>NC_141695.1:94621163-99858663 GCF_964263255.1 Lissotriton vulgaris
TGCACGCTCGGGTTGTGTGTTGGCTAGAAATTATCCGCAGACGCGTTTCTGGCTCTTGCCGTCATCAGTGCGGAAAGCCGTCAGTAAAGCGGCACAGTTATTTAAACGGAACTGCCATGTGGTTGGTGGATCCTTGGCCAATGAAAGGCCGATGGCGCTCCCATAGCAAAAAACTTTATTGGCAGCCGTAACAACTGTGCCTGCACATCCCCTCGCCTGCCGCTAATAGAGCCAAGACGCTGTGAGTGTCACACAATGGTGGAGCACTCTAGCTTTGTATAAGCCACAACCTGCATGGGTCAACAGCGTCCGTAAGCGGCGTTTCGGCAGCCCAAATTGAATCCAAAACACAGTATCCCACCTGGGGCCAGCCGAACTCACGGCGGGTGCAACCGGTGGTGGAAACCGCTTGTAACACAGCAAAAACAAGGAGTTCATGGTACTCCCAAGGTCCGGTGCACGCTCGGGTTGTGTGTTGGCTAGAAATTATCCGCAGGCGCGTTTCTGGCTCTTGCCGTCATCAGTGCGGAAACCCGTCAGTAAAGCGGCACAGTTATTTAAACGGAACTGCCATGTGGTTGGTGGATCCTTGGCCAATGAAAGGCCGATGGCGCTCCCATAGCGAAAAACTTTATTGGCAGCCGTAACAACTGTGCCTGCACATCCCCTCGCCAGCCGCTAATAGAACCAAGACGCTGTGAGTGTCACACACAACCCGAGCGTGCACCGGACCTTGGGAGTACCATGAACGCCTTGTTTTTGCTGTGTTACAAGCGGTTTCCACCACCGCTTCCCAGTTGCACCCGCCGTGAGTTCGGCTGGCCCCAGGTGGGATACTGCGTTTTGGACATATATATATATATATATATATACACATATACATATATATATACACATATACATACATATACATACATATACACACATACACACACATACACACATATATATATATATACACACATATATATATATACACACATATATATATATACACACATATATATATATATATATACACACATATATATATATATATACACACATATATATATATATATATACACACATATATATATATATATACACACATATATATATATACACACATATATATATATACACACATATATATATATATATATACACACATATATATATATATATTCACAGAAAAAACCATAGGTTATAGTGGATATATAGTTAGGAATTTGCATTTACAAAACCTTGAAAATTCAATGAAAAAACCATAGGTTATAGGCCATATATAGTTAGGAATTAGCATTTACAAAACCTTATTTTACTCGCATAAAACCATTGAAATTCCATATATAGTTAGCTAACTATAAGCGCTAACTATATATCGCGCACCCGCAATCCACTGCTGATGATGTCACATATTACATCATTCATGACATGGTCAGTGACATCACTGATGACATCACTGATCACAACATCCAGTGATTGTATGTGTCTGTAAAGTTTAAATATGTTTCACATATTGAAGAATGAGTGGATGTATAAGTGTCTGGATGAAGAATTTAGTAGGTGCATGACTGACTGTATGAGTGAGTGATTAAATGTGTCTCACTGAGTACATGGGTTAGTGACTAAACTGTCTTAATTCGTGCATCAGTATATTTGTTGTTGTGTAAGCTGCTGCATGTGTTGATCAGTAGCTATAAGAGTGGCCATATGGGTTATTGATTGGTTGCCCAAGTATTTGAATGGGAGGCTGAGTGTGTGTGTGGGTGGCTGGGAGGTGCGTGACTCTGTGCATAGATGTGTAAGCAGTTGATTCACTAGGAGTATGAGTTCAAGAGTGCATGTGGAAACAGCTATATGGGCGGTTGACTGTGCATGGGTGTGTTGGTGAGTGAATGGATTTCTCATTGCTACATGTGCAAGTAAGTACGTATGTAAAACACAATACATGTGAGAGTTGAGATATATAAATAACTGAACATAAGAGCCAGTGAATGTGTGAGTGGCTGTATCGATCACTGTGAGCTTGTATCAGGGATTATATAAGAGAGTAAATATGTGTTATTATATGTTTGAATAAGTAAGATGTGTATAACTGTATAGTTGAGGAAATGGAGGTGTGATTGATTCTTTG
Organism: Lissotriton vulgaris; assembly: GCF_964263255.1. NCBI lineage: Eukaryota > Metazoa > Chordata > Amphibia > Caudata > Salamandridae > Lissotriton > Lissotriton vulgaris. Next base: position 94,623,283 of record NC_141695.1, read on the forward strand.
CATGACTGACTAGGTGTGTGAGTAAGTCCATGGATGAGTGACAGTCTGTGAGTGTCTGTTTATACTGAGTGTATGTAAGGTTATATTAGAGTCTGAAGAGGTTCATTGTATTATCACATGAGTGATGTGATCAGTGATGACAAATGAGATGTCATCAGTGATGTCATTTGAGTTGTCATCAGTGATGTCATTTGAGATGTCATCATTGATATCATTTGAGTTGTCATCAGTGATGTCATTTGAGATGTCATCAGTGATGTCATCAGTGATGTCACTGACCATGTCATGAATGATGTAATATGTGACATCATCAGCAGTGGATTGCGGGTGCGCGATATATAGTTAGCGCTTATAGTTAGCTAACTATATATGGAATTTCAATGGTTTTATGCGAGTAAAATAAGGTTTTGTAAATGCTAATTCCTAACTATATATGGCCTATAACCTATGGTTTTTTCATTGAATTTTCAAGGTTTTGTAAATGCAAATTCCTAACTATATATCCACTATAACCTATGGTTTTTTCTGTGAATTTCATTGGTTTTTTAATAGCAAATATGAAAAGCTTTAAAATGTCAAGTACGTGATAGATAAAAACATTTTCGTATTTATGCACGCTGATGTGCTTTGAACGCTGCCCCCCCCCCCCCTCCCCTCTTTTGCCTTTGTTAGTACTCTCTCTTTGCAGATACAGAAGGGTAGTTAACGCAGGCCTTTACCCCCGTTGTAATCCGTCGTACCTCCTTGTCTCTCCATTTGATTGATTGTTGTCCAAGCATTTACTGTTTTAGAATTGGTTCTCTTTGGATCATTCTCTATTTACAAACAAGCACAAAGTCGCAATACTCTGTTTAGTCTTTGCAGATAGTGAAAAATCGTGTAAAAAAATAAAAGTAATCGAGCAAAATCAGTAGGCCACTAATTGGATCTCTTTTTGACCTCGCTAAAATAGAAATATTAGGAACAACCCTTCTTGAGAAATACGAAAATAGTGAGATGAACTGAGCTCCACACCATGAGGGCTGCAAGACAGCTCGGCTCCATCACCCATCCCGCACAAAATAATGACAAACCCTATGCAAATATTAAAAATATAGACAACACACCAGCAAAGAAATAGGGTAAAACATTTTATTAAAAAACTATTTACATAACGTTGGTTTATAAGATGATGTCAGTAGTGGACCGATGTGTGAATAGATCGAAAACAGCACAAGGCTCCAAGATCCGGATAGCAAGCTCCTGGATGTTGGGTGCCATAGTTTAGAGTTCTGAATTTCAGCCTTTTTCAATGCCTGTGCTTTGTTGAATGAAAATGGCGGCTTGACACAAAGCTGACTCAAGCGTTGTTACTGATGCTATGCAGACCAAAACTGGTTTTCAGTTTGTACATTTTTCTAGATTTTTCAATCCAAGTTTGATTGACTTTGTAGAACGATGGCTTCAGATTTTCAACATACGGTGTGGTGGCGCTGACTGGGAGGGGGCGCTTCGCTCCTGCCCCCTCCCCAAGTAAGATTTTCATACGTGAAAGTACGTTAATGGTTTTGGTCCCCGAGATGCTTCGATGTCACTACCATTCTCAAATAGCATAAGTTCTGGATGTTGGGTGCCATAGTTAAGAGTTCTGAGCAGCGCTTGTAACACTGTCTGAAGCTTATTTCCTCCTACTGCAGCTTCACTATTCTCAAAGTAAGTGAGTGTCGTTTGTGGACCTGACTGCATTAGAAAACAATATGATATGTTACCTTCCTAAACAGCTTGACGGAGGCCCCTGAGGGGCGCTGTGATGGCCATGGACTCGGAGAAGACGCTTGGCTCCGACACCCTCCCCAAGTCTTATAGCACTGGTGTAGCCTGAGATCGCCCCCGACATAGGCGGCCGGCTCCCGGGGTCCGGCGGTACTTTTTGCCTTTTGATGACTCTTCAATTCTGGACCTTGTCCCACAATCCGTTTGACCTGAAGACAAGCTGTAGTGAGACGCCCCTTTATCGTTTTAGTTGCCATTCCGCCCGCTTTTGCTACACTGTGCCTCTTCCGCCATTCAGCTGTTTTCCGCCCGCTCTTGCGACTACAGCGTCTCGCTCACCATGTAGTTGAGATGCGCCCGCTCTAGCGGTGCAGCGATAGGCGGCTGCCACAGGACTCTCAAAATGGCGGCCGGCTCTTCGGTTTTGGGCCTGGTCCACTAAAATGGCCCTGGGACACCTTGGAACTCGGACGCTTGTCTGCTAGGGCTTGGATCCCATTCTCGAAAAGCGTCCCCTCAGCCGTGAAGATTCTACAAAAGTCATGGGGGCCTCCGACTCCCGCAGGCTTCTGGTGGGGAGCGGCTGCCATGATTGCTCGTGGAATGGCCACGACGGAGCTACGAGATGGTAGTGGTCTCATGCTGACGCCAGCTTTAGTCTGAAACATCCAGAAACACTGTAGACTACCAATTCGATCAGTTCCGGTAGCGCCCCAACATGACCCGGAAGAGAAGAACTTGCCCTCCCCTCTTTGACTGATGGTTCTTGTTGCCTGTCCCCTCTGTTGTCATTTAACAGAACTTTTTGGACTGCTGAAAGGGGTTGTGTTCTGAACGCTGGTTGGTGGAGACATTTAGACTATATTCTTGACCTACGTTGTCGCGTAATGCGTTTTATGACACGCCGCGTTAGCGCACCCGGAAGTGATCCGAGGCGCGGCGCGCAGCGCGTAACGTAAGCATAACAGGTCATGTGACTTGTTAATAAAACTTTTCATTGGTTCATTTTACTTTTGTTAATTTAATGATGAAAAGCTTGGTCATATGACCTAAAAATTACGCTTTTTATTATTTTCGAACAATATTTTTTTTTCAAACATATGTTATAATATTCCAGGCTAATGTACTTTCCCGGAAAATTTACAACTGTCTGGCAAGTAAAATATATTCCTTTTTCGAGAAAAAGGGCGTTTCTTCCTTCCATGACGGAGCCGTTGAGTAAAAGAGATTCGGCCTGCTGTCTTAGTCGCCGATGCGCCTGATTATCAGATTCTTATCGATCACTTTATGTTGCAGACATGAAAAACACAACTGCCCTTGACCATTTATCTTTACTGCGTTCCTACATATTATACCTTTTATCCGTCATGTAATTGGACTGCTTTATTTCACTTGCCTTTTACTGATTCGAAAACAGTCACTAAAAGTAAAAACTTTACAAATGAAAATACTACTACCGTGTTTTGTTTTAAAAACCTTTATTGTGAAAATGTCAGTATACAAATACGGGCCTATAACCACGTGGGCCGGCCACGGAGCAAACTCAAATCGTATATGATGAGGAGACATTTACACTGTAGAAGAACGTAACGAGCGGGCCATTAGGTGACAAGAACAAAGGTGTCTAACAGTTGCGGAATCGGTGGACGTACATTTTGTAATTAAAATACGACAGGGCCACTTACAATAACATTTTCTAGATATACATTTGCGGGCAAAGAGTTACGAGTCCCATTTATACCGGCGCCATTTTGGGCGAGGCCGGGCAGGTCCAAGATATAGTCAAAATGTCTCCACCAACCATCGGCCAGACCAGAACCCCTTTCGGCCCTTTATGCTACAAGATGGTGTCTTCCATTCAGAAAATATTGGTGGCAGCATTTTGAAAGGAAACAGAAACAGCCGTTCTCCTAGTGAGTTTCACATTGTTACATTTAGGAAGAATGTTGAAGAGTAGTATGTGGAAAATCTGAAGCCATTTTTCTACAAACTCTCAATCAGACTTGGATGGAAAAAAAACCTGAAGAATGTACAAACTGAAAACCAATTTTTATCTGTATAGCACCAACAGTAACGCTTGAGTCAGCTTTGTGTCAAGCCGCCATTTTCATTCAATCAATAGCGTCCCCCTGCACACATTCAGGGACCTGGTCGTGTCTTTAGATGAAACGCATTGTAGGAAAAGAAGCAGAAAGGAAAAGGAAAAAAGTTCCGCCGGACCTAGTGAAGCTGCAGCAGGTGCAAATAAGCTTCAGACAGTCTTACAAGCACTGCTCAGAACTCTCAACTGAGGCACTCAACATCCAGGACTTGCCATTCGGATCTTAGCGCCTTGTATTTTTGTTTTGTTCTTGATGGAGGGGAAACAACAAAAAACAGGCATTGAAAACGGCTCAACTGGAGCAAAAAAAAAATGACTTCTTGGGTGCATTAGGGCATTTATGATTTTCGAATGCCGTATTCATCAGGTTGATGCTCATGTTGCCATAGGACAGCATAGCACCACAGTGTATACAAGTTAACTTCATATGTTCAGATGAGGCAGGTGGCATATTTAGCATTCACCTTCTTTGATCCAGGAGGGATGGAGAAAAACTGCCAGATGAAACTTGAAACTTGGCCATCCAGATCTCGGCACATCGGTCCGCTACTGACAGTGACCGCAACTCAGCTGGACACGCCGTCTTTCGGCGCAGCATTGTAGGATGGCCACACCAGTGCGGCAATTTGCTGGACACCACATCGGTGCCATCCGCATCTCGACGCGTTGTGCTGCCTTCGGCCTATTCGCACATCGGTCCGCTACTGACAGTGACCGCAACTCAGCTGGACACGCCGTCTTTCGGCGCAGCATTGTAGGATGGCCACACCAGTGCGGCAATTTGCTGGACACCACCTCGGTGCCATCCGGATCTCGACGCGTTGTGCTGCCTTCGGCCTATTCGCACATCGGTCCGCTACTGACGCCGCCTCACGTGCCAACGGATTTTCTACGCTTTTTGTAGCCCTATGCCGCAGAACAGGTCATGTGACTTGTTTATAAAACTTTTCATTGGTTCATTTTACTTTTGGTTTCCTAAAGATGGAAGGCTTGGTCATATGACCTAAAAATAACACTTTTCATTGGTTTAGAACATTTTTTTTCCCAAACGATGAAAGCCCCACCTTGTTTCTGGATCATTCAGACTGAAGCTGGCGTCAGCATGAGAGCACCACCATCTCGTGGCTCCGTCGTGGTCATTCCGCGAGCAATCATGGCAGCCGCTCCCCACCGGAAGCCTGCGGGAGTCGGGGGCCCCCAAGACTTTTATACAATCTTCACGGCTGAGGGGACGCTTTTCGAGAATGGAGCCCAAGCCCTAGCAGGCAAGCGTCCGACTTCCAAGGTGTCCCAGGGCCATTTCAGTGGACCAGGCCCAAAACCGAAGAGCCGTCCGCCATTTTGACAGCCATGTGGCAGCCGCCTATCGCTGCACTGCAAGAGTGGGAGCAACTCAACAACATGGTGAGCGAGACGCTGTAGCCGCAAGAGCGGGCGCAACTCAGCTGGATGGCCGCCACCTGGGGGGGCCCGTTCACGCCGCCTCCCCCCCCCCCCCCCGGGCCGCCGCACGCCAATTTTCGGAGCAGCATTGTAGGATACCAAAACCAGTGCGGCAGTTTACTGGACATCACCTGGGTGCCTGTCGTACATGTTGTGTCAGCCATGTGACACTGGACACAGACCGCTACTGACGAGGCCTCCCCCCGCACCACCCGGGACGCCCCACGCTGTTTTTCTGTGCTGCATTGTAGGATCCCTAAACCAGTGCGGCACCCAGGCGACATCACCTGGGTGCCGTCCAGAACTCTGCACGTTGTGCTGCCTTGGGACTATTCGCACAGCAGACCGCTACTGACGAGGCCTCCCCCCGCCCCACCCGGGACGCCCCACGCCAATTTTCGGAGCAGCATTGTAGGATCCCTAAACCAGTGCGGCACCCAGGCGACATCACCTGGGTGCCGTCCAGAACTCTGCACGTTGTGCTGCCTTGGGACTATTCGCACAAAAGACAGCTTCTAACCATTGTTGCTTTTTGTGTTAATAAATGTTTAAATGTTTTTAGTTTTTGTTCTGTTCATTATCGTTAAAAGTTAATAAAGTTTTATAACCTTAATTTGTTGGAGTGTTATCTATTTTTTGAAAAACGGGTGAATGGGGCCTTGAATCGGGTTATTGTCATGTGTGGGCTTTGGAAGTGTGCTGCTGCAGGATCGGACATTTCAAACTCAAATGCACGTTCTTTTTCTTACCTTTCCGAAGCATGGAGCGCAATAGCAGGCAGAGAAAGGGTGATGCACGTGTTGAACACTACCTGACCTGGCAAGTTGCTGGCAGTGCCCCCCCGCCCGCTCCTGAAAGAGGGCACACACACACCGCCGCCCCGAGTACTTCAGAAATCTTTAAAAGACCATGCGCTTGTTCATGAGGCTTAAATGGTTTATCACCTCTTCTAGAACCCCTACATCGACCCTCTGACGTTTCTTGGAAAAATTACCATGTAACACAATACCAAGCCCTATCAGCTGAAACCCCCAAGGAATCGTGGGGCATATTAGCAAGGGGGTTTATCTCCGCTTTTTTGGCTTTAAAAACCATGAAAGCGGAGATAAAATTATTTCCCTATTATCAAGCTGTCGCTAACACCAGTTAGTGACACCTAAAAGGAGATAGCGACCATCTTGGGCCCGGCTTTGCATGTCAGTGATACTTATCACTAATGACATGCAAAGTGGCGTGCCAAGATGTTAGCGACTGGAAACAGTCCCTGACATCGCTACCTTCTATTACCAACTTTTGGAGATATTCGCACTAAGCGCGAATATCTCCAAAAGCTAACACCTGCCCTGAGCAGGTCTTAGCCATGTTATCCAATGGGAGGTGGATAACATGGCTAAGAGCATTAGGTCGATAATACATGAATATCGCTGACTTTTCTGCGATAATAGCAAGGTTTATCTGCGATAAAAATCGCCGATGTGCGGCGATAATTTTTGTCTCTAAACAAGTTATAGACAAAAATTATCGCTAGTTGTTAGTAATATGCCCCCGGGTTTTTGCTTGCAGAAATCGGGAGGCGGGAGACTAGCACTGAAATCAGTACTCACACGCCTGAATCAGGAGAATTGGCATGTCTGAATTCTCTACAGCTGGGGCCATAAACTACATCCGCAGGGGTAGGTGATAGCCTGGGACCAGCCTGGCATCTAAAATGGCTGCCGTGCACGACAAAATTGTGGCATTCGAAAAAAGGCAAGATGGCGCAGCCGCTGGAAGAGATATATCAACATATATCAGCCTCCTCAGCCACCCTCAGGAAACATAGGGGATTAGGATATGTCTCCCGCACCCCCTTATACCTAGTACTTTAATTAACGAAGCACAAAATGGCGAATTCCCGTTTCGCTACCAGTTTGCGGCCCAGTTCGCGGCCCGTGAAGCGCTTCTACCGTGAAAAATCATTTTTTTTTTATTTTCCCCACGGGACCCTTTAATAACCCCAACAACATTCCTAGGGGGTCAAGAGAGGGATACCTTGCCCCCTTTCATTAAATTCCCCCTTCGTTTTCCACCTCTTCTTCTCTCTCGATCCTACCGAGAGACAAGATGGCGGCCGCTCCGGACTGTCACGCAGCAAAAAAAAAAAATAAAGCTCACGCACAGCCGCTGGAAGAGATGTATCAACATATATCAGCCTCCTCACCCACCCTCAGGAAACATAGGGGATTAGGATACGTCTCCCGTACCCACTTATAACTAGTAATTTAATTTACGAAGCACAAAATGGCGAATTCCCGTTTCGCTACCAGTTCGCGGCCGCGCTTCTACCGTGAAAAATCATTTTTTTTTTATTTTCCCCACGGGACCCTTTAATAACCCCAACAACATTCCTAGGAGGTCAAGAGGGGGATACCTTGCCCCCTTTCATTAAATTCCCCCTTCGTTTTCCACCTCTTCTTCTCTCTCGATCCTACCGAGAGACAAGATGGCGTCCGCTCCGGACTGTTTAGAATGTTGACAGACACCGGAGAGCCAATCAGCTTTCTGCGCGCAAAGTTCCGATAAGCGAAAAGTAAGCGGACCGGATCGCTGCCCAGAGCGCTGTTACAGATATATATCTTGGTTTGAACGTTAATTTCTCAAAAACTACTGGAGCACATATATTGAGACCTAGCAAAGGCACATCGGGCTAACAGTCCCTACAATTTTGCCAAGTTTCGTGCAAATCCATTCAGCCGTTCGAGCTAAAAGTGAGTCCAACCGCCCTATGGAAAACTCAATGCAAAAAACGCGTTTTGGGACCCCCCTTTTTTCTCAGCCCCCCCTTGACGAAACCCCACCAAATTTTCAGGAGCTGCTCAGACACAAAATGTGCCATTTTCCTGAAAATTTCAGCCGATTCCATCCACAAACGCCAAAGTTATTAGACATAGAATTTTCAAAAGTCCCATAGGGAATTTATCCTAACTATATATACCTACTGGCGAACGCCAGTAGGTAATATATATATATATATATATATATATATATATATATATATATATATATATATATATATATATATATATATATATATCTAGAAAAGCTATGAACCAAGGGACCCTAGTCACACCAGGTTTGAGTGCACCAACTTCAGAATCTGAAGTAACTGCTGAGGAATCGGGTGATGAACAGCGAGATCAAGTGAATGAACGCAGAAGAGTCGTTGTTCCTTTTCACACTGAGTTCCAATTAATACGGCAAAATTGGCTGAGAGGGGGAAAGAACATGCCCCCAGAGCAACAAGACGAAGGAGAACCAGGATATCAGGGGGAGGCGGCAAAAGGAAGAGGAAGGGGCAGAGCAAAACCCCAGACCCGGACCGGCCGCAACAAAAGGAAGTAAAAGATATTGATCAAGCAGAAATAACAAACCTGACTGTGGTCAATCTCACAACAGAACTCTTACTAATTAACAACATGAACTCCTGAGCCTGGGACTTACCTTTTGTCCGAACACCGACCTTGAATTCACGCAAACTAAAATCGACCTTTTCAGGTTTACTAGAAAACTAAAGCTACATAAGTATTTCAAATTAAGACCACACACCAAGGGACCACTGAAACCTGGGACTAGACTGACGGCCACTGATACCTTGATAGGGAGAGACATGCCTTGCATTGAAGCTATGGAAGCTCTAAGAACTGAGACAGAGCATGTCGATACTGATGGCATGGATATGGTACAGAGGGCAGCAATACAGGGAATCGAGCAAGAGAGGGATGGTAGTCATTTCAAGCCCCTCTCCACATTTATCCCTCAGTCACCGTGGGACGCCATTGATGCTTTTTCAGAGGCCATGACGATGGAACTGGTAAAGCAAAGAAAGGTTGCCCATACGAATATTCGTATTATCACAGAATCTCAAAAGAAAGCCCTACAAGAACTATTAAACGACAAGAAAATCATCATAAAACCCTCGGACAAGGGGGGAATGTCGTTCTAATGACAAGAGAATATTACCATCAAGAAGCTATGAGGCAACTCTCTGACACCAAGTATTATACCATCACCACTAAGGAAGTCTACAAATCCAGTATCAGGAAGTATGATGATTTGATCTTAAAATGGTATGACCTTTCTATGCTAGGGAAGGATGAACATATTTTCCTATGCAGTAACAACCCAATGAAGCCGACATTCTATCATTTGCCCAAGCTGCATAAAAACAACATCTCTCCTCCGACCCCCATAGTGGCATCCATCGATGGATTGACAGAACAAATGTCAACATTTGTGGATAAATATATCTTTCCCCTTGTCATAAATTTGGAATCTTATGTCCAAGACACCAAAGACTTTTTGAATAAAGTGGCTGATATGGACTGGCAACCGGATTATCTATTTCTGGTGATGGATATCACCAGTCTTTATACTATCATTGACCATACCCACGGACTGGCTGCCATTGAACACTATCTAGGCAAACGTCCAATCTGTTTTGCACAACATAACACTATGCTGATGGAATTTGAGCAATTTTGCTTAACTCATAAAATGTTCTTGTTTGAGGATAGGCTTTACAGGCAGATCTCTGGTACAGCGATGGGCACCTGCTTCGCCCCCAGCTATGCAAACTTGTTTGTTGGCTGGCGGGAGGAGCAGGTGCACAGGAGCTGCCAAGAAGGTCAGGAAAGCGGGAAGGTGGTACATTGGTACCGCTACATTGATGACTTGTTCACCGTGTGGCAGGGGACCAAGGACATGGCAGAGAAATACATCAACTCTCTTAATGATAACATCTACAATGTGCACCTGTCTGGGACAATTAGCGGGGTGGCAGCCAACTACTTGGACCTACGGGTGTACATTGAGGGTGGCCATGTCCATACCTCGCTGTACCGCAAGGAGAAAGTGGGGAATTCAATTCTCTTTGCTAAAAGTGGACATCCACCAAAACTCATCAAGAGCATCCCCTACGGGGAACTCTTGAGAATCAAGAAGAATAGTACCCAAGACCGGGAATTCGAGGCGGCTGCCTCGGATTGCCTAGCCCATTTCCGCCTCAGAGGGTATGACGAACCACTTTTGCAGAACACACTAAGGAAAGTTAAAATGATTCCTAGGGAGGACCTGATCAAAAAGAAACTGGGTGGGACAAACATCAATGAGAAGAGTGTATTTAGGATGATTACACCATACTCTATGGGCGCTGATAGACTCAAAGCAATGATGCGCAAGAATTGGCACATCTTGCTTACAGATGAGGGATTAAGAGAAGATCTGCCAACATACCCATTAGTGACCTTTAGCAAGGCTAGGTCCTTGGGCGATATATTGGTACATAGCCATCTGGAAGCCCTTACCAGCCAGCCTAATACTCTAAAAGAAATGAGTGGGTTCTTTCCCTGTGGGAAATGCAAAGCGTGCACCAATAGCCGGAGGGTGATCCACTATGATATCCCTGATGCAGGGAGAACGAATAAGATTCATAAATTCATTACCTGTAGCACCACCCATGCCGTATATTGTTTAATCTGCCCATGGGGCCTGAGATACATAGGTAGCACTATTAACCAACTTAAGTTGAGAGTGCTGGAGCACCTTAGGGCCATAGACAGAGTAGATCCCTCCTACCCAGTAGCACGGCACTTTGCGGAACATTATAACAAAGACAGGAATAAATTACGCTTCTTTGGGCTACATCATGTTCCATATAATCCACGGGGCGGGGCCTGCGGTAGGTGATACTCGGCCTGGATGGTATGGTACTGCCTATTATGGGATCATTCTTCAGAATGTCCCAATTCTTGGTAATACTTTTCTTTATTTGTTTTTGATTGCCATTGTAGTCAAGGATGATGCGAGTGACCATTTCATCATCTATACTCCCATCATCTTTCTTTTGGTTGGTCAGGAGGTCTTTGCGTTCCACGGATTTCACTCTGTTGATGGCTCTTTTGATTACCCATTTCGGATAACCCCTGTTGGTGAACCTTTGTACCATTGTTGCTTCCTCCTTTTCATAATCGTCAATGGTTTCGCCCTGAGTAGTTCCCCATAGGGGATACTCCACTTCAGGGGGTCAGGATGGCTGCTCAGGGCGTGCAGTAAGGTGTTACCTGCTGTTTCTTTACGGAACAGTATAGTTTTGAGTTTGTTGTTCTCAACTCTCACCTTTGTGTCCAAGTATTCAATCTCCCTATTACTGATGTTGCTAGTAAGAGTAATGTTGTTATGGTTGGTATTCAATTTGGAGATGAATTCAATAGCTGCGTTTTTACTGCCCTTCCAGATTAGAAAAATGTCGTCTATGTAACGTAGCCACATAGTGACATTCTGAAAATCTTCCTGTATATCTGGTCTATTTCTGATGTCAGCCTCCCATGCGCCCATGAACAGGTTGGCAAAGCTTGGAGCAAAACATGTGCCCATCGCAGTGCCATGCAGTTGGACATAGATATCGTCATTGAACAGAAAGTAGTTGTTAACTAGGCAATGCCTCATCATGTCCAAGATCATAGTAGTATGCCCAAGGTACTTCATGTTACGAGTTTTCAAAAATCTGGCGCTTGCCTCTATACCTTGAGTGTGTTCTATGGAGGTATACAGGGAGCTAACATCTAGTGTTATGAGCAGTGAGTCCTTTTCCCACTTGACATCCTTGATTTTGTTCAGGAAGTCTTTGGTGTCACGTACATAGGTGGGTAGGCTCCTGACATATTCCTGCAAAAAATGGTCCACGTATCTGGAGATGTTTTCCAGTACACTCCCTCTGGACGAAATGATGGGTCTGCCCGGGGGATTATGTTTGCATTTATGCACCTTAGGTAGCAAATATAATATTGGCAAGATTGGATGATCACGTTTGAGGTAGCAATATTCCTCCCATTCGATCCATCCTTTGTCCTTCCAATCTGATAATTTATCCCAAATTGTGGTGATACTCAGATTGTATTCTTCTCTGTTGCTTTTCTTGTAAGTTTTACCATCATTGAGTTGCCTCAACGCTTCCCCTACGTACATGTTTTTTGGTAGGATTACAATATTGCCACCCTTGTCAGCAGGACGGATGACAATACTCTCATCTTCTGCTAACTCTGTCATAGCTTGTTTTTCTGCTGATGAGAGATTATGTTTGAAAGCCTTCATTTTTTTCTGCCAGTTCTGGCTCCTGTACTGAAGAAGTTCTTTCCCTACCATTTCTTGGAAAGTGTCTATGTTGTCATGATAAAGTTTAGGGGTAAAGGTAGATCGGGGTTTGAAATTACTCCTAGCACTGCTGTCATGTTGTATCTCAAGGGCTTCTAAGATACGTTTAGCTTCTAGGCTTATTTCATGTTCGTCCATTTCATTATTAATTTCATCTAATGCCAATAAATTGTCTATATCCCCAATGACTAGATTATCCTCCATCTCTCTAGGATTGGTGGTGCACACATTCCTGCTTCTAGATGGTTTCAATACATGCCACTTTTTAAGTTTTAATTTCCGACAAAACTTAAATAAGTCAATCTTGCTGTTAACATAATTCATGGGTACTGCGGGACAGAATGAAAGACCTAAACAAAGAGTACGTTTGTCTTTCATACTAATGTCTCTTGAGGAAAGATTAATGATAGTACAATTTACCTGGTCTTCATCCATCTTTAATATTTCTTGTCTTGGCCCTTCTTGTTTCCCACTTGGCCGCGTGCTCTGTTTCCTCCTCTGTTTGTACTTCTTCCTCTTCTTGTCCCGGTACCTCTTGGCCTTCCTCTTACGGGCGGAGGTGTTTGCTGATTCTTCGCCTGGAGTCGTGCTGAGGCCCTGGTTGTTTGTCGGCTCTGATTCATGAGCCGATACATCTCTAAAAAATTGGGTTTTGACTTTTGGGTTACTCCTTCTGCCGCCATTCCACTGCGTGAGCTGGTTGTGCTGTTGTTTGAATCCGAGTTATCTGTGAGTGATGCACTTGTAAATTCATCATCCTCATCCAACTCTTCATTGACAGCTCCATTGTTGTTATCCTGTTGTTGTATCTCATCATACAGATGATCATATTTCTTAGCATGTGTCAGTATTCTTCCTGACTCATAATCCCCGCAGTCTCTGTGGAGTTTATATTGCTTTCTTCTTTTGACGTCATCCTCTAGTGTCTTGAGTCTTGTTTTCATCACACTGATGTATTCAACAATGACTCCTTGTTCTTGATGTTTATTCAGCTCTGCTGCAATTTCCTCGATCTCCTTTTTGATTTTTGTTCTGTCCGCCCAGGCGTACTTTACGAGGATTTGCATCATCACTTTGGAACTCTGTGCAGAGTTTGCAGCCCAGTCATCCATCATTTGGGGATCTCGGGATTCGTATGAGGGAGTGATGTAGATACGCAAGCCTCTCGGTACCATATTCTTTTCCAAGTAATCCTCCAAGGAAGTGGCTTCCCACCACTTGGACACCTCGTGTTTGTGGAGTTTTTCATACTTTCTAAGTAGATCCATAATTGGTTTGTTCGATTTCACAGGTATTGTTGTGGATGCGCCTTTTCCTGGCGCCCTAGCGAACAATGATAATGCAGCTTCCCTTCTCTCTTTCTCATCCTCCATTTCTTGGAACTTGGGATTGAGTATTCAATCCCTTGACAGGCACAGTCTTAGTGGTGTGGTCAGTGTGCCACTCCGAGTTCTAGGAGTTCCCCCTTGTCAGCAAAAGGATCAGTTCTTTGTCCGTGCTTGTATTAGCAGATGAAGCTGGCCAACCCTGAAAGGTTACCAGCAGGACTACGATCCTATGGCTGCGTGGAGACCAAAGTCGGGGCTGACGAAGTTTCAAATCACTCTGCCCCTGGCTCGTTCAATTCGCTTGCGGTGTAGATACAACCGCGTTGGTCCCGTTGTAGCCGTGATGACAGCGTAGATGCCCTCCGTAACATCAGTCCAAAGATTACCTCAATGGGGCATCCATCGTCTCGTGGGGGTGGCGCGCTGCCGGTGAGGTATCCGGTAGTCAATATGAAGTGCAAAACGGCGTCCCAAGCGCGCACTCAGGCACAGCAATAATCAAATACAGCAAATGTGTTGAGGACTATTGTGTGAACAAGCACTCACGGAGTGCGAAACGCGTCACGTAGGGCTTATGGCGTGAATAAACCCTACTAGTTGGCAGACCTGATTTGTTGGTGTGGTTATTGCTGTGCCTGAGTGCGCGCTTGGGACGCCGTTTTGCACTTCATATTGACTACCGGATACCTCACCGGCAGCGCGCCACCCCCACGAGACGATGGATGCCCCATTGAGGTAATCTTTGGACTGATATATATATATATATATATATATATATATATATATATATATATTCACTGAAAAAAACATTGGTTATAGACCATATATAGTTAGGGATTAGCCTTTTCAAAACCTTATTTTACTCACACAAAACCATTGAAATTTCATATATAGTTAGTTCCACTAACTATATATCGCGCACCCGCAATCCACAGTGATGTCATCAGTGATGTCACTAACCATGTCATGAATGATGTAATATGTGACATCATCAGCAGTGGATTGCGGGTGCGCGATATATAGTTAGTGGAACTAACTATATATGAAATTTCAATGGTTTTGTGTGAGTAAAATAAGGTTTTGAAAAGGCTAATCCCTAACTATATATGGTCTATAACCAATGGTTTTTTCAGTGAATTTTCAAGGTTTTGTAAATGCAAATTCCTAACTATATATGGCCTATAACCTATGGTTTTTTCAGTGAATTTCATTGTTTTTTTAATAGCAAATATCAAAAGCTGTAAAATGTCAAGTACGTGATAGGTAAAAACTTTTTCGTGTTTATGCACGCTGATGTGCTTTGAACGCTGCCCCCCTCCCCTCTTTTCTCTTAGTAGTACTCTCTCTTTGCAGATAGTGAAGAGTAGTTAACGCAGGCCTTTACCCCTGTTGTAATCCGTTGTGCCTGCTTGTCTCTCCATTTGATTGATTGTTATCCAAGCATTTACTGTTTTACAATTGATTCTCTTTGGTTCATTCTCTATTTACAAACAAGCACAAAGTCGCAATACTCTGTTTAGTCTTTGCAGATAGTGAAAAATCGTGAAAAATCGTGTAAAAAAATAAAATTCATCGAGCAAAATCAGTAGGCCACTAATTGGATCTCTTTTTGACCTCGCTAAAATAGAAATATTAGGAACAACCCTTCATGAGAAATACGAAAATAGTGAGATGAACTGAGCTCCACACCATGAGGGCTGCAAGACAGTTCGGCTCCGTCACCCACCCCGCCCAAAATAACGACAAACCCTATGCAAATATTAAAAATATATACAACACACCAGCAAAGAAACAGGGTAAAACATTTTATTAAATAACTATTTACATAACTATTTTATACTTTTTATTGCCCGATCCGGCTAGCTCAATCGATCGAGCATGAAACTCATGCACTCTGATAGCAAGCGTTGCTACTGATGCTATGCAGACCAAAACTGGTTTTCAGTTTGTACATTTTTCTAGATTTTTCCATCCAAGGTTGGTTGAGTTTGTAGAACGATGGCTTCAGATTTTCAACATACGGTGTGGTGGCGCGGACTGGGAGGGGGCGCTTCGCTCCTGCCCCCTCCCGAAGTAAGATTTTCATACGTGAAAGTACGCTAATGGTTTTGGTCCCTGAGTTGCTTCAATGTCACTGCCATTCTCAAATGGCATAAGTTCTGGATGTTGGGTGCCATAGTTCAGAGTTCTGAGCAGCGCTTGTAACACTGTCTGAAGCTTATTTCCACCTACTGCAGCATCACTATTCTCAAAGTAAGTGAGTGTCGTTTGTGGACCTGACTGCATTTGAAAACAATGTGATATGGTACCTCCCTAAACCGCTTGACGGAGGCCCCCGAGGGGCGGTGTGATGGCACGGACTCGGAGAAGACGCTTGGCGCCGACCCCCTCCCCAAGTCTTATAGCACCGGTTTAGCCTGAGATCGCCCCCGACATAGGCGGCCGGCTCCCAGGGTCTGGCGGAACTTTTTGCCTTTTGATGACTCTTCTATTCTGGACCTTGTCCCACAATCCGTTTGACCTGAAGACACGCTGTAGTGGGGCGCCCCTTTACCGTTTTAGTTGCCATTCCGGCAGCTTTTGCTACACTGTGCCTCTTCCGCCATTCAGCTGTTTACCGCCCGCTCTTGCGACTACAGCGTCTCGCTCACCATGTAGTTGAGTTGCTCCCGCTCTTGCGATGCAACGATAAGCGACTGCCACAGGACTCTCAAAATGGCGGCCGGCTCTTCAGATTTGGGCGTGGTCCACTAAAATGGCCCTGGGACACCTTGGAACTCGGACGCTTCCCTGATAGGGCTTGGGTCCCATTCTCTAAAGCGTCCCCTCAGCCGTGAAGATTCTACAAAAGTCTTGGGGGCCCCCGACTCCCACAGGCTTCTGGTGGGGAGCGGCTGCCATGTTTACTCGTGGAATGGCCACGACGGACCTACGAGATGGTAGTGCTCTCATGCTGACGCCAGCTTTAGTCTGAAACATCCAGAAACACTGTAGACTACCAATTCGATCAGTTCCGGTAGCGCCCCAACATGACCCGGTAGAGAAGAACTTGCCCTCCCCTCTTTGACTGATGGTTCTTGTTGCCTGTCCCCTCTGTTGTCATTTTACAGAACTTTTTGGACTGCTGAAAGGGGTTGTGTTCCGAACGCTGGTTGGTGGAGACATTTTGACTATATTCTTGACCTACGTTGTCGCGTAATGCGTTATATGACACGCCGCGTTAGCGCACCCGGAAGTGATCCGGGGCGCGGCGCGCAGCGCGTAACGTAAGCATAACAGGTCATGTGACTTGTTAATAAAACTTTTTATTGGTTCATTTTACTTTTGTTATTTTAATAATGAAAAGCTTGGTCATATGACCTAAAAAATACGCTTTTTATTGATTTCGAACTTTTTTTTTTAAAACATATATGTTATAATATTCCAGGCTAATGTACTTTCCCGGAAAATTTACAACTGTCCTGCAAGTAAAATATATTCCTTTTTCGACAAAAAGGGCGTTTCTTCGTTCCATGACGGAGCCGTTGAGTAAAAGAGACTCGGCCTGCTGTCTTAGTCGCCGATACGCCTGATTATCAGATTCTTATCGATCACTTTATGTTGCAGGAGTGGAAAACACAACTGCCCTTGACCATTTATCTTTACTGCGTTCCTACATATTATACCTTTTATCCGTCATGTAATTGGACTGCTTTATTTCACTTGCCTTTTACTGATTCGAAAACAGTGACTAAAAGTAAAAACTTTACCAATGTAAATACTACTACCATGTTTTGTTTTAAAAACCTTTATTGTGAAAATGTCAGTATACAAATACGGGCCTATAACCACGTGGGCCGGCCACGGAGCAAACTGAAATCGTATATGATGAGGAGACATTTACATTATAGAGGAACGTAACGAGCGAGCCATTAGGTTGCAAGAACTAAGGTGTCTAACAGTTGCGGAATCGGTGGACGTACATTTTGTAATTAAAATACGACAGGGCCACTTACAAAAAAGTTATCTAGATATACATTTGCGTGCAAGTACCATGGGTGACGTTAATTCGAACTTTCAATAGTACAGTAATCAATAACACATCAGAACTTAATATCAATAGGGATGTCGAAATATTCAATCAATTCTCGTCCCCGCCCGCCATGAGCATCAAAACTGCATTCATATCTCGTGATATCAAGGTTGTTCAACCAGTACACAACAAGGAGTTACGAGTCCCATTTATACCGGCGCCATTTTGGGCGAGGCCGGGCAGGTCCAAGATATAGTCAAAATGTCTCCACCAACCATCGGCCAGACCAGAACCCCTTTCGGCCCTTTATGCTACAAGATGGTGTCTTCCATTCAGAAAATATTGTTGGCAGCATTTTGAAAGGAAAGATAAACAGCCGTTCTCCTAGTGAGTCTCACATTGTTACATTTAGGAAGAATGTTGAAGAGTAGTATGTGGAAAATCTGAAGCCATTTTTCTACAAACTCTCAATCAGCCTTGGATGGAAAAAAAAATCCTGAAGAATGTACAAACTGAAAACCAATTTTTGTCTGTATAGCATCAACAGCAACGCTTGAGTCAGCTTTATGTCAAGCCGCCATTTTGATTCAATCAATAACGTCCCCCTGCACACATTCAGGGACCTGGTCGTGTCTTCAGATGAAACGGATTGTGGGACAAGAAGCAAAAAGGAAAAGGAAAAAAGTTCAGCCGGACCTCGGGAGCCGGCCGCCTATGTCATGTGCGACCTTTGGCCACACCAGGGCAATAGTGAAGCTGCAGCAGGTGCAAATAAGCTTCAGACAGTCTTACAAGCACTGCTCAGAACTCTCAACTATGGCACTCAACATCCAGGACTTGCCATTCGGATCTTGGCGCCTTGTGCTGGTTCACACATCGGTCCACTACTGACATCACCTCATAAGCCAACGGGGCACCCCACGCCGACTTTCGGCGCAGCATTGTAGGATGGCCACACCAGTGCGGCAACTTGCTGAAACTCACCTCGGTGCCATCCGGATCTCGGCGCGTTCGAGTCACTGTACCGCAAGAGCGGGAGAAACTCAGCTGGAAACGCCGTCTTTCGGCGCAGCATTGTAGGATGGCCACACCAGTGCGGCAATTTGCTGGACACCACCTCGGTGCCATTCGGATCTCTGCGCGTTCGAGTCAATGTACCGCAAGAGTGACCGCAACTCAGCTGGACACGCCGTCTTTCGGCGCAGCATTGTAGGATGGCCACACCAGTGCGGCAATTTGCTGGACACCACCTCGGTGCCATCCGGATCTCGGCGCGTTGTGCTGCCTTCGGCCTACTGTAGCCGCAAGTGCGGACGCAACTCAGTTGGACGGCGAGTGAAAAGATAAGGGGCGCCCCACTGCAGCCGAGGAGCCTCCATCTTGGGGGAGACGCACAGCCCCCACTGACTGACGCGACCTCACAGGCCAATGGGGCGCCCGACACCGATTTTCGGCGCGGCATTGTAGGATAGCCACACCAGTGCAGCAACTTGCTGGACACTAACTCAGTGCCATCCGGATCTCGGCGCGTTGTGCTGCCTTCGGCCTATTCGCACATCGGTCCGCTACTGACGCCGCCTCACGTGCCAACGGGTTTTCTACGCTTTTTGTAGCCCTATGCCGCATAACAGGTCATGTGACTTGTTTATAAAACTTTTCATTGGTTCATTTTACTTTTGGTTTCCTAAAGATGGAAGGCTTGGTCATATGACCTAAAAATAACACTTTTCATTGGTTTAGAACATTTTTTTTCCCAAACGATGAAAGCCCCACCTTGTTTCTGGATGTTTCAGACTGAAGCTGGCGTCAGCATGAGAGCACCACCATCTCGTGGCTCCGTCGTGGTCATTCCGCGAGCAATCATGGCAGCCGCTTCCCACCGGAAGCCTGCAGGAGTCGAGGGCCCCCAAGACTTTTGTAGAATCTTCACGGCTGAGGGGACGCTTTCGAGAATGGAGCCCAAGCCCTAGCAGGCAAGCGTCCGAGTTCCAAGGTGTCCCAGGGCCATTTTAGTGGACCAGGCCCAAAACCGAAGAGCCGGCCGCCATTTTAAGAGTCCTGTGGCAGCCGCCTATCGCTGCACTGCAAGAGTGGGAGCAACTCAACTACATGGTGAGCGAGACGCTGTAGCCGCAAGAGCGGGCGCAACTCAGCTGGATGGCCGCCACCTGGGGAGGCCCGTTCACGCCGCCTCCCCTACGCCCCCCCCCCCCGGGCCGCCCCACGCCAATTTTCGGAGCAGCATTGTAGGATACCAAAACCAGTGCGGCAGTTTACTGGACATCACCTGGGTGCCATCCACATCTCAGCGCGTTCTGCTGCCTTGGGACTATTCGCACAACAGACCGCTACTGACGAGGCCTCCCCCCGCACCACCCGGGACGCCCCACGCTGTTTTTCTGAGCTGCGTTGTAGGATCCCAAAAACCAGTGCGGCACCCAGGTGACATCACCTGGGTGCCGTCCAGAACTCAGCACGTTGTGCTGCCTTGGGACTATTCGCACAAAAGACAGCTTCTGACCATTGTTGCTTTTTTTTGTCAAAAATGTTTAAATGTTTTTACAGTTTTTGTTCCGTTTGTTATATTTAAAAGTTAATAAAGTTTTATAATCCTACTTTGTTGGAGTGCTATATATTTTTAAAAAATCGGGTGAATATTGCCTTGAATCGGGTTATTGTCATGTGTGGGCTTTGCAAGTGTACTGCTACAGGATCGGACATTTCAAACTCAAATGCACGTTCTTTTTCTTACCTTTCCGAAGCATGGAGCGCAATAGCAGGCAGAGAAAGGGTGATGCAAGTGTTGAACACTGCCTGGCCTGGCAAGTTGCTGGCAGTGCCCCCCCCCGCCCACTCCTGAAAGAGGACACACACACACCGCCGCCCCGAGTACTTCACAGATCTTTAAAAGACCATGCGCTTGTTCATGAGGCTTAAATGGTTTATCACCCCTTCTAGAACCCCTGCATCGACCCTCTGACGTTTCCTGGAAGAATTACCACGTAACACAATACCAAGCCTTGTCAGCTGAAACCCCCGAGGAATCGTGGGGCATATTATCAAGGGGGTTTATCTCCGCTTTTTTGGCTTTAAAAGCCAAGAAAGCGGAGATAAAATTATCTCCCTATTACCAAGCTGTCGCTAACACCAGTTAGTGACAGCTAAAAGGAGATAGCGACCATCTTGGGCCCCGCTTTGCATGTCAGTGATATTTATCACTAATGACATGCAAAGTGGGCGTGCCAAGATGTTAGCGACTGGAAACAGTCCCTAACATCGCTATCTCCTATTACCAACTTTTGGAGATATTCGCGCTAAGCGCGAATATCTCCAAAAGCTAACGCCTGCCCTGAGCAGTTCTTAGCCATGTTATCCAATGGGAGGTGGATAACATGGCTAAGAGCATTTGCTCGATAATGCATGAATATCGCTGACTTTTCAGCGATATTCATGCATTGCGGCCGTTTTTTATCGCATTTGCGATAAATCTTGCTAATAGCAAGGTTTATCTGCGATAAAAATCGCCGATGTGCGGCGATAATTTTTGTCTCTAAACAAGTTAGAGACAAAAATTATCGCTAGTTGTTGGTAATATGCCCCCGGGTTTTTGCTTGCAGAAATCGGGAGGCGGGAGACTAGCACTGAAATCAGTAGTCTCACGCCTGAATCGGGAGGGTTGGCATGTCTGGATTCTCTACAGCTGGGGCCATAAACTACATCCGCAGGGCTAGGTGATAGCCTGGGACCGGCCTGGCATCTAAAATGGCTGCCGTGCACGACAAAATTGTGGCATTGGAAAAAAGGCAAGATGGCGCAGACAATGTTTATCAATAAGGATTCATTTATAACAAAATATTTTATCGCACTGACAAATTGGCGGTCAACACTTCCTGATTTCCATCGAATCGAACGTTAAGAGATGTCACGCAGCAAAAAAAAAAAAAAGCTCACGCACAGCCGCTGGAAGACATGTATCAACATATATGAGCCTCCTCAGCCACCCTCAGAAAACATAAGGGATTAGGATACGTCTCCCGCACCCCCTTATACCTAGTAATTTAATTAAAACGAAGCACAAAATGGCGAATTCCCGTTTCGCTACCAGTTTGCGGCCCAGTTCGCGGCCCGTGAAGTGCTTCTACCGTGAAAAATAATTTTTTTTTATTTTCCCCACGGGACCCTTTAATAACCCCACCAACATTCCTAGGGGGTCAAGAGGGGTATACCTTGCCCCCTTTCATTAAATTCCCCCTTCGTTTTTCACCTCTTCTTCTCTCTCGATCCTACCGAGAGATAAGATGGCGGCCGCTCCGGACTGTTTAGAATGTTGACAGACACCGGGGAGCCAATCAGCTTCGCATCGCAAAGTTCCGTTTCGCGAAAAGTAAGCGGACCGGAGCGCAGCCCGGAGCGCTGTTACAGATATATATCTTGTTTTGAACGTTAATTTCTCAAAATCCACTGGAGCACATATATTGAGACCTAGCAAAGGCACATCGGGCTAACAGTCCCTACAATTTTGCCAAGTTTCGTGCAAATCCATTCAGCCGTTCGAGCTAAAAGTGAGGCCCTATGGAAATTAACATGGGAAAAATGCGTTTTGGGACCCCCCTTTTTTCTCGGCCCCCCCTTGACGAAACCCCCCCAAATTTTCAGGGGCTGCTCAGAAACAAAATGTGCCATTTTCCTGAAAATTTCAGCCGATTCCGTCCACAAACGCCAAAGTTATTAGACATAGAATTTTCAAAAGTCCCATAGACAAAAAATCCTAACTATATATACCTACTGGCGAGACGCCAGTAGGTAATATATATATATATATATATATATATATATTCACTGAAAAAACATAAGTTTCACAAGTTATAGTTAGGAATTAGCATTTAAAAAACCTTAGAAATTCACTGAAAAAACCATAGGTTTCACACATGTTATAGTTAGCTGGACATTTCACTCATACAAAACCATTGAAATTCCCCTGTTATAGTTAGTTCAGCTAACTATAACGTGCACGCCTGCAATGCACTGCTGATGACGTCACATATTACATCACTCATGACATGGCCAGTGACATCACTCATGACAGCACTGATGACATCTCAAATAAGAAAGTTCTTCGTGGACAGTCTACAGATTCCGACCGTTGAGGATGCGTCGGTTCATCTCCACACGGTGATGGAGATGCATTGGTTCCGAAGGTGAGACGCTGGTCCAGGATGCCTTGGTTCCATAATGTGATGTGCCAGGTTTCTCCACACATTCAGGAAATGCATAGCTCTCTCTGAGCTGCTGTGATGGTGCTACATGGTTCTGATATATCAAGCTCATGAGGCGCTATGTTGGCTCCGAGAGCGAATCGCCAATTTAACTTCTGACAGAGGTTCGATATGCTGGTTTCGCTACATGCAGACAGGAGATGCATCGATGTCTGTGTTGCAAGTATCTGGGCAGACATTTATTGAACAATGCGCAGGAGCAGGGGTAGAGACTTTGATATCCCTGAGTCTCAAGCAATAGGACACAAGCCAACAAGCCTCTAGAGCACACGTGGAAAAAAAAGCAGAGTCCAGCTCTCCTTCAGCACCATCAAAGAGCAGCACCCAGCAAGGCAAGAAACAGAAAAGCAAACCTTCGAAACCAGTAGTCCATTTGATTCCTTTAAGCAGCACAGCAGCTCTTCTGGCAGAGCTTCAGTTACAAGTCCAGTAGTGTCTGATTTTTGGGGATCAGAGACCCAGGACTAAGCAGAGTGGTGGCAGCTCTCTGTGTGGTTTACTGAGAGCTTGTGCAGATTGCGAGGGGACCCTCCTCTGCATGTTATCGAGGCCGATCTAAAACGCTTAATTGCTGAACTCAGCGTGATTTTAACAAACGTATTTTACCAGATACAACTGATATACGACTTGCATAATCTTGTTAATGTTTTTTAAAACTTAAATACCTCACCATTATTGTTCTGCCCTTTGCACCCTTAGCCCCGTTCCATCGCGGCTCTGTGCCGTTTGTGTGGAGGGCAGGGTCAGCTCCATTGTGCCTTAGCGCTGGCTCACCAATCCCAACGGAGGTAGGGTTACAGCTGGGGGCGGGGCACAGGATATAAAATGGCCACCCGGAAGCGCAGCGGTAGAGCGCAGCGGGAGCGCCGTCTCCGCGCCGAAGCCGCGCCTAAGGGGTGCCAGTCTGCGCCAGTCCGCGCTGGACCCGCGTCCAGCGCTCCTTCCCCTGGCCGTGTACCTCGCAAATCTAGTAAGTTCCAGAAATATACTTCTTCTGACCTGCTAGATATAAAAAACACTATGTTTTTGAAAGATTGCCCACTTTTTAATTTAGCAGAGTGTTCTAACATGTCACATATAATCTGCCCAAACTGTAATTTTAACGTAACAGGTTCCCTCACCCAGAAACCACTGATATCAGGAGCTTCTAGTAACGAGACTACACGCATTAAATGCGCACTGGTGAATGCCAGATCTATGTGTAAACACAGAGAAGATGTGGCCGAATTAATTTCGGCACACAAATTAGATATTCTGTTTATAACAGAGACATGGGCCGATCTGGCTTCTGACCCTGACCTTGTAGCAGCCATCCCGGAGGGCTACTATATCACTAGACAAGATAGACCGACAGGAAAAAAAGGGGGCGGCCTTGCCATTATTTTACGGCTAGAACTAACACTGAAAACATGGACACTAGATAACATTCCGGCAGAAACATTAGCCTTTTCCATCACTCTATCTCCTATTCAAATATTTAGTGGAGTTCTGCTCTATCGTCCCCCAGCCGCTAGAATGCCTTT
This sequence comes from Lissotriton vulgaris, assembly GCF_964263255.1. Classification (NCBI taxonomy): domain Eukaryota; kingdom Metazoa; phylum Chordata; class Amphibia; order Caudata; family Salamandridae; genus Lissotriton; species Lissotriton vulgaris. The sequence goes on from NC_141695.1 coordinate 94,647,906, forward strand.
TCTCCAATCTACCAGTATCTTATTAGAGCCAGTAGCAGAAGCCTCTGACTATACTATACTAGGAGATTTTAATTTTCATTTAGAAGAAACAGCAGACAAAGACACACTGAGCCTTATTGAGGATTTTAAGGCCGTTGGCCTAAACCAGCTAGTCACTACAGCCACGCACAAAGCAGGTCATGTTCTTGATGGCCTATTTACAAATAACCAGGCCATTACTTCCCCCACTGTTGTCCCTATTGTATGGTCAGACCATGCAGTAGTGGTCTTTCACGTCCGTGTTAAAAATTATAAAAATCAGCACTCGGCCAAAAAACAACTTAGAACGTGCAGGGACTGGAAAAATATAGATACAAAGACACTATCTGAGAAATTGGAAAATAACAAGCCATCTAGAACGCCAGACCCTCAACTGGCAGCAAATAACTATAACCAATGGCTTACAGATACTTTTAATCAAGTAGCGCCTCTTAAGAAATTGCGCCCCAATCGCGCAACACCGTCAGCCCCTTGGTTCTCCGAAACTCTAAGACTAGAAAGACAGAAATGCCGCAATCTAGAAAGGTGCTGGCGAATCAACTACGACAACAACGATAAAGAGAAATACAAACAAGCATTATCAATATACAGGAAGCTGTTAAGACTGGAAAAAAGTAAATATTTTACCGAACAGATAGAAAAAGCCCAGAATTCCAGTAAACAATTATATCAGGTAGTGGCAACACTAACAAATACACCAACAGCAAATACTACAGACGTTACTCAAGAGTTCTGTGATCAGATGGCTGATTTTTTCAGGACCAAGGTCACAGAAATCTATAATAAATTCAACAATAATATAACAGGGGAATCATCAGAGAGCCACAAGAACGCACAGCTCATATCCTCTTCTCTGAATGAATTTATCCCCCCATCACTTTCAGAAATAAAAGACCTTATTAAAACAACTATGTCAGGTTCTCCTTTGGATCCCTGCCCACCGGTCATCATTAAATCAACAACCGAGGTAGTAGCTCCAATTTTGGAGAATATCTGCAGTACCATTTGCGAATCAGGCATTTATCCTCACAAATGGAAAACTGCTATAATAAAGCCACTGCTAAAGAAACCCACTCTTAACACCTTGGAATTAAAAAGTTATCGCCCTATAGCAGCCCTCCCTTTTCCATCCAAAATACTTGAAAAGGTTATAAATAAACAGCTGGCCAGTTATATTGATCACAACAATCTGCTGGATAATACCCAGTTCGGGTTTAGGAGAGGCCATGGAACGGAGACGGCGCTTATAAAGGCTTCCGAAGAGATCAGACAGATCATGGACCAGGGTGGCACGGCAATCCTGATCTTGCTGGATCTCTCGGCGGCTTTTGACACGGTCGATCACAACATCTTGATCGACCGTGTCACAGCTATGGGCATACAGGGCAAGGCTGTGGAGCTCTTGGTCTCTTTTCTATCCAACAGAGAACAGTCAGTAAAGATGGGGAATTTTTATTCACCCACATTTGTGCTACCTTGTGGAGTCCCCCAGGGATCCTCGCTAAGTCCGACACTTTTTAACATCTATGTGTCGGACTTGGCGAGGGTCATTAAAATCCATGGAATGGGAGTGACTTCATACGCCGACGACACTCAGTTGGTGTTAGCAGTGCATAAAAACGGGAGTGAGGTAGCGGCCAACTTTCAGATAGGCATGAGAGCTATTAGTCACTGGATGGACAATAACTGTCTGAAATTGAACACCGATAAGACTGAGGTAATGGTGTTTGGGGACCTAAAACCAGCTTGGTCCCCGGTCTGGTGGCCACCAGAAATGGGTAATCCACCTACTCCAGTTTCGAAGGTGAGAAACTTAGGAGTGCTGTTTGACAGCAAACTGAGCTTCACCAATCATGCTAATGCAGTGGTCTCCTCCTCTTTTTACACGCTACGAAAGGTGAAAAAGTTATTACCTTTCCTTCCCCTGTCTGCCGGGAAAACACTTATGTCATCCTTGGTGTTATCCAAGGTGGACTACTGCAATGGGCTTCTGTTGAATGCCCAGGAGCAGGTCTTTAAGAAATTGCAAATGGTGCAGAATGCTGCTGCACGAATCCTGACCAAAACTCCTAAGTTTGCGCCCATTTCCCACATTGTCTACCAACTTCATTGGCTTCCGGTGAGAAAAAGAACTAAGTTTAAGGCATTGTGTATTATCTACAAGGCGTTGAACAGCCAAGGACCTGACTTCTTTAGGGAATCACTGTTGGTTTATGTCCCTAAGAGAGCTTTAAGATCTGCCTCATCTGCTTCCCTTTGTATTCAACGAGTTAGAACAGTTACATGGGGAGACAGACGCTTCTTGGTAGCTGCCTCGAGGCTCTGGAATACCTTGCCCCATAAAATAAAATGCAGCCCGTCACTGATGATCTTTAGAAAGCAAGTGAAGACCTGGCTATTCAGTCAATAAATGCAAAGAAGTTTTCTCTTTATCTGCCTCTCTATCAGCCTAGCGCCGAGACACCATTAGTGGTATTTGTTTGCGCTCTATAAGTTTAAAAAATAAATAAATACATAAATAAATCACTGATGACATCATCAAGTGAATGTGTGTCTTTCTGAAAAATAAATATTTTTATATATGTATATCTAAAGTAAGTATGGGCGGAATTTGTGAATTCGCGGTACGCGAATTCGAGCGAAAGCGAATTCGCGGTCCGCGAAATCCGCGAATGCGCGTTTCTTTTGGCGTGTTCACTGGGCTTTTTGTGTGTTTGCAGGGCTTTTTGCTTGTTCACGTGATTTTTTTCAGTGCGGCTACCACGAGTTTACCCATGCGGTCATACATGGGCTAGTTGCATGCTTGCGTTTTGCAATTGTTTTTCGCGTCCGTTTTTGGGTGCTCGGGGACAAAAAGTCTTGCGACCAAGCAAAAAAATCTGCAAGCTTGTGAATTGCGAATTTTTTGAAAATGTGCGCGATTCGCGGAACGCAAATTTGTCAAAATTTGCAAATTCCGCGAGCGGAACGGATTTTACGCCCATGCTTAATCTAAAGGTCGATGGGAGATTAAATGGGTAAATAAGTGTCTAAATGGATGTTTTTTTTGTAAATTTGATTGTATAACTGACTTATTAAGTGTATCTTAGTGAATACATGTATTAGCGAGGAATGTTTAAATATTTAAATATCTGTATCAGTGTCTCACTTTGTGTATAAGTGGCTGCATGTGTTGCTAAGTAGCTACACGAGTGTCTATATGGGTTATTAGTTGGTTTTTTGAGTATCAGAATGAGTGTCTGTATGGTTTGGTGGGGGTATTACTTAGCGCACAGATGCATGAATCACTGACACACTGTTGTATGTGTTTTGAAGACAGCATGTGTGCAGGACTGTACGGGTGGATACGTGTGTGTATGGGTTTGTTAGTGAGTGAATGACTGCCTCAATAGTGTCTTTATGAGTAAATACATATGTTTTAAACTAGTAAATGTGAGTATTGATGTATATAAGTAAGGATATATGACAGTGACAGATTGGAAAAGTTCCTGTATAAATAACTATGTGTTTCTATAACTGATTGTTTAAGAGAGTAAGTATGTGTATGTTTCTGTAAAAGTAAGTGTAGTGGTGAGTGTATAGCTGTATATGCAAATAAATGGTTGTTTGATAGTGTATTTACATGTGTGAATATGTGTGTGAGTAACTCTATGCATGAGTGTTGGTGTGTAACAGGATGTATAGGTGTATGAGCACATATGATGAGTGAGTACGTGTAGGAGTGGCTATATAGAACTGTTAGTGAATGAGTGGATGTGTACGTAGATTTTGGAAGACGATAGTTGAGAGAACACCAGAACAAATATATGATCCAGGTGAAAGGTCCTTCAGGCACCTGGCCCGCAACCACTGGAACAAACTCCCAGTGGACCTCCGCCTGGAACCAGCAGAAATGAAGTTTCGAGCTAAGCTAAAAACCTACCTCTTTACTAGATAATTGTGTCCTGCCAGCACTGTTTTCCCTGTTTTATGTTTTCTCACTGTCAGCGCGGGGACACGCCGGTGCGCGTAACTCAGCGCTTTATAAATGCCCCTATTATTATTATTATTATTATTATTACTGGGTCAAGAATAGTTCCTTACAATGCTGAATGGGCAAAAAATAATGGTTGAAGCAAATAAGTGTGTCAGTTGAACTCATACCACCCACAACCACTGAAGAAAGAAAATTGTAGTGGTATAAGTGACACAAAAGAAGAACATTAAGAGACACCAAGAAGATTAAGAGTGCCTTGTAAGATGTATTCTGCACATGAATGGGCATACTGCATGAAGCAAGTGTTAAACACACCTATTACAGATTACTTGACCTGGGATCAGAACTGTTTAAACCCCCTATGACACCACACTAAAGAAAAAGTTAAACAAGCAGTTACAAAAATAAATTTTAGAAGAAACAAAATAATTGAGAAACATTGTTAAATGACAAATGTGCAAAGAGAATGCGGTTAAAATTGACATGATTAAAAGAATAAAGGTTTCCTCAGTCCCAAGGTTGCTGTAGAAGCGAAGGGATAAGACATTTAAAAGAAGGCGGAGGAGGGCTAGGGATGGACTATATGAAGTCTGCTGCATCTAAAGCTAAATCGTCTAACTGCAAAAGAAAATACAGGAAGCTGCTTAAAGGAAAGTCAGGTAACAGACTGTTTAATTATTGCTACTATATTTTTGTTTAATGTTCTGACTGCAGAAAAAGATGTGTTTCCTAAACAGGGCTAGATGCTAGATCGTTCTGGGTATTACATTTTCAGTAGTAGTATTAGTAGTTCTAAAAGTTTTATTAGTGATTTATCTCACACCAGAGTTAGAGAAGATTACTTCTCCTATTGCTCCTATTACACCTGCACATACAGTAGATGAGGTGGAATTGAAGGCATCACCTGTGAGTCACATGAGCAAAGATTACTCAACAAACGTTTATTCTAGATTAGTTCAGGAATACACTCAGGCTATGGATGCAAAAGACTATTACGTCTGTGCGCATTTACCCTCATGGGCTAGAGAAGAGGTAACATCCCACCATATACATCATACGCAAACACATGAGGTGTATTGCTTGGATTAGTTTGTACAATTGATGGACAGAATGCAGAACAATGTCATACATTCACCCAAGTACAGAGACCTGGGCCTAAATCCATCATTTTATTTGCTCACCATGCCATTCCAGTTTGTACCCAGCCATATGCAAATGAGTCTTGACCCTGTGCCCAACGGGAACAGTCCAACCCGAACTGCCAGGCCAGGTCCTCCCTGGAGTGGAAACATGCATCCTAGGACTGGTTTTGGGCTTTCAGCCCTCATCAGCCAGGATGCTTTTCAAAAGAAGAAACCAATGTAGAAAGTGATCTGTGGAAGTTAGTAATTGTGAGCTTACATATGAATTACTGGAGGTTCATGGCAAATCTTGCAAGAAGAATTCGTCATACCTGGAGTTTATTTTGTTTGTGGACAGGATGGCTATTTCCAATTGCTACCTGAGTCAGGGAGTATTTGTCATTTAGCTTTGATGTTTCTAAACATGTATCATATATAAAGTAAATATTAATTAACAATGACACCGTCACACTGACACACACTTAGTATAAGTGATGAAACCCAGTTAGCTGGAGACATTTTTGGAGCAATCATCGCATCAGTGGAAGTTATCCTAAATGATGAGAAAATCAGAAAACGTTCAGTTGTTGTTGATAAATTGGTAATTTGCCCTTCCGGAGCTTTACTGTTTGTTAATACTGAATACATGGCTACTAGATCTAGGGTTTTGCAAAATTGCCTAGCATTACACATTGTACTTGCAGAGAAAAGAAGAGTCTGCGAGATATGAAATACCAGTATTGCTATTCATACATACCTGATGAGGGTAAGAAAATCTTGGAATTCACAAGAAATATTGCAGTCTTTAAGCCTGAATTAGAACCATTAGAGACCAACAGTGTTTTAAAACTTTAGCGAAAGGATATTCTGCTGTTATTAACTGGGTTGCACTTGATGGAGGAGTAAAATAAAAGGGAATTTAAATGCATAAAATTGTAGTAGGCAACAATATTTATCTGTACCAGGCAACATTTCCCTGACAAGCTGACATGATTAAAAATGTTGAGTTCATATAAAACTTCCCATGGACATGTATTTCTCAAAGAATAATAATTGCAGAAATGTTTTCATCTAATCCTGCAAATGTTTCTACTTACACAATGTTTGTTGATAAATATGAATAAGTATGCTATTTACAAAGAATAGATATATAAATTCCCTCATGGAAAAGTAGTTTTGAAAATGAAAGAGTTGCCAAATAAGACTAGAAGAAGCCACAAATTGATGAGAAAACGTTGTTGCTTTCATAACTTGGGTAAAGTTATTGTGTTCCTGAGAGAAGATGAGGAGTAATCCTGTTCCCATGAGAGCATCAAAAGTTGATTGACTGGCTGAAGAAATAAGACACCGCAAACTCAAACAATGATAAAATGTGTTGTCTATAATAGTGTGTGTTTCTAGAGTAGGTGAACCCAGCCACTACCACATAATGTTGACACAGAACTCTATGCAAATTTCCTTTTTACCTGATCCACATTGCTCAGAGGCTCTACTTAATTTCTTGAACCTCTCTTTATGAGAAGTTCTGCTTTTACTGACTTTTGATTTATATATTTGACTTTGATGCCGAAGCTTTTTGCTTATGTTTTCACTCTCTCTTGGGTAAGAACTCTTGAAGGTTCTGACTGACACCTTTCTGCCTATTCCTAGAGTATGGATTATTTCCTTTATGGAACGCGCTTAATGCATTTAAAGATTATTAATTACTGTTTTTTAATAATGTCAAACTAATGATTGATATTGGTGAATTTATATGCTGATGTTAATTAATATCAAATACTAAAATATTTGATTACAAAAACCCTTTAACTCATAACAAACTCCCATTATTGACTGATAATAGATTAGAGATTGTGATGATTTATGTGAAGAACTGCTCCTGATTAATCTAATTCAATATCAATGATTCTTCAACCAACACATTGGGGATTCCTCCCAGACCAGGTCACACTTTCTTTTGTGAATTGATACTTTAACTAAGATTCCCAACTTCAGCAAACTATATGATATGTTTTATTAAAATACAATTACTTATCATCTCCCTTTTATTTGGCTCACAGTACCATGCTATAGCAATTAGTGAAGAGGTGACCACACCCAAAAGGGCCAGACTAGCAGTGAACACTGTTTTCTCTTCTTTTCATCCACTTCCCCTCCCCCCTGCATACTGGCCCTGTCCAAGTTCTGGGGTTGGATGGAGGCAGTGGTTGGGTGGTTTAGGGAAGTATATTCTGAAATGAATCTTGCTCCCACAGGATTGCACTACCAAAAGAAGAAAACTAAAGAACAGGTTAGTGACATAATGTTACAAATTAATTACACAAAATGAAAAGACTCTTCTATTTCAGTGGATCATAATTTTGGGCCATTACCTGAAAGAAACGATTTGGGGAAACTCCCTCTTTTAAAATCATCCTAAAAAAACTGAGGACCTCAGAAGAAGAAATGTCCTGCACACATGCAACCTCCACCCACCTTAAATATGAATCTAGCAAACCCACTAAGTAAGTAGTTTGATCTTCTCCCTTCAATGGGCCAACAATCACAGTTGCAACTTCTTTCCAAGGATGATTAGGAAGCTTTCTGGAAATCATGGGTACTTGTCAGGGAGTGAAAATTCGTTCCACTTCAATATCCAAACCAACCCACCAAAAATTGGCATGCAATAACTCTGGTCTTGAATCCCTTTAAGCAAGGTGAGCTTAAGCCAAAACTCTACCCCCCAAACACACAAGAGGAACCAGTCTAGTTCCTCTCAACAACATACTTCTGCCTGGAGACAGCTCTTTTTTCAATATAGACACTGGCTTGACTAACAGGCCATCTTTATCAGGCTGAGAAGGTTTTATAACATTCACCAAGTCCAAAGCTTTCCCAATTTCACTTCCACAGTTCATCAGATAATGTTCCCAAAGTCACTTCTCACACATTGTCAGACCAACCATGCACTCCTAACTCTGTAGGTGTGTAGTTTTTGCAGGGACGTATGGACCAACTTCCCAGTACCCTACCTTATAACTATTTTTTTTACCTCCGCTTGAGCTATGCAATACGGTTCAGGGAGGAGGGCCGGATACTGGACGCTGGTGGGCTCTTGTTGTCGACCTACGAGGCAACAATATTTAATTAACCAGGGTCTAACTATTGTCATTTTGGACACAGCTAGTTCTTCCTTCCCTTCCTAGTTAGTATACTATGGGGTAGATTTACAAGCCCCATGTGCCACTTTTGTGCCACTTTCCTCATGTTAAAAGTGACGCAAAAGTGGCGCAAGGGGCTTGTAAATCTGCCCCTATATTGGTTAACTTCCTACCTGGGCACTTGAACTGATGGGGTTCAGTGTCCTAGTTGACTTGTGATGGTTCAATTTGCTCTCTATGTTGAGTTGTTTTAAGTGGGACTGCTTTATAAGTGAGGTGTTCCCCAGTCTTCTCTTCTGCAGATAACAAATAACAATGACTTCTAGAATCTAATACTACAAGATATTTAAAATACAATAATTGTCCTATGTCTGTTCTTTTAACTACACTTACTTTCCAAGTGTTCCCCTGATGTATTCAATCACTAAGTAGAAATAGATAAAGAAAAAACAAAACATTCTTCAATTTTACATGTGACATTAACAAGATGCAAGGTCTGGATTTGTTAACATATCCCTTATTGTGATAAACTCTGTGCTTCTTTGAAAAGCTTTGTTTCACTTTGATTTTCCAAAAATGCTTTTTTCCTGTGTGATAGAAAAAATGTTCCAAAATGTGTTTTTACTATTTACATTAACACTCTAGCAGAAATAACTGTCTTGCGTTGGGCTCCAAAATAGATTGTCACTTAACTTTCTTTCTTCTTTTCTGTCCAGGATTAACAGTTGTCAAGAGCTGAAGAGCTGCAGTAAAGCCAAATGTTGCTGGGCGGAAAATCAGAGGCTGAAGAGATGCTGCGTCGGAATGCAGGTAAGTACCCTATACACAGTTTAGCCCTTTGCACCCGGTGGAAGGCTAAGCACCTTCTGGAAGTTGGGTGTGGCATTAAATAGTGATGCCACACCAAAGATGGCTGCTACGTTGATGCATGTTCTACTTTACATGACGTGTGGCGCTGCCTCGGTCCTTTCTCTTTACCTCTTGATCTCAGCTGTGGAACAGATGAGCAGCTGAGTTCCGAGGGAGTCACATTTTTTAAATTCTATTTCAGGACTGGAGGCTCTGACACTCATTTCTTTTCTAGAAATCTCAGCAGCCAATCAGAAAACAGTAAAAATAAAATAACACTACAATACCCATTAGCATACTGGGTATCACCTGACAACCATAGAGTAACCCCTATAAAAAATCCACAAGAGAATACCACATCCTCTTTCTTTGATGCTCCGCAGCCAGTTAAGTGCTTTCACACTATTACTTACTTGAATGTTTTTTTGCTGATCCTTGCATTCTTGATTGTTTTTTGTGTGCCTTATTGCTCCAGTTTGCTGCGTGGCAACTGTGGCGCTTTGTTTGTCTTAGATTAGGCGCTCCGGCGTCTCTGCTTCCATTCTCTTTCATTTCTGTGTGCCGTGTTACTCTTGCCTTAGCGTGGCATATGAAGCGCATTGTTTGCTTTCGGCGCTCCGACGTCTCTGTTGGTCATTTGGTTTTGGGAGCGTGTGTTCACCTCCTGGGCTCGCCCGTGTTGTTTTCTATCTATGGAGCGGGAGTGCAGGGCTCGAGGACGCGCGTACTTTTAATGCGCTGTCCTCTTTCTAATGTGCACTGTGCACAGGCGGCCGTTCTACACATGCGCGGCAGCCATTTTCTTTGTTTTTACCGGCGTATTTGCCGATATTTCTTTCAAAAGCGCGGGAGCAGCGTAGCATTTGCTCTATTGCCCAGAAGCCTGTCACAGCCCTACCCAACGCCCAAAGGACCTAAATTACGGCTCGTCTCATGGAACATTGCGGGGGTGCGTGTAAAATTGAATGACCCCGACTGGAATGCATACATAAATACTTTTGACATCTGTGTGTTGCAGGAAACATGGGCCACAGTACAACTGCACAGGGTTGGCTATAAAACCTACCAAATAGAGGCTGTCCCTTCCCTGAGAGGTCGTGCATCTGGAGGCCCCCTAGTATGGGTCAATGTTTCCATTAAATTAGTTATTAAAATGATCAACACCGACTCCCCAGACATTCTTTGTCTAGAAATAACGACAGTGGATAATAGGGCGTTTTATTTATTCAATGTTTATAACAGCCCCCAATCTTCCCACAAGGAATCCATGTGTATAGGGAAGTTGGAGTCGCTTATGGATTCACTAAAAACAGAGTCAGGTGTTATTCTATGTGGAGACTTGAACTGTAACTTTGAACCAATCTCAGGGATAGCCCCATTGTTTGAGGAGGAGGACAACGCCAATGCAATACCCGCCCTGAATGAGAATTGTATGGTGGCCGGTACAGCATTGGCCTTACAAATTACACGGTTCTTAACCTCACATGGCTTGAGAGCATGTAATGGCCGTATGCCATCAGATAGCCCGAAAGCCCCCACATTTAAGAGAGGCAATTATGGGAGTAAATTAGACTACGTTATCGTCTCCTTTGACCTCTGGCCCTTTACAGTAGACCTAAAGGTCAAAGAGAGATATGAAAGCGACCATTATCCTTTAGAAATGAGTTTTCTACTAAGCATGGTAACGGGGCTTGATAACATGGAGGGAGGTCATAGTATAGCAACCTCAACCACAACTGATAATATTGTCCTTAGCAACAATCGTAGGGCAGTCAAATGGGCATTTGTGCTAGAAAAAGAGGATCTATTAGCCAATATTTACTGCACTTTTGCAGATACTCTGGACCCATATTGCCCCCTTAGCTGCAACCCTAAAGAATTTATCGATTTACATAAGTCCCTTTTCAGCCAATTATTAGAAATTCTTACTAAAAAACCTAAAAAAGGTGCTGGTAGGACTAGTGCAAAATCCGTAGGCAAACCTTGATATAACAAGGAATGCCGCCTTGCCAAAACTGCACTGATTAACGCTGTTAAAGGGGAAAGTCCGTTAGTAATTAGAGAGAAAAGAAAGGCTTATAACAAAATAATACTAAGAGCTAAATCCTCATGGGATGAGGAATTGTGGCTCAATATGTTAACAGCCACTAAAAACAAGGACCAGAAACAATTCTGGGAATTGGCAGCTAAGGAAAATAAACGGGAGAAACGTTCCAGGGAGGTCTACTTAGATGAAGACACTTAGGTCAAGCACTTTTCGTTATTGTATGCAGCCAAAACCCCGACTGAGGCAGCAAATGATGTACCCCCGCTTACAATACCAGCCAATACTCACCCGGTAGTGTTTACTTTACAAGAAACAGAGGCAGCAATTATTTCAATAAAGAAAGGGAAGGCGCCAGGGCTTGACAGAATCCCTGGTGACCTGTATTTGTATAATATTGATGTCTGGGCACCCTATTTAAATCATTTATTTAACATAGTTGCGGCTAGTGAGCACATTCCGGATACTTGGAATGGCGCAGAAATCATCACCATTTTTAAAAAAGGGGATCGTGGTGATCCAGCAAATTACCGCCCCATTAGCCTTTTAGATATCACGCAGAAAATATATGCTTGGCATATACTAAATAGAATAAATTCATGGTTGGAGGAGGAGTCAATTTTATCTAAATACCAGGCGGGATTCAGAAGCAAAACAAGTACTATTGATCACGTATTCAGGCTATGCTGCTTGTATTGGAAGTATGTCATCATCCGCAAAGGTCACTTGTATGTGACCTTTGTAGACCTACGAGCAGCATTTGATCTCATTCTACGAGATCTACTTTGGGAAACCCTGAATAGGCAAGGGCTGCCTGGCGAATTATTAAAACTTGCAATAGGACTGCATCGGGAGAATTACGCTAAGGTTAGATGGGGCCCAAATGGGGAACTCACAGACCCGATCCCGATAAAAAGGGGAGTGCGACAGGGCTGTGTCCTGGCCCCTACTCTATTCTCCCTTTATGTAAACGATATTGCAACCTACATGGAAAACTGCAATAACGATTCTCCTCGACTGGGAGGGGAACGCGTCGCGTCCCTCCTTTTCGCGGATGATACAATCCTAATATCGCAAACGCCACGTGGCCTACAGATCCTATTAGACAGGTTCCAACAGTACTGTATCCATAAAGGATTAGAAATCAATATAAAAAAACCAAAATATATGGCACTGAACCCGCATAAAACTTTTAAAAAGAACTTAATGTTAAATGGGCAAAGATTAGACTACGAGCACAGTTTCACTTACCTGGGGGTCTTGATGGACTCTGTAATGGGATGGGGCCCACAATTGGAAAAATCTAAATTGGTGTTTAAACAAAACTGTTTCCCAATAACACAGAGATACAACAAAAGCGTGAACAAAGCAGTTACTCCAGCAATAGAGCTTTTTAGATACAAGGTACAATCCGCCTCCTTGTATGGGGCAGAAATTTGGGGGCCAGTATGTAAAAAAACTTTTGAAGTACTGGAAAACAAATTTGTCAGGGGACTATTAAAAGTTCCAGTCAACACCCCCCTGATACCCCTATTCTTAGATCTTAACATTAAACACACAGATCAGCACGCTATATTGAGACCATTGCTGTTGTGGGTCAGATTATGGACAACCCTGGAATTATCTGACTATAGAAATGGGCTGAAGGAAGTATTAGAGCTGGATAGAGACATTAAGATCTTCTGGTTTAAGCATGTAAAAAACTGGCTTACCAAGCTCGGATTATCACACTTTTGGAACGAGCCTGAATCTCTAAACCCAACTTCCAAGAAAATTGTTAAATTAAGCTTCTGGTCATACGTGAATTATGAATCTGTGTATACAAGAACTCACGGCCCTCTTACTGAAAAAATTCTTTTGGCAAAAAATGAGGCTCTATTCGAACAATTTCTAGATGAAATTCAACCTCCACTGGCTAAATCTTTATATTTAAAATTTAGGTATGGAACGTTGAGGATAAAAGTAACTGAGAAAAGATGGGGGAAGACTGATAAAGATCATTGTACCCTGTGCACCAATAACCAAAGGGAGGACATTTTCCACATACTGTTTTTTTGTCCCAGTTATGACAAAGCTAGGAAAAAGTGGATAGTCCCCTTGTGTCGTAACATCGGCTCTACTTCCCATAGGGAAGCTGGCAGAATCCTAAGCATGGACACCAGTCAAATAATCGTGTTCGGTATTAGCAAATTTCTATTGTCCACTTATTTTGTTAGAAGGAAATTATCTCTTTCATTTTAAACTAAAGAAAGTTGCTTCAGACTCCCCGGAATCATGAACAAAGCCAAGGCATTGCATTTTTAATTCTGGTTGCTTAAATTCAATTTAATGTCTTTTTAACTTTTCTATTGCTTTTAACATTTTAATATTTATCTGATACTGTGCCAAACTGAAACTATAAATCATGTGCTTTTATTGATGAAATACTAGCTAACGTGTTAAATTTGATGAAATGTAGAAGTAATGCAGTATTAGGGTGCCCATTATAACGAATGTTATATTGTTGTATATTTTTACCATGAACTGTAAATGTTATTGTTATCTTTTATGTTGCAATGCAACGAAATAAAGATTGAAACTGAAACTGAACTGACCTAAATTACGGCTTTGGGATGTATAATTTTGCATAGGGTTTGCCTAGAGTGGTTGTTGGCAAGCGCACCCTCCATGTTTAATTTGCATATATTTTCACAGTTCCTTTGTAGCTGTGTTGTTGGCTTGCCAGGGCTTTTCTCCACTCCTCCCTATATTCTGCCTGTGGCAGTTCCTTTATTTACACTATTTCCTTCCTCCAGTGGGCAATATTTACACTTTTAGTGTTACCATGGATAAATATTATGATGAGGAGGAAGGTTTCTATGAAGAAGGGGCCTCCGGGTCCATGGAGCAGGAATTGGTTGAGGCACTTGATGTGGGTGTCCAACATTCCATTAATAAAGCGCTGGTCCGCGCTATTGAGCCTTTAAAGCGCCATCTATGTTCACATGCATCACAACAGGCCTGGCTGCCTTCTTCTTCTGGTCGTTCTTCCTCAACCTCTACAAAGGCTGCAAATCCTCATAAATCGGATTTTGCTAAAAGGCTTTATCTACTGAGCATTCCTATGTTCAGTCCTCCAAAGATATTCTGGTTTCCCATTCTCGCTAGCGTGACGATGGGGACACTTCTTCTGACCGTGATGTTTCTCCTCCTCCTGCAAAATAGGCTTGTAAAGATAATTTGTTGATACACCCTCTCACCCACAACTCCTTACTTTTGACCATAATGACATTGTGCATCCTAATTCATCTTCCTGGCTACCATCTGTAGAGGTAACGGATTATGTCCAAGCCCATATTCTCCAGCTTTTTGACAAGGATGTGAGGACGTGTCTGCGTTCTGAATGTCCTCGGGCTGATTTGGCTGATACATTGGTGGACACGCCTGAGGTAGACCCCTCCATGATGACCTATCTCAAGAAGTACGCTAAAGATCCCAAAAAGGGAATTGATAGAGCATGGCACTCTTGTCAAGACAAGTTAATAGATTTGCTTGGTCCCCTCACAAAAAATTTGGAGCTGGGTTTTCGGGCTAAGGAATCCGCTTCCGCCATTGACACAGATGAATTGATTGGTTGGGCTCAGAGAGCCATATGTAATCTGGGTAACGCCAATTGTGCCATGGCCTGCGATCGCAGGCGTTCTATTCTTTTAAAAAATATATCCAAAATTGGCAGAATTGTCCTCTTCTGAGTCTGGGCCGTTGGCTCAGGGTTTACTTTTTGGGCCTTTTCTCAAAGAATTAACCAAATTTGTTTCCACTTTCAGTGGACTTGAAAAAGCTCAGTCCTCCCTTCGACAAGCTTTTCGCCCGATTTTTGGACGGGCCGGAAGATATAGGGGACGATCGTTCGGCCGCTGTTTTAACCAAGGCGCCCAGCGTGGCTCTCAGTCCCATCGTGGAGATTATCAGGACTCAGGATATAACAACAAATCCTCCTTCTACCCCACTCGCAAAGGTCGCAACCAGTTCAAGAAAGGACGTTATGGTGACAATCAAGGAGGTCATCACGATTTCTCAGCTTCAGGTGAGCTTGATCTCAGCTTCAGAAGTTTTGCTGGGGTGCAGGGTTCAGTTTTTTCTCCCTAGTTGGCTACTGATCTCGAACGATGCATGGGTGTTGGACACTGTGAAGGATTACAAGATAGAGTTCTGCAGTCTTCCCATTCAGTCTCATCCTCCATCGGTCCTAGTTTTTTCCCTTCATGATCAAGCTGTAATTTCTGCAGAAATAGACTCTCTTCTAAAAAAGGGGGCCATAGTTCGGACCACCCGTCATTTTCTTGGCTTCTCCAGCAACGTCTTTCTGGTTCAGAAAAAAGGGGGTGGTTCCAGACTAGTTCTCAACCTCAAGGACTTCAACGGGTGGGTTGTTTACCGACACTTCAAGATGGAGGGAATCCATCTTCTGTGGGACCTCCTTCAGGAAGGGGACTGGATGGTCCGTCTAGATCTGAAGGATGCGTATCTGTTGATTCCAATTTTCGGTCCTCATCGTCGGTTTCTGCTGTTCCAATGGCAGGTGGTCTGGTTCGAGTACAAAGTTTTCCCTTTCGGCATCTTGTAAGCACCTTGGTGCTCACCGAAACTCCTGAGGCCTGCTGTGGAATCTCTGAGAGTCCAGGGTGTTCGTCTGATAATTTATTTGGACGACATTCTCATCATGGCTCGTTGCTCTTGCCTGTTAATGACTCATTTGGAGTGGTCAATAGATCTTTTACAGTCACTCGGATGTCTAGTGAATCCACAGAAGTCAGTTTTCATCCCTTCTCAATCGATGGAATTCCTGGGTTTTCTAGTCATTTCCCTCACTTGCCAACTCCTCTTGCCCACTCAGAAGATCAGATCTATCAAGAGGGAGTTGAGATAGATTTTACACAAACAGATTGTATCATTGAGGTCTGTAGCTCGGATAGTCGACCTGCTAACTTCCTCGATCCAAGCTATATTTCCAGGTCCTCTCCATTACCGAGCACTTCAGCGACTCAAAATCCGTCATCTCCAGAAAGGCCTCAAATATTCAGATCAGATTCCTCTTTCGGAGGAGGTGAGTTGGGTGATGTTGTGGTGGTTAGAATACATGGAGTCTTGGAATGTTCGAGCCCTGTTCGGAGTGTCTCCGGAAGTGGTGATAGAGTCCGACACCAGTCGGTGGGGATGGGGTACCCGTTGGTGTCAGGTAACTACAGGGGCCGGTATGCCTCTCCATATCAATTGTCTGGAGCTTCTGGCAGGGTCATTTGCGATTCCTTGTCTGTCTCCACGCATGATGAACTGTTGCATACTTCTCCGCATGGACAATGTGTCATTGGCTCGGTATGTCATAAAGTTAGGGGGAATGAGGTCCAAGATTCTAGCAGAAATCGCCAAGGATTTGCAGCGTTTGCGGAATATCTTCTGGGGTGCAACAATCTGATTGCATATTGGAACTCTCATCAACTCCGAGATTTCAGCGATTGGAGGCTTTATCCTTGTGTATTCAGGTCCCTCACTAGCTTTTGGGGTCAGTGGCAGATCGATCTGTTTGCCTTTCAACTCAACAGGAAACTTCCAATGTTTTTCAGTTGGTGCCCGGATCCGGAAGCTTTGGCCACGGATGCACTTCTGCAGGACTGGCCGCCTCATCTGTGTTATGCCTTTCCCCCGTATGTCATGATCCCCAGGGTCTTAGCAGGCACAAAGCATTATCAGTCGGAATTGATTCTGATCACTCCACTTTGGAGGGCTCAGGCTTGGTTCCCAGTTCAACAAAAACACTACGGTGGGGGAGGACCTCGGGGAGATTTACAGACCAGGCTCTGGATACAATCCCCAAAGAACCTATAAACAACAAAAGGTACCAGAGGGTCTCAGAAAAAGCGCCCAGTTCTTCTGGAGATGATTTGTGCAGTGCTGCTCCTTCTTCCCCAACATTGGAATCGGTTGCTGGACCCTCTCAACAACACGCATCCACTGATAGAGTCAGGTCAAATCCTTCTAGTTGCATGGCGGGGTTCGGGGATCGCTGGAAAATCCCAGGCCTTTCGTGGACGCTACCAGATTTATCAGCAAGGCTTGGTCTCCCAACACACACAAACGCTATTCCACAGCCTGAAAGCGATGGTGGGGTCGGTGTGATCAATGGGAGGTGGATCCCGCTTCAGCAGATATTTCTTTAATTGTGAATTTTCTTGCGTCGTTTGCTTCTTCCGGTCTTGCTTATAGAATAGTTAATAATTTTCGATCTGCCATTACTGAAGGGCACATAACGATCAATGACAAACCTGCTGATGAGCACCCATTAGTGTCCAAGTTACTCAGGGGTATTAGGTTGGTAAAACCACCTTGCCCTAAATACGTTGATTTATGGGATATTTCCACTGTTTTGCGATTCTTGGAGGCTTGGCCTTCCAATAATAATCTGTCTCGCAAACAGCTTTCGGCAAAACTAACTATATTATTATATGTCTGGTTTCTTGTAAGCGAGTTTCTGATATCTGTGCTCTGGATCTTGCAGGTCGTAGATTTTCACCAGAAGGTGTCACTTTTGCTATTTCCAGACGCACTAAGTGTAATTCTGCCTCTGTTTCTTACCCGAGTTTTCCTAACAATCCAAAACTTTGTGTAGTACAATGTATCAAAGATTATGAGGTAAGTACTGCTGAGTTTCGACAGGATATGCATGGTCAATTGTTGATTGCTCTTTAAAAACCTTCTCGCCCGGTCACCCCGGATACATTAGCAAGATGGGTGAGATGGCTCATGGGTGAGGCTGGTATTGATGTTACAAAATTTGGTGCACATTCAGCTTGTGGAGTTATGGCTTCCAAAGCTTTTTCTATGGAAGTGAGTTTAATGGACGTTATGAAGGCAGCTGATTGGTCAACTGATTCTATGTTTAAGACTTTTTATTATAAATCGATTGTGGATAATGCATCTGTATGGTGGCGTAACTTTGAACAAGGATAATCGGAGGCTCCGGTCCTGGCATAGAATTCAAAATTTGCGAACATACGTGACAAGAATTTTCAATTCTATTAAGGACACGGAGGCAAGGATTATCCCACCGATTTTTCTGTATTTCATATGTTTGTTTGCATTATCTGCCTTTATTACATATGTATATTATATACTATGGATATATTCCTTTTTTTCCCCTCCCTTTTTACTGTATTTTCTCTGCCATGAGGGAATGGTGTATTACGACTCTATAATTCCTTGCAGGTTCAGATCCTAAGTGAGGTGCTTTAATCTGTCTCCATGGACTGTCTAATGGATACCTGCAGGTTCCGTTTTTTCTGACAATGCAAGCATTAAGACTTGTGTTGCCAGCCCGTTGGTCTGCTGTCCAGTGATCGAGCTGCTTTGTTTTTCTAGGTTCTTCACAAATGTTGGACTGTGTTTCTTCACTTTAACTGTTATACTTACCAAAGAAAGACAATGTGGTATTCTCTTGTGGACCTTTTATAGGGGTTACTCTATGGTTGTCAGGTGATACCCAGTATGCTCATGGGTATTGTAGTGTTATTTTATTTTTACTGTTTTCTGATTGGCTGCTGAGATTTCTAGTAAATAAATGAGAAGCATAATCTTCGCCTCCGTGTCCTTAATAGAATTGAAAATTCTTGTCATGTATGTTTGCAAATTTTGAACTGTTCTGTGCATTGTGCTCAAAGTTGAAAACCTTGCGTCTGCATGAAAGTTTTCAGTTGGCCTCATAATAGGTTCAGAACGTTCTATTATTTAGAATAACAAACAAACAATATGTCGAACTTCTTTACACTGAAAACATGCATACACATTATAATATAAAACGATGGTGCACTGTGCATATTTAGAACATACAAGAATAAAATATTTATTACAGTAATACATAAATGCTGTTGTGCTGGTTGCACGGGAATGGGAGGGCTTTTTATGTATTCATAAGTCTGCAAGTAGCAGATAAATTGTGAGACACATATACTTTTATTTACAATTAAAGTTTTAATGACAAGTGCAAACCTTACATATGGTGCCCCAAACCAAATGTTTTAATTTTCTCAATGCCAAAAAATTGTAAGTTCTTCCCTCTCAATTACTGAGATATTTGACAATGGTGATTAGAGGTCAGAGAACATCCTCGGAGAAAGCTTTGATGAAGGACGCGGGCAAGACTTGGTCTTCATAAGAAGTGGCTTTAAGGGAGTTGAGTATGTTGACAAGATCTGTGAGAAGTAGAGGTTTGAAGAATGATTGTACAGAAAGGGGTCAGTTAGAAGAGTTGAAGCAGACTTGGTGCTGTCAATGTGATGCCAGATCATCTGTATTTTTTCAGTGAAGAAGAAGTTAATGGCATTGCCTTTTTCTGGGTTTCAATACAGCAAAGAACAGGTGGTTTCGATGTGAGCTGTACAATGCAGTACAAAAGCAAAGTAGGAAAAACAAGGAAAAGTTAAAACATTGGAGTAAATCCCTGTCTAAGATTGTTTAGATAAGAATTTATGTCAGAGCCCATGGATGGTTTCCTAGTAATGTCCATCTGCCATCCATGAAATACCCATTGATGCAAAGCACTGCGAAGCAAAAGTAACTCTAGGCCAAAGTTTGGTAAACCCTACTGCTGAGAAGTGGAAGTACAGAAAATCAGACAAATGTCTATTAGGGAAGCCATACCTACAGTATTCTACACATATTAAATGTGCATGTAGCTAAAGGCAGTACAAAGATTATGTTAACATCACTGTCCTTGTGGTACGAAAGGAGATGCAGGTTCTCATATGTTCTTACCCAGGACTGCATTTCACTTTCTCACGATAACACTCTAAAGTTTGATAATGGAAGCCCTTAACCAAATTTGTAATGTCCACTCAGTGGATGTATGATGTTACATCACAAACTATTAAAATGCATACTTTTACAATGTAGTTTTTACAACGCATGCTATTACAACATAAGCATGCACCATTACCACGTAATTTACTATTCTAACACCACTGGGTGCTTGCCTCAGGGAAGGAGCTGGTCAGCGTTGTAATGGCATGCATTATAATAGTATGCGTTGTAATAGAACGTGCATTGTATGGGCTGCATTGTAAAGGCATTGCGTTGTAATGCCTGCATTGTAATGGATGTCTCCCCAACTCAATATGTATTGACAAACCTTATAAGATGCTATGGGTGGTGATGTGAAAACGTGAAATGTTCTGCTGATAAATACAGGTCTTCAATCTTTGTTTTATACAGGTGAATTTATGTTTAAATGAAAATTTGTAAAAGAGCAACAGAGTAATAGTACACCAGCAAACGTACTGACAACATGATCTACAATATAGTGATAACAGGAAACAGATTTCTAGAAGGAGCCTTTAATCTGTGCCATTGAAAAAACATGAACTGGGGGAATCTGCTCTGGATTTTCCATTTCATTCTGAAATTTGCCTCTGGTCGTGAAACCAGGCTCTGCCTTACTCACACTGCGGGCACTCTTGTAAGTTTGAACCCTTCTGATATAAAAGGGAGTCTTGTGTTGCCAAGGCTACTCGCTATTTGTCAGGCCTACTGCAATTTTACACCCGACATGACATAAAACATGAAGATTCAAGCTGTGAAACATCCATTGCTTTAGTTCCTTTGATAGTTGTTCAGTGGTTTGTGGGCGGCTCATCATCATATGACACCTTCAATCTGAGGGCTGGTGGTTTCTAGTTCTTGTGCACAGTATAGAGAGCAGTGACACCGCAAAGCAGCTCCACGAGAAACCATTCAAAGCTCAGACCCTCTATTCATGAGTCCAGTTTTATGAATTCAACTATGGAAGACGAGGAGGGATACACAGCTCTGCAGCTCAAGGGGAGGAGGAAACCAGAGGACAGATTAGAAGATGTACTGAGAGGTGAGAACTCCCCTTATTCTGCCACCTTTCATTTTTTCTAAACACATGTAAATATATTGCACCCAAAGGGACACTCAACATAATTTATTTTACTCAGGGAAAACAACTTAAAACAGTAACTTTAATGGAGAGGATTGCATCAGGACCCTGGATTTCCACAACATACCACTTTGTTGTGGTGTATTTTATGTCTTTGGAATATCTCTAATGGGCTACAAAACCTTCAAAGCTATGGCAACTGGCACTCATCTTCTGGGTACTACTATTGAATGTCCTGATATAGTGAACACCATCATTGTGTGTCTTTAAATCAGAAGAACAATTTCTACTTGTACCCGACTGTTAGTTTCTATGGTAGTGGTGTGAATCCTGTTGGTGCAGGACTACTCTTTGTTATGTATACTCATGTAACTGTAGAACAGTAATTAAATATAACCCTACACAAAAACTGTAACTGAAGTGAGCAGAGGAAGAATATTTTCAATATGTTAGTGGAGAAGTGTGGCTCACTGGTTAGAGGAGGCAGACCTTGAAGCAGAAGTCAGCTCTGGACCAGGGTTCAATTCCCGGCTTGGTGGGGTCTTGAGTCCTTAAATGTCCATGGACTCGACAATTCTCGCTCCGGTGCCTACTCGATTCATGGGTTCACACTCTGCGACTCTTGGCAATAGCTTGCTTAATCTCCACAACGGCCCCTCGCGGCGGAATGCCTGGCTTTCACCTTGCGGATACCCTGCCGGGGTTATCTCACAGGGGACTACCAGGACGGGTTCCCTAAGCAAGCGCTTAGAAACCGCTCGGTGACTTGCGCTATTTAAATTCCTGTACATTTGCATTTACATTTAACATATATATTGCACTCTTACCTGGGCCCATTATCAAAGTAACAATTATGACAATGGTGTACACTTAGGCAGATGGCATTTGCTCCATCACTAGATCGCCTCCCCCATGACGAGTGGGAACGTTTCTATATATAGAAGGTGTTGTATGGTGATGAGCTACCCACAAACCACTCAACAACTATCAAAGGAAATCAAGCGATGCAAATTTCAGACCCTGAATATTAATGTCTTAAATTGTGTCAAGGGTAAATTTGCAATAGGCCTTATAGCAGGCAAGTAGCCTTTGCTACTTAAGACTCACTACTGTATCAGAAGGGTTCAGAATGGCTGATTACAAGAGTGCCTTTGGTGTAAGTAAAGCAGAGCCTAATTTTGAGTGACCTGGTGATGTGTTCACCCACTCTAAATCAGATGGCAAAACCTCCAACGACCCTTACTCTATCAGGCATGGTGGTGACGGAGTAGTCGATATAATGAAATTCCGCTCCTCTCTAAATAAGTTGGGTGGACCTTCAGTTCTGCAGAGAGAGTTCTCTGTTGCCTTCGTGATGGAGTACCCTTTCTGCCAAACTAAGAATCTGTCCCAAAGTCAATAAAGAGCCTTTAGCTATTTACTCTTAAAAATGTCTCACACTGTGAATGAGACAATACCATTCACGCAGGCCAATCCCATGGCACTGGGCCAGCCAGTCCATCAGTAGCACAGTAGCCCAATAAATCACATCTATATCACAGTGTCTCCTTCATCCATCTTCAGTTGTTGCTGCCAGATGCTTGCCCACAGCCTTTTAGATATAGTCCTCTTTTTGGTTCTATTTCAGCTTTTCATTGACAATGCATTGGACTGTGACAGGGACATAGTGAGAGCCCCTCTAGACCACTCAAGTCAAAAGAGCGAGAATGTATTAAGGAAAATGTAACAGCAAATAGGACACACTTAATTAGAGAGGAGGATACACTGGAGGAATTTCAAAGATTCTACACCTCTTTGTACACAAAAGGGGACTATTCAAGAGAGGATTTATATACACTGATAAGGGAAGATGAGGTTAGGAAAGCGATAACAGTGCTTAAGCTTAATAAGGCATTCAGACTGATTTGATTTCTTTGCTGATTTTTAGCTGATTGCTTTTTTTCGTGAAAGTGGTATTATGAGTTTAGGGCCATATGTATCAAGCCTTTTGCGATTCGTTAAGGCCAAAATTAGCGAATCGCAAACGGTCTTTTTACCGATTTTGAAATGTATTAAAAAATCGCATCATAAGGAATCGCAAAAATGTGCGATTCCTTATTTTTCTATAGCATTTAAGGAATCGCATTTTTGAGATTCCTTAAATGCTATGTATGAAGCATTTTTCTATAGCGAATTCATGTTTAGAAATCGCAAATTACCACCAACTTGTAGTTGGTGGTAATTTGCGATTTCTTGTAAATATGCACAATTGTGCATTTGTGAGGTTGGCATATGACACACATACATGCCCATTGGGCATGTATGTGCGCCATATGCACACACATGTAATTTTCAGGGGTGCATCAGGGTGTCCTTGAGACACCCCTGCACCCTTGAAATAATTCTTAAACTGCGATTAGCAAATTGCGAATTCGCAAATAGAGAATTATTTTACAGTCATTTCTATGGGCCTCCTGGCCCATAGAAATGGATGGGAAATTCGCAATTAAGGAATAATTGGAAATCGCTAAAAAATAGCGATTTTCTACATACATACCATTTTGCGATTTCTAAATAGCGATTCCTTAAAAATCGCTATTTAGAAATCGCAAATGGTGATGATGATACATATGGCCCTTATTGTCCTTGGAATGCTAATATGAGATTGGAAAATTTTTTGTTGAGAAAAGATACATTTGAAATCTGGTTTCAAATGTAACATCTCCTAAAGTTTATCAACAAATGGTATTATTGAAATTTTGTGTGAAATAGAGTAAAGTACACCTATGGTGGCAAACAATCTATGAGTACAGCCAGTATGTCAGGATTTCTGTCATTATATGTTTAGGGTTAGAAATGGGAAAGGTTGAGTGCAAGGGTGAATAACCATGGAAAATGAATGGAAAATAGAAAAAACATATAGGTTTTGGGTACTCAAAAATATTTTGTGTGACCATTCCAGTTAGAGAAATACATATTAGGGCACTCCCAAAAGTGAAAAGCAACAATGCTTGCAGGGCAAGTGTAGGGATAAAACTCCCCCAAATTTCATGCAGGTATCTTGGTATGGGTACCTTCAAAACACCAGCACTCCAGTCGTGGATTTCCAGAATTAACCTGAAGGATATTTGTTAATTCTTCTCCATGGGAGGAAGGCCAAGGGAGAAGAGTATTTTTAAAGGCTATTCATTTGCACACACTATTCTCCTGCAGATCTCCTTGTACTCTGCACCACAGCAGTTGCCTATAGAGGAACAAATCTTTAACATTACAAGGCATCATCTTCCTCCTTGCCTTTATGCTCTAGCCGCCAAAGCACAGGCTTTGTCTCCTTTGCATGTGACTGTTTGGGTTGGAACTGGTTCTTTGCCTAAATGAAGGGGATTTTAGTGAGCAGGGTATGGTAGCAGGTTTTATGTGAGACTGAAGGGTTTAGCCGCATATCTGAAGGCCGACATCATGATGGAGGATGATAAGTTTAATTAGAACATTGGAATGTGGAGAACTTCATTGCAGACAATAGAGTGCTCCGTGCTTCTATGGGCCGGTAAAGACCCGCAGAGCAGAATTCCAATGCTGTTTAAACAAAGGCCTCTCGGAGCTCAAGGGGATTTTAATCACCTTGAGCTCTGAGAGGCCTTTGTTTAATTTGTTAGAACATTCTGCCCTCCAATGGCAGAATGTTCAAATAGCCTTATAGCCCTTCGTAGCTGGGCTATACAAGCTATTTTAAAATCCCTCTCCCTTTTTAAACGCTGGAGCGGGCCTTTAATAGCTCCTATAGCCCGCTATGGCGGGCTATAAGGCTATATTAGAACATTGGGAAAATGAGAGCTCCATTGAAGACAATGTAGTGGTGATGGTCTTATAATGGCTGCTATAAGCCTTCTTCTCAAACATTCCAATGTTTGTCTTTCTGTTTCTCCCTTTTTAATTAAGAATATTCTACCTCTGACTATACCTTTTGTTAAAGGCCCTCACCCTTGTTATAGGCCTGAGCCACCGGTTCAGGGCCTTCAACAAACGGTATAGCCCTCGGCATAATATTTTTTCCTGGGTTAACAATGTGTAGGGGTCATACAGCTACTGAATATTTTAGGTGAATTCTAAGAGATGTGATTTTGAAAGGACAGTTCTACTTGTAACATACAATTACAGTAAAGAAAGGTTGCTATAAAACTTGAGAAAGATTAGTGCCTAATCTGAGCTGGTGGTTCGAGGTGGGGCCCACCGAAGCGGATATCCGGGGGATGAGTGTTATTTTTCTCAACCCGGAACAAGAAAGAGCAAAACAGAAAAAGGGGAAAGAAAGAGAAGGATGGGAAAACTGTGGCAAAGTCAGAAAATGATAGTTCAAGTGTGAGGTAAAAAGGTAAGGAGTGAATGTGGTGGCTGAAAGAGGTAAAGTGGAATTCACACACACCTTTATTTTCCTCTAGTAAAATTCATCAGGTTTCACCTACAGAAATGTACCTGTGGAATTTTGTGAGGCATATGCTAACTACAACATAACTTGTCATTTTAATGCCTGTGCAAACAGTAGTATGAACTGGGATCAGAAAACAATCGGCCTAATCATGGTGTTCAGCAACCCTGTCATTTGGTAGGATCAGTGGTGGCTAGAGAAACAAAATAGCTGTGGGCCTGCCAGCCCTGCACTTAAGTCCTCATTACAAGTTAGGCAGGATAGTTGAAGTATTTACCACATGTTATGAATATCATTACCCCAGAGTGAAGCGTTTACCACAGATGGGAACTTTCTCTTATTCTATTTTCTTAAGAAATGAGACATAACTTGCAGATTCGGTATTGCACACAACAAAATTTGCATGCTTTGCCCTTTTATGAACCTTTTCCCCCAGATACATTTTGGCAGATTTGACCAACCAGAATTTATCAAGAGAAGACTTTGACGCTTCAAAAATGATCACACAGCTCGTAACTTGCTTGAACATGGATAGGAATAAGACCAGCACATGTGATCAGGACCTTATTCTTCCACATTTTAAGAACTGAAATGGTTAGCTGATGCAACACTCTCAGCAGGGACAGCGCTTCCACGTGGGCAGAGGAGCGTCTCCCTACTACTTTCTCGCAGTGCGAGAAGCAGAAACATAAAATGACATTATAAATACCATTTATTTATACCATTAGCATTATTTATGGTTTGGTCAGCCCCACTGCTGACCAAACCAGCTATTTGGACTCTCCCTTTTCTCCATGTATGCTGCATGCAGCCTACATGGAGAAAATGGCCTCCCCATAGACTCCTGTGTGGCCGGTGTCCCAGCCAATCACAATGCTGTCATTGCAGCATTGTGAGTGGCTTAGGGAAGGAGACAGAGGCTGCTTCCTTCCTGTCAGAAGCAGAGACACACAGAATGACGTGATGCGGGACAGGACCAGGCCAACGTATGTACGTTAACTTTTTTTAAATTTAAAATTACACCCCTCATTCCCCCCGTGCAACTCCCCACATCCGCTAGTCATGCCAGCTGCGACTGGCTCTTAGCCAGTACTTAGTTTGAGCAGTGCTGATGGGTTCCAACAGCACTTTCTTTTCTCTATCATGTATCTACAAGGGAGAATGAAAAGCGCACAGAGGATAAAGCCAGACTAAGAGAAATACAGAATAATAATCACACAGGGAGAAAGGAGGAACCTACAAGAGAGAGATGTAGGAGCAGCAAGTGCGTGGTTGTGGATTCAAAAGGCATGATTAGGATTTATGACTACCAGCCTTGGAATTCAATTTACCATTTGAGGCACTGAGGTTTACCTGCAGCAGTCGCTAGCTTCAGAGCAGAGCTTCGGGCAAAACTCCCATTGGTCTAAAAGGGCTTCAGTCCAACTTCCCCTCCACCCAAGTCGTTTGCAGTATCCTAGGCTATTGCAGCTTCCAGGCCACTTAAGATGTTTTAGCAATGTCTGCGCTGGGCTTGGGTCCTCAAGAGCAGCCTCACCCAAAGCTTTTTTCAGGTCATCTAAAGCTTTTTGCAGGTCTTCCTAAGTTAGTTTAAAGCTACAGGAGGTTTTGTGTTTATTATTGCTTCTCGTGCCCCTCTACAGCCTCAGTTATTTGCCTAATTAAGGAATTGGTGAAGTGTTCTCTTTAACATCCTGATATAAATGATCTGTAATGGAAAAACTCAGCTATCATTCACAGTCCATTGAAAATACAGAAAAGACGAACTTTGTCATAGTTTCAAATTTTAAAAAGGACAGGTTACTGAGGTTTGTTTTATTCCCTCAGCCCCTTGAACCAGTTCTTTATGAAAGTTACTACTTAAACATAAAGTGACCATAACAAATGCAATATTCTGTCATTAGGTTCTATTAATGATTCTAATAAATAATGATGGAGCCATCAATGCCAATTTCCTCCCTTGATCCCAGATAATTTTTGCATGATGCAAACTGTATTTTGGGTGCCACAGGTCCCATTGCACTAGAACTTGCATGCAGGGCTTGTGGAATTATGAGAAAGTTGTGTGGTCGTTGCACTCTGGCTTTGGCCACCCCGCACCCCGAATGGGACACCTCAGAGTGCAACACATGCACCACTTTCTATTGCCCCAAAGGCAAAATTCCTGGTGTCAGGTCGACATTTCAAACCCCTGGAGACATATTTGGGACAACCTACCCCCGCGGGAGAATCTTCCTACCTGCCCCCGGGGGGGAAGAAAGATTGTCTTTGCCCTTTGGGGATGGGGGCATAGCCATGCCCATGGTCTACAGTCCCCACCTTTAAGTTTGTTTTGCCTGGTGTCTATTGGGCATTCTTTCCCTCCTGGGTAAAATACATCCATCTGCCTTCTGGGGACAAAAAACACCTAACACATTGTTTTTGGGGTGGGTGCATGCCATGGCCATTCTTGGCAGCCACCACCCCAGTACTTTTTTTAAACAATCTTTTCCTAGTGTCTAGTCGGCTTCCTGTCCCCTCCCCCCAGGGGGCATATTGAGGGTAATCAAGTCCATCTGTCCCCTGAGGGGGGCAGTAATTCTGTTGCTGTATTTTTGGGGTGGAGACATAGCTATGCCCATGGTGGGCAGCCCCTATCCCTATACAATTTTGTATCACTTTTTCCTGATGTTGGCTATACTTTCTGCACCCGCTGCGGGTGGTGGCGATCCGCCCGACATCCATGCCCACCTGCCACCCATTTCCCCCCTGCCATGTTACTATGGTAGGGGGGACCGCCGCCGACGGAAACACCGTCCGCCGCTTTTCCGCCCCGGTAACCTTGCGACCGGGGCGGAAAATGGTTTATATGCTGGCGGTGTCTGCTAGACACCACCATAATATTAGGTTGCAGGCAGGAGGGTGCCTTTCCGTGGCGGCTCTTTTGTGATCAACTGGGCTGCAGGTTCAACAGTAAAAAACCTGATTTGATCTTTATTATTCACCAGCTAAAATTACTAAATGGGGGTGTTCAGTTAGTGTTGAGTGTCCCCGTTGTCAAAGTACAGAGGCGAACATAATAAATGTTTTCTACCTGTTCACTCTTAGAAATCTTTAAAAAATGTATTATAAAAAAATTGAAAAATTCCCTAAACCTAAATCTTACTTTAACACCAGAATTAATGTACTTGAGTGTGTGTAGTGAAGGGACTATTGGAGCAGATCATTATTTTTTGTTTGTGGCCATGGTGTAGCAGGGTTTCCGTTCTCCCACAGAACTGTGCACGGAGATCTAGAACCTGGGTGAGTTAGGGTGACCCAAAACTCACCTTAGTTTCAGAAATCCCCTTACCAAGCTAGCTACAGTGTCTCATCGGTAGTAATCACTTACCAATGACTTAGACAATCCAGAACATGAACTTAGGGTATCTCAGGTATCGTGGAACACATGAACACTCTTTCGGTATATAATCATTACAAACCGAAACTGGGAGGCAAAGAACACACGTGCAAGTTTGAAATGTTTATTTTTCAATGCAAAGTTCTCAAACGCAGTATCTTATATAATATCAACATACATATTATAAAAATCAGAGTTAGCAGCATAGTCACTAATCCATAATAAGCAAAAGGTGATAGCATGTTATGATGCAAACTCTATAGAATTCTGTATCACCTATATTTCGCGCACCCTAATTAGCATATTATATTATATCTAAGAAGGTCTCGTTTGGGTTCTAGCAGGGCGGGCCCATACCTCTAATTCTCAGTAGGAGTAGATCACATCAACAGCTACCAGCTCTCTGCATGCGCAGCATCAAGTGTGTCTATTCATTCCCTGTAACTCTATCTTAAACCCGCGTAGAGCCCAATGTTGGCAGCAACATTATTTGTGTTATGTCTAATGTAGTGCGAGGATCAGGCTTTCAGCAACTTTGTGTTAGGTTATTCTTAGAGGGTGCAGTTCTCAGTGTGCAGACAGTTGTACCAAACACGACTGATATCAGAGCAATAACATATTATTCTCAAATAAATAACATCTTTCGTCTAGGTTGAAAGCTACAATAACAATTAGGTGTCGTGTGCAAACTGAAGCCGAAGGAAAATATGTCGTTTAAACATTTAATAAACTCATGCTAACTTAACACAATATATAGAAACGCAGTAACCATATGACAATGGCTGGTGCCGGAATCTATATTTCTTCAGCCTGGCTGGATACAGTGGCTCCCTCTTGTCAACAATGACTAGCTCAGCTATTGTCAATATTTGATCTTGAAAATGTGATTTAGGAACAGACAGGAAGGTCGGAGAGCCAGAAAAATGGGGGACCGTGTTTGGGCAGATCAAGATGAAACATGATTTGAATAAGTTATCCTGTATTGTATGTGATGATTTGAAGATAGAAGAAATGCACTGTTTTGACACTTTATTAAATGGTGGGTGTTGTGCTGATGTGCTTGAAAGAATAAGGCGTGGTCATTTTTTAATTAAACAGCATTTTGATGAAACATGCAAAGTAAAATATTTGAATGTTGTCTTGATAAAATTAAACAAATTTACATGAATTAAGGACAAATTGATAATCAATACCATTGGGTGGATATGGGTCCTCAGCTCCTATTCATCTGGTTTTAATTCATGAATGTATCTCCCCGTGTTTAAGTATTTAATATTGATATTCACAATAAAAATATGTAAATAATCAAATACAATTTAAACTTTGAAAAACTAGCTTGAAAATCCAATGGATGAAACATGCAGTGGTCTAGAATTATGTTTGGTAGGTGTTGGAAATGGCCCAAAAATAAAATAAAAAAATGAAAGAACTCTAGACAAGCTGGCAATGTATGTGGTGAATTACATGAACTCACCTGTGGTCTCTGTTATGTACACACAAGTTTGCTGGATTACTAAAGCTAATCAGAGTTCAGGAATTTGATAGCTGGCTCAGCAAAAGGGCAGGGTGCCAAAAAAATCCAACTGATAGGTTTGCACCACGTGGAACACACAGGTTGACAGACTAGTTAGTTTTAACTAAGAAAACATTTCTGCCTGAATATTCAATTTCTAGATTTTTGCAAATAAAGAAAAAGTTGGTCCGAACTAGTCCTTTTTTCGATGTGGGATGTGCAGGTTCTGTTTTTATCCTGATGTAATACTCTTGTGAAGGGGTTCCACCTATTAGAGCAGGAGTCAACACAGTAATGCTGCAAGCTTTCCACTGTTCTAACTCGCAAAGCATTTGGGGGCATATTACCAACAGGTAGCGATATTTATCGCTAAATAGGCTTAGCGACAATTTTTTTATCGCTGGCTATCGCTGGATATGTTAGCGGAGAAAACATGCTATTAGCAACCTTTTTCACCATTGTGCTAAAATATCCAGCGATAGTGGCGAAATGCGTGAATATCGCTGAGAATACAGCGATATTCACGCATTAACGATGAAATGCTCTTAGCCATGTAATCCACCTCCCATTGGATAACATGGCTAAGAACTGGTCTTATAATAATCAAAGGGGAATGGATCACTTGTCCTGCTCAACCTTAGGTATGCAGGAAGGAATGAGGATGTCCCAGTGAAAAAAGAACCTCATGCACGTGATGGGTATTGAGGTAATATGAATTTTATGGTCAGTTGTGTCCCCTATCGTAGACCCCACCGGCTCCATGTACGTGCTTTAAGTACATGTATGTTCCCTCCACTTCCAGCTATGAAGACGCAAATACATTTGCGTCCAACGTTAACATGTCCTCTTTCAGATCCACCATGCATGGGTCAGATATTCCGTTCCTAAGTGTGCCTTGCCAACGTCTTTATATGGTGCACTTTCACGTTTCTAGCTCTGGCGAGTTAGGCCCTGAATTCTGCCATCAAGACTTTTCCTGCCTTCTGTCTCTGAAAATCGCAGTCTGCTGCTTCCTGACCCTTGACTTACTCCCTGCGCGGCGAGCGGTGCCTGGCTCGGCCTGCATTGCCTGCCAAGACTGTATTCAACCTTCAAGTTATCTGCTCCGCTCCTCGAAAATACATTCCTGTCTAGCAGTTTAGGAAAACATCCTTCCCAGCTGCAGAGCAAAGGGCCCGGCCTCACTGTCTCCATGCAAGTAATTCATAGCTTCCGTTACCATGGTAGGCCCATGGCCCCTCACATCTCATGTAGACACGTAGGCGCATATGCACACACTAGCAGTCAGTATAGAATAGCCTCTGCCCGAGAGACCTTTCCTTCTAGATAATACAGTTCCTCAAACACAAGATATTAGATATGATTTGGGATTAGGTTGTTCTGACACCCCAGACTTCTGTCTCCTCATGTAGGGCTAAATGTCAAGTCCCCTTCACCCTCCAGTTCCACGTCAATCACATGTCATGCTGCTGCGCGCGCATCTCTGCCACATATTTCTGCTGACACTGCAGGATTCTCTTATGGATCCACCCACTTGTGATACGTTTCATGTGACGTTGTCTAGCACACACCTCCGTGTACGCCTTCATGCACGCCTTCTGTTACGTACATATGTCCTTATCTCGTTTCTCCCAGCTGTTACGCCTCCTGCATATGTCTTTACTGTAATGCATTGACTATATATATGATAACCTGTCAATAAAGTATTGTCTATCCCTTCCTGAACCTTCGTGGTGATGGAACCCGATTGCCTGGTTCGAACCAATTCCTTTTTAAGGAATAAAACCCCTTTTAAAACCTCAAATACCACAGATTCTGTCTCTTATTTTTGACTGAGTTATTCTTATTGAACTTTACCGCATAAATTAAGTATAGGTAATTTAAATTTACCACATAATTGGCGCCCGAACAGGTACCCCTCCCCCACCTTACGCGCCGGCGGTGCGTTGCAGGCCCGGTCCCCTGCCACAGCCGGACGGACAACTACGCGTACCCGCAGGATTTCCTGTATCTCCCTCAGGCCAACGGAGGTGACTGAGGCTGCGATCAACACCCAGACGAGGCGGTGAGGAGTGCGGAGGATCCCGACCAGAGCCTAGCTGAGAGAACAAAGTCTGAGGTATTCAGAGGCCCACCAGGTTCCGAAGTTCCGAAGTATCTATGTCACGAGTCGAGTCGAGTCCAGTCCGGTCCAGTCCAGTGTCGAGTTTCCGAGGCCTTCTGTTCCGTGCTTCCCGGTGAGTACCGTTGCTGGGGACGCATCTAGACGAGCGCATTAATTTGTGCCGGTAAAGACGGGTTTGGGTACACAGACCCGGTCTGCACTGTTTTAGCGGTGTATCTGTACTGTTTAGCAGTATATCCGGTCTGCACTGTTTTAACGGTGTATCTGTACTGTTTAGCAGTATATCGAGTATGTAGGTAGCTTGTTTTATTCTAATTATTATTGTTCGTTTTTCAAAATGTTTTAAATGTGTTTTAATGTCGTGGTATGAGTGATTGTTCGAACTACATTATCGTGTTACTGTATTAATTGTGTCCAAGTCCAAGTAAGTATCAAGTAGTAAGGTTCAAGATGCCTTTATTCTCTAAACTAAGACAGATAAAAACTAGAAAAGGGATACTAGAGGAAGCTGTTCCCATTCCACCCAGGGACACTCCAGGGTACTTTATGTACCACAAACATGGCCTAGATGCCGTATTATATCTCGATTTGTGGGTGGACTACACCAAAGATTTTGCAGAAAATCAGAGATGGCCCGCTGCTGGGACATGGGATGCCGATTGCATCATGAGAGTAGAAGAAGCTTTATGGAAAAAGAAAGCCAGACAGTCACAGAAAGATGCCATTGAATTATGGCGTAAAGAATCACACAGACGCACCGAGAAAGCACTCAGAAAAGCAGAGAAAAGTAGAGAGGATTCAGACAAAGCCCGAGAAAACGTATTAGTTGAGGAGGGGATACGAGTAAAAACAGAACAAGTAGACAGACAACAAAACACTCTTATGAATGGTATGTATCCTCTCCTGGCCGAGGGTTTACCTAAGGCCACCCCGGAAGTACCAAAAGACCTGCCACCTCCATTACTCCCGACTAAATTACACCACAAGACCGCAAAGGACATTTTCCTTTCTTCCTATTTAGACGATGTAGCCCCCGAATATGTTAATATTCCGCCGCCACGCACACCACCTGCTGACGGCACTCCACCCCAAGATAATCTACCCCCACCTCTGCAACGACATACTCCTCCTCCCGTTCCACATCTTCCGCCTGTTCCTCCGCTCCTTCCTGCGCCTATTCTCCCTGCCATTCACCCAACAAATCCTTTTGGACCTGGCACCTCAGGAGGTGCGACAGGAGGTTTTCAAACACCGCCACAAACACATCAATTGACTTATAGGGATCTAGCACAGCAACGTACACCTCAAACAGCGAATTACGACATACTTAAAGAGCCTCTTACAGATTGTAGATATGATCCAGTACCCGGTAAAGACGACAGAATGATGCTATCATCAGTACGTCTACGGCGAGTTGCAAACTATTTAATGTTACTACCAGGAATGATTGATCATCTAGACAAAATATATTACTTTGTCCAAACAGGGCAAGGTCCTGAAAGTATTGGCGAGGCCATGGCGTACCAGAAAGTTGAGACTCAAAAAATGATATTACGTTTTTTCATAAACTGCTTGATAAGAAACCAAGATAGGCCTGGTGTAGACCCGGAAGAAATGAAAGTACTCAACAAATGGGGTCAGAATATAGCAGACGGAAAACATGATAAACAGAGTAGTATAGAAAATATGTACCGAAGGATCCGAAAAGCAGTAGAACAAATACATGAAAGAGAACAGCCTGAAAGAGAAATAGATGCAGATAAGACTGAATCCTCGGAGGAGGAGGAACAACCAGAAACGACAACAGGACCATTACAATTACCCGCTAGAGAAATGATAGCATATGTAAGTAAGGGAAGACCCTTTAATAATTCAATGCGTCCGGTACGTCCAGAAAGTAAGAGACTTTTTCAAGCTGCCATGTCAAACCCGAAGACGCCTGAACACCTATTTCAGGCTACCGATAAAATACTTCAAGAACGAATGGGGTACCATGTACTCAATTCTATGGATGAACAAGAATTAGCCAGGTCAGCAGTACAATGGGCTGACAGTTCTGATAAATATGGTGATGACGCATTAGCACAAACGTTCTTGAATCTTTCTCCAGATGAACAGCGTTTAGCTGGTATCTACATGATACAACACCTCCTTATATTGTATAAAAGCCAACATTCTGATCCTGGTCCCCTACCTGATATTTTAATAGAACTACTCATGAATAGATGGAGAGGCCTAGGTACCGACTTAATTAAAATAATTCTAGAACATCGGCACAGATATAGTGCCTTCCTGTGTCCACAGTTTGATCCAGCCCCACCCGTAGACAGAAAAATGTATTACATAGACAGACAGAATCCCTTGCGAGAAGTGCACCCAGTCAGGAATGATGATAATACCCTTAGACGCGTGTTTGTGTACACGCCTATAACTAAAATAGAACTATTGGAAATGAAGAAATTAGTGCCCAGCCATGACAAAGATCCAGCAGGTTTTCACCGTGAAATAAAAGACATGTTACTCATGGGCGATTATACCTATCCCGATATCATGAAAATACTAAAAGTATTATTGCCTGCCGGTATTTACGAGAAACTCAAAGAAAAAGAATGGGAGGTGGGAGAGCAAAAGATTGTTTGGGCTGACTTAGAGAACGAAGAAAATACTCGAACTGCAGGCCTAGGACTTGGGGAGAAAACTAAAGCATTACCAGGATTGTTAGTACAAGTATTGCCACGATTATTATCAACGAAAAAGGAAGACTGGGGTGCAATCTCAGCCTGCAAACAGAAACCCGATGAAGACACTAGTGATTTTTATTCCCGATTTGAGAAATGTTTTGGTATTAATAGTGGCCTAAAAGCAAGTAGCGAGTCATATCCACATCTTTTTGTAACAAAATTAGTCGAGAATTCTCTGCCCCAGGTTAAGAACAGGGTACTGAAAGTCGAGAGCACATGGCAAGCTAATACCCCTTCACAAATGTTACAAATGTTACAGTACCACCAGAATAGAATTAGAGAGGAACAAGAACACGAACAAAGACGTATGAAAGACACGAAAATGAAAATGTTAGTTGCTCAGTCAGTTCCAGCTGACGGTCAGAAAAAGGGTATGACACAGTCCCATAATTCAGCAGCTCCTGTTAAAGGGATATGCAACTATTGTAAACAGCCAGGTCACTATATAAACGATTGCGCAGTTTTGAAACACAATATCTCTACAGGTAAAACTAAAGAAAGACCGCGTCCTCCTAGACAGGACCAGGTCCAACAACAAGTACCACAGAATATACAGCCTATGCAATCTTCACAACAGCCAGTACAGACCATAGCAGTTCCGCAGCCGCAACCCATTGCCGCAACACAAAACACGACACAACAGATGTACCAGTATGCACAAAATGACTATCCCGATTATCAGCGATACACATGAAACAGCCTAGAGAGGGAAGTTGGCTTGCCTCTTATTGAGGTTCCTGTAGATCAAGAAGGTCCTTATGTACATAGTC
The DNA here is from genome assembly GCF_964263255.1 of Lissotriton vulgaris. NCBI lineage: Eukaryota > Metazoa > Chordata > Amphibia > Caudata > Salamandridae > Lissotriton > Lissotriton vulgaris. Next base: position 94,683,939 of record NC_141695.1, read on the forward strand.
AAGTATTAGGGAAAGACAGAAAGTTTTTAATTGATACAGGGGCAAGCAGGACAACTATTAGTCACAACGAGGTTCCAGGGGCACCCCTCTCAGGCTCACAGAATGTTTCCCTTGGATTTTCAGGAAAGCCTATTATTAATGAAGTATCGCAACCACTTCCCCTTGCAGTTGGTCCATTGACACGTACTACAGATTTATTACTAACGAAATCATGTCCAGAAAACTTGTTAGGTATAAAGACATTGAAAGCTCTAGGAGCTGTTATTTGCTGCTCTCCGGAAGGAGTAAGACTGTTTTTACGCGACTTTAAAGGTCACTATGTGTTGAGAGATATTGATCCCAGATTACAGAATGTTCCTGCACATTTATGGGCACAAGGCCCCACTGATGTAGGTTGTATGCACATTACACCATATCGAGTCACACTCAGACCAGGAGTAGTCTTACCTCGAATTCGACAATACAAGTTACCTCCAGATGCTGTAGCGGCTTTACTGAAAATCATTGACGAGCTCATTGCACAAGGAGTGGTTGTAGAAACCGACTCCAATGTATGTAATTCCCCCATCATTCCAGTTCTTAAACGTACTGATCCAAATGCACCTCCTGTTTATCGATTAGTTATCGATTTGCGCGAATTAAATAAATGCATTGTACCACAATACCCCGTGGTTCCAGATATCTCGTCTCTATTGACAGCCATTGATTCCGAAGCAACGTTCTTTACTGTAATTGACCTGAAGAACGCCTTCTTTAGTGTCCCTATTGACCTGGAAAGCCAATACCTTTTCGGATTCTGTTTAAATGGACGAAGCTTCAAATTTGCACGCGCACCTCAAGGATTCACAGAAAGCCCCAGCATCTATAGCCAAGCACTGAAAAGACAACTAGACAGCATACACATGCCTGATAACACTGCCCTGTTACATTACGTCGATGATCTATTGATCACCGCCCGCAACGAACCTGAATGTGAGCAAGCGTCACTGACGGTTTTACATTTCCTGGCTGACAAGGGACACAGGGTGTCCCCTTCGAAGCTGCAATTCTGTGTTCAGCAAGTTATTTACCTTGGGCACTTGCTGTCCAAAGGGGGGAGACAGCTAACACCTGACCGCATTCAGTTAATTGTAAACATGTCACAGCCCAAGACACAAAAGGAGGTACGAGCCTTTATAGGCCTCACTTCTTACTGTAGACAATGGATCCCTCAGTACGCATTTCTAGCAAAGCCACTCATACAGTTGACAACCCAGGAGGCAGCGACATCGACTGCCCTCCCTTGGACCCAGGAACATACACAAGCTTTTGACGACTTAAAGAAAGCCTTATGTCAAGCACCAGTTTTAGCGACACCATGTTACAGCAAGCCTTTTACACTTTTTGTCACAGAACGCGAAGGTACTGCATTGTCAGTGCTGACCCAAGAACAAGCAGGTTCACACAAACCGTGTGCTTATTTTTCTAGTACATTGGATCCAGTAGCCCAGGCTCTGCCTGCGTGCTTGAAATCAGTAGCAGCAACAGCTCTAGCAATCAGACAAAGTGATTCCATAGTGTTAGGACACCAGTTGACAGTGCAAGTCCCACACTCCGTGGAAGTTCTTTGAAACCGAACACAGACCCATCACTTGACTATAGCACGACTGACAGGTTATGAATTGACATTGTTTCAGCCAAACATAGAAATCAGACGTTGCAACACATTAAACCCTGCTACACTTTTGCCATTAAGTGAGACAGATCCATTGGCACATGATTGTATTGAAGTCATTACTATTACGACGAAACCTAGACAAGACTTGACAGACACTCCATTACCAGATCCAGACCTGACACTTTATGTGGATGGTTCATGCATGAGAACAAGTACAGGAGAATTAGTGGCCGCTTATGCAGTCACGACAGAAACTGAAGTCATAGAAACAAATTGTATTGACACCCTGTCAGCTCAAGCAGCAGAGCTCATCGCTCTGACTCAAGCCTGTATTCAAGCTAAAAACAAGAGAGTTAACATATACACAGATTCACGTTATGCATTCGGAGTCGTACACGACTTCGGTGTCCTGTGGCGAGAGAGAGGTTATTTGACTTCTCACGGGGCCAAAATTCAACACGGTCCCCTCATTCAAACTCTGTTAGATGCAATACATCTGCCTACAGCAATATCCATCATGAAGTGCAAGGCACATACAAAAGTCACAGATATCATTTCCCAGGGTAACGACCTGGCAGACCGAACAGCCAAGCATACAGCTCAGACTCAGACTCACGCAACTGACTTGACAAAGACAATAGTCCAGACACCGACACATTGCATGACAGTTAGGGATCCCGCCCTAGATGTAATTGACATACAGACACATGCTACACCAGACGAAATCAAGAAATGGACTGAACTAGGAGGGATCCAGACAGATCAAGGATGGATGACGAAGGGAAAATCTACATGGTTTCTCCCTGACTCTATGGTCCAAGTAATCATTAACACAGTACATAGTCCTGCACATCTAGGAGAAAAAGCCATGTTAGTATTCAAAACATCTGGTTCAATAAACATTTACGAGCAGCAGCCAAACAGAAAGTGCGTACTTGCATGATTTGTTGTCAGTTCAACCCAGGTAAAAGCATTCCCGTAGAGCAAGGTGGATTTCATCCTCCCGATCACCCTTTTGAAGTCCTCCAGATGGATTATATCCAGATGGAACGATGTCGAGGATTCAAATATGTCCTCGTAGTTGTATGTGCACTCTCCCGTTGGACAGAAGCATATCCAGTCCCAGATTACACTGCTCCGACCACTGCCAAGCAGCTGGTTCGTGAATTTTTCCCCAGATATGGTTTGCGCCGCATCATATACTCCGATAACGGTCAGCCATTCTCGTCCGAGTTAATGAAGCAGGTATCTCTCCTGCTCGGCTACCAATGGAAGTTCCACTGTGTCCGGCATCCCGAGGCAGCAGGCCTCGTGGAGCGTCATAATCAGACTCTGAAAATTCGCCTTGCCAAGATCTGTAGAGAGAAAGGAGTCGACTGGATAGTAGCTTTGCCAGTCGCACTCTTTTACATAAGAATGGTCGCACACTCCAGAACAGGGCTATCCCCGTACGAGGTGGTCTTTGGTAGGCCACCGAATATGTGGGGGACGCCTCTGCCTCGAAAGATTACCGATGTTGACTGTATTATGCTGACCGATTACCTTGCCTCCTTGATGTCTGCACTACAATCTTGTCGTTCACAGGTAGCTGCAGCCTTTCCCGACAATACCGAGGTGAAGCCCCATGAAGTGGTTCCGGGAGAATACATCTTCATAAGGAATTTCGACCGAAGAAGTCCACTGGAGCCCCGTTGGCAAGCACCAAGATTAGTACTTCTAACAACAAGGACAGCCGTGAAGGTGGAGGGCCGCAAGGGCTGGCTCCACTCGAGTCATATCAAAAAGTTTCATGGACTGCCTCCAGATTTGAACTCTCAGCCCGGCCCTCCTCCACAGACTGACTCAAAACTCCCCCTGGTCGAGAAAACTTCTTCCCAGGAATACAGACTTAAATTGAGGTCTAGCAAGTCAGACAGTTTAATTGTTTAAGTCCTCCCCTAGGTGAATCGGTTAGACGAGTTTCTGACATGTATCCCCTAGACCCCAATCGAGAGAGAGATAGACAGAAACAGCTCAAGAAACATGAATATTGTAAATCTCTTCGCAGCCATTGCATCGTGACACTATTGATTATGTTTTTTCTAAGTCTTCTGATTATTGCTGCAAGTATACTGTTGCATATCTACTACCCTATTTTCAAGCGTGCACATTCTCCCTTCAATGTCACTGCCGAGCACTCTTTCAGTGAACTGCCCCTGCATGAATTGTCTTACCGACTTGCGCTGCGCAACAACACATTCATTAGTATGTTACATCATTCCCATCAGACCAGCAATGCTACCAATTGTTGGATATGTGGCCGACTCCCTCCCTATCAGAAATACAAGGGAGTTCTGCCCCTCTTCCCGTACCCGTTTACACACAATGGTTCCTGTGGCGCATGGTTTAGTTTAATGAACTCTCTAGATTCCAATTCCGTAGTTTACCAGGGCAACTGGGTATGGGGAAATCTGAACACAGTTCTGCATAAAGTATGTTTCCCTGACAAGGAGGGTCTACCAAAAAGAACAGGAACTGATCTAGAAAATGAAGTATATGGATTAGGTAACTTTACACTTAACCTCATGATTCTGAATGTTGAATCCGAATCCGAACCAATCTTGCCTGCTATGTCCGTACTACCAGTCAAAGGTGAATTATGTGTCAGAAAGAATGGTTCAGTACACTTGGGTCATAGTAAATGTACTACTGTGATCGAATTCAGTCATAAGGGCAAATCTACATTTAAAGCTTCACGTCATTCCTACTTCGTTTGTGGTCATACCGCATATATACGCTTACCTCTAGATTGGGATGGCACCTGTTACATTGCATTCCTTCTGCCACCTGTTTTCCTAGCCCCTCCTGATTATCATAGGAACACCCATCTAGTACACAATAGACCACAGAGAGATCTCCCGATTGTCGACTACACTGAAACGGCATGGGAACAATATACAGACTTCAATAAAGGTTTCTTTCCCTACTTAGGTGCTGTCTTTAATAGTAAACTGATACGTAAATTAACCAGAACCCTCAAAGCAGTAGTGAATGAAACTACTTCCGCCCTAGGTAACTTAACAGAGGAGCAGTCTGCTATGCGGATTGTTGTTCTTCAAAATCGTTTCGTCCTTGACGTCATCCTGGCCGATAGGGGCGGAGCCTGTAGAGTCATCGGGTCGAGCTGCTGTGTTTTCATTCCAGAAAACGCGCCATCAGTATATAGAGCCATCACTCGTCTTCACAAGATTGCAAGTCTGATACACCAGAATCCAGGCACCTGGACTTGGTCCGGTTGGTTCTGGACCACGTTGTCAGCCTGGGGATGGAAAATCCTATCCTTCCTAGGTATTGGCCTTCTCACAGTATTCAGTTGTTGCCTATGTCTGCAATGTGGGCCAGCGATTTGCGGCTTGTGCGCCACATCATGTATTCCTCATTCAAGTCCTCATTCAAAACGCCGTAAGAAGAAAGAAGAGCAAATGATGTTACATGAGCAGATTGATAGATTAATGAGGATTGATATATCATGAAGGGTCCGTAGGGGACAAGGAGGGAATGAGGTAATATGAATTTTATGGTCAGTTGTGTCCCCTATCGTAGACCCCACCGGCTCCATGTACGTGCTTTAAGTACATGTATGTTCCCTCCACTTCCAGCTATGAAGACGCAAATACATTTGCGTCCAACGTTAACATGTCCTCTTTCAGATCCACCATGCATGGGTCAGATATTCCGTTCCTAAGTGTGCCTTGCCAACGTCTTTATATGGTGCACTTTCACGTTTCTAGCTCTGGCGAGTTAGGCCCTGAATTCTGCCATCAAGCCTTTTCCTGCCTTCTGTCTCTGAAAGTCGCAGTCTGCTGCTTCCTGACCCTTGACTTACTCCCTGCGCGGCGAGCTGTGCCTGGCTCGGCCTGCATTGCCTGCCAAGACTGTATTCAACCTTCAAGTTATCTGCTCCGCTCCTCGAAAATACATTCCTGTCTAGCAGTTTAGGAAAACATCCTTCCCAGCTGCAGAGCAAAGGGCCCGGCCTCACTGTCTCCATGCAAGTAATTCATAGCTTCCGTTACCATGGTAGGCCCATGGCCCCTCACATCTCATGTAGACACGTAGGCGCATATGCACACACTAGCAGTCAGTATAGAATAGCATCTGCCCGAGAGACCTTTCCTTCTAGATAATACAGTTCCTCAAACACAAGATATTAGATATGATTTGGGATTAGGTTGTTCTGACACCCCAGACTTCTGTCTCCTCATGTAGGGATAAATGTCAAGTCCCCTTCACCCTCCAGTTCCACGTCAATCACATGTCATGCTGCTGCGCGCGCATCTCTGCCACATATTTCTGCTGACACTGCAGGATTCTCTTATGGATCCACCCACTTGTGATACGTTTCATGTGACGTTGTCTAGCACACACCTCCGTGTACGCCTTCATGCACGCCTTCTGTTACGTACATATGTCCTTATCTCGTTTCTCCCAGCTGTTACGCCTCCTGCATATGTCTTTACTGTAATGCATTGACTATATATATGATAACCTGTCAATAAAGTATTGTCTATCCCTTCCTGAACCTTTGTGGTGATGGAACCCGATTGCCTGGTTCGAACCAATTCCTTTTTAAGGAATAAAACCCCTTTTAAAACCTCAAATACCACGGATTCTGTCTCTTATTTTTGACTGAGTTATACTTATTGAACTTTACCGCATAAATTAAGTATAGGTAATTTAAATTTACCACAGTATGGTGGTATCTGAAGCGGTATATCTTGGTTCTCCGCTTATGGATCACGTGTGTGCATAATCATTAGGTCTATTTTAGGTTATGCAGCCTCCACCAGGAGGTTCTTACCCAAGGTTGACGCAGTAGTGAGCCAGTGATAAGGGTTCTGTTAAAAAGACACAAAAGCCAGGAATTCCAATTCTTTATTATACCTGGTTTTGGGTCTGAAACACTCTATGATAGTGCATCTTATGGACAGAGTTACGAGTATTAGATGCACTCAGAGTGATAAAAATGGGGGGTTGTGGGTGTTATTTCTAAAAAAAGGTCGACATGTTTCTGCCTCAATGTGCCTGGGTTTAGGACTTACGGGCATTCATCAGGACCATTAGTGAAGAAACGTGAAAAAATATAACTAAGGTGCTCAAAGGTGAAAGAAAAAGGTTTTTTGACCTGTTTCTCTGGATTGGAGGTCTTAAGGTACCTGTAATGAGTAAACACATGGTTTGCGGCAAACATACAGGGAAGGGGGTCAGGAGGGACACACACACCAAGCAGAATACTGCTGCATATATCTATCCATTGATAGATTCATAAACAACTACAAAATGGCAATACTTTAAAAACCGGTTAACAATCATGGCAATGTGAACTCTCTCTCCTTCTCTCCAAACTCATGCAACGGATATTTAGCGTGCTAATCGACAGTGAGTTATCTTATTCAGTGTCGACTTAAAAAGCTGATCCTGTCAATGGCTGTAATTAACAGGTGATTAAGGTGAGCCCTACGGAAGTGCTGGTGTTCAGCGGTCGCGGTGGTGGCTAAAACTGAGTGAGTGATTACAAGTGCTCAGGAAATTTTACCTTGCGCATTTGGTTAACGCGCTCCTGTCGGATCGTAGAGCTCTTGGAAGGGGCTATGGGGTAGAGATATGGGATGGTTAGGATGGGCGTTTTTAAATAGTTGCGGTTTTTGGAGGAGCGTACTTTCGTCACGCTACCTGTTGTGCCCGATACTTGGCTTGCTTCGTGAGTGCGCTGCTCTGCTCTTACTGATCCGGAAACAGTTTGTGGTGTTTCCGGGTCGTTTTTAACAGGCGGAGATTCCGCTGTTGGCAACTCTCTATGGGTCAGTTCCGGTTGTCATGGAGACCAAGAGGAACGCTCTTCGTGTTGTGCTGTGCTCTGTATGTAATACAGGAGTTTGCCTATCGTTGTGCTTAGTTTGCGATGCATGATTGAAAAAGGATTGCTTATTTTCTAGCCAGAGTGAACCAGGGTATATTGTCATTCAGCCCTTTACTGTCAGTTTTGAGCCGGTGTACCCACCTTTCTTCTTTTTCAAAAATAATTTTTTCGCCATTATGGTCTTTGTTTGGCAAGGTTTGAAGGATGACCCATTGTAGATCTAGTACAGTATGACCCTTCCCTAGATAGTGGGTGGCCATCTTAGTTGTGCTCTTTTTGCATTTCACATTTCTCCTATGTTTGCAGAGTCTTTGTTTAGCTCTCCTGCACGTCATTCCGATGTATTTGAGGTTACACGGACATGTGATCATGTAAACCACATGTGTGATGTTACAGTTAGTGTGATTATTCAGAGTCCACTTGAAGTTTGGTAGGAGTTGTAGTTCTTTTGTCGGTTTCGTGAGACTACATACGGAACAGGAGCCACACGGGTAATGTCCCTGTACTTGTGGATTTCCCCACAGATTGGTAAGCTCTCTCGATGTTTTTGGAGGCGGTCTCGTGTGGGCTAGGATGTCTTTTAGATTTCTGCTTCTTTTGTTTGCAAATCTTGGTTTTTGCCAGGTGAGGTTGCCTGATGTCAATATGCGCCAGTTTTTATTAACAATTTTTTTAATGTTATTGGTCATGGGACTGTATTTGGTCACACATGTAAGGACCTCTTCGGGTGGAGTCTTTGGTGTGCATTCGAGGAGTGCGTCTCTGTTCTGATTCCTAGCTTGTTTTTTGCATTTGGCAATGACCTTTTTCGGGTAGTCTCGGGCCTCTAGTTTCTTGCATAGGTCTTCGGCTTGTGATTTATATTCCTTAGTGTCGCTGCAGTTTCGCCGTAACCTAAGGAACTGGCTGTATGGTAAGTTCTCTCGTAGAGGTCGGGGGTGGAAACTGTTAAAAGACAGGAGACTGTTTTTTTGCTGTGGTTTTGAAAAAGGTACTTGTTTGGAGAGTGTTAGCTTCAGCGTAGATTGTTACATCCAAGAAGTCGATGCTCTTGTTGTCTGCACAGTAAGTGAATTTGAGGCAGTCGTCTTTTTGGTTGAGCCAGGTGTGGAATTCTGATAGCTTCTCCTGGTCTCCCTTCCAGATGACAAAGATGTCATCAATGTATCGTTTCCAGAACAAGATACATTGATGATAGGGGTTGTTGGTTTCATTCAGGATGTATGTGTCCTCAAAAGTGCTCACGTACAGACCGGCCACGCTCGGGGCAAAAGTACTGCCCATCAAGGTACCGTGGCATTGTAGGTATAGCTTGTCTTTGTACTGAAAAAAGTTCTCCATGAGTGCCATTTATTTATTTACGAATTTTGTAAATCGCGCGGCTACCCCCAATGGGGGTGTCCCGGCGCTAGAACTGTCAGCAGGAGGTGAAGGCGCAATCTAGATAGATGAAAATAACCACGTTTTCAGGCGTCTGCGGAACAGAGATTCGGATGGGGCAAATCTGAGGTCGATCGGTAAGCAGTTCCAATGTTTGGCAGCAAGAACAGCAAAGGCTCTGCCACCAGTTCTTGTGCGACGGAATCTTGGCACAAGCATGAGACGAAGGTTGTTAGAGCGAAGGTCTCTGACAGAGTGGGACAATCTCAATCTCTTTTTTAAATAATCTTGGCCGGTTCCGTTCAAAGCTCGAAAAGCAAGTGTAAGCGTTTTGAATTTAATACGGTTGGCTATAGGGAGCCAATGGAGTTCTTTGCGAAACGCTGATATAGGGTGTCTGTATGGGATATTGCCAATCAGTCTTGCTGCAGCATTTTGAACTACTTGCAAGCGTTCAATTTGATATAGAGGGGCCCCAGCATATAGACTGTTGGCATAATCCAGGTGGGAGGTAATTAAGGCCTGAGTTACTGTTCTGCGTGCCTCCATTGGCAAAAATAGAAAGATCTTTCTCATCATTTTTAATTTACCAAAGCAGGCCGCAGTAACCTTGTTGATTTGAGGGCTGCAGGAGAGTGTATCATTAAATATGAACCCCAAATTGCGGGCAGAGTGAACCGGGGTGGGGGGGGGGGGGGGGTTGAGTACCGTTGGCCACCATAATGAAGGTGGAATGGTCATTTTTTGATTAAAGAACAAGACCTCCGTCTTGTCGGTATTAAGTCGCAGGTGGTTCGAGGACATCCAAGAGCAGATTTCGCCAAGACAATGGCGGAAACTAGAGAGGCTGGAGTCAGAGTGATCTCTAAAAGAAAATATCAGCTGTGTATCATCAGCATAAGAGATCACTCTGACTCCGCATGCCTCTACTACCTTGGCCAACGGGGCTAGGTAGACATTGAAAAACAGAGGACTCAACGCTGAGCCTTGTGGGACTCCACGTACAAGAGGTTTGCATCCTGATTTAAACGGTCTGAGCAGAACCCTCTGTAATCGTCCTTGGAGAAAGGAACTGATCCAAGCCAGAGCAGTGCCGCTCAGTCCAATCTGCTCCAGTCGGTCTAGAAGAATTTTGTGGGACACCGTATCGAATGCGGCGGATAGGTCGAGGAGGACCAACATGGCCTCCTCGCCCTTATCCACACATTCTCGCACAGTCTCCGATACCTCTAGCAGTGCGGTCTCCGTACTGAATCCCGTACGGAAGCCGGACTGGGAGTCATGTAGAAGAGAGTTGGTCTCTAGGTATTCTGCCAGTTGTAATTGGACGGCCTTCTCCAAGACCTTCGCGGGTTTCAGAAGGAGAGAAATGGGCCGATAATTACTGAATTGCGTGGGGTCAGCATCAGATTTCTTTAGGATAGGCACCAGCAGTGCTTCCTTCCAGGCAGAGGGGAATTGGCCTAGTTGTAAAGAGGCGTTCCAAATGGAAGTGAGTGGCTCTAACAATAAAGTAGTCAGTTCACTCATGTGGCAGCACTCCAGAACAAAGTGTCTGGGTGTCTTGTAGGACCATGTGGAGTTGAACAAAATGCTTTCGAGAGTCTCCATAGTTTTCTCCTGTGGTAGACTCGTGTATAGGCTTTCGACATCGAATCCTACAAAGAGCATGGTGTTAGGTGAGTATTCGATGTTATGAAGTTGGTTCAGGAGGTCCCTTGTATCCTTAAGGTATGTAGGAGTTTTTTGGACAAGGGGTCTCAGGTATTGATCAGCGAATTGGGAAAGGGGTTCGAGGATAAACCCGATTCCTGACACAATTGGTCGTCCGGGTGGTGGGATACGCCCTTTGTGTGTTTTCGGTAATGAATAGAAGTAAGGGGTTCGTGGTGTGTTGGTCCTGAGGTAGTCCCCCTCCTTTTTGGATATCCAGTTATTGGTCTCTTCTTCTTCTATCATCATTGCGATCGTCCTTTGAAGTCTTGGCATGGGGTCCTGTGCTAGGATTTTGTAGAATTTGTCATCAGCCAATAGATCCATACATTGTCGATCATATCCTGCAGTTGTTAGGAGAACCACTCCTCCGCCTTTATCGGCCGGTTTTATAACTATGTCACTGTCACTTTTTAATGCATTCAGTGCTAGTTGTTCAGATCTAGTGATGTTCTGGAATGGTTTCCGAGTGTCACAAGCTAGTTCATCAATGCCTTTGAAGATCGCCTGTTCGAATGTTAGGATCTCCATTGGGACCTGGGAGTTCAGTGGGCAGAAGGATGACTTCTTCTTTAGTGAAGTATCTCCATCTCTTTGTGGAGGTTTATCTCCTTGGAAGAAAGCTTTCAATTTCAGTTTGCGGCAGAACTCTGCCATTTCACATTTGGTCTTGAATACATCCAGTTTGGGTGTGGGCACATATCCTAAGCCTTTGTTCAGTACACTTCATCTTTGGTAAGGATTCTCTCTGTCAGGTTCACGATAAGGGAGTCGTGGTTGTTCCGGTTTTGGCTTTTGTCACACTCCTTGTTTGTACCTGTCTCGTTTGATCGGACCAGGTGACTCCTCTTCTCCGTGTTCTCTCTGTTGTCCGGCCATTCCCTAAAAAAGGAATCCTTTGTTGGAAATGTTGTCCTCCTTGGTGTTGTAACTGGTGATTCATCATTTGTGGGCCTTGGAAGTAAGAGTTCATCCACCCTTGAAAATGGGGATTGAAAGGTTGAAACGGCATCCCTTGATTGCCCATTTGGAGAAGGGTGGGCGCCATAGGTTACGTCCTCGTCGGTTACCTCTTTTATTCTGTTGGCGGTTCCTGGGGTTATTGAAGTTATCAGCTCCTTGGTCCGAACCGGTGCTGGAAGCACCACTGTCGGATCCATAATTAGAGGCATTATCATAAGTCTTGTAGTCTTTACTGCTGTAAGGATGTACCTTTTCCATCAAGAATTTCTTCAGTTCTTTCGCAAGTTTCTGCAGTTTTGTCTGTACCAAGTATTCATGAGATTCACTCATCTCTTTGTTTATTTCATCTAGTTTCGTCTTGTATAACGTGATATTGACAGTGTTGTTTAATTTGGTTTCTAAAATCTGGATTTTTATTGTTAGTTCATCTGTCAATCTGGTGGCTGTTTTTATAATGAGGACTAAGTAGTCCCTGGTACATTTCCATGATATGGCGGACCAGTCTTTCCTGAAAGCCAGATCTTTGAGAAAGATTCTCGGTGCGGTTGTAACCCAGAGCCCTCTAGGTGCCGTATTTACTCTTAGATATTCTGTCATGATGATGCCGTGCACGGCTGTTCTGACTTGTTCTTTTTTTATTTCGGTTAGTTCGTCCCATTCTGTAGAGTTGGAGAGAGTTTGAGTGAGGTCACTGTTCACAAAAGGTGCCGGTCTGGCAAGTATTTCGTCGATTTCTTCTATGGAGTAGCTTAATCCTAGATTTTCCGCCATTTTTGGTTTTTGGCAGGTCGAGGGATTTGTCTAATCCAACCTTTGTCGAGACTCCCACAGCTGTGCGCTGCTGATAATCTTCTAATCAAGGGTGGGGGAGATGGAATGTTGATCCATTCACTTTCCAAGTTAGTATATACTAATCAAAGGGGAATGGATCACTTGTCCAGCTCAACCTTAGGTATGCAGGAAGGAATGAGGATGTCCCAGAGAAAAAAGACCCTCATGCACGTGATGGGTATGGTGGTATCTGAAGCGGTATATCTTGGTTCTCCGCTTATGGATCACGCGTGTGCATAATCATTAGGTCTATTTTAGGTTATGCAGCCTCCACCAGGAGGTTCTTACCCAAGGTTGACGCAGTAGTGAGCCAGTGATAAGGGTTCTGTTAAAAAGACACAAAAGCCAGGAATTCCGATTCTTTATTATACCTGGTTTTGGGTCTGGTAAACTCTATGATAGTGCATCTTATGGACAGAGTTACGAGTATTAGATGCACTCAGAGTGATAAAAATGGGGGGTTGTGGGTGTTATTTCTAAAAAAAGGTCGACATGTTTCTGCCTCAATGTGCCTGGGTTTAGGACTTACGGGCATTCATCAGGACCATTAGTGAAGAAACATGAAAAAATATAACTAAGGTGCTCAAAGGTGAAAGAAAAAGGTTTTTTGACCTGTTTCTCTGGATTGGAGGTCTTAAGGTACCTGTAATGAGTAAACACATGGTTTGTGGCAAACATACAGGGAGGGGGGTCAGGAGGGACACACACACCAAGCAGAATACTGCTGCATATATCTATCCATTGATAGATTCATAAACAACTACAAAATGGCAATACTTTAAAAACCGGTTAACAATCATGGCAATGTCAACTCTCTCTCCATCTCTCCAAACTCATGCAACCGATATTTAGCGTGCCAATCGACAGTGAGTTAACTTATTCAGTGTCGACTTAAAACGCTGATCCTGTCTATGGCTGTAATTAACAGGTGATTAAGGTGAGCCATACGGAGGTGCTGGTGTTCAGCGGTCGCGGTGGTGGCTCAAACTGAGTGAGTGATTACAAGTGCTCAGGAAATTTTACCTTGCGCATTTGGTTAACGCGCTCCTGTCGGATCGTAGAGCTCTTGGAAGGGACTATGGGGTAGAGATATGGGATGGTTAGGATGGGCGTTTTTAAATACTTGCGGTTTTTGGAGGAGCGTACTTTCGTCACGCTACCTGTTGTGCCCGATCCTTGGCTTGCTTCGTGAGTGCGCTCAAGTAATACCCCACCCTTCTCCAAGCACCTTGAGACCCTCTGGGTATGTAGCGTGCTATATAAATCATTTGAATTGAATTGAATTGAATTGCGCTGCTCTGCTCTTACTGATCCGGAAACAGTTTGTGGTGTTTTCGGGTCGTTTTTAACAGGCGGAGATTCCGCTGTTGGCAACTCTCTATTGGTCAGTTCCAGTTGTCATGGAGACCAAGAGGAACGCTCTTCGTGTTTTGCTGTGCTCTGTATGTAATACAGGGGTTTGCCTATCGTTGTGCTTAGTTTGGGATGCGTGATTGATTAAGGATTGCTTATTTTCTAGCCAGAGTGAGCCAGGGTATATTGTCATTCAGCCCTTCACTGTCAGTTTTGAGCCGGTGTACCCACCTTTGTTCTTTTTCAAAAAGAATTTTTTCGGCATTATGGTCTTTGTTTGGCAAGGTTTCAAGGATGACCCATTGTAGATCTAGTACAGTATGACCCTTCTCTAGATAGTGGGTGGCCATCTTAGTCGTGCTCTTTTTGCATTTCACATTGCTCCTATGTTCGCAGAGTCTTTGTTTAGCTCTCCTGCACGTCATTCCGATGTATTTGATGATGAACTAGCTCGTGACACTCGGAAACCATTCCAGAACATCACTAGATCTGAACAACTAGCACTGAATGCATTAAAAAGTGACAGTGACATAGTTATAAAACCGGCCGATAAAGTCGGAGGAGTGGTTCTCCTAACAACTGCAGGATATGATCGACAATGTATGGATCTACTGGCTGATGACAAATTCTACAAAATCCTAGCACAAGACCCCACGCCAAGACTTCAAAGGACGATCGCAATGATGATAGAAGAAGGAGAGACCAATAACTGAATATCCAAAAAGGAGGGGACTACCTCAGGACCAACACACCATGAACCCCTTGCTTCTATTCATTACCGAAAACACACAAAGGGCGTATCCCACCACCCGGACGACCAATTGTGTCAGGAATCGGGTCCATCCTCGAACTCCTTTCCCAATTCGCCGATCAATACCTGAGACCCTTGTCCAAAAAACTCCTACATACCTTAAGGATAAAAGGGACCTCCTGAACCAACTTCATAACATCGAATACTCACCTAACACCATGCTCTTGGTAGGATTCGATGTCGAAAGCCTATACACAAGTCTACCACAGGAGAAAACTATGGAGACTCTCGAAAGCATTTTGTTCAACTCCACATGGTCCTACAAGACACCCAGACACTTTGTTCTGGAGTGCTGCCGCATGGCACTCATGGAGAACTTTTTTCAGTACAAAGACAAGCTATACCTACAATGCCACGGTACCTCGATAGGCAGTACTTTTGCCCCGAGCGTGGCCGGTCTGTACGTGAGCACTTTTGAGGACACATACATCCTGAATGAAACCAACAACCCCTATCATCAATGTATCTTGTTCTGGAAACGATACATTGATGACATCTTTGTCATCTGGAAGGGAGACCAGGAGAAGCTATCAGAATTCCACACCTGGCTCAACCAAAAAGACGACTGCCTCAAATTCACTTACTGTGCAGACAACAAGAGCATCGACTTCTTGGATGTAACAATCTACGCTGAAGCTAACACTCTCCAAACACGTACCTTTTTCAAAACCACAGCAAAAAAACAGTCTCCTGTCTTTTAACAGTTTCCACCCCTGACCTCTACGAGAGAACTTACCATACAGCCAGTTCCTCAGGTTACGGCGAAACTGCAGCGACACTAAGGAATATAAATCACAAGCCGAAGACCTATGCAAGAAACTAGAGGCCCGAGACTACCCGAAAAAGGTCATTGCCAAATGCAAAAAACGAGCTAGGAATCAGAACAGAGACGCACTCCTCGAATGCACACCAAAGACTCCACCCGAAGAGGTCCTTACATGTGTGACCACATACAGTCCCATGGCCAATAACATTAAAAAAATTGTTAATAAAAACTGGCGCATATTGACATCAGGCAACCTCACCTGGCAAAAACCAAGATTTGCAAACAAAAGAAGCAGAAATCTAAAAGAAATCCTAGTCCACACGAGACCGCCTCCAAAAACATCGAGAGAGCTTACCAATCTGTGGGGAAACCCACAAGTACAGGGACATTACCCGTGTGGCTCCTGTTCCGTATGTAGTCTCACGAAACCAACAAAAGAACTACAACTCCTACCAAACTTCAAGTGGACTCTGAATAATCACACTAACTGTAACACCACACATGTGGTTTACATGATCACATGTCCGTGCAACCTCAAATACATCGGAATGACGTGCAAGAGAGCTAAACAAAGACTCTGCGAACATAGGAGCAATGTGAAATGCAAAAAGAGCACGACTAAGATGGCCACCCACTATCTAGAGAATGGTCATACTGTACTAGATCTACAATGGGTCATCCTTGAAACCTTGCCAAACAAAGACCATAATGCCGAAAAAATTCTTTTTGAAAAAGAACAAAGGTGGGTACACCGGCTCAAAACTGACAGTAAAGGGCTGAATGACAATATACCCTGGTTCACTCTGGCTAGAAAATAAGCAATCCTTTTTCAATCATGCATCGCAAACTAAGCACAACGATAGGCAAACCCCTGTATTACATACAGAGCACAGCACAACACGAAGAGCGTTCCTCTTGGTCTCCATGACAACTGGAACTGACCCATAGAGAGTTGCCAACAGCGGAATCTCCGCCTGTTAAAAACGACCCGGAAACACCACAAACTGTTTCCGGATCAGTAAGAGCAGAGCAGCGCACTCACGAAGCAAGCCAAGGATCGGGCACAACAGGTAGCGTGACGAAAGTACGCTCCTCCAAAAACTGCAAGTATTTAAAAACGCCCATCCTAACCATCCCATATCTCTACCCCATAGCCCCTTCCAAGAGCTCTACGATCCGACAGGAGCGCGTTAACCAAATGCGCGAGGTAAAATTTCCTGAGCACTTGTAATCACTCACTCAGTTTGAGCCACCACCGCGACCGCTGAACACCAGCACCTCCGTATGGCTCACCTTAATCACCTGTTAATTACAGCCATAGACAGGATCAGCGTTTTAAGTCGACACTGAATAAGATAACTCACTGTCGATTAGCACGCTAAATATCCGTTGCATGAGTTTGGAGAGAAGGAGAGAGAGTTGACATTGCCATGATTGTTAACCGGTTTTAAAATATTGCCATTTTGTAGTTGTTTATGAATCTATCAATGGATAGATATATGCACCAGTATTCTGCTTGGTGTGTGTGTCCCTCCTGACCCCCTTCCCTGTATGTTTGCCGCAAACCATGTGTTTACTCATTACAGGTACCTTAAGACCTCCAATCCAGAGAAACAGGTCAAAAAACCTTTTTCTTTCACCTTTGAGCACCTTAGTTATATTTTTTCACGTTTCTTCACTAATGGTCCTGATGAATGCCCGTAAGTCCTAAACCCAGGCACATTGAGGCAGAAACATGTCGACCTTTTTTTAGAAATAACACCCACAACCCCCCATTTTTATCACTCTGAGTGCATCTAATACTCATAACTCTGTCCATAAGATGCACTATTATAGAGTTTACCAGACCCAAAACCAGGTATATTAAAGAATCGGAAATCCTGGCTTTTGTGTCTTTTTAACAGAACCCTTATCACTGGCTCACTACTGCGTCAACCTTGGGTAAGAACCTCCTGGTGGAGGCTGCATAACCTAAAATAGACCTAATGATTATGCACACACGTGATCCATAAGCGGAGAACCAAGATATACCGCTTCAGATACCACCATACCCATCACGTGCATGAGGGTCTTTTTTCACTGGGACATCCTCATTCCTTCCTGCATACCTAAGGTTGAGCAGGACAAGTGATCCATTCCCCTTTGATTATTATATGCTAACTTGGAAAGTGAATGGATCAACATTCCATCTCCCCCACCCTTGATTAGAAGATAAGAACTGGTCTTGGCAGGTGTTAGTGTTTGGAGATATTCGCGCTTAGCTTGAATATTTCCAACGCTGCGTCTGCCTTGCTAATAGGCGTTAGCGACGTTAGCGACTGCTTTCAGTCACTAACTGGTTGGGTACGCCCACTTTGCATGTCATTAGTGATAAACATCGCTGACATTCAAAGCGGGCCCCATGCCGCTCGCTATCGCCTAAAAGTTGTCGCTAACATCAGTTAGCGACAGCTTGCTAATAGGGCGAAAGAATTATTGCTGCTTAGCGGCCGTTTTCGATTGCCTACCGCCCCCCTTGATAATATGCCCTTTGGAGTTTTACCACAAATGTTTCCAGTGTTATTTAGGGAAATTCTCCAATAAAAAAAAATCACCAGGTCAGTTTGGAAATTTGAACAAGGAGTGAGACGATTTGACTGAAAACCTACTTGTACCTGAGTCAGATTGACAAGCAAACTCAGGACTGAGGGGCCTATTTATAAAAACCACGCAGTGCAGAAAGTCACCTTGCTGTGCTGCGCTGAGTGCAGGGCAAGGGTTGGAATGCCAAATATTTAAGGCAATATAGCGCATTCCTGCCTTTCCCTCTGAGCTGGCACCCTTTTGGCAGGCTAGTGCCTACACAGGTGCCCTTGCACAATGGTGCGTGGGTGCCTGCGTTGCAGACAGAATTGTTTTTGTGCAGGAAGGGACACCTTTCTGCACGAAAAGAATCCTCAGAGGCATTTTCCTCTTTTTATGTCTGCTGCAGAATGTATCATCCAGAAAAAGAGGCAAAATGAAGAGAAAGAAAGATATTTCTTCTCATTGCACCTTCCCTGGGTAGGCAGAGCAGTTTGCCCCATTCCCAGGTCCACCAGTGGTAGTAAATCTCGGAATGTGGTGAAATCAGTGGGTGGATGTGTGGGAACATCCACACTCCACCCCTGGAATGCTTCCCCGGGCCAGAGTAACATAATGCTGGGATTTGCGCTGTGTTGTGTTACTCTAGATTTATCAAGCCACACTGGGACAAGCAAATCTGACTTAGTGGTAGCATGGCGCAAGGGTGACACACCTCATTGATAATTCATTTTTTATGGGTTCTAGGAAAAAACGTGCACTAGATCAATGGAATGAACAAAACACATATCTTGCAGAAGATGGATTATCATATGGACCTCCTGGAACAACATGACACTGAACAAGGAATCTGAGTTTTACGAAAGAAGTTGATAAGAATATATCGGACGCGCACAGCGTGCGCGCCAAAGGCAAGCCCGTCTGCGCCGGTCCCGCGCCTAGCGCCAGAAATCCTGGTCGAGAGGACCCGTACAAAGTAAGCCGTTACACTTATGATCGTGGGACCCTTTGGGCTCTAGGGGTGAAGACAGATGGCCAGGCTGTTCATGTTTGGATATGAGCCGTGACCTGCAGTCTGCACCACAACAATGCCTGAGTTGTAATAAGGTCCTTCCTAAATTTTCCTGGCAGGCCTCCAAGCTCTTCATTAATACAGATAGAGGGAAGGAGAAGGAAGAACAGGCTGTGATAAAATGTCTGCTGTTAAACGCTAGATCATTGGTTAAGCATAGTATTGAACTCGCGGACCTAATACTTGAGACAAAAGCTAAAATAGCGTTCATAACTGAATCTTGTACTGATGCAGGTTCAGGCCCAGACATTGTTAAAGCCACCCCCCCTGATTATAGATGTTCGGTTCAGAACAGAGTGGGAAAAAGAGGTGGCGGACTGGCCATCATCTATCACAACTCAGTGAGAGGGAATTTTCAGCCAGCTGCTATAGATCTTGGAGAAGCATTGGCTTTTAATTTCAACCTGTTGGATCACCAAACCCTCCGAGGATGCCTACTTCACAGACCCACAGGGGCCAAGGCCCCATATTTAGCTGCACTAGGCAATCTGCTAGAAGAAGCAGCCAAGACTTTTACAGTTTTAGGAGATTTTAACTTTCATTTGGACAGCACATCTGACACAGATACGCGAGAACTTCTGGAATGGCTGGAAGGGGTCGAGTTGAGGCAATTGGTGACTGGATCTACACACAAAGCGGGGCATACCCTAGACAGTGTTTTTTCAAACCATCCCAATCTAGTGGTATCGGCTATATGCCCGGTTCCCTGGTCAGATCATGCCGCAGTGTATTTTAACATCACCCTGCCCCCGCACCCCCTTAGACTTAATAAGGTGAGGAACCCAGCTAGGACAATTAGGAAATGGAAAAACATAGAAGGCACGACCCTCAATGACCTGTTAAGAACCTCGATGGTGTCCCTTCCAGGAGACATAGCGGAGGCAGCAACTGCATACACTAATTGGGTAGGTAATGCATGTGTACGATTGGTACCCCCAAAAACTTACCACTCCACCCGCTCAAGACCATCGGCCCCGTGGTTTTCAGAGGAGATCAGGGATCATACAGTCCTTTGTAAGAAACTGGAAAGAAATTGTCGGAAAAATTATTTTGAGGATGATAAAAAAATTGGAGTTGGTAGCTTATAAAGAGAGGAAAGGCAAAACGTGCCTGTTTTACCAAGCGCATCAAGGATGCAAGCAATTCCCCTAAAGAACTCTTCCATACAGTGTCCTTGTTGGCAGCTCCCAAACCGGTGGAGGTACTCCCCAGTCGGGATCTATGTAAGAATTTGGCCAAATTCTTTCAGAACAAGGTGGAGATGATTTTCTACTCCCTGGATGATCAAGTAAAGATCATCCCCCAGGAAACCAACTTAGGGAACATAGAGCTCAATGGGCAAGAAAACAGGCTCACTAACTTTGTCCCGATCTGCGAGGAGGAGGTTAGGCGTCGACTCCAGAAGCTAAAATCGGGCTCTCCCCATGACCACTGCCCAGCCACGATAGCAAAATATGCTGCTTCTCCAATAGCCTCTGTGCTCACCCCACTATTCAATAACATGTTGGAAAAGGGGGAGTTTCCCTCCCGCTGGAAACAGGCATCCATCATGCCCCTCTTAAAAAAACCTAACTTGGATGTGGCCGATTTGAACAACTATCGGCCCATCGCCAGATTTCCGCTGCCGGCCAAGATCATAGAGGGCATATTGAACACTCAGCTGAGCACTTTCTTGGGTGTGGGGCAACATCTTGATCCCTCACAGCATGGATTTTGGGCTGGGCACAGCACAGAATCTGCCTTAATCAAGTCGGCAGAAGATATCAGATCAGTGATGGATGCAGGAGGCAGAGCCGCCCTGATCCTGCTGGATTTGTCCGCGGCCTTTGACACGGTCCACCACGTACTATTGGTGGATCAGTTGAGGGCCTGTGGGGTTCAGGGGGAAGCCATTAAGATTCTGCAGGCTTTGCTCTCCAACAGGAATCAGGAGGTGGCTCTGGGAGATTTCGAATCTGACCCGTTTGTGCTCCCCTGTGGGGTTCCTCAGGGCTCAGCCCTGAGTCCAACCCTTTTTAACGTTTATGTCTCCACGTTGGCCCCTGTCATCAGATCCTTCGGTTTTAATTTAACATCTTATGCAGATGACACGCAGATCATGGTGTCGCTGCTACCGGGGGAGTGGAAGGCACGGCCAACAGGTTTAAGCACTGCATGAGAGCGGTCAGTAGCTGGATGGCAGGGAACAGCCCTAAGCTGAACTCTTCAAAGACCGAAGTTCTACTCTTTGGGGCCAGAGAAAATTGTTGGTCTCCAAGATGGTGGCGAGAGGAAATGGGTTCCACCCCTCCCCATTTGCTAAGGTGAAAAACCTGGGGATCCTGATGGACGAGACACTGTCCTTCAGGCCTCAAGTAAACGCCTTGTCCTCAGCAACTCACTATGTCCTGAAAACAGTACGCAAAGTGTTGCCCCCTTCTCCCGGATGAGCACAGGAAGACACTGGTGACGGGAATAATAATGTCTCGGTTGGATTACTGTAACAGCCTGTTGCTTAATGCTCAACATGGGCTGCATAACAAACTGCAAACCCTGCAAAATGCAGCAGCCCGCCTGATTATGGGTACACCCAAATTTTCCCCGCTCGCCCAGGATCTGGTGAAACTACATTGACTACCGGTGCGCAAAAGAATTACCTTTAAAGCTCTTTGCGTAGTCTTTAAGGCGCTCAAAGGAATAGGCCCCCACTGTATGACCCAGCTCTTCCAATGGTACAAACCAGCAAGAGCCCTCAGGTCAGCCGATCAGGGGCTGATTGTGGTTCCTAGAGTTTCTGCCTGGGAGCAACAAAGCCCTGGAACGCTTTGCCAGTGGGCCTCAGACTGTCCTCAGATTTACTGTTTTTCAGGAGGACCCTGAAAACATGGCTTTTTAAACAGTAAAACTTTCTGGCTAAGTGCAGGGAGTGGTCAGTCAGCGCCAGGACACCGGTTGGTAACAGTGCGCTTTACAAATGTGAAAATAAAAAAATAAATAAATAAATATTTTTTTACATCTCAGTAATACAAGATCCATTGACTTATTTTAAGAGACATGTGACAATATAGCCTTTGCGACCAGCTGGGAGTATAAAGGTAATACAAGTGTGGCAAATTGATGAGTGACCCTAGATCTCTGACTGTAGCTGGTGTTCTCCAGATATGAAGTTTTACTCGTAATTATTTGTAATGATTTAAATTGCGCTGAATTGTGAATTATTAGGATGACTAATGGAATATTTCCTCATTGTATTTTCCAGCTGATGCACAAAGTCCCCGATTCCAGGGACCTGCTCTGTGGATTAATGTCTTACCCAGTGTCCTGCTAGTCCTGGCTGTGGTGGGATTTGGCATTTGGAGTAAGTCAATATTTTCACAGAAATATATTACTGAATGGATTTTTGTTGCTGAATAAACAAATAATATCAGAAATATCCCTCAAGAATATTGAATATTATTATTTCACTTCCCAGGAACAGGAGGTACATTTAAGGTAAACTCAGCTTCACAACCAGCTAGCTTTCTCTTAGTCACCACCAATGCATTATTAATCCATCCTAGAGACTTAAAACACACATGCACACACACACACACACATGCACACACAAGTATATGCATGAACAAACACACATACCTCTTACACCAGCCAATGTTGATCTACATTCTCTATGACTGCCTCTGAGCATAGTTTTACAGAGAAGCATCAAAACAATTGTCCCTTCTGAATCAACTTGTACAAGGCTTGGCATCACCTTTAATAGCAATGCCTATTGAGTAGGTAAAGAGGAAGGCTGACTCTAAACCAAAGGCCTGGTGCAAAAATGACGTCCATACACCCCTGCGGAATGTTGTCAGGGGCCTCTGAGACTCCCATATCTCCCAGAAATCCATAGACCTAAGGGTGAATGGAGCCCTCCTGAAGGAATCATTCATTTGAATGGATGTATGTGACAACAAATAACATCTTCGTTTAGTGTAAATAAAGATCAACACACAATCAGCCGCCATTTTATCCAATCAAGTGTCCAGTGCTGCAGTTGTGAATTGTGCCACAACTCTGGAGACAGCTGTTATTGTTGCACCAGCATCATTTTATAAAGAACAGTTGATTGGAATGATATCCCAAGTGATTGCCAGAGGATTGGTTCATTGTAATCATTAACTCCCATCACCTTTTGTTTGTTTCATGTAATAAGTAAGCATTGGAAAACATCCAATAGTTTTGGCTTTGGCAGGGTGGACAGATGGCTATATGTTTTTTTTTATTTGTAATTGCAGGAATGTGCCAAATCTAAACGTGGACACCATATGCTTCCCTTAAACAATCTCATTTAAAAAAATAATACCTTGATGTGGCTGTTTTACAAGTAATTTATTTTATATATAAACCTTTCACGTATGCCATGCATTTTATTATATCAACAGGTAGCCAAGCTAAAATGTCGCAATGTTACCTTCACACTTAATAACCGTGAAAAGGAAACAGTAAATACATTTCCATCAAAGTGGGTACCCAAAGAACAGGCAAAATAAACAGCCGCTATTTAAAGATAACATGAAAACATAAACGAAAAATCACACATGGAACTAGGTTTTTCACCGAAGAGAAAGGGAATATTTTGAGGCGGAAGTGAATAAGATGCAAAGAGTTTGTGCAGTCAGGCCAAGAGAAAGGCTACAGTAGGTAAAGTTGGCTTTACACACAGTGGTGGCCCGTGCAGGTGAGCGGGGTTGTGCGGGTGGAAGTGACAAATGACAGAATTAGTCAAAATAAAATAAATACATTTTAAAAGCCACTTACCTTGCGCTCGCCACATCGTGCTTACCTGCACGGGCCACCACTGTTCACTTATTGCTCCATGCTGAATGCTGTTGTGTGTGGAAGCAACGTATGAATGACAATTTAACAGACCAATGGATGAAGCCTGCGGCCCAAAAACTCCTTTATTTATGTATATGATGTATATGTTGTTTGGAAAAACAATAGTTTAGTGTGAAACCTTAAGCGGTCTGAAAGGCTAAGCTTAAAACAAGCAGGCATTGTCAAAGTCAGTAAATCTGGGATGAGCTGCCAGCCCTTTGGACATGGTGTTGGAAAGGCTGGTCTCCACAGATCCATACTTGCCAGGAGAGGTTTGCAGGATAAGGAATGTCCACGGGCGGCAATTTTGGGTGCATCGCTGATGGGAATAGATTTCCTGCCGCTCCTGCTATGTTCTTCCCCGGGCCTACATCCAAGACATTCAACTATTTCAAACCGTTCGCTGGCTCAAGTCGGCAGCCTTGGGTTTCCCTCAGTGGCACAGGGCTGCAGGCTGGAGCTGCTGAAGGCTGTGAAGTTATCAGATGCGAGTGCGACTGGTGAAGAACTTAGAATGAGCTGCAGGAAGGTAATCCCACTGTTGATGCAACCTTGGCAGATCAGCTGGCAGGGAGGTCACAGTTGTATGTTGGTTCTCTTGAAGAAGAGTTACCAAGAAGTTTCTAAATCCCCGCTTTTAGGGTTAGGCGGCAGGGATATACTGACATCAGCCAAGGCTTCTACCACCTCAAGAACAGTACTTCTAAAGGAAGCCACCAGCAGGGTCCAGGACAAGTCCAGTGGAACCTATTCAGCTAGGCTGTTCCAGGAATGTGTGCTTCTTGCAGCTTTGGTGTTCATGCAGCTTAACAGGAGGCCATTAAACTGACCTTTGGAATCCTCTTCTTTGTCTCTCGGTACAAGTGGGAGCTAGTCCAGCCCTTAGGGTTCTCCTCACCTGCTTCAACAGAAGGTTCAGTCCTTGTTTTTCGTACATTCATAGGTCTTGTGATGCTGTGCAGAGGGTGCCCAGGAGTGCCACGTTTATGCTTGGCACTAGCATTTGGATGGGGGTGGTTCTTGGTCCCTCCCTAACCAATAAGTAAAGGTTCCTGGGGTAACCCTACCCATGTTCGCATTAGTTCCTGTGTACCTGACGCTAAAGAATCCCACACTGCACTTCTGTACACAAAACCAACATGGCAGAATATTTCATCCCTTATGCAGAGATCCCTGTGCTCACCCACAGGTGTGGCTTTGGACATTACTAAAGCCTTCTTCAGGTCATTCTAAACCAGTTCTGGGTCAGTTCCCATTGGGTTGGGAGCCAGCTTGACTAGGAAGAAAAAAAGGTTGGCAGGCAAAGGTATGAGCTACGTCTGCCTGTGATAGTGTAGGCATTCTTTGAAGTTCATGAAAGGGCTTTGCACCAGTCCACAATCATCTTGCTCAAGGAAGAAGTACACTTCCCTGAACCCAAAGCCCCTTGTTCAATGTCAGGAAACAATCCACTGCCCACCCCAGGGGTGTTATAATTTCGCCAGATGATAACAGGACACTGGCAGTGATGCTTTTTGGTTTTTGCAGAAACAGATACCTTTCTGAAAGTGTCTGTTTCTTAGTATCATAGAATATTAGAACTTCCAATTACATTGGAATTTAAATTACTAATAAAATGAGTCATTGAATTTTTTTTTAGCTATTCTTAAACTGAATATAGCACTGATTACATTGATTTGTGTACACCAGTGGTAAACTATGAGACAGTCACCCTTATGACAGTGAAAAACAACTAGGGGGGCAATTAACTTCCAGGGCATGTCAAACATTTATCAGAAATGCCCTTTTTTAAATACTATGCAATCAGTCCTATGGGCATTTAAAGTCTACTCTGGGGGAGACTTATAAGTATTAAAAATGAAGATTTATGCATGTCAAAATGTTTATTTTGGCTGGTTGAAACAGCAGTTTCAAAACTGTACCAACAGGCTACCATGTCAGATATGAAGATATATTTTACCTTGTGCTACGTGTTGTACCATGTTGGGCCTGGCCCTTTTTGCAGTGTTATCCCTAATAAATTTACCTTCTTCCTCCTATTTTTCTGACCTTATTTTTGCTGGTTACTCAGTGCTAAAGTGCATGTTCTCTCTCCTCTGAACATGGTATGATTGGTTAACACCTGTTTGCATATATGATTCACATGTAAGTCCCTTGTAAAGTGGTATATCATATAACAAGGGTCTGTAAATTAAATGAAAGTAGTGGGTCTGTAGCGCTGACACAGAAGATCTCGCTGACACACAGAACATCCCATCTGCACGGTCACTATCAACCCCTGCAGATCTGCTACTCTCTACGACAGAAGTGTGACCAGAAGCAATCTAACGCCTGTACTTCTATCTGCCCCGACACCGCCCCTGACGGCTCCCTGACTGGTCTCTTAATCAACTGACGATCGGCAGTAAAGCACGCCGCTGATGTTGCTGCTCTCAGCAATTAGCAATTCTAACAGAATCATGGCTAAATGATTCCCCATCCTCATGCCTGGACCTCTTAGTCCCTCCCAACTATAACATTGCGAGGCTGGACAGACAACATAGCAAGAAAGGAGGGGGCATCGCCTGCATCTATCACTCTAACCTTCATGCCATAGAAATTCTGGCGGATACCACTGACTCTTGCGAATACCTCGCCCTCTCAATTTGCAATAACTCCACCCAACTATGCAACCTCCACATCTTTTACCACCCCCCAGGCATGAATGACTCCTTCACTGACCTCCTCATCGAAATCCTCACAGCAAAGAGTTCCTCCAACGCTCAATACATCTTCCTTAGCGATTTCAACTTACACTGGAACGGCCTCAAGGATCCTCATGTCAACGCCATTAAAGACCTCCTGACCGATCAAGCCCTGAACCAATCTTGTTTACTCCCAACTCAATCGAAAGGGGCCACTCTTGACTAGATCATTGCTAAGGAAACAACCACCAAGCGTATCTCAATAGACCCCTGTGACTGGTCCGACCACCATGCCATTGCCTTCCTACTACCTGGCACCCTCAAGACAAGGGCCCCACAGCTGGTGCTTCCTAAACGATGGGTCAGAGACACAAAGAACCTAGACCACAAGGAACTTGAGGCTCGTTGCAAATCTGACCCCTCCCCCCTGCATATCACAATGGTCAGTGACCTCAGTGGTCACTATTTTGCAAATATGTCCAACATTCTGGATGACCTAGCCCCACTAAAACTAAACAGAACTCAAATCAAAGATAGAAACCCCTGGTTCACTGGATCCCTCAACATTGAAAGTAGATCCCTCCGACAATCTGAAAGAATCTGGAGACAGCACCCCTCTGCCGCTCACCTAAAACTTCTCCTCCAGGCCAGAAATACATACACTCTATGACGAAGAGTCTGTCTCCAAAATCCTATCTACCTTAAACCTGAACAACCACTTCAACGACCTGCTCCCCTCTAAATGCCTTGCTACCGTCGCCCAATCCATTATTCCTAGCTGGACTACGATAATTAATGCCTCCCTCCGGCAGGGATCAGTTCCTGACTCCCTGAAAGTGGGCCAAGTCCTCCCCATTCTGAAAAAGCTGTCTCTGGATCAAGCCTCACCTGACAATTTCAGACCTATTTCCAACATCCCTCTCTTAGCTAAAGTGCTGGAGAAGTGTGTGCAACTGCAGCTAAGTCGTCACATCAACAACTTCCACCTACTCGATGACTTCCAATCTGGATTCAGGCCGGGACACAGCACTGAACTCACCATGCTCCACAACGTCGATGATGTCCACCAAGGCAAAACCTGTCTCCTAATCCTCCTAGATCTATCCTCTGCCTTCGACATGTTCAACCTTGGGAAGCTTCTTGAACATCTAAAACTCAGGATAGGACTAGATGGCACCGTCTTTGAATGGTTTAGATCCTTCCTCCAAAACCTACCTCTGCATCCTGTCCGCTCCCTCTTCGGTCACGGTTGGAGTCCAACAAGGGTCAATGTTAATGTTATGTTAATGTTAATGGGTGTCTTATATAGCGCTCGGCTACTCCAAGGAGTGTCCCGGCGCTTTCTGACCCATAGCTGAAAAGTGAGATAAAGAAACGGGAAACAGACCAGTTATTGACTATAAAGCCTGGTTTTCAGGCCCTTTCTAAAGGCCAACATATTAGAAGTGCAACGAAGATCCAAGGGGAGGGAATTCCACAACTTGGGAGCGAGATGTTGGAAAGAACGACCACCTATCCTGGCTTTCCTAATAATTGGGACAGTTGCCAGGCCTAGAGATTCAGATCTAAGGGATCTAGTGGGCTTATAAAAAGTAAGCCGTTTCTGAATATAGTGGGCTCCAACCGTATGGAGTGCCTTATGGGCCAATGTAAGTGCCTTGAAGACAATCCGCTTCCTGACAGGAAGCCAGTGAAGGGAAAGTAGCAACTCCGATGTTCTAGCATGGCGGGGGAGGCCAAAAATGGCCCTCGCCGCAGAGTTTTGGACCACTTGAAGTTTTGCAGAAGGTAGTACGCTGTCCCCCACCCTCTTCAACCTTTATCTAGAACCACTTGCCGAAGACCTTCGCACCACAAATATGTCCTACCAGTTGTACGCTGATGACTCAGCTCTACATCAAAATCTCATCTCTCGAGGAGGTTCTCTCCCTGAATGAGGCCCTGAAGCAGACCGTCCAATGGCTTTCCTCCAATGAACTTGAACTCAACGCGAAGAAAACAGAATTTCTTCTAATTTACCCTCCTTAAATCGACCCCGAGATTCAGACTTGGATTAAGGCAATCACAGCCTTAAACTGTCCAACGACCATTGTGAACTCCGCCAAATCGATGGGAATAACCTTGGACTGCAACTTGAACATGTGAGACCACATCAGCTTGATGGCCAAATCTTCCAGATTCCACCTGAGCTACCTATGGAAACTGAAACCCTTTCTTGACACTCCTGACCTTAAAATGGCAGTCCAAGCACTAGTCATTTCTAGACTGGAATATGGCTGTTCCACCCTCTCTGGTTTACCCAAGTTCTCTCTGGCACCCTTAAAAGCCTGCCTCAATGCAACCGCCAGACTAGTCACCGGCACAAGGAAATTTGATCACATTTCTCCTTACCTGAAAATTCTGAACTGGCTTCCTCTTGAGGCTAGAATACAGCTTAAGATGGCATGCATCACGCACAAGGCCTTATACTCAAACTCCCCTGCACATCTGGCACAGAAATTTGTGTTATCTGGAGAAATCAGAAACTCACTGTCCACCAGAGACCTCCCACACCAGCCCGCACGCTTTCGAAAAAAAGACACCTTATAATTGGGCGTTCGTTGGGGCAGCACCAAGAATATGGAACCCCCTCCCACCTTTCATCAGAAAAATCCCCTGTGTTTCAAAAAGGAGGCCAAATCCTTCCTCATGAGTAAATTGCTCGTCTAAACCCTGTCCCACAACCCCAACAGAGATTATTGCATCCTTCCGTCGACCTTTCGCCCCACCAAGAAACCCGGGGCCTGTCTTCAGCAACTATAATGGTAACTGTACCTTGTATCCTTCCATCCCTCCTGTCTCCTCAGCAACTGTAATGCTAACTGTACCTTGTGTTCCTTCCATCCCCTTGTACTCTTGTGATTCCATGCCTTTTGTACAACTCTTTGACTATCTACAGCGCTCTGATACCCTAACGGGTCAAGTTTGCGCTCTATAAAACACAAAAATAAATAAATTAATAAATAAATAGAAGAAGCATTTCGAACCTGTCTCAGGCCTGCCACTGCAGAGCCTGCTTGCGCAGTTTACTTAAACATTAACTTGGCATTCACAACTAATTGCCAAGCCTTAAACTCCTGTTTTAATACACATGGTCACCCCTAAGGTAACCCTTTGGACAGGGTGCTGTGTACATAAAAATCAGCAACGTGGTGTGGGAAATGGTCATCCGTCCACTAAGACGCGCGCTCAATTTCCATTGAAACACATTAGTTTCTTCACAATCTTCAAATGATTAATGCTGCATATCCTCATTTTTTAACGGTGCTTTGAAAGACCGATAAAAAATGAGGATATGCATCATAAGAACATTATTATGAACTTATCGAACATTTGAATAAGAAATTGATGGGAATCATTTCGAAATACCTTTTGATTGATGTTGCATTAATCATCTGAAAATTGTGAAGAAATTAATGTGTTTCAATGGAAATTGAGCGCGCATCTTAGTGGACAGGTGACCTTTTCCCTCACCATGTTGTTGCATTTAAGGCACGGCCAGGCTCCGTGCGACAGATGTGGCGCCAACCATATTTTGCGTAAAACTTGTTTATTTGAGTGCACGGGGATAACATAGTGTTACATAAATATCAGGACATGTGCTTTATTGTGTGGCATGTCCTGGTAGTGACAAACAGCCTATTTTGCTTCTCTCTACTGTGAGGTCTACTCCTCTCATAGGCTAGCATTGGGCATTACCTTATATGTATTTAGGTGGTAATTTCTGTTCCTAAAGAAGTAGTGTTGCCATGTTTGGTCTGTTTAGAGTGGTAGTGATACATCTTGCTTACTGGTGTAGTTGGATTTTACATTACTATTTTTTGTCACTGTTAGAAAGTGGCCATTTCTCTGTGCTTCTAACTGTGCTTTGCAGCCTCACTCCAATACACGTGTAGGCCTGGATGACAGCTACACTTTGCGTATACTTTCCAGACAGCCATCACACAGGAAGGGTTAGGTGTGACAGGGTTATATGTGCACTCATCTGCATGCTGATGGCCTTTCTGGCCTGGGGGAGAGAAGAGCATTCATACTTTTCATTTGTTTAGGCTGTGTCCTGCCCTCACACAAATCGCTGATTTACCCCCTACTGATGTTTGTATCCAGGACTAGTGGTGAAAGGGATTGTGATCTACGTCTAAGGTTTCCTTTAGAGTTCCCCCTTTAACAAAGATATTTTTGAGTATAGGTACAGGGGCTCTGACCCCATTATTTGAGACACTATGTGGGGATTGTAACTAGCCGCTGCTGGCTCTGCATATGCAAATTGCCAGACAGAACTGCTGTGCTGCCAGGAGGGACATCCACTTTGTTAACTGCTTTGCTGTGTTGCCCTGCTGTGTGCTGTAGGAATGACTGCCACTCTTCTCCCTCCCTTTTGTTGCTGGCCTGCAGCCAACTGCCTACTGCTGTGCAAGGCCCCCAAGTGCTCTCTAAGGGCTTCTACTTTTTTTCAGGAAGTCCCAGGGCCATAAAGGACTTCCCCTGCAAACCCGATCGCTGCAACTTTGTCCCCATCTGACTGTGGGGTTCATACCAAGTATCTTAAGCCATGTTTTATCAAGAAGGCTTAACTGAGAATGTGTGCCAACAAGGTACTATAACGCCGACTTGGCCAATCACAACCTGCCATGGGTAACTGTTCTCCCAAAGCCCCATCACCGAAGCCCGTTCATTGCAGTCGACATGTCCCCCAGATTCTCAGTGCAGGATAGTCAATCCCAGCACACCTCCAATTGCCACGTGGGCCCCGACGAGGGTAACCGTAGCCTCAACATAACTCGCTCCAACCGCATTGTATGCGGAAGGTGGCTCAGCACAGTTTGGCACACCCCACACCCCTTGAAGGAGGGAGACCGTCGTGTCTTCCCTTGTGGCTGTGATACAGCGGCAGAGGTGGCCCCCGCATGACTCACAGCCATAAGGTAGTGTGCCTATTGAGATGTACGGAGTCCCCAGATTGCCTCTGTGCTCTCATGCGGGTGACTAGAGCCTGCTGGTCACATCAATCCCGAGTGACCGGCTGTACAGACCTAGGAGTCGCAACTCTTGAGTGAGGTACTTTATTGATCACTCAATGACCGGGAACCTTACAAGCTCTCAAATTATTACTGCCCAGGTTGCAACCCCAGGATTTTTCCCTACATGTTTATAACTGCATAACTTAGGAAATACTTCTCTGATTTGCGTCATGCTTACTTTGTCTTGTTCAGAATAATGAGGGCTCTCTGGATATTCACATATCTGAGGAAGCCCAGATTATACAATAATTGTTTAGGTCTCATGTTGTTCAAGACAACGAGTATTATTTGATGCCTACGCTGTCTTTAAATGTATACCTGATATTAATGTTGTTTTGGCTTTAATGTATTGATAATACAGGGATACTTTTATATAACTGAGTGTGGATGTTTTTTTGTGGTGTATTCAATCGTGTTTCTGTGTAAATGTGTTGCCGAACACTTTACACATTGCCTCTGATGATAAACCTGACTGCTCTTCGTGAAGCTACCAGATGGTGAGAACAGGCTATATTTTGTGTGTAACTTACTTGCCCTGACGAGAGTGGTGGGTTCTGCCTAGCTTAAGTGCATACCCTAGCCAACCATTTCTAACTCACAGTATACTAAAGAGTTAGAGGTAAGTTAAATACGCTAATAAGGTGTGTTCAACATGTTTTTAGGGGTACAAGCACATCCACCAGAAAGCTGTGTCCCAGTGTGAGGAATCCAAAAACCAGCAATCAAAACTAACAAAAAGTATGGGTGACCACGCAAAACCTATACTCCGCAATATAAAAACAACTTTGGCTAAACCTATATTTTTTGGTCTCAAAAGCACATATTGTCTTAGAAGTCTGTGGCACTGAAGGGATTGACTTTGTATGTACATATGCTCTTTGTGAAAGGGCAGAATGCAGTGCAGTAACATATTGGCTGAAGTGGGTTAACCCATTGCCCCAAGCTTAATGCCGTGTTGGGAGAAAGAAAAATGTGAATGACACAGTGAACAGACCAATGGCTATAGAAGATTATTTGAAAGATCCTATAAATAAATATTTTATATAATGCTTTTAATAAAATCAAAAAGTCTAGGTTATTGCCAGACCTAAAAACAATAATGCATACATACATACATACTGTTGGCAATTGGTTTACTAATTGAAGAGGGTGAAACCCTACTCAAGCACAATCTCTGTCAGGGTGAAACATAAGCAAATCCCAAATTAACCTGTGCTTAACCCCGTGGTAGAGTGGCACAAAGCAGTCAGGCTTATCTTAGAGACAATGTGCAAGGTATTTATGCAGCACTTCAAACAGTAATAAAGTGAAAACACAAAGTATGAAACTTGCAGTAAAATGTAATAAATTATTTGAGATCAAAACGACACAAATCCAATCAGTAGAACTGGGGATATGCCATTTGGTTGTGTTGGACCGGCACAAAGTCACAAGTTCAGCCCAACCACGGATCACTGCAGGCCGGTTAGAGGCACCAGGTAATGCCCACTATGCAAAGCACCTTAAATCCTGATTGCAGAGTGATGTGGGATCTCGAGGTAAGGATTCGTCATGCAGTGGAGGTTCCAAGGAGCTGCGATGCTGTGATGCGGAGTCCTAAATCGCTGTTCAGGATGCCATCGATGAGGCACTTGCAATGCGAAGTCCTGCTTCGAAGATGCTTCATGCACTGGCAGTTACAAAGAAGCTGCGGCCTACATTACAAAGTTCTGTACCATAGTCGAGGATGCCGTCGCCAAGGCACTTGCTATGTGATGCCCTGCATTGAGGATGTGTTGTGCAGCAGGGGTTCTGAGAAGACTGCAGTCTACAATTGAAGTCCAGAGTCTGGGATGTTTTGCACTGCAGCGGTTTTGAAGAGAACCTGTGAGGACGTGCATCGTGCTGCGTCAGTTCCATACACTAGACCACAGCTGGGCTAGCGGAGCACCATCAGACCCTCTTCCAATCATCCAGGAAGGGGTGGAACCACTTGAGGGGCAAGAATCACCGCAGACAGAGTCCAGGTGTTGGGCTCAAGGTGGTTGGGACCTATTCTGTCCCTGACCCTGAAGTTCAGATCAGAAGGACAGCAATCTAGCCCTAGGAGTCACTCGGATGAATCTGGAATCAAGATGCAGGTCCAGTCCTTCTCACTCAGGCAGCAGAGCAACAGGAAAACATAGTTGCAGTCCTTCTGACAGGATAGCACACGAGTACTGCTGAGTCTTCCATAGATCCAGAGGTGTACTGAAGAGTGGGGTGTGAGTGTCCAATTGTTTATAACTGGTACCAGCTTTGAAGTACAAGAAGGTTGTGGAGGTTTCCACCACCACCAGAGGTGTTTGGCATTAACTGCCTCTCTGCCCTGGCCCCAGCTTGTCTGGTGACACAAAAGCCTAGTGTCAAACCCTTTGCGAGTTTGCATGTGTGATAGGTGGCAGCTCCTTCCCCTCATCAAGTTAGAGATGGCCCATCCTGCCAACACCTATTTTCCATTTGTATCACTATCTGGGAGCAATACACAAAGATCAACTGCCAGCTACACTGAGCCATGAGACCCTGGATACAGACAACAAGCACTCAATGCTTGGGATAAGAAAATGCCAACTTTCTAAAAGTTACATTTCCAGAACTCTTATTTAAACACAATTTTACCATTAAAGAGGGCTTCAAATTGCAATACTTTAGACTTCAAACGTACCATTCCTATCTGCTCCCAAATGACAGTTATCACCTATTGACTGCAACAGGTTAACCCAATATTCTCCTATGGGAGAGGCAGGACTTTTCAGTATCAGAACATTTAAACATTTTTTAATACATTGCATCCCTACCCTCTGGGCTGTTCAGGCCAACCGCAGGTGCGACATATGTATGGGAGGGGAAGACATACGTTAGGCAAAAGGTTTATTTTGCCAGGTCCAAATGGCAGTTTAAAACTGCCCACACAGGTAGCAATGGCCGGCATGAGACATGTTTTAAAAAGCTACTTAAGTGGGTTGTTCTATAGGTGCTGCAGTCCCTGAGTACATGTAGTTCCTTTTTACTAGGGACCTACAAGTAAATTAAATGTGCCAATTGGATGCAAGCAAATTTTACTATGTTTAGAGGAGAGAGCACACACACTTTAGCACTGGTTAGTAATGGTAAGATTAGCAAAATTGGAGGATTAAGTACTCTAGAGGAAACTGTAGTCATGACTGTAACTGTGACAATGATGTAAATGCCTGATACTGCTGCTGCAGGTACATGGAGAGGTTGCTGACCTTATGAAGGGAGCTATATATTCCCTTTTCTTCCATGATAGCTGATAGTCCTGCAGGGGGTTGCACATTTTAAGGGGGACAATTTTGTGTCCCATCAAGAGGCATTTTGTAGTCTTGCTGATGCAGTTTGAGTGGCCAGGGATCCCTTGCACAGAAATGAGCATTTTGCAGACCACCATAGTCTATGCATTGACAAGCCCAACTAGGAGTTTCGTGGAAAAGTTCGGAGAGGAGGGTGGGAAGTGGAGGCACGGCTCTTGCAGCGCCAGCCCCTCTGACACATGAGGAGGGCCGGGAGTGTTGCTCGTGGTGCGTGTGTGTTTGGTGTCAGATTTCTAGACAAGAGGCTCTGTGTTCCTGCTCTGCTGCCCTGAAGGGGGGCCTGCCACCCCACCCACTCCCTATTGTGTACACTGACACCTTTTGGCGGTGGCGGCCGCCACCTGTGACACAGAGCACGGAGGATCACACCTAGGCATTTGGGGGCAGATTTATGAAGGGCTTGCGCCACATTTACGCCGCCGTTGCGTGACGCAATGGCGCGGAAACGTGGCGCATCCCTGCGCCCTATTTACAACGTGACGCATCTATGAGATGTGTCACGTTGTACAGCACTGTGCCATGAGGAGGCGTTCCTGCGCAGGGGGGGGCGTTCCTGCGCAGGAACGCCTCTTGAAAGTGGCTGAGTGAAATCTATGAGATTTCACTCAGTCACTTTCAGGGCAATGCTGCGTCAAAACCCTGCGCCTGCTTGAAGCAGGCGTAAGGCTTGAGGCAGCATTGAAAGAATAGGCCCCCCCAGAGCATTGCTGGAGCTGCGTCGCGTTTGCGACGCAACTCCAGCAATGCGCCACATTTCCGGCACAGATGCGTCACGCATCTGTGCCGTTTTTGCCCCATGGTGCGCCGCATCATAAATGCGGCGCAACATGGGTGGCGTAGCTGTGGCGCACTGTGGCGCATGTTAACTGGCGCATCCCTCGGGATGCGCCAGTTAACATAAATCTGCCCCTTGGTGTCGAATTGGCCCTCTGCTGGAGTGGGACCCGAACGCTGGTGCCGGTCTGTTTCCAACAATGTTGCACCATTAGGACTCAGCGTGAGGCAGGCATCTCCGTTGTGTGTTTTTTTTCTCCAATTTCCTGCTGGTGGGACTGGCCCCCAGGAGCTGCGGTGCAGAGTTGACACGCACACACTGTCGGCTTGGCTTTCTTCGAGGTGCAGGGCCTCTTTTTCCCAGCGTTTGCAGTTGGTTCGGGTTCTACTGAGAGAGCGCAAATTTGAATAAAAATTATGTATAGGCCATATTTACAAGCACATCGTATAACGTAGGAATGAAATGTATATCGTAATGTGAAGTTGACACTTATAGCATATAGATAACCGATAAAATCCAAAATAATATAGGAAATGTAACTGTATTCACTTTAGAATATGTATTAGATTTAGAAGGCCCGTATACGTAGTGGGCTAATTTAGAGATGTGTAGAAATGCTTACGAAATGTATAACGTGCAAAGTAGAATTCATGTACGTGTGTAACCTTAAACCGGAGAAGCGGCGAGAAATGAAACGTGAAGAAATGTGTAGAACATGTATAACACGAAATAGTAAATGAGAAATAAAGTTATACTTTACGTAGTCTATATTCTATGTACAATGTATTCACATATATGTAAACGGACTTTTGCTAAGTACGAATATATATATATGTTAAAGGTTATACTGTGTAGAAGGCTTTTTGTAGGAAATGTTAGAAGGGTTTAGGTCATTTGTGATTTTAACCTGACTGACCAAGGGTTCGTAGGAGCGCAGTCCAATGCGTGTAATTTAGTGGACTCACAGGAGTCGTGAATAGCTTGATGTGGACGTGAGAGCCAAGGAGTCTAGCACTTGTTAGATTTAAGGTGACAATGCCGGACGGGGCTTATTGCCTAAACGTGAGGAGAGACGCTTGGAATTTGAGACTTGTTTTGAATGACCATTCGCAGGACCTAGAAGGGTCAAGAATCGCAGTTGTAAGTTAAAGTCTTGTTTAAGTTCATATGACTTTTGATCTGAAAGTGTCAGTAGAAGTCGCCAACGAGAAGACGAAGATGACATCTAAGGAGAAGGGTCAACTTAACGGACGACGCAAAGAGATGAAGCAATGGAAGAAGCCAGAAGCTGACATCATCGGGGAAAGTCCGTGGTGGGCGTCGAAGGGGCGTTCCACCCACACTGATTGTGTATTTTAGGGACAGCACCCCGGGGAGAAGATAGCGATTAGCCAAGGCGAACAGCTCCGAGCAGAAGCCATCATAGAGAGCTCAGAGTAGATGACTTGAGCAGATGCGCTGAGAGAGATCAGAGCGCAAGAGAGCAGTAGGCCGAGGACCCTTAGAAGAACGGATGGGTAGGCAGAGAGGGTACTGCTTCTTAAACTTAAGTTACCTTTAGAGGCTAAGAGAGTTTGAACTTCTTCGGGAGTCAAACTGCTGACACCTTTTTAGGTTAGGAACTTGCGAAGTAGGGATGACACTTAGTATAGTGTAGGGACAGATTTAACTTGATACTTTTCTCTTTCTGTAGATGACGCAAAGGAACCACTTCATATCAATGCTTTAAAAATTGCTGATTCTGGAATTGATTTTGTATTTGTATACTTTGAGGTTTGTCCTGAGAGGATTGTATTCGCATTTAAATTTGACTTTTTATATAAAACTTTCAAACTTTATCAGTTGTAAGTGGTTCTTCAGAGTGGCGTCAGTTTATGGGGTTTATCTAACCTATGCGGGGTTTTTCTTTTACTCAATGACAGATACCAACGGTCCAAAATTGACGAATGAGATAAGTTAGCTGATTGATCATAAATTGATATCAAAATCTCATTCCCCGCAGTTGGTAGCAGAGTAATGATGGTTATCTTCTTGAGGAAGACGACCTAGGCCAGGTTTAGTTTACCCCAAGGTCCCTAGTCATCGACGACCAGAAGAAGAATTGCAGCCGAAGACGGTGCTGACGGTGCGACGAGAGAAAAGCAGCAGAGTCGGTCGAGAGTGAGTATAAGGGTCATGCGTTGTAAGATTGCGGTGCTTTATGTTGTTCCTGTGTTGTAATGTCAAGCGGAGTTGAATGCCTGTAGTGTGATTGGGGGAAGGTTGTGAGCGCGCGCAACCGGATGAAATCTTAAGCTCCAGGGAAGGACTTAAGTGGTTCGGGTGTATCGAACACCCAGAGTAATTTGTCTACCATTGAAAGGGGGTCATGAGGTACCATTGATCGCCCGACAGACCGATGATAGGGGGAGCGTAAGAGTGAGTGTATGAGTAACGGACGCTGGTCGTACGTTTACTGTGTGTAAGTAACCTATCAGTTGAGGCGATCGTCTGACCGTAAGAGGGAAGACGTTTCGTCAGTTGAGGTAGCAATTACAGTTAGACTGTGGCCGTACAGTCAGAGAAAAGTGATCGCTTGGACGGAAGTAGTCATTTTTCAGCGTATGAATGAAAACGCATGCGAGATCGTGAGACGAGTTGAGAAAGAAGGAGAACTGTTGCAGAGGGAACGAGTGACGTCAGCATAGAACCGCGCTGAGATTGGTTAGTTTGTCAGACGTCAGCGAAGAGTCGCGCTGAGATTGGTCGGTCAGCGTAGAGTCGCGCTGAGATAGGCCGATTAGCAATAGCCGCGTAGGGATTGGTTGGTGGTTGTCATCGGGACGTAAACAAGGAAGAGTAAAGGGAAAATTGTAGATTATCAAAAATGAAGTGTTTTAAGAGTTTAAGAGCACTCTTTAGAAGGAATAGAAGAAACTTATATGCCGGAGAGGAAGCTCCACCAGAAGGCACACCAGCTTATCATATGGCAGCGAATGTAGGCTTACACTCGATACTATGGATCTCCGAGTGGAATAAGCTAACTGAAGGGAGTAAGGAACTGACGTTTCCGAGATTCGGAACGTTTAAACTAGACGTGTTGAACGAACTAAAAGCGGTAATGCTTGCAACAAGACCTCTACCGAGGCCAACACAGTTCGAAGCACTTAGTGTATGGTTTAGAACAGCCCACGAAAAGAGCGTAAAGAGGCGCCAAGAAAGAGTGAGACGATCAGTAAAGGCAATACAGGATGCCAAATGGGATGAGGAAGCTAAGAAATGGAGGGTGCAGAAGATAGAAGCAGACAAACTGTACCCGATGCTAGAAGTTACGGGAGAAAGGAAACCTCTAGAGGAAGATGAGGAAAGCGAGACAGAAGAGGATCTGATAGAGAGGCTATTGACAGATAGACCACCTCCGTACAGCGGAGGGGCCGCAAGTCCCATATTTCCACAAGAGGACGGAGCTAGATGGGGGGAATATAAATCGATCCCAGTAACAGAGTGGGATGCCAAGAAAGAGGAGGAAGTACCTCAATCTAGTTCCGAACAGAGAGTAGTGGGAAGATTCGTGGTCCAGAAAATGCCAGAAACGCAACATGCAAGGTCCTACCAAATGCCGGATGCTCTACAAGTACCGGTTACCATAGGCCCTATTGTGTCAATCTACAACCCAGAAGGGGTCCAGCAGGAGGAACAGGCACGATGGGACAGGGAAAGGGCAGAGATGGAGAATAGGAATACCATGATGAATCCTCAGAGACAGATACTAGCACCGATGAGTCGGAGTACCCCATTAGATGCCGCAATAGGTCCCTGGGTAGAACAAGGGGGTCAAAGAGGGCCAATGGACTTAAGGGGACCAAAACCGAAAACCCATAAGGAATTAAGGGAATACCTGAAAGAATGGGATACTGCCGAAGAGGTTCGGAGTAAAAGTTTAGAAACAGGAGCAGAGTGGAGAGATCAGGATAACCGGATCCTCTCTCATTGTGGAGCTGGCGAAAGCAGCCCGGAGTGGGAGAGAGGGAGTCAGGAAAGCAGAGGAATTAATTGTCCTACTATCAGCGGCAATAGGCAAATGTGCGACGACAGGAGTACAGGGTGTGGCGAAGTGCCTCGCGTCACCTTTAGTGAAGGGGAACGAAGGACGCAGGAGTACCGTAATACTTTCAGATGCACTCACCATACCCCGGGTGAAACGGTGGAACATTGGAATCACGGGAACATGGAGAGTCGTGAAGGGTCTCGCCATGCATCCGGTGATCATGGGCGAAGTCATGAGAATATAGGGAGTCGCGAAACGTCCCGCCATACTTCTGGTGATCAAGAACGGGATCGCGGGAGCATGGAGGGCCATGAAGGACCTTATCGTTTATTGAGCGACACCAGACAGCAAGCGAGTTACAGTGATTTAGAACAGAACGGTGGATCCTATCTCGTATCTGGAGAAACCGAGCCGAAGAGGCGCAATGTAGGGATGGGGGTGGAGCAATGTTCCACCACACCCCACGGGAAGATGGAAAGGCTTGGGATCTAGAGAGGTGGGAACAAAGGGATGGAAAGAAAACTCCTCATAACTCACCTGTGTTCAGGCGTAGGGCGCATAGTGGAGGTGAGAGGGGTATGAGCGAACCACCTAGGACTGACATACTGAGAGCTGAAATAAAAGCAAGACGGATTGATGTAATGAGTTTGAAGTCAGACTTAGATGAAATAATTGATGGCACAGTGGCAATAGAGAGATTAGAATTGTACGCACCAGATGAAATACTGTTTTTATCCAAGGACGTTACTCGGAGAGCGAGGTCAGCTCATGAAAATTTATCAAATTTGGCAAATAGATATATGATAGACCTGTCACGAACCAAAGCCTTGCAGCCCAATCATAGGCTAAATTGCACAGACCTAGATTTGGATGAACGTAGAACGATTGGACTAAGAGTACACATACGGGAACTAGTCATGTGTATCAGGATATGGAGAGATCTGGATAGATGGGAGGAAAAATGGTCTAAGAAGGGATCTGTCAGAAGAAGTACAATTGTGAAATCCCAGGATACAGACTTAATGCGAATGGAAGCTTTCCCTTTGCGAGAAATCGCGAACGGAAACTACGTTCACGTACCCTGGAGTAGGGGGGATTTGGCGGCATTTACCAATTCCTTCCCAAAGCTTAGAGAAAATCCCGTTGAGTGGTACAAGCAGGTAGAGAGGTTTGTGAAGATCTCTAAGGTGCTGTGGATCGATTTGAACACATTGTTCGATATCGTAGTACCCGGAGATTTGTGGACGGCATGCAAACTTAGTATTGAATGGCCTACTTGTGAGCCTCCGAGAGATAACCGGACAAATGGTCCATCAGATAGAGTCATGGAAAAATACGAAAGAGTAATAACATGGTTGAAAGAGAAAGTGCCAGTGCAGGACATAGACTGGGTTAAGATAGATCGAACAACTCAGGAGCCCAAAGAGACAGTTCACGAGTTCTATGAGAGGCTATTGAAAGCATTTAAACAATACAGTGGGTTAGACGTAATGGATCCTAAGGACATAGGACAGTTTGTGTCGAAGTTTGTTTTAGGATTAAGACCAGACATAAGCCTGATGATACAACAGCATCTGATCTGTTGGCAGAACAAACCTTTAGACGAAATTTTGAGGTATGCAAGGTACTGTAGCGATGAAATAGATTCGAAGGCAAAGAAACTCAAGGAAAAGTTAATGCTGGTACAAATGCAAGCAGCTGGAAAGGGTGGACAGCGGCAACAGGGAACAGGAACGCAAGCAAAGAAACAGAATAATCAGAGCAGAGATGAGGAGGAAAGACCGAGACCGAGAATGGATATTGCGACACTGAAAAAGACAACGAGGTGTCATCAGTGTAACGAAGTGGGACATTGGAGACGCGAGTGTCCTTACAATGTTGAGACAGGGGAATTAGAACAAGAGGAGGAAGAGGTACAGAATAACGTGGTTAAGGGAGCCGCAGTCCCGAAGGGAAAGTTTATCAAAGGGGGGACTCAGACTCCTCGAGCCCCGTTTCCTCAACCACCTCGCATTACAAATGGAGGGAAAACCTATAGACAAATGCCATTGTTTGTAGGGGGAGAAGAATGCTACTACGTTGATCCCCTTACAGGGCAACGAGTGAATAGGGAGGAAGACTGTACTCTAGGTGCAGCCCTGGAAGTAGATCAGAGGGGACCATACGTAGAGGCTGAAGTAGCTGGATGTCCTACAACCTTTTTGGTGGATACAGGGGCCACTCGATCTACGCTGAGATCAGCGGTAGTCCCAGGTCTGCCAATATCGGGAGAGACGATTCAGGTGGTAGGAGTCGCAAACAAGAGGATGACGAATCCTCTGACCGAACCAGTGTCAGTAAAGATAGGGAATTACAGTGACGAACATCAGTTTGTGATCTGTGATTCTAGCCCTGTGTGTTTGCTAGGAAGAGATCTATTGTGTAAACTGAATTGCACAATACATTGCACACCTGAAGGAGTAGAAGTACAGACCAATGATGAGGATGCCGATTTTAAGGTTGTAAACTCGCTAGAGTGCGTGGAACTATATCCTACCTTAACAGTGGAAGAGTTTCCACAGGATTTGAGGGAGAAAGTGTCAGCTGAGGTGTGGGATTTTACTGGAGAGGAAATAGGATTGATCAAAGGAGTAGAACCAGTAAAGATCTTGGTAAGACCCAATGCTGAGTATCCAAGAATTCCACAATACAAGTTGACTCCGGAGACGATTGCAGGAATAAAGCCTGTGATCGAATCCATGATTAAACAGGGAATACTGAAAGAGATCGTGGGTAGTCCATGTAACTCCCCGATTATGGGTTTGCAGAAGCCTAGCGGAAAATACAGAATAGTGCAGGATCTTCGAAAGATTAATAATATTGTTGTCTCATGTTGTCCAGTGGTACCGAATCCATCAGTGATATTATTTCAGATACCGTTCCAAGCTGAATGGTTTACCGTGATAGATTTGTGTCAGGCTTTCTTTTCGATACCGTTAGATGAAGAGAGCCAGTATCTTTTCGCTTTTAAGCTGGAAGATCGCGTTTTAACATGGTGTCGTATCCCTCAGGGGTATACAGAGAGCCCATCGATCTTTAACCAGCTACTGAAGAGAAATCTTGAGAGTCTAGTACTGCCCAAGAACTCGGTTCTAGTCCAGTACATAGACGACCTCCTAGTTGCGTCAGAAACTGAGGAAGCTTGCAGAGAAGACACCATTACCTTACTAAATCACTTGGCCGAGAACGGACACAAGGTGTCTCCAAGTAAATTGCAATATTGTATG
This sequence comes from Lissotriton vulgaris, assembly GCF_964263255.1. Lineage (NCBI taxonomy): Eukaryota > Metazoa > Chordata > Amphibia > Caudata > Salamandridae > Lissotriton > Lissotriton vulgaris. Next base: position 94,726,947 of record NC_141695.1, read on the forward strand.
ACTGAAGTGCAATACTTGGGCCACAGGATTGAAAAGGGAAAGCGGAAGGTGTCTCCAGACAGAATAGAGGCAATCATGAAAATGAACGCGCCTACAACACAAAGAGAAGTCAGGATGTTTCTAGGTATGGTCGGTTATTGTCGGCAGTGGATAGCCAACTTTTCACTAAAGGCAAAACCGTTATTACAACTGACGCACAAAGGAGTAAGTGATCCGGTACCATGGGACAAAGATTGTTTGATGGCATTTTTGCAGCTGAGGGAGGACTTATGTCGTGCCCCAGCTTTAGGAATGCCTGATTACACAAAACCATTTTTGCTTTACTGCTGCGAAAGAGAGGGATGCGCGTTAGCAGTTTTAGCTCAGATACATGGAGATGCGCGTAGACCAGTAGCGTATTTTTCGGCTACATTAGATCCAGTAGCCGCAGCGTTGCCCGGATGTCTCAAATCCGTAGCTGCAACGGGTGTCAGCATTGAACGTTCTGAAAGTGTGGTAATGGGTCATCAGTTAGTGGTGTACGTACCGCATTCTGTAGAATTGTTAATGACCAGGACTAAGACTCAGCATCTGACAAATAGCAGGCTCACACGCTACGAGCAAGTCATACTGGCTGCCGAGAATGTGACCCTAAAAAGATGCTCCGTCTTGAATCCTGCAACTTTGATGCCACTTCCAAACGAGATCGATGACGAAATTTGTACAGATCATGACTGCCTTGATGTGACTGAACTATGCACCAAACCGAGACTTGATATCGTAGATGAGCCATTGACTGACCCCGATGAAATTTTCTTTGTTGATGGTTCATGTGTAAGAGACAATATCGGTCACCTGAGAGCAGCTTATGCAGTTTGCACAATTACGAGAGTAATAGAAGCCGCTTGCCTGGAAGGAGTACACTCCGCTCAGGTAGCTGAAATTGTTGCTTTGACGCGTGCTTGTCTAGCAGGCGACAAACTTCGAGTCACCATATACACCGATAGCCAGTATGGTTTCGGGGTAGTTCATGATTACGGGCAGTTATGGTCTCAAAGAGGTTACATGACCTCCTCGGGTTCTCCCATTAGGAATGGAGAATTCGTGAGACTTTTGTTAGAGGCATTACAAGGCCCAACAGCTATTGCAGTGGTCAAATGCGCAGCGCATACAAAAAATGTTGATTTTGTATCACTAGGTAACCGCTATGCGGATGAAGTAGCGCGTTACTGCGCAGAGCAGGGATATTCTCACACCGATGTAAAAGTGGGGGGAATCCAGGAAAGAACTGAATTGACAATGTTGTTGGATACTGTAGATACGTGGGACGAATTAAGAAGTGTTCAGGAAAATGCACCAGATGATGAGAAAAAGAGTTGGGAAACAGCGGGTTGTGTTAGAAGTGAGATGAATTTTTGGATCTCTGCCGATGGGAGGGCAGTTTTACCAAATGAACTTGTTAGTCCAATGGCAAGGAAATTGCATGGATCAGCGCACATAGGTAGAGATGCTATGGTGAGAGTATTCAGACAAACGTGGTTTAATCCAAAGTTTAGAGTAGCGGCAGAAGCAGTGTGTCAGCGATGTGCGATCTGTCAGCAGCTAAACGTAGGAAAGAGAACACTAGTCACGTTGAGTCACATTGGGAGGTCTGGGGGGCCTTTCAATAGAATGCAGCTTGATTTTATAGAAATGCCTAAATGCAATAGACTCAGATACGTTTTAGTGATTGTTTGCATATTTTCTAGATGGGTTGAGGCTTACCCTACACGTAGGTGCGATACACTTACAGTAGCAAAATTGTTACTTAGAGAATTGATACCGAGGTTTGGGGTGCCATCCTCTTTGGAATCGGACAGAGGAACTCATTTTAACAGCGAAATAGTGAAGATGCTATGTTCAGCTTTGGGTATCGATCAGAAACTTCATTGCAGCTATCGACCAGAAGCTTCAGGGATTGTAGAGCAAATCAACAGCACGATAAAGTCCAGACTTGCCAAAGTTTGTTCAGCAACATCCCTGAGTTGGCCAGACGCACTTCCAGTGGTTCTTATGAGCATACGTAGCACACCAGATAGAAAAACAGGCCTCTCTCCACATGAAGTGCTAATGGGGAGAGCCATGAGATTGCCATCGGTTCCGACTGCAGCTCTAGTGAACATCACAGACGATTTGATCTTGGACTACTGTAAGGGACTGTCTGATGCCGTTAATTCTGTGTCCCTCCAGGTCCAGGCTGCAGAGGTTCCATCAGCACAAGATTTGTGCCATGACCTGAGTCCGGGGGACTGGGTCCTGGTGAAAAAACACGTCAGGAAGAACTGCTTAGACGTGCGCTGGAGAGGACCGTTTCAAGTCATACTTGTGACGAATACTGCAGTTAAGTGTGGAGGCCTGCCAAACTGGATACACGCCTCACACACCCGAAGAGTGCCAACACCTCTAGAAGAAACAGCTCCTCTCTCGGATGAGAATCCAGCGGAAAGCGGAGAAGATATAGAGGGGGAAAGCCAAGCTGTGGAGGTGATCGAAGAGGCTGAGACTGAGACGGAACAGGTCGACGAAGGTCAGGACACCAGTGGGACCGAAATCGCCTCAGGAGAAGAGAGTAATTGGGAGATAGAATCAGATACTGAACAAGCAGAGAGTGACCAAGAGACAAGTCCAAGAACAAGGAGCGGGAGGACAAGGAGTGATGAAGCTAGTTGGCCGGAGAGAAGGAGAAGGCCAAGCTTGAAAGCAGATCAAGAAAGAGCTCTTGTCCCGATCGCTGAAGAATTGGATCAGGAGGAGGAAACTACAGACTCAGGAACTGAAAGTCCAAGAAGATCGAGGAGGGTACGTGTGCCCTGCAGAAGGTACGCCACCCCAGAGTGGACTTATTTAGCAGATGTCTTGGGGACAGAAATCTGGGAGAGTGAAGAAAGTGAAAGTAATCGATCACGATCCATTTGTGGTAGTGGAGCTATGGATGTTGACGCCTGGACTCGAGACTGAGGGATTACTGACTTTCACACTTCCAATACCCCCATATTTGAGTCAGATTCAAGATCTAGTGCTAAATAGATTACAATTTCCAACTTTTGGTCAGCAAATTCCAGAAGAAGAAGAAAAAGTCATTCGGTTTGAATTATTAGAAATTGTTGTGAAAGCTGCAGGTGCGAGAATAATTGTTGATGCATAAAAGACTTTTGTATATAAACTATAAAGAAGAAGATAACCTAGCGCCGAGTGGAAAGAAGAATAAAATTAGGGATTACATTTAGAGGACGGAGAAGGGTTAGGGTTGTCTGTTGCTAAAAGAGAAAAAGACATTGTTGCGAAAAAGAGATTTTGTGATAAAGAGCACTTTTAAGACTGAGAAAGCAAATAAAGCAAACAAAGACTGCAAAAGGAAAACTTTTCGCAAAAGAAGGAGCTACGCTGTTTTGATAACATGGAGAACGGCAACCCAAACCGAAAAGCTAGATGTATAATAGGTACACTAATAGCAGTAGTAATTTTTCTCATAATTACAGTAGTGACAATATCATACATAATAGGACATGAAAGTGATAAAGAAACAGCAAATGTACAGCCTGTAACGACTTTGAGACCTGCTCTTGTGGGGAAGAACGAAGAGAGCAATGTTATACGTGAAAAGGCGTTATTGGCAGAAGAAGCTCGTAGATTGCACGTAGACGAGTCACAGGGAAACTTTAGGTCAAACGCATATGCTAAACTATTGTACGAGTATATCGATGCCATGGAGGCCAAAGATTGCTATGTTTGTATGCAATTGCCGGCTTCTGTAGACGAAGGCATTAGATATCATCATCTCCCACTGACTTATGGGATAACATGTAGTTTACTGCTTAGTATATTTTATGGTAAGGAAGGGTTTGAGTACTACTTTTCAAATTATGATTCGGTACTGCCTGAAGTTCCGAATTATAAGCAAATGAATAAGTGGGACTATTACAAAAAGGAGGATAGACTAGCCAAATTCTTTCTTCCTTGGGATACGTTAGATACATCATACGCACGCAGAAATAACCTAACTTGCAAAGTGTCAGAGGTTGAGAAAAAGTTCATAGGACAAGTAGACGACAGATACAGAAGGCAGAAGATTCTAAAAATGTCAGGACAATGGAAAACGGATTGGACCGAAGAAGAGAAAGCACATAAAAAGAAAGGTAGCAATGGTCCAATAGCTTTGGATAGAGAGCAGAAAGGGAAGTTATGTTTAACTCGAAGCAAGACGTATTATGAGAGTGTATTTGTAGGTGAAGTGAATTGCGAACATGCTTTTAGATTGGAGTACTATACGAAAGATTTCATGAAAGGGATGCAAGCTATTCCTAATGTGTATTTTGTATGCGGAAGAAATGCCTATGTAAAACTACCAGACAATTGGTATGGTTCGTGTTACTTGGCAATTGTCTTCCCCAAAATATATCATGCAAAGGATGTAGCGATCATAGAAGGAAAGGCTTCGAGGAGAGCGAAAAGGGAAGAAGGAGATGCAGAAGTAGTAGGAGATGTATTTGGAGCAATGTTTCCTATGTTAGGTTTAATACTTAACGATGTTAAGATCAGGAGACTGGCTACAGTTGTAGATAGATTGTCTGCAAGTACTGCAAGGTCATTAATGTTGGTAGAAGGCGAGATGCAGTCGATTAGAGCAATGGTTCTTCAGAACCGACTTGCTTTAGATGTACTGCTAGCAAAAGAAGGCGGAGTTTGTAAGGCTTTGAAGGTCCAGGAATGTTGTACTTATATTCCTGACAATTCAAAACCACTTGAGAAAGTCATACAGAACATTACACAGATTCATCAAGAAATCGAAGATTTATCAAAAATAAACGTTTGGGAAAAAGTCGGTCATGGAGTAGGAAAGGTTGGAAGTTGGTTTGCCAACCTTGGTAAAAGCATAGTATGGTACATATTAAAACCTGTATTGATAGTATTAATTTGTATAATCACATTGTTAGGTTTAGTAAAATTGTATAAATGGTATAGGTCGAACCGGTTACAACGAACAATGAGAGAGCAAGAAAAGAGATTAGCTGCTTTACAAGATCAACAGTACAAAAGCTTAAGAGCACTCGAAACGATGAAAAGAGGGAATATTGTAACTAGTCCTGTTTAGAGATGTTATTCAAATTGCATTTAGTGATGACTCCTAGAAGTCATCAAAGGGGGGACTGAGAGAGCGCAAATTTGAATAAAAATTATGTATAGGCCATATTTACAAGCACATCGTATAACGTAGGAATGAAATGTATATCGTAATGTGAAGTTGACACTTATAGCATATAGATAACCGATAAAATCCAAAATAATATAGGAAATGTAACTGTATTCACTTTAGAATATGTATTAGATTTAGAAGGCCCGTATACGTAGTGGGCTAATTTAGAGATGTGTAGAAATGCTTACGAAATGTATAACGTGCAAAGTAGAATTCATGTACGTGTGTAACCTTAAACCGGAGAAGCGGCGAGAAATGAAACGTGAAGAAATGTGTAGAACATGTATAACACGAAATAGTAAATGAGAAATAAAGTTATACTTTACGTAGTCTATATTCTATGTACAATGTATTCACATATATGTAAACGGACTTTTGCTAAGTACGAATATATATATATGTTAAAGGTTATACTGTGTAGAAGGCTTTTTGTAGGAAATGTTAGAAGGGTTTAGGTCATTTGTGATTTTAACCTGACTGACCAAGGGTTCGTAGGAGCGCAGTCCAATGCGTGTAATTTAGTGGACTCACAGGAGTCGTGAATAGCTTGATGTGGACGTGAGAGCCAAGGAGTCTAGCACTTGTTAGATTTAAGGTGACAATGCCGGACGGGGCTTATTGCCTAAACGTGAGGAGAGACGCTTGGAATTTGAGACTTGTTTTGAATGACCATTCGCAGGACCTAGAAGGGTCAAGAATCGCAGTTGTAAGTTAAAGTCTTGTTTAAGTTCATATGACTTTTGATCTGAAAGTGTCAGTAGAAGTCGCCAACGAGAAGACGAAGATGACATCTAAGGAGAAGGGTCAACTTAACGGACGACGCAAAGAGATGAAGCAATGGAAGAAGCCAGAAGCTGACATCATCGGGGAAAGTCCGTGGTGGGCGTCGAAGGGGCGTTCCACCCACACTGATTGTGTATTTTAGGGACAGCACCCCGGGGAGAAGATAGCGATTAGCCAAGGCGAACAGCTCCGAGCAGAAGCCATCATAGAGAGCTCAGAGTAGATGACTTGAGCAGATGCGCTGAGAGAGATCAGAGCGCAAGAGAGCAGTAGGCCGAGGACCCTTAGAAGAACGGATGGGTAGGCAGAGAGGGTACTGCTTCTTAAACTTAAGTTACCTTTAGAGGCTAAGAGAGTTTGAACTTATTCGGGAGTCAAACTGCTGACACCTTTTTAGGTTAGGAACTTGCGAAGTAGGGATGACACTTAGTATAGTGTAGGGACAGATTTAACTTGATACTTTTCTCTTTCTGTAGATGACGCAAAGGAACCACTTCATATCGATGCTTTAAAAATTGCTGATTCTGGAATTGATTTTGTATTTGTATACTTTGAGGTTTGTCCTGAGAGGATTGTATTCGCATTTAAATTTGACTTTTTATATAAAACTTTCAAACTTTATCAGTAAGTGGTTCTTCAGAGTGGCGTCAGTTTATGGGGTTTATCTAACCTATGCGGGGTTTGTCTTTTACTCAATGACAGATACCAACGGTCCAAAATTGACGAATGAGATAAGTTAGCTGATTGATCATAAATTGATATCAAAATCTCATTCCCCGCACTACCTAGGGTTGGAAACATTTTGCTTTTGAAAAATGGTTGTGTTTGAGTTTGTGTACAGGGGCCCAGGGGTGCGTGCTGCTGTCTGCCGCCGCTGTTTTGCATTCACCCGTGGCTTTTTCGGGTTGCCGGCAGGTCTTGCAACCATAGAGCCTTTGCATGGACCCAGAGTTCGTTCGAAGGGTTGGGAGCACTGCGAATACGTTTGGAATGGTGGATTTGCCAGCGGAGTGCACCAGCATGGACTCCAGTGCATGCGTTTGTCTGTATGTACTTTCTCTCTTTGGTGAACTTCTAGCTTGAGTTTGGCAAGTTCAGCAGAGACTCAGTGAATTATGTTTTGACTCGACATGCACAGGCCATTAGCTGAACATTGTGGGCATTGCCCTGCAGCTGCAGAGGCGTGGACATGGCCGCTGGTTGTGCAGTGGGGTCTCGGAGAGCATTCCATGGAGTGTAGAGCCCTGCAAGTACTGGTGATTTCTACGTTTTTGTTTCAAATTCTGTGCCACACGCGGATGACGTTGAAGTACTCTACAGTTTATTTTTTTGAAGGGAATATGAGAAGTGATTCAAATGGTGAACATGCATATTTGCTAAGAGGTGTTCGGGATGATGTCAAAGTATTTTGCAATTTGTAGATGCATATTTTGAGAGGTGCATCCAGGTCATATGGGTCCATGTTGGCAAAGACGTGTTGTCTTATAGGGAGCGTTGGGTTGTCAGTTTGTTCTTCGTGCTACAATATTTGATTTGGGAATGACACTGCATGTGTGGCAGTGCAGGTGCTTTGGAGAGCTGCAGTTGGATGTCACATACATAGGTGTTAGTACTGGGTGTTGTAATGCATGAATATGGAGTTTTGTCGGATAGGTGAGAAATCCATGTTCTGGGTGCTGTTGTTGGGATGGAGCGAGGGCCTACTTTCGAGTTTGGCCGATGGGATACTCATTCACAAATGTATTGCAGGTGCATTGTAGCCTGTGGCCTTTGTGTACAGAGCACAGAATGTGTGCCGGTGCGTGGCAGAGTATTCCATTCGCCAGTCTCTAGATAGCGCCTGTGTGTTAAGTTTGGGAGCTCAAGGCATCAGTGCTTGTTTGTTTCTGGGGTTTCAGTTTCGCAAAGTGACGTGTAGTTGCTAATGCTGGGTGGGTTGGTGAGGGGCTTTGAGGGTTGTGCACACCGTCCTGGGTATGCAGTTTTTCTCTACTGGGAGCGAGCTCAGACCTTCTCGAACTGATGAGCTGTGGTCTGCCCTTTCCATGTTTGCAGTAAGCCTTGCTGCTGAGATTGATGTTAATGTTGGGGAAGCCAGGCTCGATGGCCCAGTGAGTGGGGCGGTTGCACATGCCTGCCTGGTGACATCTAGACACTGGACTAAGGCATGCAGATCTTGTTTTTAACATTGGGCACCACAGCATGCACAGATCTTGCACTGAAACAAGATCTGCAATTCTCTAGTTAGGGCATGAGATAGGGGTTGCCTTGGAGCTAGTATTGGTGTTTGAGTTGGGGTGACAGTTGGTATTGGTGTTGGAAAGAGTTGGGTTGCAACTAGGATGAGGGTGAAGGTTGGATGAGTGGGATAGGGGTGGAGCAAGGACTGGAATTGTTAGCATTACTGGATTGACAATAGGTTTAATGATGGATGTGTGATTATGCTTAGATTGCAAGTTAGTTTTGGGGTTTGGATGAACACAGGTGTTTTGGTTGGGTCTTGCCGCAGGTTTGTGGTTGAGGTTTGTGTTCTAGGTTTAGAGTTGCAGTTAAGGTGGTTGAGCTGACGAGCTTGTAGAGATGCGCCTGTGAGAGGTGCTGAGACCTGAAGGGATTGTGGTGGATTGCTCGGCAACCCCGGATTGGATTTGATTTTACATCGCGGTTTTGGGGGCAGCCTCGTTCCAGCTCAAGACACTGGGAATGGGTGCGAGCCGGCGCAGCGCGGTGGCTGGCAGGGCACGGCGCTCTTTCTCTGCGCCGCTGCAGTGCGTCATGGGACACCCCCCACTAGGGGCGGCAATCTGGATGATAGCCCCGGGCGCCGCAAGCTCTAGCTACGCCTCTGCCTCCGCTCCGCTGACCTCGTCCTGGCAGAGGTCCCCCGCATCTGCAGACACAGAACAGGCAGGAGAGCTTTCTCCTACATCGTAGCCAAGCTCCCGGTGAACATCAGACGCTCCTCGACCCTAAGCACGTTAAGGAAGGACCTCAAGACCTGGCTCTAATCTGGAGCCGCTCCCCCCACCTAGCGCCTTGAGTCCCTCACAGGTAAGTAATGCGCTATATAAACCTCCTGATTGATTGATTGATTGATTGATTGAAAGTCTAGAGAGACAATAACTCCCGCTGTCATGGATGTTTTTCAAATGAAAGAAAACAAAGGAATACTTCATTCTTCATAGAATAGGCAGAGGGGGACTTGAAGGCATGCCAATCATAGGGGTTATGATCATTTTTTTGAGGTGTTGAAGGAGCATTTGAAAAATGGACCACTTCCTATCTCATTCCTTTACATTTGCATTCCAGTTCAGTGGTTTCCTTCTCTTCTAACTCCTCTCGCTTCAGTTTTCAAGTTGCACCAGGAGAACAGGGACCTGAAGATGAACCAGAAACAGAGAGACGATTGTAACTGCACCAATAAATCAGGTAAATTCAGACTATTCATTAAACAAAGTTGTATGTTGCTTCATGATCTTAAAAGTAGAATAAATATCACAAAAGCCTCTTTTCCACTTCATAGTTTAGGATTATATGGCTTGAAACTGGTCGTGTGGGGTTCCGATGATGAACTTAGCTACTGAAGGGGCACTTAGCATCCTCTTCAAGCTCTACTTGGCCACATCATGACTATCACATCCAGCTTGTGCGTTGTCCCGGGACAGGCCAGTGGGGGCCCAGGGTGACTCCTCCACCAGATCCCCAATTCATTCATACATGGACAAACAGGTGGAAGCCGGGGGGTCAGCTCACTCCACTGACAGAAGAAGCCTGTGCACTCTTGTAACCCTTATAAGATCAGACCCAGTTGCCCTGCAGGCTAGATCACAGAGCAAGTTGAAGAACTCCCTCTGACGCTGTCTGATAGAGGACCATTTCCACACTAGGTGACACCAAGGACAGGCAATTGAACACAAAAGCCTGCCCTGATTGTTTCCTACTATCAACTAATCTCCTGACATCATCAGGGCAAGCCAGGGCATACCAGAGAGATGAAGCTCACATAGATGGACATTGACCTTAGTGGAGACTGAAGCCGGCGTTTCCCTGGAACTGGCTGTCAATACTGTCAATCGCCCTGGGATAAGAGGCTGTTTAGGAGCCCACAAACAGACACACTTTCTCTCCTACTCTTCCACTTTCTGTCCTAGAGAGAGAGAGAGAGAGAGAGAGAGAGAGAGAGAGCGAGAGAGAGAGAGCGAGAGAGAGAGAGAGAGAGAGAGAGAGAGAGAGAGAGAGAGAGACAGAGAGAGAGAGAGAAAGTAAGTTGTACTGCACTGTTACTTTCTTTGGGGCTGGTTCCCAGACTCATGCTGCAGATCCAGATGTCTCTCTGGCTGGCTGGAGAGATTTTGTCAACATTGGGGCCTTGGTGTGTTGACTGCCACTGCACCCTTTCAGCTTCAAATCCTAGAATCCTACGCTTTTCATATAAATAAGGTGCTGCATTGGAATCTTGGACTGCATCTACTGCAATTCATTACAGACTAGGGGGAATATTTACTAATATTTGGTACGATGCAATGCAGCAAAAGAACGAGCTGCGTCAAACCGCCCCAAGATGATTCTTTAGAATTCAGTCAGGACATTGCATCATAGTGCGCGCTGGACTGTTCCCATGAGGAACAGGATCAAGACTGATTTGCATATGGCTGGGTTCAAACTGGGGTGGCAAAAGAACGGTGGATTTAACCCAGATCTCTTGACTGGGGGTGAGTAGTGTTTGAAATATTTCAGCAATCCGTCCATCATCTTTTTGTGTTTGCCATGCCGACCCACATATGTCTTGGGGGGGAAACCACTTAAAAGGTGAATGGTTTTTATTTGAGGTCACAGTTATCTATGGATTGTCCCCAGGGGTGTATTTCTCACTTTGGATGTGACAACTTACTCGCTGCTGCTCCCCGGGGCTTAGCCCTCTCACCTTTTAGATACCTGGATGGACAGGGGAAAATACATTCACATCTGCCACATCTGCCAGGCTCAAGACATATTTGTAGCAACAGAATCCAAGTTACTTTCCTCCAGTGCTGTGCTGAAGAAAGGATAAAGAAGGTGACATAGAAGAAAACAACAAAGGTGCAGGTCTTGGAGACCCGATATGAACTGGTTGACCATGAAACGTCAAGGACAACCCAAAAACACTGCCAGATGCTATGTTTCAATCTTAACATTTTTATACTGGAGACCCAAAAGTGACATTGCACTTTCCTCTGAGAGTAGCCATGTTGTGGTTCCTATTCCTGCAGTGCAATCTCCATCTCTCCATTCTCGATAGCAGCCAATTTCTAGGATGATAAGGCGTACGCTTAACTCGTGGCATATGGGTCCTGACTCTAGCCAAAAGTGCTCCCAACATGTCTGTGGGAGAACTTTTGCCAAGAATTTCTTCGAATAGTGGCGAGGACCTGCAACAATGGCCTTGGGTCTCTGCGGTCAATTGGCTTCCCAGTTTACACCCTAGGGATTAAGGGCGAGGTGAAAGAAACTTTTTTGAGGTCACAAATGGTCGGATTCACCTAATCGGGGTGTTTGAGACTACACAAAAAAAGCATTGCAGGATGTACAAAGGCCAAATTTAGATTGTGTAACCTGTCACCAAATCGCAATTTGGGTTTACGATTCGGTAATAGGAAGGGCTGTGTTTAGGACGTCCCTTCCTAATATCGAATCGCAGTGGTATGTATGAATGTTTTGCAAATTAAATGCAGTTGCAAAAAGTTTTCATTTCACCAGCAACTTCAATTTGGTGGTAACCAATTCACTAATAGGAAGGGATTCCCAAGGGACTATTTATACTATGGACCTTAAACATTTAAAGAAAACTTTTCATTTTTCTTCGTGAAATGAATCTAATTTTTCCTTAAAGAAAACAGGCTGCATTTAAACAAATGCTTAATTGTTAAGCAATCACAGACATGGTGGTCTGCTGCCCCCATCAGGCCACAATTCTTATGATTTTTGCGATTCCCAATGGGTCTTAAACTAAGACATTCCTCATGAACTTTAATGAGGTAGGTCTATTTGTGACCCATTAGGAATCAACAAATGTGTTAAAAGCACATTTGTACATATCTGTTTGGAATTTCCTAATTGTGATTTGCTAAAATTCACAATTAGGAAATCGCAAAAGTTATTTTCCGTACATCTGGCCCTAACTGAGCACTCAGGGCCATATGTATCATCAACCTGATTTGCAATTCTGAAATAGCGATTTTTTAGAAATCGCTATTTCAGAATCGCAAATTGGGATGTATGTACAAATTCGCAATTTTTGGGCGAATTCTTTGTATTCCTTAATTGTGATCAGCAAATTGCTAATTGCAATTAAGGAATACTTTCCCATTAATTTCTATGGACCAGGAGGCCCATAGGAATGAATGAGAAGTTATTCTCAATTTGCGATTCGCAATTTTGAGAATCGTAATTTGAGAATAATTTCAAGGGTGCAGGGGTGTCCAAAGGACACCCTGTGGCACCCCTGAAATAAGCATGGGTGCACATGTGGCGCACAAACATGCCCTAAGGGCATGTTTGTGCGTCACATGGCACTTAAAAAATGCAAACATTTTCATTTTTCAAGGAAATTTCGCAACTTACCACCAACTTGAAGTTGGTGGTAATTTGCGATTCCTTAAGGACAATTTGCAAATTGTTTTTGCTTCATACATTGCATTTAAGGAATCGCAACATTTGCGATTTCTTAAATGCAATTGCAAAATAAGGAATCGCAAATTTTGCGATTCCTTATTTTGCACCAGATGTTCCTTAATACATGCCATTTAGCAAATTCGCATTCACAAACGCCAAAATTCTGCGAATTTCGGCGTTTGCGAATGCGAATTGGCTTGATACATATGGCCGTCAGTCTTTTGGGATAAGGTAAATGCAGTCAAGTTACGACTAATATCCCAGCGCCATCATTATTAATCTATCAGCCTAGTGCCTAATCAGATAAATATCCTAATGACGAATATGAATTTAATATAAATACAGAGCATGTGGCTAAAAGGAAACACTATTGCATAGTTATATACCAGTATGTCATATATTGAAACAACAACAATGATATTGTAATCATTGTTCAAATCCTCCCCTTAACACCTTGTAACAATTTTAACTCAGGTGAATAACTCATGTACCACATGTTCAAGGGGTAAAATAACAAAACGGTGTTGTATTAATTAAGACCAGACTATTCATGTAAATATTTCAAGGAGTGAAGGTACGCTGAGTCATCTATCAAAGTAAGTAACACGGTCGCTACCATTCTCAAACATAGCATCTTATGAAGTATATACATACACATACGTCCACACACACCCATCACCAATAACCATTTGCAGATTCAAATGCAAAAAAGAAAAACAAATTCTATTAGGCAAATATCCATACATCTGAGCTTCGCATTCCAAAGTCATGCAGCAGTTGAAATATCTTTAGTAATAAGATGTGTAATTTTAGTCTGCAATACACAAATGATGAAAGGTTGACTCCTCTTTTTTAGACACAGGTACACAATCAAAACAGTGTAAGATGAACAGTGATGGTTGCAGCAATGTTGGCCTAATTACAAACCTATTAGCAGGAAACAAGAATCATTCCAAGTACCTGAACAGCTTTGGGCACCACCATTGTATGTAGAGAAATGTATTGGGTCTCTCTAGAAAACCAGAGACACATTTCGGATCTTCGAGAATAGAACGTCCCTTGGTGACCTAGCGGAGAACCTCTTAATCCATACATGCTGGTCCCAGTTTGAAGTCCATCTAGGCACTTTTGAGTCACAGTTCCATAAACACTCCTTCTGAAATACAGTTTGTACATTTTGTCCCTCGCAAATTTTCCTGCAAGTGGTCTTGTAATTATCTTTCTTAAAATATTAACCCCATTGTCAGAACAAACCTGATACAGAGGAGCATTCTCTCGACACAGGCTGCAATGGACTATCCCCGTGTCCCAGTACATAGGTTTAGGGTGTCATGTCGATGCCTTTCACGCAGCCAAATCAGACACCTCTGTCTGACTATATTTATCTTGCTTGGGTGACCAGATTGAGTGACTTATCTCAGGAACCATGAGATATTCCTCGCTTTCTTTATATGGTACGATAATATATATATTTTACCCCATTATAGAGTATTTTAATTATAATTTATAATTTGACATATGATACATAAAGTACCAGTAATATATGTTTTCGATTAATTGGCTCATTACCGATGGCAGATTGCATAGTGTGGCTGAATGCCAAATAACATAACATAACATAACATAACATAATATAACATAACATAACATAACTTAACATAACATAACATAACATAACATAACATAGCATAATATAACATAACATAACATAACATAACTTAACATAACATAACATAATATAACATAACATAACATAACATAACATAACATAACATAACTTAACATAACATAACATAACATAACATAACATAGCATAATATAACATAACATAACATAACATAACTTAACATAACATAACATAATATAACATAACATAACATAACATAACATAATATAACATAACATAACATAACTTAACATAACATAACATAACATAACATAACATAGCATAATATAACATAACATAACATAACATAACTTAACATAACATAACATAATATAACATAACATAACATAACATAATATAACATAACATAACATAACTTAACATAACATAACATAACATAACATAACATAGCATAATATAACATAACATAACATAACATAACTTAACATAACATAACATAATATAACATAACATAACATAACATAACATAACATAGCATAATATAACATAACATAACATAACATAACTTAACATAACATAACATAACATAACATAGCATAATATAACATAACATAACATAACTTAACATAACATAACATAACATAACATAACATTACATAACATAGCATAGCATCAATATTTATGCCACCCTACTACTTGCAAACAGCACAAAGATTCCTTCCCACCCCTACCACTTTACCTACAAAGTGCTCAGTCTCAGTGGCTCTTCTGAATTACAGCAGTGACCATGTTAATGGTGAAAGCTGGCCAGAGTTAGTGGTGATGTCATATTTAGCCATCACTTAGGTTTGCAGAATACCTCCTCTGACCTGCAGCTAGATTCTTGGTGTACGGGAGTCGCACACAGGACGAATGAAAATGGGTGTCATACCTGAGAGCCTTTGACATGAGCTTGTATCTTGCTAGTCCTTCTTCGGTTTCTATTAGAACTTCTGAGCTTCTTAAAATAACTTTTCTATGACTCTGTCTCTGCTGTGACCGAGGCAGGATGCATATTTCACACTTATTAAGCCCTTTTTTTTAGACATTTGTGTATGTTAGTCCAAAATAAATGGAACATAAAAGTTCATATTTTGCAGAAACACTTCGAAGGGTGAAATGTAACTTCTGTCTTTCAGAGTGATCATTGTTGGCTCTCTTGGGCCCCATCATCATCACTGCACTGAGTCAGATCAGAGCCAAGAGCTAGTTTTTAAACCTTAGCCATAAAAGTGTTCTGGTTATAAGTACTGTAAATAGCATTTTCACAGCTCTACATGTGCTGGCTTCAGAAGGATGAACGGCCCGAACCAGACCTGCCAGTAGCCGGCACTGTGATCCACAAGCCAGACACACAGACACAGATTTATGCACTGATCAAATAATACATTTGAAAACCTAAGACAAGCTATTCATCTTTTTTTTTTAATCAATAATTGAAATCCACAGTAACAATTCATTTAATTTCTTCTTCCAGCCGGAGCTCATCCTACACCATCTTGTCCTCTGCACTGGGAGCAGCGTGGACGGAAGTGCTATTACTTCCCAGAAACAACAGATCAGAAGAACTGGAGCGCGAGCTATGAAGACTGCTCCTCCAGGGGCTCCCGCCTGGTGGTGATAGAGGACAAGGCCGAGCTAGTAAGGCATCAGTGATACAGGAGCAGACAGAGCAGTCTGGGTGTCTATGGAACAGGAGAGGTAGAACTGGTGAGGCATTGGTGATACAGGAGTAGGCAGAGATGATAAGGAATCAGTAATACAGGGGCAGGCAGAGGTGGTAAGGCACCCGTGGTAGAGGAGCAGGCAGAGCTGGTAAGTCACCACTCATACAAGAACAGACAGAGCTGGTAAAGCACCAGTGATACAGGAGCAGGCAGAACTGGTAAGGCACTAGTGCTACAGGAGCAGGCAGAACTGGTATGGCATCAGTGATACAGGAGCATGCAGAGCTGGTAAGTCACCAGTGATACAGGAGCAGACAAAGCTGTCAAGGCATCCATGATTCAGTCAGTGTGGGCGCTACTCGCGCCCACACTGACTGAATAGTGTGTGTGTGGAAGGTACGGTCTTGAGGCGGAAGCCGGGACCAGTAGCGAATTTTAATATATTGTTGTGAGTTGCTACCTGTTTTTTAACTCCTCATTGCTGTTGTTTTTAAAAAGCGTATTTGCACATATTACCCTCAGGGGGCTCGAACTGGAGCCAAAGCCTCAGTGGGTCCCGCCATCTTGGTTGAGGAGCTGGGCGAGCAGACTAGTGCTCTGCCCCTCCCGCCCCCATGTGCATAAAATGGTACACCGATACAGGGAGCGCAGTGGACGGGCGCAGCGGGCGCGGCGTAGGCGCGCCAAAGGCGAGCCCGTCTGCACCTGTCCGCGCCGGACCCGTGCCTAGGGCGGGGACCCCTGCTCCGGTGGACACGAATTCGTCCCCGATTCTTACCTACACCAGCGAAGCTCTTAGAGCCTGGAGGTGCAGATCAAACTTAGCAGGCTGCTCCACTCTGGAAATTGGGGCCAATACAGGAAAGGCCCGTAGCATATGCCCTAACAGCTCACAGACCTTGCCAAGACTAAGCTGGGATCCGATTGCACCCCTCAGGGACAACAAGGAAAAGCCAGCCAGGAAAAGTCATTCCTTGGTGAAGTGTCTTTTACTCAATGCTAGATCCTTGGTCAAACATAGTACTGAAATAGCGGAGTTGATTCAGGACGCCAGGGTGAAGATAGCGTTTATCACAGAGTCCTGGATAGATGCCGCTTCTGGCCCTGACATAGTCAATGCTACCCTGCCGAATTATGTCTGTTACACCCAAAATAGAGAGAAAAAGAAAGGAGGTGGCTTAGCTATTATTTACCATCGCTCATTTAGAGGGTCCTTTCAACAGGGGCCCGTAGGTCCAGACGAGGCTCTTCTCTTTAATTTCACCCTATCTGACCACCAAACTTTTAGAGGTTGCTTAGTCTATAGACCCCCTGGCTCGAAAGCACCTTTTTTTCTAGCTCTGGGTAAAATAATAGAAACAGCTGCCACTGCCCAAACGTTCACATTATTAGGCGATTTTAACTTTCACCTTGAATGTGGCTCGGACCCGGACACATGCGATCTTACTGACCTGCTCCAGGGACTGGATCTGAAGCAACTGGTTAGCGATCCCACCCATAAGGCAGGGCATACCCTGGATGGCATCTTTTCAAATCACCCGAGCCTTAATATGCTATCAATCCAGCCCATACCCTGGTCAGACCACTCAACAGTCTTTTTTAACTTTGCCTTAGCCCCACCGGGGAGATCATCTAGAACCAGACTCGCCCCAAGACAGATTAGGAAATGGAATGACATAAAACATGATTAGCTGGAATGTGTACTAAAGTACCTTGGAGTCGATCTCAGGAAATACGGAACAAGCAACCCAGGCCTACCACAGATGGCTTGAGGATGCATGTTTTCAACTTGCTCCCCCCAAAACCTTTCTCCCCACACGTCTATTCCTTCCACCCCTGGTTCTCGGAAGAGATCAGGGACCTTAAAATTGTGTGCAAGAAAAAGGAAAAAATCTGGCGGACAACCTTCAGCGAGTCAGATAAAAAAATTCTGAACGCTGAACAAAGAGCGTACAAAGAAAAGATCCAGCAAGCTAAGCGAGCTTTCTTTACGAAGAAGGTTAAAGAAGCCAGCAATACCCCGAAGGAGCTTTTTTGGACGGTATCTTCTCTGGCAGTCCCCAAGACCACAGCCTTCTTCTTTGTGAGAAGCTGGCTACCTTTTTTCGGGAAAAAGTTGAAAAAATCTTCTCTCCCTTAGATAGCCAAATAAAAGCTCTGGTGGAACTCCCCACTAACAACGCGGAATCAGACAACGGCCTAGAAAAATTGCAATTTTTCTCCCAAATCAGTGAGGAAGAGGTAATGAGCCGACTCTGGAAGATAAAATCAGGCTCCCCTCATGATCCCTGCCCGGCTTCCATCGCTAAATTAGCGCCAGGTACCATTGCTGCCGGACTTACCCCCTTCCTCAATCTTATGCTGGATAGAGGGGAAATCCCGGCAGAATGGAAACGAGCCTCCATTTTACCCCTCCTTAAAAATACAATTTGGACATAGCCGACCTAAACAATTATTGGCCTATTGCAAGATTGCCCCTTCCAGCTAAAATTATGGAAGGCTTTTTAAACATGCATCTAAGCACCTTCTTAAGAATAGGAGAACATGGCCAACATGGTTTCCGTGCAGAACACAGCACGGAATCCGCCTTAATCAAATCAGTGGAAGACATTAGAAGAGTGTTGGACGGCGGAGGTAGAGCCGCCCTGATCCTGTTGGACCTCACAGCGGCCTCCAACACGGTCCATCACAAGTTGTTGGTGGACCGGTTGAGGGCCTGCGGAGTTCAAGGTAAGGCGTTGAAGATCCTACAGGTCTTCCTTTCCAACAGAACTCAGGCGGTGGCACTGGGGGAGTTTGAATCACGTCCCTTTACGCTTCCTTGTGGAGTGCCCCAGGGCTCCTCCTTGAGCCCGACCCTTTTTAATGTCTATGTTTCCACTCTAGCCCCGATAACTCTATCCTTCGGTTTCAACCTCACAGCTTACGCAGACGACACGCAGATAGTGGTGTCTCTGATGCCGGGGGACATAGACAGCACTGCGGATAGATTCAAAGGCTGCATGCGAGAAGTGGGTGTTTGGATGGCTCAAAACTGTCTTAAATTAAACTCCTCAGAGACAGAGGTGCTACTCTTTGGCTCCAAAGATAACTTTTGGTCCCCAAGATGGTGGCCTGAAGAAATGGGAACTCTGCCCACCCCAGTGACGAAGGTGAAAAATCCCGGCATTCTGGTGGATGATTTATTATCTTTTAAACCTCAGATCAATGCCCTGGTTTCATCTACCCACTTTGTCCTCAAAACAATTAGGAAAGTGCTACCATTCTTGGAGCAAGAGCATAGAAAAACAGTGGTCACCGGTCTAGTTCTATCTCGGCTACACTACTGTAACAGCCTTATGCTGAACACCCAAGTCGGCATACTAAATAAACTCCAGACTTTACAGAATGCTGCCGCACGCCTGATAACAGATACACCCAAGTTCGCTTTGGTGGCTCAGGACATGGCAAAACTTCACTGGTTGCCAGTGCGGAAGTGTATTACCTTTAAGGCACTCTGCGTGGTTTTTAAAGCACTGCACGATCTGGGCCCTAGATGCATGAAGGAACTATTCTTCTGGTATAAGCTGGCAAGATCTCTCAGATCTGGTCAGCAGGCATTGGTATCAGTCCCTAGAATCAAGAAAGCAATATGGGGAGGCAGGAGCTTTTCCTTAGGAGCTGCAGTAGCCTGGAATAAGCTTCCCCTCTACATTAGACAATTGCCAGATCTTGTATCCTTCAGAAAGGCGCTGAAGACTTGGCTCTTTACCCACTAAAACACCTTCCTACACACACAGGTTTTATCTGTCAGCGCCAGGACACCTCCGGGTAATAGAGCGCTCTAGAAATGTAAAAAATAAATAAATAAATAAATTCAGTTCTTGAGATAACTTATTCTCCACCCTTCATACAAAATGTCAGAACACGCTATAAAAGGGTTTTGCCACAAAGGACTGACAACCGGGATGCAGCTGTTTGAAAGAATTACTGTTAAGTAAAATAATGTTTACGAACATTAGATAATACAATTAACTGCACTGAAGTGTGGGGACATGAAGATCTTAAAGGCTAAAAAACATTGAAAGAGCTTAGAGTGGTATCACATGTTAAAAACATTGGGAGAACACAAGTCATCAGAGGGACAGGAGAAAATTGCTGATATTGTAAGATTGGATGTGAACTCTAGTAAGACAACTCAACAAACCTAAACAGTGTAGCTTGATGTTTCCCTTGACCAATGAGATGAAGGAGGCCCTTCTGTTCTGTGTTGGAAAAAGATTTTCATTTAGTAAATCATCTTTATCAATCTCAATTATCGAATATGAACAGAAATCAATAATCAATATTGGTCAATAAAGCTCAGAATATAATGCACTAAGCATGTTCCATAAAGGAAAAAATCCCTATTCTACGAAGCAGGAAAAATGTGGTAGTCAGAACCCATACAGAGTTCCATTTTGTGAGACTGAGAGAAAAAGCATAAAGCTTTAGCATCACAAGTCAGCTCAATAAATCAAGAAATATTTCAGAGCAGGACTGCCCTTAAAGGGAGGTTCAAGAAACTCAGTAGAGTCTCAAAGCAATATGTGGAAAAAAGGGCATAAGCATCTGGTAGTAAAGGTATCCCCACAAGTAGCTGCAGAGAGTGTCTAGGAAAGGTGCCTGGGTAAAAAAAGTCTGGGTCTGCTCTAGGAACATGCACTATTATAGACTACACATGTTACCATTGTTGCAGCTTGAGGTTTTCTTCTCTCTTCAGTCTGCCAATCATCTTTAAAGGGAATAGGATCACTCCTTGTCTAAGGTTAGAAAAAACAATTGCTTCTACATAGCAGCTTTCAATGTGGTTTATTTCTTATCATCTACCAGTTACTTCTTGTCTATTTCTAATACACTTTATTGTTTAAAAACTACTTTCCCATGTGGGATTTTCACCTCTATATCATTCTAAATAACAAAACCTATTTATTTGTTAGCAGCAATCATTGTTTAAGAAGACACATTTGTACAATTAGATGAAAGAATTTAAACAACAATTATTCACTTTGAAACCTGTTCATGGAAAGGTCAAGGAAAAAAACATTTATCCATGTTAAGTCTGCTTGTCAGGCAATTTTGCTTCGGCCATTTGAGGCCTAATATGAGTAAATATGGTTACCTACTACAATTTGTGCGTTTAAACACATCATTTTCATTAAGGCATACACATTCATTTTGAACATTATTATAAACTGTACTAGCAGCCCGTCCCGACGTTGTCCGGGAGCAATTAGGCTTCGGGGCCCCCGCCCGCCCGACGTTGTCCGTGGGTCCCCCGGAGCCTTCCCCCATATATTGCAGTATTATACCTCTATGTTTACTTTGTACGCTTTTGTAACCTGCACACGTAACTTTTTCCTCCTGTAATGCACCGTTTGGCTCACTTTTTTAATGCTCCGTTTGCTTCCTCTTGCTACCTGCCCACGTCACTTTTTCCTCCTATACCTCTATGTTTACTTTCTACGCTTTTGTAACCTGCACACGTAACTTTTTCCTCCTGTAATGCACCGTTTGACTCACTTTTTTAATGCTCCGTTTGCTTCCTCTTGCTACCTGCACACGTCACTTTTTCCTCCTATACCTCTATGTTTACTTTCTACGCGTTTGTAACCTGCACACGTAACTTTTTCCTCCTGTAATGCACCGTTTGGCTCACTTTTTTAATGCTCCGTTTGCTTCCTCTTGCTACCTGCACACGTCACTTTTTCCTCCTATACCTCTATGTTTACTTTCTACACTTTTGTAACCTGCATACGTAACTTTTTCCTCCTGTAATGCACCGTTTGGCTCACTTTTGTAATGCTCCGTTTGCTTCCTCTTGCAAACGATGTACGCTTTTGTAACCTGCACACGTAACTTTTTCCTCCTGTAATGTACCGTTTGGCTCACTTTTGTATTGCTCCGTTTGCTTCCTCTTGCTCACGATTTTAATTTTTGCTTAATTTTTCCGCTGCTCACCGCTCCTAAATAAATAAATAAATACCCTACCTCATCCGCTGCTCACCGCTCCTCCCCGCCTGTCCGCCACTCCTCACCGCCCCTCCGCTGCTCCTCACCGCTCCTCCCCGCGCCATTTCGGCTGGTCCTCCTCACGCTCCTGGACACCGCTCCTCCCTGCGATCCTCACGTCGGGCATGCACGTCGCGGCCAGAGCTTCTTCCAAGGGACTACTTTTTTTCTGTATTTTTTTTAAATAACGTATACTTATTAAGTTTATATAGCCTATGTCCATCTGCACACCCTGACGATTACAACGATGTTTCGGGTGTGTGGATTGGCGCTGTGGTTCCCGAGTTTACCCGCCTCAAAGGTTCAAAGTTCTTCCTTTATATTAGTAGTATAGATTATTGTCTCATTGTTTTTAAAATGCCTGCTTACCTCTAATTTTTGCTGACATTTGTTTTTGTTGGTCTTAGGACTCTCTGCTTTTTACCACATCTTACTAGTGCTAAAGTGCTTGTACTTATTTCCCCATAACGATATCATCATAACATGATTGTTAAATACCTAATTAGCATATTTATTTACTTATAAGTCCCTTGTAGAGTGGTATGCCATATACTCAGGGCCTGTAAGTTCAATTCTACCAGTGGACCTGCAGCACATAGTGTGCAACCACTTAGGTAACACCCTAAAACATGTCCCAGGCCTGCCATTGCATCCTGAATGTAGTTTTTAACTACCATGTAGACTTGGCATTTAACCCCCATGTCAAGCCTTAAACTCCCCTTTTGTTACATATAAGTCTCCCCTAAGATAGGCCCTAGGTAGCCCATAGGGCAGGGTGCTGTGTAATTAAAGGTTGAACATGTACTTTCAAGTTTTACATGTCTTGGTAGTGAAAAACTCACTTTTCACTACTGTGAGGCAACCCCTCCCATAGGATACCATTTGGGATTCCTTTTTACATTTAATAAGCTGTAGTTTTCAATTGGGAGCAGGTAGCTATTTCATGTTTGGTGTCTTTGGAATGTTAATGAAAAACCTATTTAATGGTAAAGTTGGGTTTTTCTTTACAATTTTGAAAATGCCACTTTTAGAATTGTGACATTTTTCTTCCCTGTACCCTGTAGCCTGTCTTGTGTCAAATGGCGGGGTGTAGCTGACAGTTAGAATTCATGAATCCCCCCCCAAAGACAGTAACACAATAGAGGGATTAGGGATGCCTCAATGGGCCATCTGATGGCAGAATGGGGGGTGGCCTGTGCTCTGCCTTCACACAAAGGGCCTAACTGGCCTGCTATGTCACCACAGCCAGCTTTGAACCAGGGCAGGGAAGTCAGGATATTCCATGTACTTCAAAGAATCTTTCCGGGAGTTTCTTCCACCTTGTAGAAAAAGGGCATGGGGTGTAAAAATAGAACCTTTATACCCACTCTTAAGTTCTGCTGCTGTACCTGGAAGGACTGATTTTCTGCCTGGAGCCTGTCTTGAACCATCAGAGGCCAGCCCTGCATTTCACCTGCACCAAGATTTCCAGAAGTGTTTCCAAGGGCTAATTTTCTCTTTCCCTGCTCCTAGTTACAGGGACATAAAAGAGTTCCACCAACTTGAAGCTCACCTGGACCCAGCCTGAGTAAGTCCTGCATCCCCAAGAGTTGTCACAGCAATCCTGGACCCATGGTCCTCAGCAGCAGCAAAACCTTTTTAGATGTCCTTTGCCAAAGGTGTAACCAACCTCCTGGACATGTCTTTGGCTACAGCCCTCTGTCTCATTTGCTGGAGATTTTCGACTTCTGTTTCAACACTAAGGGGCCAATTGCGATGGCGGACAGACTTAAATCTGTCCACCATCATTGCGGGAAGTGGGACCGCCCGCCTGTAAGGGGATGGTCCTGCACATGTGACTACGATGCTACTGCCAACGTGGCGGTCACATCGTGCATGTTTAACATTGTGGCAGGTGCTGCTGGATGCAGCACTAGCTGCAATGCTAAAAAATGCATGTTGTGCGTTTCCCTGCACTACATGGCAGGCACCAAGCAATGCCTGCCAACTAGTGCAGGGAAATGTTGATACCCCCAGTGCACACCCACCTCTCCCAGCACAAGGGGGGTCCTCAACGGTCCCCCAAAGGTCATCCCCACCAACCTTTCCATGGCGGTTTCACCGCCATGGAAAGTCCGGCGGGGATGCAGCATCATAATCGGGTGGACGGTGCCTGCTAGGGTCCACCACCATTTTTTTGATGCAGGGTGGGTCCACCAGGCAATCGTAACGATTGCCTGTGGTGGACCAGTGTATCCACCAGCACACTGCTCGCCATTGTAATCTGGCAGCTGAAATGTGATTTGCGATGGTGCTGGAACCGCCACCGGCAGACTGTTAGTGGCAGTTTTACCGCCATGGTAATGAGCCCCAAAGTCTGAATGAGAATCGTCCCCATGGCTTAAACTCACTCCCTTCTAGGACACATCCTGTAGTCTTGCCCTGCTGAATTTTTACCTTTTCAGACACTTTTTTCTCAGAATTTCTTCTAAGTCTGAAGGTAAACGCTGACCAGGTCCAATCGACTCCTTGTATTAGAAACACACTCCATCGCTGTTCGCCATATTTGACTCCCGACTCGTGCAAATAGCTGTCCGCGGTTGGAGCTTTGACCTTTTAGGTGCTAGCTTGTACTGAAAGCTTTAGAAAATTCATAACTCTGGTTCTACTGATTGGATTTTGTGGTCTTGGAGTCAAATAGTTAATTAGAATTTACTCTATTGTTCTAAATTGCTTTGGGATTTTTCTTGTGTTGTGTTTTCACTTTATTACTATTTTGTGTGCTGTATAAATACTTTACATTTTGTTTCCAAATTACGCCTGGATGCTTTTTATACCAAGCTACCCAGGATAAAGCACAGGTTAATTTAGACTTTTTTGGTTTCTCCCTGCAAGGGAATGTGGCTGTTGCTTGACCAGGGTTCACACGCCGGTCAACGAACAACCCAATTCCTCATACACTTGTCTGACGTCTAGAATGCACCACTTCAATATCATTCTTCCAGGAATGTATGTCTGGTGGATTACTCACCCCACTGTCTCACTACATTGCATTTTGCTGCCATCAATCCCAAAACTATAAAGATTTTGGTGTGTTTTGTTTGGCCTCCTTCTCCCAATTAGTTGAGTATGAGTGTTTTAGCTGCATCTTCTATGTGCACTCCAGTTACTGTATCAAGAGATTCCCTTACCTGTCCCACAAATGCCTTACTGCTACTGCATATGTGTACAAAACTCCCCACTTGACCACATCCCCTACTGCAGACATCTGGCATCACTTTTCCCACTCTTAGGAGCCGATTAGGATCGCGGACGGAAACGCGTTCCGTCCGCCAAGGAAGCGGCCAAGTTACTCCAGACCGCACCGCGGATAAACCTCCGTAGCAATTAGGATACAAATGGAACGAATGTACGACCGCAGCGGACGGACCTCAGCAAACACCGTCCGCGGCGAACGGAGTACACCTGAGACCGCCGCAAGCGGACGGAACCAATGAAACACCACCCGCCGCGGACGCACATGACCGCGGGAACAGCCACATCTACCGCTATACCTGCGGAGGCTCCGTGTCCGCGATTAGGATAACGCCGCCTGTACCCCGGTACGTACCTCAATCCACGGCCGCAGCGGAAACAATGCAACGAGAAACGGTGCATCTCAGCGGAAGGCCAACACGAACAACATCCCTACTGTCAAACCAATGACAAAAAGTGTGACGGAAGTTAATAGCAAACACACGAAACAGGACTACCACTCACCTGAGACACCAACACCAATCACAAGCCACAATGACACCCCCGCAAGTACCTACTAATTCAAACTAGTCAACACACCCACCTAGCACCTGACTGCCAACCACCATTGGAATACGACCACGACACAGACTATAAAATGACTCCCACCCACTACCACAATCCTTTGCATCACAGCATAGCTGCTAGCAAGAGGCCCAAGACGACTGACAGCACACACCAATTGAACACATACAACCACAACCCAAACACACCCACCACACAAACACCCACCACAATATTCTTACACACCACAAACCTGCACCTCCCAACTCACTCAACCCACACCCTGAGCACCACACACAATGGTGGATGAAATCATCCGTGTTGAACCCCACATATTCGGGGCACTAGTCCAGCAGACCACCGTAGCTCACAAAAATCACATGTGGGACAGGATCGTAAGTAGGGTGAATGCGTCAGGGACCGTGCCAAGGACAAAGCACGAGATACAGAGGTGGTGGCATGACCTGAAAACCAGGGTCAAAGGGATCCGTGCCAAAAACCATCTACGAGCACACCGCACTGGCGGCGGCACACCCTGGAGCCCATACCCTATACTGATTGGGAGGAAAAGGTGCTGGGCATACTGCACCCAGAGAGCCTGGAAGGAATTGAGGAAGGAGAAGAGGCTGAAAAGTACAAACCGAGCACCACGAGCACAACGACATGGTCTCCCTCACACAACTCAGAAGACACATCTCCCAGGCCCCAACCCATGCATGTGGTCCACATGCTCACCAAAATGTCAACGACTCCCAACAGGCCCCCGTGTCCACAGGGAGGGCGTGGTGGTGGGTGGTGTGTGTGAGAGGTCACTAGTACAACTCCCAACAGGCCCCCATGTCCACAGGGAGGGCGGTGGTGGTGGGTGGGGTGTGTGAGAGGTCACTACTACAACTCCCAACAGGCCCCCATGTCCACAGGGAGGGCGTTGGTGGTGTGTGGGGAGTGTGAGAGGTCACTACTACAACTCCCAACAGGCCCCCATGTCCACAGGGAGGGCGGTGGTGGTGGGTGGGGTGTCTGAGAGGTGGGTGGGGTGTGTGCGACAGGACAGTGAAATGTTAATAATTTGAAATAAACATGTATTGTCAACAGTACTGATCAGCACAATCTTGTCCCACAGGTGATCGAAATCTCACTGGTGAAACCAGCAACCGGCCACAAGACTCGCCTCACACACATCCAGGACTCTCTGGGGACTATGACACAGCCAGCTCCGGTGCGGAGGATGGAGCGGGCCCGAGAACACTGCCAGGGCCATCTAACTCACAGGAAATCCCTGCCCCGACAACCGTCGCATGTGTAACTCCTGCAACACCGGCCACAGTGAGCTGCAGAGCCACCACCACCAGTACCACCACTCCTGCCTGTGCCACCCTGCCTAACCCACCGCATGACGCAGGGCCATCGCCATCCCAGCCATGCAGGGAGAGATCCCAGCCATGCATGGAGAGTGGGCATGAAAGGAGAGAGCCAAGGCCACATCAGCCAAGCAGGAGTTCCACACACCGTCGAGCTGGGGAAGCACACCCACCCCATCCTGTCGCTGAGTCACTGCAAGCCCTAGCCCGAGTCCAGGCTTCCTACGAGCGTGGCCAGGAACAGGCAGATCGTGCCCACCAGGACTCGGTTGACAACACAAACATATTGCGGTCCATTGACAGCCGGCTTGGCCAAATAGTGGACATCATGGGCCAGCAGACAACACTGTGGGGTGAATGGTTAGCCGCAACACCCCCACACCCCCTCAACCAAGTGTCCAGACGCCACGGGCAGCAACACCACCGCCACCGCCATCTGTGCCCCTGGCGACGGATGTGGCCCCTGAGCAACCTGCACCCCAAGCTGACTCCGTTCCGGCTCCAAGACGGAGGGGCCGTCCGAGGCTGGAAGTGGGTGAGAGCAGTGGGGATGCTCCATCCACACGCTCCAAGAGGGGCCGACAATGACTCTGACACTGCCTGAGCCAGCCATTCACCCTGCAAACTATCCTGTCCCACATAGTCAATCATTGGCACAGGTCTGCTGGACTAGCCGGACATCACCCAATGTGGTGTCAGCACGGACATTTCATCTGCCATTACCTTCAACTCACACTCCCTCACCCCACACTTACTTGTAAATATTCACCAGCACCAATGCACAACCAGTAAATAAATTCCACTTACACACTCAATGATGTGTTGCCTCCATGCTCATTCACATGATTGTCTCAGAAACAGACGTTACCAGGTGCAGGGATCCAAGTCGTACATAATCATGCCGCTGTGGGAGTGACCTAGGGAAAATCAGAGACAGCAAACACACATCAGGAAACTGAATCACACCCATTACAACACACTGCAGTGCAACATTCCACAAACCACACTCATCACTAAATCATTGGATGAGAGGACACACATCATGGAGAATTGTATGTCCAAAGAAATTAACACACACACATGCAAACATCACATAGCACAACACCCAGCTGATGCATACCACATCCACACAACACCTGCAAACATACATAAGGCATTGTGAACCGGCACAAGAGGTAGTCACTCACATTCAAGGGAAGTAGCGATCAATGAGCTGGCGCCTCTGGTCCACACCTTCCTCCTCACCACTATCCTCATCAGTCGACATGGGTGGGATGGGAGGCCGAGGAACTTGTTGGTCTTCAGGGTCCAAGAGCAGTTCAATGTTATTGCGCAAGGCCAGGTTGTGGAGCATGCAGCAGGCAATCACGATCCTGCATACTTTGCCTGGTGAGTAAGGCAGGGCCCCTCCGGTCTTATCCAGGCACCGAAACCTAGACTTCAGCAGTCCAAAAGTACGTTCAACCACTCTACGTGTCCTTCCATGGGCATCATTGTATTGCATTTCACCCGCTGTAGTTGGATTACGTATGGGACTCGGCAGCCAAGGCCTGTTTGGGTACGCCGAGTCGCCTATGTAGGGGGATGAGAGACAGAAATATCACAACCAGAATTGGTGGGTACCCCATGCCACACAGATATCACAACTGTCCCCACAGCATACTCACCAACAAGCCACGCACGTTCTGGACACAGATTTGCCATCAGTTGGGGGACAATGCTGCTCCGCATGATATGGGAGTCATGTGCAGAGCCTGGAAATCTTGCACACACATGGGATATGATGTTGTCGGCCAGGCACACCACCTGCACGTTGAGGGAATGGAAGTGCTTCCGATTCCTATACACCTGCTCACGTGCCCGTGGTGGAATGAGAGCGATATGTGTGCCATCAATGGAACCCACTACGTGTGGTATCTGGCCCAGTACAAATAAGTCTGCTTTGACTGCTGCCAACTCTGCCGGCCGTGGGAAATGGATGTAGTCATCCTTGTACAGCATCATGGCTTTTAGAACATCCCGAAGTACCATGCTGAACATGGACTGTGACATCTCCCCGGCATGTCCAACTGTGTACTGAAAGGTACCGATTGCAAAGAAGTGTAGTGCCGCCATCACCTTTGCTGTAATGGAACCTGGATAGGTTCTTCGTGGCTACAGGTGAAGAGACAATTGGTCTACAAGCTCCATCAATCTACGTCGATCCAGCCGGAATTTCCTTATCACCTCCTCGTCAACCATATCCTCCAGCACATGTATGGGCGATGGACATTTGGAGCCCTCCTGTGTGGGAGTAGATGTAATGGATGTCAATTCACAAACAACGCATGGCTGTGCAACTCAATCACATGTCATCCAACTCTACCAACAAGAAAAATGTTGTGGACAATTGTCATATGTGTGACATCTCTGATTGTCACTACAACACGGAGTGCCGTATGAACAATGTGCAGCCACTAGCAACATGATGTATGTCAACATGTGCAATGCAACTTAGTCTCATGTCAACATTACTGCCAACAAGACATGTCATGACCCAATGTGTCGAAGCCTCATCACAGACACACATGCACGTGCAAGAACAAAAACAATAATGATACACACACACCATGTCATCATGCACCAATGACAACACCAAAAATGGTGAGCATACGGACATTACATGCATGGTGACACAACAGGCAACACACATACACTGAATGCATGTGTACCCCCACCATTGTTATTACCACACATTAACCACACACTGACAACAGATTCAGAATGTGGCGATACAGCCGTGATGTACTGTGTAGATGTGAAGAAGTTGAAACGTCTGTAGGGAAATACCCGACATCAACACGTCGACATGCACATGTGTTGCACATTGTGTGCACACCGATGGGCATAGTATGAACACACATGAAATACAGCATGACATATGAAGTTTCGCATTCACGCTCAGAACCCTCATAACGCAACTGCAGACTATACACCACGGTGCAGCGTCTGAAAATATACAATCATTGGCGCCGCCATGGCGGTGCACTGCTATCGCTATTTTCAAATGGGCATACGCGGGCCGCGTTCCCTCTTCCCATTGTCTGCATGTGCACGGACCGTCACGGTCACACATCGGGAACCGCATGTGCAAGCTTCCGGGACGGATGCTTCTTTTGCAACAATGTTCAATCACTGGCGCCACCATGGCGGTGCACGTATTCCGCGGGGGAGGTGCAGGCCAACACATCCTTCAGATGATGTCAATGGACATGGCAGTTCATGACCCCCTTACGGTCACATTGCATCATCCACCGTACACCGGCCGGCCCAGCCCGGCAAGGACCGCCGTGCCAGGCCCCGTCCACAACCGCCGTGCCAGGCCCGGTCCAGGACCGCTGTGCCAAGCATGTCACCCACGGCCTGCACAGCCCCGTCCACAACTGCCGTGCCATGCCCGGCCCAGGATCGCCGTGCCAGGCCCCGTCCACAACCGCCCTGCCATGCCCGGCCCAGGACCGCCGTTCCAAGCATGTGACCCACGGCCTGCACAGCCCCGTTCACAACCGCCGTGCCATGCCCGGCCCAGGACCGCCGTGCCAAGCATGTCACCCACGGCCTGCACAGCCCCGTCCACAACCACCGTGCGAGGGCTGGTCCAGGACCGCCGTGCCAGGCATGTCACCCACCGACAGGTGTTCACTCGCCTGGCACGGTGGTCCTGGGCCAGGCATGGCACAGCGGTTGTGGACGGGGCTGTGCAGGCCGTGGGTGGCATGCTTGGCACGGCGGTCCTGGGCCGGGCATGGCATGGCGGTTGTGGACGGGGCTGTGCAGGCCGTGGGTGACATGCTTGGCACGGGGGTCGTGGGCCGGGCATGGCACGGCGGTTGTGGACGGGGCTCTGCAGGCCGTGGGTCACATGCATGGCACGGCGGTTGTGGACGGGGCCTGGCACGGCGGTCCTGGGCCGGGCTGGGCCGGTCGGTGTACGGTGGATGATGCAATGTGACTGTAAGGGGGGTCATGATCTGCCATGTCCATTGACATCATCTGGAGGATGTGCTGGCCTGCACCTCCCCCGCGGAATAGGTGCACCGCTATGGTGGCGCCAGTTATTGAACATTGTTGCAAAAGAAGCATCCGTCCCGGAAGCTTGCATGTGCGGTTGCCGATGTGTGACTGTGACGGTCCGTGCACATGCAGCCAATGGGAAGAAGGAACGCGGCCCGTGTATGCCCAATCGAAAGTAGCGGAAGCAGTGCACCGCAACACCAGGGCCAGTCATTGGCCCTTTTACAAACACGCATCCAGGTGTGACCAATTGCTGCCGACGTATGCCACTGACATGGGCTCAGGGACCTATATATGTGTGATTTCCAAAAGCACACATTCAACGCTGTGAACCAGTGCTGCCTGTGACCATCACCTCGACTTCCTGCTGCTGAGCTGACCACCGACTGCTGCCTGTGACCATCACCTCGACCTCCTGCTGCTGAGCTGACCACCGACTGCTGCCTGTGACCATCACCTCGACCTCCTGCTGCTGAGCTGACCACCGACTGCTGCCTGTGACCATCACCTCGACCTCCTGCTGCTGAGCTGACCACCGACTGCTGCTGTACTGCCACAGTCCAGGACCTTGCCATGCAGAGAGTGCGAGAGATCCGGTCTCGTCCCTTCACCGCCGCGGAACTAGATGTTCTCGTGGGCAGTGTGCTCAGCCACTACGAACAGCTGTACGGTGCACCCGGACAGGTGGTAAGTGCAGTGGTGTACATGTTGCTGGCCCTGAGGTGGTCAGTGGCTCCTGTCTTATGTCGGGCTGCCAGTGTGCTGTGGGACCTTGACATGTGTTGTGCAGGGCATGGCTGGATATAGATACGTCTATCTATGTAGTATGTGCATGTCATACTGTCCACTAACGTTATCCTCTTGTCTCCCATCATGGTAGGTGAAGCTGCACCTTCGCAAGGCCGTGTGGAGGAGTATAGCACGTGATGTACGGGCAGTGGGGGTGTGCAATAGATGACACACACACTGTCACAAACGCTGGGACGACATTTCCAGGCTGAGCAAGAATGTAGCGGAGATTACACTGGGAATGATTCCAAGAACGCCACGTCTGGCCCGACGCTCCATGACCCTTCTCATGCACCGTATCATTGCTGTGATGCATCCTGACCTGTCCGACTGGCTGAGTGTGGATCAACAGCACACTAGCGGTAAGCAGACGGTCAGTGTATGTTACTTGGGAGTGCAATGCATGTATTGGTGCTCAGACACAGGAGTGACTTCCGTGGTGCGTATGTATCGCTGCAATGCCATGTTGGTGCCATTGGCGGAGTGTAATTTGACATCCAGGTCCGGCATGTTGACATGCCACTTGCTTAGAAGTTGAGTGTTGAAGCACATGCTGTAGAGGTCTGTGGACCCATGGCAAGACATGTGTTCAGATCTACATGCTCCTGCTATGTCCGCATGCTGTACATGTTTCACGGCCACCAACGGTTATTTCATGTGAGGATGACTGGTAGGGGTGGGCTGTGTGCAGGATGGTGGCTAGATGTGTTTTGTCAGCAATGGAATTAGGGATTTTGTGTCCTTCTGTACGTGAGTGTGCCCATTACTTACACCTCTTTTCTGTGCATTTCAGCTTTGGCAGAGGGCACTCAGCCACAGACGGCGGAGATAAGTGGTGGAAATGCATCCGGATCTGACTTCACGCACACGCAGACTGACACAGAAAAGGGCAGCCCCGGAGAGGGGGACAGGACCGTCCCTGAGGACTCGCATGCCGAGACACCATCGTCATCATCTTCCGCCAGTATCGGTGAGTCAGCACTGTTGTCACAGACTGGGAGTGGGCAATTAACACCTTCGGTCGGGACGCAACACACAGGGCCCACACTGCCGCCACCTGTACCAAGTACTGCTCGTGCACGCAGAAGTAGGGGGAGCAGAGTGGCCTTCGGTGCAGGCACCGCTGCCCCTGCTCCGGTGACCCAAAATGCACTTTGTGCTGAGGCTGTTGATCTGCTGCGACAGCTGTGTATGGTTCAGACCAATATGATTAATGCATTCCAAGACCACAATAGGAAGTTGGGGCAGGTGGTGGCATTCATGGAAGGGATGCATGGTGATGTTGCTGGTCTACACAGGACAGTTCAGTCATTGGCAAGCAGTGTGTCGTCTGCCATTGTACAGTCGCATGGACAGGGTGCTACTTCTGTTCCCACATCTACTACACTGGATGTCTCAGGGGGGAGTGAATATTCTGACCAGGACTCTAATACAGTTTATTGCACTAGAAGCAGCCACAGAGAGCACGTCAGGGCACGGAGGGCACAGACACCATCCCCTAGGTCAGCAAAATCTGTTCACAAAGATACACTGGAGTTCACACACAGGATCCACAAGTGGTGTTGGAGGAAATGCCTTCACATGCTACACAGGCATCCCACACAAAAGGTACTCCCAAGGCAAGTGATACTCACAAGTCCATGGACACTCCCTTGGACAAGGACAGTCCAAAGACGAAGACACCTCTGAAGAGCAGGGACACTCCCAAGGACAGGGACACTACTAAGGAAGGGGCCACTCCCAAGGGCAGGGACAAGGACTGTCCAAAGACTAAGGCACATCAAAAGAGCAGGGACACTCCCAAGGACAGGGACACTACTAAGGAAGGGGCCACTCCCAAGGGCAGGGACAAGGACTGTCCAAAGACTAAGGTACATCAAAAGAGCAGGGACACTCCCAAGGACAGGGACACTACTAAGGAAGGGGCCACTCCCAAGGGCAGGGACAAGGACTGTCTAAAGACAAAGGCACATCAAAAGAGCAGGGACACTCCCAAGGACAGGGACAGTACTAAGGAAGGGGCCACTACCAAGGGCAGGGACAAGGACTGTCCAAAGACAAAGGCACCTCTAAAGAGCAGGGACACTCCCAAGGACAGGGACACTACTAAGGAAGGGGCCACTGACAAAGTGCAGGGACAAGGACTGTCCAAAGACAAGGGCACATCAAAAGAGTACGGACACTCCCAAGGACAGGGATACTACTAAGGATGGGGCCACTCCCAAGGGCAGGGACACACACAGGGAGAAGGTGTCTTCTGGAGACAGGTACACCACAGATGACAAGTCTGCTGCCAGGAACAGGGCACCGTCCAGGGAACAGGGAAAGTCCAGAGACAACACTCCTCCTATGGACAAGGCACATCCAAGGGACAAGGCTTCTCCCATAGACACTGGCACAATCAAGGACAGGCATACATCACCCCTGGCTGCACTGAGGCTGATGTTGTTGAAGGAACGGAAAACAGATGTCTCCGCGGCAGAGTACCCCCATACCTCCACTCCCATCCTGGCCCGTCAGATGCTGAGGAAGGAGTCACCTGTTATTGCATCCCCCATTACACATGATGCTGAGTCCAGGCGGCAGGCACACAGCAAACGACAAGAAGGGTCCAGCACGTCCCCAGAGAGCAGAGCCCCAGCAACAGATGCTCCACCTTTGGTGGGTGATGTTTCATTGGAGTCCGCACCACTTGCCAGTCCTGTCATGTCCAGGGTGACCTCACATATCCCAAAGAAACGTAGACACACACCATTGACACCTGGCCACACCGATGTGGCTCAAGGACAGCTATCCCCAGCTCCCAGAGCCACCCTGCCACCTGGCCCATACAGCCCTTTGGCTCATCAATCCGGTGTTCTCAGAGGCGCATCAGAGGTTCACTCTCAGTTGTCAGATAGTGGCACTGTGTCCGTTGTCTGCTGTCATGCATCATGTTGTGGCACTGTCTCAGTTGTGCCCTCTCCTGTTTCTGGTGCTGGCAGTGTGTCTGGGTCGATGGCACATGTGTCAGTCACTAGAGCTGTGGCTGTGTGTCACACTCCTGGTTCTGGTGCTGGCAGTCTGTCTGGGTCTATGGCTTCTGTGTCAGTCACTAGAGCTGTGGCTGTGTCACACACGCCTATGTCTGGTACTGGCAGTGTGTCTGGGTCTATGGCTCATGTGTCAGTCACTTGAGCTGTGGCTGTGTGTCACACTCCTATGTCTGGTGCTGGCAGTGTGTCTGGGTCTATGGCTCATGTGTCAATCACTACATTTTTGGCTGTGTGTCACACTCCTGGTTCTGGTGCTGGCAGTGTGTCTGGGTCTGCGGCTCATGTGTCTGTCACTAGGGCTGTGGCTGTGTCTCACACTCCTGTTTCTGGTGCTACCAGTGTCTCAGGGGCAGGTTCTTCAGGCAGTCCAAGTGCTCCGTGATGTGCGGTGTGTTTCAATTCACTCACATCTATTTGGAGTTGGTGTGTATATTGTCCATGTAAACGACTTTGGCATTGTCCTTGTCCTTGAGAGGGGTACCTTGCACCACGTACTTGTGCTGCCTCTGATGTACCTGTTGGATGCCATGGACTGTTGATGCACTTAGCCCCTCTCATGTGCTGCCTCTGATGTCCCTGCTCTGTTGGCCACAATGCCCTGTTGCTGTTCTGATACTGCTGCCTGCCCTCATGTGCTGCCTCTGATGTACCTGCTCTGTTGGCCACAATGCCCTGTTGCTGTTCTGATACTGCAGTCTGCTCTCATGTGCTGCCTCTGATGTACCTGTTCGATGCCATGGACTGTTCATGCACTTAGTCCCTCTCATGTGCTGCCTCTGATGTACCTGTTCGATGCCATGGACTGTTGATGCACTTAGCCCCTCTCATGTGCTGCCTCTGATGTCCCTGCTCCGTTGGCCACAATGCCCTGTTGCTGTTCTGATACTGCAGTCTGCCCTCATGTGCTGCCTCTGATGTAACTGTTCAGTGCAATGGACTGTTGATGCACTTAGCCCCTCTAGTGTTCTGCCTCTGATGTACCTGTTCAGTGCAATGGACTGTTGATGCACTTAGCCCCTCTCATGTGCTGCCTCTGATGTACCTGCTTAGTGCAATGGACTGTTGATGCACTTAGCCCCTCTCATGTGCTGCCTCTGATGTACCTGTTCGATGCCATGGACTGTTGATGCACTTAGCCCCTCTCATGTGCTGCCTCTGATGTACCTGTTCAGTGCAATGGACTGTTGATGCACTTAGCCCCTCTCATGTGCTGCCTCTGATGTCCCTGCTCTGTTGGCCACAATGCCCTGTTGCTGTTATGATACTGCAGTCTGCCCTCATGTGCTGCCTCTGATGTACCTGTTCTGGTGCCCACAATGCCCATGCTCAAGCATACACTGTGATTATACCCCTATTATGTGTAATAAAGCAAGTCAATCATGTGTCGTGGTTTGTCGTAGTCATTCCTGC
This sequence comes from Lissotriton vulgaris, assembly GCF_964263255.1. Taxonomy (NCBI): domain Eukaryota; kingdom Metazoa; phylum Chordata; class Amphibia; order Caudata; family Salamandridae; genus Lissotriton; species Lissotriton vulgaris. The sequence continues at coordinate 94,763,381 of NC_141695.1, forward strand.
TTGTGTACTCCAGTAGTGTATTTGTATTTGCTTCAAATCAGTGGTTTCTGAAACATGACACTCCCCCTCCCAACATCACGACCCTGGCAGGTACTCCCCTCCAGACAGCGAATGGTTAGTAGCGTACCTGCGTCGACGTCCATAGTGGGCCAAGACTTGCATGTGGTGGATCGCGAAGAGTATCGGGTAAGCGTGTAGTGCTGGGTCCATGACAGCGAGCAGCTTGTGGTGGGTATCTCTGCTATGTATGGTATCTTCGCTGTGGGGAATCCGCCGTGTTAAGGCAGGTTGTTTTCCGGCAGTGGTTTTATGTGTATTTTCCGCCATCTTGATTTGGGGGACGGTCGTAGACGTCAGTCCGTACGGCGGAGTCTCTGGATTGGTTACGTCTGCCGTGTGGTCAGGTGTAGTTGGGCGGCGGTGCGTGCTCTTCCGTCGCGGACGGAATTTTGACACTCTTTCCTATCCTGATATGGCGGACGGAGTGACCGCGGCAGGCAGACACAGAAACAGCTTTTTCCGCATACTCCAGGGCTGCGGTCGCACTACCCTCCGCCATCATAATGAGCCCCTTAGTGTGCTATTTTGTTGTAGTATGATCAGTGCAGGATACTTATTGTATCATCAACTGAATCACAACCATGTGGGGGCTCATAACGCTTCCACTCATTCTCCTTCCTCAAATAGTCCCACATCTGTTTCTCAATTAACTCTTAATTTCGCTCATATATCTGGGGCGGTACAGATAATCTTCCAATAAATTAGTGATATAACTTTCTTTCTCAAGAGTGCATCTAATACTTTATCCTCTAGCGGTGAGGAGTCCTCCACAAGCACATTGTGCTTGGTATGCAACCAGTGCATACCTGGATCGAGCATCCGCTTGCCTAAGTGTCTGCCAGCTGGTATTCCTGCTTAAGTGTTTCGAGTGACTCCTTATAACCATTTTTCCATGTGTAACAAACCTTACTTATACCACTTAGGTGCCAGCTAGGTAAATTCTTCAAGTTTCTTCATCTCTGCAGGGTGTTGCTGTCCTAAAGCAGGGTCTTCATGGAGATCACTCCTTCACAACCCAGGTATGTTGTGACCTGTCTCCAGATTCTGATTACCATCTGTGTAAGAGTTGGTAAGGACATATTCAACAGTTTTGTGTTTAATGCATCCGATTATCCATTGGATTGCATTGCATGTCAATCCACCCTTAATTCTGGATCATACAAGGCTGCAAATACACATCCATTCACCATTACCAGTTTTGAGGCCCAATACTAGTTTTGTATATTGGGTAGAGCTATTCCTTTTCCTCTAATAAGGTTTCCCAGGTCAATATGTGGTGTTAACCTATACCCCGAAAGGAGTCTCACTTCTGTGTCTTGTTGCCTAAGTTTTCAAAAGCATAACATCATCTTTATATGTATCGAAAACTTTATTTAGGTTTCCTTGGACCATACATTGTACATCCCGAGAGCAGAGGACGGCCCGGGACCAGGGTTCGATTCCCGGTGCGGCAGGTTTCTGGAGCAGGGTCAGCGGACTCGATAATTCTCTCGCCTCGGTGCCCACTCTGATCAGCGATCACACTCGGCAACTCTGGGCATTAGCTTGCCTCATCTTCACTAACGGCCCCACCAGACCACCGGGGATGCCTGGTCTCACCCTGGAGATACCCATTAAGGGACCATCTCTCAGGGAAGCCAGGAAGGGTTTCGCAGCGGTCGAAGCGCCTTGGGACCCTCCGGGTAAGTAGTGCGCTATATAAATGCCTATACATTTACATTACATACATACATACATTACATAATTTCTCAAGTAGTCAAACCCCTCCATGCAGAGCCCTAGTGGCCACTCAATTGGAATATCTGGAGAATTTTACTCTTAACACACTAATGGATAAGGGGAGGTAAGGCCACCCTACATCCTCCCTTGTCAGAATGCTGCATCACAAACGAGTACGGTAGCTCAAATAGTAGGAATATAGACTTCGTTCGAGTGCATCAGCAGGTTGAGTCCGCCCTGGTGGCAGTGTCCTACCAAGGTGGGGAAAGGTTACTGTTGATGAAACATGACACAAACTGTATGTGAGACTTTCTCTTCCAAAAGAATGGTCTTCCTACGTATCCTGACTCTTCCTGTGATGTCCAAATTGGGCCCGGATATGTTTTCCAAAATAGGGTAACGGTCTATCTTTCTACGATTTGAGCTATCGTACTCATTTGTAATGCAATATCTGGATGATGTCCCATGAGTGCATATAAATGGGACTTCCCCCAATTTATGGTGTACCCCAACTAGTTGCCCAAAATAAAACGGTTTTGAGGACTCTAGGCATGGTCATCACTGATTTTGCAATATATAACAACACATCAGTCACGTATAGTAAAAATTTTTCATTCCATGTGCTACCCCATCTCAGCCACCTAACTAGTGCATCTTCTCTCGCCCGGACCCAGTTCAAGTCCTACAGCTAATATTATAGGAGAGAGTTAACACCCCATCCTAGTTCCTTTTCCTCACTGGAAGTGCTTTGATCATGCTCCATTAACTCTGTTCAAGGATACTGGCTGTTGATATAGTAGTTTTACCCAGTTTCGATGAATCTATAAAAACTGCCTTGTAGATATGGAGTGAGCAACGCTGCGCAAGTCGCTGCATTGCCTCACATAACATTAGGGAGGCGGGGATTGCAGTGGGTGTTCCCACTCAATGCCTGTAGGTTTTGACACATTACCAGATTTACAACCTGGCGTAAATCTAGGAATGCGTTAAAACAGTGCAACTCCCCACGGTTGGCATCACGAGGAGAAATAACATTATTTCTCCTAGTTTTCTCCTCTTTCCATGTGTGCTGTATTCACTATGACCAGTCGTGTTTCATGCCAAAGAGATTACCAGGGTTCAACCCTCGTAGGTTATATAATTGGCTTGAAACTCTTCAAAATAGGGAGGACCCGCATATTCTATTGTTCTTCGATGCCGAAAAGGTAACTGATGCAGTCTACTGGTCATTCTTAAGACACTTCCCTGTGAAAAATGGGTTTGGTCCTAAATTTCGAGCATGGATAGCCCTGTTATACACCGACTCTGTTGCCAGAGTGTAATTTTCCTCAGAATTCCCTATTCAGAGGGGCACATGCCACAAATGTTATCTGTCAAGCTATAATTTGCCCCAGTGCTGGAATCACTTGCATGCATTATACGTACCCACCCTGAACACCTTATCGGTAAAAGAAAATGACTTGGGAGATGAAGCAATCTCCCTATATGTCACAACCCCCCTGCGGACACTCCCTAGGCTCTTTCACATATTTCATACATATGGGGCACATGCAGGCTACAAGATCAATTTTTGATATGTCCTGCGAACACATAAACAAGTCCAAACTTGGCCCTATTCTAGTCCTGGAATCCCTCAGATGATTTAGGTGTAGGAGCTCCAGGCAGTGGGGGGAAGGAACGGTCCAGGGTGACATCTGCCACACAATTAAAGTAACCCCACTGAGGAGAGAGTCTGGGCTCAAGGAAGCCAATGATGTTGAAAGAAAATTTAAGAATGAAACCTGTTCCCAGTTGGGTGCATAAATACGTCCCAGGGTAATGTTGCAGCCCAATAGCCTCCCCATCACCAGGATGTATTGCCCTCTTTATTTACGACTAGCAGCCCGTCCCGACGTTGTCCGGGGGCAATCAGGCTTGCTCCCTAACACTGTGGCGACGCAAATGACCTTTGTCTGTGCGCTGCAAAACCAAACCCCGTTCATAACCTGCCATGGCGACTCAAACCCCAGTACACAAAGGCAGTATGTACCCATTCCACACGCCCGCTGCAGTCCGCCAAAGTTTACAGCTCAGCCCACTCCAGTCCGCCTTAGTTCACTGCAGTCGCCCAAACCCAGGCCCCAACCACCTCCTCAGCCCGAGTTCACCGCCACCTTCAGTGCCCCCAATCAGCCACACACGCCATGCTCCCTAACACTTTTGCCACGCATCTGACGCTGCAAACGACCTTTCTCTGTGCGCTGCAAAAGCAAACCCCGTTCATAACCTGTCATGGCGACTCAACCCCCACTACACAAAGCCATTATGTACCCATTGCACACGGGGCTGCAGTCCACCAAAGTTTACCCGTCAGCCCGCTCCAGTCCACCTTAGTTCACCGCTCCTCCCCATGCTCGACGTACCTCAGCCTGCTCCTGCAATGCATAGCTAGATCTTGAAGTTCATTGCAACATTTGTTCTAATATGTCTTATGGATGGTGCAAAAAAAATGTAAATTGGGATTACAATCGGGTGTTTGCAAGGACAGTCCCATATGCACATTTCTAGAAGTAAAGAAGAGGTTTGGCTTCAATCAGTAAGTTATTTTTCTTGGAATCCTGCACAGACCACATCACTGTCAGGGACTGGACACTGCGAATGCCCATCAAGTTTCTGTCTTGATTGCTTGGTGAAAGGGCAACTCTTCATCTGTTAAGACATTTCTCCAGCCGCATCTACTCAAGCTGCCGTGAATTAGTTCCATCGTCACGGTGAGCCGGGCTCAATTGATAACCCTATATTATTTGCTTCCAGTAAATAGCGCCCCTACGTGTGCGTGAACTGACTGGGCGCTATGTGCTTCACTGCCGACTTTTTCAGCCACATCTGCTTTAACTTTCCGAATCGCTGTTTTTGCTCCCTCATGCAGTCACGCTATGACACGTTCGGTACAGATGCCTAATTTAGAAGGGGTGTTGTCAAACACTGTCTGTGTGAAATGCCTCACAATATATGTAATTGCATCATTCATTGATTCCAGGATTCAATTACCCGGGCTGGATGGAGCTCCGAGGCGGCGCCGCGGGTCCCTCGGGGAGGTGTCTCCCTGGTAGCATTAGTGGTAATCCGTGCCCCCCTGAGGACCAACGCTTGCCTGCCTGAGTTAATGAGCTCTCTGGTCTGAGGGGCGGCTGCTGGGTGCTACGGAGCTGGGAGTGCTGCTGTTGAGAAAGATATGTCTTTAAGGGAACTGAAACAGGAAGAGACTGAAAAAGAAACACGTCTTACCTGCAACTTCCAGCTCGAGACTTCTCTGCTATCAGAGGTGTTAGTAGAAGGGGTTCAGTAGAAACAGATGAAGACTCCTACCTGCCAAGATTCCAGCTCCTCCCCGCGCTGATGTCGGCCGCTCTTCCTGTTGCTTCTGAATGATGTCATGACGCAGACGTCGCGGCCGGCGCTACTTGCAAGGGACTACTTTATTTTTATTTGTAAATTTTTTAAACAACGTATATTTTTTATTTTTATATAGCCTATGTCCTTCTGCTTGCCCTGAGGTTTTCAAGGATGTCTTGGGTGTCTGGATTGGTGGTGTACTTTTCGAGTTTACCTGGCTCAAAGGTGCAAAGTTTTCTCTTTATAATAGTAGTATAGATGATGTGTAAGGATTGAAATGGGACGCCTCCTCTAATCCATAAGAGTACTTCGCGTGCATAGGCAGAACAGGAGGTAGCAAATAACTGCCCTCTCCATCTACGGCGTAATTTCACTACTTCACTCTGTATGAGGTGGGCTTCCTGCAACATGGCCACTGTATACCTCGTCTGTGTAAATTGCAGCGGATCCCATCCCTCTAAAGTTCCATGATGAGATGTTCCGCATGCAAGGAGTAATTGCCATGCAAGGTGATGTAAGCTAGGACACCCAACTCCCCCCACCAACCTGAACCTTCAGGGCACGGTCACACTGTCCTGCAAACATCATAACAGATATTAACATATAGTCTATAATGAACGTAACTCCCTCACCCCAAGAGCCGTTCAGCAACGGCCAACGGCCCACACTGGAGACCCATCAACAATAGCAATGGAGATCCTTAACCTATCAGAGGTGAGAGTATCCGAAGGGATCTGGGCAAAAGATCAGTGGCAACCAGAACTTGCCCTTTCCAGGCCCGCCCATTATGTCCACAACTTCCAGGTGTAGCGCCCAACCTGGACCAGTGACTGATGAGCATAGAAATAAAAATGATGAAAGAATATGCAATTATATATCAAATAGAAGGCACTGCAAACCATTGAAAGCTACAAAACGCAGAGCAGAGTAAGTATCAGTTCCATACAAGAACTTCCCCAAGCTAAATAAAGCAGGTAAAAGAGTGTCAGATGAATATGGGAGAATGTATCGCCCCGGTCTGGAACATGCTGCTCTCGCCATCCGTCTCAAAGCCCCAGTGAGTGGAGTTGTGTCTTGAGAGGCCGGAAAGCGTCCCTGAGCCCCTTCGATTGGAGCCAGATCTATAACATGTATTATCCCCGGCTGTATCAAAATCACCTGTAACAATGAGCTCCTCCACAGCGAAGCCTGCCAGAGTAGGTATGAAATCAATGATACATTTGTTTTGACCCTTAGTAGTGGTGTAAACAGAGACAAAACTGACAAAAGAAGACTGCCACCTTTCCCTTCAAGAATATATCTATCTGTAATTGAGTCTGCAATATGAAAGTGGGTATATTTATGAATAAAACTCACCTATCCCTTTGTGTTTCAAAGTGTAAGAGTAATAAAGCGCAGCTGGGTATAATCTATGTTGCGTTTTATGCTAATTCTATTTTGATAGATGTGTTTCCTTTGAGAAATATAATTGCTGGGGAAGTCCACAGGAGTGACCTCAATACTGACAATCTCTTATTCGGGGAACCAAGGGCCCGATGTAGGTAAACGGGATTTTCCGATTTCAAAATACCGAGGCGGGCCGAATCGGTATTCTGAAATCGGAAAACGAGATGTAGGAAAAAAATACCGACTGAAGACCGATTCGGTCGGCATCGGTAATGAGATTCGGTACGTTCCGATTCAGCTCGGTCCGAATCGGAAATTACCGAATCGGCCAACAACGAATCGGAAAATACCGAATCGGCTACCACCGAATCGGATATTTCCGATTCGGCGAATACCGAATCGGTAAAAGCCGATTCGGTAAAAACCGATTCGGCAATCATAGACCCATGGCGAAAAAGCCCATAGGAATGCATTGCATGACCCGATTCGGCTTTTACCGAATCGGATAATACCGAATCGGATTTTACCGAATCGGATTTTACCGAATCGGTAAAAGCAGACTCGGCAATAGGCGATTCAGCCAATGAGGTGGCTCCCCCTCCCCCACCCAAACAGGGAGTGGCAACCCTGGCAGGTGCAGCCAATTAAGAAGTTTCTAGAAGTTTCTGGAAAGCCTGCCTGAGCCCAACACACAGTTAGCAGCAGTGGGAGAAGGAGGTTGCAGACTGAGCAGGAGCAAGAGAATATGGCAGATCAGGCAGGAAGCCAGAAGTCCTCCCAAAAGAGGAAGCCCAAATTCACCACCACAGAACTACAGGTGCTGGTTGAGGAGGTGGTGAGGGTGCACCGCCAGCTCTTTGGCAAGCTGTCCCTCAACGTGCCAGACAGCACCAAGAGGCGATTGTGGGCAGACATCGCCCAGAAGGTCAATGCTGCTGGAGTCACCCCCAGGTCCATTGAGGAACTTAAGAAAAGGTTCTATGACCTCCGCAGCCTCACCAAGAGGAAGCTGGCCGACCTCCAAAGGCAGGCTGGACTCACCGGAGGAGGCAAGAACCCGGCGCCACCCCTCACCGAGCTGGAGGAAATTGTCTCCAGCACCATCGAGAGGGAGAGCATTGTAGGGATCGGGACCCTGGACAGCACTGCGATGGCCACAGCTACAGGTAAGAAGCATGCGCATCATGACACACCCTACCAGACACCTCCCCATTAGACACAATGCATAGGCAAACACCAGCACTGTACTGTCACCAACATACAAGAGACAAGCATCATGGTACATGTAGTCAGCAGGAGTTAGCCAAATATGTCAGTGCAGAATCACAAGACAGGAAACAGTGTGACACGGTGTAAGGAGATGCAAGGACATGTGGAATGCCATAATTGTACTGACTGTAATACATCGGCACTCAGTTTACAAATGCTTCTTTGTACCTAGGGGCACCATCAGGCGGCACCACTGTGGCAGCAGAGGGAGCTTCGACATCACATACTGCAGTGGCAGGGCCGAGCACCAGCCAGCCTGGCCAGGAGGAGGAGGAAGAGGATGAGGAAGGAGACACCCCAGGGCTTGGAATGGAGGGAGTCCTGGTGATTGATTTCCAGGCAGTGCACTCCCCAGTACTGCCCAGCTCACCCCCCTTGCAATTTTCCCCATACAACTCCCCAACAAGGCAGACCATTCCGCCGACAACAGCTCCTGCCACAACCGTGGCCTTGCCACCCGTCCTACCTGTCCTGGGAGCAGGGGCTCCGGGACCGGCCAGCACCACACCACCACCAGTGGCACCCCAGCCCACTCAGCAGGCCGGAGGCAGCAGTGCCAGACGCCGTGCCACCACCACCACCACCACCACCACCACTGCTGCACCAGCACGGGAGGGCAGTGTGTTCCTGGGCCTGGAGGGCCAGATGGTCAAAATCCAGCGCCAACAGGCCAGATCCACCATGGCCTGCCAACGCCAGCTCCTGCAGCACAACCTGCAGATGGGGGAGTTGGTGAAGGGGTTCCAGGCTGTTGTGGACAGCAACAAGGAGGTGGCAGCAGGGTTGGGCAGGCTGACCACTGCCATCACCCACTCCTCTGCCAGGCAGGAGGAGCATGAGGTTGCGCGCAGGAGGGATGCCCGGGTGCTCAACCGGGCCATGGCCCGCCTTGCAGCGGCGACTGCACAGCTGTGCCATCGTAGCGCAAATCAGGAGTCGGTGCAGAGTCAGCATACTGCTGAGCTGACCAGGGGGATGGCCAGGATCACCACGGCCATGGAGGCCATGTTAATATCAAACGCCGCCTCCAATCCTGCCCTGGACCTGGGTGATGCTGGTGACAGCAGCAGCCGCAGCAGCCCGGCCAGCGCTGCATCAGAGCCAAGGAGGAGCACCAGGCGCTCCGCTGATGCTGCTGGCCATTCGGAGGGGGCCGAGGGACACCCCAGTGGGTCTGGAAAGCGGGCCAAAAAATAGGCTGGCAAGGGGGGATGATCATACCAGAACCCTGGACTTTATTTGTTTTGACAGACTCCATTTTTTTATGCACTTCAGTGATGTAACTGTGGTGCATCACTATTAAAAAGTTTATTTTCCAAGCAACATTTAGCTGTCTTTGCATCTGTACTCAGTCAGAAATAGTTCTCAGTGATCTCCTCACGTCTGTATCTGCCATCACATGGCGTACACACCCCAGCTGGCTGTGTCAGTGGCACAGCTTCGTCGTCGTCATAGTCCTCGTAGTCAGACAACTCCACCTCAGTGCCCTTCTTGACCGCAAGGTTGTGTAACATTGCACATACAGCTATGATCTTGCAGCAGGTGATGGGGGTATACTGCCTTGCACCTCCACTCTTGTGCAGGCATCTGAATCTACTTTTCCAGATGCCAAAGGTCCGTTCAACAACATTCCTTGTGCGTATGTGGGCCCGGTTATACCTCCTTTGGCTGGGTGTGGAGGGGTTGAGGTAGGGGGTGAGTATGAATGAGCGGAGGGCATATGCACTGTCGCCTGGAAGAGAAAGGGGTCACATTAGACACATGCATACATGTATTACACCTACCTACTATGTGTTATGGGGGTCTGATGATGTGGCTCACCTAGGAGGTATCCTTCTCCAAAATCGCCAGCCATCAGCCGTGCATATATGCCGCTCTGTTGGAATATATAGGAGTCATGGGTACTCCCTGGAAATTTTGCTACCAGGTCTGTGATGGTGCACTTGGCATTGCAGATCACCTGCACGTTGATGGTGTGTGTCGATTTCCGATTGCGGTATATGTATTCGGTGTCCGCTGGTGGGCAAATCGGAATATGCGTGCCATCTATGCAACCGATGACTTGGGGAAAGTGTGCCATCTGGTAGAAGTCCGCTTTGGTTTGTAGCAGTTCTGCGTGGGTTGCAGGGAATGAGATGTATTGGTCCATCCTGTCTATCATGGCGTCAAGGAATATGTGGAAGAACCTTGACAGGCTGCTCTGGCTCACCCCTCCTGCTGCTGCTACTCCACTTTGATAGCTGCCAGACGCTACCAGGTGTAGGCTGCATAGCACCTGGACGTGCGCAGGGATGGCGTGTGCCCTTGGGGTGTGGTGGTCCAAGTATGGCTTAAGGTCCCTGATGAGCTCAAGTATGGTGTCAGAGTCCAGCCTGTATCTCTGTAGGATCTCAGCCTCAGTGAGCATGAACAGGGTTATCCTCTGTCTGTAGACCTGTTCATTTCTTAGCCATTCCCTCAGTCCTTCCTGCTGTAGCCGTAGCCGCCTCGCAATGACATAGAAAGCTGCCATCCTGCAAGTTGCAATGCATTTTGGGACTGTTTATATGGGTTGGAGTTGGTTACCACCTGATTGCAATCCATGGTAAATACCGAGTGAATTCTACCGATTTTGAGCCGATTTCGGTGTTTCTGTGCCTCCCTACATCTCCCCAACTGTCGGAATCGGGGAATTTCCCGATCGGAGATTTATACGAATCGGCATGTTTTCCGAATCGGATCATGTCCGAATCGGTATTTTTTCCGATTCGGTACATGGACCGAATCGGTGATTTTCCGATTCGGTGTCACTAACGATTCGTTAGTGGGACCGAATCGGTGATTTTCCGATTCGGTGTCGCTAACGAATCGGTAGTGGGACCGAATCGGTGATTTTCCGATTCGGTGTCGCTAACGAATCGGTAGTGGGACCGAATCGGTGATTTTCCGATTCGGTGTCACTAACGATTCGGTACATGGACCGATTCGGTCTTTGTAACCGAATCGGTGTTTTTCCGATTCGTTACATATCCGATTTTCGGTATGTACGTATCGGATTCTTTCACATTCGGTACACATTCCGAATCGGTTTTCTATCCGATTCGTTCTGTTTTTGGTCCCCTACATCTCGATGGCTGTTTACCGATCGGTAAGTGCCAAAAATCGGTATTTTCGGCCGATACCGATCGGTAAAGCCCTACCTACATCGGGCCCCAAGCCCCTTCACATTGTGCACCATGGATATCTTCAAAATGTATGTATGGGTGTATGAGTTGTATCAGTATTGGTGTCTTCACATGCCATAAGCCAGTGGTGGGAGGGAAGGCGCCAAACGACTCACCGAGGCCTCCAAGTGGGACCAGAAGTAGGTGCATGACAGGCAGTGATGACCAGAAGGGTGGGATGAACGTTGACATGATAAACATAAACAAACACAAAAAACATAACTACACAAGCTGCAAACTGTGCATTGCTGGAAACCACATAGAGGTGTTGTACTATAAGCCCAAGAGAAGTAAGAGAAACTCCCTAAGCCTCAAATGGGGTTTGAGAGGTATTCCAACCCATACATGATAACTTTGCAAGGACGAAGGCAACGTGTCCTTAAGTGTGACCCATGCACTTCCTGGCCACTTTTTACAAAATGTATGTCAGCACTTGTTTAAAGGATGTCCAATGAGTTGGACCAGTTGAGCACCACTCCTCCTCACATGGTAGCAAACAACTAAGGGGCATATTAACTAGGAAGTGGCGGAGCATGGTGTATTTACAAGGATGCGATGGAGTCCTCCGTTTCCTCCTGCACTGGGGCAAATTTTAGCTGCCTAGCGCCAACGCAGACACCATTGCACAATAATGCAAGGGTACCTGCCTTCTAGGGGAAGACGGTTTATGTGCAGGAAGGTGTTCTTCCTGCACATCAACAATCTGAAATGGCGTTTTGCAACTTCTATGTGTGCTGCTTAATGCAACACACATAGAAGTTGCAAAATGTCATATTTTTTATTGTTTATGTGCAGGAAAGGTCACCTTCCTGCACATAAACAATCAATTGCCTTTTGTTGTTTCAAATTGTATTGCACATCGCAGCACCCATAGAAACAGCAAAAACGGAGAGAAATTAGACATTTCTCCTTATTGTGCCTGTTTAAGACCAGGTTTTCCCTGGTCTTAATTTTGGTGCTGCCCCATATTTACGCTGTCCTTGCAAAGTGTGTCTCATAACGATATCAACCATGAGCGGAGAGTGGACTGGGTGGGGACCACGCCAAAAGGGATGCTTTTGATTGTGTGGTGTTAAAATTCAGAAATGAAGCCTTGGTAAGAAAAGATCTTAATAGGTTTGCAACATCTCAGTCACTGGCAAAGCACGAATGAAGCCTGTCTTAAGGCTATTTTTATAGGCTGTCTAGCGCACCTCAATATCGTCCCATCCCCCTAGCGCACTTTACCCGTTTTGCAGTTTCAACTTTTATTACATTTGAACATATTGCCCCTTTGGACCAAATAGATTGAATTACCATACAACCTGACGGGTCCCCTGCCACCAAACCTTCAGGGTTAACACGAGATGGTTCGCCAGAGCCTCCAGCAGCTGTGGATGGAATATTGCTTCCTGGAATATCGCAGGCCTGCGAGCTAAGTTAAACAATCCAGAATTGAATAACTCTATAAACAAGCATTTGCAATGCAGTAGGTCTCGCATTTATGTGAGGTTCAACGATTGGCATTGTAAATGACAATGCCTTTTATTTATGTTTTAAAAACAAAAAAAAGGCATTGTCATTTGTAAGGTCAATAGCTCAAACTCGCGTAAATGCGAGACCTATTGCCTTGCAAATGCTTGTTGTAGAATTCCAGCTTGCCAGGGTGGCCTGCTCCTATAAATGGCCGTATGGCTGACAGTCTTATGACTGCATCGCACTTACTGGGAAATATTCCCAGTAGATGGGGAAGATGGATGGGTGGGACGGAGAAGCAATGATAAAAAAGAAAGGTGCAAAATTCAGCTGGGAAGTTTTGTTTGAAAGGCGAACCTTAAACCTTACGTCACAGCTGTTAACATCCCCCTGAACCCAAGCAGACCATTCACAATCACTCACATTGTAGCCAACATGCACTGCTTATTCAGATTATGGCTACGGCTGCCGACTTTGAAGCTGGGTACCAAGTTGGAGTCTGGGGATAGGCTCTGGGCAAATCACTTAGGGCCAGATGTATCGCTATTTGAGAATTGCAAAATGGTATGTATGTAGAAATTCGCAATTTTTTTGCGATTTCATAAAATTCCTTAATTGCGATTAGCAAATTGCTAATCGCAATTAAGGAATAATTTCCCATTCATTGCTATGGGCCAGGAGGCCCATAGGAATGAATGGGAAGGTATTCTCAATTTGCGATTCGCAATTTGCTAATCGCCAATTGAGAATAATTTCAAGGGTGCAGGGGTGTCCAAAGGCCACCCTGTTGCACCCCTGAAATAAGCATGGGTGCACATGTGGTGCACATACATGCCCTAAAGGCATGTATGTGCATCACAGGGCACTTTGAAAAATGCAAAAATTGGCATTTTTCAAGAAATTCGCAACTTGAAGTTGGTAGTAATTTGTGAATCCTTAGGGACAAATAGCAATTTTTTTTTGCTTCATACATTGCATTTAAGGAATCGCAAATGTTGCGATTCCTTAAATGCAATCGCAAAATAAGGAATCGCAAATTTGCGATTCCTTATTTTGCACTACAATTTGCTACATACATACCATTTTGCTCAAATGAGTTCGCAAACGCTGAAATTCTTGCGAATTTCGGCGTTTGCGAACCCATTTAAGCTTCATACATCTGGCCCTTAATCTCCCCATGCCTCAAAAAAAGGAGTGTGTCGGTCTGTAAGGCACAATCAGTTCTCCTGTAAAGCGCTTTGATTCATGTGGTTCGATTTTGTGCTATACAAAACTGCCAAAATAATAATAAATTTAAAAAAATGCGAAGAGTGATTTCACAACTCCCAAAATGCAACATTGCAGTTGGCTAATAATCAGACAACTGTCAGCAAACTGGGACGTGTCAAAGCATATATATGACTCTCACCCCCGAAGCTGTTCTTATCAACTGCGAGACATCCATCTACCTTGTGTGTTCTTCTGGTTAAATTCTAGTATTTTTTTATGTAATATCTGCTGTTCGAATTCAAGAGTCCTCAGAAAACTTGTCTGTCCTAAAATACGGGATGGATTGCTAGAACCAGTAAGCCAAGAAATTACCCAGATTAAACACGCTTCCCTGACCGACATGGGAGAGACATTTCTGTATACTGCCTGCTGCATACGTCCTTACGTACAGGATGGTGTCTGGCCCCATGTGATAAGCATGTCTCAAGTTTACTAAACTCCTATGGGAGTGCCACATCCTGATAGTGCTTTTTCTATGCATTCTGGGAGTCGTAGTCCTATTATAAAAGCAGCACTACAAGTACCAGAATGCAAAGAGGAACTAGGACTGGATAGACATGGGCTTGAAAAACGTGAGCCTCATACATTTAGGGTGACTTCCTATCAGTGAATTTTAGGCATAAACAGAAGTAGTACATGTAGGGCCCATTTTTAATGGACAAAGGACACTACAAATCCCAGCATGCGCAGCACCGTTACTAACTGAAAGCTACGAGCCTGGACAAGGGTATCTATTAAAACGTGCATTGCGTAACCATGCTCTATGCATTTTTTTCGTGTTGGGAACCTTAGGTTCCGAACCTATATTTCTTTTGCGATACTTCGATAGTATAAAGCATCCTTTTTGCCGGTCTTGTGCTTGTCACATCCGATTGGGCTGCTAATTGTCAGTGGTCCCTCTGGCAAATTTGTCATCGAGTTGAGATTGCACTTATCACTTTACTTATCACAATAGGTGTTAACGGTGATAATTGACCGCCATTGTGTCCAATCGTTGCTCCTGCCTTGCAGCAGACAGCCCCAAGGACCGGATCGGGGCTCCAACACGGATCGGGGCTCCAACTCGGCTGTCCGTCAATTCGGATCAGACACGCGGTTCACACACACCCAACCTTGCTTGCTTGCTCCTGCCTGACGTCAGGGCTCCTGCTTGACATTGTGTCCAATCAATAGACGCACACACACCTCATGGTAAAAAGAAATGTGAGAGTGGGTGTTGCATATCACATATAAGGAGCGCAGACACTTTTAAACCCAGACTAAGTAAAAACAAGCATTTGCAATGCAATAGGACTCGCATTTACATGAGGCCTATTGCATTGCAAAAGGGATTTCCGGGCGGGCGGGGAGCAAGGGGGCGACAAAGCATGAACAACGCGAGTCCGGGGGTGTGAGAAGGCACGGACTGCGGGGGGGGGGAGGGGTGGTTGAAGGCACAGGAAGAAAATAGTGCTCAAAATCTAAAAAAACAAACCATGCAACACTCGAAGTAAAGGGGCCACTGGCCATGGGAAGATACAAATGACAATCTGTCCGTAATAAGGAGGGGCTAACAAGCTTAAAACCACTCAGAAGGCAGCATTTAGCAACTAATCCAATGAAAAAAATGGGAGGAGCTTCCAGGGAGCTCCTCGCAAAGGAATCAGTGCCTGCCCGCTGCCTATGGCTCAACCTAAAAACTGGGACATTATCTGTGCCATGCAACCCGGATACAAGAAGCTGTGCACATAAAGGTGGTGAGAGAGCGCAATTTGAAAATAGAGTATATCGTAGCCATATTTAGACGTATATGTTATAAACGTAGGAATGAAACGCATATCGTAATGTAAAGTTGACAATTATAGCATAAAGGCCAACTAACGTGATAATATGGTATAGGAAATGTAAATGTATTCACATGTTAAAAATGCATTAGATTTAGAAGGCCCGTATACATGATGGGTAAATATAGGAATGTGTAGAAGTGTTTACGAAATGTAGAATGTGCACAGTAGGATTCGTATACGTGTGTAACTTTAAATTGGAGAAGCGGCGAGAAATATAACGTGGAAAGACATAGACGTGGAGGAATATAACGTGGAGAAATGTAGAGAACGTACGTGACAATGTAACCAAGGAAAATGCATAAGTTATATTCTATGCAGTCGTATTCTATGTATTACATATATTTGATGTAGAACGTATTTAAGTATAACTAGGGCTTTTGCTAAAATACGAATATATAAATGTATGCCAAAGGTTATACTGTGTAGAGGGTTTCTGTAGGAATGCTGGAAGAGCTTAGGTCATTTGTGATTATAACCTGACTGATCAAGAGTTCGAAGGAACATAGTCAAATGTATGAAATTTAGTGGGCTTGTAAAAGTCGTAAATAGTTTGATGTGGACGTGAGAGCCAAGAAGTCTAGCACTTGTTAGATTTAAGGTGACAATGCCGGACGGAGCTTATTGCTCGAACGTGAGGAGAGACACTTTTGAGGTGGACTATGTTTTGACAAGACCATTCACAGGATCTAGAAGGTTAAGAAGTTGTACAGATAAGTTAAAGCCTTGTCTAAGTTCATATGACATTCGATCTGAAAGAGTCAATAAAAGACGACGATGAGATGATGAAGATGACATCTAAGGAGAAGGGTCAACTTAACGGACGACGCAAGGAATGGACCAATGGAAGAAGCAGGAAGTTGACATCATCGGGGGAAGTCCGTGGTGGGCGTCAAGGGGCGTTCCACCCACACGGTGATTGTGTATTTTAGGGACAGCACCCCGGGGAGGAGGTAGCAATTGGGAGATTAGGAACAGCGAGATGAATTGCTCAGAGCAAGGGCGAAGGGTAGATGCCTTGAGCAGATGCGCTGAGACATCAGAGCGCAAGGGAGCAGTAGGCCGAGGACCCTTAGAGAGAGCGGATGGGTAGGCAGATAGGGTACTGCTTCTGAAACTTAAGATTTCCTTTAGAGGCTAAGAGAGTTTGAACTTCTTTGGGAGTCAAACTGCTGACACCTTTTTAGGGAAGAAACTTGCGAAGTAGGGTTATCACGTAGTATAGAGTAGGGACAGATTAACTTGATGATTTTTATCTTACTGCAGATGACGCAGAAGGAACCACTTCACACCGAAGCTTAAGCGGCTGATATTGTAACTGATTTTGTATTTTGTATACTTTGAGATTTTATCCTGAGTGGATTGTATCGCATTCAAATTAACTTTATATAAAACTCTTAAAACTTTATCAGTTGTAAGTGGTTCTTCAGAGTGGCGTCAGTTAATGGGGTTTGTCTAACCTATGTGGGGTTGTCTTCTACTCAATGACAGATAAAAACGGTCCAAAAATGACGAATGAGATAAATTATTAAATTGATCATAATCATAATTTGATATCAAAATCTCATTCCCCGCAGTTGGTAGCAGAATTTGATGGTTATCTTCTTGAGGAAGACGACCTAGGCCAGGTTAGTTTACCCCAAGGTCCCTAGTCATCGTCGACCAGAAGAAGAATTGCAGCCGAAGACGGTGCTGACGGTGCATCGAGAGAAAAGCAGCAGAATCGGTCGAGAGTGAGTATAAGGGTCATGCGTTGTAAGATTGCGGTGTTTCATGTTGTTCCTGTGTTGTAATGTCAAGCTGAGTTGAATGTCTGTAGTGTGATTGGGGGAAGGTTGTGAGCGCGCGCAACCGGATGAAATCTTATGTCCAGAGGACTTAAGTGGTTCGGGTGTATCGAACACCCAGAGTAATTTGTCTACCATTGAAAGGGGGTCATGAGGTACCATTGATTTCCCGACAGACCGATGATAGGGGGAGCGTATGTGTGAGTGAATGAGTAGCGGACGCTGGTCGTACGTTTACTGTGTGTAAGTAACCTATCAGTTGAGGCAAGTGTCCGACCGTAAGAGGAAAGACGCTGTGCCAGTTGAGGTAGCAATTACAGTTAGACTGTGGCCGTACAGTCAGAGAAAAGTGATCGCTTGGACGGAAGTAGTCATTTTTCGATGTATGAATGAAAACGCATGTGACATCGTGAAACGAGTTGAGAAACGAGGGAAGCTGCTGAAGAAAGAAGTGACGTCAGCGTAGAGCCGCGCTGAGATTGGTCGGTTAGCATAGAACTGTGCTGAGATAGGCTGATTAGCGAGAGTCGTACAGGGATTGGTGGTTGTTATCAAGACGCAAATAAGTAAGAAATATCGTACGTGATCAAAATGAAGTGTTTCAAGGGTTTAGGAAAAATCTTTAAAAGAAAAAGGAGAAAGTGCCGGTGCAAGACATAGACTGGGTAAAGATAGATCGAACTACTCAGGAGCCGAAAGAGACAGTTCATGAGTTTTACGAGCGATTGCTGAAAGCATTCAAGCAATACAGCGGGTTAGATGTGATGGATCCCAAGGATATAGGACAGTTTGTTTCAAAGTTTGTCCTCGGATTGAGACCAGAAATATGCCTAATGATCCAGCAGCATCTGATCTGTTGGCAGAACAAACCTTTAGACGAGATTCTGAGATACGCAAGGTACTGTAGTGACGAGATAGACTCTAAGGCAAAGAAGCTTAAAGAAAAGTTAATGCTAGTGCAAATGCAAGCTGCTGGAAAGGATAAACAGCGGCAACAGGGAACAGGAACGCAAGCAAAGAAACAGAATAATCAGAGCAGAGACGAGGAAGAGAGACCGAGACCGAGAATGGATATCGCGACCCTGAAAAAGACGACGAGATGCCATCAGTGTAATGAGGTGGGACACTGGCGACGCGAGTGTCCTTACAATGTTGAGTCAGGAGAATTAGAGCAGGAGGAGGAAGAGGTTCAGAACAACGTGGTTAAGGGAGCCACAGTCCCGAAGGGCAGGTTTGTCAAAGGGGGGACTCAGACTCCTCGAGCCCCGTTTCCTCAACCACCTCGCATCTCAAACGGAGGGAAAACCTACAGACAGATGCCATTGTTTGTAGGAGGAGAGGAATGCTACTACGTTGATCCTCTTACAGGGCGGCGGGCGAATAGGGAGGAAGATTGTACTCTAGGAGCCGCTTTGGAGGTAGATCAGAGAGGACCATACGTAGAGGCTGAAATAGCGGGATGTCCTACAACCTTTTTGGTGGATACGGGGGCCACTCGATCCACGTTGAGATCTGCGGTCGTCCCGGGTCTGGCAATATCAGGAGAAACGGTTCAGGTGGTAGGAGTCGCGAACAAAAGGATGACGAATCCTTTGACCGAACCAGTGTCAGTAAGGATAGGGAATTACAGTGACGAACATCAGTTTGTGATCTGCGATTCTAGTCCTGTGTGCTTACTAGGGAGAGATTTGCTGTGCAAACTGAATTGCACGATACATTGCACACCAGAAGGAGTAGAAGTGCAGACCAATGATGAGGATGCAGATTTTAAAGTCGTAAACTCAAGGGAGTGTGTGGAACTATATCCTACCTTAACAGTGGAGGAGCTTCCGCAGGACTTGAGGGAGAAAGTCTCAGCTGAGGTATGGGATTTTACGGGAGAAGAAATAGGATTGATCAAAGGAGTAGAACCGGTAAAAATCTTGGTAAGACCCCATGCTGAGTATCCAAGAACACCACAGTATAAGCTAACGCCAGAGACGATTGCAGGAATAAAGCCTGTGATTGAATCCATGATTAAGCAGGGAATACTGAAAGAGATCGTGGGTAGTCCATGTAACTCCCCGATCATGGGTTTGCAGAAACCTAGTGGAAAATACAGAATAGTGCAGGATCTTCGAAAGATTAATAACATTGTTGTCTCATGTTGTCCAGTGGTACCGAATCCATCAGTGATATTGTTTCAGATACCGTTCCAAGCTGAATGGTTTACCGTGATAGATTTGTGCCAGGCTTTCTTTTCGATACCGTTAGACGAAGAGAGCCAGTATCTTTTCGCTTTCAAGCTGGAAGATCGCGTCTTAACATGGTGTCGTATCCCTCAGGGGTATACAGAAAGCCCGTCGATCTTTAACCAGTTATTGAAACGAAATCTTGAGAGTCTAGTACTGCCCAAGAAGTCAGTTCTGGTCCAGTACATAGACGACCTCCTAGTTGCGTCAGAAACTGAGGAAGCTTGCAGAGAAGACACCATCACCTTGTTAAATCACTTGGCCGAGAACGGACACAAGGTGTCTCCAAGTAAATTGCAATATTGTAAGACTGAGGTGCAATACTTGGGCCATAGGATTGAAAAGGGAAAGCGGAAGGTGTCTCCAGACAGAATAGAGGCGATTATGAAAATGAACGCGCCTACGACACAAAGAGAAGTCAGGATGTTTCTAGGCATGGTTGGTTATTGTCGACAGTGGATAGCAAACTTTTCACTGAAGGCCAAACCGTTATTACAACTGACGCACAAAGGAGTAAGTGATCCGGTACCATGGGACAAAGAGTGTTTGATGGCGTTTTTGCAGCTGAGGGAGGACTTATGTCGTGCCCCGGCTTTAGGAATGCCAGATTACACCAAACCATTTTTGCTTTACTGCTGCGAAAGAGAGGGATGCGCTTTAGCAGTTTTAGCTCAGGTCCATGGAGATGCGCGCAGGCCAGTGGCGTACTTTTCGGCTACATTAGATCCAGTAGCCGCAGCGTTGCCCGGATGTCTCAAATCCGTAGCTGCAACGGGTGTCAGCATTGAACGATCTGAAAGCGTAGTTATGGGTCATCAGTTAGAAGTGTATGTACCACATTCTGTAGAACTGTTAATGACCAGGACGAAGACTCAGCATCTGACGAATAGCAGGCTCACACGCTACGAGCAAGTCATACTGGCTGCCGAGAATGTGACCCTAAAGAGATGCTCTGTCTTGAATCCTGCAACTTTGATGCCACTTCCGAATGAAGTGGACGATGAAAACTGTACAGATCATGACTGCCTCGATGTGACTGAACTATGTACCAAACCAAGACCTGATATCGTAGATGAGCCATTGACAGACCCAGACGAAATTTTCTTCGTCGATGGTTCATGCGTAAGAAGCGATGTCGGTCAGCTGAGAGCAGCTTATGCAGTATGCACGATTACCAGAGTTATAGAAGCCGCTTGCCTGGAAGGAGTACACTCCGCACAGGTAGCTGAAATTGTGGCTTTGACTCGCGCTTGCTTAGCGGGCGACAGACTTCGAGTCACCGTATACACCGATAGCCAGTATGGTTTCGGGGTAGTTCACGATTATGAGCAGTTATGGTCTCAAAGAGGTTACATGACCTCCTCGGGTTCTCCTATTAGGAATGGAGAATTCGTGAAACTACTGTTAGAGGCTTTGCAAAAACCTATGGCCATAGCCGTGGTCAAATGTGTAGCGCATACAAAAAATGTGGATTTTGTATCACTTGGAAACAGATACGCAGATGAAGTAGCGCGTTACTGCGCAGAGCAGGGATATTCTCACACTGATGCAAAAGTGGGGGGAATCCAGGAAAGAACTGAATTGACTATGTTACTAGATACTGTAGATACATGGGATGAATTGAGAGCAGTACAGGAAAATGCACCAGATGAGGAGAAAAGGAGCTGGGAAACAGCAGGTTGCGGAAAAAGTGAGATGAACTTTTAGGTTTCTGCCGACGGAAGGGCAGTTTTACCAAATGAACTCATTAGTCCAATGGCAAGGAAATTGCATGGATCAGCACACATAGGAAGAGATGCTATGGTGAGAGTATTCAGACAAACGTGGTTCAATCCTAAGTTTAGAATAGCGGCAGAAGCAGTGTGTCAGCGATGTACGATCTGTCAGCAACTAAATGTGGGAAAGAGAACACCAGTTACCTTGAGTCACATAGGAAGGTCTGGGGGGCCTTTCAATAGGATGCAGATTGACTTCATAGAAATGCCTCCATGCAACAGACTCAGATAAGTGTTAGTGATTGTCTGCATATTTTCTAGATGGGTTGAGGCTTACCCTACACGTAGGTGCGATACACTTACAGTAGCGAAATTGTTACTTAGAGAGTTGATACCGAGGTTTGGGGTGCCATCCTCTTTGGAATCGGACAGAGGAACTCATTTTAATAGCGAAGTGGTGAAGATGCTGTGTTCAGCTTTGAATATCGATCAGAAGTTACACTGCAGCTATCGACCAGAAGCTTCAGGGATTGTAGAGCAAATTAACAGTACTATCAAGTCCAGACTGGCTAAAGTTTGTTCATCGGCATCCCTGAGTTGGCCAGACGCACTTCCAGTAGTTCTTATGAGCATACGTAGCACACCTGATAGAAGAACAGGCCTCTCTCCACACGAAGTGCTAATGGGGAGAGCTATGAGATTGCCATTGGTTCCGACTGCAGCGCTAGTGAACATCACAGACGATTTGATCTTGGACTACTGCAAGGGACTATCTGATGCCGTTAATTCTGTGTCCCTCCAGGTCCAGGCTGCAGAGGTTCCGTCAGTACAAGACCTGTGCCATGACCTGAGTCCAGGAGACTGGGTCCTGGTGAAGAAGCATGTCAGGAAGAACTGCTTAGACGTGCGTTGGCGAGGACCGTTTCAAGTCATACTTGTAACGAATACCGCAGTGAAGTGTGGAGGTCTGCCAAACTGGATACATGCCTCACACACCCGAAGAGTGCCAACACCTCCAGAAGGAACAGCTCCTCTCTCGGACGAAAATCCGACAGGAAGTGGAGAAGCCATAGAGGGGGAAAGCCAAGCTGTGGAGGTGATCGAAGAAACTGAAACTGTGTTGGAACAGGACGACGAAGGTCAGGACACTAGTGGGACCGAAGTCGCCTCAGGAGAAGAAAGTAATTGGGAGTCCGACACAGATATCGAGCAAACTGAGAGTGACCAAGAGACGGGTCCTGGAACAAGGAGCGGAAAGACGAAAAGTAACGAAGCCAGTTGGCCGGAGAGAAGGAAAAGGCCAAGTTCGGAAAGGAAGAAGGAAAGAACTCTTGCCCCGATCGCTGAAGGATCGGATCAGGAGGAAGAGACGACAGATTCAGGAACTGAGAGTCCACGAAGATCAAGAAGGGTACGTGTTCCCTGCAGAAGGTACGCCACCCCAGAGTGGACTTATCTAGCAGATGTATTGGGGACAGAAATCTGGGAGAGTGAAGAGTGTGAAAGTAATCGATCTCGATCCATTTGTGGCAGTGGAGATATGGATGTTGGCGCCTGGACTCGAGACTGAGGGGTTACTGACTTTCACACTTCCCATACCCCCACGTTTGAGTAAAATTCAAGATCTAGTGCTAAAAAGATTACAGTTTCCAACAGCTGGTCAGCAAATGACAGAAGAAGAAGAAAAAGTTATTCGCTTTGAACTGTTAATAATTGTTGTGAAAGCTGCAGGTCCGAAAATAATTGTTGATGCATAAAAGACTTTTGTACGTATGTTATAAAGAAGAAGATAACCTAGCGCCGAGTGGAAAGAAGAATAAAATTAGGGATTACATTTAGAGGACGGAGAAGGGCTAGGGTTGTCTGCTGCTAAGAAGAGAAAAAGACATTGTGGTGAAAAAGATACCTGTTGATAAAAAGCACTTTAAAGACTGTGAAAGCAAACAAGCAACCAAAGACTGGAAAGAGAATTTTCGCTAGAGAACGAGGTACGCTGTTTTGATAACATGGAGAACGGCAACCCAAACAGAAAAGCTAGATGTATAGTAGGTACACTTATAGCAATAGTGATATTCCTCATAATCATAGTAGTAACGATATCTTACATGACAGGACATGAGAATGATAAAAGAATAGCGAATGTAAAAATTGTAACGACCTTGAAACCTGCTCTTGTGGGAAAGAAGGAGGAGAGCACTGTTATACGTGAAAAGGCGTTACTTGCAGATGAAGCTCGTAGATTACACATAGACGAGTCACAGGGAAACTTTAGGTCAAATGCATATGCCAAATTATTGTACGAATATATCGATGCCATGGAGGCCAAAGATTGCTACGTTTGTATGCAATTGCCGGCTTCTGTAGACGAAGGCATTAGATATCACCATCTCCCATTGACTTATGGGATAACATGTAGTTTACTGCTTAGTATATTTTATGGTAGAGAAGGATTTGAGTACTACTTTTCAAATTATGATTCGGTACTGCCTGAAGTTCCGAATTATAAGCAGATGAATAAGTGGGACTATTACAAAAAGGAGGATAGATTAGCTAAATTTTTTCTTCCTTGGGACACATTAGATACATCATATGCACGTAGAAATAATCTGACTTGCAAAGTATCAGAAGTAGAGAAAAGGTTTATAGCACAAGTAGATGACCGATGCAGACGGCAGAAGATTCTAAAAATGTCAGGACAATGGAAAATAGACTGGACAGAAGAAGAGAAGGCACATAAAAAGAAAGGTAGCAATGGTCCAATAGCATTGGATAGAACGCAGAAAGGGAAGTTATGTTTAGCTCGAAGCAAAACGTATTATGAGAGTGAATTTGTAGGTGAAGTTAGTTGCGAGCACTCTTTTAAACTAGAGTACTACACGAAAGATTTTATGAAAGGGATGCAAGCTATTCCGAATGTGTATTTTGTATGTGGGAGAAATGCCTATGTAAAACTGCCTGACAATTGGTATGGTTCGTGTTACTTGGCAATTGTCTTCCCCAAAATATATCATGCCAAGGATTTAGCGATCATAGAAGGAAAGGCTTCGAGGAGAACGAAAAGGGAAGTAGGAGATGCAGAAGTAGTAGGAGATGTATTTGGAGCGATGTTTCCATTGTTAGGTTTGATTCTTAACGATGTTAAGATTAGAAGGTTAGCGACAGTCGTGGATAGATTGTCTGCTAGTACTGCAAGATCATTAATGTTAGTAGAAGGTGAGATGCAGTCGATTAGAGCAATGGTTTTACAGAACAGACTTGCTTTAGATGTGATATTAGCAAAGGAAGGCGGAGTTTGTAAAGCTTTGAAAGTTCAGGAATGTTGTACTTATATTCCTGATAATTCAAAACCACTTGAGAAAGTCATACGGAACATTACACAGATTCATCAAGAAATTGAAGATTTATCAAAAGTAAATGTTTGGGAAAAAGTAGGAAATGGAGTGGGAAAGGTTGGAAGTTGGTTTGCTAATCTTGGCAAAAGTATAGTTTGGTATATTTTAAAGCCTGTATTAATAGTATTAATTTGTATAATTACATTATTAGGATTAGTAAAATTGTATAAGTGGTATAGGTCGAACAAGTTACAAAGATCGATGAGAGACCAGGAAAGGACACTAGCTGTTCTACAAGATCAACAGTATAAGAGTTTGAGAACACTTGAGTCGATAAAGAGAGGAACTGATGTAACGAGTTCTGTATAAAAAGATGTATTCAAATTGCTTTTAGTGATGACTCCTAAAAGTCATCAAAGGGGGGAACTGAGAGAGCGCAATTTGAAAATAGAGTATATCGTAGCCATATTTAGACGTATATGTTATAAACGTAGGAATGAAACGCATATCGTAATGTAAAGTTGACAATTATAGCATAAAGGCCAACTAACGTGATAATATGGTATAGGAAATGTAAATGTATTCACATGTTAAAAATGCATTAGATTTAGAAGGCCCGTATACATGATGGGTAAATATAGGAATGTGTAGAAGTGTATACGAAATGTAGAATGTGCACAGTAGGATTCGTATACGTGTGTAACTTTAAATTGGAGAAGCGGCGAGAAATATAACGTGGAAAGACATAGACGTGGAGGAATATAACGTGGAGAAATGTAGAGAACGTACGTGACAATGTAACCAAGGAAAATGCATAAGTTATATTCTATGCAGTCGTATTCTATGTATTACATATATTTGATGTAGAACGTATTTAAGTATAACTAGGGCTTTTGCTAAAATACGAATATATAAATGTATGCCAAAGGTTATACTGTGTAGAGGGTTTCTGTAGGAATGCTGGAAGAGCTTAGGTCATTTGTGATTATAACCTGACTGATCAAGAGTTCGAAGGAACATAGTCAAATGTATGAAATTTAGTGGGCTTGTAAAAGTCGTAAATAGTTTGATGTGGACGTGAGAGCCAAGAAGTCTAGCACTTGTTAGATTTAAGGTGACAATGCCGGACGGAGCTTATTGCTCGAACGTGAGGAGAGACACTTTTGAGGTGGACTATGTTTTGACAAGACCATTCACAGGATCTAGAAGGTTAAGAAGTTGTACAGATAAGTTAAAGCCTTGTCTAAGTTCATATGACATTCGATCTGAAAGAGTCAATAAAAGACGACGATGAGATGATGAAGATGACATCTAAGGAGAAGGGTCAACTTAACGGACGACGCAAGGAATGGACCAATGGAAGAAGCAGGAAGTTGACATCATCGGGGGAAGTCCGTGGTGGGCGTCAAGGGGCGTTCCACCCACACGGTGATTGTGTATTTTAGGGACAGCACCCCGGGGAGGAGGTAGCAATTGGGAGATTAGGAACAGCGAGACGAATTGCTCAGAGCAAGGGCGAAGGGTAGATGCCTTGAGCAGATGCGCTGAGACATCAGAGCGCAAGGGAGCAGTAGGCCGAGGACCCTTAGAGAGAGCGGATGGGTAGGCAGATAGGGTACTGCTTCTGAAACTTAAGATTTCCTTTAGAGGCTAAGAGAGTTTGAACTTCTTTGGGAGTCAAACTGCTGACACCTTTTTAGGGAAGAAACTTGCGAAGTAGGGTTATCACGTAGTATAGAGTAGGGACAGATTAACTTGATGATTTTTATCTTACTGCAGATGACGCAGAAGGAACCACTTCACACCGAAGCTTAAGCGGCTGATATTGTAACTGATTTTGTATTTTGTATACTTTGAGATTTTATCCTGAGTGGATTGTATCGCATTCAAATTAACTTTATATAAAACTCTTAAAACTTTATCAGTTGTAAGTGGTTCTTCAGAGTGGCGTCAGTTAATGGGGTTTGTCTAACCTATGTGGGGTTGTCTTCTACTCAATGACAGATAAAAACGGTCCAAAAATGACGAATGAGATAAATTATTAAATTGATCATAATCATAATTTGATATCAAAATCTCATTCCCCGCAGTGGTATCATGTCTTTTGGCAGCCTGCAAGTCCATCTCCAGCAGGCAGGGCTACAGGTTTGCTAGCTACACTTGTGTCTGTTCTGATCCCTGCCTCAAAAGTGTCTAAAGGATGCTTGGCCCGAAAGATTTTGACCTCTTGGTGGTCAACTATTATTATATTTTATTTTAAAGATTTTAACCTGGAGGTAATGCCCCCCACCCGACAATATTATAGCTTTTTTCCGCGGGACAAACTCGCAAACTGTGTAAATAAGACGATAAGCGGGTGTTTTGTACAACAAGTGATGCTGCTCTTCTTTACCTCATTGTGTGCCCTCCTTCGTAGCCCGCTATATACCTGTTCATTGTATTACTCTCCTTAAACCATTTGTCCTGTGATTATGCGATTATTCCTGTTTTGTATTCTTACTTGATGTCGATATTGCAGTTGTCCTTCTTTCCATCCTTTTGTAAAGCGCTCTGATATCCTTCAGGATCTTGTTCTCGCTATATGAAACGTTAAATAAATAAACAAACACGGAGAATGAACATTTAACTCACTTTGCTCTCAATGTATGTGGGGACCCCAAGAATACCCTTATTTTAGGCCTTTCTTTGCTTTCAGCAAATAATGTGACAAAAAATGAAAATGAGGAAAGGGTACTTCTTATTTTTACGGGTTGCATTGTGGGTAGTACTATTGATTTAATCTTTATGTCACATGATCTGGCTTTCTATTCCCAGAATTTCACAGTTGCACTAAATTGCGCGCCTAAGCTATGGTCACTGGTGGAGGAGATGGGGTAGAGAATGACCTTTTACTGCTACTTAAGTGTTTACATCATCATTTAAGTGTGAAAGTGCTCTTTGGTCTGCAGTATGAAATAACATCCCCGATAATTTCTACAAGAGGAGTCAGGCAGGGATGTATTTTTGCTCCAATCCTTTTCCTGCTATATATAAATGACACTGCCATACATTTAGCTGGTTTAGGACAAGATTTCCCTAGTATGAGGGGCTATCAAATATCCATTTTATTATATGCTGATGATGTGGTGCTAATTGCACGAACCTCAAATGTTACTGGATGACATTGTAACTTTATATGTCCACTTCTGACCTTAAAATTAGCTATGTTAAATCTTTTGTAATGATTTGCGAGCCACGAAATACAAAAACTAAAACATATACGATGGGAAGTGCAATACTAGAGAAAGTTCGTATTTTGACTGATTTGGGATTTTTTTTAGCTATGCTCAGTCATGGAAACAGCTACTAACTTTCAGGGTAAATCATTTCGGAAGTGATGCTGAAGCATCTCTCAGAAACTAGGACACAATACAGTTTAAGAGCTTTTCATTTCTATGAACAAAAATTGTTTCAGCAGAATCATATGGAGCTGGTTATTGGGGAGATACAATCGTAGACCTTTTGGTGGAAAACTCAATTTTGAGAAGACTGCGACGGGTCCTCCCAAGAGTAGGGTAGTGTTTTAGGGTTTAGGGTAGTGCTGGGGGGTCGTGCAGGGTAGTGTTTGAGTGTAGGGACCAGACTGGGGGTCGGGGAGGGTCGTGCTGGGGGTAGTATTTTAGGGTTGAGGGTAGTGTTGTGGTGTTTGTGTATTGTAGGGTAGTGTTTTAGAGTTTAGGGTAGTGCTGGGGGGTCGTGCAGGGTAGTGTTTGAGTGTAGGGATTGGACTGGGGGTCGGGGGTTGTGCTGGTGGTAGTGTTTTAGGGTTTAGGGCAGTGTTGTGGTGTCCTTAGGCAGGTCACCCCCCAGCCGCCACACGGTCCTCCTGTGACGCCTGTCCCCGCCTCGCTCTGGCGGCTGTCTGAATTGAGTGTGTGAGTCCTAGCCCCACCGTCGCCTGATTCCGCCCGTTGTACTGCTGCACTGGTATTTTCTGTTTGTTTATTTTTACTCTGTTTCGCTGTTTTCCCCCTCTGGTGTGCCCCCTGTGCCCCTTACCCCTTTCGTCTCTGTTTTTCACTTCCCGCCGCTGCGTCCCTGCAGCCCCGCCCCCGCTGCCCCATTCACCACCCCGCTCCCGCCTCCCAACTGCTCCTCCCTCCCACAGCCCCTCATATGGACGCCGTACAGCAGTGAAGGGAGCGACCTTCGACCCTGTTGTAGTGGGATGGAAATAATATAAATAAATCCATGCAATTTATTATACTACTACACCTGTCCTCAGGCAGGTAGCCCCCCCAGCCACCACACGGTCCTCCTGTGACGCCTGCCCCCGCCTCGCTCTGGCAACTGCCTGAATTGAGTGTGTGAGTCCTAGCCCCACCATCGCCTGATTCCGCCCGTTGTACTGCTGCACTGGTATTTTCTGTTTGTTTATTTTTTACTCTGTTTCACTGTTTTCCCCCTCTGGTGTGCCCCCTGTGCCCCTTACCCCTTTAGTCTCTGTTTTCCGCTTCCCGCCGCTGCGTCCCTGCGTCCCCACCCCCCGATGCCCCATTTGCCGCCCGCTCCCGCGCTGCGGCAGCGCCGAAGGTGCGCCAAAGGCAAGCCCGTCTGCGCCCATCAGCGCCTGGACCGCACCCAGCACCAGAACCCCTGGCCCACGCCGGAGCCAGGGCGCCCGATGCAGATACGACACCTCCACCCTCAACGCACTCAACACCGGACGACCACAGGCCTGCTACCGAGCAACCCCAAAGCAAAACCACGGACCATTTAACTGCCAAGCCTGCAAATTCACCTGCCTCCCAACCTACACCCCGCCTGTCGAACCCAGCATCAACAAAGACAACCACCTCAAGTGCATCCTCCTCAACACCCGCTCTGTCCACAAACACGTCATCGAACTCTGAGACCTCCTCGACACAACAGCACCGGACGTCGCCTTCCTCACGGAAACCTGGATGAACGCCTCCTCGGCCCCCGACATCGCCATAGCCATCCCGGACGGCTACAAGATCACCCGGAAGGACCGCATCAACCAAACAGGAGGAGGATTCATCATCGTCTACAAGAACACCATCAGCGTCATGACCAACGCCGAAGACACACTCCCCACCGCTGAACACCTCCACTTCCAGATCCGCACCGACCCCAAAACCACACTCAGGGGAACCCTCGTCTACAGACCCCCGGGCCCACGCACACAATTCAGCAAAACCATCGCCGACTTCGTCAGCCCGCATCAGAATACATCCTCCTAGGGGACCTGAACTTCCACCTAGAGAACAACAACGACAGCAACACTACCACACACTACGCCGGCCACATGTTGGACCCCATCTTCTATGCCAGCAACCACGTCTCCTTCAGCCACTCCACAGGACTACACTGGACCGAACACAGCTGCATCCATTTCACCTACAAGAAGACTACAACACACCACCGCACGCTACAGATCCTCTGCAGATGCTGGAGCAAAGTCACCACAGACCAGCGCCCCACATCACTAAGCCAGAACCCACCAGCCGACACCTCCGAAACCAACGACGCAGCTCACAATATCGCACAGTGGATCACCAACTGCGCCGACAACCTCGCTCCGCTGAAGTACCCCCCAGGCAAGACCAGCAACTGGAAAACTACATGGTTCACTGATGCCCTCAAAGACTCAAAGAGCGGCTGGACAGCAACACCCACAACAGCAAGGAACTCTTCAGCATTGTAAAAGAGCTCTCCAACCCCTACGCCAGCAACAACGAGATCACACCATCACAAGACCTCTGCAACTCCCTCGCCACGTTCTTCTACCGCAAGATCGCAGAAAAACACAACAGCTTTGACACCCAGACTCCGCCTCCAGTCTCCAAACCAACGACCCCTACCACCACCCTAAGCAACAGGACCCTCATCAGCACAGAAGTCACCACCCACGTCATGAAAACCATCCACTCCGGCTCTCCCTCCGACCCATGCCCCCACTACATCTACAACAAAGCAGATGCCATCATCGCACCCCACCTCCGGAACGTCATAAACAACTCCTTCGCATCAGCCACCTTCCCAGAAAGCTGGAAGCAGGCAGAGATCAATGCCCTTTCTTAAAAAACCCACAGCTGACCCTAAAGACCTCAAGAACTTCTGCCCCATCTCTATTCTTCCCTTCCCGGCTAAAGTCATCGAGAAGACGGTCAATAAACGGCTCACTGCATTCCTCGAGGCAAACAACTCGCTCGACCTATCCCAGTCCAGATTTTGAGCCAACCACAGCACAGAGACAGCCCTCATCCCAGCCACTGACGACATCAGGACCATGATGGACAACGGTGAGACAACCGCCCTCATCCTCCTAGACCTCTCAGCCGCCTTTGATACCGTCTGCCACCGCACCCTAACAACCCACCTCCACAACACTGGGATCCAAGGAAAAGCACTGGACTTGATCACCTCGTTCCTCTCCAACAGAACCCAGAGAGTGCGCCACCCGCCGTTCCGCTCCGCGGCCACCAAGATCATCTGCGGCGTACCCCAAGGCTCCTTACTCAGCCCAACCCTCTTCAATATCTACATGAGCCCCCTCGCCGCCATCGCATGCAGACACAACCTCAACATCATCTCCTATGCCGACAACACCCAGCTGATACTCTCCCTCACCAAAGACCAAACCACCGCCAAAACCAACTTCCAGGAAGGAATGAAGAACGTCACGAATGGATGAAGCTCAGCAAAACGGAGGTCCTCATCCTCAGAAAATCCCCATCCGCCTGGGATGACTCCTGGTGGCCCACCGCGCTGGGCACCGCACCGTCACCCACGGACCACGCACGCAACCTGGGATTCATCCTGAACTCCTCGCTCACGATGACCAAAC
The DNA here is from genome assembly GCF_964263255.1 of Lissotriton vulgaris. NCBI lineage: Eukaryota > Metazoa > Chordata > Amphibia > Caudata > Salamandridae > Lissotriton > Lissotriton vulgaris. Next base: position 94,794,855 of record NC_141695.1, read on the forward strand.
AAGTCAACGCAGTCTCGTCCTTGTGCTTCAACACCCTGCGCATGCTCCGAAAGATCTTCCGGTGGATCCCCACCAAAACCAGAAAGACGGTCACCCAGACCCTCGTCACCAGCTGACTGGGCTCACCTACGACTGACCCAGGACCATCTCACCTTCAGGAAACACCTCAAGGCCTGGCTATTCGAGCAGTAGCGGCCCCTCCCTCTCCCTTCAGCACCTTCAGACCCTCGTGGGTGATTAGCGCGCTCTACAAATGCACTGATTGATTGATTTGTGTAGTGTAGGGTAGTGTTTTAGGGTTTCAGGTAGTGCTGGGGTCCTGCAGGGTAGTGTTTGAGGGTAGAAACCAGACTGGGGATCAGGGGAGGGTCGTGCTGGGGTAGTGTTTTAAGGTTTAGGGAAGTGTTGTGGTGTTTGTGTTGTGTAGGGTAGAGTAGGGTAGTGTTTTAGAGTTTAGGGTAGTGTTGTGGTGTTTGTGAAGTGCAGGGTAGTGTTTTAGGGTTTAGGGTGGTGTTGTGGTGTTTGTGTAGTATAGTGTTTTAGGGTTTAATGTAGTGCTGGGGGGTCATGCAGGGTAGTGTTTGAATGTGGGGGCCGGACTGGTGGTCGGGGAGGGTTGTGCTGGGCCTCTTGTTTAGGGTTTAGGGTAGTGTTGTGGTGTTTTTGTAGTGTTGGGAGTGTTTTAGGGTTTTGGGTAGTGCTGGGGGGGTCGTGCAGGGCAGAGTTTAAGTGTTCGGACCGGACTGGGGGTCGGGGGAGGGTCGTGCTGGGGGTAGTGTTTTAGGGTTTACGGTAGTGTTCTGGTATTTGTGTAGTGTAGGGTAGTGGTTTAGGATTAAGGGTAGTGCTGGGGGAGTGTGCAGGGTAGTGTTTGAGTGTGGGGACCGGACTGGGGGTTCGGGAGGGTTGTGCTGGGGGTAGAGTGTTTTAGGGTTTAGGGTAGTGTTGTGGTGTTTGTGTAGGGTAGCGTTTTAGAATTTAGGGTGGTGCTGGGGGGTCGTGCAGGGTAGTGTTTAAGTGTGGGGACCGGACTGGGGGTTCGGGAAGGTTGTGCTGGGGGTAGAGTGTTTTAGGGTTTAGGGTAGTGTTGTGGTGTTTGTGTAGGGTAGTGTTTTAGGATTTAGGGTAGTGCTGGGGGGGTCGTGCAGGGTAGTGTTTGAGTGTGGGGACCGGACTGGGGGTTGGGGTAGGGTCGTGCTGGGTGTAGTGGTTTAGGGTTTAGGGTAGTGTTGTTTGTGTTGTGTAGTGTTTTAGGGTATAGGGTAGTGCTGGGGGTCGTGCAGGGTAGTGTTTGAGTGTGGGAACTGGGCTAAGTGTTTGGGGGTTGGGGAGGGTAGTGCTGGGGGTTGAGTGTTTTAGGATTTAGGGTAGTGTTGTGGTGTTTGTGTTGTGTAGTGTTTTAGGGTATAGGGTAGTGCTGGGGGTCGTGCAGGGTAGTGTGTGAGTGTGGAAACTGGGCTGGGTGTCTGGGAGAGTCGTGCTGGGGTAGTGTTTTAGGGTTAAGGGTAGTGTTGTGGTGTTTGTGTAGTGTAGGGTAGTGTTTTAGGTTTTAGGGTAGTGCCCTGGGTCGTTCAGGGTAATGTTTGAGTGTGGGGACTGGACTGGAGGTCTGGGGAAGGTCATACTGGGGTAGTGTTTTAGGGTAGTGTTGTGGTGTTTGTGTAGTGTAGGGTTTTAGGATTTAAGGTAGTTCTGGTGGGTCGTGCAGGGTAGTGTTTAAGTGTAGGGCAGACTGGGGGTAGGGGGAGGTTTGTGCTGGGGGTAATGTTTTAGGGTTTAGGGTAATGCTGAGGGGTCGTGTAGGGTAGTAATTGAGTGTGGGAACGGACTGTGGGTCAAGGAGGGTCATGCTGGGGGTAGTGTTTTATGGTTTAATGTAGTGCTGAGGGGTCGTGCAGGGTAGTGTTTGATTGTGGGGACCGGAATGGGGGTCGGTGAGGGTTGTGTTGCACCATCTGGCTTTCCTCTCTTGTCATGGCTCATTAAGCGCATCGCTTGCTGCTCGCCAGACGTGCCTTTTTAAAAAAAAGTTTACTTTTAGAGCGTAGCGTGGCGTGTGCACGCACTCGTGCCTGTTTATGCTTTTTGCATGCCCTGGCCTATGTGAACCTACACATGAAACTGTTGTAAATGAATCTAGGACCCTAGTGTAATTTTCCCGATTCATGCCCTTATATTTTTATACTTTATCCGATCCTTATATAGGCATAGAAATCATTACCATATTTAGACTGAGCCTTGCAGCCCAAATAAGGCATGGCTACTTTATATGTTCCGAGAATAAACAACGATTTCTTGGAAAAACCCGCCTTTAGCAGCTAGGGACTTCCCCCTGCTTGCATATTAATTTATCGAAGAGCTCCTGGAGTTTTCAAGGAATTGAACCTTTGAATGACGTTAGTAAGTACGATCATACGTCAAACTTGGCACCTTCAAGGTATAAATATGCCTACATTTGCCCAGACAAACGCACAGTGGTTTGGAGCAGATCGACTAACTACTTGCCTGAAGCCCTGCAGCAGTAAGTGCTGAAGGAAGCTGACCCTCCAGCTGATGCACTGAGAGACTCTGTCTTTCTCCTGCTGAGAAATCCAGCTCCTGTGCTTCCAGGCTACCCTTGCGGGTTGCTGGGTAATCGAGTCCTGAGAGACTGATACGAGACCTCCTTCATTCTAAACCAAGGTATGGAACTGATTAGACCCTTAGAGAATTCTTGATTAGATTCTTGGCAGTAACTACTAGACTTAAACTACTCCTCACTTACTTCTTCCCTTGTGCTAGGCTTAGGTCAGGTACACCTGGGTAGGCGTATTTTAGAAGCACCAGTTGAGTACTTTTAGTCATTCTTTTATCGCTGTATGTATTTTATATATTTTAGGCAATTTATGGCTTAGAAACCATATTATGCTTTTACAGTACTACTTTATAATACTGTTCATATTATATGCCTTGTACTTTATAAGCAGTATTTCTATTGTAGCAGTACATTTCTTATGCTTGAGAAAGAAGACTGTTCAATAAATACTTTTTATTGAAAACGCACGTCTCTCTATTTTCTCAGCACCTCTGGTGAAACGAAGCATGCACGATTGAATGAATAAAATAGTTATCTATTGTTTCTGCGACTCTAGAGATTGATTTCTTTTTCTTGGGAAACCAAGTTGCATGTTTATACAGTTGTCAGAAACGAATCCTTTCTTGTGAATTCGAGAAAGTTTCTAGTGACCTCTGAGCTAGCTGGCACTCACAATTAAGTTTAAAATATTCGGTAGAGACCTAGATGACCCAAGTCCTAAGTCTAACCTACAGTATATATTATTCCAATGCGCAGAGCCTATTGGGAATATAGGAACTACACTAAATGGCGCCCAACGTTTGGTAAGGCGATAATTTAACGCTAGATACTAGAGTAACTCTGTTGTGCTTTTCACACAGACCCCTTTTTTCTCTGAAATACTCCAAAAGACGTCTGGAGTAGGGAAAAGGATAATATCCGCCAAAACCGAGTAGGACGAAAATCCTATGTATTAGTTTTTTGTTTGTTCAACGTTGAAGGATACAGTGTTCCAAAATCTTGTGCGCCTAATCTTTGTTTCCTTGAAACTTGCTCTGCAAACTTTCAGTCAACAAAAATGATGGAGAGTGACAACGAGAGAGAAAGAGTAAGAGCTGCAGCAGCAGCACAAGCAGTTCTAGATGATCTGCTACAAAATGACCAGGCTATTGTAATAATCCTGGCAAATGTAAGAAAAAGTGTAACTTTCAGACTCATAAATAATGGGGTATCATCGAGAGGTGGTAAAGTAATCTTTGTCGTAGAGGCACATGAATATTCGCAGACAGAAGTAGTCTATTCATGGCTTCACTTTCCTGCAGCAGATGCAGGAACACATGAGTTCCAATACTATAAAGCAGAGGAACCCCTAGAGGAATATGTTCCTTTTGAGGACTTTGAAATTCCCCTAACTTACAAAGAGCATCAGCTCTGGTTTAAAGGCGCCCTAAAACATCAAGATCACATTACCAGGCTCGGTCCACTAGGTAGACCAGGACAAACATGGCCGGTACTAGCCAGCTATACACCACATCCAGACATTGAAAAAATGACAGGTCAAGAACTGTTTGCTCAGCTAAAACAGTTATTTAAAATACATAGACAATTGGTCCAATATGTTATGCGGACCTTAACAGTACAACCTACGGTAAGGATTCCACAGCACACCCCTCACCAGGGGAACACAAACAAAATCATGCAACAGACTATACAATCAGTCGTCGGTAAATTGCCTGCCAAAAGGAAACAAAATCCTTTTTGGTTAGCACAAAAATTACTCAAATTGAGGCAGTATTTCCTGATAGTACACCTCATGAGAAACACCGAATTCTAACAATCTGTTTACCAATGGGGATTGCACCACATGTAGAGGACTGTGACACTTGGGGTATAGTCTTTGCTTCAATCTACACAAAAACACATGGTGTTCCCTCTATGGCGGTAATACCAGACGTTCTAAGACAGATTCAAAATGAATACGGTCCAGAACCGGCCTTAAATCTGGGTATGAAATCACTAAAAGATTTCAAACAGGTCGCGGCTATACTATTAGCCAACATTAGAGGTGAAGCAGCATCAGTGGCAATCTGCCAGAAATTAAAAGAAACAGATATAGCAGACCAACCATATGAGCTTGCAAGAATTATGAAAAAATCATATGAAGAACTAGGTAGAGATAGTTTGGGTGGAAAAGCATTAAAACACCAACTAACTGAAAATCCTGAAAAGGTTTTTAATAAAAAATAATCTCACTACTCCTAAAAAGAGTGGGAAAACAGTAAACCGACACTTCCTAGAGAGAAGCGTTCTCAATCCAGAGGAAGGTGTCCCCAAAGGGGAGTTAGGTCTCTGCAACGGGAGTCCTCTGAAAAAAGGTATAACCGTAGGAATAGGGATACTTTGAGAAAACCTGATAGATATCTAGATACTGATACACGTTCCTCTCGTACCTTTCAGACTTCCTCACAGAAATCCGAAAGAAGAGGGCGATCAGAACAGAAAGAGGAACGGGTGAAGTCCAAAGAAGAACAGCTTGTTTAAAAAAAAAAGAAAACTCAGTTTACCAAGAAGAAGGTAGCAAGCATAAAAAGCAGACATGCCGAGATTCTTGAGGACACAACTCAAGAACGGGGAGTGGGCGCAGAAAATGCTAGACAGCGCAGCAGAAGTCACCATAGTTTGCAGGATCCTGATGGATCATCTGGAGACAGTGGACTTAAATGAATGCATTCAAGTTGAAACTGCCGACACCAGGGTTAGTGTACCCCACAAGTTATATGAAGTAACACTCCGGATGGAGGGGGACATAACTAGAAAAATAGGAGCACTTTTTTGGGAGAATCTCTCCTAGGGCTATGACATTCTTCTAGCTGAACAAGACTGGCCACCTGAATTTGTTAGGGAGTGCCCACATGGCGAAGAGATAATTATGCCAGCCTTCTCAAATCACATTCCAATTCATAAAAAATACACATATGCCATAAAATGGGCAGTGTCCAGGCTCCAGCATTATACAAAAATCATGCAGGATGGGATGAGGCTCTCCTCACCATAAAATCCAGTTAAAAAATCAACCTACTGCACAAAGGCAGTATCCAGTTAAGCAAGAAGCTAAGAAACAAGTCAGGGAGATTTTAAATCAAGTTGAATATCAAGGGGTGATTGAAACATGCACCTCCTCAATGAACAATCCTTTGTTTCCTGTCTCCAATCCAGACAATTCATTTCATCTAGTTTTGGATTACAGACATTTAAACTCATGTGGCAAAAAAATTTGCAGTTCAAAATGCACACAGTGCAGCACTGATGAATAACATTGTGCACAAAAAGTATAAAACGACATTAGATATCTCAAATGGTTTCTTCTGTCAAAACATTGCACCTGAAAGCAGGCTTTTGACCGCTTTCTCAATTATGGGGACACAGCGAAAATGTTGCCGTCTCCCCCAGGGATTCAAGAATAGTCCAGGATAATTTTCAGCCAGAGTAACAGAGTTACTACAAATCTACGATGATGAGGCATTATCTTATGTTGATGTCTCATGTCACTCTGGTAAATAATTTCTGGTAAAATGTCTGGCTTCAAAATTAATTTTGGTCAAGGATCACACTGAGTGTCTGTGTGAAATAAGGAATTATATTTTCACATTTTTCAATAATGTCACCTATGTCTGCTGACAGTTTGCCTCTCTTAGCTTAAAGGGTACTCTGTGCCTGTGTCTCATGTCACTTTGTACCTGCCCCATCTCTCTCTTTGTGTGTGTCATTTCTCTCTTTGCGTGTGTCTCATGTCACTCTGGTAAATGTTTTCTGGTAAAATGTCTGGCTTTAAAACTTTAGTCAAGGATCACACTGAGTGTCTGTGTGAAATAAGGAATTATATTTTCACATTTTTTAATAATGTCACCTGTGTCTGCTAACAGTTTGCCTCTCTTAGCTTAAAGGGTACTCTGTGCTTGTGTCTCATCTCACTCTGTGCCTATATGTCATATTACTCTGTGCCTGCTCTATCTCTCTTTTTGTGCGTGTGATTTGTCTATTTGCGTGTGTCTCATCTCACTCTGGTAAATGTTTTATGGTAAAAAGTATGGCTTTGACATTTTTTACAAGGATCACACTGAGTGTCTGTATGAAATAAGGAATTATATTTTCACATTTTGTGATCCTTCTGAAAAATGTTAAAGCCATATATTTTACCAAATGACACACACAAAGAGAGAGATGAGGCAGGCACAGAGTAAGATGACACACAGGCACAGAGTGAGGTGGGACACAGGCACAAAGTACCCTTTAAGCTTAGAGATGCAAACTGTGAGCAGACACAGGTGACATTATTGACAAATGTGAAAATATAATTCCTTATTTCATACAGACACTCAGTGTGATCCTTGTCAAAAATATTAAAGCCATACTTTTTACCATAAAACATTTACCAGAGTGAGATGAGACACACGCAAACAGACGAATGACACACGCAAAGAGAGAGAGAGATGGGGCAGGTACAGAATGAGATGACACACAGGCACAGAGTGAGGTGAGACACAGGCACAGTGTACCCTTTAAGCTTAGAGATACAAACTGTGAGCGGACACAGGTGACATTATTGAAAAATGTGAAAATATAATTCCTTATTTCACACAGACACTCAGTGTGATCCTTGACCAAAATTTTAAAGCCAGACATTTTAGCAGAAAACATTGACCAGAGTACATGAGACACACACAAAGAGAGAAATGACACACACAAAGAGAGTGATGGGGCAGGTACAAAGTGACATGAGACAAGGGCACAGAGTACCCTTTAAGCTTAGAGATTCAAACTGTGAGCAGACACAGGTGACATTATTGAAAAATTTGAAAATATAATTCCTTATTTCACTCCCCTTGTCTCACGCTCACTTGCCTTTATCCACCACTCTTTCCTCAACCTCATTGCTCTTCTCTCACCCTCCCTCAGCCCGTTCTCTTACTCTGCTTCCCTCACTTATCCTCATTACCCATGTTTACTCCCCTTCCCCTCACTCCTCTCCCACCCTCACTTTCTTTCAGTTCCCCTTCTTCACTTCCCTTCCCCTCTCTTCCCTTCCTTCGCTCATTCGCTCATTCTCCTTCCCTTACTCACCTTACTCCACTTCACTCACTCCCTCTGTCCTCTCACTTCTTCACTGCTCTCCTCTCACTCCGTCTGTCTTACCCTCACTCCCTCTGTCCCCTTACTCTCACTTCTCTTCAATCACCCTCACTCATCTTCAAACCCTCACTGTCATCAACTCACTCTCACTCACTCCACCTTCCTTCTCCCTCACTCCCCTTGGCTTACTCTCACTCCCATTACTTTACCCTCCCTCACCTTCTTTCCCTCAAAATCAATCCCCTTTTTTCACCTTGACTCATTTCTTTCGGTCACTCCCTGTCACTCTCCTTCGCTTACTCCACTTCGACTCACTCTTGTTTACAACTCACCTTCTCTCACTCCTCTTCGGTCACTTGTTCCCTCTATCACTTTCTCCCTTTCATTCACTCATTTCATTCATTCATTTATTCAGTACACATTCTCAGAAAAAAAGAATGGCAAAATATATAAAGAATATAGCTCTTTTTGGAGAATTGGAGGTAGTTCTGAAAATAACTTTTTTTTCTTCTTTTTTATAACGATTTATTATATTTTTATTTTTTTCAGGGGAAAAACAAAACCAGGGATTCCAAAACTGCTCAACAGGAACAGAAAAAAGGGGAAAAATTAGGCCTGGGGAGGGCAGCGGTGTTCCTCTCTCCTCCGAGCAATCAGTTCAATACTTTGCTCCCCATAAGAGAGTAGTTCATCGCAGTCCATGCATACAATTTTGATTCGTGCAAAGACCGGCTGCACGTTCGGGATCATTCTTCCACCTTGTCTTCCCAAAGCTGTTGTTCCACCAGTCGAGGTACTGGCCCCATCTCTCAGTGCATTGCGTGCCAGGTCCTTGACACTCCCCCTGGAAAAGTTGTTCAGTTGTCTTCTCTGCGCAAGCCTAATTAACGTGGCATTTCCAAAACTATATTTTTTATTTGGATTGCCACGTGATAAAGTGGTGCCACAAATTTTGCAGCACACCTTTGCTGCATTCACCTTTTTTTGTCCTTCGGGGAAAGTAAAAAACTTCAAAATGAATTGTTCTTTCACTTTCCTGGAAGGAGGATCCTCAGGCAGAAATTTCTCTTCAGAATCAGAGGAAGTGTTGTGCAAATCAGCCATCTCTCCAAAATTAGATGCAGAAGCAGGCAAGAGGTGATCTCTTAGCAATTGCAAAGAGGTAGTGAGGGATATGGGTGGGGACTTTCAATATTTGTGGGAAAAAACTGTTATGAACCAATGAAAAGTGTTATTTTAAGGTCACAGGACTTGACGCGCTTACGTTACGCGCTCCGGAGCGCTTCCGGGGGCGCCTTCGCGGCACGTACGTAGGCGCTACCGAGGGCGCTTACGCGGCGTGTCCAAATGATGTTTTGCTAGATTTTTGGAAATGCGTTTAAAGTTAAATACGGTTATTTAAAATTAAAAATACTACTTTTATGAGTATGCCACTGAATGTCTTGCATTATTATTTACTTTAAATACATACTTATATTTTTCTCCGCTCACGGAAATAGCGCTAACGTTACGGTTACGGGTGCGTTTACGGGTGCGCGTACCCTGAGCGCTCCAGGGTTAAAAAATAAAAATAAAAAAACACAGGAAAAATACATTGAATAATTAATGTTCGAAAAATATACATTATTTAAATATTTTTTTAACATTATAATAATTAATATCAATAAAAAATAGCTATTAAAAAAACGTAATAATTCACTTTTAAAACCATAGGTTACAAACTCATTATTTTTAGGAATTAACTTTTAAAAAACCTTTGAAATTCACTGAAAAAAACAGGTTTAACAGTCGTTATAATTAGGAATTAGCATTTAAAAAACGTTTGAAATTCACTGAAAAAAACATAGGTTTCACACCAGTTATAGTTGGCTGAACATTTTACTCATACAAAACCATTGAAATTCCCACGTTATAGTTAGTTGGACTCACTATAACTCGCACGCCCGCAATCCACTGCTGATGATGTCATATATTACATCATTCATAACATGGTCAGTGACATCACTGATGACATCACTGATGACCTCTTGCCTCCCTTTCTCCATAACGTGTTTTCCCACCTCATTCTCCTTCACTCCCTTTACCTCAGACCTCAGTGTGTGCTTCACCACGCTTCAGCTTCCTGCCAAGCTCCAGCTGCCTCCCACCCCATCAGGATCATGATTCCTCCACCCGCTGTACTTCATCCATTCCCGATCCTGACAATGTTCCACCCTCCTTCCCTCCTTCACGCCCTCCCTGTTCTTCCCCCTCAATCTCCTTTGCCGTATCTCCACTCACTCCACCTTCCTTTCTTCTTCTTCATTTCCATGCTGTCACCATTTCTCCCCCTATCACCCCATCACCGCTCTCAGCCTTTCTTCCTCACACGCCCCCCTCATGCCCCTTCTCTGCCAATGCCTGTCACCTTTACTTCTCTGGGTGCTTAATTTGTGCCAGTGCTTAGCACCGGCACTTATTTTTCAAGGCCGGGTCTATATTCTACACGAAATATTGATTTCCCTGCACGTTGCTTACTAAGCACTGACCTGGTTCCCAGTGTCCCCGGCGAAGAGCTCCTATCTCATGTGACTGCGTGTGCTTAAAATATTTCAAATTGGATGCCGTTGCTTGCCCCGGCCCAGCTGGCCTCCTTATTGTGAGCCACACAGTACTGCCAGAAACTGCCTGGGCCCCTGTCTCGGGGTAAGTTAGGTTACACCCCATTTTGAAATCGTTCAATCAATGGTGAAGGGTTGCAAATTCGCCCCTGATTGGCGAATCGTCAAGTGTGTACCCGGAGTGGCCCAATGAGCAGTGTTTTTGCCCATGGCCCGCCCAGCATACTGCGCAGCCGCAGGCCTATTCAGCCGACGACAGAAGTAATCATCATGTCGAACAGCAAGCCTCCTTTGTAGATTACTTGAAACAAAAAAGGCTGTCCCAGTAAGTAATTAATTTAACTCTGTAACATGATGGTAGTGGTAGTGTGAACAGAACAGAGCAGTCAGATTGTCTGTTTTTAGACAAACTGTGGCATTTGCAGTTTATCTTTCTCATAGTCATTCTTTATAGCCAGGTTTTATCCTGCTATTTGCTTGCACTGTATCAATGAAAATAAATATGACACTTCTGAGCTGCACTGTTTGTATCGAGATAGCACATGTGCTGGAGTCAGCATTTGTGCATCTGTGCAGAGCCATGATTATCTGAAATACATTTGCAAACTAGGATATTTTGCCATTCATGTTTGAACTACTCTTGTGGAAAAGGGCAAGAGAAGTTCTGATGACAGAGACACCATGGCTCGAAGACAGATATCCTACTTTGTGAATGTATTTTAAGTCAATAACTCATTTTAAACCTTTAATGAACATGTGCATCCATTGGTTGGATTAAATAATGTAATACGCTGTAACTGGTTAGTGAAATGATAAACAAATATTAGAAATTGAGATGGCCTTCTCTTTCTGGCTACACTTCTGAATCCTTCCACTGTCCCAATTCTCGGCTTATTCCCGCCGTCTGATTATCTGCCCACAGTTCCCCTACTTTTAAACCCCATTTCGACCACTGGTTGAGTTCAGTTATGTTCTCTCTTCAGTTCTCTGTAGTGGGTGTTGCTTTTATTCAGGGTCCTGTGCCCCGGGTTTGCTTGCATTCCATTTGCGAGACTCTAGCCACTACAACCCTCACACCCATCATAAAATAAGCCTTTCTTTTGCGACATTTTGCAGATGTCAGCTTGCAGCCCTGCAAGGATATTTGATATATTGATGCTTCTTTATTGGAGGGTCTGGTGCCTCCGGATGAAAAACTTGAGAAATGGCTTTTGCAACAGATATTCTCCATGTACATTTTTAACTTTGTTGAGAATAGCCAATCGTGCTTCGCATCCACACATTCAGAGTAAATATTTTTCGGCAACGTTTGTATGTATATTAGGCAATACTTCAGTGATTATTTTTCTTCAGGAGTGAAGTAGCATAAGCCCCCACAGTGCGGGTGTGCAGAGCTCCAGGGGGCCCCCTAAGCAAAAGTGGTAGGTGTTGGGGAGGGGGCCCCCTCCGAGTACTTTGCCGGGGGGGCCCCCTCAAGTTTCGTTACGCCACTGCCTGAACCGAGCTTGGTGTGGGGGCCGAGGAGCTCCTCTTTCCGCACACCCTCGTCCCTCTGACATTACATCGCAGTTAAGGGCTTAGCCAAACATTCATATAATTTTAAACATTGTTCAGGGGGATTTTACCCCTGCTTTCCGCTGTAGCGGGGCTCTCTGCTGCTGCTCACAGATTTTCAGATAATTTAGGGATGCGACAGAAGAGAGTGATGGAGAGAGGGGTCATCTGAGGTAGAAAGGGAGGGTGACAGAAAGAAGGACAGAGGCCTCAAGTGTGCATTTCTAAATTGGATGACTCAGACTGAGGGCAGTGAAAGAGAGGAAAAGCATCCAGGCAATTATCTAGAAATGCTGGTAATACACGGATTTGTGTTGGAAACATCTCTGGTGTCGGGCAGCACAGGTCCTATGATTATGTTATGAATACTTATTAGCTCTTAATAGACCGTGCAGTTTGGATGTGAGTGCCTGAAATGCTGCAGATTTGTGTACTGCCTGTAGTCAGTCATCAGAAGGCCTTGCAGAGTTACAGGCAAGATTTATTTCCTGAAAGGGCTGAAAAGTCGCATGATATCATGGCCTTCATGGCAGGAGGCTGGTGTTCACTTTTTGGAACAACTATTCCATGACAAGAACTTTAAATCTTTCTCTCAAATCAGTGAGGAATTCCTTTTTCCATCCACACAATCTCGTCAATATACTCAACTTCAACAAGCCATCACAAAACACTTAGGTTCTCCACCCGATTTGTTGGCCATATCTCCTATTTTATCTTATTTACATCTGTGGGGAAACCTTAAAGGTGTGACTTCTGGTCTTTACAAAATTTCCTGCATCCTCTTTTTTCGCAACCCCTCTCGAAAGCTCTTCAATTAAAGTGGCAATCTCGCTTATCAGTTACATATTCCATTACTCAATGGGATCAAATTCTGGAAGGTTTACATAAAGGTGTCCGAGAAGCTTGTCTCAAATTTAGCATTTTCAAAATCATCCATGAATGGCACTGGTCTCCATCCAAACTACATCATGCCAAATTGATAACACACTCTTTGTGCTGGAGATGTTCTGCTTCTGGCTGTGATATTACACACATTATTTGTGAATGCCCCCGTACTAAATCATTTTGGCTTTTTATTAGAAAGATTTTGGCATCTACTATGTCATTACCATTGCCCTTTACTTCTGCAAATATTATTTTACATGATTTTCGAGGTCTTCCGAAATTGTCTAAACCACAAACTCGTCTTCTTCATACTGCTTTGGCTACGGCCAAAATCTGTATGTTATGCCATTGGACGTCTCCCTTATCTCCTTCTCAGGAAGAGTGGCTAGTGGCCATGGTACAAACAGCTTCTTATGAACGTGTAATTTATAACTTACAGGATCAGGCTTCTGTTTTCCTTCAAACATGGTCCCTATTCATAGACGCCACGGTGGATAGTGACTCTGTTTCCATTCCTTCCTCCCCAACGTCTGCTATCCGTTCTTAATTATTTTTCCTTTTATTTTTGCTTTTGTGTACTCTTCCTGGTTTTTTCCTGCTCCTTAATCCTCTTCATTTGTCTCGGTCACCTCTTTTATCTCCTTTCTTTTATTACTCTGGCATTCTTTGTTCTTTTCTTTTTTTTCTCTTTCCTTTTCTTTTCTCCTTTCCTTTCATTCTTTCGCTTTCCTCTTTTCTGTTCCTTTTTGCTTTATAGCTTATTGAATATTTGATATTTTTGCTTTTTGACATTTAATATATCCTATGAATAATAATTATGTCATTTTCATATCTTATTTTATTGTCTACCTACATGTGTATGTATTTTTGTATTTTCATCTAAAATCTTTTAATAAAAACAAAACAAAAAAAGGGCTGACAAGATGGGGTCGGTCATGACTCAAATAATGCAAAAGCTGGGCCGGGAAAAAAGTTTGGACGAATTAGAAACCTGAGGTCTGCCTTTATTTAGTGCACAGCTCTTGTCCTTCATATAGCTTCTTAGCGATGCACATCAACCATGTCCTGTGCATGCACAGGTTGCACAGGTGGATGTTTGTGAAAAGATTAGAGCCGTAACCCGAGGCTTTTCATTCACCCATTGAGGACATCGAAATATAAAGTAAGCTTTAGCAAATAGTTTGCCATCAAAAGTGCTCCTCTTTAGTAAGTTTAGCCGTGCATGTGACCGATCAATCCACGCCTGGCTTTGCATGCTGGGACTTGAAGGCCCTTTATCATCCTAACATTAAATGTGAAACGAAGTCCTCTAGAAAACTAAAGCCCGGAACTGGTGTATTGTCTTATGAAGGGTTTCTCCATTGGAAAGCAGTCCTAGTGTACTAACGGTATTACTTCTTCAAACATAGCAGACTATGGTTTTCCCACCTGCGCAGTGGAATCCTTCCTTATCTCTGTCTGCAATCAGAGTTAGAGTTTTAAACACAGAGACTGTGAGTCGTGCCTGCTCCACTACAACAGTCAAATGGTGCAGTATAAATGTGCACAACTGTATCAGGTCACTTAAATGAAATACTTTTCAGTAGGACTGGTGTCAAAGACATTACAATGTTACTAAAGATATACATATTGCAGTCAACCATTTTCATCCATTGGTCTATTATTGTCATTCACATTTTTGTTTTTCCCACCACATCATGTCTATAGTTGACATGTGGAGGGCACAGCCCTTAAACTTTCTGATTTAGCATTGACAGCATACTAATGCTCAAGAATGGTTTATAGCAGTGAACCGGAAATATTTCACCCCTCAACCCGCACCAGGTGCCCGTGATTCTTTGTTGGCAGTCACTGCTTTAAGGTTTGCATCTCCCCACAAAAACAAGCATTTGCAATGTAATAGATCTTGCATTTGCGAGGGTTTGAGATATTGGCATTGTAAATAACAATACCTTTTAAATATGTGTTTTGAAAACCTGAAAGCAGTGCGTAAATAAGCACTTTGTACTTGTAATCCTGTCTTACAACAAGCAAGTCTGGCAGTAAACGAGGTGCAGTTACTGCCAGCCTTGGTTCTCGTAAGCAACGACTATAATTAGAAAAGTGCGTGTCTATGACCGCTTGCCAGTTTTTAAAACACATACATAAAAGGCATTGTCATTTTTAATGCCAATAACTCAAACTCTCACAAATGTGAGACCTTATTGCATTGCAAATGCTTGTTGTGTTTACTGACACGTCTGCTTCATAAAGTAACGGACCTGCAAGCAGAAACTGTGACACATTTGAGGTATTGAAATGTGTTTTCACAACACTTTTAGAGTGCCATAAAAAGAAGGAAGGGCAGACATATTCTTGGAACGAAAGAGACTACAATGACACTGTCCTACTACACGTTTCTTGTTCAGAATTCACAGAAGTGACAAAATGTAGGTTTTTGCAGTGTCTCTTGAGATCATTTAGTTAGCATATTTAGTTTGTTCCTGGAGGTCGGGAATGGGAACGTTGGAGCAATAATCTTTGCATACTGAAATGGTACAGTGCCATTTATTTCATACATTTTCTGTCACCATGCTGCGCTTACACGTTGCCCTTTTTTATGTTCAGAGACGTGCATGCTTCATAAAGTAACCGTTTTTGTTTATGCCGATGGTAGACTGAACCACTGAAACTCAGGGTGTGTCTTTTTCTTTCACTACAGAAACTACTCCATATGAATGCAAGTGCTGTGGTTTTTACCATACTATATGGTTCGTGATGGTTAGGCTTGCCTTTTGTGTTTCAGAGAATGCGAGATGCCTGCTTTCACCAAGTAGCTTTACATTTTAAGTGTTTAACAGTGCTATGCCTCTGTAGTTTGTACCACTCTTGTCGTGAACACGGCTACGTGGAAGGGTTAATCCTCTATCCGTCACTGGGGCCAGTCAAGAAACTCTCTAAGCTTGTTCTTCGAATCTTCGCGGAAAGGTTTTCACTTGGAGTAAGCTCATACAATTCCACCACATGGGGAGCTGCAAATTATTCAAAGTATTTTTTCCCAAAAATGGTTGCAAATGTTGTTTTTATGTGTGTTGCTAGGCGTAATGATGCCTATTAAAGGTGAATGAAAAAGACATCTGGCCTAATTTTGCGGTGGCCAGTCAAGGAGAATCCACACAAACAAGCATAATTCTCACACCCAGTGATGCACTAGTTCTATTTACTGTTTACCTGGGGGTGGACCTAGTACTGTAGGAGAATCCTCCAACTTCCCCAACAGTTTAGTCGTTTCAGAGTTAATTCCTTCAACATGGTAGCCCAGTTAATCCTGTGAAAACCTTACATAGGCAAATATTTTCAGACTTTCAGGGAAGGGTCAGTAGTGTCCCTAAATGCTTTAACAAAGTCAGGATGTTAGGTTGGGCAATTATGTGATGACTACTATGTACCCCATCCTGTGGGTGCTTTTTAGTTCCCCCCGTGAAGGGCATTGGCAGAATTTCCACTAGAGGATAGCCCTTCTTTTCCAGAATGGTTCATTCACACATTAACAATGGCAGAGAACACTCTGCCACCCAATTTTCATAATTGTAACCTGGTTGGAACATTCTCCCCAGTGATTGACGTAATGTCCTCCACTCACACTATAAATCAGTCTGAAACTTAGTTTAAAGAAAAGGTGAAGTAATTTGTGGGAGATGTAAGCACTATTTCTTCAATGAGTTGCTCCTATTGCAGTCACAACATGCTTTCCTGCAACACTCAGCGCTCCATGGGTGCTTTCCCTTTCCGAGGAGCCCGGGACAATTGCGGCCGCTTCTTTGAAAAGGTCTCACATTGCCAAGAGTTTGAGCTATTGGCATTGTAATTATTTTTATTGTTTGTGTTTATTAGCAAAACAGATAAATAAAAGGCATTGTCATTTACAATGCCAAATAATTTAACTCTGGCAAAAGCGAGACCAATTGCATTGTAAAATCTTGTTTTTCATCCCACTTAAAACCCTGATGTCAAGCTCTTCCATTCCTGGTGCTTTGCAGCAGTTTTAAGATGATCTTAGAGTATCTTGTTGCTTAAATGGCTGTAATTTCTGAAACTTCTATGTTTCCCTCATCTTCATTGCTTGATTTTGCTTGTGAGAAAGTGTCACTCATAGTCATTGAAATGTCACTCATAATTGCACTGAAATTCAGAAAACGTCACACATAAGCAATCCAAAACTTTGACAGATATGTTGGATCCAATTATTTGTGGGCTTTTAGGAGGCTGCAGGGCATTCAATGTGGTACTCCCAATTGAGGCAGGGTGTCTGAGATCGCCTCTCAACATTGGCGCTTCAGGCTCAAATGAATTACATACTCTTAATAAAAAGCAAGTGTGGTAGCAATTGAATGTAGGAATTTGTATCGCTGTACCATCAATGGTATGGTCTTACAGTCACAACTGCTGACTTTGAAGCTGGGTGCCAGGGTTCGAGTCCCTGGGTCGGATCCCCATCCTCTGATTCTAGGCTCATCACTTAATAGCTGGATATCAGGTTATGCTTCAGATTCTTATGCAGGAAAGTTGCGATGATAGGATGAGCTGTTTGGTCTTAGTTGCCTACTAAAATCTTGCTTTGCATGACTACCCCTCTTTTCTTTTTCTGCCTGCCCCATGTGCAGTGGTACAGAGTGGGTCACTGATAAAGTGTGCTTGGATGGCCACTGTTGTCCAACATTAATAGCCCAAATTTAACACATTTCATGTGGAGCACTCCTGCCAATATAAACCTATAAAGTAACTCCTGATCTTTGAAATCTTCTGAACTTTTGTGAAGTGCATGAAAATTGAGAAATTTTGAAAAAACTTCACAATATTTCAGAGGAAATCTATGTGTCAGACGACGTCTTCCTCAGGGTCTGTCGTGAAGTAATAAGGACCCACCTCTCGATACCTCCAATTCCGAATGTAATTATTACACAGAATCTTGGAGTGATCAAGCGGGGGGGAAAAGGGAATTAGGAAGGGGACAGCAGGGAAGGAGATCTGAAAAGGAAAAGTTATTAACCAAACATTCCGTAATCCTAATTTGGCTAAAGACCTTTGAACCAAGACTGAGAATGTTCTAGAACTCAAGCCCTTAATCAAACTCTCTATGAATTCAATCAACTCCTTGTAATTATATATAGTCATTAATCACATTCTTATTCACAATGTTGTTAATTCTCTTTTCCCTTGTGAATTGCAACAGATTCTCCTTTTAAAGAAAAAACACCACACTTTAGTAAATTGACTCCTTTACCAAAGTTTGAAGAGCCACCCAAATAAAATATCACACAGTTGTCTTTCACATAAGCTCCAGCTAAAAACACCTTTTGGCCTTTTCACCAAAACAATCACAAGAAAGAATTGCGCCTAGATAATCTGTGATAGAAATGAATTCACGCGCCTTCAATTAGCTTTGCGCTCCTCAGAAAACATTAAACATCCCTTGCCAGCAATGAGATGCTTTTCACAGTTTTTAAAAGAAAAGAAAACGTAAAAGATTCAGACTTTCTGTGCCTTTAAATATTCTTTTGTAAATTAGCAGCCTTATTTGTCACCTTTAAATCAAGAAAGTAAACTTCGACATTTTGCGCCATGAACTCGGATTTCTTATTCCCTACCTGTAGAGTACGACCTACTCTACTTCTCTGAAGGACAAGACGTTCCTTCTGGATCCTCAAAACGACTCTTCTACTCAGGAATCTTGAAAATGGAGCAAGCTGGAAACTGCCACGCCCCCTGAGAACGATCCCCGAAAGCCTCCGGTGAACTCCCTCTCCAAAACAGCTGGATCTGCAGAAACACGAAGGGGAGCAAGAAGAGCCCACAGCCACTCCCTAGAAAACGACCAGAGTAGTGAGCACAGGAGACAGGGCGCGGTCACGTAGGTTAACGTACCTACGGCGCTTACGCATGCGACCAGGCTACCAAAGCTCACGCATTAGGCGGACGCTTTCCACATGCCAAACTTCACGCATTAGGCGGAACAGCATTTAACAGCAGTAAAAGGACAGGCAGCCTGCACAGCTATTCTAACGAGGATGCAAGACAGATGGACAAGCAGGTCTAGAACACAACAACCACCAACGCCCTCCCAAAGATGACTGATGCATTTTGCCACACGGGTACCCCCGAATGCTGAGTGGGGCGGGCCCTAGACCACAGGCCACCCTAGCCCTGACAGTACTCCCCCCTCCCAAGAGTGGTCTAGGGCCCGGCTTCAGAGGGTGAAGGAGGTGGAAACGGCGTACCAAGCGAGGGGCATGAACATTGCCAGCCGGCTCCCAGGAATCATTTTCAGCACCGTATCCCTTCCAGGAGACAAGATACCACAACCTGGAGCCCCGATGTTTAGAATCTAAAATTTTCTGCACCTCATATTCCCAATTACCATGAACTAAAATCGGTGCTGGACGGGGAGCCAGATTTTGATTAGCAGGTTTAAGAAGGGAAGTATGAAACACTGGATGAATGCGTAGAGACCTGGGCAGCAACAGCTTGAATGTCACAGGGTTCACCTGACGCAGAACTGGATAAGGACCAATGAATTTAGGTTGAAACATACTCTTGTGTTTAAAGTTCAAGTTCTTTGTGGACAGCCAAACTTTGTCTCCAGGGGCATACTTAGGACCTGAACGATGCCTTTTATCATACTGCTCTTTATATTTCCTTTTGCTTTGTAACAAGCGATCTTGAACCTGACGATGGATAGTTTGCATAAGTTGTACAGAGTCTCTAACTGCCGGCACACCACTCCCATCATTGGGTAAAGTCAACGGAATGGTGTTAGGTTCATAGCCATAAAGCGCCTCAAACGGAGAGGATCCGATTGATGAATGAGGCGAAGTATTATATGCAAATTCAGCAATCCAAAGTAAATCTAACCAAGATTTCTTAGAGTCCGTAACATAACATCTCAAGTATTGTTTCAAAGTTTGGTTCAGTCTTTCAGTTTGCCCATCAGTTTGAGGGTGATAACTGGTGGACATATTGGAAGTGATTTGTAGATTTTTACACCATTGTTGCCAGAACTTGGAAGAGAACTGAGAACCTCGATCTGAAAGCAAAACTGAAGGTAGGCCATGTAAGCGCACCACATGTTGCAAAAATAGCTGTGCTAATTGTCCAGCAGAAGGTAATTGCTTACAAGGAATGAAATGTGCATATTTGGTTAAACTGTCCACAACTACTAGAATCACAGTATGCTGATTGATTGGTGGCAAGTCAGTAATGAAATCCAACGAAATATGTTTCCATGGTTCAGTTGGTGTAGGTAGAACCTGCAGAAAACCTTTTGGTTTAGTGTGATCGGATTTAAATCTTGCGCAGACTTCACAATCATTAGCCATCTTCATTACGTCTTTTTGCAGCGTTGGCCACCAAAACATCTTTTGTATTTTCTCCACAGTCTTTCTGGGGCCTGGATGTCCTGCCATAGGATGTGAATGTAACCAGTTGAACACAGTTTCCTGTAATTGCAAAGAGGGCAGATATACTTGTTTTCCATGGAAAGGTATCCCTTCTTTGATGGTTTGATTAACGTCGGAGTTCAACCATGATTTCCACTGAGAAGAAGGAAAACTTTCATGAATATTCTCCAGAAATTGATCTGCCGAGAGCACACTGATTACTTTGCCAGGATCGATTATAGGTTGAGGAGTTCCTTCAAAGCGATGCAAAGAAGAGTCTTTTCTGGACAGGGCATCAGCTTTCTTATTGTCTTGACCTGGACGAAAGGTTATTATGAAGTCATACTCGGCAAAGAACATCATCCACCTGAGTTGTCGCGGGGTTAACCTTCTAGCTGAGCTCATGAACTGTAGATTTCTATGATCAGTATATACTGTCACAGTAAACTTTGCTCCCATGATGTAATGTCTCCATTCTTTGAAGGCTTCTAGTATAGCAAGTAGTTCTTTTTCAGCTATAACATAGTTTTGCTCTGCAGGATTTAATTTTCGAGACATGTAAGCAACCGGATGCATTTGACCAGTAGTGTGATGCCTTTGAGAAAGAATGGCTGCTATGGCTACATCAGAGGCGTCAGCTTCAATGATAAAAGGTTCTTCTACGTTGGGATGCATGAGAACGGGTGCTTCAGTAAAGGCCTTTTTTAGCTTCTGGAATGCATTTTCAGCTTCTGAGGACCATTCAAATTTCACCTTCTTCCTCAACAAACGTGTGATGGGAGCTACCACAGCAGAAAAGTGATCAATGAAGCGACGGTAAAAATTCGCAAATCCCAAGAAGCATTGTATGTCTCGAACTGATGTCGGAGTGGGCCAATCAGCAACGGCTTTAATCTTTCTGTCAGCCATTTTCATTCCAGTTGGAGTGAGGAGAACTCCCAAAAATTCAACTTCACGAACATGAAAATCACATTTAGATAGTTTACAATACAAGTTATGAGACTGAAGAGTGCTCAAAACCTTCTTGACGTGACCTTCATGTTCAGCTTCAGAATCGGAATAGATCAAAATATCGTCTATATAGACGATAACAAAAAGATCCAAAAATTCTTTCAAGGCATCATTCAAAAAAAACTGGAAAGCCGCTGGTGCATTGCACAGTCCGAATGGCATTACCAAGTACTCAAATAATCCATATCGAGTTTTGAAAGCAGTCTTCCATTCATCACCTTGCCTGATACGAACCAAATGGTAGGCCCCTCTGAGGTTCAATTTAGTGTAAATTTCTGCCCTTTTAACTTGGTCCAACAGAACAGGCATGAGAGGTAATGGATATTTATTCTTGACAGTGATTTTATTCAACGCCCTATAATCGATGCAGGTCCTCAATTCCCCATTTGCTTTTGGAATGAAGAACAACGGAGATGCTGCCGGAGACTTGGAGGGGCGGATGAAACCATTCTCTAAATATTGATCAAGATACTGTCTTAAATGTTGGTTCTCTTTTTCAGACAGAGCATAGATGCGACAATTTGGGACACTAGAACCTGGTACGAGGTCAATTTGACAGTCATAGCTACGATGAGGAGGAAGGAGGGCTGCCTTAGCTTCACTGAAGACCTCTGCGAATTCCTTGTAAATTTTAGGTAAAAGTGTTTCTTTTTCTTCTGCTGTGGCCAATTGACTTAGAGTTGGTTTTAAGGCGTTTAGGCAAGAAGAATGGCAAAAGTCAGACAGGAAAACCAGTTCTCTCTTCCGCCAATCTATGGTTGGATTGTGTAAACAAAGCCAAGGCATTCCAAGAATAAAACCATACTGAGGTGCTTGGATAACATCAAATTGGAGCTCTTCCTTATGTATTTGTTGCTTAGCATCTTCACAGAACATAACGACCTTAGAAGTTTGCATGGTTACTGGCCCTCCAGCTAAAATTTTTCCATCCACTGCTTGGACAATTTCTGGAGTCTCTTTTTGCTCACAGATGATTCCTAGGCGTTGGGCAGTTTCTAAATCTACAAAATTACCTGTAGCTCCAGAATCAACTAAAACTTCCATTTGGCATGTTTCACGAATTAACCTGATTTGTACGGCTAATCTAAAATGTGCTTTGTAGTTAGAGACACATGAGTTCACAGAAGGGAAGGCAATGGTTCCCAAGAGATCTCCCTTCAAACATCTTGGGCCAGTTAGTTTTCCGATTTTTGATCTGTTTTTTCCAGAGCTGCTGACTTACTAGAGTTAGGAAATCTTCCTTTAGGCTTAGTCAAACAGTCCTTCACGAAGTGACCTTTTCGACCACAGTAAAGGCATTGTCCGTTCTTTCGACGATTGTCTTTTTCTTCTTTTGACAAAGGTTGTCTTAAGGTTCCTATTTCCATTGGCTCAGAACCAGTTTCAGAGTTTGTGAATTGAGGCCTGGATTTAGCTTCAGATCTCCAATTAGGTTTGTCTGTCCTTTTTTTATCTGATCTTCGTTCAGAGAGTCTGTGATCTAAACGCAGCGTTAGATTAATCAATTCAGAACAAATAATTGGTTGAGGATCAATTTGCGCCAAAACATCTTTTAGATCATCTTTTAAACCTTGATAAATGAGAGCTGCTCTTTTTTCCTCTGGCCAAGAAGTTTCAGCGATCAATCTGTTGAAGTGAGACAAATAAGAAACTAGGTCCCTATTGCCTTGTTTCAACTGAAGTAGTTCTCGATCTGCAGATAAAGTTACAGTTCGGCGATCGAAAACCTTTTCAAATTCCTCCACAAACCGTTTCCAGTTGTATAACAAGGTGTCATCTTGTCTGACCAAAGGAACTGCCCAGTTTGCGGCATCTCCGGTCAAATAGGAAATTAAAAATGCAATGTTAGACTGTGGGGTTGGAAACGCAGTTGGTCTACAAGCAAAATGCAATTCAATCTGGGTCAAAAAGATTTGCACCTTAGAAGAGTCCCCAGAAAAACGTTCAGGAGCTGCTAAAGGAATCTGGGGGGGCACTGTAACAGCTATATTCGTAGTTCCCCTACTAGCACCAGTTTCTTGAACCTCTTCAGGAAGAGGAGTACTCTGTAATTGTATATTGTCTACCTTAGCTGCTAACAATGCAGTTGCACTCATGGTTTCCTTTAAGTCTGCTTGCATATGCATGATTGCAGACATTATATCATTGATGGTGGTCATTATGACTTCACGTACAGACCAGGAGGAAAAATAATTTGTGGGCTCACTATTCTGTCAGACGACGTCTTCCTCAGGGTCTGTCGTGAAGTAATAAGGACCCACCTCTCGATACCTCCAATTCCGAATGTAATTATTACACAGAATCTTGGAGTGATCAAGCGGGGGGGAAAAGGGAATTAGGAAGGGGACAGCAGGGAAGGAGATCTGAAAAGGAAAAGTTATTAACCAAACATTCCGTAATCCTAATTTGGCTAAAGACCTTTGAACCAAGACTGAGAATTTTCTAGAACTCAAGCCCTTAATCAAACTCTCTATGAATTCAATGAACTCCTTGTAATTATATATAGTCATTAATCACATTCTTATTCACAATGTTGTTAATTCTCTTTTCCCTTGTGAATTGCGACAGATTCTCCTTTTAAAGAAAAAACACCACACTTTAGTAAATTGACTCCTTTACCAAAGTTTGAAGAGCCACCCAAATAAAATATCACACAGTTGTCTTTCACATAAGCTCCAGCTAAAAACACCTTTTGGCCTTTTCACCAAAACAATCACAAGAAAGAATTCGCCTAGATAATCTGTGATAGAAATGAATTCACGCGCCTTCAATTAGCTTTGCGCTCCTCAGAAAACATTAAACATCCCTTGCCAGCAATGAGATGCTTTTCACAGTTTTTAAAAGAAAAGAAAACGTAAAAGATTCAGACTTTCTGTGCCTTTAAATATTCTTTTGTAAATTAGCAGCCTTATTTGTCACCTTTAAATCAAGAAAGTAAACTTCGACATTTTGTGCCATGAACTCGGATTTCTTATTCCCTACCTGTAGAGTACGACCTACTCTACTTCTCTGAAGGACAAGACGTTCCTTCTGGATCCTCAAAACGACTCTTCTACTCAGGAATCTTGTAAATGGAGCAAGCTGGAAACTGCCACGCCCCCTGAGAACGATCCCCGAAAGCCTCCGGTGAACTCCCTCTCCAAAAACAGCTGGATCTGCAGAAACACGAAGGGGAGCAAGAAGAGCCCACAGCCACTCCCTAGAAAACGACCAGAGTAGTGAGCACAGGAGACAGGGCGCGGTCACGTAGGTTAACGTACCTACAGCGCTTACGCATGCGACCAGGCTACCAAAGCTCACGCATTAGGCGGACGCTTTCCACATGCCAAACCTCATGCATTAGGCGGAACAGCATTTAACAGCAGTAAAAGGACAGGCAGCCTGCACAGCTATTCTAACGAGGATGCAAGACAGATGGACAAGCAGGTCTAGAACATAACAACCACCAACGCCCTCCCAAAGATGACTGATGCATTTTGCCACACGGGTACCCCCGAATGCTGAGTGGGGCGGGCCCTAGACCACAGGCCACCCTAGCCCTGACACTATGTAATGCTGAACACCCCTAAAAAGAATTGATTTGGTTATGATGTTTGCCGGAGTATATTTTGATTTGATGCAGAGCAAAACATAACCCCCAGTCATAACCAATTTGATTTTACACGATTCATTTGTTGGTAGCCTTTCCCATACACAATAGTTGGTCCTGAGATCTATCTCCTTGTGTGTGTGAACAATCATCCACACAGGACACATGCCCTTGGATCCTGTCCTGCCCATTGTACGAGGTACCAAGGCAATGATTTGTACCACCTCTTTTACTGAAGTTGAACGTTAGTATACTTTTTGAAGGCTTATGCTATTTACAAGGTATGGAAAGCGAAGAAGTTTGCTGGGCAGTTCCTGATTTTCAAAGAATGTGCTTAGCACTGAGAAAGAGATAGGAACAGGTTTTATGTAGCTACCAGCTTATGTGCACAAAACAGTTTTTTAAGCAAGAGCTTTGAGATGAAGTAATCATGGATATTTTAAAACAATTTTGTTCATAAATTTCACTTTCAAGCAGGAGGGCGAAATTATTGCGTAGTTGTGCTAATGTTTTAAATGATGAAAGCACTGCTATTGTCTGCATACGTATCTTAATTAATTACAATATTTATTGAATGAAGTTTTAAATGTGCAATTAAATTCTGATCTGTGAGATGTTTGATGCTTTTTTTGGATTCATCCAATCTGAATAAAGATTTTATGTATGAATGAATGATTAGTCAACTTTTTGTAAAATGTCAAAGCACAATTATTTCTTTGAAAAAAGAAAAGCAAGATCAACGTGTCAATATAGTATACACACAATGTATATTTATTGTGGAAAATGACATTTGGAACAAATAATGCAAATACAATTTACATAATTGCATTGTGCAGCTTTGTTTGCCAGTGTTTTCAAGGGGCATAGGCCGTGTTTCTTTGGGAGTTGGAGTCCTTGTGTGCTTGGTTGGAGTAATACAACGTGTAACAATCTGTAAAATGATAGTCATAAGTGGTTACAAGTTCTTCATTCTACATGGACTTGTCTGTCTATTCTTGGCTTGAAGGGAGAGATGCTCATCCCTTCTCTTGTACCACAACAACCTAAGATGGATGCACCTGGGCTGGGGGTTACACACTGTGAGATCTCTGAACAACAGCATTTATTTCAAGTTTGAAATTATTTACTAATTTCCATCAATCCTGTTGCACTGACCTAGCTGTGTCCATGAGGAGGGAAAGGTGAATGTGTGGCTTGTACCTAACTTATATTTATGTTTATTGTGTCTAGTCTTATCTCAGATCTAAATTGATCATGCCAGCTTGGATTGGACTTTTCATCACACCCGCAGGAAGACGCTGGACCTGGGTCAATGGATCTACTCTGAATGAACATGTGTACGTTTACCAGATGCATTTTTAACATTGTGACAGTAGACTAATGCACACTTGTGTTCAAGTTGTGCATTTCAGTGAGGTAAATGTTTTCATAGTGTGCAGAATCCCCAGTCAACAACAGACCTCAGCATTCACGCATGCTGCAATAAGTACATTTGTATACAAGGACTGGTGCCTTTACGGCACCCTGCACTCTTAACTACCATTGTCTTTTGGAATTCAGAGCACCCCTTCAACCCCTTTCATGACACTTGTGGAATGAGAGAGGCCCCTTAAAACGAAGTGACTGCTGTGGAACAAACAAAAGGGTATCTTTGTCACACTCACTGCCTGTCCCACTGACACAGGAGGAGGCTGCCTCCATGACAGTGAAGCTGGGTCCAGCACTGAGGCATCTGTCTTTAAAATATCACTGCTCCCCGGGGATATTTTAAAATCCACCACTAGAGCCCCTAAAAAGATCAGGGGAACCTCTGGATAAAGGAACAGTAAATATTCCCAGATTTACCGACACATATCCATGTGACACGCTAAGATCCATGGGTAGGTTTTGGCTTCAGAATATCATCCCAAAGTCACTTTGAAATTCAGGGAACATACCTCAGTGGAGAAGTGGATAAGTGTGGTTCACTGATTAGAGCGGCAGACCCTGAAGCATAGATCAGCCCCGGGACCAGGGTTCAAGTCCCGACTAGCCCTGGGCGGAGTGGGCGTAGTGGGGCTTCGCGGAGCTACGCGAAGTGGGCGAGAAACTACGCCCACCTCCGCACTCCACGTAGCCCCACTACGCAAACACCACTGGCCGCCAGCCCCGCCACCCGCCTCCCTCCCGCCTTCCCTAAATACTTTCAATGAAACGAGTGAAATAATTAAAACGCACTTACCTTGCCCGCCGCGTCCCCGGGGCTCGCTATCTGCAGTCTTCCGTCTTGTTTACTAATGCGCATGCACGGGCGGCCGCGCATGCGCATTTCTCACGAGAAAATGCGCATGCGCGGCCGCCCGCGCATGCGCATTAGTAAACAAGACGGAAGAATGCAGATAGCAAGCCCCGGGGACGCGGCGGGCAGCGGCGGGCAAGGTAAGTGCGTTTTAATTATTTTACTCGTTTCATTGAAAGTATTTAGGGAGGGCGAGAGGGAGGCGGGTGGCGGCCAGCTACGCTCCGTTTGCGGAGCGTGCGTAGTGCCGCCTGGCTACGCCCGCTCTGCAAAATGCGGAGTAGGCGGCACTACGCACACTCCGTGCACGGAGCGTAGCTGGCCGCCCACCCCTAGTCCCGACGCGACAGTGTCTTGGGCTCATTGTCTGCGGACTCGATAATTCACGCCTCAGCGCCTACTCTAATCATGGGTCCCACGCTGCAACTCTGGGCAATAGCTTGCTTAATCTCCACAACGGCCCCTACAACACTGGGATGCCTGGCTTCACCTTGGGGGTGCCCAGGAGGGGCATCTCACAGGGAGAGCCAGGAAGGGTTCCACAGCGTTATACAGCGCCGGGACGCCCCGTTGTGGCAGCTGTGCGCTTTACAAAATACACTACATACCTTTGTATTGTTGTAATAAATCACACCACAGTGGTTTATATTATGCTTATAATGTATAATTAGCAATGCATAATTGTGTCTAAATTGTAGCTTTATTTGTATCAAAATGTGGGAGCGTTACATCAGCTTTAAGCATGACGGACAGAAGTGGGCTACTCTTGCGTTGGACCCCCCTCCCTCCGACTGCATACACAGAATCCCTCGCTGGGTCAGCGACTTAGGATCCAGATTGAGGAACTGTAGACCTCCACCGAGGGTAAAGCCATCATGGTGTCCTCAAGGGAGACTGAGAGTCAGTGGGAGGCCAAACAGGCTAACCTTGCAGTTACCAAGAACAAGGCGCAAGTGGCGTCCGATGCATGGGTGAAGTCGCTCATCAATATCCAACAAGGACAAACAACAGGAGCATTTCCAAGATCTTAAGATGTGGTCCACTGCATCCCTGCTGACAGTTACCAGGTGGGATAACTCCTGACCCCTTTGGTAATTCTTGAAAGGTCAAACTTCCTAGATTTTAAAAAACGAAATGGGTATTTACCGTGATGTGGGGTTTCGATGCGGGAAGCACGAAAACTGCATGTTGAACTTTTATTGCAGGGGATAGAATTAATGTCTTTGTTCTTGTCTGTTTTTATATTAAAACTGATGAATTTATGGTCTGACCAAATTTGGGTCAGTGGAGGCTCTACTGTTATTGTATTGACATTAGAGCAAATACAATCTAATATGTGCCCAGCGTTATGAGTTGGTTCCTCAGTTAGAATTGTCAAATCCAGTATGTTTAAAATATCTTTGAAACATACGGTGTTAGGGTCATTGGAGTTGTCCAGATGTATATTAATATCTCCTAGTAGGGTGAAATTAGCAAATCGTAAAATTAGATTAGCAAGTGCTTCCCCAAGGCTTTCCAAGAAGGGAGTTGCTTGTCCGGGGGGTCGGTATACTAATAAACCGGAAAAAGTAAAAGAGTCGTGGGCTTGCAGACTAAAACTAAGGCATTCTGCTTCTTTTATTTCTGGTATTTCCGCGGTGGAACATTTGATGGAGTCTCGGTGAATTATTGCCAGTCCTCCTCCTCGTTGAAGAGGTCGGTCCAATCTTTGAATTAGAAAGCCCGGGGGTAGGGCTTTTACTATATCGGGATTGGACCAGTCTTTGAGCCACGTCTCAGTAATCATTAGGCAGTCAAGGTCATTTTCAGAAATAAGATCGTATACATGTTGGGCGTTCTTGCACATGGAGCGTGCATTTATAAGGCCTCCTTTGAGTGACCTGTCAATATTTTTGGGGCTTTTAGTTGTAAAGGGTAAAATTGTTTGGTTACATTGTGGGCAGGTGAAATGTTCAGTCCACTTATCTACCGTAATGGTTTGGGGGCAGTGTGAAGTATGGGTATTCAGCGATAGGAGATGTTGTTTACTGAATAACATGTGGGGGGTGATTAGGGCAGAATTTCTGGCCCTAGGCCCGGACTCGGCGCGGACGGGCGCAGACGGGCAGGACTTTGGCTTGACTTCGGCGCCACTACGGAGCCGCTGTCCGCGTCCGCTGCGCGGAGTAGTGCCCATCTCCTTTTGTAGTCTGGCGCTAGAGCGCGCTGACTGCCTACTACCCGCAATATGGCCGCCACAGAACCGCTAGTGAGTCAGGGTCTGTGAGCAATGTTGTCCGAGGGTGGGGGAATGCAGGGTTTGCAGTGGTTGACTTCTAAGATAAAATACGGCGCAGATCAAGAATATAACGAGGGTTTTTCTGATTTTAAAATACGAAGTGCTGCAAGTGGCCTAACACCCGGCTTTCCGCCTCAGGTGCACACAAATACACAGGTCTCGCGGGGGCTCGCGAGGGCTCCTTTTGTAGTCTGGCGCTAGAGCGCGCTGACTGCCTACTACCCGCAATATGGCCGCCACAGAACCGCTAGTGAGTCAGGGTCTGTGAGCAATGTTGTCCGAGGGTGGGGGAATGCAGGGTTTGCAGTGGTTGCCTTCTAAGATAAAATACGGCGCAGATCAAGAATATAACGAGGGTTTTTCTGATTTTAAAATACGAAGTGCTGCAAGTGGCCTAACACCCGGCTTTCCGCCTCAGGTGCACACAAATACACAGGTCTCGCGGGGGCTCGCGAGGGCTCCTTTTGTAGTCTGGCGCTAGAGCGCGCTGACTGCCTACTACCCGCAATATGGCCGCCACAGAACCGCTAGTGAGTCAGGGTCTGTGAGCAATGTTGTCCGAGGGTGGGGGAATGCAGGGTTTGCAGTGGTTGCCTTCTAAG
The DNA here is from genome assembly GCF_964263255.1 of Lissotriton vulgaris. Classification (NCBI taxonomy): domain Eukaryota; kingdom Metazoa; phylum Chordata; class Amphibia; order Caudata; family Salamandridae; genus Lissotriton; species Lissotriton vulgaris. The sequence goes on from NC_141695.1 coordinate 94,824,751, forward strand.
ATAAAATACGGCGCAGATCAAGAATATAACGAGGGTTTCATTTCTAGGGATCAGCACTTATTTATCCTGATCCAACATTTCCCGAGAGCAAGAGAGAGAAACACACAACGGAGATAGAAGGAAGAACAGAAAGAAAGAAAAAACATCGCCAGTGAGAGAAAGTAGGAACCTGCAAGAGTGGGATAGGGGAAGGGGGTGTCTGGTAGTGGATTAAAGATTAAAGATTAAAGGTGGATTGAAGATTACGCAGCCTTGGTATTCAGCAGGCTCACATTAAATACCACCCGCCATGAGTTTATGGGCACCCCCTTTGGCACCAGCACTGATTCTTTCACAGAGTGAGGCCTGTGTATGCTTGTGGGTCGGTGGTGATCTGCAGCAGTTGCACCAGTGTTGTTTCACGCCATGAATGGTGATCTGTCTTTGGTTAATGCCCCTCATCTAATGACATCTCACCTGGCTGGTCCTGAGTCAATTAGTTTATTGTATTGTTGTGTTTAATTTAAACTGCTGCTTATAATCTGACTGAGGTGGTTTGAGTTTGCATGGGCTTGAGTTTGGACGCAGTGTGTTGTGATGTTTAAACTTGTATCGGATTACCAAGGTGATTTGAGAAAAGAGGTGGCAGTAAAATGGAGAAGTTTGCCCCGTGGTCCTGAAATACCCCTGGAAAGACAAGGGTTGCCTCTTTTTCTTGTTCGTCATTAAGGCGTTGCAGATTCACATCCACTCTGGAGCTGACCAGCCGCCACTGTAACTGAAGGTGCACGTGTGCCGCAAGAGGGTAGACATAATGACACTGGTGGCCCAAGGGCTAGCCATTAATGTGCAGGGGGGCCAGATGCTCTATGTCAGCCAGAGCTTCCTTTTCATAAATAAGTGCATTGTGGGGCTTGTAGTCTTTTAAAAAAATAAAACTACTCGCACTAATACACCACATAACAATGGTTTGTGTAAATAAAGCCAGGAGTGCAAAGATTGGATCCTAACAACATGCAACAGTCTGTCACTTGTCTTGACAGTGTAACTGGCTGAAGCTGGTTGCTGACCCCTGGCTTCTGGGTGCCGCTGTCCCCCAGTTTAGGGGAGCACGCGCCCATCTTCAGATATCTTGAAACACATACAGGTGGCAGATTTTTGATACAAAATTAGTCAATAAAGCATTTTTTGCATTTCATGTATGTGAGCCCCGTGTTCTATAATTAGAGGCTATATTCCTATGATTGACAGCCCCCCACCTCACGTTATTGTCCTTGTTTCTGCAGGTTCCGTGTCCGAGGCTCTGCTGATGGAGACATGTGTGGAGTGGTGGTCTTCGGCTCCATTGAATCCTGGAGTTGCATCAACAGCTTATACTGGATCTGCCAGAAGGAAGCGGAGACCTCCTGCTCCAGGGTGTGAAGCTGCAGTCAGTGACTTCAGCATCAAGGAAACCCCAGCAGGATACATGTCAATCCCTTGGGTGGGAGTAAAATACTAGGAAAGCATTTGTCCCCTCCGGTGTAAATGTCCTGGAGGTGTTGGGTGCAGTACCTAGAGGTGTTAAATTGCCCAGACTTCAATTCAATGAAATCTGCCTTAAACCCTGCCTTTCCACTTGGCAAGCGTTACCAGGCTGGATGGACATTCTTCTAGCAGAATCAAAACCCAGTAACCGTGTTCAGGTACCAGCTTGTTTGCTTCCAAACACAGCAAAATAAATCCAGGAGGGCTTCTGTGCATCATACATTAAGTCCGCGCAGGGTCCTGTGGATCTGAAGAAGGGGCCAGTGTGGACCTCACAGATAATCTCCTAATAAAAGCATCAAAACACAAAACATGCTGATTTATTTAATCACACATATTGTTTTAAATGCACATTTTCATCACATAGTCATGGTCTACAAACATAGCAATTGACACACAGAAGAATGAAGATGGCGCCTCAAGTGCCTTACAATTCACCTGTATGTGCCCGTGTGTGTGATTTCCCCATCATGGGCCTTAATATGAATCACCAGGGGGTCCTGTGACCTTGTGACCCTGCGGAAGGGTATTGTTTCTGTGAAAATATTTGGATGTTCAAAAGAGCTGAACACCCCGGGAAAGTGAAGGAAGGAATAGGGGATAACTGGATGACTTGCTCCTGGCATTGCCGATTCAAACAGTAATTCCCCATTTCTCAGTGGAGCTTTAGAGTTCCCCCAGAATACCTGATAATTCTGCACCCACAGATTTAAGGGGAGCCCGGTAATGCTAATTGTAGGGGTGTTTCTGGGGCCCTTCTAATGAGGCCGGATAATGTGTGAGCCTGATGTAGAGATCACGGCTTAAAAGTGTATTTTAACTAAGGTTTTCTGGTGTGAATCTGTAATCTGGACCCCAGTCCAGCAGGAATGAATCTAGTGACCGCCTGTGAATCTGCCCTTCTGGGGCTGGACTGCACAGACTGCCCGCACCAGTGGAATGTAAAGCCAACATTAGCCCGAATATATGAATAACAGACTGGTAGAAAATGTTTTTGCAGCGTCAGGGGGTGCAAATGTTGTTTCTTCTCCATTGGTGCCTGATCTGTACTCGTGTTCAGATGCTTGTCAGCCTCACGGAAGGACCATAAGTAGACACACAGTCCGACGCCCACACACAACACGCTACCTAGCCTCTTACCCACGCGTACCGGACAATGCCTCACAGGCACAAGATGGGTATGGAATAGTATACATGCACAGCGGTAGGATGTGTGTGGCTGCTTCAGTTACAGATGGTACCACAGAGAGAATGCCATGTGTACCCCTCTATGAGGAGGGCACCAACAGTATTAGGTGCTGCCCCACGAGCACCATTCAACGATGGCTGCACTGTTCGCTGCATCATGGAATGCGGTCCAGATGTCACCAACTCACCGAGGCCTGCTACTTTCCACACACCATTCTGCAAGAATCTGCAGCTTTGAGACTACAACATGTACATGGCAGTGCAGAAGAGTACATTGCATTTCAAGAACGGATTCTTATTTGCCATGGACTGACAAAGTAAATAGGTCTTGATTCTGTATTGTGGATTTACACACAGACACACAAAATCCAACTGCACATTTCCATCATACATCACACACTTGCACAAACGCAAACATAACAACAAACAAGCATATATTAAACCATACAGCAACAATTGGACAAATCAGTTCATACACGAAGATAGTGAGACACATATTCTACTAGCCCTGCAAAAGAGGATGTGGCCTAGCTGCTAGACGTACCTGCTTTGGCACTTGGTAGCCAGGTTTGAGTCTTGGCGACAGCTCAGCATCCTGTGATTCTGTGCAAATCGCTTAATTTATCTGTGTTCTTGTGTATTGTAACTGGTGCTCTTGTAAAGTGCTCTAATACCTTAATGTCGATAATGTGCTATACAAAACTTAATAAAAACATGTTCGCAGACTACTTGGCATGCAGGTACCCAGGTACACTGACTAAATAATACACATGTGCTAGAAGCCGCGGTTTTAAATCATCGCAACGGTTGCAATACTCTACGAGAGGACCTCGACAACACTCCTCTCACACCTGGGAGGCCAGTCTAAATGCAGCTGCACACTTTCTCAATAAACCACAAACAACAAAACACCTGTTTTCAGAGACTTCAAATGCCTTTCATTTGAGCCCAAAATAAACGTAATACGCCTTGGCAAAGCAGATAGGTCTGGCCATGGCTAGCTAATGCAATAGTCACATATTGCAATACAAGCACATGCCATAAAAATTTAAAGAAGAAAAAAAAACATGCCACTGCATAAACGTAGAGGCCATATGCCTGTAGCAAGAAAAAAACAATAATAACCGTCACCTATAACTTATCAGAACAGGAACACCACCAACTGATCCGGACAGCCAAGAAATCTGCATTCAAAGACCGACTAGACAACAACGCCCACAACAGCAAGGAACTATTCAACATCGCCAAAGAGTTTACCAACCCCACCGCCAACTCCAACGACATCACTCCCTCTCAAATCCTTTGCGACTCCCTAGCTTCATTCTTCCACGACAAAATCGCCAACATCCATAACAACTTCGACAACCAACCTGGAGACCAACCCACCCAACCTACCTCCGAACCTAAACCCCCCTTGAACATCCTTTATGACTGGAACCCAATCTCCACTGAGGACACCATTCGCCTGATGAACTCCATCCACTCAGGATCCCCCACAGACCCATGTCCCCACCACATCTTCAACAAAGCAGACTTCATCATCGCACCCCACCTCCGAGACGTCATCAACTGCTCCCTTAACTCCGCCACCTTCCCGGAAAGCTGGAAACATGCCAAACTCAGCGCCCTTCTGAAAAAACCCAGAGCAGACCCCACCGAACTCAAAAACTACCGCCCCATCTCGCTCCTACCATTCCAAGCCAAAGTCATTGAGAAAGCCATCAACAGCCAGCTCGCCGCCTTCCTCGAAACCAACAAATCCCTCGACTCCTCACAGTCCGGCTTCCGAGCCAAACACAGCACCGAAACCGCCCTCATCGCAGCAACACTACTGGACAACGGAGACACAGTCGCCCTCATCCTCCTTGACCTCTCTGCAGCCTTCGACACAGTCTGTCATAGCACCCTTATACATCGCCTCAACAACATCGGAATTCAAGGAAAACCTTTGGACTGGATCATCTCGTTCCTTGCTGGAAGAACTCAGAGAGTCCGTCTCCCACCGTTTAAGTCAGAGGCCACCGAAGTCATCTGCGGCGTGCCACAAGGATCTTCACTCAGTCCTACCCTCTTCAACGTTTACATGAGCCCCCTCGCGACCATCGCACGCCAACACAACCTCAACATCATCTCCTACGCTGATGACACTCAACTGATCCTCTCTCACCAAAGACCCAAACACCGCCAAAACTAACCTACATGAAGGGATGCAAGAAGTAGCTGAATGGATGAAGCACAGCCGTCTCAAACTGAACTCGGACAAGACAGAAGTCCTCATCTTAGGTACCTCCCCTTCCGCCTGGGACGACTCCTGGTGGCCAGCGGCCCTAGGAAAAGCACCCATCCCAACGGACCACGCACGGTACCTGGGCATCATCCTGGACTCCTCACTCTCGATGACCAGACAAGTCAACGCCGTTTCATCATCATGCTTCAACATTCTTCGCATGGTCAAAAAAACATGTCGCTGGATCCCTACTGAAACTAGAAAAACGGTCACCCACGCACTGGTTACAAGCCGCCTGGACAACGGAAACACCCTGTACGCCCGTACCACCGCAAAACTTCAGAAAAAACTCCAACGCATCCAAAACGCATCAGCCAGACTCATACTAGACATCCTGCGCAAAGACCACATTTCTGGTCACCTGAAAGACCTCCACTGGCTCCCCGTCAATAAGAGGATAACGTTCCGCCTCCTCACCCACGCACACAAAGCACTCTACGAACTTGGACCAGAATGCCTCAACACGCGACTATCTTTCTACACCCCCTCCCGCCTGTCTACGTTCTTCCAACCAAGCCCTCGCAGCTGTTCCAGGCATCAACAAAACCACCATGGGGGAAGATCCTTCTCCTACTTAGCGGCTAAAACCTGGAACTCCCTTCCCATTCACCTCCGCCTTACTCAAAACCACCTAGCCTACAGAAAGCAGCTTAAAACCTGGATATTCGACAAGTAATTCTCCACCCTCCCTCAAGCGCCTTGAGACCCTCTGGGTATGTAGTGCGCTATATAAATTACTTGACTTGACTTGACTTGACTAGTAGAAGTACAGAAACCCTTTTCAGTTTTAATGCACATAACTAGGACATATAATAATTACTGTAACTTGAAAAATTAGTTTACACACATGACGATAAAGAATGGAAAGGAAAAAGCATTGGCAAATTAAAGCATTAACCCAACAGCCATGGCACTTGAGGGCACTTCTTTTTACGTCGAAGTGCACATAGGATCACAGTGCAAGAGGGCTAATTACTATAGTGAGGTCACAAAGTGATGTCAATGACATTGTGGTATTGGGTTCTCTAGGCCTACATATTCCGCAAACCCGCTACACCATAAACAGACGTTGGCACGGAAACTGGAAAATGCTAAAGACAAGTTTATTAAGACCCCGTGGGGTGGTGGTACATTCCTACAGCACCCTTCGGCAATGCAAGAAGTATCACACCGAACATCGGTGCGAGACATCTTTTATACAGTTTTACAGTAATAAAAAGAGTAGGCGGAACACATTTGCTTATTTTAGGTACATATAAGGTCATTTTTGGAACACAGCCAACTCATGGGAGGAGTTACAACACCACTGGTAAGTTTGAAAGGACATTCCTAAGCGATGACTGTCCACTAGTACAGAGGGTTTGACTACGCATGTGCAAGCTTGACCAGTACTAAAAATAGCCTGTTGCTGGGCAAGTTACAAGGTCAGTGGTACAGAGAAAGGACAAAAGGGCATGCTGACCACGAGGCAGCACGTTCATTTTAAATGGACGCCAGTGTTTCTCAAAATGGCCTCCAAATACCATAGTCAAGATAAGGGGAAATTTGTGTAGCAAAGCTTAACGCTAACCCGATTACTGTCAAATTACGACAGACGACCCTTTTAGCGTTTAGCTGAAGCTACCTCATAGTGGACATAATCAGGATATTCATTATCAATATTTATCGCCATAATGTTTGCTACTTCCGGCTCATTTGGAGGGAATACAAGCAGAAAGGCACATAGAACATAACATAGGGCCACACTGAATACACAAGCATAGAAAGAATAGTAACCCAATTATTATACGTAAGATCGTTAACAGTTTCCAGCCCCAAATACTAAGTAATGTCCAAAACCAACCCGAAAATGTCCAAGTGCCATTATCAGGATGTATCTCAGCAGCTATCTTGTGTAATTTAGAAATAGCATCATATACAGAGGGTGAATTATCTGGCACGTACACGCAGCAACTACTTCCGATAATGCGGCATGCACCCCCATGATCAGCTAACACTATGTCTAGAACCATTCGGTTCTGGAGCATTACAATTCTGGTAATTTGAAGTTCCTCAGTTAAGTTCCCTAAAGCAAAAACTGTCTCATTAGCGACAGCTTCTACAACACGTGTCAGTCGTCTAATATTTCAGCTGTTTAGGGCAGCGCCAACAAATGAGGAGAGACCTAAATTAAAATCAACATATTGCTGCAGAGAAGTATCGGTCTGGTCAATATCGTCCAGGGCTAATGTTCTCTTCACTCTATTCAATATAAAATCATGATAGAGCACAAAATCATTATGGTACATAGGCGGGGCGATAAACACAGGAGGTAATACAAAGGATATATAACATGTTCCTAACCATCCTATAGGGAGACGGTGATAACCTTTATTTCCACAGATAAAATAAGTATTTCGTGAAGCCACAAAGGTAATACCATTTGGAGTGTCAAAGGGGAGAGTAGTGTTACATTCACTTCTTCCTACTGGGATTGTACCTTTATTACGGACACATAGATCTGCTTTTGTATCAATGACTGTAATCGCATGAAGACTAGATATATTTACATTTCTTTGATTAGTATAAATTTGAGGTAAGGATACATTATCTGGTCGATATTCTTCCCATTCAAATTTAGTTCCTTCAGCTTGTGGATAACCATCTCGATCATTAAAACAGACTTTATTAAGTCGGAAAAGTAGTCCACCCTTTGTTGGCCATCTCAAAGTGAACAAAAGAGTGTACCAAGCATTACAAGAACCATTATGAGAAAATGGTAGAGGAATAAGCGGAGTGCCTCCTTTCTTTTGATGTCCAGGCAACATTCCACATACCCAACAGTTCGAAGTGTTCATCATATTATGGGTGTGATGCAGAATCTGGATGAAACTATTATTCAGATAATTCTGTCTGTGTCGTTCTTCATGATAAGGCAAAGTGAAATGAAAATGTTCAGATGGAATTAGGGTAGTTCTACCACCCATGCTATTACTGCTATCACCACAATTGTGATCACAAAAAGTACTGCACCAAGAATTCTTTTATTTCGCATCGTAGAAGACGCCATAGTTCAAAGTACAAATGTCTCAAAAAGTAAGCAACTAAAAAATAAAAATATGAGTGCTGAGCTCCGAGGCAGCCGTTGGTTTCTTCTCCGAGATTCAAGACGGGTGTCGCTACACTTGGCAGAACTGATCCCCCCCCTTGATATTCCCGACTTCCGTTTCACAAACCTGGAGCGGTAACTCAACCAGTCTCGCACAAAACAACTGCTTCTCTTGGCCGTACATTATATCTCTCTCTACCAGAGATGGTGTGGTCCGGGAAGGCTCCGTCCGATTCAGTAGACGTAACAGCTGGGCTCTTCTCCTCGTCCAAGATGTCTCGATAATCAGACAGCACAGTTGGGCTCACCAGATCCGGAGAGACGCAACGACAATGAGTCGAATGCACCCTTCGTTTCCTGTTAGTAACTCGCACAGCCGTTCGTGTCGCTAGTAGCACTTGCTCGGGGCCACGCCACCTCGGCTCCAAGCTGCTCGTTCTCTCAAAGGACCGGACCATTACATGGTCGCCAGGACGAAGATTGTGAGCCTCTCCAATGCAGTTGTCGGGGAGCGCTTCTCGAACCTGTTGGTGAATAGAAAGTAAATCATTTGTTAATCGTGCCAAATAATCGTTCATCATTATACAAGGCACATCATGTAACAATCGAGGCTTAGGAACTCCCCATATATTTATAGGCCTTCCGAACACCACTTCATAAGGTGTGAGGCCAGTTCGGGAATAGGGTACTGATCTAATAGATAGAAATACCAAAGGCAGAGTATCCGGCCATTTCAATGACGTGGATGCCACGATCTTTGCTAGCTTTAATTTCAAAGTAGCGTTGTACCTTTCCACCAGACCTGCTGACTGCGGATGAAATACAGCATGGAATTTTTGCTGAATTCCCAATCCCTTCATGACGTATTCCACAATTATCCCAACAAAATGAGGACCATTATCACTCCACAGAAATTTACAAACACCATAGCGTGGGAAGTACTCTTTGAGCAAAACCTTAGCTGTTGTCAGCGCTGTATTATCCTTCGTGGGGAAGGCCTCAATCCATTTACTGAAAGCACACACCACCACTAAGACATACTTAAGGTTATTGCAACGCTCAAGCTGGATGTAATCCATTTGTAGCACTTAAAACGGTGCAGTAGGTGGAACAAACCCTCCTTTCGGAGTATACGTCCCTTTAGCAGGATTGTGCTGCAAGCATATCAGACAGGTCTGCACTACTCTTTTGGCCATATTGGCAATCTCAGGATGCTCCCAGACTCGCGTAAACAATCTAGTAATTGCGAGAGCTCCAACATGTGCCAATCCATGTGTCATTTGAACCATTGCTTGCAAGTAAGCTTCAGGCAATTTCCATCTCTCCATATCTTTGCTTCTCCAACACCCCTCATCATCTAACACTCCCCCCTTTGCCCAGGTTGTGAGTTATGCTTCAGACGCTGATTTCTGAATATCTAGTATCTCCTCTCTAGCATCATGCCATCGCTCAGCTTGTGATTTCACTACATACATTGGCGAGGCATTTCGTGACATAGCAGTTTCCCTCGCTATGTGATCTCCAAAGGCATTTCCTTGTCCTACTTTGTCTGTCACTTTCTTATGTGCCCTACATTTAATTATCGCCACTTTCTTAGATCATAGTAACGCATTCAGGAGATCACTCACTAGTTCTCCGTGCATGATGTGCACTCCGTGGGAAGTCAAAAACCCTCGCTCTCTCCAGAGTAGGCCAAAATCATGAGCTACTCCAAAGGCGTACCGGCTATCAGTGTAGATGTTCACACATAAACCAGCGCTTAATTCACATGCTCTTGTTAAGGCTATCAATTCCGCTGCTTGGGCCGATTTCTATGGTATTCGTGCTGCTTCTACCACTGTCTTAAGTGTCGTGATCGCATATGCTGCAGAAGTTGTACCATCTGGCAGCCTCAAACACGATCCATCAACCCACAGTTCCACATCCGCATCTGGAAGTGGCGTATCCTGTAAGTCGACACAACCCTTTGTTTGTTCTTCAGTCAGGAAAACACAATCATGGTGTTCTTCCTCCTGGCCCTCAGCAACTGGATACGGCAATAAAGTAGCAGGGTTCAGAGTAGCACATCTCTTTAGTGTGATATGCGGCGCCAACGGTGTTAGCTCATATCTTGTTAAACGGGCACTCGTGAGGTACTGAGTTTTCGTTTGATTTAGCAAAGCGTCCACTGCATAGGGAACTAACACCAACAATTTGTGTGACAAAACTATTCCCTCACTCTGTCGTATGGCGACTGCTGTTGCTGCAACTGCTCGGAAACACCCAGGTAATCCTCGTGCTATGGGGTCAAGTACCGCTGAGAAGTACGCGCAAAGTCTCTGTTTATCCCCGTGTGTCTGCACTAGGACTGACAAAGCACACCCATCCTTCTCGTGTACATATAGTGTAAAAATCTTCGTATAATCTGGTGTACCTAACACTGGTGCAGAACAAAGGGCTTGTCTCAATTGTTCAAAAGCGTTCTGACATTCATCTGTCCATTCAAGGGGCATTGGTGTAGTCTTAGACAATAATGCTAACAAAGGTTTTATAATGTGTGAAAACCCCATTATCCACTGCCTACAAAAAGACGTTAAACCTATGAAAGCACGAACATCTCTCCGAGTGCACGGGACTGGTGTATCTAAAATTGCTTTGGATTCGATCAGATGTCAATGCACGTCCTTCCTTAGACAAAAGATGACCGAGGTAGGTCACCTTTGGTCTACAATATTGAAGCTTTTTCCTCGAAACCTTGTGATTATTCTGAGCAAGAAAGGAAAGCAAAGCAAGACTACTCTCTTCACACTGTTCCTGCGTATCTGCTGCCAGTAAAATGTCATTGACATATTGAATGAGAGCAACTCCAAATTGTAGATCGAAAGAATCAAGCTGCCTTTTTAGAGCCTGGCTATAAATGCTAGGACTTTCTGTATAGCCTTGAGGAACTCGACAAAATCTATACGATTTATTGTTTAATGTGAAGCCAAATAGATATCGGCTATCAGGGTGGATGGGAATAGAAAAGAAGGCATTTTTCAGGTCAATCACGGTGAACGTGGTGGCTGTGGGCGGAATCAAAGTAAGTAAGGTGGTAATATCACACACCATAGGGTATTGGGGCACAACTATCTTGTTAATTTCTCTCAGATCAATAATAAATTGATAGATTTTGTCATCAGTATCCTTCTTTAAAATCGGAAGAATAGGGCTGTTACAGACATAATAGGGAACTTCCTCCACTACGCCTGCAATAATCAAATCGTGTACAATATGCAATTAAGGCAACTTCACCTTCCCTGGATATCTTATACTGTGGTACACGAGGCAGAGACACTCCCTCCTTTACAGTTATTCGAATAGGTGGAATAAGCATCTGTCCCACATCCGTGTCTGAAGTAGCCCATAACGTTTGTGGGAGAGAGGCCAACGCTTCAATTTCTTGCATGGTGCATAATCGCTCTACATCTGGGTAATTGTCATTCAAAATGACCCGCACTCCTTCAGGAGCGCAGCGTATTGTTGCTCGAAAATATTTAAGCATATCTATTCCCATGATATTGTCTGGGGTGTTTTGTGACAATAAAAACGGGCACGGACCAAAGAATCTGTCAATGTAAAATGTAAGGGGTTGTGAGAATGGGCTAAGAGAGGGGATTCCATCGAACCCTATCGATGTAATCATTTCGCCAGACAGGGGAGCCCTTGGAACCAAGTTTTTAGACAGAGCACTACGAGTAGCTCCTGTATCAACCCGGGCCCCCGCTATTTTATCATGTCGGCCGCCACTGTTGACAGTGTCTCCACAAGGTAAGCTGAGTTGGTGGTGTTTATAAGGCTCAAAAGTCTATGCTTCTAAATACATATTTAACCATAATTGAACCCTGACAACAATTGGCTCATATGTTTATATTCAGACTGCCTAGCGTGCATGGCAAAACTAAATGATAAAACTAAAGTTTTACAGAAGCAATTAAACAAACAAGCAATGATAACGCCACAGGGCTGGAAGCCAACACCAAACCTATTGGCTTTGCCAATGCTTGTTTATGTTGCCTATTGAGGTGCCAATTAACAAGAAGTGTTCATAGACCAAAAAAGCACCAATGATCGCTTTTGCTCTTTTACCTCTGTCCTTTTCAAGATAAAACAGAAATCCCTGCAGTCATTTTAGATGATCTTTGTAGGAGGAGATGACAATGACTGCTTCAAATCAAGTAGGGTGCATGAACAGCTTAAACAACAGGTATGTTTGTGACCCACACACCCTGCTCTTGTGAGGTCATGTTATGCTTCATGCTCTTCCTGTGCATCCCTTTTGAGGATCAACAATTCTATTGCACCAGCGGGCCTCTCTCAAGCACAGTGGCCAGACAAACAGGCCTTCACTCTTCTACCTGCTATGATTAGTAGGGGGACACCAACCAGACAGAGGATAAGAAACCAGAACAAAACACATGTTGGCAGCAGACATTACTTGTGGGAGGGGAGGGGAAGGTGAACAGTGGAGCTGCCGATATGATGGTGGCGACTGACTACTTTTCCCCTTCTTGCCAGTTCAAAACCACAATGCAATATGTAAAACTACAAATCAATATTAAAAGCCCTCTCTGCATTCTTTATATCCTGTTCTGTTCGGTACTCTGTGCTCTGCACTCTGGCAAACAACCAGAACTGCCTTAGTCCAGGCATAAAAACTACATTTGGTTTTCGTTCTGGCAAAGCCAATGGGTATCTATCCATACCCAGACTTTCACAAGTACTCCCTGAACAATTTTTCCCATTTTTTTCAGAATGTGATGTGATACTGTGGCGAAATGATGTGCCCCCTGTCAGAATGTCATGAGGGGTCCCTGATTTTCCTACAATCCACATATATACATTGGCCTGGGCTGGATGGAGGTCCCCTGAAGTGTTCTGGGGTTCTTCTAAAGTTGGGGTGCTCCGGCACCACATCGGCTTCAGGGGTGTAAAGATTGTTGTACACTGAATAATTGATATAAAGAAGGTTTATTCCAGTATAAGTCACGCAGCAGAGGAACACCTCTACTCTCTTCCCTCAGCTCTCCAAGTGCTCCACAATCTAGAACACCAAGACAGTGGAAGCTAGCTTGGAGCGAGGAAACGAGCGAAACAAAGCACGAGAGAAGACAATACAGATATGACACATCTTTCTCCTTATAAATAAAAAAAAAATGATAAAGATACAATCTTACAAACCTAACACATCTCCCTTCTAATGAAACAACAACAAAAAATAAAAAACAATAAATATGCAATCTAACAAACATAATCAGACATCCATTTTGGTACATGACAAATGCGCTTATCAAAGCACTTGTGATTTACATTAACATTGCTATGTTCCACACAAATAGGCACATTTTGAGTGTCATCAGAAGGTAAAATAGCATCATCAGTGCTGTCAGAAGGTAAAATAGCATCATCATTTCTAACAGCAGCATCATTATTGACAGTTGGAGAATTATCTACATCAGAAAGTGCATCCGTAGGAATATCCCACTCAGAATGAGGATCAAAAGGACGAGCAGCCCCCAAAGGTACTGAATTCTCAGTGCACTTTGAAGAGGGATGAAATATTGCTACCCTTTTAAGATTCCAAACTTTACTATCTGTCAATTTTACCGCATTTTTAAGAACTTTAGTAACCCTTAAAGGTTTAAAGAATTGACTTTCACCTTTACAAACCTTCCAAGGTTTCTTGACAGAGGCAGTTTTGGTGTTATGTTTCAAGTTATACTTATCATAGTTACACTTGTCTACAATTCTTGACCTGACAACCTCAGTAGGAACATTACTAGATGCAGCTTCTAAAAGCCACTCAGGATTGCATTTAGTTCTTGCACCCCGACCTCTCATTACTTCAAAGGGAGAAACTTCCAAAGAATCATGAGGAGTGGTTCTATACATCCACAAGGTTTTGAAGATTTCCACCTCCCAATCAATCTGATTCTGAACTACCAACCCTTTTAAAATACTGCTGGATTAAGTTGGACACAAAATGAACACCATTATCAGAGATAACCTGAACAGGCAACCCTTCTTCAATAAAAGTCCTATAAAGAAACTTCCATACTTCATTTGAAGTAATCCTGTCAACCACCTTAATAACAGGCCATCTCGAAAATATATCTATAAGTGCAATCACATACTTCCTTTCAGGACCAATGGTCTATGGCTAGAGTATGCCAGGCTTTACTCGGAACAAAAGATTCTCCTAATTTAGGTTTCAAAGTAACTAAAGATTTATTAGAATTGCAGCAAGCTAAACAATCCCGAACTACTCTTTCAATTAAAACATCAATGCCTGGCCACCAAAACTACTGCTTAACTCTTTGTTTACTTTTAATAATACCACAATGTTCTTCATGGCAGAGTTTCACAACCTTCAATCTTAAAGAGCTTGGAGGTACCACTTTATCACCTCTGAAGATAAAATTGTTAGCAACAGAAAGTTCTTGCCTAACTTCCCAGAAGGCTTTAAGTGACTCTGAAATTCTGCTCTTACAAGGCCAGCCTTTGTTTATGAAACTCACCAATTGTTGCAAAGATGCATCCATTTTATAACTTGTCAAAAACTCATCTTCACTAAAATTTGACAAACCTTCATTGAGCACCAAAGCAACCTGCTCCACATCCAAATCAGAAGGATCACATTCAGAAATATCAATCGATAACCTCGACAAAAAGTCTGCAATAACATTCTTCTTGCCAGGCACATAAATAACCTGGTAAATATAATCCTGTAACCGTAGAGATAATCTTGCAATTCTAGCAGAAGCGTTAAAACTACCTTCTGTTGTTAATAATTTAACAAGATTTTGTGATCAGTGCGTAGCAATCAAAATCTACACCACACAAAGGATATAAATAATCCATGGCCCAGGCACAAGCAAGGGTTTCTTTTTCAATGACGGAGAATTTCTCCTCTGAAGGAGACAAAGCACGTGAAGTGTAGCCTATAATATATTCCTATCCATCAGATCTTATTTGGGACAACACACCACCCAAACCCCTTTTGCTCGCGTCAACAGTGATAACATTCTCTAATTCTGGTTAAAACTCTTTAAGGGCAGGGGCTTCAACAATAGTAAATTCTATCTAATAGTAAATTTAATAGAATGAAACTCAGCCTGGCATTCGGAACTCCCAAAAAACTTAATTCTATTTCTAGAAGGCAGAACGCGACCATCGACCCGAACCTGTCTTTATATCCCCACCTTCTTGCCCACTTAAACATCTTTTTAGGACCTCAGGAAGGCGCCGAAAACGTGCCACCCATTGAAAAAGATTGGTCTTTATTTTTCTAACAGTAGACTACACGCTGAGGTGTATGTGGACGCCAGAGTGCCTGGATACCAAAAGTATTAATTCTACTGTTGAGTACAACCCCTCCTTCCCCTTCTCTGCCCTGACGAAGGTGCGGCCTATCTTGGGGCCTGGCACCGAAACGCGCGTCGGCGTTGAAACCATCTACCCTGAACATATTACCATCTATCCCCGGCCTATGGCTGAGAGAAATATTCAGCATGTTTTCAGAGCAATTCAACTCAAATCCTATCTGAGTAGAATGTATGAATGAGCCCTGTATGAGTATGACTGACTGTGATGTATGAATTTGTTTTAGTTTGAATGTTGGAAGGTTGCCGGGTTGTATATATATTTATATATGTTTTTACCCTATAATAGTGAAAAAAAATTCTCAAAATGATTTTGTACATTTGTGTTATATACAAAAATATATGCAGTAAATAAGAATAAAAATGATCTATTTTCTATAAAAGTGCTTCTGTCTAAATTGTATATGGCCTTGACTAATTGGTGAGCGCTAAAATGGGTGACTTTTGAAGAATTTGGACTCTAATTGAGCCGATACCTGATTAAATACGGGGCCGATCTACTTTCTCCTTTTGAGAATATTTTTAAGAAGCTGTCTGATGTTGTACATTTTAGAAGAAAAATTTTCAACAAATCTAGAGTAGAACTCCACAAGTCCTAAAACGGACCGAACCTCTTCTTTGTTCTTTGGATTAGGTGCATCGCGAATGGCTCTATCAAAGCAGGCTTAGGTGAGATACCCTCTTTGCAAAGAGTATGACCTAAATACGTGATGGATTTCACATCAAATTTACATTTTGAATGTTCAACAGTTATGCCCTTGGATACAAGAATGGAAAGTACCTCATTAAGAATTCTGTCATGTTCATTCCTATCAGCACCAAAAACAAGGATGTCATCCTGAAAACACCTTACATTTTTCATCTTACCAAACAGGTGTTTCATCAATCTTTAAAAGATAGCAGCCGCAGAAGCCAAACCGAAAAGAAGCCTCTTATATTGAAAACAGCCAAAAGGTGTGATGAAGGCTGTCAATTGTTTGCTTTCCTCGGCTAAAGATATCTGATGGTAGGCAGCAGATAAATCAATAGATGAAAACCATTCTGCATCCTTCACAAGTGACAACATTTCAGAGATCTTGGGGAGGAGAAATGTATCTACTACAATGTTATTATTTAAATGCCTAAGGTCAATGCATAATCTCAATTTGCTATTACTGCGTCTGGCAACTACAATTGGAGAAATCCACTCAGCAGACTATAGGCTCTATTATGTCAGCTTTAACAAGTTTATCTAACTCTTTCTCCACATCATCCCTAAGAAGAATTGGAATGTGTCTAACTTTGTGCACCTTAGGACAGGATTGGACTTTAAAACGATTCTGTGTTCAAGTTCAAGTTCAAGTTCGGTATTTGAATAGCGCCTTATATACCCAGAGGGTCTCAAGGCGCTTGAAGGGAGGGGTACTTTATTTATCGAATATCCAAGTTTTCAATTGTTTTCTGAAGGAAAGGTGTTTCTGAGTAAGACGGAGATGGGTGGGGAGAGAGTTCAAGGATTTGGCTGCTAAGTAGGAGAAGGATCTTCCCCCCATGGTGGATTTGTGGATGCGTGGGATTGCGGCAAGGTGGGGGTGTAAAAGGACAGGCGCGTGTTGAGGCATTCGGGTCCTAGGTCATAGAGGGCTTTGTGTGCGTGGGTGAGGAGACGGAATGTTATTCTCTTGTTGACGGGGAGCCAGTGGAGGTCTTTCAAATGACCGGAGATGTGAGCTTGGCGGGGGATGTCTAGTATGAGTCTGGCGTTTTGGATGCGCTGGAGTTTTTTCTGTAGTTTGGTCGTTGTCCCGGCGTAGAGGGTGTTTCCGTAGTCCAGTCGGCTGGTGACTAGTGCGTGGGTGACCGTTTTCCTTGTTTCGGAGGGGATCCAGCGGAAGATCTTTTTGAGCATGCGCAGGATGTTGAAGCATGAAGAGGAGACGGCGTTGACTTGTCTGGTCATCGAGAGGGAGGAGTCGAGGATGAAGCCCAGGTTACGTGCGTGGTCCGTAGGTATGGGAGCGCTTCCCAGGGATGGTGGCCACCAAGAGTCGTCCCAGGCGGAGGGTGAGGAACCTAGGATGAGGACTTCAGTTTTGTCCGAATTTAGTTTTAGCCGGCTGTCCTTCATCCATTCGGCTACTTCTTTCATCCCTTCCTGTAGCTTGGTTTTGGCGGTGTTAGAGTCATTGGTGAGGGAGAGGATCAGCTGGGTGTCGTCTTCATAGGAGATGATGTTGAGGTTGTGTTGTCATGCGATGGTTGCGAGGTGGCTCATGTATACGTTGAAGAGGGTGGGACTCAGTGATGATCCTTGTGGTACGCCGCAGATGACTTCGTGGCCTCTGATCTAAAAGGAGGGAGTCGGACTCTCTGGGTTCTTCCGGCGAGGAACAAGGTGATCCAGTCCAGTGCTTTACCTTGTATTCCGACGTTGCTGAGGCGTTGAATAAGGGTGTTATGGCAGACAGTATCGAAGGCTGCGGAGAGGTCCAGTAGGATGAGGGCAACAGTTTCTCCGTTGTCCAGGAGTGTTTGAATGTCGTCTGTTGCTGCGATGAGGGCGGTCTCAGTGCTGTGATTGGCTCGGAAGCCGGTTTGTGAGGAGTCAAGGGATTTACTTGATTCGAGGAAGGCGGCTAGCTGACTGTTGACAGCTTTCTCGATGACTTTGGCAGGGAATGGGAGGAGCGAGATGGGGCGGTAGTTCTTGAGTTCAGTGGGGTCTGCTGTGGGTTTCTTCAGGAGGGCGCTGAGTTTGGCGTGTTTCCAGCTTTCCGGGAAGGTAGCGGAGTTGAGGGAGCAGTTGATGACATCTCGTAGATGGGGTGCAATAATGGAGTCTGCTTTGTTGTAAATGTGGTGGGGACAAGGATCGGTTGGTGATCCTGAGTGGATGGAGTTCATCAGGTGTATGGTCTCTTCAGTGGTGATTGGGTTCCAGGCAAAAAGGTTGTTAGAGGGGTGCTTTTTTTCGGATGTGGGTGGGGAGGAGTGAATTCTGGTCTGGTTTTAGGAACTGTTATGAATGTCTGCGATTTTGTTGTGGAAGAATGAGGCAAGGGAGTCGCAGAGGTCTTGGGAGGGAGTGATGTCGTTTGCGCCGGCGGTGGGGTTGGTGAATTCTTTGACAATGTTGAATAGTTCCTTGCTGTTTTGGGCGTTGTTGTTGAGTCGGTCCTTCAATGCGGATTTCTTGGTGGATCGAATCAGTTGGTGGTGTTTGCGGATAGCGTTCTTGAAGGCTGTCTGGTTGTCAGTGGTTCGGTCATTTTTCCAGGCTTTCTCAAGGGTGCGGCAGATCTTCTTGGATTTCTTGAGGTCTTCGTTGAACCAGGGGGCTTTTTTGTTGGTCTGTTTGGGTTGATGTTTTTTCAAGGGTGATAATTCCTCAGCGCTGTGGGTGATCCATTGTGTGAGGGCGATGGCTGCAAGGTTTGGGTCCGATGATTTTGCAGGGGGGTTTTGGTGCAGTGATGTGAGGAGTTGGTCGGTTGTAGTTTTGTTCCAGTTTCTGCGGGGGATTGGTTGTGGGCGGTTGTGAGTCGTAGTTTTTTTGTAGCTGAAGTGAACGCAGCTGTGGTCTGTCCACTGAAGAGCTGTGGTGTGGTCGAAGGAGATATGCTTGCTGGAGGGGAGGATTGGGTCGAGGGTGTGTCCGGCGGAGGGGGTGGGGGTGTTAACAAGTTGTAGGAGTCCGAGGTTAGCGAGGTTATCCAGAAGGGTGGTGGTGTTGTAGTCATTATTCTTTTCTAGGTGGAAGTTGAGGTCTCCCAGTAGGATGTAGTTCTCGGAAGGGAGGGCGTGGGGGCTGATGAAGTCATTGATGTCTTCGCTGAATTGTGCGTGAGGTCCTGGTGGCCTGTAGATGAGGGTGCCTCTGAGTGTTGTATTGGGGTCGGTGTGGATCTGGAAGTGAAGGTGTTCGGCGATAGCGAGGTTATCGTCGGAGCTGGTCGAGATGCGGATGGTGTTCTTATGGACGATGGCGATGCCTCCTCCTGTTTGCTTGGTGCGGTCTTTTCGGATGATCTTGTAGCCGTCCGGAATAACCTTAGGAAATTTCTTTAACATCTCTTCACAAATTAAATCATTTTCATTGAGAACCATGACAGGTTGAGGACTATTAGGGTTAAGGATTATATTCAACTTACCCTGATGCTTCCAATCTAAGACAACTGGCCCTTTCTCAGCATTATACAATTTGCTAGAAGTCTGTCTGTTCTTAAATTTAAAAACTAAGGGCCTGTATCCAACCATATCGATGTTTTCTCCGGAAAACCCCTTAGGCTGAATATCCGAATCCAAAAGTTTGTTCCCTAATCTAGTAGCAAAAAGAGCTTCATCAATAATAGTATAAGGGGAACCAGAGTGTACATACATTTGTACAGTAATCCCTCCTATGGTCATGGAACATAAAGATTTCTGACTTACTGTTGTAATCATTTATGTTCCAAATAAAATGGTCTATAGACTCATCACAAGAATCTTTTATGGTAAGTTTCTTGATGCCCTCATCACCATCACTGGATTCATAGTCTGGCTCATCTAAGCATTTAATTCTTCTACCACCCCCTTCTCTTCTGCAGGCCTTGGTAAAATGGCCAACAATTCCACAATTAGAACAACGCTGCTTCAAAGCAGGGCATAACTTACTTGAAGCTAAATGTGAAGGACTATCACACCTAAAGCATCTAAAACTAGAAATACGGCTATACTCTTTTTTTTATTTGACTCAATTTTGTGCTTAATAGGAATTTAAGGTTTCGAATTAGATGCCTTTGCTTTAATTTTATTAACAACTTCAGCTGGAGTTTCAGCAACAGCAGCATCTTGTTTAAGTAGCTTAGCACTACCGCTAGACATTTCAGCTTTCCTGACAATACTAAGAATATCTTTAAGTTCAGCATCACCTTTTATCCACAGTCTGTCTTCTACAGCCGGATCCTTATTGTGCATAACTACCTGATCTCTAATAAACTGATCAACCAAAATGATCAAACTTACAATCTTCTGCAAGTTTCCTAAGTGCTGACACGTATTGATCAATAGTTTCATTACTTTCTTGTTTACGCTGGAAAAACGGAATCTTACAATGCTAATGCATATTTTTGGTGCAAAATAAGTATCAAAATCATTCACAATAGCATTGAATACATTGACATCACCACCTTCCAATGCTTTTGTCATTACTTCATATGCTTTAAGCCCAACAGGACCCAAGGAATGTAGTAAGAGTTTCTTTTTCCTATCAGGTGTCATTTTTCCTTCCTCATCAATAGTATCAATAAAGTTAAGTAAATAAGCCTTCCATTCTGGCCATTTCATGCATGGTTCGGATCCTGCCGGCCAAAACGCTTGAGGAGGTTGTATAGAATAACTTTGGCTTGTCATGTTGAAGAATGGAGAAAAATACAAGCTATTAAATAACAAGAGAAATAAAAGTCAGGAAATATAAATAAGCAGAATATCAAATCTAGCACGAAAATCAAGTTATACTAAATTGAGATGTACAAATAGTAACATGCTTCCTAGAGTGTGCACAACACTGATGTTATTGTTAAATAACGTCAGGTATGCACATCATAAGCACCAAACATACAACTTAAAAAAAAAATATGTACTAAGCGCTGAAATTACCTCATTGTAGCGACAGACGACATCCGAACACTACTGGACAACGGAGAAACAGTCGCCCTCATCCTACTTGACCTCTCTGCCGCCTTCGACACAGTCTGCCATAGCACCCTCATACAACGCCTCAGCAACATCGGCATACAAGGAAAAGCCTTGGACTGGATCATCTCGTTCCTCGCCGGGAGAACCCAGAGAGTCCAACTTCCCCCATTCAAATCAGAGGCCACCGAAGTAATCTGCGGAGTACCACAAGGATCATCACTCAGTCCCACCCTCTTCAACGTTTACATGAGTCCACTCGCATCCATCGCGCGACAACACAACCTTAACATCATCTCTTACGCTGACGACACCCAGCTGATCCTTTCCCTCACAAAAGACCCCAACACCGCCAAAACCAATATTCACGAAGGCATGAAAGAAGTAGCCGAATGGATGAAAAACAGCCGCCTAAAACTTAACTCAGACAAAACGGAAGTCCTCATCCTAGGATCATCCACCTCTGCCTGGGACGACTCATGGTGGCCATCGGCCCTGGGCACAGCACCCATTCCCACAGATCATGCACGTAACCTAGGCTTCATCCTAGACTCCTACCTCTCGAAGACCAGACAAGTCAACGCCGTCTCATCCTCCTGCTTCAACGTACTTCGTATGCTCAAAAAAATCTTCTGTTGGATCCCCTCCGAAACAAGAAAGACTGTCACCCACGCACTGGTCACTAGCCGACTGGATTATGGAAACACCCTCTACGCCGGAATCACAGCCAAATTACAGAAAAAACTTCAATGCATCCAAAATGCATCAGCCAGACTCATTTTGGACATCCCACGCCAAGATCACATTACCGGTCACCTGAAAGACCTCCACTGGCTTCCCGTCAACAAAAGAATAACGTTCCGTCTCCTCACCCACGCACACAAGGCCCTCTACAAACTAGGACCCGAATGCCTCAACACACGACTGCCCTTCTACACACCCACCCGCCAATTAAGATCCTCCAATCAAGCCCTCGCCAAAGTTCCGCGCATCCATAGATCCACCATGGGAGGCAGATCCTTCTCCTACTTGGCGGCCAAGACCTGGAATTCTCTCCCCACTCACCTCCGCCTTACACAGAACCACATTTCTTCTAGAAAGGAACTTAAAACCTGGCTTTTCGATAAATAATGCACCCCTCCCCCACGCGCCCTGAGACCCTCTGGGTGAGTAGTGCGCTATACAAATTCCTGAACTTGAACTGTGTGCATTGCATTAATTGCAATAATAAAATGGTGTGCACATCACAGTGCGCATTGCATTAATAAATAACAGAGTACATCAAATTAGAAGTGTGCACACCGCAATTAACTGCATGGAGAGCAATATGCATGAAAATCCTTAAATTAACTTGTGCGCCTTGAAGTCACTCAAACACGTATTTCTTTAAATTACAAAGGTGTGTCGAGAATAAACTCCTTTTGTGCAGAATAACCAGGTGTGCGCGTCACCGGAGCAGAAATAATGAAGAATACTAGCGCAGGATTACCGGTGTGCGCGTCACCGAAGCAGCAACAATAACCACTCCAAAGATGGCGGCACGTAGAGGTCAACAATGTGACCCTAACGTAATGTGCAGCACGTTGATCCCTCAGTAACAAGGAATGCAGCATCTTCGAGGCGAACTCTGTTGAGCTGAAATCGAACACTTGGAGTGAGGTAAGGCGCTTGCACTCAAAATTGGCAGTTAAGCTTTAAACAATAGTATGAATGAAGGAAGAGAAGACATCTATAAATAAATTGAAGTTAACAGGTATATACAACCTGTACGCAATCCAAAACACCAACGTGGGAGAAGTAGCAATAATTTACACCCAACCAATGCAGGACGCCCGAGTAAACCATCCAAGTCTTTTGAGACGAAATCCAAGTACAGTAAAACAATGTCTGGACGAAGTCCGATGAGCGTCAATTGTTAGGTCCACAAGTCGCCAAATTATAAAGATTGTTGTACACGGAATAATTTATATAAAGAAGGTTTCTTCCAGTATAAGTCGCGCAGCAGAGGAGCACCTCTACTCTCTTCCCTCAGCTCTCCAAGTGATCCACAATCTAGAACACCAAGACAGTGGAAGCTAGCTTGGAGCACGAGAGAAGACAATACATGTATAACAAGGGGCTTGTGTCACACCTGTAGTATTGTGCTTGCTTTGAGATCATTTTATTTTATTGTTATATTTTAATGTGCTCATTTATTAATATACTCTATGTTAGTATTTCTTTCCTTGTTGTTATGGAAGCTTGCTTGTGTTCTACATTTCTTCTCTAGTTGCTAGGAGAAAGGTCAGTATCCTTGAGCTTTCTCCTGAGCAACTGGCATTGGCTGTGAGTCTAATACTTCTGTATTTATTTTCCCTACTAAATACTTCCTTGAGGCAATCTACATAGTTTCCTGACTCCTGCCTTCTTTTTTTTTTCTTTTTTGGTATTCCTCATATACCATTATTGGAAATCTTGATGGGAGACTGGCAACCTCTACGCAGTTGGTCATCCTGGTCCAGCCCTTATTCTATCGGCCAATAGCGCGGTGGTAAGCCTGATCCCTCAAGTAGCCACTACCTTCCCAGCTCTACTCCATTTCACACCATAGTTGCCGCCCTGTGTTACTTTGGAGTCTAGGGAACCAGCAGGGCCCCAGATAAATCATTGGAAAACCAATCATCCGTGTTTCCATGCCACTAGAGCAGCCCAGGTTTTAACCAAACTTGTGGAATCACATGTCATGTCAGATTTGCTTGTAAAAATAATGTGTCTTAAGCAAATTGAAAAAGTGGGAGGGGTTGGATCCTTCCAGGCTCTACAAATTTCGCGCCTTGCAAGGAGCATAACATAAAAAACAAATCTAGTAAGAGGATCATTTACATTGTAGTCCAGACACAACCCAGATAGGATAGTTCTTGTGGTAACCTCCAGGGGTACTTGAAGGACATCTTCCAGAAAGCCTCGAATCTTGACCCAGTAGTCTTTCATTTCTGGGCAATCAGCAAACATATGAACATCCTCCGCCTCGGGATGCCTACATCTCGGACAATGGTATTCTAAGTTGGAGAATTTAGCTAATTTTTTAGTGGTTATGTATACCCTTTACATAGTATACAAATGATTTCTTTTTTAACATAGCAGGCTTAACTACTGCTTGCAAGATGGAAAAAGAATCAAACCACAAGTCCCCAACATTCCCACTATTCGAGTTTAAAAATTTACCCCAAAGTTTTTGTATCTCTGGTTCCGTCACATTTTCAGCATCAAACATGGCTGAGTACCAATATGAGATTTGATTTTTCTACCTCCCACTCCTGGTTACTGAATCAAACTTCGGATATGAATTGTTAAAGTCCCAAGCTCTAGTTGACCACCATCCGGCTAGCTGATAATATGTACCCCCAGTCAAATTAGAGAGGGCTTCCGAACTCAAAAGCTGGGCATCCACCTGTAGGTCCCCCCCAACGTTCTAACCCGGCCAACCTCAGGGGCCGGGATAACTGGTCATCCAGACAGGCTGTAGTCCCCGGAGAATCCCATATCGGGGCCTGCATTGCGTAATATGGAATATTGAGCCTTTTCATAACATATGCCCAGTTTCTTAAGGCCGCCCCCAGAATCTTGAGTCTCACTTAAAAAAAAAAATTTGTATCCACTAATTTAAAAAGAAAAGAGTCTTGTCCCTGTGGGGTATCCTGCAACAATGCTGAAAAAAGTAAACCCAAGGAAGATTGATCAGTTTTACCAGCCAATAATCTGAAGTTTTTGAAGTGAAATACATGGCAATAGACGAATAGGTCTGGAAAAGCCAACCCCCCTGTTCTCAAGCTTCTCCTGAGCCTTTTCCAGGCAATTCGTGGAGACTTTGAGTTCCAAATAAAGGATACTAATTTCCCTTGTAGTTTTTTAATAGCCAATATGTGAAAAGATAAAGGGATGGAATTAAATAGGAACGTTATCTTTGGGAGGATAATCATCTTGATTAAGTTGACTTTCCCAAAGATATTTAAAGGGAGAGACGACCATCGCTGGAGTAGGGTACAGACATCTTTGGTGACTCTATCTAGGTTAATTTTTGGGATATCCTATATCTTTTTAGCCAAATGTACACCCAGATATCTCATTCGTGTCTTTGATCCTAACGTCCCTGCCTCCTGATTCCAATCCATAATCTCGTTCTTATCTTTATTGATTGTATACCCTGAGATCTCTCCAAAAATTTCTGCTAACTCTATTAGTCTTGGCAGGGCTTCAGCTGGATTTGAAGTATACATCAATAAATCATCCGCATATAACGCACATTTTAATTCTAGGTTAAAATTTTAAAGGGCTTAATTAATGGGTCAGACCTCAGCAGACACACAAAAGGCTCAATATATAAATTAAACAAAAGAGGCGACAAAGGGCAGCCCAGCGTGGTTCCACGGGCGATGGGTATCAATCCGTAAGAGACCCGTTCACTAACATTTTAACACACGGTGCACAATAAAGAGATTTTATAGCTGTTATGAAGGTGTTTGGGACACCAAAGCTGGCCAAGGCTGTCCATAAATATGACCAATCTACTTGATCAAATGCCTTGGCGGCGTCAACCGCTACCAGGGTCAGAGGCAGTTTTTTTTCCATGGCAACATCTATTGCAGCAATAGCTTGAAAAGTGAGCTCGTTAAGTTGTCTATTGGGAAAAAAGCCCCTCTGATCACTGTGAACAATAGTTTTAACCACCCTGGCCAGTCTCGCTGCTAATACTCCCGCAAAAATCTTATAGTCTGCATTTAATAAAGAAATTGGTATGTAGGACTCGATCTTAACTGGATCTTTGTTTGGCTTTGGTATTAATGTAACAGTAGCTTCTGACTACGAATTTGGGGCCTGTTCTCCCCCTCTAAGAATTGCATTGAACAGTAGTGTTAAATCGGAAATTATTTTATCTAGGATTATCCTGTACAGCTCTGCAGGAAGCCCATCGGGGCCAGCTGCTTTTCCTTTGGCCATTTTCAGGATTTGGGTTCTTACCTCGCCCTCCCTAATCTCAGAGCTGAGAAAAGACCTATCTTCTTCTGACAAACTAGGAAGCTGTATCTTACCTAGCCAGTTTTCCGCCCGCTGCATGCAATAGCTAGAGTTGGTTCTATATAAATTTTGAATATAGGTCTTAGCCTTTTCTCTAATAAGATCGTCATCGTAACCCCTGTACTAGCAAGGGATAGACTGTTAATCTGGTTTCTGGTCTTATCTGCACAAGCTTTCCATGCGAGTAAGCGACCACATTTCTCCTCATACGAAAGGTTTTGGAGCTTACTAGCGTCCCATCTATTTTTTAAAACCTTATCTAGATTTGCTTGATACTCTGCCTGTAGAGTGTCAAGTTCTTTTTGTAGTCGGGATCTAGTATCCGACTGATCTATTGATGCTCTCTGTAGCTCCTGTTCTTTTAATTTAAGCTTGAGGAGGCGTTCTTCTGTGGTAAATAAATATTTACCGTATACTGAATTTCTATGCGGTATAAGTTCAATAAAATAGCTCAATCAAATGAGAGGCAGAGTCCGTGGAGTCTGAGTTTATAAGGGTTTTATTCCATGTAATGGAATGGTTCGAACCATGGTATCGTGTTCCTTTACCCCGAAGGTTCAGGAAGGGATAGACAACGCTTTATTAACAGTGCACAATATATATAGTAAATGCATACAATGGTGATGGATACAGAAGGCGTAACAGCTGAAAGAAACGAGATAAGAACAAATGTGCGTAACAGAAGGCGTGCACGAGGGCGTACACGGAGGTGTGTGCTAGAAACGTCACATGAAAGTGTCATAAGTGGGTGGGTTCATAGAGAAATCCTGCAGTGTCAGCAGAAATATTGGGCTGGATGCGCGCGCAGGCAACATGACGTGTGTTTGACGTGGGACTGGAGGGTGAAGGGGACTTGACATTTAGCACTATAAGGGGAGACAGAAGTCTGGCGTGTCAGAACAACCTAAACCCAAATCATATCAGATATCTTGTGTTTGGAGAACTGTTTTATCTAAAAGGAAAGGTCTGTCGGGTAGAGGCTATTCTATACTGACTGCTATTGCGTGCATGTGTGTCTACGTGTCTACGTGTAATGCGAGGGGCCATGGGCCTACCATGGTAACGGGAGCAATGAATTTCGTGCATGGAGACAGAAAGGCCGGGCCCTTTGCTCTGCAGCTGGGGAGATGTTTACCTATATCACTAGACAGGAATGTATTTTCGAGGAGCGGAGCAGATAACTTGAAGGCTGAATACTGTCTTGGCAGGCAAGCAGGCCGAGCCGGGCACCGCTCGCCACGCAGGGAGTAAGGCAAGGGTCATGGATGCAGATCCAGGCTGCAGCTTTCAGAGGCAGAAGACAGAAAGGGCTTGATGGCAGAAATCAGGGCCTAGCTCGCTAGAGCCAGGAAAACGTGAAAGTGCACCATGTAAAGACGGTGGCACGGCATACTTAGGAACTGAATTATCGATCCATTCATGGTGGATCTGAAAGAGGACTTGTTAAGGTTGGACGCAAATGTATTTGCGTCTTCATATCTGGTCATGGAGGGAAATTACATGTACTTGAAGCACGTACACGGAGCCGTTGGGGTACATAGTAGGGGACACAATTGACCATAAAAATTCCAATTACCTCATTCCCCCCTTGTCCCCTACGGACCCTTCATGATATATCAATCTTCATTAGTCCATCAATTTGTTCATATAACATCATTTGCTCTTCCTTTTTCAGCCGGGATGTAGAACGTGAACTTGGATGGGGAATGCATGATGTGGCGCACAAGCCCCAAATCGCTGGCCCACACAGTAAACATAGACAACAACTGAATACTATGAGAAGGGCTATTCCGAGGAAGGATAGGACTTTCCATCCCCAGGCTGATAACACGCTCCAGAGCCAACCGGACCAAGTCCAGGTGCCTGGATTCTGGTGTATCTGACTTGCAATCTTGTGGAGACGGGATATGGCTCTATATACTGATGGTGCGTTTTCTGGAATGAAAACACAGCAACTCTATCCGATGACTCTACAAGCTCCGCCCCTATCGGCCAGGATGACGTCAAGAACGAGACGATTTTGAAGAACAACAAGTCTCATAGCAGACTGTTCCTCTGTTAGGTTGCCTAAGGCGGAAGTAGTTTCATTTACTACTGCTTCAAGGGTTCTGGTTAATTTACGTATCAATTTACTATTCGAGACAGTACCTAAATAAGGAAAGAAACCTTTATTGAAGTCTGTATACTGCTCCCATGCCGTTTCAGTATAGTCGACAATCGGGAGATCTCTCTTGGGTCTATTGTGTATTAGATGGGAGTCCCTATGATAATCAGGTGGGGCTAGGAAAACAGGTGGCAGAAGGAATGCAATGTAACAAGTACCATCCCAGTCTAGAGGTAAGCGTATATAAGCTGTCTG
Organism: Lissotriton vulgaris; assembly: GCF_964263255.1. Lineage (NCBI taxonomy): Eukaryota > Metazoa > Chordata > Amphibia > Caudata > Salamandridae > Lissotriton > Lissotriton vulgaris. The sequence goes on from NC_141695.1 coordinate 94,853,286, forward strand.
ACCACAAATGAAATAGGAATGACGGGAAGCTTTGAATGTAGACTTGCCTTTATCACTGAATTCAATCACAGTAGTACATTCACTATGACCTAGGTGTACTGAACCATTCTTTCTGACACATAATTCACCTTTGACTGGTAATACTGACATAGCGGGTAAGTCTGGTTTTGTATCCGACTGGACATTCAGAATCATGAGGTTAAGTGTAAAATTACCTAATCCATATACTTCATTTTCTAGATCGGTCCCTGTCCGTTGTGGAAGACCCTCCTTGTCAGGAAAACATGCTTTATGCATAACTGTGTTCAGATTTCCCCATACCCAATTGCCCTGGTAAACTATGGAATCAGAATCTAAAGAATTTATTAAACTAAACCATGCACCACAGGAACCATTGTGTGTAAATGGATACGGAAAGAGGGGCAGAACTCCCTTATACTTCTGATAGGGAGGGAGTCGGCCACATATCCAACAATTGGTAGCGTTGCTGGTCTGATGGGAATGATGTAACATACTGATGAAGGTATTGTTGCGCAGCGCAAGTCGGTAAGATAACTCGTGAGGGGGCAATTCACTGAAAGTATGCTCGACAGTGTCATTTGAGGAAGAATGTGCACGTATAGAAATAGGAAAGTACATGTGTAACAATAAGCTTGTAATAATAATCGTAAGACTCAGAAAAAACATAATCAATAATGTCACAATGCAGTGGCTGCGGAGAGATTTACAATATTTTTGTTTCTTGATCTGTTTCTGTCTATCTCTCTCTCTATTGGGGTCTAACTTGTACATGTCAGGAACCTGTCTAACCGCTTCACCTAGGGGAGGACTTAAACAATTAAACTGTCTGACTTGCTAGACCTTAATTTCATTCGGAAGTCCTGCTGAGGAGTATTTTCTACCAGGGGGAGTTTAGTATCAGTCTCTGGAATGGGGCAGGGCTGGGAGTCTGTACTTGGCGGAAGTCCATGGTATTTCTTGATGTGACTCGAGTGGAGCCAGCCTTTGCGGCCCTCCACTTTCACTGCTGTCCTTGTGGTTAATAAAACAAGCTTCGACTCCTGCCAGTGGGGCTCCAGCGGACTCCTCCTATCGAAATTCCGGATAAAGACTAGATCTCCAGGGACGATCTCGTGTGGCTTCACCTCGGTGTTGTCGGGAAAGGCTGCAGCTACCTGTGAACGACATGATTGTAGTGCAGACATCAAGGAGGCAAGGTAATCTGTCAGCATATTACAGTCAACATCTGTGATCTTTTGAGGCAGAGGCGTCCCCCACATATTCGGTGGCCTGCCAAAGACCACCTCGTACGGGGATAGCCCTGTTCTTGAATGTGCTATCATTCTCATATAAAAAAGAGCAACTGGTAAGGCTACTATCCAATCTACGCCTTTCTCTTTACACACTTTGGCGAGACGTGTTTTCAGGGTCTGATTGTGTCTCTCTACGAGACCTGCTGCCTCGGGATGTCGGACACAGTGGAACTTCCACTGATATCCTAGCAGGAGTGATACCTGCTTCATAAGCTCGGACGAGAATGGCTGACCATTATCTGAGTATACGATACTGGGCAAACCATACCGTGGGAAGAATTCACGTACCAGCTGCTTGGCAGTGGTCGGAGCAGTGTAATCTGGGACTGGATATGCTTCTGTCCATCGGGAAAGTGCACATACAACTACGAGGACATACTTGAATCCTCGACAACGTTCCATCTGGATATAATCCATCTGGAGGACTTCAAAAGGGTGATCGGGAGGATGAAATCCACCTTGCTCTATGGGAATGCCTTTACCTGGGTTGAACTGACAACAGATCATGCAAGTACGCACTTTCTGTTTTGCTGCTGCTCGTAAATGTTTATTGAACCAAAGGTTTTGAATACTGTCTAACATGGCTTTTTCTCCTAAATGTGCAGGACTATGTGCTGTGTTAATGATAACTTGAACCATAGAGTCGGGGAGAAACCATGTGGCTTTTCCCTTCGTCACCCATCCTTGTTCTGTCTGTATCCCTCCTAGTTCAGTCCATTTCTTGATTTTGTCTGGTGTAGCACGTGTCTGTATGTCAATTACATCTAGGGCGGGATCCCTAACTGTCATGCAATGTGTCGGTGTCGGGATTACTGTCTTTATCATATCAGTTGTGTGAGTATGAGTCTGAGCTGTATGCTTGGCTGTTCGATCTGCCAGGTCATTACCCTGGGAAATGATATCTGTAACTTTCGTATGTGCTTTGCACTTCATAATGGCTATGGCTGTAGGCAAATGTATTGCTTCTAACAGAGCTTGAATGAGGGGACCCTGCTGGATCTTGGCACCGTGAGAGGTCAAAAAACCTCTCTCCTGCCAGAGTACACCGAAGTCGTGTACGACTCCGAATGCATAACGTGAATCTGTGTATATGTTAACTCTCTTGTTCTTTGCTTGCATACAGGCTTGAGTCAGAGCAATGAGCTCTGCTGCTTGGGCTGACAAGGTGTCAATGCGATGTGTTTCTATGACTTCTGTTTCTGTCGTGACTGCATATGCGGCCACTAACTCTCCTGTACTTGTTCTCATACATGAACCATCCACATAAAGTGTCAGGTCTGGATCTGGTAATGCGATGTCTGTCAAGTCTTGGCTGGGTTTCGTCGTAATGGTATTGACTTCAACACAATCATGTGCCAAAGGGTCTGTCTCACTTAATGGCAAAAGTGTAGCAGGATTCAATGTATTGCAACGTCTGATTTCTATGTGTGGCTGAAACAATGTCAATTCATAACCTGTCAGTCGGGCTATAGTCAAGTGCTGAGTCTGTGTTCTGTTTAAAAGAACTTCCACGGAATGTGGAACTTGTACTGTCAATTGGTGTCCTAATACTATGGAATCGCTTTGTCTAATTGCTAGAGCTGTTGCTGCTACAGATTTCAAGCACGCAGGCAGAGCCTGGGCTACTGGATCTAATGTACTAGAAAATAAGCACACGGTTTGTGTGAACCTGCTTGATCCTGGGTGAGTACTGACAATGCAGTACCTTCGCGTTCTGTGACAAAAAGTGTAAAAGGCTTGCTGTAACATGGTGTTGCTAAAACAGGTGCTTGACATAAGGCTTTCTTTAATTCGTCAAAAGCTTGTGTATGTTCCTGAGTCCAAGGGAGGACAGTCGATGTCGCTGCCTCCTGAGTTGTCAACTGTATGAGTGGCTTGGCTAGAAATGCGTACTGAGGGATCCATTGTCTACAGTAAGAAGTGAGGCCTATAAAGGCCCGTACCTCCTTTTGTGTCTTGGGTTGTGACATGTTTACAATTAACTGGATGCGGTCAGGTGTTAGCTGTCTCCCCCTCTTGGACAGCAAGTGCTCAAGGTACACCACTTGCTGGGCACAGAATTGTAGCTTCGAAGGAGACACCTTGTGTCCCTTGTCAGCCAGGAAATACAAGACTGTCAGTGATGCTTGTTCACATTCTGGTTCACTTCGGGCGGTGATCAATAGATCATCGACGTACTGGAGTAGGGCAGTGTTAGCAGGCATGTGAATACTGTCAAGTTGTCTTTTCAATGCTTGGCTATAGATGCTGGGGCTTTCTGTGAATCCTTGAGGTGCGCGTGCAAATTTGAAGCTTCGGCCATTTAAACAGAATCCAAAAAGGTATTGGCTTTCCGGATCAATGGGGACACTAAAGAAGGCGTTCTTCAGATCAATTACAGTAAAGAACGTTGCCTCAGAATCAATAGCTGTCAATAAAGAAGAGATGTCTGGAACCACAGGGTACTGTGGTACAATGCATTTATTCAATTTTCGCAAATCGATCACTAATCGATAAACTGGAGGTGCATTCGGATCAGTGCGTTTAAGAATCGGAATGATAGGGGAATTACAAACGTTGGAGTCGGTTTCTACAACCACTCCTTGTGCAATGAGCTCGTCAATGATTTTCAGTAAAGCCACTACAGCATCAGGGGGTAACTTGTATTGTCGGATGCGTGGTAGTACCACTCCTTGTTTGAGTGTAACTCGATATGGTGTAATGTGCATACAACCTACATCAGTGGGGCCTTGTGCCCATAAATGTGCAGGAACATTCTGTAATCTGGAATCAATATCTCTCAACACATAGTGACCCTTAAAGTCACGCAGAAACAGTCTTACTCCTTCCGGAGAACAACAAATTACAGCTCCTAGAGCTTTCAAGGTCTTGATACCTAACAAGTTTTCTGGAAATGATTTCGTGAGCAACAAATCTGTAGTACGTGACAATGGACCAACTGCAAGGGGAACTGGTTTTGAAACTTCATTAACAATGGGCTTTCCTGAAAATCCAAGGGAAACATTCTGTGAGCCTGAGAGGGGTGCCCCTGGAACCTCGTCGTGACTGATTGTCGTTCTGCTTGCCCCTGTGTCAATCAAAAACTTTCTATCCTTTCCTAATACTTGACTATGTACATAAGGACCCTCTTGATCTACAGGAACCTCAATAAGAGGCAAGCCAACCTCCCTCTCTAGGCTGTTTCATGTGTATCGCTGATAATCGGGATAGTCGGATTGTGCATATTGGTACATCTGCTGCGTTGCATGTTGTGTGGCGGCAATGGGTTGTGGCTGTGGTACCGCTGCGGTCTGTTGTGAAACCTGCATAGGTTGAACATTCTGTGAAACGTGTTGTTGGGCCTGGTCCTGTCTAGGAGGACGCGGTCTCTCTTTAGTTTTACCTGTGGATATGTTGTGCTTCAAAACTGCACAATCGTTTACATAGTGACCTGGCTGTTTACAATAGTTGCATATCCCTTTAACAGGAGCTGCCGAATTATTGGACTGTGTCATACCCTTTTTCTGACCGTCAGCTGGAACTGACTGAGCAACTAGCATTTTCATTTTCGTGTCCTTCATACGTCTTTGTTCGTGATCATGTTCTTCCCTGATTCTGTTCTGGTGGTACTGTAACATCTGTAACATTTGGGAAGGCGTGTTTGCTTGCCATGTGCTCTCGACTTTCAATAAACGGTTCTTAACCTGGGGCAGGGAATTCTCGACTAATTTGCTTACAAAAAGATGCGGGTATGACTCGCTACTTGCTTTCAGGCCACTATTAATAATAAAACATTTCTCAAATCGGGAATAAAAATCACTAGTGTCTTCATCGGGTTTCTGTTTGCAGGCTGAGATTGCATCCCAGTCCTCCTTTTTAGTTGCTAACAAACGTGGCAAAACCTGTACTAACAAACCTGGTAATGCTTTAGTTTTATCCCCAAGCCCTAAACCTGGGGTACGACCAGTCTCTTCAGTTTCTAATGCAGCCCAATCAATCTTTTGGTCTTCCACCTCCCATTCTTTTTCTTTGAGTTTCTCGTAAATACCGGCAGGCAATAATACTTTCAATATTTTCATAATGTCGGGATAGGTGTAATCTCCCATGAGTAACATGTCTTTTATTTCACGGTGAAAACCTGCAGGGTCTTTATCATGACTGGGCACTATTTTCTTCATTTCCAAAAATTCCATTTTAGTTATAGGCGTGTATACATACACACGTGTAAGGGTATCATCAGCATTCCTGACTGGATGTACTTCTCGTAAAGGATTCTGTTTGTCAAAGTCAAAGTGAAATGGTTTCCTGACTGGGGGTGGAACAGAAACAAGATGTGGGGTCAGGAAAGTTCTATATTTATGGCGTTGTTCTAAAATCGTTTCAATTAGATCGGTACCTAGACCTCTCCATCTTCTCAGGAGTAAGTCTTGCAGTAAATTATATAACGGACCTGGATCAGATGCTTCGTTTTCATACTGTATAATGAGGTGTTGGGTCATGTATATACCAGCTAATCGCTGTTCTTCTGGAGTAAGACTTAAAAACGTTTGCACTACTGAATCATCTTTATATATGCTGTCATCCCCGGCCCACTGTACTGCGGACCGGGCTAGTTCCTGATCACGTAGAGTATTGAGTTTGTGATAACCTACTCTTTCTTTCAGTACTTTGTCAGTAACCTGGAATACATGTTCAAGGGTACATCGCTCTGGTATCGGGCAAAGGTAACGTTTCTTGTTTTCTAAACGAATGGGTCTATCGAAGGGCTTATCAATATAATACGGTCTAGGGAGTTTCTCTCTACCTACATATGCCATCATGTCTCTACTTGCTAGTTGCGAAGTTTCTGCTGTCTTCTCTGGTTAATCCTCCTGTGAGGAGTCCTGATCGTCTGATTCGAGTGGCTCTTCAGACTCTCGACGGGCATGTATTGCTATTATTTCTTTACGGATCTTTCTGACCATAGCATGTACACATCTCTCTTTATCATGTTTACCATCAGCAATATTCTGACTCCATCTGTTCAATCTATCCATCTCATCTTGTGGAAAGCCTGTCTGATCTTGTTCCCTTATCAAACAATTAACCAAAAATCGCATAATTAAACCTTTGTTCTCAACTTTCTGACGTGACATGGCTTCACCAACACACTCTGATCCTTCTCCTGTTCTAATAAAATGATACATATGGTCTAGATGGTCTGGCATTTCTGGTAGCAATTGCAAATATTCTGTAACACGTCTTAAACGTAGGGAAGCTAACAATATGGGCCCTGTTTTACCAGGCACTGTGTCATATCTGCAATCTGTAAGCTGTTCTCTGAGCTTTTCGGCTGGGGCACCTTTAGGTGTTCGCGACATTGCGAATTCTCTCATTGTCACTCGTTGTAACTGTGGCGGGGTGCGGTAACCTCCTGTAGCACCTCCTGAAGCGGAGGCTTGGGCATAACCTGACTGTAGGGTCGGTATCGGCTGTAACGTAGTTGGAACCTGGACCGTGCCAGACCCAAAAGGATTCAGCTGATTAATAGGGGGACCAACAGGTACGGGTGCAGGAAGCCGTGCAGGGAGGGTCGGTTGTTGCGGACCCGGGGGCAGATGATCATGGGGTAGGTTAAGGTCAGCAGGTGGTACATGGGCGGGTACATTGGTATATGCGGGAGCTACATCGTCTAAATAGGATGAAAGAAAAATATCTGTTGCGGTCTTGTGACGTAATTTAGTCGGAACCAATGGAGGGGCAGATTTTTCGGTGTTTCCGGGGTCGCCTTGGGCAGGCCCTCGGCCAAGACTGGAAACAGTCCTGTCCTAATGGCATTACTCTGTCTGTCGTGTTGTTCCATTCTAACTCGTTCTCCTTCTTCTAGTAATTCTTTTTCTTTGGCTTTATCAGAATCCTCTCTACTTTTCTCTGTTTTTCTGAGTTCTTTCTCTGTCCGTCTATGTGATTCTTTACGCCATAATTCAATGGCATCTTTCTGAGACTGTCTGGCTTTCTTTTTCCACAACGCTTCTTCTACTCTCATGATGCACTCGGCATCCCATGTCCCTGTAACGGGCCATCTCTGATTCTCTGCTAAGTCTTTAGTATATTCCACCCACAAGTCGAGAAATAATATGGCATCTAAGCCATGCTTGTGGTACATAAAATATCCGGGAGTGTCCCTGGGTGGGATGGGGACAGCTTCCTCAAGTATACCTTTCCTAGTTCCTATCTGACGCAATTTCGAGAAGAGAGGCATCGCTACCTCGGTCTAGACACTATACACAATAAACACAGTAAGAAAAATGCGAACAATCACTCATACCACGACATTTAAAACATGTTAAAACATTATGAAATGAACAACAATAACTTGATACTTAGATACTTGATGCACTGCTAAACAGTACAGATACACTGCTAAAACAGTGCAGACCGGGTCTGTGTACCCAAACCCGTCTTGACCGGACACAAATTAATGCACCCGTCTAGATGCGTCCCCAGCAACGGTACTCACCGGGAAGCACAGAACGGAAGGCCTCGGAAACTCGACTGGACTCGACTGGACTGGACTCGACTCGACACGTGACGTAGGTACTTCGGAACTGGTGGGCCTCTAGACACCTCGGACCTTGCTCTCTCGGCTGGGCTCTGGTCAGGATCCTCCGCACTCCTCACCGCCTCGTCTGGATGTCGATCGCAGTCTCCGTCACCTCCGTAGGCCTGAGGGAGATACAGGAAATCCTGCGGGTACGCGTAGTTGTCCGTCACGGCTGTGGCAGGCGGCAAGGCCTGCGACGCATCGCCGGCGTGTAAGGTGGGGGAGGGGTCCCTATTCGGGCGCCAAATTTATGTGGTAAATAAAGATTTACCGTATACTGAATTTCTATGCGGTATAAGTTCAATAAAATAGCTCAATCAAATGAGAGGCAGAGTCCGTGGAGTCTGAGTTTATAAGGGTTTTATTCCATGTAAAGGAATGGTTCGAACCATGGTATCGTGTTCCTTTACCCCGAAGGTTCAGGAAGGGATAGACAACGCTTTATTAACAGTGCACAATATATATAGTAAATGCATACAATGGTGATGGATACAGAAGACGTAACAGCTGAAAGAAACGAGATAAGAACACATGTGCGTAACAGAAGGCGTGCACGAGGGCGTACACGGAGGTGTGTGCTAGAAACGTCACATGAAAGTGTCATAAGTGGGTGGGTTCATAGAGAAATCCTGCAGTGTCAGCAGAAATATTGGGCTGGATGCGCACGCAGGCAACATGACGTGTGTTTGACGTGGGACTGGAGGGTGAAGGGGACTTGACATTTAGCACTATAAGGGGAGACAGAAGTCTGGCGTGTCAGAACAACCTAAACCCAAATCATATCAGATATCTTGTGTTTAGAGAACTGTTTTATCTAAAAGGAAAGGTCTGTCGGGTAGAGGCTATTCTATACTGACTGCTATTGCGTGCATGTGTGTCTACGTGTCTACGTGTAATGCGAGGGGCCATGGGCCTACCATGGTAACGGGAGCAATGAATTTCGTGCATGGAGACAGAAAGGCCGGGCCCTTTGCTCTGCAGCTGGGGAGATGTTCACCTATATCACTAGACAGGAATGTATTTTCGAGGAGCGGAGCAGATAACTTGAAGGCTGAATACTGTCTTGGCAGGCAAGCAGGCCGAGCCGGGCACCGCTCGCCACGCAGGGAGTAAGGCAAGGGTCATGGATGCAGATCCAGGCTGCAGCTTTCAGAGGCAGAAGACAGAAAGGGCTTGATGGCAGAAATCAGGGCTTAGCTCGCTAGAGCCAGGAAAACGTGAAAGTGCACCATGTAAAGACGGTGGCACGGCATACTTAGGAACTGAATTATCGATCCATTCATGGTGGATCTGAAAGAGGACTTGTTAACGTTGGACGCAAATGTATTTGCGTCTTCATATCTGGTCATGGAGGGAAATTACATGTACTTGAAGCACGTACACAGAGCCGTTGGGGTACATAGTAGGGGACACAATAGACCATAAAAATTCCAATTACCTCACTTCTTACTCTGACCTCATCCGCTTATTTCTCCTGATCATCAGGGCACTCAAAGAGCCTCTGATAAAGGCCTTGAATGTTTCCCATATCATCTGTTTACTTGTAGAACCATTGTTAAGCCTTAAAAACTCCTCCGTCTGTGTTACCAGATCCAGCCTAACCTTCTCCTGAAGTATGAGGGTTCTATCCAGGGTCCACCTCCTCTGCTGTACCTTTTGTTTAAGATGAATTACAACCTCTACAGTTTAGTGATCAGACAAAATCGCTGGGATGGATCTATGTCGTTACAACGCGTTATTTTACAAGGCAGACCGTTACAACGCAATTTTTACAACGCAGGTACCATTACAATGCATGCCATTACAACGCATGGCATTACATAGCAGATACTATTACAACGCATGCCATTACATCGTAAGTATAGGTAAGTATATCTTTTTTTTGTAAAATATAATAAAGTTAATTGAAATAATTTAAAAAAATAGATATAATTTAAAAATTTTAAAAACAGTAATTAATTGAATTATAGTAATTTAATTAATATTAAAATTATAATTAATTTAATATATTTAAAATAATATAATTAATGAAATATAATACATTTATAAATAGTAAATAATATAATGTAATTTATTACAATAAATATAATTTAATTAATTTTAAAATAATACTTAATATAATTTAATTTAATATAATTAAAGAAATTTAATTAATTTAAAAATTGTAAATAATATAATTTAATTATAATAAATTAAATTATTAAAAAAATAAATTAATTTTATTTAATATAAGTAATGTAATTCAATAATTTTATAATTGTAAATATTGTAATTATTTTAATTAAATTTAATTTAATTAATTTAATTTATTTAAAGTCGTAATACCCCTGTACCCCAAAACGCAAACCCAGCCCTAAACCCTAAAAATACCCCTGTACCCCAAAACCCAAACCCAGCCCTAAAACCTAAAAATACCCCTGTACCCCAAAACCCAAACCCAGCCCAAAAACCTAAAAATACCCCTGTACCCCAAAAACCAAACCCAGCCCTTAAACCTAAAAATACCCCTGTACCCCAAAAACCAAACCCAGCCCTAAAACCTAAAAATACCCCTGTACCCCAAAAACCAAACCCAGCCCTAAAACCTAAAAATACCCCTGTACCCCAAAAACCAAACCCAGCCCCAAAACCTAAAAATACCCCTATACCCCAAAAACCAAACCCAGCCCTAAAACCTAAAATACCCCAAAACTACTTAAAATAATTTTTTAATATTTTATTTTAATTTTAATATTAATTAAATTAATAAAATAATGTTAAATAAAATTAAATACAAATTATATACTTACTTATACTTACGATGTAATGGCATGCGTTGTAATAGTATCTGCTATGTAATGACATGCGTTGTAATGGCATGCATTGTAATGGTATTTGCGTTGTAAAAGTTGCGATGTAATGGTAGTGCGTTGTAAAAGTTGCGTTGTAACGGTGCAATACCCGCTGGGATATAGGATATGGAGTCTACCGCTGAAAAGAGTTCTTTATCCAATAAAAAAAAAGTCGATTCCGGAGTGATGTCCATATCTTTTACTGTAAAAGGAGTAATCCCTTTTCCCATCATTTTTAGCTCTCCAGATATCAATAAGGGTAAAATCTTTCATTATATTCCTGAGGTTCATTCGGGATCTGTGGGGGTGTGTGAATCTAATCCAGGAAGTACGATCTAATTTTTCATCGAAGATCAAATTAAAGTCGCCCCCTAAAATTACTGGTCCTACGGTCTCTGCTAAGCTAGCTTTAAGATTTATGAGGGACCCCGGAGCGTCTTGATTGGGCCCGTAATAAACTGCACATATAAAGGGGATCTGACCACTTATTAAAGATGCCACCAACCATCTCCCAGAATGATCTGTCTCAGACTTGACCAGCCTAATCCCGGCATTTGATCTAATCAGTATTGCCACCCCTCTCGTTCTACCACTTTGATCTGAGCAGAGGATATCCTGAACCCACCCACATTTATTAAACGCAGACTTGCACTCTCGCATCTCTAGATGTGTCTCCTCAAGCAGGCAAACATGAGCTCCCGAATTATACAAACAATCTTTTACCCTATGCATCTTCTTCCTGTCCCTTAAACCATTTACGTTCCAACTGATGATTTAAATTTTACCTGTCACATTGGCCATACGGACCGTTTTTTTGAAATTTCACTGTCCAGCTCCCGTCTAAAAAAACTTTGTTTCTTTGTAAGTACATGAGGATTATTTTTTCCCTTTTTTACCCCTGCCACCCAACTAACTACCCACCTCCCATGAGGAACCCCCCCCCCCATACCTATTTTGGCGATATTTGTCGCCTGTTGGGAGCCCCTTGGTGTCTGATCAGGACTTCCCCTCTTATAAACGGTGAGTAGGTACCAAAAATGTGATCTCTAGTGAATTTTATTGTTTTTTATTTATCATTTATTTATTTATTTATTTATTTATTTATTTATTTATTTATTTTCCACTTCCATATGTATTCTCCCCTTTATTTTCTTTTATTAATTCAGCATTTCCCACCCCCTTATGTGTACACACATTTATCTCTTTTTTTTCTTTTGACAGTTCACCCCTTATGCTCCTCATCAATCGCCCCTTCCCCCTATTTTGATCTAAGTCTAGGGAAAAATGATTACTCCCAATTGTTTAGGGGTCATTTCAAGGTGTCAGAGTGTTGAGGTATCACGGTATAAATGTGACATGGTGTCAAGGTGCGGGGAAAACAAACAAATAGGGCTCTACTAAGAGCTCTCTCCCATTAGGATTAGAAACGTGTCCACTTCTTGAAGTGATAGGAAGTTATGTGTTTTGTTTCTCCAGACCACTTTTAAAAAGGCTCATGTGGGCCTGTGCGCCCATACTCCTCAAATCTGGCATCCTATTTCCTAGTTCCCATTGTCGTTGTGCTATTGCTTTCCCCACATCAGAGCGAATCAAATACTTAGCTGAGTCTATTCGGAGTGTAGTATCTGACAAAGCTCTACCCAAAATTAACCTCTTTATGGTATACATATGAAAGTTTACAAAAATCTTCCTGGGGGCTTTTCTCTCAGTGTGCAGTCTGAAGGGGTCTCTGTGGGCCCTTTGGATTTCTGACTCTAGGTCTATGTCAGGTCTATCTTTAAGGACTCCCTCTCTGAGAAGTTTGCATATAAATGTCTTAACATCCCCATTTTCTGCTCCCTCCGGGATTTTAAAAAATTTCAAGTTGTTTCTCCTGGACTGAATTTCTAGTCTCTCAATGTCCATCTGGAGAGTCCTATTCTGGGTTCTAAGAATCTCAATGTCTCTATCATGCCGTTTTGAGGCCCCCGCCAACAAGGTGACTTCTTCCTCCAAGATGCCCGTCCATTTACAGACATCACCCAGTTTAGCATCTAAGTTAGAGCACTGTTCCTGAATACTCTTTTGGTTCGCCTCCGAAATGTCGAATTTAGATCGCCTCTCAGATTATTCAGGAACGACTCCACCTGTGAGAGTCCTCCATCTGGTGCAACTAATGCTGTCTCGCTGCCTCGGCCATCCTAGACTAATTGAGCTTCAGCAGGCGCCACAGGAGAGGATAAACCATGAGCTACCTGTAGAGAGTTTTGACTGCATATATCTTCCTCACGCAGCATCTGCTCTTCTAGGTCTAGGTCAGACGCTAATACCGTATATCTATTCTCCAAAGTCACAGGTTGAGACCCTGCACCTGCTGGTTGTTTATCTGGAGTAATAATAGTGGATATGGGAGTAGAGGATACTGTGGGAGGCTTTCCCCCCTTAGGCTCTGCCACCTGCTCCATAATTTTAAAGTATGATTTTAAAGAGGGTGTAGGTTTTGGTTTTGGCTGAGATGGACCGTTTTTTGGCAGTCTACGCTACCTAGGCTCCCCTGCTCGTAGAGTTTTGTCCTTTCTTTCCTTCCTCCTCCCTTTTAGGGTAAGTGGCACTACCTCTAACCCTGGGGTGCTCAAATGACCAACCCCGGTCTTCTGTAGATCTAAATTGGACCTAAGTTGGTACCTATTTCTAGCAGGTACTATAGGAACTGCAGGAAAAACAGTGGGTGAGGGCACCAGTGTCTCTTCTCTTTCACTCCCTTGCCCTCTCCCAGAGTCGGTAGAGAGAACTGCCCCTTCTACTCTGGGGTGATCAGGTTTCAATTGAGTTGATACCGTTTTTGATGCAGCTTTTATAACTGAGTCCATCCCCCCGTGCTGTACCGATTTAGAGGGGCCAAGGACAATGCTGGCAATATCAGCGCCAGGCGCCTTCCCGCAAAAATAACCTAGCTGCTTAGCCCTCACCAAATCCGCGTTATATATAGTACCTCCAACAGCTCACTGCCTGCGCCCCCGCTCTCCCTTAACTGACCGTGCAGCGTTGTGAGCTTCGCTGAGAGGAGAACGGAGGCTGATCTTAGCCAGCATCAGCCTTGACCTCCGCCATATACTCGCTCGACATCCCTGCCGAAGCTCCTGTTCTCCGAAGCCGACACCGCTCACCGCTTCCACTGCTCTATCCGCGGAAACCGGGACAAACGCCACTCCCATCAGAGGCACACTCCTTTCCGCTCTGGCTCTCTGGGGCTTCCGAGGCTCCGAGGCTCCCACAGGGTCCTAACGCCTAGCAGGCGGCAGCCAGACTCCACACCACGCTCACGTCCGATGAAACCCGTAGAAAGGAGGTAAAAAAATAATAAATGAAATTAACTCAAGCAACTAAGATTTAAAACGGTCTCAGGTACCTGCTCACCAGTCGGTATCTGCTATTTCATCCTCACGAATGGGGAAATCCACCTTCAGACCGGAGCTCCCGCAGCAGACGTCAGCCTGCCACCATGTTCCTCTCAAATCCTACTTGCTGCTCTGACTCCTTCCTTCTACCCCGATGCTACTTGGTAGGGAGGGGTGGGGGGGGAACCAGACCACAACCAGTTCTTGGTGTAAAAAAGGCTGCTTTATTGAAACAGGTGCACATTAACAAATTATAAACCTCAGCATCGCCTTACAAAACTAAACCTCACTAAATAACATATTTCCTTAACCCCCGATTCCCACCCCCTCCCCTAACACGTCATTGGCCCCGCCCCCACCCATACATTCCAACATTACACAATACAAACAATGCAAATTCCTGCATAAACATTTCCACTTAAAAAATCCCCAGACTATTATCCAAACTCCCCGTCTTGTCCCTTAACCAATGTCGTTCCCCCACCCCAGGAACCAGCCCAACACCTTAATCTGCCCAACTCACCCCGACAATGACCCAACCAAGCAAAACGAACAACCACAATCCTGCCAATCCCGGCAAAACAGCACTGACACCCGCACCTGTTCCAAGCGACAATTACAAAAAAGCCAAAAACCCCATGTAAACCTGTTCCAACTAAAACCACCAACCAGAAAAACCACTATTACCCCAGCCACCAGGTCACCGAAATCTAAAATGGTGGCTAGGGGAGGGGTCAGGGCCCCTTTATAGACGCACCGTTGTGCTCAACTAAAAAATAGCCCAAACGGAAAAAAACAGCCCAAGGGCCTGCAGATTCCTCCTCCCTTGACCCCTCCCAAACTGCCGGGGGGGGACCTCCCTGCGGTCGGCAGCCCCCCCAAACCCCCCTTGGGAGGGAGGGGTGGGGTGGGGAATCAGACCACAACCAGTTCTTAGTGTGAAAAAGGCCGCTTTATTGAAACAGTTGCACAATAACAAATTATAAACCTCGGCATCGCCTTACAAAACTAAACCTCACTAAATAACATATTTCCTTAACCCCCGATTCCCACCCCCTCCCCTAACAAGTCATTGGCCCCGCCCCCACCCATACATTCCAACATTACACAATACCAACAATGCAAATTCCTGCATAAACATTTCCACTTTAACAAATCCCCAGACCATTATCCAAACTCCCCGTCTTGTCCCTTAACCAATGTTGTTCCCCCACCCCAGGAACAAGCCCAACAACTCAACCTGCCCAAATCACCCCGACGATGACCCAACGAAGCAAAACAAACAACCACAATCCTGCCAATCCTGGCAAAACAACACTGACACCCGCCACCCAGGAAGGGGGGTGGGAAGAAATACTGCCTTCCTCTTTCTGCCCCCCCAACAAAACAAGGAAGAGCTGAAAAACCACTGCCGACTGGCCTAACCCGCAAAATCCTGCACTTTCAGGCAATGCGACAACACTTCCCTAATTTCCAAAAGATATAAATCCATACCCACCCTGGATAGATGCACACTATCACCCCTGAAGAAGTCCGCAGCGTCATACCGAAAGGCGGTATGAATCACCCTACAAAATCAAGCCCGCTGCAAAATCAGGAAACCTCCGAATTAAACTTCTTGCGTGCTTTATCAATTGCCTTCGGTTTAAGAGCGCCTCTCCAAAACCTTCGTGGGACCAATTCTGTCCATAAAACATGGCAACCGGACCACTGCTCCTTCAAAAGTGTAACATCTCTTTTCATGGCCCTTAATAAAACCACACCTTTGACCCCACACAAATTGTTTTCACCTAGGTGTATAAGCAGGACATCTGCGATAGACCCCCAACCAACCAAGAATTATGGGCAGGAATCAACTCCCTCCATGGCATCCCACCCTTACCTTTCCACACAACTTTAAATAAACGTTTGTTAAAACCTAACCAAGAACCAAAATGACTGCGAGAAGCTTGAACATGAGACCATTTAATAAAAGAGTGCCGCACAATCCAGATGGTCATTTCCGCCGCGCTGGGGCCAGCTACCGAACCTGAAAAGAGAAAACAGTATCAAACTTATGATAAAACAGATGACGCAGGCGCCTCCCCCACACTTCTCACATAACGCTGAAAGCAATTAGATGACCATCGCCCTAAGCACATTATGTCCTGTCTAGACCAACCCCGATTATGTGCCTCCGTGGCGGCCCCAATCCGGAATGAGAGAGTGCCATACAGCGCCCCATCCAGGCCAATACTCCGTAAAGCTTTGCACAGGACCATGCAAAGTTTATAGTTCGTAACCCGGGACCCATCAGCATGCTGAAAAACACCAGACTCCACATCCCCATCCGATAAACAACACCAACGCTGCCCCCATTTTAAAGGACAAGTCACCGAATGGGAAGATGCCACTAACCAAACGCCTTTGCCCCTATTCCTCTGATGAGTTTTGGACCTGCTAAGCCAAATATGCACAACCCTGTCTGACAAATGCACCACTTGCCACTTAGGGCCCAGCACCAACCTAGAACCCAATAGGTCTGAAACTCGGAAAGTCCCAAAAAACATCCACACCATGAGTGTAGAAAAAAGGCATGCCTCAAAAGTATTCCTACACACTGACGGAAGCGCCTCTACTACCGTGGCTAAAGTCTGCCGAAATAATGGTGACCGAACTGGCCGATCTGCTCAATGCTCTCTGGCCCAACCCTCAAGCATTCTCTTCCCCACTTCCCCAGCGGAAGGAGTGTAACCCCAAAACAGCTTCCCCATAAATCCAATGCCTGCTAGCTTCCCAGCTATCGTAACTCTAGACAGGCCCTTATCCATCAAATCAAGAATGAACTGCACTACATCCTCAGACCTCCACCAGCTAGCATCCCGCCGCTGACAATCGTACATGGTGATGGGGCAAATGTTGGCCGGCCAGAGCACGACCCAAGCGTCTGCAAAACGTTCTGCCCGTCCTGACCACCCGCAAGCAAAATTAAGATGGCCCAATAGATCCTGCACTTCTTTTACTGTCACTTTTTGCTTCCGCAGCATGGTTTCCAAAAGTTCCAACATTTTCACCTTCTTTTCAACGGGCAGGTGTACCTGCATTGCCACTGAATCAATCTCAATACCCAAAAAAGACATGGTCGCGCAAGGACCCATTGTCTTTTCAGGTGCCAATGGCACTCCAATCTCCTCCATGAGCCCTTGGAACGTGTCCAGGGCTGCCTGGCACTCTGCTGAGCCCAGGGAACCAACAAAAAAGAACTCATCCAAATAGTGCGTTACCAACTCATGGCCACTGCGTTGTATGAAAAACCATTGCAAGAAGGTACTAAATGACTCGAAAAGGGAACAGGACATTGAACAACCCATTGGTAATGCTTTGTCCACGTACCATTTAGCAGCAAAATGGATCCTCAGCAGACTCCAATCATCTGGATGGACTGGAAGCAGTCAAAATGCAGATTTAATATCGCATTTTGCCATTTTTGCAGTTGCGCCTGCTGTCACCACACGTGACATGGCCACGTCAACCGATTAATATGACACAGAGGCAGCCTCCTCGTCGATAAAATCATTGACTGAAGACCCTCCGGCTATGATAGGTGTTGAATTAGCCTGTACTGACCCGCCTCCTTTTTGGGGACTACCCCAATCAGTGAGACTATCAGCTCCTTTAAAGGCCAATCATCAAACCGCCCTGCCATTCTACCTTCCCGTACCTCCTTATCCAGTTTCTCTTGCCCTGTGTCTTAGTGTTCCTCAGCTTATTTCAAATTATTTGACCAACGCCGCAGCCGCGGTCCATTGTCACCAAGGCGAAATCCCTTTGTAAAGCCCACCAGCAGCATCTCCCTGACCCTCTCATCCCCATAGCCCCGCAGTGCATCCACAAGCTGCTCCAATTTAACCGGAGTATGAGCCTTTTGGCCCAGGCCCCTGTGGACCCTTTCCCCCTCGAGCAGCCGGGGGCTGTTGAGAAGGGCCAGGCGTGCTGGCCACCAGCCGCGGCCACTTCTGACCTCCTGTATTCCATGGCCCCCAGCACTTGAACAAAGGATGTTTTCTACCACATTGGGAACCTTCATGGCGGTACTTACAGTACTCCCTGGTCCACAATCCCTTATTAAAATCCCAGCAGGCCCCAACCCCAGACTGCGATGTTGCTGTACTTCCCATCCCTCCCCGGGTGGGCTTCCCCTGAAAAGGCCGGTATACCAAGGGCAAACCACTAGCTGTAAATATCATCTTACCCCTTGCGGACGTCCCCATCGTGTGCTGCCACAAATCAGTATCCAACTCCCCCCACTTTGCCTCCGAATCCCAAGCCATGCAGGCCCTAAACTCCTCATCATATTGGGCCCATGCAAAGCCACTGCCAGTAATTTGGAATTTCCGTATGATGTCCATGTATTTGAATATAGCAACACAGTGCTCCGGGTATTTCTCACAATAGGCGCTGGCATAGATTAAAAAGGCCGCCGTCCAGTTTTCAATTGTCGAAGGTACCTTGGGACGCTTGGCCAACTCATATTCCGCTTCGTTGGAAACTTCTGTCGAACGTACCTCTCTATGTAATAGTTTCAAAATGTCCACATACTCCCCTTTCCAAATCCTTTCTTTTGTGGCCAACATTAGGGGCCAGATGTAGGTGGCCATTTACCGGCCGGTAACGGCCGATTTCGGCCGTTACCGACCGGTAAATGCAAATTGAGATGTAGGGCCCTGTATTTTACAGAATCGGTAAATTTACCGATCGGTAAATTTACCGATTCTGTAAAATACCGAATCGGTATTTTATCAGATTCGGTAAAATTGATATGTAGGTGGGACTCTTCTGAGTCCCACAAGCATTACAGAATCGGTATTTTACCATCAAATTCTATTTGATGGTAAAATACCGATTCCGGTGTGCATGCACATGTGTGCATGCACACCTGTGCCATATGACAGGCAGACCTGCCCTTAGGGCAGGTATGCCTGCCACATGGCACCCGAACCTTTTTTGGGGGTGCTAGAGGGTGTCAAAGTGACACCCCCTGCACCCTTGTCAAAATCGGTATTTACCGATTCGGTAAATACCGACCGGTAATGCCCCATTCATTCCTATGGGCTTCAAAGCCCATAGGAATGAATGGAGCATTACCGGTCGGTATTTACCGAATCGGTAAATACCGAATTTTACCGATTCGGTAAAAGGGAACATCTGGATTCCCTACATACCAACCCCTCACATTTACCGAATCTTAATTACCGAATCGGTAAAATTCGGTAATTTTCGGTAATTAAGATTCGGTAAATGTTACTTACCTACATCTGGCCCTAAGTGTGCTCCCAAAGGTTTAGTAACCCCCATGTATGGCAGCTTCTTAATCTTCAACTCCTTACCATGTAGCGGGTCTTTGCTTACACCCACTTCCTCCGTGTTCATACCAATTTCAACTTTGGTGCCCAAAACTCCTTCCCCCTTCTCCGTGCCCACCCCCTGATCTTTAACATAATGACCTTTGTAAAGCTTGACTTCGCTTGCTCCAATATCCTCCCCCCCTGTCCCCACAGACACCATACTTGGTTTGGCCCGTGGTTCGCGACTCTCACCTGGCTGTAACAAGGGGGCCTGACCAGGCACCGACCGCCAAGACACGTGTTCCACGCTGTCCATCAGTCGAGGAACCCTCACCGATGGGCCGCACTACCTTCTGGGTCCAGATGCCGAATCCTTGGGCGGTATCACTGCTGGTGCCTGTAAGAAACTAAGAGAAGCATTCGAAAATTCCCCCCTACATCAACGTCACGCAGCTCCCCTTCCTCTGGGCCATCCTCATTATCCAATTTTAGACACTGTATGAAGGCAGTTGCCCAATGGATGATTGACAATTCATTGAGGCTAAATGGCGAGAAGACAGATCCTGGTGTTTGGCGGGAAGGAGGACATCTGGTCGGCGGAATGGTGGCCCTTATCTCTGGGGACTTGCCCTGTACCTACCCCATTAGCACGAAACCTGGGGGTCATGATCGATCCGGCCCTTGCTATGGGTCATCAAGTCAACAGGACAATCTCCACCTGCTGGGGTATTATTAAGATCTTGCGGAAGATTAAGCATTATTTGACCGTACAAGCTCGGAAGCAAATTGTGGTTGCATTGATAGCCTCTCGGCTTGATTATTGCAATGCCCTCTATGCTGGAGTAAATAAATGCTTGCTACAACAACTTCAAACGGTGCAGAATGCCGCGGCTAAGTTTTTCCTGGACCTGCCTAGGAGGTCATCGGCTACTGCCGTCAGAAAATACTTGCATTGGCTTCCAATTGAAGCCAGGATTTCTTTTAAGGTCCTCTGTTTGGTTTACGGGGCCTTGAATAGGAAAGAGATAGGAGGAGTAAAAGATCTTCTGATTCCTTACGCTCCCTCGAGAAACCTTCGATCTTCAAAGAAGTTTCTTCTTTCAGTACCCCGAGTTCGAAGAGCCAAATGGGGAGGCAGAACCTTTTCCAGCCTTGCTCCTAGATGGTGGAATACTGTGCCCTGTGAAATTAGGACATTGCCGTCAATGCAATTGTTTAGAAAGGCCCTGAAGACGTGGCTTTTTGCCAAAGCTTACCCTTAGTCTGTTGGTTTTTGCCTTTTATGATTCTTTTATAGGCGCCTTGATGTTTTCGGGCAAAGTCGCACGTTAAAAGTTCTACTTCATTTCATTTCATTTCATTTCATAGTCCAACACCAAAGGCTCCTCCATGTGTGAAGGGCCAGCAACTGCCATCATACCATGGGCTTTACCATGCCCTTCATGACCAACTTGGGCCTTACCAGACCCTTTCAGAAAACCATGTGGAAGAGCCGACTGTACCCGCCGGGTACTCCCCCAAACGTTGACCTAGATCAGTTAGATCTCTTGCCGTCCGCTCCATCCGGTGTGAAGGGGAGAAAGTTGGGGCCAGCGAGGTTGCGCCGGACCTGCGTTTGCTGACCACGTCAGGATCCCACGACGGTACGGGAAGTGACACGCCAGGCTCTCCCCTCCCTTCATCTCGGCACCACTGGGGCGCACACGGCCCTACCAAGTCTGCTGCTCCGGGAACAACCCTAGCCTGTGGAGAAAACATTCGGACTGATGTGCCGGGGACCTTCAAACTATCTGACCCCAACTCCCCCTGACCCGAAGACATCACAACCCCTGACCAAACACCCCTAACTAGCTCCGACTGGTCAAAATGGGCCACCTTCGTCCCGTGAGAAACCGCCTCTGGGGGAGGGGAGTCCCGTACTTCTTCATCACTGCTCCAGTCCAGCATAGCCTGGACGACAGAAGCCGCGGAGCCCAATACTGCACCCCCATGAACCTGTAGACCTGCACCCGCAAATTCTGAAGCCACCACTGCCTGCTCAGGTAACCTACGCAGATAACTGGGAGAGTCCTGCGAACCCCCCACCTCCTGCCGCCGACCAAACCCCCCCCCCGCCATCCCTGACCCCTGCTTCCCTCAGCCCTTCCAACCAGGACGGAAAAATGTCCAACCCCTCCCAAGATCTGGCCTCTCCTCTGGGACCTCGGACTTCTAATTCCCCAGCCCCCCTCCTGAAGCACCCACCGTACCCCCAAAACCCTGGCCCCCAGCCACCCAAGTATGAGAAGGGGGTGGTAAGAGACTTGCATGGGGAACTACCTCCTGCTGAGGCAAACTCCCCAACCCCCCAACATGGGCCCACTCCCCCTTCCCCACAGGCCCGCTGTGACAGAAACTACCTCCCCTCTAATAGAAGCCGGAGGAGAAAATATCAAAGGGCTAAAAGGGGCCATCCCCTCTACCACCCCACCTTGCCTGCCAGCCTGAAACTGCGTGAAACCCCCACCAGTCCCTGGAGAACTAAAAGAAGGCAAGGGGGCCTGAACCAGGGTGGGCAAACGGACAACGAGTTTCCCGGACCCACCCCTAACTGCGCAGGCTCCACGACAGGGAAAGTCACCAATAACGCAGAACGCTTCTTGGCGCCCCTCCGCCCCGCGCTTCCCCCGCTGAGCGGGGCGGAAACTGAACGAAAGGCAAGCGCTGGCACCAAAAGCGACTCCGGCGGCTCCCCAACGTCCTCCACAGACAAAACACTGCCCTCCGTCACCTCCGGCCGTGGCAATGGCCCCACACCTGCCTCCTGCATCCCCGGACTCAACTTTAAACCCGGAGCCGCTTTCCGTGAGCGCGGACAGCCCCGCTCACTCACCGCCTCAACACGAGGACGCTTGGGTGTCATGCAAGCGGCAACGACCGCTGCAACACAGTCTGAGACCTGACGCGGCGACCGAGAAGGCCCAGCCGCGTCCCCCAGCACCAAATCCAGGCGACCAGCCTCACTCAGAAGCCTAATCGCTTCCAAGACGGGGTAATCTTCAGCTGCAGTAATATACAGTTTACAGTAATTATGACCCCTGTATAATATGGTTACAGCTTCACCAACAGAAGGAAAGCTAGATAGGTGAGAGATACACATAGACTGATTGTTTATATATATTATTTTTAAACTAGGACATATTCATGGTGTTTGATTGGGAGAGAGCGCTATATATACATACTGTCTTGAAGAAGGTGGTCTATAATAGTATTAACTCCACCGAAACGCGTCAACGCACTACATAGTGTTACATCCAAGGATCTGGCTGGGTGTCAAATAGATGATACAATCCAAGGACACTCATGTGATATCATATTGAATCTTATATGGAGTAACAAATATGAGGATGTTTTTATAATTTTGCACTGTCACTTTTTGCTCTCCCATTTTTCATCTGTTATTGTTAATAGATTTGTGTGTTATTTAATTGTGCGTGCACTCTATAAATTTGTACACATGGAGTTTTTAACTATTGAGCTATGTACATGTTATTTTTATTAAAATCATTTTTGTCATTTTTATAAATAGTGATTTTGAGTATTGTTTGACATAATTGACTGCTGGGGTCCCACTTGGTCGTTTGCTTGGTTAGAATTGGTAACCTCTTGTGTGCTGTGTATGAATGCAGATAAGAGAGTGAGATTATTGTTAGAGTAAATCTAAGAGTATCACTGACGCCAGCTTGGTTATTATTTCCCAGGAGAATCGCGTCCTTTACTTACCTGTGGTACCCCTTCTCTTGGGTGTGGGGTCGCTCCCTTTCCGTGTTTTTTGAAATAATCCTAAATGTCCTGCAATGGGTAAGAAACATAGAATTTGTAGGACAATAGGACATTTTAACACTGTGTGTAAATCGCAAGGTCAGATTCGCAGATCTACCATGCACTTGAATTGCAGTCTAAAGATGTTGTACAACCTGAAATTTCTTTACAGAATTTTGATTGCAATGCTGATGATTCTGCTCGCCGGATGTCACATCTTTTACTCACTGTTGATGATTGTCTAACCTCAAGCAAAATTGAAGATCCTTATTGTCAAGCCTTTATTGATGACAAAAATCTAAATGTTATGGCATATTCTGGTGCCTCCATCACTGTTTTAGCTCATAAAACGTTTCATGATTCATGGTCTTCTTCTGTTCAACTTATTGCTCCTGATATTTGTCCCAAAGCTTTTGGTGACAAAGATATCGATCTCTAAGGTTTTTTCTTTGATGAACTAAGTATTTTGGGGAGATCTGTACATACAAAGATTTATGTTGCCATCAATGGTAAAGACCTTGTTGGATGGATGGATTTAGCCAAGTTGGGTATTTATCTCAAACCTGGTCATAAAAATCCTATTGTTTTGGGAGAAATGCCCATTTTGGCTCTTTCTAATGTTTCTGATAACATTGTTTCGGATCTCATGCACAATTTTCCCAATGTTTTTAAGGATGGTATTGGTACCTTTCAAGGATTTGAACACAAAATTAAACTTAAGAAAAATGCCACAGAAACTGAATGTCCGCTACGGGCAGGGGTAAATTGTATGTAGGTGATAGGTAGAGACGTGTTTACCAGGCAGAAGCACTGAATGATAGGGAATCTGAAAGGCCTCTATGAACATGTAAAATAAAAAAAATCGGTTGTGGTGACGAGAGGTGCTCAGTTACCAGCAATGCAACCAGAATGAACTCTAGGCGCTTGTTTGAACTGGGCGCTGTACGATATATCAGATTGTTACCAAGATAATTTGAACGTGCTTCCTACATCTCACAAGGATGACAGGCTGAGGGAACACAAATGTTGCCAAGCCTGTGGCCACGGGGCCACACACGTCCCTGCACTGGGGCAGCAAGTAGTCCGGTCATCTGCCCGACCTAAAGGAATGTGCCTGTGGAGCAGAGGTCTTCATCTGTGAGCTGGAGGGGTAACGTAGGGGGGTGAGGCTGTGGCAAAGAGGAGGGGCAGGTGGGTGGTAGGGTTGGGGTTTCTAATGGCACGGCTTTCGCAGTCACTTAACACCTCTCTCTAAACAAAGAAGTGAGGCAGGGGAGCCCAGGTACAAAAGCCTTCAAGGCAGCGCTGGGAGGGGGGCTGGGCACGAAGGAAGGAGAAATGCGAGTCAAGGCCTGATGGCCGTGAAGTGCAGTAGGCGGGGAAGTAGAAGAGAGTATAAACCTCTGTGCTAATAAATTCCCACCCCATGGCTACTGTCCACAGGGGCTGCTTGCTTTTATAGAGCCACGACTTTTTTGAAAATTGGACGGCAAATATACACAGAGGAAGGGAAGTGGGTGATACCTACTATTTCTGTGTCAGCTATAAATAGACACAACCCGGGTTGGTAAAACAGGGAGAGTCGCATTATGCAATGTCGAGACAGCACAGCATTAATGAACCTGCCTCAGACATATGTGTGCTACCTGCAAGCCACAAACACAGATACCCAGCCTGTCAACTTTCAGGGGTCCATACAATTAGACTGCTGTCTTATGTGATAATAACATTTGTTTTTCACAGCGCTTGGAGCCGCTCTTCTACAGAAAGCGTTACATAAATAAAGAGTCGAAGTGCGTGCTGAATCTATCGGAATGAACCCGCTGGGAATAGCGGACCAATGTCAACAGGCAGTCTGGATTGTATGTTGTATGACAGCATCTCATCCTAACCGTTGTACAGTCGCTAGATGGCAGCATTGAAAAACAGACCCCAAACCGGTACCCCCTGATAGGTAACTTGTTTTCGCATTTTACCTGAATGGACTATGAAGGACCAACAGGGCTGTTGAGTATGGCAAACAGTGTTTGTGCGTGTGTGTGTCTCTTTTATTGTTGCTCTGGCAGTGCTAAAGACTCGCCTTAAGCAACATCCCGCTAAAATATCAGCCATTTGAAGTGCTAGTGCTACATCGTGAAAGGGGTGTTCAATCCTCATTCAAGTACGCCGGTTAAAGTGTCACGCCGCCACAAAAACACAATTCAAAAAGGGGGGTGGTGTTGAACAGAGTGTCTGAATTAAGCAGACCACTCTTACCAAGTCAAGAGATCAGGGCTTGATCCATCACCGTTATTTAGCTCACTGCATCACCCCAGTTCAGAACCTGGCTATATGCAAATTAGTCTGACCCAGTGCCTCATGGGAACAGGGCAGACCAAACTACCAAGCCAATTCTTCACCGGAAAGGAGACAAGCTTCCGGGGACCGGTTTCTGGCATTTCAGCCGTCGTCTGCCCGGCTTGCTTGAATCCTGGTGGTGCAGTGAGCAAGGGACTCATGTCTGAGTATACCCTGCCACACTTGTGGTGGCCAAAAACGATTCAAAAAGGGGGGTGGTGATGAACAGAGTGTCTGAATGAAGCAGACCACTCTTACCCAGGCAAGAGATCAGGGCTTGATCCATCACCGTTATTTAGCTCACTGCATCACGCCAGTTCAGAACCTGGCTATATGCAAATTAGTCTGACCCAGTGCCTCATGGGAACAGGGCAGACCAAACTAACAAGCCAATTCTTCACCGGAAAGGAGACAAGCTTCCGGGGACCGGTTTCTGGCATTTCAGCCGTCGTCGGCCCGGCTTGCTTGAATCCTGGTGGTGCAGTGAGCAAGGGACTCATGTCTGAGTATACCCTGCCACACTTGTGGTGGCCAAAAACGATTCAAAAAGGGGGGTGGTGACAAAAACACAAGCTAAATTGTGACCCTCAGAGTTGTAATGATACAGAATTTCCGTCAAAGCTCAATCTACTTCGCTTGTACCGAGTCCGACGCTAGGAGGTTGAAGAGCAGAGCCATCTAGAATTTTAACCTGCACTTCCGCATATTAAGCACAGATCTGCAACAGTGCATTATAGCGCCAATTACAACTGAGCTATATAATTCAAATAAACCTCATATGTAGATTACGATGTGCCCTTTCGTTAACACCCCATGAGATGATTTCCAAAGACAAACTGCATTGTGAAAACCGTTTCTCATAGGCGATTATTTACATTGCGTGTTAAACATAGCGCCAACTTGCAACTTGTAAATTTCTAGATTTGTCAGAGCGCTTCGAACCAATATTCTTCAAGCACACAGAAAAGAGTGCACCTTCGAGAAATTGTAAAAAAAAATGCAAAAATCAACTTTTATCAACCACAATATTATCGTGCATAACAAGTAATACGATGTACATCTGAAACAAATGATGCCAGTGAGTTGAAACAATAGATGTTAGTTACCATGTGCGCCTTAACGGGAATCATTTTAACATGCTCTGAAGATAAGAGGTGGAGCCTGACTGCAGACATTCCACACGTAAAATCTGCAGCATACACACAACCTACTCAGACTTTTCAGCAGAGGCTAATGAGAATAATATATTTTTAAATTTCATTGCATGTCCCCAGTCGCAAACAATTTATTAGGAACCGATTTCC
The DNA here is from genome assembly GCF_964263255.1 of Lissotriton vulgaris. Taxonomy (NCBI): domain Eukaryota; kingdom Metazoa; phylum Chordata; class Amphibia; order Caudata; family Salamandridae; genus Lissotriton; species Lissotriton vulgaris. The sequence continues at coordinate 94,880,135 of NC_141695.1, forward strand.
TAATAGCGTTTAGTAAATGTTATCCGGAAACGTGCGTTTTAAATCGTGATTTTCAGTAAAAATGGAGGAATGCTCCTTTTTAAAAATAAAATAAAATAATATAGACGTCATTTAGGAAAGGTGAGTCCGTTGCTTGGGTCGTCAGTGACAGTGAACTCATGATGTTTTGATTTTGAAAAGTTAAGCCCATCATTTCTTTTTTTTAATTATATAGAATAATTATTTTTTTCCTCACGGGTATGGATTGGAATTTGGTTAGGATAAAAAAAAGTAAATCGAGAACTCGGATTGCAGTTTTTTCTAACCTTATAACAACTGCGAGGGCAGGGAAATCTTCGCGAGAGCGCGTGCTGCAGTCCGTCCAGAGCTCGCGCCAGCGGCTTGCGACCAGGAAGTCAGGCAGGCCGGGCGGGACAACCGGAAACAGGAAGTAGGAGGGCGGGAGCCTACCCCGCCTCCTACGGAAGAGCCGTGGCGGTTTTAAGCACCGGAGCAGGCAGGAGCCTAACCTGCGCCCCGGTGCCGAAGGAGGGAGGAAGTCTCCTGCTGCTGGGTCCTGAGGAGAGCCGCCGCACCAAGGAAGCCGGTGAGTGGGGCTTCGCCTTCTTGCTGAGCTGCGAGGGCGGGGGGAGCCATGTGTGTGTGCGCGTGCGGCGGGGTGCGTGGGCGGGGGGGGTGTGGGCTGTGTATTTGTGTGTGAGCGTGTGTGCGCGAATGAATGTGTGTGCGCATGCGTGACTGTGTGTGATTGAGATAGAATGCGAGGAAGGGGATGTGCACGGCAACGTGCTCGCCCTCGAGGAAGGATCTGAGACAGCGAAGCGCGTGGCCGATCGCTGTCTCACATTCCTCCAGACACGCCAGCAAAAGATGTCTTCGCAGACAGCATGATTCGCATGCTTTTACGTCTGCTCGACCTAAAAAGACTGGTTAGACACACTTTCACAGGATGAAATTCTCAAGAAAGTCATGGAATACATCAAATCTGGTTGGCCTCCTTTAAGCAATCTTCATAATGACTTAAAACCTTTTGATCAAATTTCACCTGAGCTTTTCATTGAGAATCAAGTTTGTACCAGAAATGGGAAATGTATTCCACCTCTTCATCTTAGAGCACGTCTTATTGATTTGGCTCATCAAGGACATCTGGGCACAACTGCTTCGTGTAAGATCTTAAGAGAACACTACTGGTGGCACGCTATGAACACTCAAGTTGCTTCATTTATTGATTTATGTTCTAAATGCGTCATTTCTGATAAACATTGGAAAACATCTAAAGAACCCCTACATCCAGTTCCTCTACCTGATGGTCCCTGAATTAAAGTAGCACTGGATTTCGCTGGCCCATTTAATCTTTTTCTCATTGATCTCATTGATTATTTTTCAAAATGGATTTATTTCTCATTTGTTGAATCGGATTCTACACATTCTGTCTTGCATTTTTTCGACATGTCTTTTCTCTTGAGGGTACTCCTAAATAATTAGTTACTGACAACAGCACACACTTCACTTCTTCTCTCATGAAGACTTTTGTTTTGAAATCTGATATAAAACATTTACAGGGTACTCTTTACAGCCCATCTTCTAATGGACTTGTCGAAAGAGCGAATCGCTTCATAAAATAGGGCATACAATCTGCCCTTGCTTCAGGAGCTGATGTCAATGCCTTTCTTAAGGACAAATTCAATGCCTATCACTCAACACCTCACTCAACAACTGGTTTTTCACCTTTTGAGTTGTTGAGCAGTTGGAAATGCAGGTCTAAAATTTCACCTGCATGGCTTGATTCTCAAAACGTGTCTAGCCCCCATGATAGTTTATCTTTAAAGAAAAGTGTTTTATGTAAACAAAAACAACAAAACATATTTTGACTCTTCTAAGCATGTTTCTGAGAGAAATTTCTTGGTTGGGTCTAGGGTTCTTATCAAGAAACCTGTCAGAGTTTCTAAGGGAGAATCTATGTTTTCTTCTCCCAGAAAAATTGAGCATGCCAGCAAAGGGTCTATCCTTTTGCATGGAAGAGGTTGGTGGAATAAAAATATGCTTGTTTCCATCTCTAGCATTCAAAAGGATATTTATTTCAGATCACATGCGTCCACTTTTGATGGTTCTTCTTTTGTAGATGACTTTATTTTGTTTGAATCCAAAGTTTTCTAATCCATGTTCTAATAACATTTCTACTGATATGTTGAAGTTCCTTTTTCTATGGATTTACCTGTTGAACTTGTTAGATCTAATGTTCCTGTTTCTACTTCCTTGATGACATCTTCTTCTCACACCACTAATTCTGTTGCATCATAATCTTCTGTTTCCAAAAGGATTTCTAGATTACCTTCCCGCTTCCATGAATTTGTTTTATCATAATTTGTTTTGATAAGGGGATAGGTGATGTAGTATTGTGCTTGCTTTGAGATCGCTTTACTTTATTGTTATATTTTAATGTGCTCATTTATTATTATACTGTATGTTAGTATTTGTTTCCTTGTTGTTATTGAAGCTTGCTTGTGTTCTACATTCCTTCTCTAATTGCTAGGAGGAAGGTCAGTATCCCTGAGCTTTCTCCTGAGCAACTGTCGTTGGCTGTGGGTCCGATACTTCTGTATTTATTTTCCCTAATAAATACTTCTTTGAGGCAATTTACATCGTTTTCTGACTTGTGCCTCCTACTCCGATGCTATAACACCCCTGATGCAACACATGAAAGATATCTTGGTCACTATAAGCAGAATTTTAAAACACAACTTAAGTTTCAGCAGCAGGTAATGGAGGTAATTTAGCTTGAATGTTAAGTAGGAAAGGAGAGATGTACGGCTCCTGAGTAACCCCATACTTTACAGGCATTGAATAAACACTGTACTGCCCCTAAAACCAGTGTATAACACTCTACTCCACTTTCCAACACATATCACCCCACTATATTGTTCAAGACAATACTCTTGTTTAAAACACTTTACTCTACTCCAGCATATGCCTGCCCACTCAAGTGCACTCCATGCCATTGTACTATACAACACGTCACTGCACTATATAACAATTTACTCTACTGTATGCTACGCCGCTCCACACTACTACACTCCATTCCACTCTTCTCTACGATACTCCACTCCACTCTAGAACACTATACTCTACGACAGTAGTACACTGTGCACCACTGTCCTACACTCCATTTAATGACACTCCACTCCACTCAACAACAGTAAATTCTATGATTTGAAACAACTTTATATTAAAATTAAAAAACCATTGCAATTCAGTGAAAAAAAAGAAAGTGTAAGCCTTCGTTATAGTTAGTAAAACTGTATTCATCCTTTTTATATAACCAAAGGTAAAATACTGAACAATTACAAATTCAAAAGTTATAGTTATACATTAAAATTATAATGTACACACAATTTAAAATTAATATAACTTTATTTATTCTTTATCTACAGACCAAACTTAAACTATACAAAAATTTCAATTTCTAAACCTATATCGTTAATAATATAATTTAAGCAACACCTTGACTCGTGCACCTCCATACACAGGGGGATATTTTCAGGAACGTGTGATAACCATCGCAAAAGTAACCTAACGCAACTTCCTACATCGCAGTCCATCACTGGAAAATTACGCTGTGTTAACTAAGCATTCCCAACACGGTGTCACCATGCGATATGTCCCTGATAATGCGCCAACTTACCGAGTTAAAATCAACACCATGCCGCAAAAATGCGAAACATGAATGCAAAAAAAGCAGCGATGGGGCGAATTTCAATATAAAAATCTGCAAAAACCAGATACAGGCCTGCATGCATCAGGCGGGAAAAATTACTGTAAGAGTAGAAAGAAAACTGACAAACAAATGCCAAACAACAGCCAAGCACAATAGATATTGCCGGAGCAAGTACGGAGGAGAACCAGAACCCCACAAGCCCCCAGGAGGATCTGCATGGGAACTCGGGGTAAGGGAAGGGCAAGGAGCAGAAGAGTAGGAAGAAGCGCTCCGGTCCGCAGGAAAACAGGATCCTGATAACGGAGGAGGTCGAACACCATCAACAACTGTTCATCACCTCCACTGTGTCATTGGCAACAGAAAATTGACTATGGCAGTCCATCGTGGACAAGTTGAATGCAGTCAGAGTGCTGAAGCGGACAATGGGAGAGGTCAAGAGTCAAGCGCAAAACCAAGCTGAAACTCGCCAACAACTGGAAGGCAGCAATGCAGACTGGAGGTGGCAGTCCTGTGCCCCAGGAGGAGCTGGATGACATGGAGGAAATGGTGTCCACAGTCATCAGTGGGGAGTAGGTGGCTGGAGTCGGGGTACCGGAAACGGCTCAACATGACCAGACACAACAGAGTCAGGGTGAGTAAACACCAGGGACTGGGGTGGACTGGGGGACATGAGTAAAATGGCACACATGCACAATTGAGCTGAGTATATCTGCAGACAAACCATGCCCCAGACCCCAACTCTCACCAAGAGAACAATGTACCCAAGTATGCTACATGTTAGCACTGTACAAGAACAGAAGTCAAAGGCACACCTCATGAAATGGATAAGAGGCAGCAAAACAGACCGCAGGGGCCTTCACCCCCAATGCAGCACACACACATAACATGCAGAGCACACCAACACTGACAACAAAGTGGCACAAACCACAACACGTCCACAGCAGAACACAGGACACAACTGGCGCCTAGTGGGTAAAGACACTGGCCAATCACAAGTGGCATTGTAGGGAAATGTGAGTAGACAATGTACAAGTTCAAACACACACCTGTGATGTTGTCGAAATTTCCACTGTCCCGTAGCAAATAGGCAGCCCCTCCAGAACAGCCACAATGTACACAGTCATGCAATCTTTATGTGAACATGTACAATCTGACAACACACATCTGAGCACATTGTCAATCTGCATCTCCCCTTCACATTGCAGAGGGACAATCAACACCTCCTGCAGAGCAGCCCAAACCTCTCTTCTCTTATGATGAAGAGGACCACCACAGCTTCGACTCCGATGCCCTCCAAGCTTTCACTGACAGTCTCCGCAGCTCACCTCCAGGAGTAGGGCAGCCCAGCTGCAACAGGGACAACCCACCCCTGCACAGACCACAGAGCAGGCAGCACCCACAATCATGGCTGCCTCCCAGGACCCCCACAAAGAACACATTGCCTTCCAACGTTGTGTTTTGGGATGCCAGGATCAGCTGGCTGAACAGGTGTGGGTGGGCTTCGACCGCATGGCAGATAAACTAGATGCCATGCCATACGTGGGTGTCTGAGTCCCATCAGGGACCACTCACAGTCCCTAATGGACACCCACGATCTGCGCCATGCTCTCCAATGAACAATGGCTGACATGGCCAGAGTCGTGACTCTGAGAAAAGAACAACTCTCTAGTCAGAGTAGTTCCAGTGAGCTCGCACAGGAGTTGGGACTCATGCGGAGGCTCATAGAGAACATCGATCCGGCCAATGCGGAAAGAGCGTCTGCCACTGCTGCACACCAGTGAGAGGTAGATGGCTTCCACAATGAATGCAAAAACATCCTCATGGCATTGCTGCCACAAGGCCTGGTGCAGATGCATGCTGCTGCTACGACTACATCCACATGTCCGCCGACTGAAGTGTCAGTGCCACACAGTGTGGCAGACATTCCACCTCCGGCCTCTGAGGTGGCCCTGCCACACAGTGCTGGAGAAAGGCTAGCAACACCCACACGTGAGGCACACGAGACAGCAAAGGACGAAGATGCGGATGAAACTGCCTTACTGGTATGGAGAAAACTGTAGCATTCCTCTCCGCCATATGGCCGGTTTCAGCTTGGTTCTGCCCTCAGCATCATCACCTCCCACTGTCCCCTGATACCCTCTGCGACAAACACATTGTACCTCGCAATGGACTGCCATATTCTGTTTGATTGTCACAGCTAACAGACTGCGGACTGAACTCTTCCTCTTTCTTTGGACGTATCATTACCTGAGGACTCTGTTCTGGCCCTCCTTGGGCCAACATTGTATAGTGGGCTTTGCATGGCCCTGTAATGCTCCAGATGCAACTCTCCTCTGAATGTGCATTAAACATTACGAATCACACAGATGTGTTGTGTCTATGGTCTTTCAAGTGTGGTAGTACGAATGACTGTAGGGTCAGTGAATTCCTCTTACGTCCATGTGGCTCATGTCGTTGGGCTTGGGTCACAGGGTGACACACTGCCAAATGTTGTCAGGGTTGCACCAACGCAACAACAGCGACACATGCATTTGTTACTTCCTTGTCTAGCCCCGTACAGAACAACACCTAGAGTTCCTGGCTCATGGTTCAAACACTTATGCTGGACTGGCATTCCCCAGACCAGCCCACTCCGCTTAAACTTACAGGGGCGGGGGCGACAACGCTACATGTCCCAGGTCTTCCCTGTAGGGATCTGCTGCTCACGGGTCTAGTTGTTAGCATGCCACAGCCACTCCCTCATTGCTGGTGTACACCCATACCACACCCATCCAGCACACATGTCACGGCACATGTGACCTTGCCAATAAACAGGGCCGGGCTCACGTGATCAACGCCATTTCCAACCTCTCTCAGGGTGTATCCATGTGGTGTGCATGTAGGCATGGGTGCCTAGGAGCCTGCGACATTACATTCCATAGGCCCGGAGGTGACATGATGGTGTCCACACCACAATACCCAATCATAGAGGGTCCATGACTTGTGGGGCACAGACTTGGTGGCACTGGGTACACTGCGGCCGGCACAGTCACACTGCCATGGCATGGTGACTTTCAGTACACTGAGGTAGGGGCACCGTAAGTGCTGAGCGGGTGTGCAGCCTGCGATGATGCCCCATCCCGGTGGACCGGACTGCTCAGATTTTGTGTGCCCTGCTGAACCGCATTGTAGGCCTGAGCCAGCAGACAGTGGGGGCCCCCGGCCACATGGCATGGCCTTGCGGGTCAAAGAATTAGTGGCAACTCAAGGGCTGAGCGGGTGTGCAGCCTGTGATGATGACCTTTGCACTGGTATGTCATCTGCTGAAATCAGTACCCAGCCCCAAAATTGAGACATGGTGGCCTGCGGAGCGGGGCTGCATGATGTGGAGGCTGCCATGTCCACGGGCCCGAGCATGTGGCTTGCAGCGGCACGTGGTTGGCCCTCTTTTTAACACGTCGGTTCTGGAAGGTGAGGAGTGAGGCCTGGGTGCGCAGGGGCAGGCATGCACCGCTGGGCGGCGGGAGGGGCTGGTGTGCATCTACATGGGTGTGCAGGGGCACTCAGGCAATTATGTCATGTGCAATTGTATGTACTGTGCCATTCATGTATCTGTACTCAGTTTCAGATGGCGGGCCTGTCTCAGATGTGGGACCTGGTGAACTGTACTACATACCGGCACATGATTGGAGACACACCAGAGCCAGCAGGTGAGCAGTGTGGCCTGGGTGAGCAGTGGCGGCACTCTCTCTCACTGTGCCTCTCTTCTTTTCTCTCTCTCTCTCCCTCTCTATGTTCGTCTATCTCTTTATCCCCCTCTCTTTCCGTCTATCACTCTTTCCCCCTCGTACTCTCTCTCCTTTGCTCTCTCTCTGTCCCTTGATGTGCGCAGGAGACACCTTCTCATCATGATTTTTGTCTTGCAGGCTGTGACCTACGGATTGTCCTGAGGGGAGCTGCCATGTGTCTTAATTTCTGTTCTGTGTTTATTTTAATACATTTTCATTTGCTGCTTCGAAGGTGAATGTGTGATGCTCATTTTTGTGACGACACATGCATGTCACCAGATGTGATTGTGCGTCTTCAGGCAGATTATTTGGTACATGATTCTGTGTAGTTGATGTGGCATGTCTATGGCCGGGGGGGATGCTGGGGAGGGGGGTCCTGGGGGTGGTGGCGGTGGGTGTTGTGGCCCTCTTGGGTGTCTGGCAGGCTTGTTCAGTGACTCCATGTCATCTGTTGTTCTTCAGGTGTGGCTCTGGGCTGGGCTCCCTTTTGTGGTGCAGGCTGCCATCCGACTTTACACCAGGTGTTAAATTTCTGCTACTAACGCGCCTTATCACATGTTTTGTGGTCTTTTTGCCGATCTGGCTGGTCGTTGAGAATGTTGTGGAGTGGTGTTTTTGCGGCTTTTTGCAGGGGAACGCCAACTCTGCATCTCATTAGCGATGGTTGCCGGGGACATCTGTGGTGAGGTTTTTTACGGTTGCTATCGCACGTAAACTGGTGCTATGGGCTGTTAGCATCAGCTTTTGAATGAGGTGATACATTTATCACCACTTTTTCTGGGATAAAGTGCAGTTAATTAGGTGATACCTCCTTGAGAATATGCCCCACAGTGTAATCAACTCAGTGGCCACACAATATAAACTATAACCAGGGCCACTAGAATGTAGCAGCAGGAGAGAGACAAATTATGTGACAGGGTTGAGTAAATTATGCAGCAAGAAAAGGCAAATTATGTAGGACAATGTGGCACATTTTGTAACAGTAATACTTCATTATTTCCTCATTAGGTCGAGCATTTGAGACCTCTTGTATATGCTCTAGCATATACTTATATACTTTAGTATATACTTATATGTGTATGTAGTTTGTGGGCTCTGGAGATCAGCCCTAGGACTTGTCTGCATCTGCTTAGGGACTTTTATTTTCCGTTCAACTGCCTCTATTTAACTGTCTTGATTAAAAACGACCAGCAGAAGTCAGTAAAATACCAGAATTGCTTTCTGCTGAGGGACCTTCTTTTTTTTCAATTTTTCTGTCATCTGCATGTATTTAACTTCTTGATAGAAAACGACCAGCAGAGGTCAGTAATATACCAGAATCACTTTAGCATTCTCTAGATTCCAGTCCGTAGAAATTGTCTTCCACGAGCACCCGTAGACAATAACATGTTTTTCAAATCTTGTATTTTCAGTGATATGACCGAAGGCCCAAATTTAATATTAAAAACAGATCTTTGGACTATACCATTTCCATACCTGGCGTGTAACGCAGTTTGGTGCTTACTTTCCCTCCATGCTAAAGAACAGTAGATGTTTCAGCACCCAGCCTAATGTGCTGCATAGCTAAATGCATATAAAGTCCCAGAGGCGAGACCGATTGCATTGCACATACTTGTTGTTCACTTGGTAACACTGTCTTCTGGGCATTGGTTGCAGTACCAGTTGAATACCCAAATATAGCAATGAGCAACAGAAAGGTGAGCTTTGCAAAGGGCCTTCCACTGAGAGGCAACACGTGTTGCTGCATCTTTAGTAACTTTTGAACCATTTAAGCTAGAAACACAATCATTTTTTTGTGAAACTCAGCAGATTATGTAGCAGATGATGGATTATGTGGCAAATGCAGCAAATCTATAATAATGCGAAAATCCCCACCACCTCACAAAAGATATAATTCAAGTGGCCTGGACTGTAACTTGAAGCTTTACCATGCAATTTGCATTCACAAAAGATGTAATTGCAATGTCATCACTGTACTTCTAGATACTACTATTTTAGATGGTATAGGCGATATAATATGAAAGGGTATAAGCAGGGCATGGAGAAGGCTCGATTTATTTTTAATGTGGTGGGGCAATCAAGTTGAATCCACTGTGTATGGAGGTGTGCAAGATATCATTATTTGAAGGCTTTGCATAAATTATACTTTAAAGGTATAACAATAAGTTTAGAAATGTAAATGTGTGTATATTTTAAGTTTGAGTTCTAGATAAAGAATAATACATTTATATTAATTTAAAGGTGATGTGTAAATTATAAATCAAGCCTGTGAGGTAATCAGCCAAGAGCCCAACTCCTCTGCGATAATTAAACACATTTTTTAAAGGAAAAGATTGAAAGAATCTATCTAGAATTTTCCATGATTTTATCTATGGATAACCAGTCCCTTGGTAATCAGAAGGTATTGTCCTCTTTGGGACCTTTCCACATGGAATGCCTTCCATTTAAAACAGAGGATATCATTGCCAGCTTCATGGCGTACAATCAGGATCACCTCATGATCCCTGTCCCCACAAATTTTCCAGCTAGCTGTTGACATCATTGGCCTCGTGCTCACAGACCTTTTTAATGTCTGTAGATTCGGTCACAATCCCCCTGTGCTGAAAAAAGGCAGTGATCACACCTCTATTAAAAAAAACTCTCCCATTATCACCCAATGCCTCATCTGCCTCTTCTATCACATTGATATAAAAAGCGATTAGCAGAGAGCACACCCTCTACCTTGACAACAATAAGCTGTTGGACACATCGCAATCCATTTTCTGTCCCCTACATAGCATAGAGTCAGCGCTCTTGCCTATGTCAGATGATAGTAGGCATAACTTGAATCGGGGGTCGTGCGGTGGGGGGGGGGGGTCGGCAATATTGATTCTCCTTGACCTGTCTGCAGCCTTTGATATGGTCTCACACTCCGTACTTCCATTTAAACTTTCTGAAATTGCTATTTGTGACAAAGCATTAGCTCGGTTTTCTTCCCTTCTGACAGAACGTACACTTGTCACTCTACAATCCTACACATCTCCTTTCTCCATCAGCTGTGGGGTACTAGAGTGATCCTCACAGAGCCCCACTTTGTTTAATATTTACGCACCACTGGATGCAAAAGTGAATGCTCTTACTTTTAAAATTATGTCACATGACACCCAGATTATTGACAATTTTTCAGAAACCCTAATCAGACTATGGGCAGATTTGCGCAGTGTTTGACAGAACTTGCAGCCAAGACGAGAGGTAATTATCTTAAGTTGGATGGAAAAAAGACAGATATGTCACTGTTCAGCAAGTTCTCTGTATCTTGGGGGCATATAAACAAGTACCCTATCACCACTCCAATGTCACTTTAAGTGACGTTGTTATGGCGATAGGGGCCTCGCCTTATTTAGAAATCAGCGTTAAGCCACTTAACCAGGCTTAACCCTGCCTTGTAATTAAGCCACCCATGCCCGCTGTATTTAGCGTGAAAGTGAAGACAATACGTGTTGCAGTGGGCGTTCCACCGCAACACCCATTGATTTTGACGCTGCCTCTTATTTACAAGGGCAGCATAAATATGAGGCAGTGCAAAAATTAAGACCAGGTAAAACCTGGTCTTTAACAGGCGAAACGAGGAGAAATGCTTTATTTCTTCTCGTGTTTGCTTTTTCCATGTGTGCTGCCTTGCGCAGCACACATATGGAAAAGACACAACATTGATGAAGGAAATGCAGAACATATCAAAACATTCTCCCCCAGTCAAGAGATCTGGGTTAAATCTGTTGTTATTTTGCTCACCATGCCACCCCAGTTTAGACCTATCCAAATGCAAATCAGTCTTGACCCTGTGCCTCATGAGAATAGTCCAGCCACGTATGCCCAGACGTGGGTCCCGGGCTCACTATGCCACTGGTATCAAGCTATCCGGGCTGACGAGGGGTGAAACCTGTAAACCAGTCCTAGGATGCTTGTTTCCGGTCCAGGGAGGACCTGGCTTGGCAGTTCGGGCTGAACTGTTCCCATCAGGCAGCCATAACTATGTGGAAAAGGTCACTTAGCAGTTTTTGATTTGTTGAGCCTATACATACATTTTGAATGCAAAACTACAACTCCCAGAATGCAAAAAGCCATTTGCTAAAACGCAAGGAGTGTGTAAATAGTATCACAAATGGTCTCTTATTGTCATTCACATTTTCCTTTGCCACTACAGCATGCCGTGTGGGGCAGTGTGTCAGCCCACTTCAGCTATTGGCTAAGGTCAGTGTGAGTGACAGCATTCCTTCCTTTCATGGGGATCACATACACATACAAAGAGATTACTTCAGTTAGGTGTCAAGGGACTACTACGGCAATGTATGGTTTTTGAGACCCAAAAATATGTTTGCTTTTTTGCTAATTATTTTTATTAGATTGATAAGGGGTCAGCAGTTTTGAAAAAAACATGCCAGAACCAAACAAGCATTGATAAACCCAAAATGCTGGTGAATAACACTAAACCTATTGACTCACAAACCAGCCTCAAAGACCAGTCTTTACATGGGATTTCCAGGAATGGCAAACCTGGCCTTGGTTTGTGGGGTTTTGTCTGAGTTTTGAACAATGTGAACCTTACCTGTCGCAGCCGCGAGACAGGGGACAAGCATCTCTTCCGCCCTCTGCTCCCCCGGCATGAGTTTGAAGTCAGTCAGTGGCAGACAGTGTAGCAAGCTTTGCAGGGCTGGCCCTGACATCGAGGATAATGGTTCTCAGTTTGAACCTTCAAGGTGCTCTAAAACCACTTTTCAATCAAAGTGACAAGATGTAATTTTGCTTGCAGCACGTGATTTACAATATATATGACCAGTCCTGGCCTGACTCTGTCATCTTTTCCTGAGCAGGTTCCAGGTCACCGGCACCAATGAAGAAGGGAGCTGTGCAGCCACGAAGAAGACATCAACCTATTCAGAAAGCTGTCTCACAGAGGCACACTGGATCTGTGAGAAGGATGCAAAGAGACGGTATACTCTGGAGAGTGTCTTCTGTGGGAGTGGCAACGAAGTGGCCCGACTGACCATGGTGGAGGCTTCTCTGTAATCATTCAAGGAGTAGTCAACAATTCAGCAGGGCTGATGTTTTTTAATTTATATAGGGTGTTCACTCAACCTTGAAAAAAGAGGAATAATTCATTCATAAAAGACTTCTGAAGACCAACGCTCCACACCGTGCACTTGTATCTAAACACAGTGAACCATGCAGGGTCATACCCCCCTCCTCCTCGCAGGACGCTCCTCTGCACGGGGTCTCCTCTCTCTGATACATCGGTCACTGTTTGTTGAGTTACAAGGTTTCACCTCTCTTGGCTGGAGGCGCCGAGGATGATCAGAATAGGAATCTTAGGGCCTGAGTTCTATCTCTGCAGAGGGGTGATGGATATTCTGCCGGCTGAAATATAAATCCCATAGGATATATTTGGATTTATATATCCGTCTCCGTTGTGATGGAGCAACCCGTCCCCGAGATTTAAAACAGGCCTCAGTCATCTCAAAAGAACTTAATATTCTCCTTCAGGTAGAGTCAGTCAGCGGGCAGTTTTGAAATGTTTGGACCTGGCTTTGTCATTTATAACCTGTGACGTTCTTGGCCACGAGGATGTCTTCTCAGTCCCGAGTGGCTGCAGGGCCACTGAGTAAAAACTATTATCATTAAAGAAGCTGAAAAAAATTCTCCATACGAAAAGCAGTGCTTTTAACTGACTTCCACTGCCTGGGCAGCAATAATGGGAGATCTCAGTTGGGATTGAATTTCTAACTGAAGCATTTTCGAATGAGTAGATGGTGAGAGAGACCATTCCTACCTGCTCTGTGGTAATATCTACCTCTCTGGAGTGTTCAGGATGAAATAAAGTGATCGTTCTGGAGTGCTTTTCAGTATAATGCAGAATGTTCTACTTTGCTTACAAGGCAGGAATAACATTTCCTAGGGGTATAAAAAGTGATGAGAAAGTTAAAACGTGACCCACTCCTTGTTCAACCATTGCTGTGTAAGATGAGATCTCAGGAGCATCCTTTCCATCTGCAGCTTTGAAGCAGAGGCGCTTTGAAGCTGCACAGATCTGAGCATATATATAGTTTTCCTTTTTCAGGCCTTACTTCCCAATTCAAGTTCCCCAGGATTTCCAGTTGAATTTGCCTTGGAAAGCAACTGGTTGTTGCAGTAAATGGGCATTATTTGAAATGACGAACTGGACGCAAAAACCCATGTGTGTGAATCAGAATCAGAATTTACGTGATTCTTGCTATAATTGCCATGGTCTTTTTCAACTATAAGTTAGTTATGCATAAACAAAAATTGAAAAAACTGACAGAACTCCAAAACCCTCTCAAATAACTCAATCTTCAAAACCCAAAAAGTAAACCCCAGCAAACAGTTTTTCTTGGCACATAAGTGGAAGTTCTGTTTGCAAATAGCTTGTCACTGATCTGCAGTTCCTTGCTCCTGATCAGGGGTCTTCAACTTTTTCGGTACTTAGAACTACTAATTTTCAATGAAGCGCATTGAAAGCTACTAATATTATTAGTGTTATATAATTTCATTTTTGTTATATGTATATTAATTAAACCAGCAAAAGCTTTCCAATTGAATAGGCTGGGCTGCACATGAGTGAGCTACTGAAAGGTAGCTGGAGAGCTACAGTAGCTCACGAGCTACTGGTTGGAGACTCTTGAGTCGGGATCACTAGGCACTTGTGGGCAGAGATCAGACTTAAGAATTAGGAATATCGCAAATGCATAGTTGTGGGGAATGAGAAGTGGGATGCATGTCAGAATATTGACAACTAAATTACTGTCCTGTAAAAACATTGCTATCAGAATATCGACTACCACACTTCAAACTTAAAAAAAAGAATATCGACTACCACAATATCATGAAGGTACACTTATAAAAGTAAACACTCTTCTTGACTTCAGATCGATGCATCTTAAATATATATATATTACAAAGATACAGGATGAGCATTTAAGAATAGAAAATCTACGCTTCTCCATGCAGACTTATTTTCAAAATATTTTGGTATTCAATATTCTGGTCACAATATTTTTGCAGGAGGATATTTAAAACTCCATATTTGGTGGTATCCTGGAACGGTGGCATTATTTTGGGTGATGTTGTGCATCTGGCAAATACACTGTAGTTTATTCTTGTTAAGAGCTAGAGTTAGTGACTTTGCATAGTAGGAAAGGACTGTCTATTGTTGGACTTGGCCCATTTTGCAGGGTCATTCTAGAACCTTTTGCCTTCCTCCTGTATTTTTCATGACCTGTTGTTGGTGGTTTTATGACTCTGGGCCCTTTATCACTGCTGCTCAGTGCTAAAGTGCATATGCTCTTGTTTGTAAATTGTGTTATTGATTAGTGCTTCCATGATTGGCTGTTTGATTTACTTGTTAGACCCTAGTACAGTGCACTATTTGTGCCCAGGGCCAGTAAATCAAATGCTGCTGGTGGGCTTGCAGCACTGATTGTGCCAACCACAGAAGCAGCTTGCAAATTTAACTCAGGCCTCCCATTGCAGAGCCTGTCTGCAGTCTGGGACTGCCATGTCGACTTGGCAAGTGCACACACTTGCCAGTCCCTAAACCTTCCCTTTTCTACATATTAGTCACCTCTAAGGTAGGCCTACTGTGCCCCTGTGGGCTGGGTGCATTGTATGTGAACGGTAGGACATGATGTGTGTGGCATGTCCTGATAGTGAAATACTGCCAATTTTAGTTTTCACTATTGCAGGGCTATTTGTTCCCATAGGACAGAATGGAGAGTTTCTTTATAACATCTTATAAACATAACTGGCCCTGGGAACAAGTTAGAAAAGTAAAGTTTAGTATGCCTGAACTCAGAATGTTAAAGTGCATCTTTTAGTGAGGGTGATTTTTAGATTCTGTGTTTGAAAATACCACTTTTAGAAAGTAGGAATTTTCTTGCCTAACCATCCAGTGTGCCTTTGCTAGGTTTGTGTATTGCATGTCTGGCTTTTGGATGACAGGGGCTGGAGAGGGGCAGCGGCTCCAGAAGTCTGATGAGTCAGGGCTGGGCTGAATAGGCCTGGTCTGCATTTGGAGTCGGTGAGAGGAGTAGCACCTTCACCTGAATACGGCTGTGCTTGCCTACCACAATGAGGGTTCCGCCCCCCTGTGGTGTTTCTGGACCCAGGGCTCATACTGTCAGTTGTTGTGCACTTGCAAAGTCCCCAGCAAAACTGGTTTTGGCTGGTTACAGACACTTTCTGCCTTTGCAGAAGAGAGGATTTTGTTGTATAAAAAAAGGGGCCAGACCACAGACTTTTACATCACTTCTAGGAAATCAAGAGGAACCTTTGCCAACGAGAAGAGCCGGATAAGCTGAGGAGGAATACTGCCCCTGTGCTGGCTGCTCTCTGGGGTTGGACTGCAGTGCCTGCTTGCTGCCAAGGAAAGGAGAACAATGACTTTGCTGTTTGCTTTGTCACCTGCTTAAAGATAAGATTTCCAAGGGCCACAAAGAGATCTCAGGGCCACAAAGACTTCACCACCAGCTCACCTGAATTTCCTTGCTGGGAAATCCAACCTGCAATGAAGTGCCTGCTGCTGTTTAGAACCTCTAGAGATTGTTTGTCATTGGGAGCTGGAAAATCAATACAACATTGAAGAAGCGTGTCACATCCGCATCTATTTTCCGATGCATCACTGAAGAAACCATTGCAGCGCCTGCCGTGCCTCGAGAAATTGCTGCACGATGCATCGGGTGCAACGATCTCCACAGATCACTGTTTGGATCCCGACGCAAACCTGCTGTGCAGATGCTGTGTGGCTGCACGAAGCCATGCATCATACCAGATCTGCATGAAGCCATGCATCGTACCGGATTGATGCATTGCGCCAAGACTGTTGCATTATTGGGGGACGCAGGAAGAAACAGACGCATCAAGTCCCCACGCAGTAAGAAAATGACGCATCACCTCCCCTGCGCTGTAGTAAGGAACTGACACATCACCTACTCCAAAGCAAGGAACTGACGCATCACCTTCCCTGCATGCAAGGAACCGATGCACCACCTTCCCTTCGACCATTTTGTTTGTTTGCATGACGCATCCCAGGCACTTTTGAGAAAAGTGTTGCATTTACAACTTGCATTGAACTGAACTATTTCTACCATTTGAAAGCCTTATTTTTAATACTGTATTGTTGATTTTTGTCGTGTGGTCTTGTTTTGGTTTAGATAAAGATTACTTATTTTTCTAAACCAGTGTGGTGTCCATTTGTAGGGTTTTCACTGTAGTACTGTATGTGTTCACAAATAATTTGCACACTGCCTCTGAGATAAGCCTGTCTGCTTGTGCCAAGCTACCAAGGGGGTGTGCAGGGGTTATTTTAGGAGTGTATCCCCTTTACCCTGACTAGAAGCAAGGGTCACTATTTGGACAAAGGTACCTAACTCTGCCAACTAGAGACCTCCATTTCTAACATCTATACACCCACATGTCATGAGGGAGCTGGTCAAGAGAATGCTCATCACCCAGAACCCTCCTGCAAAAAGTGTTTTGCACATTCATGCCATGCCAACTCGAAAATTAGGATAACTGAAAGGTCAACTAGAAGTACACATAGAAATCTACATTTTGCACACTTTGCTCTTTTTCATCAATAAATTACCATGCAAGATACGATTATAAATGGGCACTATATTGTGAGAGGCCCAGCACAAGTTTAAGGAGCAGCCCAAACCTATAGAATAAAAAAAACATGGCTAAGAAAAGGAATATCATGCAGGAACATATACCTTCTCCAAATTAATGTACACTAAAGTATACAAAATTGATGGGTGGAATGCTTGTTTATTTCAGCCACTCGTAATCACTCAAGCAGCATCCCAGTCCATCAATATTTAGCACACCATGCCACCTCAGCTTTTTTTATTCATTTTTTTATTTTAAAAGTTTTGTATAGCGCTAGCTAGACCCGTGGGTATCAGAGCGCTTCACATACACATTGTGGATAACAGAAGGGCCTTACATTACCAAGGAGGCTGACAGTAAGTAAGCGAACCATGGAAAGAATACAGCATAGACAATAAATAACTGTGCAACAGAGGGGTAGAGGAAAAATAAGAAAAACAAGGTGATTAGCATAGTCCGTTCATCAACAATCCTTGAATGGTAGTCAACTCGGAGTATTGTGGTCTAGGTTAGTTGACGTTGTTCAGGAAAGTATTTGTAAAGGATAAGGAGTTTGAGGTCTCTTTTGAAACAGGAGAAGGAGGGGTTGCATCTGAGGTCTCCCGGGAGAGCGTTCCGTATCCTGGGAGGGTTGCCAGAAAATGATCGGAATTGGGTGGTTGTCTTTTTCATTGTTGGTGGAATGAGAAGTAGTGAGTTGGAGCTTCTCAGTGTTCTGGATTGACCTGCTCTAACCAGTTTGTTGTTCAGGTAGTTGGGGGCCAGAGAGTGGAGGATTTTGTGTATGATTCAGGCCAGCTTGTAAATACATCTCCCTTCCATGGGAAGCCATTTCAGGTAGTTGAGATCTGGAGTGATGTGTTCAAATCTTTTTACTCCAGATATAAGTCGAGCGGCCATGTTCAGCACTGCCCCTTAGAGGGGCTAGGTGAGCTTTAGGGGTCCCTGTAAGGATGGCGTTCCTGTAGTCGATTTTAGAGAGAACCAGGGATTGAACTACTGTGTTGAGGTCATCATGGGGAAGAAAAGGTTTCAATTTCTTGAGGGGTTTGAGAGCGAAAAGAACACTTTTTGCTGAGTTTTTGATGTGGGCCTCATTGATAGGTTCTTGTCAAGCGTGATGCCTAGCGACTTAACTGAGTCGGATAGAACGAGGGGGCAGTTTAGAGCAACCAAATTCTTGAGCCACTCTTTGATGGGACAATGGTTCTTTTTTGGAGAGAATAGGATCAGTTCCGTTTTATCTGGGTTGAGCTTTAAGTGATTGACATTGAACCAAGTTTGGATCTCCGTTAGAGTGGTATTGAGGTGTTGGATGTCATCGGGGGACTTGATTCTGAAACAGATTTGGGTGTCATCCGCGTAAAGGTGGTAACTCATTCCAGCTTTTTTCAAGATGATTGTGAGGGGCTCCATGAAGAGATTGATGAGGAACGGGGAGAGGATCGAGCCTTGTGGTATCCGAAGTGTGACTTTTGTTGGCTTCTAGAGACAGGAGTTGATTTTAATTTGTTGCGAGCGATGCTGGAGGAAAGAGGTGAACCATTTTAGTACAGTACCATTTATGCCGGGGCGCTTCGACAAGGTCTCAAGAAGAGCTGGATGATTAACTGTGTCGAATGCTGCAGATAGATCAATAAGGATGAGTAGCCTGGCATCACCATCATCTAAGGCTTTGCGAATGTCATCCGAGACGTTGAGCATGCCTGTTTCAGTGCTACAGCCTTTCCTGAATCCCGATTGAAAGGTCTCAAGGAGGTTGAACTCATCAATGTGTTTATTGAATTGGGGGAGAACACAAGGAGGTTTGAGGAGATATGAGGCTGTTTAGATCATTATGGTCGGCCACTGGTATCTTGAGAATGGGCGTGATTTGTCCTAGCTGAAGGAAGACTGGGACACAGCCTGAGATGAGAGAGGCATTGATGATTTTTGTCTAGAAAGGGGAGATGGTGTGGTTGAGTTCTTTTATGATTGTGGAAAGGAGGGGGTCCATGGTGTGGGAGGAAGGTTTTAGATTAGAAATTATCTTGAAGACCTCGATTTCGCCATTAGCTCAAAGACGGAACAGTGCACATTGTTTTTTAGCTGGAGGCCAGTCTGATTGTCCTTATACAGAGCTCTTTCTGCGTGGTCAAGGGAAGTAGAAGGGGGGCAGGTTATGAGGGAAGGGGTGTTTGCGGTTTGTATGAAGGATTGATCGATTTTAGAGACTTTATTAGTGAAGAAGGTGGCAATTTCTTCACTTCGCCCATTCGTGGCTTCGATATCTTTAGTGGCTGTGCGATTAGTTTGGCTTTTGACAATGCTGAAAAGTTCTCTCGGTCTGTTTTTTGCCAGATTTAGTTGGCTGCGGAAAAAGGACGCCTTTTCACTGAAAATGTGTTTTTTGTATGCCTGCCAAGCAGATCTAAGTTGTGTTAGGTAGAAGGTCGAGGGGTTAAGCCTCCAAGCCCTTTCTGTTTGTCTGTGTTGGCGTCGTTCATCATTTACAAATTAAAAACCAGGGTTTTCAATTTGTTTGCCTCTGTTGTTTGAGTTTGAGTGGAGCTACTTGGTCTAAAACCTCTCTCATTTTTTAATTAAAGTGTGTAGTGAGGTCATCAGCCATCCATGATGAGGGATGAAGTTGAAGAAGTGGATGAATCATGGATTCAAGTTCGGATAATGGGACTTTTTTGATGTTTCTGGTCAAGAGTTTAGGTTTGACGTCACAAATAGGTTGGTGGCTGACCGGTGTGTCAATCCTGAACAGGATGAGGTGGTGGTCGGACCAGTCAATGGGAGAAATCGCTCTCAGAGATACCTGTTCGTTGTTGGTAATGATTGCATCTAGTGTTGCACCTTTGATGTGGGTTGGCTTACTGCATAGCTGTTTGAGGTTATGTGTTTCCAGAAGGTTGGATAGGTTCAGGACAGTGGAGTCTTTAGGGTCATTCCAGTGGATATTGAGGTCACCAAGGAACACGCCTTTGGTGTCTGTCAAGGAGAACCGTGTTATTAGGTCTGTTAGTTCTTCGGGAAAGAGAGTACGTTCTCCAGGTGGATGGTGGTGTGGAATTTGATGGATGAGGTGCCCTTAGTGGTGAGTTTGACACCCAGGTATTCAAACGAAAGGTATTCTGCAGGTTTGAGATTGGTAATCTGTATTCCAGCTTTGTGGATGATGGCTAGTCCCCCCCGCCTGTCTTGTCTGATTATGTTGTAACCTGGGGGGGTAAGAATGTCAAAGATGGGGGTAGAGTGGACATTGAGCCAGGATTCAGTGAGGAAAGTGATGTCAACTTCTTCAGCGAGAAGAGCTTCAGCAATGTCAGTGGCATGTTGTACTACTGATCTGAAGTTTAGGAGCATACAAGAGAGAGGGCGGGGTGTCTTGATGATGGGGGAGTTAGGTGGATAGAGGTGTATTGAGCAGGGCGTCTAGGCGAGTGGTCAGTATTAGGGATTCTGTTTGTGCCAATAATAACAGGGATGTGGAAAGGGGAAAACTTTTGTTTGGAAGCGAGGTAAGAGTCATTGATCTAATCTTGTTTCGGTACCGAAAAGGGCTGGCTATCCCAGTTGAGACTAAGTGTCTGATTTGCTGCTGGACTGGGTGTTGAGGGGTGCTCTGGGGGGCCATGGGAGGTGTATTGAGTGGGGCCCTGGGAGGTGTATTGAGTGGGGTAGGAGCCATGAGAGGTGTATTGAGTGGGGCCCTGGGAGGTGTATTGAGTGGGGTAGGGGCAGACCTACCCAGGGGGAGGAAGCACGGTGGCTTGGCCCTGTTGAGGAGGTTTTGTTGTAAGTGAAGGAAATCAGCAGTAAGGGAGTTGATTTTCATCCCCATTCTGTTCAGATGCTGTGTTATTAAACTGAAAAAGTTTGAGGATTTAGGCAGGGGTCGATACTAACTTGGGTCTATGGAGGCAGATTTAACAGGGGTCAGGGATAGGATGGAGTCCCTAGGATTCGGAGAGGGGAGAGGTTGAACACAGGGAGCCGGATTAGTCATGTTCCCATTAGAGGAGTTCAGAGGAGGAAAAGTGGGACTAGTGTCCAGGTGAGGAGGGAGAGAAATGCTAGGCTGGGTAACGAGTTCTGGGTCATGAGAGAGAGATTAGCGGTGGAGGTAGGTTGTGTAAGTGGGAATGCGGCAGTGTAAAGGAAGTGTGCAGAGGAGGGATGGCAGAGAGAGACCAAAGGATTGGAAATGGCGATAGACCTGGGGGAGACCGGATTAGGGAAACAGGGACTGTGTAGGGGGTCGGGGAAGATTGTGCGGGAGGGTTCAGATTACATGGGGTGGGTAGGGAAGTGTCTGAGGGAATTTCAGTCGCAGGAGGGCTAAGGTTAGTGACCGAACTGTCGAGATCGGCCTTGGGCGTTTGATGGCTCAGTTGAGTTAACGAGGAAAGAAGAGTGGGGAAGTGGCGGTGAAAAGTGGTGAGGTGCGGGTCGGTGGCTTGTATGAGAATGGTTTCAGTTCTGTAGATGAAAATGGTGAGTTCCCCTTTGAAGGTCGGGGATATGGTAGTGGAGATTCTTTCACCATAAGGGATGATTACTGACTTGGAGACAAGGAGGTGAAGAGAGATGGTGTTTTTCCATTTAGCCAGGCGATTGGTGTAAAAAATGAAGTTAGTTTTCGTGCTTCTACAATGAGTGTTTCTGGGTGTTGTTTTAGAGTACTGTGTTTGAAGTTATTTTTAGCATTATTGGTCATTTTGTTAGGGTGGTTAATGGACCAGGAGTTGGGTCAGTAACGCACGAGCGTAGAGTTTCAGGTGGGGTTAGGTGGGCGCATGATTGAAAGGTAGAAAAGTCGAGACGTAGAAGGCAAAATGGAAATGGAACAGTCCAATGGAACAGTCCAGCCCCAACTGACAGGCCTGGTTCTCCCTGAACCAAAACACAAGCAACCTATGACTGATTTGGCCTGGTTGAAGCTTATCAGCCAAGTATACCTTAGTTTCAGTCACACAGTGTGCACTTCCAGCCTGAGTGGAACGTATGTTCTTTATGAAAATTCCAAGACTCCCAGTCATTTTGTTTCTATAGCATTTGGGCTAAAGTGGCCTCCAGGCCACTTTCAAACAAAATGTAACACATATATTAAATATCATACTGCCTCTGAGACTTCATATCAATCTACTAATTCCAGTATTAGGGCCAACTCATGGTCCACTTTAGAACTCATTCTCTTGAAACTGGAAACCCACAAGGCAAAGATGCAGTGAGTTATTATTCCTTCGCTAAATAATCATTTTTCTATTTGTTTATATAGCTCCAGAATCGACTCCAAAGGAGTATCTCTGCGCTTTGGACGGGGCGCACATCCAGAATACAACTACAGCCTAAGTCAGCAGGAGAAGAGAGTGGTCTTAAGCAACTTCCTAAATTGTAGATGGTTAGAGCTTTGATGTAAATGTAGGGGGAGCTAATTCCAATAGTGTGGACCGACATAGGAAAGGCTTTATAATATAATATAATAATATATAAATCCTTATGAAATATAAACATCACAAATGATTTGCAAAATAGTACTACTTTTCAAAATGCATTACCCACACTCCAATCAAAATAAACAACTGTTCAGAATCATTGACGATGAAGTGGTGCCTCAGACCAATCAGGACACTCCTACCCAACCTCCCTGTGTCACTACTCTATCTTCCTTTTTTATTACAAAGACAGGTAGGATTGGAACACAGATTGGGGAAGTCTCAAATTTCTTGAATAGCTTACTAGAGAATGATCTTACTGCATCAGAAGGTTTTGATCTTTGAAGATGACACAGCCATCACCATCGCCAGACCCTCTGGCTCGCAGTCAGATCTATATCCACAGAGATTATTAATCAGATTGTACTCTATTGGTTTTAAATTTGATTACTCAATGTAATCAATCTTTTAGACATGGAACAGTACCAGATGTGTATAAATCTGCAGTGATCAAACCTTTGTTGAAAAAATCCACCATTCCATAAGATGATACCAACAACTTCCAGCCTATCTTTTTGCTATAAAAATGTGTTGAATTTAATAACCTACTCAAGCCACTACAGGCTGATATCAGACTAGGGGCCATACTACCAAAAGTGCCTATGAGGTGTAATGGGCATGTGTGCTTGTTCTTTTTATCTAAGCGGACCTTGGTATTTAAGAAGGGACTACATACACTTGTGCAGTCCCTTCTGTAATACTCATCGCTCCAACGCACATGTAGCCCAATCTCATGGGGTGTACCTTCACTTGAATGGGATTACTGCCAATTCGCCTCAGCTGTATCACAGATGCAGGCACACAGGCAAAGAGGCCATTGGGAGGGTCACTGACTGTGTAACACATAGAGGTGGCACACCATCAAAAGCCCCCCAAAGGCACTCCCTAGTAAAAAGGGTCCTATTCATGCCCCAAGACACCCCCTTTAGGTGGGAGTAATCACTCTCTGCCCCTCCTTCATATGTAAGCTGGGTTGCCACCTGCACAGTGAAGGGTGAACATGATGCTTCAGTACTTCGGTGCCTCCAAGCAGGTATACATTTACATCTGCGCTGGGGCCACACACTCATTGTTATAGAGCAAACCTATAATTAGATGACCTGGGTCAAGGCCACAGAGTGGAGCTAGTTGAGACCTCAGTACTGACCGATCTATGCAGATTGATTGCAGCAGAAGAGTTGAAGCCCTGCTTTTGGATAGATTTAAAGTGGTGCCAAGACCATCAAGGCCATCCAGTGTATCACTTGCTTACCTGATCAAGCACCATCAAACCATTCTCTTTCTCAGAATAGGCTATAAACCACTTCTGTACAATGTGGTGTCCCTCAGGGCTCAGGGATTTTGCTAATTTAATTCCATATCTATATGTTACCGCTGGCCCATATCCTATTGATCATGGGCACACAGTTTTAAAGACTAGCTAGGTTTTTTACAGGGAAGACTCAATGGAGTACGTATGTCAAGGAAAACCAGTAGGTTTTTAGAAAGCCCTCACCCACCAACCTAGTTGGTGGCATGCTTCATCATCGGGCCCACCACAGTGGCACCTAACGTGCCCCGGGTGTGCTTCGACGCCAGATTACTGCGGAGCTGGTATATTTACTGAGTGTGCAGTGTGGTGAGTGTGAAGGTGAAGATTAAAAAGCCATACAAAAATCCCAGCACCCGAGGGTAAAAAACACTATTTTAATAAACTGGGTCTCTGTTGGCATATTAAAAGGCAGACGGACACGGTGAGGTATGGATTATGACCTCCAGTGTCCTGTGTGGTCTACATGTTTCAGCCTGGCCTTTCTTAATTTAAAACAGGCTTTCCTCAGGACCAAGTGAGTATGTGTGGAGTTGAAAAGGTTAATTTACAGTGAGTGTTTTTTGTTTTTATGTGTAGCACTCCCTAAGGTGCTATATGGGTGAGAAGGGGATTCCCTCTCGCTTTGACAGTATTTTGCTGTTCAAAGCCTCCTTGGGTGGCCTGGCAGAGAAAAAGACCGAAACTGTCGATCTGGTTCCTCCTTGGACCTGTCGTCCTTCTGCGGCGCCCAGTTTTACATGTCTGCTGATGACACCCAGCTATTAGTCAAAGTCTCCCCCATCCTTAACCGTGCCCACTGGCTCCAGCTCCAATATTGCCCCTCTGTTGATAGTAGTTCAACACTGGATAGCAGCAAATGAGTTACAATTTAATCCCATCAGAACTGATCTCATTTTCGTCAGAGATTCACCTTCAAATGGAACTCGGCTAGCTGGCCAGAGGCCATGGGCTCACTCTCTCTCACTTCCAAAGCTTAAAAAAGGTTTTTCTTTCAACTATGGGGCTAGTAGTCTCGATTAGTCCATTACAAAACAGGTCTCCAAGAGCTAAAACTCGAAGGAAAACCCTGGACTGAAGCAGAATATTGCACAATGACCTAGGAAATTGCCAGCTATTCGTGATTTTTAATCTACAGTAAAGAAAGATTTCCCTCAGCACTGGACTAAGTAAATGCAGTTTTGACAATAGAGACACAATGAATGGTACATTATGAGAGAGGTAATGTGACTTCCTCCATCTCATCTACCGGCAGAAAGAACTGTGTATATTTTTAACTCTCAAGGCATGTATATGCCATGTATAGAACTCACGTCAAAATGACCAAAACCACAGCACGGCATGAGGCCCACATCCGCTGAGAGGTGATACATCCTGTGTGAAGTGGAGAAATGTCCACACAAATACCTCGCTTAATCTTTATGGCCTCATATCTAATACACAGTCTGCTGCTATTAGAGAAGCAGTGGCCACAAGTGGTAGAACAGTGCCACCTCTTGGTTTCTAATGAGACAGCACGTGCACCAGCTGAGCGATGGTGAACGGCCACTTCTGCTTCATATGCATGGTTTGTGTGTGTAATTATAGGATAATAGGGCCGTCTGAGGGGTAGATGAATCTGTGTCTGTTTCTTTGTCAAATGTTGCCTTACCCACATGCAACCTGACCTCAAAGACCTTGTGCCGAGGGCCACGTAACCAACAGCAACGAGGAACAGGGTCATCTACCCTTCGCACACTGACTGTGGCACAGGAACTTAGGGCCATCTGTATGAAGGTACTGATTTGCGATTATGAAATATCGATTTTTTAGAAAACGCTATTTCAAAATCGCAAATCGGTATGTATGTAAAAAATCGCAAATAAATAGCGATTCGGTAAAAATCACTATTTATCTGCGAGATCCCCAAATGCGATTCCTTAACCTTAAGAAATCGCAAATTTGCGATTTCTTAACGGAAAAAATCACAATTTTGCGAGTTTCGCAAATCAGTCAATCGGAAACCAGGTGCAGCATGATGACATCACAACCAGGAAGTAACTTACTACCCATGCTGCACCTGAGTTGCTGATTCAGAGTCAGAGTGAAGGAGTGTTGGAGAGTGAACTGTTCTACAGAATCAACATGGCTGAAAGTGGAGACATGCCCAGGCAGGAAACCCAGCAGCAGCAGCAAGAGGGAGAAAATTCAAGGAAGAGGAAGCAGAAATTCTGAGGCTGAACTGGAGGCATTAATCCAGGAAATGGTTCCAAATCATGAATTACTTTTTGGCAAGAAATCTCTGAAGGTGCCAGAGACCCGTAAAAGGCGCATTTGGGCTGACATACAGCATAAAGTAAATGCACTGGGGGTGACACCGGAGTGTTGATGAACTACGAAAGCGCTGGTACGACCTGCGCCAGCGCTCCAAAGAGAAGTCAGCTGCCAGTCTGGAGCAGTCCAGGCACACCGGTGGAAGGACCTCTACAGTGTCGGACTCAACACCTCTGGAGGAACTGGTGGAGGGGACCCTGCAACCAGAAAGCGTGAGGGGCGTGGCTGATTTGGACAGCTTTGATCAACCAGCATCTGGACCTGGAAAGAAGCATGCCATCACACCCTTCACACACCCCCCGGCAGCGACCTAGGGGCAGAAAAAAAAAGACCTGTACTTCACAGCAGGTACACAGGCAGACACAGCAATGCGTTATGGGAGATGTAGTCACATGAAATCCTTGGTTGTGCATGTTCAGCCAAGCAAATCAAAAATAGCATGTGCAGGTCAGGAAAAGGGAAACAACTAACACATGTCATGACAAACGGTGAAATTAATTTATTTACACAGTGCAAGTGAGTACAGTTAATAATTGTGTGCTGTTCTGTCCACAGCACCATCAACAACACAGCCTACAGGCAGTTTAACTGTGAATGAATACCCAAACTCAGGAGACGCAGGGCATGAGGAACACACAGATGGGGAGGACAGCCCTGTCAACCCGCAAAAGAAAAGAAGGAAACACAAAGTGAGACCGCTACCACCAATGGAGGGCGAGGCATAGGATAGTGATGAAGATTTGCACTCTGTGAACACACTGCCACAGCAAGAGGTCTGTGCACAAGACCACCAAGTCCCACAAGGCACAGGCAGGCGCCGATGTCGCGCAAACAGCAACAATGAAGGTCGGGGTGAGGAATCTGTGTTTGCCGGCCTGGAACTGAATATGTTGCAGGTGCAGCGCCTGCAAGCGAAAAACATTAAAGCATTACAAAGAGGGGTGAGGGCAGGCTTCAGGGGTATAACAAGTGAACTGAGGGGTGCCATGCAGGCGCTTTGTGAGGAAATGCGCGCAGACCTTGCTGCTAGGCGCCGAGAGCAGCAGCACCTGGATAGATATACACAGGCCATTAACCGCTTGGCCTCTGCCACAAACATCCAGACCAGGCGCAGCATAGACATGCAGTGGCAGTTTGCACATGGTAGCCAGGATATTGCTACTGCACTTGTGCAGGTAACATCTGCTGTTGACGAGCTGCGGACAGCTCGAACAACAGGGCCTGGTGTACTAACTCCCAGTGAAGAGGACGCACAGTCAGGGCGGGGCAGCAACACCCCACCACCCATCATGGAGAGACGCCGTAGTGGCAGGAACAACAGGTCTACAACACCCAATTAGAACAATGGTGTGCATCATCCAACAGGGGCCTCAGCTAGGCTGCGCCGCACATGAGGTGATCACTTTGATAACACTACAGACTTGACTGTACACTCACTCCTGTTTCCTATATAGCACTGTGAGTAAAACATGTGCATGATTAATGGAGTGTGACTAGTTGCCATTAAGGATGTGTGACAATATTTTTCCTGCAATTAAGGAATAAAAACACAGTTACACACATAAGATATGCCATGGTGTCATTTTTTCTTACCTAGAAATAGTTGCGCGTAATCTCATCACGCCTCTGGCGCCCAGCTGCTGCACCAGCTACACCAGCTACCATACGTCCTGGTCCAGGCCCCTCCACGTCAGAGGATTCTGATTCACTCAGCTCCACTGGTGTGCCTTTCCTGATGGCAATTTTATGCAGCATCGCACATGCTATCACTATCTTGCAACATGTTTGTGGGCTGTATTGGAGTGCACCTCCACTTTTATGGAGGCAGCGGAATCTGCTCCTCAGTATCCCGAATGTCTGTTCGATGGTGCCTCTGTTTGCTATGTGTGCCCTGTTGTATTTGCGCTCCCTAGCATTGGCAGGATTGAGGTAGGGCGTCATAATGAAATCCCGGACTGCATATGCACTGTCACCTGTGGGTAGAAATGTTAATGGTGAGTCACTAAACTGCACATGGTAGCATTTGTTGTTCCTGAAGATGTACTCATTGTTTGAGAGGGGGGATATTGCAACATGTGTCCCATCTATGCATCCTATCACATGGGGGAATTGGGCAATTTGGTAAAAGTCTGGCTTGGTCTGGTCTATTGCCTGTGGGGTGCTGGGGTAGTAAATGTGGTGTTGCATCCTCTGTACCATGGCATCAAGGAACGCATAGAAAAAGTGCAAAAGGGCACTTTGTGATACCCCTCCTGCTGAGGCTATCACACTGAAAACTACCTGAGGCCAACAAGTGTAGTGAACACAGGACCTGGATGTGAGTGGGGATGGCTTGTGTCCTGCGTGTGGGGTGTTCTAGGAAGGGTCTGAGTTCTTCAATTAAATCATGAATACTGTCTTCATCCAGTCTGTAGTGGGTGTAGATGTCCTCCTCAGTACGCTGGTAGATGGTGATGCGCGCACGGAATATCCTCTCCTGGCGTCTCCTCCTCTGTGCAGCAGCTCTCAGTCGCAGCCTCCTGGCTATCAGGTAAAGCCCCGCCATTGTGGAAAAAAGTCTGTTGCATTCTGGTAGTGCTTAAATAGGTTGCACCTGGTTACCACCTGCTCCCACTTGGTGGTAATTGCAAATCTGTAATTTGCGAATATCCGAAAATCGCTGTTTGCGATTTTTTCATACATACAATTGCGATTTCTTATTTTGCGATTTTCCGTTTGCGATTTTTGCAAACAGAGAAATCGCTAAAATAGGTAATCGCAGGAAATTCGCAGATTTTTCATTCTCGCAAAATAAGGAATCGCATGTTATGCGAGTTCTTGTTTTGCACCAACATTTTCCTACATACATACCATTTAGCAAATTCGCATTCGTAAAAGCCGAACTTCTGCGAATTGTGGCCTTTGCGAATGCGAATTTGCTTCATACATATGGCCCAAAGGGCCTTATTTACAAGCACCTTGCGAAATTTTTTGTCATTTTTCCCATGTTAAAAATAATTCAAGACTGTTGCAAGGAGCCTGGAAATAAGGCCCTAAAGGTGCGGGAGGTGCTGGGGACCCCAGATACTAGTGAGATGGCTCAGCCGCAAAAACAGAAATGAAGAGGCATGTGATTTATTTCTGGTAGCCTTTCTTGCTTAAAGGCCATCCATGAAGGTTTGTTTGGTAACACACATGACCTACCCGCCCAACCACCCCTACTGTTATCATCTAGCTCAGTATATAGGACTCTTTTTAGTCTGGAAGAAACAACAGTACGTTCTCAACCAGTGTAAATGATCGAAGGCTCCTGGACCCAGTGGGGTCCGGATTGATTTCTTTCTTGACACGCAAGATATCTGGGCCCCACTCTTCACTAATGTTTTTTCTAAAATAGTCCAAACAGGTGTACCACCTTCTTGGAAGAAGACAGTCATTGCACCCATCTACAAAAAGGGGGATAAGGCAGTCCCAAAAAACTATAGACTGATATCCTTATTAGATTCCACAGCCAAATTCATGGTTCGGCTACATTTAAATAGACTTGAGGAATGGGCCCATGAGAAGAAGTTAATAACCCCAAGCCAATAAGGCTTTAGAAAAGGAAAGTGAACCGTGGACCCGTGTGTGAATTTAAACCTAATTATTGCAAACTACACAGCGGCTAAGAACGTCCCTCTATACCTTGCCTTCATGGATTTGTCGGCAGCCTTTGATTGTGTGGCACAATCTATTATGGCTGATCATGGAGGCCAAGGAAATTGAGACTCAGATAATTAATGTCATCCTTGATTTATATGCCGAAGCTACGGTGCGCGTCCCATTTAGTAAGAAAAGAGAATGAACAAGTAACTTTAGAATCACTAGGGGCATGAGGCAAGGGTGCGTGCTCGCGCCCTTTTTATTTTCTCTATACACCAATGCAGTTGAATTTGCTCTGCTGGGATCCACTACAGATGTCCCCCATATTAATTCTTCTCCTGTCCCGATACTCCTCTATGCTGACAATGCAGTGCTTCTGGCACATACAGGCAAGCGCTGCAATGGCTAATAGAGGAGTATTCAAACTTTATGAACAATTGTGACCTGAAAAATTAACGATATCAAGTCCTTTGTTCTTGTGGCAGGTTCTAAGCGACAGAAACCGCCTCGATTGTATATTGAAGGTTTAAAGCTAGAGGTTGTAGATTGCTTCAATTACTTAGGGATCATGTTTGACAGGGATAATAATTGGAGAAACATGGTCTCCAACAGACCAATACTGATGGAAAAAAACATTGGGGCTCTTTTTAAATTTGTGAAGAAAATTGGGACTAAGCCAATTGAAATAATAAAGAAGGTTTAGGCGACAAAAACACTATCTGCTGTCTGTCATGGCACAGCTGTCCTGGGTATATCTGACATCTCTTAGCTTCAGCATATAAAGGATGGTTTGTAGAAAAACTTGGTATCTCTTCCCCAATCCTGTTCTAATGATAATTGTCACGTGGAGTTGAGGGTTCCCTATATTATTGATAAGATCCAGATTGCTTCAATTTTGATGTGGCACTCAGTTTGGTGTAAAGAAACCCTTTCATTAACCAGAGATATTATAAACGATTCCCTGAATTTAGATGGTGTAAGCAAAACAAGGTGGTTAAAATACATCAGGATCACCCTGCAGGCCGCTGGCCTATATAACCTATATGAGGACCCGAAGCTATGAATGTCAGTAGCCAAAAAGGAGCTGAAGCCTCGCTTATTATCTCACTTTGTCGCAAAGAGGCATGATTCTAAACTTAAAATGTCCACAGCCAGACAAAATCACAGCACCTAGCATAATCAACATTAAACTTTCTTATCTAACATTTGTCTCGAATCTCCAACACAGATATATTTTAGTGAGATTTCGCTTAAACTATATCCCCCTTATGTTAAGTCACCCGTCTACAACCTATGATATCACTGCACTTCCACCTTGCCCTTGTGATAAGCGGTCGACATAGAATGGCCTTCACTTTCTATTCTTATGTACATTTTGTATGAATGAAGAAAAAATATACATTGTCCCTTATTCGAAAAATGAATTTTAGACAGTGTCGTTTAGCCCTATATAATCTCCTGTCATTGTCAGATCCCTTTACATGTTTTTGTCTGTCCTCGTTCTTTTTATCTGCTTTAACCCCTTGCGCGCTAGCGGTTTTCCCGCTGTGCGCGGCAGTTTGCGGAAACCCGCGTTACATGACGAGCTCAGCTCATCATGAGCATACGACAGGTCTAACTCATGACGAGCTGAGCTCGTCATGAGCGTAGAAGGGGTTAAACAGGAGGAGACTAAACCTATAACCTGATTTGAAAACTTAACTAAAAACGTAACAAATCTGCGTATACATATATGAAGCACTGTTTTTAGCTTATAAATGTTCTTAACAATGTTTTATTGCTGTTTTTTTAAACTATGTTTTAATTACATGTTAGTCTAAATTTGTAATGGTCGCTTTTAATATTGATGAAACTATGTTTGCAGAATACTTTTTATGCTGCTATTGTATCGGTGAAATAACGTTATTTCGACCGACTGGCCATCCATGAAGTAGCGGAGGACCATTCAAATGATAGAAACACATTATAGAAATGGACTACGTTAACACTTTTTACGTAGGAATCACTGCACGCCTCCTGAAGACACTACAGACAATACAAAGTGCAGCAGCCAGACCTGACGTCCCCAGATGGATTCACTTCACCCGCACCTCAAAAAGCTGCACTGGTCCCCGATCCAGAAGAGATGCCAGTTCAAGATGCTGACCCACGCATACCAAGCCCTCTTTGACGAAGGACCAGCATACATCAGCAAAAGAATGACCTTCCACAAAGGTCGCTTGGCTGGTGGCAGCAGCCTGGCCCTCGCGGAACCCTGAAAATCATTTTGCCGATAGCGCAGTTACTTGGCAGACACTGTTGTTGCTCTAGCGCGATTAAAGCGCCAGCGCGTTTGAAAGTTTTAATCTTCATTTAAATTGATAAAAGCACTGTTTTACTAGCACCTACCGATTGTACTGCTTATTTTCCTGTAGCCCGCCCTGTTCCATCGCGGCTGGTGCCGTTTGCGTGGAGGGTGAGGCGAGCCGCCATCTTGGGTGGAGCTGGACCGGATCTAGCGGTCTAGTTCTCCAGGGAGGCAGGCCATAAAACATTTCCTGGTTTCAGGGTCACTCGAGAACGCTTGGCTGGTGGCAGCAGCCTGGCCCTCGCGGAACCTTGCAAATCATTTTGCCGATAGCGCAGTTACTTGGCAGACACTGTCGTTGCTCTAGCGCGATTAAAGCGCCAGCGCGTTTGAAAGTTTTAATCTTCATTTAAATTGATAAAAGCACTGTTTTACTAGCACCTACCGATTGTACTGCTTATTTTCCTGTAGCCCGCCCTGTTCCATCGCGGCTGGTGCCGTTTGCGTGGAGGGTGAGGCGAGCCGCCATCTTGGGTGGAGCTGGACCGGATCTAGCGGTCTAGTTCTCCCGGGAGGCAGGCCATAAAACATTCCCTGGTTCAGGGTCACTCGAGAACGCTTGGCTGGTGGCAGTAGCCTGGCCCTCGCGGAACCCTGCAAATCATTTTGCCGATAGCGCAGTTACTTGGCAGACACTGTCGTTGCTCTAGCGCGATTAAAGCGCCAGCGCGTTTGAAAGTTTTAATCTTCATTTAAATTGATAAAAGCACTGGTTTACTAGCACCTACCGATTTTACTGCTTATTTTCCTGTAGCCCGCCCTGTTCCATCGCGGCTGGTGCCGTTTGCGTGGAGGGTGAGGCAAGCCGCCATCTTGGGTGGAGCTGGACCGCATCTAGCGGTCTAGTTCTCCCGGGAGGCAGGCCATATAAACAATGTGCATCCAGGAGCGCAGCGGACGAGCGCAGCGGGCGCGACGAATGCGCACCGAAGTCGCGCATAAGTCAAGCCCGTCTGCGCCCGTCCGCAGCAGTCCGGGGCCTGGGGCCAGAACCCCTGGCCTAAACTACAAATACTCCTCCTTATCGTTGCTGTCACTTAGACCTCCTGACAGCGCTGCTCTCGCCCCACCCGCTTATGCCTTAAAGCGTGCCGCCACTTATGGTATTCTGAAGCCTGAATTCAATCCTGGGAAAGCTCCCAAGCCTAAGTCCTTTTTACCTCCTTTGACCCCTCATGACTCTGAGACCACTCTCAAATGTCTATATTTAAATACCAGGTCCATGGTTAAACACCATTTGGATATCTTTCTCCTGCTCCAGGCCGAACAACCAGACTTTCTATTTCTCTCAGAGACCTGGCTTAATGTGGGATCCCTGCCTGATATTTTAGCTGCAGTTCCCTTGAACTACTACATTCTGCATGTCGACAGACCAGCCGGTAAAAGGGGTGGAGGGGTCGCTGCGATTATTCGCAACACCCATAAAGTCTCTTCCTTACCATCCCTTGACTTAATAGGATCAGACAACCTGATTTTTAAATTGGACACTAATACTGGATCACTACTTCTGATCCTCATATACCGCCCCCCTCAAAATATGCCCACTTTCACGGCATCCCTAGCAGAACAACTTGCCCCCTTGATAATTTCCCACAATAAAATCGTGCTGCTGGGAGATTTCAACCTTTGGCTGGACTCTGCTGAGTCTGACTCTCAGGCAGCTACGCTGAAAGAGACCCTCCTAGACATGAACCTCACCCAACATATTCACCTTTCAACTCATGATAAAGGGCATAGCCTACATCAAATTTGGTCTCAAAACATCTCCCTGGCTATTAAGTCCATCACGCCCTGCATTTGGTCGGATCATTTTCTGATCAACTTCACCATGACCACTGAAAGAAGTAGAAAGCCCCTGCCCCAGCTAGGAGGAAAAACTAGAATTTGGAAGAATGTTGACATCCCCGCTTTTATTGGATCCTTAACCTCTTCCCTTCCCTCACTTGATCAGGACATCGAAGAAATGGAAGAAGCCTTTTCTGGGTGGCTACTCCAGGCAGCTGATGCTCATGCTCCCTGTACCAACTTTCCCCGCTCTCGCCCCAATGACGCTCACAGGTGGTTTACACCTCTTTTGAAAACCCTTAAACTCGAAGTCCGTCAAATGGAGCGAAAGTGGCGAACAGCCTACTCAGAACAAGACAGGGCTAACTACTGTAAGGCTCGTAAGGACTACCAAAAGCTTATTCTGAAACATAAAACTGACTACTTTTCGGAAAAAATTCTCAAGGCTCATAATAAATCAAGAGAATTGTTCAATATTGTGGAAAATCTTAGCACCAGTGATAGAACCTCTCTTCCGATGGTCCCCACCCAGGAGCTCTGCAACTCACTAAACTCCTTCTTCTTCGATAAAATCTGTACCATTAAACAAAGTATCCCTACCACTCAGCCTCCTCTTCTTTTCGCAGACACCTTTCATAATTCTGCTACCCTGGACTCCTATCCCCCTATTGAAAGTGCCAACTTATCCAAACTCCTTACAAAGGTCAAATCCGGCTCCCCTGATGACATCTGCCCCCCGCACATTCTGAAAGAAGTGGGTACCAGCATCCCCGGGGGCTTACTTTCCATGCTGAATGGATCGCTTACACAGGGTAAAGTCCCAAACAACTTTAAAAAAGCCCTCCTCATCCCCCTTATAAAAAAGGCAGGAGCCAACCCGCTAGATCCGCTCAATTACAGACCCATATCTCTGCTGCCATACTGTGCCAAACTTCTGGAGTCTCACGTCTGTGACAGCATTTCCACATTTCTGGAAAAATCAGAGTATCTTGCACCTAATCAGGCTGGCTTCCGTCCTTGCCATTCTACTGAAGCGGTCATTCTTTCGGTGCAGAATACTTTGAGGCGGAACGCGGACGAAGGGATCCATCAGGCTCTGGTGCTACTGGACCTCTCTGCTGCGTTCGACACGGTCGACTACACCATCTTAGTCGACCGTGTCGAGCAGGCAGGCCTTAGGGGCCCTGCGCTGAGCTGGATCCGCTCATTCATCACTGGCCGAACTCAATCGGTCAGACTGGGCTCCTTCACGGCTCCTACTATATCCACCATCTGCGGAGTACCTCAAGGCTCCTCGTTATCTCCTCTGCTTTTTAATTTGTACCTACGGCCCCTTTTATACTCCCTCAGGAAAGCAAAGGTAACCATCTTCAACTATGCTGATGATTTGCAGCTCATCTTTCCTTTGAACACCAAGGACTCTGTGGTAGAATTTCAAAACACCATGTCCCACATTCTGAGTTGGATGGGCTGCAATCATTTGAAACTTAACCCAGGCAAGACCGAACTGGTCTTGCCTGGACAGAGTATGCTTAGTTGGAATCCCAGCTTCTGGCCCTCCAGCATGGGCGCCCCCCCATCTAAGTCATTCTCGGTTAAGAGCCTAGGTATCTTTATCAGCGAGGATCTCTCCCTAAAAAAACAGGTTGGAGCAGTTGTGTCTTCCAGCTTTTTCCAGTTGAAGAAAATTTAAAAAATTGCCTGTTTCTTCTCCTCAGCTGCCCTCACACAGATCGTCATCTCCCTGGTCCAGTCCAGATTGGACTTTTCCAACAGTCTCTACTTTGGGCTCCAGACTGGAGAGCTTAAACGCCTCCAGCTGGTTCAGAACCAAGCAGCCAGACTTCTTTTGAACATCCCTAGGAGGCAATCAGTCAGACTTGGCCTGAAACAGCTACACTGGTTGCCGGTTGAGCAACGCGTGGCCTTCAAAGCCGGGTGCATCCTATTTAAGTCTTTACATGACATTGGCCCCCTATTCATTAGAGACTTATTTAAAAGATACAGCCCTTCCCGCAACCTCCGGTCCACCCATAAATCCCTTCTGACTGTTCCTCCGTACAAGAGGAAGCGTCTCGGAGGCAGCTGCTTCGACCACCTTGCAGCTGCCTTCTGGAACTCTCTTCCCCTTCACCTAAAACTGAGCGACAATATCCTCAGCTTTAGACATTCCCTGAAGACCTGGCTCTTCTCTCAGGCACATCACTGAGCTGCTTCATCTCTACTAATTGACTGCCGCGCCTTGTTCCTTCCTATAGCGCCATGAAGCCTCCGGGCGTATGAGCGCTCAATAAATGCTGATTAACATTAACATTAACATTAACAAACCATCCAGAGACCTGCTACCTGCCTCCCTTTTCCTCACAGACATCACCTGTATCCGTCGATTCAACAGCGGCTGTCGCTCCTTCTCCCACCCGAAGCCACAGCCTGGAACTAACAGAGCACTGCTAAGCAACTAGCGACTCCAGCACCTTGAGACCTTGATTGGTGATTTGCAGTGCTTTATAAATAATGATTGACGTTATATAGAAAACCATAAATCAGCCCGTCGAAATCTTGGCTACCATTATTCTGCGGACATGAAGAACTGTTCACAACTAAATGCAATGCAAACTAGTAAAAAACACTATAGAACATTTGCCTAAAGTAAGTCAAACCAGCTCTTCACATTGCCTACCCCGCCAGATGAACGGCAGAGACGGTCACAAGCTTACGTGCAACATTGCATTTCTTTTCTGTCTTTAGTCTTTGCTGAGTTCACTGAAGCCAGTTTGTCTCGACCATTAGAAATCGAGACAAACTGGCTTCAGTGAACTCACTTGTGGTCTTTGCTGCATTCACACAAGGCTGGTATTGATTCCAGTGACAGTCAGAATACACAGATGCACAGACCAGGTCATTTAAAGTACCAAACCTTTACTGTTAAAAACTCCTTAGTTGTGGGTTCCACAGATTAGAATTAGAGACCAGGCTTTAATACTCTGCTCTTTCCTCTGTTCCAGGCTGTAGAGCGTTTCAAGCTTTTACAGCAGGCAAATGTTACCTGTATTACTTGGTGAACTTTGTGTAGTGAAAAACCCACAGGCCAGTGTGAAAAAGGGTTCACAGAATGCAGTGCTGATATAGGTGCATGAGCCAACTTGTGCCCAAGTGGACTTTATCATCCAATGCGGAAACACGGTCTAGCATTTTTTCTAGTCTCAAATCTAGATGGACCCTTTGGTTTATACTAACAATAGCACAGTATTTTTCTATGTATTCTAGCACAAAATGTTCTTGCATGCTAAGCATGAGCGAATTTTGCGGATCTCGCGTTCGCGAATTTTGCGGATTTGCGGATTCGCAATCCGCAAAATCCGCGAATTCCCGCGAATTTGCGGATTTTTTTTTTTTTTGTGTTCGCCCGTGTTTCTGCCAGTTCGCGAGGGTTTTGTACACTTTCGCAAATTGCGAACTTACCTGTCGGGTCGCAAGTTTCGCGAACTTGTTGTTTCTACGTGTCCAGCCTGTTTGGGACACTCTTCTTCATCACTGCCACTCTCTGTCACCACTGCCACTCTCTGACTACTCATGCCACCCTCTGGCCCACCCATGCCACCCTCTGTTTCATCACCACACCCTCTGGTTGTCCAGTGTACATTATTTTCGGCAAAGCAAAGCACACCTTCCCTGCCTCAAGTGACCTGAATTAATTTGGGGCTGATTCATGTGTCACAGAATATTTTTTTAGCTGGCACCTGCTTCCTTAGTGCGCCCTGATTAGTGATCTTTTGCACTTGCTAAGTGCTTTCATTGTTGCAAAATTAGTTACAACACCTGCCCTGCCCCAACTGACAATAATGAATTAGGGGCTGATTAATGGATTTTAACTTCCAGCCTGGCTCCTGCTTGTCTCCCTTAGCTGTAATTCAGGACCTTTGTGGCATATGTGTAACTATTCTGAGGTTCAGAGCAGGGTCACATAATAGTTTCAACTGGCAACTGAACTCTGGAGGGGCCCCTCAGGAAGCACTCCAGGAAATGGCTACTAATGATGAGCCTGAACTTTTGAACCTGGTAAGTAGTTACTTTCAGTTTTGCTAAGATCGTATTTCTGCAATTTTGCACTTATTCGCGGGGCGCGAACTCACGCGAACAGTGCGAGCAGTGCGAGCAAAATCCGCTGCTCGCGGATTTGCGGATTTTGCGGGAAATTCGCAAATCTCGCGGATTGCGGATTTCCCGAAAATCCGCAAAATCCGCGAGCGGAACGGATTTTCCGCCCACGCCTATTGCATGCTTAGATTTGAACCTGAAACAATGGAATGAACAATACACAGAACATGCAGAAGATGGATTCTCATATGCTGCTCTTGAAATGACATAGCATTGAAAAAAGAGGTTGGTTTTTTGGGAGCACCAGTTGCTCAGAGTATACTTTCTTTGAACCTTTGGATTTCCTGAGTGTAGAATAATTTTAAGAGATGTTTGATAGTGCAGAATTTAGACTTCATGGTCAGCTGGACAGATATGGTAAGAGGTAATACATGTGTGACAAACCGATGAGTGACCCCACATCTCTGACTGCAGCTGAAGCTCTCCAGATCTAGCTTGCTTTGGAATGTAACCACTGTGGTTGAATTTGTGCAGCCCTGTGGATGATTTTTGGGAATATTACTTCATTTAATTTTCCAGAGACCTGCTCTGTGGGTAATTGTCTTGCTGGTGGTCCTGCTTGTCTTGGCGGGATCTGGCTTTTGGCGTAAGTGAATAATTTCACAGAAATATATCTTTCAGTAGATTTTTGTTGCTGAATAAATGCGTAATAACCCCAAGATTATTGAATGATTTAATTTCCAATATCAGGACCACAAGGTGAATTTTTAATAACTCAGCTTTACAACCACGTAGCCTTCTCTTTGCCACCACCAATGCATTATTAATCCTTTCCATGACCCAAAACACAACTACACGCCACACACACAAACACAAATGCATACACACACACCTGTGCACACACAGACCAATGCACATACGTATGCAAACACACTGACCCACAAGCACACAACACTTGCACACATGTTTGTGCACACCCCTCCCTCCATTCAATGTTGATCTACCTTCTATAACTAGCACTGAACATATTTTTACAGATAAGGAAACCAACAATTGTCACTTCTGAACGAATTTGTGCAAGTCTTGCCTTCACCTTTACCTGCAATGTTAACTGAGCAGGCAACAAGAAAGGCTCCAATGAATCCAGTGGCTTAATGCAAAGTGATAAACCCCGCAGAACGTGATGAGAGTCCCCTGAGACACCCATATCTCACAGACATTCAAAGGCCATAGGCAGAATGGGGGCCTCCTGATGCTAGCCCCCCACTCCTTGTGTCCAAGGGTCTACAGGGGCTTGGGTTACACTCCTGCACCAATCACTGATTTGCATGGATTTGTGTGACATTACATAACAACCTTCCAGATAGGCTATTTGGAGATCAACACATAATTATCCACCCCCCAATGCACCCAATCCATTGTTCAGTACTGCAATTGTGAAATGTGGCACTACTCTGGAGAGATCGTCTACTGTTGTGTCAGCGTCATAAAATAAGCATTGGCAATGCCAATACAGTTGCCCATTGGCAGGATGTTGAGAGATGGGTGGTAGTTTGTGAGGTCAATAGGGTCTGCAATGGATTTCTTGTGGAGGTGCTTGACATTTGCTTGTTTTCCGACACCTGGGAAAGTGCCTGTTGCGAGGGAGGAGTTGATGATACATCGTAGTTCAGGTGCAATGGTAGCGGTGGCTCCGTGGAAGATGCGGTCGGGCAGGGGTCAGTGGGTGCTCCTGAGCGTATACTTCTCATGGTCTTGGAGGTGTCTTCTTTGGTGTCCAGGCGGTGATCTTAGGCTGGGTTGCATTGTCGATTGGAGGTGTAGGGTTAGTGTCTAGGTTCTGCTTGTCGAAGTTGCTGAAGATAGTTCTGATCTTGAGACGGAAGTGGGAGCTGAGTTTGTTGCAGAGGTCGGAGGATTCGCTGGGGGGTTTGGTGAACTTTTGAATGATGCTGAAGACTTTCTTTTGCGGGAGTTGGTGAGTATTCTGTTCTGGATAAGGTTTTCTTCATGGTTCTGATGAGTTGTTGATGTTTTGTCATGGCGGTCTTTCCGTTCCTCCAAGCTTTCCAAAGTCAGACTCATTGGTAAATGCGCTTAGATTCTCTGTGGTCGGTGGTGAACCAGGTGGCTTTTGTGGTGCATTGTATGTTGGAGGTCCGGAGGGGGACAATAGTGTCTGAGAAGTCGGTGATCCATCTGTGGAGGGCATTAGCCACAGAGTTGGTGTTGGTTGTGGTGGGAGAGGAGTGCGGTTGAGAGGAGAGTTGAGGTGTTCCTCTGTGATCTTGCTCCAGTCCCTGCGCAGAGGCAAGGTGTGGGCATGTGTGCGGAGGGCTTGGAGAAGGACAAGTGGATGCAGTGGTTGTCAGTCCAAGCGGGTTGCCTGGTGTGGCTGAAGTGAAATGTGTGTCCTCCAGAAAAGATGGGGTTGAGGGTATGTCCTGCCTTGTGGGTGGGGCTGGTGACAAGCTGCCTCAGTCCGATGTTGTCGAGGTTGCCCAGGAGGGCAACCTCACCAGGGGTTGCTGGGGTTGCTGGGGTTGTCGAGTTGGAAGTTCAGGTCTCTGAGGAATATGTAGTCCATAGATGCGATGATGTGGGGTGTGATAAGGTCTGCAGTGGTGTTGGTAAACAAGGTGCACGGTCCAGGAGGTCTGTAGGTGAAGGTGCCACGTAGTGTCATTCTGGGACGATCTGGATCTGGAAATTCAGGAGTTTTTTGGGGGACTCAGAGTCATTCATGCTGGATGTGGTGACTCAGACGGAGCTTTTGTGCATGATGGTGAGTCCTCCTCCATGGTGATAGGAGCGGTCCTTTCTCTGGATCTTGTATCTGTCGCGGACTGCGGTTGTGATGTCGGGTGCAGAACTGGCATTGGTCCAGGTTTCTGTGAGGAAGGTGACTTTGGGCGAGAGGGTGCTGAGGAGGTCCCAGATTTATATTGCTTGTCTGTGCAGGGCACAAATGTTGTGGAGGATGCAGCTCAAGCGTTTGAGTGCACTGGCGTCCAGTCGGTTGGTGGAGTTGGCGGGTGTCCGGAGGTGGGTGAAGGTGCAGCAGCAGTGTCGACAGGAGAACTGGCCTTGGGTGGTATTTGGGGTCGACAGCTGGCAGTTGTTGTTTCTTCCGGGGTTGAGTGCCTGGAGTGTTGCTGAGTCATAGCACTGGCGGTTCGAAGGACCAGGGTTCCTGGTGCTGGTCATGGGCGTGTCGTGGACGGGCGTGACCCGCCCGTCCGCAACCCGTAACACAAAATTTGTAGTAGGTAATAACATTTCTGCCTACTTGAATTAATAAATTATAATGAAAAAAGTTAACTTTAATTGCTGTTGTCCATTTAAGTGTCAACTTTTCACTGTGTGTAGATGGATGTGAAAGGGTGGGTGCTCTAGCTGGTGGATTAAAATGGGCTATGGAAGCTCTCCAGAGAAATACTTTAATCAGCGAGACCTCCAACCCAATTAAGTGCTGAAATAATGTACAGGAGTGGCACAATTTATATGGTCAACATGTTCCTTGCCTGTATAGTCCTAAAAACAAATGGAAATTCATCAGGAACAGAATACTAAAAGCTATCCACACAATGGTTGGTTGTCTGGTAGTCTGACCCTGATTAACCAAACCTAAAACCTACACTGAGGTACCTGAAGTTGGATGACCGACCCCCATTGGGGTTGGCTGCAATCAAGAACAATTACCGGCCGGGGGCAGACACTGGGGAGTATCTGCCGGAATACCTGCTCCCAGATTTTGCGGGAAGCATTGGTTCACACACGTGGGAATGAGAGAATTATTGCCATTAATATTTTGATTAATTATATTGATGTGTGTCCATCAGATCAGATAGCTTTACTTGTTTCCTATGTGCACTCACTAAGGGAGATCTCAGAGATCTTTCTGCAATACTTAGGAGTCAGATCTTAAAGATGCCTGCTGTCTTTGAACAGAGAACACCCTTTCAGCTTCTGCTAATCTCCACTGCTTGAGGGCTAATGTTTCATGCCTGTGTATTCTTATTTCTCTCATTAGAATCCTTCATTTGGGTTTCTGAACTGACACCTTACCTTGTTTGCAGAAATGGAATGCTCTTTTATTGGCAGACTATATTAATTTAGATTAGGGATTTCCTTCATGGAACACACTTGCTGAATACTATTTTATTTGTAATTCTCACTCATTTATTATTTTATCTTAAATTGAAGTATTGAATTCTTGATTATTCAAGTCTGTAACAATAATGACTAAAACTCAAATACTTATTGAACGAATTAATTGATTTTAATTGATTTGCCAATAAATCTTCTAAACTCACACCAAATATCTGTTCAATTTTTGTAAAGCCCGAATTGGACTTGGGGTCATTTATTGATGTTACTCAGTGACTGCGATACAAGAATCCCTGCTCCGGCAAGTGGTAGCATAGTGACTGTTAATGTCACAGGATAAAAGGTGACAATTTGATTAATTTGCCCGAGTGTAGAATTTACCATGTTTCTAAAGTTCATGGGTCAACTTTGAAGGCTGAGGAAGTTCAGAGGTTTTGAGGTATTTTTCAGTGGTGGAGGTATCAATAGGGTTGTGGGTTACTATTGTCTACGCCGAGTAAGTGGTATTGTGTTGAAGTTTTATGCCTTGTGTTCTGATATTGTCTATGGTTAATTGTGCAAATGTTCATACATAAATGATGCTGAACAAATGAAGTTGTTATTGAGCTCGTCATAGTCCAAGAAATCTGAATAGATAAGTGTGTTTTTATTTTTCCTAGTTATAGTGTGCATTTTCTCACTCTAGCGGAACTGGGGAAACACCCTTTACCTCGCGGATTTTACTCCGCAAGGCTTTAACAACGCGTCCCTTACAACGCAAGTCATAAACACGACTTGCGCTGGAGGGCGCTAGAGGATTAAGAATAGTATATTTACTATTTCATCACCTTCCCTAGTGTCCACGGGGACTAGTGTTAGAATAGTAAATTATACTATTCTCAATCCGCGCCCCCAACGCAAGTCGAGGTAACGACTTGCGTTGTAAGGGACGCGTTGTTAAAGCACGCGTTGTGACTGTACGCGTCGTACCGCCATACAGCAGCGGAACTGCTATTACATGTGTTTATATTAAGGTTTTGATTACTAGTTTCTCTAGAGTAAGATTGTGAATCTCATTTCAACAATGAGATCCTAAGAATACTTTGTGCAGCATTACAGATCGAGCAGAGTTTACACTGCAGTTATCAACCAGAAACCACTAGGATTGTAAACAGCTAAAAGGAACCATAAAGTCCCAAATGGCAAAAGTGTGTTCCTCCACATCACTGAATTGGCCAAATGATTTGCCATTGGTATTGATGAGCCTTCGAGGTACTCCTGACAGGAAAACAGGGTTGTCCCCTCTTGAGATTTTCACTGTGCATGCAATGAGACTGCTTGCTGTACCTGCAAATGCACTTTTCAACATCACAGATGACGTGATGCTTGATTACTGCAAAGGATTGGCTGATATGGGGTGATCTGTTTCTCACCAGGTTGACGATGCTACGCAAACTCCATTTCAGGAACAGTGCCATGAGGTCAGTCCAGGTGACATGTGGAAGACTTGTCTGCAATTAAAATGGAAAGGTCCTTTTCACAAACACTGCTGTTAAGTGTGCGAGGATACCAAACTGGGCGCATGCATCACACATTCAGAGAGTAAGGGATCCATATGAAGAGATAGTGTTGTACTAGGAGCAGCTTCACCAGAAGCTGGACAAGAGCAGAGAGTGGTACTGCAAGAGACACAACAGCAACAAGGAGAAAGGGGTGAAGAACTACAGGCAGTCCCACCAATCCAGTTTCCTGTGGCATTGAAGTTTCTGGAGAAGAAGAAGAAGAGACAAGATCTCAACCTAAGACCACAGCTGAGACAACACCAAAACAAAGAGATGATCCAGGCAAAGGGGCAATTAGTGGTTCAAGAAGAGTCCCTTACAATGCTAAATGGGCAAAAAATCTGGTTCAAAGCAAATAATGTCAAGTGTGTCCGTTGAACGCATACCATCAACAATCATTGAGGAAACGAAATTGAGTGGTATAAGTGACACAAAACAGGAAAATCAGGAAACACCAAGAAAATCAAAAAGGTCCTTGTATGAGGTATTCTGCACTTGCATGGACATATTACATTAATCAAGTGTAAACACACCAATAACAGATTTAATTGACCTGGGATCAGACTGTTGAACCCTATGACATCACACTAAAGAAACATTTGTGCAAGCTGTTATGAAAAACAATTCTGAGAAGAACGAATTAATTGAGCAACATTGTTGAATGAGAAAAGTGCAAAGCTACTGAGGTAAAAATTTACATTATTAAATGAATAAAGCTTTCGTTTTCCCAAGGCTGCTGAAGAAGAGTAGGCATAACACATTTAAAAGAAGGCGGAGTAGGGCTTGGGATTGCTATATGAAGTCTGCTGTAAATAAAGCTAAATCAACTAACTGC
Source organism: Lissotriton vulgaris (assembly GCF_964263255.1). Taxonomy (NCBI): domain Eukaryota; kingdom Metazoa; phylum Chordata; class Amphibia; order Caudata; family Salamandridae; genus Lissotriton; species Lissotriton vulgaris. Next base: position 94,924,722 of record NC_141695.1, read on the forward strand.
AAAAGAAATACAGGAAGCTGCTTAAAGGAAGGTTAGGTAACAGATTAATTATTGCTGTTATATTTTTGTTTAATGATCTGACTGCAGACAAACATGTGTGTCCTAAACAGGGCTAGATGCAAGATCGTTATGGGTATTACATTTTCAGTAGTAGTATTAGTAGTTCTAAAAGTTTTATTAGTGGTTTATCTCACTCCCGAGAAAGAGAATATTACTTCTACTATTGCTCGTATTACACCTGCACATACAGTATGAGGAGTTGGAACTGAAGGCATCATTTGTGAGTCACATGAGCAAAGATTACCCAACAAACGTTTGTTCTAGATTAGTTCAGGAATATACTCAGGCTATAGATGCAAAAGTCTGTTGAGTCTGTGCACATTTATCCTCAGTGGCTGGAGAAGAGGTAATATACCACCATATACTTCATACGTAATCACATGTACTGTATTGCTTAGATTAGTATGTAGATGGGAACACTTTGAATATTATTATTCAAACTACGACTTGCTTCTTTCAAAAGTTATGTTGCAGTGGAGCATTAATCAATGTACACTCAGAGACAAATGAAATAGACACAGCCTGGTATCATTTTTAAAAATACCTACCTACAGGCACTGTTAGAGCATACAAGAACAATTTAGCCTGCCTAATGAGATCTTTAGAGAAAGTATTCATTATGATATTGAAAGAACGGAAAGCAAACTATACGCTTAGTAAAATTAGAGGGGCAGAAAGGAAAAGATTAATTTAAAAAGAAAATGACCTACCCAAAGTTGAAATTCAACTGGAGACAAAAGGGTAAAATAGCCACTTTCAAAAGAAAAAAAAACAATTTAGAAAATGATCTGTGGGAGTTTTTTTTGAGCTTACATTTGAAATACAGGAGTTTCATGGAAAATCTTGCAAGAAGAATCAGTCATACATAGAGTTTGTTTTGTTTGTGTATAGGATGCTTATTTCCAATTGATGCTGACTGGGAGGGTATTTGTTATTTAGCTTTTCTGTTTACAAAAATGTATCTTGCATAAAGTATAGATGAATTAACAATGAGATCATCACTCTGACACACACTTAGTATAAGTGATGGAACCCAGTCAGTTGGAGACATGTTTGGAGCAATCATCCCAACCATGGGAGTCATCCTAAATGATGAGAAAATCAGAATACTTCCAGATGTTGTTGATAAATTGGCACTATGCTCCTCAGCAGCTGTGCACATTGTGCTTGCAGAGAAAGGCGGAGCCTGCAAGATATGACAGACCAGCATTGCTGTTCATAAATACCTGATGAGGTTAAGAACATCTTGGAATTCACAAAACATATTGCAGACTTACAACCTGAATTAGAACCATTAGAGATAACCAGTGTTTGAAAAAGTTAGCAAAAGGAGGTTCTGCCATTGGTGCCCGGTTTGAAATTGATGGAGGACTGAAAGAAAAGTATATTTAAATGCATACAATTTTAGTAGGCAACCATATTTATCCATACTAGGCCAAAATAACCAAAGCAACATTTACCAGACAAACTGACATGACAAAAAATGATGAGTTCATATAAAATTTTATTTTCAAGACCTTCTCATGGACATGTTTTTCTTAATGAATAATAGTTGCCCAAATGTTTCCATCTCATTCTGCAAATGTTTCTACTTATAGAATGTTCGCTGTGAGATATGAATAAGTATGCTATTTACAAATGATAAATATGTAAATTCCCTCAAGGAAAAGTAGTTTTGGAAATGAAAGAGTTGCAAAATAAGACTAGAAGAAGCCACAAATTGATAAGAAATAGTTGCGGCTTTCATAACTGTTGTGTACATTTATTGTGGTCCTGTGAGAAGACGAGGAGTGATCCTGTTCCCATGAGTTCATCAAATGATGATTGGCTGGCCGAAGAAATAAGACACCGCAAATTGAAACAATGATCAAATGTGTTCTCTATAATAGTGTGTGCTCCTAGAAGAGGTGACTCCAGAGCCACAACCATATCATTTTGACACAGAGCACTATGCCATTTTCCTTTTTACTTGATCCGCATTGCTTTGAGGCTCTACTGAATTTCTTGAACATCTCTTTATAAGAAGTTCTGCTTTTTACTGACATTGGTTTATATATTTGACTTTAATGCAGATGCGTTATGCTTATGTTCTCACTCTCTTGCAGATGAGAACTCTTTAAGGGTTCTGACTAACACTTTTCCGCATATTCCTAGATTAGAGATACTTCCCTTTATTGAACGTGCTTAATGTATTTAATGATGATTTATGACTATTTTCGAATATTGGCAAACTAATCATTGATATTGTTGAATTTATATGCTAATGTTAATTAAGATGAGATACTAAAAGATTTGATTACTAAAACCCTTGAACTCATAACAAACTCCCATTATTGACTGATAATTGATTAGTGATTGTGATGATTTATGTGAAGAACAGCTCCTGATTATTCTAATTCAACATAAATTGTTTGTCTACCTGCAGAGTGGTGATATTTTCCCTTGTAAACTGGTAAGTTAACTGAGAGTCCCAACTTCAGCTAAGTGTGTTACAGTTGTTATTAAAATACAATTACTTATCATCTCCCTTTTATTTTGCACACTGTCCCATGCTATAGCGAACATGTAGAGGAGACCGGACCCAGACTGGCAGTAAACACTGTTTTCTCTTCTTTTCATCCACTTGCCCTGCATACTGGCACTGTCCCACGTTCTTAACTTTCATTTGGAAGGAGGCAGTGGTTGGGTGGCTTAGGGAAGTATCTTCAGAAACAACATCTTGCTCCTACAGGAAATCCACTACAGAAAGAAGAAAACTAAAGAACAGGTTAGTGCCATAATGGTAATGATGAGTACCACAGAATGAAAAAACTCTTCTATTTCAATTGATCGTAATTTCGGACCATTATCTGAAAGAAAAGATTTAGGGAAACTCCGGGGCATATTATCAAGCAGAGGCAATAAAATTATTGCCGCTTTATCGGCAGGAAACTATAATGGGCTTGATAATATGTCCTTGTGAATTCCCATAGCAGCCCAGGTTCTGGTGTTAACCTGGGCTGCTATGGAAATTCACAAGGGCATATTATCAAGGCCATTATCGCCGCTTTAGCAGCAGTTTCCTGCCGCTAAAGCAGCGATAATTTTATCGCCTTTCTTGATAATATGCCCCTCCCTCTTTTAAAAACATCCTCAAACAACTGAAGGACCCCAGAAGGAGAAATGTCCTGCACACATGCAACCCCCACCCACCTTAAATATGAATCAAGCAAACCTGCTAAGTAAGTAGTGTGATCTTCTCCCTGTACAGGACCAACAATCACAGTTGCAACTTCTTTCCATGGATGATTAGGAAGCTTTCTGGAAATCATGGGTACTTGTCGAGGAGTCAAAATTCCTTCTCACTATTTCTACATTCTAAACACCATCTAACCAAACTTTCCACTTCAATATCCACACCAAACCACCAAATATTGGCATGTAATAACTAACTCTTGACTCACAATAAACAAGGTGAGCTTGAGCCAAAAGTCTACCCCTCAGACATACCAGAGGAAACAGTCTTGTTCCTCTCAACAACATACCTCTGCCCGGAGACAGCTCTTCTTTCAGTATTGACAATGGCTTAAGTAACAGGCCAACTGTATCAGGATGAGAAGGTTTTATAACATTCACCAAGTCCCGATCTTCTCAATTTCACTTCCACAGTTCCTCAGAAAATGTTCCCAAAGTTATTTCCCACATATTTACTTTTAGTTACATTGAATCAGCTTGTATATCATCTTGTATATCATCCTTATCTGAATAAGATACCAACTGAGTTGACAATCTGCTTTAAAATGCTTAATTCCTGGTATATATTCCACCACAAAATTAAACTCCTAAAGTACAATTACCCATATTATAATTCTTGAAAAGATGGAATCCAAACCATTCTTTACGAACACTTCCTTCAAACACTCAAGGTAATTGCAAACCTTACTTATAGTGCCCCAAACTAAATGTTTTTTATTTTCTCAATTGGAAAAAATGGCAAGTTCTTCCATCTCATTTACTGAGAATTTTGACAATGGGGATTAGGGGTGAGAGAACATCCTCAGAGAAAACTTTGATGAAGCGGGCACGACATGTTCTTCATAAGAAGTGGCTTTAAGGGAGTTGAGTATGTTGACAAGATCTGTGAGAGGTAGAGATTTGAAGAATAATTGTACAAAAAGGGGTCAGTAAGAAAAGGTGTATTTTTTCACTGAAGAAGAGGTTAATGGCATTGCCTTTTTCTGGGTTTCGATGTAGCAAAGGATAGGTGGTTTGTATGTGATCCGTACACTGCAGTACAAAAGCCAAGTATCCAAAAAATGGAAAAGTTAAAAATTGTCTATGAACGTTTTAGATATGAATTTATGTTAAAGCCCATGGATGGTTGCCTAGAAATGTCCATCTATCACCTATGAAAATGCTTATTGACGCAAAGCAGTGCAACGCGGATCACGGACAAAATATTGATGGACCGAATATTGAGGTAGCAAAATATTGACGCAAAAATATCGAAGTCAAGAATATCAACATCCTATCTACATCATGGTAAGTAAAAAAATATCGGCCAAAAAATATCAATGTCAAAAATATAGTAATAAAAAATATTGTTTTTTTAAATGTTAATAAATAATGTAAATAATACATATAATTAAAAGAAACATAGTTAAAATATTAAAACATGTTTAAAAATAATAACTAATACATATAATTTTAAAATAAATTAAACAGATACATATATAAAATAATATATATACTTACTCCACAGAGTGCAACAGTAAGGAAAGTGTTGGATAGCGTAGGGGTAAAAATCACTATTCCCACGCCAAAGAGTGCAACAGAAGGGAAAGCGTTGGATATGCCAGAGGTTAAAAATAACATACTTATAAATTAAATCATTTTTGTAATTAAATATTGATTTATTAATACTTTACCAATAAATTAATTAAAAATGCCAATAAATAAAACAATATATACTTTATTAACATTAAATTACATCCCACCCTATTCCCCAAGAAACACACAACCCACTCTGCATAGGACCCAACAATGCAGGAAATACAGAAACAAGTGGGAGATAACATGACAGCCGGCTAGCGGCGGGTCGCTGCTGTTACGGAGGCGTGCAGTGGAGTTTATGGTTAGCGGTGTGGCAGTTGCAATTATCGAGATTCAATTCAAAAGCATAGAAGAGAGGATATTACTCAGCAGAACGTACGTGTTTTTCGGCTCTGTGCAGAGGGCGGGGACCCTGTAGCTGAAGCCCGGCGTGGAGTTAGGAGGCGGAAAGTGGAGATTGCAATCACGGCAGAGCAGCCGTAGGGGATAGTGGCCCCCAACTGGCTCCGGAGCAGGAAGTCAATGGTAAGCCAGATGTCTAACAAAAGTAAAAAGAAAGTTGAGAGGACGGAGAGGGGCTGCAGTGCTGGTGAAACTGTTGGGGGCAGCTCTAGAGGAATTTCAAGATACACTTTGAGACGTGTGGTGAGAGGGGGAGCGGTGGAATTCCCAGAGTTGTGGGTTTTCCACCTAAGTGCGAAAAGGAATGAGGGGTGAGATTGAAGGCGGTGAAGTCTAGGGGTGGACTGTCAAGTAAGGAGAACACAGTACATAAACAATTGGCAAGAGGGGGCTCCGTGAAGCATAAGGTAAAGGGGACCACATCTCTCAGGACTTATTTCAAAGTACTTCCGAAAACCTTGGTGTTAAGGAGTAACCCTATGATGGTGGAAGTTGAGTTCCAACATAATTAAAAAAGCAAAGGAAAAGTTATCAACTAACAGGCGGGGGAGCGTTTTAAATTTGGGAGTTTGGTCCGCACATCTAAGCCCAAATCATTTTCCAGTGCTATCTGTGGAGATGGGGGATGCAGCGGCATCACAGGTGGGTGAGGTATTTTCAAATGGCCCAGATGTTAGTTTAGAGTCTTCAGTTAAGTCACTTCTGGACAAAGGAGGGAAATCTTTAAATTCTGAAGGGGGCAGAGTGAGTTAGTGCTTGTGAGGGATACCAGAGTTGGGCAAAAGAAATGGGTTGCGGGGGGGTAAACCATGGGAGTGGAGATTCCTCCATAAGCGTGTGAAGTGTTGGAGAAAAAGATAGATGATTTGAGTGGAAGAACACTGGCACTAGAAGCTGAAGTTAGAGACCTCAAGGAGGAAGTGCAGGTTAACAGGAAAGAGATTGAAGTTCTCAGAGCAAAGGAGAGGGAGCAAGATGAAAGAGTGGAACGGTTGGAGAATTTTCAAAGGAGAAACAATTTAAAGATTCTAAAAGTCCCTGGGGGCAAAGAATGAGGAGACGTTGAAAGTTATGTGGTTCGGATGTTGAGAAGTGAGCTTCAGTTGGAGGAAACTGAGGAAGAAATTGCTAGGGACATTCAAAGGATCCATAGAGATCCTTTTGGGTTAAATACAAATCGAACCAAAACTAGGAGAATTTTAGTTAATTTCCTCACTTATACTCTGTAAGAGAAGATTTTAGCTAAGGCCCTGAAGAATAAAACATTACAAGTAGACAGATTAAGAATCGCAATAAGATCAGATTTGTCGACAGTAACCTCCAACTGACAATGGGTGTTAGGGAAAAGAATGGAGCCGCTAAGGAAGTTAGGTGCTTCGGTTCAGCTAAAGTTCCCTGCCTTACTTAAAGTGATGTTTAATAATAAAATCTCCTCCTTTCTCTTTGTCGAGGAGGTGGATAAGTTTATTGAGCAGCTCGAATCAGGGGCCTAATAAAAGCTTGCCTTGGGAGCAAGGTGAATTTGTTTCTGCTTTAGTGCTACGCCAATAGTAAAGCTAATTTCTATTTTGCTTATTGTTTAATGTGCACTCATTGTTTTGGGGGTTGCACACCGTGGGGTCACTAACAGGTCTTTTGCCATGGGAAGTTGGTTGGTCAGGGTTTTCCAAGGGTGGGGGATGTAGGGTGCACAGGGTGCACAGGGTGGGGAGCTCAAGGGAACAAATATAAATATTACCTCAAATGACTTGTTTTTCACCAAGCTAGTGAGTGCTGCAAGGTTGTTTGGGGGATGACTGGGAATAGAACAAATAAAATAAAAGTCTTGTGGTTGAATGTGAATGGTCTCCGAGTGAAGGGTAGGAGAGATAAGAGAATGAAGTATTTGAAAGATTGTCCTGCACAAATTATCATTTTACAAAAGACACATCTTACGGAAGGGGAAAGTAGGAAGATCTTTAAAGCACAGAGATGGGTTTCGTATGCAATCTATACGAGGCAGAGAGCAGTCATAAAGGGGGTAGCATTAAAAATTAAAGACGGAACAAATATTTTGCTAGAAGGTAGTGTCTCAAATATTGCAGAACTTGATAGATCCCTGAACAGCAGAGCAGCAGTAAATCCCAAGATGTCGGATAGGGTGCGATTGTTAATGGCGCAGTGGGGACTTTGTGATATATGGAGCTGTAAGCCTGGGTCACAAACAGGTTTCACGTATTTATAACACAAAATATATACATAAGTCACGGATTGACTATTTTCTCATAGACAGGGTTCTAAAGGACTCCGTTTTGGAGGTTGAACATATAAGGGTACACTTGTCAGATCATTCAGCTATCCTTCTTAATATGAAACCATATGAGGTTAGGAGAGGGAATTGCAAGTTCAAAATGGAGGTTAGATTGCACTATTTTATTCAAAACAGAGACTGTTGAGATCTTAAAAGAGGAAACTAATGAATTTTTTTAGAGGAACCAAGGCTCAGCTACGATTGGGATCATCTGGGATGCTTACAAGGCCGATTTAAGAGGCATACCAGGCGCTTTAGTGGCAGGGAAAAGGCGAGCACACTATAGAAATGTTTTAGATATAGAAGAGCAGATTCGGAAGTTAGAAGGGGTCTTGAGTAATACAGGAAGCCATGAAGGAAGTGAAAAGGGGCTGGCTGAAATAATAAACTTAAAGGCGAGTTTGTCAGCAGTGTTAAGTGGCAGAGTTAAGGAGAAGTGGGAGTCTAGCCAGTTGGCGCATTTTGAATATGTGGAAGGCTGTAGTAAACTAGTAGCATGGAAGGCAAAGAGTGATCAAGTTAGAAAGTCGATTAAAGAAATTAGGTGTGAAGACTCAGATGCGGTTCTTATTGACAGTCAGGGAATCGCATTAGCGTTTCATAGACATTTTGGGAAAGTCTACAAGGAAGATTTGGTCATTACTGAGAATGATGTGTTGACCTGGTTGGACCATATGGAACCTCTACCAGAAGAGGTAATGGGGTTTTTGAATAAGGAGATTTCTGTTGAGGAGCTAGAGGAGGTTATTGGGGGAGGTAAAAGGGGGAAGGCCCCAGGGCCAGATGGCCTCCCGATTGAGGTTTATAAAGCTCTGGCTAGTACTATAACACCTATTTTGAGGCAGCTCTTTAATGCTATATTTTTTGTCAGATTTTGCTCTTCCGGAATCCTGGAAAGGGGCCATCATAACTTTAATTCCTAAGCCTGGGAAGACTTTAAACATTTTTGACTTTTGACTCGTATAGGCCTATTTCTCTTTTAAACGCTGACTACAAGCTCTTTGCAAAGGTTATGGCAGGGAGGCTAAATGGGCTTATGTCGCACTTGGTGCATGAAGATCAAAAAGGCTTTATTAGAGGAAGAGCTTTGTAAGAGCTGACGTATTCGCTTATAGGATCTATAGATATGGCTACTGCGTACAATCTTCCTTTGGCAGTAATAGCGTTAGATGCCGCCAAAGCGTTTAATCACGTAAATTGAGTGTATTTGCGGACGCTGTAGAATATTGAGAGGTATATACGCTGCTCCGGAAGCTAGACTGCTAGTTAATGGGGTACTTGACACAGCCAGTGCAGATCATGCAGGCTACGAGGCAGGGCTGGCCCACTTTTGTTTGATCTGTATATTGAGCCGCTAGCCAGGTATAATAATGAGTAGTATTGACATATTGCCTTTTGAATTTAATGGCTGGATTAAAACAATTGGGCTCTATGTGAAAGACATTTCAATTTTTACAATGAATTTACTACAAACTTTGAGGTGTGTCCTGGAGATAATGACTGATTTGGGGAAAATGTCAGGCTATGATATCAATAAGCATAAAACTGAAGTCATGGCATGGAATATGGGGACAGAGAGTTTGAGTGCAAAAAATACATGAGATATCTAGGAGTCAGGTTCGCCCAGAATATTGCAGACCTTACAAGGCAAATTTTGACATGGTGAAGAAGGAAATAAGTGCCAGTTTACGGGATTGGATGTATCGCCCACTAACATTATTTGGCCGAGTGAACTTAGTGAAGACGATTGTCCTTCCGAAGTTAACTTTTCTGTTCGAAACAATCCCCTTAACTTTTAGAAAAGAGTGGTTCATAAAACTGCAGAGTGAAATCAGCTCTGTTATTTGGGCATCTGAAGGGCCGCGACTTGCCTGAAAAAACTTAGGAGGAGGCTGGTGAAGGGGGGTTTAGCTCTGCCCGATTTGTTGTTCTATTCCTGGGGGTTTCTATCAAAATAATAATAATAAAGACATTTGTAGAGCGCATGGAAAGTACGCCATCTCGGCGTCTCCCCGCGCTAAAGAGAGAGGCGAAAACTCATTAAGGGGGAGAGGACAGTACGAGGCATGGGGCATTAAGTAGGCTATAAGGAGAACAGATGAGTTTTAAGTTGCCGTCGGAAAATGGTTTCTGAAGGCTCCAGGCGGAGATGGATGGGAAGTTTATTCCATGCTGTGGCAGCCGCCACTCTGAAGGACCGACCTCCCATTTTTCTCTCCTATAGCGGTGGGTCATAAGCGTGCCCATTCCGCTAGATCTAAGTGATCTGTGTGGTTCATACCTGGTAACTAGACCTGTCAGATAGCTGGGGGCTTTATGCCAGATTATCTGATGACATATTAGGAGTGCTTTGTACTGTATTCTTTTTTTCACTGGGAGCCAGTGGAGGGCATCCAGGGTGGTTTTAGAGTTGGCTCTTCGTGGGAGTCTAAGCACTAGGCGGGCTGCAGCATTTTGCAATATCTGGAGTCGTCCAATGCTTTTACTAGAAGCTCCCAGGAAAAGGACATTCCCATAATCTCGGCGTGACGTTATCAGTGCCTGGGTCATAGTACGCTGGGCCTCCAAAGGAAGGAGATCTAGGGTTTTGTTGAGAGTCTTACTCCAAAGCACTTGCCTACTAGACGGTTGATGTGTGTCTCATAGGGGAGTGTGGGATCCATCCATATCCCTAAGTTTTTGGCTTCAGTACATGGTGTAGGCATATCGCCTAAACAGCTTGACCACCAACCACCAAGACTTCTGTCTTGGATCCGTTCAGTTTAAGGCAGTGCGTATCCATCCAAGTGGCCAGTGCTTGCATACAGGCTCTGAAGTTATTGGCTTTAGCAGCCGGCGTTTGGGTGAGGGTGAGTAAGAGCTGTGTATCGTCGGCGTAGGATACAATCTCTACGCCGAACGATTGAACTAACTCAGCCAGGGGGGCCATATATAAGTTAAAAAGGGTAGGACTTAAGGCAGAGCCCTGTGGCACCTCCGGTTCCAATACCCACTCTTCAGACTGGAATGAGCCACGTTGAACCTGAAAGCTTCTGCCTGTCAGAAACGATTTAAGCCAACCGAGTGCTCTATCAGTCACACCTCCTCTGTTCAGACACTGTAGCAAGGTGATATGTGCTACAGTGTCAAACGCTGCGCTAAGGTCTAGCATGACCAGTGCCATGGTTAGGCCTGCGTCGGCTCCTTGACGTAGAGTTTCGGTGGCTCTTAATAGGGCCGTCTCAGTAGAGAAGCCTCTTCGGAACCCCGATTGTGAGGGGTGTAGGAGATTATTCTTCTCCGCAAATGCCATCAATTGCACATTTGCAATTTTCTCTGCAATTTTAGCGGTATAGGGTAGCAGAGAAATAGGTTGTAGGTTCTCCAGGACATCATGGCTAACATTGGGTTTTTTCCTAATAGGTAGTACAATTGCCTTTTTCCAGTTTCTTGGCAGGGTCTGGGAGTCAAAGGATGTTGCAAGGACATGGCGGATGTATGGTTCTAAAGTAGCTATACTTGTGCCCAGAACCTTTGGAGGAGCTGGATCTCGAGGTGAGCCCGATTTTATGCTAGTACAGATGGTTAAAAGTTCTTTACTGGGTGGTACGGTAAAGTATTCTAATCTCGGTTTTGAATTTGCCAACTCTAGTTCCTTCAGTTCAGTGAAGGTTTCTCCAGCCGCAGGATATGTGGAGAAAGAGCTGTATATTTTCTTAACCTTGTTGGCAAAATATTCTGCCACCTTGTTACATTCCTTGACGGAATCAGCTTCCGGAGAATTGGAGAGTGAGACGACTGAGATTTCTTTATAGATTTTGAAGAGTTCTCTAGATGAGCAGTCTGCCTCGCTAATTCTGTTTCCATTGTTGCGTGTTTATCTAGGTTCCTGATCGATACTGCGACCTTATGCCCCTATTCGGCTATAAATCCATTTATTCCCTATATTGGCATAACCATTCAAGTGCGATTTTCAGAAAAGTTATCTCTGGCCTCACATGAACAGAGCCACATTCCAGCATAGTTCTCTGCCACTTCCTTTGCAACCAATTAGTGCAATGAGAGAGCAGAAGTCACTATCTGATATTCCTAGATTAACACTCCGAGTTCTTCAACAAGATAAAAACTCAGCAAACCTGGAAATCCCCGCTTGCTGTGTTTTGATTAGTAATGGAACTCTAATGAGCAACTGATAACTATCACTTCCTAGTGACATCTTTAATTGACGTCTTATGTCCAGCAAACTTGCGTCAAACCCGGCACCTGTCAGGTATAAATATTACCAACGTTGCCTTAAGCAATGAGAGCTGTCGTGCTGTTGTAAGCTGCCGTGCACCCTGTTGTGCATCCCATTGCTGCTGCAGGCAGTACGCTGCTGCTGTTGTCCCTTGGTGGTGAAGCTACTGATACCATTATCGCTGCTAAAGCGCGAACGATGGTGCAGTACGCTTAGGAGCTGAACAGCCGTCCCTCTGCGAAGAAGCCCAGCAGATTCCAGCTGCCGCGGACGCTGTCCCCCCTCCTCCTCCCGACGCTCTGAAGAAGAGCCGCTGCCTTTCTCCTGCAGAGAAATCCAGCTCCAGCGTTTCCGGTCTGCCCTCGCGGGTGACTGGGATATTGAGTGCCCCCTGAAGGAAATACCAGACTTCCATCATTCTATTCAGAGGTATGGTGTTGACTAAACCCTTAGATGAGAATTCTTGAAGCAAACCTTGGCAAAACCAACTTAACTTAAAGCTACTTACTTACTCCCCTTCCACGTGTTAGGCTTAGGTCAGGCACACTGGGGTAGGCGTAGTTAGAAGCACCAGTTGAGTATTTTAGCCTAATGTATATATGACTGTATATATGTTTTATTACTTTTAAACCATTGTATGGCTAAGAAACCATATCAATGCTTTTACAGTTCTATTTCGCAATCCTTAACTTACTGTACGTACTTTTTATAATAACAAGTCTTGCAATTGTGGCAATACATTTCTCTTGTACGAGAAGAAAGACTGTTCAATAAATGTTAACCCTTTATTGACAAACGCCCGTCTCTCTATTCTCTACATCTCGTGAAAGTAAACTGCACTAAACTGACTGAGTGAAATATCTGTCTATTGTTTCACACGACCCTAGAGATTGACTCTTGATCTGAGGAGCAAAGTTGTCATGTTGCACGGTTGTTGGAAAGCTGAATCCCTTTTTGTCTGTGCCAGGGAAGCTGATCACTTCCCATGCAGAGACGAAAGTTTCCAGTGACCTCTGAGCTGGTTGGTAACACACCCAATTAAGTTTAGCATAGTCAGTGGAGGCCTGGAATATCCGCAGTTCCACGTCGATACTACTGTTTATGTTATTCCAATGCGCAGGGCCTAGTGGGAAACTAGGAACTACACTACATGGCGCCCAACGTTTGGTAAGGCGATAAACTAACGCAAGACGTTAGAGTAACTCAGTCGTGCATATTTCACACAGACCCCTTTCTCCCGTAAATACTCCAATAGACGTCTGGAGTGGGTGAAAGGTTAAAATCCGCCTGACCTTAGTAGGAAGAGAATCCTATGTAAAGCTCTGGTTTATTCAATGTTGAAGGATACAGTGTTCCAAAATATTGTGCACCTAATCTTTGTCTCCTTGGAGACCTACTCTGCAAACCTTGCATTTTAACAATGCCAGGAGAAAATAACGGAACCACTGGGGCCGCAGTAAATGCAACTCAGCAGGATTCCGACGATATGGTACCGGGTGCAGTAATCATCCCGGTCCACTTAAGAAGATCTATAACATTAAAACTTATAGATAACGGACTGACACCTCAAGGTGGTACAGTAATTTTCGTGATAGAGGCTCACGAATATCGGCAGACAGAGGTATTCTATTCATGGATAAACTTTCCAGCGGTAAACGCTATAACAAAAGAGTTTCACTATTACAAAATAGAGAAACCCCCGGAAGAGTACGCTCCTTTCGAGGAGATTGAAATTCCACTTAAATTTCAAGAGCACCTGCTCTGGTTTAATGGCGCCCTAAAACACAATGATCACATTACCAGGCTCGGTCCACTAGGTAGACCAGGAGCAACGTGGCCGGTTCTAGCCAGCTACACACCACATCCGGACATTGTAAAAATGTCTAAAGAAGAGCTGTTAGTACAGCTAAAAACATTAATTAAAATACATAGGCAATTAGTCCAATATGTAATGCGGACTGCAACAGTCCAACCAGCTGTTAATGTACCACAGCTGACCCCTCATCAGGGGAACACTAATAAAATTACACCACAGAACATACAGTCATGTCTTGGTAAAACACCCGTAAAACGGGAACAAATTCCTTTCTGGTTAGCACAGAAAATCACTCAAATAGAGGCAGTATTTCCTGATACTACCCCTATAGAGAAACACAGAATCTTGACCATCTGCCTTCCTATGGGAATCGCACCACACGTGGAGGACTGTGACACTTGGGGTACAGTCTTTGCTTCCATTTACACGAAAACACACGGTGTTCCGTCTATGGCGGTAATACCAGAAGTGCTAAAACAGATTCAAAATGAATACGGTCCAGAGCCCGCTTTAAATCTTGGTATGAAATTACTGAAAGACTTCAAGCAGGTCTCGGCTATATTATTAGCCAACATAAAAGGAGAAGCAGCATCTGTGGCGATTCGCCAGAAGTTGAAGGAAACAGTTATAGAAGATCCTGTTGAGCTTGCAAAAATCATAGAAAAATGCTATGAAGAATTAGGTAGAGACAGCTTGGGTGGGAAACCGGTAAAGCCCCAACTGCTCGAAAATCCAGAAAAATTATTTATTCAAAATAATTCAAACACTCCTAAAAAGAGCTGGGACGGAAATAAACAATCCATTCCCAAGGAAAAAGTTTTCCAGTCCAGAGGAAGGTCTCCTCGACGGAGGGAAAGCACTCCGACTCGAGAACGCCAGTCTCCCCAGAGGGAGCCCTCTGAGAAAAGATATAACCTTAGAAATAGGGATAATCTGAAAAAACCTGATAGATATCAAAGTATTGATACACGTCCCTCTCGATCTTTTCCACAGAAATCGGAAAGAAGAGGACGGTCAGACCCAGGAGAGCACACCAAGTCCAAAGACAAGGAACCTGCTCAAAATAAGAAATCTCAATTTCAGAAAAAGAAGGTAGCCAGTATTAGAGTAATCAACCATGCCGAGGATACTGAGGACACAGTTGAAAAACGGGGAGTGGGCATTGACAATGTTGGACAGTGCAGCAGAAATCAGTATAGCGCGCAAGATCTTGATGAGTCATCTGGAGACAGTGGACACGAATGAATACATTCAGGTTGAAACTGCCGACACCAGACTTAGCGAGCCCCATAAAATATACGAAATAACATTGCGTATAGAGGGTTATAAGACTAGGAAAATAAGAGGTCTATTTTGGGATAAGCTCTCAAAAGGCTATGATATTCTGTTAGCTGAAAAAGATTGGCCCCCGGAGTTTGTCAGGGAGTGCCCTCGTGGTGAAGAAGTGATTATGCCTGCCTTCTCGAATCACATTCCGATTCACAATAAAATATACACATGCAAGGAAATGGGCAGTGGCCCAGGCACCTGCATTATATAAAAATCATGTAGTATGGGATGAGGACTCACCTCCTCACAAAATCCAATTAAAAAGTGAACCAACTGCCCAACGGCAGTATCCCATAAAGCAAGAAGCTAAAAAACAAGTCAGGGAGATCTTAGATCAACTTGAATACCAGGGGGTGATTGAAACATGCACCTCTCAAATGAACAATCCTTTGTTTCCTGTCTCAAAGCCAGACAATTCATATTGTCTAGTTTTGGACTACAGACATCTTAATATATGTTGCAAAACATTTGCACTACAAAACTCGCATAGTGCAGCCCTAATGAATAACATAGTTAGGAAAAAATATAAAACGACATTAGACATATCTAATGGTTTCTTTTGTCAAAACATTGCACCAGAAAGCAGATATTTGACCGCTTTCTCTGCATTTGGGTCGCAGAAAAAATTCTGTCGACTCCCACAGGGGTTCAAGAACAGCCCAGGACTATTCTCAGCTAGGGTAACAGAGTTACTACAAATATATGATGATGAGGCATTATCTTACGTAGATGATATCTATCTCACAGACGACGACTTGGATACTCACTTGAAAAGAGTGAACACCATTATACTTGGGTTCGCAGCAGAGGGTTACAAATTCAACTTTAAAAAGTCTTGAATTGCCCATCTGACTGTACTATTTTTAGGGTACGAATTATCAAGTGAAGGGAAAAGCCTAGCGGACAACTTCTTAGAGAAGTGCGCTGTACTCCAAGCTCCAAAAACGCTGAAGAATTTACAATCCATTCTAGGTTTTCTGAATTTCGGAAGAACTTACATTCTAAATTACGCAGAGAGGGTTAAACCTCTCTACGAACTAATTAAACCTGATTTTAAACAAATCAATTGGACTCAAAAACACACAGAAATTTTGAGATCACTGCAAACAGACATGTTAGCAAAAACAAAATTAGATACACGTGACAACACACGTGATCTTGTAATCCGAGTCATCCCAGGAAGATGCGGATTCACGTACCTAACCTCTAATGAGGGAGAAAAGGTACCAATAGCTTACAAATCACATTTGTACACAAAGGCTGAAATAAAATTCAGTTCAACGGAGAAAATTCTAACTGCGGTTCAGACTGCTGTAGCGAAAGAAAGGCCCCTAGCACAAGGTAAACAAATAATAATCGTAACACCTATACCGGCTTTAGAAGCGGTAACTAAAGCAAGCATTCCTAATGCTAAAGCTTTGCATCCGAGATGGATCCAGTGGGTTAATTCTCTTGCTGCAACAGACGTAGTTTACGAATTTGATCCTAACTTAAAAACACAGGAATTTTTACAATATGAATATGAATGTCCTCTGCCAATTGAAATCCTGCCTCTCGAAGAATACGGAAGTATTATATATACTGACGGATCAGCACAACCCGCAGTCGGGGGTAAGCAAGCTTACAGTGCTGCGTGCGCGATTGTTAAAGGTCGCTGGCACAAAGGTAAATTTAGACCAATGGTCACCAAAACACAATCTCTAGGAGATTGCTCGGCTCAACTAGCTGAATTAGTAGTATTTAAGATGGCGCTAGAAAATACCGATCGCGAATTCCCCACACTAATAGTGTGCGATTCTTTTTATTGCGTACAATCTTATAATGAATACTTGCAGAATTGGGTGGAAAACGGTTTCAAAGATGCAAAAGGTGGCACAATAAAGCATAAAATGCTTTGGGAACAGGTAGTTCTTTTGCAAAAAGAACTACAAAAGACTCACGTGATACACACTCTGAGTCATCAACGTGATGGCGTTCACGTTGCAGGGAATTCATTGGCTGATGAAGCCGCGAAGGCAGCTGTGCAAACGGCTTCCGTAGCTGCGATAACTCGGTCACAAACAAAAATAGACAGCGATATTTTACAAGCTGTCAGTGCGTCAGTAAAAAATGATAAGAAAACACTCCCAAAAGGCTTTCCTGAAAAGTACTTGTACTTAACAGATACGAATAATGTTCCTTTTGCTCGAATCCCTGGAGTGGGGGATAGAGTAATTCCAAACAGGGAACACAGGTTAGGACTAATCAAAGCAGCACACGAAGGGCTTGCATCTGCACACACTGGCGTTTCCGCAACAATATCACTATTAAAACAGAGATATTGGTGGCCTCGCTTGAGAATACAAACTAAAAAGTATGTATTAGAATGCGACATATGCCAAAGGATAAAAGTATCAACAGTAAAACGACCAGCGCAGACACCCCTTCTTATCTCGGATAAACCATTTGCATGCGTTTACCTGGACCACTGTGGTCCCCTACAAAGGGACGGCAACTATAGATATATCATGGTAGCAGTGGATTCCTGTACGAGGTTCATATGGATGTGGCCCCAGCGCTCGGCTGACGCTAGAGCGGTTATATAAGATTTGCGAGTCTTTATCGGCACATACGCAATTACCACGTTCCATTCTGATCAGGGTCCTGCTTTTAGCTCTCGAGCTTATAAGGAGGCCATGGCCAGCATGGGAATTGGGTTGCGGTATTCTTGTCCGTCACACCCCGAAGGGAACAGTGTGGTAGAAAGAAAAAACCGTGACATAAAGCAATCTATAACAGCGAAGGTATTAGGTTCAGGCGCTGGGTGGGTCAAACATTTAATAAGTGTCTAAACTAGTCTTAACAACATGCCAAGAAATTCTCTAAAAGGTTTCAGCGCATACGAACTATTGTTCGGAATTAGAATGCATATTCAGGACCTCGATAGTCAGATGTCAGTGGTACAAGAAAAAACAACAAACTTTGACATCAAGGATCGTTTGGCTGTTTTACAGGAACTGAATGAAACAAGAAAATCCTTAAGCAACATAAAGTTAAAGCAACAGCCAAGTACCACTGACGAGGCACCACCAGCAACAGCCCCAGCAAGGCCTGTCTGGATTCCAAAGATTGGGGATCTAGTCAGAGAAAAGGTCGCGGTTAAGAAGGAATTTGGGCCTTCTTACAGAAAAGCAGTACCTGTCTTGGCAGTCACCGGAACAAGATCAGATGTGCTACCGCCCCTTGCTGGTAAAAAGGAGAACAGAGTCGTGTCCATCGACCTGGTAAAACCACAAGCATGTGGCCTATAATCAACAGTAGGCCCAGTGGACTCCCAAGAAACAACAGAATACCCAAACTTGCAACAATCCAAGAGGTTCAAACTGAAAGACTAATCACATTCGATCAGCCTACAGTGCACAATGAAGGACTATGCAATAATGCCATGGAACTCGTGCCTCTTGAAACACAGATTGAAACAGTTCGTCAAGAAACAACACCAGTCTACAATGATGTGGCATCAGAAAGTGCTACCGAGAGACAGATTGAAAGAACAACCCCATCAATTGACAGAACTGCCTCTGGTTATTTCATCAACTTCGACAACTTCTCTGAAGATCAAAACGACCCGAAGTGATGCCAGAAACAAAAAAGACTTTTAAAGAAAAAGCAACGGAACTCTTTCATCAACTGAAGGAAATCTACCTTATTTCCCCTTGACTAGAGTTCTGGTTCGGTCTAGGTGTATTTTTCCTCCTGCTTTGGCTCATCATGGTACTTTGCTTGGGAAAATTCATTGAAGGAAAATATATTACAATGGACACAGCAAGTCAGAACATCAACCTAGTCCTGAAACCACACAGATCATCCCACGTGAAGAAAAGAGAACTGTCAACAGTAAATGTCACAGCAATTCCAATACCTGGTGGGGTAGTATGGGAGAAAACAGACTATGAGATCTATGGTCCGGTCGAAATCCTGAGTATCCTCATCAACTGAAGGTTTCCTTAAGTGACTTTGTAACGCCTAGTACATTCTCTGATGATTGGGACTTTAACAGTATTAATGACATGATGTCTGATTTAGTAATGTCAGCTAGATTCACAGATCATGATTATTTACAAGGTTCATCTAGTTATGAGCAGTTATTCTGTTACACACACTATGGTGATCACTACTTGCATAAATCTGCACAGCCTAGAAATGTTTTTCTGTATGGGAACATTGTTCTACACCACCTAAAAGCAGTTCTAAAGCATTTTTTGAGAAATTCAAACACTTTTCAGGGTTTAACACCAGTGATGCAGAAACGTT
Organism: Lissotriton vulgaris; assembly: GCF_964263255.1. Lineage (NCBI taxonomy): Eukaryota > Metazoa > Chordata > Amphibia > Caudata > Salamandridae > Lissotriton > Lissotriton vulgaris. The sequence continues at coordinate 94,943,940 of NC_141695.1, forward strand.
TTATTACAAACTGTTAGATAAAACAGGAATGAAAACAATGCTGACAAATTCTAAATTGATATATTCAGAAGCATTTTATGACAAAATGATGACATTTGGTTTTGATTATTGGAAAAATAACATTGAAATGAAAACGATTTGGGGTACAAAAGATTGGCAGGTACAAGGCATTGAAGCACTATTCAGAACCTGCATGATACCAGAACAAATGTTGTTTTTAAATGACACAATACACCAAACATCCTGTCTTGGCCTAGCTAAGATCAAAGACCTTAAAACACCGTCTATACCGAAGCCAATACCAGAAAATATGACTGCAGATATTGAGTTAGACGTGTCACAAATTTTACATTTTAACAGATCACATCCTGATTGGAAAAAGTGGTTAATCTGGCCTACTGACACAAACAGCTGTCAAGATAGATTCCTGAATAAAACACAGGGGTTAAAAATGACCAGACTAGACCCGAGATATTCCCAGAGACAACATCCAGGGATAATAACAACATACAGTGTAGGGAAACTCTGCCTTGAATGGCTAACAACATCCACACTGGCTGAAATTAAGCAACACTTGTCTTTACTAAAAGATGGTGCTGATTTGCGCGATTTCATTCTTGGACCACGCAAACAGCGTCAAAAGCGTTTCATAGCGACCAGTATCTATGCTGCTTACAACGAGGCTTGGAAAGTCAAACAAATTGAAACCGCTGAAAAAATACGAGAAATTGATCGTATTAATTTGGAGAAATCACTTTCTGTGGTAGACAATGGGTTAATGACTCTGTCTCCCAGAATATATTCGTTGGACAATATTGTATCCTCTGCCTTTGATGTGATAGATAGAGACTTGCTAATGTTACAACATGGCCAATCTCAATTACGTTCTATTATAGAATTAGGCTGGACGCTGCAAAATCTTCGTTCAGGCTATGTGCCTTGGCGTTTAATCAACACAACGTCATTATTTTCCATTTTTAACCTTACTGATAAACAGATCAGTTTGGCACAGAAAGGAGCAGACTATACAATCCTGAGCATCGAAAAACTTGAGAGATTACCATTGACAATGTCAGAGAGTCCTGTCATTGAATGGATAATACACGGAATTATCACCATTCCGATAACAACTTTCCGATTTAAAAAGTGCCTTGAGTACATACCTGCTGGCCAGTATGAACAATTGGGTAAAGGATATGTAAAATCTCAATGGAAATTACCATACACACATTCTTGCTATAGTGACAGCGACAAAAATGTATTTCTTAGTGGTGAGAACTGTAAACATTCACTAAGCGGTATACTTTTGTGTCAAGGTATTAATTTACACGGAGCATGTGATGGAAATTCAAACAACCTTTCATGCCACCAGCTAGTCACACCTGCAACTCAGATAGAGCCCTTCTTTATGCAACTTTCAAACGGGAGTTACATTCTTAGAACGGATCACAGATGTTGTGGCCTTGTGCCAGGGAAAAGTTATCTAGTAAGAGTAACATCCATGGTCAAATGCTGTATGCAAGTATTGTTCCCGAGTGGGCCTGCAGACACAGTGACTCCCATCTGGCCTCGTCTGAATCTCTATTCTATACGAATTAATACATTAAGCAAAATGAAATCTGTACTTTTACAGACAACAGTGCCTATAACGTCATCAAAAGAGACGTATGATCTTCTAGTTGCAAGGACAGCTACTGAAGTTCATGACCTTTTATCAACAAATTGCCCCGTGCATTTCGTAGAAATGTTGAGCCAACTCCTTAACATGTCTAGTGCAACAAGCATCCCAGGCATATTTAAGACAGTCTTTACGGGACTGCTAACACCTTTTCAAGCAATTTTGGGAATCATTCCTAATTTTGTACACTCTGTTTTTGGCGGCATACCATTATTTTTGGGACTTGTAGCAGGGATTTTATTTTTGACCCTCCTGCTTCGTTATGGCAAGCCGAAACTCAGACATAGCTCCCATGGGAATGGAAGAGACAATCCTAGCAATGCGCTACCGGAACAGGATAACTAACGTCCTTGGATTGGCCAGGCTGAGAGATCTAAACATGACCTGGTTCCTTTCATTCAGACCTATATGGCAAAATTGCATCTTACCTGTGCTACGGTGTATGCTTTGCGGTGATGAATGCGTGTTGGACATCTGTCTTTCACTTCCATCAGCAGTACCAATGGACGTCGATACTTTGCTCAGTCCAATAACGGCTCACGTATTGTGTTGTCCCCAGCGGCTACCAATCCTGATGACGGCATTTGTGGAGACTCCTGTGCTACAACCAAGTGGTAACAGTGGAGCGAGTGACAAAAGCAACATCATCCAGGTACAACGATCTGAGAGCATTGCTGCTCCTGACTACAATGACAGTGATCATTCTCACACCTGCCAAATTACAGCGCTATCGAATTTGGTTGAACTGTCACCTGAATTTGTAGACCAATTCTTTGAGAGCCTGTCTGATACGATGTTCTCACCCGTACAGAAACAATAACTTTTTTAGAAGCTTTTCGACACACAGCGTTCCCATGAACTCTGAATTCGGCCTTCAGTTTTGATCAACAAAAACTGCTAAAAGCGTTGGAACTCTATTTCCCCGTTCAAGCAATTAATTCTTTTGAATTGAACATTTTTTAATATTGACCTTTTTTGGCACGAACAATTCTTTGCTTAAGGTAAAATCTATTCTTAAAGAACAGAAGTTCAAACTTCTATTTCTACACACATCTAGAGACATAACAAACTTACATCAGCCTCTAGCACATTTATTGCAATGCATTTATATGTGATGATTTATCTCGCCCTTCTTCTATCAGAGATACTTCATGTGTAATTCTTTTTGCATAATCGTTCATTGATTTCATATGCAATAATTTTTGAATGATTTCTATGCTTCAAAAACGTACAGTACCTAAATTTCACGTATTACAAATACGCCTATTTCGAATGCATTTATGTATTTTGGGGTGGGCAATGTTACACATGCATCTAATTGCTCTAGTTTTAGTAATTTGATGGACATGAAAACGTGGAGTGGGTGTTGCGTGTTTATCTAGGTTCCTGATCGATACTGCGACCTTATGCCCCTATTCGGCTATAAATCCATTTATTCCCTATATTGGCATAACCGTTCAAGTGCGATTTTCAGAAAAGTCATCTCTGGCCTCACACGAACAGAGCCACATTCCAGCATAGTTCTCTGCCACTTCCTTTGCAACCAATTAGTGCAATGACAGAGCAGAAGTCACTATCTGATATTCCTAGATTAACACTCCGAATTCTTCAACAAGATAAAAACTCAGCAAACCTGGAAATCCCCGCTTGCTGTGTTTTGATTAGTAATGGAACTCTAATGAGCAACTGATAACTATCACTTCCTAGTGACATCTTTAATTGACGTCTTATGTCCAGCAAACTTGCGTCAAACCCGGCACCTGTCAGGTATAAATATTACCAACATTGCCTTAAGCAATGAGAGCTGTCGTGCTGTTGTAAGCTGCCGTGCACCCTGTTGTGCATCCCATTGCTGCTGCAGGCAGTACGCTGCTGCTGTTGTCCCTTGGTGGTGAAGCTACTGATACCATTATCGCTGCTAAAGCGCGAACGATGGTGCAGTACGCTTAGGAGCTGAACAGCCGTCCCTCTGCGAAGAAGCCCAGCAGATTCCAGCTGCCGCGGACGCTGTCCCCCCTCCTCCTCCCGACGCGCTGAAGAAGAGCCGCTGCCTTTCTCCTGCAGAGAAATCCAGCTCCAGCGTTTCCGGTCTGCCCTCGCGGGTGACTGGGATATTGAGTGCCCCCTGAAGGAAATACCAGACTTCCATCATTCTATTCAGAGGTATGGTGTTGACTAAACCCTTAGATGAGAATTCTTGAAGCAAACCTTGGCAAAACCAACTTAACTTAAAGCTACTTACTTACTCCCCTTCCACGTGTTAGGCTTAGGTCAGGCACACTGGGGTAGGCGTAGTTAGAAGCACCAGTTGAGTATTTTAGCCTAATGTATATATGACTGTATATATGTTTTATTACTTTTAAACCATTGTATGGCTAAGAAACCATATCAATGCTTTTACAGTTCTATTTCGCAATCCTTATCTTACTGTACGTACTTTTTATGATAACAAGTCTTGCAATTGTGGCAATACATTTCTCTTGTACGAGAAGAAAGACTGTTCAATAAATATTAACCCTTTATTGACAAACGCCCGTCTCTCTATTCTCTACATCTCGTGAAAGTAAACTGCACTAAACTGACTGAGTGAAATATCTGTCTATTGTTTCACACGACCCTAGAGATTGACTCTTGATCTGAGGAGCAAAGTTGTCATGTTGCACGGTTGTTGGAAAGCTGAATCCCTTCTTGTCTGTGCCAGGGAAGCTGATCACTTCCCATGCAGAGAAGAAAGTTTCCAGTGACCTCTGAGCTAGTTGGTAACACACCCAATTAAGTTTAGCATAGTCAGTGGAGGCCTGGAATATCCGCAGTTCCACGTCGATACTACTGTTTATGTTATTCCAATGCGCAGGGCCTAGTGGGAAACTAGGAACTACACTAGTTGCTTTAGCAGCTCTGACCTGTTTTTGATAGCTTCTCTGGGCTGTTCTGTATTGAAGTTTAGTGCAATCATTCTTATCCTTGCGCCAAGATCTTTCTTGCAATTGCACTTATTGTACCATGGTGCCGATCTCTTAGCTCTGTTTCCTTTTTTGTCCGTGGATAGAGGGGCTACCTTGTTCAGGGCGTCAAGGATTCGGGTATCTAAGTTTAGATTTGCACTTTCACTATCTGTGCCTCCCGGCATCCCACCTAAGCTTAGCATCTCGTTAAAAGTGGGTTGGGAAAAAATGTTCCATTTGCGGTATGGGTAGCTATTATTGCCACTCAATTGGGGGGCAAGCTTGCTTACAGTGTTAATTTCAAAAGGGACTAGAAAATGGTCTGTCCAGGGGAGTGGATTAGGAGTATTCGTGGTTATACCCTCCCAGTTGGCGAACACCGGGTCCAATAAATGGCCATGAATATGAGTGGGTGTTAGATTTTTTAGAATCAGATTCGTATTTTGTAATTCCTGCTTCATGTCGGTGATTTCCTTTAGCTGGATATCATCAAAGTGAATATTTAGATCGCCCAGGAGGAGGACCTTCCTGTGTCTCAGCGATAAATGGGCAAGATGTTCTTGTAAACTTCGTCTAAAATTTCCCAGGGTCCCAGGAGGTCTATAAAGGAGGACACCCGACATATGGTCCTGAGGGCCAAGTTTCAGTGCAAATTTGCCGGCTTCGCAGTTTTCTATACCAAGAGGTTCAAGGGAGCAAACCACGGGGGCCTTGCTGATCATCGCGATGCCACCTCCTCGGCCTAACGGTCGATCCACCCTGGCTATACTAAAGTCTGGTGGAAGGGATTCGATGATCTCAGGGTCGGAATCAGCCCCTAGCCATGTCTCCGTCAGAAAGAGTATATCGAGGTCCTCTTCTAGGAGCATGTTCCAAATTTGCAGGGCGTGTCTCGGGAGGGAACGACAGTTTAACAGACCTCCTCTGAGGCTCTTGGTCCGTTCTTTGTCGCCTATCTGTGTACACGTTTGAAATGGGCAGTGTCGGCATTCGATAGAGGAAATGGCCTCCATTTTGTGCCTGCAGCATTCATTTATTGTCGGGCATAGGTTCCATAGGGCCTGTTTGTTGTAGGTTATGGGGTCATTGGGAAAACGGACAGGGGTTATGGCCCTGGACCGCGCCCGGCAGCGGACGGGCACAGACGGGCTTGCCTTCGGCGCGCAATTGTCGCGCCCGCTGCCCTCGCCCGCTGCGTGATCGATAAATGCACATAATTTATGTTGCTCTGGGCAGGGGATAGAGGGGGCGTGGCCTAAAAAGGGGCATGGCCTCCGCTCGTGGCGGGAGGGCGCGAGGAAGAGTATGCGACCAGCGTGCAGCGTCAGCGCTGGCTCCGCTGCGTGCACTGACTGTGTCTGGGAGGTAAGTTTTAAAAGATAACAAGCAGTCTGTTATCTGGAGCACAAGGAAAAATAGTGACAACAACAAGTTTTAAAAACACAAGTATTCTGTGAACAAAGTTTTAAAATATAGTGCCTCGCTCCCGGCTTCCCGCCTCAGGAGCTTACCTCTAGCTTTGCAAGTGTTCAGCCAGCGACAGCTTTAAGCAGTGTAGGCCGGGGGCGTGACCTAAAAAGGGGCGTGGCCTCCGCTCGTGGCGGGAGGGCACGAGGGGGAGTATGCGACCAGCGTGCAGCGTCAGCGCTGGCTCCGCTGCATGCACTGACTGTGTCTGGGAGGTAAGTTTTAAAAGATAACAAGCAGTCTGTTATCTGGAGCACAAGGAAAAATAGTGACAACAACAAGTTTTAAAAACACAAGTATTCTGTGAACAAAGTTTTAAAATATAGTGCCTCGCTCCCGGCTTTCCGCCTCAGGAGCTTACCTCTAGCTTTGCAAGTGTTCAGCCAGCGACAGCTTTAAGCAGTGTAGGCTGGGGGCGTGGCCTAAAAAGGGGCGTGGCCCACACTCGTGGCGGGAGGGCGCGAGGGGGAGTATGCGACCAGCGTGCAGCGTCAGCGCTGGCTCCGCTGCGTGCACTGACTATGTCTGGGAGGTAAGTTTTAAAAGATAACAAGCAGTCTGTTATCTGGAGCACAAGGAAAAATAGTGACAACAACAAGTTTTAAAAACACAAGTATTCTGTGAAAAATGGTAGAATGTTATTGGATACCCCCACAAATTCAGAGATAGGCAGGATGTTTAAAGAAATGTTGAGAAAAGAAAAGGGAGCAGAAAGGGGGTTTATGTATAAATATGCTGATCAGAAATATTTTAAGAAAGTTAGATTAAAGATTTTAAAGGGCATGGCGGAAATGTGGTACAAAATTAGAAAGGCCCTAAAAATTCCTTACTTTAGCCAGTTGGCCCCAATATGGGATGCACCAGGCTCTCCGGAATGGACTAAGGATATACAGGGTCCCAGGAGGTCTATAAAGGAGGACACCCGAGATATGGTCCTGAGGGCCAAGTTTCAGTGCAAATTTGCCGGCTTCGCAGTTTTCTATACCAAGAGGTTCAAGGGAGCAAACCACGGGGGCCTTGCTGATCAACGCAATGCCACCTCCTCGGCCTAACGGTCGATCCACCCTGGCTATACTAAAGTCTGGTGGAAGGGATTCGATGATCTCAGGGTCGGAATCAGCCCCTAGCCATGTCTCCGTCAGAAAGAGTATATCGAGGTCCTCTTCTAGGAGCATGTTCCAAATTTGCAGGGCGTGTCTCGAGAGGGAACGACAGTTTAACAGACCTCCTCTGAGGCTCTTGGTCCGTTCTTTGTCGCCTATCTGTGTACACGTTTGAAATGGGCAGTGTCGGCATTTGATAGAGGAAATGGCCTCCATTTTGTGCCTGCAGCATTCATTTATTGTTGGGCATAGGTTCCATACGGCCTGTTTGTTGTAGGTTATGGGGTCATTGGGAGAACAGACAGGGGTTATGGCCCTGGACCGCGCCCGGCAGCGGACGGGCACAGACGGGCTTGCCTTCGGCGCGCAATTGTCGCGCACGCTGCGCTCGCCCGCTGCGTGATCGATAAATGCACATAATTTATGTTGCTCTGGGCAGGGGATAGAGGGGGCGTGGCCTAAAAAGGGGCATGGCCTCCGCTCGTGGTGGGAGGGCGCGAGGGGGAGTATGCGACCAGCGTGCAGCGTCAGCGCTGGCTCCGCTGCGTGCACTGACTGTGTCTTGGAGGTAAGTTCTAAAAAATAACAAGCAGTCTGTTATCTGGAGCACAAGGAAAAATAGTGACAACAACAAGTTTTAAAAACACAAGTATTCTGTGAACAAAGTTTTAAAATATAGGGCCGCGCTCCCGGCTTTCCGCCTCAGGAGCTTACCTCTAGCTTTGCAAGTGTTCAGCCAGCGACAGCTTTAAGCAGTGTAGGCCGGGGGCATGGCCTAAAAAGGGGCGTGGCCTCCGCTCGTGGCGGGAGGGCGCGAGGGGGAGTATGCGACCAGCGTACAGCGTCAGCGCTGGCTCCGCTGCGTGCACTGACTGTGTCTGGGAGGTAATTTTTAAAAGATAACAAGCAGTCTGTTATCTGGAGCACAAGGAAAAATAGTGACAACAACAAGTTTTAAAAACACAAGTATTCTGTGAACAAAGTTTTAAAATATAGTGCCTTGCTCCCGGCTTTCACCCTCAGGAGCTTACCTCTAGCTTTGCAAGTGTTCAGCCATCGACAGCTTTAAGCAGTGTAGGCTGGGGGCGTGGCCTAAAAAGGGGCGTGGCCTCCGCTCGTGGCGGGAGGGCGCGAGGAGGAGTATGCGACCAGCGTGCAGCATCAGCGCTGGCTCCGCTGCGTGCACTGACTGTGTCTTGGAGGTAAGTTCTAAAAGATAACAAGCAGTCTGTTATCTGGAGCACAAGGAAAAATAGTGACAACAACAAGTTTTAAAAACACAAGTATTCTGTGAACAAAGTTTTAAAATATAGGGCCTCGCTCCCGGCTTTCCGCCTCAGGAGCTTACCTCTAGCTTTGCAAGTGTTCAGCCAGCGACAGCTTTAAGCAGTGTAGGCCGGGGGCATGGCCTAAAAAGGGGCGTGGCCTCCGCTCGTGGCGGGAGGGCGCGAGGGGGAGTATGCGACCAGCGTACAGCGTCAGCGCTGGCTCCGCTGCGTGCACTGACTGTGTCTGGGAGGTAAGTTTTAAAAGATAACAAGCAGTCTGTTATCTGGAGCACAAGGAAAAATAGTGACAACAACAAGTTTTAAAAACACAAGTATTCTGTGAACAAAGTTTTAAAATATAGTGCCTTGCTCCCGGCTTTCACCCTCAGGAGCTTACCTCTAGCTTTGCAAGTGTTCAGCCATCGACAGCTTTAAGCAGTGTAGGCTGGGGGCGTGGCCTAAAAAGGGGCGTGGCCTCCGCTCGTGGCGGGAGGGCGCGAGAAGGAGTATGCGGCCAGCGTGCAGCGTCAGCGCTGGCTCCGCTGCGTGCACTGACTGTGTCTGGGAGGTAAGTTTTAAAAGATAACAAGCAGTCTGTTATCTGTAGCACAAGGAAAAATAGTGACAACAACAAGTTTTAAAAACACAAGTATTCTGTGAACAAAGTTTAAAAATATAGTGCCTCGCTCCCGGCTTTCCGCCTCAGGAGCTTACCTCTAGCTTTGCAAGTGTTCAGCCAGCGACAGCTTTAAGCAGTGTAGGCTGGGGGCGTGGCCTAACAAGGGGCGTGGCCTCCACTCGTGGCGGGAGGGCGCGAGGGGGAGTATGCGACCAGCGTGCAGCGTCAGCGCTGGCTCCGCTGCGTGCACTGACTGTGTCTGGGAGGTAAGTTTTAAAAGATAACAAGCAGTCTGTTATCTGGAGCACAAGGAAAAATAGTGACAACAACAAGTTTTAAAAACACAAGTATTCTGTGAAAAATGGTAGAATGTTATTGGATACCCCCACAAATTCAGAGATAGGCAGGATGTTTAAAGAAATGTTGAGAAAAGAAAAGGGAGCAGAAAGGGGGTTTATGTATAAATATGCAGATCAGAAATATTTTAAGAAAGTTAGATTAAAGATTTTAAAGGGCATGGCGGAAATGTGGTACAAAATTAGAAAGGCCCTAAAAATTCCTTACTTTAGCCAGTTGGCCCCAATATGGGATGCACCAGGCTCTCCGGAATGGACTAAGGATATACTGGCTTTACCTTTAAACGAGACGGATATACTAAGGTGGAAGCAGTTATTGCCAGAGGGTCAGTTAAATTCGTGGAGTTGGTCCGAGCAGGCGATAGGTTCAAAGATCTCGAGATTTAAACTTCTCCAGATCGAAAGTTGGCATTTGGCGTTGGGTGAAAAAATAGGAGGTCCTAATGAACTTGAGGAAAAGCTCCAGCATTGTGTTCAAGAAGGAAATTGCAATGTGGTATTGGCTGATACTTAATTATAATTAAATTACAGCCCACTCTATTCCCCTAAAAACCCACAACCCGCTACAGAACTATAACGCAAAATTTAATTTAAAATATTTAATAATTGCTAAAAATGATTATTTCATTTACTATAATAAAATTGCTTCCCGCCCTATTCCCCCTATAAACCCACAACCCGCTATGGTACTAAAATGCATAATTTACTTTTTTTTAAATGACTAACTTCTAAAAAATGTTTACCTATATATTTAAAAAACAGTACAGTATTTAATAAAAAATATAGAACACATACATATAAAATACATTCTAAAATACATAACACTAATATAAACATCGATAATATGAACATTGATATTTTTGCTATCGATATTACTAACTTCGATATTAACAAAAACGATATTTCCTACCTTCAGGTCGATTTTCTGGATGTCGATATTCTTGATGTCGATATTCTGTCCCCACGATATTTAAAACTCGATATTAATGTAGGTTGATATTAAAAACTCAATATTATGTCCGTGCACTGTGCAAAGCATTAGAAACTCTAGCTAAACCCTACTGGTAAGAAATGGAAGTACAGAAAATCAGACAAATTCCTACAGGGAATCCATTCCTACAGAATTCTAAACAAAACATTTCTGTGTGTGTGGCTAAGAGCAGTACAAAGAACACGTTAACATCACTGTCCTTGTGTACAGATGGAGATGCAGGTTCTCATATTTTCTTACCCAGGACTGCATTTCACTTCCTCATGATAGCACTGAAAAGGTTGATATTGGAAGCCCTTAACCAAATTTGTAATACTTCCCATTTCCACTCAATGGATGTATGATGTTACAATGCAAACTATTACAGTGCATACTTTTACAGCGTGGTTTTTACAACTGCAACTTCCATTACAACATATGCTATTACAATGCAAGCCAGTACATCGCATGCACCATTACAATGTAATTTAGTATTCTAACACCGCTGGGTGCTTATCTCAGGGAAGGTGCTGGTCAGCGTTGTATTGGCATGGGTTGTAATAGAACTTGCTTTGTATTTGGTGCATTGTAAAGGCATTTTGTTGTAATGCCTACATTGTAATGTATGTTTCCCCCACTCAATATGTATTGACAAGCGTTAGTAGATGTTATAGCTTTGGATGTGAAAACGCAAAATGTTCTGCTGATAATTACAGGTCTTCAATCTTTGATTTTACACGTAAATTTATGTTTAAGTGAAATCTTGAAAAAAAACAACAGAGTAATAGTACACCAGCAAAAATACTGAGTACATGATCTACAATATAATGATTAAATGATTTCTGGAAGGAGTCTTTAATCGGTGGCGTTGGAGGAAAATGAGCTGTGGGTTTCTGCTCTGGATTTTCATTTTCAATTTGAAATCAAAGCAGTTTAATTTGCCTTTGATTGCGAAATCAGGCTCTGCCTTACTCACACTGCGGGCACTCTTGCCATTTAGAACCCTTCTGACATAAAAGAGAGTCTTGTGTAGCCAAGGCTACTCGCTTTTGGTCAGGCGTACTGCAGTTTTACACCCTACTTGACATAAAACATGAGGATTCAAGGTGTGAAATGTCCATTGCTTGATTTCCTTCACTGGTTGTTCAGTGGTTTGTGGGTGGCTCGTCACCATGCGACACCTTCTATCTGAGGGCTGGTGGTTTCTAATTCCTGTGCACGGTATAGAGAGCAGAGACGCAGCAAAGCAGCTCCACGAGAAACCATTCAAAGCTCAGACCCTTTGTTCAGAAGTTCAGTTTTATAAGTTCAACTATGGAAGACGAGGAGGGATACACCACTCTGCAGCTCAAGGGGAGAAGGAAACCAGAGGATGAAGAGGGATACACAGCTCTGCAGTTCAAGGGAAATAGAAAACCAGAGGACGGGGAGGGATACACAGCTCTGCAGTTCCAAGGGAGACGAAAACCAGAGGACGAGGAGGGATACACAGCTCTGCAGTTTAAGGGGAGGAGGAAACCAGAGGACAGATGTGAAGATGTACTGAGAGGTGAGAACTCCCCTAATACTTGCCACCTTTCATCTTTCTTCTAACATATGTAGATATATTGCACCCGAAGGGACACTCAACACCCTTTTTTTCATTCAAAGAGTCACATGAAGACCACAGTTGTATATTCCTATCAGGGAAACCAATCTAGAGCAGTAACTTCCATGGAGTGGATTGCATTAGGACCCAGGATTTACAAAAGCATACCGCTTTGTTATGGTTTATTTTATTGCTTTGGAATATCTCTAATGAGCTACAAAAGCTTCAAAGATATGGCAAGTAGCACTCATGTCCTGGGTGCTACTATTGAAGTTCCTGAAGCAGTGAACACCACAATGGTGTGTGTATAAATCGGGAGAACAATTTCTGCTTGTACATGACTGTTTTTATGTCAGTGGTGTGCATGTTGCTGTTACAGGACTACTCTTTTATGTATACTCATGTAACTGTAGTATGGTAATTAAATATAACCCTACACAAAACTGTAACTGAAATGAGAAGTGGAAGATTATGTTCAATATTTTTGACATATACATTACATGGCCCATTATCAAAGTAACAAAGATGACAAAGGTGTACACTTAGGTGGATGGGCTTTTGCTCCATAACTACACCGCCTCCCCATGATGAGTGTGGTTTTTAACATTTATTTTTCACTTCTTATTAGTCCTAAAGAAATATAAACTGCCATCTATACTAATATAATAAAGAGAGAGCCCAAACCTTTGAGACGGGTAATCTCAAGAACCACAGCACCAATCACAACACCCAATACAGCGTTGGAAAGGGCAGCGTTGCAGCAGAAGGACGTAGGCTACGCAGACGCCCACCATATACATTTAAAAGGTAAAAGAACCGTGCCAGCAAAGTAGTCCCTTGTGGACGTGTCTGCATTCTGCTCTGGGTGTGTGCTGGGGAAGTGACAAACGCTGGGGGCGTGTGGAACCTTCTGCCCTTCATGCCATGTTCATATCGTGTGCTCTGGGCATGTGCGGGGCGCGGGAATACGGAAAAAAAAGAGAACATTGTGCCCAATATTTCATTGGTTTGTCTTCCCAGGTTCTGTACATTCCAGGTCTGGGTGTGCTTGCCCCGCGCTCCCAGTGACGTGCACCTGCTTTACTGTATGGAGGTCAGGCATGGCGCTATTTCCAAGGGCCAGAAGGAGCGCAAACAGGGGCCATTGTGCAGGAAATGTAATCTCGCCTTAACTTCCGGTGACGCCTGAAGTGCACACTGGAGATTTTCCACCTCTGTTGCGCACAAGCCTCGTGCCACGCACATTCGGACACAAGGCCCGCCTCCACGGAAATAGCAAGAAAGGGACTATCCCTCCCCCCGGGAATATGTGATGATATTCCGCAAACCAACTTCCCGCATACCATCACTCTGCAATTTTTATAACGCAGGACTAATACTCCGCCAAGACATCATTTCTAAAACTTTTATAACGCATATGACTTTACCACGCATGCCATTATAACGCAAATGCATGTGTGGTGAAGTCATATACATTGTAAAAGTACATTATTAAAACATCAAATATATGTTTGTATATATGTGTATTTTGTATATATATATATATATATATATATATAAATATATATATAACGCTCAATTTTCCTATAAATCCACAGGAGGCAGCAAATTTCAATGGGTCTTTATTCAATTAACAAGAATATATATTATTATATATATACTATTTATGCAATTTTAATTATATCATGAGTGGATTGAACAACAACACTAATTTATCAATTTTTGTACAGGTTGCTCAATTGTGGGAATCACTCAGGTTGATAGACAAATTTGGTTGCATACAAATCGGAGGGACCCTTTGACAAACAAAGATATGTACATAAGTCCTTTCAGAATAACCTTTTCCCTGTATTTATCCATGTGAAAAACTTAAAAGTCTCTCTAACTGTTATCTGTTTTTTGGTAAGGTACATTATAGGATAATTTGACACAATTTTTCACATAAGGGTATCGTTTTTTTGTTCATTGTTAAAATAAGAGATTTTTTTGCTATCACGTTTATACCAATGTGTTTAGTTTTAAATTTCTCTTTAGTTAGATTCACGGTGATGCACAATTTAAGTTTAAACGAATGGATATTTAGAAAATGTGGCATTAATAATTCAATGTATTTCACTGATACATCTTTCCTTAAAGATTGAGCTTTATGCCATCAAGAAATGTATTTTACAATTACTCTATGTATTTTACGAGTCACACTATGAAAACAAATTTGTAAATAGTATATCTTCTATGTCCATTCCTGCACTTGCACTTTAAAAGGAGGTGCATCCCACGACACTGTTGTCATGTGATCAAGGCAGGGATCTGCCGAAACGCGTCGTGGCTGATGTGGTTGCACTTTAACGACTAAATAAAAAAGAAGCACTTATACGGGTCTACCTCGTCTTTTTGCTGGTGTAGCTGTTTGGTTTTCGTGGAGGCCAGGACGAGCTCTTGCAACATATTTCGCTGGATTGCTTTTCCCAGCGACGTGGACCCCCTCCCAGCAAGTGGTTGAGCAGAAGGAAGAAAGGCAGCGGTAGTCGAGTCTCTGTGAGAGTACTGCAGAGCACGGCGTCCATTCGAGAAGCACCGGAAACGGAAACCTGCTCAACCCCCTTCCGCGGTGGAAGCATTACCGAGGCCTGAGGAGGAGAACGCGTCTGCCTGAGGCGGTCTGGCGCAGCTCGGAGGAGCGAGTGTAGGACGGTTGACGGCGAACGACGAACTCGATCAGGTACCCGGTAACCCGACAGGGTTCGGAAGGTGGGAGGTATGTGCTAAAGTAACCTGTGCAAGCGGTAGGAAGCGAAGGGGAACCCGACAGATTGTGAACCCTTTCTTGACGCATTCTAAAACGCAGCGGGTGAACAATAATTGCAAATATCTTAAGTGCAACTATGTCAGCGGCAACAGTGAAGGATCGGGAGAGCGCCGCGAAAGAGGTGTTCTCAAATGAAGTAACAAGACCAAAAAACAAAAACGCAGGCACAACAGACCAAAGCTTGCCTGCAGGGACTGATCTTAAAGATAAATACAAGACACTTGAAAAATTGATGCGCACTGAGATGGTTAAATGGTGGGAGGCGAAGTCCCTCAGTCGTTATCTAGAGGTAAATCGAATTCCCAGAGGGCTAAGAATAATGATCGCGCCCACGTATGACACACCCAATCCGGTACTAATGGCGGAATGGGCACAATGCAATTTGGACTCTTCGAGAAAACTGGTAGAGTTACTAGTTAAGCATGCAGAGAAGGACAGAGAGGAAATCCTTCCGAAAATAGATGCTTTGCGCAGCGAAATTCAAGCCATGAGTGACCCGCAAACTTCTAAGGTGAAATTCGAGGAAGAAATGGAACATAAGTTGAAAAAGGAGGAAGACAAAATAAAAAACCGCAAGTCATATAAGTTCAGAAGGGACAAAGAGGACTATGAGAACGGAAGGATTTTCACATTTTCCAGGAAATATGATGCCATGAGAAAGAACAAAACCGGCAAACCAAGCACTGGAAAAACGCGCCAAAACCCGCAAAACCCGCAGCCCTCCAGCTCTGCACAAACTGAAAATGAACCCCAGTCAGAGAGGTCTTCGGCATCAGGCTCAAGTGTGTACACCGAAAGCGGGTCTGAATATGAGGAGGAAGACATCTCTAAATTAACGATGGGCGAGGAATTAGAGTACATCAGCAAGACAAGACGTGATACTCTTCGCTCAGCTGGCAAACAACAACCGGCAAAAAACGGACAAGGAGCAGGCGGGAGCGGAGGGCCGCCCAGAGGAAACGCAACAAAGCGAGGGGGACGGGGCAGAGGTGCCTGGAACAACAAACAGGGGACAAAAACGTAATAATACAGGAATCACCCACAAATTCAAATACGATAATAAATCTGGCGAACATCGACTTGACAACGGCGGAGAAGCAGTTGCTGTCGCTAGGACTATCGTATTGTCCTGAGAGCAATTTTCATTACACCAAAACCAGGGCTGACGTGTTCCTGTTTATACGAAAACTAAAACTTCGAAAATTCCATAAAACCCAATCTACAAACAAATCGAAAAATAAGCCTACACAAGATGATCCACAAACGGACTCTACAAATCTGTTGGCACAAGATTATGAGTTGTTAACATCTTTCCAAGACATAATCAACACTAGGCTTAGTTCCCAAACAAACATGGAGTCACAAAATGTGGAAAGCTCACAAGATTTTCCAGTCCTCAGTTCCCAACAAATAAGGAGTCTGGCAAACAAAAAACCGGAAACACCGTTCAAAAGAAAATCCAAGTTTGTACCGGTCACAACTAAGGACTCCATTGATGTTTTCAATGAGACTGTGGTTGCACAAATCAAAAAACTACACACCAAAACCCAAATGACCAAGAGAAGAAGAACAAAACAACAAATTCAATATGACAATTTAATAGAGAAACTCAAGAAGGAAAATGAAGTGGTAATAAGAAATTCGGACAAGGGAGGAAACATCGTGTTATGGCCCCTTTCACAATATCTGACTGAAGCACATAAACAGCTCAGCGATGTCCAATGTTACCACCACAGCTCACCAATCAAGTATAAACAGATGCAAGATGAACTGAGCAGTAAACTACTGGCATGGAAAAGCTTAGGACTTTTAAACATGGAGGAGTTTAAATTCCTAAAAAAAGAGCATCCCCGCACGCCAGTGATTTACTTCATAGCCAAAATACACAAGAACAAGGAAACTCCCCCAGGAAGACCGATTATAGCGGCTTGTGACGGACCCCTGGAAAACTTATCACACTACATAGACTTCTTTTTACAAGAACATGTCTTAAAATTGGAGTCATATGTGAAGGACACGGGGGACTTTCTATCCAAAATAGCCAAGGTCAAATGGGAAAGTGGTTACCATTTAATAACCCTAGATGTTTCCTCTTTGTATACGTGTATTCGTAACAGGGACGGGATAAAAGCGGTTCAACATTTCCTGTCCAAAAGGTCTATTGAGTTCATGATGCACAACAAAATGTTGCTTGATATGCTTTTGTTTTGTTTAGAACACAACTTTTTTCTCTTCAATAAATCAATGTACCGTCAGGTCCAAGGTGTAGCCATGGGGGCCAGCTTCTCCCCCAGTTATGCCTGTTTGTTTATGGGCTGGTGGGAGGAGCTGGTCCTCAGGGAGCAATACCGGGATACCTGTAATAACAACATAGTGTCCTACCTACGGTACATTGACGACCTGATTATTGTGTGGAAGGGCAGCAAAGAAGAGGCACAGAATTTCGTAGAAAACATCAATATGAATGACATTAATCTATGCTTCACCTCTGACATAAGTGACTGCCAAGTTTCCTTTCTTGATATTCTTATTAAAATTGATGAAGGCAAAATTAAGACCACTCTATATAGGAAGCAAACTGCAGGAAATACCCTGCTTCACGCCAGCAGCGCACATCCCAGCCATCTCATCCACAGTATCCCCTACGGGGAGATGCTGCGGTTACGTAGAATTTGCAGTGATGAGGGGGAACTCAGGAGACACCAACAGGAGAGTAAGTGTAGGTTTTTAGACAGAGGGTACAGTGCCAAAACAATTGATACGGCAATGGCCAAATCTAGATTAAAATCTAGAGAGGAACTCCTACACCATGCTGAAAGTTCCACAACAAACAACATATGTAGCAGCACAATATCTGAAGAGGCACCCAGATTGATTATCAGCTACAATCGTCAGCATAGGGAGCTACGCAAAATCTTTCAACGTAACTGGCATCTTATAAAAGAGGATCCAGTAATAGGAGATTCCCTTCCTGAATACCCCCTAATCACCTACAGAAAAGCCACTTCGATGGGGGATGTGCTGGTGAGAAGTAGTCCTGAATATAGGGACAACACTGGTTTGTCTCTAGCACGAAAAGGCTTCTACAAATGCTCCAGCTGCAAAGCTTGTTCATTTGGAGTGAACAAAACTTCCTACCTAACTGCCTTTAGCCCCAAACCACAAAACATTAGGTTTCATTTAACCTGTAAAAGCGAGTTTGTGGTTTATATACTAGAGTGCACCTGCAATTTAAAGTATGTAGGCAGCACCAAACTCCCCAGCCACAAGAGGATTCTACAACACATCAGGGCGATTACTAACAACGACCCCAATTATCCCGTGGCGAGACATTTTCATGAGGTCCATGGTGGTAATCTAAAAGATCTCAGATACTACATCATTGACGCAGTCCCCATGCAGAGAAGAGGAGGGGACAGGGAGGGCATGCTGCGAAGACTAGAGACACATTACATCTTGTCTTTAGATACCAAGCAGCATAAAGGTTTAAACATGACTGAAGATTTATATACATTCCTAGAATAAATCTTCAATTCCTTAGGAGGTTATGATTCACTGACAGCACAAGATATCATGATGCCCATATAGCTTTCATCAATTGAGTTCAACACAATGACAAATCAAGGTTTTCCATTTTTCTTCCAAAGATGTATATACCTGATGAACCTATTTTTGTATTGTACATATGGATTTTATACAGGAGGGGAGATAATCAAATTATTTATTGATATATATTTTTGATATTTCAGACTGGTTTTTAACTATTTATGCAATTTTAATTATATCATGAGTGGATTGAACAACAACACTAATTTATCAATTTTTGTACAGGTTGCTCAATTGTGGGAATCACTCAGGTTGATAGACAAATTTGGTTGCATACAAATCGGAGGGACCCTTTGACAAACAAAGATATGTACATAAGTCCTTTCAGAATAACCTTTTCCCTGTATTTATCCATGTGAAAAACTTAAAAGTCTCTCTAACTGTTATCTGTTTTTTGGTAAGGTACATTATAGGATAATTTGACACAATTTTTCACATAAGGGTATCGTTTTTTTGTTCATTGTAAAATAAGAGATTTTTTTGCTATCACGTTTATACCAATGTGTTTAGTTTTAAATTTCTCTTTAGTTAGATTCACGGTGATGCACAATTTAAGTTTAAACGAATGGATATTTAGAAAATGTGGCATTAATAATTCAATGTATTTCACTGATACATCTTTCCTTAAAGATTGAGCTTTATGCCATCAAGAAATGTATTTTACAATTACTCTATGTATTTTACGAGTCACACTATGAAAACAAATTTGTAAATAGTATATCTTCTATGTCCATTCCTGCACTTGCACTTTAAAAGGAGGTGCATCCCACGACACTGTTGTCATGTGATCAAGGCAGGGATCTGCCGAAACGCGTCGTGGCTGATGTGGTTGCACTTTAACGACTAAATAAAAAAGAAGCACTTATACGGGTCTACCTCGTCTTTTTGCTGGTGTAGCTGTTTGGTTTTCGTGGAGGCCAGGACGAGCTCTTGCAACATATATATATATATATATATATATATATATATATATATATATTTGTGCAAGTTCCATATCGAAAGACACAAAACCACAATCCTCGTGGAAATGAAGATACAGACACGGTCCTCAATTCTGTGCTGAAGTTTTATTTTCGGTGCTCAAGCGTCACAACGCGTTTCGGTCCCACCTTGGACCTTGATCACATGACACAGTGTAATAGATCACATGGGTTTAAATGCTTAGTTCATAGTGATGACATCAGCATGGTACCATAGACATAGAAGAGTTCCAATGGAACGAAGACCACAAATAGTTTAAAAACATGATCAATTATGTCAGTTTTTTTAAAAGGTACATAAAACCCTAGTTTAAAAAAACGTGATAAAGTGCAAGAATACATGTAAACAAGGTAAAAAACTTGAATTGCCTTGTCGGAGAAAGTGCTTGTGCAAGTGCAAATAGACAGGATAGAAATAGGAAAAGTGCGCTGGGATGTTGAACAAAAGTCTTTACAATTTTGAGCCCAAAATTGGTTGTGTTTAAGGCGCATTATAAATCACAAATGTTACGGTATAAGTACCCGAGCTTTAACATTTTCCATATGCAAAACACATGTATTGCAGGTTTGGAAATAACGGTATAAATACCCGATTCTTATAAAGTAAATACATATGTTACAAAACTTAATTGCAGTAAAATTTCAGAGGAGAAAAAAGCATTTGATTACAGGAATTTGGAGCCCCAATAAAACAAGAGAGATTAAAAAGAGATTCAGTTACATGGCTGGCTCTATTTTGTGTTGGATAGTTGATTGAATATGGTGGGACTCGCCAACCAAGTTTCGTAATATACATTCATGTATTGTACCAGTGATCTCCTAATAGTAACCCTCATATTCCGGCTGTACTGAATGTAAATGTAACGTTGAGCAGCTGCTCACAAGGATATGTTGTATGCATAGTCACAAGGTCCTATTGTGCTGTACTGTATGCTATCTATTTAAATAAATAGCTTAAAATGCAAATACAAATACAAAAATACATCCAAAATTTCATACCAATATAAATAGTAATAAAAATATGATTAATAAATAGGATAAAATAGCATACAGTGTTTGTGTGAGCAAGCTGTGACATTTGTATTAGCCTCAAGGGAGTATATAAATAGGAGAAAACTGTGCCAGAGTTGGCGAGATACCAAAAATTCAATCAAATTGAATCAGCCATATGGATATGCTACTATATTGTATAAAGTAAAGGCATGCTTATAGGCAGGTCGACAAATCCTCAGTCATATTAATACCCGCGGGCTGTTTGGTATTCAGCTCGAGGATGTATCTTGTTTCTAACTGACGCAGTTTTTCTTCGCGGTTGCCACCCCTTCTGCTGGCTGGTACCGAGTCAATGACAAAGAAACTAAGTTCCCGGCTGTTGGAATTATGCACGGATTTAAAGTGCCTGGCTACCGGATATGTGTTATCTTGGTTAGTTATAGCCCTGAGATGTTGCAAAATACGTTTATGTACTTGGAGTTTGGTACTCCCCACGCACATAAGTTTGCAGAGGCAAGATAACACATATACTGCAAACTCTGTTTTGCAGGTCAAAAGCTGTTTTATTTTATGTTTTTGGTGGTCAAAAGGCGAGGTATAGAATTTCGTGTTGGTGCCTTGTTTGCAAGCCTTACATACCTTGCAGTTGTAGAATCCACTGTGGGTTCTCAGCCAGTCTGTGGACTCTATCACTTCTGGACTGGTCTTTATGAGTTCATCCCTCATAGAACGGCCTCTGCTGTAAGTAATAGATGGGCACATCGGCAGAGTACCACCGATGACCGGGTCACACAGTACCAGAGGCCAGTATTTCCTGATAATAGACTCAATTTTTTTGTGTTGTTGGCTATATTGTAGTATTATTCTAATGGGAGTGCCCCTGTCAGAAGTTTTTCCTACAATTGCTTGAGTACTATTAGATCTACAGGGGACTACTTGCATGTTAGTTCCTGTCTGTAGTAGGGATGAACGTTCTTTAGCCATAGATTTAGTGATGGCTATGTTGATGAGTTTATCACTGTAACCTCGTTCCCTGAATCTCATAGCACTTTCTGTTTGTGCTTTGAGTAGGTCTTCTTCTCTGCTGTGAATACGTCTCAGCCTCACCATTTCCCCATAGGGAATGCTGGTTATCAGATGGCGTATATGGGAGCTTGAGGCATGCAGTGCTGAGTTCCCTGCTGTGGCTTTTCTGTGGAGTCTGGTCTCTACACTGTTATGTTGGATAAATACTTCAGTGTCAAGAAATGTTATAGACTCAGCATTTATGTTTGCGGTGAAGTGTAGGTTCAGTTCATTGTTGTTAAGACAGTCTACAAATTCATTAGCTTTTTGTACATCACCGTTCCAGACAATAAATATATATACACATTTTTTTATTGCATTATTTATATTATTTGTATTTATTATTTTATTTTATTACCCTTTACACCTTAAAAACGAACCCACCCTGCTCCCTTTAAATACCCCTGCACCCCATAATCATAACCCACCCTTACTCCTTAAAATACCCCAACACCTTAAATGCTAACCCATCTTAACCCTATAAATATACCCTGTACCCCAAAACCCAAGCCTATCCCTAAACCCTAAAAATACCCCTGTATCCCAAAACCCAAACCTAGCCCTGAACCCTATAATTACCCCTGTACCTCAAAACCCAAACCTAGCCCTGAACCCTAAAAATACCCCTGTACCCCAAAACCCAAACCTACCGCTGAACCCTAAAAATACCCCTGTACCCCAAAACCCAAACCTACCCCTGAACCCTAAAATACCCCTGTACCCCAAAACCCAAACCTAGCCTGAACCCTTAAAATACCCCTGTACCCCAAAACCCAAACCTAACCCTGAACCCTAAAAATACCCCTATACCCCAAAACCCAAACATAGCCCTGAACCCTAAAAATACCCCTGTACCCCAAAACCCATACCTATCCCTAAACCCTAAAACTACCTGTGTACCCCATAACCAAACCTACATTTGAACCCTTAAAATACCCAAACACCCCAAAACATATACCTCAGTACCCCAAAACATATACCCCTAAACCCATACTTACCTTATCCAAACATTTAAAAAAACATGCTTTTACCATTCATGCATTTACAACGAATTTCGTTATAAATGTATGCGTGGTAAAAGCATATAAAATGTAATGCCATGCGTTATAATGGCATTGCGGAGTCATGGTACTTTCGTAATGAAAGTATGCGGAGTGATGGTATGCGGAAAGAAAGTTGCGGAATAATGGGTGTTTACCCTCGCCCGGTAAATACATTGGTGACACGGCGGCCCACATCTCCAGCAACATACTCATATTTTTTCACCACCTATTTGAAAAATGCACAGGTCTCTCTCATTGATGGCCAGCACTGACATACACTTTTAGACACACCTCCCGCCACAAGTTCTAGAATTGCGAACTTTAGAGCAGGGGAGCTACGTTCGAATCTCGGCATCAGCTCAACATCCTGTGATTCCAGGCAAATCGCTTTGTCTCCCTGTGCCTACCACAAATGAATGTGTTTTTCTGTAATGTAAATTGTGCTCATGCCATGTTGTCGAGTTCGCGCTATATAATATTGAAAGGAAAAATAAAGTAGGGAAACTCGAGTTCACACACTACTGAACGCGCACTCTTAAGTGCATCAGCAGTGCACTGTGAATCGGAGCGTTTCACAGGCCTGTCACAGATAAGAAATGCTATCAAAACGAAATCCTACAAAACAATATACTACTTGGTGGCAGCAATTCATACCCGTACAACGTCGGGACGGGCTGCTAGTCCCTCATACAGAAGCTGTTGTATGGTGACGAGCTACCCACATACCACTCAACAACTATCAATGTAAATAAAGCGATACATATTTTAGACCCTGAATATTAATGTCTTAAATTGTGTCAGGTGTACATTTTCAACAGGCCTTGTAGCAATCGAGTAGCCTTTGCTACATAAGACTCACTTTTGTATCAGAAGGGTTCAGAATGGCTGACGACAAGAGGGCCTGTGGTGTAAGTAAAGCAGATCCTAATTTTGAGTGAACTGGTGAAGACAACTACCTTCACGCTGTGGCATTTTGCTAGTGTTTTTAAATTCCACTTACCCCATACCCACTATCACTCAGCGGAGTAGGTGCTGAGTGCTCACACGCCTCAGCGGCTGCCGGACTATTGAGCGGCCATCTTGGAGGGAGTCAGGGTAGCGGGCCACCTGACTTACAATAAAAAAGGGGCCTTCTTGCACGGCTCTAGTCACTCCTGAGGCGGAACCCGGGAGTTAGAATTTCTGCGCGTTCTGCTCATTTTTAATTTTCACTTTGTGGCATTTTGCTATTGTGGTAACTACCTTCACGCTGTGGCATTTTGCTAGTGTTTTTAAATTGCACTTACCCCATACACACTATCACTCAGCCGAGTAGGTGCTGAGTGCTCACACGCCTCGGCGACTGCCGGACTATCGAGCGGCCATCTTGGAGGGAATCAGGGTAGGGAGCTAGTGGTTGGGACACCACCTGACTTACTATAAAGAAGACGGTTATGCCTCTGCGCAGCCGACACGAGCAGTGGACGCGCCGTCATCGCGCCGAAGGAGCACCAATGGAGAGCCCGTCTGCGCCCGTCCACAACAGGACGTGCCCAGGGGCCAGCATCCATGACCCTACTTCCTCAGGAACAGGAACAATGAGGTACAATAGGGAACAGCCCTTATCCTTCAGGGAAAAAAGAAATCCTAAATGCTCAAACCTTGTTTTTCACGATAGGACACATATTTTGTGCCCCGGTTGTAAATTTGTCCTTTCGCCCTGTGAACCCATCGGGTCATCTAATGGTACCACTACGATTTATTCCTTAGCATTACTCAACTGCCGGTCACTTCACAAGCATGCTATCGAGTTAAACATGCTCCTAGAAGAAAGATGCCCCGATGTTCTCTTTTTGACAGAAACTCGGATGAATGCTTCCTCTGACCCCGATGTGGTCAAGGCTTTACCTCCAAACTATGCTATCTTGAGGCAGGACCGAGATAAAGGCCAGGGTGGGGGAATCACAATTATTTATAAGAATTCCTACTGCTGTAGAATAACTAGCTGCGTTATTGCGGATTGTGAGAGCTGTTTGTTTTCTATCAAGTTCGCAAACACATGTACGCTATCAGGGATTCTCTTATGTTGTCCTCCAGGAGCTCATTCCAACTTTTGTAACGATCTTCTCAACATCGCTATTAATCATGCAAGCTTCACCCCCAACTTCTCTATTCCAGGAGATTTTAACATCCATCTGGATGAACCTGAGGCTCCTGCCTCCCGAAGTCTTGTGGCAGGTTTAGACGTGCTCCAATTGAGACAAATTTTCACTGGCTCCACTCATATAGCAGGCCATATGCTGGACCACTTCTTCACCAACCTCGATAATATCACTCTGAGGGAGGCCACCGTGGTTCCTTGGTCAGATCATGCGCTCCTGTCTTTCGCTTGGTCCCCTTCGGACCTGGTAGCTCCGGCTATAACAACTAAAAGAATGAGTCGTATCTGGTCTAAATTGCCTTTGGAGGAATGGGTTACTAATCTTGGTCAGACTATTCCAGCTATCAGTACCAATCTTTTTAGTGGCAAATGTATCCTTTGATAACTAGCTGGAATCTTCTTTGGAGGTCATTCTCCCGAAGACAGAAGTTTATCATCGTATTGGAGCTAATAAAAAAGCATGGTACACCCTGGAATTAAAACTGCTTAAGCAATCTTGCAAACAGCTGGAAAGGAAGTGGAGGCAGGACTTCTCAGTAGCTGATAAATTAATTACAGAGTTGCCCTTCGATCCTACAAAAAAACAAAATAATATCTACACAATCTAGTTACTATTCGGATAATATCACCTCTGCTTCTAATTCCCCTAGGGGCATTTTTTAAATATTCAAATCTTTGGTTTCTATGGCAGGTCCCTTCACAGGGCCATCCAACGCACAGAATCGGTGTGAGTAGCTAGAAAATTTTTTTGCGGCCAAAGTCTCTAATATATATTCGAAATTGCATCAGGTAGAATCCATAGTACCTCTTGGCCCTCCGGTAGGACTGATGAGATTAGAAGAATTCACTCCCCTGGATCTATCCACTCTCCAGCATTTGCATGGGAAACCTCAAATCGGAGTCTCCAGCTGATGTCGTGCCACCCAACATTCTTAATAAAGCCTCAGAAACTGTCTCCCCAGTTTTGCGAGACGTGATTAACTGTTCCTTTGCAGCAGGGATGGTACCTCCCCCCCAGGAAACAGGCAAGAGTGAAGGCACTCCTAAAGAAACCCAATCTTGATCTAGAGGACTGGGTCAACTATCGTCCCATCTCCTTGCTACCTGGCATAAGCAAGTTGGCGGAAAAGCATGCTAACATATTATTATACTCCTTTTTGGAAACCAACATTGTCCTACATCCTACCCAGATGGGTTTTAGATGTAAACATGGCACGGAGACAGCTCTCATTGCAGTAATCGAAGATGTGAGACAAATTGAGGATACCGGAAGCTGCGCTGCTATCATTTTATTGGATCTAAGCGCAGCTTTCGATACTGTTAATCACTCGATAATGATGCAGAGGCTAAGTGATGTTGGGATAACCTGGCTGGCCTTAAGTTGGCTCCAGTCCTTTCTCACGGACAGAACGTTTGCTGTTTTTGAGGAAGGGGCAATGTCGAAGCAGATTCCTCTGCTGTACGGCGTCCCCCAGGGTTCCTCATTAAGTCCTACCATGTTTAATATATACATGAGGCCGTTGGCTCAGATTGTTCTACCCTGGGGGGTTGAGTTGGTCACCTTCGCCGATGACACACAGTTGGTAGTCGCCCTCTCCAGACATATTACCTCTGGCTCCAACCTCTCTGCATGCCTTTCTAAAGTCCTTGAATGGATGAATGCATCATTTTTGAAGCTTAATGGTTCTAAGACCGAAATCATGATGCTAGGACACATGGCACCCACCAATTTAGATCCTTGGTGGCCGAGTTGTCTTGGGTTACCGCCCCCTCCCAGGAAGCAAATTAAGAGTTTGGGTGTCTGGTTGGACCCCAACCTTAATTTTATGATACAGGCAACCAAGGTTGCGGCAACCTGCTATGGTATAATTAGGCTACTTAGAAAGATTTTAATTCTTCTCCCTTTTGTAGCCAGGCGTCTGTTGGTCCAATCACTTATCTTGTCACGTCTGGACCACGCGAACGCAGTGTATTTGGTCGCCCCATTGGGAACTATTAAAGTTTTCGCAAACGGTACAAAATTGTGCCACTCGTCTGCTTATGGAGGTGCCTAAACGTAGCTCGGCCAAATCCGCATTACATCAGCTGCACTGGCTTCCAGTTCAGCAAAGGATTTGGTTTAAAGCTGTGTGCACTGTCCACAAATCTATCTCTGACTCTGGGCCTGCTATACTTCAACCTATGTTTCAACTCCACCATATTCCACGCACTCTTAGATCAAATTACAAGAAGTTGTTAACAATCCCCAGGATTAAAAGGACTAGGATGGGTGACCGTCGTTTCTCTCTTCATGCCGCAAAGTTTTGGAACCAGCTCCCCGATGTCATCCGAGGGGAACCTAACTATCTCACTTTCAGGAAACAGTTAAAAACCTTTTTGTTTCCTTGAGCTGGAGGAATGACTAGGTACTTAATGCGCTGGGATGCCTAAGGGTAGCCATGCGCGGTACAAATGCGTAATCATTCATTCATTCATGTGTTCACCCACTCAAAATCAGGTGGGCAAACCTTCGACGAATCAAACTAAGAATCTGCCCCAAAGTCAATAAAGAGCATTTAGCTATTTACTCCTAAAAATATCTCGCACTGTGAATGAGACAACACTATTCACCTAGGCTAACCCCACTGGGCCAGCAAGTTAAACATGCTCCTAGAAGAAAGATGCCCCGATGTTCTCTTTTTGACAGAAACTCGGATGAATGCTTCCTCTGACCCCGATGTGGTCAAGGCTTTACCTCCAAACTATGCTATCTTGAGGCAGGACCGAGATAGAGGCCAGGGTGGGGGAATCACAATTATTTATAAGAATTCCTACTGCTGTAGAATAACTAGCTGCGTTATTGCGGATTGTGAGAGCTGTTTGTTTTCTATCAAGTTCGCAAACACATGTACGCTATCAGGGATTCTCTTATGTTGTCCTCCAGGAGCTCATTCCAACTTTTGTAACGATCTTCCCAACATCGCTATTAATCATGCAAGCTTCACCCCCAACTTCTCTATTCTAGGAGATTTTAACATCCATCTGGATGAACCTGAGGCTCCTGCCTCCCAAAGTCTTGTGGCAGGTTTAGACGTGCTCCAATTGAGACAAATTTTCACTGGCTCCACTCATATAGCAGGCCATATGCTGGACCACTTCTTCACCAACCTCGATAATATCACTCTGAGGGAGGCCACCGTGGTTCCTTGGTCAGATCATGCGCTCCTGTCTTTCGCTTGGTCCCCTTCGGACCTGGTAGCTCCGGCTATAACAACTAAAAGAATGAGTCGTATCTGGTCTAAATTGCCTTTGGAGGAATGGGTTACTAATCTTGGTCAGACTATTCCAGCTATCAGTACCAATCATTTTAGTGGCAAATGTATCCTTTGATAACTAGCTGGAATCTTCTTTGGAGGTCATTCTCCCGAAGACAGAAGTTTATCATCATATTGGAGCTAATAAAAAAGCATGGTACACCCTGGAATTAAAACTGCTTAAGCAATCTTGCAAACAGCTGGAAAGGAAGTGGAGGCAGGACTTCTCAGTAGCTGATAAAATTAATGACAGAGTTGCCCTTCGATCCTACAAAAAACTAAATAAAATCTACACAATCTAGTTACTATTCGGATAAGATCACCTCTGCTTCTAATTCCCCTAGGGACATTTTTTAAATATTCAAATCTTTGGTTTCTATGGCAGGTCCCTTCACAGGGCCATCCAACGCACAGAATCGGTGTGAGTAGCTAGCAAATTCTTTTGCGGCCAAAGTCTCTAATATATATTCGAAATTGCATCGGGTAGAATCCATAGTACCTCTTGGCCCTCCGGTAGGACTGATGAGATTAGAAGAATTCACTCCCCTGGATCTATCCACTCTCCAGCATTTGCATGGGAAACCTCAAATCGGAGTCTCCAGCTGATGTTGTGCCACCCAACATTCTTAATAAAGCCTCAGAAACTGTCTCCCCAGTTTTGCGAGACGTGATTACCTGTTCCTTTGCAGCAGGGATGGTACCTCCCCCCCAGGAAACAGGCAAGAGTGAAGGCACTCCTAAAGAAGCCCAATCTTGATCTAGAGGACTGGGTCAACTATTGTCCCATCTCCTTGCTACCTGGCATAAGCAAGTTGGTGGAAAAGCATGCTAACATATTATTATCCTCCTTTTTGGAAACCAACAGTGTCCTACATCCTACCCAGACGGGTTTTAGATGTAAACAAGGCACGGAGACAGCTCTCATTGAAGTAATCGAAGATGTGAGAAAAATTGTGGATACCAGAAGCTGCGCTGCTATCATTTTATTGGATCTAAGCACAGCTTTCGATACTGTTAATCACTCGATAGTGATGCAGAGGCTAAGTGATGTTGGGATAACAGGGCTGGCCTTAAGTTGGCTCCAGTCCTTTCTCACGGACAGAACGTTTGCTGTTTTTGAGGAAGGGGAAATGTCGAAGCAGATTCCTCTGCTGTACGGCGTCCCCCAGGGTTCCTCATTAAGTCCTACCATGTTTAATATATACATGAGGCCGTTGGCTCAGATGGTTCTACCCTGGGGGGTTGAGTTGGTCACCTACGCTGATGACACACAGCTGGTAGTCGCCCTCTCCAGACATATTACCTCTGGCTCCAACCTCTCTGCATGCCTTTCTAAAGTCCTTGAATGGATGGATGCATCATTTGTGAAGCTTAATGGTTCTAAGACCGAAATCATGATGCTAGGACACATGGCACCCACCAATTTAGATCCTTGGTGGCCGAGTTGTCTTGGGTTACCGCCCCCTCCCAGGAAGCAAATTAAGAGTTTGGGTGTCTGGTTGGACCCCAACCTTAATTTTATGATACAGGCAACCAAGGTTGCGGCAACCTGCTATGGTATAATTAGGCTACTTAGAAAGATTTTAATTCTTCTCCCTATTGTAGCCAGGCGTCTGTTGGTCCAATCACTTATCTTGTCACGTCTGGACCACGCAAACGCAGTGTATTTGGTCGCCCCATTGGGAACTATTAAAGTTTTGCAAACGGTACAAAATTGTGCCGCTCGTCTGCTTATGGAGGTGCCTAAACGTAGCTCGGCCAAATCCGCATTACATCAGCTGCACTGGCTTCCAGTTCAGCAAAGGATTTGGTTCAAAGCTGTGTGCACTGTCCACAAATCTATCTCTGACTCTGGGCCTGCTATACTTCAACCTATGTTTCAACTCCACCATATTCCACGCACTCTTAGATCAAATTACAAGAAGTTGTTAACAATCCCCAGGATTAAAAGGACTAGGATGGGTGGTCGTCGTTTCTCTCTTCATGCCGCAAAGTTTTGGAACCAGCTCCCCGATGTCATCCGAGGGGAACATAACTATCTCACTTTCAGGAAACAGTTAAAAACCTTTTTGTTTCCTTGAGCTGGAGGAATGACTAGGTACTTAATGCGCTGGGATGCCTAAGGGTAGCCATGCGCTGTACAAATGCGTAATCATTCATTCATTCATATGTTCACCCACTCAAAATCAGGTGGGCAAACCTTCAACGGCCCTTACTCTATCAGGTATGGTGGTGATGGAGTAGTCTCCGTTGTCGATACAATGAAGTTTCGCTCATCTCGAAATAAGTCGGGTGGACCTTCACTTTGGCAAAGAGCATTCTCTGTTGCCTTCGAATCTGTCCCAAAGTCAATAAAGAGCATTTAGCTATTTATTCCTAAAAATATCTCGCACTGTGAATGAGACAACACTATTCACCTAGGCTAACCCCACTGGGCCAGCGAGTCCATCAGTAGCACGGTAGTCCAATAAATCACATCTAAATCACAATGTCTCCTCCACCTCTCTTTAAATGTTGCTGCCCAATGCTTGCCTACAACCTTTTAAATATAGTTCTCTTTTTTTGCATGAAAATTATGGTTCTATGTGAGCTTTTCATTGACAATGCATTCGGCTGTGGAAGACCCTTTAGGCTACTCAAGTCAAAAAGAGAGAATGTATTAAGGATATTATAACAGCAAGTAGGACACCCTTAATAAGGGAGGAGGATAAACTGGAGGAATTTCAAAGGTTCTACACCTCTTTGAACACAAAAGGAGACTAATCAAGAGAGGATTTATATGCACTGATAAGGGAAGAAGAGGTTACGAAAGTGAGAACAGTGCTTAAACTTAATAAGGCCTTCAGACCACTTTGATTTCTTTGCTGATTTTTATCTGATTACTTTTTTACTTGATAGTGATATTATGAGTTTAATGTCCCTGGAGTGCTAATATGAGACCAGAGATTTTTTTATTGAGAGAACATACATTTGAAATCTGGTTCCAAATGTAACATCTCCTAAAGTTTATCAATAAATGTTGCTAATATTGACATTTTGTGTCATATAGAGTAAAGTGCACCTATGATTGCAAACAATCTGTGAGTACAACCAATATGGCTGAATTTCTGTCATTATATGTGTAGTGTTAGATGTGGGAAAGCTCGAGTGTAAAGGTGGCTATCCATGGAAAATGAATGGAACATATAAAAACACACATATGTTTGTGGGTACTCAAAAATAGTTTGTGGGAATATTCCAGCCAGAGAAATACAAATTAGGCAGACTACCCAGGATTTCCCGATTTGCAAAAAACACGAAATTGTCACTTTTGTAAAAATGCAGCGATTCTTACAAAATCGCCTGCAAAATATGCACCCTCTCTTTACTGGCTCTGTGCTACCACTGAGCCATTAAAGGGAGGGTGCGCAATAGGCAGGCAGCAGAGTTGATAAATTCCTCTGTCGCCTACCTTTGAAATGCAGCATGCCCCCTCCTGAGCAATTAGCCTGCAGGCCTCATCACACCTTTGTGTGCCCCCTGCGGACCCTGCAGGCCACTTGAAAGCCCAAGTCAGCAGTATTTTTATGACAGGCACATATTTTGTCCACCATAAAAATACCCCAAATTATTAGGTTTTGGGCTGCCAATTTTGCTTGTTTGCGCCATGAAATTTGCCACCCAAAGCCGCAAAATCCTGGGGGGTCTGATAAGGGTTGCTCCCAAAAAAGGCAAAAGCAAGAATGCTTCCAGGGCAGACATAGGAATAAAACTCCCCCAAATTTCATGGAGGTATCTGGATGTGGGTACCCTCAAAACACCGGCACTCCAGTCGTAGATTTCCAGAATTAACCTGAGGGAAATTTGTTAATTCTACTACATGGGAGGAAGACCAAGGAAGAAGAGTATTTTAAAAAGGCTGTTCATTTGCATCCAGAATTCTCCGGCAGATCTCCCTGTTCTCTGCACCACAGCACTTGCCTATCGAGGAAAACATCTTTAACATTATAAGGCATCATCTTCCTCCTCCTCCGGGCCATCATGCTCCTGCCACCAAAGCACAGGCTTTGTCTCATCTGCTAGTCCCTGTTTTGGGCCATGTGGTTTGAACTGGGTCTTTGCCTATATTAAGGGGCTTTTGGTGAGCAGGGTGTGGTCGCAGGTTTTATGTAAGGCTGAAGAGTTTAGCCTCATTGACACATCTGAAGGCCCACATCCCTGAAACATCATGATGGAGGTCAATAAGTTTAATTAGAACACTGGAATGTTGAGAGCTCCATTAAAGACAAGGTTGCTATAAAAACTTGAGAAAGATCCGTGCCTAATCTGAGCAGGTGGTTCGAGGTGGGGTCCACCAAAGCTCATATCTGGGTGATAGGTCTTATTTTTCTTCATAAGAGTTTGACCCGGAGCAATACAGAAAAGAGGGAAAGAAAGAGAAAGATGGGAAAAAAGTGACAAAGGCTGAAAATGAAAGTTCAAGAGTGAGGTGAAAAGGTAAGGAGTGAATGTGGTGGATAAAAGAGGTATGGTGGATTGCACACACACCTTTATTTTCCTCTAATAAAATTCATCAGGTTTCACCTGCCAAAATATACCTGTGGAATATTGTGAGGCATATGCTAACTAGAACAGAACTTGTAATTCTGATTCCTGTGTAAACAGTAGTGTTAACTGTAATCAGAAATCAATCGGCCAATCACATTTAGGGCCTTGTTATTCGGCAACCCTGTCATTTGGTAGGATTAATGGTGGCTTGTGAAAAAATATAGCTTCGGGCCTGCCAGCCCTGCAGGTAAGTTCTCATTACAAGTTAGGCAGGATAGTTGAAGTATTTACCACATGTGGTAAATATCATTACCCCAGAGTGAAGTATTTACCACATATGGGAAATTACTCTTATTCTATTTTTTTAAGGAATGAGACATAACTTGCAGATTCGGTATTTAACACACCAAATTTTGCATATTTTGCCTTTTTATGGCCCTTTTCCCCCAAATAAATGTCGGCAGGTTTGACTTACCAGAATTTATCAGGATAAAACTGCGAGGCTTCAAAAATGATCACTATGTGAAAAAAACACTCCCAGGCATAAACTAAGGAGAATACACAATAGATTAAACAAACAAACTAGTTCAGTGGAAAAAATTATTTATATTTTAATTTGATAAAAAACAGGGGGATAAAAATTCAACACATTAATCACAATTGATAAAAAATTGATACAAATGTATTCACAAAACAGATAAAAAGAAAGTTAAATGGTCTCCAGTCAACGCGTTTCGACATATACAATATGTCTTCATCAGGACATTAACCATCAACAAGCTCTGTAAGACATAATTGTAGCATAAAATTACTATATAAAAATTTATCACATGTTTATTACTGAACTAGATTTAGGGTTTGTTAGCACATTCTATTGGTAAACAGAAAATTCTTCATTCCAAATATATGATAGTACCGCTCTAACAAGACATCATACATCATACAATTATATAGTCATAGGCTTCCTAATAGAACACCTTTTGTACATAACATTCACTTAATCTCATTTGAGGTAGGTTGTAACACAGGGAGAAGTATGCTTATTGGATATCCTCTGTTTTGACGGTTTCGCATAGTAACCTTTTATCTGCTATCAATACAAACTTGATGAAAAGAATTTTCAAAGATTTCAAAAGCATGTTCTGTCTTTATCGATAAATAGGTACAAACAGTTGCAAAAGGTATATTTAGTATGGTATATACACATGTCTATTACTAAACTTATTATACAACCGATATGATAATGTCTACTAAAGTAGTGCATGAAAAAAAGATAAGAAAAAGATAAAGAAAGACAAAGAAAAATAGAAAGTAAGTGGACAGATAACACGTCATTAAAAAAAGATTTTTATATACACTTCTTATCGTGTGTATTCCATTAAATTACTCTAGTAAGCTAAAGTGAGGCTCTTTTATTTGAAATGATGGCCTAAAGGCCATACTCTATAGTGCTGCATTCTTACCTATTTATGCAGTAATATAAGGGGACGTATGTCAAGTCTCTTCCTTATTTATCCAAGAGTTGGAAAACACGGTTAAAAAGTTCCTAAATTGAAAAGATATAATCACAACAGTGCGCATTTTAATGTAAGAAATGTTCTAGCATGAAAAACAGGTTTCTTTTAAAACTATGTTTATGTTATTACTCCCCCATTCTTACCCTAAGATTAGAGTTCATAGGTTCCACAAAATTAGGTCCGGTTTGTAAGGTGGGAGGTAACGTAGTTATTTATAAAAGATGTTCATGCTACCTATCAAATCAAGACAAGAAAAGTATACACGATATTAATTTAAATCAAGAGTGCTGTACTACTTATAAGAGTATAACCGATAAGCTGCTTACCGAGTGGAATAGTTGAATCACTTATAAAAAGTGACAGCTATTTTAAGGAACGCAGCTGCACGTTACGGTAACTTTTGAGGTTGTATTAAAGGCTGCGACGAAACTCCTAATTAAAAGAGCAATAGTCCTTAAATTAAAATGATTGAAAACTAGTACGTTCCTTATATTAGGGCTAATGATACAATCGAAAATGTTATAACATACCTTTCTAACCGTTATAAAATCCTCCTCGCCAGCAAAGTTATATGGAGAATGGCGCCGAAAATGAAGTCAGTACACTCACAAAGCGTGCAATGGCGTTTAACCACACAGGCGAGTCCTGTGGGGCGAGGACAGAAAAGATTTAATTTAAAGTGAAAACTCCAAAGGGAGTTTGAGGTATTATTTAATGGCATGCTACACACGCTTACCGTAGGCGCCAAGGAAGGAACGCCACTTCGAGTGCTGTTTGTATTAAAATCTACTCGCACGTGATACCTCTTGAGTCAGTGTATCGTTCCTGTTTACGAAAAAAGGGGGCGCTTTACTATACACAGCGTCAGATCGGGTTAAAGAATTTAACTATCCTAACAAGCGTTTAAGGTAGCTTACCGAGAGCGCTGAGGGTAGCCAGCTGCATCAGGGGTTCTGCCGACGGGTCAGATTGCGAAAATAGAGCAACTCTGATAGGTCGGTTCTGGCGTGTATTTATATGCACATTTTCAATAGGGTAACCTATCTGCTTGTTTTTTAAAGGGACCAGGCTATTTTATTCATTGGTCTATCAGTGTTGTTAAACGATAGAACCAAAACTAGTTGCAAAACAAGGCACAAAAGGGCAGCAATATGCTTCGTGCATTGGATTTATACCCCTACATGCTGTAGTGCATATAACTAGACTACATACTCCGCACTTAAGTCCGCAATCATAAAAATGATATGTGTATATATATGCGCATTTTCATCCAATTAGACTTGTATTGTTGACAAGGGCTATTCTATTGATTATCCGTATAATAAACGCACCCTAATACTGAAAAAGAACCTTATGCCGTCTTGAATCAGAGATTCAAAAGCGACTAAAAGAATTTTTAGCCACTTATAAGATAGCATTTTCCCAGGGCAATTTATTATTGAGTCCCTGGGTGAAAGTTTTAAGAGAGAAGATCCAAAAAACTTCGCGTTTCTTTCGTATTTGTTCTCCTCCCTTATTATTTGGGGTATTAATTTTCTCAAGTATACGCCATCGCAGATCAGATGGGGCATGATTGTAATCATTGTAATGTACAACTAGGGGTGCAGAAAGTTTTTTGGTCTTGATAGCGGACCTATGCTCTGTAAGCCGAGTTTTTATTGGTCTGGATGTTTCACCCACATACCCCAAATTACAAGGGCACAGGAGCAAATAAACCACATTACTTGTGTTGCACGTCCATAGGTCACTGGCTTTGATGTCATAGCCATTTAGTTGAAATGACTCTCCTATTAAAATGTCTTTGCAGGATTGACAGGAACCGCATCTAGAGGTGCCTTTCACAGGGTTTGGTCCTTGTATAGATTTCTGTATGAATGGAGGTTTTTCAGAGGTACCTATGTATCTTGATCTTACAATGAAATCTTTAAGGTTCCTATTTCTGCGATGTGCAAACATAGGTTTCGGCAGGTTTGACTTACCAGAATTTATCAGGATAAAACTGCGAGGCTTCAAAAATGATCACACAACTCGGAATTAGGCCTGGGCGTAGTTCGTGGACTCTTGCTACGCAGAACTTCACGAAGTTACAAAAAAACTCTGCGAAGTTCAGCGAGTGGCAGAGTGCAGTGCGAACTGCAGTTTGTGCTGGTATTCCTGCAGCTGGGGTAGAAATTCTACCCGAGTGGCAGCTCGTGCTCCCAAACTTACCGTTTGCGATTGCAAACTAACTGTTCATGATCGTGAGCAGGAAAAAACTCATCTGCACATCGCAAAGCAGTGTTTTTGGCCCTCCGCAAGCTCCGTGGAGGGCGAAGTGCAGAAAACTCTGCAAACTCCGCGAACGGAGCAAAGTTCACCGCCCGGGCCTACGTGTAATTCTGATACCTGTGCAAACTCGCTGGATAGGAAATTAGTCCAGCACATTTAATCAGGACCTTTTTCTTCCACAATTTTAGAACTGAAAAGGTTAAATTTCGTATTTCAACTGATGCAACTCTCAGCCAATACTTAATTTGAGCTATGTTGATTGGTTCTAACGGCATGTATTTTTGGGGAACAGCATTTATTTTTCTGCATCAGATATCTACCATGAGAATGAAAAAAACACACAGGGTAAAGACAGATTAAGAGAAATACAGGCAAAATCACACACAGAGAAAGGAGGAACCTACAAGAGAGTGATAGTGGGGCAGGAAGTGTGTGGTAGTGGATTCAAAAGGCATGATAAGGATTTATGACTACCAGCCTTGGAATTCAAGGTACAGTTTGAAGCACTAAGGTTTACCTGGAGCAGTCGCTGGCTTCTGAGCAGACCTTCAGCATAACTCCAATTGAGCTAAAAGGTCTGAAGCCCTTCCACTCAAGTCATTTGCAGTAGCCTGGGCTGCTCCAACTTCCAGACCACATAAGACATTTTAGCAATGTGTGCGCTGGACTGGAGCCTCAAGAGCACCTCACCCAAAGCTTTTCACAGGTCATCCAAAGCTGTTTGCAGGTCGTCCTAAGTTAGTTTAAAGTTACAGGAGGTTTTGTGTTTATTATTGCTTCTCGTACCCCACTGCAGCCTCGGTTATTTGGCTAATTAGTGAATTTGTGAGGTGTTTACTTTAGCATATGGGTATAAATGATATGGAAAGGAAAGGAAAGACTCAATTATCATACAGAGTCCATTGAAAAATATACAAAAGGCGAACTTTGTCATAGTTTCAAATTGCAAAAAAGTCAGGGTATTTACTTTGTTTTATTCCCTCAGCCCCTTGAACCAGCTGTTTATGAAAGGCACTATTTAAACAGAAAGTGAAGAGAAAAATGGCAATATTCTGTCATTAGGTTTGTTAGACTTGGCATCTTTTGGTGTGTTTCCCCTGAGTTTTCGCTTTCTAACCTCCTGGTTTTGACTCTGTTTGTGCTGGCTTAGTGTTTCTGCGCACTTTTCTCACTGCTGATCAGCCGTAAAGTACAATTGCTCCAGTGGTAAAATGTGTTATGGATTGGTGTTTCCATGATTGGTGTTTTTGATTTATATATTCAGTCCCTAGTAAAAGTGCACTGAGGGTGCCAGGGCCTGTAAATCAAATGCTGTTAGTGGGCTGTAGCACTGGATTGTGCCACCCACACAAACAGCTTGTAAATGTAACTCTAGCCTGCCATTGCAGAGCCTGTGTGCAGTCCGGGACTGCCATGTCGACTTGGCAAGTGTACCCACTTTCCAGGCCCTTGCCTTCTGTTTTCTTACATGTCATTTACCCCTAAGGTAGGCCTACAGTACCCCTGTGGGCAGGGTGCAGTGTATGTGAAAGGTAGGACATGCCCTGGTGTGTGTGGCATGTCCTGATAGTGAATTACTGCCAATGCGGTTTCTCACTATTGCAAGGCTACCTGTTCCCTATAGGACAGAATGGGGAGATTGTTTATAACATCTTACAAACATAACTAAAACAGTCATGTAAAAAGCTATAGCGCAGTTGGAGACAAGCCTACTGCCCACTGGCAAAAACAGTAGTTAGGAAATCTCAGAAAGATTACTATGCTGACATCAAAAAGAGCCAAAGGCAATTTCTACGCAGAGTGCATCGCTCAGTCAAAATATAACTCAAAAGAAATTTTTACCATCGTCCAGAGTTTCCTGAAGCCTTGTGCGGAACGAATTGCCAACCCTGCTTTTAATTCTTGGTGCGAGGAGCTGTCCTGGTTCTTTATTGATAAGATTCAAACAATCCAGGACAGCTTCGGGCCCATCAGTCAAGTGCGGGTGGATCATCCTTCGCCGATTGTCTCAGACTTGGATACAGCCAGAACCTCATTGTCAGCCTGTACTTGTATTTCTATGCTAGATACATTGGTCATCCTTAAATCCCTCAAATCAGGTTCAACAGCTGATTCTTGCTTAGCTAGGCATTTAGCAGCAGTAGAGGAAGCGGTTAACCCTGAAGTGAATAATATCATCAATGTATTGCTTCAAACACCCACGGTTCCATCTGAGTGGAAACAGGCCAAGCTACTTACCTTGCTAAAAAAGCCTTCCTTAAACTCTGCCATACTAGCCAGCTACCTTCCCATCTCACCTCTCCCGGCAGTGGCTAAGGTGTGTGAGAAGGCAGTACATAAATAACTCTCCAAGTTCGTGGAGACTTCTGGTGCCCTCCACCCAGTCCAGTCGGGATTTAAGGCCACATATAGCACTGAGACTGCCCTGGTTGAGATGTCGGAGGCTATTAGGGAATGCCTAGATTCAGGCGGCAGAGCGGCCCTGATATTATTGGACCTCTCTGTCACCTTCGATACAGTGCCACATCGCCAACTTTTGGCCCGTCTCTTCAATATCTAAATTTCTGGCGGGGCTTAGGGATCAAATCCTTCCTAGTAAATAGGACACAGCAGGTATGGCTGCGTCCCTTTTCTTCAGCACCAAGGAAGGTGACTACCGGAGTCCCCCATGGCTTAACTCTGAGCCCCCTCCTTTTTAATGTTTCTGTTAAGCCTCTCATCCATTTGGCAGAGGAGCTGGGTGCACAGATCATAGCCTATGCAGACGATACCCAGCTCCTCTTCACATGGAAGGATAACGATCTGTCCGCTGTTTCATCCAAAAACTGTTTTGCAGCAGTTTTTAAATGGCTGGCAGGAGCTTAACTTAAATGTAATGAGGATAAGTCTAAGATCCTCTTCTATGGATCTTTCCCACTGCATTTCAGGGACGACCTCGGGCCTAAGGGTTACCAATGCCGAAGTCTACGGGGTGCCCAGTCAAGAATCTGGGGGTCTGGTTTGGCGAGGACCTCCGTTTTGCACCACAGATAAAGAAATTGGCTGGTGTGTGCTTTGGCACACTGAAATCACGCAGGAAATTCCTGCCATTATTGTCCAGATCAGCAAAAGAAATGGTGACCGGCGCCCTTATTCTATCGCACTTAGACTATGCCAATGCTTTATAAATTGGCCTTCCCGGCTATCAGTTAAAAAAGTTACAGACTATCCAGAATGCAGCAGCAAGAGCGCTGTTGGGCATACCTGGTAGGTCCAACACTAAACAACATCTTCTGGATCTGCATTGGCTCCCAGTGAGACAGTGTGTCCTGCCCAGGTAGACGCTGCGTGTGAGGAGGACTTTGGCCAGCAGCAGTGGGGACAAGTGCGAGGACCGACAGCTCCTCCCCCTTCCCGCCGGGGGCTATAACAACTTCTTGCTCCTCCCGCTTCGTGGGAGACGCTGCGTGTGAGGAGGACTTTGGCCAGCAGCTGTGGAGACAAGTGCGAGGACCAGCAGCCCCCCCCTTCCCGCCGGGGGCTTTAACAACTTCTTGCACCTCCCGCTTCGCGGGAGACGCTTCGTGTGAGGAGGACTTTGGCCAGCAGCTGTGGGGGCGAGTGCGAGGACCGGCAGCCCCTCCCCCTTCCCGCCGGGGGGCATTTAACCGCCTACAGGCTCCTGCAATGCGGGACGCACGCGCGCGGCTGCCGCGCTAAGCCCGGGCAAAGGGCGGGCCGTCTGTGGCTATCAGGGGCCGAAAGAGGCCGGGCTGGGCCACCCCATTTGCAGTGTGCTTTAAGGTGTTTGGACTTCAGGAAGCAAGGTACGTGTTGATTACACATAATTCCGCCGAAAATATACCATTGTTAGAACACTGCCCCAATGAATGCCTTTAAGTAACAAACACCACCACCAAAATGAGCAAACTGAAGGGGGTAGTTGGAACACTAGACAATTTCATTACAAGGGCGGAATCGGTGATTATACACGAGATACAGGCAACTGAGAGATGATTGTCATTAGATCTTGTTCCGCCACAACCTCGTTTGTCATCTGTGGTCTTCACTCGCCTCTATTAATCAGGACCTAAGTGCTCCTGCTAACAACACCCGTGGGACCTTGAGCAAGATTGCCAGAGGGCAGACATTGGTTGCAACAGCGCCTGGGGGAAAGAAAAACGCGGTAAAATTAAACGAAATAAAACTCAGGCAAAAAACTACTCATTCTAATACAGGCATTCTGTGCAACAGTGATGGTACCAGAGGGGATGGGATAACTGAAGTCCAGATGTGCAACTCCATTTCCACCAAGACTGAGGATCCTTGGGTCAACGGTCCAAGTAACTCTGACATGGGAATCGAAATCTTAGACACTTTGATGGAAGGTTTTGAGTCCAGACTGGACGATGTGATGGACATTTTTGTTAAGAAACTTGATGTTCTTTGGGAGAATATGTGCAAGAAACACTCCTCGATAGCTAACACAAATAGGGGTGGGGCCGGGGAAATTTCTCCGCGACCAGTACTCAAGGATCAAATAAATGGTCAAATTATCTGTAATGATGATTTGCATTCCCACAGCGCAGCAGATCCCATAGTGTCCCACCAAACTGCCCTTTGTCACCGCTGTGGGACAGAGAGAGCACCTCCGGTAACAAACGATGGCCGTATTAATGGAAGCAGCGGGTTGACGATAAGGAAGGACGGTATGGGTACTCTCAAGGAGGTCAATAATCAGGGTAGGCAGCCCAAGCAGGGTCTAAGGCCAGTTAATGTCATCAATACTGTGAATGGTGATCTTAGTAAGCCCGGTTCTCATCCCAACCCTAATTCCAACTTCAACTCGGATGTTCTACATCTTCCTCTAGCCTCTGCCCCATATGTGCTTGTCCTAACCGGCGTTCCTGCCCTTAGGGAGGGACAGAAAGAGTCTTGGTGCGATTTGCAAAACAAGTCGGTAGACTGGCTTCACAAACACAAAAAGTTTGATCCGCACAGGATGGATGAGGTAATCATGGTCAGGCGAGTAAGGTGGGTAGGATCTTCAAACAATTCCATAGAAGGGGACTGCATTGTCCTAAATTTTAGAAGACCCCAGTTGGTCAGTCGCCTTCTATCCATCACAGAAGAATCATTTAACCCCCGACTAATATTAGCACTCTCCCTCTGGGCCACTTTTACAAGCTTCCCCCAATTACAAATAGAAGCATTGAAACAGTTATGCCCCTTTTCAATGCATATCATGCTCTGTCCACTCTGGACACTCAAGATTGACTATTAGATATGGTACCCAATGTAGAAGTGAATGATAGGCCACCCGTAAACATCCCAATCAGAGCCAATTGCCCCTAGAGAGGTCACACCCACTAACAAGTGGTAACGATATTAGACTGAGTGTTTTGAGTTGGAAGTGGCAGGTCTACGCACAAAACTTGATAATGTAGATTGGGTAAATATGATTAGGACATATGATGTTGTCATGTTCCAGGAAACATGGGCCACAGAAGAATTATATATCGAAGGGTTTCATTGCTTTAGTGTGTTATCCCAAGTACCTAGGATGGGGAGACCCTCGGAAGGTCTGTTCATGGGAATTAATGTGGCCACTGGTGGAAGTTTTAAGGCTATCTCATCTGATAGTTCAGACTATCAAGTAGTTTTGTTTAAAAGAGGGATTCATTTCCACCTGATAAACTTTTATAACAAGGATTTTCAGTAAGTTACAAATAAGAGTTTTATAAAGCTCTTTGATGTTATATCGGATTTGGACAATTACTCCAATAATGGGGATTTATTGGGCATTATACTGGGGGGGGGGGGATTTTAATGCTAAATTATTAGACACACATCTTGCAAAAGGACCGGCTTATCACAGTCAATCGATTAGCAGAGGTAGAGAACTGTACTGGTTCATAAGATCACATAACTTGTCCAATGTTATGGACCTGGTTAAGGGGTCAACTACGATCAACCATCCAACCTATAGGGGAATGGGTCGAGCTCTATCACAGATTTTATTTTTGTATGCCCCCTGATAGAAAAGCAACTGGTAACTGCCGAGGTAGTACCTTCCCGATTTCGGAGATCATAACCCGATATACACTGCCCAAAGGCCAACTTTTCAGACCGAATGTGGGGCCTCAAATCTAATAGTGTCAACCGACAATTTAAGATTGTGTTGGAGGGGGGTTGACAACTCCGAAATTTTTAGGAAACTGGCAGGGGACAATATGTCCCTTATTGAGTCCTGCCTTTCATTAGGCCAACCACCGAGACAGATAGTTGGGGATTTTGGTAAGATCTGTCAGACAATCAAAATTCTCCTTTCTAAACCTCATCCTGAAGTAGCACCCAACCCTAGATGGTTCAACCAGTATTACTCACTAGCTAACAGGAATTTACTAGGGCCCTCTCAGCCACTCCGAGGTGTTCAACAGAAGGAAGAAGGATCTCCTGATTGAACAATCGGATAAACTGTCTGAGGCTGCTAGCCAGAACAAGGGCAACATTGTTTAGGCTGCAGTTAGGGACGTCTGTACTATGGGCCAGTCTTCGTCACCTATTAGCTGTAATATAGCCAGCGTGGTATGGGTGGAACATTTTTCGGGTATCTATACCCCACCACCCCCTTGCGAGTCTACTTTTACTCCAGGTAACCCGACCCCTATTGACATAAGTATTTTAGAAGTTATGGAACCTATTAACCAGAGTTTAGCTAATAAGGCGCCGAGCCCAGATGGGCTCCCCTTCGATTTAATTAAGTGGAACCCGGTTTTTTGGGCCCCTCTACTTTTGAATGTTTTTAATAATTTAACCCTGACTAAAATACCCGAGACTTGGGCAAGAAGCATTATAGTCCCGATTTTTAAGAAGGGCGATAGATCCCTCCCATGTAACTATAGACCCATCTCCCTCAAAATTTTAGGAAGAGTATTATATAATAAAATTGTGGGATGGACAGAAGAAAATGCTATTTTGGACCCATGCCAGCTAGGGTTTAGGGGGCTAGTGGGAACAGTCGA
Organism: Lissotriton vulgaris; assembly: GCF_964263255.1. Lineage (NCBI taxonomy): Eukaryota > Metazoa > Chordata > Amphibia > Caudata > Salamandridae > Lissotriton > Lissotriton vulgaris. Next base: position 94,987,176 of record NC_141695.1, read on the forward strand.
ACAATGCCTTAATTTAAATTTAATTGTGGGAAAATACACCATTGCCAGGAAGACCCCCATCTACATGGCTTTTATGGATTTGTACACAGCTTTCGATCTAGTTAATAGGTCAAAGCTGTGGGCTATCCTTTTGGAAGGTGGGCTGGACGAAACATTGGTTGACTTCCTAGCATATTTACATAGAGACCTTCAGCCTCAAGTAAGGATAGGGATGAGAGGTGAGGTTTCGGGGACAATTGATATTGGCAGGGGTGTCAGACAAGGATGCGTGTTGGCACCCCTGCTTTTTATCATATATATCAATGGGCTGAATACCTCTCTGAAAACGGCTACTCAAGATGTCCCATATGTTAACAAAGAGCCCATCCCGGTACTCCTTTACGCAGACGATGCGGTTCTCATAGGTCGCACCCCTAACTCCTTGCATCTTCTTATCCAAAATTCTAACAATTAATTGAAAGAGCTAGACCTTCAGGTACATTTTAAAAAATCCTTTCTTATGAGCAGTGGCCCAAGGAAGTGTGAAATAGGAACGATCACGATAGATGGCCAAAAATTGACCTCTGTGAAATCATTTGTCTACATAGGGTTGGCCTTTGCTGCGAACGGCTCCTGGAGTGAGCACTTAGCTCGCGCCAGGTGCAAGTTCTTAAAGGCCACCAATTCAATTTTAAGCTTACCCCGCCCTAAGACTGCGGGGGCTCTTTTAGCATTACAGAAATTATATAAACTCCAATGCGCCCTGGTGGCAAAATACAGCGCAGAGATTTGGGGAATTGTTAACTGCTCAGCAATCCAACAAGAAGAGAATAAAATTACTGAGCACCCCAATCTCAACCTCCCAATATATATGCCACAAGGAGCTCAATATTAATTTTATAACTGATTTTTTTCGAGCACGGCCAGCACTTATGTGGGTGTCTCTATGGAAGAACGAAGCAGAACTTCTGACACAACAGATTATTATGGCCGGGATGCCTGTCACCCCCTCCCAACACAATCCCCAAGGATGGGAAGACGGACGCAGTTCTGAACTTTTGGAAGGCGGGAGGGAGTTACCCTCCCGGCCGTATTTATTAAAATATGAAACAAAATTAAAACATTAAAATAACAGTTTCATATAATGTACAATTTTTCATTTATTACATTACGATGCAGACACGTTCATTGGCTAACCTTAACAAATCTCTAATACAAAGGTTTTCCTAGCCAAGTCTAAACATCCTGCAAATGCATACTTTCTAAATAAAAATTGTCCATCCTAGCATTACGGGCCAACGGCAAGGTCGCAACCGGTGTCAGATCCCTACTACCAGAACTCCCCCCTCACGGTGTGAGTGGCGGGCGCACAGAGGACTGTACCTCTGTGCCAACTCCAATTTCCCTTGTCTTTGCGGGGGCCCCCTATTTAACTCGACGCCATCTTAATGGTCGTCCGAGGACTCGTGTGAGGTGTCTAGAAGGTAGCGTGGACCCCCCTCCCACCCCACACTGTTTATCACATCCGCCGTCGCGGATATCCTGGCCCCGGGAAATTCGTAGGAGGGGCATCTAGCCGCCTCCTCCCCTGGAAGGGGCCTATGACCGCCTTCCCTTAGGCGACCCCATACTTAGTGGGTGCCGCCTCCCCGTGTGAGGGGCCAATGGCCGCCTCCCCCCGGGCGCTCCCATCCATAATGGGTGGCGCCCCCCCTCTAGGGACCTTGAAATTACTGCTCACCGATCATGACCTTACCGCCCGACCAAAAATAAATACGACGTTTTATTTACCTACTTAAGAAAGAAAATCAACTTTACATTGCAATATTTAAAACATTCAACACATCCTTCAACTAGACTGTTATACTCCGCTCCACTAAGGAAGAAAATGTTATGAAGCAAATCATTTTATTGCAGTACCAACATTGACATTTTTATTAACCACTAAACCAGGAGAGAAAAGATATTATCAAAGCAAATCAATTTTATTCCTATGAGTAAGACATTCCCCTCCCGGGACAAATGGACCCCATCTTCGAGATACATGTGATCCCCCCGAATACATCCATGCGGAATACAGTGCAACTGCGCCGAGCGAAACAACCTACCAAGCTTGTTATTGACCTTCTTTACTGAATGGTTCAGTGCTGATACAGAGAGGCCCCCCCGCCACACCTTCTTGGGAATCATGTGGGACCATGCTATTGTGCACCCCGGGATCCTTCTCGCCAACCAGCTAACAGTAGATAGAACTCGCTCGAGTAGTACTCGCCGACCGAGTGTCACCAAATCATTGCATCCCAGGTGTACTATGATTACAGACGGCGGTGACCTTGTCCGCCCTAACAGTCCCTCGACAAAACATTGAAACTGGTCAATACAGAGCCCGCCCCTTCCGTGTAAGGTCACCCTGCACCCGTATTCCCCAGCTGCGTGAATCATGTCACCTGCTTTGAATACGTCCCCGGCCCGCCTCAAGTATGAGTGGCCCACGACCCACACCACTCTTTCCTCAGCCGGTGGTCTCTGACCGCTGGTCCCCAGGTGCCGGGTCGACTGCACAGTACGCCCCGCATAGCATGCTTGCGAAACTGTAAACCAAACAGAAGACAAGAAGCGTGAGTGCATGACATTGGCTTCACAACATGTGCAACCGCACATACCTTTTATAACAGTTCGAGGACCATCGTCCCAATTGTTTCACCTCCTCAACACTCTGACCCCTGGCTGTAGTCTCTGTAGCAGCCCCTATCCTAAAGGAATGGGTGCCGAAATCGCCCGGGTCCAAGCCCGCCGCTGCGATTGCCATTGTTAGCACCCGCTGAAACTGAAACCTTGTCAGTGGGGTGGCGTCGATGTGTCTTAGCAGGCTTCCCCCCCATGCTTCCGCCCTTTGCGCTAAATATTCCTCAACGCCCGTCACACCCCTGCCCGCACTCTCCGTTCATCATCTTCTGCCCTCCTCACTGTCCCCCGCTTTCATAAGTCTCGCACTGGTGGAACCCGTTTTTCTGTTCTTGCTCCCCGGTTCTGGAACTCCCTTCCTCTTTCTATGCGCTCGATCCCTATCTTTTCACACTTCCGTAAAGCACTAAAAACTTTTCTGTTTACCCTGGCCTACCCCCGCTAACCTCCTGGCTCTGTCTGTTCGGTTCTTTAGAGCTCCCAGCGCCAGGAAGCCGTTTTGGCCATCGTGCGCTCTACAAATAATTTCATTCATTCATTCATTCATTCATTCATTCATTCATTCATTCAACGCACTTCACCGGGCACATGGGGGACCCTCGCATGCGCTGGACAACAATACTGTCTCCCATAGCACCCTGATCGGTCTTGGACCTGGCTATTGTGACCACCATTGAATCACCCTTGATCAGAATGTGTTCCCGACACAGACCTCCCTCCCCATCCTTCTTATTTTTTGCAACCAGCTCGCTAACCCGCATAGCCCCATGGAACGCTAATGCGAAAGCTGCCCGGAACAGCACTGCCTCGGACTGGGAGGAACATGTTGCGGGGAGTACCGACATCAGCAGGGACAACCTTTCTAACCCAATCGGGCGCCTTTCGTCTACTCTACGACCCTCAAGGCGTTGCCAACCACGCAGGGCCTTTTTTACCAAAAAGGACGATGTGGGGTCCTCAATGCCATGCGCCTGCGCCATGAATGCAATGGCGGCCCGGTGCCTATTGGCCGTTGCCGCTGATCGGCCTGCCCTGTGTAGTGCTACTAAAAACTTTAGGACATACTCCTCCTGCCCCCAATTGTCCCCTCCTGCTGGACCCAAAAATGCACAATAGGAACGAAACGCTCCTTCGTATGCCTTCCTTGTCCTGGGGGCTAGGCTTGCTCCCACGAGGTCCTGTAATCCGGGGCACCGAGTAACCAGAGTGCTTCGGGAAATGGTGCCGCCACTAGGTCCGCGGAAGGTAGATAACCCCTGAAGGCCTGCATGTGGGAACGAGAGAGTGCATCAGCCGCCTGGTTCAGCACACCCGGCACATGCCTCTCCCTAAAATGAGCGTTCAGTCTCATGCAAAGTAGTATAATTTCCTTCAGTAATCTCAATATCCACTTGCAGCGTGCTGCCTGATTGTTTATGCATTCGACTACGGTCATGTTGTCGGAACAAGACACCACAGAGCAAGCACAAAACTCATCCGGCCATGCCTTCAGAGCCACAAACATGGGGAACAACTCAAGAAACCCAATGTTACCTGTGAGCCCACTGGTTTGCCACCACGTCGGCCATGTCTGCGCCGACCATCGATTACCGAAGATGGCGCCAAATCCTACGCTCCCTGCCGAGTCGGTCCACAAACCCAGCTCGTCCGAGGACGCTGGTGGCTTGCCCCACACCACTCGACCGTTGAAATCCGCCAGAAATGCCAACCATATGCGCATATCCTGGCGAACCTCTGCAGACAGTCTTGTGCGGTGGTGCCCTTCCTTGAGACCAACCATGGCTTGTGCAATAGAGCGGGAAAAGGGGCGGGCCATTGGTATCACTCTAAGGGCAAAGTTAAGCTGGCCCACTGCTTGCTGTAACTGATGGAGAGTAACTTTCTCTTTGCTAATGCACAGTTCCAGAGAGGCCCTGAATTTCGCTACTTTGTCCCTGGGCAAACGGAAGCATCCCTCCACCGAATCGAGCTCAATTCCAAGAAACTCGAGTGAAGTAGATGGCCCCACCCTCTTCCCCGGTGCCAATGGCACGCCGAACCGCTTCATGAGAGTGCAAAATTCCCGTAACGCCTGCGCACATTCCGTGTCACCGGCTGCCCCCAAAAACAAAAAATCATCTAGGTAGTGCATAACCTGGGTATAGCCCGTAGCTTTGGTGAACGCCCATTGCAGAAAACATTTCTCAAAATAAGCACAAGAGATGGAGCAACCCATTGGCATACATCTATCCATGTAGTAGCGTCCTTGAAACACAAAACCTAACAGACGCTGATCCCGTGGGTGTACCGGGAGCAACCGGAACGCTGACTCGATATCTGACTTCGCCATCAGCGCTCCGGGCCCCAGGCGATTCAACATGGCGACGGCCTCATCGAAGGATGCGTACCGCACCGAACAAACTCCTGGGTCAATCGCATCGTTCACCGAAAGACCCCTAGGAGCCGACAAGTTATGAATTAACCTAAACTTACCTGGGTCCTTCTTGGGGACTACTCCCAACGGGGAACAAATGAAATTAGTGACTGCCGGGTGCCTATATGGGCCAGCGACCCGGCCACGGGCAACCTCCTTTGCAATCTTTCTTTCTACCACCGCCGGATTCTGCTGAACCAACAGTTGGTTTTTACACAGTGATTGCCCCCGAAAATCCCCCGCCGGGATGTGGAAACCATACGAGAAGCCGTCCCGCAACACCCCAGCGGAGACATGATCAGGGTATTCATTTAGCCAGGGGATCATTGCCATGATATCTACGGGGGTAGGTAGCGGTACCCCATGGTCGACATTAGACCTGTTTGGCCCCTCCTCTACCCCCTGTATCACCATTCTTGGCTCTGCACGAACTCTCAGGGTGTGAAGAATGTCCGCACCATGCACACTCATGCCTGAACTTACATGTCCCTTGTGGCCTCGTGCACTTGCCTCTGTTAAAGTTCCAGCAGACCCCTTTTTTACCCCCGTTCCCACCACTCCTCGGTTGGTGGTCACCAGCGGGGCCTGCTCGAAAGGGCGCCGCCGATTGATGGCGGGAGGGCGCCAACCCATTCCCGCCAAGCAAAGACGACTTCGTCGCGCCCAGCAGGAGCTGCTTCTGCCAAGAGATGGAGTCGAGACAATCCCACGTCAGAGATGAATCGTACTCCTTGGCCTTACGAAACTTACTATCATAACCCATCCATTCATCGCCCTCATACGTTTCATAGAAATCCATTATACGTGCCTGATAGCGGGCCAATTCGGTCAAAACCTCGGGCTTACGTTCCCCAATGATTGCAGTAAACATCGCAAAGGCCTTGGCCCAATTTGAGATCGTCTCATCAACCCTGAACCCCGCCATTTTGGCACGCCACACACTCGGGTGCCACAAATCCTTCTGAGTTTTAACATACTCCATCTCGCGATGGTCAGTCAGGAGAGAAAACATATTCACATACTTATCAGCCCAAATCCATTCTTTCGTGGCCAGCGGAATATGTTGGACCACCTTTTCCCTTCTTTAGGGTAAAGACCCCTCCCTTGCCATTGGCAATGGCTGCTTACCCGACTCCATAGCTGGTCCCGCTGTTTTTTCAACGCCAGCCGCTGGTCCTTCCGAGGGAACCTGTGGGGGGACAAGAGGGAGATTCGCCTTCGCCGGCATCTCGGGATTGCCGCAACTGCTTTATTAGTAACTTGGCCTCTTCGGCCGTGTCTCCTGGTGCCGTAGCACCCCCTGTATCTTTGCCAAGCCATGCGGCTAACTGGGCGGCCAACTCCGGAGGCATATCCTCCTCGTTAGTGGGCGTAAATACAACCGGAATCGGTTGGCCCGCGTCCGGGATCGGTAGGGGGGCCTCAACTGGACTAACCGGGCTTGTCGGGGGTGACTCGGGAACTGGGACCCCCCCACTGCCGCCCTATTCCTGGCCCTTTTACCTCTCCCAGCGGGGACGACACCCGGCAATGCTGGTCCTATGACTTTCTTCGGTCTGCCCGAATTGTTCATAGCCGCGATCTGCTTTTTCATGCTCGCCATATCCTTTATCAGCATGCGGAGCATCTGCTCAGTCCCTGACTTCTTTCCGGCCTTCTTGCCAGGCATCGTTGTCGGATGTTCGACCCTTTCTGCTCAACGCGGTCCTGGATCCGAAGGTTCGGAGTCGCTAAAAGAGAAACACAAAATTACAAGTTCTCAAAATTGCTCCTTGTTCCGTCGAGGGCTCACGTGCAACGAGAGGGTGCAGCTTCCAAGCAGGAACAAGAGGATGCTTCTTCGGATTGCTGCTCCTTTTATTCCTCTTCGGGAGGGCGTGTACCCTCCTCCGGTACGCCTACGGGGCGTGGCCAACGGTGTAGGTGTCTAGGACAACCCTTCTTGGGTGGGAAAAGGCGCGAACCGGCTACGCCGCTTCGGGCATACCAGCCGAGACACGCCCCCGCCAAAAAATGGCTTCCCGGGGGGATCCGGGCCCCCTACCATACGTTCGGGGGGACCGAGTGGTCGCCCCTTTCCAAAAGGACTGTCTACAGTGTGATAAAGGCCTAGAAATCCCATGGCTAAGCAGTGTCCTTGTCAGTCTGCGCAGTATAAACAAAGAAAGTCTTTTCCTGGATCCCACATCAGTTGAATTAGTCCCTAAAAAAGAACTTCGGAAGGCTCTGTATTCATTATATAACAACGAGCGGGTAGTGGCGGAGTCCAGGAAAACTTTCGTGCGAAACTAAATGGCCTTAGAACAGCACTGCTATCTTCTTTGCATGTACTTGACTCTACCAATGAGCCGTTGGGAAAGGAGCATCCTGTTACGATTAAGAGCAGGCACAATACGATTTGTCCTCTGTTTCCCACTGGGCTATAGCAAAAATATTAATCAAACTTTGTGCCCTTGTGATGATAGGAGCGAGCAAACCACCATGCACTTTATATTTTTCTGTAAATACTATCTTAAATATTCTAAACAGTTGCTTTACCCATATTTTAATAAGCAAAGACCAATTACCTTGGAGGCAGCATATCACTGCATGCTAGATCTAGACAATGTTGAATTGATATTCCGCACTGGCACTTTTTTTAAACTGCAATAATGGCGCGTAGGTCTATGATGGTTTCTTGAAATTTACGCAATCTGTTAACTGTTTTAATTAATTAGCTGTACCTATCGATATGATGATTACCTATCGATATGATGATTGCCCTTGCACTAGCCACTTAGGATATATGTACATGGAATTTCACCTTTCAATCATTATGATGTATTTAAATATTTTGCACTAATTATTTTGGACATATGTACATGGAATTTTATCTTTTTAATTATTGTGATTTTTTTATCTTGTGCTTTAATGGTTACTATTGTATCCAAATAAAGTTGAACTGACTGACTGTGTCCTGTTCAAGGCACTCACGCTTGCCCATGGTGCCTTATATAAATCTGGGCCCACCTACCTAAGAAGACGATTTGATTTCTTATGTGCCTCATAGACATCTTCGTTCTGCAGGGCAATGCTTCACTGTTATAACACGCTTCTGCCTTGCTAGGATGGGGGGGAGTTCCCTCTCTTTTAAAGCCTGGAATGCTCTGCCCTACGAACTACGAAACACCCAAGACCTTAGGCTGTTGAAGAAGCAGCTAAAAACCCTGCTCTTTAACTAAACACCTAGCCGCGTTCCACGCCCTTCAGTCTCCTTCATACTGGCTTCCACGCCGGGACACTCCAGAGTATCCATGCGCGTTATAAATATATAATAACATAACATAACATAACATAACATAGCATAACATAACTGGCCCTGGGAACTAGGTAGGAAAATAAAGTTTAGTATGCCTAAACTCAGAATTTAAAAATGCATCTTTTAGTGAAGGTGATTTTTACATTCTGTGTTTGTCAATACCACTTTTGAAAGTAGGTATTTTCTTGCTCAGCCTTCCAGCATGCCTCTGTTGGGTTTGTGGATTTACTGTCTGGGTTTTGGATGACAGGGGCTGGAGAGAAGCAGAGGCTCCAGATAGTCTAGGTGGTTCGGGAAAGGGTTGAATAAACCTGGGCAGCATTTAGAGTAGGGGGAGGAGAGTTCCTTGCACCTTAATGGGCCTGGTCTGCCTCTGAAAATGCTGTCTCCACACTCTGCCAGGAAGCCACACCAGAGAGGGCAGAACTGGTTTTGTCTAGACACAAACACTCTCTGCCTGAGAGAAAAAAGGATTTTGTGGTATAAATATTGGAGCCCAACCCCTGATCTTTTTAACTATTTTGGACCAAGAAGACTGCCAAGAAGAAGAGCTGGAGAGGATGTGAGGAGGATCTGCCACTTTGCTTTGCTGTGTTGGCCTGCAGTGGCTGCTTCTGTTTTGGGCAGTGAAAGGACTGGACTGTACTTTCTACAACTTCTTTCTTTGAGTATCTCCAAGCTCTTGAGGTAGAGCTTGCCCCCTGTTCAATCAATCAATCAATCAATCATGGTATTTATAAAGCGCACTACATACCCGTGAGGGTCTCAAGGTGCTGGAGGGGGGGGGGACGCTGCTACTGTTCAAAGAGCCAGGTCTTGAGAAGTCTCCTGTAGGTTAGGAGGTCTTCAGTCTGCCGCAGGCAGATGGGGAGGGTGTTCCATGTCTTGGCGGCGAGGTGGGAGAATGATATACCACCGGTGGTCACTCTTCGAAAGTGGGGGACGGTGGCGAGTGCGCGGTCAGCAGAGCGGAGCTGGCTGGTAGGGGTGTAGAGTCTGAGTTGGCTGTTGAGGTATGCTGGTCCGGTGTTGTGGAGTGCCTTGTGTGCGTGGGTGAGGAGTTTGAAGGTTATCCTCTTGTTGATGGGGAGCCAGTGCAGGTCTCTCAGGTGGTGTGTAATGTGGCTGCGGTGGATGCATTCTGGATGCATTGGAGCCGTTTCAGGAGTTTGGGCGGTGTAGAGTGCGATGCCGTAGTCCAGTCTACTGCTAACGAGGGCCTGAGTGACCGACCTTCTTGTTTTGGTGGGGATCCACTTGAAGATCCTGCGCAGCATGCGGAGGGTGTTGAAGCAGGAGGAGGAAACGATGTTGACCTGCTTCGTCATGGAGAGGGTGGAGTCGAGGATGACACCTAGGTTGCGTGCATGGTCGGTGTGTGTAGGGGGTGCTCCTAGTGCAGTCGGCCACCAGGAGTCGTCCCAGGTCGAGGGGGTGGGTCCGAGGATGAGGACCTCCATCTTGTCCGAGTTCAGCTTCAGTCGGCTGTCTCTCTTCCTGTCGGCGATGGCCTGCATTCCTTCGTGGAGGATGGTTTTGGCGGTGTGGAGGTCCTTGGTGAGGGAGAGGATCAGATGGGTCTTGTCGGCGTAGGAGATGATGTTGAGGTCGTGCAGTCGGGCGACGTGGGTGAGCGGTGTCATGTAGATGTTGAACAGCATTGGGCTGAGGGATGAGCCTTGGGGAACGCCGCAGATGATCTCAGTGGCTTCGGAGCGGAACCGGGGTAGGCGGATGCTCTGAGTTCTGTCGGAGAGGAAGGAGGTGGTCCAATCCAAGGCCTTCTCCTGGATTCTGGCGTCGTGGAGGCGTGTTCTTAGTGTGCGGTGGCAGACTGTGTCGAAGGCGGCTGACAGATCCAGAAGGATGAGGGCCGCGGTTTCCCCGTTGTCAAGCAGGGTCCTGATGTCGTCGGTTGTGGCGATGAGGGCAGTTTCGGTGCTGTGGTTGCTGCGGAACCCGGCCTGGGACGGGTCCAGGATGTTGTTTTCTTCAAGGAAGCTGGTCAATTGTTTGTTGACAGCCTTTTCGATGACCTTTGCCAGGAACGGGAGCAGGGAGATGGGTCGGAAGTTCTTGAGGTCCTTGGGGTCGGCCTTGGGTTTCTTGAGTAAGGCGTTGATCTCTGCGTGCTTCCAGCTCCCCTGGAAAGTTGCTGTCTCAAAGGAGATGTTGATGGTTTTCCGGAAGTGGGGTGCGATGGTGCTGCTGGCTTTGTTGAAGATGTGGTGTTGGCAGGTGTCTTTCAGGGATCAGGAGTGGACGGTGTTCATGAACTTGATGGTGTCATCGTCGTTGATGTTGGTCCAGGCCAGCAGGCGGTTGGTGGTTGTGGGAGCGGTGGTCTCAGCGGTTGCTGGGGTAGTGACGGTGTTGAAGCTGTCGTGGATGTCTACGATCTTGCGATGGAAGAAGGTGGCCAGCGAGTTGCACAGGTCTTGAGACGGTGGGATGTCGTTGGTGTTGGAGCTGGGGTTGGAGAGTTCCTTCACGATGCTGAAGAGCTCTTTGCTGTTGTGTGCGTTGTTGTCTAGGCGGTCTTTGAAGGAGGCCCTTTTGGCGACTCTGATGAGGTAGTGGTGCCTGCGGGTGGCGTTCTTGTGAGCTGGGTAGCTTTCCGGTGTTTGTTCGCGGATCCAGTTCTTTTTGAGTTTTTGGCAGGTTTGCTTCGAGGTCTGGAGGTTTTCGGTGAACCAGCTGGCTCTCTTGCTGGGGTGGTTGTTGGAAGGTTTCTTGAGTGGGGCGAGGGTGTTGGCGCAGTCGTCGATCCACTGTCTGAGACTGCGAGCTGCGGAGTCGGGGTCAGTTTGGTCTGCGGGTGGGCTCTGGGCGAGGGCGGTGGTAAGCTGGTCCTTGGTGACCTTGCTCCAGTTACGGCAAGGCATCTGTTGGATGTGGTGGTGTGTGGTGGGTTTCTGGAAGGTGAAATTGATGCAGCGGTGGTCAGTCCAGTGAAGTTCGGTGGTGTGGTTGAAGTAGACGTGGGTGCTTGCTGAGAAGATGGGGTCAAGTGTGTGGCCAGCAGAGTGGGTGGGTGTTTTGACGAGTTGTCTGAGTCCGAGGTTGGCGAGGTTGGCGATCAGGGTGAAGCAGTTGGAGTCGTTGTTGTTCTCGAGGTGGAAGTTCAGGTCCCCGAGGAGGATGTAGTCCATGGAGGCGAGGGCATGTGTGCTGATAAAGTCGCCGATGGAGTCGCTGAACTGCGGTCAAGGTCTGAGGGGTCTGTAAATGAGGGTGCCTCTGAGGGTGGAGTTGGGGTCGGTGTGGATCTGGAAGTGCAGGTGTTCGGCGGTCCTGAGGGTGTCGTCGGTGTTGGTTGAGACTTTGAGAGTGTTCTTGTGGACGATGGAAATTCCTCCTCCTACTCCATTGGTGAGGTCTTTGCGGGTGATCTTGTAGCCTTCCGGGATGGCTATGGCGATGACGGGTGCTGAGGAGGGGTTCAGCCAGGTCTCCGTCAGGAAGGCGTTGTCCGGGGCGTTGGTGTCAAGTAGGTCCCAGAGTTCGACGGCGTGTTTGCGGGCGGTGCGGGTGTTGAGCAGGATGCATCTGAGGAAGTTGGGTTCTTCGGTGGGCGGGTTGGAGGGACAAATGCTGGTGTAGCTGCAGTTCCAGCAGGAGAAGGGTCCTTGAGTGTGCTTCTGAGTGGCCAGGCAGCAGGTGCGTGATCGCCTGGCGTTGAGTGCATGGGCGGTGTTGGAGTCGTAGTGGAGGCTGGTGGTGTGGTGTTCGCGGGGGCCAGGGGTCCTAGCGCTGAGTGCGTTCCAGGCGCAGATGGGCGCAGACGAGCTGGCCTTGAGCCCGCCAGCGGCACGCCTGCTGCACGCGTCCACTGCGTGCCCGCTGCTGCGCGGCCTGTGGCCTGTGACCGGAGTCAAGGTCTTACGAGCACTCCCCCTCAGCGGTCTGCCTAATGTAGTGGCGGGGAGGGAGGCTCAGCTCGGAGGCGGGAGAACGGGCGTGGGTAGAGCAGGTGGGGCTGGGCAGCAGTGGTGGGAGCGGGGGAAGCACTGGAAATTAGCGGGTACAGAGTATAAGACTAAGTAACACGGCCTAAATAAAAAATGAGGCAGAAGCTGGCAAAAACGGGCAGACAGGAAAACAAGTATCAGGCAGCAGAGGAATCACAATTAGCACAGCACAATGACAGAGAAACCTTAGAGGCAGCAGCCTCGAACACCCAGGGCTGGGGGCTCCACAGGCAGTGACGGCGAGCAGGAGCTGCAGGAAGAGTGCAGGCCTGTGACCGGAGTCAAGAAACTCAGGAACAGCAAAGAGTGCTAACGAGGGCCTGAGTGACCGACCTTCTTGTTTTGCTGGGGATCCACTTGAAGATCCTGCGCAGCATGCGGAGGGTGTTGAAGCAGGAGTAGGAGACGGTGTTGACCTGCTTCGTCTTGGAGAGGGTGGAGTCGAGGATGACCCCTAGGTTGCGTGCATGATCAGTGAGTGTAGGGGGTGCTCCTAGTGCAGTCGGCCACCAGGAGTCGTCCCAGGTCGAGGGGGTGGGTCCGAGGATGAGGACCTCCGTCTTGTCCGAGTTCAGCTTCAGTCGACTGTCTCTCTTCCAGTCGGCGATGGCCTGCATTCCTTCGTGGAGGTTGGTTTTGGCAGTGTGGGGGTCCTTGGTGAGGGAGAGGATCATATGGGTCTTGTCGGCGTAGGAGATGATGTTGAGGTCGTGTAGTTGGGCGACGTGGGCGAGCTGTGTCATGTAGATGTTGAACAGTGTTGGGCTGAGGGATGAGCCTTGGGGGACACCGCAGATGATCTCGGTGGCTTCGGAGCGGAACCGGGGTAGGCGGATGCTCTGAGTTCTGTCGGAGAGGAAGGAGGTGGTCCAGTCCAAGGCCTTCTCCTGGATTCTGATGTCGTGGAGGCGTGTTCTTAGTGTGCGGTAGCAGACCGCGTCGAAGGCGGCTGACAGATCCAGAAGGATTAGGGCCGCGGTTTCCCCGTTGTCAAGCAGAGTCCTGATGTCATCAGTTGCGGCGATAAGGGCAGTTTCTGTGCTGTGGTTGATGCGGAACCCGGCCTGGGACGGGTCCAGGATGTTGTTTTCTTCAAGGAAGCTGGTCAATTGTTTGTTGACTGCATTTTCGATGACCTTTGCCAGGAACGGAAGCAGGGAGATGGGTCGGAAGTTCTTGAGGTCCTTGGGGTCGGCCTTGGGTTTCTTGAGTAAGGCGTTGATCTCTGTGTGCTTCCAGCTCCCCTGGAAAGTTGCTGTCTCGAAGGAGATGTTGATGGTTTTCCAGAAGTGGGGTGAGATGGTGCTGCTGGCTTTGTTGAAGATGTGGTGTGGGCAGGTGTCTTTCAGGGATATGAGTGGACGGTGTTCATGAACTTGATGGTGTCGTCGTCGTTGATGTTGGTCCAGGCCAGCAGGCGGTTGGTGGTTGTGGGAGCAGTGGTCTCAGCGGTTGCCAACATACTGGCCTCCCTTCCCCGGCAAGGTGAGGCCTCTTCCTTGGTTGACAATTCCAGCTCTCAACTTAAGATGCAACCGGCGGAGCTGGCCTCTCTTGGTCCGGTCACTATGGTGGAAGTTCTTTCGGTTTTGAGGTCCATGAAGAGCGGCTCCCCGAAAGACCCAGCACCTATTAAATATCTCAAACAGGTGGCCTCTACCATTGGCGGTCCAGCGACGGACCTTATAAACTTGTCCCTCACTCAAGGGGTAGTTCCCCCTAGTTGGAAAGGGGCGGTGGTTAAGGCTCTTTTGAAAAAGCCTAACCTTGATCCCGCCGACCTCGCCAACTTTCGGCCTATCTCCCTGCTGCCGGGTATTAGTAAGGTGGCTGAGAAGCTGGTGAACAGTCGCCTCTCGGACTTCTTGGAAGCTAATTCCCTCATGGGCGACTCCCAAACAGGTTTTCGTCCCGGTCAGGGGACTGACACCGCCCTGCTGGCGGTCGTGGAGAATGCAAGGAGCATTCTGGATTCGGGGGGATCAGTGGCAGTGATCCTCCTGGACCTCAGTGCTGCTTTCGACACCATGGACCATCAGGTGCTTCTCCAACGGCTGTCGGGGGTGGGGGTCACTGGTTTGGCTCTCAAATGGTTTGCTTCCTTCTTGGAAGGTCGTACATTTGAGGTGTGGGTAGGCCATGAAAAATCATCTTCAATCCCTCTCCAGTGTGGTGTGCCCCAGGGCTCTTCATTGAGCCCTACCTTATTCAACGTTTATATGGCCCCCTGGAGAGTGTGGTACTGCCGCTGGGTATTAAAATCATCAGTTATGCTGATGATACTCAGCTGGTGGTAGGCCTTTCCCAGTCGACGCACCATCCCGACCGGCTGCACACGTGTCTTGAGAAGATCTACACGTGGATGTGCAGCTCTGCACTAAAGCTAAACGGCTCCAAGACGGAACTGATGCTGCTGGGCAACTCTGTTCCATCTTTGTCCCACAGCAGCTGGCCTGACTGTTTGGGACCGGTACCCACCCCCAAGCAGGAGATCAAGAGCCTGGGGGTGTGGCTGGAGCAGGACCTTTCGTTTAAAACTCATGCTAAAAAGACTGCTGGCGTGTGCTTTGGCCTGCTCCGTTCAGCCCGGAAGATTCTACCTCTGCTCCCAGCGGCCACTAGGAGGCTTCTCATCCAGGGACTTATCATCTCGCGGCTGGATTTCAGCAATGCGTTATTCTTGGGCGCACCCGAATCCACCCTGAATAAACTGCAGCAAGTGCAGAACGCGGCCGCCAGGCTCTTGACAGGTCTCCCCAGGCGTCAATCTGCTCGCCCGGCGTTGAGGGCATTGCACTGGCTCCCTGTTAGGGACAGGGTGAAATTCAAGTCTCTCTGTATTGCCCATAAAGTTCTGCACGGGGTAGGTCCACCTATTCTAGGGGAGATGGTCCAGCCCTACAAGGTCCCTCGCTCTCTTCGCTCTGATCATCAACATCTTCTTCAGGTCGGGAGGGTGAAGAAGGCCAGAACGGGTGGCAGAAGGTTTTCGATAAATGTGGCCTCCTTGTGGAACTCACTGCCCTTACAACTGCGCTCGGAAGCCAGTCTTCTTCGGTTCCGTAAACTTTTAAAAACTTTTCTGTTTTCTGCTTAATCCCTGCATTCTTTTGGTAGTGTTATTTTTTCTGGTGAGCGCTGGGATGCCTACGGGTAACCAGGCGCTATACAAAACTCATAATAATAATAATAATAGTGACGGTGTTGAAGCTGTCGTGGATGTCTACGATCTTGCGATGGAAGAAGGTGGCCAGCGAGTTGCACAGGTCTTGAGACGGTGGGTGGTCATTGGTGCTGGAGCTGGGGTTGGAGAGTTCCTTCATGATGCTGAAGAGCTTTTTGCTGTTGTGTGCGTTGTTGTCCAGGCGGTCTTTGAAGGAGGCCCTTTTGGCGACTCTGATGAGGTGGTGGTTCCTCGAACACCCAGGGCCTGGGGCTCCACAGGCAGTGACGGTGAGCAGGAGCTGCAGGGAGAGTGCAAGCCTGTGACCAGAGTCAAGAAACTCAGGAACAGCAAAGACTTCAAGTTCTTCTGCCCTTGAGTTTGAGTTTGAGTTTGAGTTTGAGTTTAAAAGCACTTTTAAAGCGCACGTATACCGGCGGTTTCTTGGCGCTGTAGCTAGAGGGGACTGAGGTTTAAGAGCAGGGGGAGAGGAAGGGGAATTTATTCAAAGGACTTTGTGAATAAATAAGTTTTAAGACTTTTACGGAATTGGGGCTAGAGGGTGGTAGCCCGAAGATGAAGGGGAAGGGAATTCCAGAGGGTAGGTGCCAGAATAGCAAATTTGGAGCCGCCCCACTTCTTTCTCCGGAAGCGAGGGATGGTGAGGAGGGACTGGGAAGACGAACGTAGGTCCCTGGAGGGGACATAAGAAACAATCTCAGAGGAGATGCCCTTAGCACTGGGGACTGTGTGTTTTGTGCTGCAACAAAAAAGAAAGCAACCCAACGCCATCTACGACCATGCTGCCGACTCTGTGTCCTGGAGGCACCGCAGAGGACACCTCCGCAACGCCGCACTGTGACCCTGCACCCACCAACGGCTCCTGCTGATGCCGCTACCGAGCCGCTGCTTGAACCGCGACCTGGGGGCACCTCACTCCGCATGGCCTCACTTCACGAGGCCGCCTTGGTATCCTCGATAACGCCACTCCATGCTGTAATCGATGCTGCTGCTTGCACTGTGGTTTGAGGGCACTGCTTGTAAAGGTACACGGCGCACCACCTTCATCCCGCACCGCAACCTTGGCCTACCGACGCCGGCGCCATAGACTCCAGTTCGTCAGCCGACGACAGTGCTTCAGAAATGACGACGACGCTGCTTGCACCGTGACCTGCCAGCACTGCGACGAGCACCGCATCACTTCGCACCACGACCCTGGTCTCACCGAAGATGCCATCTGATATCGCCACCGAGCCACAGCTCAGACTGCGACCTGAAAGCGCTGCACGCGGCACTGCTGCACTTCGCACCACAACACCTGCCTCCTGCCAATGCCAGCGCTCCTGACTTCAACCTTGAGGAGTTCGATCTGCAACGCATGTGACTTCAAGGGCCCGATGACTCCGGAACTGAAGCCTGTGGATGCCGTGCTTTCGGAAGCTCGGCGAGAGGTCACCAATGCCCTGCATTTCTAAAGGTACTGTTTTGCAGGTCTTACTGACACAGTAGCTGGCCCGCGATGCCGTGGTCACCCAGAACTGTTTGGATTTGTTTGTTCACAACACCTTGATAGCTCCAGAGGGAGCTATCGACTTCAAGGAACTCTTTGTCAAGGGTATTTTGATAACTGAAGCTTTCTAAGAACTGTATTGTCTATTTGTTTAATCAATTTTGGTCTTGTCTTAAGTATAGAAAAATATTGGATATTTTTTCTAAACTGGTGTGGTGTCCTTTTCTAGTGCTTCTAATGTATTATGTATTACTGTTGGTTATGTGCAAATGCTTTACGCACTGCCTCTAAGATAAGACAGACTGCTCATGCCAAGCTACTAAGGTGGTGAGCAGGGTTTTTCTTTTTTTTAGGGGTGTAACTCCCTTATCCTGACTAGGCACAAGGGTCCCTACTTGGATAAAGGTGCAAGCCCATGCCAACTGGAGACCTCCATTTCTAACAAGGTTCAAATAATGATTCTGATAACTAATGATGTTGCCCTCCAAGCCAATTTGCTCCCTTGATCCCAGACAATAGTTGCATAATGCAAACGTTATTTTGGGTGCTGCAGGCCCCGTTGTACTATGACTTGTATGCAGGACTCCTGGAATTATGAGAACGTGGTGCAGGTGTTGCACTCTGACTTTGGCCACACCGCACCCCGAATGGGACATATCAGAGTGCAACACCTGCACCACTTTCTTTTGTCCCAAAGGCAAAATCCTTGGTGTCAGGTCGACTTTCTAAACTCCTGGGGACATATTTGGGGCATCCTCCCCAAGTGGGAGAAACCTCCTACCTGCCCCCAGGACTGGAAAGATTTTCTTTGCCCTTTTAGGGTGGGGGCATGGCCATGCCCATGGTCGACAGTCCCTACCTTTAAGTTTGTTTTACCTGCTGTCTTGTGGGCTTACTTCCGATCTGGGGGAAATCACCCACATCTGCTACCCGGGGACAGAAAAACACTCAACACATTGTTTTTGGGCTGAGGACATGCCATGGCCATTATGGACAGCCACCACCACCCCTGTACTTTTTCAAACAAACTATCCTGGTGTCTAGTCATCTTTCCGCCCCCTCCCCCAAGAGGGCATATTGGGGTAATCACCCCAATCTGCCCCCTGAGGGGGGCAGTCATTCTGTTGCTGTATTGTTTGGTGAGCGGCCTCCATCCCTATACAATTTTGATTCACATTTTCCTGCTCTTTGCTGTACTTTCTGCACCTGCTGGAGGGCAGATTGAGGATAATCCACCCGTCTTCCACCTAGGGAGTGGAAAGGTTGCTGCTATGCTTATTTGGGGTGGCCATGCCCTGGTGGGCAGCACCTACCCCAACACTGTTATAGAAACAAATCTGCTGCTGCTGGGAAGCTCTTCTCGAGCAGCCAGATCTGCTGAAATATAACAACCCCCACAGTGTCGGCCAATGACAAACACTCTGGTGATGGAGGGCACTTAAAAGGTTAAGATATTCCACAGCAGACCAAAACTTGAAGGATATACTTGTATCCTATGCACATGAGAACACCATTCTTTGCAACGTTATTTCAAGGCAACTACCTGTTATTGCCAGCACTTTAGGCCTTGTGGATTCCTAAAGAGATGTGAATCAAATATGCATTGCTTGTGAGCACAGTGCCATGTGAGGTGCCAACTGCACTAATTTTATTTTGACTTACTCATCTCAACATTCTCTAAGACCGGTACATTCATGTGCAGTCAAACAACCATAGGCTGCAACATCTAAAGAGCAGGTTAAAAACATAGCTTTTGTCAATATAAAGGCAGGGTTGCCTTTCTGGACAAATAATGATGCATTTTTAATGAGCACATTGTCATTTCACAGATGGAAATCTCTTAAAATGTTCAAAGGGGTTGAGAGCTGGTTTTGATGTATTTTCCTGTGTCTGTAGAAGCTTTCTCCTTTATTAAAACTTCTGACTGGAGTCGATAGATAGGGTTAAAACACAAAAACATGGGGGCATATTTATGAGCATCTTGAGCCACCTGTGTCGCAAACTGAAAATCATATTTATGAGGTCACACAAAGCAACGTGTACATATGGAGTAAGGCAAGGCATGTCGAATTGCTGTTTTGCCCTACTCTGCACTAGGGAGGTGTCCATGGGCATTGCAGTGGGTGCTCCCACCCAATACCCATGGATATTGACTCCTCCCCAGATTTACAAAACCATGTCAACCAGAAGATGTGGAAAAACCTTAAGTTTTCCTCTTTCCAAGTGTGCTGCAGAATGTGTTAGCACTAGGCTGTCGCATCTGCAACAGAGCAGGGGGAAGAGCAGAAATGCATCCTATTAAATAAATACGGTGCATTGATGCCCTTTCACTTTGACGTAGGGCAGCACAGCAAGGTGACTTGCTGCACTGCCCTATGCCAACACCTTATAAATAAGGCCCTTGTTGTATTGGGTTTTTTCCAATATGCTTAAAATGCACAGTTTGTCACTCTGTTTTCTTAAATTGGCACCAATTTTGTCTCTTTCCTGATGCTTGAAGTTGTAGCCATCTCTAAAGTTTAGGTCGAGGTGCACCCCTTACTGTTTCTTTTACAAATTAAGCACTGCTCGGAGCAGATTCTGAGACAAATAATGCCCTTTATTGTAATCACCTTTGTGGTAGGAAGGGATGTGAATGCTTAATGAGTAACTGCATCAAAGTAGCAGCAATGGAACTCTAGCCAAAATCACCAAAACCACAGAAAAGTGTGTGAAGAGCGCACGCTGACCACTTCTACATCCTGTCTAGAGCTTAGAGCTGCCCACGCCATGCCTCTGTTCCATTTGATATCTTTGCATCTAACCCGGCTGGCGTCCAGGTACCTAAAACACATACAGCCTGCTGTACGTGGTCACCACCAGTGATAGAACAGCGCCCCCTTCAGGATGCTAGTGGGGCAGCACGTGTGTAGGTGACGCACTAATGAAGTGGGCTCAGGGCCACCCCTGCTTCCTACATGGTTGGGGAAACAACCTTTACAACGCAGTCATTCCCAGCACTACATTTACAAAGTAGTCATTACATCGCAACATCCTTTACAACACATGTCACTACAACTCGACATTACATTGCATGTCACTACAATGCATGACACTACAACGCATGTCACTACAACGCAGGCATTACATCGCATGTCATTACAAGGCATACCATTACAACGCATAGTACTCCTACACTATCCAACACTTACCCTACTGTTGCACCCCCTAGAGTTAGAATAGTAATTTTTACCTCTACACTATCCAACACTTACCCTACTGTTGCACCCCATGGAGTTAGAATAGCAATTTTTACTCCTACACAATCCAACACTTACCTTAAATACAATGTAATGGTATGCGTTGTAAAGGCATAATGCGATGTAATGGAATGCGTTGTAAATGTAGTTTTAAAACATTTGTTGTAATGGCAAGGAATGTAAATGTATGCGTTGTAAAGGATGTTGCGATGTAAAAACTGTGTTGTAAAGGCATGCGTTGTAAATGTATGCATTGTAACGTCATACATTCATATGGTTAGAATGGTGTCAGTAAATGACAATCACAGTTCAAGGGATGAGACTCAGACCGAGGCTTGGGGGCCTCTGTTATGCTCTATCCTCTGCTATACAGTAAATCCACTGTCAATGGCAGTAAAGAGAGGCTCAAACTCGACTTGTATTGCATGTATTATTTGTATAGTACAGCTATCGCTCTAAGGGAGCATCCTGTGCTGGGCGGAGATTTGGATAATGCTCAAAATTGCTAAGGTTTATTGCAGGGGATCAAATATGAGAGAGGCACAGGTAATCCAGGTTTTCAGTAATTTCCTAAAGCAAGGTACGGAATGTGTGGATTTGAGATGGCAGGGGAGCAAGTTCTAGGCCTTAGCCCCAAGGACAGCCACAGATTTCCCATTTTTTTGTCTTACACTTAAAAGGGGGAGGTTTTAGTAAATTTGCTGATGAGGATCTAAACAAGCGGACAGAGAGATAATGTGTGAACCTGGCTATTAAATATTTAGAACCTGATGCTCTGATAGCTCTAAAAGTGAGAACCAAGATCTTAAATAGCACTCTTTTGGGAATGGGTAACCAGTGAACTGCTGCTGAAACAGAAGTGGGGTGCGGTAGTTTTAGCAGCAGATATGCCACAATATTTTGCACTGTCTGTAGTTTTATAGCATTGTCTTATTTGTACCTGCATACAGGTTGTTGCAGTAGACCAATCTAGAAGTGATAAGGGCACAGGCCACTGTCTTTCTTGCAGTGCACAGGATCAGGTTGAAGAATTAATTAGTTAAGGTTTTTTTCAAACTGGAAGCTCTTCCCAGCCACAGCTAAAACTTGTGGCCGAAAGGATAATGTAGCGTCAAATTTTACTCCTAGATTCTTAACCACATCTACAGTGTCAGGTGGAGGAAGAGTGCCTTTAGGCCACCATAAGCTAGGAATAAATGGGTTATACTTTCCTAGTGGCATGATCTCAGTTTTTTTAGTATTTCTTTTAAGGTGATTAAGTTGCATCCAACGGATGACTTCTGTAAGACATAGCTGGAACTGGTCTTCTGCGTTGGTGGTGTCCTTGTCTGACACAAGGTTCAACTGAGTATCATCATCATAAGAGTTGGCGTCCATGTTGAAAGATGATATCAATGCTCTGAGGGGAGCTATGTAAATATTAAACAGCATCGGGCTGAGGGAGGATCTCTGCAGGATGCCTGAATTCAAGGGTTTATCAGCTGACTGGTAATGTCCAAGGATAACTACTTGCCTACAGTTGGTAAGGAAGGACTTCAGCCAGGGCCAGATGGGAAATACTGTAAGAATTCATACAATGAACTAGAATGTATTGGGAGATAACATCAAATGCATCTGATAGGTCTAATAAACTCAGCTCCACATTTTTCCCAGAGTCTAAAGTGAATTTAAGGCGGATTCTGTGAAGTGATTTGGCCGTAAATCTGACTGACATGGATGCACGATATTAGCCTCTTCTAGGAAGGCAGTCAATTGACTACTTACTAGTTTCTCAGTGATTTTACTTAGGCTAGGTAGTAAGGAGATGGGCCGGAGGTTGGAAAGGGTAGTGGGATCAGATATTTGCTTTTTTGGAGGGGTTTCACTGCAGCAATTTTCCAGTCGGCAGGCACTCCAGCAGAAAAAAGTGACAAGTTAATTATATGATTGATAACCAGGTTAATGATATAAATGATAGAATGGGAAAAATGGGAAGGAAGATACTTCTCCCACCTGGCCCCCAAATTATGGCACTCCCTACCACTGGATCTTAGGCGGATAAAGGGGGAGCCACAATTCCGCAAAAAAATCAAAACATGGCTGTTCACGCAATATCTGTTTGGTCTAACTTGCCCAAACTCAGTATCTGACTGCACTGCGCTGGGAAGCCTAAGTGCAGCCATGCACTTTACAAATCCATCATTCATTCATTCAGCCAATACTTTGAGGGCCATGCGTCAAAGTGGAATCCGGACTTGCATGAAAGGATGGCTTGCTGTGACAAATCTAAACTGATAGTATGAAAGATTTGGATACTAGGGGCCAGATGTAGGTAATCCCAGATTACCGATTCTTAAATACCGAATCATACCGATTCGGTATTTAAGAACTGGCAATCGGGATGTAGGTAATTTTACCAAATTAATTACCGAATCGGTATGATTCGGTAATTAATGAATCGGTATTTACCGATTCGGTAATTGCCGGCTCAATGTCAATTACCGAATAGGTTAATACCGATTTGGTAAAATTACCAAATTGTCAAGGGGGACAGGGTGTCACTTTGACACCCTGTTGCACCCCTGATTCAGGCTTGTGTGCCATGTGACACACATACATGCCCATGGGCATGTATGTGTGTCACATGGCACAGGTGTACATGCACAGTTGTACATGCACAGATGTGCATGTACACAGGAATTCATTATTTACCACCAAATAGTATTTGGTGGTAAATAACTAATTCTTAAGGGCCTGTGGCACTGTTTTCAGTGCCACCTACATCTGGATTTACCGATTCTGTATATTTACCGATTCTGTATATTTACCGATTCGGTAAAATACCGAATCGGTAAATATACCGAATCGGTAAATATTCAGAATCGGTAAATCTAAGGACCCCTACATCTCGTTCTCCAAATACCGGTCGGTAACGGCCGAAATCGGACGTTACCGACCAGTATTTGGCGACCTACATCTGGCCCTAGGTCTATTATTAGGGGATGCTGGTGATATGTTTGTGGTGGGAGCAGATACCATATTGAAATCCGTGTGTAGATTTTGAATTTTGAATTCAAAGAAGTTATCAATTTGGTTACAGAGGGTCTGTGAAGGGGGGATTTCATTATTTATTATTTTGGGGTGGGTAAATGACTTCACAATTTAAAAAAAAAATGGTTTGATTCTGCTATCTTTAATAGATTGGTATAGTGATCTTTTGCTATTTTAATTTGTTTGTGATAGGCTTTAAGAGCCAATCTGAACTGGGTTAGCTCATCTGATTTATATCCTCTTCGCCATCTTTGCTCTAAACGTCTACAGCGAAGATGTAATCTGGCAGCTTTGGGTGCCCAGGGGGCTGCCACTTTAGTGGTAGGTTTCTTTTTCAGAGGAACTGGGGGGCAAATGTATTACTGAGCGTGGGCATCCATGAGTTGAAATTCTGGGTGTCTATTGTTGTATCGCCTGATAGAGCAGGTCTGAGAGCTAACACACAACTGATTAGGTCAGGATTATTTTACAAATAGTACTGGGAACACCAGTAGCAGAGCCCAGAGAAGTGTTAGCATAAGGCAGTTTAATCCTAAGTGGAATAAACTTGTGATATGACCATGGTAGAAGAACCAGGGAGTTAACATTTAGAGTGATAAGATTTGAACAAAACCCATCTAGGTTGTGCCCGGCACAATCTGTGGGGGAACATACCAACTGCTCAAGTCCCAGAGATTCAAGGGTATCCAAGAAGTTTCTCACTCTGGGTTCATTCTTCCATTCTAAGTGGAGTTTAAGATCCCCTAATAAGGTAAAATTCGAATATCTAACGATTTGGCGGCCTAATGTGTCTCCCAAAGTGTCTAAGAAAAGTAAATTTGAACCAGGTGGAGGCTTAATCAGTACTCCAACAAAGCCTTCAACCTGGAAGCAGAAGCCAAGGCTTTCTGTTCCTTTAAGATGTGGGAGATCAAACGTAGAAAGTATTGCGATAGACAATAGCAAGTCCTCCTCTCTGTGATTCAGTTCTATCCTGTCTCTGTATTATGTATTCCTGGGGAAGGGCCTGTGCAATGTCCTGATTGCACAATTCTTTAAGCCACGTTTCTGTGGCACTGCTCTCCTCATCTTCTCATCTGTGTCACTTTCTTCCCCTGCCTCCCGGATGAGATGCCAAGATAAAGTGGATCATCTTTCTTCCTGGATGGCTGCTGGAGATATGGCGGAGGATCTCTCTCTCCTCCGACCGTAGCCTCACTTTCCGGACCTGAGTCACAGTTTCCTGGCGTCCCGGTGCACAGAAACGAGCACATATGTGACTGTACTG
Organism: Lissotriton vulgaris; assembly: GCF_964263255.1. NCBI lineage: Eukaryota > Metazoa > Chordata > Amphibia > Caudata > Salamandridae > Lissotriton > Lissotriton vulgaris. The sequence goes on from NC_141695.1 coordinate 95,011,731, forward strand.
CACCATTGTACCCGCTTTCCTTTTTCTCTGAGTTGCCTGCCCCCCTGGCTCAGCAACGGCCTTCCTCTTCCAAGACGATTGCCTCAACACCCATGGATCCCGAGAGTGATCTGCGTCCCTTTACCTTTTCTTCCACCCGAACAGACGGCTGCCTTCCCCATTCATCTCTGCTTCTGGGGTAGGTTCTTTAATGCTGGCTTCTTATTCGGACTTTTGTCGACCCACAATCCAGCCATCTTGTCCAGGCAGTTTATGGGGTCTTTGTCCTGGCTCCTCGATTTTGAGGATACGAAGGTCCCCCTGATTGTTCCTCACCACAGGACAACGCCCACTGCTGCCAAATTGTCAATTCACCCTTTGTTGACACCCTCTGAGCCTCCGTTCTTGTATGACTTACTTACCCTAACTTTGTTGGTATCCACGGAAGTTTTCTTCGCCATGACCGGTCTTCCTACTCAATACGTATTCCTACCCCTTGCTTTTCACCCTCTACCTTCTGTGCTTCTCAGGACTTGTCTTCCATCTTATTGTTTGCACCACCAACAGATGTTGTTTGTTTAACACTCTTTCTTTTATGCTTTGTCATGATCCTGAAACTACTGTAACTATGTAACACTGTACTTTTTTAAACATTATTCCTCATGTAAAGCGCTCTGATACCTCTGGGTCTAGCCATATAAAACATCTAAAATAATAAAATAAGAGAAAGTCTAAGTAGGACTCTAAGATCAAGTAGTAAATGTTTTGGGCATGCTTACAGAAGGAAGGAGCGTTGATCAGCCCACCTACCTCGAGTTCCCATTTGCCAGCCCTCAAATGAGTGTCACAGTTATGTTGTGTATTATTAAAAGAATTTAAGAAATCTTTCGTCAGAGTCATACCTGAATGATTTTGGACAGAATTCCTGTTGCTGGCCGCGCTCTGGACTACTCCAAATAAATTGTGCATCATTGAATTATATAAATGCCAACAATTTTTTGTTAATTTTCTAGTGCAATTCTTTGAGCAGCGTACTCTTTTGAACCACAATCTTTTCATGATTACATATTCATGAATCAAACCATTACAGTACCTTCCATCAACGTGTTTAGTCCATGGGATATAATCCTCAGGTCTTCCTCAAGGCTTGTGATTAAAACAGGTAGATATGCAGAAAATTGAAAGTCCCTCCAGCAGTAAATATGTTGGTCCAAGTATGTGGTCTTGTGCCTCGTAATTACATTGAGTGGAATTGTAGAAATTGATTGTTTCTACAGCAGTGCATTGAAAGGTGCATAGATAACATTTTATACCATTGTCATTGGTTTGCTCATGGCAAACATGGCAGGGCAGTAAGATGGTTCAATCAATTTCCTTTGTTCATTCGATTTGTAAAACCATAATATGTATTATCATTTTAGAACAAAAAAACGACATCATCAATATAATTACAAATATAAGCCAATCATTTTTCATAGAACGTTACGTATATACATAAGTTAACTCTAAATAAATGTAACGTTCATAAAAAACAGAAAAAAAGAAGGTAAAATATACAGTTAGTCGTAACAGATCCTTGGAGTTCCTCACACACCACATAAAACAATTGTAAATGAAATAGGATGGTTTTATCTTGATGAAGGGAACTACTTTGGGGCCGATTCCGATCCGGGTCGGAAACAGTACCGACTGACACAGACCGGGACTGAATTCCAACCAACGCATACACGCGCAGTACGACCGGCAAAGTACGATGCATCATGTACAAAATACAAACGACTTGCACAGAGTACATTCAGTCTGACCGAAATGTACGGAAAACATTGACTCACTCGTAAACGTACCCACAACCCTTCCGACCAACATGGATAGTGAATAATTCCGACTGACACGAACACGTGCCGTACGATTGGCGAAGTATGATGAAATGTGTTTGAAATGAAAGTGGCTCGCACGGAGCTCAAGACGTAAAACCGAAACGTACAGAACATAGGGAATAGCAATGAAAGGAGCCCGTTGCAAACAACGCGTACGCGAACACTGCAACATAGCACAATTGAGTGTGACCGACTCGGATCACTCCGCAATTGATGCTACAAGTGTCCGTTTCAGTCAACTGAACGTCTCTGTCATGCTCCAATTAAATCAACAAAAATAGACAGAAAAAGGCCAAACAAGCATTGGCAAAAGCCCCAAAAAATTCAAACTAAGAACATTCATAAAAAGAACAACTTAATAAAGGGCCAAAATCCATACAATGATCCTTTGCAAATTCAACAGACCTGCTAGCAGAGAACACCACTACAATGCATACACCCACAACCCACCCACTACACAACCATCACACCACTAGCACCTCTCAAAAAGCACACTCACAAACACCCAGCTTTACGTTTACTCACTCACTCTCACTTCCACACTCACCCACAAACCCATCTCCACCACCACCCATCACCATGCCCTCAAAAAAGAATCCAAAGGTCACAAATAGTGAGTTGTAAGTGATGGTCGATGAAATTCTCAGAGTAGAGCCACAGTTACATGGTACATTGGTCAAACAGACCCCGAGTCCCAGAAAATAAAGATGTGGGAGAAGATTGTGGACAAGGTGAACACACAAGCAGCTTGCCTGTGCACAATGGACCACATCAGGAACAGGTGGTACGACATATGCAGGAGGGTCAAGAAGCTCATTGGCAAAGACCATGGGGCAATTGCAATCCACACCCACAGACATTAATGTCAGGGGGTCAGTGAAACCATTCACTGTCATCAAGCCACATCAACCCAAAGCAAAATATCCTGTGATGTGTATGCCAGTTAGATAAACACAATACCTGCAATGTCTCAGTAACATGTAACTATGCCAATACATGTACAAACATACTGACAAACACTGAAAAGGATTTGGCTCTAAACACCAACAAACACTGTCAGCCATCTTTCTAGCTAAGTTACACTCACTCCCAGGGAAGCAAAGTCCCAGGAAGGAAGGTTATGTTTGCTGTGAAGGTGGGTGTAGCCAAAAGCATGATGGGAGTCGTAGTTACAGCCAGGAGTCCTCATCCCACATGGCCCAGGAATACCTCCATGCACCATGCTCACCTCACAGGGAGTGGAAAAGTACTGCCAAGAAGGCTGACACTGGGCTCTGCTGTGGGGAGCACAAGCCCTGCTTGGACTTTGGCTCCAACAAACAACAGGACACCACTGTCAGCCATCTTGCCAGCACAGCATCACTCATTCACAGGGAAGCACAGTCCCCGGAAGTGTACCCAATTGCCAGGCTCTTACCTTCCCTTTTCTCATATGTCAGATACCCCTAAGGTAGGCCCAAGGAACCCCTGTGGGCGGGGTGCAGTGTATGTGAAAGGTAGGACATTCCCAGGTGTGTGCGGCATGTCCTGATTGTGAATCACTGCCAATTTCGTTTTTCACTATTGCAAGGCTATCTGTTCTCCATAGGACAGATTGGGGAGTTTGTTTATAACATCTTGTAAACTTAACTGGCCCTGGGAACTGGGCAGGACAATAAAGAATAGTATGCCTGAACTCAGCATTTAAAGATGCATCTTTTAGTGAAGGTGATTTTTACATTCTTTGTTTGATAATACCACTTTTGAAAGTAGGTATTTTCTTGCTCAGCCATCTAGCAGGCCTCTGTTGGGTTTGTGGGTGTACTGTCTGGGTTTTGGATGACAGGGGCTGGGGAGCAGCAGAGGCTCCAGATAGAATAGGTGGGTCAGGAAGAGGTTGAATAAACCTGGGCAGCATTTAGAGTAGGGGGAGGAGATGTCCTTGCACCTGAATAGGCCTGGTCTGCCTCTGACAATGCCCTCTCCACCTTCTACCAGGAAGCCAAACCAGGGAGGGCAGAACTGCTTTTGTCTGGACACAGACTCTCACTGCCTGAGAGGACAAAGGATTTTTTGGTATAAATATTGAGGCCCAAACATCTGAACATCATAACTCTTTTGAACCAAGAAGACTGCCAAGAAGAAGAGCTGGGGAGGCTGCGAGGAGGAACTACCACTTTGCATTGCTGGCCTGCAGTGTCTGCTTCTGTCTTGGACAGTAAAAGGACTGGACTGAACTTTCTACAACTTCTTTCTTAGAGTATCTCCAAGTGCTTGAGGTAGAGCTTGCCCCCTGTTCAGGAAGTCTCAGGAACAGCAAAGACTTCAAGTTCTTCTGCCCTTAGCACTGGTGACTATGTGTTTTGTGCTGCAACAGAAGAGAAATCAACCGAACGCCATCTACAACAATACTGCTGACTCTGTGTCCTGAAGGCACTGCAGAGGGCACCGCTGTAATGCCACACTGTGACCCTGGTCTCACCGACTCGCCTGCTGATTCCGCTACCGGGCCGCTGCTCGCACCGTGTTCTGTGGGCACTGGCCTCGCTTCACAACAATGCCTTGGTATCCACGATGACGACGTTCCACGCCAAAATGATGCTGCTGCTTGCTCCATGGTTTGAGGGCACTGCTCGTGAAGTTACATGGCACACCGCCTTCATCCCGGACCACATCCTTGGCCTACTGACGCCGGCGCCATAGACTCCAGTTCGTCAGCCGACGACAGTGCTTCAGCAATGACGATCACGGTGCTTGCACCGTGACCTGTCAGCGTCGCTACAAGCACCGCATCACTTCGCACCACGACCCTGGTCTCACCAACAATGCCATTTGATGGTGCCACCGAGAGGCTGCTCACAGCGCGACCTGAGGGCACCGCACTCTACACCGCTGCACTTCGCACTGCAACACCCGATGCCTGCCAACACCAGCGCTCCTAACTTCAACCGTGAGGAGTTTGATCTGCAACGCATGTGACTTCAAGGGCCCCCACGAATCCAGCACCGCCTATGGAACTGACGCCTGTGGACGCCGTACTTTCGGAGGCTCAGCAAGAGGTCACAGATGCCCTGCATTTCCAAAGGTACTGTTTGGCGGGTCTTCCCAACACCGTAGCTGGCCTGTGATGCTGCAGTCAGCAAGAACTGTTTGGATTTGTTTGTTCACGATGCCCTGATAGCCCCAGAGGGAGCTATCAACTTCAAGGAACTATTTTTTAAGGTTATTGTGATAACTGAAGATTTCTAAGTACTGTATTGTGGATTTTTCCTATCATTTTTGATCTTTTTTTAAGTATATAAAAATATTGGATAATTTTCTAAACCTGTGTGGTGTCCTTTTCCAGTGCTTCTACTGTATTGCTGTTGGTTATGTGCACACTGCCTCTAGGATAAGCCTGACTGCTCATGCCAAGCTACCAAGGAGGTGATCAGGGGTTATTTTAGGGGTGTGACTCCCTTATCCTGACTAGGCAAAAGGGTCCTCACTTGGATAAAGGTGCAAGTACTATACAACTGGAGAACCCCATTTCTAACAAGGTGCTGTAGCCCTCCAAGCCAATTTGCTCCCTTGATCTCAGATAATAGTTGCATAATGCAAACTTTATTTTGGGTGCTGCAGGACCCATTGTACTATGACTTGAATGCAGGACTCCTGGAATTATGAGAAAGTGGTGCATGTGTTGCACTCAGAATTTGGCCACACTTCTCCCCAAATGGGACACATCAAAGTGCAACAGCTGCTCCACTTTCTTTTGCCCCAAAGGCAAAATCCCTTATGTCAGGTCAACTTTCTAAAGCCCCAGGGACATATTTGGGGCAACCTCCCCAAGTGGAAGAAACCTAATACCTGCCCCCAGGGGTGAAAAGATATTCTGTGCCCATTTAGGGTGGGGGCATGGCCATGCCCATGGTCTACAGTCCCTACCTTTCAGTTTGTTTTGCCTGCTGTCGTGTGGGCTTACTTCCCCTCTGAGGACAAATACTGGGGGAAATCACCCACATCTGCTACCCGGGGACAGAAAAACACTCAACACATTGTTTTTGGGGTGAGGGCATGCCATGGTCATTATGGGCTGCCACCACCACCCCTGTATTTTTTCAAACAAATTTTTCCTAGTGTCTAGTCGGCTTTCTGCCTCTCCCCCCCAGAGGGAAAAATGGGGGGTAATCACCTCCATATGCTCCCCGAGGGAGGCAGTAATTCTGTTGCTGTATTGTTTGGTGGGCAGCCCCCATCCCTATACCATTTTGACTCACATTTTCCTGCTCTTTGCTGTACTTTCTGTAGCTGCTGGAGGACAGATTGAGGATAATCCACCCCCTCCTCCACCTAGGGAGTAGAAAGGCTGTTGCCATGCTTATTTGGGGTGGTGACATGACCAATGCCCTGTTGGGCTGTACCTACGCCAACACTGTTATAGAAACAAATCCCTGGGCCCTTATTTATGAGGCCTTGCGTCAGTTTTGCGCCGCCGGTGCGTCACTTTTTGTGACGCACCAGTGGCGTAAAAAATGCGCCTTGTTGTGCCATATTTAAAAAGTGACGCATCTAGGTAGATGCGTCACTTTTTAAACGCCTGCGCCACATTATACCTGCGTCAGGTATAATGTATGCAAGGGGGGCGTTCCCCCGCAAAAAGCCTCGTAATAGTGACGCAGTGAAATCTATGAGATTTCACTGCGTCACTTTTAGGATGCTGTTGCGTCAAAATCTTGCGCCTGCCTTACAGCAGGCGTAAGACTGACGCAAGCCCTTTCACATGGGGCTTTCCCCATGTGAAAGGACGCATTGCTGGAGTTGCGTCACTTTTGTGACACACTTCAGTATTGCATCACTTTTGCACTTACAGATACGTCAGAAATACTGACGTATCTGTAAGTCCTTGCGACATGATGCGTCATACATCAAATATGACGCATCATTGGTGTCGCAAGGAGTGCGCAGTGAAAAGTGACGCATCGCTGTTTTCACGCAGCGATGCGTCACTTTTCATAAATGAGGTCCCTGGTATCTACTGAGCACCCTGAGGGACAGACATACTTACATTTTTTAGAGGGATGTGTGGGAGCACAATCTCTTCTGAAAGGGGCAGTGCCCCTCAACCCTGGAGCCTGGTGGGCGGATCCCTGCTTGGGGATCTCTCTCTTCTGGCAATCCCCAAGCAGAGCTCCATTGGAAAGGGGACATTATCCCAATTCCAACAATACCTCTCCTAAGACTATCAGTGCATAGAGGGCTGAGCTATTCCCCCAGAAAACCGATGCTGTGAAAGTAAAAGGATCCCATGGCCTTGTTTTACTTTCACTTTTAGGAGTAATGACGTCAGCGCCTCCTGCATACTAATCCTCATTACAAAGGAAAAACATCTCTCAGGCTGCTGGGAAGCTCTTCTCGAGCAGCTCGATCTGCAAAAATAAAACAACCTCGATAGTGTCGGCCAATGACAAACACTCATTGCTGTTGGTCCTGCCAGATTAAGTAAGTGTACCGCCGACCACGGGGCAACGCTTAACGTATTTGAATCTCTTTGAATTCAATCTAAGCCACGCACTGACAAAATGGTTCTTTTGTAGTTTCAGGCGCCTATATTCTCCCAATGCAATAGCGACGAACGCGCTAACGGAATTCCCCTTATACTAACTCGGGTTCTGCTCGTTTAAACCCTTCAAGTAAGTAGCCTTGTCCTATTTAGCCCAGCAGTGACCAACAGCAATTTAAAGGTCCTAATTATTTTTTTCTTTCACTCTACAAGTTCAAGTAGGACCCTCGTCCAAGTAGAAGTGACTGAGCGCTACTTGATTCCCTTCTCTGAAAGATCCTAACTCATTAACTACAGTGTAAGTGCTTACACTTGTCACAGTTAATATGGTTATTCTCCAGCCTGCCCTTTTGTTAACTGGCTCAGTATTAATAGATACTGTTTTAAACCCCTAGACCAACCCAACAACTATGCTTCCTTAATTTGTATTTAAGGTTACCAAGTCCATCCCATGTTTACTATTATTCTCCATTACCTGCAGATTCTATTGAGAACAGCGACATCCAATCAGCTGTACTGTCAAAAAATCATCCTTGCCTAAAATGCATCGGCAAGGTACAGTTTAATTTAATTTGTTACAAAATAATTGTGTCGAATAATGCATGCGCTTATATATAACTTTTGACTAAATAAGCGCCACACACTAAGAGGAGGTTAAACTATACACCTCCTTATTTTAATCTAATTTAATCCTTCACCAAATGCGCATGTGTAAAGATATGAACATGTGCATGTTTTAGGTTCTATTGTCCCGGGAGCACAAAATTATTTGCGAGTTAAAGCACACATGTAGGAATGCCAGTTAAGCATACATGTAGGAAACAAAGTGTAATTGAAATTCTTATAGTTTCAGGAGGCTCATCTGTCCTGATGATGATCTAAAGCTATATAGATCGAAACGCCGTCGACCTACCCAAGGAATTTCACTCGTTCTATTTGTACATAATTGTTGTGTTTTTATCCTTGTTGTTGTTGTGTGACAGTCCGTTCACTTTGATCACTTATGTCACGTCCTGCACCATACTATTCACTTGAGCACCTGCAATACAGTATAATTATTTATGTATATCCTTGAGAAAAAAGAGTAAAATAAAAACTCCTACCTGTACCTACTACCTTTGCTCCCTAGCGACTTATTAAGTACTCGCTTTTTGTTCTACTCTCCTCTAAGGACCTCTTAAGGCCTACCTCGAACGATTGTTCTTTTAAAAGCATCTCGTTACCCCAGGTTCTACTGTATGGGGTCCCCTTGTTTTTAACAAACACTTTGAAATACTAATGCCATGTAACCTAGAAATGTATTTGTGAAAGTAATGCTAGTTCAGTTAAAGCATGTTTAAAGAGGCACCATGTATTCAATGCCTGTTTAGTAATTCATTATTGTATTCATGTAACGACATAGAAGTGTTTAGTTGGGAAATGTATTCTTTTCTTTTTGCTATAATGATGTAGGCCTAACGAGTAAAACTGTTTGCCAAAAGTTAGGGGGTGACATCTTGAAACGTGCAGAGGCCCAGGTGGGGATAACGGATTGTGTAGGCCGAGTTAGGAATGTGTCTGCTAACTTTAAATCATGGAACTGCCTTTTTCCTAGAAGGTTGCCTTAAAGAATTAATTGCAAGTAGCATGTTGTTGCGAACCGATTTATGTGCGTTCCTTTGCAGGTGCAAGGTTAGCCGAAGATAGTAAAGAAGGGCCCATTGTATATGAAAGTTAGAAAGATAGTTACAGACCCGGAGGAGTGGTTGTGGAATTTTAGGGAAGCAACTTCAAGCGGAGACGACTGTGGGCCCCAAGGCCGTTTATCAACGAACAAGGATGAAGACATCAAGGAGAAGACCCTTTGAAAACTAACACTGCGAGAGGGGCGTCCCTTGGGGCGTGTCAACCAAATTGTGGGTTTAGTATTAGGGACAGCACCCCGGGAGGAGAGCAGGGTAGAAGCGCACAAGGGCGAAGAAAGATGCTGGGTAGGCAGAGAGCTGCTGTGCGAGATGAACTCAAGAGGCTAAGTTCGAACTAAGTGAGTGTACTTCTTTGGAAGTCACCACGGCTGACACCTTTTGTTAGGAGAGAATCTGGCTGTAGGGATGACACTTAGTATAGTGTAGGGATAGACTTATCCTGATGTATTTCTTCTTTTCTTCCATGCCTACCAAGACCCAGATCATAGCAATTCTTGCAAGCTTAGTGGTCTTGGAAATTATATTAGTGCTGTTTCTCAGTCGTTTGAGACTTTTCCGTAGGATTATGTTTGTATTAGTACATGTGTATTTGCTGAACCTTTTACTGAGGTGTTTATATACACAATTGCTTTTGGCTTTATAATACATTTTCAAACTTGACCTTTTGTCAGTGGTTTTTTGGGGAAAGAGATGGAAGTGATCCGAATTGATTTGTTGGAAAAGATTGCCTTCTACACTCTATGACAGGTACAAAGGTCTAATCGACCTGTGGATGGGAATCTAGAGATCTATTTCAAATTCTAGATTAAGTTTCCCGCCTTTCCAATGTCTTCCTGTGGCCTATGCCTTTCCATTGCTCTTTCTACTTGTCTATCTATCTATCTATCTATCTATCTATCTATCTATCTATCTATCTATCTATCTATCTATCTATCTATCTATCTATCTATCTATCTATCTATCTATCTATCTATCTATCTATCTATCTATCTATCTATCTATCTATCTATCTATCTATCTATCTATCTATCTATCTATCTATCTCGTTCGTTCCCTCTTCTCTTTACCCCTCCTTTCTCTATTTACTTGTTTACATCTCACTTGCTCTGACATTCTCTGTCGCTCACTAACTCTTTTTCTCTCTCTCCCCCTCCCATTATCCTCTTCCCTCTCTATATATTACTAGCGTATGAGGGCTGCCGAAGACAACACACTTGCCCACCACTGTAGGGAGGAGGTAGAAACACAATCAACGAACAAAACCTCGATATGCTTCAAACATGAAATCTGGAGGAAGCCTGGCAAACACCCATGTCTTATATTCTGTTTTTAAAAAAATCGCAAACAAATCAATTACATTTCTTTCAATCAGATAAAACTCCATTTGCCGGCAAAATTCATGCATGGTCTGTGATTCCATCCTATAAGTATATGAAACCACAACCCTATTTGCAAGAATGCTTCAGAGACCACTACAAGCGGAAATTGGCCTTACTGAGATTGGGTTCATTTTCAAACAAAGATCTCACCCCAAAATGGCTACAGACCTGGGAATCCCAGGACTGCTGCCTCTGTGGCAACGGAGCAGAGTCACTATTACATCTTTTATGCATCTGTCCGGCACTACATAACCTAAGGATGTTACTTTTAAGACCAATCCCAAGAGCAACTCAAATCCAGACTTGCAGAGCGGCCTTTATAAAATGCTTCAACGGCTCTTCTGTTCAACTGTCTTGTAGCACCGTCAAATGTTTCTCCCTAGCGTCACAAGGACTAGAAAAGAAAGAATCAGCATAAAACCTTTGAAGGATTGGAACATCAAAATAAGAACCCGGCAGTAGGATATAAAGTAGCCGGCCCTTTGTCCTCTTCAGGCCTGTTTCTGAACTCCCTTTCTTCAAAGCCCCTCTCTATGACAAGCCCTAGGCAGAAACATTAACTAACCAGTAAATGTTCCAGGATATGAAACTAAAGTGACTTAAGAAACTGGACAGAAAACTCTGCATTGCTGTTTTGAACGTTGCTCCCTCTCCATTTTCCGCTGGCATTAACATTTTAATATCGACAGAAAGCAAGGACATGTTTACATCGCTGTTAATGATAATCCGCTGCTTTCTAGTTTCATCCAACACGAGGGTCACAATAACTAAAAATGTTTTCATGAAATTATCTGTACCTGAATGATGACGTTTTTATTATGGTGGTATGTTCCACTCTTTTTATGATTTTAACAGATCAAATAAAAGTATTTTCCACACTCTCCCCTCTGTCCCCCTAACTGCCTCTTTGATCACTTACCGTGCCCTCTCTCTTTCTGCTCTGTGAATCTCAGTTGAACCTCTCTCTGTACTGATTCTGTCTGTACAAACCTGCCTCCATTTTATTCATGAACTGACTCCCACGTTCCGGCTCTATCTGATCCCATAGGGCTCTTTACTTATCTGTTTATGCAGCCTCTCTTAGGTTTTACCTGGCTATTTATTTGCAAATGATTAGAGCACAATATATTCCTATACCATTCCTAGAACATTCTATTTCGGACCCTCTGTCTAATGCCCACTGTGAACCATCCACCTACCCTATGCCCTTCTGAGATTCCTGTTTTTTTAAAATAATTAACATATACCAAGGCAACACAGAAATGCAAAATATAACAAAGGCGGACTTGCAATACAAAAACGACCGTTCAACAATGTATCTCAAAACAGGGATGATGGGATTCATTCACCAGACTGGCACATATTTCGCAAGGAACTATTTTTTATAAGGAAAAGATCCAATCGGAAACTGATAACGGGCCAGTTACTTACAGTTGAGACTCAGGAGAGAGGTGACACCAAGGACGTAAGATTTCCACTTTCTGTGATTAGCAAATGATGTAACTACAAACTATATCATGTCTACCATGGCCTCAATAGGTGTTAATACTTATGTCGTAGGAAAGTAGAAGTCGATTATGCACGCGGGACTGAGACCCAACTGATGCACCTGATATTGCGAAACGGTGCCTTATGGACATTTAGACTGTAAAGTGGTTTGAAAGAGGGAGGAAAAAAACGTCATTTATTTTCAGTAACTCGTAGCCACTGAGCACGGCAGTACAAGGCCAATGCAGCAAAAGTACAGCAGCCGCATGTCTGTAATGTTAATCATACATAATAGTTGTGTTTGCCCATTCGCCCCCTTGCGTGGAGCCAGGGCGATGCAACTGAATGATAATTATGCCCCTTAGTGAATATGCCCAGAAATGGACACAAGTCCCATTACTTCCAAGGCCCTCTTGTAGGACACGATTTCCGTCACTCACTCTGCACTAAACCTTGGGCGCAGTTGGAAAGTTCTTGCGGTTGATGATCCTTGACAAATCCCCAGTTTCTGTGTTCACAAGTTTTATCATCCCGCGGGCTTTAGGGTGCTGTGCAACAGAACCGGAGATCAATTCATCGACGTTTTACAAATGTAGTTAGCCTCCTACTTCACCTGATTCTCTATTTCAGATACCCAGCTTAACACCGGAAAAAATAGAGTGTTTTAAGGACTAAAACAAACATCCCACTAATTAATGAGATGTACTGAACCTGGGAATTAAAATTGACAACGGGCTCACGCTCAAATCCCAGGTGCTGACCCTCACAGGAACATGTTTCGGTATCCTCAGGATGCTCCGAAAGTTTTTTCCGTTGCTCTCTGAGGAACATCGGAGAATAACTGTTCAGGCCCACATTGGATCCAGATTGGATTATGCCAATATCCTGTATCTGGGTCTTCCGGAATACCTCCTACAGCGCATGCAGGTGGCTCAGAATGCAGCTGCACGAGCCATCTTCGGCCTGCATCGACGAGCCAGTGCCTCGAATCTGCTACAAATCTTACATTGGCTCCCCATCTGGAAGCGGATAATATTCAAGGCCATGACACCAGCTCACAAAGCCTTACATGCTACGGGTGCCCAATACCTACAAAAGAGGCTGGCTTTTTACCTGCCGGCACGATCTTTAAGATCGGAGTCGCTGGCACTTGCAGTAGTCCCCCGTATAAAGAAAGCCCGTATCGGAGGACTGTCTTTCAGGCTGTTGGCCACTCAGTTGTGGAACTCCTTACCTCTGTCTTTGCGGTCCACATCCAACTTATTCGCTTTCAGGAAGGGTTTAAAGACCTGGCTTTTTACCGACTAGAGTTTTTTTAGTCCCATCCTTAGGCTCTGCCTTTTTATCTGTTTTTGTTATGTTCCACCTGTCTCCTTTTCCTGGGTCTGGAGCACAAAGCGCCGGGACACTCCTTTGAAGTAGCCGTGCGCTATAGAAGACCCATAATAACATAACATAACATAACATACTTTCAAAGAATGACTTAATTAGTAATTATGATAGACCAGTGAGACTCTTACTTCTGATTCATCAGCGACGGCCGGCATGCTCGAGGGAAGGAGGCCCGGCATGCTCGAGGGAAGGGGGCCCGCATGCTCGAGGGAAGGGGGCCCGGCATGCTTGAGGGAAGGGGGCCCGGCATGCTCGAGGGAAGCGGCCCTGTAACATAATTGGCAGAAAACCGGCTCTGGCAAAGAGCTCGGTCGCACCCCCAGGGAGCCGGCCGAGCACTTTGCCAGGGCCGTTTTTGGTTCTCAGTCCGGCCCTGGGGAGGGGGGGGGGTCACGGGTGGGGAATAAAACAATTAAAATAAAAATTACCTGAGTGCCGAGGTACTGCACCGCCCCCACTCCAGGCCAGTTACGCTGCACTGGTGGCTCCTCGCTATCCTGCTGCAGAAAGCAGCCAGCAGTCAGCTTCCCTCCCATACAGAATGCCAGGGAAGCCAATTCACAATGCTGGTAGGCGCAGGCTAGCGCCCCAGCCAGCAGATTTTCTCAGCATAGAGACAGACGGAGAGTGGGAGGTCCTGCTCGAGGGCAGGGGGGGAGCGGCTTACCCACTGTTGTGGGTACTAACTGTTTGGTTGGCTCCAGGGATGTCCAAACAGCCTGTACCCACAGTCTGTACCCACAACAGTGAGTGAGCCACTCCCCTCTGCCCTCGAGCAGGAACCCCCACCCACCCGCCCCCAACCAGGCACAGAGGCAGTTCTGCTTTCTCGCGGTGCGAGCTGGCAGAAACATAAACGGTAAAAACTACCAATTATGTTTCTGCCTACTAGCACAGCGGGAAAGCAGTAGGGCGACGCCCCCACGCCCCAATGGGGCAATCGCCACTGGATGTTAACGCATGAAACATCAAGATTATACATTTGTTCCAAAAATCGTAATTACATACATTGTAGAGTTTGAAGTGCAGAAAACATTAGATCCATTGTTAAATAGATATATTGGGTTCTTTTCCAAAGGTATACATCACACCATAGAAAATCCATTTGTGCAGACAGAGAGTAAAGAGAAGGGATTTGCGTCCTATTCCAATAAGGTGGATATTTTAAAATAGGATGATAAAAATCCCTTCACATTGTGTCCTTAATACAGCATACATCATTATGTATACATACAATGGAGATTTAAGTGATTATTCCATTGATGGCATTACACAATTACAAGGAACATGTCAACATATGTACACATGTAAACAGACAAAAGGGCAGATTTACAAGCCCCTTGCACTGACAAAGTCACTTTTACAATGCCACTGTGTCAAAACCTTGCGCCTGGAAAAGAAAACCTTGCAGGTGAAAGGAATGACCCAGCATGTTAGGAATAGGCTATATACAATTTTGTGACAGTAGGAAATGTTGCGCAAAAATAGTGTGCATCAAAATCTATATTCTTATAAGTCTATCTAGCATATGCTCAAGGTAGAGATACAACTCCTGTCATGGTTTGTAATAATAGGTATACAAGGTTTGCCAACAAGTTTTCCACAACAACTCTCAACCTGAGCAACTCTAGAAAATATAAAAGAAGTCCAGTCAATAATAGCTTTCCAAAGTTATGTGATTTTCTCTATGTCTTCTTTATTTCTTCCAATATAGATCAGGTCACTGGGTACAATTCATCAAATTATCTTCATATACAAGTAACCAACTGATCCTTGCCAACACCTGTTTCGTCTGGCTTTACAGCCAAAAGACTTGGTCAGGGCAATCTCTCTATATTTTAAATAGAATATCTTAATAGTTTGTGTTCTCAATATTAAGATCCTCCAATCGAGGTTTAACTTCCTCCGCAGTACACGATGTTAAATTGCAGATATATTATAGTTCCCGAAATTTGCATGCACTATAGTAAAGCACATTTTTTATATCGTCTCCATTGCGTCTCGGCA
Source organism: Lissotriton vulgaris (assembly GCF_964263255.1). Classification (NCBI taxonomy): domain Eukaryota; kingdom Metazoa; phylum Chordata; class Amphibia; order Caudata; family Salamandridae; genus Lissotriton; species Lissotriton vulgaris. The sequence continues at coordinate 95,027,059 of NC_141695.1, forward strand.
TTCCTAACCATTGCTGGAGTTGCGTCGTACTAGCGACACGACTCCAGCAATGTGCTGCCCTTACGCCGAGAAGATGCGTCATGCAACTGTCTATCCTTGCGCCACGATGTACCGCATTGTAAATGCGGTGCATCCATGGTGGCGCAAGGCTATTTTTCCTTCATGCAATTAACTGGCGCCTCCCTGCTAATGAACAGGCCTAGCGGAGGGGCTCCCTTGAGGTGCAATTTCATGGACCCCAGGAGGGGGTAGATTCCACTTGTGTAGTGGATCGGTGGGGAGGAGAGACCGACCTCAAGGTGGTCCTGGACTCTACTGCCCATTCCCCAACGTATGGATTCAGTAGTATCTTGGGGAGGCTGCCTGTGTTTGGCTACCCCGGTGGGCCGGTGCGGTATGCGGTGTCCTGGGTGTCAAGTAACGGTTAGCTATAGCGTGTTGGGGCCTGATAGCGCAATGTGCGCAGCACAGTGGATGGCCGGGTCAGCCAAGTTAAAATGTATTGGCAAGTTCTAGTGTACAGCCGAATCTAAAAGTTAAAGTGTAACATTTAAATGTACGGCCAATCTGTGTACGAACGAATTAAAGTTTGATCTTGTACCTAATTTCCTTACTGCCGTTGACATGTGATGCAGCTAAGTGTGATGCTGTTAATAATTCTTATATACAAGAAGCAGATCTTTCTTTGGTAATGGTCTGTGGTAAATTGAATAGCGTAATATGAATAAAGGACTACGCCGTGGACAACAGACCCTGATTCGAAGAGTTATTGGGCGTAACGGGTGATAAGGTGAAGGAATTTGGGGAGGAGGAAATGTCACGTTGTGCACACACTATATACAGGGATGCTTCAGTTCTTGTAAATCTGCCCCATAGTATTAATCAAAAATCACATAAACAGATAGTGGTACCATTCCTGCTTGAGTACTTGCATAATACCATGTTCAGAAAACTACCTTATGAGGGGACAGAAGAAGAGTGTATTGTAGTTTTGTTTTTGAGGCAGAATCTCTGCATGTTTAACGTACCTATCTCCAAGCAAGTATAAGCAAGTTTGTCAGACATTGCGCATCATAATTTGTGACTTGAGAGAACAATCCCTCGCAGAGCCGGTCTGTGGTCTGGTCTCGCAACCTGGTGTGAGGGAGGTCTTGGTTCGTGATTTCTCTCGAGGAAAGGAAATGGTCTGGTCACTGGCACTGAGTGGGGGCAGAGGGGGAGCACAGTCGTCATCATTCAGGCCAGTGATGACCTGTTTGTCTTAGGATTTTAATGGGGGTAGAGGGCGCATTGGGCCAAGGGGGAGGGGGATAGGGCACAAGGGGGTGTTTGAATTATGAAAGAAGTATTTTTCATGAGGAAGTTCAAATTATTTTTCTGTTGAAAGGATGAGGGCATGATTTCAGTAGCTTGATCGATTAGCAAGATTGGCAGGATATTTTGAAGCTGGTAGATACAGGGGCATTGAAAATGATGAAATGGCTCCCTCTTGTCAACAATGGTTGGCTCGGCTTCTGTCAATATTTGTTCTTGAAAAGGTGATTTACGATGAAGGTCAGAGAACCAGAAAAATGTCAAACCGTCTTTAGGCACCGATTCATCATTGAAAAAGGTATATAGAGATAAATCATAATGAAACCTTATTTGAATAAGTTATCTTTATTTTATGCGATGATTAGAAGAAAGTTGGAATGCAATGTTTGGCACTTTATTAAACGGTGGGGGTTGTCCTGATGTGCTTGAAAGAATAAGGGTTGTTCATTTTATTTATTAAACAGCTTTTTGATGAAACATGCAAAGTAATATGTTGAATGTTGTCTTGATAAATTTAGGACAAATTGATAATCGAAACCATTGGTTAGATATGGGTCCTCAGCTCCTTTTTATCTGGTTGTTTTTTATGGATGCAACTCCTCGTATTTATGTATTTATTATTGATTATATTTGCAATAAAAATATATTTTTTAAAAGAATGGTGTTACACAATTAAACTTCTAAAATGTATCTTGAAAATCCTCTAGGCTAAAAATATAATGGATGAAACATTCAGTCGTCTGGAATTATGTTTTGTTAGGAAATGTCCCAAAATAAAATAAAAAATAAAAAGAGCTCTAGACAAGCTGGCAATGTCTTTAGTGACTTTCACGAACTCACTTGTAGTCTCTGCTATGTACATACAAGGTTGGTGCACTACAAAAGCTAAACAGAGTTCAGGCTTTTGATAACTGGCTCAGCAGAAGGACAGGGTGCCGACAAATTTCCGATTGATATGTTTGCACCACGTGGAAGACACAGATTGACTGACTAGTTAGTTTTAACTAAGAAAACGTTGCTGGTCCAAACTAGTCATTTTTTGGATGTGGTGATAACCTCTGGGTAAATACAGATTCTACAGGTTTTGTTTTTATCCTGATGCAATACTGTTTTGAAGGGGTTCCACTGATTAGAACAGGAGTCAACACAGTAATACTGCAAGCTTTCCACTGTTCTGACTGGCAAAGCATCTGGGGGTATATTAGCAACGAAGTGGCGGAGAAAGGCATTAGCCTTCTTTGCTTAACGCCTCTCTCCACCTCTTTGGAAACGCTAGTCTGCACCATATTATCAAGGAGATGGTGCAGCCTCGCGTTTCCCTCTGCGATGGCGCTAAGTTTTACAACTTAGCTCCAAAGCAGGCACCCTTGCACCAGAGTGCACGGGTGTCTGCGAGCCAGGGGGTTGGATTATGTATTATTATTATTATTATTATTCTGAGTTTTGTATTGCGCCTGGTTACCAATAGGCATCCCAGCGCTTATCAGAACATAACACTACTGAAAGACTGAAGGAATTAAACGGAGAACAAAAACGTTTTTAAAAGTTTACGGAACCTGAGAAGACTGGCTTCCGAGCGCAGTTGTAGGTGTCCCTTCATGCACATAAACAAACCTAAAATGCCAGTTTCTAACTTACGTATGTGCTGCTTCATGCAGCACCCATGTAAGTTACAAAATGGCATTTAAAAAAATTTTTTTTTATGTGCAGGAAGGGACGCCTTCCTGTACATAAACAAACCATGCCATTTTGCTTTTTCAATGCATGCTGCACAGGGCAGCACACATGAAAAAAGAAAAAAAGAGGAGAAATAAAGCATTTCTCTTCTTTTGGCCATCTTGAGACCAGGATTTTCCTGGTCTTAAGTTCGGCGCTAACATGTGAAATAACAACCTAGGCAATTCACTTTATGCTTGTCAGATCTTATGACAGAGAAGCAGGAAAAACTAATGACATATGAAAATATTGCTTTTTGTTAGTTCAATCAAAAGGTTATACACATTAATACATCAGTTAAAAAGATGTATAACTCAAAGACGGAGAGCTAATACATTAACCATAGGTAAAATCAATTACTACAACCCAAAAAAAGGGAGAAAAACTTTTTTTCGAATGCAAAACAACACAGTGGCACAAGTTTTTGTCGACGCGCGTTTTGGCGACCAGCGCCTTCTTCAGGAGTAGCCACGTATTACCTATAAAATACAAAGAAATATATATAGTATAGTAGATACTTTTAATCTCATTACAAAGAAAACTACAATAGATTAAAATGCATGAATAATTAAACAAAAACATTTCAATTGAACTTTTAGCATTTCAGTAAAAGCAGTGATTTAAAACCTCTCATTTCTGACAAGCAAAAGAGGAAGACTAACCAAATATGTCTAGTTTTATACATTAAATCATTTCATTGCCCAGAGTCTCAAATACAGATTACAAGATTGAGATAAAGACCGAGATAGAATACTACATATAGAACTTGATATGTCTATATCTTAGAATGTAAATTCCGCCATATTGGCATCATGCAAGGATTGTTCCAATGTAAATTTGAAAACATTTTGCATTGAGTTATCTCTTTTATTTTTAAGGTATATGTAGCTTGAGAACGATTTTGATGTTCGAAATTATATACATTGTTGTTTACTCAAGGAAGTACTTACTAGATCAGTGAATGTGAACAATCGCAAAATACCTTGATTCCCACTTCCCATATGATCACGAGAAGGATTTCTGTGAAAATAAATTCATTGTATATGATTATATATTTTGTTATGAAAATAATGTCTCTCTTTAGAAATGAAAATGAACTCAAGTAACAAGTAGATGTCTATCTTGATTATTAAGGGTTCCCTGAGTACCTTTTCTAGATTATAAGTTGTTATCTAATTTCATAACATGTGAGGAAAACATTGTCAATGATATAGACAGATTACTTTGTGCGGAGTCGGCGATCGTTCTAGTTTTCAGATGGAAATCCTAATTACAAGGTAGCAAAATAGGAACTAGTTACCTTCCTATTTTAATAAATTTCAAAAGCGTTGATATTGGCTCAAGCGGTCTTTCAGCTCCCTATGATAATAAGGCGTTGACCTCATCGCCACCAAAACGTCACGTCACAAAAAGTGGTGGCGATAGGGGCTTGATAATATGCCCCCTGGAGTTTTACCACAAATATTTCCAGTGTTATTTTGTGAACTTTTCCCTAAAAAAAAAACACCAGGTCAGTGGAAAATTTGAGACAGGTTTGAGATGATTCAACTGAAAATCTATTTGTGCCTGAGTCGGTGTTACAAGCAAACTCAGGACTAAGGGGCCTTTTTATGTAACAACTATTTATGAAAAAATCATGCAGTGCAGCAAGTCACCTTGCTGTGCTGCAATGAGTGACAGGGAAATGGCAGGAATATGACATATTTAAGGCAATATGGCGCATTCTTGCCTTTTTCTCTGCACTTGTGCTTTTTTGGCAGGCTAGCACCAACACAGGCTCCCTTGCACCATGGGCATTGGGTGCCATCATTGCAGACAGAATTGTCTTTGTGCAGGAAGGGACACCTTCCTGCACAAAATGAATCATCTGAGGCATTTTTCTCCTTCTATCTGTGCTGCAGAATGTATCATCCATAAAACGAGGCAAAAATGCGGAGAAAGAAAGATATTTCTCTTTGTTACACCTCCCCTGAGGGGGTGTAGCATTTTGCCGCATTCCCAGGTGAAAACAAATCTGGGAATGTGCAAAATCCATGGGTGGGTGCATGGGAACATGCACGCTCCAACCCTGGTCTGCTTCACTGGGCCAGAGTAACATAATGCGGAGATTTGCGCTGTGTTGCGTTACTCTAGATTTATCTAGCCACGCTGGGACAAGCAAATCTGACTTTGTAGTAGCATGGCACAAGAGCGACGCTCCTCATTGATAACATTATTTTTTATGGGTTCTTGCAAAAAACGTGCACTGGAACAATGGAATGAACACTGCACATATCTTGCAGCATGTGGATTATCATATGCAACTCCTTGAACAACATGACACGGAACAAGGAGTCAGGGTTTTACGAAAGAAGTTGATCAGAATATATTTTTTTTACTCTTAAGAAACACAATATTTGTTGATTAATTTTAAGAGACATTTGACAATAGTGGAGAATATAGCCTTTGCGACCACCTCAGAGCATATGGACAAGCAGTGATACAAGTGTGGCAAATTGATGAGTGACCCAAGATCTCTGACTCTAGCTGGGGTTCTCCAGAAATTCATTGCGTGAAAATGTGCTCGTAATCATTTAAATTGTGCAGAATTGTGAATTATTAGGATGATTAATGGAATATTTGCTCATTGTATTTTCCAGCTGACGTACAAGCTCCCCGATTCCAGAGACCTGCACTGTGGATAATTGTCTCACTCAGTGTCCTGCTAGTCCTGGCTGTTGTGGGATCTGGCATTTGGAGTAAGTGAATAATTTCACAGAAATATATAATTAAGTATATTTATGTTGCTGATTAAACAAATAATATCAGAAATTTCCCCCAAGAATATTGAAAATTATTATTTCACTTCTCAGGAACAGGAGGTAAACTCAGCTTCACAACCAGGTAGCCTTCTCTCACTCACAACCAATGCATTATTAATCCATCCCAGAGACTTAAAACACACATACACATACACATACACACACATATGCACTCACACACACTTGCACAAGCATACACGTACACGAACACACACACATACCTCTCTCACCAGTTGATCTACATTCTATAACTGCCTCTGAGCATAGTTTTACAGAGGAGCATCACAACAATTGTCCCTTCTGAATCAACTTGTACAAGGCTTGGCATCACTGTCATTTATCAGCAATGTCTATTGAGTAGGCAACGAGGAAGGCTCACTCTAATCCAAAGGCCTGGTGCACACACCCCTGCGGAATGTGGTGAGGGCCCCCTGAGACTCCCTTATATCACAGAAAGCCATAGACTTAAGGCTGAATGGGGCCCTCCTGAAGGAATCATTCATTTGCATGGAAGTATGTGACAACAAATACCATATTCCTGATAGTGTAAATAAAGATCAACACACAATCAGCCGCCATTTTATCCAATCAGGTGTCCAGTGCTGCAGTTGTGAAAGGTGCCACAACTCTGGAGACAGCTGTTATTGTTGCACCAGTATCATGTTATGAAGAACAATTGATTGGAATGCTTTCCCAAGCGATTGCCAGTGGTTTGGTTGATTGCAATCATTAACTTCAATCACCATTTGTGTGTTTCTTATAATAAATAAGCATTGGAAAAAAGCAATTGGATTTGGCTTTGGCAGGGTGGTAAGATGGCTATATGTTTTTTTACATTTTTTTTATTGCAAGAATGTACCACAAAAAGACATAAATCAAATCTAAACGTGGACACCATATGCTTCCCTTAAATATTCTTAATTTTAAAAAACATTCCTTGATGTGGCTGTTTTACAAGTAATTGATTTTATATATAAACCTTTCAGGTATGCCAAGTATTTTATTATTGTTACTATTATTTTGAGGAGGACAAGTATATATCAACAGCTAGCCAAGCTCTCGAAACTAAGCATCTAAAAGGTTGCAATGTTATCTTAACACTTAATACATTTCCATTGCAGTAGGTACCCAAAGAACATGCAAAATAAACAGCCGCTATTTAAAGATAACATGAAAAAATAAGTAAAATAGAACGTGTTTTTTCACTGAAGAGAAAATGACTATTTTGAAGCGGATGTGAAAAAGATGCAAACGGTTTGTGCAGTCACTCAAAGAGAATGGATACAGTAGGTAAAGTTGGCTTTACCCACAGTGGCAGCCCGGGTAGGTAATCGCAGGGGTGAGAGGGTGGAAGTGACAAACAACGGAATTAGTGAAAATAAAATAAACAAATTTAAAACACCACTTACATTGCGCTCGCCACATAGCGCTTTCCTGCACGAGCCGCCACTGTTCACCCATTGCTCAATGCTGTTGTAGGTGAAAGCAAAGTGTGAATGACAATTTACCAGACCAATGGATGAAGCCTGTGATCCAACAACTCCTTTTTTTATGTATATAATGTATGGATTGTTTGGAAAAACGTTATTTTGGTGTGAAAGCGAAGATTTTAGCGAAGAAGACTGAATAAACCCAAACCCTACCATACCCTGTTTAAACTCTCTTGGACCAGTTACTGTTGAAGAGGTCTCAACCATGCTAGATTCGATCAAAAGCGGTTCTCCCAGGGACCCAGTTCCCCTACGTATTCTCAAGAAAGTGGCCCCCACTATCGCTCCCTCACTAACTCATCTCATTAACACCTCACTGCTCCAGGGAGTAGTTCCCCCCAGTTGGAAGGCGGCGGTCGTCAAGGCGCTACTCAAAAAACCTTCGCTGGACCCTACAGACTTGGCCAATTATAGGCCAATTTCTCTCCTTCCCGGAACCAGTAAAATTGCCGAAAAACTTGTGAATAAAAAACTATCACACTATCTGGAGTCCAATAATCTGCTCAGATACTCGCAAACTGGATTCCGCCCAGGGCAGGGCACCGACATCGCCCTTCTCTCAGCTGTGGAGGAGGCTGGAGCCCTTTTGGACGCAGGAGGATCAGTGGCAGTGATCCTCCTGGAACTCAGTGCGGCCTTCGACACCGTCAACCACCGGTTCTTGATCCAATGACTCAAGAACATCGGTGTTGAGGGCACTGCTCTGACTTGGTTCAAATCCTTCCTCGACCACCGCTCCTTCCAGGTCTGGGAGAATAAAATCCGGTCCCCCGACACCCTCCTCCAGTGTGGTGTGCCACAGGGCTCATCTTTAAGCCCAACATTATTTAATGTCTACATGTCCCCACTGGAGGAGGTTGTCAACCCGTTCGGGGTGAAAATCATCAGCTATGCTGATGACACACAATTAGTAGTGTCTCTATCTCACCCTAACCAAAAACCCTCGGACCTTTATAATTGTCTTACGGAAATCCAAGGATGGATGAGCAGTTCAGCATTAAAGCTCAATGGTTCAAAGACGGACATTCTCCTCTTTGGCCAGAAAGGGCTTTCCCTCTTGCATAACCTTTGGCCACCCTGTTTTGGTGATCCTCCGGCTCCCAAGCCTGAAATCAAGAGCCTAGGAATCTGGCTTGAAAAAGACCTTTCTTTAAAGACACAAGCCAATAAAGTCGCCGGAACCTGCTTCGGGCTTCTTAAATCTATCAGGAAGATTTTGCCACTACTCCCTCCTGTTTCCCAGAAACTGTTAATCCAAGGCCTTATTATGTCAAGGCTGGATTACAGTAACACCATCTATCTGGGTGCCCCCGAAGCAACCCTTAATAAACTTCAAAGGATTCAGAACGCTGCTGCCCGGATCCTCATCAACACTCCGTCGAGATCCTCGGCCAAACCAGCACTGAAATACTTACATTGGCTCCCAGTGAGAGAACGAGTGAAGTTTAAAGCTCTTTGTCTAGCACATAAACTTCTACAGGACAAAGGCCCCTCCATCCTAAAAAAATTCATAAGGCCTTATAAAGCCGCAAGATCCCTCCTATCTGACCATGAACACCTCATCACTATTCCCAGAGTGAAGAAGGTCCGTACGGGTGGACGGCGCTTTTCTGTCAACACAGCCCGCCTATGGAATTCCCTTCCTCTTGTTCTCAGGACTGAACCAGACTATCTCCGATTCAGGAAACGGTTAAAAACTCACCTGTTTCCTTAATCCCTTCCCTTCCTCTTTCCTGTCACTTCCCCCATTACCCTCTGGTCTGTGAGGATCTTAGCGCTGGGATACTTACGGGTGACTACGCGCTCTACAAAACCCAATAATAATAATAATAATAATAATAAAGCTAAAGCTCAAAAAGAAAGTCAGAGCATAGAAATCCAGCACCAGACTTTACAACGTGTCATGGCCTCAATGACCTAATAACAAATCGGTGCTCTGGGTCTGGGATGTGACCTACATACATCTCATAGAGGTAGTATGCATACCACCACAAATAATTAAACACAATGACCCTGCACTGGAAAACGCAAGTGAACTATTTGTAAAGGCGATTATAAGCCCTAATGTGAAAACAGAACAGAGTATAAAAAGAATGCTTCCCAATTGAAAGAGCAAAACGGTAATATTTTTGTTTCTAGAAGAACGTTGTCTTTATTCTTTTAATCCATAAACTTTTTCTTTAAAAGACAGATGCAAACTGGACAAGACTCCCAACACGTTTTGTCCCTCTTGGGACTTCTTCAGGGCTCAAAAATTCTGTATTTTCCGTATTTTTTAGTTCATATGTAATATTCGAGTCCGCAAAATGTACAATGAATGATTTATCGTTTTTCTTTTTTTCCGGGTATCACATATCTATAAGATAAAGGAGCCAGGCATCCACAAGATGCACTGTACTAGGCTCTCCAGATGTGAAATTTCACTGAACCAGACAACTGCACACACGCGGAGGGAGATACTTATCCCATATTGCCAAAGATTTATTCTGTTGTTAAAGTGAACCTCAGGAGTGCTGTACTGACTCTTTGCTGACATGGAGTCACATGGTACCCTTCTTTATTGGAGTTCATAGAGTAAGATACATGACCATAAAGAGGGGGTCCAGTGAGGTCAGCAAAGTCTAGAGAGACAGTCACTCCCACTCCAGGTACCCTACTTCACTCCCTCTAGAGCACAGACCCTAACCTGCCCCTCCCCTACTTTTCCTCTTTCGTTTTAGGGTCACTAAAACTATAGCACCAATGCCATCCAAACAAACTGTGACTAACAACATGTCTAATATTGTATACTTTCTCAGCTTCCATTACCAAACTTTTATGTTCTGATGAGGAGGAACTGTAAGTATGCCAATCCCATGTGTTTGATAGATTGACCACGTCCTCTCTCTCCCATTCCTTCCCCTTTGCATTCAACTCTAATGGTTTCTTCTCTTCTAACTCTACTTGCTTCAGTTTTCAGGTTGTACCAGGAGAACGGATACCTAAAGATGAGCCTGAAACAGAGAGAAGAATTTTACTGCACCAATAAATCAGGTACATTCAGAATTCTTCTTTAAACAAAGGTTTATGTTGCTTTCTGCTCTCAAAAGTAGAATAAATATCACAAAAGCCTCTTTTCTCCTTCATAGTTTAGGATTATGTGGCTTGCAAATGGGCCACTGGGGTCTTATGATGAACTTAGCAACTGAGGAGACACTCACATCATCTCGGAACACCATTTGGCCACAACTATCACATTCGGCGTGTTTGTTGTCCCTGGACAGTCCGGTCGGGGCTCAGGGTTGATGCCTCTACCAGCTATCCATTACATTCTGATATGGACAAACAGGAGGAGCCCGGTGGTCAGATTGCTCACCAGAGAGAGATAGCTTGTGTGCTCTTGTAACCCGTATAAGATCAGAGCCAGTTGCCGGCAGGCTAGGTCTTAGGGGTGGTAGGAGAGCTCCTTGTCGCCCTGACTAATAGAGGCTCCATTCCTGACTAGGTAACACATCAAGGGACATACAATTAAACACAATGCCTGCCCTGAATGTTCCTACTATCAACTAACCTCCTGACATCGTCAGAGTGAGCCAGGACACAATGCAGAAATAAACTTGCATAGATAGACATTGGCCTTATTGGAGACTGAAGCTGGGGTTTCCTTGGAAGTGGCTGTCAATACTTTTGATCACCCTGGGATAAGAGTTTGTTTAGAACCCCACAGACAGAAACACTTTCTCTTTCTCTTCCACTTTCTGTCCCCAAGTGGGAGAGATAAAGTTGTGCTGTACTCTTACTTTCTTTTGAGGGCTGGTTCCCAGCCTCAAGCTTAAGATCCAGATGTCTAAAGGCTTGCTGGAGAGATGTGGTTTTCCCTGGTACTGTGATGTGTCGACTTCCACTGTATCTCTTCCATCTTCAAATCCTAGAATCCTATACAGTATGTTCTGCGTTGCAGTCCTGGACTGCATCTACTGCAATTCATTACAGACTAGGAGGCAGATTTATTGGTATTTGGAGGAATGCAATGCAGCAAAACAACTTGTTGCACTGTGCTGCATCAAATGGACGGAGCAGAAATGTACCATATTTACTAAGATATGGTGCATTCCTGCTCTCTCTCTCTGCGCTGGTGCATTGAGCACAGCCTAGTGATAGAGCAGGTACCCAAGGGCCATAGTGCAAGGTTGACTGTGTTAGAGGCAGGATAGTTTTTGTGAAGGAAGGGACACCTACTTGCACAAAATCCCTCTGAGGCACTTCCCTCTGTCTATGTGCACTTCAGAATGAAGCACAAATAGGTAGATGGAAATAACGCGGAGAAATAAAATATATTTCTCCTTACTACACCTCCCGTGAGAAGGCGTAGCATTTAACACATTCCCAGGTTTAATAATGTTAGAAAACCATGGGTGGATCAGTCATAACACCCATGCACCACCAATGGAACACTGTCCCAGGCCAGAGTAATGCAAGGCAGCTTCTTGCGCTGCCTTGCAATACTCCAGATTGACTATGCCATGCCAAGCCACGCAAGGTGGCGCTGCGTGGCATAGTATATCTGACCTTTTGGCTAGCGTCGCCCTGGCATGATGCAAGGACAATGCTAGCCTGGGATAAATCTGGCCGTAGCTTTCCCATTTCCATTTCATCAGGAGGCACCAATAAAAACGCTTTACCCATCTTAAAAATTGGGTGAAAGTTCATTCCCCTGACACTGATGAACTGTTTTTTTCTCCTATAACATTATAGGAGGAATATTGCTGTTTCTGATTATCGTGTTGCAATGTCTTCCTTCACTGATTTCTGTCCTGCCAACTGCTGGTATCCTGCTGACTGCTACCTCTTTCCAACTTATGGTTGTTGGTCACCCAATCATTGGGCTGCAGTCTGTCACTGGGGTGCGGCCCATGCTGCTTCAGCATCGCCATCAACCTTTGTGAAGTCTAGTTCATTCTGACTCTTTGCTGTGGCAGGGATCTCAAGCCTTACAACCTTTGCACAGCCTCTTAGGACAACACAATCAGCACCCTGGGCAACTAATAAATGCCACAATTCCAAGACCTTTTAGTAGGAAGGCACCCCAAGGGTGGGATGCAGCAATGACAGTGTACATAGTAAATGTGTGATGACCTCTTCTCACCTCCCCACCTTTAGGTACAGAGAATAAATATGTTGTTAATGTTCCTTGTCATATGCAAGGTGTATAGAGTGATATGCATAACATATGGTAGAGATGTTGCCTGTCTCTCTCCCACCTCTGGCTTGCAGCTGTCTACCCCAGTCCATCCATATTTGGCACAAAGGCAGAGCCCTAGAAGAGGTATCCTAACCTAATGTGCATCTTGAAAAAGTTTGGAGAGCCCTGGTACCAGAACCTTGGAAGCACTTACTATCATTCCTAAGATCATTTTTCACAAGGCAAGCCCACACCGTACCTCACTGTGCCAGTCATCTACCATAAGGTTAGTGAGGTGTAACTCAACTACTTTATTACCAGCATTTAATGATGCTCTAATCTGTAATGCACCATAGATAGAGCACCAGTGTTAGAAATTGGGTTGTAAGGTGGTTAGAAGTCTGTTATGTCCCTGAGCCTGCAAATCAGGAGGCCTGCCAGCTAGCTTTGGAGTCACGCTGGGTTCAAGTGATGGAGGTACAGTCTTTCTCACCCAAACAAAAGAACGGCAGGTAGAAGGGCAGAACAGCAAGGCAGGAGCCCAACAAAGCAGCAGTCCTTCTTCCCATCAGGATCTTTACAGGTCCAGACATGTACTAAAGTCATGGAGTCAGAGATCCATTACTTACACCCAAGTAGGGACTTTGAAGTGGGGGTGACTCCAAAGACAGGGTTTTGAAGTACCCAAAAATGCCACATCCTTCCCTGGCTCCAGACTCACTACAAAGAGGTATGCAGCCGCCCTTTGTGTGGGAACAGGACACAGCTTATACATGTGTAAGTCAGGCTGGGTCTAGCTCCTCCCTCCCATCTTCACAGGATTGCCCGACAAATCACACCTAAGCTCCCATTGTATGTGGCTGTTTGGAGGGAATACACAACGCCCATCTGTCACTCAGTCCAGAGTGATCAAAGACAGGCAGCTAATGTAGAAAATGCAAACTTTCTTAAAGTGGCATTCCAAAAGGTAATGTAAAATCGAATTTCACCATAAGTTAGGAATATACATTAAGAATCAGAGACACCCCACTTGTGGTTCTAATCTCTTTCCAATTGAAAATTACACTTATAAAATGTAATAAGGTAATCCCAATGGTATCCAATGGGAGAGGTAGGCCTTGTAGTAATGAAAGACAACTCTAAGAGTGTTTCACTACCAAGACATATCAAACTTAAAAGTACATTTCCTCCCTTTTCAATACATTGCACCCTGCCCTCTGGGTCGACCAGGGCCTACCTTAGGAGTGACTTATATGTATGAAATAGCAAGGTTTGAAACTGGTAAAAGATTTATTTTGCCCGGTCAGTATAGCAGAATAAAACTGCACATGCAGGCTCTGCAGTGGCAGGCCTGAGACATGGCGTGAGAGAGACACGCGCTAACCTCCTGGCTGGTGGTTCTGCCTAAATAGAGCGGTAAAACTGTGATTTTAAACTTTTTACTGTGTAATTGACCTGTACTGCAGTGCTGCTTTCAAACTATGCTTTTTTTAAAATTGGAAACTGGGAACTGGGAACTTCTCCTCTGTTCTCACGAGCACAACTCCAGCCTCACTTCCCTAACCCGAACGGCACTTCCGCTGCTGCTAAGTGGTCTAGCGCTCAGGGACCATCAGCTGCTGCACATCAGGGCTGATTGGTGGGGGGAGGAGCAGATGGAGAGACACGCGCTAACCTCTTGGCTGGTGGTTCTGCCTAAATAGCGCAGTAAAACTGTGATTTTAAACTTTTAACTGTGTAATTTACCTGTACTGCAGTGCTGCTTTTAAAATCTGTTTTTTTTTTAAATTGGAAACTGGGAATTGGGAACTTCTCCTCTGTCCTGACTTCCCTAACCCGAACGGCACTTCCGCTGCTTGTAAGCGGTCCAGCGCTCAGGGACCATCAGCCTCTGCACAGCAGGGCTGATTGGTGTGGGGGGAGGAGCCAACCACGATATCTGCCATGCTGAAGCAAGCGCGCAGCGCGCACGCGCAGCGTGCGCGCCAAGGCAGGCCCGTCTGCGCCTGTCCGCGCCCAGCCGGAACCAGGGGCCAGGACCCCTGGTCCCCATACCTACTTCGGCAGAAGAACTTTTAGCTCTAGCCCATGACCCTGCCACTCTGAACACAATGTAGCAGACATCCTTAGAGCAGAAAATCTGCTAAGAAGCTTAAACTCAGCTGGTTTTACTGACTCCCTTTCTAAGTGTGCCAGTACACAGGGACTCTGAGGAGCTATCTTGAACACATACTCCTTGCAGAAACATAATTTGGAAGTCTTCTCGCTTCTCCAGGACAATTCACTAGATGTCCTGGGGGTTACAGAAACTTGGCTTAAGGACTCCTCCACACCTGATATAGTGACAGCCCTGCCTCCAAACTACATGGCCATCTGGCATAATAGACAAAGGAGTTCAAGAGGTGGGGGGGTTAGCCATCATCTACAACCGACAAATGGGAATTGAAACAATTGTCTCCGAAAACATCGAGGTTGCAGATATTCTGAGAGCCAAGATCTCTCTTAAGACGATCTGCCTTGTCCTAGTTGTTGTTTACCGCCCCCCGAACTCCCCCAAAATGTATGGAACAGTTTACTGAATTAATGACGGATCTCCACTCGCGCTACCAATGTATCATGGTGATTGGGGACTTCAACCTTCAATGGGACCAGGCTCCCAGAGACACGTACACAAACCAATTGGATAATGCTCTGACTACTCTAGAATTTAACCAATTGGTTGAGGCACCGACACACGGCAAAGGCCACATCCTCGACCTAATTTGGACTACCCACCCCTCAGCTAACTTGGTAAAAATTAGCCCTTGCGTCTGGTCCGATCACTTCTTGATCAGATGTATGATCCAACTTGAAGCCCAGGCGCCACCCGCACCTCCTGAATGGAAAATCCTACGTGGATGGACGAAAATAAAGGAATGTGACCTTGCAGGGACCCTATTTAGTTCAGCACCAGTAGGGCCAACACCAGGCGATCCCGAACAAGAAAGTGTGTCCCTTCTGCTTAGGCGGAGGAATGCCATTGACAAAGTTGGCCCAGTACGTAGGGAAAGAGTGAGGTATAAAGGTACTGGGGCTCCCTGGTTCAACAAGACCCTACGAGTACTGAAACAATCACTGCGCCAAGTGGAGAGAGCCTGGCGCAAAGCTCATGACCCTGGTGCTCTCCCCGAATATAAAGCTATGCTTACCACCTACAAAAAAGCTATTATAGACAAAAAGGCGGACTTTTATGAATCCAGGATCTTAGTGGCCGATAATAAACAAAAAGAGACCTTCCGGATTCTCTCAGGACTCAGACAGCCACAAAAACAGAAACCTTCAGCCCGCCCCAAAGGCTGTAATAAGTTTCAGCCTTACTTCCTGCAGAAAGTCAATGACCTCCTGTCAATCATCCACCACACTCCTACTGTCCCCATCCCCCCAGTTGTGGCCTCTATGCCCCCTGCCTATGATAAACCCCTTTCCACTTTCCCAAAATTAAACCATGATTCCCTGAGTGCCCTTCTGGCCCGCACCAAATCAGGGTCTCCGGTGGACCCTTGTCCCCCTAATTATTCCGCGTGGCACTTCCTGGATTGGAGAATGAGGTTCTGAATTTATTAAACCGGTCCCTTGATGCTGGCCAAGCCCCAGCTAACTTTAGAGAGACAAGAGTTATTGCCCTGCTGAGAAAATCGGGTGCCGATATAACTAATCTTAAAAATTACAGGCACATTTCTCAGCTACCTTTTCTGGCAAAGGTGCTAGAACAGCATGTGCTGAAAACCTTATCCCTCCACTTAGAAGGCAACCAACTTTTCCATATGAAACTCCTCCTGGGCGCACCACAGTACCCAACTGGTCATGCTGGAAATTCTGGATGAAATGAGATTGATGGCAGATAGGAAGAAACCCTATGCCCTGGTCCTCCTGGACTTGTCTGCAGCATTTGATATGGTTAATCACGGCCTACTCCTGTCGCGGATCGGGGAGCTAGGAGTCCAGGGGGTGGCATTCCAATGGCTGGTGTCCTTCTTGTTGGATCGAACTCAAAGGATCCAGCTGTCTGACAAGGTCTCTGATGCTGGTGAGCTAACATGTGATGTCCCCCAGGGATCTGCATTGCCTCACCTCCTCTTTAACGTATATGTTATTTTATGTTATGTTATGTTAAAGGTATTTGGTACCGCGCACATTCACCAATTGGTTTCTTGGCGCTTCAGCTTCTGGTGACCGCTCTGTCCAGCATGAAGTGCCAGGTCTTCCATTATGCTGATGACACACAGATCCTCATCAAGATTGATAACTCCCTTACGGCACATGCTCGGTTGCAGAACATTTTAAAATGTACTGTCAACTAGATGACAGTCAACCACCTCAAGATAAACCCAGACAAGGTCCTGGCAATCACCACGAATGTTAACCCCTGGAGCTCCCTTTTGTGACCACAAGAACTTGGCCCTACCCCCGTACCCACCCCAGCTGTAAAGAGCATGGGGATAAAAATAGACTCTAAGTTTTCCATGTCCCACCAGGTCTCAACCGTGGTCGGCACCTGTGTTGGCTTTCTTAGATTGCTGCAAAAACTGGCCCCTTTACTTTTGTTCCCAGCACTCCGGATGGTAGTGTCAGCCTTGATCATTTCCCGCCTGGATTATGGGAATTCTCTCTACCTGGGTCTCCCAGATAAACTATTGACTTAACTTCAGATAGTGATGAACGATGCAGTCAGACTGGCCTTTAGCCTCCCCAGGCGAGCCCATGCCACTCCAATGTTGCAGCAGCTTCACTGGCTATCAGTTAAACAGCGAATCAGTTTTAAGGGACTATGT
Organism: Lissotriton vulgaris; assembly: GCF_964263255.1. Taxonomy (NCBI): domain Eukaryota; kingdom Metazoa; phylum Chordata; class Amphibia; order Caudata; family Salamandridae; genus Lissotriton; species Lissotriton vulgaris. The sequence continues at coordinate 95,044,352 of NC_141695.1, forward strand.
ATAGCCCATAAATCCATCTATGGTCAGGCACTAGCTTATATTAAAAAGCATCTGGTAAATTACACCCCGGGTCGGTCACTCAGGTCCACTGATGCCGGCCTGTTATCCTGCCCTCGCTTTCGGACTTCCTCCATTGGAGGCCGAGCCTTTCTACCATGGCTCCCAAACTCTGAAACGATCTACCTGCGGGACTCCGTAAAGAACCTGACCTCCTTCCATTCAGGAGAAAACGAAAAACTCTCCCTTTTACCGAAGCCTGGGGCGTAATCTAGGCCAGTCAGGGTGCACACCCTGAGGTGCCATAGTTGAGCTTTCTCTCTAAGCGCTTAGAGACTAGTAGGTAATAACGCGCTATAAAAATCTCAATGGTCAAAGGGCTACTTCAGTGGGTGGCCAATCAGTGCTGCAGGCCCACTAGTTGCATTTAGTTTACAGGCCCTGGGTACAGGAGGTACCAATTTACCAGGGACTTAGATGCCATTTGGGTATGAACCAATGTTATCATGTTTAGGGGAGAGATCACAAGCAGTTAGCACCTGTTAGCAGTGGAAAAGTGCACAGAGACCCCAGGTCAGCAAAAACTAGGTCTCAAAAGTGGAGGAGGCAGGCAAATATTTTAGGGAGACCACCCTAAGGCAGTTAGGTCTAACACCCAGGCTCTGCTGGTGAGGAAGTTATCTTCACCCACAGTCACAAATAGCTACACCCCATATTCAGGGATGGGTCTTTCCTTCTCACAATGTAGAGGATTATTGTGCCATTGGGGAGTAAGCAGTATATCAGCACATTACTCTATTATACCTTCAGTCCCTCTTAACTGGAGTCCCTTACATCCTCTCCCTTTCTGGGTGTGAGACTTATTCCATGTGTATTGCTTTCTTCAGAGACCATTTGGCAGATAAATGGGATTAAGTGAGAACACAGTTATCTATGGATTGTCCGCAAGGTTGTCTTTATCCTTTTGGACGTACCAATCTGCTTGCTGCTCCTCCTGGGGGCTTAGCCCTCCCTCCTCTTAGATAACATGGGCAGACAGGGACAAATACAGTTGTATCTGCCAGGCCGAAGACATAATTGTAACAGCAGAATCCAAATTACTTTCTTCCAGTGCTGTGCTGGGCCTCACCTATCAATGGTGAAATTTCACAAAGTGTTCTTGGATGGCCTCTCCTATGATTCCACAAATTTACCATTTAGTGCTTATCCTCCCGCCATGCAACATTGTCACAGATTGCTAAAATGTATTCAGATTAGCCTGCAGCCACTTCAAAATGAAAGGCAGGTTGTCTTTGGGTTGACTTTTGCTTCCCGTCAATGTCCCCAAAGTAAAAAAAATAAGGCTCCATCAAGATATGGTTGTACCTCATCAGGACTTTAAAAAGGAGCTCTGAGACATCCACTAAAGGGAGCCTTGACAAAGGACGGTTCTATATATGTTGATTTGCCTAAACTGAGTACAACCCTTGGTTCATAGATTTCAAGCAGTTGTGATCTTCCGTTAACAAAAAGAATGCTGCACGCCTCAGTGTGGAGTGGAAGACTCTCCAGACTAGGACCAGGAACCACAAGGGGACTGTTGTGAGATAGTGAAACACACAGGGATGTATGACGGTACAACGCGTGGTATTACCACGCGTACCGTTACGATACAATTCAAGTCGTTACAACGACTTGCGTTGGGGGGCACTGGATAGTGGAATAGTTTAATTTACTATTCCAACTCCAGCACCCGTGGATAGTAGGGAAGGTTTTGGATAGTAAATTAAACTATTCCCTATCCTAGAGCGCCCTCCAGCGCAAGTCGTTGTTACGACTTTCGTTGTAAAACCTGCGTTGTAATGGTACCGCGTTGTAAAGGTTTTGTGTTAATGGATGTTCCCCAACACACAGGAGCCATGAAGATTCTGCAGACACAATGGCTCACAGTAAACCAAAGGACATCACTGGGCCAGTGGGTTGACGATCTGGAGAAAGTATTTCGGATAAAAGAGTAGTGAGCCTGCATCACTGGGGCCTTCCTAGACATGGACCACAGACCTCAATCCCAGTACCTCAGTTCCAACTGCTGAAGCTATGGGCTGTGTATTCAACATGTCATTGCGGTCACTTCACCTCTGTCTTCTTCTTGTTTCTGCCTCTTTTACTGATGTATTTCCTCTAATAGCGCATTACTGCTAAGTGCCCCACTTAGAGATGGGTGGATGTGATATATCCAATGATTTTTGTACTCAGCTTGGTGCCGAAGGAAACGTATTATGGACGGAAGAATGTGATTGTATGTTTGGGGCATAGTATTCTCATATTGCATTTTTTATATTTTTAAAAATATTTGTATGTGTTCATGTGTTCCTAAGGATTTTTAATTGTGATTATTTATCATACATTACATGTTTTATATGGCAACCCACCAAAATAAACTATATATGACATATCCCCAAACACATCCCAATTGCCTGCGTCACATTTTCACTACCTCTTATAGAAATCAGGGACTTTCTGGCTTCTGGCAGTGCATCCTCTGCTGACTCTTGTGAGAGAAACCAGTCATTGGTGCCCCAAGTGCAACAAGGCATCTGGCTTCAGAGCTTTAGGAGACTGGCTGTCAGGGCCTCACCGACTGGATACCAACAATGGGCACACGTGTCCTATACTTCTGTCCTGCTGTTACAGCATCACAACCAACAGAAACAGACTATGGGGAAAATATGAGAGGAGTCAGAGAAAGAGTGTGTGTGTGTGTGAGAGAGAGAGAGAAAGGGAGAGGGAGAGAGAGAGAGAGAGAGAGAGAGAGAGAGAGAGAGAGAGAGAGAACAATTCCTTCTGTCTGGTTGAGAAATGGACAAGGGCTTCTTCAGTACTACAGTCAATCATGGGTAGGAATACTCAGCCCCCTCAGAAGGACTTTAAGGTAAAAATGCAAGAATAGTAAAACAACTGTGGTTTCAGATATGGTATAGTCTATAAAACATACTGACCCTCCAGCCTGGGAAACTGGAGACAGAGGTAAAACAAGAGTCAGCATAGGCCATAGATACTGAAAACTGAAGCATGTCCAAGTGCAGACACCTCCCGGAACTGGAGTTAAAGAGAGGAAAAAAAAGGGGAATTTGGATGAAAACAACAGAGGTGCAGGTTTGAAGACTGGGGGCTTATTTACAAGCCCCTTGCGCCACTGGTTCGTCAATCTTAATATGGGGAAAAGTGACCTGCTGGCGGCACAGGGGGCTTGCATATAAGCCCCTGAATATGAACTGATTGACTGTGAAATGTCAGAGACAACCCGAAGACACTGCCTGATGCTGGATTTCAATCTTGAGATATTATTACACTGATCATGTCGGTCTTTTCTCGAAAAGCCTGACCCAAAAGTGGCATGGGACCTTCCTCTGGGACTAGCCATGTCGTGGTTCCTATTCCTGCAGTGCAATCTCCATCTCCACATACTCCACAGCAGCCAAGTTCTAGCGTACACCTGGCTCGCCGCATGTGTGTCCTGATTCTATCCAGGCACTCTGACTCTGCTTTTAGATCTTCTCTAAGACAGTGGATGCCCTGTCGCTTGCAAGATATTTTAATTTTTAACAGTGGGCTTAGAATTTACCCATTGCTTACTATTGGTTGGCTTCATTATTAGTATAATTTGTTTGCTTCTCATCGGTCACCTGCTATAGACTTTCTTCCTTTTTACATGTATGTACCTCCCCTGAAGAATAGATTCATAACTTGTGTAATTCCACCTCTAATTCTTTTATGTGCTACTTTTTCCTTTGTGCTTAAATACTGTATCAGTGTTTTGTCTTTTCATCTGGCTCCCAATAGTGCTTTTAATCCCTTGCCCCCACACGCTAACCTTGCCTCGTCCTTGTAGCTTGCCCCTTCCATCCCTAACCTATGTGCTTGCCCCCACCTGCATTCCTTCCCTTCTTCCATACTATTTCTTGCCCTCTCTCTCCCTCCTTCTGTATTGCTAAATGCTTCAACTCAACATCCCTTCTTCTATTGCCTGTCTTGCCCTTCTCACGCATCTGCTATCCCTTCTTCTGTTGTCTGTGTTGCCACCCCACATGCCATAATGGAAAGAAAGCGCTATGACATGGACACTGCTGCAGTGTCAATTGCTTTGTGTACCCATATCTTCTGTTCTCCGTGTTGATCCACCACCTGCTCTGCTTTTCGCTTCCTGCCCTCACTCACACCAGCAATACAAAAAAGCACTATGATTCATACAGGACTGGCTATATATCAGCTCTTTTTTTAGGTTGAGCTCTGCAAGACCTGTTGAATCCTCTTCTGTGGGCTCTGGCACACCCACCGATTGTCATTAATTGTTTCATGTGGCATTTAGAACTACTGGCTTTTTATTGGTGCATTTTTGTAAATGCTCCACCTTTGTGTGCTTAGCTCTCATTCTGGAGATTTCACTCAGAGAACACTCTGTTTGGCCACCCCACTATGCAGCATGTGGTTGTCCCTACTGCCTTATGGGCAATTGCAGCCTTTACACAGCTTGGTTCCCTCCTAACTCGCTGCTCCCAGTTGCAAGGTGCTCCTCATTGTTGTTTTATTGGCCTGCCTTGTTTAGAACTTGTGTCCTATGTACTTAGATGAATACAACACTTGTTAGTCTAATACCAACTAGAATTAAAATATGTATGAGAATGCTTCTTTCCAATCGTCTAACATTAAAGCACATAAAGATATTTCTTCATTGATAAAAGCGTCTTATTACACCCGAAAGCAGGTGTCTTTCTTTATGTTTTTTTAAACCAACGGAAATGCATGAATGATGTCGAGTGGTCTTCTGTGGGAACATATGCTATTGTTACATCAAACAAAACCAAGCATCTATGATTAAAATAACCACATGCCTGGCTCTTAGATCACATCCAGAGGCCGGGTCACAGTTATCTGGCTCAGGGACGCAGTTCAGAGGTGAGTGGAGCACTGGCATAGCAAAGAGCCATGCAATCACTACACAACAAATACATAAATAAAAACAATGTAATTACAATGCCAACAACTAAAAATAACAAATGTGAGATCTAGTTATTGGAAGACGGTGGTGCCATTTATGGTGCTTGGATGGATCACTGACATAATATCGAGGGACATAATATAGAGTACTAAAAATATCGACTCCAAAATATCGAAAGACAAAATATCGAAGTCCTATCTACAAACAGTTAAGTACAAAAATATCAACTCCAAAATATCGTTTAAAAATATATACATTGTAAAAATATCGAATTTCTTAAAAATTATGTAAAATTTAAAAATTATTAAAAACAAATAACTAAAATATACTTAATAATACTTAAATAACCTTAAAATTATTAAATAATTAATTTAAATTATAAAAAAATACAATTTTATTTGTTAACACATATATATATATTAACATAATATTATTAAAAAATATAAAATATTATTACCGTAGGATAGCGGGAGTGTAAAAATTACTATTCCCACTCCAGAGAGTGCAACAGTAGGGAAAGCGTTGGATAGCGTAAGGGTAAAAATTACTATTCCCACTCCAGTGAGTGCATCAGTAGGGAAAGCGTTGGGTAGCGTAGGGGTAAAAATTACTATTACCACTCCAGAGAGTGGAACAGTAGGGAAAGCGTTGGATAGCATAGGGGTAAAAATTACTATTCCCACTCCAAAGAATGCAACAGTAGGGAAAGCATTGGATAGCTTAGGGGTTAAAATTACTATTCCCACTCCAAAGAGCGCAACAGTAAGGAAAGTGTTAGATAGCGTAGGGGTAAAAATTACTATTCCAACTCCAGAGAGTGCAACAGTAGGGAAAACGTTGGGTAGAGGTAACGTTGGTAGATCTGGGCCTAAATGCATTGTTTTTTTATTTTTATTTTTATTATTATTATTTTTTTCTTTTTAGGTCAAGGCTGATTTGCATATGGCCATGTCTGGGGTGGTGCAAAAAAACGATTGATTTAGGCCCAGATCTCTGTACTGGGGTAAATGTATAACATTGTTCTGCATTCTATCCATCAACTGTTGTTTTGCAGATTTGTACTTAGGTTTCCAACCATGTTTAAATAGATGGACTCTCCGTGGCTAATACCCGAGTTCACATTTGCAGGTAAGGCTGCTTTGTGGGCAACAAACTAAGTAAAAAATGTGTTACATTTATCAGCGGTAGTGTGTACTTATGTTGTCACTCACATAAAAGGTCAATTTACACAGTGCAGAAATTCAATTGTAACAGATAAAATAATAGACAGCCTTTTATGGCTGGACAGGATTTCACAGGACAGGGTATCGAGGTCTGACCATATGGAAAAAGAACCAGGCATTATGTTGTAAAGTAAAGATGGTCCAATACAACTTGTAGATTAGAAGTCTTCTAGTATTTATTGCAGTACAGAGAACAGAACAAGTACACCACCAGCTGACCAGAGTCCAACTGACCAAACTGGAACATTAACAACATGAGGTCATAGCATGTAGATCACAGTGGTATTCTGAGGATGAGTAAGAGAAGAGAAACAGTAGAAAGACTACAGAGAGTGTAGTATGATAACAAGCTATTTACAAGACATTAACACTACATTTGCAATAATTTACACATGACATGGATCCACGCCTCACAAAAGGACATCGCTGTTGCCGGCACAACTACAGGCCGCCGAGTCCAATCTTGTGCCCATTCTCCCTGTACAATCAGTGCAACTCTTCCTTCGCCTCCTGCTTTACTCTAGTTACCCACAAAAGAAACGTGAAACTAGTGCTTTACCCTCAGGCTCAATCGAAGGCTCAACTCCATAAAGAGTTAAGACTGCCATTAATGCTTGCACACTGAAGGCAATAGACAAACTTGCCTTTTCCTAATACATTCACAGGCCTTTCCTAAAGTTCTCCATCTCCATGCATTTACTGCCACTCAACGCAAAAAATTCCCTCATCCATTCCGGAAACGCTGGCTGCGCCTAACTTGCCAGATAAAGCATCAGGCGCGCGTGCGGTCCATTGCTAAAGATAAATGTAAATTTTTAATCATGCATTATTTTGGCATTGCTGAAAATCCCTCGAGCTTTAGCTGTAAACTTTGAAAGATTAGGCGCGGGTGCCGGGATGCTTAAAAAGTAAAGAAATAGAAAAACAACTTTTTTTAATTTCTTTACTTTTTAAGCAATCACGGCACCCGCGCTTTAGCTTTCAATGTTTACAGCTAAAGCACGAGTGCCCGGATAGTGAAGGTAAGCAAATAGAAAATAATTAATTGCTCTCATTCGAAAACAGCCTGGGAGCTGCCTTCAGGAAGACAACAAAAGAATGTCAGGCACATCGAAGGAGCTGGAAGGTTGAATGCTGCAATAAAATACAAACAGCTATGTCTGAGCACCCACAGAATAACATGAGGTTGAAAACATAATATAATAGCCCACCTACAACAGATCAACAGAACAAAGCGTTCTGATTTGTTCTGTCCCTGCTCCTTGGAGGAAAAAGGAGGGACAACGAGGCTGGACTGGCCACTAGTAAGGAAGGATTTTTAAAGGGCATTGAAATAAAAATAAATGAGAAGCAAGGAATGGCATTTGGCCCACAGAGATATATGTATACTAAAGTATACAAGAGGTCGTACGTTTATACTCGACCTAATAAAGTATACAAGAGGTCGTACGCTTATCCTCGACCTAATATATGTATACTAAAGTATACAAGAGGTCGTACGTTTATACTCGACCTAATAAAGTATACAAGAGGTCGTACGCTTATCCTTGACCAAATAAAGTATACAAGAGGTCGTACGCTTATACTCAACCTAATAAAGTATACAAGAGGTCATACGCTTATACTCAACCTAATAAAGTATACAAGAGGTCGTACGCTTCTCCTCGACCTAATAAAGTATACAAGAGGTTGTACGCTTTTGCTTGACCTAATAAAGTATACAAGAGGTTGTACGCTTTTACTTGACCTAATAAAGTATACAAGAGGTTGTATGCTTTTGCTTAAAAACGAATTATATTAGGCAAATAGGAACAAAATGTAGAGATTGCAAATCTTCATAATGCAAAGCAAATCCATAGTTACCAGAAATGAGAGTTCAAAGTCCCTACATATGAGCTGCCCGTGCCAAAGTCATGCAGCAAATGAAATATCTTTAGCAATAAAATATCTAATTTTAGGCTAAATTCACAAGTGATGAAAGACTGACTTTTCTTTTTAGACAGAAGCACACAATCAAAACAGAGCAGGATAAACAGGGTTGATTGCAGCAATGTTGGTCTAACTACGACCCTACTAGCAGGACACAATGAACATTCCATGTAGCTGCACAATTTGGGAAACTGCCTTTATAGGGGGCAAACTTATTGGGTTCTGTCTAGAAAACCAGAGATACATTTCAGATCTTAGAGAACACAACCTCCCTTGCATACCTCACAGAGAACTTCTTATTACAGCTCCCAGTTTGAAGTCTATCTGGGCACTTTTGAGCCGCAGTTCCATAAACACTAAGTGAAGTTCAGTTTGGGCATTTTGCCCCTGGCAAATCTAACTACAGGTGATCTTGTAATCCTTTTTTCTCAAATTATTAACCCCATTGTTAGAAAAACCCGATACAGAAGAGCATTTTCTCAACATTGTGCCAGGATATTGGTTTAGGGCAGGGGTCTTCAAACTGTGGGGCGCGACCCCCAGGGGGGCCGTGGACCGATGCAAAGGGGGTCGCGCCTTCACAGTGTCACTTCAGCCCCCCTCCTCCCCATCCTGTCTCTCAGCCCTGGCTGCTGCAGTGCAGCTCGCGCTCCTGGGGCCTCGGCTGGGCAGTGTCTGGAGGCTTATCTCCGGCATGAGTTTTCACAGGTCTTTAAAGACCATTAGCATATTTACAAGCCTTTGTTAACCGATTAGCAAAGATTCGTTTTTTTTATGGTTCCAGTACCCCCTGGGCCCCCACCCTGCCTATTTCTTACATTTGTATTTTTACACTTACTGCTGTAGTGTGAGAATGCATTTAATGAAAATAAATATAAAGTTGGGTTGCCAAAAGAAACATGCCTGCTATGTGTTGTTTAAAGATCCTGCAGAGGCCTACTCTTGACACTAAATTAAGTTATAAATAAAAAAGTATGTATTAATTAGGTATGCGACTTTTCTGTCTTTATTCTCTTTAATTATTAGTCATGGATCATTAAGGCATCCCTAGAACACAATTAAAAGTGTTTTCTATTTATATTTGCTGTTCTAATTATTCACGGATAAGTGCAAAAAATACACCTGTAGGTGACTGCTTATTTCTGGGCCATCAAAATAATGAGCTGGTAACCCTAATCATTAGACTGGAAGTTTGTTGCAGGATCAGCACATTATTTATTTCCTTCACCCTCGAAACCTGATTAATGCCATTATAGCAATAATTTAACTTATATCTGAAACCCTACGCTTCAAGTTTTTGGGAATGCACCCTGCTTTCAGACTACTCACTTCTCATTCTCGCCTTGAAATGAAAAGAAATGAAAAGAGATTTATAAAGCGCATGGCTGCCCTTGAGCGTCCCAGCGCTGAAACAAAACACAGGACCACCACCCAAATACAACTGAAGCAAAAGCCTAAAGGGGGAAGAGATAAGTTTTCAATGCCTTGCGGAAACGCACTAGATTGGGTTCTTTCCGCAGGGCCATCGGCAGAGCATTCCATAATTGGCCTGCATTAATAGAGAACCGGCGACCGCCGGACTTCACCTTTTTGGCTCTGGGTATCACCACAAAATTACCATCATCCGAGCGAAGGGCTCGCGTAGGTTTGTAAGGGCGCACCAGGTCTCTAAGGATTGGAGGGCCTGATCCTTGCAAAGCTTTAAACACGATGCAAAGGGATTTAAATTTTATGCGGGCTCGGATTGGAAGCCAATGCAAGGCCTTGAGAGCAGGCTTAGCTGAAGATCTTTTGGCAGTACCAGTGAGCATTCGTGCAGCCGCATTCTGAGCTCTTTGGAGCACATTCAGAGTGGATTCTGGTGGGCCAAGGAATAAGGCATTGCTATAATCCAGCCTTGACATGACTAAGCCTTGCACCAGTAGTTTCCGGGAGTTTTCAGGGAGTAGCGGGAGGATCTTCCGTACTGACCTAAGCAGTCCATAGCAGGTCCCTGCCACTCGTTTAGCTTGAGTGGTCATTGACAGTTCAGGTTCTAGCCAGACCCCCAAACTTTTAATTGCTTCTTTGGGAGCTGGGGGGGCACCTAGACTATCCGGCCACATGGATTTAGGGAGTGTTGAACATAGATTGCCAAGAAGCATCAGCTCCGTTTTCGTCCCATTTAGTTTGAGCCGGGATTCCGACATCCATGACATGATGTTAACTAAACATGATGCGAACTTTTCCCCCTGGCTTTCCGAGAGGGACAGCGAGACGATCAATTGAGTGTCGTCTGCGTAGGTTGCGATTTTCACCCCGAAGGGTGAAACCACCGCCTCCAGTGGGGCCATGTAGATGTTAAAAAGCGTAGGGCTCAATGAGGAGCCCTGCGGTACTCCACACTGAAGGGGGGTAGGCAGAGATCGAAAATTGCCTTCGCAGACCTGATAAGTCCGGCCACTCAAGTACGACGCGAGCCATTTGAGGGCCGACCCTCTCACTCCAATCTTCCCCAAACGGTTGATCAGGATATTATGATCAACCGTATCAAATGCAGCGCTTAGATCCAGGAGGACCACCGCAGCGGATCCTCCCGAATCCAAGATGCATCTGCCTTCCTCCACCATTGAAATCAAGGCCGAATCGGTTCCCTGGCCAGGCCGAAAGCCCGTCTGAGTACGACCCAGTAGATCATTAGATTCCAGGAAATGCGAAAGGTGGCGATTGGCAAACTTTTCGGCGATCTTATTCAGCCCGGGCAGAAGCGAGATGGGACGGTAATTCGCCAAATCGGCCGGATCAAGGCCTGGCTTTTTCAGAAGGGCCTTGACAATGGCTTGCTTCCAACTAGGTGGAACAATGCCGTGGGTGAATGAGGCATTCAGCAGGTCGATAGCTGGGCCTGCAATGATGTTCGTAAATTGCTTGAGGATCCGAATGGGCATGGGGTCCGAAGGGGAGCCGCTCTTCAGGGCTGAAAGCTCCTCACAAAAAGCCTCCTTTGAAATGGAGGGGAAGCTATCAAACGCCTTCGCTTTCACGTTCACCCTGCACTCCCAGCGATCACCATGCACTCATACTGATCACCATGCACTCACAGCAATCACCATGCACTCACAGCAATGTAATGTAATGTAATGTGTCTTGTAAAGCGCACTGCTGCCCTGAGGCGTCGTGGCGCTGTAGACCACTGGGGAACCCGTCCTGGCTATCCCTGTGAGATGGTCCCTACTGGGTATCTCCAAGGTGAAACCAGGCATCCCCGGCGAATGTGGGGGGCTGTTGTAGAGATGAGGCAAGCTAATGCCCAGAGTTGCCGAGTGTGATCCCTGGTTAGAGTAGGCACCGAGGTGAGAATTATCGGGTCCGCTGACCCTGGTCCACGACCCTGCCGCGTCGGGAATTGAACCCTGGTCCCGGGCCGTTCTCCCGGGTCTGCCGCCTCTAACCAGTGAGCCACACCACTCCACCATGCCCTCACACTGATCACCATGCACTCACACTGATCACCATGCACTCACAGCAATTACCATGCGCTCACACTATTCACCCTGCACTCACACTATTCACCCGCTCACCCTGCACACTATTCACCCGCTCACCCTGCGCACTATTCACCCGCTCACCCTGCACTCACACTATTCACCCGCTCACCCTGCACTCACACTGACCACCATGTACTCACACTGACCACCATGCACTCACACTGATCACCATGCACTCACAGCAATCACCATGCACTCACAGCAATCACCATGCACTCACAGCAATCACCATGCACTCACACCGATCACCATGCACTCACCCTTGCTGCTCGCGGCCATGGCCAGGTGAGCTTCTAATGTGGCAGCGTGTATTCTAGCGGATTGGGATGCCCTTCACAGAGGTTGACTAGACATCTTTCTGATGTTAATTGCTGTATTTTGGTTATAAACTGGTACTGATGGGGTGAAATCTTTCCTCAGTATTACTGTGTTTAAAAAAATTCTAAATAATAAAGCAATGCTACCTCAAAATACGCATCACAGAACATTATTTACATTTTCTACTCACACAATTTAGTCAAGCCTGTCGCATAATTTGGTCCTCACCTTCCTCATAACCTAGAGGTTTAGAAATTTTTGTCAGGAGGGGGTCCTTACGCTTGAAAATGTTGACAGGGGGGTCTCAGCATCCAAAAGTTTGAAGACCTCTGGTTTAGGGTGTCATGTGGTCGCTTTTCACGCAGCCAAATCATATCCATCTGGCTCTGTTTCGCTATATTTATCTTGCTTGTGTGGCCAGATTGACTCACTTATCTCTGGCACCACCAGATATTCTTCTCTTACTTTATATGGCGCGTCGATACATGTATTTTGCCCAATCATAGAGTATTTCAATTCTATTTTAGAATTTAACGCATAATCCGTAAAGTGCCAGTAATAGATGCTTTTGATTAATTGGCTCATTGTCGATGGAGATTGTACAGGCAGCTGAATGCCAATAACATAACACATCAATATTTATTCCGCCCTCCTCCTTCCAAACAGCCTAATGATTCTCACCCTTCAGAACACTTTACCTGCAGAGGGATCAGCACCGCTGCTGCCGCTTGTGAATTACAGCAGTGATTACGGTAATGGTAAAAACGCCGTCAGAGATGTAATATTTGGCCATAATTATGGTTTGCAGAATACCTCCTCTGACCTGCAGCTAGATTCTTGCTGTGCGGGTGTCACTCACATGACGATTGAAAGTGGGTGTCTGAGAGCCTTTGTGAAGAGCCTGTTTATTGCTAGTCCTTCTTCTGTTTCTATTAGAACTTCGAAGCTTCTGGAACCAACTTATTTCTAGGACTCCGTCTCGGCTGGCAACGAAGCAGGAGGCATATGTCACACATTTGGAACAAAGTATTTTGACATGCGAATAAGTTAATCCAAACTAAATAGAATATAAAAGTTTATATTGTTCAGAGCTCGCTTGGGTGCTCTAATCAGCACTGCGCTGGGTCAGATCAGAGTCAAGAGCTAGTTTGTAAACCTTTCCTATAAATGTTTTCTAGTTATATGTACTGTAAACAGCATTTCACAGTTCTACATGTACTGGCTTCAGAAGGATGAAAGGCCCGAATCAGTCCTGCCAGAAACTTCAACTGTGACCCACAAGCCAGACACACAGACATAGATTTCACCATTGAGCAAATAATGCGTGTGAAAACCTAGGAAAAGCTGTTCTTTTTTTTCTCAATAATTGAAATCCCCAGTAAAGATTCATTTCATTTATTTTTCCAGCCGGAGCTCATCCTGGGCCATCTTGTCCTCTGAACTGGCGGCAGCATGCAGGGAAGTGCTATTACTTCCCAAAAACAACAGATCTGAAGAACTGGAGCAAGAGCCACGAAGACTGCTCCTCCAGGGGCTCCCGCCTGGTGGTGATAGAGGACCAGGCAGAGCTGGTAAGACATCAGTGATACAGGAGCAGGCAGAGCTGGTAAGGCATCAGTGATACAGGATCAAACAGCACTGGTAAGGCATCAGTGATAATGGAGCAGGCAGCGCTGGTAAGGCATCAGTGATACAGGATCAAACAGCACTGGTAAGGCATCAGTGATAATGGAGCAGGCAGCGCTGGTAAGGCATCAGTGATACAGGATCAAACAGCACTGGTAAGGCATCAGTGATACATAAAAAGGCAGAGCTGGTAAGGCATCAGTGATACATAAGAAGGCAGAGCTGGTAAGGCATCAGTGATACATAAGAAGGCAGAGCTGGTAAGGTATCAGTGATACAGGAGCAGGCAGAGCTGGTAAGGCATCAGTGATACATAAGAAGGCAGAGCTGGTAAGGTATCAGTGATACAAGACCAGACATAGATGGTAAGGCATCAGTGATACAGTAGCAGGCAGCGCTGGTAAGGCATCTGTGATATAGGGGCAGGCAGAGCTGGTAAGGCATCAGTGATACATAAAAAGGCACAGCTGGTAAGGCATCAGTGATAAAGGAGCAGGCAGCGCTGGTAAGGCATCAGTGATACAAGAGCAGACAGAGCTGGGAAGGCCTCAGTGATACAGGAGCAGGCAGCGCTGGTAAGGCATTAGTGATACAGGAGCAGGCAGCGCTGGTAAGGCATCAGTGATACAGGAGCAGGCAGAGCTGGTAAGGCATCAGTGATACATAAGAAGGCAGAGCTGGTAAGGTATCAGTGATACAGGAGCAGGCAGAGCTGGTAAGGCATCAGTGATACATAAGAAGGCAGAGCTGGTAAGGTATCAGTGATACAGAAGCAGGCAGAGCTGGTAAGGCATCAGTGATACATAAGAAGGCAGAGGTGGTAAGGTATCAGTGATACAGGAGCAGGCAGAGCTGGTAAGGCATCAGTGATACATAAGAAGGCAGAGCTGGTAAGGTATCAGTGATACAAGACCAGACATAGATGGTAAGGCATCAGTGATACAGTAGCAGGCAGCGCTGGTAAGGCATCCGTGATACAGGAGCAGGCAGAGCTGGTAAGCCATCAGTGATACAGGATCAAACAGCACTGGTAAGGCATCAGTGATACATAAAAAGGCAGAGCTGGTAAGGCATCAGTGATACAGGAGCAGGCAGCGCTGGTAAGGCATCAGTGATACAAGAGCAGACAGAGCTGGGAAGGCCTCAGTGATACAGGAGCAGGCAGCGCTGGTAAGGCATCAGTGATACAGGAGCAGGCAGCGCTGGTAAGGCATCAGTGATACAGGGGCAGGCAGAGCTGGTAAGGCATCAGTGATACAGGAGCAGGCAGCGCTGGTAAGGCATCAGTGATACAGGAGCAGGCAGCACTGGTAAGGCATCAGTGATACAAGAGCAGACAGAGCTAACAAGGCCTCAGTGATACAGGAGCAGGCAGCGCTGGTAAGGCATCAGTGATACAGGAGCAGGCAGCGCTGGTAAGGCATCAGTGATACAGGAGCAGGCAGAGCTGGTAAGGCATCAGTGATACAGGAGCAGGCAGCGCTGGTAAGGCCTCAGTGATACAGGAGCAGGCAGCGCTGGTAAGGCATCAGTGATACAAGAGCAGACAGAGCTGGGAAGGCCTCAGTGATACAGGAGCAGGCAGCGCTGGTAAGGCATCAGTGATACAGGAGCAGACAGTACTGGTAAGGCATCAGTGATACAGGAGCAGGCAGCGCTGGTAAGGCATCAGTGATACAGGGGCAGGCAGACCTTGTAAGGTATCAGTGATACAGGAGCAGGCAGAGCTGGTAAGGCATTAGTGATACGGGTGCAGGCAGAGCTGGTAAGGCATTAGTGATACAGGAGCAAGCAGAGCTGTCAAGGCACCAGTGATTGAGGGGCAGGCAGAGTCATCGGGGCATCAGTAAAACAGGAACAGACATAGATGTTAAAGCTTCAGTGATAGTGATAGTGAAATACCACCTGAGAGCAATCTTTAATGAAATAGGATCCCTGCGGCAATTAGAGTTAGCAACTGCAATAAGATCCTTGAAGATCAGGACAGAATGCCTGCAAATGCAAGGCATCCCATTCTCAGCCTGGAAAAAAGTTATGATTAGGCAAGAGCTTTTAACCTCTTTTGAACGAGACATTGGAAGTCTTCGATATAATCTGTTGACAGAGGCACTGGACAAATCATAAAAAACTGGGAAGGAACAGACATATGTTCAACTTGCACTCTCTGCCCAGGCACGCAGGAAAATTCTCTATATGTAGTTAATTGCGTTGCCAATTGCAGATTTTAATCCTGACTGGACCAATCAAGAGGAAGCAATTCCTATTGCAGGGTATCGAATATCACAAAGAATCTTAGCTTCATGTTGCTCCAAACTGGCAGAGAAACGACACCGCCTGCTCTTGCCCTCGTTTTGCCTGGAAGCCTTTCAGAGCTGCAGGGAGGCATCGGATCTGTGCTTTATTGAAAACACTCCCCAGATCCCAGCCAGATTGGGTAAATTCACCAGCCTTATAAGGCACTCACTAGCAACAACAGTGACTGTCCATACCACATAAATCTTGCACTCCGCAATTAGTCTATAGGAGTTGCGTCAATCCAGAACTGATTATTTCATGGTTCATGTGAAGAGTATCACGGTGCACAGACAAAATATCGACTCCAAAATATCGACTGGACATGTGGAGAAGTGTGGCTCAGGGGTTAGAGGCGGCAGACCTGGAAGCTGAGATCGGCCCTGGACCAGAGTACAATTCCCCGCCTCGGCGGGTCTTGGGCTCAAAAATTCCACGGACTCGATAATTCTCGCTCCGGTGCCTTCTCGACTCACGGGTTCACACTCTGTGACTCTGGGCAATAGCTTGCTTAATCTCCACAACGGCCCCTCGCAGCGGGATGCCTGGCTTTCACCTTGTGGAACCCTGCTGGGGTTATCTCACAGGGGAATACCAGGACGGGTTCCCTAAGCAAGCGCCGGGAAACCCTTTGTGGGTAGCTGTGCGCTATATAAGCTCAAATACATTTACATATCGAGTTTTAAATATAGACTGGACAAAATATCGACTGGACATAATATCGACTACAAAAATATCGTTTTTCAGGTAAGTGAAGTAATATCGACTGTATAAAATATAGATAGCAAAAATATCGAATTTTTAATAATATATAATATTTTATAGTGTATTTTTATGTAATAATATGTGTGAAAAGTGTGTATTAATGTTATAAAATATTTTGTTAAATGAATTTTGTATTTTTAATAATTGCGTAATGTAATTCTGTAGCGGGTTGTGGGTTTATAGGGGAATAGGGTGGGAAGTAATTTAATAATAATTAATTAATTAATATATGTTTGTAAATATTTATAATTAATAATTAATTGATAATTAATTAATAATAATTAGTTAATTAATTAATATAATTTTGTACATATTTTGTATTAGTAATTAATTGGTAATTAATTAATTGTAATTAGTTAATTACATTAATTAGAGTACATTTTAATATATATAATTTTGTGTTATTGTTAAGTAATTAATTGGGAAAAAATAATATTAATTATTAAAATAATTACAGCTAATGTGCTAATATATTTACTTTATTGTTATTGTTAATTAATAATTATTTGGTAATTAAATAATATTGATACATTTTGGGTAAAGGAGTATTTTTAGGGTTCAGGGTCAGTTTTCAGTTTTTGGGTAAAGGGGTATTTTTAGGGTTCAGGGTCAGTTTTCAGTTTTTGGGTAAAGGGGCATTTTTAGGGTTCAGGGTCAGTTTTCAGTTTTTGGGTAAAGGGGCATTTTTAGGGTTCAAGGTCAGTTTTCAGTTTTAGGGTAAAGGGGTATTTTTAGGGTTCAGGGTCAGTTTCTAGTTTTTGGGTAAAGGGGCATTTTTAGGGTTCAGGGTCAGTTTTCAGTTTTTGGGTAAGGGGGCATTTTTAGGGTTCAGGGTCAGTTTTTAGTTTTTGGGTAAAGGGGCATTTTTAGGGTTCAGGGTCAGTTTTCAGTTTTTGGGTAAAGGGGCATTTTTAGGGTTCAGGGTCAGTTTTTAGTTTTTGGGTAAAGGGGTATTTTTAGGGTTCAGGGTCAGTTTTGGGGTTTTGGGTAAAGGGGTATATTTTAGGGTTCAGGGTCAACAAATAAGATTGTAAAAAATTAATTTTATTATTTTCATTTATTATTTAATTATTATAATTTAATTTAAGTATTTTTAAGTATATTTTAGTAATTACAATTTAATATTAATTTAATTTAACACTGTTTTTAATAAAGTCGATATTTTTTACATCTATATTATTGTTAACGATATTTTGTACTCGATATTTTTGTACTTACCTGTTTGTAGATACAAACTCGATATTTTGACTGTCGATATTTTGTCCACGATATTTTGGCAAGTCGATATTTTGTCCCTCGATATTATTTCAGTGATCCGAGTATCACATGGTTACGTGGACCTGAACTTGCAATCACCCACTTGGAACCACCAATCACCAAAGGATGCCTTTAAACTCTGAGTGCAGGGAAATCTTCCCAGCTGTTCTCCAAACATCTCGTGGATACCAGTTGTGTGCTGCTGGTTTCCAAACAGTGGGGAACCAATAAGCTAGTATCAGACACATGGCACTTGAAATGCCCCGGAGACCAGTCATGTGCAGATTCTGCTCAAACAGCAGCTTGTGGCAGGCACAGTGCACTTTAAACTCTTACCCCTGCAACTTCGGACACTGTAATTTTAAAAGCCTGACATTGGCATTCAGTAGCACCCAGTTGTGTGCAGTTGGGGCCCAAAGAGCAGGAGGATCAAGAAACTAGCCCTAGGCACATTGCACGTTATACTCTCATGCTTGTAACTTTTGACAGCAGTGATCTAAAGCTCACAGTGCTAAATCTTATTCGCCTAGTACCCTTGCCAAGTGTTAATATCAGTGGAATTAATTTACACTCTCTTTTAAAAAGTCTTATGATATCCCCCTGGCTGTAACATTAATGATTTTATTTTTATTTTATGAAATGGTCTTAAAATGTAATGAATTTAATTAATTGAACATGAATAACATTTTCCAAATTCCAAGTCTGGGTCTGCTCTAGAACTACGCATTTTATCATTGTTGCAGCTTGTAGTTTTCATTTATATGCAGCCGGCCAACAAGTTTTTCATGGGAACAGGATTACTCCTCTTCCTATAAAAAACACAATTGCTTCTACACTGTAGCTTTCAATGCCATTTATTTATTATCATCTAGCAGTTACATCTTGTAAATTCATAATACACTTTCTTGTTTAAAAAGACTTTCCCTTGAGGGATTTCACCTCTAAATCATTCTAAATACCAAAACTTATTTAATTGTTAACAGCAATCATTGTGTATGAAGAGACATTTACAAAATTATGTGAAAGCATTTAAGCAACAATTATTCATTATGAAAATCATGTTCATGGAAAGGTCAACGAATTTTTTTTTATGCATGGTATTCATTCTTTAGTCATGTCAAGCTTTCAGGCAATGTTGCTTCAGCCATTTGAGTCCTAATATGAGAAATTATGGTTGGCTAAAACAATTTGTGTGTTTAAACATAATTTTCATTAAATTCTACCTGTTATTTTGCCACATTATTATAAACTGCATGATTTGCTCATTGTTTTGCCTACTTAGCTCCATTATCTGCTGAAATTTGTTTTAGTTGGGCTTAGGACTCTCTGCACTTTCCGACAGCTAACAGGTGATAAAGTGCTTGTGCTCACACCCCTAAATGATTAGCTCATAACATATTTGATATATACCTAATTAGCATATTTAATTTACTTATGAGTCCCTTGTAGAGTTGTATGCCATATATCCAGGGCCTTTAAATTACATACTACCAGTGGACCTGCAGCACTTAGTGTGACACCCACTTTAGTAACACCCAAAGACATGTCCCAGGCCTGACATTATATCCTGAATGTAGTTTTTAACTACCATAATAAATTGGCATTTAACCCCCCCTTGTCAAGCCTTGAACTTTCTTTTTGTTACATATACGTCACCCCAAGGTAGACCCTAGGTAGCCCATCGGTCAGGGTGTTGCGTAATTAATTAAAAGGTTGGACGTGTACTTTTAAGTTTTACAAGTCCTGGTAGTGAACAACCCTTACATTCGCTTTTCAGTAGTGTGTGGCCACCCCTCCCATAGGATAACATTTAGGATTTCTTATTTCATTTAATATGCTGGAATTTTTAATTGGGATGTTCCCCTGAACTGACTACAGGGGCTGAGGTAGAGACCATAAGAAGTTCTGTGTGGTGGAGACCTGCACCCTGTGCCTTGGCCTCACTCTGCCACACCTGGTCATAAGAACTGGTCAGATCTTCTGAATCAGCGCCTGGCTCCATGGGTGCACTTTGAAGGATTCCCTGTTCGAGACCCTGATGTGAAGGCCTGGGGGTGATACCCTAACCCCTCCCTCGACATCTGGAGAAGTAAGACAAGTTCCCACCTCTTTTAGCACCCAATATGATTACAAGTGCTGTCAGTGTGCCTGCCGAATACTGTAAGACATTGCGAAGCTGCTCAGGCCACATACAAACACATCATGGCTAAAGATAAAGAATCCAGACAGCAGAAACGAGGCAAGATGGACAGATATACCGAAGCAATGGTCCCTCAGACAACCAGATGGTGAAGAGACGTCTCAGTTGCCTGATAGCGCAGCGCTCCTCAAAGCAATCCATGCCTCGAGAGTAACCCTTGAGGGGCGCATAGCTGAAGTATGTTAGGAGGTCACTCTGATGCTCCAAGACCTCTGGAAAGTTTCTGAGGGTGAAGCAAGCAGAATGCAGTATATATACAGTAGAGGCAATGACAAACACCCTTTGAAAAAGTCACTGACCTACGAACAACTCTGAATGACATGGCCTGTAGGGTGAATGTTGCTGTGAACAGTGCACAAAGAAATAACTTGTGTTTCATTTTCTTTCCTGAAGGAGGAGAGGGCTCGGACACAAGGTCCTTCCTGGAATGGTGGCAGAGGGATTTGCTCCCTGCAGTGCACTTCTTCACATGCACATAGGCTTGTTAATGCTAAGCCGCCCACTGGTGCACATCCACACCTCATCTTTGCACATTTACTCAATTATCAGGATAGAGACTTGATCCTGGGAGACGTTAGGAGAATGGGTAAAATTTGCTATGATCAAGCCAAAATAATGGTCTTTCCTGATTACTCCTTAGAGGTACAGAAACAGAGGAGCATCTTTGACTCCGTCAAAACAAAACTCTGTGCGATGAACATTCAATATATGCTTATTTTCCCAGTCTAACTCAAGGTCATGTTTCAGGGTAAAAACAGCTTTTTCCAAACACTGGAGGAGGCCCGGACACTGGATTGAGGAGCGCCCCCTTCGCGACCGGAAGGATAGAGTCAGATCAGTCACCCCAGCGCAACGCACCAAGGTGAGTGCCCCAAACCGCAGAGAGGGAGCAGAAGGCGACCAGTAATAAAAGGAAGCCTACCCCCTTCCCTTCTAAATGACATTTCACCACACCCCCAAGGTTTTCAGACATGGAGAGCAATGCGATAGGGTGTGCGAGAAAGGAAGTGCACGAGGAACGCAAAGGTGACACCACTACAGACCTATCCAACAAAGTTCACACTACGATTCTGAGTCTGTACACCCACTGTTGAAATTGATAGCAAACATGGAGGGAGATCCATTGATTGTCAAGACTTCAGAGACAACAACTGATGAGATGAGAGAGCAAACTAACCAGACATACGGGCCTGGGGGAGTCTTGGCAGATGTAAAAAATGGGATCTCTGGTTGGCTGAGGCTTGTGCCAAAGCCAGGCAGAGAACAACACTCTAGTTAGGGCAAGGGAGTTACATTCCAAAGATAACCCCTACTCACCCCCATGGTAGCATGGCACGAGCAGTAAGGCTTATCCCGGAGGCAATGTGTACAGCATTTGTGTACGCACCCACCAGCAACTACATCCCAGGCCCCCAACAAAACGAACTCCACACAAGGTTATATCAAAAATAGCCTTTGTATTCTCAAAACACATTAGAATAGTACACACATTATGTAGACTGTACCAACTGGCATGAGGCAATATTTACAAGAGATTATGTACACCTGACAGGGCCACCTGGACCACTGTCAGAGTCATCACAGAATGAACTTGGTAAAGAAATAGAAAAAGAATATATATGAACTTAGAAGTATAGGGAAGTACAATCTCCCTAACGGAAACCTAAATAGGTGAAACAACCTCATACTCGAGCACGATCATGAAGAAACAGCTAACTGTAAGTACACCCTTACCCTTTTTGGGATTGAAGATACAATAGATGGAGGGGGATTAACCAAATGTCAGGAGAACCTTATCTTTGTGTTAATTGTACTTGCAAGGAGGGAGATTTGTATCAACTGGGTTGGGCCCACCCCTCCAGCACATAGAGACTGGATGAACTCTGTATTAAGGATTAAAAAACTAGATAGGAAGGGAAATACCTGCAAGAAATTAAAATTTTGGGAAATCTTGGAAGACCACTTGAGCTCAAATATAGGGTTGGCACATACGGTCCCATGATTAATGCGAAACAACATCTGGTAGACGAGTATGATACTTGTCGAGTAGCCAAGGTGGCTAGCTACTCCCCACTTTCCCAGACCAGAACTGTTAATATGTAATGGCTTATGGGTACTCCTCTAAAATCATTGGGCCGATGACAAACTCCCCAGACAAGAGAGACCAAGGGGCAGTTCCGCCAAGGAAACCAAGAAACCAGAGGCAGAAACCTTAAACTCCAAATACATAGAACTTCGCAATATGAGGACAAAAAAAAAAAAAAAGAAACAACCTCATACTCATAAACCATATCTAGAGGTATCAAACAGGGTGCGCAAAACATACTACACACAATACATTTCCTAGCACCCAAAAGCATTAGCACATAAATCACATTAGGGCCTGGTGCCCTATAAATGGAACAACACCCATGGGCAACTGGCCATCCACAAAAGGCCTCAAATGCCCTATGTCCATAAAAGTCAGGGCTGCTGCCTAAGCAGCGAAGGTCCAGGGTGCGCCACAGCGCACAACCTAAATGTTGCAGCTGCCCACTACATGCTGGGTAGCTGAGAACAATAACAGGGGAGCCTAAAAGCTGCAGCTGGCACTAAGTGCTGCACAGCTGTGGAGGCCAAGGTAGGGCGCAGGAGTGCGTCTCACTCCGAGATTCACAAAGTACATGTCCCCTGAAAGAAATACCTAAACGGTGCAGCTGCCCACTACTTGCTGGGCAGCTGCAGCAAAGGCAAATGGGGCATGGGCTCTCCCTAGCCCTCAAACAAATGACTGTGCCCCATGTGGGAGCCCCTCAGGCTCGGAAAATAATCATGTTTCATGGAGCACACTGGCTCCTCAAATAGTAAGGCCATAATAAAGAAGAGGACTTGCCCCCGACGTTGGATGAGCACTGCACTCTCTGTGCAGGGGAATCCCTGCTAACTGGTACTCTAAAACACTTGGGGTCATGTTGGAGCGGCCCGCAAAGGCGGGTCTGCTCTGGGAACAACCACAGGCCCTCACTGGCACTTCACGGGGCCACTTAAAACACAAAGCAATGCCCCATTGTCGGAGTGCCAATGCTCTGGGCGAACACGGGCCCCCCGGGACCTCAGGACCCCCATGAGCCCTTGAAACAAAAGGTGGGCATCAGTGGAGCGGCCTGAAATGGCGGGTCCGCTCATACAAAAAGAAAAGAACTTGTGCCACGCTGGAGCAGCCCGCTCTCTTGGAGGGACCACTCAAACTCTGCCTATCCCCACCCAGTCCAGCCCTGACTCACCGGTCTGCTGTTGGAGATGTCTCACCTTCACTGGCTCGCGGCAGGACTCCACTTCCGAGCTCCCTCCAGCGCATGGTAGCCCCGCAACACTTGTGCTGCTTCCTGCTGGCGGCCCCAGGGCTCTCCACAGCTCATGGGAGCCCCTGCCGCGTTAGGCCATTACTCGGCCTCTTCTCCCTTTTCTCGTGGCGGTGGGTGCGGGACTTCCCTCTCGAAACCGGGATTCCCGCCCGCCGTCAGGCACTACGGTGCCTGACTTCCTGCTTTGCCATGGGCTGCGACGGCGATCTCTTTTATATCGAGGGGTAGGCACCCTCGGTCAGAAAAATAAAGCTAGGAGCGGGATGGGCACCCGCTTGGGTTCCCATAAACGGGGTGGGCACCCGTATGAATTTATAAAATAATTTGAAGATGCAGGGTGGGCACCTGTGCACTGGGAATCAGTAAAGTGGGCATAATGCAGGGTGGGTACCTGCAAGGCATAAGAGGAGGTGGAATCCCTACGAGGGGGATTCCCTCAGCCCGGGCTGCAGCTCAGCACTGCTCAGCCCCCAGGCTCTCCCTCGCTAATCACAGAAAGCAAGCAAAGCGCTCCCAGGGCGCAAGGGCCACCTAAAATCCATAAGGCTTAGTAACAAGGAGGCAATAAGGATCTAAGAAGTCCTGGGCATAAGGGAGGGCAGTGTAGGACCCAGGGGCCAGCACACAGGGCGCTCCAGCAAGGAGACAGTCCCCATGGCGGTCCCTCCTGGGCCCCACCAGCAGCAAGCCCCCTCTGTCAGGATCCAAAAGTAGAAGGGTCCCCAAGAAGTCCTCCAGGCATCCAGGGGCAGGGCAGGGCCCAGGGAGGCAAGCCTTCCCCTGGGCCCCAGCAGCAGTACGACCCTGGTAGTTTCAAGTCAAAGAACAAGAACATTTTACATGGGGTCACAGCCCCTTTTTATACACACATTTCCTAGGTCTCCAACGGTGCAGGCAAGGGGCGAACCAGAAGCAACTGGTTCTGGAGCACTTTGTTTTGCTCTGCCCCTCTCCCTATTCACAGGACAGGCCAGGGACATTAGACACACCACAGGGGGTGGAGCCAGCACTGTGGAGGGAAGGCCCAGCCCTATTCAGGTCCCAGATGCAACTCCTCCCTCCCTTCTACATGCAGATCTAGCCATTCACCACCGGGCAGACCGATCCTGACTCCTGGAGCCAATCACACCAGCCAGCTCCTGTCAATCACAAGCCAGACAGTCAATTCACATTCACTCCACACAGAAATGCAAACTTCTAAAAGTGGCACTTCTCCTCTAGTCACATTAAATCTGCGCACACCAAACTCGCCCCTGCACTCCCCACACATCAGGAACTACCATAGACATACATATTCCGCATGCATTCCTATGGGAGGGCAGGCCAATCTCACCACACGCACTCAGAGAGCGCACGCACTTTACACTGGGCCACAGTGCTAAAGTGCACAGAAACCAGCAATCACTTCCATTATGTCAGATTAAAAGGCAAAAAGTATAGGGTGAACCTGCCAAAAGGGCCAAGTCCAACAGCAGAGTTGTGGTACTGCTTCATTCCATTCTGCTGTCACGCTCCTGATATAGAGACATATTGCAGTTAACTTTTCTTCACTATTAGATTTTATTTTCCCCTCAGGCTTAACCAAAGTGGGCGGTTACAAGAATTTTAAGGGAGGGGTCCTTTTAGGACTAGGGAAAGTGTGGGCGACAGACCTCTCTAACCTACCTGTGACATAGTTGTCATGTTGACTGAATGCGGTAAGTGCATGGGGGAAAGTGAGAATGGTGGTGTTAGGGGAGAGGGGTTGAGTTTAATGGTTGGGAAGGGGGAGATTGACCAAGGGTACAGTGGAGTAATGCAAACAGGCACATAAACACAGTAACAGTGAACTCCGACCACTAGTGGCAAACACTTGTATACTAGCCACATGAACAGAGCTGACAAGATGGATTTGGATCAATGCTCAATACTGTCTTGGAACAATAATGAGCTTGGAAGCAGGATTAAAAGAGGATTATTGGCCACATATGTCAAAAGTATGAAACCTGACATACGTCTTTTACGGGAGACACATTATGGGGCACAAATTGTGAGTTCCTGGGCAGAGAGGCCTGTAAGACACGGGCCCATGCGGACTTCATGTTAGGCTATAAGGTGTAGCACTAATGATTAAGAAAACTGTACCATTTAGGGTATAAAAGACTTGGGTAGACCCTAATAGCATGTTCGTAGCAGTCAAGAAGCTATAGAGGCAAAAAGACACAGCACTGTTTACGCACCCCCAAGGCTGCAGAAGTGGCACCCTGGAAAATGTGACTGAATTATTATTAGAGGCCGGATCTCTCCAATATATTATAGGGGACGTCTTTAACAATGTGGTAGACCCCACTTTAGATTGCACTGGCACTGGTCCAATTACAAGGGGAGACACAACACGTGCACAATTTATGAAGAACCCTGGGACTGACAGATCATTGGCGATGTCACCATATGGTAGCCCAAATCTATTCTTATTACTCTGGGCGCATACAGTGTTCTCTAGGATTGACAACATCCATGACCCAGTTCGGGAGGTACAAAAGATAGCAAAAGCAGAGTATCTGGCCCCAAGTCTCTCCAATCAGTCACCATTATTGATTACCCTTGAGATACACTTGCATAGAACAGGGACGGGGAGGAGACTCAATGCATGGGAACTGCGAGACAAATGGGTGGCCAGGGAAATAAAAGTTGATACAGAACTTTACTTTAAAGAAAATAAGGACTCCATTTCCTCAGCAGCGGCCTACAAAGCAGTTTTGCGAGACAGAGCACAAAACATAATTACACATAAAAAAGGGAGGGAATCCAGCCACATGAGTGAGCAAGAAAGAAGTCTGGAGCAGCTGGAAGGTCAACAGGCGCCACCCGTGGACCCTTCCGTATAACGCACTCTGCAGAGAGTATCAGGTTTTGGCACATCAGGAGGCTAAAGCAGCTATCCTAGCTACACAAAGGCGTCTATATGATGCCAGTGATAAAGCTGCTAAACTACTGAATGGTTGACCAGATGAGTGGGAAAAGCACAATGGGTAGATACCATAATCTGTAAAAAAAGAGACATGTATGTTTGCTACTGCAGGGGAAACTGCACAGGAGGTCCCCAGAAATTATTCAGCCTTTTATAATGTATGCCCATTGCAGTCACCCCACAAATACATACCTTTCCAGAGGAGATACCCATCCCTTTTGTTATGTTTCAGGATTGCCAGGCCCTGGAAGAAGATATTACACTTGAAGTGTAGACATCCACAGAAAACCTAAAAACCAGAAACCCCCCGGCCCTAACCTAATGGCATACAAGCAGAACTCTTTAAGAAAAATGCTGGGTTACTGAGTCCAAACAATCTCAAACTGTACATGGAGGTGCAAACAAGAAGGGACCCTTGCACATTTCGGAACATGGTAATACATCAACCCAGAAAGCCCAGTTCAGAATGCAGCTCCTACAGCCTGATTTCCATCCTTAATACTGAGACAAAAATGTTCGCCTCAATCCTGGCCATGAGACTATCAAAGGCTATCACCAACCTAATTCACTATGACCAGTCGGGCTTCATGCCCAAGAGGTGGACAAGGTTCAACCTATGTAGATTATATAACTGCCTGGAGACTATTCAAAATAGGGAGGATCCTCATTTGCTACTGTCCTAAGATGCAGAAGAGGCATTTGATGCAGTCCACTGGCCATTCAAAAGACAAGTCCTAGTGAAATATGCGGTTGGTCCTTAATTTCAAGCATGGATAGCCCTGTTATATACGTACCTGTTGTCCAAGTGTGGGCGAATAGAGAATTATCTTCAGTATTCCCTTTCAAGAGAGGAGCACGCCAAGAATGTCTTCTGTCCCCGCTCTTATTTGTGATAGTGCTGGAACCATTTACATGCATTATATGTACCCGCCCCGAACTCACAGGCTTCCAGGTAAAAGAAGACAGCTTTGGAGATGAACAAATCTCCCTACACTCCCACAACATCTTGTTGTATGTCACAAACCCCCTCCAGGTTCACCCTATGCTCTTTCACATATTTCATGCATACGGGGCACACACAAGCCACAAGATCAATTGAGAGAAGTCTAGTTGATATCCAGCGGGTAGACACTTTGACCGCCAAGATATCCCAGGACAGCAGTTATGGGTTCCCCAACCTCGGTATTTATATGACCATAAAAAGAGATGAAATCTTAGAACTTACCATCGGCAGAATCCTGAAAGAGTTACATGAAGACGCAGAGAGATGGAGGTCCCTGACGATCTTAGGCAAGGCAGCAATGTTTAAATGAAAACACTGCTGAAATTCCTCTATTCACTTCGAAATACCAGATATATTATTTGCCAAAACTGAAGGAGTAGTTTTGATGTTCCTGTGAAACAGAGGGCACCCGAGGGCGGCGTAGCAGACCCTACAAAGGAACCAGTATAATGGGGGAACTGCACTGAAATGAATGAAATGAAATGAAAAGAGATTTGTAAAGCGCATGGCTGCCCTTGAGCGTCCCAGCGCTGACACCAAACACAGGACCACCACCCAAATACAGCAGAAACAAACCTAAAGGGGGAAGAGATAAGTTTTCAGTGCCTTGCGGAAACGCACTAGATTGGATTCTTTCCGCAGGGCCAACGGCAGAGCATTCCATAATTGGCCTGCATTAATAGAGAACCGGCGACCGCCGGACTTCACCTTTTTGGCTCTGGGTATCACCACAAAATTACCATCATCCGAGCGAAGGGCTCGCGTAGGTTTGTAAGGGCGCACCAGGTCTCTAAGGATTGGAGGGCCTGATCCTTGCAAAGCTTTAAACACGATGCAAAGGGATTTAAATTTTATGCGAGCTCGAATTGGAAGCCAATGCAAGGCCTTGAGTGCAGGCTTAGCTGATGATCTTTTGGCAGTACCAGTGAGCATTCGTGCCGCCGCATTCTGAGCTCTTTGGAGCACATTAAGAGTGGATTCTGGTGACCCAAGAAATAGGGCATTACTATAATCCAGCCTTGACATGACTAATCCTTGCACCAGTAGTTTCCGGGAGTTTTCAGGGAGTAGCGGGAGGATCTTCCGTACTGACCTAAGCAGACCATAGCAAGTCCCTGCCACTCGTTTAGCTTGAGTGGTCATTGACAGTTCGGGTTCTAGCCAGACCCCCAGACTTTTTATTGCTTCTTTGGGAACTGGGGGGGCACCTAGACTATCCGGCCACATGGATTTGGGGAGTGTTGAACATAGATTGCCAAGAAGCATCAGCTCCGTTTTCGTCCCATTTAGCTTGAGCCGGGAATCCGACATCCATGACATTATGTTGACTAAACATGATGCGAACTTTTCCCCCTGGCTTTCCGAGAGGGACAGCGAGACGATCAGTTGAGTGTCGTCTGCGTAGGTTGCGATTTTCACCCCGAAGGGTGAGACCACCGCCTCCAGTGGGGCCATATAGATGTTAAAAAGCGTAGGGCTCAATGAAGAGCCCTGCGGTACTCCACACTGAAGGGGGGTAGGCAGAGATCGAAAATTGCCTTCGCAGACCTGATAAGTCCGGCCACTTAAGTACGACGCAAGCCATTTGAGGGCCGACCCTCTCACTCCAATCTTCCCCAAACGGTTGATCAAGATATTATGATCAACCGTATCAAATGCAGCGCTTAGATCCAGGAGGACCACCGCAGCGGATCCTCCGGAATCTAAGATGCATCTGCCTTCCTCCACCATTGCAATCAAGGCCGAGTCGGTTCCCTGGCCAGGCCGAAAACCCGTCTGAGTACGACCCAGTAGATCGTTAGATTCCAGGAAATGCGAAAGCTGGCGATTGGCAAACTTCTCGGCGATCTTATTCAGCCCGGGCAAAAGCGAGATGGGACGGTAGTTCGCTAAATCGGCCGGGTCAAGGCCTGGTTTTTTCAGAAGGGCCTTGACAATGGCTTGCTTCCAACTAGGTGGAACAATGCCATGGGTGAATGAGGCATTCAGCAGGTCGATAGCTGGGCCTGCAATGATGTTCGAGAATTGCTTGAGGATCCGGATGGGCATGGGGTCCAAAGGGGAGCCGCTTTTCAGGGCTGAAAGCTCCTCACAAAAAGCCTCCTTTGAGACGGGGGGGAAGCTATCCAACACTTTTACGTCCAGTGCGGCCTCCGGAGCTACTTTGTCTACCCTACCGGTGCTCGGAGGAAGGCTGGCTAAGATGTTCTGTATTTTGACATCAAAAAACTGGGCCAGTTGATTGCATTTATCAGAATTTACCTCCTGAGTTACCGGGGGGGTGGGGACCGTGAGAAGCTCTTTAAGAATCTGGTAAGTTTCTCTAGAAGAGTAACCTGCCATTCTGATTCTTTCCTCAAAATAGGCGGCTTTGGTCGAGTTGCAAGCCACCTTGTATGCTCTCATGGCTTCCCGATAGTTATCTTTTTTGGTGGTCGCCCAGTTCTTCCGCCATTCTCGCTCCAGCTTTTTACATTTCTTTCTCATACATCCCAATTCAGGGGTGTACCAGGAGGACTTGGGGCCGCTCCTTTTATTTGAGATGGCTTTGAGAGGGAGTTCCAAATCTAATGCTTGGCGGAGCCAGTCATGGAAGGCAACATCGGCTACCAGAGGATCGCATCCAGATGGGGGGACTGATTGTTCAAGAATAAGGGAGAGATTATCAGTTGATAGTCGTGACCAAATTCTCTTATAGGTACGAGGTGCCCTAGGACCGGGGGGAGGAGGAGAGTCCCTCATAAAGTTCAGTTCAAACGGCACCAGGAAATGATCCGACCAGGGCATAGGGAGAGGAGAACTCGTCTGAAGATGTGAGATATTAGAGAACACACAGTCTAACAAGTGTCCCTTCACATGTGTAGGTTCCTGATTATGGAGCCTGAGGTTAGCTGTCATAAGTTCCGATCTCAGGTCAGATGCTATTTTATCCTCCTGTAGGACAAAATGAAGATTCAAATCCCCCAATAGAATAAAATTGGGAGAGGATGCGGCTAAAACGGGAACATGGTCCAGAATGGAGGTGGAAAACTGTTTTATTGTCCCCGGGGGGCGATAGACCAAAATGCCCGACAGGGAATGATTCGGCGATGACTGGATCTGAAAGTAACAGCTCTCTGCATCTTGGATGGGCCCTTTATCCATTCTGCAAGACAACTTTTCCCTATGGATTATAGCTAAGCCACCTCCCTTACCCAATGGTCTATGGAGGGACTGAATGAGATAGCCAGATGGAAGAGCACTAACTAAGTCAAAATCAGAGTCGGCAGATGTCCATGTTTCGGTAAGAAACAAGATGTCTAAGTTAGTGTCTTCAATCAAAAGTAGGATTTGTAATGCGTGTTTAGGCAGGGACCTACAATTCAAAAGCCCTAGCCTGAGGGGGTCTTTAGTAAGAGCTTTGTTTCCCCCAACCTGATCCCTGGATGAGCAATAGACACATGGCTTGAATAGGGCGTCAGCTCCTAATCCATGTAGACAATGAAGCGAGTTTGACGGCTTTAAAAGGACTAATTCCTCCTTCGTGTATGTGATGGGAGTAGAATCAGACACGGGCAGGGTGACTGGCCCTAGGTCCGTCCTGGCCCGGACGGGCACAGACGGGCTTGCCTCTGGCGCGCCTCCGGCGCGCCATCGGCGCGCCCGCTGCGCCCGCCCGCTGCGCGGACGACGATTGGTCGCCATTTATGAAGCGCGAGGGGCAGGAGACGCCCTCGCACTAGACCGCTACGAGACAGAAAGCCTACCCAAGATGGCGGCCGAAGTCGGCAAAGCCGGTGGTCAGCCCAACGTGACAACAGAGGCCCCCAGAAGCGTTCTGAAATGCCCCCAAGCCCCCACAAGTAAGAGCAGTGAACAGATTGCTAGTACTACAATTCTAATCAGAACACAGTTCAAATTTTCGAATTAAAAAACGAAGCTTTTTTTAAAACAATTTAGAAGCTCACAAGAGCAGAGGGGTGTCTGGCCAACTCCCTGTGTGTGAGGGGAGCAGCCTGTGTAGGTAGCGCGGGCAAACTAATGAGCCCGATTTATAGCGCGGGGGGCAGGAGACGCCCTCGCACTAGACCGCTACGAGACAGAAAGCCTACCCAAGATGGCGGCCGAAGTCGGCAAAGCCGGTGGTCAGCCCAACGTGACAACAGAGGCCCCCAGAAGCGTTCTGAAATGCCCCCAAGCCCCCACAAGTAAGAGCAGTGAACAGATTGCTAGTACTACAATTCTAATCAGAACACAGTTCAAATTTTCGAATTAAAAAACGAAGCTTTTTTTTAAAACAATTTAGAAGCTCACAAGAGCAGAGGGGTGTCTGGCCAACTCCCTGTGTGTGAGGGGAGCAGCCTGTGTAGGTAGCGCGGGCAAACTAATGAGCCCGATTTATAGCGCGGGGGGCAGGAGACGCCCTCGCACTAGACCGCTACGAGACAGAAAGCCTACCCAAGATGGCGGCCGAAGTCGGCAAAGCCGGTGGTCAGCCCAACGTGACAACAGAGGCCCCCAGAAGCGTTCTGAAATGCCCCCAAGCCCCCACAAGTAAGAGCAGTGAACAGATTGCTAGTACTACAATTCTAATCAGAACACAGTTCAAATTTTCGAATTAAAAACGAAGCTTTTTTTAAAACAATTTAGAAGCTCACAAGAGCAGAGGGGTGTCTGGCCAACTCCCTGTGTGTGAGGGGAGCAGCCTGTGTAGGTAGCGCGGGCAAACTAATGAGCCCGATTTATAGCGCGGGGGGCAGGAGACGCCCTCGCACTAGACCGCTACGAGACAGAAAGCCTACCCAAGATGGCGGCCGAAGTCGGCAAAGCCGGTGGTCAGCCCAACGTGACAACAGAGGCCCCCAGAAGCGTTCTGAAATGCCCCCAAGCCCCCACAAGTAAGAGCAGTGAACAGATTGCTAGTACTACAATTCTAATCAGAACACAGTTCAAATTTTCGAATTAAAAACGAAGCTTTTTTTAAAACAATTTAGAAGCTCACAAGAGCAGAGGGGTGTCTGGCCAACTCCCTGTGTGTGAGGGGAGCAGCCTGTGCACTACCCGACATGAAGGCATCCTACTGTTTGCCCACTAAATTGTGATTAATGAATGGAGCCACATGCCGGCAGATCACCCCACATATGCACTTGAATGGACTCAATTCCAAACCCACACTTGCATACATTATTTCTGTGGTGGGACAGGGGTAAAGAAGTTATTACCCGCAAAAGAGGTATGATAAAAGCTTGGAGGGGGCTGGTAGATGGATGAAATGGGACACAAGGATCACATGGGAGACCCTCCTCTGGGAAGGAACATACCTGAAGAAATTCAGGAAATGGCAGGGTTTCAGTGCCTAGGATACCCTAGGAATCTCCAAACAGGGAGACACTATAGAAGGTGGCGCCCTTATCCCTTTCAGCTCCCTTCAGGGAGTTTATCAACTTAGTGCGACACAGTACTACAAATACCTACAGCTGACTACACCAAGCCCAAGCACACATATATCAAGTTATCTTATTGTTAATTGTATCATACATTTTCATGACACTATTCAAATTCTTGTGATTTCATTTTCTTTTTCGATGTTCCAGCCAACACGTGTTTCGTTGTCCGGGAGTAAATTCACAACTTCCTCAGGGCTGCCTGATATGAATAATTCACAGTAAACCTCTGCGCCAACCGGCCAGTAGGTGGTATGGGTATTGTCAATAATGATCAAAGAAGTGCAAGGAAAGGTATCCAAATCCTTCTTCAAATCTGACACGCACACCGATCCGCATAGTTTTTTTAGGGTAAGATATTGACAGGGCATCCAGTATTGCCATGGTACTTCACATGCACGGATGCCTATCCGTGTCCCAGAACAGCTCCAAATGGGGCCAAACAGGGATACACTATAGAAGGTGGTGCTCTTATCCCTTTCAGCTCCCTTCAGGGAGTGTATCAACTCAGTACGACACAGCACTACAAATACCCCAAGATGCACCATGCGTGGGTGAAAGAGAAACTGGATATTGTAAATATGTGAGAATACGCACCTGTTGAAAGGAAACGGCTCGTGGGGGGAGTCTCAGAAAAAACGGTGTCAATGGACCTATTCAACGATTGCTAATAACAGTTCAATTCTCTAACGAAATTGAGATAGCGCTGACAAAACGAAGTGGAGCATTCGATGGCCTTGACTGAAATTCTGCCCTACTGCACCCAGGGTAGTCGCGATTAAAGCACGACTTTGACTGATCCAATTCAAAATTCTCATTAAGGTCTGCTATGAGGGGGCTTGTCTGCATAGCTTCTGCAGGACTGATTCAGCTAGTTGTCTTTACTGTGGGGTGAAGCATGGTTCATATATACACACAATATGGGAATTCCCTAGCATCCAACAATACTGGACCGATTTTGTGCACAAACTCAATGGGATACCCTGTGAAACAATACTGATGGATCCTAAATATATATTGTTGGGCATCCCCACTAATGTAGACCTTCTCAGGACAAAACTTCTGTTTATAATTTAAGCAAGACATGGTACAACATTGGTTTGTGTTTAGTCCCCCAACCTCTAAGAATGGAAATCCAGGATGGATCACTACATGGCCGGTGGGAAAAACACATATAAGGCAAGAGAGTGCCCAAGGAAATTCACCAGGCTATCGGATCCCTGGCTACACCACTGTGGAATTGACTTTGGAAGTGGCATTAAGCAGCTCAGACACACACAGCCTCGTATTATGGGGTGACTCATGTACAAATAAACTATGGGCTTGCTGCAGGTTAATGATACGTTTGTGGTCACAAATTGAGTTGATATATTGTGGTAAGAAGTACAATGGCTCCCCAGTATCTAAGAAATCTTTGGTGTATCCTTCTGCTGTATTGTTAGCAGAAAATATAATAAAAATATTTCCCCCCCAAAATAAGATTTAGTGATACAGGAAAGACAGAGCTACTAAAACATAAGCCATAAAGGACAAGGCAGACATCACTGATACCGGCTAAACATTGATGACACAGAGCTGTGCAGGTGTGGTTCTTTTAAGATAGCTGTTTTGTCAACGTTACCTCTTCATCTTAGAAACTAACTGTTAGAAATTGGGTTTCTGGTTGGCAGAGGTATATGCCTGTCCAAGCAGGAACCACAGTTCTAGTCAGGGTAATTCAGAAACTCCACCTAAATTTACCTGTGCTCACACTCTGGTAGCTTGGCGCAGAGCAGTGAGGCTCAATTCAAGAGGCAATGTGTAAAGTATTTGTACAACACTTCAAACAGTAACACAGTGAAAACACCACAAACATACTACTAATGAGTTTAGTAAAATAGAGAATAACTGTATGAATAAAACAAGAGCAAAAAGAGAATCATCTGATAAGTAGAACCAGAGTTATGAATTTTTAAAGATTAAAATAAAATGTAGTGCTTAAAAGCTTTTAAAGCATCAAGTGGGGCCGTCTGGTCGCGCTAGACCAGATCAAGTCCAAATGCTCAAGTCGCCCATGATAGAGGGCTGGTCAAATACAGGGACCAGCCTTGGTCCACTGCAAAGGGTAATATACAATTACTTTGCTGCCACTACTACGACCTTCCATTACTATGCATTTGGCTGGGCAACTGATCTGATTTAAAATACAGGGAACACAAGTTATCTTTGAGTGTTCTTTTTGTTATATGATTAAATGTTCAATACTTGTTTCTCTGAAGGTTTTGAACTCTGTTCTGCATACAACGTCAATGAGTGCACGGATAATTTGTAAAACAAATGTTTAGGACACTTAAATTTACAAAAGGGGGAAAAGCCAATTAAAAAACACTAAGGATGAATTTAAAAATGTGTAATGGTCTTTTGATGCATCTACCCATTCCAAGCAGGAACTAAAATTTGTGTCAGGGATAGTCAGAAACACCCCCTAAATTAACCTGTGCTCACCCTCTTGGAGCTTGGCACAGAGCAGTCAGGCTTAACTAAAGAGGCAATGTGTTTGTGCAACACTTCAAACAGTAACATAATGGAAACACCACTAAGGGCTTGACAACAGTCTAGAGCCATCGAGAATAATTCTATGAATAAAACAAGACCAAAACAAAAATTCAATAAGTAGAACTGGAGTTATGAATTTTTAAAGATTAAACAAAAATGTTATGCTGAAAAGTACATAGTGCCACCTAGGGCTATCTGGTTGCTCCAGACCTGGTCAAATCCAAAGGTTTAGGCTGACCGCAATGGAGCAGAGGTCATTTAAAGGTACCAAACTTTGCACGCTGCAAAGAACCTTGTTTTTGCCAACGTCAAGGGATATGTGGGGAGCAGAGGAGGCTATGCTTCCTTGTTGATCCTTAGGATGGAGGTTATTCAGGTGTAAGTGTGAGGCTGTGCCCTGCTACTTTCGCCTATCCTGTCCTGGGCCAGGATGTGGATGGCCCATCAAGTCTCATCTAAGCTCCCTTTGTGGATGGTTGTCTAGAGGGAATGATCAAATCCCAGCTGTCACTCACCTCACCCACCCCAGACATGTATTGGAAGCAGGGTACAGGAACACAGGGATATGAGCAGAAAAATACAATCTTTCTAAAAGTGGCATTTTTAGTAATAATAAATTCATCTTTACCAGTAAAGAGGAATTACTATTACCATTCCAGAGGTATTAAACATGACTTCCTCTTAATCAGGAATGACAGCTTATTAAGTGTAATAAGGAGTCCCCAATGTTATTTCATGAAAGGGGTAGGCCTCACAGTAGTGAAAAACAAATGTGGGTGTATTTCACAACCAGGACATGCAGAACTTAAAAGAGCATGTCCTACCTTTTGATTACACAGTCCTCTGCCCTATGGGCCAGCTAGGGCCTATCTTACGGGTGACGTACATGCAATAAAAGAGAAGTTTATGGCTTGCCAAGGGGTTTTAAATGCCAGATCAACATGACAGTATGAGCTGAAAAAATATAGCTCTGTAGTGGCAGACCTGAGTCCTAAGGCAAACAAAAATAATTCAGCTAAATTTGATGCAAGCAGGCAAAATGATTACGGAAACACCATATTAAGTCTGACAAATCTAACACTTAATTAAATTAAGAATATGTTTGAGGTTTTAGGGCCTTTATGTGAATCATCATAGTCAGTGTAAGTGTGTGTTACTCTCCATCATTAATGTTAAAAACCAGTGCCTAGTCGGATAAAGCCAGTCAAACAAATTATCAAAAACAGCTCCAATCACCAAATTTGTCAATGACGATTGAATAAACATTTCTTAATGCATATAATCTGGCTAAAAACTATTGAAACACACTGGCCCATTCATAACCAGACCTTACCTAAAGTGTGTTGTTCTATCACCAACTGTTTCCATAGTTTACTACTAAAATGACTCACCTTTCAGGACTTAATTGTATGCCACCATCTATCTGCCTGTAAAAAGTTTGACCACAAATTATAAGTTCATACCCCTTGAAACTGTTGTTCCATCTTGAAGCATTTCCACATCATTGTGTATCACAAACAAACCCTTACACCTCTTCATCCCAAAATATCTTATACAAAAAACAAAGTACCGGGTGGAACCAAAGATATCTGATTAAAAACCCTCTTGTATCTCACAGCAACAACTCTGAAGAAGAATACTCTAAAACACTCCTTACCTGTTATGCATCTGGAGAGGCCCACTCTAAAGGAATCCTTACCTATAATGCATCTGAAGAAACCCACTGTAATACAATCCTTACCTGTAATGCACCTGAAGAAGTCTACTCCAAAACAATCCTTACCTACAATACACCTGAAGAAACATACTCTCAAACAATGTTTTTTGTTTATGTTTATTTTTTTTTAGATTTGTATTGCGCACAAATACCTGAAGGGTGTCTCGGCACATGTGATTCTTGGGGGAGAGCACGCTGAAGGAATCACTGATCAAATAACCACGTTTTAAGCAGTCTACGGAAGCTGGTGAGCGTAGGACTGCATCTGATGGGCAAAGGAAGTGAATTCCAGAGTTTGGGGGCTGCCACGAGGAAACGCCTGTCTCCCCATGTGCAAGTTCTGGTGCGGGGAATGGCAAGAAGAGATGACGAGGATGATCGCAGTGATCTGCTGGGGGCATAGATATATAATGCTTTCCTCAGAAACTGTGGTCCTACGTTGTGTATTTTCTTATAAGTAATGCAGAGCGCTTTGTACTTGATCCTGTTTCTGACCCTTAGCCAATGCAGTTGACGCACAGCTGCTGAAATAGATTGGCGCTTAGGGATACCAAGCAGGACTCTCGCTGCTGCATTCTGAATTAATTGTAATTTATGGACAACCTGTTCCTGCGCATTGAGGAAGCGGGCACTTCCATAATCCAATCTGGAGAAAACGGGAGAAATGGCAGTAGTTTCTTAATTTTCATAAGCATGTGAAAGGAAGCAGATACCACCATATTCACATGTTGTTTGAACAACAACTTGTCGTTAAACATTACCCCAAGGTTTCTGACCTTGGTAACTGGGACTGGTGGGGCCTATCTCACTTGGCCACCAGGTGGGGGACCATCTTGGCAGAAGTTTTCCAAAGGTCATAACCTCGGTCTTGTCCGAATTTAACTTTAGGCAATTGCTCACCATCCAGGAACCGATGGCGAGCATCCCCTCTTGAAATCTAGCTGCCACGGCTGGCCCGTCCTTATGCACTGCCACCACAAGCTGGGTGTCATCCGCATAGGTGGTAAGGCTCAGTCCGTGATGTTTAATCACCCTTGCCAAGTCCGACACGTAAATGTTAAATAGTGTCGGACTTAGTGATGATCCCTGGGGCAGTCCGCACGGAAGGGCGAAGATGGGTGAGTGGTATTCACCCAGTTTCACAGATTGTGTCCGGTTAGACAGGAAAGATGCAATAAGCTCCGTTGCCAGATGGTTGATCCCCAGGGTCACGACACGGTGGATCGAGGTGGAATGATCAACCGTGTCGAAGGCAGCGGACAGATCCAACAGGACGAGAACTGCCGCACCCCCTTGATCCAGGATAGCCCTAATTTCATCAGAAGCCTTAATAAGGGCGGTTTCTGTGCCATGGCTCTTGCAAAACCCAAATTGGGTGTTGTCCAGGAGGTGTTCCTGGTCAATAAATTCTGAAAGCTGCTTATTCATGATGGATTCCTCACCTGTAATGCACCTGAGGACGCCCATGCTAAAACAATCTCTACCTGTAATGCACCTGAAAAAGTCCACTCTAAAACAATCATTTCAATTCACCTGATGACACCCATTCTATAACAATCCTTACCTGAAATTCACCTGAAGAAGCACACTCTAAAACAATCCTTACTGGTAACGCCCCTGAATAAACCAACTCTAAAACAATTCTCACTTGTAATGCACCTGAAGAATCCCACTCCAAAAAAATCCTTACCTGTAATGTACCCGAAGAGGCCAACTCCAAAGCAATTCTTACCTGTAATACACCTGAAGAAGTCCACTCTAAAATAATCCTTACCTGTAATGCACCTCAGGAATCCCACTCTAGAAACAATCCTTACCTTTATTTCTTCTGAAGAAGCACACTCTAAAGCAATTCTTACCTAGATATGCACCTGAGATCTGTAATTTGGTTTCCCCTAAAACACATGCCCCTTCCTTATCAATCTTCAAGAAACACCTTCAAAGATGTCTTCCTTGTAAATAAGCAGCATGAAAGATGGGACCCCCTCAAGGAATAAGTTGCGACCAAGGAACAGAGGGGAAAAGAGAAATTCGTTCTAGAATATTGTTCCTTCAATGGTCATAGATATCACTAAACAATATACATCGAATTATTTGAGAAAGGTGACAGAATTATAACCATGTTTACTTTATCATAGTTTTTATTTTCATTTAATGCAGTTTTTCATTTCACTTTTTTTATATAAAAAAGACATAATTCGTCATAAATACATTTTTCAGACTAGTATTTTACTTTTAAGAACAAACACAATTATTAACGCACCAGTGATTGAAAAATTATGCAAGGTTATAGTACACAATTAATTTTTAAGAAAACCACCTGATATAAAATACTCAACTCAATTCACTGACATACACACATGCATACCACAAACAACCCACACTACCAAAAGGGGAAAAAGGGAGAAACTAAGTATTAATTGACAGGTTCACAAGTTGTCAAATACTAGGGTCTCAGAAGAAATTCGAGACCCCCGCACATGATCGGTCGACGCGCGTTTCGGTGGGTGAACCACCTTCCTCAGGACCTTTTTTCTCTTGTGGATCAAAAGATATCAGGGGACGGTAAAAGACAAGCAGATTTATATTTCTTTGGTACTCAGTTCCTATCAGTGGATAGATTTTAGGACCGGATACTTGTTAAAGGGCACCAGTTTACGTTTTCCTTTCTTTAGTCGGGTTTATAACGCCGTGCTTCAGACGGAAAATGAGAATAGTCGCGGAGTCTGCTTACATCTTCCTCGGCAATCGGCGATTGCCGAGGAAGATGTAAGCAGACTCCGCGACTTTATATGTTCGGATGGATGCAGTGTAAAGAACGGTGTCATTTACCCGACTAAAGAAAGGAATATTCTCAATTTCCGTCTGAAGCACGGCGTTATAAACCCGACTAAAGAAAGGAATACTTTCCATTTCCGTCTCAGTAATAAGATACCGCAGTTGTTGAGACCGTCTTTTATTGACCTGCATTGCACCGTTGAGGGCATCATCAACCATTAAAAGTTTATTTGACGTCTTGGAGAACAGAATACCTTCTCTGAACACATTGGAGTAATTGCACCCTGTCTTGTAACGTAAACTGG
The DNA here is from genome assembly GCF_964263255.1 of Lissotriton vulgaris. Classification (NCBI taxonomy): domain Eukaryota; kingdom Metazoa; phylum Chordata; class Amphibia; order Caudata; family Salamandridae; genus Lissotriton; species Lissotriton vulgaris. Next base: position 95,084,519 of record NC_141695.1, read on the forward strand.
TGCCCTGCTTGTCTTTTACCGTCCCCTGATATCTTTTGATCCACAAGAGAAAAAAGGTCCTGAGGAAGGTGCTTGTCTTTTATCTCTCCCAGTGCAGAATTGTTAAGCATACACTTTTAAAAACGGAAAAGTTAATTGGCTTTCACAGGAAAGCATATGTAAACCTAGGAGTCGTGCCTCTTTACAGGTGCACCATGGGGAAAGATTTTGTGAATTGAAACATGTGAAAGGGCCGGGCCCATCATTTCTGGACCTGTTCTAGAGATACAATTTGATGGTTCTTTTTCACAGCATGGAAGCGTAAAGGGGAGAAAAGTCATTAGGATACATAGTATCCACAAACAACTGCTTACGGGTAGGTTAATTTATTACAAAGCCACAAACAACTGGACATGGAGGCACCTCAATACAAGGTTGTAGAAATACATGGGAATCAGAATAAAGCCAAATCTGAGAATCCAATTTAGACCATATAGCATAAACAATACAATAAACTCAAGAAGTAAAATGCAAAGGATCAGGAAGCATGAATCCAAGTTTCTCTGCATCGAGGGTTGGTGAGTGAAAATCATTAAATCTGTCCTTACTCTAACACTAAGATGACATCCCTACTTAAGCATTTTCAAATGGAAGGAATAAAAGGTATCAGCCTGTGCAGTCTTCCCAAGAAGTCTCTCCACCATCAATGGTTCATGTAGCAGTCATAAAGCTACCAAGACAAAGCTCGTTCTATGATGCTCTCTCTCTGAAGGCCAAAAAAAAGTGGGTGCTTTCCCTACTTCCAACAACACATTATTCATAGGTTACATTCCCAGAATCCAGTGCGAGTCACGCCATCTGATGTGGGTATGATCCTGAAGGTGTTTTCCGTGGGACAATGATGTTCTTTCCTTGATACATTTTGTCCTTGGTTCCCTGGTAAAACAAAGACATTATTTTTATCTAATGCACTTTTTTCACCTGCAACACAAAACGTGAGAGAGAACAGATTTCACTGCACGCATGAAATCCAAAGTGTTTATTCTAAAGTGAGAGTTTCAGCAAACAGCATTTTAAGGCTACAAAATTCAGCTAACATTAGAAAGCCTCATATGGGCATGGTGAATTTGCACAACAATAAGGCACTTTCAATAATGCATTTGCCTACATGTGAAATCTCACATATGATAGGCACATATAATACATGAGCAGTAGTCAGTTGCACAGCACAGGTTATTCACGTTAATGTTTCTGCTAGTTACGTTCACTTCCTACGTTAATTCTCAATGCTACTTTTCAATGGCCTAAAATACATCACTTTTTCATGTCATTACACTTCACAATTCTCACGCTTCATGTTAATGCGACAAAAGATTATATACGGGTGTGTTCCAATCATGTTTATAATATAACCCTGAAACTTAAATGTGGTTTCAACTCTTTAATGTGTAAAAGTATAGATGGGAGGAAAAATGTCTAGACATATCTTTACTTTTCGTTTTGGTACCCGCAAGGGATGTTTTGCCTTTTAGTCATATTGAACCATTGTTACAACACACGGGGACTTGGTACAACTTAAAATCGCCTGCTCGCCTCTTTGCCCACAAAATCAGCTCTGACGCCTTCTGCTGGAACTGCAAACATGCGGAGGGAGACTTAGACCATCTCATCCTCCAATGCGACTGCGTCTCAACATATTGGGACAGAGTATTTGGTTTTATCCGCAAAGTATTCAATATCATGCCCCCGAAAGAACTCCCTTACCTTGTCTTCGGTTTTGTTAAAGAAACATGGCTTCCTGAAACAGATAGAGCCCTGCTAGATCTCCTACTCATGGCGGCTGTTAAGGTGATCCTAAACAACTGGAAAGACACCAAAAAGGCTAGTTATGCTTGCTGGTTGAACTGGGTGATTAACCTCCGAGGGGAAGACAACATTACTCTCCAAAACACATCCTGGCGGCCCGCATGAAGAAAAATGTGGAACACGCTTGATAACTATTTCAGCGTCCATCAACCTCTTTGAATTCTCCAGGGTCCCTGGACACTCACACACTGCTAACACATCTCGAGTCATGCTGAAATGGTCAGTTCCTTTTTGCTATACCATGGCGCACCATCCTCTCTATGTTCTTTTTCTCTCTCTCTATTCTTTCCTTCTCTTCCTTCTCCTTTCTCTTTGGCCTTTGCCTCACCGAACCAAAGCCAAGCTACAGAAAAGACTCCAACGCATCCAGAACGCCTCCGCCCGACTCATCCTTGACATCCCCCAACGCAGCCACATCTCCGGCCACCTGCGGGACCTGCACTGGCTCCCCGTCAGCAAGAGAATCACATTCAGGTTCCTCACCCACGCACACAAGTCTCTCCACGACCTGGGCCCCAAGTACCTCAACGACCGCCTGAACTTCTACACGCTAACACGCCAGCTTTGCTCCACAAGCCTCGCCCTCGCCACCGTACCACGCATCCGAAGAGCCACAGCCGGAGGAAGATCCTTTTCCTACTTGGCGGCCAAGACATGGAACTCCCTCCCCACCCACCTTCGGCTGACCCAGGACCATCTCACCTTCAGGAGACTACTCAAGACCTGGCTGTTCGAGCAAGAGCGGACCCCTTCCCCCAAGCGCATTGAGACCCTTCTGGGTGAGTAGTGCGCTATACAAATGTTATGGTTGATTGATTGATTGACTACAGCCGAGTAACGATAGATGTGATACTCGGATAGTGCCCGGACACATTGGAAGTAACAATGTACACCACAATCATCCCATTGTAATGTGTCTTGATTATCAGGAACTTGATACTATGATTTTACCTATATTTTGAATGTATTCTTACCTGCACACGGAGTGTATGCACATCGTATTCTGATTGTACTGAAATATCCAATAAAACTTTTTGAAATCAAAAAAGATATTATGAGGATTTAAACAACATTGTGCTAAAATGACATGAATTAGCAATATTTCTTTTATTTCTATGCACGCTGCGTCGTGCATTCCACTGTCTCTTTTATTATGTGGGAAATTCTCGGATGGTCATGTGACCAAGATCTCAGTCGAGATCGAAACGCGTCTTCCCTGTTAGCCTGAATAAACCCGCGAAACTTTTACCTGCAACATAAAAATATAATTCGGTGCACCTGATTAACAAAGGTAAACCTACACTTTCGTTTACGTTTTACTACTTTTTGGTATTCACAAAGGTAAATTTAAACCAAAATTCAAACTTTACTACTTTTTGTTATTCGCCAAGGTAAGTTACTATTAATAGAGTTCAATTTTTGATCTAAGTTTTTCTTTGTGAATTCCGAAAATTAGGAAAGTAAGGGGCAGATTTATGATGCCCTTGCGCCGCAATTGCGTCACTTTTTTTGACGCAACTGCGCCCTATTTACAACGTGATGCATCTTTGAGATGCATCACGTTGTAAAGCCCTGCGCCATAAGGAGGCGTTCCTGCGCAGGGGGGGTGTTCCTGTGCAGGAACGCCTCCTGAAAGTGGCTGAGTGAAATCTATGAGATTTCACTCAGTCACATTCAGGGCAATGCTGCGTCAAAAGCCTGCGCTTGCTTGAAGCAGGCGTAGGTCTTGATGCAGCATTGTATAGATGGGGCACCCCCGAGCCTTGCTGGAGCTGCGTTGCACTTGCGACGCAACTCCGGCAATGCGCCACATTTCCGGCACAGATGCGTCACGCATCTGTGCCGTTTTTACACCATGGTGCGCCGCATTATAAATGCGGCGCACCATGAGTGGCGGAGCTGTGGCGCACTGTGGCGCACGTTAACTGGCGCATTCCCTGGGGAATGCGCCAGTTAACATAAATCTGCCCCTTAGACTTTTGGTATAAGTTTACCTGTGTGAACATTGATAATTTGTAAAGTAAGGCTATTGTTCTAAGTTTACCCTTACGAATATCGAAAATTAGTAAAGTAAGACTTTTGGTCTGAGTTTACGTTTGTGACTACCAAAAGCAGTAAAGTAAGACTTTTGGTCTGTTTACCTTTTTTTTTTTTTTGAGATGGATCTGAGTATCAAAAAAAAAAGTACATAGATCAACAGGATAAAATCAGACATTGGAATTACTATATAAACAATATACATCTTATAAATCTTCACAATCTTCACAATTAATTAATACATAGCATAAAACCAACTTCATTACACACAGTATTATGTAGGAGAATCAATCAACAATGGCTCTAGATCCGCTTACTGTTATTCATCTGCTTTCTCTCCAATTTCTAAGAGGAGCCCAAATCTTCTCACCAAAGTCTTTCGACCTCTTTCCTTTAAAGCTATATAGGCATTCCTCTATATTATGAATTCCCAGCAGCCTAGTTGACCACATCTGAAAGGTGGGGGCTGCAGAGTCTTTCCAGGCCGCCGCAATTAGAATTCTAAAAACAGCCATGGATAGGAAGAAAAATGCTTCGGCCTCTTGTTCAAGTTTAAGATTTTCATCCCTGCCTATCAATACAGTAGTAGGGGATAGAGAAATCTGATGCTCTAGCAGCCCCGTTAAAAACCTTTCAATTTCTATCAAAACTGGCGTAAGATTTTGACAGGTGCAAAACATATGAGATAAATCTGCGGGGCCTTGGTCGCACCTAGGGCATCTATCATTTTCTCTTTTACCCCATTTAAACAGCTTGGCAGGGGTATAGTACAAATTAAACATCATCTTATAATGCTGTGCTTTTAAGTTTGTTGCTCTTAGTATTTTCTTTTTCAGTGCAAGAGCATATTCAATATCTATATCTGGATCCCCAATCCTTTGCGCCCAAGCAGATTCCGTTTGTCCTATATCGTCTCCCACACCCTGTAAGAGATAGCTATACCCAATTTTAATCTTCTTGCTCCTTACGTAATTCACAATCGGGTTTAGCTCCTGAATTGAAATCCTTGGTCTAAATGACTTCACTGTTTGCTCTAGTTGTCGATATAGGAACCATTGGTTAGCAGGTATACCAAACTTTTGATGAAGTAAGCCAAAATCCAATAATTCATCCTCACACATGACATCCCCCAGACATCTAATACCAGACACTTTCCAAGTCCTGCTGTTTCTGTTCTGTCCGAGATCTGTAAAAGGGTTTGAGCTCCAAAGATCTACTGTACTATTAATCTTCGGGACCTTCAGAAATTTCAATATAGCCTTCCATGTTCCCCACGCACTTAACATTACTTTGCTTTTACTCCTTTTGAAATATCTAGAATTTATTTCTCGTGTTAGAAGCCCCAGGGCCCTTTCTCCCACTATTAATTCATAGATTGTGTGGATTCTATATGAACCAGTAGGCACCTCTATATCATCATATCTCAGAAGGTGATTCATTTGCATCATTAGACAAACCCAGTGATATAACCTCAGATTTGGTGCAGATAAACCCCCTCCCTCCAATGGTGCAGAGAGTCGAGTCAATGATCTCCGAATTTTACCATATTGCCACACAAATTGCGAAAAAACAGCTTCCATTTTTTTCAACAAACCCTCTTCAACTAGTAAAGGTATGGCACGAAATAAATACAATATTTTCGGAAACATTGACATTTTCAATAGATTTACCCTACCAATCAGGGATAGGTGTAAAACATCTATTCTTCTCAATTCTTTATCTATCGAGGTAATCAAGGGTAGATAATTTTCCTGTATGATTTTCCCCACATTTGCGTTAATTCTAACCCCAAGATATACCGCAGAATCCACATACCTTTGGTCAGCTTTATGAATGTTATTTGTACCAATTATTATTGTTTTTTCCTCATTGAGCTTATACCCAGAGCATGATCAGAACGCGTGTGCCAATTGGCTCAGTTCCAGCATTGCCGTTTGTGGATTAGTAGTGACTATTGCCAAATCATCCACATACGCCAATAATTTGGTGGTATACCCATCAGTTATAACAGGAGATATTTTATCAGAGGAAAGGATTCTCCTAATTAAGGGATCAATATAGAGTGCGAAAAGTATCGGGGAGCAGGGGCAGCCCTGACGGGTACCTCTTCTGATAACCACCTCTTTCGACTGCATACCCATCGTAGTAATTCTGGCTACAGGATCCATGTACATAGCCTTTATTGCTTTCCTGCATTTCTCTCCAAAGCCCCTTCTGGCCAAGACATCCCACATAAAATCCCAGACCACACGGTCGAACGCTTTTTCGACGTCTAAGAGAATCATGGCCATATCTCCCCCCGTGGCAGCCATTGCATCAAATAGCGAAATCGCCCGCGCCGTGTGTTCCGTGGTGCCTCTTCCTGGGACAAACCCATGCTGCCACGGTGAGACAAGTTGGCCAATAATTCTCCCTAACCTCTTAGCCCATACTTTTGAATAAAGTTTGGCATCCGAATTTATCAGCGAGATTGGCCGATATGAACCGGGATCCTCCTCTGGTTTTCCCTTTTTATGATATCAGGGATCTTCCCAGAGCAGATTATACCATTAAATAAGTCTTCGAGCAAGGGAAGAATTTCCTCCCCTAAAACCCTGTAGACTTCTATAGGTATGCCGTCTGGGCCTGCAGCTTTACCAGCAGCTAGTTCTTGTAATGCAGTCTTTATCTCCTCTGCTGTAATATCTAAGTCTAGCTGCTCCATATCCTCCTCCTCTAACATTGGGCATGATGGCCCGTGCTCTTGACTAGTTGGTAAGTCCCCTGACTCCTGATCATACAATTTCTGATAAAATTTCTGGAACACATCCATTATCATTTTCGGATCCGTATGTTCTACCCCATTATACTTAATCTTATATATTTTATTTTTGTTAGCCTCTTGCCTAATGCGTAGCGCTAATGCTCTTCCAGCTTGTTCGCCTGTCTCATACCGCCTTGCACGATATACTTGATGTTCTCCAATCTTCTTTTGCGTGATCATTTTTAAGATATCTCCCTTAATCATAGCCATACTTCTAGCAGTTTCACTGCCATCCTTGCCTGAGACTATTTTCTCTATGTGTCGTTTCTCTGACTCTGCTAGTTCTGAGGTGAGTTTTTCCACTTTACTTCTATCATCTTTCCTTAACTTAGCGGCACAGCTAATCGTCTCCCCCCTTAATGATGCCTTAAAGGATTCCCATACTCCATTCCTAGATGTACTATATCTATTCATCTCGAAAAATTCTTTCGCCCACTGTTTAATATGTTTTACGAACCTTTCATCATTTAGAAGTTTCCTTTCAAATGTCCATCTTGTTGTTTTCCTCAGAGTATTAGGGACCTTATATGTCAATATCAAAGGGTTATGATCCGAGACTATTCTTGGAAGTTTAGTAATTCTGACTTTACTGAGTTCCCCCATTGACACGAAAAAATAATCCAGTTTAGAATATTTCTGCGCCGGATGTGAGAAATATGTAAACCCTGGGTCACCAGGCACTTTTTCCCCCCATACATCTACCAGACCATGCGACTGTATTAAAGAACCAAGAGCTCTATATATCTTGTGTTTGCGTCCTGTGTATTTCCCTCCCTGTCTCCAATCAGCCGAAATGTTCATGTCCCTACATACTATCATGGGGTACCCCAATTAGCCAGCTCTTCTTCTATTTTATCATATACCATAGGGTCATCCTCATTTGGGCCATAGATCACACCAAGTGTAATCCCTAGATTTAGTTCTACCAGGACCCATCTACCAGACCCATCGGTTTTAGTACGTTTCACCCCCCCAAATTACATTTAGCTAAAATAGCCACTCCTCTAATCATAGATGATTGCGATGAACATCCTAGCATAGTATAGCCATGCATATTCAACAACTTCCTTTCAGCCCAGGGTAAATGGGTTTCCTGTATACATAGTATATCTATATTATTGCATTTAGCAAAGTGACTCAGTCTCTGTCGTTTCTTCCAGTCATTTAATCCCCCTACATTGATTGTACAGATCTTAATGTCTGACATCATTGATAAAGTTACTTCTCCTACAATGTCTGTTATCCATGAATCCACTACTAACCAAAGTCACACCCATTTCCATCTCGAGGTTTTTCTCTTTTTTCTTCCACGCGTTTGCCCCCCCTTCCCCCTTCCACCCCCTCACCCTCCCCCTGCTCCTGCCCACTCTCCCTCCCCTCACCCCATTCGGGTGACGGGCTCCCCCCCTCCCACCCCCCTTTTTCAGAGGCGCTCAGACCCAAGGTCTGTGCACGTGATGGTTTGCGGTACTGATTGAGGAGATTTCACATTTAACCCATCTTCATTACCTATGGCCCTGTAGTGCCCACCACCTTACACTATAAACACCAACCCGCACTGTGTTACTAATTAATTATTTATTATTATATTTATTCTTTTTTTAAACCTGAGTATGACAAAATATCACATTTGACTGTTGATTAAACTCATCTACTTATACAAAACATTTTCTAAACCCCTTGTGAGATCAGATATTCTTTAGCCTTTACTTCGGAGGAAAAGTATAATGTTCTTCCAGCTTTAATTATTTTCAGCTGTGCTGGGTTTATCAAGTATGCCTGCATACCCTTGTCCTGGAAAGGTTTTATAATCTGTCTAAGTCTCCAGCGTCTCTCCACCGTGACATGACAAAAGTCAGGGCGAACAAAGAAAGAGTAGCCATCTATATTCTTTTTTTTGTCCGGTCTCGTCCTCTCTGATATTGCCTGCCTCAAGTTGAAGTTACCCAAAAAAAACTTACATTGCTCTGGGCTTATCTCCCTCCTTGGCATTCTTGTTGATTTTAAAGGGGATGCGATGTGCCCTCTGAATCTCCTTAGCCCAATCCCATCCCTTCAGTCCTGTAAAGGCATGTTCAAATAGTTTAACCACAAAGGCTTTCATGTCTGTATCTTCTGATCCTTCGGGAATTCCCAAAATGCGCAGGTTGTTCTGTCGGGATCTGTTCTCAAGCGCCTCCAGTTTCCATTGCACATCTATTAATTGCTCTCCCTGTGAATCTACCTTACTGGAGGCCGCAGCTGACTCAGCTTCCGTTGACACCACTCTTTCTTCCAAATTGGTAACCCGTTCTCCCAGATTAACACACACCTTAGTCAGCTTCCTCACCACTCCTTGCATTTTTCTAACTGCCGCCTGTGATTTGCGGCTTTCCTGGCGTGCTTCTTCCCTATGTGCAATTATTTCCTGGTGTATCACCTCCAGGAGAGACATTTGTGCTGATTCCTCACCTGGGCTTTCCAGCCTAGGGTTGGTCGTCGGGTGGTCCCCATTTTGGCAATGTATTTTTGCTCCTGCCATGGATTTCACTGCAGTTATCGGGGGACTAAAATCGTCCTGCTCCAATTCACTGTCCGTAACTGACCCACTGGCCTCGCGTTCCAGGCTATCATCATCTTCCTCTGACCATTCCCCTCGTTCTGAAACTGAAAAGAAAGCTTCACTTGGGGCTTCTTTTTTATCGCCTGTGTCTTCGCCAGCCTCTTCCTCTAATACTGCTTTGAGCGCCAGGGGTATCATTGTGGTATTATCCTCAGCTTCTCTTGCTAGATCGGTTTCCCCTTTACTGTCCTCCTCTGTAATTCTGGACATATCAGGCTGGGCAGATAAATCTGTTATACATTGGAGTATCCCCCCTGTATCCTTGGGGCTCTCAACTGTCAGCTCTTCAGTGGTCTCATTATTAGTATCCTTTTCTTTTATGGTTTTTTGAAAAATGTCTGATATTGGGGTGGTGCCCAGGTTGCCTTGGATGCCCTTACTAGCTCCTTGTTGTTGCGCCATTCTTTTAACAGGGGAGACTTGTTTTTTTTTCTTGCTGTTATCTAGCTCCCTATCTGCCATTAATTCCGCCTGTTCAGCTGCAGCCTTCCTTCTCGCGGCAGCTTTAGCGCTTGCACTAGTCTTGAGAGCCATGATTTCCCTCCTCCTCTCCTCGAGCCCAAACTGCTCCTTACCGTCTATTGTGCTGCCCCACTTGCTCTCTTCTGAGTATGCTGTGATTTCCAGGGCGCTCCGTAGTCTTCTCCCGGTCCCTCGGTATCAACACGTTTGCTGTCCCCGAGTGTAGATTCGTATGCCGAGGTCCTCCTGGCCAGGGCTGTCTCCTCCGATGCAAACTCCGTCCACTACGTGAGCTCCGCGCCGTTTTTTTTTTAATCCGCAAGCTCTGTGTGCCGTCCCACACCTGGCCCGCCTCTCAGCGAGAGCCTCCTCGCGGTCTGCAGCAACTCCAAAATCAGCCGCTTAAGCGGCCGCCGGCAACAAAGTATCATTCGGCAGTGTCAGTTTCAGTTCTGCCGGGTCTTTCGCCTTCAGGCTTTTTCTCCGCTCCTTTCGTCTCCCTGCCTTTCTGAAGGCTCAATGATTCCGTGGCTCCGTGACTCTGTAGCTCTGCGGCTCCGTGGCGTGGTTCTACAGCGTCATACTGCTCCTATGGCATCTCCTCAGTCGTACTGCTTCTCGGCCGTCCTAAGCGGTCGCCATATGCCTCTTCATTCGACTTTTGGTCTGTTTGTGAATACTAAACAGTACTAAACTTACACAAAAATGTGTGTTTACCTTTGTGAGTTGGGTCGAGAGTGTATTACACTTCTAAATACATGGATGACATATGGCAGAAAAGTATGTACAGCACCGTAGTATAACAGATACCCATAACAAACATTAACAATCATTGACAAAGCTAATCAGTCTTGCTTTTCCTAAGCTTTTTGTTTGCTAGAATTGATTTTGCCAATGAGGCTCAAGGAGTGACAAAGCCAATAGCAGTGCTGCGCATCTTCGACTGTCATATTTTATGCTGCTATGCCGCGTAGAGTAGCAATGTGATAGCCATCTTAGAAATATTATGAATAATGCTCAGCTGCGTTGTATAATTTTTTTCTATATTTCCAATATAACAGCCACATTCCATCTCAATGAAAGATTGCAGCCATTTTGGAAGCACAGAAAATAATCTTCCTAAATATCCGGCTGCAGCAATTGGTTTTGCAACTGCCTAAAGATTGTAATACAACCACTGACAAACCCAACAGCTGTGGTTACTATCTTTCGACATAATTATTCGATACTTCCATGATGTATGTCATGCTGTGTGTACATGCAACTGGTATACGTCTTGGAAAGAAAGTTCCAGGACAGCTGGTTGCCAATTTTAGTTTTGACAATGGCACGAAAATTTCAATGCCAACAGGGAAAGCGGAGGTCGCAGCCGGAAGACAGAGAAAGATCAGAGATATAAATGAAAGTGAACCTCCCCTGCAATTGCGCCAGGGCATCGGTGGGCAGTGCAAATTATCCTACACCGGTTTCTCTACCTGTAGGCTCTGGTGTAGTTGTCAAAGAAATTGAGCCACTGCTCATATGGACTTTTAATTAGTGACTGAAAGTGTATGGTGGGGACCAACATCAGCAAGGAATTTCAAAGTACAATTAAACCAATTTGTCCACCCCAAAAAAAGAGGGAAGATGGTTTCCAAACTGTGAAGGTTTATTAGCAGATAAGTCGAAGTTGCAAGCTTTTTTTATTCAGTAAGTCAACTCAACAGATACACATAAAAATAAAACTGATTAATGAATATGCAACTATATATCAAATAGATGGCACTGCGAATCATTGCAAGCTACAAAATGCGGAGCAGAGTAAGTATCAGTTCCATACAAGAACTTCCCTAAGCTAAATAAAGCAAGTAAAAATCCTTGTGTGTCCAATAAATGCGCCAGGACGCTTCTTGGCTGGAGTAGCTGTGCTCACAATAAAAAACAATAACATTACATAACATAACATAAATATGGGAGAAGAATGGATAGCTCCGGTCTGTACCATGTTGTCTCGCCATCTGTCTCAAAGCCCAAGTGAGAAGAGTTGTGTCTTGAGAGGCCTGGAAAGCAAACCTGAGCCCCTTCAATTGGAGGCAGACCTATAACAAGTATTATCCTCAAGCGATTGGCTCCTGAGGTGGAAGCCGGGAGTTTAGTTTTAAAACTGTCACTTTATTTGTTCATTATTTGCGCCGCATTATCTTATCATTTTTGACTGCTTTAAATAAAATCAATCTTTGCTTACCTTCCTTTACTCAAGCCAATTAGGGGCTTGAGGAATACGCCCTTGAACTCGGATCACTCGGATCACCGCAGGAGCGGGAGACATTTGAGGCAGGCATTGGAGCCTAGTTGTTGGCTCCTCGGGGTCTTTAAAACGAGGATGTCGAGCAGCAGGCATGCCGGTGACATGCCTAAGGCGTGCCAAAGGCAAGCCCGTCAGCGCCCATCCGCGCCCTGACGAGCCGAGAGGCCGGAGATTATGCCCCTATCAAGGAAACTAAAGTAATGCAGGTGAGCTCTTTTACCAGATCCTACTCTGCTGACTCTCTAGGGCTATAAGGCGAGCTACACTCTACTAGGAACCACTGTCAAACCACCATCAATTGCACCAACAGATTCCCGATTGTGTTAGAAGCACCACTAACATGCAGGCAGTGTCATTTCACTACCATCTCCTGGGTGTAGGTGCCCCCTGTGGACAGGAAAGCCCCCCCTCCAAAGTCCCTGGAAGTAAAAAACGTATTATGTAATGTGAGGTCTCTGGCAAAACACCCTTTGGAAATTTGTCTCCCACTCACCTACTTTGTGCTTCCTAACGGAATCTTGGCTGAACTCCACCAACCGTACTATGATCAACCTTGCTATTCTGGATAATTATAGACTAATCCATCTTGATAGAGAGGGAAAACGGGTGGTGGCATAGCCTTTGCCTTTCAGGATCACCTAACAGTAAATTGGCTATCAGCAAACAATAGTAAAAGTGTAGAACTGGGTATTTTTAAGGAAACATTATCGCCGACAGACTGTTGGTACGGAGCCCTGATATATCGTCCCCCTGGATCAAAACTGAACTTTACCCACCTTTTGGTCGAACAAATTGCTTTGCATGCCCTAGCAACCAGCAACTTCATCCTATTGGGAGATTTTAATTTCATGGAGAAAACACCTCTAATCCAGAGGTCAGCAAACTTTTACCGCCTAGGAAGCCATAGGACTCACTAAAAAAATGGAAGTTCCGACTCACCAAGCCGGACATCTGCGAGAACTACTGTTCACCAATGATGATCAACTAAGTTGTAGTCTCCCTGCCCCACATACATGGAGGGATCATTCTTTGATCACCTTTTCTATATACCAGACTCCTGTGAAGAAGTCTGGGAAACAGGTCACAAATAAACCGGCTCAGCGTAGGCTATGGCGTAATCTCACCATCGAAGCATTTGACGAGGTCTTCACCAGTGAACCAGTTAACAATCAGATGTAAGCCCCCAATAAGTTAGAGGCTTTTAAGACTGCATTAGAGTCTGCTTTTAATTAGATTATCCCATAAAAACGATGTCCCGCTTATAGGCGGCCCCCTAAATCCTTGGTATACAGAAGACTTAAAGACAGAAAAAGCAAACTGTCGACGACTAGAAAGATATTGGTGGGCCAGTAAGGACCCCCAAAATAGACTGCTATATAGACAGTCCCTGTCCAGCTACCATGTGAACCTAAAAACAGCGAAACAAATCTTCATTATTAAACAAATTGAGCAGTCGGGCAATTCCTCGAAGACTCTGTTCAGTATAGTCAAAGACTTTAGTTCACCTAAGGCCTGTAGTCAGTCCCCAAATTAATCCCAGGATTTATGTAATTCTATAGCCACGTTTTTCAAGATAAGATATCCAGCATCTAGGATAATTTCCCTCAGATAGCCCCCTCAGTATTTGATTCCTTGGCAGTACTGGAGGAGAAGCGGAAGACACCTAATTGCTCTTTGGAGAGCTTCAATCAATCAATCACAGACATTTATATAGCGCACTACTTACCCGGAGGGTCTCAAGGTGCTAGGGGGGGGGGGGGGGGAGTGCTGCTACTGCTCGAATAGCCAGGTCTTGAGCTTCTTCCTGAAGGAGAGATGGTCTTGGGTCAGGCGCAGGCAGGTTGGTCAGTAGGGAGTTCCAGGTCTTGGCGGCCAGGTAGGAGAAGGACCTTCCTCCTGTTGTCGTTCTCCGGATGCGGGGGACGGTGGCGAGGGCGTGGCTGGCTGATCGGAGGTGTCGTTTGGGAACGTGGAAGTTGATGCGGTTGTTGAGGTAGCTAGGTCCTTGATCGTGTAGGGCTTTGTGTGCGTGAGTGAGGAGGCGGAAGGTGATTCTTTTGCTGACGGGGAGCCAATGCAGGTCTCTCAGATGTCCGGAGATGTGGCTGTGTCGTGGGATGTCGAGGGTGAGTCTGGCTGAGGCGTTCTGGATCCGCTGGAGTCTCTTCTGGAGCTTGGCGGTGGTTCCGGCGTAGAGGGCGTTGCCGTAGTCCAGTCGGCTGGTGACGAGGGCCTGGGTGACCGTCTTCCTTGTCTCGGTGGGGATCCACCGGAAGATCTTCCGTAGCATGCGCAGGATGTTGAAGCATGACGAGGAGACGGCGTTGACTTGTCTGGTCATGGTGAGGGAGGAGTCCAAGATGAAGCCCAGGTTGCGTGCGTGGCCTGTCGGTTTGGGTGCGCTGCCCAGGGCGGGGGGCCACCAGGAGTCGTCCCAGGCGGAGGGCGAGGAACCCAGGATGAGGACTTCCGTCTTGTCTGAGTTCAGTTTCAGGCGGCTGGTCGTCATCCACTCTGCTACGTCTTTCATCCCTTCGTGAAGGTTGGCTCTGGCGGCGGCGGGGTCGTTGGTCAGGGAGAGGATCAGCTGGGTGTCGTCAGCGTAGGAGATGATGTTGAGGTTGTGTTGGCGTGCGATGGCTGCGAAGGGGCTCATGTATACGTTGAAGAGGGTGGGGCTCAGCGAGGATCCTTGAGGGACGCCGCAGATGACTTCGGTGGCCTCTGACTTGTACGGTGGTAGGCGGACTCTCTGTGTTCTTCCATCGAGGAAGGAGATGATCCATTCCAGTGCCTTCTCCTGGATTCCGACGTTGCTGAGACGCTGCACTAGGGTGCGGTGGCAGACAGTGTCGAAAGCCGCGGAGAGGTCTAGGAGGATGAGGGCCGCTGTTTCTCCGTTGTCCATCAGGGCTCGGATGTCATCGGTGGCAGCGATGAGGGCGGTCTCGGTGCTGTGGTTGGCTCTGAAGCCAGACTATGAGGGGTCGAGGGATCCATTTGTCTTGAGGAAGGCGGCCAGCTGCTTGTTGACGGTCTTCTCGATGACCTTGGCTGGGAACGGGAGGAGCGAGATGGGGCGGTAATTCTTGAGTTCGGTGGGGTCCGCTGTAGTTTTCTTTAGTAGGGCGCTGAGTTCGGCGTGCTTCCAGCTCTCCGGGAAGGTGGCGGTGTCGAAGGAGGTGTTGATGATGTCCCGCAGGTGGGGTGCGATGACCGCGTCGGCCTTGTTGAAGATGTGGTGAGGGCAGGGGTCGGTCGGAGATCCGGAGTGGATGGAGTTCATCATGTGGATGGTGTCTTCGGTGCTGATCGGAGTCCAGGTGCTGAGGGTGGTGGTGGGGGGCGGTGGTTCGGTTGTGGCGTGCGTCGGTTGAGTGCTGAAGCTGTTGTGTATTTCCGCGATCTTGTTGTGGAAGTAGGAGCCGAGGGAGTTGCAGAGGTCTTGCGATGGGGTGATGTCGTTGTTTCCGGCGTTGGGGTTGGAGAGCTCTTTCACGATGTTGAAGAGTTCCTTGCTATTGTGTGCGTTGTTGTCCAGCCGGTCCTTGAATGCAGTTTTCTTGGTGGCGCGGATCAGTTGGTGGTGCTTCCGGGTGGCAAGCTTGAGGGCAGTCATGTTGTCCGGTGTTGGTTCCCTTCTCCAGGTTTTCTCGAGGGCTCGGCAGTTCTTCTTGGAGCTCTTGAGTTTGTTGGTGAACCAAGGGGCCTTCTTGCTGCCGGGTCTGCTAGGCGGGGTCCTCAGTGGGGCGAGTTCGTCCGCGCAGTGTTGATCCACTTCGTGAGGTTGTCGGCGCCCTGGCTGGGGTTCGCTGAGCTGGCGGGGGGGGTGCTGGCTCAGGGAAGCAGCGAGCTGGTCGGCTGTGATCTTGTTCCAGCTTCTTCGAGCAACCAGTTGCTGGTGGTGGTGGATCATCGTTCTTCTGAAGGTGAAGTGGACGCAGCTGTGGTCCATCCAGTGGAGTCCAGTGGCGTGGCTGAAGGCGATGTCTATGCTGGATGAGAAGACGGCGTCGAGTGTGTGTCCGGCGAGGTGGGTGGGGGTGGATACCAGCTGCTTGAGTCCGAGGTTGGTGAGGTTGTCGAGCAGGGTGATGGTGTTGCGGTCGTTGTTGTTCTCCAGGTGGAAGTTGAGGTCCCCCAGGAGGATGTAGTCGGCGGAGGGGAGGGCATGCGGGCTGACGAAGTCGGCGATGTCCTCGCTGAATTGTGTGCGTGGTCCCGGGGGTCGGTAGATCAGGGTGCCTCTGAGGGTGGTCCTCGGGTCGGTGCGGATCTGGAAGTGTAGGTGTTCGGCGGTTTTCAGGGTGTCGTCGGTGTTGGTCGTGATGTGGATGGTGTCCCTGTGGATGATGGCGATGCCTCCTCCAGTCTGTTTGACGCGGTCCCTCCGGGTGACCTTGTATCCGTCCGGGATGGCGATGGCGATGTCGGGCGCTGAGGAGTCGTTCATCCAGGTTTCCGTGAGGAAGGCGACGTCAGGAGCTGTGGTGTCGAAGAGGTTCCAGAGTTCGATGGCGTGCCTGTGGACGGAGCGGGTGTTGATCAGGATGCACTTGAGGTGGTTGCTGCTGGTGTTCGGCTTGGCGGGTGCTGGAGTGGGGCAGGTCCGGATGCAGGTGAACTTGCAGGCGTGGCAGCTGAAGGGTCCGTGGGTGCGCCTCGGGGTGGCTCGGTAGCATCCAGGGATCTCGCCGGTGTTGAGAGCGATGAGTTCGGTGGCGTTGTAGGAGAGTCGGGTCGTCTTCTGTCGGTGGGGGCCAGGGGTCCTGGCGCTGGGCGCGGTTCAGGGGCGGACGGGCGCAGACGGTCTTACCTTTGGCGCACAATCGGCGCGCCCGCTGCGCGTGACCACTGCGCGTTCGCACGGTCGCCATATATGGCCAAGTGCGAGGGAGGGCGGGGCAGCTGGGAGGCGGGAGCGGGGAGGGTACAGAAAGGAAAAAGGGGGCGTGGTCAGCGGCGGTGGTGGGAAGCGGGAGGCGGGTAAAGGGAGACGGGGCAAAACAGGCAAGCAGGCAAGAATTGACAACAGTTAAACAAAAAGTACTATACAACAAAATACAAAATACAAACAGTGCAGAGGGGCACACGACGAGATAGCGGGTACAGGCGAGCACAGCGCTACGCCGTGGGAGACCACGCCGCTCGGTGGCAGGGGGCGTGGTCACACGGCGGCGGCCGGGGCAGCGAGGCAGGCAGGCGGGAGGCACACGCAGAGCTGGTGGCCGTGCGGCGCGGGAGGTGTCCTAAACTAGGTCACACTCACCTGCGTCGCACGGTCGCCATATATGGCCAAGTGCGAGGGAGGGCGGGGCAGCTGGGAGGCGGGAGCGGGGAGGGTACAGAAAGGAAAATAGGGGCGTGGTCAGCGGCGGTGGCGGGAATCTAGACACCATCGAAGAGGTCCAAAAAGGCTTAGCCTTGGGAAAATCAGGATCTCCCAATGATCCATGCCCCCCCAACAATCATGGCTCTCCTAGCCAAGAGCTGCGTACCAGCAATCTGCAATAGTTTTAACTGTCCCATATCCACAGGTATAATTCCATTCTCCTGAAAAGAAGCAGTGGTCCTTCCTATTCTTAAGAAACCCACAGCAGACCGCGCAATCCTTAGTAATTATCGGCCTATTTCCTCTTTTGGGGAAACTGCTGGAAAATATCATAAACCAACAACTCAGTTCCTATTTGGAACAGAACAAACTCCTGGATCCCTCACAGTTGGGCTTTCGCCCAAGCTTTAGTACAGAAACCGCCGTCCTAGCAGCTACCGACTCGTTAAGACAGACTATAGACTCGGGAGATCCCACGATACTGATTCTTTTAGACCTCTCCACAGCTTTTGATACTATCTCTCACACTAAGCTAGTGGAGAGACTATCTGATTGTGGTATCAAAGGAACAGCCTTAAAATGGCTACAACACTTTCTGTCGGAGACACAAATGGTCACTGTAGGTCCCTTTTCCTCAGCCAAACTGCCCTTGGAGAAGGGGGTCCCACAGGACTCCTGTCGGAGTCCTACCCTCTTTAATATATATACATACTAGCAGCCCGTCTCGACCTTGTCCGGGAGCATTCAGGCTTCCACTAACCCTGCCTCCCCCGACATTGCCCAGCAGCCCATGCCCCCGCCCGCCCCGTCCCCCGCCTGCCCTGACCCCCGCCTGCCCCAACATTGCCTTTCCTCAGCCGATCTGTTTTCCCACCTGGCCCGACTCCCACCTGTCCTGAGTCAAAGGAGGTCGGACAAAATGTTCCACCCGTCACCTTGTTAGTCCCCATCCCACGCCTGCCCGACCCCCGCCTGCTCCGACATTGCCTTTCCTCAGCCGACCTGTTTTCCCGCCTGGCCTGACCCCCGCCTGCCCTGAGTCAATGGAGGTCGGACAGTAGTACGTGGAAAATGTTCCACCCGTCACCTTGTTAGTCCCCGTCCCCCGCCTGCCCCGACCCCCACCTGCCCCGACATTGCCTTCCCTCAGCCGATCTGTTGTGTTGTAACTCCCCGTCCCCCGCCTGGCCAAGACACCCTCCTGCCCCGACATTGTCCCCGGGGCCTTACCTCAGCCGCCGCTCCTCAGTTCACCGCTCCTCGCCGCTCTGCTCCTCACCGCCTGTCCGCCGCCACTTCTCACCCGCCCAATGTCCGCCTCTCCGCTGCTCGCATCGCTGCTGGCCTGTCCGCTGCTCCTCACGTCACCGCTCCTCCCCTGCACCATGTCCGCCGCTCCTCGGACGTCGCTCCTCCCCGTGCTCCTGACGTGAGCACGCACCTCGCGGCCGGCGCTACTTTGGAGGGACTACTCTTTTTTTAATATAAAGTTTGTAAATAACGTTTATTTTTTATATTTATATAGCCTATAACCATCTACACACCCTGACGATTTCAACGGTGTATCGGGTGTGTAGATTGGCGCCGTGGTTCCCGAGTTTACCCGCCTCAAAGCCTGAAAGTTCTTACTTTATTATAGTAGTATAGATATTGCCCCTCTGACTCAGATTGTGGAAGAGCTGGGTTTTGAAATCATCTCATATGCAGATGATACTCAGCTTATGTTCACTATCGGGAAATGTCCAAAGCTTCTCCAATGGTATGAAGCTAATCTCAGACTGGATGATGGTGAATTACCTTCAATTGAATCCAGGGAAGATGAGATCATTTTAATGGGAAAAGCATCAAACATATGGTCAGATGATTGGTGGCCTGATGAATTGGGCACTGCTCCCTCTCCTAAACTTTCCGTAAAGAACCTAGGAAAAAAAATTGACCGCTCCCTGTCTATGAAAGACCATATTGCGACTACGACCAGTACATGTTTTTACGGTCTCTGACTTCTTCGGAAAATACCTCCGTTCATACCCACCTCCCACCATAGGACTTTAGTTCACGCAATGGTATCTAGTCGTTTAGATTATGGCAATGCCCTGCTAGATGAAGTGGGGAAGACTCTCCTGGCCAAATTGCAAATCATACAGAATACGGCCGCAAGAATAATCTTAAATTGCCCGGCTGGCTCTTCTTCAACTCCGTTGCTTAGAGAACTGCATTAGCTTAATGTAAAAAAAAGATCCTTTTTCAAAATCTGCTGCCTAACCTATAATGCTCTTAACGATTAATGTCCTCGCTACCTACAACGTAAACGTAAACCAAATTTGTCTCACCCATACAGGTGGGAGAGCTTTTTCCTATCTGGCCCCCAGTTATTGGAACGAGCTCCCACAGGCCCTACGAGTCATCCCGAATTATAGAACTTTTATGAAACATCTGAAAGCCTTCTTTTTTTATTAACTGTTCTAGTCCGGTTCCCCCTAGCAGAAGTCCAATCTCTAGTCAGCACCGAGATGCCCCAGGGTGATTTGAGCGCTTAATACATTCTGAATCTAATCCTATCTAATCCCCGGCTGTATTAAAATCATATGCAACAATGAGCTCATCTGTAGCGAAGCCTGCCAGTATAAGTACGAGCTCAATGGTACATTTGTTTTGACACTTATTAGTAGTGTAAACAGAGACAACACTGACAATAGAAGACTGCCACCTTTCCCTGCAAGAATATATCTATCCGTAATTGAGTCTGCAATATGAAAGTTGGATATTTATGAATAAAACTCAGCTATCCCTTTGTGTTTCATAGTGTAGGAGGAATAAAGTGCAGTTGGGTATAATCTATGTTGCGTTTAAAGCTAATTTTATTTTGAGAGATGTGTTTCCTGCAGAAATATAATTACTGGGGAAGTCCACAGAAGTGACCTCCATACTGACAATCTCCTATTCAGGAAATTAAGTCCCTTCAACATGTGCAACATGGTTATCGCCATAATTGATGTATGGGTGTATGAGTTATATCAGTATCGGTGTCTTCACATGCCATAAGCCAGTGGCGGGAGGGAAGGAGCCAACAGACCCACCAGGCCTCCAAGTGGTACCAGAAGTAGGTGCATGACAGGCAGTGATTACCAGAAGGGTGGGATGAACATTGACATGATAAACATAAAGAAACCATAAAAACACAAGTGCACAAATTGCAAACGGGACATTTCAAGAAACAATGTAGAGTGTTGTAATATAAGGCCAGGAGAAGTACGAGAAACTCCCCAAGCCTCAAATGGGGTTTGAGAGGTATTCCAACCCACACACGATAACACTGTAGGGATGATAATGCCCCGGTTACTTACCGGTAATCTTCATTACTCCGAGTATAGTCTTCCTCGCCACATGTCTTACATAGTGAGCTTCAGCTCCACACCAGAACCCTCCAAAGCAAAAAGTTAGCCTCCCATGCCTCCCATCCCTTCCCAAGATGGCAAACCCATTACCACCTGAACTCTATAAGAGGCGGGCCGGCCCAACCCATCAGCCTGAAACCACCAAGCACAAACATGAAGCCGATAGCCAGACAGGGAGGGAGGGATGGGAACTCATGTGGCGAGGAAGACTATACTCGAGTAATGAAGATTACCGGTAAGTAACCGGGGCATTAACTCCTCGTTAGTCTTCCTCGCCACATGACTTACATAGTGAGCACATACCAAAGCCAAGCGGCTACATGGAAACACACAAGAAACCAAAACACCAGGGCATGACCACGAAGGAGGCAAAACCCAACAGACCAGCACGAGTGGAAGGACCACCCAGGAGAATTTCAGACGGGACGTGTTTGTGATTCCACTTCGCCAGAATCCTAGGCGCTGCAGGACAAATGACTGTTTACTGACCTGTTTAAAATTCATACTGGTCACAATTACTTCAGACTGTGTCTAAAAAGCAGATAAGACTCCGCATGAGTGACACCGGGCGATTTCTGCGTTATAATATACATGCATGGGAGTGAAGATTTGACTTCATATCCAGCCTTGATGAGTGCTTTCCACATCCACTAGTTAAGGCATTAGGATACTGTGATCCACCAACGTTTTCACTGCGTGAAACTGTGATTGCGATTTGCGAGCAGATTACAATATTTCTATACAGATCAGCACTGATAATGGTCCTGAGGATGGTTTCATCAAATCATTATTAAGAAACCGAAACGTCGACAATACATCTCATCCCCCTCTTTGTTTTACTCAATGTGTTTTGGGATAGGTGTTTTTTAGGTTCTGTTGAGTCACTTAGCAATTTATTTATATGTGTACCCACAGTCCTAAAATCTTATTTGTTTATTTATCTGTATATGAAGTTGATTTAATGAACTATTTGATAAAAACCTTTTCGTATACACCTTGTGTCTTTGTTTATATGTTATATGTTGATAATATAAATTGATCAGTTTTGATTAATTCACCCCAAGGATGATCCATTGATCCTTTCTAGAATAATTTCAACTAACAAATATAGACTGAATAAGTCCCTTGAAGGCAATTTTACCCTTCTACTTTCATTACCCAAGCCCTCAAGGGTATTCCGGGTTGCTCACTTCCTTGATTATCACCCAGGAGAAAGGCAACCACGAGTAGCAGAACCAACCCGGGACCTAGGACACCGGGAAGGCCGGAAAAACAAACCGGACACTAGAGATACAAAGAGTCGCCAGGAAAACCGCCCCAACCGAAGGAAAGCAGAGAAAAGCATGGAACCGCACCGCACGGAGCCAAAAAGGCAGCAGCAACCAGGGCCAGAACAGAATTTAGCAGGCCCGAACAACACACCAGGGCAGCCCAACAGGCAGCACAAAGTGAGAGGGGAGCAAAAACGAACAAAGGACATCCCCACCACAGCGACCTAACAACAAAAAAAAATCACCAGTGGAAAGAGACAACAGGTCCGTTCAACACAGCAACACCGCAAGGGCGACCACAACCCACGAGGGAGCCGAACCAGAAAAACTGGGAAGCGGCACCAGAGCCATCCAACAGACAGGCAAGAGCCGGAAGAACGGATTATAGGAGCTGAAAAGAAACAGAAGGGGGACAAACCCCTGTCAAGCAAAGGACCCCCGGAAGGGATTGCGACTCCAAGGAGAGAACCCAGGCAGGCACCAGGGAAAACGAACCCAGGAAAGGAGCCGGAAACGACACCGAAGGGAGCCAGAGGAGAACCAACCAGGCAAAGGCAAAAAAAACGAAAACCCACAGGCCAGCCCACGGCCAGAAGGGAGAAGAAGAGGCAGAAAGAAGGCAATCGGCCAGGTACGGGAACACCCTGCACAGGGACCAAGCAACCGGCCCAGGAAGAAACACAAGAAGGAAGCGAGCCGCCGAAGAGAGCACCCAGGGGGGCAAACAGACAGCCAGCCCACAACCAGGCCCAGCCCAGCGAGACAAAGAACCGACAGGCACAGGAGAGCGGCAGCAACACACCAAAGGCGTGAAGAACAGAAGGGCAGGGCGAAGATGAGCCCGAGCCATGACAAAATACCCAGGGAGCCACCAGAGCCAACAGGACCCGGGACCCCAAAACCAGGGGAAAGAAACGAGGACACACCCACACCGGGAGCGCAGGGCCCCTCCAGGAAATCCCATAGCACCACCGGAAACAAAAACAGCCAGCAGGCAAAGGGTCCCCAGGAAGCGCAAAGCCGGGAGCCCAAACGAGAAGGCAGAAGAGCCAACAAACCGGAGATCCAAAGGAAGCAGACAGGGTCAGACGGACCCAGGAGACTCCCGAACCAGGCACAAAAGAGGCCCGACCCACAAACCACCGAAGGAGAGACGATGAGAACATGAGCACCCAGGGCCAGAAAGGCCGCAGCCAAAAATGACCCAGGCAAGGACAGAACCAATGCGCCAAAGACAAAAAAGGGGCGAACCCCGCACACACCCCGGAACACGAGGCAGGGGACAAACTCACCACAGGGACCAACAAGCCCCAGCAAGGCAGGGGAAAACCCCAGAGAAGCCAAGTAACGGCAAAATAGAAGCCAGACGGGAAAAACGACCACAGGGAAATCCACCGACCCAGTACAGACCGGGAACCCAAGCATGGCCAGAGGAAGGCACCACCAACAAACGGGCAGGAGGAACCCAGCACACCCAGGACACAGAGCTGGAAGAGCCGGGGGAAAAAGAACCAAGGAAGGGCCAGAGGCACCAAGACCAACAGGAAGGGGAGGATCCGCAAAGGACAGACAGGGGCGAGAAAACACCGCCAGCCCACAAGACCCAAACCACGACCAGAGGAAGGCCCCACCAAGGCAGACAACCCCAACCGGAAAACTCACGAACAGGACCCGGAGAGAAAGATCAGCAAAACCGCCAAAAGCGACCCCGCACCAAAAAAGGAAGAACGCACGCCCCACCAGAGGCAGGCGACAAATTCCATGCCCGACCAGGCAGAAACCACCAAAAGGAAGCAGGCCATAGCCCCAAGGGCAACGTAGGCCCGGAAGAGAAGGATCGCAACAAAGACCCGACCCCCAGGGGGCAAGGAGAAGCACAGTGACAGCAGAAAGCCGACAGGAAAAAACGGGAGCAAGAGCTGCCCGCCGAGTCCCGACAAGACCAGGAGAGCTCTCCAGGAGCAGAAACAGCCAGCAAGAAAACATTGACGAAGCCCAGAGACGAACGGACAGACCCCAACAGCAGGAAGACCACCCCAGACAAGCCGTAGCCCACAAAAAGTACTTGTATGCCAAACCAGGGATCGAACCAGGGACCACCAGAACCGCACTCCAACGCTCACCCAACTGAGCTACCCCGGCTCACCTGCCGCACCACGTGAGCGACGCCAGGGAACCGGACCCTCCCACTATCGGAGCACCGGGGGAGGAGCAGAACACCACAGCCTCCCAGGCTGGAAAACGCGGGAAGAAGGACCCCGACCGGACCGAACACAGCCGCGGAAGAGAGGACCCTCCAAGGACAGCACCCGCCCGGACGGCAAAGGTGAGCCCCAGAGTGATGCAGGCAGCCCGATGTAAGCAGCGGACTCGACTGGAAGACACCGGAGCGCTCACAAGAGCACCAGTCATGAAATACAAGGACACAGTCGGCAGGCACAGGGAGAATAATAGATATGCACAGAAACACAGGAAGTCGAGCCGACCCGTGAAACGACCCAGGCCCCTACAAACCGGTACACCACCTACTACTGGAGTGCAGAAAAGCAGGAATCAGGAGGAGCAGCCACAATGCGTGGAACGGGCTGCCCCCCAAACCCCACCCAAATGGCAGGGACAAACGGAGAAATACCGCCGCACCCGAACCAAGCGAGGAAACACAGTGCATAAAAATGCGCCCGAAACATGGGAAGGAAGGGGACCCGGGAATAGAACCCACAACCAGGAGGACAAACATGGGTCCCCAGCAGATACCGGAGCCGGCAGTAACAAACGGTTACAGGTGGCGCGAGTGGCCAGAAGGGCTCAGAAACAGCAGAGCCCCAGACCAACCCCCCCATCCCCCCTATTGACCCTTGGCCCGCTAAGGCAGAGCCTAACCAGCCCAAAAAGAGACCGGGGAAGGAAGGGGAGAGGTCCAAAAGCCCCAGAGTCCGCTAGCGCAGGACCACCAACCAAGGACCCATGTTCCCGCAACAGCAAGAACCACTTACCTGAAGACGCATCTGGAGAGTAATGATGGCAGAACTAAAAAAACAGGCTGATGGGTTGGGCCGGCCCGCCTCTTATAGAGGTCAGGTGGTAATGGGTCGGCCATCTTGGGAAGGGATCGGAGGCATGGGAGGCTAACTTTTTGCTTTGGAGAGTTCTGGTGTGGAGCTGAAGCTCACTATGTAAGTCATGTGGCGAGGAAGACTAACGAGGAGGTAATGATGAGTCCCCATGCTTGACCAATGCCCTCTGTGCTATAGCGAAGGAACGTTGGGGGAAGGACGGGGATTTGGAATGTAGTGAGTGTTCGATCCTTGTCACTTCAAGGAGGGAGAATGAGTTCCTCCTGTTGCAGACTTTATTTATATTAATAATTCCTACCAAAATTGCCTGGTTTACTAGTTACCTTCTCGACAATGGTGACGAGGACGGTTCTAGAAAAAAATGAATGTTCGGAAGAAATGCATTTATCTTTACTTAAGTAAAGACTAGGTGCAATAGGACCAGTGGCGGCTGGTGGTAGGGCGTAAAAGTTCTGGATGAGTGCCTGGTGGCGCGCGAGTGAGCTCAAACCCCCATAAGGATGGTTCGAAGGGGTTCTCCCTCTGATTTTTTTTTAAAAAGAGTGGAAAAATGGGGCATTTTCAAACAAATTAGAGGAAAAAGGAAGGCTCAACACCTGAATGCAGGAACCACTGCTGCACCTTTCTAGCTATTAGGCATTTACATAAGGAACCCCAATGTCTGCTCTCTGAGATTTCAAGATCAATTCATCTTTCGTACTAAACATTTAAGGATAGTAATGTATACCACAACCTGAAATGTGATTATGCACCAAATAACTGGTATTATTATGTAAACAAATAGCATTCAGACTATCTACCACGAAATGATGAAGGGTTGAGTCGGTTCTGTTCGTCTTTCCAAGTTTTAACCATTAATTGTCAGTGTAGGTTTTTAACCCACAGTGCCAGTTTACTAAAATTACAACTAAACAGCTTTTTAGCCACATACACAGCTCTCTGAGGCATGACGGATGGCAAAAGCTGCAGCAGGGGTCTTGCGGAGTCTAGAGATCACGGATTTCTTTTTAATTGTTTTATTTCCAATTTTTCTTAAAACGCATAATATAATAAGCAAATAGTCACTGTTGGCAGCATAACAACCTGCAACTTGCAGTGATGATATAGTGCTGAAGAGAACAGGGATTCTTAAGTACTAAGTAGTAGTGTTCTCCCATTTTGAGATTTTCTGTTCGCAGTCTGGTCATATAAATTGAAGCAGCCTCCGCAGCATGCAGCTCTATTTAAACTCCTTCAAAAATATAACTAGCAATATCCACACAAAAAGACTTCTCTTTTTTCACTCATGACTGGAATAAATCTGTGGCCAAAGGTTGCTAAAACTCATCCCAGCACTTTGCTAACTCATGGCATGCCACATTTATCACAAACTCTCAATGCCCTTGGCAGTGTCTGGAGCCTGCCAAGATGCCCAGCCTGGTCTACAAGATAAAACAGCCCATCTCACCCATGGAGCCCTAGCTCAGCCTTGTTTTACTACATTCCTCCCAAATTCTGTATTAGACATTACAGACATGATAAATGCCTCCGTCCACGCTGCAGCAGTGTTCAGCCCTAGATATTACCACTGGCACTCTACCTCTATACTTGATGCCCTCTCTGGGACAGGCCATGATTTCACAACTTGAACGGCAAGCAGACTCCAGGCAATCATGGATGAAAGTACATAATGCATTAAAGTATAGTTCATTTTTAGGCTATAAAATGTAATCTGTTACCAAATCATGCAACCAAATGTGTTTGACTGTTATTGTTATGTAACAGTGAGAGTGTTTTTTTTAAGTGTGCTCTGTATATATCAACACATGCTTTAACTGTTATGCCTGCTTACAAGATCCGAATAAAAGTACCTTAAAAACATTTCTTCCCTATGAATGTGGCGCTCAACCAGCAGCGGCTGGCAAAGGAAGGCGCGGTGAGGCGGGGTGCGTTTGGGGGGGGGGGGTTAGACAGAATAGGTATTATTTATTCTCTCTCTCTCTCTCTCTCTCTCTCTCCCTCCCTCCCCTCCTGCGGCTGTGTAATATGTTGATAGAAACCAAGGGCACCTTGTACACATGCATGGCAAATTAATTATGGCACAGTTAAGCAAGGAAAACATGAAACATAGTTAAAGGAGAACATTTGATAGCCCATTACAGGGAATGCCTTACATTGATTAGTCATTATCCTCATCCCCAGCATAAGGAGCAACCAGTACTGAAAGCACCCATCCCAACCTTTCCCCCTCAGAAGTGTACAGAGTGGGTAGTGGGAAGTATCTCAATCCAGTTGTAGTGCATTTAACAGCCTTGGGATATCAAACCAATTCTACATCCTGACCCGATCTTGTGTCAGTCCACACAGCACCACCTATATTGAAGCCTGGTAAAAGAAAGGTTGGTCGCAAAGCAAACAGACCTTGTTTTGCTACCGCAGAAAGCATCAAGACTTGCCAGACGGACCTCCCCCTCCCCACTCAAGATACATCTAGCAGGGAGGTAGAAGAAGACAGGGAGTTTTCTGGCCTGAAGGTATCTCACAAGGCTTCACATGTAGATATTACGGCATTGTCAATGAAGCCTTGGCGTCAATAATGTCACGATTCAACATGATTCAAGAGCTCCTGTCAAATATGCCAGACACCCTAAAAAATGTATTCCACCCCTAGTACAAACAAACAACTCACATTAGTAACAGGAGGTAATCCAGGCCTAATTCTACATTTAACAGAGGCCCAGGGTTCCACACAGCATGAATAACAAGAACATTCTGGAGATTCACTCGTAGCTAGAAATTATAGGACATTAAAACCATCAGATCCTCTACCTGGAGCAGGGCATAACAAAACACCCCATCGACCCCAAACATAGCAATGAAAGTTCTGACCCAATAAGGCTTTGCTCACCTGTGCAACAAGCCCATGAGAAATTAAATATTCTCCAGTTACTCCGCAAGCAATGCCCTATATTGTGATATTGAAAGGTGTCTAACCATTACAAGATTGCCCTAGTGAAGATTACGACCAATGAAAAAGAAGGTGGGACATTGGCTAAACAAAATCTTTAAAAATCCAAGTGTATCTCCTAACGATATTTATCCAGCGTCACTATAGAAATTCTGTCTCAAATACACCACCATTCACTACTTAATACTCACCATACTAATCAATACCAAGGCCCATATAACTAAGACAGAAAATCATGAAGCTGAATCATATGGCCTAATTAATCATACCATCAATCTCATATGTACATTATATACAACTGCAGAATAACATTTTATTCATAAGTAAAAAGAAATAACATATAACTAGACCACTTTGGCCAATGGTTCTAACTAATGGTAACGACTAAAATGATCAAGACCAGCTTGACATTTTAAGTCTTTTATTTTTAAAGTTTCAAAGTTTCCAAATCTTTATTAGCTCATTTATTAATCTCAAACATTTTTTATTAAATCAGTTTTATCCAATAGTATATTGGCACAAAAGTCTGGCACATCAAAATTGCACAGATTTAATGAGTAAACAAACCCTAATTCCCTAAATCAAGCTTTCTAAACCTGAAAAGGAAAACATTTATATTTTGCATAGCATTAGCCTTATGTGTCCAAGGGAAAACGGACAGCACTTCGCCCTCTGGAACAGTCAGCTCCGCTCCCCACAAGAGGCTAGGTTCTTATACCTTTTCTTGACCCAGTAATCTAACTAAAAATGATATTTTAGTCAAATACAGCAACCCAACTGGTTGCTGTCCATCGGACCACCGAGAGGCCAATGCATCAGTTCTTATGACATCATTATGTCATTGTCCATTGACACGAAGCGACACTGGCTTCCTAGAGTTCGCAACATTAAACTAAATGTTCGTAGCAATTTCCTCCAGGATTTAAGCCAAGCTGCCTCTACACGCTTCCTCGGCCTTGACGTATTCACTTTCGAAGCTTGTTGCACACAATGTCCATTGTTTGAGCTCCTGCACATTTCCGTGGAAGTATTTTATTAAAAAGCATCAATACTGCTGTGCTCAGCTTCATAGAGACAGGCCAACCAACTTCCATTAGAACTAGGCCTCAAGCCTTTCTCTCGAGCTAGTATTTAAACAAACACAAAAAGGTAATTAATTCAAGTAAAATAAACCCTTCTGTTACCCACCCTCCATTGCTAATGCTTAACCCATTAATATATGTCTACTAGCAGAAGCACACAAATAAAGCAGCACATTTAAAATCTACCATTCTTCATAATGTCAAGCAGGATTCTTCATATATCTGAAAGAGTAAAAAGATGACAAACAAAACAAGGATACACAATCACAACATAGACAGACACATAAGCACACATAATAAAAGCACATGCCACTAGATAATCAGCCGCATTATTGGTGACAAAGACAATAGGACGAACAAGACAATATTAATTATGTGTTACAGAACAAACTCGCAAATGCAACATGAGCACATAAATATTAATCCAGCATATTTATAAATGTATTTACTCTAGGTTGGTTTAGTAATACAAATCATGCAACGATTCATTAATAAATTAGTTCATGTTACAGAGAATTAATTTCACGAGCCAGAATAAAATGATTTCTGAAACTCGCTCCATCAACTCCCTCATCTGGTGATTTTAAAATCACCAAACACCCAAAATTTAGAAAAATTTGAACCCAATTTAGAGACGTCACATTTTGAGTTCTTTCAGTATTAGTCTCCCTAAACCCCTGTTTCTGCTGTTTGCTCAATACTTTCAAACTGAGCCCTTCGCATTTCCTCTAACTCATATTCCTTCTCCTGTTCTTTTCTGAGTTTGTAAATCCTCCTTTTCTCTCTCTGATGCTTCTTTCTCTTGTGGATCATGCAACTAATTTTTAGCTGCAATATCACCATAATGATGACAATTACTGGATAGAGCACTTTGCCAATGATGGAGCCACCAATTTCTGAAAACCATTCTTTTATTGCCTCAATTATTTTGCCTAATCGTTTAGTGAAACTTTCTTCCTCCAGGGGTTCTATTTCTTCATGAAATTCTGTAATATTTTTAATAAGTGACTCTATATTCCAACTCTTGTCAGAAATATAAGTACAACAATGCTGAACATGTAAGACCCCACAGACCCCACCCTCTTTGGCAAGCAGAATGTCTAATGCAAGACGATTCTGCATTACCATGCTTCTGGTAGCAACAAGTTCTGTGCTAACCAATTGGAAACCACTTGCAGTATCTGTTGACAATCTGTCAACAATTGTGGACACCTTTCTAATCTTGATTGAATTCATTGTTATTCCAACCATAGGGATGATTGCACCAAATATGTCCGCCATGACTTCTGAAAAACTTTCTCTCTTGAACCTATTCAGGTGTTCACCAAATTCAAAAGTTCCCTTTTCGTTTCTGTCAACATGAAAAAATGTTGGAAAAACTAATCCAAGGTAGCACGTCCCATACCAATGGTCTGGGAGGCTAAAATATGCCTTATTACCACAGATAAAATAAATTCCAGGAAAAATTGGATCCTTACCACCTTTAAATCCCCATCCCCCTGCAATAAGACAAGTATCCTCACATTGACTTGCACCAACAAAAAGGTTATCGTAAAGAGTATTGTCTCTTCTAATGCAAAATTTACCACTGACTGGTTCATCTATATGTATAGCTG
The DNA here is from genome assembly GCF_964263255.1 of Lissotriton vulgaris. NCBI lineage: Eukaryota > Metazoa > Chordata > Amphibia > Caudata > Salamandridae > Lissotriton > Lissotriton vulgaris. Next base: position 95,115,272 of record NC_141695.1, read on the forward strand.
CATTAGTACTAACTCCATTAAGTTTTGCATCCTCCATCTGCCAGTATTTCGACTTAGCATGTCTAAGTACTTCATTTCTCTTATAAACCGCCCTTCTCTCCTCAACCATGTTCAGGAAAGTCTTTTCCTCAGCTCTCATTTTGCATGTTAAATTATTTCTATAGGCGTATTCATAGTTAAGTTTGTTAGTTACTAAAAAGAATTCCCTCATCTGTTTCGCAGGCTTAACTTTGTTTAAGCTATTTACAACGTTGAGGTTTGCAAAAACCTTATCAAAGTCTGAATAATAATATTCCAGACGACCAGTTTGATAAAACAGGCTAGCAATTACACTGCAAGTGATGCCATAAGTGAGAGGTACGTTTTCTCACAGGGGAAACCCAATAAACCCTTGTAGGCTTGGGCGATTAATGTTTCAAAACATGAAGTGCTACAAGGGACTTATTTAAAGTGCGTTGGCTCTTAGTTAGCGAGTGGTTTGTCAAAACCCACCCTATTGTATCAACAAGATATCAAATTAATTACAAAGCAACATAGATGCAAGGAAGGGCAGGTTAAAAAGAGAGCTAGAGAAGGTAAATGTGTTCAGAAATAAATTTTACTTGATAAAAATGACAAGGGATGCAAACATAAATCAATTCAAGCAAAAGGGATCATGAACTAAGAAAGACAATCAATTTCTCTATAATTCTGAACCCAAAATATCAACTCCAAATGATTCAAACAAACAACCCAGATTTAACAATCAAACATGGTTGTGAGGTGGCGTCAAACAACTGCCTTAGAGGAGATGATAATCAGATGTCGACGTTTCGGTCTTGGTTGTTTTCATCAAAAAGACCATCATCAGGACGATGTTTTGTTTCTATGCTGTAAACAACTCCCAGAGGAATAATGAGAAGAGGCCGCAATAAGTTGTTCCGGCGGTCTGATGGAAAATCTTATCACTGGGCAGGTGGTGTTAAGATGATTCCGATAGTCCAGATCAGCTAATGTACTGGTTTTATTTGGTCCAAAAATCCGGTAACACCGCACGGTCAGCTTCGGTTTGTGGCAATACATGCTGATCTGGACTATCGGAATCATCTTAACACCACCTGCCCAGTGATAAGATTTTCCATCAGACCGCCGGAACAACTTATTGCGGCATCTTCTCATTATTCCTCTGGGAGTTGTTTACAGCATAGAAACAAAACATCGTCCTGATGATGGTCTTTTTGATGAAAACAACCAAGACCGAAACGTCGACATCTGATTATCATCTCCTCTAAGGCAGTTGTTTGACGCCACCTCACAACCATGTTTGATTGTTAAATCTGGGTTGTTTGTTTGAATCATTTGGAGTTGATATTTTGGGTTCAGAATTATAGAGAAATTGATTGTCTTTCTTAGTTCATGATCCCTTTTGCTTGAATTGATTTATGTTTGCATCCCTTGTCATTTTTATCAAGTAAAATTTATTTCTGAACAAATTTACCTTCTCTAGCTCTCTTTTTAACCTGCCCTTCCTTGCATCTATGTTGCTTTGTAATTAATTTGATATCTTGTTGATACAATAGGGTGGATTTTGACAAACCACTCGCTAACTAAGAGCCAACGCACTTTAAATAAGTCCCTTGTAGCACTTCATAAGTGAGAGGTGACATATTATAAGTAACCCCCTCTGAAACAGAAGCAGGCAAACAGACATAACAATCCTTAACATTCATTACTTTAACATATTCAGATAAAAGCCTAGAAAATGAATTGCTAGAAAAATCTCCAACAGATCTATCTTGATGGATCTCTGGATTATGCTTAATAACTCTGCTAAATTTGTCAGCATGTTTTTCATGTTTAGTCTCTACTTAGCTTGTTATATTAGTCTTTTGTTTCTGTTTCTCAATATCAAAAGGATATACCACAGCTAATATCAGCCAAATTAATATCAAAAGAACTATGTAAATTATTGACATTTTGCAACACTTCTTCAAAATAGAACACCTTGAAGTGTTAGAACCAGGCATCTTTAGATGATCAAAAACAAAAATTCAAAAATGATTTTTTTAAATTTATGTGTAAGTAAAAGAAAATAATAATATAAGAAAATAATAATACTAAACTATACTCCCCCCTTTTTGAAATCTTTTTTTTTTTTAAACCCTAAAACAGCTTTTCTTCAACCTTGCGTCACATGAACATATTTCTTTTCTCAGCTAACAAAATGTATTCAACCTTGTGTCAGCTAACAGATTTTCTTAAGCCTTATGCCAGGAAATTAGAATCCTAATCTAAAAATTAAACAACCTCAATCAATGTCACTAGTTTCTTCCAAGTCTTCTTGACTGCTAGTCCCTACCTCAACAGTTGGTGGGATGATAATATAAGTCCACTCTGGGGACTTATACTTTTGATTTGGCCTTATCACTCTTTTTGTTTTACGAGTAATCACTTCAATTTTCTTATTATTTTCGATTTTCTTATCAGAGTCTCCTCCCTGACTAGACACTTCGTTGATCTGCTCTTTTGATTTCTTCACCAGTTTGAATTTCAAGTTATCTTCTGGCCAAATATCTCCTTTCCTCAGGATTTTCTTCTTTGGCACGTTTTCGTTACATTCAGCTTTCCAAGCTCTTTTTCTGAATTTTCTAATTTCAGATTCTTCATCACTGACATCCGTATCTATATCTGAGACTTCAAATCTGTATCTAGGAACTTCTTTACTCGGCAACTTCACTCCATTAGGAACATCATCCTTACAGCTGGTACTTGGTAATTCTTCCTCTTTTTCTTCAGGGATCACCTTTAGCTTCCCAGTTTCAGGTTTCTTGCTCCTGCACACAGAGCTACTTCTTTGCCTTTCAGTACTCTCCCGGATTAGATTTCCATCTTGCTCAGAATCTTCTGCTTCTGAATTTTCTTTTTCTTTTTGAGATTCCTTTTCTAACAGGTCTTCATCAACATCTTGATTTCCAGTACCGATTTCCAGATCTTCTTCATTCAAGCTCTGATTCGCATCTAGATTCTCCAGATGTTGATTTTCTTGCTGATCATCAGACTCTGGATCTTCAGGATCTCCTACAAAGAAGCAAGTGGGGGGGTCACAGGGGAATTTTTAACGACCACTGTAGCTCAAACCCCTATACCAATTGAAAAAACAAACAAGAGTTACCTGGTCCAAATAATTGCCTGTGTGTTGTGTCGCGCCAAAAGACCGCTAGACCAACATGTCATCACAATGATAATGCTGGGTTGGAAAAAATTCCCATCAGCTCACCCTTTATGGTGGAGTATCGTCATGTGGGATACATGTCATAAACCCAGATCTCTCCCAGCGCACCTGATAATGATGCGGAGATGGATTTTGAAAAATACTTTTCCAAACCACAGTATTTCAAAGGAAGGACTGATGGAGCGCAGTGCTCATGAAAAAGAAAGGTGAAATATACATAAAATTGGCTCCTGAGACAAAAAATATGTTTATTAAGTATTATCTCAGGGTCAAGGTTAAAAATAGCGCCAAATAGTCTTAAAGAATGACTACATAATGGCGCAGTGCATAGAGGTCGACATGTTTCAGCTTATATGGACCAAGAGTCCAAGCTTTCTTCAGGACCTGTTGATGTTAGGCATCTGCATTATGTGAAAAACTCAATGTGTAAACAATTTGGATTAATCCTACCAGAACTTTGAGCCCAAATGTTCTCAGGTATTTATCCAACTATTCGTGATTCTCCTAGAGTAAAAGAGAGCAACAAAGTGTGAGAGACGCATGTGGTATATTGGTGATTAAAACACAACACAACAAAAACTGGCAAGGCGATAGAGAGATTCTCTACGCCCTTCAGAAGCTATACAGTTCTCCTGATTTTAGTCCCTTAAATTTTAGGATTTAAACATTTAGCTGTAAGTTATCACTCACCCAGCGTTCTGTGGGAGAACACCTCACCTCACCCGACACCTACTCGGGAAGAAGGAGGCCCGCTCTGTCAGAGATGGAAAAGTATAAAAGGACCTCAAAAGCTTTTTAAGGTACACAGTTAATCATACTCAACTTATCCAAAATTATTTACTAACTAATACCAGTTGATTAAAAAGGAGACTCAACCCCAAAGGAAAGCATGGTGATGACTAAGCATAGAGATGGCAATGATTATAATGTAAAATCCAATTTTTGAAATTAGAACTAAAAAAACTCCAATTTAGAAAGACATCCTCTAGGTCTAATAGAGGAAATATTAACCAAGAGCCTAATGGCTCTGTGACAAGTTGGTTGGGCTCTGATAAGTTGTTGCATGAAAGCCAAGTATCCAAATATTAGAAGCACTAGAAAAAGGCACAACTCCCTTCTTGTAAGGTGATTAATGGTCAAGGAGCCCTACCTGTCCGTCGGTACCTCGAGGGCCAACGTCCGAGCAGGAGTGGAGGTAGTTAGAAATGCGCCTGCCTGCTCCTTATATACCCGAGTTCATAGGGTAATTGATTTCAGCTGGCCGGAGGAGTGGAAAATAGCACGAGGCTACTGCGCATGCGACAGCAATCAGTGGTGAAAGGGGCCGTGTTTATGCATCTACGCGCTCGTGCTAGCGTAAGGTTTGTTATTGTTTAACGCCGGCACATGCGTGAAGCAGCGAAGACCTGCGCGGTGCGCATGCGCGAAGGAATAGCAGGGCTATTCTAGCGGCGCTAGTGTGTTTAGAGAGAGCGAGGGAGTCGCGCATGCGTGCTGGCTCCTCTGGCGGCGCTTGATCCTTCTGGATCTGAATCAGTTGTTGTCTCACTTTCTTCATCAGAATTCTCAGGAGGTGGTACGCGAATAGTATGGCTCGCATGCACCCACCTTTTCAATCATTTACATTTAATGGCATTTGTAGTGACAAGAATTACTTGTCTTGGCTTTTGCCAACTAGGAACTAAACAGTTTCTCCTTCGATGTACTTTTGTTCTCACCCAGTCTCCAGGCAACAGATCATGAGCTTGTTCTTTCTCTTTTGTTATAACATCTGTTCCCACCTGGTGAAATACAGAATTAACTGCATCAGAAAGGTTCTGGCAGTATTCAATGATTGCACTATCATTAATACTCAAAAGTTTGCCAACTGGAACAAAAGCTTGCCTCATTACTCTACCCATTAAGATATCATGAGGACTAAGGCCTGTCTTTTTCTCTGCAGTGCTCCTCAATGACATCAGAACAAGTGGAAGAGCATCTGTCCACTTCACTCCTGTGGCTAGACACATTTTTGAGATCCTGTTTTTTATAGTTCCATTTATCTGCTCAACAACACCTGATGCCTCTGGCCTGTATGCACAGTGTAGTTTCTGCTCAATGTTTAAAGCTTCACATATCAGTTTTAGCAATCTGTTTTCAAAATGAGTTCCGCGATCACTTTCAATTGTTACTGGAAATCCGTACCTAGGTATGATCCCCCTCAAATGTAATGTTGCCACAGTGACTGAGTCATTATGACGAGTTGGGAAAGCTTCCACCCATCTTGAAAACAGACAAACAAACACAAGCACATATTTGAGCTTATTGTGCTTCGGCATGTCAATGAAATCCATTTGTAATCTGGTAAATGGACCACCCTCCCGACCTATGGTTCCCATACTCACAACAGTTTTCCTATTTGGATTCATTTGTTGACAGGTCAAACATCTTTGGCAAAGTGACTCTGCTATGATTCTGAATTTTGGACTGAACCATGTTTCTCTGAATAGTCTGATCATTGAATCTCTCCCTAAATGTCCTGGACAATGGTACATCCGTGCCATGTCAGCTAACATACAGTTTGGCATTACTGGTCTGCCATCTTTGTAGACCCAAACTTCACCTTCCTCTCTTTGTCTGCAGTCTGCTTTTAACCATGTGTTTTTCTCTTCATCTGCCTCATCTTGTAATTCTTTTTACTCCCTGCCATGTTTCAACTACAGAAATTAGCATGAGAGAATTCAACATGTGACTTTTGTCTTTTTCCCGATTGATTGAATAATTGTTCTTTGCGCAGTACCTTGCGATCTCATCCGCATAAGCGTTGCCTTTAGTGATGTAATCTTCTCCTTTTTTATGAGCTGCACACTTGACAACATCAATTTTTTCTGGTAACTGAATGCCATCGATCAATCTTTTGATCAATTTTGCATTTCTGATTGGCGTACCTGCAGAGGTCAAATAACCTCTTTGTGACCATAGCTGTCCATAGCCATGAACTACGCCATATCCATACTGACTATCAGTCACTATAGTTACCTTTTTACCAGCTGCTCTCTCACACGCTCGAATTAAACCATTTAATTCAGCTATTTGAGCTGATCTAATTCCATCAAGAGGTGAACCCTCTACAACATCAGAAACTGTACACACTGAATATGCTGCTCTCAGAATTCCTTTGTCTGTTCTTAAACAAGAACCATCGACAAAATAAACTACATCTGATTCAGGCAATGGAACATCTTTTATGTCCTGTTGAGGTTTTGTAAACCCCTTGTTGTAAACAAATCTAGGACCCTAGTGTAAAGTTTCCCGAATCATGCCCTTTTATAGGTGTATATATTCCAATCCTTATATAGGCAAAAGAATCATTACCATTTTCGGCCTAAGCCTTGCAGCCCAAATACGGCATGGCTACTTCCACTGAGTGCCGAGAATCAGCAACGATTTCTTGGAGAAACCCGCCCACAACAAGCTCGGGACTTCCCCCTGCTTGAATATTAAGTTATCCAAGAAATCCAGGAGTTTTCAAAGAATTCAGTCTTTGAATGACGTTCTTAAGACAAATCATGCGTTAAACACGGCACCTTCGAGGTATAAATATGCCCACATTTGCCCAACCAAACACACAGTGGTTTTGGAGAAGATCAACTAACTACTTGCCCGACGCGCTGCTGTTGCAAGTGCCGAAGGCAGTCGACCGTCCAGCTGACGCACTGAGAGACGCTGTCCTTTCTCCTGCCGAGAAATCCAGCTCCAGTGTTTCCAGGCTACCCTTGCGGGTTGCTGGGAGAATGAGTCCTGAGAGTGAGCTACAAGACTTCCTTCATTCTAAAACCAAGGTACGGAGCTGATTAAACCCTTAGAGAATTATCGGAATAGATTCCTGATAGAGAACTACTAAACTTCAACAACTCTTCACTTTATCACTGTATGTGTTTTATACGTTTTAGGCAACTTATGGCCTAGAAACCATTTTATGCTTTTACAGGACTACTTTATAATACTGTTCGTGTTATATACCTTGTACTTTATAATCAGTATTACCATTGTAGCAGTACATTTCTTATGCTTAAGAAAGAAGACTGTTCAATAAATACCTTTTTATTGAAAACGCCTGTCTCTCTATTTTCTCAGCACCTCTGGTGAAACGAAGCATGCACGATTGACTGAGTGAAATAGCTGTCTATTGTTTCCGCAACTCTAGAGATTTCTTTCTTAATTATTGGAAACAAAGTTGTCATATTTATGCGGTTGTCAGAAACTAATCCCTTCTTGTTTATTCGAGAAAGTTTCTAGTGACCTCTGAGCTAGCTGGCACTCACTATTAAGTCTAATATATTCGGTAGAGACCTAGTCGACCTCAGTCCAAAACTACAGTATATATTATTCCAATGAGCAGCGCCTATTGGGAATATAGGAACTACACTACATGGCGCCCAACGTTTGGTAAGGCAATAATTTAACGCTAGATACTAGAGTAACTCATTCGTGCTTTTCACACAGACCTCTCTTTCTCTTTCCCACTCCAGACTCCAATAGACGTCTGGAGTGGGTGAAAGGGCATAATATCCGCTAAAACTGAGTAGGACAAAATTCTATGTATTAGTTTCTGGTTTATTCAACGTTGAAGGATACAGTGTTCCAAAATATTGTGCACCTAATCTTTGTTTCCTTGAAACTTGTTCTGGAAACTTTCATTAAACAATGTCAAATAACGACAACAATGCAACTGGTGGAGCTGCAGTAAATGCGAACCAACCGGGTTTAGACGTTACAGGGTTTGATGAAAATGACAAGGATTCTATAATCATCCCGGTAAATATAAGAAAAACCATAACTATAAAACTTATTGAAAATGGGGTATCATCGAGAGGTGGTAAAGCTATATTTGTGATAGAGGCACATGAATATCGGCAGACAGAGGTGTTCTATTCATGGATTACTTTTCCACAAGCAAATCCAGTAACACAGGAGTTCCACTATTACAAACCAGAGGAACCACCAGCGGAATACGTTTGTTTCGAGGACGTTGAAATTCCACAAACTTACCAAGAGCATCAGCTCTGGTTTAATGGCGCCCTACCACATTAAAATCACATTACCAGGCTCGGTCCACTAGGTAGACCAGGAGCTACATGGCCGGTATTCGCCAGCTATACACCACAACCTGACATCCAGAATATGTCAGAGAACTGTTAGCTCAGCTAAAACAATTAAAAAAATACATAGACAATTGGTTCAATATGTGATGCAGACTTTAACAGTCCAACCTGCTATAAAAATTCCACAGCACACCCCGTACCAGGGAAACACAAACAAAATTACACCCCAGACTATACGATCAGTCATTGGAAAATTACCTGCAAAGCGGGAACGAATCCCATTTTGGTTGGCTCAAAAATTACCCAAATAGAGGCAGTATTTCCTGATAGTACACCCCATGAAAAACACAGAATTCTGACAATCTGTTTACCAATGGGGATTGCACCACATGTGGAGGACTGTGACACTAGGGGTACAGTCTTTGCTTCAATCTACACAAAAACACATGGTGTACCGTCCATGGCGGTAATACCGGACGTCCTGAGACAGATTAAAAATTACTACGGTCCAGAACCTGCTTTAAATCTAGGTACGAAATTACTGAAAGATTTCGAACAGGTCTCAGCTATATTATTAGCTAACATTAAAGGTGAAGCAGCATCCGTGGCAATCGGCCAAAAATTAAAAGAAACAGATGTAGCAGAAAAACCATATGAGCTTGCTAGAATTATTGAAAAATCCTATGAAGAACTAGGTAGAGATAGTTTAGGTGGGAAACCCTTAAAACCCCAACTAACTGAAAATCCTGAAAAAGTTTATATTAAAAATAATCTCACTACTCATAAGAAGAAGTGGGAAAATAATAAACAGATTCCTCCTAGAGAAAAACATTCTCAGTCCAGAGGAAGATCTCCCCAACAGGGAGGCAGGTCTCCCCAAAGGGAGCCCTCTTTAAAGAGATATAACCGAGATATAGGGATAATTTGAAAAAACCTGACAGATATCAAGATAATGATATAAGCCCTGCTCAATCTTTTCAGACTTCCTCGCAGAAATCGGAAAGAAGAGGACCGTCAGAACACAAGAAAGAATGCGTCAAGTCCAAAGACAAAGAACCCGTTCAACAAAGTAAAAAATCTTAATTTTCGAAAAAGAAGGTGGCAAGCATAAAAATCAGACATGCAGAGGATCTTAAGGACACAACTCAAGAACGGAGAGTGGGCTCAAACAATGCTAGACAGCGCAGCAGAAGTCAGCAGAGTTCCCAGGATCCTGAAGGATCATCTGGAGACAGTGGACATGAATGAATACATTCAAGTTGAAACTGCGGACACCAGGGTTAGTGTACCCCACAAGTTATATGAAGTAGCACTCTGGATGGAGGGGGACATAAATAGAAAAATAAGAGTACCATTTTGGGAGAAGCTTTCTAAAGGCTACGACATTCTTCTGGCTGAACAAGACTGACCACCTGATTTTTTCAGGGAGTGCCCACATGGCGAAGAGATAATTATGCCAGCCTTCTCAAGTCACATTCCAATTCATAAAAAATACACATATACCAGAAAATGGGCAGTAGTTCAGGCTCCAGCATTATGTAAAAATCATGTAGGATGGGATGAGGACTCTCCTCACCATAAAATCCAGTTAAAAAATCAGCCCACTGCACAAAGGCAGTATCCAGTTAAGCAAGAAGCTAAAAAAACAAGTCAGGGAGATTTTAAATCAACTTGAAACCAAGGTATGATTGAAACATGCACCTCAGGAATGAACAATCCTTTGTTTCCTGTCTCCAAACCAGACAATTTATATCGTCTAGTATTGGATTACGTTGCAAAACTTTTGCAGTATAAAATGCACATAGTGCAGCACTAATGAATTACATAGTCCGTAAAAAATATAAAACGACATTAGACATTTCAAATGTTTTTTTCTGTCAAAATAGTGCACCAGAAAGCAGACATTTGACCACTTTCTCAATAATGGGGACCCAGCGATAATTTTGCCGTCTCCCCCAGGGATTCAAGAATAGCCCAGGGTTATTTTCAGCGAAGGTAACAGAGTTAGTACAAACGCTTGATGATGAGGCATTATCTTATGTTGATGACATCTATCTGACGGACAACGACTTGGACGTTTACTTGAAAAGAGTGAACACCATAGTACTTGGGCTCGCATCTGAAGGGTATAAATTCAACTTTAAGAAATCACGAATTGCCCACCTCAATGTCCTATTTTTGGGCTATGAGTTGTCAAGTGAAGGCAAAAGCCTGGCAGCTAACTTTCTAGAGAAATGTCCGCTGCTCCAACCTCCAAAAACGCTGAAAAACTTACAGTCAATTCTAGGTTTCCTGAACTTTGGAAGAACTTACGTTATGAATTACGCAGAAAGGGTTAAACCTCTCTACCAATTAATCAAACCTGATTTTAAACAAATTAATTGAACACAAAAACACACAGAAATTTTGCATTCAGTTCAAACAGACATGTTAGTAAAAACAAAGCTAGACGCACACGAAAACGTGCGCAACCTTGTGATCCAAATCATCCCAGGGAGATGCGGATCCACATACCTAACCTATAATTAGGTGAAACGGTACCAATAGCTTACAAATCACACTTGTACACACAAGCAGAACTGAAATTCACTTCTACTGAGAAAATTCTGACAGCGGTTCAAACTGCAGTAGCAAAAGAGAGAGCTCTCGCACACGGTAGACGCTTAATGATCGTTACACCTGTACCTGCCTTAGAGGCAGTGACAAAGGCAAGCATTCCAAATGCAAAAGCCTTACATCCGAGATGGATACAATGGGTTAACTCTCTTGCTGCAACAGACGTTGAATACGTTTTTGACCCCAGCTTGAAAACACTAGAATTTCTCTAATATGAACACGAATGTCCTCTGCCGACCGAGATTCTGCCTCTAGAACATTACGGATGTTTAACATATACAGACGGATCAGCACAGCCTGCAGTTGGGGGTAAACAAGCCTATAGTGATGTGTGCGAGATTGTTAAAGGTCGCGAAGGCAAAGTTAGGCCTATGGTCACTAAAACTCAATCCCTCTAAGACTGTACAGCTCAGCGAGCTGAACTACAGGCTTTCGAAATGGCACTTGAAAATACCGATCGCAAATTCCCCACACTAATATTGTGCGATTCGTATTACTGCATTCAATCTTACAATGAGTATTTGCAGAACTGGGTTCAGAACAGCTTCAAAGATGCGAAAGGTGGCACAATGAAGCATAAAATGCTTTGGGAACAAGTAGTTCTTTTACAGAAAGAATTACAAAGGACTCACGTGATCCATACACTGAGTCATCAGCGTGAAGGCGTTCACGTTGCAGGGAACTCATTGGCTGATGAAGTGTGGCTCACTGGTTAGAGCAGGCAGACCCTGAAGCAGAGGTCAGACCCGGGACCAGGGTTCAATTCCCGACGCGGCAGGGTGCTGAGCTCAAATGTCCACGGACTCAATAATTCTCGTTTCGGTGCCTGACCTAATCATGGGTTCACACTCTGCAACTCTGGGCATTAAGCTTGCTTAATCTCCACAACGGCCCCCCGCGGCGGGATGCCTGGCTTTCACCTTGGGGATGCCCTGTAGGGGCTATCTCACAGGGAAAAACCAGGACGGGTTCCCAAGGCAAGCGCGGAGATACCCCTTCGGGGGTCGATTCTGGCGCTATATAAGAATATAATAATAATAAGAAGAATATAATAATGAAGCCGCGAAGGCAGCTGTGCAAACGGCTTCCGTAGCTGCGATAACTCGGTCAAAAACAAAAATAGACAGCGAAATAAAGCAAGCTGTTACTGCTTCGGTCAAAAACAGTGGTCAGACACTCCCGAAAGGCTTTCCAGTAAAGTATTCATATATAACTGGTGCAAACAATGTACCTTTTGCTCGAATCCCTAGAGTGGGGGATAGGGCAATTCCAAACATTGAACATAGGTTAGGACTAATCATAGCAGCACATGAAGGACTGGCATCTACACACACAGGAGTTTCTGCCACAGTATCATTATTAAAACAGAGATACTGGTGGCCACGCATGAGGAAACAAACTAGAAACTATGTTCTCGAATGGGAAATCTGCAAAAAAATGAAAGTTTCTACATTGAAACGTCCTGCGCAGACGCCCCTTCTGATCTCAGATAAACCACTAGCGTGCGTTTACCTGGACCACTGTGGTCCCTTAACAAGGGACGGGAACTATAAATATATCATGGTCACAGTGGATTCATGCACACGATTTACTTGGATGTGGCCACAGCGCTCGGCTGACGCCAGAACTGTTATAAAGGATCTGCGAGTCTTCATCAGCACATACGCAATCGGCACGCTACATTCTGACCAGGGTCCTGCGTTTAGCACTCGAGCTTACAAAGAGGCCATGGATAGCTTGGGGCGTTGAATTGCGGTATTCTAGTCCCTTCCATTCTGAGGGTAATGCGGTAGCGGAAAGAAAAAACTGTGACATAAAGCAATCCATAACAGCTAAGGTATTAGGTTCGGATGATGGGTGGGTCAAACATCTAATAAGTGTCCAATGTAGTCTTAATAATCTGCCAAGAAATTCTCTGAGTGGAATCACTCCATATGAACTACTATTTGGTACTAGAATGTTAATCAAAGACCTTGATCATCAGACTTCAGTGGTAGAACAAAAACTCTTTGATGTCAAAGACCGTTTGGCTGTTTTACAGGACTTAAATGAAACAAGAAGAAGTCTGAGTAACACAACACAAAAGCCAACAGCCACTGAAGATAAACCACCTGTCCCAGCAAGACCTGTCTGGATTCCAAGGATTGGGGATCTGGTCAGGGAAAAGATTGCGGTAAAGAAGGAATTTGGGTATCTTACAGAAAAGCAGTACCTGTCTTGGCAATCCAAGGAACAAGATCAGTAGTACTACCGCCCCTTGCTGGTAATAGGGAGAACAAAGTTGTATCCATCGACCTGGTCAAACCACAACATGTGGCCAATAATAAGTAGTAGGCCTAGTGGACTCCCAAGAAGTAGCAGAAGACCGAATCATGCTACTATCCAAGAGGTTCACATTGAAAGACTTATCACCTTTGATAAACCTTCAGTAAGAAAAGAAGGACTATGTAACAAAGCCATGGAACTCGTGCCTCTTGAGACCCAAGTAACAGTTCATCAAGAAACACCTGTCTACAATGATGTAGCTTCTGACTATACAAATATAACAAAGGAAGAATCAGCTCCAGTGATTTCAAAGAATCCAGATGCAATTCAAACAATTGACAGAACTGCCTCTGGCTATTCCATCAACTTTGATAATTTTTCTGATGATCCCAATGAACCTGAAGACAAGCCAGCAAATAAAACGTTCACAGAAAAAAATACAGAACTCTTTCTTCAACTTGAAAACATATATCTGGTTTCAACATGGATTGAATTTTGGATTGTGTTAGGTATACTTTTCCCCCTGCTCTGGCTCATTTTGGTCTTAAGCTTGGCAAGAATGATTGATGGAAAATCAGTACAATGGACACAGCAAGTCAGAAAATCAACTGGGTCTTAACGCCTCACAAATCATCTCATGTTGAAAAAAGAGACCTATCATCAGTGAATATCACAGCCATTCCTATACCTGGTCGTGTAGCATGGGACAGAACTGATTAAGCAATCTATGGCCCGGTGGAACTGCTGAAGATTCCACACCACTTCAAGGTTTCTTTAAGTGACTTTGTATCACCCAGCACATTTTCTGATGATTCGGACTTTGAGACTATTAATAATATGATGTCAGATTTAGAAATGACTGCAACATTTACTGAACATGACTACTTAGAAGGGTCATCAGACTATGAACAAATGTATTGTTTTAATCATTATGGTCACCGTTTTTTGCATAAATCTGCAAGCCCTAGGAATGTTTTTACATATCATCAATGGGAACATTGTCCAACGCCCCCAAAAGGCAGCTCAAAAACATTTTATGGAAAGTTTCAATACTTCTCAGGGTTTAATATTACAAATCCAGAAACGTTTTATTTCAGAAATGTAAATAAAACAGGTATGAAAATAATGATGTTCAATACTAAACAAGCGGGAGGATTCGACCTAAGAACCACCATGCCGGGAGGACTCTAGGATCGAGGGCATTAGCCTAAACTAGAAATGTTTTAATATTGAAGAATTATATTTTTAAATTTCGGACACTGTACACATCTGGAAATGAGAATTGCCAACGTGACTTAATCTATTTAGCCTTGAGAAAGCCCCGGCGCAATTCGCCAAGAGGGGGCGAAACACGTGTCGGCTGTCCTTGTCGTATGAATTAAAATAAAGAAATTTTGCTACAAACAGAAATGTCTCTGTCCTCCATACCATGAGCTGGATAAAACGGATATTAATCCTGGAAAACTGAATAAATTATATGTGGAGATCACACTTACAACCTTTCAAGACCTCTTGTCTTGGCCTGGCTAATATAAAAGATTTAAATAAACCGTCTATACCTAAGCCGACATCTGAAAGTAATAATACAACAGAAAAAGAGGTAGACGCACCATATATTTTAACACAAAACAGAACTAATCCTGATTCGAAAAAGTGGTTAATCTGGCCCACAGACACCAATAACTGTCAAGATAGATTCCTGAGCAAAACACAGGGGTTGAAAATTAACAGGCCAGACCCTAGATATTCCCAGAGACAACATCCAGGGATAGTAACAACATACTGTGTAGGAAAACTATGCCTTGAGTGGCTACAGACATCCACACTTCCACATATCAAACAACACTTATCTTTACTTAAAGAAAGAAGTGATTTGCGAGATTTCTTAATGGGGCCTCGCAAACCACATCAAAAATGTTTCATATACGCCGGTAAATACGCTGCGTACCATGAAGCTTGGAAAATAACACAAATGGAAACTGCAGAAAGAATACGAGAAATTGATCGTATTCATTTAGAGAAAGCTCGATCTGCAGTGGACAATGGGTTAACGACTCTGTCTTCCAGAATATATACGTTGGACAGCATTGTATCCTCTGCAATTGGCATAATGGAACAAGACTTGCTAATTTAACAACATGGCCAGTCTCAATTTCGTTCTATAATGCAGCTTGGCTGGACGTAACAAAATCTCCATTCAAGCTACGTGCCATGGCGGCTAATCAACACAACGTCATTGTTTTCTGTGTTTAACCTTACAGATAAACAAATCTCTTTGGCACAAAGAGGAGCAGACTATACGATGCTGCACATTGAAAAAATGGAAAGATTACCATTGACAGTTCTGAGAAACCTGTCATTGAATGGATAATTCATGGCACCATCATGATACCAGTGACGATTTTCCAATTCCAGTATTGTCTACAGCACATACCAGTGGACGTGTGTGAAAGGATAGGTAAAGAATACATTAAGTCAACTTGGACTTTACCTTACACACACAAATGTTGGAATAAGGGAAAAGAGGTATTTCTTAGTGGTAAAAACAGTAAGAATTCACTAAGTGGTATACTTTTGTGCCAAGGTATTAATTTACACAGGGCCTGCGAAGGTTCTGCAAATAACCTTTCTTGCCACCTGCACAGTACTCCCTCCACTGTGATAGAACCCAACTATCCAATGGCAGTTATGTTATGTTGAATGATCACAGCTGCTGTGGCATGATGCCAGGAAAACTTTATCTCGTTAGTGTGTCATCCATGGTCACTTGCTGTATGCAAGTATTGTATCCACCACACAAGACAGACAGTAGGACAGCTTTATGGCCTTCACTGAATATCTCTTCTATACGAATTGATAATTTAAGCAGACTAAAATCCATTCTTTTGCAAAAAACTGTACCCCTGACATCGTCTAAATAAACGTATGATCTGCATATTGTGAGGACATATGCATTATTATCAACAAATTGCCCAGTACATTTTGCAGAAATGTTAAGTCAAATCTTAAACATGTCTGATACCGGTGGCATCGCACATGTATTTAAGACAATTTTGTGCGGGACTGTTAGCACCATTTGAAGCAGTCCTCTGCATTTTTCCAAATTTTGTACACTCTGTGTTCGGCGGCCAGCCTCTCATCTTGGGACTCGTAGCAGGAATTCTATTTTTATTCCTACTGCTCTGATATGGCAAGTCTGCTTACCAGCGATACCCAGACTACAATGGAAGGAATGCTCGTTACCATGAGGTATCGTGAAAGAATAACACAGATTCTTGGCTTGGCTCTACTGTGGTAGACGATTTCTTTGCCAGCCTAGACGATCTGATGTTTTCTCCTGACACCGAGAATAACTTTTGATTCATGCACACAGTGTTCCCTGAGCTATGAAATTTGGCGTTCATTTTTACAAAACAAAGACTTCTAACTTTGGAACTTTATTTTTCGCCGTAAATCAGTTGAACTTTTTTTTTGGCACAAAATAATCTGCTTAAAGTAGAACTATTCATAGAGAACAAGAAATTCTTTTATTTTGAACACTGATTGTAGAAAATATTTTGCAGTATCCTCAATACTATAATTATTGATATGAGATGTTATGAAATGATCTCAAACTTTTTCTTCTGTATTATAAGAGCCATTTCAAAAATGTAATTTCAAAATTTGTTCAGCTTGCATAATTTAGATAACATACTCTATGCATAGAATGACTTCACTTCCTTAAAATGGGTACTGAAGAAATGCTCATCTTTTTCTCAGATGCAACCATTTCAAAGTGCATTTTTATGTGTTTTGGGGTGGGATTGTAAACACTAGCTTTAGATATGTTCAGTGCTTAAGTATATTGCACACTTGCGGGTACGGGTGCAGAGAGGCGGTGCTGCCGGCGGGGACAATATCAGAGTGTGCGGACTGCACTGGAGGTACGGCCGGCAAGAAGTGCCGAAAATGGCAGCGGCATAGTAGATAGTAGAGTAGGGGCGCGCTTGGGCTAACGGCAGCGGACTGCGATGTTAAGCCCAGCGGGGATTTGGAACTGCTGTAAGTAGCGGCTCGGACTTCCTGGAGGCTGCGACCGCACTGTGCTGTGGAAGAAAACATTGATGCTAATGTGGGCTGGCTCTGAGTGAACACTATGGCAGAGGCACATCCATGCACGTATATATATATATATATGGTGTGTAGACTGTTGGTTAATGTTCCCGCCCCCACCTATAAGTGAGACATTTTGCGACATCTGAAAGAGCTTTTGCTGCTCAGGCATGGGGAAAGTGGTGTGGAGTTCATTGTGAGCAGCAGATAATGGTTTCCTTCATCAAAATGGCGGCTCCCGCGCAAATGGGGGACAGGAGATGGTTCCATCGTGAGTCATGCATGCCAGTGGCAATGCAGGATGATGATCGCCCTTAAAATGCCCAGCCAATTGATATAACCACACTGGAATTTGTGGAAACCTTGCCTGCTAGTGAAGAGTTCTATTTTTATACTCCTTTCCAAAATCGCTGCTGTTGGATCTGACGGCACTGATGATCGCGCTGCATGGTGCTCTGGAGGCTGTGTCCAGACTCTATAGCACGCGCCACTACCCATATGTATGATCCATGGTATGACACCGCGAGTGGTGCATGAGTGCAGACTGGAGCTCTACTGCAGGACTTGGGGCATACAAATTGAGGGGCCACCTGCATACTTTTGTATGATGCCCGATGGAGCTACCTCGTTAGCTATGGGGGAGCTTGACTTTGGGCTCCCTCCTTTGACTATCACCTGCCCAGCCGGACTTCGGACTAACGCACGTGTCTCTCCTGACCTTACCTTCCCGCTCCCACTTCCCCCAACCCTCCCCCCCTCCGCTCCTACTCTTTTCAGCTTCTGTCCTCTGCCCTCGCATGCCCCTGCCCTTTGTCCCCACCCTTTTTTTCTGTGAACCTCTTCTGGCGTTCATTTTTACAAAACAAAGACTTCTAACTTTGGAACTTTATTTTTCGCCGTAAATCAGTTGAACTTTTTTTTGGCACAAAATAATCTGCTTAAAGTAGAACTATTCATAGAGAACAAGAAATTCTTTTATTTTGAACACTGATTGTAGAAAATATTTTGCAGTATCCTCAATACTATAATTATTGATATGAGATGTTATGAAATGATCTCAAACTTTTTCTTCTGTATTATAAGAGCCATTTCAAAAATGTAATTTCAAAATTTGTTCAGCTTGCATAATTTAGATAACATACTCTATGCATAGAATGACTTCACTTCCTTAAAATGGGTACTGAAGAAATGCTCATTTTTTTCTCAGATGCAACCATTTCAAAGTGCATTTTTATGTGTTTTGGGGTGGGATTGTAAACACTAGCTTTAGATATGTTCAGTGCTTAAGTATATTGCACACTTGCGGGTGCGGGTGCAGAGAGGCGGTGCTGCCGGCGGGGACGATATCAGAGTGTGCGGACTGCACTGGAGGTACGGCCGGCAAGAAGTGCCGAAAATGGCAGCGGCATAGTAGATAGTAGAGTAGGGGCGCGCTTGGGCTAACGGCAGCGGACTGCGATGTTAAGCCCAGCGGGGATTTGGAACTGCTGTAAGTAGCGGCTCGGACTTCCTGGAGGCTGCGACCGCACTGTGCTGTGGAAGAAAACATTGATGCTAATGTGGGCTGGCTCTGGGTGAACACTATGGCAGAGGCACATCCATGCACGTATATATATATCTATACTACTATTATAAAGAGAAAACTTTGCACCTTTGAGCCAGGTAAACTCGAAAAGTACACCACCAATCCAGACACTCAAGACTTCCTTGAAAACCTCAGGGCAAGCAGAAGGACATAGGCTATATAAAAATAAATGATATACGTTGTTTAAAAAATTTACAAATAAAAATAAAGTAGTCCCTTGCAAGTAGCGCCGGCCGCGACGTCTGCGTCATGACATCATTCAGAAGCAACAGGAAGAGCGGCCGACATCAGCGCGGGGAGGAGCTGGAATCTTGGCAGGTAGGAGTCTTCATCTGTTTCTACTGAACCCCTTCTACTAACACCTCTGATAGCAGAGAAGTCCCGAGCTGGAAGTTGCAGGTAAGACGTGTTTCTTTTTCAGTCTCTTCCTGTTTCAGTTCCCTTAAAGGCATATCTTTCTCAACAGCAGCACTCCCAGCTCCGTAGCACCCAGCAGCCGCCCCTCAGACCAGAGAGCTCATTAACTCAGGCAGGCAAGCGTCGGCCCTCAGGGGGGGCACGGAGTACCGCTAATGCTACCAGGGAGACACCTCCCCGAGGGACCCGCGGCGCCGCCTCGGAGCTCCATCCAGCCCGGGTAATTGAATCCTGGAATCAATGCAATTACATATATTGTGAGGCATTTCACACAGACAGTGTTTGACAACACCCCTTCTAAATTAGGCATCTGTACCGAACGTGTCATAGCGTGACTGCATGAGGGAGCAAAAACAGCGATTCGGAAAGTTAAAGCATATGTGGCTGAAAAAGTCGGCAGTGAAGCACATAGCGCCCAGTCAGTTCACGCACACGTAGGGGCGCTATTTACTGGAAGCAAATAATATAGGGTTATCAATTGAGCCCGGCTCACTGTGACGATGGAACTAATTCACGGCAGCTTGAGTAGATGCGGCTGGAGAAGTGTCTTAACAGATGAAGAGTTTCAGAAGAAACTATACCAAGCCCCTTTCTGCCCCGGTCAACTAGTGTGATAATAAGTGCAGAGTGGGACTGTGGCTAATGTGAGGAGTTGCCCTTTCACCGAGCAATCAAGACAGAAACTTGATAGGCATTCGCAGTGTCCAGTCCCTGACAGTGATGTGGTCTGTGCAGGATTCCAAGAAAAATAACTTACTGATTGAAGCCAAACCTCTTCTTTACTTCTAGAAATGTGCATATGGGACTGTCCTTGCAAACACCCGATTGTAATCCCAATTTACATTTTTTTTGCACCATCCACAAGACATATTAGAACAAATGTTGCAATGAACTTCAAGATCTAGCTATGCATTGCAGGAGCAGGCTGAGGTACGTCAGGAGCAGGCTGAGGTACGTCAAGCATGGGGAGGAGCGGTGAACTAAGGCGGACTGGAGCGGGCTGACGGGTAAACTTTGGTGGACTGCAGCCCCGTGTGCAATGGGTACATACTGGCTTTGTGTAGTGGGGGTTGAGTCGCCATGACAGGTTATGAACGGGGTTTGCTTTTGCAGCGCACAGAGAAAGGTCGTTTGCAGCGTCAGATGCGTGGCAAAAGTGTTAGGGAGCATGGCGTGTGTGGCTGATTGGGGGCACTGAAGGTGGCAGTGAACTTGGGCTGAGGAGGTGGTTGGGGCCTGGGTTTGGGCGACTGCGGTGAACTAAGGCGGACTGGAGCGGGCTGAGCGGTAAACTTTGGCGGACTGCAGCGGGCGTGTGGAATGGGTACATACTGCCTTTGTGTACTGGGGGTTGAGTCGCCATGGCAGGTTATGAACGGGGTTTGGTTTTGCAGCGCACGGACAAAGGTCATTTGCGTCGCCACAGTGTTAGGGAGCAAGCCTGACTGCCCCCGGACAACGTCGGGACGGGCTGCTAGTATATATGGTGTGTAGACTGTTGGTTAATGTGCCCGCCCCCACCTATAAGTGAGACATTTTGCGACATCTGAAAGAGCTTTTGCTGCTCAGGCATGGGGAAAGTGGTGTGGAGTTCATTGTGAGCAGCAGATAATGGTTTCCTTCATCAAAATGGCGGCTCCCGCGCAAATGGGGGACAGGAGATGGTTCCATCGTGAGTCATGCATGCCAGTGGCAATGCAGGATGATGATCGCCCTTAAAATGCCCAGCCAATTGATATAACCACACTGGAATTTGTGGAAACCTTGCCTGCTAGTGAAGAGTTCTATTTTTATACTCCTTTCCAAAATCGCTGCTGTTGGATCTGACGGCACTGATGATCGCGCTGCATGGTGCTCTGGAGGCTGTGTCCAGACTCTATAGCACGCGCCACTACCCATATGTATGATCCATGGTATGACACCGCGAGTGGTGCATGAGTGCAGACTGGAGCTCTACTGCAGGACTTGGGGCATACAAATTGAGGGGCCACCTGCATACTTTTGTATGATGCCCGATGGAGCTACCTCGTTAGCTATGGGGGAGCTTGACTTTGGGCTCCCTCCTTTGACTATCACCTGCCCAGCCGGACTTCGGACTAACGCACCGTGTCTCTCCTGACCTTACCTTCCCGCTCCCACTTCCCCCAACCCTCCCCCCCTCCGCTCCTACTCTTTTCAGCTTCTGTCCTCTGCCCTCGCATGCCCCTGCCCTTTGTCCCCACCCTGTTTTTCTGTGAACCTCTTCCCTCGCCACTTGAAACTGAACTATTTTGTATGATGCCAGATGGAGCTACATGATTTTAGCTATAGGGGAGATGGGCCGTGGATTTCCTCCTTGGTTGTCACCTACCCAGTCGTTTTTTAGACAGACTTCCTTTCGTCTCTACGGTTGTCTCTTCCCTTATCCTCACTAGTGCTTTTACTACACTGTAGCTGCGTAAAGGGCCTGAAGATGTGGTCACTGGAGACACATCTTCTGGCCCTTTACGCAGCTGCAGTGTAGTAAAAGCACTATACATTACTTACTGGATTAGCTAGTAGAAAGTACTCCAGGGCAAATCGGAAAAAAATCTGCGATTTCACAGGAAAATTAGCGAATTCGCTGATTTTTTTGCCATTTCGTGGGGAAATCCGTGAATTCGCGGAACGCGAATATGCAAATTTCGCCCATGCTTACTTTGTGTAGAGCAAAGGGTATCCCATTCGGTCCTGGTGCTCCATTTTTCTGTTTTTTTATTAGCTTAACAATCTGTTCTTGTGTTATTTCTAGGACTAGTTCTTGCTTTGTCTTTGCAATTTCCTTCAACAAGCTATGCTCTTTAGTTACCGTGTGTTGTTGAGTGTGGATTTAGGTGATGACTCAGAAAATTCACGCTTTCTGTTTCAGTCAATACTGATGAGACTACGGCTTTATCCGGCCTTGTTAGGCTATTAATCATCTTCCAGAACTCCCTTGAGTTTCCTTGGTTACGAGCATAAAATATCTGAGTCCAAAGAATGTTATTAGCTTCAGTTTTTTCATTCCAAATTATTTTCTTTAAATTTTTATTTAGCTCTTTTAGGGCCATTTTTGTTTCTTCTTTATTTGGAAAATTAGGCAGCTCTTTCCTTAATCTATTTCTAGTTTGTTTCATATTTTGTACTGCATATGAGAGATTGATATGGGTTACCCTTTTCAATGCTCGAGTCACATGGCTATCTCTTGGGTTATTAAGATCACCTTTGCAGGTAGGCAATTGGGAAGTGAAACTGGCCCATTGCTCAATTGCTGTTGCAAATTGTTCCACTTCACTGCATTCCCTGGCCCGTTTTAGTGCCAGATCGCTTGTTAATCGATTATTTTGTGACTCTGTTTCTCAAATTAAATTTTTATGATTAATGGTTCCAATTTGACCAATTTGACCTTCAGTTGTTAGATAGATTTGATGATTTTTATTTGTGAATGATAAGGTGATGGTTTGCTGACTGTGATCGCTCTCCAGGACCTTCTTTCTGATGTGGTATGATGTACAATTGCCAAAAATATTCAATGATACCATAGTATAGTCAATACGGGATTAAGTACTGTAGGTATAGTAGGACCGACCAAGCCGGAGGTGAGTCTGTTGCAAATCTACCATTCAGAATTCGTAACCCCAAGGCTTCTATATCCTTTATGAAGTTTATACCCGTTAGTTGGTGACCTTGTTTATTTGAGGGCTATATACTTGGACCGGGATTGACCATTGGTGGTCTTGTGACTGTGTTACTTCGTCCCTTGTGAAAGGTAATAAAAGATTGAGATTAAAATCTCCATGAGGGGGTCCTCCATCCTTTGCTCTAGCAAGTACGTAGAAAGTGAAGCAAACATAGTCTAGGAGGAATATATATATTAACCAACTTCAATGATCTTTTTTGTTCGTACATCCTATACCTTACTAGTATAGACTGTATCTTAGTACTGTTTGTGACTATTTCCGCATGTTCCACATTTAACTCAATTGAGATGAAAATTGCTAGGCCGCCTGAGGGGAGTCCATAGGTGTTTTGCTTGGTAGCAGGTACATAATATCCCTTATAACCATGGATTATGAACGGAGCTAATGCCCAGGTCTCTTGTAACAGAATTATTTGATAGTTCTTGAGTGATTCGGTTATATTATCTAATTTTTGCCTATACCATTTACATTCCAAGAGCAAATCGTAATTTCCTTACTGAATTTATTTGTATTTTCAACTGATATTTCCTGTTTAGCTTGTCATCAATCAATCAATCAAGAGTATTTGTAAAGCGCGCTACTCACCCGCTAGGGTCTCAAGGCGCTGGGGGGGGTGCTACTGTTCGAAAAGCCAGGTCTTGGGATGGTCCTGGGTGAGTCATAGGTGGGTGGGGAGGGTGTTCCAGGTCTTGGCCGCCAGGTAGCTGAAGGATCTTCCACCGGTGGTGGTTCTGCGTATCCGTGGGAGGGTGGCCAGGGAGAGGCTGGCGGAGCACAGCTGGTGGGTTGGCGTGTAGAACGTGAGGCGGTTGTTGAGGTATTCGGGGCCCAAGTTGTGGAGAGCCTTGTGTGCGTGGGTGAGGAGTCTGAACGTGATCCTTTTGCTGATGGGGAGCCAGTGCAGGTCCCTCAGGTGAGCGGAGATGTGGCTGTGTCTGGGGATGTCTAAGACGAGTCGTGCTGAGGCGTTCTGGATGCGCTGGAGTCTTTTCTGTAGTTTGGCGGTGGTCCCAGCGTAGAGGGTTTTACCGTAGTCCAGACAGCTGGTGATGAGGGCCTGGGTGACCGTTTTCCTGGTTCCAGTGGGGATCCAGCGGAAGATCTTACGGAGCATGCGGAGAGTGTTGAAGCAGGAGGAGGAAACGGCGTTAACTTGCTTGGCCATCGTGAGGGAGGAGTCAAGGACGAAGCCCAGGTTGCGTGCGTGGTCCTTGGGCTTGGGTGGGGGGCCCAGAGCAGGGGTCCACCAGGAGTCATCCTGGGCGGAGATGGATGGGCCGAGGATGAGGACTTCCGTCTTGTCTGAGTTCAGTTTCAGGCGGCTGAGCTTCATACAGTCTGTAATGTCTTTCATTCTGTCCTGGAAGCTGGCTCTGACGGAGGTGGGGTCGTTGGTGAGGGAGAGGATCTGTTGGGTATCGTCGTGTAGGAGATGATGTTGAGGGTGTGCTTGTGTGCGATGGTTGCGAGGGGGCTCATGTAGACGTTGAAGAGGGTGGGGCTGAGCGAGGAGCCTTGAGGTACGCCGCAGATGGTCTTGGTGGCTTCTGCGAGGAAGGGCGGGAGACGGACCCTTTGGGTTCTGTCGGAGAGGAAGGAGGTGATCCATTCCAGGGCCTTTCCTTGGATCCCGGCGTGGCGGAGGCGGGTTGGAGGCGGGTTGTCAGGGTGCGGTGGCAGACAGTGCCTAACGCAGCCGAAAGGTCGAGCAGGATGAGGGCGGTGGTTTCTCCGTTGTCCAGCAGGGTCCGGATGTCGTTGGTGGCGTGATGAGGGCGGTCTCAGTGCTGTTGTTTGCCCGGAATCCGGACTGCGATGGGTCTAGGGAGCCGTTCGTCTCCAGAAAGGCTGTCAGCTGTTTGTTGACGGTTTTCTCGATGACTTTTTCAGGTAGGGGAGGAGCGAGATGGGGCGGAAGTTCTTGAGGTCTGAGGGGTCTGCGGTGGGTTTCTTAAGGAGGGCGATGATCTCTGCGTGCTTCCAGCTCTCCGGGAAGGTGTCGGATATGAAGGAGTTGTTTATGATGTCCCGAAGTTTGGGTGCGATGATGGAGTCGGCTTGGTTGAAGATGTGGTGTGGGCAGGGATCAGCTGGGGAGCCTGAGTGTATGGTGTTCATCATGTGGGTGCTATCTTCCATGCTGACCTGAGTCCAGGCGCACATGGTGGTGGTGGGGGGTGTAGGTTTGGTGGTGGGGTACATATTCTGAGCGCCGAAGCTGTTGTGTATGTCGACGATCTTACGGTGAAAAAAGGTGGACAGAGAGTTGCAGAGGTCTTGAGAAGGTGTGATGTTGTTGTTGCTGGCGTTGGGGTTGGAGAGCGCTTTCACGATGTTGAAGAGTTCCTTGCTGAGGGGGTGTTGTTGTCCAGTCGTTCTCTGAAGGATGACCTTTTGGTGGTGCGGATCAGCTGGTGGTGTTTGCGGGTGGCGTTCTTGAGGGCTGTCATGTTGTCTGTTGACTGGTTATGGCGCCAGGCTTTCTCGAGGTCACTGCAGGATTTCTTGCAGTCTTTGAGATTGGTGGTGAACCACGCGGCTTTCTTGCTGTTGAGGTTGCTGGGAGGGTTCTTCAGTGGAGCAAGGGTGTCGGCGCAGTCGGTGATCCACTGTGTGAGGTTGCGGGCTCCTTCGTTGGGGTCCTTGGTGTTGATGGGAGGGTTTAGGCGCAAGGAGGTAGTGAGTTGGTCGGTGGTGTTCTTGCTCCAGCATCTTCGGGGGTTTGCTGAGGTCGGTGGTAGGTTGTTGTTTTCCTGAAGTTGAAGTGTACGCAGCTGTGGTCGGTCCAGTGGAGCTCGGTGGTGTGGCTGAAGGAGATGTGGTTGCTGGAGGAGAAGACAGGGTCGAGCGTGTGGCAGGCGTAATGGGTGGGGGTGTTGACCAGTTGCTTGAATCTGAGGTTGGCGAGGTTGTCTAGTAGGGCGGTGGTGAAATTGAGGTCTCCTCGGAGGATGTAGTCGGGGGAGGCGAGGGAGAGTGGGCTGATGAAGTCTGCGATGGCCTCGCTGAAGTGTGAGCGTGGTCCCGGGGGTCTGTAGATGAGGGTTCCTCTGAGGGTGGTCTTGGGGTCGGTGTGGATCTGGAAGTGCAGGTGCTCTGCGGTGGCAAGGGTGTCGTCGGTGTTGGTCATGATGCGGATAGTGTTTCTGTGTGCGATGGCGATACCTCCTCTGGTCTGGTTGACGCAGTCCCTCCGGATAATCTTGTAGCTGTCCGGGATGGCAATGACGATTTCGGGGGCTGAGGAGGCGTTCATCCAGGTTTCCGAGAAGAAGGCGACGTCTGGTGCCGTTTTGTCCAGGAGGTTCCATAGTTCGATGGCGTGCCTATGGATGGAGCGAGCGGGTGTTGAGCAGGATGCACTTGAGTTGGTTGTTGTTGGAGGCTGTTTTGGCTGGCGCGGTGCAGGACAGAGTGCAAGTTAAGTAGCAGGCGTGGCAGGTGAAGGCTCCGTGGGTGTGTTTTGGGGTGGCTTGGTAGCAGGCTGGATGTCGGCCGGTGTTGAGTGCGTGGAGGGTGGCGGTGTCGTAGCCCAGTCAGGTTGGCTGGCTCTGGTGGGATCCAGGGGTTCTGGCACTGGGAGTGGTCCAGGTGCAGATGGGCGTAGACAGGCTTGCCTTTGGCGCGCAATTGGCGCGTCCGCTGCGCGTGGCTGCTGTGTGTATGGGCGGTCCCCGCCATTTATGGAGAAGTGGGAGGGAGGAGCAGCTGGGAGGTGGGAGGCGGGAGCGGGGCAGCGAATGGGGAGCCGGAGACAGGAGAAGGGGGCGGGCTGCAGGAGAGCAGCGGCGGGGATCAGAGGGGGGGTTGGGGAAAGCGGAGCGGGGGAGTGCGAGGGCAAGCCTGGGCAAGCCTGGGGAGCGAGGGCAAGCCTGAAGAGCAGGGGCCCTAAGGAGAGGCGGCAGCAAGAGGGCCAAGCAGGCAGCGGCAGAAGAATCCGGGCACACGGGGCCATGCGGTAATGGAGTGACTGGGTCAAGGGTCACAGCTTGTGTGTTGTTTCCATGTAGTGCACTTTTAATCCATGAGTCATTTATCCCATTATCAATTTCATCGCTAATGTTTTTTTCTTAATCTAAGATTCTTTTATTTGATTCTTGGTTTGTATTTCTTAAAACAGTGTAGGTTGTTTGCCCCTTTTTGCCTTTTTCAGGACCAAGCAGATTTACTATTTTCAAAAGTGGTGTTGTGTATTCTTTTGGCATAAGTCTGTTAACCATTATTCCCCAATTACGGAAAGTGCCTTCTTCCGTCATAATTAGTTCAGCTGCGGCAGGGGAGATGAGTGTTATCACTGTTATTGGTAATTGACCGTCTGGATTTTGTTGGAAGCCAACACAATCAATATCTTTGGTTGTTAATTTTGCCAGCAATGGAACTGATGAAAAAAGGCACAATAAGTTGCCTCTATTTAGTGTATCTTGTTGTCCTCTGGACTCATATAGTGGTTTAAAGATTAATTGTTCCTTTATCCAATTTTTTGTATCTCTGTGTTGTTTGTAGTCAATTCCTTTTTGACTATATTTATAAGTCGTTTGTTATTACCACTTTTAACTATTAGTATTTGATCTTCTTTCATTATATCAGCCATATCTTTTGTTAGGGGAATTACTTCCAATGGTTTAGATGGTACAATCAATGGGAGTTGTCTTGTATTTATGGTTGTTTTATTTGTTTTTTTTTCAGTATTTGTCTTTCTTCTTGGACTGTATTACGTATATCTTGTTTTATTGGACCATTTACATTCGAACGATTGAGTTGTATTCTAGTCTGGGTTTTTGTGACTTTATCAGCGGAAAGATCACTTATATCGGTTATATGGCAAGCTGTGTCGTTTTTAAATTTGTTATCTCCAGAGGTAATATTTTTCAGATCCTTATCCGTATTTTTGTAATTTTGATGCTGTGCAAATATATCATAATACTTAATTTTTTTTGCATTTGGTTTTGTTAACAAATTATTACATATTTTCCTGGTTATTTCCCTTATAGGTTGTTGTCCTTTATTTCCTTTAAGGGATATGTTTTGCAGTGTTTCCTCTAGAGAGCCTTGACCTATTTGATCAACTAACTTTGCTTTGTTTCGTGCTCTGCATAAATTTTTCTTGTTCCTTTTTGTCATAAGGAACGGATTCTGGTCCGTGTCAATTTTGTCCTCAATATCGAGATATCCTTTGAGGATTTCAGTTTCTTGTGCAATCACTTTCTCATTTTCAGTATGTTTAGCTTTCTCTAGAGTATTAGGTATTACTCTGTCTGTCAATTGTTTTGCGGTTTCCAACTCAGTTTGGCATGGCTTATAAATGTTTTTATTTTGTTTAACTTCAGTTTTAAAACTCATACCTTTATTACTGTCTACTGTCCAATTTTGGCCCCTAGTGAGCGTTGTTTTAACATCTTCTAGTATGGTACTAATAACCTCTGGAATAGTTGTTAGTTTTTAATTATTGGTGCATAAGGACATTCTAAATAAGATGTTGATTTGTCTGCCTGTTCTCTGGTTATCAAAGAGTTAATGTCAGCTAGTTTGAGATCTATTCCTGCAACTGCTTTAGCCATTGTCCCTAAAATGTCAATTTGAATATCCCTTTTCTTAGACTGAAGTGATAATGCTTCGATAGTAAGTGTTGAAGTTTGGTAGAAAATATCCCAAACAGAGGCCAGGTCCTGATTGTCATTGGTTTGGATGTTTTCACTCCCCCACAATTTCTGATCTATACTAGCGAAATTTTTTGAGTTGCTACTATTGTAGTCTTCAGAGTATAGTAGTTGTACAGGCTCAGAGTTACGTATTATTTTTACTCCCACAGGTTTGCACTCTCCTTTGTTGAATTTTAAGTGGAGCACTATCCAACGTGTTTAGCGTAATTTGATTATTAGATGTTGGTACTCCAGTTTGTGCTGTGTTTTCCTTATTTCAACATTGACTTCTGTAGGTAGCTTACATGGCATGGTTACTATACCTGGATCCCCACGGAAGTCAGCATGAGAGCTCCCAGTTTTTATTTCCTCTTCGGTGATCCCTGTAATATCAGATTCCTGTGAATTCGTTATATTTAAAAGATCCTGGTCAGAAGCTTTCATTGATACTTGATTTGCAAAATTGGCCGAATTGTTAGATTCTATGACCACCTTGTTTATTTCCTTTATCCCAAATTGTTGAGTTTTGATTTCCTGATTATCAAAAGGTATAATGTTGATAGGTGTAATGGGTGCCTGTAAGTTTCCTATTGTTGGATCACTTTGCATTGACAATAAGACTCCTGTTGGATCCTTTAGAAAGTCACATTTTTTAGGAATTTTAGAGCACTTTTCAAGCATCCTTGCAATTGGTGAGATGAGTAGTTGACTCAGCTCCTTGGGTTGTGCTTTGGATTTCTTTGGTACTCTGAGCTTTAGATTTGCGGGATCGACGTGCCGGGGGGCAGATAGCCTCTCCCTACCAGAACGCATGTTATTTATATAATACAGTGATATCGATATAGTGTAAGTTAGCAGTAATCAAACTCCCTGGTAGACTAACTGTGTGCAAACCAGCTTGTCAGCAATACCTTACACAATGCTTCATACAATCCAACGGAATCGTACTTCTTGGGGTTAGATCGCAATAATACTTATGGTTTTTCCAGCAGGCATTCAACAGAAAATATTACAGTGGGTACTTCAATCTGCCTCATCTGCCTGTGTAAATGGAGAGCAGATGAGTCTTACACAGGCTCTGTATCTCCCCTTATCTCACCGACCCGCACTGCAGACCATCTGCCTCCCAAGCTTGTCTGCTCGCTGCCCATACACCTGTTCCTCAACAGCCAAAACCACCAAGAACAGTTAGCGTAGCAATATAACCTCCGAGCGGGCCTCAGATGACCTCGACTACGCAGCTTGGCAGAATGCAATGGTAGAAGGCAGACAGTGATAGGCAACCATGGGCAGCAGCCGTACGGTAATGGTAATGGTACTAGCAGCTGGTGGGAGAAAGGGAAAAAAACGTGGAATTGCGAAAATATAAGAGCACTGTGCTCTCAAATGACCCAATGTTTCAGTGTTACAATGGTTATTCTAAGACTCTCAAGAATCAGGCAGTAATCGGAAATTTCTCAATAATTTTGTAGTTTTTCAAATTCAAACAATGTGTTTGTCTGCTTGTAACTTAACTGTAGCTTAGGTTTGCTTAGAGGTCCATTTAGTCACTCATGCCTCGCCTCGCGCCCGGAGACAAACAAGACCTGGACCGGATGCGTCAATCCTGAGTAGTGGCAGAAAAAAATGGAGAAATGGCAAGGTGATAGGTAGCGCCCCCCCCCAGCCCTTGTTTCACCTCCTTGGTGCTGCCGATGTTCGCCTCACCCATTGCCTGCAGCTCAGCACACCTACAAATGATTGGGAGGAGCTGCGTAGGATTTGAGGGGCAAGGGAGGGCAGGGGGGTAACGTGCAGCAGGCAGCCTCCGTAGCATTTCCATGGCGTCTCCACAGCGCCTCCGCCTCTACTTCCGCTGCGGGTATCACTACCCTTGTAGAGAGGGAGGGAGCGGAGGGAGGAGAGAAGGAGAAGGTCGGCTTGGCGTGCGGCGGAAGGCCTTCAGAGCTGGGTTTGTGGCTCTCCGCATTCCTCGAGGTATGCTCATCAGCCCCTCCACAGTCTCCGGTCAGTCACTGGCTTTGGTTTGCCATGGACTTGTGGATGATGGCTATTCCTCCTCCGGTTCCGTTTGGCGCGTTCCCTGTAGTTGATCTTGTAGCCGTCCAGGATGGCTATGGCTATGTCGGACGCCGAGGAGTAGTTCCACCAGGTCTCGGTCAGGTAGGCCACGTCTGAGGTGGAGGTGTCGAGCAGATCCCAGAGCTCGACAGCAAGTTTGCGTGCGGAGCGGGTGTTGAAGAGTATGCAGCAGAGGTGGTTGGGTCCAGTCCTTGGAGATTTGGTGGTTCTGTCGCAGGTAAAGCTGCAAGTGCGGCAGGAGAAGGGTCCGTGGGTCCATTTCAGAGTGGCCTGGAAGCAGGTGTGGTTTTGGCCGGCTTTGAGTACGTGGAGGCTGCTGGCATCGTAGTGGAGTCTGGTGTTGTAGCGTTCACAGGGTCCAGGGGTTCTGGTGCTGGGTGGGGTCCAGTCACGGACTGGCGCAGACGGGCTTGCCTTAGGCGTGCCCGCTGTGTGCATCCGCTCTGCGACCATCCAGCTGCCGCCATTTTAAGGGGAGCTTGAAGGGAGGAGCAGCTGGAAGGCAGGAGGCAGGGGTTAGCGAAAGGGCGCGGGGGCCGCAGGAGCAGCAGTAGCAGGAAGAGCAAGCAGTGGGCACCGGGGGGGGGGGGGGGGGGGCGAGGAAAGACAATGCCCAGGAATGAGCAGCAGAAAACAAGGGTGCAAAGGCACACGCGCTGGTGGAGCTGCAGCAGTGGGGGAGCGACCTACCTGGAAAGGTCAGGGGTCGCTCTCCTCACCGCGCTCTGCTGCCAATTTAAGGGAGCTGGGAGGGAAGAGAAGCTGGGAGGCGGGAGGCAGGGGTTAGCGAATGGGCGCAGGGGGTGGGCAGCAGGGGCAGCAGTGGCGGGAACGGCGAGCAGTGGGCACGGGGGTGAGGAAATACAGCACCCAGGAATGGGCAACAGAAACCAAGGGTGCAAGGGCACAAGCACTGGTGGAGCTGCAGCGGGGGAGAACAACCTACCTGCCAACAAATCTAGCTTACAGGAGGTATCACTCCTTTTTTAGATTTGGCACAAACCATTTGTTGGAAGCCTTACCCATCCACGATAGTTGGTCCCTTGATCTTCCTCTAACACCTACTTTACTGAAGTTGAATGTTAGAATTCATTTGGAAGGCCTATGCTATTTACAAGGTATGGAAAGCAAAAACATTTGCTGGGCAGCTCCTAATTTTCTAAGGATGTGCTTAGCACTTAGAAAGAGATACAAACAGGTTTTAGGCAGTTAACTGCTTCTATGCACACAATAGCTTTTCAGCAAGAGCTTTGAGATGAAGTAATCAGGGATCTTTTAAAACGGTGTGTTCATACATTTCACTTTCAAGCAGGAGGGCGAAATCATTGTGTAATTGTGGTAAGATTTCAAATGATGAAAGCACTGGTATTGTCTGCATACATATCTTAGTGAATTACAATATTTATTGAATGGTGTTTTAATGTGCAATGAAATTCTGATCTGTGAGATGTGTTTAGAACTGGGGGTATCTAGTTGGCAGAGGTAGGTACCACTGTCCAAATAGGGACCCTTGCTTCTAGTCAGGGTAAGGAGGAAACACTCTGTAGATAACCTCAGCTCACCCCCTTGGTAGCTTGGCACGAGCAGTCAAGGCTTATCAAAGGGCAATGTGTAAAGTATTTGTACCAACACTCACAGTAACACAGTGAAAACACCACAAACTGTCTACACAACAGTTTAGAAAAATAAAGGTATTTAATCTAAACTACACAAGACCAAAACGACAAAAATCCAATATACACAGTTTGGTTTCAAAAGAGTTTGTAAGGTTGTGATAAAATAATCCACAGTTGCGTGGAAAGTTCACAGTTGCGTCACGTTTGGCCAACAGTACCTTTTAAATGCAACAAAGTTCCAAAGCAGAAGCTGGTGGGGTGGTAAACAAGCGATGAGTTGCTCCTGAGACCCTGGGGAGGAGATGCGACAACCCCGCTTCAGCAGCTGGCGTCTTGCAACAAATCCGATCTGTATGGGTAGGAAGGCGATGACTTCTATGGATTCCGGTGCGTAGGTTCCATAGGAAGTTTTCTCTCACAAAGGCACGATGCAATGATCTTTGGAGTTGCGATGATCTCCGGGGAGACGATGCGCGGACCAGCGGTGATCTTCCTCTCGCAGCCTCCATGCGATGGCTTCTGGGATGATGCTCGCCGCGATGTGGTGCGGTCCGCAAGCAAGCGGTGCGACGATCCCACCCAGAGATGACAGGTTCTCTCAGCGCCTACACTCGCAGTGATGGTAATCTTCCCGCACCGGTCTGGTGCGCCCCGCAAACAAAGGATGCGATGAATCTGGCAGGGGCAACAGGTGATGCGACGATCTCGACCTTCGTAGTGGCGGGAATTTCCTTGCACTGTCGGGGATGTGCTCCACAAGCGAGCGATGCGACAAAACTTGCAGAAAGTCTTAAAAAACTTGGTTTCCAGCTTCCCAACACAGGTACAACTTCCAGAGGCACCACAACTGGCCCAAGCACTCTAGGAAGGACAGAACTCTCTCAGCAGAGTTCAGGGGAGCTGGGGGGTGAAGTTATTTTGTTCCTGGAACTTCTTAACAGGAAGCCACCTCTTCTCAGCCCCTTGGAGATTCCTTCAAGCAAGGGGACAAAGTAAAAAAGCAAAGTCCTTCACCTCTCCTTGGCAGCAAAGCCACAGCAGGTCAGTCCAGCAGAGTAACAGCAGGACAGTCTTTCGTCTTCAGTTTCAGCTTTCTCCTTGGCCAAGGTTCCTTCTTGATTCCAGGATGATCTAATTTTCTGTAGTCAGGGGTCCTGTACTTACATCCTTACAAGTCTTTGTTCCATTTGTGCAGGAGGGCTCTGAGCCCGGTCTAAACCAGTTCTGGGTGTTCCTTGAGCACTTTGTTTTCCTGGCCTCTCCTTTCCTTTCCTATTAGAGAGAGTGGCTGGGTCGTCAGCTGCCCCGCAGGTGGTGGAGCCAGCATTGTGGAAGGCAGGCACAGCCCTATTTAGGCCCAGGTGCTACCCACTCCCACCACTCTAGATGCAGATGGAGCTATTCAGCCCAGGGATGGCCCACTCAGACTCTGGGAGCCACCCAGACCCTGTCACTCACAAACCAGACAGTCTATTCACAAACAGGCCAAGGCACACGGAGAGGTCATACAAGAGAACAGCAACTTTCTAAAAGTGCTGGTCTCAAACACAAGATTTAAAAACAACCTTTCCTAAAAGAAGTGTTTTTTAAATTCTGAGTTCAGGGATTCCAGACTTTTATGTCCTTTCTTGCTCCTATGGGAAGATATGCTGGTAGCCACTGTAGCCAACATTCCCTATGATAGCCTATGGGGCAAGATAGCCTTACAATAGTGAACAACAAAAATGGCTGTAATTCACTATCATAGCATGTCACGTGCACACGTACATGCTCTACCTTTCACATACACTGCACTCTGCCCAAGGGGGTACCTTGGGCCTTCCATAGGGGTGACCAATGTGTACAGAAAGGGAAGGGTTAGGCCTGGTCAGTGGGGACACTGACCAGGAGGACATGGCAGTTCACAGACTGCACACAAGCACTGCAGTGGCAGGCCCGAGACACCATTTTAGGGCTCCTCATGTGGGTGGCACAATCAGTGCTGCAGGCCCACTAGTAGCATTTGTTATCACCGGCCCTGGCACGCTCAGTGCACTTTACTAGGGACTTCATGGTGACACAAATATGCCAATCATGGATAACCAATCATAATAACAATTTACTCAGGGAGCACTTGTACTTTGACACTGAACAGAAGTGGCAAAGTGCCCATAGCATCTAAACCAACAAAAACGAAATCCAGTACAGCATAAAAAATACAGGGGGTAGAGGCAAAAACGATAGGGGTAAACGACGCCAAAGATGCCAGGTCTAAAATATGTTTTATGAAGTTATAGATGGATGCAATCCGAATAAAGATGTTATGTTTGCATGTATGATCAGTTCACTTTTCTGTAAAATGTCAAAGCACATTTGTTTCTTTAAAAAAAGAAAGATCAAATTGTCAATATGGTATAAACAAAATGTATATTTATTGTGGAAAATTACAGTTGGAACAAATAACACAAATGGAATTTATATAATTGCATTGTGCAGCTAGGTTTACCAGAATTTTCATGGACCATATGCCATCTTTCTTGTGTGCTTGGCTGGAGTAATACATCTTATAACAATCTGTACAATAAAAGTCTAGAAGAGGTTACAAGTTCTTCATCCTACATGGACTTATCTGTCTATTCGTGCCTTGTAGGAGGAGATGCTCATCCCCTCTCTTGTATCACAACAACTTATGAAAGATGCACCTGGGGCTGGGGTTCCATGCTGTAATATCTCTGCAAAGGGCATCTATTTCCATTTTGAATGTATTCATTCGTTTCCAGAAATCCTATTGCATTGAGGCAGCTTGTGTCCATGAGGAGGGACAGGTGAACGTGCTCCTGGTAACTAACTTACATTTGTGTTTATTGTCTACAGGATTATCTGACATCTGAAGTGACCAACCAGGCTTGGATTGGGCTTTTCATCACACCCGCAGGAAGACGATGGACCTGGGTCAATGGATCTACTTTGAATGAACATGTGTACGTTTACAGGATGCATCTTTAACATTGTGACGGGATTTGTACAAGTCGTAAATTTCAGCATGTGAAATGTTTTCATAGTGTGTAGAGTACCCACAAGCAACAACAGACCCTGCATTCATTCAGGCTGCAATAAGTACATTCTTATACAAGGACTGGTGCTTTTCCTGCACCCTGCACTCTTAACTACCACTGCCTTTTGGATTTCAGAGCACCCCGTCTACCCCTTCAATGTCACTTGTGGAATGAGAGAGGCCCCATAAACCATAGTGCCTGCTGTGGAACAAACACAGGGGTATCTTTGTCACACTCACTGCCTGTCCCAATGACACAGTAGGAAGTGGGCTACTCTTGCGTTGACCGCCAACACATACACAGAATCCCTCGCTGGGTCAGCGACTTAGGATCCAGAGGAATTGTAGACCTCCACCGAGGGTAAAGCTATCATGGTGTCCTCAAGGGAGAGACAGTGAGGGCCAAGCAGGCTTACCTTGCAGTTAACAAGAAGAAGGTGCAAGTGTCGATCCCATGCATGGGTGAAGCTGCTTCATAAATATCCAACAAGGACAAATAACAGGAGCATTTTCAAGATCTTAATTCCAGTAAACCCTACTCACAGTTACCAGGTGGGATAAACTCCTGACACTTTCGTTCATTCTTGAAAGGTCAAAATTCCCAGATTTTAAAAAGGGAAATAGGTATTAACTGTGACATGCGGTTTCGATGCGGGAAGCACCGAAATCTGCATGTTATTCCCCAAATGCCTATAGTAGGTGCAATTTATCACATGCGGGTGTTAGAATTTGTTGGATGCAATAACTTACACCTTCCCTCAAAGCCACTCATAATAAGAGCCTTAGTGCAGTGTGGCTTCCAGATGGTGAGTGACTGAAGGAGAGGATTCAGCTATTCCAGGACTATGAGGTGCCTGAAGGGCTCATGCCAAGTGCTGTTGGTGTAAGAAGGATGACAAGGTTTCCCATATGAGGTGTTGCAGAGCTCTGAGGTCTCACCGAAGTCTGACTGAGTGAGAAATTGAGAGTATTGTCCTTCTCAATCATGGGACGCCTCGCGTTGGCCGGATGTTACTCAGTAGGGGGTACCAGGAAAGACAGGAGCTCCAGTTGATTGGTATGGAGTGTGGGGGTGTGGGCACCGTGGCATCTCGCTGGTTGGCTGCAGGTGCCGAGACTGGGGGTGCTTCATTGTTGTTTCCCTTGTGTACACCTGACACATGACATATGACACCTGTTTCCAGAGCTCCTGTGCACTCCGTGGTTAATTTGAGCCGGTGGCAGCAGGTGGGAGCCACCAACATTCATTTCTAGGGACCAGCACTGATTTATCCTGATCCAAAATTTCCCGAGAGCAAGAGAGGGAAAAACACACAAAGAGATAGAAGAAAGAACAGAAAGTCAGAAAAAACCTCGCCAGTGAGAGAAAGTAGGAACCTGCAAGAGTGGGGCAGGGGGTGTCTGGTAGTGGATTAAAGAGGCCTGAGGTGGGTTGAAGACTACGCAGCCTTTGTATCCAGTGGGCTAACATTAAAAGCCACCCTCCATGAGCTTATGGGCACCGCTTTTGGCACCTGCACTCATTCTTTTACAGAGTGAGCCCTGTGTCTGCTTGTGGGACCGTGGTGATCTGCAGCAGTTGCACCACTGTTGTTTCACGCCATGAATGGTGATCTGTCTCTGTGTCATTACTGCAGTTATTGCCCCTCATCTAATGACATCTCACCATGCTGGTCCAGAGCCAATTAGTTTATTTTATTGTTGTGTTTAATTCAAACGGCAGTTTATAATCTGCCTGAGGTGGTTTGATTTTGCATGGATTTGAGTTTGGGCGCATTGTGTTGTGATGTTTAAAGTTGTACCGGATTAACAAAGTGATTTAAAAAAAGAGATGGCAGTAAAATGGAGAAGTTTTCCCCGTGCTCCTAAAATACCCCGGGGAAGGCAAGGGTGCCTCTTTTTCTTGTTTGTTATTAAGTCTGAGCAGAATCCCATCCACTCTGGAGCTGACCAGCCGCAGCTGTAAGTGAAGGTGCACGTGCGCTGCAAGAGCGTATACATAATGACACTAGTGGGACAAGGGCGAGCCATCAGTGTGCAGGGGGGCCAGATGCTCTATGGCAGCCAGAGCATCCGTTTCATA
This sequence comes from Lissotriton vulgaris, assembly GCF_964263255.1. Classification (NCBI taxonomy): domain Eukaryota; kingdom Metazoa; phylum Chordata; class Amphibia; order Caudata; family Salamandridae; genus Lissotriton; species Lissotriton vulgaris. The sequence goes on from NC_141695.1 coordinate 95,152,694, forward strand.
AATAAGTGCATTGTGGGCATTGTAGTTTAAAAAAAATAATCTGCTCACACTAACACATAGGAAGGCGGGATTTTCGATCTCTTATCTGATTACTCTAGATCTAAATCCCCACTTAGGTCGACTGAATCTTTGTTGCCTGTCATAGAGTAAAAAAAGCCATCCACTACTAAGTTAATCAAACCAATAATTGGCACGACTCTGAAGAACCACTTACCACGAATAAGTTTTAAAGTTTTATTATAAAGCCAAAGATAACTGGAGATACAAACATCTCAATGTAAGGTTCAAAAGGTTTACTGGCACAAAGACAAACATGAATTCTCTAAACGATCTCAGGCGACAGAAGACTATTACCAAAACCAATTCAAATATCAGCAAGTTTGCAAGAATAGACACAAGTTGTAACTTAAGCGTCATTTACAAAAAGAGAAAAATCAGGTTAGACTGTCCCTACACTAGACTAGGTGACATCCCTACTTAGCAGAATCTTAACCTAAAAAGGTGTCAGCCGTGGTGACTTCCGAAGAAGTTCACTCACTTTCCCTTAGTCTTTGGTATAAATCTGTGCATTGCAGTCGTGCCCTCTCTGCCTACCCATCCGCTCTCTAAGGGTCCTCGGGCCATCTGCTCTAACTCCACCCCAGGGTACTGTCCCTAATACAAAATCACAATTACAGTTGAAACGCCCCTCAGAGACGCCCCTCACGTACACTTCTCACGTGGTTTCGGTTCTGGCTTTTTCCATACTGATACTCCTCTGGGCTTCTTGTTAGCGTTGACCTTGCTTCCCAGGCTTCTTCTCGGCACGCCGGTACCCCCCAGGAAATTCCTGAAGCCTCCTCCAGGCCTGTGCCTGTCTCCCCGGACAGAGCTCTATTCATCACTCTCTTGATTGGAACCCCCTCACACCTGCAAACAGACACCCATGAATTGGGCCCCAAATTGCGACCTCCAGTTTATCTCTCAAGTCGTAAAACTTCGAACATGGTTGGCAATTTATGCTTAACGAGACCTGAATTTAACTAGCACATGCATATCAAAGAAGCGCCTTTATCTTTCCCGGCCTACTAAATTACTTGTAACAGGCCTGCACTCCGTGAACCTTTATTTCTTAAACTAAAACACTATTCTAACCTATTACACTCTGATTATATGAAACACTTCTATAAAACATAACTTTAACATATGATCAATAATATTCTGAATAATAGCAAATCCATCTTATATGAACCTGCAAAGGCACGTTTTCGTTCTTCATACATTGCCATGAGGCCTACACATTTCTACGTTTGGCAGCATTACATTTTCTGTAACAGTCACATAACATGGAGTCTTACCAGCGTTCTAGCATCTCTAAACATTACTACATTAGCTTCACACTCTAAAATATGCATTCTACATTGATTAAACACTCGTGTGTATATGCATTTCTATATATTTTCGACACTCTTAGGTGCTTTGACTAGATTCGTGCATCTTACACGTAAATATGGTGCACTTATACATTTTAATCAAATTGCGCTCTCTCAGTTCCCCCCTTTTATGACCTCTAGGGGTCATCACCATCACAACACCAACTTTGAATTGAATCAAACAGAACTCGTTGCAATGCTCCCTCGCTTTATCATTTCTAGAGACCTCAGACTCCTGTATTGGTTATCCTGCATCGCAGCTAATCTCTGCTCCTGCTCTCTCATGGATCTTTGCAACCTATTTGACCTATACCATTGGTACAGCCTCACTAATCCCCATAATATGATTACGCAGATCACTATTATGATGATAGGCTTCAGTATGTACCATATGAAACTTTTCCCTAGATTGGCGAACCAACCTCCAACTTTACCCATTCTGTGACCCACTTTTTCCCACACATTCACTTTTGACAGATCCTCAATTTCCTGATGGATTTCAGTTATGTTCCGTATGTATTTCTCAAGAGGTTTTGAATTGTCTGGAATGTAAGTGCAACATTCCTGGACCTTCAAAGCCTTACAGACTCCGCCCTCTTTGGCTAACAGAACGTCTAGAGCAAGTCGGTTCTGAAGAACCTTTGCCCTTATCGATTGCATCTCTCCTTCCACCAACATAAAAGATCGAGCAGTACTGGCGGATAATCTATCTACAACTGTTGCCAATCTCCTGATCTTGACATCATTCAGTATTAACCCTAGAAGAGGGAACATAGCACCAAATACTTCTCCAACTACCTCATCATCTCCTACATCTCGTCTCCCTCTGACTTGAGTTTTTCCCTCTATGATTTCTAAATCCTTAGCGTGATATATTTTGGGGAAGACAATTGCCAAATAACATGATCCGTACCAATTGTCTGGCAGTTTCACGTAGGCATTTCTTCCACATACAAAATATACATTCGGAATCACTTGTATTCCCTTTAAGAAATATTTTGTGTAGTATTCTAATTGGAAGGCATGTTCACAACTTACTTCTCCCACAAACAGATTTTCATAGTAGGACTTACCCCTATATATACATAGCTTCCCTTTTTGTGTTCGATCTAAAGCTATTGGACCGTTACTACCCTTTCTTTTGTGTGACTTTTCCTCCTCGGTCCAATCTGTTTTCCATTGGCCTGAAGCCTTTAGAATCTTCTGCCTCCTGTACCGATCATCCACCTGCCCTATAAACTTTTTCTCAATTTCTGATACCTTGCAGGTCAGAATATTTCTTCGGTCATGTGAAGTATCTAAAGTTTTCCAAGGAATGAAAAATTTCCCTAATCGGTCCTCACTCTTATAGTAGTCCCATTTATTCAAGTGCTTGTAAGCCGGGACTTCTGGTAACACAGCATCAAAATTTGAAAAATAGTATTCAAAGCTATCTCGTCCATAAAATATACTAAGCAATAAACTACATGTAATCCCATAAATCAATGGAAGATGATGATACCTAATACCTTCGTCTACAGAGGCTGGCAATTGCATACAAACGTAGCAGTCCTTCGCCTCCATAGCGTCAATGTATTCATACAGTAACTTGGCATAAGCATTTGACTTAAAGTTTCCCTGTGACTCATCTACGGGCAACCTATGAGCTTCTGCTGCTAGCAAAGCTTTATCCTTCACTGCATTGCCCCCCTCTTTACCAGCAGTAGTAGGTTTAGATGTTACCACAACCTTTGCTTCTGTTGCTTTTGCTTCGTTTTCATGTCCCACTATATATGATACAGTAACTACTAAAACTATAAGAAAAATTACTCCCGCTAAAAGTGTACCTATTATGCATTTTGCTTTGCGGTTCGGGTTGCCGGCCTCCATGTTCTCAAGACAGTGTAGTTTTAGTTTCTTTTCCAATACAAAGTCTTTTCTCTTTATTCCTTCAACAGTCTTCCTTTGCTCATTCAGTCTTTCTCGAACTACACCTCAGGAAGCTGGCAATCCCCTTTGCGATTAGTCCTTTGAATTTATAAAAACAGGTAACCCTAGCCCTTCTCCGTCAACTAAATGGAAAAGTCCCTAAATTTTTTCTTCTTCCACTTGGCGCTAGGTTATCTTCTCAATCTTGCTTATTTACAAAAAGTCTTTAGGTGTCTACAATCACCCGCGTTCCAGCAGCTCTAATCACGTATTCTAACAGTTCTAAGCGAAGAATGGTCTCCTCGAGTACTGATACTGTTGTGCCAAAAGTCGGGAATTCTACTCTGTTTAAAACCAGTTCTCTTATCCTGCTCAGGTAAGGAGGATTGGGAATAGTGAATGTCAGCAACCCTTCAGCTTCAACTCCAGGCACCAACAACGCCACTTCCAACTTTATGATGGGATCAGTGCTGGTCACTGTCACTTCCCTCACCCTCCCGCATCTCTGTGCACAAGACATCTGCTGCCAGGTAGGTCCACTCAGGAGTGGCGTATCTTCTGCAGGGCACACGCACCCTCCTTGATCTTCTTGGACCCTCCGCTTCTGGATTCTGTGCACCTTCGTCCAGGTCTGAGTCTTCGGATATAGGAGCAAGGGTTCTCTCTGGAGTTGACTTCAAGCTCGTCCTCTTCCTTTTTTCAGGCCAACTAGTCTCTCCACGCCTTGCTCTCCTGTTTCTTGTCCTCATATTCGACTCTTGATTACTTGCAGCTTGATCAGTGTCTGATTCGTACTCGCAGCTACTTTCTCCTTCTGTGGCAACGTCAGTTTCACTGTTGTCCTGTCCTTCTTCCACTTGATCTGACACACTCCCAGCTTCCTCCGACACCCCTACAGCTTGACTGGTCCCCTCTCCTGATTCTTCGTCCACAGCTGGATTTTCATCCGAGAAAGGAGCTGTTTCTTCCAGGGGTGATGGAACTCTTCGCGTATGGGAGGCGTGTATCCAGTTGGGCAGCCCTCCACATTTAATAGCAGTATTCGTTGTCAAAATAATCTGGTAGGGTCCGCGCCAGTGCACGTCTAAGCAATTCTTCCTGACGTGCTTCTTCACCACGACCCAATCACCAGGGCACAGGTCGTGGCACAGGTCTTTGGACGATGGAATTTCAGCAGCCTGCACCTGTAGAGACACAGAATGAATGGCATCAGAAAGTCCCTTGCAATAATCTAGGATCAGATCATCTGTGATATTCAACAACGCTGCAGTTGGAACTGATGGCAGTCTCATTGCCCTCACCATTAAAACTTCATGTGGAGAGAGACCTGTTCTCCTTTTTGGTGTGCTATGTATACCATGAGTACTAATGGCAAGGCATCAGGCCAGCTTAAGGATGTCGATGAACACACTTTGGCAATTCGGGACTTTATCGTCCCATTGATCTGCTCCACAATTCCTGAAGCTTCTGGTCGATAGCTACAGTGCAATTTCTGATCAATATTCAATGCAGAGCAGAGCATCTTCACAACTTCGCTGTTCAAATGTGTTCCCCTATCTGATTCCAAGGAGGCCGGCACCCCGAACCGTGGTATTAACTCTCTAAGCAACAACTTTGCTACTGTGAGTGTGTCACACCTGCGTGTAGGGTATGCCTCGAACCATCTGGAAAATATGCAGACAACCACCAGAACATACCTGAGGCGGTTGCATTTTGGCATCTCAATAAAATCTAGCTGCATCCGGTTGAAAGGGCCACCAGAACTCCCAATATGACTCAATGTAACTGGTGTCCTTTTTCCTACGTTCAATTGTTGACAGGTTACACATCGTTGACACACTGCTTCTGCGGCTACTCTAAACTCTTGGGATTATACCAAGTCTGTCTAAATACCCGCAGCATAGCATCTCTGCCTAGATGTACCGGGCCATGTATCTGTCTTGCCATTGGACTCACTAACTCATTCGGTAACACTGCCCTTCCATCTGCTGAAACCCAAAAATCCATTTCACTTTTTACACAACCTGCAGTTTCCCATGTCTTTTTCTCAAAGTCTGTTGCGTTTTCTTGTATGCCTTTTAAATCATCCCAGTTATCTACAGTTTCTAACATCATAGTTAACTCTGTCTTTTCCTGTGTCCCACCCACTTCTACCTCTGTGAAAGAGTATCCCTGTTCTACACAGTATTGTGCGACCTCATCAGCGTATCTGTTTCCCTGGGATACAAAATCTGTGTTTTTCGTATGGGCTACACATTTGACAACGGCAATTGCTGCCGGACCTTGTAATGCTTCTAACAACAGTCGTACAAATTCCCCATTTCAAATAGGTGAACCTGAAGAGGTCATGTAACCTCTTTGAGACCACAATTGCCCATAGTCATGAACTACCCCAAAACCATATTGGCTATCGGTGTAAATGGTGACTCGAATTTTGCTACCTGCTAAACAGGCACGTGTCAATGCAATGATTTCAGCTACCTGAGCGGAGTGTACTCCTTCCAGGCAAGCGGCTTCCACAACTACAGTAATGGTGCAAACAGCATAAGCTGCTCTCAACTGACCAATATTGTCTCTTACACATGAGCCATCAACAAAGAAAATTTCATCAGGGTCCGTCAACGGCTCATCCACAATATCTGGTCTCGGTTTGGTGCATAGTTCAGTCACATCAAGGCAATCGTGATCTTCACATTCTTCATCTTCTATATCATTAGGGAGTGGCATCAGGGTAGCAGGATTCAAGACAGAGCACCTCTTAAGGGTCACGTTCTCCGCAGCAAGAATAACTTGCTCGTAGTGCGTGAGCCTATTATTGGTCAAGTGCTGTGTCTTGGTCCTGGTCATTAACAATTCCACAGAATGAGGTACATACACCACTAACTGGTGTCCCATGACTATGCTCCCACACCTCTCAATGCTGACATCCGTTGCAGCAACGGATTTGAGACATCCGGGCAACGCTGCGGCTACTGGGTCTAAAGTAGCCGAGAAATATGCAACTGGTCTACGAGCATTTCCATGAATTTGGGCTAGAACTGACAAAGCACAACCTTCTCTTTCACAGCAGTAAAGTAAGAATGGTTTTTCGTAATCCGGCATTCCCAAAGCAGGAGCACGACACAAGTCCTCTCTCAGCTGTAGAAATGCCATCAAACAATCCTTGTCCCATGGTACCGGATCACTCACCTCCTTGTGCATCCGTTTTTGTAAGGGCTTTGCTTTCAGGGAAAAGTTAGCTATCCACTGTCGGCAATAACCAACCATTCCTAAGAACATTCTGACCTCTCTCTGCGTCGTGGGCGAATTCATTTTCATGATCGCCTCTATTCTATCTGGTGACACCTTCCGTTTCCCTTTTTCAATTCTGTGACCCAAGTACTGTACTTCTGTCAGACAATACTGTAATTTGCTCGGAGACACCTTGTGTCCGTTCTCATCTAAATGGTTCAGCAAGGTGATGGTGTCTATTTTACAAGCTTCCTCTGTCTCTGACGCAACAAGTAGGTCATCTATGTACTGGACCAGAACCGAGTTCTGTGGCAGTACTAGACTTTCAAGATTTTTCTTCAGCAGCTGGTTATAAATCGATGGGCTTTCTGTATACCCCTGTAGGATACAACACCATGTTAATACGCAATTTTCCAGCTTAAATGCGAAAAGAAATTGGCTCTCTTCATCTAATGGGATTGAAAAGAAGGCCTGGCAAACGTCTATCACTGTGAACCACTCAGCTTGGAATGGTATCTGAAACAATATCACTGATGGATTCGGTACCACTGGACAACATGAAACGACTATGTTATTAATCTTTCGGAGGTCCTGAACTATTCTGAATTTCCCACTAGATTTCTGCAAACCCATAATCGGGGAGTTACATGGACTACCCATGATTTCTTTCAGTATTCCCTGTTTAATCATGGAGTCGATCACGGGCTTTATTCCTGCAATCGTCTCTGGGGTCAATTTGTATTGAGGCGATCTTGGATATTCAACATTTGGTTTTATCATGATTTTCACTGGTTCCACTCCTTTGATCAGTCCTATCTCTTCCCCAGTGAAATCCCACACTTCAGATGACACCGTATCTCTTAAGTCCCAAGGGAGCTCTTCCACCGTCAAGGTAGGATACAGCTCTATGCATACCTTTGAATTTGCAACTTTAAAGGTGGCATCATCGTCGTTAGTCGGTACTTCCACTCCCTGAGGCGTGCAGTATATTGTGCAATTTAATGTGCACAATAAATCTCTTCCTAACAGACACACAGGGCTAGAATCGCATACTACAAACTAAAGCTCATCACTGTATTTTCCTATCCACACTAGTACTGGTTCTGTTAAAGGGCTAGTCATTCTCCTATTTGCGACTCCTACCACTTGAATAGTTTCCCCTGACATTGGAAGATCCGGAACCACTGCTGATCTCAGAGTAGATCGAGTGGCCCCCGTGTCCACCAAGAAGGTCGTAGGACACCCTGCCACTTCAGCCTCCACATACGGTCCTCTTTGGTCCACCTCTAGCACTGCCCCGAGGGTACAGTCTTCCTCTCTACTCACCCGCTGTCCAGTTAAAGGATCAACATAGTAACACTCTTCTCCTCCTACCCAAAGAGGCATCTGTCTATAGGTCTTTCCCCCGTCGCAATTCTGGGTGGTTGAGGGAACTGGGCTCGAGGAGCCGAGGTCCCCCCTTTGACCACCTTACCCTTGGGTATTGTCGTCCCTTTTACTGGACTGCTCTGAACTTCTTCCTTCTCTATTTCCAGTTCTCCATTTTCAGGGTGATAGGGACACTCGCGTTTCCAATGCCCTACCTGGTGACACTGATGACATTTTGTCGTCTTTTTCAAAGTAGCCAGATCTACTCTAGGTCTCGGATTTTCCTCGCTGTCCCTGTTCTGATTATTTTGACTCCTTCCCATGGTCCCTGTTCCCTGTTGCTGCTGTCCACCCTTTCCAGCCGACTGCATCTGAACCAACATCAGCTTTTCCTTAAGTTTTTTTGCTTTAGAATTAATCTCATCGCTACAATACCTTGCATATCTCAAAATTTCATCTGATGGTTTGTTTTGCCAGCAAATTAAATGTTGCTGAATCATCAAACAAATATCAGGTCTCAATCCCAAAACGAATTTTGACACAAACTGTCCTATGTCTTTGGGATCCATTACATCTAATCCACTGTATTGTTTGAACGTTTTCAGTAGTCTCTCATAATATTCATGGACTGTCACCTTGGGTTCCTGCCTAGTCCGATCTATTTTGACCCAATCTATGTCCTGCGGTGGCACTTTATCTTTCATCCATGCCATTACCCTTTCATATTTCTCCATGACTCTTTCTGAGCATCCCTCTCCGGTTCAGATGTGGGCTATTCGACACTAACCTTGCATGCTGTCCACAAGTCTCCTGGGACTACAATATCAAATAGGGTGTTCAAATCAATCCACAGTACTTAAGAGATTTTTACAAACCTCTCTACCTGTTTGTACCACTCCACGGGATTCTCTCTCAGCTTAGGAAAGGAATTGGTAAATGCAGCTAAATCTCCCCTACTCCAGGGCACATGCACATAGCTCCCATTCGCTATTTCTCACAAAGGGTATGCTTCCATCCTCTGTAGCCCTCCCTCCGGGGACATCACAATTGTGCTCCGCCTGACAGTCCCTTTCTTGGACCACCTTTCCTCCCATTTATCCAGATCTCTCCATGTTCTTATTCCTGTGATCAGTTCCCTTATGTGTGTTTTTAATCCAATTGTCCTCCTCCCATCAAGGTCCTAATCTGAATAATGCAACCTATGGTTACCCTGCAATGCCTTTGTTCTTGACAGGTCTACCATGTACTTGTCTGCCAATTCAGATAATCTCTCGTGTACAGCTCTCGCCTTCCGAGTAATATCCTTTGCTATAAACAGCACCTCATCTTGCTTGTACATGTCAATCCTCTCCAAAGGCAACGTACCATCTATTATTTCATCCAGATCAGATTTTAAACTGGTTACGTCAAGCCTTCTTGCCTTTATCTCACCTTTCAGTGTGTCATTCTTAGAGGGTCCATTGACATCTCTCCCATCCCAGCTCCTAGCCCTACGCCTGGGCTCAGGCGAGTTATGGGGAGTCCTCCCATTGTTCCATCTCTCCAGGTCCCACGCAGTTCCATCCCCTCTTGGGATGTGGTGAAACGATGCTCTATTTCCCACAGTCCCACTCTGTCTATTCTGCTCGGACTCTCTAAATGCATGATAAGACCCTCCATGGTTCCCCATGCTTTCCCCATGCTTTCGCAATTCCCTTGCTGTCTAGTATCACTCAACACATGGTAAGACCCTTCGAAACTCCCCATGTTCCCGCGATCCCAATGTTGCCTACTATCGCCAGGTGTATGGTGAGTGCACTTAAAGCTATCCCTGTACTCTTGCGTCCTTCGGTCTCCCTCGCTGTGTATGAGACGAGACGCCCTTCCACACTCCGTACTTCTATCCTTTTGTCCCTGTCCATTCCCATCATGTGAATGACGTGTAGCTCCGCTATTTTCCTGACTTTTGCCATCGCACTCCTGACTGCTTTCACTAGCCCCACAGTGAGACAATGTTCCATCGCCTCGACTTCCCCACTCTGCTTCCGCTCCTGACCTGTTACTCTGGGTTCCCGTATTAGCATCCCACTCTCTCAAATCAGCCCTCAATTCCTTAAAGGACTTCGGCCGTGGTCCCCTTAGATCCATCGGTCCTCTCTGACCCCCCTGATCTATTATGGGATCCACTGCTGAATTCAATGGGGTGCTCCGATCTCTTGGTCCTGGCAACTGCCTTCGGTATCATATTGTTCCTACTTTCCATTTCTGCTCTTTCTCTGTCCAGCCGTACCTGTTCCTCCTCTCGTGCTTTCTCTGGGTCATAAATCGATACTATAGGACCTATGGTAACAGGTACTTGGAGAGCGTCTGGCAATTGATAGGACTTGGCACGCCTGTTTCTGGCACCTTTTGTACCACGAACCTTCCGACTACTCTCTGTACTGGACTAGGTTGAGGTGTTTCCTCACCTTTGGCGTGTTCCCTATCTGTTATAGGAGGTGGTCTATACTATCCTATGCCAGCCCCATCCCCCCTTTGGAGCTCGGCACCTTCCATCCCTCTATTGTACGGAGGCGGTCTGTCTATCAACAACCTATTTATCAGACTGTCCTCTGTCTCGCTCTCATCATCCTCCTCTGGTGGTCTTTTGTCTCCTGCAACTTCTATCACTGGGTACAGTTTATCTACTTCAATAGTCTGCACTCTCCACTTTTTAGCTTCCTCATCCCATTTGGCATCCTGCACTGCTCTTACCGATCGTCTCACTCTTTCTTGACGCCTGTTCTGGTTCCTGTCGTGCGCCGCCCTAATTCACGCATTAAGGGCTTCAAACTGTGTTGGTCTGGGCAGAGGTCTCATTGAGGTCATAACTGCTTTTAACTGGTGCAATACTTCTAATCTAAACGTTCCGTATTTCGGAAAAGTCAGTTCCTCCTTCCCCTCTGTAATCTTACTCCAATTAGAAATCCACAGTATAGTATGCAACCCAACATTCGTAGCCATATAATGAGCTGGTGTACCCTCTGGCGGGGCCTCTTCCCCGTTAAAAGATTCTCTCCTTTCTCTCTTAAAGATCGCTCTCAAGCATTTAAAACACCTCATGATCCAATCTACAAGTTTCCTTAATTCCCTGCGTTTGTTCACTTCCTGGTGACAATCCACCAATCACACCGCGGTTCTTGCTAACCGGCCTATCACAGCACGGCTCGCGTCAACCGGCCTATCACAGCGCGGCTTCACACCAACCGGCCTATCACAGCGCGGCTCTCCCTGACGTCACTCGTCTCCCCTTCGCAGCAGTTCCCCTCCTTTCTCAGCTCATATCCCGGTCATGCATGCGTCCCATTCATACTCTGAAAAATGATTACTTCCGACCAAGCGATCACTTTTCTTGACTGTACGCCCACAGTCTAACTGTAATTGTCACCTCAATTGACGAAATGTCTTCCGTAAACGTCCAGACAGTCGCCTTAACTGATAGGTTACTTACACACAGTAACTTCCGACCAGCGTCCGTTACTCATACACTCACTCTTGCATTCCCCCTATCACGGTCCTGCGGGCGATCAATGGTACCTCATGACCCCCTTCACAATGGTCGACAATTACTCTGGATGTCCGATACACCCGAACCACTTAAGCTCTTCTCTGAACTTAAGATTTTCACCAGGTTGCGCGCGCTCACAACCCTGCCTCAATCACACTACAGGCATTCAACTCCGCATGACATTACAACACAAATACAACACAAAACACCGCAATCTGACGACGCATGACCCTTATTATACTCACTCTCGACCGACTCTGCTGCTTTTCTCTCGTACCGTCAGCACCTTCTTCGGCAGGTGATTCTTCTTCTGCTCATCTCTCGATCTCTAGGGGCCTCGGGGTAATCTTAACCTAGTCTAGATCACCTTCCTCTAGAAGGCAACCATCCTAATCTGCTACCAACTGGGAGGGCGGGATTTTCGATCTCTTATCCGACTACTCTAGATCTAAATCCCCACTTAGGTCGACTGAATCTTTGTTGCCTGTCATAGAGTAAAAAAAAGCAATCCACTACTAAGTTAATCAAACCAATATTTGGCACAACTCTGAAGAACCACTTACCACGAATAAGTTTTAAAGTTTTATTATAAAGCCAAAGATAACTGGAGATACAAACATCTCAATATAAGGTTCAAAAGGTGTACTGGCACCAAGACAAACATGAATTCTCTAAACGATCTCAGGCGACAGAAGAATATTACCAAAACCTATTCAAATATCAGCAAGTTTGCAAGAATAGACACAAGTTGTAACTTAAGTGTCATTTACAAAAAGAGAAAAATCAGGTTAGACTGTCCCTACACTAGACTAGGTGACATCCCTACTTAGCAGACTCTTAACCTAAAAAGGTGTCAGCCGTGGTGACTTCCGAAGAAGTTCACTCACTTTCCCTTAGTCTTTGGTGTAAATCTGTGCATTGCAGTCATGCCCTCTCTGCCTACCCATCCGCTCTCTAAGGGTCCTCAGGCCATCTGCTCTAACTCCACCCCAGGGTACTGTCCCTAATACAAAATCACAATTACAGTTGAAACGCCCCTCAGAGACGCCCCTCACGTACACTTCTCACGTGGTTTCGGTTTTGGCTTTTTCCATACTGATACTCCTCTGGGCTTCTTGTTAGCATTGACCTTGCTTCCCAGGCTTCTTCTCGGCAGGCCGGTACCCCCCAGGAAATTCCTGGAGCCTCCTCCAGGCCTGTGCCTGTCTCCCCGGACAGAGCTCTATTCATGACTCTCTTGATTGGAACCCCCTCACACCTGCAAACAGACACCCATGAATTGGGCCCCAAATTCCGACCTCCAGTTTATCTCTCAAGTCGTAAAACTTTGAACATGGTCGGCAATTTATGCTTAACGAGAGCTGAATTTAACTAGCACATGCAGATCAAGGAAGCAACTTTATCTTTCCAGGCCTACTAAATTACTTGTAACAGGCCTGTACTCCGTGAACCTTTATTTCTTAAACTAAAACACTATTCTAACCTATTACACTCTGATTATATGAAACACTTCTATAAAATATAACTTTAACATATGATCAATAATATTCTGAATAATAGCAAATCCATCTTATGTGAACCTGCAAAGGCACGTTTTCGTTCTTCATACATTGCCATGAGGCCTACACATTTCTACGTTTGGCAGCATTACATTTTCTGCAACAGTCACATAACATGGAGTCTTACCAGCGTTCTAGCATCTCTAAACATTACTACATTAGCTTCACACTCTAAAATATGCATTCTACATTGATTAAACACTCGTGTGTATATGCATTTCTATATATTTTCGACACTCTTAGGTCTTTTGACTAGATTCGTGCATCTTACACGTAAATATGGTGCACTTATACATTTTAATCAAATTGCGCTCTCTCAGTTCCCCCCTTTGATGACCTCTAGGGGTCATCACCATCACAACACCAACATTGAATTGAATCAAACAGAACTTGTTGCAATGCTCCCTCGCTTTATCATTTCTAGAGCCCTCAGACTCCTGTATTGGTTATCCTGCATCGCAGCTAATCTCTGCTCCTGCTCCTGCTCTCTCATGGATCTTTGCAACCTATTTGACCTATACCATTGGTACAGCCTCACTAATCCCCATAATATGATTACACAGATCACTATTATGATGATAGGCTTCAGTATGTACCATATAAAACTTTTCCATAGATTGGCGAACCAACCTCCAACTTTACCCATTCTGTGACCCACTCTTTCCCACACATTCACTTTTGACAGATCCTCAATTTCCTGATGAATTTCAGTTATGTTCCGTATGTATTTCTCAAGAGGTTTTGAATTGTCTGGAATGTAAGTGCAACATTCCTGGACCTTCAAAGCCTTACAGACTCCGCCCTCTTTGGCTAACAGAACGTCTAGAGCAAGTCGGTTCTGAAGAACCTTTGCCCTTATCGATTGCATCTCTCCTTCCACCAACATAAAAGATCGAGCAGTACTGGCGGATAATCTATCTACAACTGTTGCCAATCTCCTGATCTTGACATCATTCAGTATTAACGCTAGAAGGGGGAACATAGCACCAAATACGTCTCCAACTACCTCATCATCTCCTACATCTCGTCTCCCTCTGACTTGAGTTTTTCCCTCTATGATTTCTAAATCCTTAGCGTTCTTCATACATTGCCATGAGGCCTACACATTTCTACGTTTGGCAGCATTACATTTTCTGCAACAGTCACATAACCTGGAGTCTTACCAGCGTTCTAGCATCTCTAAACATTACTACATTAGCTTCACACTCTAAAATATGCATTCTACATTGATTAAACACTCGTGTGTATATGCATTTCTATATATTTTCGACACTCTTAGGTGCTTTGACTAGATTCGTGCATCTTACACGTAAATATGGTGCACTTATACATTTTACTCAAATTGCCCTCTCTCACACACCACATAACAATGACTTGTGTAAATAAAGCCAGGATTGCAAAGATTGGATCGTACCAACATGAACCAATCTGTCACCTGTCATGACCGTGTAACTGGCTGAAGTTGGTTGCTGATCCCCGGTTTCTATGTGCAGCTGTCCCCCAGTTTAGGGGAACACGCGCCCATCTTCAGATATCTTAAAACATATACAGGCGGCAGCTTTTTGTTACAAAATTAGTCAATAAGGCATTTTCTACATTTTATGTCTCTCAGCTCAATGTTCTATAATACGAGTCGATATCACTATGATTAACAGCCCCCGCCTCACATTAATGTCCTTGTTTCTGCAGGTTCAATGTTCGGCATGCTCCAGGCTCTGTTATTAGAGATCAGTGTGGATCGGTGAACAGCGGCTCCATTGAATCCGCACCATGCATCAACAGTTTATACTGGATCTGCCAGAAGGAAGCGGAGACCTCCTGCTCCAGGGTGTGAAGCTGCAGTCAGTGACTTCAACATCAAGGAAACCCCAGCAGGGTGGGTGTCAATCCCTTGGGAATAAAATACTAGGAAAGCATTTCCTGAGCAGTGTAAAAACACTGAAAGTGCTGCGTGCTCTACATAAAGGTGTTAATTTGGCCAGACTTGAATCTGCCTCAAAACCCTGACATTCTAGTTGGCAAACGTCACCAGGCTGGATGTGGCTTCTGTTCAATAATCTGTTAATCAGTGTGTGCGTGGGTCGCAGTCCAGCGACTCAGTCCCTTTCAGAGGTCAGCACACCCCTCAATGTCTCCGCAGTATGTAAACCAGCTCCCTCATGGAGGGCACTTCCACATGGTTCCACATCCGTGCATCTTGTTGGCTGATGTTTGCACAGTGCTCCTGTCTGTAGTGTGTGTTTGTGTGTTCAGCACAGTGAGCAGAGCTCAGTTTCTCACATTGTTTTAGCAGAATCAATACCCAATAACCTAACCAATAACCGTGTTCAGGTACCAGCGTGTTTGCCTCCAAACAATGCAAAATACATACTACAGCACTTCTGTGCATCATATTTTAAGGCCCCGCAGGGTCCTGTGGGTCTGGAGAAGGGGCTGATGTGGGCCTCAGAGGTAATGTCCAAATAAAAGCATCAAAACACATAACATGCAGATTTATTTATTTACATATATTCTTTTAAATGCAATTTTTCATCACATAGTCATGGTCTACAAACATAGCAAGTGACACAGAGAAGAATGAAGATGGAGCCTCGGGTGCCTTACAATTCAACTGTATGTTCCCGTCTGTGTGATTTCCCCCTCATGGCCCTTATTATGAATCACCTGTGGGTCCAGTGACCCTGTGTCCCTGCAGAAGGGTCTTGTTTCTGTTAAACTATGTGGATGTTCAAAAGATGAACACTCTGGGGAAGTGGAGGAAGGAATAGGGGATTACTGGATGACTTGCTCCTGGCATTGCAGAGTCAACCAGTAATTACACTTATTTCGGTGGAACATTAGGGCTCCACTGAGAATGCCTGGTAATTCTGCACCCACACATTTAAGGGGACCCTGGTAAGGTCAATTGTAGGGGTGTGAACTTACGAGATATATGACTGGGGCCCTTCTAATAAAGCCGGATAATGTGTGAGCCTGGTTAGAGATCACGGCTTAAAAGTGTATTTTAACAAAGGTTCTCTGGTGTGAATCTACAAACTGGACCCCAGTCCGGCAGGAATGAATCTAGTGACCGCCTGTGAATCTGCTCTCCTGGGACTGGAGTGCACAGACTGCACGCGCCAGCGGAATTTAAAGCCAAAATTACCCCAAATATATGAACAGACTGGAAGAAAATGTTTTTGCAGCGTCAGGGGGTGCTCATGTTGTTTCTCTTTCCATTGGTGCGTGCTCTGTACTCGCGTTCAGATGCTCGTCAGCCTCACAGAAGGAGCATAAGTAGACACAGAGTCCCACACCCACACACTACAAGCTACAGAGCCTCTTACCCACCCGTACTGGACACTGCCTCACAGGCACAAGATGGGTATGGAATAGAATACATGCGCAGCGATAGAAAGGGTGAGGCTGCTTCACTTACAGCTGGTACCACAGAGAGAATACCAAGTGTACCCCTGTATGAGGTGGGCACCGACAGCATTAGGTGGTGCCCCACGAGAACCATTCAAAGATGGCTGCCTCTTTCTGTTCACTGCAACATAGGATTTGGGGCACACGTCACAACTCACTGAGGCCTGGTACTTTCCACAAATGCTTCTCCAAGAATCTGGATGTTTGAGACTACAACATGTATATGGCTGTGCAGAACAGTACATTGCATTTCCAGAAGGGATTATTCTTTGCCATGGACTGACAAAGGAAATAGGTCTGGATTCTATATTGTGGATTTTCACATAGACACAGTGCACATTTCCATAATTTTTTACACATTTGCACATAATGAAACATAACAACATACAAGCATATATTAAAAAATAGATCAGCACCTGCACACATCAGTACACACACGGGAGTAGCGGCACATAAAGGCCACTAGCCCTGCAAAAAAAGGATGTGGCCTAGCGGCTAGAGCTGCCAGCTTTGGAACTGGAGCGCTAGGTTTGAGGCTCCGCATGAGCTCAGCATACTGTGATTCTAGGCAAATCGCTTAATTTCTCTGTGTCCTTGTGTAATCTAACTGGTGTTCTTGTAAAGCGCTCCAACACTTTCATGTTAAGTATGCACTATATGAAACTTTAAAAGAACATGCCCACAGACTACCTGACATGAAGTTACGCATGTATACTGAATACGTAATACACATATGCTAGAATCCCTGGTTTTAGTAAATCCCAACAGCTGCAGTACGCTATGATAGGACCTCGACAACACCCCTCTGACACCTGAGAAGGCCATTCTAAATGCAGCTGCAAAAACATGAAACACCTATTTTCAGATATTTAAGTGTCTTTCGTGCAACACCAAAATAAACTTAATACTCCTTGTCAAAGCAAATAGAGCTGCCCTTGGCTAGCTAATGCAATGGTTACATATTGCAATGCAAGCATATGCCATAAAAATATAAAGAAGGAAAAAAAATATTAATAATAACCGTCACCTATAATATTATCAGAACTTCCTAGCATAATTGATGTAACTTGAAAACATAATTTACTCACACACGAAGATGAAAAAATAAAGAACGATAAAGAATGGAAAGGAAAAAGCATTGGCAAAGTTAAGCATTGACTCAACAGCACTGGTACTTGAGTGTACTTCTTTTTACCCGGATGTGCACATAGAATCACAGTGCTAATTGCTAAAGTGAGGTCACAAAGTGATGTCCTTGACATGAGGGGTGGAGAGGCGATCTACAAGACCCTGTACATCCATATCTGATTACACAAATACATTACACGCTTTTAGGGCCAGGGAGATTAAGTGCCGGAGGCAGAATTCAAATCTGTGTCTCCAGGTTCCAAAGATGGCCACTGGGCCACATCACCTCCCTCTGACCGTTATTTGGCTTCTTCCACAGAGTGAAACCCCAGAGGTTGAGAGTCAGTCACTGGCTCAGAGACAGCAAGGTAAAAATAACACAATATCTCGTCTTTATGGTGCCATATAGATATATATTGCCTGTATGCTGTGTTAAGTTAGCATGAGCTATTTAGGAGTTTAAACGCCATTTTACCTTTCTGCTGCTTTTGCACACGACACATAGCTGTTGCTTTAGCTTTGAGCCTAGTAGAATGTTGTGATTCATGCGAGAATAATATGTTGCATACTCAGTTTTAGGCTGAATCCTATTGAGGCCTTATATATCATTAAGTTTTTTTTTCTTTTCTCTCTCAAATTTTTTCAAAATTATGATGGAAAATGTTTAAATATCAGACCTATTGGCTTTAATAACAGTAGACATTACATTGTCATGCTGGTAAGATTTTGGATTTTTGTCGGACTAAATTGTTTTTCCTCACCGACTCGAATTTCAACTGAATGCTTTATTGAACTCTGCATTTCAAAATTGAGTCCCTTATCTTTTCTTATCTTATCTTATCTTATCTTATCTTATCTTATCTTATCTTATCCTATCCGTGCTCGGATCAAGGGAGGGTTTCATATAGATATATATTGCCTGTATGCTGTGTTAAGTTAGCATGAGCTTTTTAGGAGTTTAAACACCATTTTACCTTTCTGCTGCTTTTGCACACAACACATAGCTGTTGCTTTTGCTTTGAGCCTAGTAGAATGTTTTGATTCATGCGAGAATAATATGTTGTTACTCTGATATCAGCCTTTTTTGGCGAGCTGTGTCTGTACAGTGAGTGCTGAAACCTTCAAGGATATCTCAACACAGTGGTTGTTATGAGGTCTGATCTTCGCACGTTCCTAGACTTAACATACATGCAGCTGCAGCCAAGTTCTGGCTTTAGGCGCGTTTTATATTGCTTTGCACAAGAGCATACAAACACACTTGATGGTGCTTCGCATGCAGAGAGCTGGGGGCAGATGATGTGATCCCTTACCACTAGGATCTTGAGGTATGGGGCCGCCCTGCTAAAACCCAAAGAGACCTTCTTAGATATAATATAATATACTAGCGCGGGAGGGTGAGAATTAGGTGTTGTTATACCCAATTCGTTTTAGCATAATACCATGCTTTCACCGTTTGTGTTCTGTGGACTAGTGACTATGCTGATTAATTTGTTTCTTATAATATGTTTGCTTGTATTAGCTAAGATACTGCGTTTGAGAACACTGCATTACTGAATAAACGTTTCAAATATGCACGTGTCCTCTTTTACTCCTTGTTCTGGATTGAAATGATTGTATAACGAAAGAGTGTTCATGTGTTCCACGTTACCTGAGGTGTACTAAGTCCATGTTCCGGTTTGTCTAAGCATTGGGAGTTTTGTGGTAACCAATGAGACACTGTAGCTAGTCTGGTAGGGGATTTTGGGTACTAAGGTGAGTTTTGGCACACCCTAATTCACTGAGTTTCCAAGTCTCTATGCACAGTTTGTCGTGTTCTAATCTAGGACCCCGATCAATACTGTGACCTTATGCCCCTATACGGCTATAATCCATTCATATCCCTATAATGGCATAAACGATCAGAGCCATATTTCAGCCATATTTCAGAAACTCGCCTCTGCAGCTCATTACAGTACATGACACAGCAGAAGCCACTATCTTAGATTCCTAGATTACACTCCGAGTTCTTCAACAAGATAAAACCCAGCAACCTGGGAAAGCCCCGCTTGCTATGTTTTGATTAGTAATAGAACTCTAATGAGCACTGAAAGGACGATCACTTCCTAGTGACATCTTTATTGACGTCTTATGTCCAAAAACTTACGTCAAACAAGGCACCTTTCAGGTATAAATATTACCAACGTTGCCTTAAACAAGCGCGACAATAACGATGGTGTGGTGAATACAGGAGCAGAACAGCTGTCCCTTGCAGAGCCCAGCAGATGCAAGCAGCCCACGGACGCTGCCCCTCCTCCTCCTTGACGCGCTGAGAGAGACGCTGTCTTTTCTCTTGCCGAGAAAATCCAGCTCCGGCGTTTCCAGCCTACTCGTGCAAGTGACTGGGATATCGAGTCCTGAAAGGAGATACAATACCTCCAACATTCTATTCCAGAGGTATGGTGTTGACTAAACCCTTAGAGAGAATTCTTGAAGCAAACCTTGGCAAAACCAACTTAACTTAAACTGCTACTTACTTACTCCCTCCCAAGTATTAGGCTTAGGTCAGGTACACTGGGGTAGGCGTAGTTAGAAGCATCAGTTGAGTACGTTAGGTAAATGTATATATGAATGTATATATTTTATTCATTTTAACCATTGTATGGCTAAGAAACCATATCAATGCTTTTACAGTATTATTTCGCAATCCTCCTTTTACTGTACGCACTTTTTATAATAACAAGTCTTGCAATTGTGGCAATTCATTTCTCTTGCATGAGAAGAAAGACTGTTCAATAAATAATACCTTTTATTGAAAACGCCCGTCTCTCTATTTCTCTGCACCTTGATGAAAGTAATCTGCACAACTGACTGAGTAAAATAACTGTCTATTGTTTCACACGACTCTAGAGATTGACTCTTATTCTAAGGAGAAAAGTTGTCATGTTTATGCGGTTGTTGGAAAACTGAATCCCTTCTTGTCTGTGCCAGGGAATCTGATCACTTCCTATTCAGTCAAGAAAGTTTCCAGTGACCTCTGAGCTAGTTGGTAACAAATCCAATTAAGTTTAGCATAGTCAGTAGAGACCTGGAAGACCGCACTTCTACGTCTACACTGCTGTTTATGTTATTCCAATGTGCAGGGCCTATAGGGAAAATAGGAACTACACGACATGGCGCCCAACGTTTGGTAAGGTGATAAAACTAACGCAAGACGTTAGAGTAACTCAGTCGTGCATTTTTCACACAGACCCTTTCTCCCGTAAATACTCCAAAAGACGTCTGGAGTGGGTGAAAGGTTAAAATCCGCCCGAACTTAGTAGGAAGAGATTCCTATGTAAAGCTCTGGTTTATTCAACGTTGAAGGATACAGTGTTCCAAAATATTGTGCACCTAATCTTTGTTTCCTTGAAACCTGATCTGTAACAAAAGACCTTCCTGACAGTAAAATGTCAGATTTAGAGAACGGAACCTCTGGAGCCGCAGTAAATGCGACTGAGCAGGGTCCCGACGGTGTTAATGAACCGGGTGCGATAATCATCCCGGTCAACATAAGAAAAACTATAACGTTAAAACTTATAGACAATGGACTGACCACACAAGGTGGCACAGTCTTCTTCGTGATAGAGGCACACGAATATCGGCAGACAGAGGTATTCTATTCATGGTTAAAATTTCCAGCGGCAAACGCTGCAACAAACGCGTTCCACTATTATAAAATAGGGGAACCACCGGATGAGTACGCTCCCTTCGAGGAGATTGAAATCCCATTAAAATACCAAGAGCATCTGCTCTGGTTTAAAGGCGCCCTAAAACATAATGATCATATTACCAGGCTCGGTCCACTAGGTAGACCAGGAGCAACGTGGCCGGTTCTAGCCAGCTACACACCACATCCGGACATTGCAAAAATGTCGAAAGAGGAGCTGTTAGTACAGCTAAAAACATTAATTAAAATACATAGATAATTAGTCCAATAAGTAATGCGGACTGCAACAGTCAAAACAACTGTTAATGTCCCACAGCTGACCCCTCATCAGGGGAACACAAATAAAATTACACTACAGAACATACAATCATGTCTTGGTAAAACACCCATAAAACGGAAACAAATTCCTTTCTGGTTAGCGCAGAAAATTACTCAAATAGAGGCAGTATTTCCGAATACTGCCCCTATTGAGAAACACAGAATCCTGACCATCTGCCTTCCAAAGGGGGTCGCACCACACGTGGAGGACTGTGACACTTGGGGTACAGTCTTTGCTTCCATTTTCACAAAAACACATGGTGTTCCGTCCATGGTGGTAATACCAGATGTGCTAAAACAGATTCAGAATGATAACGGTCCAGAACCTGCTTTAACTCTTGGTATGAAATTACTGAAAGACTTCAAACAGGTCTCGGCTATATTACTAGCCAATATAAAAGGAGAAGGAGCATCTGTGGTGATCCGCCAGAAATTGAAGGAAACAGATATAACAGATCAACCAATTGAGCTTACCAGAATTATAGAAAAATGTTAGTAAGAATTAGGTAGAGACAGCTTGGGTTGGAAACCAGTGAAACCCCAACTACTCGAAAATCCTGAAAAATGATTTATTAAAAATAATTCTAATACTCCTAAAAAGAGCTGGGATGGAAATAAACAATCCAATCCCAAGGAAAAAGTTATCCAGTCCAGAGGAAGGTCTCCTCGACGGAGGGAAATAACTCCGACTCGAGAACACCAGTCTCCCCAGAGGGAGCCCTCTGAGAAAAGATATAACCTTAGAAATAGGGATAATTTGAAGAAGCCTGATAGATATCAAAGTATTGATACACGTCCCTCTCGATCTTTTTCGCAGAAATCGGAAAGAAGAGGACGGTCAGACGCAGGAGAGCACACCAAGTCCAAAGACAAGGAACCTGCTCAAAGTAAAAAATCACAATTTCCAAGAAAGAAGGTAGCCAGTATTAGAGTAATCGAACATGCCGAGAATACTGAGGACACAGTTGAAAAACGGGGAGTGGGCACAGACAATGCTAGACAGTGCAGCAGAAATCAGCATAGCTCGCAAGATCCTGATGAGTCATCTGGAGACAGTGGACACGAATGAATACATTCAAGTAGAAACTGCCGACACCAGAGTTAGCGAACCTCATAAAATATACGAAATAACACTGCGTATAGAGGGTGATAAGACTAGGAAAATAAGGGGTCTGTTTTGGGATAACCTCTCAAAAGGCTATGACATCCTGTTAGCTGAAAAAGATTGGCCCCCGGAGATTGTCAGGGAGTGCCCTCGTGGCGAAGAAATGATTATGCCTGCCTTCTCGAATCACATTCCGATTCATACTAAATATATATATGCGAGGAAATGGGCAGTAGCCCAGGCACCGGCATTATATAAAAATCATGTGGGAAGGGATGAGGACTCTCCTCCTCACAAAATCCAGTTAGAAAGTCAACCTACTGCACAAAGGCAGTATCCAATTAAGCTAAAAAACAGGTCAGGGAGATTTTAGATCAACTTGAATACCAGGGGGTGATTGAAACATGCACCTCTCAAATGAACAATCCTTTGTTTCCTGTCCCCAAACCGGACGATTCATATCGTCTAGTCTTGGACTACAGACACCTAAACTCATGTTGCAATACATTTGCAGTGCAAAATTCGCATAGTGCTGCACTAATGAATAACATAGTTCGCAAAAAATATAAAACAACATTAGACATATCAAATGGTTTCTTTTGTCAAAACATTGCACCAGAAAGCAGATACTTGACCGCTTTCTCAGTAATGGGGTCTCAGAAAAATTTCTGTAGGCTCCCACAGGGATTCAAGAACAGCCCAGGACTATTCTCAGCCAGAGTAACAGAGCTACTACAAATATATGATGATGAGGCATTATCTTATGTAGATGATATCTATCTCACAGACGACGACTTGGAGACTCACTTGAAAAGAGTGAACACCATAATACTTGGGTTTGCTGCAGAGGGTTACAAAGTCAACTTTAAAAAGTCTCGAATTGCCCCTCTGACAGTATTATTTTTAGGGTACGAATTATCAAGTGAAGGAAAAAGCCTAGCGGACAACTTCTTAGACAAGTGCACGGTACTCCAAGCACCTAAAACGCTGAAGAACTTACAATCGATTCTAGGCTTCCTGAATTTCGGTAGAACTTACATTCTAAATTATGCGGAGAGGGTTAAACCTCTCTACAAACTAATTAAACCTGATTTTAAACCAATCAACTGGACTCAAAAACACACAGAAATTTTGAGATCACTGCAAACAGACATGTTAGCAAAAACAAAATTAGATACACGTGACAATACACGCAACCTTGTAATCCGAGTCATCCCAGGAAGATGCGGATTCACGTACCTGACCTCTAATGAGGGAGAAAAGGTACCAACAGCTTACAAATCTCACTTGTACACACAAGCAGAAAAAACATTCAGTCTCACAGAAAATACTGCGAAAGCAGTACTAACTGCAATAGCTAATGAACGAGAACTAGCACACGGCAAAAGATTGACTGTCTTCACTGCGGAATCCGCATTTGAGGCACTATTCAGCCCAGTAAACATACCTACAGTGTCACTGGATCCGAAATGGATACAGTGGGTAAATTCTCTTGCTGCAGAAGACGTGAAATATTATTTCTCGCCGCGCATGAAAAAACTGAATGATTTACCATATGAAAAAGAATATTCTCTGCCAATCGAAATTCTCCCCCTACCACAGTACTCCTGTATAATATATACAGACAGATTTTTACAGCACTACAATGTAGAAAACAAATCATACGATGCAGCCTGCGCAATTGTTAAAGGTCGCTGACTGTGCGGTAAATTCAGACCGAAAATAACAAAAACTGAATCACTGAAAAAATGTTCGGCTCAGCGAGCTGAAATTAGATCTTTAAAGATGGGGCTTGAAAATGCGGAACGTGAATTCCCGACACTAATAGTGTGCGATTCGCATTTTTGCATCAACTCTTACAATAATGAGTTGCAGAGCTGGGTTCAAAATGATTACAAAGATGACACAGGTGCCACAATCAAGCATAAAATGCTTTGGAAGCAAGTAGTTCTTTTACAGAAAGAACTACAAAAGACTCACGTGATACACACTCGGAGTCATCAACGTGATGGCGTTCACGTTACAGGGAATTCATTGGCTAATACAGCCAAGGCGGAAGCAACTAAACCGGCTTCCGTAGCCACAAAAAAGCGTTCAGAAAAATACATAGACAGGGAAACCATGCTGGCAGTAAAAACGTCCTCAAAGGGCAGCTGTGCAGCACTACCCGTGAACTATCCACTCAATTATGCATACGTAATTGATGCAAACTCTGTTGCTTTTGCTCGAAGCCCTGGAGTGGGGGATAGGGTAATTCCAAACATGAACAGGAGAAGTTTCCTCATACAGGAAGCACATATGGGGTTGGGTCTGAGACACCAAACAATCGGGGACTCTCTGAAAGAATTACAATCAGAGTATTGGTGGCCTGGAATGAGCGTAGATATTAATTATTTTGCAAAAAATTGTGAAGACTGCAACAGAGATTGCAGTGGAGAACCGGCCAGCCTAGTGTCAGGAACCCTAATAGAAAGCATAAGGCGCTCTATACGCATAATCAAAAAAGAGAAATGCGTCCCAATGTATGTTATTTAAGACTATACACTTAATAAATGTGGCCCCAGCGCTCGGCTGACGCCAAAACTGTTATAAAAGATCTGCGAGTCTTTATCGGCACGTACGCAATTGCCATGTTCCATTCTGACCAGGGTCCTGCTTTCAGCTCTCGAGCTTATAAGGAGGCCATGGCCAGTATGGGTGTTGGGTTGCGGTTCTCTTGTCCATTCCAACCGGAAGGAAACAGTGTAGTGGAAAGAAAAAAACGAGACATAAAGCAATCTATAACAGCGAAGGTATTAGGTTCGGGTGATGGGTGGGTCAAACATTTAATAAGTGTCCAACTTAGTCTAAATAATTTGCCAAGAAATTCTCTAAAAGGTTTCAGCGCGTACGAAATATTAGTCGGAACTAGAATGCACATTCAGGACTTAGATAGTCAGGTATCAGTGGTAGAAGATAAGAATAAAGACTTTGACATCAAAGATCGTTTGGCTGTTTTACAGGACTTGAATGAAGCAAGAAAATCCTTAAGCAACATAAAAATAAAGCAACAGTCAACTACCACTGAAGAGGCACCATCAGCCCCAGTAAGGCCTGTCTGGATTCCAAAGATTGGGGATCTAGTCAGGGAGAAAATAGCAGTGAAGAAGGAATTTGGGCCTTCTTACAGAAAAGCAGTACCTGTCTTAGCAATCAACGGACCAAGATCAGTAGTACTACCGCCCCTTGCTGGTAAAAAGGAGAACAGAGTTGTGTCAATCGACCTGGTAAAACCACAATCATGTGGCCTATAATCAACAGTAGGCCAAGTGGACTCCCAAGAAATAACAGAATACCCAAATTTGCAACAATCCAAGAGGTTCAAACTGAAAGACTAATCACATTTGATAAACCTGCAGTGCACAGAGAGGGACTATGCAATTATGCCATGGAACGCGTGCCTCTTGAAACACAGATTGAAACAGTTCGTCAAGAAACACCAGTCTACAATGATGTGGCATCAGAATGTGCTACCGAAATCAAATTGAGAAAACAATTCCAACAATTGACAGAACTGCCTCCGGCTACTTCATCAACTTCGATAACTTTTCTGAAGATCAAAACAACCCTGAAGTAACGCCAGAAACAAAGACTTTTAAAGAAAAAGCAACAGAACTCTTTCATCAAATCAAAGAAGTATATCTGGATACACCATTGATTGAGCATTGGATAATCTCAGGGGTACTTATACTCCTACTATGCCTAATTTTAGTTTTAATTTTAGGAAAGTTTATTACAGTTCAATGGACACCGCAAGTCAGAACATCAACTTAGTCCTCAAACCACACAGATCATCCCACGTGAAGAAAAGAGAACTATCAACAGTAAATGTCACAGCCATTCCAATACCCGGGGGGGGTAGTATGGGACAAAACTGACTATGAAATATATGGTCCGCTCGAAATCCTGAAATATCCTCACCAGTTCAAGGTTTCCTTAAGTGACTTTGTAAAACCAAGTACATTTTCTGATGATTGGGATTTTGAAAGTATTAATAATATGATGTCTGATTTAGTGTTGTCAGCGAGATTTACAGAACATGATTATTTACAAGGTTCGTCTAAATAACAGATGTACTGCTTCTCACATTACGGAGACCATTATTTACATAAATCTGCACAACCTAGAAATGTTTTTTAAATATAACCAATGGGAACATTGTGCTACTCCACCTAAAAAGGGTTCGAAAACATTCTATGAGAAATTCCAGTACTTCTCAGGGTTTAACACAAGTGATGCAGAAACGTTTTATTATAAACTGTTGGATAAAACAGGATTGAAAACAATGCTGACAAATACTAAATTGATATATTCAGAAGCATTTTATGAAAAAATGATGACATTTGGTTATGATTTTTGGAAAAATAACATTGAAACAAAAACCATCTGGGGTACAAAAGATTGGCAGGTACAAGGCCTAGAAGCATTATTTCGAGCCTGCATGATCCCAGAACAAATAATGTTCTTAAATGACACAATTCACCAAACAACCTGTCTTGGTCTAGCTAAGATTAAAGACCTTAATAAACCGTCTATTCCAAAGCCAATACATGATAATGCAACTACAGATATTGAAATAGACGTATCAAAATTTTTACATCTAAACAGAACACATCCTGATTGGAAAAAGTGGTTAATCTGGCCTACTGACACGAATAACTGTCAAGATAGATTCCTGAACAAAACACAGGGGTTAAAAATGACCAGACCAGACCCTAGATACTCCCAGAGACAACATCCAGGGATAGTAACAACATGCAGTGTAGGGAAGCTGTGCCTTGAATGGCTAGAATCATCCACACTGGCAGAAATTAAGCAACACTTATCTTTACTTAAAGATGGTGCTGATTTGCGCAATTTCATTCTGGGACCTCGCAAACAGCGTCAAAAACGTTTCATAGCGACCAGTATATATGCGGCTTACAACGAGGCTTGGAAAGTAACACAAATTGAAACAGCTGAAAAATACGAGAAATTGATCCTATTAATTTGGAAAAATCACTTTCTGTTGTGGATAATGGGTTAATGACTCTGTCCTCCAGAATATATTCACTGGACAGTATTGTATCATCTGCCATAGATATAATAGACAATGTCTTGCTAATGTTACAGCATGGCCAGACACAATTGCGTTCTATTGTACAGTTAGGCTGGACGCTGCAAAATCTTCTTTCAGGCTATGTGCCATGGCGTTTAATCAACACAACGTCATTGTTTTCCATCTTTAACCTTACTGATAAACAAATCAGCTTGGCACAGAAAGGAGCAGACTATACAATCCTGAGCATCGAAAAACTTGAGAGATTACCATTGACAATGTCAGAAAGTCCTGTCATTGAATGGATAATACACAGGATTATCACAATTCCGATAACAACTTTCCGATTTAAAAATTGCCTTGAATACATACCGACTGGCCAGTATGAACGTTTGGGTAAAGGGTACATTAAGTCAGCATGGAAATTACCATATACACACACATGCTATAGTGACAGAAACAAACATGTATTTATTAGTGGTGAAAACTGCAAACATTCACTAAGCGGTATACTTTTGTGCCAAGGTATTATTTTACACGGGGCCTGTGAAGGTAATTCAAACAACCTTTCATGCCACCAACATGTCACACCTGCAACGCAGATAGAGCCCTTCTTTAGACAACTCGCAAATGGGAGTTACATTCTAATAACGGATCACAGCTGTTGTGGCCTTTTGCCAGGGAAAGCATATCTCGTACAAGTAACTTCCATGGTCAAATGCTGTATGCAAGCATTGTTTCCAAACGGCCCTGGAGACTCTGAGACTCCCATATGACCTCGTTTGAATGTCTCTTCCATACGAATTGATACTTTAAGCAGAATGAAGTCTGTGCTTTTACAGACAACAGTGCCCATCACGTCATCAAAAGAGACGTATGATCTCCAGGTTGCAAGGACAGCATCGGAGATTCATGACCTTTAATCAACAAATTGCCCCGTGCATTTAACAGAAATGCTTAGCCAAATTCTAAATATGTCAAATGCCATAGGCATCCCAGGCGTATTTAAGACCATTTTTTCGGGACTGTTAACACCATTCAAAGCAATTCAGGGAATCATCCCCAATTTTGTCCATTCAGTCTTTGGCGGCATACCCCTGATTCTGGGACTTGTAGCAGGCATTTTATTTTTGACACTCTTGCTCCGATATGGCAAGCCAAAACACAGACATGACTCTGGCAAGGATGGAAGAAACAATCCTAGCCATACGCTACCGGGACCGCATAACTAGAGTCCTTGGATTGGCCAGGCTGAGAGATCTGAACATGACCTGGTTTCTTTCATTCAGACCTATATGGCGGACCTGCATCTTACCTGTGCTTCGATGTATGCTATGCGGAGATGAATGCGTGTTAGACACGTGTCTTGCACTTCCATCAGCAGTACCAATGGATATCAATACTTTGCTAAGTCCTGTAACGGCTCACGCATTGTGTTGTCCCCAGCGGCTACCAATCCTGATGACGGCATTCGTTGAGACTCCTGTGCTAGGACTAGGTGGTGACAGTAGAGCGAGAAATAAAAGCAACATCACCCAGGTACGACCTTCTGTGAGCATTGCTGATCCAGACACCGATGATAGCAATCATTCTCACACCTGCCAAGTTATAGCATTATCGAACTTGGTCGAACTGTCACCTGATTTTGTAGACCAATTTTTTGAGAGCTTGTCTGATATGATGTTCTCCCCTGAACAGAAACAATAATTTTGGAAAATCATTCCGACACACAGCGTTCCCAGGACCTCTGAATTCGGCCTTCAGTTTTGATCAACAAAAGCTGCTGAAAAGCGTTGGAACTCTATTCCCCCGTTCACCATGAAAAATTTTTGGGGGATTGAACATTTTTCAAAATATTGACCTTTTTCTGGCACAAATACTTTGCTTAAAGTAGAACTATTCATGAAGAACGGAACTTCTATTTTTAGTTATATCTAGAGACATAATAACTTTACATCAGCCTCTAGCACATGTTGCAGCAATTGGATTTATATGTGATGAAATAATCTCGCACTTCTTTTCTGTATAAAGAGATATTTCATGTGTAATTTTTTCGCTTAATCGTTCACTGATTACATATGCTATAATTTTTTAATGATTTCTATGCCTAAAGACGTACAGTACCTATATTTTCATGCAGTTTCATGTATTTTCAAATACGCCATTTCAAATGCAAATATGTATTTTAGGGTGGGTAATGTTACACATGCATCTTATTGCTTTAGTTTTTAGTAATTTGATGGACATAAATTTGTGGAGTGGGTGTGGTGTTCTAATCTAGGACCCCGATCAATACTGTGACCTTATGCCCCTATACGGCTATAATCCATTCATACCCCTATAATGGCATAAACGATCAGAGCCATATTTCAGCCATATTTCAGAAACTCGTCTCTGCAGCTCATTACAGTACATGACACAGCAGAAGCCACTATCTTAGATTCCTAGATTACACTCCGAGATCTTCAACAAGATAAAACCCAGCAACCTGGGAAAGCCCCGCTTGCTATGTTTTGATTAGTAATAGAACTCTAATGAGCACTGAAAGGACGATCACTTCCTAGTGACATCTTTATTGACGTCTTATGTCCAAAAACTTACGTCAAACAAGGCACCTTTCAGGTATAAATATTACCAACGTTGCCTTAAACAAGCGCGACGATAACGATGGTGTGGTGAATACAGGAGCAGAACAGCTGTCCCTTGCAGAGCCCAGCAGATGCAAGCAGCTCACGGACGCTGCCCCTCCTCCTCTTTGACGCGCTGAGAGAGACGCTGTCTTTTCTCTTGCCGAGAAAATCCAGCTCCGGCGTTTCCAGCCTACTCTTGCGAGTGACTGGGATATGGAGTCCTGAAAGGAGATACAAGACCTCCAACATTCTATTCCAGAGGTATGGTGTTGACTAAACCCTTAGAGAGAATTCTTGAAGCTAACCTTGGCAAAACCAACTTAACTTAAACTGCTACTTACTTACTCCCTCCCAAGTATTAGGCTTAGGTCAGGTACACTGGGGTAGGCGTAGTTAGAAGCATCAGTTGAGTACGTTAGCTAAATGTATATATGAATGTATATATTTTATTCATTTTAACCATTGTATGGCTAAGAAACCATATCAATGCTTTTACAGTGTTATTTCGCAATCCTTCTTTTACTGTACGCACTTTTTATAATCACAAGTCTTGCAATTGTGGCAATTCATTTATCTTGCATGAGAAGAAAGACTGTTCAATAAATAATACCTTTTATTGAAAACGCCCGTCTCTCTATTTCTCTGCACCTTGGTGAAAGTAATCTGCACAACTGACTGAGTAAAATAACTGTCTATTGTTTCACACGACTCTAGAGATTGACTCTAATTCTAAGGAGCAAAGTTGTCATGTTTATGCGGTTGTTGGAAAACTGAATCCCTTCTTGTCTGTGCCAGGGAAGCTGATCACTTCCTATTCAGTCAAGAAAGTTTCCAGTGACCTCTGAGCTAGTTGGTAACAAACCCAATTAAGTTTAGCATAGTCAGTAGAGACCTGGAAGACCGCACTTCTACGTCAACACTGCTGTTTATGTTATTCCAATGCGCAGGGCCTATAGGGAAAATAGGAACTACACTACAAGTTCTGTATGAGCACGGAATCCCTGCGACAATGGGGAAGTTTATCAGAATTCATCATTCTACCATCTTGTGAAAAAGGATTGTTTGATCTTATGTTAGCTTTAGCATTTCAACAAATTGTGTTAAACTGGAAATGTTTGTCAAAACTGTCAACTAAATCATGGTGGAATACTGTATTCCAATATCATAGGTTAGATGTTGCTTATGCATCCCAATGTAATTCACATGTTAATAGAGATGTGTTTTGGTTGCCATTAACTAATTATTTAAACAGGGTTTCAATCAATGCGGTTTCTCATCATCGTTGTGAAAACTTCCAACCCCCTTGAATTCCTTCCTCTTTACTCTTCCCTTCTCTCTCTAATTCTGCCAAATTTTTATTTCAACAGTTTATTTGTTTACCATATTTTATAGTTTATCGAGCATATTATCATTTTACTTCTTAATTATGGTTTGTGAAATAGTTTTTCTACCCCTTCCTTCTCCTCTTTCTTCCCCTCCCACTTCTCTTCTTTTTCCCATAATATTCCTAAAATGTAAACAACTTTCTAATATGATTTCTTGCCTACTATATTTTGCATACCTGTTATCCTTTATATTATTATGCTTTAGGCCTATGTTATATTGTATTCACTTTTGTCTCAATAAAGCTTATTAAACACACAAAAAAAACGATATCTTAGTAACGTTTTATTTTTCATTGGCCAAGTCTGAGCCAGATTGTGCAGAGAGGGGTTGAGGCATGGGAGGGGGAGGAGGAATGCTATGTGCACTTTTAAGTGCGCATGTGTGTTTGGCCGGCTGTCTCAGGCCGGCCAAACACACATGGCAACTTAGGTTTCTCAGCCCAGCTTCATTGAGCAGCCGAGCTGGAGAAACCTCACAG
This sequence comes from Lissotriton vulgaris, assembly GCF_964263255.1. Classification (NCBI taxonomy): domain Eukaryota; kingdom Metazoa; phylum Chordata; class Amphibia; order Caudata; family Salamandridae; genus Lissotriton; species Lissotriton vulgaris. The sequence goes on from NC_141695.1 coordinate 95,184,913, forward strand.
ACTCCATGACCTAAGCGGAGCAGTTCTCAGCCCACTCAGGCCAATCAGGCCAATCCCCGCGCTGCTCTCATATGAGAGCAGCGTGGAGATTGGATAGAAGTTGGGTGATATGCCAGAGACTCCAGGAACTGCACCAGAGGAGCAGGAGGTTGACTGCAGCACCAGGTAAGTGTTTATTTTTATTTTCCCCCGCCACATTCTCCACTGCGTGCTTCTGGCTGGCCCCCTCACCACCTCCCCAGTATTTTATTGTGTCGGCTGCCACTGTTGACAGTTTCTTCACAAGGTAGGCTGACGTGGTGGTGTTTATAGAGTAATTGTTCTCTCTTATGTGTACAGCCCAAACTTCTATGCTCTTACATACATTTGTAAAAGGAATTGAAGCCTGCAAACAATTAGCTCATATGTCTATATTCAGACTAGCTAGCATACATGATAAAACTAAATGTTAAAACTAATGTTTTACAGAAGCAATAAAAACAAGCATTGACAAAGCCAAAGGGCTGGCAGCCAACATCAAACCTACTGACTTTTCCAATGCACGTTTTAGTTGCCAATAGAGTTGCCAAATAACAAGGAGTTTTCATAGACCAAAAAAGCACCAATTATCATTCTTGCTATTTTAGCTCTGTCCTTCTCAAGATAAAACAGAAATAACTGCTTCCAATCAAGTAGGATTCATGAAAGGCAAAAACAACAGATATGGTTGTGACCCACACGCCCTGCTCTTGTAAAGTCATGTCATGCTCTTCCTGTGCATCCCTTTTGAGGATCAACAATTCTATTCCACCAGTGTGCCTCTCACAAGCACAGTGGGCATACAAACAGACAATCACTCTCCTACCTGCTATGATTAGTAGTGGGATACAAGCCAGACTGAGTAAAAGAAACCAGAGCAAAACAGATGTTGGCAGCAGACACTACTTGTGGGAGGGGGAGGGGGAGGTGAACAGTGGAGCTGACCCTATGGTGGGGACTGACTACTTTCCCCCTTCTGGCCATTTCAAAACCACAATGCAATGTGTATAACTGTACAAATCAACATCAAGAAACCCTCTCTGCATTCTTTACATCCTCTTTTGTTCTGTACTCTGTGCACTGCACTCTGGCAAACAACTAAAACTGTCTAGATCCAGACATAAAAACCACATTTTGTTTTCGTTCTGGCAAAGCCAATGGGTATACATCCATACCCAGACTTTCACAAGTACTCCCTGAATTCTTTTTCCTATTTTTTGAGAGGTTATGCGATTTTGTGGCGAAATTATGTTCCCCTCACACAGAATGTGACGAGGGCCCTTGATTTTCCCACATCCCACACATATACATTGGCCTAGGTGATTGGAGGCCCCCTAAAGTGTTCTGGTGCCTTCTAATGTTGGGGACCTCCCTGTGCCACAGGGGCTTCAGGGGCCTGTGTCACACCCCTGATGCAACACATGAAAGATATCTTGGGCGCTTTCACAGTAATTTTGAAACCCAACTGAAGTTTCAGCAACACGTAATGGAGGTGATTTAGCATTAATATTAAATAAGATAGGAGAGATGTACGGTTCCTGAGCAACCCCTACAGGCATTGTTTGGGCATTTTCCTGCCTATCCTAACTCAAAGCTTGTGACTCATGCATGATGCCAGCCATCGATTATACATGTCTGACAGACCCAGCTTATAGCTGTCTCTGTCCAGGAATATCAAGTGGCCAAGTTAGTTGAGCACTGACCACAAGTTCAGCAAAATCAGCAAAGCTGGGTCGCCAGCATTGGCGATGTTGAGTATGGCCATTTGAATGCGATTAAAGAAGCCTCTGTACCTCTAGTGGGGTTAACATGAGATTTATTACCCCCACCCTACTTTAGACTTTTATAGATGATGTGGAATTTTAATAGTGGCTGCTTTCTCCATGATCTTGCAAAGTAGTGGCATATTTGAAGTCGACCAATAGTTCTTCAGCACAAGAAAAACTGAGGTAAGTTTTTTCTGTGGGGTCATGGTCCACACACTGTTTAGTTCAATTGCCATTTCTTAAGATTAAAATGAGTTAATCACCACGACTATAATGAAAGGAGCAGACTCCTAACATCCCTTTACAATGTATTTGAAAGGACTTGAATCTCTTGGGCATTTGGCGGGGTTAAATATTTTCATTGCGTTAGAGTTTTATTCTAAGGTGGTATTCCAAAAGGTGAGTCTCAAGCGATACTGTTGCCAGCTTGCTATGAAACCCCCCTTCTTTCCCTCTCCCATATTAGCAGGACCCAATGCCCACTGAAAAAGTACCTCGAGCTTTGGAGGTAATATGTCTTAGTGTCCACACATTATAGTGAATCTTAGAGCTTGGACGAAGCTAATAGAAGGTGAGTAGAGAAATACCCTTTGGGAGAAACTGGTTTGCTTCTCTAGAGTGGCCTAGATTAGGCAGTCATATGACACTGACGGAACATATATCAATTTCCACTCACTCACAGAGCTTATCCAGCCGATGTGTATGATTGCTGACCAGGTTTTGAAGTTCGCTGCCGACTGACCATTGCTCACCAGCATTAGCAGTGTAAAGATCTTGGCTAGAAGCACTATTAATGTATTTTTATACTAAGCATAATGACTGCCAGAGATCTAAAGTCTCAAGTTAGAGAGACATGTGCAAAGAGAAAATCTTTTCCGTAGCCCTAACTCCAGATGTCAGCACTAGATATTAAGCTTACAGCTGGGAAGAGGTGAGATAGGCTCCAGAGGACAGGGTAGTGCCCTGAATGAGAAGGGGCCTGAAGGGGGAAGGGGAGAGCACATGAGACTTACTATTGGAAGGTGGTTCATTAGTAGTTGCAGGTAGGTACCTACAGCTAGTAATAACACCACAATCACAAATGAGGTCCAGTCAAGTTCTCAATAAATCAATCCTTGCTCAACCCTTAGTAGGCTGGCTGCAAGCAGACAGGCTTAACTTAGGAGACAGGTGAGTAAAGCATTAAAAAACACCAATACGGTATGTAACTAAAACACAACACACAATAAAAATCCATCAACAATTAAATACAAATAGGAAATATTTTTATGATTAAAATGACACCAAAACAACAAAAATCCACTGTAGAGAACCATTGAGATATAATTTTTTATAGATTAAAAAGTAAAACTAGCGCTTCGAAGCAAATAGTGATCAAAGGGTCAAAAAAGGTTGCACTGGACTGGGACAAAGTCCAGAGTTCAGGCCACCCACAATGTAACTCTTTTACACTTAATTCCAGAAATGTTTCTTGCTGCATGAAAGTGATCCACAGCACGATCCAAGGGTTCAGAAGCTCTGTTTGCCTATTAGGGTCTGGGGTGAAGCTTGTCAGCTGGAACTTTCCTCATTTGTTATGTCGCAGGTAGGCCCTTCAGGCACTTTTCTACTTGTTGCTGATCAAGGACTTCACTCCTTATCCTTTAAGAAAGGCAAAGTCCTTTTATTGTGAAACCTTGTGAGTGCAGCAGGTGTAGTGCAGCCCTCTGTTCTGCAGTCCAAGCGTCCAGCAGGCAGTCCTTCTCCCCAGATGTTTCTTTTGGGTCTATGAGGATCCACAACATCAATCCTAATTTCCAGAATCACTGAGTTGCTCATTGGAAAGTTCGGACTACAAGGCCCACAATGCACCTGACCAAATCCTTAAAACTCTACTGAACGCTGTCCAGATGGGTTCTTTGTGGTGGAGATGATTCAGGTGCAGTTCTTTACAGCGGCGTAGCTAGGGGTGTGTGGTGGGGGTGGTCCGCCCCAGGCGGCACTATTCTGAGTGGCCGTTGCAGGAGCCTTTCTCATTTACTTGACGTTACTATTGTCAGTGAGTGTTCTCAAATAAATGATAAAGGCCGCTGCAACTGGCCACTACTGCGGCCGCCGTTTGAAGTGCAAGCGCAGCGCAGCAGCGCTTCACGTGACTTCCTGCTGCTGCCCGATGCGTAATGCGAGTGCGAGGAGGAGGATGTTGTGGCAGCAATGAACGCGCCTCACACCGAGGAATAATTTTAAAAAATGTGTTCTTGTGACCGGATGCCCCCCGACCCCCCCCACTCCCCCCGAGCCAACCCCAAGGATGGCAGCGGCCTCGCAGACAAGGGCCACACCGGTGTGCAGCTTTGCTGCTGAACCTGAAATTAATAATGCCTGGGCGGCATGGTTTGCCCCGGGAGTCAGTGGGGCCACGAGGAGGCCAGATCGTTGCCGAATTGCTGCTCGTAGAGTGAGGTAATAATATCTCTTGATATCATCTGTAGCATGATAACAATATATGGTCATCCTTTTCAGAAATCCTTTCTTTAAGTAATTTTTTTAATTTATTTGCATTATGCTGCACTTTACAAAGGTGAATCCTTGTTCCTTGCCATTAACAACTCTCTGTGATTTCTGTTCCTCCTTGTTCTCTCTTTGCAAACAAACAAGAACTGTAGGCATTATTTTAACTAAGCACGGAATTCATTTACTTTACATGTGCGCCAACAGTGTTTATAAATTGTTTTTTTATTCATTTTTAATGCATTTGATCTTTGATGTATATTTTTTATCTATTCATGTGTACTGTGTCTGTACTTTTGAGGTGATATTGACCGAAAGAAAGTTTTTTTAATTGAATTGTATCTTTCACTCTGCAAGTTTTTAATTAAAGATGTGCTTGCCTTTTAAACTAGCAGCACCTAATATCTTCAGCTGCCTTCTCTAGATGTAGTATTGCAGTCACTCACAGCCGGTGTCTGACTCCATTTGGACCTCATGCCAAGTTAGCTGAAGATTTTTAAACACTTTTTATTTATTTTAATTGTAAGGACAGATGAAACACTAATAATTGTGTTGATTATCGTAGGTTACAGTAATATACACTTTCGTCAACCACGTCCTTGCAAAGATATGAGAGAAACACATCCCTATCTTCCGGTCCAGTCAGAAATACATGACTTGAAGCATTGTCTTTAACGGAGTGTGTCTTAAACTTTAACCACCTCTTAGCGCTTATATGTGAATGAACAAAAAGGGCGTTAAAAAACTCTATGGGCCGTATTTATGAAGGCTTTGCGCCGCCGGTGCGTCACTTTTAACATGGGAAAAAGTGACGCACCGGTGGCGCAAGGCTTTCATAAATGAGGCCCTATGTGCTCAGCTCAGATGATTCATGGTCCCTTAATTAAACCCATAGCATGTTATCAATTTATTTTAGTTAACCCTTTCCCCTTTTTACCAATCTCTCCACAGAAATACACAAGTCCACGTTCCTATTAAATTCTACAATTATTGGCAGTGCACCACAGTACTCCACAGTTGTGTTATGCCATGATGTTAATATATGTATGACAATAATGGGCCTGAATCTAATCAGTAAGGCTGAGTCCACAAAACCGAAAAACCAACCAAAAATTAGGAGCATTCCTTTCGGTGAACTGACTCGAGTTCGGAGAATCTGCAGCGAACAGGGTACCTTCAGGGAAAACGTCGAGGAGACCAAACATAGATTCTTAAAACGAGGCTATGATCATAAAAACCTTGTTACAGCAATATCCAGGATTGGTTCAGTAGATAGGGACACAAGGCTTTGTGACAATACAAACAAAATTCGACTAAACAAAGCCTCTAATAAAGTAAGATTCATCAACCAATACACCGTACACAGTGATAAAATATTTAATGTATTCCGTAGGAATTGGCATTTATCAACTGGAATTGCTGGTATCAAAGATCATATAGGGTAACAGTCATCTATCACCTACAGGCCGGGTGTATCCTTACGTAACCAATTGTGTCCCAGCTATGTCACTACGACACCCAAAATGGGTACCTGGCTCCCCCGAAGCCTGCAGGCTTTTTTGTTTGCAGCAACTGCAATGTTTGTGATATGGGCAAAAATAAAACTACGACCTTTACATACAACAGTGAGCAAAAATTTAAGGTAGCCCAATTCTGCAATTGTAATACCCCCTTTGTGGTATATATCCTTGGTTGCCCTTGTGGTCGTATATATGTTGGCAGTAACATACGACCTTTAAAATTACGCATAGAATAGCATCGTCGGGCTATCATTAATAGGGACACAAGATAGCCAATCACTGACCATTACAATTCTGAACACCAGGAAGATAACACCTTCTGGTTTCATGCAATCCAACACATTCCAGTGAATAAAAGAGGTGGTAATAGGGAGCTATTACTAAGAAGAGAGGAAGCAAAATGGATATGTCGGTTACGGTCTATCAATTGTGGACACAACTCAGATAATGAAATGCATTATTTCCTGTGAAGGGCATCTATTTGAAATGATCCGTATGTGATATTGTCTTTTTTAGAAATTTTGAATTTGAATTTGCAATACCTTAGGCAACATGGCTTTCCCCATTGCTAATTTTTAAGATGTGTGTGTTCCTTCCTCACTTATGTGATTGCTGAATATGAAATGGAACACTTTTTCTATTGTAAAAGTTATTCAATCCTCTTCTCTCATCATATATCTAATTTTCTTTCTATTCTCTTTTTTTCATTTTTTCATCTTTGCTCTCACTAAATAACTCTTATCTCTTTCCAATTCCCTTTTCTATACTAGATGCTCATTAATACTTTTTCCGCCTTATAGAATTTCCCTTTATGGACCCACTTTTATTGTTGACAGCTACTCTTTATATATTTGTTCACTATCACTACATCAGCAGCATTTCTAGTTTTAACCCGATTATGATTTGTTAGCTCTGCTCCCTATCAATCTTTGCACAGCACCCATGTAGTAACTACTCTATGCATCAGTGTAAATCTAGGTACTATTACATTAGCAGCACGGTCAATCCTTATCCAACATGGCGCGGATATTAACCGTCATGTGTCTCCTTGGAGGCACCCGTTCGCAAATGTTCCCGTTTTGCATTGGGCCGGTCTATTGTTGTTTATTCCTTAATTTTGACACGTAGAGATTACCAATATCTAAGGTTAAGCGTTGTGTTTTCTCCCAAACGAGTTACATTTTTGGGAAAATCGGCATTTCTCGGCCACAGTCAAATCCTTTAACTTAGTATTGTTCTTACTTAATTTCGCCGTGATGGTGGCTTGGTCGCTTTACATTATCGCAACCAGTATTTATGCTTGTCTCGTTTTTACTTTAAATAACATGCGGTGCTTCAATCAATAATTGTTTCCACAAAATCGGGCGGAGGCTTAGGATTCAATTCAATTGAGCACCACTAATCCTTTAGGCAGTCAAGTAGGGCGCTTGTGCTCAACTGTGCTTTTACCCATATATTATGCCCGGATCAGAACGGGGAACATGTGATCTAACACGTGACGTGTCACGGTCAGGTTAAATCGCCATAGTGGTTTCAACATGGCGTCTGGCGTCCCGATTCGGAGGACAACACCGGCTACATATAGCCTTCAGGTAAGAGCTGCTGTTATGCTCCCAGTGTTTCGCTTACGCTGTGTTGCCCGTGCGTTGCTCTCTGCCAAAACGAGGGAGGGATACTCCCCCGATAGGACTTGCAGCATATGCTCCCAGGGTTTTACTTACGCTGGTATGCCCGTGTATTATACTTTGCCGATATGGGCGAGCAATGTTACTCTCCCAACTAGGCTTGCCCTATACCCGTTTTCCTGTCGATGTTATGGTGATTCTGGGTACTAAATTCACCGCTACGAGGGAACCCGATTAGGGCTTGTAATTGTCCAATTTTCTAGCCTCTGTTTTTGGCATTACGGCGCTCATGGGTAATGCATGAGGGCATGTTTCCATTAAAAACATAGGAGGAGTGCCCCGTCCTGACATGGGGGTAGCCATTATGTGCCTAATTATACATTTCTGGAAATTCACTACCAGGAGGTGATTTCTGTACTTAACAATAACACGGGTAGTATTATATGTTTAATGAATTGCTTTTGATTTATCTCTATATATTCATTTATATTGATTTATACATGGTCTGTTTACCTTAGAACGAGGTTCCCTGGCAGCTTATTAAGGCCTGCTTGGTACTTTTGGGGCACCACCATTGGATTACGCACTGGAAACTCCTTTTTTATGTGAGTCATCTTATTTATGGTTATTTTGCACTTTTGACTTAGAGATGGTTTTGTTTTTATGTCACTTTGTTTACTTATAATATACTATATATTTTTATCTGAGAGCAGTACAACTTAATATACATCTCTACACCTGGTGACTGAAGCAATTTGACGGCAAAACGAAATTGACTACTTTTTGCAATCACTTATATATCCCTTCGGTCAGTATATATATATTTTTTTCATGTGCATTGTACTTTTACCCTATGGTTACTCAATTAGGTCTATTTAACCTGGCTGGCCTATTATCCCCTTTCTTATATGTAGGTTGGTGCCTTGATTCTTATTATATCGGCATAAACCAATATCTGGTGACACACCCCATTGACTACAAATCGAATCCTTCTGGTGAGGTGGCTTTACGTTGTTCTGCCTTATTTTTATGGGGGACCCTTATGTTTAACGCGTTTTTTCGCCACATGCCTTTGGTGCAAATGTCAAGTATAATTTATGGGTCTCCATGTTATTATGCAAATCTGAAGGATATCCATTCCCATGTTGGGTTAGTTCCATCTTTCAAATGTCTTTGTAGTTTACCTTAGGTGTCTTGTCAACCTTATTAAGTAATAATCTTATGACGCCATATCAAATTTCCGTGTCTTCTGTATATACAATGTGTTCATTGATACTTATATTTTCCTTATTGTTGACATTTTTATAGTTGACATTTTGATTCATCTGAAGTTCAACCCAACGTCATACTGCCCTGCAGTCTCTGGAATATTCAATCCAGACCTTTACTTTTACTCTGGTGAGACTTGCTTTCTATCTAAACTACTTTGCATGTATTTCCCTATAGGTATTAACTTATACTTAGGTAGTACCAAGTCATTTGATTGCCAGTCATCTCTGTTCCCTCTGTGGGTCGAACTTTCTCTTTGAAACTTTGAAGTAACAACAATCTAGAAATAATAATGATCACATTTTAGAGTTTGTCCCCCTCCCACCCCACCTCTTTTGATCATGCCAGACTTGGTCTATTTTTTTATCTTTTCCCCCTTTTTTCCCTAGTCTGTCCTTCTTACACACTTTTTTAACTTAGTTTGTCTATTAGGATAAGGGGGATCCCTTTAGGTCACGCTTGTTAGAAAATTTAAGAATAACCTTTTTTTCTCATGTATATTCGTTATTGTTTAAAGTTTCTCTTTTGTACTTATTCCTGTATTATCAACGATTGTATTATTTTACCTAGTGCCATTTCCCCCTTTTTTCATTTTTCTACAAAATGGTTATGATTGTGTTATGTATGTTGTATTTATGTTGTCCAATTGTCTACACTGCATATTTGTATGTTATATTTATATTTATATATGTTTCACGTTGTTTTCAGCCCTGACGAAGCTCCCTGGGTGGGAGCGAAACGTGTTGGCTGTCTTGTGCACTTCTGAAAAAAGAACAATAAAAGACATTTTGATACAACTAGATGCCTTTGCAAGTTACTTTCTAACCGGTGCTGCCTCCACGTTTCTATAAAATGCCAATACTGATGGAAATTTCAAACAATTAAATGACTAGTGCAGGGATATCCAAACCAAGCAGCCGTACGCTTATTAATAGCCTTTATTTTCAATATTCAAAAATTTCTTTCATTTGAGAAACATATACAGGGGATATATACATACATGGAATACAAAAAACAATTAATAAATACCTTTTACATACCACTTTAACAATCACTACTCATACTATTCTAAACACACAGTCACATTCATTCCGTCTGCATTCAAACAATCACCAACCTCACTACACACCACAAAGTCCTTATGGGCCAAAATTACTTATTCAGCTTAATACAAGGCCCTTCCACCACCCAAACAAAATACTCGTAAATTCTAATTAAATTCAACAGTGCACAGAATTGCATCAAAACAAAGTATTATATGATGATTCCTCAAAGAGAATTTCTAAATTCCTAAAGATCTACAATTATCTTTATAATATATATAAAGGAGTTTGAACAGTTCTGGCTCAAATTGACATTAAGGGCAGTCAATTTGACAGTGCCTTTCATTAGCCATAGACTATTTTCTAGGAAACAGAATTAGGTGACCATTCAACAAGACTACTTTGGATACAGAAGTCATTAACCAGCATTCCATACGCCCCACCACCAGGAATCTATTCCTTTACTGTCTGGTTACACTCATCTATAGTGACTGAATTAATCAATATAATATCATAATGCAAACAAGTGTGTTTCCTATTGATTACTTTAACTTGGATTTATCTGTAAACATACAGTGGGCCTTTAATTTATATGCTTTTACCTGAAGATGAAGGTGAAGGGGAAACTTCGGACTGAATAAACATATTTTGTACTTCCAGCTTTGTTTTTAACTTACTGCCCCTCCGAACCCTCTTCACCCCTAATGTGGCCTGGTACTGCCCCAACTGCAGAACTCAAGATAGTCTAGTGATCAGGTGCATTGGACTCCCCTGTAATATCCTGAAGGTGCTGCCAGGGGAATTGTGGTCAAACCCAGTGTGGTGGACCGGTCTGCAAACATTGCTGAGGTCATGGACGGGGCAGATAGGTGACAAGGGTTGTGCACAAACTGTGATGTTATGAGTGAGATGTCACGAACAGGGAAGGGAGAACTGATGTAAGTTTTGGGTTTCCTTCTGCTTTTCCTTCAGCAGCATAACTAGGTGGGGGAGTACCGCTTCACCCTGCACTATTTTGGGGCTGTCTAGACCTGGACCCTGCCATGTATGTGCATGTTACTTGCATGATTGAGGTAACTATTAGCGATGATACTACGTGTCTCTTTGACCTCTTTCAGGTGCTCGCCGTCCTTTTTCCCCAGCACCCCCCCAGGGGGGCGGCAATCTGAAGGATAGCCCCTGGCGCCACAAGCTCTAGCTACACCTCTGGTTCTTTAATCTGTTGCTTTGAGGGGATCCACTCCCTCAACTTTCAAAGCAAAGCAAAGTCCTTTTTTAGCTGAAGACCAAAGTGTTCTGCAGTCCAAGGGTCCAGCAGGGTAGCCCTTCTTCTTCCTGTAATTTCTAGGCACAGTCTGAGTTGCTGGGCAGCTCTTCCATATTTATTCTGTGTTCTTTGGTGACAAGCAGGGGGCACCCCTGACCAATAAAGTGTAGCGTGCCAGCCTCAGGTATGACACCTTCCTCCAAAGTGTGGCATATTCTTGTGCCAGAAAACACTATTCCTTTAAAATCCAAAATGGAGAAACTCTCTCCTGGAGGTTAACATCTGGCTAAGCCAACCCACTGGCATTCCTAAGGTGCCCTAACACTCCCCTTACAGACCCTCTGCTATTTCAATTACTGGGGCTCCTGTTTGACTGGGGGTCAGGATTTGGGGTGAGCCTGTGTCCTGTCCTAACTGTTGTTACCTCTTTGAAGACCAGTTTGGCTATTCCACTCGCATCCTGCCTTTTGTTCTGCAACTGCAGATTTCCTTCCACCAGATGTCCTTTGTCTCTAGGCAAACCACTTCACACCTCATCGGAGCAATCTCGCTCAGCCTGCAAAAGTGCTAGCCAATCAGGAGACAAAAGCTGGAAGGCTGGATTTTAACACATCAGAAAAGCAAGTTCTTTTCTGTGATAGTTATAGTAAATCCAACCTCGGCAAGTTTTTGGATTCATTCTATCATTGAAGTATATTTTTATGTCACTCCTATCAATAGTTACACTTCTTCTGTGGTAGCCCATAGAGCCAATGTGTTTCAATGGGGAAAACACAGTTGGGTGTTTTTTCATCAAAAGGGCATATAAAACATCTTTTTTAATGCCCCTGCTTATAGTTACAAGTCACCCTACAACAGAGGCACCTGGGGGAGACGTTAGAGGGGACTTATATGTAAAAATAAGGTAGTTTAAGACTTTGGAAGTACGTTTAATCCCAAAGTCAAATTTTCATTTAACACACTTTTAAAAGCAGCCTCCAAAGCAGGGCTGCCTTTAAAATGACAGCAGGCAGCACAGCAGCGCACACTTAAGTGCATTAAATCTACTGGGCCTCTGAACCTGCATGCCATATCATATACCAGGGACTTACAGGTAGTTTGTCAGTACCAATTGTAAGTATACCAAAATACTGTGCACATTTAACCAGAGCATAGGAGATAGGTGTGGTTAGCTGAGCCCAGGGCACAATCAAAGTCAGAGAGCCAGCATCTAGTAATCAAAATGGGGTCAAATAGTGAGTGGGGGGGGGGGTGAACACTGCAAAAAGCCCTGGTTTCTCACACTTATGAACATTGAGTAAAAGGTGCACACATTGTTACTTCAAATTGATGCTGCTTTTTAACAAACACAGTCCTAAATCAGTACAATATCTTAGGAAGGTGCCTATTTTATGATAAAAGCCAGCACAAAGCAAGAAAGAACATTTTAGTAAAATACCACTAAGTGAAATCGCACAAACTAATATGGTAGTTACTCCTCTGAGGGATGAGGATATTGTAATAGTGTAATCAAACGACAAATAGAGAACACTGGTAAACTGAAAGATAGGCAGATTTAAACATATCTCCACCTGTGAATAAACTAATTGTGTATGCAATAAAATGCCCAGTTGGCAGAGTGGTATGCACTCGAATATCTTGGCCTAACTGTGGACCACATATCGTTATTACATATAACACCCCCCCACACACACACACACACACACTGGAGGTAATAATAGAAAACCTACACCCAACCAAGCGATATTTTTGTATGCAATTTTTAGGCCATAATGTTTACATCAGTTTGTTATATTTAAACAAACCCTGCAAAAACCTCAGTATTAGGTTTGTGGAGTGATCAATAAACCAACAAGTTCTTTTTTATCCTGACACTCGACTTGCCAATAACTGTATTGAATTTGTAATTTTTCTTGTAATTACTGTGAAATTTCTGTAACTGGTAACATGCTGTTTCCTTATGTAATCAGAATAAACATATAATATCCCAACTGGTGTTATTAAAAAGACAAATAGAATAGATATGCAAAAAGCATTATGAAAACAGAAATAAGGAGACTCAATACGTTTTTCAAATGTGCGCATGGCATAATATATTAGATAAAGTAGTTAGGCAATTTACAATTGTAACAGCACTCTAGGTAGACAAATAATAACACAACCCAAATTGTACTTGGTGCTCAAGGTGTGCAAGTGATGTACAGGGTGGCGACGCAAGTGACAATTGTGATCAGCATTAACGGCGCATGGTGAATGGTGCTGGAATATATACCGTGAGAAAATGGAAAACAATGTGGTTCCAATTGAATCGTGAAGCTTGAGTTCTGAGTAGGGTTGACTTAGTTAGGATGAACCACATTGTGGGCTGCGCCTCTTATTGCGCTGATCGGTCGACGACGTTTCGATCCTCATTATTTGGGATCATCTTCAGGACTGGGTTGTAAGGGGCAACGGGGTTGTACAAGGAATGATACAGAAGGTAAGGGATGGAGGAAGGAAAAGGAAACGCTAGTGCTCTGGGAGAAGGTCTCTTAGATGAGTGGGGAAGGAGGGTATTGGTTCTGTAGTGTGCAGGTAGGATGGAGGTGAGCGTAGAGTCTGTCAAAGGGTCTGTTAAGTGACCCCTGGGGCGAAGAGCATACAAAAAACTAGTATGGTGTAGTAACAGATGAAGGGCAATTACAGACAAGTAGAGCATAAGTCCACGAGCGACCTGTGGTGGGTGTGGAGCCCATCATGGGGTCTGTTCAATAACCAGACACATGGTATGGTGTGGGGACAGAGAATGGGCAATCGCAGACAATTGGATAATTAGATAATTAAAGTGCTTAAATTTATAAGCCAAGCTGAGGTGGCGGCGTTGAATGGGATATTGGCTGAGCCCATGGCATCGCGCATGAAAGGATTCTATGTGTCCCAAGGGAGGAGGGCGGACCGGAATAGGTCGCTTGGCGAGCAGATTGTTGGTCAGCTTGGGTGTGACCAGGGCCAAAGGGGCCGGGGGGAAACACTACACGTGTGCAGTGCGAGGCACGTGGAAAGACCACAATTATTTTTGTAATGGAGAGGATGGGCGGAGGGGAAAGCTGGACAAGGACCCTGTGTCGGAGGGTAGCACCTGTGGAATACTTAAATCGGTCCGTGGTACTCGGGGGAGCGGAGAACAACACCGTCTGGAATATCGGTGGTGGCCTGCAATCGGAGGAAAAAGGTGGTTGGAAACAATGGGTAACGGGATCGGAAGAGGGCAAGGGAGTGACTTGGCAGAAACTAACCTGGACGCGGAGTAGTCATGGCCGTGGCTGGTGTTCAGTAGGCAGCGAAGACGGGACCGATCCCGGGTGTGATCAGAGTCAGGAGAATCATTCTGGATAGATGGAGAAGTGAGTCACTTACGGGGATGGAAAAACTGGCAAGGACGCATCGTGGGGAGAGGTGGGGGGCGTGGGCTTACCTATAGCTGAATGAAGCAGCGATCGGGTACGTGCATGGTCAAGGCAACGAGTCAGAATCAGGTAGTAAAAAGGTTCCGGTAGGGGAGTGCCCGGTCACTTGTGAGGCAGAAGGGCCGGGCCTAGCATGACAGGAATACCGTATAGGATAAGGCAAAGGAAAGGGCGGAGCAATGACCCTGGCATGGTGCAGCGTCGAAGTCTGCTGTGTGCTGAGCGAAGGATCACAACGTGTATGTGGCATAATGAAAAAAGAATTATCCAATTTTGCGAGACACCGGAGATATTGAGGTAAGGGAAAGAATGAAATAAAACAATAAGACACAGTATCAGTAATTTATATATCATAAAGTGACAATTGGTAACCGAATCCAAATAGCAATTATATAATATTGTGCGAAATGCATAATGATGTGTCACTATCACTAGTATATTGGAAAACGGGACCCAAGAACATTTATGATAGCATGACCATCTATGCTAATATAATAAAGAGGGGGCCCAACCTTTTGAGGCGGGTAATCTCAGGAACCACAGCACCAATCACAACACCCAATACAGCATTGGAAAGGGCAGTTGCAGCAGAAGGACATAGGCTATGCAGACGCCCACCATAAACATTTAAAAGGTAAAAGAACCGTGCCAGCAAAGAAGTCCATTGTGGGCGTGTCTGCGTTGTGCTGTGGGCGTGTGCTGTGGGCGTGACAAACGCTGGGTGCGTGTGGTACGTTCCGCCCTTCATGCCTTGTCTCATATCGTGTGCTTTGGGCGTGTGCTGGGGGCATGGGCGTGTGCGGGGCGCTGGATTACGGAAAAAAAAGCGAGCATTGTGCACAATATTTCATTGTTTTTTCATCCCAGGTTCTGTACATTCCAGCTCCGGGTGTCCACCCTGCTCCCATTAAATACCCCTAAACCCCATAATCATAACCCACCCTTACTCCTTAAAATACCCCAACACCCATAAACACTAACCCATCTTAACCCTATAAATATACCCTATACCCCAAAACCCAAACCTATCCCTAAACCCTAAAAATACCCATGTACCCCAAAACCCAAACCTAGCCCTGAACCCTATAAATACCCCTGTACCTCAAAACCCAAACCTACCCCTGAACCCTAAAAATACCCCAGAACCCCAAAACCCAAACCTAGCCCTGAACCCTATAAATACCCCTGTACCTCAAAACCCAAACCTACCCCTGAACCCTAAAAATACCCCTGTACCCCAAAACCCAATCCTAGCCCTGAACCCTAAAAATACCCTTATACACCAAAACTCAAACCTACCCCTGAACCCTAAAATACCCCTGTACCCCAAAACCCAAACCTAGCGCTGAACCCTAAAAATACCCCTGCACCCCAAAACCCAAACCTACCCCTGAACCATAAAAATAACCCTGTACCCCAAAACCCAAACCTACCCCTGAATCCTAAATTACCCCTGTACCCCAAAACCCAAACCTAGCCCTGAACCCTAAAAATACCCCTGTACCCCAAAACCCAAACCTAGCCCTAAACCCTAAAAGACCCCTGTACCCCAAAACCCAAACCTACCCCTGAACGCTAAAAATACCCCTATACCCCAAAACCCAAACCTAGCCCTGAACCCTGAAAATACCCCTGTACCCCAAAACCCATACCTATCCCTAAACCCTAAAACTACCCCTGTACCCCATAACCCAAAACTATATCTGAACCCTTAAAATACCCAAACACCCCAAAACATATACCTCAATACCCCAAAACATATACCCCTATACCCATACTTACCTTATCCAAAAAAAAATTAAAAACATGCTTTTACTATTCATGCATTTACAATGAATTTCATTGTAAATGTATGCGTGGTAAAGCATATAAAATGTAATGCCATGTGTTATAATGACATTGCGGAGTCATGGTACTTTCGTAATGAAAGTATGCGGAGTGATGGTATGCTGAAAGAAAGTTGCAGAATAATGGGTTTTTACCCTCCCCGGGTAAGTACATTGGTGGCACGGCGGCCCACATCTCCAGCAACATACTCATATTTTTTCACTACCGATTTGAAAAATGCACAGGTCTCTCTCATTGATAGCCAGCACTGACATACACTTTTAGACACATCTCCCGCCACAAGTTCTAGTATTGCGAACTTTAGAGCTGGGGAGCTACGTTCGAATCTCGGCATCAGCTCAACATCCTTTTTTTTTGTGTCCTCATTTGCCTTACCCTCTTTCCAAGAAACACCAACCACCTTACGTGTCCTACTTCGAGAGACCAGTAAAGCTTTAATCCTCTCCCATTCCCAGACACGATTAACATAGTGGTGGGAGACAAATCCAGGAGACACGAGGAGGGAGGGAGGGGGGTGTGGACCGGCAATTACTCCATCAAGGTATTTATCGACCTGTTGGACCAGTTACGCTATCCGAGGGAACCAGCAACCCAAGATCCATGGAGTGTAGTAGGCATAATCATAGGACCCGGGGAAAAAAACAACCTGGAAATCCTATCTCCAATGAACCAGCAGGTCCCAGAAAGACAAATTTTGTTTACTGCAAGGTCTGGCCAAGTCCACCCTAGATGTTTCATATAGTCACACTAGCCAGCCTGCATGCGATGGTGCCGTGGTATCAACCCAAACTTTACACATTTGCTGTCTTGCCAGGAGGATTGTATAAAAATGGAAAGTCTTTGCCTGGCTGGTAACGCTTATCTCTAACACAAAAATTATCAGTGGCAAAGTGATAGACAGTGATATATTGAGGATAGAATCCGGTGAAGACTTTACTTCTTCCCAAAATAAACTAATGGAAGGGCAGTCCTTAAACATATGTACGTCGGATGCTTCAGGGAGATTGCATTTGTTACAACTCTTTCCTGGCTGGAATTTTGATACCTTAGAGGGGAGAGGTAGGCACGGTGTACCGTAAACAGATGATTATGCCTCAGCCAAGCTGGTTTAACGGCTTTATACTGAACTGAACAACTTGTTGTTCCCTGCTAAACCTGGTGGACCGCCGAGACGCCGGTCATTACTGGGGGAGTTCTGTCACGATCCGGGCTCCCAAGACCTTCGAACTACATTTCCCAGAGTGCCTGCTGCTTGGTCTGTTGTGTATGTCTAGTACCCTCTGCTTCTGTCTGCTTCCTATATCTGCTCCTTCCTCCCCTTGCCCGGTGCTTGTCACCTGGAATCAACCATAGGCTCTTTAGATCCAGGTCGCAGAATCACACCTAACTTTGCCAGGTCCCACCAAGATCCTACCTTTTTCTGCAACATAAATGTTTGTGCTAATTTCTCTTCCCTTGAATTTCAACGTGTCACAAAAGTAACCTACCATATCTATGTCCTGTTCCCCAAAAGCCTTCCGGTTTACATCAGTGTCGTACAATGTTACATTTTGCCATTTTTCCTCAAACAGTTTGTCAGGAATAATCGTTATAGGAGACCGTGAGTCAGCTGTGAATTGTGTGAGGTATCTAGAAGGTAGCGTAGACCCCCCCCCAAACCCCACACAACTTACCACATCTGCCGTCGCAGACGTCCTGGCCCCGGGAAATTCCCCAGGAGGGGGCTGTAACCCCTCCTACCCAGGAAGGGGCCTTGACCGCCTTTCCTTTTCTTTCAGCGACCCATCCTTAGAAGGGACCGCCTCCCCGTTGAGGGGCCAATGGCCACCTCCCCCGAGCGCTCCCATCCGTGCTGGGTGACGCCCACTCATAGGGATCTTCCAATTAGTGCTCACCGATCATGACCTTACCGCCACAGGCCGGATAGTTGACCGGCTATCCGGACCCCCCCACAACACTCCTACCTAAAGGTCATGGTGTAACGTTGTTAGCCATGCTAAGAAGTCCCCTATGAGTAACTCATTCCCCACCCGAGACAAATGCAGTCCATCCCCCAAATACATACTGTCATCATTAATACACCCATGCGAAATAGAATGCAGTGTCTTGGAACGGAACAACCTACTCACTTTGTTATTAAGCTTTCTAACGGAATGATTTAAAGCAGGAACCGAAATAGCCCCCCGCCACACTTTTCGTGGGATCATATGGGACCACGCAATTGTGCACCCTGGAACTCTCCTCGCTAACCAACTTACAGTGGAAAGCATCGCCTCAAGAAGAAGTCGTCTACCAGTGGTGACCAAATCATTACCCCCAAGATGTACTATGACTACAGACGGCGGTGACCTCGTCCGCCCTAGCAAACCCTCAAAAAATGATTGAAACTGGTCAATACAGAGACCGCCTCTTCCGTAGAAGGACACACTGTACCCGTATTCCCCAGCTACGTGAATCATATCACCTGCCTAGAATACGTCTGCGGCACGTCTCACGTATGAGTGGCCCACGACCCACACCTCCTTTTTCACAGCCGGTGATGTCTGACCGCTGGCCCGGTGTTGGGTCGACTGCAAAGCTCGCCCCGCCTCGTAGGCTTGCGCAACTGAAAACCAAACAAAAACAAGAAGCGTGAGTACATTGTTACAGCTTCACAACATGTGCAACCGCACATACCTTTTATAACAATTGGAGGACCAACGCCCCACCCGTTTAACTTGTTCAACATTCAGACCCCTGGCTGTAGCTTCTGTAGCAGCCCCTATCCGAAAGGAATGGGTCCCAACTCGCCCAGGTTCAAGCCCGCAGCGGCAATCGACATCGCAAGCACCCGCTGAAACTGAAACTTTGTCAGTGGGGTGGCGTCAGCGTGTCTCAACAAGGTACCCCCCCATGATGCCACCCTTCGTGCTAAATACTCTTCTAGACACTTTACCGGGCACATGGAGGACCCGGGAATCCTGCGTATGATTACGCAGTCACCCATCCCACTTTGATCGGTCTTGGACCTGACAAATGAGACCGTCATTGTCTCCCCTCTGATCTGGACGTGCTCCTGGCACAATCCTCCTGTCACATCCTGCTTGTTCCTTGCCACTAGTTCGCTTTCTGTACAACGAAAGACGCTGTCGGGTCATGGATCCCATGAGCCCTAGCAACAAAGGAAATGGCAGCCCGATGCCTCTGAGCCGTGGCCACCGATTTCCCGACCCGATGTAAGGACATCAGAACATTTACCACCCACTCCTCCTGGCCCCAAAGCTCCTCTCTATCAGTCCCCAAAAAGGCTAAATAGGACCGGAACGCCCCTTCATATGCCTTCCTCGTCCTGGGTGCTAAACTCTCTCCCACGAGGTTACGAAGTTCGGGGCACCGAGAGACCATAGAGCTTCGGGAAAGGGTGCCGGCTCCGGGTCCGCTGTGGGAAGAAAACCCCAGAAAGCCTGCATACGAAAATGAGACAGTGCATCAGCCGCCTGGTTCATTACCCCTGGGACATGTCTTGCTCTGAATAGCACATTCAATTGCATACACAGTAAAACAATTTCCTTGAGCAGTCTCAAAATCCATTTGCATCGTGCCGCCTGACTATTGATACACTCGACCACGGTCATATTGTCAGACCAAAATACCACAGAGTGATCTTTGAACCCTTCGGGCCAAGTTCTCAGGGCCACTAAAATGGGAAAAAGTTCCAGGAAAGCAATGTTACTTGTCAGTCCACTGTCATGCCACCATGTCGGCCACTTTTGTGCAGACCATCTCGTGCCGAAGATGGCACCGAAACCTATGCTCCCTGCCGAATCTGTCCACAGCCCCAGCTCCTCCGAGGACATGGCCGGTTTGTTCCAGACGACTCGACCATTGAAATCCGCCAGAAATGCCAACCAAATGCGCATGTCCTGGCGGACCTCTGCCGAGAGCCTTGTGCGATGATGGCCCTCCTTTAGGCCGACCATGGCTTGAGCAATCGAACGGGAAAAGGGGCGGGCCATTGGTATAACCTTCAGGGCAAAATTCAACTGGCCAACTAACTGCTGTAATTGATGCAGCTTAACCTTAGGTCCACTTATACACATTTGCAGGGATGTCCTGAACTTTGACACCTTGTCAGCTGGTAAACGAAAACAACCTTCTCCGGAGTCTAACTCGATCCCCAGAAACTCGAGGCAAGTGGAAGGCCCCACAGTCTTACCTGGTGCCAATGGCACGCCAAACTGATTCATCAAGACACAAAATTGCGCCAAAGCCTGCCCACATTCCGGATCCCCGGCTGCCCCCAGGAACAAAAAATCATCAAGGTAATGCATCACACGTTGGAAACCCGTCTTCCTTGTGAAGACCCATTGTAGAAAACTACTGAATTTTTCGAAATAGGCACAAGATATAGAGCACCCCATCGGCATACACCTATCCATGTAATAATGACCCTGAAACATGAAACCTAGGAGACGCTGATCGTCTGGATGTACCGGGAGCAACCGGAACGCTGACTCGATATCAGATTTTTCCATCAGCGCCCCGGGCCCCAGGCGATTCAAAATGGCTACGGCCTCATCGAAGGATGCGTACCGCACCGAACACACTTCCGGGTCTATCGCTTCGTTTACGGAAAGACCACGTGGGGCTGACAAATTATGTATCAGCCGAAACTCACCCGGGTCCTTCTTTGGGACCACACCTAAAGGGGAACAAACAAAGTTAGGAACCGGTGGTACACTAAACGGACCGGCGACTCGACCTCGAGTAACCTCCTTCCTGATCTTATCCTGTACCACGGTCGTATGCTGGAAGACCGATAGCTGATTTTTACATTTCTCTGCACCTTGAAAGTCCCCCACAGGGATGCGGAAACCATAAGAAAACCCGTTCCGCAACACCCCAGCAGAAGTACGATCCGGGTATTCACTGAGCCAAGGAATCATTGCCAAGGTATCAATCGGGGTAGGTAAAGGCGCCCCTCGGACTATGTTAGACCTGTTTGGCGCCTCCTCTACCCCCGTTATCACCCGGTTTGGCTCTGCACGTGGACTCAGGATGGGATGATTGCCCACACCCACTACATTCGTGTCTAAATTTGCACGATCCCTGGGGCCTAGTACATTTACCCCTGTT
Organism: Lissotriton vulgaris; assembly: GCF_964263255.1. NCBI lineage: Eukaryota > Metazoa > Chordata > Amphibia > Caudata > Salamandridae > Lissotriton > Lissotriton vulgaris. Next base: position 95,206,320 of record NC_141695.1, read on the forward strand.
GAAGTTCCAACAAACCCCCCTTTTTCCTGTATTGCCGGCAGGCCTCGAGTAATTGTCGGTACCCGCACCTGATCGAAAGGGCGTCCCCGCATACTGGCGGGAGGATTCGCCAACGTTACTCCCTACTAATGGCAATTTTAACATACCAGTATCCTTCATTTTGGACCATGACACAGAATCATAACAATCCCACGTTAAGTTTTTATCATGTTCTTTAGCCTTTCTAAACAGGTTATCATAGCAGAACCAATGATTACCCTCGTGTGATACCGAGTACCCCATGATTCGTGACTGATAAATCGGCAATTCGGGTAGCAGATCGGGCCTTCGTTCCCCCAAGATCGATGTAAAAACCCCCCACGCTTGGCCCCAATTGCCAATGTTTTCATTTACCTTAAAGGCGGCCATTTTTGCGCGCCAAACACTCGGATGCATGAGATCCTTCTGGCCCTTAACATGCTCCATCTCATAGTGATCAGTAAGCAACGAGAAGATGTTTACGTACTCCCCTGCCCATATCTTCTCTTTAATAGCCAAAGGAACATGCTGACCCAACTTCTCCCTACGAGAGGGTGCTGACTCATCCCTCGCAATCGGCAATGGCCGCTTACCTGAACCGGACGTTGCCTCTGCTACTGAACCCATCCCCTGTGGCTTCTCTACTGCGGCAGCCGGCGTGGACACCTTCGCTGCTTCCCGTGACTCACGCAGTTGCTTCATCAGCTCCTGTGCGTCGACAGCCGTGGCGCCCTCGCTACCTTTTCCCAACCACGCTGCTAATTGTGCTGCCAGCTCGGGCGGCATATCTTCCCCGGACACGGGGGTGACCACAATGGGAATCGGATTCCCTTCCTCCGGCACGGGAGTGGGTGCCTCGAGCGGGGTACTGGGACCCGGGTTGTCTCCCCCAGCTGCTCCCCTCCTGGGCCTCTTGTTTTTCCCTCCCGGGGCTGCTCCCGCCAAAGGACGTTTCGGTCCCCCTTCCTCGTCTTTATCCATTCGCCTCTTTAGGTCGGTCACCTCTTTCATGAGAACGCGCAGCATCTGGTCAGTAGTCATGCGCTTTCCCGCCTTCTTCGGCATTCTCCAACAGAGTATCTGAAAAACAAACAAGAACGATTACAACGCTCAAAATTGGCTCTTCGTTCCGTCTCGAGCTCACGTGCAGCGAGGAGGTGCAGCTTCAGAGCACAGGAACAAGAGGATGCCTTCTGATCTTGCTTCTCCTTTTATCCGTCTTCAGGGCGGGCGTAAACCCGCCCCTGCCTGCCCCAAGGGCGTGGCCAGCCGCGTCAGTGTCTAGGCCAACCCACTCTAGGGCGGGAAAAGGCGCGCCCCAGCTACGCCGCTTCGGGCATACCAGCCGAGACTCGCCTCCCGCCCAAGATGGCTTCCCGGGGGGATCGTGGTACTCCGCCATACGTTCGGGGGGACCGAGTGGTCGCCCCTTTCCATTCTATTTTTTAGTTTTTCCTGAGAATTACCGTCAACGCGTTGTTTCCGATGACATCTGGCCACAACCAAAGTTTCACTTTTGCTTTTCAACGTTGTCCGTGAGCCTCTCTAGTTTTAGACCCTCGTCGCCATTTGTTGTAAAGAGGATGCGGACACAGATAATGATGAAGAATGGTTTCATTACCGAAAATAAAGGCTCACGGGAAGCTACATAAAAAGTGTATGGTCAGATTAAAGGCATAAGTAATTAAGATGGACGCCGAGTGTGACGTCATATAATTACCATTCCAAGTTGGAATCAATGGCGTAGTGTTATAAACATAGAAAACATACTGTATGTTTGCCTAGGTAATAATAAACATTAACAATTCACAACAAAATGCAACGCAAAGTGTTGTTTGTAATTGATAGGGGATGCGTATTCAGGGATGCATTTCCTTTGTTGACACGCCAACAAGTGCTGATGTTTGGATGTCTTAGCCTGTACAAGTGCTATCCACAAATTACTCTTGAACAGTCATTTTGTTGTTTGCTTTCATGGTAATGTGGGGTTTTCACCTTTTTTATTAACAAAGTAAAGCTGTATGCACAAGTAGGCTCTCTTCAAGTTACACTGTGAGACAGAATACAAAATTCAAGTTGTGTTTCCTTCTGTACACCGGTCGTCACAGTGAGTGACCTGTCTGACCTTGCTCTGGACAGGGTAAGCCTCAGTTTCCTGAACCTGGGGCAGGAGGAGTGGCCACTGTCAACAGTCTGAAGATGTGCAGCCTTAAGGCTTAGACTGCAGCGTGTGTGTGCGGTGTACGTGCATTTAATACAATTTCAAGGATATATACACAATATAAATACAATATAGATATATATAATGTTTTTTTTTTGTGTAAACAAATGTTATTAGGGTTAGGTCATATCCATTACATCGTGTGCTTGTCTCCATAACAACATGTAGTGGTGATTTATTATACATCTTTACAATAGATATATATAATGTTAAAGCTATTGTATAGTTAGGAAAACTTTTTTTACTCATTATATACAAATCCAACTTAAAATATACAAATTGGAGAAACTGGAAAGTTATAGTTATAGCTTTAATTTCAAATTTTCGCACCACTAGTTAACACTTATGATTTACGCATCACCTTCAATTTACTATAGGTCAAAAACCTTCACACATATTCTTCTTGCATCACTCATCACACTACATTAACTAAGTATATCACCACTTAAAAAATAAGGCTAGAATGCCACAATCACAGAATAGCACCATTAGTACCACCTGATATAGACTAGTTTTACCTAGAGGAAGGTGTCTGCACGTATCAAGGATTGAGAGGATTGATGCATGGAAACACTAGATTATAATGTGGGCCCAGAAATAAATGTTGATACCCAATGTAAGGCTCCCCCCAAAAAAACTGACCAAAAATGTTTTTGCCTAACAGAAATTCCTCGAGAAACAAAAATGAAGAAAGATGAGAGCCTTACGGCTCACGTATTTACATGGTATGTGTGGGACTTGGCCCTCTTGGCAGGGTCATCCCTGAACTTTTTGACTTCCTCCAATACTCTCTTTGACCTGTTTTTGTTGGTTTAATGACTCTGGGCACTTTACCACTGCTGACCAGAGCTAAAGTGCACATGCTCTCCCTATGTAAAGTGTATATGAGATTGATTTCCATGATTGGTTCATTGGATTTACTGTCAGTCCCCAGTAAAGTGCACCAGGAGTGCCAGGGCTTGTAAATGCCAATACTGCTAGTGGGTCTGCAGCGCTGGTTGCGCCACCCACAGAAGCAGCCTTTTAAAATGTGTCTAGGGTCTGCCACTGCAGACCCTGCGTGCAGTTTGGTACTGTCATGCTGGCAATTGCACACACTTGCCAGCCCCTAAACCTTCCCTTAACTTCATATTAGTCATCACTTTGGTAGGCCCAAGGGCAGGGTGCATTGTAAGTGTAAGGTAGGACATGCTCTGATGAGTGTGGCATGTCCTAATAGTGAATTACTGCCAAATTCGTTTTTCACTATTGTAAGGCTACCTGTTCACTTTAGGCCAGATGGGCTGCTGGAATTATTACACTCTATAATCCCAGCAGGCTCTGGGAACATGGTAGAAAATAAAGTTTAGTATGCCTGAACTCATAATAATAAAATACTTCTTTTAGTAAAGTTTATTTTAATATCCTGTGTTTGCAAATGCTACTTTTAGAAAGTTAGCATTTGCTTGCCTAACCATTTCAGCCCGCCTCTGCTAGTATGTGTATATGACTGTCTGGGATGTGTGAGTGACAGGGCTGGGGGATGACAGGTGGTGAATGCAAGGATTACACTTTAGTGGGAGGTAGGAGTGCCCCTAGACTCTTAATAGGGCTGTGCTCTGCCACCACAATGCTGGCTCCGCCCCCTGGGGAGCGACTGATGACTCAGCCGGCACCTGGCCCAGGAAGGGTGAAGCACTGTCATCAAGGTACTCCTGGCTGCCCCTGTCCACACAATGCTGGCTCCACCTCCTGTGGAGCCTCTGATGTGCCTGCCCCTCACACTGAAAGCAGAAGCCAGAAGTACAACCAACAAGTACTCAGAGACTGAAAGCATTTATGCAAAGGCCCCCCTGGCCTGAAAAAACTAAAGAAATGCTGTATAAAAGTAGGAGCCCTGATCCTTGTAAATCAGAATCCTGTTTCCCACAAAGAACCTCTGCCCAACTAGAAGGAGAAGAAGACGCTGGAAGGACGGGTCTGCTGCTTGCCTTGCTGAGGAAGGAGAGGAAAAGACTTTAAAAGGACTTTGCAGATTTGTGCTTTGAAACATTCTCCAAGGGCTTGACTGAGCTTGCCCCCTGAACTGAACCCCAGTACCAGTGGGTTCAATGTGACTTCGCCCGTGGCACTTGGGAGCTCGCCTGCCCTTTACCCGTGAGAGCCTCGTTCCTTGGAGTAGCTCTCTGCCCCCGGGTCAGGCTGCCTTCTCCTCTGCCCTTGCCTGCCACTGGAGCATGCTGAAGTGCTCACTCACCCCTTCTGCCTGAATTCCCTCCGTGGCCGGTGATCCTGCCGAGACTGCAGCCCACTTCAAGACGTGCCCTGCTGTCCCCGCTCGCTGACCCTGAGGCATTGCAAGCCGCGCTGCCCCTCTGTAGAGAGAACCCAGTACAGCCGGTACTGAGGTCGTGGGTCACGCCTGCTTGTGTGCACACACCCGCTGGAAGTGAGATCCGTAGTCACCAGCCAGAACCGAGTACCACTGCCCGTGCACGACTCGACCGAGGAAGAGAATTAAGACCCCAAGGAAGGAATTCAAACCGGGCTCTGGGCCCGCAACGTTTTATTTCCCCATCAGCCTTCCCTGTGCCTTGTCCCAAGAGGCTCCTCTCATCGCTTCCCTGCTCCTCACTGCAGCCTGGAGCCCCCACCTCTGGAAAGGCCCAGGGTTCCTCCAGGCTCCTCTCATCAACTGCTTGCTGCTCCGCAGCTCAGCCCCCACCTCGGGAAAAAGCCCAGGGTTTGTCAGGCCCCTCTCTGGTCCCCATTCAAAGCGCACCTCCAGATGCGTGAGCATTGGTAGGGCCCAGGGTTTTTTTCTGTGTGAAGCACAGAGGAGCGCTGCGAAGCCCACAGAGGTGCTTGGGAGCGCCATACCTTCCAGGAAAGGGGCAAGAGGCCCCAATTATTGCATAACTGGAACTGAGAGAACTGTTTACAAGTGAGTTGAACAAGACAGAAGATTCATTGGAACTGTAACTGAGAAACGCTTGCCTATTTACAATCTTGTGGCCTAATCTAAAAATGTTATATTGGTCTTGTGATAAGTCTGATCTGATCTATATATGTTTTTCCACATAAAGGAATGTATTTTTATATATTCACAGCCTGGTGTCCATTTGTGGGGGGATTGGTACATTTTACTGTGTGTGTTATTACAAATGCTAAACTCCATAACGCCTGAAGAATAGCCTTGGCTTCTCACGCCAAACACCTATAGGATGAGCAAGGGTAATTCTAATGAGGTCATCCTTTGCCCTGACTTAGAGGAGAGGGTCCCTGCTTGTCACAAGTGAATACTTGCGCCAACCAGAGACCCCCAATTCTAACAGTATGCATGCATAGAAAGTCAGGGATTCATCAAAAAAGCCCTGAAAAAGTCCCCAGACCTGAATGGGCTCTTAGCATGGGCCAAAACATATTGGCACAAATCTGTGAGGTTGTTTGAACAATCATTCAAAAAAGGTACCCTAGGACAAAAGAAAAACTTTTGGGTATAACTTTAAATTTTTTATTGCATTTCTGGATCCCCGTTTATCTAGTTCATTCTAATTTAGGAGCTCCCATCTTTGGTCGAGTCTGCCCTGGGGGTACCATCCTACCCGGGTGTGGATAGGCACTGATGATAAAGCATGTCACGATAAGTGTCTCCTCCAATAACATTGTAAACACTAGAGGTATAAGGAGGGATCTCCTCAACAACATTCCAGTAGCCCTTGTGTGTGAGCTTACTCTTCGGGAGAATGCAACTAGTCTTACTATCTCTCGCTCTTTACATTGTGGTAAACGTGTTGAAGGTCCTCTATGGCCCAGAGAGTGTTTAACAAACAACCTGGGAAAGACAATACAAACCAAAAACCTTGAAGCCACCTAAAAGTGTTAGGAATGGATGATGGTCTCACCTTGGATCAGGAAGTATTATTTATTTTATCATTTTTATCTATTTTATCAGCACCCCCTTGATCACAGACACCTCCCTTTCCCTGACTAGTACAAGCAACAGTGACTGGGAGTCACTTACAAAATTAAAAATGACACAATTAAAAAAAAAACAACACTGCTCCGTGGGGCAATTATGACAGAATACCTCTGAGGCAATATAGCCCCAAATGGTTTGATAGTGTCAAATGCCCCATACATTTTTCTAAATGATGCTGAATTCAGACTTAGCTGGTCACTCTTAGCCTGGAAGTCTATGAGGGACTGGCTAGTCTTGATTATACAAACTGCCAAAAGACTCTCTGACGCACTATTAATTGAGATCAAAACAATGGAAACAGGTCTGAAGACCCAGATGACATTGACCACATTCATTATTGAACACAAGGAGTATCTCACCCAAGCAAGGAAAGCCAAATTCCAAAAAGATCTGAGGTGGTTCAACTTCGATGGTTCTTTTCCATATTCCATAACAGATTACAAATCAAAGAACCCTGAGGCGTCCGACCTCTCTGATACAGACAGCTCAGGTTCAGAAACATATTCAAGTGACTGCTCAGGAGGACAGTATTATTGTACCCAACACATGAGAAGAAGTAGATGTTCAAAGGGTAATAGGGGCTTCCACCTCAAACCAATGCTATTTCAACCACAACAGTATGGTTGGGGACCATACACACAGCCCCCCTTCTAACCACCACAATTTGGGTACCCTTGGCAACCTTTCTGAGCTCTTTTTTTAGGGAGAGATCAAAATCGATGAAGAGGGAAGAGAAGAGAACCAACGGTGCAATGGCAGGTGGAACCATGGGAGGAAACAGAGCAAACACTGAGACTGAGCACAAGCCCAAGCCCATGGGAATAATGAATCTAAGTATGGTAACCTTTTAGGAGACCCAATTACAGGTCCTCAACAAACGACTGGGCTTTGTTCCCATGCCATGATAGGACCTCTTCAACTTAAGAGTGGAACTAGCCAAATTGTTCCAAAAAATACGTCTGTCAGTCTTCTTTAAAGACCAAATCCCACATACATTGAATAAAAATACTAACACAGGCTTGAAGCAAAAAATCTCACTTCAGCCCACTGACTCATACTATGCCCCCGCAGTCTTGGCTTTTAAGTAAGCAGTAAACCTTGAATTCGATAACCCGAGAGACCACAACTCATACACATTTAATAACATGACAAAAACAAAACTTGAAGCAAATAAAACAATTGACAAAATTTAAAACATTGTAGTACACCAGCTGACAAAGGTGGAGCCACAGTGATCCTCCTCATATTGAATGCCAGAAGCTCTTAAATGACAAAAGGAATTAGAAGAAGCTGAAGTAAACTCCTACCAAAAAAATTCCTGATGACATTGGATTTATGGTCAAGGATGCAAGAGAAAACAATTGGATAACAGTGAAAGAAGCAGAATTCCTTATTGTAAGTTAAGCAAGAATCCCCTATTTTTACATACTTCCAAAAATGTATAATGGGAAGATCCCCACTCGAGGCAGGCCTATACTCTCAGGTATAGGATCCACCTTGGAACCACTATCCAAATTCACCGACTATTTTCTGAAACCCTTGGAGAGAGAAATGTCCTCCTATATAAAAGACACAAAAGATGTCCTAGTGAAGTTACAAGATCTTACTTTCAACCCATGAACAGATATGTTCATCACTCTAGATGTAGAGACCCTATACACAAGTATACCCTTAGAGGCCTCCCTTGAAGTACTTGAGACCGAATTTAGATAACACTGAGTGGAACTCAACCACACCCAGAGCTTTTTCCTAGATTGCGCCCGCATGGCACTAACCACAAACTATTTTCGGTTTGAGGATGACTTCTACTCACAAACGCACAGAACATCCATGGGAAGCACATTCTCCCCAAGAATAGCGTGTCTGTATGTCCATGACTTCGAGCAAAGGACCATATTATCCAACATCAACCCCTTCCATCCGAAAATACAAGAAGAGAAGAGATTTATAGATGTCATACTGTTGATCTGGAAAGGACAAGAGGAAGATACACATTTCTCATTTCCTTTAACTACTCAGTTTCTTCGGTGATAGTTTTTCATATCCCATAAAGCACTCCTCTACAGTGCATCTGTCTACCTGCCTTCCTCATCCACTGTAGCAGGGTTTCCGTTCTCCCACAGAACTGTGCACAGAGATCTAGAACCTCTGTGAATTAGGGTGACCCAAAACCCACCTTAGTATCCAAAATCCCCTTACCGAACTAGCTACAGTGTCTCATTGGTCATAACAAACTCCCAATGACTTAGACAAACCAGAACATGAACTTGGGTTACCTCAGGTATCGTGGAACACATGAACACTCTTTCGCTCTATAATCATTTCAAACCAGAACGGGGAGTAAAAGAAGACACGTGCAAGTTTGAAATATTTATTTTTCAATGCAAGGTTCTCAAACGCAGTATTTTATATAATACCAGAATACATATTTATAAAAATCAGAGTTATCAGCATAGTCACTAATCCATAGTAAGCGAACGGTGATAGCATATTATAATGCAAAATCAATAGAAATCTATATCACCTATATTTTCGCGCACCCTATTAGCATACTATATTATATCTAAGAAGGTCTCATTTGGGTTATAGCAGGGCGGGCCCAAACCTCTAAATGTCAGTAGGAGAAGATCACATCATCAGCTACCAGCTCTCTGCATGCGAAGCACCATCAAGTGTGTTTTTGCATTCTCAGTAACTCTATCTTAAACCCACGTAGAGCCCAATGTTGGCAGCAACTTTATTTGTGTTATGTCTAATGTGGTGCGAGGATCAGGCCTCTCAGCAACCTTGTGTTAGGTTATTCTTAGAGGGTTCAGCTCTCAGTGTGCAGACAGTGTACCAAGTGTACCAAGCACAACTGATATCAGAGCAATAACATATTATTCTCAAATAAATCACATCTTTCGTCTAGGTTGAAAGCTACAATAACAATTATGTGTCGTGTGCAAACTGAAGCCGAAGGAAAATATGTCGTTTAAACATTTAATAAACTCATGCTAACTTAACACAATATATAGAAAAGCAGTAACTATATGACACCCCCCCAATGATCCGAGGACGGTCAAAAACAAGCCAATAATATAATAAAGGCATAACATGAAAGCAGAGTTCAGCAATATTGAGCCAAGCTAAATGTATGTAGATGTATATAAAAAATAACAATACAAAAATATGTATGAATGCCTATAGTGGCCAAACAAAATGTAATAAAAGTCTCAAACATGAGGCCAAATATAAAATCGTAGGCCTAGAACATATAAAGTCGAATGTCCGTAAGAGAAAAGGCACCATTCAGAATTACTAAAAAGTCACTTGCCAGTATAGTGAAAGTCTCCAAAGCCACTCATGGGTGGATAGAATATGCAAAATAGGTAGCCACAGCTTCCAACATGAAATCACTGTCATCATCCGAAAACAGTTCAGCCATCCAATTAAGCAATGGGAAAGAACATACGTGCTCCTCTAGCACCGGGCCCTCTAGCAACATCAGAGGACAACTCGGTGGGTTCTCAAGAACGCTATGTGCCAGAAACTCATGCGCCGCTGCGGGGATGTCCCACTGACCCATTAGTCCATGCATCGCTGCCAAGGCCATAATCCTTTCGCCAGAACAAACCAACTCGTGAGCAACTACGGGGCCCATCAGGTGATTAAAATCGACTTCAGGAGATAACGGCAAGCAGAGACACAAATCAATGGCCCAGTCAAAATCGCAGCTCAGGCAATGAAACACAGGCTGGACACATGTGAAATAGGAAAATCAAAATGATAATCCAAATGCCGTGCTTAAGGTCGCAAGCGGCAGGGTGCCATAGTAATCAAGCATCCGGTTGCGAAACAGTGTCAGAAAGGGGTGAGCGGCTTCTTGCACAGGATGGGCATCCATGTTTTAGGAAGAAGAATAATATCAAAACGCCTGCAGCTAAAGCCAGCAAAACAGGGAATCCGCCAAACAAACTCGAAAATATTGAATGGAAGAAAGCGGGGATGACACCAAAAATCTTTTCAAATGTAATCACGAGACCACTGCTAACCAATTTTAAAAAATAAGCTAAGCCAGACGTGGAGGAGGCATTAAAGATTTGATGAACTAATTCGCAGAAATGAAACAGCAAGTCAGTATTTAAAAGTGCCTGCACCTCTGTGCATGTGTTAGCTATGTGAAGGACATAAGTTTCACGGGCCGAGCTCAAGGCCACTTCCTTTTGAGACAAAAGAGCCCTTATTCTGCTTATACCATTGAACTCCGCTTTCAAGGTTGGGATGCGCGGCCAGATGGAAACATCTGAATTCCCATGCGTGGGTGGATATAACACGTTCTTGCAAAACACCACACGTTCTGATACAGTAACCACATATGCGATACCGACCATTAACCCACAACACTCCTCGTTATTCAAAAGTAAATAACTACCGTTTGTCAATAAAGTGAATGTGGGAACTATTGCAGGAACTGGTGTGCCTTTTAAAACACAGGCTAAATTAGGCCGGTCCTGATTACAAGAACCATGCAACTGGATGTGTCTGCATATCAGTGAACGGTCAGGCGACTGTGTGAATTCTTCACCATTCAGATTCACTTCCTTTCCATCCTTCAGGCATCTGTACGTCCATGGTAAAGACCATGCCTCGTGGAGGAAAGCACTGCCTAGTGGTTCATATCGCCCTATTGCAATATACCGCATACAATTAGTAAATTTGTACAAAGCAAATGGCAATGTAATAACACCATGGATAAGCCATGTAGCAGCAGCTGCCTCAGCTACAGAAAAGGGCAAAGATTCTAACTTTTCAATGTGTAACATAGTAAATGATGCATCTCGCATGGAAAGCATGCGCTGCTTGTCAGTCAAATTAAATGGGGCAAATAGGGATGACACGTTCATGTAACTCCAGGGCACGCGACCCGCCTTAAGAGTCTGTAGTGTCCATGCAAACTGCATCACAGAACGCAATTGATTTTGTCCATGGTACAATACAGACACCTCATCATTCACAATGTCAACTACAGAAGAGACCATATTGTTCAACGTGTAAATTCGGGAAGAAAGCATGTTAATACTGTTATCGACAACTGCAAGCACTTTTTCCAAATTTGCTTAGTCAATCGCCCTTAGGCGCTTAGCAGCCTCAATTTGCGAAATATCCAAATTTCATTGTAAACTGCATAAATCCAACGTTTAGACCTACCCTTAGCCGGGCCTTTTATAAAATCATTCAAATCCACATTATCAGTCAACTGAGACAGATGTAGTTTAACAGCAGCTAAAGTGGAATGTTGTAACCAATTCTGACACAGTTTCCCCACAGAGTAAGTGGTGACAGTATAATCAGTCTCAAAACGGGGATCAGGTCTGACTTGTGTGAACCCTTCAGCCAAACCCAGAAAACGACGTTGGCAAGAATCAGCACTTCTTTGCCACATCAGCCAACCCTTCGGATCCAAACTGGATACATATGTCTGCGATTTTGTCATGGAAGAATGAAGCTAGGGAGTCTCAGAGGTCTTGAGAGGGAGTGATGTTGTTGGAGTTGGCCGTGGGGTTGGTGAATTCTTTGACGATGTTGAATAATTCTTTGCTGTTGTGGGCGTTGTTGTCAAGTCGGTCTTTGAAAGCGGCTTTCTTGGCAGTTCGGATCAGTTGGTGGTGTATGCGGGTGGCGTTTTTGAAGGCGTCTCTGGTGCTGGTGTTTGGGTCTTTTTTCCAGGCCTTCTCAAGGGAGCGACATAGTTAGGTTATTCTTAAAGGGTTCAGCTCTCAGTGTGCAGACAGTGTACCAAGTATACCAAGCACAACTGATATCAGAGCAATAACATATTATTCTCAAATAAATCACATCTTTCGTCTAGGTTGAAAGCTACAATAACAATTATGTGTCGTGTGCAAACTGAAGCCGAAGGAAAATATGTTGTTTAAACATTTAATAAACTCATGCTAACTTAACACAATATATAGAAAAGCAGTAACTATATGACACCACTGTATCCACCCTCAGTGTTTCTCCCAACCTTGCCTGTGTTACTTGCTTCCACATATCTTTCATCATATGTGTTACTTACCCCAACAGGCTGCCCTGATCCTCAGTGCTTACCTACACGAGCTGTCTTTGTATTTACTTATTTTCTCATGCTCCGTGTTTTATTCCATACCCCCAAGCACCTGACATGACATCTTGTACCTAGCATACCCCACAGTCTCTATTATTACTTACCCCCATCATGCTTTCCGTGTTGTTGCTCTCACTTTCACATCAGACCCTCTACGTGTTGTTGATCTCCCTCCCTTCCTCCACCACCCTTCAGTGGTGCTACCTCATGCCACCCTGCCTCCTTATCCCCTAATGCACCTACTTTCTCAGTTTTGCTTCCCAGGCCCAATATCAAATATGTCTTTATATAAAATGTACTGTATTAACAATTTTCTATTCTCTAAACATACTTATGTGTCTCATGTATGTCATTTGCTCACTAACTAAAAAAACATGTTTTACAGAAAAGAAAGATACTGAAGAAAATTAAGGAGAGATTAACATTCTCATCTTAATACAAAAACACAAACAATTCTACTACATGATTAAAAGCATACAGGTGAAACATCATCAGAGGAATGAAAAATGTAACAACATTTCAAGAGTCAAACAAGTCCTCCCAAATTGTACTTTTGCTGTCTTACAAGCCAGCTAGTATTTAGCAAGAAGACAATTTACATTACATTATGCAAATAGGAGATGACTTCAATAAACAAATGAATTTGATAAGTAAGGAAATAAATAGGCTTTCTGATGACGTTGCTTCTTATATTCAACATAATAACAATATCTACTCATTAAAATGAAAAAAAAAACATATTATGGTGACATCCCACATTGTATTGACCATTTGTACATTACATTACAACTGCCTTAAACAGTAAATTTACATACAGGACTAATTCTATGTATAGATACATATATAATTTTCATATTTACAAATGATCACTTTAACTACATTTTTGATTCACATATTTGAGATTAACAAGGAATGCTGCATTCAAATGGAACATGAATTACACTTGAAATAACCACTTTTGACACTAGTTCAATGCACTAAAGAACTGGTCTATAATATTAAATTTTCACATAAAAAAGTGATTTCTTATGAATGGATTCCATTTAATATTAACAAAATAAAATTAACACTCCAAGCATCAAAGCTGGAGTACAAACAACAGGATGCTAATAAAAAAAGGAAAGTCATTCATCTACGAAACATCAAACTAATTTAATACAATTAACAATACACTCATATCTTCCCTACACATACTACTTATTAAACAAACAACACACATTACACTTTAATCACAAACAACATTTACACCTTACACAAACAATCAAAGTCAAACACCTTACGCACATTCAATCTCATTTCTATTATCAAATTCACTGAGAAGAGAGGCAACTACTTCCTTGAGAGAAACAGTTTCTAAAAAAACACTATTTTTAATACAATACATACTAATACTGCAGCAGATAAAATAATGACACACTTTCAAGAACAAATATTACATGGCCCATAATACATTTGTAAAGTTTGTATTTAATTATGACATAAACAATGTTTAAAAATGGTGAGCACATTATAAACCATCCAATGTTTAAACAATGCAATATAACACCAAATACAACAAGCTATATATGCAACACTTATTATATATCTATACTACTATTATAAAGAGAGAACTTGCACCTTTTGGCAAGGTAAACTCTGGAACCACAGCGCCAATCTACACACCCGCTACATCTGTGAAAATGTCAGGGTGTGTAGATGGACATAGGCTATATAAATAAAAATAAAAAAGTGAATTAAAAAAATTAAATTTGTAAACAAAGTAGTCCCCTGAAAGTAGCGCCGGCCGGGACATAGAGCTGGCCGTGACGCAACGCAACGACGTGCGTGATGACGACGTGTTGGAGCGGCGGACATGGAGCTGAGGAGCGTAATGTAAACATTGAAATCGCGGTGGACATGGAGCTGAGGAGCGTGGGCGCGTCATGGCGAAGAGGAGCGGAGCGGCAGCTCAGGTAATGTTAACATTGAGAGAGAACTTGCACCTTGGCGCGTCATGGCGAAGAGGAGCGGAGCGGCAGCTCAGGTAATGTAAACAAACATAGAAATCAGGGCGGGGGGGAGTCAGGGCGGGAGGGAGTCAGAGCGGGAGGAAGTCGGGACCGGAGGAAGTCGGGACGGGAGGGGAGCGGGTGTGCACAGAGGGGCAGGCGGGAGGAGTGGGGGCGGGAAGGAGTCGGGACGGGAGGGGGTCGGGTCGGGACGGGAGGGGGTCGGGGTGGGAGCGGGTGTACTGCCCCCAGCCCCTTTCTGCCCCAGGCAACGCTGGGGCGGGCTATAGTATATATATATATATATATATTTATAGAAATAAAATACCACCCTGTTCCTTTCTAAATAGAATTACATTTCCCAAAATTACACCTCAATTCCTTATAGATTTCATAAATGATTAATTTCACCTCAAATTCCATTTACACAGATAAGAAAACTACCACAGATTTCACATCTATCATTGTCTGGTGCAGTAGTCCATGTACTAACTAATGTAATCACAACTGTTACAATTTTACACAGGCAAAAAAATGCTGAAATTACAATTCCTATTAAATTAAAGCCAAAAGCATTTTATAAATCTTTTACATGCTTTCAAAATACTAGACCAAATGAAGTCAAACTTGCAGAACAATGAGTATCAATTAATAGCAATTTTTTGTCAACATGGAATTTCTCCTAATCGGACGTATATAGAACAATAATTACCACATAATATTGAATCATCAAAAACTACGGATTTTTCTGTCACTTCAGACAACATACCAACAAGAAATGTAGATACCATAAAAGGAAATGAAACTATTAAGACTGATAGCATCAATATATTATTTTTAACATCTGCAGAACATAATACACCCATAGAGATTTATATGAAGACAAAGATTCAGAATGGTTAACTTTTCCTACAATTTTCAGCAGAGAACGCAGATGTAAATATCAAGAAAAGCAAATGCCTGTACATTAGTGTACATTATGCCAATGGGAATTAAGAAGCTGTGCCAGAAGAGCTGCAAAATCTATTATTAATACTTCCTTTAAGCTAAAAAAAATCATACATTAAGTAGATCCATGGCAAAAATTACATTTCATTTCGTAATCATTTCACCAATGGGCAAATCATTACTGCTGGTCAGGGACCTGCTCTCTCCCTCAGCAGCTCCACTGTTGAGCTGCTGCCCTGTGCAGGTAGGTGTTTGAGGCCCTCCTGCACCCGCAGGCTCCTACATTGCTCTTCTGCTGGTGCCGCTGTTGTCTGTCTTATGTTGTGCACGATTTCTGTCTTGTGTTTATTTTGCCTCTGTATTGTTTATTTGTTGTTTGTTATTCTCTGTCTTTCTGTTTATTTTTGCCATTTGTGCCTTGTTTGTGTCCTCCATGCCTGTTCCCTTTCTATCTGCTCTGCCCCCACGGCCCCTGCCCCATGCTGCTTCCCGCTCCCACCTCCCAAATGCACTTCCCTACACCTTTCCCTCCTTAATGGTGGCCACACCCCTGGTGTGCCAAAGTCAAGACCATTTGCACCCGTCAGGGACCCTGGTTCTCTGCCCACCTACTGCTACGACTCAGCTGACCTCCTTGCACTCAAACCCAGAAGGATCAACAACTGTCAGCTGTCAACGCCAGTTCTCCTGCCGTCACTGCCGCCAAACCTTCACCACCCTTTGCACCACCATGGTGCCTCTCCTATGCTGGCATTTTAGTTGTCGTTCGTTTCAGTGATTCGAGATTGCACGTCTCTCTTTCAGTTCATATGGTTGGCAGACGTTTGAAAAGCCGAGGTGTATCCCGGTGCACGTAATTAATAGCAAGTTACTATCGAATGTCAAGGGGAATCACGGTGGAGGTAAGCTCCATAATGGTTTTTATACTATGTTTAGTGTACTATTCAATTAGTGTTGGGATTAGGACTATTTTTGATTATATGCATTGTCTACCTAGGAGTGGTTCAGTTACCCTAAGAAATAAGAGTGGATTGAGGCTTTTAGAAGACACCATGTCTAGTGAGTATAGAGAATCTTGTCATGAGGTGTTAAGGAGTGAAGGGTTGTATATATGTGTGTATATATCTAGTTTTTTAGGACACTTTGGGTGTGGTGATGGTATTTTAATGTAAGCAGACGATCAAATATTGGACATTAGTAGCTGGTTAGGTTACACTGACTATGTATATATTGTATATGTTTTTGTAGATTCCATGTGCAACGCTTAGTCCTGAGGATGGTCTCGGTGAAATACATACAGTAGAGACCGAAACGTCGACGCATATACACCGTTTGGTTCATACCTGTCCAAACAAGGATTTGTATATAGTATAATAATGGATTAGCTGACTACATGTACAGGAGCACTTTATGTATATATTTGTATATTACATATTGTACCAACGGTGTACCACACTACAGGAAATATATAGGAAAGTGTAGTGTTGTTTATGTTGCCTATTATTTGTACTTCTAGAATCTTGTGTAAAAAACAAAGGGATCATTTTCTAAATAATATAAAAGTTTGAAATATACCATGCTTCTTATGTTCTTTTCTTAAGCAAAGTACTTATATAAGACTGAATAGAAAATTATTGAGATACTAACAAATAATTCCTCAAGGAGCCTTCTTCTATTGAATTCTCCTATGCCAGCAGCACCCCGAAGCCCAGAGGTGCATCCTCCTCAATGTCTGCTCTCTGCACAGACACACTGTAGAGATCTGGCACCTCATCGACACCCTCGTTCCAGACATCGCCTTCTTCACAGAAACCTGGACCAGCTCCACCTCTGCCCCCAACATGGCCACTGCCATCCCTGAAGGATACAAGATTCAGAGCAAGTACCGCCCCAAATGCCCAGAAGGAGGACTTGCCATTGAGCACAAGGGCTCCCTCCACTCACCACCTCCAGCATGAGCAACAGCCCTTCCACAACAGAACTCCTCCATTTCGAGATCCAGACCAACCCCAGAACAACCCTACGAGGCACCCTCACCTACAGACCTCACAGACCATGAACCGCATTCACCAACACTATCACTGACCTCATTGCACCCCACGCCATCGCCTCCCTGGACTACATACTGCTCGGAGGCCTCAACTACCTTGACAAACTCAGCGACCCCAACTCCGCCAACCTTCTGGACAACATCGCCAACCTCGGACTGAAACAAGTCATCAACACCCCCACCCACAAGGCAAAACACACCCTCGATCCCATCTTCGCGGGAGGTGACAACATACACTTCAGCCACCCGATGCACTCCCATGGACAGATCATGACTGCATACACTGCAACCCACTGCCCCCAAACCCGCACCCGGCCCACCATGAAGAAACTGGAGCAAGGTCACCGAGAAGCACCTCAACTCCACCCTCAACCGCAATACCCCCCACCTCGACCAACACTAACCTCGCAGCCAAAGAATTTGACAGATGCATTGCCAACTGGACGGATGAGGTCACACCCCTCCACAACCCCGACAGAGACTGCCCCAGAAAGGTGACCTGGTTCACCGTCGACTTCCAAAAATCCAGACACATCTGCAGACGTCTCGAGAAGAATTTGAGAAACAGTAAATCCCCAGAAGACCGCACCACATACAAGAACACCAAGACAGAATACCACTCATCAGATCTACCAAAGGACTTTTATCAAGAGCCAGGTCCTCGCCAACTCCAAGGAGCTCTTCAGCATCATCCAAGAAATCATCAAACACACCAGCAAAACCACAGACATCACCCCCTCCCAGGACCTCTGCAACAAGCTCGGCTTCTACTGCCATCTGAAAATCAAGTCCCTCTACGACAAATTCAACGAACAGACACCTGATGCCGAAACCACTCCCACCTCCAGAAATGCCAGCCAACCCACCATCTCCTCCTGAACCTGAGTCACCATCGAAGACACCGCACCAACTATGAATATCATTTACTCAGGAGCACCCATGGACCCCTGCCCCCACACATTTTCCACAGAGCCGCCATTACACTGGAACTATTACATACCATCAATGCCACCTTCAAAACTGGCCCTTTCCCAGATGAAAGAAAATGCGCAGAAGTCAAGCCCCTACTCAAGAAGCCCTCAGCAGATCCAACGGAGCTCAAAAACTACCGATCCATCTCCCTCCTCCCCTTCATGGCCAAAGTCACTGAGGAGACCGTCAATGTCAAACTAACAAAATTCATCAAATAGAACTCCATCGTCGACCACTCCCATCCAGATTCTGCAGCAACCACAGTACCAAGACCATGCTACTTGCCTCTACAGATGACATCTGCATGCTCCTTGACCAAGGCCACATCACGGCACTGATCCTACTTGACCTCTCCGCAGCCTTCAACAGCATCTCCCACTGCACACTCATCACCAGTCACCACGCCGCCGGCATACCGGGAACTGCCCTCGACTGGCTCTGCTACTTCCCCATCGGCAGAACCCAAACAATCGGACTTCCATCCTTCATCTTCAAACCCACAGAGATCAACTGAGGAGTACCACAAGGATCATTGCTCTGCCCTAAGGTCTTCAATATCTACATGGCCCCCCTTACCGCCATCATCAGATAGCACGGCCTCAGCATAGTATTTTATGCCGACGACACCCAGTTCATCCTCTCCCTCACCAAGTACCCCATCGCCACCAGACTCAGCTTCCAGAAAGGAATGAAGAACGTTGCATTCTGGATGAGCAGCAGCTGCCTAAAGCTCAATTCGGAGAAGACAGAGGTCCTCATTCTCGGACCCTCCCCATCTGCATGGGATAACACCTGGTGGCCCACCACCCTCTGCAGTCCCCTCACCCCCATGGACCACGCCCGGAACCTTGGCATCATACTCGACTCCTCCCTCTCCATGACCCGGCAGATCAACGCCGTCACCTCCACCTGTTTCAACACCCTCTGCATCCTTTGGAAGACCTTCACATGCATCCACCCTGAATCAAGGAAAAACATCACCCACACTCTCATAACCAGCAGACTGGACTACGGCAATACCCTCAATGCCGGGATCAACAAGTCTCTGCTCCGCAAACTCCAGACCATACAGTACACCCCAGCCAGACTCGTCCTCGGCATCCCTTGACACGAACACACCACCCAACACCTGAGAAACATACACTGGCTCCCAATCGAGAAGAAAGTAACTTTCATGATACTCTCCCACGCCTACAAATGCCTCCACGACACCGGAACCCAATATCTCAATGAAAGAATCTCCTTTGACGTGCCCAAAAGAAACCTCAGATCCGCTGACCTTGCCCTCGCTGAAACCCCACACATCTGCAGAGCAAGAGCGGATGGAAGAACTTTCTCTTACATCGCGGCTAACACCTGGAACGAACTCCTGATTGATATCAGATACACCCCCAGTCTGTACATCTTCAGGTAGACCATCAAAACCTGGCTCTTTGACTGACCAGAGCTGCTCCCCTCCCCCTAGGGCCTTGAGATCCTCACGGGTGAGTAGTGCACTTCAAAATCCCCTGATTGATGTTTGATTGCTAAAGATAGTAAACACAATTTGGAATACTTTCCAGTTTAATAAAGTATACAAAATATTAAAATAATTTGCAGTTGACCACCATATTGGAAACATTCCAAGAAAGATCTTTTGACACTTTAAATACCAAGTGTCTGCAGCCAAAGCTAAATGGCAAAATGTAATAAATATATTAATGAGAATAAAACAACAGCAAGAATACTCACAATTACAATTTAAAAAATAAGACTTGGCTAAACAATTGCAAGTTAATGTGGCAAGACCTAGTTACATCTGCTAGGTTATTTGATGTCCAAGTACAGCAATTACTCAATTGTATTTTACTACATGAATGCAATCCATAGGGGAAATTATTGACGTATTTTACTACGTTGAATTGTAGTAACGGGGGTCTTCACATCTACATGCATTACTATGGATTCAAAATGCACCGCAACACATATGTAAACCATTGATAAATATATAACATGAACAAAATCTAGATAAATATATAACATGCACATAATCTACAAATCCAACAAAAGAACAATTAATGCCACTGCAAAAGCATGAACACACCAAAAACACAAAAGAACATGCAAATATTAAAACTCTAAACACCAAATGCCACTTACTATGTTAATCGAACAATTATCAGTTGATTGAGCAGACAATAATTTGCAACTTTGTATCTTTTTCCTGTTTCCGCTTCTCTGCCGATTCTCTCCCTTGTTCCCCTCTCTTCAGTCCCTATGACCCCCCCTTCCAGCAAACCCCCTGGTGTGTGGATGCATGGATGGATTCCCTACTTGCTTTTTCTCTATTAGTTTATTTTTGTAATGTTACATTTTTCTGCCCCTTCACCTCATTGACCATTCTGTGTACAGATGTGGACACGCGTGTCCTACATGTAATTGCCCTTTCTTGTCCTCCTAGGGGCCCTCCTTTGTGGGAACACCACATGTTGTGTGCCTAGAGCCCTGTTTCATCTTGCACTGAGTTTTCCCATACAGTATTACTGTTGCAAATATGGTACCTTATGTTCACCGTCCCTTCTTTCCCCAATACATTGTTTTGATTCAAACTTTCAATAAAGAATTGTACAACAAAAAATATTTCAAGTCTTGGTTGCTGGGGAAGAGCTTACCCAGCAACCAAATTCAATGAGCATGGGGTAACCCTGTGTCCCTCAGAACCTGGGTATAGTTATGCAAACAAAAACAATGGTTCTGTCGGGTGTGAACAGCTATTTCTTATTGACATAATGCAATTATCTGACTCATTGTCTTTAAAACACCAAAATAATGTTAAAGCAATTTTATCCATAAGGAACACACCAAAAACCAAACAACACAAAAAACCCGGTTGATGGGTATTAAGTTGTTTTATATAAATTGCATCATTCATATATACCCACTCTTTGATATGAAGCTGTCAACAAGGTGAAGTTTTAAGGTGACGTGAACAAGCGACATATTGTACTCAGTGATATAATTGAGTGCGTATTATGTACACAAAGATTAAAATATGTACAGAGGAAGAGAAGGCCAGAGTTGAACAGAGGAAATGACTCTGCACTTTTATCCGATTTTATTACTTTGCAGGCAAAGCCTTGATCTGGACCAGGAGGTATCGATGACATTTCAACCCAATGTATGCAATATTGAGTAGTCAATGCGGTTCTTCATCCGGACTGTTCTGGGGGAGAGGGATGACACTAACTAATAAGTATTCTTTCGTGTTTTCTGGATTGTTGTGGGTTCGATTCCTGTGAAAATGATCTTGCTAATTGTTGAAAATGGTGTTGAAATGGAAAAAATCTTTGCTTGGGTGCAGAAGGGTTAAACCATTAAACGTTGCAACCTTCACAAAAGTTTAGTGGCAAAAAGAAAACTTTTACACCGCTATCCCTTCCCCGGACTGTTTCAGCACAATACAAAACGTAAACACAAATATTTTCCTACAGAGCCAATTTATATGTAAAATGTCATGTGTGAGTTGGAAGAGAGAAAACAGAGAGATGTATGAGTCACTGTACAATAAAGAGAGGTGGTGTGCTGACAAAGAAGTCAGAGTCAGTGTGACGAGGCTGCGATTCGAGCACGCCTTTCAACCCGGCCTTACTAGTACATTGCATTGTAATTTATGTAGTGATTTTCATACCCATGGCGAGGTCCAAGTGCTCTTTGGATGTTGAGTAAGTAGCTTCTCTATTTCATTTATATACCCCTTGGTATCCCTGACGAGGTCACAGAACCGCTCTGAGTTTCAATGAGTTATGGGGCACACTTCAAGTGTTTGGGTCTGTGTTACGATGTGCACGCCCCTCACAGTCACCACTATATTAAAGGATTGATGACAACGACGTTTAGAAATCAAAATGCTTTTTAAAACGTAAGTGAACCAAGGTAAAGCTAGAGACACCGTAGCATCCAAGTAGAAAAACCAGGCAGCGGAATCTGTGCTTACTTAGTTTATTTATTTTTATTTATTTATTAAGTACTAACTGTACCCTGGCGCTAGCATACAAGGAGCTATCTCGCTGAGAGTGCTCGTGTCAACCTCCAACTGCAGAACAGGTTTTACTTTGGGCAGAGCCGGGTCCTTTCTGAATTGCAGCAACTCCCATGAGGCCCTAAGGAAGTGTGGAAGCTCCTTCCATATCTAAGCTGCTTTCACCGAGAATGCCCAGCCGCCCTTGTCTTCCTGTTCTGGTCCATGTGGGTGCAGACAAGGGGCCATATTATCAAGAACCGGTGTAACATTATCACCGCTAAAGCAGCGATGAGGGGCTTGATAATATGCCCTATAGAATTCCAATAGAAGCCCTGGTTCTGGTGTGAAGGACATCAGACATCAAACTTGAGCTTCTATTGGAATTCTCCAGGGCCGGACTGGGAACCAAAACCGGCCCTGGCAAAGTGCTCGGCCGGCCTCCCCCCCTCTCCCCCTCCCCCCCCAGGGGGTGGATTGGGGTGCGACCATGCTCTTTGCCAGGGCCGGTTTTCGCCGATTTTGTTACAGGGCCGTTTTTGCAGCTATGCTGCAAAAAGCGGCCCTGTAACAAAAACGGCCCCCTGGGGCCCAAAACCGGCCCCCACCCATGCGGCCGACCGGGGGATTGCCCGGTGCCCGCAACGGCCAGTCCGGGCCTGGAATTCTCTATGGCATATTATCAAGCCTCTTATCGCCACTTTAGCTGCAGTTTCCTGCCGTTAAAGCGGCGATAATGTTACCACCCGTTCTTGATAATATGGCCCAAGATTTGCAGTGCTTGATCGAGGATACCTTGGAGGATTGCATATTTTGGCTCTAGGTTGCACAGGGCCGTGTCCTTGAAGATAATTCACAACAATATGCATTGCCTTGAACGTAATCCTCTGCTTCAAGACATCACTGGCTGAGGACCTACAAGGAAGTGGAAGTTTAGCCGCAGCTACTTGGTCCCCTGTACAGTTGCTTGACCAGGTATTCAGCTGCTCCGAGAAGTAGAGCGCTCCAATAGTCCAATCTGTTAAGTAGGACACTCTGCAGTTCCATAGTTCTGAATGGAGGGAGCGGGGACCACCTTCCTAAGCCCACGTAGTAACGCAAAACACATGCCTGCCACTTTAGTCACGTGGTTCTCCAGAGACAATTTATTGTCAAACACAACCCAAAGGTTATTGACTGTGTGTTATGGCAATAGCACCTCTTCCGATCAAAGAGGCTAGAAATTGTGAGGAAATGTCATAGGGATTCTTCCTTGTGCGCAGCAGAGAAACTCAGGGGCATATTATCAAGGACCGGTGTTAAAATTATCGCCGTTTTATCGGCAGAAAACTGACGATAAAGCGGTGATAATGGGCTTAATAATATGCCCTTGTTAATTCCCATAGAAGCCCATGAACTGGTCTTAACATGGGCTTATATGGGAATTAACAAGGGCGTATTGTCAAGCCCATTATCGCCATTTTAACAGCACTTTCCTGCCGATAAAACGGCGATAATTTTAACACCGGTCCTTGATAATATGCCCCCCAGTTTTATTCCCGTTAAGCTTCGATTAGCTGGTGGTCATCCATTTGAGAAGTTGGCCTGGTATATAATGCTCACTAATTCTTAGTGATCACTTTGTACCATGCAAAGCAACCCTTATGATGATGGTTGTAATTTAACCTTGTAGACCAGTTATCCTAGTGGTAACGTGGACAAAGCAGTCTTAGGCTAAACTCTAAAAGGCATGTGAAGCCAGCTGTTATACCATACACAACCCCCTTGAATACCAAATGAAAGGGACACCACACAGATATATATTGAAAATATATATTGATTTATTAACTATAAAATCCCCTGGACTCTTTATGAGCACAGAAGCACAAGCGTTAAATCACAAGACAGTTTAAAATACACAAAAGTTGCACAATATGGATGAGCCCTAGGGGCCACCTAAACCATATACTAAGAAAGTGGTATAAGAGATACCAATAGGAAAGGGAACAGGCCTAGGGCCTTGGGAATCGCTGGAGCTATTCGAGACTAGCAGTGACTAAGTCGGGAAAGGCCCGCGGGACACGGGTGCAGTGTTCAAAGTGCACGCACTTTCCAATGCAAAGTCTATGGTGCGTAAAAAGTACAAAGTTAGAAAGTTAGGAACCTTCCGAGTGACCTAGGGAGCTGAAACTTAAGACACAGGCCCTTGAGATGTGTACCAGTGCAGGAGCACCGGCGGAGCTGAGTTACCTCACCCACAGGAAGCGGGTGCACAGGGTCGAAGTAGTGTCGGGTTTCGTCACGCTGGTCGATGGTGCTTGGAGCTGAAGATGCTGCAGGCGGCTCGATGTGAAGAGTTCCGGTGGATCCAAGGGTGGATCTGTAGTTGTGAAGACCTGAAAGCAGAGGGGACAGTGTTCATAATCACTAGCCAGTGACTACCGTGGAACCAGATTGGAACCAGGCGATGTCGGGTGCAAACAGGCGTTGTTGGGTAGCTTCTCTCTGCAGCCACGTGGACACCCGGGGTTGAGGACGTCCAGGAGTCGGTCACGAGCTGTCCCACGCAGGCTTCTCGCTGTTGGCGGTGTCGGCGACCTGATTGGAGCAAACAGGCCTTGGCAAATGCAAGCCACGCAGAAGTTGAAAGATGCTTAACACTCGGACCAGCAAGGTCAGAGCGAGTGCTCCTTTTGGCAGGAGCTTGGGTAGGTCTGGAGCAACCAGACCTGTTGTGTAAATCGTCGGTTTCGTCGCCAAGATGGCCGCTGACCACGTGGCTAGTGGCCGGGATGGCGTGTCGAGTGGCACAATGCAAATGGGCACCACGCAGATCGTGGAGATGCTGGAGGGCTCTTCTTTGATGCAAGGGCTGCTCGGTGGTGGGGGTTCTCAATCCCCAAAGCACAACGTCGAGGAGGCCTCAGAAGCTGTGCAGTCAGCTTTTCAAGTGTCTTCCAAGAGGTCCGGTCCCACGTCACTCGGTGCCTCCACGGGTCCCTTCTTTGCAGGGACTGTGGATCAGGCTCTGAGAGGTCTGGGAGTCTGGTTCTTGTCGGGCTCTGGGCTCGGGCTCAGGCGGGAGGCGGCGGCAAAGCAGACGTCGAGTTGCTGGTTGGTGCCTGTGTTCACAGGGTGGCCACTCCTAGGCCACAAGGGAGATTCTTCTTCAGTCTTCTGAGCAGCAGAATGTCGAAGTCCAGTCGTCTTCTTAGTTTTAAGTTGATTCAGGATGATCTGCTGTGCAATGGCACGGCTCCCACTCTTATTCCCAATCTGAGGGGTGGATCACCTACTAGGTCCCTCCTCTGGGAGGAACCAGGAAGGGGGGCGGTTACACCCCCTTTCCTTTGTCCAGTTCCGCGCCAAGCCTGGGTCTGGAAAGCCCCAGGACCGGTTTGGACTGGCCTATGCACGGGGACACCTTGTGTGCCCCGGGCATGTCTGATTCTATTCAGCCCTGTCCTACCCAATAAACAAAACCCTGTCTGGGGTGGTGCTCGCACCTCCCAAGGCAGGAAACCCTTTGTCCAGGCCACCATCTGCCGAGTTTCGGTCAGCAGCAGGAGGCCAGACTCGTGTCTGTGGTGGCAGCATCCATTTTGTGATGCTGAGGCTCTGGTTAACTTTAACCGGGGTTTAAGGCTACACACATGTCGTGTCCCTCTAGAAGGGTGGAATGCTATCCCCGTCGACAGAACTGTCGAGGGGATAGTATTGCAATTCGTATGACACCTTACTCGACATGTTTTGATAAAGCCAAACCAAAGATAGCATATAACCGCGAGGATTATAATGCACTTAAGAGTATATGGTATGGCAATATCCCAGAACAGCTTAGGGAGTGGTTCCCGACAGCTGCAGACAGGCTCAGCTCACGCTAGAGCACCCTCTCACATATTTCCAAGCACTCTGCCTCCAGGATTGATGAGGCCTTCCATAGGAGTGGCTGATAGGAACATATGTGTCCAGTTTAGGGTTAGATATAGGGATACTATATCTAAGCAAGAGGTGATTACACCAACTTACCCCAGCTGAGTGATCAGCCAGTTGTGTCAAATATGGAGGCCAGGCCAGGGGTGGCACAATACATGCTGCAGCCCCTGGTAGGCCTTGGCTACACCTATGCCCTGGGTACCTATGGTACACTGTTACAGGGGCCTATAAGGTGAACCAATTCCAATTGTTTCATGCACCTAAGGTACATGGAGTCCATTTTAAGGAGAGAGCAATCGGCCTGGGGCCCTGAATAGCAGGATCCCAGGCCAACTAAGTCAAAAACCAGCTAAACACCAGGCAAAAAGTTTGGGGGTAACCATAGTCAGATATCCACCTTCCTACATAACCCCCCCCCAAACGAAAGGAGATAAGGCTATCCTTGACCAGGTAAGCCTATATTGCCTAAGTGGCCATATAAGGAAGTACCAGCTCTGGCTTGGTAACCCCCTGTCTCATTGTCCACTAAGCAATCCCTCACCCTAAGGGTATCTGAGGGTCTCCACCATAGGGAATCTCTACCTGTGGTGTGTCTTTGCAAAGTCAAAGGCTGGTGTTGAGATGGAGTACTGAAGTGAATCTCCTCTGCAGGGCTCAGCTTCCTCCAATCACTCTCCACCATGTGTGCCTTTCTTTCTTTGACTGAGTTGCACTGTGCTCTCAGGGTCAACCTCTGGCTACCTGAAGCTGGAGGCTGAGTCCCTCTGTTTGGCTTACTGGAGGGACAGTTCAGGTTTGGGCCCTTAGGGTCCCAGGTTTGGCTGTGCCCAACAATATCCATCTGGGGGAGGTCCCTAACTTCTTTTAAGGGGGATCCCTCAGGAGTTTTTAAAGTTTGCACCTCACTAGGGCTACTAGTTTCGGTGCCCCTAATCTGTTGATGGGGGTGCTTTATTTGATAGGGGGCCCTTTGGGTCTCACTGTCCTTCTTGTCCTCTGCAGCCCTGGGCTGAGTAAGGCAAGGTAGAGAGGGGCAGGTTACCTGCTCCAGACTGGGTCCCACCTGAGAAGGGTCTACTGCCATCAGAGGCTCTGTTAGGCCAGGCCTAACAACCTCTGGGACAGTTCCTTCATCAGGGGTAAGATCAGTTCCCTGAGGAGGCTGATCCTTTCCTAAAGTCTGGTGGGAGGGAGATTTCTCTTCCTCCTCAATGCTCTCTGTTTGGGTGGAGTGATCCATCATTTCAGGCTTCACTACCCATGTATCAGTTTGAGTTTGGGCTGTGGCCATCACAGCCCCACCAACCTTTTCCGGAGGAGACTCAGTTTGGGTATGGGCTGTTGCTAGTAAAGCCCTGCTACTCTTTCCAGGAGGGAAGTTATCTAAAGATGGGGCTGAGGTTTGCCCAGCCCTCCCAACCTTTTCAGGAAGGACATCTTGAATTGGGGCTGTAGCCATCACAGCCCCACTAACCTTTCCATGGAGATTTACCATTCTAGAATGGGTTTGCTGTTCAACCTCAGCCCAGGCTGAGATTTCCAAATCATTACCCAGTAGGCAATCTACAGGCAAGTTTGCTGACACTGCCACTCTCTTTGGGCCAGTGACACCTCCCCAGCTAAGATTGACTACTGCCATGGGATAATTGGTTTCTATGCCATCAATGTTTGTCACCTGATATCTGGCATCAGGTAAAAGTTGCCTTGAGGGGACTAGACATTCAGCCACCATGGTGATGCTAGCCCCTGTGTCTCTGAAGGCCTCCACTTTCAAACCATTGATGAGGGGCTCCTGTCTATACTTGCTCAAAGTGTTAGGGCAAGCAGTGAAATTGGCAAACCCCATGCCAGTCTCATAGACAAGAGTATCTGAGTTAGGGGACCTGGATAGGCCAGAGTCCACCTGTCCTCCAAAAGTAAACCCACCCAAATTCTTGGGGGTGCTCCCACCACCTGGGGAACCACTGCTAACAGTGACAAGAGGTGTTGGAGCCTTACCTGGAGGTATATTCTCTTTATTGCCATTCTTGGGACAACAGCTATCTGTTTTGTAATGCCCCACCTGTTTACAGGTATGACAATAAGGCTTTTTCTGGGTTGTAGAAGTGTCTTGGGACCCACCCCCATTCTTGGAGTTTTGGGGCCCTGGGGAAGTCTTTTCCTTACTTTTATCCCCACCCTTCCCTTGAGGCTTGGTAGTCTCTTTCTTTTGGTCACCACCCTGGTTCTTAGGCCTGATCCTGGTTCTGACCCATTTGTCTGCCCTCCTACCCAATTCTTGTGGGGAGGTCAGATCAGAGTCAACCAGGTGCTGATGTAGAAGCGGATTTTGACAATTACTTAAGATTTGTTCTCTCATAATTAAATTATACAATCCTTTATAGTCAGTAACCTTACTTCCCAGCAACCAGCCCTCCAGAGCCTTAGTGGCACATTCAACAAATTCAGACCAGTCCTGAGTCTGTGTCTTCTGGGTATCTCTGAACATTAACCTGTACTGTTCAGTGGTTAAGCCTAACCCATCAATCAGAGCACTCTTCAGGACCATGTAGTTTCTAGAATCCTCATCACTAACTGTGAGGAGTCTGTCTCTGCCTCTACCTTCAGAGGAGAGCCACAAGATTGCTGCCCACTGCTCCTGAGGGATCTGCTGTACTCTGCAGGCAGGCTCTCTCCATTGTAGTAATCCATTTATGGATATCATCCCCAGCTTTGTAGGAGGGCACAATCTTACTCAGGTTTCTGTTATCAAAAGACCTGTCTTTATCCTTGTGGATATTGCTGCCACCAGTGGGTTCTATTACCCCACTCTCTCTAGGCTGTCTTGCTCTAGCAAGTTTCTCCTTGGCCAGGGCAACCTCTAACTCTTGCCTCTGGATCCTAAGCTCAGCCTCTCTCATCTTGGCCTCATGTTCCCTTCTCTGAGGGCTAGTCATCTCCTTCCTGGAGTGACCATGAGAACCTCTAGAAGCATGGGAGTTGTCAGAGTCACCTGAGTGAGTCCTTCTCCTCCTAGGCTTCTGGTTAAGTCCACCTGGGGGTCTGAATGGGTTGTTACCAGATTCATTCCCAAGTAGGCTTAAGTTAGCCTGGTTCAGTCTACTGACCAGCACCTGACTATTTCTTTCATCATCTGACTCACTGCTTTCCACCTCCTCCTCTTCTTCCTCTTCCTCTTCCTCCTCATCTACTTGAGGAGCTCCAGTGGTGGAGGCTTCCTCATCTACCAGGATGATAGGACCAGGGGTGTCTACAGTGTCATCCTCTGAAGGATGGCCTCCTTCAGCATTCCCTGTGGGGTTTGCCTTAGAGGGCTTTAGAGTCTCAGACTGGTCTAAGAGGTCTCTTAGGTGGTCTGTAGTAGGGGAAGGCCCTGTCTTCAGACCCCTTAAGACACAAAGCTGTCTTAGTTCCTTAAAGGAGAAAATAGCAAATTTGGATGGTGCCCTTGGAGGGTCACTCTCAACAGGGATGTTCCCAGTGGAACCCTCTGCTCCAGACATTGCTCTAGTGTGGGTGGATGTGTTGCAATCTACCTACACTGGTGTTTACCTACTACACCTATCTAGTAGTTGTAGCTAGGGTGTGCTACTCCCTTTGCTCTACAACAACTAAGTTCAGTAGAACTTATGTATACTAGTCTTGTTTTATATGTACCTAGCAGGTACCTGTATGATCTTTCAAATGATAATCTCAAAGATTGTAATGGTAAAACAACAGCAAGCTCAGATCCCAATCCGCTGCTCACCAATGTGAGAAGTTGGCCTAGTATATAATGCTCACTAATTCTTAGTGATCACTTTGTACCATGCCAAGCAACCCTTATGATGATGGTTGTAATTCAACCTTGTAGACCAGTTATCCTAGTGGTAACGTGGACAAAGCAGTCTTAGGCTAAACTCTGAAAGGCATGTGAAGCCAGCTGTTATATCATACACAACCCCCTTGAATACCAAATGAAAGGGACAACACACAGATATATATTGAAAATATATATTGATTTATTAACTATAAAATCCCCTGGACACTTTATGAGCACAGAAGCACAAGCGTTAAATCACAAGACAGTTTAAAATACACAAAAGTTGCACAATATGGATGAGCCCTAGGGGCCACCTAAACCATATACTAAGAAAGTGGTATAAGAGATACCAATAGGAAAGGGAACAGGCCTAGGGCCTTGGGAATCGCTGGAGCTGTTCGAGACTAGCAGTGACTAAGTCGGGAAAGGCCCGCGGGACACGGGTGCAGTGTTCAAAGTGCACACACTTTCCAATGCAAAGTCTATGGTGCGTAAAAAGTACAAAGTTAGAAAGTTAGGAACCTTCCGAGTGACCTAGGGAGCTGAAACTTAAGACGCAGGCCCTTGAGATGTGTACCAGTGCAGGAGCACCGGCGGAGCTGAGTTACCTCACCCACAGGAAGCGGGTGCACAGGGTCGAAGTAGTGTCGGGTTTCGTCACGCTGGTCGATGGTGCTTGGAGCTGAAGATGCTGCAGGCGGCTCGATGTGATCCAAGGGTGGATCTGTAGTTGTGAAGACCTGAAAGCAGAGGGGACAGTGTTCAAAGTCACAAGCCAGTGACTACCGTGGAACCAGATTGGAACCAGGCGATGTCGGGTGCAAACAGGCGTTGTCGGGTAGCTTCTCTCTGCAGCCACGTGGACACCCGGGGTCAAGGACATCCGGGAGTCGGTCATGAGCTGTCCCACGCAGGCTTCTCGCTGTTGGCAGTGTCGGCGACCTGATCGGAGCAAACAGGCCTTGGCAAATGCAAGCCACGCAGAAGTTGAAAGATGCTTAACACTCGGACCAGCAAGGTCAGAGCGAGTGCTCCTTTTGGCAGGAGCTTAGGTAGGTCTGGAGCAACCAGACCTGTTGTGTAAATCATCGGTTTCGTTGCCAAGATGGCCGCTTACCACGTGGCTAGTGGCCGGGATGGCGCGTTGAGTGGCACAATGCAAATGGGGCCCACGCAGATCGTGGAGATGCTGGAGGGCTCTTCTTTGAGCAAGGGCTGCTCGGTGGTGGGGGTTCTCAATCCCCAAAGCACAACGTCGAGGAGGCCTCAGAAGCTGCGCAGTCAGCTTTTCGAGTGTCTTCCAAGAGGTCCGGTCCCACGTCACTCGGTGCCTCCACGGGTCCCTTCTTTGCAGGGCCTGTGGATCGGGCTCTGAGAGGTCTGGGAGTCTGGTTCTTGTCGGGCTCTGGGCTCGGGCTCCGGCGGGAGGCGGCGGCAAAGCAGACGTCGAGTTGCTGGTTGGTGCCTGTGTTCACAGGGTGGCCACTCCTAGGCCACAAGGGAGATTCTTCTTCAGTCTTCTGAGCAGCAGAATGTCGAAGTCCAGTCGTCTTCTTAGTTTTAAGTTGATTCAGGATGATCTGCTGTGCAATGGCACGGCTCCCACTCTTATTCCCAATCTGAGGGGTGGATCACCTACTAGGTCCCTCCTCTGGGAGGAACCAGGAAGGGGGACGGTTACACCCCCTTTCCTTTGTCCAGTTCCGCGCCAAGCCTGGGTCTGGAAAGTCCCAGGACCGGTTTGGAATGGCCTATGCACGGGGACACCTTGTGTGCCCCGGGCATGTCTGATTCTATTCAGCCCTGTCCTACCCAATACACAAAACCCTGTCTGGGGTGGTGCTCGCACCTCCCAAGGCAGGAAACCCTTTGTCCAGGCCACCATCTGCCGAGTTTCGGTCAGCAGCAGGAGGCCAGACTCGTGTCTGTGGTGGCAGCATCCATTTTTTGATGCTGAGGCTCTGGTTAACTTTAACCGGGGTTTAAGGCTACACACATGTCGTGTCCCTCTAGAAGGGTGGAATGCTATCCCCGTCGACAGAACTGTTGAGGGGATAGTATTCCAATTCGTATGACACCTTACTCGACATGTTTTGATAAAGCCAAACCAAAGATAGCATATAACCGCGAGGATTATAATGCACTTAAGAGTATATGGTATGGCAATATCCCAGAACAGCTTAGGGAGTGGTTCCCGACAGCTGCAAACAGGCTCAGCTCATGCTAGAGCACCCTCTCACATATTTCCAAGCACTCTGCCTCCAGGATTGATGAGGCCTTCCATAGGAGTGGCTGATAGGAACATATGTGTCCAGTTTAGGGTTAGATATAGGGATACTATATCTAAGCAAGAGGTGATTACACCAACTTACCCCAGCTGAGTGATCAGCCAGTTGTGTCAAATATGGAGGCCAGGCCAGGGGTGGCACAATACATGCTGCAGCCCCTGGTAGGCCTTGGCTACACCTATGCCCTGGGTACCTATGGTACACTGTTACAGGGGCCTATAAGGTGAACCAATTCCAATTGTTTTATGCACCTAAGGTACATGGAGTCCATTTTAAGGAGAGAGCAATCGGCCTGGGGCCCTGAATAGCAGGATCCCAGGCCAACTAAGTCAAAAACCAGCTAAACACCAGACAAAAAGTTTGGGGGTAACCATAGTCAGATATCCACCTTCCTACAATCCACTCACCAATTTCTGTCATGGCTCCCCGGAAGGCTTTCACTGTCTTTTCCTGAGTGTTGGTAAGAGAAAGAATCAATTGTGTGTCATCTACGTAGTTGACTAATTTCAGGCCATGTTCCTTGATAAGGAACTAAGAGTCAATTCCTGAGGCACTCACAGACACCATTGTTTGTATTTGGGGCAGTAAGGAGGCAGAGCAAAGACCTGGCATCAATCTGTGAGATAAGATTCCATCCATTTCAGGACTGTGTTTCCCACTCCTATTGCATCCAGTCTGTCCGTGTCAAATGCCGCCAATAGATCGAGCATTATCAGGACTGTCAGCTGGTCCATCTATCCTCATCCGCAATTTGTCCAGGGCAGTGATCAGGGCCGCCTCGGTTCCATGCCAAGATTGGAACCCACACTGCTCATCCTCGAGGAGAGAGTGGGATTCCAGGAAATGAGATAGCCTTCTGCTCACATATCATTCTACTATTATCACTGGGAAAGAAAGGAGCGATATGGGTCTGTAGTTGCTTAGAATCAGTGGATCTGCTGGAGATTTTTTTAAGAAGGGCGTAACTATAGCCTTCTTCCATGCAGATGGGACGGTCCCTGACTCCAGGGATTGATTACACAACTACAGGGTAGAGGGGGCTAAATCATCCTCAAATTCTTTCCACACTTTAGGGGGTAGGGGAACTAGTGGAGAGCCCGAGGTGGTAGATCTGGCAGTGAGTAGTAGGTACTCTATTGAGATGGGTTCTAGTATGTCAAACATCTGGGCCTGACTTTCCATTGCCTATACTCTTTTCTGAGCCAAAGTGGATAGGGTTTGAGTGGGTGCAACAATCTCTTCCAATATCCTATTAATCTTCTTATCAAAGAAGTTGGAAAGGATGACACGAAGCTCCTGAGATGGAATGACTGCCTGTTTTGTGCAGTCAGGGTTCCAAAGCTCCCGAAGGATATCGAAGACCTTTCTCGGGCCATTAGGAGCAGCAAGAATTTAATTGGTGTAGTGTTCTGCCATGGCTTTGCTGACTTCTCTTGTACAATTATAAAGAGAGATCTTTAGGTTTTTTCTTATTGGCTTCTAGGTATCCCCTCTTCATTTCCCTTCCACCTATCTGCATACTAATTTAAGTATTTTTAGTGAGTCATCATACCACTGTGGCATGGTTTTGAGCTGGTGACCAGGATCAATTTATCCACTGAGCAGTTGACTTCTATGACTTTCTACGGGGCAAAACTGGCAAGGAAGTCAAAAGTAGGCAGCCCATCTGTCCTATTAAGTTTATGCCAGGCTATTCCTGTCCTTAATGTCAGAGAAGCCGGTTTGTGGTGGCGAAGCCCCCTTCCCATTATTAGAAATGAGATTAGAGCATGATCAGTCCTGCATAGTGGCACAAAATCATGTACTAGGATCAGATCTGCTGGAGCAGCAATAGGGTCTAGGGCGTGCCCTGCTTGATGGGTGGGGCCACACACCAATCATTGAAGGTCTTAGATCTCAGATGACCTCAGCAGCTTCTGGAAAGGGGGTGAGAGGTCTCCTTCTGTCCAGAGATTAAAATCCCCTAAAATAAAAAAGTTTAAATGTGCTACCGCCATGTTGGAAAGGACCTCTTTCAGGGAGGGTTATGAATTTGGAGGTCGTGGGGGTCTGAAAAAGAGAATACTAGAGAGAGTACTGCCTTTTTTCGTCTTTAAGTAAAGTCTAAAGTTTCTGGGCCTTTAATGTCGTCCATTGGGAAAGGCAAGAAATTCAGGGGCAGATGTACAACTTTTGTCGTATCTCTGCTAATCAGCAGGGATGCGCCAGAACAGATGTGACACGCCAAACCACCAGTGCGCCACCATTGATGCACCGCATTTATAATACGGAGCACCGTGGCGCACGGATGGGTAGATGTGTGTCGCATCCCCCAGCGGAAAGGCGGTGCATTTCTGGAGTTTCATCGCAAGCGCGACGCAGCTCCAGCTAGGCTCGGGGTGCCCCTATGCCGAACATGCTGCGTCAATCCTTACGCCTGCTTCAAGCTGGCGCAGGGTTTTGAAGCAGCATGGCAGTAAAAAGTGACTCAGTGAAATCTTGTAGATTTCACTGTGTCACTTTTACGAGGCGTACCTGCGAGGGAACACTCACCCTGCGCCGGAAAGCCCACATGAAACCTGACACAGGTTTCATGTGGCGCAAGGGTTTACAACTTGACGCATCTTCCAAGATGCATCACATTGTAAATACTGCAAAAAACACAGTTGATGGACAGAATGTAGGCACAGGGTCAGAGCTGATTTGCATATAGCCAGTGTCTAACCCAGGGTGGTGTGGAGTGCAAAAAAATGATGGATTTGGGCCCAGATCCTTGTACTGGGGTGAATGTATGACATTGTTCTACATTCTGTCCATCAACTGTGTTTTTTGCAATTTTCACATTGTAAATACAGCGCTACAGTGACGCAACTGCGGCGTAAAAGTGTCGTAAGGGGCTTGTAAATCTGCCCCTCAATTTTTCCTTATAAATAATTCCAACCATCTCCCCCTTTCTTACTAACCCTGGGTTTGTGAAAGGCCTTAAACCCAGGTGGACTTCACCCATCACTAGTGCAAATGTTGAAAGGCCATTTATAAAACTCACGCATGATGCAAACAAAACTGCTGGGCAGACTGGAGTTCGATGGACTAGAACAGGGGTACTCAAAGTACGGCCCGCGGGCCAGTGGCGGCCCGGCAAGCCTTCAATGGCGGCCCGCGGAGCTTGAGACATCGCACCTGTGTGTTTTTTTTTAAACTTCAGAAAACACCTCGGGGAGCAGCAGTGCGTAATCAGAGAGACTGTTCTGTGGGGGCCGGGCGATTCCAGTCACAGTCAAGAGTGGAGCTGCAGGGGCGCTAAGAGGTGAACAAAGCCTTATTAACAAACAAATGGTCGTTTAAAGACCTGTTAAGTACTGGGGTGCCCGGGAGGCTTTGTCAGCCCAGGCTGACACACAGGGGAGAGGGGGGAGGACAGCAGGAACTGAGAGCCTGGTGAGGTGGGAGGGCAGAGCAGGGAATGAGAGCCCGGGTGAGGGAGGTGGGAGGGCAGAGCAGGGAGTGAGAGCCCGGGTGAGGGGGGTGGGAGGGCAGCAGGGAGTGAGAGCCAGGTGAGGTGGGAGGGCAGAGCAGGAGGTGAGAGCCCTGTGAGGTGGGAGGGCAGAGCAGGGAATGAGAGCCCGGGTGAGGGAGGTGGGAGGGCAGAGCATGGAGTGAGAGCCCGGGTGTGGGAGGTGGGAGGGCAGCAGTCAGTGGGAGCCTGGTGAGGTGGGAGAGCAGCAGGGAGTGAGAGCCCGGTGAGGTAGGAGGGCAGAGCAGGGAGTGAGAGCCCGGTGAGGTGGGAGGGCAGAGCAGGGAGTGAGAGCCCTGTGAGGTGGGAGGGCAGAGCAGGGAATGAGAGCCCGGGTGAGGGAGGTGGGAGGGCAGAGCATTGAGTGAGAGCCCGGGTGTGGGAGGTGGGAGGGCAGCAGTGAGTGGGAGCCTGGTGAGGTGGGAGGGCAGCAGGGAGTGAGAGCCCGGTGAGGTGGGAGGGCGGAGCAGGGAAGGAGAGCCCGGTGAGGTGAGAGGGCAGAGCAAGGAGTGAGAGCCCAGTGAGGTGGGAGGGCAGAGCAGGGAGTGAGAGCCCGGTGAGGTGGGAGAGCAGAGCAGTGAGTGAGAGCCCTGTGAGGTAGGAGGGCAGAGCAGGGAGTGAGAGCCCGGTGAGGTGGGAGGGCAGAGCAGGGAGTGAGAGCCCGGGTGTGGGAGGTGGGAGGGCAGCAGTGAGTGAGAGACCTGGGTGAGGTGGGAGGGCATCAGGGAGTGAGAGCCGGGTGAGGTGACAGAGGGCAGCAGGGAGTGCGAGCCGGGTGAGGTGACAGAGGGCAGCAGGGAGTGAGAGCCGGGTGAGGTCGGAGGGCAGAGCAGGGAGTGAGAGCCCTGTGAGGTGACAGAGGGTAGCAGGGAGTGAGAGCCGGGTGCGGTGAGACAGATAGAAACAGGTAAAGACATATAGAGACAGATAGAGGCAGAGACAGATAGAGACAGGGGCAGACGGAGCTAGATAGGGTCAGAGACAGGGACAGATAGAGGCAGAGACAGATAGAGGCAGAGACAGATAGAGGCAGAGACAGATAGGGGTAGAGACAGACAGCGATAGAGACAGACAGCGATAGAGACAGACAGCGACAGAGACAAACAGCAATAGAGACAGAGAGAGAGACAGACAGAGAGAGAGTCAGAGAGAGACAGAGGGAGACAGACATAGAGAGGGATGGAGACAGACAGAGGGAGACAGACAGAGGGAGACAGACAGAGGGAGAGAGGGAGACAGACAGAGGGAGAGAGGGAGACAGACAGACGGAGAGAGGGAGACAGACAGAGGGAGGTAGACAGACAGAGGGAGACAGACAGAGTGAGGGAGACAAACAGAGGGAGGGAGACAGACAGAGGGAGGGAGGGAGACAGACAGAGGGAGGGAGACAAACAGAGGGAGACAGACAGAGGGAGATAGACAGAGGGAGGGAGAAAGACAGACAGAGGAATGGAGACAGACAGAGGGAGGGAGAGAGACAGAGGGAGGGAGACAGACAGACAGAGGGAGGGGGAGACAGAGGGAGGGAGGGAGACAGACAGAGGGAAAGAGGGAGACAGATGGAGGGAGGGAGATAGATAGAGGGAGGGAGGGAGACAGGGAGGTAGGGAGACAGAGGGAGGGAGGGAGACAGAGGGAGGGAGACAGAGGGGGGGAGAGAGACAGATGGAGACATAGGGATAGAGGGAGACAGACAGAGGGAGGGAGACAGACAGAGGGAGGGAGGGAGACAGGGAGGGAGGGAGACAGATTGAGGGAGACAGACAGAGGGAGGGAGACAGAAAGACAGAGGGAGGGAGACAGAAAGACAGAGGGAGGAAGGGAGACAGAGGGAGGGAGGGAGACAGAAAGACAGAGGGAGGGAGACAGAAAGACAGAGGAAGGAAGGGAGACGGAGGGAGGGAGGGAGACAGAGGGAGGGAGAGAGACAGAGGGAGGGAGGGAGTGAGGGAGACACAGGGAGGGAGGGAGGGAGACATAGGGAGGGAGGGATGGAGACAGACAGAGGGAGGGAGGGAGACAGAAAGAGGGCAGACCGAGGCAGGGCGGCAGAGGTAGATGGACAGTGGGACACAGATAGAGGGAGACAGATGGAGGGAGACGGAGAGAGGGAAGGAAAGAGGGAGGGAGACAGAGAGAGAACGAGAGGTGAGACAGAGAGACCGAGGGAGAGAGACAGAGGGAGACAGAGAGAGAGAGGGAAGGAGGGAGCGAGAGAGAGAGATAGAAGGAGGGAGAGAGGGAGAGATAGGGAGAGAGAGAGAGAAAGAGAGATGTGTGTGTATGCTGGTCTGTTGGCTCAGTGGATGAACACGTCAGCTGCAGGGGCCTGTGTTCAACTTCATGGTCACAATTTTTTTCTTTCTAGCCCCTTCTCCCTCCCCCACTGACCCCCCCTCCACAGGTGCGGCCCTCTGCCCCAAACCACACTGTAAATTCGGCCCCCGAGAGAAAGTTTGTGAGTACCCATGGACTAGAAGCTCTGCTGAGGAGGTCTGTGGGTCACTAATTTTGCAAGGACTTGAAAGAACGTCTTAAGCTTTTCAAGGTGGAGTGTGACCCTAAAATACCCGTTTAATAAAAAACTGAACAAAGTCAGACACTCTTACTGCGTCTGTTGTGGTTTGCACGTCTCACACCTTTGTAAGTCTTTGGTGTGTGTACACGCAAAAATAAGACGTCGGCTGTGGTGCTGCCTCCGTTCCAAATGTAGAGAGCTGCCTCTGGCACCACTGGCTTATGAGGAACCGGATCAGGGTCCATTTCCAAAACCCCTTAGCTACCAAACCAATGTTTGGACTACCCATGCTTAGAGGGGCCAGCAGCTGGATCGGAGGGAATAGATGGGCACAGATACTGCCCCTGTCACGTACCATAAGCAGGAATTGTTGGCTCTTTCAGAGCCAATCTGGGGTTTGAGGTTTTAAAGGTGAAACTGCTGTGTACAGCAGCAGGCAATAGCGATGGAACCCTTTTTAGAGTGGGGGTGCTGCCATC
Source organism: Lissotriton vulgaris (assembly GCF_964263255.1). Classification (NCBI taxonomy): domain Eukaryota; kingdom Metazoa; phylum Chordata; class Amphibia; order Caudata; family Salamandridae; genus Lissotriton; species Lissotriton vulgaris. The sequence continues at coordinate 95,245,079 of NC_141695.1, forward strand.
AATGCCGAGTCACTGAAGTCATAGGGATGACGTAAACAAAATCCAAGCACAACACAAAAACAGAAGTGTAGCAATGAGCCTCGCCCATTAAGCAGAAACCTAGTAGGAGAGCAGTTATTGTCCAGTACTGGTTTTTGGAGCAGGCTGCACCATTACTAAAGCATGATGTGGCAAGAGAAACATAGTTTACAACGCAGGGATTACATAGCGATGCTATTACTTCGCGGTTTTCACAACACAAGTCGTTACAACGACTTGCGCTGGATGGCGCTGTAGGACAAGGAATAGTATAACTTACTATCAAACACCTTCCCTACTGTACATAGACTGGAGTTGGAATAGTAAATTATGCTACTCCTAAATCCAGCGCCCTCCAACACAAGTCATTTACAAAGCACCCATTGTCCATTAAAACGGTTACTAAATTGGCATCAGACATGTAGTTTTACTGATAAGCATGTGTTGGGACTGAAAAGTCCCCTGCGTGGCGATGGACGTGCACCCCTGCCTTGAGTGCCCCAGCTGCATGTATTTCTGGACCTCGGTAAGGGTTTTTGGTGGATGGACATGGATCATGCATGTGCTCCATAACCTAGGCCAGTCTCATGGTAATACAGCCTTGTTGGACCGGGAGGTGCACACCAAGCTCTACCCGTGAGATGGTAGTGTACGACTGCCCTTAACAGGAGTTAAGTGACATTAGTGCATTGGTGGCAGCATACCTGTTATGTGTTTCATAGTGATCAGTAATGAGAACAGCCCATTTTACGTTTATCAAAGGGTGGTGCCTACTGGTCCCCTCATGCAATGTTCAGTGGATGTGTACTTAACTGACTCTTTGCCTGCATTGATTATGTGTAGCGCTGGACAGCGCATGATACTTCCGTGTGCATGATAGGATGTGTGTGTCTGTACATGGTACATAACATGGAGGCTTGTGGGTTCCATTTTGAAAACAGAGGGCCTGGAGAGGAGAGGTGAGGACTGCAACCCCTAGACACTAGATGTGTATTACTGACATTCATGAGGACAAGAGTGGGAGCGCTGAAGGAAGGGGAGCAGAGCATCCTCTGTGCACTTCAGAGGTATCTGAATCCAGAGTTAATGGCCAGCAGGGCCTGGGCTCATTGTCAGGGAGGTGGTAGGTTCATAAGGTTGTCATAAGGTGGATCAGGTATCGATGTGTCTGTACCATTGGCTTTGGCATTATTTGGAATAATAATAAAAAGTTTTAAACCATAAGGTGGACCAGGGGTCTTGATAGAGAAGAAGGCTTAGGCAGTTGCACCTGTATGAGGGAGAGGTGTGGCGCAGCGGCTAGTGAGGCTGACTCCAGTGGACAGGGCTCACGGTTCGAGCACCGGCGGATGCTCAGCTCAGCACCATGTGACTCTGGGCAATAGCTCACTTAATCTCCCCAATGGCCCCCAGCGCCTGGAGACCCTTAGGGGTGAGTAGTTCGCGTGTTACAAATACCGGATTTAGATTTAGAATTATGAGGCATATTTCAGTGAGAGTTTGGCAGCCAGGTGTGATCCCTGGTTACTCCCTTCGCCTGTGTTGAGGTCAGTGAGAATGTGAACCCTGGCAGACCGTTCCTTTGACAAAGTGCAGTGCAGAGAAGGGAGCACCTCAAAGGGGCGGACACCCACAACCTGAATTTCAAAGGATCAGACATTAAACCACATTTGTGTTTGGAGTTGGACTATAAAGTTGGGTGCATGGGATCCATAAGTTGTTCAACAGCACTGTTCATCAGGAGAAATAAGATCGTCAAACCTTTAGCTTTGGAACCAGGGCTAGGGACCAAGGTCTACTAGTCATCTTACTCGATGTCACCAGGATGGGGGCCACTATGAAGCCAAACTGTCACCCAGGTGAGGGACACGGCCGGCAACCTTACTTGTGACCAGGAGGAGGGTGGGGGGCCAGAGTCAGGGCCGTTGCCCTGGTTTGTCATGTGGAAAAAGGTAGGGCTAGGACCTTTCTCAAGATTTGCCCGGCGCTAACCGCCCTTGTACCATTCAAGTTTACCAAGCAATGAGGCAGGCGCCGGAGACCAGAAGGCAGGAAACAGAAGTTTTATTCCGACGGAGCAGAACACATCAGATCAGACAACAAGGTATCGTCTCGAGGTGCTCTAACAGCCTCTCGGAGGCCTGGCCTCTTATACACTGGTTTATGGCATGTGACCTTTCTTTATTACAATCAGAACTTTGTAAAGCAAGGAAAAGACATCCCCGTAATCCTCGTGTCAATCCCACCCCCATATACCTTCACAATAGAGGTCCTCAACCTGCTGATAAGAGGAGGGGGTCATCACGCAGCTGAGTGTTCCGTCGAGTCTTAGGATGTGTGCGCCTGATCATGTCACAGGGGGTGGGGAGGCCTGGATCAATAGAGGGTCCTTTGAAGGAGAGCGACCTCATACAATAAGGGGCAGTAAATGATATCTGCCGGCTTAGGCGATGGCCTCGGACCTGTGTGGACAGCTGGACACGGGGGAAGGGGTCATCAAAGGAGTGGTATTCATGCCGCGTGGACAATCCAGTGCGGAGGGAAGGTTTATCAACAGAGGGGCATTCATGGGAGGAGAGGAGGTGTTGGTCAGGCGCTGGCGTGACTCCCAAGGACAGGGTCATGCAGAAGGGTCATGCTCATGAGGGGGAGGGAGGGGGAGCCAGGGTGCGCGGAGGATGCTTGCTGGGTCAGAGGGGCGCGCTGGCGATCGATCGTGGACAGGGAGACCATGATATCTAAAATGGCTGCCGTGCACGTAATACATAGGTGACCTAAAATGGCTGCCGTGCACGTAGTACATAGGTGACAAGCTGGCGCAGATGATGTTCAGATCGCAAACTAAAATTCCACAGTCCTCCCTTTTAACATGTCTCGCCAACTTGTCAGTTTGGATTTATCCCCATAAGGCCACGTATTTCTACTTCATAGAGGGGGCTCATGTGCTCATTTCGGAAGTCCAAAGTCTTTGGGCACATACAGTTAGAAACAAGGCCGCACAAAGGGGGCAGACATTGGATACCTAAGCAACACCCACATATTATCACAACAGGTATCAGCACAAAGGAAAACAACTTCCAACCCCAGTTCTTCAAAGTGTCTCAGAACCAGTTCCCAAGCGACCATCCTTCCTGTTCTTGGTGAACCTCTGAGGAAAGTCTGTGGAGGTGTTCGATGGCTTTGTAGACTGAAGGCGAGTTGTCTGGCACGTAGGTGCAGCAGCTGGATCCGATGATGCGGCATGCTCTTCCTTGGTCGGCTAGGACCACGTCTAGGACAAGACGATTTTGGAGGGTCACAAGGCGGACCGCCTGAAGCTCCGCCGTGTTGTTGGCGAGGATGCCAGCCGTGATGTTGATCGTTGTTTCTACTGCCTGGGTCAGGTGTCGGATAGCACGGCTGTTTGCCATTGGGCCCCACAGAGGAACAAGTCCCTTTGCTGCATCCAGGAACTGTGCTCCGGTGGAGTCGGCTTGTCCAAGGTCGTCTGCACGCCTCTGCCGGTGATGGTTGGCAGGGGCTACATATGTGGGTGGAAGAACAAAGGCAATGTAGCAGGTACCTTTCCAACCTCTCGGGAGCCAGGTGTAAGCTTTGGTGCCACACACAAAGTACATATTCGGAGAAGCAACAAAGGAAGGGGGGTCAGCTGAGTCCAATGTTCTGGTGATTCGGCAGGCGCTGTGACCCACCAGCTGCGTTCCATGGCCTTCGAGACACACGAGACCTGTGACATTGATAACAGACAGGGCCACAGTCAGAGTGGCGGTAGTTTGTTTTTGCAGATGAGTGAAGGTGGTTCAGGCTGGATTGTGGAGCACCTGTACTTCGACTCGTTCTTTGGCTGGAATGTCTTTGAGGAAGGTGGCGCCTGCGAGCGCAGGACACAGGGCTGCAGGGGTCTTTCCGGTTTTGTTCAGCCAGAACCCAGAGTAGAAGTGTGACACTGTCCGGCTGGAGGTGGCGTTGTCCTTGTGGCTCTCTTGCATGAGGATCAACCAGGCGAGGCAAGAGCCGTGAACTGAGAAGGGTGAAGGGATGAAGGGGATGGAGTGTCCAGTGGCATGCGGGAGCAACCCGCAGATCCAACAGTTCGTAGCATTTGCAGCAAGGTTGTGTTGGTGCAACAGTTGCACGAAGGAATTGTTCCAGAATTCCCTGCGCCTTTCTCGGAGCTGAGGCGACAGGGAGATTAGGTGATGCTCTTTCAGGGGTGTCGGTTGTGCAGTAGGTAGTAGTGCCTTGTGGGCCGGTGTGCTTTCCTCCAGAATCCAGAAGGAGGTCATGAGGAGGAGGCAGAAGAGGAAGACAATGAAGAGTGCGATTGTCTTTGATTTGTGCAGGTTGTCAGTCTTTGGATTTCTATACTGGGTATTTCCTGTTGCTTCCATCATCTTCTTATCTGGCGCTTCCATCATCTTCTCATCTGGCGCTTCCATCACCTTCAAGGGGCTCGGTAGTGGGCAGAACCACAGACTTCGTTTAGCTTCTCTCCCGGTAACCCTTGATTGTGTTTAGGTCACCGTTCTGAGATTTAACTTAGTCCGTGGCCTACTTAGCCGAAACTCCCTCCTTTCGTCGCAGGAAATACCCTTCTCCGGATGGCACAGTGGGATCAGAGAATTTTGCAAGTTCGAGTGCCTCAGTATCGGAATAACAGTCCAATATCGGTCGATCTTTGCTCAGGAGCTCTTCTTGGGTGTTGACGTTTTCTGTCGTGGCCAAGTTCGCAGAGACCTTCCGGCAATGATGTGCATGCAGCCAGTGCTTCTTCCCCTCCACTCGAAGAGCCGTTCGGGTGGTAATCAGCACTTGCCAGGGGCCCGTCCACCGCGGTTCCAGACTCTTGGTCCGCTGGAAATTTCGTATCAACACGAAATCTCCCGGTTGGGTGTCGTGGCCGGGGCCCCTGGAGGCATCGGGGATGGCCTGCTGCACCTGTTGATGAATGACAGACAACGTTTTAGTTAACTTGCACAAATAATCAGATAGTAGGACGTCTGGGACGTCATGAATGGAGGTCGGTTTGGGAGCAGTCCAGAGATTCATCGGTCGCCCAAACACGACCTCGTAGGGGGTCAAATGGTGCTTGGTGGGAGTGGAGCGCATCGATAACAAGGCCAGTGGGAGGGCATCCGGCCAGTTAAGTCCAGTGGTGGCCACTATTTTTGACAATTTCAGCTTCAGTGTGGCATTATGGCGTTCCACTAGACCGGCGGATTGGGGGTGGAAGACCGCATGAAACCGTTGCTTCACCCCCAACCCTTTTAGTTTTAGTTGGATAACCTCAGCTATGAAGTGGGGGCCATTGTCGCTCCATAAAATTCGACAAAGGCCATAGCGAGGGAAGAATTCCTTCAGTAGTACTTTGGCAGTAGTCATGGCAGTGTTGTCACGGGTTGGATAGGCCTCTACCCATTTGCTGAAGGCACATAAGATGACTAGTACATACTTCAGGTTTTGGCATCTCTCTAGTTGGATGTAGTCCATCTGAAGGACCTCAAAGGGGTGATTGGGGGTCCCAAACCCTCCCCGGGGTACTACAGTTCCTTTCCCGGGGTTGTGTTGCAGACAGATAAGGCACTGCTGAACTAGGCGTCTGGCTGAGTCAGGGATTTTGTCGTTGTGCCAGACTTTGGAAATGAGTTCGATCATGGGTGCAGATCCTATGTGTGCGGGGGAGTGAGCCATTGTCAGTATGGGGATCAGATATGAGTCGGGCAGCAGCCATTTGCTTGCATCCTTCGTTCGCCAGCAGCCCTCTTCGTCCTTCAAACCCACCCTTGCCCACTTTGTCAGCTCGTGAGGGGTGCTGGCCGACTGTATGTCTCTGATCATTACCCTTGTGTCACTCCATGTTTCTGCTTGTGACCTGGTCACGTACATGCGTGTCACCGTCCTATTCTCAGCAGTGGTTCGTGCAGTAACGTCGGCTAATGCATTCCCTTGTCCGACTAAGTCTGTCACCCTTTTGTGTGCCTGACATTTGATCACCGCTAATCGTTTGGGGAGGAGAACTGCTTCGATCAGAGCGGAAACTAGGTCTCCGTGGAGGATTGGGGTGCCGTGGGATGTCAGGAATCCCCTCTCTCTCCACAGGAGCCCAAAATGGTGGACCACTCCGAAGGCATACTGGCTGTCCGTATATACGTTCGCAGTGGTCCCTGCGGCTATGATGCATGCTCGTGTGAGGGCTATCAGCTCTGCTGCCTGGGCAGATCGTTGTGTGATGCAGGCTGTCTCGACTACTGTTCGGGCTGTCGTTACTGCATAGGCAGCTGAAGTGGTGCCATCTGCGAGTTTGATGCATGAGCCGTCGTCCCATAGCTCTCCATCGGGGTCAGTAAAAGCAGTGTCTCGGAGGTCAACCCTACTCCTAGTTTGTTCGTCCGTGAGGGTCACACAGTCGTGGATGGGAGGAATGTCGGGGTCATTTTCAGGCAGGGGTAACAATGTGGCGGGATTCAAAGTCGTGCATCTCTTTAGTGTGATGTGGGGTGCAAGCAGAGTCAACTCGTACCCTGTCAGTCGTGCGCTAGTCAGGTGTTGGGTCTTTGTCTGGTTCAAGAGGGTGTCAACTGCATGGGGTACTAACACAGTGAGGGAGTTTGAAAGTACAATTCCTTCGCTCTGGCGGATAGAGACAGCAGCGGCAGCTACCGCTCGAAGGCAGGCAGGTAAAGCTCTGGCTACAGGATCAAGAGTGGCGGAGAAGTAGGCACAAGGGCGTTGCTTAGGACCAATTGATTGCGTTAGGACAGACAATGCACACCCCTCCCTTTCGTGGGTGAAGAGGGAGAAGGGTTTGGAGTAGTCCGGCGTTCCGAGGACGGGTGCTGAGCAGAGTGCATCCCGTAATTCCTTAAAGGAGGCTTGACACTCAGTGGTCCAAGGAAGCGGGGAGGGGACATCTTTGGTCAGCAGGGCAAGTAATGGTTTCACAATGAGGCTGTAATTAGGCAACCACTGTCTGCAAAAAGAGGTTAGGCCAACCAAAGAGCGGACCTGTTTTTGTGTTTTTGGGATGGGGGTGTCTAGGATGGTTTGGATTCGGTCGGGTGTAAGTTTCCTCCCTTCTTTGGACAGGAGATGGCCTAGGTAAGTCACTTGTGGCTGGCAGAACTGCAACTTCTTTTTGGAGACCTTGTGGCCATTTTCTGCAAGAAAGTGTAGGAGTTGGACGGTGGCTGTCGTTGCAAGTGGGGTGGTGTCGGCCGCCAAAAGGATATCGTCAACATATTGGATCAACACCACTCCATCTGGTAGCCGGAAGGCATCTAGCTGCCTTTTGAGGGCCTGGCTGTAAATGCTGGGACTTTCAGTGTACCCCTGGGGAGCTCTACAAAATCGGTACGAGCGGGATTTTAAAGTGAAGCCGAAGAGATAACGGCTGTCTGGATGGATGGGGATAGAGAAAAACGCGTTCTTAAGGTCGATAACAGTGAAGGTGGTGGCAGTGGACGGGATGAGGGTCAAAATGGTGGTGATATCAGAGACTACAGGATATTGGGGTACAACCACTTTGTTAATCTCTCGTAAATCGATGATGAAGCGGTACGCTTTCTCATCTCCTTCACCTTGCTTCTTAACAATAGGTAGGATTGGGCTGTTGCAGACGTTGCTAACCACCTCTTCAACCACTCCTGCATCTACCAGAGACTGAATGATCGCTACCAGTGCCTTCTCACCCTCTGGCGATATCCGATATTGCGGGAGTTTCGGGAGCATAGCGTCCTGTCGTACAGTTATGTGAATAGGATCAATCATCATTCGCCCCACATCAGAGTCATTCTTGGCCCACAGGTATGGAGGCAGGGTGTCAAGCAGGGACAGGTCAGCATCCATTATGGAGCACATGTGTCGTGGGGGACGGGATCTGGGCATGTCTGGGTTGTCGTACAGGATGACTCGTATTCCATCTGGGGAACACCTAATGGTAGCCCGAAAATGTTTTAGTAAGTCAATGCCCATAATGGCGTCAGGGGAGTTGGAGGAGAGCAGAAATGTCGCGTCAGTGGTGTTGTTTTCGAGGTCAAAGGTAATAGGTACGGACAGGGGGTTAGTGGAGGGCGTTCCATCGAAACCTATCGACGTTATGTGTGAGCCAGACAAGGGTGCCCTTGGAATCAGTCGTTTTGATAACACACTACGTGTCGCCCCAGTGTCTATCAAGAATGGAGACTCTGTACCCAGGACCTTAGCGGTGACATAAGGACCTTGCTGGTCAACACAGAGCTCGACTGGATCCCTCCCTTGCCCCTGGCAGTCCTATGCAAAGTAGGGGGCATTTTCACCCTCGGACAGCTGATATTGGTTCTGTCGGGGACGGTCAAATGTGTTCAGTCTCCCTGATCTGTCATTGCTGGTGTCGTTGGTGCTCCCTCGTCCTTGTACTCTATTTCTCGGACCACCTGCCACATCCCTGGAGTCCCTATTTCTATTCACTTCTAGCAAAACCATACACTGGGATTTCCAATGGCCGAACCCTTTACAGAAGGCGCATTGGTCATTGCTAATGTCTCTACGTCCAGTGTGGGAGGTTGGGGTGTGATCTTTAGGAGATAGATCTCTGGGGGTGGTTGATTGGTAGTTCCCCCTTTGATGTTCCCGTCCTACCGCTATACCCTGTATCTGGGCTATCATTACCCTTTCCTTTAAATCTTTCTTCTTTTTCTCGGACGCCCTATCATTCTCATTCTTTTGGTGTTCGTAATACTGAGCCATCTGAAGGATAGCTGCGGGTTTGGAGGCCCCCCAACTACTCCCACTCGTCTGCAGTTTTTGGGACACTTCTTGTGTTAGGCCCTTTACATAATTTTGTACAAACAGGTGCTGTCCGGTTGCGGTGGTCATGTCTTGGCCACTGTAGTCGGAGAACACTGTCTCGAATCGGGAGAAGTATTCTGACACATCTTCCTGGGGTTTCTGTCGACAGGCCGTGACTATCGACCAGTCTACCTTTCTTTCCGGGACCAGTGTTTTTAACTTCTGAACTAGTTTGTCTGGGAGTTCCAGTATGTCCTTCACTGGTTTCCTTCCTGGCTCTCGCTGTCTATCTAGTTTACCGAGTTGGTCCCAGGTATGTCCAAACAGATCCGTGTGGTCAGCCTTCCGGATTTGCTTCCACACATCAGCTGGCAGGCATAACCCAAAGAACAAGTCAATATCTGCTAAAGTCATTATTGTCGAACCCAAGGCTGTGCCTAATTCGGTATAAAATGCCGTCGGGTTCTTTCTTAAATCGGGCAGGGTTTGCTTAAAGGTTAGGATGTCTTGTCGGTCCCATGGTTGGTAAACCCAATTGTACACAACCCTCCCTTTTGCATTTTCATTATTAATATCATCGCTTGTTCCCTGGCCCCGTGGCGGGATCCAGTAAGGGGCCGCTTCTCTGATAGGCATCATAGTATTGGCTACTTCTACCGAGGTTGTTTCAGGGACTGTAGCCTTGGCTTCTGGTTTTTGTTCCGTGAGGTGGCGGAAGACCTCAAGCATCTGCATGAAGAGCTCCGTCGCCTCACGCTCAGTCCCATCTCCAACATCAATTTTCCTATACAGCGTTGTTAGTTTAGCAGGACCCTTACTCTGATACCTATCTTCATATGCGTTCAGGGTGTAGTAGCTGAATCGCAAGATGAAATGCCGTCTGTGGCTGTCGGCATGTGAATTATATACGCTCATTGCATAATCTTCGCTCTCCCTTCGTTCTACTAATGTCTTTGCTATTTTGTCGATCCCATCCCGCTCATCTTTGCTCAACCTAGTTAGCCTAGCTGGTGATTGTTTGCTAGCCTCGGGATCGGCTGACGAAGTTGTTAATGTGGCTGGTGCAGAGGCCGTGAGGGCTGGTGCACTAGCGCTAGGGTCACTTTCACTTACACTCGGGGCTCGCAGGCTTTGTTGGCTGGGGGCATACGGAGGGGGCATGTAGATGATTGGGGGACCTAGCAGTAACTCATCGTTTGCCCGTTGTTTGGAGGGCAATTCAGGGTAGAGTGCAGAGGGGGTCCTAACAGGACATTGGCCTGTCGACCCTGATTCTTGGTTTTGTGTAGCTTCTTTTCTTTCTTTTATTTCCTCTTCTAGTTGCTTTGCGGCTAGGTGGGCTGCCTTTCGTAATTCTTTCCCTATTTTTGCTTCTTCTCTTTTCTTTCGTTGTTCCGTTTCTTTGCGCCACATGCCGATACTGTCGAGCATAGTGGGCGTGGTCTTATTCTTCTGGAGCGCTATTTCTAATGTTCTTATTTTATTTTCATTAAAGGAACCTATCAGTGGCCACTGACTTTCAGGGTTCTTTTTTGTATATTTATGCCATAGTTTAGTGTAAGCTATGGCGACTAGTCCATACTTAGTGAACATGTCCTTATTAGGGGTGCCCTCCAGTGGAGCTGGATGGTTCATCTCTAATAAGCGGTCCGGGCTAAACAGGCTACCAACCAGTGGGGAGAAGATAGGCATGACGGATTACAATGGGGACAAAAGTCTGCACTACCTATCTTATCACGGCGGGCAAAGACTAGACAGAATATTTCTATTCTCCGTTGTTTGCCGGCGGTGAATACCTCAAACGAACCAATACCGAACAATCGGTCAATCAAAACAATTCAGTGGGGAGAATAAGTGGGCACGAAAAGTTATCGTTACCCACTCTTTCTCTACCTGCAAAGAGAGACCTTGTTCTTCCCTGTTTGCAGACAGAGAATCTCCAGACAATTATCCACGAACGACAGTTCGGGAAACAGTGGGGGAGGAAGATAGGCACGACGGATTACAACGGGGACAAAAGTCTGCGTTACCTATCCTTCACTGTTTGCAAAGAGAGAGCCTGTTGTTTTCTCCGTTTGCAGACAGCGAATCTCCAGAGATTTCAACAAAGCGTAATACTAGTATTATCCAAACAAAACAATTTTTCTCAGTTCGTCGTGTTTACACGACCTTACCCGGACCGCATGGACGGTTTCCTGTCCTCTGGACCCAGCGCCCGATCGTCCTCTCTCCTTCGTGATGCCCGTGGCACTCCTGATGGTTCCCAGTCAGGACCGTAGATCACTCGAGAGAGGTCTGTTCAGAACTAGTGAAGGTCGGATGATCGGCTGTCAGACGAGGGTCTATCGGACACGAGCTCTTCCCGATCGTTGCAGTCGTTCACTCTGTCATCGGGACCTCTCCCACTGGATCCACGTGTCGCTGATGGGCCCCACGCTTTGGGACGCCAATTGTGGAAAAAGGTAGGGCTAGGACCTTTCTCAAGATTTGCCCGGCGCTAACCGCCCTTGTACCATTCAAGTTTACCTAGCAATGAGGCAGGCGCCGGAGACCAGAAGGCAGGAAACAGAAGTTTTATTCCGACGGAGCAGAACACATCAGATCAGACAACAAGGTATCGTCTCGAGGTGCTCTAACAGCCTCTCGGAGGCCTGGCCTCTTATACACTGGTTTATGGCATGTGACCTTTCTTTATTACAATCAGAACTTTGTAAAGCAAGGAAAAGACATCCCCGTAATCCTCGTGTCAATCCCACCCCCATATACCTTCACAATAGAGGTCCTCAACCTGCTGATAAGAGGAGGGGGTCATCACGCAGCTGAGTGTTCCGTCGAGTCTTAGGATGTGTGCGCCTGATCATGTCACAGGGGGTGGGGAGGCCTGGATCAATAGAGGGTCCTTTGAAGGAGAGCGACCTCATACAATAAGGGGCAATAAATGATATCTGCCGGCTTAGGCGATGGCCTCGGACCTGTGTGGACAGCTGGACACGGGGGAAGGGGTCATCAAAGGAGTGGTATTCATGCCGCGTGGACAATCCAGTGCGGAGGGAAGGTTTATCAACAGAGGGGCATTCATGGGAGGAGAGGAGGTGTTGGTCAGGCGCTGGCGTGACTCCCAAGGACAGGGTCATGCAGAAGGGTCATGCTCATGAGGGGGGGGGAGGGGGAGCCAGGGTGCGCGGAGGATGCTTGCTGGGTCAGAGGGGCGCGCTGGCGATCGATCGTGGACAGGGAGACCATGATATCTAAAATGGCTGCCGTGCACGTAATACATAGGTGACCTAAAATGGCTGCCATGCACGTAGTACATAGGTGACAAGCTGGCGCAGATGATGTTCAGATCGCAAACTAAAATTCCACAGTCATGCAGTCAAAGCCAATAGGAACACTTAACAATCACTGCAGGATCTGGTCACAGACGTCTGACACGGACGCGGGTCTTCTGAAGACTGAGTAGACCAACGCATCATCAAGGAATGAGCGCTAGAGGTCATGGTCCCTCAGTACTGGTAGACTGGGAATCGCAAAGGAGCACCCCAGTCCTCCCAGGATTACCGGCTGTCATTGGGTCAGGCAAGACTGTTTAAGAACTTTGGGCCTGATGGGGACTTGCACAAAAGAAGCACCTAACATACCGCTACCATTGACTCTTAAGGTGAGACATGGACTTAGTTGTGTGGGGACTAGTGTTGGCTGCATCTGGGAGTCACCTTCAATATAGAATGGGGAACAACCAATCCCACTAGACAGGACAGATGGACTCAAGGATTCCACCAGGGACAGCATTAGCACGCTGACCTTAAAACGCTGTGGGATTATTTAGTGGGTCAATTCTATGTTTTGGGCGATCACATTAAAATACTCCTTTTTCATGAAAGCCAGTTTTTGATAGTACAATCATCTTATTACAGTTACTGTGTGTACTTTGAGTCTTGAGTCTGTGTATGCTCCAGACCTACATCTCCATTGAAGAACCTTGTACTGCTTGATCTGTGCTACCACTGAGAGTCGAGTGCTGAAAGGGATAGTACTTGGCCCAGGTACTCAGGATCCATAGAAGGTCAGGCCGTGGGATATCAGGAGTGTTTAGGGTCAAGCAGGGCCCAATAATTCCTGCTTGCATTATAATTTTGATTTGCCTTGCAGTTAGAGAATAGAAAAGTAAACTACAATCTCCACGTTAAAAGAATAACCAGAAATTTGTCACAAGTCTGTGCCGGACATTTTATCACAGTCTTTGAAAGCACAACAACTGCAACAAGATACAAAGGAAATGTAAAGTCCTCATTATTGCTCATTCCCCTATTGCTTTCCTGTAAGGTTAATTTGGGGGTGCTTGTGCAAATCCAGCACCCCTACTCCAGGTCTCCAGAATCAGGTAGAGCTGTTCACATGCATTGAGAATGTCAATGTTGTCAAAATGCTGCAAGAGGTAATTGGTTGTGACATCTCTTCAATTCCTGTAGGGCCATGAAGGCACAATAGGTGAGCGGTGCTGCTGCCCAGTGCCCAGGTGCGTTCTAACATGATCACAGCACCACACTCTGTGTGTTTGTGGAACAGTCCACACTTTATGAAACACCAGTACCCAGGCTCTGGATTTTTACCCCATGCTACTATTTTCCTGTGGTATCCCCAGAGTGTCATGAGCAGTAATGCAAAGAAGAACAAGCATTGGTATTGCCAATAGGTCTGGTCTTGGCAAGTATACAATGTATAGATTTTTAAACATACACTGGCTCAGTTCAATAAATACAATCTTTCCTCCTGGAGGATTGATGTCAGACCTCTTTAATTCTTTCAACATGTCTCATACTATGTTTTAGGGTGTCCCAAGTGATGAATACATCCTTTTTTGTTGTATATATATATAAAACATACTCGCCTGAACAAATCACTTGACAGGCTTCGAACACTTTTTACTGTTTACTGTTGGATGGAAAACACCTAGGGGCATATTATCAAGCATGGCGAAAACTGCAGCTAAAGCGGCGATAAGGGGCTTGATAATACACCGTAGAGAATTCCCATTGAAGTCCATTTTCACACCAGAACATGGGCTTCTATGGGAATTCACAAGGGCATATTATCAAGCCCATTATCGCCGCTTTAGCAGCAGTTTTCTGCCACTAAAGTGGCGATAATGTTAACACCGTTTCTTGATAATATGCCCCCTAGTGCCCTAGTCTGTTTGTTGCAATTCACCAATAACAGAGCCAGGGATGTGTCTAGGTAGGGCAGGTCTGATACAAGGATTCTTGTTGCTCTTGGCATATACTGTCTCTGTTCATTATTTCTGTCATTTGATGCTTTTAAGAGGTGATCTTCGTTGCACCTGCTGGTGGTGCCCTAGGGGAATGCTGAGAACCGACTTGGTATGAAACCAGCCCTGACAACTGCTAGTCACGCATGCCATACAGGGCTTAGTGTAAGCTGGTGGTTGAAGCTGGGCACCACTGGCACTCATTTTTGGGGATTGGCACTTATTTGTCCTCATCAGACTTTGACCCAAAACAAATGAGGGAAAAGCACACAAGGAGGATAGAAAGAGGAAGAAAAATACTGAAACCCGTGGGAAAGGGTGAGAGAAGAAACCTTCAAGTGTAAGATGAAGGGGCATGGTGTGTCTAGTGGTAGATTAAATAGAGCTAAGGTAGAATGAGGGGTGGGGTAACTCACGTAATTTGCTGCTCTGTAATTACGTGAAATGACAGCCAAATTCCACAATATTAGACAGAAGTATGCGAGTAGCATAACCCTGCATTGAATGCTATTTTCATACCCCAAAATTCACCCTCGGATTCAAAATGGACCCAAAGATGAATTTTCACTAAGAAAATAGTATCATATGCAACAGAACATGGACAGCAGCAGCCCCTCGTGCTCTGTTCCTGTGCTCTTGAGGTAGCCATTTTTCCCATCAAATTACTTTAATTTATGCAAGAGTGTGTATTCACACAACTTTCAGTAATTTCACATCACAAGAGTAATGTAAAGTTACTGAAATTATTCCAATTGTTCTAGCATAATTTAAATTTTTCCCAGGCTTAGTAGTATAAAGACTATGAAGCCTGGGTATTCGGATGCCTACTTTCAATAATGCCGGCCGCGGGCTGCTGAGAAAAGCGTTGGAGCCCAGCGCTTATTCTTTTTCAAATTAAGCACTAATGAGATGCAAATGTTTTAACAGATGTTCCTGACAGACTGGTCATCCAGGAGGCCACACGCATATGTAGTAACTGTCCCTTTAATATTGTAACCATAACTCCCTGCTCTATTATCCCGCAGCTATTGCTATCTGCTAAGGCTTCTTTGTAGACATCAATCCAATGATGGTCTGACGATGGCCACACCCCTGACAAACTCCCCCCTAGCTGCTCCAAGCCTGAGCCTCCAAGGTGGGTGAGACACCTGAGTGAGGCGTATGAACCAGGGGGCTGTTATCATGAAGGCTCTGCTCCTAATATATACTAATGTTTTTCTGTAGCGCTGCGACACCAGGTAGGTATCAATGAGCTTTAGATAGAACACAGAGCAAATACACTCATTTATTTATTTATAGAGCGCAATATTCATCCTGTTGGATATAATGGTGCTGGGTTGCAGGAGACGCATGGTTGAGGTAGTACTGAGTGCATATAGACTGTTGGCACTTAAACCCTGGGAAACAGCTGAGTTCTAAGTTTTTTCCTAAATGTTAGATAGTCCACAGTAAGATGCAGTGCTTGAGGTAGTTCGTTCCAGTGCTTTACTGCCAGATATGAGAATGATCGGCCTCCTGCTCTCACTTTCTTTATGCGTTTAGGTCTGGTCCACGCTTGATGACGTGACCTTAGACATCTCGTCGGGACGTAGAATTCAATTTTATTCTGAAGAATTCTAGGGCCTTGGAGGTACAGGGCCTTGTGTGCATGACTAAACAACTTAAATCTTGCTCTTTGGCACATGGGTAGCCAGTGCAGCTGTCTCATGCAGGCAGATGCTGAGCTAAATTTGCTTTTATTGCACACCAGCATGGCCGCTGAGTTCTGTACCACTTGTAGGAGTGAGAAAAGGTACTCTGTCATGACTACGAACATTGCATTACCATAATCCAATTTGCTGATGAGTAAGGCCTGTGTGATTGTTTTCCTGCATTCTAGAGGGATCCAGGGGAAAAGCCTTCTTAAGAGCTTCAGAGTTGCAAATCCTCTGCCACTTAGAAGCAGCAATTTAAACAACAAACAGAACGGTGGTAGGGAAATTCTGCGCAAGGGAAGTAGTAATAGTAATAACAATAGGTTTCCTGATAGATGCCAATGCTCCAGGGTCACCATACAATGACCACCTCACATCGTAAAGTGTAGGCAATGGTGCTCTGTGTTCTCCACAAGCTGTGTCCACAGGTCACAGTGCAGGCAGCAGCATCGGTGATGCCATTGTATCGTCGTCGGGGATACCAGGGCAGCGGTGTGAAGCAAGGCGGTTTGGAGTGCAGTGCCCCCACAGGTCACGGTGCAAGCTGCGGCTCGGTGGCGGCGGCGGACCATGGCTGTGGTAAGACTAGGGTTTCGGTGGGAAGTGCAGCAGTGTCCTTTGCAGTGCCTTTAGGTCACGGAGCCAGCAGTGGCATCGTTGAGAGTGTCAGGTTACCTTTTCTCTGTGACAGCTGAAACATCCAGTTCCAGAAGCTGTTACCCAGAAGGTGTTGAAGTGGTTGACTTCAATGAGACTTCTTACAGGAGGTAAGCTCTACATCAATTCCTTGGAGATACTAAGTTTGCAGAAAGAATAGTCGAGTCCTTTTCCTGACAGAAACAGCAACTATGGCCAAACCAACATAGCACAACAGCTGAGGGGCAGTACTACTCCTTCCAGCTCTTCTTCCTGGCAGGGACCTTAATCCAGAAATAATCTAAAGTTCTGGGGTCAGAGCCCCAATATTTACACCAAATTCTTGTTTGAATTTGGTACAAACAAAGTTCCTCTGGCCACATAACCCAGTGCAGCCTGGTTCAAGCCAGATTCACACTGGAGGTAGAGACAGCTTTGTGAGAGGAAGCCACAGTCCATTCAGGTGCAAGCTACAAATCCTCCCACTACTCTAAATACAGCCAGGTCTATTCATCCTGGCTATGAGTCACCCGGAAAGTGCTGGACACACCTCTACCCCCACCCTAGTGTCTGTCTAATGTGAATGCACAACGCCTTGCTCCTGTGACTCTAAACCCAGACAGGGAAAACACAAAAAGGCAGAGTCACTCAGGATGGTAATCAAGAAAAAGCCCACATTCTGTCCATCACCTATTGTTTTTGCTTTTGTCACCCCGAGTGGGACGGGTATGCTCAGACGCGAGTCCCGTGCTCTCCTTGCCACTGGAATCAAGCTATCCAGGCTGATGAGGGCTGAAAGCCCGAAACCGGTCCTTGGATGCTTGTTTCCAGTCCAGGGAGGACCTGGCTTGGCAGTTCGGGCTGGACTGTTCCCATGGGGCACAGGGTCAAGACTGATTTGCATATGGCTGGGTTCAAACTGGATAGGCATGGTGAGCAAAAAAACGATGGATTTAGGCCCAGATCTCTGTACTGGGGTGAATTATGACATTGTTCTGCATTCTGTCCATCACCTGTTGTTTTTGCTTTTGTCACCCCGAGTGGGACGGGTATGCTCAGACGTTAGTCCCGTGCTCTCCATGCCACTGGAATCAAGCTATCCAGGCTGATGAGGGCTGAAAGCCCGAAACCGGTCCTTGGATACTTATTTCTAGTCCAAGGAGGACCTGGCTTGGCAGTTCGGGCTGGACTGTTCCCATGGGGCACAGGGTCAAGACTGATTTGCATATGGCTGGGTTCAAACTGGAAAGGCATGGTGAGCAAAAAACGATGGATTTAGGCCCAGATCTCTGTACTGGGGTGAATGTATGACATTGTTCTGCATTCTGTTCATCACCTGTTGTTTTTGCTTTTGTCACCCCGAGTGGGACGGGTATGCTCAGACGTGAGTCCTGTGCTCTCCATGCCACTGGAGTCAAGCTATCCAGGCTGATGAGGGCTGAAAGCCCGAAACCGGTCCTTGGATGCTTATTTCCAGTCCAAGGAGGACCTGGCTTGGCAAACATGGATTTAGGCCCATATCTCTGTACTGGGGTGAATGTATGACATTGTTCTGCATTCTGTCCATCACCTGTTGTTTTTGCTTTTCCCACTTTCTAAACGTGGCATTTTTAAACACATGATATAAAAATCATCTTTACTAAAGGACGTATCTTTAAATTATGTGTTCAGGAAGCCTAAACTCCATTTCTCTATCATGTCCGATTGGAAAGTTACACTTATACAAATTTAAAAAAGCAACTCCCATGTTAGCCTATGGGAGAGATAGCCTTGCAATAGTTAAAAACGAAATACACAGTCTTTCACTATCAGGACATGCAAAAAACACCCCAGTACACATCCTACCTCTCACATATACTCTACCTTGCCCATGGGGGTACCTTGGGCATACCTGCAGGGTGCCTTACATATAAGAAAAGGTAGGGGTTGCGTCAGGCAAGTGGGTGAACTTGACAAGTCGACATTGCAGTAAAACCAGCACACAGACACTGCAGTGGCAGGTCTGCTACACATTTGAAAGGCTACTTGTGTGGGTGGCAATAGATCGGGGTTGGAGCGCAGTCTGCAGAGAAGAGCATGGACAGCATCAAGCATCAAGCATCGAGCACAGTAGCAGATCGGGCTGCCGGGCCAGAGTGCACAGACCGTGGACCATGTGGCTGAGAGCCTCAGCGGGCCGCAGTGAGGCTGGGCAGCCTGCCCGGAGCACGCAGGAGGCCCGGGGCATATGGTAGAAGAGCTGCAGTGAGGCAGCTGTGAGGCAGAAAATCAGCGGGTGAGTTAGAAAAAGTCCAGCTTCAGCCCCGAATAGGCTGCGGTGTGAGCAAGCAAAGGAAGTACTCCCTGTGATGCATTGGAGCTGTCGAAGCTACAGAACTGGAGGAGGGGAGAAAGTGAAGGGGTGAAAGTGAACAGTAAGAGTGTGGCTAAGGAAAGAAAGCCCTCCTGCTGGGTCATGCAGGAGGGCGGCATAACGATAAGACTCATCTCACACTGACTCAAAAGCCCCCCAGTTGTGCAGAGAGTATGTTGAGCTTATAGCTCTAACCAGTCCTAGTAGTAAAGTGACTGGAGGACAGGACTAACGTAGAACACGTCCTGAGTGGCGAAGCTGTCTAGCCCCAATTCCTCAAAAGCCTGTCACCTGCCTGCTCCCTGCCCTAGCAAGGATTGAGGGGACAGGATGGACCAAGCAGATACAGTTCTAACTGTGCAGAGAAATTACATGGAGGGGAATAGTGCGAAGGTTGAAGGCATACCATTTTATCACACCATTTTAGACCGAGACCACGGTCGCAGTTAGAAGTGACTGCAGAGTGAGAGCCCAGGAAAGTTTGAAGAAGCAACTCAATTAGATTGGTGCGGCTAACAAACAACAACTGGGACCTGCTCTCTAATTCTCCCAACCTGCTCACTGCCATATCTACACTACAATTCCCACCCATATTTGGCTGCGTGTGCAAGGATACAGACAGAACTTGTGCCGCTTTATGGATTATAAAAAACTGAGATCGAAAACAATTTTTATGAAATGACTGGGAACAGAACAAGCTACAAGAAGGTGCACCAGAAAGATGGCCAGTCCTGGAAACACTGAAACATACCCCGGAATAACTAAATATTTTACAAAACAAAAACATATTGAAGCGGGAGAAACTACAATGTAAGCAAGAAAAAGAAACAGGTGGTCTTTAACAGCACTACTCAAGGGCAAATTGGATGTGAAGAAACCTCAAACAATAACTCTAAAAGCGTGGAAGAGTCAAATAATAAATCTACACATATAGAATCAGCAAAATCAGAAGCACATCAGAATCAGAAAATTATAGAATTTGATGTCACTTGCCCATATATATGCATTAAAGACCTGGTTCTCAGCATGGACCCGCAAAAGAGAAACCAAAATTCCAGAATAGTACCCCACAAAAACCATTTGACCCAGAAGACTCTCTTTCTCACTCACCAGAGTTCTCATTTTTACAATCTATTGATCTCTCTAATGAATACACATCAGTGTCTAAAGCTCTAGTCACACTTCAAAGAATTTTGGAATCAGTTCTCTCCCATCAAGGGAACATTCTGGAAAACTCCGACCAGATGTTGGACACCCAAATAGGAATGTTAAAATTACTAGTAGAAAAAAAAGGAGGAAACAACAACAAAAATTACAACCACCTGCAGAAAAAGAAGAACAAATAGAAGAAAACTTCCTCACACCAAAAGCCTTTCTACCAATAGAGTCTATGTCAACAAAAGAAACCACAACTTAAACAGGTGGGAGTAATCAAAAGGTAAAGAAGAAAAAAAACATACATAAACAAACTTATTCCCTTGGAAAAATTTTAAGGACCCAAATGAGATTAAAACCAAACGGCCAAGCACTGCATATTACCCAATCTTTACTGAACCAAAATCAAAAACCTCATCAAATGCGATTACTACACCAGTGTCCAAACAAAAAGTAATAGAAACCTCAATAAATATGTCCTCAGTCTCCCCTGCCCCAGAAACATCAATAACAGAGAGGAGTTCAAACAAAAACAACAGGAAATGAGCAAAGAAAAGGGCAACAAGAAGGTTTGCAAAACAGAAGGTCCAAAAAATAAGGTTTCTGAAACCTTACCACTCGATCTTACGATCTCAGGAAAAGAGCAAGGTAAAGAAATTAAACTTATTACGGAAAAAAGGGAACAGATTTTTTCATTCAAAAAGCAAAGAGCAAACTCCCCTCTCCTTAACCCTATCGCCCCAAGTTTTGTTTCAATAACGACTGAAAGAGAATCGAGGGCACAAAAGGACACACAATTACAAGACCTATCAATACGGAAGACGTCTACTAAATTGCAGAAGATTCTAACATGCAGTGTGGAAATTACGGACCTATTCCCCTCGGGTGAAGATCTCTTAAATCGAGAGAGAATAACAAATCTTCTTCAAAGGATACAACAATTACAGTCACTAGCAAGAAACAAAATGAAATTAGTAACTTTTCCAGAAAGAACTAAAACCACAACAGCTGTTGTAGAATTTTCGTCTCCAGTAATTCAGGGTATTATTCTAAAAGAAAGCGAGACTCTACACAAATATGGATTCGATTTGGCCCCAGTAAAAAGTATAAACGGAAAACAAGAAAAAAACTTTACAACTGCAAATCAGCACTTATGCAAAATTGAAAATTGCATGAATAATACTTTAAATCTTTACAAAGAAAATATATCAGTGTTAATTATGAACGGTGTAAGGAGAAGCTGGACCAAAAATACACAAAAGAAGGAAAATATAGCCACTGAAAATACATGGGCATGGATTGCAGAAATTCTTAACAGCAAAAAACAGGGTCAGGAAAACAAGTGCCCTTTTTAACAATTGTTTGACCCTCTCTTCCTAGAACATTGCAAGAAAAACCCAGGACAAGTTAGCAATATTTACACAAGATAGACCGGGGATCGTGCTGTTACAAGAAACCTGAGCAACCACAACCTTTGACCACGTTGACTATTTCGTATACGACATTCCAGCAGAACCCATTGCCCATGGGCACGCAAAAGGAGGGATAGCAATTCTCCTCTCTGAAGAATATTAAGGGATCAAGAAATAATCCCAATGAGCTCAAAGAATATTCAATGTATTAAGCTCAAACATGGGTCTGACCTGAGAGAAAGCTCAAACAAACTGCTCATTTTCAATTTCTATATTGCTCCTGGAGTTAAATGGATGCATTAGAGATAGAAACTTTTGAGGGTATCGAAAAGGTGGTAGAATATATGATTTCCCATCTATTTTCCTAACAGGTGACTTCAATGGGCAAATATCTAACGACCTATTAGAAAAATGGGAGTCTGGAGAAAAAGAAAAAGCTCTGGCAATAACTATCTTACAATTTCCAATAGAAAACAAAGCTGATAAAAGAGGGAAAATTGTACTATCGACACTTCCGATCCTGAACGGAGTAATAATAAATGGCAATACAGAAGGAGACATTCCGGCTTCCTATACAAGAAAAGGTAGCCGTAAAGCCTCAATTCTTGACTACATTATTTGTAGTCTGGATCTATTTGGATTAGCCTTACAAATAAACATCAAGTTTGAGACAGGAAGTTATCATGTAATATTACACTTAACAACAGATTTCAAACTAAAACCAACATCTCCAGTGCATACCATGGACCTACAAGCTACAGTACTGGTAAACCAGGTCCAGGGGCGGCTATCATGGAATCCTAGAACATTGAACACAATCATGCAAATAATTGAGAAGGCACAACCATTACAAACTATTCACTCAACAAACCCAATAATAAACTTTGAGGCTGTTGTCAATAAACTGGTACAACTGTTGCAGGAAAATTAAAATCAACGAACGATAAAAATGCCAAAAAACAAAAGACGGAATGATATAAGGGCAACAAAATTAAACAAACTAATAAGGGCAAATTTTTTCAATTCTCTGAAATAAGAAAACACAAACTCAACAAAATTAAAAAATCGTAGCAGAAGAGATAAAGAAAAAAAAAAGACAGAGGACAAAAAATGGGTGGACCTACAGATAGCAGCAAAACAAAATGATAAATGCTCCTACTGGAACATAATAGCTTTAGAAACAGGTACAAGAAAATAACTAGAAGCAAATCCAGTACCGCCATCATAATGGGAAATATATATAACCAATTTATACAAAACAAATGAAAAGACAGAAAGTAAGACTCTAACACAAAGCAAGAGAGGAAAGGAAAATCTTACAGATAATGAGGCTCCATCTCCTTTTCAAATTGAATATTACATAAAAAAGGCAAGATTGTTGGCAGCAATCGGACCCAAACAAATTCCTATTAACGTCTTAAAAAACAACCCTAAAGAGTGCAGCATGATTCTAGCTCGCCTTTTCTTCTACATATTCGGAACGGGGAAATCCCAAAGTCCTTGAAGTGGAGCATCATAATTCCAATCCACAAGAATGGTCCAAGCTGCTGCCCTGCAATTATCGGCAGATCGCTCTCCTGGATGCAACTCAGAAGATATTTGCGGCTGCTGTTTTAGACCATCTCAAAGAGTGGGCATTTTCAACTGGTTCCATTTGGGTCAATCAGCCGGGTTTAGATCAAAAAACTCGGTTATAGACAATATTGCAGTACTGCAAACAATAATGGAAAAATATGTCATCAACAAGTCACAGGTAGTGTATGCAGTCTTCGTCGACTTTACAACTGTATTTGACAGGGTAGACAGAGATAAGCTTTGGAAAAAACTCCCAAAAATGGGAATCCCAGATAATCTCCTCCCTTTAATAGTATCACTGTACTCTGGGACATGGTGTTCAAGTCCAAATGTGGAGGGAGAAGGGTCTTTCCCGCTCAATACCTACACCTAACGGCCTGCAGCAAGGGTGCCTCCTAGCTTCCATACTGTTCTCTTTATACCTTAGTGACTTGCCAGAAAGACTCAATCAGGTTAATAATTTCCTACTTAATATGGCAGCTTATAAAATCCACTCTATGATGTACGCAGCGGATGTGGTAATCTTAGATCGGACTCCATTTGGTCTTCAGAGGAATTTGCAGGCACTCACTAAATATACAGAGAAAAACTATTTAACCCTTTGTGTGCGTTCGTCAGCCAACGGCCTTCGCGAGCACTACCTCTGTAGTGCTGCGAACGTCCGTTGGCCGACGTGGCCCCGCCCACTCCGTAGACCCAATTCGGTCATAATTCTGTGTTTCTCAATAGGGGTAGTATTCGGGAATACTGCTTCTATTTGAGTAATTTTCTGTGCTAACCAGAAAGGAATTTGTTCCCGTTTTATCGGTGTTTTACCAAGACATGATTGCATGTTCTGTGGTGTAATTTTATTAGTGTTCCCCTGATGAGGGGTTAGCTGTGGAATATTAGCAGCTGTTTGGACTGTTGCAGTCCGCATTACATACTGGACTAACTGTCTGTATATTTTAATCAATAATTTTTCTTCGCGAGACATTTTATCAATGTCTGGATGTGGTGTGTAGCTGGCTAGAACCGGGCATGTTGCTCCTGGTCTACCTAGTGGACCGAGCCTGGTAATGTGATCGTTATGTTTTAGGGCGCCTTTAAACCAGAGCAGGTGCTCTTGGTATTTTAATGGAATTTCAATCTCCTCAAAAGGAGCATACTCTTCCGGAGGTTCCTCTATTTTGTAATAGTGGAATTCGTGTGTTGAAGCGTTTGCCGCTAGAAAGTTTATCCATGAATAGAATACCTCTGTCTGCCGATATTTGTGTGCCTCTATCACGAAAATGACTGTACCACCTCGTGAGGTCAGTCCGTTTTCTATAAATTTAAAGTTATAGATTTTCTTATGTTTGCCGGGATGACAATTGCACCCTGTTCATTAACTCCTGTAACATCGGAGTCCCGTTGATTCGCATCTACTGCGGCTTCAGCGGTCCTGTTGTTCTCACCATTTACTGACATTTTACTGTCAGAAAGGTCTTTTGTTGCAGATCAGGTTTCAAGGAAACAAAGATTAGGTGCACAATATTTTGGAACACTGTATCCTTCAACGTTGAATAAACCAGTAACTCTACATAGGAATCTCTTCCTACTAAGTTCCGGCGGATTTTAACCTTTCACCCACTCCAGACGTCTATTGGAGAAAGGGTCTGTGTGAAAAAGCACGACTGAGTTACTCTAACATCTTGCGTTAGTTTTATCGCCTTACCAAATGTTGGGCGCCATGTAGTGTAGTTCCTATTTTCCCTATAGGCCCTGCGCATTGGAATAACATGAACAGCAGTGTAGACGTAGGACTGCGGTCTTCTAGGTCTCTACTGACTATGTTAGACTTAATTGGGTTTGTACCAGCTAGCTCAGAGGTCACTGGAAACTTTCTTGACTGAATAGGAAGTGATCAGCTTCCCTGCCTCAGACAAGAAGGGATTCAGTTTTCCAACAACCGCATTAACATGACAACTTTGCTCCTCAGAATAAAAGTCAATCTCTAGAGTTGTGTGAAACGATAGACAGTTATTGTACTCAGTCAGTTGTGCAGATTTACTTTCACCAGGATGCAGAGAATAGAGAGACGGGCGTTTTCAATAAAAGATATTATTTATTCTCATGCAAGAGAAATGAATTGCCACAATTGCAAGACTTGTTATTATAAAAAGTGCGTACAGTAATAGGAGTATAACGTAATAATAATGTAAAAGCATTGATATGGTTTCTTAGCCATAAGATAGTTAAAATGAATAAAATATATACATTCATATATACATTGGCTAACGACCTCAACTGGTGCTTCTAACTACGCCTACCCCGGTGTACCTGACCTAAGCCTAATACATGGGAGGGAGTAAGTGAGTAGCAGTTTCAGTTAAGTTGGCTTTGCCAAGAGCTTGCTTCAAGAATTCTCTCTAAGGGTTTAGTCAGCACCTTACCTCTGGAATAGAATGTTGGAGGTCTGGTATCTCCTCTCAGGATCAGATATCCCAGTCACCCGCAAGGGTAGGCTGGAAACGCCGGAGCTGGATTTTCTCCGCAGGAGAAAAGACAGCGTCTTTCTCAGCACGTCAAAGAGGAGGGGCAGCGTCCGTGGGCTTCTCGCATCTGCTGGGCTTTCTGCAAGGGGACAGCTGTTCCGCTCTCGTATTCACCACCAACGTGTGTTTGCTTAAGGCAACGTTGGTATATTTATACCTGAAAGGTGCCGAGGTTGAGGTAGGTGTTGGACATAAGACGTCAATAAAGATGTCACTGAGAACTGGTCGTTCTTACAGCGCTCGCAGGAGTTCTATTACGAATCAAAACAAAAGCAAGCAGGACTTTCCCAGGTTGCTGGGGGTTTGGTGTGTCGAAAGAACTCGGTGTGCTATCTAGAAATCTAAGGAAGTAGCTTCTGATGTGTCATGGACTGTCATGGACTGCGGAGGCGACTTGCTGAAATATGGCTCTGATTATTATGCCAATGTAGGATATGTTATTGAATATAGCCGTATAGGGGCAAAAGGTCACAATATTGATTGGGGTCCTAGATAAAACACAACAGGTGCAGAGGGACAGTGTCCTTACCTCTGACCCCTGTGCAGCCTGAGGGTTTAGATCCTAGGTTGGGAGATTAGGAAACTTCTAGGTCAAGAAGGAATCTCTGCCAAAGTAGATCAGCTGAAGAGACTGAGGGGGCTGCCCTTGCTGTGTGATCTGGGGCTCACCTGCAGTTTGTTGTTTCTACTAAGGTAGAGGAAAGAGGACTTTGCTGTGTGCTGTGTCCCCTCACCTGCTTGAAGAGGGACTGTGGTGTGTGCTTTGTACCTCTGAAGTGAAATAGTTTCCAGATCCCAGGGGGTCGACCAGTTGATGGAGAGAGGTCCTGAACTGGTGGGAGAGTTGTGTTCTGGTGGGTGCTTCCCTGGGAGGATGCGGAACCCCAAAAGTAGAGGTAGGGTGGGGAATTCTTACCTGTGACCTCTGGTCAGCCTGAGGGTATGGTCCCTAGGTTGAAGGATCAGTGGTAGTTGTAGCTACACTGAGAGGGAGAGTGGAGAATGGCTACTGTGTGCCTGGGGTTACTGCCCCCAATCTGTGGATTGGTCAGGACCTGTGACATTTGGATGGCCTAGGTCCTGGTCCTGTCCGTGGACGACTAGAGAATGCCAGTGGGGTATCCTAGTTGGGCCAGAGAGCTCTTGTTGAGAGAAATCCATGTGGGTTCAGAGTGGCTTAGAACCGGAGGGTGTCCCTGCCGTGCGGGCCCGTGTCCTTGTTTTGTTGCCCAAAGCAGGGAAGCCCATCAAGGGATTGATTGGTCTACCCTGCATTTTGGCTGGAAGGGGGTTTTGTTGGACCTGGCCCTTTTTGGCAGGTTCACCCCCAAACGTTTTGCTTTTGTCTAGACTCTTTCTGTAAGTCAAAAGGAAATCCCTGGGGAGCACTAGTTATACTTTCGTACCACTGTGGATACACATACAGACTTAAACAGGGAAATCTAGTTTGCTATACTATAGAGAATACATATTAATTTCCACAACCAAATTGAATCGTTTACAATCTATTTTTAATAAAACCATATACATAAAAAACATAAGCGCTTGGACGTCACAATTTAACATTTCAAAGAAATATTCTTTGAAAGCAAAAAGTAAAAAACAATTAATCACAATATTTCATCACAATGTACAACTCAAAATTTAGAATTAAAAGCAGAGGAAAACACATATAAGACATCTCAACAACTCATACATAAAAGCGATAAACAAGAACCTATTAGTAAACAACCCCTAGTTTAAATGTGGCTACTTGGTCTCTTTGCCACTATTTGTCTCTGGATCCAAAGGCCTACAGTTTTTTTATCAATATAAACAACAGTAACAGTAGTACATGTACATCAGTTGTTTACTGGGCCCTGATTGGATTCTCTGTGTGTACAAGAGTGCGTCGACGCGTTTCGGTGCAGAACAAGTGATACTGTAGCACCTTCTTCAGGACTTCTTTGATCGGGGTTTCTCGCTTCAATAAGTGGTGACTTGCACCCTCTCTGCAGATATATGGAGAGAAAAGTATGATGTCACTTCCTTTAAGTAAAGGTTGTCAACCTCTCATGATCTAAGGTTTTTCTAATTGCATACTGTACAGTGATATCTCTCACATGTTCCCATCTTTATGATACAGTTGTTCAAGTACATGTGTATTAGCCTATTAGTAAATACTCTCTGATTTTAATTATATACGCTTTATATTCAGTTTGCTCTATATTTTAGGCTTCTCGTTACATTAACATCTATAGGCATCTAACTTCCCTCCGAGTCCATTTCGTTGTGGAAATTGTTACGGGCAAGGCGGGGAACTTATACAAAACACTCTCATTCAATTCCATACATTCGGTGCATACTCTTACCCCTTCTATATGAGGGAAGATCCAGATTAGTACATCTATGGTGTTCAGTAAATTTCTTCAGAATTACTCCTCATAGTCCTAATTGGGTATATCAGGAGATATTGATATATATTAGAAATACTGATCTATTGATTAGGCCTCTACTGATAGATCGTGGCTGATTGAACTGTTTACCTCTCTTTTTTAAGAAGGGCTCCTTGTATTGGGTTATCTTTTCTTGTTGTTCCAATCTTTTATGCTGTTTGGCTGAATATCTATATGGGCAGAAAAGAGGATATTTACTTTATAACTACCCTCTTTTAAGATAGGGGCTGTTCATGGATTTTAATGGATTTCCCTTTTAGCCATCTTACCTTAAAGTTTTATAAAACTCTCCTCGAACGGGCATAGGATTTGGGATCTCCTTGAGAGAACTGGATATGTTCTATTAGGGCAAACAAACATTAAAATATGTTTTAATACTTGCAAGGCCACGCTGCCTTGATGTCTTCTCTATTTTAGATTTATGCAATTTTAACGTGTTTGTACTCCCCCTTCTATCTATGTATCTATGGGTATTTTGCACGTCTTATCGCTTATTTTGTTGTCTGTTGCTCCATCATGATTTTATAGATAAATATAAATGTAATTCTCAACTAATCCTATGTTATGGCATTAACTACAGTAATTCCGACATCGCTTCTCCTTCTGTCTCTATTTAAAGTGAAAAGAGCGTGTATTTGTTCTCTCAGTGTACTCTGATGTAATCAAGTATGATAAACATTCATCGTTATCTGTGGGATCTACCCTTATCTTCATTAAACCCACAACTCTTCTTGGCGGGGGAAATGAGAGTTGTTATGTACAGATAGACCAACCGCCTCAAATGGACCCTTTCCCTAGTTGTTCATTATATTTACAGAGACCCCTCTACGCGATGTTCTAGGTCTATCCCTCCCAGTTTCTCGCTAGCTCTGCCTACATTCACTGGCTGGTCAGAAGTCGCTTACCTCGTATTTCCTGGAGCCGCGTCTTTGCCTCGTTCCAACACTCTCAGAAGTGTTGCTCGTGGCCGTCTATTTTAATACCGGCTTGCTCAGGGCCGATTGATCTCACCTGGGGAGCCTAGCTGAGTCCATAGGGCGTGACTCAAGTTACTGGAGGCGCCATCCAGTAACTTGAGTCACGCCCTATGGACTCGGCTAGCAACAGACCATAAAATAAGCGATAAGACATGCAAAATACCCATAGATACATAGATAGAAGGGGGGGTACAAACACGTTAAAATTGCATAAATCTAAAATAGAGAAGACATCGAGGCAGCGTGACCTTGCAAGTATTAAATCATATTTTAATGTTTGTTTGCCCTAATAGAACATATCCAGTTCTCTCAAGGAGATCCCAAATCCTATGCCCGTTCGAGGAAAGTTTTATAAAACTTTAAGGTAAGATGGCTAAAAGGGAAATCCGTTAAAATCCATGAACAGCCCCTATCTTAAAAGAGGGTAGTTATAAAGTAAATATCCTGTTTTCTGCCCATATAGATATGCAGCCAAACAGCATAAAAAATTGGAACAACAAGAAAAGATAACCCAATACAAGGAGCTCTTCTTAAAAAAGAGAGGTAAACAGTTCAATCAGCCACGATCTATCAGTAAAGGCCTAATCAATAGATCAGTATTTCTAATATATATCAATATCTCCTGATATACCCCATTAGGACTATGAGGAGTAATTCTGAAGAAATTTATTGAACACCATAGATGTACTAATCTGGATCTTCCCTCATATAGAAGGGGTAAGAGTGTGCACCGAATGTATGGAATTGAATGAGAGTGTTTTGTATAAGTTCCCCGCCTTGCCCGTAACAATTTCCACAACAAAATGGACTCGGAGGGAAGTCAGATGCCTATAGATGTTAATGTAACGAGAAGCCTAAAATATAGAGCAAACTGAATATAAAGCGTATATAATTAAAACCAGAGAGTATTTACTAATAGGCTAATACACATATACTTGAACAACTGTATCATAAAGATGGGAACATGTGAGAGATATCACTGTACAGTATGCAATTAGAAAAACCTTAGATCATGAGAGGTTGACAACCTTTATTTAAAGGAAGTGACACCCTACTTTTCTCTCCATATATCTGCAGAGAGGGTGCAAGTCACCACTTATTGAAGCGAGAAACCCCGATCAAAGAAGTCCTGAAGAAGGTGCCACAGTATCACTTGTTCTGCACCGAAACGCATTGACGCACTTTTGTACACACAGAGAATCCAATCAGAGCCCAGTAAACAACTGATGTACATGTACTACTGTTACTGTTGTTTATATTGATAAAAAAACTGTAGGCCTTTGGATCCAGAGACAAATAGTGGCAAAGAGACCAAGTAGCCACATTTAAACTAGGGGTTGTTTACTAATAGGTTCTTGTTTATCGCTTTTATGTATGTTTTGTTGAGATGTCCTATATGTGTTTTCCTCTGCTTTTAATTCTAAATTTTGAGTTGTACATTGTGATGAAATATTGTGATTAATTGTTTTTTACTTTTTGCTTTCAAAGAATATTGCTTTGAAATTTTAAATTGTGTCGTCCAAGCGCTTATGTTTTTTATGTATATGGTTTTATTAAAAATAGATTGTAAACGATTCAATTTGGTTGTGGAAATTAATATGTATTCTCTATAGTATAGCAAACTAGATTTCCCTGTTTAAGTCTGTATGTGTATCCACAGTGGTACGAAAGTATAACTAGTGCTCCCCAGGGATTTCCTTTTGACTTATTGTCTCTGTACCCTGTTCCCTGGAGATAGTGGGGTACCCTCTCTCTAGATACGTAGACTGTTTCTGTAACCTGGTGTTGGTGATTTTAGGTCTCTGCACACTTTTTCACTGTGGTCCAGTGTAAAGTGCGTGCGCTCTCTGTGTGTGTGGTGAGAGTGACCTGCCCTCCCATAGGAATGCATGGGAAATGTGTGTGACCATGGTAGTTCCTGATGTGTGGGGAGTGCAGGGTCGAGTTTGGTATGTGCGAACTCGTGAGATTGAATGCCGCGCAATGATGTATGTGGCATGACTGTGTCTAGTGTGGAAGTGCCACTTCTAGAAGTTGGCATGTTTGTGTAATTTGTGTCTGGCGTGTGATTGGCTGGAGCTGGCTGGTGAGCCTGGCTTCAGGAGTCAGGATGGGTCTGCCCCGGTGGTGACTGGAGAGATTAGCATGCTGATGTGAGGGAGGGGTACACCTGGGACCTGAATAGGGCTGGGTTTTCCCTCCACAATGCTGGCTCCACCCCCTGTTTTTTGTCTGCTGTCCCTAGCCTGGCCAGTGAAAGGAGTTCCTCATAACCAGTTGCAGCTGGTTCTCACATTGCCTGCACCCTGCTAGACAAAGGATTTGCTCAATAAAAGGGGGTCTGTGACCCCATGAAGTTGTTCTTGTGCTTCACTTGAAACAACCAGGGGCGTGCTGCTGCTGGGGCCCAGGGGAAGGCTTGCCTCCCTGGGCCCTGCCCAGCCCCTGGATGAATGGAGGATTTTCCTTGTGGGAGCTGTTTTGCTCCATCCTTGTTCCTACAGGACTGCTGGGACCTAAAATTGCCAGGACCTTCAGCATCCTCCCCGAGCCTTATTGTTGGCAGAACACGATTTTAGTTAATTTCCCTAAAGAAGGGAGAGGAGTGTGGGCTGTGCAGTGCGATGCTGCAGGCCCTTTACAAAGGAGTCCCCCTCGGGGGGATTCCCCAGAGATTGCCTTGGGGGTAATTGCAAGAGCCCACCTCACTTATTTTAACTTTAATTGCACAGGTGCCCACCCTGCTTTGTGTGCGTAGAACTCGAGATTTCCGTGGCAGTCCCCGCCGCGGCCGCCCCGGACGTCAGGCAAGTCCGCCTGTGACGGGGGCAGGCCGCGGCGGGACCGGAACTGGAAGGAGAAGCATGGCGGCTCGGCAGGACTCGGAGGGAGCCCTGCAGCATGAAAAGGAGGAAGTCCAGTGAGGCGGCCATTGCGGGCTCCCTGGAGCTGGGGAGAGCCCCGCAGCTATGATGCACAGAGGGGAAGGAGTGTGAGGCTACCCCCACCACGGGCGAGGAAAAGAAACGGCAGCACGATGCTGCTGCCCCACCAGAGAAGTGCTGATCGACGGGAGATGCAGCCGCGGGTCGAGGATGCCGCACGAGGAGTGAGGCGGAGCTCCCCCGAGATCGAGGGAGAGCCCCGCTGTGGCAGTGAGGCATTCTTGCGGCGCCGGGGGCCCTAGGCATGCTGTTGGTGCTTGTCCCCGGCCGCATGGTGGAAGCGCAGAGGTACCGGCGAGGAGACAGGATGGCCAGCAGGAAGCTACGGTGAGTGGGGGCTCCACGTTATTTAGTGCCATTCGCAGCCTGCTCTACGTGCCCATTGCCCACCAGTGCTTGCGGGCATATTTTCTTGAGAGAGCCTCGTGGGCACCTTTATTTAAAACGGCAGCTGGTCACTCACCCGAGTTTAAGGGTCATATTTCTTTTTAGAGCCACGTGGCTCCAACATTGAGTACAATTGTTCATAGAGGGCCAGTGAGAGCCCAAGCTGCATTTTGGTTGCCAGAGCCTAGAGCTCCAACGCAGGGGCATCTGTGATTGTTTAAGGGGCCAGTTGTCCCCTAGGGCCCCATTGTGTTAGAGCCTAGAGGGCTCCACTGATGAGCAAGTGTTGGCCTAGAGCCAGAGGGATCCAACCGGGGGCAGAGGTATTTCCAGAGCCCAGAAGGCTCGGACAGGTGGCAGATTTGTTCTGAAGGGCTAGGGAGAGCCCCATGCCGCAGCATGAGTCCTAGAGCCTAGAGGGCTCCAACAGTTGGCGCTGTTTTGTTGTTTCCCAGCTGCCCAGAAATTTGTGGGCAGCTGCACCGTTTAGGTGCCATTTGAGTGAAAGTCCTTGTGAGGGACAGAGATGGCACAGAGGTGCCAGGCCTTCTACAGCTGTGCAGCACTTAGTCCCAGCTGCAATGTTTAGGCCCTGTTGTTGTTCTCAGCTGCCCAGCAATTAGTGGGCAGCTGCAACGTTTAGGTTTGCGCCGATGGCGCACCCCTGTCTGGCTCTGCGTGGCAGCGCGCCATTCTGGACACTGGGCATTTGAGCCCCTTCTTGAGTTGGCCAGGGGGCTGGTATGTGGATAGGGTGCAAGGCCCTAAGGTGATTTTTTGCGCAATGTGATGTTACTGTGATTATGAGGTTATTTTACCTATGTAGGATTATTTTAGTGAGAGTTTACTTCAGTGTGAGTTAAGCCCCTAAATGTGATTTATTCTTAGGAGACAGAGTCTAATGTGTTTAAACTAGTGAGAGATGGCCTACTGTATTTATAATGGTTAGGCCTAAATGTGAGTTAGGCGTAATGTGCAATGCCATTCTGCCTGTGATACCTCTAACTGTGTTTTCATGCTTAGAAGTGTGGTTTGACTAGTGTGTTATACTAGAGAGGTTATGTGTCCATGCGTGATCTAGGCCTACGGTTATTAGTATTGCGTAGTGTGTACCTACCTGTTACCAGTAGTTACTGGTTGTGATCTATAATTGTGATTTGGTGTGACAGTTATTCTAAGTGCTAGTTGTTCTAAATGCAGATTCTGACAGTGGCCCACGTGGCCCTGTCCTGGTGTAAATAATCCCTTGTGAATATTGCCCATGCCAGTTAGCACAATGTATATTGTGTGATTACTATCTGATGTGTTTTGACAATACAAAAGTTATTTATATATTACCTTGTGTGGAGTTCCTTTTGTGGTGTGCCTAGGATGTTGTTGCTGTTGTGCGCGTGCGCAAATGCTTTACATATTGCCTCCGGGATAAGTCTGTCTGCTCGTGCCAAGCTACCAAGGGGGTGAGCAGGGGATATCTTGGCGTGTGACTCCCTTGCCCTGACTAGAATGGTGGTTTCTGCCTGGCGTAAGCCTTAGCCAACCAGAAATCCCAGTTCTAACAGCACCCATCGTTATTGCTTCCGCCTTTGCATTGACTTACGCAGCCTTAACGAGAATATTTTGGTTGAGAGATTCTGCCTCCCCAATATCAATGAAATGCTGAGCACAATGGGGAAAGCCAAATTTGTCTCTGTTATTGATCTATCCATGGCATACTATCAGGTTGAACTCCATCCGGAGTCCAGGCCCTTAACTGCATTCTCGTCCCCATTTGGCACATGAATGTTCAGTAGGATGCCATTCGGCCTTGCTTCAGCTGCCGCTGTTTTCCAAAAAATGATGCAGCAAGTGCTTGATGGCATCCCGAACTGTATGTGTTTCCAAGACAATGTATTAATTTATGGTGCAACTGCTGAAGAGCACGATACCGTGGTAAGGAAAGTATGTGCAACTCTAACTGAGGCAGGGTTGACTGTAAAGCGGGACAAATGCAAGGTAAAAGTAACAGAGGTACACTACCTCGGACACAAAATCTCACACGAAGGGATCAGACCAAAGCACAGCTTAATTCAAGCGCTGAAAGATGCACCATTCCACTTCACCTTCAAGAGAACGACGACCCACCAACACCAGCAACACACCGCCCGCAGAAGCTGGAACAAGATCACGGCAGACCAGCTCGCCACCTCCCTGAGCCAACACCCTCCTGCCAGCTCAGCGAACCCCAGCCAGGCCGCCGTTAACATCACGAAGTGGATCAGCAACTGCGCGGACGAACTCGCCCCGCTGAGGACCCCGCCCAGCAGACCCGGCAGCAAGAAGGCCCCATGGTTCACCGACGAACTCAAGAGCTCCAAGAAGAACTGCCGAGCCCTCGAGAAAGTCTGGAAAAGGGACCCGACACCGGACAACAGGACCTCCTACAAACTGGCCACCCGGAAACACCACCAGCTGATCCGCGCCGCCAAGAGAACAGCATTCAAGGACCGGTTGGACAACAACGCACACAACAGCAAGGAACTCTTCAACATCGTGAAAGAGCTCTCCAACCCCAGCGCAGGAAACAACGACATCACCCCATCGCAAGACCTCTGCAACTCCCTCGCCTCATACTTCCACAACAAGATCACGGACATACACAGCAGTTTCAACAACCAACCAACGCACACCACGACTGACCAGCCACCCCCCCCCACCACCACCCTCCACGCCTGGACCCCGATCAGCACAGAAGACACCATCCGCACGATGAACTCCATCCACTCCGGATCACCAACCGACCCCTGCCCTCACCACGTCTTCAACAAGGCCGACGCTGTCATCGCACCCCACCTGCGAGACATCATCAACACATCCTTCGACACCGCCATCTTCCCCGAAAGCTGGAAACACGCCGAACTCAGCGCTCTACTCAAGAAACCAACAGCAGACCCCACCGACCTCAAGAACTACCGCCCCATCTCGCTTCTCCCGTTTCCAGCCAAAGTCATCGAGAAGACCGTCAACAAGCAGATGGCCGCCTTCCTCGAGACGAACGGATCCCTCGACCCCTCACAGTCCGGCTTCCGAGCCAAACACAGCACCGAGACCGCCCTCATCGCCGCCACCGATGACATCCGAGCCCTGATGGACAATGGAGAAACAGCGGCCCTCATCCTCCTAGACCTCTCCGCGGCATTCGACACGGTCTGCCACCGCACCCTAATACGGCGCCTCAGCAACATCGGAATCCAGGACAAGGCGCTGGAATGGATCATCTCCTTCCTCGACGGAAGAACACAGCGAGTCCGCCTACCACCGTACAAGTCAGAGGCCTCCGAAGTCATCTGCGGCGTCCCCCAAGGATCATCACTGAGCCCCACCCTCTTCAACGTCTACATGAGCCCCCTCGCGGCCATCGTACGCAAACACCACCTCAGCATCATCTCCTACGCCGACGACACCCAGCTGATCCTCTCCCTGACCAACAACCCCGCCGCCACCAGAGCCAACCTGCACGAAGGGATGAAAGAGGTAGCCGAGTGGATGACGACCAGCTGCCTGAAACTGAACTCGGACAAGACGGAGGTCCTCATCCTGGGCTCTTCACCCTCCGCCTGGGACGACTCCTGGTGGCCTCCCGCCCTGGGCACCGCACCCAAACCGACAGACCATGCACGAAACCTGGGCTTCATCCTGGACTCCTCCCTCTCCATGACCAGGCAAGTCAACAGCGTCTCCTCGGCGTGCTTCAACATCCTACGCATGCTACGGAAGATCTTCTGGTGGATCCCCACAGAGACCAGGAAGACCGTCACCCAGGCCCTCGTCACCAGCCGACTGGACTACGGCAACGCCCTCTACGCCGGGACCACCGCCAAGCTCCAGAAGAGACTCCAGCGGATCCAAAACGCCTCAGCCAGACTCATCCTCAACATCCCACGATCCAGCCACATCTCCGGACATCTGAGAGACCTTCACTGGCTCCCCATCAACAAGAGAATCACCTTCCGCCTCCTCACCCACGCACACAAAGCCCTACATGACCAAGGCCCGAGCTACCTCAACAGCCGAGTCAACTTCTACGCTCCCAAACGCCACCTCCGATCAGCCAACCACGCCCTCGCCGCCGTCCCCCGCATCCGAAGAGCGACTACAGGAGGAAGGTCCTTCTCCTACCTGGCCGCCAAGACCTGGAACTCCCTCCCGTCCGACCTGCGCCTGACCCAAGACCACCTCTCCTTCAGGAAGAAGCTGAAGACCTGGCTGTTCGAGCAGTAGCGGCACCCCCCCTCCCCAGCGCCTTGAGACCCAACGGGTATGTAGCGCGCTTTATAAGTGTCACTGATTGATTGATTGAAATAAAGAAGAACTAAAATCCTTTTTAGGCCTGATTGCGTACAAGGCAAAATTCATTTCTTTGTTTTCTGAGAAGTGTGAGAGTTTATGTGAAGTATTGAAGACAAAACAAGAATTTAATTGGGAGGAAAAACACAGTGAAACAGTAAACAGATTAAAACAAGAAATTATTGAGTCACCTGCTCTTGGTCCCTTTGACCATAAAAAGAAAACCATTTTAAGAACCCGATGCCTCTACCAAAGGTCTAGGAGCAACCCTATCACAGAAAGGGTAATGAGTTGAGACCATCATAACTTTTGCTTCTCACACCTTGAGTCAGTAAGAACGGAATTACTCAGTTATAGAGAGAGAAGCCCTGGCATGCTTCTGGGACATTATACATTTCACATTTTTTCTTTGGAGGACAAAGTTCACAGTCTGAACAGACAACAAACATTAAGGTTCATTTTTCTGCTAAACGAGTACATTGTGAATCACCTAGAATAGCAAAATGGGTTCTGGGGTTAGATAACTTTTGCTTTAAGATTGAATACCTGCTGGGACAAGAAAACGTGGTGGCAGATTACTTGTCAAGGTCACCCCTCACGACTAACTACCAAGAGGATCCGTTGGATGCTCCCATCCTAACCATCCAACTTCCTTCTCTCACTAAGCAGGAATGG
Source organism: Lissotriton vulgaris (assembly GCF_964263255.1). Lineage (NCBI taxonomy): Eukaryota > Metazoa > Chordata > Amphibia > Caudata > Salamandridae > Lissotriton > Lissotriton vulgaris. Next base: position 95,282,212 of record NC_141695.1, read on the forward strand.
GAAGAAGGGATGAAGAAAGACCTTAAAACAGACTCTTTAAAAAACGTGAGTCCCTTGCTCACTTTGCCACTGGATTGAAGCAAGCCTGGCTGAAGACGACTGTAATGCCAGAAGCCGTTCCTAGGAAGCTTGAATCCGGTCCAGGGAAGGCATGGCTTGGCAGTTCGGGCTGGACTGTTCCCATGAGGCACAGGGTCAGACTGATTTGCATATTGCCATGTCTGAACTGGGGTGGCATAGTGGGCTAAAGAACGGTGTTGGATGAAACCCAGATCTGTTGACTGGGTGTGAGTGTTTGATTGGTTCAGATGCTCCGTCCATCACCACTCCCTTTTGTACCACTTTGTTTGCCATAAGTTGGCAAGGTATGCTCAGACGTGAGTCCCTTGATCACTTTGCCACTGGATTCAAGCAAGCCTGGCTGAAGACGGCTGTAATGCTAGGAGCCGGTCCTAGGAAGCTTGAATCCGGTCCAGGGAAGGCATGGCTTGGCAGTTCGGGCTGGACTGTTCCCATGAGGCACAGGGTCAAACTGATTTGCATATGGCCATGTCTGAACTGGGGTGGCAGAGTGGGCTAAAGAACGGTGATGGATTAAACTCAGATCCGTTGACTGGGTGTGAGTGTTTGATTGGTTCAGATGCTCTGTCCATCACCACCCCCTTGTGTACCTCTTTGTTCGCCATAAGTTGGCAGGGTATGCTCAGACGTGAGTCCCTTGCTCACTTTGCCACTGGATTCAAGCAAGCCTGGCTGAAGACCACTGTAATGCCAGAAGCCGGTACTAGGAAGCTTGAATCAGGTCCAGGGAAGGTATGGCTTGGCAGTTCGGGCTGGTCTGTTCCCATGAGGCACAAGGTCAGACTGAGTGTTCGTCGTCCTGAGGCGGAAGCCGGGACTTGTGAGTGTGTGTGTGGTTTTGCAATTTACTTTACTTTTAATTTCACGGCATTTGAATAATTGGGACTCACCTCACCGATAATTTTAATTCAGAAACTGCACTCCCGCACTGACGAAGGGACTGCTTAATAACTGCCCCAACTAGTCTCCCTGCCCTGCTCCTGCCCCATTACAGCCGATTAGGTGCTGCCTGGGTGACAGCCCTCTAGCCACCGCCATCTTGGGTGAGGAGCAGGCGAGATGTCCAGTGCTCGGCCCCTCCCGCCCTCGCTGGTACAAAAGCCCACTGTTCTCCCGTGCACCGATTGACAGAGTGTTCGTCGTCCTGAGGCATAAGCTGGGACTTGTGAGTGTGCGTGTGGTTTTGCAATTTACTTTACTTTTAATTTCATGGCGTTTGAATAATTGGGACTCACCTCGCCGATAATTTTAATTCAAAAACTGCACTCCCGCACTGACAAAGGGACTGCTTAATAACTGCCCCAACTAGTCTCCCTGCCCTGCCGCTGCCCCATTGCAGCCGATTAGGCGCTGCCTGGGTGACAGCCCTCTAGCCACCGCCATCTTGGGTGAGGAGCAGGTGAGCGGTCCAGTGCCCGGCCCCTCCCGACCTTACTGGTACAAAAGCGCACTGCTCTCCCGTGCACTGATTGACAGAGTGTTGGTCATCCTGAGGCGGAAGCCGGGACTTGTCAGTGTGTGTGTGGTTTTGTAATTTACTTTACTTTTAATTTCACGGCGTTTGAATAATTGGGACTCACCTCGCCGATAATTTTAATTCAGAAACTGCACTCCCGCACTGACAAATGGACTGCTTAATAACTGCCCCAACTAGTCTCCCTGCCCTGCTGCTGCCCCATTGCAGCCGATTAGGTGCTGCCTGGGTGACAGCCCTCTAGCCACCGCCATCTTGGGTGAGGAGCAGGCGAGCGGTCCAGTGCTCAGCCCCTCCTGCCCTCGCTGGTACAAAATGGCTCCCCAGCCTACGGAGCGCAGCGGATGCACCGGCGGCGCGTCAAAGGCGCACCAAAGGCAAGCCCGTCTGCGCCCGTCCGCGGCCAGACGGGCCCCGGGGCCAGCCATGCAGCCGGGCTGACCTCTTACTCCCGTGATGAGTTGCTGAACATCAACAACGGTCAGGGCTACTTGTCTGGGGTAACATATAACCGGGCCCAGAGACTGGGGATTTTAGCTAACTGCTCCTCCCCACTGAAACCATTACAACGATAAATCCATGTCCTATCCGTCACACAGAGCCTGGTTTCCATTCTCACTCCATGTCCATATTTTACCTAAACACCCGTTCCATGGTGAAACACAAGATGGACCTTTTTCTCTTGTTGGACATGGATAAACCTGACATCCTTCTACTTACTGAGACGTGGTTGACCCAAGATTCTGCCCCAGATATAATAGCGGCGCTGCCACCTAATTACTGCATTATCCATGCCGACCGTGGGTCAGGTAAACCTGGTGGCGGAGTGGCGTCCATTTTTCGCTATGACCTGAAAGTCACCGCTCTGACTAGCTTGAACCTTCCGGACACTGAAAACCTGGTCCTAAAAATTGAAACCTCTTACACAACAGTGGCTTGTGTCCTATTGTACAGACCCCATAGCAATATGCCTGCCTTCCCTCTCACGCTCAGCGAACAAATCGCTAATCTGGCTATAGACCATGCCAGGATTCTTCTGGTAGGGGACTTCAATTACTGGTTTAATGACCCTTTGGAAGGCCCCCGGTCGTGTGAACTCACTGAGCTCCTCACAAATCTGAACTTTGAACAACAAGTGTTTTCACCAACCCAACGTAAAGGCCACACTCTGGACCAGGTCTGGGCTAATTCCCTCTTAGTTACAACCCCGGTAATTACCCCATGTTTATGGTCTGACCATTTTCTTCTTAAATTTAATCTTGTTTATTCCCCTAAAAGGATAACCGCCACAGCAGCTGGTGGACGGGCTAGGAAATGGAATTCCCTAGACAGATCTTAATTTTTACAAACACTTGCTAATTCCGTCCCATCCCATCACCCTGATATTAATACATCAGAAAATAATCTTTCTGGCTGGCTGCAAACAGCTAGTGACGTCCACGCCCCATACAAGAAGGTCAAATTAGCCTGGCGCGCAGACGCCCAAAAATGGTTCTCTCCAGACCTTAAAGTAAAGAAACCGGCCCTGCGCCAACTAGAGCGTCAGTGGCGCCGCAACTACGCCCCTGACTCTAAATCCCGCTATATTATGGCCAGGAGAGAATACATGAAATCTATCCTATCCACTAAAGCTGCCTATTTTTCCTCTCGTATTATCAACTCGACTAACAGATCAAAGGACATTTTCTCCATTCTCAATGAGCTAACGAATCTTGACAATGCCCGCCCAAGCTTACCTCCGACCCAGACCCTTTGCAACTCATTGAATATCTTCTTTATAGAGAAGATTGCGGCCATTAAAGCCAGTATTCTACAAACCATAAACCCCACCCTCTCTGAAACCGTAAATCCTAATATTACTGGTACACTCAGCAGCTTCCCCTCCATTACCCCAGATCAATTTCAGGAGCTACTGGTGAGAGTAAAATCAGGTGCCCCTTCGGACAGATGCCCACCCTACATCTTGAAAGATTGCCTCTCAGTCATTCCAGCCCCTGCCTGCATCCTCCTAAACGATTCATTAGCCTCCAGAAAAGTCTGCCTCGTGTTCAAGGAAGCAACGGTTATACCACTCTTAAAGAAACCAAGGACAGACCCCACATGCAGGGCAAACTATCGCCCAATTTCCCTTCTCCCCTTTTTATCTAAGGTGTTGGAGTGAAGTAGTGTGGCTCACTGGTTAGAGGCGGCAGACCCGAGAGCAGAGGACGGCCCGGGACCAGGGTTCGATTCCCGACGCAGCAGGTTTCTGGACCAGGGTCAGCGGACTCGATAATTCTCTCGCCTCGGTGCCCACTCTGATCAGCGATCACACTCGGCAACTCTGGGCATTAGCTTGCCTCATCTTCACTAACGGCCCCACCAGACCGCCGGGGATGCCTGGTCTCACCCTGGAGATACCCATTAAGGGACCATCTCTCAGGGAAGCCAGGAAGGGTTTCGCAGCGGTCGAAGCGCGGAGATACTCCTCCGGGAGTCGATCCTAGCGCTATATAAACTTGCAATTAATTAATTGGAGGCTCATGTAGCCAAATACCTGTCTAACTTCATGGAGAAATCAAACTGCCTCGAACCACATCAGGCGGGATTTCGCTCTGCCCACTCAACGGAGGCTGTGGTCGCTTCAGTAATGGACACTCTCCAGGATTGTGCTGAGAAACGCCTTTCTCAGGCCTTAGTGCTCCTGGACCTGTGGGCCGTGTTTGACACGGTCGATCACACCATCTTGATTGACCGTGTCACCCAGGCCGGCATCTGAGGCACGGCAGCCTGTTGGATGAAGTCCTTCCTAGAGGACCGATCTCAGGCAGTTCGTCTGGGTGACTTAGTTGGCACCAAACAGGTCATCACGTGCGGCGTACCCCAGGACTCCTCGCTGTCACCTCACCTGTTTAATCTCTATATCTTTCCCCTAATCCAAGCTCTTAGAGATAAACAGGTGACGGTGCTCAATTATGCGGATGACCTGCAGTTTCTCTTTACAATTGACAACTCGGAGGCATCCATTTCCATCTTTCAGTCAACAATGAGGTTCATCCAAGCTTGGATGGACCAAAATCATTTGAAGCTGAACCCAGGAAAAACCGAGTTGGTTCTCACAGGTGACAGTGTCAATCACTGGTGCTCAAATTACTGGCCGCCAGAAATGGGTCAGGCACCAATCCCTTCCTCTTCCGCAAAGACACTTGGTGTCTCCTTGAACAGCGATCTATCACTCAAAACACAAGTGGGTCAGGTGGTCTCCAAGTGTCTTTTTCAACTTAGGAAAATACGGAAGGTCCGTCGCCTTTTGACCCTGGAAGCTTTGACACAGGTGGTGATCGCCACTGTGACCTCTCACCTAGATTACACAAACTCGTTCTATCTGGGCCTCCCTCAGTACCTTCTGAAACATCTTCAGATGGTGCAAAACCACGCAGCCAGGCTGATTTTGAGTCAGCCCAAATGGCAATCAGCCACCCCCCTATTGAAGAAACTTCATTGGCTCTCTGTGGCTCAGCGCTGCACCTTCAAAGTTGGCTGCATGATTTTTAAAGCGCTTCATTGTAAAAGTCCTAAATTTATTACGAAACTTATTATGAAGCATGCCCCGTCCCGAAATATGCGCTCGGCTCACCAAGGCCTTCTACAGATACCATCTTTTAAACGCAAATGCTCGGGCGGTTGCAGATTCGGCACATTGGCCCCTCGCTTGTGGAATGCCTTCCCCCCTGAGATCCGGCTATGTGCGGACCTCATGTCATTTAGGAAAACCTTAAAGACCTGGCTCTACCAACATGCATTTCACTAACTCTGCAGGCTTACAACTCTGACCTCGTCCTTTGTTTTCAATAGCGCCAGGAAACCAATCGGTGTCAGTGCGCTTAATAAATCATTATTAACATAACATAACATAACGTATGGCCATGTCTGAACTGGGGTGGGAGAGTGGGCTAAAGAATTGTGATGGATTAAACCCAGCTCTGTTGACTGGGTGTGAGTGTTTGATTGGTTTAGTATTAAATCTTTTTTATTGAGCCACAAACAAGTGCAGTGCATCTCATACGGCCATCTGTGCCAGCCCGGGTACAAGGCGGTCACAGACAGTGCAAATGGATATATCTGTCTATCAGGGGCACTGATTGCTAAAAGTAACAGAGCAAGCCGCCTACAACCCAACCGGGCCGGCCACGTCATAGGGATTACTATGTAGCTGTAAATGGGGTTCGTTTTGAAACAAAAGGAAACTGAGAGAACCGAAAAAAGAAAAAACAGTCCCTTCCCTCCCCCCCACCCATCCCCACCACCCCTCTCCTTGTCCATTGAGCAGGTACCAAGACCATGGTCGGTCTCCTTCCTACTCTGCGCCATCCCGTGTAGCGCTCGCTGGGGCCTTGTGTTTGTGCGGCTGCGACTTGGGTTCCGGGAGCGGGGTGTCCGCAAGTCGCAGCAGTCGCAAATAACGGGGGAAGCTGAGCTCCCGGAATTCTCCCGTCAGCAGGGTCAGGAATGGGTGCCAGAGCTCTGCAAATTCTGCCCCCTTCCCCGCTGCAGCTAGAGACAACTTCTCCATTCCGAGGATCGCCCAAAGTCTATGGAGTCAGCCCGACTGCTGGGGGGGCTGGACGGCCCTCCAATGAGCTACAATATTGTGGACAGCTGCCCCCAGTGCCCGCGCAATTAGCCTCCCTCTCCAGGATTTCAGGGGGTACATCAAGGCGTTGGGAAGGCCTAGCAGGACATAGGCTGGGAATCTGGGTAGCTGCGTGTCCAGGTGTGAGTCAATTAAATCAAGGATTGGGGCCCAGTAGGGCTGAAGACGAGCACAGCTCCAGAGCAAGTGTTACAGTGTTCCAAGCTCCCCACAGCCCCTCCAGCAGCGGTCACTAACTCGGGATCCCATTGGTGTAGCCTTTCGGGTGTGTGGTACCAGTAGGTGGCAATCTTGGTCATGGCTTCAGTGAGGCCCATGGGATGCGCTGAGTGCCTAGCCCTGTAATACACCCCTTCCCATTCCTTCCTGGAGAGTCGACGCCCCAGGTCTCGTTCCCATCTGACCCTCCCTGCATTGTAGGTATGTGTATTGGTGAGGAGCAGGTGCTGATAGAGGTCTGAGATCAGTTTTTTGTCGGATGTGCGTGTCAGCAGCCATTTCTCGTATGGGGTGAGGTGGCGCCGTGCCCCGGGTCGGATCGAAGGGTGCAGCACCCAGTGACGGATTTGGAGGTAAGGGAGATGATCCGTCTCGGGGATTCCGTAGTCCTCTTTCACCTTTCGGAAAGAGAGAATGCCCTTGAGGTCGAACATGTGTCCCACGTCCCGGCATGGAGTCGCCCTCCAAGCCGTATGAGCTCTAGGGTCCAGGCCAGGTGTAAAGTCCAGGTTGTCGAAGATCGAGGTCATCGGCAAGGGTAAAGAAGTGAGCCCTCGGGCCACGGCCACCCTGTCCCACACATTGAGGACCATGCCAGTGACCAGTGAGGCATACAAGTTGGGGGGTCTGTGATCGCGTGGCAAGAATGGGATGCCTTGCAGTGTGCGGCCCGCCACAGCCTGATCCTGAAAGAGCCAGTGTTTGCTGGACTCTAGTTGGTGCCATTCCACTAATGTGCGCAGTTGCGTCGCCTGGAAGTATAATGTGAGATCCGGCACGCCCACCCCACCGAGTTCAGGAGGGAGTCAGTCAATCGTATGTTTGAACCGCGGGCATCGACCGTTCCAGACAAAACGTGCCAACTCCGATTGCGTCTTCTGAAGCCACCCTGCCGGTGGACACAGGGGGAGGGTCTGGAATATGTAACGGATTTGGGACAGTAGGGTCATCTTGACGGCCGCAATCCGGCCTAGCCAGGATATATTGAGGTGTTTCCACCTCCTGAGGTTGTCTCGGAGTTTCATGCTGAGTCTAGTGTAGTTGTCCTCCGTGGTGACCTGCACCGTCGGTGCCAGTAGGACTCCTAAGTAGGGAATAGTGGACTCCGACCACTGCAGGTCGAATTCCGCTTTAGCGTCTTCCAGGATCTCCGGCGAGAGCGATATATTAAGGGCCTCTGATTTCGCCACATTAATTTTGAATACCGACGCAAGCGCGAAGGAGTGGAGCTCTATAAAGAGAGCCCGTAGGGATTGCATTGAGTTGGTCAGGGACAGTAAGATGTCGTCCGCATATAGACTGATCTTGTGCGTGTCCCCGCCAAAGGGGATACCAGAAATAAGGCTGTGTTGCCTCACCAGTTGTGCCACCGGATCCATATAGAGCGCAAACATGAGGGGAGAGAGTAGGCACCCCTGTCTTGTCCCCCTGCCGCTTTCAAACCGTGGGGAGGTATGTCCATTGACCTGAACTGCTGCATTGGGTCAGTGGTAGCAGTTAAATATATGGTTACGGAGGGTCTCCCCCACCCCAAAGCGCTGCAGGACCCGGTCTAGATAGGGCCAATGCACCCTATTGAATGCCTTCTCCGCATCAATGGTGAAGAGCATACAGCCCGGCCTAGTGCGCGACCCAGCCTCGAGGAGATGAAGAACCCATCTGGTATTGTCACTCGTTTGTCTTTGTGGGATGAAACCAGCCTGGTTGGGTTCCACCAGTTGCTGCATATATGGCGCCAGTCGATCTGCAATGATGCCAGTATAGAGCTTCAGATCGATATTTAACAAAGAGATTGGCCGATATGAGCTGCAGCAAGTGGGGTCGCGCCCGGGTTTGGGAATTACGGAGATGACCGCTTCCAGCAGGTCAGGGGGTATGGCGCCGGCCTGATCAAATGTGTTAAAGAGGTCTCGTAGCAGCGGGGCCACCTGTGAGCAGAAGGTCTTATAGAAGGCCGCAGTGTAACCGTCCGGGCCAGGGGATTTCCCCAGTTTAAGGCGGGAGATCACCGAGATGGCCTCCTCAAGGCCTATGGGGCGATCGAGGAATGCTGCTTGTGCCTCATTCAGGGTGGGGAGTGGTGCACCCTGCAGGTAGTTGAGGCTGGCCTGCGGGTCTAGAGAGTCAGCCGAGTAAAGGGCGGTGTAGTAGTCACCGAAGGCTGCAGCAATGGCCGCGTTGTCGGCGATGGAGTCGCCTCGGCTAGACTGGAGGGAGCGTATGTGTTGTCGTTGGCGCTGCTCCCGTAGTCTGCTCGCAAGCAGTTTCCCGCAGCGGTCCCCACCGGTGTAGTTCACGTGTTTGAGGCGCATGGCTGCGTACTCGGCCACATCTTGATCCAGTGCCGCCAGCATTTTCCTTTCAGTGCAGAGTTGGCACCACGCCCGAGCAGCCCTGGTGCGTTGATGCATCTGCTCTAATTCCACCAGTTCGACCCTCTTCTGCGCGCGTTCCCTATTGTTAGCCGTAGCTATCGGGATGAACTCACCGCGGAGGACCGCTTTAAGGGCCGCCCACTGCGTGGCCTTAGTCGTGTCTTCGTTGTCATTGTGCATTAGGAACTGGGCGAGTGCTGTTTTGATCCGTTCCAGTGTGGTCGGAGCCTGCAGGAGGCTGTCCCGTAGTCTTCAGTGCCTCTCGGGGCCAGGCGTGACCGCGATGTGGAAGGACGCCACCACAGGTGAGTGATCAGATAAGGAGGCTGGGAGTATCTCTACATCCCATGCCTGAGTAGTCAGATGGGAAGAGCACAAGAAATAATCAAGCCGCGCATACGTTTTGTGGGCCACCGAGTAGTACGTGTATGCCGTTGTGCGTGGGTGAGCGTGTCTCCATAGATCAACAAGATCGAGATCCGAAATGTGCGCGTGCCCTGATGGCGACAGCGGTTCTACCTGCCCGAACCTCTGGCCCGAGCGATCCGCCGTGTTGTGAAACACAAGATTGAAGTCCCCCTGAGCAGTAAGTGTGGGCGTGTGGTGGCCGTGACGGCTTCCAGGGCAGTATGTAAAGATTTCTCCTGACCTTCGTTGGGGGCGTATACAGTGCCCACCAGCAGCGTTTGGCCCGCTACCTGGAAGCGATGTACAAGCAACCTCCCTCTAATCTCAGCCTCCTTCTGCAAAACCCTCCCTCTAAAGGATTTGGACACCAGTATCGCTACTACTGCCACTTTTTTATGGGCGGACGAGAAAAACTGCCAGGGAAAGGATCGGGACTTTAGCCTGTGGTGATCTTTGGGCACCAAATGTGTTTCTTGCAAGAGGCAGATGTCTACTTTCGAGTGTTCCAGTAGGGACAGCACCACTTTCCTTTTGACTGGGTTGTTTAGCCCTCTCATGTTAAGTGAGAGAATTGTCAAGGAATGTGTCATTGTGGGTGGATCGTAGGATTAGCTAAGTGCGGCATTCGACCTGTGGACGCCCGTGATGGGGCCCTCCCCTGACTGGCGAGGATCGGCCGGTGGATCTGGATTGCGGATTCAAGCTTCCATGGACAAGGAGTGCCCACCCCCCTTCCCTTCCCCCCACAGCTCCCTCAGATCCCGAACTCCCATTCCCCCCTCCCGTATTCCCCCCGTACTCACTCCTACCCCAACTTTGAGTGAGTCAACAGTGAACATTGTCCCAGGTCCAGTCAACAGTCTCTCTGGACCTGTGGTGAGGTAATCAGATCAGAAAAGGGAAAAGCGTGCGGTCGAGGCAACCCCAACCGACCCCCGTCCCGTCCCCCCAGGCCCCCTGGTATGTGAAGGCATATATTCGTGCCCCCAGATTCAGCCAATCACAGCTCCGTGGAAGTGTCCTTGACGACCGTTTGGACTGTAACCGTGTGTTCCTGGGCTATGGTCTCGGGGTCTGGTTTGCGGACATTCTTGGGGATCACCAATGTCTCACCCGTTGCCAGCCATCCCTGTGTCTGTTCCGGGAGGGCCCTGGGGAGGACCGCCTGGATGAGTTCTCTTCACTATCCTCCGCCTCAAGGGTGATGCCCAGCAGTGCACAAGTGTCTTGGAGAGATCGAAGTTGCCGGAGGACCCCTTGCCATTTAAATATAAGCCTAAAGGGGTGGCCCCAGGAGTAAGGTATGCCCTTGTCTCTCAAGAAGGCAGTGGCCACTTTGAACGACCTCCTCTTTTGCAATGTGATGACTGATAAGTCCTGGTACAAGGCCATGGCGTGGCCACAAAACTGGAGGGGCTGTTTCTGTCGGGCCATTTGTAGAATGCGTTCTTTCAGTGGGTAGTCAGGCAGGAAGGCCAGGATGTCCGGTGGCGGGCCCTGAGCCCGGCGTGCCAAGCCCTCCCGGTGTGCTCGATCTATCCGGATCACGAAGTCCTCCTGCTCCCCCAAGATGCTCCAGAATAGATCTTGTAGGAATGCTGCCACATCGTCCCCTTCTGATTTGGACGGCACTCCCCGGACCCGTATGTTATTGCGACGGGAGCGGTTCTCGAGGTCTTCGTTGTGTGCCTGTAGGTCTGTGTGTTGGTCCTGGAGGCGGATGATCTCCTGTTGCAAAAGTTCGATCTCACCACTCCTGTTGCTCACCGACTCTTCCACAGCCGCCACGCGTTCGCCCAAGCCATCGACGTCACGTCGGAGTTCCTTATGTTCCCCTGCCATCTCCTGCTTAAAGGCTTGGAAGTCCTCCCTCAGCGTGCTGAAGAGCGTTTCCATGAAGGCCCTCGTGATGGGGATCTCACCCTCTGATCGTGTCGTAGGGTGCTCCGGGGGTGTGCTTTGCTCTGGGCTCTTCGCCTCCTTCGGGGTGCCCTTGATCAGCATGTCGGTAGTCGTCCGTCCCTTGCGGTTCGACATAGCGCACTTCACTGCCTGGTCTGAGGTTCTGCGTCAGTACCGCTGAGGCCGTGAGCCCTCTGCTGGCACCCCACCAGTTATCTGGGCCGTGGATAGATAGATACCCCTAGGACTTGCGCCGAGGGCTCGATTCCCGTCCTCCGAGGCTGGCGCGATCATCGGGGATCGGACCGCTCTGCTCCCACTGCCTATTCGCTCCCTGGCTGCCACGGGTCTCTCTACAGCCCACTTCTCTCATGCCGCGCGCACCTCTTCTGGCATCCGCCCAATTTCTGCCAGCCCGCCACTCAGGGCCTCTACTCCTCGTTCCCTTCCACCAGCTGGGCCCCGGTCGCCAGACCCCCAATTGCTGCACCCCTTCTGCCGCCACTCGTGGCCTCCTAAGATGCGGCTCGTAGGGTGTACCGAGGTCGTCTGCAAGCGCTGAATCCACGCCTCAGGTGCGCCTCGCTTCCGGCACTGGGCAGGCCGCGGTAGGCCCCAAGCCGGGGACTCGATTTCCGCCCCCCGAGGAAGGCCGCAACTGGCCCCGCGCCGGGGACTCGATCAATGCCCCCCATGGCACACGGCCTCAAGGACAGGGCGCTGCCGTGCTGCTCGGTCCCCTGCAGGTTCCGCTCCAGGCGGTTCCGGGTGTTCCAGGCTGCAACCCCCTGGTGGCAGCAACTCATGGCGAGTGGGGCCGACCTTGGGAATGTCCTCCACAGCTCCCCGCAGCTCCAGTCGGGGCGTGCTCGACCAGCCCCCAGGGGTTGCACTGCTACCCGCTCCTCACCTGTGCCTCCAGCCAGTCGTTGTGCCGCGTCGGGCCGCCTCTGCGTTGCTCTGCTGCCTAAGCCCAAGCCGGGGCCTCTAGTAGCGGTGTCTTGCAGCGCAGTCTCTTCCGACAAGCCAGCGCAGGCAGGGCCGGGGCTCGCCCAGCGCCGTTACTGCTTCGATACGGCCGGGCTGCGGCCGGTGGATAATAGCCCTCTACCGGGCAGCAGGCAACGTGGGGCTCCGGAGCAAGCCACTGGCGCACCACAAGCAGGCCGGGCTCCGGCTTCGGCCTCTCACCAGTCCGCTCCGGGGGCTGCCTCGAGGGCGGAGCACAGGGATCTCACTGCTCTCCGCCGGATCGCCGCAGGATCGCGGGCACAAGGCAGACACTCGCCAGGTCTGTGGGGGGGCTCAGCTATGCACCAGGGGCTTGGAAGGGGGGATCGGGACGGGGAGCTCTCTGACTACACGTCCGCTCCGGTCGCCATCTTGGCCATGCCCCTGTTTGATTGGTTTAGATGCTTCGTCCTTCACCGCCCCCTTTTGTACCGCATGAGGGACACTTGGACAGAAGTATTACTAAAACGAAAGTGAGGAATAATTTTTGGATCCTGAAACTGGACTCAATGGTAATAATGAAAGTCAAGGAGTGTATCAGTTGCGCTAGAAGGGACAAAACAAAGATCTTGAGCAGAGTTCCCTTGTCTCCAATAGAGGGTCCAGAAGTACCATGGAGAAACTTGCTATGGACATATTTGGACCCATGGAGGCTTTAGGGGCCCAAAAGAGATTTATCTTTGTTCTAGTAGACTAGACCTCACACTGGGTAAATGTCAGATTCACATCTACCACTACAACCAACAATCTCATCACATTTTTAAAGTCTGTATTTTCCTTTGAAGGAAAATCAGCAGTTCTTGTAACCAACAACAGAGTTCAGTTTACCTCGGAAGAAATGAAGACTTTTCTGAAGGACTTAAACATCAAGCACCAGAAAACTGCACTCTACTGCCCCAAAGCCAATGGTTTAGCGGAAAGGACCAACCGCATGATCAAAGAGCATATCCAACTGGCAATCACATAACATAACATAGATGATTCCCTCAAATATTGCTTATGGGCCTATCAGACAGTGCCTATTCTCGTCAGTGGAATTTCACCTTTTGTGGCCCTAAGAGGAAGAGAGCCTGGCACCAAATTGAACCCCCTCTGGCTAGAAGGGGGAAAAGCTGTGGTAAACAACAGTAGTGAGAGTCATCAGAAAGTCCAGTTGCAAAAATTGGTATGACCAGAATCATGGGGTGAAAGAACATAACCACAAAGTTAATGACTCAGTTGTGATAAAGAAACCCACTCATGTACAGGTTGGACAGAGCAACTTTTTTCCTCATCAGAATTTAAGGAGCAGTGGGAACAATGTGGTGCACCTGGAGGATGGACATGGCTGGAGTGGGGATAGACCAATTAGGCACATAACTAGCTCTACTTATTTTCTTTTTATATTGTTATCTGATGGGATGCATTGTAATCCCTCATTCCACCTTCCCCTTGGTACCTTCCTCCCACCCCTCCTTCCCCATGCCAGTTAGTACGCCCAGGAGTTCATGTTAGAATGTTGGCACTCAGACCATTCTGAGAGTGGATGACCAGAATAAACAGCACTTACCAAGTCTCCAGCTTCTGTGTGAATCTTGTCTTCAGACTTTCAACACACACTATGACCAATGACATGTCACTCATAAAGAAACTTTTAACTTGTCTCCTATAACTTTAGGACCAATGGGAGCGTGCCCAAGCTGTCATTTCCTGATTTTCACAGTCCTCTGGGTTAGATCCCACACACTAGGCCAGGAGCATAGGTCAAGAACCAAGCAATGCCTCTGCTGCATGGGGCGTTGCACCAGTTGAGCTGGTCATAAGCAACACATTTAGGCCAATGCGTGTTTAAAACTGCATAAATGCCAATGTGCTCTGCGTTCACCACACAACGGCAAATCCAGTAAAATTTACACATTTGTCGAAAACAGGCTGAACACACCCAGGAAACGATGCAATTGGTGTTGCAGGCTGCATACTAGGAAGAGTGGAGTTACTTTCACTTTCTCTTGCTCTCTGTTAGTTGGTGCTGGAGGTGTTTAGAGAGTGGCTGCGAGATTGGCGGTTGCTTGGTCTTGTCATTATTTGCTCTGTTTTTATATTGTGTCTTTGTTTAACCTATTTGACTTTATGTACAGCTTTGTCTAGTTATTTTCACTGTATTTATTGAGAGTTTGTCTTTTTGAGTTATTTACCTGTAGGGGTCGTTATATTTGGTAGTGGTGATTATTTTTTGTATAGTGTCTGCGGGAGGGATAGGGACATGTCGAGGAGGGGTTAGGAGCTTCAGTGAGCTGGAGTTGGAAGGACTGATCTTTCTGGTTGTCCACTACCTGCTCAAGATTGTGGCAGCTGGGAGTAGGATGAGCCAGGGCTACCCAGTAAAACACGAAGAAAACGGTGGTTGTGTGTGCACAGGCATCACCAGAAGACCTTCCAGGGCTATCAGACCTGGTCCAGATGAAGCAAACTGGGAGCTGACCTAGTGGCACAGGAGGCCGATCTAATCGACCTGCTTGGACTGGAGATTGGTGGACCCCTAGGTATGTATGTCGCTTCTGATTTTTGTGATTTAGCTATATCAGTAATACCAAACATAAACATGGACTCTACATCATTTCAGTTCTTCATACTTACTGCAACATACAAGTTGTATATCAAATTGTAATGATATCAGGAACTGAAGGAAAGTAAGGGATCCTTATATGACTCAGAGTGGCTACGTTGAGCAAACGTAAATCAAGCACAGTGCGATTTGCTCCATTGCCATACCCTGGCACAAAGGCCTGTTCAATGGTTACTGGGTGTTAGTTCAAAATGTAAATGCATGGAATCATGAGGTTTTTTTTATATGGCATACATGAATGTACATGGGATTGTTCCAAATTGCCAAGACACCCACTAAGAAACGCGAAGCAGCCGATCTATGTGCAAAGTCCTTATATGTACAATGTTCCATGTTTGCTGCATTGTGCTACACATGTACACAGATGAATATGCCTGCTGGCAAAGGCACAAAGTTAGAAGGTATAAATAATTTACACTTGTCAGCACTCTGTCCACCAGTGCTAGTAAACCCGTATATGGATTCAATAATGTCACATACGGTGCATTTCTGCACTATTGTAACATTACACCACTTTGTCGTTCTGGTGTAAATGTTGTCACCCATGTTTCATGTTACAATTGAGTCTGACATGATGCTAGCCAGCATATCAAAATGCATCACATTCCTGAGGCATGTGATGATCTGAACTACACCATCCAGCCAGCTCAGGCTTGCAAGTAGACGAGCTGCATCCAATAATCTGGGTATATTCAGATATGTGTGTCTAAGCTGTTGTGTAAATGTAAAATACTTTTATAGCATAGTTTGTAAGATTTAAATGTAAGCATATGTTAAAGCACTTTTTACATTGCAATGTCCAAAATCATGTATTGTAGTTGGACACCAACCATACACCCGTGGAGAGGTGGACTCCTAGAACCTCAATGCATCTGGGAAGTATTATACGCATATCTATGAGGCATTCTTAAGTATATGTGTCATCTAAGTGAAATGTAACATTGTGATGATTGTTGTGGGAAGTAATAATCACCTACTATCAATTTGCTATCAGCGTTTGAAACAACAGAACCTTCCAACAGATTCATTTGGCATGAACAAGGAAGAATTCCTTTGTTTGTTAGCAGGCTCACAGGATGTAAGCATCTTAATGTTTGCACATCTATAGTCATATGACTTAATGCAGACTCTGCATGTGTTCAACAGAAACACTTTAGATCATACAACAATGGTGCCTAGCTATAAATCATGTTTCAACATACATAGTATCACAGTGAAATGTACATTGCTAAGCATTTCTAGGCAGGGATATGTCCAACATTATGTATGACACAGGTGCAGATGACGTGCCATATTTATCCACAGATACAGTTAGCAAGCATGTGCAGGTAGTTAGGATGATATGAGTCACACAGTCTGTGATTAAGGCACATATGTTCCATGAACTTGCAGCATACTTAGCTGAGACGTGCTGCATACTTTTGAGCTCCCCAGCTATAAAACTTCTGTTTGACTGACCATTAGGGTGGCCAATCATACGAGCTATATACACCTAATTTGTGTGTAGACATCATACCCTGTAGCAGTATGCCAGACATAATGTTGAATTGTGAAAAGATGAGTCAGTGTCAGCAGGGTAGCCATCATAATCTAACTTATTTTGTATGCAATATTTGGGGCATTTGTTTTTGAGATGGCTAAACATATTCATAATAAATGTAATTGATCCATGACAGACAAGAAATGACATGGCTGCATGTGTGTCTGTTCATGTGTTTGTACATCATCTTGTGGATACCTAGATCTTCAATGTTTTAGCCTACCTGGCTGTTGTAATCTGGCCGGTACTTGAGCATCCTCAGTCATGATGCAGGGGTATCTGCATTATGCGCAACAAAAAACCTGGTCATAAGGGTGCTCCGGCATGCACACACAGACTACTGAGCGTTGTCAATTTCATGTGTGCAGGCTTGGGATGATGTGTGTGTACAGAAACATGTTTAAGTATGACTCACCATGTTTTTTGGCCACCGGTGTGAACCAAAAGCCACATCACATTTCTGTATACCTGCCTGAGGGTACATAATTGTAATGTACCCCAGTCATGTTTTGCAGGAGATAAATGACAATCCCCTATCCATGCATTGGCTACCTGACACAGAGTGAGTGAAATGAGCAATGTGTGCTGCGTTATGTGACTCCAGATGGGGCATGTAACGTAGAAGCACACGTCCTGCTAAGTGCCACGCATCAGGCGTTATATTAAGACATTTTAGTGAGGTGGTCCGCATCACCACTCTAAAATGCATTGGTCACTCATTTTTTGTGCTTTGACATGCTGCAAGGGAGCAGCTGGGATTTAGCGTGAATGCCAGAGGAGCTGCATTACCAGCAGCACAGTGAGTGCTGTGTAGACTCTGCTGCAAGACTCGCACCGGCCTCAACCAGGTCTGTGTGTGTTAATAAAGTCACTGACATGGTTGAACATTAAAATAATTTATTTTAGCAGTCTTCAACTCAGAGCTGCTTTGACCTCAGGTGCTGACTGCCAGAGCTGCCTTGGAGGGTACAATGCCATGGCATGTAGTTCTAATCTGCGAGTGGCAGTAGGCAGCTTTTTCAGTGAATGCGGCGTCGCCCTATGCACCGTTGTAGTGTCACTGACACTGACCTTTTGGCGGCCGCTGGCATTCTGATGCAGTTCAATGGGCATGATCACTGTTTTTCTATCTTCGGCGCCCGACACCAACCCAGAGTGGAGCCGCAGACGCCTCCAAGGTCGGTCCAGGTGAACACAAGACAGACTTTCCCTATCATGCCAGGGTCTGGATGTTTTAATTTTAATTTTCCTGCCAGCTCCAATGAACTGCTGCTGCCGCCCACCAGAATTTTATAGGATCAATCAATCAATCAATCAATCATAACATTTGTATAGCGCGCTACTCACCCGGAAGGGTCTCGAGGCGCTTGGGGGGGGCCGCTACTGCTCGAACAGCCAGGTCTTGAGTTGTCTCCTGAAGGCGAGGTGGTCCTGGGTCAGCCGAAGGTTCCATGTCTTGGCCGCCAGGTAGGAGAAGGATCTGCCTCCGGCGGTGGCTCTTCGGATGCGTGGTACGGCGGCGAGGGCGAGGCTAGCGGATCGTAGCTGGCGGGTGGGCGTGTGGAAGGTCAGGCGGTCGTTGAGGTACTTGGGGCCCAGGTTGTGGAGAGACTTGTGTGCATGGGTGAGGAGCCTGAACGTGATCCTCTTGTTGACGGGGAGCCAGTGCAGGTTCCTCAGGTGGCCAGAGATGTGACTGTGTCGAGGGTTGTCTAGAATGAGTCGTGCGGAGGCGTTCTGGATGCGTTGTAGTCTTTTCTGCAGCTTGGCTGTGGTTCCGGCGTAGAGGGTGTTTCCATAGTCCAGCTGGCTGGTGACGAGGGCCTGGGTGACCGTCTTCCTGGTTTCGATCGGGATCCATCAGAAGATCTTGCGGAGCATGCGGAGGGGGTGAAAGCATGAAGAGGAGACGGCGTTGACTTGTCTGGTCATCGAGAGGGAGGAGTCCAGGATGAAGCCCAGGTTGCACGCGTGGTCTGTTGGCTTGGGGGTGGTGCCCAGGGCTGGGGGCCACCAGGAGTCGTCCCAGGCGGTGGGTGATGGCCCAAGGATGAGGACTTCCGTCTTGTCTGAGTTCAGTTTCAAGCGGCTGTTCTTCATCCACTCGGCGACGTCTTTCATCCCTTTGTGGAGGCTGGTTCTGGCGCTGTTTCCCCGTTGTCGAGGAGGGCTCGGATGTCGCCGGTGGCCGCGATGAGGGCGGTCTCGGTGCTGTGGTTGGCTCTGAAACCGGACTGCGAGGGGTCGAGGGACCCATTCGTCTCGAGGAAGGCGGCAAGCTGTCTGTTGGCGATCTTCTCTATGACTTTGGCAGGAAAAGGGAGGAGCGAGATGGAGCGGAAGTTCTTGAGGTCGGTGGGGTCCGCTGTTGGTTTCTTCAGTAGGGCGGTGAGCTCTGCATGCTTCCAGCTCTCTGGGAAGGTGGCGGTGTCGAAGGAGGTGTTGATGACGTCTCGGAGTTGGGGTGCAATGGTGGAGTCGGCCTTGTTGAACACGTGGTGGGGGCAGGGGGCAGTCGGAGATCCGGAGTGGATGGTGTTCATCGTGCGGGCTGTGTCTTTGGGGGTCACTGCGGTCCAGGTGCGGAGGGTGGCAGTGGGGTGCATTGGTTCAACGGTTGGTTCCGAGGATGGTGTGCCGAAGCTGTCGTGGATGTAGGCAATCTTGCTGTGGAAGAACGAGGCGAGGGAGTAGCAGAGATCTTGTGAGGGGGTAATATCGTTGTTGCCGGTGCTGGGGTTGGAGCACTCCTTGATGATGCTGAAGAGTTCCTTGCTGTCGTGGGCGTTGTTGTCCAGTCGATCCTTCAGTGATTTCTTCTTAGTGGTGCGGATGAGCTGGTGGTGCTTGCGGGTCGCGTGTTTGAGGGCGGTCATGTTGTCAGTGGTCCGGTCGAGGAGCCAGGCTTTCTCGAGGGTGCGGCAGGTCTTCTTGGAGTCCTTGAGTTCGACGGTGAACCAGGGGGCCTTCTTGCTTCTGGGTTTGCTGGGAGGGTTCTTTAGTCGTGCGAGGTTGTTGGCGCAGGCGGTCAGCCATCGAGCGAAGTTGCGGGCTGCTTCGCTGGGGTCCGGTGTGCTGGCAGGTGAGTTCTGGCTGAGGGAGGCGGTGAGCTGGTCGGCGGTGATCTTGCTCCAGCTTCTGTGGGGAACCTGTTGCGGTTGGTGGTGGGTGGTGGTTTTTCTGAAGCTGAAGTGGACGCAGCTGTGGTCGGTCCAGTGAAGTCCGGTGGAGTGGCTGAAGGTGATGTGCTTGCTGGATGAGAAGACGGGGTCAAGCGTGTGGCCGGCATAGTGGGTGGGGGTGTTGACCAGTTGCTTGAGTCCGAGGTTGTCCAGCAGGGTGACGGTGTTGCGGTCCTTGTTGTTCTCCAGGTGGAAGTTGAGGTCCCCTAGGAGGATGTAGTCGGCGGAGGGGAGGGCGTGTGGGCTGATGAAGTCCGTGATGTCTTCGCTGAATTGTATGCGTGGTCCCGGGGGTCTGTAGATGAGGGTGCCTCTGAGGGTCGTCTTTGGATCGGTGTGAATCTGGAAGTGGAGGTGTTCGGCGGCGGTGTAGGTGTCGTCGGCGTCGGTCGTGATGCGGATGGTGTTCTTGTGGACGATGGCGATGCCTCCTCCGGTCTGGTTGACGCGGTCCCTCCTGATGATCTTGTATCCATCCGGGATGGCGATGTCGATGTCAGGGGCTGAGGAGGCGTTCATCCATGTTTCAGTGAGGAAGGCGACGTCTGGTGATGTTGTGTCAAGCAGGTTCCAGAGTTCGAAGGTGTGTCTGTGGAAGGAGCGGGTGTTGAGCAGGATGCACTTGAGGTCGCTGCTGGGGTTAGACTTGGCGGGCGTGGTGCATGTTCGGAGGCAGGTGAACTTGCAGGTAGAACAGGTGAAGGGTCCGTGGAAGCGTTTCGGGGTGGCCCGGCAGCAGGCGGGGTTCTGGCCGGCATTGAGTGCGTTGAGGGTGGCGGCGTCGTCGGTCTGTTGGGTTGTCTTGCGTCGGTGGGGGCCAGGGGTCCTGGCGCTGGGCACGGTCCAGGCGCGGACGGGTGCAGACGGGCTTACCTTGGCACGCCTTTGGCGCACAATCGGCGCGCCTGCCTCGCGTGACCGCTGCGCGTACGCGCGGTCGCCATTTATGGCAAAGTGGGAGGGAGAGAGGAGCAGCTGGGAGGCGGGAGCGGGGAGGGCGCAGAAGGAAAAGGGGGCTTGGCCGCTAGCACGGCGGCGGGAAGCGGGGAGCGGGGCGGGCAGGGGGCAGAGACACAATCAAACAGTACAGGCAATGAAAATAAAAATATAGTAAAGCACTGTAAATGGGAAAAAGATAAAGGTTAGCAAGCTGCAGGGAAACAAAAAAGAGACAAAGGAGACAAAATGCAAATCAGCAGAGCACGAAGATACGGCGGGGTCCGAGGCAGGCTCAGCGAGGCTGCGGGCGGCAGCGGGGGGAGTTGCACACGCAACAGCTGGTGGCCGTGTGGCGCGGGGTGTCCTGGGAACAATAGGACAATCTGTACTTTACACAGGTTGCTGCTCTGTCCTATTTAGGGGTAGGGGGAACTGGTGGTGTCCAGTCACAGTTAGAATAGAGCCACTGAGTGTATTTAAAAGGCACATGGACAGCTCTCAAGTCACAACAGTGGTGCCACTACTCCAGTAGCTGCAGCACAGAGTTGTGACTCTTGAGACTTTTGGAATTGAAAATAAAGGAGTTTTAAAACCATATGCTGCCTATTTCCTTGTATATCCTGGAGTTTTCTTTCAACAATAAAGATGTCAAGATAACTCTGAGGATTAATGTTTCTGCCAGAGCTATATCAGTATTTTGTCTGGTGGCAATTTTCAATTATAAAATAGCACAGAGCGTTAATGTGCCTGCTGCAAAGAACACCATGTACATTGCAAAACTGTATTTTTGTGGATAGCTCTATGGGTTACAAATTTTGCCACAAAGATCCTTTTGTTACTTGCAGTTTTTAAATTGCAATCCTTACATATGACTCTAAGCCATTAACTTACTGGCCGCTGCACCTTTAACCAACTCCGTACCCAGACAGCCACCCCTAACCCACTGGATGCCACTGTACAAAAGCCCCTGAGCTGCATCCTCCCCAATGTACGCTCCCTGCACAGAAATCTGGGACCTCCTCAACTCTCACTCGCCCTACTCCATCTTCCTTACAGAGACCTGGACCAACGCAAGCCCAACTCCTGGCATCGCAACCACCATCCCCAATGGATACAAGATCCTGAGGAAGGAATGCCCCAACCGCCCAGGAGGAGGCCTCGCCATCATCCACAAAATCACCCTCCGATTATCAACCACCTACTTGAACGCCGCCTCGCCCCTCATGGAACAAATCCATTTCCAGCTCCAGCTCCAAGGAACATTCGCCTACGGACCTCTTGGACCCCGCATCCCTTTTGCCAATGTCATCACAGACTACATCGCTCCCCACGCCCTTGCCTCCACAGACTACATACTGCTCGGAGACCTGTACTTCCACCAAGACAACATCAGCGATCCCTACCCCACCGCCATCCAGGAGAACCTCACAAACATAGGACACACATTCGCCCCATCTCCACCAGAGGAAACAACATTTGCTTCAGCCACACCATGGAACCGTACTGGGAAGACCACCACTGCATCTATTTCTCCTTCTCAAAACCCACCGCACACAAGAGCACAACCCGCCTCCCATGCAGAAACTGGGACATAGTCTCAGAAGAACTCCTCACCTCTGCCCTCAGCTGCTCTCCATCCCTTACTATGAAAGACGCCAAAACAGCAGCAAGCAACCTCCACCAATGGCTCGCCCACTGCCCCTACACTCTCGACCCCTCCAGAATACCACACAACTACACAATTCAAAAGCCACCTGATTCACCATGGACCTGCGAGAATCCAAGGGCACTTGGTGACGACAGGAGAAAACTTTTACAAACAGCAAAACCACCACATTCCCAGAGGACTGGAAATGCGTTAAAGTCAAACCCCTCCTTAAGAAGCCCTCTGCAGACCCAACAGATTTTAAGAATTTCACTACTCCCTTTCGCTACCAAAGTCATCGAGAAAACCGTCAACACCCAGCTAGCACACTTCATAGAAACCAACAACATCCCAGACACCTCTCAATCCGGATTCTGCAGCAACCACAGCACGAGACTGCCCTCATAGCCGCCACTGACAACATTCACACCCTCCTCGACCAAGGCCACACAGCAGCGCTCATCCTCATGGATCTTTCAGCAGCCTTCAACACCATCTCCCACCACACATTAGCCATCAGACTCCACAATGCCGGCATCCAGGGAACAGCCCTAGACTGGATTTGATCTTTCCTCTCAGGCAGAACTCAAAGAATAAGGCTCCCTCACTTCCTCTCCGAACCAACAGAGATCAGATACAGAGTAGCCCAGGGATCCTCCCTCAGCCCCACACTCTTCAATGTCTACATGGCCCCCCTTGCAACCATCATCAGAAAACAGGGACTCAACATAGTCTCATATGCCAACGACACCCAGCTCATCCTCTCCCTTACCAAGGAGCCCAGCATCGCCAGGTGCAATTTCCAAGAAGAGATGAAAGCCGTCACAACCTGGATGAGCAGCAGCTGCCTTAAGCTTGACTCAGAGAAAACAGAAGTCCTCATCCTCGGCTCCACCCCCTTTGCATGGGACAGCACCTGGTGGCATCATACTCAACTCTTCACTCACCATGAACCGCAAGATCAATGCTATGTCCTCCACTTGCTTCAACACCCTCCGCATACTTAGCAAAAGCGTTCAAATGAAACCCCCCCAACGCCAGGAAGACAGTCACCCATGCACTCATTACCAACAGACTGAAATTCACTGAAAAAACCATAGGTTTGACACCAGTTATAGTTAACTAGTTTTCAAAGTAGCCATTCCACCTGGCCAGTCCTCTTTCCACTCTCTGGGTCTGGGAGTCCCTCAGGGCTCTGCCTTAAGCCCCACACTTTTCAACCTGTATGTGAAACCGCTGGCTGCTGTCGTCAGGCAATGTGGCTTTACCATGACATCGTACGCCGACGACACGCAGCTGGCGGTGACACTTAGTGGGGACCCTGAGGTGAATGCGCCCAGATTCCGGGCAGGACTTATAGCTGTAGCCAACTGGATGCGTAGCAACTGCCTACAGCTCAATGCTAAGAAGACCGAGGTCCTGGTTTTAGGGAAGCAGGCGGAACTTTGGGGAGACCAGTGGTGGCCTCCCGAATTGGGGGTGTCCCCCATTCCAGCGGCCGAAGTAAAAAATCTGGGGGTCTGGCTGGACTCTAACCTCTCTTTCACCAGCCATACAAAGAAGACAGCAGTTACCTGTTTTGGTATTCTGCGAGGACTGAGACCTATCCTCAAGTTCTTCGACCCTCCCACACGGCAACTGGTGGTTCAGGCCTCTATCCTTTCCCGGCTGGACTACGGGAGTGCTCTGCTACTGGGAGTTAATCAGGCTGAGGCTACTAGGCTTCAGAGGGTGCAGAATGCTGCGGCTCGGGCCATTGTGGGCCTTCCGAGACGATGTTCTGTCTCCGCTGTTCTAACCTCCCTTCACTGGCTTCCGGTCAGACAGAGAGTCAAATTTAAGGCTCTCTGTCTGACATTTAAAATCCTGAAGCTTTCCTCCCCTCCTGCCCTCGCGAGCCTTATCTCTCCGTATGTCCCCACGCGGTCCCTCAGGTCTGAATCTCACCATCTGGCCATTAAGCCTAGGTTCAGACTGAGTAGGATGGGAGGACGATCTTTCTGTGTTCTGGCGGCTGATCTGTGGAATTCCCTTCTTGTGCACATTCGTGCCCTAAATAGCCTAACTCTTTTCAGACGCGCCATTAAAACCCACCTGTTCGCTTCTGCTAATTGATTCTTTTCCTTTTCAGCTCTGACCTGTTATGTTATTGTACCTGATCAGGCGCCAGGACGCCCCTTCGCTGGGGCAGCTGAGCGCCGAATAAAAGTTATTAACATAACATAACATAACATAACTGGAAATTTTACTGACATAAAACCATTGAAATTCCCACGTTATAGTTAGTTTGACTCACTATAACTTGTGCGCCTGCAATGCACTGCTGATGACGTCACATATTACATCACTCATGACATGGTCAGTGACATCACTCATGACATCACTGATGACACCATCCAGTGAATGTGTGTCTTTCTGAAAAATAAATATGTTTTATATATGTATATGTAAAGGTCGATGGAAGAATAAATGTTTAAATAAGTGTCTTAATGGATGTTTTTTTTTTTTTATTGATTGGTTAACTGGCTTATTAAGTGTATCTAAGTGTATACATATATTAGCGAGTATTGTTTAAATATTTAAATGTTTGTATCAGTGTTTCACTTTGTGTATAAGTGGCTGCATGGGTTGGTGAGTAGCTACATGTGTGTGTATATGGGTTATTAGATGTTTTTTTAGTATCAGTATGAGTGTCTGTATGGTTTGGTGGGAGTGTTACTTAGCACATAGATGCATCAATGACTGACTCACTGTTTGTATGTGTTTTGAAGACAGCATATGTGCAGGACTGTATGGGTGGATGAGTGGGTATATGTGTGTGTTAGTGAGTGAATGACAGTCTCACTAGTGTCTTTATCAGTAACTACATATGAGATTGAAAGAGTTCTTGTTTAAATAAGTATGTGTTTCTATAAGTGATTGTTTAAAAGAGTAAGTATGTGTAAGTTTCCTTAGAAGTAAGGTGGTAGTGTGTGTATAGCTGTATATGCAAATAAATGGATGTTCAATAGTTTATTTGTATGTGTGATTATGTGTGTGAGTAACTTTTGGATGACTGTCGGTGTGTAACAGGATGTATAGGTGTTTCACTACATATGATGAGTGAATATATGTATGAGTGACTATATAGAACTGTTGGTGAATGAGTGGATGTGTATATAGATGGTGGTATTACTGAATTGGTTGTTGTAACTGGTATGGGTATCTTTATTTTTTTGAAAATTTTTGTTTCTATTTTTGAATATGTGTTTCAAGGGTTACATTACACTGAAAGGAGGTCTGTCACTCTGTCACAAGGATGGTGTCATCAGTGATGTCATGAGTGATGTCACTGACCATGTCATGAGTGATGTAATGTGTGACGTTATCAGCAGTGCATTGCAGGCGCACAAGTTATAGTGAGTCCAACTAACTATAACGTGGGAATTTCAATGGTTTTATGTCAGTAAAATTTCCAGCTAACTATAACTGGTGTGAAACCTATGGTTTTTTCAGTGAATTTATTAGGTTTTTTAAATGCTAATTCCTAACTATAACTGGTGTGAAACCTATGGTTTTTTCAGTGAATTTCATAGGTTTTTTAAATGCTAATTCCTAACTATATAAGGCCTGAAACCTATGTTTTTTTCAGTGAATTTCAAAGGTTTTTTAATGCTAATTCCTAACTATATAAGACCTGAAAGCCCACCAGGAATCTCCAGTATGCGCCAGGGGACTGCATTGCAGAGAGGTGTAATGAAGCAACGCCCCTTTTTACACCTCTCTGCAACGCAGCCCCCGTGCAAGTTTGAAGAGGGGAAACTAATTCTCCTTGCATACTGGGGTCCCCTGGGGGCCAACTAGCCCTCCTGGAACCTCCAGTATGCGCCAGGGGGGTGCATTGCAGAGGCGTAATGAGGCTATGCCCCTTGTTACACCTCTCTGCAACGCAGCCCCCTGCCGTGTTTGCAGAGGGGGAACTAATTCCCCTTGCATCTTGGGGGTCCCTGGGGGCCAACTAGCCCACCAGCAGCCTCCAGTATGCGCCAGGGGGCTGCATTGCAGACAGGTGTAATGAGGCCACACCCTTTTTTTACACATCTCTGCAACTCAGCACCCGTGCATGTTTGAAGAGGGGGAGCTAATTCCCCTTGCATACTAGGGGTCCCTGGGGGCCAACTAGCCCACCTGGAACCTCAAGTATGCGCCAGGGGGCTGCATTGCACAGAGGTGTAATGAGGCTATGCCCCTTTTTACACCTCTCTGCAACGCAGGCCACTGGCGCGTTTGCAGAGGGGGGACTAATTCCCCTTGCATACTGGGGGTCCCTGGGTCATATCTGCCTAAACACCGATATTCCGAACGATTGAAAATGACTTTTCTTGAGAAACATTTGGATTTGGATTATCATGTCCTATACTTTGGAATTTTTGAAAGACTGACTTTGCGGATGCTATAAATTACTCAAGTCTGCCCGAATTTTGTGAGTAAAATTGATACCTAGTCACTTTGAATAAGAATGTACTTACGTCTTGTCTAACATTTGGAAGAAATATCTAGTTATATGACAACAGGATACCGACATAACTTGAAGGAAATAAGAACGCCCTGAAGAAGTTCTGTTGTACAGAACGAAACGTTTCGGCTGGCTGTGGTACATAAACTTAAGGAAAATAAAAGCATTTGAATATACACCAAGATTCAGCGCTTCAATAAGGACTCTAAGTGATATGATTTGATTGGACTTATTGTGCAAGTGGTGCTGTGCCAAACTTTGGAATATTCTCCACTACTCTCTACTACTTACTCTCTCCTACTCCACTACTCTCAAATACTCACTCTCTACAACTCATTCTCTACTACTCTACTACTCTCTACTACTCTCTCTCTACTACTCACTCCCTACTACTCACTATCTACTACTCTCTACTACTCACTCTCTACTACTCTCTCTCTACTACTCACTCTTTACTACTCACTCCCTACTACTCTCTACTACTCACTCTCTACTTCTCACTCTCTACTACTCTCTCTCTACTACTCACTCTCTACTACTCACTCTACTACTCACTCTCTACTACTCTCTACTTCTCACTCTCTACTACTCTCTCTCTACTAGTCTCTACTACTCACTCTACTACTCACTCTCTACTACTCTCTACTATTCTCTCTCTTTGCTACTCACTCTCCACTACTCTCTACTACTCACTCTCTACTACTCACTCTCTACTACTCACTCTTTACTACTCTCTACTACTCACTCTCCACTGCTCCCTACTACTCACTCTACTACTTACTCTCTACTACTCTCTACTACTCACTCTCTACTACTCACTCTCTACTACTCTCTACTACTCACTCTACTATTCACTCTACTACTCTCTACTACTCACTCTTTACTCTCTATTACTCATTCTCTACTCTCTACCTCTCTACCTCTCTCTACTTCTCTCTCTACTAGTGTCTACCTCTCTACCGCTACCTCTCTACCTCTACACCTCTACCTCTCTACCTCTCTCTACATGCACACATATACACATATATATATATATCCATACAGAACACCCCTCCAGCAGGAAAGGATAAGAGGCCACACAAGGGGATTCAGAGGGAGCCGTTTATTCAGGACTGCAAGGCAAGATGCATTTCGGCGTGAGAGCCTTCTTCTGTTGCCACAGCTACCGCGTTGAAACCCCACCCCACGTCTTTAAGTGTCCATCTCCCACCAGATTGGCAGGTAGTGAGTTCCACCCCCAAGTCACATGGTTGTAGTCCGTAGTGGCTCAGAAACATAAAGATGCATATGCATTTATATATATGTATGTGTATGTATATATTACCTACTGGCTATCGCCAGTAGGTATATATAGTTAGGATTAATTCCCTATGGGATTTCTGAAAATTCTATGTCTAATAACTTTGGCGTTTGAGGATGGAATCGGCTGGAAAATGGCACATTTTGTTTCTGAGCAGCCCCTGAAAATTTGGTGGAGTTTCGTCAAGGGGGGGCTGAGAAAAAAGGGGGGTCCCAAAACGCGTTTTTCCCATTCATTTTTCCATAGGGCGGTTGGACTCACTTTTAGCGCGAACGGCTGAATGGATTTGCACGAAACTTGGCAAAATTGTAGGGACTGTTAGCCCGATGTGCCTTTGCTAGGTCTCAATATATGTGCTCCAGTAGTTTTTGAGAAATTAACGTTCAAAACAAGATATATATCTGTAACAGCGCTCCGGGCAGCGATCCGGTCCGCTTACTTTTCGCGAAACGGAACTTTGCGCGCAGAAAGCTGATTGGCTCTCCGGTGTCTGTCAACATTCTAAACAGTCCGGAGCGGCCGCCATCTTATCTCTCGGTAGGATCGAGAGAGAAGAGGTGAAAAACGAAGGGGGAATTTATTGAAAGGGTGCAAGGTATACCCCTCTTGACCCCCTAGGATTGTTGTTGGGGTTATTAAAGGGTCCCGTGGGGAAAATAAAAAAAAATATATTTTTCACGGTAGAAGCGTTTCCCGGGCCGCGAACTGGGCCGCAAACTGGTAGCGAAACGGGAATTCGCCATTTTGTGCTTCGTTTTAATTGTTTAGAGACAAAAATTATCGCCGCACATCGGCCACAATGCATGAATATCGTTGAAAAGTCAGCGATATTCATGCATTATCCAGCAAATGCTCTTAGCCATGTTATCCACCTTCCATTGGATAACAGAAAGCTGATTGGCTCTCCGGTGTCTGTCAACATTCTAAATAGTCCGGAGCGGCCGCCATCTTATCTCTCGGTAGGATCGAGAGAGAAGAAGAGGTGAAAAACGAAGGGGGAATTTATTGAAAGTGGGCAAGGTATACCCCTCTTGACCCCCTAGGATTGTTGTTGGGGTTATTAAAGGGTCCCGTGGGGAAAATAAAAAAAAAATTATTTTTCACGGTAGAAGCGTTTCCCGGGCCGCGAACTGGGCCGCAAACTGGTAGCGAAACGGGAATTCGCCATTTTGTGCTTCGTTTTAATTGTTTAGAGACAAAAATTATCGCCGCACATCGGCCACAATGCATGAATATCGTTGAAAAGTCAGCGATATTCATGCATTATCCAGCAAATGCTCTTAGCCATGTTATCCACCTTCCATTGGATAACAGAAAGCTGATTGGCTCTCCGGTGTCTGTCAACATTCTAAATAGTCCGGAGCGGCCGCCATCTTATCTCTCGGTAGGATCGAGAGAGAAGAAGAGGTGAAAAACGAAGGGGGAATTTATTGAAAGGGGGCAAGGTATACCCCTCTTGACCCCCTAGGAATGTTGTTGGGGTTATTAAAGGGTCCCGTGGGGAAAATAAAAAAAAAATGATTTTTCACGGTAGAAGCGCTTCACGGGCCGCGAACTGGGCCGCAAACTGGTAGCGAAACGGGAATTCGCCATTTTGTGCTTCGTTTTAATTGTTTAGAGACAAAAATTATCGCCGCACATCGGCCACAATGCATGAATATCGCTGAAAAGTCAGCGATATTCATGCATTATCCAGCAAATGCTCTTAGCCATGTTATCCACCTTCCATTGGATAACATGGCTAAAAACCGCTCTGTGCGTGAGCTTTTTTTTTTTTTTTTTTTTGCTGCGTGACGTTTGTTAACGTTCGATTCGATGGAAATCAGGAAGTGTTGAACACCATTTTGTCACTGCGAGTAAATATTTTGTTATAAATGAATCCTTATTGATAAACATTGTCTGCGCCATCTTGCGTTTTTGTCCAATGTCACAATTTTGTCGTGCACGGCAGCCATTTTAGATGCCTTGACCAGGGCCACTCTCTGCACGCCGTCGATTCTCAGCATGGCTCCCCACCCTCGCACGCATCTCCCCCACGCAATGGTCACCCCCGCTCTCTCTCTCATGCATGGGCCATATACTTCCCCCATCTGCGCTGCTCTTCTCTGAGAATCACACCCTGTGCCCGTTCGACACCTCCCTTTCACCCTATTCACTACCGCACCCTCTGACACTTCTCTTCCTTTGGTCCGATTGTCCAGGCCGGACCTAGGCTAACACCTAGCCCTGCAGATGTAGTTTATGGCTCCAGCTGTAGAGTATCCAGACATGCCAACCCTCCCGATTCAGGTGTGAGACTACTGATTTCAGTGCTAGTCTTTCGCTTCCCGATTCCTGCAAGGAAAAACCCGGGGGCATATTTCCAACAACTAGCGGTAATTTTTGTCTCTAACTTGTTTAGAGACAATAATTATCGCCGCACTTCGGCGAATTTTATCGCACATAAACCTTGCTATTAGCAAGGTTTATCTCAAATGCGATAAAAAATGGCCGCAATGCATGAATATCGCTGAAAAGTCAGCGATATTCATGCATTAGTCAGCAAATGCTCTTAGCCATGTTATCCACTTCCCATTGAACAAGCGCATGGTCTTTTAAAGATTTGTGAAGTACTCGGGGCGGCGGTGTGTGTGTGTCCTCTTTCAGGAGCGGGCGGGGGAGCACTGGCAGCAATTTGCAGGCCAGGCAGTGTTCAACACGTGCATCACCCTTTCTCTGCCTGCTATTGCGCTCCATGCTTCGGAAAGGTAAGAAAAAGAACGTGCATTTGAGTTTGAAATGTCCGATCTTGTAGCAGTACACTTGCAAAGCCCACACATGACAATAACCCGATTCAAGGCCCCATTCACCCGATTTTTTAAAAAAATATAGTACTCCAAGACAGTTACATTTTAAAACTTTATTAATATTTAAATATAACGAACGCAACAAAAACTGTAAATACATTTAACCATTTTTTGAAATTAACCAGAACTATAACGATAACAACAACAACAACAATAATATAACTTTTATGCCTAAATTACGCAAACATTTAGCTAATCTGCTAAAGGGGGGAGTCGCCATTTCTTTACAATAATCAATAATGAAAAATCCACATCAATAGGGTTGCCCGTTTTGTCGATGCAGCACTATAGTGCAATATACACAGCACCTGGGGTGTCAAGAGTGAACAGGTCTTTCTTTGTTCCTTAAGATGTTATCTCCGAGAATGCTGATGCATTGGTGTCTGTACACTTCTTTGTCAATTCTGTCAAGATGATAACTGCTTTATAAACAGACGATATCTTTGTTTCGTCATTAGTGTTAAGTGTGTCTGAAACTACAGTGCCCTTCTGTTTTTTTTTCTTCAGGCTCTACAGAGTTTTGTGTGTTGTTCTTTTGAGCGACAATTATTCCAGAGGTTTCAGGTTCACTTGTTTTGTTCTGCAGTGAGTTAACAGCTTTAGAGAGTTCATGTTTATTTGCTATGTCCTGCTGTTCGTGAACTGCTTCAGAGACGTCAGCCTCATTTTTTATGTTTCAGTAGATCCTGGACCTGCCCGGCCGCGCCCAAAATGGCGCCGGTGTAAATGGGACTCGTAACTGCTTGTTCTGTACTGGTTGCCCAACCTTGATATCACGAGATACATATGCAGTTTTGAAGCACATGGCGGAGGCTTGTCTGCTGTAGTGGGGCGCCCCTTTATCGTTTCAGTCGCCATTCCGCCCGCTTTTGCTACACTGTGCCTCATCCGCCATTCAGCTGTTTACCGCCCGCTCTTACGGCTACAGCGTCTCGCTCACCATGTAGTTGAGTTGCTCCCACTCTTGCGGTGCAGCGGTAGGCGGCTGCCACAGGACTCTTAAAATGGCGGCCGGCTCTTCGGATTTGGGCCTGGTCCAGTAAAATGGCCCTGGGACACCTTGGAACTCGGACGCTTGTCTGCCAGGGCTTGGGTTCCATTCTCGAAAGCGTCCCCTCAGCCTTGAAGATTGTACAAAAGTCTTGGGGGCCCTCGACTCCCGCAGGCTTCCGGTGGGGAGCGGCTGCCATGATTGCTTGCGGAATGGCCACGACGGAGCTACGAGATGGTGGTGCTCTCATGGTGACGCCAGCTTCAGTCTGAAACATCCAGAAACAAGGTGGGGCTTTCATCGTTTGGGGAAAAAAAATGTTTTAATCCAATGAAAAGTGTTATTTTTAGGTCACATGACCTAGTCTTACATAATTAGGAAAAGAAAAGTAAAATGAACCAATGAAAAGTTTTATTAACAAGTCACATGACCTGTTATGCTTACGTTGCGCGCTGCGCGGCACGCTCTGGATCGTTTCCGGGAAGCTGCGCCTTGCGCACCGGAGCACTTCCGGGTGCGCTAACGCGTCGCATCATATGACGCATTACGCGACAATGCAGGTGCAGAATATAGTCAAAATGTCTCCACCAACCAGCGGTCGGAATTCCACCGCTTTCAGCAGTCCAAAAAGTTCGGTCAAATCTTAAGAGCGGGAGCAACTCAACTACATGGTGAGCGAGACGTTGTAGTCGCAAGAGCGAGCGGTAAACAGCTGAATGGCGGAAGAGGCACAGAGTACCAAAAGCGGGCGGAATGGCAACTAAAACGGTAAAGGGGCGCCCTACGACAGCGTGTTTTCAGGTGAAACGGATTGTGGGACAAGGTCCAGAATGAAAGATTCTTCAAAAGGGAAAAAATTCCGCCGGACCCCGGGAGCCGGCCGCCTATGCCGGGGGCGATCTCAGGCCTCACCAGGGCAACACGACTTGGGGAGGGGGCAGGAGCCAAGCGCCCCCTCTCAGTCCGCGCCATCTCACCGCCCCTCGGGGGCCTCCGTCAAGCGGTTTAGGGAGGCACCGTATCACATTGTTTTCCAATGCAGTCAGGTCCACAAATGGACCCCACTTACTTTGAATAGTGAAGCTGCAGCAGGTGCAAATAAGGTTTAAACAGTGTTACAAGAACTGCTTAGAACTCTGAAGTATGGCACTCAATAACCAGGACTTATGCCATTTATGTAAGGCAGTGACATGGAAGCAACTCAGGGACAAAAAGCATGAACGAACAATAACGTATGAAAATCTTATTTGGAGAAGGGGTAGAATCCAAACGCCCCCTGCCAGTTCGCGCCACTACACCGTATGTGGAAAATCTGAAGCCATCATTCTACAAACTCTCAACGCTTGTTATCAGTGCATGACTTTCATGCTCGATCGATTGAGCTAGCCGGATCGGGCAATAAAAAGTATAAAATAGTTATGTAAATAGTTATTTAATAAAATGTTTTATTCTGTTTCTTTGGTGGTGTGTTGTGTATATTTATAATATTTGCATAGGGTTTGCCGTTATTTTGGGCGGGGTGGGTGGCGGAGTCGAGCTGTTTTGCAGCCCTCATGGTGTGGAGCTCAGTTCATTTCACTATTTTTGTATTTCTCATGAAGGGTTATTCCTAATGTTTGTATTTTACCGATGTCAAAAAGAGATCGAATTAGTGGTCTACTGATTTTGCTCGATTACTTTTATTTTTTTACACGATTTTTCACTATCTGCAAAGACTAAACAGAGTATTGCGACTTTGTGCTTGTTTGTAAATAGAGAATGATCCAAAGAGAACCAATTGTAAAACAGTAAATGCTTGGATAATAATCAATCAAATGGAGAGACAAGCAGGTACGACGGATTACAACAGGGGTAAAGGTCTGCGTTAACTACCGTTCACTATCTGCAAAGAGAGAGTACTACTAAGAGAAAAGAGGGGAGTGGGGGGGGGGGCAGCGTTCAAAGCACATCAGCGTGCATAAACACGAAAACGTTTTTACCTATCACGTACTTGACATTTGACAGCTTTTGATGTTTGCTATTAAAAAACCATTGAAATTCACAGAAAAAACCATAGGTTATACTCCATATATAGTTAGGAATTTGCATTTACAAAACCTTGAAAATTCAATGAAAAAACCATTGGTTTTAGGCCATATATAGTTAGGGATTTGCATTTAGAAAACCTTATTTTACTCGCATAAAACCATTGAAATTCCATATATAGTTATAAGCGCTAACTATATATCGCGCACCCGCAATCCACTGCTGATGATGTCACATATTACATCATTCATGACATGGTTAGTGACATCACTGATGACATCACTGATGACATCTCAAATGACATCACTGATGACATCACTGATAACATCTCATTTGACATGACTGATCACATCACTGATGATATCATTCATGTGATAATACCATGAACCTCTTCAGACGCTAATATAACCTTAGATACAATCAGTGTAAACAGACAGTCACTCATCCATGGAGTTACTCACACACCTAGTCAGTTATGCCAAAAATCAATCACACCTCCATTTTCTCAACTATACAGTTATACACACCTTACTTATTCAAACATATACTAACACATATTTACTTTACTCTCTTATACAATCTCTGATACATGTTCATAATGATCCATACAGCCACTCACACATTCACTAGCTCTTATGCACAGTTATTTATAGATGTCAACTCTCACATGTACTGTGTTTTACATATGTACTTAATTTGACATGTAGCACTGAGATATCCATTCACTCACTAATACACTCATGCACAGTCAACCGCCCATACAGCTGTTTCCACATGCAGTTTTGAATCCATACATATAGTGAATCAACTACTCACACATCTATGTACAGAGTCACACACCTCCCAGCCACCCATACACACACACTCAGTTTCCCATACAAATACTTGGACAACCAATCAATAACCCATACAGTTACTCATATAGCTACTGATCAACATATGCAGCAGTTTGTAGAACAACAGATATAATGATGCACAAATTAAAACAGTTTAGTCACTAATCCATGCACTCAGTGAGACACATTTAATCACTCACTCATACAGTCAGTCTTGCACCTAGTAAATCCTTCATCCAGACACTTATACATCCACTCATTCTTCAATATGTAAGACATGTTTTAACTTTACAGAAACATACAGTCACTGGATGTTGTCATCAGTGATGTCATCAGTGATGTCATTTGAGATGTCATCAGTGATGTCATCAGTGATGTCACTAACCATGTCATGAATGATGTAATATGTGACATCATCAGCAGTGGATTGCGAGTGCGCGATATATAGTTAGCGCTTATAACTATATATGGAATTTCAATGGTTTTATGCGAGTAAAATAAGGTTTTCTAAATGCAAATCCCTAACTATATATGGCCTAAAACCAATGGTTTTTTCATTGAATATATATATATATATATATATATACATACATAAATAAACATATATAATCTGTATATCTATATAAATACAAATATAAATGCATGCATACATATAGATATATGCATACAGATGAATGTTATTCACATGAAAGTTTAAAAAACACTAATAAAAGCAAAGCTAAAAAGCCACCTCATTACAAACAGAATGACTTTAACTTAAACGGGGGCGAGATCTATTGCATTTTTGATGCTTGTTTACTTTGGTTCCATCAAGAAGGCATTCAGATGTGTCACACATTTGCCATAAATTCTGAATGTTAGCACTCTAGTGGCTCATTAGATCACTATAGTAAAGCTACTGCTCACCAGGGAAGTCTGCTGCTGGTATTCAAAGTGCATGTTTCAGTCTGCATGTCAGAATTGTTTTAATGAAATAGAAGAGGATTTGAGAAGTCACTCAAAATGATCCCTAATTTTTCTTTCTGAAGCACTAATCATACTTTCTATGGCAAAATGAACCCCCTCATTTTGTTCCTTTTTAAATTAAATGTTTTCAGACTTACCACTTCATTCCAATCAAAATGGCTTCTGGTGTGCCATACTTTTGTCATAAGTAAGACTGTTAGCGCTCTAGTTGTTCTTTAGAACACTCTGGGACATTCTGTCATTGGGCTATACTTGGGCTACATCTGGGTGATATTTGGGCTACATTTAAGCTCTTTTGTCTCTGGTGGCCATCTTGGGCAACTGTATGTCAGAATCTTTTTATGAAATTGAAGAGGATTTGAGAAGTCACTCAAAATGTGCCCTAATTTTTCTTTCTGCAGCACTAATCATACTTTCTATGGCAAAATGTACCCCCTCATTTTGTTCCTTTTTAAATTAAATGTTTTAAGAGTTACCACTTTATTCCAATCAAAATGGCTTCAGGTGTGCCATACCTTTGTAATAAGAAGGACTGTTAGCGCTCTAGTTGTTCTTTAGAACACTCTGGGACATTCTGTCATTGGGCTATACTTGGGCTACATCTTGATGATATTTGGCTACATTTGGGCTCTTTTGTCTCTGGTGACCATCTTGGGAGACTGCATGTCAGAATTTTTTAATAAAATAGAAGAGGATTTGAGAAGTCACTCAAAATGTGCCCTAATTTTTCTTTCTGCAGCACTAATAATACTTTCTATGGCATAATATACCCCCTCATTTTGTTCTTTTTTAATTTAAATGTTTTAAGAGTTACCACTTTATTCCCATCACGATGGATTCAGGTGTGCTATACCTTTGTAATAAGTAGGACTGTTAGCGCTCTAGTTGTTCTTTAGAACACACTCTAGGAGGCTGCAGTAGAACACAAAGGAATCAACTGACAGTCTCTGTCCTTGTTGGATGTACATGTTTTACTGAGAATGTCAGGCTTCATTCTCACATGACTGAGAAAGATAATGTAAATTTACAGAAAATATGCTTTCAGTTTAGCTTATAGATCCCCTTCCAAACCACTGTGGGAAAATCATGAGATATTAGTTTTCTTTCAAACATGATTCATCATAGCACAGCAGAAGGCTTTTTCACATGGAAAAATCACCTTAGAACACACCACAATTCCTAAAATGAGTATGGTACCATCAACAAATGATTTATAATGTAACTAAAGTCCTAAAACCCTCTTTTAACTACAATGCTTTTTAAGTTTCGCCTGCCGAAGGCTGCGCTCTGCGCAGCTTTTCGGTGCTGGCGAAATCTATTGTTTACAATATGGGCTTCAGGAACGTCCCCCGGCTCCCATTGGCTAGCTCCATAAATGGAGGCTAGCCATTGGGAGCCTGATCTGTCCGTCAAGGCCGGACCAGATTCGGGGCGTTCCCGCGATTTTTTCGCTCTCCACCCACTTCTGTTCGTCATCGTGGCGGTGGGTGTGTGCTATTTTCTTTTTTCGAGTCGGCCTGTTTTCTTCTTTTTACAAGTGTTTGTTGTTGGAGTTGGCTGCAAGATTTGAGTTCCCACGAAGCGATCAGGTAAGGAGCATTTTTTTATAAAATGTCTTTTTTTGTTTCCTTTGTCAGTTCCGCCGTGTCGTGTGAGCTGTTATGTACTTTGGCTCGTGAGCTCTGTTTCCCGCCCCCCCACTGTGCGTTTCGTCCCCCTCCCCGTGTGCCCGTTCCCACCCCCCCTCCCCTTTCACTCTACACTACCTCCTTGAGTGCTGCGGTGTGGGGCGCTTGTTATTCTTCTGCTCTCACAGCCTCTCTGGGTCGTCAAGGAATGCCTCGTTTCACAAGATGCCTATAAATGGTTTAGAGATAGTTACTAGTAAAGCCATCGCCTGGCAAGAAGAGCAAGTGCAGGGCAGCTGTGCGCCGGTGGATCTTAATTAGGGAACCCGAGAAACACGCACCCCTCTCTAGCTTCCGTCCACTTCCCGGCAGCCACCGCACCCGTGGGAAGAGAGGCACAGCGTCAAGTGGCAGGGTCTGGGCAGTGGAGGGTAGCGCCTAAGGTCCACGGCCTAGGCTTGGACACAGATTCTACACCATTCGAGCTTTCCCTTGCACAGCACA
The DNA here is from genome assembly GCF_964263255.1 of Lissotriton vulgaris. NCBI lineage: Eukaryota > Metazoa > Chordata > Amphibia > Caudata > Salamandridae > Lissotriton > Lissotriton vulgaris. The sequence goes on from NC_141695.1 coordinate 95,319,817, forward strand.
ATGGCAGAGCCTGTATCTGAGATCTGATAATCCGAGGTGGTGGAAGAGAGCCACATACCAGGGCTAAACTCCAACTACAGATTAAAGAAACACCGGTGAAGGAAGCCAGGACTTCGCTGCGGCGGAGAATCGGTGAGAATGTTTGGCTTTCTGAATTCAGGCTTCCAGAGCGTTGCACAACCCAACAGCAATGCTTAATTTGTCCCGGTGGTTGCAGGCGGTGGGCAACGGTATTCATTTTTGTGGAGCGGGAACTATTCACCCAATGCACCATGACCTGTCATGGACAAAATGCTAACATTTAATCACAGTGCACAAGTTACAACAAACATGTGCGCGCACTTAAAAGTGTGCACAGCTGCTGAACCACAATGCGCAGGTTCTTGGGGAAACATGGCGGCCGCTAGCTAGGGCGGCGCGCTCGTCTCTCGCAGTTCCCACTGACATGCCCAGAGGTAGCTGAGAGGTAGCTGAGACGGTCATTACGGCGATCAACATGGCGTGAGTGGTGATTTTCGCACCAGAAGGTGAAGCAGAGCTGTTACTGGCCCAGGTGTGGAAAGTCAAGGCAGCCGAGCAGCGAGGTGAGGCGTTGCAGCTGCGGTGTTTCGGCGTTTGGCCGACGGCGCTGAGCTGCAGACTGCAGCGGACTCGGATCTCCGGTGAGGAGGGGGGAGGAGAGCCGAGCCGAGCAGCGGGGTGAGACGAGGTGAGCTGCGGTGTTCGGGGTTGACGGCGCTGAGCTGCGGACTGCAGCGGACTCGGATCTCCGGGGAGGAGGGGAGAGGAGAGCAGGTGCAGGCAGGCGGGCTGGCAGAGCTCCGCTAGCCCGCATTGAATTGGCGCTACATATTAGAAACACCAACACCTTAGATTACCTGTTAACGGATTTCTTTAGCAGGTGCTCACAGGTCGGCTTACGGTGAGGGTAAAAAAAAAACGGTGCACCCAATGCCTTTGAAGCCTATGAAGCTCCAGAAACTTCAGAGAGCCAGAACAGTCAGCAGAACAAGAGCCATTCCTTGTAGAGCTGCAGGCTGTAGAACATTGAAAATCAGCAAAGACTGAACATTGAAATCAGCAAAGACTGACTGCGTTCTAGTAAAAGGGAGAAACACTGTCAATGTGTTTGGATCAGGTTCTCCTCCCTGTACTCCATCGCTGGAGCAACGCAGCTGTGGAGCTTCGAAGAAGCAGAAGAGCTGCAGTGTACAGCGCTTCATCAAAAAAGCTGGCAACAACTGTATTCTGCGGTAAGGGGGCTCAACATTGGGAACAGGCAAGTTGGTTAAACCCTTTTGGGGGGGAAGCTGAGCCTGTTGAAATCCAGAAGTCTATAGATACAAAGGGTTGTTACTCTTCACAAAATTTGGACCCTTCACCAGGTCTTTTTAGATTTAATGCACAATCTCTGTGTTTAACTACTGAGAGAACCCTGGGGAAGCGGAAGGCTAAGGGGAAAGGAAAGGGCTGCAATAAGGACAAAGAATTAACTGTCCCTATAGACCCCAATGATACTGGGCAAACACTAACTGCAGAGGGAGCCCTAGAAGAGCAGCCCTCCATAGAGTCTGGGTCTGAACTCGAGCGGGAGTTAACAGCCAACATTTTTCAACCTCCTGAGTTAAGGGTATCAAAAAGGGGAAAAGAACGCCAGCTGCGGTATACTGCTCCGAAGGAGCTGCCACATAAGGCTAGCTTGAGTAAGGGGAGATCTATAACAAAAGCTAGTAAAACCTCCCGAATTACACCTTCGTTGAAGTCGTATTTTAAGGTTCTCCCTCAGGTCTTAAATATAAATCAAGAGCCCCAAAACCCACACTCTACTTTACTTGCACCCCCATCAGCAGGTGACATTTCCACACTCCAATTGAAAGAGAAAGAAGGAGAAGCAGTAGAGGTTGGTGTGCAAACTTGCGGCACAGGGATGGGAGACCCAGCAGAGGGTGATATTAATGCAGTTTCTTTGCCTGAACAGCAAGTAATGATCTCAGGAACAGCGAGTGAGAATAAAGGGCTGGAACAAGACAGTGGAGGAAGTGAAAACTCCGGCAGTGACGATACTATTCAAGCCATACTTCTTAGTATGAGAGAAGAGATCAGAAATGGGTTTGAAGAGTCAAAGAGATCTTTTGAAGAGTCCAGACACACTCAATCAGAGATCCGCACAATGTGTGAAAATCTAGAATTTAAAGTAGATGGTCTTACACTAAGAACCGGGGGACTAGAGAATTGCGCTGATGAGCTAAAGGCTAAATTGGAGGCCGCAGAAGGGAAGATCCAGTCTCTACGACGAGAAGGGAACTCAGTCAAAGAGAGGGTAGAGTCTCTCGAAATTTTTTCCAGAAGGAACAACCTAAGACTTCTAAAAATACCGGAGGGAAAGGAAGGAGGAGATTTAAAAAAGTTTGTCGCAGCTCTACTAAAAGACTCACTGAGTTTGGACGAATCTTTGACCGAGATAGAGCTAGATATTCAGAGGGTACATCGGGATCCGTTCCGCATTAAACAGGGCAGAGACAAGCCTAGGAAGATCTTAGTAAACTTCTTAACATATTCCATGAAAGAGAAGATCTTGACCGCAGCGTTGAAAGCCAAGACTGTGAGAGTATCTGATTTTTCTTTTGAAGTGAGATCGGATCTCTCTAGAACAACGCTGGATAGGCAGTGGGAATTGGGTCAACGGATGGAGAAGTTCAGAAGCCTGGGAGCCACAGTGCAATTAAGATTTCCTGCCTTTCTAAGGATAATGTACAATAATAAAATGTACAATGCTAAGTCCCCCCTGGAGGCAGACGAGCTGCTTGCTGAGATTAGCGAACACGCAACCCACCCGGACCGGGGATGACATTTTTGTGAGCTTCTGTAATCAGAGTTTAAATAAAAATGGGAAAATGGAAAAAATAAAAAAAATAATAAAAATAATATAAATAATAAATGGCGGAAAAGAATGATTAAAAAAAAAAAAAGAAGATTGTGGGAAAATACAAAAACAAAACAAACAAGAGGGAAAAAAAAAAAAAAAAAGAGGGGGAAAGAAATGATAAAAAGGGGGAAAAAAAAAAAAGAAAAATAAAAGGAATAAATAAATGAATAACTAACACTTAAGTATTCAGCACATGGGTGAGGGTTCACAATCTTCCCACAAATACACCATTGGGGGATTCACTATAAAGGAGTATCAACCGGAAATTTTACTATGGACCTTCAACACAATATATTCACGTTAAAATTTCTGAACCTATAGGTTGTAATGATGTCTATTCATGATTCCCACATTACTACCCCAATCTACCCTAATCTACTGTTCTCCGTATTAGAGTATTATGAATAGTAATAATACATCATGGAAGCGTTAATAGATAAAAGATATATGATTCCACTTACGAACCACCATTACTTACACCGTAATTATAGTGACCAGAAAAGAAAATGTAAAAGGTAGACATCTGGGTATGGAGCGGGAACATGTCAGAGATGACAAGCTGGCAAACCAGCATGCCAGAGTAAGTCGGGGGGGGGTTTCCAGGGGTGGGAGGGAGGGGGGAGGGAAGGCAAAGAATAAAAGTCCTCATAAAACGAAGTTTACAATAACGAACAAAATAGATCCAATTGTGCCTCAAAGATATTGTTTGGCCAAAACTAGTAGTGATATAGTTCAGGATAAAATATCTGTTAAGATAATTAAGAGAATCAAGGACAGGGATATAGTGCTAAAGAGCTTCAAAATTAATGCCAGACATTAAATTTTTATCTTGGAACGTAAATGGTCTGCGTGTTAGGACTAGAAGGAATAGAATTTTACAATACTTACGAGATTCACCCGCGCAGATAATTGCGATCCAAGAAACACATCTGAATAAACAGGAAATAACTGATATATTTAAGAAGCTCAAATGGGTCGATAAATTTATAACTACGGACCACAATGCTAGTATTCGTGGCAACGCCATTATTTTTAAAAAAAACAGCGAAAGCCCAGATTATGAACTGGAAAACAGATGCTAGCGGTAGATGGCTGTTAGTCAACCCGGGTTTTTTTTTTTTTTTTTTTTTCCCCGGGTCCGATGATTAGGCCTAAAATCTCCTTGTCCAAAGGGAGGCACAGTACAGATTTTGGACAACTGGTCAAACTGGCCTGAAGGGAGAAGGTACGTCCAAGCTCTGCGGGCGACATCGGGGCGGACTTTCTGTGTACTGGGAGTTCACTGATGGGCTTCGCGGTGTTGAGTAGAGAGCCGCCCCGATGACTATATGGTCAGGAGCACAATTGGACCGAGCCAAGGGCTAATGAGGACATATAAAAAAAAAAAAAAAAAAAAAAGTTACAACAAACATGTGCGCGCACTTAAAAGTGTGCACAGCTGCTGAACCACAATGCGCAGGTTCTTGTTTTTGATCAACGCAGAGAACAGCATAACAAAATGTTGCCGACCGCAGTGGTGAATGGTTACGAGTCTCTAGCGCACATTAAGCAGACCTGAGTTCAGATGCTTCACTCTTAACGTGATCCTCCTGGTTCGTCTTCTGTTTCTGCATCACATTAGCATTGCAGAGGAAGTAAGGAAGGAGCCACCTTGAGGGGAGTCCTTCTTCTGAGTTTGTCATCCACACACAGGGTGGACCAATCAGGAAGGAGGTGACGTATGCCAGCATATGGCAACAAACACCCAGTGTCAAACCATTCTGCAACTGCCTATACTAGCTCATGGTGGCATCTTCTGGCCTTGCATGCACAACGAAGAGAGGAGTGCAGACACGCCTAAAGGCGCACCAGAGGTACAATTACTGAGGGCTGCTCTATCGTCTGCAGCATCCCCTAGTATGTGTAGGTAACACGTATAGGGTTTGCATTTAGAGATTAGGGAAAAGCCTAGACACTTCATGAACATGGCAACCATGTGTACCCTCCACCACAATTCTGAAATAAACCGGGTGTATCCAAAAGTCCCAGAGCCAATGAGCCAACGTCAACTCAAAACTACTGGAGATCAAACTCAGCATGGCAATGTCCAGGTGCAGCTTCTCCAACAGCTCCTCACACAGCCTGTGAGGTGAGAGACACAAACTTCTACTGCTCTGCTCTGTTCCCTCCTTACACAAGCCACCGTCCTTCTCTGAGGCATCGGCTCCACACCTTTCTGACCACTCTCTGATCCCAGAAGGAGCAAAGCTGAATCCAGGCCGAGCAGTGCAGGCCTGGCAGTTATGGCTGGACTGTTCCCATTGGGGGCAGGGTCAAGACCGATTTGCATATGGCTCGGTCCAAACTGGAATGGCATGGTGAGCAAAGAAAAGATGGATTTAGGCCCAGATCTCTGTACTGGGGTGAAGGTATGACATTGTTCTGCACTCTGTCCATCAGTAGTTCTTTTTGCATTTGTCACCCCGAGTGTGGGCTGCGAGAGCTGTGTGGGCTTCCTCAGAGGCAATGATGGAAGGAAGTGCTCTTTACGTGACCAACCACAGTTCAAATTTAACTATGTTGCGCCCAGATGCATTATGGGAACTGTGGTGCCACTGATCAATCCTCAGATGGATGCACTAAAATAACACTGCTCAAAAGTCCTTGGATAGAACCCCTGCTAGTGAAACGCATCCTCAATCCTGCGCTACATATATATATATATATATTATCTACTGGCGGTCGCCAGTAGATAGTTATAGTTAGGACCTATTATCCATAGGAAATCCGCAACATTCTATTTGGAATAACTTTGGCACTTTGACGAATCTGCATGAAATTTTCCAAACTTTTGGCCAGCCTAGTTCCGGGGTGGTTCGTCAAGCGGGGGCCGAGAAAAAAGGTGGATCCCAAAACATTTTTTTTTCCCATAGGATCTTTAGCCACGGCTACAGCCCGAACGGCTGAAAGGAATTACGCCAAATTTGGCAGAGAGGTAGTCCTCAGTTCCGACTTGTGCCTTTTGCTTATATGGTGTAAATCTGTTTAGTAGTTCCTGAGAAAATTATAGTCAAATGTACAGATATATCTATAGGCGCGGTGGATCCGAAGATTGTGCGAGGATTTGAATCGTAGCATGAGCGGACCGTCCAGAACACACGCTCAATGGTAATTGGATGTCAGGCAGTTGTAAACATTCGAAACCAGGAACTTTTGGCCGCCCTTTTGTGCCTCGGTAGAAGAAAGATTGAGGAAGTCAGTAGAATATGTGTGCAAAACGTAGAAAGGGGGCAAGGTAGAAATAATTCTACCCTCTAGACCTGCTTAGGGGGTCCCAGAAGGACCCCCAGGGCCCACAAGTTTTTTGCCCGAATGGCTGAACGGAATTATGCCAAATTTGGCAGAGAGGTAGTCCTCAGTTAAGACTTGTGCCTTTTGGTTATATGGTGTCAATCTGTTCAGTAGTTACTGAGAAATTACAGTTAAAGCCATTTATATATCTATGGGCGCGGTGGATCCGCGGATTGTGCGAGGATTGGCATTGTACCATTAGCGCACCCTTCCGATCACGCGCGGAATGCTAATTGGCTGTCAAGCGGTTGAAAACATTGGAAACCAGGAACTGTTGGCAGCCATTTTGTACCTTGGTAGAAGCAAGGCTGAGGAAGTCAGTGGAATATGTGTGCAAAACGTAGAAAGGTGGCAAGGTAAAAATAATTCTACCCTCTAGACCTTCTTAGGGGATCTCAGAAGGACCCCCAGGGCCCACAATTTTTATTTTTTTTAAACCCGTCAGGTGCGTGGACTCTGCCGTAAAATAAATGACGTGAAACTGAGCTTTTTTCATAATTAGCCCTGGTGGGGGTGGAGGGGTAAATACCGGGGGCAAAATTATTAGGACCCCCAGCCCCGGGGATTATCACTCTCCAGGGCTAAAAGGAAAAAATGGTGGGGGGAGGGGTCCAAGGTCCTCAAAGGCGCGGGGAACACCACCCTCCGGGGATTTATGTATTGTGGGAGGGGGTGTGCGTGGCCCCCCTCCTGAAGCACTCGAGGGCCCCTTTACCCCCTGGGGGCTACAAAAAAAATGGTGGGGGGGCTGTCATGTTTCCAAAGCCCCGGGGACCACCACTCCGTGGGGCTTTATGTATTGTGGGAGGGCAGGCTCCTGCAGTGTCTCAGCGTGTCCATCCCGTGCTCCATAGCAAGGAAATCTGTTCTCTATTTCAAAATCTAAATGAGATTGCTTTTGCACATGGGGAGTTGCATGTTGTTAGATCTGGGGGTCTCTATTTGGCAGAGGTAAGTACCTTTGTCTAAATAGGGACCCTTGCTTCTAGTCAGGGTAAAGGGGCCCACACTGTAGATAACCCCTGCTCACCCCCTGCTCACCCCCTAGGTAGCTTGGCACGAGCAGGCAGGCTTATCCCGAAGGCAATATGGATAGTACTTGCACTTAACACACACAATGACTCTAAAACACACCACAAACTGAGACCACACAGGTAGGTATATCAAAAATATATCTTTATCTAGTTTTAGGCACTTTAGCAAAAAGTAATGTAATTTACACCACTCCTTTTCTCTCCTCCAGATGTGCACTCTATTCTAGGCCGGTAATTCAGTCTCAGTCTCAAAATATCACAGGAGTAAATATTGTAGGCTGTGAGATTTCGAAATCAGCCCTTTGCCGTACCTCGCGCTATGAAAAGAAGTGTCTCCCCATTCTGGTTGCAAGTAGGGGAAAACCTCAAATATAACCCCTGGCCGGTCCCGCTAGCTCTCCGCCCGCTCTCGACAATCCACCGAGAGCCAGATTACCACTTTGATGTTGGGACGGCAGGCCGGGGATGACAAATGCACTCACGGATCCCTCGGCGAGGACAGGTCTTCCTGCAAACTCGAACGCGGCTCCCTCGGATGAGAGCGCTTGACTTCACGGGCGCAGGATCAATTGGAGCGCGGCCTCAGAGATAAACCCACGACACTAGGCCAATCAGCACGCAGCTTCTAGGCGAGCCCCTCGTGACTCTGACTCTTCGTCCCTGCTTCAGCCACTCGAAGTGCCGCTTCAGTGGTGCCGCGGCGGCCCGGGGACCAATCCCAGCGCGGCGCCGCCAACCTGGCCTCAAAGTTGCTGAGGGGGCTTGTCGTGGGGGACCAATCAGGACACAGATTCTCCCGTTCCTTCTCGGCAGCCCCCGGGGGGAGATAGCGAGTTCGGTTGGGGCAATGCAAGCCCCGGCAGCGGTGATACATAGCGGCACAGAGTTTTTAGGGCGCCAGGGACAGGTAGAGCTCTCGTGATGACCCGAACACCTTTGGGGCAATTATTTTCGACGGAGAAGTATGACGAGCCTCCGGTTTGCTGCAGGAATGGGCCGATGAGCACACCGATCCTTCTTCACGGCCCACAGTTTCCAGCCACGCACCAAGCACGATCTTTACAGCATTTCGGAATGTTAAAGGAACCCTTTTGACCCTGGGTTCCAGGACAGGAGGCCAGCTCTTCTCAGGGCCTTGGAGATTCGTTTGCAGACACAGCACACAGCAAAGTCTTAAGGTCAAGCAGGCAGGGGTCACAGCACACAGCAAAGTCCCCTTCTTCTCTCCTTCAGATGAACAGCAAAACAGGTCAGCCCCAGAGCACACAGAAAGGGCAGTCTTCCTCAGTTTCTTCAGCGGTCCTTCTTCTGGCAGAGGTTCCTCTTGATTGTAGAATCTAAAAATCTGTTGTCAGGGGTCCTTCTCTTATGTCCCTAAAAGTCTTTGAAGTCTTTGTGCAAGTGGGCCCTGAGCCCGGTTTAAATCAGTTCTGGGAGTTGCTGGAGTACTTTGGTTTCCTGACTTCTTCCTTCCTTTCAGAGTGAGGGGCAGAGTTGTTAGCCGCCCAGCAGGAGGTGGAGCCAGCATTGTGGCAGGCAGGCACAGCCCTATTTACTCCCAGGTGCTATCTCCTCCCACCACTCTAGTTGTAGATGCAGTTATTCAACCAAGGGCTGACTCAGACAACCTCCTGGGGGCTCCCCAGCCCCTGTCACCCTCAAACCAGACAGTCAATCCACAAGCAGGCCCAGGCACACAGAAAGGTTAGACAAGACAACAGCCACTTTCCGAAAGTACTGTTTTCAAACACAGAATTTAAAAACAACCTTTCCTAAAAGATGTGTTATTAAATTCTGAGTTCAGGGATATCAATCACTTGTGTCCTATCTTGTTCCTGTGAGAAGATAGGCTGGTATCCATTGGGACCAGCCTCACCCAAGTTAGTCTATGGAGCAAGATAACCTTGCTGCTTTGATCACACAAAATGGCTGCTGTTCACTACCAGAGCATGTTACCTGCACTAGTACATGCTCTACCTTTCATATACACTGCACCCTGCCCAAGGGGGTACCTTGAGCCTTCCATAAGGGTTACCAATGTGTACACAAAGGGAAGGGTTATGCCTAGCCAGTAGGGACACTGACCAGGAGGACATGGCAGTTCACTGACTGCACACAAGCACTGCGGTGGCAGGCCTGAGACACCATTTTAGGGCTACTCATGTGGGTGCCACAATCAGTGCTTGGAGGCCCACTAGTAGCATCTGTCATCACCAGCCCTGGCACACCCAGTGCACTTTACTAGGGCCTTCGCGGTGATACAAATATGCCAATCAGGTACATCCAATCAATATGATAATTTCCATAGGGAGCACTTACACTCTGGCACTGATCAGCATCAGCCGTGGCAGAGTGTCCAAAGCATCTAAACCAGCAAAAACGAAATCCAGCACAGCATCAAAAATACAGTAGGCAGAGGCAAAAAAGATGAGGGAAACCCAGGCCAAGGGGGTCAGGTCTAACACATGTTAGTAGCTCCCCATGTGGAAAAGGAATGCTGGCTCCCAAACGATTAGAAGTTGTGCACCAAAGGCGCTGTAGTCGTGCACCCTACAGATTATGAGTCGTGCATCCAGCGCGTGCACACTAGGGGGCCCGCACCGAGCTGGGTCCGCGACTTTTAATTTTACTGTAAAAAAACCCTATCACTAATTTCTAATGTTTCCAGGGACCATATCCCCCGGGTCTTATGAAAAATGTTGGGCACCGTGGGGGGAGCCACAATGCCCGCACAGTCTCGCTGGCTTCTCACGTCCTTCGGGAGCCGGCATTGCTTTTCTGTATGGGCAAATGCTAACTTGCATGTGGAAAAGCAATCTGGTTTGGATTTTGAAAGTGAGAACAGATTTCACTGCTGTGTCTTTCAAAATGCAAGCTAAGTTTGCTATGGAGCTGCGAGACTTCAGGCATCTCATAGCAAACAGCAGTGTCCCGGGACAGTGCAGGAGCCGGCCTGGTGCGTGGCAGTCCCCAGGGCCCTCGAGGGCTCCAGGCGGAGGGCCACGCAGTCTGCCTTCCACAATACACAAATATCCGGGGGTGGTGGTTCCCGGGGCTTGAGGGGAGTCGTTGAGGTCCCCACACTTCTAATTTTACAGGGGGGCCTTGGAGCCCCACACAATCATTTGTTTTATAGCCTCGGGAGGAGGATCTCAGTCTTGTATAGGAAACAGGAATGTTGAGAAAATCTTCCGGTAAGATAACAAAGGATTTTGAAGTCCATTTTCGGCGTTTTTGTTGTAGTTTGCAGGCGTTAAAGCGACAACAATTTTAATTCCATCTTTGTAAATATGCCACTAAGTTTTGTATTGTTGCCAATCTCGACTTTCCTTTAAAATAGGCAGGAAGTATTTATTGAAGTTCATTGTGAATCGAGAAGCCACACTGTCTAATTGTGATGGATAAAGAATTGAAAGAGTTGTGTACTCTTTTGGTTGTAATGTGCATCGGTGCAGATTTACATGTTCATTGCGTAACTATTGCATCACTTTTTAGATGGGAAAAGTGACACCAAAGTGCCGCAAGGGGGTTGGAAATCTGGTACACAGTGTTCTGTTTTACTTTGCTTTTCTTTCTGTATTGTAGAGGATCCTGGGTAAATATAACGGTTTATCTACAGCCAGTACCTTTCAACCCTACCCCCAAACGGCTTACCATAGTAACAGTTAGGTTAGAAGTTCACCACACTATGTTGCTAATTGGAACAGTTACCATGCTGGAGTTTTAAAACTTTTCCATACGAACTGTTAGTCGTAGCTATAGACTCTGGTATAGAGCTGGTAAAGAGTTAGCTTCAGTATTATACTTCAAGTTATAAATATCATATCTGTTTTAAAATGTTTTCTAACTATATCCTTATCACACTAAATAATAGTGAAATGTTGTCATTAAAAGAAGACGTATATTCTTTTTTTAATTAACTTTTATTAAAGTAAGAATAAATAACTGGAAACGTAACTTTAAGATAAAAATATAATAAATAGCTAGAAACATAACTTTAACAAAACAATATAATAAACAAAATGTGATATGGACTCCAATCGAAGTAGGGTAGGTAATCTGCAAAAGAAAAATGAAAATAAGTGTTGAAAAATTTAGATCAATGTGAGTATATTATGTTAAAAATTACAAGTTAAGGTAACACTTGCGTTATTTCCTTATTTTTACACCTGCAGTGTGCCTGATACATTTCACTTGTCTTATAGGCCAGCGTTCAAGAGGTGTTTGTATGGAAGTGCGTACTGCATCGGATTTACAGTATAAATCAACAGGTCTTGAAAATGATTTACAGATGAGACAGAACACAAGTCATTATGGAGGACAATATTCTTTAGGGTTACTTACAAGACTTTTGCGCCACTTTTGTGTTATTTTTCCCATGTTGAAAGTGGCACAAGGGGCTTGTAAATAAGCTCTTTTATTTCTGATGGACTTAATCGGAGGCATTGTATATCTAGGCCGTTCTGCTTACCTTGTGTAAACACTGTGACTAACAGAGTTCACAACTTAAACTTAGCTTTGGTTCTACACGGCAAAGTGGACAGCAGCGTCCATAACTTTGAAAGAGAAAGAGAAACAATGTGAGAGAGAGTGAGAGAGAGAAAGAGAGAAAAACAACATTACAACTGTGAGAGAGAGAAAGTTATAGATGGAGCAATTAATACTGAAGGAAATAGTCATAGCTCACCTTTTGCCTCCATTGTGTGTCCAAACACATGCTGGTTTATAGTGCACCCTCCAGTTTAGTAATCTGAAAGATAGTATAAAGAGTTAGTAATAGCATAGTCCATAGAACTGCAAACATATAGTTTTGCTTTATTTTTTTTTACACTCAGGATAATGTATTTTATCCAGTTCCTCTGTAAGGAGGTGTCTGTGCGCAGTTTTCTTGCAAAGTAGTATATCCCATGCACTCCCACTGCACAGCGGTGAGTACTCAATATTGCGTGTCTACACTGTTGCACCGTATGGAGGACAATATTCTTTAGGGCTTATTTACAAGACCCTTGCGCAACTTTTGTGTTACTTTTCCCATGTTGAAAGTGGTGCAAGGGGCTTGTAAATAAGCTCTTTTATTTCTAATGGATTTAATCGGAGGCATTGTATATTTAGGCTGCTCTGCTTACCTTGTGTAAACACTGTGACCAACAGAGTTCACAACTTGAACTCAGCTTTGGTTGTATATGGCAGAGTGGACAGCAGTGTCAATAACTTTAAAAGAGAAAGAGAAACGATGTGAGAGAGAGTGAGAGAGAGAAAGAGAGACAAACAACATTAAAACTGTGACAGAGACAAAGTTATAGATGGAGCAGGTAATACTAGTTTAGTGATCTGAAAGATAGTATATAGAGTTAGTAATAGCATAATTCATAGAACTGCACATGTATATTTTTGCTTTATTTTTTTTTACACACAGGATAATGTATTTTATCAAGTTTCACTGTAAGGAGGTGTCTGTGCGCTGTTTTTCTTGCAAAGTACTACTCCATGCTGTTTTTCTTGCAAAGTAGTACTTCATGCACTCCAACTGCATAGTGGTGAGTACTCAATATTGCGTATCTACACTGTTGCACTGTATTGACTCGCAGAGTTCGGAGGTGAGTGTTTTTCTTGGGAAATCAGAGGCAGATTTAAAAACTCCTTGCATAACTTTTCACAAAAGTGGCACAAGGAGCTTGTAGAACAGTTCCTCAGACTCTTGTAACCTATCTATTCTCACTGCTTGGAGGTAATTGTATATTCCTACGCTGTGAACCTCCTGCACACTACCCACTCTCTCCTTTCACAGATAACTTGTCGTTGTTTCAGAAACAAGCTTCTTTGCTCACATTGTGCCATTGGCGTGATTCAAAGAGGGTGCACTACGTGTCAAAGCAGGCTTCTCAGATGTTGTTACAATGGCCATGCATCATCGCAGAATACTCAAACGTAGAGCTTTGTAGGGTTTGAGGGGGTAGGTGGCACCGATTTGCGAAACACAACCTGTAAGATAAAAAGGAAGTTAAAATTGTGCATCATTTCTTTATTAAAGGAGAGAGGAAGTGAGAGAGTGACTGAAAAGAATATTCACAGCTCACCTTTTTGTCATTGGTGTGTTTTTCAGCACGTGCCGGTCATGGACCCTGAAGCTCTACCTCTAAAAGATAGTAAAAGAAAGATGTTATGTTTGATATTTATTACTATTTTAATGCGGAGTACAATAACATTGCTCTTTCACCCACCTTCCCTCACGCATTTAAAAAGAAATATTTGTACACTTTATATTCCGGACGTTTGACTGACTATAAAAATGTTCCTGCTCTTGAAAAAAAAAGATATTAATAGAATAACATATGGTATATAGGACTGCGTTCGTCTAAATCGCTGCGTCGCCTTTTTGTATCCAGTCTGCTGCAGCCCATCGACTCTCTCCGATGCGCACTCAGGCCTCACTGCTCACCTTTTCGTGGACAGGACACCTTGTACATCATGTAGTCCCGCTCTGCCACCAAGAACTCTGACATATGGTGCCGAGTGTTGATATTGCTATGGCTAACGACATACTCATGCTCCCATCATCATCGCAGGTTCGTCACCCGCTCAGTCCTTGCGGCACCACTAACTCAGTGACCACAGAGGTTACGTACGTAGTGGTGGGCCCTTGTACTCGGTGGTTCCGACCTACATGAGGTGTTTAAACCACTAGGATGGGCCATCTCAGCTCTTGGGATGGGAGCAAGTCTAAAATGGCGTAGAGCATGTGTGCCCCATCTTTTTTATTGGTAGGGTCACGTGTGTTGTGACGGATGTGTTGGATGGGTGTGGTGGGGGTGTATACCAGCCATGAGAGAGTTTGTGTTCATCGTTCTGGCAACTAAACCTGGAACTAACAAATCACTACAATGGAAATCTGGGCAATGTTTCTTTCTTCTGTTTTCCTGGAAGCTTAAGTGGAGTGGGCAGGCCTGACGTATGGCAGTGCTGCACGAGGCTCTGAACCATGACTCCTGAGCTATGGACGAGGTTTAGCTATATGAGAAATCAAGTGATTCACGTGTCCGTTTTGTAGTGCAGACGTCACCCGGGTCTTAAAAACCAATGTGTGATTATATCTGTAAAGTCCCACAACTTGGCCAACATGGAAGGTACGGGGTATCACTGACTCTATATTTGGTAATAGTTGCATACATAAAAGATGGTAGACATGACGCATTTCTGCGACTATGAACGTTTGTTGTGCATTCAGTGGAGTGTTGTAGCTGTAGTAATACAGGGCTTTGAAAGGTTTAAGTTGTAGTTTTTGGCACATGAAGGGCAGCTAATATATATACATATGTGGTTATTCAGGTACACTGTAGAACTTGGTGCTGGAATTCAGTGTTCGAGTCTCGGAGTTGCGTCCACATCCTGTTATTGTAGAGTAATGACGTATTGTACGCGTGCCTGAAAATGTATTGTAAGTACGGTGCTCATGTTAATAGCTAATATAGTTTTGAGTTGATTTTGCGCTATATAAAAATGCTTAAAAAAAAAGAAAGGAGAAAAAGCCCACACTTACTGTCACAGGTAAGATGGTTGCATACACTATTTATAGCACAATATAATGTGGTAGGGCAGAGGAGCAGCATTTTACAAACATAATAAATACACAAACACAAATAGATAGTTGAAGTGTGTACAGGCACGTGTGCTCGACTCCATTTTATTACGTTGCTGTTAGTAGCAAGTTGAATAATAATCATGATATCATACATAGATATTTAATCGTAAACGGTTTATGACTTCTGCTGTACAAAGGTAGGAGCACTACATGTGAAATAATACACAGAAGATTCTGTCGTAAAGGGTTCATGAGTTGTGGTGCACTGAGGTAGAGGCGGTTTGTGTGGAATCTGCGATGAGGCTTGGTGGAGGCAGAGCGTACTGGTAAGAATGTCTTTTGGCTACCGAATTTTGCCTTAATACGGCCACGTGGGGATTACTTACGGTGCACAGAGCTAGTGGTACGTGTTGCCTACTGGAGTGCATAATGTGTAATCACAATTGAAATAAAAGATGAAACATGTATGGAATACATTGTCGAAAAGTGTTTCAGGGACATTGTAGTTCAAGTTGTGACCTGTGCTACCCACAGTGTGCCTTTGCATTTGCAGCATGAATCTTGTTTTTAAACTAAACATAGAACTGATATAAAATAAGTTTTTAAAGGAAGGCTACTAAAGGGGTATTGTATAGGTTTTGATAGACGTTTTATTTAGTTTGATACTGTAGTCTACAAATAATGAATAAAGAGTCCGTTGATTTCTACATGTAAACGGTCACGTGGAGATGAATTATGGTGCACTGAGTTAGTTGTACCTTTGGGACTGAGCGTGTGCGTAACCTGCGATGATGCATGGTCCGGACAGGCCGCACTAGGGGTAATCTTTTTTGACCACTGATTTTTGGTGTACTGAGTTAGTGGTACGTCTTGTGTTTAGCGTGTGCTCATCCTGCGATGATGCGTGGTCTGAACGGACTGCACTCAACGCATTGAATGTTATATTCTGGATTACATGTACTTTGAGGGGGAAAAAAATAACATCGATGGTTATCATTTGTTCTACAAACTAGGTCTACTGATTGCTCCCTATTACAAATAAATATTTGCACTTCACGCAGTGCATTCTAACTTTTTTCAAATTGGCACGTATGTCTGGTGGCGATGTTAACCCCTTCGCTGCGGCGGCTATTCCGCCGCAGCGCTAAAGGGGCGGGGCGGCCGCGCGGCCGCCGCATGCTGGTGACAGAACCGCTCCGTCACCAGCTACAGTTGAGCTGTGCTGGTGACGGAGCGGTTCCGTCATGACCCGCCCCGCTTTTTAGAACGCCCGCGCAGGCGCGAAATCAGCGCCGCGCAGGCGCGGCGGCCGGGCCATGACGGAACCGCTCCGTCATCAGCACAGCTCAACTGTAGCTGATGACGGAGCGATTCCGTCATCAGCATGGAAGGGGTTAAAGGTGATACCTCAAAGGTACTTGGTATTGCTGGTGGTGGAGGTAATTTTTTGGTGCAGTCTTCTACATTTTTCCCTGGTGTTTGCAATGTAGATGTTAGGGTGGACTGTATCATCTGCAATCATGATTGAAATGGAATATCGAACATGTAGGGGCAGTATGTCTCACCGTGACATAAAACTGTTTACTCTTATTTGCGGTGATTTAAGGTGCTCAGAGTTAGTACAATCTATGGCGCTGAGCTTGTACGCATCCTGCGATAATGCGCAGGGCAGGGGGGCCGCACTGGGATAAAAGTTTTTTGCCTAGTGAATTTTGCCCTAATAAGGCCACGGGGAGATGACTTGAGGTGCAGTGAGTTAGTGGTACCAAAAGAACTCAGTGTGTGCACAGCCTGCAATGGTTCGTGTTTCGGGGGGCCTCAGTGGTATAATGTATGTTGCCTACTGGAACGCGTCATGTGCAATCGCCATTCCACCTGATCGTGAGTCCTCACAATGTAGATCCAAGGCAGTAGTTATCACAAACATCAAAAAAAAATTTGTTGTATCGTTTAACAAAATATGAGGACATAAAGTACAATTATCTCTACGTTAAATAAATCAAGGCAAAATTTCATGCTGTCCATAGTATAGATTCAAAGCTGAATTGACGTTGTAAACCCTGGTCTGAAAAACTGTAGATCGAAGGCAGTACTGAGCACAGATATAGACGAAGGATGTCTGTCACTTATTTTAACAAAATCTGAATACATTGAGTACAGTTGTCTCTGCATTAAATAAATCAAGGGCGAATTCCCTACTGTCCGTAGTGTAGATGTAAAGTTGAATTCAAGTTGTGAACCCTGCTGTTTGCAGTGTAGATCGAAGGCACTACTCAACACAAACATTGATGGATGTTTTTTTGTCACAGTTAACAGAATTTGAGGACACAGTACAATTGTCTCTGCCTTAAATAAATCGAGAATTAATTTAATATTGTCTGTAGAGCTTATGCGACACTAGTACCAAGTTGTAAACCCTGCTGGTTGCAGTGTAGATCGAAGGCAGTAGTTGACAGACATCAAGGAATGCTTTTTTTGTCACAGTTAACAAAATCTGAGGACACAGTACAATTGTCTCTGCCTTCAAAAATTCAAATATGATTTCAATGATGTCTGTAGTGATCCAGCGCTTCTGGTACCAAGTGGTGAACTCTGTTGATTGCAGTGTACATTTGAAGGCAGTACTCAGTACATACATTGAGGAATGTTTCCTGTGGCATCCTTTAACAAAATTGTGACATAAATCAAGGCTAACTTGAATGCTGTTCATAGTGTAGATGGAAATCTGAATTCAAGTTGTGAGCCCTGCTGTTCTCAGTGTAGATCGGAGGCAGTAGTTGACACAGACATCGAGGAATGCTTTTTTGTCAAAGTTAACAACATCTGAGGACACAGTACAATTGTCTCTACCTTAAATAAATCGAAACTGAATTCAATGTTGTCTTTAGTGCTACTGCGCCACTGGTACCAAGTAGTGAACTCTGTTGATCTCAGTGTATATTTGAAGGCAGTAGTCAGTATACCTATTGAGGAATGTTTTTTGTAGAATTCTTTAACAAAATTGTCTCTGCCTTACAAAAATCAAGGCTAAGTTGAATGCTGTCCGTAGTGTAGATGGAAAGCTGAATTCAAGTTGTGAACCCAGCTGTCCGCAATGTAAATCGGAGGCAGTAGTTGACACAGACATCGAGGAATGCTTTTTTGTTACATACTTTAATAAAATCTGAGGACGTAGTATAATTGTCTGTACCTTAAATAAATCAAGACTGAAATCATTGTTGTCTGTAGTGCTAATGCGCCACTGGTACCAAGTTGTAAACTCTACTGACCGCACTGTAGATCGAAGGCAGCAGTGACTACTGATATCGGCAAATAATTTTTGTGACTTATTTTAACAAGTCTCTGCGTTACATAAATCAAGGCTACATTCAATGTTGTCCGTAGTGTAGATCGAAAACTGAATTTAAGCTGTCAACCCTGCTGTCCGCAGTGTAGATCAAATTCAGTAGTAAATACAGACATAAGTCTGCGGTGCTGTTGCGCTGAGTACGCAATGGGCCTGTATCGATGAGGCACGTGGTCATGGAGGCAGACACATGGCAGGGTGAGGAGGTTCGCTGTGGTGGAGTCTCTACTCTTTGCAGAAGTGAACAACGCCCAAGGCGTAGCCTAATTATTTATAGTCTTACGCTGACTTTGCGTACGTTGGACCAGCCCACTCCACTTCTGTTTCAAAGGGGGGAGGGGACACAGCTACATGACTGAAATATTCCCCAGTGTCTGAGATAATATGGTTGCATCCAATATGCAGTACACTACAAGTATTAATGGTATATCTACAAATGGAAAAGTTTTTGGTTTGTATAGTAAATTGTGTATAGCATTTCACCGGTAGTCTTGGCGTTGTGTACATTAATGTTGATGTGCAAGTTCTTTCCCTTATACATACTTGGTTGCCACATCTCTGAACATTGGGATAGTGTGCTGTTGAGGGTATATATTATTTTGGGAAGTTCTGTTTTGCACCACCTGTGAAGTAGTATAGGGGGGGGTTAGGAGGGGTGGTTGTAGTGGTGGTGGCTTCCGGGTATTGTGATTTTGTTTGGTGTCGGAAGTGTATAATTAGTACCTCTATCACATATTGCTCTTTAAATATGGGTGTGAGTTAGATGTAATTCACGCAGTACATAGTCGACGTTCTTACATTAGTTAAATGTTGGTGTTAATTTGTTAGTGATAAGTGGCACTATTGCCTGTTTTTTAGGTAGCATTGCAGATTTGGTTTCTTGTTGAAAATATGGGGAAGTGGTCAACATTATAATTAGGAATTGTCATTTAAAAAACCTTTGAAATTCACAAAAAAACATAGGTTTCAGGCAGGGTATAGTTAGGAATTATCATTTAAAAAACCTTAGAAATTCACTGAAAAAAACATGGGTTCCAAGGGTGTTATAGTAAGCTGGACATTTCTCTCGTACAAAACTATTGAAATTCCCACGTTATAGTTAGCTGTACTAACTATGACTCGCGCGTCAACAAACAACTGCTGATGAAGTCACATATTACATCATTCATGACCTGGTCAGTGACATCACTGATGACATTTCAAATGACATCACTGATGACATCACTGATGACATCATCCACGTGACAATCTGATACACCTCATCATACACTAGTACAACCTTTCATCACTCACTTTAAAATATAAACTACCATTTTTGAAACCGTTAACACACCAATACAAGTTTATAAAAATCCAATCAGTGATTTGTAGATCTACACACACATGTAAGCAATTACCTATAGATTCACTCATACATACCGACAAAGATAAATACAACACTATTAAATATACTGGTACACTTATATTGACATTACACACCAGCACACATCCTATTCACTTATGCTGTCATCCTACTCACTTATGCAAATACTTGATCATACTTACATTTACTCAGCTACACACTTATACAAACATAACTTTATTTATTGATATAGAAAGTAACTCATAGTTAGTGTGTCATTAAATCACTATTACAAGTATACAGTTTACCATACAGTCACTCAAACAATCACTGATTGTTATGTATACTTATTTATATACACCAACTGTCACATACAGAGCCTGTTATATTTCTATATTGTTGGATATGTATCATTGAGAAATACATTTACTCATAAAAACACCCATTAACAGATTCACTCACCCAAACACGTGTTTCTACATGTAGTCTTAACCTTATATACCTACTAAATGAAGTATTTACACATCTTTGGACAGTCACACACCTCCCACCCAACCACACACACATTCACTCTACCATACAAATACTCACTTAACTAATTAAAAACTAAAATAGAGTTTCAAATAGGTACTAACCAACGTATGCAGTAGTTTACTCAACAACACACAGAGTGATACACATATTCACACAGTTTAATCACTATCTCATGTATTTAGTGAGACACTTTAAAATTGACAGTTATACAGTCAATCACAGTGCTACTAAATCCTTCATTCACACACTTATACATCCACTCAATCTTCAATACAGATTCTTATGTATGTAATACTTATTAAAATATCGAACCAAACCACATTCACTGGATGATGTCATCAGTGATGTCATCAGTGATGTCATTTGAGATGTCATCAGTGATGTCATCAGTGATGTCACTGACCATGTCATGAATAATGTAATATGTTACATCATCAGCAGTGGATTGCGGGCGCGGAGTCATAGTTAGTACAACTAACTATAATGTGGGAATTTCAATGGTTTTGTACAAGTGAAATGTCCAGCTAACTATAACACCCTTGAAACCTATGTTTTTTTCAGTGAATATATATATATTCACTTAAAAAACCATAGGTTTCAGGCCTTATATAGTTAGGAATTAGCATTTAAAAAACCATTGAAATTGCTCCTATATAGTTAGTTGTACTAACTATAATTTGCGCACCCGCAATCCACTGCTGATGATGTCAAATATTACATCATTCATGACATGGTCAGTGACATCACTGATGAAATCACTGATGACATCTCAAATGACATCACTGATGACATCACTGATGACATCTTATTTGACATCACTGATGACATCACTGATGACATCATCCAGTGACTTTGGGTTTCTGTAAAGTTTAAATATGTTTTACATATTGAAGATTGAGTGGATGTATAAGTGTCTGGATGAAGGATTTAGTAGGTGCGTGACTGACTGTATGAATGAGTGAGTGATTAAATGTGTCTTACTAAATGCATGGGTTAGTGACTAAATTGTCTGAATGTGTGCATCCGTATTTCTGTTGTGTAAGCTGCTGCATGTGTTTCAAGTTGCCGAATGGTGATACGACTGCGGCATACGCTGTTACGACTTTGCATACTATTGTTGAAACCGCACGTATCCCACATAATTCTGCGCAAGCAGCAGAGTTGATTGCACTTACGAGAGCATGTGTGTTGGCGAAAGGAAAGCGAGTGAATGTGTACACTGACAGTCAGTATGCCTTTGGTGTTGCCCATAGTTTTGGACATTTGTGGAGTGAGCGTGGTTTTCTTATTTCGCATGGTACTAAGATTCAGTATGGTCAGTTGGAGAATGAGCTTCTCGAGTCACTGACCTTGCCGTTGCAAGTGGCGATCGTGAAATGCAGTGCACACAAAAGGATTACCGATGATGTTGGTCATGGAAATGCGTTTGCAGATGAAGTCGCGAAAGAAACTGCAAGGAATATGATGAGTCGAATGTATGTTGCGGGTTCGGCGAGAGGGGTTCCGGATAGAGGGATGTGTGAAGACACAATTGAAAGTGTGAAATCCATTCAATCTGAAGCTACAGAGAAATAACTGAAGGTGTGGAAAGAAAGAACGGGTAAATTGGATGCGAATGGTTGTTGGGTTGAATTGTTGGAACATCAGCGTTGGTTGCTGCCCGATGCGTATGTACCTGCAGTGGTTACAATGGCACATGGGATGGCTCACATCAGTGTGAAAGGGATTTGCAAGTTGATGGCAAGAACTGTATGGTGTTTCTGAAATTCAACCCTGGTAGGGGAACACCAACTCCAGCTGGTCATTTTGCTCCTCCTACGTACCCGTTCGAGGTTTTGCAGCTAGATTTCATCCACATGGAGAGGTGCAACAATCTGAAATACGTACTCATTGTTGTTTGTGCCTTTTCAAGATGGATAGAAGCTTACCCCTTGAAAGACAATAGTGCCTTATCGACAGCTAAAGCCCTTGTCAAAGAATTCTTCCCCAGATTTGGAATGCCAAGAATGGTCTGGAGTGATAATGGGAGTGAATTTGTGGGACGAGTGATGAAGAGAGTATGTGAAGGGCTAGGCATTGATCAAAAGTTCCACGCTGCAAATCACCCCCAATCAGCTGGATTAGTAGAATGCTATAACGGCACCCTGAAACTAAAAATGGCCAAAATCCAAGCGAGCACTGGTCTTAAATGGCCTGACGCTCTACCCTTGGCACTGCTATCAACAAGAATGACTGCACACTCGCGATTGGGACTTAGTCCGTATGAGATCGTGTTCGGCCGTCCGGCCAACATATGGGGAATGCCAAGGCCCACTAAATTCAGTGAGGTAGAACATCCTGTGCTGCTTGACTATTTGTACGAATTGACGGCTAAATTGCGTGTTTTACACCAACAGGTTCACAGTACCCTACCGCCAGCTTCTGACGATCCAGGCCACGCTATTAAACCTGGCACCTGGGTCCTGGTGCGCAACTTCCAGCGAACCAAGAACGAGCAGCCTCGCTGGACGGGACCCCACCAGGTGCTGTTGGCAACACGCTCCGCAGTCCGAGTGCACGGCAAGAAGTACTGGGTGCACGGAGTCCATTGTAAACGGGTTCCGTTGCCCTTGCCATATTACCGATGGGTCCAAGAGAGGATTGCTGACTCTGAGACTGAAAGCTTGCCTCGCTTCCTGCTCTTTAGTGATGCACAGGTGAAAGGAACAAACTGTGCAAGCGAGAGTGATGACATTCTACAAGGTTCTGTGCCACCCTCAATGCGATTGAACACTACCGAGCCTGAACTTTTGTTCCAGGACCAAACAACACCTGGAAGAACACATTACAATTTGAGGCCAAGAACTATGACTATGGACAAATAAAAAATGTTTTTTCTATTTTCGAAAGTGCAGCTCTCTCTCCTCTCTGAGAAACTTGTTTATTTTTGTTTTTTCGAACCGCCATCTGGGCTCTGCTGCTAGGGTCGCGGCTGCCCAAAGTCTTTGGGGTGCAGCCGAAGACGTTAGTCGACGGTTCTGGTTGGTCTAAGGGAGTTGCCCTGGACTGACGGAAGCACTCCTTAGCAGAATCACCCTACCGCCGCGGGCAGCAATTCTAGAGGATGGAATTTTCCAAGATGGAGAGACCTGCCAAATCAATGAACTTTGAAACCAGAATATGCACTGTGATGGCAAGAACACAATTTGTGATAATATGCATTTTTATGTTGTGTAGTATAATTACGTTTTAATAGGCTATGCTTTATTCACTTTTCGAGTGTCATTTGCACACACTACACAGCCCACACCTCCTCCTCTTGTTTCCCCGCATTCTTTTCACCCTCTGTCTGAACACGAGTCTGCCAGAAGTTTGGAGTTTGTAAATAATTCATTCGTTCAGCTCTTACACCAACACCAGTTGATAATGAACACAACTAATTGTTGGGTGTGTGGACTTATGCCACACACAACAGATAAAGGTATTCCATATTTTGTGTTGCCATTTAGCTACTATGGTTCTTTATGGGCATTTCAAACAATGTTCCTATTTGCCATCGAACTATATCCCCCACGTTCCACGAGAAGTAACTCAAGCAACAAGGCCTTAGTGGTAGGAATCACAAATATGAGCAGGGATATTGACACGTATAGAACGATTCCTAGGGATGAGTTGAAGGCTTACAGCAGATGGAACACCACAGGGAACAGAGTTGCCTTGAGTGAAAGTATGCTAGCAAAGAAATCCTCCCTGATCTGGATCGTACCCCATCAGGGTCACCTATGTCTGCAGGGAAATGGCAAGAACCCCAGAGCTCAGTTAGGGAAGAGTGTCTGTACTGAAACTTATGTCTTTTCATCCCAGACCTCTCCTCCATTCTTAGCAACTAAGGGCACTTACTTCATCTGCCATGATAGAGCATATACATGGTTGCCCCCTGACTTCTCGGGCACATGTTTCATTTCGTTCCTGTTGCCTCCCACCTACACGGCTGCGGCAGATTACCATAGGACAAAGACAGTTAGAGGTGTCGTGAGTAAAGACGACACTACGGGTCAGGAGTTTGGTGACTTCATAAAAGGTTTTCTGCCGTTTTGGGGGCCTATGGTGAACAGCAGGAATATTCACCAATTGACGAGGGTAGTTGAATCTACGATAGTTGAAACTACCGGTGCCCTTAGTAACTTGACTGCGGAGCTCCAGTCGGACCGCCTTATGACTCTTCAGAACAGAGCCGCATTAGACGTCATACTTGCAGACCGAGGTGGGGTATGTAAAGTGATCCAATCAAGTTGCTGCATCTTTTTCCCAGATAACGCTCTGACTGTATACCAGGCCATCTCCAAATTACATAAAATCTCTGAATCAATTCATGTGGATAAAGGAGATTGGTCACTGATGGGGTGGTTCTGGGAACTGATATCGGCCTGGGGATGGAAAATTCTGATAGTCATTGGGATGGCCTTAGCCATTCTTTTTCTGTTCTGCCTATGTGTACAGTGCGCTCCTGCAATATGTGGCCTCTGTGCTACATCATGTATAAGGAAGCCTGTATCAAGAAACGAGCTAAGTAATAGGATGATGCTACAGCAACATCTCAATGACTTTGTGAATATAGACCTAGACTCAGATTAGCATGAGTATGGGTTGTTTTGCCTATGTAAGGGCAAAAGGAGGGTCTGTGGTACTGAGAATATGGACCCGTGTCATAAACATCGTCGTATCATGACGATTTTGGTATCAGCAGACCGGAAATGGCGAATATGCTATGCACAAGTATTTCCGTCACGATCGAGTGACGGAATCACCGTTAAATCAGCATTTCCGTTCTGAACCCTCGGGTTCCATTTTGTGAATGGCATCCATTTTGTGATTGCCCTCACATAGCCAAATGACTAAAGCCAAAACCTGGTCCGAAGGACAGGTACACCTTAGCTGACTCCTCTGTGACCTGGGCAAGCTGACTCCACTGCCCGAAGGCAAACCTGTTCGGCCAGGTCTCTTCCCAGTGGCCGAGCTAGATTTGTATCAAGACACAACATATCATAAACCTTTCATCGCACACAAACCATGCCTAATCTTACACACACCTGTCCCTGTTTCTTGCTTTATGACTTACTTTACGAGGAGGAGGAACCCGATTTTATTGGGGGTCCATCGATATCTGATGAGAAAACTGGGTCTTCCCGGGTAATCAATTACGGGCTGGTCAAACCAAAATATGTGCTTGTCATCATGACTCTGCTTTTCCTTTGTAGTGAAAATATGTGTATGATCTTACTGTAAAACAAGGAATTTATGCCCGAAGCTCAATATTTTGTATAAAAGACGAAGGCTGGCTTTGTAAGTTTGAGCAGTCTCCTGAGAACATACATGCCGTTGTACTTCTAGGATACCTGTTACTGGCTGCAGCCAATAAATACGATCTTTGACTTCACCCAGAAGACTCTGTGTTTCTGTAGTCCGAAACAGGACGACTCAGAGTTTTCAGGTGTGTTCCCTGGCACCGCCGGGTCCATAAAAACCCGGTACTCCATCACGTTTAGAAAAGCAAGGGCACTTAAGGACAACCTTGTGAGGAGCCATTATGAGGGGAATTCTGTCAAACCTACTCTGCAACAAATGAATGGATTTTATCCCTGTGGCCGATGTAAGGCTTGTAAATACAGTAAGCGAACTCTCACATATAAAGTACAGGGACTAGTGACACCCAGACGGATACAGAAATTTTTAACATGCTCTACTCCGTATACAGTATACTGCTTGGTGTGTCCATGTGGGCTTAGATATATTGGAAGCACCACACATCAAGCAAAGATACGCATACTGGAACATATGAGAGCCATTAATAATGTGGATCAAGCCTACCCCGTTGCCAGACACTTTGAGAAGGAGCATAATCACAACAGGGATCTGCTGTCGTATTTTTGCTTAGATAGTGTCCCGGCAAGCATAAGAGGGGGTGACCGGTTACAGAAATTGAGGCAATTAGAATCGCGGTACATTATAGATTTGCAGAGTAAAACACCGAACGGTCTTAGCATCCATGAAGAACTGGCGGTACATTTGGGATAATAGATGTTCTGAATTGGCTTGGCCCATACAGGGCGTGATTTTAACAAAGAGGCATTACCTAGGACGTGGTGCATAGCAATAGCCCATTCAGGGCGTTATTCTTTAAAGATACCTATTTTATTTAATATGTTATCTTTATTGCCATCGAAAGGCAGTGATTGTTGACTTGTATACATAGTGTTATTTGACATTTGATATCCATTGTCACTTTAATATGCATGTTCCAATATGGCGTTACACTTTGCTCATGAATGCATGCTAGTCCTAAGTCGATGTCGATGATTTGTCACATGCTCACTGCTTAAAATACGAATGGCCGCCGCGCGTTTCTGTACAACAACTGACGAAAGCCTATGCTGAAATGCGTCTTGATGTGCTGAGAGTTTCCCATTAAAAATCGGAGTGGAAACCACCCCCGCGAGTGCTGCGTTCCTTTTCAGGTTGTGTGCCTGGGGATGTTGGGAGCATTTAAAAAACCTATGAAATTCACTGAAAAAACCATAGGTTTGACACATGTTATAGTTAGCTGGAAATTTTACTGACATAAAACCAATGAAATTCCACGTTATAGTTAGTTGGACTCACTATAACTTGCGCGTGCAATGCACTGCTGATGACGTCACATATTACATCACTCATGACATGGTCAGTGACATCACTCATGACATCACTGATGACACCATCCTTGTGACATAGTGACAGACCTCCTTTCACTGTAATGTAATCCTTGAAACACATATTCAAAAAATAGAAACTGAAATTTAAAAAAAAAAATGCAGATACCCATATCAGTTACAGCAAGTAATTCCACCATCTATATACACATCCACTCATACATATACTCACTCATCATATGAAATGATACACCTATACACCCTGTTACACACCGACAATCATCGAAAAGTTACTCACAGACATACTCACACGTGCAAATAAACTATTGAACATCCATTTATTTGAATATAGACTTATACACACACTTCCACCTTACTTCTATTGAAAATTACACATATTTATTCTCTTAAACAATCACTTATAGAAACACATACTTATTTAAACAGGAACTCTTTCAATCTCTTACTCTCACATATACTCACTTATATACATCAATATTCACATATACTAGATTAAAACATATGTCGTTACTGATAAAGACACTAGTGAGACAGTCATTCACTCACTAACAAACACATATACACACTCATCCACCCATACAGTCCTGCACATATGCTGTCTTCAAAACACATACAAACAGAGAGTCAGTCACTCATGCATCTATGTGCTAAGTAATACCCCCACCAAACCATATAGACACTCATACTGATACTAAGAGAAACATCTAATAACCCATATACATACGCATGTAGCTACTTACCAACACATGTAGCCACTTATACACAAAGTAAAACACTAATATATATATTTAAATATTTAAACATTACTCACTAATATTTATTTTTCAGAAAGACACATATTCACTGGATGGTGTCATCAGTGATGTCATGAGTGATGTCACTGACCATGTCATGAGTGATGTAATATGTGACGTCATCAGCAGTGCATTGCACGCGCAAGTTATAGTGAGTCCAACTAACTATAACGTGGAATTTCATTGGTTTTATGTCAGTAAAATTTCCAGCTAACTATAACATGTGTCAAACCTATGGTTTTTTCAGTGAATTT
Source organism: Lissotriton vulgaris (assembly GCF_964263255.1). NCBI lineage: Eukaryota > Metazoa > Chordata > Amphibia > Caudata > Salamandridae > Lissotriton > Lissotriton vulgaris. Next base: position 95,347,645 of record NC_141695.1, read on the forward strand.
CATAGGTTTTTTAAATGCTACTTCCTAATTATAACGTGTGTAAAACCTATGTTTTTTTCTGTGAATTTCATTGGTTTTTAAAATGCTAATTCAGAAAAATGTCGTGTATGCAACCTATACTTTTGGCAATAAAGTTCTGGCAATATTTTTTTCGAAAACAAGCCATTTTCTTCACTGTTCAAGTTCCATAGAGACTCCTTGTAAAGCAATACAGAATTCGAAAGTCTGTACCTTGCCTTTTTTTAAACACATTAAAATTTGTCTGTAAATAAAAATAGCCTTACTAAACTTTCGTGCGCGACCCGGTGTACGCACTCTCGGCAACAGTTGTCAATAAAATGGATATCGCATTTCCAGGCTTTCGTGCGCGACCGAGTGCGCGCACAGGCCTATATATTTCGTGAAAACGTTGCGATTTGAACTTATTGAAATTCTTCATACACCCCTCAAAGAACTTATAGTACGTCAAAGAGACTGTACCTAGACTTCTTTTTTATTCTTATGAAACTTTTCAGTAAATGGAGCCAAATGTCTTCTTAAACTTTCGTGCGTTACCGGATGTACACACCTTGGTATTTTTTTTAGAAATATAAAACGTTTCATACTTTAACAATTGTGCGCTTAAATCCAGCTCAGAAGATATACAAAATCATGATGGTAGTTGGTTCAACCCGGACCGTTTATTAGAGGTAGATCGTCCGACTCCACCGGAAGACACCCCTAATAAAAAGGACATATATATAAAATGCGGACTAGCCGCTGTATCGTGCTAGCATACTATAACATATAAATCGTTAGAAAAAACAAAAGGAATCGAGCAAAATCAGTAGGCCACTGATGAGATCTTTTTTTGACCTCGCTAAAATAGAAAAATTAGGAACAACCCCTCATGAGAAATATGAAACTAGTGAGAGAAACCGAGCTCGACGCCATGATGGCTGCAAGACAGCTCGGCTCTGCCGTCCACCCCACCCAAAATAACGACAAATATTATAAAGATACACAACACACCAGCAAAGTAACAGGGTAAAACGTTTTATTAAATAACTATTTACATGGCAGCCTACTGCAACATGAAAACAACACTTTCAATTGGTTCTTAATAGTTTCAATTCTGGAATTTACACGCAGCACTCCACCCACTTCCCTCACTATCTTTTCTACTCTCAGGAGACAACAACGTCCTACATCTTTTGGAAGACTTTGGTGAAATGGCTACCGTATCTCATTCATCTTCCGAATCTGACCAAAATGATCGACTACCTTTAATAAGAAAAAATAAATCTTTCATCTGGCAATTTTTCACTTATCCTGAAGATCAAAAGAAAGTGAATGCACCAAAAGTAACCTGCACGATATGTGACTTGGTTCTCTTAAGAAGAAATCCAGCAAAAAAATATTTCTTTTCCATACATACCATGGTGCGGCATGTCAAACAAGTGCACCCTTTGCAATTTGCAGAGGCAACGACAAGAGACCTGGCCACGCTATTACCATTAGAGGTGGCCAGCACATCTTCTGATCGACGACCTGTATCTCCATGCAGTGCAGAGATGGACTTCAGATATTTAACTATATATGGTCTATAACCTATGGTTTTTTCAGTGTTTTTCTTTGTTTTTTAATAGCAAATATCAAAAGCTTTTTTGTGGAAAATGACTACAATTAGGTATACATAAGCGGCGTTCATTTATGTTCACCACAGCCATTGATAAAAGTAAAGTGAAAGTCGCGAAACAGTGGCCACGCCATCTAGTCCCTTTTAGGCCCCATCATGCACGTAAGTAACAGCCATTTTCTGTGTCATGGCCTCTCTGCCCACTGCCAATAGCCTATGATTGTTCAAAATTGGTTCTCTTTGGGTCATTCTCTGTTCACAAATAAGCATAAAGTCGCAATACTCTATTTAGTTTTTAAAAAGGACATATATATAAAATGCGGACTATCCGCTGTATCGTGCTAGCAAACTATAACATATAAATCGTTAGAAAAAACATGAATATAGAGAGAGGAACCGAGCTTGACGCCATGATGGCTGCAAGACAGCTCGGCTCCGCCACCCACCCCGCCCAAAATAACGACAAACACTATGCAAATATTATAAATATATACAACACACCAGCAAAGTAACAGGATAAAACGTTGTATTAAATACCTATTTACATGGAACCTACTGCAACATGAAAACAACACTTCTAATTGCTTCTTAGTAGTTTCAATTCTGAAATTGAACACCCAGTACATCCAGAGGTCATGTCCGACAAGTTGTGTGGGGGGATACCTTGCTAATGCCGCCACCCCCACCACCTTCTGTAGGAAGGACTCTGGATATCCCTGCCTTGCACAAATGTCATAAGTTCTGGATGTTGAGAGCCATACTTCAGGGTCCGACAAGTTGTGTGGGGGGATGCCTTGCTAATGCCGCCACCCCCACCACCTTCTGTAGGAAGGACTCTGGATATACTTGGTCCCTGAGAGGCTTCGATGTCCCTGCCTTGCACAAATGTCATAAGTTCTGAATGTTGAGGGCCATACTTCAGGGTCCAAGAAACGCGGACTCGGAGGGGGCGCTTGGCTCCTGCCCCCTCCCCAAGTCTTGTTCCCCTGGTATGGCCTGAGATCGCCCCCGACATAGGCGGCCGGCTCCCGGGGTCAGGCGGAACTTCTTGCCTTTTAATGCCTCTTCCATTCTGGACCTTGTCCCACAATCCGTTTGACCTGAAGACACGTCCTGCGGTGCCCTGGTCCAACCATCACATTTACACCGTCTCACCCGCCATCCGGCTGAATTGCACCCACTCTTCCGATACAGCGACAGGCGGCTGCCACGGAGCTCAGGAAATGGCGGTCGGCTCCACAGACTTGGGCCTGGCCTGCAAGGATGGCTCTGGGCAACCCTGGAACTCGGACGCTTGACTGCTAGGGCATGAGCCCCATTCCCAAAAGCGTCCCGTCAGCCTTGAAGATTCTACAAGAGTCACCGAGGCCCCCGACTCCTGCAGACTTCCGGTGGGGAGCGACTGCCATGATTGCTCGCGGAATGGCCACGACGTAGCCACGAGGTGCTCTCATGCTGACGCCAGCTTCAGTCTGAAACATCCAGAAACACTGTAGACTACCAATTCGATCAGTTCCGGTGGAGCCCCAACGACGTATCGCGTTCTTGCGTCATCCGTCATATGACGCACCGCGTTAGCGCACCCGGAAGTGCTCCGGTGCGCGAGGCGCGAAGCGCAGCTTCCCGGAAGCAATGCGGAGCGCGTAACGTAAGCAATTACATTTCAGTTGGTTCTCCCTCACAATATTTTCAATGTCACATAAAACTCACCCATCACCCACTGCCATCTCTGGCTGTTTCCATGGTAACACCTCATTCTGCACCTGGCTGAAGGCACAGGTCAAAAGTTCATATCTCAACGTTCTACAGCAAAGTAACAACACTGTTTTCCCTCCAGAAACACCTGCCAATCCACAGCTCTGTTACATGTCTTTTTTTTTCACACCCAATAGTACTTTTCGTTTAACATAAACATTAACATGCAACGTACTGTTCAATCTCCACTTCTTACAATCAACCAATCATTTTTATTTTTTAAACCACACCCAGCCTCTTCCTTTTTCTTTATTTAGAATTTCAACTTCTAACTACCATTCCACTTCCAGAACCGATCGGAGGACGACTACAAATCCCTTGAAAATGAAGGTCTGGCTAATAGGACACAGTTATATTCACTGGAGTGAAAAATATGCAGTAAGCAGACGAATTTGCAACCTCAGCTTACCAAATGTACACATAACATGGATTTCCAAAAGAGGATTGAAATGTCACCAATTGATTCCATTGGTGAAAACTTTTATGCATCTCCCAGAACCAGACCTTATAATTGTGCACTGTGGTGGGAACGATCTAGGCACAATCACTGGGGTAGGTCTGGAAATGCTTCTAAAAGACACCTTTCGACAATTGATGACACTTTTTCCTCGATCTGCCTTGGTATATTCCAATATATGCCAAAGACAGAAATGGAATTGGTCCAATCACCATTGTGCACAATTTGAGAAAGCAAGGAGACATGTAAATAAATCTGTTTCTGCGTTCCTCAGAGATTATAGCATGGGTTCTATATACCACAACAACTTGCGATACCACATGCAAGACGTCTACAGGAGAGACGGAGTTCATTTCACGAATGAGGGAAACAGAATCTTCCTCTGCAACATCAGGCTCTGCATCGGTACTTACTTATAAATGCAGAAAACACTCAATTAACACAATGGCTCTTTTCAGAGCCACCTTATATCTAAGCACTCAAACTTCTGATTTATCTCCATTTTCACACTCTTGTAAAAAGGTGTGCGCGACCGAGTGCGCGCACCACGCAACATTTTAAAAAAAAATATATATATTTTCGTGTTTAAGGGCCTTACTGCACACCCTGAGAAAACCTACGCAGCAAAACAATCTCTACCTTCTCCACTTTCCGTATTCCAACGCTTTGAAATTAACAATATATTTACTCGCAATGACAAAATGGCGGTCAACACTTCCTGATTTCCTTCGAATCGAACGTTAACAGACGTCACGCAACAAAATTCCGCTCGCGCAGCCGTTTGGGTGCGCGCACGTGTGCGCGCGTATACATATATATAATTGACTTTAACTTTAATTTCCTCAGCAACTACTGAACGGATTTACACCATTCCAAAAAAAGCGTAATCTGCGAGCCGGACTGTACAGTTTTGCCAAATTTCTTATAAATCCATTCACCCGTTCGACCTGAGGAAATATAAATTTTATGGTCAAGTTGGGTTCCCTAGCGTGTACCCCACCGTCTCCATGTACCAGCTTAAAGTGCATGTAACTTCCCTCCTGAGCCAGCTATGAAGACGCAAATACATTTGCGTCCAACGTTAACATGTCCTCTTTCAGACCCACCCTGAATGGGTTGAATAGTCCGTTCCTAAGTATGCTATGCCAATGTCTTTCTGTAGTGTACTTTACACGTTTTTCAGCTCTGGCAAAGTAGGCCCTGAATCCTGCCATCGAGCCTTTTCCTTCTGCCTTCTGACTCTGAAAGCCTCAGCCCAGGCTGTCTCTGCACCCGTGACCTCTGACTTACTTTCTGTGCGGCCCACCGTGCTCAGCTCAGCCTGCTGCCTGCCAAGACTGACTTCAACCTTCGAATTATCTGTTCCGCTCCTCGAAAATACATTCCTGCCTACTAGTTTAAGTAAACATCCTCCCAGCTGCAGGGCGAAGGGCCCGGCCTCACTGTCTCTGTGCAAGTAATTCATAGCTCTGTTACCATGGAAGGCCCATGCCCCTCGCATTCTCATACAGACACTTAGGCGCTTATACACGCATTCACAGTCAGTATAGAATAGCTTCTGCCCCAGAGACCTTTCCGTTTAGATAATATGGTTCCCAAACATCAGATATCAGATATGATAGAAGTACGAGTTGATCTGACATGCCAGACTTCTGTCTCTTTCCGCCAGTGTAAATGTCAAGTCCCCTGCACCCTCCAGTTTCACGTCAATCACACGTCATGCAGCTGCGCGCGCATCCAAGCCTCAGATTTCTGCTGACATTGCAACATTTCTGCTTTGTGCCACCCACTCGTGACACTTACATGTGACGTTTCTAGCCCACACCTCTAGTTCACGCCTTCTGATTACGTATCACTACCACGTGAATGTTGTTATCTTGTCTTCTCTCAGCTGTTACGCCTACTATATTGGTTTCTATGATGTGATTTAAGTATATAAGCTATGTATTGTCAATAAAATATTGCTCTATCCCTTCCTGAACCCCTGTGGTTGCAGGAACATGATATCCAGGTCATGACCATTCCTTTTTGAGGAATAAAACCCCTAAGAACTCTAACACCACGGACTCTGTTTTTTTCTTTCCGATTGAGTTATTATTGATTAAGTACTTACCTGCATAGAAATTAAGACGGTAAATTAAATATTTACGACATTTTGGCGCCCGAACAGGGACCCCTCCCCCACCCCACGCGCCGGTTGGTGCGTTGCAAGCTCTGTCCCCTGCCATCAGTTAGACGGAAACTACGCGTACTGGCAGGATTTCCTGTATCTCCCTCTGGCCCACGGAGGTGACGAAGACTGCGATCAGCACCCAGACGAGGCGGTGAGGAGTGCGGAGGATCCCGACCAGAGCCTAGCCGAAAGAAGCAAGGTCCGAGGTGTAAAGAGGCCCACCAGTTTCCGAAATATCCACGTGTCGAGTCGAGTCGAGTCCGGTCCAGTCCAGTCGAGTTTTCCGAGGCCTTCTGTTTCCGTGCTTCCCGGTGAGTACCATTGCTGGGACGTATCAAGACGGGTTTGGGTACACAAATTCGGTCTGCACTGTTTTAGACAGTGTATCTGTGCTGTTTAGCAGTACATCAGTTATTCAAGTTTTTGCATTGTCTCTGACAGTGTATCTGTGCTGTTTAGCAGTACATCCGGTATAGGGGGTAGTCATATATGTCTCAAATGTCTTTCATGTGATTAATGTTGTGGTATGAGTGTGACTGTTTTTAATGTGCATTATTGTGTTATTGTGTTCTTGTGTAACTAGCTGTATTCAGAATTAAGTAGCAAGGATTGAGCGTTCAGTATTAAGTAAACAAGATGCCGTTTTTCAACAAGTTAAAGCAGATAGGAACTAGGAAAGGGATACTAGAGGAAGAAATTCCTATCCCCCCTAGGGACACTCCTGGAAATTTTATGTACCACAAGCATGGCTTAGATGCCATATTGTATCTAGATTTATGGGCCGATTATACTAAGCATCTAGACGAAAGACACAGATGGCCTGTTACCGGAACATGGGATGCCGAGTGCATCATGAAGGTAGAGGAAGCGCTATGGAAAAAGAAAGCCAGACAGTCTCAGAAGGACGCCATAGAATTTTGGCGTAAGGAATAACATAAGCGTGCTGAAAAAGCACTCCGTAGAGAAGACAGACTTAAAGAATCAGATAAAGCCCAAGAAAACAAATTAGTTACTGAAGGGATTCGAGTAAAATCAGAGCAAATAGACCGTGCACGAAACAATCTCGTAAATGGTATGTATCTCGTGGCCGAGGGTTCGCCTGAGGCCACTTCAGAAATACCGAAAAATCTGCCGCCACCATTGGTTCCAACTAAAGTAACTCACAGGACCACTAAAGACATATTCCTGAATTCCTATCTAGAGGATGTAGCACCCGCTTACACCAATCTGCCTGTCCGCTTCCCGCCTACTGACGGTGACGGAGGTGGCAACCCGCCTCCAGACCCTATCCCGCCATTACCGCAATCAGGTTTCCCCGTTCGACAGCCCACCGTTCCCCCACCTCCACCACTTCCCGCACCTAAAATTGATATACCGAAACCGCTTCTACCTGATCCTACTAAAAGACAAGTTCAAGTACAGATGCAGACTCCACAGAGAGATAATGTCCAAGCTTCCGCCTCAGGAGGTGCGATGGGGGGTCTTCGGACCCCGCCACCAACACACAGATTACACCTTAGGGATATGCAGAGTCCTTTCACGTTCAAATCACCCCGTCTCGACATACTCAAAGAACCGCTTGCAGTTTGCAGATATGATCCAGTACCCGGCAAAGACGATAGAATGATGATGGCATCACTACGCTTACCACATGCTGCAGATTACCTACTGTTATTTTCAGGAATGAAAGAGCACCTAGATAGAATATATCACTTTGTTCAGACTGGGAAAGACCCTGAAAGTATTAAGGATGCCATGGCGCATCAGAAAGTTGACACTCAAGCATATATATTACGTTTTTTTATAAATTGCCTAATAAGAGAACGAGACAGGCCCGAGACAGAACAGGAGGAATTAGATGGACTCAACAAGTGGGGTCAAAATATATCCGAAGGAAAGCATGATAAAGGGGGTTGCATAGCCAGTATGTACAAGAGAATAAGAAAAGCAGTGATAGAAATACACGAAAAGGAGAAAGAAAGGGCCTCCTCCGAGGAGGAGGAAGAACCTGAAGAATCAGAAAGGACTACAGACACGATAGCGTATGTAGGTAAGGGAACTTACCTTAGGAAAGGCATTCGTCCTGAAAGCAAGAGAGTTTTTCTCTCTGGCATAACAAAACCGAATTCTCCGGAACACCAGTTCCAAGAGACTGATAAAAGGCTTCGAGACCGAATAGGTTACCACGTACTCAATTCTATGGATGAACAAGAACTAGCCCGGTCAGCAGTATTATGGGCTGACAATCCGAACATATACAATGATGACACAGTAGCGCAGACATTCCTGAACCTCTCCCCAGACGAGCAGAAATTAGCAGGTGTATACATGATTCAGCACCTTCTCACGTTATACAGAAACAAACATTCTGATCCATGTCCCTTACACGATACGTTAGAAGCACTACTCATGGATAGATGGAGAGGTCTAAGTACCAAGTTAATACAAATAATTCTAGAACAACGACATAGATATAACACTTTCGTAAGCTCCGAATATGTTCCCGCTCCGCCCCCAGAAAGAAAAATGTATCATATGGAGCGTCTGCATGGCATTGAAAGTCAGAACCCTTTACGAGAAGTGCATCCAGTTATGGGTGCCGATCACAACTTGAAACGTGTGTATGTACACACGCCTCTGACCAAGTTAGAACTGTTAGAAATGAAGAAACTAGTACCGTGTCATGACAAAGACCCTGCAGGTTTTCACAGAGAACTTAAAGACATGTTACTGATGGGGGATTACACATATGAAGATATCATGAAAATGTTAAAGGTACTGCTGCCCACCGGCATCTACGAGAAACTCAAGGAAAAAGAATGGGAGGTGGGAGAGAAAAAGATTGTATGGGCAGAAATAGAAGACGAGGAGAACAAACGTACCCCAGGGGTAGGCCTTGGGGAGAAAACTAAAGCATTACCAGGTTTGATAGTACAGGTTCTGCCAAGATTGCTGACAACTAGAAAGGAAGATTGGGACGCAATTTCGGCCTGTAAACAGAAACCAGATGAAGATACTAGTGACTTCTATTCAAGATTCGAGAAATGTTTTATTATTAATAGTGGTCTTAAACCAAGTAGTGAGTCGTACCCGCATCTTTTTGTATCAAAGTTAGTCGAGAATTCCCTGTTAGCAGTTAAAAACCGTGTATACAAGGTCGAGAGTACATGGCAAGCAAACACGCCATCACAGATGTTGCAGATGTTACAATACCATCAGAACAGAATTAGAGAAGAACAGGATCATGAACAGAAACGTATGAAAGACACGAAAATGAAAATGTTAGTGGCCCAATCGGTTCCAGCCGACGGCCAAAGAAAGGGTACGACCCAGACAAGTCACGCCACAGCTCCCGTTAAAGGGACATGCAACTATTGTAAGCAGCCAGGTCACTACGTACATGAATGTCCAGTTTTGAAACATAACATAGCAACAGGTAAAACTAAGGAAAGACCGCATCCGCCAAGACAGGACCAGGCCCAGCAACAGACTTCACAGAATGTACAGCCCATGCAGAATACACAGCCTATGCATGCTTCATCACATGCAGCACAGACAGTAGCGGTATCACAGCCACAGCCCATTGCCGCGACCCAACAAGTTTCACAACAGATGTACCAGTATGCCCAATCTGCTTACCCCGATTACCCACGATACACATGAAACAGCCTAGAGAGGGAATTTGGCTTGCCTCTACTTGAAATTCCTGTAGATCAAGAGGGTCCTTATGTACACAGTCAAGTATTGGGAAAAGACAGAAAGTTTTTAATTGACACAGGGGCAAGCCGCACAACAATCAGCCATGACGAAGTCCCAGGGGCACCCCTCTCAGGCTCACAGAATGTTTCCCTTGGTTTTTCAGGACAGCCTATTGTAAACGAGGTATCAGAACCCGTTCCCCTGGCTGTGGGTCCATTATCACGTATTACAGACCTGTTACTTACGAAATCATGTCCAGAAAATCTGTTAGGTATCAAAACATTGAAGGCTCTAGGAGCAGTGATATGTTGTTCCCCGGAGGGAGTTAGACTCTTTCTGCGGGATTTCAAGGGGCACTATGTATTACGAGAGTTTGATGTCAGATTGAAAAATGTACCAGATCACTTGTGGGCACAAGGCCCAACTGATGTAGGCTGTATGCATATCACACCATACCTTGTTACACTGAAGCCAGGTGTTGTGTTACCACGAATCAGACAATACAAGTTACCACCCGATGCTGTAGTGGCTTTACTGGAAATCATTGAAGAGCTCATTGCCCAAGGAGTGGTCGTAGAGACCGACTCCAATATCTGTAATTCACCCATCATTCCGATTCTTAAACGTACTGATCCCAATGCACCGCCAGTATATCGGCTGGTGATTGATTTAAGAGAACTGAATAAATGCATTGTTCCACAGTATCCTGTGGTCCCCGATATCTCTTCCCTATTGACTGCTATTGATTCTGAAGCAACGTTCTTCACTGTAATTGACCTCAAGAACGCCTTCTTTAGTGTACCGATTGATCCAGAGAGCCAATATCTCTTCGGATTCAGTTTAAATGGACGAAGTTTCAAATTTTCACGCGCACCTCAAGGATTCACAGAAAGCCCCAGCATCTATAGTCAAGCACTGAAAAGACAACTAGATTGTATTCAAATGCCAGTTAACACCGCCTTACTGCAATACGTCGATGATCTGCTGATCACCGCACGAAGTGAGCCCGAATGTGAACAAGCATCACTGACAGTTTTACATTTTCTGGCCGACAAGGGACACAAGGTGTCTCCTTCGAAGCTACAATTCTGTGTTCAGCAAGTTGTGTACTTGGGTCACTTGCTGTCCAAAGTGGGGAGACAGCTCACTCCCGATCACATTCAGTTAATTGTAAATATGCCACAACCCCAGACACAAAAGGAAGTGCGGGCCTTTATAGGCCTCACCTCGTACTGCAGACAATGGATTCCTCAATATGCATTTCTAGCCAAACCACTCATTCAGTTAACAACACAGGAGGCAGCGACTTCGACTGTCCTCCCTTGGACTCAGGAACACACAAAAGCCTTTGAAGAATTAAAGAAAGCTTTATGCCAAGCACCAGTTTTAGCGACACCATGTTACAGCAAACCTTTTACACTTTTTGTTACAGAACGTGATGGTACAGCATTGTCTGTCCTCACCCAAGATCAAGCAGGTTCACATAAGCCTTGCGCTTATTTTTCAAGTACATTGGATTCAGTAGCCCAGGCACTCCCTGCGTGCTTAAAGTCAGTAGCAGCAACAGCATTAGCAATCAGACAGAGCGACTCAATTGTTTTAGGACATCAATTAACAGTACAAGTTCCACATTCTGTAGAGGTTCTTTTAAACAGAACCCAGACTCAACACTTGACTATAGCACGACTGACAGGTTATGAATTAACACTATTCCAGCCACACATAGAAATCAGACGCTGCAGCATTCTGAACCCCGCAACATTGTTACCTTCCATTATGACAGATCCAGCCCCGCATGATTGTCTAGAGATCATTAATGCAGTAACAAAGCCTCGACGAGACTTAACTGATGTTCCATTGACAAACCCAGACCTGACACTTTACGTGGATGGTTCATGTATGAGAACAAGTACAGGAGAATTAGTGGCCGCGTATGCAGTGACCACTGAAACCGAAGTTAAAGAAACACATCGTATTGACACACTGTCCGCTCAAGCAGCAGAGCTCATCGCTCTGACCCGAGCATGTATACTAGCCAAGAACAGAAATGTTAACATATACACTGATTCTCGTTATGCGTTCGGAGTTGTACACGACTTCGGAATGTTGTGGCAAGAACGAGGTTTCTTGACCTCTCATGGTGCCAAGATTCAACACGGTCCCCTCATTCAAGCACTGTTAGATGCAATACATCTACCTTCAGGCATTTCCGTCATGAAGTGTAAAGCACATACTAAAGTTACAGATTCTGTTTCCCAGGGTAACGACCTGGCAGACCAGACAGCAAAACATACAGCACTGACTCACACCCAGATAACTGACGTGACAAAGACAATAGTACCGACACATTGTATGGCAGTCAGGGATCCCGCACTAGATGTAATCGATATTCAGACACATGCTACTGCAGATGAAATAAAGAAATGGACTGAACTAGGAGGGATCCAGACAGATCAAGGTTGGATGACGAAGGGAAAGTCTACATGGTTTCTCCCTGACTCTATGGTTCAAGTCATAATCAATACAGCACATAGTCCTGCACATCTAGGAGAGAAAGCGATGTTAGACAGTTTACAGAATCTCTGGCACAATAAACACTTACGAGCAGCAGCAAAACAGAAAGTGCGTACTTGCATGATCTGTTGTCAGTTCAATCCAGGAAAAAGTGTCCCCGTAGAGCAAGGTGGATTTCATCCTCCCGATCACCCTTTTGAAGTCCTCCAGATGGATTATATCCAGATGGACCGTTGTCGAGGATTCAAATATGTCCTCGTAATTGTTTGTGCACTTTCCCGTTGGACCGAAGCATATCCAGTCCCAGATTACACTGCTCCGACCACTGCCAGGCAGCTGGTTCAAGAATTCTTCCCACGGTACGGCTTGCCTCGTGTCGTGTACTCAGATAACGGACAGCCATTCTCATCCGAATTAATGAAACAAGTTTCCTTGCTGCTAGGATATCAGTGGAAATTCCATTGTGTCCGACATCCCGAAGCCGCTGGCCTTGTAGAGAGGCATAACCAGACACTAAAGACACGCCTTGCTAAAGTTTGTAAAGAGAAAGGGGTCGACTGGATAGTCGCCCTGCCAGTTGCATTGTTCTATATGAGGATGGTCGCCCACTCGAGATCAGGACTATCCCCGTATGAAGTGGTCTTTGGCAGACCACCGAATATGTGGGGGACGCCCATTCCTAAGAAAATTACCGATGTCGATTGCAATATGTTGACAGATTACCTTGCCTCCTTGATGTCTGCACTCCAATCATGTCGTTCACAGGTTGCCGCAGCCTTCCCTGACAACACTGATGTAAAACCGCATGATGTCCGTCCAGGAGATCTGGTCCTGATTAGGAACTTCGACAGGAAAAGTCCGCTGGAGCCCCGCTGGAAAGAGCCGAAGACCGTCCTTCTTACCACGAGGACAGCAGTAAAGGTGGAAGGCAGAAAGGGGTGGATACATACGAGTCATATTAAACAATGCAATGAACTGAAACCAGACCCAGACTCGTCCACCCCCTCCAAAGACTGTATTGAGCCAAGTGACTTTAAAGTTCCCGAACGAGAGAAAACTCCCCAAGAGGAGTATAAACTGAAACTCCGATCTAGCAAGTCAGACAGTTTAATTGTTTAAGTCCTCCCCTAGGTGAATCGGTTAAATAGTTTCTGACATGTATCCCCTAGATCGAGATAGAGAGAGAGAGAGACAACTCAAGAAACGTACATATTGCAAATCACTCCGCAGTCACTGTATAGTGACATTATTGATTATGTTTTTTCTAAGTCTTCTGATTATTGTTGCAAGTATACTGCTTCCTATCTACTACCCTATTTTCAAGCGTGAACAATCTGCTTACAATGTCACTGCTGAACATTCTTTTAGTGAATTACCTCCACACGAACTTTCTTACAGACTTGCGCTGCGCAACAACACATTCATTAGTATGTTACATCACTCCCATCAGACTAACAATGCTACAAACTGCTGGATATGTGGCCGACTCCCTCCTTACCAGAAATACAAGGGAGCTCTGCCCCTCTTTCCGTACCCGTTCACTCACAATGGCTCCTGTGGTGCATGGTTTAGAATAATTAATTCCTTAGATCCTGATATTGCTGTTTTCAAAGGGAGCTGGGTTTGGGGAAACTTGAACTTAGTTCTGCTTAATGTCTGTTATCCTGATAAGAAGGGACTCCCCACTAGAATAGGAACTGATCTAGAAAATGAAGTATATGGATTAGGTAATTACACAATTAACCTTATGATTCTTACTGTTGAATCCGAAGCTGCACCCGTTCTCCCTGCTATGTCAGTACTACCAGTCACTGGTGAATTATGTGTCAGTAAGAAAGGTTCAGTACACTTAGGTCATAGCAAATGTACTACTGTGGTCGAATTCAGTGATCAAGGTAAATCGTCCTTTAGAGCTACCCGTCATTCCTACTTTGTTTGTGGTCATACCGCATACATACGCTTACCTCCAGATTGGGATGGTACCTGTTATATTGCATTCCTTCTGCCCCCTGTTTTTCTAGCGCCTCCTGATTATCACAGAAACACAAATCTAGTAAAGAATAGACTCCGAAGAGATCTCCCGATTGTCAACTACACAGAAACGGCATGGGAACAATACACAGATTTTAATAAAGGATTCTTTTTCTTCTTAGGCCCCGTCCAGAATAGTAAACTAATACGCAGATTAACTAGAACACTTGAAGCAGTAGTAAATGAAACTGCCTCCGCCCTAGGTAACTTAACAGAAGAGCAGTCCGCCATGCGGGTTGTTGTTCTTCAGAATCGTCTTGTTATTGACGTCATCTTGGCAGATAGAGGCGGAGCTTGTAAGGTCATCGGGTCAAGTTGCTGTGTTTTCATTCCAGAAAACGCGCCATCTGTATACAAAGCTATTACACGTCTTCATAAAATTGCAAATCTGATACATCAGAATCCAGGCACCTGGACTTGGTCCGGTTGGTTCTGGACAACGTTAACTGCTTGGGGATGGAAGATCCTATCCTTCCTAGGCATTGGCCTAGTCCTAGTATTCAGTTGCTGCCTGTGCCTACAGTGTGGGCCAGCGATTTGTGGACTGTGTGCCACATCATGCATTGAACATTCCAGTTTTCTCTTAAAACGTGAAAGAAAGAAAGAAGAGCAAATGATGTTACAAGAGCAAACTGATCGATTCATGAGGATCGATATATCATGAAGGGTCCGTAGGGAACAAGGAGGGAATGAGGAAATATAAATTTTATGGTCAAGTTGTGTTCCCTAGCGTGTACCCCACCGTCTCTATGTACCAGCTTAAAGTGCAAGTAACTTCCCTCCTGAGCCAGCTATGAAGACGCAAATACATTTGCGTCCAACGTTAACATGTCCTCTTTCAGACCCACCCTGAATGGGTTGAATAGTCCGTTCCTAAGTATGCTATGCCAATGTCTTTCTGTAGTGTACTTTACACGTTTTTCAGCTCTGGCAAAGTAGGCCCTGAATCCTGCCATCGAGCCTTTTCCTTCTGCCTTCTGACTCTGAAAGCCTCAGCCCAGGCTGTCTCTGCACCCGTGACCTCTGACTTACTTTCTGTGCGGCCCACCGCGCTCAGCTCAGCCTGCTGCCTGCCAAGACTGACTTCAACCTTCGAATTATCTGTTCCGCTCCTCGAAAATACATTCCTGCCTACTAGTTTAGGTAAACATCCTCCCAGCTGCAGGGCGAAGGGCCCGGCCTCACTGTCTCTGTGCAAGTAATTCATAGCTCTGTTACCATGGAAGGCCCATGCCCCTCGCATTCTCATACAGACACTTAGACGCTTATACACGCATTCACAGTCAGTATAGAATAGCTTCTGCCCCAGAGACCTTTCCGTTTAGATAATATGGTTCCCAAACATCAGATATCAGATATGATAGAAGTACGAGTTGATCTGACATGCCAGACTTCTGTCTCTTTCCGCCAGTGTAAATGTCAAGTCCCCTGCACCCTCCAGTTTCACGTCAATCACACGTCATGCAGCTGCGCGCGCATCCAAGCCTCAGATTTCTGCTGACATTGCAACATTTCTGCTTTGTGCCACCCACTCGTGACACTTACATGTGACGTTTCTAGCCCACACCTCTAGTTCACGCCTTCTGATTACGTATCACTACCACGTGAATGTTGTTATCTTGTCTTCTCTCAGCTGTTACGCCTACTATATTGGTTTCTATGATGTGATTTAAGTATATAAGCTATGTATTGTCAATAAAATATTGCTCTATCCCTTCCTGAACCCCTGTGGTTGCAGGAACATGATATCCAGGTCATGACCATTCCTTTTTGAGGAATAAAACCCCTAAGAACTCTAACACCACGGACTCTGTTTTTTTCTTTCCGATTGAGTTATTATTGATTAAGTACTTACCTGCATAGAAATTAAGACGGTAAATTAAATATTTACGATAGACCTGTAGCCGAGTCTAAAGGTCCTATGGAAAATAACATGGAGAAAACACGTTTTGGGACCCCCCTTTTATCTCAGCCCCCACTTGACCAATCCCCCCCAAACTTTTAGGGAAGGAGCGCAGAGGACCGAGCCATCTTCTTTGAGAAATTCGCTAAGATTCTTCAACCAGGGCCAAAGTTATTCCAAATAGAATGTTGAGGATTTACTATGGAACCTAGGTCCTAACTATAACTACCTACTGGCGACCGCCAGTAGGTAATATATATATATATATATTACCTACTGGCGGTCGCCAGTAGGTATATATAGTTAGGATTTTTTCTCTATGGGATTTTTGAAAATTCTAGGTCTAATAACTTTGGCGTTTGTGCACGGAATTGGCTGAAATTTTCAGGAAAATGGAACATTTTGTTTCTGAGCAGCCCCTGACAATTGGGGGGGGTTCATCAAGGGGGGCTGAGAAAAAAGGGGGGGTCCCAAAACGCGTTTTTCCCATGTTAATTTCCATAGGGCGGTTGGCCTCACTTTTAGCTCGAACGGCTGAATGGATTTGCACGAAACTTGGCAAAATTGTAGGGACTGTAAGCCCGATGTGCCTTTGCTAGGTCTCAATATATGTGCTCCAGTGGATTTTGAGTAATTTAGGTTCAAAAAAAGATATATATCTGGGCGGAGCCTAACCACACTTCTGATCTGATTGGCTGTCAGCACTTCATCCAAGAAGTGTTGGCAGCCATCTTGGGACCAATATACATGATAGCACCTCATTAAAAAGTATTGTAGTTAATAGAGGGTTTTAGGACTTTAGTTACATTATAAATCATTTGTTGATGGTACCATACTCGTTTTAGGAATTGTGGTGGGTTCTAAGGTGATTTTACCATGTGAAAAAACCTTCTGCTGTGATATCATGAATATTGTTTGAAAGAAAACTAATATCTCATGATTTTCCCACAGTGGTTTGGAAGGGGATCTATAAGCTAAACTGAAAGCATATTTTCTGTAAATTCACATTATCTTTCTCAGTCATGTGAAAATGAAGTCTGACATTCTCAGTAAAACATGTACATCCAACAAGGACAGAGACTGTCAGTTGATTCCTTTGTGTTCTACTGCAGCCTCCTAGAGTGTTCTAAAGAACAACTAGAGCGCTAACAGTCCTACTTATTACAAAGGTATGGCACACCTGAAGCCATCTTGATTGGAATAAAGTGGTAACTCTTAAAACATTTAATTTAAAAAGAAACAACATGAGGGGGTATATTTTGCCATAGAAAGTATGATTAGTGCTGCAGAATGAAAAATTAGGGCACATTTTGAGTGACTTCTCAAATCCTTTTCTATTTCATTAAAACATTCTGACATGCAGTCTCCCAAAATGGCCACCAGAGACAAAAGAGCCCAAATGTAGCCCATATATCACCCAGATGTAGCCCAAGTATAGCCCAATGACAGAATGTCCCAGAGTGTTCTAAAGAACAACTAGAGGGCTAACAGTCCTACTTATTACAAAGGTATAGCACACCTGGAGCCATCGTGATGGGAATAAAGTGGTAACTCTTAAAACATTTAATTTAAAAAGGAACAAAATGAGGGGGTATATTTTGCCATATGAATTATGATTAGTGCTGCAGAAAGAAAAATTAGGGCACATTTTGAGTGACTTCTCAAACCCTCTTCAATTTCATTAAAAAATTCTGACATACAGTCTCCCAAGATGGCCACCAGAGACAAAAGAGCCTAAATGTAGCCCAAATATCACCCAGATGTACCCCAAGTATAGCCCAATGACAGAATGTCCCAGAGTGTTCTAAAGAACAACTAGAGCGCTAACAGTCTTACTTATGACAAAAGTATGGCACACCAGAAGCCATCTTGATTGGAATGAAGTGGTAAGTCTGAAAACACTCAATTTAAAAAGGAACAACATGAGGGGGTTAATTTTGCCATAGAAAGTATGATTAGTGCTTCAGAAAGAAAAATTAGGGATCATTTTGAGTGACTTCTCAAATCCTCTTCTATTTCATTAAAAAAATTCTGACATGCAGACTGAAACATGCACTTTGAATACCAGCAGCAGACGTCCCTGGTGAGCAGTAGCTTTACTACAGTGATCTAATGTGACACTAGAGGGCTAACATTCAGAATTTATGGCAAATGTGTGACACATCTGAATGCCTTCTTGATGGAACCAAAGTAAACAAGCATTGAAAATGCAATAGATCTCGCCCTCGTTTAAGTTAAAGCCATTCTGTTTGTAATGAGGTGGCTTTTTAGCTTTGCTTTTATTAGTGTTTTTTCAACTTTCATGTAAATAACATGCATCTGTATGCATATAAGTATATGTATGCATGCATTTATGTTTGTATTTATATAGATATACAGATGATATATGTTTATATATGTATGTATATATATATTCACTGAAAAAACCATAGGCTATAGACCATATATAGTTAGGAATTAGCATTTACAAAACCTTGAAAATTCACTGAAAAAACCATAGGTTATAGACCATATATAGTTAGGAATTAGCATTTACAAAACCTTATTTTACTCACACAAAACCATTGAAATTCCATATATAGTTAGTTGCACTAACTATATATCGCGCAACCGCAATCCACTGCTGATGATGTCACATATTACATCATTCATGACATGGTCAGTGACATCACTGATGACATCACTGATGACATCTCAAATGACATCACTGATGACATCACTGATGACAACATCCAGTGACTGTATGTTTCTGTAAAGTTAAAATATGTCTTACATATTGAAGAATGAGTGGATGTATAAGTGTCTGGATGAAGGATTTAGTAGGTGCATGACTGACTGTATGAGTGAGTGATTAAATGTGTCTCACTGAGTGCATGGGTTAGTGACTAAACTGTCTTAATTTGTGCATCATTATGTCTGTTGTTCTGTAAACTGTTGCATGTGTTGATAAGTAGCTATATGAGTAACTATATGGGTTATTGATTGGTTGCCTAAGTATTTGTATGGGAGACTGAGTGTGTGTGTGGGTGGTAAGCATGAGCGAATTTTGCGGATCTCGCGTTCGCGAATTTTGCGGATTTGCGGATTCGCAATCCGCAAAATCCGCGAATTCCCGCGAATTTGCGGATTTTTTTTTTTTTGTGTTCGCCCGTGTTTCTGCCAGTTCGCGAGGGTTTTGTACACTTTCGCAAATTGCGAACTTACCTGTCGGGTCGCAAGTTTCGCGAACTTGTTGTTTCTACGTGTCCAGCCTGTTTGGGACACTCTTCTTCATCACTGCCACTCTCTGTCACCACTGCCACTCTCTGACTACTCATGCCACCCTCTGGCCCACCCATGCCACCCTCTGTTTCATCACCACACCCTCTGGTTGTCCAGTGTACATTATTTTCGGCAAAGCAAAGCACACCTTCCCTGCCTCAAGTGACCTGAATTAATTTGGGGCTGATTCATGTGTCACAGAATATTTTTTTAGCTGGCACCTGCTTCCTTAGTGCGCCCTGATTAGTGATCTTTTGCACTTGCTAAGTGCTTTCATTGTTGCAAAATTAGTTACAACACCTGCCCTGCCCCAACTGACAATAATGAATTAGGGGCTGATTAATGGATTTTAACTTCCAGCCTGGCTCCTGCTTGTCTCCCTTAGCTGTAATTCAGGACCTTTGTGGCATATGTGTAACTATTCTGAGGTTCAGAGCAGGGTCACATAATAGTTTCAACTGGCAACTGAACTCTGGAGGGGCCCCTCAGGAAGCACTCCAGGAAATGGCTACTAATGATGAGCCTGAACTTTTGAACCTGGTAAGTAGTTACTTTCAGTTTTGCTAAGATCGTATTTCTGCAATTTTGCACTTATTCGCGGGGCGCGAACTCACGCGAACAGTGCGAGCAGTGCGAGCAAAATCCGCTGCTCGCGGATTTGCGGATTTTGCGGGAAATTCGCAAATCTCGCGGATTGCGGATTTCCCGAAAATCCGCAAAATCCGCGAGCGGAACGGATTTTCCGCCCACGCCTAGTGGGTGGCTGGGAGGTGTATGACTCTGTGCATAGATGTGTGAGCAGTTGATTCACTAGATGTATGGTTTCAAAAGTGCATGTGGAAACAGCTGTATGGGCGGTTGACTGTGTGCATGAGTGTATTGGTGAGTGAATGGATATCTCAGTGCTACATGTCAAAGTAAGTACATATGTAAAACACAGTACATGTGAGAGTTGACATATATAAATAACGGTGCATAAGAGCCAGTGAATGTGTGAGTGGCTGTATGGATCATTGTGAACTTGTATCAGGGATTGTATAAGAGAGTAAATATGTGTTAGTATATGTTTGAATAAGTAAAGTTTGTATAACTGTATAGCTGAGGAAATGGAGGTGTGATTGATTCTTTGCATGACTGAATAGGTGTGTGAGTAACTCCATGGATGAGTGACAGTCTGTGAGTGTCTGTTTACACTGATTGTATCTAAGGTTATATTAGAGTCTGAAGAGGTTCATCGTATTATCACATGAATGATATCATCAGTGATGTGATCAGTAATGTCAAATGAGATGTCATCAGTGATGTCATCAGTGATGTCATTTGAGATGTCATCAGTGATGTCATTTGAGATGTCATCAGTGATGTCACTGACCATGTCATGAATGATGTAATATGTGACATCATCAGCAGTGGATTGCGGGTGCGCGATATATAGTTAGTGCAACTAACTATATATGGAATTTCAATGGTTTTGTGTGAGTAAAATAAGGTTTTGTAAATGCGAATTCCTAACTATATATGGTCTATAAACTATGGTTTTTTCAGTGAATATATATATATATATATATATATATATCCGTAACTCCAATCCACCTCCTGCCGCTCCGCTTTACACCGGGTGCCTCCTTAACGCGCGGTGGGGCGCGTAATATATTTCCAACACACAGTTTTCCATCTGTGAACTGCTCCACAAATAAGGACACTCAAGCCCAGTTTCTCGGTCTCCGCTTATTAGTTTATTTCCTGCGCGCACACACAGTCAACAAGCAAACGCGTTTCGGCGTTGCCGCCTTCGTCAGTGCTCGCCAACAGAGCCAATTTTTGCGTTTAAATAAAGTTAACATTCAAAACATCACATGTTAAAATGATAAACATAAAAGAGGCGCACTGTGTGTTGGAAATATATATATATATATATATATATATATATATATATATATATATATATATATATATATATATATATATATATGTGTGTGTGTGTGTGTGTGGATATGTATTCGCCACAAGTGAAGAATAACTTCAGACTTATAACAGGCTTCCCCGGAGCAGCTAGCAGTGTGAAGAAGATCATGCAGGCTAACTGGTGGATTTTGAAGTCAGACATAGTTATAGGACAAGACAGACCTGTCTTCTCACCCAACACTTACTTTCAGAAAAAACGCTCCTTAGAGATCAGCCGGTAGACAGCAACTTTATAACGCAGAAAGTAAAAACCATCATAACAGGTTTGACTGGCTTCTTCCCTTCCGGCAAGGTCTGCAGCAATAGTGTCAAGGTGGCGATGTATAAAGTAGCTCGCCTCAGAAACCCTGTATGTATCACCAAATTCATGAACTACAATACACCGTATACGGTATATTGCCTGGTATGCCTGTGCGACTTTAAGTATGTGGGGAGTACCACCCACCAAGTTAAAGTTCGTATCCTAGAACACCAGTGGGCTATCCAGAATAGAAACCAAAGTTACCCGGTGAAGAGGCATTTCCACTCACACCATAACAGCAACAGAAAACTGTTAAAATATTTCTGCATAGACCATGCACCACAAGACATAAGAGGAGGGAACAGGGAAAAGAAATTGTGCAGATTAGAATCGTGCAACATCCTTGACATAGTGAGGAGATCATGGATGGGCCTAAATATGGGGGAAGAGCTTGGGGTGCACTTGTAATAGCAGTAAGAAAGGGAAGCAGGCGGACCTATCTATAGGGGTTCAATGAGGAGTGGTGGTAGAGATTTAGCCTATTTAGGGCTCTAACACTTTATGCCTGTACTAAAACAGGAAGCTGAGTGAGGGTCCATGTGGGAGTGCTGCCCATACGGGGCCCGATTCAAAGGTACCTTTATTCTCATCACATACTTGTAATGAACTGACACAGCCCATCCAGGGCATGATTATCATTATGGTACATGAAAGGTTATAAACTTGTATTGCAATTTCGATGAAAATGTTGCAGTGATACACAGTACCAATGTGATGATTAATGTATTTCTAATATGCATTATATAGCCATGCAGGTTTGATTAATGTTGCATTTCTGCACCGTGGCATTGGCCAATTGCTCCAATTGAGTGCAGATTGCATTTTAAAAGGGCGCAGGTAAACACCACTTAAGAATGGTGGCTCATATATGTTCACATGCCTGACCTTTGATGTAAAAGCTCTGCCTAACTTCCAGTTACTGGTCATGACAATGTACTCATGACAATGTATTTATTGAGGCTTCAACACGGCAGTCACCAACACTGAGGAAGGCAGCCCTCTGAAACGCGCACGTTTTGTTATCTGTGCCAAAAAATCCATACCAGGATTACCCCCTTGAGTGCCCGTGATTTGTTCTTGGAGCGTGGCTATACATATATATATATATATATATGAACAAAGCCTCGCCAGACGCTAGCAGCGCCTCCGGTTCTCGTTTCAACCAGAAAAATGACGATGAGTCGAACCCAAAATTAGTGCCAGAACAAAGGTGCTTTATTTGTGCATAGTTCTGCTCAGCATACCGCCATGACGCGTTTCGACTGTCTCCACAGTCTTGATCACATGATGTGATTGCTGTGTCACGAGTGAGGTATAAATAGTAAACACAGAGGGTGGACCATTGATTCTCGCCCTCCACATGTCAGGGATTATTTACATGGAAACAAAGAAAAGACTAAAGATAGCATGATTTCCCTTAGTCTGAATGATAAAACTCGTAGTGAGTAAAGACCATAATTCTCAATGATGATGTAATAAATATGTCTAATAAATCGAAATAGTCATGCGTTTATACATATAAATAAATATAAATATGTAACATCATAAAACCATACATAGATAAAATCACATAAAAGATCAGATATTTCCTTGTATAAAAAAGACCCATGTAATTCATAAATCCCAAGTGGGGATCTGAATAAAGTGCTTATGCAAAGATTTCTTATTCACATGTAAACTTCATTCTAATATACATCATATTGGAGCGTGGCTATATATATATATTTACTGAAAAAACCATAGGTTATAGACCATATATAGTTAGGGATTAGCATTTACAAAACCTTGAAAATTCACTGAAAAAACGATAGGTTATAGATCATATATAGTTAGGGATTAGCATTTACAAAACCTTATTTTACTCGCACAAAACCATTGAAATTCGCATATATAGTTAGTTGCACTAACTATATATCGCGCACCCGCAATCCACTGCTGATCATGTCACATATTACATTATTCATGACATGGTCAGTGACATCACTGATGACATCACTGATGACGTCTCAAATGACATCACTGATGACATCACTGATGACAACATCCAGTGACTGTATGTTTCTGTAAAGTTAAAATATGTCTTACATATTGAAGAATGAGTGGATGTATAAGTGTCTGGATGAAGGATTTAGTAGGTGCATGACTGACTGTATGAGTGAGTGATTAAATGTGTCTCACTGAGTGCATGGGTTAGTGACTAAACTGTCTTAATTTGTGCATCATTATGTCTGTTGTTCTGTAAACTGCTGCATGTGTTGATCTGTAGCTATATGAGTAACTATATGGGTTATTGATTGGTTGCCCAAGTATTTGTATGGGAGACTGAGTGTGTGTGTGGGTGGCTGGGAGGTGTATGACTCTGTGCATAGATGTGTGAGCAGTTGATTCACTAGATGTATGGGTTCAAAAGTGCATGTGGAAACAGCTGTATGGGCGGTTGACTGTGTGCATGAGTGTATTGGTGAGTGAATGGATATCTCAGTGCTACATGTCAAGTAAGTACATATGTAAAACACAGTACATGTGAGAGTTGACATATATAAAAATCTGTGCATAAGAGCCAGTGAATGTGTGAGTGGCTGTATGGATCATTGTGAACTTGTATCAGGGATTGTATAAGAGAGTAAGTATGTGTTAGTATATGTTGGAATAAGTAAGGTGTGTATAACTGTATAGTTGAGGAAATGGAGGTGTGATTGATTCTTTGCATGACTGACTAGGTGTGTGAGTAACTCCATGGATGAGTGACAGTCTGTGAATGTCTGTTTACACTGAGTGTATCTAAGGTTATATTAGAGTCTGTAGAGGTTCATCGTATTATCACATGAATGATGTCATCAATGATGTGATCAGTAATGTCAAATGAGATGTCATCAGTGATGTTATCAGTGATGTCATTTGAGATGTCATCAGTGATGTCATCAGTGATGTCATTTGAGATGTCATCAGTGATGTCATCAGTGATGTCATTTGAGATGTCATCAGTGATGTCATCAGTGATGTCACTGACCATGTCATGAATGATGTAATATGTGACATGATCAGCAGTGGATTGCGGGTGCGCGATATATAGTTAGTGCAACTAACTATATATGCGAATTTCAATGGTTTTGTGCAAGTAAAATAAGGTTTTGTAAATGCTAATCCCTAACTATATATGGTCTATAACCTATGGTTTTTTTAGTGAATTTTCAAGGTTTTGTAAATGCTAATCCCTAACTATATATGGTCTATAGCCTATGGTTTTTTCAGTGAATTTCAATGGTTTTTTAATAGCAAATATCAAAAGCTGTAAAATGTATTCTTATTCTAATTCAAAAATATATTTGATATTTTTGTAATATATATATTTTTTTTAATTAATTTTTTTGTTTCGCTGCCGGTCCGCGAACCGGGCAGCTTTCCGTTAGCTTCATTTTGTTCCGCGATCCGGTCCGCGAACCGGTAAACTTTCTGTTAGCGCAACTACCGCGTAAGAAATCAACATTGTGACGCGTCGCGTAAGTGCGACGTATCACGTTACCGCGTAATGCGTCTTATGACGCACCGCGTTAGCGCACTCGGAAGCGCTCCGGAACGCGAACCGAGGCGCAAAGCGCAGCGCCTCGGAAGCGATCCGGGGCGCGGCGCGGAGCGCGTAACGTAAGCATAACAAGTCATGTGACTTGTTTATAAAACTTTTCATTGGTTCATTGTACTTTTGGTTTCCTAATGATGGAAGGCTTGGTCATATGACCTAAAAATAACACTTTTCATTGGTTTAGAACATTTTTTTTCCCAAATGATGAAAGCCCCGCCTTTTTTTTTCTCACTCTGACTTGTAAAGCAAAGGACCCAGATGCATTTACAGTTAATCACTAACAATGTTCCAGGCTAATGTAATTTCCCGGGAAATTTACAACTGTCCTGCAAGTAAAATATTCCTATTTTGAGAAAAAGGGCGTTTCTTCGTCCCATGAGGGAGCCGTTGAGCAAAAGAGGCTCGGCCTGCTGTCTTAGTCGCTGATAGGCCTGAATATCGGATTCTTATCGATCACTTTATGTTGCAGGAGTGGAAAACACAACAGCCTTTGACCATTTATCTTTACAGCATTCCTGCGTATTATACCTTTTAACCGTCATGTAATCGGGCTGCTTTATTTCACTTGCCTTTTACTGATTCGAAAACAGTGGCTATTATTCAAAACTTTACCAATCTAGGTACTACTACCATGTTTTGTTTTAAAAACCTTTATTGTGAAAATGTCAGTATACAAATACGGGCCTATAACCACGTGGGCCGGCCACGGAGCAAACTGGAATCGTATATGATGAGGGGACATTTACACTGTAGAAGAACGTAACGGGCGGGCCATTAGGTTGCAAGAACTAGGGTGTCTAACAGTTGCGGAATCGGTGGACGTAAATTTTATAATTAAAGTACGACAGGGCCAGTTACAATAAAATTATCTAGATATACATTTGCGGGCAAGTACCATGGGTGACGTTAATTCGAACTTTCTATAGTACAGTAATCAATAACACATCAGAACTTAATATCAATAGGGATGTCCAAATGTTCAATCAGTACTCGTCCCCGCCCGCCATGGGCTTCAAAACTGCATACGTATCTTGTGATATCAAGGCTGGGCAACCAGTACACAACAAGGAGTTGCGAGTCCCATTTATACCGGCGCCATTTTGGGCGAGGCCGGGCAGGTCCAGGATATAGTCAAAATGTCTCCACCAACCAGCGGTCGGACCAGAACCCCTTTCGGCAGTCAAAAAAGGTTCCGTTAAATGACAACAGAAGAGATAGGCAACAAGAACCATCAGTCAAAAGAGGGGAGGGCAAGTTCTTCCCTACCGGGTCACGTTGGGGCTCCACCGGAACTGATCGAATTGGTAGTCTACAGTGTTTCTGGATGTTTCAAACTGAAGCTGGCGTCAGCATGAGAGCACCACCATCTCGTGGCTCCGTCGTGGCCATTCCGCAAGCAATCATGGCAGCCGCTCCCCACCGGAAGCCTGCGGGAGTCGGGGGCCCCGGTGACTTTTGTAGAATCTTCAAGGCTGAGAGGACGCTTTTGGGAATGGGGCCCATGCCCTAGCAGGCAAGCGTCCGAGTTCCAAGGTGTCCCAGGGCCATTTTAGTGGACCAGGCCCAAATCCGAAGAGCCGGCCGCCATTTTGAGAGTCCTGTGGCAGCCACCTATCGCTGCACTGCAAGAGTCGGCGCAATTCAGCTGGATGGTGGGCGAGACGCTGTAGCTGCAAGAGCGGGCGCAACTCAGCTGGATGGCGGGTGAGGCACTGTGCCGCAAGAGCGGGCGCAACTCAGCTGGATGGCGGGTGAGGCACTGTGCCGCAAGAGCGGGCGCAACTCAAGTGGATGGCGAGTGAAACGCCAAGGGGCGCCCCACTGCAGCTGAGGATCCTCCACCTGGGGAGGCGGGGGAGGCCCGTTCGCGCCGCCTCCCCCCCCGGGGCGCCCCACGCCGTCTTTCGGTGCAGCATTGTAGGATGGCCAGACCAGTGCGGCAACTTGCTGGACACCACCTCAGTGCCGTCCGGATCTCGGCGCGTTGTGCTGCCTTCGGCCTATTCGCACAAAGGTCTGCTACTGACGCCGCCTCACAGGCCGACGGATTTTGTAGGCTTTTTATGGCCCAAAGCCGACTAAAAGACAGCCCAAAGCAGCCCATTGGTGCTACTCCAGGGTGTGAGGGGCAGGGACAGTGTCAAGCGGACGGTGAATGCTTTGAGATGGATGTTGCAGCAGGCTGCCATGTAAATAGTTGTTTAAAATGTTTTTTTTTTAACGTGTTTATTTTGTTGGAGCGTTGTATATATTTATAAGTTATTAAAGTGTTATAATCCGACTACTTTGTTGGAGTGCTATATATTTGTAATGTGGCAACAAGCACAAACATGTTACTGTATAACCAGAAAAAGACATAGTCCAATTGTGCGTGATCTAGTCCAATCTGGTGACGCCGATAGTGGGTATCAGCAGACTTTCATTTGGATAGGGTTTGTCGGTTATTGGGCGGGGTGGGTGGTAGGGCAGGCATGCTTAGGCAGCGAGGGCGGCGGAGCCGAACTACCTCGTGGCCATCCCGACCGCGAGCTTGGCTCCTCCCCCTGGTTTCATACTTTTCGCGGAGGGCTATTTCCTGGTGTTTCTTGTTTTAGCAGGGTCAGAAAGGATCCTATCAGTGGCCTACTGATTTTGTTCGATTCCTTTCGTTTTGCCATAATTTGCTAGGAAGGTACCGTGGCTAATCCGTATTTTATATATATGTCCTCTTTATTAGGGGTGCCCTCCGGTGGGGCCGGACGAGCTACCTCTAATAAATGGTCCGGGTAGAACCAATTACCAATCAGTGGGGAGAAGATAGACATGACAGATCACAAAAGGGGGGACAAGGGTCCGCACTACCTATCTTTTCACTGCTTGCAAAGACTAGACGGAATATCTCTATTCCACGTTATTTGTAAGCAGAGAATACCTCCAAAGAACTAATATCAAACAACCAGTGTTCTGACAATCAAACAATCAAATGGTGAGAAAGAGATAGGCACAACGGGTTACAACGGGGGACAAAGGTCCGCGTTACCTACCCTTCACTACCTGCAAAGGAAGAGAGAATCTTCGTATTCCTCTCCGTTTGTAGGCAGAGAATCTCCAAAGAGGACCAATGTATCAAGTAGCGACCAAGGCTAAACGAACTATTCAATCTAATAATACTAGTATTTTCAAACAATTCCGATACAAACAATCAATCAAATAGTCAATCAGGTGGATAAAACCATCCTGCCAATCAGACGTATAAAACGTCCTACTTAACCTTACCCGGACCACGAGGACAGTTCTTCGCCTTCCCCTTCCAGCGCCCGATCGTCCTCTTACTCCAGTTTTACCACAGCACTCCTGTGGGGTCCCAGTCAGGACAGCAGGTCACTCAAGAGAGGTCCGTTCAGAATCGGTGAAGTTCACTCGATCGGCAGCCAGACGAGGGTCCTCTCCAGGCAGGAATACTCCAATCGTTTAGACGTTCACCCCGTCGTCAGGACCTCTCTTACTGAACCCACATGTCGCTGATGGGCCCGCGTTGGGACGCCAATTGAGGAAAAGCAGCCAGTTACTGTCGAATGCCCAGGCTGTTGGCACAAGGACGCCTCTAATTTCCCATAGCAAATAGTTACCAAATAAAGAGACAGGCGCTGGGAGCTGGAACGCAAGAACAGGGTTTATTTCTCATGAGGAGAGCCTGTCATTTCGGACACGCAGACAGAATGTCTTCGGGAGGTGCTCTGACCACATCTCGGAGGCCTGGCCTCTTATACACAGGTTTATTGCTTTATTACATGTGACACATTCTTGTGAAGACTTTGATGTACAGAAAAGCATCCCTGGAATCTTCCGCTTCAGGCTCGGTCCCACACACCCTTACAGTGAGAATCCCCTCCCCAATCACAATACAGGATCGTTATCAGATAGTAGGAACAGCAGGACATTCCGCCGATTCCCGGAATGCGTGTCGTGTGACAGATCTCATAGGGTGGGGGCCTTGATCTATTATAACTCCTTTGAAGAGGGGTGATTCTTTACAGTTGGGGCCATAAACTACATCAGCAGGGCTAGGTGACAGCCTGGGACTGGCCTGGACAATCGGACACAGAGGAAGAGGAGTTTCAGAGGGTGCGGTTGTGAATAGGGTGAAAGGGAGGTGTCGGGCGGGCATGGGTTGTGATTCTCAGGGAAGAGCAGCGCAGATGGGGGGAGGTTTATGGCCCATGCATGAGAGAGAGAGCGGGGGTGACCAGTGCGTGGGGGAGATGCTTGCAAGGGTGGGGAGCCGTGCTGAGGATCGGCGGCGTGCAGAGAGTGGGTCTGGTCAAGGCATCTAAAATGGCTGCCGTGCACGACAAAAGTGTGGCATTGGAAAAAAGGCAAGATGGCGCAGACAATGTTTATCAATACGGATTAATTTTCCACAGAGAGAGCGGGGGTGGTCAGAGAGGGGGGGTGTTCGTAGCCCCAGGGAGACACGCTGGGGACCGGCGAGGGGCAGAGGGGCCATAGCGCTTTCAAAATGGCTACTGCTTGCTAGAGCGTAGTGCCTGGTGGGGACAAGGTGGCGTCGATTATGTTGACATCGCAAACCAGATTTTAACACATAGACGTGGAAGTGAAAACTGCACCATTGCTCCCCCCCCCGACTAACACCCTCCTTTGCCTCAGCTTGGATCATCATTTGCTAAAGTGTTCGAAGACCCCACCGTGAGTATAAGCACAACCGGGGCCTTACTGCACACCCTGAGAAAAACTACGCAGCAAGACAATCTCTACCTTCTCCCTTTTCCATGTTCCAATGCTTTGAAATGAACAATATATTTACTCGCAGTGACAAAATGGCGGTCAACACTTCCTGATTTCCTTCGAATCGAACGTTAACAGACGTCACGCAGCGACAAAAAAAATTCCGCTCACGCGCAGCCGCTGGAAGACATGTATCAACATATATGAGCTTCCTCAGCCACCCTCAGAAAACCTAGGGGGTCAGGATACGTCTCCCGTGCCCCCTTATACCCATTTCCCACATTGTTTTTCCTCCATCTTGTGATTTAATTAAAACGAAACACAAAATGGTGAACTCCCGTTACGCTACCGGTGAGGGACCCGGTTCGCGTACCGGGAAGCGCTTCTACCGCGAAAAATCAAATTTTTATT
This sequence comes from Lissotriton vulgaris, assembly GCF_964263255.1. NCBI lineage: Eukaryota > Metazoa > Chordata > Amphibia > Caudata > Salamandridae > Lissotriton > Lissotriton vulgaris. The sequence goes on from NC_141695.1 coordinate 95,378,038, forward strand.
ATTTGCCCCACGGGACCCTTTAATAACCCCAACATCATTCCTAGGGGGTCAAGAGGGGTCTACCTTGCCGCCTTTCATTAAATTCCCCCTTCGTTTTTCTCCTCCTCTTGTCTCTCGATCCTACTGAGAGACAAGATGGCGGCCGGTCCGGACTGTTTAGAATGTTGACAGACACTGGAGAGCCAATCAGCTTCGCTTCGCGAAGTTCCGTTACGCGTATTGTACGCGAACCGGAGCGCTGTCACAGATATATCTGTTTTTTAAAACGTTAATTTCTCAAAATCCTCTGGAGCACATATATTGAGACATAGCAAAGGCACGTCGGGTAAACCATATCTACAATTTTGCCAAGTTTCGTGTAAATCCATTCAGCCATTCGAGCTAAAAGTGAGTCCAACCGCCCTATGGAAAACTCAATGTTAAAAACGCGTTTTGGGACCCCCCTTTTTTCTCGGCCCCCCCTTGACAAACCCCCCCAAATTTTCAGGGTTTGCTCAGAAACAAAATGTGCCATTTTCCTGAAAATTTCAGCCAATTCCGTGCACAAACGCCAAAGTTATTCGACATAGACTTTTCATAAATCCCATAGGAAAAAATCCTAACTATATATACCTACTGGCGACCGCCAGTAGGTAATATATATATATATATATATATATATATATATATATATATATATATATATTCACTAAAAAAAACATAGGTTTCAGGGGCGTTATAGTTAGCTGGAGATTTTACTCTTACAAAACCATAGACATTCCACTGTTATAGTTAGTTCAGTTAACTATAACTCGAGCCCCTGCAATGCACTGCTCATGATGTCATATATTACATCATTCATGGCATAGCCAGTGACATCACTGATGACATCACTGATGACATCTCAAATGACATCACCGATGACATCATTGATGACATCATCCAGTGACTATGTGTTTCTGTAAAGTTTAAATATGTTTAATTAACAATTTCAAACTTTCAAACTACCTGCCTCTACACCATACCATACAGACTGCGTAAACTAAGACCACAGTGTTCCTACTATACCCTCTTATACAATTATTCATTTTTTTCTGCCCTTCTCCTTTCAACTCAGTCACAAAATGGCTGCCAACACTCCCTAGTTTCAACAGTTCACAGCCAATGAGCCGCACGATTGTGCTCGTAACGCCTCAGCCAATCAGATGTCAGAATTCTCAAATATCGCTATTTGTAAAATTTTATATTTCACAAAAACTACTAAACAGATTTACCCCATTTAAACAAAAGCGTGCTTTCTGGACCCAGATCGTTCTCCCTGCCAAATTTGGCGTAATTCCTTGTCGATAGTTTCCAATGGAAATTGCATTGAGAAAACACGTTTTGGGACCCCCTTTTTTTCTGAGACCCTTCCTGGACCAATCAAAATTTCCTAAAGATTGGTCAAAGGACGCCAAAGTTATAAGCACATGGAAGGTTTCAGGAGGGGGACCGCACAACCCCCCAACATGAGTGGAGCCCCAGGCCTGCAAGGGCCCCAACGGGCCCCCGCAGCCCCAGCGAGCCCCCCTATTATTTTTTAAGAAATTCCCCCAGAACTTTGCCCACCCAGGGGCGTCATTAAAATAAAATGTGTGAGCCCGCGACCCCAGCGCAAATTGCGCTGAATTTTCTTTTTTTTAAAAAAGCTTTCTGTGGCCCTTGGAGTCCTTCTGTCCCCTTCTCTTGTTTTATATCTTTGTTTCTCTGTTTTCCGGTGACTCGCTTCTACCGAGTCACAAGAAGGCTGCCAACACTTCCTGGTTTGGAGTGTTGGCAGCCAATAACAGTGAAGCTGGTGCTTGGGACTTAGGCTCCACCCAGATATCGAAACTTTTATTTTTTTAATTACTCAGCAACTACAGAACGGATTTGCACCATTTAAAAACGGTCGCTTTCTGTTCCAAGTACTACCTGTCTGCCAAATTTGGGGTCATTCCGTTCAGTAGTTTCTGCTGTAGCCTTGCCCAAAGTTTCCTATGGGAAATTGATTTTTTGACTCTTATTTTTTTAATTTCTCAAAAACTACTGAACAGATTTACACCATTTGAAATAAAGTCGCTTTCTGAACCAAGCTATACCTATTTGATAAATTTGGGGTAATTCTGTTCGGGCTGTAGCCCATCGCAAAATTTCCTATGGAAATTAACATGGGGAAAATGTGTTTTGGGACCCCTTTTTTCTCAGCCCTCAATTGACGAATCACCCCCAAACTTTCAGGATTGAAGCTGACCTGGATAGACTTCTTTTTGGGACAATTTCGTGAAGATTCGTCAAACGACGCCAAAATTATTACTAAATCAAAAAAACATTTTCCTATGGATACTAGGTTCTAACTACAACTTCCTACTGGCGACCGCCAGTAGGTAATATAAACCCTTCACTGCATGGGCTCCTACGTTGAACCACAATGCCCACAATGCAGTGGTAAAGCAGGCACAGCGCACTGAGCTTCGGACCTGTGATGCAGAGGTTGGGCGTGGTCACAGAATTGGACGTGGACGCAGCTTTAAAAACACCAGAGCGAAGGACCCTTGAAAATGGCTACAAATGAAACGGGCACTGAAGATTCCAATTGAAGGATGAAACGTGTCTACCGAGCGTTTCAAGGACCCTCTGTTTGTCTGCGCTTTGGCAGCAAAAAAGCCTGCCATTGTTCCCCCGAAGCTGTGTCAAGCTTTCTTCTTTCAAGTGAGAGAGAGACTGTTTTTTATATTTTGCCAGCTAGTGGGTGCTGGCGTGAGAGCGCCCTCTTGGTTTGGAGTGATGCAACTTACCTGCTAACCTTGTTGGACGTTTTGCATAGAATTGCAATCGAGTCACCCCCCCTGTGCTGGTTTCCCACTCGGTGGTCATTAGCACGTGGGGAGAGAGGAGGCAGTATTTGACTGCCTGATAAGGGGGACAAAGGAGGACTTTATTTCCTGCAACACGACTGAATTAGCGGTGGAAAATCATCCACGACTGTTGGAAGCATCACTTGGTATTTAGTGAAACCCTTCACTGCATGGGCTCCTGCGGTGAACCACAAAGCCCACAATGCAGTGGTAAAGCAGGCACAGCGCACTGAGCTTCGCACCTGTGAGGCAGAGGATGGGCTTGGTCACACAATCTGGAAGTGGCCACAGCTTTAAAAACAACTGAGCGAAGGACACTCGATAATGGTTAGAACTGAAACGAACACTGAAGATTCCAATTGAAGGATGAAAAGTGTCTGCGGAGCGTTTCAGGGACCCTTTGTTTGTTTGCGCTTTAACAACAATAAAGCCTGCCATTGTTCCCCTGGAGCTGTGTCAAACTTTCTTTTTTCAAGTCGGAGAGAGACTGGTTTTGATATTTTGCCAGCTAGTGGGTGCTGGCGTGTGACTGCCCTCTCGGTCTGGAGTGACGCGACTTACCTGCTAACCTTGTTGGATGTTTTGCTTAGTACTGCAATTGCGTCACCCCGTGCTTGTTTCCCACTTGGTGGCCATTAGCAAGTGGGGAGAGAGGAGGCAGTATTCGACTGCCTGATAAGGGGGTCAAAGGAGGACTTTATTTCCGGCAACACGACTGCATTGGCGGTGAAAAACCATCTACGACTGTTGGAAGCATCACAAAGGAGACATCACTTGGTGTTTAGTGAAACCCTTCACTGCTTGGATTCCTGCGGTGAACCACAACACCCACAATGCAGTAGTAAAGCAGGCACAGCGCACTGAGCTTCGAACCTGTGAGGCAGAGGATGGGCGTTGTCACAGAATTGGAAGTAACCACAGCTTTAAAAACATCAGAGCGAAAGACCCTCGGTAATGGTTACAACTGAAACGGGCAGTGAAGATTCCAATTGAAGGATAAAACGTGTCTGCCAAGCGTTTCAGAGACCCTATCAAAACCAGTCTCTCTCCCGCTTGAAAGAAGAAAGTGTGACACAGCTCTGAGGGAACAATGTCAGGCTTTATTGCTGTTAAAGCGCAGACAAACAAAGGATCCCTGAAACGTTTGGCAGGCGCGTTTTATCCTTAAATTGGAATCTTCAGTGGCCGTTTCAGTTGTAACCATTACCGAGGGTCCTTCGCTCTATATACATATATATGTATATGTTGAAGACATCCTGTCCACCTAATTCTGGACCTCGGTGGAACCACAGGCATGGACCTCCCAACTCCAAGGCAAAAATCACGGACTCCCCCACAGCATTAGTGGGTGAAGCAGTGCAGTTTATTCAGCATAAAGTAACACAGGGACAATGCCCTCCATGACACGTTTCGCTCCTCCTTGGGAGCTTGATCACATGATGCATCTCCGTTTTACTGACGTATTTATATATATATACACATACATACATATAGATATCCAAGAAAAACTGCTCAGTTTAAGAAGAAGTAGAGGCCGCTCTGGGGACACGTTGGAAGACCTTTAATAGCACAGCTCAGGCATGATGCATTTTGGCCTTACGGCCTTCTTCGGATGCCGCTGGTCACAAGGAATTGCTCCACCCCCACCTTTTAGCATGTCAGGATTCTCTCCCATAGGCGGTAGTCCGCTTGTCCATAGGTCACCTGGTTGCCACTCCCCTGTAGCCTTGGAAAAACTACAGATCCGAGAGTGCAATGTTTTTTGAAGGTTGTTTCCTGGGGAGAGCCTGAACGTTGTCAGCTTCTTAAAAGGTGCAGAGTGTCCGAATATGGGATCCTTGTTTGTAGATCTGCCACAAGGCTTCCTCGAGTCCCCAATATGTTCCAGCCTTGTAGTACAGATGCCCGCCGGGCCGTGAGTCAAGCTTGTCGTGAACTTGTCTCTTCATTAATAACGAGTTGCACTAGGCAGCAGCCCATGGCTTGGCCAGCATTTCAAGGCGTGCCGGAGTATTCCAATCACTTGGATGCGAAGAAAAGCTACAGCAGTAGCGGATACCAGCTTCACTCCGGCCCTTTATCGGAACGGTGCCTCTTACGCGCCTCTGGTTAGCGTGAAAATATCCAAGAAAAACTGCTCCGTTTAAGAAGAAGTAGAGGCCACTCTGGGGACACGTTGGAAGACCTTTAATAGCACTGCTCAGGCATGATGCATTTCGGCCTTACGGCCTTCTTCGGATGCCGCTGGTCACAAGGAATTGCTCCACCCCCACCTTTTAGCATGTCAGGATTCTCTCCCATATAGATATATATATATTCACTGAAAAAAACATAGGTTTTAGGGGTGTTATAGTTAGCTGGACATTTCACTCATACAAAACCATTGAAATTCCTCTGTTATAGTTAGTTCTGCTAACTATAACTTGCGCGCCCGCAATCCTCTGCCGATGATGTCACATATTACATCATTCATGACAATGGTCAGTGACATCACTGATGACATCACTGATGACATCTCAAATGACATCACTGTTGACATCACTAATGACATCATCCAGTGATTGTGGTTTGATTCGTTATTTAAATATGTATTATATATATATATATATATATATATATATATATATATATATACATATATATATATATATATATATATATATATATATATATATATATATATATATATATATATATATATATATATATATATATATATATATATATAGTAATCTGCATTGAATACTGAGTGGATATAAAAATATAAATATCTGGATGGAGGATTTAGTAGCAGTGTGATTGACTGTTTACTTGACTGTTTACTTGACTAATTTATAGTGTCTCACTAAATGTATTGGATAGTGACTAAACTATGTGCATATCAGTATCACTTTGTCAGTTGTTGTGTAAACTGATGCACCAGTTGGTTACTAGCTATGTGAAAGTCTATATTTGTTATTGATTAATTAACTGAGTATTTGTATAGGAGAGTGAATGTGTGTGTGGTTCGGTGGGGTGTGTGTGACTGCCCAAAGATGTGTGAATAGTTGATTCAGTAGGTATATGAGATTAAGACTACATGTTATAACAGTTGTTTGGGTGAGTGAATATCTTCATGGGTGTGATGATGAGCAAATATATCTCTCAATGGTACATGTCCAACAAACTAGAAAAATAGAAGACAGTGTATATGACAGTTGTTGTATATACATAAGTATACATAAGACTCAGTGATTGTATGAGTGACTATATGGATAACTGTATACTTCGAATAGTGATTTTATAACACACTAAGTATGATTTACTCTTACTCTTCTGGGTAGGTCGGGTAATGTGTTTTGAGTGCTCTCAGTAGCCTATAGTATGTGTATCAAAATAGCGTCGATTTATTTTGGATGTAGTCAAGGTCCTCTAATGTTTTGACCATTCCTTCATGGTATAGGTCCCCTATTTTGTCCTTTCCCACCCGTTTAGGGAGCTCCAGCCCCACCTTTTTCTGTGTTACCGACAATACTAGATGATGATGCATTGGAAGCTCTGGTGCAAATATTGGCTGCTTCTTCACCTTTTTGGTTATCAGTCCCCATGCGTCAGTTGTGGCATCTATTGTATTTATATCTTGTTTGTGCAAAGGAGGCCTGTCATGTGTTAGTAAGGCATCCAGGGGTGTAGGAAGGGCGTCCCCCTCCTCTACCGCCACGTGTGTAAGAATTGGGACCTTATGATACCAAAAGTGGGCATATTGGGCCTGTGCACACAGGTAGTACAGCATAAAATCCGGTACCTTGAATCCCCCTCTCGCAAACGGTAAAGTCAGTGTGTGCAGATCTATTCTAGCAGTCTTACCAGCCCAAATCAATTTTAGGGTTACAGATTTTATCGCTTTAAATACTGGTGCTGGTGGTTTGATCGGGATATTATTATATAGGTAGAGTATCTTTGGTAGCAATACCATCTTTACGATCGCTATTCTATCCGCCATGGACAGTGGCAGCTGGATCCATCTGTCTATTTTCTGTTCTAGCCCTGCAAGCACTCTTCCATAGTTTGTGCGGATTACCACTTCGGGATCTCTATGAAACCACACTCCCAAGTATCGCACCGGGTCCGTCTGCCAGTCCAAGAGGTATTCCATTTGAAAGGGGAGAGTGTTATCAGTAAACGGTATTACCGTAGATTTAGCCCAGTTAATACCAAGCCCAGAGTAGTACCCAAATTTAACGAACTCCCGCAGTAGTTGATTCAGGTTTTCTTTCGGGTCTCGCACGTATAGTAGCACATCATCTGCATATTGCAAGATATGGAGCGGTCTCTGGGGAAATTGCAACGCTGAGTGGTGATGTCCCTGTCTAATCTTGCAAGCTAGAGGCTCTATCGCTATAGCAAACAGTAACGGGGAGAGTGGGCAACCCTGCCTGGTGCCTCTCTCAATAGTAATGGGCTCTGAGACATATTGACACAAATGCGTGCAATGGGCGCTGTATAGAGCAGTCACTCCCACTGAAGAAACATTGGCGGGAATCCCATTCTGCTCAAGATAGTGCACAGGTAAGTCCATGCTATGGTGTCAAACGCTTTAGCAGCGTCTAATAGTACCGCCGCTGCCTTCGTTTCAGGCGTCAAATAATGGGATAATGCAAACAGAGTTCGAGTGTTGTGGGATGTCGATCTAGTTGGGATGAAGCCCGACTGATCAGGCAGTATCAATCTGGTCATTAGATGTTGAAGTCTAGTCGCCAGTATTTTAGAGAGTATTTTAGTATCAACGTTGATCAGCGAAAGTGGTCTGTAAGAGTCGCATGTAGTCGGATCTTTGCCTGGCTTCAACAGCGCTAAAATCATGGCCTCTCTTAGGGAAGTGGGCAGTGTCCCTTTCTCATGGGCATCTCCCAGCATAGCCACTATATGCGGCGCCAGCATGTCTACAAAGGCCTTATAGAATTCCCCGGTGTACCCATCCGGTCCGGGTGCCTTGCCGTTTGGCAGGGATTGTATGACTATTCCGTGACCTCTTCCACCGTCACTGGCAGTGATAAGTACTGTCTTTGCGCATCCGACAGCCAGGCCAAGGCCACCTCATCACAATATTGCGCTATTTCGGCTGCTGGAGCAGTTGTGTCCGCAGTGTACAGTTTCCCGAACTCACTTCTAAAGGCCTCCAATGTCCCCCCTGTGTCATGCCGTAACTCTCCACCGGTATCCCTTACCACTGCCACCACCGGAGGTGGCCTCTGCGTGCTTATTTTTGCAACCAGTGCGGCTCCAGGTCTCCCAGCCTCACAAAAATTTCTTGCTACCCGTCGACTGTGTACATAAGTTAGTTCTGCCTCTGCATTTTTTTGGTATGCAGATATTTCAACTCTAATTTTACCCAGTAATTCTGGTTCCTGAGTTCGCGCAAATTCCAACTCCAGGTCTCTTATTATAGCCTCACCTTTCGCCAATTGCTGTCTGAAGTCTCGCAATATTCCTGCATGTGTGCTAATGCATATACCCCTAATCGTGGCTTTGAAAGCCTCCCACAGAAGCCCTGGGTCATCAGTTGTGAGTGCATTAATGGCAAAATATTCCGCTATGGCCTTACCTATTGTGTCTTTATATATCGGATCAAGTAGTGCTTTCCCATTGAATCTCCAGTTAAACGGAGGTGGCACATAGTGAGGCAAATTCAGCGTCAAGAACACCGGGTTGTGATCTGACTATGTTCGTGGCAGGTGAGTGATATCTATCATCCACTGTAGCACTTAGGGGGATCCAATCCAATAATCTATCCTTGACCAGCTGTTATAAGCTGCTGTGGTGTGTGTTGCCTATAACGTGCTTGGATGTTTCGTTCTCCAGAGATCTACTAATTTCCTATCCCCCAATATGTTGTGTATTTTCTTCAACGCTTGTTTCTGTGTCTCTGCCGATGCACCTGACCTGTCAACCTCATCATTCAATGCCACATTAAAATCACCTCCCCACACCACCGGGAGATCTGGCAGTTCAGTCAGTATTCTCCAGACAGTATCGTAAAATGTTGGGTCGTCTACATTTGGTGCATATATGTTCAGCAGATTGATTCTGTGTCCCCTAAGTGTGCCCGTGACTGCCACATATCTTCCCTCACTGTCAGTTCGCACGTGTTCCCTGATGAAGTTCAGCCCTTTTCTGAATAGTATTAGGACCCCTCTCGAATACGAGGAGTAGGCCGCTCCATAAGTAGCTTCCGCCCATCTGTTACCAATATGTGATGGTGTATGAGGATCTACGTGCGTCTCTTGAAGAAAGGCTATGTCAACGTGTAATCTCGTGAAGTATGCTAATCTTTGTCGTATCTTCTTAGGATTTTTTAACCCCCGCACGTTCCAAGTGATCAATTTTAGATCACTCGACTTCTGAGTCTCACCCATTGTCTTTCTCTAGTTTCCTAATGCTCTGGTTGTAGTTTCTAGGCTGTGTCGTGTAGTGCAACCTCTCCAGAAGATGCAATGCCTAAACAATTACATGTCTTCCTTGGATTCCGGCCATGTCTCTCAAATGCAGCATTAAAACTCGAAATTTTCCAACACCTTCCCTCCTCCCCCCACCCACTTTAGCACCCCCAACATGCCAAAGACACTCCCTCATAGAAACACTGAACATAACCAAACCATTGTAGGGGGTCCACTTGGGTCACACTTCTCCATCCAACATAGTGGATGTGGCCAAAGGTTGTGCGCAATGCTAGTACAGTTCCATTTATGTCAAGTACAATTTTTTATAGCATTTGCTATCGCTCTCCCCCCTATCTTCTCATGTCTCTCTTATGTTTTCACAGGAGTTTTGGAGATTCTAGTCCATTCCTTCCCGCACCGCTACACGGGTCCATCGTAGGCTGCCCAGTTATAGTCTTACCATCTCTCCACTATATCCACAATGGTCGCAGCCAGTTAGTCCCTATCAGAGCTCAGCACAGACAGACACCATACATTACCACGCTTCACTGAGTCTTCCTTGAGCCTCCGAACTAGGTGCACGACAGTCTCAGCATAAACTGCACTCTCCACTCGGAGCAGAGCCTCAGCTGCTACAGTCTCCAGTGCTTCAATTCCCGCTCTTGTGTCACCCAATTTGTACACATAGCAGGTCTATGTCCGCACTACTCCAACGGGGGGCGCACGTTCCAAAGAAAGGGCATTTCGCAGTTCCCTCCGTACTCCCTGTTGTAGTATAGTGGTACTGCGGCATCTGTTTCCTCCAATCTGAAGCAATTTCGCTCGCGGTTCGTCCGTCTCATTAGTTGCAAGTTTGCATGCTTCACTCCGAGTCTTGGTGCTGTTCCTGTCTACGTTGCTCCTGTCGCCTCTGACCTAACTTTTTCAGGAAATCATTTGCTTCTTTGGGAGTCTGACAGATCACTGACTTTCCATCCGTGGTGATTTTCAATCCGGCCGGGAATAGCATTGCATAGTCAATATTCATGTCTCTCAATTTCTGCTTCACCGTCGCGAATTCTTTACGCACCATTTGCACGTTGACAGTGAAGTCGGGATAGAATTGCAGCTTGTTTCCTTGATGTTCAATTGTCCGTTTCTCCCGAGCCATCCGTAATACCGCGTCTCTATCTCTGTAATTGAGAAGGCGCGCCACAATAGGGTGTGGAGGTGCTCCCGGTTTAGGTCTCGGCGCCAGGGTTCTGTGTGCTCCTTCCACAATAAATACCGCCGATAAATGTTAAGTTCCAAATATCGATTTCAGCAAACCCTCCACATAAGTCTCCATCTTCCCAGTGTTGGTCGATTCAGGTACTCCTGCTATGCCGACGTTATTGCGGCGGGATCTCGCTTCCAACTCTTCCACCTTGTTTTTTATGACTTCCAGCACTCTGTCATCTCTGCACACTTCTGCGTTGTCGTGTGTGATTCATCTTCTACAGCCGACAATCGCGTTTCTGCCTCTTCCAACCTTTCCCCGTGTTTATCGAGCTTTGCAGCCATGTTGTCAACTTTTTGCGTTATGGAATCTAGTTTTCCATGTACGTCTTGCAGGTTCTTGTGTATAGCTTTTAACGTTTGCTCCAATCCATTTTGCGATTCAGCGTCATTGTCCATTTCCGTGTCTGAGTGCGCACTAGCTCCCTTCACAGTTTTCCTGGAATCGAATGCCAATTTTGACTGTACTTTCTCCGGCTTCCCCATTGCTGCCCGCCTCGTTAACCTCAGTTCATGCCAAGTATGCCTCTCCAGTGCTCGTGCGCAGGCAGACAGTGTTTACAGAGTATCTCCTCACTATCTATACAGGTTATGCAGCTCCTTTCCTTAGACACCCTGCGCACTGTCTTCACCTGCCGACGTTGTGTGTTGAATAGCCCATAGCCTGTTATCTCCAACAGGTAGCCCGCTTATTCACCACTTATCTCTCCTCAGCTTGGTGTCCACTCTGATCCCAGCTCTTGTATACGTTGTCGAAGGAGGCTTATGTGCGTCTTTTTCGCTATGCTCTCAGTGCTTCGAAATTCCCATGTGGCACCGATCTCAGTTGCTACAGGGCGCAACCACTGTGTATTTGGTGTCTCCTTCACTTTGTGCTTCTCCCCTCTTGTTTTCACCGCGTTTCGCGCCTTTTCGAGCGCCCGATGGTTCGACTTTCACTGAGGCAAAGTGGTTCTTCCGCAGGCTCTTTAACAGAGCATTAGTAGGCCATTTCCTCCACGCACCGTTATTTTATGTGCAGCACTAATCGTTCATCTGAGATTTGCATCAAGGCTCACTCCACAATCAGTTTATCGATCCGCAGCCGCCCTCTCCCGTCAGTCTCGTACGGGCACCGCCATCTTGTACCCTCGGCTTGCACATCGCCGCTTTTCCGCAGTAGTACACATACTCAATTGTGGATATATTTCCGAGTGTGCCCCTTATGTCATCGATGTGGTCATAACTATATTGGCGCTAGGAAGCTGCTAGCAATCCCACAGTAGTTCTTAAGTGCACCCTCCTCCGCCACCATCTTATGCTTCCGTCCAATTTAGTTATCTGCACACGCTGAGTCTACTTGGGGTGTCTGAGACACCTCGCCACTCTCACAGTTTCCCCTCCGCCACTCCGGGCAGCCAGCGTGCCGTTACCTCACTTTCGTGTCGCCTGTTCAGATCTCGGGGCACAGTCAGTCTATGGGGCCGCCATCTTAGTTCACGTCAGGCGCCCTCACCTTCAGACTGTTGTGCAGTTTCCCTGTTAGTGGCAGCTCAATTTGTTCTATTAATTTTTTCTCTGCAGTCTTGGTGCAGTCCGATTTCGATTTATGCCAGTTTCGACACCAGGAACTCCAGTTTTACGCTATATTCACCCGTTTAAAGACCCTGGCCGGCAGAGTTGTCTTAATAGGCAGCCATTCCGCTGTGTGCCCTCTAGCGCCCCCGGAAAGAAATACAAGTTACTGGTAAGTACGCTTAGAATTACTTTTCAGGGTCTGTGTTAGCTAAATGATTCAGCACTGGGTTCTCTCTTGATAACAGGTGAGTAAATTGGAATTCGGTGTTGGAATGATTTTAGGTGAATATTTTAAAGTTCGAAAACTCCCCACTTAGTAGAATTTCCAAGTGAAACCTGTCAATGTTAGCCTATGGAAGAAAATTCAAGTTACTGGTAGGTACAGTTAGAATTACTTTTCAGGATAAATACTGGGCTCAAAGATGCAGCACTGAGGTATCTCCTGATAACAGCTGAGTAAATTGAAATTCGTAGTTTGGCTGATTTTAGAGGGTCCCTAGGGTCAAACTAGCCTACTAGGTACCTCCAATAAGCGCCACAGAGCTGTGTTGCAGAGAGGTGTTAAAAGGGCGTGGACTATGAGCACCTGTCTGCAACGCAGCCCCCAGGCGCATCAGGGACCCTCAGCATTGAAAGAGAATTACTTCCCCAACTTAAAACCCGCAACGAGGACAGTGGTGAAGGAAGGGGACCTGGCCTGAGGTGACATGTCTGCAAACACGCCCTGTGGCGCGTTTTAAGTTAGAGAATTCATTCCTCCTCAATCCTGTGGGTCCCTGGGTGCCAACTAGCCCACAAGGTACCTCCAAATGTTCAGATATGTGGCAATCAACTGTGTATAAGGGAAGGAACTTGCACATCAACAATAATGTATTTATTTTAATACTCGAATAAATAAAAATAATCGAATTGCACCTTTTAAAAAAATAGGTATATTAGGGGTTTTGGGTGGGGAAGTGTATTAAAAATGTGGACAAAAACTGTACACAGTAACCAATAAATATACTTGTTTCAAAAAATAAATACAAAGGTATTTATTTTAATACTTGTATAATAAAAGAAAGAAAGAATTAAAAGAAAAAGAAAGAGCAAATACGTATGAGGATATAAAACGAAACTAAAGCTGTTTAACAAGTTTCACGTTTACAAAACCACGTGCACAAGTTAAACAGTGGAAATGTGAGCACGTATCAACTGAAAACGTGACAAAAAATGGGAGGAGCACTAAATTCGTTCCGTAGTGACTTGAATTACCAAAAAGTATATAAACCACACCGTAGGATGATTAGTTTCGTTTATGTGATTTAATTACGGGTGACCAAAGTATGAGCAAGATGAAGTTTACGATCGTCGCATTCATCTTCAGTTTATCGTCCATTTACTCAGAGGGAACATAAAGTTAATGTATATATTGTAATATATAAAACATTATGTTCCCTCCTGAGGAGTTGAATGTATGCCGATGGAAGGAGGAAAGAATTTTAAAGAGTAAATAATGTTATAAGTTTATGCTTTATATATTTTTCTAATGCAAGTATACTATTATGATATCTAAATGTAGTGTGTAAAAGTATAATATAGTCCGCGCAAGATGCGCGCATCCACCAAGGCCATAGACATATATGTACTTTTAATTGTCATTTTCTCAGGAACTACGGAACGGATTTAAACCATATAAGCAAAAGGCATGAGTCTGAACCAATGACTATATATATGACTATATATATATATATATTATTCACTGAAAAAACCATAGGATTCACACCAGTTATAGTTAGGTGGAAATTTTACTCGCATAAAACCATTGAAATTCCCACGTTATAGTTAGTTGGACTCACTATAACTTGCGCATGCAATGCACTGCTGATGACGTCACATATTACATCACTCATGACATGGTCAGTGACATCACTCATGACATCACTGATGACATCTCAAATGACATCACTGATGACAACATCCTTGTGACAAAGTGGCAGACCTCCTATCAGCATAAAATAACCTTTGACACAAACATTCAAAAATAGAAACTAACATTTTCTTAAAAAAGGAGAAACCAATACCAATTACAACAACTTATTAGGTAATTCCAACATCTATATACACATCCACTCATTCACCAACAGTTCTATATAGTCACTCATGCATGTACTTACTCATCATATGTACTCATACACCTATATATCCTGTTACACACTAATACTCATCCATATAGTTACTCGCACACAAATTCACACATGCAAATAAACTATCAAAAAACCATTTACTGCTATATACACACCACTACACATACTTCTATAGAAACGGAAACATATTTACTCTCTTTTTAACAATCAATTATAAATACACATACTCACTAACCCACCCATACACACAATCATCCACCCATACAGTCTTGCACATATGCTGTCTTCAAAATACATACAAATAGTGAGTCACTCATTCATGCATCTGTGCTCTAAGTAATATCCCCCACCGAACCATACAGACACTGATACTGATACTCAAAAAAACAACTAATAACCCATATATACACTCATGTAGCTACTCACCAACCCATGCAGCCACTTATACACAAAGTGAGACACAGATACAGATATTTAAATATTTAAACATTACTCGCTAATATATGTCTTCACTAAGATACATTTAATAAGTCAGTTAACCAATCAATTTTACACAAAAAAACATCCATTTAGACATTTATTTACCCATTTATTCTTCCATCAACCTTTAGATATACATATATAAAAAATATTTATTTTTCAGAAAGATACACATTCACTGGATGATGTCATCAGTGATGTCATTTGAGATGTCATCAGTGATGTCATGAGTGATGTCACTGACCTATGGTTTTTTCAGTGAATTCAATAGGTTTTTTAAATGCTAATTCCTAACTATAACTGGTGTGAAACCTATGTTTTTTTTCAGTGAATATATATATATATATATATATATATATATATATTATTATATATATAAAATAATAAATATATATATAAAATTTCTATGGCAAAATGAAACCCCTCATTTTGTTCCTTTTCAAATTAAATGTATTAAGTGTTACCACTTTATTCCAATCAAGATGACTTCAGGTGTGCCATACTTTTGTCATAAGTAAGACTGTTAGTGTTCTAGTTGTTTTTTAGAACACTCTGGGACATTCTGTCATTGGGCTATAGTTGGGCTACATCTGGCTGATATTTGGGCTACATTTGGGCTCTTTTGTCTCTGGTGGCCATCTTGGGAGACTGCATATCAGAATTTTTTTAATGAAATATAAGAGGATATGAGAAGTCACTCAAAATGTGCCCTAATTTTTCTTTCTTCAGCACTAATCATAATTTCTATGGCAAAATGAACCCCCTCATTTTGTTCCTTTGCCAATTAAATGTTTTAAGTGTTATTCCAATCAAGATGACTTCAGGTGTGCCATACTTTTGTCATTAGTAAGACTGTTAGCGCTCTAGTTGTTCTTCAGAACACTCTGGGACATTCTGCCATTGGGCTATAGTTGGGCTACATATGGCTGATACTTGGGCTACATTTGTTTTTTTTGTCTCTGGTGGCCATATTTGGGCTACATTGGGCTACATTTGGGCTCTAACATATATATAGCCCAATGTAGCCCAATATATATTTTTTCAAAGTTAATTTTCGTATAAACCACTGGAGCATATATCTTGAGACATAGCAAAGGCACATCGGGGTACCAGTCCCTACAATTTTGCCAAATTTGGTGGAAATCCATTCAACCGTTCGGGCTAAAAGTGAGGTTGCCCGCCCTATGGAAATTAACATGGGGAAAACATGTTTTGGGACCTCCCTTTTATCTCGGCCCCCGCTTGATAACTCCCCCCCAAACTTTAAGGGAAGGACCGGGGCGCCACGAGGCACATTTGAGGAAATTTTCAGGCAGATTCCTCAACCGGCGCCAAAGTTATTCACAATAGAATGTTGAGATTTTGCATTGAAAATAATCCTAACTATAACTACCTACTGGCGACCTCCAGTAGGTATATATATATATATATATATATATATATATATATATATCACCAAAAAGCCCTTAAGCTCTGAGAGGGCACTTCACACTGTCCTCACCATCCGTTTACTTTGCCTCGTGCATCTCACTTTCCCAACCTCCATAAATTACTGCCATGCCCGACGCGTTTCGAAGCTGAAAAACACCCCTTAATCATGGGCTGCTGCACAGAGGGAGTGAAGGCTCACCTTTTGATTCATTCATCTCTTATTAAAAAAACCGCCCTCAGTGGGCTTGGCTCATGTGCCCAACAGCACAATGGTATTTGTAGTCCAAAACAAAGGTGAGTATAATTATTTCTCTGTATTAGGCTCAGTCCCTCTGTGTGTATATCCAGCTAATTAATATCCTTTAGTAGAAAGGAAGTCAGGAATGCGGGATAATAGTTCAATTCGGAACAGAGTGCTTCACAGAGTGGAACCGTTCCCCTCAAAAGCCTTTCCATCTTCCATCTGCCAGGAAATGGTGCACCTCTTCCATGGCCAGGGCAGCCGTGCATAGTCAATGAATCACCAAAAAGCCCTTAAGCCCTGAGAGCGCACTTCACTCTGTCCCCACCATCCGGTTTGTTCGCCTCGTGCATCTCGCTTTCCCTACCTGCATAAATTACTGCCATGTGTATGTATATATATATATATATATATACATATATATATATATATATATATATATATATATATATATATATATATATATATACTACTGTGATCAGGAACTATAGCGTTCGAAACGCGTAAGTGGAAAAAGAAAGCAGGTCATTAAACAGAATTGAAATTCCAAGAGGAGTGCAGTGTCTTTTGTGAAGAGTTTTTGCTGCTGCAAAATTGTGCGAGGCTGTCCTTACCTTGCCACTGGGACCAGCTACCAGCCGCTTCCCCCGCAAAAGATGTTTTGATGTAAATATATATATATATTTATATATATATATTCACTGAAAAAAACATAGGTTTCAGGCACGTTATAGTTAGGAATTAGCATTTAAAAAACCTTAGAAATTCACTGAAAAAACCATAGGTTTCAGGGGCGTTCTAGTTAGTTGGACATTTCACTCTTACAAAACCATTGAAATTCCCCTGTTATAGTTAGTTCAGCTACCTTTACCTCACGCGCCCACAAGGCACTGCTGATGACGTCACATATTACATCACTCATGACATGGTCAGTAAATGTAAATTGATACTTGTATAGCGCACTACTCACCCTCAAGGGTCTCAAGGCGCTTGTACGAATACCGCTGTGGAACCCATCCTGGCTTTCCCTGTGAGGCGTCCACTCCTGGGCACCACCAAGGTGGAGGCCAGGCATCCTTAGCATTGTGGGGGCCGTTGTGGAGATTAAGAAAGCTATTGCCCAGAGTTGCAGAGTGGGACTCCATGATTGGAATAGGCACCGAGGCAAGAATTATCAGGTCCGTGGAATTTTTGAGCCCAAGACCCGCCAAGGCGGGGAATTGAACCCTGGTCCCGGGCTCGCAAGAAAGTGTCTCTCAAAGTGGTTTAATGTCACTCATAATTACACTGAATTTATGAAAACGTCACACATAAGCAATTTGAAACCTTGGCAGCTTTGCTACCTGGTCTGTATCACCTTAACCACTTTTATGTATTTTGAAGAGAAAGTTTCAGCCCATCCGCATGATGCAATCCCTGATCCCAATTTACAAATTCTAGATCATGTGTACAATGTAAAATCTATACATCATCATGAGTGTGAATCATTGTCGGTATGATTTTTTTTTTCTTTTTAATTTCAAAAAAACCTTTATTGATAACAAAAAAGGACACAGCAAATTGCCTACATCCACAAGTTGGCCGGCATTGCGATAATATGTACGCTTAGGTAATATCTTATAAGGGTGGGGGAGTACACAACAAGCCGCCTACAACCCTTCCGGGCCGGCCGCGTTTAATGGGGTATGAGGTTGTAAATACAACAATTGCATTATAATCATACTGTGCTGAATGCAAACAATTAGATAGAATATAAACAAGTTAAAAACAAAGGAAATTAATGTATGCACTATTACACTATGACCATCAGGTGCATAACAAAGGTGCTGGTATCGATCAGGCAATAAAAGCATGCGGAGTAGCATGGTGTCCCATTGCAACAAGGGTAGGAACATGTGCAGACGAGGGCAATAAGGTCATCATTAAAATGTTATGTATCTATTTACGGCATCGTGTCATCCACTTCTGCCGTGCGTTCCAGTAAGTAAGTGTGTAAAGGGCTCCAGATATCTCTTGGGCGTGATGAGGGAGGTTGAAGGTCTGCATATGTGTGCAGTTGCTCTTGACAATAGATTAAATCTTGAAGCCAGTGCTTAAATTTCGGCGCTCCACCCCGGCCCCATCTACAGGCAACTCTCCTTTTGGCAAGGAGGAGCGCAAGAGAGGCATATCTGCGCATTTTAACAGCTAGGGGTTCTGTGTATTCCAACAGGGCAGTTAGGGGATAAGCAGAGACGTGTAGGCCCATCATAAGGTCCAGTGCAATCAGGACCTCCACCCAGTATCTCTGTATAGGTGGACAGCCCCAGGCTACATATACAAAGTCTTCCCCCTCGCATCCACAGCGATCACAGTGATGTATATCCCGTATATTCAGTCGGTGCATGTGAGCAGTTGTATAATACAGGTGGTGCAGGTATTTATAATGTATGATGCAAAATCTACTACTAGCTGATATGTCTTCCGTTTGCCTACAGCAATAAGTCCACTGTTCCTCAGTGAGGGGGTATCCTAGTTCCTCCTCCCACCTTTGACAGGCAAGTGGAGGACTATAATCCCTATCATTCTGAACCGTACGATATAAAAGTGACAGCACATGTGCGGGGGCGTTTTGCTGCAATAGCGCATGTAGTGGAAGCATGGGTTGAGGCTCAAGGGGAAAGGTGGGCGTGATGGTCTTTACGTCTTGGAGGAGCCTTATGTAATAGAAACGCTCCAGGGGGTGGGGCTCGTATCTTTGAAAAAGTCCTCACTAGTCCTGAATGTCCCCCCAGTGTACATCTGGCCCCATGTGTGAATAGAGAGTTTACGAAGCAGTCGGTGACATCCGCCTTCCTTCGTGACCGGGATGTCCTGCCGCCCGGGAAAGGGCAGTAGCGGGAAATACATTAGTGTGCATTGCGTAGCTCTAGCGAGGTCATGCCACGCACTGATGGTACATTGGATGGTGGTGGTTGCCAGGTGGTGCGGGACAGCCAAGGTGCTGCGATAAGCAGTGCTCGGGGTGGGGGTCATATATCCATCTACTATGGCGAGATGTGGCATGAAGGGAGGGGGTTTCATCCAATACGTGGCCTAATGTGCCTGTGCACAGCTAAAGTATAATTCTATATCCGGAGTGGCGAATCCACCATCACTGAATGGGCGAGTGAGTACATCCCATCGCAATCTGACCTGTTTCCCCCCCCCATGTGAGCCTTATGAGTTGAGCCTTAATCGTCGAGAAAAAGTGCCAGCTGGGGGCGTAGGGGATATTTACAAAAAGATATAAAAGTTTTGGTAAAATAACCATTTTAATAATAGATGTTCTGCCAGCCATCGACAGGGGCATCACGACCCACCTCGTAATTTTGTCGGTGATAGAGTCCAGCGCCTGTCCGCAGTTAGCTCGCATGAGTTCTTCGCAACTGCAAGAGATTATTATCCCTAAATAAGTGGTGGTGTCATTGCACCAACTGAGGGAGAAGTCTGGGTGGAACCTTTTAGTGGCATCAGTGAGGGGATAAATCTGGGATTTGCTCCAATTGATGTTAACTCCCGATAATTGCCCAAAGAGAAGAAATAAGTGCAGAATAGGGTTCAAGCTTATCTCTGGGTCGTGCAGGTATAGTGTGAGGTCGTCTGCTTATAATGAAATGAGTATTTGTCTTTTTGGATAAATTATGGCATGTTCGCGATAGTGTTTCGAGTTTTAGCGGCTAGTGGTTCCACTGCCAGGGAAAAAAGAAGAGGGGACAATGGACACCCCTGTCTGGTGCCTCTGCCCAGCAAAAGGAGGAAGAGCGGATACCATTCACCATTATGGTGGCTCGCAAACCTGTATATAGCAGGGTAATCCAGGCCAAAAAGGGGGGCGGAAATCCCATGAGCACCAAGACATAGGATAGATAGTCCCATTCTAGGGAATCGAACGCCTTAGTGGCATCCAGGAATATAGCAGCCGCATCCTCTTCCGGATCAATGTCGTGGAGCAATGTGAATAGGGTGTGCAAGTTATGGGCTGTACTTCTAGTGGGAACAAAGCCCAACTGATCCGGGAGGACCAACACCGGCATCAGAGGGCTAATGCGATTCGCGATGAGTTTTGCCAGGATCTTGGCATCAGTGTTTATAAGGGATAGGGGCCGATACGAATCTAGGTGCGTAGGCGGTTTGCCTGGTTTGGGCAGGGAAATTATGAGCGCCTCTCGCATGGAGGGGGGGAGAATGCCAGTTTCTCAGGCTTCCTCGAACACAGGCTTTGCTCGGCTTGTACTCAGGCTGCCTAGGAGGTCATCCGCTAAACCAGCTTTGCGGACCCTCCACTGGCTTCCAATCGAGAGGAGAGTGGAGTTCAAGGCCCTTGCTACATGCCACCGCATCTTGAGCGGCAAAGCACCTGCACCGCTCCAGAGTTTGGTAACCCACTATGAGCCCACACGCAGTCTACGGTCCTCGCAGACTGGGTTGTTAAAAGTCCCCAGAGTATCTAGGGCGCGTATGGGAGGCAGATCTTTTAGATACCTCGCTCCCAGACGCTGGAATGCTTTTCCTATGGAACTACGACTAGAACCCTCCGAAGTCCTGTTCAGGAAGAAACTTAAAACATATCTTTTCAGCAGGTAGCCTTCTGTGGGAGGGGGGGGGGCAGCCACTTCACTTATCACAGCGCGGGGACACGCCAGTGGCGTAACCAGGCGCTTAATAAATGCCCAAATAAATAAATAAATAAATAAAACACATGTCTTAATATTAGGATTATTAAGTGCCAGTATGTTTTGTAGAACTCGGACGGGAGGCCGTCTGGTCCTGGAGCCTTTCCTGATTGTAACTGCATCATGGCAGATATGATCTCCTCATCCTCACAGTGCGCCAAAAGGAACTCTCTTTGACCATTACCCAGCCAGGCTATGGCGGTGTCCTTGAAAAATGAATCGAAGTCTACCTGGGCCTAGTGGTGAGTAGTGTACAGTGTTTTATAAAACCTCCTGAATGCAGCTAGTATGTCCGAGGAATTGGTATGTGTAAAACCGTCCTCATCCTCAATTGCAAGCACTGTATTGGCAAAATGGGGAGGTCGTATAGTAGAGGCCAAGGCTCACCCTGTTTGGTCTCCTTCGCCATAACGGCGAGCTGTATGGTATTTTCCCCTAAATTTACATTCACGCTCCGCGGTTTCCTCATAGTCCGTGAGCCGGGTGCGCAGCTGTGCCTGTAATGCAGGAGAAGGCGTGGCCTGTATGGCAGCCTCGGTCTGTTTTATATCTAATTCCAACTTTCGGAGCATATTAGGAATGTCTTTTAGTACTCCACCTCTTTTAGCTAGACAGATTCCTCGTATAGTGACTTTAAAAGCCTCCCATATTGTAGAATATTGTGGGATTGAGCCTTTGTTGCGGAGGAAAAAAATCTGTTATCTCCTGCTCCAGCTCATCTTTAAAAATTGGGTCAAGCAGCATCTGTGGATAAAGTTGCCAGGAAAGGGATGGGGGTTCTGCTTACGGTGGGGTGAGAGACAGCTGCACAGGAGAGTGGTCCGAGTATGTGTGGGGGAGATGTGAAGTATGTGATGCCCAGGTCGCTAATTCGGGTGCAAAAATATTTCTTTTCAATTTCATAAACATATGAAGTATTCAACAATTTCTTTTACTCAGGAACAGTTCTAGAGAAAATGAGAATCCAATACCATCTACGTATTCATGCAGTATTTTATAAATCGTATTCATTCATAGATATTCGAAATGCATATCTTTCCACATAAAAAAGGCTGAACAAAAGTGAACAATTGGTGCTCTTCGTGAAATAAAGTGCTTTGTGCTCACGGCGCAAGTGAAATATACAATATATACAGACAATATGTACAAGGGGATGTGCAAGAAAATCCAGAGTGGCCTATGTTATTTATACAGTAAACTGTAAACTGCAAATGTCAGTATTCAATACAGAGTCTTCAAAGAGTAGGTCCACAAAATCTATTCATCGACGTTTTGACCCTCAGAAAGCGCACTTGGGGCGTCTAGACGGGTCTTCCTCAGGACTGTGTAGGGTAGGGGAATGCAGCCTATATAATTAAAAAAGGGATGGCTTTAGGATAGGATTCTCAAAGATGTAGATTGGCCACAAATTGCCTATTAAGGTTAAAATCACTCACCTTCTCATAAGCCCAGCTGGCTGCGTCAGGGTCGGGGAGGGACCGTGTCTTTCTCTAGTTAGAAGCAGCCCGTGAGCTATGGCGCAGGCCAGTTGTGTTGCGCAGGTAATCCGCAGGGAGGAGTTGGCCTCACAGCTCACAGACGGCCCCACTTTTTTTTATTATTGGCAGTGCGGCCCCCCAGAATCCCAGAGCAGCCAAGCTCCCACGTAGCGGATATGAGCAGCTTTTGTGTCTTGCTGAGAAGGGCAGTTCCTGGGATGGCAGGTGCAGAGATGGTCTTCACGCTACGCCATCAGTCTTCCATAGTCAGCAGGGTCCGTGCATTTCTCCAGAATTCCCCCCCCGCAACACCCCAGCATACAGTTCCAGGACCAGCAGGACAGTCAGTGGGCAGTAGAGCACAGGTTGAGGCTGGCCTCCGTCGCAGGTCCCACTTAGTATAGCACTTCCAGGGTGGGGCAATCAGGCGAAGGTGGACCGGATTACAGCATATCCAATCCTCGTGGGAGGAGGCCCCCCTAGGGTCCACAGCAGGGAGCGAGGCACGCAGGCACCGCAGTTCTTATACCGCCGGGGGGCCCCCCAGCGAGCGGGACAATTTTACCGCTACACCAGTGGGAATCACAGCGGGGCGTGATGTGGCACGGGCCTCAAATGGTGCAGTCGTAGCTGATAAGGGATGGCAGGGGAGCCTCCCGGGTGTCCGGGCAGCCGCACAACGTGTCTTTTGAATGCAATTGTGCAGGAAGGAAGAGAACCATTAGAGGACCACCTCTCCAAGACCGGCTCTTTCTTGTTGAGCCCAAATAAGGAGTCTGTGGTCTACCATATCGAATGCTGCTGATAGGTCTAGGAGAATGAGGAGGCAGCATTGGTCAGAGTCTAGTAATTTGTTGATAACGTTGATGATGTTGAGGATCACGGTTTCGGTGCTAGTTTTTTCAGAAGCCAGACTGGTGGAAGTACAGGAGAATGATGTTGTTCAGGTGTTGGGTTAGTTGTTGGAGCACGCATCTTTCTAGGATTTTGGACAGAAGTGGAAGGTTAGAGACAGGTCTAAAGTGATTCAAATCCTTTATGTCAAGGCTGGGTTTTTTCAGCAAAGGTGTGACTTGCCCCACTTTAAGGCAGTCTGGAATTACTCAATTTTTCATGGAGCTGTTTATGATCGTGCACCAGAGCGGTGCTAGGGAGCGCTTCAGCTTTTTGGTCATGAGGGTTTGGAGGTGGAGATCAGATTGATTATCTGTTTCCTGAAGGGGGCGAAAGCTTAGCCAATATTTGGAAGAGGGACAAGGAGCGATATCATACGCCCCAGACGTTCTGCTCTTTGTAGGGCTAAGTATTGTTAGCGTCCAGTGAGAGTTCGATCTTAGTAATCTTGTCATTAAAGAAGTTAGTGAAGTTGTCGCAGAGTTCTTTGGATGCCTGTATTGAGGAAGTAGCGGGCTGGGACGTTTGTTGACTGATGATGTTATAGAGCTCTTTGGGTCTATTTTTTGCGCTGTCCAGCGCAGAGTGGAAAAAAGTGCATTTCTTGTTCTTGATGTGATTGTTGTACTTCCTACGAACTGTTTTGAGTTGTTCACGGAGGGTGAAAGTGGGATTATCCCTTCAGCTTCTTTCTTTGGCTCTTAATTGTCTCCTTTCGGAATTGATGTCAGTGTTGAACCATGACCTGGACGGAATGGATCAGCTTTTTTTGAGCATAAGTGGAGCTAGTTGGTCAAGCATAGCCACCAAATTTGAGTTGTAAAACGAGATGAGTTCAGTTGTGGAGAGGTGGTCATTGGCGCATGGAAGGAGCAAGCGTATCCTTTCTTCTAGGGCTACCATGGGAATCTGGGTGAGTTTTCTGGCCCATTTGGTGGGGTTCTGCATAGGTGGTTGGAAGAGTAGTTTTTGGTTGATGTGAAATAAGATCATGTGATGGTCCAACCAGTCCACGGGGAGTATGTGGTCGATTGTAATTGCGTCTCGTTGAGTAATAATGCATCCAAGGTAGCTCCTTTGTAGTGTGTTTCCTTTGAGCAGTATTGGGCTAAATTGTTGTCACAGAGAAGATTGAATAACATTCGAATTAGCGGGTTGTTTGTTTCATTCCACCGAAGTTATATATAACATATGCCAGTATTTAAGGAAATCTCATCTTGTTTTTTTAAACTCCCTATTCTGTCTATTTGCTCAGCTTTTGTCTGGAATTCATGAGAGACAGCATAGAGAGTCTTTCACAAGAAGCACAATTTTTAGTATTATTACGCTTTTAAAAATAAATGCAGAAAGGAAACACATTGTTTTCTATCTATATTTATCTGTAAAAATCAGTACAAACGGAAAGCTGGGAGCCTTAGCGACAATATCAGCCTATTTTCATATACATCTTGTACATGCACAGCTTGTGCTAAAAATCTTTTTCCATTATCACCCTAGATAACATGGCAGCAGAAGATGCCAGGACATTTGAAATGCAAAAGAACATATACCCGCACTTAAAGAATATTGCTAAGGCCTATCGCAAAATGGAGAAGCTGGACAAGCGTGCTAAGGCAGCAGGGTCCTGCAGTGTCCCTCCGTCCATGAGACCATCAGCACCAAAAACCACCTCCAAAACCCCAACCACAGCGAGACCAATCCAGCAACAGGCCCCCCCAAGCGTAGGTATCAGCGGCTACAGCTGCAACCATCCAGCTCACAACCACACAAGCCAGGAGGCCCAGGAAATGTAGTGGTTCCATGTTTAAGCACTTAATTTTGTGGGAACTGAAGATTACTGTGCAACTGAATGACATACTGAGGGAGCTGTCCAGTCTGCACAAATGTGTGGAGACAATGAAGGAGGCCCTGGTGCAGGTGTACCAACTCCACTGCACTTGGTTGTGGACTATGTTGTGTTTTTGGGGAGGTTTTTTGTTTGGTATTTTAATATATAGTTAGGCATAGTTAGGCAGTGGTTAGAATACATTTAGTGTAGGTTGGTTTTAGCTTTTAAATGTTTTTTTATAAATAAGTGTTTTTAGATATTTTTATCATTTCATAAGGATTTTAGTGGATGTGGGGCTTGATGTTTAGGATTTGTAAAAAAATAAATAACAAAAATATTTATATAAATGGCAAATACCAAAACAAGATATATTTGTTCAGGTTTGCATGTGTGGGTATTTCATATTTAGTATTGTGCCAACGTATGTGTAGGATAGGTAGGTTAAGGTAGTTTAGGCTTTGTATAGATTGTGCAAGTTAGTGTGGGATAGTTACGTTAAAGTACTTTAGACTTAGTTTAGAATGCACAAGTTAGTTTAGGATAGGTAGCTGTAGTTTGTTAGGGTGATTCTTTTAATAAAAATATATTCTACTTTCGCAACATTGTAATAATTTCGATCTCATCATTGATTAGGTTGAGTTGAGTACATGATGTCTATTGCCTGTAAATATATTTTACTTTGTGAGAGGCCTATGAACCATTGAGTCACTTAAGGAATCTTCACCATTCTTTGGGCACTGCATGTGTAAGAGATGCTACATGTATAGTATGGATGTTTCTGTCACTCTAGATTACTATGCTGGGACACACACAGGTGCCTGGCACTAACACACTCACCCTTAAACCATTGTGCTAGTAGATCATTGTTGTTAGCTGGTTATAAATCATGAATGTTGCCCCCCACCTGCCTGGCTGACCTCAATCATTCTTGGCATTGAGTACTTGCTAAGTGTGGTACTTCATACATGTGACTTTGTGCAACTCCTTGCAAAGTTTAAAAACCATAGGTTTCATATTTGTTCTTACCCTGAGGAGGTGTAGCTTTATTCCTGGGTCTGTGCTATTGCTACTAATTAGTGATATGTGTGTATATTGTCAATTCAATGTCGTATGTGGTTACACTAACACTCAATGCATGTGAAGGCTCTTAGGGGCAGAGGAAGACATTTACCCCTACATATCCCAGTGTGCTTTTCAACACCATTTATCAATTGACTCAGGACCTCAAAACGTATTTGTTGCATTTCATACATGCTAACATCCAAGGTGTTGAACTGACCTTCTACATCCTTGAGTGGCAAAGGGGTGATGCACATTCAGTAGGAGTCTGGGCATGCGTGTCTGCATATTATCAATGCATGCTTACTTTAAGCACTTTTATACATCTCTCCAATGTAAGCATTGAGGCTCTCACATGAGCTTGATCACTTTGTCGTGTTCACTGAGCAAGATATATGTGGATGTGAGAAACGGTGTTAGTGGCTCGCATGCCTCACAGGACCCCTCTTGAGGAGGTAGGCATGTGTTTGATTGATAAGGCCTTCTCATTGTGTGCCAGTAAAGCTACTGAAGCTGATTGTCACACCATGACATTCAATTGGTAAATACGAAAATCTGCATAATGCCATGGCAGTGGATGTACATGATGTTTGGGCATATGTAACAAGAGCAGATGGCAGTGACTTTATCACAATCTCCTTGAGGTGCTAAGAGGTGGGGTTTCTATATACATTCACCATGGTTTAGTTAGTCCTTTCGGCAAAAGACCTACAACATGCTGGTTAATAGGAGTGTATTTATTTACAAGTGTGTGCATCAGCATGAACATATTAGCATTTTCTGAGGCAACAACACCAACATTGTTATAGACCACAGGATGTCCAGACTCCATATGGTATACATGTCATGTGACATGCAGAGGTGGGGAGAATTCTAGTGAGGAGGACCAAATTTCCATTAGGGAAGGTAGGTCTCAGAAACAGCCGAAAATGGATTAGATAAACGGGTGAGCATTCAAAAAGGGACAGTACCAGGTAACAAAGGAGGTGGGATGATGATAAACAAAGGACCACTAAGAAACTGGTCAGGAGGCACAGACAAATGTTACCGGTCAGTTTGCCGCTGGAAAGTGGTGAAGTCCACATTTTCCTCCTCTAATGGGTGTTGTGCCTCCCCTGACGGTGGTGGTATTTGTGTGGGAGGCATCTGAGGCACACAGCCCCGGTCGGTAGTGGGAGTACCTGCCGGGCGGTGATGTGGGGAAGGGAAGGGGCAGGGTGGGGGGTAGTAATCTATGGATTATGGAGCTTTACAGGTAAGTAAACATATAAATAAATAAAAGGAATTTCGTTGCGTGCACTGCATCCCCAAATGCGATGCAGTGCGCCCAACAAATGTTTATTTATTTATTTATATGTTTATCCACCCATAAAGCTCCGTAATCCATAGTTTACTACCCCCCACCCTGCGCCTCCCCCTCTCCACATCACCTCCCGGCAGGTACTCCCACTACCAACCGCGGCTGGAGGCACACACATATCGGGGCAGAAGATGTGGCTCCCCTGTCCCGGGCAGCATTTGTAAGGAAGGAAGTAAAGATTTTCTAGAGGGCGCAAATACTGAAGTGTATTAGCACTAGTGGAACCTCATAACTACTTGAAGTGAGACATGAGCTTATTTTGAGGAGGAAACAAACAGCCATGTCTTTTACAACTTCCTAAGGAGGGTAGGAGGGTATGGCTGGGTTGCGATCTTAAGGATAGAGGTAGAGAAGTCCAAAGTTTGCTGGCTATAAATGAGAAACACCTGCCACCCCAGCTCCCCCTCTTTATTTTTGGAATGACAGCAACCTTAGAGTCTTCCACCTGAATGTTTTTTGAAGGTTGAGGGGACCGATGTCATGCAATGCTTTATAAGTCGTACAGAGAGCCTTACTCTTGACCCTCTCAGCTACCGGCAAACAATGCAGTTCCTAGATCTTCTTGATGGAATAGAATTTGGGCACCTTCAGTAGAAGCAATGGCTTCGTATTTTGTAATGATTGGAAATTAGACTGAAGTCATTTGTCTATACATAAATATAGGGCATTACAGTAATCTATTCTTGAGAGGATCAAAGCAACCACAACCATTTTTTCCAGCTGAAGTGGAATAAAAGGAAATACCTATTTTAATATCTTGATCAGATAAAAGTAAGAGGATGTTATACGATTGATTTGTTCTGAAAAATCAAGGTGTTCATCAAAAGAGATCTCTACATATTTCACCTTCTGTACCCGAGAGGGTAGTGGGCTAAGATTGACAGACCACCTCGAGCTGTTCCGGAATGATGTGTTACTCCCAAACAGGATACTATCCGTTTTATCCATGTTTAATTTTCAGCAGTTATCCTGCATCCACACTAAGATCTGAGTAAAGCAGTTGTTAAAATGTTTTGCAGCCATGCCTTACTAGAAATGATAATTTGTATATCGTCAGCATAGGGTATAGCAGAGAGACCAAATGATTGAATGAGTTTCAATAGGGGAGTAATATTAATATTAAGGAGCGTGAGTGATAAAGAAGACCCCTGTGGTACCCCACAGGGGAGGAAGAAGGAGTTAGATTTAAAACGGTTTATTTTCCATTGGTTCGCTTTTTAAGGGATGTTTGACGCATGACCCATTCCAATGTGACACAAAGCTGATTTGTGGCATGTAAAGATAGCTTTACGACCTGTAAAGCAGCTTAGCATCACTGTGTTTGCAAATGCGTCACTTTTCCCTGCGCCATCCATCCCACATGTACGCCAATATTTTTGACCGACCTTAGGACATGGTGCAGTGTACCATAAATATGGCGCATCCGGGAAACAACCTTTACAACGCAGTCATTACAGCACACTACCTTTACATAGCAGTCATAACATCGCAACATCCTTTACATCGCATGTCATTACAAAGGAGCCATTACATCGCATGTCACTACAACACATGTTATTACAATGCAAGTCACTACAACGCAGGCATTACATCGCTAGTCATTACAATGAATACCATTACAACACATAGTACCCTTACACTATCCAACACTTTCCCTACTGTTGCACTCACTGGAGTTAGAATAGTAATTATTACCCCTATACAATCCAACACTTACCTCAAATGCGATGTAATGGTATACATTGTACTGGTATGTTTTGTAATGATATAATGCGATGGAATGGAATGCGTTGTAAAGGTAGTTTCTAAAAATGCGATGTAATGGCTTGCGATGTAAAAGAATACGTTGCACAGGACCTTGCGATGTAATAACTGCGCTGTAAAGTCATGCGTTGTAAATGTATGCATTGTAACATCATACATTTGGCACATCCATGTCGTTCTATACTGCTGTACCCCAGCACAAGTTTTTCTAACGCAACACTACCTTTCCAGAGCAATGCGTCAGTTCTTATGATTGAGCCCAAAGCTTCACTGAAGTAAAATATCTGCCATTCAAAAAGAGACTGGGCCATATTTATGACCAGGTTTGAGTCACTGTTGCACCATGCAAGAGCGACGCAAACCGTAAGTCATATTTTTGAAGCTTTGCTTGGCTTTGAGTGGCTCCAAAAATATTGAGTAATGCAATGCAGAGCAAGTTGCTGCATTGCATTACTCCGCCCTTGGTAGGCATTGCATGTTCCCACCCAACTCCCCGGGGTTTTTGATGCATTCCCAGATTTACAAGACCTTGTAAACCTGGGAATGCGCCAAAAATATAGCCTTTGTAGGGGAGGCGTAACGTTGAGAAATATTTTATTTCTCCTTGATTTTTCCTCATTCTATGTGTGCTGCAGAATGCAGCACACATAGCAAGTCGCACAAGCCTTCCAGGATTGCTTTTGTGCAGGAAGGTGTCCCTTCTTGCACAAATACAATTCTGCCTACAACACAGGCACCCTTGTACCAAGGTGCAAGGGTACCTGTGTTGGCTGCCAAAATGGCTCCAGCACAAGGGAAAAGGACAGGAATGCGCCGTATTGGATAAATACGGCGCATTCCTGCCCTTTCCCTGTGATGCAGGGCAGTGCAGCAAGGTGACTTGATGAGTTGCCCTTTGCCACTAACGTCATAAATATGTCCCTTTAAGCTTTCAGGGGCTTTTCTATGAGAGGTTTGATTCACCGGAGCATCATTTTTTCTGTCGCTCTTGCTGCGACAACCTCTCAACCTTATCTATGAGGCCACGCAAAGCCACTTTGAATTGCCTCATAGATATGGAGTAAGGCAAGGCAGCGCAAGTCACTGCTATGCCTTACTCTGCACCCGGTATGCATTCCACAGGTGTTCCAGTGGGTTTCCCCAAGCAACCCCCATAGGTTTTGATGCTGCCCCAGATTTAGTTAATCCCTTAAAAAAAGGTCAAAACCTTACGCCTCCCCAGAGCAGGCATAACGAAGAGAAACATTTTTATTTCTCCTCGTTTTTTCTTCTTTCCATGTGTGCATTGCACATGGAAAAAGGAAAACACCTTTCTGGATTGTTTTTGTGCAGGATTTTTAAAAAAATTGATTTGTAAGGGATTCTGGTTAACAAAACCTGGTGAGAGCCACACAAGTCACCCCATGCTAGATTTCCCTGGGTGTCTAGTTTTTAGAAATGTACAGGTTTGCTAGGTTAGCTTAGGTTCCGGCTGAGCTAGGGCCCAACATCCCCAGTGGAAAAATGATGTGTCCTCATTGCATTTTGGGGTGTTTCCTGTTGTAGACACTAAGTCTACCCACACAAGTGAGGTACCATTTCTATTGGGAGACTTTCTATGCATTTCAGCATTCCAAATGTTATACAGTGCGTAAAAAAAGAAGTCCTTTTGGACAATACCCTCTAATTCACATGATAATATGGGTACCCACAAACACAAATAACCAATGCTTCTAAACTGCATATATTTTTCCCATTTCAGAAATACATAGGTTTCCTTCATACCTATTTGTCACTCTTTATATTTTACCAAATGAATTGATATATACCCGTTACACAGTGAGAAACCATTGCAAGGTGCAACCTAGTTATTGGCTCTGGGTACCTCAGGTTCTTGGTGAACCCACAAGTCGCATATACGCCCAACCAGAAGGGTTCCTCAGACATAACGGTATATTGCTTTAAAGAATCTATCATAGTTAGAAGAATTTACAGTTGAAAATGTAGGTACAAATGGCTTTCAATATTGTTTTATTTCAACTGTTACTTTCTATAGGAAATCCTTTAAGGATCTGCACAAATGACCTCTTACTGAATTTGGAATGTTTTCTACTTTCCAGAAATGTATAGCTGTCTGATATCCATTATTAGATTCACACCCATTTCTATCACTAACTGGAAGGAGGATGAAAGCACAAAAAATAGGAAAAATAGGCTATCTCCGAGTAAATTGCCAAAACTTTATAGAAAATGTTGGTTTTCTGACAAACGTCTGCCTGTTGTTGAAATCTGTGAAGATGGAGATTTTAACATCATAAACCCTTTGTTGATACCATTTTCAGGGGAAAAAACAGACGCTTTCTTCTTTAGCACTATTTTCCCTAAAATGTCCAAAGTTTGGTGTATTTTGCATGATTTCTAGGTCCCCTTTAGGGGACTCCGCGATCCCTGTGTACCTTTGGAATCCTCAAGATGTTGAAAGACAATAACACAAATTTGGTGTGGATACCTTATGTGGACAAAATGTTAAGGGAGCCTTAAAACAAGCTACCCCAAATAGCCAAAAAAGGATGTTGCACAGATGGTGGGGAGGGGGGGTAGGCATGGCAGCAAAGGGTGTAAAATAAAAGCCTATAGTACTATCATAATCATAACAACTGTTATCAAGAAACCCAAACACCCAATATATGCACTTATTTCTAAGGCAACAAAAGTTCTCTTGAGAGTCAGACAATTGTTATGTAAGGAAGTTAAAGATGAAAGAATTGTTTTCAAGTTTCTCTTTGAATGTTTAATTTTCAGCTAACAAGATGAGACAGTACTTAACCCTGCTCCACGTTCTTCTAAATGCTATCCCTACTCTTCTTCTGCATACTCAGCCATAGTTTGGTCTTTGTAAAATAATAAAATCACAAATAAGGAAACAGTCTCTTGTAAATGCAGTTGGTTTCTGACAGATTTCTTTTGTAGCACAGCTTATCTCAATAGCATCATGAGGGTTCAAACAATTCCGCTCTCAGATCACACAATTCTTCATTTTTTTCACAAATTGTTTAATTTAACGCTCCATACAAGTAATAAGTCCACTCGGTGGTGAACACGTCTGAATAAGTACTCTTACTCTTTCTTCACTTGTCTTCGTTTCCTCGGATATTGGGACTGGGATTGGATCAGCAGACAAACTTTGTTTCAGTCATCTTTGATTTTGAGTTTGCCGCCATTCAACTTTGTGAGTGACTCTTCTTCATTCTTCGTCGTTCACCCGGATCTTCTCGTTATTTTGTGTTTTCAGTTATACTTTTAAACTGATGATCAGTCTCTGCTTCTACTTCATTAGAGACTTCTATATCACTTAGTGCGACAACAGGTTCTTTGATTCGTGTGAATTGTTGGAGTTCTTACCCCTTTCTTTTCCTTACTGCTGCTAAGACCCTGACCATTGCCTTACTCAGTCGCTCAACATGTGGTAGTGCAGTCACCAAGGCTTTTTGTTCAGGGCAAAAGAGCACAATCTCTTTTTCAGGATTTCTCACCTTCTTAGTGTGAGAGGCATGCATCAAGTTTGGAACTCCTCCAGACTTCACAGCAGTATTGGTCACCAATATGATTCGGAAGGGTATTTCCACCTATGCTCCAGACAGTTTTCCCAAATGTGCTTCTTGATCATAACTCATTCACCAGCAATGAGGTTGTGGCACTGTTCTTGGTTGGGATCTTCAGTGGCAGCTGCAACCTGGCAAGAAACAGTACGCGCCACATCAGCTAATCCTTTGCAGTAGTTGAGTATCATCATCTGTGATGTTCGATAATGCATTTACAGCAGGTTATCTCATTGCTCTTCCCATCAGCACTTCGTGGGGAGAGAGACCAGTCCTATCAAAAATACTTTGAATATTCATCAGTACTAATCGTAAAGCATCTGGCCAATTAAGTGAAGTTGATGCACAAATGTTTGCCAAACAGGATTTGATAGTTCCATTCATCTCTTCCACTATTTCAGAGGCTTCTGTTTGATAACATCAATGTAGTCTTTTCTCAATTTGTAACTCTGAGCATTTCATTTTTAAGACTTCATTATTAAAATGGGTCCTGCGTATCAGACTTTGTGTAACATGTCCATTTTTCTGCATTAATTTGTGGACAGGCTACATATCTGTGGTACACCTTTTCTGCTAGCATCCTGAACCTGGGATTAAACCAACTTTGGCAAAATGATTTAGTCATGGCATCTCTACCAAGGCGTGTGTACCAATGCACATAACGTGTCACTGGAACCAGCAAACTTTCAGGTAACACTAGCCTCTAATCAGCTGACATCCAAATGTAATTTGCGTTTTCAGTGCAACATGCTGTTAACCC
The DNA here is from genome assembly GCF_964263255.1 of Lissotriton vulgaris. Classification (NCBI taxonomy): domain Eukaryota; kingdom Metazoa; phylum Chordata; class Amphibia; order Caudata; family Salamandridae; genus Lissotriton; species Lissotriton vulgaris. The sequence continues at coordinate 95,411,819 of NC_141695.1, forward strand.
AATCTGCTGTTCTGCTTTGGAGACATTTCATTGTACTCTTTTTAGTTTACCCCAGATGTCAGTTACTTTCATCAGCATCAAAATATTTGTCTCTACAAACTTGCATAAGAAATTTCGATTAAAAGTACAGGCCAACAAAGCACAATACCGTGCAAATGACTGGGCATACTCATTTCCCATGGCTACAAAGCCTTTTCCACGTTAATGAGCTGCACATTTAACCATTGCAGTTTCCAACTGCCAAATGGAGAGGATTCAATAAGTCAACAGCGATGTTTGGTCCATTGGAACAAATACAAGGGTGATTCACTTCCTTTCCTGGAACATTGCGGTCTTCAAAAGAAATTGCCTCTCCCGGAGTGGAACGAGTTAATTGGCAAGCATGACATTTGCCTGTTTCAGGAAACTTGGAGTATGGTCCCCTTGTACAAATCAGGGTATACTACATATTTCATCCCAGCCAAAAGTTCAGGAATAGGCCGCCCCTCTGGGGGCCTCCATATATGGATTAACATTTCATTGAATTGGTCTATCACCATGCATAGTCTAACCTCTAAGGATATCCTACATCTGACTATTAAAAGGCCAACAAATGGTACTAATGTGGAGATATTCAATGTGTATGCGAGAGGGTCTCCCAGTGCCCAATCATCAGCAATCCTAACAACATTGGAGAGCGAGCTATCTTGTATTCCACCACACTCTGGTATCATTGTAGCAGGGTATTTCAACTGCACCTATGAACCATTGAGTGGGGAGGATTTTCTGGCCATTGGTGAGGAGGACAACAAATGGGCTATACTAACCCTTAATATACCGCTAATAATGAAGTGGTCACAAAGGGCTATCCAAATTAATGCCCTAACTTTAGAATATAATCTAAGAGCAGTCAATGGCAGGACACGCTCTGACCCAAGTGGGGCCAACACGTCAAGTTGTTTGTCACGAATAGATTATATTTTGCTGGATACACGATTATGTGGTGACCTCTTGGATATGGAAGTTAAACCTACTCTGGATAGCGATCATAACCCCTTATGCATGCAAATCAATAGCAATTGGGCAGTTACTTCCACCAAGCCATTAAATGCCCCGCTGATGTCAATAAAAGAGGTTGTGCCCTCAAATTGCAACCAACGCCTTAAATGGCATAAGATTCTACATCAGGAAGATAAATTGCTTAGTATAAGGGATTTTATAGACCAGAAGCTTGCAGAGCTCAAACCGATTAACGGTACTTATGAGAAAATATACGACTTATTAAAAGGGGGTGGTGATGGACAGAGTTTCTGAATTAAGCAGAATACTCTCACCCAGTCAAGAGATCAGGGCTTGATCCAACACCGTTTTTTAGCTCACTGCACCATCCCAGCTCAGAACCTGGCTATATGCAAATTAGTCTGTCCCTGGCCCAGTGCATCATGGGAACAGGGCAGACCAAACTACCAAGCCAATTCTTTCACTGGGAAGGAAACAAGCTTCCGGGGACCGGTTCCTGGCATTACAACCGTCTTCGGCCCGGCTTGCTTGAATCCTGATGGTGCAATGAGCAAGGGACTCACGTCTGAGTATACCCTTCCACGCTTATGGTGGACAAAACAATTTTAGAGAGTATTCTGCTTAACTCAGAAACTCTGTCCATCACCACCCCCTTTTGCTTAAAATATACGACTTCCTATTCTCAAAGTTTTACCAAGACACAATAGAAAGGCCGGGAACATTTTTTATCATTAAGGAGCACAGTGAGTTGAAAGGATTCCCACCTAGACCTTCTAACTCTTGGTACTACGCCACTTGCTGGGAAAAAAGACAGGTTTTATCTCTAGCTCTACGGAAAAAAAGACCCCTTAGCAATAAGAGTAGCAAGGAAGGAGTACGCCAGGGCAAATGAGCTAGCAAAGCATAATTGGGAAGAATCCCACTGGCAGAAGCTTAAATCCGTCTCGCAACTGAAAGATACAGCTGTGTTTTGGGAGTTAATAAGAGTATCCGAAGAGGAACAGATCTGATCCCAAACCACATTACAGGGCATCAGTGGTATGACCACTTTCTTAACCAGTACTGTGGCGCTGTAGGTAATCTGTCCCCATCGAGTGAGACGTTCCCATCTATATCCGAGGGCTCCATAACAGCTGAACCTTTTGAGATCAACGAGGTATCCTCAGCTATTGCTAGTATAGCCCCAGGAAAGGCAGCCGGTCCCGATGGCCTCCCTTGGGACTTACTCCTGCATGACCCCAAGTCTTGGGCCCATTTCATCTTGCTTTTGATGAACCTTATTGCTAGAGGTCATGCTGTTCCTGACTCCTGGAAGGCCGCTGAGGTTGTACCTATATACAAAAAGGGGAATCGGGAGGACCCTGCCAACTACAGGCCGATTAGTTTAATCCATGTAATACAGAAGGTGGTTGGCAGGGTTCTCCTTACGAGGATTAGGCCCTGGATGGATGATGGGAACATCCTTTCACATTTTCAGGCAGGCTTCAGACAGAAGGTGGGCACGATGGACCAGGTATTTAGATTCTTTATGATCCATTGGAAATCTGTGGTCATCGGGAAAGGCAGTCCATACCTGGCCTTCATTGATCTGAAGACCGCTTTCGACCTGGTGCCACGTGCCAAGCTCTGGTAGGTGCTGCATGACTTAGGTATTCCCCCTCTGATTCTTGATTTTATCAAATGCCTCCATGAGGGAAATTACGCTAGAATCAGGTGGGGCAAGCAGGGCCAGTTGACAGAAAGGGTGGCGGTGAACCAGGGGGGTACGCCAGGGATGTGTGCTGGCTCCGACTTTGTTCTCTCTCTTCGTTTATGGGGTGGTACACCATTTGAAAGAGGACCCAGCCGATGCCCCAACCCTGGCCGGGGAGAAATCCCCTACCCTCCTCTTTGCCGACGATACCCTTCTGATATCGAAAAGTCCAAGAGGCCTGCAAAAACTGCTGGATAGGTTTAGCCTGTTTTGTGATTCACAGGGACTATCGATTAATACCACCAAAAGTAAGCTGATGGCACTATCCCCGTCCAAATGATTTAGAAATGATATCATCCTTAATGGTACTCCACTAGATATAGTCAAGTCCTTTGACTATTTGGGAATTCGGGTTAATAACTCGATGAAGTGGAGTTCCCACTTGGCCAAAATGCTTCTTAACCACAAGCGGGTGTCAGGGGCAATTTTAAGAGACCAGCAACTCTCTGTTAGTAGACCAGTAGCCCCGGCCCTTGTGGTATATAAGGGCAAAGCATTACCATTGGCACTCTATGGTTCGGAACTTTGGGGATTCGAGAATACCTCTGACTTAGTAAGATCAGAAAATAAGTTTTACAGAGGTCTGGGTTCTCTCCCACCTTCCACTCCATTGATACCACATCGTCAGGATATGGGGAAACGTTCCATCAAAGACATAGTACAGCTTTGCCCTTTACTATTTTGGGTACACCTAATAAGGACCCCTGAATTGGCTAATTATGCTGCTGCTCTTAGTGAAGGTATTAAGCTGGACACAGGCAATAAGATCAAATGGATCTGCAAGCTTAGACAGCTTGTTTCAGACATCGGGTTTGGGGAGGTATGGGATAGTCAGACTCCGCCTCCCAAACAAATAATTAAGAAAGCATATTGGAATTGGGTACAGGCAGAGGAGGCAAGTAGTTCTAATGGGGGATCCTCACCGAACAGTTTCTGGAACATAAGTCCGTCCGGAAACTGGAACCCTTTCTCGACTTTATTCAAACTTCAAGAGATAGGGTGCTTCTTTTGAAGCTGAGGTTTGGAATTCTCCCGCTTTATGAACTTACAGAAGGCTGGAAACAGTCCAATTTAACATCTGCTTCTTGTCTCGGATGTGCAGCCCCCATGGAGTCCACTGCCCACTTCCTCTTTGCTTGCCCAACATACAGGTTCGCAAGAAGAAAATGGCTCAAACCTATTTGTAAAAAGCTGGGCTCCAAGAATTACAGGGTGGCTCTACGCATTCTAAAATCCGACACCAACTCCCTCACTATGGTTTGCGGGGTAGCCAAGTACTTGGGTTGTGCTTGGCTAACACGCACCAAGCTGCTACAGGAAAAGAAGAGCTGGGCTGCGTGCGGGCCCGTTTCTGATGTACTGTTGCCTTCTATTGTCTGCATAGCAGCTATTTTTATCATTTCTATTGTAAATAGTTTTTAACACAATTTTTAGATGAGCGTATATACTGGTTGTAAGGAATAATGGATTTTTAAAAATGAACTATGAATGTACATGCTTTTATGATACATTTTTATCGAATAAAGTACATACAATAAGTCCTTCACCTGCATCCCATTTCTAATTGGTGTACCTGAAGAGGTCATAAAACCTCTTTGTGACCATATTGCCCATAATCATGGACAACAACAAAGCCATACTGACTACCTGTAAACATTGTGACTTATTTGAGCAGTTAAACAGCATGCTGAAGTAAGGACAAACAAATCTGCAACCTGTGCTGAGGTAACTCCTTGAAGCCATGAACAAAGTTTATTGTACATACAAGAATATGCTGCTCTCATGGTACCTTCATGATTTCTTAGACACGAGTAGTCTACAAAAATTACATGATCTGGGACAATCAGGGGTTCATCCTTTACATCTGGTCTTGGCTTTGTGGATACATCTGCAACATCTAAGCAATCATGTTCAACTTCATTACAAACATCATTTACAGGCATCAGGGTGGCAGAATTGAATATCTAGCAACATTTGATTATAATATATATTGATAACAAGATCCTCTGCTCATATTTAGTCAATATATTAGGAGTCGTGTTTTCATTTTTGTCAATAGAAGCTCCATGGAGTGAGAGATCATTACAGTTACTGGATATCCCATTACTATGCTTTCACTCTTTTGCAGACTAACACTCACTGCAGCAATGGCTTGAAGACAGCCGGGCAGACCTGCTGCCACAGGGTCATGGGTTGTAGAAAAACATGCCACAGTTTTGTGCATCTCCATGTTTTAGTGTCAGCACAGAGTGCAGCCGTCCCTCTCAAGGCAAAAAAGAAAACACTCTATAGTGTAATCTGACTTGCCTAGTGTGGGGGCACAACAAAGACTCTCTTTCAGCTGTAGGAAAGCTTTCAAACATTTGTTGTCCCACGAAAATGAATCCGGCACATCCCTGTGTGTCAGCCGCATTAAATGCTTAGCCACTAAGGAAAGGTTTGGATATCCACTGTCTACAGTAACCAACTATTCTTAGAAACATCTAGACTTCCTTCTGTGTTCAAGGTGGATTCATTTGAAGAATTGCTTCCACTCACTCTGGTGACACCTTTCTAGTTCCTTTTTCAAATATGTGCCACAGATAAAGAACTTCTTTCTGAAAGTACTGTAACTTCCCTGGGGAATCTATGTCCGTTCTCAGCCAGGAAATTTAACAAGGCTATGGTAACTTGTTCACATGCTTTTCGTGTTTCTGATGCCACAAGTAGATCACCTATGTACTGTACTAACACTATCTATAGGGCACTTCTAATGACTATATAGTGTTTTTCAAGATCTGGTTGAAATCTGATCAGCTCTCTGTATCCCCTTGTGGAACTTAGCACCATGCCAAAAATCTCTGCTAGAACACAAATGAAAAGAGGAACTGGCTATTGTCATGTAAGGACACTGAGAAAAATGCCTGATTGAGATCAATGGCTGTAAACCATTTTGCAGTACAAGGAATGTGAAACAATATTGTGTCTAGATTCGGTACCACCGGACAACAATTTCATTTGTTTTCTTCAGGTCCTGCACAATCTGATATTTTCCATTTGGTTATTGTAAATCCATGATTGGAGAGTTGCATGGACTCCCAATTAGTTTTCTCATAATTCCTTTCTGTAACATGTATTCTACTACAGGTGTTATTCTTGCAAATGTTTCTGGGGACAAATGATATGGTTGGGTTCTTGGAAAAACTGCATTCTTTTTAACTGTGATCTGTACTGGTTCTACTCCTTTGATTAACCCAATATCTTTCCCTGTGAGGTCCCATACTTCTGGATTCACAGTTCCCCTTAAATCAGCAGGCAGTTCAACTATTGTCATTAAGGGAAATAATCCTACAGCTGTCTTTTGCCGACACGTTTTAAACCCCACATCATTTGTCAGCAGCTCAATGCCATTAAGTGTGCAATAGATTGTGCAATTTACCTTACACAACAAATCTCTTCCTAACAGATTTACGGGACTAGTGTCACAAACCATAAACTGATGCTAGTCTTCAAAGGTATCTATTTTTACAGGAAACTCTTCTGAAATTGGATTTTTAAGCTGTCAATTTGAAACTACTACATCTTGGAACATCTTTTCCTAGGGGGGTAGGTCTTGGACATCCTCATTTCCAAAAGTGGATCTGGTAGCTCCAGTATCAACCAGAAACAATACTGAGTGGCCTTTCAGCTTACCATTTACAGGTAGTTCGCTCTGGTCTACCTCTAAAACTGCACCATGCAAGCAATCTTCCTCCCCTCTCAGGCACCATCACTGAGAGGTGTCTGAGCATGAGCCATCTCTCCCACAACAGGAAATTTTTTAAACACATTCTGATTTGCAATTTGGAACTGTTGCATTGCATTTGGATTCATGTTCTGAAAAGAATGTAAATGTGCTTTTGGCATTTTACATAAAACTTTGTGTTCCCCATATTTTGTGGAATTATTTGTGTTTGCAGAACATGTATCATAGGGACTTTTTCTTGCATTTGAACCCGTATCTGGTATACTGGCATATTCTGTATTTGAAGTCCTCTCGGCATGGTCTTATTTCCATTTGCTTTATCTGGATTTAATCTACATTCTTGTTTCCAATGCCTGACCTTGTGAAAGATGTGATAGGGAGTCATATTTTTCAATGCCAAAACCTCCATACCCGAGCCTGAATCAATAGGTACTCCTTTACCCCTACCATGTCAAACACCAAATCTTCCAGAATTCCCCTGAAATCCAATCTGTGGAACCACAACACCTTGCATTCCTCGGATCACTGAAATAATATCGATGACACAAATATAGAACTACCATAATATCAAGGAAAAAATATAGAATGCAAAAATATTGAATTCCTATCTCCAAAGAGGTAAGTACAAAAATATCGAATCAAAAAAATTGTTGTAAAAAATATAGGTAGTCAAAATATCGATTTTTTTTTAAATGCTTAAAATTAATTGAAAATTAATGAAATAATAAATATAATTAACTTAAACATACTTAAAATACCCTTAAAATTAATAAATAATTATTGTAAGTTAAAACAAAACATACAATTTGATTTCTTAATACATATATATATATATATATCGAACAGCGACCACTCCAGGTAAGAAGAGATCAGAGGACACAGCGGGGTCTGTTGGAAGATTCACATTTGATGATTGCGGACATAATGCATTTCGGCACAGGAGTGCCTTCCTCAGACGTCCATAGCAAAGTTAGAACTGCACCACCCCTTCATGATTGACGCTGCAACCTTCGTATACAGGAAGTCAACTACTCCTACCAAATCGCCTCCAGCTGTGGTGTTGTGCTTGAAAACCCCAGCTCCCATAATGCAACAGTTCGGTAAGTACCGTGGTGGAGTGGGGTTTAGGGAGTCCTCGGTGAGTTCATGTAAATTAAAATTATTGGAGTCTTCCTCGGGTCCCCGGTCGTTCTGCCACCGTCCTTCAGGATGAGCAAAACCATGCAGCTTGGATGCCGTGACCCTGCTGCCACGTGAAGTCACGAGCCGCTCGTGCGGTAGTCACAGGTCAGCCTGAAGTCTTGTGGCGGGACTGCGACATACCGATAACTTGGTGAAAGGAAAGAGCCCAGCGTTGCCACTGGAACCAGCAAAGACGCAGCCCTGCTTGTAGAACGGGTCCTCCAAACGCGGTTGCCAGCTACTGCATGAAATATCGAACAGCAACCACTCCAGGTAAGAAGAGATCAGAGGACACAGCGGGGTCTGTTGGAAGCTTCACATTTAATGATTGCGGACATAATGCATTTCGGCACAGGAGTGCCTTCCTCAGACGTCCATAGCAAAGTTAGAACTGCTCCACCCCTTCATGATTGACGCTGCAACCTTCGTATACAGGAAGTCAGCTACTCCTACCAAATCGCCTCCAGCTGTGGTGTAGTGCTTGAAAACCACAGCTCCCATAATGCAACAGTTCGGTAAGTACCGTGGTGGAGTGGGGTTTAGGGAGTCCTCGGTGAGTTCATGTAAATTAAAATTATTGGAGTCTTCCTCGGGTCCCCGGTCGTTCTGCCACCGTCCTTCAGGATGAGCAAAACCATGCAGCTTGGATGCCGTGACCCTGCTGCCACGTGAAGTCACGAGCCGCTCGTGCGGTGGCCACAGGTCAGCCTGAAGTCTTGTGGCGGGACTGCGACATACCGATAACTCGGTGAAAGGAAAGAGCCCAGCATTGCCACTGGAACCAGCAAAGACGCAGCCCTGCTTGTAGAACGGGTCCTCCAAACGCGGTTGCCAGCTACCGCGTGAAATATCGAACAGCGACCACTCCAGGTAAGAAGAGATCAGAGGACACAGCGGGGTCTGTTGGAAGCTTCACATTTAATGATTGCGGACATAATGCATTTCGGCACTGGAGTGCCTTCCTCAGACGTCCATAGCAAAGTTAGAACTGCACCACCCCTTCATGATTGACGCTGCAACCTTCGTATACAGGAAGTCAGCTACTCCTACCAAATCGCCTCCAGCTGTGGTGTTGTGCTTGAAAACCACAGCTCCCATAATGCAACAGTTCGGTAAGTACCGTGGTGGAGTGGGGTTTAGGGAGTCCTCGGTGAGTTCATGTAAATTAAAATTATTGGAGTCTTCCTCGGGTCCCCGGTCGTTCTGCCACCGTCCTTCAGGATGAGCAAAACCATGCAGCTTGGATGCCGTGACCCTGCTGCCACGTGAAGTCACGAGCCGCTCGTGCGGTGGCCACAGGTCAGCCTGAAGTCTTGTGGCGGGACTGCGACATACCGATAACTCGGTGAAAGGAAAGAGCCCAGCATTGCCACTGGAACCAGGAAAGACGCAGCCCTGCTTGTAGAACGGGTCCTCCAAACGCGGTTGCCAGCTACCGCGTGAAATATCGAACAGCGACCACTCCAGGTAAGAAGAGATCAGAGGACACAGCGGGGTCTGTTGGAAGCTTCACATTTAATGATTGCGGACATAATGCATTTCGGCACTGGAGTGCCTTCCTCAGACGTCCATAGCAAAGTTAGAACTGCACCACCCCTTCATGATTGACGCTGCAACCTTCGTATACAGGAAGTCAGCTACTCCTACCAAATCGCCTCCAGCTGTGGTGTTGTGCTTGAAAACCACAGCTCCCATAATGCAACAGTTCGGTAAGTACCGTGGTGGAGTGGGGTTTAGGGAGTCCTCGGTGAGTTCATGTAAATTAAAATTATTGGAGTCTTCCTCGGATCCCCGGTCGTTCTGCCACCGTCCTTCAGGATGAGCAAAACCATGCAGCTTGGATGCCGTGACCCTGCTGCCACGTGAAGTCACGAGCCGCTCGTGCGGTGGCCACAGGTCAGCCTGAAGTCTTGTGGCGGGACTGCGACATACCGATAACTCGGTGAAAGGAAAGAGCCCAGCATTGCCACTGGAACCAGCAAAGACGCAGCCCTGCTTGTAGAACGGGTCCTCCAAACGCGGTTGCCAGCTACCGCGTGAAATATCGAACAGCAAAGTTAGAACTGCACCACCCCTTCATGATTGACGCTGCAACCTTCGTATACAGGAAGTCAGCTACTCCTACCAAATCGCCTCCAGCTGTGGTGTAGTGCTTGAAAACCACAGCTCCCATAATGAGAAAAATTACGAAACTGCAAATACCAGACTGCATTAGTAAAGACTCACAGGGGCGGGACATACGAACACTATTTAACCTACCTCCTGAGCTGCCACTCCCATCTGCCATTTCCCATGATGAAGAGCGCAATGACGCTCGAAACGCGGTGGAACGTTTGTTTGGCAAAAACTATGCTGTTGGGTGAAAGGTGTTAACTGCACTGCCAAAGGGTAATAAATATTTACAACACCTATGTGCGTGGACCTCCAATGAAGGTGTAACTTTTGGTTGGATTTATGGCGGCCGGCACCAGGTGGCGGAGAGCCCCCCCCCCGCGGAAGAGCGGGTCTGGTGTCATTACTGAATGGCGCTTTTGGAACAAGGTGTTTTTCCCTATGGACTCAATACAGCGCAGCTACCACTGGTAACCACAAAAGCAACCCATTGTGGTAATTTGATTTAACGAGGAGAATGCAGCAGCCACAGACCTACTATAGGTGAGAAAAATTATGAAACTGCAAATACCAGACTGCATTAGTAAAGACTCCCAGGGGCGGGACATACGAACACTATTTAACCTACCTCCTGAGCTGCCACTCCCATCTGCCATTTCCCATGATGAAGAGCGAAATGACGCTCGAAACGCGTTGGAACTTTTGTTTTGCGAAAACTATGCTGTTGGGTGAAAGGTGTTAACTGCACTGCCAAAGGGTAATAAATATTTACAACACCTATGTGCGTGGACCTCCAATGAAGGTGCAACTTTTGGTTGGATTTATGGCGGCCGGCACCAGGTTGCGGAGAGCCCCCCCCGCGGAAGAGCGGGTCCGGTGTCATTACTGAATGGCTCTTTTGGAACAAGGAGTTTTTCTCTACGGACTCAATACAGCGCAGCAACCACTGGTAACCACAAAAGCAACCCACTGTGGTAATTTGATTTAACGAGGAGAATGCAGCAGCCACAGACCTACTATAGGTGAGAAAAATTACGAAACTGCAAATACCAGACTGCATTAGTAAAGACTCCCAGGGGCGGGACATACGAACACTATTTAACCTACCTCCTGAGCTGCCACTCCTATCTGCCATTTCCCATGATGAAGAGCGCAATGACGCTCGAAACGCGTTTGAACTTTTGTTTGGCGAAAACTATGCTGTTGGGTGAAAGGTGTTAACTGCACTGCCAAAGGGTAATAAATATTTACAACACCTATGTGCGTGGACCTCCAATGAAGGTGCAACTTTTGGTTGGATTTATGGCGGCCGGCACCAGGTCGCGGAGAGCCCCCCCCCGCGGAAGAGCGGGTCCGGTGTCATTACTGAATGGCGCTTTAGGAACAAGGTGTTTTTCCCTATGGACTCAATACAGCGCAGCAACCACTGGTAATCACAAAAGCAACCCACTGTGGTAATTTGATTTAACAAGGAGAATGCAGCAGCCACAGACCTACTATAGGTGAGAAAAATTACGAAACTGCAAATACCAGACTGCATTAGTAAAGACTCCCAGGGGCGGGACATACGAACACTATTTAACCTACCTCCTGAGCTGCCACTCCCATCTGCCATTTCCCATGATGAAGAGCGCAATGACGCTTGAAACACGTTGGAACTTTTGTTTGGCGAAAACTATGCTGTTGGGTGAAAGGTGTTAACCGCACTGCCAAAGGGTAATAAATATTTACAACACCTATGTGCGTGGACCTCCAATGAAGGTGCAACTTTTGGTTGGATATATATATATATATATCCAAGCTCCTAGTTGCCCGATGCAATGAGAACGCACATTAACTCCGTCACAAAGCACAGCTTTTATTCAGGTATGGACAGCAATTAGCCTGCAGATTCCATTCACAGCTGTGTCGAAGAGAAATAGCCTGACGCGTTTCAAAGGTCTCCCCTTCTTCCTCAGAGGCTCTCAAGCACAGTGTGTCCTTTATCCGGTTCAGTCCCCATTTAATCGATGCAAAATTCCACGCCCATTGATGGGCTGCTCCGTCTGGAAACTGTGGGGCATTATGGGCGCTGAAGTCCTGAAATAGTCTGTGCACCAATTTACTGCTGGTAACATTCAAAGCCCACAGATGGGCCTCTGCAGGTAAAAGCTGTCCTTAATCCTTGGCGGTGTTTCCCATGTAGCGGCTCAATAGATATCGGCCCCAGGGCCCCCTACTTCCGGGGTAGTGCGTGCTCGGCAGAGGGGCACGCCGCCAAATATCCAAGCTCCTAGTTGCCCAAAGCAATGAGAACGCACTTTAACTCTGTTACAAAGCACAACTTTTATTCAGGTATGGACAGCAATTAGCCTGCAGATTCCATTCACAGCTGTGTCGAAGAGAAATAGCCTGATGCGTTTCAAAGGTCTCCCCTTCTTCCTCAGAGGCTCTCAAGCACAGTGTGTGCTATATCCAGTTCAGATCTCATTTAATCAATGCCAAATTCCATGCCCATTGATGGGCTGCTCCGTCTGGAAACTGTGGGGCATTATGGGCGCTGAAGTCCTGAAATACTCTGTGCACCAATTTACTGCTGGTAACATTCAAAGCCCACAGATGGGCCTCTGCAGGTAAAAGCTGTCCTTAATCCTTGGCGGTGTTTCCCATGTAGCGGCTCGATAGATATCGGCCCCAGGGACCCCTACTTCCCGGGGTAGTGCGTGCTCGGCAGCGGGGCACGCCGCCAAATATCCAAGCTCCTAGTTGACCAAAGCAATGACAACGCACTTTAACTCCGTCACAAAGCACAGCTTTTATTCAGGTATGGACAGCAATTAGCCTGCAGATTCCATTCACAGCTGTGTCGTAGAGATATAGCCTGACGCGTTTCAAAGGTCTCCCCTTCTTCCTCAGAGGTTCTCAAGCACAGTGTGTGCTATATCCGGTTCAGTCCCCATTTAATCGATGCCAAATTCCACGCCCATTGATGGGCTGCTCCGTCTGGAAACTGTGGGGCATTATGGGCACTGAAGTACTGAAATAGTCTGTGCACCAATTTACTTCTGGTAACATTCAAAGCCCACAGATGGGCCTCTGCAGGTAAAAGCTGTCCTTAATCCTTGGCGGTGTTTCCCATGTAGCGGCTCAATAGATATCGGCCCCAGGGCCCCCTACTTCCCGGGGTAGTGCGTGCTCAGCAGCGGGGCACGCTGCCAAATATCCAAGCTCCTAGTTGCCCAAAGCAATGAGAACGCACTTTAACTCCGTCACAGAGCACAGCTTTTATTCAGGTATGGACAGCAATTAGCCTGCTGATTCCATTCGCAGCTGTGTCGTAGAGATATAGCCTGACGCGTTTCAAAGGTCTCCCCTTCTTCCTCAGAGGCTCTCAAGCACATTGTGTGCTATATCCGGTTCAGTCCCCATTTAATCGATGCCAAATTCCACGCCCATTGATGGGCTGCTCCGTCTGGAAACTGTGGGGCATTATGGGCGCTGAAGTCCTGAAATAGTCTGTGCACCAATTTACTGCAGGTAACAATCAAAGCCCACAGATGGGCCTCTGCAGGTAAAAGCTGTCCTTAATCCTTGGCGGTGTTTCCCATGTAGCGGCTCAATAGATATCGGCCCCAGGGCCCCCTACTTCCCGGGGTAATGCGTGCTCGGCAGCGGGGCACGCCGCCAAATATCCAAGCTCCTAGTTGCCCAAAGCAATGAGAACGCACTTTAACTCCGTCACAAAGCACAGCTTTTATTCAGGTATGGACAGCAATTAGCCTGCAGATTCCATTCGCAGCTGTGTCGTAGAGATATAGCCTGACGCGTTTCAAAGGTCTCCCCTTCTTCCTCAGAGGCTCTCAAGCACATTGTGTGCTATATCCGGTTCAGTCCCCATTTAATCGATGCCAAATTCCACGCCCATTGATGGGCTGCTCCGTCTGGAAACTGTGGGGCATTATGGGCGCTGAAGTCCTGAAATAGTCTGTGCACCAATTTACTGCAGGTAACAATCAAAGCCCACAGATGGGCCTCTGCAGGTAAAAGCTGTCCTTAATCCTTGGCAGTGTTTCCCATGTAGCGGCTCAATAGATATCGGCCCCAGGGCCCCCTACTTCCCGGGGTAATGCGTGCTCGGCAGCGGGGCACGCCGCCAAATATCCAAGCTCCTAGTTGCCCAAAGCAATGAGAACGCACTTTAACTCCGTCACAAAGCACAGCTTTTATTCAGGTATGGACAGCAATTAGCCTGCAGATTCCATTCGCAGCTGTCGTAGAATTAAAGTGCGTTCTCATTGCTTTGGGCAACTAGGAGCTTGGATATATATATATATATATATATATATATATATATATATATATATATATATATATATATATATACTAGGAGCTTGGATATATATATATATATATATATATATATATATATATATTCACTGAAAAAACCATAGGTTTCACACCAGTTATAGTTAGCTGGACATTTTACTGACATAAAACCATTAAAATTCCAGCGTTATAGGTAGTTGAACTCACTATAACTTGTGCGCCTGCAATGCACTGCTGATGACGTCACATATTACATTACTCATTTCATGGTCTATGTACTATAACGTGGGAATTTCTTGCCTAATCTGTAAAATGGAACTTTCAAGGGGGAACCCTAACAAAAAATACTCATTTGGCAATAACACCATGATTTGCCACATGCAGCGCAGGCATCCCAACAACTATGCTGCGGCAGAGGTCCGAGAATTGGCCACAAACCCTCCCCAATCTTCACCTAGCACCTCCAAAAGAAAGCAACCCACTCCATTGGGACCAGAGACAAGGGAGATGGTCCCAAACATACAGGTGATCAAAGCATAAAGCTCATCAACCGTGCTGGTGACAACCACAATTGCGCCAAAAACAATAATTTTTTCCTGATTTTTTTTTTGCTCCAGTTGAGCCCTTTACAATTCCCTGTTTTTTGTTTCTTCCCATAAAAATAACAAAAAATATATATAAAATAGTTCATAAAAGCCAAAAAAGTACAAATTGTTCAAAAAAACATAAAAAAATATAAAACAACAAAAAGAAGAAAAAAACCAGTTCCTTTTAAAACTACCTCCAATTTATAAAAAAAGGCTACATTTCTTTAAAAGTCTGTCATTCTTTTTCTCCCATGGTACACTCCCCAGTCCACTCCCCGGAGCGCGTACCGGGCGCTCCCCCCACACAAATCGAGAAAAAAAAAAGGTTTTGCCCCGTGGGGCCCTTTTATGGCCCCCAGATCAAACCTAGGGGGTCAGGGGGTCTATCCTGCCCCCTTTTGGTCATTTCCCCCTTTGTTTTTGCCACCTCTTGTGTCTTGATCCTACTGAGACACAAGATGGCGGCCGCTCCGGACTGTTTGGAATGTTTACAGACATCCGAGAGCCAATCAGGTTTCCGCGCACAAACTCGCCTAGCGCGCTGGTTCGCGCCCCGGTGCGCGTACCGGGGCGCGCTTATAGATATATATATATTTTTTAACCTAAATTACTCAAAATCCACTGGAGCACATATCTTGAGACATAGCAAAGGCACATCGGGCTACCAGTCCCTACAATTTTGCCAAGTTTTGTGCAAATCCATTCAGCCGTTCGGGCTAAAAGTGAGGTTGACCGCCTATGGAAATTAACATGGGGACCCCCCTTTTATCTCGCCCCCCGCTTGACGAATCCCCCCCAATCTTTCAGGGAAGGACCGAAGCGCCGCGAGGCAAATTTGAGGACATTTTCAGGCAGATTCCTCAACCGGCGCCAAAGTTATTCCCAATAGAATGTTGCGATTTCCCTATTGAAAATAATCCTACCTATAACTACCTACTGGCGACCGCCAGTAGGTAATATATATATATATATATATATATATATATATATATATATATATATATATATATATTCACTGAAAAAACCATAGGTTTCACACCAGTTATAGTTAGGAATTAGCATTTAAAAAACCTATTAAATTCACTGACAAAACCATAGATTTCACACCATTTATAGTTAGCTGGAAATTTCACTGACATAAAACCATTGAAATTCCCACGTTATAGTTAGTTGGACTCACTATAACTTGCGCGCCTGTAATGCACTGCTGATGACGTCACATATTACATCACTCATGACATGGTCAGTGACATCACTCATGACATCACTGATGACACCATCCAGTGAATGTGTGTCTTTCTGAAAAATAAATTTGTTTTATATATGTATTTGTAAAGGTCGATGGAAGAATAAATGTTTAAATAAGTGTGTAAATGGATGTTTTTTAAAAAAAAAATTGGTTGGGTAACTGGCTTATTACGTGTATCTTAGTGAATACATATATTAGCGAGTATTGTTTAAATATTTAAATGTTTGTATCAGTGTTTCTCTTTGTGTATAAGTGGCTGCAGGGGTTGGTGACTGACTCACTGTTTGTATGTGTTTTGAAGACAGCATATGTGCAGGACTGTATGGGTGGATGAGTGTGTATATGTGTGTGTTAGTGAGTGAATGACTGTCTCACTAGTGTCTTCATTAGTAACGACATATGTTTTAATCTAGTATATGTGAGTATTGATGTATATAAGTGAGTATAGTATATATAGTGAGAGATTGTAGGAGTTCCTGTTTAAATAAGTATGTGTTTCTATAAGTGATTGTTTAAGAGAGTAAGTATGGGTAAGTTTCCTTAGAAGTAAGGTGGTAGTGTGTGTATAAATGTATATGCAAATAAATGGATGTTCAATAGTTTATTTGCATGTGTGAGTATGTGTGTGAGTAACTTTTGGATGACTGCTGATGTGTAACAGGATGTATAGGTGTATCACTACATATGATGAGTGAGTATATATATGAGTGACTATATAGAACTGTTGGTGAATGAGTGGATGTGTATATAGATGGTGGAATTACTGAATTGGTTGTTGTTACTGGTTTGGGTATCTCCATTTTTTTGAAAATGTTTGTTTCTATTTTTGAATATGTGTTTCAAGCGTTACATTACACTGAAATTAGGTCTGTCACTCTGTCACAAGGATGGTGTCATCAGTGATGTCATGAGTGATGTCACTGACCATGTCATGAGTGATGTAATATGTGACGTCATCAGCAGTGCATTACAGGCGCGCAAGTTATAGTGAGTCCAACTAACTATAACGTGGGAATTTCAATGGTTTTATGTCAGTAAAATTTCCAGCTAACTATAAATGGTGTGAAATCTATGGTTTTGTCAGTGAATTTAATAGGTTTTTTAAATGCTAATTCCTAACTATAACTGGTGTGAAACCTATGGTTTTTTCAGTGAATTTCAAAGGTTTTTTAAATGCTAATTCCTAACTATAACTGGTGTGAAACCTATGGTTTTTTCAGTGAATTTCAAAGTTTTTTTTAATGCTAATTCCTAACTATATAAGACCTGAAAGCCCACCAGGAATCTCCAGTATGCGCCAGGGGACTGCATTGCAGAGAGGTGTAATGAAGCCACAACCCTTTTTACACCTCTCTGCAACGCAGCCCCCGTGCATGTTTGAAGAGGGGGAACTAATTCCCCTTGCATACTGGGGGCCCCTGGGGGCCAATTAGCCCACCCGGAACCTCCAGTATGCGCCAGGGGCTGCATTGCAGAGGTGTAATGAGACTATGCCCCTTGTTACACCTCTCTGCAACGCAGCCCACTGCCGCGTTTGCAGAGGGGGAACTAATTCCCCTTGCATACTGGGGGTCCCTGGGGTCAACTGGTCCACCAGGAGCCTCCAGTATGCGCGAGGGAGCTGCATTGCAGAGAAGTGTAATGAGGCCACACCCTTGTTACACCTCTCTGCAATGCAGGCCACTGGCGCGTTTGTAGAGGGGGGACTAATTCCCCTTGCATACTGGGGGTCCCTGGATCATATCTGCCCAAACACCGATATTCCGAACGATTGTAAATTACTTTTCTTGAGAAACATTTGGATTTGGATTATCATGTCCTATACTTTGGAATTTTTGAAAGACTGACTTTGAGGATGCTATAAATTACTCAAGTCTGCCCGAATTGTGTGGGTAAAATTGATACCTAGTCACTTTGAATAAGAATATACTTATGTCTCGTCTAACATTTGGAAGAAATATCTAGTTATATGACAACTGGATACCGACATAACTTGAAGGAAATAAGAACGCCCTGAAGAAGTTCTGTTGTACAGAACGAAACCTTTCGGCTGGCTGTGGTACATAAACTTAAGGAAAATAAAAGCATTTAAATATACACCAAGATTCAGCGCTTCAATAAGGACTCTAAGTGATATGATTTGATTGGACTCATTGTGAAAGTGGTGCTGTGCCAAACTTTGGAATATTCTCCACTACTCTCTACTACTTACTCTCTCCTACTCCACTACTCTCAAATACTCACTGTCTACTACTCATTCTCTACTACTCTACTACTCTCTCTCTACTACTCACTCCCTACTACTCGCTACTCACCACTCCCTACTACTCACTATCTACTACTCTCTACTACTCACTCTCTACTACTCTCTCTACTACTCACTCTTTACTACTCACTACTACTCTCTACTACTCACTCTCTACTTCTCACTCTCTACTACTGTCTACTACTCACTCTCTACTACTCTCTCTCTACTAGTCTCTACTACTCACTCTACTACTCACTCTCTACTACTCACTACTATTCTCTCTGCTACTCATTCTCTACTACTCTCTACTACTCACTCTCTACTCCTCACTCTCTACTACTCACTCTTTACTACTCTCTACTACTCACTTTCTACTGCTCTCTACTACTCACTCTACTACTTACTCTCTACTACTGTCTACTACTCACTCTCTACTACTCACTCTCTACTACTCTCTACTACTCACTCTACTATTCACTCTACTATTCACTCTACTACTCTCTACTACTCACTCTCTGCTACTCTCTCTACTGCTCTCTACTACTCTCTACTACTCACTCTCTACTCTCTATTACTCACTCTCTACTCTCTACCTCTCTACCTCTCTCTTCTTCTCTCTCTACTAATCTCTACCTCTCTACCGCTACCTCTCTACCTCTCTACCTCTACCCCTCTACCTCTCTACCTCTCTCTACACGCACACATATACACATATATGCATATATATATATGCATATGCATTTATATATATATGTATGTGTATGTATAAAAAAAAACAACAAAACATTTTTTTTTTAAACAGCTACTTTTAAAACTGTCATTCTTTTTCCCCATGGTACACTCCCCGGTACGCTTACCGGTGCGCGTACCGGTGCGCGTACCGGGCGCTCACCCCGCGAAAATCAAATTTTTTTTTTATTTTTTTTTTGCTCCGCGGGGCCCTTTTATGGCCCCCACATCAAACCTAGGGGGTCAAGGGGGGTCTACTCTGCCCCCTTATGGTCATTTCCCTCTTTGTTTTGGCCACCTCTCGTGTCTCGATCCTACCGAGACACAAGATGGCGGCCGCTCCGGACTGTTTAGAATGTTTACAGACATCCCAGAGCCAATCAGCTTTCAGCGCGCAAGTCGCGGTAAGCGCCCGGTGCGCGTACCGGTGCGCGTACCGGAGCGCGGCTATAGATATATATATTTTTTTGAACCTTAATTACTCAAAATCCACTGGAGCACATATCTTGAGACATAGCAAAGGCACATCGGGCTACCAGTCCCTACAATTTTGCCAAGTTTGGTGGAAATCCATTCAGCCGTTCGGGCTAAAAGTGAAATCGACCGCCCTATGGAAATTAACATGGGGAAAACGCGTTTTGGGACCCCCCTTTTATCTCGGCCCCCGCTTGACGAATCCCCCCCAAACTTTCAGGGAAGGACCGGAACGCCGCGAGGCCATTTTGAGGAAATTTTCAGGCAGATTCGTCAACCGGCGCCAAAGTTATTCCAAATAGAATTTTCAGATTTAACATTGAAAAAAATCCTAACTATAACTACCTACTGGCGACCGCCAGTAGGTAATATATATATATATATATATACATATATATATATATACACATACTAGGAGCTTGGATATATATATATATATATATATACATATATATATATATATATACATATATATATATATATATATATATATATATATCTATATATATATATATATATATATCCAAGCTCCTAGTTGCCCAAAGCAACGAGAACATATATATATATATATATATATATATATATATATATATATATATATATATATATTTATATATATATTTATATATGAACGTAATATTAATAAAAAGTATACAATATTTTTACCATAGGATAGCAGAAAGGGTCATATTTACTATTACCACTGCAGTGAGTGCAACAGTAGTGAAGGTGATAGATAGCGTAGGGGTAAAAATTACTATTCCCACTCCAGTGAGTGCAACAGTAGGGAAAGCGTTGGATAGCGTAGGGGTAAAAATTACTATACAAACTCCAGAGGGTGCACCAGTAGGAAAAGCATTGGATAGCGTAGTTATAAAAATGACTATTCCCACTCAGGTGAGTGCAACAGTAGGGAAAGCGTTGGATAGCGTAGGGGTACAAATTACTATTCTCACTCCAGAGAGTGCACCAGTAGGGAAAGCATTGGATAGCGTAGAGGTAAAAATGACTATTCCCACTCCAGTGAGTGCAACAGTAGGGAAAGCGTTGGATAGCGTAGGGGTAAACATTACAATCCCCACTCCAGAGACTGCAACAGTAGGGAAAGCATTGGATAGCAAAGGGGTAAAAATTACTATTTCCACTCCAGAGAGTGCAACAGTAGGGGAAGCGTTGTATAGCGTAGGGGTAAAAATTACTATTCCCACTCCAGTGAGTGCAACAGTAGGGAAAGCGTTGGATAGCGGGAGGGTAAAAATTACTATTCCCCCTCCAGAGAGTGCAACAGTAGAGAAAGCGCTGGATAGCGTAGGGGTAAAAATTACTATTCCCACTCCAGAGAGTGCAACAGTAGGGAAAGTGTTGGATAGTGGGAGGGTAAAAATTACAATTCCCACTCCAGTGAGTGCAACAGTAGGGAAAGCGTTGGACAGCGTAGGGGTAAAAATAACTATTCCCACTCCAGTGAGTGCAACAGTTGGGAAAGCGTTGGATAGCATAGGGGTAAAAACTACTATTCCCACTCCAGAGACTGCAACAGTAGGGAAACCGTTGGATAGCATATGGGTAAATATTACTATTCCCACTCCAGAGAATGCAACATTAGTGAAGGCGTTGGATAGCGTAGGGGTAAAAATTACTATTCCCACTCCAGTGAGTGCAACAGTAGGGAAAGCGTTGGATAGAGGGAGGGTAGAAATTACTATTCCCACTCCAGAGAGTGCAACAGTAGGAAAAGCGTTGGATAGCGTAGGGGTAAAAAATGACTATTCCCACTCCAGAGAGTGCAACAGTAGGGAAAGTGTTGGATAGTGGGAGGGTAAAAATTACTATTCCCACTCCGGTGAGTGCAACAGTAGGGAGCACGTTGGATAGCATAGGGGTAAAAATTACTATTCCCACTCCAGAGAGTGCAACAGTAGGGAAAGCGTTGGATAGCGTAGGGGTAAAAATTACTATTCCCACTCCAGAGAGTGAAACAGTAGGGAAAGCGTTGGATAGCGTAGGGGTAAAAATGTCTATACCCACTCCAGTGAGTGCAACAGTAGGGAAAGCGTTGGATAGCGTAGGGGTAAAAATTACTATTCCCACTCCAGAGAGGGCAACAGTAGGAAAAGCGTTGGATAGCGTAGTTATAAAAATTACTATTCCCACTCCATTGAGTGCAACAGTAGGGAAAGCGTTGGATAGCGTAGGGGTAACAATTACTGTTCCCACTCCAGAGAGTGCAACAGTAGGGAAAAAGTTGGATAGAGGGAGGGTAAAAATTACTATTCCCACTCCGGAGAGTGCAACAGTAGGGAAAGCGTTGGATAGCGTAGGGGTAAAAATTAATATTCCCACTCCAGAGAGTGCAACAGTAGAGAAAGCGCTGGATAGCGTAGGGGTAAAAATGACTATTCCCACTCCAGAGTGTGCAACACTAGGGAAAGTGTTGGATAGTGGGAGGGTAAAAATTACTATTCACACTCCAGTGAGTGCAACAGTAGGGAAAGCGTTGGATAGCGTAGGGGTAAAAATTACTATTCCCACTCCAGAGAGTGCAATAGTAGGAAAAGCGTTGGATAGCGTAGTTATAAAAATTACTATTCCCACTCCAGTGAGTGCAACAGTAGGGAAAGCGTTGGATAGCGTAGAAGTAAAAATTATTATTCCCACTCCAGTGAGTGCAGCGTTGGATAGCGTAGGGGTAAAAATTACTATTCCCACTCCAGAGACTGCAACAGTAGGGAAAGCGTTGGATAGCGTAGGGGTAAAAATTACTATTCCCACTCCAGAGAGTGCAACAGTAGGGAAAGCGTTGGATAGCGTAGGGGTAAAAATTACTATTCCCACTCCAGTGAGTGCAACAGTAAGGAAAGCGTTTTTATAGTGTAGGGGTAAAAATTAGTATTCCCACTCCAGAGAGTGCAACAGTAGGGAAAACGTTGGATTGCGTAGGGATAAAAATTACTATTCCCACTCCAGTGAGTGCAACAGTAGGGAAAGTAAATACTTCATATATTAATTAAAATAAATTAAATATTAATACCAATTACAAATTAATTAGAAATAATTACCAATTTAATATAATATAATATTTAATCAATTAAAAATACAAATGAAAATTATTTATTAAAAATCATTACCTAATAATACAAATTATTTTCCAATTAATTAATTACAAATTGAAAAATAATTAACAATTAATTCAAGATAAATACCAATAAATAAATTTAAAAATATAATCAATTATAATTAAATTACTTCCCACCCTATTCCCCAATAAACCCACAACCCGCTACAGAAAATAAATTCATAAAATTAACATAATTATCAATTAATCAATTAATAAAAATGAATTACCAATTATAATGTAATTAATTACCAATTAAAAATTAATTAACAATTAATTCAAGATAAATACCAATAAATAAATTAAAACATTTTATCAATTATAATTAAATTACTTCCCATCCTATTCCCCTATAAACCCACAACCCGCTGCAGAAAATACATTAATAAAATTAACATAAATATCAATTAAGCAAATAATAAAATATAATGACCAATTATTATTTAATTAATTACCAATTAAAAATTAATTAACAATTAATTCAAGATAAATACCAATAAATAAATTAAAAGATTTAATCAATTATAATTACATTACTTCCCACCCTATTCCCCTATAAACCCACAACCCGCTACAGAAAATAAATTAATAAAATTAACATAATTATCAATTAATAAATTAAGTAAAATTATTATTATTTTTTTTTTTATCCTCATTTGTGTGCGTAGCTCCAATCTACCAAAACCAAAGAGAAAACCACCACAGAGCAATAGGCCGACTAGTCGTGTATTGTGCCAACTCAGCTTGTAGCTGGTAAGGGAAATTGTAAGACAAAAAGCGAGGCCAGTTCCCCTCAGCAATATATACGGTGACCAATCTTAAACCAGCTTGGAATGGTATCTCAGTTGATAGTGCCCGATTTATCGAGACCCCTTTGGTATCAAGACTATTAATCTTGTTAGCCAGGATAGGCAGTGCACACATTAATCATAGGACCTGGGGAAAAAAGACAAAACAAAAAAAAAAAAACCCAGGTGTGGTCACGACTATCCAAGCATTGCCCAAAACACTCTGTTATTCGGATTTCCTATCCTGGCTAGGTCAAGTTTGAAATTTGAAGAAGTGATGTTCGCCATTCATGCACTGTAGGTGGTTGAGCATATTTCCAATGTCTGCATATCTCCCTACGTGCAGCAAGTATGGAATAAAATATCAATTTGGTTGCTGAATTGCAGATTTTATTTCTCAGACCAAAGATAACAAGAGCGAGGTCTATAGTGACATGTTCACCCAAAGATTGTGATAGCTTGTTCTTAATGGCTTCCCAAAATTCTGATAGATTTGGGCATTCTAAAAACATGTGTGTATCCGTGGCTTCAATTAACCCGCATCTCGGACATGTAATTGGACCTGTTAATGAAAATTTAGTTAACCTGTAGGGAGAATAATATGCCCTATGTATGGTAAAAAGGTGGTTCCTACGAAGCCACGAAGGTTTAACTAACTCCCATAGCAATGAACAAGAAGCGGTCCAGAGCTCTTCCACATCTAAGCCTGGCATTAATTCTGCCCACAACGTAGTCGGTAACTGGAAACTGACATCCATTTCATCTATTAGTTTGTTATACCAACGTGAGATTTCTTTTTTTGCCACTGGGCTGTCTAATAAACAAGTGACCAAGTCGCTGAAGCCGCCTATAGGTTGCTTGTTACGTCTCAATGGTGGATCGTTATATGACTGAGCCCAGCTGGTAATCTGGATATATTTAAATCTTGACAACCCAGGGCCTACTTTATTGCTAAGATAATCCCATGGGAGTAAAGACCCGTCCATAAACAGGTCGTCCCAACAATGGATATCGGCTTCTAATAGCGGATTGTTAAGGGCATCTATTGTCCATAAGGGAGGAGCGGGTAGGTTCCATATCGGAGCCTTCGCAGAATAGTAGCCGATCTTTATCGCTTGCCTAATTTTATACCAAGTGGATACAAACCCTTTTAGAACTTTCAGTTTTATCTTTTTATAGAATTTGGGATCACCGAACTTAAACAAGAAACCGGCGTGATCAACTCCTTCGCATTCCAGTAATGTGGAGAAAAGAGGGCCCATCCCTGTAGATATAGGGGTTTTAAGCAACATACGCATATGCGATAATTGGAACGCCCATGCGTATATTTGAAGGTCTGGGCCAGCCAGCCCACCCTTCTCCCTACGACGCCTAATTTTTTTCCACAAGATTCTGGCACTTTTATTATTCCAAATAAAGCTGGTAATCGCACTCTGCAGTTTAGAAATTAATTTAGGATCAAAATAAAGTGGTATTGTGTTGAATAAGAAAGAAACTTTCGGTAAAATGCTCATCTTCACCAAATTAAGTTTACCCAAAACAGAAAGTGGAAGGTGAGACCAGTCTCTCATAAGTTTCTGGCACTCTGCAGCCACTTTATTAAAGTTTAGAGAGGCAATAGCGTTGATGTCTTTAACTATGTTCACCCCCAGATAGCGAATTTGGCTTTTTGATGTCCCATTGTTATTCGTTCTATTACAATTCCAGGACATTGACTCTGTTTTGAGGGCATTAATTTCATACCCTGACACTTTCCCAAAAGTGAGGGCCTGTTCAATTATCTCAGGGTATGCCTCTTCATAACTTGTGGAAAAAATCATAATATCATCGGCATAAAGTGCCACCTTCTTATCCCAGCCACCAAAAATAAAGGGTTTAATAAGTCTGTTGTCCCTAAGAGTCTGAGCAAATGGTTCTATATATACGTCAAAAAGGAGGGGGGACAGGGGACAACCCTGTCTGGTTCCTCTCATGACCTTGAAGGGCTCTGTCAAACCACCATTAATTAACAATGAGGCAGATGGATTATGATACAGAAGCTCTATCGTCCTCCGAAATCTATCCCCAACGTTAAACCTCTTCAAAGCCTCCGATAGGTATAACCAATTCACCCTATCGAAGGCCTTGGTAGCGTCCAGAGTAAGAACAACCAGTGGGATTTCCTCCTTTATAGCAATATCTATTGAGCCAATCAATTCATATGTAAGTTCACCAAGCTGTCTCCCTTTTATAAACCCCTTTTGGTTCGAAGCTATGATATCAGGAGCCACCCGACCGAGCCGATTAGCTAATATAGATGTAAAAATTTTATAATCAGCATTTAATATAGAGATGGGTCTGTAAGAGCCACAGTCAGAGGCGGGTTTACCAGGTTTCAGGATGAGGGTTATAGAGGCATTATTCCATGACTCTGGTGGTAATTCGCCCTCTCTAAGAATTTGATTGAACAAAGTGGCCAGCACTGGTGAAACCTCCGAGACAAGTTTTTTGTAAATCTCGCAAGGCATCCCATCAGTACCTACCGCCTTTCCACTCTTAGCTTTCTTAATGGCCTCCTCAACCTCTGTTATGGTTATTTCTCTATCTAAAGAGCAGGACTGTTCGGTAGTTAAGGACGGAAGAGATATACCTTCAAGCCAATTAATTATGTCACTTTGATCGGGCTTAAGATCGTCTTGGTATATAGACTCAAAAAAATTCCTAAAGACTGCTCTAATTTCCTCATCCCTGGAAACGGTGCCCTGCGCTGATGTGACTGAACAAATGTTGTTACGGACCCGATCAGATGTTGTTTTCCAGGCAAGTAACTTTCTTGCCCCCTCCCCATATTGGAAATGCGAAAGTTTGCTTGCCTCCCATCTCTGTATGACCCGCTTCTCCAGAACTGCTGACAATAAAAGCTTCAACCTATCCAATTCTGCTTGTTTGATGGCAAGGGTTTGATTATCTGTAGGAGCGGTGTTATCTATATCAATTTGTACTGTCAAAATATTTCTTTCGATAGAGGTTACTTCGTCTGTATATTGTCTAGCACGGAAAACTACTTTATTTTTGATAAGACCTCTTAATGTACTCTTAAACGCGTCCCAAATTATTCCTATGGGGGCAGTATCCTTATTAGTACTAAAGAAGTATCTTGTCTCTGATTGTAAAAATGTAATATCTTCTGTTGAAGAAAGAAGAGATATGTCAAAGGACCATATTCTGGTGAGAGGTGACGTCCCCAGTTTTAGATCTAACACAACTGCAGAATGGTCGGAGAGATGTATTGGATTGTACTGTATTGAGGTGATGTTATCAGCTAAAGCTCTACTTGTGAGAATGAAATCAATTCTGGATCTGTGTCTATATTTCCAATTTCTGAACGAGAATTCTTGCTTTGGACCCTCTTTAAATCGCCAAATATCTATGTAATCATATTGGTTCATTAAACCTAGCAGACAGTTTCTGGATTTAGAGATGGTTTTCTGCCTACTATTAGGGGATTTATCCAAAAGTGGATTCAAAGTCATGTTAAAATCTCCTGCTATAATCACAGGGTCTGGGAAACTAAGCAGATGGCTAAAAAGGGTTTCCAATATTGAGGGGTCATCTATGTTGGGGCCATAATATCCTACAAGAGTTAGCTTAGTATCACCTAATTCTATTGCTGCAATAGCCCATCTCCCTCCGGTGTCAACTTTCTGCTGTGTTAGTTTAAATGCGACAGATTTTTTGAATATAATCGAGACCCCCCGTGTATTAGAACCTTGTGTTGTTGAGATAGCTAATTATATCCATCTATTTCTACGAACCAGATCGAGTATCTCACTCTCAATTAAGTGCGTTTCCTGGAGGATAATGATCCCCGCATCGAAGTCTCGGAGATACTGCATAATTTTGTTAGCTCGCGGTTTGGTGCGGAGACCGTTAATATTCCAGGATAGTATTTTTAATTTACTCATTAAGTTGTGAAATAAAGTCAATTATTAGGGCTGACTGTAAGAAGAAGAAACTGGAAAATTCAAGCGAATTGTTACTATATAGCTTAAGATGAGAAGAAAACATATTGTTAAGAAAGTTATTTACACAAAACGATTGGAGCTCTTTTTTAGAAATGTAGTTGTGCCCCCTTACCCCCCCGTTCCCTCCCCAACTCCCAACCGGAAAACTTCCAAAAGTAAGTGCCCCTAGCTCTTCCCCATCTTGTCACCGCGTGCCTTTAATATCTACAATGTGACTCGCCATTACCTTCTTTGTTTAACTTAGATGTGAGTAATGTAAGTATAGTTATGTGTTTGTTTGTTTTTTTTTCCACCTTTTTTTTTTCCTTTTTCACCCCCCTTTTTTTTTTTTTTCATTACACCCCTTTTATTCCCTGTTTTCCCCCATATGTTGTTTTTTTTGTTTTTTGGGGGGTTACGCTTTATAAGCTTTATTAGCTTCTTTCATTAGACTTTTCCACTATAGAACCTCTAGGAAACTACGCAACAATTATAGGGGGGTTCTTTAGATCTTAGATCTGAGAGTCAATGACAATCTTAATTCAACTGATCGTACTTGGGGTTATTTCCTCAGATCTTAATATCACACTCTTTGTTTCTTATTGCCGAGGGACAATAAGAGATCATCTGCAGCTTGCACTGATCTAATGTTGTGCATTTTGTTATCTATCATGATTTTAAGGGATGCAGGGAAGCCCATCTGTACTGTCGCACCTAGCTTACGGAAAGCATCCATCCTTTGCCCAAGCTCCCATTGTTTATCCAAGGTGAAGCGGGACAGATCTGAGCGAATCTGAAAGTTATAGCCTTTGTATGTCTGTGACTTAAGCTTAAGTGCCTGGTTCAAAATTTGTTCTTTTAAAGAGTAGGTATGGAAATTCACGAGGATTTTCCTAGGCTTGGTCCGCTGGATGTTACGTCTGAAAGGATCTCGGTGTATACGCTGAATATCCGCTGCTAGCTCCTCAGTGGATTGAGAAAGATTTAGTGTTTCTTTTAATAAAGTAGTTATATAACTCTTAATATCCACACCTTCACTTCCCTCAGGAATATTCAAAATGCGTATGTTACTCCGCCTTGCATTGTTTTCTAAAATCTCCATTCTTTCAGAGAGGGCTTGATCTTCTTTCCTTAGTTTCGCGATGTCCTCCGTGGTGCCCTCAGCTCTCATTGATATTTGGCCCACTGTCTCCTCTAGAGCTTGAGTTCTTAACG
Organism: Lissotriton vulgaris; assembly: GCF_964263255.1. Lineage (NCBI taxonomy): Eukaryota > Metazoa > Chordata > Amphibia > Caudata > Salamandridae > Lissotriton > Lissotriton vulgaris. The sequence goes on from NC_141695.1 coordinate 95,440,282, forward strand.
TCAGGTTGCCTAATCTCTCATCCAGAGACTCGCAAAAGCTCCTTATCTCTCTCTGGTTAGAAGCTGACTCAGCAAAGCCTTGCTTGATCTCAGCAGATAATGCTGCAAACATTGTTTGAACTGAGGCTACAGATATTGTTTCTACACATGAAACAACTGCATCACTTAATTCTTGAGTAGTTTCAGAGAATATCCCAGCCTCAAAAATATCTTCAATGTTGGTATTGGTATTGGGGGTCTCAACCGGATCAGTTCTTCCAACTGGTGGAGGAATAGGTACCACTACCTTTACTATATCGGCATCTATTGTGACTAAGTCCGCTGTATTTTTAGGCACCGAACTCTCTACCTCAAGCTCTTCCAGTGGACTCTCCTCTAATTGCGTAGTATGAGACATATCAATATTTGCAGCTTGATTCTCAACTAAGATGGTTAAGGTCTCGGTCTCGGGTGGCAAAGCTGACTCTTTGTTTTCCATGGTCTCAAAACCGAGTTTGGAAATGCTGTTACTAGATTGGACTTGTTCTTTCCCAAGGTTCAGAATTTGAGGGATTGCCTTGAAATATAAGCGCAAAGATGGGGTTACTCTAGGAATGGGAGCTGTGGAGGGTTTTGCTTTTGAACGTTTCCTCCCCTTTTTGCTTTTACCTCAGTGGAGAGATAAGAGGATGTTTCCTGATCTGATTGTGGGCTTTTTCCTATTTCAAAAGCTTTCTTATCTGTCTTTTCTTCAATGTCTTGCAGTGCACTCTTTACTCTCTTTTTGCGAGTTAAGTTAACCCCCACTAAGTCCTTTGCTGCACTCTTTCCTCTTAGCTTCCTAACGGACTCTGGAGCACTCATGTGTGCCAAGGTTTGGCTAAAGAATCAGTAGTAAGCACTGCTATTAATCACCTCATCCACCTCATTCACACAGTTTTTACTTACTGCAAGTGTTGCAGAAGACTCAGAGGACTCGGAGGAAGCGCCTTTTGTTGTAGCGCTTATGTACAGGGAAGCGTGTGCTTTGATACCTGGTGTAGTACTAGGTCCGATTATCTGTTTGTGAAAGGCACCGTTGACTCCGTTAACGCCGTTAGCGCTGACAACGCCGAGGAGACTCTGAGCCCGTCTCACTCTGTGCAGCACCAGGGCGGCTACTCTCCACAGATGCAGCGCAGGTGGGGGCTCCCTACACGAAGGGCGTTCTCTTCCTCGTTTGTTTCCGCGGCTGCCGAGACTGCCGCGCCCTTCCTCCCGGTCACAGCTCCTAACTCCGAAGACTCGGCACATCGAAACCAGGTAGCGTTCCACACTGATAAGCCGATAAACGTTTAGCGCATGAGACCGAAGGAGTTTAGGAAATCAAAAAAGAAAAGAAAACCGCAGCTTGCTGGCGATAGTGAGTCAGGTTCCTGAACTACCAGCTAGGCATCCAAGGGACGAGATGGAGCGGAGCACTGCCGCAGTCAACCGACTGCCGCCATGTTTTCCCCCAACCTCGCTCATTAAGTAAAATTAATGACCAATTATAATTTAATTAATTAACAATTAAAAATTAATTAACAATTAAATCAAGATAAATACCAATAAATAAATTAAAACATTTAAATAATTATAATTAAATTACTTCCCACCCTGTTCCCCTATAAACCCACAACCAGCTACAGAATTAAATTATGCAAAAATGAAATACCATAAAATTCATTACTTAATATAAATTGTAAAATAAATATACACTTTTCACACATATACTAACATAAAAAAACTTTAAAAAATTTGATATCATTAAAAAATCGATATATTTAATACCTATGATATATACTTCGATATTTTGACTTTCTATATTTATGTAAATCGATATTAACTTACTTACCTCAAATTCAATATTTTTGTTGTCTATATTCTGTCCATTCGATATTTTGTCCATTAAATTCGATATTTTTTTTGTCTAAATTCTGTCCATTCGATATTTTGTGCATTCTATATTTTTTATTCGATATTACTGCAATTCTATATTTTTAACTCAATATTTTGACTGTATAACGCATTCCTCCAGGTTCCCTTGCAAAGATGAACTCCGAAGAACTTTCTGAGCAAATTTTGTTTGTGCCAACATACATTTCTTATCCTTTTTCTGCTTTATTTCTAATTTATCACTGCAATATTATTTATATCATAGTATCTCATCAAGCAACTTATTCTGCCAACAGATCACACTGGGTTATAGGTGAACTAATTTCTGGTCTCAAACCAGACACAAATCATGACACAAAAATCCCCCTATCCTTTTCTTCAGGAAATTCCCTCCCATTGTGCTCTTGAAGCACCCGCAACAAACGTTCATAGTACTCATGAACTGTTTCTTTTGCCTCCTGTGTGTTCGATTAATTTTCAGCCAATTCAGATCTTTTGGTGGTACTCGACCCTTCAGGAAAGTAATCACTGCTTCATACTTTTCTAGACCGATAGGAGAAGATGCATTAGTGTATTTATCTCTCGTTGGCTCATCTTGTGGCCATTGTACAGCAGTCTTACACTCAGCCCACAAATCACTGGCAACCACAATCTCAGACAATGTATCCAAATCAGTCCAAAACACTTTAGCAATTTTCACAAACCGCTCAACTCGAGTGTACCACTGCACAGGTTTGTCTCTCTCAATTTTAGGAAATTATTCATAAATGCTGCAAGAATACCCCTGCACAAAAGTGCATGAACAGATATGCCCCGGTTACTTTCCTAAGGCATAAGCTGAAACTCCCTCTTCCTCAAGCTCTTTATTTTCATTCCCTAACTCTGGTGGTTCCTTTTACTTTTCATGTTTCTTTGCCCACCTGGCTTCCAATTTTTCAAAATCACTCCATTTATTAATGCATTTTATTAATTGAATAATGTGCTTTGGCATCCCTCCAGGACGCAAGCTCACAATTGAATCATCATTTAAATGTACTCTATGCCTTTTCTGGTAGAGTTTTTTTTAAAATCTCCACATTACATTTCTGTGCCAACTTCTCATGTGTGGCTGCTGCTCATCTTGGAATTTCTTTAAACAAGTGAACCAATTATTTTTCTTGATAATTGCCGAAATATTCTACTTCCAAACATCCCAGAATAATTTCTTTAAATTCAATTGCATATTGAGCGGCCTTTCTTTCTTATAATCTGGGCTGTTCGTTTACATCCGTCCTTTTAATCCCCATTGCTTCCGCAAACAATGGTGGTAAAATACCTTCATTTAACAGGTAGTTTCCTCCTGAGTCATAGGGATTGTAAAGCCATTCTCCCCCTTCCTTTCAAGCTTGGACCGTCTGAGGTGGTCTCTACACCACAATCTGTGAATTTTGTGAAGTCTGAATATATCCCGTCACAGGTACTCCTCCTGTAGCTTGTTGTGTCTCTGGAGTTAAATTAATATTCACTGGAGCATTAGCAACTTGTCTGTGCAGTCACTACATGTGGTCATGTATTTTTGAAGATATAACTGGCAGATTTTTCAGGGCTGGTGGGACAATCGGTCTCTGAGTAATTCGTGAAACTTGCGGTGGAGCAATCAGCAACACTTGAAGTGGTCTCTGAATCGGTACCACTCTAGTTTCTACAGGAGCAGTCGCTACTGTACTTCTAACTGTTGCACTACTTCCAGCACAATCAACTGTTGTTGCATAATGTGGGGGTCAAGCAGCCAGCATGTCTTCGAAGATATAGTCCTGTGAATTACTATTAGTTTCATTTTCTTTTTTCTCATTATCTTTCTCTTTTGTATTCTTTTTCTTCCCTTTCTCCGGCATTTCAGTAGTCCCTTCGACTATAACTTTCCTCCATCTATGCATAATTACGCATTGCTCTCTTGGTCCTTTTCTGTTCTCTCTCTCTCTTTGTTCCTTGTTGCTTTTTTCCCACATGCTTAAGGCTTCAATTTTTAGAGGTCTAGGGGGTGGATTAATTTCACATAATTATTCCCTTCATTTGTCAATAATTCTTATTTCAAAACTCTCAAATTTGGAAATCTCAATTGACCTTCCTTTTCTGTAATCTTACATCACTGACAAATCTATAAACAAGTGCATGAACATAAAATGTGCTGGCTTACCCTTAGGAGGTGCCTCATCACCTTTCCGTATTGGAACTGTAACATCTCCTCTCACAAAACTTGTAAATTCTTTGAAAAAGTTCATATTGTCATGATAATTCGTAAACAACCAATCTTAGTGGAATGTTATGATTTTTGTTCCTGTAAACGTTACTTTGTCTTCCCCAACCCAGTTCCATTTAGTATTTTCTCAATATTCTGTCCTCAAATATCTATTAGACATTCACAACTCACTGATCAATTACAGCACAGCACTTTTGATGCCACCAACCAATCCCAGCACGAAAGCACACAAACTGACCAATCCCAGCGCGGACCACTATGAGATATGTTGTCGCTCCATGCATCAGCTTACCCTCCTTTACATGTTCTCTTGTACTTTCACAAATCACAAACTTTTAACAAAACAACATATACCAGCTTTTGTTTGCTCTTCTAAAAGGCAACAATAGAAACTCAATAGGAATATTAAGGGTTTTACACCTTCCAGCTTTTATCATACACACAGAAATCCTCATTTACAAGTGAAATCTCAACCAGGGCAAAATCACCCTAATCAATGCAGCTTTCCCCATTTGATTTACAAAAGGGGGTGTGATGAACAGAGTGTCTGAGTTAAGCAGACCACTCTTACCCAGTCCAAAGATCAGGGCTTGATCCATCACCGTTATTTATCTCACTGCCCCATCCCAGCTCAGAACCTGGCTATATGCAAATCAGTCTGTCCCTGGCCCAGTGCATCATGGGAACAGGGCAGACTAATCTACCAAGCCAATTCTTCACCAGAAAGGAGACAAGCTACCGGGGACCGGTTTCTGGCATTTCAGCCTTCTTCGGCCCGGCTTGCTTGAATCCTGATGGAGCAGTGAGAAAGGGACTCATGTCTGAGTATACCCTGCCACACCTATAGTGGCCAAAAACGATTTAGAAAAGGGGGTGGTGATGAACAGAGTGTCTGAGTTAAGCAGACCACTCTTACGCAGTCCAAAGATCAGGGCTTGATCCATCACCGTTATTTATCTCACTGCCCCATCCCAGCTCAGAACCTGGCTATATGCAAATCAGTCTGTCCCTGGCCCAGTGCATCATGGGAACAGGGCAGACTAAACTACCAAGCCAATTCTTCACCAGAAAGGAGACAAGGTACCGGGAACCGGTTTCTGGCATTTCAGCCTTCTTCGGCCCGGCTTGCTTGAATCCTGATGGAGCAGTGAGAAAGGACCTCATGTCTGAGTATACCCTGCCACACCTATAGTGGCCAAAAACGATTTAGAAAAGGGGGTGGTGATGAACAGAGTGTCTGAGTTAAGCAGACCACTCTTACCCAGTCCAAAGATCAGGGCTTGATCCATCACCGTTATTTATCTCACTGCCCCATCCCAGCTCAGAACCTGGCTATATGCAAATCAGTCTGTCCCTGGCCCAGTGCATCATGGGAACAGGGCAGACTAAACTACCAAGCCAATTCTTCACCAGAAAGGAGACAAGCTACCGGGGACCGGTTTCTGGCATTTCAGCCTTCTTCGGCCCGGCTTGCTTGAATCCTGATGGAGCAGTGAGAAAGGGACTCATGTCTGAGTATACCCTGCCACACCTATAGTGACCAAAACGATTTAGAAAAGGGGGTGGTGATGAACAGAGTGTCTGAGTTAAGCAGACCACTCTTACCCAGTCCAAAGACCAGGGCTTGATCCATCACCGTTATTTATCTCACTGCCCCATCCCAGCTCAGAACCTGGCTATATGCAAATCAGTCTGTCCCTGGCCCAGTGCATCATGGGAACAGGGCAGACTAAACTACCAAGCCAATTCTTCACCAGAAAGGAGACAAGCTACCGGGGACCGGTTTCTGGCAATTCAGCCTTCTTCGGCCCGGCTTGCTTGAATCCTGATGGAGCAGTGAGAAAGGGACTCATGTCTGAGTATACCCTGCCACACCTATAGTGGCCAAAAACGATTTAGAAAAGGGGGTGGTGATGAACAGAGTGTCTGAGTTAAGCAGACCACTCTTACCCAGTCCAAAGATCAGGGCTTGATCCATCACTGCTTAATTCAGAGACTCTGTCCCTCACCACCCCTTGTTGTAAATATTTTTGTCCACCCTAAGCGTGGAAGGGTATTCTCAGATGTGAGACCCTTGCTCATTGCACCATCAGGATTCAAGCAAACCGGGCCAAAGACGGCTGTAATGCCAGAAACCGGTCCCAGGGAGCTTGTTTCCTTCCCAGTGTAAGAATTGGCTTTTGTAGTTTGGTTTGCCCTGTTCCCATCATGCACTGGGACAGGAACAGACTAATTTGCATACAGCCAGGTTCTGAAACTGGGATGGTGCAGTGAGCTAAAAAACGGTGTTGGATCTAGCCCTGATCTCTTGACTGGGTGAGAGCTTTCTGCTTAATTCAGAGACTCTGTCCCTCACCACCCCTTGTTGTAAATATGCTTTCCCCATTTGAGCAATTAGGTTCTGCCAACATCAAATAATATTAGACAATTGCAATAAGATTAGTATTACTATCTCAATTTTGCAGGAGATTGTACCTTACACTCTACGGTGAGCAATCAAAATATCGAGCTACACGAATATAGAGTTTTTAATATTGTGCGGACAGAATATTGATGTCAAGAATATCGTTGACCAGAATATCGAATTAAGGTAAGCAATATAGTTTTTTTTATATCGAAGTAAGTAATATCGTTAGCAAAAATATTGTTAAAAATATTGATATTTATATTAGTGTTATGTATTTTAGTATGTATTTTATATGTATGTTTAAAAAAAATGTGTAATGTATTTTTATTATTTTGAAGTATATGTGTTAAATGTTTAGAAATTAGTAATTTTTTAATGTACATTTTGCGTTTTAGTATCGGAGCGGGTTGTGGGTTTATAGGGGAATAGGGTGGGAAGTAATTTCATTATAATTAATTAATTAATACCTTTGTATTTATTGGGTATTGATTATTAATGTATTGATAATTAATTATTAGTTGGTAATTAATTTTTAGTAATGGATTAATTTAGCATTATATTAATTATAATGAATGTATTATTTTATTTATTTATTGTTATTGTAAATTAATGTATTGATAATTATTAATTGGTCACTTTTATTAATTGATAATTAAATTGTGTTAATTGTTATGTGTAGCGGGTTGTGGGTTTATAGGGGAATAGGGTGGGAAGTAATTTAATTATAATTAGGGATCCCGGTTTTATGGTATTTATTTTTTTGCCATTTCCGTTTGTATTTATCCATATTTATTTTTTGGGCATTTTTTCTATATTTATCCACATTTATTTTTGCCACAAGCAAAAAACAACGCTACAGCTCATATTTTTCAACATTTATTTAAATTGACAATTTCATTTGTTTTCTAGTATAATATAGGCTATATTGTACAAGAATACAAATAAAAAATTGGTTAAAAAAAAGGGCAGGAAGTGTAGGGTGGAGAGAGGAGGGCGAGGTGGAAGCATTACTATAGAGCCTTTGGTATTTGGTACCCTGGGGGCTTCTAACAAAAAACTCTGTTAATGAATCCTAACTCTGTAGACAGGCCTCGAGAATGCAGAGCCTCCCCCTAGGCTCCTCCTCCTTTGCTTCAGCCATTTTCTGTTGCATGGAGGCTGCTCAGGCTGGGTGTCTGGTCCATTTCAATTTGCCTTTTTTTATCAGTAATCACAGCCAGACTTGGTATGCCTCATGCATTTTCTTTCGACCTCCACGTACAGTGGGTATGCGCAGTCTTAAGGGCGGGAGTGCCTGGTTTTGGTGTGAGAGGCGCCATGCCACCTCATTGATAGTGTTTCCTCTCTAAGGGGCTGATTTTGTTTGTAACGGATAGATGGTAACAAAGGACACATCACTTGTGCTTCTCTGGGCTTCGGCAGGGGTTCCTCCTAGGTCATTATTCCTATTTGAAATGTTTCTAAAAATGAATCATGCAGCTGTTCTACAAATTGAAATGGTCTCCCTTCCATCCAATAGCTGTCACTGAAAAATATGCCGCTTTGAAGAGAGAAAGCTTTGTCTCACCTACAGATTTTGTGAAATGTAGAGCGTCCATGTTTGACTTGAAAAGCCCATGTCAGAACTCTGCAGTGGATTGGGGAGTCCTAGACCTGAAATGTACAGTTGCCATTGCAGGAACTCGCTAGTCCTTGCTCCCCGGCGTCGCCACATGGACAGCCTCTGCTCTGTACCTTGCTGGCTGCACACATACAGCAGGCAAGACATACTGGCCCCCTAGAATTTCACTGAGCCAACTGGAGTACAGGTTCTGTATTTTGTCTTGTGGTGGTTTTTCCTTTTAGTACCTACATTTACTTTTGTAGCATCTTTATGGTGTTTCTGGCCTAACACATGTTCCTTAAATCAAAAAATGTCAGCGGACCCTCATTATAAAAACCTAGGACTGGTTTCTTGGAGTTTTACCGCCCCGCCCAAAAAAATATTTTCTGGTGCTTTAAACTTCTTTCCCACTGGAACAGGGGAAAAAGGCATTATCTGAATTATCTGTTATTTAAAAAAAGCCTCTTAAACGTTCATACGTGTTAGTGTAGGCTTCCGTGAAGTCGTGTGCTTGCCTACAATACAGCATAGGGAATGATCTATTTTGTACAGTTTAGGACAAAAAAATGATAGATCTTGGATGGCTAATTAGTGATGCTGTGCTGCTTTGCCGTTCTCGCTCTCCTTCCTGCTTGACTATGTAACCCTTACTCCTAAAGGCAACGCAACATCTCCAAAAGTTTGTGCTTCAAATCAGATGGAGTTTCTTGCTGCGCGAGATAACAAAGCTGACAAGACGCACCAGAGTACTTCACAGGTCTTTAAAAAGACCATTCACTTGTTAACGAGGTTTTGTTGTTTATTTCACCCCTTCTGACCAGACTGGGGGCAGTGTCTACAGGACCCCCCTGTGAGAGCTGTCTTTTACACAGGACACGGGTGGGAGCTATGTGCCCATATTTCTTTTTAAATTAAACAGAAACAGTTGCGGTGCTGTTAGTGAAAGAAAAGAAACACAGCCCTGAGATGCCTGGTCAGAAAGGAACCAGGATGGGTGCCGTCAAGCCAGAGGACAACAATCTAAATGACAACCCTCATCATGGCGCCTGACACCTGTAAAAAATGGCTGCATCGGAGCCATTTATGCTTTAATTGACAGAGTGACATGAAGTTTCACAATGCAGGCTCTCTGTCTGTTTAAGCAGTCGGTGATTGAGGTAGCCAATCAAGGTTTCACAAGGCAAGAATGCATTCTCAGTCAACAGCTCCATTCATTGTTTTTTATATATCAGGAGTGTGTTTTCTGGAAGCTTAACACCAACATATTCGTTACTTATCAGCCAGACTCCGGACCCCATTTTACTCAGGATCAAGTCACCATACTTTTTAATGCACTTAGAACACTAGTTTAGTCACCCATCCCTCGACTTCGCCAGACGTGCAGGTGTGCAAAGACAACCACATTCAGAGTTAGGCGCGCCTGTGGGTCGAGCCCACCTTAACCTGAGGCATCATGCAAAACCCATTGTGCGCAGCTAGGAGCGCAAATGTGGGAAGCATATTACCTCCCCGCAAGTGTGGGAAGCCTCTACTACAGCAAGCATCCCAAGTCCATTAGCCACACTTTGCTTCTGTCTGTCAGTGTTCCTTTGTTTCTACCCGTGCCCTACTCTCCAAAGCCCTCGCCAACACGAGACACCGTGACCCGCGAGTCACTGAACACAGGGCACCCCCACTTCGTGCTGCCACACGGAAGCCGTACTGTCTATCATTCATTCAACACTCCGAGCCTTGCTAAATGCCGGGTGCCTTCCTTCATCCAGCACAGTCTGCTGCAGGTACAAGCACCCTATCTTCCATTCTAAGTGCCCCGTCAGTAGCAAAATACCCGACGGCAGCGTGGCAAAATTTGCTAGCATTTTGACGTTTCTAAATATAAATACAAAGGAAATATAGATTTCTGTCTGTATTTACATGTAAAAATCCGTAATATCAGAAAACCGGGAGCCCTAATTATAACTAATTAATTAATGTTTTTTTATTTGTTATTGATAATTAATTTATTGATAATTAATTATTAATGAATAATTAATTTGTGTTAATTAGTAATTCATTTGTGTTAATTGATTAATGTATTAATTTATAATTATATTAATTATAATTAATTTATTATAATGTAATGTTATTTAAGTAAATATTAATTTAATTTTATTGGTATTTGGTATTAATTCTTAAGGTAATTAATTTAAAATGTATTTATTTTACAAAAATTATTGAATTAATAAGTACGTTTATTTAACCCCTACGCTATCCTACATTTTCCACACTGTTACATTCACTGGAGTTGGAATATTAATTTTAACCTATACGCTATCCAACACTTTCCCTACTGTTGCACTCTCTGGAGTGGGAATAGTAATTTTAACCTCTACGCTATCCAACACTTTCCCTTCTGTTGCACTCACTGGAGTGGGAATAGTAATTTAAACCTCTACGCTATCCAACACTTTCCCTTCTGTTGCACTCACTGGAGTGGGAATAGTAATTTTTTACCCCTACGCTATCCAACACTTTCCCTACTGTTGCACTTCCTGGAGTGGGAATAGTAATGTTAACACCTACGCTATCCAAAACGTTCTCTTCTGTTGCACTTCCTGGAGTGGGAATAGTAATTTTAACCCGTACGCTCTCCAACACTTAGGTAATTAATTTGAAATGTATTTATTTTACAAACATTTTTGAATTATTAAGTATGTGTATTTAACCCCTACGCTATCCCACATTTTCTACACTGTTACATTCACTGGAGTTGGAATATTAATTTTAACCTCTACGCTATCCAACACTTTCCTTACTGTTGCACTCCCTGGAGTGTGAATAGTAATTTTAACCTCTACGCTATCCAACACTTTCCCTTCTGTTGCACTCACTGGAGTGGGAATAGTAATTTTTTACCCCTAAGCTATCCAACGCTTTCCCTACTGTTGCACTCACTGGAGTGGGAATAGTAATTATTACCCCTACGCTATCCAACACTTTCCCTACTGTTGCACTCACTGGAGTGGGAATAGTAATTTTTACCCCTAAGCTTTCCCTACTGTTGCACTGTCCGGAGTTGGAATAGTAATTTTATTACCTCCGCTATCTAATAATTTTAGTATTATTTTAGTTAATATATTATATAATTAAAATTTAAGAGATTAAGAATATTTCTAATTATTTTAATTTGTTGTTTATTTTATTGTTTCATATGTATAGATGTATGTATAATTTATATGATTTAAAAAAATGAGAAGTTATTGAAATAATTATTTACAATCATTAGTAAGTATATATTATATATTATATGTATATGTTTAATTTTTCCATTATATATATTAATTATAATTTTTAAACATTTAAAACAATTTGTAACTATGTTTATTTTAACTATATGTATCATTTACTTTATTTTACATTTTTTTAAATTAAATAAAAAACGATATTTTTAACGATATTTTTGAAATCAATATTTTTTTCTGATATTTTTGTACTTACCATAATGTAGATAGGATGTCGATAATCTTGACTTTGATATTCTTGCTGCAATTTTTTTGAAGGTCGATATTATGACCTTCGATATTTTGTCAGTGATTCACACTCTACAAATCAAATCTCTGCAAACAAGAATGTATTCAAGTGTCTTCAACACTTGTCTCAAACTTTATTATCCTATGATCTTAGACTTCGAATCTGAATTCTTCAATCTAGAACACACAAAACAACTCAAGAAACAATTTTCATTATTATTATTATTATTATTATTATTATTATTATATAGCGCAGAATCGACCCCCGAAGGGGTATCTCCGCTCTTGCCTTGGAAACCCGTCCTGGTTATTCCCTGTGAGATAGCCCCTACAGGGCCTCCCCAAGGTGAAAGCCAGGCATCCCGCCGCGGGGGGGGGCCGTTGTGGAGATTAAGCAAGCTTAATGCCCAGAGTTGCAGAGTGAGAACCCATGATTAGGTCAGGCACCGAAGCGAGAATTATCGAGTCCGTGGACATTTGAGCTCAACACCCTGCCGCGTCGGGAATCGAACCCTGGTCCCGGGTCTGACCTCTCCTTCAGGGTCTGCCTGCTCTAACCAGTGAGCCACACTTCTCCACATTCAATCTTCCATTTTCAAATCAACCACAAAACAAAGGCACAATTACAATCACAATAGACGTTGCATCACCCATTGATCCTCACCCCTCCAAGTCAGCAACTGCCTTTGAAAACCGCACTTTGTCGGCCCCCTCAATTGCCGGTCACTTGATTCCAGGATTCTGATATTTTATTCTAAACTTGGGTAATTATTTTAACTCCTTGCTCCAAGCAACTGAAACAATTACTCTCCCACCAAAACTGATAGATTGGTAATGGACTCAAAAATGTAATTTACCAGTTGTCATAACGCTCAGGGTGAGCCCACTTAACTGCTCCAGGTCTGCCTCCTTTACTGCTCCAAGTCTGCCTCCTTTGCGATGGACCTTGGAGTTGCATATTAGGAGTCAAGGAGTATGATAAAGTCATTAAACAAATAACAGTTTATGTTCAGACAATGATGAGAGTATTAGTGTAGTTAAGGATGTTTATTTTTCACTTTAAAAGATTAGTGAAGATCTTTATTTATTTTTGATCTTTATTCAGTTAGTCCATCAATCAAAAACAAAATTACAGAAATCATCAAAGAGAATATTGGTTAGAACAAGTCATCAAAAAATCTAATGCATACAAAGCGTATTCCACAGAGGAAATAGTTGTCTGTTCCAAGATGAGAGATTCGAGTTCAGTGATTGAGACCCCAAGAGGAGTTCTAGAGGAATATAAACAGAGTGAAGTCAGGAAGTATGAAGCTCCGAAATTTAAATCAGAAATGCAAAATTACCCATGAAAAGTATTCCCTAAGACTCGGCCGAGTCTCCGGTCTGTATACAAATGCAGTAGCAAGCTGTCAAAATCAGCTAAATCAAGAAAGGAAAAAAACAGTAGCAGCAGTAGCTACAACCGTCAAGGGGTCTGGATCAGTATCTAAAAGAATAAGCCGTAAGCCTACTTAGGAACATGCACTAATATAAAAGTCAAAAAACATTTTCTAAACAAAGTAGCTTGCTTCTTTTTCCATGGGCCAATCGGAGGACAGAGATCTTCTGTCAGTCAGTCCATCTCCTTCATCCCCACATGAATACATGTTAGTCAAACATTTTTACCAGTTCTTCAGCTACTGTTCGACAAATTAAATTCTAAAAACCGTAAGCATCTTTCCCAAGAACGTCTTCTTTTAGTTGACTTTCTATATCTCTACATGTCTCACTGTGAAAACAATGAATTATTAACTAAAAGATTCTTGTCGCCTAATTATTGCATTCCTTTATATTAATATTACCTTTATTATTGTCTAAATTGTAAGCTTTTGATCCAATTATTTTATGAAATCATAAGAAATTAGAAAGTTCATGATATGCAAGAATAGATATTACAGAGTAAAATAATGCATGGTGTTAAATGAGAAAGTTATGCAGTTATGTCAATATTTCTAAATAGCATTCGAAGCTTTTAATCAAGTTGTGCATATTTTCGCCATTTCGCATTTCTCCTTAAAAAACACGGGCAGTGTTTGTTCTGCAGCCTACCTTGGTAAGTGTGATGGCATATAAATGGGTTATTTTAGCCTTTTTAAACATCCGGTTTGCACTTCTTGCTGCACCTTTTGCATACTATTTTAATACATTTTTGTACACATTTTTCAGATGCTATTAATGGTCACTCTGGTGCAGATCCACTTGTTTGTGATGTCACATTCCAAACTTTTGACTTGGTCATAACTTAGGTAGGCACATTCAGAGGTATCGCTTACTGTGAACCTGCAACAAGAAAAAAAAACTGTTTTAGGACTTTTCTGAAGTTTTCATTAAGAAATGAATATATGTTTCCAAAGTCTTATACGTCACTAATGCAAATACCGCATAAAGGGAAAAAGTTTCTATAAGTTCACTCCCGGGAATATAAGCCTGGCAGGATAGACACTGGCTCAGTGATGGAGTGGACTGGATGTACTGTTTGGAGGGCTACACCGGACGGCACTGAAAACTCCTCACTTCCGGCGGATGCCGAAAGCAGCGCTCCAGTCTCTCGACTGCCCCAGTCTACATAGGGCGGAGAGCAAGCGCAAGCGCAGCGGACGCGCGCAGCGGGCGCGCCGGCGGCGCGCCAAAGGCTCGCCAAAGGCAAGCCCGTCTGCGCCCGTCCGCGCCTTGATCACGCCCAGGGCCATAAACCCTGATTCTTCGGCCTCCACCTTTACTTATACCTATCAAGCACTCCTTGATCTACGCTCTCCATTCACATGCTCGAACTGTATATATGATCCTCACGAGCCTCATTATTATCTCAAAGTCTGCACTTATTGTAGATTTAAATTAGAGGCCCCCCAAGTAACACGAGCCTACACCTTGTTGCCAAAAACCAATCCCACAAATATTAAAGCCTTCCTCATAAATGTTAGATCTCTTAGTAAGCACAAAGAGGAAATTGCCGATTTTATCGACACTCAAAAATTGGATCTGTTGTTTGTAACAGAAACGTGGACTTCTCCAGCTTCTGAACCCGATCTTCTGGTAGCCGTACCTGAGGGTTATAACATCCTTAGGCAGGATAGATTATTAAGAACTGGAGGAGGGATTGCTATAATATACCGAAGTCAGTTTAAAACCACTGTCAATCCCCTATCTCTCCTTACATGTGAGGCCCTGCAGTTCGATATACTCCTCGGCCCGTCCCAACGCTTCAAAGGGGTTCTTCTTTATAGACCCCCGGGTAGTAAAATCCAATTCCTCGCCACTTTTCTAGAAGCAATGGAATCTCTTGCCATTGAAAACACCGCTACTATCTTAGGCGACTTCAACTTTCCACTGGAAGATGGAACAAACAATGACACCAATACCCTTATTATGGACCTGGAATCGCTCGGTCTAACTCAAAGGATTACTAATAGCACACACGAAGCAGGACATACACTTGATGGGCTATTTACCAATGAACTCAACTTACATATCATGGAAATTATTCCTTTGGGATGGACCGATCACCACGCAGTCGTATTCACTATTCCATCCTCCCCTCCGTCTCATAAGGAACATAATTACCGACCCACTAAATCGTTTAGATCTTGGAAAAATATTGACTATAAACAATTCCATGATTTACTTTCTGCTTCTGTAACTATCCTGCCCCCAGATCCCAATGAAGCAGCCACAGAATATACGAGCTGGCTTACTCAGACTTTAAACATACTGGCACCTACCAGAACTAGCTCAAAAAATCGGACCACCCCATCGGCACCCTGGTATTCAGAAGAATTACGAATGCAGAGACAACTATGTCGTAACAAGGAAAGACATTGGAGGAAAGACAAGGAACACTACAAGAGAGAAATGTCCATATATAAGTCCCTCATTCTTCGTGCCAAAACTTCTTACTACTCGTTGCAAATCGAGCAGGCCAAGAACTCAAACAAAGAACTCTACAAAGTAGTAACTAAACTATCACATCTACCCCCACAAACTACTCCCAAACCTACCCAGGCATTCTGCAATAACTTAGCATCATTCTTCTATGACAAAGTAAATAACATCTATGCCAAATTCTCACAAGACACTCAGTCAGACCCCTGCTCTAATTCTGCCCCCATTAAACACCCCACCTTTTCACAATTTCATGAAGTCAATCTTATTCAAGTTGCTGAAACCATGAAAAGCATCAAATCTGGATCAGCTAATGACCCATGTCCAGTTTCCATTCTCCTTCCTCTCTCAGATCTCATTGTACCCCAACTTACTGACATGTTCAACATCATGTTTAGCACTGGAGTCTACCCTACAATCTGGAAGGATACGATCCTCAAACCCCTTCTCAAAAAATCCCACCTTGACCCGGAGGACACCAATAACTATCGTCCAATAGCCAGCCTGCCATTTCCAGCAAAAGCAGTCGAAAAATTGATGAATTTCCAACTGTCACAATACATAGAACAACACTCTCTATTGGACGATAGTCAATTTGGCTTCCGTAAATCTCATAGTACTGAGACGGCACTCATCAAATCCACCGATGAGATTAGGAAAGCACTTGACCAGGGAGGAGCTGCGG
This sequence comes from Lissotriton vulgaris, assembly GCF_964263255.1. NCBI lineage: Eukaryota > Metazoa > Chordata > Amphibia > Caudata > Salamandridae > Lissotriton > Lissotriton vulgaris. Next base: position 95,456,539 of record NC_141695.1, read on the forward strand.
TCCTCATTTTGCTGGATCTTTCCGCGGCGTTTGACACGGTCGATCACAACATCTTGATCGACCGTGTCAATGCCATTGGTATCCAAGCGAAAGCTAAAGATCCTATAAGATCCTTCCTAACAGGCCGTACTCAGACGGTGCAGCTAGATACATTTTCATCAGAACAACTGACCTTACCCTGTGGTGTTCCTCAAGGCTCGTCCCTCAGTCCAACCCTATTCAATATCTACGTCACTGATCTGGCAAGGGTAATCAAGAACTGGGGGATGAGCCTAACATCCTACGCGGATGACACCCAGTTGGTTCTCACCATCAAAGACAATGGAGAACAAATAGCTGCCAGTTTCCAACAGGGCATGCTAGCCATCAGTCATTGGATGTCATCTAACTGTCTTAAGTTAAACTCTAACAAGACAGAGGTAATGACTTTTGGCAAACTTACCCCCTCATGGTCTGATGTATGGTGGCCTACTGATTTGGGTCCTCCTCCACCCCCTGTTACCAAGGTCAAAAACCTTGGTATAACTTTAGATAAAACACTCTCTTATTCAACTCATGTCAATACCACGGTGTCATCTTCCTTTTTTAAATTGAAAACTATAAAAAAGATTCTCCCTTATCTTCCCCCTAACTCTGGTAAAACTCTGATCACATCTTTTGTTATGTCCTCAGTGGACTATTGTAACGGACTTTTAATGAATGCCCAAAAGAAGGTCATTAAGAGGTTACAATCTGTACAAAATGCTGCAGCCAGACTACTTTCTGGCACCCCCAAATTCAAATCCATTGCCAACACTATAAAAAACTATCACTGGCTTACAGTCAACAAAAGGATAAAATTCAAGGCACTCTGTTTAGCTTATAAAGCCGCGCACAAACAAGGCCCTCGCTTTCTCATTGATCCATTCACGTTTCATGTCCCCAATCGCTCACTTCGGTCCATGAACAATTTCACTATGACAGTCCCTCGCACCAGAACAGTTGCAATGGGAGATCGCAGCTTCCACATTGCAACTGCTAAACTTTGGAACTCCCTTGATCTAGAGATCAGATCAGCTCCTACTCTTATCATTTTCAGAAGAAAAATTAAAACTTGGCTTTTTGATCAATAATTCAATTTTTGTTTCTTTCTGCCTCATTCACAGCGCCGAGACGCCCTTGGGCAATTGTTCGCGCTCAATAAATCCCATAAATAAATAAATAAATAAATAAATACTGCTACAACTGCAAGTAACATGCCGGCTTCCTGGGAGAAGCCTCTGTCTAGTGATCCTCTAGTTTCACATTTAACATTGTGCAGCAACGGGCAAGTGTGGACATGTGTTTGAAAAGCAAGCCATCATGCAGGGATTCATTCAGTAGAGGAAGTGGGAAAAGTAATGTGTGAATCCCTTAAAGGTAAACAACAATTTAGAATGGGTCAGCCTAGTAAGTCGCACATTCACAACACAGAAGCATTGAGCCACAGCGGAGGATGAGGTCTAGAAAGGCAAACAGCTCTTTGTGGGTGACCTTTAATGACCTAAATCAGGGAGTCAAATGAAGGCCAAGGAGGACCTTATCAGTTCCACATGCTCTGGAAGAACAGAGGCATTCTGGGATGCCGATGGAGATCGGGAAAGAAAAGGGAGGCTGCTTTTTTCTATCTGAACGTCATGACAAGGGCGCATGAAGGGCCGCATCACAGTACACATTATAAGCATGCACCACATGGTTGGCAGATGCACTTGGATCAGTACATCTCGTATATCTGAGCCGAGGGTGTGTGTTCCATATGCAAGTTTCCACTGCCAGCTGGGGAGGCCACTTAACTCCACCTTTGGGAGTAGTCACATTTGTAGAGGAAATGACCCATGCAAATTTTGCGCCATCTCAGCTCCAATCGCTAGTAGGCGGAAAACACTTAGATGTAGCCCAGTCCTTTGCTTGTATAAATGTTATTATTCAGTAGCAGGCTTGAAAAGTAGGTAGTGTGGGCGAGGGGGTCTAGTGGAATCTCAATTTCCATATCGTACCCACCACCCAGCAATAAAATGTACTGCCACCAGGGTGTTAAAGTGTGCTTTCCTTTCTGGAAGTCACATTTACAAAAGAATATCAAGAGAGCCCATGATGTGGCGTGTGGTAACAATGAATGGTTTAAATCACAAGTTTTAAAAAGAACATATAGTTTCTTATCGGTCAGTGTAGTTTTGTAGCTTGAAGGATTTTATGGATTTACCTGCTGTGCATTATTCAGCCATCTAGTGGCTGGGTCCAGAATACTCCTAAAAACCTTTTTCCTTCTACTCTTTTTTTTCTGTTGTAGGTGGGCGTCAACAGATCTCCATTTGGTGTCCCCTTGTGACATTGTCATGCTTCCTGTTGAAGCCCCCACCTTTGATCGCTATCCTCAGATTTTTATTATTTTTTGCTTCCTCCAATCATCTTCATTGGTGGAAGAGGGGGCAGGCTCGCTTGTAAATCCAGAAAAATTCTTGAAGCTGCAAAACTACACCAACAGGTAAGAAACTATACATTTTGCAGTCTGAATCTTTTCTGGATTCACATGCTGTGCATAGATTTGGGAGCAGTTTGTTACTACAGTGGTGGTTTGATTGAAGATAAGCGTTGGTTTGGAAAACACATGTTGTAAGACTTTTTGTCCTACTTGAGCTTCCTTATTCATCTGAATATCTACACAAGAAAGCCTTGTGAACTTCTGCACTGATGACCATTTTGCCGCCCTACAAATGTCCTGTAATGGCGTATTTGCTAAATTAGCAACGATTGCTCCCTTTTTTCTTTCGAATGCACCCTTGGAGTGTTTTGTATCATCTCACCTACATTGTTGTGGCACAATTGAACAGTTTGAGCTATCCATCTTGCAATTGTGATATGGTAACTGGTCTTCCTAAGAGACTTTTGCAAATGATACAAAGAGCTGTTTAATTTTCCTGTCAGTTTTTGTTCTTTTAATGTAATACATTATTGCATATGTAGCGTACAGTGTGACTAATATTCTTTTAGCTTGCGTTTTAGGTTTTTGAAATAAACTTGGCGTCTGTATACTTTGTTCCATGTAGAACATTTGGCATCAATTGTGGGGCATTTCCCATGATAGTTCTGTCTTCGTGCACTTGAAAATAAGGTTCCTCCAAGGTGAGTGCATGAAATTCACAAACTGTGCGTAGTGATGTTATAGCCACTAAAAAGGAAGTTTTTAGTGTGAACATTTGTAATGTAGCCTTGTGTAATGGTTCACATGGTGCATTCATCAGTAATGTGAGCACAATATTTAAATTCCAAGTGGGTGCAGGAACCTTTTTTGGAGGTGCAATTCTGTTTGCTCCTTCTAGGAACCGCTTAATGACTTGAATAAACTTCTTTCAATATGGTCCCTTGTGTACGCCACTAGTGCTGCTAAATAAAACTTCAAGGTTGCCTAAGTTAGTTTACAGTCTAGTAGGTGTGTCAAGTACTTCAGTACTGTCTTATCTTTAGTGATCTTTTTTAATAATCCTTCCTTAGGGTAACACAGTTAGTATCTTTTCCATTTAGCTACAGAACATTTTCTAGTTGTTGGTCTTCTTGTTTGTATTACGATTGCCACTGTATTTTCCGGTAACTTTAGGTGCCCAAATTCTAAGTCTTCAGGAGCCATGCTGCCAGGCTTACTGACTCTGGTTCTGAGTGAAGAATCCTTCCGTCTTGTATTGAAAAAAGATCTTGTCTGTTTGGTAATTTGTGAATCTTTCCCTGAGATAGTTCTATTAGTTCTAAGAACTTGGTTTGTCTCCTCACTGTGTTTCAATTAGTATCAGTCATGCTGATGATTCTGCATGTAATCAACAGCTCCTTCCAAATGGACTGGTGGCAATATTGTCTCGAGGCATAGTGTTGGCATTTCGCAATCTGAGGTGTTGCAAACAGATCAATCTCCGGTGTGCCCTATTTTTGAAAGATCTTTGTGAGTACTTATTGCTTAAGTTCCCATTTGTGAGATCATGATGCTTGTTTGTCTGCTTCAATATTGTCCTTCCCTGGTAGGTGGACCACTAAGATCTCCATTTTCCTTTAAATAGCCCAATTCTACAATTCTTGTGCTAGTCTTGACAGTGGTAGAGATTGTGTCCCAGCCTGTTTATGTAAAACATGGTGGTTGTGCTCCCCGTAGGTCCTTTTGAAAGGTTTTGATGTCTTGTACTGAATCCTGGTCTTTCCCGGCACCCCTTACCTTGAGATTGTTCATGTATGCTCCTATCCCTAGTGTTATGGCCCCTTGCCTGGAGGTATCTTGTCTAATGTTATACAATATCCATTTGACATTATGTTTAAGATCTATTTGTCAGAAGTGATCTTCCTCCACTCCTGAAAGTCTTTATTTTGCCTCCTACCTGTGTTGAATGTAGGAATATTTGGTATTGTAAGCATGCTCCTTGTCTTTTGTCCTCCCTTAGTAACTCACTCCTTGATCTGATTTGAGAATGTATAGTGCTTATCAAGTCACTTGCTTGCAGGAATGCTCCTCCCCTTTGTGGCTGTCCTCTTCCATATGGCTATTTGCAAAAGGACTTTCTCCCTGTTGGTACAGCCAACCTTGCTGCTGCTGTTGGTGGTGTGACTGATTTCCTCCCTTAAATGTTTGTTGGGAAGTATGATGGGAGATTGCTTGATGGAGAATCCCTCTTCCTGGAGGTCTTCTTGAAGGTATGGTTCCTCTATGCATATTGCCTCTGAATTGCAATGCCCTCATTGATTTTGCCATCTCATTATCCTTCAACTGATTCCAAGTGTCGTCTACTGCACTTCCGAACAGTTGTTCCCTGTTAAAAGTTGCATTCAAGATATTGCTTTGAACTTCCAGTTTGAAACCTGAAATGCGTAGCCAAGCATGTCTTCTTTCTGTGATGCCAATCATCATTTGTCTGCTTGATGTATTTGCAGTATCTAGGGTTGATTTTAAGCAAGTGCTGGCGATATTTTTTTACATCTTCTACCAGATGGGCTTCTCTCTTTTGATTCTGTTGTGGTAGGTGTTTCATTAACTCTATCTCTTCCCAATGTTGATAGACATCGAGGTTGAGCAAATCATTTGAATTTGCAATGCGCCATTGATTTGCAGCACTTCTCTCTGCCTTTCGGCCTATGAGCTCCAACCTCTTACTCTCCTTATATGGAGGAGGACCCGTTGTGTTTGGTACATTTGTTCTTTTCCTAGTAGTGGATGCCATAAAAGAATCTGCTCTACACAATTGGCAACATAGGGAGACATGTGTTTCTAGATTGTGTAGTCAGGAGAGTTTCTAATAAAAAACATGATTAGGGTTTCTTCTCCTCAATTTGAACTCCATATTTATCTGCTGCTGTCTTGCCTACTTGATTATATGCCCCATAGTCGTTAGGTGGGTACTGCCTCGAAGGATGTATGTCGACCACTTCTTCTGGAGAATCTGTTTCAAAATGCTACCACTAGGTATCTTGGCATGCTGAAGCCTCAGAACCTATGTTCATATGTTTCACTTTATACAAGATAACCTCTTCCTGCTCCTCCTGAGTTGCAGGAGTTAAGGGCGGCTTGATGTTCAACGCTTTTCTCCCCTTTCTCTGTTGTTGTCGAGCTCTCACTAGGGATCCAATATGGTTTTATGAATTTATTGAAGTCCTTTTTCTTTTGTAAAAGAAAACCCATTTTGGCTTGAGCCTTACCCTCTTCCACTCCATCTTTGATGCTTCTTGTTCGGTGCTGAGAATTTATGTTTTTCTCATCAAAAAGTCTTTCAAAGACGTGGCGTCAGAAAACCATGTCTCCCATTTTGACCACACCAGTTTTAATGTCTATGCGTCTTTTCCTTGGCTTTCCTTTAACGGCTTGTATTTTTAGGGAGCTTTACCACTGGGGCGTCCTTTTCAAAGGATCTGAGAGTACTTTTCTCGCTGGGTGTGGCCACAGTCGTTGAGTGCTTCAAGAACTTAAAATCAGTTTTTCTGGACTCTTCCACGTTTTTTTTTAGGACAATGGGTCTCTTAACTCTTGAAAAGTCTATTTGCCCCCCTGTGTTTAGACGTTCACCATCTGGATGTCAGTCTCTGTGTTTCCTTCTGGCCCTTTGGTGACGTTTTCTTCCTTGCTGCTTGAGAAGAGCAAGTCACATACAGACAGTGACGGATGTTGGCCCTGCATGTTGTAGTGGGCTCTTCTCTGCCTCTCTCTCACCCTCAGACGCTTCAGGGTGAACACTGAGCTTGTGTTGCAGTTCTCACTTTGGTGGTCTATAGGCAGGCAGAGGTTGCAGACCGCATGTTGGTCCTTTTGGGCACACTTGTGATGGCAGTTCTTGCAGAACTGAAATGGTGTTTTCTCCATCACTATGTACAGGGAGCCCCCTGCACACACATTCTCTGTATTTGTCAAAAAGGGCACTCACTTCTCAGTAAAAAAGTCTCCGGTACCTTCTGATGTTTCCTTCTCTCCAGTCAACTTCAATATTGTTTTTCGAGATATTTTTTCTGTCAATTGCTGTAACTCCTTTAGCATACGACCAGACGAAGCGACGTAAAAAACTATTTTGAAGATGGCAACCAAAGGTGGGAGATTCCGAAGGAAGCATGATGATGTCACAAGGGGACACCAAATAGAGGACCGTTGACGCCCACCAACAACAATAAACAAAAAAAATACAAGGACAAAGAATCCAGAAAAGATTCACGCTGCAAAACTCAAATAATGCCTGCACTGGAGGGGTGGAGGGACAATATTTTGGCTGGCACAGCTGCTTTCTTATCTCCTGCTTTGCCTGGAAGAATGTCAGACTAGGCTAAAAAAGGCATACCAAGATTTGTGAGCATTGAAATAATATTTCCTGGGTGTCTCTGACCTGCAGGGATCAGGCGAGGAGTTTGGTGTTCTGGAAGCCACACCCAGTCCAGCGGCTTCTTAGTAGGCGTTTGGAGTGGGGGTTACACTTGAGCCCTAACCCACGGGATTCTGGGGCAGGTGGTGTGGTCTGGTGACCACAGAGAGGGGGGGTGGCAGGTAGTCTAGAGGGGGGAGGTAAAAAACATCAAAGGTGAGGGTAGTTAGGACTGATCTTGGGAGACAAGTTAGATATAGTACTACTAAGAACACACAGCACTACTTGCCTTTAGAGGCGGCCCAACCATATTAAGTCTGAAGTTGTTCAGCTGGGAGAGTAACAACTGCTTGTTTGGCATGCTATCCTCCAAAAAGTAAATTGAGGCTGGAGCAGAGGAAGGAGCAGGTGAGGTGCCCCCGGTGGACTAGCCCTAAAAAGGCTGAGAGCCCCTACAAGCAGCCATGATAAAAGGAAAGCGTGTTGGAAAGAATGCAGCCCTTAAGGTGAGTGCTTGGGAGGAAGACCGGCCTGCCTAGGGTTGCATTTCTAAGGCTGGTAATTTCTGATGGGTAAGAACAAAAGTTACTTACCTGTAATCTGTGGTTCTCCAGTATTGGTATCTTTCATAGATTCACATGCCTGAATCATTCCCCGTCGTCGGAGTGGGAGTCCCACTGTACATAAAAATAGCAATAAATATGCACATAATAAACATAGCAGAGGTAACACAAAACCAGAAAGTAAAGTAGCTAGAAATTAAAAGGAAAAAACCTCCACATTTATGACTCGTCCAAGTCATTATATATATTCCAAACTACAGCCAATCAGGTGACAGCACCCTCCAGAATGTTCTCTCGAGAGGCTCAGGCTCTCAGATTTTCTCGCACAAGTGTGATCCATGATGAAAAGAGCATAGAAGAGCCTCTGAGGGGAGGTGGGTGGGTTGCATGTGAATCTATGAAAGAATCATCGTCCACATATGGAAATATTTGAATTCCTTCCAGATGAAGGTGTGAGGCCGCCAGGCTAGAGCCTTGGTAAAAACACGGGGTGTAGAACGTAGTCCGAAAGGAAAGAATTTGAACTGGAAGTCCCTGCCAGCCACTCTGAACCCCAAGAACTTTCTGTGTCCAGGTCGGATTGGTACATAGAAATACGAGTCTTGGAGGTTGAGGGTGGCCATGTGATCCCCCGGAGTAAGGAGTTGACGGATTTCTTTAAGTGTCAACATCCGGAAGGATAACTTTTTAAAGATATTTGTTGAGGGGGAGAAGATCTAGAATGGGGCTCCATTCTCCCGATTTCTTCTTTATCAGAAAGAAATCTTGAATAACACCTGGTTCTGCTTTGTAATTGAGAGACCACTTTGATCGCTCCTTTTCGTAAAATCAAATTTATATGGGAAAAAAGCTCTTTGAGATGAGCTGGAGGTGGGCTTTTGGGAGGAGAATTTGGAGGGATCTTTATGAACTCGAGAACATGGCTTCTGGCTACAATGTCCAAGACCCACTTGTCTGATGTTATAGTTGACCAATTCGAGTAAAATTGGGAGATTCTGCTGCCAACTTTTAAAGGGGTAGGCGGTAGAACAGGTGGCAGTTGTCACTGTTTCTGAGACGTATCACGTCCGCGGTAGGATGACTTTCTCCTGTTTTGTGAATAAGAGGTATTTGGTTGTTGTCTGTAGGATTGTAGGCGCTGAGAAGAGTAACGTTGGTTACATTGATAGGATTGGTATTGTCTTTGCTGATTATAACCTCCTCGACCAGAGAAGGATCCACGGCCCTTAGCGCCACGAAAGGGCGGCTTCCGAAATTGGAGAGTACCGAGAATCTTGCTGTCTCAGTATCCTTTTTAATGGCCTGGAGGGCCTCATCCACATGCTGACCGAAAAGAGATTCGCCATCAAACGGCATATCAATAATTTTTGCTTTGCCGCCATAGGACTGCGGCACCTGCCAGTTGCCAAAAACCTGTAGATGCAACATGCACAGCTGAATCTATGATCTCAGCAGAGATACGTTCCCCCTCCTGTAGGATCTTTAGTGCTTCTGATTTAGAGGGCTCAGACAACATATCGATGTAGGGAGAAATGTCCAACCACATCTGTCTGTCATATCGGCCTAAGATAGAGAGTGAGTTAGCAGCAAGGATGGTCATCGCTGCCATGGTTGAAACCTTTTTACCAATTGCGTCTGCCATTTCGATCTGGAGGAGCTGCAATCAAAGAGGAGGGATTACTTGCTCATTGTTGTGCTGCCTGGGCGATTACTGAATCAGCTTTTGGCTGACCTATGAGGCATGATGGCAAATTGTCTGGTGCCTTGTACTTCTTGTTGAGGCGGGGAAGGACTGCAGGAACAGAAGTAGGAGCTTTCAGGACCTTTAGTCCTTCCTGCCAAATGAAGTCAATGATTGGGATAGTCTGTAATTGTTTCCTCGGTTGATCTTTAAAATCGTATAGGAAACAATCATCCTTCTTTGTTTCCATAGGAAGGAGTAACCTTTGCGTTTCCCTTTCCATGAGAAGACGAAAACCCCCAATATCAACTGGAGGAGAATTGATGGGAGCAGGAGTAGAAGGAGACAGAGTTTGTATATGGTAATCATCCCACTCCGTAAAGAGCGATTTGTCGTCCAATTCTCCTTCATCCCTATCGTCATCCATGGTGTGAGCAATCTGAGAATGATGAGAAGGTACCGGAGAAGTTGGTCTGGGTGATCTCAAGGCAGAAGAAGAAGATTGAGGAAATGGTGTAGGCAGTACAGAGGAAGCCAATTCAGATGGAGAGAAACTGCGATAATAATCATCCAACATGTACTGTAGATTATTTAGCAGAGCCAAAGGCATTTGGGCCGTAGGAATAGTATCTGGAGCTGTACAAACAGTCTATGGAGAAGGATTATCCTCGTTATCCTCCTCCTGATATTTAATGAATAACTCAGAAGGGCTCCAGGCCGTGCAAAACCTATCATTCTCATCGGATTCCTCATCATCCTCTCCATAATCCAGCAACTGTTCAGGTAACTCCAGAGAAACCTTAGTAGGGGAAATATGAATTGGAGAGAGGGCCTCCAATGAAGATCCACGTCTTTGCAGCAAGGAAGATGCTGTTGTCAAAGGAGGCAACTGCGCAGATGTAGTAGACACTGACCAAACCTGCAACGCTGTACATGAAGATAACTGTAGCGTCGACGAGTGAGCCGTCAAAGAAGTCGTCACCGACGAAGCTGGAGTCAATGAAGTACTCGACGACAAGGCAGCCGTCGACGAGGAGGTGGCCATCGACGAAACGACCGTCGATAAGGCAATCGTCGACGATACCCTTCTAATCTTCGTCGTACAGTAGATCTCAACTCCTTGGTCGACGAGATTAGTTTCATAGAGATGGATACCAGGGTTGATGGTGAGGATGCCGAAGACATGATCATATGAGGTCTCTGTGACGAGAAAGTAACAGTCAACGTCATCGTAGCGTAGACGGTTGGCTTCGTTGACGAAGATGTCGTTGTCTAGCTCATCGACGAGGGAACCCGTTTCTGAGGTAAATCCTTGTCAGAAACTCGTTTTGAAGACAGAGACTTTGCAGATTTTCTCGGGGCGTAGTAGGCAGAGGTTTACTCTTAGAAGCTGGAGTAGCCTTTTTTGAAGTGGAAGGCAGCTCAGCACTCATAGAGGTGTGCTATTTTTTTGACACCTTAGCCCCAGGAGAAGATAAATCTTCGTCTGCAACCCTCTTCCTAGAGGACATAGTCTTACCAGAGGAAATGCTCCCAAGTTCAGATAAGGGGTTGTCTTGATCTTTAATCTTCTGTAGCCACAAAAGTTCCTGAGAGTCTTTTGAGGAAAGGTTCTGCAGATCTTACAGTCTCTCACCTGGTGGTCAGGCTACAAGCAATAAATGCACTTCTTGTGGGGGTCCTCAGAAAACTGCCGGAGCTTCCCACAAGATTCACAAGGTCGAAAGAGAGATTTCTTTGAAGAAGACATCATGAACTGAAGAATTCCTAAAAAAACTGTAAAGTACTGAGCAGAGCTCAGGGAGACCCCCTTCATACGACGTGCAGTAGAAAATCTGAGAGCCTGAGCCTCTGAGGAGAACATTCTGGAGGGTGCTGTCACCTGATTGGGAGTAGTTTGTACTATATATAATGACTTGGACGAGTCATAAATGTGGAGGTTTTTTTCCGTTTAATTTCTAGCTATTTTACTTCCTGGTTCTATGTTACCTATGGTATGGTTATCATGTGCATATTTATTGCTATTTTTTTGTACCGTGGGACTCCCACTCCGACGACGGGGAATGATTCAGGCATGTGAATCTATGCAAGATACCCCAATACTGGAGAACCAACTTAATCTCCTCTTACATGAGAGATGTGGGAGCAAGCTGGTGTGACATACCATTTCTCCACAGCATACAACCCAAAACCAATGGATTGTTGAAGCAAGACAGCAAAGAGCATGATGGCAGTTTTGCCAGAGAACCTCTGGAGGAAGTGGGATCTTCTACTACCATGTCTATTGTTTGCCTAAAGAGAAATCCTGCAGAAGGGAGTAGGGTTCAGTCCCTTTGGGTTTCTGTATGGCCACTCGGTGTGGGGTCCAGTCCCCTTAGTTTGAGATGGTGGGAGGGAACCTCTGTCTCCACTGAAAGATGATAGGGACTTTTTGATTGGCCACTGGAAGTTCAGGGTCACCTCCAATCTGGTTATTTTTCTTTATTTGGGACAAAACTGTCCAGGTAAAATCAGTGTATAGATGATTTGAGGATACAAAGTGTTCCACCAGGCAAGACCGATGTTGGACAATGTGGTGACATACCTCCTGACTTGTTTTGCCAATGTAAATCAGTTTGCATGGACATGTAATAGCGTATACCACGTTTTTAGATTTCAATTCGTAAATTCATTATGGCGCCAGTGCCGTAGCCCGTCTGTGAATAATGTCCCTTCTTGTGTCGAATCACACACTGAACAGGTAACAAATTTGTGGTGTCCCTGTATCGGGTGGAGGTTGAGCATGCTGCATAATGTAGATGGTTTTTTTTAAAAGCCTGAAGAGCTAGTAACTTGCTGCCCAATGTTCTCATTCTTTTTTAGTGCAAAAAGTGGCAACACCACATCTTTTATGGTTCCTTCAATCAGATGCCAGTTGCTTTGGATAATCTCTTTAATGGGATGTGTCTGTGGTCCAAACGTGCACACATATACTAATCGATCTGTTTGCCTTTTTGTCTTTTTTGTTAGTAAGTGCTCTTGCGGAGTAAACAATGCTCTTTTTAGTGACTGTTTCAACAATTTTCTAGGGTATCCCCTCTCTCTCAGTTTGTTGACTAGCCCCTCGGCATGTAATTCGCAGTCCTCTCTCCTACAGCAATAGGGCAAGTTGTTCTTAAGGTTGGACGGATGATAACTCTGATAGTGGAGGGAATTGTTCTTATCCATGGGTTTGGTGTGTAATGTGGTGATTAACTCACCTTGGGATATGTTTACATTGACATCCAAAAATGGCAGATTCTTTTTGCTGAATTCAAGGCTAAATTTAATGTCAGGGCTACGATCGTTAAGCCACCCATGGAATTCTTTAAGCATGATTTCCAACCCTTCCCAAAGGCACCAGACATCATCTATATACCTGAACCATTGCTTGATACAGGTAATATAGGGATTGTTTTTGTATGCAAATATTTCCTCATACTTAGCCATGTACATTACTGCCATTTCTGGCGCAAAGGGACAGCCCATGGAACACCCTTTGATTTGTACAAAGAATTTGTCATCAAATTTGAAGAAATTACGCCGCAGGGCGATTGTAGACAATTTTAGAATGTATTGGGTAGGCACCTGATGTAGTCTAGGTCTTGTTTCAAGAAAAGACTCCATCGCATGGAGTCCATCTTGCTGGGGGATCTGGGTATACAAGGATGGAACATCCATTGTAACCAGTATGTGAACTTCCGAATCAAATGGGAACCCTTCAACTTTATTTATAAAGTCTGTGATGTCCCATAAATATGAGGCTACATCCTCAAGAAATTGCTTTAAAAACACATCCACATATTTTGACAGTGGCTCCAGAATCGAAACACACCCAGACACAATGGGACGGCGGGGCGGAGTGGTGGCATCCTTATGCACCTTCGGCAAGAAGTATATAGTACTGGAGTTCATGGATACTTTTTAATTAGATATTCTGATTCTTTGGGTCCTAAGATCCCTAGGTCCAAGCAGTGAGTAACAATCTTCATAATTTCATGGTCAATCTCGACAGTAGGATCTTGTGGAATGCATCAATACCACCCTGTGTTTCCTACATGGCTTCTTCCTTCAGTAAGGTAAGCCTGCTGAGGCCAAATCACCAGTGACCTACTCTTGTCGGCTGGCTTAATCACCGCCAGTTGTTGTTCCTTCAGTGCAGTAATGGCCTTCCTGTGGAACAGCGATATGTTTTTCTTAATGTACATACGCGTTTTTCAAGAACATTAAGAGAGGATAACACGGCATGTTGAAATGCTAAAATATTTTTGGGTACACTGTACGACAGGGGGCAAGAGGAAGAGTTGTTACGTAGTTCAGATGGTTCGGGTCTCGTGGTATCTTCTTTGCCTATGAAGAATGCGCTTAGGTAAATTTTACGAAATAACTCCAGTATTTCCATCTTGACCTTAGTAAAGTCCATGGTTACCCCTGGAACAAAGGACAATCTTAGTTTTAGAAATTTAATTTGTGCCTTTATTCGGATACCACAGGATTGTGTATATATTGTGCCTTAAGGAATGTAGTAATAATGTTTTCCTCTTGTGTAGGCAACATTGGTTTGAAGACATAACCCCCAGTCTCTTGGCCTAGGCAGGACAATTAACAATGTCTAGTTAAGAATCTAACGTCCGCTTGGTGCCTTATGTAAAAACTAGGACTGGTGTTGTACTTTCAATGTTAATGTTATTTCACATGATTGTCTAAGTTTGTTTCACTTGTCATTTTTGTCTTTGAATTTTTTCGTTTTTAAGTGGAATATAGCAGTGTGTATGAATGTGTTTTTGTAAATGTGGTGTTCTGTTATTGGATGGTTTCTTTTCTAAGACATGAAAAAATATTTGTTTGCTTTGCTAATCTAAATAATTTAAAATAAGCTAAATAAAGCAAAAAGAACCGTAGAATTGATGGTCTAGGGTATTCTCTTTAAAGTGTGCAAACTAGTCCTTCTGGACACACTCTTTTCTCCTACATTTATGTGGCAGCATTTACCAGTTTAATTTTTTTAATTTATCATACATATGCTTGCAAAAAAAACCCTCACAATAAATCATTATACTACAACTAGGTAGCGAAGGACACACCTATTAGCTTTTCCAATGCTGGTGTTATTTTGTATTGTATTTAACATTGCACCAGTGGAGAGCTTTATACAGAAGAGGAATCTCGAAAACTGAGGTGTCGTCGACAGAACAGCTGTCTCTGTGCGAGTTTGTTTTCAACAAAGATGCCAGTTTTGGGCTGTACGCTGGTGTGAGATTAGCTTCAAAATAGGATTAGTGACTGAAAATGTCTGGCAGCAGAATAAACAAACACAAGGACTTACCAGTTGTTGAATTTGGTGCCATTGACCCATGTCCACAGCTGAGACTTATCGTTCCTCCTCAAGCCAATCCAGTGATTATAATCCCCTTTGTAACGCAGCATGAAATTCTATAAAAAAAGATGGAAATAGGGACTTCCTGAGAAGTGGTCATTAGGTTTGAGTAAAATGGTTCAATGGCATCAGTGCACAGATTGACCAAGAGTTTTCAAAAATGAATTAAGAAAACACTTAGGGAGAGTGGCAAAGTAGGGTGAGGAAATCAGGTGTAATACGAAAATGTTTACAATTCTTTATTTGACGCATTCATTTGGGCAATTATATTCATAGGCAATATTAGTAAATTACTGTAAATATCACAAGGAGCTGTTGTCAAGAGGGGGCCTGGTCCAACGACGATGAAGCAGGCAGCATTTGGCAGAGCTCCTGGTGGGGCACTACCATTTGGCACCATCCAGACTCGCTGCATGCTCCTACCTCTCTGAAACAATACGGGGTAGAATGGGAATTATACGCCTGCACTTTACGGCTGCATTTGCTGTCCTGACACCACCCATAGAGATAACAGGCACTGCCTGACCTCCAAGTGGAACATCTAAGATGGCTGCACAAGGGACCTAGGAGCAATACAGCGACTGACACCATCTCCACATTGGGCCCACATCCTGAGGCCTTGCTTGACTGCGAACTGGCAGAATCTAGGCTAAAGCAGGCCAAGGGGCACCCTGGCCCCAGCGGTGGCCTTTATTGGCCATTTTCATGCTTGCTATCAGAGGCCCTCAATACTAAGGAACTGCCTCCTTCCTGGTTGTGGGGTGCCCCGGGGGTTCGGGTCCCGAATCCTAAAAAAACGCAAGGATTTTATTGCGATTTTAAGTAGCTCAAACTTTACCCGAAGGTGTCAGAGCACATTACAATAGGACCAGTTACATTGCATATGGACTTCGGAGTACATGAGTTACATAAAAGATACAAACAGTAAAACTCTAAATTCACATAAGAACGGTAGTAAGTACAAAAGTCTACTACATATACTAGTGGTTAGAGTTACATATATACAAGTTGCAAATTCACTCAAGGAAAAGATATAAATAAACTCTAAATTCACATAAGAATAGTAGTAAGTACATAAGCCTACTACAGATACTAGTGGTTAGAGTTACATATGTTCAAGATGCAAAATCACTCACTACATTTTAAGAAGCGATTAGGGTTGGACAATTATATATTACATATTTAAAGAGCATGAACTTCTTGCAGTGGTTCAGCCAAGCCTTCAGGTGCTGTTGCATTCAGGGGCGGAGGACTTGGGCCTAGAGGCATCCCAGAGGTGGTGATGGCCGTACGAGTAGAATGCGAGGTGGTGGTGGGCAGAGGCAGCATGCTGGATCCTCGGGATGATCTTCAGCTCGTGCTCCATCTATGGGAAGGGGGAGGCCTCTCGGGGCAGGCGGGCCTCTGACACGAAGTCAGGACTCCTGCCGGGCTCAAGCACCCACAGTGAGGCCCCGGCAGGTCCAGTGCATCAACACCGCCTTCAGGCCTCAGGGCTGCCAGCTAAGTCTGGCAGGCTTGCTCCGCCAAATGCCTTGACAGCAGGTTCAGGAATTGGCCTCATCAGGATGAGTTGAGTGTCCAACTGTGGTGACTTCTTTTTTTCCCCCATCATGGAGCGTTACTCTCGCTTGAAGGATATGGCACCTGGAGACCGGTGGCGACGGGACCCGATTGCGAAAACTTGGACAGAGGCTCTCGGCCACATCAGGAGCCGCCCGTATTCCAGCAGACAAACTAGATTATTTTCTACCAGCCATTAAAGACACAAGAGAAGCTCTCAAACTGAAGATGGATATGGTGGTGGCAGACATATATATCCTCTGCGATGAACATCACCAAGTAGCAGATGAGTAACAAAGAACTAGCAGTTGCTGGCAGAACTTGCTCCCGTGACCGGAGACCTAAAAACTCAACTGCCCAACATGATGGAGAGGGTCTGGGTGCTGGAATACAGGGTGGAGTAAGTGGAAGGGAGGGCATGCAGTAACAATATGCCATTGGTGGGCCTACTGGTGAGAGTGGAGGGCAATGATATGGTGGCCTACCTGGATATTTGGCTCAGAGACTGTGGCCCAAAAGGAACTGTCTCCCTTTTTTGCTGCAGAACAGGCTCATTAGTGTCCTGGCTTGCCTTTTCTCCCTGGGGCGCCACCATGCCCAGTGTTAGCAAGGCAACTTCACTTTTGAAACAGAAATCACATGTTGAGAGCTGCAGAGCAATGATTATCCCAGGTTTCACATTGGCAGTGCAAAGACATTGAGCATCATTTCAGGAGGCCAAGAAACATCCATACTAATATAATAAAGAGAGAGCCCAAACCTTTGAGACGGGTAATCTCAGGAACCACAGCACCAATCACAACACCCAATACAGCGTTGGAAAGGGCAGTTGCAGCAGAAGGACATAGGCTTGCAGACGCCCACCATATACATTTAAAAGGCAAAAAAAACGTGCCAGCAATGTAGTCCCTTGTGTGCGTGTCTGCGTTGTGCTGTGCGTGTGTGCTGGGGGCGTGACAAACGCTGGGGGCGTGTGGTACAATCCGCCCTTCATGCCATGTCTCATATCGTGTGCTGTGGGCGTTTGCTGGGGGGAGGTAGTGTGCGGGGCGCGAGATTACGGGGAAAAAAAAGCAAGCGTTGTGCCCAATATTTCATTGTTTTTTCTTCCCAGGTTCTGTACATTCCAGCTCCGGGTGTCCACCCTGCTCCCTTTAAATACCCCTGCACCCCATAATCATAACCCATCCTTACTCCTTAAAATACCCCAACACCCTTAAACACTAACCCATCTTAACCCTATAAATATACCCTGTACCCCAAAACCCAAACCTATCCCTAAACCCTAAAAATACCCCTGTACCCCAAAACCCAAACCTAGCCCTGAACCCTATAAATACCCCTGTACCTTAAATGCCAAACCTACCCCTGAACCCTAAAAATACCCCTGTACCCCAAAACTCAAACCTAGCCCTGAACCCTAAAAATACCCCTGTACTCCAAAACCCAAACCTACCCCTGAACCCTAAAATACCCCTGTACTCCAAAACCCAAACTTAGCCCTGGACCCTTAAAATACCCATGTACCCCAAAACCCAAACCAAGCCCTGAACCATAGAAATAACCCTGTACCCCAAAACCCAAACCTACCCCTGAACCCTAAAATACCCCTGTTCCCCAAAACCCAAACCTAGCCCTGAACCCTAAAAATACCCATGTACCCCAAACCCCAAACCTAGCCCTGAACCCTTAAAATCCCCCTGTACCCCAAAACCCGAACCTACCCCTGAACCCTAAAAATACCCCTATACCCCAAAACCCAAACCTAGCCATGAACTCTAAAAATACCCCTGTGCCCCAAAACTCATGCCTATCCCAAAACCCTAAAACTACCCCTGTACCGCTTAACCCAAACACCCCAAAACATATACCTCAGTACCCCAAAAAATATACCCCTATGCCCATACTTACCTTATCCAAACATTTAAAAAAACATGCTTTTACCATTCATGCATTTACAACGAATTTCGTAGTAAATGTATGCGTGGAAAAAGCATATAAAATGTAATGCCATGCGTTATAATGGCATTGCGGAGTCATGGTACTTTCGAAATGAAAGTATGCAGAGTGATGGTATGCGGAAAGAAAGTTGCAGAATAATGGGTGTTTACCCTCCCCCGGTATGTACATTGGTGGCACGGCGGCCCACATCTCCAGCAACATACTCATATTTTTTCACCACCGATTTGAAAAATGCACAGGTCTCTCTCATTGATGGCCAGCACCGACATACACTATTAGACACACCTCCCGCCACAAGTTCTAGAATTGCGAACTTTAGAGCTGGGGAGCTACGTTCGAATCTCGGCATCAGCTAAACATCCTGTGATTCCAGGCAAATTGCTTTGTCTCCCCGTGCCTACCACAAATGAATGTGTTCTTCTGTAATGTAAATTGTGCTCATGCCATGTTGTGTTGTCGAGTTCGTGCTATATAATATTGCAAGGAAAAATAAAGTAGGGAAACTCGAGTTCACACAATACTGAACGCACACTCTTAAGTGCATCAGCAGTGCACTGTGAATTGGAGCGTTTCACAGGCCTGTCACAGATAAGGAATGCTATCAAAACGAAATCCTACAAAACAATAAACTACTGGCCGGCAGCAATTCATACCCGGAGAACGTCGGGACGGGCTGCTAGTCTTTGCATATTTGACGAAAAATAGGAGATACTGAATCCAGCAAAACTATGGGTTATCACAGACCAGGGCACCAAATTCTTCTCAGAATCAGAAGTGTGAGATTGGATTGAGATACAACCACAAACTAAGGAACCACAGCATATGTGTTTGTCAACTTCGATACGCTGGGGGACTGTGCTCTTGTAACAAACGCGACTGAGGAGGCTTTCCATCAGGGGCCCAATCCCAACAGGACAGGCAGAGTGCAGTGAAGGCAGTAGCGAAAGTGACCACTTCTGATTCCGAACGGCCCCAAACTCAGACAGGTGGCAGTGACACTGACACCGATTAAACTCGAGATTGACTCCACATTGGCTTGGGACAAAGCACTTGTCTACCCCATGGATGGCAGACAACCTAGTCTAAAATCCACATTTCCCATTTCTGGCTGGATGGGACATGTGCGTGGGGATGTGATCCTGTTTAAGTATGGTGGGCATCCTTTCCGGCCTGGACATAGTTGCAGAGAATTTACGGGCTGTTTTAGTATGCTGGCATGGATGAATGGTAAGTGGGGCTGCCAGGGAGTTTCCGCCCATCCAGAATATCTGCTCCCTTTAGGTGCGTAGGCACTATTTGCCACTTGAAAGCTTGCTTTATTTTATAATGTTTGGATGAAGTGAAGTTGCTTTTCTGTCCTGGGAAAGTCAAAAAATGGACAGGAATACACACGTGAGATATTAATCTCAGCAATTGGAGGAACTCTGTCGTGAATTGGATGTTCATTTCAGATTATGAACGTGTACATGGCGAACTTTTACAAAATTTGATAAAATGTGCAAATTATATCTGTGTTAGAAGGCATTGCAGTTTGTGATAGATATCAGATTTTAACCCACATATATGAAATGCAATGTGCAGCGTACTATTTAACAGCAAAGGGGAGGGCGGGGCAATATTGTTCACATTTTTCATTGCTTTGGGGAACCGGGTGGGTAGAGTCGGTCCTTTTGACTGCGATTAGAATGTTTTGGATTAGTCGGTGTGGAGAAGTGGGTTTGAACACACAGGATTGTGGGTGATAGCAGTCCTAGGGATGGTTGATGACTATTGGTTTAATGAGAGAGGAGGGGTCACGTAACTGGAGCTAGTTTAAAAAGGAGATGGAAATGAGGAAGGCAGGTGTCGTAATTAAGGAAGATGCAGTATGAAGCACAGATGCAAAGCAACATGAAGGTATGTGACCTAGAGGAGGTGAACCGTAGGTGTGGGTTAAGGGAAAGGAATAAGGGATGTTACTGATAATGGTTTCTACAACCACGTGGAAGGGTTAAGGGATAGGAACGTGAAGGGCTTCAAGGCAATGTATTTGTGTAACAGACAGCTATGATTTTAGAGGGAAAACGCTGTGTGAGGGTTAGTTGCAATACTCTGCATGGATTCTATATATGTAACATTGTTTTGGAAAGGATGCATTATGTATGTTTTAATTGTCTGGAACAACAATTCATAGACTTATGTTTTTTTAATTATAGTGAAACCCCTGAAGAAGAGCTAAAGATAGCTTGAAATGCATTGGGTATAAGATGAGTCACTTCTGAGGATGTTTTTAAATGTTGTCCGAAGTGTCCAGAAAAAAGCTTGGATAAGCGTATCTGCGGCATGAGAAGCAGTGAACACATTTTGTCTTACGTGTGATTTACCATCGGAAATAAATGAAACCTTCTAAAAACTAAAGAGTACATGGATTAATTTTTGAAAATTTCGAGAATAAATGTTAAATCAAAGAAACGCTGTGCGCCCGTGCAAGGAACGGAAACACGCTCCGATTCTGATAATTACTTGAAGCGTGAACTTGGGCGTATCACGCAGCCCGGGCTGCACTTTCAACAGTTCAGTTGTGAGTACATGGAACAAAAAAGGAAAATAAAGGTGTGCACTGTAACACTTGACTGGAAACTATGTTTTTTAACCTACAGAGTCTACAGGCCCTCCACCTGGGCGGACCATGGGGCACAACTTTGCTCTCTAAAAAGTATGTTTCTTTTCCCATATAACCACGTGGTATTTAGCTGAATTTAACCAAATCCTAAAAACCTTGGCACTTAAATTCAGACACATATACCACTTATCCGTGTCTTAGGGATCACTCATTAAAATATTTTTTTGATACCCTCTTAGGCACTTTTAATTATTATTCTTTCACAACACGTCCTCCCCACACGACCATCTCCGCAGTCTTTCTGGCGTCATAGCACACCGAAGAGGCATTCGGTCTCTTCGGTGGGGCCCGATGATGAAGCATGACACTGACCAGGTCGGTGTGTGAGGGCCTTCCTACTCAATCAGAGTGGTTGTGTTAAACCCTTCTATCATTTGCTCCATATTCGTGGCAGTCCTGTGACTGACCAGACCTCTCTTCTTTTGTTGTAATAAATTCTTTTCCCATAGGACCAGGGAAGATACAGAATGTTACATGTTGTGTATTGTTTGGTATGAATGTGCAGTTGTAAAATAAGTATATGTTATGTCTATGTTTTTAATCCTTCATGAACAGGACCACTTAGTACGGATGGAACATCACCCACTAATGTTGATAGTCCATTTGTCTTAGGAGCACTGGAGCATGGACCACAGCCTTTTTTCACTTCACAGGCACTAAGCACCATAATGAATGTTCCTTAATGGCCGGCCCCCTATGGGCAGGCACTGCATATTAACTTAAGAATTCTTCTTTTTTTCCTATTATCCAGATACTGTCAGTACCAAGTTAACTGTATGCATATTGATCAGATACACACATTAGGTGTGTCTTTGTGATTTTGCCTTAATATTCAGGTTGATTCAAAGGAGTGGCATACATGGGGCTGGCCCTTATGTTGTCCTGAAGAAAAGGTGTAGGGGACACTTTGAAACATGTTTCAAGGTGTCCCCTAGGATACCAGGGACTATAACAACATAACAGTTATTGTTTCCTTTATCCAACCCCCTTTTTTCACATACAAACTAGAGGCAAGAATAAAGAGTTGGCTTACTAGCTAGGTATTTTTAACTATTACTCGTCACCACTCCACATCACACACTGCACTACACATAGCTTCACTAATAGTGCTCCTACGTATCCCTCACAAGTCGTAGCACGCCCCAAGCAGTAGATGCTTGGGATGGCCCCAATGATAAAGCATGTCACCTAAGGGCATCGTTGGGTGAGTGAGGGGACTCAAGAAAATAATTTTCTTTTCCACGACGGCACTGCTCAAAATCTGGGCTCCCCTGAAAAAACCTTCTCCCAGTCTATTTTCATATGATCCATCTCGTTGGATTTGAGTGTTATACTTTACATTTTAGGAGGCAGAACATAGCATTAGCCTCCCTCACCCTCCTTTTTGATAAACTAGATTGTGAGCCTTCTGTCCTCTTCGATACAAGCAAACTTTCCAGGACCATTGTATTACTAGGCTTTACAATGCCTGAGGGCGTAACTCCTCGGGAGGGGCCTGACGTACATGCAGTAGATTTATTTTTCCCCAGAGGCTCAAATGGAGCTTTGAAGGTAGCTGGAGAATTTACAGGCCTGGAATGGCATAGCCATTTTTGGATCGGCCCCAATCCTGGTGATCAAACCAAATGCCAATTGTCATGGTTGGGGCACCTGCTGTGGGGATACTACCATAGGCGGACAGTGGTCAGAGCAAGAGGAGTCTCTCCACATCAATTTTCTTTAACTCCTCACCGGATCCTTTGCTGTGTGGAGCCTGGAGGCCAACAATATCAAAAATACAAATTCTTCACTGAGTTGGATTTTTAATGCATATAAAAATTACTGTTTGAATTGTCTTTTTAGCTTTACTCGAACTAAACATACAAAAATAGCATTTTATTGTACTTTAGCCTTTCTTATAGAAAACGCCACAATACCAATACAGTGAATAAACTGTTAGAGGCTAGTCACTGTAGGAATAAGTCAATATTTAATTTCCTACATGTGCCACTTTCAAATATTAGAAACCCTGCCATGTAGGTTCAAGGTCTACTTAGAGGTTACCCATTTAAAATGTAAAAGAACGTTTTCAGCCCAAAAAGGGCGTATTGTGACAAGTGTGCCCTCTGTTTTTGAGTTGCAGCAGTCAGGCTACATATATGGGCCTGAAGCCATGTTTGATAGCCAGCCTGGTGGAAGGCATGCTTAAAAGCTGCAGTTCAATGGTGATGTTTAACGTCACTGCCATTGGTGTGTTTCCAGCACTATGTACCATGGCCAAAATGGAAAATCAAGTATGCCAATTGGGGACAAGCCAAATTTACCCCGTTTTTAGGGGTCAATGCACAAACACAAGGGACTGGACAGCAGTGGCATCAGCACAAATAAACATGGTATGGCCGACTCATAAGATGCACTTTCACAATTCTCATTGTGGATGGGAAGTAGCCACAATTTTGCCCCCGGTGTCTCACGTATAGGAACCTTGATCCAGTGTTTGTCCATACATGGAGTTGTTGAGATAACAAATAAAGACTCTACACATCCAACCTTGAAATAGCTGGATGCAATATGCCTACTTCGTTTTACCAATTTATGACCACAATAGAGGTAAGGATAAGGGCTAAACATGCCTTTAGTTGAAAGATATTAATAAAACATTCCCAATTATTTGGAAGGTTTTCAGGATCCAGGTGATTTATGTCTCCCTGTTACAACAGGGAAAAGCCATCCTTAAACGCTGTACTTAATCACCCTATAGTTTGCTAATGAAGAGGTCTTGTTGATTATATGCTATGTCATTAAGATAGTCTATATAGTTGGAAAAATGAAATACATTTTAGAATCCCGCAAAGAGATTAGAGAAATTACTTTGCATTCACACAAAATGGATGACAATGTATTTCAGTAAAAACAAGACAGCCTTTCCATACTAGGATTGCTCACCCTTCACAAGATAGAGAGAACACCGTAGGTTTTCTTATATATCCCTCACCATGCAGGGTTGCCCCTTGGTGGCATGCTTTATCATAGGGTTCCTCCCGGTCTGCTGCGGAACAGGACATGCTATGACCTGCGTGTTACGTGGGAGCGCTAATTAGTATACTCTAAATTATTAAAAGAATAGGAGTGGGAGGGGTATTGTGGGAGGTTTCAAATTGCTTTCCTGGTAGATAATTAATACTTTAATCCATCGTCCAGGTGGTATAGGTAAAAAGTGGGGAGAAAAAAATGATAGTGTAGGTTGCAATGTACCTTCTTTTCTATAGGTCCACATGTTTTAAGCCAATCCCCATGTCTTTTCTTTAGGACCAAGGATCTAATGCTAGAAACTATGCACCAATAATAGTGGCACACGCAATTATGCAGACGCGCAATAACAAAGTCCTTACTGGACCATGCCCCACAGAAGTATAAGGAAGATCGGACCATCTGCATCACCACATTCAACATAGCTTCCGACAGTGAGCACAATCATCAACGAACATTGGCGGATCCTAAACAGCGGCCACCTGAATCTTCCTAAACTCATGTTTTTCCACAGACGAGGACAAAGTCTAGGACACTTGTTAATACACACACGTCCTTATAAGGCAAAAGCCATCAGACAGTCACAGAGTACAATGCCTCTGGTAGTTGGTCATTACCCAGGTGGTGGGTGCAATGTGGGTCGCCTAACAAAGGGCACACAATCTATATCTTTCAATGACAACACAACGTAAAAATTAACAAATTACAATACACAGAGTGTTGTGTATTTGATTACCTGTCCTTGTAACCTCGACTATGTGAGAATGACCACCCAAAAGGTGAAAACCAGTATAAGCTAGCACAGCAGTAACCTCAGATGTAGACGGGCGGCAACAAAAATGTCAATCCATTACATTGAGAAAAAACACACAGCCAAAGACTATGAATGGGGGTTTCTTGAGCACTTGAGGATAGTCAATTGCGAATCAATACTTTTTGAGAAGGAACAATGCTGGGTGCTTAAGCTCAAGACCCACACTGAGGGCCTCAATTACAATATCCCTTTGGGCCAATGTGTGGGGTAATACCTGCCATCAATGAGTCTTAAATATCTCTGACCCAGACTGAATTAGACCTTTGAAGCAACATATGGTGCAGGACGCATTCAATCAGCCAGTCCAAATAGGCGACAACTCCTGATTCCATTCTTTACCATCAATTGATTTGTAACAAAATTTGCACCCATGTCTCAATATAGGTATCTAAAATACGCTGAACAGCGACATAACTATAAAAGAAGGACCCAAGACAGACTACAACATGCAGACAGAGTGTGCCTATGCCTGTAGCCTGTAGCCTGTGGTACCGCAAGAGGAACCAAGAAGTGATTTCACTCGCGGCTACCAATTTGGAAATGAGCGATCGGTCTAGTTTAGGCTTCTCCAATGAGTAGCTTGTGAGCTACTGGTAGCTCTCCAGGTACCTGCAAGTAGCTCTCCTGAGTGCAGTTCAGTTTACTAAATTATTTTGCTTGGCTGAATTAATATATGTACACCAAAATTGAACAGTGTGCATCTGAGATGAAAATGTGCATATTTTCAGACCTCATAAGCTTATTTAGAGATAAATGGTTGACCTGAGGGACTGTAATCCTGACTCCGCCTTGACAAAGGTTGTTCTCAATCCCCCCCCTGTCCTGAGGAAGATCGGACTGCAGAGGATACAAACCACCCTCTCTGCGCCAGCGTTGAAAAGTCAACACTTTCCCCTAATGGGCCTGTACCTTACTTCACCCCATCCCTGCCTTTTTACAAATGATTATACTCTGTAAAACATCAAGAAACAGAAAATAACTTACAAATCCATGAGAGATAGGTCCCACTGTAATGCTGATGCTACTGTAAATCACAACCAGTTTACTAAGGACATTACTATATGTAATTGATTGTTTAAATTACTCTCTTATTTCCCTGCCTATATATCTGTTCTATTCCACAAGCACACTTCCTTTTCCACACTCCCCCTGGAGCAACCCTCTTTTCTGTTTTGAAGCACTCTCTACAGTGATCTGTTATAATAACTGTGAAATTAAACAGTCACCATTGGAGCTATTTTTGGTGGATGTGTGTCATTTTGAGGATATACCTAATTGAATTGAGAAATAACTGGGGTACATTTATGATGCAACTTGATTTCAATGTTTATCATGTTTATAGATTTTGACTTAATGAATACCTTTCTAAGGAAAATAGTCTAGGACCATTGTTTTCTATACCGAACATTACCAGGTCCATGAACTAGTATGGGTCACCCCATTATTATGTAATGCTTGAAGCAGTAAGTACGTCACAGCTGTTAAAGTGTCCATGCGATATAGTTACTTCTCAGAGTGAACACATTCTTACTAGCACAGCATGACGGCTATGATATGTTTTTTTACCCCACTGAGTGTAACTACAGGCTGGCCTTGCCACCGGAGGACCTATGTTGCAAAAGTCTTGCCTCATTTTTGTATGTTGTGTTTGTGGGTTATTGTGTTTTGTGTTTTACGTCACAGGGATCACTGTTTTATTAGATGTGCTCACCTCAGCAAACCTTGCATTTTAGTTTACATGATCTGGAAAGCAGAGGTGATTTCTTAAGAATATATAAAAAGCATCTACAGCACACTTTGCTTAATTTACCTGTATATGCGCCTTGTTTTCCTGTTTACTGCCAGAACTTTGGCAGGCTAACTATATTACAGGTTGCCAAATAGTAACACCAAGTAAGTGCTAAAAAAGGTTTTCTATTAGCATGCAGAATATGTGAAGTCACCTTGTGTCAGTAAAACTTTAGCAGTGAAGTCCCAGGGAGTTAGAACCTAAGTCCTGAAAAAAAGCCATGGGGATTGACTTGAAACATATAGACCATTAGAAGTGCAGGTACATTGTGACCTACATTTTCTCTTTTTTCTCCTCACTTTTTACCTATACCACCTGGAGGATGGATTAAAGTATTATTTATTTAGAGGCAAGTTTTTTAAACCTCCCACAATACTCCCACTCCTATTCTTTTCATCATTTAGAGCATACTACTTAGTGCTCCCATGTAACTTGCAGGTCATAGCACACACTGTTCCACAGTGGAACGGGAGGAGTCCAATGATGAAGCATGCCACTAAGAGTCAACCCTGCTAGGTGAGGGATATATAAGAATCAATCAATCAATCAATCAATCAGTGACACTTATAAAGCGCGCTACATACCCGTAGGGTCTCAAGTTTTCTCTCTGTCTTGTGGAGTGTTAGCACACAGAGTGCAGACGGGCTGTCTTGTTTTGTAGATAAGCAAGTAGAAGGACAAGCCCCCTGGGATATTCCTCTCATCTCCCCTTTTCTTTTGAGATACAGTTAGACTTGGTCTTTCAGGGCCAATACTAGACCACACAACTTTATTTGAGAGTTAAGTTTGTCTTTTTGATTGTGTGATATAATTTATAATTAGAATTTTGGGATGTGTGATATATTTGTTTAAATATATCTTTAATGTTTATAGTTTAATGTATATGGTTCTATCATGAACTTAATTATTTTGCACATTTAAAGAAGTTGAAGTTTGAGGTTAAAACCTCCTCCAAGAAACACTTTAAATGACTCCCACCATTAACTGTCTTTGAAAAGCCTGTAAATCAGGCTTTTCCAACAAGTAGCTCGTGAGCTGCTGGCGGCTCTCCAGCTACCTGATAGTAGCTCACTAGTGTGCAATCCAGCCTAATAAATTAGAAGCGTTTGCTTGGTTGAATTAATGTACGTTTCCTAAAATTGAAAAGATGATTTTTGATTGTTCCATAATGCATCATTGGGTAGTAAATTACTACATTGATGCCAAGTGCATTGCACCTATGACTGTCATGTATTACCAATTAAGGGGCAGTTCTAATACATAATGCATTTTTCACCTTACTGCTGGCAACCCTGCATGATAAAAAAAGGGAATTGTTGCTGGTAATCTTGAATGAAGTGGCTATTGCTGTAATATTGTCTGATGTGGTCAATGTTACCACACTAATATTCGCAGCTCAGGATGATTTTAATTTATCATAATTAGCTCTTAATACATAAAAGGATATAGGCCCCTGCTGTGAATAGTTCAGCAAGTAAATGTCATAGGTGCTCAATAAGAAAATATTAAGAAGAATCTCCCTAAAACAATGATAACTTGTTTTTGTGTTTGCATTTCTTCATAGGATTTGGATTTACACCACTTAAGTATATACGCACACTTTATATCAAAATAATTCCAATAATATGTATTTGAAAGAATTGTGAAATTGTTTTATAATTTTTTTAATTGCCCTTAAGAATAGACTATGGTTGTAAAACAGGTGTCTGCTCTCACAAATATTAATGGCTGCTTTGTAGTGGGGAACAACCTTTACAACAAAACTTTTACAACGCACTACCATTACAACGCGTTTTTTACAACGAAAACCATTACATTGCATTGCGCTGGGGGGCGCTCTAGGATAGGGAATAAGTTTAATTTACTATCTAACATCTTCCCTAGTGTCCACGGGGACTGGAGTTGGAAGAGTAAATTAAACTTTTCACTATCCAGCACCAAAAGCGCTATGCGTTGTAAAGGTTTGCGATGTAAAAACCGCGTCGGTAAAAGTATGCGTTGTAACGTCCTACATCCCTTTGGAGATACAAATTATGTTAAACAGGCATGTTGTTCCTAAAAATCTACAGGATCTGCGTTTGCTCGGATAACAAACTAAGGGATTGGTGTATAGACTAATTTCGGACACCCCCGCAAGATATGTTAGCCTATAGGCCAGCTAGCTCGCAGTGCCACTCTAAGCCCAGGACCCTTACCAAGGAGCAAATAGTTTTCTGGCAACCACTGAACAAGACAACTCTCAAACCTCTCAGGGATCGTAGAAACAGTGCAGTACTTTTTGCTCAGTCACTCGTGCTTACTTATTTTCAGAGAGACACACAGAATCTGATGATGGGGACGTTTTCAATAAGTATTTCTTGAACCAGCGTCATTCTAGTGTAAAACATATTTGCTGCGACAATCATTAGACAGACACATATGTATAAGTTTACAAGCACCAATAGAGCAAATAAAAGGACGAATCCTACCATGCTGCTAAAACAGTGAATGTGATATTGATACAGGGCAGAAATTAGGCGTACTCCTAAGATGCTAACCTGACCTAAGTGTACTTCGTATGTATGTAGGTGTAAAGCCAAGGATCCCCCTAGTAAAGAGCCAGCCCCATTACCTGATGGGAGAGAAAGAAAAACCCTGTCTTTGGTCTCGAGTAGGACACCTCGCCCGGTATGTCAGATCACTGCGTGCTGGAACTGCGTGCAGGACTTCAGCATCCCTTGTCAGAGTGGAAGCTTTCTCCTCTAGTTTACCCAGCAAAGATATTGTGCTTATTTACCAAAACGTTACCCTCAGGGAATCTACCTAAAATGGTACTGTGAACCTGTCGTACAAGGATGACAATAGTGATGACCCTTATAAAAAAGTTATTTTACAGAAGATGGCAATCCTGCTGTGATACTAAGAATCCTCATGCATAATAAATGAGGCTGGCTTTTCGAAGAAAACCACACATTTATTAGGCACATAACTAGGCAAAAGGTCAGTGTCAAACAGTTATGTAGAACAGGGTAGGACAAATGTAGGTAAAAGTTCCTGTATCTACCTAGGCTTATATTGGGGTTTGTTAGATTTGGGGGTCTCTAGTTGGCAGAGGTAGGTACCTTTGACCAAACAGGGACCCTTGCTTCTAGTCAGGGTAATGGGGTACACTCCTAAAATAACCCCTGCTCACCCCCTTTGTAGCTTGGCATGAGCAGGCAGGCTTATCTCAGAGGCAGTGTTTAAAGCATTTGTGAACACATACAGTAACCCAGGGACAACACTACTAATGGACACCACACAAGTTGTAGTGTAAAAATAAGTATTTTTATATAGACTTAACACAAGACCACAAACACCCAAAATCCACAATACTGTACTTTAAAAATGGAAGAAATAGCTTTTTTCTCTTTAGATGGTAAATGCAACACTTTAAGTTCATGTACCTTTGGATGTGTAACACTAAACAGCGAAAGTGTTGCAGTGAAGGTGATGCGTCGGTTCCTTACACGCAAGACCGGTGATTCGTCGGTTCCCTACTGCTGCGTAGGGGACGGTGATGCATCTGTTCTTCTCTGCATGGGGAGGTTATGCGTCGGTTTCTTACTACACTTCCGTGACGATGCGGCCCTCAATGCCGTGATACGATGAAGATACGGTGCAATGAAACAAAATGGTGTCTTTTTCTTGGTGCAACAACGATGCGTGCACGCCCAACAGCCGTGCGGTGAGTCAACGATTCTTCTGAGCCACGACAGGCCCTGCGACACGCTTCTCCGGTGATGCGACAATGACTGCTGCAATGGCGATACTCTGCTCCAGTGATGCAAGGTGCTTCGGGTGATGCGACGACAGCGGCTGCGGTGGCGACACGCTTCTTCGTCATGAGTCGTGCTTCCAGGGACACAGTGTCTCTCAGAAGGCCCAGCTCAACAGCAGGCACTTCAATTCCCAGCAAGGGAAGGCAAGGGAGCTGGTTGGTGAAATCTGTTGTCCCTGAGACATCTACATGCAATCAAGGAAGATGGAAAAGGATGAATAGATAGCCAAAAAATTAAATAATAGGGGACTATTAATTCTCCTATATTAGGGACACTGTGCAATTATATACTAAACTGTGACTATGGATACCATCACGGAAAAGCGAAGACGTGATTACATATTTTATTTATCGTAATCACAGGAAATTATTGTCCACTAAGATTACATAGATTTCAAATATACATTATACACAAATATATATACCTACATATGTACACAGATATATACAACAAAGAGAGAAATGAACAAAATGTGTACAAAGAACACAAATTCATAAGAGTCGTGCTTCCAGGGACACAGTGTCTCTCAGAAGGCCCAGCTCAACAGCAGGCACTTCAATTCCCAGCAAGGGAAGGCAGGGGAGCTGGTTGATGAAATCTGTTGTCCCTGAGACATCTACATGCAATCAAGGAAGATGGAAAAGGAGGAATAGATAGCCAAAAAATTAAATAATAGGGGACTAATAATTCTCCTATATTAGGGACACTGTGCAATCATCAACTAAACTGTGACTATGGATACCATCACGGAAAAGCGAAGACGTGATTACATATTTTATTTATCGTAATCACAGGAAATTATTGTCCACTAAGATTACATAGATTTCAAATATACATTATACACAAACATATATACCTACATATGTACACAGATATATATACAACAAAGAGAGAAATGAACAAAATGTGCACAAAGAACACAAATTCATAAGAGTTCCTATTACACCCAAAAAAATTACAACAAAAGCTAAGTGCCCTCCTATTCATTCTAGGAAGTACACATCGAGGTAGTCGGACACAATCGGTTCAAAAAAGATATAGAACCCAAATATACAGATTGTGTCAAAGCATATAATTCCACTTAGGTTTAAAAAATTAGATCAGACTCCTCCTTATGGAAAGTGTTGATGTGGTTTGCATTTCGGCCTTCCAACCAATCTTGGCCTCCTCAGGACAGGGTGATTATAGAACTTATAGAACTCAAATTCGGCTGACCCTTTGTGTAACCTCCTTGGGTCAAGCAGATTCTGCAATACGGCGAAGAAACACTTCTTGAAAGTTTTATTTCGGGCAGCTCATTAAGGTAACCAATACCGTAATTACAAAACTTCAGAAAAAACTCTTCATAAATGACTCAGTCACTCCGCAGGCACTCCATAGTACACAGCGGTTCACCAGTCCCTGATTCTTCGGCAGGAGGCAAGCTCTATCTCAAGTCCTTGGAGATCCTTTATAAGTTGATTTGAAAGTAGCACAAAGTCATTTCTCCTTTCTTTGGTAGTCAGGCAACCACTGCAGGCCAATCCCCCAAACAGCACTCTACTTAGGGATTGTCTCCTCCTCAGTTTCTCTGGTTCCTCTCCTTAGCAAAGGTTCTTCTTGTTTCTAAAAAGTGATCTTAAGTTCCGGGGCTCCTCTTTTATACATCAACATCCTTTGTCTCTGAAGGCAGAGAGTGTCTGTGCCTAGTCCAAACCAGTTCTGTTCAGTCCGGGAGCACTTTGTTGACATGATGAATCCTTTCCTTTGACAGTGTGGGCAGGGACATCAGACGCACCACAGGAGGTGGAGCCAGTATTGTGGAAGGCAGGCCCAGCCCTACTCAGGTCCCAGTTGCAACTCCTCCCACCCATCTACATGCAGATAGCTCTATTCAGCCCTGTGCTGACTCACCCAGTCTCCTGGAATCCTCCAGCCCCTGTCAATTATGCTCCAGACAAGGAATACACAACCTAGCAGAGGCAGGCTTGGATAGTTAGGCAAGACAATACCCACTTTCTAAAAGTAGTACTTTCAAACACAGATTGTTAAAACCAACTTCACTAAAATATGTATTTTAATATTCTGAGTCCAGACATACTAAACTCTAATTTCTACCTAGTTTCCTGAGTCAGTTAGGATTATAAGGGGTTATAATCAAACTGCCCATTCTGGCCTATGTGGAACAGGTAGCCTTGCAATAGTGAAAAACGAAAATGGCTGTAATTCACTATCAGGACATGCCACACACATAAAGGCATGTCCTACATTTTATCTACAATGCACCCTGCCCATGGGCCTACCATAGGGGTGAATAATATGTAGAAAATTGAAGGTTAAGGGACTGGCAAGTTGGTGCACTTGCCCAACCAACACAGCAGTACCAGACTGCACGTAGGTTCTGCAATGGCAGACCTGAGACACACTTTACATGCTGCTTCTGTGGGTGGCACAACCAGTGCTGCACGCCCACCAGCAGCATTTGATTTACAAGCCCTGGGCACACATTGTGCACTGTACTAGGGTATGACAAGTAAACTAAACCAGCCAATCATGGTGTCACTAATCCATACATCAATTTACAACAGGGAGAGCATATGCACTTTAGCACTGATCAGCAGTGGTAAAGTGCCCAGTGTCATAAAACAGCCAACAATAGGTCAGAAAAAATACAGGAGGAAGGCAAAAAGTTCAGGGATGACCCTGCTAAAAGGGCCAAGTCCAACAGGGTTCATAACAAAACACTAAAAGTATTACTTTAATAGAAACAAAGATGCTTCCGAACTTGTGAGTTTGTATTATAAAATGTGCACCCCTGAAAACAGAAAGTATTTACCCAGAGGTGTACCTGCAATGGAGCACCAGAGGGTCCCCCAAACAGTTCATCACCTTGTGTCTTAGCAGCCTGTAAAGTGTGTCTCGGGTCTGCCATTGCAGAACCTACATGCAGTCTGGTACTGCTGTGTTGATTGGGCAAGTGCACCCACTTGCCAGTCCCTTAACCTTCAATTTTCTACATATTATTCACCCCTATGGTAGGCCCATGGGCAGGGTGCATTGTAGATAAAATGTAGGACATGCCTTTATGTGTATGGCTGTTCACCCTATGTGGGAAGGGTATGCCCAGACGTGGGTCCTTTGCTCACTACGCCACTGGAATCAAGCTATCCTGGCTGATGCCGGCTGATAGCCAGAAACCGGTCCTAGGATGCTTGATTCCAGTCCAGGGAAGACATGGCTTGGCAGTTCAGGCTGGACTGTTCCCATTGTCGTGTTCTAATCTAGGACCCCGATCAATATGTGACCTTATGCCCCTATCCGGCTATAATCCATTCATACCCCTATAATGGCATAAACGATCAGAGCCATATTTCAGAAACATATTTCAGAAACTCGCCTCTGCAGCTCATTAACATACATGACACAGCAGAAGCCACTATCTTAGATTCCTAGATTACACTCCGAGTTCTTCAACAAGATAAAAACCCAGCAACCTGGGAAAGCCCCGCTTGCTATGTTTTGATTAGTAATAGAACTCTAATGAGCACTGAAAGGACGATCATTTCCTAGTGACATCTTTATTGACGTCTTATGTCCAAAAACTTACGTCAAACAAGGCTCCTTTCAGGTATAAATATTACCAGCGTTGCCTTAAGCAAAGCGCGAACGATGGTGTGCTGAACACAGGAGCAGAACAGCTGTCCCTTGCAGAGCCCAGCAGATGCGAGAAGCCCACGGACGCTGCCCCTCCTCCTCCTCTTTGACGCGCTGAGAAAGACACTGTCTTTTCTCCTGCCGAGAAAATCCAGCTCCGGCGTTTCCAGCCTACCCTTGGGGGTGACTGGGATATCGAGTCCTGAGAGGAGATACAAGACCTCCAACATTCTATTCCCGAGGTATGGTGTTGACTAAACCCTTAGAGAGAATTCTTGAAGCAAACCTTGGCAAAACCAACTTAACTTAAACTACTTACTTACTCCCTCCCACGTGTTAGGCTTAGGTCAGGTACACTGGGGTAGGCGTAGTTAGAAGCACCAGTTGAGTACGTTAGCCTAATGTATATATGAATGTATATATTTTATTAATTTTAACCATTATATGGCTAAGAAACCATATCAATGCTTTTACAGTATTATTTCGCAATCCTCCTTTTACTGTACGCACTTTTTACAATAACTAGTCTTGCAATTGTGGCAATTCATTTCTCTTGTATGAGAAGAAAGACTGTTCAATAAATAATACCTTTTATTGAAAACGCCCGTCTCTCTATTCTCTGCATCTTGGTGAAAGTAATCTGCACAACTGACTGAGTAAAATAACTGTCTATTGTTTCACACGACTCTAGAGATTGACTCATATTCTAAGGAGCAAAGTTGTCATGTTTATGCGGATGTTGGAAAACTGAATACCTTCTTGTCTGTACCAGGGAAGCTGATCACTTCCTATTCAGTCAAGAACGTTTCCAGTGACCTCTGAGCTAGTTCGTAACAAACCCAATTAAGTCTAACATAGTCAGTAGAGACCTGGAAGACTGCACTTCTACGTCTACACTGCTGTTTATGCTATTCCAATGCGCAGGGCCTATAGGGAAAATAGGAACTACACTACATGGCGCCCAACCGTTTGGTAAGGCGATAAACTAACGCAAGACGTTAGAGTAACTCAGTCGTGCATTTTTCACACAGACCCTTTCTCCCGTAAATACTCCAATAGACGTCTGGAGTGGGTAAAAGGTTAAAATCCGCCCGAACTTAGTAGGAAGAGATTCCTATGTAAAGCTCTGGTTTATTCAACGTTGAAGGATACAGTGTTCCAAAATATTGTGCACCTAATCTTCGTCTCCTTGGAGACCTGCTCTGCAAAACGTTTCTGACAATAAAATGTCAGACACTGAAAACAGAACTGTTGATGCCGCAGTAAATGCGACTCAGCAGAGTCCCGATGGGATTACCGAACCGGGTGTGATAAACATCCCGGTTAACATAAGAAAAACTATAACATCAAAACTTATAGAAAATGGACTGACCACACTAGGTGGCACAGTCGTCTTCGTGAATAGAGGTTCACGAATATCGGCAGACAGAGGTATTCTATTCATGGATAAAATTTCCAGCGGCAAACGCTGCAACACACGAGTTCCACTATTACAAAATAGAGGAACCTCCGGAAGAGTACGCTCCTTTCGAGGAGATTGAAATTCCATTAAAATACCAAGAGCATCTGCTTTAGTTTAAAGGCGCCCTAAAACACAATGATCATATTACCAGGCTCGGTCCACTAGGTAGACCAGGAGCAACATGGCCGGTTCTAGCCAGCTACACACCACATCGCGACATTGTAAAAATGTCAAAAGATGAGCTGTTAGTACAGCTAAAAACACTTATTAAAATACATAGACAGTTAGTCCAATATGTAATGCGGACTGCAACAGTCCAAACAGCTGTTAATGTTCCACAGCTGACCCCTCATCAAGGGAACACAAATAAAATTACACCACAGAACATACAATCATGTCTTGGTAAAACACCCATAAAACGGGAACAAATTTCTTTCTGGTTAGCGCAGAAAATTACTCAAATAGAGGCAGTATTTCCGAATACTACCCCTATTGAGAAACACAGAATCTTGACCATCTGCCTTCCAATGGGGGTCACACCACATGTGGAGGACTGTGACACTTGGGGTACAGTCTTTGCTTCGATTTACACAAAAACACATGGTGTTCCGTCCATGGCGGTAATACCAGATGTGCTAAAACAGATTCAGAATGAATACGTTCCAGAACCTGCTTTAACTCTTGGTATGAAATTACTGAAAGACTTCAAGCAGGTCTCGGCTATATTACTAGCCAATATAAAAGGAGAAGCAGCATCTGTGGCGATCCGCCAGAAATTGAAAGAAACAGATTGAAAGAAGAATTTACAATCGATTCTAGGTTTCCTGAATTTCGGAAGAACTTACATTCTAAATTATGCGGAGAGGGTTAAACCTCTCTACGAATTAATTAAACCTGATTTTAAACCAATCAACTGGACTCAAAAACACACAGAAATTTTGAGATCACAGCAAACAGACATGTTAGCAAAAACAAAATTAGAAACACGTGACAATACACGCAACCTTGTAATCCGAGTCATCCCAGGGAGATCCGGATTCACGTACCTGACCTCTAATGAGGGAGAAACGGTACCAATAGCTTACAAATCTCACTTGTACACACAAGCAGAAAAAACATTCAGTCACACAGAAAATACTGTGAAAGCAGTACAAACTGCAATAGCTAATGAACGAGAACTAGCACACGGCAAAAGGATCAATGTCCTCACAGCGGAATCCACCTTCGAGGCGCTATTCAGCCCAGTAAACCTGCCTACAGTGTCACTGGATCCGAAAAGGATACAGTGGGTAAATTCTCTTGCTGCGGAAGATGTGAAATATTATTTTGCTCCGCAATTCAAAAAACTGAATGATTTACCATATGAAAAATAATATTCTCTGCCAATCGAAATTGTGCCTCTCCAACAGTACTCCTGTATAATCTATACAGACAGATTTGTCCAGCACTACAATGTAGAAAACAAATCCTATGATGCAGCCTGCGCGATTGTTAAAGGTTGCTGGCTGTGCGGTAAATTCAGACCGAAAATAACAAAAACTGAATCAGTGAGAAACTGTTCGGCTCAGAGAGCTGAAATCAGATCCTTAAAGATGGTGCTTGAAAATGCGGAACGTGAATTCCCGATACTAATCGTGTGCGATTCGCATTTTTGCATCAACTCTTACAATAATGAGTTGCAGAGCTGGGTCCAAAATGATTACAAAGATGACATAGGTGCCACAATCAAGCATAAAATGCTTTGGAAGCAAGTAGTTCTTTTACTGAAAGAACTACAAAAGACTCACGTGATACACACTCTGAGTCATCAACGTGATGGCGTTCACGTTGCAGGGAATTCATTGGCTAATACAGCCACAGCGGAAGCAACTAAACCGGCTTCCGTAGCCACAAAAAAGCGTTCAGAAAAATACATAGACGGGGAAACCATGCTGGCAGTAAAAACGTCCTTAAAAAACGACTGTGCAGCACTGCCCGTGAACTATCCACTCAATTATGCATACGTAATCGATGCAAACTCCGTTCCTTTTGCTCGAATCCCTGGAGTGGGGGATAGGGTAATTCCAAACACGAACCGGAGAAAGTTATTAATAGCAGACGCACACATGGGTGTAGGTCCAAGGCACAAACAGATGAAGGAATCTCTGACTGAATTACAATCAGAGTACTGGTGGCCAGGGATGAGCCTGCACCACTATAAATATGTGAAGAACTGTCCAGACTGCAGCAGAGATCGCAGTAATGAATTGGTCCAGTCTGTTGACCACTTACCATTTATGGACAGGGTAATGCTGTCTAAATGCCATCCAGCGTCCTATTAATTTGTTTTTTAGACTATATTCACTTAAAAAAATGTGGCCCCAGCGCTCGGCTGACGCCAGAACGGTTATAAAAGATCTGCAAATCTTTATCGTCACATACGCAATTGCCATGTTCCATTCTGACCAGGGTCCTGCTTTCAGCTCTCGTGCTTATAAGGAGGACATGGCCAGTATGGGTGTTGGATTGCGGTATTCTTGTCCATCACACCCCGAAGGTAACAGTGTAGTGGAAAGAAAAAACCGGGACATAAAGCAATCTATAACAGCGAAGGTATTAGGTTTGGGTGATGGGTGGGTCAAACATTTAATAAGAGTCCAACTTAGTCTAAACAATTTGCCAAGAAATTCTCTAAAATGTTTCAGCCCGTACGAACTATTGTTCGGAACTAGAATGCACGTTCAGGACTTAGATAGTCAGGTATCAGTGGTAGAAGATAAGAATAAAGACCTTGACATCAAAGATCGTTTGGCTGTTTTAAGGGACTTGAATGAAACAAGAAAATCCTTAAGCAACATAAAAATAAAGCAACAGCCAACTACCACTGAAGAGGCACCATCAGCCCCAGCAAGGCCTGTCTGGATTCCAAAGATTGGGGATCTAGTCAGAGAGAAAATAGCGGTGAAGAAGGAATTTGGGCCTTCTTACAGAAAAGCAGTACCTGTCTTAGCAATCAACGGAACAAGGTCAGTAGTACTACCGCCCCTTGCTGGTAAAAAGGAGAACAGAGTTGTATCAATCGACCTGGTAAAACCACAATCATGTGGCCTATAATCAACAGTAGGCCAAGTGGACTCCCGAGAAACAACATAATACCCAAATTTGCAACAATCCAAGAGGTTCAAACTGAAAGACTAATCACATTTGATAAGCCTGCAGTGCACAGAGAGGGACTATGCAATAATGCCATGGAACTCGTGCCCCTTGAAACACAGATAGAAAAAGTTTGTCAAGAAACACCAGTCTACAATGACGTGGCATCAGAATGTGCTACCGAAAGACAAATTGAGAAAACAATTCCAACAATTGACAGAACTGCCTCTGGCTACTTCATTAATTTCGACAACTTTTCTGAAGATCAAAGCAACCCTGAAGCGAAGCCAGAAACAAAGACTTTTAAAGAAAAAGCAAAAGAACTCTTTCATCAACTTGAGGAAATTTATCTTGTTTCTCCATGGTTAGAGTTCTGGTTCGGACTAAGTGTATTCTTCCTCCTGCTTTGGCTCATCATGGTACTTTTTTTGGGAAAATTCATTGAGGGAAAATACAGTTCAATGGACACAGCAAGTCAGAACATCAACTTAGTCCTGAAACCACACAAATCATCTTACGCCGAGAAAAGAGAACTATCATCAGTGAATGTCACAGCCATTCCAATACCCGGCAGGGTAGTATGGGACAAAACTGACTATGAAGTGTATGGCCCGGTTGAAATCTTGAAATATCCTCACCAGTTCAAGGTTTCATTAAGTGACTTTGTAAAACCAAGCACTTTTTCTGATGATTGGGATTTTGAAAGTATAAATAATATGATGTCAGATTTAGTAATGTCAGCTAGATTCACAGAACATGATTATTTACAAGGTTTGTCTAATTATGAATAGATGTACTGCTACACACATTACGGTGACCACTACTTGCATAAATCTGCACAACCTAGAAATGTTTTAAAATATAACCAATGGGAACATTGTGCTACTCCACCAAAAAGTAGTTCGAAAACATTCTATGAGAGATTCCAATACTTCTCAGGGTTTAACACCAGTGATGCAGAAACGTTATATTATAAACTGTTAGATAAAACAGGGTTGAAAACAATGTTGACAAATACTAAATTGATATATTCAGAAGCATTTTATGAAAAAATTATGACATTTGGTTTTGATTTTTGGAAAAATAACAATGAAACAAAAACCATCTGGTGTACTAAAGATTGGCAGGTACAAGGCCTAGAAGCATTATTTCGAGCCTGCATGATCCCAGAACAAATGTTGTTTTTAAATGACAATTCACCAAACAACCTGTCTTGGCCTAGCTAAGATTAAAGACCTTAACAAACCGTCTATTCCAAAGCCAATACCTAATAATGCAACCACAGATATTGAAATAGACGTATCACACATTTTACATCTAAACAGAACACATCCTGATTGGGAAAAGTGTTAATCTGGCCTACTGACACGAATAACTGTCAAGATAGATTCCTGAACAAAACACAGGGGATAAAAATGACCAGACCAGACCCTAGATACTCCCAGAGACAACATCCAGGGATAGTAACAACATACAGTGTAGGGAAGCTGTGCCTTGAATGGCTAGAAACATCCACACTGGCAGAAATTAAGCAACACTTATCTTTACTTAAAGATGGTGCTGATTTGCGCGATTTCATTCTGGGACCACGCAAACCGCGTCAAAAACGTTTCATAGCGACCAGTATATATGCGGCTTACAACGAGGCTTGGAAAGTCTTGCAAATTGAAACAGCAGAGAAAATACGATAAATTGATCGTATTAATTTGGAAAAATCACTTTCTGTTGTGGACAATGGGTTAATGACTCTGTCTTCCAGAATATATTCACTTGACAGTATTGTATCATCTGCCATTGATATAATTGACAAAGACTTGCTAATGTTACAGCATGGCCAGTCACAATTACGTTCTATTGTACAGTTAGGCTGGACACTGCAAAATCTTCGTTCAGGCTATGTGCCATGGCGTTTAATCAACACAACGTCATTGTTTTCCATCTTTAACCTTACTGATAAACAAATCCGCTTGGCACAGAAAGGAGCAGACTATACAATCCTGAGCATCGAAAAACTTGAGAGATTACCATTGACAATGTCAGAAAGACCTGTCGTTCAATGGATAATACACGGGATTATCACAATTCCGATAACAGCTTTCCGATTTAAAAATTGCCTTGAATACATACCGACTGGCCAGTATGAACGTTTGGTTAAAGGATACATTAAGTCAGCATGGAAATTACCATATACACACACATGCTATAGTGACAAAAACAAAAATGTATTTCTTAGTGGTGAAAATTGCAAACATTCACTAAGCGGTATACTTTTGTGCCAGGGTATTAATTTACACGGAGCCTGTGAAGGAACTTCAAAAAACCTTTCATGCCACCAACATGTCACACCTGCAACGCAGATAGAGCCTTTTTTTAAGCAGCTCTCGAATGGGAGTTACATTCTAATAACGGATCACAGCTGTTGTGGCCTTATGCCAGGAAAAGCATATCTCGTACAAGTAACTTCCATGGTCACTTGCTGTATGCAAGCATTGTTTCCAAACGGCCCTGGAGACTCCGAGACTCCGATATGGCCTCGTTTGAATGTCTCTTCTATACGAATTGATACTTTAAGCAGAATGAAGTCTGCGCTTTTGCAGACAACAGTGCCCATCACGTCATCAAAAGAGACGTATGATCTCCAAGTTGCAAGGACGGCTTCGGAGATACATGACCTTTTATCAACAAATTGCCCCGTGCATTTCACAGAAATGCTTAGCCAAATTATAAACATGTCAGATGCCGTAGGTATCCCAGGCATATTTAAGACCATTTTTTCGGGACTGTTAACACCATTCAAACCAGTCTTGGGCTTAATTCCAAATTTTGTCCATTCAGTCTTTGGCGGCATCCCCCTAATTTTGGGACTTGCAGCGGGAATTTTATTTTTGACCCTCCTGCTCCGATATGGCAAGCCAAAACACAGACATGACTCCGGCAGGGATGGAAGAAATGATCCTAGCACTACGCTACCGGGACCGAATAACTAGAGTCCTTGGATTGGCCAGGCTGAGAGATCTGAACATGACCTGGTTTCTTTCATTCAGACCTATATGGCAGACCTGCATCTTACCTGTGCTTTGATGTATGCTGTGCGGAGAAGAGTGCGTGTTAGACACCTGTCTTTCACTTCCATCAGCAGTACCAATGGATATCGATACTTTGCTAAGTCCTGTAACGGCTCACGCATTGTGTTGTCCCTAGCGGCTACCAATCCTGATGACGGCATTCGTTGAGACTCCTGTGCTACGACTAGGTGGTGACAGTGGAGCGAGAAACAAAAGCAACATCACCCAGGTACGACCTTCTGTGAGCATTGCTGATCCAGACACTGATGATAGCAATCATTTACACACCTGCCAAGTAACTGCACTATCGAACTTGGTCGAACTGTCACCTGATTTTGTAGACCAATTTTTTGAG
The DNA here is from genome assembly GCF_964263255.1 of Lissotriton vulgaris. NCBI lineage: Eukaryota > Metazoa > Chordata > Amphibia > Caudata > Salamandridae > Lissotriton > Lissotriton vulgaris. The sequence goes on from NC_141695.1 coordinate 95,498,257, forward strand.
AGCTTGTCTGATAGGATGTTCTCCCCTGAACAGAAACAATAATTTTTGAAAAGCATTCCGACACACAGCGTTCCCATGAACTCTGAATTCGGCCTTCAGTTTTGATCAACAAAAACTGCTGAAAAGCGTTGGAACTCTATTCCCCCGTTCACCATGAAAAGTTTTTTTTTTTAATTGAACATTTTTTCAAAATATTGACCTTTTTTCTGGCACAAATACTTTGCTTAAAGTAGAACTATTCATAAAGAACAGAACTTCTATTTTTAGTAGATCTAGAGACAATATAACTTTACATCAGCCTCTAGCAAATTTGACAGCAATGCATTTATATGTGATGAAATTATCTCGCCCTTCTTTTCTGTATAAAGAGATATTTCATGTGTAATTTTTCGCAACTTCATTCAACTGATTACATATGCAATAATTTTGAATGATTTCTATGCTTTAACGACGTACAGTACTATCATGTATTTCAAATACACCATTTCAAATTCAATATGTATTTTGGGGTGGGTAATGTTACACACGCATCTTAGTTTTTAGTAATTTGATGGACATAAATTCGTGGAGTGGGTGTCGTGTCCTAATCTAGGACCCCGATCAATATGTGACCATATGCCCCTATTCGGCTATAATCCATTCATACCCCTATAATGGCATAAACGATCAGAGACATATTTCAGCCATATTTCAGAAACATATTTCAGAAACTCGCCACTGCAGCTCATTAACGTACATGACACAGCAGAAGCCACTACCTTAGATTCCTAGATTACACTCCGAGTTCTTCAACAAGATAAAAACCCAGCAACCTGGGAAAGCCCCGCTTGCTATGTTTTGATTAGTAATAGAACTCTTATGAGCACTGAAAGGACGATCACTTCCTAGTGACATCTTTATTGACGTCTTATGTCCAAAAACTTACGTCAAACAAAGCACCTTTCAGGTATAAATATTACCAGCGTTGCCTTAAGCAAAGCGCGAACGATGGTGTGCTGAACACAGGAGCAGAACAGCTGTCCCTTGCAGAGCCCAGCAGATGCGAGAAGCCCACGGACGCTGCCCCTCCTCCTCTTTGACGGGCTGAGAAAGACGCTGTCTTTTCTCCTGCCGAGAAAATCCAGCTCCTACGTTTCCAGCCTACCCTTGCGGGTGAGTGGGATATCGAGTCCTGAGAGGAGATACAAGACATCCAACATTCTATTCCAGAGGTATTGTGTTGACTAAACCCTTAGAGAGAATTCTTGAAGCAAACCTTGGCAAAACCAACTTAACTTAAACTACTTACTTACTCCCTTCCACGTGTTAGGCTTAGGTCAGGTACACTGGGGTAGGCGTAGTTAGAAGCACCAGTTGAGTACGTTAGCCTAATGTATATATGAATGTATATATTTTATTAATTTTAACCATTATATGGGTTTGTTACCAACTGTTGGACTGTTCAGGGTCAAGACTGATTTGCATATGGCCATGTTACCAACTAGCTCAGAGGTCACTGGAAACTTTCAATGCTTTTACAGTATCACTGCATATGGCCATGTCTGAACTGGGGGGGTGTGGTGAGCAAAATAACAATGGTTTACACCCAGCTCTGTGACTGTGGTGAATGTTTTGCCAATGTACAACATTTCGTCCATCACCTTGTTTGTTTTGCATGTCCTACCTTTTAAATACAATGTACCCTGCCCTTGGGCATACCATAGGGGTGACTAATATGTAGAAAAGGGAGGGCTTAGGGACTGGCAAGTGGGTGCACTTGCCTAGTCAACAGTTCCAGGCTGCATATAGGTTCTGCAATGGCAGACTTGAGAAACACTTTACAGACTGCTTCTGTGGGTGGCACAACCAGCGCTGCAAGCCCATCCGCAGCATTTGATTTACAAGCCCTGGGCACACGTAGTGCACTGTACTAGGGTCTGACAAGTACTAATTCATACATCAATTTACAATAGGGAGAGCATATGCACTTTAGCACTGATCAGCAGTGGTAAAGTGCCCAGAGTCATAAAACAGCCAGCAATAGGTCAGAAAAAATACAGGAGGAAGGCAAAAAGTTCAGGGATGACCCTGCAAAAAGGGCCAAGTCCAACAAGGTTCTTAACAAAACACTAAAAGTATTACTTTATTTGAAACAAAGATGCTTCCGAACTCGTGAGTTTGTATTATAAAAAGTGCACCCCTGAAACCAGAGAGTATTTACCCAGAGTCGTACCTGAAATGGATCGCCAGAGGGTCCCCCCAACAGTTCCTTGTGAACAAAATATTTATATGCCTCCTACCCAACCCCGCACTCTCCAAAGAATGGTTTCCATCATATAGAAAGGAGATTGTTTATGACAGAGCGTTGGAGCACCTTTCTACAATATAAGATACAGCAGAGCGCTGGGAGTAATGTGTGTCACAATCTGATGTGTGTGGGGTATGAAAAAACTGGATTTGGACATTTAAGGGTTCACATACTGTTGTAACAGCGTATTGTGTTAATAAAGATGAAGAGGCAAGTTTCAGGCTTTCTTGTCATGAAGAGGAAGTTTATTTGAAAAGAAAAGACCCATGACAGCATGTGTAGTCAGAGCAAAGGACAGCAGGCGATTGGCCAACACCTAGCAAAACAGCATCATACAACATTCCAAACACAGAACATTCTACATTCACAGCACTTACCAGTTCCTTCTGGGTGTCAATCATGGCCAGGGCAGAGTCCAGTGCAGCGCAGGAGTCTTTGGCCTCCGCCCAGGTTCCTTCTGCTTCAGAGAAAGAGTAACACTTGTTCCGGTACCAGATCCAGCCATGGCCACAAGGGGGCAGCACTTTAACTCCCTTTCCTCTCTCTGCTGCACTGATTTGTACACCTTTGATCTGGATCTGCTGCTCAATGTGCTGGTTACTCCTTAGAACTGTTAAAGCAGAAACAGAAGTAAAAATCGAACAAACAAGCAGAATTATTTGCAAAAAGAACCACACGATAAAATGAGCACTGCTAAAGAGTGTGTGACGTGTCCAATGACAGGTGCTCTAAATGTCTGCTAAGAAACTAACTTGGCATTTCGGAGGGGGCAGGCTGTTACAGTGTGAAACCCCAGAAACAAGGTCTGTCTCGGGACACAAGGGGAGGCTTCTCCCATGTCACACACAGGACACAAGGGCTGTGTTGAAGCAAGGTTTGTTGAAGTACAGCAAGCTAATGTAAGTTGCACATTTTATAGAGTTGGGGCCGTATGCCACATCCTATATAATGATGGAAGCAGACACAGGGAGTATGCTTAGTAAACTGGCCTCGATCATGTGCACTCTGGCCCTTATATTTACAGCCCCACATCACTCGTAATGCCTATGTTGGGTGGGTGTGGGGTGTGAGTGTGACCAGCCCTTGAGGGAGTTTCTGTTAACAAAAGTGCCTTGAGACACTAGAACGTGTCCTGCTGGACCCTACATTAATCCCAAACTTTACTAAAACAAAACAAAGTCCAACCTATGGAAATAAACTATGCACCCAAGACACTCTCAGCCTCGAGAGGCTGTCGGTAGGACAACGGAGGACAGGTGAAGCTGGGAGCACCCGGGCATCTCGGCACTTGTCTGTATTTAACCAGCTACCACTGGGCACGAACACTGTGTCAATGCAATCGGGATTCTTTGGCAGCCTGTCCTCTGGATTAATGTCCACTTACACACTGTTGGATGGCCCTGTCTGCTTTTGTGGCAATGCTGTCAGACAACTCAAACGTGGGGCATCAGGAGCGTCAGTGGAGTCCAGCTAGACAGTCTTCTCTTGAGCGCACCTGGGCCCTCTGATGACCAATCTGCCCGGACTGGGATGGCATTGACTATGGTTAGGACATTATCCTCCTAAGCCCCAGTGCCTCCAGGTACCTTGTTGGTGGAGCTGCTTCCAGACCATCTCTTGTACCAGAATCCCTTGGTGCAGGAATGTCCTTGAGACCCTTTTGTGGGGCTGCCACGGTACCAAGTGGACTGTGTAGGGCAGCTGGTGGGCCACCTGGAGGCCTCTGCAGGATCAATTACAGAATCCGATGAACTTGTTCATGCAACCGCCAGGGTATGTGACTTAATGGTTTGTTGAGTTTCCCAACGGGACACAGGTATGGAGGGGCTGTCAGATAGTCTATGGAAACTTGGTTTCTCACTTCGATAGGGGTGGGTTGGTCTTTTGGTGCTTTGCGGGTACAAGGCTCCACCTTGGTATTGGATTGCTCCTCAGCTTGGTTGGGTGATGCACATGACAATGATGTTGTGGTGGCTATTAGACGTGGACGACAGGTGGTGGGTATTCGCCTGGAGGGAGTTTGCAACCACGTATCTTTGCTTACTAATAACCCATATAGACACTCATGTAGCTACTCACCAACCCATGCAGCCACTTATACACAAAGTGAGAGACTGATACAGATATTTACATATTTAAACATTACTCACTAACCCATGTATTCACTAAGATACACTTAATCAGTCAGTTATACAATCAATTTTACAAAAAAATCATCCATTTAGACACTGATATACCCATGTATTCTTCCATCGACCTTGAGATATACATATATAAAACATATTTAATTTTCAGAAAAAAACACATTCACTGGATGATGTCATGAGTGATGTCATTTGAGTTGTCATCAGTGATGTCATGAGTGATGTCACTGACCGTGTCATGAGTGATGGAATATGTGACGACATCAGCAGTGCATTGTGGGGGCGCGAGTCATAGTTAGCTAAGCTAACTATAACAGAGGAATTTCTATGGGTTTGTACAAATGAAATGTCCAACTAACTATAACGCCCCAGAAACCTATGTTTTCATCAGAGAATTTCTACGGTTTTTTAAATGCTAATTTCTAACTATAACGTGCCTGAAACCTATGGTTTTTTTCAGTGAATATATATATCTATATATTTCTATATATGAAACAAACAAGATGTCCTTGCGGGAGGAGCACTATCCAGCTGGTGCAGGCGGGCGAAGTAAGGACAGCTTCGCAGTTTATTCCCTAGCGATTTGAAAGAAAAACGCTGCACTCTTCTTGGATGATTTCTCTTGTAGTTTAATAACCTTCACCAAATCTCCACCTACGCGTTTCAAACTCTCCTAGTTCTTGATCACGATAGTTACATTAGTCCTGCTTTAGTTTCACCAATTTATACCCTAGTCACCACACTAGCTGCAATGAGGCACTGTGGGCTTGGTGGTACGATATTTACTTTGTGCACATTTTTTGGCAATTACAATACCCCTGTTTTATACTGCCACTGCGATAAAGGAAGCACTGCACTGGTCACTTGATCACCTGTGTGACAACTCATTAATATGGCCCATGACGAGTTAAGTACTTTACGTGCATTTATACCTTTAAAGCATGAAGGATGATGTCCCAGAGTTGGGGTGCGATGATGGAGTCGGCTTTGTTAAAGATGTGGTGTGGGCAGGGGTCGGTTGGGGAGCCGAAGTGGATGGTGTTCATCGTGCGGGTGTTGTCTTCGGTGCTGACCAAGGTCCAGGTGCAGAGGGTGGTGGTGGGGGGCGTTGGTTCGGTGGTTGGTTGTGTGGTCTGTGCGCCGAAGCTGTTGTGTATGTCCGCGATCTTGCGGTGAAAGAATAAGGCGAGTGAGTCGCAGAGGTCTTGCGAGGGTGTGATGTCGTTGTTGCAGGCACTGGGGTTGGAGAGCTCTTTAACGATGTTGAAGAGTTCTTTGCTGTTGTGGGTGTTGTTGTCCAGTTGTTCTCTGAATGATGTCCTTTTGATGGTGCGGATTAGCTGGTGGTGTTTGCGGATGGCGTTCTTGAGGGCTGCCATGTTTTCTGTTGTCTGGTCATGGCGCCAGGCTTTCTCGAGGGTGCGGCAGTTTATCTTGGAGTTTTTGAGGTCGTTGGTGAACCACGATGGTTTCTTGCTGCCGAGTCTGCTGGGAGGGTTCTTCAGAGGTGCGAGGTCGTCGGCGCAGTTGGTGAGCCACTGAGTGAGGTTGCGGGCTGCTGCGCTGGGGTCCGTAGTGTTGGCGGGGGTTCTGGCTGAGGGAGGTGATGAGCTGGTCGGCGGTAATCTTGCTCCAGCATCTGCGGGGAACCTGTTGCGGGTGTTGGTGGGTCATGGTCCTCCTGAAGTTGAAGTGGACGCAGCTGTGATCTGTCCAGTGTAGTGCGGCGGAGTGGCTGAAGGAGATGTGCTTGCTGGAGGAGAAGATGGGGTCAAGCGTGTGGCCGGCGTAGTGGGTGGAGGTGTTCACCAGTTGCTTGAGTCCGAGGTTGGCGAGGTTATCCAGCAGGGTGGCGGTGTTGCTGTCATTGTTGTTCTCCAGGTGGAAGTTGAGGTCTCCAAGGAGGAAGTAGTCTGAGGAGGTTAGGGCGTGCGGGCTGACGAAGTCTGCGATGGCTTCGCTGAATTGTGTGCGTGGTCCAGGGGGTCTGTAGATGAGAGTGCCTCTGAGGGTGGTCTTGGGATTGGTGTGTATCTGGAAGTGAAGGTGCTCGGCGGCGGTGAGGGTGTCGTCGGAGTTGGTCGTGATTCGGATAGTGTTTCTGTGGACGATGGCGATGCCTCCTCCGGTTTGGTTGATGTGGTCCCTCCGGGTGATCTTGTAGCCCTCCGGGATGGCTATGGCAATGTCGGGGGCTGAGGAGGCGTTCGTCCAGGTTTCTGTGAGGAAGGCGACGTCTGGTGATGTTGTGTCGAGGAGGTTCCAGAGTTCGACGGCGTACCTGTGGATGGAGCGGGTGTTGAGCAGGATGCACTTGAGGTGGTTGTTGCTGGTGCTTGGCTTGGCGGGTGCGGTGCAGGTGCGGAGGTAGGTGAATTTGCAGGCTTGGCAGGAGTCCGTGGGTCCGTTTCGGGGTTGCTTGGTAGCAGGCGGGGTTGCGGCCGGCGTGGAGTGCGTGGAGGGTGGTGGCATCGTAAGTCCGTTGGGTGGGTTGGCATCGGCGAGGGCCAGGGGTCATGGCGCTGTGCGCGGTCTAGGCTCGGACGGGCGCAGACGGGCTTGCCTTAGGCACGCCTTCGGCGTGTCAGCGGCGTACCCGCTGCGCGCGTCCGCTGCGCGGCTGCAGTGCGGCCTCCATATGAGGCGAAGTGCGAGGGAGGAGCAGCTGGGAGGCGGGAGTGCGTCGTCCAATGGGCGGGGGTACAGAAAAAAGGGGGCGGGCCTGCGAGGGAGCAGCTGTGGGAAGCTGGGGTCGGGGGCACACCAAAGGGCAGGGGTACAAAAAATAAATGAGGGAAACAGTAAAATGCCTAAAAATACAAAAGACAATATCTCAAATAAAGTCCCAAGTGGGAAACAGCGGGAAAAAGGACAAGGTGGCGGCAGGGGGACACAGAGACCAAGGGCGAACCTGCGGCGCTGAGGGCAGAGACACGCTCGCAGCTGTGGAGCCGTGCGGCGTGGTGGGTGTCCTAGATCAGAACACCCTGGGTGCAGGTGTGGGTGCACCCAGGGTCAGTGCTGATGCACCAACAGCTTCACTCAACTGTGATTGTCAGTGTGCTTGACTGTTCTGGGCTATGCTGTGGGGCTAAAAAATATGTAGCGGCACACAAATGTGATCCCGCTTCACTTCAGAGAGGACAGCAGGGTACAGTGTCATGTCTTCGAAAGCACCACCCCTGTGCACTACAGGTGGTAGCAGCGCTGCAAAGGGGTAGGAATCAGAGGCATTCAGGGCAGAGGTGTGGCAGTCTTGGGTTGCGTAACTTTCCTCTGCGGGTAGGTAGGCCTTCTGCACTGCTGCAGGTAAAGGTGCCAGGACGTGCAGTAGTGTGGTCATATCCCTCTGTCTGTCAGCAGCTCTCTCTAGGCTTTCACCCTTGTTGGTCAGGTGGGCACTTCAGAATGGTACTCTGAGGTGGCTCAGGTAAGGGCTTCGCTGGGGGTGTACATACGCTTTGCGGGAAGGGCACTCCTCCTCCTCCTCTATAGGACAAAATATCAGCAAGCATGGGCACCATCTCAAACACACTGAGTGGTGCACTGTTTCCTTGCCAGGGCTTCACTCTATGTGGGTGTCGGATTGGTGGCAGGAGCTCTGCCTGCAGATGCCTCAGTAACGGAGGCACAAGAAAACAGGGAAGAAAGGCGTAAAACAAGAAAAGGGGGCAGGGTAGAAACACCCTGAACCCCTAGGCCTGCTCAGGCCTGCTCAGGGGGTCCCACAGGGCCAAAGAAAACATATTTTTTTTAAATCAGCAAAATCCTGGCGCTAAAATTTAAAAAATGAAGCAGGCAGCGAAAAAAAAGAGTGGGGGGGTCCCAATCCCCCCAGACTGCCCCAGTGACCGCCACCTCCCAACTTAATATGCGCCACAGGGCGCATTAGCATAGTGGTGAAGGGAGGGGGCGGGGCCTGAGGTCACATGTGGGCAAATTCGCCCTGTGACGCGTTTTAAGTTGGTGAATTAATTCCCCTTCAATCCTGAGGGCCCCTGGGGCCAACTAGCCCACCAGGTACCTCTAGTAAGTGCCACAGGCCTGCGTTGAAGAGAGATGGTCCAGGCCACGTTATAGTTAGAAATGAGCATTTAAAAAACCTCTGAAATTCACTGAAAAAACCATAGGTTTCAGGCACGTTATTGTTAGAAATTAGCATTTAAAAAACCTTTGAAATTCACTGAAAAAACCATAGGTTTCAGGGGCGTTACAGTTAGTTGGACATTTCACTCATTCAAACCATAGCAATTCCCCCGTTATAGTTAGTTCAGCTAACTATAACTTGCGCGCCCGCAATGCACTGCTGATGACGTCACATATTACATCACTCATGACATTGTCAGTGACATCACTCATGACATTTCAAATGACATCACTGAAGACATCACTGATGACATCATCCTTGTGATAGAGTGGCAGACCTCCTCTAACCCTAATATAACCTATGATACAAACACTCAAAAATACAAACTAACATTTTCAAAACAATGGACATTCCAATACCAGTTACAGCACACCTATTCAGTAATTCCAAGATCTACACACACATCCACTCCTTCACCAACAGTCCTATATAGTCACTCATACATGTACTCACTCATCATATGTACTCATACACCTATACATCCTGTTACACACCGCCACTCATCCATAGAGTTACTCACACACAGTCACACATGCAAAGTATCAAACATCCATTTACTTGCATATACAGTTATACACACCACCACAGTTACTTCTACAGAAACATATTTATACTTACTCTCTTAAACAATCACTTATGGAAAAACATACTTATTTATACTGGAACTCTTCCAATCTCTCACTCTAACATATACTCACTTACATACACCAATACTCACATATACTAGTTTAAAACATATGCAGTTGCTCTTAAACACACTATTGAGACAGTCATTCACTCACTAACACACCCACACACACACTCATCCACTCATACAGTCATACAGTCCTGCACACATGCTGTCTTCAACACATACAAACAGTGAGTCACTCATTCATGCATCTATGCACTAAGTAATACCCCCACCGAACCATACAGACACTCATACTGATACTTCAAAAAAACAACTACTAACTAAGCATGTGCAAGAAATCCGTTCCGCTCGCGGATTTCGCGGACTTTCGGTAAATCCGCGATCCGCGAACTCCCGCGTATTTACTGAAAATCCGCGAGCGGCGGATTTCGGGGGCAAAAGTTCAACTGTGTTGAACTTTTAACTATTTTAGGATGGCGCCGGCAAGCTGCCAGCGTCATCCTAAAATAGTTACACAGTTAGCTTCAACAGGCACTAATAGATAAAATAAAGCAGGTGCTCGAGCACCTGCTTTATTTTATCTATTATGAAGCTTATTTAGTAACTATTTTAGGATGGTGCTGGCAGCTTGCCAGCGCCATCCTAAAATAGTTAGTTAGATTGATGTGTGTTTTGTCGAGGCTGAATAGGTGTGGGTTCTCCCCATATCTATCGTCGAAAATTAGCTATGATGCTTGATGGAGGCCTTTGCATAATTGACTTTCACTAGCTCAATCCCTGTGCAGCTTCTGTGACCACGAGCTTCTCTGATCCGTGCCTGTCCTTTTATACACACAAGAGGCATGTGAACTCGCATATAAGCCCCGTCCGTTTGGCCCCTCCCCACACACTAGTGGTGTGTGCACCGTCTTCGCGCCCTTTACCCACTTGATGGACAGCTCACTCGAGGGACCCCGGCGCTCTTTGGTGTGATGGCAAAGTTAATCAGCCCCCCAAAAATGTGTGTTTTGTCGAGGCTGGGTAGGTGTGCGCTCTCCCTATGGACAGCTCACTCGAGGGACCCCGCAGTCTTTGGTGTGATGGCAAAGTTATTCAGCCCCCCCAAAAATGTGTGTTTTGTCGAGGCTGGGTAGGTGTGGGCTCTCCCCATATCTATTGTCGAAAATTAGCTATGATGCTTGATGGAGGCCTTTGCATAATTGACTTTCACTAGCTCAATCCCTGTGCAGTTTCTGTGACCACGAGCTTCTCTGATCCGTGCCTGTCCTTTTATACACACAAGAGGCATGTGAACTCGCATATAAGCCTCTCCCGTTTGGCCCTGCCCCTCACACTAGCGATGTGCACCGTTTTCCCGCCCGGCCATGCCCTAAACAATCCGCAAAATCCGCGAATCCGCAAAATTTGCGGATTTTGCGGATTGCGAATTCGCAAAAATCGCGAATTGCGAATTCGCAAAATTCGCCCATGCTTACTAATAACCCATATAGACACTCATGTAGCTACTCACCAACCCATGCAGCCACTTATACACAAAGTGAGAGACTGATACAGATATTTACATATTTAAACATTACTCACTAACCCATGTATTCACTAAGATACACTTAATCAGTCAGTTATACAATCAATTTTACAAAAAAATCATCCATTTAGACACTGATATACCCATGTATTCTTCCATCGACCTTGAGATATACATATATAAAACATATTTAATTTTCAGAAAAAAAACACATTCACTGGATGATGTCATCAGTGATGTCATTTGAGTTGTCATGAGTGATGTCACTGACCGTGTCATGAGTGATGGAATATGTGACGTCATCAGCAGTGCATTGCGGGGGCGCGAGTCATAGTTAGCTAAGCTAACTATAACAGGGGAATTTCTATGGGTTTGTACAAGTGAAATGTCTACCTAACTATAACGCCCCAGAAATCTATGTTTTCATCAGTGAATTTCTAAGGTTTTTTAAATGCTAATTTCTAACTATAACGTGCCTGAAACCTATGGTTTTTTCAGTGAATATATATATCTATATATTTCTATATATGAAACAAACAAGATGTCCTTGCGGGAGGAGCACTATCCAGCTGGTGCAGGCGGGCGAAGTAAGGACAGCTTCGCAGTTTATTCCCTAGCGAATTGAAAGAAAAACGCTGCACTCTTCTTGGATGATTTCACTTGTAGTTTAATAACCTTCACCAAATCTCCACCTACGCGTTTCAAACTCTCCTAGTTCTTGATCACGGTAGTTACATTAGTCCTGCTTTAGTTTCACCAATTTATACCCTAGTCACCACACTAGCCGCAATGAGGCATTGTGGGCTTGGTGGTATGTTATTTACTTTGTGCACATTTTTTGGCAATTACAATACTCCTGTTTTATACTGCCACTGCGATAAAGGAAGCACTGCACTGGTCACTTGATCACCTGTGTGACAACTCATTAATATGGCCCATGACGAGTTAAGTACTCTACGTGCATTTATACCTTTAAAGCACCTGTGTAGGGCTTGCGAAGCAAGCGTTTCTTTCTGTTTTATCTGAGTGATGGATTCGGTAGGTGCATGGGGTTTCAGGTTGTATTTGTACATAACCACTAACCTTGTACACTTTTACATGAAAAGCGAGCAATGTTATACTTGTTTGTCAATAATGTGTTTAGAAAACCTCGGCTAAGTGCCTTTTTAGAACACCAGTGTTTGGCATCCCATCGCTCCATCAGGTAGAACAGAGGACAAAATATATACTAATAGTGATGCTTCACTTAACGTCATCACAATTTACCACGCCATCTGTGTTCAGATTTACAATGATTTAAATAAACAGTACAAAAGAGGAAGAACAAAAAAGTTTGTACTAGAGGATTGTCAATTCAAGAATCCATTCGTTCATGGTCCAATGGGATTTCACAGTTCGAATTTTCTACAAGTGTATATGCATTTCTTCATCCCCATTAAGGCCTAGAGGACTTCTTGTTCTGAAGCGTATTATTAATTTCGATTCTAGGCATCTGAGTTTTAAGACTCTATTTCCTCCTCTTTCATGATCAGGGACAAAGGCCATAACTGAATACCTAATGTCTTGCCAAGTTTTTCCCACGTGACTTTGCAAATGCTTGGCTATTGCATAAGTTACATCTCTGTCATTAATTGCTTGAATGTGCTTCAAGATTCTTTTCTTCAAAGGACAGATAGTAGATCCTATGTATCGTTTGCCACAGCAACATTCGATCAGATACACCACAAACTGTGTTTCGCTTGTGATTGTATGTTTGATCTCAAATGTCAATCCTTTTGGATCCTTGATGGTTTTGAGATTTTTTCCAATTTTACAAGCTTTGCAGGTCATGCATTTGGTGAATCCCCTTTGTCTTTTTTCCAGCCATGTTTCAGTCTTTCTATTCTCAAAGTGGCTGTTACCAGTGTGTCACACAAAGAAGGGGATTTTCTGTAAGAGATTAAAGGTCGATCTCCAATTGTGGGTCCAATATCTGGGTCTTTCTTGAGCACACTGAGTAAAATGATTGAAAATATCCACGATAGGATTTTGGAATGGTACAACAAAGGGCTACTCAACCAGGATGAAAATAACTTTTGACAATCAACTACCCAATAACACCAACAATATACTTTTTGCCAAAGATTCATAAAACCTTACACAAACCCCCAGCACGTCCTATCTTTTCTAGTTGTGGCTCCCTGTTTGAAAATATAGCCTCTTATGCAGATCATTTTCTATCACCAATTGTTCCAAAACTAAGTTCCTTTATCAAAGTCACAGGGGACTTTTTAAGAGTTTAAGAATTCTCATGGAAACCGAATGGCATATGAAGATAACGTTTATTCTACATTGACATTTTTGTTTTTTTGTTGGTTGGGGAGGAATTCTGTATTTCCACCTGTGGCGTAACAGGCGTGCCCGTCATGCTCACGTGACCTATGTTAATAAAGGAAGTCACGTCCGCACGTATGCCAGTTGGTGACGGCTGAGTGATCTAGAAACAGCAACCCATGTGTCCGAGCCATATGTTATAGGCCTTAACAATTTAGCGTAGTGCCCCCATCCACAATAGTTCCCGGAGCATACTACCCCCGGGAACACAACAGTTGTCATTGTTTTACATATGGCTCCCTTCGCCGTAATCTCAGTACGAAAGCGTGATGCAGGATTGGGATGAATTAATGCAGCCTACCAACCTGACAGAAGGCGTCCGTGTTAGTTGAGTAAGTTAAGTATTTATCGATATTCTTGCATAGTTTCAATTTGATAGTAGTTCTGTCCTAAGGATTATTAATAACATGTATCATTGTTTTTTCTCCCTCCTTTATTAATTTTCTGTAACAATATATTATATGATAAAGCACCTGTTAAAATGTTATTTTTGTTGATAATCTTCATATATTCTCATTGGGTACTTTCATTGTACTATTTTTCGTACTGTTTGTTAACTTAAAATTTAATAAAATATTCTGAACGACAGAATGCGGGACAGGATATTAGATTTGATTTGAATAGTGTGCGAGGCACCATAAACCAGATTACACAATATTTGGCCCGTGTACAGGTTTGGTATATAAGAAGGGGATCTTTGGGAATACACAACAAGGGTCCACTCTTAGGAGATGCCTATCATGGACATGCCCTCGGTAGGCGGACGACAATTGAGGGGATCTCACTTGCCTGGTCCCAAGCTTGCATTAATGAAGCAAAAGGCACAGGCAAAGATGCCTAGGGGGGTCACACTATCAGTATCTACGCAAGACCAGCCTTCTCAGCCTATGGAGGAGGTCCTGCAGGTCCCCACGCGGGTGGGTGCATGCTTACGGATACCCACCCTCATGGTGGCCATCTCTGTACCCCTAAGATTCCTGGGCCAGAGACACAGACCTTCAGTAAAACCGTCTCATGGCCTGGCTGGTACGCAGGCTCCTGTCCGTCTGGTAACTTTATATGTGTCCGGGGATGAATTTGTTTTAGTTAACTACGTCTGTGGCTCCAGTGCCACCCTGCCACACCTGGCTTGCATATTTTTGGGGCCGTAGTCCAGATATGATTTAAGACCTCCGGTTCAGAGCAACTTTAAATGTTTTTGCCTATTTTATGCCAACTTTGACATCTTTCGACGTGTGGTAGGAACCTTTTGGGCCGTTCCACTACATAGAAGAAGAAATACTGCGAGAAAATGATGTCCACTTTTTTGGATTGGAAATTGATCGTATTCAAGGTAAAGCTTCTCTGAGTGGACAGTGTAGAATTAAGCTTTCTTCTGGTGGGAGGGGGTAGAACATTGATTTGTTTTTTCTCTCGAAACTTTATCAAGTTTTCAGTAGATACAACAATACAGTCTCATTATATTTTCGTGCAGTTATCCCAACCGAACCTGAGGCTTACAAAAATGCAATTGAAAAAAATCAAGTAACTGCCGCACAAATTTCTCATTAGATTTTCTGTTAACCCCTTCCCCTAAGAAAAAAGAAAAAATAAATGGAACAAACAATCCAACATTGAAAGATACAAGAGCGAGATAATACAGAGAGCATACACAGGCGGTTTGGGCATGTGCAAGGTGGGGTCCAGTTAGTCAAAGCTTGCATCTAATTGCAATTAGGTCACCTTAAAATGTCGTCCCCTGTGTTTTTATTAGTATTGGAATAGATGTAAAACCCGCAGTTCCTGACGGACAAGACAACGCTTTTTTAAGGACCGGGGCCCCCACCATATAGGTTTTACATTCTGGTCAGACACAATACGTCTCATCGGCAGGAGCACAACCTCTGTAGTCTTATAAAGGCTAGGGCGGCAAAAAGATGAGCGTTACTGTTATTTAAACGACGCTCAACAATTTGTATCCAAGTCTGTTTACTTTACATGTGAATAAATATTGTTCAGGTGTCATGTCTCTTAACACCTTGGGTGATAAGGGTTTTCCCACTCCTGCGCTGACATTTCTTGAATACTATAGGTTCATGACAAAGCCAGTTCGTCATAAGCACAGGGCAGGTAAAGCCCATGACGAGCTGGCTTTGTCATCAGCACTGAAGGGGTTAAACATTTGCATTTCATAAACTGAAGAGCCAGCAGTAGCCACTAGGTGTCGCACGTCCTCCATCAAAGACGGGCGCCTTCTATGGGCAAAATACGTGAAAGAGACAGCAACTTACCTACTATGCACGCTACGAGACCTGCTATAACAAGGACCGAAACAGCCGCTACCAGCAGCCGCAATGTGGTCTGTCCTTTCCACACATTTTTCAGAAAGCCAGTCCACCCGTGGTCTGCAAAAGAAAGATGTGATCCTCTGAATATTTTTAGCCACTGATTAGGTTTTTTTCCGGTTTATATAAAGAGCTATATTTTATTGTCCCGGTTAGATATTTGACAACATAAACCTAAGCTATATAAAGTTGTCTTGATGTATTTGAAACAAATAGACAAGAGACATTACTTCTGAAACATACACGTGCTGTGCCATATAACTGTATTGAGAGGGAAACATTCGGGCCCCGTGCTCTCGCGTCTTTTCTTCTACTCTTCGGGCTAAAGTTTGCTGGGGCTTTTAACTGGGCACGTGTGATGCCAATGATGAACAGTTAACTTAATGCAAGTATAAAATGTGAGGAGCTTAGCCATTAAAAGTTAAAACACATATTACTCCACGTATTTTTGATGTACATTGCATCTATACATTACTTTACTCCTACCTCTAATTTATTACAGACTCATCCTATACTTCTTTCAATATACCATCTACCTTTCATTCATTAGTTCTTTATTCGGTTTTTGACAAGTATAAAAAACCATAAAAGCAATTTCACATGTTAAAAAGCAGTTAATTCACGGTTAAAAACGTTTTTAAATGATACATGAAAATTAATACTTAATAAAAACAGTTAATTACCGAAAAAGTTTACAGATTCAATCTGTGTCTAAAAATACATTTTAAAATTGTAATTACATACTTCGATGTCCATTCCTCCTCTAAATACTGCAGTTATAACAACGCAGGACGGCATCTTCTGATACCTAGGAGTCTTAACAGGGGGATCAACCAGATCTTTCTATGCCCATCATAAAATTTGCAGAAAAAGAGGGTATGAATGGTTGCCTGCCTCATCGCGCGGGCAGAGTGGTAATTCCGGGTCCAAATTATTTCTCGTTGGGAAGGCAACCAAACGGTGAAAGAGATTTAGCCTGAACCTAGTCAGGAGGAATCTCTCAAAAATGGTGGCATCGTAAGTCAAGTATGGCTGAATAAAAGAAGTGGTTTGAACCGCCAAAGAATGTTGAACCGAGGTTTTAGTAGCATCTTTGGTGATTCGTAATTCCTCTAAATGGGTCAATGACCTCAATTTTAATGCCTTCCTCGATATTTCCCGGATGGAACATGGTACTGCATAATGGTTTCCTAGTCCCAAATCGTTCAAAAAGTTTTTTATGGAGGACAACCATCCAATTTTATATGAAAAATCCAGGGACATGCAGTCTGCAATTATTTGTTGGGTCAACACATTTTTTTCCGATTTCCAGATACGATGCCAGAGGAGGAGGGGTTGGATTTTAGCTATATCTAGAAGGTACAGAATCCCCAATTCCATGTGGCATGAGTGAGTGGATACACTCTTTGGTACCGCCAGTAAAAATCTCAAGAACGCGTTCTCAGCCACCTGCAGAGCGCTAATATTTGCATACCTCCATACCCCAGCCCCATAGAGGGCCACTGCCTGGCATTTGGCGCTATAGATCTTAAGTAATTCCACCGGTGGCCTCTTGCCCAGCTTTTGGGAAAAATTTACGAGTGCTGCAATGGCTCTCATAAGATGGAGTTTTCTGGCTTCAATCGCAGGTTTCCAGGTCAAATTTTTATCAATGATAATACCCAAATATGGGTATTTATCTGTGGTTGCAAGTTTACCTCTATTCTCTGACTCATCCCAAACCTCATCGCAGGCCTCAACCAATCCTAAAGATGTTACAAGGTCTATATTTCAGGTAAATTGAATAATCCTCTCGACCGAACTGTAACATACTTGGCCCCAAAACTGGTCTCAAATTATGTAATGCTAGGCAAAATTTATATTTCACAGAGCCGCCTTTATCTTCATTATCACACGTGTACCTTCAAATATATGAGTTCAACATTTTTGCTGTACAACACAACTCGTTTGATTTAATAGAATAAACATTTTCTTCGTGTATAATAAGAACCTAGCCCACAATGAATCATGCTTACTCCCTGGTGAATGGGCTGAGAATCAACAGCAAAAAAATGTAAAATTTCGATTTTAGAAGATCGCGGAGAGTGCATGCATGGGTAGATAAAAGTACTGCACATGGAGCTGAGTAACCGGAGAGTGCATGCACGGGTAGATAAAAGTACTGCACATGGAGCTGATTAACCGGAGAGTGCATGCACAGGTAGATTACAGTACTGTACATGGAGCTGAACAGTAGCGGCTCGTAGAGGGAGTGCTGTGGGGCAGTGGGGAAGGGCGGGGAGGAGCAGGGTGGGGGGTAGTAAACTACGGAATAGGGCCGAAAGGAGGTAAGTACCCAAATAAATAAATAAAACAGATATCGTTGCGCGCGCTGCATCGCATTTGGCAATGCAGCGTGTGCAATGAAATTTGTTTTATTTATTTATTTGTTTACTTACCTCTGTTCGGCCGTATGTCGTAGTTTACTACTCCCCACCATGCTCCTCCCCCGCCCTACCCAACCGCCCCACAGCACTGCCTCCACGAGCCGCTACTGAAGCTGAATACCCAGAGTGCATGCACGGGTAGATAAAAGTACTGTACATGGAGCTGAATATCCAGAGAGTGCATGCATGGGTAGATAACAGTACTGTTCAGAGAACGAAGATTATCTGGAGAGTGCCTGCATATGGAAAGTGCCTGCACGGGTAGATAACATTACTGTACAGAGAGAGAAGATTGTCTGGAGAGTGCCTGTACGAGTAGGTAACAGCACTGTACATGGAGCTGAGTACATGGAGAGTGCCTTTACATGTATATAACAGAGCATGCAGTGGGGGGCTAAGACTGTCTGTAGAGTTCCTGCACGGGTAGATAACCGTCCTGTACAGGGATCTACGGTTGCTTGAGGAGTGCCTCTACGGGCAGTTAACCGTACTGTACAGTTCGCTGAGAGTGCCTGTATGGGTAGATAGCAGTGCTGTTTGTACAGGGAGGTGCGATTGCATGGAGAGTGCTTGTACAGACAAAATAGTGCTTTACATGGAGCTAAGAATATCTGGAGAGTGCATGCACCGGTAGATAACATTACTGTGCAGGAGGAGCTGAGCGTCCCTGTACCGGTAGAGAACAGTGCATGCAGGGAGAGCTAAACCCGCATGTAGAGTGCCGGTACGGTTAGATAGCAGTGCATGCAGGGGGAGCTAACCCTGCCTGTAGAGTACCGGTACGGTTAGATAGCTGTGTGCATGTAGGGAGAGCTAATCCCACCTGAAGAGGACCGGAGCGGTTAGATAGCATTGCATCAGGGGGAGCTAAGCCTTCCTGTAGGGTACCCGTACGGTTAGATAACAGTGCATGCAGGGGGAGCTAAGCCTGCCTGTAGAGTTCCCATATGGTAAGATAACAGTGGATGGATGGCAAGCGAAGAGAGTATGGACGGGGAGCGAAGAGAACACAGAGGCGGAACTAACAGGACAGATGCAGACATCTAAGAGTGCCTTCATATGGTGTTCAGACCAAATACATGCGATCTCAGAGGACATGGGGCGGGGCTAAGTGTCTGAGCAGGGAACAAAGTTAATGTGCACTGGAACTCAGTGTGCCTGCACGGGAGCTCTGTGTGCCTGTAAGGAGGGATTGATATCTACAGTGTGACTCCTGCCCAGCATCTGGGGCGCTGCCCCACACTCTTGACACACACGACCTAGAACAGAGAGTAATGGTTTTCTGCTCTGATGGAATTAGTCAGATGACCCCACACCTGGGGTTTCCATCTGGTGAGCTCTCTGAATGGGCAGCCTCAGTTCCGAGCCAGACCGGGGCAAGAAGAGCCAGGCAGGAACTGTCATCAATGGGAGAAGAGTGCTTTCCATTCCTGGCTCCGGGAGCCGGCACGGTGTCTGCAGACCCCCACAACTGGCAGGGGCAGTGCAGAGCCTGACACAGCCCGCAGGTCCACACACGGGGCCCCGGTCATGCTCGACCAGGAAGCTGCAGCAATGCTGCAGATGTGCACGGCCGTAAAAAAGTTCAGCACTGACTTACTGAGCAGGACAACACCACCCTATTCCCACAAGCCATCTACCATGTTAAAAAGACAAATGTGCACTCCAGTGGAGCAAGCTACTTACTGCCGGGAGTCATCTTCGGCCTGCACTTTGTGTGCTGCAGTCGTCACAGGAGAGTGTCCAGGCATGCACAGTCCTCTTCCAGCTGCGGCCCGTGGAAGGAGTTGCGGTGGGGCAGGCAGGCAAGGCAGGGGAGGGGCAGGGTGGGGGGTGATAAACACCAGAATATGGATGATTGCAGATAAGTAAACAATTACATTAATAAAACGAATTTCATAGCGAGCCCTGCATCGAATTTTGCGATGCAGGGCACAGAACGAAATTCGTTTTCTTAATTTATTCGGCCCGCCCACTAATCGGAACGCCCACATCGCGGCGGAATTGCTGCAGTGGTTAAGGCGTTAAAGCCATCTTTACTAATCTTTTACTTTCTGGGTGAACAGAACACCTGTTCTTTGTTCTACAGACCCCTGGGGTCTTGCGCCTCTCCGGCCACCACCATTGCCGCCCTCGTCGCACCCCACACCATTGCCTCCAAGGACTACATTCCTAAAGGAGGCCTGAACTTCCACCTCAACAAACTCAATGACCCCGACTCCTTCACCCTTCTGGATAACCTTGCCAAGCTCGGACTAAAGCAGCTCATCACCACCCCCACCCACAGAGCCGGACACACCCTTGACCCCATATTCGCAGGAGGGACAAACATCCACTTCAGCCACACCTCACAGCCCCTCTGGACACCAGTGTTTACACTTCACCTTCAACACCACCTCCGCACCCAAGCCTGCCCCGCCCCCGCCACAAAGGACCTTGAGCAAGGTCACAGAGGAACACCTTAACACCACCCTACTCCACGATCCCCCCCCCCAGCTCCTCCATGACCAACGCCAACTTTGGAGGAACAGGAAAACCACTGAAGACCAGAACACCTACAGGAACGCCTTGACTGAATACCACCAACGTATAAGAGACACCAAGAAGACTTTTATCAAGAACAGAATCCACATCAACGCCAGTAATGCAAAAGAACTCTTCAACGTCATACAGAAGTTCACTAAACCCCCCAGCGAAGCCACGGACGTCACACCATCCCAGGACCTCTGCAACAGGCTCAGCTCCTACTTCCATCTGAAAACCAAGGCCCTATATGACAACTTCAGCGAACAGACTCCAGACACCACCCTCCTCTCCACCACTGACAAGCAGCCCACCATCACCACCTGGAAACCGGCTATCACTGAAGACACCGCCATGACCATGAAGAACACCCACTCAGGAGCCCCCTTGTACCCCTGCCCACCACACATCTACCACAGAGCCACCGCCGCCATAGCACCCGAACTATGCAGTACCATTAAAGCCTCCTTTGAATCCGGTATCTTCAGAAGACTGGAAGCGGGCAGAGGTCAAGCCCCTCCTCAAGAAACTCTCGGCTGACCAGACGGACTTGAAAAACTACTGGCTCATCTCTCGCCTTCCCTTTGCAGCTAAAGTTACCGAGAGATTCGTCAACACCCTGCTGACATCGAAGAGAACGCCATACACGACTCCTCCCAGTCCGAATTCCGCAGCAACCACAGCATCCCTCGCGGCCTCCGACGGCATCCTCATGCTACTCAACCAGGGCCACACTGCAGCCCTCATCCTACTAGACCTCTCTGCAGCCTTCGACACCGTCTCCCACTGCACTCTCGCCACCAGACTCCATGATGACGGCATGCGGGGAACCGCACTCAACTGGATGCACTCCTTCCTCACCGGCAGAACCCAAAGGATCAGACTCCCACCTTTCTTCTCCCAACCCACAGAGACCAACTGCAGAGTACCCCAAGGATCCTCGCTCACAGGGCCGGACTGGCCGTAACGGGCACCGGGCAATACCCTGGTGGGCCGCATGGGTGGGGGGACGGTTTTGGGCCCCTGGGGGCCGGTTTTGTTACAGGGTCGTTTTTGCAGCATAGCAAATTGAATCATGCCTACTCCCTGGTTAATGGGCGAGAATCAACAGCAAAAAAACTTAAAATTACGATTTTAGAAGATCGCTAGAAGATAGGGCATCCCTAGACGAGCATTTGCAATGCGATAGGTCTCGTAGTTACGCAAGTTTAATCTATTGGCATTGTAAATGACAATGCCTTTTATTTAACTTTAAAAAATGAAAACAAAAAAAGGCATTGTTATTTGTAAGGTGAATAGCTCAAAGTCGCGTAAATGCGAGACCAATTTCATTACAAATGATTGCTATTACACTAAGTACATCACAAACAAGCAACGGCTACAGCAGCAGGGAGTCTCGCTTCAGCTCCCAGGGCGAATAGGAGGAATGCTGTACAGGCATCTAAGACTGTCTTATTTGTTTACTTACCTCTGTTCGGCAGTATGTCGTAGTTTACTACTCCCCACCATGCTCCTCCCCCGCCCTACCCAACCGTCCCAAGGCACCCCCTCCACGACCCGCTACTGGAGCTGAATACCCAGAGAGTGCATGCCCGGGTAGATAAAAGTACTGTGCATGGAGCTGAATACCCAGAGAGTGCATGCACGGGTAGATAACAGTACTGTTCAGAGAACTAAGATTTTCTGGAGAGTGCCTGGCATATGGAAAGTGCCTGCACGGGTAGATAACATTACTGTACAGAGAGAGAAGATTGTCTGTAGAGTGCCTGTATGAGTAGGTCACAGCACTGTACATGGAGCTGAGTACACGGAGAGTGCCTTTACATGTATATAACAGTGCATGCAGTGGGGGGGCTAAGACTGTCTGTAGAGTTCCTGCATGGGTAGATAACCGTCCTGTACAGGGAGCTATGGTTGCTTGAGGAGTGCCTCTACGGGCAGTTAACCGTACTGTACAGTTCGCTGAGAACCGCACTCAACTGGATGCACTCCTTCCTCACCGGCAGAACCCAAAGGATCAGACTCCCACCTTTCTTCTCCCAACCCACAGAGACCAACTGCAGAGTACCCCAAGGATCCTCGCTCACAGGGCCAGACTGGCCGTAACGGGCACCAGGAAATACCCCGGTGGGCCGCACGGGTGGGGGGGCGGTTTTGGGCCCCTGGGGGGCGGTTTTGTTACAGGGCCGTTTTTGCAGCATAGCAAATTGAATCATGCCTACTCCCTGGTTAATGGGCGAGAATCAACAGCAAAAAAACTTAAAATTACGATTTTAGAAGATCGCTAGAAGATAGGGCATCCCTAGACGAGCATTTGCAATGCGATAGGTCTCGCAGTTACGCGAGTTTAATCTATTGGCATTGTAAATGACAATGCCTTTTATTTAACTTTAAAAAATGAAAACAAAAAAAGGCATTGTTATTTGTAAGGTGAATAGCTCAAAGTCGCGTAAATGCGAGACCAATTGCATTACAAATGATTGCTATTACACTAAGTACATCACAAACAAGCAACGGCTACAGCAGCAGGGAGTCTCGCTTCAGCTCCCAGGGCGAATAGGAGGAATGCTGTACAGGCATCTAAGACTGCCTTATTTGTTTACTTACCTCTGTTCGGCCGTATGTCATAGTTTACTACTCCCCACCATGCTCCTCCCCCGCCCTACCCAACCGCCCGAAGGCACCCCCTCCACGACCCGCTACTGGAGCTGAATACCCAGAGAGTGCATGCCCGGGTAGATAAAAGTACTGTGCATGGAGCTGAATACCCAGAGAGTGCATGCACGGGTAGATAACAGTACTGTTCAGAGAACTAAGATTTTCTGGAGAGTGCCTGCATATGGAAAGTGCCTGCACGGGTAGATAACATTACTGTACAGAGAGAGAAGATTGTCTGTAGAGTGCCTGTATGAGTAGGTCACAGCACTGTACATGGAGCTGAGTACACGGAGAGTGCCTTTACATGTATATAACAGTGCATGCAGTGGGAGGGCTAAGACTGTCTATAGAGTTCCTGCATGGGTAGATAACCGTTCTGTACAGGGAGCTACGGTTGCTTGAGGAGTGCCTCTACGGGCAGTTAACCGTACTGTACAGTTCGCTGAGAGTGCCTGTATGGGTAGATAGCAGTGCTGTTTGTACAGGGAGGTGCGATTGCATGGAGAGTGCTTGTACAGACAAAATAGTGCTTTACATGGAACTAAGAATACCTGGAGAGTGCATGCACTGGTAGATAACATTACTGTGCAGGAGGAGCTGAGCGTCCCTGTACCGGTAGATAACAGTGCATGCAGGGGGAGCTAAGCGTCCCTGTAAGGGTAGAGAACAGTTCATGCAGGGGGAGCTAAGCCCGCATGTAGAGTGCCCGTACGGTTAGATGGCAGTGCATGCAGGGGGAGCTAAGCCTGCCCGTAGAGTACCCGTTCGGTTAGATAGCTGTGCATGTAGGGGGAGCTAAGCCCGCCTGTAGAGGACCTGAGCGGTTACATAGCAGTGCATCAGGGGGAGCTAAGCCTTCCTGTAGGGTACCCGTACGGTTATATAACAGTGCATGCAGGGGGAGCTAGGCCTGCCTGTAGAGTTCCCATATGGTAAGATAACAGTGGATGGATGGGAAGCGAAGAGAGCATGGACGGGGAGTGAGGAGAACACAGAGGCGGAACTAACAGGACAAATGCAGACATCTAAGATTGCCTTTGTTAGACGGGGACCCGGAGGGTCGGCCGAGGACAAGGGGAGAGGCCTCCGGTGAGGGCCGTCTCCAGCGATCGTACAGACAAGTAACTTCCCCCCCACAGATGGACACCACACGAAGATAAGGTTAATGCTCATTATATGCAGTTCTTGGATTAAGGTAGTACGGTACAATGAGATCAGGACACGAGGATCCTCTCAATTCTAGTCTCTGAAGGGGAAAGGGGGTAGCGGGACAGTCTTTGTTACCAATCTGGTATTGAGATGAGATGATGAGTAGCTCACAATCCTCGAGCTCGGCGTTCGGTAGGTCGGGCCGCGGCAGCGCCAGCAGGTCCCGAGGAGGTCGTAGGTAGCACCGGGCTGCGGCAGCGCCAGCAGGTCCCGACGAAGATGGTGGTTGCAAGAGGCCGCGGCAGCGCCAGCAGGTCCCCACCAAGATGAAGGTTACAACGGGCCGCGGCAGCGCCAGCAGGTCCCACGAGGATGAAGGTTGCAGAAGGCCGTGGCAGCGCCGGCAGGCAGGACGACAGTTCGCAAGGCAGGGCTACGGCAGCGCCAGTAGTCCGTCAAGGATGAGTTCTTCACGATGTCTCTCGACTCCAGGATACAACTGCCTTCCTGCTCTGGAGCGGCCTCAGTTATAGGTCTGGCGCCCTTTGATGTCCGGACCCTCGCACTTGGAGGTCGGGAGGTCCGGGATGAGGGAGTCCAGACACCCAGCAGGGGGTTGGAGCCAGCGCCCGGGGAGGCTGGGGGCGATCGGCACCTGGCGGGGGAGAGCCATCGACACTTCTGTCTCCCATTGACCTGCCAAGTGGTTCATTCACCTCCTGGGTGGATGGTGGTGCCGGGATGTCGGGGCCTGGCCAGGCCCAGGGTTAGGGTCGAGCTGAGGCCACGCGGCCTCGTGGTGCAGTGTCCAAGATGGCGGCTGGTCCGGGCAATGGTGCTGACGGTGGCCCGGGCCAGGGATGCAGAGATGTCCGGGAGCAGGCGTCTCGTAGGGGACAGGTTGCGGGGTGCTTCTGGGGGTGGCCCTGGGAGAGCCGGTGTCTGGGCCCTGTCATGCGGGGAGGGAGCGAGCCCTTCATGGGGCCTGTCCAACAGCCTTCATATGGTGTTCAGACCACATACCTGCGATCTCAGAGGACATGGGGCGGGGCTAAGTGTCTGAGCAGGGAACAAAGTTAATGTGCACTGGAACTCAGTGTGCCTGCACGGGAGCTCTGTGTGCCTGTAAGGAGGGATTGATATCTACAGTGTGACTCCTGCCCAGCATCTGGGGCGCTGCCCCACACTCTTGACACACACGACCTAGAACAGAGAGTAATGGTTTTCTGCTCTGATGGAATTAGTCAGATGACCCCACACCTGGGGTTTCCATCTGGTGAGCTCTCTGAATGGGCAGCCTCAGTTCCGAGCCAGACCGGGGCAAGAAGAGCCAGGCAGGAACTGTCATCAATGGGAGAAGAGTGCTTTCCATTCCTGGCTCCGGGAGCCGGCACGGTGCCTGCAGACCCCCACAACTGGCAGGGGCAGTGCAGAGCCTGACACAGCCCGCAGGTCCACACAAGGGGCCCCGGTCATGCTCGGACAGGAAGCTGCAGCAATGCTGCAGATGTGCACGGCCGTAAAAAAAGTTCAGCACTGACTTACTGAGCAGGACAACACCACCCCATTCCGACAAGCCATCTACCCTGTTAAAAAGACAAATGTGCACTCCAGTGGAGCAAGCTACTTACTGCTGGGAGTCCTCTTCGGGCCGCACTTTGTGTGCTGCAGTCGTCGCAGGAGAGTGTCCAGGCATACACAGTCCTCTTCCAGCCGCGGCCCGTGGAAGGAGTTGCGGTGGGGCAGGCAGGCGGGGCAGGGGAGGGGCAGGGTGGGGGGTGATAAACACCGGAATATGGATGATTGCAGATAAGTAAACAATTACATTAATAAAACGAATTTCGTAGCGCGCCCTGCATCGAATTTTGCGATGCAGGGCACAGAATGAAATTCGTTTTCTTAATTTAATCGGCCCGCCCACTAATCGGAATGCCCGCATTGCGGCGAAATTGCTGCAGCGGTTAAGGCGTTAAAGCCATCTTTAATGATCTTTTACTTTCTGGGTGAACAGAACACCTGTTCTTTGTTCTACTGACCCCTGGGGCCTTGCGCAGCCCACACCATTGCCTCCAAGGACTACATTCCTAAAGGAGGAATACCTCAACAAAAGTCTCCTCTCACATACCCAAAAGGAACCTCTGCTCCGACAACCTCGCCCTAGCAGAGACCTTACGCATCCGCATGACCAGAGCAGGTGGATGAGCCATCTAATACGTTGGAACAAGCTCCCAGTCAGCATCAGATGCTCCCCCACTCTGCACACCTTTAGGAAGAGTCTCAAGACATGTCTCTTCGACTGATTCGGAGCTGAAACACCCCATCCTTCCCCCAACCCTCAGCGCCTTGAGACCCTCACGGGTGAGTAGCGCGCTTCACAAACACTTGATTGATTGATAAAAATAGCTGGGCATGGTGAAATCTGACTCGCCACAGTGACGGGCGAGTAGATTTTTTGTGGCCTGTCATCATCATGGGTATATTCTGATAGATTTAAGTTAAAATTACTTGTTAAGATAAAATCAGAAGATGCAAATTGGAAAAATGGGTAGACAACCATGGTGTCCAGTTAATCAACCAATGAATCTCTGTTTTGGAGATGAGTTAATATAAACATTTATAATGAAGGATAGTTGTTTGTTTCCTTGGACAACATTTTAAAAATTGACTTAAAAAAACTTTGACAAAGGATGCAAAGCTTCATGGTTGTACTAAATGTCAGCTCCCACCTTTGGCTGGGAGTCTGGTAACTTACAATTCAACAAACCACAGATTTAAGAGAGGTGTTGGGTTTGTGTGTAAAACTATGTTTTATGTGACTCTCTAACCCTCTCCTTTATAGGTGAACATAAGAGAATATTCTCTCCAACAGCATCACAAAATATTTGCTCCTGCAGGCGATGCAAACACACAGAATCTGACCAAGATGGTACATCGATAATGACAGCTCCCTGTTAGTGGCATGAATGTGACTTTGGAGGCGATTCTTGAACAAAAATTATGCAGAAGTAAAGAGAACAGAGCCTGTCCGCTCCCCACACTCCATGCCTCTTCCTGACGAACACGTCCTGGGTGGTTTCTAGCTTATTTTTCTCTGACCCCTGCATCTGCTTTGAGAAATATGTATTTTTTCTGTGGATACAGGAATCTTTCAGTGAGGAGGCAATTTATGAAAAGGGAATTGTGACGTGTGGGAAAGGAATTTCTAACCTCTGAGCTTGGGCGATTTTAGCTGATTGACAGGGTTGTCTGAGGGGGGCGACTTTGTTTAGAAGAAGGATGGGGTCTGAGTATTTGTATGTCCCACCTGATGTTTCTTCCTGTGTTTTGACCACTGACCTCAGGGTATTCGTGGATTACACAATCCAATAATGTTTCCTGTACTGATTTAATATTTCCTGCATCAACATTATAATGTGCAAATGTATTTGAAAGCATGCACATGCATTGCCTGGCGTGATGAGTGTTCAGTACAGATTTCTAAAGGGGTCAACAAGTACTCAAATTGTCATCCTACAGTATGAATTAGTTGCGGTAGAGACCTGGTATGGAAACTAATGTGATGTGTTAGCCAGAGGAACCTCCATTAAGGTGTTTAAGATCCTAAGCATGCTAACAGATTAGGTATACAGCTGATACTAAAAATGCACAGAAGGCCAACACAGCACAGGAAGTTTGAAATGGCAATTATAACAGCTAGCTGCACCACACTGTTCTAAAATTCCAGAAAAATAGGTTGCCAAATATATTTGAAGTAAAAGTTAGAATGGATATATTTGGGCAGGTTCAAATTGAAGCAAATGAGTACATTATGGGCATGAAGTAATTAATCAGAAGTCCATAGCACCATCACTTCTGCGTTTTAAAGGTTTATAAGTAACTGTAGAGACGGGGCCCTACCATCTCGAACCTTCACTCATGGACCACTCTCTCTTGCAGAGGCCGCCGCACCCCCCCCCCCCCCGCAGGGGGGGGGGGGGGCGGGAGGCTCATGGGCCGGCGCCTTAACCCACGCCGAGCCCCAGTGGAGGAACCGGTTCTGGGCGCCCAGAAGCGGCAGGAAGACTTAACACCTCACAAGGGAGCATCCTGTTGTCACCAAGGAACCCCCAGCCAATAGGGGGTACGGCATGGTACAAACCCCCCAATGGGGTTCCAGCTGCACGGAACGGCAGAGCAGATGGGGGGGATATAAGCCACCGCTTCCCTCAGACAGCTCCTAATTTTCGTGGAGCGGGGGAAGCGGCGCACCTGAATTTTTGGAGCGTTGAGAGAAAACATGTCCACCCGGGTTGTCGAAGGTTCCAGCCTGTGGACTCATGGCGCCGCAGGGAAGGCGGTGGGAGATCTCCCCAAGCTCCACGATGGCGGTAGGAGAGGAGTGCCGCTGCGAGTCCCAGCCAGTGGCAGAGATGGCGAAGCGCGCAGATCGGGGGAGCGCCCAACGACCATCGACGGAGGAGGCATGGAGTGACCCCTGACCAGAGAGCCTAGTCCGTGGATCGGAGGTCAAGCCCCCCGTTTTTGGGACCTGCACGGCCAAGATGCACGCAGCGTAAGAGAAGCAAGAGGCTCGTAGCGCCAGCAACGATCCGGCAAGAAAACGACGACGACGAAGTTCACCCTCAGCATCCCCCCCCTCCCTCCTCCCCCCCCGGACAGTGAGGGAAGAGGCCCTCAACTTCGGCAAAGAATCAGGCGGAGCGGAGGAGGTGTTGGCGAGGTAAAGTGTGAAGGGGGGGTTTAAGCGCTAGCTGCAGCAAAGGCATGAATGAGTCACGGCATAAACGCAGAGATCAAAGTATAAGGTACTGGGCGGTGGAGCCCGCAAAAGGGGGCGAAGTGTGCTGATAACAGTGATTATTTAAAACGGGAACTTCCGAACAAATGCTTTTCATACGCGAGGAATGTTCATGGTGTGCTCTGCAGTCAGCACGTGGTAAGGTAGATAGCATTTTGCAGCGTAACACTAGGGCCGAGTAAGGCCTGGCAGATACGGCAGCTTACGCGCTTGGAGTTAGCGATGTGCCCAGGATCACACAGAGCGGCCAAATGAGAGGCATATGGTTAAAGGACAAAGACCCTCGCTGAGCGGCAGCACGCTCCTCATAGGCAGCTTTACAAAGGCCGCTAGTGAAATAGAAGCCCGGGGAAAGAGTCGGCTCGTAGTCAAGGCGCTGAGAGACGCGCAATATCCTGATCCGAGCTTTGAAGAATGCGTCCGTTTCGGCTGCGCTTGTAAAAGAGCACCGCCCTTGGGTGAATTTGAGCATGAGTGGCAACCAACCTATTGCGACCAACTAAAGCAATGATGGAAGTGCCCCGGGTAATGCCGGGGTGATCGGCACATGTAATGTAGAGAGTGCCCCGGGCGAGTTGTGCAAAACGGGCTACGATCGGCACAGTTAATAAAGAAAGTACCCCGGATATCACGGGGTGAGACCGGCGCATGTACTTGAGAAAGTGCCAGTGATAGTGTTTTTTATGGAAGACTGTTCGCGAACAGCTCAAGCAATGTGGGAAAGTGCCCCGGGTAGCGTTGTTTTTAATACAGGTCGTAAACAGCAATGATAGGGGCTGACCTGACGATGCGCATGCGTGGCAGGCTGGTAAGCCCATCATGCAACATGCACAACTGCGATGAGTGGGGTCTCAAGAAAGGCCGAAGGATGTGAAGCAAACGGGGGGCAGATAGAGCTCCTATTTAGACACGGTCGGTGTGGAAAAAGAGCACTGATCGCGTACGCCGCATTGCGCTAGAGGATGCTCAATGCCAGGGTAGAGCTCGATCTGAGAACCGCCATCACGACATAGAGGTGGCAAGAGGCATAACAAAAAAAAAAAAAAAAAACTTAAGGGAACATAACAGTCATCGAAGACTACAATGTCAAGCTGGTAATCATGCAGAGACTAAACACGACTGGAAGGGTGATAAAGTAACAAGCTGGCAAAGCAGTTGCGTTAGAAGTGTCTGCTAGGGCCGCCGCACCCCTCGAAGGAGGGTGAGGCGCAGGGGCAAGCCCCATAACTTTTGAGCCACCCGGAAGCCAAAAGGGGGAATTCCGCGATTCACAGCCTTCCGCCAAATGAAGGGGAAGGCACAGTGGCGCCAAGAGGGCAGCCAATGGGCACGGAGAGCGGACTTCGAACACCACGGACACCGCAACTGACCTACGTCGACCCGGTGCCATGGCGGAGAACACCAGGATGATAGCACACTTGTGTGCGGCGTCACAAGCGCTACAGTGCGTCAGGTTTAGGAACGCCGTCCCAAGTTAACTGATGTTAGACCAGTCAATGCCGTATTTGTCCTTAAATGCGTTATGACGTGGAACAAGCAAGAGAGCGATGTGTCTAAATGTATGATACCTTACTTGCGCGGGTCACGGGGCCAGTCTGTTAAAATAATAGAAGTTGTCCCCTGGTAGAAATTCCTAGTTAACCAGTTACGGCATTTTCTATTAAACCAACTATGGCACAGTAATGTACCTGGTTCATATATATTGCTTGACCCAACACTCCTGTCATTTCTAATCATTGGCAATAGAAGTGTTCTGGCGTAATTTAAAGATACTACGGCATCCGCCGCTGTAGAATGGAAGGCGGCGTGAGCTTTACTGAGGATAAACCTCACTAGTCGGCGGTGCATGTTTGGGTGTGATATTGCGCATCACTGAACCTTGCAATTGTGACCAAACCAGAAATAAGTGGATCTCCTCAAGTGCACCCATAAGACTCGAGTAACACGCTAAAGTTAATGACTCCACTGGCAAAAACTCTAAGCTGCGGCTGAATCTTTACCCCAGTGGTGCCCACGCTACATACACGTGCCTTAAGCGTATTATTGGTATCAGCGTGCCAAAAGGAAAAAACTTAAAATGCATACATCTACTGGTACAATGCAGAAGTTAAACAGTTTAGTTTGACAGCTATAAGATGTACAATTATATTCATCTGTGTATGCACACACAACGGAATCCAGTCAAATACGGTGTAACCGATTATCAGCAATTTCAACAGAATTCACCAGACATGAAACATTCAATAATATCGACATGCCTGGAATTTAGTGTCACAAATTGGTCACACGGTGCCAACTTTCTGTAACCATATACTCGGCTTGTGGGAGCATAGAGCAGGTGCCCAACGAGGTTGCGCAAATCTCACGTAGTTTTCTTTCATGCATTTACTGGGATGTTCAGATCAATTGTTGGCGTGATGATTCCGCATCCCGGCGCTAAATATCAGATGCTTAGTGCCAGTGGTACGGCATGTTGGTTACCGACCTCTCAAGGAGGAAAGGCTGGGCTAGCCTACTCGGACGTTAAAGGGTGACTGTGGAGTCAAACCCAAATCACACTAATGGCCACAGGAATCCGCGTGGCCACTAGACCCAGGCACAGAAGCAGAAGCTTGCCAGCACCAGGGTGCCCATCCCCACCTGGGCAGTCACTTTGCCCCAGGGGCACACAGTCGTGCAGAGGGCGGATCACGACTATCCAATAACCCGTCACGCACGGCCCACCAGGAAGCGAATGCTTTAGGTCGACCGGCAACAGCATGGGGGATGGGTGCAAGTGGGCAAAAACTACAAAAGGAAGACGGTGAGTACAAGAGAGCATAGGGCAACAAAAGGTAGCGAGTTGGGCCCAACTCCTTGGAGAAGCTACCCCTCCCTACACGCAAAGGGCGTGGGTGACCAGCCAAATGGTGGTCCCAGAGGTAACACGACAATGAGGACTACCAAGGATCAACGAAAGAACTGGTTTGGTAGGCGTGCCATCTACGAACTGAATGTACCACGATATTGATCTGCACAATATGATGATTGACATGTTTATGACCCAGATATGATTTATGACAATGAAAACGACATGTATGATTTATGACCCAGATATGATTTATGACAATGATGATGACATCTATGATTTATGACCCAGATATGATTTATGAAAATGATGACATGTATGATTTATGACCCAGATATGATTTATGACCACGGCAATGGCATGTATGATTTATGACCCAGATATGTTGTATGACATGTTTATGACCCAGATATAATTTAGGGGATATTGTGTTGCCATGTATATGACCCAGATATGATTTATGATCCCAATAAAACTGCGGCCAACAACCACCACAACAACTACGACCTGGTTGGCTAAGTTATTGGGATGCCTGGGGTATGGGTCTTGGGGTAGATACTTCCCCACGGTTTGGGGGAGTGTGGGGGTTATTGCAGAGGCCGCCGCACCCCCCCCCCCCCCGAAGGGGTGGGGGGAGGCTCAAGGGCCGGCGCCTTAACCCACGCCGAGCCCCAGTGGAGGAACCGGTTCTGGGCGCCCAGAAGCGGCAGGAAGACTTAACACCTCACAAGGGAGCATCCTGTTGTCACCAAGGAACCCCCAGCCAATAGGGGGTACGGCATGGTACAAACCCCCCAATGGGGGACCAGCTGCACGGAACGGGAGAGCAGATGGGGGGGATATAAGCCACCGCTTCCCTCAGATAGCTCCTAATTTTCGTGGAGCGGGGGAAGCGGCGCACCTGAATTTTTGGACCCACCCACCCACACCTAGGAACCAGCAGTCGTCGCAGTGCTGGACAGCAACACAAACATCGGCGGGAATTGTTACAACGGATGGCTAAGGAGACACACCAACAGGGCGGTGTGTAGAAGTAGGCCACTCATTTTGGGATGCCGCACAGCAGGGTGAGGTGGCCGGACCAAGGAGGGGAGTAGCGAACGGAGACGGCGCTCGCGGCCCAGACCCGGCCGGACGGCAGGGCACAAAAAGGTAGCGAGTTGGGCCTAACTCCTTGGAGAAGCTACCCCTCCCTACACGCAAAGGGCGTGGGTGACCAGCCAAATGGTGGTCCCAGAGGTAACACGACAATGAGGACTACCAAGGATCAACGAAAGAACTGGTTTGGTAGGCGTGCCATCTACGAACTGAATGTACCACGATATTGATCTGCACAATATGATGATTGACATGTTTATGACCCAGATATGATTTATGACAATGAAAACGACATGTATGATTTATGACCCAGATATGATTTATGACAATGATGATGACATCTATGATTTATGACCCAGATATGATTTATGACCACGGCGATGGCATGTATGATTTATGACCCAGATATGTTGTATGACATGTTTATGACCCAGATATAATTTAGGGGATATTGTGTTGACATGTATATGACTCAGATATGATTTATGATCCCAATAAAACTGCGGCCAACAACCACCACAACAACTACGACCTGGTTGGCTAAGTTATTGGGATGCCTGGGGTATGGGTCTTGGGGTATATACTTCCCCACGGTTTGGGGGAGTGTGGGGGTTATGTGCCACGAAGGCCAAGTCAAGGAATGGCGTGTCCAAGTTGGGCGTATACAGCAGCCACAGAGAAATTCTTTTACAAATAGCTCATTAGGTCGAGGACAGAAATATTTCTCATACGATGTTTGAAAACACTCACTTTTACTTTTCATATATTGCGATGCACTACGGGGAAACTTGGGTGCGTTTATTTGTGTGTATGTTCATGTTGCTCTCTTCACGGAGGTGCGTCCAGGCTTAGTGGGGCTAAACCCTACGTCCCCCTTCCAACAACCAACCCCACACACAAGAAAACTAGTAGGCGCCCACCACAGCCTCTCTTGGACGCACAATAAGGGCGGGGGTAGGTCCTATGGGGGTCGGGGCACTTACCGCAGCACGGGCTTGGCTCTGGATTCTTCTGCTTTTCCCCACTGGGTCCCTCCAGCAGAGGCAGCTGGCCGGTCACAGGCTTGTCACCCCGTCCCTTGGGTACACGGTAAGATGTCACTAAGGACTCCGTTACAGTCAAGAGCTCTGCGAGGTCTTTGAAGAGGCTTCGGGCGGCCCCCGGGAGTGGTTTCTGATCTACAGTCAGTTTGCGAAATGTCAGGACAGAGCCGTGTGCGCTCCTCATTCGCTCTGCATGTTGTATAATGCGGGGCGGGGGGGCCTGCGACGTGTCTCCCTGCCCCGCGGCGTCTCCCCCCTGCCCCGCGGCTTCTCCTCCCGGCCACGCGGCGTCTCCCCCCGGCCCCGCGGCGTCTCCCCCCGGCCCCATGGGGTCTCCCCCCGGCCCCGCGCGGTCTCCTCCCTGCCCGATGGTAGTAATGTAACGTCTGAGGACAGTCTGTCCTTCCGTCCAGAGCTGTGAAAGGTCTCTCGCTAGCCTCTGCTGGGCCACAGACCCGTCCCCCTGACTTGCGGTGCCCCCTCCCTGCCCCACGGACACAGAGTTAAAACTTGGGGTCTCTCCATGGTGGTCGACGAGCCGCTGGACGGCCCCATCCCAAGACCTCAGGGCAGATTTAATTGCAATCAAGAGCGCTTCGAGTTCCCTCGAGAGGCGCTCGGCGTCCCGAGCCGTCTCACTCTGCAGCACTTCGGCTGCTGCCCGCTCTAAGTTTATACGGTAAGATTTTAGAACCGAGAGGTCGTCGTCGGGTGTTGAATTGATGAACCACACATCAATCAAGTAGAAAGTGGCGTATCTACAAGCATCCGACAATCTCACCAAGAAGGCCGCTTTACTCAAGTACTCTGCAAGGGTTGCCCAGCGGCTGCGGTCCGCCTCGCAGAGCAGCCCCAGGCTTGCTCCGTACAGATTCGAGGCGCAGCCGTGCGCGGCGCTCGCCAGCTGCAGGGCTTCCGTCAGGATGCGCCGGGAGGCATCGGACGTGACAGCCTCGATGTCTGGACTCTGGAGAGACTGCTCTGCAGCTGTCAAGGCCTCTGTAACTCGGGTCAAGAGGAGCGGGACGGGATCACACCCGTCACCCTGCCCGGCCGGGCCCCCCAAGGTCAGCTTTTCTGTAAATAATTCCTCGTCTTCCCACCACCATGGGCGGATGAAGAAAGGACTAGCCCAGCAAAATGGACTCAGCCATGAGAAGTAGTCTTCTTGCTCCTCACACAGAAAGTAAGATGTCCGGGCGGACTCTAGTGCTTCGTTCAAGAGCTCCTCCAGTGCTGCCAATAGGCGCTCGACGACCGCAGACGTGCCACCCCGTCCCAAAGTTGCAGGGTAAAATAGCAGGAGGAGCACTTGTTTACTCTCTGGTAGCGCCGCACAGCGCCCAGAGAGTCGCCGGGTGAGCGCAACTCGAGCCCTCTGGACAGAGTGGCTGGCTGCTAATAAGAGGTCTCCGAGTTCCATCAGGGGACGCGTCTTGGCCTCAAACCTCTCTTTGCGTTCCGCGTAAGATATACTCGGAAACCCGAAATATTCACTCTCAAGCATCCGTAGGGCTGTGTATTCGCTCATCTCTGCCGTGCGCTCTCTCCCGTCGCTGTCTCTTCTCGTTTATATAGCGCGCTCTCGCCTCTGTCCTCACTCCTCTCTTCAAAACCTTACCCTCCTCTTTCTACACCGCGCAGTCCCCTCCGCACCCCGCACGCTCTCTCCTCCTCTTTGCCCTGCTCTCTCTTCTAGTACCCTCCCTGCTCTCTCCTCGTTTCTGCTTGGTTCAAGTTCGGACTCTGCCCGGCGCTCTCTCTTCTTCCCTCACCCTCCTCTCCGCCTGCTCTCTCTGCCCGGCTCTCCCTCCGTCTCCCCCGCTCAGTCTCTGCCCGGCCCTCTCTCTCTCCCGCCCCCTCAACGGTTCGACGGTTTTACTGTAACTGAGCTGGGAGCGCACTTCTCTAGAGCCTGAGGCGGCGCGGGCTCTGATTGGCTGACAGCCCCTGTCTCCCATTGGTTGCAGATGCAGATGTGCGGAGCCGCGGACACCCCCAGCGCTCCTGCCATTTGGAGAGAGGCAGCTCCGTACCTTCAAAGCATTCAGAGGAGGAGAGCGCGCGGGGCAGAGAGAGATAGAGGGGGGAGGAAAAGAGGAGAG
The DNA here is from genome assembly GCF_964263255.1 of Lissotriton vulgaris. Classification (NCBI taxonomy): domain Eukaryota; kingdom Metazoa; phylum Chordata; class Amphibia; order Caudata; family Salamandridae; genus Lissotriton; species Lissotriton vulgaris. The sequence goes on from NC_141695.1 coordinate 95,534,339, forward strand.
AAGACCCCAGGGGCAGAGAAGAGAGGGAGGAGGCAAAGAGGAGACCCCAGGGGGCAGAAAAGGTAGAGCGAGCGGGGCAGAGAGGAGAGAAGACCCCAGGAGGCAGAGGGAGGAGGCAAAGAGGAGACCCGGGGGAAGAGGGAGAGTGTGGTGTCCTGGTGACACGTGGGGTAGCGCCACACGGGCAGGCCTGCAGCAGGGGAGGGAGATTAAGATTACTCCACTCTTGATATCACTGTATGGGCCAAGTCCGGCTCGAGCGGTTTTGCGCCCGTTGATTTAATTCTTCAGGGTGATGCCTGCTGTTATAATGTAGTGTGCGGGCCGGGTGGCTCCGACACCCCAGAGAGGAGATGAGCCAGCGCGGGGTATAGAGGGCACCATATGGAGCAGAAAGGAGCGCTCCAGCGGAAACGACAGGACACAGCGCGGGGAGAGAGGATTCACCATGGAGTTGAGAGATAGCGGGAAACGAAATGAGACGACTTTGGCCAACAAACACCTCTTGAAAGAACTTGGAGACCAAGACCTCTTATTTATAGGGAGGGAGGGTGTCCAGAGGGATCGAGACCGCCGACCCGTGAAAAGGTATGCAGAGCCATCAGGGGGCGCCACCGGGGGCCGGGGTGACCCGTCTGCAGCCGCCCAGCGCCTCTCGGCAGCGCCTGAGGAGCACTTGAGCGAAGCACACGAGCTCGTGCAGAGCCCACAAGAATCCGTCCTAACTGGGCATCAGACCGAACTCCGCGAGGCCGCGCGGCGCAGCCGGGGAGACCTCGCGGAGCACTCAAGTGAGGCAACGTCCTCAGTGACATGTTTAAACACGGCATCGGGAGAAGACCCCACGGGACGGGACCGGGCTCTTGCCCATCCTCTCCTAGGGTGGGGCGAGGTCGCAGACCCCGATAGAGGGGACCAGGAGGCACACCAGAATGAAGAGCGAGCCTCGTGCTGCGGTAAGTGCCCCCCCCCCCCCCCTTTAAGGATCTACACCCCCCTCCCCCCGTGGTGCGCTCCTACTGATATGTAGACTGGGTCTGGCGCGGGTGCAGTGTCACAGGGCAGCCAATGGGTGCGGTCCTTGGGGGTCACAGGCCGCGCTGCACGTGTCTCCTCCTCAGAACCCCCCCCCCCCCCCCCCCCGCACCCCTCTGCACCGAGTGAATGCAGCGTGAGCCCGACCGTCCCCGGCAGGAGCCTTCCACATGCTGACATGTAGCCCAGGCCACAATATTTTAGAAATATCGTTTTGTCAATGACTCACTACGTGTTACATTTTGGACGACCTTATACGAACATATTTTCCAACAAGTCGAAATCATAATGCTTACATGCTATAGAATATTATGTTATGTCTTCTTTGTGCACGTTTTCTCTCCAATACCCTTTCTGCTCACCTCCCACCAACACTGGCAGATTATACATACTCGGTTAGTTTAAATTCCACATATTTCATATACACTTTTTGTAACATGTTCTTATTACGACTCTGGTATTTGCTTTGTATTTTATATGTAATCTGCAGTCCATATGTAATGCACTTGGTTCTATTGTAAAACGCTCTTACACATTCGGGTAAAGTATGCTATGAAAACGCATAAATAAAATAGTAATTTGGTGTATACTAAGTAACGGCATTGAACAAAATGTAACAATATTTGTGCACTGTAAAGAACTTCCAACGCTCATGGAAAATACACGGTGTAATATGAACTATAACATTAAATACTTGAGCTCGTCGCACGTGAAACTCGCACTTTATAATTAATTGATCAGTTATGGTTTATCGGCGACAACCGTGCCCAGTTAAAGGGCCCCGCAAACTTCAGCTTGAACCCCTCAAGAGTACAAAAAAAAGGACGGAGTACCATGCCGAAATCCCCCCCCCCCCCCCCCCCCCCGATATAATTATGTGGCACTGCACCTTGAATGTTTCAGAAGTATTCTTCCCGTCTGTGTATTTTAAATCGTAACAAGACAACTTATGTCTTTGGTTTCTGCTGTCGAAGATCTAACTACTCTGGACAGTAACATATGGGTATTTGCAGTACACAGCTACAACACAACCACTGCCTAAAAAATATTCAGGCTTTTTTTTCGTTGCTTTACCTGGGTGTACGTCTTTGATTCTTTTGTAGATCACGGGCGTTGGACTATCTGTCGGGAAGGACAGATCAAATACCCGGTGCTGAACGCTGTTTTGCTCCTTGTTATAGCAGGTCTCATTGTGTACATCGTAGGTGAGTTGCTGTTTCTTTAGTTGCCCCCTATACGGGCTTTCATTTTATGAAATGCACTTTTAGTAAACATCGCACATATACAATATTTGTAAAAAATTAAGGAATCAGACATGTATGCAATTTGTTTAACATGGTATTTAAATAATAGTACAGCACAGCTCCCCCCCGTTCCCCCCATTAAAAAGAGTACAGAGGGCGCTGTTCTGTCTGAGGCAAATCCGGTGTCCGATGACAATTTAAACCATTTTTTAAAATGCCGATACTTAAAAATCGATGCCAAAGAAGACCTTCCTTGAATATGATCATCTTGCTACCAACCCTGTCCACCGGGAGAAAATAAACTGCAAATCCATTCTCACGATGTTTACTTCTTCGTTTCCGCGCCATATCGAAACACGCCAAAGTTAGCAGGAAATGGGCGGTAACATCGGGGGCGTATCTCCTTCCCCCCACTACCCCCCCCCCGCCCCCCACTAAATCTATTCTCTGGTAAATCGTTGGTTGCAGGTGTTGTATACACGGACAACAACGGCAATTGTTTTCCAAGCAGTATTTGGTTCTGACCATGGCTTCAACGGTGGCACTTCTACTGGTAATTCATAATTACACACACTCACCTGTAAAGAGGGAATTCTGTTTATTGTTGCAATTAATTAAAATCCCAACAATATATTGCAAATTACTAGAAGAACAGGTACAAGAACACGATGTTAACAAATTTGACTACGCTAAGATGTAAAAAGTAGTATGGTGCATTTCTGTACCTTCACAGACAATTCCTCAGTACATTTTTTTAGATACCGCAAAGAAAAGGATTAACTACCCTTGGTAATCTGTTTGGTTTATCAAAGTGCAGGCACAGATTCACTGCTTGTACACGATCACCGTGTTTCATAAAGTCTTGCCATAAGCAGGGTTGGATTGGGATTCAAAATCGGCCACAGCACGCAAAAAAACAGTGGCCCACATTTGCAGATTGCCTTTCCTCAAAACGCTGCTTCGGCGAAATTGTATTTAAATAAAAAAAGTCAGGGGTGGGGATACAAAATACACGGATTCGTTTAAACTGGTGACTGAAAACAAGTGAGGCTGTTCGGATACAACCAGCTGCCCTGTGGTTGTTTGAGAGCATGGGCGTCCTAGGGTGACCAACTGGCATCGTTCCAAATTCAGGACAGTGGGTTTAAAAATTCAGGACAAAGGGTGAACATTCAGGACAAAAATTCAGGACAGAAGGTCAAAATTCAGGACAGAAATTTCAGAAAAAAAGTACGTTTTCAGACACTTCAGAGGAGGTCGTACAATAGTGTAAAAGTAAGTAAATAGACAACCAACATAAGTACAAGTCAAAATACGTTTATATTAAGTTGAGACAATCGTGCACCTCACCATTTTGGTATGTACACAGCTTTGAGCAACTGCGCCGGTCTTTTTGTGGTATTTCATATGATATTTTGTTTACAGTTTGGGGTTCCTTTGATGTGTTGTGCCACCCACACTGCCGGGAAGGCAGAGGCCTTCATTACTCCCCTTAACCAAAGACCTCCTTCTGCACAGATTCCGTCACTAACTACCTCCCATGGTGCCCCTCATCTCTATATTGGGGTACAGTCTTTGCTTCCATTTACACAAAAACACACGGTGTTCCGTCTATGGCGGTAATACCAGAAGTGCTAAAACAGATTCAAAATGAATTCGGTCCAGAACCCGCTTTAAATCTAGGTATGAAATTACTGAAAGACTTCAAGCAGGTCACGGCTATATTATTAGCCAACGTAAAGGGAGAAGCAGCATCTGTGGCGATCCGCCAGAAGTTGAGGGAAACAGATATAAAAGATCCTGTGGAGCTAGCAAAAATCATAGAAAAATGCTATGAAGAATTAGGTAGAGACAGCTTGGGTGGAAAACCAGTTAAGCCCCAACTGCTCGAAAATCCTGAAAAATTATTTATTAAAAATAATTTAAACACTCCTAAAAAGAGCTGGGATGGAAATAAACAATCCACTCCCAAGGAAAAAGTTTTCCAGTCCAGAGGAAGGTCTCCTCGACGGAGGGAAAGAACTCCGACTCGAGAACGCCAGTCTCCCCAACGGGAGCCCTCTGAGAAAAGATATAACCTTAGAAATAGGGATAATCTAAAAAAACCTGATAGATATCAAAGTATTGATACACGTCCCTCTAGATCTCTTCCACAGAATTCGGAAAGAAGAGGACGGTCAGACCCAGGAGAGCACACCAAGTCCAAAGACAAGGAACCTGCTCAAAATAAGAAATCTCAATTTCAGAAAAAGAAGGTAGCTAGTATTAGAGTAATCAACCATGCCGAGAATACTGAGGACACAGTTGAAAAACGGGGAGTGGGCATTGACAATGTTGGACAGTGCAGCAGAGATCAGTATAGCGCGCAAGATCTTGATGAGTCATCTGGAGACAGTGGACACGAATGAATACATTCAGGTTGAAACTGCCGACACCAGACTTAGCGAGCCCCATAAAATATACGAAATAACATTGCGTATGGAGGGTGATAAGACTAGGAAAATTAAGAGTCTATTTTGGGATAAGCTCTCAAAAGGCTATGATATTCTGTTAGCTGAAAAAGATTGGCCCCCGGAGTTTGTCAGGGAGTGCCCTCGTGGCGAAGAAGTGATTATGCCAGCCTTCTCGAATCACATACCGATTCACAAAAAATACACATATGCAAGGAAATGGGCAGTAGCCCAGGCACCTGCATTATATAAAAATCACGTAGGATGGGATGAGGATTCTCCGCCTCACAAAATCCAATTAAAAAGTGAACCAACTGCCCAACGGCAGTATCCCATAAAGCAAGAAGCTAAAAAACAAGTCAGGGAGATCTTAGATCAACTTGAGTACCAGGGGGTGATTGAAACATGCACCTCTCAAATGAACAATCCTTTGTTTCCTGTCTCCAAGCCAGACAATTCATATCGTCTAGTTTTGGACTACAGACACCTTAATACATGTTGCAAAACTTTTGCAGTACAAAACTCGCATAGTGCAGCCCTAATGAATAATATAGTTAGGAAAAAATATAAAACGACATTAGACATTTCTAATGGTTTCTTTTGTCAAAACATTGCACCGGAAAGCAGATATTTGACCGCTTTCTCCGCATTTGGGTCGCAGAAAAAATTCTGTCGACTCCCACAGGGGTTCAAGAACAGCCCAGGACTATTCTCAGCTAGGGTAACAGAGTTACTACAAATCTATGATGATGAAGCATTATCTTACGTAGATGATATTTATCTCACAGACGACGACTTGGATACTCACTTGAAAAGAGTGAACACCATTATACTTGGGTTCGTAGCAGAGGGTTACAAATTCAACTTTAAAAAGTCCCGAATTGCCCATCTGACAGTACTGTTCTTAGGGTACGAATTATCAAGTGAAGGGAAAAGCCTAGCGGACAACTTCTTAGAGAAGTGCGCTGTACTCCAAGCTCCAAAAACGCTGAAGAATTTACAATCAATACTAGGTTTTCTGAATTTCGGAAGAACTTACATTCTAAATTACGCAGAGAGGGTTAAACGAACTAATAAAACCTGATTTAAAACAAATCAATTGGACTCAAAAACACACAGAAATTTTGAGATCACTGCAAACAGACATGTTAGCAAAAACAAAATTAGATACACGTGACAACACACGTGATCTTGTAATCCGAGTCATCCCAGGAAGATGCGGATTCACGTACCTAACCTCTAATGAGGGAGAAAAGGTACCAATTTCGATTAGTACACACAAGCAGAAAAAACATTCAGTCGCATAGAAAGAACTGTGAACGCAGTGCAAATCGCATTAGCAAATGAACGAGAACTAGCACATGGCAAAAGGATTAATATCCTCACAGCGGAATCCGCCTTCAAAGCGCTATTCAGCCCAGTAAACCTGCCTACAGTGTCACTGGATCCGAAATGGATACAGTGCATAGATTCTCTAGGAGCGGAAGATGTGAAATACTATTTCGCCCCGCAATACGAAGAACTGAATGATTTAGAATATGAAGAAGAATATCCTCTGCCAATCGAAATCCTGCCTCTCCCACAATAGGCATGTATAATCTATACAGATAGCTTTGTACAGCATTTCAATGTAGAGAGTAAATCCTACAATGCAGCATGTGCGATCATTAAAGGTCGTTGGCTGTGCGGTAAATTCAGACCGAAAGTAACAAAAACTGAATCTGTAAGAAACTGTTCGGTTCAGAGAACTGAAATCAGATCTTTAAAGATGGCGCTCGAAAATGCAGAACGCGAATTCCCCACACTTATAGTGTGCGATTCTCATTTTTGCGTCAATTCTTACAATAACAAACTGCAGGGTTGGATCGAAAACAACTACAAAGATGACACAGGTGCCACAATAAAGCATAAAATGCTTTGGGAACAGGTAGCTCTTTTACACAAAGAACTACAAAAGACTCACGTGATTCACGCACAGAGTCTTCAACGTGATGGCGTTCACGTTGCAGGGAATTCATTGGCTAATACAGCCACCGCGGAAGCAACTAACCCGGCTTCCGTAGCCACAAAAAAGCGTACAGATAAGTATATAGACGGGGAAACCATGCTGGCAGTAAAAACGACCGTAAAAGGCGACTGTGCAGCACTACCCGTAAACTATCCACTCAATTATGCATACATAATCGATGCAAACTCCGTTCCTTTTGCTCGAATCCCTGGAGTGGGGGATAGAGTAATTCCAAACATGAACAGGAGAATATTTTTAATAGCAGATGCACACATGGGTTTGGGCCTTAGGCACAGAAAGATCAAGGAATCACTGACTGAATTACAATCAGTATTCTGGTGGCCGGGAATGAATGTGGAACACCAAATATATGCAAACGACTGTGAAACCTGCAATAGGGATCGCAGTAGCGAACCTTGCTACCGGCTACCAATCAGAAAGAGCGTAACGCTGCCTACACCCCATCCTGCGTCCTATTAATAGTTTAGACGAAATGCACTTAAATAATGAGGCCACCAGCGCTCGGCTGACGCTAGAACGGTTATAAAAGATTAGCGAGTCCATATCGGCATATACGCAATTACCACGTTCCATTCTGACCAGGGTCCTGCTTTCAGCTCTCGAGCCTATAAGGAGGCCATGGCCAGTGTGGGAATTGGGTTGTGGTATTCTTGTCAGTCATACAATAGGTGTGATAGAAAGAAAAAACCGGGGCATAAAGCAATCTATAACAGCGAAGGTATTAGGTTCAGGCGCTGGGTGGGTCAAACATTTAATAAGTGTCCAGACTAGTCTTAACAACATGCCAAGAAATTCTCTAAAAGGTTTCAGCCCATACGAACTATTGTTCGGAATTAGAATGAACGTTCAGGACCTCGATAGTCAGATGTCAGTGGTACAAGAAGAAACAAAGCACTTTGATGTAAAGGATCGTTTGGCTGTTTTACAGGAACTGAATGAAACAAGAAAATCATTAAGCAACATAAAGTTAAAGCAACAGCCAAGTACCACTGACGAGGCACCACCCGCAACAGCCCCAGCAAGGCCTGTCTGGATTCCAAAGATTGGGGATCTAGTCAGAGAAAAGATCGCGGTTAAGAAGGAATTTGGGCCTTCTTACAGAAAAGCAGTACCTGTCTTAGCAGTCACCGGAACAAGATCAGTTGTGCTACCGCCCCTTGCTGGTAAAAAGGAGAACAGAATCGTGTCCATCGATCTGGTAAAACCACAAGCATGTGGCCTATAATCAACAGTAGGCCCAGTGGACTCCCAAGAAACAACAGAATACCCAAACTTGCAACAATCCAAGAGGTTCAAACTGAAAGACTCATCACATTCGATCAGCCTGCAGTGCACAATGAAGGACTATGCAATACAGCCATGGAACTCGTGCCTCTTGAAACACAGATTGAAACAGTTCGTCAAGAAACAGCACCAGTCTACAATGATGTGGCATCAGAAAGTGCTACCGAGAGACAGATTGAAAGATCAATCCCATCAATTGACAGAACTGCCTCTGGTTATTTCATCAACTTCGACAACTTCTCTGAAGATTTAAACAACCCCGAAGTGATGCCAGAAACAAAAAAGTCTTTTAAAGAAAAAGCAACGGAACTCTTTCATCAACTGAAGGAAATCTACCTTATTTCCCCTTGGCTGGAGTTCTGGTTTGGTCTAGGTGTATTTTTCCTCCTGCTTTGGCTCATCATGGTACTATGTTTGGGAAAATTCATTGAAGGAAAATATATTACAATGGACACAGCAAGTCAGAACATCAACCTAGTCCTGAAACCACACAGATCATCCCACGTGAAGAAAAGAGAACTGTCAACAGTAAATGTCACAGCAATTCCAATACCTGGTGGGGTAGTATGGGAGAAAACAGACTATGAGATCTATGGTCCGGTCGAAATCCTGAAGTATCCTCATCAACTGAAGGTTTCCTTAAGTGACTTTGTTACACCTAGTACATTCTCTGATGATTGGGACTTTAACAGTATTAATGACATGATGTCTGATTTAGTAATGTCAGCTAGATTCACAGATCATGATTATTTACAAGGTTCATCTAGTTATGAGCAGTTATTCTGTTACACCCACTATGGGGATCATTACTTGCATAAATCTGCACAGCCTAGAAATGTTTTTATGTATAATCAATGGGAACATTGTTCTACACCACCTAAAAGCAGTTCTAAAGCATTTTTTGAGAAAATTCAAATATTTTTCAGGGTTTAACACAAGTGATGCAGAAACGTTTTATTATAAACTGTTAGATAAAACAGGCATGAAAACAATGCTGACAAATTCTAAATTGATATATTCAGAAGCATTTTATGACAAAATGATGACATTTGGTTTTGATTATTGGAAAAATAATATTGAAACGAAAACGATTTGGGGTACAAAAGATTGGCAGGTGCAAGGCATAGAAGCACTATTTAGAACCTGCATGATACCAGAACAAATGTTATTTTTAAATGACACTGTACACCAAACATCTTGTCTTGGCCTAGCTAAGAACAAAGACCTTAAAACACCGTCTATACCAAAGCCAATAGCTGAGAATGCAACTGCAGATAATGAGTTAGACGTGTCACACATTTTACATTTCAACAGAACACATCCTGATTGGAAAAGTGGTTAATCTGGCCTACAGACACAAATAACTGTCAAGATAGGTTCCTGAATAAAACACAGGGTTTAAAAATGACCAGATTAGACCCTAGATACTCCCAGAGACAACATCCAGGGATTATAACAACATACAGTGTAGGGAAACTCTGCCTAGAATGGCTAACTACATCCACACTGGCTGAAATTAAGCAACACTTGTCTTTATTAAAAGATGGTGCTGATTTGCGCGATTTCATTTCTGGACCACGCAAACAGCGTCAAAAGCGTTTCATAGCGACCAGCATCTATGCTGCTTACAACGAGGCTTGGAAAGTAAAGCAAATTGAAACTGCTGAAAAGATACGAGAAATTGATCGTATTAATTTGGAGAAATCACTTTCTGTGGTAGACAATGGGTTAATGACTCTGTCTTCCAGAATATATTCGTTGGACAATATTGTATCCTCTGCCTTTGATGTGATAGACAGAGATTTGCTAATGTTACAACATGGCCAGTCTCAATTACGCTCTATTATAGAATTAGGCTGGACGCTGCAAAATCTTCGTTCAGGCTATGTGCCTTGGCGTTTAATCAACACAACGTCATTGTTTTCCAGTTTTAACCTTACTGATAAACAGATCAGTTTGGCACAGAAAGGAGCAGACTATACAATCCTGAGCATCGAAAAACTCGAGCGATTACCATTGACAATGTCAGAGAGTCCTGTCATTGAATGGATAATACACGGAATTATCACAATTCCGATAACAACTTTCCGCTTTAAAAAGTGCCTTGAGTACATACCTGCTGGCCAATATGAACAATTGGGTAAGGGATATGTTAAATCCGAATGGAAATTACCATACACTCATTCTTGCTATAGTGACAGCGACAAAAATGTATTTCTTAGTGGTGACAACTGTAAACACTCACTAAGCGGTATACTTTTGTGTCAGGGTATTAATTTACACGGAGCATGTGATGGAAATTCAAACAACCTTTCATGCCACCAGCTAGTCACACCTGCAACTCAGATAGAGCCCTTCTTTATGCAACTCGCAAACGGGAGTTACATTCTAAGAACGGATCACAGGTGCTGTGGCCTCGCGCCAGGGACGAGTTATCTAGTACAAGTAACGTCCATGGTCAAATGTTGCATGCAAGCATTGTTTCCGAGCGGGCCTCCAGACATAGTGACTCCCATCTGGCCTCGTCTGAATCTCTATTCTATACGAATTGATACATTAAGCAAAATGAAATCTGTACTTTTACAGACAACAGTGCCTATAACGTCATCTAAAGAGACGTATGATCTTCTAGTCGCAAGGACGGCTACTGAGGTCCATGACCTTTTATCAACAAATTGCCCCGTGCATTTCGTAGAGATGTTTAGCCAACTCCTTAACATGTCTAGTGCAACAAGCATCCCAGGCATATTTAAGACAGTCTTTACGGGACTGCTAACACCCTTCCAGGCAATTTTGGGAATCTTTCCTAATTTTGTGCACTCCATTTTTGGCGGTATACCACTATTTTTGGGACTCATCGCAGGGATTCTATTTTTGACCCTCCTACTTCGTTATGGCAAGCCTCGCCTCAGACATAGCTCCCATGGGAATGGAAGAGACAATCCTAGCAATGCGCTACAGGGACAGGATAACTAACGTCCTCGGATTGGCCAGGCTGAGAGATCTAAACATGACCTGGTTCCTTTCATTCAGACCGATATGGCAAAATTGCATTTTACCTGTGCTACGGTGTATGCTTTGCGGCGATGAATGCGTGTTGGACATCTGTCTTTCACTTCCATCAGCAGTACCAATGGACGTCGATACTTTGCTCAGTCCAATAACGGCTCACGCATTGTGTTGTCCCCAGCGGCTACCAATCCTGATGACGGCATTCGTGGAGACTCCTGTACTACAGCCAAGTGGTAACAGTGGAGCGAGTGACAAAAGCAACATCATCCAGGTACAACGTTCTGTGAGCATTGCTGGTCCTGCCTTCGATGACAGCAATCATTCTCACACCTGCCAAGTTACAGCGCTATCTAATTTGGTTGAACTATCACCTGATTTTGTAGACCAATTCTTTGCGAGCCTGTCTGATACGATGTTCTCACCCACAGAGAAACAATAACTTTTTTAGAAGCTTTTCCGACACACAGCGTTCCCATGAACTCTGAATTCGGCCTTCAGTTTTGATCAACAAAAACTGCCAGGAGCTTTGGAAATCTATTTTCTTTGAATTGGACAATTTTTCTAATATTGACCTTTTTTTGGCACGAACAATTCTTTGCTTAACGTAAAAACTATTCTTAGAGAACAGAAGCTTCACACTTCTATTTCTAAACACATCTAGAGACATAACAAACATAACACCAGCCTCTAGCACACATGTTATTACAATGCATTTTTATGTGATGATTTATCTCGCATTTCTTCTGTCAGAGATACTTCATGTGTAATTCCTTTTGCATAATCGTTCATTGATTTCATATGCAATAATTCTTGAATGATTTCTATGCTTTAAAAATACGTACAGTACCTAAATTCCATGTATTACAAGTACGCCTATTTCGAATGCATTTATGTATTTTGGGGTGGGCAATGTTATACATGCATCTAATTGCTTAGTTTTAGTAATTTAGATGGACATGAAAACGTGGAGTGGGTGTTGCGTGCTTATCTATGTTCCTGATCGATACTGTGACCTTATGCCCCTATTCGGCTATAAATCCCTTTATTCCCTATATTGGCATAACCGTTCAAGTGCGATTTTCTGTAAAGTAATCTCTGGCCTCACACGAACAGAGCCACATTCCAGCATGACTCTCTGCTACTTCCTTTGCGACCAATTAGTGCAATGACAGAGCAGCAGTCACTATCTGATATTCCTAGATAACACTCCGAGTTCTCCAACAAGATAAAAACTCAGCAAACCTGGAAATCCCCGCTTGCTATGTTTTGATTAGTAATGGAACTCTAATGAGCAACTGATAACTGCCACTTCCTAGTGACATCTTTAATTGACGTCTTATGTCCAGCAAACTTGCGTCAAACCCGGCACCTGTCAGGTATAAATATTACCAACGTTGCCTTAAGCAATGAGCGAGCGAACCTGTTGCTGATGCCAGCTGCCTGCATGACCCCGTGTTGGTAAAAACTAGCACTCTGTCGCTGCAGCCTGCTATCCTGTGGTGGTGAAGCTGCTGATTACCATTATCGCCGCTACAGCGCGAACTATGGTACAGTACGCTTGAGGAGCCGTGCAGCCGTCCTCTGCGAAGACATCCAGCCCAGCTGCCCGCGGACGCTGTCACCCCTCCTTCCTCGACGCGCTGAGAGAAGCCGCTGCCTTTCTCGTGCAGAGAAATCCAGTCCCGGCGCTTCCAGTTTACCCTCGCAGGTGACTGGGATATCGAGAGAGACCCCTGAAGGAGATACCAATCCTCCATCATTCTATTCAGAGGTATGGTGTTGACTAAACCCTTAGACGAGAATTCTTGAAACAAGCCTTGGCAAAACCAACTTAACTTAAGCTACTTACTTACTCCCCTTTTCACGTGTTAGGCTTAGGTCAGGCACACTGGGGTAGGCTTAATTAGAAGCACCAGTTGAGTATGTTAGCCTAATGTATATATGACTGTATATATGTTTTATTACTTTTAAACCATTGTATGGCTAAGAAACCATATCAATGCTTTTACAGTTCTATTTCGCTATTCTTATCTTACTGTACGTACTTTTTATAATAACAGTTATTGCAATTGTGGCAATTAATTTCTCTTGTACGAGAAGAAAGACTGTTCAATAAATGTTAACCCTTTATTGATACACGCCCGTCTCTCTATTCTCTACATCTCGTGAAAGTAAACTGCACTAGACTGACTGAGTGAAATCTATGTCTATTGTTTCACACGACCCTAGAGATCGACTCTTGATCTGAGGAGCAAAGTTGTCATGTTGCACGGTTGTTGGAAAACTGAATCCCTTCTTGTCTGTGCCAAGGAAGCTGATCACTTCCTATGCAGAGAAGAAAGTTTCCAGTGACCTCTGAGCTAGTTGGTAACACAACCTAATTAAGTTTAGCATAGTCAGTGGAGGCCTGGAATATAAGCAGTTCCACGTCGATACTACTGTTTATGTTATTCCAATGCGCAGGGCCTAGTGGGAAACTAGGAACTACACTACAGTGGCACATGTGGCAAATCCATAATCATGCGGAAACTGTTGAAGCCGCACCATCACATAATTCCAGTGACCCCGAAATACTAACTGTGGGTATAACACATAACAAATTGTTTGGGGTTGTCTTTACAATTATTATACAAATAAATACTTTGCTCTGCATGTTACACTTTGTGCTTTACAAGAGGTGCATTATGCCTCTATGCTTCTTTATGATGAGTCAAAACAGGGATTAGTGAAACCTCAGATCTCTCCAAGAGATACTTTAATCACTAGAGTTAAATAGACATTTTTGTTATGGCCCAAAAGTTGCAGACGCGCAAAGCACTCAGAAGGCTTTGCCTTTCATCCTGACGGATATTTCAAAATGTAGCTAGGTCCTCCAGCACGGCTCCTCCACAAAAGCAGCATGCTGTGCCCTAGAACTATGCAGAGCATGGCACCCCACATGCTGTAACTAGACAAGGGCCCATTGGAAGGGAGAGGCCAAAAAACAAAAAATACCCCCCGCTTTATATGGCACTAAATAAAGTAGCAAAGTGAGCTATCCCGGTCTCTCTTTTTGAAGTCTGTGAAAATTGTTACCCTAATAAAAATTTGCAAAAATAATAAAAAAAAGTATGCTTTTTACAGCAGGATAGAATCTTGGCCAAAAACTGCATTTACCTATATTGACCTTTGTATTTTATTCTTTCTGTCTTTTCATTTTCTTTCTTTCCTTATGTCCTTTCAATCCACCTTTGTTCTCTACTTTTATCTTTACATCCTCCATTTTTTTCCATCTTTCTGTCTGTGCATCCTTTCATTTTGTCTCACTCTCTCTATTCTTTAAATGTATATTTCATTTTCTTTTCATATTTCCATATTCCACATTAACATTAATTTTGTGTTCCTTTTTTCCATTTGATCATCCTCTTGTCCTTCCTTCCATTGTTAAATCTAAATCTTTCTCTATCTTTCCAGCTTTCTTTCATTATTTGCTTTCTATTCTTCCTTCTCTTTCTCACTCCATTTGCCCTGTGCTTCTTTTTGATTTACCAAGAACCAGATACCACACATTATCATTATTTCTCTTTGTGTCGCTGCTTTTGGCTACTTCAGCACCCTCTGCCCCCGCGCCCCCCCCCACACACACACAAACACACACTCAAAGCTGCATCACAGTGATCATTCCTGCTTTTATTTATCTGTTTGTTATTCTGCCCTGTGCTGATCTGCGAGTCACAGATCAAAGTTAGGAAGGGCCATGAACCACTGATCTGCAACTCCCCCTCCCGCCCCCTACCCTTCCTCCGGTGCTTCTCCACACCTTTGGCCCATTATCATTCTTTAGGTGAGAATCATCCACATCAGAATGAAAATGGGCCCGTACAAAGACTGAGCGAGGTCGGGGAGGGGCTGTTGCAGCCTCAGAGAAGTGCGAGCTGACTCTGATTGTCCCAGGGGAACAGCACAGCTGGCTGCCATCCCCAAAATTACGGACAAACGGCGTCCGTGAAAGAAATGCCTACGGACAACGGACAAGGGGCCCAAATAACGGACAGTCCGTGAAATTTACGGACGGTTGGTCACCCTAGGGCGTCCACAGAAATTTTTCCAGGGGGGGGGGGGGCAAAATGTTAACATCTCCCCTGTTTTTCTGACTGCTTTCTCCAATTTCCTGCTTTTGTCCCGTTTTTTTACTGCTTCCTCATTCCATTTTTCTGAGTATTAGCTCATGCTTCTGCCTTGTTTTAACTGCTTTTTCCTAATGTCTGTTTGCTATTGGTTGTTTTGTTATGGGGGGTTGGGGGGGGGGAGTTAGTTAGTGAGAGAGATAGTGTTAGTGATTCAGATAGTTAGTTATTGAGAGAGAGTTGGAAAGTTATTTAGTGAGAAAAAGAGAGTTAGTGAGAGAGAGATAGTGAGTTAGCGAGAGAATGAGAGAGTTAGTTAGTGTGAGGGAGAGAGAGACAGTTAATTAGTGTGTTACGCATATGACGCGGTCCTTCTCGGACGCACACCAAGGAGTCTACAGATTTTAATTGATGGTTTTGTACTTTTTATGAGCTCATTAGACCTGTCTGTTAATTTGAGTAAATCTTATGTTTTAGCAGTAGGCAACAAACCCTGTAATAAATGTACCTTCACAATAGGGAGCCATAAGATAGAGAAAGTTAAATCATTCTCGTATCTGGGCTTACTATTTGACGGTGCATTAAAATTTAACTGTCTGGTGGAGGAACGCTGCCGCAAGATGAATGTCACAAACGGGGCAATTGCAGGATACGGACGAAGGTTGGGGAGATGGTGCCCTGAACAGGTTTTGAACTTGTATAACTCCATGTGTTGCTCTAATGTTACCTATGGGGCAGAGGTGTGGGGCTTTGTGAACATTTGTCAACTTCAGCGGGAAGAGAACAAACACCTACGCTCCGTCCTGAAAGCCCCACAGAGCCTAGCTGCATCAATTACACACAGGGAGTTAGGGATATCTTATCTTGAAGACCTGGTGAAGGTTAGGCCAATCTTAGCTTGGTTAAAAATCTGGGTAAACCCAGAGGCAATTTTAAGCAGTGAAATTATGAATGATTGCCAAGGAAGACATAAATGGACGGGAATCCTGTGGCTCAGTTATGTTAAGTCTGCATTGGAAATATTGGGCCTTGGGAATCTTTTCTCTGATCCAGCAGCAATTACACCACAGCATAAAAGGACTGTAAAAAAAGTGTTTCTGGTACACAGGGCTATACAGAGAACAGAGCAAGAAAGGGCCAAAACCACAGTGTGTGCCTATAACCTAGTAAAGATCACTAAAGGAATGGAACCTTATTTATATTTGATATATAACGCTCAGGACAGGTTTTTAATGAGCTGTTTTAGGCTCAATCTTTTACCTATTTATTGGCATCACCATTAGGGTATTCATCTACAATTGAGCAGAAGGGAACCTGCGGCTGCGACAATAGGTCTCCGCAGGATTCCCTTCATTTTGTATTGTTATGTTCTTTTTATTCTGAGCCCAGGCGTAGATTCTTGGTTGATATTTTAAAACAAGCTAACATAAAAAGTGCTCAAGAAGCTTTGATCTTTCTACAACAAGCGACTGATCCCCTTACAGTGTGCTGTATTATCAATTTTATTAAAGTAGCGGTACGTCTGAGAGCAACTAGAGGGGGGGGAACTGTGAGGTTCTTAGTGATAGGTGTTAAAGGTCAGTTATATCCTTTTTTAACATTGCAACTTGTTTGTATTAATATTGGGATTCATGTAAGTTTAATCGTTTTTTAAAGGGGTGAAAAATTGGGGTGGGGGAATGCTCATTGTATGTTTGCACTTTTATGGTGATTTTTAATCATCGAATAAAGAATCCTGACTGACTGACTGACTAGTGTGTTAGTGAGAGAAGTAGTTAGTTAATGAGAGAGTTAGCTAATTAGTGAAAGAGTGAGTTAGTGATGTAGTTAGTGAGCTAGTGAGTTTGTGTGCGAGAGAATTAGTGAGCGAGTGAGAGAGTTAATTAGTGAGGTTTTGAAAGAGTTTGAGTTATTTAGTTTGTTAGTGTGAGTTAAGTAGTAAGTTAGTGTTAGTGTGAGAGATAACAAAATAGAGTTTGAGGGAGTGTGTTAGGTATGGATAGTGAGAGTCAGTGTTTTTTGTTAGTGAGAGAATTAGTTAGTGTGATATGGTGAGAGAGAGAGTTAGTGAGAGAGAGTTAGAGAGGTAGTTAGGTAGTGTGTGAGTTAGTGAGTTAGTCTTTTGGTGAGAGTGAGATAGTTACTGAGTTAGTGAGAGTATGTTAAAGTGAGCATAGTAATTTTTGTGACTTTTAATATGTTGGTCATTGGTGTAGCTATTACTGGTGCAGCATTGCAGTGGCATTGTAGCGTAACGGGTTGAGGACTAATTTTTGTCTAGATTTTTGCTTTCTTGTGCTAGATTAATCCACTATAATAACCTAAAAGGAGTCCAAACTAACGTGCCGATAATGTTTATAGTAGATGAACATAAAGAGAATGCTAAGCGTCTCAGCAGACACCAGCCTAATTTAAGCTCCATGCAGGTGCTAATATTACAGTTCTGATGTAAGTAAAAATGAACTGTTTTCCCCAGGACATTGCAAAAGAAGTTGAAAACTGTTTTAAAAATGATGTTACGGGGGACACTTTCTTTCTCTCACAGGGCCAGCCCGTTAATGTATGCCTAACTAGCGGGGCAGGGGGTCTGAGCAGAAGTGGCCTCGCTTGTTTTCAGTGGCCATTCTGAAAGCTTACCAAGGAATGCTTTCCACCCAATGCTTACCATTGGCTTTGTGGTTAATTCTCAGCTAGCGTAGGCTGCGCATATGCGCAGTCTCGCTGGCGAGATTTAATGACATAGAATATCTTTCAGTAGCAAGATTAATCCCCTCCCCTCTTTTCCATTGGCTGGCGTAACCATTCATGCTAAATGGTGGCCAGTCATTGGAAAAGAGGTCCCTGTGACATACTTTTTTCTCTTTTAGCCCCCTCCTTTTCAGACTGGCTTCCTTGACTTACTGCTGTGATAAAAGGTTTCGTATCTTCTTTATGGGGCGAAACAGATGGCCCCATAAAGAAGATAAGAAACCTTTTAAGTCAGGCTGAGGCCGTCCGAATGGGGCGGCTCTGAAAGAGAAATGTGTACGTTGTCGCGAGTGCCGAGATTATACCAAAATAAAAGAAATATATATTTTTTTCTATTTCTTTCATTTTGGTATAATCACGGCACCCACGCTTTACTAATACCATTTTAAAAGTAAAGCACAGGTGCTGCAATTATACCTAAATGAAAGAAATAGAAAAAACATCTATTTCTTTCATTTTAGTATAATCGCAGCACCCGTGCTTTACTTTTAAAATGTTATAAGCAAAGCGCGGGTGCCTAGTTTGCGATGAACGAAGACGCACTCCTGGGGGTCACTCGCCTGGATATCGGTACCTGCAATCATTGCCGAATTAGATGTTAGGCTGGTGAAAGTCTGCATGCGTGCAGTGTGTGGCGTAAATCACATTAAACATCACCTTTATTTACATAGCGGGTGCCTACCCCGCATTGCCGCATTTACAAAGGAAAAGAATCACTGCCAGGACCCGGAAGAAGCAGGAAGTCAGGCAGCCCTCGCCGAGACGTGGGCAGGGCTTGACCAGAAACCAGCAGGAAGTGGGCGTGTGGACCGGTGGGGCTCCCGTGCTGGTGGAGAGCCCAACAGATGCCGAGAAGGAGAGCCTGAGTCCGGCAGCAGCCCACCCCTCCTCCGTGTTGCCCTGCCTGCACCCTTGTGGAAGTAAGGGGAGCTCCCCGACATGCCTGCCGATCAGAAGGTGTCTCCACAGCTGAGGAGAGGCGGGACCGGCCAAGGTTCACTGCCGGTGCCCTCCCGCTGCCTCAGAGTCATCGCCAGAGTAGCCCAGCTGAGGAGGGCTCCCACGAGCAGCACACGCACCAGGAGCAGTGCCGGAAAAGGGGAGTCCCCGCAACAGTCCAGTGAGTGGAGCTCCATGTGAGGTGATTGGGGGGTGTGTCGCGGCACACTTTTGATGCCCGCCCGGTGACCTGGTGCTAATTTCTCGTTCCCGCTGCCCGCGGACAGTGGGCATCGGCAGCGCCTTAGGAGCATTTTTTCCACATCTTCCTGTTGGCAGTTAGGAGTCCCGGAGTGGGGCTTGCGTGGACGGAGCCCAGAGCATCGCATCCTGCAGGGCTGGGGACGTGTACGATATTCTCGGGTGGTCACCACTGCACAAGCGACCAAGGTGCTGCATTATTCGGACGTGATTGTGGTAGAAATGAGTGCACTGCATTACCTGTGGCTAACTTCTGTGCACCGGAACAGGGTGCCGGCTGGACTGGGGTGGATACGTGTGCATGGGGACCAGAGTGCCGCACTGGTCGGGGGGGATACTTGTGCATGGGGACCAGAGTGCTGACTGCTGTAGACACTAGTGCAAGAGAGACAGCGTCCCATACCACTTCGGGGTGAGCACTGGTGAGGGGAGCCAGGGGGTTTCTCTGCTCTTAGGTGAGCACTAGTGCATGGGAACCTAGGAGCTGCACTGTCCTGGTGGGACACTCATGCACAGAAGACGGAGGCGTCGGTCTTCCATCGGCTCTGCAAGGATTAAGGTCCAGGGACTGTGTAAGTGACTCATACGATGGATGCCAGGCACTGTTCATTTTATCAGGGTGCTTGTTGTTTGACCGGGCGTTAAGTTTCCACGTCTTTTCTTTATGGTTTCTGGTGACGTAATCTATGTACCTACGTCATCACTTGGCGCTAGTTCGGCGTGTCCCACAGAGCGAGTCATGGAGCGCGCCGGAGGGGCAGAGTCCAGGATGCAGAGAGGTTCAGGCCGGGGCAGGAAGAAGTAAGTGCAGGAATAGGCTAGGGCAGAAACACTGAATTTAAGTAGTAATGTCATAGAAAATGCACAGAGAACCCCATCCGTCAGTCTTTCCTAGAATTCATACAGGGGATCCATGTTTACGTTCTTTTGGGCTACTTGTGATCAGCACTGGATTGATTGGGAAGGATTGGCAATCCAGTGACCAGGAAAACCAGCCAAACATCATAATAATCAATTAATCAAATCAAAACAAGTGACCAATCAACACCAAGTAATACCAAGTAATTAACCACTCGAGCAGGCAAGCAAGCAATCTTGAACAAATCGCTTGGGGTGCCGACTACAACTGTAACCCCATGAGAGCGCTATGAGGTCAGGGAAAGTCAGGAAAGCGACAAACAATGTCCCGGCAAGAAGGCGCGACAATAGCAAGCCCAAGGCACCAAACGAAACAAACAACTTGTTGGAGCAGGAGCTATCTCCATCAGAAAACCTATTCTATGAAGAGGTAGACTCGGAAACCCTGAGCAGGCCGGCAACTAAGGGTCATCAACTAAAAATGTACACAATCTTCTCATTATAGAAAGATCCTGGCTTGTTCCTAAGCACCTCAAATAGCAATCTCAAGGGACTCCCTTCCCTTACCCCATGGAACCCGAGGAGAGCACCCAAAACACTGCCCCTGGAGGCGAAAAAAGTGAAAACACCGAAAATATAACACAAGATATAACGAGATATGAGAGAGGCATAAGGGCTGGATGGGGGCAAGATCAAGGAAGTGGGATTGAGGGCAAGGCTGAGTGTGAATTGAGATCCCGCACACCCAAGAAAGCCCCATCCAGGCCGAAATGACTGGCATTGGCAACGGCTGCTGCAGGGAAAATTACAACGTCAATAATAGCACCACTTACGAAAGGGGCTACCCGCTTGAGCCGAAGATAGAAATCCTGCCAACTTTGTAGCCATCAATTACAGTAATAGGGGCTGAACAAAACAATAAAGAGCTCACCAACAACAGAAAATCAGATCCAGCCATAAATTCTGAGCCACAAACCCTAAGACAGCCATCAACCAAGGACCCTAACGCTCAGGATCAATTAAGAACAAACCCAGGATTCAATATCAGCAATCTAGTGACAGTTATCGCCACAGACCAGGCCCCAGTCCAATCGACTCAACCAGACCATGATCCAGAGGAAGATGGGAGAGAGCTAGGAAAAACGCTGAAAAGACAGTACACTGAAGAAACAGAAGAGATAGAAGAGATAGAAGAAACAGAGATAGAGCATGATCAAACGGATATTCCTAAACTAGAAAATGCCCCTCAGATTACAAAAGAGGAGTGGGAGAGGCTAGTAGCATCATACTCCCCAGTTATCCCTCAGGAGGAAGACAGCAAACGAGAACCCAATATTAATCCAATCACAGGAGAGCTTTCAAAGGGACCGGAAATACTGTGGTCATCCTTGCTAAACACGTTACAGCTCTCAATAAAGGCCATGCAGTACCACTCAGACAAAATGGATATGCAATTATCCCTCCTAAACTTCCTAGCAAACACATATCCAATATCGATAACAAGCTGGCAGACATGAACGGCATAATCAAGAGGGTCCAAGCAGAAACAAAAATAACACAGCCGAGTTATGCCTGCTACACAATTGTGGAGAAACGCACAACAATCCCATTATTACTGGGGGGTATCCTGTCTGATTAAAAAAAAAAACTGACATCGCAAAAGATGAAGCAAACTCGGGCATTGCGAATGTATCATCAAATCCACATTTCAGCCAGTCAAGAGAACAGCTTGGGAGCTTAAATCTGATGAGCTCTGCACATGATCCCCCCAGTAGCCTCAGATGCAATAAAAGAGACATAGACGGTAAGGACATAAGTCCACTCCAACCACTAGGAGGTATCGGGCAGCAAAAAAACAGAGACACAGAACCTACCCAATACATCAAATCCTAAAACCAAGAACGGGCACATGGCCCAAACCCCCAAAGTGGTGGATCCAAACAGCCCAAATACCTTGGAGAAAATCAAAGACGAAACCTACGCCGCAGTTGCAGGGAAAGCCTCAAAGATGCCAGCAGAAATACAACAAATGGATGGCTCTGAGCAATCGAACATACATCCCAGCTACACACAGGGATAACAGGGTAATGTTCCAGAAATCATCAATCATCAAAGCCCTCACGGCCAAAGCATGGGGAAAGAAAGCCCGGAAAAACCCAGGAAACAAAATAATATCGGGTGAAAACAAAAAAGAAAAGGGAGAAAAAAGACCAGTAACATAAAAGCATTCTTTAAAGTGGTAAACTCGACCCCAGAAGAAGAAGATGAAGCAGAAGTAGCTAGGCCAACTGCGGCCATAATAACATCACCGGCCAAGGAGACTGTACAAACTGCACAAAGTCAGAATTCCAACCATACAGATAAAGGCACAAACTGCGAGCGCCAAACAGGAACCATTCACCGAAAAAATAACCCCACCAATGGGACAAAGAGGGCAGACAGTAAAAACCCAAAGGCTGGGAATGTCGCAAGTTGACATCAAGGGAGCTCCCCTGATACAGGGCCCTACGTCGGTAGAAGTCACGGAGGTATCATAGGCGCGGGTAGATGAGCCACTTCTCGGAAAGAGAGCCGACTGGACACGGGCCAAACCAGTCACAGAAGAACCTAAATAACGGGACCACAGGCAGGAGGGAGCCGAAAGTGGCATAATCTTACTCATTCCGGTGTACAAGTCAAGAGGCAGAGGGGACACTCTCAACCGAGGCAACATTTTACGCCTACTATCCACCATCAGCAACCTGACGAATATAAGTACAAATGACCTAGAATCTGTGGAGTTTGCACAATATAACTACCTGTCAGATCAAGAGGTCACCAAAACAACATGGGCCACGCGGGAAATAGCCGAAAGAATCATGAAGATGGAACCGTGCTTCCAAGCATGGGGGATACGCCTAAAAAGACAGAAAAAATGGGGGATCCAGAACCACTATGTCAGGCACTTAAAGAGAGAGACGATTGCAGCCTCCCAAGCAAACAAAAAACAGTGAAAACGGAGAATGTACTGAAGGGGGCCCGACGTTCATCAATCTTAGAGATGGACACCAACTCACTGAGCCCCAGGCAAACTCAAGGAGCACTCTGACAAAATGACTGGAATTGGATAGCAAGGACCATTAATATCAGGGCCTTGAAGACATGACAAAATACGCAACGAAATATTGCAACAAAACATCAATTAAGAATATGTTCTTGGAAAATAAACAGTCTGGGGAACAAAGCTGATGATACTCAGCTTCTACTTTATCTCCAAAAATTTGACATAATTGCCCTTCAAGAGACCTGGTCAGATCAACTGCATAAAATACAGGGCTTTAAAGCATATCATCTACCAGCGATAAGAAATGCCAAATATGGCCACTTAAAAGGAGGCCAAACAATATACACTTCAATAAAGAGTAGTAATGAAATAAAGAACAAAGATGTTAAGCAGTTAGGCAACAATGGCATTAAAATATTAGAGCTGGATCTAGGGGGAATAGAACAAAACCAAAAGCTAACATTGCTAAATGTATATTTACACCCTCATGAGAAAAAAGCTGGGATGAAACTACTGATTGCAGAAGTGACAAAAACACTGTCAGAGGAGTTATCATCTAACCTCATAGTAACAGGGGACTTCAACATATATCTTGGAGGGCCCCAGACAAGGGATTCAATTCTGGAAGAGCAGTTTTTGGCATGGGGCAGACCACAACAGGAGGCAAGCAAATGGGTTAAACATAACAGTCTGGCAAGAGACAGTTTAAAGGATTCAGAACATCCTAATCTTTTAGCTCTAAACGGCCGTTTCACAAACAACAGCCCCTCAGCAGAAACTTTTCATAACCCGACCGCAAGTTCAAGCATAGACTTTACATTCACATCTCTACAATTTTTCGTCAAAGTCTTGGATTTCCAAATAGGAAGGATGTCAGCCAGTGACCACTTACCGCAAGAGATCACCCTTAACATCCACGGGGTAGCGGTAACTTTGCCAGCAGTAAACTTCGTATCTTCACTTTCAGTCACACAAAAAAATGTAATATGCATAACTTGGAAGGCTTTGAGAAGGAAGCGAAAAAAGCACTGTGACTCTGATAGACAACTTAAGTTTATGGGAGCTATTCACCAGCAGCCTTGGGACTGCACACACAAGGAAACAAAAGGTCCACACAACAACGGTAGCCCAAAACCAAAAAAGCCCCATAAAGTGACGTCATACCATGGAAGGTTACGACATGTTAATAAAACAAAACACCAACCTAAATTAAACAATAGTGGAAGATTCTGGAAAATGGTGAACAACCTCCAGAGCCTGAGAGGACCCAGCATTAATTCTCACCTTACTGAAGAAGCTTGGTCCAATTACCTTTTTTCTCCACTTTAACATAGCACCAAAGATCACCATAACGGGGCTTTCAGAACCCAACAGTAAAGTCGTAGATTGCGCCCTACTAACGGAGACCACAATATTGGCCTTCACAGAAAAACAAATTATAAGGAGGATAGCGAAATGAAAGATAGAGTGGGTGCCGGGCCCCAATGGAATCCCCCCATTCTGTACAAACAAAACCCGTAATACTGGGCAGCGGCGTTATCACCACTGTGTAAACAGATTTTAGAAACTGAAATAATTCTTGAATCATGAAAAGGCTCAATAATAGCTCCAATCCACAAAAAAGGCAGCATAAATGAACCAAAAAACGACAGACTCGTTGCCTTAATCGACAATGAGGCCAAATATTATGCCAGCCTTTTACTAGAGGAGCTTACAGAATGGGCGAACGAAAATGCAGTGATTCCCATCACCCAGACAGGTTTTCGGAAACAAATGGGAACAACAACAAATATTTTGGCTTTAACACTCCGAATAGATTCTGTTAAACTCACCAACCTGCCTCTTTACGTATGTTTCATCAATTTCACTTCAGCTTTTGATAACATCAACAGAAATCTATTATGGGAGAAGCTGGCCAACAGAAAAATGCCATCAACCCTACTATCTCAATTGGTGTTACTACATACGAACACATGGGTACAAATTAAGTTGGGATTAGGTTACTGCCAGTCAAGGAAAATACAGACAACCAAAGGTCTTAAACAAGGGTGCGTGTTAGCTCCGACCCTTTTCAAAATCTTTGTCTGATCTCTCATTGAAGCTAGACAAAAGTAACTCTCATGCCCCGAATCTAGGAGGACTCAATCTCTCGAACTTGGTGTATGCAGATGATATTGTGCTCACAAAGGAGAAGTTTACACAATTATGGCTGGGCATTCTTCCATCACAATACCAAATTCCCCCGTGGAAATGGCCCCAAACTATAACAAATTGCCCTTTATATGGGGACCTAAAAGAGGATATCCTTCACTTAATATGCATTTGCAAAGGACTGAAAAAGGAGCGCAGACATCATTTAAAACCAACCCTAAAGAAACTAGGAATAAGAACATGCTGGCAGGCGGTCAAAGCATGCTTTGACGACAAAAACATCCAATTAGCAAGTCATCTTTTCAAATTTTTGGAAAAAGCGGAAAAAAGCAGAACGCCAGAAGGGAAACATTGAATGAAGCAAACTCATAAGGCATTTAAGTCCAACTGCCCCAGTGGAGAAGTGTGGCTCACTGGTTAGAGGAGGCAGACCTGGAAGCAGAAGTCAGCCTGGTACCAGGGTTCAATTCCCGGCTCGGCGGGGTCTTGAGTTCTAAAAATATGCCCATAGACTTGACAATTCTTGCTCCGGTGCCTACTCGATTCACGGGTTCACACTCTGGACTCTGGGCAATAGCTTGCTTAATCTCCACAACGGCCCTTCGCGGCGGGATGCCTGGCTTTCACCTTGCAGATACCCTGCCGGGGTTATCTCACAGGGGAATACCAGGACGGGTTCCCTAAGCAAGCGCTTAGAAACCGCTCGGTGATTTGCGCTATATAAATTCCTGTACATTTGCATTTACATTTGCCCCACTTGGTAACGACAACCACCTCAAAGTTAAAACCTTGCATATGCAAAAACTTTTTACGCTGACACGAAGGGGGTCGAAGAAAACGGCATCCGTCATTAAATAATATATGCTGCACCCCTAGACATTCTGGATGCGCCCATCTTAATCACAAAATATAAAATTCTTCCTTTTCTTTTAAACAAGCCTGTACACTTCCGTCACTAAGGATCGAACACAACGGTACAAAATTATAGAAGCCGCTTGCAACCAGCTAATACACTCTCCCCGAAGGTCTATCTTGTGACTGTCACGCCCACCTGACGGTGCTGCTCAAAATTGCTCCAAGAACCAGCAGTCGCATGGATTTTAATAGAGACACTTTGGGCCACATAACTCATTTTTATCTTAGTTTATTGAAAGCGCTAATGATGCCTAATTTTTAGAATGCACTTTTTAGCCTCATGAACAGTTTCCAATGTTTCAAATCAATTTTAACAAATTCATTGATAAAAAGTGTTGTATTAGATACATATTTATTTTAAAGTTTGTTTATATGTATTAGCTCATGTAGCTGATTGCAATGGTTTTATTTAACTGAGCAATAAAGAATTACTTGCTTACTATTGGCTATGCCAATGCTTGTTTAAAAATATGCAGGGCACGTGCTATGGTGTGAGTGACAGTTCACGATACACTAGCACGTGCCCTTGTTTCCTGAGCGTTTGAACCCAATGTCAGCGTTCACCTGAGTCCCGAGTGTCATCCCAGGAGCATCCTGCCTTGCTGTCTTGAGAGTAGGAATGCAGAGGAAGGGTGTCCCTGTGTGCAGACTGTGGTCCTGGAAAAGCCAGTTCTTGTGTCCCGGTAGCCGCCTCTCCCTGTGCCCTTAGAGCTACCTTATTTCTAGGGTGTCACACACTGCAGCAGCATGCCATTGTGTCCTGAGAGTGACCCGGGAGTAGCCTGCCCTTGTGTCCCGAGAGTGACCCGGGAGTAGCCTGCCCTTGTGTCCCGAGAGTGCTCTGAAGCAAACTGTCCTGGATTCTTGCAAGCGACCTAGTTTCTGGGGTGTCACCCCCACCACCACTGCGAGGTGCAATGCTCTTTCTTCCAGACAGTTCAAACACTTGTCAGTCACACGCTCTTAAGAACATCTTTTTTTGGGGTTGGGAATTACATATAGCACCAACTCGATCCTAAGACAGCCGAGTACTTTTACATGAGCACCAGTTGCGTTACAGATGGGCACATTCATTTTGTTACACAGGGGGGTCAGATTTACAAGCCCCTTGAATCACTTTTGCGTCACTTTTAACACAGAAAAAATGACGCAAAAGTGGCACAAGGGGCTTGTAAAAAAGTCCTGAGGATATAAATTGATTTGCCCAGAATCACAGGATGTTGAGCATCCCTACCAAGACTCAATCCGGTTCCACAACTTAGAGGTCGACTGCTCTACCTGTTAGGCCACATCCTCTCTCGTTGTATTGTGGCCATCTTGTAAGAACTCATTCAAGTTGAGGCTCCAGATATAATAGCTTAATTTTTGCTTTAACAGTTTTAAATATAACCCAGCCCACTGTGGAGCAGATCCTGCCCCCTTGTGACGATGACTGGATCTGGTATCAGAACAAGTGTTACTTTTTCTCTGAAGCGTACGGAAACTGGACGGAGGGCAAAGACTGGTGCGCTGAACTGAACTCCACCCTGGCTCTGATTGACACCCAAGACGGCCTGGTAAGAACTGTGAAATTGCGGTGTTCAGTGTGTTTCTTAAAGTCTCTTGTGTGTGTTAACCCTCAATTGTCTGCCTCGAGTTCGATCCAGCGTTTTACCTGGGCCCAATTCTTTTTACTTCAATTATTCATTGAGTATTTCTCATAACCCCATAAGGTCAGTCCTCCAATGGACCTTGCTCTTCGCAATGAGGGGTGAGAGAAATAGGCTGTCGACCGTTGGTTACCCAAAAAGGACCAATAATTGAAAACCAACATACCGATTTGTAATGAGAATTAAATACACCACCCTCAAAACCATACTATAGCCAGGGCTCGAGTCGGGGTACCACGCGGTGGACAGCGTCCCCCCACTTATTTTACTGGGAGGACGCCGTCCCTCCTGTCAAACCGCTGGACTTCACTCTTTGGCCTCTCTGGGACGAGATCGGAGCGCACATTTCGTGACATCACTTCCAGTCGTGACGTCACTTCCGGTGACTGCGTCCCCCCACTTCTTTATTCAGGACTCGTGCCCTGACTATAGCGATACAGGATAACAAGAAATCCAAACTCCCTGAAGAAGTTCAGATGGTCCAGGATCATGCAAACCAATAACTGTTACTGCAATGTAAAATAACATCAGTATTAATCTTGTTACTTATTAAGTGCAACAAATCACCCTGAACGGGTCTCTAGGCGCTGCTTCATGTCAGCAGGTTTGGGCTACAGACTGGGGTTTAATCATGACCTAATAGCGCGGCTAAAACATCCATGTTTTAACCGTTTTTTAAAACTGTCTGTGGTCTTTGAAAGCTGCTGATAGATCCATTAAAACCGGTATTGCTGCGTGTCCATCATCCAGGGAAAGTCTTATATTGTCTAAGACCTCAACCAGAGACTGGGAAGGGTTGAGCAGGTGGCAGCTTTCTAAGAATAGATAGTTAGACACCAAGGAGGGTAGAACGGACTATTATTTAATGAAGTCTAGCATACACGTCCGGAGTAACAATAAAGCAAAACCAGTATGCAGTTCCTAACAGAAAGTGCAGGAGTTAAAGTGTTAGAAATGGACTGATCAATTGCATCCATGGGGATTGGATAACATGGAGAAGGATTTTCTCCTTCGGAAAAAGACCCTCACACACCCAGCCAGCTAGGTGTCTTGCTTCATCATCGGGTCTGTTCCTTATCGGGCCGGCGGTGCAATGCCTGATCACGCGCCCGTGATGGGGCCTACTTAGCTGAGATCTTTTTTCCTGTAGCTTTCTAAGAATGCCATCAGTTGGGTGTTCAATCAATAGAACTTGATGTTCTGAAAATAATCGGACTCTCCTTACTATACATTACTATTCAAATGTAGTATGCACAGTTTCTGTGGAGAGAACATTTTTAAATTTAAGAAGACTCAAAGCAAATTTAGAGTTTCAGTTAGATAGTTGTATAAAGAAGTTTAGTCAGAATCAATAAATCAACTTTTCAGAAGTTGAGGCAAGGAAATCCATTCCCCGGCAAGGGTAGAGGAATACTTTCGTACAAGTTCTCTCAGCCGACAAAGACATTTGGTCATGGACATGAAAAGTGAATGAGCAAGCTGGTCAGCCTGAGTCCATGGGTGTCAGAAAGTGCCTCTGTATATACTGCACCAAAGTAAGGTACAGTGTGCACAGAGTCCACAGTCCCCAGAGGTTTGGCAGAGGTTAAAGTTAGATATAACCTTACTCTCTAAAGTGGTAGCTTGGTCGAGCAGCAAGGCAGTATCAGAGGACAGTGTAAAGCATTTTTTGTACACACTCAGTCAGCAAATGGTCTCATACACTCAAGAACTGAACTCTAGGCCAATTGTTTTGTATATAAAAATATATTGTTGTTTTATTTTAGAACCACTAGTTGGTATAAAAATACTTTCTCAGAATGAGATGCTGCAGTTGAATACTTTCAAATAGCAGTAGACTATTAAATGCAATAGATACAGTTGTTGCAATATGCAACACGATCCTAACCCAATAATAACATTGAGCTCAGTGGGTAGTTTTAAGTAAATGCAATAAAATCACTTTACAAATGTTTTTCTTACTCAGGCCTGGATCCGCGATTCAGCCCTAGTGCATTTCCTGGAAACAGTTAAAATTCTCTTTGTTACACAGGCAATTTTTAAGGAATATTTGTATGTTTTGAAAATCGACACTAAGAAGAAATGTTGGTAAAAACCAAGCAATGTTATCCTATAGAGGAAAATCAGGCTATTAGAAAATCACAGTTGTAATGACTTTTTTAGGGTCAGTGCTGGGCACAAATATCCAGCACTGGGATCTCTCCTGGTAACAGGTGAGTAATTTTGTTTTCGTTGATCAGATGATTTTTAAGGAATATTTCAGTTTCAAAACTCGACACTTAGAAGAATTTCCAAGTGAAAACTGGCCAATGTTACACTCTGGAGAAAATGCAAGTTATCGGTTTTCGGGTACTAGACTGGCAGAGTTACGGTTCTGGGGTAAGACTCAGGGGTCTCCCAGGGTCAGGTAGGTACAGGTGTTACACCCTCAGCTGCACAGGGGCAGCCGGGTGCAGAGAGAGTAGGCTCAATGTTAGCCCATGGCAGGCAGGGGGCCTTTGGTTGTTGGCTGCTAGCAGGCAGACCACATGGCTGTGGGAGCAGGGCTCCTGGTCACTTGCTCAGGGCAAGTGGGGAAGTAGAATAGAACAGATTCTGCACTTCCAGTGGCACTCGGGCGGCTGGGTGGAGGGTGCTTTTGGGCCATCGGGCGCACAATGTATTGCAAGACGAACAAAGACTGCAGGCTCGGGACGGAGATTCTTCAGGTACGACCACCACTTCGAGAGGTAAGTTGGGAAGTTGTAGGTTAGGTAGACAACCAGGAGTTGGGTGCAGGGGTGTCTTTTGGTGTCAGGAAATTTTACCCTCTGCTGGTCGCTGTTGGAGGGGTTCCTGGTTGTGAGGCTGCAGGTGTCGCCAGGAGCACCGAGGAGGGTCCTTGGGTGCTGGATTTGTGGTCTCAGTTGCCGGGGGGATGTCCTCATGGTCTTTGTTCACTCAGGCACAGGCCGGACTCGGCGGGTGCAGAGTGTGCTGGATTTGCGGTTCCTGGCTGGTACCAGGGGTTGTTGCTGTTTGAGGATAACCACTGCTCGTGGGAGTCCCAGTCTTTAGATGAGCAGGACAGTCAGGTCCTCCATCGTTTTCGAGGTTGCTGACCACTGGAAACGCCGGGATTTAGCAGGAGCAGGTTCGAGGGTCGAATGGCCTGTAAGGCTGGGGTCAAGTCAGTTGATGTCCTTCTCTTGTTAGCCGCATTAGGGCTGGTCTCCTTTCTTCTTGGTCTTCTTCTTGTTTCGGAATCAGGATCTGAGGTAGGAAGGTTCAGGGTGCCCCTAAATACTAAATTTAGGGGCATTACAGGAAGGGAAAGGTCAGGGACCAATGGGTCCCTTTCCTGGGGTGAGTACACCCCCTATCATGCCACTCTCCAGTGGGAGGGGGCAGGAGCCTAGTCCTGATTGAGTAGGGCTCCCCATCCTCAAGATGGCGGTAGCCGGGAGTTGTGCTTCACCTCGCCTCCCCCAACTGAGGGGTGGGGTTGGCAGAGGCTGGCACACCCCATTTCCTCACTTAGGTTTTCCCGCCTGTCTTCCCCCCCAGAGAGAGGGCCAGAACCGGTGGGTACCAGTTGCTGAGTACAACAAGTGGCATGGAGAAGCTCACAAAGGCGGCATGCCTTTGAAGCTTCCCCTGCCCATCCTGGGGGAGGAAGCTCAGCACCTAGCTCCGGGATGTGCATTGTTGCACATTCCTCATGGTTCACAGAGGCCCTCAAAGAATCAAAGAAATCCTGCCGAACCCTCAAAAAAACCTGGCGCTACGAATGAACTACAGAAAACATGACAGCCCTAAGGATCGCTACCCGCCGTCACCACCAGCTGATCCGCACCACCAAGAGGACATCATTCAAAGAGCGACTAGACAACAACACCCACAACAGCAAGGAACTCTTCAACATCGTCAAAGAGCTCTCCAACCCCAGGGCCAGGAACAACGACATCACACCGTCACAAGAACTCTGCAACTCCCTCGCCACGTTCTTCCACCGAAATATCGCAGATATATACGACAGCTTCGGACCCCAGACTCCGCCTCCAGCCTCCCAACCAGCGACCCCCACCACCACCATCAGCGCCAGGACCCCCACCAGCACTGAAGACACCACCAACGTCAAGAACTCCATCCACTCCGGCTCCCCCTCGGACCCATGCGCCCATCATATCTTCAACAAAGCTGACACCATCATCGCACCCCATCTCCGAAACGTCATAAACATCTCGTTCGTGTCAGCTGCCTTCCCCGAGAGCTGGAAGCACGCAGAAATCAACGCCCTTCTGAAGAAACCCACAGCGGACCCCAAAGACCTCAAGAACTTCCGCCCCATCTCTCTTCTTCCCTACCCGGCCAAAGTCATCGAGAAGGCCGTCAATAAACAGCTGACTGCTTTCCTCGAGGCAAACAACTCACTCGACCCATCCGAGTCCGGATTCCGAGCCAACCACAGCACCGAGACTGCCCTCATAGCAGCCACCGACAACATCAGGACCCTGATGGACAACGGAGAAACAACCGCCCTCATCCTACTGGACCTCTCGGCAGCCTTCGATACCGTATGCCATCGCACCCTAATAACCCGCCTCTTCAACACTGGTATCCAAGGAAAGGCCCTGGACTGGATCACCTCGTTCCTCTCCGACAGAACTCAGAGAGTTCGCCTCCCTCCCTTTCGCTCAGAAGCCACCGAGATCATCTGCGGCGTACCCCAAGGCTCTGCGCTCAGCCCAACCCTCTTCAATATCTACATGAGCCCCCTTGCCACCATCGCACGCAAACACAACATCAACATCATCTCCTACGCCGACGACACGCAGCTGATACTCTCCCTCACCAAAGACCCAGCCACCGCCAAAACCAACCTACAAGAAGAAATGAAAGATGTCACAGAATGGATGAAGCTCAGCCGCCTGAAGCTGAACTCAGACAAAACGGAGGTCCTCATCCTCGGACAATCCCCATCTGCCTGGGACGACTCCTGGTGGCCCCCAGCACTGGGTTCCGCGCCGACACCCTCAGACCACGCACGCAACCTGGGATTCATCCTGGACTCCTCCCTCACGATTACCAAGCAAGTCAACGCCGTCTCGTCATCATGTTTCAACACCCTGCGCATGCTTCGAAAGATCTTCCGGTGGATCCCCACCGAAACCAGAAAGACCGTCACCCAGGCCCTCATCACCAGCCGACTGGACTACGGAAACGCCCTATACGCAGGAACCACCGCCAAACTACAGAAACGACTACAACGCATACAGAACGCCTCCGCACGACTCATCCTCGACATCCCTTGCCACATCCACATATCCGCCCACCTGAGAAACCTGCACTGGGTCCCCATCAACAAGAGGATCACATTCAGGCTCCTCACCCACACACACAAAGCGCTCCAGGAGCCCAGGGCATACTCAGTCAACGTACATCAGCAATTCAGCAAAAAGTGGGGGCATACCATGCAAGAAAGATGGCACTTTCTCACAATGGGTAGAAGAGGCAAAAGAGCAGTTAATACCACAAAGGCAGTACCATCAGCTGGACTTCTCTGTCCTGGTCTCGAGGTCACCTGAGAACCTCTCTCATGGAAAGCAAGAAGAAGAAGCCCCTTCCTCTTTGGAGGATTCAATATTATAGAGCCACAAGTTCGGAGATGACATCGTCTGTCGCCCAATCAACGTATGTCAATGATGAAGCAGTCATCCCATCACAAGGTGCAAAAGTTGATACAGTCAGTTTCTTTTCCATAAGATTATGGTAATCGATTGTCGGTTTTGAAGACATAGGTTAATCCACGAAAGAAATATTCAGAACCAAAGCTTTCCATGAGACAGCAGGAAGAACTAGAGTCTGATGGTAGTGTCCATTTAAGATATGGCAAAATGTATCTGTCCTTTTAAAAATCCACAAGAAAGCACAAATAATGTTTACATGAAGAGGGCTATACAAAAGGGGATGATGGACGGAGCGTTTGAGCAAATCAAACACTCACCCCCAGTCAACTGATCTGGGTTTAATCCATCACCATTCTTTAGCTCACTCAGCCACCCAAGTTCAGACATGGCCATATGCAAATCAGTCTGACCCTGTGCCTCATGGGAACAGTCCAGCCCGAACTGCCAAGCCATGTCTTCCCTGGACCGGAAACAAGCATCCTGGGACCAGTGTCGGATTCATAATCCTCATCAGCCAGGCTATCTTGGATCCAGTGGCAAAGTGAGCAAGGGACTCACATCTGAGCATAGCCTGCCAACTTAGGGCGAACAAAGCGATACAAAAGGGGATGATGGACGGAGCGTTTGAGCAAATCAAACACTCACCCCCAGTCAACTGATCTGGGTTTAATCCATCACCATTCTTTAGCTCACTCAGCCACCCCAGTTCAGACATGACCATATGCAAATCAGTCTGACCCTGTGCATCATGGCCCGCCCGAACTGCCAAGCCATGTCTTCCCTGGACCGGAAACAAGCATCCTGGGACTTTGTTTCGGATTCATAATCCTCATCAGCCAGGCTATCTTGAATCCAGTGGCCAAGTGAGCAAGGGACTCACGTCTGAGCATACCCTGGCAATTTAGGGCGAACAAAGCAATACAAAAGGGGATCATGAAGAGGGCTGAAAGGGATAATTTTATGCTCACTACTGCAGAAATATAGGCCTAAGCATAAAATTTAACTAAAGACAATTATTCATAATTTTCATTACACGCATACATAAGTGTGTTTTCACCATAAACAAATGTAAATGCAAATGAATACTGTTGGACATGGCCCTTTTTGCAGGGTCATCCCTGAACTTTTTGCCTTCCTCTATATTTTGTCTGACCTGTTGTTGGCTTTTTTATGACTCTGGACACTTTACCACTGCTGACTAGTCCTACAGTGCATCTGCTCTCCCTATTGTAAGTGAATATATTAAATGGTGATTCCATGATTGACTATTTGGTTTACTTGTCAGAGCCTAGTACAGTGCCCTGAATGTCCCCGGAGCTTGTAATTCCAAATGCTGCCAGTCTTGTTGCAGCACTGGTTGTGCCACCACAGAAGCGGCCTTGTAAAACATGTCTAAGGTCTGCCATTGCAGAGCCTGCATGCAGTCTGGAACGGTCATGCTGACTGGGCAAGTGCACCCACTTGCCAGTCCTTAAACCTTCCCTTTTCTTCATATTAGTCACCCCTAAGGTAGGCCCACGGGCAGGGTGCATTGTAAGTATAAGGTAGGACAAGCCCTGATGTGTGTGGCATGTCCTAATAGTGAATTACAGCCATTTTCGTTTTTCACTATTGCAAGGCTAACTGTTCTCCATAGGCCAAAATGGGCTGCTACATTATTACATGTTTATAATCCTAGCAGAATCAGAGAACATGGAAGAAATTCGAGTTTAGTATGCATGGACTCAGAATAATAAAATACATCTTTTAGTGAAGTTTATTTTAATATTCTGTGTTTGAAAATACCACTTTTAGAAAGTAGGTATTTGCTTGCCTTCCCATTTAAGCCTACCTCTGCGAGGTTGTGTATTCTTTGTCTGGAGTTTGAGTGACAGGGCTGGGGGATTCCAGCAGACAGAATGAGTCAGTCCAGTTTTGAATAGAGAGATCTGCATCTAGATGGGAGGGAGGAGTTGCACCCTGGACCTGAATAGGAATGTGCCCGCCTTCTACAGTGCTGTCTCCACCCCCTGTGGTGCGTCTGATGTCTCTGCCCTGCACACTGATAGAAGAGAAGGAAGATTGTCAACAAAGTGCTCCAGGGCTGTACTTGCCTTCCACAATGCTGGCTCCACCTCCTGTGGGGCGTCCAGTGTTCCTGCCCTGCACTGTGAAAGGAAAGGAGAAGTCTGGTAAACAGAGGCCTTGAGAACTGGTTTGGACTGGGCACAGGCCCCTCCCCCCTCAGAGAACAAAGGATTTTGGGGTATAAGTATTGGGACCCTGATCCCATGAATGTAGATCACTTCTGGACTTACAAGACGAAACCTCTGCTGAGGAGAGGAACCTGAAGAAACTGAGGAGAGCCTATTCCCAAGCTGAAGTGCTGCTTGGGGGATTGACCTACAGTGGTTGTCTGACTGCCAAAGAGAGGAGAAAGAACTTTGTGGACTTTACTTTCAACTTTTGCAAAAGATCTCCAAGGGCTTGGAAGAGAGCTTGCCCCCTGACCGAAGTCCCTGGACCAGTGGACTTCACCAGCCTTTGTGAATTGCTGCTGGGAACGCTGTTTCAGTGGCTATAGAGGCAGGGAGCTGTGACCGACTCTCATGACAGGCGTCCTGTAGGCACCGCATCAAGCAACGTCCTGACACCGCCACCGAACAGTTGCTTGCACCGCGACTGGTGGACACCACGACGTGCAACGCCTAGCTACACCGACTGGTAATGTTCTGACCAGCTCGGTCACTGCTGCTGACTTCGAGTCCTGTGAACGCACTGGAGTTGGGCACAGCCTCGCTCGCTTTGCGACGCACCACCCGACTCGCACCGCTGTCCGGACTGATCGACGCCAGCTCCCAAACTCCGGCTCTGTCGCCGCACCGTAAGCTGCAAGCACCGCATCGAAGCACCGTCTCGCCTGCAACGCACACCTTGGATCCACCAACTCTGTCAACGGGCCGCTGCATGCACCGCATCGAGGGACAACACGTCCTGTAACGCTTCTTTTCTGCACCGCGACGAACACCGGAACCGGCTCGCACATCCATGCCGGCCGCTTCAAGTAAAAGGTACTGTGACTGAGTCTGACGACATTTGAGTGGGCCCATACCGACGCGGTCCACTGGATTTGCTAGACTCTGTGTGATTTCAACAACGCTGTAGCCGGATCAGGCTAACGACTTGCACAGAACCGTGAACTAAGCCTTTTAACCAGAACTCTTGAGTCTAATAGTACTGTGGATTATTTTTGTCGTTAATTGGTCTTGTGGTAACTCTATAAAAAATATACTTGTTTTTGATATACAACCTTGTGCGGTGTCCATTTTTAGTTTTGTCACTGGGTTACTGTATGTGGTCACAAATGTTTAACTTACAACGCCTCTGAGATAAAGCCTTGCTGCTCGTGCCAAGTTACCAAGGGAGTGAGCAGGGCTTTTTTTAGGAGTGTAATCCCCTTATCCTGACTAGAGGAGAGGGTCCCTATTTGTCACAAGCACCTACCTGTGCCAACTAGAGACCCCCAATTCTAACAAATACATTAAGGAATTGTATGTTATTGTTACTGCAAAGCAGTTTTTAGCATGAACTATGACTCATAACAACACATTTTCAAAGTCTCAACATGTTACATTTACATATACTTTTAATCAGGAAAATTGTTTTAGGATGTTTAAGTCTCTATGGTTATAAAGTTTTCACATATGATAGTACAGCTTTCTATAAATACATATGTACATCTATAGTATAACTGAGTATCACCACTTTTTTAAAGTCAGTGAGCCTTACAACGAGAGTTAAAAAATAGAAAATCTCATTGTTATAACTAAAGTTCAATAATGCATTAACTCATATTAAATGCTGATTCATTTCTTAAATGCAGAAAACATTTTCTTGTGAGTTATTCATTTCAATACGATTTAAACCTTATATGAATTTAACTGTTGACACACGCTAAACATTCATTAGATGATTCTCTTCTAGTTCTACAACTCGAAGTACGCTTTTATGGTGCTTGTTTCACACTTTTTTCTTCTTTCTCTGACGTTTCAACAGTGTGTGCAAAGTGCACATGCAATTTTACATGTGAGATTTCCATCCCATGTTCAGTTTATATGTCGAACAAAGAATCACCAGCTTTCAAGCTGCATCTGTTTCTGCATACTCTACACATAACACTGCAACACCCACCCAGTGCTCCCCTCTTTGTTAGTTTGTGGAACGGTGCTTACATGTGCTTTCATAAATGATCTTTCATTAATCTGCCTATGAACAACGTGTTATCAAATGATCAATTTTATTATGTGATTGAAACTTTTCTTTGGAGGAAGGGTTGTGTGGGAAAGTGCGGGAGCATATAAATATTTTGTTCACAAGAAACAGTTGTGGGGACGCTCTGGTACTAAATTGTAGGTACAATTCTAGCTAAACAGCCTGGTTACAGGGGTGCCCATTTTATAGTACAAACTCACAAGTTCAGAAAAAACTTTGTTTGACTTAAAGTATTATTTTATTAGTGTTTCCACCACAATTCGTACCTCAAAACTGCAATTAATATCTCAGGGAGAGCACATGTGTTTCATGACAATAGTTATTTTTTTAGGGGAAACAGCCTTTACAACACAGGCATTACTACTCGATGTCTTTACCACTCACTGTGTGTGTATGTGTGGAGATGTATTACCTTCTGGCGGTAGTTCTAGTAAGGACCTAGTTTCCAAAGGAAAAGTGTTTTTTGACTTACCTATAACTTTGGTGCGTTTGAGTAATGTTTACCATATTTTCCCAAAAGTGTCCTCTTGATTCCAGTTGTGCATGGTAAGTTTCAGGGTTATCCTTCAATGGAGGTCTGTCAAAAAGGGAGAGTCAAAATAAGTGAGTTTCCCATGGTAATTCCCATTGGGAATTTGAACACTACTACAGCCCAATCCGCTGGACGGAATTGCACCAAATTAGACAGAAAGCTAACTGTTGGTCCAGAAAGCGTGCTTTATGTGATTTGGTGGACATCAGTTCAGTAGTTTTTCAGATATTAAAAGAAAACCAAATTTGTATATTTAGATGTTCAATTCCTCCCGATCTCATACAGAGATATGATTGGCTGCCAGCACTTCAACCTGGAAGTGTTGGCAGCCACTTTTGGACTCTGCCTCAACCAAATCACAGAAAAACCCAGTAAAAATAAACAAATGGGGACATTATAGAAATATGTGGCAAAAAAAGCACTGTCACTTGTTTAATTATTAGCCCCTGGGTGGGCCAGGCCTCGGTAAAGAAGAAGTCCACACTCGTGCGCGAGTTGCCTTTATCTTTATTAAATAAAAGTTTCACAGCAGCTTAATCCTGATAGTCTGGAATGCGTTTTGGCTGTCCCATGTAGCCTTTGTCAACCTCTGAAACGCCAGTTTGTGCATTTTAAATAAAGTCACCATTATAATCAATGGGGTGACCCAACAAAAAGTCAACGGACCTGGGTTACAAATGATACAAAAGAACAATGGTCCTAGACCTCAAAGAGAATTATTTCTCAACATTCGTCATTTATCAATTCAGAGTTTATAGTATTCAGCTCATGGTTACGCTGGTCTTTCACCGCATCTGGAGTACAGGAGTAGGCACACCGCTCTCAGCTAATTAACATTGCCGCGGGGTGAACTGATTGTTTCAGTCCCCCTGATTTCATGAACGACTGAGCCAGGGAATTTAATACTTACTCATCGCGCCTTTCTTGAGGGAATTGATGCCTCTACATATTGAATACATGGGGAGTCACACCACACCATTAATTTGGGTGGCCAACTACTGGGCCAAATTTTACCCACTACACTTTGAGGGTTGCCCTATTCTAGTCCCACGTCCTTTGGAAAATCTGCGTGGCTGAGGTTGAAATTTCCCTCTGCCCGTAAGTCGGAGAGAAACTTTGACGCCACTCCCCACTTGACCTGGACCATTTTGCCCCCTATACCACGCTTCGTGCAACTCAAGGAGATGTATCCCTTGTCCTTTTGTGAATAATAGAAACCAAAGTGTATCTATAGTGTGTTTGGCCAGGTTACTAAGACTGTATATTTGTTATCAGTCACATGTAGAGTTTTGTAATTTATATGTCCCTTGATCATCCTTTTTCTTGAATTTCCTTTGCTCTATCAAACACCCCTAGCTGCACTTTCCCTTGGAGCAAACCTTTCTCCCTTTTTTTATTTATTTATAAAGTTTTATACAGCGCGAACTTGATCCCGAATGATATCAGAGCGCTTTACAATTTGAGGCAATT
This sequence comes from Lissotriton vulgaris, assembly GCF_964263255.1. Taxonomy (NCBI): domain Eukaryota; kingdom Metazoa; phylum Chordata; class Amphibia; order Caudata; family Salamandridae; genus Lissotriton; species Lissotriton vulgaris. The sequence goes on from NC_141695.1 coordinate 95,573,985, forward strand.
AAATACCTTCCCACCTTATCCCCTATCTTTTCCTTTTGAAACCACTTGGTCTCTGATCGTATTTTTGAATCTAATAAATACATATTGTTTTGAATGAAATTGTCTGTTGCACATCATACAATCTTAATTGGTAATGGTTTCGCGTAACCATGAGCTGAATACTTTAAGCTCTGAATTGATAAATGACGATTGTTGAGAAATAATTCTCTTTGAGGTATTGGTCTAGGACCATTGTTCTTTTAAATAAAGTCAGCACATGAGTCCAATTAGACTGCCATAGTGAAAATACTTTCCTGCTCACACCTCACACAGTTTCTCAGGTCAGCAATAGACTAGTGTTTTTTTAAATAAAATACTGACGTCTGTGAGGTGTTCTTAAAAGGATAAATTCACTGTGCAAATACGCATTGTAGATTAAAAAAACAGCTTTCCTTTTTGAGTTCACTGATGTGATTTCTCAAATCAGTTTTTAATGTTTCTGACCTTCCATTGTCAGTCGCCTTGCGCCTCACAACTGGGCAATTTCCTTGGCTGGTTCCAGCTCCGCCGGCACCTCTGTCATCAGGGCGAAGTGTGAACTCCATTCCTTCTGTCACACGATACCCCGGACGCTCCCAGGTCGTGATCCCTCCAAGCCTGTGGAGCTCCAGAACGCTGGGGGTGCAGATGAAGATGTCACCGCTGGCGTTTGAAAACACTCTCTTACTCGTATCGGTAAAAGAAAAGTCTGCACTCGGACCCAAGTTACCTTTATCTTTATTAAATAAAAGTTTCACAGCAGCTTAATGCTGATAGTCTGGAACGCATTTCAGCTGTCCCATATAACCTTTATCAACCTTTCAAATGCTGGCTGGGCCAGGTCCCAGGGGATATACACACAATAGTCTAAAATGACCCTGTGATAGGTCCTACACTGCACCATACAGCATCGCTTACCTATAGCAGAGCGCCATCCATGAACGACCGTTTAGTTAACACAAGTCCCGAAGTCATTGAAAAGACCTCTTGGCTTCACACAAACATTGAGTTTTATAGATGCAAGACTTGTAAATCCTGTATTCATGACATTAATGCTAAAACCTACAAAGATGCATTCAGCAAAAAGGAACGTCTGATTAACAAAGTGCTGACATGCAAAACTGAATTTGCTGTGTACGTTCTTATTTGCCCATGTGGATTAAAATACGTGGGCAGCACTAAATTAGCAGTGCACAAACGTATTTTACAACATCTCCGGGCCATAGTGAATCATGACAACACCTACCATGTGGCAAGGCATTTTAAAGAAAGGCATTGCAGTGACAATTCAGGTTTAAAATACTTTTTTATAGATGCAGTCAGTGCCAGTAGAAGGGGCGGGGACAGGGAGTCCAAGCTGCTTAGATGGAAACCAGATATATTCTACAGCTGGACTCCAAAAGCCCCAGAGGACTCAACATCACAGAGGATTTACATACATGTCTTACATAATGACCTACATGTTCAATATACAGTAGGGAAGAGAGACCAATATTTCATATTCTGATGCACGATTGATAAGCAGCCATATTTTTAATTAGTGTTATTTCTGCAATATGATTGCCAAGACAGCTGATTTTGCTCTTTATTCCCCTTTCTTTCATTATAGGGATATCTACATGAGGCCATCAGACTCCTAGTAAGCAACAAGGTGTTACAGCAGTATGTTCCCCTAATCCTAAGAGAATACATTAACCCTGATGCAAGGTCCAAATGGGAGCCCCTTCTTCCATTTAGCAAGAGTACTAATACGTCTGTATTATGCTTTTCAAATACACAGTGCTACCAAGATTCTATAGCGAACAGAGAGAACCATCAAATGTTTTAATTTTGCTGATTATGATGTACAACAGGGGGATATTGATACCCATAGAATATACAGTATGAATTACATTCTGTACCACTTTAAGAGAGCCCGTGGGTACAGATATTCCTAAAGTAGTTTATTATGATGTCTATCTAACGGATGTTAGATGAGTTTTAAAAAAATAATTTTTGACACTTTACACTTCCAGGCATTTTTTGCACATTTTTTGACAGACCACAGTAGACAGTAGACCCATTATATGAGACGTACTTCAATATTCATCTGTGTGTTTCATCAATTTCCAACTGATGTCCAGAAAAGTTGCAGTATTTTGTTTGTTCATATTTGCCATATGAACCATACATTGGATTTAGCCCGTAATTAAGTATTCTACAGTTGCACCCTTCAAGGCCACCACATTTGGTAACACTACACGACTCTGTGACCTAGTGTTTCAGACGATGAGGAATAGTTACACCTAACAGAGTTATTACAGGTGCAACACACTTGAGACGTCCGGCTGGACAGGTCATCTTGAAGTACGGTCCCGCTGCATCCACCACCAGTGGACAGATCAGTTCAAATCATAGTGGAACTGCCAATCAAAAATGTCTATATTTTATACAGCACAAGACCAAATTTAGGAGTTCTGCAACATGTAGCAACACGCACTTATTAGATGATACCGGGCACCCTGACAAATGAGGGCCCACGGTAAGGATCAAGGGACCAGGCCACAGTAGGCTGACTATAAGACACAGTCACCCACCTTGTATTGATATGCTTGATTTGCACAATTGCATTTTTGGCACACACAACAGTCTATTTTTAAGATATGTTTTATATACATGTTTTAACAATTGTTTTATCATGACTAAGTATTTAACTGCCAATATTTCATCTATCTATTGATGTATTTATTTGCGAGAAGTTGCACATGACTATGAACTAGACCATATGAGTTTAGTAATCCTGCATTCAGGCTGTTTATAATTTTTTGTATTCAAATAGGCGGTTGTAACCACGTAACAAGTACCTCAACTGTTTACATTTTTTCTATGTCTATGGTGAGACCTGTCGTGATGCACTTTGAAATTTGCACAGTCACTTTGAAAACTGTAGCAAGCCAGAACCACATTGTCATGTGATCCAGGCTAGGAGGAGCCGAAACGTTATGGCAGTTCACAACAAATAAAGAAACTTGCACCTACTTCTGGTCCGTGTCTGCATTGCTACTGTGGGGACCGGATTGCCTTCGCCGAAGCTGTGGATTGTGTGATATATATATATATATTCACTGAAAAAACCATAGGTTATAGACCATATATAGTAAGGAATTAGCATTTACAAAACCTTGAAAATTCACGCCACAGGAAGGCAGAATTGCACTGATAATTTATTTCCACCGCATGCCAGCAGAGGATACAAACGAAAAAGTCTTCAAAGTTGCAAGTGAACAGCCAGACGCGTTTCGGGATAAAACATCCTTTCATCAGTGGCTTGTAGCAAGGAATGAAAAGCCCTGTTTGTTGCGCACGTGTTTAAATTTCAATGTCCTGTCTAAGTGGGCGTGGCTTATTGCAAAGCCATCTGGGCATTGTAGTGCGACAATAGTTTTCCCCTTGTGGGGTGGCTTGAATTCCCTCTGGATAAGCTCGGGGTGACTTCCAAGTGGAGAGAGGCAATTTCTTTCTTCCATCTGCCCCGCTTTGCTGAGGTGAAATCGCGTGTTGCAGCGCAGCGCCACCCTGTATGGCGCCACACTCGCCTTCCTCCCAAAAGGTGCAGGTGTTCAGATCAACCTGCACAGGCACGCCTCCAGCGTTGGGCTGTCTTCCACGGACCAAGAGGTAGGCTTACCTCGAAACGCGTTGGGGCTGTTTATTTTTGCCAATTAAACCTTGAGCACTTAAAACTCAATTTGGGCTTCGACTCTGGTTTCTACATACAGGACCATACCAGTTTTCTTGACTTATTTGAAGGATCGGCGATCCTGTCGAGCGCCCGCCGTGCAAGCGGCAGAAGCACGCCATCTGTTCGTGTAGTATATATATATATATATATATATATATATATATATATATATATTCACTGAAAAAACCATAGGTTTCACACCAGTTATAGTTAGGAATTAGCATTTAAAAAACCTATTAAATTCACTGACAAAACCAGTTATAGTTAGCTGGAAATTTTACTGATATAAAACCAATGAAATTCCACGTTATAGTTAGTTGGACTCACTATAACTTGCGCGTGCAATGCACTGCTGATGACGTCACATATTACATCACTCATGACATGGTCAGTGACATCACTCATGACATCACTGATGACACCATCCAGTGAATATGTGTCTTTCTGAAAAATAAATATTAGTGAGTAATGTTTAAATATTTAAATATATATATTATTGTTTCACTTTGTTTATAAGTGGCTACATGTGTTGGTAAGTAGCTACATGCGTATGTATATGGGTTATTAGATGTTTCTCTTAGTATCAGTATGAGTGTCTATATGGTTTGGTGGGGGTATTACTTAGCACATAGATGCATGAGTGACTGACTCGCTGTTTGTATGTGTTTTGAAGACAGCATATGTGCAGGACTGTATGGATGGATGAGTGTGTATATGTGTTTGTTAGTGAGTGAATGACTGTCTCACTAGTGTCTTTATCAGTAACTACATATGTTTTAATCTAGTATATGTGAATATTGATGTATATAAGTGAGTATATGTGAGAGTAAGAGATTGTAAGAGTTCCTGTTTAAATAAGTATGTGTTTCTATAAGTGATTGTTTAAGAGAATAAATATGTGTAATTTTCAATACAAGTAAGGTGGAAGTGTGTGTATAACTCTATATTCAAATAAATGGATGTTCAATAGTTTATTTGCACGTGTGAGTATGTGTGTGAGTAACTTTTGGATGACTGTCGGTGTGTAACAGGATGTATAGGTGTATCACTTCATATGATAAGTGAGTATATGTATGAGTGACTATATAGAACTGTTGGTGAATGACTGGATGTGCATATAGATGGTGGAATTACTGAATTGCTTGTTGTAACTGATATGGGTATCTCCATTTTTTTTTAAATTTCAGTTTCTATTTTTGAATATGTGTTTCAAGGGTTACATTACACTGAAAGGAGGTCTGTCACTATGTCACAAGGATGGTGTCATCAGTGATGTCATGAGTGATGTCACTGACCATGTCATGAGTGATGTAATATGTGACGTCATCAGCAGTGCATTGCACGCGCAAGTTATAGTGAGTCCAACTAACTATAACGTGGAATTTCATTGGTTTTATATCAGTAAAATTTCCAGCTAACTATAACTGGTTTTGTCAGTGAATTTAATAGGTTTTTTAAATGCTAATTCCTAACTATAACTGGTGTGAAACCTATGGTTTTTTCAGTGAATTTCAAAGGTTTTTTAAATGCTAATTCCTAACTATAACTGGTGTGAAACCTGTGGTTTTTTCAGTGAATTTCAAAGGTTTTTTTAATGCTAATTCCTAACTATATAAGACCTGAAAGCCCACCAGGAATCTCCAGTATGCGCCAGGGGACTGCATTGCAGAGAGGTGTAATGAAGCCACAACCCTTTTTACACCTCTCTGCAACGCAGCCCCCGTGCATGTTTGAAGAGGGGAAACTAATTCCCCTTGCATACTGGGGGCCCCTGGGGGCCTATTAGCCCACCTGGAACCTCCAGTATGCGCCTGGGGCTGCATTGCAGAGGTGTAATGAGACTATGCCCCTTGTTACACCTCTCTGCAACGCAGCCCACTGCCGCGTTTGCAGAGGGGGAACTAATTCCCCTTGCATACTGGGGGTCCCTGGGGTCAACTAGTCCACCAGGAGCCTCCAGTATGCACGAGGGAGCTGCATTGCAGAGAAGTGTAATGAGGCCACACCCTTGTTACACCTCTCTGCAATGCAGGCCACTGGCGCCTTTGCAGAGGGGGGACTAATTCCCCTTGCATACTGGGGGTCCCTGGATCATATCTGCCCAAACACCGATATTCCGAACGATTGTAAATGACTTTTCTTGAGAAACATTTGGATTTGGATTATCATGTCCTATACTTTGGAATTTTTGAAAGACTGACTTTGAGGATGCTATAAATTACTCAAGTCTGCCCGAATTGTGTGGGTAAAATTGATACCTAGTCACTTTTAATAAGAATATACTTATGTCTCGTCTAACATTTGGAAGAAATATCTAGTTATATGACAACGGGATACCGACATAACTTGAAGGAAATAAGAACGCCCTGAAGAAGTTCTGTTGTACAGAACGAAACGTTTCGGCTGGCTGTGGTACATAAACTTAAGGAAAATAAAAGCATTTGAATATACACCAAGATTCAGCGCTTCAATAAGTACTCTAAGTGATATGATTTGATTGGACTCATTGTGAAAGTGGTGCTGTGCCAAACTTTGGAATATTCTCCACTACTCTCTACTACTTACTCTCTCCCACTCTCTACTACTCACTCTCTACTGCTCTCTACTACTCACTCTACTACTTACTCTCTACTACTCTCTACTACTCAGTCTCTACTACTCACTCTCTACTACTCTCTACTACTCACTCTACTATTCACTCTACTACTCTCTACTACTCACTCTGCTACTCTCTCTACTGCTCTCTACTACTCTCTACTACTCACTCTCTACTCTCTATTACTCACTCTCTACTCTCTACCTCTCTACCTCTCTACCTCTACACCTCTACCTCTCTACCTCTCTCTACACGCACACATATAGACATATATGCATATATATATGTGCATATGCATTTATATATATGTATGTGTATATATAAAAAAAACAACTAAACATTTTTTTTTCTAATCAGCTACTTTTAAAACTGTCATTCTTTTTCCCCATGGTACACTCCCCGGTACGCTTACCGGTGCGCGTACCGGGCGCTCACCCCGCGAAAATCAAAAATTTTTTTTTTTTTTTTTTTGCCCCGTGGGGCCCTTTTATGGCCCCCACATCAAACCTAGGGGGTCAAAGGGGGTCTACTCTGCCCCCTTATGGTCATTTCCCCCTTTGTTTTGGCCACCTCTTGTGTCTCGATCCTACCGAGACACAAGATGGCGGCCGCTCCGGACTGTTTAGAATGTTTACAGACACCCCAGAGCCAATCAGCTTTCTCCGCGCAAGTCGCGTGACGCGCCCGGTGCGCGTACCGGTGCGCTTACCGGAGCGCTGCTATAGATATATATATTTTTTTGAACCTTAATTACTCAAAATCCACTGGAGCACATATCTTGAGACATAGCAAAGGCACATCGGGCTACCAGTCCCTACAATTTTGCCAAGTTTGGTGGAAATCCATTCAGCCGTTCGGGCTAAAAGTGAAATCGACCGCCCTATGGAAATTAACATGGGGAAAACGCGTTTTGGGACCCCCCTTTTATCTCGGCCCCCGCTTGACGAATCCCCCCCAAACTTTCAGGGAAGGACCGGACCGCCATGAGACCATTTTCCTGAAAATTTCAGGCAGATTCGTCAACCGGCGCCAAAGTTATTCAAAATAGAATGTTGAGATTTAACATTGAAAATTATCCTAACTATAACTACCTACTGGCGACCGCCAGTAGGTAATATATATATATATATATATATATATATATATATATATATATATATTCACTGAAAAAACCATACGTTATAGACAATATATAGTAAGGAATTAGCATTTACAAAACCTTGAAAATTCACTGAAAAAACCATAGGTTATAGACCATATATAGTTAGGAATTAGCATTTACAAAACCTTATTTTACTCACACAAAACCATTGAAATTCGCATATATAGTTAGTTGCACTAACTATATATCGCGCACACGCAATCCACTGCTGATCATGTCACATATTACATCATTCATGACATGGTCAGTGACATCACTGATGACATCACTGATGACATCTGAAATAACATCACTGATGACATCACTGATGACAACATCCAGTGACTGTATGTTTCTGTAAAGTTAAAATATGTCTTACATATTGAAGAATGAGTGGATGTATAAGTGTCTGGATGAAGGATTTAGTAGGTGCATGACTGACTGTATGAGTGAGTGATTAAATGTGTCTCACTGAGTGCATGGGTTAGTGACTAAACTGTCTTAATTTGTGCATCATTATGTCTGTTGTTCTGTAAACTGCTGCATGTGTTGATCAGTAGCTATATGAGTAACTATATGTGTTATTGATTGGTTGCCCAAGTATTTGTATGGGAGACTGAGTGTGTGTGTGGGTGGCTGGGAGGTGTATGACTCTGTGCATAGATGTGTGAGCAGTTGATTCACTAGATGTATGGGTTCAAAAGTGCATGTGGAAACAGCTGTATGGGCGGTTGACTGTGTGCATGAGTGTATTGGTGAGTGAATGGATATCTCAGTGCTACATGTCAAAGTAAGTACATATGTAAAACACAGTACATGTGAGAGTTGACATATATAAATAACTGTGCATAAGAGACAGTGAATGTGTGAGTGGCTGTATGGATCATTGTGAACTTGTATCAGGGATTGTATAAGAGAGTAAATATGTGTTAGTATATGTTTGAATAAGTAAGGTGTGTATAACTGTATAGTTGAGGAAATGGAGGTGTGATTGATTCTTTGCATGACTGACCAGGTGTGTGAGTAACTCCATGGACTAGTGACAGTCTGTGAGTGTCTGTTTACACTGAGTGTATCTAAGGTTATATTAGAGTCTGAAGAGGTTCTTCGTATTATCACATGAATGATGTCATCAGTGATGTGATCAGTAATGTCAAATGAGATGTCATCAGTGATGTCATCAGTGATGTCATTTGAGATGTCATCAGTGATGTCATCAGTGATGTCACTGACCATGTCATGAATGATGTAATATGTGACATGATCAGCAGTGGATTGTGGGTGTGCGATTTATAGTTAGTGCAACTAACTATATATGAGAATTTCAATGGTTTTGTGTGAGTAAAATAAGGTTTTGTAAATGCTAATTCCTAACTATATATGGTCTATAACCTATGGTTTTTTCAGTGAATTTTCAAGGTTTTGTAAATGCTAATTCCTAACTATATATGGTCTATAACCTATGGTTTTTTCAGTGAATATATATATATATATATATATATATATGGCCTCGTATTTTAAAAGCAAAATCGACAACATATTGGCTTCCCTTCCCCGGCTAGGTGAGGTCTCCTCTTTGGAGGACAATCCCAGCTCTCAACTTGAGTCACAATTGGCGGAGCTGGCCTCTCTCGGTCCAGTCACTAAGGAGGAAGTCTTATCGGTGCTGAGATCTATGAAGAGCGGCTCCCCGAAAGACCCAGCACCTATTAAATATCTTAAACAGGTGTCATCCACTATTGTCGGCCCTGTGACGGACTTGATAAACCTGTCTCTCGCCCATGGGGTGGTCCCCCCCAGTTGGAAAGGGGCGGTGGTTAAGGCTCTTTTGAAAAAGCCTAACCTCGATCCCGTCGACCTCGCCAACTTTCGGCCTATCTCTTTGCTGCCGGGTATCAGTAAGTTGGCTGAGAAGCTGGTAAATAGCCGCCTTTCCAACTTCTTGGAAGCCAATTCCCTCCTTGGCGACTCCCAAACGGGTTTTCGCCCCGGTCAGGGGACCGACACCGCCCTGCTGGCGGTCGTGGAGAATGCGAGGAGCATGCTGGATTCGGGGGGATCAGTGGCAGTGATCCTCCTGGATCTCAGCGCTGCTTTTGATACCGTGGACCATCAGGTGCTTATCCAACGGCTGTCGGGGGTGGGGGTCACGGGTTTGGCCCTCAAATGGTTCGCCTCCTTCTTGGAAGGTCGTACATTTGAGGTGTGGGAAGGCCAGGAAAAATCATCTTCTACCCCTCTCCAGTGCGGTGTGCCACAGGGCTCGTCATTGAGCCCTACCTTATTCAACGTTTACATGGCCCCCCTGGAGAATGTGGTTCAGCCGCTGGGTATTAAAATCATCAGTTACGCTGATGATACTCAGCTGGTGATAGGCCTGTCCCAGTCGGCGTACCATCCCGACCGGCTGCACACGTGTCTTGAAAAGATCTACACGTGGATGTGCAGCTCAGCCCTAAAGTTAAATGGCTCCAAAACGGAACTGATGCTGCTGGGGAACTCCTCTCCATCTTTGTCCCCCAGCAGTTGGCCAGACTGTCTGGGACCGATGCCTCCCCCCAAGCAGGAGATCAAGAGCTTGGGGGTATGGCTGGAGCAGGACCTATCGTTTAAAACCCACGCCAAAAAGACTGCTGGCGTGTGCTTTGGCCTGCTCCGTTCAGCCCAGAAGATTCTGCCCTTGCTCCCAGTGGCCACTCGAAGGCTTCTCATCCAGGGACTCATCATCTCGCGGCTGGATTTCAGCAATGCGCTATTCCTGGGCGCACCCGAATCTACCCTGAACAGACTGCAGCAAGTGCAGAACGCGGCTGCCAGGCTTTTGACGGGTCTTCCTAGGCGTCAATCTGCCCGTCCGGCGTTAAGGTCTCTGCACTGGCTCCCTGTGAGGGACAGGGTGAAATTCAAGTCACTTTGCATCGCCCACAAAGTTCTGCACGGGGTAGGCCCACCTATTCTGGAGGAGATGGTCCAGCCCTACAAGGCCTCTCGTTCCCTGCGCTCTGACCACCAACATCTCCTTCAGGTTGGCAGGGTGAAAAGGGCAAGAACTGGTGGCAGAAGGTTTTCAATTAATGTGGCCTCCTTGTGGAACTCATTGCCCCTACAACTGCGCTCCAAAGCCAGTCTTCTTAGGTTCCGTAAACTTTTAAAAACTGTTCTGTTCTCCGTTTAATCCCTGCTTTCTTTTAGTAGTGTTATGTTCTGATAAGGGCTGGGATGCCTATTGGTAACCAGGCGCTATACAAAACTCAGAATAATAATAATAATAATAATTCATGACATGGTCAGTGACATCACTGATGACATCACTGATGACATCTCAAATGACATCACTGATGACAACATCCAGTGACTGTATGTTTCTGTAAAGTTAAAATATGTCTTACATATTGAAGAATGAGTGGATGTATAAGTGTCTGGATGAAGGATTTAGTAGGTGCATGACTGACTGTACGAGTGAGTGATTAAATGTGTCTCACTGAGTGTATGGGTTAGTGACTAAACTGTCTTAATTTGTGCATCATTATGTCTGTTGTTCTGTAAACTGTTGCATGTGTTGATAAGTAGCTATATGAGTAACTATATGTGTTATTGATTGGTTGCCCAAGTATTTGTATGGGAGACTGAGTGTGTGTGTGGGTGGCTGGGAGGTGTATGACTCTGTGCATAGATGTGTGAGCAGTTGATTCACTAGATGTATGGTTTCAAAAGTGCATGTGGAAACAGCTGTATGGGCGGTTGACTGTGTGCATGAGTGTATTGGTGAGTGAATGGATATCTCAGTGCTACATGTCAAAGTAAGTACATATGTAAAACACAGTACATGTGAGAGTTGACATAAATAAATAACTGTGCATAAGAGTCAGTGAATGTGTGAGTGGCTGTATGGATCATTGTGAACTTGTATCAGGGATTGTATAAGAGAGTAAATATGTGTTAGTATATGTTTGAATAAGTAAAGTTTGTATAACTGTATAGTTGAGGAAATGGAGGTGTGATTGATTCTTTGCATGACTGACTAGGTGTGTGAGTAACTCCATGGATGAGTGACCATCTGTGAGTGTCTGTTTACACTGATTGTATCTAAGGTTATATTAGAGTCTGAAGAGGTTCATCGTATTATCACATGAATGATATCATCAGTGAAGTGATCAGTAATGTCAAATGAGATGTCATCAGTGATGTCATTTGAGATGTCATCAGTGATGTCATTTGAAATGTCATCAGTGATGTCATCAGTGATGTCACTGACCATGTCATGAATGATGTAATATGTGACATCATCAGCAGTGGATTGCGGGTGCGCGATATATAGTTAGTGCAACTAACTATATATGGAATTTCAATGGTTTTGTGTGAGTAAAATAAGGTTTTGTAAATGCGAATTCCTAACTATATATGGTCTATAACCTATGTTTTTTTCAGTGAATTTTCAAGGTTTTGTAAATGCGAATTCCTAACTATATATGGTCTATAACCTATGGTTTTTTCAGTGAATTTTCAAGGTTTTGTAAATGCAAATTCCTAACTATATATGGCCTAAAACCTATGGTTTTTTTCTGTGAATTTCAATGTTTTTTTAATAGCAAATATCAAAAGCTGTCAAATGTCAAGTACGTGATAGGTAAAAACTTTTTCGTGTTTATGCACGCTGATGTGCTTTGAACGCTGCCCCCCCTCCCCTCTTTTCTCTTAGTAGTACTCTCTCTTTGCAGATAGTGAAGGGTAGTTAACGCAGGCCTTTGCCTCGTTGTAATCCGTCGTGCCTGCTTCCCTCTCCATTTGATTGATTGTTATCCAAGCATTTACTGTTTTACAATTGATTCTCTTTGGTTCATTCTCCATTTACAAACAAGCACAAAGTCGCAATACTCTGTTTAGTCTTTGCAGATAGTGAAAAATCGTGTAAAAAAATAAAAGTAATCGAGCAAAATCAGTAGGCCACTAATTGGATCTCTTTTTGACCTCGCTAAAATAGAAACATTAGGAACAACCCTTCATGAGAAATACGAAAATAGTGAGATGAACTTAGCTCCACACCATGAGGGCTGCAAGACAGCTCGGCTCCGTCACCCACCCCGCCCAAAATAACGACAAACCCTATGCAAATATTAAAAATATATACAACACACACAACAGACCAGCTCGTGAGCCACTACGGGGTTCATCAGCTGATGAAAGTTGACGTCAGGAGAAGTCGGTAAACAGAGACACAAATCAATGGCCCAGTCGAAATCACAGCTCAGGCAATGAAACACGGGCTGGACACATGTGAAATAGGAAAATCTGAAGGATAATCCAAAAGCCATGCTTAAAGTCGCAAGCGGCAGGGAGCCATAGTAATCAAGCATCCGGTTGCGAAACTGCATCAGTAGGGGCTGAGCGTTTCCTTGCGCAGGATGGGCATCCATGTTTTATAAAGTAAAATATCACCAGAACGCCTGCAGCCAAAGCCAGCAAAACAGGAAATCCGCCAAACAGGCTAGCGAATATAGAATGAAAGAACGCAGGGATAATACCAAATACTTTTTCAAATGTAGTCACGAGACCACTGCTAACCATTTTAAAAAAATGAGCCGGGCTCGTTGTGGAGGAGGCATTGAAGATTTGATGAACCAGCTCGCAGAAATGAAACGGCAAATCAGTACTTAAAAGTGCCTGTACTTCTGTGCGTGTGTTTGCTATGTGAAGGACATAAGTTTCGCGGGCAGAGCTCAGGGCCACCTGCTTTTGAGACAATAGGGCTCTTATACGTCCTAAACCATTGAACTCAGCTTTCAAGGTTGGTATTCTTGGCCAAATTAAAACATCTGAATTCCCATGCGTGGGTGGATATAACACATTCTTGCAGCAAACCACCCTTTCTGACACGGTAACCACATATGCGATACCGGCCTCTAACCCACAACAAAATTCGTTATTCAAAAGTAAATAACTACCGTTGGACAACAAAGTGAACGTGGGAACTATTGCAGGAACTGGTGTCCCTTTCAAAACACAGGCCAAATTAGGTTTGTCCTGATTACAAGAACCATGCAACTGGATGTGTCTGCATATTAGTGAGCGGTCAGGTGACTGTGTACATTCTTCACCATTCAAATTCACTTCATTTCCCTCTTTTAGGTATCTATAAGTGTTATGGTAAAGACCATGTCTCATGGAGAAAAGCACTGCCTAATGGTTCATATCGCCCAATGGCTATATATTTCATACAATTTGTAAATTTATACAAAGCAAAAGGTAAGGTAATAACACCATGGATAAGCCATGTAGCAGCGGTCACCTCAGCCACAGAAAAAGGCAAGGATTCTAATTTTTCAATGTGTAACATAGAAAATGTCGCATCTCTCATTGATAGCATGCGCTGTTTTTCAGTCAGATTAAATGGGGCAAATAGTGATGAGACGTTCATAAAATTCCAAGGCACTCGACCAGACTTAAGAGTTTGTAGTGTCCAAGCAAACTGCATCACAGAACGTAATTGATTTTGACCATGATATAACACGGACACTTCATCATGTACAATGTCAACAACAGAAGACACAATATTGTTTAACGTGTAAATCCGGGAAGAAAGCGTGTTAATACTGTTATCAACAACTGCAAGCACCTTTTCTAAATTTGCTTGATCAATAGCTCTCAGGCGTTTAGCAGCCTCAACCTGGGTAACTTTCCAAATTTCATTGTAAATCGCATACAGCCATCGTTTAGATCTACCTTTAGCTGGGCCTTTTATAAAATCGTTCAAATCCACATTATCATTCAATAGAGACAGATGTAGTTTAACTGCAGCTAACGTGGAATGTTGTAACCAATTCTGACACAGCTTCCCCACAGAATAAGTTGTGACAGTATAGTCTTCTTCAAAACGGGGATCGAGTCTGACTTCTGTGAACCCCTCAGCCAAACCCAGAAAATGGCGTTGGCAAGAATCAGCACTTCTATGCCACACCAGCCAACCCTTGGAATCCAAACCGGAAATGTTAAAGGACGAATTGTGTAAAAGAGTTTGCAACTCATGAATGGACAAATCAGTAAAATTACCCCAACCTGTATATTCCTCTAAATCTGGGATGGTCGGTATATTTAATTTTTTAGAAGTAGCCAATCCAAACCATGTTGTTTGGAAAATGGTTGAATTTAAAAACAACATGTGATTCGGGATGAGACATGCACGGTGCAAAGCCTCAGTGCCTTGTACCTGCCAATCTTTGGTACCCCAAACCGATTTAAGGTCAATTGTTCCTTTCCAAAACTCGTAGCCATCTACAGCCAACCTGTCTAGAAAGGACTTCGAATACAGCAATTTTGTGTCGGTAAGTCTAACTTTGGACATGGGCTTTTGTGTCATTTTAAAATAGAATGACTCGGGATTTGATTGATTAAAGTCTGTAAAATAGGAGTATTTTTTCAGAAACGTATTGGAGCTGCCACCGAATGGAGCAGGGCAGTGTTCCCATTGTGTATAATTTACAGCAACCCTCCTGGAATTTGTTTTATGTAAAAAATGATTACCATAGTGTTGAAAACAAAACAAATCGCCATAATTAATAGAGTCTGTATACAGATCCTCAGCATCCAAGGCAGCATAATACTTCAAATCAGAGAATAATGCTTCTACGGCCTGAATATCCCAATCATCAGAACGTATATTTTGTTTAATTACATCTCCCATGTTTACTCTAAGCACATTTGGAACATTAATCACTTCAGTGGTCCTATGTATCTGAAACCTAACCGCATCCCACACAATCCCATCAAGGACGAGCCAAGCAGTAATGTTAACTGTATTTAAGTTTCGTTTCAGTCTGTGCGCTGAATGTGAAGAGGAAAGAGGGGCCAATGTTCCATTAAGGTACCGAATTCCTGTTCTTTCTTTAACGTAGTGACCATCAATCAGACGGAAAAAATAAAACACAAAACCAATTGACATAAAAAGATAAAATGAAAATAGGATCAACCAAATGTATGTCCAAGGGGGAATTAAAAAATGTTTTTTAAACAACGTGGCATATCTTGCAATGTTTGAGGGTTTCTTTGAAGGTTCTGAATCAGAGTCAAAAGAGAATCTGGACTGGTTGGCCAAACGGGTCCGCAAATCAAGCATCGATAAATCAGCAGGATAAGTGTAGTTCAGCTCATCAATGTTAGTAACAGGAATAGTATTTAATAAAGGACTGGATATGGCAGGCATCTCGAGGGACACCTCCTGTTCTGCGCCAGATGTTATTGCTAGTACAGAGTGCCTCACCATGGAAGGACAGGATACAGCCGGTGTCATGCTATGAAGAATCGGCCACCCTGTGTGTCTTGACATTGTCAATAGAAATAAATCTGTTTTCCTTACGACCAGGAAGTGGTGTTAAAATGACTGTTCTTGTGCCCTTCACTCCAATAACTCGAACCGGTGCTCGATATGAGGGACCAAACTCTTTCTTGTTATCGATCTTCTCTCGAACCAGTTCTCCAACTTGGGGCAGCCAGCCAACTACCGGGATCTGCAGTGCATCATCCGATGTGGAGGGCAAATGTTCCTTTGCAAGACTGTCTCTGGTCTTTTGTAGATTCTGTAAAACATTGCAATGTTCATCTACGTCAAAGGCCGTGGCCTGGGCCTTGTAGTCCAGCCCATCGAGGTCAGGGACATACATCTTGATACCAAAGAGCATTTTGTATGGGGTCCGCCCACCCAGAGACCTTCTAGGGAGATTATTAAGCGCACGCTGCACGCCTATGAGGTGGGCTAACCAGTTTTTGCCAGTGCCTATAACTCGAGCTGTCAAAGATTGCTTTAAGTCGCGGTTCATTCGTTCAACTACACTGTTACCCTCGGGTCTGTAGGGACTCGAAAACTTGACTTGGCCCCCCATCGAAACCATAGCATCCTTATACGCCTTAGAGGCGAAAGCCGGACCCTGATCCGAATGGAAGGTACCACAGGCAAAAATTCCCACAAAGACTCGCAAATCCTTAATGACAGTACGTGAATCAGCGCTCCGATGTGGCCATACCCACACAAAGCGTGTGCATGAATCTACTGCTACTAAGATGTACTTGTACGCAGTATCAGAAGAAAATGGACCGCAGTGATCCAAATAAACGCATCCAAGTGGTTTATTCGAGATGTACAACTGTGTCTGAGGCGGACGCGCAGCAGTTGAAGGCTTAATCTGCTGGCAAATGTCACATTGAAGAACATATTCGCGCGTCTGTTTGTACAGCCCCCGCCACCAGAACCTTTGTTGTAGCTGAGTTACAGTGGCTGAGACGCCCGCATGCGCAGACGCCACACCTTCATGAGCCGCTGCAATCAAAACAGCCCTGCGATCCGAGTTGGGAACTAGACGTTCGCCAACATCAGGGTTTTTCACATAAGGAACCTTATCGGGACTTAAGTGGTATGTGTATTTAGAAGGGAACCCCACAGGATATTTACTTCCCTTCTCTGTTGCAGCAACTGCTTCCAAGATGTCATCATCTATTTTGCTTTTGGACCTCGTGACTGCTGCAACTAAGTATTTTGATACCGCTGACTTCGCTGCTTCATCAGCAAGCGAATTGCCAACAGCGTGGACCCCCACGCGCTGATGACCGAGAGTATGAATCACAAACACGAGTGGCAGCTTCTCTTTAAGTTCCGCCACTCGGACCCAGATCATTTTATGTTTTATTGTGCTACCTTTGGAATCACGAAATTCATTCTGAATCCAAAAGAACAAGTTTTCATTGTAAGACTGGACACAGTAGTAAGAGTCACTTACGATCAAAGTCGTCACACTAGGATCTGCGTACTCCAATGCAAGCATCAGAGCACGAAGCTCTGCTAATTGTGCGGTGCAGTCTCCAAGCGTCTGCGTGTGCACGACACTGGACTTGAACTCATCGTTCACCATGGCACCGACCACAATGGCGCAAGCGGAAACGTAGGCATGTTTAGAGCCATGCGCAACCTGCGCCGAACCATCAGTGTAAATGATGCAATGGAAATCCTCCAACGGCCGCATTGCTAATGGAGCAGGATGAACAAATTCATACTGTAAATACTCCTGCGACCGTAAAGTGGCGTCAAAAATAAACGTGACATCCTGGGACGTCAAGGATGCAGCCCATTGAATCCACCGAGGGTGCAAAGCTTTGAAATTAGGTACACTGGCTTTCGTAACCGCCTCTAAGGCAGGACACGGGGTAACAACCAACATGCGTTTTCCTTGTGACAGGGCACGTTCCTTAAGAATCGCCATCTGCACAGCCGTCAAAACTTTTTCTACAGTGGAAAATCGCAGTTCAGCCGAAGTGTACAAGTGTGACTTGTAAGCAATAGGTACTGTATCTCCTTCATTAAAAGTTAGGTACGTGAAACCCACTGCCCCAGGGATAATCCTTATCACCAGGTTGGTCTGGTTATCACAAGTCTGTAAGTATTCAGAAGCGAGCAGATCAGCCTGCAAAGACTGCAGAATGGCCGAATGCTCAGGCAGCCAGCATGATTTGGAAAAAGATTGTTGTATCAAAGCATACAAAGGCTTGATACGCTGGGCATATTCCGGAATGTATGTCCTTCCGAAATTCAGAAAGCCCAGTAGAGATTGTAATTTATTCAGTGTTGTCGGAGAGCGCAACTGTGCGCACTTCTCCAGGAAGTGTGGTGCTAAACCCTTCCCTTCGTTGTTAAGCTCGTAACCTAGAAACAACACTGTGTACTCTGCAATGTGTGACTTTGCAAAGTTAAACTTGTAACCTATGTCAGCAAAGTTACAAATTATGCTATTTACTCGACACAGTTGCTCCCAAAGATCGTCATCTGTTAGATAAATGTCATCCACATACGAACAAGCAACTGGGTCGAAGCTCTTCAGAAGAGAGACAATGCGGGCGGAGAATACTCCAGGACTGTTCTTGTAGCCCATTGGGAGTCGCCTAAACTTTTTTTGCACACCGCCGCATGTAAAACTGGTCCATTGGGAACTTAGACCGTCTAATCTATGGGCATAAAAACCGTTGGAAATGTCAAGCATGGTTTTGAACCTTTTACGCTCAAGACTATTCACTAACGCAGAGCCATGAGTATTCTGTACTGCGCAGTTACGGCAATGCGAGTTCAAATGCCTATAATCCAAAACCAAACGATATGAGCCGTCTGGCTTGTTTACAGTAAAAAGGGGGTTATTCATCGGTGACACACACGTTTCAATTACACCTTGATATTCCAATTTTTCAAGGATAGCCGCGACTGAAGCTTTGGCTTCACGCCGTATGGGATATTTAGGTTGAGGCTGTGGCTGAGACCGTAAAGGAATCTCGTGGCTTGGTGACAATTTATCCCAGCCACACTGATTGCGGTACACAGCCGGCGCAATTGCCAGAGCCCACTCTTCTGCAAAATGCAGCGCTTCCACTCTCGGCACAGTGTGCGCGAAGCTGGGCAGGATTACCTCCTCCCCTCGTGGAGCTGCGAGAACAAAAGGTGGGGGCCAGTCAGCCTCCGAAAGCAAAATGTCATACGTAGACGAGAGATTTTCCCAAAATACCCCTTTTACAGTTCGCTGCATGTAACCTTCAATTAACAGGACAATTTCAAAAAGTCGTTCAGGGGGAGCAACATGCGTGTCAGCTGTTTCAATCACAACATAAGTATCAGTCGCTGTCACCTTCAACAGTGGACGGAGGGCCTCTTTCACTATGGTAATCTCTGCTGCGCTGTCCAGCAAGGTCAGAGCCCACGTCAGATTCCGAAGCCGCGTTCTCACTATCTGGGGCATATCGATGCGCTGTCAGGGCGGCGACTTTCTTCATGGCAAACTGTGATCTCTTGGGCGTAGAACCCTCCTGCTGCTCTCCACCGTTACGCGGGCGGGGCTGACCACGTCCTTGCTGGCCACCCCGGCCCCTGCCGCCCCCTCCACCACCGGTTGACGGAGCCGATGAGTCCTGAAAGGAACGAGGAGAGCGTTGGTCAGAAGCCTGAAATCTCTCAGGCGATTTAATCATCGCGCGGTCGCGCAAATCATAAACACGATCCGACTGCGCAGGCAACGGAGACGCAGGAGCAGAAACCTGTGTTTGTTGTTGTTGTTGCTTACCCTGATTCTGCTTTTTAGGCCAATTTTGCTTCTTGGACTTTTGTTGACCACTAGTTTCCGATGTCTGACCCTGGGGCTGTTTCTTCTCCTTATCAGGAAAAGCTTTAACCCCCTTCGCATTGCGGCCAACCATTTTGTAAGCGGCTACAATTATCCTTGCTAACCGTCGGGGTCGTTCGGCCTCGGGAACCAACGCCAATGCATTAGCCACCTGAAAGTTCACAGCATCCCCCTTGACATTCGCAAGGATCAGATCGCA
This sequence comes from Lissotriton vulgaris, assembly GCF_964263255.1. NCBI lineage: Eukaryota > Metazoa > Chordata > Amphibia > Caudata > Salamandridae > Lissotriton > Lissotriton vulgaris. The sequence goes on from NC_141695.1 coordinate 95,593,803, forward strand.
AACCACATCAAAGGAGCCACACAGGCGCATACCCAATTCAACAGCCGACTCCGGTCCATGTTCGTCTTGAACACGTTTAAGGACCCCACCTAGATTGGTCACAGACGGGAAGCCATAGCACCTCGAATAGACCGCTGCAAAAGTCTTGCCCCAGGTCTCACAGTCAACAAGTTCAGGAGCCAAATCTTTCTGTAAACTTAGTGTAAGAATCCGGTGTTTATCCCCCGGACTCGTGTTGGGAAACACAGCTTCCAGCTGTCCGAATTTCTCAGCGAGCCAGAACGGAAAATCATCCTTTTCCTGGGGCTTTTTACCCATCACGGAATTTACCATGACCGGATTGATTTTCAGACCAGCATGTTCTGCACGAAGCTGTGCGCCCCTAGGGGCCGCGTCCTGAACATTACGGCTAGTGTAATGAACAAGCGCTCTAATCACTTCCACCGTGACTTCATGAAGCCGCCGCAGATCAGCCACGTTACAAGTGGCGCGTTGAGGGTGAGGAGTGAGCCCAGGCAAAGCGGGCCAAGGTGTGCCCGGAATGGATAAAGGACCTAACCTCGAAGCCGATAATGAGTGTGGTAGGGCGCCACCAAACCAAACTCCATGCTGCCATGCATCAATAGGAACTTCCAGTGCCCTGTATGGAGCATACGCAGCCGGTACAGCTGTAGCAGTGTATGAATGGAACACTCCAGAATTAGCGTCCACTGGCGGAAACGTCACCCACGAATAAAACAGTTCGTACGGGTAAGCATGTTCCGCACTCACTACCAGAACGACAGCCAAGCCTTCCACAGGAACATCATACATCCGCAAATGGTCACGCACCGCAATGCGACTATGCTGCGGGATGTCCACGGCTTGTGCCATGTCAGCACAGGAAAGTGAAAACACAAAGATTACTTTGTAGCACAACTGGGTAGTAATTCAAAGAAACCTTTTACAGTTAGATTCAAGCTTGAAAAGGACCTATTTCAAAAATAGGTAGGTTTTTCCGACACTGCCGTTTTCCGGAAACGGGAATGAAGGCGTTAGGGTTTGAATGTTATACTACTCGAGTGTCATGATATAAGGCCAACCAACGTATGGGCGCCATGTAGCAGGGTTTCCGTTCTCCCACAGAACTGTGCACAGAGATCTAGAACCTGGGTGAGTTAGGGTGACCCAAAACTTACCTTTGTTTCAGAAATCCCCTTACCAAGCTAGCTACAGTGTCTCATTGGCAGTAATAACTTACCAATGACTTAGACAATCCAGAACATGAACTTAGAATACCTCAGGTATCGTGGAACACATGAACACTCTTTCATTATATAATCATTACAAACCGAAACTGGGAGGCAGAGAACACACGTGCAAGTTTGAAATGTTTATTTTTCAATGCAACATTCTCAAACGCAGTATCTTGTATAATATCAACATACATATTATAAAAATCAGAGTTAGCAGCATAGTCACTAATCCATAATAAGCAAAAGGTGATAGCATGTTATGATGCAAAAATCTATAGAATATGTATCACCTATATTTCGCGCACCCTAATTAGCATATTATATTATATCTAAGAAGGTCTCATCTGGGTTCTTAGCAGGGCGGACCCATACCTCTAATCCTCAGTAGGAGGAGATCACATCAACCGCTACCAGCTCTCAGCATGCGAAGCATCAAGTGTGTTGTTTCATTCCCTGTAACTCTATCTTAAACCCACGTAGAGCCCAATGTTGGCAGAAACATTATTTGTGTTATGACTAACGTGGTGCGAGGATCAGGCCTTCAGCAACCTTGTGTTAGGTTATTCTTAGAGTGTGCAGTTCTCAGTGTGCAGACAGTTGTACCAAGTGTACCAAGCACGACTGATACCAGGGCAATAACATATTATTTCTCAAATAAATCACATCTTTCGTCTAGGTTGAAAGCTACAATAACAATTAGGTGTCGTGTGCAAACCGAAGCAGAAAGAAAATATGGCGTTTAAACATTTAATAAGCACATGCTAACTTAACACAATATATAGAAACGTAGTAACCATATGACAACGTCACTTCGAATTATTGCATAATAGTGACCCTAGCAGTCTTCAATATTATCTCATTGACACAGTATTACCCTTAAAATGGGGAGGGGATAGTGAGGGCAGGCTACGCCTCTTGGAGACTAGATACATCTTAGAAATGAACAGCAAGAGCCCAGCTGGACTCAATGACAGGGAAGACTTACACACTTGCTTAAATGAACTTTGATGCTTATTTGAGAATAATGTGTTTTCTTTCTGATATAATTGATAACAGGTTTACTAGTTGATTTCATATATTTCTCCTCGTTGTGTGTGGTTATTCACCTTTGACTCTGATCAGGGAAGTTAAACATACCTCTGCTGATGCTTTAAAATAATCAATAATCTAGCACAGCTATAATAGAATAGTATGAATCTTCAAAATTCCGGTATCCACAACTTCCATCTTTTCTGTGAAATGATTTTATAATAATTATGTTATCGCTAGAAATCCCTTTTTTTTCAATTTTGGCACGGGCACTTTATTTCAGACACCTCATGTATATTTCACAGCTGCTATTATGGGGTTTTTTGTAAGAGCAATATAGAACAGGTGATGGCTTCTTCTCTGTGGCTTGGATTAGTTGCTCACTTGAGCACCTCCAAGAAATTAACTAACATAAGCATAAATTATCGTGTATAAGCCTACCAATTTAAACAATTTGATATTTTTTCCCACAAGATATAATTACATGACAAACTTTTAATGTGTATATATTTATGCGGTATTTTCTTATATACATAGAGTAACATATTTTTGATATTTATATATATATTTATATGTTTTCTGTGGAATATTGTATATAGATATATTTTTGATAACTTTGATACTTTTGATATTTTGGATATCTATATTTATGTGTAATTAACTATGTATATATAATTAGGATGTATTTAATTCTATGTACTTGATTTTATATATTAACTTATGTGGGATCAAAATAATTGGGCACTATGCCCTCAATCATGTTTCAAATTTACAACAAGGTGAAATGAAATGAATATGCACTGTTCACTTTAAATGAAGCCTTATGTGCCGCGTCCCTATTTGGAATATTTAAACCCTTGTTTGTTTCACTGCACGTCATGTGATCAAGCCTCGTTTTGGAGGCGAAACGCGTCATGGCGGATGGCTGGCAACAACTTGCACGAATAAATCACTGAGAAATCAGCACGAATTTTGGGCTTTCTCTGCGTTATTCTTCTCTGGAGAGGAAAAGTAGCGCTTCCACCGCGAAAAATCGAAAAAACAAAATATTTTTAGCCCCCACATCAATCCTAGGGGGTCAGGAGGGGTCTACCTTGCCCCCTTTCATTCATTTCCCCCTTCGTTTATTTCCACCTCTTGTCTCTCGATCCTACCAAGAGACAAGATGGCGGCCGCTACGGACTGTTTAGAATGTTGACAGTCACCGGAGAGCCAATCCGCTTCTCCTCGCAAAGTTCCGTTACGCGTCTGGTACGCGAACCGGGCGCTAACCGGGACGCTGTCACAGATATATATATTTTTTTGAACGTTAATTTCTCAAAATCCACTGGAGCACATATCTTGAGACCTAGCAAAGGCACATTGGGCACACAGTCTCTACAATTTTGCCAAGTTTCATAGAAATCCATTCAGCCGTTCGAGCTAAAAGTGAGTCCAACCGCCCTATGGAAAACTCAATGTTAAAAACACGTTTTGGGACCCCCCTTTTTTCTCGGCCCCCGCTTGACGAACCCCCCCCCAAACTTTCAAAAAAATCCTAACTATATATACCTACTGGCGACCGCCAGTAGGTAATATATATATATATAACATTTCTATGGCAAAATGAAACCCCTCATTTTGTTCCTTTACAAATTAAATGTATTAAGTGTTACCACTTTATTCCAATCAAGATGACTTCAGGTGTGCCATACTTTTGTCATAAGTAAGACTGTTAGCGTTCTAGTTGTTCTTTAGAACACTCTGGGACATTCTGTCATTGGGCTATAGTTGGGCTACATCTGGCTGATATTTGGGCTACATTTGTTTTTTTGTCTCTGGTGGCTATCTTTGGGCTACATTGGGCTACATTGGGCTACATTTGGGCTCTAACATATATATAGCCCAATGTAGCCCAATTTATATTTTTCAAAGTTAATTTTCGTAAAAACTACTGGAGCATATATCTTGAGACATAGCAAAGGCACATTGGGCAAACAGTCTCTACAATTTTGCCAAGTTTCATAGAAATCCATTCAGCCGTTCGAGCTAAAAGTGAGTCCAACCGCCCTATGGAAAACTCAATGTTAAATACACGTTTTGGGACCCCCCTTTTTTCTCGGCCCCCGCTTGACGAAACCCCCCCAAACTTTCAGGGGACGCTCAGAAACAAAATGTGCCATTTTCCTGAAAATGTCAGCCAATTCCGTCCATCAACGCCAAAGTTATTCAACATAGAATTTCCAGAAATCCCTATTCAAAAAAATCCTAACTATATATACCTACTGGCGACCGCCAGTAGGTAATATATATTCACAGAAAAAACCATAGGTTATAGTCGATATATAGTTAGGAATTTGCATTTACAAAACCTTGAAAATTCAATGAAAAAACCATTGGTTTTAGGCCATATATAGTTAGGGATTTGCATTTAGAAAACCTTATTTTACTCGCATAAAACCATTGAAATTCCATATATAGTTAGATGCGCTAACTATATATCGCGCACCCGCAATCCACTGCTGATGATGTCACATATTACATCATTCACGACATGGTCAGTGACATCACTGATGACATCACTGATGACATCTCAAATGACATCACTGATGACATCACTGATGACAACATCCAGTGACTGTATGTTTCTGTAAAATTAAAATATGTCTTACATATTGAAGAATCAGTGGATATATAAGTGTCTGGATGAAGGATTTACTAGGTGCATGACTGACTGTATGACTGAGTGATTAAATGTGTCTCACTGAGTGCATGGGTTAGTGACTAAACTGTTTTAATTTGTGCATCATTATATCTGTTGTTCTACAAACTGCTGCATATGTTGATCAGTAGCTATATGAGTAACTGTATGGGTTATTCATTGGTTGTCCAAGTATTTGTATGGGAAACTGAGTGTGTGTGTATGGGTGGCTGGGAGGTGTGTGACTCTGTACATAGATGTGTGAGTAGTTGATTCACTATATGTATGGATTCAAAAGTGCATGTGGAAACAGCTGTATGGGCGGTTGACTGTGCATGAGTGTATTAGTGAGTGAATGGATATCTCAGTGCTACATGTCAAAGTAAGTACATATGTAAAACACAGTACATGTGAGGGTTGACATCTATAAATAACTGTGCATAAAAGCCAGTGAATGTGTGAGTGGCTGTATGGATCATTGTGAACATGTATCAGAGATTGTATAAGAGAGTAAAGTAAATATGTATTAGTATATGTTTGAATAAGTAAGGTGTGTATAACTGTATAGTTGAGAAAATGGAGGTGTGATTGATTTTTGGCATAACTGACTAGGTGTGTGAGTAACTCCATGGATGAGTGACAGTCTGTGACTGTCTGTTTACACTGATTGTATCTAAGGTTATATTAGAGTCTGAAGAGGTTCATGGTATTATCACATGAATGATATCATCAGTGATGTGATCAGTCATGTCAAATGACATGTTATCAGTGATGTCATTTGAGATGTCATCAGTGATGTCATCAGTGATGTCACTGACCATGTCATGAATGATGTAATATGTGATATCATCAGCAGTGGATTGCGGGTGCGCGATATATAGTTAGCGCATCTAACTATATATGGAATTTCAATGGTTTTATGCGAGTAAAATAAGGTTTTCTAAATGCAAATCCCTAACTATATATGGCCTAAAACCAATGGTTTTTTCATTGAATTTTCAAGGTTTTGTAAATGCAAATTCCTAACTATATATCGACTATAACCTATGGTTTTTTCTGTGAATTTCAATGGTTTTTTAATAGCAAATATCAAAAGCTGTCAAATGTCAAGTACGTGATAGGTAAAAACGTTTCGTATTCATGCACGCTGATGTGCTTTGAACGCTCCCCCCCCCACTCCCCTCTTTTCTCTTAGTAGTACTCTCTCTTTGTAGATAGTGAACGGTAGTTAACGCAGACCTTTACCCCTGTTGTAATCCGTCGTACTTGCTTGTCTCTCCATTTGATTGATTATTATCCAAGCATTTACTGTTTTACAATTGGTTCTCTTTGGATCATTCTCTATTTACAAACAAGCACAAAGTCACAATACTCTGTTTAGTCTTTGCAGATAGTGAAAAATCGTGTAAAAAAATAAAAGTAATCGAGCAAAATCAGTAGACCACTAATTCGATCTCTTTTTGACCTCGGTAAAATACAAACATTAGGAACAACCCTTCATGAGAAATACGAAAATAGTGAAATGAACTGAGCTTCACACCATGAGGGCTGCAAGACAGCTCGACTCCGCCACCCACACCGCCCAAAATAACGACAAACCCTATGCAAATATTATAAATATACACAACACACCAGCAAAGAAACAGAGTAAAACATTTTATTAAATAACTATTTACATAACTATTTTATACTTTTTATTGCCCGATCCGGCTAGCTCAATCGATCGAGCATGAAACTCATGCACTGATAGCAAGCGTTGAGAGTTTGTAGAACGATGGCTTCAGATTTTCCACATACGGTGTAGTGGCGCGAACTGGCAGGGGGCGTTTGGATTCTACCCCTTCCCCAAATAAGATTTTCATACGTGAATGTTCGTTCATGCTTTTTGTCCCTGAGTTGCTTCCATGTCACTGCCTTACACAAATGGCATAAGTCCTGGTTGTTGAGTGCCATACTTCAGAGTTCTAAGCAGCTCTTGTAACACTGTTTAAACGTTATTTGCACCTGCTGCAGCTTCACTATTCAAAGTAAGTGGGGTCCATTTGTGGACCTGACTGCATTGGAAAACAATGTGATACGGTGCCTCCCTAAACCGCTTGACGGAGGCCCCCGAGGGGCGGTGAGATGGCGCGGACTGAGAGGGGGCGCTTGGCTCCTGCCCCCTCCCCAAGTCGTGTTGCCCTGGTGAGGCCTGAGATCGCCCCCGGCATAGGCGGCCGGCTCCCGGGGTCCGGCGGAATTTTTTCCCTTTTGAAGAATCTTCCATTCTGGACCTTGTCCCACAATCCGTTTGACCTGAAGACACGCTGTCGTGGGGCGCCCCTTTACCGTTTTAGTTGCCATTCCGCCCGCTTTTGGTACTCTGTGCCTCTTCCGCCATTCAGCTGTTTACCGCCCGCTCTTGCGACTACAACGTCTCGCTCACCATGTAGTTGAGTTGCTCCCGCTCTTAAGATTTAACCGAACTTTTTGGACTGCTGAAAGCGGTTGTATTCCGACCGCTGGTTGGTGGAGACATTTTGACTATATTCTGGACCTGCATTGTCGCGTAATGCGTCATATGACGCGACGCGTTAGCGCACCCGGAAGTGCTCCGGTGCGCAAGGCGCAGCTTCCCGGAAACGATCCAGAGCGCGCCGCGCAGCGCGTAACGTAAGCATAACAGGTCATGTGACTTGTTAATAAAACTTTTCATTGGTTCATTTTACTTTTCTTTTCCTAATGATGTAAGACTAGGGCATGTGACCTAAAAATAACACTTTTAATTGGATTAAAAAAATTTTTTTCCCAAACGATGAAAGCCCCACCTTGTTTCTGGATGTTTCAGACTGAAGCTGGCGTCACCATGAGAGCACCACCATCTCGTAGCTCCGTCATGGCCATTTCGCAAGCAATCATGGCAGCCGCTCCCCACCGGAAGCCTGCGGGAGTCGACGGCCCCCAAGACTTTTGTACAATCTTCAAGGCTGAGGGGACGCTTTCGAGAATGGAACCCAAGCCATGGCAGACAAGCGTCCGAGTTCCAAGGTGTCCCAGGGCCATTTTACTGGACCAGGCCCAAATCCGAAGAGCCGGCCGCCATTTTAAGAGTCCTGTGGAAGCCGCCTATCGCTGCACAGCAAGAGTGGGAGCAACTCAACTACATGGTGAGCGAGAGGCTGTAGCCGTAAGAGCGGGCGGTAAACAGCTGAATGGCGGAAAATGCACAGTGTAGCAAAAGCGGGCGGAATGGCGACTGAAACGATAAAGGGGCGCCCCACTACAGTAGACGAGCCTCCGCCATGTGCTTCAAAACTGCATATGTATCTCGTGATATCAAGGTTGGGCAACCAGTACACAACAAGCAGTTACGAGTCCCATTTACACCGGCGCCATTTTGGGCGCGGCCGGGCAGGTCCAGGATCTAGTCAAACATAACAAATGAGGCTGACGTCTCTGAAGCAGTTGACGAACAGCAGGACATAGCAAATAAACATGAAGTCTCTAAAGCTGTTAACTCAGTGCAGGACAAAACAAGTAAACCTGAAACCTCTGGAATAATTGTCGCTCAGAAGAACAACACACAAAACTCTGTAGTGTCTGTGGAAAGTAAAACAGAAGGGCACTGTAGTTTCAGACACACTTAACACTAATGACTTAACAAAGATATCGTCTGTCTATGAAGCAGCTGTCACAAGGAAATCCCTAACGCATCAGCATTCTCGGAAGAGGTTGACACAGATAACATCTTAAGGAACAAAGAAAGACCTGTTCACTCTTGACACCCCAGGTGCTGTCTATGTTGCACTATAGTGCTGCATCGAGAAAACGGACAACCCTATTGATGTGGATTTTTCATTATTGATTATTGTAAAGAAATGGCGACTCCCCCCTTTAGCAGATTAGCTAAATGTTTGTGTAATTTAGGCATAAAAGTTATAATATTGTTGTTGTTGTTGTTATCGTTATAGTTCTGGTTAATTTCAAAAAATGGTTAAATATATTTACAGTTTTTGTTGCGTTCGTTATATTTAAAAGTTAATAAAGTTTTAAAATCTAACTTTGTTGGAGTGCTATATATCTTTAAAAAATCGGGTGAATGGGGCCTTGAATCGGGTTATTGTCATGTGTGGGCTTTGCAAGTGTACTGCTACAAGATCGGACATTTCAAACTCAAATGCACGTTCTTTTTCTTACCTTTCCGAAGCATGGAGCGCAATAGCAGGCAGAGAAAGGGTGATGCACGTTTTGAACACTGCCTGGCCTGGCAAGTTGCTGGCAGTGCCCCCCCGCCCGCTCCTGAAAGAGGGCACACACACACCGCCGCCCCGAGTACTTCACAAATCTTTAAAAGACCATGCGCTTGTTCATGAGGCTTAAATGGTTTATCACCCCTTCTATAACCCCTGCATCGACCCTCTGACGTTTCCTGGAAGAATTAGCACGTAACACAATACCAAGCCCTGTCAGCTGAAACCCCCGAGAAATCATGGGGCATATTATCAAGGGGGTTTATTTCCGCTTTTTTGGCTTTAAAAGCCAAAAAAAAAGAGATAAAATTATCTCCCTATTACCAAGCTGTCGCTAACACCAGTTAGTGACAGCTAAAAGGAGATAGCGACCATCTTGAGCCCCGCTTTGCATATCAGTGATATTTATCACTAATGACATGCAAAGTGGGCGTGCCAAGATTTTAGCGACTGGAAACAGTCCCTAACCATCGCTATCTCCTATTACCAACTTTTGGAGATATTCGCGCTAAGCGCGAATATCTCCAAAACCTAACACCTGCCCTGAGCAGTTTTAGCCATGTTATCCAATGGGAAGTGGATAACATGGCTAAGAGCATTTGCTGGATAATGCATGAATATCGCTGACTTTTCAACGATATTCATGCATTGCGGCCGTTTTTTATCGCATTTGCGATAAACCTTGCTAATAGCAAGGTTTATGTGCGATAAAATTTGCCGATGTGCAACGATAATTTTTGTCTCTAAACAAGTTAGAGACAAAAATTATCGCTAGTTGTTGGTAATATGCCCCCGGGTTTTTCCTTGCAGGAATCGGGAAGCGAAAGACTAGCACTGAAATCAGTAGTCTCACGCCTGAATCGGGAGGGTTGGCATGTCTGGATACTCTACAGCTGGGGCCATAAACTACATCCGCAGGGCTAGGTGATAGCCTGGGTCCGGCCTGGACAATCGGACACAGAAGAAGAGGAGTGTCAGAGGGTGCGTTAGTGAATAGGGTGAAAGGGAGGTGTCGGGCGGGCACAGGGTGTGATTCTCAGAGAAGAGCAGCGCAGATGGGGGGAAGTATATGGCCCATGCATGAGAGAGAGAGCGGGGGTGACCAGTGCGTGGGGGAGATGCTTGCGAGGGTGGGGAGCCATGCTGAGGATCGGCGACGTGCAGAGAGTGGCCCTGGTCAAGGCATCTAAAATGGCTGCCGTGCACGACAAAATTGTGGCATTGGACAAAAACGCAAGATGGCGCAGACAATGTTTATCAATAAGGATTCATTTATAACAAAATATTTACTCGCAGTGACAAAATGGTGGTCATCACTTCCTGATTTCCATCGAATCGAACGTTAACAAACGTCACGCAGCAAAAAAAAAAAAAAACTCACGCACAGAGCAGTTTTTAGACATGTTATCCAATGGAAGGTGGATAACATGGCTAAGAGCATTTGCTGGATAATGCATGAATATCGCTGACTTTTCAGCGATATTCATGCATTGTGGCCGATGTGCGGCGATAATTTTTGTCTCTAAACAATTAAAACGAAGCACAAAATGGCGAATTCCTGTTTCGCTACCAGTTTGCGGCCCAGTTCGCGGCCCGTGAAGCGCTTCTACCGTGAAAAATCATTTTTTTTTTATTTTCCCCACGGGACCCTTTAATAACCCCAACAACATTCCTAGGGGGTCAAGAGGGGTATACCTTGCCCCCTTTCAATAAATTCCCCCTTCGTTTTTCACCTCTTCTTCTCTCTCGATCCTACCGAGAGATAAGATGGCGGCCGCTCCGGACTGTTTAGAATGTTGACAGACACCGGAGACCCAATCAGCTTTCTGCGCGCAAAGTTCCGTTTCGCGAAAAGTAAGCGGACCGGATCGCTGCCCGGAGCGCTGTTACAGACATATATCTTGTTTTGAACGTTAATTTCTCAAAAACTACTGGAGCACATATATTGAGACCTAGCAAAGGCACATCGGGCTAACAGTACCTACAATTTTGCCAAGTTTCGTGCAAATCCATTCAGCCGTTCGAGCTAAAAGTGAGTCCAACCGCCCTATGGAAAAATGAATGGGAAAAACGCGTTTTGGGACCCCCCTTTTTTCTCGGCCCCCCCTTGACGAAACCCCCCCAAATTTTCAGGGGCTGCTCAGAAACAAAATGTGCCATTTTCCTGAAAATTTCAGCCGATTCCGTCCACAAACGCCAAAGTTATTAGACATAGAATTTTCAAAAATCCCATAGGGAATTAATCCTAACTATATATACCTACTGGCGACACGCCAGTAGGTAATATATATATATATATATATATATATATATATATATATATATATATATATATATATATATATATATATATATATATATCCAATTACCACTCCTGGTGTTGAAATTCACCATTCACCAACCACGAGAAACGGACACAAGAAAATATGATTCACCGCAGGCTGGAATACTTCAAAATGTATTTATTTTCATTCCATCAGCGCAACATGCAGGACGGGATGATGCGTTTTGGCCAGCAGGGTGGCCTTGCTCACATAATTGCGTTGTTGGCTAAACCTAATTAAATACACCTGAGTGCCCATCACGTTATAGTGCAAGAACTACAAATTAAGTAAACAGTGAAAACATACTACTGGCATGCATCCCTCAAAATTGGACAACTAGTATTAAAATCCGTCACAAATTTCATCTTTTCGCAGGGTGGGTAACAGAACAGCATTTCAAATTATAATCACAACAAAATGTAAGTTATTTACAATGATTTGCAATCGAGGCACACAACTCAGTGCTGATGAGCAACAGTTTGGCGCTTGAGCCCCATTTCTGACTGTCGCCCAATACAAAAGCTCATGTTTACTAAATAAAATATAGGTGTGTGTGAACAGCACAGTGTAAATAGTACAGTGACAGGTATACATATCCAAAGCGAAGAAAAGGCTGGAGAATGATGCACACTGCTGACATCGTGAGTTGATAATAATACCTTTACGGAACACACATCATGTACGCTCATATACGAATCGAATATGTGCAGCTGCAAAACTTGGTACCACGGGAAAATGCATAGCTTCACAGATAAAAAATAAAACATGAACAATATCCGCACAAATACAAAATTAATGAACCTCCGTACTACTCAAGGTGGCTCTAACTGCTCATATGCGCTACTCCATGCTGCTGTTTGCCTTCCACCATGTAACTACAGTACCCATGACCCATACACTTATAGTTCAAGTAGCTCTCCATGGTTGGTTCTGTGTATATTTGCCAAAGGCGCAACACCAGATTAACTCAACCCCCGGGAATATCAGTTTTGATACGTTTGTCTGTCTCTCACTCCGCTCATGCCGATATGCTGATTACATCTATCATCTGCAAATCGCCTATGTGTGCATCTGCCCCACTGGTTGTCACAACTAGACGGAAACTATAGATGAAGCCAACAGTAGTATGTGTAAAGTGCATATGCTGAAATAATAAGGGGACAATAATCTAACTAAACAATCTCTCCCAATGGAGCACGAGAGAGGACTATTGACCTGAATCCCAAATCCGATATTTACTAGCAAGTGATTTACATCTACTGTGGTGGCCAGATCCCCTTCAATTAACTGTCATTTAATTCATATATAATTCCTAATGGGAATGGACGGATGGCCAGTAAAATGTAGCATACTAATATGCACACGTGTACCCTAATTGGGAAAGTAAAGGGGAAGAAGAAGAAGAAGAAAGCAAGATAGGCTCGAAGCCCCCAACACTGGCAGAAAAATATATACTAAACAATGCATATATCAGTGACTCTATTTATGATATTACAGATTCATGTAACAACGAAACAGACGGTGGAAAAACTGCGTGAAACGCCAAGCACAGCTACCCTGAAGCTAACTCTCTAGAGGTAAACATGCAAATCCTCGCATAAGTTCAACCCCCTAGGTGCCTTGGTGTCGAGTTCTATTATGTATCTCGTTTCAAGTTGTCTTAATTTTTTCTCCCGGTTTCCACCCCGCTTGTTGGTGGGAACCGCATCAATAACGAAATACAACAGAACATTTAAGTCACTGGCATGCTCAGCTTTAATATGCCTGGCTACAGGGTAAGCAGGTCAGAAGTGATTGTAGCCCTCAAATGCTGGAGAATTCTTTGGTGCACTGGGAGCTTACCCTACATATCTTAAACCGCACACACATTGCAGAACGTACACTGCGTGATCAGTGCGGCACGTGAAATGGCCTTTGAGTTTGATGGGACAAGCCGAAAAAGGGCTTGTGTAAGTTTTGGTGTTCTTTCCAAACTTTCATGCCCTGCATGTACTGGATTTGTGGAAACCTAAACTTGCACTGAGCCACCCACTCTTTACATCAACTTCAGGACTCGTTTTTACCAGATCGCTACGCATCGAGCGTGCTTTTCTATAGGTGTAGTTAGGTCTTTCTGGCAAGACTGGCGAAAGTACTGTGTCCGTCTGTACTATTGGCCATTGTGCATTAATGATGCGCTGAATGGCTTTAGCTTGCCTACTATATGTGGTAATGAACCTGCATGTCATGGGCGAGTCAGAGGTAACTATTGAGTCGCTCTGCTCACTGTTATAGTTGTTCACATCTGAAGTGCTGTGGATGGCTTGTGTCTGCAGTAACTCTGTCCTGTCCCGGGCATTGGCCTTCTTTATGGCAGAGTCCAGTTGCATGGCCCCGTACCCTCTCTGAAGGAACCTATTTCTGGCCTCGTTCTGTGCTATTGCTAGGGCTTCCGGTGTACTACATGCCCTGGGAATTCTCAGATATTCACCATAAGGTAAACTTATGATGGTATGCTTGGGATGGAAACTGCTCGCATGTAGGAGCATATTTCCCGCTGTGGACGTACGGTAAAGGCGTGTTTCCACTCTGTTTTTCTCAATGAAAACATTGATATCAAGAAAATTCACTGAAGTAGGATGGATATGTGCTGTGAACTGCAAATTGAGTTGGTTGCTATTAATGACGTTAACAAAATCCAAGGCTTGCTGTGTGCTGCCTCTCCACACTAAAAAAATATCATCAATGTACCTCCAAAAGTGTGTCACATGTTCCACTAAGTTTCTGTGTTCCCCCATGAGTACATGCTTCTCCCACGAGCCCACGTGCAAACACGCGTAGCTGGGGGAGAAGCATGCACCCATGGCCACTCCCTGCAGTTGTTTAAATACATGACCATCAAACAGAAACAAATTGTTATGAAGGCACCATCTCATCATATCAATCAGCATGACATTGTGTTTGTACATAGAAATATCTCTATTAGACAAAAAATGCGTCACTGCTGTTAGTCCTTCATTATGTCTAATGCTCGTATAGAGCGATGTTACATCCAATGTCATTAACAGAAACTCAGTGGACCAATCAACCGTACTCAATTTGTGGAGGAAATCCTTGGTGTCCCTTAAATAAGATGGTAAAGTGATCACATGCTCTTGTAAATAGTGATCAACATACTTAGACGTATTTTCAAAGACACTGTCTTTAGCGGATATAATGGGGCGTCCCGGCACTGGTGTTATTTGCTTGTGTACTTTGGGTATAAGATAGAATGTTGGTAACACTGGGAATTCTTTAAAGAGAAAGCCAAACTCCTCTTTCGTGATTAGGCCTTCCCTTTTCCACCTGGTGAGTTGTTCCTAGTAGTCTTTGTTCAATTTGCTGACTACCACGCCATTCGTACGCTCATAGCACTTAAAATTAACAATTTCCTTGTCATCAACAATTCTGACAAGGGAGGTAACTTGGTTTTATCGGACAAAACGGCATATAAAGAAGAAGCTTACAGGCATCTAGATCATTAAGATGCCTGTAAGCTTCTTCTTTATATGCCGTTTTGTCCGATAAAACCAAGTTACCTCCCTTGTCAGAATTGTTGATGACAAGGAAATTGTTAATTTTAAGTGTTTCCATTAATTGAAAATACTTTTGATTGGGACTGGATTTAGGAAGCCTCTGGTTTTTTAACGTCTTGCAGTTGAGGGATCTGAGTTCCTCCGTGATGCGGTCGTGGAAAATGCCCAGAGCATCTCTGGGCATTATAGGCACCAACTTGGAAGGAGGCTTAAACGGGCTTTTGCCAGGAGCTGATATGGAAATCCCTTCTGCATCAGCTACTTGCTGGGTATTAACTGATTGCTCTTGTGAGTAAGATATATCAGTGCGAAGGGCATGCAGAGACTTTAACAGTGGCATTTGCTGAACCGTCAAACCAGAGGATGCAGCTGCTGGCTTGGGATTAGATGTTTGACTCTTGACTTTAAAATTTTTTGCCAGTTTGAGTTTACGTATAAATTTATATACATCTATTCTAGTCTCTGAAAAATTAAAATTGCTCTCTGGACAGAAGCTAAGGCCAAGTGTGAGTAATTGCAGTTAAGCCGCACACAGCTCAGTGTTGGTAAGGTTAATGATGGTGTTGTTTTGACCGGTGTCTTTTGCTGCCATGTGTTCTTCTTGTGGAACTGCCCTCTGCCTCCTCTTTTTGGAGCATTTGCGCCTTTGGCGCCTTTTACGGTTTCTCCGCGTGCTAGCTGAGGATTTTGCATCCTCGGCGAGTGAAAGTTTTCTCTGCTCCCTAATGTAATCCATTTCTTCTGCATAAGTAAGAGGGCCCAGCCCAGATACACTGCCTGTATCAGAGCCACTGCCCTCAGTATCACTTGCTATAGTGCTGGCCTCAGAAGCAGAAACGGATACATTACTTGAGGCTGCAATGGGGTTTTGTGCTTTGCTTTGTTGCGCTGCCGCTCCTCTTTGTTTTTTTACGTAGTCATACTTTCGTGCGAAAGTAAACACCTGGCCTTGCTCATAATCGTTTTTGTCCCGAGCAAACTTAAAGGCCTTCCTTGCTTTGATGGTATCTTCCTGTTTTTTCACACGTGTAGCCATTTCTGCAAAGCTTTTCTCGATATAATCCTTGTTTACCGGGGTTGTCAGAGACTGTAGTTCTTGTTTAATACAGGCAATTTCAGTAATGTTAACATCCCGGTCCATGGTGGCATATTTAATCAGCAAACAAACTAAGCGCATGGAGGCTTCCATGTTACTATCTGCCCAGTCTTTTAGCAACAGGGGATTCGGATTTTCAAAGCTCGGAACGAGCATTATTCGCAAGCCTCTGGGAACACGACCTGCTTCGTGATATTTTTGAAGCGACTTGATCTCCCACCACTTAGTGAGTTTGCTGCACGTATTCTTTTCTAGTGCTTTTAACAAGGTTTTGATGTCGGAGCTCTGCTCAGCTAGCGTGTATGATGTATTTTTATTTTTACCCTCTGTAATAACGGGTAAGTTGGCAAACAGGTCTTCAGCGTCCTTCTCTCGTTCCAACAAAGCCTCGTCCGACATATTGCGCTCAATTATATGATGGATAAATATTACACACAGGGGTTTTTAATCACACAGTCAAGAACCCCTCAGCCCGCGGTGCAAAAACCTCTTCACCTGCTTGTAGAAACTTCTGAAAGCTCTGACTTCCCTCGGTCCTCGGCGCAAATCCTCTCGGCTGCAGCCGTGAAAGACGCACCTCTGGTCCTTTTCAGTCAGGTTAACTGCTTGGTTTTTCCGTGTAGCAGGGGGTTGTCCAGGTGTAAGCTCCACTCAGCTTCTCTTCCTGACGGCTCGTTAATTGGACAGCCAGCTCGGCGAAGAGGGGTCTGACCACCACCCACCGCCTGCGCAAGCAGTCCGCAGCCCGCCGGACCCCTGTCGCCCCTAGTCCGGTGCCTCTGCTTCTCTTGCAGGCTTTTGTTGAAGGGTGCTGTTTGCTAACCTCCCCCGGCTCCTTGTTGCTGCTGGGGTGGAGGATCAGATATGCTACAAGGTGACAGGAGGCTCCCCTATGGTCTCTGTGTTAGCCTGTGTTGTTTTCAGACTGTGCACCCTATCCACAAATCTCCAATGAACTGGAACTCTGTCTCAGCTCGCCTCTGCTGCACAGTAGGGGCCCTCAGCGGTGCTTAAGTACTTTCGCTACACCAGCGCCCAACACGAGGCCCCCCATGTCCCCTCAGGGCCTGCGGCACCACAGGTTCCCCGAAGTGAAGGTCAGAGTTGCGCTCTCCTCTGCAACTGCCCAGGCACCACGCTAGCCTCTCTGTCTTCCAAATGGCTGGCCTGCCACTGGTTGGGGTCATCCTGGTTCAAGATCTGCAGCTGGCCCCCAAGTTGGGCCTCACTCCAGCCTCACTACAGCGGATCTCAGCCCCAGGGTATGGACGAAATGGCCTTTCGCTAGGACCGGCCGAGGGGGCCAGGCCCCAGCGACCCAAGAAGATCTATTCAGGCTTTTGCCTTATCCACCGATCGCTTCCCACCTGTGGCCATGTCCCTTGCCTTCAGTCGATCGGAGCACAGTCTTGATTTGTCACTTGATTGCAGATGGGCACATCTTATCTTGCTGTATGAGAGTCCGGTGTGCATGCTCCTACCTCGAGCCCGTGCCACCAGTGTTGCGGCGCGGTGGCCCTCTTTAGTGCCTGCCCCGTTCCTCTCTGCGTCCCCACATCTCCTCTTGTTAATACATGCGGGGGCAGCGAGCTGGCTCCCGCTGTTTTGCAGTTCACAGTTGCCTCCAGCAGGCCGGTAGGCCCCTGTAGTGTCCAGCCCCAAGAACTCAGGCAGACACAGTAGGTTGGTAACAGGGACCTTCTTTATTGTACGTCTTTACTCAGCAAAGGCTAACGGCTATCTGTCTTCCTCATCCCCAGCTCCTCCCTTTCCTTTTCCTTCCGCCCTCGCCCCCTGCTCGGGCCGGTCCTAGTGCCTGACCAGTTTGGTCAGTGGGCACTGTCCTATCGACGTCATTACATCTCCCCCCCCTGTGAATAAAGAAACAAAATCTATATCTTTAAACACCACATCACACTGTCTTTGTTTAAAGTTCTTCAATGAGGCGAGACGGTTTTGTGATCACGCGTCTGGGGCGTGACTGGAGGACAGGACGGTCTCTCTCATTCTCATCGGCAGTCTCCATCAATGCCTGACTGTGACCTGATGTCATCTCCAGTTCCCTCGGCTCCAGCTTCGGGTCGGTCAGTAGTTCTTTAACATTGGGTTCACACTTTTTGAAGTATGTCACGTTTCTGGTTAGTCTTTTTCCGTTGGTCTCTGCAGTGATCATGGTTCCTTTTTGTTGTATCACTTTTAGTGGAATTTCATGGTATCTGCAGTCGGTTTTCCGGTGCTGCTCTTGTTCGTTTGCCCTCGTACAGAGCTGTCGGATTAACCTTAAAGAAACGAACAGTGGATTTATTTCCTGCCAACCGGCCCAGCACCGAGTGGATGCTTGTTGTCACGTTAGGTGCTGGTTGACTGCTGACGTCGCCCTAATTAATTAGTGATTTTTCGGAGGACCTACAACTACGTGGCTCTCCAACGACAGGCTGTACTTCCAGTCCCTAATCAATCGCTTTCAGGTTACCTGCCCCAATCCCTTGGTCCTGATGAAGACCCCACAGCAAGGATAACTATTCCTGCACTGTTAAGAGGGTCGAAACGTCGACTGTTGTTTTAACGTGGCAACCTCACGCCAATATTATGTAGCTATGCTGTACTTTGTGATGTATGCCTTTCTAAAATATGGTCGCCAAGTCTCCATGGCTGTGTTGCTATTCAATTATAGCTATAACATATCTTTAAGTGTTTGATTTTATTGTCACACAATCCTACCACTCCCTCAACCTCACCACTATCACTTCCCTCCTCCCTCCCGGGGCACTGTATGACCTTTTAATACAGTTGATTGTTTGCTACATGTATTCTTTACATTGGATCCCTTAGTGAATAAAACTCTGTGGATTCAAGAACTTTTCTTTGATTAATTCATTAAACTATGTAAGTTGTTCCCCTTTTTCCACTGGGACCCCTTCCTCCTAGTACTGCTCTTGTCGTGCAAGCACCCAGTCTCCCTCTTGAATTTGAGGGGGAGTCGCGTGACGCCGCTCATCGGCATATTCCTACATCTTTTCGTTTTGTGTTTTGTCCCTAGCTGCGATCTCCTCATGGTCAGAGTCAAAATATTGTTCGTTTGTCGCCGTGGTCATCATTGGAATTCTGGTGCGTACTGGGCGACCCAGCATGAGAGTGGCGGGACATTTGCCTGTGGTGGAATGGGGTGTATTTCGATAGGCTCGCAGTACCTCGTTGAGTGCTGCCTGAAGATTCTTTCCGGTGAGTTCTGCTTGCTGAATGGCCTTCTTGATCCTGGCCATGTATCGTTCAATCATTCCGTTAGCTTGTGGCCATAGTGGTGTGATTTTGCGATGTGTGAAATTGAGGTGCTGAGCGAAATCAGCAAAGTCATGGCTGTTGAATGGAAGCCCGTTATCCGACTTCACTACTAGGGGAATGCCCCATGCGGCGAACACCTCCTCTAGGATCGGTATGGCACTTGATGCTCTCGTAGAGGTGCACAGTTGTGCGATGGGGAATCTGGAATATTCGTCCATTATGACCAGGACGTATTGGCCGAATTTGATTGGTCCAAAGAAATCAATGGCAATGTGTTGCCAGACACCCTCCGGTAGTGGAGACATTTGTAGTGGTGCAGGAGGATCCAGACGGCTCACTAGTTGCATTGCGGGCAGTCTTTGAGCGTCGTCTCGACCATCAAGTCTAGTGTTGGGAACCATACTCTTTCACAGAGTGCTTTTTTGTGGCTACTATGCCCCGGTGTCCTTCATTTGCCAAGTTGATGACTCCTTGTCTGAGTTGTCGTGGTATCACTATCCTGGTGTCTCATAAGATGAGACCATTTTCTGCTATCGATAGTTCCTCGAGGACATGTTTGAAACCCGCCATCTCTTGGTCGTATTGTTCGTTTGTTGGCAAGTGTCTCCAGCTGTTGGTTTGGATCAGACGTTTTATCTCTTGCAAGGTGGCATCGGTGTGTGTCGCTTCACAGATGGCCTCCAGTGGAACAGCCGGAGGTCTCGCTTGGTCTACTACGAAGTGGATGTATGCATCCGCAATCAATTGTTCTGGTTTGCTGGATTTGGTGGGGTGCCGGGACATGTAGTCCGCGGGGTTTGCATCTTTTCCTGGCTTGTGAATTATGCTGTAGGTGTATTCTTGGAGTCGTAGACCCCATTGTTCTATTCTCGGTGGCATTTTTGCTCGCGGGTTGCCAAATATTGTGGTCAAGGCTTGGTGGTCTGTTACTAGTGTAAAATGCTTTCCAAAGATGAATATGTGGAAGTGTTCACACGCCCAGACAACAGCCAGGCTTTCTTTTTCCGGCTGTGAATAGGCTCTTTCCGTGTCTGTCAGACTTCTGCTGGCGTATGCTACTATGTGTCGTTTGTCTTCTTCTCTGTCATATTGAACGAGGATGGCTCCTAGTCCTACAGGACTGGCATCCACCGTGATTTCTGTCTTTCATTTTGGGTCGAAGTAGGCCAGGTTCTTTGCTGACTCTACAGTTCTCTTGATCTCTCGAAATGCCCCTTCACATTGAGTGGACCACTGGAAGGGCTGTCATTGTTTTGTGAGCATCCTTAGTGGGTAGCTTAGCGTGCCATAGTCAGGTATGTATCTGGAGCAGTAGCTGGCCATGCCTAGAAATGATCGTACATCACTTACGTCCTCCGGGCTTGGTGTGTCGTTTAGCGCTGCTACTTTTTCTGGGTCTGGTTTCATGCCACTTCCAGAGAAGATCTGTCCGAAAAATTTTAGTGTTGGTTTGTGAAGTTCACATTTGTCTTGATTGAGTGTGAGGTTGGCTTCCATCAGCGCTTGGCAGACCTGATCCAGTGCTTTGTTGTGTTCTTGAGGCGTTGCTCCATAGACCAGAATGTCATCGCTATAGTTTAGGACCTGTGGAATGTGATGTATTGTTCTTCTTATGGCCTCTTGGAATATTTCTGCTGCTGATGACACCCCAAAGCTTAGTCTTTTGTATCTGAATAGTCGGAGGTGTGTCGAGAATGTTGTGATGTATCTCGACCTTTCGTGTAGTTCTAGCTGATGGTATCCTTTATTGAGGTCTAGTTTTGAAAATATTTTGGCTCCGTTGAGTGAAGTGATCATATCACTGATGTGAGGACCGGGATGTCTCTCTCTCTCTATTGCCGTGTTGGGCGCTCTCATATCCACACACAGACGGACTCGGCTGGTTTCTCCTTTCTTTGGGATTACCACGGCTGGTGAGACCCATGGCGTTGGCCCATCTGTTCTCTCGATGATATCCGCTTCTAGCAGGTCGTGGAGTTCCTTCTTCACGGCTTCTTGCAGGTGGAATGGGATCTTTCGGTGGTGTTGTGCCACCGGTGTGATTGGTTCGTTTATATGCAATTTTACTTGGCAGTTCTTCATTTTTCCCAGGCCCTGAAAAAGCTTGGGGAATTTCTGGATGAGCGCTGGTTTGTCAGTGACTCGGAATAGGAGACTCACCAATTTCAACCGTTCTGCAGTGGCTAAGCTCAGGAGGCAGTCGGCTTCGGGGCCTTCGATGACATGGATGTAGGCCGACACAGTGTGATCTTGGTAGGACAGTTTGGTCGCGAACTTCCCCAGACACGTTAGTGGCTCCTTGGACATCCACGTGTACACTTGTACATGGGCGTCTTCCAGCCTTGGCGGTGGTTTCATGCGTCGGTATTCCGTTACTGGTAAGTAATTTAGTGTTGCCCCACTGTCTAGCACGAACTTGGTGGGGTGAGAGCCAACTCTGATGTCCAGCCTTTGGTACTTTTTTAACTGATCAGGGTCGGCTACAGAATAGATGTATTCCTTCCGGTGTTGAAAGATGGGTGATTGCGATCAAGATTCTCTTGAAGACGACCGCCGAGATTGACATGTCCTGCAGGAGTGGCAGCTGGATTGTGACGACCCAGTCGATGAGTCTCGTCTATCCTGGACTGCTCTGACGTGATGACGACTGTTTGAAGGCTGGTGTTGCCGGTGCCTTCCCCTGTGTTCATTTTTTGGTACTGCTCCACACATGCTTTCAAAGTGGTTGTCTGGGGCGTGACTGGAGGACAGGACGGTCTCTCTCATTCTCATCGGCAGTCTCCATCAATGCCTGACTGTGAGCTGATGTCATCTCCAGTTCCCTCGGCTCCAGCTTCGGGTCGGTCAGTAGTTCTTTAACATTGGGTTCACACTTTTTGAAGTATGTCACGTTTCTGGTTAGTCTTTTTCCGTTGGTCTCTGCAGTGATCATGGTTCCTTTTTGTTGTATCACTTTTAGTGGAATTTCATGGTATCTGCAGTCGGTTTTCCGGTGCTGCTCTTGTTCGTTTGCCCTCGTACAGAGCTGTCGGATTAACCTTAAAGAAACGAACAGTGGATTTATTTCCCGCCAACCGGCCCAGCACCGAGTGGATGCTTGTTGTCACGTTAGGTGCTGGTTGACTGCTGACGTTGCCCTAATTAATTAGTGATTTTTCGGAGGACCTACAACTACGTGGCTCTCCAACGACAGGCTGTACTTCCAGTCCCTAATCAATCGCTTTCAGGTTACCTGCCCCAATCCCTTGGTCCTGATGAAGACCCCACAGCAAGGATAACTATTCCTGCACTGTTAAGAGGGTCGAAACGTCGACTGTTGTTTTAACGTGGCAACCTCACGCCAATATTATGTAGCTATGCTGTACTTTGTGATGTATGCCTTTCTAAAATATGGTCGCCAAGTCTCCATGGCTGTGTTGCTATTCAATTATAGCTATAACATATCTTTAAGTGTTTGATTTTATTGTCACACAATCCTACCACTCCCTCAACCTCACCACTATCACTTCCCTCCTCCCTCCCGGGGCACTGTATGACCTTTTAATACAGTTGATTGTTTGCTACATGTATTCTTTACATTGGATCCCTTAGTGAATAAAACTCTGTGGATTCAAGAACTTTTCTTTGATTAATTCATTAAACTGTGTAAGTTGTTCCCCTTTTTCCACTGGGACCCCTTCCTCCTAGTACTGCTCTTGTCGTGCAAGCACCCAGTCTCCCTCTTGAATTTGAGGGGGAGTCGCGTGACGCCGCTCATCGGCATATTCCTACATCTTTTCGTTTTGTGTTTTGTCCCTAGCTGCGATCTCCTCATGGTCAGAGTCAAAATATTGTTCGTTTGTCGCCGTGGTCATCATTGGAATTCTGGTGCGTACTGGGCGACCCAGCATGAGAGTGGCGGGACATTTGCCTGTGGTTGAATGGGGTGTATTTCGATAGGCTCGCAGTACCTCGTTGAGTGCTGCCTGAAGATTCTTTCCGGTGAGTTCTGCTTGCTGAATGGCCTTCTTGATCCTGGCCATGTATCGTTCAATCATTCCGTTAGCTTGTGGCCATAGTGGTGTGATTGTGCGATGTGTGAAATTGAGGTGCTGAGCGAAATCAGCAAAGTCATGGCTGTTGAATGGAAGCCCGTTATCCGACTTCACTACTAGGGGAATGCCCCATGCGGCGAACACCTCCTCTAGGATCGGTATGGCACTTGATGCTCTCGTAGAGGTGCACAGTTGTGCGATGGGGAATCTGGAATATTCGTCCATTATGACCAGGACGTATTGGCCGAATTTGATTGGTCCAAAGAAATCAATGGCAATGTGTTGCCAGACACCCTCCGGTAGTGGAGACATTTGTAGTGGTGCAGGAGGATCCAGACGGCTCACTAGTTGCATTGCGGGCAGTCTTTGAGCGTCGTCTCGACCATCAAGTCTAGTGTTGGGAACCATACTCTTTCACAGAGTGCTTTTTTGTGACTTCTATGCCCCGGTGTCCTTCATTTGCCAAGTTGATGACTCCTTGTCTGAGTTGTCGTGGGATCACTATTCTGGTGTCTCATAAGATGAGACCATTTTCTGCTATCGATAGTTCCTCGAGGACATGTTTGAAACCCGCCATCTCTTGGTCGTATTGTTCGTTTGTTTGCAAGTGTCTCCAGCTGTTGGTTTGGATCAGACGTTTTATCTCTTGCAAGGTGGCATCGGTGTGTGTCGCTTCACAGATGGCCTCCAGTGGAACAGCCGGAGGTCTCGCTTGGTCTACTACGAAGTGGATGTATGCATCCGCAATCAATTGTTCTGGTTTGCTGGATTTGGTGGGGTGCCGGGACATGTAGTCCGCGGGGTTTGCATCTTTTCCTGGCTTGTGAATTATGCTGTAGGTGTATTCTTGGAGTCGTAGACCCCATTGTTCTATTCTCGGTGGCATTTTTGCTCGCGGGTTGCCAAATATTGTGGTCAAGGCTTGGTGGTCTGTTACTAGTGTAAAATGCTTTCCAAAGATGAATATGTGGAAGTGTTCACACGCCCAGACAACAGCCAGGCTTTCTTTTTCCGGCTGTGAATAGGCTCTTTCCGTGTCTGTCAGACTTCTGCTGGCGTATGCTACTATGTGTCGTTTGTCTTCTCTGTCATATTGAACGAGGATGGCTCCTAGTCCTACAGGACTGGCATCCACCGTGATTTCTGTCTTTCATTTTGGGTCGAAGTAGGCCAGGTTCTTTGCTGACTCTACAGTTCTCTTGATCTCTCGAAATGCCCCTTCACATTGAGTGGACCACTGGAAGGGCTGTCCTTGTTTTGTGAGCATCCTTAGTGGGTAGCTTAGCGTGCCATAGTCAGGTATGTATCTGGAGCAGAAGCTGGCCATGCCTAGAAATGATCGTACATCACTTACGTCCTCCGGGCTTGGTGTGTCGTTTAGCGCTGCTACTTTTTCTAGGTCTGGTTTCATGCCACTTCCAGAGAAGATCTGTCCGAAAAATTTTAGTGTTGGTTTGTGAAGTTCACATTTGTCTTGATTGAGTGTGAGGTTGGCTTCCATCAGCGCTTGGCAGACCTGATCCAGTGCTTTGTTGTGTTCTTGAGGCGTTGCTCCATAGACCAGAATGTCATCGCTATAGTTTAGGACCTGTGTAATGTGATGTTTTGTTCTTCTTATGGCCTCTTGGAATATTTCTGCTGCTGATGACACCCCAAAGCTTAGTCTTTTGTATCTGAATAGTCGGAGGTGTGTCGAGAATGTTGTGATGTATCTCGACCTTTCGTGTAGTTCTAGCTGATGGTATCCTTTATTGAGGTCTAGTTTTGAAAATATTTTGGCTCCGTTGAGTGAAGTGATCATATCACTGATGTGAGGACCGGGATGTCTCTCTCTCTCTATTGCCGTGTTGGGCGCTCTCATATCCACACACAGACGGACTCGGCTGGTTTCTCCTTTCTTTGGGATTACCACGGCTGGTGAGACCCATGGCGTTGGCCCATCTGTTCTCTCGATGATATCCGCTTCTAGCAGGTCGTGGAGTTCCTTCTTCACGGCTTCTTGCAGGTGGAATGGGATCTTTCGGTGGTGTTGTGCCACCGGTGTGATTGGTTCGTTTATATGCAATTTTACTTGGCAGTTCTTCATTTTTCCCAGGCCCTGAAAAAGCTTGGGGAATTTCTGGATGAGTGCTGGTTTGTCAGTGACTCGGAATAGGAGACTCACCAATTTCAAACGTTCTGCAGTGGCTAAGCTCAGGAGGCAGTCGGCTTCGGGGCCTTCGATGACATGGATGTAGGCCGACACAGTGTGATCTTGGTAGGACAGTTTGGTCGCGAACTTCCCCAGACACGTTAGTGGCTCCTTGGACATCCACGTGTACACTTGTACATGGGCGTCTTCCAGCCTTGGCGGTGGTTTCATGCGTCGGTATTCCGTTACTGGTAAGTAATTTAGTGTTGCCCCACTGTCTAGCACGAACTTGGTGGGGTGAGAGCCAACTCTGATGTCCAGCCTTTGGTACTTTTTTAACTGATCAGGGTCGGCTACAGAATAGATGTATTCCTTCCGGTGTTGAAAGATGGGTGATTGCGATCAAGATTCTCTTGAAGACGACCGCCGAGATTGACATGTCCTGCAGGAGTGGCAGCTGGATTGTGACGACCCAGTCGATGAGTCTCGTCTATCCTGGACTGCTCTGACGTGATGACGACTGTTTGAAGGCTGGTGTTGCCGGTGCCTTCCCCTGTGTTCATTTTTTGGTACTGCTCCACACATGCTTTCAAAGTGGTTGTCTCTACCACACTTCCGACATTGTTGTCCAAGTGCTGGGCATGTATCTGCATGCGGGAAATCATACCCGCATCTGTAGCATTTGAGTTGTTTGTCTGATCGTCCCTTCTGATGACTCGTGCTTTTGTGTTCTTTGCTTGACCCGTGGTGATGTTTCTTGGATCTAGAAGAATGCACTTGTGGTGGAGATCGTCCGTGCACTTGTCGAGACTGCGTCCTGAATACTTGTTCCCGTCTCTCACTTTTCCCGGATTCCATTCTCTTCGCATGTTCATCAGCTTGTTCATCCACTCTCTTCATCTCTATGATCTCGTCCTGCGCGTAGCTTCTTTTGAGCAACTTGCGTCTCAGTGGTTCGGAGAGACAACCTTCAATGACTCTTAGTCGCAGGGCGTCTTCAGTTGAGAATTTGTCAAAGTCACAGTGTTCGCCAGTCGTCTGAGACGTGTTACAAACGCCCCCATTTGTTCACCTCTCTCTTGTGCGGCTAGGTTGAACGTGTACCGCTCAAAGTCGACGTTCCTTTTGTGTAGGAACTTGCGGTCTAATGCTTCGCGTACTTTTTCGTATGATTCAGATGACTCTTCTGGCAGTTCTTTGATGATTCGTCCACCTTCCCTGCCAATAAGGCTCTTGAGAGCAAACAGTCGCTCTTCGGGGTCTGTCACCTTGGATGCTTTCATGAAATCCTCAAAGTCTTCTATCCATTCTTGCCATCGCGGACCCATGCTCCCGCCAGATTCAAAAACGAGGGGCTCGGGACTGCGCAGAAATGAGGCTCTCATTATGCTTGTGGGGGCTGGGTCGGGCATTGTACAATTGTGGTTCTTGACTGCTTTCACAGGCTTAATTCACTTACTGTTGCACTTGCAAGTGCTTGTTTGGTGTCTTTATTACACTTACCAGTGCTTTTATTCTTGTTCCTGTTGCACTCGCCAGTGTTTGTTTGATATTTCTGTTGCACTTGCCAGTGCTTGTTTGCTGTCTCTCTCTTGCACTTGCCAGTGCTTGTTTGTTACTTTCTTGCACTTGCCGGTGCTTGTTTGGCGTCCTTATTGCATTTACCAGTGCTTTTTTTTCTTCAGTTGCACTCGCCAGTGCTTGTTTGATGCTTCTCTTGCAATCGCCAGTGCTTGTTTGTTGTTTGCCAGTGCTTGTTTGCTGTTTCAAGCTCTTCGCCTGACTTCAAAATGGCCACCGACGATCCCTCGCAGGCGATTGGTCAATGCTGCCTGACTTCAAAATGGCAACCCGGGAATCTCGTTTCTAGCGGGATTTCGGACGTTTTTCTTCGTTTCTTCACCGGAGACCCAGTTAATCGGCGTTTTCACTCACCGCAGCCAGGATCCACCGTTTGAGTCACGATCAGGTAGGGCAGCTTTTCTTTCTCTTCTGCCGCCGAGGTGGGCACTCGGTAGGCGTTCTCTTCGGCCACACACTTCCGCCGCCGAGGTGGGCACTCGGTAGGCGCTCTTGGTAGCGCGCTTCCGCCGCCGAGGTGGGCACTCGGTAGGCGCTTTTGTTGGCACTTTTCCCCCGCCGAGGTGGGCACTCGGTGGGCGTTTTCGGCAACGCGCTTCCGCCGCCGAGGTAGGCACTCGGTGGGCGTTTTCAGTGGCGTGCTTCCGCCGCCGAGGTGGGCACTCGGTAGGCGCTCTTGGTAGTGTGCTTCCGCCGCCGAGGTGGGCACTCGGTAGGCGCTTTTGTTGGCACTTTTCCGCCGCCGAGGTGGGCACTCGGTGGGCGTTTTCGGCAACGCGCTTCCGCCGCCGAGGTAGGCACTCGGTGGGCGTTTTCAGTGGCGTGCTTCCGTCGCCGAGGTGGGCACTCGGTAGGCGCTTTGGTAATCACTCTTCCGCCGTCGAGGTGGGCACTCGGTGGGCGTTTCCGTGCAGCGCGCTCGAGCCTCCAGACGTGGGGCGAGCTCCGGATCAGTCGGTCGCCGGTTGCTGCTGAAGCCGTCCACACGCTCAGGGTCCGGTCGCTTTGTCGCCAGTTGTAGTGTCCAGCCCCAAGAACTCAGGCAGACACAGTAGGTTGGTAACAGGGACCTTCTTTATTGTATAGCTTTACTCAGCAAAGGCTAACGGCTATCTGCCTTCCTCATCCCCAGCTCCTCCCTTTCCTTTTCCTCCCGCCCTCGTCCCCTGCTCGGGCCGGTCCTAGTGCCTGACCAGTTTGGTCAGTGGGCACTGTCCTATCGACGTCATTACAGCCCCAATGACAAATACCTCTCCCCTCCGAGCCTCCACCTGGCTGGGCCCGACACTCGATTCTCCTAACCCTGGCCTCAGTCGATGGATGCTCCCAGTAGCTGGGGCGCCCCAGGCCGGTTGAGGGCCCTTCAGCTCGGTGAAGTAGTGTGGCTCACTGGTTAGAGGCAGCAGACCCAAGAGCAGAGGACGGCCCGGGACCAGGGTTCGATTCCCGGCGCGGCAGGTTTCTGGACCAGGGTCAGCGGACTCGATAATTCTCTCGCCTCGGTGCCCACTCTGATCAGCGATCACACTCGGCAACTCTGGGCATTAGCTTGCCTCATCTTCACTAACGGCCCCACCAGACCGCCGGGGATGCCTGGTCTCACCCTGGAGATACCCATTAAGGGATCATCTCTCAGGGAAGCCAGGAAGGGTTTCGCAGCGGTCGAAGCGCCTTGGGACCCTACGGGTAAGTAGTGCGCTATATAAATGCCTATACATTTACATTTACATTTACATTTACATTCAACGCTTAGCCATCTGCTTCACATCCAGCATCACAGCACCTCCCCGGCCTCACAGCTGTGTGTTTGCTTGGTTTCTTCCCCCACGGCCTATGAAGGCCCAGCCTCTCTGGCCCTCGACGCAGTCTCCAGCAGCCCCCACCAGCCGCTCAGATCCCACACCTCCGGTGGTCCACAACAAAGTCCTAGCTCACCTCTTGATATCTGCAGTAAAGCCCAGGGACGTCTCAGCCCAGATCTCCACCTTAGCGTCCGGTGTGCGGTGCCACAAGTTGTTTTTGCGGACTGGGCGCTGCTGTCCCTCTCCGGTTGGGGCTTCCCCTTTGCCAAGCCGCTCCTCGCCTCTGATGGCATCCTCATACACCATACTGTACGTCGATCTCACAGAATAGGGGAATGAACCCGTTCCTCGGGAGCAACAGCCTGCGGGGCTGGACAGTTGGGCGCCGACCTCTGTCGCTCCTTCCTCCTCACGCCTCGCTGTCTCGCAGGCCAGCCCCGTCTCGCGACCAGGTCTGTATATCCTCATCCCGGAGTCCATCGGGCAGGCAGGCTGCATTTACAAGGCACCAAGAGTTGCTTATTTATTTATTTATTTATTATTTGTATGGCGCACAAATCATCCCCAAAGGGATCTCTTGGCACCCATAAAAAGCAGACGACCTCAAACCACATTACTCATTAAAATACCTAGGTTTTTAGATGCTTCTTAAAGATAATCAGGGTGGAGCATGTCCGCAGATCTTCCAGCAATACATTCAAATATTTGAGAGCCAGATAGGAGAAAGTGCGACCACCCATCTTAGCTTTTTTAATTCTCCATGCTTGAAGGAGGTTTTGGCCACTGGAACTTAGTTGTCTGACTGGGGTGTACCATTCTAATTTTTTAGTTAGGTATGTAGGTCCCATCCGTGAAGTGCTTTGAAAACTAAGCATAAAAGTTTGAAAACTGCTTCGTGTTGTGCATTGTTCCGGGTTAGTTTAGGAGTCCAGATACCAGGATTAGGCAGGATTATTCAGCGGGCCAGCAGGGAGCTGCAAAGCTCACGTCCTGTCGGCCATGTTACTTAGCCACGCCCCCACGAGACAGTGTCTTTGAAGCTTCCCACCCTGGAATGTGCAATCCCCCCCCCGTAGGGTCATACCTGCTTATGCACATATGTCCTCACATGAGATATAGTGCCCCCTGCCTTAGGTCTGTAAGGCCTGCGGTAGGGGTGGCCTAACTATATCCCATGCAGTGACTTCTGGCATGCACATAGGGAGGTGTGCCTTGTTGACTCTTCGGTGTTGTCCGCACTAAGGCATGCAGCCTGCAGTGGCAAAGTGCATGGCCTAAGTGGGGGGACCCCAGGGGTGCACAATTTGTGCTGGGACCTCAGTGGTCCCTCTTCAGCACCAATGCCCTAGGTACCAGGGGTACCATGTACTACGGGCTTACAAGGGGCTGCATTTAATGTTAGTTGTCTGCTTTTAACAGATGAAATGTGAATTTGAAGCAATAGATTATTTTTCACATTAGTACTGTTCGCATGAGCAAGCTGTTACAGTTGATTGTTTTTAACTGACAGAATGTGTATTTTAAATATGGCATATTTAATTTTCTTTGTAAACATTGTTATTATGAACTAGCTGCTATGTTGGACAGAATGTTTTATGGATTTGTAATCCGAAATAAACAATACTGCTATTACAACAATATGTTGGGTGTACATAAGAATGTCTCTAGTTGACCAGGCAGTTTAAGTAGGGCAGAGAAGTATGAATAGCCTCGGTCACTTCGGTGGGTCAACACCTACAAATCCGTGAACCCTCAGTGGTCTTACCAATTGTGGTATCTCTTCGCTAGGCGAGTGACAGGAGAGTCTCTCAAGTGGGGGTGTATGAGAGCAGTCTAGCACAGTGTTGGCTTCAAAGTTAGTCTCCACCAACACTGTCTGATCGGGGCATAAAGGGTGCTATTGTTTAAGAGATTGTGTCCCGGAAGACACCCTGGTCTGTGTTAGGTGAGTATATGTTTACTATTGTGATTTCTCTGCCCGCCAGGCAACCACAAAGGATGTTTTATTGCCCTGTGTCGCCCTTCTCACTGTGGATCTGGAAAGGTACTCCATAGTTCACCCAGATGAATGTCTATCTTGCAAAGGCTGTGTACTCTAAATATTGTTTGGCCTCACCAGTGTTTTTGTAAAGCTACCCATTCTTGTCTCAAGGCACAATGCTTTACATAGAATGTCGGTCTGCTATCTAAGTGATGTCTCGGTCTAGTCAGTTGGATCCTGGCCAGGGGCCAGTGCGACCATCCACTCCCTACCAACCAAATGCAGAGCATGGTGCATTGATAACCACAATAAACAAGCTCCTGGTACCAACTCCCCCGGACAGAAAGGCAACATTCCATCATCAAAATGTTATAAAATAAACAAGCATTTAAGTGGATGATAGAGCTCATACACCTAAGGGGAGGATATACTCGAGGTGACATAAAGTCTCTAAGTTCCGCCTCCATCTTAAATGGGCCTCAACTCCATTTTGAGTAATGGATTCCAAATGGATCTCTCTCGAACAATAACAGTCACCATCTTCCAAATTTATCATCATTGTCATGTCTGCTATTAGTCACAGATGTTGCCTGCCCTTATCTTTGTAAGAACTGTGAAAGCTTCAATCCTTACAATCCATAACACCGATACAAAAGACAAGGCAACATTCGTCTGGGTCAAAAGTCTATTTTCTACCATGTCAATGTTAAATAAGAACACATGCAGAATATAACAAAATAGTGTAGTCTGATTAACGTCCTCTTACCTTATATGTTCATTAGGAAACTTCTAGGGCGCACACCTTGATGCACATAATCTATGTCAGACATTCTTAAACTTATGTCTGAGATTTCAATTTCTGATAAGGTTCAGGATGACCACTTATCAGGAGAGGTCCTTTGCCAAGATTATCACCCGAGATCCTGCCAGAGATAGAATCACCTACTGCCAGCACACTTCACGGATGCTCCATCGCGCCTGAAGCTGGAAACGCTGAGTCCAGGAGCAATACTGACTGCTGCCGCAGAGGGGAACACTGTCTTTGTGCCTCTGCTGCTTAAGACAGCGCTTGCTTGCCTTTCATGGTCTCCCAGTATGGCTCATAGAAGTAGGTATTAAGGTGTTAGATTCTAAATGATATTTTAAATAACATTTTAAACAATGCTACAAATGTTTATTTTATTCTCATTATTTATAACATGCCTTCTTGCTGTTTTTATATTATTCTGTTTAGTTGGTTCAGACGTACTGAGAAAGATTGTTCCTGAAGTAATAAATACTTTGACTTAAAAGGCATTCATTCTTCTTAGTACAGTGTTCGTGAATGATGAAATGAGATTGGTGCAGTTTCTACTGTGCCTCTGATCCCCTTTTGGGGTTGTTAGTAACCCAAAATCAATACTTCTATGTCAATTACACATTGAAATAGTGTTTTGGAGGGCTAAAATAAACTGTCCTTTACACTCCTCACTGGTGCATTCAACTGAGTTCACCCGTGGGTGGGAAAAAACAATTTGTTTAGTTACACCAGAGTCTTAACTTATGCACCAAAGAAGTGCGGAAAATCTATTGGGCTGGAAAGGATTCCCACAATACTTCTTCAACAGAATCATATCCCCACACTCATGCACCCCATCCAGCCTGAAAGGAGGAATATACATCTTAGACATGGTTGTCCACCATCCGTGGGGTGATATGGGAAAGACAAGTAGTCCGCCCGAGTCTATTGTGGAGTACGTATCTGGGTCATTGAATTAGAATTGGTCAGATCCGCTGCTGTCTCCACTGCACTCTGCCTTACGTGTTGGGATTGGGCAACTAATAGAAATCCTTGGTTGCACTTGTTTTGCGAGCGATTACACTGTGGTCCCTCAGTTACTGATTGCGTCTCTAAAAAATCCCATACTTCTTGAGGATCTGAGAAGATTTTTATGCTTTGGTCTGTGATACGCATAGTTTTGATGGATACTGCATCTCATATTTTTTGCCAAACATGCAAAGCTGTACCTTGGACTCCTGAAATGATCCTCTGTCTTTGAGCTGCCATTGTGAACTCCAGGAATATCATTACTTTGAAGTTCTCAACATGGAAGTCACTGTGTGTCAAGGCTCGTTGCAGTATGTTGTCTTAGTTTTGGAAGTGAATTTGCCTCATTGCCACTGGACAAGCTGGCGGCCCTGTGGGCGAAAGGGCGCTAAGTTCATTTGAGCCCGTTCTAGTGCGAACAAGGGAGACAATCCCTCTTGGGCTACCATCTCCCTGAGCCAAACCTCCAGGTAGACCACCATATCATTGCCCTTCACCCTCTCCAGCAGGCCCACCACTAAGATGTTATTCCTGCAGGCCCTACCTTCCGCATACTGTGCCCTGTGTTCTAGCACCCGGACACCATCCATCATCTCAGCCATCTGAGTTCACAAGTCTCCTGCCGTAGGAGCAAGTTTTGCCAGCGAATGTTCATTCTTAGTTACTTATCTGCTAGTTTGTTCTGTTCATCGTGGAGGATACCTATGTCTACCAGCACCTTATCCATCTTGAGTGTGAGAGATTCTCTGGTATCTTTAATGCCCAGTAGAATAGAATATAGTTTGTCTGCTTGTATAGTGGGCAGCTCATGCTATGGCCAAGAGCCCCCATCCAAGTTGTTGCAATCAGGCCCCCACGCAATTCACCCCCATGTCCTGCCAGCAAGATTGACACCCCATGATGGGGGAAGAAAGCAGCGATCCCAGTCAGGCGTGCCACGCGTCACCACATTTTCAGGATTCAGGACCGGAACCACCACCACCACCAGCCCAATCATCCCCCTCCACAACCGGGCGCACAGCTAGCGGGTGGCTCCATGACCAGTGATCCCCTCCTTCACAGCCCCTCCACTGCCTTTAGCCCAGATCAGGCACATTCAGTGATGTTCCCAGGGGGAGAGGGGGCTGGCAACTGAGGCATGAGAGCAAATCCTCCACTCTCAGCCAAGAAAGGCCTCAGGAAATGGGCACAATGCGGAGACCAGGATCTGCTGCTGCACTCCATTCCTTCTAGGGTCCTGGAGCTGCTATCTTAGATGTGCTACGTGAAGGTCAAGTGTTGCGGGTTATCTCTCATGTTGGTCTCGGGACAGCAAACACACCCATAAACTGCAGCCATCTAATGGCCACTTTATCCTATATTGTTTCAGAGGGCTAGGGTCATGCATCGAGTCAGGATGGTGCTGGATGGGAGTGCCCCACCTGGAACTCCGCCAAATGATGCTGCATAATCCTTTTCCATTAGGCCAGGGTCCCTCTCTACAACGGCTGCATGTGTTTTTACTGTAAACATAATAATATTGTCTTAGAATCTAATTGCCCAAATGAATGCGTCAAACAATGAAATGTAAAAATGATCGTATTACACCTGATTTTCCCCATCCTACGTCACCACTGTCCTTAGGAGTTTTCTTAATTCATTTTGGAAAGCTCTTTGCGGATCTGCGCACTGATTCTATTGAACCATGATACTCAAACCTAATAAGCATGTTTCAAGAAGTCCCTTTTTCCATCTTATCTACAGAATTTCATGCTGCGTTACAAACAGGATGATAATCACTGGATTGGCTTGAGGAGGGATAATAGGACGCAGCCGTGGACATGGGTCAATGGCACCATATTCAACAACTGGTAAGTCCTCGTTTGTTTGCTTATCGTTATGCCAGACATTTTCAGTCACTAATCAAATTGTAAATGAATTTAGGACTCTAGTGTAATTTTTCCCGATTCATGCCCTTATATAGGTATAGATTGTTCGATCCTTATATAGGCATAGAAATCATTACCATATTTAGACTGAGCCTATGCAGCCCAAATACGGCATGGCTACTTCCACTAAATTCCAAGAATCAACAACGATTTCTTAGAGAAACCCGCCTTCACCAGCTAGGGATTCCCCTTGCCTGAATACTAATTTATCTAGGAAATCATGGACTTTTCGAAGAACTGAGTCTTTGATGATGTTATTAAGTCCAATCACACGTCAAAC
This sequence comes from Lissotriton vulgaris, assembly GCF_964263255.1. Taxonomy (NCBI): domain Eukaryota; kingdom Metazoa; phylum Chordata; class Amphibia; order Caudata; family Salamandridae; genus Lissotriton; species Lissotriton vulgaris. The sequence continues at coordinate 95,628,776 of NC_141695.1, forward strand.
ACGGCACCTTCAAAGTATATATATGCCTAGATTTGCCCAGACAAACACACGGTGGTTTGGAGCAGATCGACTTACTACTTGCCCGACGCCCTGCAGCAGCAAGTGCCGAAGGAAGCCGACCCTCCAGCTGACGCACTGAGAGACACTGTCTTTTCTCCTGCCAAGAAATCCAGCTCCAGTGTTTCCAGGCTACCCTTGCGGTTTGATGGGAAATCGAGTCCTGAGAGAGAGATACAAGACCTCCTTCATTCTACACCAAGGTATGGAGCTGATTAGACCCTTAGAGAATTCTTGGCAGAGAAATACTAAACTTAAGCTACTCCTCACTTACTTCTTCCCTTGTAATAGACTTAGGTTAGGTACACCGGGGTAGGCGTATTTTAGAAGCACCAGTTGAGTACTTTTAGTCATTATTTTATCACTGTATGTATTTTATATGTTTTAGGCAATTTATGGCTTTGAAACCATATCATGCGTTTACAGTACTACTTTATAATACTTTTCGTATCATATGCATTGTACTTTATAACCGGTATTACGATTGTAGCAGTACATTTCTTATGCTTGAGAAAGAAGACTGTTCAATAAATACTTTTTATTGGATACGCCCGTCTCTCTTTTTTCTCAGCACCTCTGGTGAAACGAAGCATGCACGATTGACTGAGTAACATAGCCATCTATTGTTTCCGCGACTCTAGAGATTGATTTCTTATTCTTGGGAAACAAAGTTGTCATGTTTATGCGGTTGTCAAAAACTAATCCCTTCTTGTGAATTCGAGAAAGTTTCAAGTGACCTCTGAGCTAGCTGGCACTCACAATTAAGTCTAATATATTCGGTAGAGACCTAGTCAACCTCAGTCCTACGTCTAAACTACACAATATATTATTCCAATGCACAGAGCCTATTGGGAATATAGGAACTACACTACAAAGTGTAGCACCTGAGCTTGGCTTCTCGGAGCATTGTGTATGTCATCATATGGAACCAACTCCACGTCTGTAATGCTTATTTTGGGATACCACACTGGCATAGTCAACAGGATCTATACAGGAAGATCTCCGCACATGAAGCAGAGTGTCCTTTCCGAGGACACTCAGCCTTCGGGAGAGACTGTTGTCGTGTGTGGGCCTTTTGAAACCGACTTGAAAGAACTGTTAGAGATGGTTGTGCGCATCGTCCTCTAGCTCAAGCGCAGGGCCCATGATCAGACAGTTCGTCTGTGAGTAGTCGTGCCTAATCTGAGTTGTGAAATGTGCTCACATGCTTGAGCCTCAATCTTTAAATATATTTTGTGCGCGTGCCGTCCGGAGTTGAGCGAGACTCTCCCTCTCTACCCCTCTCTCTCTAACTCTCTTCCACCTCGCTTCTGGCTACCCCTCTTTTTCTCCCCTTCTCTCTCTCTCTCTCCCCCTCTCCAGTTTAAAATCTATTACGCATTTTCTTGTTTGCCGAGACTCGTTTGAATTTATCACCTGAAGTTCTACCAGCCGATCGGAGTTGAGTGAGACGCCCCCTCTTCAGAGCTCACCTGGCCTCTGGTGTCTCTGTTTGCTGCGTTGATCTGCTTCCATGTCTCTACTTGCTGCACCATAGGGGCTTGATCAGCGTGGTGCTCCAGGGATTTACATACTTCTGGTACACTAACCTGCCTCCTGGCGGACTTATGTGCTTGTTGTTCAGTGACACGCACACTTAGGAAAATGTGGCTTTCCAGTGACACGCTCATTCTTGGTATGTTCCAGCGTGTCCAAATTACACATATTTACAGTGACACGTTCACTTTTCATGTGAGTTTGAACCTTCACTAGCCCACAACTTATACATTCCATCGTGTCCCAACAATTATATCTTCAGTGACACACACACGTTGTTCATGTATGAAGCCTGCTACTATGCTAACCTACTTCCTGAAAAGTTAAAATGCCCACTGTTTTGCAGTGAAATGTGCCCTTTTGAAGTACTGTTTTTCAGGAACACCCTAACTTTTCTGATGTGTGTTCAGTAGTGGGCACACTATAAAAAATCTACCAGTGTGTCTCAAATTACATCTTTAATGACACGCACACAGTTCATGTTCACAGTTGTATTTCTGGTATATTTTAAATGCATACTACTGTTCCAGCCGTGTGTTGCATTGTGGCATAATGTTTTGGTGACACGCACAGCAACACATCTGGTGCATTCTGCATATGTTGCTGTTACCCGCACTGTTACTACTGATGTATCCTGCACAGTGGTAACTCCAGGATTTCGATTCTTCTACCCTACGTTTCTTTGCTTGTTTTTCACAATTGTTACCTCATCAACATGCAGAATATTACAGCACCACCTTTCTTTATGTCCAGTCTAGTCACCCCTCCCATGAATTGGCAGAAATGGAAAACTATTTGATAGGTATTGCAAAGTATGCCAACCACCTCAAATCCAACAAACTGCTGGACGACACTCAAACTGGCTTCCGCCCAAACCATGGAAAAGAGACCACGCTGTTGTTGGTAACCGAAGAGGCAAGGAGGCTGGTGGATGAGGGAGAAAGGGCTGCCATCATTCTTCTAGATCTAAGTGCAGCGCTCGACACGGTCAACCATTGATCGTCAGCTATGCAGACGACACCCAGTTAGTGGTATCTCTGTGCCACGACAAGGGATCGTCTGGCATGCTGGCCCCCTGCCTTGAAGCAGTGGCCAGGTGGATGAAGGACTCCTATCTCTGCCTCAATGGAGATAAGACAGAGATCATGTTACTGGGCAACTCTTCTCCCACACTCTCCATCCCCGCGTGGCCCCCATGCCGAGGCCCATTGCCACCGCCTAAGCCACACATAAAAAGTTTGAGCGTGTGGCTAGATGACACCCTTAACTACAGTCACCAGGCTACGGTCCTATTATCAACCTGCTATGGGTTGCTAAGGATGTTACGCAAAGTTCTCCCTCTACTTCCATTCGATGACCATAGAATGATGGTCCAGGCCCTGATATTATCTCGGCTGGACTACGGAAATGTCCTGTACTTAGGAGCCCCACTGACCACAATAAACAAACTACAGGTGGTTCAGAATAGTGCAGCAAGACTGCTCCTACAGGTTCCTAGGAGACAATCTGCAAGGCCAGCGCTCCGTCAGCTGCACTGGCTACCTATGGCCGCCAGGATACAGTTCAAGGTGATGTGCATAGCCCATAAAGCTATGTGGAAATCTGGCCCAGCCATTCTTCACCCTATGCTGTCGCCCTATGTACCATCAAGATCTCTCCACTCCAGTAACCATTTTCTGGCTACTACAAGGAAAATTAAGAAATCAAGATGGGGAGGTCGTTCTTTCTCATATACGGCGGCCAGATTATGGAACTCACTCCCTCAGTCAGTAAGATAGATCCGTAGTCTGACGACTTTGCGCAAACTTTTGAAGACACATCTATTCGACTGGTAGTTTCGGTTGAGACTTTCGTCTGTGGCGTTATAGGTTCCTGAAGCGCTACGAGGCCTCCGGGTAGTTTAGGCGCTATATAAACATTCTTTATTATTAATAATAATAATAATAACCTCATTAAGTGCAGACAGGAAGACTTCCTTACTTACATACTGCCTGGGTTCTGAGGAACAAGACAGTTTTGATCATCTTCCAGATCTCCCAGCTATGGAAGCGTAAGATCTGAATAAATATGAAATATGTCTTAGAAAATTGACAAACACTTTCTACCAAAAGTGAGTACAATCTTAGAAAGATACAATTTTACCAAAAGGACACAGAGGGATGAGGAGTCTGTTGAAAGTTATGTAAGAAACTTAAGAAAACTTGCATCTTCATGCAAATTTGCAATTTTGATTGTGAAACACATACGTGACCAATTCATGTTTAGGTGTAACATGGAGAAGTGAGAGAGGAACTATTGTTACGTGATGAGCCAACTCTCAATGAGGTGTTACTGGTGGCTAAGAGGATTGAGCACTCCATGCAGCTTGTGGCAATAATCAAAAAAGAAAGTGAGAAAGATCTTAAGGTCCAGTCTGTGTAAGAAATTAGAGGTGAAAGGTCAAGGAGAGTAGAAAATGACCAAAAGTAAAGTGATACAGTTGTAGGAAGGAAAAGTGGTCCAGAAATCCTGGGTCTGGATATGAATACCTTGAGTTTTGGAAGGGTTATGCTCGAGGCTCTGGACCTGTCCAGCCTCAAAAGAAGCAATGTGAAGAGGGTTTTTGAGCAATGTTCCTCCTTTTCAAATGTATGTATTCTCCCCCATGAATGGATCAATCTTCAGTTTTATTATGTTGAAAACAGCACAGTACAAATTTGTTGGAGTGAGGATAGTTCTTTTTAATTATGTATTGCACTTTGTTGCATCCATTTCACTCATTTATCATTTTTCCATTGAATATTTTTAATAAAGCAAAGAGGGACAGCCTTTGTCATTTTCCATGTTGAGTGTTTTAATGGAATAGAGAAGAACAGCCGACACATGTTTCGTCTTGTTCGGCAAGTAAAGCCAGGGCTTTCTCAAGGCTAGTTGAAATCATCCAATTGTACAGTGTATCAGCCTCACTTACTGGATAGCGCTGATGCTATTGGATCTGACCTATTGGGATCAGCAATACACAGTTTGGAGGTCACAGTATCATCTAGTTCCTCTATGTTAGAGGTGATGGTGATCCTACAAAAGACCTTACAAGGCATATTAGAGGTTTCAATTTTGAATAATAAAATACTAACGTCACAATTTGTGCAGTTTAAAAATAGGATTGCGGAACTGATACAAATTAAAGGACTAATGCCTACATTAGTCAGACCAGTAGGAGACCCCCAGGAAATTAAGCAGGGGAGGAAGGAAGAAGCAGTAAGGGTTATTAACCCAGAGACTCCTTGGTTTTCCGGTTCTGCCTTGCTGCGGGTTGCGAGTTGCGAGGAGACGTGAGGAGAGACGCGAGACGAGACGCTGCAGAGCGGCTGAGTTGTGAACCGCGAGCCGCGAGTCGGAAGACCTGACTTGACCCGACCAAATCCAACTCGGTCCCGGGGTCCCGGGGGGTCCGCTTTCGGCACGGTGCCACGACACGCCGAGCAGCTGTGGGGAAAAAGAGGAGAGACTCGGCTGAGTAGCTGAGGGGACAATGAGGAGACGCGACTGAGCGGAGAGCATTGTGAGCCGCGAGCCCCTGCAGGTTAAGTCGAATCTCCCTTGCTGACCGGAGCGGGCGGAGCGGAGTACAAGTTGGTGCGAGTTTCGCGTTGGTGTCGGAGCGCGGAGGGGGGAGTGCGGCACTTCGAACTGCACCCGCACCCGCATCCGCGCCACATGCCACGGAGACCCGCTCGGGCGAAAGCCGTCAGCACTACTCCGCTCACCACTGTTCTCACGGCATCTGCGGACCGGCACCTGTGGCATAAGCGGACAAGTGGACACCGCCGCAGATGGGGGAATCACCGTCGGAGAGCAGAGCAGAGCAGAACGCAGAGTGCAGAGCACTGAGCGGTTCCCAGACTTGCTGTGAGCTGCGTGCGGATGTGAGCGCTGACTCCAGTCGTGCTGGGCTAACAACACCACCGCAGCAGCAGCTAGGGGAAACCGCAGGCGCATTCCAAGGTTGCAAGTCGGGCCGGTTGGCTGTGTTTCCTGTCCAGCACCCTCCTGAGCCACAGACCAACAAGTTGGAGAGACCGGCGGCGCACGGAGCACAGAGCTGGTAGGTGGGCTGGTGGGATGGAGGGCTGGAGGGCTGGCAGGTGACTCTCTGCCGGAGACAAGCAAAGGCAGAGGCAGAGAGTCTGAGCCCCAAGTCCCAAACCCCAAGCCCCGTGCCCCGTGCCTCGAACCCCGAGCCCGAGCCCTGAGAGAGAGTCCTGAGCCCTGAGAGAGAGCCCAGCCAGAGCATAGAGAAACCATGTCATATCGCTGGTCAGCAGACGGTCCCGGTTCCCAGCCTATGTCACACTCACACTGCAGGACAGGAAGGACAGAGGCACTGTGTCCAGTCGAGTGCACCAGAGAGCTGTGAGCTGAAGCGATACATAGACTGCAGTAAACAACAATAAATAACATCATTGCCAAGGTAGAACAAAGAAGGGGCAGAAGCCTTCAGAAGCCCCTATTCACGTAAGGCGTCACCAACGAATAAACTAAAGTAAAATACTAACAGAAAAAAAAGGGAGCAACGGCTAAGAGATGAGGTCAGGGAGAACACGAAGAAACCCCCCACAAATAGCAAAAAAGAAAGTCAAGACTAAAACTACTACTTCCTCCACTGAGGATAGCACGGTCACCACTTTAATACCCCAGATCTATTCCACCTTCGGTGCAAGGAACTCCACCGGCAAATTTACATTCTTAAAAGACCCAGTATCCGCAATGTATACAATTCCAGCAACACCGAATGGTCTTCAAAAACCAATGTCTCCATGCAAACCTACAAGGACAACAGACACAAAGGCATCACAGTCTTGTTCTAACTCGACCCCAGGGAGGAAAAATGGATTGGAGGAAATAAGTAACTGTGAACAAACGGCTTGGGAAAATACAAAACACACAATACAAATACAAGCCCAAGTGCACATGGAAAATAAAAATCATGACACAGATTCAGGACAAGTAAAACGCCAAATATCACCAGGAGCAAATAACAGAACCATGGACGATGCAAGTGAAGGGACCTCTTTAAAAATGGAAACAAGTAAAAAACAGAACATAAATGAAAGCACAACCGCATCATTTTTTCCACCAACATTAGACATAAATCTGGATCAATTAATGGTTGAAAGTCAAGAGGTCTCTCGCATTAACGACGGGCATTGTAATACCAGCACCTACAACGAAGCACACAATGAATATCCTATCAACCCCAAGGCATGAACTGCACCCAAACCAGGTAGCGATAAACCTCAATAAAGAGAGAAAGGACCGCAAACTACCTTGGGGGGGGGGCCCAACTCCAATCCCAACATCAAACGGATAATAAAGGTATTACACAAACGCACATGGTGCAGTCGGAAGATAAAGCAAATGTACTTAACTTGGAGCAAACACAACACCACAACAAATCATTAGCAACGAAAGTGGAGTTCCAGGAAGTAACATTTAAAAATGTAAATAACACTTCAATCATGGATACCCTAAATACAAACATAATTGAAATATCCAGCAGGCCGAATCAATGTGTAGATGTTGAGAAAGCGGTTGGGTCCCCACACCCACCCGAAAGCCATAGTGTAAAGGGCTTCAAGGAAACATTGGTAATTGAAATCTCAAGTGTTTCAGCGGGGATTGATCTAGTTACATCAAAAAGTCAGGGCAAATCACACAAAAAAGACGAGGAGCTGAAAATAGTCAAGATCCCCAAAGACCAGGCATTTTGGGAATCTGATATAACTCATAATAAAGTGAATCAATGCCAGCAAGAACAAAGGCAAGAGTAAAATAAAAATCTGGAATCAATAATCACACTACACAGTGCACTAGGGAGCATACTGGAAACCTCAATTAAAACCCTAAACATGCAGTCTGACAAATTAGACATACAAATACAACTAATGAGCTCCATGGCTGAATATATATCCACTATAAATAAAAAACTAGATACTATGGTCATCACATTTGATATGATCCAGGAGCGAATCCGTCCGTGGGGATCATCCAAGATATGTAGTTGCAACCCCATATTGGAAAAATTGAAAGATCTGCCATCCATACTGAAGGATATTTTGCAGGAATGCAAGCTCGCGAATCAAAGTACCACCAGTACACTAAATGGAAGTGACCTTATTTCCTTTGTGCAGTGTATAAACCCTTTAACCAAGGACAAAGTTACACCCAAAAAGAGCAATAAAAACAAAACAGAAGTGTTAGTACAACAAACATTGGATCATAGTATTAAGAATGATGAACTAATAAAGCTAAATGACGCACCATCGGAGAGAATAAAAACATCACAAACCAAATGTCCTGTCGGACATTCCAACTGTCATAAACCAACTGAGAAAGACCAACCAGAGCTGGACGGGATAGAAAATCAGATAAATCAAAAAGGACTAACAAAGCGGCAAAAGAAACGAGCAAGAAAAAACAGAAATCAGCTTGAAAAGTGTCTATCTGCTGAGAAGCAGGTGTTGATTAGCTACCCCATCTTTAATTGTGTAAAAACACAAAAAAAACTGAATTTGATCCAAACCTGAGGGCACAGATACCACCTACAAGGGCAAAGAACGATTGTAAAGATCTGAAGCACACACCCAAAAAGAGAGATTTAAATCCATGCCCAAAAGATCAACCGACCAGACGCATAGGGTGTCATCCAAAATACCTATGAATCGTGAGGGGATTGCACAGCCACAAACTCTAGGTACTAAAATCGACCTAACGACCTCAACGTCTGTCTCAAGTGATGCAGATTGGAGCATGGAGCAAGTGGACAGCGACGTAGCAGAACAAAATGAATCTGCAGCGAGTCCACAAAGTGATTCGCAACATAAGGTGATTACCCCTAATCAAAAAGTGTGCACATTGCAGCAGAGCAAAAAACTCAACATTAATGAGCCTGATCAAAATAAGCGTAAGGCCACCAATCAGGGATGCCAAAGGATGGTCATTAAAGGCACAGAAAACAATAAGAAGGCATTGCCCATCCAGATCACTATTCCAAATGCCAATTGCAGAACAGGCAAAAGTGATAACAAAAACGTCAGGACAATCACAGCCAAGGTAGATAAGGGCTGCTATGATCAATTACAAGTTATACTAACTACAGGGAATAAAGAATGACAACAAAACATTGAATTAACAAATGTAGTAAAACTTTGACCCAGTCCCACGTTTGTTGCCAGGGAAAAAAGGCACTATACAGAAAATGGTGGCCTAACACGAGATTGCAAGGATGGAATTCCCAAGGGCGGTACATCAATCGAACAGCCTCAGAAGGATGCTAATAAGCAAACTACAAAATACCCGTGTGTTGACACAAAGGGCCACGGAAGCCATAAAATAAGAAGGACTTGGCCAATCGATAAAACATGCCTCACCTGTGAGTTAACACCAGACTCGAAAACCGCCACAGTAGGAAGGCTTCTCTTCATTCCAAATTACAAAGTACATGGTACACAAGACTATCTACACCGAGGAAACATTCTTCACTTGACATCCACAATCACAAGTCTCAGCCAAATAACAACAGCTGATCTATTATCAATAGAATTGATCTCCCTCGGAGATAAAGTAGCAAAGGAAGGCACAATGACAACATGGAGCAACGAGGGAATTGTCAAGAGCATTCTTGCTGAAGCTACCAAATTCGAGGAGTGGGGAGTCAGTCTGAAAGAAGAAGCAAAACCGGGATATCCATCTCCCCTCTTAAGGAAGCATGGCAAAAGAGAAGATCACACACGGGCAAGTCAACATACTCATTCCGTACTACATGGCGCCAAGGGAGCAGAAAACAACAACAATGATTTCCGGTGTCTGATACAGCGCATTAATGACGATTGAACCTGTCGCAAGGCAGGCAAAGTAGAGGATAATTCGATCAAACTCCTCTCCTGGAACATCGCAGGAGCAAAAGCCTTTATAAATGATACTAGAAAAACAGACACCTGGGGCATGTACGACATCATAGCCCTTCAGGAAACATGGTTAATGGAGCCAATTGATGTACCAGGTAGACTATGTTTCCATGCTAGCGCGACCCGCACTCAGCGCTACGGGCGTGCCTAGGGGGAACTGTCAGTATATATATTCACCGCACTTAAGATCAAGGCCTCTCAATTGCCCACATCGTCGGCAGATATGCATATTATCAAACTGGATGGGATGTCCCACGGTAAAATTGGAACAATCATCCTAATCAATGTATATGCCCACCCGAAAAACACATCTAAAAAAGAGCTCTTTAAATGCATCAATAATGTCGTCTCCAACCTTCGCCTTGAACAACCAAAATGGGACATTATCTTGACAGGCGATTTCAATGCCAATCTTCTGCATTGCCCGGAAGAAGAGGATTACATCATAATAGCAAATGAGCAGTGGGGCGTAGAACCCCATGAGATTCCACCCACAAAGAAGATGGATACAGCTGGTAGGCATTTGATGTGGGACCTTGAGCATATCGGGTTAAGGGTGTTAAATGGAAGATACGTGCAAGATAAACCACCTTGTACAACCTACATAGGTCACGGAACAAGCTCAATTTTGGACTACACTATAGTCACACTACCTTTGGTAAGACTGATAAAATTCAAATAATCAGCTCATTAGAAATAAAATTGACTCCTTCAAGGTACCAACAAGTACAAACAATGGTAGGCGAAGTATCTACAATCAATCTGAAGCAATTGAGGTGGACAAGTACCACTCTGCCACAAATAGCGCTGGATGCCAAGAAGGAACTCCAATCCTTAGTCTTAGATAAAGATCTGTGTTCTGAGACTTGGACTGATTACCTAAACAAGTTACACAGGACAAGTATCAATATTAAAAAGAAGGCTAACCCAACATACTGTGTTGCCTTTTCAAAAGCCACACTTACTTTGAGAAGACGCTTGCGGAAATCCACAAGACGAGCACAAGGCCATAAGGCCAATTCAAGTTCTTGGCAGGAAGTTCGAAGAATAAGAAAACTCTATAAGAAGCTAATCTGGACGGATAAAAAACATCAAGCCAATGAGTTATGGACTAAAATGGTGTATAACATAAAAAATCTGACACCAGGGCCTTTTGGCTGCAAGTTAACTCTCTGAGCAGATCAGCACAAGTCATAAGTATGACCTGCATAACCGAAAGCGCATGGGTCCAACACATAGCCGACACCTTCTCAATTAGATCAGTTTTGTAGCTGCCAGCAACTACATCAAGTGTAGTGGCCTTGAAAGACATGCCTTATGACTGGCGAAACATGTACAAAATCCAACAGGAAAGTCTAGACCAATCGTTGCGGACCAGCGAGGAACTTCAAATATCACAAATAATCAGAAGAAGTAGGCAAGACAGCGCGCCAGGACCGAATGGCATCCCGCAGGCAATTTACAAGGAGGACCCACAATATTGGGTTAGTAAATTTAACCACCTGTTCCGATCAATAAACAACACACGTCAGCTCCCAGAAAGTTGGAGGGGAGCCATTATTAATCCAATTTACAAAGGCGGAGATCGCAAAAACCCGGCCAATTACCGGTTGATAGCGCTCATTGATGCAGAAGCTAAATACTACGCATCCTTAGTACTTGCGGATCTTGCAAAATGGTCTGAAACCAACAAAAAAATCCAGATAAATCAGACAGGGTTTCGCCGCGGAACAGGCATGATGGCAAACATAATGGCCTTGAGCCTAATCGCGGAAAAAAGTTTACAAAATCACCAAGCACTTTATGCCTGTTTCGTAGGGTTGTATGACATTACAACGCATGCTTTTACTACGCATGCCTTTAGATCGCAAGTTTTACAACGCATGCTGTTACAACACATAGTGTTGAGGGGTGCTGGATAGTGAATAGTTTAATTTACTATTCCAACTCCAGTCCCCGTGGATAGTAGGGAAGGTGTTGGATAGTAAATTAAATCTATTCCCTATCCTAGAGCGCCCCCCAGCACAATGCGTTGTAATAACATGCATTGTAAAACTTGCGATGTAAAGGCATGCGTCGTAAAAGTTGCGTTGAAAAGGATGTTCCCCATTTTGTAGACTTCAAGGCGGCCTTTGACCGCGTTAGCAGGCATTTACTTTGGTATAAACTGAAGCAGCAGGGCCTATCAGACTCAATCCTAACTCCAATCATCGACCTGCACACCAACATCTGGATGCAGGTAAAGATTGATAACGGCCAATGGCTCAAAAGATCAGCACCTTTGATGGTCTAAAACAAGGCTGCGTGTTGGCACCCCATCTCTTCAATTTATTTATGGCTGATTTAACATCAAACTTGGATCAGATCAACGCACATCCGCCATGGCTAGGTCACCTGCGTGTTACACATCTATCCTATGCCGATGATGTGGTTTTACTCAGCCAGACAAAAATTTGTTTACAACGTCTACTGCAAGAATTGACCAGATACACAAAATCAAACTTATTAGAAATAAACAGCAAGAAAACAAAGATCATTGTTATAACTCGCCGCCATAAAGCAGCACCAGCATTCACAATAGATAAAAACAAATTGGAAGTGGTGGAAAGTTATAAGTATCTGGGGGTACAACTAGACAAGCGCCTAAAGTTCGCAACGCATTTGAATGCCATCGAAAAGAAGGGGATTGCCTTGTTACACGCTTTTAGAAATGTAGCAACTAAGCTTAAAGGCCCTATGTTCAATCCGCTCTTAAGCATAATGAAAGCAAAGTTACTGCCAACAATATCTTACGGGAGCGTATTACATCACGGGAAGAGTGCACAGCTTATAGAAAAAATACAAACAAAAATCTACAAGCGTGTATTTGGTTTGCCAATTAATACATCACCTGCACAAGTGCGACTTGAATTTGGCCTGCAATCACAAATTCTGCAAAAAAAATACGAGACTGTCAAATTTTGGTACAATGTCTGGATGAACCAGGAAAATCTCTTTAGAAACATCAGAATTGGCCCCACTTTGGGAAACTAGGCTTCCGGTATCATTGTTCAAACAAACAGCAAAGAAGGCGGCCAGCAGGCATTTGTTACTTAACGATAAGTCATCCTTGAGTCATCCTGAACATGCCTGGATGACAATACAATCATATAAAAAGCTAGTTCCGGCAGCATATTTACAACTTGCCTTCCCAGCGCATATCAAATCTAGATATCTCACATTGAGGCTGGGTAACCTACCAACAAACTTTGATCAACCAAAATGGAGGATGGAAAAAAATAAAGGGTGTGAATTGTGTGGAGCAAGAAAACAGGACTTAATTAATCTGATCTGCATTTGTCCCGCTATGAATTTGGAACGCCGGAGCAGACTAAAGGTGAAGTTCAATGAAATTGGAGTACGTACCTGTCGGTCCGCTATTATACAAATACTGTGTTCTGTGGACCCTCAACTAATTTGCAGAGCAGTCCAATTCATAACTAATTTCGAGAAAAAAAGAGGAACCTTGGTAAAGTCCCAATCTCGATCATTAACCCATACATTAAACATGAACGTTCTTCCTGTCCCTGACACGACAATTTTTTAAGCACGAGATACATTTTTATAACTTTTATGACTTATCACGCGTTTATCTGCCGTCTAATGTTCATCTTCTGCTTTTAAATTTGGGTATTTTATATTTTTGTAATGTTTTTTATTAACTGTACAATAAAGTTTTTAAAAATCACAGAAGGAGTGTGGTGGTAAGCTTCAGCAAGGCCTACCAGTGCAAGGAATTCACCCTTCTCTGCACAGAGTACTCAGACCATTAGGAAGAAATTGGCACAGAAACTGGAATAGAAAATACAGAGTTTATTAAACCTCATGAGGTGGAACTACATTCACACAGCACCCAACGGTAATGTATGACATAGCCCACTGATTGGAAGGAGCTTGGTCCTTTTATACCCACACAGGGGCTCAAATGAAGGCGTTACAAGTAAAAAATGCTGGTTTTAGGTACATATTAGGTCATACAGAAAATGCACAGTCAACTAGTGGGAGGAGCTAAACAGTTGCTAATTCTGGTGGACACATCCTGACAGTTACAAGCTGGGGACAGCTGCAAGCTCAACTTAGCATGTGCGAAGCAGGAAAGGCTAAATCTCGTCTTTAGGCAGATTTCAGGAGCAGTTAACAGGAAGATAGTACAAACCACATGGCGAGAACATGGTAGAACATGGCAAACAAAATGGCTGACAGAAATGCAAATTGGATTCCGCAAAACGGACAAGATAGTCTCGAAAAGTAAGATGGCTTCAGTTAATGCTAACCTAATCGCTGCCAAATTACAACAGGAGGAACCGAGCAATTACATTTCACGATGTCTGATGATTATAAAAGGATGTGGGGAAAGGAGATACTATAAGCAATACATCCCGAGGCCAAGAAAAGGGAAGAATTTATACATGTAGGAACCAAACCCCACGGTGTCAAGGTAGTAAAAAGAGAGTAAGGTCAGAAATTACTCCCTCTGGCAAAAAAAGTGCCTCTAGATTATAAAAAGGATACTATAGTTAGCTCTGGGATAGTTGAGAGAGAAGGACACTAGGTCATTAAGGCAAGAGGGCTAGTTAAGTGCTTAGGTAAAAGACCCAGTAACTCCAACATTACTGGGGGCCCCAGGAAGAGAGACATCAACAAATATCTTAGTACAAATAGGCAGGAGCCAAACGTGGGGGGCCCTTTGGTAGTTCAGCAAGAAAGTTACCAGGATTTGTGGCTTTTCTTGGAACCATTAGAGCAGAGAAAAGATAGGAAAAAAGTAAGAAAGTTAAAACCCCTAAATCGTTCCCAACTCCTTTTCTCATTTTCAAAATGTGCAAGTTTACGCTATGTTAGTACAGAGGATCTTAAAGAAAAAGGGTTTATGGCAAATAATAATGGGGGAAGTAACTAAGTTACTACTGTACTCAGTTATATTTACAAACGATCAGGGTCAGAGCTTTAGGCAGTCCAGCACCCGTTTTAACTATTTTGTATGCCTCTTAAATTAGCACTAAGCCTAGGTGCAGCAGGTCTGGGATGTGACCCACATACATCCCACGTTGGCGGTTAAAAACCACTGTAATCCAAAACTACAAATTGACCCTGCACTCGAGAAACATGTATCTATATATATATATATATATTCACTTAAAAAAACATAGGTTTCAGTCCTTATATAGTTAGGAATTAGCATTTGAAAAACCTTTAAAATTCACTCAAAAAACTATAAGTTTTAGGGGTGTTATAGTTAGCTGGACATTTCACTCATACAAAACGATTGAAATTGCTCCTATATAGTTAGTTGTACTAACTATATTTCGCGCGACTGCAATCCACTGCTGATGATGTCACATATTACATAATTCATGACATGGTCAGTGACATCACTGATGACATCTCATTGGACTTAACTTGAAGGAAATAAGAACGCCCTGAAGAAGTTCTGTTGTACAGAACGAAACGCGTCGGCTGGCTGTGGTAAATAAACTTAAAGAAAATAAAAGCATTTTAATATACACCAAGATTCAGCGCTTCAATAAGGACTCTAAGTGAAATGATTTGATTGGACTTGTTGTGCAAGTGGTGCTGTGCCAAACTTTGGAATGTTCTCCACTACTCTCTACTACTCACTCTCTACTACTCCACTACTCTCTAATACTCACTTCTACTACTCATTCTCTACTACTCTAGTACTCTCTACTACTCTCTCTCTACTACTCACTCCCTACTACTCACTATCTACTACTCTCTACTACTCACTCTCTACTACTCTCTACTCTCTATTCTCTACTACTCACTCTCTACTACTCTCTCTCTACTACTCTCTCTCTACTACTCACTCTTTACTACTCACTCTCTACTACTCTCTACTACTCACTCTCTACTTCTCACTCTCTACTACTCTCTACTACTCACTCTCTACTACTCTCTCTCTACTACTCTCTACTACTCACTCTCTACTACTCACTCTTCTACTCACTCTCTACTACTCACTCTCTACTACTTACTCTTCTACTCACTCTCTACTACTCTCTACCACTCACTCTCTACTACTCTCTCTACTACTCTCTACTACTCACTCTCTACTATTCACTCTACTACTCACTCTCTACTACTCTCTACTACTCACTCTCTACTACTCTCTCTCTACTACTCTCTACTACTCACTCTACTACTCACTCGCTACTACTCTCTACTACTCACTCTCTACTACTCACTCTCTACTACTCTCTCTCTACTATTTTCTACTACTCACTCTCTACTACTCACTCTTCTACTCACTCTCTACTACTCTCTACTACTCACTCTCTACTACTCACTCTTCTACTCACTCTCTACTACTCTCTACCACTCACTCTCTACTACTCTCTCTCTACTACTCTCTACTACTCACTCTCTACTATTCACTCTACTACTCACTCTCTACTACTCTCTACTACTCAGTCTCTACTACTCTCTCTCTACTACTCCCTACTACTCACTCTACTACTCACTCGCTACTACTCTCTACTATTCTCTCTCTCTGCTACTCACTCTCTACTACTCACTCTCTACTACTCTCTACTACTCACTCTCTGCTACTCTCTACTACTCACTCTTTACTACTCTCTACTACTCACTCTCTACTGCTCTCTACTACTCACTCTCCTACTTACTCTCTACTACTCTCAACTACTCACTCTCTACTACTCACTCTCTACTACTCACTCTCTACTACTCACTCTACTACTCTCTACTACTCACTCTCTGCTACTCTCTCTACTGCTCTCTACTACTCTCTACTACTAACTCTCTACTCTCTATTACTCACTCTCTACTCTCTACCTCTCTACCCCTCTCTACTAGTCTCTACCTCTCTACCTCTACCTCTCTACCTCTACCTCTCTACCTCTCTCTACACGCACACATATACACATATATATATGCATATATATGCATATGCATTTATATATATGTATGTGGGTATATATATATACATACATATATAAACATATATAATCTGCATATCTATATAGATGCATGCATACATATACATATATGCATACATATGCATGTTATTTACATGAAAGTTTGAAAAACACTAATAAAAGCAAAGCTAAAAAGCCACCTCATTACAAACAGAATGGCTTTAACTTAAACGAGGGCGAGATCTATTGCATTTTCATTGCTTGTTTACTTTGGTTCCATCAAGAAGGCATTCAGATGTGTCACACATTTGCCAAAAAATTCTGAATGTTAGCACTCTAGTTGCTCATTAGATCACTGTAGTAAAGCTACTGCTCACCAGGGTAGTCTGCTGCTGGTATTCAAAGTGCATGTTTCAGTCTGCATGTCAGAATTTTTTAATGAAATAGAAGAGGATTTGAGAAGTAACTCAAAATGTGCCCTTATTTTTCTTTCTGCAGCACTAATCATACTTTCTATGGCAAAATATACCCCCTCATTTTGTTCCTTTTTAAATTAAATGTTTTAAGAGTTACCACTTTTTTCCAAACAAGATGGCTTCAGGTGTGCCATACCTTTGTAATAAGTAGGACTGTTAGCGCTCTAGTTTTTCTTTAGAACACTCTAGGAGGCTGCAGTAGAACACAAAGGAATCAACTGACAGTCTCTGTCCTTGTTGGATGTACATGTTTTACTGGGAATGTCAGACTTCATTCTCACATGACTGAGAAAGATAATGTGAATTTACAGAAAATAAGCTTTCAGTTTAGCTTATAGATCCCCTTCCAAACCACTGTCGGAAAAGCATTAGATAATAGTTTTCTTTCAAACATGATTCATGATATCCCAGCAGAAGGCTTTTTCACATGGTAAAATCACCTTAGAACACACAACAATTCCTAAAATGAGTATGGTACCATCAACAAATGATTTATAATGTAACTAAAGTCTTAAAACCTTCTATTAACTGCAATGCTTTTTAATGAGGTGCTATCATGTACGCGTACCCCGCGATTTTTAAAAAAAAAAGAATTATTTTTTTTGGGCCTGGGGGGTCCTTGTGGGACCCCCTGAGCAGGCCTAGGGGGTCAGGGTGCTTCTACCCTGCTCCTTTTGCGTGTTTTGCACCTTTGTTTTTCTGCTTTCCTGTGCCTCAGTCTACCGAGGCACAAGATGGCTGCCAACACTTTCTGGTTTGGAGTGTTGACAGACATTGGCAGCCAATCAGCATGCAGCTCGTTTTCGGAATGGTACAGAGTACAGTAAGCTTACAGTAAGCTGCTATAGATATATATATTTTTTCTCTTTTGATTTTCTCAGGAACTACTGGAGGGATTTACACCATTTAAACAAAAGGCACGTCTACGTACCAGTCCCTACAATGTTGCCAAGTTTGGTGTAATTCCGTTCAGCGGTTCGGGCTGTAGCCGTGTCTAAACGTCCTATGAAAATTAACATGGGGAAAACACGTTTTGGGACCCCCTTTTTTCTCAGCTCCCGCTTGACGAATCCCCCCAAAACTTTCAGGGAAGGAGCAAAACTGAGCTGGCCAAAATGTTGGAAAATTGCACGCAAATTCCTCAATCGACGCCAAAGGTATTCCAAATAGAATGTTGCGGATTTCCTATGGAAACTAGGTCCTAACTGTATATACCTACCGGCGACAGTGAAATTTATTCAGATAAGCAACAAAATATATCGTAAACAAGAATGAATTCCCAGACAAGAATATCAAATAGTCGTATGTCTTGATTGTAGTTAAGGTAAGTCTTTTATTGTGAATCACGGTCTATAGGAGAGTCCTCATCCGACTCATAAGGAGCAGAAGGAAGAGTATACGGAGGTGGAAAATGATCTAATAAGAGAGAATCATCTTGGGGTTTATTAAGAATAGGATAAAGAGGTCTGCGAACAGCGTATTGGCCATTTACCTGTAAAGGACGCTCCCTATCTTCCCTCTCTTTAATTTCTTTCATTTCCAATGCTTTCGCATGAATGCTCTTATGTTGTTCTTTTTCAATCAAGGCCGCTCACACACTTCTTTTTCCACATTCGCACACAGTCAAACATATCTTGCCTAGCCTTTTGCTTAAACATTCGTTGCTCCACATACTGGATCTTTCGCAAATCAAATGACCCATGCATAGGCCAATGCAACTCAGGATCTTTACGAGTGTATTTGTTCCATAACGTGCTGTACATTATGGAAGAAATACCATACTTAATATACATGTCCCTGTTAGGCGTCCCCTCCGGGGGGGCGGTTGTGCTTCGTCGAGTCTCAAATTGGTACCACTACGAAAGCAACACATCCTACGAAGTGTGCTGGAAACAGGCATGCCAAAAATAGTGCAGAATATGCAGTATTATAATCAAAGTAGCGCTTAAGGTACTCTTCGTACGTTGCGCCGTTCAAACAAATTCAAATAGAGAAAAATCTCCTCATTATCTGCCTATATGAATTGCAATTAATATATAATTGTCAAATAAATACTAATATTGACCAATCTTACAAACAAAAGCCGCAGTAAGTGTTGCTAAACTACCTTACCAATCAAAGGCATCAAAACCCAACAGCAAGTGCCGCAGAACGGCTCTTACCAATCAAATGGTGTCCAGGTTCCAACTGCCAAGTTCTCAGATCGACCAAATGGTCACTGCACGATGAATCAACAGAAGAGATCTCAGTCGAGGACTGGCGCCACCTGGATGGTCAGATCAGAAAGAAAGGAAATACACTGTGGTTGCCAAGACTCGGGTCTCCTCAGGCAGCGATCGCATCCAAAGCGAGATTCCAATCCTTCATCTCGACCACTCCTTCGGGCATCCAAGTCTCTGATGAGCCCTGCGTTGGAAGTGCCAATTGTGGTGGTGAGCCTCAGCAAGGCCTACCGGTGCATGGGATTCGCCCTTCTCTGCACAGAGTCCTCAGACCATT
This sequence comes from Lissotriton vulgaris, assembly GCF_964263255.1. Classification (NCBI taxonomy): domain Eukaryota; kingdom Metazoa; phylum Chordata; class Amphibia; order Caudata; family Salamandridae; genus Lissotriton; species Lissotriton vulgaris. The sequence goes on from NC_141695.1 coordinate 95,648,225, forward strand.
AGGAAGAAGTTGGCACAGAAACTGGAATAGAAAATACAGAGTTTAATAAACCTCATGAGGTGGAACTACATTCACACAACACCCTTCGGTAATGTATGACGTACCACACTGAATGGAAGGAGCTTGGTCCTTTTATACCCACACAGGGGCTCAAATGAAAGCAGTACAAGTACAAAATGCTGGTTTTAGGTACATATAAGGTCATACAGAAAATGCACAGTCAACAAGTGGGAGGAGCTAAACAGTTGCTAATTCTGGTGGACACATCCTAACAGTTACAAGCTGGGGACAGCTGCTAGCTCAACTGAGCATGTGCGAAGCAGGAGAGGCTAAATATATCTCGTCTCTAGGCAGATTTCAGGAGCAGTTAACTGGAAGGTAGGACAGAGCACATGGCGAGCACATGGTAGCACATGGCAAACAAAATGGCTGACAGAAATACAAAATGGATTCCGCAAAACGGACAAGATAGTCTCTAAAAGTAAGATGGCTTCAGTTAATGCTAACCTAATTGCTACCAAATTACAACAGGAGGAACCGAGCAAGTACATTTCACGATGTCTGATAATTATAAGAAGATGTGGGGAAATGAGATACTATAAGCAATACATCCAAGGCCAAGAAAAGGGAAGAATTTATACATGTAGGAACCAAACCCCACGGTGTCAAGGTAGTAAAAAGAGAGTAAGGTCAGAAATTACTCCCTCTGGCAGGAGTGTGCCTCTACATTATAAAAAGGTTACTATAGTTAGCTCTGGGATAGTTGAGAGAGAAGGACACTTGGTCATTAAGGCAAGAGGGCTAGTTAAGTGCTTAGGTACAAGACCCAGTAACTCTAACATTACTGGGGGCCCCAGGAAGAGAGACATCAACAAATATCATAGTACAAATAGGCAAGAGCCAAACATGGGGGGCCCTTCGGGAGTTCAGCAAGAAAGTTTCCAGGATTTGTGGCTTTTCTTGGAACCATTAGAGCAGGGAAAAGATAGGAAAAAAGTAAGAAAGTTAAAACCCCTAAATCGTTCCCAACTCCTTTTCTCATTTTCAAAATGTGCAAGTTTACGCTATGTTAGCACAGAGGATCTTAAAGAAGTAGGGGTTATGGCAAATATTAATGGGGGAAGTAACTAAGTTACTCCTGTACTCAGTTATATTTACAAACAATCAGGGCCAGAGCTTTAGGCAATCCAGCACCCGTCGTCACTATTTTGTAGGCCTCTTAAATTAGCACTAAGCCTAGGTGCAGCAGGTCTGGGATGTGACCCACATACATCGCACGTTGGCGGTTAAAAACCACTAGGTCAGACGCCATATAAAGATAAAGCACTTTGGTAGACGGGCCGAATCACGAGCAAAGCAGAATCTCATATGGGTTCGGAAAGACATTGGGGCTGGTGGAGCTCGTGGGATTCGAGGGGCCCTCGGAAATTGCGGTGTAAGCTTAATTGACTGTGCCTCGAGAACTGGATGTAGAGGAAGGAGTAGTAGTGGACTAATCAGAGATCTATCTGAGAATAAGTACAGTGGAAGGCTTGGTGGCTGCATACAAGTATCTATTCAAGTACTCATAATGGCTCCAAATGTCACTCGCGGAGGAAAGGGGAGGCTGGTAGACAGTGTGCAAAATGGACAAGCTGAGTAAGGTGTGGGTACACCCAGCACAGTCAAGAATTTGGTTGAAGAGGGGATGAATATAAATATGAACAGCGACGGAAGCCCAAGGGGTGGTACAGGTCCTGATTGGCAAGAACAGACGGTGTTGGTGCCTCCTGTCATAATTTTTCCTGAGCCTACAGAGGAGTTGGTAACTGGAACTGGAACAAGAGGCGAATGCCCCATTGTAAACAAAGTAGGTAATGAGCTTTCATTGCAGTCTCCTGCGCAGGGTGCCTCTGCTAGTTTAACACAAATAGATACCGCAGTTGGCATCACAGCAGAGTCGTTGATGGCAATGTTTTCTACACTTTCCCAAGATATAAAGAGGGGGTTTGAGGAGTCCTCGGCTAATCAAGCGGAGATGAGGAGTTATTACGAGTTCTTGATACCAAACTAGAGGGCCTGGCATCAAGAACAGGCATACTAGAAGAGAATATGGGAGTATTGTCATTACATGTTGACAAAGCTGAAGAGGACATAGTGAAGTTAAAGAGAGAGGACCAAACCCTTCAGGACAGGATGGAGGTGTTAGAGAATAACGCTAGACGCAGTAACATACGGGTCCTCAATGTGCCTGAAGGATCTGAGGGTTCTGAAATTAAACAGTTCATGGTCCAGCTTTTGATGGATTCACTAAGCCTAGGATGTTCAGTAGAGGAGCTCACCACTGACATCCAACGGGTGCACAGAGAACCTTTTAAACATAACCCACAAATGACTAAACCTCGTAAGATCCTGATTAACTTCCACACATATGCCCTCAAGGAACAAATTCTCAACCAAGCTCTTAAACAGAAATCTCTATCAGGGAAGGGATTTTCTTTTCAAATAAGATCAGACCTGGCCAGTGTCACACTTGAGAGACAGTGGGAACTAGGTAGGCGTTTAGATGCTTTCAGGAAGACGGGCGCTACAGCAAAGATAACTTTTCCCGCAGCGTTAAAAGTTATGCATAATAACAAAATGTATAACATTAGGACAGTGCAGGCAGTGGATGAGCTTCTGTTGGAGCTTGGTAATAAGGCTTCTGCATCATAGGGGAGAACGGGTTTCAAAGGGCACTTAGTAATGCAACCTGTGGGGTCTCCCCTTTTTGTTTAGGAATACAGTTAAAGGTTGATACTTGATACTATAAAAAAAAAAAAAGAGGAGAGTAAAACGGAAAAAAAAACCTGGTAGTTATACATATATATGCACTCAATGGGGGGAAAAAATAAAAAATAAAAAATAAAAAATAAATAAAGAAATAAACAAATAAATAAGTGAGGATAATATTTGGTCATTTTTACTATATTTATCCTTCCATATCTTCTAGCACATAAAATAGGCCGAAATGGCCTTTACACAAAGGGCTGGGTTCCAGTTTAGGTTGGGACCGGGTGGGTGAGTCGAGGTCCGTAGGGGTGGTGCCATCTACTGGATTTGATCCGGTTAGATACATCTAGGGTTCTCCACGGGAGGGGGGGTGGGAAGGAGCGGGGAGGTTGGGTGGGGGGGGGGGGGGGGTTAAAAATTAAAAAAAAATCTCATTTGTCACTTTAATACGTTGTTCTATGAAGTTCAGTGGGCATTGTATGGCCTGGAGATGAGTTTGTTCTGGTTAGAGCCCTGTTTCAAGTGGTATAGCGGTATTCCCAGCTCTCAGCTATATGGTAAGAGCTTGGCTGATTTTTCTTTTTTTTCTTTTTTCTCTTCTTCGTTGGGGATGGCTAATCTGAAGATATGTTCCTGGAACATAAATGGCCTGCGGACTAAACCCAGAGCTAGGAAATTGCTCCAGTATCTCTGGGATATGGACGTGCAGGCGATTCTGCTCCAGGAAACTCATCTGACCCAAGCTGAGTTAGCTGTTTGGGTGAAGAAAAATAGGTGGATCGATATGGCGGTTTCTACCTCCCAAAGTACGAATACAAGGGGATTATCCTTGATTTTTAGAAAACAGCTAAAGGAAAGATTGTTAAATTCCATGGTGGACCCAGGGGGTAGATGGGTCATTGCATTATTAAACATCTTGGGGGCTCAATTTACCTTTGTGGGGTACTACGGCCCGAATCAAGATGACCCCTCAGTATTAGAGACCATCTTTTTTCCACTTTTATCTTTCCCTGAGCCAGTAATATTCGCAGGTGATTTTAACATCGTACTCAATCCAATCTTGGACAAGTCTCAAAACAATCGGTCCCGTATCCCCTCAAAATCTAGTTTTTTTTTGCTTAGCTCGATGAAGCAGTTTGGGTATGTGGACGTCTGGAGGGAAAGGTCTGGGACTCAGCAGGGGGTCTCTTTTAGAAACTATAAATATCATCATTAATCTCGGATTGATTTCGTATTGGTCAGCCAGAGTTTAGTGGCTGCTGTTAAAGATATTCATTATTTACCTATACACCTATCTGATCATGCGGCTGTGGTATTGGACTTATTAGTAGCCCCCAATGCTTCATGTAGAAGATGGACATTTGATCGTTCCCTGCTCTCCCACCCGATGACATCTTATTTCTTAAAACGGAGGTCCGGCACTTTCTTAATGAGAATGTTGGGTCAGTTGACAATGGTATTGTCTGGGATGCCCTAAAGGCATTCTTACGAGGCCTCATCACCGCTAAGGTGTCCTATAGAAGGAGGGAGTATAGGGAGGCTGTCGCTTCAGTTGAAGCAAACATAGCTAATGCTCAATATGATATTGATACCAACGGGGACTCCTCTGCAACTCTTTTATCAAATTTACAAAATAAACTTCTCTCCTTAAAGGGGCAATTAACCTCAATCTTGAACCAGCGTGTTCAAGAAAGATGGGACGCTAGTAAGATCGCCCATTTTGAATACGGTGAGGGCGCAGGCAAATTATTAGCCTGGAAATCCAAAACCGATCAAATTCGCAACAACATAGATTTGATCACTGTTAACAACATCTCAAAAACATCAGATATGGATATAAGACAGGCTTTTAGAGACTTTTTCCAGGAAATTTATTATGAAGATAAAATAATTGAACCTGGCCAAATTAGGAAATGGCTGAACCAATTAGCTTTGCCGACTCTATCGAGTGATCAGAGTGAATATATGGATAGTATAATCTCAGAGGGAGAATTTGAAAAAGCCATTCAATGTGCAAAAAAAGGGAAGGCTGCAGGACCGGACGGTCTACCAGCAGAAATCTACAGAGCATTCGTGCAAGAACTAGCCCCCTTTTTGACAATTTTATTTAATCAAATTCTACAGGACGGTGTGCGCCCTCCATTATCTTGGGATAATGCCTCTATAACCTTAATCCTAAAGCCTGGAAAGGCGCCTTCCGCATGAGGGTCGTATAGACCCATATCACTTCTGAATGTGGATTATAAGATCTTTACCACAATACTTGCTAAGAGACTGGCAATGGTGGCTCCTGGAATCCTTCATTCGGATCAGAAAGGGTTTGTCAAGGGACGACAATTATACGAATTAACCTATGATCTAATAGGGGCAATAGATATGGCCTCCCTGGAGTCCCTCCCCTTAGCGGTCCTCACGCTGGACGCAACCAAGGCCTTTGACAGGGTGAACTGGGTTTACCTGTCGGAGGCCTTGGCGAAGTTCAGCGTGGGTGAAAAGATGCGGAGAACAATTACCCTCTTGTACCAGAATCCGAGTGCCTGCATTTTGGTAAATGGTATACTATCTGAGCCTTTGAACATCTCGAGAGGTACCAGGCAGGGCTGCCCTCTCTCCCCACTCCTGTTCGATCTGTACATTGAACCATTTGCCCAGACACTAAGGGAGAACATTAACATCAGACCATTCATGTATAAGGGGTGGGAGTGAAAGGTGGCCCTATATGCCGAAGACATTCTGGTATACACCTCAGAGGTACACACCGCGCTTCCAGCAGTTTTAAAGCTGGCCTCGGAGTTTGGAGAAATTTCTGGGTATCAGATCAACCCTGATAAAACAGAGATGTTGATTTGGAATATAGATCAGATTCCAGCAGATATCACAATACGCCCGGGGAATAAGTTGAGATACCTGGGTATTAACATCATCAAAGACATCAATCAGATAGCCAAGATAAATTTTGCTGCTGTAGCTAAGGAATGCCGTAAATTATTATCGTCATGGGCACAACTTCCCTTATCATTTTTAGGAAGGGTTAATTTATTTAAAATGTCTATCTTACCTAAGGTTTCTTTTCTTTTTAACACTATTCCGTTATATTTTGATCCCTTATTAATAAATAAATTACAATCTGATATTAACTCCTTCATCTGGAGTAACCGACTTTCGAGGATCTCCTGGAAGAAGCTTAGGAGGCGCAGAGAAAAAGGTGGAATCGCGGCCCCAGATTTCCAATTATATGCATGGGCATTTCAATTATCACATGTCAGAGTGCTTCTTAAAAATCCATCAGGGCATGGGGTCGATTCTTTGTATTCCACCCTTCTCACAGGTGAAGGGGTTAGTCATTCAGGGTTTTTGTTTAAGTTCGGGGACCCCAAGTTTTAAAAAAAAATTAAGTTGAAGATTCTGCAAGGATTGGCCAAAATATGGGCACAGATAACTAAAACTATTAAGGTAGGGTATTACAACAGTAGGACTCCACTGTGGGACCTCCCTGAGACCCCCACCTGGTTGATAGATAGTCTAGCGACACCAATTAAGGAAGCTGGATTGGTTGTTTGGGGGGATCAGTTTACAGAAGGAGAGCTACTTCTGTGGGAGTTTCTTAGAAACATTATTGGCATAAACTTTGCTAGGTTTAAATATTTGCAAATAGACAGCTGGTCCCACGCATATGCTTCCCGTACTACGCGTGGAAATAAATTCCCCATAGGAGGTTACAGCCAATTAATATCATCCTTGGTTGATAAACCTCCCGCTAAAAAGGAAATTTCAACATGGTTCAACTTGATTATGGAGGAAAGGGATGGAGCTTTCTCACTACCAGAGGATCTTTGGTCATCAACGATAATGGGGCGTAATCTACAAACCCTTTGGAACTTATCCTGTGGAATGTTGTGGGAGGTAGTGAAACCATCCTGGCTCCGTAGAAATCACATCTTTACTATTCACAGGGCCTACTACTCTCCATTAAGACTTTCGAAATTTACACAGGGGAGCCAGGTAGCATGCCCTAAATGTGGTGAGGTAGCTGTTTCGGACTGTCATATGTTTTTTGAGTGTCCCGTTTTGTCAACTTTTTGGGAGGACATAAAAAAAACGTCTTTATCTTTGAACTTAACCATAGTCCTTGATCTCCCACTGATCATCTTTGGCATTATGGAGGGTCTCCATAGCTCAGAGGAGAAGCTAGTTTTCTATTCTATCTTGCTGGCTAGGAGGGAGATATGCAGAAGATGGAAAGACTCTTTGCCCCCTACAATAGAAGACTGGTACTCCTCGATTCTATCTGTCTCCAGATTAGACCTGGGTAGGTCTAGTAATTCAAACAAAAAGGCGTTTTGGTATCTACTAAATTGGGCACATTGAGTTTCCGTTTTTTTTTTTTTCCCTGGGTCCAATGATTAAGCCACTTGGATATACCCCAGGGCCAGGCACTATTGTGGAATCTTCTACTTTTTTAATGGTTGGTTTCCATTTGGTGAAATAAAGTTGGTTGAGAAGGAGGAGCTGAGGGTTAAGTTTCGATGGTTAAATATGAACCCCGCCAGCTAAAATATCTGCTGAGACAGCACCCCGCTCGGATACCACTAGACTTCATCATGGAAACATATCATAGTGGCAAATGAGGACAAACAAAACACAAAAAAAAGAATCCGGCAACCCAGAAGGAGTCAGTGAAGGGCAAAAACGTGAGCAGTGCCCCCGGTGAGAGCAGGCGGGTAGGCACTAAGACAATCACGGCGGAAGTGGCTGGAGCTTGGAGCAATACTAGAGGGAAGAAACAAGGGGCAGTAAATGCAGCAGCAGTGGCAGCCACAGGGTCTAAAAGCATTTCAGGCTACTTCTCCCCTGTTCAACAGCCTAATATGGTCAAAAAATAACGCAGAGCAAAAAGCAGGCATGCCGAACAGCAAAGATAACATGCAAGAAGTTGGACCAACTCCCCAGTGGTGGGAGATTATGGATGCACAGGATCAGCTGGGTAACTCCTCTGAGCCAGGAAGAAATGCCGTCGAAAAGGGGGTGGAGGTGGAGGCTGAGACGCTGGTGACTGAGTTATTGGTGCAGGAAATCACCACAAGTAGCGGCCCTAGCGGCCCAGAAGACAATCTAGATGCGGCTGATAATTTCTTCTCAGTTACAGATGGGTCGTAAGGTTCAAAGGAGGTCCTATCGGACATTGAACTGAGTGGAGGGGGGAACCCCACAGACACTAGCCTAGATCTGAGCTCGGAAGGGAACAGTAGAGCTTCCTCAAAAGAAAAGGACGCCGCAACTAGGAGAAAGAGGCTGTCAAGGCGGCAGAGAGACTCTCAATCTCAGGAGAAGATCGCCAGTGGACAAAGGCGGGCAAGCGGAACTAGCACGGAAGCAGCCCTGAGATGGGACTACTCAGCCACAAGGATGACTTATCCTGAGAGCATAGGACAGGGGGCTGCAGGGGCTGCAGGGGCGGAAACCCAAACACTTCAGCTGATCTTAGACTCTATAAAACAACTACAGGATGAGACAAAAATCGAAGGGAAAAAGAATCGATTAGCAACAAAGAACTTGCAATGTGCAATTAAAAAAGTGGCAAAAATCTGTACGGACACGAATACAAGAGTATCCCATCTGGAGGACCGCACAAGTACCTTTGAAGACCAGCAAGCGAAGGACTCAGTTAAGCTAAATAGCTATGAAAAACAGATGGTAGATGTCCAATGGAAATTGGAAGAGCTAGAGAATCGCCAGAGGCGAAACAACCTTCGAATTCTGGGTATTGAGGAAGGGGCAGAAGGGGACGACGTAAGGGCCTACATCCTAAAATTGATGAAAGGTGCATTTCCAGAATTGAGCCATTGGGACTAGGAAAAAGAGGTCCAGAGAGTACACAGATTCCCATTGATATCGAAGAAGAGAGCTCAGGACGGGACACAGAGGCCAAGAGCTATATTGATGTATCTGGGCAATTATTTATTGAGAGAGGAAATATATGCCAAAGCCCGACCTAATGCCAAACGATCATATGACAATCAAGTCTTTTTTACAACTCCGGACTATTGTCATACCACAGTCGAAAGGAGATGGAGGCTGAGAGAATTATTGGACCCATGCCATCAGATGGGATTACTGGCATGCCTAATGAACCCAGCTAGGCTGAAGATAATTCATAAAAATACCACCAGAGTCTTCACGTCTGAAGTTCAGGCAAAGGCATATATGGACACGATGAGCCCAAGAGAACCAGCTAGAGAAGACCCATGAAGACCCATGAAGATGCATTAAGACCCTATGATATGGCTATATAGAGACGGAGGGACGGAAATATGAAAAATAACAGACTAATGGACCGAGGACATGGGGGTTAATGGTGATATAGGTGGTAAGGGGGTTAATCGTGGGTTTTCCGGGGCAATTTAATGGAAATGGCACAACAGTAAATTAAACAAAGATTAAAGCGGTAGGCAATTATTGAATTTTTTTTTTTTTAAAGCACGAGATAAGGCAGACAATAATCTGGCTGAGGGAGGCCGTTGGCCGGACTCCATCACAGAGACCTTAGGTCTGCTTGCTCCTACAGGCAGGGGTGGAGGGGGGCAAGAGGGGGGAGGGTATCACTAGGAGGGGGGCACAGGGGGGGTTAAGGGGGGCACAGGGGGAGAAAATGGGACAAAAACATCATCATCATTAAGAAAAGGAAAGATCAGAGGGATAAACGCAGGAAGAGGAGAAGCAAAGGGAAAAGGGGAAAAAAACTATGCGGATAGTAACTTTAAACATTTGTGGGCTGAACGATGCGAAAAAGCCAAGAGATTTGAAAGAATACTTAAGGACGATGAATGCCGATCTTGTATGCTTACAAGAAACTCATATAGAGGTTACTCAAAAGGATTTATTGGGACAATTAGGTTACCAATTAGTAGCATATACAACACAAGGGACAAGGACACAGGGGTGGCAGTATTGGCTCGGAGTAGGGTTATCGAAGTGAGAAGGCAGAAGGTAGATGTATATGGCCGATGGATTATGATGGAATGTCAGGGGCAGGGATTTAAGTTCACTCTTTGCTCGGTTTATGCCCCAACGGTAGATGACCCTGAGGTTTTCGACCATATTAATGTACAAATGGCAAACTGGCCAATGCCAATAATAATGTGTGGCGATTTGAACATAAATGGCCTGAATGGCCTCTGGAAAAATGATCCAATAAGGTTTTTAGGACGAAAGAAAAAAAGCCATAGGGCATTGACACAGCTGATGCAAGACAATGGGTTAATAGACATATGGGAGCATCAAAATGGTAGTGGAGGGGGCAGCACCTATTATTCCGCCCCGCATAAAGCTTTAGCAAGGCTAGATTATTTTCTAATATCACCTTCGATAGCATCTATTGCTAAAGTAAAAAAATTGCCGCGGGTAATGTCGGATCATAATCCTCTGTTTTTAGATCTAATGGTCCCAAATTATCAAAGACAGGGCTCGAACTGGACATTTGAGAGAGCTCTGCTACAAGATGTCAAATATGTTACTCAGATGGAAGGTTGGCTTAAAGACTTTTTTATGTTCAATAGAGGGACCTCCTCTCCGGCGGTAGTCTGGGATACTATGAAGGCTGGTGTGAGGGGCGAGATTTTGAGTTATTCTATCAAACGGAATAAGAGGGAAAAGGAGGAGATTGAAGGAAAGATGAAGACAGTGGCTCGCATCGAAAGAGAACTGAGCGAGGCGATTAGAACTAGTCAGGACATTATGGGAATAACATATAATCTAGCTATCGCAAAAGCAGCTGCAGGAGAGGTATTTGCCTCTAAAGCAGCAGGAAAGTTTGTGACTTGGAAGCAAGACCAATATGAGTATAGCGAATAGATTGGTCGGATATTAGCTACTCGAACACGGCAGGCAGCTACTAAAGGGGAGATATCAGAAATCAAGGCAAGAACAGGGGCGGTAGTAAAAACACCAGGGGAGATATGTTCCGTATTTCAGGAGTTTTATCAGAATCTGTATGACCCAGATAATAGCGGGGATGACAGTGAGATAGAGAGATATTTAGAAAGCGCGGCATTAGAGCAGTTAACAACAGAGGATAGTAAAGCTCTGGAATCTAGTTTCCTCATTAAAGGAAATACAGAGAGCCATAAAAGAACTACCGGCAGGGAAGGCAGTAGGTCCAGATTTAATACTATTGGAATTCTATAAGAATTTTGTTTTCACTGCTTAGAAGAAGATATTTATAACCTTATGATTAATATACAAAAGGGGGTAGCACCTCCGGTGTCATGGGGAGAGGCCACGATGGTTGTATTCCTTAAAAAACATAAGCCCCCAACCGACCCAGGGTCCTATAGACCTATAAGCTTAATGAATAGTGATGCAAAGATATACTCAAAGATCCTGGCTAGCAGATTAAGCATGGTGATCGGCAAAATCGTCTCACCTCGACAACATGGGTTTATCCCCGGTAGGGGGACAGCAGAACATATAAGAAGGGTATGTACATTATTTGACGGAGTGGAAGCCTCACGAGACCCTACGGCGTTAATACTGTTGGATGCTGAAAAAGCGTTTGATAGGGTCTCGTGGGGTTTTCCTTGGGCGGTGCTAAAAAAAGTAAAGCTGGGGATGGCTGTGTAGGGGCCTTGAAGGCTTTATATAAAAATCCAAGGATCAGTCTAAGAATTATGGGAGAGGTAAGCAGGGTAATAAAAATCAGACGTGGAACAAGGCAAGGGTGCCCCTGCTCTCCGTTACTTTTCGCTCTATACATAGACGCATTTATAAGAAGGATCGAGCTCAATGGAAGTATCATGCCAGCTATATTGAATGGGTATGGAACTAAAATTCTTGGGTATGCGGATGATTTGGCCATAACATCTATCGATCCAGCTCTGGCAATAGTGGAAATAGAGAGGGAAGCAGCCGTTTTTGGTAGTCTGTCAGGCTATAAATTAAATCAGAGTAAAACACAAATTGTAATAAATAAGAAAGTTGAGATGGTGGACCAGAGAATAACGGAGTCAGCAGTATATCTAGGTATAACAGTAACATCTGATTTGTCAAAGATAGTGGAAAAGAACATGGGCCCGATGCTTATAAAAACTAAAAAAGAATTAGATAGGCTAAACAAGTTGCATTTAACCACGATAGGGAGGTGTAATATAATAAAGATGCTGTTCTTGCCAAAAGTGCTATATTTATTTAGGACCATCCCCTTAAAAATTTAATAACAATTGGTGTGATTGATTCTTTGCATGACTGACTAGGTGTGTGAGTAACTCCATGGATGAGTGACAGTCTGTGAGTGTCTGTTTACACTGATTGTATCTAAGGTTATATTAGAGTCTGAAGAGGTTCATCGTATTATCACATGAATGATATCATCAGTGATGTGATCAGTAATGTCAAATGAGATGTCATCAGTGATGTCATCAGTGATGTCATTTGAGATGTCATCAGTGATGTCATTTGAGATGTCATCAGTGATGTCATCAGTGATGTCACTGACCATGTCATGAATGATGTAATATGTGACATCATCAGCAGTGGATTGCGGGTGCGCGATATATAGTTAGTGCAACTAACTATATATGGAATTTCAATGGTTTTGTGTGAGTAAAATAAGGTTTTGTAAATGTGAATTCCTAACTATATATGGTCTATAACCTATGGTTTTTTCAGTGAATATATATATATATATATATAGATATTATGCTCCCTGTCCCACTGTGAAGTCAGGGCACTCGCGAGCGGGTGCAGTTTGCGGTAATGGGTACCCGCAATAGTATACAGCTCAGCCTCGGAATTGTACTCTCCAAAGAACCGCACTCGTGGAAACCAAAGGGTTGCAGTGCTCACACCAAAACTTTAATCACACTCGTTTGACAGACGCGTTTCAGCAATACGCCTTCCTCAGTGTTAATTACACTGTGAGGACGTGCCGGGGATATAGCATCAACACAATCATAAACATGGTAGATGGACTACCTCATTCTAACGGGCGCGCCATCTTGGAACATGCAAATACAGTTCACAATCGGGTGCATATTGCCCCTTAAAAGGGAAAAACAGAGTAAATCAAGCCGTGGATCGGCATGGATCCCCGTGTATCCACATCCGGGGTGATGTGGGGTACTTCAGTATAAGGCCCCTTCTGAACGTTTCCCCCGTCCATCCTGCCATGTATTGGCAAGTACTCCAGTGACTGGTATATACAGTGTCCCCATATGTCCTTAACCCATCGATGAACTTCTTAAACTAAACTATAAACAATGAAATTGCATTGCTGTAAATGTTAAATGTCACTATGCATCAGATCATGGAGAAGTGTCGGGGAGATCTCATGTTGCTTATTTTCCTAAATGAACCGCCAGTTCTTCCCCATGATTCAGCCCGCCTGGACTTTTAGTCATGAGGTCGATTATGTACCTTGATTCCAGGCGTCTCAAAGTTTTTAACCTATCCCCTCCTCTTGAATTTTCAGGTACAAAATCTATGCCAAAGTACCGCAGCTTAGTTCTATCCCTTTGGTGAACCAAGTCAAAATGTCTCGCGACTGGGTATGCCGGATCTGCCTTGTCTATTGCCCTTTGGTGCTCAAGTACCCTGATTTTCAGTTGGTGGATCGTGCTCCCGATGTATCTCAATCCACACGGGCAGATGAGGCAATAGACCGCATAATTAGTGCTGCAGGTCAGGAATTTCTTGATGGGTTTCGTGATGTTTGCTCCCGGGATGTCGTAGTTTCGCACTCTCTTGCATCCCGAGCAGGCCTTACATTTTCCGCAAGGAAAGAACCCACCCATCTCTGCAATTTTTCCTGTTCTTGGTGTCACATTCTTGAAGTGGCTTCTCACAAGGGAGTCCTTCAATGATCTTGCTCTGCGGTATGTGATCAGGGGTTTCGTAGGAATTTCATCTTTCAGAATAGGATCTGTTTCTAGAATATGCCAGTTCTTTTGCATAATTCTTCTCAGTTCCATAGAATCACTGGTGTATGGTGTGATTAGACGAAATTTCCCTTCATCTTTGGTTTGTTCATTTGGTGCTTTTGGTTTTAGGAGATCTTCCCTTTTTATTTTTCTCACTTTCTTCAGAGTTTTATCCAAAGAGTCCGGATCGTATCCCCTCCTTGTGAACCTAGCTATGCAACCTGCCGCTGCTGTTTCAAAGTCCTTCTCTCTACTGCTGTTTCTTCTCATTCTGAGAAGTTCCCCATACGGGATGCTTTGTATCAGCCTCTTCGGATGGTTGCTGTCGGCCCGCAGGATGGAGTTGCCTGCCGTCGCTTTGCGATACAGTGATGTGTGTAGCTGGTTATTATCTATTTCCACTCTTAGGTCCAGATATTCAGCTGTTGTTGTGCTGATGGATCCTGAGAAGTGTAGATTGCAGTTGTTGTCATTCAGCATTCTTATATATTGTTGTGCCACCTCCATCGTCCCTTGCCACACGATGAAGAGGTCATCAATGTACCTGAACCACTGTACCACTCTCTCTGTTCCTTGTCCCTCAGTCTGAAGGGCCATGGGCACCCGCTCCTCCCACCAGCCAACGAACAAGTTCGCATAGCTGGGAGCAAAGCAGGTGCCCATCGCGGTCCCAGAGACCTGGGTGTATAACTGGTCATTGAACAGGAAGATGTTGCTTGTTAGACAGAATTCTATGAATTCCAGCAACATGCGATTGTGCAAAGCGAATCTGGCAGGTCTCTTGTTCAAAAAATGTTCCACTGCCGCTAAGCCTAAGTCATGTCTGATGTTGGTATATAGGCTAGTTATGTCTAGCACAACCATCAGGTATGTTGGATCCCATGTTATTTCAGATACTTTCGTGAGGAAGTCTTTGGTGTCCTTTACGTGAGATTTGAGTTTGATTACCAAAGGGAATAAGTAACTGTCTATGAATTTTGACATGTTTTCAGTTAGTCCATTTATGGATGACACTATAGGTCTTCCCGGGGGCTCCCTTGCATTTTTATGAAGCTTGGGTAAATGGTAGAAGGTAGGGATCGTGGGATTGTTGCTTCTCAAATACAGATTTTCATCACTTCCCAACATAGATTTTTTGTACCATTTGTTGACTAGGTCATCATACCTCCTGATGCCCTCCTTGTAGTGTTTCTCATCTGTTTGCCGGTAATATTGCATATCTGATAGTTGCCGTAGTGCCTCCTTTTGGTAGTACTCACGTTTTAGAAGCACAACATTTCCCCCCTTATCTGAGGGTTTAATTATTATGTTCTCCTCTTTTTCCAGGATACGTAGAGCCTCCCTTTCTTGTGGGGTGATGTTATCTTTCCTGGTTGACTTCTCCCGTTTACCTCTTAGAGTTATTAGATCTTTCAGAACCGTCTCTGAAAATGCGTCTATGGCATCCCAAGGCATTATCGGGCAGAACGTGGACATTGGCTTCATATTGCTTTCCTCTCTCTCCTGATCTATTTCATTTGCGAGAGCTCTATTAATCATGGTGTCCTCCTGTGATGGTTGTGTCTCTCTTTCCAATCTTAGATTTTCAAGATTCTCTATCCCTCTCAGATCTTCACAGGATAGGATATCAGTGGCTGTTAGTCTTTTCTGTGCAAGTTTCGGTCCCTTTGTATTGATTCTGATTTTGTGGTATTTATGTAACTTGAGTTTCCTCACGAATGCATGTAGATCGATCCTCATCTGCGTATATTCACTCTTGCTGTTGGGACAAAAGCTTAAGCCCCGACTTAGTAAGTTATGTTCAACTTCAGTTAACCTTCTGTCTGTTAGGTTAACCACAGTGAGGTCGTCTGCATGGTTCACATTCACTTCTTGTTCGGTTTTCTCTTGCTCCTCCATCTTTGTGCCCTTCCTCTTCCTACCGCCTCCGGCTCTTCTTGTTCTTCTCCTGCCACGGTTTCTGGCGGTTTGTTCTTGCCGCCCCGTAACCATGACTGGCGGATTACCGTGCACTCGTTGTGAAAAGGAGGGGGCAGTGGTGTTTGACCTCCTCTTTGTCTCCCAGTTGTCGTTCTCTTCCTCTGTTCATCCACGGCCTCACTGTCGGTGACTTCTGATTCCGACGTGTCCAGTGGAGATAATGTACCTTGAGCTCTTTTACGATCAACCTCTTTCCTTGGGGCGTCGTACTTTTTGGCAAAGGTTAGGATCCGACCCGATAGGTAGTCGTTTTCGTCCCTTATGTATTTTTCTTGTTTACGGGTCTTTATCTTTTCTTCGTACTTATTCAGACGAGTTTTGAGTTGATCTTTGAACGTTGCTAGTTTCTCGGGTTTCTCTTCTTTCAACAGTTCTTGCTCTAGCAACTCTATCTCTGCCAGCGTTTTCTCGCGGTCACTCCACGCGTACTTCACAAGTATTGCCAAAGTTCCTTCGCAATAATGTGCGGTGTGCTCTGCCCAGTCAGTTAGAAGCTGAGGGTCCGGGTTCTCATAGGACGGGATCGTATAGACTCTTAAACCCCTTGGTACCCTTTTGTCATCTATATAGCTCTGGAGACTGGTGGCCTCCCACCACTTCCGAATTTCTCTCTCGTGTAGTCTCTCAAGTTTTAACAGCAGTTCATTAAGTTTAGTTTTAGGTGGCTGAGGAGCTGCACCCGCACTGGAGCTTGCTGCTATGATCTCTTGCTTCTTGAACATCCCTCTCGCCGCATCTCTGCGCGTGTCCTCACAGTACATATCCTCTCATGGATTATACTGTAAACAGTGTGAGGGGGTGTGAGCACTAATTTGGTTAAGCCACTGACGCCCTGCTGCTGCCTCTGATGCCCGTATAGATCCGGGCTCGCGCTTTCACCGTGATTATGCGTGTCCCGCGTCGTCCTCCCGTTCTCTCGCGGTCCGCCTCTTTCCTCCGGTTTGCGTTATTCTTCCGTTACGCGTTTCAGATCAGCAGCGGTGCCCGTCCGTAAATTATGCTCCCTGTCCCACTGTGAAGTCAGGGCACTCGCGAGCGGGTGCAGTTTGCGGTAATGGGTACCCGCAATAGTATACAGCTCAGCCTCGGAATTGTACTCTCCAAAGAACCGCACTCGTGGAAACCAAAGGGTTGCAGTGCTCACACCAAAACTTTAATCACACTCGTTTGACAGACGCGTTTCAGCAATACGCCTTCCTCAGTGTCAATTACACTGTGAGGACGTGCCGGGGATATAGCATCAACACAATCATAAACATGGTAGATGGACTACCTCATTCTAACGGGCGCGCCATCTTGGAACATGCAAATACAGTTCACAATCGGGTGCATATTGCCCCTTAAAAGGGAAAAACAGAGTAAATCAAGCCGTGGATCGGCATGGATCCCCGTGTATCCACATCCGGGGTGATGTGGGGTACTTCAGTATAAGGCCCCTTCTATATACATATAGATCTATATATAGATCTATATATATATATATATATATATATATATATATATATATATATATATATATATATATATTACCTACTGGCGTTCGCCAGTAGGTATATATAGTTAGGATTAATTCCCTATGGGATTTTTGAAAATTCTATGTCTAATAACTTTGGCGTTTGTGGACGGAATCGGCTGAAATTTTCAGGAAAATGGCACATTTTGTTTCTGAGCAGCCCCTTAAAATTTGGCGGGGTTTCATCAAGGGGGGGCTGAGAAAAAAGGGGGTCCCAAAACGCGTTTTTCCCATTCATTTTTCCATAGGGCGGTTGGACTCACTTTTAGCTCGAACGGCTGAATGGATTTGCACGAAACTTGGCAAAATTGTAGGGACTGTTAGCCCGATGTGCCTTTGCTAGGTCTCAATATATGTGCTCCAGTAGTTTTTGAGAAATTAACGTTCAAAACAAGATATATATCTGTAACAGCGCTCCGGGCAGCGATCCGGTCCGCTTACTTTTCGCGAAACGGAACTTTGCGCGCTTAGCGCGAATATCTCCAAAAGTTGGTAATAGGAGATAGCGATGTTAGGGACTGTTTCCAGTCGCTAAAATCTTGGCACGCCCACTTTGCATGTCATTAGTGATAAATATCACTGATATGCAAAGCGGGGCCCAAGATGGTCGCTATCTCCTTTTAGCTGTCACTAACTGGTGTTAGCGACAGCTTGGTAATAGGGAGATCATTTTATCTCTTTTTTTTTGGCTTTTAAAGCCAAAAAAGCGGAAATAAACCCCCTTGATAATATGCCCCATGATTTCTCGGGGTTTCAGCTGACAGGGCTTGGTATTGTGTTACGTGCTAATTCTTCCAGGAAACGTCAGAGGGTCGATGCAGGGGTTCTAGAAGGGGTGATAAACCATTTAAGCCTCATGAAAAAGCGCATGGTCTTTTAAAGATTTGTGAAGTACTCGGGGCGGCGGTGTGTGTGTGCCCTCTTTCAGGAGCGGGCGGGGGGGGCACTGCCAGCAACTTGCCAGGCCAGGCAGTGTTCAACACGTGCATCACCCTTTCTCTGCCTGCTATTGCGCTCCATGCTTCGGAAAGGTAGGAAAAAGAACGTGCATTTGAGTTTGAAATGTCCGATCTTGTAGCAGTACACTTGCAAAGCCCACACATGACAATAACCCGATTCAAGGCCCCATTCACCCGATTTTTTAAACATATATAGCACTCCAACAAAGTTAGATTTTAAAACTTTATTAACTTTTAACTATAATGAACGGAACAAAAACTGTAAAAACATTTAAACATTTTTCACCCAAAAAAGCAACAATGGTCAGAAGCTGTCTTTTGTGCGAATAGTCCCAAGGCAGCACAACGTGCAGAGTTCTGGACGGCACCCAGGTGATGTCGCCTGGGTGCCGCACTGGTTTTGGGATCCTACAATGCTGCTCCGAAAATTGGCGTGGGGCGTCCCGGGTGGTGCGGGGGGAGGCCTCGTCAGTAGCGGTCTGTTGTGCGAATAGTCCCAAGGCAGCAGAACGTGCTGAGATGTTGATGGCACCCAGGTGATGTCCAGTAAACTGCCGCACTGGTTTTGGTATCCTACAATGCTGCTCCGAAAATTGGCGTGCGGCGGCCCGGGGGGGGGGGGGGGCGTGGGGGAGGCGGCGTGAACGGGCCTCCCCAGGTGGCGGCCATCCAGCTGAGTTGCGCCCGCTCTTGCGGCTACAGCATCTCGCTCACCATGTTGTTGAGTTGCTCCCACTCTTGCAGTGCAGCGATAGGCGGCTGCCACATGACTCTTAAAATGGCGGACGGCTCTTCGGTTTTGGGCCTGGTCCACTGAAATGGCCCTGGGACACCTTGGAACTCGGACGCTTGCCATCATCAGTGATGTCACTGACATGTCATGAATGATGTAATATGTGACATCATCAGCAGTCGATTGCGGGTGCGCGATATATAGTTAGCGCATCTAACTGTATATGGAATTTCAATGGTTTTATGCGAGTAAAATAAGGTTTTGTAAATGCAAATCCCTAACTATATATGGCCTAAAACCAATGGTTTTTTCATTGAATATATATATATATATATATATATATATATATATATATATATATATATATATATATATATATATATATATATATATATATATATATATATATATATATATATATATATATATATATCATGGTACAATTTATTCAGATAAGCAACAAAATATATCAGAAACAAGGATGACTTCCCAGACAAGAATATGAAATAGTCCTATGTCTTGATTGTAGTTAAGGTAAGTCTTTTATTGTGAATCACATGTTCCTTTTTTAAAAAACAGCCCCACAGTTGCTTCTCCAAAGCATTTCATCCCTCTTGCGACTTCTTCAGGCCTTTTTAAGTGTTGCATCTGAAGTTGATGGTAAGTGTGGCTCCAAGCCAACCTTAACAGCAACATTGGTAACACTGTGTATTAGTATTGGTCTTAATGTTATCAGTAATATTTGTCGTTATTTCTCTCTAGACACCAGAAGGTCGGTCTTATATTGTAGTAATTTCAGGAATGATCAGAACTTTGAATTAGCGGTTCTCTTCTCATGTCAATGGTCCAAGGTAATGCCCAAGTGTGTCTTGTGGGCTCCCTATTATAATAAAGAAATTATGAGATTTATTACCATCACTCGTAATTGGTCTGTACGATAAAAGACCTTTGTCTAACAGTAATATCGTCCTGTATGTGAGTATATTCAAGTCTACTCAAGTGGCAATAAGGTAATGTCACCTCTCCTGCACGTCCACGCTCCAACAGTGTCCCCAAAGTTTAAGGACATACAACAATTTGATATTCTTGTCTGGGAAGTCATTCTTGTTTACAATATATTTTGTTGCTTTTCTGAATAAATTGTACCATGATATATATATAAACATAATACTTACTCCTGTACTCAGCACTAGTTAAAGCAACTCTGGAAAAAAGCAGAATCTGAGTTGCTAAAGGAAGGAATGAGATTAATAAAAAGGGAAGAAATGCTGATCAAGAAGCAGGGGAAGTCATTCCTTAGAAACCATGCAGGTTTGGGTGTAAGTAAAATTTGGTTGATCAACCACTGCTGGGATAAAAAGAAAGGATTGGAAATTACTATATCTCCAAACGAACTAAGCAGTGATGATATTCAGAGGGGAAAGGAAAGGAAAAAAGGATACGGATCAGATATGTTCTTCCTACCCGAATGATGTGCTTCTAATGCTGGGGGATTTTATCCACAGATTAGATTCTGGTAGAACAGATTCATGCAGTAGAGAACTACTAAAAGCCAACAATATAGAGACTGCTATGTTCCCCTGCTGTGAAATTTCGTACCAAGATAGGGCCCTTGGTCAACTGTTGGGTTCTATGGGACTTTTATGTGCAAATGGTAGAATGGAAGCTGACCGGCCGGTAAGACGCACATTTACGGTGGGCCAGCAACCGTGCCCGATAGATTATGTTTATACACATGCCTGGTACTTCGAATTAATCAAATACTTTGAAGTAGTAAGGGTGGAAGGGAGTGATCATTACCATTTGGTGACTAGACTATATGCAAAAAGGGGTAGGCAGAGAGAGCAAGTCCCTCAAGTATCTGTAGAATATCCAAAGCGGCTCAGGACCCGTATCTCAGAGGAGCATATTAAAAAAAATTAAGCGATGTGCAGAAGTTACCTGCACTAGAAACATTTCCACATGAGGATGTTCATGCCTGGTACGCAAATACAATTGTTAGAATGTTTAAGGGTAAAATTCAAAGGAGGTAAATCCGGAACATTATTTGGAAAAGTCTGCACACCGGGTTATGTGTACTGATAGTTCATGAGTAACTTACACATAACCCGGTGTGCAGACTTTTCCAAATAATACTTTACCTTGCTAGGGTTTATCCAATTAGGCAGGGGCCCCTATTTTTCCAGAAGGTAAATCCGGAACAGCCAGTAATAAAAGACAAAACATTAATAATAGACCCTGGTATGACGATGAATGCCGTAAAGCAAAAGATTGTATCAGGCAAAAGGAGAGAAGACTTAGAGGTCGATTTAATGAACAACTATTATCTAACATACAGAAGCTAAGGATAACATATAAAACAATTATCAGAAATAAAAAAAGAATCTTCAAAGATAGATGCTGGGCAAATTTGCTAGAGGTAATTGAAGATAAGAACGTGAAAGGCTTCTGGAAGTTAGTTCAAGAAAGCTCTGGTAAAGCCCGGGGGTCTTTGCAGTGCTCGGTTCCCGAGGATAAATGGGTGGATTACCTGGAGAAAATCTATAGGATTTGGCCAATTGCTGGTAAAGCAAGTACAATAGGATGGCCAGGCGTGAGAAAAGAGACAAAAGAGCACTTTACCCCAAGTCACATTAGGTAGATAATTTCAAGTTTAAATTTAACCCGTGCAGCTGGTTCTCATAATCTGCCGGCCATAATGATAAAAATTAACCCGGAATGGTGGACCGAGTTTTTTGCCTATACGCTTCTGGGGATCCTTAACACAGGGATTGTGCCAGAAAATTGGAAAGGAGGTATCGTTAGACCCATCCACAAAAAGGGCAATGTAAATGCTGCAAAAAACTATAGACTAATAAACCTTTTTGATATAGGGGAAAAGGTATTTGCCAAAGTAATCTTGGGAATACTAAAAGATTGGGTAGAAGAAAAGCAGATTGTGCCCCCAGAACAGGGAGGGTTTAAAGAGGGTCATTCAACGGTGACCACTGCTTTGCCCTCTGGGCAATTGGAGGAAGTCGATTAAGGTAGTCTTTTCTGCTGCTTCGAGGCCTTCCGCGCAGCAGTTGATCTGGTGGACAGAGGGCAGTTGTGGTCAACCCTGATAGGTTATAATATCCATGGTGACCTATTGAGCCTAAGCCGAGCTCTGCATACAGAACATTGGGGCCAGAAAATTTTGGATGTAGAGGAAAGTTTAGCTCGGAACATCGAAATTGGCAATGGGCTGAGACAGGGGTGTGTCTTGGCCCCCTGCTCTTTTCCCTGTTTATAGCGGATCTGCCACAGATTTTAGGTAATACAAGAGGGGTAAGCCCGAAACAAGATGGGAAACATATCTCATGTCTACTCTATGAGGACGACCTGGTAATTATGGACCAGACGGAGATTGGGCTACAAAGAAAATTACATAGGTTCAAAGAATACTGCCAGGTCAAAAAACATGTAGTAAATATGGAGAAGACTAAGGTCATATATTTCGGCAGAAGGAAAATAGGGTTATCCTGGTATCTGGGTACTGAAAAGCTAGAAAAAGTAATGGAATACACATACCTGGGAATGTGGTTTCAGAAAAATTTGCAATGGCACACCCACCTGGATGCACTAAAATGGAGGTCATTGCCCTCAGTGAAGGGATTAAAAAGATTAATGGTGCATATGGGGAAATGTCTGACAGACCAGTTTTAAAAGCTTATACAGCTATGGTGCCACCTAATTTTTTGTATGGTGCAGAGATACTATATTTGAGTGGCAAAAATAGGTGGGATGGTGAAGAGGGTAACTGTCTGAAAAATCTCAATTCTCTGCCCAAATCATCAATGGTACAGGCAGTAAGACTTGAACTGAGATCCACCTCATGGGGCTTTATACGCTTCTGGCAAAATGTGGGTTTGGGTCATGACCTTAAAATCTCACATTGGTGTCAGAAGGAAATTGTAAACAGTGAATTAACCTGGGCAAAAGAAGCTAGGGCCATTGTTAGCAAAGCGCGTGGTTTGTTAATGATTGAATCATACCTATAGTCCCCTCTACTTGAGATCGACAAGAAAGAGCTTAAGATGCTGGGAATTGAAGCCTCTTCAGTACAGGATCAAGATCATCTTTCTAGGTAAAACTCAATTCTCCATATGCTTACTGTTTGGCAAATTGATCAACACTTTCCCTATATCAACAGGATACCCAGTTGCCAGTTAAGACGCGAAGTGCTAAGGCTAAGAGTTGGGGTAAACCCATGTTATGCGAGTAAAGGGCTAAAAAGCCTTATGCTAAATAATGAAGGGAAATGCACCTGCAATTTGGGAACAACATGCGATATCATACATATTTTATTGCATTGCCAGAAATTGTTAGAAATGCAAAGACTTTTTTTATGCCAGATTGCTAAAAAATATTAAAAATAGGTCGCAAGCAGTAAACCTCTTAGTGGAAATGGTCAATTTAGACACAGCCTCTGCCATAAGAAAATATATAAAAAAAGTTAAAGAGTTCCTAAAATGCAATGACTATTGAGAAGTTTAGGTTGAGTGTATGAGGCAAACAAGATATATAAGAATGAAAATCATCATGTGATAAGAAAGATTTTATATCTTAGGATTTTACATTGTAAGTGTGCATTTTAGAAATTTTAAAACCTCTAGTTTTTAATGTTTCTTCCTTTTAAAGGATGTGAGAATTGTTGGTTTTAAGAGGTGTTTAGATTATTTTAGAAGCTGTACATCCTGGTTTTATTATGTGGTACGTTGTTTACTGATATACTTTGATGGTTGTAATAGACCAAATTATGTTTTTATCGGATTGAATTGATATCTTAATCTTTGGAAGAGATGAGGTGGAACACAATGCTCACCTGAGGAAAGTTTTGTGAAAGTTGTGTGAATGTAATCTCACAATCAAAGTGTAGAAGTGCAAATTTTGCAGTGACACCATTGATTATCTTGGTCATACCATCACTGGTGAAGGTATCAAACCAAAACACAACCTGGTTTCCACTATTCAATGTGTGAGTTCTCCTTCATCCAAAGAGGAGCGGATGAGGTTTTTGGGAATGGTGGGATATTATGGCAGGTTTGTCAGGGATTTTGCGGGTCTGTTCACAAACATGAGAAGTCTCTTAAGGAAAGGTGTGGATTTTGTGTGGGATGTTAATTGTGAGAACAAGTATCTCACAATCAAAGAGAGGCTTAGTGATGCATTCAGTTTGAAAAACTTTGATTCTAAAAAGAAACCTCTCATAACCACTGATGCAAGTGTAAGAGGTCTGGGTGCTGTGTTACAACAGCAAGGTACTGATGGTATGAACAACATCATGTTTATATCTCAGAGTTTAAAGGATGCGGAATCTAGATACTCTGTGGTGGAAAGGAAAGCCTGTGATGCCTATTGTGCAGTGAAGAAGTTAACATTTTTTTGTTGGGGAGTTGATTTTGAAATTCAAACTGATCATAAGCCCTTGGTTGGAATATTTAATAAAAAGGTATTGGACTTAGTTTTGGGTTGAATTACTAAATGGGACATTTCCCCACAAGTATACAGCTTCACTGCAAGACACATTCCAGATGTGGAGAATGGGGTAGCAGATACCCTCTCTCAACTTACTGGAATGGATGACAATCTATTAGAAGAGGAGTCTGAGTGGGTGTGTTTTTGGAGAGTGAAGCCATTTCTTAGCAGAGAATGAGAGAAGAAATGACTGCTGATCTAGCTATGGCGGAAGTGTTGTTACTTATTCAGAAACGTTGGTACAATAGAAAGCACGGGTCAGAGATCTCTAAACCATTTTGTGATGTGTGAGAGGAACTTGATGTTTAAGAATCTGCTATTTCGAGGCACGAGACTTGTTCCACCATGTATTCTAAGCAGGGATTAATAGAAGCAACCAATGAGACTTTGTGTGGTATCACAAAGGCTAAGGAGATATTAAGGCTTATTGGTGGCTCAACATGGACAAACTGGTGGAGAGGTTCATATGTGATTACTTTTCTTGTGTTCGGAGTGAGAAGTCTGGGAGTGCAACCCACGGTTGTCGGAGAGTGTCCCAAACGGCCTTGGTGAGTTATTGCTGTGTATATGAGGGCCTATTCATGGGGATGGACAGCAGGTTTATGTGGTCGCCTACACAACTGAAAAGATACTAAGCATGTCACCATATTTCTAGATGAACCTATGTCTAGAGAGAGGGTTCCAGAAACTATTCTAACAGACAATTTAGATTTTTCACAGCCTGGTGGGCAGAAAATCTGGATTTTATTAAAGACACAGAGGCTATGAATATGCAAATCTCCTTTATTGCCACAGCTCAGCAGTTTTAATGAGGAGAATATAGAACATCAAACAATATTCGAACACACTATATAGTCCATTAGCCCACTGCCATCTTTCTTCTTTGCCAAGTGCTGCGAACAAGAAATAAACCCACTAAAACATAACTTGAACTTTGATGTGGAACGATTCACTCCTTTCAAAAACAATTCGGGGGCTTCTTATTCTGGAAGAAAAAAGACACAATAGGTCAAGAATGTTAAACCCCTAGGGAGGGTTAATAAGTGGAGGGATAATCTTAGCCTCTGTTTCTTTAATAAAATCCAGATTTTCTGCCCACCACGCTGTGAAAAATCAAAATGTTATGGCATTACACAGAGGCCAACATTATGCAAGTTTAAAGTGAACGTTTTCAATCACGTTATTGATTGGTCTAAAGTAAAAAAAAGTAACATACTTTCATTCGGACAGTCAGCGGCTCTAAGAATATCCTGCAGCCCTCCACCTAACTTAAAACTTTGGAAGCCGAGGTGCCTCTAAGAGAGTGTGCACCGAAGATAGAAACACCCACACCACTCACTCATCACTTCTTTGACCCATCTCGCAAGCGTCGGAGATGAAACTGCTTTATGAGGAGATCTGTGTGAGATCAGTAGCTGAGTTCCAACTCCTCTCAGACTTACAGTTCTATTTTCATAATCTTTTAGGCATTTGACAACACACAGACTTTCATTCAGAGAGAAGAAAGGGTAGAAGATAGAGGATGACATAGTTTTTGTCCTTTTCCTAAGATAAAAGCAAACTCCCTCAGTTTGGTAAGCCCTGCTAGTAACATCTAATGCCTTAACATCTGAGGTTTGTCTGAACGACACCAGGCAAAGTAACACAGTACGTTTATAGGAAATATGCTTAAGAGGGAGGTTTACATTATCTCCCCAAGATGATATAAGTTGTCAAATGTTTCTGACGTCCCATAAGGTCGTATTTTTGGGAGTTGGATGGTTAAGAACCCTCATGCTTCTCATAATTTTCTTTGTTAAAAGGTTTTGTCCCATGAGACACCATCAACCAAGGAATGTCCAGCAACTATTGCTGATCTGTAGACGTTAACTGTTCTATAAGTCAGACCTGAAGCAAAGAGTTCTTATAGGAAGTTTACTATGTGAACTAAATCAGCTGAAACAGGATTGTAGTGTCATTGAAGACTCCAGCGAACCCATTTGTTCCATGCCAGTCGATATGCCTTCCTTGTTCCAGATGCCCACTACTCAGATATGAATCGTAAAACATCCTGAGAAAACCCTGTGATTTGCCATTGTCGCCTGAAATCTTCCAAGCCGTCAGAACCATTAGACCTTGGTCTATGAGAGGGTGCGATTCACCTTCTGAACACAAGAGTACTTCCTTGAAATGTGGTATTAGAAGTGGGAAGTCTATGGTCATTTCCAAGATGACTGGAAACCATGCCTGAGACTTCCAAGGGGGTTATCACTACCATGCTCAGCAGATACCGATGAGCGTGTAAGAGAAGGTGTGGAAGCATGACAAATGGCTGGAAGGCATATGGCCGTAAACTCTGCTAATCCTGGAGGAAGGCATCCACCCCCACTGCTTGAGGGTACGGCTTCCAGCTGAAGAAATTCTTCATCTGTGTGTTCAGCCGGTCCGCAAAAAGGTCTGTCCCAACAGACTCCATTTGGCTTGGATTGCCATGAATATCCCTTTGTCTAACTTCCAGTTGCTGGAATCCTTGAAATTCCTGGAGAACCAGTCCGATACACCATTGCTTAACCCAGGAATGTGCTTGGCTGTAACAGAGAGTCCCTTGTTCAAGCAGTAGTTCCAAAAGCCTTTCGCTATCTCTTTAAGCCCCTCTGAATGTGGTCCCCCATCTTGTTGAAGTATTTCACTGCAGAGACATTGTCCATGCACAGCATTATACAGCTTTATGCAGCATTTCATTGAATTCTGGGTGAAGCTCTGAACTGCAAAAGAAGCCGCTAGTAGTTCCAAGCAGTTGATATCTAGATTCTTCTTGTGGTGTGTCCAACGGCCCTCTGTTGATGAGTTGTCACATGTGGCACCCATCCTTCCAAACTCGCATCTGATTCTATTATCAACTCTGGAGCTTCCCCAAAGATTGGTCTGCCATTCCAAGCTTCCGCATTCTTTAGCCACCATAACAGTTCTTTCTCCAAGTCCTGGTCTGAGCATGACATTTGTGAGCAGGATAGAATTGATCTGAGAGCTTTCGCTTTGAGTCTCAGAAGGGCTCTGTAATGTAGAGGGCCCGGGAAAATTGCTTGGATTTTTGTGGAAGGGAGACCCAGGATACAGGCTAAGAGCCTCAAGGGAAATACTTCCATTTGTAGCATCCTTTTGAGTTCCTTGCAAGCTTCCTTATCTTTTCCTTTGATAATTTCAGTTCTGCGGTTACTGTGCTCACCATGAAACCTAGAAATTGAGTTTCCTGGCTTGGTATTACACATGACTTCTTTGCTTTTATTTCAAAACCTAATTGTTCGAGTAGGTGGATGGTAATATCTGTGTGACGAGATACCGTCGTTTTGGATTGACCCATAATAAGGATATCGTTCAGATTCATTATTAACCTTACGCCCCTTTCCCTTAGCCATGCCACTACCGGAAGCAAGACCTTGGTGAAGCACCAAAGGGCTGACGATTGACCAAAGGGGAGAGTGCAGAGTTACCAAAGTTTTCCCTCCCATGAGAATTGGAGGAATATTCTGTGTGGGGGCCAAATTGGGATGGTCAAGTACGCATCCTTAGGTTCAGATGTGTTAGCAAGTCTCCCTTTCTCAAGACGTCCCTTAGGAGGTGTATCCCTTCCATTTTGAAGTGGTGGTATGTTATCCATTCGTTTAGGCTCTTTAAAGGTTTCTGTCTCTTGTCTTTCTTTTGTACGAGAAAATTATGGCTGACAAAGCCTGTTTCACAGCTCTCTTTTATAGCACCTTTGGGCAACAGATCCTGAGCCGGACTGGGAACCAAATCTGGCCTTGGCAAAGTGCTCAGCGGGCCCCCGGGGGCTTGGGGGTGCGGCCGAGATGTTTGCCAGGGCCAGTTTCGGCCGATTTTGTTTCAGGGCCGATTTTGAAGCTATCCTGCAAAAACGGCCCTGTAACAAAAACGTCCCCCCCGGGCCCAAAACCGCCCCCCACCTTTGCAGCCCACCGGGTGAATGCCCGGTGCCCGCTATGGCCACTCTGGCCCTGAACAGATCCCTTACCTCTTGAGACACTAGTTTTTTTCCTGAGAGAAGGTTATCTCCTGAGGTCTCTTTAACTGAGTGGGGACAGCTATTAATTCTATTTTGTAACCCTTGACTGTATCCAGAACCCACGGGTCTTGTGTTATCATGGTCCAGTTCTCAGTGAAAAGGGCTAGTATCTCTCCCACCTTTGTGGGGGGTATCTGAAGGGTCTTTCGAGGTTTTTCCCTTTGTAGAATCCTCTGCATCTTCCTTCGCCCCGGAATGGTGTTCCGCGGTTCCTCTGACTTTGTGAGTAGATCGATTGATTTCCAAAGAAGGATGATTGTGAGAACTTAGATCTATGTCCCATAAAGGGTCTTAAGCTTGATTGCCCAGGGTCAGGGAACCTACCCTGCATTCTGCTGCCCTTCCAAAAATTCAGTCCTCAAAGACTTTTTTAATGCCTCGTCGAGATTATTTAATTAAGCTAAAGACCCCTGAGGAGGCCCTTAGGAGTGAATCCTCCTTAGTTTTAGTTTCGGGTCTTTTTAAGGAGAACGCCCTTCCTCTTTTCATTAGAGATGATGGTATTGCAATTGCCAAGGAAGCAGATGGTCCGTTGGACCCATTCATGTAGTTCTTTAGGGTCTATTGGTGTTCCTTCAATGTAGACTTTTTCTGCATCTCAAAGATTTTGGTTAAGGGTCCTATGGTGTCTAAATACGGTACTGACATGACCTTAGGCTCTTGTCTATTCCCTTCCTCAGGTCTTTTGCATCCTTGGCTATGAATGCAACGACCTTAGGGTCAAGTTCAGGAGCCATCTCAATCATATCCGGATGGGATGGGGATGGGCATTCAGATCTCAATCTTGATCTGACCTCCTTTGGAATCTCCCTTCTAAGCCAGAACGTAATATAGTCCGCTACAAATTGTAAATCACCCTCACCACACATTTCCCTTTTAACACTTTGTACTTGCTTACCCGTGGAGGTTCAAGAGAAGTGTTGGGAAGCCTCCCACAAAAATGTTGAAAAGGAGTTTTTCCAGTTGTGCTGTGCGGTGAAAGCCTGTACATCTCAATTCTTTTAAGTACTTATTTTCACCAATTCAATAAGTTGAACTTGCCCATGCCATTTATTTCTTTGAGCACGTTATTAAACATTTTGACCAGCTCTCTGGGTGATTGTGCACACATTTTTATGCTGTATGCCTCTTTTACTCAAGAATATTAAAATTACCTTAGAAACCAGTTGTCTGTTAGAACAGTTTCTGGAGTCAAATATGTGCATGGTTGCCACAGTGACAGCAGCAACAATCTTGGCAGTTGCTGCTGTCCTGACAGTTTTTTCTCATCTGCGGAAACAGCGGATCTACAAGGGACATGCCCTAACTCCAAAGAGGCAAGTAAGGCCTCTGGCTAAAAAATAGGCATTCTTAACCCCTCGTGGTGGATATTGCCCTGTAAGGTCTATATAATCCCCTGTAAATATCGCCTAGTGCCAAGTGGCACAGTGTATATAGTGTGATTACTATTTTTGCTATAACCTTGTGTGGAGTTCCTTTTGTGGTGTGCCTAGTATGTTGTTGCTGTGTGTGTGTTGCGTAAACTCTTTACGCATTGCCTCTGGGATAAGCCTGACTGCTCGTGCCAAGCTACCATGGGAGATAGCAGGGGTTATCTTTGGCATGTATTTCCCTTGCCCTGACTATAGTGGTGATCTCTGCCTGGCTTTGGTGCAAGCCTTAGCCAACCAGAGATCCCATTTCTAACATTATGTATATAGTTTCCACTGCATTCCTTTGAAGGAAGAGAGGCGTGTGGCACCTGAGCTCGGCTTCTGAGAACACCTTGTATGTCATCAGGCTTCCTTCAAACGGAACTCTATGTATGTCATTAGCTAAGTCATAGGAGGGCTGAAGAAGGTTTGTTGGGTCTGTGACAGTTGGCCTAAGCATCTGTGCGTGATAATGTTAGATCTTCAAACCTTTTTAATATCTATATTGCTCCCTTGGCCAATCTTTTGAGGGCCCATGGATCATCCCCATATCATATGCCGATGACACCAAGCTACTTTTTGCGTTTATCAACTTCAGCCCAGTGGTGCAAGTGGCCTTTTCAAAAGGGATGAGAGCAATATCTCACTGGATGTGGAACAACTTCATCCAGTATAACGTGGGGAAAACTAATCATGCTCTCCGAAGAGGCATCCATTCTGTGGACCCCCGATTGGTGGCTGACAGATCTAGGCCCCCTTCCGACCCTCAAGATGTTAGTAAAAAATCTAGGGATCTGGCTGGACCAGGCACTTACTCTGGAAGAGCACGCCACCCAAATGGCTGGGGTCTGCTTCCATACAATAGGCCTACTCCGTCGAGTTTTCCCTCTGCTACCGGACTCCTCCCGGAAAACCCTTGTCCAGGCACTTGTACTAAGTCGCCTGGACTACTGTAACGGCCTGTTAGTCTCTGCCAATGATGCTTTACTGGCAAGACTACATGTGGTTCAGAATACAGCGGCACAGATGGTCCTCAATGCGCCCCCTAGGACTCCTTCCTGTCCTCTTCTAATGAAACTACACTGGCTCCCGATCCATCAAAGAGTCAAGTTCAAAATTTGATGCACCATCCATAAGGCGCTGCTTAACTCAGGACCTTCATACCTCTCTGAGAAATGTATGCCTTATGTCCCTTCAAGATGACTTCGCTCGAGCACTAAACATCTGCTGGTGGTGCCACGAGGAAGAACAGCAAGACTAGGAGGAAGGGCCTTATCTCTGAGGCAGTGTCTAGACCATCTAAAATTCCGGAAGCTACTTAAGACCACTCTTTTCCTCAGCTGTTAACTCACCAGAGTCACTTTGCTACCCTTGTTTCGCTGAAGCGCAGAGATACCCCTTCGGGGGTCGATTCTAGCATTATACAAACAAATAAATAAATAAACCAACTATAAGTCTTCTGTGAAGTGCTTATTTTGGGATAACACATGAAGATAATCACAAACCAATGCACAGCTCAGAACTGCTACGTTTGTTATAAACAAACTTGCAAACAGACGCAACTATTTTTTCTACAAAACCTCATTTTTTGGTCTCACCTGAGCCAGCGCATGCACAGCTCTGCAAAACATTTAATAAGTGGGTTTAAATTGCTACCAAAGGCTTTTGCTGGCCTCAAGCTTTTGGTTACGGGCTCGTGCACGTTCGAAGCCACCATCTACCTTTCTGTTATGGCTCATTGAGCCTTCCAGAGCATGAATCATGCTCCTCCACCCCCTTGCTGGCTGCTCTCACTACCCCCTCCCTTCTCCCTCCCCCTCCCTCCTCCCCATCCCTCCTCGTCAGCTTCATGGCAGCGGCGAAGCTCAGGTAGCACTGTTATGTACTATTTTGGGACCCTCTTGTAAGTTTCCCGATTCATGCCCTTATATAGGTATAAACCACCATATCCTTATATAGGCATAGAAATCATAGCCATATTTAGGCATAGCTCATGTTTTCCAAATACGGCAGGACTCCAACTCATGGAGTTTTTGGAGAAAGAATCACTCCTCCACCCTTCCCAATCAGGGTTTAGATCAGGCCATTCAACTGAATCAGCTGTTCTGTATTCCACCGAACAGATTCGGAAAATGGTGGATGAGGAAGAGACAGCAGCGCTGGTCCTACTGGACCTAAGTGCAGCATTTGATACCGTGCTGCACTCAACGCTGCTGTCTCGGCTCTCAGACATGGGAGTAAAAGACTCTGCTCTCACCTGGTTCCAGTCCTACCTCACTGACAGAACTTTCCAACTTCATTGCCCACCCTTTAAGTCATCACCTCACAGTGTTAGCCATGGGGTTCCACAGGGCTCTAGTTTGAGCCCTACTTTATTTAACATCTACATGGAACCCCTGGCACACATAGCGGAGGAATTTGCGGTGGGCATTGTCAGTTATGCTGATGACACCCAGTTGGTGTTCAAAATAACGCCAGACAGCAGAGACTTAGCTTCCAACTTCTCTAACTGTATGTTAAGGATAGCGACGTGGATGAACGCCAACTGCCTCCGTTTAAACGGAGATAAAACAGAGGTACTGATAGTGGGGAAGGATACTTATGTCTGGTCCCATGCATGGTGGCCTAGCGAATTGGGAGAACTACCTGTGCCTGTGGAGAAAGTGAAAAATCTCGGAGTCATGCTCGACGCCGATCTCTCAGGCAAGGCCCAGGTAAATAAAGTGACAAGCAAATGTTACAGCACCCTAAAAGTACTGCGTAAAGTACTAGACCTTCTACCGACCGAAGCGAGAAAGACCATAGTCCATGCCTTAATATCTCCCCATTTGGACTATGGCAATGTTCTCTTACTTGGCCTAAATCAGAAGGGTCTGCCCCAGTTACAATGCATACAGAACTCTGCAGCACGACTGGTGCTCGGTCTCCCTCGGAGAGCATCCACCAAACATGCGCTTGCCAAGCTTCATTGGCTCCCTGTTAAAGAGAGAATTATATTTAAAACTCTCTGCTATGCACATCGCATTGCCCAAAACAAAGGCCCAAGCTATCTGAGGGGCCTCATCACCATCCATCAGCCGATCAAAGACCTTAGATCAGTGGGCATGATGCTATTTAAAATCCCCCGCATCACAAAAGCTAAAATGGGAGGAAAATCCTTCCGCTATTTAGCCACCAAGCTCTGGAATGCTTTGCCAATTCAGTTGCGGATGGAGCCATCTGAAACAAGGTTCAGAGCCAGACTTAAAACTCATCTATTTCCCAAAAATTAATTTTGTTCTTCCGACTCATGGTCTTTCTTGATGGGTTTGCATTTGCAGTCAGCGCGGGGACACACAGTTTTGTGCAGCCAGGCGCTTAATAAATGCTTATTATTATTAATACTTCCACTAGTTCTGAAAATCCACAACAATTTCTCGGAAAAACCCGCCTTCAGCAGTCAGGGACTTCCCCTGGCTTGAGTATTGATTTATCCAAGAACTCTGGAGTTTTCAAAGAACTGAGACTCTTTGATGATGTTATTATGTCCAACTGTACGTCAATCCTGGCACCTTCAAGGTATAAATATGCCCACATTTTCCCAAGCAAACACATGGTGGTTTGGAGCAGTTTGACTATCTATTTGCCCGACGCGCCCTGCTACGGCAATTGCCGAAGGAAACCGACCCTCCAGCAGACGCACTGAGAGAGACGCTGTCTTTTCTCCTGCTGAGAAATCCAGCTCCAGTGTTTCTAAGCTACCCTTGCGGGTTGTTGGGAAATCGAGTCCCGAGACCAACCTTCTTCATTCTACAGTAAGGTACAGTGCTCATTAGACCCTTAGAGAAATCTTGGGCAGATTCTTGGCAAAAGAATACTACATTTATGCTACACCTCACTTACTTCTTCCCTCGTACTAAACTTAGGATAGGTACACCGGGGTAGGCGTATTTTAGAAGCACCAGTTAAGTACTTTTTACCCTCTGTTATTTATTTATGTATTTATCTATGGGTTAGGAACCATACAATGCTCTTACAGTATTATTTTATTCTACTATTTATACTGTATGCATTGTATTTTACAACCAGTGTTACGATTGTAGCAGGTCATGTCTTATGCTTGAGAAAGAAGACTGTTCAATAAAATCTTTTTATTGAAAACGCCCGTCTATCTATTTCTCTGCACCTCTTGTAAAACGAAGCATGCACAATTGACTGAGTGAAATATCTATCTATTGTTTCCAGGACTCTGAATATCAGTTTTATCTTGGGGAAACAAAGTTGTCATATGCGGTTGTCAGAGACTAATCCCTTCTTGTGAATTCGAGAAAGTTTCTAGTGACCTCTGAGCTAGCTGGCACACACAATTTAGTCTAGTATATTCGATAGAGACCTAGTCGACCTCAGTCCTACATCAAATCTATAGGATATATTATTCCAATGCGCAGAGCCCATTGGGAATATAGGAACTAAACTACATGGCGCCCAACATTTGGTAAGGCACTAATTTAACGCTAGATACTAGAGTAACTCAGTCGTGCTTTTCATAGAGATCCCTTTTTCCCATAAAAAGTCCAATAGACGTCTGGAGTGGGTTAAAGGATAAAATATCCACCTTAAACTGAGTAGGACGAAAAATTCTATGTATTAGTTTTTGGCTTTGTTCAATGTTGAAGGATACAGTGTTCCAAAATATTGTGCACCTTATCTTTATTTCCTTGAAACTTACTCTGCAACCTTTTTAAAGAAATGTCGGATAGCGACAGCCAGAACGGTGGAGCTGCAAGAACTGCAACCCAACCGAATATAGATACTTCATGTTTTAATGAAAATGACCCGGATGTTATACACATCCCGGCAAATGTAAGAAAAATTATAAATTACAAACTCATAAATAATGGAGTATCATCGAGAGGTGGTAAAGTAATTTTTATAATAGAGGCACATGAATATCGGCAGACAGAGGTATTCTATTCATGGATTGTCTTTCCACAAGCAAATCCAGTAACACATTAGTTCCACTTCTATAAAATGGAGGAACCTCCAGCGGAATACATTCCTTTCGAGGATGTTGAAATTCCACTAACTTACCAAGAGCATCAGCTCTGGTTTAATGGCACCCTACAACATCAAAATCACATTACCAGGCTTGGTCCACTAGGTAGACCAGGAGCTACATAGCTGGTACTAGCCAGCGATACACCACATCCTAACATCGAAAGAATGACAGATGTAGAATTGTTAGCTCAGTTAAAACAATTAATTAAAATACGTAGACAATTGGTACAATATGTCATGCGGACTTTAACAGTCCAACCAGCTGTAAGATTCCACAGCACATCCCTAATCATGGGAACACAAACAAAATCACACCAGAGACTATACAGTCAGTAATAGGTAAGTTGCCCGCAAAAAGGGAACAAATTCCATTCTTATTAGCCCAGAAAATTACTCAAATAGAGGCAGTATTTCCCGATAGTACACCTCATGAGAAACACAGGATTCTAGCAATCTATTTACCAATGGGGATTGCCCCACTCGTGGAGGACTGTGATACTTGTGGTACAGTCTTTGCTTCAATCTACACAAAAACACATGGTGTCCCGTCTATTGCGGTGATACCAGGCGTTCTAAGACAGATTCAAAATGAATACGGACCAGAACCAGCCTTGAATCTCAGTATGAAATTACTGAAAGATTTCAAACAGGTTTCAGCTGTCTTATTAGATAACATTAAAGGTGAAGCAGCAACAGTGGCAATCCGCCAAAAATTAAAAGAACTAGATATTACTGAGCAATCACATGAGCTTGCCAAAATTATTGAAAAATCCTATGAAGAACTAGGAAGAGATAGTTTGGGAGGGAAACCCATAAGGCCTGTACTAACAGAAAATCCTCAAAAAGTTTTTATCAAAAACAATCTAACTACTCCTAAAAAGAAATGTGAAAATAGTAGACAGTCACTTCCTAAAGAAAAGCGTTCTCAGTCCAGAGGTAGATCTCCTCAAAAGGAGCACTCTGAAAAGAGATATAACCTTAGAAATAGGGATAATTTAAGAAAGCCTAATAGATATCAAGATACTGATACATGATCCTCTCGTACCTTTCAGACTTCCTCGCAGAAATCCGAAAGAAGAGGACGATTAGAACAAAAAGAACGCGTGAAGTCCAAAGACGATCAACACGTTCCAAAAAATAAGACAACTCAATTCAGCAAAAAGAAGGTAGCAAGTATTAAAATCAGACATGCCGAGGATCTTGAGGACACAACTCAAGAACCGGGAGTGGGCCCAGACAATGCTGGACAGCACAGCAGAGGTCACCATAGCTCGCAGGATCCTGAAGGATCATCTGGAGACAGTGGATCTGAATGAATACCTTCAGGTTGAAACTGCCTTCACCAGGGTTAGTGTACCCCACAAGTTATATGAAGTAACACTCCGATAGAGGGGGATATAACTAGGAAAATAAAAGCACTCTTCTGGGAAAAACTATCTAAGGGTTATGACATCCTACTAGCTGAAAAAGACTGGCCACCTGAATTTATCAGGGAGCGCACACATGGCGAAGAGATCATTATGGCAGCCTTCTCTAATCATATTCCTATTCATAAAAAATACACCTATGCCAGAAAACGGGCTGTGGCACAGGCTCCAGCATTATATAAAAATCATTTGGGATGGGATGAGGATTCTCCTCTCCATAAAATCCAGTTAAAAAATCAACCTACTGCCCAGAGGCAGTATCCAGTAAAACAAGAAGCTAAAAAGCAAGTCAGGGAGATCTTAAGTCAACTTGAATACCAAGGGATGATTGAAACATGCACCTCGTCAATGAACAATCCTGTCTCCAAACCAGGCAATACATATCATCTAGTTTTGGATTACAGACTCAGAAGGGTATAAATTCAATTTAAAAAAATCAAGAATTGCCCACCTCAACATCCTATTCTTAGGATACCAAATTTCGAGTGAAGGCAAAAGCCTGGCAGCAAACTTTCTAGAAAAATGTGCGCTGCTCCAAACTCCAAAAACGCTGAAAAACCTACAGTCAATTCTAGGATTCCTAAACTTTGGAAGAACTTATATTCTGAATTACGCAGAAAGGGTTAAACCTCTCTACGAACTAATCAAACCTGATTTCAAACCAATTAATTGGACTAAAAAACACACAGAAATTTTGCGTTCAGTGCAAACGGACATGTTAGCAACAAAACACTTACAGACACGCGACAATGTACGCAACCTTGTAATCCGAATCATCCCAGGGAGATGCGGATTCACATACCTAACCTTTAACGAAGGTGAAAAGGTACCAATAGCTTACAAGTCACACTTGTACACACAAGCTGAAATGAAATTCAATTCAACAGAAAAAATTCTGACAGCGGTTCAGACTGCTGTAGCAAAGGAGAGAGCCCTATCACAGGGTAAATGCATTAAAATCGTTACACCAGTACCTGCCTTAGAGGCAGTAAAAAATGCAAGCATTCCTAATGCAAAAGCTCTACATCCGAGATGAATACAATGGGTTAATTCTCTTGCTGCAACAGACGTTGAATACGTTTAGACCCTTACTTGAAGACACAAGAATTTCTCCAATACGAACAAGAATGTCCTCTGCTGACTGAAATTCTGCCTCTTGAACATTACGGCTGTATAATATATACAGACGGATCAGCACAGCCCGCAATTGGGGGTAAACAAGCTTATAGTGCAGCGTGCGCGATTGTTAAAGGTCGCTGGTGCGATGGTAAATTCAGACCTATGGTCACAAAAACTCAATCTCTCGGAGACTGTACAGCTCAGCGAGCTGAACTACAGGCTTTCAAGAAAATACAGATTACGAATTCCTCACACTCATAGTGTGCAATTCGTATAACTGCGTCCGGAATTGCAATGAATATCTGCAGACCTGGGTTCAAAATGGTTTTAAAAACACAAAAGATGGCACAATCAAGCATAAAAAGCTTTGGGAACAAGTAATTATTTTACTGAAAGAACTACAAAAGACTTACGTGATACATACACTGAGTCATCAGCGTGATGGCGTTCACTTTGAATTGAATTCATTGGCTGATGAAGCCGCAAAGGCAGCTGTGCAAACGTCTTCCGCAGCTACAATCAATCGTTTAAAAAAAACAATAGACGGTGAAACCAGGCTCGATGTCAATGCCATGAGCAAAGGCAGTGGAGCCGCGTTACCTCTAAATTATCCACTCGAGTATACATACATAATTGATGCAAACTCTGTTCCTTTTGCTCGAATCCCTGGAGTGGGAGATAGGGTAATTCCATACAGGAACCGGAGAGGTGCTCTGATTCACGAAGCACGTATGGGAGTGGGTCTGATACATCAAGGGATCTCTAACTCTCTATTAGAATTAGAAGAGATGTACTGGTGGCCAGGGATGAAAGCTCATGTATATGAATTCGGAATTAATTGCGATGACTGTTACAAATACCACAGCTTTGAACACCACCAGATTCCTGACTACAGTGTAGCCAGCCCAGTACAGACACCACTGTTAGACGGTATAAGGCTATCTACATGCGGACGACCGAATTGACTGATGCAGTCCCACAAATATTAAGACCAGATTAATTTTTTGATGTGGCCTCAGCGCTCAGCTGACGCCCAAACTGTTATAAAAGATTTGCGAGTCTTTATCGGCACATACGCAATCGGCACTCTACATTCTGGCCAGGGCCCTGCGTTTAGCTCTATGGCTTACAAGGAGGCCATGGCCAGTTTGGGCGTTGCATTGGGATTTTCGAGTCCATTCCATCCTGAGGGAAATTCGGTTTTGGAGAGAAAAACCCACCGTGACATAAAGCAGTCTATAACAGCTAGGGTATTAGGTTTGGGTAATGGGTGGGTCAAACATCTAATAAATGTCCAACATAGTCTTAATAACCTGCCAAGAAATTCTCTGGGTGGAATCACTCCATATGAAATCCTTTTTGGTACTAGAATGTTGGTTGAAGACCTCGACCATCACACTTCAGTGGTGGAACAAAAACCCTTTGAGATCAAAGATCGTTTGGCTGTTTTACAAGACTTAAATGAAACAAGAAGAAGTCTAAGCAAAACCAGCGAAAAGCAAACTACCACTAAAGAAAAATCACCTGTCTGGATTCCAAAGATTGGGGATCTGGTCAGGGAAAAAGTACCGGACAAGAAGGAATTTGGGCCTTCTTACAGAAAACCAGTACCAGTTCTAGCAGTCCTCGGATCAAGAACAGTGTTACTGCCGCCCCTTGCTGGAAAAAAGGAGAACCGGTCTGTGTCAACTGACCTAGTAAAACCATATCATGTGGCCAATAATAAGTAGTAGGCCCAGTGGACTCCCAAGAAGTAGCAGATGACCAAATCTTGCTAATATCCAAGAGGTTCAACCTGAAAGACTCATCACCTTTGAAGATTCTGCAGTGAGAAAAGAAGGACTATGCAATAAAGCCATGGAACTTGTGCCTCTTGAAACTCAAATAACAGTTCGTCAAGAAACTCTCGTCTACAATGATGTAGCATCTGACTATACAAACATGTCAAGGGAACAACCAGCTCCAGCGATTTCAAATAATCCGGATGCAATACCAAAAATTGACAGAACTGCCTCTGGCTACTTTATCAACTTCGATAACTTTTCTGAGGATCCCAGTGAACCTGAAACTATGCCACCAAACAAATCTTTCAAGGAAAAAGTAAAGGAACTTGGTCAAGAGCTTACAAATACATATCTGGTTTCACCATGGGTTGAACTTTGGATTGTCTTAGGTGTAATTTATCTCCTGCTATGGCTCAGTTTTGTTTTAAGTTTGGGAAAGCTGATGGATGGAAAGCACATTAAAATGGACACAGCAAGTAAGAACATCTGAAGCCACACAAATCATCTCATCGTGAACAACAAGACTTGTCATCAGTGAACATCACAGCGGACCCACTACCAGGTGCAATAGCCTGGGATACAACTGATTATGACATTTATGGCCTGGTTGAGCTGCTAAAGATTCCTCATCAATTTAAGGTTTCCTTAAGTGATTTTGTCTCACCTAGCACATTTTCTGATGATTCGGACTTTGAGACTGTTAATAACATGATGGCAGACTTAGAAATGTCAGCAAAATTTACAAAGCATGAATACTTAGAAGGTTCATCAAATTATGAAGAAATGTATTGTTTTAATAATTTTGGCCATCATTACTTGCATAAATCTGCAAACCCTAGAAATGTTTTATCTTTTAATCAATTGGAAAATTGTCCGACACCTATAAAAGGGAGTTCTAAAACATTTCTTAGAAAATTTCCATATTTTACAGGTTTTAATGTTACAAACC
The DNA here is from genome assembly GCF_964263255.1 of Lissotriton vulgaris. Lineage (NCBI taxonomy): Eukaryota > Metazoa > Chordata > Amphibia > Caudata > Salamandridae > Lissotriton > Lissotriton vulgaris. The sequence continues at coordinate 95,688,361 of NC_141695.1, forward strand.
CAGAAAGTTTTTACTTTAAAAATGTGACTAAGACAGGCATGAAAAGTATGTTGACAAATGCTAAACAAATTTATTCAGCGACCTTTTATGCTCAATTGTCCACGTTAGGCTTTGACTTTTGGAAAGACAACATTGAGACAAAAACTGTTTGGGGCACAAAAGACTGGCAGGTACAAGGTTAAGAAGCATTGTTCAGAGCCTGCATCATCCCAGAACAAATGATGTTCCTAAATGACACTGTTCAACAGACATCTTGTCTTGGCATTGCTAAGATAAAGGATTTAAACAAACCGTCCATACCTAAGCCCACACCTGATAGTAATTTAACTTCAGGTGAGGAGGTAGACGTCAATTATATTTTAGTACAAAACAGAACACATCCTGAATGGAAAAAATGGTTAATCTGTCCCACAGACAAAAATAACTGTCAAGATAGATTCCTGAACAAGACACAAGGGTTCACGGTATCTCGGCCAGATCCAAGATATATCCAAAGACAACATCCAGGGATAATAACCACTTATAGTGTAGGAAAACTATGCCTCGAATGGCTGCAGAAATCCACACTTCCAGAAATAAAACAACACTTATCTTTGCTTAAAGATGGCGTTGATTTAGGTGAATTCTTACTTGGACCTCATAATCCATGTCATAAACGTTTCATATATGCCGGTAGATACGCTGCTTACAATGAAGCTTGGAAAGTCACGCAAATGGAAACAGCAGAAAGAATACGAGAAATTGATCGTATTAATTTAGAGAAATCACTCTCTGTAGTTGACAATGGGTTAACAACTCTGTCGTCCAGAACTTATTCTTTGGACAACATTGTATCCTCTGCCATAGACATAATGGAACAGGACTTGCTAATGTTACAGCATGGATAGTCTCAATTGCGTTCTATAATGCTGTTAGGCTGGACGTTGCAAAACCTTCATTCTGGCTATGTGCCTTGGAGTCTAATCAACACTACGTCACTGTTTACTGTATTTAAACTTACAGATAAACAAATCTCGTTGGCACAGAGGGGAGCAGACTATATGGTGCTGAGCATTGAAAAACTGGAGAGATTACCATTGACAGTTTCTGAGAAACCATCAGATGAATGGATAATACATGGCACCATCACGATACCAGTGACGACTTTCCAGTTTCAGTATTGCTTAAAACATATACCAGCAGGCCTGTATGAAGGTTGGGTAAAGAATACATTAAGTCGACCTGGAGTGGGGGAAAGATGTTGGAGTGGGGGAAAGAAAGTATTTCTTAGTGGTAAAAATGGTGAAAACTCACTAAGCGGTACACTATTGTGTCAGGGTATTAATTTACACGGAGCCTGTGAAGGTTCTTCCAATAACCTTTCTTGCCACCTGCAGGGTTCGCTCACAGCGGTGATAGATCCAATTTTCAGGCAGCTTTCCAATGGTAGTTACATTATGCTCAATGATCACAGCTGTTGTGGAATGGTGCCAGGAATAAGCTATCTTGTTACTGTGTCAGCCAGGGTCACTTGTTGTATGCAAGTATTGTTTCCTAAAAGTAAGACAGACGGGGAGTCGCCGCTATGGCCTTCACTGAACATCTCTTCTATGCGAATTGATACTTTAAGCAGAATGAAAGCCATTCTTTTGCAAAAAACTGTGGCACTGACCTCGTCCAGAAAGACGTATGATCTGCAAGTTGCAAGGTCCTCTGCAGAGATACATGCATTATTATCAACAAACTGTCCTGGGCATTTTTCCTAACTTCGTCCACTCTGTGTTCGGTGGCCTGCCTCTCATTTTGGGACTCATAGCGGGGATCTTATTTTTATTCCTCCTGCTCCGTTATGGCAAATCCGGCCATCAGCGATACCCAAGCCAGCATGGAAAATGCGCTGCAGGCTATGAGGTCCCGTGACAGAATAACATAGATCCTTGGCTTGGCTCGTTTGAGAGATCTGAATACCACATGGTTTCTGTCATTCAGACCAATCTGGCAAGATTGCATCTTACCTGTTATACGATGCCTGCTTTGTGGAGAGGAATGCGTGTTAGGTGTCTGTATAACCCTACCATCAGTTGCGCCAACGGATGCTGACGCATTACTGGGTCTGGTAACGGCTCATGTGTTGTATTGCCCCCAACGGCTACCAATCTTGATGACGGCATTCATTGAGGTCTCACCGGCAAATCCAGCTGGGGGTGAGATACGCAGATCAACAGGCACACAGGTACCATCTGCTGGTAAACAGTCAAAATATCGAGTACAAAATATCGAATGGACATAATATCGAGTTTAAAATATAGAATGGACAAAATATCGAATGGACAGAATATAGACATCAAAAATATCGTTTTTAAGGTAAGTAATGTAATATCGAATGTTAAAAATATAGAAAGTTAAAATATCGAAGTATATAATATAGGTTATTAAAATTATCGAATTTTTAACAATATCAAATTTTTTATAGTGTTTTTTATGTTATTATATGTGTGAAAAGTGTGTATTTATGTTATAATTAGTTTTAAAATAATTAATTATGTTTTTTTAATTTTTACGTAATTTAATTCTGTAGCGGGTTGTGGGTTTATAGGGGAATAGGGTGGGAAGTAATTTGTTTATTATCAATTAAATATGTAAATTTATTTATTGGTATTAATTTTTAATTAATTTTTTAATAATTTATATTTGGTAATTAATTAAAATTTAATTAGCAATTAATTTTAATTAATTGATTAATTGCTCATTATGTTAATTTTACTCATTTATTTTCTGTAGCGGGTTGTGGGTTTATAGGGGAATTGGGTGGGAAGTAATTTAATTATAATTAATTAAATATGTAAAATTATTTATTGGTATTTATTTAGAATTAATTGTTCATTAAGTTTTTATGGGTAATTAATACAATTTTAATTGCCAATTAATTTAATTTAATTGATTAATTACTAATTATGTTAATTTTACTAATTTATTTTCTGTAGCGGACCGTGGGTTTATAGGGGAATAGGGTGGGAAGTAATTTATTAATAATTAATTAAATAATTAAATTTATTTAATTGTATTTAATTTGAATTACTTGTTAATTAATTTTTAATTGTTAAATAATTAACTGTTAATGTGTAATTAATTTGTATTAATAGGTAACTAATTGTAATAATTAATGTTAATTACTTATTTTAATAGATTCATTATTATATTATATTAAATTGGTAATTACTTTTAAATAATTTTTTATAGATATAAATTTATATTTTTTTAAATAATATATGAAGTATTTACTTTCCCTACTGTTGCATTCTCTGGAGTGAGAATAGTAATTTTAACCCCTACGCTATCCAACGCTTTCCCTGCTGTTGCACTCTTTGGAGAAGGAATAGTAATTTTTACCCCTACGCTATCCAACGCTTTCTCTACTGTTGCACTCACTGGAGTGGGAATAGTAATTTTTACCCCTATGCTATCCAACGCTTTCCCTACTGTTGCACTCACTGGAGTGGGAATAGTAATTTTTACCCCTACGCTATCCAACGCTTTCCCTACTGTTGCACCCACTGGAGTGGGAATAGTAATTTTTACCTCTACGCTATCCAACACTTTCCCTACTGTTGCACTCACTGGAGTTGGAATAGTAATTTTTATCCCTACGCTATCCAACGCTTTCCCTACTGTTGCACCCACTGGAGTGGGAATAGTAATTTTAACCCCTACGCTATCCAACGCTTTCCCTACTGTTGCACTCTTTGGAGTGGGAATAGTAATTTTAACCCCTACGCTATCCAACGCTTTCCCTACTGTTGCACTATTTGGAGTGGGAATAGTAATTTTTACCCCTATGCTATCCAACGCTTTCCCTACTGTTGCAGTCTTTGGAGTTGGAATAGTAATTTTTACCCCTACGCTATCCAACGCTTTCCCTACTGTTGCACCCACTGGAGTGGGAATAGTAATTTTAACCCCTACGCTATCCAACGCTTTCCCTACTGTTGCACTCTTTGGAGTGGGAATAGTAATTGTTATCCCTAAGCTATCCAACGCTTTCCCTACTGTTGCACTCTCTGGAGTGTGAAGAGTAATTTTTACACTTCCGCTATTGTACGGTAATAATATTGGATATTATTTAATTATATTATGTTACTATATATATATGGTTTAACAAATATGATTTAATTTTTTTATAACTTTCATTAATTAATTTAAGTATTTTTAAGTATATTTTAGTAATTAATTTTTAATATTAATTTAATTTAACATTGTTTTTAATAAAGTTGATATTTTTATAAACTATATTTTTGTAAATGATATTTTTAACTCAATATTTTTGTACTTACCTGTTTGTAGATACAAACTCTATATTCTGTCTGTCGATATTTTGTCAACGATATTTTTGATAGTCGGTATTATGTCCCTCGATATTATGTCAGTGATCCCCATCTGCTGTGAACATTGCTAACGCGTTAACTGATGCTGACGGCGATGATTCACATATGTGTACAATGGACTTTCTTAATGAAGTGGTTGAACTTTCATCTGCTGTGGTAGACGATTTCTTTTCCAGCCTTGATGACTTAATGTTTTCTCCTGACAGGGAGAATGACTTTTGAAATTAGCACATAGCGTCCTTTCGAACTCTGAAATCCGACCTTCACTTTTTTCAAAACAAAAGCTTCTAACTTTGGAACTGTATTTTTTCAACGATTTGATTTGACTTTTTTCCAAAAAACGAATTTGAACTTTGGCACAAAAGTAATCTGCTTAAAGTATAGCTATTCTTAGAGAACAAGAATTCCTTGAACACTTCCTAGAAGCAATATTAGCCTAATCCACAAACCAAAACAGTTTGTACATACTGCTATGGGATGGTCTCGACCTTTTTCTTCTGTAACTCAGAGCCATTTCAGAAATGTAATTTTCGTGATTCATTCAGTCAGCATTAATAATATCATATCATATGCTTACAATGAAGTCATTTCCTTTACATATGTACCATACAAAATGCTAATTTGTTTCGTGTTCAACCATTTCAAATGCATTTTATATGTCTTTGTGGGGGCTGTATACACATGCTCTAAATTACATATTTTAGTGCTTAAACTTAGATGAACATAATAGCCTGGAGTGGGTGTTATGTATTATTTTGGGACCCTATTGTAGGTTTCCCGTATTCATGCCCTTATATAGGAATAAATCACCATATCCTTATTTAGGCATAGAAATCTTAGCCATATTTAGGCATAGCTCATGCTGTCCAAATACGGCAGGACTACTTCCACTAGTTCCGAAAATCCACAACAATTTCTTGGGAAAACCCGCCTTCAGCAGTCAGGGACTTCCCCTTGCTTGAGTATTGATTTATCCAAGAACTCATGGAGTTTTCAAAGTGAAACTGAGACTCTTTGATGACGTTATTATGTCCAACTGTACGTCAATCCCGGCACCTTCAAGGTATAAATATGCCCACATTTTCCCAAGCAAACACACAGTGGTTTGGAGCAGTTTGACTATCTACTTGCCCGATGCGCCCTGCTACAGCAAGTGCCGTAGGAAGCCGACCCTCCAGCAGACGCACTGAGAGAGACGCTGTCTTTTCTCCTGCTGAGAAATCCAGCTCCAGTGTTTCTAAGCTACCCTTGCGGGTTGTTGGGAAATCGAGTCCCGAGACCAACCTTCTTCATTTTAAACTAAGGTACGGAGCTGATTAGACCCTTAGAGAAATCTTGGGCAGATTCTTGGCAAAAGAATACTACATTTATGCTACACCTCACTTACTTCTTCCTGCGTACTAAGCTTAGGTTAGGTACACCGGGGTAGGCATATTTTAGCAACACCAGTTAAGTACTTTTTAGCCTCTGTTGTTTATGTATGTATTTATCTATGGTTTAGGAACCATACAATGCTCTTACAGTATTATTTTATTCTACTATTTATACTGTATGCATTATATTTTACAAACAAGGGTTACGATTGTAGCAGTTCATGTCTTATGCTTGAGAAAGAAGACTCTTCAATAAAACCTTTCTATTGAAAACGCCCGTCTATCTATTTCTCTGCACCTCTGGTGAAACAAAGCATGCACGATTGATTGAGTGAAATATCTATCAATTGTTTCCACGACTCTCAAGATTAGTTTTATCTTGGGGAAACAAAGTTGTCATGTTTATGCGGTTGTCAGAGACTAATCCATTCTTGTGAATTCGAGAACGTTTCTAGTGACCTCTGAGCTAGCTGGCACACACAATTAAGTCTAGTATATTCGATAGAGACCTAGTCGACCTCAGTCCTATGTCTAATCTGTAGGATATATTATTCCAATGCGCAGAGCCTATTGGGAATATAGGAACTACACTACATCACCGGCGATGTCCAGGCATAGGAGCTCAGGCTGCAACATACATCTGAGGGTCCTGCGCGTCATCTGCGCCCCCCCTCAGATCTTTTGACTGGGTGTGAGTGTTTGATTGATTCAGATGCTCCGTCCATCACCATCCCCTTTTGTACTGCTTTTGGCCGCCATAAGTGTGGCAGGGTATGCTCAGACGTGAATCCCTTGCTCACTTTGCCACTGGATTCAAGCAAGCCGGGCTAAAGACGGCTGGAATGCCAGAAACCGGTCATCGGAAGCTTGTTTCCGGTCCAGGGAAGACATGGCTTGGCAGTTCGGGCTGGACTGTTCCCATGAGGCACAGGGTCAGACTGATTTGCATATAGCCATGTCTGAACTGGGGTGGCAGAGTGGGCTAAAGAACGGTGATGGATTAAACTCAGATCTCTTGACTGGATGTGAGTGTTTGATTGATTCAGATGCTCCGTCCATCACCACCCCCTTTTGTACTGCTTTTGGCCGCCATAAGTGTGGCATGGTATGCTCAGACGTGAGGCCCTTGCTCACTTTGCCACTGGATTCAAGCAAGCTGGGCTGAAGACAGCTGGAATGCCAGAAACCAGTCCTCGGAAGCTTGTTTCCGGTCCAGGGAAGACATGGCTTGGCAGTTCGGGCTGGACTGTTCCCATGAGGCACAGGGTCAGACTGATTTGCATATAGCCATGTCTGAACTGGGGTGGCAGAGTGGGCTAAAGAACGGTGATGGATTAAACCCAGATCATTTGACTGGGTGTGAGTGTTTGATTGATTTAGATGCTCCGTCCATCATCACCCCCTTTTGTACCGCTTTTGGCCGCCATAAGTGTGGCAGGGTATGCTCAGACGTGAGTCCCTTGCTCACTTTGCCACTGGATTCAAGCAATCCGGGCTGAAGACGGCTGAAATGCCAGAAACCGGTCCTCGGAAGCTTGTTTCCGGTCCAGGGAAGACATGGCTTGGCAGTTCGGGCTGGACTGCTCCCATGAGGCACAGGGTCAGACTGATTTGCATATAGCCATATCTGAACTGGGGTGGCAGAGTGGGCTAAAGAACGGTGATGGATTAAATCCAGATCTTTTGACTGGGTGTGAGTGTTTGATTGATTCAGATGCTCCGTCCATCACCACCCCCTTTTGTACCCCCTCAGAAGCTGGCATCTCACCTCTGAGCCGATGTGGTGATTCCCAACTCCACTCGCGAGCTTCTCACCGCAGTGCCGCATTTACCAGCGGTACACCTTCCGGCCCTGCCTGCGCTGCCAAAGTGGGGTGGACGCTGTCTCCAAACACAGCTACACACTCACAGAATCTCTGACTTAACTCTTTCTCCCCTGCCTGTGCACCTTTCATCGTGCCGTCAAACAAAAGCTTTTCAAAAACAAACTCTGCAGCTTCCCAGGGCACCTCACTTTCTTCTTCAGGGACGCGAGGCAGGCATGTTCCTCATCTGGGGTAATTTTTTCCAGACAGATCATTATATGTGAGCATAGGCAACTGCTCTGTCCACGAAATAATTTCCAGATTTGGAGGTGAACCCAATTACCAAACCCCAGGAGTATTAAAGGCAAATTAACAAAACATATTTTCTTTTTTGTTGTGCTGTGTGAATACTGAAGAGGCCATACAGTGAGCCTTGCTTCCATTCTATGAATTCCTGGTCCATTTAAAACATGTTGCACTGCATGGTGCAGATAAAGTTAGAGTTGCTACAACACTTCCTCTTGAAGGTATAATAAATTCCCAGTCATTTTTAACAGCTGCAGCAGGTAAGTGTTTTTATTAGCTGTTTGGTGTGTGTGTGTGTGTGCGCCCTTTTTTGTGTCCTTCTCCATTCCTCTAGCCTCCTGTAAGTTGAATTTACCGGCCGCCACTGCAAACAGACCCATGGATTGAGAGGGTTGACCGAAAACCCCTCTTTGTGCTTTTCTTTTGTTTCTATAGTCTGGCGGTACAGCTGAAATTGTGTCAAGGCCAGACCTAAAAAGTGACAGACGCGTTTCTGTATTCGGCAATTCAGAACCCGTGGTTTTGCTCACTTTGCTTAAACTGCAATATTTGGAATCCCATGGAAATGAAGTACACAGCAAACACGTTTTTTTCCTCAAGGGTTGTCAACTAAGTAATGAGATCCAACTTCGGTGTCTGCGTAGTCATGCAGACTGGAAATAAAAGCAGAGTCCCATCTGAGCAGCAGGCAATGCCCCCATCACCTGCTCTCTGTGGAAGCCTAAGGAACGCTGGCTCTTAGTGCCAATATCGGCACACTCCCCAGCCCTCCCACAGCAATAAATGTAATAAATAGACACAACACATTTTTGGTGGAGAAAATTGCTGCAGGTTTATATGCATAACAACATGTCAACATGGTGGGTTAACTTACGGGTGATCCCAGGGCAGGCAGCCCCTCGCCGCCTGCCCACCTGATGAGCCATAAAACCCGGTGGCCCTAACCAACCGGTGTTGTCATTTTTGGGGGAGGAGACGGCCCCTCCCTCCGGCGGACCACCCGTCCACCCCTTACTCACGCCCCTCCTCGCTACGGGGGGCGGAGAGTTGCAGGCAACCCCCGGTTGCTCAGGTCCACAACCGCCCGTAGGACTAACCGGGTGCCGTCGCTCCTCCAGGATCCCACACGAGGACCTACCTGGGGATAATTGGCTTTAGCACCCTTATTGTGCTCCTGTAGAGTGTACCCTTCTGTACCTTACAGCCTTTGGATCGCCCTGTAACTCTGCCCCAGCCCTGGGTGTGGCCCCCACCACCCCGAGGCCCCCCACCATTTTGCCCTATTCACTTACACCCTGCTGTTTCCAAGGCCTCCCCCAAATCCAGGAAAAACAGGTCCATACCCACTTTGGACAGGTGTATCCCATATGCATCGAAACACCCTGTGCTCTTAACGTGTAGCAACCCATGCTGGATAAACCCAAAACCCCTTTGCTCAGTGAACTTACGCATTGCGATGTTCACCCTCCTGCGTGAGGTCTCCATGACTTCCCCCGAACGTGCGCCCTGCCATACCTGCCTAGGCGTATTTTCTGACCACCATAATTCACAGGCCCCCAGCTTGTTGCTCAACTCACACATATTAGCCCTCATCTCGTGAAGCAGATCCTGTAGTGTTCTAATCTAGGACCCCGATCAATACTGTGACCTTATGCCCCTATACGGCTATAATTCACTTGTACCCCTACAATGGCATAAACGTTCAAGTGTGATATTTCAGAAACTCGTCTCTGGCTTCACACGATCAGAGCCACATTTCAGAATCTCTTCCTCTGCAGCTTCCTCTGCAGCTCATTAGAGCAAATGACACAGCAGAAGCCATTATCTAAGATTCCTAGATTACACTCCGAGTTCTTCAACAAGATAAAACTCAGCAACCTGGGAAATCCCCGCTTGCTATGTTTTGATTAGTAATAGAACTCTAATGAGCACTGAGAGACGATCACTTCCTAGTGACATCTTTATTGACGTCTTATGTCCAAAAACTTACGTCAAACAAGGCACCTTTCCGGTATAAATATTACCAACGTTGCCTTAAGCAAACGCTGCCTCGCTGATGCTGATGCTACCGCTGCCTCAACGACATCGGCGAACGATGGTGTGGTGAACACAGGAGCAGAACAGCTGTCCCTTACAGAGCCCAGCAGATACAAACTGCCCACGGACGCTGCCCCTCCTCCTACTCGACGTGCTGAGAGAGACGGTGTCTTTTCTCCTGCCGAGAAAATCCAGCTCCGGCGTTTCCAGCCTACTCTTGCGAGTGACTGGGATATCGAGTCCTGGAAGGAGATACAAGACCTCCGACATTCTATTCCAGAGGTATGGTGTTGACTAAACCCTTAGAGAGAATTCTTGAAGCAAACCTTGGCAAAACCAACTTAACTAAAATTGCTACTTCCTTACTCCCTCCCAAGAATTAGGCTTAGGTCAGGTACACTGGGGTAGGCGTAGTTAGAAGCACCAGTTGAGTACGTTAGCCTAATGTATATATGAATGTATATATGTTTTATTCATTTTAAACCATTGTATGGCTAAGAAACCATATCAATGCTTTTACAGTATTATTTCGCAATCCTCATTTTACTGTACGCACTTTTTACAATAACAAGTCTTGCAATTGTGGCAATTCATTTCTCTTGTATGAGAAAAAAGACTGTTCAATAAATAATACCTTTTATTGAAAACGCCTGTCTCTCAGTTCTCTGCATATTGGTGAAAGTAATCTGCACAAAACTGACTGAGTAAAATAACTGTCTATTGTTTCACACAACTCTAGAGATTGACTCTTATTCTAAGGAGCAAAGTTGTCATGTTTATGCGGTTGTTGGAAAACTGAATCCCTTCTTGTCTGTACCAGGGAAGCTGATCACTTCCTATTCAGTCAAAAAAGTTTCCAGTGACCTCTGAGCTAGTTGGTAACAAACCCAATTAAGTTTAGCATAGTCAATAGAGACCTGGAAGATCCGCACTTCTACGTCCATACTACTGTTTATGTTATTCCAATGCGCAGGGCCTATTGGGAAAATAGGAACTACACTACATGGCACCCAAACGTTTGGTAAGGCGATAAACTAACGCAAGACGTTAGAGTAACTCAGTCGTGCATTTTTCACACAGACCCTTTCTTCCGTAAATACTCCAATAGACGTCTGGAGTGGGTGAAAGGTTAAAATCCGCCCGACCTTAGTAGGAAGAGATTCCTATGTAAAGCTCTGGTTTATTGAACGTTGAAGGATAAAGTGTTCCAAAATATTGTGCACCTAATCTTTGTCTCCTTGGAGACCTGCTCTGCAAAATCTTTCTGACAATAAAATGTCAGATTTAGAGAACGGAACCGCTTCACCCGCAGTAAATGCAACTCAGCAGGGTCCCGATAATACTACTGAACCGGGTGCGACAATCATCCCGGCACATTTAAGAAAATCTATAACGTCAAAACTTATAGAAAATGGACTGACCACACAAGGTGGCACAGCCCTCTTCGTGATAGAGGCACACGAATATCGACAGACAGAGGTATTCTATTCATGGATAAAATTTCCAACACACGAGTTCCACTACTATATAGTAAGGGATCCACCGGATGAGTACGCTCCTTTCGAGGAGATTGAAATCCCATTAAAATACCAAGAGCACCTCCTCTGGTTTAAAGGCGCCCTAAAACACAATGATCATATTACCAGGCTCGGTCCACTAGGTAGACCAGGAGCAACGTGGCCGGTTCTAGCCAGCTACAAACCACATCCAGACATTGATAAAATGTCAAGTGAAGAACTCTTAGTTAAAATAAGAGACTTAACAAAGGCATATAGAGAGTTAGTAAAATTATTTATTACAAATAATTCAAACGCTCCTAAAAAGAGCTGGGATGGAAATAAACAATTCACTCCCAAGGAAAAAGTTTTCCAGTCCAGAGGAAGGTCTCGACGGAGGGAAAGAACTCCGACTCGAGAACACCAGTCTCCCCAGAGGGAGCCCTCTGAGAAAAGATATAACCTTAGAAATAGGGATAATTTGAAGAAGCCTGATAGATATCAAAGTATTGATACACGTCCCTCTTGATCTTTTTCACAGAAATCGGAAAAAAGAGGACGGTCAGACCCAGGAGAGCACACCAAGTCCAAAGACAAGGAACCTGCTCAAAGTAAAAAGTTACAATTTCCGAGAAAGAAGGTAGCCAGTATTAGAGTAATCCAACATGCCGAGAATACTGAGGACACAGTTGAAAAACGGGAAGTGGGCACAGACAATGTTAGACAGTGCAGCAGAAATCAGTATAGCTCGCAAGATCCCGATGAGTCATCTGGAGACAGTGGACACGAATGAATACATTCAAGTAGAAACTGCCGACACCAGAGTTAGCGAGCCACATAAGATATACGAAATAACATTGCGTTTAGAGGGTGATAAGACTAGGAAAATAAGGGGTCTATTTTGGGATAAACTCTCAAAAGGCTATGATATTCTGTTAGCTGAAAAAGATTGGCCCCCAGAGTTTGTCAGGGAGTGCCCTCGTGGCGAAGAAATGATTATACCTGCCTTCTCGAATCACATTCCGATTCACAAAAAATATACTTATGCAAGGAAATGGGCAGTAGCCCACGCACCAGCATTATATAAAAATCATGTAGGATGGGATGAGGACTCTCCTCCTCACAAAATCCAGTTAAAAAGTCAACCGACTGCACAAAGGCAGTATCCCATTAAGCAAGAAGCTAAAAAACAAGTCAGGGAGATTTTAGATCAACTTGAATATCAGGGGGTGATTGAAACATGCACCTCTCAAATGAACAATCCTTTGTTTCCTGTCTCCAAACCAGACAATTCATATTGTCTAGTTTTGGACTACAGACACCTTAACGCATGTTGCAAAACATTTGCAGTACAAAATTCGCATAGTGCTGCACTAATGATTAACATAGTTAGGAAGAAATATAAAACGACATTAGACATATCAAATGGTTTCTTTTGTCAAAATATTGCACCAGAAAGCAGATACTTGACCGCTTTCTCAGTAATGGGGTCTCAGAAAAATTTCTGTAGGCTCCCACAGGGATTCAAGAACAGCATAGGACTATTCTCAGCTAGAGTAACAGAGTTACTACAAATGTATGATGATGAGGCATTATCGTATGTCGATGACATCTATCTCACAGACGACGACTTGGAGACTCACTTGAAAAGAGTGAACACCATTATACTTGGGTTCGCAGCAGAGGGTTACAAATTCAACTTTAAAAAGTCCCGAATTGCCCATCTGACAGTATTATTTTTAGGATACGAATTATCAAGTGAAGGAAAAAGCCTAGCGGACAACTTCTTAGAGAAGTGCGCTGTACTCCAAGCACCGAAAACGCTGAAGAACTTACAATCGATTCTAGGCTTCCTGAATTTCGGAAGAACATACATTCTAAATTATGCGGAGAGGGTTAAACCTCTCTACAAATTAATTAAACCTGATTTTAAACAAATCAACTGGACTCAAATACACACAGAAATTTTGAGATCACTGCAAACAGACATGTTAGCAAAAACAAAATTAGACACACGTGATAACACACGCAATCTTGTAATCCGAGTCATCCCAGGAAGATGCGGATTCACGTACCTGACCTCTAATGAGGGAGAAAAGGTTCCGATTTCTATTAAATCTCACTTGTACACACAAGTAGAAAAAACATTCAGTTCACAGAAAATACTGTGAAAGCAGTAGAAACTGCATTAGCGAATGAACAAGAACTAGCACATGGCAAAAGGATCAACGTCCTCACAGCGGAATCCGCCTTTGAGGTGCTATTCAGCCCAGTAAACCTGCCTACAGTGTCACTGGATCTGAAATGGATACAGTGTGTACATTCTCTTGGAGCGGAAGATGTGACATACTATTTCGCCCCGCAATTCAAAAAACTGAATGATTTGACTTATGAAGAAGAATATCCTCTGCCAATCGAACTTCTGCCTCTCCCACAGTACGCCTGTATAATCTATACAGATAGATTTGTACAGCATTTCAACGTAGAGAACAAATCCTACGATGCAGTCTGTGCGATTGTTAAAGGTCGCTGGCTGTGCGGTAAATTCAGACCGAAAATAACAAAAACTGAATCAGTAAGAAACTGTTCGGCTCAGAGAGCTGAAATCAGATCTTTAAAGATGGTGCTCAAAAATGCAGAACGTGAATTCCCGACACTAATCGTGTGCGATTCGCATTTTTGCGTCAACTCTTACAATAACAAGTTGCAGAGCTGGATTGAAAATGATTACAAGATGACACAGGTGCCACAATCAAGCATAAAATGCTTTGGAAACAGGTAGCTCTTTTACAGAAAGAACTACAAAAGACTCACGTGATACACACTCTGAGTCATCAACGTGATGGCGTTCACGTTGCAGGGAATTCATTGGCTAATACAGCCACAGCGGAAGCAACTAAACCGGCTTCCGTAGCCACAAAAAAGCGTTCAGAAAAATATATAGACGGGGAAACCATGCTGGCAGTCAAAACGTCCGTAAAAGGCGACTGTGCAGCACTACCCGTGAACTATCCACTCAATTATGCATACGTAATTGATGCAAACTCCGTTCCTTTTGCTCGAATCCCTGGAGTGGGGGATAGAGTAATTCCAAACACGAACCAGAGAAAGTTATTAGTAGCAGACGCACACATGGGTGAAGGTCCAAGGCACAATCAGATGAAGGAATCTCTGACTGAATTACAATCAGTATACTGGTGGCCGGGGATGAGCGTGCAACATCAAATATATGTAAAGAACTCTCCCGACTGTGACAGGGATCGCAGTAATGAACCAGTCCAGCCTGTTGCCCAGTTACCATTTATAGACAGGGTAATGCTGTCTACATGCCATCCAGCGTCCTATTAATTATTAAGACTAAAAATCACTTTAAAAATGTGGCCCCAGCGCTCGGCTGATAAAAGATCTGCGAGTCTTTATCGGCACATACGCAATTGCCATGTTCCATTCTGACCAGGGTCCTGCTTTTAGCTCTTGAGCTTATACGGAGGCCATGGCCAGCATGGGAGTTGGGTTGCGGTATTTTTGTCCGTCACACCCCGAAGGGAACAGTGTGGTAGAAAGAAAAAACCGGGACATAAAGCAATCTATAACAGCGAAGGTATTAGGTTCGGGTGCTGGGTGGGTCAAACATTTAATAAGTGTCCAGTTAAGTCTAAACAACTTGCCAAGAAATTCTCTAAAAGGTTTCAGCCCATACGAACTATTGTTCAGACCTAGAATGTACATTCAGGACTTAGATAGTCAGGTATCAGTGGTAAAAGATAAGAAAACAGACTTTGACATCAAAGATCGTTTGGCTGTTTTACAGGACTTGAATGAAACAAGAAAATCCTTAAGCAACATAAAGTTAAAGCAACAGCCAACTACCACTGACGAGGCACCACCAGCCCCAGAAAGGCCTGTCTGGATTCCAAAGATTGGAGATCTAGTCAGAGAAAAAATAGCGGTGAAGAAGGAATTTGGGCCTTCTTACAGAAAAGCAGTACCTGTCTTGGCAATCAACGGAACAAGATCAGTAGTACTGCCGCCCCTTGCTGGTAAAAAGTAGAACAGAGTTGTATCAATCGACCTGGTAAAACCACAAGCATTTGGCCTATAACCAACAGTAGGCCCAGTGGACTCCCGAGAAACAACAGAATACCCACATTTGCAACAATCCAAGAGGTTCAAACTGAAAGACTAATCACATTCGATAAACCTACTGTTCACAGAGAGGGACTATGCAATAATGCCATGGAACTCGTGCCTCTTGAAACACAGATTGAATCAGTTTGTCAAGAAACACCAGTCTACAATGATGTGGCATCAGAATACGCTACCGAAAGACAAATTGAGAAAACAATCCCAACAATTGACAGAACTGCCTCTGGCTACTTCATCAATTTCGATAACTTTTCTGAAGATCAAAACGACCCCGAAGTGATGCCAGAAACAAAAAAGACTTTTAAAGAAAAAGCAACAGAACTCTTTCATCAACTAAAGGAAATGTATCTTGTTTCACCATGGTTAGAGTTCTGGTTCAGACTAGGAGTATTTTTCCTCGTGCTTTGGCTCATCATGGTACTTTGTTTGGGAAAATTCATTGAGGGAAAATATAGTTCAATGGACACAGCAAGTCAGAACATCAACTTAGTCCTGAAACCACACAGATCATCCCACATGAAGAAAAGAGAACTGTCAACAGTAAATGTCACAGCCATTCCAATACCCGGTGGGATAGTATGGGACAAAACTGACTATGAAGTATATGGTCCGGTCGAGATCCTGAAGTATCCTCACCAGTTCAAAGTTTCATTAAGTGACTTTGTAAAACCTAGTACATTCTCTGATGATTGGGATTTTGAAAGTATAAATAATATGATGTCAGATTTAGTAATGTCAGCTAGATTCACAGAACATGATTATTTACAAGGTTCATCTAATTATGAGCAGATGTTCTGCTACACACATTATGGTGATCATTACTTGCATAAATCTGCACAACCTAGAAATTTTTTAAAGTATAACCAATGGGAACATTGTGCTACTCCACCGAAAAGCAGTTCTAAAACATTCTATGAGAAATTCAAGTACTTCTCAGGGTTTAACACCAGTGATGCAGAAACCTTTTATTATAAACTGTTAGATAAAACAGGATTGAAAACAATGCTGACAAATTCTAAATTGATATATTCAGAAGCATTTTATGAAAAAATGATGACATTTGGTTTTGACTATTGGAAAAATAACATTGAAACAAAAACCATCTGGGGTACAAAAGATTGGCAGGTACAAGGCCTAGAAGCATTATTTCGAGCCTGCATGATCCCAGAGCAAATAATGTTCTTAAATGAAACAATTCATCAAACAACCTGTCTTGGCCTAGCTAAGATTAAAGACCTTAACAAACCGTCTATTCCAAAGCCAATACCTGATAATGCAACAACAGATATTGAAATAGACGTATCTAAAATTTTACATCTAAACAGAACACATCCTGATTGGAAAAAGTGGTTAATCTGGCCTACTGACACAAACAACTGTCAAGATAGATTCCTCAACAAAACACAGGGGTTAACAATGACCAGACAAGACCCTAGATACTCCCAGAGACAACATCCAGGGATAGTAACAACATACAGTGTAGGGAAGCTGTGCCTTGAATGGCTAGAATCATCCACTCTGGCTGAAATTAAGCAACACTTATCTTTACTTAAAGATGGTGCTGATTTGCGCGATTTCATTCTGGGACCTTGCAAACAGCGTCAAAAACGTTTCATAGCGACCAGTATATATGCGGCTTACAACGAGGCTTGGAAAGTCACACAAATTGAAACAGCTGAAAAAATACGAGAAATTGATTGTATTAATATGGAAAAATCACTTTCTGTTGTGGACAATGGGTTAATGACTCTGTCCTCCAGAATATATTCGCTGGACAATATTGTATCATCTGCCATAGATATAATAGACAAAGACTTGCTAATGTTACAGCATGGCCAGTCACAATTGCGTTCTATTGTGCAGTTAGGCTGGACACTGCAAAATCTTCGTTCAGGCTATGTGCCATGGCGTTTAATCAACACAACGTCATTGTTTTCCATCTTTAACCTTACTGATAAACAAATCAGCTTGGCACAGAAAGGAGCAGACTATACAACCCTGAACATCGAAAAACTTGAGAGATTACCATTGACAATGTCAGAAAGTCCTGTCATTGAATGGATAATACACGGGATTATCACAATTCCGATAACAACTTTCCGATTTAAAAATTGCCTTGAATACATACCTACTGGCCAGTAAGAACGATTGGGTAAAGGGTACATTAAGTCAGCATGGAAATTACCATAAACACACACACATGCTACAGTGACAGCAACAAAAATGTATTTCTTAGTGGTGAAAACTGCAAACATTCACTAAGCGGTATACTTTTGTGCCAAGGTATTAATTTACATGGAGCCTGTGAAGGAAATTCTAACAACCTTTCATGCCACCAACATGTCACACCTGCAACACAGATTGAGCCTTTCTTTATGCAGCTCTAGAATGGGAGTTACATTCTAATAACGGATCACAGCTGTTGTGGCCTTTTGCCAGGGAAAGCCTATCTCGTAAGCGTAACTTCCATGTTCAAATGCTGTATGCAAGCATTGTTTCCAAACGGCCCTGGAGACACAGAGACTCCCATATGGCCTCATTTGAATTTCTCTTCTATACGAATTGATACTTTAAGCAGAATGAAGTCTGTGTTTTTGCAGACAACAGTGCCCATCACGTCATCAAAAGAGACGTATGATCTCCTAGTTGCAAGGACGGCTACGGAGATACATGACCTTTTATCAACGAATTGCCCCGTGCATTTCACAGAAATGCTTAGCCAAATTCTTAACATGTCTAGTGCCATAGGCATCCCAGGCGTATTTAAGACCATTTTTTCGGGTCTATTATCTCCATTCAGAGAAATTCTGGGAATCATTCCCAATTTTGTCCATTCGGTCTTTGGCGGCATACCCCTACTTTTGGGACTTGTAGCAGGCATTTTATTTTTGACCCTCCTGCTCCGATATGGCAAGCCAAGACACAGACATGACTCCGGCAGGAATGGAAGAAACAATCCTAGCAGTGTGCTACCGGGACAGAATAACTAGAGTCCTTGGATTGGCCAGGCTGAGAGATCTGAACATGACCTGGTTCCTTTCATTCAGACCTATATGGCAGACCTGCATCTTACCTGTGCTTCGATGTATGCTATGTGGAGATGAGTGCGTGTTGGACATCTGTCTTGCACTTCCATCAGCAGTACCAATGGATATCGATACTTTGCTAAGTCCTGTAACGGCTCACGCATTGTGTTGTCCCCAGCGGCTACCAATCATGATGACGGCATTCGTTGAGACTCCTGTGCTACGACTAGGTGGTGACAGTGGAGCGAGAAACAAAAGCAACATCACCCAGGTACGACCTCCTGTGAGCATTGCTGATCCAGACTTTGATGACAGCAATCATTCTCACACCTGCAAAGTATCAGCACTATCGAACTTGGTCGAACTGTCACCTGATTTTGTAGACCAATTTTTTGAGAGCCTGTCTGATATGATGTTCTCCCCTGAACAGAAACAATAACTTTTGAAAAACATTCCGACACACAGCGTTCCCGTGAACTCTGAATTCGGACTTCAGTTTTGATCAACAAAAACTGCTGAAAAGCGTTGGAACTCTATTCCCCTGTTCACTATGAACATTTTTTTTGGGGGATTGAACTTTTTTTTGAAATATTTACCTTTTTCTGGCACGAAATTCTATGCTTAAAGTAGAACTATTCACAAAGAACAGAAGCTTCTATTTTTAGGTAATTCTAGAGACATAATAACTTTACATCAGCCTCTAGCACATTTTACAGCAATGCATTTATATGTGATGAAATTATCTCGCCTTTCTTTTCTGTATTAAGAGATATTTCATGTGTAATTTTTTCGCAAAATCGTTCATTGATTACATATGCTATAATTTTGAATGATTCCTATGCTTCAAGACGTACAGTACCAATATTTTCATGTATTTCAAATACGCCATTTCAAATGCAGATATGTATTTTGGGGTGGGTAATGTTACACATGGATCTTTTGCTATAGTTTTTAGTAAATTGATGGACATAAATTCGTGGAGTGGGTGTAGTGTTCTAATCTAGGACCCCGATCAATACTGTGACCTTATGCCCCTATACGGCTATAATTCACTTGTACCCCTATAATGGCATAAACGTTCAAGTGTGATATTACAGAAACTCGTCTCTGGCCTCACACGATCAGAGCCACATTTCAGAATCTCCTCCTCTGCAGCTTCCTCTGCAGCTCATTACAGCAAATGACACAGCAGAAGACACTATCTAAGATTCCTAGATTACACTCCGAGTTCTTCAACAAGATAAAACTCAGCAACCTGGGAAATCCCCGCTTGCTATGTTTTGATTAGTAATAGAACTCTAATGAGCACTGAGAGACGATCACTTCCTAGTGTCCAAAAACTTACGACAAACAAGGCACCTTTCAGGTATAAATATTACCAACGTTGCCTTAAGCAAATGCTGCCTCGCTGATGCTGATGCTACCGCTGCCTCAACGACATCGGCAAACGATGGTGTGGTGAACACAGGAGCAGAACAGCTGTCCCTTACAGAGCCCAGCAGATACAAGCTGCCCACGGACGCTGCCCCTCCTCCTCCTCGACGCGCTGAGAGAGACGCTGTCTTTTCTCCTGCCAAGAAAATCCAGCTCCGGCGTTTCCAGCCTACTCTTGCGAGAGACTGGGATATTGAGTCCTGGAAGGAGATACAAGACCTCCAACATTCTATTCCAGAGGTATGGTGTTGACTAAACCCTTACAGAGAATTCTTGAAGCAAACCTTGGCAAAACCAACTTAACTAAAACTGCTACTTCCTTACTCCCTCCCAAGTATTAGGCTTAGGTCAGGTACACGGGGGTAGGCGTGGTTAGAAGCACCAGTTGAGTACGTTAGCCTAATGTATATATGAATGTATATATGTTTTATTCATTTTAAACCATTGCATGGCTAAGAAACCATATCAATGCTTTTACAGTATTATTTCGCAATCCTCATTTTACTGTACGAACTTTTTACAATAACAAGTCTTGCAATTGTGGCAATTCATTTCTCTTGCATGAGAAGAAAGACTGTTTAATAAATAATACCTTTTATTGAAAACGCCCGTCTCTCTGTTCTCTGCATATTGGTGAAAGTAATCTGCACAAAACTGACTGAGTAAAATAACTGTCTATTGTTTCACATGACTCTAGAGATTGACTCTTATTCTAAGGAGCAAAGTTGTCATGTTTATGCGGTTGTTGGAAAACTGAATCCCTTCTTGTCTGTACCAGGGAAGCTGATCACTTCCTATTCAGTCAAGAAAGTTTCCAGTGACCTCTGAGCTAGTTGGTAACAAACCCAATTTAAGTTTAGCATAGTCAATGGAGACCTGGAAGATCCGCACTTCTACGTCCATACTACTGTTTATGTTATTCCAATGCGCAGGGCCTATTGGGAAAATAGGAACTACACTACAATCCCTTCTCCCCAGGGGAACAAGATCATTCCCTCCTAGGTGTACTACTAATACATCGGGTGGAGAGTCTCCCCCAGTCTCTGTAGGACTTTCTTCTTCAAGCTATTCCAACGCATGTCTGGTGTCCCAAGCCAAATTATCCTTGTGGACGAGAACCCGTGCCTCCATTTTCTGCTATCCGCCCACTGAGATACCGTCTGGACTCCCGAACGACCCATCACCCAGACCGTCTTTCCTGGCAAATGAAGATGTAGAAGTTTGAAACACGATTTATTAAACATAACTCAACAACCACATTTTTACACTTGTACACAATAACATCAAACAGATACACCAACATCATATGTTTACGCAACTACATCTCTTCCCTGATCCGTATTTGCTCGGTGTCCCTCATGATCGTATGTACTTTTTATAACAGTTAGACTCCCAATGCCCCACCTGTTTGATGCGTTCCTCCGGCAAGCCTGCCTTGAAAGCCGTGGTTGATACCCCTATTCTGAAAGAGTGGCGGCAGAAACGTTTGCCCTGGATCTTGTTGCCTGACAGCTCTAAACACACCTCCATTATGCATTGTACCTGAGGGTGTACTGTCAAGGGTGTACTGTCTGCGTGTATAATCAGGTAGCCTTCTGTTGCGGAGCACAACGCCAGGTAAGACAAGACTAGGCGTACTGGACAATACTTTGCGATCTCTAGTTTGTTCAGCACAATCACCCTCCCTAACCCTGTCAGGTCCGTTTTAGATCTACATAGTCTTACAGTGAGGGCCTCGCCTGTCAACACTAGATCCTGTTTGCTCAATGCCACCCCAGATGTGTCCTGCTTTGATCTTGCTACCAGTTCCCCCAAAGAAGGCAAGGCTAAAAGTTGCTGAGAAGAGGGCCGCCTCAAAAGCAGAGTGAGTCGCCCTGTCCACCCAATCCAGCATCCCTTGTAGTGTCTCAAAATCTATGGCTGACCTGTTGTCTGGTGCTCGTGGCTCACTCCTGGTCCAGCCTTTGAGCGCTGACCGGATCAAGAAGGACTTATTGGGTTCTGCCTGTCCCCTTAATCTAGCATGGTGGCTGATTGCTGACAAGTGTCCCGCAATCCACGGTTGACTCTTCCCCTGGTCCTTTGCCCACAAAATAAAGTCCTGAGTCCTGCTTTCCAGGGATGGCCTCCCTTCTTCCCATGAGCCGGTTACTGTGCAGAACATTTCCACACACGCCCTGTACCACCTGATGGTCCTGGATGCTAAGGCCAGCTCGCCAGCCCCCTCAAGCACCTTTCAGATTCAGTAGGAACAATAGGTGTGCTGGAAAAGGGGTCATCTCCTCCCTCGCTCTCGGCCACATCTCCTGAAATATGTGCCACTGAAAGCGAGAAAGAGCATCAGCTGCTGTGTTCTGCCCCCCTTGGATATGACGCGCCCTGCGCTCAATGTTGTTAACTAGGCACACCCTCACCAGCTCCCTCAGTAGGCACAAGACAAGCGGGCAGGACGCAGACTGCGAATTGATGGCCTGAACTACCGTCAGGTTGTCGGACCAGAAAAGGACCCTTCGTGCCGACAGAACTGAGGGCCAAAGGTGAAAAGCCACCACTATTGGGAACAATTCCAGGACCGTAATGTTGGCCATGATCTTCTTCCTATGTCACACATTAGGTCATCTCTGTGCGCACCACTCTGTGTCCAAGATGACCTCGAAGCTCTCTCTGCCAGACGCGTCCGTGAATAAGGCGAGTTCAGGAGTCCCCGCCCAAGGCGCCCTCCATAAAACAGAGCCATTGAAGCTTTGCAAGAAGCTCGCCCACATGCTCAGGTCTTCCTTCATCCCCTTGCTAAGCCTAACTAGGGGATGTATGACGTTACAACGCACACTTTTACAACGCATACCTTTACAACGCATTTTTTACAACTCAACATCCATTACAACGCATTCCTTTACAACACATGCCATTACAACAAAATTTTAAAAACTACATTTACAACGCATTCCATTACAACGCATGCTGCCTTTACAATGCATACCATTACAACGCATTACATTGCATTGCATATTTGGTAAGTATTGGATAGTGTAGGGGTAAAAATTACTATTCTAACTCCAGGGGGTGCAACAGTAGGGTAAGTGTTGGATAGTGTAGGGGTAAAAATTACTATTCTAACTCCAGGAGGTGCAACAGTAGGGTAAGTGTTGGATAGTGTAGGGGTAAAAATTACTATTCTAACTCCACGGGGTGCAATAGTAGGGTAAGTTTTGGATGGTAATGTTATGCGTTGTAATGGTATGCGTTGTAATGACTGAGTTGTAATGACATGCGTTGTAGTGGTGTGCGTTGTAGTGTCATGCGTTGTAATGGTTGCGTTGTAAATGCATGCATTGTAATGGATGTTGCGTTGTAAAAGTTTTGTTGTAATGGTAGTGCGTTGCAAAAGTTGCATTGTAAAAGTTGTTTCCCCTAACTAGGTGATGGTTCCTGTTGACCTTCGCCGTTGCCCTGGCAATCTTACGTGCAAAGACCCTCCCAGCTGGTATTATTCTGGCGGCGAAGTTGAGCTTGCCCAAGAGGCTCTGCAAGAACCCCAGTGTGACCTTCTCCTGCACTATGGCTGCACGGATATGTTGTGCAAGGTCCTGAACCTTGTCCGCTGGGAGCCTTGATTCGCCTTTTATGGTGTCAAGTTCGATCCCTAAAATGTTAACACTTGCGCCGGACCTTCTGTCTTCCCAGGCGCAAGAGGGACCCCCAAATGACTGGCCAGAAACTTAAAGTCCCTAAGGGTATTGTTGCATTCCTGTGACCCATCTCTCCCATTGAATAGGAAATCATCCAGGTAGTGTGACAACCCTGTGACCCCATAGCTTGTCTGAAGAGCCCACTGAAGGAAGTTACTGAATGCCTCAAATGAGGCACATGACACTGCGCAACCCATGGGCATGCACCAGTCGTAAAAGTAACTGCCTTCTAGCTTGAAACCTAGCAGGTGTTGGCTGCTTGGATGCACTGGTAGTAAGCAAAACGCCGATTCGATGTCTGCTTTGGCTAACCAGGCACCCCTGCCCGCCCTCCTGACTAACTCCAAAGACAAGTCCAGTGTACAATACGTGACCGAACAAGTGCCTTCCTCCAGCCCATGGTTGACCGAGCCCCCTTCCGGGTAAGAGAGGTTGTGGATTAAGAGGAAAGCCCCAGACTCCTTCTTGGGCACTAGCCCCAGAGGAGAAACCACAAAATTGTCTAGGGGCGGTGGCAGGAAAGGGCCCGACACTCTCCCCAATGCCCTCTCCTTCTCTACTTTGGCCCTAACAACCTCTGGCTGTTCCTTGGCTGATCTGAGGTTATCGGCCTCACTGGCTCCTTCGGGTTCCACATAAGGGATTTTAAAACCCTTGCTAAATCCTCCCAGTAGCATCTGACTGTCCTGTGTGAGTGGGTACTGTCTGAGGAGAGGCAAAAGGTCTGACAAACTGACTGGTGAAGGGCCCTTAACTGCACCCCCGCATACGCGGGGCTGGCCTGCGGTAGGGAACCGAGAGAGTTGTGTGTTGGATAACTTGTGGGGACTGCAACCTTGCTAAATCAGGTGGGGGAGAGGGGGGGAGAGGACCCAGGTCGCCCCATCTAACTTGCATTGTCCTGTTTACCTTAGGTGGTGACCCCTTGCTGTGAATGGCAAGAATCCGCTGGGTGGGGCCCCCCTTATTTGTTGCAAGCGTGCAAACATTTACATGTTTTACCCCATGAGCAAGACCCCATGTTGAACAAATGACAGGTCCCTGGGGGCGACCTTCTGAATCCCTCTCTATTGCTCCCTCTCCCCCTGTACTCTCCCCGAAAGGACTGCTTGTCACCACGTGTCTCAGTATGGAACGTAATACTGTTTGCTTCCTTGTTCCCTTGACTCTTAGGCTGTGCCTCTGCGCCTTGCAGCGTACGTGATCCCATGTGATATAGCCATAGTTGTACTTCCTTCTGGTCCCAACGCATTTCAGGACACAAGGACATCCTCTTCCTAAACTCCCTGTCATAGTTCACCCAGCCCTGTCCACCCCCTGACCCTGCTTGGGATGTTTCTCCAGGATAACTGCGTACAGAATAGCAAACGCGTCTAGCCAGTTCTCAATGGTCTTTTCTGGCCACGGCTGGTACTTAACCTTTTTGTCATCCTCCTTCACCCCCGCTTTTCTGGCATCCACCCCATCCTGACCCAACAAGAGTAGAGAGAAGATATCTATCAGCTCTCGCCTCCAGATAACCTCCTTGGCCGCTAAAGGTACCTGCCAGGCCAAGGAACAGTGACCTGACAGCAGAGGTGCCGCTGCGACTGGCTATAACGGCGCGGGGGCGCTATCTGCTGGACAGGGAGAACCTCATTCGGCGGGCAGATGGCCGGCGGCGATGGCGTTATAGGTACAGCTAGACTACTGCTTGCAGGGATGCTAACAAGAGCACTGGCTGATGGGGAGGAAATGACTAGCGCAGTGGCCGTTACGTCTGCTGCCTCCCGAAGGCTAGGAGGCACTGGCAGCATGGTGGGGGTCGCCAAGAGTGACACCTCCTCAGCTCCCTCCACCGACTTACTTTGCGCTGGCATGGCCGCAGCCACCAAAGATTCCCCCGGGGTTGCCAGGACAGGCGCCCCCTGGAGGGGTTGCTGAACATTCACCTGGCTCACCCACACTGTTGCAGCCGCCCGTGCCCCTCCCTCTCCCAAGAGTGGGGGGGGGGAGAGCTCGCCTGCCCCCCTCTTAGCTCTGCCATGAAGTTCTTGAACGTGTCCGTGAGCTTATCCAGATCTTCCCGCGTAGTGTACATAGATGCGGCCCAGTGATTGTCTTGCGGGGTCGCTGGCCCCAAGGGCTGAGGGGTGACCAGCTGTGGCACTGCCTTCTTCTGAACATGCAGTACCCTGGATTTGACTGGCAGTGGGTCTGCCGGGAATTCCTTTGACGTGGGCTTGCTGACCCGCTTCAATGCTCTCGATGACCCGGCCTCGGAGTTGAGGTCAAGCTCCAGAGGGGGCAGCTCGCAGACAACACCAGAGTCCTCCGATTCGACGGCCTCCAAGATCCCCATGGCCAAGGACAGGCCCTTCCCCTTGGCCATCTGTATAAACCCTGCCCACTGCGCTTCCTGCGTGGCGTCCGGCAACGAATACATAACCTGCGACGTCTGTGTGAAAAGGGGTGGAGAGACCTGGCTATCCATGTTGGATCGTCGGTTCCTGCGTCCCTCAATCTATGGAGATAAAGTTAGTGTCAGCTAGCACTTTACCACACCCTTAGTTTGGCCAGGCCTCTTGCCGTCAGCTGCCGAGCCCCAACCCCACTCCCAGTACCCACTTACTCGGAGAAGATGTAGATATGCTTATGTGCGTTCCAGGACTGAACACGGTGAGAATTCTGCTTGTGAGATGAAAAGAAAAGTTAGCATAGCCCCCATTGCATCTTGAGACCTTTCTTGCTGGTCACCAATCACTCCGCAACCCCTTCCCAGTCCGTGTCTGAAAAACACCCTCCCTAGAAGCACCACCTGATCCTCTTCAATGTCAGCTCCTTTCCTATTGCTGCTTGAAATACTTGGGCAACTGTAAATCTATAATTAGAAACGAAAGTTAGCCTCCTTCCTGAACCAGGTTGTCACAGTCCTATGACCCTTATACTTGTTGATGCCTCGGGTGCCCCTCCCCCCAGATGAGTAGGGCGGATTTTCAGCATGGTTCCTGCATTGAGACATAAAACACCCATCAAAAGCCCTGCCCCCCAATATACAAATATGGAAATATGGATTCTCTGCAATGGGACAGGGTCAATAAATGCCTCCACGCTGCCAATCACATGCCATGAAAAGAGTTGTTGCCCACTACCCCAGCCCCTCCCCCACGGCCCCAAACTCCCCCCTACTTCTGCAATGCCTGGTCAAGAAACATGAACACCCCCACTCCCCCCCCCCCCTGTAAGCCAGCCCAGATTTTCCACTGTGTAGCTAAAAGGGGGGGGGATGCAAAGAGGCAGAGGGAAGACGAACGGGAGAGGCTGGGGCTGAGGTCATGGAAGCGCGGAACGTGCACCTGAAAAATGGGGGAGCACAAGCGCATCTGCGAAGGAAGAGCAGCAGGTAAAGGGAGCACACCCCGCGCCGCTGGGGCACGCCAAGCCTCAAACGCTGCCAAAAGCAATGAAACCCCTCCCACTGCCCTCACAGTAATCAAGAACCGGACCCGGGACGAGGGGCAGCCCGCACACCCCTGGAGCTTGGAGGAGTGGGAGGGGGCCTGCCACATGGGATCCCCCACCAGGAACCAGAGCATGCCCAATGCCCCCCCCCCCGGTCCCCCCTGCGCTGACCCTGGTCTGCCATGGGGAACGGGCCCCAACCAAAGGAGCCGCAGCCCGCTCCACCCCAGACACAGGGTGGAGAGGACGCTGTCGAGCCGCGCAGGATGCGGTAGGGAGAGGGAGCACACCCCCGCCGCCGGAGGTGGCCCAGATGCCAAGGCTAGCAGCTCTGCCGGGAGATGACGACCCCTCCCACTGCCGGCACCGCTTCACCGTGCCGGACCCAGAGCGAGGATCAGCCGACCTGGCCTGGGGCGCCACAGCCTGCCCCACCTCGGGACTGGTGAGGATCCCCGCCACACGCAAGGACCAGGTAAGGTTCCCAGCCCATCCTCGATCCCCCTTAGAGAAGGCTGCTGCACGCCACAGAACCCTTCCACCCAGGCAGGCCGGAGCTGTCTGGGCAGCGTCTCACCCGGCACCACCCTCCCCTTACTGCCCCCAACCCTTCCAAACTACAAGAATACACCGGGGAAAGGAAGAGGGACTGAGAAAGGGCTACCCGACCCCACAGGAAAGAAAACACCCCCCGCAACCACTGCCCTAACGGAATTATACATCCCATAGGGGTCAAGATGCTTTGAGCTGAGGGCAAAGGGGCTGCCCGGCCCCCGGGAAAAAGGGAGGGCCGGGGGAAGCACTCACCTCGTGCTTAATAAGAACAGCGTCAGGGCAGCCAAGCAGGAGGGACACCATCGAACAGAAGCAGGAAAAGAGGGCGCTCAGAGAGCGGGAGAGGTATAAGTACCTCTCCCCCTCACGCCCCCTCCTCCCGGTAGTGACATCACAGGGGAACCCACTCGGGTCCCCCAAACACTGCACTGCTGGCAAATGTGCCATCCTGTGGCACTAAGGGTGGCCGCCCTCTTAGGAGGGCCCCCTTCGTGGGCCCCGGGAAGCCTAGCATGAATCAAAGCCGGCCGTGTACGCAGCTTGTGGCTGTCACTGGAGCCTGTGCTGGCGAGCGGACGCAGAAACAACCCAGGAAACCCCATCTCTGGAGCTTCTAATTTTCCAGCATTCTGCAGAGTCTTGGCTCAAAAATTGTGCCACGTATTTGCCAGTGGCCACGATTTGTTATGTTTGCTTGTGTCAGAACCAGAAGAAGGAATGCAGGGGCCACAGTTATCCATTGAGGTGCCAATATTTAACTATATTCTGATGACGCTACCAGAGACTGTTGTCTAATACGAAGCAGTTACATTCACATAGGTTTACCATTCTAAATATAGTGTTTGAAGTACGGTACTGTTTGAAGTTCACCCAGGCTGACTGGAGTTTCTCATCCAATCCTTGGTTTTATCTTTGCATTCGCGTTTGGGGTTTTAGAGGAAAATGTGTTTCATTTATTTATTGTTGAAGCTGGTATTCTAGCTCCATGTTTGCAATTTAGCGCTATTAGGCACTAGAGCAAACTTTTTAAGGGCTTAGATTATCTGCCTCGGTCAGCTTGGAGTACATTTATCATGGGAAAAAGTCTTCTCTGTCCATGAAAACGATGCGTTACTCTTGGCGTAAATGCCCGACCCCGCCGGAGCCCCAGAATGGAAAATACACCCATGCATCTCTGGAAGGTGTGAGGACAGGGATGCATGACGAGGGTGGGGAGGCTTATGGGCTAGAACAGTTCACAATGATACATGTTAGGGTCCTTGTTGTGTTGGCATTCAATTCACATTCCAGTGTCCTGAAGCAGATATTAACAAACATTGGCATAGCCATAGGTCTCGCTTTTGGGACCTTATAAGTATTTAGTTAGTCAGCACAATATCCTTGGTGCAGCAACATCAACTGTTGCATGGCTAAACACTTACAAGGTCCCAAAAGTGAGACATATTGGTTATGTCAATGCTTTTTTTATTTTCCTCTCCTGTAAACGATTCCGTATAATTCTCTCGCATGGTGTGGTGTAAAATACTATTTTTAAAAAATGCCATCATTGAAAAAGCTAGTAGATGTGGCCTTTGCT
Source organism: Lissotriton vulgaris (assembly GCF_964263255.1). Lineage (NCBI taxonomy): Eukaryota > Metazoa > Chordata > Amphibia > Caudata > Salamandridae > Lissotriton > Lissotriton vulgaris. The sequence goes on from NC_141695.1 coordinate 95,717,606, forward strand.
ACCTAGGTTTGTGGGATGATGGTTTTTTGCAAGCTTGTGAAGATAAACTGTTAGAAATGGGATCTATGGTTGGCTAAGACTTGTGCCAAAGCCAGGCAGAGACCACCACTCTAGTCAGGGCAAGGGAGTTACACGCCAAAGATAACCCCTGCTCACCCCTTTTGTAGCTTGGCACGAGCAGTCAGGCTTATCCCGGAGGCCATGTGTAAAGCATTTGCGCACGCACACAGCAACAACAGCCCAGGCACACTACAAAAGGAACTCCACACAAGGTTATATCAAAAATAGCCTTTGTATTCTCAAAACACATTAGAATAGTAAACACATAATATACATGGTGCCATCTGGCACTAGGTCATGTCTACATGGGAATTATGTACACATGACAGGGCCCACTGGACCACTGTCAGAACCATCACAAAGCAAAGTTAGTAAAAGTAAAACAGATCATAAACGTACAACCAGTAACCAATGGTAATCACTGTACTTAGCATCAGCCTGTAACATAAACTACATTATGCACAGTACCACATCAGGCGCGAATTACATTCTGCATGAACCTCAACAGCATAAACACATTATGCACACATCTCACAAGTCTAAACACATTAGACCCTAACCTCCTAAACATAACTCACATTAGGGGCATAAAGCACACAGTGAAACATAATCTCACTAGTATATACCATAATAGGCAAAACAACCTTATAATCCTAAAACTACATTTAGAGGTATAAAACAGGGTGCGTAATCATACTACATACATTACATTTCCTAGCACCACATAATCACATTGGGACCTGGCTCCCTATAATCCTAACAGTCCCCCTGGCCCATTGGCCATCTCAAAACGGGGGCTTAAATGCCCTATGTCCCAAGAGTCAGGGTGCGCTGCCAATGCAGCGAAAGTCAAGGGTGCGCAATCTGTGCAGGCCTAAACATAGCAGCTGGCACTAAGTGCTGAGCAGCTGTGAAAGGGATGCGGGTGGAGGAGTGCGTCTCACTCCTAACTTCAACATGTCCCCTAAAGCATAACCTAAACTTTGCAGCTGCCCACTACTTGCTGGGCAGCCGTGAATCTCTAAATGAGGCCTGGCATCACTGTGTCGCGTCTGTCCCTCTCAGGGAATCCTAAATCAATCTGTGCCAACCGGGCCGCTGCCTTCTATCAGGCGGGGCACAATAAATTCATCGATGCAGGGTGGGCACCCGCAATGAGGCAGCACAGGGGAATCCCTCACGCCGGGGTTCCCTCCAACAGGACAAGCAGCTCAACGCTGCAAAAACTCACTCATTCCTCCTTCTGTGGGAAAATTGATATAAAGAATAGCGCCCACGAGGTGCTAAATGTCAGCAAAAAGTCCTGAAGGCCCAGAACTGCAAAAGTAGAGGAAATAGGATCTAATCAAGTCTTTAGAGAAGAAGGGGGCCATGCAGGGCCCAGGAAGGCAAGCCCTCGTGGCAGCCCCCACCCCAGGCCCCAGCAGTAGCACGCCCCCAGCAGGATCAGCACACCGCATAAACTGAACATTTACATGGGGTCACAGCTCCTATTTTTATACATCATTTTCCCTTTGTGAGACAGCACAGGGCTGGGGGAAAACCAGATGCAATGTAAAAGGGTGGCTAGACAACCAGTGACCAAAGACCCTTTTGTGTTGCCCGGCGGTGTCGCCTCTATTACCCACAAAATATTAATCAATGAAGAAGCAGGCGCTGGAGACTGAAAGGCAGGAAACGAGGGTTTATTCTCTCCGGAGGAGAACACATCAATTCGGACAGCAAGTATCATCACGAGGTGCTCTAACCGCATCTCTGAGGCCTGGCCTCTTATACACAGGTTTATTGCTTTATTACGTGAAACACATATTTGTCAATACTTTGATGTACGGAAAGGCATCCTAGGAATCCCCGCTTCAAGCCCGTTCCCACACATTTACAGTTGAAGTCCCCGCCCCGGTCACAACAGGTGATGATTATCGCACAGCCGGGCATTCCACCGATTCACGGAATGTGTGGGGTTTGATCGGATCTCATAGGGTGGGGGCTTTGATCAAGTCGAGGGTCCTTTAATGGGGAGGGGAAGCTCCCTACTGTACGGGGTAATAAACAGTATCTGCAGGGCCAGGTGGCGGCCTGGGAACGAGGAAGACAAACAGGCACACCGGAAAAGGGGGTTTGTATCAAAGGACCCGGGACCATGAAAGGGATGAAGGGAGGTGTCGCGCTGGGAACAGGATGGGATTCCGAGGCAGAGCTGCGCTGAAGAGGGGTTTATGACCCGAGGCATATGAGAGCGAGGGGGTTGTCAGCATGCGGGGGATGCCTGCGGGGCTAAGAGAGAGTGAGAGACGCGCTGGCTATCAGCGAGGGGCAGAGGGGCCATGGTGCTCAAAATGGCTGCCGCTTACGCGCAAGGCGTGTGAGAGCGGGAGTGATCAGTGCGTGGGGGTGCTTGTGAGGGTGAAGAGCCGTGCTGGGGGTCAGGGATGTGCAGAGGGTGGTTCTGATCAAGGCAGCTAAAATGGCGGGTGTGTGCGACAAAAAGTGTGGCATCGGGGAAAAGGGCAAGATGGCGCAGATAATGTTCACCAAACCGTATTAATTTTCCACAGTCCTCCCTTTAACATTCCTAAGACATCTTGCTGGCCTATTTCCTATCTATGTCTACTGCGGTGGTCATAAATAAGGAAGTGAAAACCCAGGTGAAGGAACTGTACATAAACATCACATTTTTAAAATCTTTTCATCTTAGTGGGCGGGCTCATCGTTAAGCTCGTTGCAGGAAAGTCATAGTAATGCGATATCAGACAAAAATTATGTAGTGAGAGCGTTGGGTACAGATCATAGATGCTTATAGTCATTCGGAATAGGAACTGATAGGTTACCACGTAAGTAAGTTCCTTTTGTACTCGGTTGGAGCATAGTCAATTCAATGGTGGTTGGGAGAGAAATGAGACATAGTAAAAGCAATAATCAGGGTTTCCAGTGTCTTATGGTCGTGGACCATTATTAGTGAGTTCTCAGCATTCTTTGTCGTCTTCTGTTGGCACTGTTGATCACCTGCATTACAATTCGTTCTTTAGTAGGAATGTCCATGTGGGTTGAGCCGTTGGAGGTCTGCAGGCAGGAGTGTGTCTTTGTTTTGTTTCGCCAGACCTCGTGGGAGAAATGCGTTACGGTTTTGGAGCAGGTGCATTTTCTTCCATAATCCAGAGCATGGTCATTAAGAGGAGACAGAAAAGGATTGTGATGAAGAGTGCAATTGTCTTTGAGTTGTGGAGTCTGTCTGTCCTTGGGTCTCCGTAGTGGGTATTTCCTGTTGCTTCCATCATCTTCAAGGTGCTCGGTAGCGGGCAGAACCACAGACTTTGTTTAGCTTCTCTTTGGGGCGACCCTTGGTGGTGTTTAGGTCACCGTTCTGAGATTTAACATAGTTCAAGGTCTACTTAGTCGGAGCTCCCTCCCTTTTGACGCAGGAAATACCCTTCTCTGGATGGCACAGTAGGATTTTGAAAGTTCAAGTGGAAGGAGGTGGGGTGTGTGAATAGTCTTTATGGTAGGTCGGAGGAAGAGGGGATGGAGCAGGGCCAGATCGGGAACAGACCAGGGGGACGGAAAATTTTAGACAGGTGGGTTCAGAGAGGGGGGACTTTTCGGCACATGTCGATCATAAAGCAGGGGCCTCAGGTCAGCCCTTTCCTTTCGTTTTGTCGGAAACAGTGCCTCGTCCTGCGACTCCTTACTGTTGCGGTCTCGCCTTGGCCACCGTCGCTGATGTTCCACGATCTGCAGTCAGGCCGCGTGCTCCCACATCCGGTCTCTTTCTCCTCCGACAGTAGTTCCCTTAAAATGAGTTTGAAAAGATAGTCTTTAGAGATTTTGCAGAGGAAGGTAATCACATAAATCTATTTCTCTCCCAACACCAAGCAACTGGGTAAGCATCCGTTACATTGAGGTTTGCAGCCAACGTATAAATAATTGATGATAGGTTTGCTGGGTTCCCTACAGCTTTCCTTCGTGACTATTTCTTTGGCTTTTTGTTGGTATTACATTCATTGTCGTGGTACGAGGTCTGATACCTATTCATTGCATTTATTATAGTCACATCAGTTCTTCTGGCAGAGACCCACTTTCCTAGTACGAGTCTTACGAAGCTATGCCGTTCTTCAGGGCGTTGTATTTTACGGAAAAAGTGCAACGTGCTATTTACCATGGTCTGATAGGTATCTTTCTGAGGAATGAACATAGGCTAAACGATTTTCCATTATATCAATGCATCCTATCTTTCGGCTAAACATTTTACTTTCAACAGGGTTTACTTGCAACAAGTTCTTTAATTTTTGACTTAATTCTAAGTTCGCAAACATCATTATAAATTCTACATAGTTTCTTACAACCTGGCTACTTCATTTAAAAACTCGGGGGCTTGCGATAACTATTCAACTCATCCTTGGGGTGAGCGGGGTCTTATGGAAAACAACTAGGAACATAGCGAACTGGGGCAAGGGACGTTTTTCAAAACTCTCGTCCGGGGCAGCTGATACAAAACTGGGGGCATTCTGGGAAAACGGGGATGTCTCGATCACTTTTACTGTTTGGGCATTGATATAATTTCGGGACGGGGAAGGTCGCGTTACCTGAGGCATTTTTATCATAGAAGCCACTGACAAGTAGTTCCCTCATTACGGGTCAGATTAGGGAACCTTAGTCGTCTTACCTGTCCCTTTCATATCGGCCAATCTAGGTTTCATCAGTATTTAGCAGAAAAGGAGAGGTAGTAACGTGGTATCGATGTAATTTTATTTAAGACAAATTTGTGCAAATACTTGTGGTATTTGGAACCAATCAGGTGGTGCACCAGGGGTGGTGATTCGCCAATTAGGTGCCAGTCGCTAGGAAGAGTGAGAACGTGGAAGAGAGAGAGAGAGAGAGAGAGAGAGAGAGAGAGAGAGAGAGAGCAACGATAGGCTAAACAGTACACGTGTGAAATGGAGAGTGGCCGTGTACTATTTAGGCTATTCAGTGCATCACCCAACATGAGACATTTCGGGTCTGTGTTAGAATGTAGAAAGCATGCAGTTTGGGACAGAAGAGCATTAGGCCGGGTACATAAGGACATGCATTGAGTTGGGTGTCTTTTTAGGTGCCATCTTGCAGCGTAGGTCCGCTTCATGTATTGGACATGGCGTGGCTCCAGATCTTTACTATACCCTAGTTGTGATTCCAATGTAACCTGTAGAGGGAGAAAAAGGAAGAAAGGGAGGGGGAACAACATTCGAGCATATCAAAGGTACGGGCACGAAAGTTCTTTACTTACCACATACTCATCTTAACCCCTCGGGATATAATCCCTGGGGTCTTGGTTTCTGAAGCCAAGGGGGGCGGGCATTGTGGTAAGGATGGCGAGCGATAGGTTGTTCATGGGGGGGGGGGGTGGTCCGAGTGTGGCATTATAGATCGTGTGTAGGGAAACGCTAAAAAGAAATCAGGGGCGCCTAGCGCAAGGTATCCGGTTTTTAGATGTATCTAGCTATAGGGATCCTTAAATCATTCCCAACGCTGTGATGTTCTAAGGCATATCAGTTCTTCGGCCAACCCTGTTCCTTAGTCCCTTCGAGTACCATACCTTTATAACCTTCTATCATTCACACCGCTTCACTTTACCCATTCTCAGAAGTTGAGGTCCTTCTTCATGCGTTAGTTCCTGAGCTTAGTAGCATATTTGGAGGCAGCGTATCATACCTTAGATTCGATCATCAATCCGGGGCCGAACAGCCATTTTCTAATAACCTTAAAAAGAGAGCAAAACGGTTGCACACAGAAAAACCCTCCCGCTAATTCCCATATTTACAAAAGTATGCGATACCTGTTCATAGTTTGGAAAACCTTTATTTGCATAATCGTTCAGTAAGTAAATATGAGAGCGCAATCGTATTTTTCCGGACATGGCGATGGCTGAAGCACATTCAGTAGGGGGGGGGCTATTTTGCAGTATTAAAAAACATTTAAAAAAGGTCTACTTAGTTATTTGCAAGAAACTAAAAAACGTCTATTAATAATTGAGGGATCAGGGGCATTTACTTCATAATTGGAAACACAGTCAGACTAATTGCAATCACATTTCCTAGATGTATACCGTGGGTGTGCGTCATGAGCGACGTTATGTATCGGTTACAATAAATATCACAATAAATTGTACATTGAAATCAACATTTTAACGGAATCCTTTTAAATGTTCGTCAAGTGAACCCTCCTCCCTTTTTCGTCAAGCGTACAAAGGATCACATACATATCTCAGAACATCAAGTCTTATTAGCAAAAGAAAACACCACGAGGTGTTCGTAAGTTCCTATTGACACCGGTGCCATTAAGGGCGAGGCCGGGTTAGTCTGGGAGTAGCATCAGGGGCAAAATGTTTCCAACAACCGGCAGTTGTACCAGAGTCCCTTTCGGCAGTTCAAAAACCTGTGCTAACAGAGGGGCTGGTAATGTGGAACGTCAATCAAAAGGGGAGGGAGGTAGAATCTTCCCTACCAGGTCACGTTGAGGTTCAGCCGGAACTTACTCGAATTCGTTAGCCCACAATGTTTCTGGATGGTTCAGACTGAAGCTGGTGCTGACACGAGAGCACCACCATCTTGTGGCTATGTCGTGGTCGTTTCGCTAGTGATCAAGGCAGTTGTTCCCCACCGGAAGCCTGTGGATGTCGAGGGCTCCTGGGACTTTGGTAGAATCTTCAAAGCTGTCGGGATGTTGTCGGAGGTGGGGGCTCGTGCCCAGGCGGGCAAGTGCCCGAGTTATAATACCGGACAAAGTTACTCCAGCAGCCTAGACCCGCCTTCCAGGGGGCCCAGACGCCATTTTGAGGCCCTGCAGCAGCTGCCCTTCGTCGTGTCTTCAAGAGTGGAAGAGACTTCTTGGGGTGAAAAAAAATGGAACACCGTGCCGTTGGAGCAGGACATTTGGCTCGGGGCGCTAGGGTGCAGCTGTGGCGCCTCTACCAGGGGAGGTGAGGGAGGCTCGTTCGCGCCACCTCCCTCTCCCAGTGCACCCCACGCCGTTCCTTCGAATCAGGGGTGTACATGATGACCAACCTACACCCCTGACTCTGCGAGTACTCTGGAGGAGGACCATTGTATGTCCGGTGCTGCGCAAGTATGCCCGTCGGACATTGTATGTTCTGTGCTGCGGAAATAGGTCAGTCGGACATTGTATGTTCTGTGCTACGGAAATAGGTCCATCGGACATTGTATGTTCTGTGCTGCGCAGGTATATCCGTTGCCCAGCTGGAGGATTTCGGCGCCGGGCCGGGGCTGGGAAACCTCCTACCTGTGGAGGTGGGAGAGGCTCGTTCGCGCCGCCTCTCCCTCCCAGCCCACCCTGCACCAGTTCAGCGGAGGAATTTGCGATGGCCGGACCAGGGGATACGAGGGAGGGGGTCATCTGCATCCGCCCCCTCCCTACTCGTGGCCCGGGGGACGCCGCCCCAGGAAGGAGAGGATGGGAAGACCATTTCATGCCAGGCCCGTGGAGCCTCCTGTACATTCTCACCGGCGACCTCTTTGGTCTATGGCTGTCGGCAGGCCCCGCCCCACACGTGCTGTGTGTTTCACCTTCCGGATGGGCGGGACCGTTGACCTGTTACATTTTGGGAACTTCCGGAGTGAGCGTAATATGTTTTGTATTGCTCCTATTAGTACAGTTTTACTTTAAAGAATGTTTTACTAGTTTTTCTATTTATCGTTGGTCGTGTGTTATCTTTACCGTAATTAAATCTTAAATTATATAACAGAGACTTGTCTTCCTTGAGTCCTTTTTCTAACGGGGCGTTGTCTACGCAGGTCTGTAATTGCTTTTGTTTTTCAGAGTGGGGGGGGGGGCAGAGAGTAATCAGTCCCAGAACTCAAACATGTCGTTGAAATCGGTCTGACAAAATCTGTGCCATCGGGCATAATCAAACGTGGTGGTTCTATATGTCCTGTCCGTGTTAGTCTGATTCATCTTTGTCTCGCGCCTTTTCCCTTTCTGCCGGCCTGTTATTTCTGTCGGCCCTCCGCTCTTACCTATGTTCCGCAGAGTCGGGCATTGGGCTTTCCAGTGCCCGAGTCTTTTACAAAAAGCACATTGGTTTTGCCTTAAGTCTGTTCGTCCTGCGCGTAGTGTCGGGGGGTTACTTTCGGGTCGTTGTGTCTCGGGGTTGTCCCGTCGATACGTCCCTTTACACTGTTCCCTTTTTGTGTCTAATCCTTGGAACTGTGTCGTCGCTGCCCCTTCCTTTTGCCTATCAGACGCTTGGAAGGTCGTCTGTCGCGTTTCTTTACCTACTCTGACTTCGTCTCTTTCCTTTTGTTGCATTGCTTCTTTGCGCCACATACCGAGACTGTCGAGCATAATAGGCGTTGTCTTGCTACTACGAAGGGCTATTTCTAACGTTTCTATTTTGTCAAGATCGAAGGATCCTACCAGTGGCCACTGTTTCTCTTGATTTGCTTTGGCATACTTGTGCCATAGCTTACTATAGGCTATGGTAATTAATCCATACTTTGTGAACATTTCTTTATTAGGGGTGCCTTCCAGCGGAGCTAGATGGTCCACCTCTAATAAACGGTCCGGGCTGAACCAGCTACCAATCAGTGGGGAGAAGACAGGCATGACGGGTCACAATGGGGACAATAGTCAGCACTACCTATCTTATCACTGTGTGCAAAGACTAGACAGAATATTTCTATTCTACGTTGTTTGCAGGCAGTGAATACCTCATGAACCAATATCAATCAAAAATGGTCAATGGGGAGAATAAGTAGGCCCGAAAAAAAGGTCTGCGTCACCTACCCTTTTACTATCTGCAAAGAGGGAACCTATTCTTTCCTGTTTGCAGACAGAGAATCTCCAGAAAATAATCCGTAACAGTTAATCAATGGGGGGGGGCAATTAATCAGTGGGGGAGAAAGATAGGTACGACGGGTGCGTTACCTATCCTTCACTGCTTGCAAAGAGAGAGAGACGGTTGTTTCTCCGTTTGCCGACAGCGAAACTCCAAATGAATCAACAAAGAGTAATACTAGTATTTTTTTTTTTCAATCAATCAAACAATTTCTTAATTCGTCGTGTCTACATGACCTTACCCGGACCGCATGGACAGTTTCTTGTCTTCCGAATCCAGCGCCCGATCGTCCTTTTTTTCTTCGTAATCCTCGCGGCACTCCTGATGGTTCCCAGTCAGGACCGTAGATCACTCGAGAGAGGTCTGTTCGGAACCAGTGAAGTTCGGGTGATCGGCTGTCAGACGAGGGTCTATCGGACAGGGTACCTCCCGATCGTTGCAATCGTTCACTCTGTCGTCAGGACCTCTCCCACTGGATCCACGAGTCGCTGATGGGCCCCACGTTTGGGACGCCAATTTGTAAAAGGGTGGCTAGACAACCAGTGACCAAAGACCCTTTTGTGTTGCCCGGCGGTGTCGCCTCTATTACCCACAAAATATTAATCAATGAAGAAGCAGGCGCTGGAGACTGAAAGGCAGGAAACGAGGGTTTATTCTCTCCAGAGGAGAACACATCAATTCGGACAGCAAGTATCGTCACGAGGTGCTCTAACCGCATCTCTGAGGCCTGGCCTCTTATACACAGGTTTATTGCTTTATTACATGAAACACATATTTGTCAATACTTTGATGTACGGAAAGGCATCCTAGGAATCCCCGCTTCAAGCCCGTTCCCACACATTTACAGTTGAAGTCCCCGCCCCGGTCACAACAGGTGATGATTATCGCACAGCCGGGCATTCCGCCGATTCAATTCAATTCAATTTCAAAAATCTTTATTCGGATTTCAAAAATCCATAAAAGCACACTTTAAAAACAATTTGACATTTACAATTACAGCTACAATAGGTACAATAGACACTATAAAGTACATTATTAGGGCATTTACTAAGTCACGCATTTCAAAAGTGCAAGAAAGGAACAATAGTCATTGATAGTTCAAGGGTTTTCCATACTTCTGCGTACATTAAAAATGACTTTTAAAAAACAACTTGTCCGAAATATAAGTTCATCGTCCTCCAATTTTAAAAGCATCAAATAAGACTGGTTCAGGGAAATGGGTCTACGTTTTTTAAAATATGGTGCTAGGAACCATTTAATGTATTTCATATAAAACTTACACATGAAGAAGAAATGTAAATCATTTTGTTTACTGGTTCCGTCACAAGGACACGGAATCTTGTCATCTACGGTGTGTCCCAGAGGAAAACAAAGTAAAAATGTTACCGTTCCTGCTTTCATTCTAAACAATAGAGATCTTTCCCAGTAGCACATTGGTAGTGTCAAATACAACGGAAGTTGCTGGGTTATTAAGCCATTGTTAATATAGGACACAACAGTTTGTTTCTTCATCTCTTCTGACAATCTTTTTTCCCTGTAATTGGCATACAGTTCAAGTTGGACTACTTTTTTGTCAGTCCTCTGTATATGAGATGGATTTTCAAAGAGGTTGCCCCTGTCTATACTAGACAGACTCTCTTGTACGCCACGGAACCATGGGATCTTATTCCATTTATCACAAGCTAAACATTCCCTCAAAATGTCATGTGTTAGGCTAGCATATTCATTTACCCAGATGGCTAAACAAAATAATGCAGGCCTGGCTGCAATAAAGTCACTAATATAGGGTGCATTCAGCTCCGAATGACAGATAAACCCTGATGTTGAAATGGGAGCCCCCAGTAGCTTCCTACACAGCCGATTTTCTTCTCTTTGTATTGAGGGGGTTTTTACCGCCCCCCAAATTTCGGCACCGTAAGTTGCCACTGGGATGCATTGGAGCCTATAAATCTTTAAAATTGCTTTAGTTGCTCCAACTTTCCTCGGTTTGGGGAGAGATAAAATTGAATTTATGGCCTTTGAGAACTTGCCTGTGGCGTGGGCAATATGCCCACTCCACAGGCCGTTCGCAGCAAAGACCATACCTAAATATGGGAAAGTTTTAGTTAGGAGCAGCTTATCAGCTCCTATCGTGATGGAGTTTAATTGCTTAGCACCCGGCCCACAGGACATGATGAATGATTTTTTAAAATTTACTTTTAACTCCAAATTCCCCATATATGATGCAAAATCCCTGACTAGTGCCCGTAGGGCGTTAGGTGTTAATCCCATAAGCACAGCGTCATCCGCGTATAAAAGACACGGTAGTTGGCAACCTTTAATTTTAGGGACATCTTGGGTAGCCTTTTTTAGGGAGTCTCTCAAGCCATTTATGTAGATGATAAATAACAGGGGTGCTAAAACGCACCCCTGTCTCACCCCCCTTTCTACATTAATTGAACCAGAGAGTGTACCCTCCATGTCAATCCGTACTTGTGCCTTTGTGTCTTTGTGTACATAGGCAAGGAAATGTACCAGAGGGGGATCCAGGCCATAAGACAATAGAATCGACCACAATTTTGACCTGTTTACCAGGTCAAATGCGGACGATAAGTCCATAAACGCCAAATAGATGGGTGACGCCTTAGCAATGTTATATTTGCTAATTAAGAGGTTTAAATTTAGGCATTGTTCGATGGTTCCCACCTTGCGTCTAAAACCCATTTGTCAACGGTCAAGTACCCCCATTTCCTCAGCCCAATCATTAACTCTATTATAGAGTACCCTACCCAGGATCTTTAAAGTATTGTCCAAGAGCGAAATAGGCCTATAATTTGCGGGATCAGATCTTTCGCCCTTTTTATAAATAGGCACTATTATGCTCGTGGACCAAGTTGCGGGTATTGGGGCAAACGGTAGACTGTTAAAGAGGTTGACAAAAATATTTCCCCAGAGTTCTGGGTTGTGCTTGATTATGTCTATTGGGAAGCCGTCGGGCCCAGGTGCCTTGTTACCAAGGCTCTGATTAATGGCCACGGTGACTTCCCCCACAGTGATTTCTAGGGATTCTAGTGTTCCTGGGGTATAGTCCTCTAAAACCACGCCAGGGCTGGCATATATTTTAGAAAAATGCAATTCCCATTGCTCACTTGCTATGGTACAACTAGTCGGGGTTAATTGCTTACCCATATCCCGCATCTTTTTAACGGCAGGCCAAAAAGTGGTGCTGCTCCCCAGGGTAGCAGCGGTTGTTAGTGCCTCCCATTGCTCAGTTAGTAGAGCAGCCTCCCTTGAGCCTATAGCTGTTTTATAATTTAGTCTGGCGGTCCTCACATCTATTTTGCTTCTCGGTTTACAGTTTAAAGCTCTGCGAAGCGCTTTATTTGCTGCCGAGCAGTGGCGGTCGAACCACCTTGGCTCAGGAACAGTTGGTTTGATAGGGACACTTAAGAGGGAATTATGGTGTTGCAGAGTTTAGAAAAATCTTTTACTATTCTGCAATGGTTCCCGTCATCCAGAGAACATGATTCAAGTAACGGACCATGGTTACTTATAATAGTGTCCGTTACTTGTCCACTATTTATCCCTCGCCATTTTAACCTCAATTTGTTAGCTGAGACCGTAATATCCCTTGCCCCCAGGGATCGAACAAGGGCATTCGGAGGGCCTAAGCCAATGTTGACCTCCAAAGCGTTATGGTCCCCAAAGGCAGTTTCAAGGACACCGACCTTATTAACTCTATCTATTAAGTCAGAGGACATAAAGATATAATCCACTGTACTAGAAAAATCTCTTCCTCTAAAGGTTGGGATATAGATAAGTAACTCCTTTTTGTCAACATCCATTATATCTATTAGGATGTGTTCATTAAGGAAGCATTCTAGTTCTTTGCCCCGTTTGTATGCCCTATCTATTTGTGCATTGTTCGTTTTTGATGTTATAAACTTGGCATTGAAATCTCCAGCCAATATTGTCCTGGTGCTTATTTGATAATAGAGCTTTTCTGCTATTTTAGATAGTTCTCCGAAAAGTTCAATAAAATTCCTGTTCGGAGTTGAACTAAAATCGTTATAATAAAAGTTAATAAGATAGTATGGAACCCTTCCAGTATACTCAATTATTTGGATATTTGGATTTTTTGAATGGATCAATTTTATGGACCCTCCTATGCTTATCTTGAACCCTATCAATAAACCTCCAATCGGGCGGCCAAAGACAGGCTTTCTGGCATTAATACAATAACAGTGGAAACCCTCTATATGCACCGCTGTTGTCGCCCAAGTTTCCTGAAATAATATTATGTCCTTTTCGGAGATAACCTTTAGCCATTCAGGATCAGAGACCCTTTGCTGTAATCCAGCAACATTCCAGCTTAAGATCTTAAACTCCTTATTATGCTCCTTTGGGTATTCACTACCTTCATGTATCACCAAGTCATGGGGTGTGGCATGTTCTTCTTTTCCATAGGACGCTAATTGACCCAATGCATTAACTAATCCTTGTACTGGTGTAGCATATATCTCATCTATTTGTATGCTTCCTACCTGAGGCTCATTGATGTTTTTGTCTCTAACACTGACATCTGATGGGTTGTTTTGAAATTCGGGTGGTGATGGGAGTCAGTCTACCATGACCAAGGTATTAAAAGCATTGAATCTATTGGATGCAGGAAACCCCCAAGTTGGATCCCTTGCTAAATGGGGTCTTTGGTAATTCCAGTGATTGTTATTATTGTTGTGCCTATGGTTATTTCTCCCCCATTCTCCCCAATTGTTTCTCTGTCCTACCTGGGTCCACCCTTCGTCTAAACCATAATCATAATCATCATAACATTCTTGTCTGAGATTTCCTCTTGGCGGGTAGAAATATGAGAGGTGTCTCAATGCCCTCGTTATATCCCTCCCTAACCCAGGAACAAATATAATCCACTGTACGAGGGTCATTGAAATTAATAATGATACAGTCACCATGAGTTCTCTTTTTCTCATGGCCTACCCAGGGTACTCTTCGTACTGTCAAGATTTTACTTACATAGTATGATGGTAGAGGCCTATTATTATTCAGCCAATGTGTAACCTTGTTAAGTAGCGACCAAGATGGCTCATCTATATTGTCGGGGATCTCAGGGACTCCTGTCATCACTACGACATAGGGACTTGAGCCTGGGGGTAGATTGGCAGCAAATCGTTTATTTTTCCCTTTGTGCCACTCATTTCCCTTATTTGCCTCATTGGCTTTATCTTTACCAATAGTGGAATTATCCCCTGCAGTATTTTTATTATTATCTTGGAGTTTTGCAGTTGGGGTTTGCACTATTGGTTTTGTTGACAAATTCTTAGCCATCGGGAGTGCCTTAGAGTTAGTTGTGGCAGTAGGGGGTAGATTAGTTCTAGGCGTTGGCTGGGGGATTTTTTGCTGACGAGGGGGAGGGGGTTTTGGGGGTTTAGCTGGGGGTCCTTTAATTATGGTGCTTAATTCATTCAATTGTTTTTCTATCAGTCCCAGTCGTGTATCTATAGTGGCAAGATGAGCAATGACAAGTTCTCCAACCTTCATTATTAATTGGCTGTTGGAGGTACAATCTTTACACAACATGGCTAAGCTGGGCATTTCCCCAGCACATACAGAATCTACAGTTCCTTTCTTACTTCCTTTCTTAAGACTGTTCTTTGTTTGGTCCTTCCCCTGCTTTTTCTGACCCTGTGGATTCCCCTTAGAACTGAGTGCAATTGTGACAAACTTATGTGGCGGTAGTTTTTGTTCAGCCCCCTCCCTCAAACCTCTCAAATTCCTTGGAATAGTAGTTGAGTCATTCAGAGTATTACTGCTGGTAACTATGGGTATGTCAGGAGCAACAGATCGGTCCGAGTTTATATTTGATGTGTCATTCACGATAGAGGTATTTTCAATATTAAAGATGGCTTGCGATGCCTCTATCATAATTGGATCCAGACCGTTTGCCAGGTTCACTGATGGAATGGACTCAGTTACAATATCTAATTGTGTATTAAAGTCCTCCATCAGATCTAAATTTGGCGACTTCTCCAAACTCAGCTGTAATTCTGATAATGACTGAGTTGCAGATAAATCAACAGTGTTTGGCATGCTGTGTATTTCCACTATTACAGCAGGTTTGTTAAGTGTTTCAGGGTCTCGATGGGGTGTTTTCACATTAGCTAGCAGACCCAATGATGACCTTTTTGCTTCTGCCAACTCTAAAGAAACACGTCGATTCAGTAAAGATATACCCTGGTCTATTGCATCATTTGCTTTTGCAATAAAATTGTCAATGGGACCAGTCACCTTGGCTCCTCCAGCAGCAGTTTTGCTCCGGCTGCCCCTTGTGGACATGATCACCGTTTGTACGCAAGCAGTAAATGTGTGTTACAAAGGATAAAGAGTAATTACTTATCCTCACAAATCACAGGATCCAGGTGTAAGGGGGGTGGCCCATCCCGTCCCCGGTCGTCCCCGGACGGCCACAGACGGTCCCGCCATTGTCCCGGGCTTCTCCCGGTCGCTCCCGCGCGCTCACCCCAACGAAGCGAGTTGCAGCGTTCAAAGGAAGGGTTTTCTACAGGTCTCCCCTGTCGCCCAGCAATCAGCAGCCAGTGGGCGAGAGAGTAATCCCGCTGCTGCTCCTGTCCCGCAGCCTTTTCTCCACGGTCAGTTGGGGGCGTGTCCTGCAGGGAGAGCGCCCAGGTGTGTTGATTGAGGGCAGGCGGTCAGGCGGGCGCTCCTGGGACAGGTAGTCCTGCGCCCCCGCCTCCGCCTGCTCGCAGCCCTTGCAGGATACCTTGGTTCTTCTGCTCACCCCAACGAAGCGAGTTGCAGCGTTCAAAGGAAGGGTTTTCTACAGGTCTCCCCTGTCGCCCAGCAATCAGCAGCCAGTACGCGAGAGAGTAATCCCGCTGCTGCTCCTGTCCCGCAGCCTTTTCTCCACGGTCAGTTGGGGGCGTGTCCTGCAGGGAGAGCGCCCAGGTGTGTTTATTTAGGGCGGGCGGTCAGGCGGGCGCTCCTGGGACAGGTAGTCCTGCGCCTCCGTCTCCGCCTGCTCGCAGCCCTTGCAGGATACCTTGGTTCTTCTGCTCACCCCAACGAAGCGAGTTGCA
The DNA here is from genome assembly GCF_964263255.1 of Lissotriton vulgaris. NCBI lineage: Eukaryota > Metazoa > Chordata > Amphibia > Caudata > Salamandridae > Lissotriton > Lissotriton vulgaris. Next base: position 95,733,584 of record NC_141695.1, read on the forward strand.
GCGTTCAAAGGAAGGGTTTTCTACAGGTCTCCCCTGTCGCCCAGCAATCAGCAGCCAGTGCGCGAGAGAGTAATCCCCCGATTCACGGAATGTGTGGGGTTTGATCGGATCTCATAGGGTGGGGGCTTTGATCAAGTCGAGGGTCCTTTAATGAGGAGGGGAAGCTCCCTACTGTACGGGGTAATAAACAGTATCTGCAGGGCCAGGTGGCGGCCTGGGAACGAGGAAGACAAACGGGCACACAGGAAAAGGGGGTTTGTATCAAAGGACCCGGGACCATGAAAGGGATGAAGGGAGGTGTCGCGCTGGGAACAGGATGGGATTCCGAGGCAGAGCTGCGCTGAAGAGGGGTTTATGACCCGAGGCATATGAGAGCGAGGGGGTTGTCAGCATGCGGGAGATGCCTTCGGGGCTAAGAGAGAGTGAGAGACGCGCTGGCTATCAGCGAGGGGCAGAGGGGCCATGGTGCTCAAAATGGCTGCCGCTTACGCGCAAGGCGTGTGAGAGCGGGAGTGATCAGTGCGTGGGGGTGCTTGTGAGGGTGAAGAGCCGTGCTGGGGGTCAGGGATGTGAAGAGGGTGGTTCTGATCAAGGCAGCTAAAATGGCGGGTGTGTGCGACAAAAAGTGTGGCATCGGGGAAAAGTGCAAGATGGTGCAGATAATGTTCACCAAACCGTATTAATTTTCCACAGCAACTGGTCTGGGGGAGCTTTGGAGCACTTTGTTGTGCTCAGCTCCTCTCTCCTTTGTCAGGTGGGGGCTAGGTGCTCAGACGCACCACAGGGAGCGGAGCCAGCATTGTGGAGGGATTGCACAGCCCTATTCAGGTCCCAGGTGCAACTCCTCCCTCCCATCTACATGCAGATCTCCCTATTTACCACTGGGCAGACCCATCCTGGCTCCTGGAACCAGCCACACCATCCAGCCCCTGTCAATCACAAGCCAGACATGCAATTCACATCAGGCAGGCAGACACACAGCACACAGAAATGCCAACTTTGAAAAGTGGCATTTCTAAAATAACCACAATAAATCTGCATTCCTCTTTAACTAAAATAAAGGAGTTATCGGGAAACCATAAAGCTCAATCTAACCTAGAATACACAAACAAATGACGACAAAACAGAAAAAAATCAATGTTCTCTCGTGGAATGTCAACAGCCTTAGAACGATCGATAGAAGGATTAGAATTCTTGAATATTTGAAGGAAGCTGACAGTGAAATAATCATACTGCAAGAGACACATCTATTAAGCACGGATTGGGATCAAATAGTGAACATATTAAACTGGATGGATGTATGTGTATGTACCAAACAAGATTGTAATATAAAAGGGGTAGCAATCATCATTAAAAAATCACTTAAAGCCAAGATCGAATATAAGTCGGTGGATACCAAGGGAAGATGGGCTGTTGTCAAAGTAAGATTAGACAATAATATGTTCTCTATAGTTGGTTACTATGGCCCAAACCTGGACGATCTGATCCCTCTTCAAAAACTATACTCGGAGCTTTTATCCACCTCTGCCCCCATAATACTAGGTGGTGACCGCGACTTTAACATCTTACTTGATCCCAAAACGGACAGATCCCCCCCCCCTAGTAAACATGTAAATCTACCTAAGATGAGGGAATGGCGAGGAAACTGTAAAAAAGACTTAGACTTGATGGACATGTGGAAACAAAAGGGAGACAACAGGCAGCTATTTACATACCACAACAAAAAATTGAGTCATAGATCCAGAATTGATTTCTTTCTGTTAAATAAGAGCCTATTAGGTAGCGTGAGAAGCATTGAGCACATACCAGCCCACCTGTCTGATCACTCGGAATTCCAATTATCCCTATATATTACAAATAACAATACACCACCAAGGTGGACAGTTGATCGGACTTTATTGTCCGATCCGAAATGTATGGATGAATTAATAAAGGCTTCTGAAAACTTCTTTGAGGACAATCAAGTTGGTACGTCAAAACAAACTATCTGGGACACTTATAATGCTGTCATCAGTGGAAAACTGCTAAATCTGGGAGCCTACAAGTCTAAAATCAAGAAACAGGAAATCAGAACTATGGAAAATGACATTAAACTAATGGAAGAGCAAATTGCGGCAGGAAGCCCCACAGAACCGAAAGAAACACTAGAAAAAAGGACCGAGAGCTTAAGGAGAAATTAACCAACTACCTGGAGAACATAGTGAGAAAAAAATGGGAAGCAAGCAAAATGTCAAATCACGAATATGGGGAAGGTTGCGGAAAAATGCTGGCGTGGAGAGCTCAAACAGACCAAACAAGGAATAAAATATCTTGTATTCAGAACAACCAAATGATATCAAGTTTTGACGACTCCGTAATAATGCAGGAGTTTGCAACGTTTTTTTTCCAATTTATACAAAGAAGATACGAATTTAACTGATGATCAAATTAGAAAATATCTAGATGTTGTTCCACTCCCATCACTAACGGAGGAGGAGAAGAAAAAGCTAAATAGCTAAATTAAACTCGAAGAAGTAAGTGCTGTGAGAAGTTGGCCTGGTATATAATGCTCACTAGTTCTTAGTGATCACTTTGTACCATGCCAAGCAACCCTTATGATGATGGTTGTAATTCAACCTTGTAGACCAGTTATCCTAGTGGTAACGTGGACAAAGCAGTCTTAGGCTAAACTCTGAAAGGCATGTGAAGCCAGCTGTTATACCATACACAACCCCCTTGAATACCAAATGAAAGGGACACCACACAGATATATATTGAAAATATAAATTGATTTATTAACTATAAAATCCCCTGGACTCTTTATGAGCACAGAAGCACAAGCGTTAAATCACAAGACAGTTTAAAATACACAAAAGTTGCACAATATGGATGAGCCCTAGGGCCACCTAAACCATATACTAAGAAAGTGGTATAAGAGATACCAATAGGAAAGGGAACAGGCCTAGGGCCTTGGGAATCGCTGGAGCTATTCGAGACTAGCAATGATTAAGTCGGGAAAGGCCCGCGGGACTCGGGTGCAGTGTTCAAAGTGCACGCACTTTCCAATGTAAAGTCAATGGTGCGTAAAAGTTACACAAAGTTAGTTTAAGGGCACTTCCGCTGAACCTAGAGGAACAAAACTTAAGACACAGACCCTAGAGGTGTGTACCAGTGTAGGGACACCGGCGTTGCAATGTTACCTCACCCACAGGAAGCGGGTGCATAGGGTCGAAGTGGCGTCGGGTTTTGACACGCAGGTTCTTGGCGCTTGAAGCTGAAGATGCTGCAGGCGATGTGAAGGAGAAGTGTCCGGTGGATCCAAGGGTGGATATGAAGTGGTGAAGACCTGAAAGCAGAGGGGACAATGTTCAAAGTCACTGACCAGTGACCACAGTGGAACCAGATTGGAACCAGGCAAAGTCGGGTGCAAACAGGTGATGAGGTGTTGCTTCTCTCTGCAGCCACGTGGACACGAAGAGGTCAAGGACGTCCAGGAGTCGATCACGAGCTGTCTCTCGAAGGCTCTAGCTGATGACGGTGTCGGCAACTCGATTAAAGCAAACAAGCCTTGGCTAACGCAAGGCACGGGGAAAGTGAAAAAGACTTATTACTCGAACCAGCAAGGTCAGAGCGGGTACTCCTTTCTACAGGAGCGAGGGCAGGTCTAGAGCAACCAGACCCACCGTGTAAATTGTAGGTTTCGTCGCCAAGATGGCCGCTGATCACGTGAAAAGCGGCCGGGATGGCGAGTCGAGTGGCACAAAGCAAAAGGGCCCCACGCAGATTGTGGAGATGCTGGAGGGCTGATCTTTAGTGCAAATGCTGCTCGTTTGTGGGGCTTCTTAAACCCCAAAGTACAGAGTCGAGGATGCCTCGGGTGCTGCGCAGTCAGCGTCTCGGGGGTATTTCAAGATGTCCGCTCCCACGTCTCTCGGTGCCTCCACGGGTCCCTTCTTTGCAGGGACTGTGGATCGGGCTGGGAGAAGTCTGGAAAGCTGAGTCTTGTCTGGCTCTGCACTCGGGCTCCGGCGGGAGGCAGCGGCAAAGCAGACGTTGAGGTGCTGGGTGATGCCTGTGTTCACAGGGTGGCCCCTCCTAGGCCACAAGGGAGATGCTCTTCAGTCTTCTATTCATCAGAAAGTCGAAGTCCAGTCGTCTTCTTAGTTTAAAGTTGATTTCAGGATGATCTGCTGTGCAATGGCACTGCTCCCACTCTTATTCCAATCTGAGGGGTGGATCTCCTGCTAGGTCCCTCCCCTATGGGTGGGACCAGGAAGGGGGGTGGTTACACCCCCTCTCCTTTGTCCAGCTCCTCGCCAGGACTGGGGCTGGAAAGCCCCAGAACCGGTTTGGGCTGGCTTATGCACAGGGACACCTTGTGTGCCCCAGGCATGTCTCAATCTATTCAGCCCTGTCCTACCCAATACACAAAACCCTGTCTGGGGTGGTGCTCGCACCTCCCCAGGCAGGAAACCCTTTGTCCAGGCCCTCCTCGCTGGAAGGACTCCCAGCAGCAGGAGGTCAGACATGTGTCTGTGGTGGCAGCATCCATTTTGTGATGCTGAGGCTCTGTTTAACTTTAACCGGGGTTAAGGCTACACACATGTCGTGTCCCTCTAGAAGGGTGGAATGCTATCCCCGTCGCCAGAACTGGCGAGGGGATAGTATTCCAATTCGTATGACACCTTACTCGACATGTTTTGATAAAGCCAAACCAAAGATAGCATTTAACCGCGAGGATTATAATGCACTTAAGAGTATATGGTATGGCAATATCCCGGAACAGCTTAGGGAGTGGTTCCCGACAGCTGCAGACAGGCTCAGCTCATGCTAGAACACCATCTCACATATTTCCAAGCACTCTGCCTCCAGGATTGATGAGGCCTTCCATAGGAGTGGCTGATAGGAACATATGTGTCCAGTTTAGGGTTAGGCACAGGCATACTGTACCTAAGTAAGAGGTGATTACACCAACTTACCCCAGCTGAGTGATCAGCCAGTTGTGTCAAATATGGAGGCCAGGCCAGGGGTGGCACAATACATGCTGCAGCCCCTGGTAGGCCTTGGCTACACCTATGCCCTGGGTACCTATGGTACACTGTTACAGGGGCCTATAAGGTGAACCAATTCCAATTGTGTTATGCACCTAAGGTACATGGAGTCCATTTTAAGGAGAGAGCAATCAGCCTGGGGCCCTGAATAGCAGGATCCCAGGCCAACTAAGTCAAAAACCAGCTAAACACCAGGCAAAAAGTTTGGGGGTAACCATAGTCAGATATCCACCTTCCTACATAACCCCCCCCCCCCCAAACGAAAGGAGATAAGGCTATCCTTGACCAGGTAAGCCTATATTGCCTAAGTGGCCATATAAGGAAGTACCAGCTCTGGCTTGGTAACCCCCTGTCTCATGGTCCACTAAGGAATCCCTCACCCTAAGGGTATCTGAGGGTCTCCACCATAGGGAATCTCTACCTGTGGTGTGTCTTTGCAAAGTCAAAGGCTGGTGTTGAGATGGAGTACTGAAGTGAGTTTCCTCTGTAGGGCTCAGCTTCCTCCAATCACTCTCCACCATGTGTGCCTTTCTTTCTCTGACTGAGTTGCACTGTGCTCTCAGGGTCAACCTCTGGCTACCTAAAGCTGGGTCCCTCTGTTTGGCTTACTGGAGGGACAGGTCAGGTTTGGGGCCTTTTGGTCCCAGGTTTGGCTGTGCCCAACAATATCCATCTGGGGGAGGTCCCTAACTACTTTTAAGGGGGATCCCTCAGGAGTTTTTAAAGTTTTCACCTCACTAGGGCTACTAGTTTCAGTGCCCCTAATCTGTTGATGGGGGTGCTTTATTTGACAGGGGGCCCTTTGGGTCTCACTGTCCTTCTTGTCCTCTGCAGCCCTGGGCTGAGTAAGGCAAGGTAGAGAGGGGCAGGTTACCTGCTCCAGACTGGGTCCCTCCTGAGAAGGGTCCACTGCCATCAGAGGCTCTGTCAGGCCAGGCCTAACAACCTCTGGGACAGTTCCTTCATCAGGGGTAAGATCAGTTCCCTGAGGAGGCTGATCCTTTCCTAAAGTCTGGTGGGAGGGAGATTTCTCTTCCTCCTCAATGCTCTCTGTTTGGGTGGAGTGATCCATCATTTCAGGCTTCACTACCCATGTATCAGTTTGAGTTTGGGCTGTGGCCATCACAGCCCCACCAACCTTTTCAGGAGGAGACTCAGTTTGGGTATGGGCTGTTACTAGTACAGCCCTGCTACTCTTTTCAGGAGGGAGGTTATCTAAAGATGGGGCTGAGGTTTGCTCAGCCCTCCCAACCTTTTCAGGAAGGACATCTTGGATTGGGGCTGTAGCCATCACAGCCCCACTAACCTTTCCATGGAGATTTACCATTCTAGAATGGGTTTGCTGTTCAACCTCAGCCCAGGCTGAGATTTCCAAATCATTACCCAGTAGGCAATCTACAGGCAAGTTTGCTGACACTGCCACTCTCTTTGGGCCAGTGACACCTCCCCAGCTAAGATTGACTACTGTCATGGGATGATTGGTTTCTATGCCATCAATGTTTGTCACCTGATATCTGGCATCAGGTAAAAGTTGCCTTGAGGGGACTAGACATTCAGCCACCATGATGATGCTAGCCCCTGTGTCTCTGAAGGCCTCAACTTTCAAGCCATTGATGAGGGGCTCCTGTCTATACTTGCTCATAGTGTTTGGGCAAGCAGTGAAATTGGCAAACCCCATGCCAGTCTCATAGACAAGAGTATCTGAGTTAGGGGACCTGGATAGGCCAGAGTCCACCTGTCCTCCAAAAGTAAACCCACCCAAATTCTTGGGGGTGCTCCCACCACCTGGGGGACCACTGCTAACAGTGACAGGAGGTATTGGAGCCTTACCTGGAGGTATATTCTCTTTATTGCCATTCTTGGGACAACAGCTATCTGTTTTGTAATGCCCCACCTGTTTACAGGCATGACAATAAGGCTTTTTCTGGGTTGTAGAAGTGTCTTAGGACCCACCCCCATTCTTGGAGTTTTGGGGCCCTGGGGAAGTCTTTTCCTTACTTTTATCCCCACCCTTCTCTTGAGGCTTGGTAGTCTCTTTCTTTTGGTCACCACCTTGATTCTTAGGCCTGATCCTGGTTCTGACCCATTTGTCTGCCCTCCTACCCAATTCTTGTGGGGAGGTCAGATCAGAGTCAACCAGGTGCTGATGTAGAAGCTGATTTTGACAATTACTTAAGATTTGCTCTCTCATAATTAAATTATACAATCCTGTATAGTCAGTAACCTTACTTCCCAGCAACCAGCCCTCCAGAGCCTTAGTGGCACATTCAACAAATTCAGACCAGTCCTGAGTCTGTGTCTTCTGGGTATCTCTGAACATTAACCTGTACTGTTCAGTGGTTAAGCCTAACCCATCAATCAGAGCACTCTTCAGGACCATGTAGTTTCTAGAATCCTCATCACTAACTGTGAGGAGTCTGTCTCTGCCTCTACCTTCAAAGGAGAGCCACAGGATTGCTGCCCACTGCTCCTGAGGGATCTGCTGTACCATGCAGGCTCTCTCAAGTGCAGTCATCCATTTGTGGATGTCATCCCCAGCTTTGTAGGGGGGCACAATCTTACTCAGGTTTCTTGTATCAAAGGACCTGTCTTTATCCTTCTGGATAGTGCTGCCACCAGTGGATCCTAATCCACTCTCTCTAGGCTGTCTTGCTCTAGCAAGTTTCTCCTTGGCCAGGGCAACCTCTAACTCTTGCCTCTGGATCCTAAGCTCAGCCTCTCTCATCTTGGCCTCATGTTCCCTTCTCTGAGGGCTAGTCATCCCCTTTCTGGAGTGACCATGAGAACCTCTAGAAGCATGGGAGTTGTCAGAGTCACCTGAGTGAGTCCTTCTCCTCCTAGGCTTCTGGTTAAGTCCACCTGGGGGTCTGAATGGGTTGTTACCAGATTCATTCCCAAGTAGGCTTAAGTTAGCCTGGTTCAGTCTACTGACCAGCACCTGACTATTTCTGTCATCATCTGACTCACTGCTTTCCACCTCCTCCTCTTCTTCCTCTTCCTCCTCATCTACCAGAGGAGCTCCAGTGGTGGAGGCTTCCTCATCTACCAGGATGATAGGGGCAGGGGTGTCTACAGTGTCATCCTCTGAAGGATGGCCTCCTTCAGCATTCCCTGTGGGGTTTGCCTTAGAGGGCTTTAGAGTCTCAGACTGGTCTAAGTCCGACCCTATTTAACATCTACGTGGCCCCCCTTGCTAGGCTTGTAAGATCGCTGGGGATGGAGGTGGTATCATACGCCGACGACACCCAGATTATGATTTCACTCACCCAGTCCTCTGTCATAACATCTGCCTCTAGCTTCAGGTCCTGTATGCAACATGTTGCAGATTGGATGGTTACCAACTCCCTGAAGCTAAATGGCGACAAGACTGAGGTTTTGGTCTTTGGGAAGGACCAAGATATCTGGTCGAGTGAGTGGTGGCCTTCCTCTCTTGGTACTTGCCCCACTCCCTCTCAATCCGCCAAAAATCTGGGTGTGGTGTTCGATACATCACTCTCGATGTCTCTACAGGTGAATCGGACTGTTGCGACCTGCTGGGGCGTGATCAGGACACTCAACAGAATCCGCAGCTACTTGTCTCCTCAAGCACGTAAGCAGATTGCAGTCGCCCTTGTTGGTTCCAGGTTGGATTACTGTAACTCTCTCTACATGGAAGCCAACAAGGGCCTTATACATTGACTGCAAGTAGTGCAGAACGCTGCTGCACGTTTTGTCCTGGATCTTCCCAGGTCTTCCTCTGCTACTGCTGCGAGGAGAGACCCTCACTGGCTGCCTATCCAGCACAGAATTCATTTTAAAATTCTGTGTCTGACCTACAGAGCTCTCGAGGATGGACCTAAAGGCGCTATCAGCTCCCTGCTTACCCGCTATCACCCCCCAAGGTGTTTACGCTCTTCTGGACAACTCCAACTTGCCGTCCCCCGCTTCAAGCTCACCAGATGGGGAGCTAGGGCCTTCTCCGTCGTTGCTCCACAGCTTTGGAACATCCTGCCGACGGAGATTAAGACGCTATCCTCTCTGGCGCTGTTCAAAAAGGCCCTAAAAACATGGTGTTTCTCTAGAGCCTATACAGGTTGAGCTGCAGAGTTCTTTTGTTATGAGCTGGATTTGGAATTAGGCGCCTTGATGCCCATTGGGCTAAGTTCGCGCATGATAAGATCCCTTTATTATTATTATTATTATTATTATTAAGAGCTCTCTTAGGTGGTCTGTAGTAGGGGAAGGCCCTGTCTTCAGACCCCTTAAGACACAAAGCTGTCTTAGTTCCTTAAAGGAGAAAATAGCAAATTTGGATGGTGCCCTTGGAGGGTCACTCTCAACAGGAGTAAGTCCACTGGACCCCTCTGCTCCAGACATTGCTCTAGTGCGGGTGGATGTGTTGCAATCTACCTACACTGGTGTTTACCTACTAAACCTATCTAGTAGTTGTAGCTAGGGTGTGCTACTCCCTTTGCTCTACAACAACTAAGTTCAGTAGAACTTAAGTATACTAGTCTTGTTTTATATGTACCTAGCAGGTACCTGTATGATCTTTCAAATGATAATCTCAAAGATTGTAATGGTAAAACAACAGCAAGCTCAGATCCCAATCCGCTGCTCACCAATGTGAGAAGTTGGCCTGGTATATAATGCTCACTAGTTCTTAGTGATCACTTTGTACCATGCCAAGCAACCCTTATGATGATGGTTGCAATTCAACCTTGTAGACCAGTTATCCTAGTGGTAACGTGGACAAAGCAGTCTTAGGCTAAACTCTGAAAGGCATGTGAAGCCAGCTGTTATACCATACACAACCCCCTTGAATACCAAATGAAAGGGACACCACACAGATATATATTGAAAATATATATTGATTTATTAACTATAAAATCCCCTGGACTCTTTATGAGCACAGAAGCACAAGCGTTAAATCACAAGACAGTTTAAAATACACAAAAGTTGCACAATATGGATGAGCCCTAGGGGCCACCTAAACCATATACTAAGAAAGTGGTATAAGAGATACCAATAGGAAAGGGAACAGGCCTAGGGCCTTGGGAATCGCTGGAGCTATTCGAGACTAGCAATGATTAAGTCGGGAAAGGCCCGCGGGACTCGGGTGCAGTGTTCAAAGTGCACGCACTTTCCAATGTAAAGTCAATGGTGCGTAAAAGTTACACAAAGTTAGTTTAAGGGCACTTCCGCTGAACCTAGAGGAACAAAACTTAAGACACAGACCCTAGAGGTGTGTACCAGTGTAGGGACACCGGCGTTGCAATGTTACCTCACCCACAGGAAGCGGGTGCATAGGGTCGAATTGGCATCGGGTTTTGACACGCAGGTTCTTGGCGCTTGAAGCTGAAGATGCTGCAGGCGATGTGAAGGAGAAGTGTCCGGTGGATCCAAGGGTGGATATGAAGTGGTGAAGACCTGAAAGCAGAGGGGACAATGTTCAAAGTCACTGACCAGTGACCACCGTGGAACCAGATTGGAACCAGGCAAAGTCGGGTGCAAACAGGTGATGAGGTGTTGCTTCTCTCTGCAGCCACGTGGACACGAAGAGGTCAAGGACGTCCAGGAGTCAATCACGAGCTGTCTCTCAAAGGCTCTAGCTGATGGCGGTGTCGGCAACTCGATTAAAGCAAACAAGCCTTGGCTAACGCAAGCCATGGGGAAAGTGAAAAAGGCTTATTACTCAAACCAGCAAGGTCAGAGCGGGTACCCCTTTCTACAGGAGCGAGGGCAGGTCTAGAGCAACCAGACCCACAGTGTAAATCGTAGGTTTCGTTGCCAAGATGGCCGCTGATCACGTGACAAGCGTCCGGGATGGCGAGTCGAGTGGCACAAAGCAAAAGGGCCCCACGCAGATTGTGGAGATGCTGGAGGGCTGATCTTTGGTGCAAATGCTGCTCGGTTGTGAGGCTTCTTGAACCCCAAAGTACAGAGTCGAGGATGCCTCGGGTGCTGCGCAGTCAGCGTCTCGGGGGTCTTTCAAGATGTCCGCTCCCACGTCTCTCGGTGCCTCCACGGGTCCCTTCTTTGCAGAGACTGTGGATCGGGCTGGGAGAAGTCTGGAAAGCTGGGTCTTGTTAGGCTCTGCACTCGGGCTCCGGCGGGAGGCGGTGGCAAAGCAGATGTTGAGGTGCTGGGTGATGCCTGTGTTCACAGGGTGGCCCGTCCTAGGCCACAAGGGAGATGCTCTTCAGTCTTCCAATTGTGTTATGCACCTAAGGTACATGGAGTCCATTTTAAGGAGAGAGCAATCAGCCTGGGGCCCTGAATAGAAAACAAACTATCTGGGACACTTATAATGCTGTCATCAGTGGAAAACTGCTAAATCTGGGAGCCTATAAGTCTAAAATCAAGAAACAGGAAATCAGAACTATGGAAAATGACATTAAACTAATGGAAGAGCAAATTGCGGCAGGAAGAGCAAATTGCGGCAGGAAGCCCCACAGAACCGAAAGAAACACTAGCAAAAAGGACCGAGAGCTTAAGGAGAAATTAACCAACTACCTGGAGAACATAGTGAGAAAAAAATGGGAAGCAAGCAAAATGTCAAATCACGAATATGGGGAAGGTTGCGGAAAAATGCTGGCGTGGAGAGCTCAAACAGACCAAACAAGGAATAAAATATCTTGTATTCAGAACAACCAAATGATATCAAGTTTTGACGACTCCGTAATAATGCAACGTTTTTTTTCCAATTTATACAAAGAAGATATGAATTTAACTGATGATCAAATTAGAAAATATCTAGATGTTGTTCCACTCCCATCACTAATGGAGGAGGAGAAGAAAAAGCTAAATAGCTAAATTAAACTCGAAGAAGTAAGTGCTGATATAAAAGATTTGAAAAGAGGTAAAGCTGCTGGCCCTGACGCACTACCAAACGAATTTTATTTAGCACTGAAGGATTCAGTGGTAGCTCACCTAACAGAATTAATAAATAAAATATACATGGAACAGGAAAAAATTCCCGACTCATGGAATGATACGACGATCAGTATCATTTTAAAACCCGGATAAAACCCGAAACTCTTTGAATCCTACAGACCCATTTCACTGTTAAATTGTGATTACAAAATCTTCATGCAAGTCATAGCAAAGAGGTTATCCACAGTAATATCAAAGCTGATCAACCCTGACCAGAAAGGATTTATAAAAGGTAGACAAATACACAAAATAACACACAAATTATTCGCAACAATTGACATAGCCATCTGCGAAAAAATACCTCTAACCATAATCATGTTTGATGCAGCCAAAGCATTCGACAGAGTCAACTGGGCCTTTTTAAACCAAGCCAATAAAAAATACAATCTAGGGGAAAGCTTTGGCTACACGATAAGGGAAATATATAAAAAACCAAGAGCAAAAATACGAATCAACGGAACCCTCACCAGCAACATCGAAATACAAAGAGGGACAAGACAGGGGTGTCCACTATCCCCCCTACTTTTTAACCTTTATATTGAGCCTCTTGCATGTTCCCTGAGAAACCATACCTTAATATCTCCTTTTAAACATCAAAACTGGTCAAAGAAAGTGGCACTCTATGCGGATGATATTCACAGATAACTTTGAAAACTCCACCAATGCAATAGTGGACGCGATATTTAAGTGCGGCAGCGTATCAGGCTATTTAATAAATCAAGCAAAAACTGAGGCTATGAGTTGGAATACGCACCCCAATACTCCATACACTAGAAATAAAATAAAATACCTGGGGATCAACCTGGTCAATGAACTAGAAAAAATCCCCCAATTGAATTTGAACAGAGTCCTTGCAGAAACAAGGAGCCTACTCAAAGTGTGGGATGGGCTACCCTTAACCTTTCTGGGAAGATCTAACATCATACATATGTCAATCATACCCAAATTTACATATCTTTTTAACACTATCCCCCTGGAATTCCAGAAAGACGCTTTAAAGAAAATCCAGAGTGAATTAGCCAGCTTCATTTGGTTGTCTAAAAGTACAAGAATTGCATGGAACAAACTAAGGAGGGAGAAAGAGCAAGGAGGAATAGCCAGTCCAGATCTATTTGAATATTATAGGGCATTTCAATTTAAGAACATGAGACCCCTGTTAAGGAAGTATCAATCCCACCCAGTCTTTCTACAGAATATGACCGGCAATGTAGACCATTTTTTATTCAAATTTGGCCACCCAAAATTCTTTAAAAAAATAAAACTAAAGATTTTATACAATGCTGCAAAAATATGGTATCAAATTAGAAACACAGTAAATATACCTTATTACAGCAATTTGGCTCCGATATGGCATTCCCCCGGCACACCAGACTGTTTAAAAGAATCTCTGGCCCTACCACTGAAAGCAGCCAGAATAGAAAGCTGGGGGCAACTTCTGATAGACAACACCATAATCACCTGGGACCAAATACTCTCAACCACTAATTCAACTTTATTTAAATTCAAATATTATCAGTTGACCAGTTGGGCCAATTCTCTCACGGAAATAAAATGGGTAACAACGACTTGGAGAAGGAAATGACAAAATCCTCCCCAATAAAAAAGGAAATATCTAAATGGTACTGGGCTCTCATCGTGGCTGGAGAGGAAGACTGTCCAGTTCCCGAAACATTATGGAGGAAAGATATGCCTGAACTAGACCTCCAGACTCTCTGGCAAAAATCTTAAGAAAATGCTTGTCCACCTAAAAACCAGTCACTCTGAAAAGGAACCACAATTCATAGGGCATACTGGACCCGAAAAAAAGACTATCGAAATTTAAAGGAACAAACACAAAATCCTGTCCCAAATGTGGAATGGAGAAGGTGAATGACATCCATATGTTCCAGAAATGCCCTTCACTCACCTCCTTTTGGTATGAAGTTGGTAAGACGATAACTATGGTGTTGGGACTCCAAATATATGTAAGTATAACTCTCATTATTTTGGGGATTTACTTAAATAACAATAAGAATACAAGTAAGTTGACTAAAAAACAGGAAAATCTACTGTTTGTGTTAATACTGTTAGCAAGGAGAGAGATCTGTATTAACTGGGTTATACCAGCACATCCTATACATGCAAACTGGCTAAATTCCATACTAAAAACGAATAAACTTGATAGGAAAAGTCAGACTTTTGGGAATTATGGGAACATTACTTCCAAACAGTTAACTAACATATTTTATATAGATCCGGAAACCAAATCCAATGATTAAAGCGATGGCAATAATTCAGGCGGAAATCATTTCTGCTGAGTAGCCAGGATGGCTAGCTCCTCCCCCCATAAGAAATAGAATTATTGACAATGATAAAGGATAAAGGAGAAACCTGTTTGGAAACAACACCTAAAGGGATACTCCCCAACTAAGCATGAGAAACATGGGGCAGTGACGGCATAGAACGTTGAAACAACAGACTCCTGAAACTCCTTACACATACAATCGCAAAATGAGGATAAAACAAACACAAAAAAACCAATAAATCTGCACACATTATTGCGCAGCATTTATTCACACGAGTTCGCACATACTAAACTCAACCCTGCACTCCCCAAATACCAGGATTTATCATGGACACACATATCCCCCATGCATTCCTGTCTCACCACACGCACTCAGAGAGTGCACGCACTTCACACAGGGCCACAGTGCTAAAGTGAGCAGAGGCCAAAAATCACTACCACTATGTCAGAGCTCAAGGCAAAAATTTCAGGGGTGAACCTGCCAAAAGGGCCAAGTCCAACATAAACTAAAATAATACAAGTAATAAGTGCAGCCACATAAATGTGCACATGACAAAATGAGTAACACGTTTAGCAGAACAGTGGGTGTCTATCTCAGGACTGGATTGTGCATGTCTTATTGTACTGTTGCAGTAAGGCCAAGCAATTTAATACACAGACAAAGCTACATACTACACATAACATTACAAATACATACATAATTACAGTTAAAGCAATATGCAACCACCCTCTTCCCTTAAGATGGCCTAAGGAGGATTATCGTACTGCGAATTTCTAACCACAGTGCATCAAGGAAACCACCAAATCCCTAGCCAATGACTTAAAGTTAAGGTATTTCATAAAATAAAAACAGTTGACATGCTTTAACTGTAATACCATTTCATCTTTCTGTTGGTATTGCCTTTAGCGTATGCTTTTCACAGTAAAGAATTCAGACCTATGTCCTAAATGTTCATAATCAAACAGATCCAACCTAACTATTCCAGTGAGTCAGTCACACATTTACCTTTATCATGAGCTTATCAGCAGACCTATGGTATTGGCATACACTTTTCCCACAAGGGAAACATCATGCAAGGCAAATATCCGTCATATAGGCAAAAATTGAAGCACCCCATCTCCGAAGCACACATTTTCAAGCGGATGTGAAAAAGAAAAATGTCACTTAGGGCAATATACTACTAAATGGCTTAAATGTTGCGTTTGCCGGTGGAGCAAAAAGGGAATGGCATTAGAACAGACCAATGTTTGAAGATGGTTTGCACAATGCCACTCTAGCTAAAACATCTCCGCCCTCCCACAAATGCTTGCCAAAAGCATCAGTAAACAAAGGAGAACCAATCTGCCACACAACAACATTAATCTCTTCGGGCTACATTGGGAGTAAGAAGTGGGTGAATTGAGTGATAGAGAAATAAGGTTGTTGTGTGTTGGAGCGGAGAGGTTCTGATACTGTGACTTGCCACTCAGAATAACATATATTGATGACAGCCTTTTCCAAGAGTAAAGGTTAAGTTTAGAACTGGGAGTGGTACGAAAACATAGGAAGACTGTGAGCAGATTTGCCAGCACTCCCAAATGTAAGGCGTTACTCTCTACTGAAGAACAAATATCCTGAAATACATGTCTGGCGACACCCAGCATTGGCTGCGCCAACAAGGGTAAATACTATATTTTAAATTAAAGTTTCTTCAGACCCTGCATTTACCACTTTGCGTCAGGGCGAATTGTATTAGGATGTCATGCAGTGTGCTCCCACACCTCTTTTAAAATAATGTGTTCACCCAAATGTACATGGCAGTGCATAAAGCCACAGAAAATCTCAGTAGTGAATGGGAACATCACAGGACAGTAGGAGGACTCAAACTGTATGAAAGGTTAATTCTAGGTTTTGTTTCCCTATGCTAAATTTCCAAATTTTCTGTAGGTGCAGTGCTTATGTCAATCTCTTATGCTGCAATAGCTAATACCCACCTTTACTTTTAGTTATCTGTTTAAGTATTTTGGGCCAAGGTACAAAGCTTTCTCTTTCTAGCATACATCGAACTGTTCTCCACCATTAGATAAGCCACCTGGTTGCATTGTGCCTGCAAGGCAATGAGTTTACACAGGCCCCCACATTCTGCCTAATGACTTACTGGTAATCTTCATGATTCCGAGTCCAGGTCTTCCTCGTCACAGTCCTAACACATCAGTTAATCTCCCAGGTTTGGAGATATTTTTTACTAAACCCTGCATCAGCAACTACTCCCCAACATTGCTGCCATTACCCAGGAGGACACAAATTAGTCACTTGCTGCTAAAACCTCTTTCAAAGGGCCATTAGGCACACATAGGCTACTGGCCCAACGGTGGGATGTAACAGCCTTTTACTCCTGATGTCCCAGGGCCTGACCTACTATGGTTTTTGAGCACCTGGGTCAAGTACCTCTTATGCATTTGACTCTGAATTAGCGTGGAAAGAGCCTTCCAAGGCTCCCTAGGGGAGAAGTGGATAAGGGAAGTAGACATATGGTCACAACTCAAAATGCATGCAGAAGCAGCACTAAATCATCCTCCAGCCAAATACTCTCATTTATAGAAAAAGATAAGTATTTTATTTCTACAGCTAACAACCCAAAGGAAAAATACAACATGCACACAACTGCACAGTCCCCTGGGGTTGGGGCTCTATTGTCTTGTTAGATATTCCCCCTCTCTCATTTCCTTCACTATAGGCAACATCCAGGGTAATCCCCACTAGTAGTACAAGTCTCAGGAGTCCACTTTGACTCTAATTTAAAGTCAATAGTAGTCCAGCACTGCAGCTCTAATTAACACCAAGTTCCCCTTGGGCCTACAGGCCCAAAATCAGCCCTACCTGCACCAGCAGGTGTGAAGAGTCTAGAGTTTCTTAGCACCCAGCGGGCGCTTGAACTGGCAGCAGCTGATTTCAGATGAGTTTGTCACATGCAGCCCAGGTGGGCTGCACTTAGCAGATGCAGAGTTTCTCACCCAGGGTCACACTCCCGAAGCTACCAGAGATTCTTTGTGGCTCCTCCTGTGGGTTAAATATATGATCCGGCTGCTGGTGTGAGGTTGTTGCGACGATTCTTATACAGGTCCCTTGCCTTGGTGATGGTTCTCCACTGACAGCCTCACTTTTCCAGCAGAGGTTGCAGATAAACCAGATTGGTGATGCAACTGATTCACTGTGCCCCTCCACTGACATAAGGGGTTGCAGAATTTGTCCTGCACAGGGGTGACAACTTCTTAAGTGCAGCAGTCTCCTTATTCCTTGCAAAAGGAGTCTACTTGACAGGGCTCCCTACGGGTCCTAGCTCCCACCAATGCTCTCCTCTTCCTCAAAGGACACCATTTTCTTGGTGAGCAGGCAGGCTCTGGTGCTCCAGGGCAGGTGGTCTTGGATTCCCTGGGTGATGTCCCCTCCCCCAGCAGGGAGACCAGCAGGCCTTGGCCATCAGTCCTGGCCACAGGCAGAGGTCTTGCAGAGTTTCCCTCCTCATACTGCCAGTCTGGCTGCATGGCAGATGACACTATTTGGGCAATCAATCTCTCCTTCCTATAGTCCATTTCCAGACACTAAATGTGATTTAGGGTCTAAATTTTTAACGTTTTTTTAGAGGGGTCTACTTCTTTTGAACTGCCCTCTCCTCTGCTCTTGCTTCCTCTGAAAAGCAGTCTGTCACAGCAAGAGTGACTCCAAAGCTGATAGCCCTACAACACAGACCATCGGTGTGTCTAGAGTTCACACCTCAATGTCAACCACAGTGATGTGTAGTAAAATGTTAGCCCATGTCTCCAGCCCCCCTCTTTTTGATTCTCTTATCAGTGCCATCACCTTCATGAGATGTGCCTAGGCCCTTTCCATGTGACATCTCACTGCATCGAAAAGCACCCTCCGAAGAGTTCGAGGGAAGTTTGACTCTTCCCCTCTTCAGCGCTTGTTCCGCCCTACTTACAGGAATGCAGCAATACAAAATCTGCCTGGGCCTATAACCTCTACCCCCTCTCCACATGTTTCACCATTCAGGCCTGGGTCTCACAAAATGGATCTCAGGGCCCTTCATCCATTGTACCATTGTACTATTCACAGGCACATATATACCCAGTGTGTGCTAACAGCATACATGCACTGTACAGCACTGTATACTCTGTACAGTACCCGTACACCCAGCACATATATTTACCATGGTCGCACTGCACAGCACTGAATCCTTCATTAATTGTACCACTTGCAGGCACACATGCCCCCACCACATACATCCAACCTGTTTGCACTGCACAGTAATGAATTGTCCTTGTATTGTACTCTTTTCAGACACATGTACACCCAGCGCAGATGCACCACTCTTGCTGCACAGCAGTACACAGCAAAAAAATGTGGGCCAGGAGGAGAGGTGAGCACACACCAGTGGAACTTTAAAATGAATGTGTTTATAGGCCTTACTCCAGTGAGATTGGATATAATGGACCTATGAACCCTGCTGATCACTACAGGGTATTCTGCCACTACCGCCCATGTGTTTCTTAGCTACTAGTGAGGGCAATAACTAGTCACCACTATGAGGGAAGTGCTTTGTGGCCCCTTACCGGTCCAACAATACCACAATCTGTGAGAAAGGCCTATGTCAAGCTGCACACATGTGATCTGTGTTTGCCTATGACCACAGAAATCAGCATTCGGGATCTAGACATCAGTACGGGGAACTCATGGCAGGGGTGCACATCCATTACCATGCAGAGAGCTTTTCCGTCCTAAAAGATGCTTCTCCCAGATCATAATACCCCAAACTAACTCCTAACCTGGAGTGGTTGGGTAGTCAGAACTGTAAAACGGGCTGGAAAGTCCATCACTATTTCCACGGTTAAATCTGGCTCTGTGCTCCACTACAAAGTGTAGCCCTTGCTAATAAATAGACCATCTCAATATCTTGAGATTCTCTCTCTTAATAGCCTTCAACCATTGTAGTGGTTTATGATCCGTTTGCACTCCAAACTTAATACCAAATAAAGGTGGAACTTATGCAAGGCCCTCACTATGGCAAAGCAGTCCTTCTCAATAATTGCCCCGTTCTGTTCTCTGGGTAGTAATTTCCAACTTTAAAGGCTACCGGCCACTCTCTACCTTTGTCATCCATTTGCATTAACTCAGCTCCACCTCCTTTGTCTGAGGCGTCTGTCTGTACAAGGAAAAGCTTACTGTAGTCAGGTGCTTTCAGTAGAGGGCTGCTTTTTCGAGGTCAACTCAGTCAATGGGACAACTATAATTCCATAGTTTGCCACAAAATTCCTATAATACTGGCTGGGTCCTAAAAAGTTAGTAGACACTGCACATTTAATCACATACGAAATCTTGGCATCTAACAGGCAAATATTCCCCATCCCTTGCCTCATGCCCAAGGTAGACTACAGAGGACTGCTCCACCTGACATTTGGTTGTCTTGATAGCCAGTTTCTCCTCTTGTATCCTAGCCAACACCTCTCCTAGGTGCAGTAGGTGGTTCTGCCATAAATTGCTGAATACCACAATCTCATCTTGGTAGGCTAAACAGAACTCTTCTAGCCCTGTGAGAACATGGTTCATCTGGTGCTGAAAAGTGGTAGGAACATTCTACAACCCAAAGGGAATCACCTCAAACTAATACAGCCCCTCTGCCATAGCAAATGCAGTCTTCTCGTTAGCATTTGGTGCCAAAGCAATATGCCAATATCCGCTGGTCAGATCCAAGGTGCCTAAGTACTTTGCAGCACCAACCTGACCCACAAGCTCATCTGCTCTTGAAATTGTATGCACAACAATTTTGGCTACCTCATTGAGGGCTTGGTAGTCCACACAGAACAGCAAGTCAGTTGGCTCTTCCTTTGGCACTAGAACCACAGGACTATGCCAAGGACTACAAGATCTCTCTATGACTCCCGGGTCCGTTTTGGCAATTTTCACTTCAAAGCAGCCCTAAACCCGGTCAGACTTTCGCACATCTTGCCCTTAGCTGGCAGACTGTCACCTGTGTCTAGGTCATGCACATAGGCAGGTCAAACCTTGAGTTAGCAAGAAGAGGTTGGGGAACCATCCCAACTCTTCTCTACATTCCATTAGCTGCTCAGGTGTTAATCCAGAGGGGGGAGTGGAAAAGTAACCCCTTCTACAGTGCAAACCTTCATGTCCCTACGTAGCAAGTCAGGAAGAGGCTCACTGACTTCCTCAACTTCCTCTGCCATAGCCATGACATTCACTGTGTAATCTCTCTGGAGGTAAGCCTGTTAACATGAAACATTCTCTTGGGTTTTCTTGTGGCACCTGTATCCACAAAGTAGTTAACATCAAATCTTCTGAACTACTTTTATGTCCCAAGCAACTTGTTCTCCAAAGCCCCAGAACAAATAGGCTCTAGCACCAAACCCTCCTGACCTTCCTGATACTCAGTCAGAATAGCTTTCTGGTTGTACCATTCTTCCATCAGCGCTTGACTAACCTGAAAGGTTTCCTTTACATGACTCATGCACTTCCCGAGGCCAATCACATAGTCTACAACATCCTTCTGTGGAAGATATGAGGTTCCCTCCCACCCTTCTCTGACTAAGGTGAGTGGACTCCACATTATTGTTTACACAGAAGTCCAAAGGGACTGAACCCTACTCTGTTCTGTGGAATCTCTTGGTAGGCAAACAAAAGATAAGGTCAGGAGAAGATCACACTTCCTCCTGAGGGTCTCCATCAGAATTCCCATCATGCTATTTCCTGTCTTGTTAAACTGCTCCACTAAACTTTTGGTTTGCGGATGGTATGCTGTGGACAAGTGGTATGTCACACCAGCTTGCTCCCACATCTCTGTCATGTAGGAGGAAATGAAGTTGGTTCTACCTCAACCCAGATGTACGTGTTGCTTAACTGCATGGCAGGGGCAGGTGGGGGAGGTTACGGGGGAGGGGAGTGAGAGTCAAATGGACCAACTATGTCTGTTCCCAATGTTCAAATGCAACACCTACAGCTGGTAAAGTAACTCACAGTGTCTTAAGGATAGGTTCTACAGAATCTCTGTGCTTCTGCACATCCATGGCCTGTAAGTAGAATAAAGGGTCCAGCCTATCCTGTTTTGTTTTTAATGCCGAAGGCTACGTCCCGGGCCAGTGGCAACTGGAAGTTCCTGTGCATTAAAGGAATCAAAGCCTCTGGCTTGTTCCTGGCTCCGGATCTACCAGCTCACTAAAAAGAAGTCCATTCTCCAGCCTACATAGTGTTTCCTGACAACTCCTTTGCTGACCTGTTTCTGGGCTTCCTTCCACAGCCCCTCAAGCATAGGGCACTCCTCCTGTGCCTTGTGGAAATCTTCCTGGGAGGCCTCCTCAGCAGCTAGCAAACCTTGCACCTCTGAAAGCGACCCAGACTCCAACAACTGATCTGCTTCAGGAGCCTTATCCTCTCTCCCTTCCTTCCTCTGGAGCAGCAATGATGACCTCCAGGATCATTGCCTATCCAGAGTCTGCTGTACCCTACAAACTACATTGCCCTGGTCCATTGAAATCCAGTATGAGCCCAGTCCCACTCTGAAACTGATGTGAAGTCTGTGCTCTTGACAACATAGCTGATGGTGTCCAAGCCATGAAGGCTTCTGGTCCTGGTGCTAAGCCAGGGCAATCAAATAATTGCCCAAGAGACACCCATCACCCTGCTTTTCCCCTACCTTGACTTCATTCATGGCCACCCTGCTATTGATCTCAATCTCAACCGTTACAGTCTGAAATTCATGCCTTCTACTCTGGCTACCAAACCTGTATACGTGGTTCCAGGAAATATCTCCTCTGGCTTAAGGTACTTTTTCTCAACCATAGTGCAGAAATCTCCAGTATCCCTCAGGCAATTAGTTTCCTCCCATTTATACAAACTTATTGCATAAATCCCATTGCTTTTGGATGAATGTGTTTCAGAGCATACGGGTCCCTTTTCCAAATGTTCAGAGCTACTAGGTTGGGCACAACTG
Source organism: Lissotriton vulgaris (assembly GCF_964263255.1). Classification (NCBI taxonomy): domain Eukaryota; kingdom Metazoa; phylum Chordata; class Amphibia; order Caudata; family Salamandridae; genus Lissotriton; species Lissotriton vulgaris. Next base: position 95,755,795 of record NC_141695.1, read on the forward strand.
GGCCCTCTCTGGCTCTTTCATCCATGTGGAACATGCTTGCTATTACAAGTGTTGCAGGGGTCAAGATCTTTTGCTCAACAATCTTGTGTCCCACCTGGTGGCACTTGAAGCAAGTAACCAGTCTGGTCTTGGAAGGACTTCCCTGCCATCCCTTCTCAATATGCCCCTTCCTGGATATACAATTACCATTCCCATGTTTGCTGGGCCCTCCTTGATTCCCATAAGGCACGTCCCCTCCAGTTTGGAACCAGTCTGCGGTTGAGTTCTTCTCCCCTTTGGCTTAAATCCATGCCCCTCTAGCCTTTGTGAACTCTGTTATCTAGCTACTTGTCAGCCAACGCTTCACATTTCTCTGGATCTCTGAAATCATACCGGTACTGCCTATGTGGAGTAGAATACTCCTCCTTGAGATGCTCTGTCACCATTAACTAGTTAAGGGACTGAAAGTCCTTGGCCTCCTCTGACTTACCCACTGATTTCAATTGCACAAAACACCATGAATATACAAGTTGTAAACGCAACACCATCCGCTCTCTTCTAGTACCGGAATCTCTAACTGTATCGAGCTGGCTTCAGTCCAAACTGCCTAAGCAGAGCTTTATTTGTTCACTCATTGACTATCTGGTAAGCCACAGGCCCTCCCCCGATTAGTCATGTCCTTTCCAATGGTGTGCGCCCCATTAAGACAGCTGCCATAGACACTTCATTTAAGGCCTGCATCTTACCTGCAACTTCAAAGCTCACAAGCCATTCCAAAATGCGCTGACCTTCTACATATACATGTACAAGATCTTTTGGAACCTTGGCCACAACCTGGCCTGAAATGGATGTAGAATCAGTGATCCCAGATTGAGTTGTCATTGGTACCATCCTAAGATGATCTCTCTCAAGGGCTATCCTTTCCATTGCCAACTCTTTCCTTTTCCTTCAGTTTCTACACCTGCTCTGTTTTTCCTCCCTTTCTGTTTCTCCGCTCTCTCACAATTACTCTTCTCTGGCCCATTCCTGCTGTCTCTCCTGCCTCCTCTCCTCTTGTTCCCAGTGAGCTAGTCTTAGCCCTCTCGCTCTCAAACTCTCTGGCTTTCACATCCTCCTCAGCCTTAGCTTTCTGAAGTGCCAACTGCAAGCTCAAAGTCTCTGCTAGTCTCAACCCGCCCAAGGTATTTATACCTGGAATTGGTGAAATTGGTACCCCAGAAATTTGAGGTGGTGTACACACCTAAGGTATTCTAGAAACTAACAGTGGTCACTTTCTTGGTAAACCTTTGGAAAATGAATTCAGGGACACACCCTGAGTGTGTTTGGAATATATATGTCCTAAAGGGTCCTAGAGCCTGAATCCACAGTGCTCTCTTCCTGGATTCCTCCCTTGGCTCCCTCTGCAGCGTCAACTACAGCTTCATTCCTTTCACCTAGTGTCTCAAACTGGTCCGTAATGAAATTAGCAAGAATCTCTCTGTCACTGCTCCTGGGATTTCTCCACCCTTTGTCCCTATATAAATGCTTCATCTAATCTGTGGACATGGTGCTGAGGTCTATTCCCAGCCCTGTTGTCTATTGTTACACGTGTCACCTTTGTGAGTAGAGAAGGAAAACAACTGGACTTATTGTACTGCTGATGCAATTTGGAGATGGCCAATGCTACACCTGTATCCAGGCTTCTAAATGTTAAGCATCCCACCGCTTGCCGCCAAGTGTCAGAACTCCTTCTAGAGGGCACAGGGTATACAGGGGTCACTTGAGCCAACCATGGGGTTGAGGCCTTTTACTCCTGCTGTCCTGGGACAGACCTACTATGGATTCTGAGCATATGGACCAAGTGGACATTTAGAAGTTAACTCTAAATGTCAGCGTGATCCGACCAGTCCAAGGCTACATTAGAGTTCCAGAGCACATCTCAACCAGGGCTTGCAGTAGTAGCAGCTGAGTTTAGGTGAGTTCGCCACACATATCCAAGGTGGGCTGCACACATCGGGGACAGTTCCTCACACACGGTCACACTCCTGAAGCTTCCGGAGGTTCTTTGCAGCTCATTCTGTGGAGTAAGCATCCGTTCCTTCTCCTGATGGGGGGTTATTGCAATGATCAGGACATGGGTCCCTCGCCTTAGTGATGGTGCACAGGTGCTCCCCCAGTGGCCTCACTCCTCCGGCGAGGGGTTGCATATCAGGTTGCATGTGTTGATGCTTCTGGTGACGCCCTCCGGCAAATGGGGTCACTGTATCTTCAAGGTAGGCAGGCTCCAACATGATGGACACAGTGAAGTCCTTGGCGGGTGCCCCTTCTGGTGAATTTGGTCACCGGCTAAGCCCCAATCTGCACAGTGCTACACACTGCTTAATTTATAGTAGGCCATCTCCTGGCATGCAAGGGTCGCTGACTTTGTCCTGAACATGTGACATCGCCTGATCGGTACAGAAGCCAATTCCAGACAGCCTTGCATGTACAAATGGGGAGGTCAGCTCCTGTCCTGTACACAGGCAATGACCTGATCAGTGCAGCTGCCTCCCCACACCTCTTAAAGGGAGCCCAATTGACATGTCTTCCAACTAGACCTCACTCCCTCCTCTTCTTCACAAGGCACATTGGTTTTGGTTTCCCTGAGGGATCTCCCCTTGCCCAGCAGTGAGAACAGTAGGCCTTGGTCCCCAGTCCTGGCAGATGATTTCCCTCCTCACACAGCCTGGCTTACAGTCCATTTCCATACACCTCATGTGACTTGTTGTCTGAGTTTTTGAAGTGCATGTTGGGGGTCTGCTTCCTATTCCTTCCTATTGAAGTTCCCACTCTTCTGCTCTCTCTTCCTCTGAAAAGTAGTCTGTCACAACAGGAGTGACTGCAAAGCTGACTGCCCACAACACACGCCATGGGAGTGCAGTGAGTTCACACCTGGATGTCAGCCACAGTGATGTGTATGAAAATGTTAGTCCAGGGCACCAGCCCTGCTCTTTATGATTCTCTAATCAGCCCCATCTCCTTCCAGGGATGTGCCCAAGCCCCTTCCTTGTAACCTCTCATTGGATCCAAGAGCTCCCTTAGAAGTGTACGCTGGAAGCCTGGATCTCCTTTCTCTCTAGTGTGTGTCCCATGCAGCTTACAGGAATGCAGAAATGCTCACATCTGTCTCTGGGATTCCCCTAAACCCTCTCCTGCTATTTCACAATGCAGGGTTGGGTCCTGAGGATCCTCCATGCAATGTACCATTCACAGGCACACTCACACACCTTTGAAAGTATATAGCAGGTATTCACTGTACAGCACTGTATCCCTCAAAGGCACATTTATACCCAGCACATGCATTCAACCTGCACATGTGGCACAGTGCTGCATTTGCCTGCCATACTACCCTTCCAAGGCACAGACACTCAGCACAGATACACCACATATGCACTGTCCAGCACTACACATGAAAGGTGTGAGTTAAGCACACAGCAGTGGAATTTTAAAATGAGTGAGTCTGTAGGCCTTACTCCAATGGCACAGGTTAAAACTGACCTGTTCACTCCTACTGATCACTACACTGTAGGCTGCAACCGCCACACTAATGCTGCTTAACAACTGGTGAAGGTAGAATCCTTTCACCACTGAGGGCAGTGCTGTGTGTGCTCCTCCTGGTCCAACAAGATCACAGCCCATGAACCAGGCCTGTGTCATGGCACATACACATGATCAGGATTTACCTATGACTACAAAAATCAGCATTAGGGACCCTGACATCAGTTCAGTTGGGCACTCAGGGCAGGAGTGCATGTCCATTACCATGCAGAAGACTTTAAAATACCAACACTTCCTCTTTGCACTAACTGTACTTATAAAGCTAGGATTGAAAAATTAAGTGGTCAGATATTGAGAAGGAAGTGTTTCAGGACTGTGACAAAGAAGACCTGGACTTGGAGTAATGATTACTGCTCAGTAACCGAGTCATTACCGCTTGTGAGTCTTCTTTGTTCAGTCATTACAAATGAGAAAATGAGAAATTGAGTGATTGGTTGTCAGAGAGAAACAAACTGCACCAATTAAGTCACAGATGTTGCATATTTAAACACGGACACAAAGCTGCAGTTGATAATGTACCATGAATTTGTGAGGGGGTGATCATGTTGCTGTGCAGCAGATATCCTTCATGAATGCTCCGCTAAAAGCTACCCAGGATTCAGCCATCCCCATAGATGATTTTCCATGAACCTAAGGAGGATGGCCTTGACTGGTATGCTCCTAGAATTTGGAAATAGTAAGCTAGATCCACCTAGACAGAGTGGATGTGGAAGGACAAAGACCTATTCATGAGATACCATAACTCACAAAGTGTTAATAAACCTTACCAAAGGAAGCGGTCCCTGGTGTGGGAGAACATGGTGGCCAGCTTGGAGGCAGGTCGTAGGATCACTTAGAGCAGGAACTACTTTCCTGTGTTTAGGTTGAGCCTATGGCAGTGAGCATTCGCTGCATAGGAAATCGACCTCTTAGAATCACTTCAGCTTCAGTAGAAGCTCGTGCCTGTGGTCCTCACACACGATTGGCCCTTGCGTCTGGCTTTAGTACGCAATTTGCCAAAAGGCCTGTGGAGGTCCCAGCTTCTTGTGAAATGTTTACTCCCAGAGCGTTTTTGCTCTTGGGAGCCAGCTGCGGCGCGCAGGGGCCATCTGCTTTTAATTAGCATGCCTGGATTTGCTTCCCACGCAGTGTCTCTCCCACCTCATGCAGGCCATGGTTCTCGGACTTTGACTTGGGTCGGTACTGACGGAATAAGATAGTGCTCTAGGGCCACCTAGTGGCCATTGTAAACGGTATTTATATGGCACTTACAACTCCTGATGGCAAGAAATATTAGCATAATGTTGACTAGCGATAAAATATTAGCTATTTACACAGCACAAGCCGCAACATGACTTGGCAATGAGTGCTCAATAATCGGTGATATTGTTTATTTAAAAAAAAGGGATGCAGGTTTTATCGCTCCTTGAAGGATGAAAGGCAAATGGTTCTCTCCTAGGATTTTTAACTCTTGCAAGCTCATTTTATGGGCAGGCAAAAATAATAGTTACCACAATAATGATGCGGGAGCTCAATCACAGATACAATCACATTTATGACAATACTTTGTCGGTACAAAGGGGGGTGGTGATGGACGGAGCATCTGAATCAATCAAACACTCACACCCAGTCAAAAAATCTGGGTTTAATCCATCACCGTTCTTTAGCCCACTCTGCCACCCCAGTTCAGACATGGCTATATGCAAATCAGTCTGACCCTGTGCCTCATGGGAACAGTCCAGCCCGAACTGCCAAGCCATGTCTTCCCTGGACCTGAAACAAGCTTCTGAGGACGGGTTTCTGGCATTCCAGCCGTCTTTAGCCCGGCTTGCTTGAATCCAGTGGCAAAGTGAGCAAGGGACTCACGTCTGAGCATACCCTGCCACACTTATGGCAGCCAAAAGCGGTACAAAAGGGGGTGGTGATGGACGGAGCATCTGAATCAATCAAACACTCACACCCAGTCAAAAGATCTGGGTTTAATCCATCACCGTTCTTTAGCCCACTCTGCCACCACAGTTCAGACATGGCTATATGCAAATCAGTCTGACCCTGTGCCTCATGGGAACAGTCCAGCCCGAACTGCCAAGCCATGTCTTCCCTGGACCGGAAACAAGCTTCCGAGGACCGGTTTCTGGCATTCCAGCCGTCTTCAGCCCGGCTTGCTTGAATCCAGTGGCAAAGTGAGCAAGGGACTCACGTCTGAGCATACCCTGCCACACTTATGGCGGCCAAAAGCGGTACAAAAGGGGGTGGTGATGGATGGAGCATCTGAATCAATCAAACACTCACACCCAGTCAAAAGATCTGGGTTTAATCCATCACTATTCTTTAGCCCACTCTGCCACCCCAGTTCAGACATGGCTATATGCAAATCAGTCTGGCCCTGTGCCTCATGGGAACAGTCGAGCCCGAACTGCCAAGCCATGTCTTCCCTGGACAGGAAACAAACTTCCGAGGACCGGTTTCTGGCATTCCAGCCGTCTTCAGCCCGGCTTGCTTGAATCCAGTGGCAAAGTGAGCAAGGGTCTCACGTCTGAGCATACCCTGCCACACTTATGGCGGCCAAAAGCGGTACAAAAGGGGGTGGTGATGGACGGAGCATCTGAATCAATCAAACACTCACACCCAGTCAAAAGATCTGGGTTTAATCCATCACCGTTCTTTAGCCCACTCTGCCACCCCAGTTCAGACATGGCTATATGCAAATCAGTCTGACCCTGTGCCTCATGGGAACAGTCCAGCCCGAACTGCCAAGCCATGTCTTCCCTGGACCAGAAACAAGCGTCCGAGGACCGGTTTCTGGCATTCCAGACATCTTCAGCCCGGCTTGCTTGAATCCAGTGGCAAAGTGAGCAAGGGACTCACGTCTGAACATACACTCCACACTTATGGCGGCCAAAAGCGGTACAAAAGGGGGTGGTGATGGACGGAGCATCTGAATCAATCAAACACTCACACCCAGTCAAAAGATCTGGGTTTAATCCATCACCGTTCTTTAGCCCACTCTGCCATCCCAGTTCAGACATGGCTATATGCAAATCAGTCTGACCCTGTGCCTCATGGGAACAGTCCAGCCCGAACTGCCAAGCCATGTCTTCCCTGGACCGGAAACAAGCTTCCGAGGACCGGTTTCTGGCATTACAGCCGTCTTCAGCCCGGCTTGCTTGAATCCAGTGGCAAAGTGAGCAAGGGACTCATGTCTGAGCATACCCTGCCACACTTATGGCGACCACAAGCGGTACAAAAGGGGGTGGTTATGTACGAAGCATCTGAATCAATCAAACACTCACACCCAGTCAAAAGATCTGGGTTTAATCCATCACCGTTCTTTAGCCCACTCTGCCACCCCAGTTCAGACATGGCTATATGCAAATCAGTCTGACCCTGTGCCTCATGGGAACAGTCCAGCCCGAACTGCCAAGCCATGTCTTCCCTGGACCGGAAACAAGCTTCTGAGGACCGGTTTCTGGCATTACAGCCGTCTTCAGCCCGGCTTGCTTGAATCCAGTGGCAAAGTGAGCAAGGGACTCACGTCTGAGCATACCCTTCCACACTTATGGCGGCCAAAAGCGGTACAAAATCTGTCTCCAAAATTTAATAAGGACCTTCACACCAGGAGTTTGGCAAGTGAGTAGCTTTTTTTAAAAAAGTTTAAAGAGCTTTATTGAATCAAGTAAAAGGCATAGGTCCAACAGCAAACAAACCTTTGCAAGAGAAAAGATCAAAAGGATAACAAAACAGAATAAAAATGATAAGGGAATAAAAAATGACAGGATAACTAACAGTGATATATATCCCACAGTATGAAGCAACAACGAAAGGTTGCATCTTGAAGCACAATAGCATTTAACATTTTTAAAAGAAGGGAAATATAGGAGAGGAAAGGGAAAAAAAGAGAAGAAAGGAAAAAAGAAGAAAAAAGAAAGAAAAGGAAATAAGAAAAGAGGAGGCGAAAGAAGAGAAAGAAGAAACAAAGAAAGGAAAAATAAGAAATGACCTCATCAAAAACTATATAGAGAGTTCCAAAAAACATTATTATATTATTGATGCGAAAACATACTCAACCTTGACTAATAAAAGCTACAAAAGCAAAAGAAAGAAAACAAAAAGAAGAAAAGAAAAAGTCATGGCAGTTGTAAACAAAAGAAGAGTTATTGTTACGAAGTACAGACAAGGATACATAATTAGTGAGTGGAGAACATAAGGCTTCCTTACGGATCATTTGTTGAGGCGTGCTGATGGACGCACTATCCAGTCTGTGATGGTAGCAGAGAAGATTCCACCAGACGGAATAGGAAACTTTAGGAGTATCTTTCCAATTAGAGGTTATTACCTGAAAAGACATAGCAATTAGCATATCCACAAAGATAAAAGCCTTACAGGAACCAATCCATATTCTAGAGTTACTTCCAAGGAATATAAATTAAACATCGAAAGGAAAGTTAATTGAACAGATGGAAGATATAGATTTAAATACTTGAGTCCAAAAACAGAAAATGTTGGGACAATGGAAAAAGGAGTACATTAACGTGCCAGGGTTATGTTGACAAGACCAACATAGAGAAGTAAAGAACAATCTTTGATAAAAATAATAGAGGGTCTGAGTGGTGCTAGTATTGCAGGATGTGTGGTGTGTGTGAGCCAATTTAGAATTCCACGCTGCAAATCAGATTCCCATAGAAGTTCAATTTTAGTCTTGGGGCGATCAAGCGAGGAGAAATGGAGATATTTATAGATGTGTGAGGCTTGAATAGAGGAATAAGTGGATAAGGGTTCAAATATGGAGTCCGAAGAAGAAGATCCAGAAAGGAGAGAGAATCTATCAGTTAAAAGCATTCTTAAAAAGTCGTATCTTGGAAATAAGGAGACTGGTACATAAAATTTAAGCTGTACCTCTTGGGGGGTGAGGAAAAGAGAATCTTTAAGTAAATGTTTGACGAGGAATATCCCTTTAGAAGCCCATTGTTTCCAAAAAATGGTACGATTCGATAATTTAATGAGTTTATTATGCCACAGAGGAGAGTCTAAAATACTTGGAGAGGTGACTGGGATTTGCAATTAACAGGGTAGAAGGTAGAGATAATATGTGAAATCGTCGGGTGATTAAAAGAACGAGGTGGATTAGCAAAACTATCCAACATGGGAGATAAATATGATAGCCCTTGACGAATTAAGAAGGAAGAATGATATTGTCGGAAATTAGGGAAGTACACACCACCCCGGTCTTTAGGAGCTGATAAGAGGGCTAAAGAAATGTGGGCCTTTCGTCAATTCCAGAGAAATTTACTTAGAGTCCTATTAAGAGTTTTAAAAAACTTTAAAGGAAGTCTAACTGGTAACATGGACAAACAGAAATTAATAACGGGAAACATCATCATTTTGATGGTGTCCAAAGGGGAGACCATTTGTCTGTCATATTATTAACTTTTAAGAGAACCTCATCCAAATTAAGTTGGATCGTTTTTGCAACAGAGGATGAGTATTTAATCACCAAACAGGTAATACTACTAGTATTCCATTTAAGGGCAAACCCTTCAAACATGCTCTTTAAACAGTATTTATTTACTGAAGGACTTCGGATTTGGAGAAATTTAATTTGTTCCCATATAAGGAGGCATAGGTGGAAAGAAGATCTGAGAATGCAGGTAGCGATATTGATGGATTTGAAATATATAGCATGATATCATCTGCATAGGCCATATATTTTATTTCAACTTCTTTATGGTTAAAGCCTCGGAAGGAAGGTGAATGATGCAAAGAATGTAAAAAACGTTCAAGGGAAAGAATAAAAAGCAGAGAAGAAAGAGGACATCCTTGACGAGTACCCCGTTGTAAGGGAAAATAAGACGATTGGGAGCCATTAGCAAAAACTGAGGTGGTAGGCGAGGAGTATAATAAACTGATCAAAGATAAGATGGAGGGTCCAAAACCATGCCATTTGAGAGCGTGCATTATAAAAAGCCAATGAACGCGGTAAACTGCTTCCTCTGCATCCAGGGTTATGGCAGCAATGGGGAAGAAGTCTTAGATGCTGAATGAATTATATTTAGAAAGGTTCTGGAGTTATCAACTATTGTCCTCCCCTTGACAAACTTGGTATGCTCAGGACTAATCAACTCTGGGAGAAATTGATTGATATGAAGGGCTAGTATTTTGGCAAAAATTTTACAATCTAAGTTAATGAGATCGGGTGATAGTGAGCACAAATGGAAGGATCCTTATCCTTTTTAGGGATTAGACAAATCATAGCTTCCAAAAAAGAACCTCGAGCTTCTTTGCAAGAAAAAAAGTATTGAAATAGGGTGAGAAGATGAGGCAAAAGAATATGGGAGAAACAGGAACAAAATTCTGCAGTATGGCCATCAAGACCAGGAGCCTTATCTTTAGGTAGCTTAGATAAAGCAGATTTGATCTCAGAGAGGGATATGACATCTTCCAAAATAGAACAATCGTGAAGCGATGAAGAGCGGGGAGGTAATGATTCGAAATAAGAGTCTAAGGCAGCATTAGAGGGAGAGGATTGGGGGTTATATAAAGTCTTATCAATTTCTGTGAAACATTGTAATATTTCGACATCTTTGAAACAATCTACACCAAACTCAGCAGTAATCTTTACAATTCTAGACCTTTGAGAATTGACCTTCAGATAGTTCGCTAGCAACTTACTGGCTCTGTTACGGCCTCCATAACATTTTTAGTTAATTTTCAGTAATGTTCGAGAAGCGTCCTTTGTAGATTTCCTTTTAAAAGCTAATTTTGCCTGAACCAAATATTTTAGGGTATCAGCATTATTGGATGAAAAGTATGCACATTCCAGTTTCTTAATGGAACATAAGATAGACGCCGATTCTTTACGATATTGCTTCCTTTTGTTAGCAACATAATCTATAATAAATCCCCTAGCAGTCGCTTTAAAGGCATCCCATGTGGTATGAAAAGGCATATCAGGACTATCGTTGAGAAGGAAAAATTCAGAGGTGAAATCCTTAAAGCGTCCAATAAACACGGGATCCTTGAGAAGGTAGTTATTAAATGGCCAACAGCAGGATTTAAAAGACTGGGAAGGAAGATCTAAATTAATAAGGACAGGAGTGTGATCGGAAGTCAAAATGGAACCAATTTCAGCATTCGATAAGTTGGGGAGAAGAAGTGGGCTCAGAAAAATATGGTCAATTCGGGATGTAGAGTTATGAGTCGGGAAAAAGAATGTAAATTCAAAAGAATCAGGATTGAAAATTCTCCATGCGTCTACCAACCCTCTAGAATGTATAGTGTTTACAAAAGTTTTTTGCATTGTATTAGGGACATTTCTGGAAGAGGATTTCCTATCAATAAATGGATTGAGAATCTGATTACAGTCGCCCCCCACAATGAGATTAGAATCAGAGCATGCATGAAGTGTGTGTGACATGGATTGCCAGAATTTGGGGTCAATGTCTGTGGGTCCATAAATGTTAAGGCGAGAAATATGTGAACCATTTATGAGGGTGTGAAGAAGGAGCCAACTACCATCAGTGACCTTCTCACTCCCCACAGTAAGGGAAAGGGACTTATGAAATAATATCAGCACTCCAATTTTCCTATCCCTAGATGGGGAACTGTGGACATCACCAACCCATTGCTTTTTAAGGGAATTTATATAATTATCATTAAGGTGCATTTCTTGTAACATAGCAATTTACATTGTAATTCTGAAATATACGTAAGAACTTGTTGCTTCTTAATTGGATTACGTAAACCTTTTACATTCTATGAAATAATTTAGACATTATCAGTCATAACAATGGGAAAAGAAACATATTCTATAGCATAAGTACTGTGAGGGTTTTCAACAACATGAGCACAATCAAATGCAAGGAAGTTTTAAGGACAGTAAAATGTCTATTAAAAACGACAAGGTTGTACATTTGAGTGGAAAAAGGATAGTGAAAAGGAAAGATACAAAAAAGATGATAAGTAAAGATTTTATGAAAAGGGAGTAGACCAAGAGACAAGGAGAATATAAAAGCAAGATGAAGTACATGGACGTAGGTCAGAAGAAAGAAAGTTGAAGAAAGGAGGAAGAAAACAGAGAATAAAAATAAAAGACAAGAGGAGTAGAAGAGAAGGCAGCATAATATAATTTCCCCTTGGCACATCAGGTCTGGCCTTACCAGGCCTAGCTCCTGTCTTCTCCTTGACTTCCCTGTTGGCCTTGGGATGGAGAAGACTGATTTTTACCCTTTGGCTTGGACTGCAATAAGAAGGGCGTCCTGCAACCCCGGGAAAGCCTGGTGACCATAACTAATGGCTGCCAGCAATTTTGCCATTAGGGCAGTCAGTATTGGTCCGGCCGTGGGGCTGATCAGATGTAAGCTCATTTGCTTTAACCGGAATATAATCTTATTGGCCTTAGAAGACTGCTGTTTCAAGTGAATGTTTGCCTTCGCCCGTTTGGTGAACCAAACCCCTAGATAGTTGTAGGATGCCACTGTACTGATTTGCAAATCTACCATTAACCACTGCACTTTCTTTTTCAAGTGGTAGCTCCCAAAAATGACGACCTTTGTTTTCCCCTGGTTGACTGTAAGATTGTTTTCGTTGTTGAATTGGTTCAGTGTGTTTAGGGCTGTCTGTAGGCCCGCCCTCGTGTGGTCCATTATGGCAGTTTCATCGGTGTATTGTAGCATAGGCAGCCTCATGCTGCCTTATCTCGGTGCTGCTAAGCTGGCTCCTTAGAGGGCCTCCCCCAAATCCACTGTGTACAGGTTAAAGAGGATGGGGGCCAGCACGCATCCTTGTTTCAACCCGTTGTTCGTTGTTATTTTGGGGGACACTGTGCCGGAGCTGGTTTTGACCCGCGCCCAGGTGCCTTATTATAGTGATCTAATTGCATTTAATTGGTTTGGCGGGATGCCCCAGTTTTCTGATTTCCACCATAACCTATTTCGTACCACTTTGTCGAAGGGTGTGCAGTAGTCAATAAAGCAGCAAAAGAGTGGTGGATGTTTCATTTTTGCTGCTTGAGTTGCAAGGTACGCTACACCAGTATGTTGTCCTTTGTCAATGACAGTGGTCTGAAGCCTGTCTGGTAGAAGGGAATGATACTTTTTTCTTCTGCCGATGTCTTCAGGTCCTTTAAAAAGAGGCGGGCATAAGCCTTGGCTACAAGGTCGAGCAGAACAATGAGCCTACAGTATGATGGCTTTAATCGATCCCCTTTTTTAAAAATTGGGATTAGTATGAAGCCCCTCCAAGAATCAGGGGTTTAGGCTGTCATAAAAGAGTGGTTATAAAGAGGAGTGAGGACGGGTGCCCAAAAATCAGGGGCCTTTTTGAAGATCGGTGCGGGTATCCCATTTGGCCCAGGGACCCCATCATTCTTCATGTTCTTAAGTATCTTGATAACCATTTGAGGGTTTGTCTGGGCTTGGTAGTATGTGTGGGCAAGGGAATATCCTAAAAGGTAACAAATACCCAAAGTCCACTAAGTATCACTGAAGGTGTAAGGGAATGCCCTGCTTCACAAGCACCTCACACATGCGACATGGTATTTCTGCATGCTTCATATGCCTGTCACAAGCTCTTTCACCACTGCTTCTCCTTTCCCTGTGTGAATCATTCATGGATGTTGATATTGATTTCCATCATCATAGATACATCTGATTTTACTAGTACGGTATGGCCTGAGTCAAGGGACCATACACAGCATGCCCATATTCACACTTCCATATGTGTGCATGTTTCCAAATATCTCTTTGCACACCTCGCTTGAGAATTTTAAATGAATCTTTAATCCACCTTGACTAATTCCATGGGGTTTCCTTTATTCCCATTGAAAGAAATATTAGTGGGATTATCTTTGACTTGAACTTGTCCCTAATTTATCAACTGGGTAAAACAACTCATATTTTGCCACTTCTTGCCCTGTCGCCAACTTCCTCGTGTGCAGGAAGGGATGGAAGCAGGATTTTGCCAGAGCCAGTCCCTGTGGCCATAAACAGCAGGAAGTTGAACAGCCGTGTTGGATTGGACACTGCACACAACCAAACACAGCCCATAGTGTTTATTGGTGCAGAATCCAGCCGGAAGCCAGGCCCTGTGGCTCACCTCTACTGCACATTGTAAGAGACTGTGCAAATCGAGTGATTTGGCTCAATATGATCAAAACAGCACAGAAATTCTCTAAAGCAAATGACGTTTAAGTAGCCCTAGGATGTTGTATGTGTAATGTTACTTGTTGCATCAGTAATATATATCTTTATGCAAAGACAGAAGCAGCAAAATACTAGTTGGGCGGCACACTATGCTAAGTACAGATTTTTAGCCTGCGTATATTTAAGCCACGCCCTTAATCACATCTTCTCCCCACTCACCCTTTTGCTTCTCCCCTGCAATATTGCCAAAATGTTGAGTGTTTGAGCATGCTAATAGGGGATAATCTGCTGCATGGCTAAATGTATAAGGTCCCAAAGGCGAGACCTATTGGCTATGCCAATGCTTGTTTTCAGATGACGTAGTAGAGTAGGTAACACAGTGGAGGCAGGAGGAATTGTACTGAAGGAGAAAGGACAGAGATTTATCTTAATACAGCTGCTTGAATGGGAAAACTGTAAGATTCACTGCCAGGTCTTGGGCGATATGACAGATATGTGTGTGCAAGGGGAACCATGGGAAGCCTGGCACCCAGGTGGAAGATACAATGTTTAGTGCAGGGGGCAGCATTTCTGGTTCAACCCGCTATAGAGCCATAGAGTCTGCACCAAATGAAAGTGAAGATAGAGCAGAGAAAGTTCTTGGGGACTTGCTACCTGAAGATCACACCCAGAAAGCCAAAACAAACTCAGACGATCCTACAGTGGAAATTTTTTTGCTGCCATTAACTTTAAATATCACATCTAGATTTGTTATATCCAAAGCAAACCATGGAGGAGTTAAGCGGTTCCTCTGGCCTGTTTTGGTTAAGGCCTTCACAATGCGTCTGGAACAGTGTGCAGATGCCATTGGGCTTTAAATCATGTGTGTCCTGTTCGCTGCATATGTCGGCAACGGATCCACACGAGATCTGTATGTGGTGCATGGGCGAGCACCACAACTCCACCAAGTGGGATGCCTGCCATCAGCTGAAGCCAAAATCCCTGCGGGAACGTCGGATGGAGCTGCTGTCCGCCCGGATGTCCCGGTCAGAGTCCTCGTAGCACCGGCTTCCGTCTCCAGCGGAAGGATCCAAATGCTGTAGTCCTTCCTCCACGCTGAGGTCTCTGTTCAGGCCAGATTCTGGAGTAGTTTCCATGGAGGTTGTTTGCCTGCCTCAGGTAAGCACCGGAAGAAATCACGGAGGTCGTCGACCACGCACAAGTGTGATATTGGGGCCTGCCGCTCCCGATCTTCACCGGACATGAGCCCTCAGGAGTCAGCCCCCGCCTACCCTCCGTTTCCTGGTGCTGGGGCGACTCAGACCCAGATGGAGTCCTATTCCAGGGCTCAACAGGCTTTCCGTGGGTCACACCCTCGCCCTGGCCCACCTTCGGACCCCACAGGGTGTAGGGACTCAGGTCAGGGGTTCCCCAGCGGGTTCGCCCTTGGCACCAACCGAGTGTCTTGACTCCGGTTCTGGAGTTGCTGCGACTTCGGGACACGGCTTGGATGGGCAGCCTACTCTGACGTCTATCCCTCCTGATGCGTCTACGCATAGTCCTGCGGGGCTCCCTGCCTCGTCGCTGGATGCGGCTGCAGGGCAGAGTTCGACTTCAAGTCGACTTCGTTCCTCCCCGCAGGCTCCTGCCTTGGCGAAGGTCAAGTCGACACCGGCCTGATGCTGAGTGGATGAGTCCACTACGGAGGTCGTCAGCACCTCCGAAGCCATACCGACGTCAGTCGATTCCGGTTCCGTCCCCGGCTGTTCCTCTGCTGGAGGACATGACTCCAGTGGGTTCACCGTCAACAGGGTTTTTCCATGCTCCACGGAGCAGGGGCCAATGGGGCACTGGCCGGATCATTTTTCTGCAGGGCCTCTGTCGTTGGGTGGGCATATTATGCTGCAGCCATCCTCAACGGATGACTTGCTGTCTCCACCTCAGATGGCCACAGAGGCTAGCGTAGACTTTGCGAGGGCAGTTAGTCGGGCTGCACATATCTTACAAATGCTGCCGCCCTCAGTCTCCCTGCCTTGGGATCCTTTGTTGGATCTCATTCACAAGGGCACGGTGGATGTGGAGCCTCTGTAGCCATTTGCCAGGTCGTTGTATGATGTCCTTCTGGGGACTTGGGCAAGACCCTCATCGGGTAACCTCATGACTTGTGCTGTTGTGCATCACCACCAGCCGGCTTCAGATGACCCTGCCTGTTTGTTCCTTCATCCTAGGGCTCAAGACCTGGTAGTCTAGGCTGCGCTTCCTTCCTCCCCTCTACCGTTGCTTCCCCCCACTCTGGAGTCTAGGTGGTTGGAGTCGTGTGGCCGCAATGTTTTTGCCTCCACCAGCTCCGGCCTTCAGTCCCTAAACATGACTTGCGTGTTTGCTCGGGCTACTTCTACCCTTTGGGACTCTGTCAAACTACTCCTTCCCTCTTTACCAGAGGGCCCTCGTGCTGACCTGCTTCAGCTTATTCGGGATGGCTGCGACATGGCGCAGTTTTCCATCCGATCGGCCATGTACACCACTGACTATGTGGGTCGGGCTATGGCCAGCTCAGTTTCCCTGCGTCGCCATGTGTGGCAATGCGATGTCGGTTTCCCCTAGATTGTTTGGGAGCGACACAGGGATTTACCCTTTGATGGGGTCCTTTTTTTGATGAGCATTCCAACTTGGCGGTCCGGCATCTCCTCTCCGGATTTCCACGACTGCCTGGTTTTATTCCTCTCTGGTGGATTTGTATTTTTGTGTGACAATGTTGTCACTGTTTTTTCTGAGTTACATCTCTGGGTTCAGACTCTATGGCTGCTCAGCCAGGTTTTTCATTCCTGTGGTGCAGCTGGGTCACCTGTTTATGTGGTTCTTTTTGATGTCTGCCTGTGAGCTTGTCTCAAGAGGTGTCCTTGTTTTCTATAGGGATGTGACGTACCTTATGTGGGGTATTCGTTCGCTATTGTGTAGCTGCTGTTCCTTGCCAGGAAGTTTTTAATGATCCCGTGGAGCTCTCTTTGCTATTGCCTGTCCCTCTGGGGATTTTTTTTTCTGTTTGTTATGCTGTGGGCATCTCCTTTGTTCCATGCTCTCCTGCTGTGGAGGAACGCATCGTCTGTTGAAAACCAAGGACTGACGTGGCCCTTTCCTGGAGCATCTGTATTGCTGCCTATGGTTGTTCTGTTGCAGTTTCATGCATCTGTGGAGGCAGTTTGCTCCAGTGTATTGTTGGGGCTATGCCGTATCCGACTCACCCCAGGGGGTTTCATGTCATCCTACCTTGCATTTGGCTCATCTTCCTGCCTTCTTTCTGCCCTTAGCACTGTTGGCCACCTGGGGCGTGGGTACGCACCACTGTGGGCGCTTCATTCTGTTTCGCTCCGGATCAGTTCTTTCTGTATTCTGGGTGGGCACCACATATGACCCGTACAGTGTTATGTACTATCACGGGGGATCCGTAGTGTTCCTTAAGCCACTGTCGTGGCTGCACTCTCTTACTGTGGCCTTCTTCCCTGGGATTGAGGAAAGGCTTGGGGCATACCCTGTCGGGGGTTGGCTTATGAGAGGTAGAGTTTTAACCAAAGCGGACCTCTATTATATTTTGCATGGTGCCCCTGTCTTCCCTCAGGAGAGCCCCGACTTGGGCTCAGGTTTCTCTGTTCATTGTCACACACAGCTCAGGGATTCTTCTCCTGGCCTCCGCTGCGAGTTTCAACCAATTCTCCGGATGTTTTCTGGGTTCATCCGGTCTATAGATAGCTACTTTTTCAGACTTTCTATGTCTGAGTGTTACTGTCTTCTTCTTGTTGGTGCGATAGTCAGTGTTACTGCCTGTATCGCGGTGGCTGGGGCTTCCTTCCCGATCGAGGTTGGGGTCGTCCTATTCTGTGGTTGAACTGTATGTCCCGTTTCGTTTCACCGACAGTGTTAACATTGCTACCTTTCAAGTGACTTTCAATGCTCTAAAAATACCCTTCCAGTTTACCCTTGATTGTCACTTTCTGACTTTCAGCTTTTTCTGTGTGCTGTGTACGCACACAAGGGGGCAAGCATGTAGGGTGTCTCTGCAGTGGTTCCTGGGGTTTGTTCCAGGTTCCTCTTTGTCTTTTTATCTCTCTTTCTCTCTCCCTCTCTCTCTCATGGGAGATAGTTTTGGGCATGTTCGGCTTGCCGGTAGCCCTTCGTCATTTCTCAAAGGGGTATGATTACCTGGTTGGCTACCTGGTGAGGTGCTCTCTTCTCTGTCAGCACGCACATGCTGTGTTGTTACGATTTAATTGAGCTATGCATTGTTTGGTGGGCTTCTCACGGTACACAATGCCTGTTTCGTTTATTCTTGTAATTCACATCTAGATATCTCCTGGTAATCATACTTTGTATGTCTGGGCATAATGCCCTCTGCCCTGACATGTCTTTGTTGGCACTTAATGTTGTTTCGCCCCGATTGTGTTCTGACTCTGTTATAATATTTAAGTACCTTCGCTGGGCCTTTGTCTCTTTCAGATCCTCGGGTCCTACACTCAGTTTCCCTCTTTTCGTAGAAGTCGGTGGCATTCTGCCATTGTGCACTGATCTTTCTGGTTCTGTGACTTTGTTTCGTCCCTTTCTGGCGGACAGTGGACTTCTTTTGTCCTCTGACGATTTTTGGTACCTTGCTTCGCTTGCTCATGCTCCGCCCTGAACTTCAGGGTCTGGTGTCAGCTATGCTGGTTAGGCTGAGCCTTATGGGTCTACTGTCAGCCTTGCTGACATGGCGGCTCCCAACTTGTTTCAGTCAATGTTATTGACGGACTACTTCCTCTGGGAACCTGGTGGGGCTCGGTCACAGACCCTCCTTCAATAGGGTATAGCTTTGGTATCTTGTCTAAGTTAAGGAATCTGTGGCTAGATATCTCTATCAGATGACCAAGTTACTTACTTTTAGTAACAATTAATCTGGTAGAGACACAGTCTCTACCAGCCGCAGATTCCTTAATGCCCTCTCATCCTCCCCATTCTGCAAGGACCTTTCCAGGTGGGGTTCTACCACCATGCCTCCTTCCAGGTGGCCTTGATCTTCCTAAGGTGTGGTCTAGTTCCTATACCTCCGGGGCTGGGTGTTTCATTCTGTTGTAGGCATATTGGCTCTCCACCCATTCCTGTTTTTGGAAGGCTAGATTATGTGCTTTTCGCTGCTTCTCCACCAGGTTCTTCCGGCGTGGAGTTTCTCATGTTCCTACACTCCCTCATCTGTACTCCCCATTTCTTTGGGGTCTCCCTCTTTCTGCTGCAGTCAATTGGATTGAGGTTCTATTTGACTATGCTCAGTGCATAGGTCATTGATTGTGGGTGGTGTGGTACCACTTCTCTGTGGTTGTTCACTTCTAGTCATTTGCCATAAGTCACGTTGTTTTAGCCCTGTGGTCCTTTTCAGTTACATGCTTTGGTCACGGACTGTCTATTATTCAGTTCTATCCTATGGTTCCGAACTGCCCTTTGATTGTCATGTCATTCATTTCCACTGCCGTTGTCTCTAAAGGGGGACACGGCTCTTCGCTGTGGTGAAACTTTTTCTTGGGCGGTAGCTCTGTTCGTTCCCTTCAGTCCCTCCAAGTGTTGAGTACATTTTCAACATGTGGTTTCATATCATTGCTGTTTCAAATTTTTTTCTTCTTGGTTTTTGGCACACTGTGCCTATACTCTCACAATTTTTTGTAGTGGCTCCGCATTGTGGCACAGAAAAGTTTCACTGTAGAAAAGTGATGTCAGCAAGCCGAGGGGGTCTTACGTGGCTCCATTAACATCACTCCCATGGACGACATCAGGACAGAGCCGGGTGACACTGCACCCCCCCCCCCCCGGTGTGAAAAGGTACTGCCGTGGTAACATTTTTCCTGATCCAGTCTGACGCCTGGGGGTATTCTAAGTTACGGAATCTGCGGCTAGACTGTGTCTTTACCAGATACATCATTACCGAAGGTAAGTAACTCGTTCTTTAAACCTCATACTCTGTTGCTGCTAAATGTTCCTGTGGTGTGAATGTGCTACTTACTAGGCTGACCTATCATAAATGGTTGTTTTCCATTAAGGGACTCACACTGGGCTCGAAAAATCCACTCGCCCGCTCGCATTTGCTAGCCAGATTCAATTAGGACGAGCTATTTTTAGGTCCTACTCGCCCTTTCTGGCGAGTAGAAAGACAAACTGACTTTGACTTCTGCCTCTGAAAGCAGAACATATGGGACAAGATAGCAAGATTTAAAGGCCTCTTTATTGCTCACAAAGTGAATGACCAATACAAATGCCTTTAAATCTTGTTAAATTGTCACATTTGCTTGTCTTTCAGCGACAGATGTCAAGTGAATCACAGTTAAGTCGAGTAGATGTTTCAAGTTATTAGACCTGCAGATCTAGTGAAATTTTAATGATTTTTTGAGCCCTGTCACACAGCACTTTTCCCACTTCCTCTATTGAATGAATTCTTTTATGATGGCTTGCTTTCCAGACAGGTGTGCACTACCTTGCCCCTTGCTGCACAATGTTAAATGTAAAACTAGAGGATCAATAAACAGAGGCTTGGTTACCAGGAAGCCCACGTGTAAGTTGCAGCAGTACTTCATCACTGAGCCAGTGTCTATCCTGCCAAGCTCCCATTTCCAGCCCCGTAAACTTGTAAAAAAGGTTTCCTTATATATAGAATTTGAATGCATTAGTGAGGTATAAGACTTTGGTAACATTTAGTATTTTCTTAATGAAAACATCTGAAAAACCCTAAAACTTTTTTTTTTCTTGTTGCAGGTTCACGATAAGCGATACCTCGGAATGTGCTTACCTAAGTTATACAAAAGTTAAAAGTTTGGAATGTGGGATTACAAACAAGTGGATCTGCACCAGAGGAACCATGTATGAATGAAAGGACAGAAAATATAATTAATCATGACCACTTTTGTGGTTGTCATAGAGAGTATGTCTAGCACACTCTTAACCACCGTGACTTGTGGAACTTATTATGTGCTCTCCCTTCTGCCGTTTCTTTCCTGCAGCTGGTGATTAACAGACTGTGAAACTGCACTGAGCCGCACAGGGGGATATGAAAAGCTGTGTGCATGAAAAACACACAACCACAGGTGTCGAACTGCGTAAACAAGACCAGATGCTGCACATAGCCTGATGTTGAGTTTCATTCTGCCATTGTATTATCTTAAGTGTGCATCGCACTGGCATAAACCATTTTATGCAATAAAACGTGTAACTAGAATTAATGTGAATCTTAGACATTCCATTTACTATGATACCTGTTCAGGCTGAGGTAGTCTTTCTCCCCACAGCACTCCCCTATAGTAAGTCTCTACTCTTAACGCTGTTACCCACTGAAAGTCAAAGAATAAAGAACAGGTAGTCTGCAGTGCCATGAGATCTCAGTAGCACCTTGTTCCTGTGCTTCAAAGATAAGACATAAAACTCCTGTCTGGTGGAATAATAATGAAAAGTTATTACTTTGGAGGGTGCAAACAGTCACATCAAAGCCCTGGCAAGCAAAATGTAAATTGATACTTGTATAGCGCACTACTCAAGGCGCTTGAAAAAAGGTACTCCTTATAGTGATTCTTCTCAACTCAGAGATTTTAAAATTGTCTTTCTTTTTACTTTTATTTTGTAGTCATCAAATAACAATATGTAAATTCTCAAAAGAAAACCATACACAACATTATACATTATAACATGTAAATGGATAAAGAAGCACACAATAATTGATAATACACAAATCCCCAATGCCAAAAGGTCATAGTGCTCCGTTGGTTGAACATTGGCAAGAAAAGGGTCATCAAGAAAGTGGTCTCAGATGGACGATACTAGGAAAAATCGTACCAATAAAAGGCAAAGATGGCACAGCTCATCAGAAGAAAAGAAGTCTTTTGGATCTTTCATCTGGATTCGCTCAAA
The DNA here is from genome assembly GCF_964263255.1 of Lissotriton vulgaris. Classification (NCBI taxonomy): domain Eukaryota; kingdom Metazoa; phylum Chordata; class Amphibia; order Caudata; family Salamandridae; genus Lissotriton; species Lissotriton vulgaris. The sequence continues at coordinate 95,777,358 of NC_141695.1, forward strand.
AGAGGGCTCAATGAGACGATTCCATGGGAAAATGCCTTACTCAGAGGGTCTAGAGGGCTGTTTGCTGGCCAGTTGTCACCCGAATTGAGACTCTATAGAGGTGCTTTAGTTTGGGCCTGTCTTATCTGTTGGGGTGTTTACCCAGTGAGACCCCTGTTCCTGGTCTCCAGGACTTTGGCCCAGCTTTGTCTCCTACTAGACCTTTGTAGCCTGGCATCTTTCCCCGTGGGATACTGCCTTTTTCTGATCTACTTCCAGGACTGCATGTGGCTGTTTTTTTGAGTATTTGATTGATTTTTTATTTCTGAGGTGTTACCCCCTTTTTGAGGTCTTTCACCTCTTATCATTATTTATTTTACCATTTAAAATTCTGGCCTGTTGCGGTTATGCACACAGCTGTTTCGCTGGCCTTCTATTTTATTATCTTCGATATTTGTTTTTCTTTTATGCCCTATCGTCCTTTTAAATTTGTATCTCTGGAGGTATGGAACTTCACTCCAGCTAGCCTTCCTTCTTCGTGACTTTGCTTTGGATCCACATCTCCTGGTATTATGAACCTCCCACAATGCCGACAGATCGAAAATCCTCAGCTGTTGCCGGGGCCTCTTTGCCCCCCGCGTTTGCTATGGCGGCATCCTGCCCACTAAAGAAATGAAAGGAGAGTTAAACACTCACCGCACCCTTTTTTTTTCTTTCTTCTCCGCCCCCTTCTTCGTTTTCATGCCTGTGCGCTGCTATGCCCACATGCATATCGCGCCCTTATAGGCTGAGCACTAGGGATACCTACTACCCCAGTGCCCCCCTGCGCCATGCCGTGCATGCATAACCATAAACAAACACCTCCACCATAAGATACCCATCATACTCACTAGCTGTATACCCCGGATTGTCATGCTCCACCCTCAGCCATTGCCTGTCCCTGCCATGCAAGCCTCACACCCCTTCCCTGGAGAGCGCTTGGCCTACCTACTAACCCAGCACCCCCCGTTGCCATGCGGGCATGCACCATGCTAACATCATGCCTCCTCCCTCTTTTACACTCCATACCTCACACCCAAACAAGGAAATGTAAAAATCACCATTATTTCATTATTATCACTTATTGTTTATTTATTTATTTATTCAATTTTAAAACACGACATACCCATGCACGAACTTAACTTCAAAAAAGGGGGTTCAACTTCTTCTAAGCCAACTGTGATACCCACCTATGTTTTGGCTGGGAATAATAACTATTTTATTTGCCCTCAAGGTTTCCAAGAAGTAAGCGTCTATTCCACCAAAGCAAGCCTTCAGCCTGCAGCCTCTGTAATTCTCTGAAAGTAACTAGCCATAAAATGCCAAACACTGATGCTGCCCAATGCCCCCCTGTCGCTTCGCCTGTCCCTGGAAGCCCACCTCTCTATAGCGCTGCGAGGCCCCGCAGCCGCCTACATCATCTCGCGCCTCCATAGTTAAATATCTGGACAGACATGCGCCCTCTACCCTTTTTCTTTGCAATGCAAACATTTTAAATTTAACAAGGCACACGTGCTCCCAGGAGGGTTCGAACCCTCGATTCCCTGCCTGCTAATCCCGCGCTTTATCACGGCGCTAAACTGTGCTGCCCGGCTGCGATCCCTGCCAGATGTACTCTAATGGCCGATCGAGGTACCCAAAATCTGAACGCTATGAGGCCCCGCGGCCGCCATCCTTTCCATCGCGACCGCCCACAATTCCCTTGGTCTCCCAGCATATAACACCCTCATTGCATACTGCAATACCGTTGCGCCCGGCCCGCTGCCGTGGTCTCCCCTTTTTTTTTTTTTTAAATGCAAGCTTTAAAATTAACAGGTTACTGACACATTCTCCATTGAGCCTACCAAGATGAAAAGCTGAGCTGCTACGCTGTGAGGCCCACTTGCCTAGGAGAAACACCACCGCCGTCTCAGATCGTCCAGCCTTTTGCAAATCGCTTCCAGCTGAGACACTTCGGCAATCCCTGAGGTGAGAGGACAAAGAGGGCTACTCCTTCGAGACCAGCACTTTTATCAGCCTTGGAGGGATTGCCAGCCCACCTCCCTGCCTTCCCACATTTCCAGGCGACCCTCCTCCTACCTCATTCCACTGAAACAAAACTTATGTCCTCTTGCCCGAAATTCCACTAAAGGCACCCCGCCCCTAGACGCGGGGGTGCCTCTCATTGGTCCCACATTACGTTCTCAAAAAACAGGTGGTAGTGTTCCCAAAGGGAAACGTCCGCACACACTCTACAAAACAGTCTTAATATTTCTATATTTGGTACACATCAGATAGTCTATATCTTATAAGAAAAGTATTCGTTAAGAGGGTGCTACAGAAACTCAGGGCACCTACCACCTAAAGGTGCCGTTAGTGCACACTAAAAGTGTGACACATACATTCAAACAAAATTTTGAGAAACTATTGACAGCACTCCTGTAGGCAAATAATGCTAACAGTTAGGGCATAAATTATAAGCCCTCAGTATATCAGGCTCTACTAGTTATAGAGTATTCAAAAAAAAAACAGATGACAAGGTTGTGTTCAGTAGAAATTGTCGACACAAGGGGTTTCAAAATATAGTCCACTTATTTCGTTTTCTTCAATCTTTATTCTTTCAATTTCCATAAAAACAGATATTCCCAGCAAAAAAATTAGAGATCACCAACACGTGTTTCGTCCTACACAAGGACTTTTTCAAGGCATAAGTAAGGCGACCTGAAATTTGTGCGTAGCATCAAGTTTGAGCAGAACCAACCGTAGTTTAGAAATGAAGCTTAGTATCCAAGGTGTATATGTGGCAGGGTGAAAGATGGAGCAAGTTGCGAGAATAGAGAAAGTCTTCTGATCTATGGCAACTGTCACAATGGTCAGAAAAGCGGCCCAGCAAGTAAGCTAGCTATATATTTGTTCGATGAATGAATGTACGTCTGTTTAAATCGGGTTCATAGTACGAACACTCGAAAGCGGGCCAGTATAATACAGAAAGTCGGGTTTACAACCATGATAAGTTGAAAAACATAATTACGGCTCTCGCATATCCTCACCCAAATTGTCTCCGTCCCACATTACGTCACCATCACGCCGCACCCGTGCTTCTGGATGTATACATCACAATGCCCTCTGAACCCATACGTTAGGGGAGTAGTGTCCCCGTTTGGAGCCACTGTAAGATGCGTAGGGGGAATTCGATCTGCTGATGCAGCCTTTTTTTTGCCTGTTGTTCCATTCTCCTTGGAGGACTATGAAATAGATGTTTTTTCCATCCACCCTGGGTTTTACTCTTTCTAGCCAGCATGCCTTCCACCCTGTCTGGATAGAGCTTTCTCCAACCTATCACCCGAGAAATTTACTCAGAGCCAGTACTCGCCTGAGATTATGAGTGTTTTGCTCCCTTCGCATTGCTTTGGACCCTCATATGAGGATGTCTTTTTCTTTTAGGAACCATCTTGAGACCTCCACTTCTTGTCATCCTTAATATATTGGGAGACAGGAAGGTTTCCCGGGACTCGTTCTGCTGAGGTCTTTTTGACCTGTAGTGTAGTTCCTATATTACCAATAGGCACTGCGCATTGGAATAGTGTATCCTGTAGTTTAGACATAGGACTGAAGTCGACTAGGTCCCTACCGAATATACTAAACTTAATTGTGTGTGCCAGCTAGCTTAGAGGTCACTAAAAACTTTCTCGAATGAACAAGAAGGGATTAGTTTCTGACAACCGCTTAAAACATGACAACTTTGTTTCCCAGGAATAAGAAATATATCTCTAGAGTCGCGGAAACAATAGATAGTTATTTCACTCAGTCAATCGTGCATGCTTCGTTTCACCAGAGGTGCAGAGAAAAAGAGAGATGGGCGTTTTCAATAAAAGGGTATTTATTGAACAGTCTTCTTTCTCAAGCATAAGAAATGAACTGCTGCAATCGTAATACTTGCGGTAAAGTACAGAGCATATAATATGAAGAGTATTATAAAATAGTACTGTAAAAGCATGATATGGTTTTTAAGCCATAAGATACCTAAATCACATACAGTGATAAATAATGACTAAAAGAACTCAACTGGTGGTTCTAAAATACGCCTACCCCGGTGTACCTAAACTAGGTCTAGTACAAGGGAAGAAGTAAGTGAGGTGTAGCCTAGTTTTAGTATTAGTTTGCCAAGAATCTATTCCAAGAATTCTCTTAGGGTCTAATCAGCTCCGTACCTTGGTATTAGAATGTAGGAGGTCTTGTATCTCTCTCTCAGGACTTGATTTCCCATCAACCCGCGAATGTAGGAGGTCTTGTATCTCTCTCTCAGGACTTGATTTCCCAGCAACCCGCAAGGGTAGCCTGGAAACACTGGAGCTGGATTTCTCGGCAAGAGAAAAGACAGCGTCTCTCTCAGTGCGTTTGCTGGAGGGTCGGCTTCCTTCGGCACTTGCTGCAGCAGGGCGTCGGGCAAGTAGATAGTCGAACTGCTCCAAGCCACTGTGTGTATGTTTGGACAAGTGTGGGCATATTTATGCCTTGAAGGTGCCGAGTTTGACGTAATATTGGACATAATAGCGTAATCAGAGACTTAATTCTCTGAAAACTCCATGATTTCTTGGATAACTTAATATTCATGCAGGAGGAAGTCCCTGACTGCTGAAGGCGGGTTTTTCCAAGAAATTGTTGTAGATTTTTGGAACTAGTGGAAGTAGCCAAGCCATATTAGGACTACTTGAGCTATGTCTGAATATGGTTATGATTTCTATGCCTATATAAGGATACCGTATTTTATACCTATATAAGGGCATGAATCGGGAAAATGACACTAGGGTGCTAAAACGCTATACAACACCCACTCCACGTATTATGAGTAATATTACTAAATCTATGAGCATAAAAAACATAACTTAAAACATGTGTTCATAATTCCACCCAAAATACATGAAATGCATTTAAACAAGGTTATAGACATACTTGAGTATTTGTCTTGCACACATTGTATAAGCTATTGCTGTCACAAAGAAATGCTATCTAAATAAGACATGAAATTACAGTTATGAAATGGCTCTAAATTTACAGAAGAAAAAGGTTGAGATCATTCCATAGCATATTATATAAACTGTTATCGTTTTCATGAGATAATGCCAAATGTTTGTCTATAGGAAGTATCAAAGGAATTTCGTGCTGTCTAAGAATAGTTCTACTTTAAGCAGATTACTAAGTGCCAAGTGAAAAAGGTCTATTCTGGGATGAAAAGAAAAAGTTTTCAAATGTAGATTGTAGAAACATAGAGTTCCCAAGTTAAAGGGTTTGTTTTGAAAAGCCCAAGGCCACATTTCAGAGTTCATGGAACGCTGTGTGCACTTTCAAAAGTTATTCTCGGTGTCGGGAGAAAACTTCAAATCATCTAAGCTGGCAAAGAAACCGTCTACCACAGTTGGTGAAAGTGGAACTACTTCATCAAGTAGATCAAATGTGCATAGATGTGAAGCATCGCCGTCAGCGTCATTTACATTAGTAATGTTCGATGTATATGGTACCTGTGTGCCTGTTGTTCCACGTACCTCACCAAGAACTGGATTTGCTGGTGAGATCTCAAGGAATGCCGTCATCAGGATTGGCAGCCGTTGGGGGCAACACGATGCATGAGTGGTTACCGGACCTAGCAAGGCATCAACATCCGTTGGCAGTGCTGATGGTAGTTTAAGACAGATGTCTAACACGCATTCTTCCCTGCAAAGCAGGCATCGTAGAACAGGTAAGATGCAATCTTGCCAGATTGGTCTGAATGAAAGGAACCAAGTGGTATTCATATCTCTTAAACAAGCCAAGCCAAGAATCTGTGTAATTCTGTCAACTAGGAGAGCTTGTTCCATGGTAGTCTGGGTATCGTTGGTGACTGGACTTGCCATATCGGAGCAGGAGAAATAAAAATAGATTTCCTGCTACGAGTCCCAAAATGAGAGGCAAACCGCCGAACACAGAGTACACGAAATTTGGAAAAATGCAGAGGACTGCTTCAAATGGTATTAACAGTCCCGAAAAGATCGTCTGAAATATATGTGCGATGCCACTGGTATCAGACATGTTTAAGATTTTACCTAACATTTCTGCGAAATGTACTGGGCAGTTTGTTGATAATTAGGCATGTATCTCTGCAGAAGTCCTTGCAACTTGCAGATCATACGTTTCTCTAGACGAGGTCAGTGGCACAGTTTTTTGTAAAAGGATGGATTTCATTCTGCTTAAAGTATCAATTCGTATAGAAGAGACATTCAGTGAAGGGTATAACGCCTTCTCCCTGTCTGTATTACTCTTTGGATACAATACTTGCATACAATAAGTGACCCTGGCTGACACACTAACCAGATAGGCTCTTCCTGGCAACATGCCACAACAGCTGTGATCGTTGGGCATAACTCCCATTGGAAAGCTGCCTAAAAATAGGTTCTATCATGGCCGCTGGAGTACCGTGCATGTGGCAAGAAAGGTTATTTAAAAAACCTTCGCAGGCTTCATGTAAATTAATACCTTCACATAAAAGTGTACGGCTTAGTGAGTTTTTACAGATCTATGTAGTAAGAAATACCACCTTTCCCCCACTCCAACATTTGTGTGTGTATGGTAAAGACCAGGTCGACTTAATGTATCCTTTACCCAACCTTTCATACAGGCCTGCTGGCATATGCTGTAAACAATACTGAAATTGGAAAATCGTCACTGGTATCGAGATGGTGCCATGTATTATCCATTCAACGACAGGTTTCACAGAAACAGTTATTGGTAATCTTTCCTGTTTTTCAATGCTCAGCACTGTATAGTCTGCTCCTCTTTGTGCCAAAGAGATTTGTTTATCTGTAAGGTTAAAGACAGAAAACAATGACGTGGTATTGATTAGACGCCATGGCATGTAGCCTGAACGGAGATTTTGTAACGTCCAGCCTAGCAGCATTATAGAACGTAATTGAGACTGGCCATGTTGTAACATTAGCAAATCTTGTTCTATTATGTCAATGACAGATAATACAATGCTGTCCAAAGAATAAATTCTGGAGGACAGAGTCGTTAACCCATTGTCCACTACAGAGAGTGCTTTCTCTAAATTAATATGATCAATTTCTCGTATTTTTTCTGCAGTTTCCATTTGCGTGATTTTCCAAGCTTCGTTGTACGCAGCGTATATACCGGCGTATATGAAATGTTTTTGTCGTTGTTTTCGAGGCCCGAGTAAGAAGTCTCGCAAGTCAACATCTTCTTTAAGTAGAGTTAAGTATTGTTTGATTTCTGGAAGTGTGGATTTCTGTAGCCAGTCAAGGCATAGTTTTCCTACACTGTATGTGGTGACTATCCCTGGATGTTGTCTCTGGGAGTACCTTGGATCTGGCCTATTCATTTTGTACCCTTCTGTTTTGTTCATGAATCTATCTTGACAGTTATTCGTGTCTATGGGCCAGATTAACCATTGTTTCCAATCAGGATTGGTTCTGTGTTTTAAAATCTGTTTTACGTCTACCTCCTCATCTGCAGTGCCATTACTGTCAGGTGTGGCTTTAGGTATGGACGGTTTGTTTAAATCTTTTATCTTAACCATGCCAAGTCAAGATGCTTGTTGAACAGTGTCATTCAAAAATATTATTTGTTCTGGAATAATGCAGGCTCTGAACAAGGCTTCTAAACTTGCACCTGCCATTCTTTTGTGCCCCAGACAGTGTTTGTCTCAATGTTGTCTTTCCAAAAGTTATACCCTAATGTACACAGTTGAACATAAAAGTTTGCAGAGTTAATTTGTTTAGTATTGGTCACCATGGTTTTCAGTCCTGTCTTATTTATATTCTCAAAATAAAATGTTTCTGGATTTGTCACAGTAAAACCTGTAAAGTATGGACATTTCTCATAAAATGTTTTAGAACTGTCTTTTGGTTGTGTTGGACAATGTTCCCATTGACTACAAGTAAAAACATTTCTAGGATTTACAGATTTGTGCAAATAATGGTGACCAAAATGACTATAACAATACAGTTCTTCATAACTTGTTGAAACTTCCAAGTGTTTGCTGACATTTCTAAGTCTGACATCATATTATTAACAGTTTCAAAGTCCCAATCATCTGAAAAGGTGCTGGATGAAACAAAATCACTTAAAGAAACCTTAAACTGGTGAGGAATCTTCAACAGCTGCACCAGGCCATAAATGTCATAATCAGTTGTGTCCCATGCTATACCACCAGGTATAGGAATGGCTGTGATGTTCACTGATGACAGGTCCCTTCGCTCACGTTGGGATGATTTGTAAGGTTGTAGGTGTAAGTGGATGTTCTTACTTTCTGTGTCGATTGTATTGTATTTGCCATCTATCATCTGTCCCAAACTCAAAACAAGAATGAGCCATAGTAGTAGAAATAGTACACCTAATCCTATTCAAAATTCAACCCATGGCGAAACCAGATATGTTTTCTCAAGTTTATGAAAGAGTTCTGTTATTTCTTCTTTAAAATCTTTATTTGATTGCGTTATTTCGGGTTCACTAGGATCCTCAGAAAAGTTATCGAAGTTGATAAAATAGCCAGAGGCAGTTCTGTCAATTGTTGGTATTGCATTCAGATTTTTTGATATCACTGTAGTTCTTCCTCCTTTGACATGTTTGTATTCTCAGATTCTACATCATTGTAGACAGGAGTTTCTTAACGAACTGATATTTGGGTATCAAGAGGGACAAGTTCCATGGCTGTGTTGCAAAGTCCTTCTTTTCTCACTGTAGGTTTATCAAAGGTGATAAGTCTTTCAGTTTGAACCTCTTGAATAGTAGCTAGATTTGGTTGTCTACTACTTCTTGGGAGTCCACTGGGCCTATTACTTATTATCGGCCACATGATGTGGTTTTACCAGGTCAATTGATACTGTTCTGTTCTCTCTTTTACCAGCAAGCGGCGGTAGTAACACTGATCTGTTTCCAAAAATTGCTAAGACAGGTACAGCTTTTCTATAAGAAGGCCAAAATTCCTTCTTCACCGTGATCTTTTGCCTGACTAGATCCCCAATCTTTGGAATCCAGACAGGTCTTGCTGGGACAAGTGGTTTTCTGTCAGTGGTCGTCGCCTTTTGTATTTTGTTACTCAGACTTCTTCTTGTTTCATTTAAGTCCTGTAAAACAGCCAAACGGTCTTTGATATCAAGGGGTTTCTGTTCCACCACTGAAGTGCGACAATCAAGGTCCTGGATAAGCATTCTAGTACCAAATAATAATTCATATGGAGTTATTCCCCCCAGAGAATTATTAAGACTTCTTTGGACACTATTTAGATGTTTGACCCACCCGTCACCCAAACCTAATACCCTAGCTGTTATACATTGCTTTATGTCACAGTTCTTTCTTTCCACTACCGCATTTCCCTCAGGATGGAAGGGACTTGAAAACCGCAATGCAACGCCCAAGCTGGCCATGACCTCCTTGTAAGCTCGAGAGCTAAACTCAGGACCCTGGTCAGAATGTAGCGTGCCGATTGCGTATGTGCCAATAAAGACTCGCAAATCTTTTATAACAGTTTTGGCGTCAGCCGAGCGCTGGGGCCACATCCAAATGAATTTTGTCCTAATAGTTTTTGTGGGACCGCATTTGTCTATAATGACGTCTGCGTGTAGATAGTCTAATGCTGTCTAACAGTGGTGTCTGTACTGGGCAGGCTACACTGTAGTCAGGTACCTGGTGGCTTTCGCTGCTGCGATCTCTGTTGCAGTTAGGGCAATGTATTACAAAATTGTAAACTTCAACGCCCATTCCCGGCCACCAGTACATCTTTTCTAATTCTATTAAAGATTTTAAGATACCTTGATGTGTCAGACCCTCTCCCATATGTGCTTCGTATACCAAAGCACATCTCCGGTTCCTGTTTGGAATGACTCTACCCCCCACTCCAGGGAGTTCGCATCAATTATGTATGTATTACCGATGGGGATAGTTTAGTGGTAATGCTGCATAGTTGCCTTTCATTGAGGCTTTGACTGCAAACATTGTTTCACCGTCTATTTTTGTTTTTGAACGAGTGATTGCAGCTACGGAAGCCGTTTGCACAGCTGCCTTCGTGGCCTCATCAGCCAATGAATTCCCTTCATCCTGAACGCCATCACGCTGATGACTCAGTGAATGAATCACGTGAGTCTTTTGTAGTTCTTTTTGCAAAAGAACTACTTGTTTTCATAATAGTTTATGCTTAATTGTGCCACCTTTAGCGTCTCTGAAACCGGTTTGAACTCAGTTCCGCAAATATTCATTGTAAGATTGGACGCAGTAATATGAATCGCACACTGTGAGTGTGGGGAATTCGCGATCGGTATTTTCAAGCGCCATCTTGAAAGCGTGTAGTTCAGCTCGCTGAGCTGTACAGTCTCCGAGTGATTGAGTTTTAGTGACCATAGGTCTGAATTTACCTTCACGCCAGCGACCTTTAACAATCGCGCACGCAGCACTATAGGCTTGTTTACCCCCAATTGCGGGTTGTGCTGATCCGTCTGTATATATTATACAGTCGTAATGTTCAAGTGGCAGAATTTCAGTCGGCAGAGGACATTCTTATTCATATTGTAGTAAATTCTTGTGTCTTCAAGTATGGGTCAAAAACGTATTCAACGTCTGTTGAAGCAAGAGAATTAACCCATTGTATCCATCTCAGATGTAAAGCTTCAGCATTTGGAATGCTTGACTTTGTCACTGCCTCTAAAGCAGGTACAGGTGTAACGATTTTTATGCGTTTACCTGTGTGAGGGCTCTCTCTTTTGCTACAGCAGTCTGAACCGCTGTGAGTATTTTTTCTGTTGAAGTGAAATTAATTTCAGCTTGTGTGTACAAGTGTGATTTATATGCTATTGGTACCGTCTCACCTTCGTTAAAGGTTAGGTATGTGAATCCGCATCTCCCTGGGATGTTTCGGATCACTAGGTTACGCACGTTGTCGCGTGTTTGTAACTGTGTTTTTGCTAACATGTCTGTTTGCACTGTACGCAAAATTTCTATGTGTTTTTGTGTCCAATTAGTTGATTTGAAATCAGGTTTTATTAGTTTGTAGAGAGGTTTAACCCTTTCTGCGTAGTTCAGAACATAAGTTCTTCCGAAATTCAGGAAACCTAGAATTGACTGTAAGTTTTTCAGCGTTTTTGGAGGTTGGAGCAGCGCACATTTCTCTAAAAAGTTTGCTGCCAGGCTTTTGCCTTCACTTGATAACTCATATCCCAAAAATAGGACGTTGAGGTGGGCAATTCGTGATTTCTTAAAATTGAATTTGCCCCTTCAGAGGCGAACCCAAGTATTATGGTGTTCACTCTTTTCAAGTGCACGTCCAAATCATCATCTGTAAGATAGATGTCATTGACATAAGATAATGCCTCATCATCGTACATTTGTAGTATCTCTGTTACTCTGGTTGAAAATAACCCTGGACTATTCTTGAATCCCTGGGGAAGACGGCAAAATTGTCGCTGTGTTCCCATAATTGAGAAAGCTGTCTAATACCTGCTTTCAGGTGCAATGTTTTGACAAAAGAAACCATTTAAGATATCTAACGTAGTTTTATATTTTTTGCGCACATTGTTATTCATCAGTGCTGCACTATGTGCGTTTTGTACTGCAAATGTTTTGCAACAAGAGTTTAAATATCTGTAATCCAAAACTAGACGATATGAATTGTCCGGTTTGGAAACAGGAAATGAAGGACTGTTCATTGATAAGGTGCATGTTTCAATCACCCCTTGGTATTCAAGTTGATTTAAAATCTCCCTGACCTGTTTTTTAGCTTCCTGTTTTAGGATATTGCCTTTGCATTGTTGGTTGAGTTTTCAACTGGATTTTATGGTTAGGGGAATCCTCATCATAACCTACATGATTTTTGTACAATGCTGGAGCTTCGGCAACAGCCCATTTACTGGCATAGGTGTATTTTTTATGAATAGGAATGTGATTACAGAAGGCTGGCATAATGATCTCTTCACCACGTGGGCACTCCCTGACAAATTCAGGTGGCCAGTCTTGTTCAGCTAGTTGGATGTCATAACCCTTAAAGAGCTTTTCTCAAAAGAGTGCTATCATTTTTCTTGGTTTGTCCCCCTCCATCCGGAGTGTTACTTGATATAACTTATGTGGTACACTAACCCTGGTATCTGCATTTTCAACTTGGATGCTTTCATTCAAGTCCACTGTCTCCAGATGATCCTTCAGGATCTTGCAAGCTATGGTGACCTCTGCTGCGCTGTCTAGCATTGTTTGGGCCCATTCCCCGTTCTTGAGTTGTGTACACAAGATCTTCGGCATGTCTGATCTTTAGACTTGCTACCTACATTTTTGGAAATTGTTTGTTCTTATTTTTTTAAATGTGCTGTTTGTCTTTGAACTTCACACGTTCTTCATTTTGTTCTGATCGTCCTCTTCTTTCGGATTTCTGTGAGGAAGTCTGAAAGGTACAAGAGGAACGAGTATCAGTATCTTGATATCTATCAGGTCTTTTTCAAATTATCCCTGTTTCTAAGGTTATATCTTTTTTTAGAGGGCTCCTGTTGAGGAGACCTTCCTCTGGACTGGGAACGCTTCTCTGTATGAAGTGTCTGTTTACTGTTTTCTCACTTCTTTTTAGGAGTAGTGAGCTTATTTTTAATAAAAACTTTTTCAGGATATTCAGTTAGTTGGGGTTTTAATGGTTTCCCACCCAAACTATCTCTACCTAGTTCTTCATAGTATTTTTCAATAATTCTGGCAAGCTCATACGGTTGCTTAGTAATATCTATTTCTTTTAGTTTTTGGCGGATCGCCACTGATGCTGCTTCACCTTTTATGTTTGCTAATAGTATAGCTGAGACCTGTTTGAAATCCTTCAGTAATTTCATACTCAGATTTAAGGCGGGCTCTGGACCGTATTTATTTTGAATCTGTCTTAGAACGTCTGGTATTACCGCCATAGACGGAACACCATGTGTTTTCGTGTAGATTGAAGCAAAAACTATACCCCAAGTGTCACAGTGCTCTACGTGTGGTGCAATCCCCATTGGTAAACAGATTGTTAGAATCCTGTGTTTCTCATGAGGTGTACTATCAGGAAATACTGCCTCTATTTGAGTCATTTTTTATGCTAACCAGAACGGAATTTGTTCTAGTTTTGCGGGCAATTTACCAATGACTGACTGTATAGTCTGTGGTGTTATTTTGTTTGTGTTTCCCTGATGAGGGGTGTGCTGTGGAATTCTTACAGCTGGTTGGACTGTGAAAGTCCGCATGACATATTGAACCAATTGTCTATGTATTTTAATTAACTGTTTCAGTTGAGCTAACAGTTCTGGACCTGTCATTCTTTAAATGTCAGGATGTGGTGTATAGCTGGCTAGTAACGGCCATGTTGCTCCTGGTCTCCCTAGTGGGCCAAGCCTGGTAATGTGATTTTTATGTTATAGGGTGCCTTTAAACCAGAGCTGATGCTCTTGGTAAGTTAGTGGAATTTAGACGTCCTCTAAAGGAACGTATTCCGCTGGAGGTTCCTCTAATTTATAGTAGTGGAACTTGTGTGTTGCTGCATTTGCTGCAGGAAAAAGAATCTATGAATAGAATACCTCTGTCTGCCAATATTCATGTGCCTCTATAACAAATATTACTTTACCACCTCTTGGTGATATTCCATTTTCTATAAGTTTTATAGTAATGGTTTTCCCTGTATTTGCCGGGATGAGTATAGCATCCGGGTCATTTTTTTGGAGACTTGTATCGTCTAAAACTGCCGGAGCCAAAGATTAGGTGCACAACATTTTGGTACACTGTATCCTTCAACGTTGAACAAACTAAAAACTAATACATAGGATTGTTTCTTCCTACTCAGTTTAAAGCAGATATTTTATCCTTTAACCCACTCCAGACGCCTATTGGAGTATTTTACGGGAAAAAGGGGTCAGTGTGAAAAGCACGACTGAGTTACTTCAGTATCTAGCGTTAAATTATCGCCTTAGCAAACGTTGGGCCCCATGTAGTGTAGTTCCTATATTCCCAATAGGCTCTGTGCATTGGAATAGTGTATCCTGTAGTTTAGACATAGGACTGAAGTCGACTAGGTCTCTACCGAACATACTAGACTTAATTGTGTGTGTGCCTGCTAGCTCAGAGGTCACTAGAAACTTTCTCGAATGAACAAGAAGGGATTAGTTTCTGACAACCGCTTAAAACATGACAACTTTGTTTCCCAAGAATAAGAAATATATCTCTAGAGTTGCAGAAACAATAGATAGTTATTTCACTCAGTCAATCGTGCATGCTTCGTTTCACCAGAGGTGCAGAGAAAAAGAGAGACCGGCATTTTCAATAAAAGGGTATTTATTGAACAGTCTACTTTCTCAAGCATAAGACAAGAACTGCTGCAATCGTAATACTTGCAGTAAAGTACAGAGCATATAATACGAAGAGTAGTATAAACTAGTACTGTAAAAGCATGATATGGTTTTTAAGCCATAAGATACCTAAAATGCATAAAATACATACAGTGATAAATGATGACTAAAAGTACTCAACTGGTGCTTCTAAAATACGCCTACACCGGTATACCTAACCTAGGTCTAGAACAAGGGAAGAAGTAAGTGAGGTTTAGCCTAGTTTTAGTATTAGTTTGCCAAGAATCTATTCCAAGAATTCTCTTAGGGTCTAATCAGCTCCGTACCTTGGTATTAGAATGTAGGAGGTCTTGTATCTCTCTCTCAGGACTTGATTTCCCATCAACCCGCGAATGTAGGAGGTCTTGTATCTCTCTCTCAGGACTTGATTTCCCAGCAACCCGCAAGGGTAGTCTGGAAACACTGGAGCTGGATTTCTCGGCAAGAGAAAAGACAGCGTCTCTCTCAGTGCGTTTGCTGGAGGGTCGGCTTCCTTCGGCACTTGCTGCAGCAGGGCGTCGGGCAAGTAGATAGTCGAACTGCTCCAAACCACTGTGTGTTTGTTTGGACAAGTATGGGCATATTTATACCTTGAAGGTGCCGAGTTTGATGTAAGATTGGACATAATAGCGTCATCAGAGACTTAGTTCTCTGAAAACTCCATGATTTCTTGGATAACTTAATATTCATGCAGGGGGAAGTCCCTGACTGCTGAAGGCTGGTTTTTCCAAGAAATCATTGTAGATTTTCGGAACATGTGGAAGTAGCCAAGCCGTATTAGGACTACTTGAGCTATGTCTTAATATGGTTATGATTTCTATGCCTATGTAAGGATACAGTATTTTATACCTATATAAGGGCATGAATCGGGAAAATTACACAAGTGTCCTAAAACGCTATACAACAGACCCACCTTGTTCTAAGCCCTCGTGCTTTGTGCTGAGGTAAGTTGCAGTTTAAACATCTCTGATAGCCTGTATCTAGGCACAGCGTCTGCCATTTAGACTGGAGGATTTAACACTGGTGTTTTTTATTTAGTAACCTCCCACAGTGCCATTCACCCAGCAGTATTTTCATCAGTTTTTCCAGACTGTTGGTTGGGACTTAGCATCGCTCTGTAAGTATGGACAGCAGGTCACTTGTACTCACGTGGCTCTTCATAATCCGGAGCCCTCTCACTTGGTGCTGGGCGAGTAGCCCAGGAAGTACGGCTATGTTCACTTACTTTTGTTTTTTGACTATTCTACTTTATCTATGTTTTATGTCTACACAACTTGGGAGTTATTATCAATTTCTGCGATGGGTCTGATTCATGTTCCCTGGTGGTATCTCCTTTTTTATTACTTATATGACGCATCTGAAGAGAGGACTTGCATGATTCTGGTTTCCTGTTTAAAGTCTTTCACACTTTTCTTATTCTTTTGATCGTAGGTATCTTGATCCAGTATGTTATTTATGCCCTCATGAAGGTTTTGTCTGTATAGTCCACTTTTTCATATGCTAAAGTAGTTATGCTTGTTTTGATTCATAGGACATTCTCGGTGACCTGTTGCAAGAGCTTACTTTCCCTTTTCTCCTTTGGACCTGGCATTGGGTCTGTCTGTAGCCCTGAAGAAGGAAGACCTCATTCGAAGGTCGGTACCGAAATGTGCGTCAGCGTTTACTTGGACTTCGGTTAGACCAGGACCACTCTAGAAAATGAGACTGTAACAAATCCAGGAATTCTGGGCCATTCCACAGTTATGAAAAAGACTAAGTTATTCATCCACTGAATGTGATATGACCTATGAATCTTTCCTGTCCCAGTCTACTGAGAAAGATTTACTGTTGTTTTATTCAGTAATGTATTTGTGCACTTGAATGATTGAAATCTGGGTATGGTTGTGTATGATTGGTTTGAGTGGATGCGAGTCTGTTTGAGATGAGTGGTTGGAGGAAGTACTCTGATGCACTGTCACCTTTTGGCATCTGTAATTTGTTCATTAACAATCATTGTGTGTTTCTCAATACATTTACATGTTGTCTTGTATAATATATTTTTTTGTGACAATTTGTATATTTTTATGTGATGACTATAAAATACAAGAAAAAAGAAAGAAAGAAAATTTGAAATTCTCTGAGTTCAGAAGACTCACCATAAAGAGTGCTTTCTATCTTTATTTTACAGGGCTTTGATGTGAGTGTTTGCGCCCTCCAAAGTAATAAGTTTTCAATATTATTCCACCAGGCAGGAGTTTTTGTCTTATCTTAGGTATGTTCCCCTGGTCCTGCTAGTGTATTAGTTTGCGGGGGCCCTCTCTTTTTGATTTTTTTGTTATTTGACTGCCCGTTGCTGTGTGGGACTATGTGTCTGGTTTTGATGCATACTGGTTCCTTGTTTACTTCACCTTTATTCCTTTGTTGGGTCTTGATACGTTCTGAAACCTTGTTTTCTGCACTTTTATTCCTTTGTTTTTATTCAGTGGCAAACTTTTGGTGGGTTTTTAGTTTTGCACCCAAATTTGATATTCACCATATTGCCTTTACTATTTTGGGTCGTTCTTTCATGTTATCTTTAGGGTTGTTTCTCGAATTTGTTCAGTTAGGAACAGCCTGGGCCATTCTCTTGGGGGGTGGGGGGGGTGTGTGTGTGTGTGTGTGTGTGTGTTTTATATATAATAGTCCCCAACCATATCTGATTAAGGAGCACTCGCCATCGTGGGGGTTATCTCATTTATTGCGCAGGTTACATCAGGCTATGGACAAACCGGACCGCTTTTCGAAAGACAAGCTGCCATGCCTGAAATGCACCATATTGGTGCTTCTATTTTAAAAAAATATTCATTAAAATAGAAGATGCACCACATCACGCAGCGATTGCAGCAAAACCCGGACAGGATTCATACACATGTATGAATCCAGTCCGGGTTTTGCTGCAAGTGGAATAAGGCATTTTGGGAGTTTTCTTGAAATACAGTGAACTGATAGGCATGAACACGGAATAGCACATATTGAAAACAATATATATATATTGAAAACAATTCAAAAGCAATTTAGTTTGAAGGACTTCACTGTTGCAGTTTTCGAAATAACGATGATTATGCTTTGTTTAAAGAATGAATGGCCATCAGCCCACATGCTTACTTGTACCCAATCGCTGTGTGATGTAGTGCATCTTCTATTTTAATGAATATTTGTTTTAAATAGAAGCAAACTGCTTTGCTTCATTGAAGCGAGAGCAAGGAAACCTGTTCTCGCTTCAATGAAGCAAAGCAGAATTGCTTTTCCACAAGGGGAGCTGTTGACATGCAGCTCCCCATGTGGAAAAGCAATGCCAGCTCCTGCAGGACGCGGGGAGCCGGCGGGACCGTGGGGGCTCAACGGAAAGGGCCTGCCCCGGGGGATGAGATCCCCAGGGATAGAAGGGGCACGGGAGGAAGGCCCTATTGCCCCCCTCCCCCTCAAAAAATAAAGGCCGACCCCGGGGGATGGGGTACCCTGGGCCAATGGAGGCCTCAGGAGGGGGGCCACGCAGCCCCCCTCCATGAAGAAAAATTATATATGTGGCCATGGCCCGTGGGATGGGGTCCCGAGGCCGGACTTGGCCACAGGAGAGGGCCCACGCGGCCCCCTTCCCGTTCATATATATATATATTCTATTTAAATGGCCAGGCCCTGGGGGATGGGGACCCCAGGGCCCAAAAAATTTAAAAAGAAGGGGGACACACAGCCCCCCTTCGAAAAAAAAAATTAAAAACACACTGCGATCGTGCCGGAGGCCCCACCCCCTCCTAGCAACACTCTGCAAACGTGCCCTGTGGCGCGTTTTAAATGGGGGAATTAATCCCCCTTGAATCCTGAGGGCCCCTGGGGGACAACTAGCCCACCAGGTACCTCCAGTAAGCGCCACAGGTCTACGTTGTAGAGAGATGGTAAAGGTCATGCCCCTTTTTACACCTTTCTGCAATGCAGCTCTGTAGCGCTTACTGGATGTACCTGGTGGGCCAGTTGGACCCCAGGGAACCTTAGGATTTAAGTGGACTTAATTCCCCAACCTACAATGCACCATGGGGCGCATTTGCAGAGTGGTGGAGAAAGGGGGCTTGGCCTTTGTCTACCTCTCACCAATTGCACTGTGTGGGGCTTACTGGAGGTAAAAGGTAGGCTAGTTGGCCCCTAAAGGACCCCACAGCAGTGAAGGGGAGTTTAATCCCCATCCAAGAGCATGCCAGGGAGCGCGTTTGTAGAGTGGAGGACGAAGTGGGCATGGCCTGGTACGAGTACTTACCAATAGTGCTGTGTTGGACTGACTGGAGGTAAAAGTATGGGAAGTTGGCCCCCAAGTATGTCCTTGGGGGCCAACTACCCCTCTTGTTACCTCCAGTAAGTCCCACACAGTGGGATTGCTATATGTCTTCAGAGGCCGTGGCCCCCTTTCTCTACTACTCTGCAAACATGCCTCGTGGCAGACTACGGGTGGTTACTGAAGTCTAATTTAGTCCTAAGGGAGTTTGGGGGCCAAGAATCCCTCCTGGTACCTCATGTAAGTCCTACGCAGCGGAATTCCTGAGCGTTGGTTGGACGCCCAGCACCCTTTCTCTACCACTCTGCAAATGCGACTACTACTAGTTAAAGTAGCATATTTCTACACCTCTGATTTAGAGGTAGTTTTAATTACCCTACCCTATTATGTACTAGGGCCTTTCAGAGGAGGTCATGCTAATCAAGGGGTACCCCTACGCAGTGTTCCCTAGTGTATGTAGGTGTTTTCACTGTATTCTAAGTGTCTTTTAGCATGGCACTGGCTCTAGGCCTGGTTAGTCAGAGTCAGTTACCACCAGTACCCGTCTGAAAAAGTTGTGGGCACAGAATGATTTTGCAACAAGGCCTCTTTCTGTTCCTCTGTTGGTTCTTTCTGCACATGTCTTGCTTCTTCCTGCACTTTTGTTCGTCTTTGTGGACTTCTGTTGCTTCTTTCTGCATTTATTTTGCTTCTTTTTGAGCGTTTTTTCTTCTTTCTTCACATGTCCTCCCTCTGTAGGCATAGTTAGAAACTAGCATTTAAAAAACCTTAGAAATTCACTGAAAAAACAATAGGTTTCAGGCATGTTATAGTTAGAAATTAGCATTTAAAAAACCTTTGAAATTCACTGAAAAAAACCATGGGTTTCAGGCATGTTATAGTTAGAAAGTAGCACTTAAAAAACCTTAGAAATTCACTTAAAAAAACCATAGGTTTCAGGGGCGTTATAGTTAGTTGGACATTTCACTCGTACAAAACCAGTGAAATTCTCCCGTTACAGTTAGTCCAGCTAACTATAACTCATGCCCTCGCAATGCACTGCTGATGATGTCATATATTACATCACTCATGACATGGTCAGTGACATCACTGATGACATCTCAAAAGCCATCACTGATGACATCATCCATGTGATAATTTCATGCATCTGATATAACTTTAGATACACCCACTCTAAATTACAGACTTCCATTCTCAAAAACATAGATACTCCAACACAAATAGCAACATACCCACTCACTGATTCTTAGATTTACGCACACATCCACTCACTCATCCATACAGTTACTCATACTTACGGTCTCTGAGTACAGGACTATTATATGCACTCATCCATAGAGGTACTCACACACCTAGTCAGTCATGCAAATAATTACACTCCATTTACTCACCTATACAGTTATACACACACCAGCTCACTTACTCATACAAATACTAGCACATTCTTATGCTCTTATACAATCACTGATAAACCATACAGCAACTTTCACAATCACACACTCTCACTTGTAGCCATTTAAAAACTCTAACACACATATACACTGCCTTTCAATCAATCAATCAAAGACATTTATAGAGCGCACTACCTACCCGTATGGTCTCGAGGCGCTTGGGGGGGGGGGGTGCCGTTACTGCTCGAACAGCCAGGTCTTGAGCTTCTTCCTGAAGGAGAGGTGGTCTTGGGTCAGGCGCAGGTCGGCCGGGATGGAGTTCCAGGTCTTGGCGGCCAGGTAGGAGAAGGACCTTCCTCCTGTAGTGGCTCTACGGATGCGTGGGACGGCGGCGAGGGCGTGGCTGGCAGATTGGAGGTGGCATTTGGGAGCGTAGAAGTTGATTCGGTTGTTGAGGTAGCTCGGGCCTTGATCGTGTAGGGCTTTGTGTGCGTGGGTGAGGAGTCGGAAGGTGATTCTTTTGTTGACGGGGAGCCAGTGCAGGTCTCTCAGGTGTCCGGAGATGTGGCTGTTCCGTGGGATGTCGAGGATGAGTCTGGCTGAGGCGTTCTGGATGCGCTGGAGTCTCTTCTGGATCTTGGCGGTGGTTCCGGCGTAGAGTGCGTTGCCGTAGTCCAGTCGGCTGGTGACGAGGGCCTGGGTGACGGTCTTCCTGGTCTCCGTGGGGATCCACCAGAAGATCTTCCGAAGCATGCGCAGGATGTTGAAGCACGACGAGGAGACGGCGTTGACTTGCCTGGTCATGGAGAGGGAGGAGTCCAGGATGAAGCCCAGGTTGCGTGCGTGGTTCGTCGGTTTGGGTGCGGTGCCCAGGGCGGGGGGCCACCAGGAGTCGTCCCAGGCGGAGGGCGAGGAGCCCAGGATGAGGACCTCCGTCTTGTCTGAGTTCAGTTTCAGGCGGCTCGTCGTCATCCACTCGGCTACCTCTTTCATCCCTTCGTGCAGGTTGGCTCTGGCAGCGGCGGGGTCGTTGGTCAGGGCGAGGATCAGCTGGGTGTCGTCGGCGTAGGAGATTATGTTGAGGTTGTGTTGGCGTGCGATGGCCGCGAGGGGGCTCATGTAGACGTTGAAGAGAGTAGGGCTCAGCGAGGATCCTTGAGGGACGCCGCAGATGACTTCGGTGGCCTCTGACTTGTACGGTGGTAGGCGGACTCTCTGTGTTCTTCCGTCGAGGAAGGAGACGATCCATTCCAGCGCCTTCTCCTGGATTCCGACGTTGCTGAGGCACTGCACTAGGGTGCGGTGGCAGACCATGTCGAAAGCCGCGGAGAGGTCTAGGAGGATGAGGGCCGCTGTTTCTCCGTTGTCCATCAGGGCTCGGATGTCGTCGGTGGCGGCGATGAGGGCGGTCTCAGTGCTGTGGTTGGCACGGAATCCGGACTGCGATGGGTCGAGGGATCCATTCGTCTTGAGGAAGGCGGCCAGCTGTTTGTTGAAGGTCTTCTCGATGACTTTGGCTGGAAACGGGAGTAGAGAGATGGGGCGGTAATTCTTGAGTTCGGTGGGGTCTGCTGTAGGTTTCTTGAGTAGAGCACTGAGTTCGGCGTGCTTCCAGCTCTCGGGGAAGGTGGCGGTGTCGAATGAGGTGTTGATAATGTCCCGCAGGTGGGGTGCGATGACAGCGTCGGCTTTGTTGAAGACGTGGTGAGGGCAGGGGTCGGTCGGAGATCCGGAGTGGACGGAGTTCATCATGCGGACGGTGTCTTCGGTGTTGACCGGGGTCCAGGCGCGGAGGGTGGTGGTGGGCGGCATTGCTGCGGTCGTGGCGTGCGTCGGTTGAGTGCTGAAGCTGTTGTGTATGTCCGCGATCTTGTTGTGGAAGTAGGAGGCGAGGGAATTGCAGAGGTCTTGCGATGGGGTGATGTCGTTGTTTCCGGCGTTGGGGTTGGAGAGCTCTTTCACGATGTTGAAGAGTTCCTTGCAGTTGTGTGCGTTGTTGTCCAGTCGGTTCTTGAAAGCCGTTTTCTTGGCGGCGCGGATCAGTTGGTGGTGCTTCCGGGAGGCGAGCTTGAGGGTGGTCCTGTTGTCCGGCGTGGGTTCCTTTCTCCAGGCTTTCTCGAGGGCTCGGTAGTTCTTCTTGGAGCTCTTGAGTTCGTCGGTGAACCATGGGGCTCTCTTACTGCCGGGTCTGCTGGGCGGGATCCTCGGAGGGGCGAGTTCGTCTGCGCATTTGCTGATCCACTTCGAGAGGTTGTCGGCGGCCTGGCTGGGGTTCGCTGAGCTGGACGGAGGGTGCTGGCTCAGGGAAGCGGCGAGCTGGTCGGCTGTGATCTTGTTCCAGCTTCTTCGGGCAACCTGTTGCTGGTGGTGGTGGATCGTCGTTCTTCTGAAGGTGAAGTGGATGCATCTGTGGTCCGTCCAGTGGAGTTCTGTGGCGTGGCTGAAGGCGATGTCTTTGCTGGATGAGAAGATGGCGTCGAGTGTGTCCGGCGAGGTGGGTGGGGGTGGGCACCAGCTGCTTGAGTCCAAGGTTGGCGAGGTTGTCGAGCAGGGTGCTGGTGTTGCAGTCGTTGTTGTTCTCCAGGTGGAAGTTGAAGTCCCCCAGGAGGATGTAGTCAGCGGAGGGGAGGGCGTGCAGGCTGACGAAGTCGGCGATGTCCTCGCTGAATTGAGTGCATGGTCCCGGAGGTCGGTAGATCAGGGTGCCTCTGAGGGTGGTCTTCGGGTCGGTGTGGATCTGGAAATGCAGGTGTTCGGCGGAGGGTGGGGTGTTATCGGGGCTGGTCATGATGCGGATGGTGTTCCTGTGGATGATGGCGATGCCTCCTCCCACCTGGTTGGCGTTGCGGTCCCTCCGGGTGATCTTGTAGCCTTCTGGGATGGCGATGGCGATGTCGGGCGCTGAGGAGGCGTTCATCCAGGTCTCCGTGATGAAGGCAACGTCAGGGGCTGTGGTGTCTAGGAGGTTCCAGAGTTCGATGGCGTGTCTGTGGACGGAGCGGGTGTTGAGGAGGATGCACTTGAGGTGGTTGCTGCTGGTGTTCGGCTTGACAGGTGCTGGTGTCGGGCAGGTCCGGATGCAGGTGAACTTGCAGGTGTTGCAGCTGAAGGGTCCGTGGACGCGTCGTGGGGGTGGCTCGGTAGCATCCCGGGGCTCGGCCGGTGTTGAGTGCGATGAGGGTAGCGGCGGTGTACGTCAGGCGGGTCGGTCGGGGTCCTCGGGGGCCAGGGGTCCTGGCACTGGGCGCGGTCCAGGCGCGGACGGGCGTAGACGGGCTTGCCTTTGGCGTGCCTTCGGCGCACAATCGGCGCGCCCGCTGCGCGTGACCGCTGCGTGTTTGCACAGTCGCCATATATGGCGAAGTGTGCGGGTGGGCGGAGCAGCTGGGAGGCGGGAGCGGGGAGGGTACAGAAGGAAAAAAGGGGCGGGGTCAGCGGTGGTGGCGGGAAGCGGGGAGCGGGGAGGGAAGACAGAGGACGGAAACTGGCAGAAAAATAAACAGGCAATACAGCGTGAAAAAACAGCAAACAGAACAAAAACAATTCAAAACAGTAAATACACCAGGGGCACAGGGAGAGAAGCGCCGAGCACGGACCACGCCGCTCGAAGGAGGGGGCGTGGTCACGAGGCGGCAGTCGGGCAGCGAGGCACAATAGAAGGGGAGGCACACGCAGCAGCTGGTGGCCGTGCGGCGCGGGGGTGTCCTAGAACTAGGTCACACTCACCTGCGTCGCACGGTCGCCATATATGGCCAAGTGCGCGGGTGGGCGGAGCAGCTGGGAGGCGGGAGCGGGGAGGGTACAGAAGGAAAAAAGGGGCGGGGTCAGCGGTGGTGGCGGGAAGCGGGGAGCGGGGAGGGAAGACGGAGGACGGAAACTGGCAGAAAAATAAACAGGCAATACAGCGTGAAAAAACAGCAAACAGAACAAAAACAATTCAAAACAGTAAGTACACCAGGGGCACAGGGAGAGAAGCGCCGAGCACGGACCACGCCGCTCGAAGGAGGGGGCGTGGTCACGAGGCGGCAGTCGGGCAGCGAGGCACAATAGAAGGGGAGGCACACGCAGCAGCTGGTGGCCGTGCGGCGCGGGGGTGTCCTAGAACTAGGTCACACTCACCTGCGTCGCACGGTCGCCATATATGGCCAAGTGCGCGGGTGGGCGGAGCAGCTGGGAGGCGGGAGCGGGGAGGGTACAGAAGGAAAAAAGGGGCGGGGTTAGCGGTGGTGGCGGGAAGCGGGGAGCGGGGAGGGAAGACGGAGGACGGAAACTGGCAGAAAGATAAACAGGCAATACAGCGTGAAAAAACAGCAAACAGAACAAAAACAATTCAAAACAGTAAATACACCAGGGGCACAGGGATAGAAGCGCCGAGCACGGACCACGCCGCTCGAAGGAGGGGGCGTGGTCACGAGGCGGCAGTCGGGCAGTGAGGCACAATAGAAGGGGAGGCACACGCAGCAGCTGGTGGCCGTGCGGCGCGGGGGTGTCCTAGAACTAGGTCACCTTTCACATATATAGTGACTCACATATGTACCACTGAGAGATACATTCACTCACTATGCACAGAGTCACACACACTTCACCCACACAAACACTCAGGCACCCGTACAGATACTCAGACAACCAATCAATAACCCATGTAGCAATTCACAAACCCATGCAGCCACTCACACACCAACAGACAGATACAGACATTCACACAGTTTAGTCACTAAACCATGCATTCAGTAAGATACATTTATTGACTCACTTATGGAGTCAGCCATGCACCTACTAAATCATCCATTCAGACACTTATACACCCACTCATTCTTCAATACACCTTTCCCTATATATATTAAACATATTTAAACTTTACAGAAACACACAATCGCTGGATGATGTCATCAGTGATGTCATTTGGGACGTCATCAGTGATGTCATCAGTGATGTCACTGACCATGTATGAGTGATGTAATATGTGACGTCATCCGCAATCCATTGCGGGGGTGCGAGTTATAGTTAGCTGAATTAACTATAACGGGGGAATTTCACTGGTTTTGTACGAGTGAAATGTCCAACTAACTATAATATCCCTAAAAATTATGTTTTTTTCAGTGAATATATATATATATATATATATATATATATATATATATATATATATATATATATTCACTGAAAAAACCATAGGTTTAACACTCGTTATAGTTAGGAATTAGCATTTAAAAAACCTATGAAATTCACTGAAAAAATCATATGTTTCACACCAGTTATAGTTAGCTGAACATTTTACTCATACAAAACTATTGAAATTCCCACGTTATAGTTAGTTGGACTCACTATAACTTGCGCGCCCGCAATCCATTGCTGATGATGTCACATATTACATCATTCATGACATGGTCAGTGACATCACTGATGACATCACTGATGACATCTCAAATGACATCATTGATGATATCACTGATGACATCTCAAATGACATAACTGATGACATCACTGATGACATCATTCATGTGATAATACGATGCACCTCCTCACACTCTAATCTAACCTTTGATACACCCAGTGTTAAATACAGACTACCATTCTTGAAACTATTGACACACCAATACCAGTTACTACATGCGCACTCACTGATTCCTAAGTCTACACACACATCCACTCATTCACCCATACAATCACTCATACATACAGTCACTCATCAATACAACACTAAAATATGCACTAATACACCTATACAGACACTCACACACTGCCACTCAGCCATGGAGTTACTCACACACCTAGTCCCTCATGCAAAGAATCAATCACCCTTCCATTTCCTCATCTATACAGTTATAGACACAAAACCTGACTAATTCAAACATATACTAACACATACTTACTCTCTTTTACAATCACTGATACAAGTACACATTGATCCATACAGCCACTTACGCAATCACAGGCTCTCAAGTATAGTCATTTATATGTGCCAACTCTCACATGCACTGTGTCTTACATATGTAGTTACTTGGACATGTAGCACTGAGATATCCATTCACTCACAACACACCCATGTACACAATCAACCGCCCATACAGCTGTTTCCACATGCACTCTTGAACCCATACACCAAGTGAATCAACTGCTCACACATCTATGCACAGACTCACACACCTCCCAGCCACCCACACACACACTCAGCCTCGCATACAAATACTTGGGCAACCAATCAATAACCCATACAGTCACTCATATAGTACTGATCAACACATGCAGCAGCTTACACAACAGCAGACATACTGATGCACACATTCAGACAGTTTAGTCACTAACCCATGCATTCAGTAAGAAACATTTAATCACTCCCTCATACAGTCAGTCACGCACCTACTAAATCCTTCATCCAGGCACTTATAAATCCATTCATTCTTCAATATGTAAAACATATTTAAACTTTACAGAAACACACAGTCACTGGATGATGTCATCAGTGATGTCATTTGAGATGTCATCAGTGATGTCATCAGTGATGTCAGTGACCATGTCATGAATGATGTAATATGTGACATCATCAGCAGTGGATTGTGGGCACGCAAGTTATAGTGAGTCCAACTAATTATAACGTGGGAATTTCAATGGTTTTGTATGAGTAAAATGTTCAGCTAACTAGAACTGGAGTGAAACTTATGGTTTTTTCAGTGAATTTCATAGGTTTTTTAAATGCTAATTCCTAACTATACCGAGTTTGTAACCTACGGTTTTTAAAGTGAATTATTACGTTTTTTTATTAGCGATTTTTTATAGCTATTAATTATGACAAAATTATTTAAATAATGTATATTTTTCTAACATAAATTTGTCAATGTATTTTTCCTGTGGTTTTTTTAAAAATCTTTTTACCCCGGAGCGTACAGGGTACGCGCACCCGTAAACGCACCCATACACGTAGCGAGAGCGCTATTCCTGAGTGCAAAAATATATATAATTATGTATTTAATGTAAGTAATAATGCTAGACATTCAGTGGCATACTCATAAAAGTACTAATTTTCATTTTTAATAACCGTATTTCAACTTTAAACGCATTTTAAAAAGTCTAGCAAAACGTCATTCTGACGCGGCGCTAAGCGCACCCGGAAGCGTTCCCGGAAGCGCCTATGTATGTGCCGCGTAAGCGCCCGCGTAAGCACCCCGGAGTGCGTAGCGTAAGCGCGTCAAGCCATGTGACCTTAAAACAACACTTTTGATTGGTTCATAACAGTTTTTTTCCAACTATTGGAAGCCCGCACCCATTTCTCTCACTACCTCTTTGACCTTGGAGAGAGCAAGAGCTTTTCCCTGCTTCTTCTGCAACATCTCTTTTTTTTCAAGAATGGCTGAAAGACCCAGCAGTGACTCTGAGGAAGACTTTGTGCCAGAGGACCCTCCTCGGCGCAAAGAAAAAGAACATTTTATTTGAAATTTTTTTACCTTCCCTGAAGGTGAAAAGAAGGTGAATGCGGCGAAGGTGTGCTGCGTGGCGACCCTACAAAAAAGTATAGCTTTGGGAATGCCACGTTAATCAGGCATGTTGAGAGGAGGCACCCCAACAATTATGCAAGGGAGAGTGTCAGGGACCTGGCACGCAATCCCCCAACAGATGGCGGCAGCACCTCGACTGGTGGAGCAACACCTTCAGGGAGACAAGCTGGAAGACTAGTTCCTAACATGCAGCCGGTCCTTGCAGGTCTGAAATTTGTCTCCAAGGACTGCGACAAACTGATTTGTTATGGGGAGCAGAGCGAAGAACTGATTGTTTGGAGAAGAGAAGAACACCGCTGTTCCACCCACCACTAATGTTTCCCCTTTTTTTTGCTCCTGTTGAGCAGTTTTGGATTCCCTGGTTTTGTTTTTCTCCCCCAAAAAACAAAAAAAGTTTAAAATCGTTCTGTAAAAGTATAAAAAAATATAAATTCAAAAAAGAACTACCGACAATTCTCCAAAAAAGCTATATTCCTTTATACATTCTCTCATTCTTTTTTTAAATGAATGTGCACTGCATAAATGAGTGGATAAAATGACTGAATGAAGGGGAGAAAGTGACTGAGGGAACAAATGACAGAAGGGGAGTGAGTGTGGGTGAGTTTATGACAGTGAGGGATGGAAGGTGAGTAAGGGTAAGTGAAGAGGGATTGAGGGAAGAGGAGTGAGGAAGTGACAGGACAGAGGAAGTGAAAGAAGGAGTCAGTGAAGTGGAGTACGCTGAGAGAGGAAAGGAGAATGAGTGAGGGAGCGAAGGAAGGGAAGAGAGGGGAAGGGAAGTGAAGTGAAGCAGGGGGACTGAAAGAAGGTGAGTGGGGGATGAAAGTATAGGGAAGGGGAGTGAAGGATGGGGAATTAGGGATAGTGAGAGAACCGGAGTAAGGGAACGGGGTGAGGGAGGGTGCGAGAAGGGCAGTGAGCGTGAGTAAAGAGAAGTGAAAGAGGGTGGATAAAAGTGAGTGAGGGTAAGACAAGGGGAGTGATGGAGTGAGGGGACAGAGGGAGTGAAGGAAGGAGTGACAGAAAGGGACTGATTGAGGGACCAAAGAAAGGTAAGTGAGGGAGTGTGGGTGAGTTATAGAGAGTGAGCGTGACAGAAGAGGAGTGAGAGAGTTGAGGGACGGAGAGAGTGAGGCTAAGAGAGAGGGAGTGAGGGGAGGGGAATGAGGAAGTGAGAGGACAGAGGGAGCGAAAGAAGGAGTGAGTAAAGTGGAGTACGGTGAGAGAGGAAAGGAGAATGAGTGAGGGAGCGAAAGAAGGGAAGAGAGGGGAATGGAAGTAAAGCAGGGGGACGGAAAGAAGTTGAGTGTGGGAGGGGAGTGAGGGAAAGCGGAGTAAACATGGGGAATGAGGATAAGTGAGAAAAGAAGAGTATGGGAATGGGGTGAGAAAGAGTTAGAGAAGAGCAGTGACGTTGAGGAAAGAGTGGTGATAGAGGGTGGATAAAGGCAAGTGAGCGTGAGACAAGGGGAGTGAGGGAGTGAAGAGACAGAGGGAGTGAAGGAAAGATTGAGAGAAGGGGACTGAGTGAGGGAGCATTGAAAGGTAGGTGAGGGAGTGTTAGTGAGTTAAAGGGAGTGAGCATGAGGGAAGGGGACTGAGAGAGTGAGGGGACGGAGGTAGTGAGTCTAAGAGAGAGGGAGTGAGAGAAGGAGAATGAGGATGTGACAGGACAGAGGGAGTGAGAGAAGGAGTGAGTGAAGTGGAGTAAGGTGAGTGAGGGAAGGGGAATGAGTGAGTGATCGAAGGAAGGGAATAGAGGGGAAGAGGACTGAAGCAGAGGTACTGAGAGAAGGTGAGTGGGGGATGTAAGCGGAGTAAGGGAACGGGGGTGAGCGTGGTTAAGAGAAGAGTAGTGAGGTTAAGGAAAAGAGTGATGAGAAAGTACATTTTGTTTGTCAAACTTACCTTATAAGTAATGTAAACCTAATGACATATTTTTAATAAATTTAATATCTCTGGAAGAGGAAAAAAAATTACTTACAATTTTTATAATATTTATTTCAAAATACAAGAGACAAGGCAGGAGATTAAAAGTCATAAAAGAGGAGTAAGAGATAAAGTAGGAGTGAAGGACACAGAAATGGAAACAAAGGAATGGTGAAGGACAGAGAGAGTGAAAAAGAAATAGAGGGAGAGCAAATTACTAAGAGGATAATGAGGCGGATAGATTCAGTGACAGAGAGGAGGAGAGGGAGAGAGAAATGAACTCAAGGTGAGTAAGATACTAAAGGAATGTGAGTTAGGAAAACTAACGGAGGAAAGGGGAGTAAGGAAAGGGGAGTGAGTGACAGGGAAGGGGGAGTGAGTGAGGGTGGATTCACGACAATGAGGGATGGACGGTGAGTGAGGGTGAGTGTAGGGGCGTAAGAGAGTGAGACGCCAATGGGAGTGAGGGTAGCAGAGAGGGAGTGAGGGAAGAGGAGTGAGGGAGTGAGAGCACAGAGGGAGTGAGAGAAGGAGTGAGTAAAGTGGAGTAAGGTAACTGAGGGAAGGTGAATGACTGAGAGAGCAAAGGATGGAAAGAAGGGGAAGGGGAGTGAAGCAGAGGGACTGGGAAAAGGTGACTGTGGAAGGAGAGTGAGGGTAAGGGGAGTTAAGGATGGGGAAGGAGGATAAGTGAGGGAAGTGGAGTAAAGGAATGGGGGTGAGGGAGGGTGAGAGAAGGGCAGTGAGGTTGAGGAAAGATGAGTGATAGAGGGTGGATAAAGGCGAGTGAACGTAAGACAAGGGAAGTGAGGGACTGAGGACATAGAGGTAGTGAAGGAAGTAGTGAGAGAAGGGGACTAAGTGAGGGAGCATAGAAAGGTAAATGAGGGAGTGTTGGTGAGTTAAAGGGAGTGAGTGTGAGGGAAGGGGGAGTGACAAAGTGAGGGGATGGAGGGAGTGAGGGTAAGAGTGAGAGAGTGAGGGAAGAGGAGTGAGGATGTGAGAGGACAGAGGGAGTGAGAGAAGGAGTGAGTGAAGTGGAGTAAGGTGAGTGAGGGAAGGTGAATTACTGAGGGAGCAAAGGAAGGAAAGAAGGGGAAGGGGAGTGAAGTAGAGGGACTGAGAGCTGGAAAGTGGTGGAGGGGAGAGAGGGAAAGGGGAGTGAAGGAATGAGGAATGAGGGGTAGTGAGGGAAGTGGAGTAAGGGAACGGGGGTGAAGGAGAGTGAGAGAAGGGCAGTGACGGTGAGTAAAGAGGGGTGATAGAGAGTGGAAAAAGGTGAGTGAGCGTGAGACTAGCGGAGTATAATATATATTTCACAATACAAAATACAAAATAACTTGTACAACATGTTATGTGGTTTATTTTTGCTGTTCTCAGAATATATTGAATTTCACTTAAAACAGTGAGTTCAATACTACTCATCATATGACAGCGGGCAAAAAAAAACACAATCAAAAAGATTGTGTTTAAAAAACCCATACAACGTTTCAATAAATAATGTAAAACTTAGAAAAAACATATCTTAACTCATTTTTGATCCACTTACTTTTCCACGAGGCCAAATAGTATATGGAAAGTCCATTTCTTTGGAAATTACTCAATAGTACTCTTAAACTTCAATTTCCTCGACTTTCTGAAAGAAAATCTCCAACATCTTTTTCATCATGTAACAATAGTTATATTTCCACCTCTGGCTCACTCATGATCAACATTTCCTATAATACTGATATCACTCACTATGTGATACACTTACACTACCTCTATGACAACTGCAAGTTTTTTATTATCTTGATCACTCTCACTCACAAAGTAATTTTGAACAGCAGACTAAGTTTTATTAACGGCTCCAATCTTCATAGGCCAATTGCCTTTCCTAAAATTTTGGTTGTAAGAACACTAGGTAAGAATGTTGTAAGTCAGAGAGAAAACGTTGTTTGAAAGTCAATTGAGTATCATTACAATTAGTCCAGCCTTTTTGACATTTTAAATAAGCTGTTTAATGTCCTGATGTTGTCGAAGGACCATCATGGTAAATAATAGCTGCAGTTCAAAGGTTCTTCCTGAAATGAATGAATGAATGAATGATTACACATTTCTATAGCGCATGGTTACCCTGAGGCATCCCAGCGCTTAAGTGGTCCAATCATCTCCATTAACTTTAGCAGAATAAGAAGGTTTTCAGCATTTTTCTAAACCTGAGGTGGTTCTCCTCCAAGCAAATAGCGTCTGGAAGATTGTTCCAAAGTTTTGCAGCCTGTAAAGAAAAGCGCCTGCCCCCGGTGCGCGATCTCCTGATCCTGGGGATTACCAGTAGGTTCTTATTACTGGATCTCAGGGTTCTGCATGTTTGATAAGGACTGAACAAAGGTACAAGAATGTCTGGTCCGGAATTATGCAGGGCTTTATGAGCAATAGTCATTGCTTTGAATTCGATTCGTTGTTGTACAGGCAACCAGTGTAGTTGCTTCAATGCTGGTTTGGCAGAGGTTCTGCGTGGGATGTTTAGTAGCATTCGGGCAGCACAATTTTGGATGGTCTGTAGGATCTTGATTGTCCCTTTAGGAGCCCCTAGATAGACTGCGTTGGAATAGTCTAATCGTGATAAGATAAGAGATTGTACTAGGATCCTTCTGGCCTCAAAGGGAAGTAGTCCTAAAATCTTTCTGAGTGCTCTCATGAGGGCATATCCAGTCCCTGCTACCTTCCGGGCTTGGACCTGAAAGGTAAGGGCTGGGTCCAGCCACACTCCTAGGCTTTTGATTTGCTCTTTAGGGGTCGGAGGCTGCCCCAAGGAGTCCGGCCACCACATATCCACAGAGGTATGTGGTTTATGTCCTAGCATCATGACCTCTGTTTTAGCTCCATTTAGCTTCAAAAAAGAGTCATTCATCCACTCCTGGACTTTGCTAAGACAGGAGGATAGGTTGTTATAAGTCGCCTCCTGCCCGGACAGGGAGATGATAAGCTGAGTATCATCAGCATATGTTACCAATTGTACTCCCCAAGGTTGCACCACCTCAGCCAAAGGTCTCATGTAAATATTAAATAGAGTAGGGCTGAGGGATGACCCCTGGGGAACACCACATTGAAGCTGTATTGGAGATGAAACTATATCATCCTCAAACACCGAAAAAGTCCGATTGGACAGGAAAGAGCTGAGCCAGTTCAGTGTGGTCCCAGTGATACCTACATTACTCAATCTCTGAGTAAGAATCGTGTGATTAACGGTATCAAAGGCCGCACTGAGGTCTAATAATAGTATGGCCGCACATTTCCCTTCGTCCAGAATCTTCCTAGTTTCCTCAACTACTGCTACAAGGGCCGTTTCAGTGCCCTGTTTGCATCTAAACCAGTCTGGGTGTAATGTAGCAGATTATTAGCTTCAATGAAGGTGGATAGAAGAGAGTTGACATGTTTTTCAGCGATCTTGCTAACAGTTGGCAACAAGGAGATAGGACGATAGTTGGAACAGTCATCAGGGTTGAGGTTGGGCTTTTTTAATAACGCTCTTACTCTTGCTTGTTTCCACATAGGTGGGACTACCCCAGCCGCCAAGGATGTATTAATCACATCCTGTATCACAGGGGCCACTGTGTCTGAGACAAGGTTGAGGATGGTTGGTGGAGCTACATCACTAGGTGATCCAGATTTCAAGTTCCCCAGAAGCACTTGGGCCTTGTCGCCATCTAGGGGAGTGAATTCATTAAGCGTAGGTAGGTCTTGTGCCAGGGGGGGTTGGACCTATTGCAGTCACCTGTGGCAGTCACCTGAAAGGATGCATAGATATTTGCTACCTTTGCGGCAAAGAAATTGGCCAGGTCCCTGCAGCGCGGGAGTGCCAGAGTTGAGTCCATAACGGGGGTAGGAGGGGTAACCAAAGATTTAAAAATGTTAAAGATTTCCCTGGAGGAACTGGCAGCTAAAGAGATTTTTTCCTGATAATAGTTGGACTGGGTCACTTTTATAGCCTGCTTATAATTGCGTAAGGCTAATCTGTAAACATTTTTACTATCTTCACCGTAATCTTTCCTCCACCTTCTCTCCTTATGTTTACATATCTGTTTGAGAGTTCTCAATTCAGGGGTGTACCAAGTTTTTTTATTCGCCCCTTTCCGATGAGAGAGTTCAGTTTTAGGCAGAGTCGCCTCAAGAGATTCCTCTAGCCAATGATTAAAGCTTCTATTGGGTCATTATTATACTCTGGCTTTGTTTTCCTAAGTTCAACTATCCATTTGTCCACAGGCAGTTTGGACCAGACCCTACTAATTTTTTTAGAAAAATTGGTCTGTATTGGTTGCTTATGGTGGGTCAAGGAAAAGGACAAGAGGGTGTGGTCCGACCAAGGAACCACTGTTGAATTTTCAAACTTCAGTGCGTTCATATTAGTATAACAATGGTCAAGAGTGTGACCTGCTATATGTGTAGGACCTTGAACAATTTGCTTAAGTTCGATCACCTCTAAAGCTGTTGACAATTTTTGGCAAGCATGGGTGTCGCCTTCGTCAAGATGTATATTAAAATCTCCCAGCATAGTAAAGTTGGGGGCATTGTAGGAGAGGTTAATAGCACAGCTCACAAGCTCTTGACAAAATTGGCCCTGTGCATGTACAGGTCGGGGACAGTGTAATGGAAAAGGACAGACTTTCTGACCCTTCTATGGAAATCTTCTCATGTCTGCAAATCGCTGATGTTTTATAAATTATAGCAATCCCTCCACCCCTTCCGTCAGTACGATCTTGTCTCATAATTGCATAATTAGGCGGCAAAGGTCTTACTATATCTGGGTCGGAGCTCTCGTTGGTCCATGTCTCCGTTAGGAAGAGTACCTCTAGGTCTCGTTCTTCAAGGAGTAATGAGATTTCCAGCGCATGCTTGCGCAGAGATATGCAATTTATTAGTGCCAGGGAGTAGGAACCGACATCAGGAGTTACGATATCAGCAGTAAACTTAAAGTTACAGCCGTTACAGGGGATATGGTCATTGACGTATGGAGATAGGAGATTACAGGTGGGCTTGTGCTCCTTTCTGAGTAACAGGAGTTGATCCCTATCATATGTTTTTAATGGGTTATCGTGAGTCCTAGATGTTAGGGGAATAGCCCCTAGTCCCGTGCAGGCTCGGACGGGCCCAGACGGGCTTACCTTTGGCGCACCTTCGGCGCGCCGCCGGCTCGCCCGCTGCGCCCGCCCGCTGCGC
The DNA here is from genome assembly GCF_964263255.1 of Lissotriton vulgaris. Classification (NCBI taxonomy): domain Eukaryota; kingdom Metazoa; phylum Chordata; class Amphibia; order Caudata; family Salamandridae; genus Lissotriton; species Lissotriton vulgaris. Next base: position 95,812,015 of record NC_141695.1, read on the forward strand.
TGTCGGGAATCAATCTCCATTTATTGGGTGGAGGGGAACAGGAGGTAGGACAACAACTAGTCCGCTCACCTCAATTCAATACAAAGTTTTTTAAAATTATACAGCAGCCTAAACCCCCGGCTTCCGCCTCAGGGGAGATAACAGAACACACTTAGTCGGTGCCGGCGCGTTTCTCACGCCTTAAATCCAGTGGGCAGGAGGTAGGACAACAACTAGTCCGCTCACCTCAATTCCTCTCCAAAATGTCTGCCGGCCCTGTCTCAGACCGCGTCAGAGCCTTAATCGCTCTGTGCGGGGAGCAGGGTTCCATTCCAGCAAGGGGCAGCTAATTTTAAAAGAGTACTAAAATAAATGATAAAGCCTCGCAACAGAAATACAAAGTTTTTTAAAATTATACAGCAGCCTAAACCCCCGGCTTCCGCCTCAGGGGAGATAACAGAACACACTTAATTTTTTTAATTTTGCGTGTTTATATAGCGCTAGAATCACTCCCGGGGGAGTATCTCCGCGCTTCGACCGCTGCGAAACCCTTCCTGGCTTCCCTGAGAGATGGTCCCTTAATGGGTATCTCCAGGGTGAGACCAGGCATCCCCGGCAGTCTGGTGGGGCCGTTAGTGAAGATGAGGCAAGCTAATGCCCAGAGTTGCCGAGTGTGATCGCTGATCAGAGTGGGCACCGAGGCGAGAGAATTATCGAGTCCGCTGACCCTGGTCCAGAAACCTGCCGCGCCGGGAATCGAACCCTGGTCCCGGGCCGTCCTCTGCTCTCGGGTCTGCCGCCTCTAACCAGTGAGCCACACTACCTCACTAGTCGGTGCCTGCGCGTTTCTGCACGCCTTAAATACAGTGGGCAGGAGGTAGGACAACAACTAGTCCGCTCACCTCAATTCCTCCCCAAAATGTCTGCCAGCCCTGTCTCAGACCGCGTCAGAGCCTTAATCGCTCTGCGCGGGGAGCAGGGTTCGATTCCAGCAAGGGGCAGCTAATTTTAAAAGAGTACTAAAATAAATGATAAAGCGTCGCAACAGAAATACAAAGTTTTTTAAAATTATACAGCAGCCTAAACCCCCGGCTTCCGCCTCAGGGGAGATAACAGAACACACTTAGTCGGTGCCGGCGCGTTTCTGCACGCCTTAAATACATTGATAATTGAGAATCCACACATTTTTTATTTAAAGTTGTCAATTTAGTTCCATCAGGTCTACATTGTTGGAACATTAAAATTACATACTGTCCATATCTTTGTATAAATAATGTTGATAGCATTGCAGATTTACACTGAGTACAGACCATGTTTTGATTTGCTTCTCTAACTAGATTATTAAAAGACACTGATTTGCAGTCTGGTAAAGTCAAATATATAAATATTTTAGTGTCTATTGTAGTGGTACTTGAAAAGGAACAATTGTCGCAGTTATGCTGCCATTTATAAGAAAGGCCAAGAAGATTTTCTACATCTATACCTTCATCTTGCAATACAACAAGCATATACATTAGAAATTCCTGACAATCTTGCTGAATATTCTGTGAAAATTGATTTAGACCAGAACATTGTTGAACTCTTCCATATTGAGTGGGATGGTAGCAGTGTCCTGGAAACACGCTATGGTACGGGTCTTATTAAAAAAACCTTCTCTCGACCCAGGTAACCCAGGCAATTACCGCCTGATTTCTCTGCTCCCATGGGTATCTAAGATCCTGGAGAAACACGTCAATACCACTCTGACGAATTTCTTCGAGGAAAACCATCTCCTTGATGCTTCCCAGAAGGGCTTTTGCCCAAAACACGGGACAGAGACCGCTCTACTGGCCGTAACTGAGGAGGCGAGACGGATCTTGGATCGGGGGGGTCACTGGCAGTGATCCTCCTCGATCTGAGTGCCGCGTTTGACACGGTACATCATAAAATCCTGTTGAACCGTCTCGCCGACCTAGGAGTGTCCGGAGAAGCCCTGGTCTGGTTCGAGTCTTTCCTATCGGACAGAACCTTCCAGGTCTTTGATGGCACATTCGTGTCATCAAGTAGGCCGTTGGGGTGCGGAGTCCCGCAGGGTTCAGCCTTGAGCCCTACGCTCTTCAACGCATACATGAGGCCGCTGGCTGGGATTGTTCGTCCGCATGGTGTCAATATCATCTCCTATGCGGACGACACCCAGCTGGTGGTCTCCCTTGCACAGAAGAGCGGCCTCCAATCACTGCCCAATCTAGCGGCTTGCCTGGAGGATGTAAAGAGCTGGATGATGAGCTCATATCTGAAGCTCAACGATGACAAAACTGAGCTCATGCTCCTGGGCCCGGTGGCTCCTGCTACTCTGGAGCTGATATGGCCCAAAAGCATGGGTGCAGCCCCACCCCCGAGAGAGAGTCTGGGGGTATGGCTCGATAAGTCGCTGAGCCTCAATACACAGGCCACCAAGGTGTCTGCCACTTGTTTTGGCCTCCTTAGGGTGATTTCCATTTGAGGCAAGACAAATAATCATACAGGGCCTTGTCCAATCCCGTCTGGACTTTAATAATGCCCTCTATCTTGGAGCACCAGATTACACCCTACAAAAATTTCAGCGCACTCAAAATTGTGCTGCCCGTGCGCTATTGGGAATCCCACGGAGGACCTCAATAAAAACTGGCCTAAGAACTCTACACTGGTTGCCTGTTAGGGACAGAGTGAAGTTTAAAGCTCTATGCATTGCCCACCAGACCTTTTGGAAAAAGGGCCCGGAAATCAACTGCTCCCTGATCTCTCCTTATCTGCCCAACAAGGCACTCTGGGGCAGATTTATGAAGGGCTTGCGCCACGTTTACGCCGCCGTTGCGTGACGCAACGGCGCGGAAACGTGGCGCATCCCTGCGCCCTATTTACAACGTGACGCATCTAGGAGATGCGTCACGTTGTAAAGCACTGCGCCATAAGGAGGCGTTCCTGCGCAGGGGGGGGGGCGTTCCTGCGCAGGAACGCCTCCTGAAAGTGGCTTAGTGAAATCTATGAGATTTCACTCAGTCACTTTCAGGCCAATGCTGCGTCAAAACCCTGCGCCTGCTTGAAGCAGGCGTAGGTCTTGACGCAGCATTGAAAGAATAGGCCCCCCCAGAGCATTGCTGGAGCTGCGTCGCGCTTGCGACGCAACTCCAGCAATGCGCCACTTTTACGGCACAGATGCGTGACGCATCTGTGCCGTTTTTGCCCCATGGTGCGCCGCATCATAAATGCGGCGCACCATGGGTGGCGGAGCTGTGGCGCACTGTGGCGCATGTTAACTGGCGCATCCCTCGGGATGCGCCAGTTAACATAAATCTGCCCCTTTGTTCCTCAATCGCATCACTAGCTAAAATCCCAAGAATCTTTAGAGCCAGAGCAGGAGGACGTTCGTTCTCGTACAATGTGTCTAAATTGTGGAACACCCTTCCTCTGCAGTTGCGAGATGACTCCAACTTAACTAGCTTCCGGAAACAGCTCAAAACCTTTTTGTTTCAGTAATTAGTAACCTCCTGAGGGCATCTTCTGTTTTAGTTTCAGCGCCTGGACGCCTCAGGGCAACTGTAGCGCTCTACAAATCCCATTTTCATTTCATTTCATATGTCTCAAACATTTCGAATTTCAGAAACACTTTCTATTTTTGTTCTATCACTGCTACATTTCTCAAACACAGAATTCAACAAGCAGCAAAATCTTTGATCCCAATTTTCAACAATCTGTTCTTGTAAAGTTTGGAGAAAAATAACAACATTAACCACTACATTAGCACAGCAGTTGACACCAGAACTATTTTCAAACTGAAATCCAACAACATCTTTAACTGAATCCTTTTCCTTTCTGCTTACAATTACTGGTTCATCTACTTTTTTTCTTTTTGCTACAACTTCACTACAATTTTTCTCATTTCTTCTTTTTTCGGACTACCACACTCTTTTCAAACAGAGGATATTGGGGTAAATTTGGAGCATACTCTCTTCTTAACCTATTATATTTTTTTACACAATTTAGATCTGCACTAATCTTTGTCTCATCAAAATCAATCAAGTACAATCCAGATAAAGTTCTGACTCGAGATAAAGCAACATAAGCCATACCCTCTTTGAACACAGAACTTCCAATATTCACCAAAGCACTATCTACACTTAAATCTTGAGATTTATCAATAGTCACCGCATATGCCAAAGAAACAGGAAACTACTTTCGGCGGACATATAAATCTTTCATAAGCAAAAATCGAGCAGAACAACGACTGATTTGTTGTACTTCTTCAATTCCATCAAATTACATTTTTAAAAATTCAATTCCATCTCTATTTCGGTAATTCACAAAATCAACAACATGACCCATTGCTCAATTTACTAAACCTCTTTCCACATGTAAATTCTGTCGTAAAATTATACGACAATTTAAACATGCATACAGAGTCTTTTCCAAACCAGAAGTTTTAGATATTGTCTTCTGTAAAGAATCCAATTTTGATATCAACTTTTCTGACAAAATAATAGTTGCTCCTTCATGCTCTATTTTATCAATAGCTTCCAGTTTCACAATCTCTTGATTTTCTAACTTTAACATTTTGTTGTTGAAGATTGAACATTCTTGCAGAGTTGGCATCAAGCATATCACAGATTAGTTTTCAGCAATTTTCTTAAAAGTATTCTCTGGGAGAATATTTTCGTTTGGAAACAAATTTGAAATTAATCGTGCATGTAAAGCTTCTTTGCCATGCTCACTTACTTTTCCAATTCTTACATCTTGTAGAATATTTTTATAATCTTCATCCTTTGCCTGTCGCATATTTTGAAGCAGTTCTGCATATTTGAAATTTAACCATACTTTTCCATTTCTAATGCTTCCTAGGCACCTCCTGGTATCTTCATGCGTAAGCATTTTAAACACTGGTTGTCCTTTCACTGGAGTTAGCTGCAGTAGATCTCCAAAAACAATGATGTATTTGCCTCAAAATAACACATCATACTCTGTTTTAAGAATTTCTTGCATTCTTAAATGCACAAAAGCAAGCATTACATTTGATACCATGCTTACCTCATCAATGATAAGAAGTTTCATTTACTTCAGGACTCTGGAAACTTCACAACAAGTTTCTCCAGATAGCTTGTAGTGTTGTAATTTATTATCATGCTCTACTGGCAGCATCAATAAATGATGTAAAGTAATCCCTTTAATGTTATGTGCTGCCAACCCAGTTGGAGCGGTAACAACACAAGACAGCGATGACTCCGTTCTTTTCTGCAGATAAGTTGCAATTGCTTTAATCAGAAAACTTTTTCCAGTTCCTGCTTCTCCACTCACGTACAGTCGGACAGGCATAAATGACATACATGAGCACTCTTTTTTCTTATGACATAAACCATGCTCAGTCTGTTCTGTGACTTCGTCATATATTTGTTTCTGCTCAACGTTTAGTTCTTTTTCCAAATCTTCTAAGTTAACTACATACTCCTGAGCTTGTTCCATGGCTCTTTCCACTTCATCCATAGCAGTGGCAGCTTCATTTTGAATAATTGGTCCTCCTAGTGAATCCTGACTTAATGAAGCAGAACTCTGACTGTCTTGAGAACTGTCTCTAGCAATCTCTGCTGCAATTATAGCTTTGTGCTGTATTTCCTCATTCAACATTTGCAGATAATTTGAAAAAACAGGACATTCTATGGTATCCTTGGTTGCATTGAAGGAATCTTCATGTTATGTTAGGAGTATTTATTCAGCGCACAGCTGCTCCAGCGAAGGAGCGTCCTGGCGCTTGACAAGGTATCCAACACAACACAACCAAGGGACCATAGACTAAGAAAGAGAAAACTCAGGAAAATAACAAAGTCTTGATGGCTCTACGAAATAAAAAGAGATTATCAGATGCACGAATCTCCAAGGGAAGAGAGTTCCACAAGGCAGCAGCCCGAACTTGAAAGGAGCGTCCTCCAGCTCGGCTGAGTTTAAACCGATGAACCACAGCCAAATCCTGACCCAGAGATCTTAGAGTGCGGGCAGGAACATAGGGTATCAAGAGATTCCTGAGGATTGGGGCTGAGAGGCCCTTGAGAATTTTGTAGGACAGACACAGCACTTTAAATTGGATCCTCTGCTTGACTGGAAGCCAGTGGAGGGAACGTAACTGAGAAAATCTCCAAGTAGTTCCTCTTCTGTACGCCATGGCTGAAAGAGTTGAAAAAGAGCTAAATAGTAAAATGCCCTTTTGTCAGGAGATTCACAACTCAATTTTCGATGATTAATCAAATGACCTTTTCTTTGTTTCACCAGACATCCTTCACATCCAATTACAGCATATACTCCTTTATTGATATCTTCTGTGATGTTCCTCTTAAAAGTATAGCTTTGCAGAACTTCATAGAGACAAACGTTCTCAAGATGACTACTTCTATTTGGATAGTATGTATCCAACATGTTTGTCTTCAAAATGTCTGCACTGTTTGGTTCTTTCTCCGCCAAATACTCAATTTCTTGTACAGATTTCAAAACTCAGTTTCGTGTTGCAGCAAGACCTAGACTCACCCAAATGATTGTTCTAGATTTGGAATATAGACTTACTGATGATAAGCGATCAGAATCATATGCGCTAATTGCTCGATGCGACAACATCTTCAGACTGTAACTGTACAATTTCTTACTTAGACTCTTTTCATTTGAAATTTCCTCCCACATTCCCTTCAGTTCCGTCTTTTCTGATTTTGTGATGTAAGACGTCACATATTGAGCCACAGCAATAGAGTTGTCAGCAACATATTGAATATCTATGTTAGCATTCCATATGGACAAAATGACTGGGTTGTAGTCATTTATGTATTTGGACTCTTCATTTCTTCTTAAGTTGAATGTATTTTTCGGTGATTTTCTTGTCACAGTATGTCGCAGAGAAGACATAAAATTGTTCACTCTTCCTTTAGATATTACTGGTCATGGAAATCCAAAACGACATTTTGTGTAGAACTTGTCTTTGGATTTGATTTTTCGACGACAGTATTTTCCACAACGATGGGTTTGAAAGCGTAAAACTTGATGTCTTAAATTGTTTTCTTCTGTACTTTTCGGAACAGCACATGTAGAATACTGTTCAATGAAACTCATCACTGTGTCATCCAAATCTGTTCCAAATTTGGATGCATCTTTGATCCCTAGCAGCATATGTATGTGAGGAGCACCTCTTGCTTGATACTCCTTTTTCCAAAAGAAATCCAAAAGCTCTCCAAGCGGAGGATTTTTTTTGTTTGTGATAAAAGACATCATAGCTTCAAACCTATGATTAAAATACCTGCATACATTAACTGGATCCAAAGAGCACAGTTCCCCAGGTGTCTTGTATTCTATATTTTCAATGTTTGCATTTGCCTCTCGTAGAAATTGAAGTAAGCCTGCCCAAGCATACTCAGCACAGCTAAGAGTGAGGAACCATGTAGGAGTTCCTATGTTTCTTAGCATACATTTCAATTCCCCATGACGACGGTACCAATACTCGCTAGTACTACGCTGACATGCCATGAGATTAATTAGGTGAGATTCCAAAATACTGTCTTGCAGTTTGACTTTATACATAAAGTCCCTTGCCGAAACATTTTGCAAATGCACTTTTCAGTATATGGTTCACTGCATAAGAAAGTCCAGATAAGTCACTCTCAAACAGTAGATGAAACAAATATGGAATGCATTGACGAAACCTTGGATTTTCTGCATATAATCTTAAAGTCCGGTATTCAGATGCAGGAATTTGAACAGGTCGGTCATCATATCGTCCACCTTGACCTGTTGGAAATAACTGAGGAAAACAACGAGCTTCTAAACTTTCTTCCCATACACTAATGGGATTTCCTTTTGCTTCTTTCATTTGAAACAAGTCAATAGCATTCCCCATTACTTCTTTGGAATGCAAAGGATGAACACTACAATGTTCATAAATTTCTTCACTTCTATAGACATCAACTTTTTCAATTTGCCCAGCTGAGAAATCACTGTCCTCTTCTACAGTTGTTTCCTCTTCTTCAACATATACATTTTTGTAGTAGTGATTGTTTTTTACCAAATACAACGTTGCCTTTTTGACTTTCCTAACATCCACTAATTCTTGTCAGATTTTTTTACTCTTTGTCGGAACACCATTAACTAGAATAACCAGAGGTTCCTCTTCTACTTTTTCTATACCAATTGTATCAATATTTTTCTTAAAATCTAGAGGCAAATAAACAACTCTTCCCTTTAATCCTCTCTGTAAATCTGAAGGAGACAATTTCCCTGTCTTAGGCTACATGCAAACAATAGCCTGAAAAGGATGCACACATTGAATCAGAATAGACTCATAGGTATTTAAATCCATCAATTCAGAAGGAATGTCTACCAACTCCAGATTATTATGAACAGCTCTAGCAGGCATTCTGTTTTCATTTAATTTATTATAACAATATTTACAAATACGTTGATCAGAACCCAAATCAAAACAATTTTCTACCAACAAATAAATTGCAAAATCCTTCCACTCATTATTATTTTCCATTTCACTTTTTGCATATAAATTAACTAACCTAGTCTGATTCTTATAAAGAGTTCGTCGACAACACACACAAGAAAAATTAGGCCTTTCACTTGAATTGACCTTAAACTTTGTAATTTCATTGTCAAATTTTTCTGTACTTGAAATCTGTACATTCTCTTCCACATTACCGTCTATTACCGTATCGGTTTCTGCACTGTCCTCTTTTTCACCAAAATAACAAAACTCAATTTCTTCACAAAGGTTCTTCACATCTAATTCAGATCCATGCAAAAGAGCACTGTTTAACTGTTTTAGCTTAAGTTCTGGACTTTTTGCCTAATACAACCTTCTCACTAATTTCCTCACTTTATTATGATGCACTACTAACATCCTAAAATGGTGAAAACACTCGGACATACTTTTCTTGAAAGACAAGCCAGTGAATGCCCATGCAAACCTGTTTTTTTCTCTCAATCTGCAAGGATCTAACTCTTGCAACATTTTCATCTTTTGTTTTAGACTTTTCTTAGTATATGTCCGTAAGAAATTACGAAACAAATCAAGTCAAGTCAAGTCAAAAAGTTTTATTTGTACTGGTACTCAACCGAGGACCACAAATATATCTCAACATATACATAATTAAAAATTTATCAATTTCTTAATACAAAGGTAAAAACAGTTTCAAGAATTTGTACAAATTATAACAGATGAATTCATTCGGGGGTTGTTTACACAGACTAATAAGGTCTCTCACCGACAAAATTCTACTGGAGCGATAAATGGGCTCAAGAAATCTTGTGCGGGCTAACGTTACGTTCTGGTTCGGGCATAGTGATAGTACATGCTCCAAAGTCTGATCGCCGCCTGCGCACAAAGAACATAAAGGAGATCCTCCCGGAAGCCATCTTGAGGTATATGAAAGTACGGGAAGGATACCCAGTCGAAGCATGGCAATTGTTCTCCTTGCACCATGGGTCAAGGTTAAACCGATGTAAGACCGGCATTGTTTGTATTCTAATGTGTCAACAAAAGGTTTATAAGTGGGTAATTTATTACAGTGCTTGGAATCCATCTCGAAACAAATCAATTGAATACTGTCGCACACTACAAATACTACTACAATTCCAAGTATACACTGGAGCTTTAGGACATCTCCCTAAAACTTCATCAGCTAACACCTCTTATGCATTTCTAGGCACAATTTTTTCTTTTTCAACCAGACAACCATCCTTCACCTCATATGCTCGACCACTGGTGTGTTCTGCATGCACCAAATCATTATCCTGAAAGTAACTCCCTTCATTAAAAAATGGCTCACAACTTGAACTATGCTTCCATTCTCCAGAAAAAACATCACAAAAATTAGTCCGATTAATTACTCTTTTCCACTTACATTTTGATTTCAAAACATTGATTACCTTATCTAGTGTACGAATTCTATTGATTACTAAACTAAATAATTTAGTTTTTCACTTCAAAAGCCTGATCCACAATCTTCACTATACTTTTCTTTTTCTTGTAAAAAGCAGTCTTCTTTTTATAAATCTTAACATTTTTTAATAAATTTAAAACAATTCTGTTATAAAACATTTGTCTACGAATGTCAATAAATTGATTTCTCCTTCTATTACTATAGAAAATATCATCTCCTTCTACAGGTCTAATATTTTGTGGAGTGCTCTGCTTTTTCTTTGTATTTACAGATGATTTTTTTTTCTTTGAAACAATATCCAGATGTTTTTTACATTGCTTTAATTTCATAAAAAACTCCTTTGTTTGCTTACCAGGAGCATTCTTTTTTTTCACTGAAGATTGTGTTTTGGATGAGTCTTCTAATTGTGTTTTCTTTGCCAAAAAAGCATGTTTGTAACTTTTTCTACTTCTTTCCTTCGTCAGCATATTCTTTTATCTTTCTATAGATGATTACAATCTGTAGTAAAAAAAAAATAACATATTATAGACCACTACTAATATACTACATAGCAATTACAATAAGTGAACCATATAAAAACTAGTTTACAACTTAAGTAAGTTTATAGCACAGCAACTGTGTCACAGCAACAGTGCAGTACAGTTTCATTATTGATCTCACTCTCTGCCTGCACCATCTCACTCTGTGCCTGTGTCTCATCTCACTCTGTGCCTGTGTCTCATCTCACTCTGTGCCTGTGTCTCATTTCAATCTGTGCCTGTGTCTAATCTCACTCTGTGGCTGTGTCTCATCTCACTCTGTGCCTGTGTCTCATCTCACTCTGTGCCTGCCCCATCTCTCTCTTTGTGTGTGTAATTTCTCTCTTTGCGTGTCTCATCTCACTCTGTGCCTGTGTCTCATCTCACTCTGTGCCTGTGTCTCATCTCAGTCTGTGCCTTCCCCATCTCTCTCTTTGTGTGTGTCATTTCTCTCTTTGCGTGTCTCATCTCACTCTGTGCCTGTGTCTCATCTCACTCTGTGCCTGTGTCTCATCTCAGTCTGTGCCTGTGTCTCATCTCACTCTGTGCCTGCCCCATCTCTCTCTTTGTGTGTCTCATCTCACTCTGTGCCTGTGTCTCATCTCAGTCTGTTCCTGTGTCTCATCTCTCTCTGTGCCTGTGTCTCATCTCACTCTGTGCCTGTGTCTCATCTCACTCTGTGCCTGTGTCTCATCTCACTCTGTGCCTATGTCTCATCTCACTCTGTGCCTTCCCCATCTCTCTCGTTGTGTGTGTCATTTCTCTCTTTGCGTGTCTCATCTCACTCTGTGCCTGTGTCTCATCTCACTCTGTGCCTGTGTCTCATCTCAGTCTGTGCCTGTGTCTCATCTCACTCTGTGCCTGCACCATCTCTCTCTTTGTGTGTCTCATCTCACTCTGTGCATGTGTCTCATCTCACTCTGTGCCTGTGTCTCATCTCTCTCTGTGCCTGTGTCTCATCTCACTCTGTGCCTGTGTCTCATCTCACTCTGTGCTTGGGTCTCATCTCACTCTGTGCCTGTGTCTCATCTCACTCTGTGCCTTCCCCATCTCTCTCTTTGTATGTGTCATTTCTCTCTTTGCGTCTCTCATCTCACTCTGTGCCTGTGTCTCATCTCACTCTGTGCCTTTGTGTCATTTCTCTCTTGGCGTGTCTCATCTCACTATGTGCCTGCCCCGGATGTATGACATTACAACGCATGCTTTTACCACGCATGCTGTTACGACGCAGTTTTTACAACGCATGCTGTTACAACGCATAGCGCTTAGGGGTGCTGGATAGTGAATATTTTAATTTACTATTCCAACTCTAGTCCCCGTGGATAGCAGGGAAGTTGTTGGATAGTAAATTAAATCTATTCCCTATCCTAGAGCACCCCCAGTGCAATGCGTTGTAATGACATGCGTCGTAATAGTTGCGTCGTAAAGGCACTGCGTGGTAAAAGTTGCGTTGTAAAGGATGTTTCCCGCCTGCCCCATCTCTCTCTTTGTGTTTGTGATCTCTCTGTTTGCGTGTGACATCTCACTCTGTGCCTGTGTCTTATCTCACTCTTTGTGTGTGTGCAAAAAGAAGCAGTGCCCTATAAGATAAGAGATGCAAACTGTGAGGAGACACAGGTGGCATTATAGAAAAAGGTCAACATATAATTCCTTAATTGACACAGACACTCAGTGTGATCCTTGTCAAAAAAGTTAAAGCCATACATTTTGCCCAAAAACATTTAGCATAGTAAATCGTTTTAGACACAGAGCACAGCCCATTTAAATGACCACTACATTGCAAGGCAGAAACCTGAATCATTTCCAAAATGTTTTCTAATATGCACCATTGAATTTTTTACCAGCATTACATAGAAACATGAGACACAATGCAAAAAGAAACAATACCCTGTAAGCTAAGAAATGCAAACTGTGAGGAGACACAGGTGACATTATAGAAAAAGGTGAAAATATAATTCCTTGATTGACACAGACACTCAGTGTGATCCTTGTCAAAAAAGTTAAAGCCATACATTTTGCCCAAAAACATTTAGCATAGTAAATCGTTTTAGACACAGAGCACAGCCCATTTAAATGACCACTACATTACAAGGCAGAAACCTGACACATTTCCAAAATACATTTCCAATATGCACCATTACATTTTTTACAAGCATTACAAAAAAAATGACACACAATGCAAGAATAAATAAGCCCAATATGCTTCTTAATCTTCCCCATAGTACATACAGCACTCTATCTATATTAAATGAATTATTACTCACCTTTAAAAATGCTTTTGAAGATTTAGAGGAGTGTCAGTCACACACACCAGATTTTCTTAAGCAGAATCTCTGAAATGCACCTCAGACACTGCAACCACAAATGGCCCTGATTCCCTGTAATTCTTCACACATATCCCTGGACTTAACCAATCAAAATTCTTCCAACACTATTTCAAAACCAAGCTAACATTTGAATTGGTTCTACATTTCAACACTTTCAAACTCACATAATATTCACCCATCCCCCCAGTGCTCATTCAGCCTGTTACCATTGTAACTCCCACCTAACTGAGCAAACAGGTGAAAAGTTCATTATACTATGTTGCAAATGAACCCAGCAAGGATATTTGACCTCTCAATATAACAGTTTATCCTGGTCAATGTTTCTTTCAATGACTTTTTCTCAACCATTGGAATTACTTCTTTCAAAAAACAAAAGCATGCACCCTAATGTTCAGTGGAGAATGTTAAGAAACCACCAATCATTTCTTCTTTTTCAAGTGTACTGAATCTCAACCACTTTTTTATCATTACTCCTACATTCAAACTGCCATTTCATTTCCACAACTCATCTGAATACAACCACATCTACCTTCAAGACGCCTAAAGTCTGGATTGTGGGTCATAGCTTTGTTCACTGGAGTGAAAGTATGCAGCAAACAGAGGTATTCCCAACCTTGATTTACCAAATGTGGATATTATGTGGATTGGCCAGAAAGGATTGAGATGTCACCAATTGATACCATCGGTATAATCGTTTATGCATCTACCACACCCTGACCTCATAATTGTGCACTGTGGTGGCAATGACCTGGGTACTTTGACTGGGGTAGGTCTGGGAATGCTTTTAAAGGACATCTTTGGGCAATTGATGTCACTTTTTCCAAAAACTGCCTTGGTATATTCTAATATATGCCAAAGGCAAAAATGGAACTGGTCCAACCAATTTTGTCCACAGATTGAGAAAGCAAGGAAACATGTGAATATATCTGTTTCTGCTTTCCTCAGAGACTATGGTATGGGTTCTATATACCACAACAACTTGCGTTACAACATGCAAGGCATGTATAGGAGAGATGGTGTACATTTTACAGATGAGGGGAATAGAGTCTTGCTCTTGAATTTTAGACTCTGCATCGGTACCTACTTGTAGGTCCAAAAACACCCACATAACACAACAGCTCTTTTCAGAGCTACACTACCTCTAAGCACTCTAAATTCTTTTTTTACTCTAATTTTTTTTCACTGTTTTTCCCCGTGGTACACTCAGGGTACGCGTACCTGTAAACGCCCGTGTAAGCGCACCCTGAGCTAACTCCGCGAAATGTTAAAAAAAAATAATAATAATGTTTTTGCCCTTCGGGGTCCTCCTAGGCCCCCCTAAGAATACCTACGGGATCAGGGGGTCTCTACCCTCCCCGTTTTGGGTAGGTTGAATATTATGTGAGTTTGAAAGTGTTGATCTGTATAACCAATTAAAATGTTAATTTGGTTTAGTATTTGTATGTGAAGAAATTTGATTGGTTAGGGACGGTTATAAGTGTGAAGAATGAGAGGGAATGACGGCCATGTTTTGATTGCAGTGTCTGAGGTAGATTTGTGAGGAGTTTTTGGTTTTCAGTTTCTGGTGTGAGAATTTTCAACAGCATTCTAAAAGGTTAGTTGTTAATTTGTAAGGGGAACTATGTTGCAAACGTTAAGTTAATAAGTATAATGTTTTTAATATAAAAATGTCTTACTCTCACTGTCTTTCTCTCTCTCTCTTTTTATGGTACCCTAACAGCAATGATGGATCTTAATGAGGAGTCAGTTGACATTGTTTTTGAAATTTCTGCAACTATTTTAGACAATTTGAATGATCCAGTTGATGTGAATTCACATAATGAAGACCTTATTGAAGAAGGAGACGTCATGGGGGATTTTTATGATGAATCTTTGGATTCTGAATTAATGGAATATTTGGAGTTCATTGAGTTCCAGGATTCTTCTTTGGAGACTACCAATGACGAAATTTCTGACGATTTAATGTTAGAAGTTCTTTCAAATTACGAAAATTCAGAACAATAGCTTTATATTTAGTAATTAAAAATTGTTAAAAAATGTTATTCTTTAAAAAATACTACTTATAGGTACTTAATTCACCCAGATTGAACACAACAGCTCTTTTCAGAGCTACCCTACCTCTAAACACTCTAAATTCATTATTTAAACTAAAAAAAATTCTCTGTTTTTCCCCGTGGTATGCGTAACTGTATGCGCACCCGGAGCACACTCCGTGAATTTTTTTTTACAAAAAAATAGTTTTTTTGCCCTTTGTGGTCCTTCTAGGCCCCCCTCAGAAAACCTAGGGGGTCAGGGGGTGTCTACCCTGCCCCCTTTTAATCATTTCCCCCTTTGATTTTCACCTCTTGTGTCTCGATTCTACCCAGACACAAGATGGCGGACTCTCCGGACTGTTTGGAATTTTTACAAACACCCGAGAGCCAATCAGCTTTCCGCTCACGCACTTCCATGGCGAGCTCCCCGGTACGCGCACAGGTAGGCGCTCGAAGCACGTATAACACCACAGTAGGGGCTTCCCAGCCTAAACCTTCTCTCCCAAGGGCAACTAATACTAACACTCCTATTCAAACGACCACGCCCGCCCCTCCACCGGTGCAATCTACTATTCCGCCCCCTAAGCTAATTAGAAATTCAGGGACACAAAGCACCACCTATAAGAACAGAAGGAAGGGGGGCATTCTATCCATCTTCCCCCAGAAGCTGCCCCATATGGTGTCATTATGACAGGGGTCCCTGAGCTGAATCATAACGTGGAGGAACCAGGCTGGTTCCTTAGGAATAAGGTACTCCATTGGCTTTCTGTAATAGGCCACTCCCCCCTCATTCTGATAACAGAGTTACAACAGTTCGTAGAATCCCCTGGATAGGAAGAGAGTCAAAATCCATACCGGGCGATTGTGTCATCATTACCTTTGAGGACCCCCATACTGTAGAACATATTTGTTCCTGGGGGACTCAATATACACCCGATGGAATTGGTACCAAGAGACTTTCCTTCTTCTATCTTCCAGTCCACCACTATAACTCCGGTCCAGAATGGAACTGGACACAAGTTGGAAACTGGAATAGGAGACGTGACTGTGTCGACTGGTCAAATACCGGGGGTAAAGATGTAGCCCCCACCTTTGGATGGAGAGGTGTCCCCCTGTCCAACAGATATGACTGCCTGGAAATGGTGGATTGACAACAACCCGACAGTTATCTGGATAACATTGCCACATTTTCTCCAGTGGCTACCTTACCCGATCATCCCGATGATTTTCTGTCTTCCTCTTTCCCAATTAGTAACCTATCCATTTCTCATGCAACAACGTCAGAAGTTCAAATTGCTGTACCAGCACTATATCTAGATTCTGTTATCAACAAAGAAATTCAGTCAGATATATCATTTGTTGAATCATTAGCATACTCCCCCCCTACCCCAGTTACTTTAACCCTAGAACAAAATTCGAATACTAAAAAGTCTACTCCTTCCACTTATCAACTTTCAGTTTTATTCTGGAATGTTGCAGGTCTCCGTTCGAAAATAAAACTTAAACCATGGTTGGAGACAGTAACTCCCCATCAAATAATTTGTTTGCAAGAAACATGGGCTATAGATCCGATTCACATGCAGGGCTATAAAACGTTCCTTTCTCCAGCCAGCATTACCACACACGGCAGATCTAAGGGAGGTCTCGCGATGTATATTTCAAATAATTTATCTGTAATTGGCCTGTATGTCTTACATACCACCGCAAACTTTCAAAACGTTAAAGCTGCATTTACCAATCATACGATGTATCTTTTTATTAATTTTTATAATAACTTGTCCCCGATTGAATGTGTTAAATCCGTAAAAGCAATCATGTCCGTTGTAAACGAACACTGTAACAAGCATTCTACACTTACTTGCTTTGTGATATGGGGGGAGATTTTAATTTCCCACTGCGTGCCAACTATTTGAAAGGTATTTGTGGTTTGTTAGACGAACAAGACTGTCCATTAATCCATTTTTCACATTCACTTCTGGGTAATGCTTTGAACGACTGTCTTTTTACAATGGAACTAGATTATGCAAACAATCTAGTAGATATTCTAGTCGAATTTAGACCTACTTTTCATGGTAGAGGTATGTTTAGCACTATTGATTTCATTTTATGTTCTACGGTGCTAAAAGGTAATCTCCAACGGTTTAGGACTGGTACAGATATCTCCAGTGACCACTTCCCTAATAGTATTCTCCTATCCATAGAAATTGGTGCCTCTCATTGTAAAAAGGTCAGTCAACTAACCCAGCAATCACTGACCATGGATAAACTAAACGGATTTTCTGTGAAATGGTCCAAAATAGATCCGGTAGTTATTAGTGGCAATGTTGTATCAAAAACCCTTCCTTGGATAATCAACTGTTTAGCAGAGGATTCCCCACCCGAGTTGATTCTTAACAGTTTTTCTGAGATTTTATTAGCAATGCGGTCAGAGCTATTCCGTAACCATAAATCAGGTATTCAGGGGTCCCAAGGATGGTTTGACACTGCTTGTCGTAAAGCCCTATCCGCATTAAAAAAGGAACTACATAACCCAATTAGAAACTCAAATGAGATAGCTAACTTAAGAAAGATTTACAAAGCTGCTCAACAAAACTGTAAAAGGGAGCTAAAGAAAAACCTATGGGCCCAACTACATGAAAGTTGCCTAACTAAAGACAGCTCGCAGTTTTGGTGTGTTGTTAAGTCACCTTTTTTAACTAATACTAACACGCCAAAGCATCTTGACGTGGCTGTGCCCGCTGATGCATGGGTGACCCATTTCACAAAAATTTTTGGGGGGTCACCAGTAGATACTATAAAACCGGCGAACCCAGTAGATGACCCCGCGAGGTCGCAGGTCTATCCTATTGAATTATCTTTTAGCCATAGTGAGGTCATTCAAGCATTAACATCTGCTAAATCTGGTAAGGCGCCTGGCCCTGACGGGGTCCCCGTAGACATCTATGTACACAACATAGAATTGTGGTCTCCTGTTGTCACCCAGGTGATGTCGGCAGTTACGAAAGTCGGCCTTATAGATTCTTGGTCCTCCTCCATTCTACTACCTATTTACAAAAAGGGGGATCGTAATAATTCTGCCTGTTATAGACCCAATTCTCTCCTGGACTCTGTGGGGAAAGTCGCCGGACGCCTGATCCTGGAACGTCTGCAGGATTGGGCATCTGAGAACAACATCATGACCGACCATCAGTACGGGTTCCAGGAGGGTCTTGGCACAGTCGAGCAGGCATTAAATTTAACCCTCTTAATAGGTAAATATTCCGGAGCGAAGGGCGGCAACATACACATAGTGTATGTCGACCTCAGCTCCGCTTTCGATTGTGTGATCCACCCTAAGCTATGGTCCATTCTTAGTGATCTCGGGGTGGACCCCCTATTATTAAATTCCTCCGCGAGCTCTATTCTGACGCCACAGCTTGCGTGAGATATGGGTTATGCGGTGAATTAACATCTTTATTCACAATAAAAAGAGGAGTAAGGCAAGGGTGTGTCCTGGCCCCCTTCCTGTTCAACCTCTATACCTACGGGGTTGAGAATGCCATGCTGGAGGGCAGCCAGGACTTACCATCTATCAAACATCGCCCAATTCCAGCGTTATTATACGCTGATGACTCTGTCATTTTAGCTAGGACACTAACGCAGCTGCAAAAACAACTAGACAAATATTGCCAGTTTATGCTATCTCTGGGGCTAAAAGTTAACAAGAGTAAGACCTATGTTATGCATTTTGGTCCCAAGGGGAAGAAACCCAAATCCATTTTTATCGAACAGGTTAGATTGGAGCGTGCTAGACAATACCCATATCTAGGTATCCTAATGGACGACCAGTTAGATTGGAAAGCAGGAGTTACAAGTAAAAAAATGCTCTTCCAAAGAGCGACCTCTGCTCTTGTCTCATTCTCGAGAAAATTGGGTAAACCAGCCCCAAAAGAGCTGCTTAAAATTTACCATGCAAAATGCCACAGTGTTGCCATCTACGGTGCTGGCATTTTGGGGCTATGCTTCTGTGGATGGATTACAACTGGTCCAAAATGGGTTTTTAAAATATATTCTGGCACGTCCTCCTAGTGCTCCAATATACGGATCCCATATCGAGCTGGGTATCGATTATATAACTGATATTATTAGATGCCAGCCGATACTTTTATGGCACCGTGTTTGGACCAAACCCCAATGTCACCTAACCTGCTCTTTATTACAAGACTGTTTATCATTGGAGAAATGGAAATAAATTCCATGGCTTCTTTATGTTTTCAACTTCTTAACAGACCTGAATTGTGCTTTCTACTTCACCGAACCATTGATCCTGACAGAGATCAGCAGAAAGGCGCTGAAAGCTCTCTGCTTAAACAATCTGAGAGACCTCCGCCTTCTCAGTGAAGTTTCTAAGCCTACTAATGTGCAAATTCTTATGGTTCAAACCTCCCCAGGTATTCAGCCTTACCTTACTTTCTTCTTGACCAACCATGAGAAATTTGTCTTAACTAGGTTCCGATTCAACTCTTTTTTTCGCCTTGTAACTTTCCCCACGATGTCAAATTGGTCTCATAATCTGGCAAAGTGTCCTTGTGACGGAGTATCACCGCAATCAACTATCCACCTTACTTTGTTGTGTCGTTATTATGAACAAACTCGTAAACGCTGGATCATCCCACTCCTTCGTAAAATGGGGTTGAGAACATGTCGGCCAGCCTATCTGGCACTTTAGATGTTAGACAAACCGTATGTGGCCAAAAGTGAAGCTCTTTTTCTAAAATCATGTCTGAAAATGCGTTCCAACTTAGGGCTATTATCTCCCTGATTTATTATAAATTGCCATACTCTGATTATCTTGATATTATTAATTTTTTGCTACCCCACAAACTATTAATCTGTTTCTTTTAATTGTACATAATATGTGTGTTTTTATAGTATTTGAATTTGTAAATGCACTTTTCATGATTTAACACAATGTTATTCGAATAAAAGTCTTTTTGAATCTTTGAATCTTTGAAGTTACTTTTCATAAAATCCACTGGAGCAATTTTCACCAAATAAAGAAATGCACTTCTGAGTACCAGTCCCTACAATTTTGCAAACTTTGGTGTAATTTCATTAAGCGGTTCGGGGTGTAGCCGTGTCTGAACGTCCTATGAAAAATAACATGGGGAAAACACGTTTTAGGCCCCCATTTTTTCTCGGCCCCCGCATGACGAATCCCCCCGAAACTTTCAGTGAAGGAGCAGAACTGAGCTGGCCAAACTTTTGGAAAATTGCACGTAATTTCCTCAATCGATGCCAAAGTTATTCCCAATAGAATGTTGCGGATTTCCTATGGTAACAGGTCCTAACTATAACTACCTACTGGCGACCGCCAGTAGGTAATATATATATATATTTTTTGAATGAGTAAAATGACCAGCTAACTATAACTGGTGTGAAACCTATGGTTTTTTCAGTGAATTTCAAAGGTTTTTAAAATGCTAATTCCTAACTATAATGTGTGTGAAACCTATGGATTTTTCAGTGAATTTGCAAGGTTTTTTTAAATACTAATTCCTAAATATAACGTGGCTGAAACCTATGGTTTTTTCAGTGAATTTCAAAGGTTTTTTAAATGGTAATTCCTAACTATAACGTGGCTGAAACGTATGGTTTTTTTCAGTGAATTTCAATGGTTTTGTAAATGATAATTTTTAAATGTTTTAATTGTTATATTTTTTATACTGATTTACTGCATTATTTTAAATTATTTATTTTTAGATATTTTATTTTTTAAATTACATTACATATTTTTAATATAAATTTGGTTTCTAGTTTTTGAGTTTATAATCTCTGTCCCCACCTCTTATACTAGGGGGTACCGCGTCAATCACGATGTAGCTAAGGTCTCTATTGTTTGATTGATGGAATTTGTTTAATGTCTGGCTACTGGATATGTATTATCCTGATTTGTGATTGCGCGAAGATGTTGAAGAATACGCTTATAATAATAATAATAATAATATTACTGTGATTTATAAAGCGCAACAGCTATCCCCAACACAGGGGTGTCCCGGCGCTAGAAACACTAGGTAAATGAGGCATTAGAGGCAAAAGTGCATATTTTCAGGTCTAAAGTACTGCTGTCCTAAAAAGCCCTGTCTTCAGGGATTTTTTAAAATAGGATTCTGACTTGGCACTACGCAAGAAGGCTGGGAGGGTGTTCCACAATACGGCTGTTTTGACCGTGAATGCTCTTCCACCCTGCCGTGATTTCTCAAAACGCGGAGTCTGAAGCCAGTTGAAGGAGTTAGAATGCAACACCCGGTTTTGTTTATAGGGGCAAAGTCTTTCCTTCAGATACTTCGGGCAGTTTCCATTAAGAGCCCGATAGGCCAATGTCATGGCCTTAAATATGAATCTTTTCGCTACTGGTAGCCAGTGGAGTTTGTGTAAATGCAGAGAGACATGTTGTCGGAATGGAAACCGGCAGACCAGTCTCGCAGCCGCATTTTCAATCATCTGAAGGTGATGAATTGCATATTTAGGTAGGCCAAGGTACAAAGCATTGGCATGATCTAACTTGGATGTAACTGTAGCATGTACAACTGTTTTGTGGCAATCTTCCGGTAAAAGATGCAAGATTTTCCAGAGATTTTCTAACTTACTAAAACAAGTCGCAGAGACTTGTTGTATTTGGGCTGAAAAGGTCAGATTTGGTTCCCATTTCTGTCCTAGGTCTCGGCTAGAGGTGGTCCGGGATGGCGGAGTGCCCATTTCTGCTGGCCACCAAAGTTCTGACTCGGGTACATTACCTTGCCCAAAAAACAGAACCTCTGTTTTTTCCGTATTTAGCTTTAGTTTATTAGAATTCATCCACATAGCTATATCACGTAAGCACCCCTTGAAATGTTTAAAACCATCCACCGTCTGCTCTTTAAAGGAGAAAACCAGCTGGGTATTATCAGCATAGGAAATAGCTTTCACACCCCAGTTGGCAATCATGGAAAACAGAGGAGCTAGGTAGAGGTTAAAAAGTAAAGGACTCAGTGCTGAGCCTTGGGTACCCCACACTAGAGTTGTTTCCGTTGGGATTCATATGGCGTGAGGGCGACTTTTTGAGTGCGTCCGCTCAGATAAGAGGTCAGCCATGTAAAAACATTTCCCTCCAATCTGACTTCTTTTAGGCACTCACCAAGAATAGTGTGGTCAACAGTATCCAAAGCTGATGACAGATCCAGGAGCACTAGCAACGCCGGTGCTCCTGAATCCAATGACCACCTAATCGACTCTGCCACCTCCAACAGAGCAGTCTCTGTGCTAAATCCTGCTCGGAAGCCTGATTGAGTATTGTGCAAAATCCCGTTCTGCTCAATGAAGCTTGTCAATTGGCGTTGAACCAGTTTTTCCAGCATTTTTCCTGGAGCGGGTAGAAGCGAAATAGGTTGCAGGTTTTTTAGATCGCCCGGGTCTCCGTTTTTTTTTTTTTTCAGTGGGAGAAGTGTTGCATGCTTCCGTTTATCTGGAAAGATGCCAGTTTTCAAAGAGGAGTTCCAAATACATAACAACCCATCCACCAAAGAGGGTGCTAGCACCTTCCATAATTTGGGAGGGCATGGATCATCTGGGGCTCCTGAATGGCATCTCTGAATTTCAATTAGAGCATCCTGTGGCAGAATAGGAGAGAATTCGATAGGCCTAGGTATCTCCCCCTGGAGCGGCGATTTGTCCTCTTTCACAGTGGCCTCTGGGGCCTGAAATGACTCGTAGACCTTTATGATTTTGTCGTTAAAATAGTTCGCAATCTTATTGCACAGGGCTGGGGATGAAGTTATTTCTGTGTCCATTGCCCTGGGCTTAAAAAAGGATTGAACAACCTTAAAGATCTCGGTGCTCGACTGCATAGCATTTCGGATGCTTGACGTAATATGGTTTCGTCTAGCTGTTTTTAACTCCTTATGAAACACTTTTAACACCTTGGCTGCTCTTGAGATTCCCCTCCTGTGCTGGGCCCCAATGGAAACGGGCGTGGTCATGATGGAACGGTTCCGTCATGAGCACAGCCCAACCGATGCTCATGACGAACCGTTCCGTCATGAGCATCGAAGGGGTTAAGGCTTGTTTATAATTTGCCTTCATTTTCTCACAATAGCCCAGCCTCTATTTGCGTTCCAACTTTTTGCATCTACTCTTGTGCTCCCTAAGGGCATTAGAGAACCATGGGGCTGTGGGGATAGTCTATTTGATTTCCCCACTCTGCCTGGTGCTACCAACTCCACTGTCGAAGCAATCCAATGGTGTAACGAGACTGCATCGGCATCTGGATTGGCTGACAAGCGGGGAGGGTTGTCTAGCAAAATGGGGCTTAGTGTTGTTTCAGTTAAATTATTCCAATTTCTTTTAAGCATAAGGTGTGTTCCATTAGCTTGCCCTGAGTTTGGTAAAGAAATAGAAAAAGGGACCAAATAATGATCTGGCCATGTCAGGGGGATGGGCGTCTCCATGGCAATGGCCGTACAATTGGAGAAGACTAAGTCCAAGGTATTCCCCGCTACATGTGTGGGGCAGGAGACCCATTGTTTGAGGTTAGCCCCTGCTAATATTGTAATTAACTGCATTGCCTGCGGACAATTTAGATCATTTACATGCAGATTAAAATCGCTCAGGGCCAGAAAATTAGAGTACATAATTGATTTTTGAACAATTAAATTACAGATTGTATGAAGGGCGGGAACTGCACAATCAGGTGGTCTGTAAATAGGAATCCCCCCAAGTCCAGACGTGGGGGTCAGTTGTAGACAGAAATGTAAACCTTCTATGCCCTGAGCCAAAACAGGAGCCGAGGACACCAACTCCCATGTGTCTCTGAGAATAATGGCCACCCCACCTCCCCTTTTACCTCCTTCTCTGTTAACATGGCCGGGAGGGATCGCTAATGTAATTGTTGTCACAGTGTCCATATTAAGCCAAGTTTCTGTCAGGAACAAAACATCCCAAGTGCCTTCAATTAAAATTGACCAAACATCACCAGTATGTTTGGGTAGTGATCTACAATTCATGAGACAGGCCTTGATTAGAGCACTGCCTACCTCTACTCGGCCTCGGGAGCGAGCCTTCTTTTTCCTAGACATCATAGTATGGGCTAGACACTGCCCACATTCCCCGCAACTGTATGGGAGTGGGGTAGTGGCTAGATTAATCAGGTGCGGAATCAAGCAGCCAGGACCGCCAGGACCGCGGCTATATATATATATCCAAATTCCAGGTAGCCCCAACACAGAAAAGCCACAGGAAGCTCAATTCAGTTTGTGTTCTTTATTATCGACAATTAGCCAACAGTCACCTCACCAGGCAAGATAAGAGAAATGAAAGGTTGCGCTACACACACACAGTTTTAAATCCCAAACACCTGCCCTTGTGGGCGTGGTGCTCACACAGCCTCATGGTGTTTGTAGTCCGTCGGAAATAATCTCAAGTTGGTGCGCTTTCATTCTTATATATATATATATATATATATATATATATATATATATATATATATATATATATATATATATATATATATATATATATATATATATATTCCTTATAATCCTAGATTTAGTAATGTCAAGGGATTCTGCCCATGTTCCAAGTTTAAAACTTGTAGGAACAGTGTAAAAATCTCAACATACCAAGTTTCGGGTATGTCTGGCCCTAAGAAGATCACCAAGCTTCTTACATGCAACACACCATTCTGTGTTTATAGTCTTGTCTGCCCCTGTAATCTGCAACATATAGGCAGCACTATACACCCTTCAAAATGCAGGATTTTACAACATGCAAGGGCCATTGAAAGAAACAACCTAATCTACCATGTAGCAAGGCATTTTGCCCGTTTCCACAACAGCATTAGAAATCTACTGAAATTCTACTGTTTCGACCATGTACCAATACACAAACGTGCTGGGAACATAGAATTTAAATTACGCAGATTAGAATCCAGATTTATTATTGAGCTACAGACCAGGGCCCTGCTGGGTCTTAACACTGAAGAAGAGCTAGCGATACACTTAAGCTAGTGGTTCTCTGGTACTGCATTTACAGTATGTTGTAACTACTCACTGAATGAGCTTTTCATCACTAATCTTCATTGATATATTTGCATTTTTGCTATCAATTATTTCCGAAATTATCTCTGTCATTTTGGAAATATTTTAAATATGGCATTTAATTTTGATTTTACTCACTGATTGAAAAAATGTGTATATTAATAGCGGTTTTGCTAAATGAATGGATGGGCCTATAGGCCAACGCTGTGATTGTCCTGTGTTGAGGATCAGTGAGCACTCAGATTATCTCAGTCTTTGAAATTTGCCTAATACATTCTGGGACGAATGCCCATTCAGGGTGAGATTTTCTTTGTGATCTGTTAATTGTCGTGAAGTACAATATAATTATATTAGCTAAAATCAAGATAATTCACTGACAAATCATGAAATGCAAGTATTTAGACCTATTGACTTAATGAAATTTATATAAATGCACTTTAAATAGCGGCCCCATTCAGGGCGAGATATAGTTGATTATTTATCATATATTTCTTTACATA
Organism: Lissotriton vulgaris; assembly: GCF_964263255.1. NCBI lineage: Eukaryota > Metazoa > Chordata > Amphibia > Caudata > Salamandridae > Lissotriton > Lissotriton vulgaris. The sequence goes on from NC_141695.1 coordinate 95,837,350, forward strand.
TTTGATTCTAGGCCGGTTATGAATGTTTTAATTAACTGCCTAGTGATTATCAAATGTTGAATTGTATATACAAATGTGAATTGATTAACATTCTAAGATGGACTGACAAAGAAAAGAACACACTCATAGTCCATTAACTATGTTTATTGTTCATTTTGCCCCGGAAGTACTTCCTTCATGAGTACGTAAACGCATGGTGGTGCCTCCGTCTCTGTTTACAGTTCAAAAAAGGCGCAAAGCCGAAACACGTCCTGTTTTGTTTAACCCGGTAAATTAAACACCAAGTTTTTCACCCTTAACGCAGTGCGGTCCCTTCACTTGGTGACAAGTGGGTTTGTGAGCTGTTGGTGTGTACATATAATACATATAGCATTAAAACCTTTAGTTTTTGTGACAAGGACTTTGCTAAACGTTTAGGACAAGCGCCTTCGGGGATAAAGGTTTTACTCTATCAAAGGGTCTTAATGAAGATTGAATTACACTTCTTAATCTCAAGAAAAACCTAGAAAAACAGAGTCCCCCACCAATTTCATGCTTGAGTATTTGAAGGCAGGAACTATCCAGATAGGCCTCAGAGTGAGGAGCATCCCAGGCGTTTTCATTGAAATTAGGAAATTCCTAGAAAAGTGGGCACTGATCTCCAATCACTGCTCCCACAATTGGATGATCCTAAGTATTTAAACCGCCTGTGAGATAGTCAGCATACACAATAAAGAGATCACTGAATTGGAAGACGAATTAAAACAAACCAGCTTGCTAGAGGAAGCAAAGATAAAGATTGAGGAAGTTAACATTGAACTAGACTCTTTCAGCGAATATTTACTTAAGGAAAAAAACTGAGAAGGTCAGAAAAGACATCTGGTTCTTCTCACAAGAAAGAGTATACCCATACCTCACGGATACTTCTTGTCCTCTTCCAGGGAAGAGTTATATCTAGAGGACCAACATCAGTGGACAAATAAGAAGGGTATAACTTTTTCCGATAAGACAGAATCAGAAGGAGAGGGATCTTCCAATCAATTTGATCAATACTGCAAAAGAAAAGAACAACACAACAAATCTGATCATAATAACTGTCTTTTAGGCAAACAAAGGGGGAACTACAGACCCCGGTTTCTCAATCAACCCAGAGGCCGGATTCCAGAGTTGGACCCACCACAACAATATCTCCAGACAAGGAGACAGCATTATTGGATAAACTAGACAGTATTCCTCTCTTCAACTTATCATCCATCCAAGTAGAGAGACTGAGAAGCTCCTTACTAAAGGGCTGTTGTTTGAACCGTCTGTACCCATCAATAAGTTTCAACTCACTAGGGACCTATTTGCCTTTTTTCATGGAATTAGACTAAAACAATACTTTGACACATAGGGGTCGATTCCTATTCCATTCGGAAATAAGACTGACCAAAACGGACTGAGAACGGAGTCCTACCGACATGTACAGGCGCCATACCACCTGTGTAGTACGATGCAACGCCTGTAGTGTACAACCGACCCGTACGGAATACAAGCTGTACGACTGAGCCGTACGGAAACCAGTGACTCGCATAGAAACTGGACGTGATTTGCACCGACCGACACGCACCAGGAATGAACCCGACCCACACGTACCCACGATGTCCGACCCGCGCAGTACGATGCAATGCGTGTGAAACCAGACCGACTCGCATGGAGCTCAAGCCACATGACTGACATGCACAGAAAACGGGGACCTGAAGCAATAGAGAACTTTGCGACCGACGAGTATTAAACACAGAAGAAGGTCAGCGTGAACGTCTCAGAGAAGCCCGCAAAAGCCCACAACAGCGTCCGACTCTGTCAGAAGAACGTCTCCTTCATGAATAAAAAAAAACAAAAAAAGGACCAAACAAGCAATGATAAAGTCAATAACTATTTTAAAAAAACTTGGAACAAAGACACACCCACAACTCCACCTATATAAAGGTCATAAATCACTACCATTATCCTTTGCAAATCCAGCAGAGAACACCATCAGACAGCAACGACAGACACACTCACAACTCACTCATTACACGACCTTCACACCATTAGCACCTCTCCAATAGCACACTCACATACACCCAGCAAAACTGACACTCACCCACCCTCACTTGCACCCTCACACACACATCACTTCCCATCTCCACCCATCACCATGCCCCCAATGAAAAATCCAAAGTTCACTGATAGTGAGTCAGAAGTCCTGGTAGATAAAATCCTCAGAGTAGAGCCACATTTGTTTGGTACATTGGTACAAAGGACCCCCATGTCACAGAAAACAAAGATGTGGGCGAGAATTGTGGACAAGATCAACGCACAAGCTCCAACAATGTGCACAAAGGATGACATCCAGAACAGGTGGTATGATGTTTGTAGGAGGGTCACGAAGCTCCTCGAGAAGGATCACGCCTTGAGTCAGTGCACTGGCGGGTGCCCTCCTGCCAAAACAGTTTACTTCAGGTTCTGGGAGGAGAAGATGCGGGACATCCTACCACCAGAGAGCGTCCATGGTCTAGCAGACATACCAAAGCCTGGTGAGTACACAAGCAAAATACTCAATAATATGTGGCAATACACACACATCACTGTCAAGGGGACAGTAAAACCATGCACCGTTAGCAAAGCCACAGTAACCAAAAGATAATCATTCCAAGATATGTATGCCAGTCAGACAAACACAATACTTTCCATCTCATAGTGATTTATAACTGTGTCATGACATGTAAAAACCTATCAACAAATAGAGCAAGGCGGTGGTAGAGAACAAAATATACACTGTCAGACATTTTGCCACCAGAAAAACACTACCTCACAATGAAGCTGACTGACAGGAATGAATAGTGTGTATGCTGGTGAAGTGAGTATATCCAAAAGCATGATGGGGTTTGTAGTCAGAGATAATGCTCCCCCTCCCAATTGGCCCATCAAGACCTCTCTGAACCATGCTGACATCACAGGGAGTGGAAAATAACTGACAAGATGGCTGACACTGGGTTCTGCTGTGGGGAGCACAAGGCCCTGGCAGGGGTTATGCTCAAATCAGAAGCAGGAAACCACTGCCTGACATCCTGAAAGCTAACTTTCATGCCCTGCAGTGGAAGTACGTTTCATGGTGGGATGTCTGGACCAGTGGGAAGGAGGACTGACAGCTCTGCCCATACTTATCAGCAGGTTTTGTCTCAGCGTGGGCGTAAAATCCGTTTCGCGGGCGAATTTGCGGATTTTTGACGATTTCGCGATCCGCGAATCTCGCGAATTTTCCCAAAAATCCGCAAATTCGCAAGCTACAAATTATTTTGCTTGGTCGCGCAGGAAAAATACAATATCGCGCGCGGCGTTGACTCTGAGCCTGCAGAGTTGTTTTTCTCCCGTTTTTGCGTGTGCTGCGCCATTTTCGATCTTGCTGCGTGATCGCGCAAGAGTTTTTCGAACACAATTACGTCATCGCGGCTCGCCATCTTGCACGACGAACGCAAGTGCGTCCTAAATGCCCGCGACTGCGCACAGCTGACTTCCGGCGGGAGGTTCGAACAGCTCGCGTTCCCGAAATTGCAAAAATTGCAATTCTGCACCAGAAATCCAACGCAGGAAGCATAAACCTTGTTAAAATGTTGATTTTGATCATAATACCTCCTCAGACTGACATTTGACTGCACTTTTTGGTGCAGGAGTCCATTTTTTGGGGTGGGGTGGGAGGAAGGAAGTGCCTCAGAGTCTCCAACTTCCTGTTCCTGTCCAGCAGGATCCTCCCAGTGCTTTGTGCATGTACTGGTCACTTTTCATTTGGCTGTTGAGCTGGAAGGATTACTTTATGTGACTGCTGCTGGATTTGTATTTGAGGACTTTTTGGACTTTGGAGTTTGGATCACTTTTGGACTTGAGATTTTACAAGTAAGTTGGTGTTGTTTGTTTGGAGCATTGCAGTTGAGGCAACTACAGTTCAAAAACTTTTTTCACAACTTTAACAAAATATATGGTACATGGTACTCAGAAGACCTGAGAAACCAGAAACGTCTATGTAAGAGACAAGAGAGGAAGTGGCGCATATCCTACGACCAAGCCGAAAAAACTATTTACAGGGAAATGATTAGGGAGTATAAAATGGCCATAAAAAATGCGCAAGCAGCCTACTATACCCATAAAATTACTGTGGCAAAATCAAAACCGAAAGAAATATACCACATAGTAAACTCTTTGATAAAACCACCCGCGCTCGCTTCAGACAATAACAATTCATTGTCCAAATGCAATGACCTGGCTGAATTCTTTTTCCAAAAAGTAAATAAAATATACTCCTCTTTCCCCAACTCACCTACCGATCCGTCCTCTCATTGCTTGGAATCTGCCCTTGACAGGGATATTGAGCTGAAATCGTTTCCCTTGATATCTATGGAAACTTTGAAGAAACTAGCCCTACAAATAAAAACAGGTTCTCCTCGCGATCCGGCCCCTCCAGGCCCACTGGGTCTAGCCAGTGATATTATCTTCCCCAGCCTGCTGGAGCTGCTGAACTCTTCTATACTGAGCAAGACAGTACCCGCAACCTGGAAGCACACAATGGTGCGGGCCCTCCTAAAGAAACCCTCCCTGGACCCAGCTAATGCGGGTAACTACCGTCCTATCTCTTTGCTCCCATGGGCGTCAAAAATCCTGGAGAAGCACGTCAATACCACTCTGACGACATTTCTCGAGGACAACCACCTCCTTGATGCTTCCCAGACGGGTTTTCGCCCCAAACACGGGACAGAGACTGCCCTACTAGCTGTAACCGAGGATGCAAGACGGATCTTGGATCGAGGGGGATCAGTGGCAGTGATCCTCCTCGATCTAAGCGCCGCGTTCGACACGGTACATCACAAGATCCTGTTGAACCGTCTTGCCGACCTGGGAGTATCCGGAGATGCCCTGTCGTGGCTCGAATCCTTCCTGTCAGACAGAACCTTCCAGGTCTTCGACGGCACAGCTGTATCCTCCAGTAGGCCACTGGGGTGCGGAGTGCCGCAGGGCTCTTCCCTAAGCCCTACGCTCTTCAATGTGTACATGAGGCCGCTGGCTGGGATTGTTCGTCCGCATGGTGTCAATATCATCTCCTATGCGGACGACACCCAGCTGGTGGTCTCCCTTGCACAGAAGAGCGGTCTTCAGACTCCACCTGACCTCGCGGCCTGCCTGGAGGACGTAAAAAGGTGGATGTCGAGCTCATGCTTGAAGCTCAATGATGATAAAACGGAGCTTATGCTCCTTGGCCCAGCAACTCCTTCCACTCTGGAGCTAATTTGGCCCTCAAGTATGGGTTCCCCCCCCCTCCCCAAAGATAATATCAAAAGTCTGGGAGTATGGCTTGACAAGTCGCTGAGCCTAAACACTCAAGCCACCAAAGTGTCAGCCACTTGTATTGGCCTTCTTAGGGTAATCAAAAAAATCCTTCCCCTCCTTCCATTCGAGGCCAGACAAATTGTCATACAGGGCCTGATCCAATCACGGCTGGATTTCAACAATGCCCTTTATCTTGGAGCCCCGGACTATACTCTACAAAAACTTCAGCGCACTCAAAACTGTGCTGCCCGGGCGCTCCTGGGAATCCCTCGGAGGACCTCAATAAAATCCGGCCTAAAAACTTTGCACTGGCTGCCTGTCAGGGATAGAGTAAAGTTTAAGGCTCTCTGCATCGCCCACCAGACTTTCTGGAGAATGGGCCCAGAAATCAACTCTTCCCTGATTTCCCCATACCAACCCAATAAAACTCTACGCTCCTCAACTGCTACTCTTGCCACAATCCCTCGAATATTTAGATCCAGAGCAGGAGGACGCTCATTCTCATACAACATTGCCAAACTGTGGAATACTCTCCCGCTGCAGATGCGAAACAACACAAATCTTACCAGCTTCAGGAAACAGCTCAAAACCCTCCTGTTCAACAACTAACAGCCTTAGTGGTCAGGTTTGTTAGGTTTAGCTCCAGCGCCTGGACGCCTCAGGGCAACTGCAGCGCTATATAAGCCTAATTTTCATTTCATTTCATTCATTTCATATATATTGTGGTGGGTATCCACAGCATCCAGTAGGCCCAGGGTTAGTCATGGGTGCATGATACAACTGTATCTCAGATTTTTTTTAACCTAATTCTCATTTATGTCAATGAATTTTAGCTCACTGTTATATGTTTTTATTTTTTTATTTTGTGGTGCCTGTAAAGCCTCACTAGCCAGTAGGCCCAGGGGTAGTGAGTGGTGCATGGACCAAGTCTTTCTGTGGGGTATCTTGAATTTAAACATCATTGAGGGCATGGATGGCATGGGATTGTGTCTCATCTCACTCTGTGCCTGTGTCTCATCTCACTCTGTGCCTGTGTCTCATCTCAGTCTGTGCCTGTGTCTCATCTCACTCTGTGCCTGCACCATCTCTCTCTTTGTGTGTCTCATCTCACTCTGTGCATGTGTCTCATCTCACTCTGTGCCTGTGTCTCATCTCTCTCTGTGCCTGTGTCTCATCTCACTCTGTGCCTGTGTCTCATCTCACTCTGTGCTTGGGTCTCATCTCACTCTGTGCCTGTGTCTCATCTCACTCTGTGCCTTCCCCATCTCTCTCTTTGTATGTGTCATTTCTCTCTTTGCGTCTCTCATCTCACTCTGTGCCTGTGTCTCATCTCACTCTGTGCCTTTGTGTCATTTCTCTCTTGGCGTGTCTCATCTCACTATGTGCCTGCCCCGGATGTATGACATTACAACGCATGCTTTTACCACGCATGCTGTTACGACGCAGTTTTTACAACGCATGCTGTTACAACGCATAGCGCTTAGGGGTGCTGGATAGTGAATATTTTAATTTACTATTCCAACTCTAGTCCCCGTGGATAGCAGGGAAGTTGTTGGATAGTAAATTAAATCTATTCCCTATCCTAGAGCACCCCCAGTGCAATGCGTTGTAATGACATGCGTCGTAATAGTTGCGTCGTAAAGGCACTGCGTGGTAAAAGTTGCGTTGTAAAGGATGTTTCCCGCCTGCCCCATCTCTCTCTTTGTGTTTGTGATCTCTCTGTTTGCGTGTGACATCTCACTCTGTGCCTGTGTCTTATCTCACTCTTTGTGTGTGTGCAAAAAGAAGCAGTGCCCTATAAGATAAGAGATGCAAACTGTGAGGAGACACAGGTGGCATTATAGAAAAAGGTCAACATATAATTCCTTAATTGACACAGACACTCAGTGTGATCCTTGTCAAAAAAGTTAAAGCCATACATTTTGCCCAAAAACATTTAGCATAGTAAATCGTTTTAGACACAGAGCACAGCCCATTTAAATGACCACTACATTGCAAGGCAGAAACCTGAATCATTTCCAAAATGTTTTCTAATATGCACCATTGAATTTTTTACCAGCATTACATAGAAACATGAGACACAATGCAAAAAGAAACAATACCCTGTAAGCTAAGAAATGCAAACTGTGAGGAGACACAGGTGACATTATAGAAAAAGGTGAAAATATAATTCCTTGATTGACACAGACACTCAGTGTGATCCTTGTCAAAAAAGTTAAAGCCATACATTTTGCCCAAAAACATTTAGCATAGTAAATCGTTTTAGACACAGAGCACAGCCCATTTAAATGACCACTACATTACAAGGCAGAAACCTGACACATTTCCAAAATACATTTCCAATATGCACCATTACATTTTTTACAAGCATTACAAAAAAAATGACACACAATGCAAGAATAAATAAGCCCAATATGCTTCTTAATCTTCCCCATAGTACATACAGCACTCTATCTATATTAAATGAATTATTACTCACCTTTAAAAATGCTTTTGAAGATTTAGAGGAGTGTCAGTCACACACACCAGATTTTCTTAAGCAGAATCTCTGAAATGCACCTCAGACACTGCAACCACAAATGGCCCTGATTCCCTGTAATTCTTCACACATATCCCTGGACTTAACCAATCAAAATTCTTCCAACACTATTTCAAAACCAAGCTAACATTTGAATTGGTTCTACATTTCAACACTTTCAAACTCACATAATATTCACCCATCCCCCCAGTGCTCATTCAGCCTGTTACCATTGTAACTCCCACCTAACTGAGCAAACAGGTGAAAAGTTCATTATACTATGTTGCAAATGAACCCAGCAAGGATATTTGACCTCTCAATATAACAGTTTATCCTGGTCAATGTTTCTTTCAATGACTTTTTCTCAACCATTGGAATTACTTCTTTCAAAAAACAAAAGCATGCACCCTAATGTTCAGTGGAGAATGTTAAGAAACCACCAATCATTTCTTCTTTTTCAAGTGTACTGAATCTCAACCACTTTTTTATCATTACTCCTACATTCAAACTGCCATTTCATTTCCACAACTCATCTGAATACAACCACATCTACCTTCAAGACGCCTAAAGTCTGGATTGTGGGTCATAGCTTTGTTCACTGGAGTGAAAGTATGCAGCAAACAGAGGTATTCCCAACCTTGATTTACCAAATGTGGATATTATGTGGATTGGCCAGAAAGGATTGAGATGTCACCAATTGATACCATCGGTATAATCGTTTATGCATCTACCACACCCTGACCTCATAATTGTGCACTGTGGTGGCAATGACCTGGGTACTTTGACTGGGGTAGGTCTGGGAATGCTTTTAAAGGACATCTTTGGGCAATTGATGTCACTTTTTCCAAAAACTGCCTTGGTATATTCTAATATATGCCAAAGGCAAAAATGGAACTGGTCCAACCAATTTTGTCCACAGATTGAGAAAGCAAGGAAACATGTGAATATATCTGTTTCTGCTTTCCTCAGAGACTATGGTATGGGTTCTATATACCACAACAACTTGCGTTACAACATGCAAGGCATGTATAGGAGAGATGGTGTACATTTTACAGATGAGGGGAATAGAGTCTTGCTCTTGAATTTTAGACTCTGCATCGGTACCTACTTGTAGGTCCAAAAACACCCACATAACACAACAGCTCTTTTCAGAGCTACACTACCTCTAAGCACTCTAAATTCTTTTTTTACTCTAATTTTTTTTCACTGTTTTTCCCCGTGGTACACTCAGGGTACGCGTACCTGTAAACGCCCGTGTAAGCGCACCCTGAGCTAACTCCGCGAAATGTTAAAAAAAAATAATAATAATGTTTTTGCCCTTCGGGGTCCTCCTAGGCCCCCCTAAGAATACCTACGGGATCAGGGGGTCTCTACCCTCCCCGTTTTGGGTAGGTTGAATATTATGTGAGTTTGAAAGTGTTGATCTGTATAACCAATTAAAATGTTAATTTGGTTTAGTATTTGTATGTGAAGAAATTTGATTGGTTAGGGACGGTTATAAGTGTGAAGAATGAGAGGGAATGACGGCCATGTTTTGATTGCAGTGTCTGAGGTAGATTTGTGAGGAGTTTTTGGTTTTCAGTTTCTGGTGTGAGAATTTTCAACAGCATTCTAAAAGGTTAGTTGTTAATTTGTAAGGGGAACTATGTTGCAAACGTTAAGTTAATAAGTATAATGTTTTTAATATAAAAATGTCTTACTCTCACTGTCTTTCTCTCTCTCTCTTTTTATGGTACCCTAACAGCAATGATGGATCTTAATGAGGAGTCAGTTGACATTGTTTTTGAAATTTCTGCAACTATTTTAGACAATTTGAATGATCCAGTTGATGTGAATTCACATAATGAAGACCTTATTGAAGATGGAGACGTCATGGGGGATTTTTATGATGAATCTTTGGATTCTGAATTAATGGAATATTTGGAGTTCATTGAGTTCCAGGATTCTTCTTTGGAGACTACCAATGACGAAATTTCTGACGATTTAATGTTAGAAGTTCTTTCAAATTACGAAAATTCAGAACAATAGCTTTATATTTAGTAATTAAAAATTGTTAAAAAATGTTATTCTTTAAAAAATACTACTTATAGGTACTTAATTCACCCAGATTGAACACAACAGCTCTTTTCAGAGCTACCCTACCTCTAAACACTCTAAATTCATTATTTAAACTAAAAAAAATTCTCTGTTTTTCCCCGTGGTATGCGTAACTGTATGCGCACCCGGAGCACACTCCGTGAATTTTTTTTTACAAAAAAATAGTTTTTTTGCCCTTTGTGGTCCTTCTAGGCCCCCCTCAGAAAACCTAGGGGGTCAGGGGGTGTCTACCCTGCCCCCTTTTAATCATTTCCCCCTTTGATTTTCACCTCTTGTGTCTCGATTCTACCCAGACACAAGATGGCGGACTCTCCGGACTGTTTGGAATTTTTACAAACACCCGAGAGCCAATCAGCTTTCCGCTCACGCACTTCCATGGCGAGCTCCCCGGTACGCGCACAGGTAGGCGCTCGAAGCACGTATAACACCACAGTAGGGGCTTCCCAGCCTAAACCTTCTCTCCCAAGGGCAACTAATACTAACACTCCTATTCAAACGACCACGCCCGCCCCTCCACCGGTGCAATCTACTATTCCGCCCCCTAAGCTAATTAGAAATTCAGGGACACAAAGCACCACCTATAAGAACAGAAGGAAGGGGGGCATTCTATCCATCTTCCCCCAGAAGCTGCCCCATATGGTGTCATTATGACAGGGGTCCCTGAGCTGAATCATAACGTGGAGGAACCAGGCTGGTTCCTTAGGAATAAGGTACTCCATTGGCTTTCTGTAATAGGCCACTCCCCCCTCATTCTGATAACAGAGTTACAACAGTTCGTAGAATCCCCTGGATAGGAAGAGAGTCAAAATCCATACCGGGCGATTGTGTCATCATTACCTTTGAGGACCCCCATACTGTAGAACATATTTGTTCCTGGGGGACTCAATATACACCCGATGGAATTGGTACCAAGAGACTTTCCTTCTTCTATCTTCCAGTCCACCACTATAACTCCGGTCCAGAATGGAACTGGACACAAGTTGGAAACTGGAATAGGAGACGTGACTGTGTCGACTGGTCAAATACCGGGGGTAAAGATGTAGCCCCCACCTTTGGATGGAGAGGTGTCCCCCTGTCCAACAGATATGACTGCCTGGAAATGGTGGATTGACAACAACCCGACAGTTATCTGGATAACATTGCCACATTTTCTCCAGTGGCTACCTTACCCGATCATCCCGATGATTTTCTGTCTTCCTCTTTCCCAATTAGTAACCTATCCATTTCTCATGCAACAACGTCAGAAGTTCAAATTGCTGTACCAGCACTATATCTAGATTCTGTTATCAACAAAGAAATTCAGTCAGATATATCATTTGTTGAATCATTAGCATACTCCCCCCCTACCCCAGTTACTTTAACCCTAGAACAAAATTCGAATACTAAAAAGTCTACTCCTTCCACTTATCAACTTTCAGTTTTATTCTGGAATGTTGCAGGTCTCCGTTCGAAAATAAAACTTAAACCATGGTTGGAGACAGTAACTCCCCATCAAATAATTTGTTTGCAAGAAACATGGGCTATAGATCCGATTCACATGCAGGGCTATAAAACGTTCCTTTCTCCAGCCAGCATTACCACACACGGCAGATCTAAGGGAGGTCTCGCGATGTATATTTCAAATAATTTATCTGTAATTGGCCTGTATGTCTTACATACCACCGCAAACTTTCAAAACGTTAAAGCTGCATTTACCAATCATACGATGTATCTTTTTATTAATTTTTATAATAACTTGTCCCCGATTGAATGTGTTAAATCCGTAAAAGCAATCATGTCCGTTGTAAACGAACACTGTAACAAGCATTCTACACTTACTTGCTTTGTGATATGGGGGGAGATTTTAATTTCCCACTGCGTGCCAACTATTTGAAAGGTATTTGTGGTTTGTTAGACGAACAAGACTGTCCATTAATCCATTTTTCACATTCACTTCTGGGTAATGCTTTGAACGACTGTCTTTTTACAATGGAACTAGATTATGCAAACAATCTAGTAGATATTCTAGTCGAATTTAGACCTACTTTTCATGGTAGAGGTATGTTTAGCACTATTGATTTCATTTTATGTTCTACGGTGCTAAAAGGTAATCTCCAACGGTTTAGGACTGGTACAGATATCTCCAGTGACCACTTCCCTAATAGTATTCTCCTATCCATAGAAATTGGTGCCTCTCATTGTAAAAAGGTCAGTCAACTAACCCAGCAATCACTGACCATGGATAAACTAAACGGATTTTCTGTGAAATGGTCCAAAATAGATCCGGTAGTTATTAGTGGCAATGTTGTATCAAAAACCCTTCCTTGGATAATCAACTGTTTAGCAGAGGATTCCCCACCCGAGTTGATTCTTAACAGTTTTTCTGAGATTTTATTAGCAATGCGGTCAGAGCTATTCCGTAACCATAAATCAGGTATTCAGGGGTCCCAAGGATGGTTTGACACTGCTTGTCGTAAAGCCCTATCCGCATTAAAAAAGGAACTACATAACCCAATTAGAAACTCAAATGAGATAGCTAACTTAAGAAAGATTTACAAAGCTGCTCAACAAAACTGTAAAAGGGAGCTAAAGAAAAACCTATGGGCCCAACTACATGAAAGTTGCCTAACTAAAGACAGCTCGCAGTTTTGGTGTGTTGTTAAGTCACCTTTTTTAACTAATACTAACACGCCAAAGCATCTTGACGTGGCTGTGCCCGCTGATGCATGGGTGACCCATTTCACAAAAATTTTTGGGGGGTCACCAGTAGATACTATAAAACCGGCGAACCCAGTAGATGACCCCGCGAGGTCGCAGGTCTATCCTATTGAATTATCTTTTAGCCATAGTGAGGTCATTCAAGCATTAACATCTGCTAAATCTGGTAAGGCGCCTGGCCCTGACGGGGTCCCCGTAGACATCTATGTACACAACATAGAATTGTGGTCTCCTGTTGTCACCCAGGTGATGTCGGCAGTTACGAAAGTCGGCCTTATAGATTCTTGGTCCTCCTCCATTCTACTACCTATTTACAAAAAGGGGGATCGTAATAATTCTGCCTGTTATAGACCCAATTCTCTCCTGGACTCCGTGGGGAAAGTCGCCGGACGCCTGATCCTGGAACGTCTGCAGGATTGGGCATCTGAGAACAACATCATGACCGACCATCAGTACGGGTTCCAGGAGGGTCTTGGCACAGTCGAGCAGGCATTAAATTTAACCCTCTTAATAGGTAAATATTCCGGAGCGAAGGGCGGCAACATACACATAGTGTATGTCGACCTCAGCTCCGCTTTCGATTGTGTGATCCACCCTAAGCTATGGTCCATTCTTAGTGATCTCGGGGTGGACCCCCTATTATTAAATTCCTCCGCGAGCTCTATTCTGACGCCACAGCTTGCGTGAGATATGGGTTATGCGGTGAATTAACATCTTTATTCACAATAAAAAGAGGAGTAAGGCAAGGGTGTGTCCTGGCCCCCTTCCTGTTCAACCTCTATACCTACGGGGTTGAGAATGCCATGCTGGAGGGCAGCCAGGACTTACCATCTATCAAACATCGCCCAATTCCAGCGTTATTATACGCTGATGACTCTGTCATTTTAGCTAGGACACTAACGCAGCTGCAAAAACAACTAGACAAATATTGCCAGTTTATGCTATCTCTGGGGCTAAAAGTTAACAAGAGTAAGACCTATGTTATGCATTTTGGTCCCAAGGGGAAGAAACCCAAATCCATTTTTATCGAACAGGTTAGATTGGAGCGTGCTAGACAATACCCATATCTAGGTATCCTAATGGACGACCAGTTAGATTGGAAAGCAGGAGTTACAAGTAAAAAAATGCTCTTCCAAAGAGCGACCTCTGCTCTTGTCTCATTCTCGAGAAAATTGGGTAAACCAGCCCCAAAAGAGCTGCTTAAAATTTACCATGCAAAATGCCACAGTGTTGCCATCTACGGTGCTGGCATTTTGGGGCTATGCTTCTGTGGATGGATTACAACTGGTCCAAAATGGGTTTTTAAAATATATTCTGGCACGTCCTCCTAGTGCTCCAATATACGGATCCCATATCGAGCTGGGTATCGATTATATAACTGATATTATTAGATGCCAGCCGATACTTTTATGGCACCGTGTTTGGACCAAACCCCAATGTCACCTAACCTGCTCTTTATTACAAGACTGTTTATCATTGGAGAAATGGAAATAAATTCCATGGCTTCTTTATGTTTTCAACTTCTTAACAGACCTGAATTGTGCTTTCTACTTCACCGAACCATTGATCCTGACAGAGATCAGCAGAAAGGCGCTGAAAGCTCTCTGCTTAAACAATCTGAGAGACCTCCGCCTTCTCAGTGAAGTTTCTAAGCCTACTAATGTGCAAATTCTTATGGTTCAAACCTCCCCAGGTATTCAGCCTTACCTTACTTTCTTCTTGACCAACCATGAGAAATTTGTCTTAACTAGGTTCCGATTCAACTCTTTTTTTCGCCTTGTAACTTTCCCCACGATGTCAAATTGGTCTCATAATCTGGCAAAGTGTCCTTGTGACGGAGTATCACCGCAATCAACTATCCACCTTACTTTGTTGTGTCGTTATTATGAACAAACTCGTAAACGCTGGATCATCCCACTCCTTCGTAAAATGGGGTTGAGAACATGTCGGCCAGCCTATCTGGCACTTTAGATGTTAGACAAACCGTATGTGGCCAAAAGTGAAGCTCTTTTTCTAAAATCATGTCTGAAAATGCGTTCCAACTTAGGGCTATTATCTCCCTGATTTATTATAAATTGCCATACTCTGATTATCTTGATATTATTAATTTTTTGCTACCCCACAAACTATTAATCTGTTTCTTTTAATTGTACATAATATGTGTGTTTTTATAGTATTTGAATTTGTAAATGCACTTTTCATGATTTAACACAATGTTATTCGAATAAAAGTCTTTTTGAATCTTTGAATCTTTGAAGTTACTTTTCATAAAATCCACTGGAGCAATTTTCACCAAATAAAGAAATGCACTTCTGAGTACCAGTCCCTACAATTTTGCAAACTTTGGTGTAATTTCATTAAGCGGTTCGGGGTGTAGCCGTGTCTGAACGTCCTATGAAAAATAACATGGGGAAAACACGTTTTAGGCCCCCATTTTTTCTCGGCCCCCGCATGACGAATCCCCCCGAAACTTTCAGTGAAGGAGCAGAACTGAGCTGGCCAAACTTTTGGAAAATTGCACGTAATTTCCTCAATCGATGCCAAAGTTATTCCCAATAGAATGTTGCGGATTTCCTATGGTAACAGGTCCTAACTATAACTACCTACTGGCGACCGCCAGTAGGTAATATATATATATATTTTTTGAATGAGTAAAATGACCAGCTAACTATAACTGGTGTGAAACCTATGGTTTTTTCAGTGAATTTCAAAGGTTTTTAAAATGCTAATTCCTAACTATAATGTGTGTGAAACCTATGGATTTTTCAGTGAATTTGCAAGGTTTTTTTAAATACTAATTCCTAAATATAACGTGGCTGAAACCTATGGTTTTTTCAGTGAATTTCAAAGGTTTTTTAAATGGTAATTCCTAACTATAACGTGGCTGAAACGTATGGTTTTTTTCAGTGAATTTCAATGGTTTTGTAAATGATAATTTTTAAATGTTTTAATTGTTATATTTTTTATACTGATTTACTGCATTATTTTAAATTATTTATTTTTAGATATTTTATTTTTTAAATTACATTACATATTTTTAATATAAATTTGGTTTCTAGTTTTTGAGTTTATAATCTCTGTCCCCACCTCTTATACTAGGGGGTACCGCGTCAATCACGATGTAGCTAAGGTCTCTATTGTTTGATTGATGGAATTTGTTTAATGTCTGGCTACTGGATATGTATTATCCTGATTTGTGATTGCGCGAAGATGTTGAAGAATACGCTTATAATAATAATAATAATAATATTACTGTGATTTATAAAGCGCAACAGCTATCCCCAACACAGGGGTGTCCCGGCGCTAGAAACACTAGGTAAATGAGGCATTAGAGGCAAAAGTGCATATTTTCAGGTCTAAAGTACTGCTGTCCTAAAAAGCCCTGTCTTCAGGGATTTTTTAAAATAGGATTCTGACTTGGCACTACGCAAGAAGGCTGGGAGGGTGTTCCACAATACGGCTGTTTTGACCGTGAATGCTCTTCCACCCTGCCGTGATTTCTCAAAACGCGGAGTCTGAAGCCAGTTGAAGGAGTTAGAATGCAACACCCGGTTTTGTTTATAGGGGCAAAGTCTTTCCTTCAGATACTTCGGGCAGTTTCCATTAAGAGCCCGATAGGCCAATGTCATGGCCTTAAATATGAATCTTTTCGCTACTGGTAGCCAGTGGAGTTTGTGTAAATGCAGAGAGACATGTTGTCGGAATGGAAACCGGCAGACCAGTCTCGCAGCCGCATTTTCAATCATCTGAAGGTGATGAATTGCATATTTAGGTAGGCCAAGGTACAAAGCATTGGCATGATCTAACTTGGATGTAACTGTAGCATGTACAACTGTTTTGTGGCAATCTTCCGGTAAAAGATGCAAGATTTTCCAGAGATTTTCTAACTTACTAAAACAAGTCGCAGAGACTTGTTGTATTTGGGCTGAAAAGGTCAGATTTGGTTCCCATTTCTGTCCTAGGTCTCGGCTAGAGGTGGTCCGGGATGGCGGAGTGCCCATTTCTGCTGGCCACCAAAGTTCTGACTCGGGTACATTACCTTGCCCAAAAAACAGAACCTCTGTTTTTTCCGTATTTAGCTTTAGTTTATTAGAATTCATCCACATAGCTATATCACGTAAGCACCCCTTGAAATGTTTAAAACCATCCACCGTCTGCTCTTTAAAGGAGAAAACCAGCTGGGTATTATCAGCATAGGAAATAGCTTTCACACCCCAGTTGGCAATCATGGAAAACAGAGGAGCTAGGTAGAGGTTAAAAAGTAAAGGACTCAGTGCTGAGCCTTGGGTACCCCACACTAGAGTTGTTTCCGTTGGGATTCATATGGCGTGAGGGCGACTTTTTGAGTGCGTCCGCTCAGATAAGAGGTCAGCCATGTAAAAACATTTCCCTCCAATCTGACTTCTTTTAGGCACTCACCAAGAATAGTGTGGTCAACAGTATCCAAAGCTGATGACAGATCCAGGAGCACTAGCAACGCCGGTGCTCCTGAATCCAATGACCACCTAATCGACTCTGCCACCTCCAACAGAGCAGTCTCTGTGCTAAATCCTGCTCGGAAGCCTGATTGAGTATTGTGCAAAATCCCGTTCTGCTCAATGAAGCTTGTCAATTGGCGTTGAACCAGTTTTTCCAGCATTTTTCCTGGAGCGGGTAGAAGCGAAATAGGTTGCAGGTTTTTTAGATCGCCCGGGTCTCCGTTTTTTTTTTTTTTTCAGTGGGAGAAGTGTTGCATGCTTCCGTTTATCTGGAAAGATGCCAGTTTTCAAAGAGGAGTTCCAAATACATAACAACCCATCCACCAAAGAGGGTGCTAGCACCTTCCATAATTTGGGAGGGCATGGATCATCTGGGGCTCCTGAATGGCATCTCTGAATTTCAATTAGAGCATCCTGTGGCAGAATAGGAGAGAATTCGATAGGCCTAGGTATCTCCCCCTGGAGCGGAGATTTGTCCTCTTTCACAGTGGCCTCTGGGGCCTGAAATGACTCGTAGACCTTTATGATTTTGTCGTTAAAATAGTTCGCAATCTTATTGCACAGGGCTGGGGATGAAGTTATTTCTGTGTCCATTGCCCTGGGCTTAAAAAAGGATTGAACAACCTTAAAGATCTCGGTGCTCGACTGCATAGCATTTCGGATGCTTGACGTAATATGGTTTCGTCTAGCTGTTTTTAACTCCTTATGAAACACTTTTAACACCTTGGCTGCTCTTGAGATTCCCCTCCTGTGCTGGGCCCCAATGGAAACGGGCGTGGTCATGATGGAACGGTTCCGTC
This sequence comes from Lissotriton vulgaris, assembly GCF_964263255.1. Classification (NCBI taxonomy): domain Eukaryota; kingdom Metazoa; phylum Chordata; class Amphibia; order Caudata; family Salamandridae; genus Lissotriton; species Lissotriton vulgaris. The sequence goes on from NC_141695.1 coordinate 95,855,259, forward strand.
ATGAGCACAGCCCAACCGATGCTCATGACGAACCGTTCCGTCATGAGCATCGAAGGGGTTAAGGCTTGTTTATAATTTGCCTTCATTTTCTCACAATAGCCCAGCCTCTATTTGCGTTCCAACTTTTTGCATCTACTCTTGTGCTCCCTAAGGGCATTAGAGAACCATGGGGCTGTGGGGATAGTCTATTTGATTTCCCCACTCTGCCTGGTGCTACCAACTCCACTGTCGAAGCAATCCAATGGTGTAACGAGACTGCATCGGCATCTGGATTGGCTGACAAGCGGGGAGGGTTGTCTAGCAAAATGGGGCTTAGTGTTGTTTCAGTTAAATTATTCCAATTTCTTTTAAGCATAAGGTGTGTTCCATTAGCTTGCCCTGAGTTTGGTAAAGAAATAGAAAAAGGGACCAAATAATGATCTGGCCATGTCAGGGGGATGGGCGTCTCCATGGCAATGGCCGTACAATTGGAGAAGACTAAGTCCAAGGTATTCCCCGCTACATGTGTGGGGCAGGAGACCCATTGTTTGAGGTTAGCCCCTGCTAATATTGTAATTAACTGCATTGCCTGCGGACAATTTAGATCATTTACATGCAGATTAAAATCGCTCAGGGCCAGAAAATTAGAGTACATAATTGATTTTTGAACAATTAAATTACAGATTGTATGAAGGGCGGGAACTGCACAATCAGGTGGTCTGTAAATAGGAATCCCCCCAAGTCCAGACGTGGGGGTCAGTTGTAGACAGAAATGTAAACCTTCTATGCCCTGAGCCAAAACAGGAGCCGAGGACACCAACTCCCATGTGTCTCTGAGAATAATGGCCACCCCACCTCCCCTTTTACCTCCTTCTCTGTTAACATGGCCGGGAGGGATCGCTAATGTAATTGTTGTCACAGTGTCCATATTAAGCCAAGTTTCTGTCAGGAACAAAACATCCCAAGTGCCTTCAATTAAAATTGACCAAACATCACCAGTATGTTTGGGTAGTGATCTACAATTCATGAGACAGGCCTTGATTAGAGCACTGCCTACCTCTACTCGGCCTCGGGAGCGAGCCTTCTTTTTCCTAGACATCATAGTATGGGCTAGACACTGCCCACATTCCCCGCAACTGTATGGGAGTGGGGTAGTGGCTAGATTAATCAGGTGCGGAATCAAGCAGCCAGGACCGCCAGGACCGCGGCTATATATATATATCCAAATTCCAGGTAGCCCCAACACAGAAAAGCCACAGGAAGCTCAATTCAGTTTGTGTTCTTTATTATCGACAATTAGCCAACAGTCACCTCACCAGGCAAGATAAGAGAAATGAAAGGTTGCGCTACACACACACAGTTTTAAATCCCAAACACCTGCCCTTGTGGGCGTGGTGCTCACACAGCCTCATGGTGTTTGTAGTCCGTCGGAAATAATCTCAAGTTGGTGCGCTTTCATTCTTATATATATATATATATATATATATATATATATATATATATATATATATATATATATATATATATATATATATATATATATATATATATATATATATATATATATATATATTCCTTATAATCCTAGATTTAGTAATGTCAAGGGATTCTGCCCATGTTCCAAGTTTAAAACTTGTAGGAACAGTGTAAAAATCTCAACATACCAAGTTTCGGGTATGTCTGGCCCTAAGAAGATCACCAAGCTTCTTACATGCAACACACCATTCTGTGTTTATAGTCTTGTCTGCCCCTGTAATCTGCAACATATAGGCAGCACTATACACCCTTCAAAATGCAGGATTTTACAACATGCAAGGGCCATTGAAAGAAACAACCTAATCTACCATGTAGCAAGGCATTTTGCCCGTTTCCACAACAGCATTAGAAATCTACTGAAATTCTACTGTTTCGACCATGTACCAATACACAAACGTGCTGGGAACATAGAATTTAAATTACGCAGATTAGAATCCAGATTTATTATTGAGCTACAGACCAGGGCCCTGCTGGGTCTTAACACTGAAGAAGAGCTAGCGATACACTTAAGCTAGTGGTTCTCTGGTACTGCATTTACAGTATGTTGTAACTACTCACTGAATGAGCTTTTCATCACTAATCTTCATTGATATATTTGCATTTTTGCTATCAATTATTTCCGAAATTATCTCTGTCATTTTGGAAATATTTTAAATATGGCATTTAATTTTGATTTTACTCACTGATTGAAAAAATGTGTATATTAATAGCGGTTTTGCTAAATGAATGGATGGGCCTATAGGCCAACGCTGTGATTGTCCTGTGTTGAGGATCAGTGAGCACTCAGATTATCTCAGTCTTTGAAATTTGCCTAATACATTCTGGGACGAATGCCCATTCAGGGTGAGATTTTCTTTGTGATATGTTAATTGTCGTGAAGTACAATATAATTATATTAGCTAAAATCAAGATAATTCACTGACAAATCATGAAATGCAAGTATTTAGACCTATTGACTTAATGAAATTTATATAAATGCACTTTAAATAGCGGCCCCATTCAGGGCGAGATATAGTTGATTATTTATCATATATTTCTTTACATATTTGATTCTAGGCCGGTTATGAATGTTTTAATTAACTGCCTAGTGATTATCAAATGTTGAATTGTATATACAAATGTGAATTGATTAACATTCTAAGATGGACTGACAAAGAAAAGAACACACTCATAGTCCATTAACTATGTTTATTGTTCATTTTGCCCCGGAAGTACTTCCTTCATGAGTACGTAAACGCATGGTGGTGCCTCCGTCTCTGTTTACAGTTCAAAAAAGGCGCAAAGCCGAAACACGTCCTGTTTTGTTTAACCCGGTAAATTAAACACCAAGTTTTTCACCCTTAACGCAGTGCGGTCCCTTCACTTGGTGACAAGTGGGTTTGTGAGCTGTTGGTGTGTACATATAATACATATAGCATTAAAACCTTTAGTTTTTGTGACAAGGACTTTGCTAAACGTTTAGGACAAGCGCCTTCGGGGATAAAGGTTTTACTCTATCAAAGGGTCTTAATGAAGATTGAATTACACTTCTTAATCTCAAGAAAAACCTAGAAAAACAGAGTCCCCCACCAATTTCATGCTTGAGTATTTGAAGGCAGGAACTATCCAGATAGGCCTCAGAGTGAGGAGCATCCCAGGCGTTTTCATTGAAATTAGGAAATTCCTAGAAAAGTGGGCACTGATCTCCAATCACTGCTCCCACAATTGGATGATCCTAAGTATTTAAACCGCCTGTGAGATAGTCAGCATACACAATAAAGAGATCACTGAATTGGAAGACGAATTAAAACAAACCAGCTTGCTAGAGGAAGCAAAGATAAAGATTGAGGAAGTTAACATTGAACTAGACTCTTTCAGCGAATATTTACTTAAGGAAAAAAACTGAGAAGGTCAGAAAAGACATCTGGTTCTTCTCACAAGAAAGAGTATACCCATACCTCACGGATACTTCTTGTCCTCTTCCAGGGAAGAGTTATATCTAGAGGACCAACATCAGTGGACAAATAAGAAGGGTATAACTTTTTCCGATAAGACAGAATCAGAAGGAGAGGGATCTTCCAATCAATTTGATCAATACTGCAAAAGAAAAGAACAACACAACAAATCTGATCATAATAACTGTCTTTTAGGCAAACAAAGGGGGAACTACAGACCCCGGTTTCTCAATCAACCCAGAGGCCGGATTCCAGAGTTGGACCCACCACAACAATATCTCCAGACAAGGAGACAGCATTATTGGATAAACTAGACAGTATTCCTCTCTTCAACTTATCATCCATCCAAGTAGAGAGACTGAGAAGCTCCTTACTAAAGGGCTGTTGTTTGAACCGTCTGTACCCATCAATAAGTTTCAACTCACTAGGGACCTATTTGCCTTTTTTCATGGAATTAGACTAAAACAATACTTTGACACATAGGGGTCGATTCCTATTCCATTCGGAAATAAGACTGACCAAAACGGACTGAGAACGGAGTCCTACCGACATGTACAGGCGCCATACCACCTGTGTAGTACGATGCAACGCCTGTAGTGTACAACCGACCCGTACGGAATACAAGCTGTACGACTGAGCCGTACGGAAACCAGTGACTCGCATAGAAACTGGACGTGATTTGCACCGACCGACACGCACCAGGAATGAACCCGACCCACACGTACCCACGATGTCCGACCCGCGCAGTACGATGCAATGCGTGTGAAACCAGACCGACTCGCATGGAGCTCAAGCCACATGACTGACATGCACAGAAAACGGGGACCTGAAGCAATAGAGAACTTTGCGACCGACGAGTATTAAACACAGAAGAAGGTCAGCGTGAACGTCTCAGAGAAGCCCGCAAAAGCCCACAACAGCGTCCGACTCTGTCAGAAGAACGTCTCCTTCATGAATAAAAAAAAACAAAAAAAGGACCAAACAAGCAATGATAAAGTCAATAACTATTTTAAAAAAACTTGGAACAAAGACACACCCACAACTCCACCTATATAAAGGTCATAAATCACTACCATTATCCTTTGCAAATCCAGCAGAGAACACCATCAGACAGCAACGACAGACACACTCACAACTCACTCATTACACGACCTTCACACCATTAGCACCTCTCCAATAGCACACTCACATACACCCAGCAAAACTGACACTCACCCACCCTCACTTGCACCCTCACACACACATCACTTCCCATCTCCACCCATCACCATGCCCCCAATGAAAAATCCAAAGTTCACTGATAGTGAGTCAGAAGTCCTGGTAGATAAAATCCTCAGAGTAGAGCCACATTTGTTTGGTACATTGGTACAAAGGACCCCCATGTCACAGAAAACAAAGATGTGGGCGAGAATTGTGGACAAGATCAACGCACAAGCTCCAACAATGTGCACAAAGGATGACATCCAGAACAGGTGGTATGATGTTTGTAGGAGGGTCACGAAGCTCCTCGAGAAGGATCACGCCTTGAGTCAGTGCACTGGCGGGTGCCCTCCTGCCAAAACAGTTTACTTCAGGTTCTGGGAGGAGAAGATGCGGGACATCCTACCACCAGAGAGCGTCCATGGTCTAGCAGACATACCAAAGCCTGGTGAGTACACAAGCAAAATACTCAATAATATGTGGCAATACACACACATCACTGTCAAGGGGACAGTAAAACCATGCACCGTTAGCAAAGCCACAGTAACCAAAAGATAATCATTCCAAGATATGTATGCCAGTCAGACAAACACAATACTTTCCATCTCATAGTGATTTATAACTGTGTCATGACATGTAAAAACCTATCAACAAATAGAGCAAGGCGGTGGTAGAGAACAAAATATACACTGTCAGACATTTTGCCACCAGAAAAACACTACCTCACAATGAAGCTGACTGACAGGAATGAATAGTGTGTATGCTGGTGAAGTGAGTATATCCAAAAGCATGATGGGGTTTGTAGTCAGAGATAATGCTCCCCCTCCCAATTGGCCCATCAAGACCTCTCTGAACCATGCTGACATCACAGGGAGTGGAAAATAACTGACAAGATGGCTGACACTGGGTTCTGCTGTGGGGAGCACAAGGCCCTGGCAGGGGTTATGCTCAAATCAGAAGCAGGAAACCACTGCCTGACATCCTGAAAGCTAACTTTCATGCCCTGCAGTGGAAGTACGTTTCATGGTGGGATGTCTGGACCAGTGGGAAGGAGGACTGACAGCTCTGCCCATACTTATCAGCAGGTTTTGTCTCAACGTGGGCGTAAAATCCGTTTCGCGGGCGAATTTGCGGATTTTTGACGATTTCGCGATCCGCGAATCTCGCGAATTTTCCCAAAAATCCGCAAATTCGCAAGCTACAAATTATTTTGCTTGGTCGCGCAGGAAAAATACAATATCGCGCGCGGCGTTGACTCTGAGCCTGCAGAGTTGTTTTTCTCCCGTTTTTGCGTGTGCTGCGCCATTTTCGATCTTGCTGCGTGATCGCGCAAGAGTTTTTCGAACACAATTACGTCATCGCGGCTCGCCATCTTGCACGACGAACGCAAGTGCGTCCTAAATGCCCGCGACTGCGCACAGCTGACTTCCGGCGGGAGGTTCGAACAGCTCGCGTTCCCGAAATTGCAAAAATTGCAATTCTGCACCAGAAATCCAACGCAGGAAGCATAAACCTTGTTAAAATGTTGATTTTGATCATAATACCTCCTCAGACTGACATTTGACTGCACTTTTTGGTGCAGGAGTCCATTTTTTGGGGTGGGGTGGGAGGAAGGAAGTGCCTCAGAGTCTCCAACTTCCTGTTCCTGTCCAGCAGGATCCTCCCAGTGCTTTGTGCATGTACTGGTCACTTTTCATTTGGCTGTTGAGCTGGAAGGATTACTTTATGTGACTGCTGCTGGATTTGTATTTGAGGACTTTTTGGACTTTGGAGTTTGGATCACTTTTGGACTTGAGATTTTACAAGTAAGTTGGTGTTGTTTGTTTGGAGCATTGCAGTTGAGGCAACTACAGTTCAAAAACTTTTTTCACAACTTTAACAAAATATATGGTACATGGTACTCAGAAGACCTGAGAAACCAGAAACGTCTATGTAAGAGACAAGAGAGGAAGTGGCGCATATCCTACGACCAAGCCGAAAAAACTATTTACAGGGAAATGATTAGGGAGTATAAAATGGCCATAAAAAATGCGCAAGCAGCCTACTATACCCATAAAATTACTGTGGCAAAATCAAAACCGAAAGAAATATACCACATAGTAAACTCTTTGATAAAACCACCCGCGCTCGCTTCAGACAATAACAATTCATTGTCCAAATGCAATGACCTGGCTGAATTCTTTTTCCAAAAAGTAAATAAAATATACTCCTCTTTCCCCAACTCACCTACCGATCCGTCCTCTCATTGCTTGGAATCTGCCCTTGACAGGGATATTGAGCTGAAATCGTTTCCCTTGATATCTATGGAAACTTTGAAGAAACTAGCCCTACAAATAAAAACAGGTTCTCCTAGCGATCCGGCCCCTCCAGGCCCACTGGGTCTAGCCAGTGATATTATCTTCCCCAGCCTGCTGGAGCTGCTGAACTCTTCTATACTGAGCAAGACAGTACCCGCAACCTGGAAGCACACAATGGTGCGGGCCCTCCTAAAGAAACCCTCCCTGGACCCAGCTAATGCGGGTAACTACCGTCCTATCTCTTTGCTCCCATGGGCGTCAAAAATCCTGGAGAAGCACGTCAATACCACTCTGACGACATTTCTCGAGGACAACCACCTCCTTGATGCTTCCCAGACGGGTTTTCGCCCCAAACACGGGACAGAGACTGCCCTACTAGCTGTAACCGAGGATGCAAGACGGATCTTGGATCGAGGGGGATCAGTGGCAGTGATCCTCCTCGATCTAAGCGCCGCGTTCGACACGGTACATCACAAGATCCTGTTGAACCGTCTTGCCGACCTGGGAGTATCCGGAGATGCCCTGTCGTGGCTCGAATCCTTCCTGTCAGACAGAACCTTCCAGGTCTTCGACGGCACAGCTGTATCCTCCAGTAGGCCACTGGGGTGCGGAGTGCCGCAGGGCTCTTCCCTAAGCCCTACGCTCTTCAATGTGTACATGAGGCCGCTGGCTGGGATTGTTCGTCCGCATGGTGTCAATATCATCTCCTATGCGGACGACACCCAGCTGGTGGTCTCCCTTGCACAGAAGAGCGGTCTTCAGACTCCACCTGACCTCGCGGCCTGCCTGGAGGACGTAAAAAGGTGGATGTCGAGCTCATGCTTGAAGCTCAATGATGATAAAACGGAGCTTATGCTCCTTGGCCCAGCAACTCCTTCCACTCTGGAGCTAATTTGGCCCTCAAGTATGGGTTCCCCCCCCCTCCCCAAAGATAATATCAAAAGTCTGGGAGTATGGCTTGACAAGTCGCTGAGCCTAAACACTCAAGCCACCAAAGTGTCAGCCACTTGTATTGGCCTTCTTAGGGTAATCAAAAAAATCCTTCCCCTCCTTCCATTCGAGGCCAGACAAATTGTCATACAGGGCCTGATCCAATCACGGCTGGATTTCAACAATGCCCTTTATCTTGGAGCCCCGGACTATACTCTACAAAAACTTCAGCGCACTCAAAACTGTGCTGCCCGGGCGCTCCTGGGAATCCCTCGGAGGACCTCAATAAAATCCGGCCTAAAAACTTTGCACTGGCTGCCTGTCAGGGATAGAGTAAAGTTTAAGGCTCTCTGCATCGCCCACCAGACTTTCTGGAGAATGGGCCCAGAAATCAACTCTTCCCTGATTTCCCCATACCAACCCAATAAAACTCTACGCTCCTCAACTGCTACTCTTGCCACAATCCCTCGAATATTTAGATCCAGAGCAGGAGGACGCTCATTCTCATACAACATTGCCAAACTGTGGAATACTCTCCCGCTGCAGATGCGAAACAACACAAATCTTACCAGCTTCAGGAAACAGCTCAAAACCCTCCTGTTCAACAACTAACAGCCTTAGTGGTCAGGTTTGTTAGGTTTAGCTCCAGCGCCTGGACGCCTCAGGGCAACTGCAGCGCTATATAAGCCTAATTTTCATTTCATTTCATTCATTTCATATATATTGTGGTGGGTATCCACAGCATCCAGTAGGCCCAGGGTTAGTCATGGGTGCATGATACAACTGTATCTCAGATTTTTTTTAACCTAATTCTCATTTATGTCAATGAATTTTAGCTCACTGTTATATGTTTTTATTTTTTTATTTTGTGGTGCCTGTAAAGCCTCACTAGCCAGTAGGCCCAGGGGTAGTGAGTGGTGCATGGACCAAGTCTTTCTGTGGGGTATCTTGAATTTAAACATCATTGAGGGCATGGATGGCATGGGATTGTGGTGATTTGTATGTGTTTTTCGATTTTTGGGGGTGTTGTTGGGACTGGCCATGTGGGTGGGGGCAATTTTGAGTGCTGGTACAGCCAGGGCCTGGCCATGTGCTGGGGGGCAAGGGGCTATTTTGAAGGCAGGCAGTGTCCTCAGGCCTGCACCCATTTTGCCTAGCTTTCATCTATTATGCCCTGGGGTACTCAGTGGTGCATCGGCCTAGTCTTTCTGTAGGGTGTCTTGAATTTAAACATCATTGAGGGCATGGATGGCATGGGATTGTGGTGATTTGTATGTGTTTTTCGATTTTTGGGGGTGTTGTTGGGACAGGCCATGTGGGTGGGGGCCATTTTGAGTGCTGGTACAGGAAGGGCCTGGCCATGTGCTGGGGGGCAAGGGGCCATTTTGAAGGCAGGCAGTGTTCTCAGGCCTGCACCCATTTTGCCTAGCTTTCATCCATAATGCCCAGGGGTACTTAGTGGTGCATGGGCCTAGTCTTTCTGTGGGGTGTCTTGAATTTAAACCTCATTGAGGGCATGGATGGCATGGGATTGTGGTGATTTGTATGTGTTTTTCGATTTTTGGGGGTGTTGTTGGGACTGGCCATGTGGGTAGGGGCCATTTTGAGTGCTGGTACAGGCAGGGCCTGGCCATGTGCTGGGGGCAAGGGGCCATTTTGAAGGCAGGCAGTGTTCTCAGGCCTGCGCCCATTTTGCCTAGCTTTCATCCATTATGCCCAGGGGTACTCAGTGGTGCATGGGCCTAGTCTTTCTCTGGGGTGTCTTGAATTTGAACATCATTGAGGGCATGGATGCTATAGGATTGTGGTGATTTGTATGTGTTTTTTTATTTTTGGGGGTGTTGTTGGGACTGGCCATGTGAGTGGGGGCCATTTTGAGTGCTGGTACAGGCAGGGCCTGGCCATGTGCTGGGGGCAAGGGGCCATTTTAAAGGCAGGCAGTGTTCTCAGGCCTGCACCTATTTTGCCTAGCTTCCATTATGGCCAGGGGTACTCAGTTGTGCATGGGCCTAGTCTTTCTGTGGGGTGTCTTGAATTTAAACATCATTGAGGGCATGGATGGCATGGGATTGTGGTGATTTCTATGTGTTTTTTGACTTTTGGGGTGTTTAATTAGAGAACACCCCAGAGACTGCTCGAGTCGCGCGGCAGCTCTGTAGCTTGCAGAAATTTTAAAACGTATTATCCTGATTTTTGCTTTTAAATAATTTGTTTTGCGCTCATTGTCAGCATTGCCAAATATATTTACTTGTGTGTACTTAGATTGGGGCAGCATTCAGTAGCACTTGTATTTACCCGCATTTAACCTCAGCAGGACGCCCGATCCGTCCCGGCGGGGTCCTACTTCCGGTTGAACGGAGGTCAGCGCTCTAGGCATCCAGCCCACAGTCCCGCCCTTCCACGATTAAAAGTGGGAGCGCAGAGCGGACGAGCTGATTAGAGAACACCCCAGAGACTGCTCGAGTCGCACGGCAGCTCTGTAGCTTGCAGAAATTTTAAAACTTATTATCCTGATTTTTGCTTTTAAATAATTTGTTTTGCGCTCATTGTCAGCATTGCCAAATATATTTACTTGTGTGTACTTAGAGTGGGGCAGCATTCAGTAGCACTTGTATTTACCCGCATTTAACCTCAGCAGGACGCCCGATCCGTCCCGGCGGGGTCCTACTTCCGGTTGCATGGAGGTCAGCGCTCTAGGCATCCAGGCCACAGTCCCGCCCTTCCACGATCAAAAGTGGGAGCGCAGAGCGGACGAGCTGATTAGAGAACACCCCAGAGACTGCTCGAGTCGCGCGGCAGCTCTGTAGCTTGCAGAAATTTGAAAACTTATTATCCTGATTTTTGCTTTTAAATAATTTGTTTCGCGCTCATTGTCAGCATTGCCAAATATATTTACTTGTGTGTACTTAGAGTGGGGCAGCATTCAGTAGCACTTGTATTTACCCGCATTTAACCTCAGCAGGATGCCCGATCCGTCCCGGCAGGGTCCTACTTCCGGTTGCACGGAGGTCAGCGCTCTAGGCATCCAGCCCACAGTCCCGCTCTTCCACGATTAAAAGTGGGAACGCAGAGCGGACGAGCTGATTAGAGAACACCCCAGAGACTGCTCGAGTCGCGCGGCAGCTCTGTAGCTTGCAGAAATTTGAAAACTTATTATCCTGATTTTTGCTTTTAAATAATTTGTTTCGCGCTCATTGTCAGCATTGCCAAATATATTTACTTGTGTGTACTTAGAGTGGGGCAGCATTCAGTAGCACTTGTATTTACCCGCATTTAACCTCAGCAGGACGCCCGATCCGTCCCGGCGGGGTCCTACTTCCGGTTGCACGGAGGCCAGCGCTCTAGGCATCCAGCCCACAGTCCCGCCCTTCCACGATTAAAAGTGGGAGCGCAGAGCGGACAAGCTGATTAGAGAACACCCCAAAGACTGCTCGAGTCGCTCGGCAGCTCTGTAGCTTGCAGAAATTTTAAAACTTATTATCCTGATTTTTGCTTTTAAATAATTTGTTTTGCGCTCATTGTCAGCATTACCAAGTATATTTACTTGTGTGTACTTAGAGTGGGGCAGCATTCAGTAGCACTTGTATTTACCCGCATTTAACCTCAGCAGGACGCCCGATCCGTCCCGGCGGGGTCCTACTTCCGGTTGCACGGAGGTCAGCGCTCTAGGCATCCAGCCCACAGTCCCGCCCTTCCACGATTAAAAGTGGGAGCGCAGAACGGTCTCGCGCAGTGACGCGCGGGCGTCGCGCCGAAGTCGCGCCCAAGTCATAGCCCTGCCTGTCTGCGCCTGTCCGCGCCGGACAAGCGCCGCAAGACGCCGAAACCTTACTCCATCACTTAGGTAATCCCCTCTCCCCTTAGCATTTACCTTGGTTATGGAGCGAATCTGTTATACTAGGACGGAGCTATTATCTTTTAACACCGTACCATTACCTTGCCTAAATGACTCGAAGCAGAGCACCTCCATCACAGACACAGCACTATCCTGCATATACGGCAACGTACGTTCATTGCCTAAACACGTCCTCCAAATTTGGGCCCCACTTGATCAACAGGCCCCTGACCTATTTTTCATTACCGAGTCTTGGCTCCAGGAGTCATCTCTACCGGACATTGCTTTGGCCTTACCCGAGGATTATAAAATATGCCATCTTGACAGGACAGTAAAAAGGGGTGGAGGGCTTGCGATTATTCACAAAGCTGGGCTAAAAGTTAGTATCATTGACTCACACCAGATAGCGGAAGGCGAGTTTCTGATCTGCTTGCTCAAAATTGGTAATAATACCTCTTGGAAAGGTGCTCTAGTATATCGACCACCAGACGCCAAAGCCAATTTTGTTACCAAGCTGGTTGAGCTTATAGCCCCTCATGTTTTGACCAGCTCTAACTTCCTATTATTGGGAGATTTTAACTATCACCTGGAGTTGACCCAAGATCCTCATTCAGTGGAGCTAATAAATAGTTTCCACTCTTTGGATCTAAGGATGTTAGAGACAGGCCCGACACATAAAGCTGGACATACGCTGGATGTAGTGTGTACCAACGCCCAACAATCCAGACTGATAGATCTAGTGCCTATTCTTTGGTCTGACCACAGTCTTATTAATTTCGAAATACAACGTTATGAAAGGGTATCATCTCACAACAAGAACCTAAAATCTTGCCGTCCGTGGAAAAACATCAATGTCACTGAGTTTGCGGAAATATTTACTCCACCTGATTTGGGTTCTGAATCCCCCATTGTTAAAATTGTTTCCGACTTGGATGGAGCTATAGTCAACGCTCTGGACATCATAGTGCCTAAACGACAAATAAAATGCCCCTCAAATAAAGCTCCCTGGTTTACAGATGAGTTAAAGCAAAATAAACAAGAAGCCAGGGTAGCAGAACGCAGATGGAGGAAGACCAAGAGTAAGGAAAATAAAACCCTCTATAAATCCCTTCATAAAAGATATATGAATAACATTGCCCTGGCCAAAAAAACATATCTCAATGAAAAGATAAGGAAGGCAGGTAATTCACACAAGGAACTATACGCTATAGTGAAAGGATTTACTTCTCCCCTGCAATGCCAACTATCTACCCCTGAATCTCAGGAATGGGCAGACACACTTGCCTCATATTTTAAGGATAAAATCGATGCCATCCATAGGACCTTTCCCAATGAACCCATTGACAGGGTGCGGGCAATCCAGAATGAACCCTTCAATCCTCTGAACTCTCCTTGCGACTACAAGCTCAATAAATTCAATCCAATCACAGAGGAAGAGGTAAATATCAGGCTGAATAAAGCTAAATCAGGCTCTTCCAACGACGTTGCTTCCGTTCAGATCCTGACCAAACTTGGCCCCGCACTGGTGCCAATCGTAACCAACATCTTTAATGTATCACTTAGCCAAGCTACTGTCCCCTCCGTTTGGAAGGAAGCTTTGATACAACCCATCCTGAAAAAAACCAATGCCGACCCCAACCAATCGATAAATTATCGCCCCATCGCCCTGCTTCCACTTTTTAGTAAGATCATGGAAGCTTCCATCAACGCTCAAATGACCAATTTTCTAGAGGATAATGGCATCCTGGATACATCTCAATCAGGCTTCAGAGCGTCCCATAGCACGGAGACGTCTCTTGTAGAGATAGTGGACAACATCAGACTAGCTCTTGATTCCAAGCAATCAGCGATTCTCATCCTGCTCGATTTGTCGGCAGCCTTCGACACCATCTCCCACAGCATACTCTTAGAGAGGCTGGAAGAGATTGGTTTCGGGGGCCTTGCCCTTAGCTGGATCAAGAGCTATCTCAAGGACAGACGATCTAGAGTCAAAATAGGCCCTTTCCTATCTGACATGGTGGAGAATGATAAGGGAGTCCCCCAGGGCTCAATACTCAGCCCCACCCTTTTCAATGTTTACCTCTCCCCTCTAGCAAATATTATTAGAAGCTTTGGGTTCGATACAGTATCCTATGCCGACGACACCCAAATCTTGATCAAATGGGGACATAATTTGCTAGATGCCCAAACCAGATTTAGCAACTGCATGATAGCCATAAACACCTGGATGGCTAAGAATTATCTCATGTTGAATACGGCTAAAACTGAGATCATGCTCTTTGGCCCGGCAAAGAAGACTTGGTCAGCCGATTGGTGGCCAAACGAGCTAGGGCAGTGTCCAATGCCCAAGGAAATTGTGAAGAACCTCTACATCCTATTAGATGATACACTATCTATGTCACCGCACGTCAACAAGGTAGTCCAGACGAGCTTTGGAATCATGAAAAGCCTCAGGAAAATTTTTAGGTGGCTTCCCATAGACTGTCGCAAACCCCTCATCCAAGGCCTCATAATTAGTCGCCTTGACTATGGGAATGCACTGCTAGCGAACATCAACGAAGGAGCACTGACAAAGTTGCAGGTGCTGCAAAACACAGCAGCCAGACTGATTCTTAACTTGCCGCCTCGCACCCCTTCTGCCCCTACCCTCACTAAGCTCCACTGGTTGCCAGTAAGGAAAAGGGTAAAATTTAAGATCTGCTGCTTGGTACACAAGTCAGTTCATGCCCAGGGACCTGCCTACTTGAAGAAAAAATGATCTAGCTATCTTCCGACGAGAACCCTCAGATCGGCTGACAAAAACCTTCTATGTGTCCCTAAAGTTCGCACAGTGAGGAATGGAGATCGCAGTTTTTCTAAACTCGCTCCTGATCTATGGAACTCCCTCCCACTGTCACTCAGAGCTGATAATAACTACCGATCCTTCAGGAAAAGCCTCAAAACATTGTTATTTTAAATCACCTCCCATGAGCTCCGCTTGACACTGCATTCTTGTCTGGGTACATCTGTTCGCGCTCTGAGACCGTCTGCCGGTGAATCACGCGCGCTATAAATGCATAAACTAAACTAAACTAAACTATAACTGATGTTCCTCTGTCTTTCATTGCTTTTAGGTGCACAAGAGAACCACCAGTGCCAGGAAGAAGTCCTGCAGCGGTGTGTGCAGCATAACGTCATGCAACGTCACGTGTGGCCACAGACAAGACAACCCTGCAACTCGTGCAACTGCGGCCTGCTGTTCTGACATCTGAAAAAGATGGGCCCAAAGAAAGGTGTCCGTAGCGCCTCAGCGAAGAAAGTTGCCAGTGCCACTGCCAGTAAGAAGGAGCAGAAGAAGCAAGTGGCACCACCTACCAAGGAGACGGGTGTGCCCACCGACACCTTTTTTGGGAGAAAAAAAACTACACCTGCAGCAGCAGCGCAGTCCGCCGGGGACCAAGCTGGAAGCAGCACCTCCGCCTCATTGGGGTCAGTGCCACCACGCCAAGCTAGGTCCAAGCCCATGAGTGCCGCAAAGGCAGCCACTTTGGTTGTTCAATCACCATCGACCAGTGATGATGGCTCATCACAAGAAAGTACCATCCAATCAACACCAGGTGTAACTCAGCTGGCGAGTGTTCAACAATCACAGCCGCAACGACAACCACAAGTGCAACTAGTACAAGCGCAAGTACATGGGCAAGGAGAGGCACAAGTACATGGGCAAGGAGAGGCGCAAGTACATGGGCAAGGAGAGGCACAAGTACATGGGCAAGGAGAGGCATAGGTACATGGGCAAGGAGAGGTGCAAGTACATGCACAAGGAGAGGCGCAAGTAGAGGTGCATGGAGAGGGGCCACTAGAGGTTCATGGAGCAGCACAACTGCCTACAACGCTTGTTCCTCCAGAAGTAGGGGCACATGAGGAAATTGATATTCAAGTGGAAAATCATCCCAGGAATCCAATGCTCTTGAGGATGATCCATTTCTTTCCAGATCCCCAGCAAGAAAAAGGTTAAGGAGGGCTTCTACTACTACAAGTTCTTCTTCAAACCCCCTTCATTCTGATGACCTTTATCTTGATTGGAACCCAGCAATGCAGTCTGACAGTGAGGCACGCCATGAGCCGACAAAGGTAGCTAAACCTAAAAGGAAGGTTCCTGCAAGGCTTCGACTTATGGGTGATGACGACGAACAAGAAGTGGTATCTTCTGCTGCTGATGAACAGTCTGATGACGACCCAGTCATCACAGACGTCACTGCAGCCCCAGCGGGCCTGCAGCAGACTAACATTTTAACCCTATCCCGAATGGCTGCTGAGCGGGATGATCATGTGGGCGGCGTGGCACTGGTACCACCACCAACGCAGTTAACTACGACACCAAAACGACCTACAGCTTCCATATTTTCTCGTCAGAAGGGCCGGCATGGACCTCCATCCAGCTTGACCTCCATTACCTCAACTACAGAAACAAATTCAGCCATGCCCATCCTCCACCAGCTTGGAGTGGTGAAGCTCGCACGCGCGCTACGCTGCTGCTGTGTGTATCGCATAGCGCTGTTCTACTTTTAAAAACCCCGTTTTGTATTTATGTTATTTTCTTTGGCTTTCCCCTGGTTTTAATACTGTGCCTGCCCACACACTTGCACTCTAATTGGGCCCCCCACCTGTATTGGAAACTGGCCTGGTTTTGATACAGCGCCTGCCCACACACTTGCACTCTAATTGGGCCCCCCACCTGTATTGGAAACTGACCTGTCGTGTTGCTCTGAGAGCAGGCAACCCGGTCGCCATCTTGGGAGTGGCGAGTACAGGACGTGCCACTGGTCAGAGTGCTCTAGCGCTCCTCACGAGCCAGGTGAGCCAAGATTTAGGCGAGCAGATTAGTTGCTCAGCCTTGGAGTGGTGAAGCTCGCACGCGCGCTACGCTGCTGCTGTGTGTATCGCATAGCGCTGTTCTACTTTTAAAAACCCCGTTTTGTATTTATGTTATTTTCTTTGGCTTTCCCCTGGTTTTAATACTGCGCCTGCCCACACACTTGCACTCTAATTGGGCCCCCCACCTGTATTGGAAACTGGCCTGGTTTTGATACAGCGCCTGCCCACACACTTGCACTCTAATTGGGCCCCCCACCTGTATTGGAAACTGACCTGTCGTGTTGCTCTGAGAGCAGGCAACCCGGTCGCCATCTTGGGAGTGGCGAGTACAGGACGTGCCACTGGTCAGAGCGCTCTAGCGCTCCTCACGAGCCAGGTGAACCAAGATTTAAGGCGAGCAGATTAGTTGCTCAGCCTTGGAGTGGTGAAGCTCGCACGCGCGCTACGCTGCTGCTGTGTGTATCGCATAGCGCTGTTCTACTTTTAAAAACCCCGTTTTGTATTTATGTTATTTTCTTTGGCTTTCCCCTGGTTTTAATACTGCGCCTGCCCACACACTTGCACTCTAATTGGGCCCCCCACCTGTATTGGAAACTGGCCTGGTTTTGATACAGCGCCTGCCCACACACTTGCACTCTAATTGGGCCCCCCACCTGTATTGGAAACTGACCTGTCGTGTTGCTCTGAGAGCAGGCAACCCGGTCGCCATCTTGGGAGTGGCGAGTACAGGACGTGCCACTGGTCAGAGCGCTCTAGCGCTCCTCACGAGCCAGGTGAGCCAAGATTTAAAGCTCACTACAGGCGCGCAGCGGTGACGCGCAGCGGTAGCGCCTGACTCGCGCCGGAGTCAAGCCAGAGTCCTGCCCGTCTGCGCCCGTCAGCGCTACGGCAGGGCTATGGCGGGGGACTCTGGCCCTCGCCGGATGTTATCGGCTGCGACGTTGCGCTCACTGCGCCGTAAGGTAAGAGACTGTTCTCATGGCTCTCTGGACCCTTTATGTGGGCCTTTTCAGTGTCCCACTTGTTGTTTTAGTATCCCAAAACCACAGCCTATTTTTAGCTTAATGTCTAGTCCTCCTATTACTCGCAAGTCGGAGCTGACGACAGATGCCGCCAGACAACCAAGTCTTAAAATATTCCATCTGAATGTCAGGTCTTTGACCTGTCATTACCAAGATGTATTCACCCTGGTTACTGACGACAAACCGGATATATTTTTCTTTTCCGAAACTTGGTTGCATGACCAATCTATGGCTGTTATAAATTTAGCCCTCCCCCCGGGATACACCATGCATTCCCTACACCGTACTACCAGAGGTGGAGGTATCGCACTTGCGCTAAAATCCTGCTATTCATGTGTGTGGAAGCCCATTATTATAGCTGGGTGTGAGAGCGCGCATTTTAGTATCTCAGTTAATCCCAATTTTTCTTTATCGGGATTATTAATCTATAGGCCACCTGGCCCTGAGGGCACCTTTTGCCATAGTCTCTTAGAGGTTGTTTCCTCTTTGATTTTGAAATCATCCAATTTTATGATAATCGGCGACCTGAATTTACACATGGACGCCCCCCTTTCTAATCCGGTCTCCAATTTGCTGGCTGATCTTGAAGCCTTCCAAATAAATCAACTGGTGCAATCACTGACCCATATAGGTGGTCATTTGTTAGATCCTGTTCTGACGAATCTTACTACTAATATTCTTGTGCTTTTGCCTAAGCCTATGGCTTGGACTGATCATTGTTTGATTGAAGCCCATGTCACCATCCCTAATCCCTCCTACAATAATAATACTCCGGGTCTTTTTAAGCGCCCTTGGAGAAAACTTAATTTTGAACATTTCCATCAGTTGTTGATGGAACATCATCCTCAACCCCCCTCGGAGGTCTCTCTTGGGTACGATAACTTCTGTGAGTGGCTTAATCACTCCCTAGATGTGTTAATACCAGCTAGGTGGAGCAAGACTAGATCCAGCCCTTCCAGCCCATGGTATGATGAATCCCTTAGACTGCTCAAATCTACCTGTAAAAAAGCTGAACGTGCATGGCGTAAAACTTACGACGCGGACCTTAAGTCCGCCTACAGGGCCTGCACGAGAGTTTATCATCGGGCCATCTGCTCTGCCAGAGCGGCCTTTTACTCTCGGGAGATAAAAAATAGTTCCAATCCCACAAAAGTAATTTTTAAGGTCTGTAAAGACCTTACAAGTAAACAAAATCAATCTGCCACTCTGGCAGCCTCCTTAGAGCACTGTGAGGATCTGGCGTCATTCTTCATTGAAAAAGTCGAGGCCATTTATAGGTCATTCTCCCAGTCTACCATCCAGGAGAATAACATAGCACCTAAGGCTTCCATACCACTGCTGACTATTCCCAGCCCTACTCTAGAGGAATTTAAAGCCTTGACAATGAAGGTTAAATACGGATCACCTGATGACCCCATGAGACCCATTCAATTCCAGGAAATTGCTGAGTGCTGCTACCCGGCCATGCACAGTCTCATTGAGCTGTCTTTTAATACCGGCTGTGTGCCCAGTGCTTGGAAGCAGGTTACCATCATTCACATTCTAAAACAAACGGCCCTTGACCCCACCAAATCGGAACATTATCGGCCGATTTCCCTGCTTCCTTGGCTAGCGAAATTAGCAGAATCTCATGCTAACCGCATCCTGTCACTCCATCTGCAGGAAGCGAAAATACTGGATAAATCGCAGAATGGGTTCCGTGCGGGTCACAGTACCGAAACGGCTCTTCTAGCAGTGGTGGAGAACATCAGGAAGATGTTGGACCAAGGTCAAACGGCGGCACTGATCCTATTGGATCTCAGTGCCGCGTTTGACACGGTGTCCCATCAGATCCTCCTCCATCGCCTTGAGGAGGCCGGAGTTGGAGAGAGAGCACTCGAGTGGTTTCGATCTTTTCTCACTGATCGAACTTTTAAAGTATCCACTCCCCCTTTTGTTTCTGCTCCTCATCCGATCCTGCAGGGTGTCCCGCAGGGGTCGGCCCTAAGCCCTACCTTAGTTAATTTATATGTTCAACCGTTGGCTGAGGTCGCCCATAGTTTTGGTCTCTCCATGGTGTCATACGCCGATGACACGCAGCTGGCGGTGGCACTTAATGGAGAGACCAACATGGATGCTGCCACTTTTCAGTCCGCGTTAAAAGCTGTGGCGGGCTGGATGGCGAACAATCGCCTCCAACTGAATGCCTCTAAAACCGAGGTTATTATTTTTGGTAGGGAAAACGAGCTTTGGGGCGATCAGTGGTGGCCACCTGAATTGGGCCCTGCTCCCACCCCAGTGGCTGAAGTTAGGAACCTTGGGGTGTGGTTGGATGATAAACTTTCATTCACCGCTCACACTAAACGGGTTGCCGGAACTTGTTTTGGTGCCCTGCGGTGTTTGCGACCCATTTTTAAGTTTTTTGATGCTGACACGAGACAGATCATTGTCCAGGCCACAGTCTTGGCTAGATTAGATTACGCCAGTTCTCTGTTCTTAGGCGTTAATCAAGCAGAACTAGTTCGTCTCCAGCGGGTTCAAAATGCGGCCGCCAGGATGTTGGTGGGTCTTCCGAAGTTTGTTTCTGTGCGCCGTACTATTCAGGATCTTCACTGGCTGCCCGTGGGGCAAAGAATCAAATTTAAAACCCTCTGTTTAACTTTTAAAATCTTGAAGCTGGCTTCTCCCCCCATTTTGTCACAATTAATTTGTCATTATGAGCCATCTAGAGTCCTCCGATCCTCAGGGACAAACCTTGCTGTAGTGCCACGTTTTAAAAAAGCAAGGATGGGCGGACGCTCTTTCTCTGTGATGGCAGCAGCTCTCTGGAATTCCCTGCCTGCCTCTCTTCGCTCCATTCCTGATCTGCTCCCGTTCAGAAAAGCCTTGAAGACCTTTTTATTTTCCACTGTTTAGTCTTCTCCTCTGGTTATTAGTTTCCGTGTTGTGTTTTTTACCTTCTCCTAAGCGCCGGGACGCCTCTTGGCTGCGGCATCCATTGCGCTTTATAAAATAAAATAACATAACATAACATAACATAACTTCATCTGGCATTGAAAGTCAAAGTAGCTCCTCCACCACCAGCAGACATCTCCAGTCCCCAGTTTGTTAGCAAAAAGGCGGAAAACATGGTCGTTTGTTCGATTTGTAAAGTATTAGTTAGTCGGGGTAAGCTTGGTTCCAACTATGGTACCTTAGGCCAGAGAGGTCATCTCAAACTACACCACCCTATCCAGTGGTATAAGCTCCTAAGTGACATTGAGGAAGCCAATCCAAATCCAAATGTATCCCTTCATATTGCATCTGATGTTGATGAGAGGCTGATCGTGCAGGGGGGAAGTGAAGAAGCGACAGCCATTTTTTCTGGTACACCCAGTACCCCTGGCAGCAGCACTACAGTGGTAGCGCCCACACCCTCTACCCCTGCAACATGTATGAGGCGCACTAAGAGTCTGCCAAAAACTAAATCACTGAGCCTAACTGGTTTGAAGTCTGCATCATCATCATCATCATCATCACGTAAAATGGTCCAGCCCACCATTACCAGCATGTTTTGGTCGGAACCGCCATTTGAACGCAACCACCCAACGGTGCGTCTGTATAACGCTAAGCTGGCTAAAATGCTAGTGCTGGACCTTCTCCCTTTCTCTTTCAAGATAGGGGTTGGTTTTCGTGAATTGGTGGCAACAGTCTGCCCTAAATGGAAGGTTCCTAGCCGGTACTATTTTGCAAGGGTTGCTGTTCCAGCACTACATCAAGATGTGCTGGAGGTGATTGGCGCAACTATTCTGAAGAGTGCTGTTCACACTATCCACATGACAACAGACATGTGGACCAGTTGCCAAGCCCTTGATTACATGTGCATCACTGCACACTGGGTCTCTTTTGCAGGGGTCGAAAAACAGTTAAAACACAAAGATGTTGACACGGAGGAAGTTTTTCAAGCTACTCGCAAACATGCAACAGTAGGCATGTTTGCCATGGAGAAATCTCACACAGCACCTAACCTTTTGGATGAGTTTAACAGGAAGGTCAAAGAATGGCTGCATCCAAGAAACCGCACAGTTGGTTATGTTTCCACGGATAATGGCAGTAATATAGTTAAGGCTATGGATGACGTTGGCTATTTCAGAGTGCCGTGTTTGGCGTACAGTATTAACATCGTGGTGCAAGCCTTCTTGAAAGCAGAAGAGCCAGTTGTCAAAGTACTGACCACCTGCCGAAAAATATGCACCCATTTCAACCACTCTTTTAAGGCCCGGAGGCAGCTGAGGGGCCTTCAATATGAACGTAAACTGCCAGTCAAAGGACTAATCCAGGAGGTGGCAACACGTTGGAACTCAACCTTTTACATGCTTGAGCGTCTGTCTGAGCAGTGGGAGGTAATACATGAGTTTGTCTTTAAACTGGGTGCTGCTCACAAAGACTTGATGCTAGAGTTGGAGGAATGGAAGCTAATTGCAAGCCTGACAGACATGCTTTGTCCTTTTGAGCTCTTCACGCGTGAAGTCAGCAGGGAGGACTGTTCTTTGATCAAAGCTATCCCATTTATGCGCATGCTAGAGCACCAACTGAAGGAGGTGTCTTCAACGTTCCGAGATGATGGTGAAAAGCGAGAAGCACATGGTTTGGCGCAGAAGTTATTATGGTGCCTCCTTGACAATGAAAGGCTTAAAAAGATACATACAGAACAACATTACATTTGTGCCACTATTCTTGATCCACTGTACAAAAAGGCAGTGGGCCAGCAAATCATTCATTCCTTTTGATGAAGCAGATGTTTCAAAGTACAAACATTGGCTAGCTGTGTCAGCCAGGCGGTTCGAAAAAGATCGGCAGAAATTTCAAGGAGGCAGCACAAGTACAACTGAATCAGCAGGCCATCCGGCATTAAAGTCCACTTCTCAATCCATGGCCGAAGGGAGTCACTTTCCCTCACAGCCGTTAACGACACCAGCAACCATATCATCATCCTCACCTCCACCAGGCCGCAAACCAATATTGTCGGAAGGGGATTGGCTAACTCAGAAAGGGTTAGCTCGGTCCACTGATAAAAAGGTCGCAGTTGGTACGCAAAGTGGATCAACCCTGGAGAACCTTGAGTCGGTGGTGCAGGCCTATCTGGATGACCCAACAGAGGTCTGTCATAATAAGAACCCATTGGGATATTGGTATACAAAAAGCTCAAAATGGCAACTGATCACCAACCTGGCTCTAAATTATTTGTCTTGCCCACTCGCAATTTGTCTTCTGAACGTGTTTTCAGTGCTGCTGGTGCCATTGTTACTTCAAAAGGACTCGCCTTTTGTCCAAAAATGTGGAGAGGTTAACAATAATCAAGATGAATCAGCACTTCATACCACCCGATTACAAAATACGTGAATGCACGCAGGAAGAAGAGGACACCGACTTAGGTGATGACGACAAAGGAAGTTCTTCTCGGTCACCAGACCTACTCCCGTCTCAATTCATAGACTTGAGGGACGAGCTCTGCTTCCCTGACAACAAGGACTGAAAATTACTTCCTTTTTTTCCGTACTTATTCACTTTTATTCCTGTGTGTCTTTCTTTGTTTTGCTACTTTTACCACAACAAAACTCTAATCAACTAATCACAATCTGTCCATCATCAGCACTGTCGTCATCTTATTTTCTGTATTGATTTGAAGGTGCCGCAGTCTGCATTCAGATGTTCACAAGTTCACAACTCAATCATGCTCCTCTATCCTCCTCCTCCAGACTCCCCCCATCAATTTCCCTCAAGGCATATGGATGGATTATGGGGAAAAATCAAACGTTGTCTTCGTAGACGAGTCCCCTCAAATGGGACTGAAATAACTGACTGACTACATGCTTGCTGATTGTTGACAGTCCTACTTCTGACATTTACAGGAGAGGCTGCCCTGTGGGCCCTCACTTTCCAAAGAAGATGCGGACATAAAGTAGAACAGGTAATGAATAATGAGAAGATGGCATGCAGTGGACAGCAATGGCTGTCTGTCTCTGTTGAAACCAATTGCTGTTTGTTTTTTGTGTTTTTTGTGAACAGCGCAATTTGCCATGTTTTGATTATACCAGTATTGCAGGTTTTTGGGGGTTTATTTGGGGGTGTTCTAGATTTGCGGTGCTGGGTCGGGGGGTCAGGGAGCACTGCTGGCACAGTCTAATGTTGATTGCATTTGTTTTTCAGGAAATTCATGGTGGAAAAGGGGAGTTAGTGCCTAGCTGCACAGCGCATTTGGACTGAATTCCAGGTTGGTCCGAAATTTGCAGAGTCTCACTTTTTAAGGTTTTGCTTTTTGGCTCTTTGGGGGTCTTCTACTTGTTTCCACCTGCATTGACGGGTCTGGGGGCATTGCTGGGAATGTCTAATACCGGATAAAAGTGTTTTGGAGGAAATCAGAGTTAAAAAAGTTTTTGCCTTTTTGCTCACTATCATGTTTTCGGGGGCCTGTTTGCAGGGGTTCATGGTGTTTGGGGGTGGGTTTTGGGGTCTGGGAGCACTGCTGGGTATGGATACTTTTGATTGCAAGAGGTTTGAAGCAAATCCATGGTGGCAAAGGGGAGTTAGGGCCTAGCTGCAGAGCGCGCGTGGAGTGATTTTGGAAAGTTGCCTGAAAATTTCAAAGTCCCCATTTTTGTAGTTTTGATTTTTGGCTGTTTGGGGGTCTTCTACTTGTTTCCGCCTGGGTTGACGGCTCTGGGGCCGTTGCTGGGAAGGTCTAATACAGGATAAAAGTGGTTTGGACAAAATCGGAGGCGAATTTTTTTTTGCAATTTTGCTGACTTGCTTGTCTTTGAGGTGCTGTTTGGGGGGCTCCAGGTGTTTGTGGGTGGGTTTTGGGGTCTGGGAGCACTGCTGGCACAGTCTAATGTTGATTGCATTTGTTTTTCAGGACATCCATGGTGGAAAAGTGGAGTTATGACGTAGCTGCACAGCGCGTTTGGACAGAATTGAAAGAAGGCCGAAAACTATTGTATGAGATTTTCCATTTTTGCTTTTTGCCTGTTTGGGGGTGTTGTGCTTTTTTGCGGGTGGGTAGGCGGGACTAGGGACATTGCTGGGAAGGTCTAATACCGGATAAAAGTGGTTTGGAGAAAATACATGAGGAAAAAGTTTTTGCATTTTCTGACATTTCGCTCACTTTAGCGTTTTCGGGGGCCTGCTTGGGGGGCTTCCTTATGTTTGTGGGTGGGTTTGGGGGTCTTGGAGCAACGCTGGGAATAGATACTTTTGATTGCAAGTGGTTTGAAGAAAATCCATGGTGGCAAAGGGGAGTTAGGGCCTAGCTGCAGAGCGCGCGTGGAGTGATGTTGGAAATTTGCCTGAAAATTACTAAGTCCCCATTTTTGTAGTTTTGCTTTTTGGCTGTTTGGGGGTCTTCTGCTTGTTACCGCCTGGGTTGACGGCTCTGGTGCCATTGCTGGGAAGGTCTAATACCGGATAAAAGTGGTTTGGACAAAATCGGAGGCGAATTTTTCTTTGCGTTTTTGCTGACTTGCTTGTCTTTGAGGTGCTGTTTGGGGGGGTTCCGGGTGTTTGTGGGTGGGTTTTGGGGTCTGGGAGCACTGCTGGCACAGTCTAATGTGGATTGCATTTGTTTTTCAGGACATCCATGGTGGAAAGTGGAGTTATGACCTAGCTGCATAGCGCGTTTGGGCAGAATTGAAAGAAGGCCGAAAAATATTGTATGAGATTTTCAATTTTTGCTTTTTGTCTGTTTGGGGGTGTTGTGCTTTTTTGCGGGTGGATTGGCGGGTCTTGGGACATTGCTGGGAAGGTCTAATACCGGATAAAAGTGGTTTGGAGAAAATACTTGAGGAAAAAGTTTTTGCATTTTCTGACATTTCGCTCACTTTAGCGTTTTTGGGGACCTGTTTGGGGGGCTTCCTGGTGTTTGTGGGTGGGTTTTGGGGTCTTGGAGCAATGCTTGGTATGTATGCTTTTGATTGCAAGTGGTTTGAAGAAAATCCATGGTGGCAAAGGGGAGTTAGGGCCTAGCTGCAGAGCGCGCGTGGAGTGATGTTGGAAATTTGCCTGAAAATTACTAAGTCCCCATTTTTGTAGTTTTGCTTTTTGGCTGTTTGGGGGTCTTCTGCTTGTTTCCGTCTGGGTTGACGGCTCTGGGGCCAGTGCTGGGAAGGTGTAATACCGGATAAAAGTGGGTTGGACAAAATCGGAGGCGAAATTTCTTTCGCGTTTTTGCTGACTTGCTTGTCTTTGAGGTGCTGTTTGGGGGGGGTTCCGGTTGTTTGTGGGTGGGTTTTGGGGTCTGGGAGCACTGCTGGCACAGTCTAATGTTGATTGAATTTGTTTTTCAGGACATCCATGGTAAAAAAGTGGAGTTATGACCTAGCTGCACAACGCGTTTGGACAGAATTGAAAGAAGGCCGAAAAATATTGTAAGTATGAGATTTTCCTTATTTGCTTTTTGCCTGTTTGGGGGAGTTGTGCTTTTTTGCGGGTGGGTTGGCGGGTCTTGGGGCATTGCTGGGAAGGTCTAATACCGGATAAAAGTGGTTTGGAGAAAATCCATGCTGAAAAGCCTTTTGGCACTTTTCGTAACTTAGGGTTCGTTAGGGTTAGCACTAGCAGCAGTATTCCATGTGTTTGGGGGTGTTCTAGGTTTTTGTAACTGGGTTCTGGGGTCTTAGAGCCCTCGTGGGAATGTGTAATTTTGGTTGCAAGTGGTTTGAAGAAAATCCATGGTGGGAAAGGGGGGATTTGGCCTAGTTAAAGAAAGCGTTTGCCACTATTCTTAACTTAGGGCTTGTTAGGGTTAGCAGTATTGTATTGCATGTGTTTGGGCGGGGGTTATAGATTTTTACGACTGGGTGGGGTCTTGGAAAACTTGTTGTAATGTCTAATTTTGATTGCAAGTCATTTGAAGATAATCCATGGTGGGAAAGGGGGGTTTTGGGCATACTTTCTGAGTGCGTTTTGACACGATTTGAAATTAGGCCTCTGTGAGGTAGCTAATGCAAACAAAGTGGTCCCAGATACTAAAGTAAATAGATCATGAATGAGAAATTACTTGAATGAATTCCAAGAGAATATAACAGCATTGTTTTTAATCACAACGTGTATCATAAAAAATCGAGAACCTCAACAGTACCCGGTAGCCGGGTCGGAATTAGTACCGGCTGAGAGCACATAGCCATTGTGGCAATAGCTTTGGAACCGCTGCGTGCGGGAGCCCTGATGAAGTCGTGGGCTACTATCCCTGATGAAACACGTGTTGGCTGGGCACGGTGGATAAAATCTGAATTGAAGAAAAACTTCTATCAAGACTACTTCCACATTGTTTGTCTATTGGTTGTGTTGTTTGATTACCTACAGCATTTACTCTGTAAAAGGCGACGTGTGCACAGATACCTGTTGTAACAGTATAACATTTTGGCATGTATCTTTCCGCCGTCTTTGTAAGCCTGTAACCTTACCGGGAGTTTCAGGAATTCCACTAGCAGCACTATGAATGGGCTCACTACTACATACATAGTCAGATAGTCCTTTTACGTTATTTCTCTTGGGTTGCAAAAGAAATCACTGGTACGTGAACTTGTGCTAGCCACCATAATGGCAGCTCACTCAGCTTTCACCCAAGAAATACAGACACAGGCCATGATGATGCAGACTCGCAGTACTTTAAGCAGTACATGCAAGTGGGGATCTGAATGTCTTACTTTTCTATAGGGTTGGCACTGCCACTGGCCATACTTCTTCCACTCAGCGTCTGCTCTACTACATCATACACCTCTGCTATCGACGAGGAGGATAAAGAAGATAACATCCAGGCTTCGAAAGTACGTCTATGATTCTTCTTAATGTCTCAAATGTACCAAAATTTCTTTTTGTCAAAAACCAACTAACACCCTTTTCATTATATTTTGGAAACCGCTGTCTTCTTATGTTGAATTGCATTCAACAAACCATTCTTTACAGTCATAAATATTAAGACTCGCTCGTCCTTCGTTTCACCCTTGTTTAACTTTTCGTTCTTCACATCCCTAAACTTCATCTGATATGACTTGGCTTCACAATAAAAATTTGCCAGCTGAGTTGAAGTGAAATAGAGGGGGCCATTGGTTACCAGAGAAGTACCGCCGCTAATGCTATTAAAAGCCAAGGTTGCCTGTCTTTTCTGTGATAGGCCAAAAAGTAGTTCTAAATTAGTAAATGTTCTTGACAGTACAGTGTACTTATACTAGTGTACTGTGTACTACTGTACAGTACATCATACACTCCTTTGCGAGGCTACTCAAAAAAATTTCAATAAGTAAGGAGTATAATAACTTACCACCGTCCGCCGCCGCTGAGTCTTCCCCCCCAGCTCCTCATGTTGGCGCTGCCGCATCCTGAGTGGACCCATCCG
The DNA here is from genome assembly GCF_964263255.1 of Lissotriton vulgaris. Taxonomy (NCBI): domain Eukaryota; kingdom Metazoa; phylum Chordata; class Amphibia; order Caudata; family Salamandridae; genus Lissotriton; species Lissotriton vulgaris. Next base: position 95,883,200 of record NC_141695.1, read on the forward strand.
CACTGCTGGCCCCGGCACTGGTGGTCATCTGTGCCGCATCAGATGTTGTGACGTCTAGGAAAAACATGTCATATTTTCAGATGCCATACACAACCCCCTATTTTGTCTCGTAACGGCAGAAAAAGTTGCATAACACATTTTTTTATTACTGGGATTGAAAAAAAGTAATGGTTTTGGGGAGGGTGTTAACCTTTTATATGCTTATTCCATTAAATGCTACACTTCTTCTTATGACAACTGATGAATGCTTGCTTAACGGGCACCATTTTTCTCATTACAGAAAGAAGATTCCATTGCCCTTCTGACAGGCAATTCACCAACTACTACTAAGTCATCACCAGCAGTACTTTAAGTACTTTAAAGAAGGTGGGGGCTCCCGCACAGTTATTCTAATAATTTCATATGTCTGTTAACTATTATTAACTTTGAGTCATACTAATTTCATTCATGGGAATGTTGTTGCAACTTTAACGTCATCTTCATCCATCAGAATACTACGCTATTAAAAATAAAGAAATAGTGTTTTCATTTCTTAATTGAAAATAAAACTTTAAAACTAACAAACACTGTGTGGTCTTTGTTTACGAGTGAGTGAGCGGAAAGGTTTGAACTACTGCACTTGACTGTCATGTTTCAGTGACTCAGATAGGCCGGGACTCGGAGGTAGTCTTCTTCTGTTCTTCTGGGTCGTAAAATCATTGGTCAGACATTCTAAATAGTCGGTCAGGGGATTGGGGGTTCAACTTCGGTTTGGACTGAGGTATGTCGAAAGTCGAACTGCACCTATCATCTTGTCCATACTTCTTTGTGTGCAGAACAGTCCCTAAAAGACTAGCGGTATGGGATGTGCTCCTCTCAAATCAAAAAGGACACTGCTACCTTTTACTTGGTGTAAACAATTACATTTTGTTGTTGCAACTTGTCAAAGCACTTACATTAAGAAGACTGGAATAGACAGCAAGGGCAACCCAGAGGACTGCACTCAGTGCCTAGAGCTATTGCTGTATCTGAGTTTTGTTTCACACCGTTTGCCGAATGGGCAAGCTTAGCTACCTACACAGACCGACTCATAATTGTAAATAGTAGTAACACAGAGAGTGATGGTAGAGGCAGGATAAGAATGTAGAAAGTAGTCTACATTAGAAGAAGATCAAAGACTATTTTGTAAAACATAGAATTATTAGGAACCAGTTTATAATGAATAGGAGCTGTAAAAGTTAGGGAAGTATAAGTATTAATATAACAATAAAACAACTTACTGGGGCCATCAGAAGAGCCTGCAAGGGACTGCTCCTGTCCAACTTCTGCCACCGGAGTCTCTGTCGCCGCCGTCGCCTTGCCCCTGGGAGTTGCTGGTGATCATGAAATAAAGAAACCCAACATGGATGATTGTTTTTTGGTAAATATTTGATTTCTTTGTACTCAATCTAAAATTATGTCGGGGAAACAAATTAACATCAATTGCATCTGATCTGTTCAACTAAGAGGATAGTAGTACAGTATTGCAGGATTCGCAGACCGTCTAATAGGAAAGTTATGTAATTCACTAACTACATCAACAACAAAAAGGTTCTACTACGACTGCCGTCACTCAGCAGCACGAGACGTTGCGTGACAGACACAGTCCGTCAACTTGATTGCAGACCACTAACAAATGTCCTAGAACAAGTAATAAATAATATACTCAACGTATCAATCCACCACTATCTCTTCAAAGTGGCAGCAGCAGGAGTACAAAGAAGGACTAGACTTGAGTCTACTGTCTCTAGCATTGCGTAGTAATGCTCTCAAATGACTAAAAAGTTGCAAACAAGTAAGCATAGAAGCAACGCCAATAACCAGGCGAGCACCTGCAATGACAGAAGCTATTTAAACATTAATTTACCTGCAATGTAATCTAATCAGCAGCATTCGTACTCTTCAGGAAAAAAATAGATTAGCAATATAACAGAGCAGAAGAAAAAAAAGTAGTTATTAAATAGCTACTTACCAAGCCCAGGGATCTCCACACCGAGCAGGTCGAGCATGTCATGCTCCCGGTCCAAGATGTCACTCCACTGGTGCGTCACTTGGTGGTAGGTGCGCCGGACCCCAGACTCCTTAAACATGCGCCGGCACACCTTCTCCCACAGCTGGCCACGCTCCCGGAGGATGTAACCGGAAGCAATCCGCCCATAAATTTCTGGTCAAGTTGTGTTCCCTATCGTGTACCCCACCGTCTCCATGTACCAGCTTAAAGTGCATGTAACGTCCCTCCTGTGCCAGCTATGAAGACGCAAATACATTTGCGTCCAACGTTAACATGTCCTCTTTCAGACCCACCCTGAATGGGCGTAATAGTCCGTTCCTAAGTATATTATGCCAACGTCTTTTTGTAGTATACTTTACACGTTTTTCAGCTCTGGCTAAGTAGGCCCTGAATTTCTGCCATCAAGCCTTTTTTCTGGCTTCTGACTCCGAAAGCCTCAGCCCAGGCTGCCTCTGCACCCGTGAACTCTGACTTACTTCCAGCGCGGCCCACCGCGCTCAGCTTAACCTGCTTCCTGCCAAGACTGACTTCAACCTTCGAATTATCTGTTCCGCTCCTCGAAAATACATTCCTGCCTACCAGTTTAAATAAACATTCCCTAGCTGCAGAGCAGAAGGGCCAGGCCACACTGTCTTCTAGCAAGTAATTCATAGCTTCTGTTACCATGCTACCATGGAAGGCCCATGCCCCCACGCTTCTCATGCAGACACTTAGGCGCTTATACACGCACTCACAGTCAGTATAGAATAGCTTCTGCCCCAGAAACCTTTCCGCCCAGATAGCTCAGTTCCTAAACACCAGATATCAGATATGATAGAAGCACAAGTTGACCTGACATGCCAGACTTCTGTCTCTTTCCGTTAGTTTAAATGTCAAGTCCCCAGCACCCTCCAGCTTCGCGTCAATCACACGTCATGCAGCTGCGCGCGCATCCAAGCTTCCGATTTCTGCTGACATTGCAACATTTCTGTTTAGTGCCACCCACAAATGACACCTACCTGTGACGTTTCTAGCGCACACCTCCAGTTCACGCCTTCCACGCCTTTCGATTACGTACTAGTAACACGTGGATGCTGTTATCTTGTCTTCTCTCAGCTGTTACGCCTACTATATTGCTTTCTATGATGTAAATTAAGTATATAAGCTATGTATTGTCAATAAAATTTTGGCTCTATCCCTTCCTGAACCCCTTGTGGTTGCAGGAACATGATATCCAGTTCCGGAACGATTCCTTTTTAAGGAATAAAACCCCTAAGAACTCTAACACCACGGGCTCTGTTTCTTTCTTTCCGATTGAGTTATTATTGATTAGTACTTACCTGCATAGAAATTAAGACGGTAAATTAAATATTTACGACATTCTGGCGCCCGAATAGGGACCCCTCCCCCACCCCACGCGCCGGTTGGTGCGTTGCAAACTCTGTCCCCTGCCATCAGTTAGACGGAGCCTACGCGTACCGGCAGGATTTCCTGTATCTCCCTCTGGCCCACGGAGGTGACGAAGACTGCAATCAGCACCCAGACGAGGCGGTGAGGAGTGCGGAGGATCCCGACCAGAGCCTAGCCGAAAGAAGCAAGGTCCGAGGTGTCAAGAGGCCCACCAGTTTTCCGAGGTATCCACGTGTCGAGTCGAGCTGAGTCCGGTCCAGTCCAGTCGAGTTTTCCGAGGCCTTCAGTTTTCCGTGCTTCCCGGTGAGTACCATTGCTGGGACGTATCTAGACGGGTTTGGGTACACAAGTCCGGTCTGCACTGTTTTAGACAGTGTATCTGTACTGTTTAGCAGTATATCTGATGATTCTAGTTCTTGCACTGTGCTCAGCAGTGTATCTGTGCTGTTTAGCAGTACATCCAGTATAGGGGGTAGTCATATGTGTTCTTAAATGTTTTTCTGTGATTAATGTCGTTGTATGAGTGACTGTTTTAATGTGCATTATTGTGTTCTTGTGTAACTAGCTGTGTCTAGATTTAAGCAGTAAGGATTGAGCATTCAGTACTAAGTAAGCAAGATGCCGTTTTTTAACAAGTTAAAGCAGATAGGAACTAGGAAAGGGATACTAGAGGAAGAAATTCCTATTCCCCCTAGGGACACTCCTGGAAATTTCATGTACCATAAACATGGCATAGACGCCATATTATATCTAGATTTATGGGCCGATTATACTAAGCATCTAGACGAAAGACACAGATGGCCCGCTACCGGAACATGGGATGCCGAGTGCATCATGAAAGTAGAAGAAGCATTAAGGAAAAAGAAAGCCAGACAATCTCAGAAAGACGCCATAGAATTTTGGCGTAAGGAATCACATAAGCGTACAGAAAAAGCACTCCGTAGAGAAGACAGACTTAAAGAATCAGATAAATCTCAAGAAAACGAATTAGTTACTGAAGGGATCCGAGTAAAATCAGAACAAGTAGACCGTGCACGAAACAATCTCGTAAACGGTATGTATCTCGCGGCCGAGGGTTTGCCTGAGGCCATTTCAGAAATACCGAAAAATCTGCCGCCACCATTGGTTCCAACTAAAGTAACTCACAGGACCACTACAGACATATTCCTGAATTCCTATCTAGAGGATGTAGCTCCCGCTTACACCAATCTGCCTGTCCGCGCCCTGCCCAACGACAGGGACGGGGGTGGTAACCCGCCCCAAGATCATATTCCGCCAGTACCACGACAGATCCCCCCTGTTCCACCACCTCCACCACTTCCCGCACCTAAAATTGATCTACCGAAACCACTTCCACCTGATCCTACTAAAAGACAAATTCAAGTACAGATACAGACTCCACAGAGAGATAATGTCCAAGCTTCCGCCTCAGGAGGTGCGACCGGGGGTTTTCGGACTCCGCCATTAACACACAGATTAAACCTTAGGGATATGCAGAGTCCTTTCACGTTCAAATCACCCCGCCTCGACATACTCAAAGAAAACCTTACAGTTTGCAGATATGATCCAGTACCCGGCAAAGACGATAGAATGATGATGGCATCACTACGGTTACGATCTGCTACCGATTTCCTGCTGTTATTTGCAGGAATGAAGGAGCGCCTAGATAGAATATATCAGTTCGTTCAAACTGGGGTAGACCCTGACAGTATTAAGGATGCCATGGAGCATCAGAAAGTCGACGTTCAAGCACAGATACTACGTTTTTTCATAAATTGCCTAATAAGAGAACGAGACAGGCCTGAGACAGATCAGGGTGAATTAGATGCACTCAACAAGTGGGGTCAAAATATAACTGAAGGACAACACGACAAGGGGACCTGCATAGCCAGTATGTACAAGAAAATAAGAAAAGCAGTGATAGACATACACAAAGAAGAGAAAGAAAAGGCTTCCTCCGAGGGGGAAGAAGAACCTGAGGAACCAGAAAAGACTACAGACACGATAGCATATGTAGGTAAGGGAACTTACCTTAGGAAGGGCATTCGTCCAGAAAGCAAGAGAGTTTTTCTCTCTGGCCTAACCAATCCGAATTCTACTGAACATCAGTTCCAGGAGACCGATAAAAGGCTTCGAGACCGAATGGGGTACCATGTACTCAATTCTATGGATGAACAAGAACTAGCTCGGTCAGCAGTATTATGGGCTGACAATCCGGATATATATAATAATGACACAGTAACACAGACATTCCTGAACCTTTCAAGGGTCACTATGTCTTGCGAGAGTTTGATGTCAGATTGAAAAAGGTACCAGATCACTTGTGGGCAAAAGGCCCAACTGATGTAGGTTGCATGCATATCACACCATACCGTGTTACACTCAAGACAGGAGTTGTTTTACCACGAATCAGACAATACAAGTTACCACCCGATGCTGTAGTGGCTTTACTGGAAATCATTGAAGAGCTCATTGCCCAGGGAGTGGTCGTAGAGACGGACTCCAATATCTGTAATTCACCTATCATTCCAATTCTTAAACGTACGGACCCCAATGCACCGCCAGTATATCGGCTGGTGATTGATCTAAGAGAACTGAATAAATGCATTATTCCACAGTATCCTGTGGTTCCTGACATCTCTTTCCTATTGACTGCTATTGATCCTGAAGCAACGTTCTTTACTGTAATTGATCTCAAGAACGCCTTCTTTAGTGTACCTATTGATCCAGAGAGCCAATACCTCTTCGGATTCAGTTTAAATGGACGAAGTTTAAAATTTTCCCGCGCACCTCAAGGATTCACAGAAAGCCCCAGCATCTATAGTCAAGCACTGAAAAGACAACTAGATTGTATTCAAATGCCAGTTAATACCGCTTTACTGCAATACGTCGATGATCTGCTGATCACCGCACAAAGTGAGCCCGAATGTGAACAAGCATCACTGACAGTTTTACATTTTCTGGCCGACAAGGGACACAAGGTGTCTCCTTCGAAGCTACAATTCTGTGTTCAGCAAGTTGTGTACTTGGGTCACTTGCTGTCCAAAGTGGGGAGACAGCTCACTCCCGATCGCATTCAGTTAATTGTAAATATGCCACAACCCCAGACACAAAAGGAAGTGCGGGCCTTCATAGGCCTCACCTCGTACTGCAGACAATGGATCCCCCAGTATGCATTTCTAGCTAAACCACTCGTTCAGTTAACGACACAGGAGGCAGCGACTTCGACTGTCCTTCCTTGGACTCAGGAACACACACAAGCCTTTGAGGAATTAAAGAAAGCTTTATGTCGAGCACCAGTTTTAGCGACACCATGTTACAGTAAACCGTTTACACTTTTTGTTACAGAACGTGAAGGCACAGCATTGTCTGTCCTCACTCAAGATCAAGCGGGTTCACATAAGCCTTGCGCTTATTTTTCAAGTACATTGGACTCAGTAGCCCAGGCACTCCCTGCGTGCTTAAAGTCAGTGGCGGCAACAGCATTAGCAATCAGACAGAGCGATTCAATTGTTTTAGGACATCAATTAACAGTACAAGTTCCACATTCTGTAGAGGTTCTTTTAAACAGAACCCAGACTCAACACTTGACTATAGCAAGACTGACAGGTTACGAATTGACGCTATTCCAGCCACACATAGAAATCAGACGCTGCAGCATTCTGAACCCCGCAACATTGTTACCTACAATTATGACAGATCCAGCCCCGCATGATTGCATAGAGATCATTGATGCAGTAACAAAACCCAGACGAGATTTAACAGATGTTCCACTGACAAATTCAGACCTGACACTTTATGTGGATGGTTCATGTATGAGAACAAGTACAGGAGAATTAGTGGCCGCGTATGCAGTGACCACTGAAACTGAAGTTAAAGAAACACATCGTATTGACACACTGTCCGCTCAAGCGGCAGAGCTTATTGCTCTGACCCGAGCCTGTATACTAGCCAAGAACAGAAATGTTAACATATACACAGATTCTCGTTATGCGTTCGGGGTTGTACACGACTTCGGCATGTTATGGCAAGAAAGAGGCTTCTTGACCACTGCCAAGATCCGACACGGTCCCCTCATTCAAGCACTGTTAGAAGCAATACATCTGCCTTCAGGCATATCCGTTATGAAGTGTAAAGCACATACTAAAGTTACAGATTCTGTTTCCCAGGGTAATGACCTGGCAGACCAGACAGCAAAACATACAGCACTGACTCACACCCAGACTACTGATGTGACAAAGACAATAGTACCGACAAATTGTATGACAGTCAGGGATCCTGCCCTAGATGTAATCGATATTCAGACACATGCTACTGCAGATGAAATAAAGAAATGGACTGAACTAGGAGGGATCCAGACCGATCAAGGTTGGATGACGAAGGGAAAATCTACATGGTTCCTCCCTGACTCTATGGTTCAAGTCATAATCAATACAGCACATAGTCCAGCACATCTAGGAGAGAAAGCGATGTTAGACAGTTTACAAAATCTCTGGAGCAATAAACACTTACGAGCAGCAGCAAAACAGAAGTGCGTACTTGCATGATCTGTTGTCAGTTCAATCCAGGTAAAAGCATCCCTGTAGAGCAAGGTGGATTTCATCCTCCCGATCACCCTTTTGAAGTCCTCCAGATGGATTATATCCAGATGGACCATTGTCGAGGATTCAAATATGTCCTTGTAGTCGTTTGTGCACTTTCTCGTTGGACCGAAGCATATCCAGTCCCAGACTACACTGCTCCGACCACTGCCAAGCAGCTGGTTCGAGAATTCTTCCCACGATACGGCTTGCCTCGTGTCGTGTACTCAGATAACGGACAGCCATTCTCATCCGAATTAATGAAACAAGTTTCTTTGCTGCTAGGATATCAGTGGAAATTCCATTGTGTCCGACATCCCGAAGCCGCAGGCCTTGTAGAAAGGCATAATCAGACACTAAAGACCCGTCTTGCTAAAATATGTCAGGAGAAAGGGGTCGACTGGATAGTCGCCCTGCCAGTTGCATTGTTCTACATAAGAATGGTTGCCCACTCGAGATCAGGACTATCCCCGTACGAGGTGGTCTTTGGTAGACCACCGAATATGTGGGGGACGCCCATTCCTAAGAAAATTACTGATGTTGATTGTAACATGTTGACAGATTACCTTGCCTCCTTGATGTCTGCACTCCAATCATGTTGTTCACAGGTTGCCGCAGCCTTCCCTGACAACACTGATGTAAAGCCGCATGATGTCCGTACTGGCGACCTGGTGTTAATTAGGAACTTTGACAGGAAAAGTCCGCTGGAGCCCCGCTGGAAAGCGCCGAAGACCGTTCTTCTTACTACGAGGACAGCGGTGAAAGTGGAGGGCAGAAAGGGGTGGATCCACTCGAGCCATATTAAACTATGCAATGAACTGAAACCAGACCCAGACTCGTCCACCCCCTCCAAAGACTGTATTAAGCCTAGTGACTTTAAAGTTTCCGAACGAGAGAAAACTCCCCAAGAGGAGTATAAACAAAAGCTCCGATCTAGCAAGTCAGACAGTTTAATTGTTTAAGTCCTCCCCTAGGTGAATCGGTTAAATAGTTTCTGACATGTATCCCCTAGATCGAGATAGAGAGAGAGAGAGACAATTCAAGAAACGTACATATTGCAAATCACTGCGTAGTCACTGTATAGTGACATTATTAATTATGTTTTTTCTAAGTCTTCTGATTATTGTTGCAAGTATACTGCTTCCTATCTATTTTCCTATTTTCAAGCGTGAACAACCTGCTTACAATGTTTCTGCTGAACATTCTTTTAGTGAGTTACCTCCACATGAACTTTCTTACGACTCGCGCTGCGCAACAACACATTCATTAGTATGTTACATCATTCCCATAAGACTAATAATGCTACAAACTGCTGGATATGTGGCCGACTCCCTCCCTACCAGAATTACAAGGGAGCTCTGCCCCTTTTTCCGTACCCGTTCACTCACAATGGCTCCTGCGGTGCATGGTTTAAAATAATAAATTCATTAGATCCTGATATTGCTGTTTTCAAAGGGAGCTGGGTTTGGGGAAACTTGAACTTAGTTCTGCTCGATGTCTGTTACCCTGATAAGAAGGGACTCCCCACTAGACTAGGAACTGATCTAGAAAATGAAGTATATAGACTAGGCAATTATACAATGAACCTTATGATTCTTACTGTTGCATCCGAAAATGCACCAGTTCTGCCCGCCATGTCAGTATTACCAGTTACTGGTGAATTATGTGTCAGTAAGAAAGGTTCAGTACACTTAGGTCATAGTAAATGTACTACTGTGGTCGAATTCAGTGATCAAGGTAGATCGTCCTTTAAAGCTACCCGTCATTCTTATTTTGTTTGTGGTCATACCGCATACATACGTTTACCTCCAGATTGGGATGGTACCTGTTATATTGCATTCCTTCTGCCACCTGTTTTCCTAGCCCCTCCTGATTATCATAGAAATACAAATCTCGTAAAGACTAGACTCCGAAGAGATCTCCCGCTTGTCGACTACACAGAAACGGCATGGGAGCAATACACAGATTTTAATAAAGGATTCTTTTTCTTTTTAGGCCCCGTTCAAAATAGTAAATTAATACGCAAATTAACTAGAACACTTGAAGCAGTAGTGAATGAAACTGCCACCGCCCTAGGTAGCTTAACCGAAGAGCAGTCCGCCATGCGGGTTGTTGTCCTTCAGAATCGTCTTGTTATTGACGTCATCTTGGCAGATAGAGGTGGAGCCTGTAAGGTCATCGGGTCAAGTTGCTGTGTTTTCATTCCAGAAAATGCGCCATCTGTATACAAAGCTATTACACGTCTTCATAAAATTGCAAATCTGATACATCAGAATCCAGGCACCTGGACTTGGTCTGGTTGGTTCTGGACAACGTTAACTGCTTGGGGATGGAAGATCCTATCATTCCTAGGTATTGGCCTAGTCATAGTATTCAGTTGTTGCCTGTGCCTACAGTGTGGGCCAGCGATTTGTGGACTGTGTGCCACATCATGCATTGAGCATTCTAGTTTTCTCTCACAACGTCAAAGAAAGAAAGACGAGCAAATGATGTTACAAGAACAAACTGATCGATTCATGAGGATCGATATATCATGAAGGGTCCGTAGGGAACAAGGAGGGAATGAGGAAATATAAATTTCTGGTCAAGTTGTGTTCCCTATCGTGTACCCCACCGTCTCCATGTACCAGCTTAAAGTGCATGTAACGTCCCTCCTGTGCCAGCTATGAAGACGCAAATACATTTGCGTCCAACGTTAACATGTCCTCTTTCAGACCCACCCTGAATGGGCTGAATAGTCCGTTCCTAAGTATATTATGCCAACGTCTTTTTGTAGTATACTTTACGTTTTTCAGCTCTGGCTAAGTAGGCCCTGAATTTCTGCCATCGAGCCTTTTTTCTGGCTTCTGACTCCGAAAGCCTCAGCCCAGGCTGCCTCTGCACCCGTGAACTCTGACTTACTTCCAGCGCGGCCCACCGCGCTCAGCTTAACCTGCTTCCTGCCAAGACTGACTTCAACCTTCGAATTATCTGTTCCGCTCCTCGAAAATACATTCCTGCCTACCAGTTTAAGTAAACATTCCCCAGCTGCAGAGCAGAAGGGCCAGGCCACACTGTCTTCTAGCAAGTAATTCATAGCTTCTGTTACCATGCTACCATGGAAGGCCCATGCCCCCACGCTTCTCATGCAGACACTTAGGCGCTTATACACGCACTCACAGTCAGTATAGAATAGCTTCTGCCCCAGAAACCTTTCCGCCCAGATAGCTCAGTTCCTAAACACCAGATATCAGATATGATAAAAGCACAAGTTGACCTGACATGCCAGACTTCTGTCTCTTTCCGTTAGTTTAAATGTCAAGTCCCCAGCACCCTCCAGCTTCGCGTCAATCACACGTCATGCAGCTGCGCGCGCATCCAAGCTTCCGATTTCTGCTGACATTGCAACATTTCTGTTTAGTGACACCCACAAATGACACCTACCTGTGACGTTTCTAGCGCACACCTCCAGTTCACGCCTTCCACGCCTTCCGATTACGTACTAGTAACACGTGGATGCTGTTATCTTGTCTTCTCTCAGCTGCTACGCCTACTATATTGCTTTCTATGATGTAAATTAAGTATATAAGCTATGTATTGTCAATAACATTTTGGCTCTATCCCTTCCTGAACCCCTTGTGGTTGCAGGAACATGATATCCAGTTCCGGAACGATTCCTTTTTAAGGAATAAAACCCCTAAGAACTCTAACACCACGGACTCTGTTTCTTTCTTTCCGATTGAGTTATTATTGATTAGTACTTACCTGCATAGAAATTAAGACAGTAAATTAAATATTTACGACAGGAGGTAGACCTGGACAAAAACCATCAAGGCGGCCACCTCCACCGCAGAGAAGATCTCCCTGGGCTGCACTTCCTCCCCCCTCCAACGCCCGCAAGGGAGCCGGGTACGTGGTGCTGGGCCCTTCCCCTTGCCCTTGTCGCCTCCCTTAGCCATGGTCCTGGGCACAAGAAGAAGGAAAGAAGAATAGGTGTGAAAAAAAATAAGAGAGAGAGCGAAAGAAATAAAGTAGGTAATAAAGTAACAAAAAGTTAAAAAAAACACAAAATATAGATGTAGGAAATTGAAGAGAGAGATAATAAGCAAAAAAAAAACAAAAAAAGTTCAGAAAAACATAGGATTACAAAGATGTAAGGTGGATAGAAAGGTAACATGCCCAAAACCATAGCAGTGAATGAAAAACAAGATGGCCGCGCCCATAGAGGACCGCGTGGGTAAGTTTGAGCGATATTTCCCCCGCGAGCACGCAAAAACGCCCACGACTACGTAATCGCGCGCCGTATACGATGCGAGCATGCAACGAGCGCCCAGAAATGGAAACACGTCACGCAAACAAGATGGCCGCGCCCGTACACGACCGCATGGGCAACCTCGGGGTCGGTGCGCTGCAAGCGGTCCGCGAATAAGCAAAAAAACGCCCGAACACGCAAAAAAAAAGAAAAACCGCCCAAACATGCAAAAAAAAGAGCAGCAAATTCGCGCGGATTGCAAGTTCGATTTTGCGTCCCGCAAATCTCGCGAAATGGCAGAAAAACAAACTTTGGAAAACTGAAAGCACTTAGCAGGTGCAAAAGTTCAAGCTAATTTGTAACCATTCCCTGTAGTGCTTCCTGAGGGGCCCCTCCAGAGTTCAGTTGCCTACTTTCAACTATTCTCTGACCCTGCTCTGACCCTCAAAGCAGGGTCATAGAATAGTGACAAGTATGGCACAATGCTCCTGTAAAAAAAATAACTGCAACAGGAAGGTCTTACAGCTAAGGAAGCAGGTGCCAGACTTGAAGCACAAATTCAGTGACACATTAACAAGCCTCACATTGATTCATCTCAGTTGAGGCTGGGAAGGTGTGCTTTGCTTTCCCCCCATAATCTACAGTGGTGAAAAAGAGGGTGATACTGATGAACCAGAGGGTGCTGTGATACACCAGAGGGGGACAGTGATGATCCAGAGGGTGGCAGTGGCAAACCAGAGGGTGGCAGTGATGAACCAGAGGGTGGCAGGGATGAACCAGAGGATGGCAGTGATCAACCAGAGGGTGGCAGTGATGAACCAGAGGGTGGCAGGGATGAACCAGAGGATGGCAGTGATGAACCAGAGGGTGGCAGCCTTGAACCAGAAGGTGGCAGTGATCAACCAGAGGGTGGCAGTAATGAACCAGAGGGTGCTGTGATAAACCAGAGGGGGACAGTGATGATCCAGAGGGTGGCAGTGGCAAACCATAGGGTGGCAGTGATGAACCAGAGGGTGGCAGGGATGAACCAGAGGATGGCAGTGATCAACCAGAGGGTGGCAGTGATGTACCAGAGGGTGGCAGGGATGAACCAGCGGATGGCAGTGATGAACCAGAGGGTGGCAGCCTTGAACCAGAGGGTGGCAGTGATCAACCAGAGGGTGGCAGTGATGAACCAGAGGGTGCTGTGATAACCCAGAAGGGGACAGTGATGATCCAGAGGGTGGCAGTGGCAAACCAGAGGGTGCTGTGTGTGAGAAGTTGGCCTGGTATATGATGATAACTATTCTAGTGAGCACCTTGCACCAGTCCAAACGACCCTTATGGTGATTGTTTGTAAGTCAGCTATCCTAGTGGTAGCATGGACAAAAGCAGTCTTAGGCTAAACTCAAGAGGGCATGTGAAGCCAGCTGTTTTACCATATGCAATACTTTTAATACCAAATGAAAGGACACCACACAAATTATATATTATAAAATATATGTATTTATTTCTAGAATATAAATAGGAGCACAAGCGTTAAACAAAGAACACAGTATAATATACAATAAGATGCACAATTATGGATAGGCAGGGTGGCCACTCAAACCATATATTAAGAAAGTGGTATAAGTACCACGTCACGAACAATGAACAGGCCTAGGGCCTAGGGAATGGCTGGGCTACACTGGACTAACGAAGGTTAGGACATAGGAAGCCCACAGGATGCGGGTGCAGTGTCTATAGGCAACCGCGTTTACCGTACAAGTCAATGTTGCGTAAAAATCAGAAAGTTATAGGTTTAGGAGTCTTCCGACTGGACTATAACTTAGCCACTAAAAAGTAGGACACTGGAGGTGTAAACCACTATAGGAGCACCGGTGTAATCTCGTTACCTCACCCACAGGAAGCGGGTGCATAGGTGCCAAAGTGCGTCGGGTTTCTTCGTGGAGTTCTATGGAGCCTGGAGGTAAAGATGCTGCAGGCAGCCAGGAGAGAAGAGTCCGGTTGGATCCAAGGGTGGATCGAAGATGTAGAGTACCTGAAAGCAGAGGGGACAGAGTCTAGGTCACTAACCAGTGACCAGGATGGAACCAGGACGGAACCAGGCAGTGTCGGGTTGCGATCAGGTGCTGTTGAGTAGTTTGTCTCCGCTGCCACGTGGACAAGGAAGGATCGAAGATGCCCAGCTGGTGGACACGAGCTGTCTCACAAAGGCTCTTGCTGTCGGCGGTGTCAGTTCTCGAATTGGAGTCACCAAACCTTGGCAAATGCAACCCAAGCAGGACTCGAAGATGTCTTCTAGATCGGACCGGGAGGGTCAGACCAATTGCTCCTTTTCAGGGGAGCTAGGACCAGTCTGGAGCAACCAGAACAGCAGTGTAGTTTTGATGGATCGTTGTCACAGAGTCCACTAGCCAACGGGCAAGCAACCGGACAACGCGGCAAGCAGGAAAAGTGCAAAAGGGCCCCACGCAGCACTCGGTGAGTGTGGAGGGGTGATCTTTGGAGCACAGGCTGCTTGGGGATGGGGCTTCTCAAACCCCAAAGCACAGCATCGAGGGTGCCTTGGGAGCTTCACAGGAAGCACTTTGTTGACTCTTCAAGATGGCCAGTCCCACGTCTCTCGTCCCCTCCACGGGTCTCAGCTTTGCCAGGACTGTGGATCGGGCTGTTGGATGTCTGGGAGTCTGGGTCTTGTTGATCTCTGCCATTCGAGCTCCGGTGGGAGGAACGGCAAAGAAAGTCTTGATGCGCCAATGGTGCCTGCTTGCACAGGGTGGCCACTCCTTGACCACAAAGGAGATTCTTCCACGTCGAGTGGGATGTGGAAGGGTCCAGAGTTTCATTTCAAAGTTTCAGTCAGGATGATCTGGTTTGCATTGGCACAGCTCCTACCTTTATTCCAAATCTAGGGGCTGGATCTTCTGCTGGGTCCCTCCTATGGGTGAGACCCAGGAAGGGGTGGTTACACCCCTTTCCCTTTGTCCAGTTTCGTGCCAGAGCTGGGGCTGGAGAGCCCCAGCAAAGGTTTAAACTGGACTTTGCTTGGGACACCTTGTGTGCCCCAGGCAGTGTCTAGTTTCATTCAGCCCTCTCTGCCCCAATCCACAGCTTTGAACCAGAGGGTGGCAGTGATGAACCAGAGGGGGGCACTGGTGAAGCAGGGGGTGGCAGTGATGATCCAGAGGGTGGCAGGGATGAACCAGAGGATGGCAGTGATCAACCAGAGGGTGGCAGTAATGAACCAGAGGGTTCTGTGATAAACCAGAGGGGGACAGTGATGATCCAGAGGGTGGCAGTGGCAAACCAGGGGGTGGCAGTGATCAACCAGAGGATGGCAGTGATCAACCAGAGGGTGGCAGTGGTGATCCAGAGGGTGGCAGTGGCAAACCAGAGGGTGGCAGTAATGAACCAGACGGTGCTGTGATAAACCAAGGGGGACAGTGATGATCCGGAGGGTGGCATTGGTGAACCAGAGGGTGGCAGTGATGAACCGGAGGGTGGCCGCGATGAACCACAGGGTCGCAAACAGGCTGGACACGTAGAAACAACAGGGTCGCGACCGTTGCGACCACACAAGTAAGTTTGCGTTCCCGAACTTGTACAAAACCCTCGCGAACTGGCAAAAACAGCAAATTCGCAAATTCGCACGAATTCGCAAATTTTGCGGATTGAGAGTTCGCTTTCGCACCAATTCGCGAATTTACAAATTTCCCCCATGCTTAGTTTTGTCACACACACCCCTCAACATAAACTCCACACAACTCACCGGGGATAATGCATTGCCTCACACTCGATCGTAATATCACCCATTGATCCACCACACTGGGTTCTGCTGTCTGAAGCACAGGGGTTATTTTTGGACTTGTAGTCAAACAAACACCAGGACAGCACTGTCAGCCATCTTGTCAGCACTAGTACACTCCCTCACAGGGAAGCAGAGTCAAAAGGAGGGAAGTATGGGCATGCTGGGAAGGGGGTGTATTCAAGAGCATGATTGGAGTTGCAGTCACCGACAATCCACACCCACCTACATGGCCCAGCAAGCTCACACTGAACCATGCTCAGATCACAGGGAGTGGAAATGGACTAACAAGATGTCCGACACTGGGCTTTGTTGTGGGGAGCACAAGGCCCTGCTGGGAACTGTGCACCAACAAACAGGACAACACTATCAGCCATCTTGTCAGCACAGGTACACTCCCTCACAGGGAAGCAGAGTCAAAAGGAAGAAAGTATGGGCATTCTGGGAAGGGAGTGTAGCCAAGAGCATGATGGGAGTTACAGCCGCCGACAATCTACACCCACCTATATGGCCCAGCAAGCTCACACTGAAGCAATCTCACAATGAACCATGCTCACCATGCAGGGAGTGGAAATGGACTGACAAGATATCTGACACTGGGCTCTGTTGTGGGGAGCACAAGGCCCTGCTCGGAACTGTGCACTAACAAACAACAGGAAAACACTGCCTGACATCCTGAACGATCACCTGCACCCACTGCAATGGTGGCACGCTTCATGATTGGATAACTGGCCTGGGTGAGAAGGATGTCCTGATTTAAAATAAATACCACCGATGCTGGCCATACAAACACCTTCTCTGCTAAAACACATTGTACATGTTGTACCAGTCACTCACAAAGTAAATGCCCAGGCAAGATTGCTGACACATGGGCCTGATAAATGATGTGGCTGCAAATCACACATACTTTGTAAAACAACAACGGTCCCATGCATGCAAGTTATATACAAGACAATGAATATAGACAGAATCAGTTCTATATTTGGAGCGACATGTTATATACAGAAGGAATACATTCGAAAAATCATGTGATTTGTCGAAGGTATTCCTTCTGTGTATAAAAAACCTTCAATTGAGTAAAAATTGAAGACCTCTGTCCGGCTGGACATGTCGCTCCAAATATAGAACTGATTAAGTCTATATTCATTGTCTTGTATATAACTTGCATGCATGGGACCGTTGTTGTTTTACAAAGTATGCTCCCCGAGGTCCTATGCTGACTCACTTGGGGCCCCTTGTTCTTAACATGCAAATCACACATATGCACTGGCCAACCCAAACACGTTCGCACTCACAGCCATTGCAACCGTACGTTTGAACTCACTGTACGGGGATGCTGTATCCAGGGGTGCCCCTTGCCCTTGCTGTGAAGGTGTGTCTTGCAGATGACACGTATGGAGATTCATAAATAGTACATAGTACAAAACACACAGGAACTCACATATACATAATTGACAAGGGACACCTGACAGTGAATGGAATGGGCACACAAATATAGCAGACACTGTAGCATGGTCTCATTCACACTAGGTGCTGTTGTGAGCTGCATTCCACTCCTACATCGTTCTGCAACATATGCCTCCTTCACACAACACACAACTCACTGTCATAGACACTGCAGACACAAGGTCTAACCTGGACTGCATTGGAGGAGACATGCTACTCACAGCATTAAAACTGCAACACACCCAACACTGGCTATCACTGTCATTAGCATGGAAAAGCCCGAGAGCTGCCGTGCTCAATCCATATCACCATGGAGAACATTGACAAGATAAATCACTTTTGCACATACAAAACTCTGCACCAGCATCACAATCATCACTACGGTCACATCATCACTTCTAGGGAAATAAAAGTAACCCGAGTCGATTAACATTGCAGACGCGTTGTGCAGGCATGGACCGAGCCATGTGAATGCCTTAGCCATTGAATCGAGTGGAGACAGGTGCGTGTGGATTTTCAAACTACGCGTTGTACAGTTAGTTGAACGAGCCGTGCGCACTCAATGGCTATAGACTGTCATGGAGACGGACGCGGATTAAACTTGTACAAGTCATGCGCTGGAAATTCAGTTGGCTGCCTACAACAATGTTGCAAATCCTATGGTGTCATGAAGGTGAATTTTTGAACGATGAGGAAGACTTGTACGAGTCTTACAACTCCATGGATTGGCCAGATTCATAGGATGCAATCATGTTGTACCTATCAATTAGGAAACATGGCACAGATTCTGCCTCTGCAGCACTGATATAAGGCTGGCTGGCCCCCAGAGAGCTCACTTGCTTGCACTACATGCTACAGGACAACATCTCTGCTACCACTGCTGCTGTCTCTGCATCCTCTGGCTACTGCTATGGCACGTACTCTGGAGAGAGCCCCAGTCTCCTCAGAGGAGGAGAAGCAGGCCCTACTGGACAGGCTTCTTCCACAGTACTGCAAGCTGTATGGGAAACAAGGGGAGCAGGTGAGTGTGCAGTTCACTGTTTCTAATTGTGCATGATTTCCGACTAGCAGTACTAGCAGTGTGTACACCAGTGGGAAGCAAATGCCCTGAGTACTTTCAACCCTCAACGTTTGTAGATAGATGTGATGAACAGGTGTCCTGCAGCAAAAATGCAATTTTGCAAGCATTTAATTACCAGGCAATGCTACCATGTCAGACATGCAGGACAATTGTACATTTTTATGGGTACACTACCTGTGTACCTCATTTACCTTTGTGATGACTACATGTATATCCAACTAACTGTATGCAGCACAAATATGTGGCATGTGTGGTAATGGCCTTTTCATTTTGTCATCCTCACAGGTTGATGCCCACCAGTAACAGTTGATCTGGCTGACCATCGCCCGGGCAGTTAGATCAGTGGAGGTCTACAAGCGCCGGATCTGCAACTTCCAGAAGAGGTGGCAGGACCTTCAGGGCTGGACCCAGAGGATTGCAAGGGTCCAGCTGAAGCGGTCGCCTCCTCGGAGGATGGGCGGACACCGGACCCTGACCCCCCACCTGCTCAGGATTCTGGTGGTGTTCTTGCCGGATCTGGATGGGCAGCTGAAGGCCAGACAGCAGCATGGAAGGGGTAAGTCCATGCCTAATCTATGAACTATGTCTTACCTGCTATTTACAGTCTCTTGGCCTAGTTACACTTCCACATTACATTGGTCTTGAAGTCCAGGACTTGTGTTTCTCAGTTGTGTGATGCAACCTCCTCATCTGATCCACAGGTGTGGCCCCTACAGTCTGTGACTTTTTTCACTTGGTCACTGTGTCCCTGCAGTCAATTAGGCTTAAGGTCCTGGACAGTATATGTTAACGGGACTCTGTTGTGTGCTTCATGGGTGGGTCAATTGTTGACACAATGCCTAATATCTGACATGGGATCTGTGTGTGACTTTGATATGTGTTCCAATTGCTGGTTTGACTTGCCACGTATGCCTGGGTCATTAATAACACACCCATGCAGCAGGTGAGTCCATTTTTGGGGCCTCAGGAGTATGTAAATCAAGTGTGTCACACATGTTCAGCCACCTACCTAGTGTGCCGGGTTATACACTGTTTCACATTTACCTGGTCAGTTATGCCTACTACAGGGCATTGAAACGCTCTGTACTCACACTCCTGTGTGTTAATAACTTAGAGATTGTGCTTAGTGAAATGTGCCCTCAGGTGTCTGCCTCAGTGTGATTGTGGTGTGGCTACCTTTTTAGTACAACTGGGGTGTTCATAAGTTTGAGGGTCAGCAGGACATCTGAAATGTGACTATAGGAGACGAGACCTGTGTGACATATACGTGTGTGATCACTTGACTGTGCACAATGGTGTATGGAACTGTGAAGTTCAGGCAGCTGTGTTTCATTAACAGCAGACTGTGAGGTGCTCATGTTCAGGGAGTTGGTTTTGCAGTCACTCATATGTCTGATTTGTATGATATGGGGTCATCAGATTACGGAATATGTTGTTTGCAGGGGATGGACAAGTGCACTTGTCAGCTGCAGAGTTTGCGTTACCCATGACCTATGATTGTGACACAGTGCAGACTGTTGTTGTCCGGAGGCCCTGCCCCTGTGACAGGAGACAGTGATGACTGACTTTCCAGACATGCCTGTGCCATGGCATTGAACTTGCTAGGAAGGATCCTGCAGTGGAGTAAAATGTGCTCCATGCACCCCATTGTGGCATTGAATATCAGGACATGAGTACATCATTGTGTGTGGTGCTGGTATGCATGTTATGTTATGTTATGTTATGTTAAGGGGATTTTGTATAGCGCACTGTCACCGGAGGTATCATGGCGCATCACAAGCATGTGAAATGAGACTCTGCCCATCCCTTCATCCTGACACCTGTACTGAGTCAGTGGCAAGAGATGTGATGTGTGTATAGTAACAAACGTCTACATGATCACTTGCATGTCCAACAACTGTGTAGGTGGTGCATGCATGCACATTGGGCTATTAGCAGCCAACATGCAACGGACATATGGTGCAAGTCCAGGAGGGATATTAGTGCCATGGTTGATGGTCAGACTGACAATTGGCTTATTCAAAACAGTGTGAGCACTTTGAGCAATGTTCAACTGATAATGCCAGGGCTTGCCCTTTGATGTGCTGTACTCACTGTGGCGTGTGCGGTCAGTGCAGGTGACTAATGTTGGTCTTGTTTTCCTAATTCTATCCAGATACATCCACGAACACAGGAGGGGACAGCGCCACTGACCAGGAGAAGCCGCTGAGCCAGACTGGGCCAACAAGCGAGGAGTTTGGGGGACCCAGTGGCACGGAGGGCAAGGGGAGCCACACCGAGGAGTCCTCAGCACCACCCACCTCAGCTGAGGACCACAGCAGCTCGGAGGATGACTCCCTTGTGGAGGCGGGTATCAGCAGCCACCAAACCCCAGCTAGTGAGGCTGTTCCCGCCACCACCACCACCCTCCCATCGGCTCCCATCTCAGAGGTCCATGGAGGCTCCCATGGTCGGGAGCATGTCTCCTTCATGCCAGACACCGCATCCCCTGCCCCAATCTCCCCTGATGCCCTGAGTGTGGAGTCTGTGTACTTGCTTCAACAGATCCATGTAGGGCAGGCATCAATGCTGAGTTTCCTCCATGCACACACCAGTCTGTTAACACAACTGGTGTCATTCATGGAGGGCATGTCATAGGGCATGTCTGCCCTACAGAGGACCAATCAGTCCATGGCCTCCTCCCTGATGGCAGCAGTGTCCCTCCTCCAACAGTCCCTCACCCCTCCTACCTCTGCCCCATCCACAATTCCTAGCACACACACACCAGCACGTTCACAGACACTGTTGTGTAGCATTTTAGGATCCAAGCGTAATTTACCGATTCATGCCCTTATATAGATATAATTCACATTGCCCTTATATAGACATAGAAATCATACCCATATTTAGACATAACCCATCCAGTCCAGATACAGGCATGGCTACTTCCACTAGTTCCAAAAAGCCACAACGATTTCTTGGAAAACTCGGCTTCAGCAGTCAGGGACATCCCCTTACTTGAATATTGATTTGTCTTAGAAATTATGGCGTTTTCAAAGAACAAGCATTCCCTTGGGGTTCTCTGATGATGTTATTATGTCCGACTTTACGTCAAACCAGACACCTTCAAGGTATAAATATGCCTACACTTGCCCTAGCAAACACACAGTGGTTCGGAGCAGCTTGACTATCTACTTACCCGATGCAGCTTGCTACAGCAAGTGCCGAAGGAAGCCGGCCCTCCAGCTGATGCACTGACAGAGAGGCTGCATTTCTCCCAGCGAGAATCCAGCTCCAGTGTTTCCAAGCCCCCCTCGCAGGGTGTTGGGAAATTGAGTCCCGAGACAGAGATACCATACCTCCTTCATTCTAAAAACCAAGGTATGGAGCTGATTAGACCCTAAGAGAAATCTTGGTTAGATTCTTGGCAATGAAAAACTAAACCTATGCTACACCTCACTTACTTCTTCCCTCGTACTAGACTTAGGTTAGGTATATTGGGGTAGGTATATTTTAGAAGCACCAGTTGAGTACTTTTTAGCTTTTGTTATCTATGTATGTATTTATCTATGGTCTAGGAACCATACAATCCTTTTACAGTATTTTATAATACTCTTCTTACTGTACGCATTATACTTTGCAACCAGTATTACGATTGTAGCAGCTAATTTTACTTGCTTGAGAAAGAAGACTGTTCAATAAACCCTTTTATTGAAAACACCCATCTCTCTATTTCTCTGTACCTCTGATGAAACAAAGCATGCACGATTGACTGAGTGAAATATCTATCTTTGGTTTCCACGACTCTGAAGATTAGTTTTATTCTTGGGGAAACAAAGTTGTCATGTTTATGCAGTTGTCAGAAACTAGTCCCATCTTGTTTATTCGAGAAAGTTTCTAGTGACCTCTGAGCTAGCTGGCACTCACAATTAAGTCTAGTATATTCGATAGAGACCCAGTCAACCTAAGTCCTACGTCAAATGTACAGGATATACTATTCCAATGTGCAGAGCCTATTGGGAATATAGGAACTACAGTACAACACAAGCAGCACACAAACACCCAATCCAATGTCAAAACATGCATGCAAGCAACCTCACGGAACAGATACCACACTCACAGTGGATGGTTTGCAAACACACACCCAGGCATCCACAACCACTCTGCAGTCCTGCGATACCTCTCCCTCCAAGAGCTCTTCCCTTGCCTCACCTGCAACCCCATCTGCCAAGGAGCTCTTCCTCTGTGACCTTGGCCTCTTCCCCACTGATCCCACAGATCTAACGTACAAGGGGAAGAAGAAGTCCCCACATACAGAGGGGAGTGCCCCTCACACCCAGACACCGTCCCCCAGGTGCAGGCAGACTGAGGCCCCCACCGCATGTCCCCCCAGACACGGAAAAACAAGACCCCACCCCCACCCACAGCTCTACAACACAGTTTCCATCCTCCATCCCCCAGGCCACCACTCCACAGGTTCTCCTGCCACACCCTGTCCCAGGTTACCCCACCCAAAGATACACATCCACAAAATGCTCAGGCCCCCCCTAACACTTGCTCTTCCACCACCACCCCCGGTCAGCCTGTTTGTGCCACTGATGTGGGGACCGTGGCCCCCCTGTCCTGCCAACTTCACCTTAACCCCATTCCACTTCCATGTAGTTAGGCACTGCAGGGGAGTCCACGACCACCCAGTCTGACTTGGGCACTGCGTGGGGACCCAGTCCACTACATCTGACCTGCTCACTGCAGTTGTGCCGGCACCCCCCATCAGACTTGTGCCCCACAGTTGTGATGGCACCCACTATGTCAGATACCTCCTCTGCAGTTGCCAGTGACTCTCCTGCACCCACCACCCTTTCACTGCCTCCTTCTGCTGAGCCCTGATCCTGTCCCTGCGATGCCTGGCCTGCCCCCATGTATGCCCCTCCGAGTGGATGTCCCCTGCCCTTAGCAGTGCAGGCAAGCAACGGGTGACAGTTGTCACTCATACCCTATTTGGACTTTAGCTATGGACTGGCCATTGGCCTTTGTTTTATCTTGACTTTACATTTGATTTTCCACATTGCTGAATAAAGCATTTGTTGTTAACCTTGTGAATTTGATTTAGCTGTACATTATGTTGATGATGTTTACCATGACCTTGCAGTTATAGTGCTGGATTTTCAATGTTGAATACTGAGGTGTTGATGTGATGTACTCCATGTGGACTATAAAATATGTATCCTATTCTGGGCTAGGATCAGTGCTATTGATTGGGGTTGACTGCTGCCGGGACATCAGGCGGCCCTCTCTTTCGGCTCTCAGCCCCTGGCTCCTGTTGTGGTTGAGTGGCGGCATTTTGCCGTCTGTGTGGCGGACCTGGCTGGGCCCATTTGGCCGGAGCTGCTGGGCATTGTCTTTGCGCAGTGAAGGTCGCGGCTGTGCAGCCACGTGCGTGTGTGGCCGGAGCCACTGGACTTTGTTTTCATGCGGCGGCACGATTATTGCTGCTGGTGCCGCCAAGCACTTACTTCGGGGTCCCGCTCTTTCTGCTCCTTCTTCTCTTTGCTCTTTTGCCATGCTCATCATTGGTCCTAGGAAGAGGACTACAAGGACTATACTGCCCTGAATCCTTTGCCGCCCTTCAATAGCGTCACTAACAGCGCCCGGAGGCGCTTTTGAGAACGGACAGAACAGTACAGGGCTGGAGGGCCTAATTTGGCTCTAAAGAGCAATATTCAAACGGTAAGGAGCTCACTTATATTAAATTACTTAAACAAACTTAAAATCAGTAAATTATGGGCAAGAGAAAATTAACCACGAATGGCAGGAAGCTCTCCACCAAAAACGTGCCAATCACTAACTTTCTGATAAATGCTGTGGGGGTGATTAATAATGAGATATCTCAGCTGGAGGAAGAACTTGCAGCTACAAAAGATGCCTTAGACGCTGCTATGAAAAGGTCGTTAACAGAGGACGGGAGCACGCTACATAGTCAATGAGCCGCAATAAATAAGGGGAATGAAAAGGACCCTATGGTAGAAACCACAAGTGGATGTGGAAACAATACAGCGAATATCACCAGCATTGTTAATCCCTGTCTTATCCTCTCCTCTGGAAATCTCAGTGTTACCCGATTCTCTGGATTTAGTTTCCCCACCTGCAAAAAAAACGAAACAACTCCCGCAAGCAAAACCCATGCCTACAGTAACTCAGCCAATCAAAGAAAAATCCAAGTCTAAACCGGAAAAAGTAGGGAAAATGGTGGGGGTGACAAATGGTCGGGAGGGTACTGACACGGATATTCATGCCCAAAAAACTTTAAAATCTGGAGAATCTTTTGAAAAAATTGCATGGTAAAATGGATAGTATTGAACACCGACTGGTATCAGAGATCGAATCAGTTAAAAGGGATGTTATACATCTAACAGAACTGGTCTCCAAATTATCTTCACCATCCCCAAAAATATTGAATAAAGCACTGAGTATAGAGACAACAACTGAGACACAGAAAGATGGCCTTGGAGTCCCTACTATAGCAGACAATAAGCATGCAAGATCTCTGCCCTTTACATACCCACAACGGAATGACTGGTCATCAGGTCAAACGACTAGGGCAAAGAAAGTGGGTACTGCTAATTCAACAACAACAACTAAAGAAAATAAACCAGAAAGGATAGAGGACTTAAAACCATCAAAAAATAACTTTGGGGAAATGTTGCACTTACCCCCACAGGCGACTCCTTATGTCATTTTGAAAAATGTCCCAAAAGCTTTGGAAACTAAAAGGGAAACATATGACACATTGAAGAACAAGTCGTGCACTGGATCTCAATGAAGTCAAAACTCAATGCTAACCTACTACAGCAAAACATCATAATGTTGAGAAGAGTGAACTGGGTGGGTAGTTCTAGGAAAACATGTCAGGGAGATTGCGTGGTAGTTAATTTCCGTAGCAGGGAACTGGTGGGAAATTTGATAGATATTCTTTGTAAGACCTTGGTGGTGTCCATTGTATATCCGGGCGATTATATCACTGCTGTTCGGCATGGATATTTCTATAGGCCAAAAAATTAGTATTGCTACAACGAAGTTAATAATTTGGGAAGGTATGATGCACTGGGGTCTATCTCTATGTACAACAGATATACCCCACTAGAAAGTTGCAGAGATATAGATTGACAGATGATGGACATTACTGGGTCACAAGCAAGTAATTATAAAATTCCTCTTAAGTACAACAGAACACAGCACAATGAGTTTTTGTACTTGGAAAAGGGAAGTAGGCCTATTGTTCAAGAGAATTGTGCTAGCCAGCGAGCCTGTGAACAGAGGTTACTAGATAGTGAAAAGGAAGTAAAGAGCAATGTACATGAAGAATGGTATCTGCCATAATCCATATGGAAACCTATGTGTCTTGAATTTAAACATCATTGAGGGCATGGATGGCATGGGATTGTGGTGATTTTTATGTGTTTTTCGATTTTTGGGGGTGTTGTTGGGACTGACCATGTGGGTTGGGGCCATTTTGAGTGGTGGTACAGTCCGGACCTGGCCATGTGCTGGGGGGCAAGGGGCCATTTTGAAGGCAGGCAGTATTCTCAGGCCTGCACCCATGTTGCCTAGCTTTCCTCCATTATGCCCAGGGGTACTCAGTGGTGCATGGGCCTAGTCTTTCTGTGGGGTGTCTTGAATTTAAACATCATTGAGGGCATAGATGGCATGGGATTGTGGTGATTTTTATGTGTTTTTCGATTTTTGGGGGTGTTGTTGGGACTGGCCATGTGGGTGGGGGCCATTTTGAGTGCTGGTACAGGCCCGGCCTGGCCATGTGCTGGGGGGCAAGGGGCCATTTTGAAGGCAGGCAGTGTTCTCAGGCCTGCACCCATTTTGCCTAGCTTTCATCCATTATGGCCAGGGGTACTCAGTGGTGCATGGGCCTAGTCTTTCTGTGGGGTGTCTTGAATTTAAACATCATTGAGGGCATGGATGGCATGGGATTGTGGTGATTTTTATGTGTTTTTTGACTTTTTGGGGTGTATAACTGATGTTCCTCTGTCTTCCATTGCTTTTAGGTGCATAAGAGAACCACCAGTGCCAGGAAGAAGTCCTGCAGCGGTGTGTGCAGCATAACATCACGCGACGTCACGTGTGGCCACAGACAAGACAACTCTGCAACTCGTGCAACTGCGGCCTGCTGTTCTGACATCTGAAGAAGATGGGCCCAAAGAAAGGTGGCCGTAGCGCCTCAGCGAAGAAAGTTGCCAGTGCCACTGCCAGTAAGAAGGAGCAGAAGAAGCAAGTGGCACCACCTACCAAGGAGACGGGTCTGCCCACCGACACCTTTTTTGGGGCAAAAAAACTACACCTGCAGCAGCAGCGGAGTCCGCCGGGGACCAAGCTGTAAGCAGCACCTCCGCCTCATTGGGGTCAGTGCCACCACGCCAAGCTAGGCCCAAGCCCATGAGTGCCGCAAAGGCAGCCACTTTGGTTGTTCAATCACCATCGACTAGGCATGAGCGGATTTTGCGGATTTGCAATCCGCGAATTTGCAGATTTGCGGATTGCGAAAATCCGCAAAATCCGCGAATCCTCGCGGATTTTGCGGATTTCTTTTTTTTGGGTGTTCGCACGGGTTTCTGCAAGTTCGCGAGGGTTTTGTGCAATTTCGCAAATTGCGAACTTACTTGTCAGATCGCCAGTTTTGCGAACTTGTTGTTTCTACGTGCCCAGCCTGTTTGCACTTTTTGCAATTTCGCGAGTGCGAGATTGTTGCTTCACGACGCGAACGCAGGAAAACACCCGCAAAATCACCAAAACAACCGCAAAAATCGGAAAACACACAAAAATCACCACAAAGAAAATCAACTTATCAACTTACTTGTGAAATCAAATTTTGAATCCAAAAGGCCTCAAATCCAAATATCCAGCAGCATCCACAAAAAGTAATCCTTCCCAGTCAAGATCGAATCCAAAATGGCCAGGAAAGGAAACAGGAACAGGAAGTTGGAGACTGGGGCACTTCCTTCACCCCTCCCCAATGGGAGGAACTTGCTGGACAGGAACAGGAAGTTGGATACTGGGCCACTTCCTTCCTTCACTCCTCCGCCATTTTTTTTTTTTTTGTAATTTCGCGAGTGCGAGATTGTTGCTGCCCGCGCCGCGGGCCGCGAGCAGTGCGAACACAAGCAAAAAATCCGCAGCGCGCGGATTTGCGGATTTTGCGGGAAATCCGCGAATCTCGCGGATTGCGGATTTACCGAAAATCCGCAAAATCCGCGAGCGGAACGGATTTTACGCCCATGCCTACCATCGACCAGTGATGATGGCTCATCACAAGAAAGTACCATCCAATCAACGCCAGGTGTAACTCAGCTGGCGAGTGTTCAACAATCACAGCCGCAACGACAACCACAAGTGCAACTAGTACAAGCGCAAGTACATGGGCAAGGAGAGGCGCAAGTACATGGGCAAGGAGAGGCGCAAGTACATGGGCAAGGAGAGGCGCAAGTACATGGGCAAGGAGAGGCGCAAGTACATGCACAAGGAGAGGCGCAAGTAGAGGTGCATGGAGAGGTGCCACTAGAGGTTCATGGAGCAGCATAACTGCCTACAACGCTTGTTCCTCCACAAGTAGGGGCACATGAGGAAATTGATATTCAAGTGGAAGAATCATCCCAGGAATCTAATCCTCTTGAGGATGATCCATTGCTTTCCAGATCCCCAGCAATAAAAAGGTTAAGGAGGGCTTCTACTACTACAAGTTCTTCTTCAAGCCCCCTTCATTCTGATGACCTTGGTCTTCATTGGAACCCAGCAATGCAGTCTGACAGTGAGGCACGCCATGAGCCGACAAAGGTAGCTAAGCCTAAAAGGAAGGTTCGCGCAAGGCTTCAACTTATGGGTGATGACGACGAACAAGAAGTGGTATCTTCTGCTGCTGATGAACAGTCTGATGACGACCCAGTCATCACAGACATCACTGCAGCCCCAGCGGGCATGCAGCAGACTAACATTTTAACCCTATCCCGAATGGCTGCTGAGCAGGATGATCATGTGGGCTGCGTGGCACTGGTACCACCACCAACGCAGTTAACTACAACACCAAAACGACCTACAGCTGCCATATTTTCTCGTCAGAAGGGCCGGCATGGACCTCCATCCAGCTCGACCTCCATTACCTCAAGTAGTGGTGCTGTAAGTCAACTACAGAAACAAATTCGCCATGCCCATCCTACACTTAATCTGGCATTGAAAATCAAAGTAGCTCCTCCACCACCAGCAGACATCTCCAGTCCCCAGTTTGGGACTTCTTTACTGTTAGCAAAAAGGCGGAAAACATGGTCGTTTGTTCGATTTGTAAAGTATTAGTTAGTCGGGGTAAGCTTGGTTCCAACTATGGTACCGGAGGCCAGAGAGGTCATCTCAAACTACACCACCCTATCCAGTGGTATAAGCACCTAAGTGACATTGAGGAAGCTAAAACAAATCCAAATGTATCCCTTCATATTGCATCTGATGATGATGAGAGGCTGATCGTGCAGGGGGGAAGTGAAGAAGCGACAGCCATTTTTTCTGGTACACCCAGTACCCCTGGCAGCAGCACTGCAGTGGTAGCGCCCACACCCTCTACCCCTGCAACATGTATGAGGCGCACTTAGAGTCTGGAACAGACACCAATGCCAAAAACGAAATCACTGAGCCTAACTGGTTTGAAGTATGCATCATCATCATCATCATCACCATCATCACGTAAAATGGTCCAGCCCACCATTAACAGCATGTTTTGGTCGGAACCGCCATTTGAACGCAACCACCCAACGGTGCGTCTGTATAACGCTAAACTGGCTAAAATGCTAGTGCTGGACCTTCTCCCTTTCTCTTTCGTGGAAGGGGTTGGTTTTCGTGAATTGGTGAAAACAGTCTGCCCTAAATGGAAGGTTCCTAGCCGGTACTATTTTGCAAGGGTTGCTGTTCCAGCACTACATCAAGATGTGCTGGAGGTGATTGGCGCAGCTATTCTGAAGAGTGCTGTTCACACTATCCACATGACAACAGACATGTGGACCAGTTGCCAAGCCCTTGATTACATGTGCATCACTGCACACTGGGTCTCTTTTGCAGGGGTCGAAAAACAGAGTAAAACACAAAGATGTTGACACGGAGGAAGTTTTTCAAGCTACTCGCAAACATGCAAGAGTAGGCATGTTTGCCATGGAGAAATCTCACACTGCACCTAACCTTTTGGATGAGTTTAACAGGAAGGTCAAAGAATGGCTGCATCCAAGAAACCGCACAGTTGGTTATGTTTCCACGGATAATGGCAGTAATATAGTTAAGGCCATGGACGACGGTGGCTATTTCAGAGTGCCGTGTTTGGCGTACAGTATTAACATCGTGGTGCAAGCCTTCTTGAAAGCAGAAGAGCCAGTCGTTAAAGTACTGACCACCTGCCGAAAAATCTGTACCCATTTCAACCATTCTTTTAAGGCCCGGAATCAGCTGAGGGGGCCTTCAATATGAACGTAAACTGCCAGTCAAAGGACTAATCCAGGAGGTGGCAACACGTTGGAACTCAACCTTTTACATGCTCGAGCGTCTGTCTGAGCAGTGGGAGGTAATACATGAGTTTGTCTTTAAACTGGGTGCTGCTCACAAAGACTTGATGCTAGAGTTGGAGGAATGGAAGCTAATTGCAAGCCTGACAGACATGCTTTGTCCTTTTGAGCTCTTCACGCGTGAAGTCAGCAGGGAGGACTGTTCTTTGATCAAAGCTATCCCATTGTTGCGCATGCTAAAGCACCAACTGAAGGAGGTGTCTTCAACGTTCCGAGATGATGGGGAAAAGCGAGAAGCACGTGGTTTGGCGCAGAAGTTAAAATGGTGCCTCCTTGACATTGAAAGGCTTAAAAAGATACATACAGAACAACATTACATTTGTGCCACTATTCTTGATCCACTGTACAAAAAGGCAGTGGCCAGCAAATCATTCATTCCTTTTGATGAGGCAGATGTTTCAAAGTACAAACATTGGCTAGCTGTGTCAGCCAGGCAGTTCGAAAAAGATCGGCAGAAAATTGAAGGAGGCAGCACAAGTACAACTGAATCAGCAGGCCATCCGGCGTCAAGTTCCACTTCTCAATCCGTGGCCGAAGGGAGTCACTTTCCCTCACAGCCGTTAACGACACCAGCAACCATATCATCATCCTCACCTGCACCAGGCCGCAAACAAATATTGTCGGAAGGGGATTGGCTAACTCAGAAAGGGTTAGCTCGGTCCACTGATGAAAAGGTCGCAGATGGTGTGCAAAGTGGATCAACCCTGGAGAACCTTGAGTCGGTGGAGCAGGCCTATCTGGATGACCCAACAGAGGTCTGTCATAATGAGAACCCATTGGGATATTGGTATACAAAAAGCTCAAAATGGCAACTGATCACCAACCTGGCTCTAAATTATTTGTCTTGCCCACTCGCAAGTGCGTCTTCTGAACGTGTTTTCAGTGCTGCTGGTGCCATTGTTACTTCAAAAAGGACCCGCCTTTTGCCCAAAAATATGGAGAGGTTAACAATAATCAAGATGAATCAGCACTTCATACCACCCGATTACAAAATACGTGAATGCACTCAGGAAGAAGAGGACACCGACTTAGGTGACGACGACGACGGAAGTTCTTCTCGGTCACCAGACCTACTCCCGTCTCAATTCATAGACTTGGAGGATGAGCTCTGCTTCCCTGACAACAAGGACTGAAAATGACTTCTTTTTTTTCCGTACTTACTCACTTTTATTCCTGTGTGTCTTTCTTTGTTTTGCTACTTTTACCACAACAAAACTCTAATCAACTAATCACAATAAATCCATCATCAGCACTGTCTTCATCTTATTTTCCGTATGGATTTGAAGGTGCTGCAGTCTGCATTCAGATGTTCACAAGGTCATAACTAAATCAAGCTCCTCTATCTTCCTCCTCCAGACTCCCCCTATCAATTTCCCTCAAGGCATATGGATGGATTATGGGGAAAAACAAACTTTGTCTTCGTAGACGAGTCCCCTCAAATGGGACTGAAATAACTGACTGACTACATGCTTGCTGATTGTTGACAGTCCTACTTCTGACATTTACAGGAGAGGCTGCCCTGTGGGCCCTCACTTTCCAAAGAAGATGCGGACATAAAGTAGAACAGGTAATGAATAATGAGAAGATGGCATGCAGTGGACAGCAATGGCTGTCTGTCTCTGTTGAAACCAATTGCTGTTTGTTTTTTGTGAACAGGGCAATTTGCCATGTTTTCAATATACCAGTATTGCAGGTTTTTGGGTTTATTTGGTGGTGTTCTAGATTTGCGGTGCTGGGTCGGGGGGTCAGGGAGCACTGCTGGCACAGTCTAATGTTATTTGCATTTGTCTTTCAGGAAATTCATGGTGGAAAAGGGGAGTTGCCTAGCTGCACAGCGCATTTGGACTGAATTCCAGGTTGGCCCGAAATTTGCTGAGTCTCACTTTTTAAGGTTTTGCTTTTTGGCTGTTTGGGGGTCTTCTACTTGTTTCTGCCGGTGTTGACGGGTCTGTGGGCATTGCTGGGAAGGTCTAATACCGGATAAAAGTGTTTTGAAGGAAATCAGAGTTGAAAAAGTTTTTGCCTTTTTGCTCACTATCATGTTTTCGGGGGCCTGTTTGCAGGGGTTCCTGGTGTTTGGGGGTGGGTTTTGGGGTCTCGGAGCACTGCTGGGTATAGATACTTTTCATTGCAAGAGGTTTGAAGCAAATCCATTGTGGCAAAGGGGAGTTAGGGCCTAGCTGCAGAGCGCGCGCGGAGTGATTTTGGAAATTTGTTTGGGGGTCTTCTACTTATTTCCGCCTGGGTTGACGGCTTTGGGGCCATTGCTGGGAAGGTCTAATACCGGATAAAAGTGGTTTGGACAAAATCGGAGGCGAAATTTTTTTCGCGTTTTTGCTGACTTGCTTGTCTTTGAGGTGCTGTTTGGGGGGGTCCGGGTGTTTGTGGGTGGGTTTTGGGGTCTGGGAGCACTGCTGGCACAGTCTAATGTTGATTGCATTTGTTTTTCAGGACATCCATGGTGGAAAAGTGGAGTTATGACATAGCTGCACAGCGCGTTTGGACAGAATTGAAAGAAGGCCGAAAAATATTGTATGAGATTTTCCATTTTTGCTTTTTGCCTGTTTGGGGGTGTGGTGCTTTTTTGCGGGTGGGTTGGCGGGTCTTGAGACATTGCTGGGAAGGTCTAATACCGGATAAAAGTGGTTTGGAGAAAATACATGAGGAAAAAGTTTTTGCATTTTCTGACATTTCACTCACTTTAGCGTTTTTGGGGGCCTGTTTGGGGGGCTTCCTGGTGTTTGTGGGTGGGTTTCGGGATCTTGGAGCAACGCTGGGTATGTATACTTTTGATTGCAAGTGGTTTGAAGAAAATTCATGGTGGCAAAGGGGAGTTAGGGCCTAGCTGCAGAGCGCGCGTGGAGTGATGTTGGAAATTTGCCTGAAAATTACTAAGTCCCCATTTTTGTAGTTTTGCTTTTTGGCTGATTGGGGGTCTTCTGCTTGTTTCCGTCTGGGTTTACGGCTCTGGGGCCAGTGCTGGGAAGGTGTAATACCGGATAAAAGTGGTTTGGACAAAATCGGAGGCAAAATTTATTTTGCGTTTTTGCTGAATTGCTTGTCTTTGAGGTGCTGTTTGGGGGGGTTCCGGGTGTTTGTGGGTAGGTTTTGGGGTCTGGGAGCACTGCTGGCACAGTCTAATGTTGATTGAATTTGTTTTTCAGGACATCCATGGTATAAAAGTGGAGTTATGACCTAGCTGCACAGCGCGTTTGGACAGAATTGAAAGAGGGCCGAAAAATATTGTAAGTATGAGATTTTACATTTTTGCTTTTTGCCTGTTTGGGGGTGTTGTGCTTTTTTGTGGGTGGGTTGGCGGGTCTTGGGGCATTGCTGGGAAGGTCTAATACCGGATAAAAGTGATTTGGAGCAAATCCATGCTGAAAAGCCTTTTGGCACTTTTCGTAACTTAGGGTTCATTAGGGTTAGCACTAGCAGCAGTATTCCATGTGTTTTGGGGTGTTCTAGATTTTTGTAACAGGGTTCTGGGGTCTTAGAGCACTCGTGGGAATGTGCAATTTTGGTTGCAAGTGGTTTGAAGAAAATCCATGGTGGGAAAGGGGGGATTTGGCCTAGTTAAAGAAAGCGTTTGCCACTATTCTTAACTTAGGGCTTGTTAGGGTTAGTAGTATTGTATTGCATGTGTTTGGGCGGGGGTTATAGATTTTTACGACTGGGTGGGGTCTTGGAAAACTTGTTGTAATGTCTAATTTTGATTGCAAGTCATTTGAAGATAATCCATGGTGGGAAAGGGGGGGTTTGGGCATACTTTCTGAGTGCGTTTTGACACGATTTGAAATTAGGCCTCTGTGAGGTAGCTAATGCAAACAAAGTGGTCCCAGATACTAAAGTGAATAGATCATAAATGAAAAATTACTTGAATGAATTCCAAGAGAATATAACAGCATTGTTTTTAATCACAACGTGTACCATAAAAAATATCCGTAAAATACATCAATGATTAATCGCAATTAGTGCCCCTAATGAAATGGAAAGGGAAGGGTAGTGATTGGAAAGTGAAGGATCTAGACAAATAATGAAACAATGGTCACTATGACCTCAATAAAACAAAGCTAATAGTTAATTAACACAAACTAAAAATCATAATTCATAAATTGATTTAACAAACTCATGCCTCTAAAAAACAAAATCACAAATGATAAATCGCTAGAGAGGCTGAAGATAGAAATGCGTGTCGACGTTTCAACCCAAATTGATGCAGGCATACAGTGGAACCTTGCTAGAGGGTCTTCATCAGGACAGGGACGAAAAGGGGGGCAATGGATTGAAGATGGAATTGCGCAGATGGAGCAGCAATAAACGGGATATTCGATATCGTGCAGTATACCTTATCAATGGAACATAGTCATTTGGTAGATGGAGAATCCGCCACATGGGTCAGGATCCTGAAAATCTTAATGGAGCCGTAGGCCCCGAGGGGTTCCTATGTAGTTGATCTCTCCAGTGGTGGACCAAACCGTGTTCTGACACGTTGAAATCGCTGGACTTTGAAGGGGGTCCATCCGGTTCTGTTTTGCAAACTGTATGATAAAGAACGCTCCAGATGGATATAACAATACCTGAGAGGTGGGGCCTGGCGGCAGTGTAGGCCAGCATACTTGAAATTGCAGCAATTGGGAAATCCATTATGTATAATGACTATGACAATGTTTTTAAAAAGTGTTTTAAAACGTCGGAATTCATTATGAATTACTAACCATTCAATGTAATCACTGTAACTGATTTAATACTCTTTTTAATGTAAAACGTATTTATGCTTGTTGAATTGTATAGATATATTTTTTGTATGAATTGCTTTTATGATTTTTAACATGTGAAAATCGAATAAAGCGTTTTTGAATTGAATTGAATTGAGGTCATAGTGACCATTGTTTCACTATTTGTCTAGTTCCTTCACTTTCCAATCACTACCCTTCCCTTTCCATTTCATTAGGGGCACTAATTGCGATTAATCATTGATGTATTTTATGGATATTTTTTATGGTACACGTTGTGATTAAAAAAAATGCTGTTATATTCTCTTTGAATTCATTCAAGTAATTTCTCATTTATGATCTATTTACTTTAGTATCTGGGACCACTTTGTTTGCATTACTTACCTACCCAGGTCCCAGAGACTTATTGTGTTAACCCGTGTTTTTACAGCACTCTGTGAGGTAGCAGCAGTATTCTGCACGTTTTTGGGAGGGTAATGTGGGGTGATCTAGATTT
This sequence comes from Lissotriton vulgaris, assembly GCF_964263255.1. Lineage (NCBI taxonomy): Eukaryota > Metazoa > Chordata > Amphibia > Caudata > Salamandridae > Lissotriton > Lissotriton vulgaris. Next base: position 95,918,554 of record NC_141695.1, read on the forward strand.
TGGGGATTGTCATCTCTGAAAGTGATAGTATAATTTTTGCACTACACAGCATGCCTTACATATTTTTTTCTTAGAGTCGTCTTTAACACTTACTGTTGTGTTTTTCCATCATCAATTACAGGCAGGCTTTTACCCTGTGCCATCGATTAACTACTCAGGCTTACAATTAGCGATCCGCAAAATCCGCATCAGGCAGGCAGTGGACAGTGTGTCTGGTCACCACGATTGATCGACGGAGTACCGCGAATAAGAGGAATGGCTGGATGCATCGACTTCACAAATTCAACGGGACAACTACAAAAAACAGTAACAGTATCCAAAATTCTCCTTATCTTTTAAATGATATTGTTGTGAACTTGAACTTACTTCTACGAGTGTGACTCTGTGCGTTTGTTTGATCTCTGCTTCAAATTCATCCCTCCCTCCAGCAATTTGATACATCTTTGTTTATTCTCTCTGAGAACAGAGAGGCAAGTGAAATTGCGTAATAACTGCAGCCCTGTACTGTCAACTTGTTTCTTCGTAGTTACTACTAAGTTGCAGTAAGTAGTAGTACTACTTTTCAGTAACCTAACCATCCATTTAGTACTTCTGGCATGCAGTAGTGCACTTCCTTTATGTCCCTTTCAAGAGTTATCAATATCTTCTAATCCAAAGATGTGTTTCTCTTCATTTGTTGTTTGACTGTCCATGCTGTGTTTTTTTCCTCTCTACCAAACTTTCCCAAAAAACCCCATTCCCATCCAATTTTCAAACCCTAACCCTCTTCCCCCGGGCTGTGTGGTATTTCATTGAGGTGTGACTGACAACAACAATAAATTCCACACACTATCTGCGGAGGATAAGGTCAAAGCAACCAAAAGTTCATGTGCGCCATCGTGGATTGATAAGAACATCCTCCTACTACACGACGTGAACAATGAAATGAGTAATGCTTACCTTACGTTGGCACTGCTTAGGCTACAATTTTGGGCACTGTTCTGTACCGTACTATCTATTGTACTGTTTCTAATGCTACGCTCAGGCCACTCAATGTTTAATTTCCTCTTTTATTCATATTTATTTATTTATTTTATTTATTTATTTTATAGCATTTGTAGGGCGCGCAGCTACCCACAAAGGGTTTCCCGGCGCCAAAAGGCGGGTCACAAGCACAGCCAGAGAAAGAGAGAATCCGGGGGTACTTATTTGTCAAATAACCAGGTCTTTACACTCTTTCTAAAATTCCTATAGTTTTCCTCTTTTCGTATTTGAATGGGCAATGTGTTCCACAGGGTAGGACCCAGATATGAAAACGATCTCCCACCTATTCTAGTCCGTTTGTACCTGGGAACCGCAAAAGTCGCTGATGTAGCTGACCGAAGATTGCGGTTAGGAAAGTGGGGCTTGGCAAGATCTTGAAGATACTTGGGAGCGGTCCCGGCTTTGATTTTAAACAGGTAGCTCAGGGTTTTGAAACAAATCCGGTTTTCAACCGTGATATGGTGATACTGCCAGTGTGTACCACTACTGCTACCAGCACAACAATGATATTGCATCCGTCGAGGATTCAAGTCAACAACCAACCTTATTCACCAACCGTGATTGTTCACAAATCACAGGTAAGATAAGCATATTGGAGAGGTAGTAGAATAATGGGCTAGGACTAAGTTGGGAGGAGAGCAGAGACTGACAGTATTACTAGTAAAGTACAGTAGTAGGGCTACTGAATTGACTAACTCGGTTACTTGCATTTTGGTACATTTCAGGGCAAGATATTTCATTCATGCTGGTAAGTTTGAAAAACCAAACGTCCAGTAACCACCGCCAAACCCCACACAAAATAATATGAGCGCGTATACTGTGTTTTGGAATGAAAAATATAATTATTAAGAAATATAAATTATGGATGTTGTTGTCACAAAAATAAAATAAATTACCCCAACTCACCCCCTCCCTAACCAAACCAATGTCCAAAAATCAAAAAGCACCCTTTCCCAAAAACCCAATTCCCACCCCCCCAACAGTCTTTAAAAAAGGGGCAAGTGACAGTCACTTCCTCCGGTGGCGTAGAGTGGACAGCTGGTGCTGCACGTCCCGCAGCTCTTTGCGGAGGTCCCGGAGCTGGGGCAGATGTTTTTCGGCCTACCGCTCCAGGTAGTCCACTCGCTTTCGGAGGCGGCGCTGACGTACCATCCAGGCTCTGGGGGGGGGCAGCTGTTGTTTTTGCTGCCGTGCGGCGGCGGCAGGAGGCTGTCGGGCAACGGCTCCGTTTGGCTTGAGGCTTGTGGCTGGTGGACCCGGGGGCAGTGGAGGAGGATGTACTGGTGGATGTTGTAGTGTCCTCCTCATGCTCCTCAGCCCACAACCATCGATACTCGACACAAATAGCCTACAGCTTACGGGCCCTGGCCGGGACAGCCATCTCCCTCTGGGTGAGCTTTTTTGGAGTAGCATCTATGAAAAATGAAAGAAAAATACTGTAGCCAATAGTCTTTAACATAAAGTCAAAATAATTCAACAGAAAGTTGACACTCAGTAACACCAGCATCAGTAACACCAGCAAGTAGCAAACACAGTATAACATTTTGAAGATAACGGACCAGGTTTTTTTTTATTGTCGATCCACAACTGGCGCCTCCCGTATGTGACGTTATTTATAATTTCTAACCACTATTTTGAGGGTGCCCCAGATAGGAGGAAGAACCTAAACCTCCAATTAGGACCAAGATCCAAACATAATTGATACAACAGGTATCTGTGCACAGGTAAATGCTGTAGGTAATCAAACAACACAACTAATAGACAAACAATGTGGAAGTAGTCTTGATAGAAGTTTTTCTTCAATTCAGATTTTATTTTTATCCACCACTCCCAGCCAACACGTGTTTCGTCAGGGCTAGTAGCCCACAATGCGGGCAGCGGTTCCAAAGCTATTGCCACAATGGCTAGGTGCTCTCAGCCGCTTCCAATTCCGACCCGGCTACCGGGTACTGTGAAGGTTCTCTATGATTCGTCTCTGCCGTCTCAGCTTTACAGCGTCTCCGCGTGTAAACTGTAAATGACTACCGCATTTACACGCAGAGATGCTGGAAAGCAGTACGGCTTAACCTGCCGCTCACACGGATACTCCTATGGTGTGTCGCATCTTTGGTAGGATTTAACCCAGATCTTTTGATTGGGGGATAATGTTTACATTGTCAGCATTCCATCTATCATTTGTTTGCTGTAGCACTTTTCACCCTAAGGGGGATGCGTATGCCCACACGTGGGTCCCTTGCTCACTGCGCCACGGGATTCAAGCTAGCCTTGCTGAAGAAGGGTGTCATACCCTGAATCTGATCCCAGGATGCTTGTTTCGGGTCAAGGGAGGACCTGGCCTGGCAGTTAGGTCGGGACTGTTCCCATGGGGCAGAGGGTCAAGACTGATTTACATATGGATGGGTCCAAACTGGAGTGGCGTAGTGAGCAAAAGAGCGATGGATTTAGCTCAGACCTTTTGACTGGGGGAGAATGTTTGCATTGTATGCATTCCATACATCATTTGTGTGCTGTGACACTTTTTGCCTTAAGTGGGAAAGGGATGCCCCGATGTATTCAAGCTAGCCTAGCTGAAGAAGGGTGACATGCCCTCAAACCGGTCCCAGGATGCTTGTTTCCACTCCAGGGAGGACCTGGCCTAGCAGTTCGGTCCGGACTGTTCCCATGGGGCACAGGGTCAAGACTGATTTGCATATGGCTGAGTCCAAACTGGGGTGGTGTAGTGGGCAAAAGAACGATGGATTTAACCCAAAGCTTTTGACTGGGGAGAATGTTTGCATTGTCAGCATTGCGCCCATCATTTCTTTCCTGTAACACTTTTCGCCCTAAGTGGGATGGGTATGCCCAGACTTGGGTCCCTTGCTCACTGTGCCACTGGATTCAAGCTAGCCTGGCTGAAGAAGGGTGACAAATCCTGAAACCGGTCCCAGGATGCTTGTTTCTTGTCCCGGGAAGACCTGGCCTAGCAGTTCGGTCTGGCCTGTTCCCATGGAGCACAGGGTCAAGACTGATTTACATATGGCTGGGTCCAAACTGGGGTCGTGTGGTGGGCAAAAGAACAATGGATTTAACCCAGTTCTTTTGACTGGGGGAGAATTTTTGCATTGTCAGCATTCCGTCCATCATTGGTTTGCTCTAACACTTTTCGCCCTAAGTGGGATGGGTTTGCCCAGACGTGGGTGCCTTGCTCACTGTGCCACTGTATTCAAGCTAGCCTAGCTGAAGAAGGGTGGCATACCCTGAAACCGGTCATAGGATGCTTGTTTCCAGTCCAGGCAGGACGTGGCCTGGCAGTTCATTCAGGACTGTCCCATGGGGCAGAGGGTCAAGACTGATTTGCATATGGATGAGTCCAAACTGGAGTGGCGTAGTGAGCAAAAGAACGATGGATTTAGCTCAGACCTTTTGATTGGGGAGAATGTTTGCATTGTCTGCATTTCATACATCATTTGTGTGCTGTGACACTTTTTGCCCTAAGTGGGACGGGGATGCCCAGATGGATTCAAGCTAGCCGGGCTGAAGAAGGGTGACATGCCCTCAAACCGGTCCCAGGATGCTTGTTTCCACTCCAGGGAGGACCTGGCCTAGCAGTTCGGTCCGGACTGTTCCATGGGGCACAGGGTCAAGACTGATTTACAAATGGCTGGGTACAAACTGGGGTCGTGTGGTGGGCAAAAGAACGATGGATTTAACCCAGAGCTTTTGACTGGGGGAGAATGTTTGCATTGTCAGCATTGCGTCCATCTTTTGTTTGCTGTAGCACTTTTTGCCCTAAGTGGGATGGGTATGCCCAGGCCTGGGTCCCTTGCTCACTGTGCCACTGGATTAAATCTAGCCTGGCTGAAGAAGGGTGACAAATCCTGAAACCGGTCCCAGGATGCTAGTTTCTGGTCCCTGGAAGACCTGGCCTAGCAGTTCGGTCTGGACTGTTCCCATGGGGCACAGGGTCAAGACTGATTTACATTTGGCTGGGTAAAAACTGGGGTTGTGTGGTGGTCAAAAGAACACTGGATTTAACCCAGTTCTTTTGACTGGGGGAGAATGTTTGCATTGTCAGCATTCCGTCCATCATTGGTTTGCTGTAACACTTTTCGCCCTAAGTGGGATGGGTTTGCCCAGACGTGGGTGCCTTGCTCACTGTGCCATTGTATTCAAGCTAGCCTAGCTGAAGAAGGGTGGCATACCCTGAAACCAATCCCAGGATGCTTGTTTCTGGTCCAGGGAGGACATGGCCTGGCACTTCGGTCTAGACTGTTCCCTTGGGGCACAGGGTCAGGACTGATTTGAATATGGCTGGGTCCAAACTGGCGTGGCGTAGTGGTTAAAAGAACAATGGATTTAACCCAGATCTTTTGACTGGGGGATAATGTTTACATTGTCAGCATTCCATCCATCACTTGTTTACTGTAACACTTTTCGCCCTAAGGGGGATGGGTATGCCCACACGTGGGTCCCTTGCTCACTGTGCCACAGGATTCAAGCTAGCCTTGCTGAAGAAGGGTGTCATACCCTGAAACTGTCCCAGGATGCTTGTTTCGGGTCAAGGGAGGACCTGGCCTGGCAGTTCGGTCGGGACTGTTCCCATGGGGCAGAGGGTCAAGACTGATTTACATATGGATGGGTCCAAACTGGTGTGGCGTAGTGAGCAAAAGAGCGATGGATTTAGCTCAGACCTTTTGACTGGGGAGAATGTTTGCATTGTCTGCATTCCATCCATCATTTGTGTGCTGTGACACTTTTTGCCTTAAGTGGGATGGGGATGCCCAGATGGATTCAAGCTAGCCTGGCTGAAGAAGGGTGACATGCCCTCAAACCGGTCCCAGGATGCTTGTTTCCAATCCAGGGAGGACCTGGCCTAGCAGTTCGGTCCGGACTATTCCCATGGGGCACAGGGTCAAGACTGATTTGCATATGGCTGAGTCCAAACTGGGGTGGTGTAATGGGCAAAAGAACGATGGATTTAACCCAGATCTTTTGACTGGGGGAGAATGTTTACATTGTCAGCATTCCGTCCATCATTTGTTTGATGTAGCACTTTTCTCCCTAAGGGGATGGGTATGCCCAGACATGGGTCACCTGCTCACTTTGCCACTGTATTCAAGCTAGCCTGGCTGAAGAAGGGTGGTATACCCTGAAACCTGTCCCAGGATGCTTGTTTTTGGTCTAGGGAGGATGTGGCCTGGCACTTCCGACTTGACTGTTCCCATGGGGCACAGGATCAGGACTGATTTACATATGGCTGGGTCCAAACTGGGGTGGCCTAGTAGGCAAAAGAACAACGGATTTAACCCAGATCTTTTGACTGGGAGAGAATGTCTGCATTGTCAGCATTCCGTCCATCATTTGTTTGCTGCAACACTTTTTGCCCTAAGTGGGATGGGTATGCCCAGACTTGGATCCCTTGCTCATTGTGCCACTGGATTCAAGCTAGCCTGGCTGAAGAAGGGTGACAAACCTTGAAACCGGTCCTAGGAAGCTTGCTTCTGGTCCGGTGAGGACTTGGCCTGGCAGTTCGGGCTGGAGTGTTCCCATGGGGCACAGGATCAGGACTGATTTGCATATGGCTGGGTCCAAACTGGCATGGCATAGTGGTCAAAAGAACGATGGATTTAGTGGGATGGGTATGCCCAGACGTGGGTGCCTTGCTCACTGTACCACTGTATTCAAGCTAGCCTGGCTGAAGAAGGGTGGCATACGCTGAAACCGGTCTTTTGATGGTTGTTTCTGGTCCCGGGAAGACCTGGCCTAGCAGTTCGGTCTGGACTGTTCCCATGGGGCACAGGGTCAAGACTGATTTACATATGGCTGGTTCCAAACTGGGGTCGTGTGGTGGGCAAAAGAACAATGGATTTAACCCAGTTCTTTTGACTGGGGGAGAATGTTTGCATTGTCAGCATTCCGTCCATCATTGGTTTGCTGTAACACTTTTTGTCCTAAGTGGGATGGGTATGCCCAGACTTGGGTCCCTTGCTTACTGTGCCACTGGATTCAAGCTAGCCTGGCTAAAGAAGGGTGACAAACCTTGAAACCGGTCCTAGGAACCTTGCTTCCGGTCCAGTGAGGACCTGGCCTGGCAGTTCGGTCTGGACTGTTCCCATGGGGCACAGCGTCAGTACTGATTTGCATATGGCTGGGTGCAAACAGGCATGGCATTATGGTCAAAAGAACGATGGATTTAACCCAGATCTTTTGACTGGGGGAGAATGTTTACATTGTCAGCATTCCGTCCATCATTTATGTGCTGTGATACTTTTTGTCCTAAGTGGGATGGGTATGCCCAGATGGATTCAAGCTAGCCTGGCTGAAGATGGGTGACATGCCCTGAAACCGGGACCAGGAAGCTTGTTTCACTCCAGGGAGGACCTGGCCTAGCAGTTTGGTCTGGACTGTTCCCATGGGGCACAGGGTCAAGACGGATGTGCATATGGCTAGGTCCAAACTGGTATGGCGTAGTGGTCAAAAGAACAATGGATTTAACCCAGATCTTTTGACTGGGGGAGAATGTTTGCATTGTCAGCATTCCATCCATCATTTGTTTGCTGTAACAATTTTCGCCCTAAGTGGGATGGGTATGCCCAGACGTGGGTCCCTCGCTCATTGTGCCACTGGATTCAAGCTAGCCTGGCTGAAGAAGGTTGTCATACCCTGAAACCGGTCCCAGGATGCTTGTTTCCATTCTAGGGAGGACCTGGCCTGGCAGTTCGATCTGGACTGTTCCCATGGGGCACAGGGTCAAGACTGATTTGCATATGGCTGTGTCCAAACTGGGGTGGTGTAGTGAGCAAAAGAACGATGGATTTAACTCAGATCTTTTTACTACGGGAGAATGTTTGCATTGTCAGCATTCCGTCCATCATTTGTGTGCTGTGACACTTTTTGCCCTAAGTGGGATGAGTATGCCCAGATGGATTCAAGCTAGCCTGGCTGAAGAAGGGTGACATGCCCTGAAACCGGTCCCAGGATGCTTGTTTCCAGTCCATGGAGGACCTGGCCTAGCAGATCGGTCCGGACTGTTCCCATGTTGTACAGGGTTAAGAATTATTTGCATATGGCTGAGTCCAAACAGGCGTGGCATAGTGGTCAAAAGAACGATGGATTTAACCCAGATCTTTTGACTGGGGGAGAATGTTTACATTGTCAGCATTCCGTCCATCATTTATGTGCTGTGATACTTTTTGTCCTAAGTGGGATGGGTATGCCCAGATGGATTCAAGCTAGCCTGGCTGAAGATGGGTGACATGCCCTGAAACCGGGACCAGGAAGCTTGTTTCCACTCCAGGGAGGACCTGGCCTAGCAGTTTGGTCTGGACTGTTCCCATGGGGCACAGGGTCAAGACTGATGTGCATATGGCTAGTTCCAAACTAGTATGGCGTAGTGGTCAAAAGATCAATGGATTTAAGCCAGATCTTTTGACTGGGGGAGAATGTTTGCATTGTCAGCATTCCATCCATCATTTGTTTGCAGTAACAATTTTCGCCCTAAGTGGGATGGGTATGCCCAGACGTGGGTCCCTTGCTCATTGTGCCACTGGATTCAAGCTAGCCTGGCTGAAGAAGGGTGACAAACCTTGAAACCGGTCCTAGGAAGCTTGCTTCCGGTCCAGTGAGGACCTGGCCTGCCTGTTCGGTCTGGACTGTTCCCATGGGGCACAGGGTCAGTACTGATTTGCATATGGCTGGGTCCAAACAGGCATGGCATAATGGTCAAAAGAACGATGGATTTAACCCAGATCTTTTGACTGGGGGAATATGTTTACATTGTCAGCATTCCGTCCATCATTTATGTACTGTGATACTTTTTGTCTTAAGTGGGATGGGTATGCCCAGATGGATTCAAGCTAGCCTGGCTGAAGATGGGTGACATGCCCTGAAACCGGGACCAGGAAGCTTGTTTCCACTCCAGGGAGGACCTGGCCTAGCAGTTTGGTCTGGACTGTTCCCATGGGGCGCAGGGTCAAGACTGATGTGCATATGGCTAGGTCCAAACTGGTATGGCGTAGTGGTCAAAAGAACAATGGATTTAACCCAGATCTTTTGACTGGGGGAGAATGTTTGCATTGTCAGCATTCCATCCATCATTTGTTTGCTGTAACAATTTTCGCCCTAAGTGGGATGGGTATGCCCAGACGTGGGTCCCTCGCTCATTGTGCAACTGGATTCAAGCTAGCCTGGCTGAAGAAGGTTGTCATACCCTGAAACCGGTCCCAGGATGCTTGTTTCCAGTCTAGGGAGGACCTGGCCTGGCAGTTCGATCTGGAATGTTCCCATGGGGCACAGGGTGAAGACTGATTTGCATATGGCTGTGTCCAAACTGGGGTGGTGTAGTGGGCAAAAGAACGATGGATTTAACTCAGATCTTTTTACTACGGGAGAATGTTTGCATTGTCAGCATTCCGTCCATCATTTGTGTGCTGTGACACTTTTTGCCCTAATTGGGATGAGTATGCCCAGATGGATTCAAGCTAGCCTGGCTGAAGAAGGGTGACATGCCCTGAAACCGGTCCCAGGATGCTTGTTTCCAGTCCATGGAGGACCTGGCCTAGCAGATCGGTCCGGACTGTTCCCATGTTGTACAGGGTTAAGACTTATTTGCATATGGCTGAGTCCAAATAGGCGTGGCATAGTGGTCAAAAGAACGATGGATTTAACCCAGATCTTTTGACTGGGGGAGAATGTTTACATTGTCAGCATTCCGTCCATCATTTATGTGCTGTGATACTTTTTGTCCTAAGTGGGATGGGAATGCCCAGATGGATTCAAGCTAGCCTGGCTGAAGATGGGTGACATGCCCTGAAACCGGGGCCAGGAAGCTTGTTTCCACTCCAGGGAGGACCTGGCCTAGCAGTTTGGTCTGGACTGTTCCCATGGGGCACAGGGTCAAGACTGATGTGCATATGGCTAGTTCCAAGCTGGTATGGCGTAGTGGTCAAAAGATCAATGGATTTAAGCCAGATCTTTTGAATGGGGGAGAATGTTTGCATTGTCAGCATTCCATCCATCATTTGTTTGCTGTAACAATTTTCGCCCTAAGTGGGATGGGTATGCCCCGACGTGGGTCCCTTGCTCATTGTGCCACTGGATTCAAGCTAGCCTGGCTGAAGAAGGGTGACAAACCTTGAAACCGGTCCTAGGAAGCTTGCTTTCAGTCCTGTGAGGACTTGGCCTGTCAGTTCGGTCTGGAGTGTTCCCATGGGGCAAAGGATCAGGACTGATTTGCATATGGCTGGGTCCAAACTGGCGTGGCATAGTGGTCAAAAGAACGATGGATTTAGTGGGATGGGTATGCCCAGACGTGGGTGACTTGCTCATTGTACCACTGTATTCAAGCTAGCCTGGCTGAAGAAGGGTGGCATACCCTGAATCCGGTCCCAGGATGGTTGTTTCCGGTCCCGGGAAGACCTGGCCTAGCAGTTTGGTCTGGACTGTTCCCATGGGGCACAGGGTCAAGACTGATTTACATATGGCTGGGTCCAAACTGGGGTCGTGTGGTGGGCAAAAGAACAATGGATTTAACCCAGTTCTTTTGACTGGGGGAGAATGTTTGCATTGTCAGCATTCCGTCCATCATTGGTTTGCTGTAACACTTTTTGTCCTAAGTGGGATGGGTATGCCCAGACCTGGGTCCCTTGCTTACTGTGCCACTGGATTCAAGCTATCCTCGCTGAAGAAGGGTGTCATACCCTGAAACCGGTCCCAGGATGCTTGTTTCCAGTCCATGGAGGACCTGGCCTAGCAGATCGGTCCGGACTGTTCCCATGTTGTACAGGGTTAAGACTGATTTGCATATGGCTGAGTCCAAACAGGCATGGCATAGTGGTCAAAAGAACGATGGATTTAACCCAAAACTTTTGACTGGGGGAGAATGTTTACATTGTCAGCATTCCCTCCATCATTTATGTGCTGTAACACTTTTTGTCCTAAGTGGGATGGGTATGCCCAGACTTGGGTCCTTTGCTTACTGTGCCACTGGATTCAAGCTATCCTGGCTGAAGAAGGGTGTCATACCCTGAAACCGGTCCCAGGATGCTTGTTTCCAGTCCATGGAGGACCTGGCCTAGCAGATCGGTCCGGACTGTTCCCATGTTGTACAGGGTTAAGACTTATTTGCATATGGCTGAGTCCAAACAGGCGTGGCATAGTGGTCAAGAGAACGATGGATTTAACCCAGATCTTTTGACTGGGGGAGAATGTTTACATTGTCAGCATTCCGTCCATCATTTATGTGCTGTGATACTTTTTGTACTAAGTGGGATGGGTATGCCCAGATGGATTTAAGCTAGCCTGGCTGAAGAAGGGTGACATGCCCTATGTTGTACAGGGTTAAGACTTATTTGCATATGGCTGAGTCCAAACAGGCGTGGCATAGTGGTCAAAAGAACAATGGATTTAACCCAGATCTTTTGACTGGGGGAGAATGTTTACATTGTCAGCATTCTGTCCATCATTTATGTGCTGTGATACTTTTTGTCCTAAGGGGGATGGGTATGCCCAGATGGATTCAAGCTAGCATGGCTAAAGATGGGTGACATGCCCTGAAACCGGGACCAGGAAGCTTGTTTCCACTCCAGGGAGGACCTGGCCTAGCAGTTTGGTCTGGACTGTTCCCATGGGGCACAGGGTCAAGACTGATGTGCATATGGCTAGTTCCAAACTGGTATGGCGTAGTGGTCAAAAGATCAATGGATTTAAGCCAGATCTTTTGACTGGGGGAGAATGTTTGCATTGTCAGCATTCCATCCATCATTTGTTCGCTGTAACAATTTTCACCCTATGTGGGATAGGTATGCCCAGACGTGGGTCCCTTGCTCATTGTGCCACTGGATTCAAGCTAGCCTGGCTGAAGAAGGGTGACAAACCTTGAAACCGGTCCTAGGAAGCTTGCTTCCGGTCCTGTGAGGACTTGGCCTGTCAGTTCGGTCTGGAGTGTTCCCATGGGGCACAGGATCAGGACTGGATTGCATATGGCTGGGTCGAAACTGGCGTGGCATAGTGGTCAAAAGAACGATGGATTTAGTGGGATGGGTATGCCCAGACGTGGGTGCCTTGCTCATTGTACCACTGTATTCAAGCTAGACTGGCTGAAGAAGGGTGACATACCCTGAAACCGGTCCCAGGATGGTTGTTTCTGGTCCTGGGAAGACCTGGCCTAGCAGTTTGGTCTGGACTGTTCCCATGGGGCACAGGGTCAAGACTGATTTACATATGGCTGGGTCCAAACTGGGGTCGTGTGGTGGGCAAAAGAACAATGGATTTATCCCAGTTCTTTTGACTGGGGGAGAATGTTTGCATTGTCAGCATTCCGTCCATCATTGGTTTGCTGTAACACTTTTTGTCCTAAGTGGGATGGGTATGCCAAGACTTGGGTCCCTTGCTTACTGTACCACTGGATTCAAGCTATCCTGGATGAAGAAGGGTGTCATACCCTGAAACCGGTCTCAGGATGCTTGTTTCCGGTCCAGGGAGGACCCGACCTTGCAGTTAGGTCTGGACTGTTCCCATGGGGCACAGGGTCAAGACTGATGTGCATATGGCTAGGTCCAAACTGGCGTGGCGTAGTGGTCAAAAGAACAATGAATTTAACCCAGATCTTTTGACTGGGGAGAATGTTTGCATTGTCAGCATTCCGTCCATCATTTGTTTGCTGTCACAATTTTTGCCCCAAGTGGGATGGGTATGGCCAGATGTGGGTCCCTTGCTCATTGTGCCACTGGATTCAAGCTAGCCTGGCTGAAGAAGGGTGTCATACCCTGAAACTAGTCCCAGGATGCTTGTTTCGGGTCTAGGGAGGACCTGGCCTGGCAGTTCGATAGGTACTGTTCCCATGGGGCACAGGGTCAAGACTGATTTGCATATGGCTGAGTTCAAACTGGGGTGGTGTAGTGGGCAAAAGAACAATGGATTTAACCCAGATCTTTTGACTTGGGGGGGAATGTTTGCATTGTCAGCATTCCGTCCATCATTTGTGTGTTGTAACGCTTTTCGCCCTAAGTTGGATGAGTATACCCAGATGGATTTAAGCAAGCCTGGCTGAAGAAGGGTGACATACCCTGAAACCGGTACCATGATGCTTGTTTCTGGTCCAGGGAGGACCTTACCTGGCAGTTTGGTGTGGACTGTTTGCAATGGGCACAGGGTCAACACTGATTAGCATATGGCTAGGTCCATAACTGGCGTGGTGTAGTGGTCAAAAGAACAATGGATTTAAACAAGATCTTTTGACCGGCGGAGAATGTTTGCATTGTCAGCATTCCGTCCATCATTTGTTTGCTGTAACACTTTTCGCCCTATGTGGGATGGGTATGCCCAGATGTGGGTACCTTGCTCATTGTGCCACTGGATTCAAGCTAGCCTGGCTGAAGAAGAGTGACACACCTTGAAACCGGTCCCAGGAAGCTTGTTTCCGGTCAAGTGAGGACCTGGCCTGGAAGTTCGGTCTGGACTGTTCCCATGGGGCACAGGGTCAGCACTGATTTGAATATGGCTGGGTCCAAACAGGCGTGGCAATGTGGTCAAAAGAACGATTGATTTAACCCAGATCTTTTGACTGGGGGAGAATGTTTACATTGTCAGCATTCCGTCCATCATTTATGTACAGTGATACTTTTTGTCCTAAGTCGGATGGGTATGCCCAGATGGATTCAAGCTAGCCTGGCTGAAGATGGGTGACATGCCCTGAAACCGGGACCAGGAAGCTTGTTTCCACTCCAAGGAGGACCTGGCCTAGCAGTTTGATCTGGACTGTTCCCATGGGGCACAGGGTCAAGACTGATGTGCATATGGCTAGGTCTAAACTGGTATGGCGTAGTGGTCAAAAGAACAATGGATTTAACCCAGATATTTTGACTGGGGGAGAATATTTGCATTGTCAGCATTCCATCCATCATTTGTTTGCTGTAACAATTTTCGCCCTAAGTGGGATAGGTATGCCCAGACGTGGGTCCCTTGCTCATTGTGCCACTGGATTCAAGCTAGACTGGCTGAAGAAGGGTGTCATACCCTGAAACCGGTCCCAGGATGCTTGTTTCCAGTCTAGGGAGGACCTGGCCTGGCAGTTCGATCTGGACTGTTCCCATGGGGCACAGGGTCAAGACTGATTTGCATATGGCTGTGTTCAAACTGGTGTGGTGTAGTGGGCAAAAGAACGATGGATTTAACTCATATCTTTTTACTACGGGAGAATGTTTGCATTGTCAGCATTCCGTCCATCATTTGTGTGCTGTGACACTTTTTGGCCTTAGTGGGATGAGTATGCCCAGATGGATTCAAGCTAGCCTGGCTGAAGAAGAGTGACATGCCCTGAAACTGGTCCAAGGATGCTTGTTTCCAGTCCATGGAGGACCTGGCCTAGCAGATCGGTCCGGACTGTTCCCATGTTGTACAGGCTTAAGACTTATTTGCATATGGCTGAGTCCAAACTGGGGTGGTGTAGTGGGCAAAAGAACGATGGATTTAACCCAGAGCTTTTGACTGGGGGAGAATGTTTGCATTGTCAGCATTGCGTCCATCATTTGTTTGCTGTAACACTTTTTGCCCTAGGTGGGATGGGTATGCCCAGACTTTGGTCCCTTGCTCACTGTGCCACTAGATTCAAGCTAACCTGGCTGAAGAAGGGTGACATACCCTGAAACTGGTCCCTGGATGGTTGTTTCCCGTCCAGGGAAGACCTTGCCTGGCAGTTCATTGTGGACTGTTTGCATGGGGCACAGGGTCAAGACTGATTTGCATATGGCTGGGTCCAAACTGGGGTGGTGTAGCCAGCAAAAGAACTATGGATTTAACCCAGATCTTTAGACTGTGGGAGAATGTTTGCATTGTCAGCATTCTGTCCATAATTTGTTTGTTGTAACACTTTTCACCCTAAGTGGGATGGGTATGCCCAGACATGGGTCCCTTGGTCACTGTGCCACTGATTTCATGATAGCCTGGCTAAATAAGGGTGACATATCCTGAATCCGGTCCCAGGATGCTTATTTCCAGTCCAGGGAGGACCTGGCTTGGCAGTTCGATCTGGACTGTTCCCATGGGGCACAGGTCAAGACTGATTTGCATGTGGCTATGTCCAAACTGGGGTGGCATAGTTGGCAAAAAAACAATGGTTTTAAACCAGATTTTTTGAATGGGGGAGAATGTTTGCATTGTCAGCATTACATCAATCATTTGTTTGTTGTAATACTTAATGCATCAGCACCAACCAACAAGGATAAATTACTATCTTTTGCAGGCATGTGGGAATACTAGCAAATTTGT
The DNA here is from genome assembly GCF_964263255.1 of Lissotriton vulgaris. Taxonomy (NCBI): domain Eukaryota; kingdom Metazoa; phylum Chordata; class Amphibia; order Caudata; family Salamandridae; genus Lissotriton; species Lissotriton vulgaris. The sequence continues at coordinate 95,933,821 of NC_141695.1, forward strand.
GGATAATTTTGCATCAAAAATGGAGCCTTTGACAAAGTTATTAAGACAAAATACGCCTTACGTTTGGGAAAACTAACAGAAAGCCTTTGAGGATATAAAATTAGAGATTGTTGTTGCCCCCACTTTAAAGCCATTTTGTATGAAGAAAGAATGTATTATCACCGTTGATGCACGTTTATGTGGTGTAGGAGGAGTTTTGTCACAAAAAAGTGGTAAAGAGGAGTGAAATTTTACTTTTGCATCAAGATCACTTACTGGGCAAGTATACAGTAATTGAGAGAGATTTGCTTGCATGTGTATGGGGTATTGAACATTCTCTTTTGTATGTGTGGGGTAAATTTACTTTAACAACAGAGCATAAACCATTAGCCACCATTCTGTCTGCAACTGGTGGGTGGATTTCCACGTCAAGGATCGCTAGAGTAGCATCTATACTGCAAGAATAAAATTTTAAAACTGAGTACGTTCCTGAGAAAAAAAAAAAATTCACTGCAGATTTCTCATCGCGGGTACCTTATGTTCACGAAGAGGTGAATGTTGGACTTGGCCTTTTCTGCAGGGTCATCCCTGAACTTTTTGCCTTCCTCCAATGTTCTCTGTTTTTGTTGGTTTAATGACTCTGGGCACTTTACCACTGCTGACCAGTCCTAAGTGCATATGTGCATATGCTCTCCCTGTGCAAAATGCATGTGTGATTCATGTCCATGATTGGTTCATTGGATTTACTGTCAGTCCCCAGTAGAGTGCACCAGGAGTGCCAGGGCTTGTGAATGCCAATACTGCTAGTGGGCCTGCAGCGCTGGTTGCGCCACCCACAGAAGCAGCCTTTTAAAATGTGTCTAGGTCTGCCATTCCAGAACCTGCATGCACCTTGGTACTGTCATGCTGGCTGGGCAAGTGCACACACTTGCCAGCCTCTACACCTTCCCTGTACTTCATATTAGTCACCCCTATGGTAGGCCCAAGGGCAGGGTGCATTGTAAGCATAAGGTAGGACATGCCCTGATGTGTGTGGCATGTCCTAATAGTGAATCACAGCCAATTTCGTTTTTCACTATTGTAAGGCTACCTATTATCATAGGCCAAGATGGGCTGCTGGAATTATTACACCCTATAATCCCAGCAGGCTCAGGGAACATGGTAGAGGGTCAAGTTGGAGAAGTGTGGCTCAATGGTTAGAGCGGCAGACCCTGATGCAGAGGTCTAGCCCGGGACCAGGGTTCAATTCCCCGCCTCGGCGGGTCTTGGGCTAAAAAATTCCACGGACCTGATAATTCTCGCCTCGGTGCCTATTCCAATCATGGAGTCCCACTCTGCAACTCTGGGCAATAGCTTGCTTAATCTCCACAACGGCCCCCACAACGCTAAGGATGCCTGGCCTCCACCTTGGGGGTGCCCAGGAGTGGACGCCTCACAGGGAAAGCCAGGATGGGTTCCACAGCGGTATTCGTACAAGCGCCTTGAGACCCTTGCGGGTGAGTAGTGCGCTATACAAGTATCAATTTACATTTACAATTTACATTTACAAGTTTAGTATCCCTGAACTCAGAATAATAAAATACTTTTTTTAGTAAAGTTTATTTTAATATCCTGTGTTTGCAAATGCTACTTTTAGAAAGTTAGCATTTGCTTGACTAACCATTTCATCCCGCCTCTGCTAGGATGTGTATCTGCTGGTTGGGTTGTGTGAGTGACAGGGCTGGGGGATGACAGGTGGTGAATGCAAGGATTACACCTAGGTGGGTGGTGGGAGTGCCCCTGGACACTGAATAGGGCTGTGCTCTGCCACCACAAAGCTGGCTCCACCTCCTGGGGAGCGACTGATGACTCAGCCCGACACCTGGCCCAGGAAGAGGGAAGCCTGTCAACAAAGTACTCCTGGCTGCCCCTGTCCTCACAATGCTGGCTCCACCTCCTGTGGAGCGTCTGATATGCCATCCCTGCTACCTGAAAGGAGAGACCCGAGTTTACCTAACACAGTGCTCAGGGACTGAAAGAAGTTATGCAGAGGCCCCCCTGGCCTGCCAGAACAAAAGAAAAGCTGTATAAAAGTAGGAGCCCTGCTCCTAACAAACGAGATCTAGTTTTACCACAACAAACTTCTGCCCAACTAGAAGGAAGAAGAAGAAGCTGGAAGGACTGGCCTGTAGTTTGCCTTGCTGAGGAAGGAGAGGAAAAGACCAGAGAAGGACTTTGCTGACTTGTGCTCTAAACTGACTCCAAGGGCTTGACTGAGCTTGCCCCCTGAACGGAACCCCAGGACCAGTGGGTTCCATGTGTCTTCGCTCGTCTTGTGGATTAAGCCATGCGTTCTTCCAGCCGGAGCTGGGACTGAACCCCCTCGCCCCCTCCTATGGCCGTGGCACTCGGGAGCAGGCCTGCCTTCCACCGGCTGAGAGCCCGCTCGTGTAGAGCCGCACTCTGTCCCTCGGGTCAGGCCGCCTGCTCCTCTGCCACCCCGCCTGCTACTGGAGTGCGCCCGAGTGCTCTCTCCCCCCTCCCGCCGGAATCCCTCTTGTGAGCGCGATGTACGCCTGGGCCGCCATCTATATCCCTGGACGTCCCCGGCCACCCCGCTTTGCCTCCAAGTAAGTGATACAAGCCGCGCCCCCCTCTGAGTTGACCCCCAGTACAGTCCGTACTGGAGGTCGTGGGCAGCACCTGCCTGTTTGAACCCGTCCACTGATCAGAAAGATCCGGAGATACACTGGTGAACGATTCGCATTGACAGCGTACAACCCGTCCCCTAACGAAGAGGACATTGGAAGACTGAGCGTCGTACCCCCAAGGTACTGCACACTTCACGCTTGCTACAATGGGCTCGGGCCCGCAACGTTCTTTATTCCCCGCCTACAGTGAAGTGTGCGACGCGTACATCTGCCTCGGCGCATTGAACTGCCCGCTGTGTTTTTAAAGTATGGACTTAAAGCGCTGCGTACTGAGGGGAAGAAGCTGTACGCTGCGCACCACAGAACTGAACTGTGCACTTGTTATTTAATTTGAACCGAACCCTCCGCCTTCTGAATTCAACCTGTGCCCTTCGCACTCTGCTTGTGCACTGTACGTCGCATACCCCAGGTCAGATAGGAGCTGGACGCTTCGCACACTGCTTTCGAACTGTGCGCCGCGTACCGCATTGAAAAGAGATAGTATGCTTCGCACCAGCATCATACGACCCGCACCGCGAGATGCGTGAGCATCAGTAGGGTCTCTTGTATTTCACCGGTTAAAGCTCACAGAAGCGCTACGAAGCATCCAGCTGGTACAAAACTGGCCTCAAGTAACTAAAAACCCTAGAAGAAGTATCTTTAAGGACTAATCAGCACGATTCATGAAACAAAATTGCGCTCCCAAAGGGCCAGATTCTGAGAATCTGGCCCTTTGCGAGTGCAATTATTGCATTTGGGATTCATCATCCCAAATGCAAAATTCGCTATTTAAGAACTCGCAAATTTGCGAGGAATAGCATTTAAGGAATCGCCATTAGAGATTCCTTAAATGCTATTCTTCAAACATTTAAAAATTGCGAATTCGCAATTTAGAACCGCTATTTACCACGAAGTCAAACCTCGTGGTAAATAGCGAAAACTTAGAAAAATGCATTTAAATGCATTTTTCTAAGTTGCATGTTACACACACAAGACAAAATCCTAACTTAAGACTGTCTTAAGTCTGTCTTAAGTCAAACGTAAGACAAAATCCTAACTTTACTACTACTAAATGCCTTCTGTGAATACCAAAAGTTGTAAGTTTAGGATTTTGTCTTAAGTTAGTTCTGTGAATCGGGCCCATTTTCAAGATAAGGAGCCTAAGTGGATTTTTACACCCTCGTGCTTTGTGCTGAGGTAAGTAGCAGTTTAGACTTCTACTAGCCTGTATCTAGGTGCAGCATCTGCGCTTTACACTACAGGATTTATCGCTGGTGTTTTTTATTTAGTAAACGCCCAGAGTGCCATTCACCCAGCCGTATTTCCATCAGACCCTCCGGACTGTTGGTTGGAACTTAGCATCGCTGGTTAGCAGGTCACTTGTACTCATGCAGATCTTCATAATATGGAGGCTACTCACTTGGTGCTGGGTGAGTAGCCTGAGAGTTATGGCTCTGGTCACTTACGGTTTTTGGGATTATTCTACTTTACCTACGTTTTATGTCTACACGACTTGGGAGCTATTATCAATTTTCACAATGGGTCTGATTCATGTTCCCCAGGCGGTATCTCCATTTTTACTTCTATGATGCTCCTGAAGAGAGGACTTGCATGATTCTGGTGTCCTGTTTCCAGCCTTTCAGACATTTCTTATTATTTTGGTCATAGGTCTCTTGGTCCATCACGCTATTTGTGCCCGTCATGTGGATTTTGTCTGTATAGCCCACTTTTTTAGCTGCTAAAGTATTTATGCTTGTTTTGATTCTTTAGACATTCCCGGTGACCTGTTGTCAGAGCTAGCATTCCCTTTTCCCCCCTTTGGACCTGGCATTGGGTCCATCTGTCACCCTGAAGAAGGTAGACCTCGTTCCAAGGTCAGTACCAAAAAGCAAGTCGGTGCTTACTTGGACATCAGTTAGACCAGGAGACCAGGACCACTATTGAAAATGAGGCTCTAGCAAATCCAGGAATTCTGGGCCATTTCACAATTATGAAAGAGTTTAAACTATTAGTCTACAGAAACTAATATGACCTATGAATCTTTCCTGTCTCGGTTCAGTGAGGAAGATTTAGTGTTGTTTTTATTCAGCAATGTTTTTGGGGCACTTGAATGATTGAAGTCTGGATATGATTGGTTTGAGTAGATGTGCGTCTGTTTGAGAAGAGTGGTTAGGAGAAGCTCTCTGATGCACTATGACCTTTTGGCATCAGATAGTTGTTCATTAACAATCATTGTGTGTTGTATTGTATAAGGTTTTGTATGGTTTTCTTTTGAGAATTTGCATATTGTTATGTAATCACAACAAGTACAAGAAACAGTAAATAACATTTGAAGTTCTCTGAGTTGAGAAGACTCCCTATAAGGAGCGCATTCTATCTTTGGTTTCCAAGGCTTTGATGTGATTGCACACTCAAAAGTAATAACTTTTCAATATTATTCCACCAGGCAGGAGTTTTTTGTCTTATCTTAGGTATGTTCTCCTGGTCCTGCTGGAGTATTAGTTTGTAGGGGCCCTCTTTTTAATGTCCTGTGAAACTCTTATCACAAGGATTGCCTAGATACCCATGAGCCATAAGTGTCCTGGTGAACTGGCTGACAGTGCTTCATAAATATCCTAAACTCTGCTGTGTAGAGATATCACACTGGGAAGTGAAGGGTTAAGCAGTCAGATTGATGTTAGTGGTGCAATTTCACACCCATAATCAGTGTCCTACTAGTAATAAATGGGGTCTTAACTTGTAACTTGGCAAATGCTTTAAACATTGACATTGGAAAAGTCAATAGGTCTTGCGTTTGAGAACTATTGGTAAATCCAATTACTTCAGACATCTTTAAACAATGAAAGCATGGGGGAGGGTTTTCAGGGAGAAAGCAGCAATGGACTGAGGTTTATTCAGGGGGAAAACAACTTGGGGCAATGGAGGATGGTGGGCACATAGCAAAAATGACAAAGGATGAAGGGTGAGTAGGCAAAAGCAACAGAGGGGTTATAGACAGTTGGGTGCTAAGCTGCAATGGAGGGATAGTGGGAAGGGAAAACCACCAGCGCTATTGTAAGGTTGGTGGGTGGACACTAATCAACAACTGCAAAGGAGGAGGAGGATGGATGCGTGGACATCAGTAACTTCAATGATGGGCAGACACTAATCAACAGCGGCAACAAAGGAAGGGTGGGTGCCAAAAAAGAAACTGAGGGGGGCAGGAATGCAGAAGGTAAAAGCTTCAGTGAGGGTCAAAACCACTCTGGGGAGAGAGGTGAATGTAGCACATGGGATAGAAATACATGGGTGGGAAGTAGGCAGAGGATGAAACAACACAAATTTGATTAGGGCTCGAGCGATAGACAATATGGAGTGTGAGGGAAGGGGCAACAAACACAGGAGAGTATGGGAGGAGCACATATCACAGGAGAGCCATTAACAGTCATTCGACATTGGCAGACAGGCACACTTGTATAGGCAGGAAAATGCCAACCATCTCAAAATGTGACTATCGTAACAGGGAGTGATCTTGTTAAGGTAATGGGAGGGGGGGAGACTCTGTAAACAGTCAATGAACAAAGTGATACCCCTTCTACCATGTATTTATGCAATCGTTTTGTATGCTGTGTAATTATTATGCTCCTTATTACCTACAACTGTAGGTTATTGTGTAGATAATTTTTATTATGTATCCTCACATGCCTATATCTAAGAAATGTTACATTTTAATTATTTTATTTTATCTGCAAAGTTTTATATAGTGCTGGCTAGACCCGGAGGTATTAGAGCGCTTTACACGAGGATCAGCAAGTTACCGGATACATAGTTATATCAGTTGAATCAGCGAGTTACAGGTTACATAGTTACACCCGTTTGAAACAAAGAATCACAGAGGGAGGGGGAGTGAAGGAGACACGAACAGGGAGAAGAGGAAAACAATGTCAGATGACCGGCTGGGTAGGTGACGGCCAAGGGACCAGACTCCTCTGTAGCTGCATAGGACAGCTCCACTGGGCATTTTAACAAAATATATTTTGGACACAAAATTCTTTCTTGTGGGATCTGTAATTTCTCTGCAACATGTATTCACTTCAATGTACACAACACAGTGACATCAAAGAAAAATTGACTGAAATAACTGGACATAATGACATTACTGAAAGAATATCTAGAATACATAGATGTATCCGGTCGAGACGCCCTGCCACTGGAATTCCCTGATGTAGAACCTGGGAAGAGAAAATAGATTAATCATATGGGGCCCGATTTACAGAACTAACTTAAGACAAAATCCTAAACTTACTACCATTTTAGTATTCAAAGAAGGCACTTACTCATTTTCATATTCACAGAACGCACTTACTCAGTTCGGTATTCACATAAGTTAGGAGTCCTAACTTTAGGACTTCTAAATGCCTTCTGTGAATACCAAAAGTCTTAAAGTTAGGATTTTTCTCAGTTAAGGTGTAGTAAAAGGTAGGACTCCTAACTTTACTACTCCTAAACTGAGAAAAACCCTAACTTTAAGACTTGCGGTATTCACAGAAGGTATTTATGTTATGTTATGTTATGTTAAAAACACTTCTACCGCACACGGTCACCAGTCGGTTTCATGGCGCTCTAGGAGTCCTAAGGTAAGGAGTCCTAACTTTACTACTCCTAAACTGTGAAAAATCATAACTTTAAGACTTTCGGTATTCACAGAAGGCATTTAAGAGTCCTAAAGTTAGGAATCCTAACTTTACTACTGCTAAACTGAGAAAAATCCTAACTTTAAGATTTTTGGTATTCACAAAAGGCATTCAGGAGTCCTAAAGTTAGGACTCCTAACTTCTGTGAATACCGAAATGAGTAAGTCCCTTCTGTGAATACCAAAATGGTAGTAAGGTTAGGATTTTGTCTTAAGTTAGTTCTGTGAATCTGGCCTATGGACACCGTATCAGAAAGAGCCTGTCTCTTTAAACAGGCACAACAAGACATCTAGGGCCAGATGTAGGTCACCAAATACCGGTCGGTAACAGCCGATTTCGGCCGTTACCAACCGGTATTTGATGATTTAGATGTAGGGGGCCTTAAATTTACCAATTCGGTATATTTACAGAATCGGTACATTTACCGATTCTGTAAATTACCGATTTAGTAAATTTACCGGATCTCAATTTCGGGATGTAGGTGACACTGAAAACAGTGCCACAGCCCCTTTAGGAGTCGGTATTTACCACCCAATCCTGTGCATGTACACCTGTGCCATGTGACACACAGACATGCCATTAGGGCATGTATGTGTGCCACATGGCACACAAGCCTGCACTTGGGGTGCTACAGGGTGTCAAAGTGACACCCCGTTCCCCCTGCCAGGATTCGGTATTTACAAAATCGGTAAATACCGAATCGGTATTTCCCATTGATTCCTATGGGCTTCAAAGCCCATAGGAATCAATGGGAAATACCGATTCGGTATTTACCAATTCGGTAAATACCGAATCTTACAGATTCGGTAATTCTATATTACAAATTACCTACATCTCCCTCCTTCCAATTTACTGATTCATAAATACCGAATCGGTAAAATTCGGTATTTATGAGTCGGTAAATTAGAGTTACCTACATCTAGCCATTAATCAGGAGACGTTGGGGAGGTGAAGAAAGAAATACGATCACTGGAAAGGGAAAGTGAAGACGCAGAGAGAGAAGACGCGAAAAGAGAGGACGCGGAATGTCGGCCCCCGGGGGAAGCAAGGGTCACAGACCAATCTTCCCCCGGGGTACTTTGCGGATGGCTAGAAGGACAAGGTGGGAGGGGGTCACAAAGTAGGGTCTAGGGGTGGGTCAAGGGTCGGTATAAAGGTGTCAGGAGGGGAGGCTCCAGCCACTTTCCTGACACCTTGTAACACCAGGTTAGGGAGAGTTTAATTTAGTGAAACCAAGTAGAGGTTGATTACAGCGTTAGCGTAGTGTTTGTAGTGGTAGTCAGGGCATTTGGAGGCAGGAAGAGCATTGTCCTACCTGTGAGGTCAGCGGAGGATGGCCAGTCCGGACAATGACACATGCGTGAAGCACTCAGAGTCCTTGGGCAGGCAGGCCGGGCAGACCTTCTCTGTCCCGGCGTGTTGGGGGAGGCGTGGGTCGGCATGGTCTGGCCTACATTGACCTCTTCAGCAGGTGGGGCAGCGTCGATGGCAGCATGTGTTGATGAGCTGCTAACTGCCAGGAAACTCTCTGGGCCCAGAGTGCGGGATCAAGGAAAGGCGACACAGCCGAAGCGCAGTGGCAGGAGGCAGAGCCTGCCTGCGCGGCTGACTGACGATGAAGAATGAGGTGAGTAATTTAGCAGGGTGGAGCAACTGCAGAATGATCTGGCGCAGCTGAACTCGAGCGCCGGAATGCAGGGAGATGAGCCCGGGGCGGAGGAGAGTGTCCCACTGGACCTCTCGTTTAGGCATCCTCCGGGAATGAATCAAGGGAAGAGCCTGGGTGTCAGGACCTGGCCATTGACAAGGCCAAGATAGCAGGGCCCCAGGTACAAATACAGGTGGCAAGCCCAATCAGCAATGGAAGGGGAGCAACAGCTGGTTTTTCGGGGGGGACAGGGGATGTTCACCCTCATCTTTGCCCTGATGCGAGTGGCTCACTTTGGAAGAAAAAATCAGTGAGTAGAGGCAACCGATCAAGGAGACGGAGGCCAAGTGGGCAGCCATGCGTGAGGCCAGAGAGAGGGATGGCATGAGAGACCCAGAGTGGAAGGAGGAGGCATGGGGTGAAGTAGGGGACATAGACAGTTTTCAGGAGCCTGAACAGGAGATGGCAGGGGTAAATGGGTGTGGGTCGCTGCTGTGCAGCAGACAGGTAAGTGGGCGGTGAGGCCCGGTGGTGCTGGGACACCCCAGGTTGGAGCAGCCTGGAGGGGGGACATACCCGGCGGCTGAGGCAGGGAAGGGGAGGGTGACACAGGTGGGCACAAAACAGCAATGGGACACTGGTCAGAAGCAGCAGGGGGTTCACAGCTGCCTAATCACCAATGAAGGACCACGCAATACCTGCAGCTGTGAGGAAGTGCGCTGGAAAGAGTGGGGGAGTTGCGAGAGGTCAGAAAATAGTGGTGCAGGAAAAAGTGAGAGAGCCGGTGGAGACTAAGGCCGAGTTGGTGTTGGACTATGAGGAGAATGACGATTGGGAGAAAGGTGAAGTGCGAGATGAGGACGACTGAGTAAAAGGGGCCCCCTGGGGTAAAAAAGGAAAATCCAGTCAGTGGCTGTGGATGGTGGGAAGGCAAGAGATGTGGGACTTTCATCAGCAGCACCTGTGGTGCACAAGGAAAATAGGGGGGGGACGTCACGTTTAGGAGACGGAGGTGTCCAGACGGGCAAAATTGAAGGGGCGGATGGGAAGGAAGACACAATGGGCAACAAACGCCACAAGAAACTGCCATATATGGGTTTGGTGATGCCATTAGGTTTGCACTTATCGTATACTACAAAAAACAGGATTTGGAAGCATGAAAAGGTGGACGTGTCTAAGCTGTTGTAGAGGGGCTAAGCAGTGGTCAAAGGAAGAAGAATGGGAACTGACAAGAAGACTGAGGGTACTCATCAATATGGAAAACTGAACCTTGGCATTCCTGATATTTACTAGTAGTGACTGCGAGAAATACCTAGATAGAGCAATCACATTGTTGAAATATATGGAAATTATAAGAAAGGCTTAGATGCATTTTGGGGGGTTTGCATGGCTCAGCTATGATGAATAATTTAGGGCCAGAGTTAGCATCAACTCAGACAAGCCCTGGGCGGAGATGGATCAGGAGCTATGGATGCAGTAGATGTAGTCCACACAATGATCGGCATCCACCCACACAGCTACCGGCTTGCCGGTGACCTATCGGTCCTTTCAGGCGCTTCCCGCTCAGCAAGGGGCGGGTGGGGCTGCTTCTGGGGCTAGCGGAAAGAGTGGACTGCCTAAGATGGTGGGATCCACAACTGGGGCCTGCTGGAATTTCAACACAGGTTTCTGTTCCAGGTACCCATGTAAATTCAAACATGAATACTCCAAATGCAGTGGCAGACACCCACTCACTCAATGCTTTACCTTGGCCACATCAAGTGAACAGTGGAGGTCTTCGAAGGGGAGGGGGCAGTCTGGACAGAAGAGCCCCAACTCCAATTAAGATTGAGGCCATGAGCCCATTGCTCTCGATTTACCCCGACAACGGTGCAGCCCTGCATTTGCAGTGGGGGTTTATTGAAGGTTTCCGGGTAGGTTACCAAGGGCCAAGGGCATGTCGTTGGGCAGACAACTTGAAATCAGCTAAAGAATTGCCGACTGTGGTGACAGCAAACCTGGGGAAAGAAGTTGAGGAAGGGCTGCCCATTCATGAACTTGCCATTTGAAGACCTGATTGTGTCACCCTTTGGGGTGATCCCTAAAAAAGATCAGTTGGAGTTCAGAATGATTCATCACCTATCATGGGCAGAAGGAGAATCAGTCAATGACTTCATTGTGGAAGCAGACTTAAGAGTACTGTATGCCTCAATGGACGATGAGGTCCGCTTGGTAAGGGTGTGTGGAAGGGGAGCAGGAATGGCCAAATGTGATGTCAAGTCTGCTTTCGTCTACTGCCCCTACACCTTGTGGATTTTCCGTCATTGAGAATGCATTTTGAGGAAGCTATCTATGTGGACAAAGTCTTGCCCATAGGGTGTGTAATATCCTGCACACTGTTTGAGATGCTCAGTACATTTCCGCAGTTTGAGGGGTTGATACGAACATTTGGGGTGCCCTTAGCACCAGAAAATACCGCTGGGCCCAGCTGTAGGTTGACATTTCTGGGCATAGAACTGGACTCTGTGCAATTGATGGCACGATTGCCCAAAGAGAAAGTGGATGACATGCAGGCTTTCCTGTTACAGGTGATGGTGGAAAAGAAGATCGAGTTGAGGACCATGCAGTAGTTACTGGGCTACCTGAGTTTTGCTTGCAGGGTTGTGAGATCAGCGAGCATTTTCTTTAGGTGACTTGGCAAGGTCTTGTCAGGCGCGGTATTGCCACACCACAGGGTCAGGCCAGTGGCAGTGATTTCACAGACTGGCAAATGGAGCGGGGCAGTGCAAGACCGAGTTATAGACTGGCTTTGTCCGAGTTTGGAGAGTGTTTAGGTGATGGGGTAGTGACAAGGAATATCACTCGACAAGCCGTGGAGCAGCGAGTGTTGAGTTTTGTGTTACTTTGTATTGATAAAGGTCTAACACAAAGATCCATAGCTGGGAAACTAGCGGGTATAGCTTTCTACAGTAAACTATATCTTGGTTTTGACTCTGCCAAGGATGAAATGCTGAGCAGAATGCTGAAAGTTTGGGGGCGGAAGCAGGGAAGTGGGGAGGCTTTGAGGGACCTCATTACGTTCGATTTGTTAAGGGAGTTGTTGGAGGTTCTACCAGTTTGTTGTTATGACAGTTGAGGTGCCATATTTAAATTATGCATGATTTGGATGTTTTTGAGGCTTGTAGGGTCTCAGAATTGTTGGGATCGCCACAGTGGGCTGGACTGTCATATGGTGAGGTGAGGTAAGATCAAGGTAATCTGGGAATATGGTTGAGGCAATCAAAAACAGATCAGGCGGGGAGGGGAAGATGGGTATGGTTGAGGGAGAGTAGATGCAGCGAAGCGTGCCCTGTGCGAGAATGGTACACGTATGAGTTAAACAGTAGGCGGTACAGAGTTGAGGTTTTTTTGCCATGCTTCTGTGGAAAGAGTGGCAGCTTTTCAGTTACTGGCGGTGCTACGAAGAACATTCTGAAGGGTGGGCAGGGAGCCAGTGGACTACAAGACCTATTCTTTCCACATAGGCACAGCTACATTGGCAGCATATCTGGGCTGGTCATGGGGAACAATTCACCAAATAAGACGCTGGTGCTCCCAATGTTGTGAGAAATATGTGAGGTAGTGAAGGGGAAATGATGGTAGAACACAGGGAAAAACAAGGGAGGGTGGTGGATAAAGAGAGGTTTGTTTACCAGAGGCTAATCATCATCTCTTTATACTTCAGGCTGCATGAGAGGACCGGGAACCAAGACTGTTACGAGGATTGTGGGACACTTGTTTGTGCACTGGGCAGCCAAGTATTCAGACCAACACATTGTATGGACATATTCTGGGCATGAGGAGCAGCCACCACGAAGTCTGTTGGTGGGATGAAGGGGGAGGAGATGGGGTGCTCTGCTGTCTTAGTTAATTAAGATGGTACCTCAGAGGGGCTGCCCAGATATGCTTGTGCTGCATCTGGGGGAAAACGACTTGGTAAGAGTTTCAGGACTGACATTGCTCCAGGACATGCAAAGGAACTTGGAGGTTTTGAAGAAGAATCTGGCAGGAACGTGCGTAATATGGACTGAACTGGTGCCTCGGAGAGTGTGGAGGGGGGCTGTTGGTCATGCGGCCATTGATAAGGCACGGAGGAAAATGAATAGAGCAATGAGAGTTTTTTGCTAGGCAAAAGATATAAAAGCGATTGCTCAAGGGGGTTTAAGACTGGAGGAGCCTGTTTTATTCAGAGATGATGGGGTGCACCTTTTGAGGATGAGAAATGTGTATTATATGATGGAGGTAAGAGATATGATCAGCAAGCTATGGAATGATCGGATTAAAGGGTATGGCCTTGAAATGGCTAGAATCCTTCTTGACTGGATGCTCCTTCCAGGTGCGGGAAAACGACAGCTGCTCATCCACCATCCCCCCCCTGGTGTGGAGTGCTACAGGGCTCATCTCTGAGCCCTACACTTTTCAACGTGTACATGGCCCCACTGGAGAAGAGGGTCAGCTCGTACGGCGTGTCAGTCATCAACTACGCCGACGACACTCAGCTGGTCGTTACCCTCTCTCATTCTCATCACGCCCCATCCGACCTCCACAGCTGTCTTTCCGAAGTCCATCAATGGATGAACCTCTCCTCATTAAAATTGAACGGGTCCAAGACTGAGATCCTCCTGATGGGCCACAATGGGCCCTCTCTACCATCTCACCTTTGGCCCAAGTGCCTAGGGGACCCTCCCGCACCCAAGGATGAGGTCAAGAGCCTTGGTGTGTGGATTGAGAAGGACATGAGTTTTAAAACCCAGGCAAAAAGAACTGCAGGGACATGCTTTGGGCTACTTAGAGCCTGCAGGAAGATCTTTCCCCTGCTCCCAGATACCGCAAGGAGGCTCCTTATTCAGGGTCTAATCCTGGCAAGATTAGACTACTGTAACGCTTTATACTTGGGTGCCCCTGAAGCCACCTTGAACTCACTGCAAAAAGTCCAAAACGCCGCAGCCCGCCTACTCACGGGCACACCTGGAAGATCCTCCGCCAGGCCGGCTCTCAACTCTCTCCACTGGCTCCCAGTCAGAGAAAGGGTCGTTTTCAAAGCCCTCTGCCTGGCCCATAAAACCCTCAACAACAACGGTCCCCCACTTCTGAAAGAACTTTTAATCCCATACAAAGCAGAGAAAAATCTCCGGTCCAATACAGAAAATCTCATTGCAGTCCCTAGAGTGAGAAAAGCCAAGACCGGTGGCCGTCGCTTTTCGGTTCACACGGCTAAACGATGGAACCACTTACCCCGGAAACTCAGGACAGAACCGAACTATCTCCAGTTCAGGAAAACCTTAAAGACCCTACTTTTCCCGCAAATATAATCTCACTAGTTGGCTAAAACCCCTGGAGAAGCAGATCAGCGCTGGGTTGCTCTTCGGAGTTACTACGCGCTTTACAAAAACCATTAAATAAATAAATAATAAATAATGAGTCTATATGGTGTTGCAGGGGCGATTGAGGATTAGAAAGGTGCACAAAATAAGTGATGGGGCAGGTTATTGCTCTACGGGGGTTCCCTGGTTGGCAGAACTTTGGAGGGTTGGTGAGTCACATACGGGTGGAGCCACCCCTACGGGGAGGGAGGTACACAGTTGACTGATGGCGGAGCGCAGGATGCAAAGAGCAGCAGACGAAGGTCAAGAGAGGATGTTTTAGAGGGCTGTGAATGTGAGAAGGGATGAATGGAGGAGTTTACAGCAAGAATGGGGAGGGGTGAGACAGTTTGTGAATGGATGGGAAGAATGAGTTATTGTTCAATAACTTTTAAAGTTGCATGTTACGTTTTATAAATGACATGGAGTTATGATAACCGTGTCTTAATAAAATGGCCTTTTACACTTCAAGTAACTGCTTGGAGTGAAGTAATTGCCCGAAGAGAGGACATGGACCAAAGCCTAGAAGAAAACTAAACGGAGCCAGAGAGGAGAAGTATTACAGCAGCAAAAATCAGGAAGCTGCGACGGATGGAGTCGAGAGGACGAAGACTTCGAGTCCAGTCTGGGAGAATGGTTGATGGGTCTAGAGGTCGCTAACTGACCACTGCAACTCAGAGTTGAGGCTGAGTGGTTGTGTTTCAGAGAAGTGCATTTTAGGGGGTGGAGGCAGGGGATACCAGCGAGCCACGTGGTGATAATTGAAGGGCACACGTTTAACATACCAAGAATTGTAATAAAAGCATAATCCCTAAAGTAGGGCCACATGCGTCATTCCATCTATACCAACTACCAAACCCATAAGACCTTCCTATGCAATAAGACTTCCTAGGATACCTAGAAAGAGCGTATCTGAATAATTCCTCCCTGAATAGCTACAAAAAGCATGTGTGTATGTATATATATGTGAGTGTATGTATATATATATATATATATATATATATATATATATATATATATATTCACTGAAAAAACCATAGGTTTCACACACGTTATAGTTACCTGGAAATTTTACTGACATAAAACCATTGAAATTCCCACGTTATAGTTAGTTGGACTCACTATAACTTGCGCGTGTAATGCACTGCTGATGACATCACATATTACATCACTCATGACATTGTTCAGAAAAATAAAAAAAATATAAAACAACAAAAATTAAAAAAAAGTTCTTTTCAGAACTACCTTCCAATAATAAAAATGTGCTATCATTTTTTAAACTCTTACATACTTTTTTTCACTTTTGTGCGCTTCCCGGTGCGCGCACCGGTAAGCGCACTGTCCGCTCCCTGCAAAAATACTTTTATTTTTGCCCCGCGGGGCCCTTTTATAGCCCCCACATCAAACCTAGGGGGTCAGGGGGGGTCTACTCTGCCCCTTATGGTCATTTCCCCCTTTGTTTTTTCCACCTCTTGTGTCTCGATCCTACCGAGACACAAGATGGCGGCCGCTCCAGACTGTTTCGAATGTTTACAGACACCCGAGAGCCAATCAGCTCTCCGCGCGGAAGTCGCGTAGCGCGCCCAGTGCGCTCCCCGTTGCGCGTACCCGGGCGCGCTTACAGATATATATATATTTTTTTAACCTAAATTACTCAAAATCCACTGGAGCACATATCTTGAGACATAGCAAAGGCACATCGGGCTACCAGTCCCTACAATTTTGCCACGTTTGGTAGAAATCCATTCAGCCGTTCGGGCTAAAAATGAGATCGACCGCCCTATGGAAATTAACATGGGGAAAACACGTTTTGGGACCCCTCTTTTTTCTCGGCCCCCGCTTGACGAATCCCCCACAAACTTTCAGGGAAGGACCGGGGCGCCGCGAGACCATTTTGAGGAAATTTTCAGGCAGATTCGTCAACCGGCGCCAAAGTTACTCCAAATAGAATTTTGAGATTTAACATTGAAAAAAATCCTAACTATAACTACCTACTGGCGACCGCCAGTAGGTAATATATATATATATATATGAGTATATGTATATATATATTCCACGTTATAGTTAGTTGTACTCACTATAACTTGCACGCCTGCAATGCACTGCTGATGACGTCACATATTACATCACTCATGACATGGTCAGTGACATCACTCATGACATCACTGATGACACCATCCAGTGAATGTGTGTCTTTATGAAAAATAAATATGTTTTATATTTGTATTTGTAAAGGACGATGGAAGAATAAATGGTTAAATAAGTGTGTAAATGGATGTTGTTTTTTAAAAGAATTGATTGGTTAACTGCCTTATTAAGTGTATCTTAATGAATACATATATTAATGAGTAATTTTTAAATATTTAAATATATGTATCAGTGTTTCACTTTGTGTATAAGTGGCTGCATGGGTTGGTGACTGACTCACTGTTTGTATGTGTTTTGAAGACAGCTTATGTGCAGGACTGTATGGGTGGATGAGTGTGTATATGTGTGTGTTAGTGAGTGAATGCCTGTCTCACTAGTGTCTTTATGAGTAACTACATATGTTTTAATCTTGTATATATGAGCATTGATGTATATAAGTCAGTATATGTGAGAGTGAGAGATTGAAAGAGTTCCTGTTTAAATAAGTATGTGTTTCTATAAGTGATTGTTTAAGAGAGTAAGTATGTGTAAGTTTCCTTAGAAGTAATGTGCTAATGTATGTATAGCTGTATATGCAAATAAATGGATGTTCAATAGTTTATTTGCATGTGTGAGTATGTGTGTGAGTAACTTTTGTAAGACTGTTGGTGTGTAACAGGATGTATATGTGTATCACTATATATGATGAGTGAGAATATGTATGAGTGACTATATAGAACTGTTGGTGTATGAGTGGATGTGTATATAGATGGTGGAATTACTGAATTGGTTATTGTAACTGGTATGGGTATCTCCATTTTTTTTTTAAATGTTAGTTTCTATTGTTTGAATATGTGTTTCAATGGTTACATTACACTGAAAGGAGGTCTATCAGTCTGTCACAAGGATGGTGTCATCAGTGATGTCATGAGTGATGTCACTGACCATGTCATGAGTGATGTAATATGTGACGTCATCAGCAGTGCATTGCAGGCGCGCAAGTTATAGTCAGTCCAACTAACTATAACGTGGAATTTCATTGTTTTTATGTCAGTAAAATTTCCAGCTAACTATAACTGATGTGAAACCTATGGTTTTTTTAGTGAATTTAATAGGTTTTTTAAATGCTAATTCCTAACTATAACTGGTGTGAAACCTATGGTTTTTTCAGTGAATTTCATTGTTTTTTTAAATGCTAATTCCTAACTATAACTGGTGTGAAACCTATGTTTTTTTCAGTGATTTTCAAACGTTTTTTAAATTCTAATTCCAAACTATAAGTCTCACTTTATAAATAAGACTGTTAGCACTCTAGTTGTTCTTTAGAACACTCTGGTACATTCTGTCATTGGGCTATAGTTCGGCTACATCTCGCTGATATTTGGGCTACATTTGAATTTTTTGGCCTCTGGTGGCCATCTTTGGGCTACATTGGGCTACATTTGGCATATATATAGCCCAATGTAGCACAATATATATTTTTTCAAAGTTAATTTTCGTAAAAACCACTTAAGAATAGGGCTAACAGTCCCTACAATTTTTCCCAATTTTTTTTTTATTTTTTGCTTTGGAGCGCTCCCGGTGCGCTTCCCGGGGAGCGCCCCGAAAAGCATACTTTTATAAAGCGCCCCCGGGCGCGCTCCGGGGAGCGTCCCTTAAGCGCCAATATCGCGAACGAAAACATGATCGTGACGTATCGCGTAGCCGCGTCCGCGTGATACGCACGGCGTAAGCGCACCCGGAAGTACTCGAGCGAATACGATCGCGCAACGTAAACATCCGACGCACTTACGCTACGGGACCCGGAGCGCCCCCGGGCGCGCCCGGGGCGCGTAGTGTAAGCGCGTCGGGTCATGTGACCTGAAAATAACACTTTTCATTGGTTCATAACAGTTTTAGTTTCATAATGATGAAGCCCCTGGTCTTGTGACCTGAAAATAACACTTCTCATTGGTTCAGGACAGGTTTTTTTCCAATTGATGAAAGACCCCACCTTTTTTCCTTATTTTGACTTTGTCCTTTGACTGAGGAAGACCTGTTTTTACATCTCTGTACCTTTTTGATCTTACTAATGGCTTCAGTACCAACAGCAGCTGGTGCATCTGCCCCACCACCACCACCACCACCACCAACAGGACCAGCTCCAGATTATATTGGTGGTCAAGAAGAGGAGGAGGAGGAAGAGGAAGAGGAGGAGGGGAGGAGAAGATGGCTGCCTGAAGAAAATACCCCATACAAACCCAAGCCACACATTGTATGGGAGTTTTTGGGTTTTTTGTTTTTTTGCTCCAGTTGAGCCAGTTTCAATTCCCTTTTTTTGTTTCTCCCCCTAAAAAAATACAAAAAAAATATAAAACTGTTTTGAAAAGCCAAAAAAAGTACAAAATGTTCAAAAAACACAAAAAAATATAAAACAACAAAAAGAAGGAAAAAAAAAGTTCTTTTTAGAACTACCTCCAATTTCTAAATAAAGGCTTCATTTTTTAAAAACTCTGTCATCTTTTTCCCTCATAGTACGCTCCCCGGGCCGCTCCCCGGTGCGCGTACCGGGCGCTTCCCCCGCGCAAAACGAAAAAAAAAAATATTTTAAATGCCCTGCGGGGCCCTTTTATAGCCCCCACATCAAACCTAGGGGGTCAAGGGGGGGTCTACCCTGCCCCCTTATGGTCATTTCCCTCTTTGTTTTGCCCACCTCTCGTGTCTCGATCCTACCGAGACACAAGATGGCGGCCGCTCCAGACTGTATCGAATGTTTACAGACACCCGAGAGCCAATCAGCTTTCCGTGCGCACCTCGCGTGGCGTGCCCGGTGCGCGTACCGGTGCACGTACCAGAGCGCGGCTATAGATATATATATTTTTTTTAACCTTAATTACTCAAAATCCACTGGAGCACATATCTTGAGACATAGCAAAGGCACATCGGGCTACCAGTCCCTACAATTTTGCCAAGTTTGGTGGAAATCCATTCAGCCGTTCGGGCTAAAAGTGAAATCGACCGCCCTATGGAAATTAACATGGGGGAAACACGTTTTGGGGCCCCCCTTTTATCTCGGCCCCTGCTTGACGAATCCCCCCCAAACTTTCAGGGAAGGACTGGAACGCCGCGAGGCCATTTTGAGGAAATTTTGAGGCAGATTCGTCATCCGGCGCCAAAGTTATTCCAAATAGAATTTTGAGATTTAACATTGAAAAAAATCCTAACTATAACGACCTACTGGCGACCGCCAGTAGGTAATGTGTGTATATATATATTCACTGAAAAAACCATAGGTTTTAGGGGTGTTATCGTTAGCTGGACATTTCACTCGTACAAAACCATTGAAATTCCTCCATTATAGGTAGTTGTACTAACTATGACTCGCGGGCCCGCAATCCACTGCTGATGATGTCACATATAACATCATTCATGACATGGTAACTGACATGACTGTTGACATCTCTGATGACATCTCAAATGACATCACTGATGACATCATCCAGTGAATATTGTCTGTTTCGATATTTAAATAAGTATTATATATATATAACAATCTGCATTGAAGAATGAGTCGATGTATAAGTGTCTCGATGGAGGATTTAGTAGCACTGTGATTGACTGTCTAAGTGACTAATTTAAAGTGTCTCACTAAATATATGGGATAGTGATTCAATTGTGTGGATCTCTGTGTCACTTTATCTGTTGTTGTGTAAACTACTACATAGGTTGATTACTAGGTGTGTGAAAGTGCATATTAGTATTAATTAGTTAAGTGAGTATTTGTTTGGGATAGTGAATGTGTGTGTGTGGTTGAGTGAGAGGTGTGTGACTGTCCAAAGATGTGTAAATTGTTTATTTAGTACGTATATGAGGTTAAGACTGCACGTGGAAGCACTTGTTTGGGTGACTGAATCTCTTTATGGTGTGGTGATGAGTAAATATTTCTCTCAATCGTAAATATCCAACAAAGTAGAAATATGAAAAGGGACTTTATGTGACAGTTGTTGTTTATAAATAAGTGTACATAAGACTCAGTGATTGTGTCAGGGACTTTATTGAAAACTGTATACTTGTAATAGTGATTTTATAACACACTAAGTATGAGTAACTATTTATATCAATAAATAAAGTGGTGTTTGTATAAGTCTGTAGCTGAGTGATAGAAAGTATGATCAATTGTTTGCATAAGGGAGTAGGATGACTGCATAAGAGAATAGGATGTGTGCTGGTGTGTAATGTTGATGTAGATGTAGAAGTATATTTAATAGTTTTATATTGATCTTTGTTAGCATGTATGAGTGAATCTACAGGTAAGTGTTTAGATGTGTGTGTGGATGTAGGAATCACTGAGTACGTTTTTAGAGACTTGTATTGGTGTGTCAATGGTTTGAAATATGGTATTCCATATTTTATAATTAGTGTTCACAGGTTATACTAGTGTGTGATGAGGTGTATCAGATTGTCACGTGGATGATGTCATCAGTGATGTCATCAGTGTGTCATTTGAGATGTCATCAGTGATGTCACTGACCATGTCATGAATGATGTAATATGTAACGTCATCAGCAGTGCATTGCGGGCGCGCGAGTTATAGTTAGCTGATCTAACTATAACGGGAGAATTTCAATGGTTTTGTATGAGTGAAATGCCCAGCTAACTATAACATGTGTGAAACCTATGTTTTTTTCAGTGAATTTCTAAGGTTTTTTAAATGCTAATTCCTAACTATAACGTGGCTGAAATCTATGGTTTTTTCAGTGAATTTCAAAGTTTTTTTAAATGTAATTTCTAACTATAACATGTGTGAAATCTATGTTTTTTTCAGTGAATTACAAAGGTTTTTTCAACAATAATTTTTAAATGTATTCATTGTTATTTTTTTTCATATTGTTTTATTAAATTTTTTTTAATCTATTTTAGATATCTTTTTTTATGACATTAGACATATTTAATAAAAATATATGTTTTTAAAAAGATATATTTTTTATAATTTTGTGTTCTTTTAAATATATTTATGTTATTTTCTTTATTATTTTTTCTATTTTTTTGGAGTCACACACCCAAAGCGCACCCTTCTCATTCACTGCGCGGAACGTGTCCGCCATTTTAGGATTGCTTTGTAGGATCCGCGTACGGTGTGCGAAGAGTACAAATATCCCAACGCGGATGCTATGTGACTGGTACGCGACTTATAGCGCATACGCGACATGTACGTATTACGCTGCGGTCACGCGGTTGATCGTGACATCATACACGCATCGGACGCGGGGGTGCGCAACCCCCGCAAAAAATTTTAATGTTCAAAAACATATATATATATATATAATATCAATATTAAGACAAGACATTATCTGAACTAATCATACAAATATTATTCTTTAACTTTAAAAAAAGTTACAATACTTTTAAATGCAATTTCGCGAAGTCGCGCTGGGTGCGAGTTGGGTGAGAGCTGGGTGCACACACCCTACGCGGACCCCATGTGACCAAAAAGAAAGAGATTTGATTGGTTCATAACACTTCCTATTCTAAGTATTGAAAGACCCCACCCATTTCAATCACTCTTCTTAGACCTTACTTGAGAGAAGACCTCTTCTGAGAAGACCTTCTATTTTTTGGAGATTGCAGACCTGGTTGTGCTCTAACTATCAAGAATGGCTTCACAACAAGAATCTTCAGATTCTGAACACTCTCATCAAGAAAAATTTGTTCCAGAACCACCACGTCCCAAAAAGTATGAATCAATTGTCTGGACAATTTTTACTTATCCAGAGGGACTTAAAAAAGTCAATGCCACCAAGGTAACGTTCACAATTTGCAAGTCAGTTCTATATCGTGGAGACCCCAACAAGAAATATTCTTGTGGAACTACAAGCATGCTTAAACATCTGCAATGCATGCATCCAGTAAATCTTGCAAGAGAGGAACGCAGAAGACTGCAGCAGAGTGTACACCCAGCACAGCAAGGTCCAAGCACCTCGGGGGCGTCCAGTTCAACATCCAATTTGGACATACGGACTCAACTGGCTAACGCAAAATTACATTGCGTGTAATGCAATAGATTGCTGTGCTACGGGGAGCATTCTGTTGATTCAGTTTGTAGGGCACTGGATAACCATCACTGTTCGTTTTTTTTTAACCCTAAAGTTCATTGTTTTATTCATCCCTTTGAGTTTTTTTTCATTTTACAAAAAACAAAAAAAACTAAAAATTGTTCAAAAAATCCCCCAAAAATATAAAACAACAAAAAGAAAAAAAAAAGTTATTTTCAGAACTAACTACTCTGGTTAAAGAAAGAGCTAAACTTGTATGCTAGTGTGTTAATGTTTACATGAATGTATGTCTAGTAGATCATTGACTGAAATAAAGCATTTGTGGTGTATGGTGAATGGATAAGTGCAGAACTATAAGGAAGTGCTGCAGTATGACACTGCAAACTGTTTAGCTACAGCATGCTCTGGTACTTCCGAAGCAAAGGGATGCAACATATGTACATAAATATGTTGCAGGTCTGTGCTTCCCTCTGCACAGCTGCTTAAACTGCAGCCATGTGCTGACACAGGCACCCTTGCACCATGGTGCACGGATGTCCGTGTCATGCGGAAATTGTTTTTGTGCAAGAAAGGACACCTTCCTGCACAAAGACAATCAACAAAGGCATTTTTCTCCTTCAATATATGCTGTGCATTGTAACATATATTGAAAGAGAAAAAATGAGGCAAAGTGAAAACAATTCTTGTTGTGCTTTGCTACACCAATTGGAGGATGGTGCAGCATTCACAAACATGACCAGATTTATGATTTTTTATAAAACTGGACATATGTCTAGTTCTATGAGTGTTCTGTGCAAACACGCACAGCAAAACCTATAGAACGCCTTTTCAATGCAAAGTAGTGTGCATGATGAGATTATATTTACATGGAAAACAAAAGATATACAGAATAGGCGTGGGCGGAAAATCCGTTCCGCTCGCGGATTTTGCGGATTTTCGGGAAATCCGCAATCCGCGAGATTTGCGAATTTCCCGCAAAATCCGCAAATCCGCGAGCAGCGGATTTTGCTCGCACTGCTCGCACTGTTCGCGTGAGTTCGCGCCCCGCGAATAAGTGCAAAATTGCAGAAATACGATCTTAGCAAAACTGAAAGTAACTACTTACCAGGTTCAAAAGTTCAGGCTCATCATTAGTAGCCATTTCCTGGAGTGCTTCCTGAGGGGCCCCTCCAGAGTTCAGTTGCCAGTTGAAACTAGTATGTGACCCTGCTCTGAACCTCAGAATAGTTACACATATGCCACAAAGGTCCTGAATTACAGCTAAGGGAGACAAGCAGGAGCCAGGCTGGAAGTTAAAATCCATTAATCAGCCCCTAATTCATTATTGTCAGTTGGGGCAGGGCAGGTGTTGTAACTAATTTTGCAACAATGAAAGCACTTAGCAAGTGCAAAAGATCACTAATCAGGGCGCACTAAGGAAGCAGGTGCCAGCTAAAAAAATATTCTGTGACACATGAATCAGCCCCAAATTAATTCAGGTCACTTGAGGCAGGGAAGGTGTGCTTTGCTTTGCCGAAAATAATGTACACTGGACAACCAGAGGGTGTGGTGATGAAACAGAGGGTGGCATGGGTGGGCCAGAGGGTGGCATGAGTAGTCAGAGAGTGGCAGTGGTGACAGAGAGTGGCAGTGATGAAGAAGAGTGTCCCAAACAGGCTGGACACGTAGAAACAACAAGTTCGCGAAACTTGCGACCCGACAGGTAAGTTCGCAATTTGCGAAAGTGTACAAAACCCTCGCGAACTGGCAGAAACACGGGCGAACACAAAAAAAAAAAATCCGCAAATTCGCGGGAATTCGCGGATTTTGCGGATTGCGAATCCGCAAATCCGCAAAATTCGCGAACGCGAGATCCGCAAAATTCGCTCATGCTTAATACAGAATGACTTTTCCTCACCTTTCAAATAAGAAAGAGAGTTAATGGCTATGCCAATTCTTATTATAGGAGTACATTTCAGAGAACAAGATAAATGTATAAGTACTTATGTTTTAGGAAACTTATAGCACATATTTATATATGACTGAAGAGAAGGGATGGGACCTACTGTGATAAGTGCAAAAACACTCAGTGATGTGCTTTAAGTTACATAGTTTTATTTCTTATAATTTTAAAATTACCAGGACCTACAAGACCACCATACGTCTCTATTGTGTACTATACCATGTATCTTGCAGACTGGTGCTCTGAAGCTGTCTCCTATTTGATACCTGTCTGCAATGGAATTCTCTGGCACAAATCTAGTCCATCCATCTTCCTTTTTTTCAACTGTGTGCAAAGACAGCCCATTGTGCATTTTAAGACTTACTTAAACTTACCTCAGCAGAAATGTATCTACAAAATACTACACATTTTATTCAGTTGTTTTTTATAATGTAAAAGATAGTATATTCCATATTTTAGAATTAGGATCTGTAAAAGAAAAGAAAAAATAGTTAAAACATGTAATAATACATTTTTAACAGCACAACATAATTTTAACATATTCCAAAGTAATTTCTTTGCCTTTTTTTGTTGTTCTCAGAATGTATTGAATTTCACTAGAAACAGTGATTTCAATCGTACTTATCACATAACAGCGGGCAACAAAACCCCAATCAATTAGATTGTTTAAAAAGAAAACACAATCCATCCTCAATAAAATACCAGATAATACAAATCACACATATATAAAATGGTTACTGCTAAGAAAATTTTATAACTTAAATTTATAAACACTGTAAATGTTGTCGGTTAATAATATACAACGAGACAATGTGCAAGAAAAAGTCCATAATTCAAACATATACCTTTCCTTGAGGCCAAATGTTATTTTTGCAATCCTTTTTATGTAAATTGTCCAATGGTAATCCTATTTTTTCCTAATAATAAATTCCTCAGAGGCTGAATTATCTTCCTAAAACTTTGGCTTTAAAAATATTAAGTAGGAGTTTGGTAATTGGCTAGGCAAACGTTGTTTGGAGGCAATTTCTACTCACAGAACGGAGGAGAGCACTACTGAAGAACCGGTCAGCATTATTTTCATCCCTGAATATGAATCCCGGGGAAGAGTTGACATATTAAACAAAGGGAATGTGTTACAACTTTTAAATTCCACCCCAAGCCTTGGAAACATAAGCTCATTGGACCTACTTTCCATAGAATTCCTTCCAAGTAATAATCGTTTGCGTCCTGAGGCGACCAAGACAAGAAGGAGCTCCAGCGGAATTGGGAATAAAATCAAGGAAGAAGAAAGAAAGCGTAAGCTCTGGGGTAAAAAGCTAAAAGCCAAATTAAAATCTTCCTATCCAACTCCTTTCCTAAATGCTCGTATCAACGCCCCAGATAAAATTACTACCTCAGTATTAAGAGGGGCATGGAACAGAACTCCGGGCGAACTACCTGATTGCATAAACATTTCCAATTCAACTACAAGCTTTGGGCCATCTATTCCAATCTTGACACCTGGAACACAGATTCGGACGCAAATAAAATGCACAATAATAACAGAGCGTCTAAATTGACAAGAGAGCAGTACCTTACAGACACCCGTGCAGAGCAAGGGAAAATTAAACTGTGCATTTGGAACATTAATGGCCTGGCAGGCAAAACTGACGTGCCTGAGGTAGTTAACTACTTAAAGTCATTTGACATGATACTCCTCCAGGAAAACCTGGGTAGAAAAAGCCTTAGAGCTCCAGGGATACACCTTCTACTTTGTTTCGGCCCTAAAGGGATCTAATTTTGGTCACCGTTCGGGGGGGGGGGGTTAATGATCTTAGTTTCAATATCCACAATAGGCAAAACACAGTCCATAGAGGCGAAAATCGCACCACCAAATGAGGTTCAAGCAGGAATGATAACGCTCAAGTTCAACAATATGCCCCAAGAAATTATAATAATTAACATCTACATGCATCCCAAACAAAAACAAAAAGCAGTAAAGGAGTTGACAAAAAAAATAAAAAGGATCATGGACGAGCAAGATTCCGACCATGTAGTCCTTGCTGGCGATTTCAATTTACATCTTTTAGGGTCAGACCAGGACGATGGCCCTGCACACGAACTCACTGCCATATCAGGGCCGAGCAAAAATTAATAAAACAACGAGATGCTCTAAACATCTGCTACAGGAACTAGCACACTTACATTTTAGAGCACTAAATGGCTGATTCTTGGAGGATAATCCACCAGCCGCCACATTCCACTCCTCTAAAACGTACTCTTATTTAGATTTTGCGTTTACAACATTAGCTATGTTCGAGAAAATAGCAACATTTAGAATAGGTGACAAGGCACACAGTGTCACCTACCACAAGAAGTGCTGTTGAATGCGAGACGCGATGAGTTAACTTCTTGAGCCTCAGAAAACTCTATCATTCCTACCAATCAAACTGGGTTTTGCAGTGGCCAAGGAACAACAACTAATATCTTGGCACTAACACTGTTAATAGACGCAGCTAAGGAATCAAAACCCCCCTCTTCCTCTGTTTTATTGACTATACAGCTGCCTTTGATCATGTTGACCGAGCCAAACTCCGGGGGAAACTTGAAAGCTGGGGTTTACCTAATTCTCTCTTGCATCGGCTCAAACTGTTACACACAGATACCTAGGTCGAGATTAAATTAGGCGCATATCTCAAAATTAATCATGACCCTGAAAGACCTCAAGCAGGGGTGTGTCCATGCGCCACTACTTTTAAACCTTTTTTCAGCTGATCTCCCAGGGGAGTTGGATAGTTGCACGTCCCATGATCCAAAACTGGCAAACAAGTTATTGTCAAACCAGGTATATGCGGATGCCCTGGTTTTGATTAGTCGGACTCCCATTGGTCTTCAGCATCTTTTAAATACGGCAAGTAGTTTCTCACAACGGAAAGCCCTCCAAATAAATCTTAAGAAAACCAAAATTATGGCAGTTACCTATCATAAAAAGAAGAATAACAGTCTTTTCCTAGAAGGCCAACGTTTGGATCAGGTAACAAGTTATGAATATCTGGGAATACTAATGGACCATAAAAGCTAATTTAAACCTAAGCTAGAGTCCATGCGGAGAAAGGGAACAATGACTTATTTAGCATTGATATGACTGAAGATACGGCTTCCCGACCTCATGCTTGATCCCTTCCTGCAGGTTTTGTGGGCCAAACTGCTGCCGACATTGACATACGGGAGTGAGGCTCTTAAAGGCAAAGACGCGGCAGCCCTAGACGTAGTAATAGCCAATTCTTATAGAGCCATTTTCCATCTTCAAAATACATCTCCCATGCTCAAATACGGTTGGAATTTGGGCTCCAAAGACAAGCAGTGGAAAAAAGGAGTGTTTATGTGAAAAGTTGGCATAAAATCCGAAGTCTGTCTGAACTTTGGGCCATACCAGCAGATCATCTTTATTTTTAAAAAGTAGTGAAAAAGACAACGTCCATGCTATCTGTTTCAGAAGACAAAGCAACTCTCACTAAAAAGGCACACGGCTAGATAGTGCTCAGTGATTACGTAAGGCTAAAACCCCAATCCTACTTGAGTGCAGGTGTCAAAATAAGAACGAAGGAGATTTTTCTAAAACTACGATTGGGGGTTATTACAATCAATCCCCACCTTCCACCATGAGAAAGGAGAGGTGGTACACCGACTTGCTGTCTATGCGGAAATGGAAAGGAGGACATTATTCATGTAATCTGTAACTGTCCCAACTTAAAGTATATAAGATGCACCTTGTTACGTCCCTTTTTAAGGTATTATGGCATCCAGTCCTTCATCTCAATAAGAGGGATGTTTTTCTTTACTGCCAGGTTGTGGAGCATGCAGCAGGCAACGGTGATCTGGCACACCTTCCCAGGTGAGTATTGTAGGGCTCCTCTACTTTTATCTAGACAGCGAAATCTGGCAGTCAGGAGGCCAAATACCCACTCCACAATTGCCTTTTCCTCCCATGGGCATCATTAAAGCGGACTTCTCCTGGGGTGACAGGATTCCACAATGTTGTCAGTAACCATGGCTGGTTGGGATATCCTGAGTATCCTACATGGAAGATAGATATGAGTTCAATGTTCAAGGAAACATTTATCAAATGTAAACAAATAACCACTCACAACATAAACTTCATTAAAAATAGTACTTACCAATAAGTCAGGCCTGCTCTAGAAGTAGTTGAGTCATCAAATGGGGTATGATGCTGTTCCGTAGAATGTATAAGTCATGGGCTGATCCTGGAAATCTATCGTAGATGTGGGAAATATACATATCTGCCAAACATACCACCTGTACATTGAGTCGAAGGGCTTCCTGTTCCTATATACCAGCTCATTGCCCTGTGGGGGAATTAAAGCAATATGTGTCCCGTCAATTGCTCCAATCACATGTGGGATTCAGCCAAAACCATAAAATTCTGCTTTGGTATTGGCCAATACTTCACGTTTGGGAAGTTTTATGTAGCTGTTCATGTGTCTGGTCAATGCCTGCAGTACATCCCGAAGTATGTTGCTGAACATAGGCTGGGACATTCCACCAAATGTTGCCACTTCATACTGGAATGAACCAGTGGCCAAGAAATGCAGTATTGCCATCACCTTAACTTTGGGTATCAGTGATGTAGGATAGTTACGATGTGGATGCAATGAAGGTGCTAACTGCTGGCACAAATTATTTATGCTCGCCTTATTGAGACGGTATTTGTGGATCATGTCCATGTCTCTCTCTTCCATGGTTTGTGGGTCAGGAAAGGACCTGTAGACGGGAGGCTAACTTCCGGCTCCTCCACGATACCTATGTGTGGAGTGTATACACAGGAGACGTTAGATCGCAATATCCCCAGTAACATGTATTTAGACAAACACAAAAGACCATGCAACTTCACATGAAAGTCCATGTCAGTGCAAACCAGATTTTACAATAAAAATGAATCAAAACATATCACAGCAAACATACCATTTCAGACTATGTCTCAAATGTTAAGAAGCACAGGGATGAAAGTATATTAGAATCATATTTCACGAATGACAGATTTGGTTGAGGCCAAATAAGCAGTAGACAGTCCAATTCTGACAAGCCTAACACACATGACTTGGGTATGTTTACTGCCTAAGCAATTTTTGCGTCACAGTAGGATCATATTATGCATACCATCCTGTACGCCACATACATCTTGAGTTGGATTCAGCACTTCATGCAGAAAAAATTTCCTTGGTGGACACTGTCATGTTGTGATCTCTGCATTGCACATACAATGACATACACTACCAATTAACTAAGTGAATTTACTAAGTACATCTTTATCAATCTGCAAATGTACACTTAAGTATATGTTATGTTATGTTATTTTCATTTCTAACGCGCCTTGATTCTGCAAGAGTGTCCCGGTGCGAACCTTGAGAGAATAAAGAGGAGCCAAATTTAGGGAAATAGGTAAGTTTTCAACTTCTTTTTGAAAAGACTACGGTACTTAGTGCATCGGGGAGCGAGGGGCAGAGCATTCCAAGCCAAAGCAGCCTTCACAGCCAGAGAATTGCCGCCCGTCCTTTGCAAGCAAAAACGCAGGACTTGAGCCAGGAGTTGGGAGGAGGAACGCAGGTGTCTTGCGGGGGTATAAAAGGAGAACCGTTTCTGAAGATAGCCTGGCCCTGTGGCATACAGAGCACGGTGGGCGAAAACTAAGGACTTGAATCTGACCATCTCTGCCACAGGCAGCCAGTGTAGAGCGTGAAGATGTTGTCTCATGCTACATCAGGCAGGGATGTTCAAGAGAAGCCTGGCAGCCACTTTTTGCACCACTTGCAGGTTATTTAGTATTTTTGAATGTTGGATTCTGTACATATCATCAAACACACAGCCCCCCTCTCTCCCTGAACATCACACAGATCGTACATTGGGTGACAGTGGCTTTCAACAATGTTCTGCGGTGTATTTACACCTGTTAATGGACATGGGCTGCTTACTGCCTGAGAGAAAGAGGTAAACCTGAAACAAGCGTTTGTGCATTCATGCTCATTTAGCCTGCCAACAAGTGTGTAAGGCTCCTCTCAAGGTGACTTTGTTATGGGAATGTGGATGATTATTTTTGATACTTTTTAACACACAATATTGTGCATCCAGCCATGTGGAGTACAAAGCCACAACATTGGCAAATGTATTTGCAGCAAGCGAACCATTATCCAAAAGTCACGGTAGGCAGTCCTGAACCGAGGCAGACACAGCCACAGGCATTACATTGTCATGGTTACAGTTGCAGCACACTGTGTCTGCCTGCAGTGAAGCCTGATGCAGTAAACTTCCATTGCTAATGGAACAAGCTCATTTGCGGACCCCAGGTTATTTTGAACCACACGGTAGGCGAAGTGTCAGCCAGCAATTCAGCCATTGGACGGAATATGTGACCTACGCGGACCTGTCCCTTTGACCCCTGCTCTTAGAGTAGCAATATATGTTCAAGTACATGCTGTGAGCCACAGGCCAGGTTCTCCAGGACATAAAGGCATATTGTCACTTAGTATGTTTTTTTGCAGTGGGTATTCAGACTGTCATGAGTGATGCCAAGATGTATGTGCACATTTGAGTTCACAAACATGTCACCTGCCAATATATTTGAAAAACTGCAGTACAGAGCATACGTGCATCACATGCACTGTTTTGCTGTGGCACTGATTGTTGTACAATGGTATGTTGAAGTTATCCCCTTCATTCTGGCACGAATGGCATACAAATAATATGTTTATCTTGTCACAGGCTAACACAGACAAATGTAATTGTTTGTCTTATTGTTTCAGACACATGTCCATTGTTCCACAGAGTGTGATCATCAAATTACACACACACACTACCTTACATTTGCTCCCAAATACGTTTACAGAACACAATGACCAGATTTAATTGTTATTTTAGACAGTGTGATTCATTATCCAAACTAGCTAGGTGTGTGTTCAGGGCCGAACAGCTACTGTTCCCTTCCGGAGGACACAATGGTGTGCTGATGTTAGCTGTTATCAGATTTCATACCACCTATGGTGTTGTCCCATCCACAGTGCTGTAAGAGATGTTGCATACTCACTTATGGCAAGGTCAGGTTGGATGTGTGGTGTCAATGGGATTTCTACATGTGTTTTAAAATCTTTAGCTGTCAAATGTTTGACCCCAGGTGCAGTGTTGCAAAATGTAGTCTGCTAACTTGTATTATGCTTAAGCTAGCTACATATGACCTATGTGTCAAAGTAGCTGGATATATACATCTTGCATGTGTACTAAGTGTGTGATACCATGTAGTCCTTACAGGTGCCTAGAAGGTGGGGCCCCTGGGAGTCACCCGTTGGCGCAGTGGCCACTGTCAAAATCGGTGGCAGGACCCGCGAGGCTTGAGCACGAATATTGCAGAAGTCCAGCTTGACCTATCACCTCCAGATAGAAGGGGCACACACCGCACCCTGACCCCCCTAATTCGCCGCATCTTGGCGGTGGCCTATTGTCAGTAGTCCTATTCCATTGTATAACGAGAACATGACTACACAATGTTTAAGAATATACCCATTATGTGTTGAAGTCATGCACAACATAATTCATCAAAGAAACAATTTTTTCCCTGGTCTCTGTATTGAGGCAACAATACTTCTTTGTTAAGTGTTGCTTGAGCACTTGATAGTGTGATGTATTGCAATACATTAAGGTAGCAGGCAATGTGTATTTGCGGGCCTTAGTACGCAGTGAATGATCTGTGAGCAAATAATTGCAGACAGCGCTGGTGCTATCTGTTGTACAATGAAGCAGCTGGCATGCATAGACTTATGTGTACTGATGTCACATGTCAGACCGGCCCTTACCTTAAGTGAGGGACCGAATGCATCCTATCTGATTTTAAGCTGATTGCATGTTTAGGCCTTAACAGCATATGTCTGTGATTGGCTAACAGACTAGTTGTGACCTGGTGATAGGGGGTAACTACATGGATGTGAGATTAACACATTCCCAATGGCATTGATTGGTGTTACAAGAGGTATGAATATGTTGAAGCCAAAATATACATTGTTTGGCATCATAAATGGGATGTGTGGAATTGTGCCTTAACATACCTCTGAGAAGGACAGATTCATTCAGGTGAAGAACTCAACTGCATCTATGCTGGACAATATGTGCATGATGATATTTATCAGGGATGGATTGGCTGACTTGTTATAGTCAGCAGGATTCACAGTAAGTTGTGTCATCAATAGGTATCAAGGTACAGATTTGCACCACTATTATGGGCACACTTAAGGATACTACATTGCCTGGTGGTATTGTAAGCCACATGTCCTTTAACTAATCTGAAATCATTGAAATTGACAGTGTGATAAGCTGTGTTTACATTTACCAATATTTAAAGTGTTGCAATCTGTAGCCATACTATTGAGTAGTTTCACTCTGCTGACAATACTTGTATACATAATTCTTGGTTTTCAAACCCTATATTCGATGTGTGACTTCTATATGTGTTACGCATGTGACACTTACAACTGCTTTATCTGCCAGTGGACAGATAGGCAAGTGTCATGTGAACAGTGTGAAATGGCCTATTCAATGCCCCCCTAACTCTTGATAGTGACATATCAAAATAGGTTCACTGAAGCAGGGGACCTGCTATTCAAACAAGTCTGGATTAGGGATAGCTCAGTATATGCTGATTGGCAAGCTTTGCAATGTTAGTTAATTTCCTAAAAGAATGTCTATTCTCCCCTGGATCACAGGAGGTAAGTATGATATACTACAAGGACATAAGAAATATGAGACATTACATCATCTGGTACATGCATGTGGGTAAAATATTAAGAAGGAGAAACATGAAGTTGTATCAGACTATGATTCTGACACCATTATGTGAGACTGTGTACAGGTCTTGTAGCGTACAGGCATGTGCTAATGGCTATATATGAACTAATTCTGCCATCCAAGTACAAATTGTAATATAAGCAAATCTGTTTTTTCACCTGTGTAGCCAGTATATCTCAACATCTCAACTAATTTGTATTCAAATCTGTTTTTCAGCATCACACCAGGGCAGCAAAGGAGACAGTGCCACAAATGTTGGGGAAGCGGCTGGCCACAGTGGCTCACGTGCTGGCAGTGTTCAAGAGTGACCCAGTGCCACCCAGGGTAATGGGAGTTCCACTGAGCAGCTGGCCGACGTAACACCAATGTGATCATCTGACTACAGTACCAGTGAGCCCTCCCAGGTGGGGGTGGATACCCCAAGACCTATGTCCACTCCTTCTCAGTCTACCATCCCCACTACCATATCCACCCTCAAAGCTACTCCCCAGCTAGCTGTCTGTTGCCGCTCCCCTAAAAGGGGATGAGTCTCCTTTGCACCAGGTAGCTCACCCCTGCTTCCGTCTCCCCTGCTGCCCTGAGTGTGGAAGCCATTGACCTCCTGAGGCATATCTCTGTGGGCCAGGCAGCAGCGCTGAATGTCCTCCAGGTGCATACCAATCAGCAGACATAGATGGTATCTTTCCTGGAGGGTATCCAGTCTGACATATCTTCTCTACAGAGAACCAGTCAGGTTCTATCCTCCACACTGATGGTAGCCTTAACCCAAATCCAAATTTCCACCCCACCTCCTGCCTCTTCTCCATCAACAGTCCCTATTCCCATACCGGCCCAAAGCAAACGCAAACCTGAAAATGCATCCACTTCTACATCCACACGCAGCACACAAACACACAGACATAAGGCCAAAGACAGACACACACGCATTCTGCAGACACAAGACATCCTCACTTGCACATCCACTGACATGCAGGCAAACACAACAGCTACTGCACCACATGGCTCACATGCAGGCAGACACCACAGCATCACACACAACCATGCCAGACATCACACCACCAGACACAAATGTACCACATACTTCACAACCCTCTTCCTACACAACCCCAACCCTTGCCTCTCCCGGTACCCAGTCTGGCCAACAACTCCGCCTCATTGCCCTTGACCTCTTCCCTACCCAAACAGACCTACACCCTCCCAACCATACCACCACTGCTAAACTCTTCCACTTCAACCCCAAAAAATTCTTCCCAGCTCTCTACTGAGACCTAACCTAAAGCCCAAGGAACACGATAAAGGAAAGCTCCCCATCCTGCCAACGCCCACCCCCTCCTAAACCCAGAAGATTATCTTCCCCATCCTATCCCAGTATTTCCACAGGGAAGAAAACTAAGGCAAAAAAGTCCTCCCCTCCATATTCCCTTCATGGTTATAAGATCCCCAAAATGTTGAAACCCAGCCCCCCACAACTGAACCCTACCCTCCCACTGACCCAGCCACCTCAGCCAATCCTGAGCCCAGCCCTTCCAAGGAGCAACCCAGCCTACCCTGATTTTTTTGTTTTGTTGCCTGGCCTGCTCCCTGAATGCCCCTTCTGTGTGAAGTATCCCTTTGTGACATTCCTGAAGGCAAGTTTGGATGGGCAACAGTTTGCTGGCCCACAATATGAACTTTTGGACTGGCCATTGGCCTTTCTTTTTTTACTGTTAAATAAATAATGCTGAATAAAGCACTTAATTGTTTTTGTATTCCTGTGTCCAACCATTGCTCCTGATGCTAACTGTTATTCTTGTGTAATTTGGGATGTGTTACTACAGTTGTGTTAGTTTAACCATGATGGTATATGGTTCATTAGGTAGGTAAGTCTATTAGGATCTTGTGCGGCTGGGTGTCAATGTCCGCACAATGTATCTGTAGGGGTGTGGGGTAAATGGCCAAACCTTATATTGGACATTCTATGCATTCATAGATGTTGCAGCTTTCGTTGGCCAGTATGCAAGTGTGTCAATGGACATAAGTCAATGAGATGTATTCTGCATATGGATTTGATGTGTGCGAAGTGAATATTCTTGTCAACACACTTGGAGGCATTTTGTCTCTTCATACAGGATAGGTATTTACACACACATATGCACAAAGCAATGTGTCAATTGCAAATGATGTCTTACTAGATATGGGCCAATTGCTGTTTCTACTGTGTCTATTGTTATGATTTTCCAAAGACACATTTCCCACATGTGGATGCCACTTTGTGCCCATACCCATTAGTCTCAGTTGATACTAACTCTCACTGTCCTGTCCACATGGAGACTGTGAGGTAGCTACAAATCAGACTGTGTCCTGGCCCTGTTGGCTTCCAGGACTCTCCTTAATTTTGAGAATCATTTTGGGCACTGTGGCCTCTTGATGTTGTGAAACGTGGATGGTTGTAATGCCATTCACTTTACTTGCCTATTTCATGTGGGTGAATTGTGTGGGTCCAGGACAGTGCCTAGTAAGTTAAACTATGTTTGTCTAGTTTGAACTTTCCTACAGATGTATGTGTTAGCATGATGACCTAGAGTATGATACAGGAATGGATGTAACAGGAGTTGATAGCTAATTAAAATACGGTGTGATTGTTTGGATTTACAATTAATTGTACACAAATGTATATCATCTTTTGGGCTCAACTCACAATTAGAGTATGTCAGTCTGTGCATGGACATTATCAGTAAAGGGGACTTAGGGCACATCATGCTGATGTGATGTGGCTTTATATTCTGTCTTGGTGAACACATGGCCCCATATTAGATCTTCCATTCAGGAATGACATTCACTATACTTTACCATGGTTTCCGTCCTCCAAGGGGATGTATGTGCTATCAGAGGGTCATGTTTGTTGTAAGATGTGGGTCCCGGTTGTCAATGAGTGTTTGGTGGCAAGTGATATTGAGGGTGTGTATATGTCAAGGTAGGATGTGTCACCTGCAAACAGTTGCAGTTACACAAACTTTAGGACTTCTGGGTTGTGGCAGAGTGAGTCAGTCTAGTGATGTTTGAATTGTAACTTCTTTATCTTATTCATCACAACATGAGTCTGAGTGGCTTGATTTAACAGTGAATTAGGGTGGACACTCAAAGGGATGTGTATCATGTCTTTTTGGCCACCTAATACAGCCATATGAGCCACATGAATGTGCTTTTCACTTAGTAGTACACATATGTTATGTCAATACTTCTGGCATATGACAAGATCACAATATGTGAATGTACACCTCACATTGCACCTGAGATGCCAGAGTGTTTGTTATTGGCAAAGGCTGTTACTATCAGTTCACTTTGGTGGTACAGCTCAA
Source organism: Lissotriton vulgaris (assembly GCF_964263255.1). Lineage (NCBI taxonomy): Eukaryota > Metazoa > Chordata > Amphibia > Caudata > Salamandridae > Lissotriton > Lissotriton vulgaris. The sequence goes on from NC_141695.1 coordinate 95,970,436, forward strand.
CTTCAATGCATGTGGATTTGTAGAGGCTCCGCATGCTGACAGTAGGAGATTGTGGTTGTAGTGTTTCATATATCTCAGCTATTAGTTCAGGGGCAGTGGTAGGTGATGCAGCTGCAAAGTCTGCTTTCTGTCTTTTCAAGATGTTGCTGCACTCAATGGAGTTTAGGTGGTAGCTTTCTATGCAGACAAGTTTTCCAACTGACATTGCTATGCACTATTATTCACAAAACCACTTGATATATGGATTTACATTTGGCAGTGCTTGTGCCTCCAATGCACCTTCTAGCCCCCTCATGTGGTACTTCTCAAGGTATACCTTTTCACCATGACACTCCACTGTGACAACCTCTTTCACAGTTCAATTGGGAAGCTCAACTGGACCTGCAGTCTTTGCTCCCAGCAGTGATGATGGTATTGGGTTTGGGGAGGATGTTGTTTGCCAGTTATCGGTATCATTGGTACATACTTTTATGTGTGCATTGATATTATGTTGACATGACATGGGGTAAATTTTGCAGTGGTGAGTTCACTATATATATATATATATATATATATATATATATATATATATATTCAATGAAAAAACCATAGGTTATAGGCCATATATAGTTAGGAATTAGCATTTACAAAACCTTATTTTACTCGCATAAAACCATTGAAATTCCATATATAGTTATAAGCGCTAACTATATATCGCGCACCCGCAATCCACTGCTGATGATGTCACATATTACATCATTCATGACATGGTCAGTGACATCACTGATGACATCACTGATGACATCTCAAATGACATCACTGATGACATCACTGATCACAACATCCAGTGATTGTATGTGTCTGTAAAGTTTAAATATGTTTCACATATTGAAGAATGAGTGGATGTATAAGTGTCTGGATGAAGAATTTAGTAGGTGCATGACTGACTGTATGAGTGAGTGATTAAATGTGTCTCACTGAGTACATGGGTTAGTGACTAAACTGTCTTAATTCGTGCATCAGTATGTTTGTTGTTGTGTAAGCTGCTGCATGTGTTGATCAGTAGCTATAAGAGTGGCCATATGGGTTATTGATTGGTTGCCCAAGTATTTGAATGGGAGGCTGAGTGTGTGTGGGTGGCTGGGAGGTGCGTGACTCTGTGCATAGATGTGTAAGCAGTTGATTCACTAGGAGTATGAGTTCAAGAGTGCATGTGGAAACAGCTATATGGGCGGTTGACTGTGCATGGGTGTGTTGGTGAGTGAATGGATTTCTCATTGCTACATGTGCAAGTAAGTACGTATGTAAAACACAATACATGTGAGAGATATATAAATAACTGAACATAAGAGCCAGTGAATGTGTGAGTGGCTGTATCGATCACTGTGAGCTTGTATCAGGGATTATATAAGAGAGTAAATATGTGTTATTATATGTTTGAATAAGTAAGATGTGTATAACTGTATAGTTGAGGAAATGGAGGTGTGATTGATTCTTTGCATGACTGACTAAGTGTGTGAGTAACTCCATGGATGACTGACAGTCTGTGAGTGTCTGTTTATACTGAGTGTATGTAAGGTTATATTAGAGTCTGAAGAGGTTCATTGTATTATCACAAGAGTGATGTGATCAGTGATGACAAATGAGATGTCATCAGTGATGTCATTTGAGTTGTCATCAGTGATGTCATCAGTGATGTCATTTGAGATGTCATCATTGATATCATTTGAGTTGTCATCAGTGATGTCATTTGAGATGTCATCAGTGATGTCATCAGTGATGTCACTGACCATGTCATGAATGATGTAATATGTGACATCATCAGCAGTGGATTGCGGGTGCGCGATATATAGTTAGCGCTTATAACTATATATGGAATTTCAATGGTTTTATGCGAGTAAAATAAGGTTTTGTAAATGCTAATTCCTAACTATATATGGCCTATAACCTATGGTTTTTTCATTGAATTTTCAAGGTTTTGTAAATGCAAATTCCTAACTATATATCCACTATAACCTATGGTTTTTTCTGTGAATTTCATTGGTTTTTTAATAGCAAATATGAAAAGCTTTAAAATGTCAAGTACGTGATAGATAAAAACATTTTCGTATTTATGCACGCTGATGTGCTTTGAACGCTGCACCCCCCCCCTCCCCTCTTTTGCCTTAGTAGTACTCTCTCTTTGCAGATACTGAAGGGTAGTTAACGCAGGCCTTTACCCCCGTTGTAATCCGTCGTGCCTCCTTGTCTCTCCATTTGATTGATTGTTGTCCAAGCATTTACTGTTTTAGAATTGGTTCTCTTTGGATCATTCTCTATTTACAAACAAGCACAAAGGCGCAATACTCTGTTTAGTCTTTGCAGATAGTGAAAAATCGTGTAAAAAAATAAAAGTAATCGAGCAAAATCAGTAGACCACTAATTCGATCTCTTTTTAACCTCGGTAAAATACAAACATTAGGAATAACCCTTCATGAGAAATACGAAAATAGTGACATGAACTGAGCTCCACACCATGAGGGCTGCAAGACAGCTCGGCTCCATCACCCACCCCGCCCAAAATAACGACAAACCCTATGCAAATATTAAAAATGTAGACAACACACCAGCAAAGAAACAGGGTAAAACATTTTATTAAAAAACTATTTACATAACGTTGGTTTATAAGATGATGTCAGTAGTGGACCGATGTGTGAATAGATCGAAAACAGCACAAGGCTCCAAGATCCGGATAGCAAGCTCCTGGATGTTGGGTGCCATAGTTCAGAGTTCTGAATTTCAGCCTTTTTCAATGCCTGTGCTTTGTTGAATCAAATTTGCGGCTTGACACAAAGCTGACTCAAGCGTTGCTACTGATGCTATGCAGACCAAAACTGGTTTTCAGTTTGTACATTTTTCTAGATTTTTAATCCAAGTTTGGTTGACTTTGTAGAACGATGGCTTCAGATTTTCAACATACGGTGTGGTGGCGCTGACTGGGAGGGGGCGCTTCGCTCCTGCCCCCTCCCCAAGTAATATTTTCATACGTGAAAGTACGTTAATGGTTTTGGTCCCTGAGATGCTTCGATGTCACTACCATTCTCAAATAGCATAAGTTCTGGATGTTGGGTGCCATAGTTAAGAGTTCTGAGCAGTGCTTGTAACACTGTCTGAAGCTTATTTCCACCTACTGCAGCTTCACTATTCTCAAAATAAGTGAGTGTCGTTTGTGGACCTGACTGCATTAGAAAACAATGTGATATGTTACCTTCCTAAACAGCTTGACGGAGGCCCCTGAGGGGCGGTGTGATGGCCATGGACTCGGAGAAGACGCTTGGCTCCGACACCCTCCCCAAGTCTTATAGCACTGGTGTAGCCTGAGATCGCCCCCGACATAGGCGGCCGGCTCCCGGGGTCCGGCGGAACTTTTTGCCTTTTGATGACTCTTCAATTCTGGACCTTGTCCCACAATCCGTTTGACCTGAAGACAAGCTGTAGTGGGGCGCCCCTTTATCGTTTTAGTTGCTATTCCGCCCGCTTTTGCTACACTGTGCCTCTTCCGCCATTCAGCTGTTTACCGCCCGCTCTTGCGACTACAGCGTCTCGCTCACCATGTAGTTGAGATGCGCCCGCTCTTGCGGTGCAGCGATAGGCGGCTGCCACAGGACTCTCAAAATGGCGGCCGGCTCTTCGGTTTTGGGCCTGGTCCACTAAAATGGCCCTGGGACACCTTGGAACTCGGACGCTTGTCTGCTAGGGCTTGGGTCCCATTCTCGAAAAGCGTCCCCTCAGCCGTGAAGATTCTACAAAAGTCTTGGGGGCCTCCGACTCCCGCAGGCTTCTGATGGGGAGCGGCTGCCATGATTGCTCGTGGAATGGCCACGACGGAGCTACGAGATGGTAGTGGTCTCATGCTGACGCCAGCTTTAGTCTGACACATCCAGAAACACTGTAGACTACCAATTCGATCAGTTCCGGTAGCGCCCCAACATGACCCGGAAGAGAAGAACTTGCCCTCCCCTCTTTGACTGATGGTTCTTGTTGCCTGTCCCCTCTGTTGTCATTTAACAGAACTTTTTGGACTGCTGAAAGGGGTTGTGTTCTGAACGCTGGTTGGTGGAGACATTTAGACTATATTCTTGACCTACGTTGTCGCGTAATGCGTTTTATGACACGCCGCGTTAGCGCACCCGGAAGTGATCCGAGGCGCGGCGCGCAGCGCGTAACGTAAGCATAACAGGTCATGTGACTTGTTAATAAAACTTTTCATTGGTTCATTTTACTTTTGATAATTTAATGATGAAAAGCTTGGTCATATGACCTAAAAATTACGCTTTTTATTATTTTCGAACAATATTTTTTTTTCAAACATATGTTATAATATTCCAGGCTAATGTACTTTCCCGGAAAATTTACAACTGTCTTGCAAGTAAAATATATTCCTTTTTCGAGAAAAAGGGCGTTTCTTCCTTCCATGACGGAGCCGTTGAGTAAAAGAGATTCGGCCTGCTGTCTTAGTCGCCGATACGCCTGATTATCAGATTCTTATCGATCACTTTATGTTGCAGACATGAAAAACACAACTGCCCTTGACCATTTATCTTTACTGCGTTCCTACATATTATACCTTTTATCCGTCATGTAATTGGACTGCTTTATTTCACTTGCCTTTTACTGATTCGAAAACAGTCACTAAAAGTAAAAACTTTACAAATGAAAATACTACTACCGTGTTTTGTTTTAAAAACCTTTATTGTGAAAATGTCAGTATACAAATACGGGCCTATAACCACGTGGGCCGGCCACGGAGCAAACTGAAATCGTATATGATGAGGAGACATACACTGTAGAACAACGTAACGAGCGGGCCATTAGGTGACAAGAACAAAGGTGTCTAACAGTTGCGGAATCGGTGGACGTACATTTTGTAATTAAAATACGACAGGGCCACTTACAATAACATTTTCTAGATATACATTTGCGGGCAAAGAGTTACGAGTCCCATTTATACCGGCGCCATTTTGGGCGAGGCCGGGCAGGTCCAAGATATAGTCAAAATGTCTCCACCAACCATCGGCCAGACCAGAACCCCTTTCGGCCCTTTATGCTACAAGATGGTGTCTTCCATTCAGAAAATATTGGTGGCAGCATTTTGAAAGGAAACAGAAACAGCCGTTCTCCTAGTGAGTTTCACATTGTTACATTTAGGAAGAATGTTGAAGAGTAGTATGTGGAAAATCTGAAGCCATTTTTCTACAAACTCTCAATCAGACTTGGATGGAAAAAAAAAACCTGAAGAATGTACAAACTGAAAACCAATTTTTGTCTGTATAGCACCAACAGTAACGCTTGAGTCAGCTTTGTGTCAAGCCGCCATTTTCATTCAATCAATAGCGTCCCCCTGCACACATTCAGGGACCTGGTCGTGTCTTCAGATGAAACGCATTATAGGAAAAGAAGCAGAAAGGAAAAGGAAAAAAGTTCCGCCGGACCTAGTGAAGCTGCAGCAGGTGCAAATAAGCTTCAGACAGTCTTACAAGCACTGCTCAGAACTCTCAACTGAGGCACTCAACATCCAGGACTTGCCATTCGGATCTTGGCGCCTTGTATTTTTGTTTTGTTTTTGATGGAGGGGAAACAACAAAAAACAGGCATTGAAAAAGGCTCAACAGTGCAGGGCGCCTTGTGCTGGTTCCGACCTATTCACACATCGGTCCACTACTGACATCACCTCATAAACCAACGGGGCACCCCACGCCGACTTTCGGCGCAGCATTGTAGGATGGCCACACCAGTGCGGCAATTTGCTGGACACCACCTCGGTGCCATCCAGATCTCGGCGCGTTCATTCAATCAATAGCGTCCCCCTGCACACATTCAGGGACCTGGTCGTGTCTTCAGATGAAACGCATTGTAGGAAAAGAAGCAGAAAGGAAAAGGCAAAAAGTTCCGCCGGACCTAGTGAAGCTGCAGCAGGTGCAAATAAGCTTCAGACAGTCCTACAAGCACTGCTCAGAAATCTCAACTGAGGCACTCAACATCCAGGACTTGCCATTCGGATCTTGGCGCCTTGTGCTGGTTCCGACCTATTCACACATCAGTCCACTACTGACATCACCTCATAAGCCAACGGGGCACCCCACGCCGACTTTCGGCGCAGCATTGTAGGATGGCCACACCAGTGCAGCCACTTGCTGGACACCACCTCGGTGCCATCCGGATCTCAGCGCGTTCGAGTCACTGTGCCGGAAGAGTGACCGGAACTCAGCTGAACACGCCGTCTTTCGGCGCAGCATTGTAGGATGGCCACACCAGTACGGCAATTTGCTGGACACCACCTCGGCGCCATCCGGATCTCGGCGCGTTCGAGTCACTGTACCGCAACAGTGACCACAACTCAGCTGGACACGCCGTCTTTCGGCGCAGCATTGTAGGATGGCCACACCAGTGCGGCAATTTGCTGGACACCACCTCGGTGCCATCCGGATCTCGGCGCGTTCGAGTCACTGTACCGCAAGAGCGGGAGAAACTCAGCTGGACACGCCGTCTTTCGGCGCAGCATTGTAGGATGGCCACACCAGTGCGGCAATTTGCTGGACACCACCTCGGTGCCATACGAATCTCGGCGCGTTGTGCTGCCTTCGGCCTATTCGCACATCGGTCCGCTACTGACGCCGCCTCACATGCCAACGGATTTTCTACGCTTTTTGTAGCCCTATGTCGCATAACAGGTCATGTGACTTGTTTATAAAACTTTTCATTGGTTCATTTTACTTTTGGTTTCCTAAAGATGGAAGGCTTGGTCATATGACCTAAAAATAACACTTTTCATTGGTTTAGAACATTTTTTTTTCCCAAACGATGAAAGCCCCACCTTGTTTCTGGATCATTCAGACTGAAGCTGGCGTCAGCATGAGAGCACCACCATCTCGTGGCTCCGTCGTGGTCATTCCGCGAGCAATCATGGCAGCCGCTCCCCACCGGAAGCCTGCGGGAGTCGGGGGCCCCCAAGACTTTTATACAATCTTCACGGCTGAGCGGACGCTTTTCGAGAATGGAGCCCAAGCCCTAGCAGGCAAGCGTCCGAGTTCCAAAGTGTCCCAGGGCCATTTCAGTGGACCAGGCCTAAAACCGAGGAGCTGTCCGCCATTTTAAGAGCCATGTGGCAGCCGCCTATCGCTGCACTGCAAGAGTGGGAGCAACTCAACAACATGGTGAGCGAGACGCTGTGGCCGCAAGAGCGAGCGCAACTCAGCTAGATGGCCGCCACCTGGGGAGGCCCGTTCACGCCGGCTCCCCCACGCCCCCCCCCGAGCCGCCGCACGCCAATTTTCGGAGCAGCATTGTAGGATACCAAAACCAGTGCGGCAGTTTACTGGACATCACCTGGGTGCCTGTCGTACATGTTGTGTCAGCCATGTGACACTGGACACAGACCGCTACTGACGAGGCCTCCCCCCGCACCACCCGGGACGCCCCACGCTGTTTTTCTGTGCTGCATTGTAGGATCCCTAAACCAGTGCGGCACCCAGGCGACATCACCTGGGTGCCGTCCAGAACTCTGCACGTTGTGCTGCCTTGGGACTATTCGCACAACAGACCGCTACTGACGAGGCCTCCCCCCGCCCCACCCGGGACGCCCCACGCCAATTTTCGGAGCAGCATTGTAGGATCCCTAAACCAGTGCGGCACCCAGGCGACATCACCTGGGTGCCGTCCAGAACTCTGCACGTTGTGCTGCCTTGGGACTATTCGCACAAAAGACCGCTTCTAACCATTGTTGCTTTTTGTGTGGAGAAATGTTTAAATGTTTTTAGTTTTTGTTACGTTTGTTAAAGTTAGTAGTTAATAAAGTTTTATAACCTTACTTTGTTGGAGTGTTATCTATTTTTTTAAAAACGGGTGAATGGGGCCTTGAATCGGGTTATTGTCATGTATGGGCTTTGGAAGTGTGCTGCTGCAGGATCGGACATTTCAAACTCAAATGCACGTTCTTTTTCTTACCTTTCCGAAGCATGGAGCGCAATAGCAGGCAGAGAAAGGGTGATGCACGTGTTGAACACTACCTGACCTGGCAAGTTGCTGGCAGTGCCCCCCCGCCCGCTCCTGAAAGAGGGCACACACACACCGCCGCCCGAGTACTTCACAAATCTTTAAAAGACCATGCGCTTGTTCATGAGGCTTAAATGGTTTATCACCTCTTCTAGAACCCCTGCATCGACCCTCTGACGTTTCATGGAAAAATTACCATGTAACACAATACCAAGCCCTGTCAGCTGAAACCCCCAAGGAATCGTGGGGCATATTATCAAGGGGGTTTATCTCCGCTTTTTTGGCTTTAAAAACCATGAAAGCGGAGATAAAATTATTTCCCTATTTTCAAGCTGTGGCTAACACCAATTATTGACAGCTAAAAGGAGATAGCGACCATCTTGGGCCCCGCTTTGCATGTCAGTGATACTTATCACTAATGACATGCAAAGTGGCGTGCCAAGATGTTAGCGACTGGAAACAGTCCCTAACATCGCTACCTTCTATTACCAACTTTTGGAGATATTCGCGCTAAGCGCGAATATCTCCAAAATCTAACACCTGCCCTGAGCAGTTCTTAGCCATGTTATCCAATGGGAGGTGGATAACATGGCTAAGAGCATTAGGTCGATAATACATGAATATCGCTGACTTTTCTGCGATAATAGCAAGGTTTATCTGCGATAAAAATCGCCGATGTGCGGCGATAATTTTTGTCTCTAAACAAGTTAGAGACAAAAATTATCGCTAGTTGTTCGTAATATGCCCCCGGGTTTTTGCTTGCAGAAATCGGGAGGCGGGAGACTAGCACTGAAATCAGTACTCACACGCCTGAATCAGGAGGATTGGCATGTCTGAATTCTCTACAGCTGGGGCCATAAACTACATCCGCAGGGTTAGGTGATAGCCTGGAACCAGCCTGGCATCTAAAATGGCTGCCGTGCACGACAAAATTGTGGCATTCGAAAAAAGGCAAGATGGCGCAGCCGCTGGAAGAGATGTATCAACATATATCAGCCTCCTCAGCCACCCTCAGGAAACATAGGGGATTAGGATATGTCTCCCGCACCCCCTTATACCTAGTACTTTAATTAACGAAGCACAAAATGGCGAATTCCCGTTTCGCTACCAGTTTGCGGCCCAGTTCGCGGCCCGTGAAGCGCTTCTACCGTGAAAAATCATTTTTTTTTTATTTTCCCCACGGGACCCTTTAATAACCCCAACAACATTCCTAGGGGGTCAAGAGGGGGATACCTTGCCCCCTTTCATTAAATTCCCCCTTAGTTTTTCACCTTTTCTTCTCTCTCGATCCTACCGAGAGACAAGATGGCGGCCGCTCCGGACTGTCACGCAGCAAAAAAAAAAAAAAAGCTCACGCACAGCCGCTGGAAGAGATGTATCAACATATATGAGCCTCCTCGGCCACCCTCAGAAAACATAAGGGATTAGGATACGTCTCCCGCACCCCCTTATACCTAGTAATTTAATTTACGAAGCACAAAATGGCGAATTCCCGTTTCGCTACCAGTTCGCGGCCGCGCTTCTACCGTGAAAAATCATTTTTTTTTTATTTTCCCCACGGGACCCTTTAATAACCCCAACAACATTCCTAGGGGGTCAAGAGGGGGATACCTTGCCCCCTTTCATTAAATTCCCCCTTCGTTTTCCACCTCTTCTTCTCTCTCGATCCTACCGAGAGACAAGATGGCGTCCGCTCCGGACTGTTTAGAATGTTGACAGACACCGGAGAGCCAATCAGCTTTCTGCGCGCAAAGTTCCGATAAGCGAAAAGTAAGCGGACCGGATCGCTGCCCAGAGCGCTGTTACAGATATATATCTTGGTTTGAACGTTAATTTCTCAAAAACTACTGGAGCACATATATTGAGACCTAGCAAAGGCACATCGGGCTAACAGTCCCTACAATTTTGCCAAGTTTCGTGCAAATCCATTCAGCCGTTCGAGCTAAAAGTGAGTCCAACCGCCCTATGGAAAAATGAATGGGAAAAACGCGTTTTGGGACCCCCCTTTTTTCTCAGCCCCCCCTTGACGAAACCCCACCAAATTTTCGGGGGCTGCTCAGAAACAAAATGTGCCATTTTCCTGAAAATTTCAGCCGATTCCGTCCACAAACGCCAAAGTTATTAGACATAGAATTTTCAAAAGTCCCATAGGGAAAAAATTCTAACTATATATACCTACTGGCGATAGCCAGTAGGTAATATATATATATATATATATATATATATATATATATATATATATATATATATATATATATATATACATATATGTATATTCACTGAAAAAACCATAGGTTTCACACCAGTTATAGTTAGGAATTAGCATTTAAAAAACCTATTAAATTCACTGAAAAAACCATAGGTTTCACACCAGTTATAGTTACCTGGAAATGTTACTGACATAAAACCATTGAAATTCCCACGTTATAGTTAGTTGGACTCACTATAACTTGCGCGCCTGCAATGCACTGCTGATGACGTCACATATTACATCACTCATGACATGGTCAGTGACATCACTCATGACATCACTGATGACACCATCCAGTGAATGTGTGTCTTTCTGAAAAATAATTTTTTTTTTATATGTATTTGTAAAGTACGATGCAAGAATAAATGGTTAAATAAGTGTGTAAATGGATGTTTGTTTTTAAAAGAATTGATTGGTTAACTGCCTTATTAAGTGTATCTTAGTGAATACATATATTAGCATGTAACTTTTATATATTGAAATGTATGTATCAGTGTTTCACTTTGTGTATAAGTGGCTGTATGGGTTGGTGACTGACTCACTGTTTGTATGTGTTTTGAAGACAGCATATGTACAGGACTGTATGGATGTATGAGAGTGTATATGTGTATGTTAGTGAGTAAACGACTGTCTCACTATTGTCTTTTTCAGTAACGACATATGTTTTAATCTAGTATATGTGAGTATTGATTTATAAAACTGAGTATATGTGAGAGTGAGAGATTATAAGAGTTCCTGTTTAAATTAGTATGTGTTTATATAAGTGATTGTTTAAGAGAGTAAGTATGTGTAAGTATTCTTAGAAGTAAAGTGGTAGTGTGTGTATAGCTGTATATGCAAATAAATGAATGTTCATTAGTTTTTTTGCATGTGTGAATATGTGTGTGAGTAACTTTTGGATGACTGTCAGTGTGTAACAGGATGTATAGGTGTATCACTACATATAATGAGTGAGTATATGTATGAATGACTATATAGAACTGTTTGTGAAATAGTGGATGTGTATATAGATGGTGGAATTACTGAATTGTTTGTTGTAACTGGTATGGGTATCTCCACTTTTTTGAAAATGTTAAATTCTATTCTTGAATATGTGTTTCAAGACTTACATTACACTGAAAGGAGGACTCTCACTCTGTCACAAGGATGGTGTCATCAGTGATGTCATGAGTGATGTCACTGACCATGTCATGAGTGATGTAATATGTGACGTCATCAGCAGTGCATTGCAGGCGCGCAAGTTATAGTGAGTCCAACTAACTATAACGTAGGAATTTCAATGGTTTTATGTCAGTAAAATTTCCAGGTAACTATAACTGGTGTGAAACCTATGGTTTTTTCCAGTGAATTTCATAGGTTTTTTAAATGCTAATTCCTTTCTATATCGAGTTTCTAACCTATGTGTTTTTTTACAATTTGCTGTTTTGTGTAGGTATTAATTTCTGAGGTTTTTTTTATATCATTTTTTCCTGGGGTGCTCTGGGTGTGCGCTCCGGTAAGCTCTCCGGTAAGCTCTCCGGTAAGCTTTCCGGTAAGCTCACCGGTAAGCTCACCAGAAAGCGCACCCAGAGCGCTACTCTCGTTTGTGAAAAAAAATATGAATGAAAAGTTAATAATAATGCAAAACATTTTGTACCATAAAAATAAAATCAGTTTTTTTTAATAAGGAAAATGATTATGCATTTCCGTAAAAGTATGATGACGTCACTTCGATGCGCAACGTAAGCTTCCTCGCAAGCGCCTACGTTCGCGCCGCGTATATGTCCCCTGATGCGCCTACATTAGCGCCGCGTGTGCGCACCCGGAAGCGCTCCAGTGCACGTAGCGTAAGCGCGTCGGGTCATGTGACCTTAAAATAACACTTTTCATTGGTTGCTAACAGTTTTTTTTACAAAGAATGAAATCCCCACCCATTTCCTTCACTTCTTCTTTCACTTTTGTGACTGCAAGACCTGCATTTTTGCTCCTGGATATTTCTTGGTTTTACAATGGCTGCCAGACAATCCAGCAGTGAGGATGAACCAGAATTCATCAATGAAGTGCCTCCACAATGAAAATTAAAGGAACATTTCATTTGGAAATTTTTTAAAATCCCACCTGACCAAAAAAAGGTGAATGCTCCAAAAGTGGAGTGCAGGATCTGCAAAGAAGTGCTGTCGCGGGGTAACCCCTTAAAAAAGTACTCATTTGGAAACTTCATGATGCTGCGCCATGTCCAGAGGAAGCACCCCAAGAATTTTGCCCGGGAAAGTGTCAGGGCTCTGGCACAAGAGGTTCCCAGTGATGGGGCCTCTACATCCACCGGAGGAGCAACTTCTTCTGGGAGGGGGCAATCGCAGGAGCAGGTGCCAAACATTCAACCTGCATTTAACCATGGTGTCCTCAGATGCAGATACTGCAATCAACTCCTCACCTATGGGGAGCAAAGTGTCCAGCTCATGGTTCGAGCATTGGAGAACCATCGCTGCCCTTCCCACCCTTAATTTCTTTTGGTTTTTTTGCTCCTGTTGAGCAGTTTCGATTCCCTGTTTTTGTTCCTGTTTAGAAAAAAGAAGAAAACAAAAAGTTCTTTTCAGAACTACCTCCAATTCTCATCAAAGAGCTATATTCTTTAAAAAATGAAAAAGAGTAAGTGAAATGGAGTGCATCGATAATGGAAAGGAGAATGAGTAAGAAAGAACAGAAAGGTATGAGAGGAGAAAGGAAGTGAAGTAGGAGGAGTGAAAGAAGGTGAGTGTTAGGAAAGAAAGTAAGGAGAAGAAGAGTGAATATGGGGAATGTTGATATTCAAAGAAAATGTTGAAAAGGAACAGGGGTGTGGAAGGATAAGAAAAGATGCATTGCTGGAGTTGAAGGCAGAAGGCCTCATTTATGAAGCCATGCGTCACTTTAACACCTCCAAAGCATCACTTTTTGTGACACATCAGTCCAATAAAAAATGCACCTTATTTATTCATATTTACAAAGTGGCGTTTCTAGGTAAATACGTCACTTTGTAAACCCCTGTACCACATTATTCCTACGTCAGGTGTAATGTATGCAAAAGGGACGTATTGACGCAAGAAAGGGTCGTAGAGGTGACACAGTGAATAAACTGGAGGCCTCATTTCTGAAACGTGACGCATCGCTACGTGAAAACAGTGATGCGTCACTTTTCTGTGCGCTCTCCTTATGGCATTCCAGATGTGTCATATTTAATGTATGACAAATCAACTCGCAAGGAGTTACAGATACGTCAGTATTTCTGACGTATCTGTAAACACAAAAGTGACGCATTATTGGAGTGTGTCACAAATGTAACGCAACTCCAGTAATGCGTCCTTTCACATAGGGAAAGCACCATGTGAAAGGTCTTGCGTCAGTCTTACACCTGCTGTGAGGCAGGTGCAAGATTTTGACGCAACAGAATCCTAAAAGTGACGCAGTGAAATCTCATTGATTTCACTGCGTCGCTATTACCAAGCTTTTTGCGGGGGAACGCCCCCTCTGCATACATTATACCTGACGCAGGTATAATGTGGCGCAGGCTTTTAAAAAGTGACCCATCTACCTAGATGCGTCACTTTTTAAATATAGCGCAACGAGGCGCAATTTTTTACACCGCTGGTGCGATGCGTCACTTTTCTGTGCGCACTCCTTACAACATTCCAGATGTGTAATATTTAATGTCTGACGAATCATGTCGCAAGGAGTTACAGATACATCAGTATTTCTGACGTATCTGTAAACACAAAAGTGACGCATTATTGGAGTGTGTCACAAATGTAACGCAACTCCAGTAATGCGTCCTTTCACATAGGGAAAGCACCATGTGAAAGGTCTTGCGTCAGTCTTACACCTGCTGTGAGGCAGGTGCAAGATTTTGACGCAACAGAATCCTAAAAGTGACGCAGTGAAATCTCATTGATTTCACTGCGTCGCTATTACCAAGCTTTTTGCGGGGGAACGCCCCCTCTGCATACATTATACCTGACGCAGGTATAATGTGGCGCAGGCTTTTAAAAAGTGACCCATCTACCTAGATGCGTCACTTTTTAAATATAGCGCAACGAGGCGCAATTTTTTACACCGCTGGTGCGATGCGTCACTTTTCTGTGCGCACTCCTTACAACATTCCAGATGTGTAATATTTAATGTCTGACGAATCATGTCGCAAGGAGTTACAGATACATCAGTATTTCTGACGTATCTGTAAACACAAAAGTGACGCATTACTGGAGTGCGTCACAAAAGTGACGCAAGTCCAGTATTGCGTCCTTTCACATAGGGAAAGCACCATGTGAAAGGTCTTGCGTCAGTCTGACACCTGCTGTGAGGCAGGCGCAAGATTTTGACGCAACAGCATCCTAAAAGTGACGCAGTGAAATCTCATAGATTTCACTGCGTCGCTATTACGAAGCTTTTTGCGGGGGAACGCCCCCTCTGCATACATTATACCTGACGCAAGTATAATGTGGCGCAGGGTTTTAAAAAGTGACCCATCTACCTAGATGCGTCACTTTTTAAATATAGGGTAACGATGCGCATTTTTTACACTGCTGGTGCGTCACAAAAAGTGACGCACAGGCGGCGCAAAACTGTCGCAAGGCCTTCATAAATATGGTCCTGGATTTTCCCCGTGCTTCGCTCCCCGGTGCGCTTCCCGGTGCGTGTACCGGGCGCTCCCCCCGCGCAAATCGAAAAAAAATATTTTTTTTAAATGCCCCGCGGAACCCTATTTTAGCCCCCACATTAAACCTAGGGGGTCAGGAGGGGGTCTACCATGCCCCCTTATGGTCAATTCCCCTCTTTGTTTTTGCCACCTCTTATGTCTCGATTTTACCGAGACACAAGATGGCGGCCGCTCCAGACTGTTTAGAATGTTTACAGACACCCAAGAGCCAATCAGCTTTCTGCGCGCAAGTCGCGTGGCGCGCCCGGTGTGCTCCCCGGTGCGCGTACCGGGGCGCGCCTATAGATATATATATTTTTTTTAACCTAAATTACTCAAAATCCACTGGAGCACATATCTTGAGACATAGCAAAGGCACATCGGGCTACCAGTTCCTACAATTTTGCCAAGTTTGGTGTAAATCCATTCAGCCGTTCGAGCTAAAAGTGAAATCGACCGCCCTATGGAAATTAACATGGGGAAAACGCGTTTTGGGACCCCCTTTTATCTCGGACCCCGCTTGACAAATCCCCCCCAAACTTTCAGGGAAGGACCGGGGCGCCGCGAGGCCATTTTGAGGAAATTTTCAGGCAGATTCGTCAACCAGCGCCAAAGTTATTCCAAATAGAATTTTGAGATTTAACATTGAAAAAAATCCTAACTATAACTACCTACTGGCGACCGCCAGTAGGTAATATATATATATATATATATATATATATATATATATATATATATATATATATATATATATATACATATATATATATATATATATTCACTTAAAAAACCATAGGTTTCAGGCCTTATATAGTTAGGAATTAGCATTTAAAAAACCACTGAAATTGCTCTATATAGTTAATTGTACTAACTATATTTCGCGCACCCGCAATCCACTGCTGATGATGTCACATATTACATCATTCATGACAATTTATAAAAGAGTACAGAGGTCGGCAAGACTTGGCCAAACAACCCCAGGAAGATCATATTCATAATTCTAGGATTGAGAAGAGTTACCATGGCAGCACTAAAATATCTTTACCTCAAGAGTGTCCCATCACTACACTTTATAATCGGAGATCGGGGGTTATTGGTAATACTTTCCAACAAGCGAAGGGCAGCCTACCCCCAAGTAATAACCAAGGTGTAGGCATTATTGACATAGGTGGTGAAAAGCTTGTTAGGACCCCCCCTAGCAGCAACAGGCCTATGAATTCATGTGGTACTACCCTGAATCTTGCCCCAGATGCTGCCCCTCTGGTGGCTGTTCTCACCAGGGTTCCCCCCCTAAATAACGATATGGTAGAGACTACCCAAGATTTTCTTATAAAGTCTAGATACTGGTGTACCCAATTAAGTAGCGGTGGTCAAGATATAGCATCTAGCATCATCATGGCCAGATGGGTTGGATGGGTTGGGCGTTGTTCCAAGAGTATCAAGGGGGACTGCGCGGTAGTTAATTTTAATAGGCTCAATGTGACAGACAGATTGTTTTGGGATGCCTCAGGCATTGATAACTCTCGTACCCACTGGTAGGTCTATATATAAAGACACAAGCCATACAACCATCATTGTCCACCCAGAAGAGTATATCTCTTGGTCCCAATCAGCGTAAAACAGCAAGAGGGCTTCCCCAGAGAGTTGAGAGATCTGAATTAGTTCTTCCACAGCCAACGTGTAATTTTTGTAATCAACGAGATACAGATATAGCCCTTTCAAATCATTTTTCACCTTTATTCAATTTGGAGGATAATGATTGACTTCATGACCCAGTTCAACATTCAAAGGAACAACCTAGGGTGCCAACTTATGTAACAACATGCAAAATTCTAAGTTGGAATGTGGCAGGAATCAGACAAAAAAGAAGTGACGATATCTGGTTGGATTTTGTAAATGAATATGATGTTATTGCCTTCCAGGAAACGTGGGATTCATCTAAAAGTTTTAGCCTGGATGGTTTTGCAAGCTTTGTTGTTCCAGCAACCCCAGGGTTAGGGGGTAGACCAAAAGGCGGATTAATCCTCCTCATCTCACTAAAACTGAAAGGTCACCTGAAAATGCCAAAGTCTGGTTCCAATAACATTTTAATTCTTGAGTGGGCTATTCCAAATTTGCCTAATATTTTATTAATTAATTTCTATAATGCCAGTGAGAGCGAATCAATTAACCAATATTTAGGCTTCCTGGATGGTATTCTGTCAGATTATAAATCAAAACATAACACTTTATTCGATATTATCATTATAGGCGATTTTAATATTCACCCATGTAGATGGGACTGTTTTTTAGATGATCACCAAGGGCCGCCAGGCTCTGTGGTCCCACACTTTGAACACAGTAGGCAAGGAGAGGCCCTGGAGAACCTCTTAGCTAGCATGAATCTTTTTGAAGCTGGTTTCAGCCAGGGGGAGGAGAGGGTCCCCACATTTAAAGGCAAAGACTCTGGCCCTGTTATTGATTACATTTTTTTTATCTTCAGATGTGCTAGCTAGGGCCATATCCTATAAAGTAGTGTCATCTGTGTTTAATGACCACAACCCGGTTATTCTGGAGATGGATTTGGGTGAGGCTATTGACCTAAGGGACAGGGAGACTGTAGAAAATATTAAATTAATCATAAAAAATCAAGGCAGGAGGCTTAATTGGGCAAGGGTGGTCCCTGAATCCTTCCTTGAGGATTTTTTTACTAAGGCTGATGCAAATCTGGCCATATGTTTAGACAGTTCTGCCCCTAGTAGGGAGATTATTGGTGCTTATGTCTCCATATGTAGCCAGATCACTAATGATCTAAAGGTTAAAAATAAAGAAAGACCCGATCAGTCACGTAGATGGTTTGATGGTAGTTGTACCAAAGGCCAAGGTGCTCTTCTTCAAGCTTTGAAGAAAAAACCTAGAGACAGGGACTCTGTCTCCAGCTTGAGGAAGACAAATAAATTGGCTATTGCCAAACGTGAGCAAGATATAAAAGCTGAGGCGTGGAACAATCTTCTGTCAACGGACGTTCTACGGGACAGCAGTAAATTTTGAGCAATCATCAACCATCCTTTTTTCTCAGGGAAAGATAACTCAATTTTCGACTGTGTCATCCCAGATGAGCAATGGCTCTCAAATTTTAGTGAGATCTATGGTATCGAGGGCCTTGCTTCCCTGGAAAACGACAATGTGTTCAAGCAATCATCACCTCCCCTAATATTTGAAATAGATGAGGTACAAAGAGCAATCCTCAAATGTCTAAAAATAAAGCCCCAGGCCCGGACGGCGTCCCAGCGGACCTATATGGCACTTTACCTAGATTTTGGGCGAAGATCCTCTCTAATGTATATAATGCTTGTAGTATAAATGGGTTCCCTACATCCTGGGCTACTTCGATAATAATCCCAGTTTTTAAAAAGGGCCAGAGGGGGGACCCCTCTTGCTACAGACCAATCTCTTTGATAGACTCAGCTGTTAAGATCTTGGGCAGAGTCATCCTGCATAAACTTAGGGATTGGTTAGATGACAGAGGGGTACTCTCCAACCTCCAATATGGCTTCAGGGAGAAGAGAAGTACATTAGATCAATGCCTGAATTTGCATCTCCTGATAAGTAAACATACATTGGCCAAAGAAGGGTCTCTCTACATGGGTTTTATCAACCTCTCCTCGGCCTTTGACCTGGTCAACCGGGCAAAAGTTTGGTCAATCCTGTTGGACATAGGGATTGACCTCCCCTTGGTAAATTCTTTAGCTGTCCTACATCAGGGTCTTTTAGCGTCAGTCAGGGTTATACGGGATGGTAGATGCACTAGTCACTTTAGTTCAAAGCGTGGTGTTAGGCAGGGCTGTATCCTTGCCCCCCTCCTTTTTACTTAACATATTAATGCACTAGAGAAGTCTCTAGAAGGGGCCTCTTTGGATGTACCGCGTATAGGAGATTCTGTAATTCCGGTTCTCCTATACGCGGACGACGCTGTTTTATTGGCCCGCACTGGCCTTGGTCTCCAGAGGTTGTTGCATTCCTTTTGGGACTTTATGGGATCTTTGGACTTGAAGATTAATAGCAAAAAGTCACATGTTATGGTTGTTGGTAAACGCCCCAGGGGCTCAAAGTTAAAACCCTTTCTTTGTAATGGTGCTGAGGTAACTAAGGTACCTGTCTTCACATACCTTGGGGTCCTCTTCGATGAAAGAGGTACATGGGGACTTCAACAGAAGACCAAAAGAAATGCTGTAGACAGGTCTACCGCGGCACTTTTGGGATTTGCGAAGGAGTTGGGGGCTAGACCGATGGAGGCACTCCTGAATATTTATAAATCCAAATGCCTGGCGATAGCCACGTATGGAGCCTCTGTATGGGGTTATACACCCCAGGAGAAGATCCAGGTTACAGAAAACAATTTTTTAAGATCCCTTCTGGAGGTACCCGAATCTACCCCCACCTTTTCTTTGCACACAGAATTGGGGTTGGGATACGTTACTGATCAGCTGAAATTTGCCCATTGATTTGTTGCATAAAGACCTGGTTAAATCGAGAAATTACACTGAATCATTTGATTATAGGTGATTGTGTCTCTATGGATAAGACTATTAGGGTGCCCTGGTTAGCATACATTAGAGTAATGTTCACAAAACGTGGGCGCCCTGAGATGTACACATCAGCGGACTCTATTAAAAAGGAGGATTTAGGCTGGACAAAGAAAAACTTTCCGAGTATGTTAACACTGGAACGTGAAGGGCAGGAGTTGAAGAAACCATGTGTAAGAGCTAATTATGTTTTATTAACTACAACCTCACTTTAACTGTACCTAAAAATTGTAACAAGACCTTATCATCGCCAGCTTTTAATCAGATTTCGATTCAACATAATTCATTTGTCACTTGGTGCTCTTCCCATCTGGGGCAAACCTAAAAATTCGAACCCTTGTAGTTGTGAAAACTTTTTTATTCAAGACACAATGCACTTTATTATGTTTTGTGAGTATTATGCGGACATTCAGAAAAAGTTTTTAGTACCGATATTAAGAGAGGCAGGTTTTTTACAAGTCAGGCCCGCTCTTACTTATTTCCAGATGTTGTGTAGTACCCGAGATATTTTTGGTGTTGCTAGTTTTTTAGTGGCTGCTGCTCAGAATAACACCAAAAGATTAGCTGCTTATAATTTGCCTGTCTGACTCGTAACTGTTTTTAAGATATTACACAATTTTTAATATGGAATCTTATTGCATATTGTACATTGTATAACGATTGTAACTATTGATTGGATGTATATATATGATATGAAATGTCTTTTATTGTCTTTTATGATTTTAATTAATCGAATAAAGTGTTTTGACTGACTGACTGACTAGCAGTGGAATTCTGTACCTGGACCATAACCAGGTATCCGTTCTTGCAGTTCACCCTTACCCTGGATAAGACCTCAGTTAACTTTTTGGACCTCCAGATCACTGCAGATTATGACAAAATCATAACGAAGGAACTTGAAAAAACTGACAGACAAAAATAGTCTATTACTATTTGATAGCCACCATCCTGCCCTTACGAATTAGACGTAACCGCACGGACATGGCCACTTTTGATGAACAAGCACACAAACTAACTGACAGGCTGAGGGCACGTAAACATCCATCTGGAATAATCAAAAAAATCCAGAAAAATGGCCTACAATAATAACAGGGAGGCCCTATTGAAACGTACACAAAAGAGCCAGAGGACAGGACTGCCTGTGTCACTAGCTTTACTCCTGCATCCAATGCAGTGAAACTGATTATTACCAAGAACTGAACAATACTTAAGAAAGCTGGTATAAACTGGGAGCTACCATTGTTCTCATTCAGATGAAGCACACACTTGAGGGCTAAACTGGTACAAACATGCCCCTCCAGTAAGTTAAACTACCTGACTCTATACCATACAGACACAGACCTGCAGTGGGTAATATTAGAAGCCCTTAGATACAGACAAGAAAGTGATATGAGGAAAACAATTTTCAAAAGAGAACAGAGATGGATTTGCCGCTTAGAGACCCATATCAATGGTCTGAATGATGAGATACAGTGGCTGCATGCATAGTTTGGTTATCCCATTACAACCCAATATGAAATCATCACAGATAACAGCTATTAGGTGAAATATAACTTTTAAGTAGGGTGCCATCTAATCGGGTCCAATACACTATCTGTTGCTATAAAATTGCTCCCATCTATCTTAAAAGAGAAGATAGGATAGACACAGAACGTAGTTCAGAAGGACAGTGGCAGATCCTTTTTCTAAGTACATCGTATAGCTTGGAGCTACCTCTCCCAGAATGCCTAGCACCGTTGTGGTGCAAAATTCCAGCAACATAGTCTGGCCCTGTAATATTACCAATTGATTTATTCTGGCACACGAGCCTAGGATACTTTTACAAGATTTTGGGGGACATATTATCAACAAATAGCGATATTTATCGCTAAGTAGGATTAGCGGCAATATTTTTATTGCCGCGCATCACGGGATTTTATCGCTGAGATAACGTGCTATTAGCAACATTTATCTCAAAAGTGATAAAATTCCCGGTGATAGTGGCAAAATCTGTGAATAATCGCTGAGAATACAGCGATATTCACGCATTATCGCTAACAGGGTCTTAACCATTATATCCAATTCCCATTGGATATAATGGCTAAGAACTGGTCTGAGCAGGTGTTAGTTTTTGGAGATATTCGCGCTTAGCGCGAATATTTCCATCGCTACGCCTGTGTTGGTAATAGGCGATAGCGATGTTAGCGCCTGCTTTCAGTCGCTAACAGGTTGGGTACGCCCACTTTGCATGTCATTAGCGATAAATATCGCTGACATGCAAAGCGGGCCCCAAACCGCTCTCTATCGCCTACAAGCTGTCGCTAACTGCTGTTAGCGACAGCTTGGTAATAGGGTGATAGTATTATCGCCGCTTAGCGGCCAAAAACGGTCGCTAAAGCGGTGAAAATTGCCTATTGCCCCCCTTGATAATACGCCCCTAAGTTACGCACACAATCTGTGACTATAGTGGCTCCATGACACACATTCCAGAAAAAGATCACACATGCAGGGTCTATTCCAATAGATCAGAGGTCTTCAATCTGTGGGGCGCGACCCCCAGGGGGGTCGTGGAGTTCTTGGAAGGGGGTCGCAGATTCTGTCAGAGGGCAGTTCCTGGCTTGGGCTGATCGAGGGTGCTCACGGTGGAGGCCTAATTCACACCGAGGTGTGAAAAACATCAAAGCCTCATTAACAAGCAAAAGGTCTTTTAGCGACCTGTCAAGTACTCGGGTGTGGCTGTGTGTGTGTGTCCCTGAAGCCATTTGGGGGAGGAGGGGAAGTGGGGGGGTGGGGGCGGAGGGGGGCTGGGGGAGCAGGCTGTAGTGTATCCCTTTGAGGTCAATGGATATTGCACGCCTGGAGCTGTGGGTCCCGTGACACGTCCCCCCTCCCGCCCCCCCCCCCCCCCAGCAGGGAGGCACAGAGATGCCCTCCCATGATCGGGAAAGAAGGAAGAAGACACAGAGAGATACTGACCCCCCCCCCAATGAGAGAGTCACAGAAAAGGTGGGTGGATGAATGATGGGTGGATGGATGGATGTAAGGATGAAGGATGGATGGATGTGTGAAAAGGTGGGTGGATGAATGATGAATGGATGGATGAAAGAGTGGATGGATGGATGAAAGGATGGATGGATGAAAGGGTGGATGGATGGAAGGATGAAAGGGTAGATGGATGAAGGATGTATGGATGGATAAAAGGTTGCATGGATGAATGATGGATGGATGGATGGATGTGTGAAAAGATGGGTGGATGAATGATGGGTGAATGGATGGATGAAAGGGTGGATGGATGAAAGGGTGGATGGATGAAGGATGGATGTATGGATGGAAGGATGAAAGGGTGGATGGGTGAAGGATAGATGGAGGAAGGATAGATGTATGGATGTAAGGATGAAAGGGTGGACGGATGAAGGATGAATGGATGGATGAAAGGGTGGATGAATGGATGAAAGGGTGGATGAATGGATGAAAGGGTGGATGAATGGAAGGGTGGACTGATGAAGGATGGATGGAAGGGTGGATGGATGTATGGATGGATAAAAGGTTGCATGGATGAATGATGGATGTGTGAAAAGGTGGGTGGATGAATGATGGGTGGATAGATGGAAGGGTGGATGGGTAAACGATGGATGTATGGATGGAAGGGTGAAAGGGTGGATGGATGAAGGATGGATGTATGGATGTAAGGATGAAAGGGTGGATGGGTGAAAGATAGATGGAGGTAGGATAGATGTATGGATGTAAGGATGAAAGGGTGGGCGGATGAAGGATGGATGGATGGATGAAAGTGTGGATGGATGGAAGGATGAAAGGGTGGACGGATGAAGGATGGATGGATGTATGGATGGATAAAAGGTTGCTTGGATGGATGATGCATGGATGGATGTGTGAAAAGGTGGGGGGATGAATTATGGGTGGATGGATGGATGAAAGGGTGGATGGATGGATGTATGGATGAAAGGGTGGTTGGGTGAAGGATGGATGCATGGATGGGAGGATGGGAGGATGAAAGGGTGGGTGGATGTATGGATGGATAAAAGGTTGCATGGATGAATGAGTGAAAAGGTGGGTGAATGAATGATGGGGGGATGGATGGAAGGGTGGATGGGTAAAGGATGAATGTCTGGATGGAAAGATGAAAGGGTGGATGGATGAAGGATGGATGGATGGATGGAAGGATGAAAGGATGGATGGATGTGTGAAAGTGTGGGTGGATGAATGCTGGATGGAATTGATGAGGTCTAACAGGCGCATTTATGGTTGTCAAAAGATGATGATGAGGAGTACCAGTTTCTAGAAACTTTTGTCGGAAGGAGGTCCTTACCCCTAAAAAGGTTTTACAAGGGGGTCTCGGCATCAAAAAGTTTGAAGAACTCTGCAATAGCTTTAGACTACATTTCCCATGATCCAGGAGCAGTCGCCCACTGATGACATCATCGAAGAGAAGCTCAGCACTACAAGGCTAGCAAACCACAAATGGGACGGCAGCATCAGGAGGAGAATATGGATACACTAGAGGTGATCTTGCGAGGGAGATCCTTGATGAAGTCAGCCGTATATGTGACAAGCGCTTTCTAATTGCGCACAATTGCACGGCGCTCTCTCGTTTCTCCTTGTGAATAATGAATTTTGATGCATCTAATTGATGTAACCTTCTTAGGGTGTGACTACAGGACTCCCTCCCCCACCCCTCCAGGAGGCTCATGATTTAGCTTTTTAGGGTGAGATCACGGGTGAGTGGGTGAATCTGCGTGTATGTCATGTACACAGATTTCGCAGCAGGACATAATGGTAAAATTATAATGATGTGCAAATTACAGGGCTTGATTGAGATACCATGCAGACACAGTATGTTTTAGAATTGAGTGTGCATGAGCACAGGTGTGTAAAGGCCCCGTAAGAGGCTGGGCTAGTAAATATAGGGACCTTTTTGTGTTTTGGTGGAATTTATATTTATGGGGAGAACACGAACGTTGGCCCCTGGCCTTAAGGCGAATCCTCTCCCTCAGACCCAGCAGTGGTTGTGTCCACTGTGTTACATATCTTGCAATAACCACACTACACGCTGTTGTAGTAGTGTAAAAGGCCATTTATTAGACCAGGTTGCTTACATACTTTTGAACTTTATTAACATTAACAATGTCTCAAACTTCTAAATCTGAACATAAAGCTGAGGGTTCCATTCTCCCCGCACCATTCACAAGTCACACTTTTTCGGTTCCCAAGTAAGTCCATATCCTCTGCTTCAATCTCCCCCCTTTCACTCACAGACCTCGTTACATCTACCTAGTCAGTCCCTCACTTGCTCTACAAACATCCTCCATTGAAGGTCCTTCCCTTGCCCGTCGCATCACGTGCACTGCGTTCGGTCACCTGTGCTCCCTCCTCCCCCTGAGAGGTAGATTAGGCCTGCATGTGACTCACCATCCCCCAAAATACCGCCTGCGCCCTGCAACCTGCCCTAAGTTGGCAACAATCTGTAACAACCACCCTAGAAATCTTCTTAACTGTGGGGTGGGTAACTGTACCTCCAACACTAACTCCCCACCCGGTGTTGCACGGTTTCAGGAAGAGGATGGTTACTCCCTTCCTGATGCTTACATAACCCAACCGAGACTCGCTCCTTTCCCCCTAACTAACCTATGCCCACTCTGTCCTGTGACCAGCACGACGCACCCCGGAGGAATACTGGTCCCGTGACCTTCACTTCCCTTGGAGGCCGACACTGGCTGTGAGCACCAGCTTCTCTCTCGTGACAACAGAAGGAGGATATGAAAGAAGCGAGCCTGCGCTGCTGGATGCTGTCCAAGGAGGAAGAAATGAGCTGCAAAAATCACTTCAGCAAACAGGGAAGAGCTGGAAAACCCCAAAGCCCTGAGACAACCAGACTAAAACAAACCTGTGGTCCAAGCAGAAGGAGAATGCCTCTGGGAGCTAAAGCAACAACAATCTCTGTATCATGATGACGGCGTCTCAGCGGCCCATTTGTCTCGAAAAGAGGCTTTTCCAAAGAGAGCATTAATAGCTTGGTTTCTAAAGAATGTGTACGGTTGGTGCAAACATACAAGGTGAACGTGGGAAAAGCATATCTGGGGGTTTTGAGAACACACCGTGTGAAGCTGGAGCCAGGGAAAAAGGCTGTCCTCGTCCATCTTTGAAGCACGAGCGGCTGTAGTGAAGGCAAGCGGCCCGCAGCTGGCCCTTTTTACATTTCCAGCTGTGCACTGAACCCAAGAGTCACACCATATAGCTAACAACTTTGTTAATCATGTTACTGCCTTTTGTATAGCGCAAAGTCTGGCAGGTGGTTTTCTGTGCCCAATGAATACCATTGCAGCGTGTCCTTTGTGGACCGAAGCGTGTACTTTATGGCATATGGTCTGGGGTTTGTGAATAGAAGCCACACTTCTCATTAGGTCTGTATGAAATAGGAATTTTTCCTGAAAAAATGAATTATTATTCACTTGTCGGTAGCGCACATAAAAACCGAATATTTGTTTTTATGTCCCAATTAAAATGTACCCAGGCCTATTTCTAATCCTCCCTTTACTATTTGTTCACGTGGCGGGATCCTGGACCGGCACCCGGCTATCAGAATAAACCAATAACATAGTAGCGGGCCATCGAAGCAAGTACTATGCACTATGCCGCCTCCACAGCTGCACATTTTACCTTTTACACATACGCGTGATACTGCCTAGTACCGAAGCATGTAATGTGTATTGTTTTTAAATTAGTACTTGCTCTCACCCACGAAATACAATGTATTGTAAAACTGATGCATGCATTTAAGGACCATGTTAGTTTTGGAATATGTAAACACCATGCACTAAGGCCTGGAATATAAAACAAGAATTGGCAAAGTCAATACATTTTGCTTAATTCAAGATCTATTTACTCTGTCAATGTTTATAAGAAATATTGCACAGCAGCGTGTTAAAAAAAAGTGCTATAAACAGTCGAGGCTGCACGCGTAACAATATATTTTTTTTTTACGAGGGGGATTACTTTAAGCCATGTTGCACAACAGCCAGCTAAGGCAGCCATCCGTGACTATCACCCTAGTTGCCCAAATATGGACAAGACTGTCATGCTATTCCAGATTTCTAGAGATGTCTGTTCAGCTGCACGAAAGTGACCCACTCAGACATCAAAACCACAGGGAAGTTATAGTATGCACACATTTTGACATGCACTCCTCTCCATTCTGTGATTCTTCCACCCTCCATATGCCCCAAGAACTCTCAGAATCAGAGCATGTTGTTCACGGCGTAGCCTTTTATTCATATCAAACCAGGTAATTCATCACAGACCAACAGGT
Organism: Lissotriton vulgaris; assembly: GCF_964263255.1. Classification (NCBI taxonomy): domain Eukaryota; kingdom Metazoa; phylum Chordata; class Amphibia; order Caudata; family Salamandridae; genus Lissotriton; species Lissotriton vulgaris. The sequence goes on from NC_141695.1 coordinate 95,997,216, forward strand.
GAAAACCCTCCTGCTTGGATATATATAACTTATGCACAGCATTACGTTTTAACCGCATCAACCTGTCAAAGGCATAGAGTAAATTATGCACTACATTACACTTGAACTTCTGTTTGGCCGTACACTTTAGCAGCAACAACATGTCAAAGGCAGTAAGAAAATTAGGCACAACGTTACACCTGCACGTGAGCTTGGCTGTACAATTCCACTTGGCTGACTCCGCCTGCCAAGCTCCCCACTCAGCTGTGCACATTGTGCCGGCAGGCCCCAAAGCGCTACAGCAAACAGTTGCATTACTTAAAAACCAGGGCACCGCATAACGCACTGGCCCACCGGGTGGGGTACCTGAACGCAGGCAGCCTCTCCAAGGTTTAAATCAGTCCATACGTTGTGGGTTAGGGTAGTAGAGTCCAAGACCACTGGCAGGTCAGTCCCCCCTTTTCCGCCGACCCTATGCAAACATGGCTCCTACCCCCTCCTGTCACTGAACTTCCATTGTTGGTAACTGTCAGTCCTCTCTTTTTCTTGCCGGATGGGTGGGTGGTCAATGACGCGCCTCTGCATTTTGCCGGAGGTCTGAAGGGACAAAGAGACAGAATTCCTCAAGGCATCGCCTTACAAATCCTGCCAGGAAATGCAGAGCACCCTGATGATCTCGCCATCCCTTCTCCTTGAACCCACGCTTAGGAGGTTCAGACTCTCGGCGCAACTAAGGGCGCCCCTCCCCTAGGCACGGGGGCGCCTGCTCAATCTAGTGGTTTGGCAAATCTTGTGTGAGGAACGTAAGCCAACTACATGGGCGTGCTATGACACACAATGGAAACATTGTGTTGATTACTCTGTAAGTAAGCAGGCACGTGGAACCTCTTAAAACATCAAAACAGGATATTATTTACTATATACTCCACCTTCAAATAAACTTGGTTACCATACACTTCCATCCGATTTCATTTAATTGCTGTAGCAGCTTGTGTGCAAAAAAGAGATCACCTCATTATATAAACTACCTGTCATTCAGGTATTTATGGGGAGACTTCATAGAATTGGCCTTACTAGAACTCCACTGGCCCATACATGGGACCTTAATGTGGTGCTCACAAGATTTATGGGATTGACCCACTACACTCTCCTGACATGAAGTTTGTAATGGAAGGAAGCCTTCTGAGTTGAAGTGGTGCCGCTCGCTGAGGAGTTTTGTGAATACGGACCTTGCTGCTGGGAAGCTGCCTTTAGTTTTGTGAATCCTGACTACGGACCTTGCTGCTGGGAAGCCACCTTTTCAGAGGTGACGCTGCGCCAGGGGTTCTTCTTGAGGACGGGACTGCGAGGCCCACCAGGCTGTGCGAGGATCACCAGGCACACCTGCCGCCTCTTCCCGTAACCCCCCCTTTAGCTAACTTCCTGCATAAAACCTGGTGCTGCTACGCGTGAGCGGGACGCGTGTGCGGGACATATCCCGGGACAAAGCCCGGACTAAGGGCGGACCCTCTGAGACCCTCAGAGAACCGAGGTGACCGGACTGGGCTCTGCCCCATGATATTTTGTCCATTGCTTGTTATTCTTATAGGTTCCTTCGGGTAACTTGTGGACAGTTATTAGTTCAATCGATATAGTGATTTGGTGTTGATAATGTCTGACAAACAGGGGGGTATGCTAAACAAAACCCTAGATGACTATTTCACAAAATCTACTCCCGAAATATCTAGGGAACTTACTTTGGCGGAGCGACGTGCTAACCGCCGCCGCTCCGTGGAAAGTATGAATGGTAGGGCAGAACCAGCTTTACCGCTACCTCCTGTTTTTACTAATGAACCTTCTCAGAAAGCTAATGAAATTGTACACATACTGGATAGCCAGCCTTCGGAAGCAAGGGACATTACGCCCATATTAACTACCTCCCCTAACCTGAACCTGAATGGCCTTCCCCCTGCATCTTTCATGAGCACCCCCAGTACTCCCAGTTTACCAAAGTCACCAGCACATCTTAATAATACCCCTAGTTTTACTAAGGAATCCGCCCCTATGTTTGCCAAAACAATGCGAAATAGGGCAAAAAAATCTATGCCTGTTCCTAGATCGTATGGCCCACCTCCAAACAAAAAGCGGCGGAAAAGGGGTGATTCAAATTTACCAAAAGTTAGCCATTCCGATTTTGGTAAAAAAACGAAGGTTACTACAAAAAATCCCAGCTACCCTTTAGTAGTTACTGAAGGAACCGATATTACCTTCCAATCCTTACCTATCATGCCTGTCAACAAAGAGGTTAGTTCGGACATTACTATGGTAGACAATGTGTCCCATGCAACCCAGGGCCTTGCCACATTAGATACTCTAGAGAGCCTAATTAAAAACTACTCGGCGTCTATTTTGGAGAGGCTGTTCGAAGTGGAACTTAGATTAAGTAAAATTGAGCAGGTATTGGGAAGCAATGGAGTTGCCACTACTGTGGCTCCAAGTAGTGTACTACACAACAATACTCTACCACTTCATCCTATCGTTGCTGTCCCAATCCCTGTTCTAAATCCCACTCCGACTCTGAATCCTTCTACCTCAAAGAACACGGGGAACAAAAGGACTGTACAATCCAATCCTCCACCCAAACAGTCACAAAAAAAACAGAGCAGACATTGGGTGCTTTAGCTAACAAACCCTCTGATAGCATGGTAAATACTCTGCAGGAAAGACCAACAAGGGAGGTGGGTGGCTCCAAGCACACATGGGGGAGACCAAAACGGACTCCCTTACCTGACCTCCCACCAGAGGCAGTGCCCTTTGTGGTAGTTCTAACAGGAGTCCCCGTGCTGGAACCAAACAAACGGGAGGGTTATGCACAATTAAAAAATAAGATTATGCATTGGCTGGGTCTTTTTAGGCCAATTGCTAATCACTTTAGTGGCGAAATTGTTCACGTTCGCCGTCACCAATGGCTGGGGGGGAGACCTAAAGACATCGAGGGTGATGTGGTGGTAGTGAACTTTAGGGACTCTAGTGCTGTACAATATATATTGAACTGGCCGCCAGGTACTACCAACAACGGAATAATCCCTAGACCACTGACATATTTCTACCCAAGGTCAGTGGTGTTTCCACCTCAGCACCAACCACCCCAGCATACAACATCTCAACCTTACCCAATCAATTATCCTCCCACTATACAAAGCAACGGGAACTCTCAACATTTATCGTACCCGTTAAATTTACCAAATGATAAGAATTCACAACACTTACAATATCCGGTCCCACTACAGGAATCCCTGGGATGGAACTATGTGCCAGCTAGATCGTATAATGCCAACAATAGAAGAATGGACCATTTAAAGCCTTTCACACCTCTAGATATCTCAAATAGATTTGATATTTTTAGTGGCCTAGAGGATTGTGATTGATGCCATCGATCTAGGGGGGGTGAGGAAAGCGGAATAAGATCTCCCAGGGCTAAGGGAATTGTCAACAAAGTTGAAGTGTTGGTGAATTTTGTACCCTTATCTCTGGTTGATCTAGCGATTAGGGACATAACTTCCGCAGGTAAGGCCCAAGTACATTCTAACGTACCGGTAGTACCTCTGAAGAAACTGAGGAGTACAACAACACCTGAGGAAATCCCCCTAGTACCTCAACTAAAGTCTTTACCCAGTTGTGGGGTGATACAAAAGGTAGCTCCTGAACTGACAGTAACAACAAGGGAGCCAATAAAACTGGTTTCCTGGAACATAGCCGGAGTTACAAAGGATTTGAGGGACCCAGAATGGGCTAGCTACATCGAGTCTTTTGACTTCTGTATGCTACAGGAAACCTGGGCAGTGGATACCCCACACAGATTAGGGTATAAGACCTATGGAATTGGTGCGATTCCATCTAGAAGTGGGAGGGCCTCGGGTGGATTACTAATCTGGGTGAAAGTACATCTAAGGGTACGTATTGAGGTGATGGATACTAATTCTCCAGACATACTAGCCTTAAAAATTACTGTATGCAATGGGAAAAACGTATTTTTAATTAATATCTACAACAGGCCATCACCCAAAACACGTGAATCACTAACACTTTCCAAGCTAGATTGCTTTTTAAGTAAACTGGATGCTAGGGAGGCCTTCATAATCCTGGCTGGCGACCTAAACTGTAATTATGAGCCAGTCATGGGTCTTAGCAAGATCTTTGAAGAGGAAGACCAGGCTAATAAGATTCCTATTTTGGATAATATCAAATTAGTTAAATGCTCAACCTTGGCATTGCAAATGACTAAAATATGTACGGAGCATTGCCTTAGGGCCTGCAATGGACGGTTACCGTCTGATTGTTTGAAAAAACCCACTTTCCGCAGGAGAAACTACCAAAATAACATAGACTTTATGATTGCCTCTATACCCACCTGGCCCTATCTTCTTGATTTAGAGGTAAAAGAGAGGTTTGAGAGTGATCATTACCCTCTAGATCTTAAAATAGAGGCTTCCTTGCTAGAGGATATAGCTCCCTCTCCCTCAGTAGATGAAGATAATGAAGAAAACCCTGATACCCATATTAGTAATAACAGGCGATCTCTCAAATGGCCATTTATATTGGACCATGGAGATATCCTTGCAGAAATATATATACTATTTGCAGGTACCTTTGGCCCGTATTTAGCCCTACCATCGGACGAGGAAAATAAAACTCATTTTAGGACACTACATCACAATTCTTTTGAAGATTTAAAACTCTTAGTTACCAAAATGCCCAGAAAGAAACAGCAAGGGACACACAACATATCTCACGGCAAACCCTGGTATGACAGAACCTGCAGAGAGTCCAAAAGGGCACTCATAGTAGCAATTAAATCTAAGGCGCCAGCAGATATTAAAACAGCTAGGAACAATTACAAGTTGGTACAAAAGGCTTCAAAAGTAGCTTGAGAAGAAGAAAAGTGGGCTGATATGCTGCTAGCCGCCAAATCACGTGATAACGTAGCATTCTGGAGGCTAGTAGCAAATGGAAATCATGTAGGGAGAGTGGCTAAGGACGTCTATTTGGACGAACAAACCTGGATTAACCACTTTTCTAACCTTTATAAAAAATATGATGACCCACGCACAGACTCGAATTCCCCAAGCTATGAACTTCCAAATGAATATCTGGATTTTACTTTGGGTGAAACTGAGTTGGCAATAAGCCAAATAAAATCTGGAAAAGCCCCAGGCCTAGATAAGATCCCGGGAGACTTATACAAGCACGACTTAAAAGTATGGGTACCATACATAAATTATCTGTGCAATAAGTTATCCCGTTCTCTAGACTTTCCAGAAAGTTGGAAGGGAGCCGAAATTGTTTTAATTTTTAAAAAAGGAGACATGATGGATCCCTCCAATTACGGACCAATAAGCTTAATGGATATACTCCAAAAAAAATTTGCATGGCATATTTTATTTTGTGTTAATAATTGGCTGGAGGATAACTCAATTCGAACTAGATATCAAGCTGGATTCAGAGCCAAAGTTAGCACAATAGACCAGATTTTTAGACTTTGCTGCCTTTATTGGAAATATGTAAAGATAAAAAGGGGTCACTTATATGTTGCCTTTGTTGATTTAAGGGCAGCATTTGATTTAGTTCCTCGAAATCTTTTATGGAAAACGTTGAGTACAGCAGGGTTGTCCAATAACTTGCTAGTTCAGATTAAAGAGCTACATGAGGGCAATTCCGCGAGATTTCGATGGGGCCCAAATGGTGAATTGACCCCAAAAATCCCCATCGAGCGTGGTGTTCGCCAAGGCTGCGTACTGGCTCCCACGCTCTTTTCTATTTTCGTGAATGATATCCCCTCATATTAAGAGGGATGTAAAAACGATTCCCCTAAACTGAATGGTGCAAAAGTTACTTCCCTATTATTTGCTGACGACCCCATTTTGATTTCACAAACTAAAAGAGGTCTCCAGGCACTTCTGAACTCCTTTAGTGATTACTGTAGTATGAAGGGTCTGGAGATCAATGGGAAAAAGACAAAATGTATGACCCTAAATCCTACCAATTTAGATAAAGGCTGCCTAATGTTAAAAGGAGTCAAATTGGAATCGGTGCCTCATTTTTCATATCTAGGGGTGACACTAGATTCCAATTTTACTTGGAAACCCCAAATGGAAAAAAGCAAGCTCACATTTTCTAAGAATGCAAGACCTATTCTAAGGGAACAAAGCCTGAGCACTAGCAAAGCCGTGTCCCCGGCGATTGAACTTTTTAAATTCAAAGTTCAACCAGCAGTGCTATACGGTGCAGAAATTTGGGGCCCTGGATCGAGGGGCGCCTTCAGCGTCCTGGACAACAATTTTATGAGAAGCTTGGTAAGGGTCCCGAGAGGTACTCCTTTAGTGCCCCTCCAATTGGACCTAAATATTAAAAGGACTGACCACCATATCTTATTACGCCCATTGCTGCTGTGGGTCAGACTATGGGGGATACCCGAATTGCGAGATTATAGGGATGGGCTAATAGAAGTTATGAAGCTTGATAGCCTAAAAGCTATCCCGTGGTTAATACATGCTAAAACATGGTTTATTAAAATAGGTCTGAAACATTTTTGGGAGAACCCGGACCAGCTTCTACCTAACTCAAAATTAATTTTAAAAAGGGCCTTCTGGACCTTCATTGTTAACATGATTACAAGCGCTCTAACTGGTGGGACCCTAGTAACCAAATTTCTTGCCTTTAAGGATGCTCCACTATTTGAATCATTTATGGACGAATTAGAGCCCCCTCTTGCCAAAACTTTATTTCTAAAGTTCAGATACAGAAATCTTTTGATAAAGTCTACTTTGGCACGCTGGGATAGGGGCACAAAATCTTCATCCATGGTGATAGATGAAATATGTTCCTTGTGCAATGACCACCTAATAGAAAACGAACAACATATCCTCTTTTTTTGCCCTGTGTATGCACAGGCCAGGAAAAGATGGATTAAACCAGTTTGCCTACTGCTAGGTATAAGATCATGTTCACAGGCCCTGAGAATCCTCACAACTAACACATCTCAACCAATAATATTTAGTGTTAGTAGATTCTTGCATTCTGTTTTTTTCAAAAGGAAACAATTGGGCCTTCAACTGTAATTGGGGTATATCTTAGAGATAGTACCGGTCGATATTTAACTAATCAGTGGGGGGTTCTTCACTGATTTTTACCGCTGCCTGTGTAGTGATTGTTTTTATTAAGACATAAATTATCTTAGCTAACGGTTTTAAGTTCCATGCTGTATTAACTTCAAGTTATTTTATCTGTAATGTATATGCATTGTTTCTTTTATAAAGAATTTTGACTTGAGTTGAAGTTAATTCACTGATGAGAGTCAGTGAATTGCAACAAGTCACTGTGGAGAAACATTTCGTTCAGGTTCACAAAGATAGAATTTTCCTGATGACAAATCCTAAATTTATACCAAAGGTTTTAACTATTTTATTGTCAATCAGACCACTGAGCTGCCTATTTTCCACCCACACTTACAGACAGTGGCAAAAAGGGCCTTAAACACATACAATTTCAAGAGAACACTCATGTATGACAACGACAGGACAAAATCCATCTGCAAGGCAAAGCAGCTCTTTGTTGCTTTTGTAAAACTTCACATAGGAAATCTACTTTCAGGGTGGTATTGCAAGAGAGAAAGTTAAATGTATAAAACTGTGCTATGTTGATGTGAAATACACACTGCATTCTGTGCCTAGAGCACATTCCACTATAAAGAAGGAAGCAAGCAACTATGGTCTTTTTAGAGATATCTACAGAGCTGCTAACCAATCTGTTCCAAGCACATTCAGTAAGCAATACTGTGCTGATTTACAAGCCGACTAGGAGATTTTGGTTTGGCCAAACTGTATTGAAAACTTTATTCCCAACATCTACATCATATCCTTGCAAGCCAATACTTATAGAAGTGTACCACTTTTCAGTTTAGGCAGAGCATTTGAGATACAACATCCCATGTTACAAATTGGAAAATGGTATTTATGCTGTAACCATCTGTTAGCAGGAGCGTCCGGGGTGAGGTGCGGGGTAAGTGGTTGTAAAAAAATAAAATTACCCCCTCTCCGTGCCTCTCCGCTGTCATCCTGCTGTCTTCTATCCTGGCCGGACTTCCAAACAGGAAGCACCCAGGCTACAGCTCCCCTGAGGCAATCAATGCTACAATGCAGCACTGTGATTGGTTCCCCTAAGTCAATCACAAGGCTGTAATGTAGCCTTGAGATTGGTCTGAGCGCCGTGGTTTGGTGCTCAGACCGAGTCTGGGGGCCTGGGCATGTTCTCCACGCAGGCTGTAATACAGCCTGCATGGAGAACTTGCAAAGTGCGCATGCCGTTTTGGCTGGCCTGACAGGGCCGGCGAAGCAGTCATGCACACTTGGAGTGGGCAAACCACTCCTTCCTTGCTCCTCTGTCAATGGAGCAGCCATACCCGCCCGCAAAGCTGCCGGTTATTAACCTCGAGTTATTATCATTTTATTTTTCTTTCTTTTACTGCTTCAAAGCAGTGGGGGATGCTCCTCTTCCTTAGCAGGTGAGCAGCCACTGTGTGTTAGTAGCTTGTATTGCTGTAGATTCACATGTGCCTCCCTGTAAGCAAATAATGATCTAAAATGTTAGACGGGTGGGGGGCGTGGCCGAACAGCAACCATGATGGCTGCGCTTGAGTAGAGCTCTGCATCTCGCCGGCTAAACACCCCGCAAATATCCGTCATTTATCCGGGTGGGCACCTGAATCGCTGTGTCCCTGTATGCAGCGTGACCCTGAGCCGCCCGGTGCGGGAAACATTGAACCGGCGCTAGTCCGCGACGAAGAATCAGCGTTGGGAGGAGCCGGCGGAGAGAGGCCTGTCAAGCTGTGGCCTTGCATGGACTGGAGCTACGGTGAGCCCTGGATGTGAGGACATGGGCGGAACAGCTGGAAGACGCCTGCAGCGCTCTTCATGTGACCACCTCTTGTGGAGTTGGACAACGTTGCTTAGGGCCCCGGGGGACCACTGAAGGAAGACCTGCTGTGTTGCAGTGAGCTGGGGAGGCAGAGGCCGTGAGGCAGCGACTGCAGGTGCCATAATAAGTGGATCCGGCTGCTGCCCCTGCACTATTGATCTGCGTCTCCTTCCCCTGCTACTCCTCTGAGTGAACCCTGCTGAGGGGTGCTGGCACTGTCCCTAAGGAGTTGAAGTGAGGCCCGGCTTCACTTACTTTGCGGCTGATTGGCGCACAGTGATGGGCCGCTGCCAATTTGAACTGGGAGCAAAGGCCAAGCTCGGTTCACCTGGGGCATAAAGTGCTGTTGCCAAAGAGGTCCCCTATATGTGCTTGATGGACCTGTCTTGTCCGGAATTGCTGGGGGCTGTAGGGAGTGGGTCTCATCTCTGCCACCATTTCAGCTGCAAAGGTCCCTGTACTATTCTATCCCCCCCTCCTGGTTTCCACATCTGATGTGGGGCCCACACTGGGCTTTACCCTAGGTGCCGGATTTGCCTCTACTCCTAATGTCCTGAGACGACTGTCAGGGTCTGCAAGACCTGGTTTGTGGCATCGACCTACTCTACTGGTCCTCCAAACAAGAGACACACGGTGGCCCACTTAACCAGAATTGTGACTGATGTGGGTGAGGAGGTCGCCCTCCATGCAAGTGCGAACTGACGGCAACCTTCCTACTGGTGGCGGCCTGGTGAGAGACTGTCTGGAGGGGATGACGAAGGATCCAGTATTGGCGACGGCGTCATAGAGACGGCCAAGGGATCTTGGCAGATGCACCTGATGAAGCTGGATAAGTTTGCGCTCTCCAAGGCAGAGAGCCTAGATGAACAGACCGTGGATCTGGGAGTAAGGAAACAAGCTGACGGGGGTGCCTTTACACTTTCGGTTATCATGGAAGCCATACAGGGGTCCATACCACTTTGGAGCTCAAAATAGACTCTGTTACCGCAGAGGTGACACAAATGAGTGCTGATTTGCGGACATTAGGAAAGAGGATGAAGACCGCTGAAAGCTCTGTGTCATGCCTACAGTCCTGTACCAAAGCATTAGAAAATGAGGTCAAGAAACTTCAGATCGCAACAAAGGAGATGGAAGCCCGGCTGGAGGATCAAGAGGGGAGGTTGCGCAGGAACAATATCCCCATCTTGGGTGTGCTGGAGCGGGCGGAGGGTCTGGCCTCGGACCTCTTCGTTGAAGTCCTAATACAGAATCACTTGCAGCCCCGCTCACACTCCCATTATTTCTAAGTGGAACGGGCCCACAGGGTGCCCGGTAGTCCCCCCCAAACCTGGCGCCCCTCCACGCCCTATCCTAGCAAAAATTCTCAACTACAGGGATAGAGACATGATTTTACAAGCTGAGCTCACCTCCCGCCCTCGAAATTCAAAAACTCTACGATAACCTTTTTCTCAGACTTTACAATCAAGGTCCAGAAAATGAGGAGGTCCTTCTTGGAAGTAAAGAGGGTACTCCAGGAAAAGAATGTTAAGTACGCCATGCTTTTTCCGGCAAAACTTCAAGTAACAACGTATGGGAATGTTTGGTTTTTGTCGTCCCCGGAAGACACGTCGGACTGGTTCAATCATTGGCAGGCGCAGGGCTCCGCGCAACATAACTCACGTTGGTTGGAGCGAGGACACAATGATCGACATGAGACTCACGACTCCAGGGAAGGCCACCAATAGGTCTATTGTCAAGCAAAGTTGTTTGTCTGCGTGGTGGAGTGTACCTCGATTGCTGCTTCCTGTGGCTGTGAGCGAGTGCTGTTCGGACCTGACTGGCACTTAGTTATACAGTGGCTCTTTACCAAGTAACTCTGGGCTGTGGAGGGGGGTACACTGTTGATTGCTGGGGCCGCAATTTTCGCTGCTGATTTTATGCCGTAGTGTGTCTCCTTCACCTCGTTATTTAGCTTGCTTCTCACCAGGAGGGTTACAAGCCTTCCTTTATGGCCTTCTAATTTGTTCTGAGGTGTCATAAGATCTTGGGCTGCGGTTGGCGAGGCCACGTTCCCTCTACAAAAGTTTTATGGGGTTAGGTGAACAGGCTCTCTGCACATTTGGGGGGTGAGTAGTTTGGAGTCCACGTTGCAGAGAGGCAGGGAGGGGGGAGGGGTTGGATGGTTTCTCAGGGTTTTGTTGTTTTGTTGTGAAATGTTTATTTTCCTTGGCAATTTTGTTCTCTGACACTTCCAAAGAAGTACCCACTTTGACGATAGAACGTTCGACACCAGATCACGTTAATTACCTGACCATGTTGCTGATCCCTTTGCTTGTAAGGAGGGCCATGATGTTTGTGTATGAGTGTTGGGTCTGGAGCCACAGCCCCCCGCTGCATCACGTAGACGGCTGATAAACAGGGGCAGTCCTTACGCATAGACTGGCTTAAATTGCTTCCATGGAATGTAAACGGGCTTGGGGATAGAATAAGTAGAAGGATTGTTCTACAGGAGATTGAAAATGCTGTTCTGTAATGTACTGGAAATGTCACACTCGAATGACAAATTAAGGCTGGTTTTGTTACTTATGCACTATGTAACTTTAATCAATGTTGCCATATGTTTTTACTTTTCTGTTAATATATATAATTTAAAATGTTAGACTGGTGTTGCTGGTGTGTTCTCCTGATAGCGAGCCACAATCACATTCTCTGCCATGGCTGTTCTTGCTGTTTTTCAACTGGAGAGCCTAAGGCCGCTACTGGGTATTGTCCAGTGTTTGTGTCTGGAAGGCACACACATACAAAATGAATGTGATTTGTGTGCTTGCAGTGTAGTTGCAGAAAATAAAGGCCACCCATAATGTAGAGCATACCACTCCTTTAATTGGAAGGCTCTTCTTGAGTTGCCCCAAAGGGGATTAAAATCACTTCACCAGCCAGCTGTTGGCTTCAGGATTCCACCAGTTTATACAGTGAATTCAAACTAAGGTCAAAGATGAGTTGTTACTTTACCGTAACTACATTTATCTAGCTTGGGTAGAGGTTGAAACAAGTACGTGTTAAGCCATACAGGGTGTGATTATAATGGTGGTCCGCCCGCCATCTCAACCCGATGTACCTGCCCATATTAGTATGGCGGGGGGTATCGCGGTGGATGCAAAGTGCGTCCTCTACTTTTACGCCGGTTGGCAATAATTAAGGTAGCTGGCCGGACGGAATTGGGCCTCAATATGGTGGTGGTGGCTAACTGGTACCGCCATCCATATTAGGTTGCAGGGTGCCACAGGCCTTTACATGACGGCGAATAGAAAGGCTGGCAGAGAATTGCTTTGGAGGCCTGTTGCGGGCCCCTGGGGGTTGGGGGGATGGGGGCTGCACTTGGGGGGTACCTATGGTACTCCCCTACATTTACATGCACAAGGTGGCAGGCACCACGAGGTGCGTCCCACGTTGTGCATGGGAATGCACAACACGCCTTGTCTCTATAGCGGCAGGTGCTGCTTACAGCAGCACCCGTCGCAATGTAGGAAATGCGGAATGCGACTGCCAGGGTGGCGCTCCTATCCTACTTTGCTGTGCGGGACCGCCGTATGAATTGCGGCCGGTCCCAACACTGCGAGGATGGTGGGCAGACTAAAGTCCGCCCACCATCCTAATCAGCCTCTAAGTAACTTTCCCCTTTCTAGTTTTCATTTTTCTGCCACCCTTATACTTTGTGGTACTTGCTAAGTCAGAACTTTCTGTCGAGGGGACACCCTAGGCTTGGTGACGGAATCTCTTGAACATCAGTAACTCTTACAGTGCTCCCACCTCTGTCTTTTGTAAAAGCAATGGCCTGCTTTGTACTTACTAATACTCTGAGGTTTCACATCTCAGTCATCCCCAAAGATATGGCCAATAGATGTGTACATCACGGATGTATGACGTTACAACGCATACTATTACCACGCATACCTTTACAACGCGGTATTTACAACGAGTACCGTTACAACGCATAGCGCTTTGAGGTGCTGGATAGTGGTAAGTATAATTTTATATTCCAACTCCAGTCCCCGTGGACACTAGGGAAGGTGTTGGATATAAAATTAAACTTATTCCCTATCCTAGAGCGCCCCCCAGCGCAATGCGTTGTAATGGTATGCGTGGTAATGCCTGCGTTGTAAGGGTAGTGCGTTGTAATAAATGCGTTGTAAACGTTGTATACCGCACATCACTGATGGAAAAAGACAGTTGGAAGACAAAGAGAGTTATGCAATTAGTAACAGGACTAGTTATGAAAAAAGTAACAATGATTACCAGTTACAATTGTCACTTTGGAGACAAGAGTGGTTACTCGCTGATGAAGAACATAAATTCCTGAAATGCGAGCATCCAAAACACGCAGCACTTTATTTACTACCCAAGTTACAAAAGAACAAAGAAACTCCACCAGGACGACCTATTGTGTCCTCCATTGGGAGCACTTATGAGAACACTTCCAAATACATTGACCACTTTCTGCGCCCCTATGTTAAAAAATTACCCTTGTATCTTCAAGATACTCGTGATAATTATTTAAGAGTTATTGAAAGGATTTAATGGGAGGAGAATATGTTGCCGAGTTAAATTCAAAAGACTGTAATTTAAGTTTTACAAGCACTATAGCTAATCAAACTATTGAATTTCTAGATGTAAATGTAAATGTACAGGAATTTATATAGCGCAAATCACCAACCGGTCTCTAAGCGCTTGCTTAGGGAACCCGTCCTGGTATTTCCCTGTGAGATAACCCCGGCAGGGTATTGGCAAGGTGAAAGCCAGGCATCCCGCCGCGAGGGGCTGTTGTGGAGATTAAGCAAGCTATTGCCCAGAGTCGCAGAGTGTGAACCAGTGAATCGAGTAGGCACCGGAGCGAGAATTGTCGAGTCCATGGACATTTTTTTAGGACTCAAGACCCCGCCGAGCCGGGAATTGAACCCTGGTCCCGGGTTGACCTCTGCTTCCAGGTCTGCCTTCTCTAACCAGTGAGCCACACTTATGTGGTTGTCAATGTAGAACAAGGCAGACTTATAAGTAGGCTGTTCCGCAAACCAACTGCTGGGAATAGTCTTTTGCATTCTGCTAGCTGCCATCCAAGAAATCTGATCTGAAGCATACCGTATAGGGAGCTATTACGGGCTAAAAGAAATTGTGGCTCAGAATCAGAATTTGAGAAAGACATCATCAACATGAAGGAAAGATTTTTGGAGAGGGAATACTCGAACAAAGTGATCAAACAGGACTGCGTCAAAGTTAAATCTGTTTTGAGGGAAGATCTCTTAAATCCAAAATCTCTACTTAGGCAGGAAGACAAGCCGATCAGGTTCATCACTGCATATTCAGATCAGTCATGGCAGGTGAGAAGGAGTCTTAAAAAGTATTGGCACGTTTTAGATCTTGATCCAATTTTAAAGAAGGCAGTAGGGAGTCAACCAAAAATTACCTTTAGAAAATGTCCAGCATTGAAAGACATTCTTTGCAGTACCATTATAAAGGAAGGAGAGAATTCAAGAACGATAAAAGGTTTCTTTAGCTGTAAGTCATGCAAGGCAAGCAAGAATAGTGTAAACAGGAAAGAACTCATCCTGTCTAGGACTCAGAAACCGTTTACAATCCAAAAGCATTTAACATGTAAATCAAATTTTTGTGTTTATGCTTTATGTTGTCCCTGCCCACTTGTGTATATTGGAAGTGCCATTCACCAAGTCAAAAAATGAGTCTTGGAACACATCAGGGCAATCATCAATGAGGATAAACAATATCCCATTGCAAGACATTTTAAAGAATTTAGTCAGAAAAATGTCAATTTGTTACAATTCTATGCCCTTGATAGGATTCCTAAATTGGTGAGGGTTGGGGATAGAGTAAGAGAGTTGCGACAATTGTAGTCCTGCAAGATCATTAAATATGACACAGTTCAACCATTAGGACTGAACAAGGATGAAGAAATGTCTACCCATTTAGGTTGAATGAGTTATAATGATCTTTATTGTCTCTGCTGTATACCATAAGTTCAGGTGTATATATTTTTGTATTCTGTAAATATTGAAGCTATAGGTTTGTTTTTAAATATGCACTTATATCACAGTGATCACACATTTTTTATATTTTTTGTAGGAGACGTACTGTCAGCAATCAAAAGAAATGAACAGGAATGCCAAAATGAAATGAAAAGACTGTGTGATTTGTTGCATAAGTAATTGGATTCACATGGAAATATGGAGCAAAACATGATTCAGTTTTTATGAATTGGTTAAGTTGATTTGATCGCCCACTTGGGCAGAATTGTAAATATGAACATAGTGCTGGCTACAAATGTTAACTACAAACTGCACTTGAGCTTCCCACTTGGGAAGAATTGCAGCCCACTGGGGCGGAAACACAATAGAATGTACATAGCATTTGAACACATTGCACTTTATTGTTGTTTGCAGACAACAATGTTGCAATAATTGAATTTCATTAATTGAATTTAACTAACTAATGAACCTTTATGAAACTGTGTCCCAAAACGCGTTTTTCCCATGTTAATTTCCATAGGGCGGTTGGCCTCACTTTTAGCTCGAAAGGCTGAATGGATTTGCACGAAACTTGGCAAAATTGTAGGGACTGTTAGCCCGATGTGCCTTTGCTAGGTCTCAATATATGTGCTACAGTGGATTTTGAGTAATTTAGGTTCAAAAAAAGATATATATCTGGGCGGAGCCTAACCACACATCTGATCTGATTGGCTGTCAGCACTTCATCCAAGAAGTGTTGGCAGCCATCTTGGGACCAATATACATGATAGCACCTCATTAAAAAGCATTGTAGTTAATAGAGGGTTTTAGGACTTTAGTTACATTATAAATCATTTGTTGATGGTACCATACTCGTTTTAGGAATTGTGGTGGGTTCTAAGGTGATTTTACCATGTGAAAAAACCTTCTGCTGTGATATCATGAATATTGTTTGAAAGAAAACTAATATCTCATGATTTTACCACTGTGGTTTGGAAGGGGATCTATAAGCTAAACTGAAAGCATATTTTCTGTAAATTCACATTATCTTTCTCAGTCATGTGAAAATGAAGTCTGACATTCTCAGTAAAACATGTACATCCAACAAGGACAGAGACTGTCAGTTGATTCCTTTGTGTTCTACTGCAGCCTTCTAGAGTGTTCTAAAGAACAACTAGAGCGCTAACAGTCCTACTTATTACAAAGGCATGGCACACCTGAAGCCATCTTGATTGGAATAAAGTGGTAACTCTTAAAACATTTAATTTAAAAAGAAACAACATGAGGGGGTATATTTTGCCATAGAAAGTATGATTAGTGCTGCAGAATGAAAAATTAGGGCACATTTTGAGTGACTGCTCAAATCCTTTTCTATTTCATTAAAACATTCTGACATCCAGTCTCCCAAAATGGCCACCAGAGACAAAAGAGCCCAAATGTAGCCCAAATATCACCCAGATGTAGCCCAAGTATAGCCCAATGACAGAATGTCCCAGAGTGTTCTAAAGAACAACTAGAGCGCTAACAGTCCTACTTATTACAAAGGTATAGCACACCTGAAGCCATCTTGATTGGAATAAAGTGGTAACTCTTAAAACATTTAATTTAAAAAGGAACAAAATGAGGGGGTATATTATGCAATAGAAGGTATTATTAGTGCTGCAGAAAGAAAAATTAGGGCACATTTTGAGTGACTTTTCAAATCCTCTTCTATTTCATTAAAACATTCTGACATGCAGTCTCCCAAAATGGCCACCAGAGACAAAAGAGCCCAAATGTAGCCCAAATATCACCCAGATGTAGCCCAAGTATAGCCCAATGACAGAATGTCCCAGAGTGTTCTAAAGAACAACTAGAGCGCTAACAGTCCTACTTATTACAAAGGTATGGCACACCTGAAGCCATCTTGATTGGAATAACGTGGTAAGTCTGAAAACACTCAATTTAAAAAGGAACAACTTGAGGGGGTTAATTTTGCCATAGAAAGTATGATTAGTGCTTCAGAAAGAAAAATTAGGGATCATTTTGAGTGACTTCTCAAATCCTCTTCTATTTCATTAAAAAAATTCTGACATGCAGACTGAAACATGCACTTTGAATACCAGCAGCAGACGTCCCTGGTGAGCAGTAGCTTTACTACAGTGATCTAATGTGCAACTAGAGTGCTAACATTCACAATTTATGGCAAATGTGTGACACATCTGAATGCCTTCTTGATGGAACCAAAGTAAACAAGCATTGAAAATGCAATAGATCTCGCCCTCGTTTAAGTTAAAGCCATTCTGTTTGTAATGAGGTGGCTTTTTAGCTTTGCTTTTATTAGTGTTTTTTCAACTTTCATGTAAATAACATGCATCTGTATGCATATAAGTATATGTATGCATGCATTTATGTTTGTATTTATATAGATATACAGATGATATATGTTTATATATGTATGTATATATATATATTCACTGAAAAAACCATAGGTTATAGACCATATATAGTTAGGAATTAGCATTTACAAAACCTTGAACATTCACTGAAAAAACCATAGGTTATAGACCATATATAGTTAGGAATTAGCATTTACAAAACCTTGAAAATTCACTGAAAAAACCATAGGTTATAGACCATATATAGTTAGGAATTCGCATTTACAAAACCTTATTTTACTCACACAAAACCATTGAAATTCCATATATAGTTAGTTGCACTAACTATATATCGCGCACCCGCAATCCACTGCTGATGATGTCACATATTACATCATTCATGACATGGTCAGTGACATCACTGATGACATCACTGATGACATCTCAAATGACATCACTGATGACATCACTGATGACAACATCCAGTGACTGTATGTTTCTGTAAAGTTAAAATATGTCTTACATATTGAAGAATGAGTGGATGTATAAGTGTCTGGATGAAGGATTTAGTAGGTGCATGACTGACTGTATGAGTGAGTGATTAAATGTGTCTCACTGAGTGCATGGGGTAGTGACTAAACTGTCTTAATTTGTGCATCATTATGTCTGTTGTTCTGTAAACTGTTGCATGTGTTGATAAGTAGCTATATGAGTAACTCTATGGGTTATTGATTGGTTGCCCAAGTATTTGTATGGGAGACTGAGTGTGTGTGTGGGTGGCTGGGAGGTGTATGACTCTGTGCATAGATGTGTGAGCAGTTGATTCACTAGATGTATGGTTTCAAAAGTGCATGTGGAAACAGCTGTATGGGCGGTTGACTGTGTGCATGAGTGTATTGGTGAGTGAATGGATATCTCAGTGCTACAAGTCAAAGTAAGTACATATGTAAAACACAGTACATGGGAGAGTTGACATATATAAATAACTGTGCATAAGAGCCAGTGAATGTGTGAGTGGCTGTATGGATCATTGTGAACTTGTATCAGGGATTGTATAAGAGAGTAAATATGTGTTAGTATATGTTTGAATAAGTAAAGTTTGTATAACTGTATAGTTGAGGAAATGGAGGTGTGATTGATTCTTTGCATGACTGACTAGGTGTGTGAGTAACTCCATGGATGAGTGACAGTCTGTGAGTGCCTGTTTACACTGATTGTATCTAAGGTTATATTAGAGTCTGAAGAGGTTCATCGTATTATCACATGAATGATATCATCAGTGATGTGATCAGTAATGTCAAATGAGATGTCATCAGTGATGTCATCAGTGATGTCATTTGAGATGTCATCAGTGATGTCATTTGAGATGTCATCAGTGATGTCATCAGTGATGTCACTGACCATGTCATGAATGATGTAATATGTGACATCATCAGCAGTGGATTGCGGGTGCGCGATATATAGTTAGTGCAACTAACTATATATGGAATTTCAATGGTTTTGTGTGAGTAAAATAAGGTTTTGTAAATGCGAATTCCTAACTATATATGGTCTATAACCTATGGTTTTTTCAGTGAATATATATATATACATATATATATAAATATATATATATATATATATATATATATATATATATATATACATATATATATAAATATATATATATATATATATACATATATATATATATATATATATATATATATATATATATATATATATATATATATATATATATATATATATATATATATATATATATATATATATATATATATATATCGAAGTACGATGGCCCCAGTGAGGGCTCCAAGCGCTCTCTTGGTGGCTGGCAGAACGGAACATTCAGTATACCACTCACAACAAAATGCTCCTTGAAATGATAAAAATGTGCCTAGAACGAAATGCATTTCTGTTTGATGAAAGGGACGGCGATGGGATTCTCATTTAGTCCATCGTATGCCTGCTTAACCATGGGGCTTTGGGAACAAGATTGGGCGTGGAACAGCAGCAATGAATGGTTTCAAAACAAAACGGTAACGTGGCTGTGTTATATTGACGACCTGCTACTGGTGTGGGATGGCAGTAAGGAAGAATTTGGTGAATATTTTAAATTCTGAATAGTTCGGATTACAACTTGAGATTCACATATGATATCAGTGAAACAAAATT
Organism: Lissotriton vulgaris; assembly: GCF_964263255.1. Taxonomy (NCBI): domain Eukaryota; kingdom Metazoa; phylum Chordata; class Amphibia; order Caudata; family Salamandridae; genus Lissotriton; species Lissotriton vulgaris. Next base: position 96,016,675 of record NC_141695.1, read on the forward strand.
TGTATTTTTAGATACGGAAATTTACATTGCCAGCAACGAAATACAAACCACACTGCATCGTAAAGCAACAGCAACAAATCGGGTGCTACATGCACAAAGTTTCCATCAGTCCAGCCTCCTCAATAACATCCCATATGGAGATTTCCTGAGGATAAAAAGAATATGCTCAGACAAAACAGAATGGGAGAAACATCAGAAACAGGCTGCATCAAGATTCAAAAAGAGACTTTACAATCAAGGGACAATTGATACAGCCTTGAGGAGAACTGAACAGAAAATTGAACTGAACTATTAAAAGAAAAAAGATCGACGAAGAAAATGTCATCAGACTTATAACCACCTTTTCGACTGGTAACAAACAGGTCATGCATGTCCTAAGAAAAAACTGGCACATCTTACAAATGGGCAGCACGGTAGCGAAGATTGTAGGTAACCATCTGAACGTTACCTACAAAAGAGCAGAGAACCTTCGGGACAGATTAGTTCACAGTCATTTCCAGCTTCAAAAAAAACCCAGAAACCTGGCTGACACCTAGGGATTTTTTCAAATGTACAGGATGTAAGGTTTGTGAAATTGCTCTCCAGAAAAAAAGAAATCCAAATTGCTAACATAAGAACATGGAAGATTCAACAACTTATAAATTGTAAAAGTCAGTTTGCAATTTATGTCATAGAATGCCCGTGTGCATTAAAGTATGTAGGGAGCACCAAAAACGAACTCAAAAAACGCATCCTGGAACATGCCAGGGCAACAGTGAACTGAGACCGAAGTAGTGCTGTCCCTAAACATATGGAACGAGAACACGCCAGTAATTGGAAGGAATTGAGGGGCATATTATCAAGCCTGTGCGCTAAAATTATCGCCGCTTTATCTGCCGTTTTCGGCTGATAAAGCGGCGATAATTTTAGCGCACAGGCTTGATAATATGCCCCTAAAATTCTATGCAATAGAAACTGTGGCACCTCATCCTCGCGGCGGAGACCGCGAAAGAACTCTGAGACAGAAGGAGTCGAGACATATTTTAAATTTCAGGACTCTCACACCGCATGATCTGAACCAGGACGAAGAATCGCACTATCACCAATAACCCCCGAACCCACACAATGACCATTGGAACTCTGTAACTTTACTGAATTTTATTAAATGATACTTCCCTGATTTAATGTTGTCTTTTTAACTTACATTATTTTCACTTGCACTCTTTGATGCACTAGAATACACTCCGCTAACATGCAGTTACTGCATTACATTGGGGCTCCAAACATTAAGAACGGGAGTTATCAGGAATAACCGAAGGGTGCCTAGGGACACATGTAATTTATACCCACCAGAGGGGAAAAGTAAATTGACAGAATGGCAACAGCCAGATTGATATCACAAATGCCCACCAGAGGGGGAAAGCAATCTGACAGAAAAACACCCACTAGAGGGGAAAAGCAATTGGAAAAACATCGCAAGCCGAACGGAAGGGGTAGGAAGCCATAATAACAGATAGCGGTAATTATTAAATTTCACAGTGGTCGTGGTCGTTTTTGGGTACAAAGGAGCTGGGAGTGCGCACGATTAATTTTGCGTACGCGCAAAAAAACGGATGCATATATATATATATATATATATGCATCCGTTTTTTTGCGCGTACTTAATCTCCCCGATGGCCCCCAGCACCTTGAGACCCTTACTGGTGATTAGTTTGTGCTTTACAAATACCGGATATTTCTGAATGAAAGAAACTGCATACAGGAGGAGGAATGCGGTTTCTTGAATTTCAATTTTATGAACTATTGTTTTCACAAACAAGTTTGTGCGTTATTGCATGACTATAACCATAACACATCACAACATGAGGCCCAAGTGTAGAAAAATCCTTCATAATAACATTTGATTTTAAGAAAGTACTATTTATGTTTATTTGGTCTGCCAATAAATATTTATCAACATTTTTTTAAAAAACTGACTACATTGATTTACTGATACAATGCCAAGAGCCTTGTTGCGTTGTCAGTTTTATTAAAAGTAAACAAAAAGTAGCTACATACATATAGGATATATATATATATATACATACATACATATAGGATATATATATATATATATATATATATATATATATATATCCTATATGTATGTAGCTACTTTTTGTTTACTTTTAATAAAACTGACAACGCAACAAGGCTCTTGGCATTGTATCAGTAAATCAATGTAGTCAGTTTTTTAAAAAAATGTTGATAAATATTTATTGGCAGACCAAATAAACATAAATAGTACTTTCTTAAAATCAAATGTTATTATGAAGGATTTTTCTACACTTGGGCCTCATGTTGTGATGTGTTATGGTTATAGTCATGCAATAACGCACAAACTTGTTTGTGAAAACAATAGTTCATAAAATTGAAATTCAAGAAACCGCATTCCTCCTCCTGTATGCAGTTTCTTTCATTCAGAAATATCCGGTATTTGTAAAGCACAAACTAATCACCAGTAAGGGTCTCAAGGTGCTGGGGGCCATCGGGGAGATTAAGTGAGCTATTCCCCAAAGTCACATGATGCTGAGCTGATCTGCCTCCGGCTCTTTGGATCGAACCATGAGCCCCGTGCTCTGGCACAGCCGCCCTGGCCTCTGCGCCACACCTCTCCCAGAAAGATCTACATTTTATTTTTAATTTTTTTATTGTTCATAAATTCTTAGTTGCAAAGCTCTCTATGTTTAAGTAGAAGTTTGTGTGATCGTAAAGTAACATGTATAATTTCTATAAAATGATTGTGCCAACATCATTCTACTGCATTCTATCTACACCGAAAGGAAAAGCTTTTGGTTTAATGCATCTAAATCTAAACTAAATGGCATTTTTGATATGCAAGGCAAACTACATCCCTGAATATTGGATTTTGCTGTACTTCAATTAAAATCGGACAAAGCAAACATATATTTCATATATTTGCTACTCAGAGGGAGTCCTCGGTTTTAGTGGAAATAAATTAAATTTGTAAACTGAAAACATGGCATATTACTTGTTACTTTAGTAATAAAAGTAGTAATGTTGATTTACCATGTTTACAATGTATAGTAAACTGTTATGAATATACATTGACATATAAACTTACTTTGTACATTTTAAAGCCTCAATTAGTTGGTTCTAAAAAAGGAGTATATATTAATAATGGGTATAATTCAAGGGGGCATCCGAATGAACGATAGGCCGTTAGAACTGGCCAAGGAGTTCACCTATCTAGGGGTTAACTTTCAAGACAATATGAGTGGGATCCGATAGATATAGCATCCCTTAAACATAGGCAACTGGCAGGGACTTTACACATGGAGCATAACTCTTCACATACTAAGCCCATTAGCCCAGTTTTAGAAATTTACAACATGAAACTCATTAGCTCAGCCCTCTATGGCTCTGAACTCTGGGGGTGCAAGAACCTACAAACTTTTACGTCTTCTAAAAATAGGTTCTTGAGAAAAATTTCTAGACTTCCACAAAGTACCCCTTTGTGCCCATTATTATTTGATCTGGGGAGAATACCAATTGCAGCAGTAGCTAAACCGACCCCTCCTCTTTTGGCGGAGACTCTGGACTACACCAGAGCTCGCAGGCTATGCAAAATGTTTCTCAGAAATAATAAGGGCTGATGCTTTAAATCGCATTAAATGGCTATGGGCGGTCAGAGACCTTTTGTCTAATATAGGTATGTCCTCCCTATGGTCATCTTGAAAATTCTAATTTTCCCACAAAGGAGGTTCTGAAGGCTAAATATTGGGAATGTTCTAGGCATACCATCAATAGACTAAGTGAGCCATCCTCTCTAACTGGCCTTTTCTTGGAACACAAAGCTATCCTGAAGCTGGAGACATACTGGGACCAAATTACGAAACCGCTAGACCGCAAACTGTATTTTCAGTTTGGGGTAGGCACATTGCCAGTGAGAGCATTCACTGCTAGATGGAATAAATCAACGATAGATATATGCCCGGTGTGTAAGTCTAGTAGCAAATCTTTGGCTCATCTTCTTTTTGTTTGTGCTTGGTATGTTGCTCCACGTCTCGTCTTGTTGCTCCCAATTTGTAAGCTCCAGGGCACCAGACAGGCTAGCGTAGCCGAAAGAATTATGCGGACCGATACCTCAGCAACAATTGCTGTTGCCATGGCAAAATTCATAGGGTGGTTATGGGTATTAAGGGCCCATTTAATACATCTAAGTGAGGATAAATATTGATGTGACCTAATACAGCCATATTTCATTAAGCAGTCCACAATAGCGAAAAACATTTATCTAGATCCAAATGAGTTTTTAACGTAGAGGGTGGACGACAACAAGTGTTTAACTTATCTAAAATTGTGATGTATTTTGTACATATTTTAAATGCTTTTATTATAACTTTTGTATGTGTTTTTATCAAGTTTTAGGATAAGTGTATTCACCTACATTTTTAAAGGCTAGGATTGCATGCACTATCACTCAGTTATGCGATTATGAGACTCTAAAGATGACCATAACAAGTGCGTGCATTTTATTTAAAAACATATATTAAAAAAAGTCTCCTTCTTATAACCAATTATCGAATTTACATGTTTTTCCTTTGGCAGCTGTTTTATCTAATCAATTCTGTCTGTACTTTTGTAAATGCTTTTATGACTTGAATTTGTCAAATAAAGCTGCTGTACCTCGCATCAACAAAACCACCATGGGAGGTAGATCCTTCTCCTACCTGGCAGCTATAACCTGGAACTCACTTCCCTTGCACCTTCGCCTCACTCAGAACCACCTAGCATTCAGAAAGCAACTTAAAACTTGGATATTCGACAAGTAATTCCCCACCCTTCTTCAAGCGCCTTGAGACCCTCTGGGTATGTAGCGTGCTATATAAATCACTTGACTTGACTGACTTGACTTGAATTAATAACTTTGCCTAGTTCTACTTTGTAATATAGCATTAGAAGAAAATGATTTGTAAATATACTAGCTTCAGGTTTGGTATAAAACGTATTAATCATTGTGGCATCCAAGGGAAGTTTAACCTGACATTCACAAGTACAGCTTAAACAGATTTAAATAGATAAGGGATAAAACCTCATAATATGGTAGCCAGTACTTTAGCAAAAAGTCTACAATAACATTTGATCATTAACATTGTTCAGTAAATTCTACAAAATCTTTCAAATGTCTTTGTGTGACTTTAGATTCAAATGATCAATTCCAAAGCAGAATGAGTACCAACTAAAAATCTCTAATATTTACAGCTTTTTGAATACTTCTAAAATGAGTTTTTTTAAATATTGTTTTTGTTTTTTAATATATGTGTTACATTTTGAGTAGTTATATTTATTTTTATTACATTTTGTATTTCTTTGTTCTGTAGCGGGTTGTGGGTTTATAGGGAAATAGAGAGGAAAGTAATTTAGTTGTAATAAATTAATTATTTTTTAATTATAAATAGTTTTTTAATTTTGATTTTATAGTTTTAATTTTGGGAAGTAACTTATTCTTAATTAATTGGTTGTCAATTAGTATTAGTTAATTAATTAATTGATAATTATATTAATTGTGTCATTTTGTTAGGAGTGGGTGGTGGGGTTTATAGGGGTAAAGGGTAGGAAGTAATTTATTTTTAATTAATTAATAATTATTTGTTAATTAATATTAATTAATTAATAAAAATTCAAATATGTTAATTGTGTAATTAATTTTAAATGTGAGTTGTGGGGTTTATCGTGCTGAAGGGTGGAAGTAATTTACTTTTAATCAATTAATAAGGAGTGGCTAATTGATATTAATGTATTATTTTAAAATTAATGATGGACATTGTGTAATGATTTTTAGGTGTGCGTTGTGGGGTTTATAAGGGTAGAGGGTGGGAAGTAAGTTATGTTTAATTAATTATCAATGTGTTGATCAATATTATTAATTGATCAATTGATACTTTTTTTATATAATTTTATTTTTGAATTTTCAAACAGAAACAAAAGTGCAGGCATACATTACAAATGCATTTTGTGCCCCATACATGTCTGCTAGTATTAAAAAAACAGTACATAAGCAGATACATCAGAAGATCATAAAGTCAGAACAATCCGACAGTGTGCACAGCATTCATATAAGGAAGATCAACCATCAGCAGAATGATTCAGCAGATAGGCAGTGAATGGATCCCATACATTACGTGGCCTGGAGGCAGTTGGTAGCTCTTCTGCATAACAAATGAGCTGATCACGGTAATAGGTAACATCATGCACCCACTGGGCCAATTTGGGTGCTGGCTTGCCATCCCAATTCATTGCAACACTACGTTTGGCCAGTTGCAAAGACATTGCCACAAACTTCCGAGTACCAGCAGGAAGTTTCAGAACATAACCCAACAGACACAGCTTTATATCACATACGATTACTTCAGCCACCATTTCAGTGAGGGCTGCCATCACGTCTTCCCAGAAGGCCGCCACCCTTGGGCAGGTCCATGCTAAATTTTAAAAAATCTGCGTTGTCAGATCCACAACGTCTGCAACAATGCGAGTCCCTCAAACCATATTTAAAAAGTTGCGCTGGTGTATAATACATTTGGTGAACGTATTCATAATGAATACGTTTAAAATTCCCATTGATCGCAAAACGACCAGTCATCACACAACATTCTTCCCATTCATCATCTGTAAGGGGTTGCGGGAGAATAGCATTCCATGTATCTCTAGAGCTCTGTACAGTCGCACCTTCATCTAGCTGTGAGGCAGAGTATAAGCATGAAACCAATTTAACTTTGGTTTGCGTTGTGTAAATAAGCTGCAAAGCAGCCAATGCTGATGGCTCTTCCGGGAAGCATGGATAAAGGGCTCGCATGGCAGATTGCAGCCTAGTGTAAACAAACGACGACATAACGACATTCACCCCTTCCTTTATAAAATCCTTTAAGGCGAGAAACTTCCCACTGGGAAATACGTCCCCAACCAGTCGCATCCCAACATCCTGCAATATCTTAAGGGAGCCCGTCTCGCTAGTTACAGAGAATGCTGAATGATGCAGCAAGGGCATAGCTGGAGCATAGAGCAGAAGTCGCTGCGCTCGTTTCCCCATGGCAGACCACGCACGAGCTCTGCACTGCACCGTGTCAGTTTCATCACGCTCAAACACTGTATGTGTGTTCACAATCATGGCCCTCAATGGTATCGGGTGGACCGCCCCAGCTTCAACCGCAACATGCAGTGTGTATCGCGGTGCATTCTGCCAATAATAGGCGTACTGTCCCTGTGCACACAAATAGTACAGGTGCATATCGGGAACCGTCAGACCACCCAACCCCTAAGGCTTTGTGAATGTGTCCCAGCCGACCTGCGACTTCTTACCCCCCATTCAAGAGTGATCAACAGAGACCGCAGTGTGGCAAAAAAATGCGACGTAAGAAGTACAGGCACATTCACGAACAAATATAGAAATTTTGGCAGCACAATCATCTTAATCAACGCAACCCTGTCAGCAAAGGTCAACGGCAACCTTATCCGCCGAGACACCTGGTCTTCGAGTTTAGATATTACCGTACCAAAAGTAGATCTAACGACAACTTGCGGGTCCCTATGAATCCAAACACCCAGGTACTTGACAGGGTCAGCTGACCATTCTAGGGGATAATTAAGTTCGAAGTGCTCAGTGTATTTCGTAAGTGAAAATACTATGGACCTATTCCAGTTAATGGCTAGACCAGATTACCACTCAAATCGTATATATTCACGAATCACCTGTTCCAGATGCTGTGCTGGTTCCCTCGCATATAGAACCATGTCATCAGCATACATGGAAATTGCTAATGGCCGTTGCCAAAAACGCAGCGCCGTCCCCGCATGTCTCTGTCTTAATACACAGGCCAGGGGCTCCAATACAACCGCGAACAGCTGGGATGAAAGTGGGCAACCCTGCCTGGTGCCACGTTTAATTGAAAAGACATCAGAAGGGTGTCCATTTACCCACACTTGGGCTACGGGTCAGTTTAAAGGAGTTTAATCCAATTGGTAAAAAAGTCTGGCACACCCATTCGATGCAGCACCGTAAATATATACATCCAGGCTATTGAATCAAACGCCTTTGCGGCATCTAAGAGAACCGCAGCAGTTGGTAGTTTGGGATTTAAAAGATGCATTACAGCAAACAGTGTATGCAGGTCGTGCACTGTAGAAAGAGTGGGAATGAACCCAGACGGGTCTGGCAAGACCATCACTGGTAGCAATAAACGCAACCTCGTCGACAAGACCTTTGACGCATAAGAAAATCCTGCTGTCCCTTCGACAACCAGACCAAAGCCACATAGTCCAAATAATATGCTATCTCCTCTTCACTCGCTGTGGGTTTACTCCCATATATATCTTTGTTGTGCGTGACAAATTGTCCCAGGATACCAGCAGTGTAAGAATAAACAGTGCCCCCACCTGATATCGCCTCAACCGTGCAGTACCTAGCCCAAGGTTCTACAATGCACCCTCACCATAATACCTGGCTTTACATCGCCGGGACGTGTATCTCACTTCCTCTTCTGCCAGCTCATTATACTCAGTAATTTGTGTTCGTATCACAGCCATAGCATTATCTGGCGTTTCTTTGTATTGTCGTTCCATCCGTACCAGATCCTGCTCTATCTTTTTCATTGAACCCCGTAAAGATTTAAGCACACCCGCCTGAAGACCTATACATGCCCCACGGATAGTTCGTTTGAATGCTTCCCATATAGTACCCAGACTTTGCACTGAGCCCAGATTGTCAGAAAAGTAGTTTTCTATGGCCTCCCTTACACCATTAAACCGGGATCTTGCAGTGCGGAGGGCTGTAGCTTCCATTGAAAAGGGGGTGGAGCGTATGCTGGTAGCTGCATGAGGAGGAACACCGGAGCATGGTCTGATAAAGTACGGGGTAAATGCACTACCCAGGAGATCCATGCATTGACATCCTTGGTAGCATGCCAAAAATCTATCTGTGACCATGAGTTATGTGTATGTGAATAGCAAGTTCCCTCCCGCGCCCCAGGGTGCTGCAACCTCCGAACATCAGTGAGATAAAAATCATGCATACCATCATGTGCCGCCTGCGCAGCTTTTTTAATAGCAGGGTCCCCTTGAGAGTGTTTATCAACCGTTTGATTTAGCACAACATAAAAATACCCCCGCACAGGATGGCAGAAGGTGGGAGCACATAGACTTTGTTCCATAGTACTCTAAAAAACGCTGGATCATCTATATTTGGTCCATAAACATTCACAATTGTAATTAATGTACCGCACATCCTACCCTGGACAATGATATAATGGCAATTATCATCAACATCAATATAGCTACTGACAAAGGAGATATTCTTTTTGACTAACACCATCACCCCACGAGTGTACGAGGAATAAGAAGAGGCAAATCGTGCCCCAGCCCATTTACTATCTATAGTAGAGGCGGCATGTGCATTAAGATGTCTTTTGCAATAGCACCACTTGGACATTATGTCGGTCCAAATATGCCATAACCTGTCTAGTTTCCCTCAGATTGTTCAGCCCTCTGACATTCCACGTAAGCCAATTAATCATCCCGTTCTCCATCATTCCTTACTCTGCTGTGGTATCGGAAAATACTGTACAATTAAATCTTATGAAACCATTGGGACCAAGGCAGCGATAATGTAGCCCAGAAAGCACAGCTGCACATTCAAACCCCCTGCAAAAAATACCCCCCACAGACCCAAGCACCCCAATCATGCTGAGGAAACCCAGAGCAATGCACATAAAAAAAAAACAATTGGGAGTAGTAAAAGCACTCACTAAACATTAAGGCAAGAAAGATCAGCTTGGTGTGTACCCTCATGGAGGACACCAGCGGCCCATCGATCCCCTTGGTGGAGTGAAGGGAGGTCGGGTTAAATGTCCCACCTATACGGCAGACACACACATGCCAGCTGTAAACTATCACAGAAAAGTCACATATTCAAAACAAGTCTGCATGTGATTCTGAAAATGTCACCAGTCCCTCAAAGAATAGGCATGTCCCCATTCCCCAACAGATCAATTGAAAAATTATTAGGGTAATTACTTTCTGTGGGTTTTGGTTTATAGGTTAATGTTTGGAGAGTAAATTAATTTTTATTTGTTTTATTTTGTTTTTTATTTAATAATATTTCTTTAATTGATAATTAATTTTGTTATTTTGGAGGTACGTTTTTTTAAAATTTAGATGTATGTTGTGAATTGTGTGGTGTTATAGGGTAGGAAATGTAAAAGCTTAAACTTATGTAATAATTAATGTTTTTGTTTATAAATAATTTCTAATTAAAAATAGTTATTTGTTTGTACATTATTCTTTTAATTTATTTAATATAATATTTATAGTTATTTGTTATATCTATTTAACATTATAATATGTTTCTGTCTTTTTTAATTTTTATTATTTTTATATGTTTTAGTCTTTTGTTTTTTAAAATATTTTTTGTTGTTGTTGTTGATATGTTGTTTGTTTTTAATTTTGAACTGACTCCAGTGGGAATATTAATTTTTACCCCTCCTCTATCGAACACTTCCTCTATTGTTGCATTAACTGGAGTGGAAATAACATTTTTCACCCTTCCGTTGTCCAACACTTTCCCTATTGTTGCACTAACTGGAGTGGGAATAGTACTTTGTACCCCTCGCTATCCAACACTTTCCCTATCGTTGCACTAACTGGAGTGGGAATAGTTTTTTTCATCCTTCCGCTATTCAACACTTTCCCAATCGTTGCACTAACTGGAGTGGGAAAAGTATTTTTTATCCTTCCGCTATCCAAAACTTTCCCTATTGTTGCACTAACTAGAGTGGGAATAGTAGTTTTACCCCTCCGCTATCCAACACTTTCCCTACTGCTGCACTTACTGGAGTGGGAATAGTCATTTTTACCCCTCCCCTATCCAATATTTTCCCTACTGTTGCACTCACTGGAGTGGGAATAGTATTTTTTCGCCACCGCTAGCCAACACTTTCCCAATTGCTGCACTTACTGGAGTGGGAATAGTAATTTTTAACCCTCCGCTATCAAACATTTTCCCTACTGTTGCACTCACTGGAGTGGGAATAGTAATTTTTGTTCCTCGCTATCCAACACTTTCCCTACTGTTGCAGTAACTGGAGTGGGAATAGTTATTTTTAGCCCTCCGCTATCCAACAATTTCACTACTGTTGCACTCACTGGAGTGGGAGTAGTAACTTTTAACCCTCCGCTATCCAACCCTTTCCCTACTGTTGCACTCACTGGAGTGGGAATAGTATTTTTTACCCCTCGTTATCCAACACTTTCCCTACTGGTGCACTCACTGGAGTGGGAAAAGTAATTTTCACCCCTCTGCTATCCATACTTTCCCTACTGTTGCACTCACTGGAGTGGGAATAGTCTTTTTTACTCCTCCAGGATCCAACACTTTCCCTACTGTTGCAGTAACTGGAATGGGAATAGTCATTTTTTTGCATGCGCTATACAACACTTTCCCTACTGTTGCACTCACTGGAGTGGGAATAGGAATTTTTACCCCTCCACTATCCAACACTTTTCCTACAGTTGCACTCACTAAAGTGGGAATAGTATTTTTTATCCCTCCGGTATCCAACATTTTGCCTACTGTTGCACTCACTGGAGTGGGAATAGTAGTTTTTACACCTTCTCTATCCAACACTTTCCCTACTGTTGCACTCACTCTCACTAGAGTGGGAATAGTCATTTTTATTCCTCCGCGATCCAACACGTTCCCTACTGTTGCAGTAACTGGAATGGGAATAGTCATTTTTATTCCTGCGCTATACAACACATTCCCTACTGTTGGAATCACTGGAGTGGGAATAGTAATTTTTACCTCTCCACTATCCAACACTTTCCCTACAGTTGCACTCACTGAAGTGGGAATAGTATTTTGTATCCCTCCGGTATCCAACATTTTGCCTACTGTTGCACTCACTGGAGTGGGAATAGTCATTGTTATTACTCCACTATCCAACACTTTCCCTACTGTTGCCGTAACTGAAGTGGGAATAGTAATTTTTACCTCTCTGCTATCCAACACTTTCCCTACTGTTGCACTCACTAGGTGGGAATAGTCATTTTTATTCCTCAGCTATCCAACACTTTCCCTACTGTTGCCGTAACTGGAGTGGGAATGGTAATTGTTATTCCTCTGTTATCCAAGACTTTCCCTAGTCTTGCACTCACTGGAGTGGGAATAGTATTTTTTACCCCTCGCTATCCAATAGTTTACCTATTGTTGCACTCACTGGAGTTGGAATAGTAATTTTTACCTCTCTACTATCCAACATTTACCCTACTGTTGCACTCACTAGAGTTGGAATAGTCATTTTTACCCCTCCGCTATCCAAAACTTTCCTTACTGTTGCACTCACTGGGGTGGGAATAGTCATTTGTATTCCTATTCTATCCAACACTTTCCCTACTTTCGCAGAAACTGGAGTGGAAATAGTAATTTTTACCCCTGCGCTATCCAACACTTTAACTACTTTTGCACTCACTGAGGTGGGAATAGTAATTTTTATCTCTCCGCTATCTAACACTTTCCCTATTGTTGCACTCACTGGAGTGGGAATAGTATTTTTTACCCCTCGCTATCCAACAGTTTCCCTACTGTTGCACTCACTGGAGTGGGAATAGTCATTTTTATCCCTCCGCTATCCAAACTTTCCCTACTGTTGCACTCACTGGAGTAGGAATAGGAATTTGTATGCCTCTGCTATCCAATACTTTCCCCACTGTTGCACTCACTGGAGTGGAAAATGTAAGTTTAAAGACTTTTAAATAGTTTAATGTTTTAATGTATGTCATGGTTTTTATTTGATTTTATGATATTGGTGTATGTATATATATATATATATATTTATTTGTATATATTTATGAAATTATAAAATAAATTAAAATGAATAGTTTATTAATTTTTTTAAAGTAAATTTATATATAAATATACATATATATTACATTTTCGATACATATGTTTACATTTTTTAAATTACTTTTATTTGTTATATTTGTTAAAATGTATTTTAAATCTAATTTGTTTTCAGGTGAATTTATTATTTAATATATTTATTATTGTTTAGATATATATTAAAATCAATATTTCATACAACTACATTTTTTACATCAATATTATTTTTTCGATATTTTTGTACTTACCATTTTAAATATCGATATTTTTTACATCGTTATTTATAACTCAAACTTTTAGTATGGGGATATTTTGGAGGTCGATATAAGAGGTGTGGCGCCACGGCTAGGGCGACTGACTCCGGAATCTGGGGATCACGGTTCGATCCCCGGCACCGGTGGCAGATTAGCCCAGCACCATGTGACTCTGGGCAATAGCTTGCGTAATCTTCCTGACGGCCCCCAGCGCCTAGAGACCCTTACGGGTGATTGTGCGCTTTACAAATGTGGATTATTTTTATTATATCAGTGAACCTTCCTTACTGCGGTGCTGTGTCCATGAAGAAAATGGCACCCAGGGATGATGCTTAGAAAATTCAACTACGGTGCAAGTGCTGCGTTGGTTTTCCAGTCACAGAACAGGCACTGTTTCGCTCTTGTGTGGCGATGCAGTGATAAAACGGGCGTTGGAAGCAGATGCATGGATTTACTTTGTTCTTAGCAGCAAAATAGCCCAGAACTGGAATTGGCACTACATGGCAGGTCAGAGCTCCCAGCAGAGGAGTTCAGGGACTGCAGATGAAGTCGTTGATGTCACTGAGAATTCCAACAGGACGCAAGCCCACACAAGCCCTTGGAGAAACTTGGAGAGCAGGATATAGAAAGAAAAGTCCAGTCCTTTCACTGCCCAAGATAGAGGCAGCCGTAGGCCAACACAGTAGAGTGGCAGTCCCTCTTGACAACTATCCAGCTCTTCTTGGCAGAGTCCTCAGTCCAGATGTATTCTAAAGTTTTGGTGTCAGAGATCCAGTACTTATACCAATGTTGCCCTTTGAAGTAGGCAAACTGCAAAGGAAAGTCTTTGTAGTGCACAGGACCTTGCCTTTCCTTTACCTGGCTCCAGACACACTACTGGAGGCTGGAGACAGCTTTGTGTGAGGACAGGCACAGCCCTATTCAGGTGTCAGTGACAACTCCTCTCACCACTCAAGTTCAAGAAGCCAATTGGCCTGGTTATGCCCCTTCAGGATATGCATGCCTCAGCTCCCTTTGTGTGACTGTCTATAGTAAATGCACAACAGCCCAATTGTCAGCCTTCCCAGACATGGATTATAAAGACAGACAGAGACATAGAATGGTTATGCAACAAAATGTACACTTTCTAAAAGTGACACTTTCAAACAAACAATTTAAAAACCAACTTCACCAAAAGATGTATTTTTAAATTGTGAGTTCAAATACCCTAAACTCCATTCTCTCTCAGCTCCCAATGATAAACTACACACAAAATATATTTTAAGTCAATCTCCATGTTAACTAATGGGAGAGATAGGCCTTGCAATAGTGAAAAACGAAATTAGCAATATTTGCCCTATTAGGACATGTAAAATACACCAGTGCATGTCCTACCTTTTGAATACATTGCACCCTCCCCATGGGGCTACCTTGTGCCTACTTGAGGGGTGACGTACATACATTTAAAGGGAAGGTTTGGGCCTGACACTTGCCTGGTTGAAAGGGAAACGGCCACTACAACGCGGCCGTTTCCACGAATACCTTAACCACGCATGCAGTACAACGCATGCGTTGTTACCACGAAAGCCTTTGCCACGCATACCTTTACTACGTGGTATGTAGTAAAGGCATATGTGGTAAAGGTTAAAAGTAAAAAAGGGGGCTTGGGGGGGTTTTCCCCCCCATAAATAAAACTCACCAGAAGTCACGTCGGGATATGCAGGCAATCAACGTCGTTTAAGAGAAAACGGAAAAAACTTCTGCTTCCTCTTAACGACGTATGACGTCACAACGGAAGAATTAGAGGAAAAGCAAATGCGTAGAAATACCATTCCGTTGTAACGCATGCGTGGTAAAGGCATGCGTTGCAACGGAATGCGAAGTAAGAACATACAACCGGTTGAAATGGCAGGTTAAAACTGCACACACAGACACTGCAGTGGCAGGTCTAAGACATATTTGCAGGGCTACTCATGTGGGCGGCACAATCAGTGCTTCAGGCCCAATAGTAGCATTTGTTTTACAGGCCCTGCACAGGGTAAACTTTACTAGGGACTTACTAGTAAATCAGAGATGCCAATCGTGGATAAACCAATCACCAATACAATTTATACGAGAGCACTTGCACTTTAGCACTGTTAGTATGGTACCCAGAGATCTAAAACCAGCAAAATGAAATCCAGCATACAGTCAAAACGACAGGAGGCCGAATCAAAAAGACAGGGGAAACCACACCAGGAATGCCAGGTCTAACAAACATGTGTAAACAGTGACACTATGAATTCACCACAAAAAGCTCCACATCGGTTTATATACAAATTAGGATTATTCATAGGCAAAAAATAGGACCAAAACCAATCAGTCTATTCTGAGATATGACTTTTACCAAGTTAAATATCAAAGCAAAAGTAGTGCTTCAAGCATTTCCATCATGCAGGAAGTACTTTGATCTTGGCTAGACTAGCAGAGTTCCTTTAGAACATTTACGTTATTACTTTTAGCTGTGCTCCTCTCCTTAGGGCGAATGGCTGTTAATGCGTTTACAGAATCCAAAAAGTGGCGGTGAGAATCACCCTCAAGGATGCGGGGACTGCCTGGGTCCAGTTTGGGCAAGATAAGAAAGTGTGTCTGGCGAGGAGCAACCAGGTCCCCATGCCCACAGTACCTTCTGGTATACCCGTATCAGCTGGGAGGGGAATCACGCTGTTGCAAGGCTTGGCAGGGGACGTGTGGCAATCTGTCATCGACCCTGAAGTTATTGTGCAAGGTGCGCTCAGCATTTGGAGGTTGTCAGGCAACCAGGGGGCATCCACGCTGGTCAAGGCTCTTTGCAGGTGCCCGTGTTGAGCAACGCTGCTCTTCTTGCACGCGGCACCAAGGAGGCGCTCTTTCTCAGCCCACGGGGAACACCCAGCCAAGAAGGACGGCTCACTGTTGGATGGCAATGTAGGGGTGGAAGTAGAGCACAGCAGTCACTCTCCCCTGAAGGCGTTTGGAAAAGTGGATCTCTAGCTTTGTCAGTAATTGGAAAGCAACCAATGAAGGTTCTGCTCGGTCAAATGGTGTGAGGGGCTGGGATCGCTTTTCAGAAGTGTCAATCCCTTACAAGCTCTGGCAAATCAGCCTGTGGTTTTCAGCTGTGTCAATCAAAACATGCTCCACCAGTGGAATGCTTGCTTTATGGTACAAGCTCTGCACTTCCGGGGTAATAGGAGAGGTGCAGAAAGCAAAGGTCTTTGATAGTCCTGATACCTTGTGAAGAACAGGGGGCAAGCCAGCAAGCCCTTGGAGTCACTCTGATAATGTTTTTAGTCCTTCAGTCTTCTTGCAAGGTAGACGTCAGCAGGCAGCAGGGCAGCTCAGTCAAGCATGGAAGCAGTACCTCAGAACAGTTAAGCACAGCAAGATAGCGATCCTTCAGCACAGCCATTTCTCCAGTTAAGTGTTTTCCATGCCAAGTAGCGTACTGATTTGATAGGGCCAGAGCCATCATACTATACTCAAAAGTGCCTTTGATGTAGGGGATGATTTTAAAAAAAGCCTTCTGAAGTGCACAAGGATCCTTTTCAGCCTGGCCTTGTCTCCAGGCTAGCAGTAAGGAGTAAATCAGCCCTTTGTGTGAGGGCAGAACACAACCTATTCAAGTGTAAGTGTTAAGCACCTCTCCTGCTCCCTGCCCAAGGAGGCTATCAAGATGTAGAATATTGTGGATGTATCCCCTGTCACACCCAGCCCTTCATGTGTTGTGGCTGTCTAGAGCGTATGCACAAAGAGTAGCTGTCACCAGATGTGTATTGGAGACTGCAGGCACACAGAGTAAAATGAAGAGCAGAGAAATGTCACTTTCTAAAAGTTGCATTTCTAGAATGGTAATGCCAAATACAACTTTACCACTAAAGAGAATTTATCATCACCATTCCAAAGATATTAAACATGAAGTTGCTACTCCTTTACAATCCGAAATTACAGCTTAAAATGTATTTCAAGGAATTCTAAATGCTAGCCTATGGAAGGAGTAGGCCTCACAGCAGTGAAAAATGAATGTGCCAGGACAAGTAAAACTTCTAAGTACATGTTGTGCCTCTTAGTTACACAGCACCCTGCCCTTAGGGTTACTTAGGGCCTGCCTTAGGGGTAACCTATGTGTAATAAAAGGTGGTTTGAGGACTTGGCAAGGTCTTAAATGTCAAGTCCAAGTGGCAGTCAACTGCTCACACAGGACCTGCAATGGCAGAGGCCTCAGACAGGCTTCAAAGGCTGTGCTGTAGGCTCACTAGTGGCAATTAAATTGCAGGCCCTGGGTACAGATGGGTATCACTTTACAAGAGACTTACAGGTACACTAAATAGGCCAATATGGTATACATCAATGTCAACATGTTTAGGGGGGAAACACATGCACTTTAGCACTGGCTAGCCATGGTAAAGTGCTCAGAGTGCTAAAGCCAACACAAAGATACGGTAAAAATGGGAGACAAAAGGCAAATATTTGGTGGAAAGACCGCCCTAAGGTTGACAGGTCCACCCTAAGGATGACGTGTCCCCCCAGCTGGAAGTGGGAAGAACTACCCAATGTCTAGGAAGTTCTCATCACTAAGGCAGAAGAACCTGGACAGACCATCAGCTTTGGCATGGTATACTTCTTGCCTGTGTTCCACCTTGAAGGGAAATGGAGCACCGCAACTATTTTAGATTCTCACCCCTCTTTCGCATGAGCCACCTGAGGGGCTTGTGCTCTGTCTGAATCTGGAAGTGAGTGCCAAACAGTTATGGCCCCAACTTTTTCAGTCCCCAGACCACATCAAAAGCTTCTTGTTCTATTGTACTGCACCTCTGTACGCTGGGGAGTAACCTCCTGTAGATGAAGGCTACCGATTGATCCAGGCCCTCTTCATTCAGCTTTTAAAGTACTGACCCTATACCATCCTCTGAGGCATCTGTCTGAACGATAAACTCCTGGGAGAAGTCAGGGGCCTTGTGCAAAGTGGATGTGCACATGCCTTCTTTCAGGGAGTCAAATACTTTTTGGCATACCTCTGTCGAAATCACATTCCTGGGCTGCTTTCTTGATGTCAACTCTGTCAAGGGTGCAACAATGGTGCCATAGCCCTTGACAAATCCCCGACAGTACTCAGTGAGGCCCAATGATGCTCTGATCTCAGTCTGGGATTTGGGAGCTGCCAGGCCATGACGGTTTCTATCTTGGCATGAAGGGGTCGCAACTTTCCCCTACCCACCAGGTGTCACAAGCACACCAAAGACCCTGCCCTTTCTGGCACTAACTGGCCTTGATAGGCATGCCTTTCGCAGGGCCTGAAGCACTTCCCAGAGGTGAAATAGGTGGTACTACCAACTGCTACTGAAGACAGTTATGTCATCCAGGTATGCAGCTGAGAAGGCCTCCAATCCATCAAGGACCTGGTTCACCAGCCTCTGGAAGGTGGCAGGGGCATTCTTTAATCCAAAGGGCATCGCCTTAAATTGATCCTGGCCCTCTAGAGTGGAGAAGGCTTATCTCTGGCTCCCTCTGTTAGGGTGGTCTGCCAGTACCCTGATGTAAGATCAAAGGTGCTTAAGTACTGGGCAGTACTGGGCAGCCCCCAAACTGTCAGTGAGCTAATTCACCCAAGGGACAGGATGAGCATCAGTCTTGGTCACAGAATTTAGCTCTCTGGAATCCACCCAGAACCACAGTTCAGGTGTAGTGCCTAGTGTGGTAGCTTTTGGTAACAGAACATGGGCTACTGGAGGGATCCATCGCCCCAAATCCAGCAACTTATAGACTTCGCTCATGATGCTTAAATCCAGCAACTTAGAGACTTCGCTCATGATGCTGGCCCTCACCTTATCCGACAAACAGTCAAATATATTCTTTGCAAGGAGGTAGTCCCCTGTGTCCACATCATGGGTGCACAGGTGGGTAATACCAGGAATAAGGGACAAAGGGTAGGAGTACTATTCCAAAACTTGGCACCAGTTCCTCTGCTGTTCAGGAGTCCGATTTTGGGGAAAGGATCACTCCTTCCACAGACCCACCCTACTCCTCTGAGGCTAAGAGGTCAGGGAGAGGTTCACTCTCCTCATTTTCTGCCCCAACTGTCACCATCAGCAGGGTGAGCTCAGACCTCTCAAAGTGTGGTTTGAGGCAATTGATGTGAAGCACCCATTGGGTTTGTCTTAAGGTCCACCACATAAGTGGCCTTACCCTTCTCAATGAAATTGTAAGGCCTGGACCAATGGTCCTGAAGGGCACTGGGCTCCCTGGGTTCCATTACCCACACTTTATGTCTAGGTTGTAATTCCACAGTGGTAGAATTTTGGTCATACCACTCCTGCATTACAGCTCGACTGGTGTTCAAGTTGTTAGAAGCTTACTTCCACAACTTAAATATTTGGCTACGAAAGGCCAGCATGTAGCTCACTATATCCTGGGTAACTTTCCTGGGAGCTATCTCCCACTCTTCCTTCACCGAGCTGAGAGGTCCTCTGACAAGGTGACCGTACAGAAGCTCAAAGGTGCTAAAGCCCATTCCCTGTAAGCAAACAGCAGGCAGGGCAAGAGTAAATCCCACTTTTTCCTCAGGCAGACTTCTGATCATGCCTTTTATGCCTTTTATCATTGTTTTGCATCTATTGACAAGTCTATTTGTCTAGGGGTTGTTAGAAGTTTAAAACCTGTAAGTAATTCTACACTCTTTCACATGCACAAGAGGTATGTATTTCTCATAGATACGGGAGCAACCTGATCTTGTATTAGAGAGGAAGACCTTCCAATTTCTAATAGATCAATGGACACACATGGATTCTCATGGCAGTAATGAGGGTTACATTTACTAAACCACTGGAGATGGAAATTGGAGGGAGGTATATTGATGGCTAATAACTGTTCTCTCCAGCTGCCCCAGCTAATCTGTTGGGGAGAGATGTTATGGCCAAGTTAAATATGACCATTCATTTGGAGCCTAATGGTACTTTTATTTGTTCTACCCCTGGAGTTTCACTTTCAAGGATCATTGCTGTATCAGTAGATTATTGTACTGGAGATCAAATCAGAGCTCCATCTGCTAATATGTAGGCATTTACCACAGCAGTGTATGCAATCATAGCAGAGATGCAAGAGTTATTGCGAAGGGAGGTCCAGCTGCCCATAGCAATATTTTTCCGGCGACAAGGGCACGATTATTGGATACCTGACTGAGTTAATATTGCAAATAGAGGCCGTAGAGGTAAAAAACAACCGGTCTTATAGCCAGTGACTATAACCATGTTTCATTGGCAAGTGTTATAGTCATTGAGCCAGGTAGAATGGTAAGGGAGATATTGGATGATCAACTGTTTGATGAGTATTCTAAGAAAACAGTTGTAATCTTTCAGGATGGCATACCATTTAGTACAATATTGGAAGTAAGGACAACCACATCAGGTAGAGCTTTTGATTTTGGTAGGGATGCAGATCGTTCCCAAGTACCAGACACCTTGTGGATAAAGTGTCCCTGTGATGTAGGCCTTATTTGTACTGTTACACCATTCAGAATTACATTAATGGAAATTGCTTCTTACCTAGAGTAAGGCAGTATCCTCCTTCTAAAGAAGCAGATGCAGGAATCACCCCTATACAGGCAGTGCTAGAGCAATTAATCTAGCCAAGCAGCAGAGGATCCTATACCAGGTCGCAGTGAATATTTTGTTGGTGGTTCTTCTACTATGGACCAGGATACAGGAGTAAGACACACAGGTACAGCAGTAGTTAGAGCACAACAGCATGATTCTTCAGACACCCTCCATATAGCAGTGCAGTTACACTACCAGCACATTATTCTGCGCAATAAGCATACTTGATAGCCTTTTTAGCTGCTCTTAAGCAAGGAACTGGAAAAGTAATCACAATCTTTTCAGATTCAGCTTATGTGGCTACTATTGTACATTCCAGCATTATGAGATGGAGCAGGAGAAGTTTCCTAAAGTCAGATGGAAGTCTTGATATGCACAGGAATCTCCAAGAGGCTCTAATAGAGGCACTTGCATTACCACAGGCAATGGCAATTATGAAATGTGCAGCATATACAAGTGGGCAGAATTTTGAATCACAGTGTAATGACCTAGCAGATTTGGCAGCTAAAGATGCAGCTAGGCACACATTCCGCCTGTGCCATCAGGTTCACATCTCCCTTTTTTGGTGGCTCACAATGCCTTGGTGTCTGAATTAGAATCTAACCCTACCATAGACAATGGCATGCCTCAATATGCTGAGACAGCACGTTTAGATCTTTGAGAGTGGCAGGAAGCTACTCCACCGCATGAGAAACAGTTATGGGAGGACAGAGGATGCTCCCAGTTAGGGGATGGCCTAATATATAAACAAAAATCTGCAGGTAAACCAGTGGTGCCTCAGGCTTTACTTATGATAGCTTTGGTCAGTTGCATTTAGCAGCCCACAAAGGGAGAGAATGTTTGAAAATGCAAATACAAGACTGATTTGTTCCCAATTTGCATGCTATGCTTACTATGTATCTTCATAATTGTTCTGTCAGCCAACAATTCTCTCCCAGTCCCACATTGAGGTGATAAATTCTACCATTCCACGACCACACAGTCCTTTTAAAGCTCTCCATATTCATTTTGAGGATATGTTTGAAAGGTGCAACAACTATCGGTATCTTATAGTTGTAGTTTGCCCTTTTTCTTGATGGATTGAAGCAGTACTGTGCTAAGTCTGCTCCTACCTTTCTGATTCTTGAGGTGGTTCTATGCTGGGGAAGTTCAGAAGGGATAAGATCTTGCAACGCCACAATTTATTAATGCAATCGTCACACATCTTACGACAATGTTAGGGATAAAACATAAACTATCCTCTGTTTATCATCATCTAAGCAATGACATTGTTGTGCGCCTAAACAGCCTGCTGAATAATAAGATCAGCAAGAAATGCACCACGTTGCATAGGAAGTGGTGTATTGCCTACTATTGACACTCTTATCCCTTAGGAACACACCTAGTTCTCATCATCACCTGACACCTCACTCGATAGTGACAAGGAGGCCTGTGAATGTGCAAATATCTGCCACTGGAAGTAACGTATCAGGAGAAAGCAAAGAAGAAATCTTTAAAGATTAAATGCTGTTGCAAAGTAATTTCTAAACAGGTAACCAAAGAGAAGGAGACGCGCGCCACCGCTGAGGTCGACCTTTCAGTTGTGAACAAACGAAATACAATTTTTGTTAGAAGTTTTGACCGAAAATGGTTAGAGCCCGGGTCCGATGGACCTTTCACAGTGACAATGGTGACCCTCACTGTCATCAAGGTAGATTGCAGGAAACCTTGGATTAATTTGAAAAACATTCATCTAAATCCAGCATCACGCTAAGTACCACAAGCCATTTAAATGGAACAAGAGGGGGAAATACTTCCCTACACCTATGCTTTTGCACAATTGCTTGGATCAACAGAACGAAAAATATGTATTTTTCTTTTCTTTTCCTTTTTTGGCTCTTAATACTATATTTTCTATTGTTTCTCTTCTATAGCAATGTATCTTTTATCTCTACCATCACACACCTGCGAAGAGAACTCTATTCACGCTAATGTGTCCATAGTGTTCATACCAGATTATCATATAATATGTGGAATCAGCACGTCAGACAGAGGTTCAGAAAGTACTAATGAATCATGTTTCATCTATTCTTTAACCCCTCATGCCACAGAATTAGATAGGCTGCATCCAACTAAAGAAGCACCCCCCAAGCACAGCTATATGTCTTTTGTATCTCTACTTGTGTGGGATTAAGCCCCAAATGCAACTAACACATGTTAAAGTAGCACACTTTCTAGTCAATGCCACAAAATGACTAATTTGCAGCAGTTCTATATATCCTTACAGATAGACAGAACATTAGGATGAGATAGCACAAATGAATAAAACATTTCATCCAACTACTGTAGAATGTATACTGTGGTCTCAGATTGATGGTTTTTAGGAGTAACACGCTTGGTTGTGTGTAATAGTTATTTAGTGAATCCTGTACCCCCAGATTGTGCTCATAGGACATGATTTAGAGTTACTGGATTTGTTTTTACTCATGATCAATGGCATTCTGATACCGAATTTTCCTTTAGGGTCATGTTTTTATAGAAAGGTACTGATGTTAGTCAGAATGCAGTGAAAATGTGTTTGTGTATATGGGATGATAACGTTGTGCCTTACAGTTGGATAGATAGTACAGTAAGACCTCAGAGAATCATGAGATAAACTTCTGCTTCTTAATGTTTCAGAGGAAACATCACAGTTAATGTAGGATACAATAACAACTGTACTGCCACAATAGATAACTCCAACATGCAGGGGGGCACCTCCAGCCTCATGGACTATTATTGGCAGTTTAGAGAACTACTGTATGCACAGTTACCACCAAACTGGTGAGGCCTCTGTACATTGATCACCTTGTACACCCCTGCTTTGTTAATTCCTGGAGTCAATGTATCCAATGCCTTTGTTAGATCATCATCATAGGAAAAAACTGCAGAGTATTAGGGCTCTTTTACTTGGAATTCTGTTCCCTAAGGATACCGGTTGCTTAGTGACACACAGTCGTTATTTGTTCAGGCTAAGGCAAATGCTTGATGGCTTCGGATAACTTAATGGGAATTGCTGAAGTGCATCAATACAGCAAAAGATGGGTTTAATGCCATAAAGGAAGAGCTGCGGACTATGAGAATGATCATAATGCAGCACTGTTATGTACTTTACCATATAACGGCCATGGAAGGAGGGGTAGGTTCCAAGATAGGAACTGCTTGCTGTACATATGTCCCAGCAAACAATGGAACTTTGTGGGCAATACTGGTCACCTAGTTCCAAGTGCAGGCAAATCTTTAGAACCAGTAGTATCAACAAGAGGGTGGAAGGTAATAGAAGAAAATAAAATGTAAATAAGCAACAGCAGTCAACAATAGAGAGAATCACGCAGCTATATGTGGTGAAAGAGAAGTGTTGGCCTAGAATCTCGTGCTGATAAGAGAGAGGGGAAGAGTTCACTTGAAAATAGAATGCATGATCATCAAGGTCGTAGTTAAAGGAAAACCTGTGTTTGGCAAGCTTAAAGGAATGTATGGCTTAGCACCCAGGCACATATTCTGTTGTCTCAGTAAATCTAAAACATGATTGAAGAATGGGAGCAGGAGATTGGGAGCAGAATGATAAAGCACAAATGCAAATACACACTCATCCTAGAGTAGAGAATAGTTAGTTTGTTAAGCATTGTTAGAATTGCAGTATATGATGTAAAGAGAATTACGTTAAAGTTTAGTTTAGGGTCACAGGTGACTTGATATTTTTTCGCAACATATATATAACCACTAAGTAATTCATTGTTTAATCTTTTGATCAAACATTGTCTGACAATGTATAAAAGTAGCTGTCTGTGAAACAGCAAATTGAGACCGTCTGTTTACCTGTGTGGAGCTAGTTGCTCTCCCCCCGCAACAGTAAAAGCTGTTTTTGGCTTGCCAAGAGAAGTCTTGTCTTTTTGTTTTTAACGCAACTACAAAGATAGAAAAGCACAGTACTCA
This sequence comes from Lissotriton vulgaris, assembly GCF_964263255.1. NCBI lineage: Eukaryota > Metazoa > Chordata > Amphibia > Caudata > Salamandridae > Lissotriton > Lissotriton vulgaris. The sequence continues at coordinate 96,041,382 of NC_141695.1, forward strand.
GAAGTATAAAAATCCAACTTCATAGAATTATATAATTCTCAAGCACGTATCTTACATCCTTAATAGACACTTGTCTTATAAGCGAGACAGCAAAATAAATACATTCTGTTTAAAATTAAAACTTTTACGTCCTTGTTATTTCTTTTTCGCCTTTATTCAAAAGTCTTCAAGTAGCTAGACGAAACAGGAAGATTCAACCAGAACAACAGCGTTTCATCCCAATTCATACGGGACGTCTTAAGGGCTCGTGTGATTTCAGTATGATTTCAGCTCATGATAAATCCGGCTTAGCCATCAATTCACTTCACGTTCTCTTTTCAAAATTCTCTCTCACACCTCCATTATATGTCTATAAACAATCAATCCTTATGATTTATGTGATATTCTCTGTCAGGCCTTAAGCTTACATGGCCCCTTAACACGCAATTAAAAAGGACTTCAGTGTTTTAGACAGCTTACTTCTGTTCGGCACAGGGGGCATTGTGCGCCTTCTGAGGTATTCAGTCGCGTGTCGACAAGTATATAAGTTGAAGACAAGAAACACATTCAAATATGCACTTCTTACTACAGTGTCAAAACATGCAACATACGTTCCACAACTAGTTGAGAATGCAGGAGTACAAAAACTGTTAGCATAGTGACACATCCACATCACATGAAGCAAAATGTCATATCAATAATCCCTCTGGATGAAGAGCCACGAGCATATCCCCCCACCACTGCTGGGAGGAGTTGTATGAGATGTCCCAGGTCCATGGGCTTTGTCAGCAGACCCCATTCCTCATCCTATACATGGTAAAATGTACATCAGATGTGCAGTGTCATTCTCATCACTGGATGAATCACTATCCAAGTGTCGGGCATCTAGCCCGCCTCACCATGACATTTAAAAGGCACCCTTGTCCTCTAGCAGCTGTGACACTTTTTGGAGTCTGGGTTCTAGGGCCTTACCAGGAGATAATGACAATGGACAATGTCCTCCGACCACAGACAAAATGTTCAGGCAGTACTCCTGGACCGTGCAGAGAACATGCTCGCTGGTCACTTCTCACATGACAGAAATGTACTAAGGTACTTGCTAAACTACTACAACATGTACATTTAGTGCGCTACAGCAGGGCTCATGCCATTCGACTCTTGCTGAGGTCTGTGGTACCAATTGATACAGACTGCAGAGGCCAGCAGAGTTAAAGCCAATGCATACAGGGCAAAAAGTAAGAGAGCTGCAGGACAATCCCTGTCAATAGTGGTGAAAAGGCAAAGGTTAATTGAAGTAGTCACCAACAGTTCATGTTGCTGGTAAGTGGTTACGAATCCAAGAAGGCACAGGCTAATATAAAGGCAATCAGTTCCAAAAGTCGATCCAAATCATCTTCAGCAAAAAGGACTGCCATCCAATCCAGAAGTATGAAGGAATAGATGTGCTCCACCCACCACGAGGTTGAGAGGAGCCTCCATTGGCAACCTGGGAGAGTTTCAATATAGTCATGGCACAGGAGCCATTGGTAAACGCACAGGTGCAGCAGGCAGCCTGTCTGACACATTGAAAGTCATCCCATAAACGTGTTTCACTGAAGCAGTCCAGGTTGTGGAGCAACAAAGAACTCACCCATGGCTCATGATCCAGAGTAGCAAGGGACGTGTTTGTTATGTTATGTTATGTTATGTTATGTTATGTTATGTTATGTTATGTTAACCATTTTGTAGATCGCACAGCTGCCCCAGCGAAGGGGCGTCTCTGCGCTAACCATGAAGGGCACACAGATATGAACCGGGCTGAGACGAAGAAAGGAGCTACAGGAGACTAAGATGAAGGGAACAAGAAGGTCTTGATGGCTTTTCTAAAAACAGACAGACAATCAATGGCACGGATATGTACTGGATGGGAATTTCACAACTTGGGCGCGAGGTACCTGAAAGCGGTAGGCGAGCCTAATTCTGGGAACAACCACCAAGTGTAGCTCTGCAGAGCGGAGAGGACGAGACAGAACATAGAGGGTGATCAAGTTGCCCAGCAGGGCGGGACTCGAAAGTTTCAAGATTTTAAAAGAAAGACAGAGTGTCTTAAAGTGAATGCCCCTTTCAATAGGAAGCCAGTGCAGCCTCTGAATGGTGCTGGTAGCAGAGCAGAAGCGTGGCAGGCCCACCAGAGCTCTAGCAGCAGCATTTTGAATGCGCTGCATTCTCTGAATTTCCGCCTTATTCGCCCCCAGGAGAAGGGAGCTCGCGTAGTCAAGGCGAGAGAGAATGGTGGCCTGCACGATGAGTTGGCGTATCGGAGGATCGAAGTATTTCAGGATGGGTCTAAGGCCTCGCAGGGTGCCAAAACACGTGGCGGCTAGCTGCTTAGTATGGGCCTGAAAAGAAAGAGAGGAGTCCATCAGGTCACCAAGGTTCTTTACCACACTCTTGGGAGATGGTATTGACCCTAGGGCTATCGGCCACCACTGCTCGTTCCACAGATCTACATTCTTACCTACCAGCAGAACCTCTGTTTTCCCAACATTTAGCTGTAGACAGTTAGCAGCCATCCAATCGGCTACCGCAGTCATACCATCTTTAAAACTGGAGGCAGAAGGGGAGGAACCGTCCGCCAAGGTAATCACCAGCTGTGTTTCTTCGGCATAGGAGACCAACGTGAGGTCCCACAGCTTGGCGACCGCAGCCAGTGGCTGGACGTATAAGTTGAAGAGTAGTGGACTCAAGGCCGAGCCCTGAGGCACCCCTGATCAATAGTATGGATCTGGGAGGAAAAAGGGGGAAACGAGACTCGGAAAGATCTGTTGGCCAGGAAGGAGCGAAGCCAGTCCAAGGCTGAGCCCTCTATCCCTGCCTCCTCAAGCCTTCGGAGAAGAATGACATGGGACACTGTATCAAAAGGTGGCGCTGAGATCTAACAAAAGCAGCGCCGCGCTTTGACCCTTGTCCATAAGAAATCGCAGGTGCTCAGTAGTGGCCAGAAGGGCAGTTTCCGTGCTATGGCCGGGACAAAACCCATTCTGAGAAGGGTCCAGGATGTTATGGGAGTTCACATACTGAGTAAGCACGTTGTTGACATGTGCTTCCGTGATTTTGGCTACCCAAGGAAGGAGGGATATAGGCCGGAAACTCTCTGGTTTTGTGGGATCCAGATTAGGTTTTTTCAGGATGGGAGAAACCCAAGCTTGCTTCCAATAAGCAGGAACGGTCCCAGATGACAAGGAAGAGTTAATTAATTTGCGGAGAGGTTCCCTAAAGAAGGAAAGGGATTCCTTAAATTGTGAAGGCTGCAGGGGGTCCAAAGAGGAGCCCGACCTAATTTTACCACTTAGCCTGGTAAATTCCACCTCAGAAAGGGACGGAATAGATGCCAGATAGACCTTGGTTCCCCCGCTAGGCCTCACAAAGACCGGAGAGGTAATAGGATCAGGAAAGGAAAGATAGATGGTACGCACTTTGTTGACAAAAAAGGTCGCCAAGTATTCACAATGATGCGTGGATGATACAACAGGCATATCCATTTTCCTGGTCCTAAGATCTTTAAGAATTTTAAAGATACATTTGGTGGGATTGGGACTGGAGCTAATCTCCATGGCGTAATGGGCTGCACGTTTGAAAGGCAGACATCCATGGAAAAGAGAAAAGTGCATTGTCTGCAGTAGAAGACAGGTTGCACACAGGTGAAAAAGCCATAGCGAAAGTTGAGCCTATAACTGATGCTTAGCACAGCAAATGGGACACATCCAAAGAGAAGCTGCATGCGGTCACAGTACAGTTGCAACTGACCAGGCTCAGCCTGAACAACAGGATGGTCAGACATGCGGTGAGACAAATCACAGAACCAGCGCTCAGCTACACAGCCAAAGTGACGAACTGAAACCGATACATGCAGTGTTAACACTGTAGGAATGACACCCGGTAGTACTTCGAAAAAAACATGAAACATAGGGACAAGGCCAGAGCCCACACGTTTGAAAAAGTGTGCTACATCCTTCAGTATCAGACGCTATCACTAATTTCTGTGTCAGTTTGCCTGAAAAAAGTGAGAGTGCCGTGTTCAGCAGTAACTGAATCGTGCTGGACGGTCAAGGTACCTGGAATTTGAAGATCGAAGATGATGTGAGAGCGACTAATTGTCTAAACAGTAGCCCATTGTGCATGCCCACTTAGTGAAGTATGCTTTAACTGTGGAAATGTGAGGCCGCGAATCACTATCCACAATCAGATTTGAGGGAGTAAGGATAACATTTCTACAGCAAAGGACATGTTGTGCAACAGGTTCTATATATGCGATGCCTGCCCTGTAACCACCCTGTAACTGCAGCAGTTGTGCTCATTCTGGAGAATGTAACTTCAGTTGTAAAATATGTATTCAGCGTGTGTTTCTTGTCAGGGACTGGTGTTCATGTTGGTAAACATGCATAAATCGCACTTGTACATGATAAGGCCTGTGCAACAGTTTTTGAGTGTGTGAATGCGACAATGTCAACATCGTCCACATGACAGAATGTGTTGTGGAGACACCGCTAAGGATTTCATTGTTCTGCACTGTGTGATCTGTGACAATGTCCATAAAGATGATGATGATCGAAATCCAAATCTTCTTCACTGTAAAGGAGCCTTTATGCTTTGTGATAATGGTACTTGCACATTGGCTTTTTGCCACTGCGTTCTTGGATTTTGCTTTGCATTTACATGCAACTTCATCAATGACACTGTGATTCATCTGAACTCTAAATGGGAGTTTTTGTATGTGCACTGGCTGAAACTAATGCAGCTTGACAGAGTTGGCTCACAATTGCGAGATGTGGTGGTCAGTTATTTCCCTGCTGTTTGGGAGGGAGACAGAGGGCCTTGTGGGAGTTGTGGTATTGCTGTCAGGTCCTGACAACCCACTCCCGAGTAATATGGCTACCTAACTGTTCAGTGAAGCAGAGGAAGTAAATGCTAGCCTAATGTGACATTCATGGTGACAGCGTCCATTGTACATGAGTTCTAATTTGTCTGGCAATGGAGTCTCACTTGTTGTGCACAACAGTACATTACAGTGGGATGTGATCTTTTTGTTTGTACTTACTAGCCTACTCTTCCCCCTCGATTCCTATGAGGCTCTCTGGATGCAGTATGGCAAGCACCTTCTCCTTCCATTGCGTGAATGTTAGTTATGGTATTGGAGGGTTGCCACCAATTCTTTGGGACGCCTCGTGGTTCCTATGGGCCCGATGCTTGACCCGGGCCTTGAGGACGAGCCACCACCTTTTGATGTCATGCAGTGTGGTTGGATGGTACCTACAGCATTGAATTTGTTGTAGATCTTTGCCGATATCTTGCTTTTGGCCACAAGTGGGGTGTGTTGGTTCAGACTTCGTTGCAAATGTGGTTCTAATCTTATTGTCTCGTCTACCATCACTTTCAACTGAGTGTCGGTGAATTTGTGCATTTTCGATTTGTCCATGGTGCAAAGGTGAGAGAAGTGCAGGGTGCAGGGGGTGATGGGGCTATGTGAAGCGTGTCAGGTGTGTGGGAGGGTAGTGGTGTTGTGTGGAGAAGGGTGTATGTGATGTGCTGTGTGTGTATATGGTGTCCTTTCTCTCTGTGTCAGCTGCTGGTGTGCAAAGGATGCTGGTTCAGGAAGGGATTGGTTTTATGCTGTGGTAGGTGAGTGTGTCCACATGAGTGATGTCCTCCAGGTGTTTCTTCCATGCTGGACATGGTTTACATTGCCAATGGACATTTGGGGTGTATCATTGTGGTGTGTGTGATGTCTTTAAGGGCAGCGTCGTGGGCAGGCACACTTTGTGCATCGCTGTTCAGTTTGTTACTACTGCCATTCATTTGTTCTATGAGCGAGCAAGGTTTTGGAATGCAATGCTCCATCCTCCAGCTCCGCGGTTTCATCGTAATTGTCCATGTGTACATTCCTCAGCAGAAGTAGGCTTTTAGTTCCTTGAACTGCTTTCCCCGTCCGCCGCAGTTGTATTTGCAACTTTTCCGAGCATGGCGGACGGTCATTTGTGACTTCTGTATGCCGTGGTTAGATTTTCCGTGCATTGCATCATTATTTGACCGATGGAGTTGCAAAGGGTCATGCGGGTGGATTTTTGCCGTGTGCACGGCCGACCAAAGCCTTTTCCGTCCATCATCGTAATGAGAACCTAAATGTAAAGAGTATCCATGGCTCTTATTTTGAAGTGGCAAGCTTGGATGTAAAGCGTGCGGAAAGGTAAATCTTAAAACAGACACAAGTCAAGGTGTGCATTGTTCCATAGAATGGGAAAATTGTTGGTCATCCCATATGGCCCTTCCAAGTCAAGCAAAAAATTTCTCTGTGGAAAAAAATATTTTATCCTAAGAATACCTCCTGTCATCTGAAGGCACTAGCTATTTTAGAACAGAGGGATCTTAAAAAAGCTTACCACAGTGCAACGTGAAAATGCAAATGAAAGTACAGGAAGCGCCATGCCATGTATTCAGAACTACATGCAAAATAGGCAAACATGAGCACCCTTTTTCTGACATGGCATTTGGATATGGACGTTCAAAATATGAATGGTGCAGACTTAGGCAGAGCCTTGCTTTCCAACTACAGCTGCACTGACATAATAGACCATATTGCTGCTACAATGAGATCAAGGCTGATTCCCTGTATCTTGCAGATTTAATCAGAAATAAGCATGATGATAGATGAATCTACCACAGTTAGATAATTGACCACCACACAAATTATTTGGGTAAGAACATGCAGTGATTAACACAACGAGGTAATATTTTTCTTATAGCTTGTTGAGCTGCCAAGCACAGCAGCAGATACAATCTTAGATACCTTACTGACAGAGGTGTGGTTTTACAGATGAGCATTTTAAAATGCATTTCATTCAAGATCACCCGGAGGGACCGCGTCACGGCTACAAGATCACCCAGAGGGACCGCGTCAACCAAACCGGAGGAGGCATCGCCATCGTCCACAGAAACACCATCCGCATCACGACCAACTCCGACGACACCCTCACTGCCCCCGAACACCTTCACTTCCAGATCCACACCGACCCCAAGACCACCCTCAGAGGCACTCTCATCTACAGACCGCCGGGACCAGGCACACAATTCAGCAAAGCCATCGCAGACTTGGTCAGCCTGCACGCCCTCACCTCCTCAGACTACATCCTCCTAGGGAAACTCAAATTCCACCTGGAGAACAACAAGGACTGCAACACCACCGCCCTGCTGGACAACCTCACCAACCTCGGACTCAAGCAACTGGTGAACACCCCCACCCACTACGCCGGCCACACGCTTGACCCCGTCTTCTCCTCCAGCAAGCACATCTCCTTCAGCCACTCCACCGGACTACACTGGACAGGCCACAGCTGCCCCCACTTCAACTTCAGGAGAACCACGACCCACCACCACCCGCAACAAGTTCCCCACAGAAGCTGTCACAAGATCACCGCCGACCAGCTCACCAACGCCCCCAGCCAGAACCCGCCCACCAACACTACGGACCCCGACGAAGCAGCCAGCAACCTCACACAGTGGTTCACCGACTGCGCCGACGAACTCGCACCACTGAAGAACCCTCCCAGCAGACCCGGCAGCAGGAAAGCCTCGTGGTTTACCACCGACCACAAAAACTCCAAGAAAACCTGCCGCACCCTCGAGAAAGCCTGGCGCCACGACCAGACAACAGAACACATGACCGCCCTCAAGAAAGCCACCCGCAAACACCACCAGCTGATCCGCACCACCAAGAAGACAGCATTCAAAGAAAGACTAGACAACAACACCCACAACAGCAAGGAGCTCTTCAGCATCGTCAAAGAGCTCTCAAATTCCAGCGCCTGCAACACCGACATCACTCCATCGGAAGACCTCTGTGGCTCTCTCGCCTCGTTCTTCCACCGCAAGATCGCCAACATTCACAACAGCTTCGGCGCACAAACCACATACCCAACTGCCAAACCAGCGCCCCCAACCACCACCCTCTGCACTTGGACCCCTGTCAGCACCGAAGACACCACCCACATGATGAACACCATCCACTCTGGCTCCCCCACCGACCCCTGCTCACACTTCAACAAAGCCGACTCCATCATCGCACCCCAACTCCGGAACATCATCAACAGCTCCTTCACATCCGCCACCTTCTCGGAGAGCTGGAAACATGCCGAGCTGAGCGCCCTCCTCAAGAAACCCACAGCGGACCCCACGGACCTGAAGAACTTCCGTCCCATCTCGCTGCTCCCCTTTCCAGCCAAAGTCATCGAGAAGACCGTCAACAGACAACTCTCCGCCTTCCTCGAGACCAACGGATCCCTCGACCCCTCACAGTCCGGCTTCCGAGCAAACCAAAGCACCGAGACCGCCCTCATCGCAGCCACCGACAACATCAGGTCCCTGCTCGACAATGGGGAAACGGCTGCCGTCATCCTCCTGGACCTCTCAGCAGCCTTTGACACCGTCTGCCACCGCACCCTGATACAGCGCCTCAGCAACACCGGAATCCAAGGAGCGGCCCTGGAGTGGATCATCTCATTCCTCGCAGGAAGAACCCAGAGAGTCCGCCTCCCCCCGTTCCGATCCGCGGCCACCGAAGTCATCTGCGGCGTCACGCAAGGATCCTCACTCAGCCCAACCCTTTTCAACGTCTACATGAGCCCTCTCGCAGCCATCGCCCGCCGACACAACACCAACATCATCTCCTACGCCGACGACACCTAGCTGATCCTCTCCCTCACAAACGACCCCGCCACCGCAAAAGCCAACCTCCAGGAAGGAATGAGAGACGTCGCAGAATGGATGAAGATTAGCCGTCTGAAACTAAACTCAGACAAGACAGAAATCCTCATCCTCAGACCATCTCCCTCCACGTGGGACGACCCCTGGTGGCCCCCTGCCCTGGGCAGCGCACCCAAACCAACGGACCACGCACGCAACCTGGGCTTCATCCTGGACTCCTCCCTCACGATGACCAACCAAGTGAACGCAGTCTCATCATCCTGCTTCAACACCCTGCGCATGCTCCGAAAGATCTTCTGATGGATGCCCACAGAAACCAGGAAGACGGTCACCAGCCGTCTGGACTACGGGAACACCCTCTACGCTGGAACCACAGCCAAACTCCAGAAAAGACTCCAGCACATTCAGAACGCCTCAGCATGACTCATCCTGGACATCCCTCACCGCAGCCACATCTCCGCCCACCTGAAAGACCTGCATTGGCTCCCTGTCAACAAGAGGATCACGTTCAGACTCTACACACCCACCTGCCAGCTCCGATCCGCCAGCCTCGCCCTCGCCTCCGTCCCACGAATTCGGAAATCCACCGTCGGAGGAAGATCCTTCTCCTACCTGGCAGCCAAGACATGGAACTCCCTCCCCACTCACCTACGGCTGACCGTGGATCACCTCTCCTTCAGGAAAAATCTCAAGACCTGGATGTTCGAGCAATAGCGACCCCCCCCTCCGTCAGTGCCTTGAGACCCTTATGGGTGAGTAGCGTGCTATACAAATTCTTGTGATTGATTGATTGATTCATCTTGTAACAGTTGATGATTCCAACATGATAGATAGGAAATCTGGTGTGGCAACTCTTCCCTAAACTGAAATATCCACAGTTGAGTGTATGCCACCGTGCTAACCACAAAATGGAGCTTGCAGTGGGTGATGTTTGTAAAGAAATCACAAGCATTAATTACCTCAAATTATTTTTTCATAAAGTATATACCACTTATCATCCCTCTGCCAAAAATTAGAGAGAGCTTGGGCACGTGCTTGAAGTAGGACTTCTGCAAGTTGGAAAGGTGTGCAAGATATACTTTGTGTAGCCTCAGGTTAAAGATCTGTGACAGCTGTTTGAAATAACTACAAAGCACTTAGTAAACTCTTCATGGAATCTTCCAAAGACTCCACCAAGTGTGATATTGAGCAGAAAATAATATATTGGTTTAAACCGTTTATTAACCTCTCTGGTGTTTGTCAAAAATATGGGCATATTATGTGATGCGTTCACAGAATTGGGTGACCTATCCAGAAGGCTACAGCGGCACGATAAGACCATATATGATGCCGATCCTTTATTACAGATACAAATTTTAGTGTTTGAATCAATGGCTGATTCACTAGGGCATTTTGCTACAACTGCATTGAGTGCTGTTGAATACACTCAGTTTATGTTGTAGTACTTCAACAGAGCAAACTTTGTGATAGTATCAGTAGGGCACAGTTCTTTTGGAGCTTAGCAAATGACCTGTGAACACAAAGAGTTTGTACATGGAATGAAACTTTGGCAACCAGTGTATAGGCCAGATCCAGTAAACATCTTGCATGGTGAGGGAGAATTACAAAAGCTCAGCATTAGGTTGCATGGATTTGATACCAGGCAGTACAATATTAGATTCATAGCGTATACAAGCAAAATAATAATTGCCTCCCTGAAATACTGAAACCATTAGTGCACATTATGGACACCTTTTGTACATCCACTGCAGAATGTGAACAGGGCTTTAGTGTAAACAGTGATGTGCCCATGCCACTGTGGAACAGAATATCAGTCAATTGTCTGTCTCATATAATGTTTATTAAAATTGTGAGGCTTTCTATCATAGAAGTCATAGAATTTAAACCAGAATTTTATGTTCAGGAAAGGTTGGAAAAAGGGAGAAGTGCTGATGCAGAAACTGCATGACTCAAACACAAATGGCTCATGATTCCTCTTATAAGTGTATTTGAGACATTCTGTGAATGGAAATGTATCCCACTTTGTGAATATATTTTAATGTGAATAACTCATACTAAACCTTAAATAAACATGTGTATCCATTGGTTGAATTAAATAACGTGATAAGCTGTAACTGGACAGTGAAATATCAAACAAATACAAATACTAAAAATCACTATGTTGTGCTCTTTCTAGCCACACCTCTGACCCACTAACCCAATCCTCCGGTTATTCCAGCCCCCTGATTCTCCGCCCACAGTTCCCCTACTTTATTTCCCTCACTTCGACCACTGCAATTTCTAGACTATCAGAATGCTCAGAAGGGGCCCTTTACAAAGGGCATCTGAACATTAACTCTGCCGTACCGCAAGAACCTGAAACTGCCTAAATCACTCAGATTTGGTTTTCATGCTGGAAAATTCTTTGGTTGAAGATGGCATCTTTGCAGGTAGATGCATCTATGGGCGCAAAGTTCCATGTCCTGAACTGTGAACCAAACCTCTTTCTGAGCTTCCTGCATTAGGGGTAATGAGTAGAACATCAGTGGGGTCCAGAATCAGCCTCAGGTCAGCTCCCAGCCCCCTCCAGCCCTGGGTGATGGAAACACAGGGTTAATGTCCCATCCATCCAAGGTATACCTCTCTGGAAGGGAGGACTGCATTACTTGTGAGTTGTGTGAGATCATTTTAGAAAACAGACGTGTTATCAATTCAATTCAAAATAGTCTTTATTCGATATTTTTCAATCATAAAATACATTTTACAGTTAAAAAATTGTTGTTTTTGATACCCCACCCCCTGCCCCACAATAGAACAAGATCCACATTGAATTTAATTTGATCTAAAAGAAAAAAAGAAATAAATATCACCCTAATTCATCCTATTTACATTTTTACATATTATTAGATAAAAACTTTTTAAAAAGAAGCACAATTTTAAAAGCAGGTATAAATACCAATTCATTAATGCAAAAATACAAAAATACACATGTTACTAATACAGTATGCGTGGTTGATCGTTTGTTAATACAATGTGCAAACATAACCAACAGGAAACAATAGCTATCCTTTAATTATTCCAGACTCATTTTACGTGCCCGAATTATCCACATCAAGTGGAGAAATTTTGACATGGCTATAACAACGGGCTGTGATGTATCAGTTCTTAAAATCCTAACAGCTTCATTTGCAGTTCTAAGGCCTAACTGTGCGCAAATCGGTTTTAGCCATGATCGCCTGGGGGCACTATATTCGGGACAAGCAAACAACACATGACCAATATTTTCCTTATGATCAGTGCAGAAGGGGCACCTTGAAGTATGACTCTTATGCCATTTCTCAGTTAAAAGGTTTAACGGTAGAGTCCCCACCCTAAATTGGTAATACCTCTTTCGGTCCCCTGGAACAGTAATCCAGTCCCAATAAGGTTCTAGGGCCGGTGAATGTTTGAGTTCTAGAAAATCATAAGTAAAGGATCGAATATTACGATTTCCAAAACACTTGGTCTCAATCATTCTCCAATATAAATCTTGAAGTACCTTTTTGGGTGGAAATACATTACTTACAGGATCATCCCACAATTGAGATAGTCCCATCGCCCTATATATAGTTCTTACATCTCTCATCCAGGCTATTTTACAACTTTTATCCTGGGTTCTAACTTCTAAGAAACCTTGGGCATACCGGGAGAGTTCTGGGGTTACCCATAGCCTTCTCCAGTAGGCAACTGATCTATACCTTGCCATGTCCTCAAAGCTATAGAATCCCAGGTCATAGTTTAAAGGTATCAAGGGGGTTGACATAGGTAGACCAGTAATGTTGCGGAGAAATTTATTCTGAGCTACCGTCAACTTTGTAAGATTACTAGGCCCCCAGAGTTCAGCCCCATATAGGACTGCCACTCCTACCTTAACGTTATAAATTTTTAGTGCCGGTCTGATTGGTTTAGTATATGATGAGAAAAGTTCCTTGGTAAGGGCTCCTGTTAGTTGAGCGTGTCTTGTAACTAGCTCATTAGTATGTTGTTTCCAGTCTAGGTTGTAGGACAAGTTGATTCTGAGATACTTAAAGACCTGGGTCTGTTCTAGCTGGACCCCATCCATAATAACCTTCCCTCTGATATGTCTTCGTTTGTGCAAAACCATGAATTTTGTTTTGCTTGTATTAATGACAAGACCGTGGTCTGCGCAAAACGATTCAAAAACTCCAATGGCCCTCTGAAGTCCCTGTTGTGTCTTTGATATCAGCAGGGTATCATCCGCAAACATCAACAGGGGGATCAGTCTTCCTGCCAGCTTTGGGGCGTCTGTAGGTTGATGTTCAAAGTACCTGATCACCCTGTTGATGTATAGCGAAAAGAGCGTTGGAGCTAGCACGCATCCTTGGCGTACTCCCTTCGCAATAGGGAATTTATCAGTGACACTACCCTGCTGATTCCACCGAACTTGTGCATAGTTGTTCTCATGCATTCTAATTAATAAGCAAAGAATTTCATTTGGAATACCCTGTTCTTGCAATATATTCCATAGCTTGTGGCGGGGGACTAAATCAAAAGCCGATTTTAAGTCGACAAAAGCTGCAAAAAGCACCCCCCCCCCAAGTAAAACTACCCGCCAGTATAATAAAACAAATCTAAAAACTTGGTCAATGGTACTAGTATGGCTACGAAAGCCTGTCTGCAGAGGTGACAATATGTCCTGTTCGTCTATCCACCCATGGATTCGCTGCAGTAGAAGTCTTGCCAATACTTTCTGTATACATGCGATCAGGCTAATAGGCCTGTAATTGCCTGGGTCCGAGCATGCCCCCTTTTTATAGATGGGGATGATCTCGGCTCCCTTCCAAGTCTCAGGGATAGGCGAGCCCTTCGCAATACCATTGGCAAGCAACTGAATATAGGTAGCCCATAGATCTTTGTCGTGCATGAATAGGTCTGCAGGGACAGAGTCAGGGCCCGGGGCTCTGGCTTTAGGTATCGTTTTCAAAGTTTTTAGAACATCAGCTTTGGTGAAGAGTAGGTAGCTCGTCGAAATCTCTGCTAGTACCAAGCACTCCTCTTCTTCACCATCCTCCGCAGCAAACTGAGTCGCATAATGGGATACTCATACTTCTGGTGACACATGGTTCATGGGTTCACCTCTTATGACCCCCCTTCCCCATTTGACAATGTTCCAGAAAGGCGTCATAGATCTTTACTCACTAGCTTTAAGGAGATCCCTCCAGTAGCCTCCCACCCAGTCCCTTTTTGCACTTGTTTGAACTTTTTTATACATGACACGGGCATCCCTTATCTTGTTTTTATCTCTTGTCTTTACAGCTTCGGACAGTGCCTTATAGGCAACCCTACAGGATTTATCGTACCACTGATCTTCCTTTTTTGCTGGCCTACGCTGCTTCTTAGTATCTATTTTAACAAAAAAAGATTTTTACTTATTAAAAAATTCATCATGGATCCTACTAATTTCAGATACTAAAGTATCCATGGTGGTTATACTCCTTACTTCACTAATGGCCTGTGTTGTTAGGTCCCTCATAGCAATTATGCTTTCCTCATTAGCTGCACAGGTTGACCATCTGATGCGTCTATTATCATTTGAGAGATTTATCTCAACATTTTCCCTCTGTTCATGACGTGTTATCACTTTTCGACACTGAAAGCCACTTCAGTAATGCGATCGTGTCTGTGCTCGCCTCTGTGTCTACAAAACCCAAGCAGGATGTACCTGTGTACAGTCCTAGCTGCTGCTTTCTCGCGGTCAACATCAGGGCTATGGAATGTGCAAGAAAGCCAGCCTCATGGAATCAGAACAAGTAAATGCTTGTGCAGAGTTTAATAAGCAAGTGATTGTTTTTTTAGAGACGGTTTGTTGAAATCTTATTAAAAAAAGTCAAATAATGAACCTCTCTGTGTCATCGCACGCCCCAGGCAACCAACTTCCTGCCAAGCAGAGCAAGGTGTGTCCTCGGAAAACGAAGATCCTTGGCTGAACACAAGGAGGTAAAAGTACTGTGACATCATTAAAGAACCTCAATACTGTCCTATCTGGGGGTGCCGGGCCAGAGGTTCTGTTGTCTGGTGGCGATAGTGGATGGGTACAATAAGGGTCCCTCCTTATAGGTAGGGAAATGAAGCAGAGGTGTGGTCAGTGCAGCTGGGTGCAAAGGGTCTACATCTAATGAGCTCTCCAGAGGAGGGCAGCAGGGTGACATGCCCCCCACCCTCCGCCCAGGATAAGACACATTCCTCTTGCACGGGTAGACAACCTATGAACAATGCTTGACTACATGCTACAGTGTATCAGAAAGCCTCATACCCGGGGGTTTCCCCTTAAGTCCCCTCTTTCCTTAAACTCAGGTACTCAATCTTTCTTTAAATGAGATTATGTGATCATTACTGCTAATAGCTAAGCCACCAGTCTGTATACTTTTATACACATAATAATGAACAGTACTTAAAGGAATGTATTTGCTGCACTTTTTAGCTTCTCATTGTAGCATTAATTAATCATCTATCTAGCTATCATTAAATATTGCCCAGTCCTTGATTCTTCTCTAGACTTTGTAATGGAGAAAAGCAAGAGAAACGAGGACGTAATGCGCTGCAACCCTTGGAATGACCTGAGAGCTAAAGCACTCTTGCCACCTTCAACAAAGAATTGGACTCTCAGGTGAGACCAGTTCTGACGTTCTGATTGCCATGAGGCTCAGGCTGCAGCAGAGGAGATTGTGCTTTCTTTCTTTGTACTTCGCTGCATGGCGTGCCATAGGTGGTTTGGGGGGCAGCCGAGCATTTTGTGGCCTTTGGGCTACATTGGGAGTAGCCCAATTGTAGCCCAAATATCAGAAGGAGCCCAATATTACTTAAGGGGTTTGTGCACTTTCCCAGCAACCATTTTAGGTTTGGTGACCTGGTGGCTGGGAGCGCGGCATAATTAGGTTTTTTGTCAGGGCCTAGATAGGTTTTGTCAGGGCCTTTTTGAGTCTCCATAGTTGGTGGGGTGCTCGTTGCTGGCAGTATCTTGCAGGTTGGATTATGTCTGCGGAGGACTTCAGAGTGTTGGAGGCAATCCGCCTCCTCAGCGAGGCCGGCCGCATGGACCTGTTGATTCCTGGTCCAGAGGGCGGGGCGCACCCGGTGCGGCACGCGTCGGCGAGGGTGGCGGCCGCCTAGGCCCAGGCGCTCGGAGAGGTAGGCGGCTCGGAGAGGTAGCGCGGCGCGCACCTCCCCGGCTCGCTAGCGGAAAGAAAGGGGCCACCCGCAAGGGAAAAGAGTGGTCCATAATGCAGGCGGCATGGCAGGCTGGGACAGCAGGGCCCCGTCTGGCAGGGGAGGTATGGGGCAAATGACAGGGCACATAGGGCAGTTATCTGCTGCCCTGGGGCACAGGCAGGGCCAAGAGGTTTTTGGTAGGGAGGCAGCAAGGAGTGTAGGGGACCTGGACCAGGCGGCAGGGGGACCCCATAGGGAAACCAGGAAGTAGTGGTTCTGTAAGGGGGTGGGAGGGCGAGTGGGAGTGGAACCCTCCGTGCAGGTGTGGTGGACATGTCCCCCTTGTTGTTGGAGTCAGAAGGGAGCAAGAAAGACTGGGAGGGGTTGGATATTTTTGATTCTTGGGCAGAGGGGGTTAGGGACGCCCATGGGGAGGGTAGGTTGGCGGGGAGCTGGGGTGGGAAATTTCCCTTTCCCCACGGGTTGAGGGAATGGGGTACAGCAGAGGGTGAGGGAGAGGCGTTAAGGGGGGGTTGGGGTGGGGACGGGGGATCCCCGGGAGAGGGGTGGGTGGGCGGGGGTGGTTGGTTTGGAGCGAGAAGGATGGGGATGGGGAGGAGATGGAGGAAGGTTTCAACCTTAGTCTGGTAGGTAGGGAATGGGCGGCTAGCACTTTGCGCGTAGGTGTGAGGCCGGAGTGGGATAGACAGAGGGAAGATAGTGGGGCCCAGCACACCAGACCTTATGTTTATTTTGCAGGAGGCGGATTGAAAGTGGAGTGGTGTGGCTCACTGGTTAGAGGCGGCAGACCCAGAAGCAGAGGACGGCCCGGGACCACAGTTCAAATCCGACGCGGTAGGGTCGTGGACCAGGGTCAGCGGACTCGATAATTCTCGCCTCGGTGCCTACTCTAACCAGGGATCACACTCGGCAACTCTGGGCATTAGCTTGCCTCATCTCCACAACGGCCCCGCACATACGCTGGGGATGCCTGGTTTCACCTTGGAGATACCCAGTAGGGACCATCTCACAGAGAAAGCCAGGAGGGGTTCCCCAGCGGTCTACAGCGCAAAGATACCCCATGTGGGGTGATTCATGCGCTTTACAAGACATCATTACATTACATTACTTTACATTACATTGACGCGGGGCACCAGACTTAGCAGGGCTGGGAACGGCCCACTGGCGCCAAGGAGAAGGGAGGGTTGAGCATCGAGCGGCGTGCCCGGTACTAGTGGGGGATCCAGTTGAGGCCGTCAGCTCGCCGGCCCCAACACCCATGGGCCGCTACGGCCCAGGGAGCATCTTTGGAGGAGGAATGACGTGAAAGTCGATTTACATGTTGTTAAGAGGGTGCAGTCGGCGCCGCCGGCTGGGAGGGCTGGTTGTTCTAAGGATGAGGATTTCATGTATGATGAGGATAGCAAGGAGGAGGCAGAGTTGAGAAAAGGAGAGGAGTGGGGGGCCGAGTAACATTGTGCGTAGTATGTTGCAGGTGTCACGATGCCAGGCGGAGTCCACGGGTCGGACATCGTGCTGGTAGGAAATGTCTGCTCCTGCAGGGGCAGGACAAGACAACGGCGAGTGGAATCTCTAGCTTCAGGTAAACGGGTGGCTGGTGCGGTCACATCTATGGTATTGGTGGGGTGGGGGGTGGGGGGAGGTGGTTGTGGAGGTAGGTTAAGGAAAGGCACATACGTGATGGATGTAGGGGTGGGAATGGGGGACACAGACAAGGGGGCACCGGAGGATGCAGGTAAGGCGTCCAGAGGGAAAGATGGCCCAGGTAAGGGGCCAGTGGACAAGGAGACTGCCGGGGCAAGGGGATTGACGGGTACAGGTTGGACAAGACGGGGTCAGGTGACGTTTCGCCTGGGGAGGTGGGAGTCAAATTGGAAAGTAAGGAGTTGAAGATAAAATGTTTACCGTATATGGGTGTCACAAAACCTTTGGGGGCGCATTTAATGTTGTCCACCAAGGAACGTATATGGAAGGGAGAGTACGTAGAGATACTGAAGCTTCTTCATAGAGAGGTCAGGGCCAAAGAAGGGTCGAAAGAGGAGGAATACAATTTACAGAAACGGCCGAAGGTGCTGCTTAGGATAGAGAACTGGGCGGAGGCTTTCCTTATTTATGCCAGTTTGTACTGTGAGAAGTGACCTGAGAGGTCTGTGGCCATATTTAAGTACATGGACATGATTAGGAAGGCCCCGATTACTGGGGGTGGATACGCCTGGCCCCAATATGATGAAGAGTTTCGGGCTCGCATGGTGTGGGACCCTGAAGCAAAGTGGGTGAGCTGGACACAGACCTGTAGCAGCATACAATGGGGTTGGTTGGGTTTGGAAAGACAATTTTTACAGCCAGCATTCTGCCCATAGTGTATCAGCCCTTTCAGGGCCACCCCACCCGAGGAGGAGTGGGGGGTGCCGGGAGGGGACAGTTGGGATCCAAAGGGACTATAATAAGGGTTCCTGCACACAGGAGTACTGTAGGTTTCGCCACGAGTGCAGGGTTGTGTGGGGAGAGTGGGCATGCCTTGGGTAAATGTTGGGGGGGGTCAAGGGCAGCAACATGGGGGACAACAGGGACAAGCTGGGGGGTTTCGGTCTGGGACCCAGCAGCAGCTTGCAGGCGGGGCAGGGGCCAAAGTGCCTGGGCCGAAGGGCTCTTTTGCCAGTTAGGGGGGCAATTTGATTGCAGCCCTGCGGGGATTTCCGGACGCGGGCTGAGGAACGTTTGCGGGTGGGGTTTCTGGAGGGGTTTCAGCTTGGGTACGACGGACCAAGGACAAGATGATGGGCTGACAATCTGAAGTCGGCAAAGGAGCACCCTGAGGTGGTGCAGGATAAACTAGACATGGAAGTACGTGAGGGCCGCATGGCCGGACCCTTTGAGGATTGACCTCTATAAAATTTGATTGTGTCACCCATCGGGGTGGTGCCAAAGAAAGAGCATGGACAGTTTTGGATCATACAGCATCTGTCATGGCCCGAAGGTGGCTCGGTAAATGATTTTATTGATGAGAAGGAGGCCACTGTGACCTATTTATCAGTTGATGCAGCCATATCACTAGTAGTGACCGCAGGCGCAACGGCGATGATGACAAAGTGCGACATTAAGTCGGCTTTCCGGCTGCTTCCAGTCCACCCAGATGATTGGGACTTACTGGGGATCCAGTTTAATGGGTACTGGTACATGGACAAAGCATTGTCGATGGGCTGTTCTATGTCCTGCGCACTGTTCACGTGTTTCAGTACGTTCCTGCAATGACTGTTCTCAGCACAGACGGGTCACCAAGGAGTAACACACTACCTGGATGACTTTTTCTTTGTGGGCGCCCCAGGTTCCGCGGATTGCCAGGATGCGCTGGATAGGTTCCAAGAGATCATAGGGGAGTTAGGTGTGCGGCTGGCACCGGAAAAGGCGGTGGGGCCTTGTATAGCAATGTCATTTGTAGGAATTGAATTGAACTCTGAGCGATGGAGGCACCCCTTCCAGCAGACAAAAAGCAGCAAATGTTGGGGCTGCTGGCAGCTATGTTGGCACGACACAAAGTCACAGTGACGGACATACAGGTGCTATTGGGCCACCTGAACTTTGCATGTAGGGTAGTGAGAGTATTTATTTTATTTGATGAGTTTTATATAGCGCTGGCTAGACCTGGAGGTATCAGATCGCTTTACATAACAGTTTACATATTGTTACACAGAATACATCTTTTAGAAGTTAACATCAGTTACAAGGTCGTTACATAGCATATAAAAACGATAAAAAGAGGGCTTAGAGGGGGAAGAGAGAAAAAGGGTAGCGAATACAGATCAGATAACGGTCGATCGTAAAGTGGAACATGGAGCTGATCAAATGAAGGAGTCAGTCAGGGGAATGACTAGACCATAAGATGGATAAGAAGGTGAGCAACCCAATATACCCTTGCGGGCTCGGGCAGAGTTTGTTATAATGAAAAATGGCCAGCAACGGGTTTTGTTGTTTTATAATTTCTCAGCACTGTTAGGACCTGTTTTGGAACAATCAAAGTACCTAAACCTGAGATTAATCAGTGGCTGTTCTATGTTATTCAATAAAAGGAGTTCCTGAAAACAGGAACAAAAGATGTTACCACACTAACATCATATGTACAATAAATGATCAATAAAATACAAGAAACCAGGATTTTTTTGAAGTCTGAAAATTAATATTTAAGTTCAAGGCAAAAAATGTATATTTATGTACAATAGGATGAGCATTCACGTAGGGTAGGGTACATACATAGATATAACTTGGATATTCAAGGTATTGGTTATTTCTCCTTTAACATATCCAAATATTGAGTCCAGACTGCTTAAGCACAGTAATTAATTGATTTCAACTAAAAATCAGAAGAAAATCAAAAGATGACATGAAACAAAACGTGCAGAGTTGGACTAAACAAGTCGACGTTTCGGTCTTTTTTGAAGTTTTCTTAAGACCATCATCAGGACAAAATTAGTAGTATATACAATTGATGACCCTTTTGAAATCAAGAGCACGTCAGTTAAAGTTCAAGACGGCAGCAGCACCTTCAATTGTGGCGTAGAAATCAGGCAAAGAAATAAATCATTTGTGCCTAGAATACACTCATAATGAATACAGTGATGTAGTCAACAATTTCTGGCGGATTGTCCAAGTTAAGTCACTTTTCAAATCACTTGAATATTTTTTAAATCTCGCGCCGAGGAACATCAAACGAGTCCGGTCAGGGTTTGTAGACCATAAGATGGCGGTTTGAGACTCCCGGACCCCAGGTAGCTCACAAATGAAAATGGCGGCATTGTGAGCAAACAAAAATCAGGTAAAAAACAATTCCAAAAAGGAAAACCTACCCCAAGAGCAGGGTTGAGTGGGGGCAGATACCAGATCAGGTATGGAGGAAGTCAAAGTCTTCAATCACCTACGGCACATCAGAATTAAGGAATATTAGGAAAGCAGGGAAGACACTGGAACTCAGGCAGCAGCCTCGGAGTGGAAGGCAGCCACGGGGTCAGGGAGGCGTCGGTGCAGGCGAGGGAGACCAATTTGGTGATCAGGGCAGCCGCAACGCGGCACTCTTGGATCCGGCTCCGTCGGGGAAAAAAGACCCATGTGTCTCTGACAAAGCCCCGGAAAGGTACCATCAGGACTACAGGCCGCAACAACCCAGGGACCAGCACGCTGGCAAAGGCAGGATCTCCTCGCCGCAGTCTCGCTGTTCTTTTCTGCTGAGCTGCGTGGATGGCAGGCAACGTCATCTCGGGTCCAGGGAGGAAGGCAGGCTGCTATGCGCCCCAAAGAGGTGCCGCAGGCATATAGGAAATAGCAGCGAAGATCAGTGAAGTAAGCGCAGATCGTCGGGCCACCAGGGCAACAAAGCCAGGCATCAACAGCGAAGCGGTGGACAGCCTACTAACAGACCCAAGGGAGCTCATCTGAATGCGAGGGAACAGAAAACGAAACTGGCGGGGTGAAGACTAGCACCGTGTCCGATGTCAGGCTGGGTAGGTGATGGCCAAGGCAGTGAACCGGAGCCGATCTCCTCAACAGCTGAACCAAGCAGCTCCACCGGACATCGGCAATGGTGTATAGGATCCGCCTCCAGGATCCACTGCTATGGTTCCATGGGAGGTCTCGGAACCAAATGAGGGAGACAAGAGAGGCAAGAACCGCTGAAAACGTCAAGACCCCAGGTATGCAGAAAGGGTCAGTGAAGGGAAGATTTCAGGGGATTTACGCCAAAAAGGCGATCCCTCGCCGGGAGCTCCCGGCCGAAGCTCCTCATCCGTTGGCCATCTTGGGTGTAATGGCTGAGGGGGTAATGATGAGAGCAGTCTGAGTGATGTATCCTAACAATCTGGGCGGACTTTTTGTAGGCGACTGGGCAGGGCTCTGGCAGGTCGGAAACCTCTGCATTATCACGAGCGACTGTCAGCAGGGGTGAGGGAGGACTTTAGGATGGGGCAGTTCTTTTTACAGAACTTCAATGGCGTACCAATGATGCGGGATGACGACATGGTCTGGGATGGGCAGATCTTTTCAGACGCAGCAGGTAGCGAGGGATTTGGACTACACTGGCAGGGAAAATGGTGCACAGAACAGTGGCCCCCTGAGTGGGCGGGAAGGGGACGAATCATAGCTTTTCTGGAGTTGTTCCCGCTGGTGGTAGCGATCTCGCTGTGGTGGGAATTGCTGGCTCACAGAAGGATGACGTTCAGAATAGACAACATGGCAGTGGTGAAAATTGTGAATCGGCAGTCTGCGAGGGATGTGCAAGTTCTGAAGCTGCTAAGAGTGTATGTGTTGGGCTGTTTGCGGCATGATATTGCCTTTCGCGCAGTGCATGTGCCAAAGGTGGACAATAACATAGCCGAAGTGAGAGAGATTCAGTGGGTTAGCCAAGGACGCAGACAGGACCCCGACCAGCATGCCGCAGCATTGGTGGTACGTAGGCAACACGGGATGTTGCAGCTGGTTCTAGGTTCACTGGGGCATTCAACGAAGGTGGCATACATGACGGCTTGGGCAGAGTTCTTAGGCTCGGGAGCAAGGTGGCGGGCTTCACTGGCTGGTTGGCGGGAAGATGTAATACAGTTTATCCTGTCTTTGATCAAAAAGGGGCTCACGAGGGTGACAATAGCTGGTAAATTAGCAGGGATCGCTTTCATGGGAAAGCTTTTGTGGTGTTACGCGCCATCTGCTGGGGAAATAGGGTCGCGCAAGTTGGAAGGGTGGGCCTGAGAGTGTGGTCGGGTGGCGCGGGTCAGGAATCCAATGTCATGGGACCTATTAGAGAGGGTGTTGCAGACTTTACCAGGGGTATGCAGGGATGATGCAGAGCTTTGCCTGTTTTCCACGTTGATGTCGTGGATGTTTTTTGGGGCTTTTCGGGTTTCAGAGTTGTTGGGTTGCAAATGGGGGGAGGGCTTTTTATGGCCCGAGGTTTCCATCCACGGAAACAGGGTCAGTCTGTGGCTGAGGAAATCGAAAATGGATCAGAAGGGTGGGGGACGATGGGTCTTTTTATAGGCAGCCGATTCAGGCTTGACCTGCCCGCACAGATGGGGGATGAGATTTAGGCATTTTGCCCCAGACACTCAGGGACTGGTTTTCAGGCATTCTGATGGACGGGTGGTGAAGGGATCTCAGCTCCTGGCGGTATTGAGGAAAAGTTTGGCCCAGCTGGGGATGGATGGCAAATGTTTTGGGACTGATTCCTTCAGGATTGGGGCGGCGTCAGAAGCAAACAATCGAGGGTGGGGGCGTGGGGACATTATGAGATTGGGCAGGAGGAGCATTATGTGCGCACCGCTCCCGGCCCATTGTAGCGCGGTTATGTGTTTTTTCCCTGTGTTCATTCATGTTTCTTGTTCAGGTTCTGTGATGGGACCCCTCGCCAGGGTAATTTCCATTTGGATTGTGGGGCATTCTTTTGTGAAGTGGGCTCAGGTCCAGGCCCGCACCAGCTATTTAGGGGAGAACCTTGGCTTTAACAAATACCTTTTCAGTGTTTGTTGGAAAGGGAAAGGGGGAATGCTCTGGAAAGAACTCTTGCAAATGTTGAGTAGGATGTTGGTGGCTTGTAGGTGCTTGTAGGTGCCCCGACTACTTGGTCATTCATCTCAGCGAAAATGACATGGTGAGGGAGACAGGCTTGGCACTGATGAGCTGCTTGAAACACGATTTGGATGTGATCAAGCGGCAGTGGTCGGGTGCGCACTATTGTGGACGGTGTTTGTGCCGCGTAGAGTTTGGAGGGGTGCTGTGAACCCAGGGGCGGTAACAAGGCCAGGAGAAAGGTTAATGTAGAGATGGTGCGTTTTTGCCATCAGTTGGGTTTTGCCAAGATCAGGCATAGAGACATCAGGTATGACACGCCAGAGTTTTTCAGGGGGGATGGGGTTCATTTGTCCAGGCTAGTCATGAACTTGTATTTGTTGGATTTGAGGGAAGTACTGGCCAGAATGTTGGGGGTGCGTAGAGGCTGAACGGGGATTTCTCTGGATGGCCTTCGGGTGGTAGGGGTCTAGGCAGGGGATGGGGGGCAAGGGTCAGGAATAGGAGACAGGGGGGCGTTTTCACCTACTCTCCCGCCTTTACCTGGGTGGCGGTGTTGATTGAAAGTTGGCCAAGTTTGGCTGGAGTTTTGTAGTTTCTTGTTAAGTTTGGGGAGTTTGTGAACAGGAGCAGTGAAAGTGTAAACAGGTAGGAAGTTTACGTTAGAGGTTCGGTAGGTACAGTTGCATGAAGGCAGGTAGGATTTTAGGTCATGGTAGGTTAGGATTTATACATTCTATATGTAAGATTGTGTAATGTTATTGTTATGGAAAGTTATTTATTGTATGTTGCAGGGTGGGGGTTTATGATGTGGGGATCTTAGGGGTGGGCGGAACAATAGGTCAGGTATTTTATGTATGGAGAGGTTTTAGTTTTGTAAGGCAAAGTGCCAGTATTAATAAAATTGTGATATGCACCTCTTTCAATAAAGCGGCCTTTCACACACACAAAATTGGTGTCGGTGTGGCTTGCCCCTCCTTTCCCTCCCAATGGGTAAGTGGCTATAATATTATTATTATTATGAAGCAGCACCATATAAATACAAAATGGAGTTGAGGCCTAGTTTAGGATGGGTCAGAAAATCTGTTTTGTTCATCACACCATTCTTTTCAATTGTAATGGATTAATGAATACAGGCAAACATGTCACCACGGACCACTTCTGTCTTGGTTCGGACAGACTCACCTGACTCTGAGGCCTAGCCTGCAGCTTCACTGGCAGGCGCGAGTGGGCAGCAGAAGAGGGCAAGGGGAAGACTAGCCAGGCAGGGGCTAGTAATAATTAAATTATGGCCGGGGTGCCGCAAGTCTTTCTCAGTAGTCTGACTGGGTCCTGGGATGCCTCTCCTTACTCGTCACGCGCACTTTTAATTGTGCTGCTGCGCATGACTCTATGGCATTGGTCACCAGCTCCACCCTATGCTCCACCCTAAAGACGCGCAGACATCTGCGCGCCGCACACCATCATTCAAAAAACCTCAGAGGCCCGGTGTAGAAAACCACGAGGAGCCAATATAGGAGAGATAAGTATAAGGGGGCTTTATTTAACTTTTCTTGAGATAAAACATAAGAAGTTCTGGCGTGAAAGTCTTTCCTTGCTTCAGGATAGAGATCAATGTAGGGCGTCCGGGATCCCTTCTTCTTTCTCGAGGTCAGGTGAGGACAGCCATCATGAAGGGTGAAACAGTAAAGAAAAGAAAAGAAAATGGTGGTCACGCTTGTATTCTGGGTACACAACTCAAAGGGGTTAGGGTGTGAGGGAGTGACAACGGGACTGTCACAATGGGCAGTGAAACGTGCATTGGGGTTCTTTTAGCACGTTTTTAAACCCCTCCCTCCTTCTCAGGGGGCCTAGCGCCCGCTTCCCCTTTCCTCCACCACCCCCGGATTCGGGCCCGCACCTCAGGAAGCCACACTCCTCCTGGAGTTTTGCTGGTGTGCTGGCGGTACAGGATGGGGTCCTGCTCCCTTCCACTGGTGTTGGGATGGTTCCTGGTGTTGGATGATGGTCCCTCCGCGTCAGTCTCTCTTCCGGAATTTGTGCAGGGGTCTTCTTCCTTCCGCCCGGTTCCTGCTCCGCTGGACGTTAGGCCGCCATGGTTCCAGAAGTAAGCGACCCTTTGCCGGGCCGCTGGACCGCTTATGAGGCGTTCTTCTTCCTCATTCAGTCTTCAGATTGGGTCATGTGATCCAGTCACATGGATGGGAGAAGCTACTGCGTTAAAGGGACCGCTACAGTTGGGACTTGCTGGATCCCACGGTGACTGTAAGTAAAAAACAGGGGAGATGTAAGGGGGCATTAAATCACAGTTTTCATCATCCTCAGGTGCAGGGTCAGGCACTCCGTGGCACACCCCTTCCCCAGACAGTTCACACTAGGGGAACTGAGAGACTCGGGACAGAAAGTCAGTGTTTGCATTACAGCTACCCTTCCTATGATGGATTTCTAAGGAGAAGGGCTGTAAAGAAAGGAACCACCTCAGGATTTTGAGGTTATTCCCCTTGTTGCAACACAGCCATTGCAGGGGAGCATGGTCGGTGTAAAGGAGAAAAGGGGTGCCTTCCAGATAATTTTGCAGCTTTTCCACC
Organism: Lissotriton vulgaris; assembly: GCF_964263255.1. NCBI lineage: Eukaryota > Metazoa > Chordata > Amphibia > Caudata > Salamandridae > Lissotriton > Lissotriton vulgaris. The sequence continues at coordinate 96,067,439 of NC_141695.1, forward strand.
GCCCATTTGACCACGAGGCAATCTTTCTCGATCACTGGGTAGTTCTTTTCACGGGGTAGAAGTTTGCGGCTAATAAAAGCCACAGGCTGTTCAACCCTGTTGTCTGTCTGTTGGGAAAGTACAGCCCCCAACCCAGTGTCAGAAGCATCGGTTTGTAGGCTAAATGGCCGTGTGAAGTCTGGGGGGATCAGCACAGGACTAGATGTTATAGATTGTTTTAGATCAAGGAAGGATTGGAGGGCTCTCGGGAGGGTGTTAGAAGAGCCCTTTCCTTGACGTTTTTATGGAGGAGATCGGTCAGTTGAGAGGCAATCTGGAAGTAATGGGGGATAAACCTACGATAATAACCTAGTAGTCCAAGGAAAGCCCTAACTCCTTTTTTGGTGGTGGGTTATGGGGTATTTGTGATGGCCTGTATTTTACCCTGTTCAGGTTTGATCACACCATCCCCCAGAAGGTAACCGAGATACCGGACTTTATGGTAGGCAACCCTGTATTTTCTGGAGTTGATATGTAACCCTGCTTCTTGGAGGGCCTGGAGGACATTCTGTACATGGATTAAGTGTTTATCCCAAGTGGAGCTATAGATGACGATGTCATCGAGATAAGCTGACAAATAAGCCTGATGTTTTCTTAGTATCATGTCATTTAAGCGCTGGAAAGTAGCGGGTGCCCCATGTAACCCAAAAGGGAGAACTGTAAATTCACATAAGCCTGATGGAGTGGAAAAAGCAGTTTTGTGTTCATCTTGAGGGGAGAGAGGGACTTGCCAATAACCTTTAGTCAAATCTAAAGTAGTGATGTATTTGGCTTCCCCTAGTTGTTCGATCAACTCATCTAATCTGGGAAGTGGATAGGAGTCAAAGTGAGTGATGGAATTCACAGCTCTGAAGTCTATACAAAACCTCACACTCCCGTCTGGCTTCGGCACGAGGACCACCAAAGAAGACCAGTCGCTTTTGGAGGGTGTATGATACCGGAGGCTAACATGTTCCGTATGTCCTCTTCTATGGCAGTTTGCCGGGCTGCAGGGATACGGTAAGGCCATTGCCTTATGACTTTCCCTCGTGTAGAGGGGATGGTATGTTCGATCAGGTGTGTACGCCCGGGTGGATCGGAGAAGGTTTGAGAAAGGGACGAAAGCATGGTTTGTAGTGACTCTCTCTGACCTTCCGGGAGGGTTTCATTTATGTCTAGGAGAGGCAAGGTGGTGGATGATGTTGGGGGCTCTGGTTTTACTAGCATACTGGATGTAGGGGGATGACCTAACCACTTTTTTAGAAGGTTGATGTGAAAAATCTGTGTCTTATTTTTGAAGAGGCGTAAACGGTAAGTGGTCAGTCCTGTTTTTTCTATCACCTCATATGGAACTTTCCATTCCGCTCGACCTTTGGGCAGAGAGGATGGCAAGAGGACCAAAACCCAATCCTGCACCTGGAGATGACGCCATATCTTGCATTTGTCGTAGAATACCTGCTGTCGGCTCTTGGCTTTTTCAAGGTTACTATGAGCAAACTCTCGTAATTTGGACAGACGAGACTTTAACTCTCTCGAGTAATCAAGGAAAGCCTGGTTCTCTTCTGGTGTTTCCTTTTCCCATGCTTCCTTGGTCATTTCGAGAAGGGTGCGGGGCACTCTTCCATACAAGAGTTCGAACAGAGAGCAACTGAGGTTCCGTGGTTTTCGGGACTGGACTCCATTTTGTTTGCGTTGTTCGTGATGCCATTTTGTGTTGCCCTCACGTAGGCCGTGGAGGTAACCGAACGACCAAAGTTGCATGGGCTTCGTTGTTCATGTACGTATTAACTAGGCCTTTTCTGACTTGCGAGTGAACTGCAAGATGCTGACCCCGTCACCTAAAACTGACCCTTTTGCGAGGCCAATTTCTCTAGCTGATCGTTGTCTAAAATTGCCAATCAATGTTCAGGATATCGTTAACTTTTAGTTTCTTGCACATATCTTATCCTACTCAGCATCTGAATTGCTTCTTTCCTTACGACTTTCCATTACATGGGTAGTGCTTTCAATTATGGGTTTGTCCGGCTTGTGGTAATCGAATTTGGGACATTCCTAATAATTAACTTGTGGGTTGGCACAATGTAAAGTGAGCTTTTAGAATGTAATAATGTGTGGGAAATGTATTTTCATTTGTCAGAATTTGCCGCAGTGGGTGTGCATTTGTAATGAAGCAAGTTGGGGATAAAAGGTGATGTCTTGCTCTACGAAAGTTGAGCATTCTCCTGAGTTGTACCCCTTGTTGTATTGCTTGATTTACTGTTACTAGCTGCAGCTAATAAATTTGATCTCTGACACCACCTAGAAGTATTCCGTGTCTCTGTATGCCAAGACAGGTGAATCCGAAGACTTCGGGTGTGTCCCAGGCACCACTGGGTTCTAAGAAAACCCGGTTCTTCACAACCCAGACTGCTCTGTTTCTGGCAGCGGATAACGAACAAGGCCAAGGGTAGCAAAGCATCCCAGTCCGGTCCCTCTGCTTTCATCATTTTTTTTAACGTGAGCTTGATTGTACCATTATAGCGCTCACATAGGCCGTCAGTTTGCGAGTGATAGACCGAAGTCCTGATTTGGGTAATGTCTAAGGTTTTACACACTTGTCCTATTAACCTCGAGACAAATGGAGTGCCCTGATCTGTTAAGATCTCACGGGGAAATCCTACACGTGAAAACAATTCCATCAATTTCTCACAAGTGGTAACGGTGTTTGGCGTTCTCAGGGGGAAAGCTTTGGGATATCTCGTAGCATAGTCACTAATGACTAGGGCGTACTGATTATCTTTTCGAGAGCGTGGTAGTGGTCCGATAAGGTCCATACCAATACGCTTGAACGGTTTCCCGATGATCTGAAAGGTTGTAGGGGAAAAGCCGGAGGCCGGTATGGATTCCGACGTTGGCATACGTTACACTCTTGGCAGTACCGAGAGATGTGTGCGTACATCCCTGGCCAATAAAAGTGTTTGAGGATGGTCTCGCTTGTTCTTTGAGCCCCTGTATGGCCTGCAATAAGATGGCTATGGGCAAAGAACATGACCTGTTCCCTGAATGCTTGAGGTGCGAGTAACTGTTTAGGGTCATTGGGGTTTCCTTTCCTATAGAGAAGATCTGTCTCTCTTATAAAGGCTGGATAGGTGGTGATGGGTAAGGATGCTTGTTGCCAGGCTGCTTGGAGAGAGGGGTCATTTTTTGGGGCATACCTGAAGTTTTTATCTCCCTGCCAGGGTGCTTGGGTGATAAATACTGGGGTCATTCTTGAGTTCCCTCTTATTTTTTCTCTACGTATTCCCATGAATTCAGGCTGGTCTGTTCCTAAAATAAGCCTTTCAGGTAGGTTGGGTAATACTCCCACGATAATCAATAGGACCCTTCCATCAGGTAGCCTTACTCTAACCTGGCCAGCGGAATATGATTTGTCATCCCCATGCACACACCTAATGGGTATTAACTGGTGGGGTAATATGTCCTCGGGTTTAACTAGGGAACTTTGTATGACAGATTGTCTGCAGCCAGAGTCAAAAAGTGCTATTACATGAACCCCATCAATAACAAAACTTACATAATACCCAGTGCCTAGTTCTTCGGTGTACATGACATGCTGGGGCAGATAGCTGACATCCATGGGTTCTTCGCTAGTCTTTTTCCGTGGACATAGACGGGCTATGTGTTTCCAGGTACTGCAGTCAAAGTATTGTGGCCCTCTAGCTGAAGTGGTCTCGATTTTGGGAGGGGGTCGTGTTTTGGCGACTTCCATCAGGGGTCTGACAGCCTTCTTGTCGGTCTTTCCCGCGATATCGCGTGTTTTGTGGTCTCCCTTCCTAATAGGCGTTTTAGGTTGAGCCCGGGAATAGGTCGTAGCCATTTCTACTGTTTGTTCTACAGTGATTCCAGTATGTTGTTTACCACTTCTGGGTATGGTATGGTAAGGCATCCAGGTACTGCTCGAGATAAATTATTGCCATTATCTCTTCCTTTGTATGGTCTTGAGGCCTTAACCACTTATCGGCTGCGGTTTTCAGTTTGTGAAATAATGTCTTTGGGGTATCCCCTGGTTTGCCCCTTTCTTTCCTAAAGCGCGTTCTGTAGGCTTCGTCATCAAGCCCCAGGTGATCTAAAATAATTTCCTTAACTTCTGCATACGTAGAAGTGCCTGTAGGATTAGTCGCCTGGTAAGCTGCCTGTGTCTCACCAGTCAATAGGGGGGCTAGGAAAAAGGGACATTTATTCTCTGGACAGCCTGTTGCTCGGGCTGCACGTTCAAAATTAAGTAAAAACAAATCTGGGTCTTCCCCCTCGGTGTACTTCTGTAATGCAACAGTGGGGAAAGGGTTATATGGACTCTGTCGTGGGGGTAATTGTCTAGCGAAGTCGTCCTGTCAATCTGATGCTTTATACATGCTTTCCAATTGCTGATTGAAAAACGTACTAAAGAGTTCCCGGTCAGCCTGAGCTGACAACATATGCTTCTCCAAGGAACACTCAAGCTTTTCCTCTCCTGATATTAACTGTTGGATGAGGTTCTACATGTTGTATAGTCAAATGGAAACCAGTCCCACTTCTGACACCACGTGTAGAAAACCACAAGGAAACAATATAGGAAAGACGTATAAGGGGGCTTTATTTAGCTTTTCTTGGAATATAACATAAGAAGTTCTGGTGTGACAGTCTTTCCTTGCTTCAGGATAGAGATCAATGTAGGGCGTCCTGGATCCCTTCTTCTTTCTTGAAGTCAGATGAGGACAGCTGTCATGAAGGGTGAAACAATAAAGAAAAGAAAAAAATGGTGATCACGCTTGTATTCTGGGTTCACAACTCAAAGGGGATAGGGTGTGAGGGAGTGACACCGGGACCGTCACCATGGGCAATGAAATGTGCATTGGGGTTCTTTTAGCGTGTTTTTAAACCCATCCCTCCTTCTCAGGGGGCCTAGTGCCCGCTTCCCCTTTCCTCCACCACCCCCGGATTCGGGCCGGTACCTCAGGAAGCCACACTCCTCGGGCAGTGTGGCTGGTGTGCTGGTGGCACCGGATGGGGTCCGACTCCCTTCCACTGGTGTTAGGATGGTTCCTGGCATCAGGATGGTTCTTGGCGTCGGGATGGTTCCTGGCGTCGGATGATGGTCCCTCCGTGTCGGTCTCTCTTCCGGAATTTGTGCAGGGGTCTTCTTCCTTCGGTCCGGTTTCTGCTCCACTGGACGTTAGGCAGCCCTGGTTCCAGAAGTATGCAACCGTATGCCGGGCCGCCGGACCGCCGGACCGCTTATGAGGCGTTCTTCTTCCTAATTCGGTCTTCCGATTGGGTCATGTGATCCAGTCACATGGACGGGAGAAGCTACTGCGTTAAAGGGACCGCTACAGTCTGGACTTGCTAGATCCCACGGTGACTGTAAGTAAAAAACAGGGGAGTTGTGAGCGGGCATTAAATCACAGTTTTCTTCATCCTCATGTGCAGGGTCAGGCACTCTGCGACACCCGGCCGACGCCTGATGGACATGGGAGAAGGGGTTGGAGCCTAAGTCTGGCATGTGGCATATGTCATGACATATGCCACAGCGTGCCACATTTTGTGTATATGTTGCTTGAGGTATAATGGTGTTATAAACCCCCCAGAAGTGCTAGTTGATTATTTTATAAATCACATATAAATAAAAACAAAAACAAAATTGGTTTTCCCCAGCTGGGGTTTGAACCCTGGTCAAAAAGCATTCACTGCCACTGTAAACTGTCAGTGAGCCAACTGTTTTGCCAGATCTTCCTACTGCCAAAGGCCTATTTGACATAGAAAAGTGATGTTGGTCCCTCCTCTATTTCCATTGTGTTTGGACTTTAAATACCAGAAATCTTCTTTCGATTTACATTCTTTAAATACAAATAGTCCTTCCTTTCCAACAGTCTGCCACTAGCTCCATGCATTCATTATTGTTACACAATCATCCCCAAATTCTCATTCCACTAAATAAGGGATTTCTTTTATAGCAAACCTGTCCCCCCCTTCCACATGCCACACAGCATGCCATCAATGCCTGACATGCACTATGACTAAGGAGGCCATAGTTCTCGCAGACACTGCTAAGGGGTGATTTACAAAGGCACAGCTTTGGAATTTAGAAAAAAAAACGATTTTCCCAAGCTGGGGTTTGAACCCTGGTCAAAAATACTCACAGCCCCTGTAAACTGCCAGTGATCCATCTATTTAGCTGGAATTGTTTCTCAGCCAAAGACCTATTTGATTGACATGGAAAAATTATGGTATTCCCTCCTCTTTTTCCATTGTGTTTGGACTTTAAATACCAGAAATCTTCTCTCGATTTATATGCTTTAAATACAAATAGCCCTTCCTTTCTTACAGTCTGCCACTAGCCCCATGCATTTATTATTGTTACACAATCATCCCCAAATTCTCATTCCACTAAATAAGTGATTTCTTTTATAGCAAACCTGCCCCCCCCTTCCACATGCCACACAGCATGCCATCAATGCCTGACATGCACTATGACTAAGGAGGCCATAGTTCTCCCAGACACTGCTAAGGGGTGATTTACAAAGACACAGCTTTCATTTGTGGAATTTAGAAAAAAACAAAAAACGATTTTCCCCAGTTGGGGTTTGAACCCTGGTCAAAAAGCACTCACAGTCTCTGTGAACTGCCAATGAGCCATGTATTTAGCTGGAATCATTTCCCAGCCAAAGACCTATTTGACATGGAAAAATGATGGTATTCCCTCCTCTATTTCCATTGGGTTTGGACTTTGAATACCAGAAATCTTCTCTCGATTTATATGCTTTAAATACAAATAGCCCTTCCTTTCTTACAGTCTGCCACTAGCCCCATGCATTTATTATTGTTATACAATCATCCCCAAATTCTCATCCCACTAAATAAGTGATTTCTTTTATAGCAAACCTGTCCCCCCCCTTCCACATGCCACACAGCATGCCATCAATGCCTGACATGCACTATGAATAAGGAGGCCATAGTTCTCCCAGACACTGCTAGGGGTGATTTACATAGGAACAGCTTTCATTTCTGGAATTTAGAAAACAACAAAAAAAAACGATTTTCCCCAACTGTGGTTCGAACCCTGGTAAAAAAAAAACTCTACCTTTGTGAGCTATCAGTGAGCAATGTGTTTTGTGGTAATATTTTCCAGCCAAAGGCCTGTTTGTCACCGCAAAATCATGCTGGTCCTTATTCTATTTTGCTTGTGTTTTGATTTTACAAGCCAGAAATCCACTCTTGATTTCCATGCTTTATATACAAATAGCCCTTCCTTTTTTACAATCTGCCACTAGCCCCATGCATTTCTTATCATGGATCCAAGGCTCAATGGTAATAATAATACTTATAATAATACAGCATTTTATATAGCGCAAACAGCTACCTCACGAGGAGGTGTCCCGGAGCTGAAAGAACACAGTCAACCAAGAAGACCGAAGTGAAGATGCCTAGTGTGGTTGGGTAAAGAGCCAGGTTTTTAGTAGTCGCTTGAAGCAGATTTCAGAGGGGGCTTGCTGAATTTCTGGGGGCAATGTGTTCCACAGTGTCGTTACATTTGCCGAAAAAGTTCGACCCCCCAGTCTCGCCCTTTTCACTCTAGGGGCCGCAAGCTGAACGCGGCAGTTGGAGCGTAACGCACGGGCCTGGAAGTATCTCGGTAGCCGAGCTTTCAGATATTTAGGACAGGTGCCAAACAAAGATCTGAAGGCCAACATAAGTGCCTTGAATTTGATTCTGCTGGCAACTGGTAGCCAATGAAGTGATCGAAGATGCGGAGAGACTGAGTGCTTAAAGGGAATCCTCATTAGCAGTCTCGCAGCCGCATTTTGGACCAACTGGAGTTTTGTATTAAGTATTTAGGTAAGCCCAGATAGAGGCCGTTGGCGTAGTCCAGCCAGATGTCACTGTGGCATGGACTACTGTTTTACGACAGCTCTCCGGTAGCAGTCTCAGAATCTTGCGAAGATTCCTCAATTTACTCAAGCAGCAGCCGACTACTTGTTGGATGTGTGTGGTAAAAGACATACTGTCGTCCCACCGCACACCCAGGTTTTTTGCTGTCAGGCTGGGCGAGGGGGCTTGTCCCATTTCCGCTGGCCACCATAGCTCTGGGGGTGGGGGAGGGCCCTTCCCAAAAAAGATCACTTCCGTTTTATTGGCGTTGAGCTTTAATTTATTCGTATTCATCCAATATGCCACATCTCAGAGACATCCCTTAAAGCTCAAGAAGGACTCCTCCGACGTCTCTGAATACGGAAATACCAATTGGGTGTCGCTGGCATAAGAAATTGCCTGGTAGAAAATGGTACCTGCGGCTCTGAGCTCAACTAACACCACTGTTGACTTAACAGTATCTGTAGCATCAAATAAATCCAACTATACCCAGACTGAGCCCGTGATAGACCCCTCATTTTTCTTCAAACTTGGTGATACTGCAATTGACATTATAGCAGACTCTGTGTATGACAGCAATAACAATCAATCAATCAATGAGGAGGGACTAGGGATTAGAAGGTCTGTTTCATTCCCCAGGGAAAGTACGAGGTTTATCAAAGAGGAAACAGACACTTGTAACACTAGGCCATTGGTCATATAAATTTAGAGTAACCTCAAAAACCCTATGCACATGTGATTATTGCGGTATATATGGTTCGTCCGCCCCGCATATGGGTTGTTGGCCGTTATCATTGGTTACTCTAAGTTAGTGATGTTGCCAGCCTCAACCTGAGGCACCTCTGGCATATAGTGCAGTGTCCAGAGAAGGAGAAAAAAGTGGTGTGTCAAAAATAGAGTTTAGAAATAAGGAAAAAAGGTTTAAAAAAACTGAAGAATCACCCTGAGTAGTTTTATTTAATGGTGTGATTTCCAGGTTGTTAAAAGGATCTGTTACTACTAGATTGATCGAGTAACTAGATCATAGTAGTTGAAAAACACTTATTACACAAACGTCGACATGTTTCTGCTCTGTCGGCCCACAGGGGTCTATAGAGCATTCGTCAGGACAAACAGTAAAAATAGACAAACAATGTTCGGATTACTCACACCTTTTGTGTAGTATTGCGTTAATAACCTGTATACTTTGCAGGGTATTGACTCCTCCGATTTCTTGTAAACAGAGAGTACTTGCTTGCGTCGGGGGGCCCTCAGGACTCAGAGCCGCGTGTGCTTGTGATCACGTCTAGTGCTGACTCTGCCCCCGGAAGCAATAAAACACATGTTGATAATCGCTTTGCAGCTCTTTGGAAACGCCTAGATTGTTTAGAGTCATTAGTGAATAAACCAGGCTCGAATAACAACATCCATAAGCAGGCCTCACAACAGGTAGAGATTCTCAAGTCACAGGTTTCTAGTGCACCTAGCGTAACCAGCTCTAATAACCAACAGCAAATGTTGATGTTCTCACAACCCCCCTATACTAGTACCCCTAGTGTTTGTATCACCTGTTATAAAATAATGGAATGTTTGACACCTAAACCCACTGGTGCACAGAACGAACCAGTCACGTCTAGTGCTATTAATAATGCACACCAACCAGTTCACTCAGTCACCCATGTTGCCACCACGAACCGTGCAAACAACACTACTCTAGTTTGCAATACCCAGAGAGCAAAATTCCCCTCTGTGAATAATGACAGTGAGTCTGTGGTGGCCAATAAAGAAAACCTTAGCCTACCTCCGGCTGCTTGTCCCTACGTCTTAGTCTTAGCATGCGCCCCACCCTTAAAGAAAAATCAGACCGAGACATGGGAACAACTGCGTGATAAAAGTGCCGATTGGCTAATTCAACATAAATGTTTTAAGGTGACAAATGTAAGTGATATCATAATGGTGTGCAGTGTAGCATGGGTTGGCTCTTCAGTAAAGAACATAGAGTGAGATTACATTGTTATTAACTTCCGTGGTCCAACTTTAGCTAGATCAATACTAATGACACAAGAGCTCAACAACATCATTCCCACTCTTGTTTGGTCAGTACCCCTTTGTTTTTTTTATAAATCTACCCCTGGGCCAAACATACCTACTTTTGTCTTGCCTACAGATTTTAACTCATTCTCTGCTCTGCTTGGTTTGGATAGCTTGAATTGACAACCGCCTACTCAAACACCTTCTGAACACATCCTCCCGAGACCTATGCTCCATTGTCTAGAACTTGCTACTTTATAACAACATGATCCAAAGCCCACCTTTATAGAACATGACACAATAGAACCACATGACCCAAATTGGAGTGTTCTAAGCTGGAACATCGCCGGCTTAGCTTGTAAAATAAGTTCTGAAGACTGGGCAAATTTCGTTAGAAAATACAACATTCTCATGCTTTTGGAAACTTGGGCAACAATGGACTTGTACTTAGAGGGGTTTTAATGCTTTATCATTATTGTAGCGTGTATCAAGAGGGAGAGAGAGGACCAGAAAGCTAGTCCATATCCCCGGGTTTATATGAAATTTAATCAAAAGAAGATTAGCTCAAGTAAAAAGGGGTTGACAATAATGATTGATTTTGAATTCAAAGGACTCAAGTATGTTTCGTCAGGGGGTAGTGGCACCTTGTGAGTGTGCTCATGAAGCCCTCACCCACCAACCTAGTTGGTGGCATGCTTCATCATCGGGCCCACCCAGTGACACCTAGCGTGTCCCGGGTGTGCTTTGACGCCTGATTACAGCGGAGCAGGTATGTCGCTGAGTGTGCGGTGAAGAGTGTTATGAAATGTGAATTAAAACGGCTTGGCGGGGGTGCCAGTACCCGGAGGTGAATTAGACTTTAATACCTGGGCCACCGTCAGCGGTTAAAAATAAGGCTGTTGGATGTTAGAGGCGAGTTACAACCTCCCACATCCTAGGTGAGTCAACATGTTTCAGCCAGTGCCTTATGAATATGCTGGCTTTCTTCAGGACGAATTAAAATAATGTGTGTGTAATATAAACTAGTGGGTGTGTAATTCAGACTATGTGTATACGCGCCCTAAAGTGTTTTTCTATGTGTGAGAGGGGGATTCCCTTCTCAAAACACCTGTACATATAACATGAAATGACAAAGACAAAACATACAAGGAAAAAGAGTCACTAGGATGTATTGCATTATATACATCTGACTGCCGACTTTATAGCGATGAAGGGTGCAGGCTATAAGCGGCTACAGTGTAATGGTATTGGTGGTACCATTATGGTGAAGTTCGCACTGAAAATACGGGGGTGGAGTGGCTAAAACACGGTATTCACAACAATAGTGCATAAGTGGTAAGAGAAAACGCAAGAATTCTTTCTTACGCTAGTTTAAGCAGTATTCTGCTTCAAGGTTGTGAAGTGGCAAGGGTTGGCCCTATGGGGGAAAAAGGTTTTTGGCCACTTAGATTGAGGAGACCTGTAGGAGAGAAAAGCGCTTACCAGTGGTGAAGGTGGTGGTTCATCATACTCACAGAATTACTGGGCAGAGCCTGCTTTGGACCTGTAGTGCCTCCTTCACAGAACCGGTAAGTAATGGCCATTGCTGCTGAGGTTTTATACTGTAGTTGATTGGATAATCGTTTGCACCTGCATAGTAGGTGAAATGGTAGAGAGACTCGTGCTGCCGAGTCATTGCGTTTGCGAAGGCGCCCAGGTGCGTAGGGGGAAGTGGCGAGCGTTCGCGCATGCGTGGTGTTAAGCGCTCGCAATGCGCATGAGCTGACGGTAGTGTTCGCACATGCGCGTTGGGCGACTGCGCGCTAGTTATGAGGTTGCGCGTGTGTTGGCAGGTGATTAGTGCCGTCAAAGCGCTCGGGGTTTCTAAGTACAATGAGTGGAATGAGTATACCACTGGCGCATTTGGTGTATGATTAAAAAGACTGGCAAAGCGCTGGAATTTTACAAATACGTTGCTGTGGGTGTGATTAAGAGGGGACCCTCATGGCAATGTGCCACAACAATGCCATGATCACTTTCATGGGTGGAGTTCCATAGCCTCAGTATTTAGAACTGTGGGGCTCTATCTCCAAGGAGATATTGACAAGTGGTTCCCAGTAAGGTTGAAATGAGCAAGTGAAACAGAACGGTACATGAGATTCAGCCCTTGGGTCACGAGCATGTGAGGGAGTTCCAGGGGATGGCATCATTGAGACCCTCGGTGGCTGTAGAAAGGCGGTATATCCATCGCTGTTCTTGGGCCGAGGAAGAGAACCCTGTCAGCTCGAACACACGCCAGAAGGCGAAAGAAGCCATGCCAGGACCGAGCAAACACTGAGCCCCACTGACCGACCATCACTGGTATTCAATCTATCCAGTACCCCATTGTCCCACAGAGAACAGTCAGTCCTGGAAAAAGGACTGTCTTTTGTGCCAACTACCAGACTCGACAAATTCAAACTACATGTTGAATTGGCACAATTTTTCAGAAAACTTAAATTGAAGACTTTCTTTGAAAAACCGACCCCAGAAATTGAGCAACCCCACGAGAACCCCAACATCACGGGTCTCAGAACCAAATCCACGTTTGTCCCCCCTCCTTCCATCATCCCCCCCGAAATCACAACGTTTGAACAAGCTGTATACAACGACATTGAGAACCTCAACTCGACCAATCACTTCAACAATCTGTCCTGGGAAGGCAGACAAACCATACAACGCCTACAAAACAACCCCACACTGGTCATAAAACCAGCTGACAAGGGGGGAGGCATCGTCCTGCAGGACAAGACAGATTACGACACTGAGTGTGGCAGACTTTTAAGCGACAACAGGAACTACCGGAGATTGGAACAGGATCCAACAGAAGGACTACGAACAACTATCCATGCACTTGTCAAGAGGGCAGCAGATGCGGAGCATATTTCCAAACAGGAAGCTGAATACCTATGCCCTGAACACACCAGGACCCCGTACTTTTACACAGTACCCAAAATACATAAGGGCAAAACTCCCCCTCCTGGCAGACCTATCGTGTCGGGCATAAACTCCTTGTTGGAACCACTATCACGATACTGTGACTTTTTCTTAAACCCCTTGGTGCAACAAACACCCACGTACATAAAGGATACCAAACACCTTCTACAGGTCATAGACAACATGCTTTTTAACCCTGACACACAACTTCTGGTAGGGTTAGACGTGGAGAGCCTGTACACCAGTCTCCCCCAGGATGCCACCTTGAAAGTCCTCCACGACATCTTAATGGAATCCCCTTGGCCGTACCATACCCCAAGGGACTTCATACTAGCATGTGCATCCCTAGCTCTCAAAGAAAATTATTTTGAGTATGAAGGCACCTTCTACCTACAAACAAATGGAACATCCATGTGCAGCGTTTTCACCCCAAGCGTGGCAGGATTGTATGTACACCATTTTGAATGCACTCACATCGCTGGGGAAACCAACCCATTCAGCCATCACATCCTGAAATGGCACAGGTACATTGACGACATTCAGGTAATCTGGCAGGGATCTCGGACCGACCTTGACAGATTCATGACCTGGCTTAACTCCAGGGATCCATACCTGAACTTCACCAGCACAGCAAGTAACCACCAACTTCCCTTTCTAGACTTGGACATCACAGCCAAAGATGGGACCCTGATTACAACTACATACTACAAACCAACCGCGAGGAATGCATTGCTCCACTTCACGAGCTTTCACCCCCGCCCTCTCAAAGGGAATCTACCATTTGGTCAGTTTTTACGCTTAAGCAGAAACTGTACCAACAGCAGTGATTATAAATCACAATCAGCGGACCTGGCCACCAAACTAGAAAGCCGTGGCTACCCCAAAGCCATCATCCGTAAAACTCAGAAAACGGCAAGGAATCAAAATCGTGACGCTCTTCTTGAGACCATCACAAAGGAGGATCAAGAACAACCTATTACCTGTGTTACTACTTACAACACAGCGTCCAACGAAGTAGCAAAAATCATTAAAAAACATTGGAGGATAATCAACTCTGGTCAGAGAAAATGGGACACACCGAGATTTGCATACAAGAGATGTAACAACCTAAAAGATCAACTGGAGAGCACCCGACCCAGACCACAACCAAAACAACCAATGAACACTATTCTGAATGCATGGGGACTGCCCAAGATCACTGGTCACTACCCCTGCAATGACTGCAGTGTGTGCCACCACACTACACACACCAAAACCTTGAACCTTGAGCCCAACAAAGTCTGGACCCAACGCAACCACACCAACTGCAACTCACGAAATGTGATATACCTCCTCACCTGCACATGTGGCCTCCGCTATGTGGGGATGACGACATGCAAAATCAAAACCAGAATAACTGAACACCAAAGCACCATAAGATGCAAGAAAAATGTGAGCAGACTAACCAACCACTTCATTACCCACTGCCATACACCCAATGATTTAAATTGGACTATCATTGAGCAAATTCCCGAAAGCTTAATTGATAATGACAAGAAACTTCTGGGTAAAGAACAGCGATAGATATATCGCCTTTCTACAGCCTCCGAGGGTCTCAATGATGCCATCCTCTGGAACTCCCTCACATGCTCGAGACCCAAGGGCTGAATCTCATGTACCGTTCTGTTTCACTTGCTCATTTCAACCTTACTGGTTACCCCTTGTCAATATCTCCTTGGAGATAGAGCTCCACAGTTCTAAATACTGAGGCTATGGAACTCCACCCATGAAAGTGATCAGGGCATCGTTGTGGCACATTGCCACAAGGGTCCCCTCTTAATCACACCCACAGCAACGTATTTGTAAAATTCCAGCGCTTTGTCAGTCTTTTTAATCATACACCAAATGCGCCAGTGGTATACTCATTCCACTCATTGTACTTAGAAGCCCCGAGCGCTTTGACGGCACTAATCACCTGCCAACACACGCGCAACCTCATAACTAGCGTGCAGTCGCCCAACGCGCATGTGCGAACACTACCGTCAGCTCATGCGCATTGCGAGCGCTTAACTCCACGCATGCGCGAACGCTCGCCACTTCCCCCGCCGCACCTGGGCGCCTTCGCAAACGCAATGACTCGGCAGCGCGAGTCTCTCTACCATTTCACCTACTATGCAGGTGCAAACGATTATCCAATCAACTACAGTATAAAACCTCAGCATCAATGGCCAGTACTTACCGGTTCTGCGAAGGAGGCACTACAGGTCCAAAGCAGGCTCTGCCCAGTAATTCTGTGAGTATGATGAACCACCACCTTCACCACTGGTAAGCGCTTTTCTCTCCTACAGGTCTCCTCAATCTAAGTGGCCAAAAACCTTTTTTCCCCCATAGGGCCAACCCTTGCCACTTCACAACCTTGAAGCAGAATACTGCTTAAACTAGCGTAAGAAAGAATTCTTGCATTTTCTCTTACCACTTATGCACTATTGTTGTGAATACCGTGTTTTAGCCACTCCACCCCCATATTTTCAGTGCGAACTTCACCATAATGGTACCACCAATACCATTACACTGTAGCCGCTTATAGCCTGCACCCTCATCACTATAAAGTCGGCAGTCAGATGTATATAATGCAATACATCCTAGTGACTCTTTTTCCTTGTATGTTTTGTCTTTGTCATTTCATGTTATATGTACAGGTGTTTTGAGAAGGGAATCCCCCTCTCACACATAGAAAAACACTTTAGGGCGTGTATACACATAGTCTGAATAACACACCCACTAGTTTATATTACACACACATTATTTTAATTCGTCCTGAAGAAAGCCAGCATATTCATAAGGCACTGGCTGAAACATGTTGACTCACCTAGGATGTGGGAGGTCGTAACTCGCCTCTAACATCCAACAGCCTTATTTTTAACCGCTGACGGTGGCCCAGGTATTAAAGTCTAATTCACCTCCGGGTACTGGGACCCCCGCCAAGCCGTTTTAATTCACATTTCATAACACTCTTCACCGCACACTCAGCGACATACCTACTCCGCTGTAATCAGGCGTCGAAGCACACCCGGGACACGCTAGGTGTCACTGGGTGGGCCCGATGATGAAGCATGCCACCAACTAGGTTGGTGGGTGAGGGCTTCATGAGCACACTCACAAGATGCCACTACCCCATGACGAAACATACTTGAGTCCTTTGAATTCAAAATCAATAATTATTGTCAACCCCTTTTTACTTGAGCTAGTCTTCTTTTGATTAAATTTGTTATCATTATTGTACCCACTCCCAAAAAAGGAAGCCCTTCTGGTGGTTTCTCTATATGGCTCAATATCTCTTCAGGTGATAGTGTCAAAATCGTTGCCACAAAAAACGAAATTTTCAAGCTGTTATTTGCACACAAGGGATCTCAATTTGTTTGAGTAATTTTTATAATGACTTTACAAATGTACCAAATAGGAATTATATTTAATTATTTTATTTTGTTTCTGCCTAACAAAATCCATTTGAGTCTGGTAAGCTTGCAGGAATTTGCCTGGGTGGTGATTTTAATGCTAAGATGGTGAGGGCAAATGCAATCACAGCACTAATTTCAGATACACACACATGTAAAAGAGGAAAAGAATTGCTGGATCATCTGTTAAATCACAATCTACTGAATGTGATGGATATTACCAATATAAATCATAACAACAGTCCCATTCCGACATAGGGGTTGTTGTTGCGCCTGAGTGATATATTACATCTTTATCACTGCCTCATTAGAATATGTTGTAGTACAAGCAGATGTTTTACCCACTGTGTTTGGTGACCACAACCCTATTTTAACAAGATTTAGGTTTGCCCCCAGACCTGTTTTCTTTAAAGAGCCGGGTGCAAGAAATGTAACACACTCGATGGAAAACTTGAGGATAGTCTGGAAGGGCATTGATAATGGCTAACTGTTTTTCAAAATGATAACTGCATACTTACCCTCTATTGAGATTTGTCTGTTGTCTAATGATCCAAACTCAGAGGTGTCCAACGCTTTTTGCCACTTATGTGGTGGTAACAAACGATCAATTTCGAAGCCTGTATCTAACACTAATTCGAATCCCTGATGGTTTAATAACGCCTGTTCTCGAGCAAATAGAGAGCTCCGTGTAGCACTATAGTAGGGTTACCCAGGGATGGATCCCTAAGACAGCATTATAAACAAGTGATAAGGCAGCGTAAAGTAGGATACCTTAAAAGAACGCTGGGACAAGCTTGCCAGCGCTGCCAGTCTCAACAATGGAAACAGTATTTGGCGGCTCTCAAAAATATGAGATCCATGGGCTTTTCGCTTACGCCTTTAAGTTGTAATATAACAAGTGAGGCCTGGGAAGCTGATTTCTCTCAAATATATCCCCCCCCCCCCCCCTCAGAGCGAGGAGCCCTTTGATTTTTCTAATGTAGCATGCATCCCGATATCAATAATAGAAGTCAAGGATGCAATCAACTAAAGCTTGGGTAATAAGGCACCAGGCCCGATGGGCTTCTCATTGACCTCATAAATTATAAACCTGATTTCAGTGTGCCTGTTTTATTTAATGTTTTTAACAACTAAGCAAATACTTTTATACCAAGCACATGGTGTACTAGTTCTATCGTCCTGATTTTTAAAAAAGGGGACCGATCCAACCCTACCTGCTATAGACCAATATCCCTGATTGATAACTGTGATGTTGCTCTCATTACTTGTTATGTATCTTTAAGTTGTTTGAACTTCCTTCTCCTAGTATTCTAGTCTCATGTGAGATTCTAGGATTGGAAGGTTCCATGAGTCAGTTGATGTTTGATCCTGTGGCTGAGGTTTTAATTAAAGCCTTCTCTTCATGTAAATCTGTTCCTGATTTATTATTTCATTTGAGTGGAAGACACCACATTCTTTGGCGACGATCGGGTGAACCCTGAAATATACCTCAACACAGGAAGAGAAAAGAAGAGAAAAACGACTCTCCTGCTAGGATTGGAAGGTTCCATGAGTCAGTTGATGTTTGATCCTGTGGCTGAGGTTTTAATTAAAGCCTTCTCTTCATGTAAATCTGTTCCTGATTTATTATTTCATTTGAGTGGAAGACACCACAATAACACCTTTAAGATACTTGGGAGGATCCTGTTTAATAAAATTAGATCTTGGGCTAAGGAGGGACAGATTTTAAATAAATGCCAGCTATGGTTCAGAAGTAAACTGGGACCAGTCGAACAATGTTTAAATCTTAACCTGATTGTCGGTAAATATACCATAGCCCGGATCTCTCCTCAGCCTTTGACTTTTTAAATAGGTCACGTCTATGGTCAGTACTTTTAAAGTATGGGTTGGATGAGGTTTTAGTGCACTTTTTAGCTTTTTTACACATGGACCTGAATGCACAGGTGATAATTGGCAAGTAGGGGGAGGTCTCAGGGAACATTAATATCGGCAGAGGGGTCAGGCAAGGGTGCTTAATGGCCCCTCTCTTGTTAATTATGTATATTAGTGATTTGCACACTGTTTTATCAGAACTTACTCCTGATGTTCCAAAAATCAATGTCAATATACTCCCAGTTTTACTATATGCAGACGATGCAGTCCTAATGGGCCGCACCCCAAACGCACTTCACACTTTAGTTAGAGGCTTTGTTTATTTTATGGCTACATCTTTGCAGTAATTTAAAGAAATTGTTTATAATGTGTTGTGGCCCCAAAAAGCACTTTATTCACTCAATTACCTCAGGACCTGAACGCCTTCTATTCACTTGCACTTTCCCGTACTAATGTTTTCAGACATTGGTTAGCCCATAGTAGGAATACATTTCTAAGGGCGATTAACTCCATTTTATGCCTCCTGCAACCAAAAAAGACTGAGGTAGTGCTCTCAATAATTAAATTTTATAAAGCACAGTGCATAGTTAAGGCTACTTATGGCACTGAAGGTTGGGGCTATGCAAAAAGTAGCACTATCCAGGGAGAAGAAAATCTATTTTGTCGAAAACTTTTGGGGATCCCAATTTCTTCTCCAAATCTTATTTGCCATCAGGAATTATTATTATTATTATTATTATTATTATAAAGGCTTTTGTAGCGTGCTCTGTTACTAAAGAATAGTATCCTGGCGCGAGAAGGTGAGAGGAAGCATAGGGTTCTTGGGAGGACAGAAGAGAGGTGGATAACAGAGTGATGTTAAACAAATGGGTTTTCAGTCCTTTCTTAAAAGCCATTATGGTAGGAGCTGTCTTGATGTGGAGGGGGAGAGCATTCCAGGCTTTCGCAGCTCTGACCGCGATGGATTGGCCACCTAGTCTACAATACTTAAATTTAGGCACGGACATTTGCCACTGATTGGCAGTTCGGAGGAATCGGTTAGGAACGTAGAGGGTAAACCTTTTCCTCAGGTAAACAGTGCCAATTTGATGGACAGCGCGGTAGGAGAGGACAAGAGTTTTAAACATGATCCTATGAGCAACTGGGAGCCAGTGGAGGCTGCGAAGTAGGAGGCGAACACTGGAACTCTTGGGTATATTGAACAGGAGTCTCACGGCGGCATTTTGTATGACCTGAAGACGGTGGATCAGATAGGCCGGTAGCCCACAAAACAGGCCATTCGCGTAATCTAACCGGGAGAGTATTAGAGCGCGGGTGACAGTCTCTTTAGCCTCTCTAGGGAGGAGGGGAAAAAACCTACGTAGGGTTTTCAAAGTAGAGAAGCAAACCCCCGTAAGTTTTTTTATGTGGTCCTTAAATTTGCGGTCATTTGCGAACCAGACTTCTACATTTTTTGCTGGGCCGCCAATGGATTTAGGACAGGGCAGATCAGTGGGCCAAAGAAGGTCGCTAAAATTGTCAGGGAAGGAGCCATACAGCAGAACCTCGTACTTGCCTTCGTTGCATTTTAACTGGGCAAGTGCTAGCCATCGGAAAACTGATGATAGGCAAAGTTGGGCCGCCGACGTATCCAAATTGTTCTTAGGCCAGGTAAACAGAAGTTGGGTATCGTCGGCGTAAGCCTTAATTTTAGCCCCTAGCTGTTCTGCTAGGTAAATTAATGGGGTAAGATAAACGTTAAAAAGCAGGGGGCTCAAAGTGGAGCCCTGTGGAACTCCTGTGGCAAGTTTCTTTGGGGAAGAAGCGAAGGGAGGCATCCAGACTTGTTGAGTTCTGTTATCTAAAAAAGATGTCAGCCAGTCAAGTGCAGGGCCAGTGATGCCAATAGTGGCTAATCTGGTAAGTAGGAGGGAGTGGGGTACCGTGTCGAAGGCGGCAGAGAGGTCTAATAAAATCTGAGCCGCTCTGCCACCTCCATCCAAACACTCCCGGATAGCCTCGGATATTTCAACTAGGGCTGTTTCAGTGCTGTAGGCAGCCCTGAATCCTGACTGTGCTGGGTGTAGTGCCTAAGAGGTTTCGACAAACTTGTCAAGTTGTTTAAAAGCGATCTTCTCGCAGACTTTGGCTAGAGCTGGCAGTAATGATATAGGCCGATAGTTGGAGGGGACGGCAGAGTCCAGCCCGGTTTTTTTCAGAAGTGGAAGCAATTTTGCTTGCTTCCAACAAGCCGGGACGGTTGCAGTGAGAAAAGAAAGGTTAATGATCTGAGTGACCTCATTTCCAACTGTTTCTGCTAGTCCCCCGAGGACTCTAGCAGGGCAGGGGTCAGAGGGGGATCCCGATTTTAAGGCCGCGAGGACAGTGACGATGTCAGATTTAGAGGACAGAGCAAAGTTAGCAAACTGCTCTGTAGGTTCTGGCATCATAGAGGGGGGAAACACAGGGGGGAAGGGAAAGCTGTTACAGACAGCCAGCAAGTCATCTTGAATTTTGGCAATTTTATCAACAAAAAACACAGAAAGCTCTTTGCACAATTTCTCAGATGAGGGCAGCAAAGGTTGAACGGCACATGGTGAAACAAAGCTTTTTACGATGGAAAAGAATTCCTTGCTGTTATTATTAGCTTTATTAATTCGTCCTGCATAGTACCAGCTCTTGGCAGATCTGATGGCCGCATAATACTTTTTTTGCGCCACCCGTAGATCCTTCTTTGCCTCAGACAGATATGCTTGTCTCCAAATCCGTTCGAGTTTCTTGCAACCCGATTTGAGTTCACGAAGAGAGTATGAAAACCAGGAGGGGGTAGTACGTAGTCTACAGACCCGGCCTTTATTAACAGAGGCAGCGGTCCCGTGTTCGACCCATGTTTTGAAGGAGCTAACTGCCGCCTCGATTTCTAAGGGTAATAGTGGGCGGGAGACAGCTAGGCAGTCTGACAGGATATCTAAATTGATCTTCTGTGCGTGAGCAACTTGGGGACCGCTCTCTGCGGCAATTGCCAGAGACCAAGAAAACCTAATCAGCTTATGGTCTGACCAGGTCACTATCTCAGGACAGGCCATGACAATATCGAAGTTGGAACAGACCAAATCTAGGTCGTGACCTCCCGTGTGAGTGGGTGCCGCAACCCACTGTTTGAGCTGGGCCATGGAAAAAGCTTCGTTTAGGCGGGCAGCCTCCGGAGAGTCCAAGCTATCGACATGGATGTTAAAATCCCCCAGAAGGAGATACCTAGAGTATCTTAGTGCCCGTGGGATTATACAGCCGCTTTATAATGAGGATTACATCACGTCCCGTCCGGCCATATTTTGGTTAAAAGTTTAGCAAAATTCGTCAGCGTCACTAACTGGAGAAATTATAACAGATTGCCTCAAATGCAGCAAGGGTGGAGACATACTGTGGCTGGTCGCTGTCAGAAATAGTCTGATCAGCGTGAATCTTGATCACATTTTCCTGAACTCAAATAATATGGAGGGCATAAAAAAAGACTCTACAGGAGGCCCTATATGATCAATACAGTAATTTAAGATACAATATGGAAATTGTTAAGCCAACAGTCACAATGTATATGTCCCTGGCATCTACTAACTGCCCTCTATTGCATTTGCCATCCAGTTATCTCCTACTGAATTTAAATCACTGGGAGAGAAGCTTGCTGTTCCACCTCAGGGCAGGCCCCTTAAAATATCTATTGTGCTTCCCTTTAGGCTTTAATACCAACCTTGGGCAAATGCCTTGCCCCTGTGGCAATTGGAGCAATGACTCAATGCTAAACTTCATATTTTTTTGTGATTTTTATTTGTTATATACTAAACAATTTTTGATCCCTTTTTTTAAGGCAACTACAATTGATGATTTTAGAACAGCCTACACAGAAATCCTTAACCTTAAGAGTGTAGACTTAACCTTTAGAATAATTTTTTTGCTGGCAGTTTGCTCACGCGTTTCAATGATCACTCCTTAAAAACATCAGATTTCCCATGATTACATTCAGCTGTTACATGTTGTGAACCACAATTTTTATGTTATGTGGCATCTTGTAGAAATCTGTGCCCTGCATAATATGGTTTATCAAATATAGCTAATACCTGTATGCACTTTAATATAATATATTCATGCTGCTATTTTCTTACTGTATTTTAACGTATTACGCTGTGCTCTTATTTGTCTGTTTCTGATTGCCCGCATATTAATTTAATTTGTTATTTGCACTTATTACTCTATACTGCTATTGTCAAGAATAACGGAGCCATTTAAAGGAGTGGTCGTCTTATATATTTGCCGCTCTGTTATAATATGAATATTTATAATTCCGTTTAGGCTATATATACAACTCCTTGTTATTTATTGTCATTTATTGATCTTTTTATCGAAAAAGTTTTTAACGTGACCTGTGTATTTATGGATATTAAGTATCCGAAAAAAGATTATTTTAATTGAATTGAATTGGAATATAACATAAACGCATTGAACCACTAATGCATTTCATTTCCCACCACATCGTCCACCCCAACAAATAGATTCCATCACCATATTGCTGGTCCCTTAACTAAGTGGCCCGCATAACAACATTGATACATATGCATCCACTGGGGGCACCGGGTCCAAATTGAGTCCTCGGTTGTCTGCCCATCTGGTCCAGATTTTGGGGAGCTTTTGTGGGCAACCCCAGGCCTTGAATATTGGGATCTCTAACCCCTTGCAAAAAGTCCAGCCCATTTTTCAATGCCGAAAGAGAAGATGGGGCTATTGCCTTCCACAGCCTTACTACATTCCTTTTACCCAATATCAGCCCCAACAATAACAGGTGCCTCTTCTGTACTTTACCTCCTATGCCCTCCGTGATATGTAAAATTGCCAATCTTGTTGAAGAGGGGAGCTCCCACCCCAACACTTCTGCAAGACTGGCCAGAACCAGCCTCCAAAATTTTGTGAGCACTGTACAATGCCAAATTTTCTGTATGAGGGACCCCTCCTCCCGACCATACTGCCGGCATATAGGGGATGACTCTAGGCCTGCCCTCCACAGCCAGATCCTGGTCTACTAAACCCGGTGAAGGTATTTAAATTGAATAATACGCAGCGGTATTGCTATCACTGCTTCCCTAGGGAGGGACAGTCTTTCCATCCAATCATCTCCGTCTATTTGTCCAAGATCACCAGCCCATGCATCTCTTGAGGAGGGACCAACATCATTTTTCCATGTCAAATAGGCCTTTGGCTGGAAGCAACTCCAGCTAAATAGATGGCTCACTGGTAGTTCACAGGGGCTGTGAGTGTTTTTTGACCAGGGTTCAAACCCCAGCTGGGGAAAATCGTTTTTTTTTTTAATTTGTTTTCTAAATTCCACAAAATAAAGCTGTGCCTTTGTAAATCACCCCCTAGCAGTGTCTGGGAGAACTATGGCCTCCTTAGTCATAGTGAATGTCAGGCATTGATGGCATGCAGTGTGGCATGTGAAAGTGGGGAACAGGTTTGCTATAAAAGAAATCACTTATTTAGTGGAATGAGAATTTGGGGATGATTGTGTAACAATAATAAATGCATGGGGCTAGTGGCAGACTGTAAGAAAGGAAGAGTTATTTGTATTTAAAGAAGGTAAATCGAGAGAAGATTTCTGGTATTTAAAGTCCAAACACAATGGAAATAGAGGAGGGACCAACATATTTTTTCGATGTCAAATAGGCCTTTGGCTGGAGAGCAAATCCAGCTAAATAGATGGCTCACTGGCAGTTCACAGGGACTGTGAGTGCTTTCTGGCCAGGGTTCATACCCCAGCTGGGGAAAATCTTTTTTTTTTTTTATTTGTTTTCTAAATTCCACAAATGAAAGCTGTGCCTTTGTAAATCACCCCTTAGCAGTGTCTGGGAGAACTATGGCCTCCTTAGTCATAGTGCTTGTCAGGCATTGATGGCATGCTGTGTGGCATGTGGAAGGGGGGGACAGGTTTGCTATAAAAGAAATCACTTACTTAGTGGAATGAGAATTTGGGGATGATTGTGTAACAATAATAAATGCATGGGGCTAGTGGCAGACTGTAAGAAAGGAAGGGCTATTTGTATTTAAAGCATATAAATCGAGAGAAGATTTCTGGTATTTAAAGTCCAAACACAATGGAAATAGAGGAGGGACCAACATCATTTGTCTATGTCAAATAGGCCTTTGGCTAGAACAATTCCAGCTAAATGGATGACTCACTGGAAGTTCAAAGGGGCTGTGAGTGCTTTTTGACCAGGGTTCAAACCCCAGCTGGGGAACATCGTTTTTTTTTAAATTTGTTTTCTAAATTCCACAAATGAAAGCTGTACCTTTGTAAATCACACCCTAGCAGTGTCTGGGAGAACTATGGCCTCCTTAGTCATAGTGCAAGTCAGGCATTGATGGCATGCAGTGTGGCATGTGAAAGGGGGGGACAGGTTTGCTATAAAAGAAATCACTTATTTAGTGGAATGAGAATTTGGGGATGATTGTGTAACAATAATAAATGCATGGGGCTAGTGGCAGACTGTAAGAAAGGAAGGGCTATTTGTATTTAAAGAAGGTAAATCAAGAGAAGATTTCTGGTATTTAAAGTCCAAACACAATGGAAATAGAGGAGGGACCAACATAATTTTTCCCAAATAGGCATTTGGCTGGAGAACAAATCCAGCTAAATAGATGGCTCACTGGCTGTTCACAGGGGCTGTGAGTGCGTTTTGACCAGGGTTCAAACCCCAGCTGGGGAAAATCTTTTTTGTTTTTAAATTCTTTTTCTAAATTCCACAATTGAAAGCTGTGCCTTTGTAAATCACCCCTTAGCAGTGGCTGGGAGAACTACGGCCTCCGTAGTCATAGTGCATGTCAGGCATTGATGGCATGCTGTGTGGCACGTGTAAGGGGGAACAGGTTTGCTATAAAAGAAATCACTTATTTAGTGGAATGAGAATTTGGGGATGATTGTGTAACAATAATAAATGCATGGGGCTAGTGGCAGACTGTAAGAAAGGAAGGACTATTTGCATTTAAAGAATGTAAATCGTGAGAAGATTTCTGGTATTTAAAGTCCAAACACAATGGAAATAGAGGAGGGACCAACATCATTTTTCCTTGTCAAATAAGCCTTTGGCTGAGAAAAATTTCAGCAAAATGGATGGCTCACTGGCAGTTCACAGGGGCTGTGTGTGCTTTTTGACTAGGGTTCAAACCCCAGCTTGGGAACATCATTTTTTTTCTTCATTATTTGTTTTCTAAATCCCACAAATGAAAGCTGTGCCTTTGTAAATCACCTCCTAGCAGTGTCTGGGAGAACTATGGCCTCCTTAGTCATAGTGCATGTCAGGCATTGATGGCATGCTGTGTGGCATGTGTAAGGGGGGGACAGGTTTGCTATAAAAGAAGTCACTTATTTAGTAGAATGATAATTTGGGGATGATTGTGTAACAATAATAAATGCATGGGGCTAGTGGCTGACTGAAAGAAGGAAGGGCTATTTGTATATAAAGCATGGAAATCAAGAGTGGATGTGTTTCATGTAAAAGCAAAACAGCATGGAAATAAAAGTAGGACAGCACCCTTTTTGTATGACAAAAATACTTTTGGAAAAGTTCATTGATAAAATAGCACTTGGTATTGTGGCAGGTAAGAGGGGCTAGGAGTAATTTTTGACAAGGGTTCAATTCAAACCCCACCTGGGAAATATATATTTTTTTTAAATGTATTTATTTATTTTACTATAGTGAAAGATAGTCCTTTGGAAATTATTAACTGACAGTATCTCCAGTTAATCATGAAAGAAATTGTAAAAAAATCTGTGGCACATGTCACGTGAGCTGTGGCATATGCCACATGACAGAGTGACACGTGTCACGTGCCAGGAATGGGCTCCAAACCTTGCTGGGACATGGGCATCATTTAATTAATTAAGAGGCTGGGCATGCGCTATGGGCACCATTTCATTCCTAAAGCAGCTTGCTGGCTCCACCTCCGCTGATTGAGGGGGGCCCCCTGGATCACTCACTGTCCCCCCCTCCGCCCGCAACATGGCCCGGGGGCTGTGGGGGCCTGTGTTACGCCCCTGAACCGGGGCTTGCCTTCACGTCTTTTGTCTCTCTGGTGCTTCAGTGCTTAGGATCGGGCCTGCATTCATTGCATTCCCTTCTTATGTTTTATGCCAGAGTTGCTAGCAATGATTGATGCTTTTCTCGTGAATTACTGCTTATAAAATAAAATAAGAAATAGCTTTGTTTGTTTACACGGACAATGGCGCGCTGCTAGAGGAAGAATGCGGGTAGGTTGTCCGGCACCCCGGCCCTGCCGAGTCCAGACTTGTGTGATGTTCAAGCAAACCCGCGCGGCCCCATTTAATTCTTGAAGTGGATTGCTTGCTCCGCTGAGTGAGGGGGCCACTGGAGCACGGGGCCCACCTCAACGCGGGGACCTGTGATACGCCCCTGGGTCTGCCCACTTCAAATATTGAAATTCTTTGACATTGTATTAGGAGAG
The DNA here is from genome assembly GCF_964263255.1 of Lissotriton vulgaris. NCBI lineage: Eukaryota > Metazoa > Chordata > Amphibia > Caudata > Salamandridae > Lissotriton > Lissotriton vulgaris. Next base: position 96,094,096 of record NC_141695.1, read on the forward strand.
TGTTGAATTGGTGTAATTTGCTTATGTGTAATCACACAAAAATTCTGAAACATTATGCAAATGCCAATTTGGCATTTTGCAATATATTTGAGTGTGAAATATGCTCTCCTGTCCATTTTAGACATAAGGATGCATTTCACGCTTAATAAACAGCGGGAAAAAAACAAGTGCTGTGAACAGCTGCTCACATTCTGTTTGTTTGCATTGTTCCCGTTCTGCAGCACAGGAATTTTTAACTAAACAAACTCCAATCATGCAAATTGTAGGAATTTCGCGAAACAAGCATAATGTGGAATGCTGGAAGGTATACAAATGATTCTGGCATGATTAAATTTTCACCCAGTTCTAATACAAATTGACTGCCCTTTACCTGGACACGTGTATAGCTGCCACAAAAATAGTTCACGTCAGCACCAGGTCTGTTTTTAAAAAATATTTTTTTCCAACTATTTTTGCATTTTGCATATGTTTGTAAATATATGGAAATTGCTTGATTGCTATGTCCAGACCTATTAGCTTTGCTAATGATTTTTTCACTTCATTTGACCTCCTCCGTGTTTTAAGATCAGTTTTAAATTGTTGTTTTCCTTTAAAAGCCCTAACACCAAACGAGCAGCTACTTGAATGAAAAGTTAATCATCTCCACTTGGAGGAAATAACTTCTTCACATGAATATACCGCTGTGGAAAACTGTTGCATCTTCACCGGTCCTTTCATTCACTGATCCACCTTTGTGACATTCTTTACAAAACTTGTCACCAAGATCCCGCTTTTATGACCTACTATGTACCTGAAAAGCATGTTTGTCCAATCATATCCTCAATTATCTGGTTCACCCTAGTCTCTGTGTATTAGTTTATCCTAACTCATTGAATTATTATTTATATTTCCCTATTTCATTGCCTCTTTAAACAAGTCATACAAATTTGTTGATGTGATAAATGACAGGAACAAAGGGGCATATTAACAAGAAACGGTGTTAAAATGATTGCCGCTTTAGCGGCAGAAAACTGCCGCTAAAGCAGCGATAATGGGCTTGATAATACGCCCTTGAGAATTCCAATAGAAGGCCATGTTCTGGTGTCAACATGGGCTTCTATTGGAATTCTCAAGGGCATGTTATCAAGCCCATTATCGCCTCTTAAGCAGCAGTTTTCTGCCGCTAGAGTGGCGATAATTTTAACACCGAACTTGATAATATGCCCCAAAGTCTCTTGTACAATGGTGGATTGTAGTGTTTGTGAATGGGCTTTGGTGAGAATTGCTGTGCATCCTGTATTTAGTAGCTAAGGAGTACACCATTAGCATTTGGCATTGCATTTTGTAAATTCTAAATGATGGTAAAGGAGTTGGAGTTGCAGAAGCTATATTGTGTTTTCAGAACACAAACTAAGTTACACCTTGTTTGTTCAACACTATTTAATTTGCTTTTGGATTCACAGACTATATTACAATAGAGGATGGCACATAAGAATGTCAGTGGGCACTAATACCTAGGTATGCATGTTAAATAATACTCACAATGTCTCAATGTTCAAGAGTTCTCCTGTTTTTTGATTTTCAGCATCGTAAAAACAAGTCTTTGGTTTGATACGGTGTCCGTTAGTGCACTAACATTATGGATGGTACTCAAGCATGTTTTCTCCTTGTATTTTCTAGGTGCGGCATCGCAGACATGGTGTTCACTGCGTTGCTGCATTTGCAGAGGAGAAGATGTCCTCTGCGTCAGAGATTTACAGGAGAGCAAGGTGGTGTTGCAGAGATAGAGTTCACTGCTTTGCTGGATTTGCAGGAGAGACAATGTCTACAGGGTCGCAGATTAGCAGGAGAGCTAGAGACATTCCAGTGAGCGGATTGCTGAAGAGGATCCGTCCTCCTCAGCCAGTGGGTAAGCCAAGCACTGCCTCGTGGTGTGTGTGCAGTATAAATACTGTTCCCAAACCATGGTGAGTCAGCCCAAGTATCTCCATAGTCATGTGCCTAGGAGTCAGCCCAAATATCCCCATAGTCATGTGTCTAGGAGTCAGCCCAATTATCACCATAGTCTTGATGAGTCAGCCTGATGGTCCTGGGGAAGTTACAGTTTCTGCTTTGGTACTTCATGACTCAGTGGCCTAGGGCCCCGGGGGGTATTACCATGCCAAGAATGTTGCCAAACCTACGGAGCGTTTGTGTCCCATGAACAGCCAGGATGGCAGTGAGAAGTATGGTCAATCCCAAAAGCCCCCCTACACAAGGTACAGGAGGAGTGAGAGCACAAGGACGTCAAGGTCATAATTGGTGGAGCCTAAATTTGGAGTGACATTTTAAATTTTAGACAATACCCTAAACTACGTTTGTTCATCATTATCCATCTACAGCTCTTATTCCCAGTCAAGAGTGACTTTAGGCAAACAGTTCACACAGTGGACATTCTTTTCTTAAGACATAATGTGAAAACAAAGGGACTCATTAGGATGTCGGGTGGATTGCCACCGCCATGCGGGCGGTGGCGATCTGCCTGACATCCTTGTCCGCCCGCCACCCATTTCCCCCCGCCATATTACTATGGTTGCGGGGACCGCGGCAGACGGAAATAACGTCCGCCTCTTTTCCAGGGTTTATATGGTGGCGGTGTCTATCAGACACCGCCAGCCATATTAGGATGGGATGGGTTTATATGGTGGCAGTGTCTATCAGACACCGCCAGCCATATTAGGATGGGCTGTGGGAGATGCTTTTCTCTGGTGGAAATGCCACCACGGAAAGCCTGGCGGTCTTTACTTTGGGGGCCTCCATGGTGAAGTCGAGGTGGGGGGTGCACATGGGGGGTACCTGTGGTACCCCCTGCATTTGCATACACAAAGCGGCAGGCACCGCGCGGTGCCTGCCGCTTTGTGTATGCAAATGCATAACAAGCATTTTTAACATTGCGGCGGGTGCTGGTGTAAACACCACCCGCAAGAATGTTAAACATGCATGATGCTCCCGCCACTGAGGCGGGCGCATCCTAATACCCCCCAAGTGACCCCCACCCTTATGGCGGGCGGTCCCTTCCCACGATCGGATGGCGGGCGGACTAAGTCCTCCCATCATCCTAATGGCCCCCAAAGTCTTAGAAGTCTGAGTTGAGGGTAGGAGGGAGAAAACACGGAGAAAATAAATAACTGTTACCATCAAGTGAACCTGGACTGTGCTGAATGGGTCCACAATATAAAAGCACATTGTGATACCTTACATTTTGGGCACAAACACAAGGCTGTCTACGCTCGAAATAGAAAAGATGGTGACAGGTTATACAAGTTAAGCAGACAGATATCTTTAGAAATATCCCTGCCTTAATGTGCGAAGAAAGTCTTATGAGCACCTGAAGACTTTTGCTTTTAGCACTTATTATGACTCTGGTTTGAAAAATCTAGGCCTGGAAGAAATTAAGTTTACTCTGGCGTAATTTTGAGTAATATCCAGCATTTTGTGTGTTCGCGATTCTGATTAGAAAGGAGTAGATGCATCATATTTTATATCTTTGTAATGGTATTGATAAATCCCTTTTACTGGTACAGTTGGATTTAATATTACTATTTTAGAAATACCACTTTTAGAAAGTAGACATTGCTCTGCTCTTACTGGTCTGTGTGGCTACAGCCTGTCTCCAATACACCTCTTGGAGGGTGGGAGGGACAGCTACACTTTGTGCATTCCCTCTAGACAGCCACAAACACAGGAAGGCTAGGTGTGTCTGCCTACTCATCTGAATTCTAATGTCTCTCGCTGAGCAGGAAGGGAGGGGGGAGCTGACACTTTAACTTGAATAGGCAATTTCCTGTTTCCCACACAAAAGAGCTGATTACCCCCTACTGATAGGGCTGGGAAGAAAGGGAAAGGACGTGTGTGCACTTCAAAGACCCTTTTTTCAGTCACCCCTACTTCAAAGACACAAGTTCTGGGTCGCTTACTCTAGCCAGCCAGTACACTACTGGACCTGTAAAGCACACTTCTGGAAGAAGTACTGCTGTGCTGCTACAAGGACTGCCATTCTTCTAGATTACTGCTCTGGAAGAACTGTTTTTCTGCTTTGATGTGCTGTCTATCGCCAGCTGCTTGCTAACTTTTGCCCTGCAAAATGCCAGCGATTACGGTTTTTCATTACAACCTGAAATTGAAATTTAGTTCAGATAAAACTACTACTAAGAGAGAATGAGAGCAACATGGATGAACATAATATGAGCTGCTGTTTTCCATGTCACGTGTGATTTTGTGTTTTTTTATTTTACTTGTAATGTGTCCTTGAGTATGCATTTTGCAGTACAAAATATTGCAAAATACTGAATCTACTTTTCTCCACAAAGGAAATTATGGGAATTTCATACATAACAGGCCTTACATGGTCCTCTTTACAGATCATGTTATGCAATTACATACACCTATGCCCTGACGTTTGGGCTAATTCTTGAAGTTTACCCAAATAGTCAAACATCCTTTTCTTAAGATGGTATGATTTATATTACATTTATACTTCCACATAACTAGCTCCTGCCTGTCTCTTGATTCTGCTGGCCTTTTCACTCTGAGGAGTGGGGGGGGGGCATGAATACTGTAGATAAAGTCATCCTAGCTCTTTTCATGGGGGGCCATGTTATTAGTCCATTACATTCACTTTCTAAGTGTGGCGTCTGCTCCTCACCCATTCGTGGAAACAGGAGTCCAGAGCCTTTCTCAGGGAGATCCTGTTTCTTCTGCGTTCTCCATTGTCTGAACAACTTCCCTAAAAAGTGTCTAAAAAAACCACAAACTATGTTTAAAAGTATTGTACCATATACTGCTGCATATTGACGTCAGGGCACTGCACACACTCAACGACTCGACAGAACATTTAGAGAAGTATGAAAGAGTTTGTTCACTCAGGGTTAAAGGATACTGGCTTCAGATGTCAGTTCTTAGGGCATCCTGTAGCATTGTCCTATGTCCATCTGTCTGTGATTTGAGTACTGTGACTCAGCAACAGTGGAGACATTACTGTGCCTATGAATGTGTTCATTGTGTGCACTGTCACTACAGCGAGCACCCCCTGTGCCAGGAGAAAGGGCTGTGAAGTAAGAGTTCACCTGCGTATCCTTCTCAGGTGAGGGGGTCTTCTGCCCTTTTTATATTCCTGACCATATGTGTTCCTGGGATAGTCCACCCTCACCGTAAGGGGCTGTGCCCTGATTCCTAATGAAGAACGAGCGGGGGCCAGCAGTGGTGGATCAACAAAGGGGAAATGTCTGTGGAGGCAGCCTAACTGGAGGGTCAAGTTTGCTTGAGGAATTTTAAAGTTTTTTTATGAACCAGTTAAATCCTTTAGCAGTTTATGTGTCCAGTATTGACTCGAAATTACAAAACCTGACAGGTTTTGTGGTTAAGGCCCAGGCTGAGGTTAATGACCAATGGATAAGATGTACATGTTCTCATATGTTGGACAAAATGTCTGAGCTCCCAGAAATTTTAGGCTCTCTTGTGAAAGAAGTTAAAAAAAAACAACAAGGAAATCGGTTTTGGATAAAAACTTGATTTGTACAAAGGAAGGGGATGATAGTGTATATTTAGAAAATAAGAAGCTGCAAGATGTTGAATCGAATGTGGGCTGTGATTACTCGGGTATGCAAAAGGAGGCAGACAGGGAGTACATTGTCAGTAAGTGTCTAGATGTACATGTGGAGGATGGCCAGGTCTCCAATGGACCTAAGAAAGGCAAGCCACTACTCACAGCCAAACTCCTTAGTATAAGCCCTGGAAAAAGTATAAATGATTGCCCTCCATTATCTAAACGTTCAAGGAAAAGGCTGCGGAAAGAGCGGAATAAGGCCAGAAGTGCAGTTGCCTTAGCAGCTATAGCAGCAAAGCCTAGGGATCATTACCCTATATTTAAACCAGATGTTAAGAAATGCCCACCTCAGGTCAACGTTGCAGCAGGTGGGGAATCTTCTATTGCGCGCCCGTTACCTTTGAGGGATAGTGATCAGGGACCTATAAATGGTAATAATATTGATGTTCTCAAACCAAACGGTATAATAAAACGGATTTGGTAGACATCAATAAGGAATGTGCGATAAAACTGGATAATGAACCCCAGGGGTCAGGACCTTTGCCCAAAGATCATGTTGTTGATACACAGAATTGGTCAAGTATGGTAGAAATGCTAGAACCTACTATTGCCCAGAGTCAACCCCTACTATAAATATTTCCTAAATCTATTTTACCTAAAGAAAGTAACTCAGGTTTACTAAGCTCTTTTGCAGCAGACAGGAATATAGTTGCAAAAACGGGGACACCAAATTAGTAATGCACCCCTTATATGAATCTCAGGGATCCCAAGACAGCCTCAACCGGGGTTTACTGTTGAAAATCATTTCAACTATCCCTGACGTAGCATTTATTAAATCCTCTGATTTGATGTCAGTACAATTTAGACAGGTACAGCCCAATACCCCTCGGGAGTCCACTATTACAACTTGGTCCTCAAGTGATATTGTTACTAAGATTTTAGGATCCAGGTTGAATTTTATGGACTGTGGAATCAAGGTCGAGATCTGGGCCCGTGTACAATATCCCCTGATCTTGAAGGTACTGGCCCTCAAGATGGATATGGGTTGTAAAATTGTTGAAAGTAATGTCAAATCCAGTACTTAGAGGTGCAGTGGGTCCATCAAATAACCAATCTTGCAGCTCTGGTTCGTTGATTACTAATTCCCAATCAGGAGATCGTCTTTGCGAGTGGTTACCCAAAAACAATGTGCGAATAGAGGACTGGTCTTGGTTGCCAGCATCATTGGCAAAGGTGCCCCGTGGAGACAGTAATTGAACAACCTGAGCTACTGCAGATAACATAAATGAAATAAGTCTATGCTCCTGGAATATCCACGGCCTGCATCATTTATTGTCTGATCCAGATACGATATCTTTTTTAAATTAATTAGCATTTTTATAATTCCAAGAAACATGATGTGAACAAATGAATCCTTTGTCCAGATTTAATGAATTATGTATTCCCGCAGTAAAAACCAATAAATTTGGCCGTGCAAAATGTGGACTGTCATGCTATATTTAAACCTAGCTGTGGAAGTGGTAGACTTTAATTTTGGTTGGTTACAATGCCTTGTTATAAATACCTCAAATTTAAGGTTAGTTTTTCTTAATGTGTACCTGAGTGCTAGCAAGAATAAGTCTGCACAGCTGTATATCCTTTGGGATCTACTGAGGGCTTTAATACTCCACTATCCAGATGCTGGCTTAATAGTATCAGGTGATTTTAATTTGGAAATATTTTGGTATTCAGAATCTAACTATAAATCAGGAGATTTAGCTAATAATTGCTGTGACATTATGTCTGTGCCTGGAACCAGCCAGTTAAAAGAAAAATCTGAGATCTACTCCCACATTTAAGAACTCTAAGCAAGGTTCAATGATCGATTATACATTTATTTCAGACAATTTGAGATTACATTTGTCTGAATATAAGGTAATCAGACGGCCAGAAAGTGATCACAAGCCCCAGGTAAGAGGATAACCCTAAACCTCCAACCAGGACCGAAGTCCTTGAAAAAATGTACAGATGACATGTGCACACGAAATATTCATAAACAGTGGTAATAATGTATGTTTCACAAAAGCATGACAATCACAATGGTTGAATTGACGTATTCTTTCCGTGTGATTTATTTGTTTCTCTGGTGCCCAGCCAACACGTGTTTCGTCAGGGTGTAACCAAAGACTTCTTCAATGCTATATGATGTAAAATGGCAACAAGTTACAAAACTGTACTGGTACCATATAATTACAGATGGTGGCAGACTACTGCACTGTGACTCTAGTGCAATAAACACCCATAGTGACACCCCAACAAGCCCAAACAGTGGGTGTGTAAAAGGAAGTAACAGTATAAATCTTTATTGACTGTTTATGTCATCATGTTACAGTCTTCGTATTCGCAAGACGTCCTTACACAAATGATAACATCTTCTCTCTTGATTCACAAATATAGGCATAATACAGTACAATAGTTGTGTTGAGTGCCCATCAACCTCAACAAGCCTCCAGGTACCTATGCGTAATCAGTGCCCAGCGTAAAGAGAAATTTATACCTGATGAAACCTAAAGTGTTAAAGAAGTGTGGAGTGAAGGGCTTGCTGAAGAATGACAGATAAGCTAAGAGCCCATCTTACCTATCGGACAGATGGCTCGAGTGTCACGGATTCTACGAGAAGGGAAACAGAGTCTAATAAATACAAGGTTCAGAAAGTAACAGCGAAGTGGGAAAACACCCAGACAGGTTTGCTTTAGGTGAGGTAAATAATATATCAGTAACCAATGCGGGAATGGAGAGTGTCTCAATTTGAACTCAAATGATCATGTTATTGATTCTAGTCCTGATCCAAATTTTGGTTTAGAAATTCAAAGCTGTAATCAAGTATTGACCCTGCTACGTGGGCTGCGAGCAAATGGAGCCCCGGGACCTAATGGGCTACCGAATGCCCTGTTTCTTGTTAATAGTGATCTGTGGGCCGGCATTTTGCATGATTTATTTAGTGAAGTTTTGACATTGGGGGTTGTCCCAGAATCATGGCAAGGTAGCATAGTGCTACCAATTTATAAAAGCGGCCCGGTGTCAAACCCCGCTAATTATCGACTAATTTCGTTGACCGATGTCGATGCAAAGGTGTTTGCTTCTTGTCTCCTAATAGAATTGGAAGATTGGGCTATGAAGGAGAGTATTATCCCATTTAATCAGACTGGTATCCAGAAAGATCAATCCACTATCACTAATTTGTTGTCTCTAACCTTGCTTGCGGAGAAGGCTGTCTCAAATAAAGAAAATGTATACATTGCTTTTATTGACCTTAAGGCAGCCTTCGACTCTGTGTCTCAAAATGTATTATTGAAAAAATGGTCAGATTTGGGAATCTCAAAGAAATTGTTGAAAGCTATTATACTTCTGTATACCAACATTTGGGTTCAAGTTAAGATTGGGGAGGGTGATTCCTTATCCAGGAAGATTAGAACATATAATGGCGTGAAGCAGGGCTGTGTTCTTGCCCCCTGCTTATTTAATTTATTTTTATCAGATCTTTCTCAGCGTTTGGATGTTGATAATGGGCATGTTCCTAGGATGGGGGGAGTGCAAATTAGCTACCTCCAGTATGCTGAAGATACGATTCTTATGAGCCATATCCCTGTCAGCCTACAAAGATTAATTACTGCCTTTGATTACTATATACAGCAGAATGGCCTTGAACTGAACGTTAAAAAAACTAAAGTGATGAAAATTGGTGTAGTCAAACAGAAGTTTAATCCCTGGAAGGCCAGAGCAGGTACAATTGATATTGTTAAGACGTATAGATACTTAGGGGTGATATTCGACAATCACATGTCTTTTAAATTTCATCTTAAAGATATAAGGGCCAAAGCTGTGACATTGATCCATGCTTTTTAATGTTTAAAAAATCACTGAACTGTCAATCATATGAGTTTATTCTTAAAGTAATCAAAGCCAAGTTACAACCTACTCTCATTTATGGTTTCCCGATTACAAGAGGAAAAGATGTGAAGGTGCTTGACTTATTGATTGTTAAGGTTTTTAAAGCAACCTTTGGAATTGCCAGGTCAGTGTGTCAAGCAGCAATTAGATTGGAATTCGGTCTCCAAAGACAGTGCCTGGTATCAAAAGGATTTTTCTTAAAATGTATGGTTGCATTGTCAACATCAGCCCATGCATCTTTAGGGAATATTTGTTGGCAGGAAATTGATAAATCTGCTTACATGGCTAAATGGAGAGCTTATATTTTAACTTCCGCGCCAAAGGAAAGCCCGTCTGCGCTTGTCCGCGACCGGCCGGGACTAGGGGCCAGACCGCCTGATCGGGCATTGTGCTATGCACCTGAGATTCTATGGCCACTTAAACCTGACAGCTGTGTGCTTGAGCATAGTGTCGGCGCGAAACTGCAAGCGGAATCCCTGTTGGTGAACAGTCACTTGGAGGGAGGAGGGGAGAGGGCTCAGAGAGCCCTGGGGCAGCCCCAAGCCCCCATAAGAAACGGTTTGAATGTTGAGGTCCTTAACACGCGCTCCTTACAGAAACATCACCTCAAAGTGTTCTCCCTTTTACAAGAAGGCAACATCGATGTCTTGGTGCTTACGGAGACGTGGCTGGGAGACACTTCTACCCCTGTCATGGTGGCAGCCCTGCCTGCCGACTATGACGCGGTCTGGCATAATAGATCAGGAGACTGCAGGGGAGGGAGAGTTACAGTTCGTTTCAAAAAGAGTCTCACAGTTACTAAAATACTGGCAGATAACTGTGACAGCGCTGACATCTTGGCAATAAAAATCTTTTTGGAATCATCTTGTTTCATACTGTTAGTAGCATATCGCCCCCCTCAGACCAACCCCTGACTTTAACGAGAGCTTTGTGGAACTCTTGTCCGATCTATGCTCCAGATATAAACACCGCCTAGTGGGGGACTTTAACTATCACTGGGACAGGTCACATAGAGAACCTGCGGAAGCTTCATTTGAGTCAAATATAAGCTCTATGGAAATGGTGCAATTAGTAAATACACCTACCCATATTAAAGGGCATACGTTAGATCTAATCTGGTCTTCCAAACCGCTGGCACAGATAACTGACATCAGTCCTTGTGCCTGGTCGGACCACTCGCTGGTGAGATGCTGGGTCCCCATGGATAGCCCACTTTTGTGGCCACCACCCCTGTGGAGGAAAGTCAGGCTATGGAAGAGCGTCAAGACGGATGCCTTAATTGCCTTACTCCATTTTATCCCCGTCCCTGTGCTAAGTGAGGATAACCTGGACCACAAATGCGCAGCCCCGTACTCCCGATTACGTCAGGCCATTGATTTCTTGGCGTCTGAATGGAATGAAAGGGTCAGAGATAAAGGGAAAGGTGCCCCTTGGTACGACGAGTCCCTAAGAGAAAGAAAGCAAATCCTTTGCCAAGCTGAGAGGAGGTGGAGACTTAGGAATGATCCACAAGATCTAATACCCTATAAAACTCTTCTTGGAACATATAAATCAGCTATCCTAGGTAAGAAGGAAGCATTCTGTGAAGCTATGATTAGCCTGGCGGGAAACAAACAAAAGGAGATCTTCGCAATACTGAAGGAACTGAGCCAAAAAGGGGACAAAAACACCATGGGGGACTTGCTGACCTGTGATAACTTCCAGGAGTCCTTCCTTCAAAAAGTTAGGGATATTGTTTCAGAAATCATCACAAATCCCGTAGACCCCCAGTCTCCTGGACCAGCACGCCCCCCCATTCCCGAGTAGCCAGTTGGCTAGCCTCCCAAAACTACAGATCAAGTCAGGCTCGCATAGGGACCCCTGGCCGCCGAGCCTCTTTCAAATGGCCCTGCCGGGAGTGGGAAAGCAGGCCCTAGAACTACTCAACAAATCTTTAGACCTAGTCTATTTACCAGCTATGTTGAAGGAAGCAAGGGTCACTCCCCTTTTGAAAAAGCCAGGGGCAGATGTTTCAGCCTTAAAAAACCAAAGGCCCATCTCACAGCTCCCTTTTCTTGCTAAAATATTAGAACAACATGTCCTGAAATGCCTTGCAAAATATCTAGGTGACCATCATCTGCTTCACCCCCGACAAGCGGGTTTCAGGACACATCATAGCACTGAGCTGGTGATGGTGTCGGTGATCGACGAGCTTAGAGTCTGAGCCGATAAGAAACAACTGAGTGCTCTGATTCTATTAGACCTGTCAGCAGCATTCGACATGGTCAGCTACGACATCCTGCTGTGCCGTCTGTCGAATTTGGTACAAAAGGGGGTGGTGATGGACGGAGCATCTGAACCAATCAAACACTCACACCCAGTCAAAAGATCTGGGTTTAATCCATCACCGTTCTTTAGCTCACTCTGCCACCCCAGTTCAGACATGGCTATATGCAAATCAGTCTGACCCTGTGCCTCATGGGAACAGTCCAGCCCGAACTGCCAAGCCATGTCTTCCCTGGACCGGAAACAAGCTTCAGAGGACCGGTTTCTGGCATTACAGCCGTCTTCAGCCCGGCTTGCTTGAATCCAGTGGCAAAGTGAGCAAGGGACTCGCGTCTGAGCATACCCTGCCACACTTATGGTGTCCAAAAGCGGTACAAAGGGATAAGGGCATAAAGGGGCAAGCACTTCAGTGGCTAAGATCTTTCCTGACCAACCGCACCCAAAGAGTTCAAATGGGTGACCAGATGTCGACCTTGGGCTCCCTGACCTGTGGAGTCCCACAGGGCTCTGCCTTGTCTCCACTTCTATTCAACATCTACCTGCAGCCTTTGGTAGAGGCACTCACAGGCAGGGAGTGCCAGGTCTTTAACTACGCTGACGACACCCAACTCTTGGTCCGTCTTGAGCATACCAGCCAGGTACGAGAATCAGTGAGAAACCTTCTCAGGTTCACGGTTAACTGGATGGCAGCCAATTCATTAAAAATTAACCCAGAAAAAAGCGAGGTGCTCATTGTTCCAGCCCAAAATAGCCCTTGGTGTGAACTGTTCTAGCCCTCAGAATTAGGGGTAGCCCCGACCCCAGCACCAGTAGTAAAGAGCTTGGGCTTGAAGATCGATACCGACCTATCAATCTCTAGCCAGGTATCAGCAGTGGTGGGTAACTGTATGGGCCTACTTAGGCAATTGCGGAAACTTGCTCCTCTCATCTCCACTTCGGCCCTACAATCAATTGTATCAGCTACGGTTATTTCCCGGCTAGACTATGGGAATGCCCTCTACTTAGGCATCTCACAGAGGCTATTGAGGAGGCTGCAGGTGGTGCAAAATGATGCAGCCAGGTTAATTTTCAGCCTCCCTAGGCGTACGAGAGCCACCCCCTTACTGCATAAATTGCACTGGCTGCCTATCGAACAGCGGGTGCACTTTAGGAGCTTGTGCATAGCCCATAAAGCCCTTTATGGAGATGTACCAAAATATATAAAAGACAGAGTACAAAAGTACGTGCCAGTACGGGCTCTGCGCTCCACAGAGGCATGTAAACTAGCCTCCTCTAGATCCAATCTCAAGACCAAAGGAGGCAGAGCGTTCTCGGTTTTCCTGCCACGGATCTGGAACGACCTACCTGAGTCCTTGCGCAGGGAATCAGCCCTGCTCCCCTTTAGAAAGTTGTTAAAAACCCACCTGTTCAGAGAAACACTGACATCTGTTTAATCCTCCGTCCAGCAGTCATGCAGGGCCCTGCTCCTTCTTTGAGCACTTAGAGACCAGTGGTAACTTGCGCTATATAAAAATAAAATAACATAACATAACTTCCCTACGAGATACCAGCCTGCAAATTGAACTGCCAGCTCTGAAAATGCCCAACTATAAATGAATTTTAAAAAAGCATATTAAACCTGAATCGTTTAAATTGGACAAAATTGCATTCGCTGAGAAAAACTATGCATGGTACGTGATCAATTCATACCAACCCCGCGTGGTCAACCGTATTTAAATGTTTTCTTTTCTGTAAAGTTTAAAAAAATGTTTTTAAGGCTACGTATGGGTATAAACCCAACAAAGGAGGGCACTCGATTTTGGATCAAACAGTGGCCGGATTCTAATTGTAGATTTTGCGGATGGCCACAGGAAATTCTTGTACATATAATATGTGTATGCCCGAAGCTCATTAATCTTAGACGTTTAGTTTTGAAACCTTATTTTCTGATGAGTGGCGTGGGGCTGCCCGACAGGCATTAATCATGTCATTGTCTGGTGAATCGGTTCCATTACTATGTCAACTGGTAAAAATGTTAATGGCATTTGAAAAATGTCTAATATAGGACATTTCCCCTCTATTTTTATGGCCTTGGTGTTTTTAGTTTTAACGGCTTATAAATTCAATTACTTAATAATTTTTGTTGCGATGGTATTCATTTGAAATGTAACAATAGCTGGGTTATCATCTCAGCAAATTGATGCATTTTTTGCACATTAGCACTTTGAAAGGAAGGGGACATGAATGAATATTTGTCAGAATATTTCTCTGTTATATCAATGGAAATAGTATGTAATGCACACTACCACTTTAAAATGTATAATGTGCAATAATATCCTGTGATAAACGATGTAAGGTGGCTAGATTTGGGCTTATTGATATGTTTTTAAATTGTATTTATGGGACAGTTTTTTATATTATGTGATGAGAAGATGTTTTATTTGTAATATAAATCTGTTTTTCTTGGAGATATAAGATGTTGTGTTTGCAATGATTTTAATTATTCAAGTAATAAAGATCATATATATCTCATTTCACAGTTTTTTTATGAACCAGATTTCTACACCAGATTTACACGGACCCCAAACTAACAGACTTGTTACAGTGATGTCTAAATCTGCCTGGCAAATCAGGCACCCACTGTGACATGTGATACTCAATAGAACACCTACTTGTGCCAAAGACTGTGAAACTACACCCGCAGAGGAGGGTGCATAGTGTGGGAGTGTAGAGAGAGTAGGAGAGGAGGCCACATATCAGAGGACAGGTTCTCTTCCGCGGTGAGCTGAAGTCAGCCATCGCCACGCAGGATCTTCATAGTGACGTTTGCAGAACGATGACCGGTTGACGCAATAGACGTTAAATGAGGGCTTCTAGGGGTGGCATTCATAGGATGTCCACCCCTGGGCAGCTTTTGGCGGTTGGCACAATCCGGGATAGGGAGCATTCCGATTACCTGAACCCAGCGCGAGCAGTAAGGAGCGCAAAATCATCGTTGCTGTCACAGTAGAAGCACGGCGTGAGGTAGGGACATTGTTTTGATACTGGTGGAGCTTTTATTATTATTAATTAAGAAAGGTCACGCTTCACAAGATGGAAGCTGCCACTTCTGTCAGAGAAGCCCTGCGTGTACTTAGCGAGGCCGGGAGGGATGATTTAATTTTCCTCAGAGTATTATCACAAGCGTGGGTGGGCCTGGAAAAACAGAAAAGGAAGGCAGCAAGCGGCGTTTCCGCCGCTGTTACTGCCTGTGAGTAAAGTGCAAGCCGCCACCCCCCTTTGGGGAGTGGCGTCGTTAGTGGCAACAAAGGGCCGACCCCACAAGCTTTACTTCCGGGTCCGCCGACCCGGAAGTAAAGAGTAAGTAGGGCCAATAGAATCGGGGGTTATTGGTGACCCGGAAGGAATACCAGGGCGCGAGGCTTAAAAGCCTGCGTCCATCTTAGGACTCCCTCTTTCGTCGCTGGCCGCCCAGGAGTCGGACGTCGCGTGGAGAAGGCGTCGTCGCGGGATCATCGCGTAGGAGCAAGAGAGCGACGGTCGATCCGACTTGTGGGTTGCAGGTTAGCGGGCCGAGCAGTGTGTGTTCCGTTTTTGATGAATGTGGTGCGAGCGATTTCGAGTGCGGGGCTGAATGGAGCAAATGGCTCGGGGGCGTGTGGAGAAATCGGCTCGGGGCGCCTCTCCTAATCCCACGATGGGAGCGGGTTTCGTCTCCCATATGGTAGCGGGCATTTGAGAGGCAGCGGAAGCGGACCGGGTGACACGGCAAGCAGGAATCATTAGCGCGCACAAACCCCCCGACTGGGTGAAAAATGTTAATTTTGGGCTGGTCATAACATTAAAGGGGCGTGGTGTTACGGGTCCGGCCAAAAGATTGTTTTATGAACGCGTCCTCATCATTAGCGCGCACAAACCTTCCGACTGGTTGAAAAAGGTTAATTTTGGGCTGATCATAACAATAATGGGGCGTGGTGTTACGGGTCCGGCCAAAAGATTGTTTTATGAACATATCCTGATAATAATGGGGCGCTATTTTCCGGGTACGGCGAGGACTATGGCATTACCCGCCTTTATGATTCTCTTATTAGCGGAGGTCCCTGTGTAAAGTCTTCTGCACGAGAGGGGTGAGATGCATCCCCCCCTTTACATTCCAAGCACTTTTAGGAAGGGGATCGCTAGAGGCATGCAATATAATTATGAATACTCATGTTAGAGGGTTAGGTTCATAACGGGCGATAATCAGTATTAGTGGGGCTTTTGGTAAGGGATATTGGCATTCTATTTAGGCAAGGGTTGGTATCCATATTAGGCACAGAACCAATTTTATGGATGGTAAGTCTGGGTAATGAAGCTATAAGAAGGAGTGCAAATTTAGCAGATGGGAATATCGAGAGAAGGGCAATGAAGGAGCAGTCAGGTCTCTTTGTCAGCATAGCTTCAGTTATGGGGAATAAGTTCAAGCCACGGTGGGCTACGCCCGGTTTATGCAGATGCTGTTAAGGTTAATGAAAGAAATTAACGCTTGTTTTCTTTAAGTGCAGGATGCCGCCAAAAAGGTCGCGGAAGGGCAAAGAGCCCTTAGCCAAAAATGATGAGTACCTCGCCTTTACGGAGCTTCTGGAGTTCACGAGAGAAAAAGGCATGGATTGGGTGCTAAAGAACATGCGAGAGGGGGCTAGAGTGGAGGCGAACCCTCAGGAAGAAAGAGGGAGAAGCAAGAGAGTGAGGCGTACGCCAGAGAGGTTCAAAGAAGCAGCAAAAGGCAAGCGGCCCAGGGCAACTGAGCCCCAACCAGCGTCACCAGGTGAGGAGGAGGTGCTAGAGTCAATTGATTTGAATCCAGCCGCAGATAAGGACAAGGACGGCACGGAGGGACAGAATGTTTCTGCTAAGCCTACACAAATAGGAGGGATCCCTGTCACTCATGTGGGGGTGTCCTGTTCGCAAGGTTCGTTACCGCCAGTAGTAGCGCAACCAGGTAGCGGAGTGTCGCAGGTGTGGGTTCAACCCGGAGGGGTCGCACAGTTACCAGGGATGCAACTATATGGTTCTCATGGGCAAGCAATTGGTAACGGCCCCATAAGTTTGATGATCCCCACCATGACATATCCAACAAGTGCGGGGCCTGTAATGATGAATGCTTACTCAAATTTAGGATGTCCACCACAGGCACCGATAGTTAACGCTGCTGCTGATTTGTCTGTGTCCCCTAATAGTCAGATGCAAGGTGGGTCAGGGGGGCAATCGGTAGGTCATCCATTGTTGCCATTCAGCCCGCTAATGTTTGGTTCATCCTCAATGACCCTATCGCCTTCCACGGGGATCACCTGGCACGTGCCGGCATATGTTAAGGAAAGAATACTAAGAGGTGAATATATAGATGTGTTTGACCTCATCAATGCAGGGGTGGCGTCAGGGAAGTCAAAAGGGGGGAAAGAGGGCGAATATAGTCAAAAGAAGTCATGGACAGAGTGGTCCATGAACTACTGGAACACAGGTTTCGCCATTTATGCCGCAGTTATTCTGGAAAAATATCCCGTGTTAGGTCCTCAAATGATGAGTTATATATCCCTGATACATGGTGCGGCAGCTGAGTTTCCAGGCCTGGGGTGGTTGAAATATGATAAAATGTTTAGACAAATGAAAGCGGTCCACCCTGGTAAATCATGGGACCAACGGGAGATCAACCCTTGGCACACGGTCTTTTATTCTTCTCCCTCTACATCTAAGACTAGTTCCCCTGCTCAGAGTCAGTCCTTTCGGAGTGACAAGGGAGTCGGCGATAAAAAACAGGCCTGCTGGCAGTTTAACAGAAATGAGTGTACTAGGGGGACCTCGTGCAGATTCAAGCACTGCTGTTCGTACTGCGGGGGTACATCCCATCCCGAAATCAGATGCTTAAAAAAAAAATGGAAATCCCAAGGAACAGTCCAACAATACCACCCCTAAAGGAAAGCCAACCAAAACATCCGACAAGGCTCCCAACTCCCATTAAACGCCATGTCCTGACACACCTCCTTAGTAAGTATGACAAACTCGAGGAGGCACAATTCCTACTCCACGGCTTTACTCTTGGTTTCCGAATCCCGTCTACAGCAGCCCCCACTAAAGTACCGCCTCGCAACCAAAACTCGGTGCTTCAAAACATGGAGGCGGCGCGAAGTAAGATCATGAAAGAGGTCTCCTTGGGGAGGGTCGCAGGACCTTTTCGAATTCTTCCTAATCCTAAATTGGTCTGCTCACCGTTAGGTTTAGTTCCCAAAAAAGAGGTGGGTAAATTCCGCTTGATACACAACTTATCAAGCCCCCCAGGTTTATCTGTCAATGATAAGTTAGACCCTGAACTGTGCACAGTGCGCTATACAACCTTTGACACAGCCATTGAAAAACTGCAAGCGATGGGTGAAGGTGCCCTATTGGCCAAAGCTGATATTGAGTCTGCTTTTAGGTTACTTCCGGTTCACCCAGAAGATACCAGGCTGTTGGGTTTCACTTTCGATGAGAACTACTTTATAGACTTGTGCATGCCCATGGGATGTTTTATTGCTTGTGCAATTTTCGAGACCTTTGCCAGGTTCCTAGAATGGGCGGTGGAGCAATTCCTGACCTCAGACAAGTCCCATGCAGTGGTACACTATTTGGATGACTTTTTATTCATGGGCCCGAGGGTTCCCAGTCATGCAGGAAGGCCCTACTGGGCTTCCAGCAACTGGCCAGAGCACTGGGGGTGCCGTTGGCGGCTGAAAAAAACAGAGGGCCCAACGACATGCTTGACTTTTTTGGGAATTGAAATCGATACCAGAGCAGGTGAGTGCAGGTTGCCAAAGGCAAAAGTGGATGCCTTCAAGGCTGCAATTGATAGCTGCCTGGGAGCAAAGAAAGTAACGTTACACCAGTTGCAAGTCCTCTTAGGTCAACTGAACTTTGCCTTGCGGGTCATACCAATGGGCAGGGCTTTCTCCAGGAGTATAGCAAGGGCAATGTCTGGGCTGCGAGCAAAGCACCACAGAGTTAGGTTATCTGCTGACGTGAGAGAGGACTTATTGATTTGGAAGGGTTTCCTGCAGGAGTTCAATGGCACGGTGTTGTGGCGGTCCGTCAGCACCCCAAATGCCGATCTAGAGCTGTTCACTGATGCGGCGGGAAGTATTGGTTTTGGAGCAATTTTGGGTCCTAAGTGGTGCATGCAGCACTGGCCTGATGAGTGGGGGGAGCGAGGTCTGACCCGTAACATTTCTTTCCTGGAATTGTTCCCCATAGTGATGGCATTGCACTTGTGGGGGAATATGCTCTCAAACAGGCATATTGTATTTTGGTCAGATAGCATGTCTGTAGTGATGGTGATCAATAACCAGAGAGCAACCTGCAGATGGGTGCTCCGTCTCTTAAAGGAGTTAATATTGAAATGCCTGAGCCACAACGTCCATTTCACTGCTAGGCATGTTCCTGGGGTTGAGAATAAAGCGGCTGATGCATTGTCTCGTTTTAAGTTGACGGAATTCCGTGCACTTCGGCCGCAAGCAGAGACGACAATGACAGCCTTCCCAGCGGAGCTATGGAAGCTTGGTGCCCAACTGCCTCTGATTTGATAGCAGCATCCTTGGCCCCCAAGACTATGAGTATGTATCAAAAGTCTTGGGAATGTTATATGTCATACTTAAAGGGAGCGGGCCTGCTGGTTGAGGCCTTTGTGCCTCAGAGCGTTTTGGGATTCATAGTACAACAGAAAGAGAAAGGGAGATCTGTGGCATTTATGAAGAGGCAATTATCAGCACTGGCATTCTATGCAGGATTGCAGGGAGTTACAGACCCAACGAAAGACCAGAGGGTGAGAAGAGCGGTGAAGGGTTGGGAGCGCTTGGCGCCTGGGACAAAGGACTTTAGAAGGCCTATAGATGTAGGGAAACTGTTGAAAATCTTGGACACCTTGCCGCTCGTTTGTTTCTCTTCATATGAGACCCAATTGTTTAGGTTGGCCTATGTGTTAGCTTTTTGCGGGGCACTACATATCTCAGAATTACTCCCGACATCAAAAACAGATAGCGTGGGCGGGCTAAGGTGTTCAGATGTAGTAGAGTCGGTAAATGTCCTGAGACTCAGAGTTCGAAGGTCGAAAACGGATCCTTTAGGTAAAGGGACTTGGGTACAATTGGGGAGAGTAGAAGGCGAGTCTTTCTGTCCTGTTAGATTGATGAGGGAGTTCATGCAAGCAAGGCCTCAAGGGGCAGAGGATAGGTTACTGGTTCATTTGAATGGTCTCCCCCTCACCAGGTTCCAGTTTACAAGGGTGGTTAAGATGACCTTGGCGAAGATCGGGGTTGACCCTTCCGATTTCACATCCCATTCCTTTAGGATTGGGGCAGCAACAATGGCTGCTGGCCTGGGGCTGCCCGAGCAGGTGATTAAGAGGTTGGGTCGTTGGAAATCCGCCTGTTACGAACGTTATGTACGGCCACAATTAATCTAACTGTCTTTTCCATTATTTTTACACTCACCCTGTTTAAGATCGTATTTACCGTGTCTCTCAATGTTTATTATAGGTACCCCCCTTAAGAGAATCCAAATATGTTGGTGCGGCCACTCCTTTATTCGTAGGGCGGGAGTGATCTTCAAAGAGACTCTCGAGGAAAGGGTGCACATGGTGCAAGGATGCGATCATCATTGGGTAGGGATAGGCGGGCAGCGCCTAGCTGACGTCCCGAAGGACTTAAAGGCGGCTTTGGCCAGGGGCATGCCTTGCCCAGACGTATTCGTGTTGCATTGTGGAGGCAACGATATGAGCCCGGCAGGAAGGAGAGGAGTGAAGGAGTTCATGTTTTCCACTCTAGCAGCGGTCAAAAATATTTTGCCCGGGGCTATACTAATGTGGTCCGAAGTCATCCCGAGGCTGGTATGGTCGTGGGGCGCACCCATGAAAGCAGTGAATAAATCGATAAAGAGGTTAAATAAGTCGGTGGCTGAAATTTTGCAGAAATCCAGCATTAGAACTATTCGGCACAAGTTGATACAAACGTCCAGGCCAGAGTTATATTCGGAGGATGGAGTGCACCTTTCAAAGGCAGGCACCGAGATATTTATAGAAACAATCCTAGGAGCCATCTCCGAAGTTCTCGAGCGCAGGGGGGGGGGGGTCGAGTCTGCCAGTAAACGCCTCGCCCTGTGGCGGGGTTCCGGACAAGAATAACACGGGAACTTCTTGTCCAGTGACAGTTTTTACCTCTGAACAGGTTTTCAAAATTCATCATGGACTCCGGGCTGGCGGGAGAGTTGGGGCTGACCTGCTGGTGGCCTTGGCTTCTCCAGCCCTACCCCGGAAGCCGCTGGTTGCCCAAGTGGTGGCATATTATTCACCTGCGGCTCTGTTGACCGGAAGGGGGTTAACGTAAAGAGAGCAGGCTATCTGGGTTGTGGCCTGCTGGCGCAGCCCTGAAGTTAAACCAAATGCCCATTGGAGAATGGGCGATAAAGAGTATATATATGTATATAAGTGTGAGTTTTAATGCTGTGATTTGAAAATAATTTGGACTATAATAAAGAAAGGGGGTCAATTAAGTAATTGACCCGTGAACTTATTTAATAAACATACACACTGCAGAAAAATCAAACAAGACTCCCGAGTTTAATTGTTATGGTTGCAGGGAGGGCCTCTCGCTAACGCATGCATTGGGTGGGGGGAGAGTGCACTTTGTATGTCATCTATGACAACTCCCTTGTCACGGCTCAGGGCAAAGGTACTGATTTATTGCCAGAGGTCGAACGTATAAGCAGACAGACTCCACATACCTCTTCAGCTGCGAGGCTCCTCAGCTCTTCAAAAGGAAGGAGGGGGAGGCCTCGCACACGTGCTGTGTTGGGTTCTGTTTTATCAAAGAAAAGAATTACAAAGAAGGCTCTGCTAATTTAAAAGGAGATAGCAGAGCCAAAAAATAGCGCAACTTCTCCCCCTAGTGCCCTTTTGAGGAGAAAGAAGATAGACAGACACAACAAAACACAGAGCTCTTAGAAACCAAGAAAGACATTTTTACTTTTGGCAGAAAACAGCGGAATTCAGCAAATATACATTTTGCAAATACAAATGAAAGGTGCCTGTCACCTATGGTCTCCAGTGAAACAGGTGACATTTTACTACAGATAAGGCACACGCCAACCAATTCAAATAATCAAGGTAAACTGTTTATGCAAAAGTCTGCTGTTTTTATTTCAAACGCAGGGTGTGGCGAAATAGATAAGGACGAAGACGTTTTAATTACCAGACCTAACAATACAAACAACGGTTCTGCTACCACAGACAATGTCACAGAAGCAGAAGGGAATTGGGTCTGGGTACCTAAAGAAATTAGCAACGAAGCAAGATTAGCGGGTCTCAAGAGAGGTTTCCAGAGGCTACAAAATATAGTGTTTTGCAGTCCAACGTGGGAGAGATGCTGTTAAAGGACAGTAAAGAAGTCCTGCAACATAACAAGCAAGGAAGGGGAGAATTTCCAAGCAAATTTTCCCAAGCTGATGGATTCAAAAAGAGTGACATACTATGCTAGAGCAATAATTTGGAAACTATTCGACGGGGGAATAGGTGATGGGGAACGTTCGAGTCGCAGTAAGAGAGGGGTCACGGAGTAGAATATTGGGGTGGTAGGTGATGTTCTAGGTGATGAGGATTCTGAGTCTTTGGAAGAGGTGGAAATTGAAGAAGAGGGCGTGCATACAAAATGGCCCAAGGGTGGTCTGGGTCGAAAGGGGGGTTTACTAAAATATTCTCAAGAGATTATTTTTCACAGGATAAAGAAAATGAATACTCTCATGGTAGACCAAGCGCCAAGAATCAGAACTCAGCGAAGAAGAGACCAACGCTTGAGGCAGACGCTCCAAAGGGAACAGGTAAGGTCAAAAAGATGTGTGTTGACAAGAATGTGGGCACAGATGGAGGTAATAAGAATGTTAACTCTGTTAATGACACAGCTATGGTGATGCTAAAGTTAAGGTTGTAGGGAGCTCTGACAAAGGTCAATAAAGCAAACAGTGACACTTCAGGTACATGAAACTTAAGACATTTGCCATACATGGGGTTGTCAATGCCATTTGGTTCGCATTTAAATAAGGCTACCAAAGAAAAGATTTGGAAAGGAGAATTTATAGACGTTTTCAAGCTCCTTCATAATGAAATACAGTCAAAAGAAGGTTCAAGGGAGGAAGCGTGGGAGTTAGCAAAGAGGCAAAGGTTATCAACTAACATTGATTCATGGACATCGGCCTTCCTCATTTTTGCAAGTGTGTATTGCGAGAAATTCCCTGATAGATCTGCAGGTATTCAAATATATAGATACAATAAGTAAAGCTTATACGGAGTTTGGAGGTTACGCTTGGCTCAATTACAATGAGGAGTTTAGGGCTAGATTAGTTTTAATCCTAGAAAAACCTTGGGGGGAAGAAGATAATGAACTCTGGGTCCAATGGATGTACCCTCAGCGACCTCCATCTTCAAAGCACACAGCAAGTGGCTTGGCAGTCCCTAATTGGCCCTTTCAGATCAGACCCACCCTGGGGGGTGGGCATGTGGAATAAATCACAAACATGTGTCTCCAGTGCCTGTTGGAACTTTAACAAGGGTTATTGCCAGAGAAACCCCTGCAAATATAAACACAAGTGTCCCAGGTGTGGTGGGAATCATGCCAATTGGGGAGGTGTTACCCAAAACCTTGGAACAAGGGGTTTTACACCAATTAAGGTGGAGGTTCTCTGCCATTGGTTAAAGTTTTCTCCTGACACAAATGAAGCAACACTGTTGGAATGGGGATTCAGAGTAGGGTTCAGATTAGGCTATCAAGGGCCCAGATGCCGTAGGTTTGCTAAGAACTTAAAATATGCAAATGAATTCCCTCACATTGTGAGAAAGAAACTTTTAACAGAGGTAATTGAAGGGAGGATGGCGGGTCCATTTTCATTATGGCCGCTGCCAGATCTAATTGTTTCCCCATTAGGTGCAATTCCCAAGAAAACAGCAGGGGAATTCAGAATGATTCAGCATTTATCATGGCCTCAAGGTCTATCTGTTAACGATTTTATAGCAAAAGAGGATACCATGGTCAAATTAGCTTCATTAGTTACAGGAATAAGCATGATAAGACGGATGGGTACAAGGACAGTACTGGCTAAATGTGAAATACATTTGCCTTTGGGCTTTTACCAGTGCACCCATCAGATTTCTCATTGCTGGGTATCTATTTTGAAGGAAATTTTTTCGTAGATAAAACTCTTCCCATGGGTTGTGCAATGTCTTGCAAGCTATTCAAATCTTTTAGCACTTTTTTACAGTGGTGCTTCTCTTTTTGAACTGGACACACAGCAGTGATACATTATCTAGATGCGTTTCTATTTATGGGGGCAGAGTGCTCTCAACAGTGTGAGCTGGCATTAAAAGGATTTAAAGTGGTAGCAAAAGAATTGGGAGTACCACTAGCTGAGGACAAAACTGAAGGCCCTAGTTGTCATTTAACATACTTAGGTATTGAAATAGATACAGAAAAAATGGAAGCTAGTCTTCCGCACAAGAAAATACTAGAACTGACCAGTTTGCTTGAGCATGCAAAGGAAGCTGATTGTCATGGATCTTCATGAAGCTCCCCTTCCCCTCTCACCTGTTTGCCTGGGTATGCTTGAATCGCGCTCATGTGGAAGCGAGTCTCCTCACTTCCGGTTTACGGACGCTTGGCGGTCCAGCTCCCATAGCTGGAACCGCCGTGACGTCACTAGCACTTCCGGAGGAATCCGTATATCATCAGCGGTTTCCTCCCGGATCGGCGCTTCATATTGATGGCCATGCTGGATCCGCATTCTTCTTCGTTCCTGGACTCATTTTCAGGTATACCGGAGCCGCACAGGAGCGCTGCCCGGTTCTCTTTGTATTTGTGCTAGCCTTTTCTCTGCCATTGTCGCGCGCTGGAGCGCTTGCTTGCCTGTCTTAAGACACTGCCTCATAGCGCTGGAAGCGAAGGGCTTGCCTGCCCCCTGACTCTACCTCATAGCACTGGAAGCGCTTGCATGCCTGCCCCCTGACTCTGCCTCAGCGCTGGAAGCGTTTGAATGCCTGCCCCCTGACTCTGCCTCATATCGCTGGAAGCGCTTGCATGCCTGCCCTCTGACTCTGCCTCATAGCGCTGGAAGCGCTTGCTTGCCAGCCCTCTGACTCTGCCTCATAGCGCTGGAAGCACTTGCTTTAATTGCCCTTTGGCTCTGCCTCTCTGCGCTGGAGCGCTTGTTTGTTTTCCTTTTTCATTGTACCACATCGCGCAGGAGCACTTACTTTGTGTTTCTTTCTGACGTTTCCACACTGCTCTGGAGCGCTTATTTTTGGGGTTCTTTCTTTCGCGCAGGAGCGCTTGTTGACTTCTAGTCCCTTGCGCAGGAGCGCTATTTACTGTGGTGCATGTGCGAAGGTGCGCTACTGATCTTTTCAAGGATGGCTACAGACATAATGAGGCCCAGATATAAGGTAATCAATTTATCCACATGAGTGTATGTTTATTGGCCATGAGAAAGGTTTGACTGGGTTGATTGTAACTAGTATTCCCTTGTCTCCCTGTCCAGGAGGTGTCCACGGTTACTCCAAACAGAGAGACATCCTCTACTGGCCTTCCCAACGTCATCCTGCCATTTTTAACTACCTTCCCCATTTCCATCTTCATCCTAGTTGGTTATCAGTTCCAGGTTGGGGTAAGGTGGGCGCGGGCGATAGCTCATGTCGTCTCTGTGAGATCTCTCTGCAAGAAACAGATAAACTTGTGGGGAACCTGACAGAACACGAAGCCCAAGTATTTCATCTCGCCCAGACAACATGAGCGTTCCCGAGATCCCCCTGCAAGACATAGCATCTATGCTTGCTAAGATACAGGCAGAAAACCTCAGCTTTCACCAAGACATGACGGCCTTACAGGGTCAGATGGCGGCTGGGGTTACAGGTCCTTGGGGTCCTTCTCCCTCCACTAGAGTTAGGCAGGAGGGGCTGCTACGAACTCCCTTATACACCTTTGGGGGGACATCCTCTGCTACACAACAAGACAATGCCATACATGTGATAGCTCCCCACCCCGTACAACTCGCTCCACCAGAGCGCTTTTATGGCGATAGCACCAAATACAGTCTCTTTCTTCACCAGTTCCTCCTGCACTTATTGGCTAGAGCAACCGCCTTTCCAGATGACGCTTCCAAGGTCGCCTTCATCCTCTCCTACATGGGTGGCGACGCCACTCAATGGTCCATCTTCTTGGTGGACAATGACGACCCCATGTTATACAACCTGCCAGTTTTCAAGAAAGCACTATGGCGGATGTTCACCCGTCACACCTTTGTTCAAGCCACGGACAATGAACTGCTCAATCTGAAACAGGCAACACCAATCTACTCCATTACATCACGACCTTCAGTAGGCTCGTCATAGAAGCCCGTTGGCCCGAAACCAAGAAAGTATCTGTGTTTTACAGGGGTCTACGCGATAAACTAAAGGACCTGATATCACAGATGCCTGATCCCCCGGATGAGATAGGTCATTTCATCTATCTGGTGGTCAAAGTAAACTACAGGGTACAGGAGCAAAGGAATGAGAGAACCAAAGGAGGTGACAACTGGTTCCTGTCCTTCAAGGAAAAAACCAAAGACGAGCCAGCTCCTTCCAGTGACGTGCCTGAACCGATGCAGATAGGCGGTATACGGGAACCTCTTACTAACGAGGAAAGAGAGAGGAGGAGAAAACAGAACCAGTGACTGTACTGCGGTAAGAATGGACATTTTATCAGGGAATGCCCAGTAAAACCTACTCAAGCCAAAGGAAGAAGACCGTTCTCACTGTCTGTATCCAAGTTCGATAAGGTGGGAAACGGAGAAACCCAGTAGGTAGTGGAGTCCAGCTACTGGGTACTTCGTCCAGTAAGACAACGACCCCTGCCTTTTTCAGTGGCAGTCGCCACCTGGGTGTTGCGGTGGTCTTACGAGCCTGCACAGGTCAGGTATGGCAGGTAACTGCCCTTCTCGATTCAGGAGCCACCGGCAACTTTATCGACACCCAGTGCATGAAGGACCTGGGTATAGCCACGGTACCGAAGACGAGACCTGAGACAGTAAAGTCAGTGGCCGGTACGGAACTCACCTCCGGTCTCATCCGGTACCAAACTGAGGACATGGTTATGTCATTCGAGAATGAACACACAGAAAACATTGCCTTAGACGTTATCGATACACCCCAGTTCCGAGTGATTTTGAGCCTTCCGTCGCTGGTGCGCCACAACCCACGGATAGACTGGGCATCCGGAATTCTGGTCTTGGATTCAGCATACTGCAGCTCCTCCTGCTATAAACCGACCGACGCCTCCTGTGTGCATGCCATACAGGCTCACTCTCTACCCCTGACAGGAATGAGCATGACAACTCAGGGCGACGTACCAGAAGCATACCTTGACCTGGGTGCAGTGTTCGACGAGAAAGGAGCCAACACCCTTCCTTCTCACCGTTTGTTCGACTGCAGGATCGATCTGGTTCCTGGCTCCACACTTTCTTGTAGCTGGATATACTCACTCACTGAAAAGAAGAACGAATACCTCCGCTCCTACCTGGATGAATACCTAGATAACGGGTTCATACACCATTCCAGGTCCCAGTATCCTCTACTCTTTTCTTCGTGGCCAAGAAGGAGGGGATCTCAGAACTTGTATAGACTTTAGGGCTGTGAACGCCATCCCGATCAAGAACAGGTACCCACTGCCTTTGATTTCTAACCTGCTGGACCAGGTGAGTAACGCCTCCATTTTCACCAAACTAGACCTCAGGGGGGCTTACCATCTTGTCAGAGTCCAGAAGGGTGACAAATGGAAAACAGCATTCCGGACCAAATTCGGTCTTTTCGAGTACCAGGTCATGCCTTTTGGACTCTGCAACGCCCCCGCGGCGTTCCAGTTCTTCATCGACGAGGTGTTGAGGGACGGCATCGATATATTCTGCATAGTGTATATCGATGATATACTGATCTATTCACAGACCATGGTCGACCATGTCCAACACGTATGCGCCGTCCTCCAACAGCTAGGACGATATGGGTTGTATGTCAAACTGGAGAAGAGCATTTTCCATACCATGGCTGTTGAGTTTCTGGGACGTCATAACTCCTGATGGTATCCAAATGGACAACAAGAAGGTAGAAGCTATCTTGCACTGGCCATCTCCGACCACCATGAGGCACATCCAGCGGTTTTTTGGGATTTGCCAATTACTACCGCTGATTCATCACAGGCTTCTCCAGGATTGTTACTCCCATCACTCGCTTGCTGCACAAGGGGTCCAATATTGCTGGGATTGGGAAGCCGAGCACACCTTTCAAGAATTGAAGGGAAAATTCACCACAGTCCCCGTTCTGAGGCACCCCGACTCCATACAACCATTTACTGTGGAGGCCGATGCCTCACAGGATGCTCTGGGAGGAGTATTGTCACAAAGAGATGCTGGTACGGGTCTCCGACACCATGTAGCGTTTTCTTCCAGGAAACTCCTACCAGTCGAACGCAACTACACCATATCAGAATGAGAGCTCCTGGCCATCAAGACAGTGTTCGAGGAGGGGCGACACTACCTGAAGGACGCCAAACATCCCGTAACTATGTATACGGATCACAGGAACCTGCAGTTCCTGCTCTCGGCACTATCCAACCATCCGGGCTATCACAAAACCTTAGAACTGTTGCAGAGACATTTCTGGTGGCCCACACTGGAAGACTACACAAGGGCCCATGTCGCGCGCTGTGCCATATGCGACCAGGGAAAGAACCTGTCAGGGCCATCCGTTGGGCTGTTACTTCCCATTCTTGATCCTCCTCATCCCTGGCACACATTTCCATGGATTTTGTGGTAGAACTGCCAGCCACCGCTTCAAGGTACACTACTGTCCTTATCATAGTAGACCACCTCACGAAAATGGCTAATTTTGTGCCACTGAAGAAATTACGCTCGGCAGCCGAGCTGGCGGTGGTTATCCTGGAAAATGTGGTTCGACTGCACGGCATACCATCTGTGGTGATAACAGACTGGGGTTCGCAGTTCGTGTCTCGTTTCTGGAATGAGGTGTGTACTGCCATGGATCTGGACGTTTGTTTGTCATCAGCGTTCCACCCTCAGACCGACAGGCAAGCCAAGAGGACTAACAACACCATGGAGCAGTAGTTTCAGTTTATTTCATGTTTATTCGGACCATTGGCCCACAAACAATACAGATCATTGATAAAAATTTGTCTTAAAGGAACATTTCATTAGCACACATAAATACATCCTAAAAACAGATTCAATCTAAAATCCCCACTATTACCCAAATTGCTTGAGGATTAAAAAGATATAAAACAGCCTTCACTTTTTGCATAAACTTCCCCATGGCCACCGCAATATCTAAATAGGCCATTTCGGTCATCAGTGTCACAGCCTGGGTCCTAGTTTTAATCTTATATTTCATAAATATTGGCTTTAAAAACATAATATGTAAGTCCAGGAACTTCAGGTAATCGAATAAAATATGCGGCAGATCACATTGAGTACCCACGGAGCAAGTAGAGCCTCCCATCTTATTTATCATAACACACTTTACCAGATTGTTCATATAACAAGGGTTTACCCCAATTCTTACCCTCAGAACTTCCTTTCGTAATTGACAGTCCGGTATCTTATCAATATAAGGGAAGCATTGATTATTTTTCCATGTTGCAGCCATAAAACGTATCAAGATTTTATTTACAAGGTAATTTTAATCCTGTGCATTGGATATTTCCATCCCCGTCAAGCTGGGTGTCTTCTTGTCGATATTAGACACCTGGACAGTGGGGCATATATTAACTCCCATCTTATTACATAGCTTTGTTATTATCCCCCTGTTATCCCTTGCCTATTTTAGTTTGCTGTTCTGTATTTCATTTTTACACAGTTGAGATATTTTAGTGTTTACGCCTATATCTAAGCATTGCCAGAAGCGTAATAGGGCCATACCGACTTGAATACCCCATGAAGTCAAGCCGAGTTCCAGTCTTATGGCCTGAACCATTGCTGACATGGGGAGACTAAATAACTTTTTTAGGTTTTTACCTTCCTCGACATCCCAGTATTCCTTGCCACTTAAAAATAACAGTTCAGCGCAATACAAAAATTGCGGGGGTACAATAGCCAAATATGCTTTTAGCACTGGTCTGTCGGTCATTGCACCATAGGTTTTGTTAAACAATTTCAGGCCGCTGATCGATGTAGAGGTTCTTACTTTTGACGCCTCTAGGTGGGTATTCCATTTCCGACTTTTATTGAACCATAGCCCCAAGTATCTATACTCAGTAACTGATTCCACTTTCTCTGCCCCTATCCTCCAAGAGAACCCAGTTTTCTTACGGCCGAAGCTCAGGGTTTTTGTCTTATCCATATTGATCACAAGTTTTTTCCTGGAACAATAGGCATTAAATTAATTCAATTTCCTTTGCAGGCCCATCTCAGTCTGATCCATTATCACCAGATCGTCCGCATAAAGTAAGCAAGCGATCTGCTTGCCATTTAATTTCGGGCTTGCCCCAATGGCATTACCAAAGAATAATGGCAGGTCTGCTAAAAACAAGGAAAACAGCACGGGGGCCAATACACATACCTGCCGTAGCCCATTTCCAATTTCTATTTTCCCGGATAGACTGCCATCTATATCTAAGATTGTCTGGGCCCAGTTTTTAGTGTGGAGCAATTGTATCAGTCGCAGTAGATCCTTTGGAATTCCATAACTAATTAAGGCCTCCCACAACAGCTCTCTATCCACCAGGTCGAAGGCTGCACGGAAGTCTACAAAACAGCAGAATAATATTCCCCGCGTTTCCATCGACTACCGTGCTATAGCCCAAAGGGCAAAGCAATGATCAGTTGTGGAATGGCCAGCTTTAAACCCTCCTGTTCCGAGGGGATAATCTGATTTTCTTCTGCCCAGTCTTTTAAGGCATTCAATATACTTTTTGCGAAGACTTTTTCCCCTATATCTAATAGGTTTATCAGCCTATAATTTTTGGGAATTTTGTGATCACCTTTTTTATATATTGGCCTTATAATTGCACCCTTCCAGCTTTCAGGTACAGTTCCTGTTTCCAAAATAACTAGGAACATTTTAGCAAATAGCTCCACCCACCATTCCGGTATCGCTTTGATTATCACTGCCGGGAGGTTATCTGGGCCTGCAGCGCGGGTAAGCTTCATACTAGCTATAATTTCAGTTATATATCTTTGGGTAAAGTATTCCTTTATATCATCCCTTACCTGTGGACAATCGTGGGTTATTGGCTGTACTTGTACCTGCCATTTTCCATAGATTTCTCCCAAGTAGCCTACCCAGTCATCTTCACGGACCATACAAACCTAGGGTCCTGTATTCCTACCCATACTTTCTTGTACTAATTTCCAGAACCCTCTCATATCTTTGGATTCAATTATTACCAGCATATTTGCCTAAAACTTATCATTATACATCCTTTTTTTGTTTCGATTTAATATTTTCTATTTTAACCTTAGTTGCTGAAGTGCCTGATATTGGTCCACCTTAAATATGGCCCTTATTCTTCTCTCCTTCTGTCTTATCTGTCCCTTAGCTAACCTGCACTCTTCGTCATACCAGAACTTCCTATTTTTATTAACAGCGTGGCTACCCAATCCTATCGTTTTTATCTTGAATACCTTTTTTAGGGAGTCCGCCAGCTTACATATGGTTAATTCGAACCAAGGAATTCCTACCTTAGGTTGGATTTCTTCAGTTGGGATCGACTGCTGGATTAACTTTAACTTTTCAATATGTTGAGCCGATATACAGGTTGTTTGCAGTTTTGGATAGTCCACGTGGGTCTGTAGAGCCCTCTCTCTACTTTCACATTCCAGTATGTGTAGTTCTACCCTCAGAGGGAGTTGCTCACTGCCTGTCGTTTGCATCACCTCAAAACTTTTAATTAAATCAAAACACCAAGCCTGGCAAAACACATAGTCTATTGGACAAAGTTGCTGGCCTCTTACAAACGTTCATCCCGCTGGCCGGTCTAGCTGGAATCTCCCGTTTGCACATACCATGCCCAGAGACCCCATTAGCTGAGTGTACGTCTCGTCCTGCTGTGACATCTACCCCTTTGGAAAGATTGCTACTTCAATATGGTGGGATTCTAAGAATTCTTTATACCAACTATCCACTCTTCGGGGGTTTAGTCTATGTTTAAAATTGCCTAACACAGTGCAATGTCCTCTTGTTTAACACTTATGGACTCTATATCTTCTTTTAATTTTCCCAAGTTCCCCTTATATTCATGATCCTTTCCCTTCTGTATATACACATTTATGATGCATATTCCCTCGTAGCGGGGGTCTACCTTCTGCAGTAGAATTCTACAGCCCAACGCCCATTCACAAAGTAAATTTAACCTTTCAATTTTTCTAACTATCTGCGAGGAGACCAGCGTAAGTTGACCCCCTGATGGCCTCCCGAGATTATTTTTCTTTGCTGCTTTGGAGTGTTAGGCGAATCCTTCTGTAAATAAAGATTTTAGGGTATCGTAACACAGCCAAGTCTCGTGTAGGCACAAGATATCGTTACTCTTTATAATTTTATCGAACTCGATCTGTGCCGATATTTTCTTGTAGCCATTTATATTCCATGATAGGATTGAAAGACTGTGTGACGACCCAAGCTCCTAGTCGATTTCACTAAGGAATCCCTCTTCATCATACTCCATAAATTCTGGGGTTGCTAGGGCTTTGTACCTGTTTCCAGCAAATACATCTTCTTCATACCCTGCAAATCTACAATCAGTTACAGTAATTGCCTTATCCTATTTGTTATTTAAATTTGAGTTAATTAGCCTTATCTGTCTTAACCCTAAACCAGCATGGTTCTTCAGGAAGTACTGTCCCTGTATTTCCTCCTTTCTTACCAATATAATCCCCTCCTTTTGTAGCTAGTTTTTAGCTTTTTCCACCGCCTCCTTCACCCAGGCAGAATGAAAGAGGACTTTAGTCACTTCACCCCCAGTACTGCTTGTAACGAACCCTACTTCTTTAAGGTCCTTTGTGCCGATTCTCCTTAGGCTTGCGCATTTTGCCATAATGAATAAAAGTTTGGATTGATTTAATGGAATTCGTTTTCTAACTTTTTTTCCACCTTTACCATCATTATCAGGTTTTAGGAAGACCCATAGATCTTGAGCACCTGTTTGTTCAGAGCCATAGTGTAACGACCGGATTTTCAGACCAGATATCACCAGCTCACCAAGGCACCACCAATCCAGCCGAAACGTAACCATCTCCCTCCCCAGAGTCTACTTACCACAGTACCTAGGTACCTTCCTGGGGATGGGGAATTGGCAATATACAAGCTCATATCATCAAAAACACCACTAAATCTATAGGATTACTAGGAATACTCACTATTTACTAAGGAATTCCATATTCCACACCACACTCGTACATTATAGTCTCGCGGCAACTCAGGCCCAGACTATGCTACCCACCTCCTCATAGTGAAGGGGGCAGTTCTAATCATTTACCATTACACACTGACCTCAATCAGTGCTCACGCAAGCCACAATCCGGTGGATATACACATTGACCACAATCAATGCTTTCATTAATGCCACTCTCTCTAGCAGCAATCTCACTACACACCGTATCCTCCCGGTGCTCTCACAAGCCACAATCATGTGGGTATACACATTGATCACAATCAATGCTCTCACTAATGCCACTATCTCTAGCGGCAATCTCTGTCCTATGGATACCGTCAGCTCTCTTTCTCTCTCTCTGTTGGGAAGTTTCTCTATATATCTAATATCTACTGGGAATGTAATATTATATGTTATGTGATAGATAGACAGTTCAATCCTCTCACACAAGAATGGCCAAATTACAACATTAAAAAGGTTATCTCCCGACCTGATCTACACACAATCTTCCATGCTCAATTATCTGCAGGGAAGGGAATGTCGCATCCTTCTCCTGTCAGCGTTTGGGTAAAAAGAAGGGTTAGCTCTGTCCTAGAAGATAACAAATTACTATATGTAAAGGTTATTCCCTGATTTTGGTGCTCCTTGCTCCCTTGATCAGTTACCACTTACCTGGACGGGAAACACATCCGTCCTCATAACAGCATCTGACTAGAAGAAAGGTTAGTCATGAAGAAATAACACCTGCACAGTTGTTCACTAAGAACTGGGGTCCCTTTATTAGACAATAGCAAATTATAACATCACAATAACTAGCAATCTAGGCATTGCCTGAAAAGTAAAGGGAAATAGACACATCTAAGGAATACATAAAGCTTTATTACTAACACATCCACATATAGCTGACAGGAACTGTAGATAGCTAAAAAGGGAAATAATGGATTATAACAGGATGCACACTGCTGAAAGAAAATGGATTAATCAGTGCAACAATACAGTAGGGAATATAGCCTAGGAGATAAAGGAAAATGAATGATTAAGTGTAAAGCAAACTAGTTTAGAATACCTCACCCTATAAGAAAGGAATGTTTCTCTCTCTCTCTGGTGGAATCAGGGCTCTCTCCCTCTGTCACCACGGCTTCACTCCACTGGCTCCAACTGCTCCAAAAGCTCTTCCATCTGACTGGCAACTGCTTCAATACATTCTGACAAACTGGCAGCTCCAGCTGACAGTTCCAGCTCCAAGGATCATCTCTGACTGCTCTCTTCAGCTCCAAAGACCAACTGCCTTCTACCATTCCAAGATTCATCTGACTGCTCCAAGATCCATCTGACCGCTCTCTCCAGCTCCAAAAACCATCTGACCACTCTGCCTCTCTGCACTTCGCTAATATGGATTGCTCTCTCCTCATGGAAATTTCCAACAGAAACTACCTCCCACTGAATTCCTGTGCCAGCTCCAAGGCTCTCCGCGCAACTGCAGTGGCCATCTGCATGTTACATCTGGACCCAAGAGACAAACACATTCTTTCGATAAGAACCAGTCTCCGCTGGTTTTCCCCTAGCACACAACAGGCTTAACTATAAACATTACCTTTACCCTGCAAGCTCCTCAGTCAGCAGAGGCAGAAAGCAAAATGGAGTCTCTCTGGTTCTGGGCCTTGTAGGCCCGAAAAGGCTAAAATAGACACATAATTATGTCAAAGCCAATAGGCAATAGATGGATTAGAGTCAGGAATAAGCGGCTATCCTCTAGTTTATGCTTCTAAATCTGAAAAGAGGCCTGAAAGGGACCAAAACAAGCTAAGAATAGGGATCTAGGATGGTAGCAAGCTAAAGTCACCATCACTCAGAAATAGAACCAATAACCCGGTGACTACACATAGATATCTCCCTTTAAGTTGGCTTCCCGTCTCATTAACACATGATCTCCCTTCACATTTTCAACCGGGGCCTTGCTGCACCTAGGCATTTCAGAAACTCCTGAACATACTTGTCTCGTTATTCCCCTTTTAGAACTTTTTCCTTCTTTGCCCTCCATCTCCCTTATTGTAGGTACCAGTGCCCTTTTATTGAAATTTGATCTTTCTAAACGTTTCCAATGTTCTTCCTGTACCCTCGTAGACTTTAACTTGTTTTCCTTTAGCCTTTGTATTTTTTCCCTCTCTTTACCTACTAATTCCATCATTTCTCCCTCCCCTCTTCTCGATTTCCTGACAGGATTTTTTAGTAGATGTCTTTTTGTGCGAGCAACCTCCCTTCTCTGAAATCTACTCGTATGGTATCTCATTTCACCCCACTTTTTCACAATCATTGGTTGCCTGGATATATATACTGATGGTTCCTCTTTCTTTGCCATTGGGACCATTACCGCACCTTCTTCCTCCTCTTTACTGCCTGCCGCCTCCTGATTTCCACCGATCGGTCTGACTATAGCAGGCATTAAGCCCCTAATTTGAGATAACTCGCCCAAAATTGCTTTAGACTGCTCCCCATGGGCTTTTAAGAGATCGTTGTTTAGTACAGCAACCTCTAATATACCCTGCATGGTTTTTTGAAGTATCGACATAACCTCAAGCATGGAAGTACTCGAGGTTCCTATAACCTCAAGCCCATGCAGTGATGAATGCAATTGGTCATTCCCTAAACCAAAGGTACAGTCCACATCCACGTTCTCCTTAGATTGTGATATAGTTTCATTTGGGTTTTTTGAGCTTAGTTCTTTACTTCTTGTGGGTATATCTTCAGCTTCGTCCTCGTTGTCACAATCAAGTGACCACTGGCACATTCTTGGCAAAGAAGACAATCGTGGGTTCAGCACGATCCCCGATAAATTAAGTATAGACTGATTCAAGGAGGTTAAGATCTCATCACTCCTAGCCTCAGAGTTTGTATCTGCCACAACACTTGTCTCCTTACTAGTTACATCCATCCCCTATAAGTGTCTTCCCAGAAAGTCTTTGATCGAATTCGATACTGAAGAGCCACCCCTTGTTACTTTTGGCTTCACTGCTTTAGGTGTTAGTAATAAGGATTGGACATTTCTTGTAGTTTGATTCTTCCTTCTAGCTGGCTCACTTGACGCCGATTTTGGGTTGCCTGTTTCACAGCCTTATCCGGTATCTGGTGGGTTCTTCTCAGACTTTTTTCCAGCTTTTAAGTTTTTACGGGCTCTTACTTTGGCCGGTGCCATTTTCATTAGCATCTCTTTCCTTTGGACCCTCTCCGTGCACAGAGCAACAACGGTGAGGCCTGGTGGGGTAGTACCATGGAGCAGTAATTCCGTTGTTTGTTTCTGGCAGCTGAAAAAGAATGGGCAGAAGTACTTTGGATGGTGGAGTTCGCTTATAACAACAACAATCATTCCGCCATCGGAATGTCTCCCTTCTACTGACTCCATGGCAAACACCCCAGGTCTATGCCATGGGAGGAACCACAGAACAATCCCTTGCCCTCTGTTCAGGTTTACCATGCCAGGCTCTGCTCACTCTGGCAGTAGGCCCAATTTGAGCTAGCCAAGGCCAAAGAGTACTATAAGCAGTACGCGGACGAGTGCAGGAAGATGGAACCCTCCTACAAGGAAGGAGACAGCGTGTGGCTCTCCATCCGGAACCTCAACGTGCACGACCCCAAAAAAGCTGCTTCCATATTTTGTGGGACCCTATGTGATTGAAAAGGTAATCAATTGTGTGTCCATGAGACTCTTGTTACCTCCTCAGATGAAGATACACCCTGTCTTCCATGTCTCCCTTCTGCGTGCCGTTCACCCTGAGTGCAACGTGTCTAACCCACCTTCTCCAGTTCTTAGGGATGATTACATTGAGAATGAAGTCAGGGCTATTCTTGGTTCCCGTCGTACCCGGGGTAGGCTCTTTTACCTAAAAACAACAAAACCCCTGCACTAGGAAATTAACAAAAATGTCTGAGTGATTTATAGTTACAATGACATAAGTAAAATGTGCACATCGACAGTGTCTCAAAGTCAATAGATTGCAAGGTGTCGAAAAAGGAATTTCAATGAAGTTGAATTCTTGGTATAAAACACCGGTTTATTGTTCCTCTTGTACTGGCCAACACGTGTTTCATCGCAGGGAAACAGACTGCGAATCTTCAGGGCTGGGTATAGATACAAAAAACGCATTTGTATGGTTGTTTTACATGAATGAAGTGAAAAGGTGTTGGTGAACCCTTGGTGAGAAAAACTGGGCATGCCATGGAGTGACATTGTGTCAAACAAGAGTGACTTGAATTCTGTTGTACAGGTGACTTTGCTTTGGTGTGGGTGAATGGTGATAATGTTTCTTTAGTGAGTATACAGATTGCGTGGATATAACTTCAACAATCTAAAGCATTATTAATTCTTAGATGCAGACACACTGACCAGTGCGAGAAGACATAAAAAGTGGCGAAGATGAACAAAAGTGTTTGTGTTTGTTATCGGATACACACCCCAATGTGACTTGTAGTGACTTGTAGTGACTGTTTAGTGAGTCCATATGAACTAATACATTTACATAAACTTTTGTGGAATATATCGATAATTTTACAAAGTAAACAGGGCAGAAGTAGATAGTACTATTACAGATAAAGAAAGGGGGTGTTGGTATATTAGAAGGATTATATTATTTATAGACCTTGATGAGTTTCACGAAAGTAATGAATAGATAAACAGAACCCTAACGCTCATCCCATGGTATTTTGGACAACAAGAATGTGCTCCAGATAATAAATTGCTGTAGAGCCAAAGGGTAGTGTCAACAATATCTATAGAGACGATGATTATTCCGCACGCCACTGGTCACTGTGTACGCAAACACGGAAAAGGAGGATATCTATGGAAAGGTGCTGTAAAACAACACCTGTGTATCTTATCAGAACACCAACTGCAGAGTATCTCGTGTTTGTCAAAAAAAAAAAAACACGCATCACGTGCTATAGCGGTAATTATAACCCGTTTCTTAATGAGTATGGGTTGTACTATGGGGTGAAGCCAAGTTCGAGTTTTAGTACCTGACAGTGAATGAAAAAGAACTACAAAACTCACCCTCTTGAAAGAAAGAACCGGAAGTAGTGATGTGGCCAACGCCCGAGAGGGCGAGATATGGGTGATGAACTGTATTCGTGATGGTTCCTATGGGTATACATAATGTGTATCATATATGGTAATAAACAGAGACGGGGTGGTATCTTTTAGAAGAAACCGTAGATCAATGCTCATACCTTAGTGTGGTCGTAAGGAGGCCATAACCGGGAGGAGAAGAGATTGAAGCTGTAGCGCTCAAATTAGGGTAGACAGGCGGATACACCTGTGGAGGGAGTAAAGAAAAACAAAGGGGTATGGTGGAATCCTCCTTCTTTCTATTTCGGTGTTTTTTAGATAGGAGAATTGATCGGTATGAGGCGCGAGATAATTTACCTGGCTGGATTTGTTCCCCCTCCTGTGGTTCCCGGCGCAGTTTTTCAAAGACGGTCACCTGACAGGAAGTTGGGACGTCTTTTATGGTGTACTTCCGTTTTTTTCCCTCCCCGTTCTTAAAGAACTAGAACGGCGATGTGTTATACTTCAAATTGAAGCTTGACTGTATTTAGAAGAAATACTATAACTCCATTGTGTGGAGTCAGAGAAAAACTGGTGATAGAGTTAATGGAAGAATACTAGTTTATCAAAGAGTCGGTGTTCTGAAAGGGAATGCAGTTAGTAAGGTAACCAAGAATCAGAGAGCGGCGGTAAGACAGAATTTAATTGAGTTGATTCCTGGTCCTAAGGATGAAAGTCTTTAGAGTTTATCTGGTGTGTCAGTCGGCAGACGATATAACAATAAAGTACATGATTGTAAAGAAAGGTTATCTAAGTGAATATATACAGTTAAATAAACACAGTTCAAAGAAACAACAGTAGAAAGACGTTTGTATCAACATATTAATTCTGTTGTGTTGGCATACTCTCAAACCACAACGACTGGGAATTAAACTTTACCATGAAGTCCAGTAAAACCAAAATGGAGTTTCTGGACTTAGAATTCTACGTTCTCAACAATAAATTACACAGTAAGCTATATAGAAAGCCCACGTCGTGTAACACCATTCTTCGAGCTGACAGTTATCATCCGCCACACCAGATCAGATCTATACCTTTTGGTGAATTTCTCAGAGCCAGGAGAAACTGCAGCAAGGAGAGCGATCTGGCAGACACCTTACAAGACATGGAACGGAGATTCGAAAGACGTGGATATCCCCAATCCATCCTGTCCACAGCCAAAAAGAGATTAACTAAAATTACAAGACCAGAGACACTTAAATGCAACAATTCTAACAAGGCGAAAGACTCTACAGTGAGGATGATCACTGAATTCAACACTCTACACAAATCAATTCGCACCAGTATGACCAAACACTGGAGTCTGCTAAAAAACTGATTCAGTACTTAAGGATATAATTCCTCCAACTCCCCAAATAACTTTCCGCAGAGGAAGAACTTTGAGAAACAGACTTAGTCCCACTGTTCCACGAACAGACACAACTCCGGACTGGCTGACACAACGCAATAAGGGGTTCTTCAAATGCGGCTTTTGTGTAATGTGCAAATGGGCTAAACATAAGACAACGAATTTCAATGGACCAAATGGAGACACATATGACATCAGAGTGAATATCAACTGCACTACGAAATATGTAGTATACATAATTGAGTGTCAATGCGGGAAACAGTATGTGGGCAGCACAATAAGGTGTCTAAAGGACAGGATCTCTGAACACATGAGAGCTATACAAAAACAAGACCCTAAGTATCCTGTTGCCATACATGTAGCCAAATGTCAATCTACCATTGAAGATTTCCGCATCTGTTTCTATGGCATTGAAACAGTACCCATCCACATAAGGGGTGGAAACCGAGAGCTGGCTCTAAGACGCAAAGAAGCGACTTGGATTATGCGTCTTCGCAGCATAGAATTCGGTCTGAACTACGACCCTGAGATGCAATACTTCTTGGGTAACTAAACTGTGACAAGACAATATAGACATTTATAATGCTATATACCCATCTCCACATTACAACAATGGCAAAAATATTCTCATAAAGACATAACTCTACCATTATGCCTCAAACCTGTACCAACGAGTATCACTATGCCTTTGAGAGTATGCCAACACAACAGAATTAATATGTTGATACAAACGTCTTTCTACTGTTGTTTCTTTGAACTGTGTTTATTTAACTGTAT
This sequence comes from Lissotriton vulgaris, assembly GCF_964263255.1. Taxonomy (NCBI): domain Eukaryota; kingdom Metazoa; phylum Chordata; class Amphibia; order Caudata; family Salamandridae; genus Lissotriton; species Lissotriton vulgaris. The sequence goes on from NC_141695.1 coordinate 96,134,514, forward strand.
ATATTCACTTAGATAACCTTTCTTTACAATCATGTACTTTATTGTTATATCGTCTGCCGACTGACACACCAGATAAACTCTAAAGACTTTCATCCTTGGGACCAGGAATCAACTCAATTAAATTCTGTCTTACCGCCGCTCTCTGATTCTTGGTTACCTTACTAACTGCATTCCCTTTCAGAACACCGACTCTTTGATAAACTAGTATTCTTCCATTAACTCTATCACCAGTTTTTCTCTGACTCCACACAATGGAGTTATAGTATTTCTTCTAAATACAGTCAAGCTTCAATTTGAAGTATAACACATCGCCGTTCTAGTTCTTTAAGAACGGGGAGGGAAAAAAACGGAAGTACACCATAAAAGACGTCCCAACTTCCTGTCAGGTGACCGTCTTTGAAAAACTGCGCCGGGAACCACAGGAGGGGGAACAAATCCAGCCAGGTAAATTATCTCGCGCCTCATACCGATCAATTCTCCTATCTAAAAAACACCGAAATAGAAAGAAGGAGGATTCCACCATACCCCTTTGTTTTTCTTTACTCCCTCCACAGGTGTATCCGCCTGTCTACCCTAATTTGAGCGCTACAGCTTCAATCTCTTCTCCTCCCGGTTATGGCCTCCTTACGACCACACTAAGGTATGAGCATTGATCTACGGTTTCTTCTAAAAGATACCACCCCGTCTCTGTTTATTACCATATATGATACACATTATGTATACCCATAGGAACCATCGCGAATACAGTTCATCACCCATATCTCGCCCTCTCGGGCGTTGGCCACATCACTACTTCCGGTTCTTTCTTTCAAGAGGGTGAGTTTTGTAGTTCTTTTTCATTCACTGTCAGGTACTAAAACTCGAACTTGGCTTCACCCCATAGTACAACCCATACTCATTAAGAAACGGGTTATAATTACCGCTATAGCACGTAATGCGTGGTTTTTTTTTTTTTTTTTTTTTGACAAACACGAGATACTCTGCAGTTGGTGTTCTGATAAGATACACAGGTGTTGTTTTACAGCACCTTTCCATAGATATCCTCCTTTTCCGTGTTTGCGTACACAGTGACCAGTGGCGTGCGGAATAATCATCGTCTCTATAGATATTGTTGACACTACCCTTTGGCTCTACAGCAATTTATTATCTGGAGCACATTCTTGTTGTCCAAAATACCATGGGATGAGCGTTAGGGTTCTGTTTATCTATTCATTACTTTCGTGAAACTCATCAAGGTCTATAAATAATATAATCCTTCTAATATACCAACACCCCCTTTCTTCATCTGTAATAGTACTATCTACTTCTGCCCTGTTTACTTTGTAAAATTATCGATATATTCCACAAAAGTTTATGTAAATGTATTAGTTCATATGGACTCACTAAACAGTCACTACAAGTCACTACAAGTCACATTGGGGTGTGTACCCGATAACAAACACAAACACTTTTGTTCATCTTCGCCACTTTTTATATCTTCTCGCACTGGTCAGTGTGTCTGCATCTAAGAATTAATAATGCTTTAGATTGTTGAAGTTATATCCACGCAATCTGTATACTCACTAAAGAAACATTATCACCATTCACCCACACCAAAGTCACCTGTACAACAGAATTCAAGTCACTCTTGTTTGACACAATGTCACTCCATGGCATGCCCAGTTTTTCTCACCAAGGGTTCACCAACACCTTTTCACTTCATTCATGTAAAACAACCATACAAATGCGTCTTTTGTATCTATACCCAGCCCTGAAGATTCGCAGTCTGTTTCCCTGCGATGAAACACGTGTTGGCCAGAACAATAAACCGGTGTTTTATACCAAGAATTCAACTTCATTGAAATTCCTTATTCGACACCTTGCAATCTATTGACTTTGAGACACTGTCGATGTGCACATTTTACTTATGTCATTGTAACTATAAATCACTCAGACATTTTTGTTAATTTCCTAGTCCTTGGGTTTTGTTGTTTTTGTGCAATTTGTGTGGATTTTGCGATCCACCTTTGAGCGGTTACGAGGGATTACCGCCCGCCCTTTTGCCTGGAATCTGATACTTCATAACATTACAATACTCTGCGGTTACTTGGATGCGCGTCTGTCCAATTCTGGAATACCTTAAACCCTCCCAGTAGATCAATAGCTTATTGATTTCCAGTAAAGGCTGCCCCCCGCGATCTTATTCTTCAAAAATCTCAGCTTTCCACCGTGCACATCGACTTGGAATCAACCAACAATATCTCTACACCAACATGGATAGAGATAAAATAGCAGCAGATTTGTTTGAAAATCTAGCCAAAGGCATGCCTACTCACACTGCCACGGCGAATGCTGGTCCCCCCCGAGTGGAGGGCCTTAAGGATAAATTCAAAAAATTAGAGAGACTCAAAAAACAAGAGAACTCACGCTGGTGGGACTCTACGACTTTGAAACAATATATGCGTCTAAAACAGATACCGAGAGGCTTGCGCTCCAATACCTTCCCGACATATGATGATCTCGATCTAGATCTAGTGAAAAAATGGGAAGATTCCGTAACTAACAACTCTTTTGCCCTTATGGATATTCTGATAGAAAGTGCGGATCGCAAATCCCGTAAACTACTGGGGGAAATTGCGATACTAGAGCAAGAAATAAAAGACCTCAACCTACCTGAACCCACCGTAAAAAATTACACCATTTTGGATGAGGTATTATTCAAACATCAGGAAGAAATAAAAAACAGGAAGGCCAGGCAAATAAAAAGAGATGACGCAGACTACCGTAATGGTCGAATTTTTACTTATGATCGCAAATACGATTCTCTAATTCGGCCCAATAACCCCCAAAAAAGTGGCAACATCTCATCCGCCCCAAGCTCTGTCTCTTCCAGTAATGCATCCCTAAATTCTGCAGGTGTAAGTGAACCTGAACGGGACTTACAAGATACCAACAGTACCCCTTTTTTAGTGGAGCTAGAACGGATGCGCAAAGGGAACAAGACCCAACCCCAACGAGATACAACAGATCAAAGACCCACAGAGGCAGTAGGGGTGGCAAACGAAGATTACAGAAAAAAACTGAGGTCAGGAACAGCAAGGAAATAGGGACCGAACACAATGAAGTCCAAGTAGTTAACCTTTCCTCTTTTCCCCTAACTCCCGATATGATTAATCTCCTTTCTAAGGGCCTTAATTTCAACCCCTACTCAACAGGACACACATGCCAAACGAAAATAGACCTCTTTAAATTTGTACGGAGCCTCAAATTAAAAAAGTATTTTGCTGGAAAAACTACCAACACTAAAAATGTTAAAAATATTCCATATGTTTTAACAGTTAATGTGACTACAATAAAAGATATACAAGCAATTCACCTATTGTTATCTATTACTGAATGCGAAGACAGCCCCCTAGAGATGGGACAACTTTTAGAAGAACTGAACATAGACACAGATCTGGGGGTTGTAAGTGGTTTGAAAAGCAAATCCACTTGGACACCAACACTACCAGGTGGTAACAACATTGACACTTTCTACAAGCGAGTTCTCGATGACATCAACAGAATTAACACGAAAAAACTCAATGAAACATTTACCTTTAAAGACAACCTCACCAAAGGAGAGCGTCTTGCCCTCGCGACACTCACACATACTTCCACCATTGTGATCCGTGAAGCGGATAAAGGAGGGAACATTGTGATCATGAATGCAGACGACTATAACAATGAAGTACTAAGTCAATTAGCGGACACCTCTTGTTATGAACCGATCACACTTAACCCCATGGGCACCTTAACACTGTCCATCAACAACCACCTACACAAATGGAAAGAAGATGGCCTACTGAATGAAGATGAATACCTATACCTTAAAGTACTCAAACCGACATTTCCATGGCTTTACACCCTCCCCAAAATCCACAAAGATCTCCCCTTCCCACCAGGCAGACCCATTGTCTCTGGCATAGGGGGCCCCACTGAGAGACTGGCAGAATATGTGGATTTATTTCTAGGCCCACTGGTTAAAAACCTACCCTCATTTATTCAGGACTCCAAACATATACTGAGTGTACTAAGTGACCTTGAATGGCAACCAAACACCACTATAGTGACAATGGATGTGGTTGCCCTCTATACGAGCATCAATCCTGTCCTAGGTATAGAGGCTGTAACACAGGTTCTATCCAATAGACCGGCATCCCTGTGGGCCCATACCCAAATGTTAACATCCATGATGACCCTAATTCTTAACAACAACTTCTTTATGTTTCAAAAAAACTGGTATCGACAAAAACGCGGAGTAGCCATGGGTTCCAAGTTCTCGCCATCTTTTGCCAATCTGTTCATGGGTGCCTTTGAAACTGACCACATCTGGGGCACAAAAGGCAGTAAATATACCAACTCCATACTATTTTGGGGACGTTATATTGATGACTGCATCTTACTCTGGACAGGCTCGGATGAACTACTCCAAAGCTTCTTTGCTCACCTTAACCACAACGACTGGGAATCAAACTTTACCATGAAGTCCAGTAAAACCAAAATGGAGTTTCTGGACTTAAAATTCTACGTTCTCAACAATAAATTACACAGTAAGCTATATAGAAAGCCCACGTCGTGTAACGCCATTCTTCGAGCTGACAGTTATCATCCGCCACACCAGATCAGATCTATACCTTTTGGTGAATTTCTCAGAGCCAGGAGAAACTGCAGCAAGGAGAGCGATCTGGCAGACACCTTACAAGACATGGAACGGAGATTCGAAAGACGTGGATATCCCCAATCCATCCTGTCCACAGCCAAAAAGAGATTAACTAAAATTACAAGACCAGAGACACTTAAATGCAACAATTCTAACAAGGCGAAAGACTCTACAGTGAGGATGATCACTGAATTCAACACTCTACACAAATCAATTCGCACCAGTATGACCAAACACTGGAGTCTGCTAAAAAATGATTCAGTACTTAAGGATATAATTCCTCCAACTCCCCAAATAACTTTCCGCAGAGGAAGAACTTTGAGAAACAGACTTAGTCCCACTGTTCCACGAACAGACACAACTCCGGACTGGCTGACACAACGCAATAAGGGGTTCTTCAAATGCGGCTTTTGTGTAATGTGCAAATGGGCTAAACATAAGACAACGAATTTCAATGGACCAAATGGAGACACATATGACGTCAGAGTGAATATCAACTGCACTACGAAATATGTAGTATACATAATTGAGTGTCAATGCGGGAAACAGTATGTGGGCAGCACAATAAGGTGTCTAAAGGACAGGATCTCTGAACACATGAGAGCTATACAAAAACAAGACCCTAAGTATCCTGTTGCCATACATGTAGCCAAATGTCAATCTACCATTGAAGATTTTCGCATCTGTTTCTATGGCATTGAAACAGTACCCATCCACATAAGGGGTGGAAACCGAGAGCTGGCTCTAAGACGCAAAGAAGCGACTTGGATTATGTGTCTTCGCAGCATAGAATTCGGTCTGAACTACAACCCTGAGATGCAATACTTCTTGGGTAACTAAACTGTGACAAGACAATATAGACATTTATAATGCTATATACCCATCTCCACATTACAACAATGGCAAAAATATTCTCATAAAGACATAACTCTACCATTATGCCTCAAACCTGTACCAACGAGTATCACTATGCCTTTGAGAGTATGCCAACACAACAGAATTAATATGTTGATACAAACGTCTTTCTACTGTTGTTTCTTTGAACTGTGTTTATTTAACTGTATATATTCACTTAGATAACCTTTCTTTACAATCATGTACTTTATTGTTATATCGTCTGCCGACTGACACACCAGATAAACTCTAAAGACTTTCATCCTTGGGACCAGGAATCAACTCAATTAAATTCTGTCTTACCGCCGCTCTCTGATTCTTGGTTACCTTACTAACTGCATTCCCTTTCAGAACACCGACTCTTTGATAAACTAGTATTCTTCCATTAACTCTATCACCAGTTTTTCTCTGACTCCACACAATGGAGTTATAGTATTTCTTCTAAATACAGTCAAGCTTCAATTTGAAGTATAACACATCGCCGTTCTAGTTCTTTAAGAACGGGGAGGGAAAAAAACGGAAGTACACCATAAAAGACGTCCCAACTTCCTGTCAGGTGACCGTCTTTGAAAAACTGCGCCGGGAACCACAGGAGGGGGAACAAATCCAGCCAGGTAAATTATCTCGCGCCTCATACCGATCAATTCTCCTATCTAAAAAACACCGAAATAGAAAGAAGGAGGATTCCACCATACCCCTTTGTTTTTCTTTACTCCCTCCACAGGTGTATCCGCCTGTCTACCCTAATTTGAGCGCTACAGCTTCAATCTCTTCTCCTCCCGGTTATGGCCTCCTTACGACCACACTAAGGTATGAGCATTGATCTACGGTTTCTTCTAAAAGATACCACCCCGTCTCTGTTTATTACCATATATGATACACATTATGTATACCCATAGGAACCATCGCGAATACAGTTCATCACCCATATCTCGCCCTCTCGGGCGTTGGCCACATCACTACTTCCGGTTCTTTCTTTCAAGAGGGTGAGTTTTGTAGTTCTTTTTCATTCACTGTCAGGTACTAAAACTCAAACTTGGCTTCACCCCATAGTACAACCCATACTCATTAAGAAACGGGTTATAATTACCGCTATAGCACGTAATGCGTGTTTTTTTTTTTTTTTTTTTGACAAACACGAGATACTCTGCAGTTGGTGTTCTGATAAGATACACAGGTGTTGTTTTACAGCACCTTTCAATAGATATCCTCCTTTTCCGTGTTTGCGTACACAGTGACCAGTGGCGTGCGGAATAATCATCGTCTCTATAGATATTGTTGACACTACCCTTTGGCTCTACAGCAATTTATTATCTGGAGCACATTCTTGTTGTCCAAAATACCATGGGATGAGCGTTAGGGTTCTGTTTATCTATTCATTACTTTCGTGAAACTCATCAAGGTCTATAAATAATATAATCCTTCTAATATACCAACACCCCCTTTCTTCATCTGTAATAGTACTATCTACTTCTGCCCTGTTTACTTTGTAAAATTATCGATATATTCCACAAAAGTTTATGTAAATGTATTAGTTCATATGGACTCACTAAACAGTCACTACAAGTCACTACAAGTCACATTGGGGTGTGTACCCGATAACAAACACAAACACTTTTGTTCATCTTCGCCACTTTTTATATCTTCTCGCACTGGTCAGTGTGTCTGCATCTAAGAATTAATAATGCTTTAGATTGTTGAAGTTATATCCACGCAATCTGTATACTCACTAAAGAAACATTATCACCATTCACCCACACCAAAGTCACCTGTACAACAGAATTCAAGTCACTCTTGTTTGACACAATGTCACTCCATGGCATGCCCAGTTTTTCTCACCAAGGGTTCACCAACACCTTTTCACTTCATTCATGTAAAACAACCAAAACAATGCGTCTTTTGTATCTATACCCAGCCCTGACGTTTCGCAGTCTGTTTCCCTGCGATGAAACACGTGTTGGCCAGTACAAGAGGAACAATAAACCGGTGTTTTATACCAAGAATTCAACTTCATTGAAATTCCTTTTTCGACACCTTGCAATCTATTGACTTTGAGACACTGTCGATGTGCACATTTTACTTATGTCATTGTAACTATAAATCACTCAGACATTTTTGTTAATTTCCTAGTGCAGGGGTTTTGTTGTTTTTGTGCAATTTGTGTGGATTTTGCGATCCACCTTTGAGCGGTTACGAGGGATTACCGCCCGCCCTTTTGCCTGGAATCTGATACTTCATAACATTACAATACTCTGCGGTTACTTGGATGCGCGCCTGTCCAATTCTGGAATACCTTAAACCCTCCCAGTAGATCAATAGCTTATTGATTTCCAGTAAAGGCTGCCCCCCACGATCTTATTCTTCAAAAATCTCAGCTTTCCACCGTGCACATCGACTTGGAATCAACCAACAATATCTCTACACCAACATGGATAGAGATAAAATAGCAGCAGATTTGTTTGAAAATCTAGCCAAAGGCATGCCTACTCACACTGCCACGGCGAATGCTGGTCCCCCCCGAGTGGAGGGCCTTAAGGATAAATTCAAAAAATTAGAGAGACTCAAAAAACAAGAGAACTCACGCTGGTGGGACTCTACGACTTTGAAACAATATATGCATCTAAAACAGATACCGAGAGGCTTGCGCTCCAATACCTTCCCGACATATGATGATCTCGATCTAGATCTAGTGAAAAAATGGGAAGATTCCGTAACTAACAACTCTTTTGCCCTTATGGATATTCTGATAGAAAGTGCGGATCGCAAATCCAGTAAACTACTGGGGGAAATTGCGATACTAGAGCAAGAAATAAAAGACCTCAACCTACCTGAACCCACCGTAAAAAATTACACCATTTTGGATGAGGTATTATTCAAACATCAGGAAGAAATAAAAAACAGGAAGGCCAGGCAAATAAAAAGAGATGACGCAGACTACCGTAATGGTCGAATTTTTACTTATGATCGCAAATACGATTCTCTAATTCGGCCCAATAACCCCCAAAAAAGTGGCAACATCTCATCCGCCCCAAGCTCTGTCTCTTCCAGTAATGCATCCCTAAATTCTGCAGGTGTAAGTGAACCTGAACGGGACTTACAAGATACCAACAGTATCCCTTTTTTAGTGGAGCTAGAACGGATGCGCAAAGGGAACAAGACCCAACCCTAACGAGATACAACAGATCAAAGACCCACAGAGGCAGTAGGGGTGGCAAACGAAGATTACAGAAAAAAACTGAGGTCAGGAACAGCAAGGAAATAGGGACCGAACACAATGAAGTCCAAGTAGTTAACCTTTCCTCTTTTCCACTAACTCCCGATATGATTAATCTCCTTTCTAAGGGCCTTAATTTCAACCCCTACTCAACAGGAGACACATGCCAAACGAAAATAGACCTCTTTAAATTTGGACGGAGCCTCAAATTAAAAAAGTATTTTGCTGGAAAAACTACCAACACTAAAAATGTTAAAAATATTCCATATGTTTTAACAGTTAATGTGACTACAATAAAAGATATACAAGCAATTCACCTATTGTTATCTATTACTGAATGCGAAGACAGCCCCCTAGAGATGGGACAACTTTTAGAAGAACTGAACATAGACACAGATCTGGGGGTTGTAAGTGGTTTGAAAAGCAAATCCACTTGGACACCAACACTACCAGGTGGTAACAACATTGACACTTTCTACAAGCGAGTTCTCGATGACATCAACAGAATTAACACGAAAAAACTCAATGAAACATTTACCTTTAAAGACAACCTCACCAAAGGAGAGCGTCTTGCCCTCGCGACACTCACACATACTTCCACCATTGCGATCCGTGAAGCGGATAAAGGAGGGAACATTGTGATCATGAATGCAGACGACTATAACAATGAAGTACTAAGTCAATTAGCGGACACCTCTTGTTATGAACCGATCACACTTAACCCCATGGGCACCTTTACAACGTCCATCAACAACCACCTACACAAATGGAAAGAAGATGGCCTTCTGAATGAAGATGAATATCTGTACCTTAAAGTACTCAAACCGACATTTCCATGGCTTTACACCCTCCCCAAAATCCACAAAGATCTCCCCTTCCCACCAGGCAGACCCATTGTCTCTGGCATAGGGGGCCCCACTGAGAGACTGGCAGAATATGTGGATTTATTTCTAGGCCCACTGGTTAAAAACCTACCCTCATTTATTCAGGACTCCAAACATATACTGAGTGTACTAAGTGACCTTGAATGGCAACCAAACACCACTATAGTGACAATGGATGTGGTTGCCCTCTATACGAGCATCAATCCTGTCCTAGGTATAGAGGCTGTAACACGGGTTCTATCCAATAGACCGGCATCCCTGTGGGCCCATACCCAAATGTTAACATCCATGATGACCCTAATTCTTAACAACAACTTCTTTATGTTTCAAAAAAACTGGTATCGACAAAAACGCGGAGTAGCCATGGGCTCCAAGTTCTCGCCATCTTTTGCCAATCTGTTCATGGGTGCCTTTGAAACTGACCACATCTGGGGCACAAAAGGCAGTAAATATACCGACTCCATACTATTTTGGGGACGTTATATTGATGACTGCATCTTACTCTGGACAGGCTCGGATGAACTACTCCAAAGCTTCTTTGCTCACCTTAACCACAACGACTGGGAATTAAACTTTACCATGAAGTCCAGTAAAACCAAAATGGAGTTTCTGGACTTAGAATTCTACGTTCTCAACAATAAATTACACAGTAAGCTATATAGAAAGCCCATGTCGTGTAACGCCATTCTTCGAGCTGACAGTTATCATCCGCCACACCAGATCAGATCTATACCTTTTGGTGAATTTCTCAGAGCCAGGAGAAACTGCAGCAAGGAGAGCGATCTGGCAGACACCTTACAAGACATGGAACGGAGATTCGAAAGACGTGGATATCCCCAATCCATCCTGTCCACAGCCAAAAAGAGATTAACTAAAATTACAAGACCAGAGACACTTAAATGCAACAATTCTAACAAGGCGAAAGACTCTACAGTGAGGATGATCACTGAATTCAACACTCTACACAAATCAATTCGCACCAGTATGACCAAACACTGGAGTCTGCTAAAAAATGATTCAGTACTTAAGGATATAATTCCTCCAACTCCCCAAATAACTTTCCGCAGAGGAAGAACTTTGAGAAACAGACTTAGTCCCACTGTTCCACGAACAGACACAACTCCGGACTGGCTGACACAACGCAATAAGGGGTTCTTCAAATGCGGCTTTTGTGTAATGGGCTAAACATAAGACAACGAATTTCAATGGACCAAATGGAGACACATATGACATCAGAGTGAATATCAACTGCACTACGAAATATGTAGTATACATAATTGAGTGTCAATGTGGGAAACAGTATGTGGGCAGCACAATAAGGTGTCTAAAGGACAGGATCTCTGAACACATGAGAGCTATACAAAAACAAGACCCTAAGTATCCTGTTGCCATACATGTAGCCAAATGTCAATCTACCATTGAAGATTTCCGCATCTGTTTCTATGGCATTGAAACAGTACCCATCCACATAAGGGGTGGAAACCGAGAGCTGGCTCTAAGACGCAAAGAAGCGACTTGGATTATGCGTCTTCGCAGCATAGAATTCGGTCTGAACTACGACCCTGAGATGCAATACTTCTTGGGTAACTAAACTGTGACAAGACAATATAGACATTTATGATGCTATATACCCATCTCCACATTACAACAATGGCAAAAATATTCTCATAAAGACATAACTCTACCATTATGCCTCAAACCTATACCAACGAGTATCACTATGCCTTTGAGAGTATGCCAACACAACAGAATTAATATGTTGATACAAACGTCTTTCTACTGTTGTTTCTTTGAACTGTGTTTATTTAACTGTATATATTCACTTAGATAACCTTTCTTTACAATCATGTACTTTATTGTTATATCGTCTGCCGACTGACACACCAGATAAACTCTAAAGACTTTCATCCTTGGGACCAGGAATCAACTCAATTAAATTCTGTCTTACCGCCGCTCTCTGATTCTTGGTTACCTTACTAACTGCATTCCCTTTCAGAACACCGACTCTTTGATAAACTAGTATTCTTCCATTAACTCTATCACCAGTTTTTCTCTGACTCCACACAATGGAGTTATAGTATTTCTTCTAAATACAGTCAAGCTTCAATTTGAAGTATAACACATCGCCGTTCTAGTTCTTTAAGAACGGGGAGGGAAAAAAACGGAAGTACACCATAAAAGACGTCCCAACTTCCTGTCAGGTGACCGTCTTTGAAAAACGGCGCCGGGAACCACAGGAGGGGGAACAAATCCAGCCAGGTACATTATCTCGCGCCTCATACCGATCAATTCTCCTATCTAAAAAACACCGAAATAGAAAGAAGGAGGATTCCACCATACCCCTTTGTTTTTCTTTACTCCCTCCACAGGTGTATCCGCCTGTCTACCCTAATTTGAGCGCTACAGCTTCAATCTCTTCTCCTCCCGGTTATGGCCTCCTTACGACCACGCTAAGGTATGAGCATTGATCTACGGTTTCTTCTAAAAGATACCACCCCGTCTCTGTTTATTACCATATATGATACACATTATGTATACCCACAGGAACCATCGCGAATACAGTTCATCACCCATATCTCGCCCTCTCGGGCGTTGGCCACATCACTACTTCCGGTTCTTTCTTTCAAGAGGGTGAGTTTTGTAGTTCTTTTTCATTCACTGTCAGGTACTAAAACTCGAACTTGGCTTCACCCCATAGTACAACCAATACTCATTAAGAAACGGGTTATAATTACCGCTATAGCACGTAATGCGTGTTTTTTTTTTTTTTTTTGACAAACACGAGATACTCTGCAGTTGGTGTTCTGATAAGATACACAGGTGTTGTTTTACAGCACCTTTCCATAGATATCCTCCTTTTCCGTGTTTGCGTACACAGTGACCAGTGGTGTGCGGAATAATCATCGTCTCTATAGATATTGTTGACACTACCCTTTGGCTCTACAGCAATTTATTATCTGGAGCACATTCTTGTTGTCCAAAATACCATGGGATGAGCGTTAGGGTTCTGTTTATCTATTCATTACTTTCGTGAAACTCATCAAGGTCTATAAATAATATAATCCTTCTAATATACCAACACCCCCTTTCTTCATCTGTAATAGTACTATCTACTTCTGCCCTGTTTACTTTGTAAAATTATCGATATATTCCACAAAAGTTTATGTAAATGTATTAGTTCATATGGACTCACTAAACAGTCACTACAAGTCACTACAAGTCACATTGGGGTGTGTACCCGATAACAAACACAAACACTTTTGTTCATCTTCGCCACTTTTTATATCTTCTCGCACTGGTCAGTGTGTCTGCATCTAAGAATTAATAATGCTTTAGATTGTTGAAGTTATATCCACGCAATCTGTATACTCACTAAAGAAACATTATCACCATTCACCCACACCAAAGTCACCTGTACAACAGAATTCAAGTCACTCTTGTTTGACACAATGTCACTCCATGGCATGCCCAGTTTTTCTCACCAAGGGTTCACCAACACCTTTTCACTTCATTCATGTAAAACAACCATACAAATGCGTCTTTTGTATCTATACCCAGCCCTGAAGATTTGCAGTCTGTTTCCCTGCGATGAAACACGTGTTGGCCAGTACAAGAGGAACAATAAACCGGTGTTTTATACCAAGAATTCAACTTCATTGAAATTCCTTTTTCGACACCTTGCAATCTATTGACTTTGAGACACTGTCGATGTGCACATTTTACTTATGTCATTGTAACTATAAATCACTCAGACATTTTTGTTAATTTCCTAGTGCAGGGGTTTTGTTGTTTTTGTGCAATTTGTGTGGATTTTGCGATCCACCTTTGAGCGGTTACGAGGGATTACCGCCCGCCCTTTTGCCTGGAATCTGATACTTCATAACATTACAATACTCTGCGGTTACTTGGATGCGCGCCTGTCCAATTCTGGAATACCTTAAACCCTCCCAGTAGATCAATAGGCTCTTTTACCTGGTTGACTGGAAGGGTTATGGTACAGAAGACAGGTCTTGGGAGCCCCTGTCTCATGTTCGCCATCCTTCATGGTTGGTTCGTGCCTTGCATGTCGGTCACCCACTCAGCCCTCGCCCTACCACACCTGTGTGAGTCTACAGTTGAGGGTGGGGGTTCTGTTTTGGGCGGGGCTGCTGTCATGGATCTTCAGGAAGCTCCCCTTCCCCTCTAACCTGTGTGTCTGGGTACGCTTAAATTGCGCTCATGCTCGAAGCGAGTCTCCTGCCTTCCGGTTTATGGACGGTTGGTGGTCCAGCTCCCATAGCCGGAACCGCCATGACGTCACTAGCGCTTCCCCCTGACTCTGCCTCGTAGCGCTGGAAGCACTTGCATGCCTGCCCCCTGACTCTGCCTCATAGCGCTGGAAGCGCTTCCTTTACTTGCCCTTTGGCTCTGCCTCTCTGCGCTGGAGTGCTTGTTTGTTTTTCCTTTTTCATTGTACCACATCACGCAGGTGCACTTACCTTGTGTTTCTTTCTGACATTTCCACACTGTGCTGGAGCGCTTATTTTTTGGGTTCTTTTTTTCACGCAGGAGCGCCTTGACCTCCTGAGGCGGAAGCCGGGAGAGACGCTTCGAGATTTTTAAAACTGTTGAGTGTAATACTGTGATTTTAAGACAGAATTTTTAAACTGCTGAGTGTAATATATTGATTTTAAGACAAGACTTACCTCACTCCCCTGGGCACACCCGCGCAGAGGTTTGGAACGCTGCTGCGGGATACTTCCTCGTGTTGCCGCCACCCCCTGGGACACACAGGCCACACCCACCACCATTCAGGCCATGCCCCTGTCCCCACCTACTATTTTACATGTGCATCCATTGGGCGCGCAGCGGACGAGCGCAGCGGGTGCGCCGTTTGCGTGCCGAAAGCGCGCCTAAGGCAAGCCCGTCTGCGCCCGTCCGCGACCAGACCGCGGCCGGGGCCAGGCATGCTGCCGGTGAATGTTATGTTATGTTATGTTATGTTATGTTAAATTAACTTATTGAGCGCGCTAACACCATTAGGTTTCTTGGCGCTAAGGCATGCTGCCGGTGAATGTGCGCGCAAGGGAAGGATCGTGTGGTCAAGGGATGACCTATGGGCTCTCAATACTACATTTGAGTGCTGCGCTCATGGGACAGATCTTCAGACTACCGCTCTTCCCCAGACATGTGGGGCTTGTGGGATATCACTGGCACCAATAGGCGCTGCAAGGTTTTCTAAACCTAAGCCACCGATTAACAAAGGTCTTAGAGCTGGCCTCCTGAACTGTAGATCCCTAGTTAAACATACAGGGATAACCAACAGTAGCTAACCTTTCCCCTCCTGAGGCGGAAGCCAGGAGGTCTCTTCCTGTCACCTGTATATTTTAGCATCTACCCGGTATTTTTAACATTGTGTGATTGCAGCGCTTGATTAATAAGCGCCTGTGATTTTGAAACTTTAGAGACGTTGTTAGCGCTTCTCAGCGCTCTGTGTGCCTTCCCCCTTCTCCTGCCTCCGGACCGCCCTCGGCCGAGTATTGACGCCGAGGGCTGGGATTTTGGCTTGTGGCGGCCATATTGGGTGTGGGCCAGGCGGGTGACGCGCTCTACCAGCGCCTTAAAAACGGAAAAGCAAGTTAGCCCCGTGATAACCAACAGTAGCTAACCTTTCCCCTCCTGAGGCGGAAGCCGGGAGGTCTCTTCCTGTCACCTGTATATTTTAGCATCTACCCGGTATTTTTAACATTGTGTGATTGCAGCGCTTGATTAATAAGCGCCTGTGATTTTGAAACTTTAGAGACTTTGTTAGCGCTTCTCAGCGCTCTGTGTGCCTTCCCCCTTCTCCTGCCTCCGGACCTCCCTCGGCCGAGTATTGACGCCGAGGGCTGGGATTTCGGTTTGTGGCGGCCATATTGGGTGTGGGCCAGGCGGGTGACACGCTCTAGCAGCGCCTTAAAAACAGGGAAGCAAATTAGCCCCGTGATAACCAATAGTAGCTAACCTTTCCCCTCCGGAGGCGGAAGCCGGGAGGTCTCTTCCTGTCACCTGTATATTTTAGCATCTACCCGGTATTTTTAACATTGTGTGATTGCAGCGCTTGATTAATAAGCGCCTGTGATTTTGAAACTTTAGAGACGTTGTTAGCGCTTCTCAGCGCTCTGTGTGCCTTCCCCCTTCTCCTGCCTCCGGACCGCCCTCGGCCGAGTATTGACGCCGAGGGCTGGGATTTTGGCTTGTGGCGGCCATATTGGGTGTGGGCCAGGCGGGTGACGCGCTCTACCAGCGCCTTAAAAACGGAGAAGCAAATTAGCCCCGTGATAACCAACAGTAGCTAACCTTTCCCCTCCTGAGGCGGAAGCCGGGAGGTCTCTTCCTGTCACCTGTATATTTTAGCATCTACCCGGTATTTTTAACATTGTGTGATTGCAGCGCTTGATTAATAAGCGCCTGTGATTTTGAAACTTTAGAGACTTTGTTAGCGCTTCTCAGCGCTCTGTGTGCCTTCCCCCTTCTCCTGCCTCCGGACCACCCTCGGCCGAGTATTGACGCCGAGGGCTGGGATTTCGGTTTGTGGCGGCCATATTGGGTGTGGGCCAGGCGGGTGACGCGCTCTAGCAGCACCTTTAAAACAGGGAAGCAAATTAGCCCCGTGATAACCAATAGTAGCTAACCTTTCCCCTCCGGAGGCGGAAGCCGGGAGGTCTCTTCCTGTCACCTGTATATTTTAGCATCTACCCGGTATTTTTAACATTGTGTGATTGCAGCGCTTGATTAATAAGCGCCTGTGATTTTGAAACTTTAGAGACTTTGTTAGCGCTTCTCAGCGCTCTGTGTGCCTTCCCCCTTCTCCTGCCTCCGGACCGCCCTCGGCCGAGTATTGACACCGAGGGCTGGGATTTCGGCTTGTGGCGGCCATATTGGGTGTGGGCCAGGCGGGTGACGCGCTCTAGCAGCGCCTTAAAAACGGAGAAGGAAATTAGCCCCGTGATAACCAACAGTAGCTAACCTTTCCCCTCCTGAGGCGGAAGCCGGGAGGTCTCTTCCTGTCACCTGTATATTTTAGCATCTACCCGGTATTTTTAACATTGTGTGATTGCAGCGCTTGATTAATAAGCGCCTGTGATTTTGAAACTTTGAGACTTTGTTAGCGCTTCTCAGCGCTCTGTGTGCCTTCCCCCTTCTCCTGCCTCCGGACCGCCCTCGGCCGAGTATTGACGCCGAGGGCTGGGATTTCGGTTTGTGGCGGCCATATTGGGTGTGGGCCAGGCGGGTGACGCGCTGTAGTAGTGCCTTAAAAAGAACATTCACGACTCCGCTCAGCGGACGCGCCGGACCTGTGCTGGAGTCGTGCCAGAGTCCTGCCCGTCTGCGCCCGTCCGCGACAGGATGGGACCAGGGGCCATGGACCTGACACCTATGTTTATCAGGTATTCGCCCCAAACCTTATTACATCTAAGACCTACCCTTCACATAAAATGCTTAAGAGATTCCTGGCCATGTCCTGAGGGCCCTTTCTCCTGTATATACTGCAAATATCAAGCCACGTTTATAAAATCCACTACTGAGACGTTAAATACAAAGGAACACACTCCACTTAAAGGGACAAAGGAGACAAAGTGCCTCCTTCTAAATGTTCGCTCCCTACCCAGACACCAACTTGAGGTTTGGGACTTAATACACACTACAAAGCCCGACCTCTGTTTCCTAACGGAAACCTGGTTGAAACCCCATACGGTCCCCGCAATCGCGGTAGGGGTCCCTCTTGGATACAAGTTTACCCATTTTGACCGCCCAGAGAAAATAGGTGGTGGCCTAGCCATCATGCATAAAGAACATCTGAAAGTCATTGTATTAGAGCAGAAATATAGCCCTCTCTTTGAAATCGTAATTTTTAAAATGCAATATGCCACTAACATATTTTGGAAAGGAGCCTTAGTTTATCGCCCTCCGGGGCCCTCTACAGGCTTCTCCCTTGCATTACTGGAACTCCTGGCCCCTCACTTTAAAGCCAAAGAAGATTTCCTTCTTCTTGGCGATTTCAATGTCCATGCTGATAACCCCTTAATCCCTGAAACAATGTCCCTGGTCTCTGATTCATCTGCCCTCGGTCTGACTTTACAAAATCACGAGCCCACCCACATAGGTGGACACACTCTTCATTTGGTCTTTACTAATTTTCCCAAAGTTCACTGTTCCCCCCCAACTCAAGTTATCTGGTCTGACCACCATATTGTAGAATTCTCTATATCCAACGTGGCCAAGCCTTCCAATAGAAATCCCCTACCTTCTGTCTGGCGTCGGCAATGGCATAAAGTCACCGCAGAGGAACTGCAAAGGGTATGGAAGCAGCCCATTCTCTCAGAGACAGACACTAGAGAGACAGTTTTAACAAAATTTAACACGTCCCTCAAAGAAGCAATTGATCTAATAGCTCCTCTAAAATTACATAAACAATATCCTGCCACCAAACAGGAAACTTGGTACACTGAGGAGCTAAGAACAGAAAAACAAAATTGCAGGAGGTTGGAAAAGAAGTGGAGAAAAACTCGCACCGCAGAAAATAAGAAAGTACATCTTCAGTCACAGGCTAGATACTACAAAAATATCAGACTTGCTCAGAGGAATAGTCTTTCTCAACGTCTCGCAGAAGCGGGAAATCCTTCAAAGGAATTATTTAAAATCCTTCAGGACTTTGTAAAACCAACAGCATGTAAAAGCCCTGATGATTTCTCCCAACAACTATGCGACTAAATCTCCCTGTTCTTTGAAAATAAAATCAATTTGATTTACGATAAAATTTTATTGGTCTTCAATTTAAACAGCAATAACTCATTCTCCCCTTCCACTCTACCCACATGGAGTAAAACAACACTTACGGCATTCCCAGCAGTCAATGAATCAGACCTTACCTCCCTAATGAGTCATATAAAATCTGGATCTCCAGATGATCTTTTATCAGCTAAAATCAATGTCTCCCTGAAAAATTTGCTTAGACCCTACTATCTAACATTGATCAACCATTCTCTCAGGGAAGGATCTGTGCCTAAAGAATGGAAAAAAGCAGTGGTGAACCCAATCCGAAAGAACGCAGCAATTCCATGTACTGACCTCTCCAACCTTCGACCCATTTCCCTCCTACCCCTTCTCAGTAAGATGACCGAGAGACACGTCAACGCTCATCTGTCCAAATACATCGAGGCAGCGGAGGGCCGAGACCTCTCGCAATCTGGATTTAGGCCCAACCACAGCACAGAATCTGCCCTCCTTTCAGTGACCGATAACATCAAGATGTCACTGGATGGAGGAAACTCAGTGATTCTAGTGCTGTTGGACTTATCCGCTGCCTTCGACACTGTGTCCCATGAGATACTACTCAGTCGTCTGAAGGAGAGGGGAGTGGAAGGGGTGGCTCTCTCTTGGCTGGAGAGCTTCCTTTCGGATCGCCAACAAGAGGTGAGATTGCCCCCCCCCCCATTCTATCTCAATGGAGCTCTCCAAGGGAGTACCACAGGGCTCCTGCTTAAGCCCCACACTCTTCAACGTGTATGTGGCTCCCTTTGCGGACATTGTAAGATCTTATGGGTTCACCCCTGTATCGTACGCTGACGACACCGAGCTTTTGTTCCCCTTTAAAACCTTAACGCCAGCAATAAAAAATCTTTTGCGGACGGAATGAGGGCAATATCTCACTGGATGGCCAGTAATCGCCTCCAGTGTAGCGTAGGCAAGACTGAGGTAATGCTGTTCGGGGAGGCCACAATTCTGTGGTCCCCGGATTGGGGACCTTTGGACTTAGGACCAACTCCAAGCCCCAAACAGACTGTCAAAAATCTGGGCGTACGCTTAGACAGAGCCCTGCTCTTTAAAGAACATACAAATCAAGTAGCAGGCGCCTGCTTCCAGGTCATAGGCCTACTACGACGAGTCTTCCCATTCTTATCTGACTCTTATAGGAAGACTCTCGTCCAGGCCCTAGTTATAAACAGGATTGACTGCTGCAATGGCCTGTTGATCTCTGCAAATGAGGAACAGCTGCAGAGATTACAGGTGATTCAGAACATTGCCGGGAGACTGGTCCTCAACGCCCAACCAAGGTCTGCCTCACTTCCCTTGCTGTCAAAACTCCACTGGTTGCCAATTAGACAGCATGTAAAATTCAAAATCTGTTGCACAATTCATATATGTCCGTTTGGCAATGGACCTAAATATCTAAAACAATTATTTAAACTCTACACCCCCAGTCGTACTCTGTGATCCAGTGGCCAGCAATTACTCCAGGTCCCTAGGATAAAAAAGGCCAGGCAGGGAGGACGAGCCCTGTCTTACAAAGGCCCCATCCTTTGGAACTCTCTGCCCTGTGCTCTTAAAAGCACAACCAATTTTTATTCTTTTAAGAAGTCCCTGAAAACATTTCTATTTGTTGCCTGTTAGTTATGTTCCCCCGCACCTCTCAGTTTAATTATTAGGTTCTGGCTCCTTTTGGTAATACTCAAGCGCGGAGATATCCTTTCGAGGATTGACTTCCAGCGCTCTATAGGAATACAAATAAAATAAATAAATAAATATCTGGCTGCTTCTAGAAGAGCACGAGTGGGACGCTCTGTTTCTAACAGAAACATGGATCAATGAGGATAATATAAACGCGCTGGCAGCACCCGTGGGGTATAAAATATGTTTTTCAAACCGCATAGGCATTAAAAGAGGTGGCGGTGTGGCTGTCATATTTAAAGAACAGCTTACACTAACATCCTCGGCCCCTACCCTGATTCAGGGAATTGAGGGGCTACACTTTTGCTTTCAGGTGAGTCCTCAGCTATCTCTAGCGGGATTAGTGATCTACCGCCCACCTGGCGGTGAGGATCCCAATTTGACAACTCTGCTGGAGACGATTGTTCAGAGCTCCCTCCTCCACCCTCAATTCATCGTGGTTGGGGATTTTAATATTCATATGGACAAAGCGGACTGCGCCCCTGCAGAGTTGTTGAGATCCACACTAAATGCAGCTAAGCTGAGACTGATTAACGACGGCCCCACGCACAGAGCGGGTCACACACTTGATCTAATTTTTTCTAATATCAATGATGTGAAGGCGGAGGCACCTCTACCGTTAGTCTGGTCAGACCACTCACTGATCCCATTTAAATTAAATATAGCGGCTGACAGTCCTGCTACAAGCAAATGCTCTTTTATGAAGAGACAATGGGAAAAGCTAGTCCCTGCTATCATGGGCCCTGTTTTGGCTCAGAACATCCCCTCTCTCACCTCAAATGCGAATATGGACGCACAGCTACTCAATGATTGGGTCAGGAATATGGCATCCTCCATTGCACCGGCCTCACGCGCAATATCTAAACGGGACTCCCCCTCCGCTCCCTGGTTCTCTCAGGACCTCAGAGTAGAGAAAGCAGCCTGCAAGAGGCTGGAGAGACTGTGGAGGGTAAACTACGGGACCTTAGAAAAAACTAGATATAAGGAAGCATCCAAAAAATTCCAGAAGGCTATTAGAAAGGCAAAAAAAACAGTTTTACGAGGATTCAATCCAGCAGGCAGAGCAATCGAGCAAAGAGATCTTTAAGGTGGTACAGTCCTTTTTCAAACCTAAATGTATTGAGAGGGAGGTCCCCCCGTCAACCACTCTGTGCGAAAACATCTAAGATTTCTTTGACCAGAAAATTAAACAAGTCTATGAGTCCTTTGGGCCGGAGAAAAAAACGGTGAAAACGGATCTAGCCATCAAAGAGGTGGTTGGTGAAACCTTAGCTCAATTCCAGGCGATATCCCTGAGTGCGGTCAGGCAAGAACTAAATCGCTGCAAGTCAGGTTCACCGGACGACCCATGTCCATCTAAACTCTGGAGCACCATTGCTGATTTTGTGGCCCCCACATTACAACAGATATGGAATACGTCCATTGTCTCTGGGGTATTCCCGAACATTTGGAAACATGCAACCCTCCTCCCGCTTCAAAAAAAAACCTAATGGGGATCCTAAAGACCTCAGCAATCTGCGCCCGATCTCTCTGCTAGCAGCACCGGGAAAAATGTTCGAGAAAATAATACAGCGCCAGTTGAGCAAATTCGTTGAAGACAATAAGATACTGCATGAGACGCAATCAGGCTTTCGACCCGGCTTCAGCACGGAGACAGCACTAATTGAGGTGGCAGAGTCAGTAAGGTGGTCGATGGATTCAGGAAGCTCAGCGATGCTGGTACTCCTGGATCTGTGGGCCGCCTTCTACACGGTCGATCATGCTAGACTCTTCAGGCGACTGGCTGAGATAGGCATCCGTGACCAGGCACTGGGGTGGATACATTCGTATCCGACCCAGAGAACACAGAAGGTGGCGCTGGGGACTGTATCTTCAACACCCAAAGTCCTCAGTTGTGGCATCCCTCAAGGGTCGGCACTCAGCCCCCTCTTGTTCAACATCTACCTCGCTCCACTCTTTACGCTGATTGCCAATTGGGGTGTTAAGGCAATTTCATACGCCGACGACACCCAATTGGTATTTCCGTATTCAGAGGTGTCGGAGGAGTCCTTCTCGAATTTCAAGGGCTGTCTCCAAGATGTGGCCTGTTGGATGAATACGAATAAATTAAAACTCAACGCTAATAAAATGGAAGTGATCTTTTTTGGTAAAGGCCTCCCTCCACCGTCAGAGCTATGGTGGCCAGCGGAGATGGGAGAAGCCCCCTCACCAAGCTTAACAGCAAAAAATCTGGGAGTGCGGTGGGATGACAGTCTGTCCTTTACCTCGCACATCCAACAAGTAGTCGGCTGCTGCTTGAGTAAGCTGAGGAATCTCCGTAAGTTTCTGAGACTTCTACCAGAGAGCTGCCGAAAAACAGTAATCCATGCCATAGTGACTTCTAGGCTGGATTACGCCAACGGCCTCTATCTGGGCTTACCAAAATACCTAATTCAAAAACTGCAGCTGGTCCAAAATGCAGCTGCGAGACTGTTAATGCGGATTCCTTTTAAGCACTCAGTCTCTCCGTATCTTCGGTCACTTCACTGGCTACCAGTTGCCAGCAGAATCAAATTCAAGGCACTCACGTTGGCCTTTAGATCTCTGTTTGGCACCTGCCCTAAATACTTGAAAACTCGGCTCCCAAGATACTCCCAGGCCCGTGTGCTCTGCTCCAATTGCCGCGTTCGGCTTGCCGCCCCACGAGTGAAAAGGGCTCGGCTGGGGGGTCGAACTTTCTCGGCTAATGTTGCGACACTGTGGAACACCCTGCCCCCAGCAATTCAGCAAGCCCCCTCTGAAATCTGCTTCAAGCGGTTGCTAAAGACCTGGCTCTTTACCCAACCGCGCTAGGCATCATCACTTCAGTCCTCTTGGTCAACTCTGTTCTTCCTAGCGCCGGGACACCTCCTCGCGAGGTAGCTGTTCGCGCTATATAAAATGCCGTATTATTATTATTATTGACTTCTAGTCCCTTGTGCAGGAGCGCTATTTACTGTGGTGCATGTGCGTAGGTGTGCTATTGCTCTTTTCAAGGATGGCTACCAACATAATGAGGCCCTGATATGAGGTAATCAATTAATCCTTTTGAGTGTATGTTTATTGACCATGAGAAAGTTTTGACTAGGTTGATTGTAACCAGTATTCTCTTGTCTCCCTGTCCAGCTGGTGTCCACGGTTACTCCAAACAGAGGGACATCCTCCACTGGCCTTCCCAACGTCATCGTGACATTTTTAACTACGTTCCCCTCTTCCATCTTCATCCTAGTTGGTTATCAGTTCCAGGTTGGGGTAAGGTGGGCGCGGGGGCTATAGCTCATGTCAACTCTGCGAGATCTCTCTGCAAGAAACAGTTAAACTTGTGGGGAACCTGACACTGATAAGCTGACATTGTTTGAAGTGCAAGGTTTGTTGGGCCACCTAAACTTTGTGTGCAGAGTAGTGAAGGTGGGTAGAACATTTTGTCAACGTCTTGGTTTCTCCATGTCAGGCATTAGGCTACCGCACCACAGAATCATGATCTCTGCTACTTTGAGAGCGGACTTTGAAGTGTGGCTAATGTTTTTGGAAAAATGAATTGGTGTTACAATCTGGTCCCTAGAAGAAGACTTTGTTTGGCACATGCAACTATTTTCAGATGCTTCTGGTGCCAGTGGTTTCGGCCTGTTTTGGGATGGGAAATGGAGCGCAGAACAGTGGCCAGCCAATTGGGTTACAGAGAAGAAAAGCATTGCTTTCTTGGAATTTTTTCTATTAATAGTTGCTTTGGCTATTTAGGGTAAGCAGTTAGCGAACAGTCAGTGTTATTTCACGTTGATAATAGAACAGTCGTGGACTTGGTAAATGGTCAGAGAGCTAAGGACAAACAGTTACTGAAGCTATTACTAAGATTCATGTTGGAGTGTTTAATGCATAACAAAGTTTTAAAAGTCAGACACATACTGGGAGTTGAAAATAACATTGCAGATGCCCTATCTCATTTCAGTGGCTGAGATTCCGTGGTTTGGCGCCCGGAGCAGGTCTGCGGAAGACTCAGGTACCCAGCGAGGTATGGGATTTTGCACCATGAAAACGCAGCAACTTACTGAAAACTCTCTGGCAAAAAGCACCAAATTAGCTTATAGGAGAGCATGGCTAGAGTTTTTAGATTCAGGTGCATCTTACAGAGCTCCTACAACTGCAGGTCTGAAGAAACGCAGGGATGACATAGGCAAATTCATCATGAACAACATAGTAAGGAACATTTCTTCTACAACAGTGGCAGGGAAATTAGCAGGAGTGTCTTTTTACGGAAAGTTCCTTTGGGGATACGAACCATCAGCAGGGGAAATGGGCAAGATAATTCTTCAAGGATGGGCTAAAATGAAAAAGAGAGGACAATTTAATCGGGAACCTATCTCTTTAAAATTGCTATATAAAATAACAAAAGGTTTACAATTGATCTGTTTTTCTGAATTTGAATATCGTTTGTTCAAATATGTATGATTTGGCTCTTTTTTGGTTCTTTCAGAATTTCTGAATTGTTGGGTAAAGCACTCAATAATGACCTCAAAGCTAACAATGTTTCTTTTGTTAAAGATTATATATATGTATTTTTCTCGAACATTCCAAAACGGATCAAGTTGGTAAGGGTTCCAGAGTAACGTTGCAAAAAATCAAATGGCATTTATGCCCTATGAAAGCTTGGTTAGAATTCATTGAAGTGGGAGGCGCCGCTCCACAATTTGTTTTCAGACATCAAGTTGGCTCATCTCTCAGAGCTTCACAATTACTGTCCATCTCAAGGAAACTCTCATCAGTTTGGGTAAAAACTCATTTTGTATTGGTGCGGCTTCAGAAGCTGCCAGGTGGGGTTTTCGATCAGTGATGTTAAGAAACTGGGGCGTTGGTCTTTGGACTGTTGCCTGAGATATATTAGAGAGTTAGATACTGAAATTCAAGACCAAGTATATTAATTGTTATTTTTTTTTAGGTTCGGCTGCAGTTTTCTCATTGTCGCAAAAACATGTTTGGATAATTGGACATTGCTTTGTTAAGTGGACAGCAAAGCAAGATGAGAAGAGACATTTCGTAAAGAATTTGGGTTTTTGTTCAGATGTGGTTTCTTTGGTTTGGTTTGGGAAAAGTGGCATGAAATGGGGCCTGTTAATGCCCTTGATGAGCGAACTGTCTTTTAAAAACAAAACCAGATGTAATTTTGATTCACCTAGGAGAAACAATTTAGTGCAGCTTTCAGGTTTGGGGTTACTCATGGACATAAAAGCTGACTTATAAATATTAGCATTGATACCGCGGAGAGTCTGGAGAGGGGCAGAGAAATTCACTGAGGTGGAAAGAGAGAGGAGACAAGTGATTAGGGATTTACATAGTTTTTGCTCCATTAATTGTTTTCATTGGTTAGCTGATAGTGAAATTACAAAAGAAGACAATCAATTTTTTAGGCAAGATGATGTACACCTATCTTTTATTGGCAATGAGATCTACATTTTGAATATAAAATAAATGATTACAAGAATTCTGCAGGTAAAAGCCTGGTGTTGAGGATAAGCTGTTTGGCAACAGCTTAACTTATATTGAAAATGGTTTCTTTTACTTCCATCTTCAAGCAGTTCTTGATATCGGTTTATGCCCTATTCCTCTCTCCCCCTCCCACCTCCTTCACTGCTACCCCTCGACCCCCCACATCCCTCTCCTCCCCCCACACGCCCCTCCTCCCCTTATCATGGATTTGTTAACACTGAGCAATTTTGAGAACATTCTGAAGGGTCCAATGCATTATCTGCAAATGCCCTTGTTTTTCAAAGAGTTGAGGATATGCTGTAGATCTAAATTAATAAAGTAGTTTCACCTGTTTGGCGACAGTTTGTGTGTGTGTGGTATATCAAAAAGATATTTGAACAAGTTTTGTTCACCTGTTTGGCGACAGCATGTGTGGTGGTTATATCAAAGATATCTGAACAAGTTTTGATTACAATAAGGGGGGTCAGGAAAAACACCTTGGTCAGGGTTTTTCCTGGTGGCAGAATTGGAGGCGATCAAGACAGGCAGGAAGGGTTGGGGTCATTCTGAATAGATTTGGGAAACAGGGGAGCGAGGTAGAAGGCAAGAGGTAGGCAGGAGACGTAGATTAGGGTTGGGGAGTAGGATTAATCAGAACAATGTTGAGGGTGTTTGGGTGGGGATCTGTTTTACGGGCGGGGGTGATAGGATTGAACATTTATTAGTGAGGCCTGATTCAGATATATGTATTAAATGAAAATACTTACCTGTCTAATAGAGCGGCCTTTCATCCCACTTTGGCCTGAGGATGTTCTCATTGCCCAAGGAGGGCTAAATGGGAGTGGCATTCATAGAATGTCCACCCCCGGGCAGCTTCGGGTGGTTGGCACAATCTGGGACAGGGAGCATTCCGATTGGCTGAGCCCAGCACGAGCAGTAAGGAGCGCAAAATCGCCATTGCGGTTACAGTAGAAGCACGGCGTGAGGTAGGGACATTGTTTTGGTCCCGCCCTCCCACCCTTATGATAGGTATCGTTGGCGAAAGTAGTATATTCATAGGGTTAGTGATTTGGTGGATGTCGCTTGGACAGGTGGCAGAATTGAAAGAGATCAGGCCAGGCAAGAAGGGTTATGCTCATTCTGAATAGATTTGGACAGGGGAGCGAGGTAGGAAGCAAGAGGTAGGCAGGAGACGTAGATTGGGGAGTAGGATTAGTCAGAACTACGTTGAGGAAGTTTGGGTGAGGATCTGTTTTACGAGTGGGGGTGATAGGATTGAACATGTATTAGTGAGGCCTGATTCAGATATATGTATTAAATCAAAATGCTTACCTGTCCACTTTGGCCTGAGGATGTGCTTATTGCCCGATCTTGTCTTGTGCTTTCTTTGTTCCTTCAAGGGTATAATATATACTCCGGGAGAAGGTGGGTGGGGGCGTGGGGGCTAACATCTCCAGGGATGGTAAGTGCCATGCTGGATACCTTCACTGCATTGTCTATAAATAACCATGCCTTCAACGGAAAAATGGTCTTAGCTGCTTTAAATGGTTTCCCATCTGTGATGAAATGTACACAGAGGATATCCTACACAGTTGGGCAATGCGCAGCCCCCCTCAGCCTTCATGATGAGCACTATTCACACCACAAACTGAACTTCTGTTCTGCTGTGAGCTATGGATGGCCCATTGCTCCAACTGTGGCACTTGCTGCCCCTTTTTCATATATACACAGATACAAAACTCATCCCCCAGTCTCTGTACCTAGAACATTGTCCTTCACAGATGCATGAACCCTGGAAGGAATCATGCACGGGACCATTTACTCTTGGGTTACAACGCCCCCAAGATGCAGAGTGACATAGCCTACACACTAGTTTGCCTTGTCATGTCTTACCCTACAACAACTCAAGACCATTGTGTGTGAGTCTGCTGGTAGTCACTGTGTGGCCAGATTCCATGGTACAATGGGGCATCCACTGAGGAAGGAGCAGATATTGTCAGCAAAGGAACTATTTAGATCCTTCCTGGAGTAGGGTGTGGACAGCTCTAGTTGTAGGGTGGGTCCCTGCAGTGATAGGCCTCCTCCTGTTACACAGCCCATGTGTGGGTCCTTAGCATGTTGTTTCTATGAATTCTGGGTCTTCAGGGTTCAGCCTGTGCTTGGATTGCTTTTTTTGCCAACTTGAGATTGTAATCTTGTTTGAAGGGTTTGCTCTGAACACCTTGTATATGATAAAGAAGCTTTTAACTTTTCTACTTGCTGGGCAGGGTAACCAGCAGGGCCAGACTGGGAACCCAAAGCAGCACTGGAAATTTTCTCAGACCAACCCCTGGGGAAGCACTGCCTGGCCCTGGGAGGCTGGAAATGCTTGCTTGATGCTTTTGTTACTGGATGCCAATATTTCAGCACTGCTGCAAAACCGGCCCCTAGTAACAAAACTGGCATCCACCACTGTAAAACAGGACCTCAGTAACAAAACTGGCACACAACACTGCAAAACCAGCTCCACCCATCCAGCCTCCCGGGGAAATGTCCGATGCCCGGTATGGCCAGTCCTGGCTTGGCAACCAGTGCAGCTACGGAAGGATGAGGATGATGTGGCCCAAATATGTTTGTGTTACAGTTTATGGACCGTACAGTTACACACTTTGTGCCTCAAATTAGACTTGTACTCTGGTGCCGTAAATGATTCCAAGTGCAGCATATTGGTGTTTCATTTGATGACTGTGACCTCCAGGCAGCAGATGCTACAGTTCATGGGAAGTGAACGCACTGAGGTAGGAGGGGCTTAATTTGGTGGCACATAACTGGCATTTTATGGGGACCAGTTAACACACTTGTAAACTACACAGAAGGATCATATGATAGCATACAATGAGCATGCGCTGAAAGTAGCAAAGGCCGCCCCCGAAGGGGGCCTAGAAGGCCGGTGCCATAACGGCCGCTGAGCCCGCAAGGAACCGATCCAGTTTGCGCTAGTTTGCGCCGCCCCCGGTGAAATGCGCTAGAGGCCCTCTTCCCCACTTCCAACAACAAAGGGAAGGGAGGAAGGTGGGAGGGGATATAAGGCGACGCTCCCCCTGGGCAGCTCACCTTCGCATCAGTGTGCTGGGGAGCGGTGCCAGCGACCTTCGAGTTCATCAGGCTCACCACGGCGTTACTCTGCCCAGCCTCCACGGTCCGAGCCATACCCCACTGTGCTGCTGTCCGGTATGCGTGCCTCTCGGCTTGGTGCGCGATAAACAGCGCTCCTTCAGGCCCATGGAACAGCGCAATGGCGAGGCCAGCGGAGTGGCCACAAGCATTCCTTGACCAGATGCGCAGTATCCGGGTTCGGGGATGGACATCGCGGCATCTTGGGGTGATGGCGACAAAGGGCAGAGTGATCCTGACCAGCAGTCACCTGGCTACCAGGAGACGGCATGACCGGAAGTTGGAGAGCCATGGCGAGACCGGACCTGAGGCACGAGGTTTGACACCCAGCTACCCCAGACATCAGTGGAGGAGGCTCTAAGCTCCCGCAACAAACTGGGCAGAGCGGGACAGCAGTGGTGGCAAGGTGTGTTTGTGCGCTAGCTGCTGCAAGGCGGGAGCGGTTCGCCGACAGGTGTTTGAATCCCGACAAAGAGGGTTGAATTGAGTTGGCCTGCTGCTTGGGCTCAGGTCCATCTACCCTATACAACTACTGCGCATTGGCTGTTTTGGGGCTAGGATTAGCCCGGGGTCAACTGTAGTGTACTGGCACAAGTGCAAAGTGGTGTGGTTAGGAAATAGCAGCTGCCTATTTAAGCAGGATTGCTGGCGCCGGGTAATTAGGTGAAATCCCGGCTTCGACCCAAAATCGTCTGCCTCCGGGCAAATAGTTGAAAGTTACATGTAAGGGCCACGTTCCCTTCACAAACCTTGGCGGGCACTAACAGCCTCTTCCTCGCCCATTCTGGGCTCCTCGCCGATTGATGTAGTGGGTTTCTTTCTCACTAAAGGAGGTATTCAGAGGTTTATTGCGGTAACGTGATAGTGGTTTCACCCTGTTTATGACTGTTTGGGATCTCAGAATATTCAGAAACCCGTAATTGGTTGTGCACGGTATAGATATCCAGGTGCGCTGTGTATTTTGCATGCAAACGCAATACACGGTGTACATATCCCCATGACCCGACTTGTCGAAAGAAAGACAGTGAGGCTCGGTCTATTAAAAAAAAAGAAAAGAGGCAGTTACGCAGTTCGTGTCGCAGCTTCACAAGTTGAGTCGCAGTACTTTAGCGTTAAAAATGATGTGACTTGAAAGCAGATGAAGATGCAGTCGTTATTTACTCGAGTCTCACTATAGGGCAGTGGTTCCCAAACTTTTTTGACCTGTGGCTCCCCTGACCTAATCGGCAGTTGGCCGTGGCTCCCCACCATTTTTTTTACCGGTGGGTGGGTTATTTATGCCAGCTGCTGCTTGCAGTACCTTTTGGTACTGAGACCCGCTCTGAGAAAATGGAACATTGAGTTTGGTCTGACGTAATCAGTATCCCCAGCCTTATTTTTACACTAAAAAGGTCTGTCCTTCCATCTGTGTGCCCATCTATATCCAAACATATTCAACCATTTGCACACCTATCCACCATATATCCTTCCGTCCATCATTTCACTCATCCATCCCTCCATCCACCCTTTCGCTCATGCATCCATTATTCATCTACCCATCCTTTCACCCCATCCATCTGTACAATCATCCATGCATCCACTCTTCCACCCAGCCATCCATCCATTCACTTACTCATCCATCCACCCATTCACTTACTCATCCATTCACCCAGTCATTTATCCTTCCACCCATTCACCCTTTCAGTCATTCATCCTCCCTTTCTCTCTCCATCCCCCTTTCACTTATCCATCCATCTACCCACCCATTTACTCATCCATTCATGAATCCATCCATTGATCCTATTACTCATCCATTCTTTCACTCATCCAACCATCCGTTCACTCATCCAGCCATCCGTTCTCTCATTCAGCCATCCGTTCTCTCATCCATCCACCCTTTCACTTCACTCATCTATCCATCCTTTGGTCCATCTACCCCCTTTCACTAACTCATCAATCCTTACATCCACCCTTTCACTCATCCATCCATTCACCATTTCACTTATCAATTCATCCATCCACCCATTCACTTGCCCATCATCTACCCTTTCATTCATCCACCCATCCATCCTTTCACACACCCATCCACCAATTCACTCGCCCATCAGCTGCCCTTTCACTCATCCATCCATCCTTTCACACACCCATCCACACTTTTACCCATCCATCTACCCTTGCACCCATAGATCTACCCTTCCACCCATACATCCATCTATTTACATTTTCTCTCATCCATACTTCCATTCATTCACTCATCCGTCCATCCTTTCTTTCATTATCTATCCATTCCCCCTTTCATTCATGCATTCATCCTTTCATTAATCCATTCAGACATTCCTTCACTTATTTACTCACCCACCTTTTCACATTATGAGCTGAGCCTTTGTTTGCAGAGTGGCAGGCAGAAGAGTCCCATCAAGAATGAACTAAAGCAAGGGGTGGGCTGGTGGAGAGTTCACTATGCCCCTGCACATAGGCAGACTGAAAACGTAGAAGTCATGCATGATGCACAGTGCCAGGATGTGAGGTTACTGTAACATGGTGTTGTTTCCAGGGCTTTAAGCAGTGTAAAAAAACTGGGGGGTCTCTTCAAAGGGGGTGTTTGAGGTAATTAAGAGCGCAGCTTAAAACACCTAGGCTAAAAATATTCGCTTAGCATAGTGTTCTGCCTCACTGGTATTATGTTGTCTCTGTCATTGCATCCAGATATATAATACAGCAAGAATCATTACACCTCAACAAGCCAGGACTATTGGCTTTGTCAATGGTTTCTAGTTCCTTAAAAAAAAAAAAAGGAGCAACCATGGCTTTGTTGAATACAATATTGAAAATACTTCAGTTCTAAAATGACCGGACAGTGTTCTTTTAAACTTATTTTACAGGCTCCTTAAATGAAGTGTTTTCTAACGTTGCAGCGATTATCGTACAGAATGCCCTTCTGTACTCTGAAGCAGGAGGAGTTCGCCACATGGTGTCACACCCCCAGACTGCCCCATTGTCATTCAGTAAGTGGCAATCAGCGGCATACTGAATGACAATGGGCGGGAGGGGCTGCTCGTGCTCCTGGAGGAGTGCGAGGTGCCTCCAGCAGCAGGGGTGAGGCCACTCACAGGGGAGCAGCGCTGCTCCCTGTGATGGCCAAAATTACAGATAGTGTGCGCGGCGCCCCTGGCACCTCATTACGGCGCACCGGGGCGCCGCGGCGCACAGTTTGGGAACCACAGCTATAGGGCACAGCTAAAGAAAACCTCCTCCATGCCACTGACTCTCTAAAGAAAAGGTATGGCCAGATCAGGTGTTGGGACATAGCTGTGGAAACGGGGACGCTGTTCCAAAGAGGAGAGGTTGTGGCCTTACAGTCACAGCTGCTGACTTTGGAGCTGGGGAACAGGGTCCGATCCCCAGCGTCGGTTCAGCTTACTGTGATTTTTGGCAAATCACTTCAATTCCACGCGCCTCAAAAAAAAAAAGAAAGAAAAAAAAGAACGTATGTTTGTGTAATGGGACTGGTGTCCATCTAAAGAGTTTTGATACCCACGCGAGGGGAATGGGCCTAACGGCTGGGGCGGGGGATCCCTGCAATTGGTGTGCACAGGTTTCGAGTGGTGGCACTGTTTTTTTGTCTTTTTATTGTTGCATATTTATATAGCGCGAACTCGACCCAAAGGTAACGGAGCACTTTACATGAGCACCGTATTTACATTATTCATTCAGGCACGGGGAGATTAAGTAATTTGCCCAGAATCACAGGATGTGGATGCAACCTCGAGGCCCGAACCCTGGTTTCCAGCCTCAAAGTCGGCAATCTAGCCAACGGACCACATCACATCCTCTGATGCTATGCAAATCACTTTCTCTCCCTGTGCCTGACATAGAATGTCCTCATCATGTAATAAAACTGGGGCTCGTGTAAAGCGCTCTGGTACCTTCGGGCCGAGTTCGCGCCATAAGATGCTACTTAAAAAAAAAGAAAAAAAAAGTTAAAGTTACATTCTTCTCAATCGAGACTGAACAGGCCCTGGCTGCATGCATGCTGTTCCGTTAAGGGCCGGCTCTAGAGTGGTCCGACTGCAACGGGTGCTGACTTGGTATGGGGGTGTCTGTTTTTAGGTCTCGCCTACACAGCGCGCAAGCGCTGCTTAAGAAAGACCTTTAGCCATCGGCACAGCTTTGCAGGAAAAGACGTGCACACGTTGCATTGCTTCCAATGGCAACGCGTGCACATCTGGCGATTCCCTTGCAGGAGTGAGCAGCGGAACCATAGGGTAGCAATTATTACGCTTTGCTGCTCACTCCCACAAGGGAATCACACAGGCCCCCTCCTCTCTCCGCTCCCCTTGTTGCCGCGCGAGGCGCGCACGCTTATTTTTTTTTTTTATGGGCTTACGTAATGTGCAATATTGGTGCAGAACATTCCAATGTGCATCTTTTGTAGCGGTCATGCTCAAGTATCTCTTCTAAAAGAAATTATCACCTCCAGTTAGTAGTGCACACGATCACTTCTCTTGCAGTCGACATTTTCTTATGAAACTTTTGGAAGACATGCTCAAGTGCACCTTTGTTACAGGGCTTGCTGAAGAGCATATTGTGCAGGCATTTTCACTTACACCATTTGCAGAGATCGTGTGCATGCACATCCTGGAGAAGGCATTCTCACGTCCATCTTTTGTTCAGGGTATGCTCACTTGTTTCTTTTATAGAGCAAGTGCTAATCTGCATCTTTTGGAGAGGGCGTTGCATGCTCTGATGCATCTTTGGAACAGGACCTTCGTGTTTTGCTGTGCATCTTTTAATTCAGATTCTGCTTATATGCGCCCTTTTCACCTTTACTTGTTTGAGTAGTGCATTAATAAAACATTTTTTTTTAAATCACAAAAACTGGTTACAATCATTGAATGCAGACTGCTGTCTTTTTAAGAATGTTGCTCAGTGTAATCATCATTTAGAGAAAACCCATATGTTTTAGCGAGGGCTGATTAAGAGTAAAGCGAGGAGAAGTGGAACCGCATGTAGAGGGTCGGTACTCGTCCAACACAACGTGTGTCTTAGCTCTGATATCATCGAGCCCCAGAAGGCCATTTTCTTAGAAAACTGATGCTTAGGTTACTGTCCACGAAATGTTACACATCAGGGAAAAGAATGGACAAACATATTCACAAAGGCCCTGGAGCATATTACCTTTTCTCAGAAGAAGAATAACTAATGGGCCTATTCTTTTACCAGTATCACAATGCTTGTTAAGTGGATGAGCTGGGAGTTGAACTCCTACCCCTCCATAGTCTAAGCCTCCAGGTCACGCTCTTTTGTTAGACAACAATAAAGTCTCTACTTCGCCCTACAAGTGGGGCTGTGGTGCCCCGAACCTAGACCTGCTAGCAGTGTCTACAAAAAGGTGAACTGGGGACCGAATGCAATAGGTCTCGCAGTTACGCGAGTTTGAGCTATTGACATTGCAAATAACAATGCCTTTTATATTTGCTTTTGTTTTTGTTTTAAAAACATAAATAAAAGGGATTGTCATTTACAATGGCAATAGCCTATACTTGCATAACTGCGAGACCTATTGCATTGCAAATGCTTGTCATAGTCGGTTGATATTGGTCTAAACAAGGGAGCACTCTATCTTTAGTGTGAAAAAAGCTTCAATGAAACGAGTGTGCATCAATCAACCAATCAATCAGTCATTTGTTAAGTGCACTACATACCCGCAATGGTCTCAAGGCGCTGGGGGGGGCAAGGTGGGTGCCGCTACCGATCGAACAGCCATGTCTTTAGCATCCTCTGAAGGTCAGCAGGTCTTGGGTCTGTGGTAGGCTCAGTGCGAGGGTGTTCCATGTCTTGGCGGCGAGGTGGGAGAAGGATCTCCTGCCGGTGGTTGTTCTTCGGATACTTGGGACGGTGGCAAGTGAGAGGTCGGTGGAGCAGAGCTGGTGGTTGGGGGTGTAGAAGGAGAGCCGTCTGTTGAGGTAGGCTGGGCCGGTCTTGTGGAGTGCCTTGTGTGCATGGATGAGGAGCTTGAAGGATATCCTCTTGTTGACGAGGAGCCAGTGTAGGTTTCTCAGATGGGGGGGGTGATGTGGCCGTGTCGGGGTACATCGAGGATCAGTTGTTTCGAGGCGTTTTGGATGCGTTGTAGTCGATTTATGAGCTTGGTCGGGGCTCCCGCGTAGAGGCCATTTCCGTAGTTGAGTCTGCTGCTGACGAGGGCCTGGGTGACTGTCTTTCTTGTATCTTTCGGGATCCACCTGTAGATCTTGCGGAGCATGCGAAGGGTGTTGAAGCAGGAGGAGGAGACGGCGTTGACTTGCTTGGTCATTGAGAGCGTTGAGTCGAGGATGATTCCCAGGTTGCGTGGGTGGTTGGAGGTCAGGGCTGCCCCCAGTGCCATTGGCCACCAGGATTCATCCCAGGCTGACGGGTTGGAGCCGAGGATGAGGACCTCCGTCTTGCCTGGGTTCAGCTTCAGATGGCTGATCTTCATCCAGTCGGCAAGGGCCTTCATTCCTTCATGGAGGTTGGATTTGGATATGATGAGGTCCTTGGTGAGGGGGAGGATCAGTTTAGTGTCGTAGGCATAGGAGATTATGTTGTGGTCGTGCTGTCGGGCGACGTGTGCGAGCTGGGCCATGTAAATGCTGAACAGTGTCGGGCTGAGGGAGGATCCTTGAGGTACGCCGCCGATGATCTCGGAGGATTCGTAACAGAATGGGGGAGGCGGACGCTCCTGGGTTCGGCCGGAGAGGAAGGAGGTGTTCCATTCCAGAGCCTTGTCTCGGATTCCTGCGGAGTGGAGGAGTGCGTGTAGTGTGCAGTGGCAGACTGTGTCGAAGGCGGCGGAGATGTCTAGGAGGATGAGTGCCACAGTCTCCCCGTTGTCTAGCAGGGTCCTAATGTCGTCGGTGGCGGCGATGAGGGGGTCTCGGTGCTGTGGTTGCTGCGGAACCCTGACTGGGAAGGGTCCAGGATTCTGTTCTCTTCGAGGTATCGGGTTAGCTGTCTGTTTCTAGATGACCTTGGCCGGGAAGGGTAGCAGAGAGATGGGTCGGAAGTTCTTGAGGTCTCTTGGGTCTGCTTGGATTTTTTGAGTAGGGCGTTGATCTCGGCGTGTTTCCAGCTCTCTGGGAAGGTCGCGATTTCAAGGAAGAGATTGATGACGTTGCGTAGGTGGGGTGCGATGGAGCTGCTTGATTTGTTGAAGACGTGGCGCGGGAATGGGTCTGACGGTGAGCCGGAGTGGATTGTGCTCATGGTCTTGATGGTGTCATTGACGCTCACGCTGGTCCAGGCTAGCAAGGGGATGTGGTTGATGGTGTGCTGTTGTATTGCTGCCTGTTGGGGCTGTATGGGTGTTGAAGCTGTCGTGGATGTCTGCTATCTTGCGGTGGAAGAAGGTGGCGAGGGAGTCACACAGGGCTTGGGACGGCAGGATGTCGTTGGTGTTGGAGCTGGGGTTGGAGAGTTCCTTCACAATGTTGAAGAGCTCCTTGCTGTCGTGTGCGTTGTTGTCGAGAAAGTCTTTGAGGAGGTCTTCTTGGCAGCCCTGATGAGGTGGTGGAGGTTGCGGACGGCATCCTTGTGTGCTGTGTGGCTGTCCGGAGTTTGTTCACGTTGCCATTTCTTCTCTAGTTTCCCGCAGGCTTGCTTGGAATCTAGGAGTTCTGGGGTGAACCAGCTGGCCCTCTTGCAGGTGTCTCTGTGGGGGGGTTTCTTCAGCGGGCGAGGTTGTTGGCGCAGTCCTCAATGCAGCATCTGAGGTTGTGGGCAGCGACGTCAGTGTTGGAGGGTTGGTGGGTGGGCTGAGAGCAAGGATTTCATGTAGTTGGTCTTCTGTGATTTTGCTCCAGCAGCGGTGGGGGATCTGTTGGGTATGGTGGTGTATGGTGGGATTCTGGAAGGTGAAGTGGATGCAGCGGTGGTCGGTCCAGAGGAGTTCGGTGGTGTGGCTGACGGAGACGTGCGGGCTTGAGGAGAAGACAGGGTCGAGCGTATGGCCGGCGGAATGGGTGGGCGTTGTGACGAGTTGTCTCAGTTCGAGGTTGGCGAGGTTATCGATCAGGGTTGTTGAGTTGTTGTCGTTGTTGTTCTCAAGGTGAAAGTTCAGGTCTCCGAGGAGGATGTAGTCAGTGGAGGTCAGGGCGTGCATGCTGATGAAGTCGGCGATGGAGTCGCTGAACTGGGGGTGGGGTCCGGGGAGTCGGTAGACGAGGGTGCCTCTGAGGGTGGAGTTGGGGTCTGTGTGGATCTGGAAATGCATGTGTTCGGCGGTGCTGAGCGCGTCGTCGGTGCTAGTCAAGACCATGATGCTGTTCTTGTGGACAATGGTGATTCCTCCTCCGACTCCATTGGTGCGTTCTCTGCGGGTGATCTTGTAGCCATCTGGGATGGCTGTGGCGATATCGGGTGCGGAGAAGTTGTTCAACCAGGTCTCTGTCAGGAAGGCGACATCTGGGGAGGTTGTGTTGAGCAGGTCCCAGAGCTTGACGGCGTGTTTGCGTGCAGAGCGGGTGTTCAGTAGTATGCATCGGAGGTGGTTGAGGTCTTTCTTGGAGGGTGGTTTGTCGGCTCTGTGGCTGGTGTAGCTGCAGTTCCGGCAGATGAAGGGACCGTGTGTGCGTTTCGGGGAGGCCTTGAAGCAGTTGTGGGTCCGTCCGGAGTAGAGAGCGTGCATCGTAGTGGTGGCGGGTGCGGGGGCCAGGGGTTCTGGCACTGGGTGCGGACTAGGCGCGGACGGGCGCAGACAGGCTTGCCGCGCGCCAGCGGCGCGACCGGGCAGTGGCCGGCATGTGTGGGGAGGTGGGAGTGAGGAGCAGCTGGGAGGCGGGGGCAGCGAATGGGCAGTAAATGTAAATGTAAATGTACCGATATTTATAGAGCGCACAGCTACTTCCCGAAGATAGTGTCCCGGCGCTGTACGTATACCGCTTAGGAACCCTTCCTGGTTTTCCCTGTGAGTGTCCACTCCTGGGCACCCCTATGGTGAAACCAGGCATCCCAGCGCTTTTGGGGCCGTTGTGGAGATTAAGCAAGCTATTGCCCAGAGTCACAGAGTGGGACCCATGATTAGAATAGGCACCGAGGCGAGAATTATCGGGTCCGAGGAAATTGAGCCCAAGACCCGCCGAGGCAGGTATTGAACCCTGGTCCCGGGCAAGACCTCTGCATAAGGGTCTGCCGCTCTAACCATTTGAGCCACACTTCTCCACAGTCCGGGGGCGGAGCCGCAGGAGACGCAGTTGCAGGGGCAGTGAGGTACGAGGAAGGAAACTGAAGGCAAAATGGCACAGCAATTGAGGGGGAAATGTGTGGCACAGAAGGCAGAAAGTTCACAAAAAGGGCAAAAAGGTCACATGAATACAGGGGGAAACGAGTGGCACAGATGGCAAAAAGGTCACAGGAAAGGCAAAAAGGTCACAGAAAACGGGGGGAAACGTGTGGAACAGAGGGCAAAAGGTCATAAGAAAGGGCAGAAATGTCACAAAAAACGGCGGGAAACGAGTGGCACAGAGGCAGAAAGTGAAGGAATATAAATCCGATATTATGCGATGTTGGACTAATGTATTCAATATATTAGCATGCCACCTTATGAAAGTCCTATGTAAATATACGAAAACTATACATACTTAAAAGAATCGGGCCTCGACTGAACAAACGCCATCTTGGTTTCGTTTCCCTGCATCTCTTTCGTTAGTTAGGAAAACACGTGACTTGCTTCTGTGTAGAGACCTGAGATGTCGGCCTAGGCTATGAACAGACCATTAGTATCTAGTTTAGGAAACCAAGGAGGCATCTGCCTTTCTTGTAGGAGGCGCACGTTCTTGCAGGCACCGTGCCTGTACTCCCGTGCCCCAGATAGAAAGGGAGGCACCTCCACTGACCTACCCCCGGAATAGCTTGAGCTGAGTTTCGAAGCAATCAATTGTGCCTTATATGGGCTTTCCTGTTGGTTCCTTGACGAGTGGTACTTTTCCTTCTAGGGGGGTTTCATAAGGTATGTTGATTGTAATCCGGCAGTCTCCTCTGTGCACCTCCGAGGATTGTGACGAGAGAGAGGCTCCCCTATAATGGGCGCTTTTGCAAAATAAACGATTCAACCTTCTCCATTGCCGACTGACTTATTCTTGGTAAATAAGGTATATGGGCTATTGGTAAGTATAGCTCTATGGTATGTAATTTTTGGTACTTGAAAAGGTCACAAGAAAGAGCAGAAGAGGTCACAAAAAAGGGGGGAAACGAGTGGCACAGAGGCAAAAAGGTCCCAAGAAAGGGCAGAAAAGGTCACAAAAAACGGGGGGAAACAAGTAGCACAGATGCACAAACGTCACAAGAAAGAGCAGAAGAGGTTACAAAAAACAGGGGGAAACGAGTGGCACAGAGACAGAAAAGTCCCAAGAAAGGGCTGAAAAGGTCATAAAAAACGGGGGGGAAACGAGTGGCACAGAGGCACAAAGGTCACAAGAAAGAGCAGAAGAGGTCACAAAAACGGGAGGGGGGAAACGAGTGGTACAGATGCACAAAGGTCACAAGACAGGGCAGAAAAAGGTCACAGAAAACGGGGGGAAACGAGTGGCACAGATGCACAAAGGTCACAAGAAAGGGTAGAAAAGGTAACAAAAAACGGGGAGAAACGAGTGGCACAGAGGCAGAAATGTCCCAAGAAAGGGCAGAAAAGGTAACAAAAAACAGGGGGAAACGAGTGGCACAGAGGCACAAAGGTCACAGGAAAAGGCAGAAAGGTCACAGGAAAAGGCAGAAAGGTCACAAAAAACGGGGGGAATTGAGTTTTGGAGAAGAGGAAGGGAACCCCAAGAAACTGAAATCTTTTGTGGTTTAAAGCTTAAGAACTGTTTTCACTGACGTGAAACTTATGTTCAACACTTTATTCCCTCCCCCAACCAAAACAAGCATTGGCATAGCCAATAGGTCTCGCATTTGGGACCTTATAAGTGGTGTTGTTGCACCAAGGATATTCTGCTGCATAACTAAACACTTATAGGGTAAAAAAAGTGAGACCTATTGGCTATGCCAATGCTTGTTCAGGAAGTGAACTGGAAACACCAGCAGAGAGCGGCTTTCCATCTTCTATTAGAAAGCTCATGGCATCCAACATCCATCAGGGGTTTTACAACCTCCCCAGAAAGTCAGCAATAGCCTCAAAAGCTTTTGCTATTCATTTTTGGGAAAGGGTGGAGGTGTCGCCTAGGGTTGGGTCGTGCTACAAACCCGACCTCCTCGTTGATAGGTTAATGGACGTAGGCTGGAAAGACCCGCCCATCAAGGCCTTGCATCACATCATGCTGTCCAATTATAGTAAAAGTTGACAGATCTGCTAATCCACCCATAACTCTCTTGTATGTCTCTACCACACACATCTGAGCAGCCTCGCGTGTATGTCCCATGCAAGGGTATCTGTACCCTCACACACAGTTCTTGATGCCCTCCTTCACATTCCTGTACACTGACAAGTCCCCATGTTCTAAATGCATTATGTTCTAGGGGACAAGAGTCAGTGAATGGCTGGGTGTCTAAGGCGGGGTGGCTTCCATTCAAAGACTCGGTAGTTGTTCACTGCACTTCTCTGCCTGCACACTTTTAATATGAATGAGTACCTCAGTCAGTGTCCTCCTTGTACCCCCCACATTGGCCCCAATCATTTCTCCTTCCTTTGTGGCATTTGTAGGCCATTTTTCTTTGCAGGTATATTAAGAAAGAAATTGAAAATAAGGGTAATTTCCAAAGTTTTCGATGTTTGTGGAAAATTAGCAAAATATTTTAAAACAGCAGGGAACTAAGAAATCTTGAGTTTTCTATGGTAAATTGTGCGCCACAGGTTTGGACTTTCACTGGTGATAAGCAAGCAAACACTCATGGTTTGATGGGCTTTTGCAGTCACAGTAGTGATAAGTATTAGCAATGTGTGCTGGAAAGAATACATGATAGCCGTGGCAGGTCATCATTTTGGGCGGCAGAGCTCTGCCCCCTGCCATTTTGAAAGCATGATGTCTGTCAAACTAGTCAAATTTCTCCCTGACAGGCACTCACTGTGTCAGGGTCAGAAAACCTGACACTTTACATGTACTAATACGCAGGCACCTAGCTGCCTGAGCTAAGGTTTGCTGGGCTTAAGATGTCACAGACCTGCTGCCAGTGACATCATCAGCCCGGTAAACCCATGCAAAGAGCCCTCCACCCCATGATGAGGGAGTTTGTCATTGATAGAGTCAGCCATGGATGCTTCAGGTTTAAGCTTTGAAGTTATGTATTTCTGATATGTAGTGTGCATGTGATATGGTCTGTATGCAATTTGGGTATGTTTGATAGTATGATGGTTGATATTTTATTTGTGGGACTGTATTGATGTTTTCTTTGGTATTTTGATTTTAATAATCCAGTATGTGGTTGATTTTTATATATCAAAAATGATCTATATGACTTTATTAAATGTTTACATATGGGCAATTAAATGTTTTTGGTCTGTCCTGGGGGGCGTTGTCTTGTCTAATAAATGACCTCTTAGTTAGGCATATAATTAAATGTT
This sequence comes from Lissotriton vulgaris, assembly GCF_964263255.1. Classification (NCBI taxonomy): domain Eukaryota; kingdom Metazoa; phylum Chordata; class Amphibia; order Caudata; family Salamandridae; genus Lissotriton; species Lissotriton vulgaris. Next base: position 96,175,802 of record NC_141695.1, read on the forward strand.
CATAGGCAGGTATCCCTTCTGAATTGGCCCGATATATTTTCCCCGCACACCTGCCTGTTAAACAACCGGGGGTCCCCCTTCTTCTTAGGTGGTGCAGACCAGAACCTCTTTGATATGAGCTACGGTTTCTTGTAGTATCTGAAGACTGCTTGACTGCCTATTGTTGGCATATGTTTATCTTGTCAATGGCATGTCCAAATTACAATGTCACACTGGACCGACATAAAATAATTCATGCTAAACGTTAGTACATGTAACACCCTAATCTCTAACCATTCCAAAGAGTCCCTGCCCTCCACCCCACCCCACCATGGCCTCCTACCAACCGGATACAGCATATTATTATATGGTCAAAGTCTGGTATAACAACAGAGATTCCAATTTCCTTAACCAGCTGCCAGACAGACGCAGCTGTTGCCTGACCTCAGAAGTGTGGCTCACTGGTAGTTTAGTCTGCCCTGTTCCCATGATGCACTGGGCCAGGGACAGACTGATTTGCATATAGCCAGGTTCTGAGCTGGGATGGGGCAGTGAGATAAATAACGGTGATGGATCAAGCCCTGATCTTTGGACTGGGTAAGAGTGGTCTGTTTAACTCAGACACTCTGTTCATCACCACCCCCCTTTTTGTAAATCGTTTTTGGCCACTATAGGTGTGGCAGGGCATACTCAGACATGAGTCCCTTTCTCACTGCTCCATCAAGATTCAAGCAAGCCGGGCCGAAGAAGTCTGAAATGCCAGAAACCGGTCCCCGGTAGCTTGTCTCCTTTCTGGTGAAGAATTGGCTTGGTAGTTTAGTCTGCCCTGTTCCCATGATGCACTGGGCCAGGGACAGACTGATTTGCATATAGCCAGGTTCTGAGCTGGGATGGGGCAGTGAGATAAATAACGGTGATGGATCAAGCCCTGATCTTTGGACTGGGTAAGAGTGGTCTGTTTAACTCAGACACTCTGTTCATCACCACCCCCCTTTTTGTAAATCACTGGTTAGAGGAGGCATACCCTGAAGCAGAGGTCCGACCCAGGACCAGGGTTCAATTCCCGACGCGGCAGGGTCTGAGCCCAAGTGTCCACGGACTCGATAATTCTCACTTCGGTGCCTACTCTAATCACGGGTTCAGACTCTGCAACTCTGGGCAATAGCTTGCTTAATCTCCAATACGGCCTCCCCCCCCCCCCCCCTCCCCCCCGCGGAGGGATGCCTGGCTTTCACCTTGGGGATGCCCAGTACGGGTTATCTCACAGGGAAAAGCCAGGATGGGTACCCAATGCAAGCGCCGAGATGCCCAAGGGTAAGTTGAGCGCTATATAAGAACACACATACATACATACATACATACATACCTCCGTATTCGTTAATAATAATGAAATTCTCCTGCAAGGCTTTAGGAAACTGTGAGCATATCCACAAATTCAAAATTAGTCTGACCAGTATCTGGCAAAAGCAGTGTAATCCATTCTATTCCAGGTCCCCCAAAATAAATGAACTTAAAAGATTATTCCGTCTTGTCGACTGTGGTCTACTGTGGCCAGACTGGGTATGAGATCTTGCGGGTGTTTGGTTGACAGTGTGTGTGACTGTACGTGTGATGGTGTATGCTTTTCTGTCTGCCTCGTTGTGTGCCTGTCTGCGGCAGTGCCTTCTATCTGTGTGTCCCCGTTTGTTTATGTGTGTGCGTTTGTGTATATTCACCACAGAGGTTGTTATCCAGAGTCTTTCCTCTCAGCCTTGAGCCGACTGTTTCCTTCTTCTATTCGTCGGTCCCGTCTCCACAGTACTCTCTTAGGTTGAGCAGCCCTTTAACGTGTAGCGCTTAGGAGCCCTATGAGGCGCTGCACAAAGACCGCATAAAGATAAGAAGCGCCGAGTTTTCCTGCTTTCATTGCTCCAAATTTGCTGCGCTGCTTTGTGCAAGCGCCGCGAAGCATCTGTCACGCCATAAACCTAGCGACCTTTGATAGGATGCAGGGCATTACCTCCTCGTTACACCCCCCTCAAGTAATCACTTAATGAGGCCGCCGTGCCTCTCAGACACACCCACTTCCCTTTTTAAAAAGTTTAAGAGCACCCCCATCACACCTCACACCTCCTGTTTTTTTTAGTTAATGGGCAGATACTGACCCGCACCGAATACGAGCGCTTCTATAGTTTGAATGGGAGAGTACCTGCACCCCTCAGCAGTGCTGCAATACTTAAAACAAGAATTTGCAATGCTATAGGTCTTGCATTTGCGAGAGTTTAAGCTATTGGCATTGTAAATAACAATGCCTTTTATTTATAGTTTTAAAACCAACACATAAATAAAAGGCATCGTCATTTACAATGCCAATAGCTCAAACTCTCGTAAAAGAGGTGTGACGCTGCGGCTAGGGGGACTGACTCCGGACTCTGGGTATCACGGTTCGATCCTGTAGTGTAGTTCCTAGTTTCCCACTAGGCCCTGCGCATTGGAATAACATAAACAGTAGTATCGACGTGGAACTGCGGATATTCCAGGCCTCCACTGACTATGCTAAACTTAATTGGGTTGTGTTACCAACTAGCTCAGAGGTCACTGGAAACTTTCTTCTCTGCATAGGAAGTGATCAGCTTCCTTGGCACAGACAAGAAGGGATTCAGTTTTCCAACCACCGTGCAACATGACAACTTTGCTCCTCAGATCAAGAGTCAATCTCTAGGGTCGTGTGAAACAATAGACATGTATTTCACTCAGTCAATCTAGTGCAGTTTACTTTCACGAGATGTAGAGAATAGAGAGACGGGCGTTTGTCAATAAAGGGTTAACATTTATTGAACAGTCTTTCTTCTCGTACAAGAGAAATGTATTGCCACAATTGCAAGACTTGTTATGATAAAAAGTACGTACAGTAAGATAAGTATTGCAAAATAGAACTGTAAAAGCATTGATATGGTTTCTTAGCCATACAATGGTTTAAAAGTAATAAAACATATATACAGTCATATATACATTAGGCTAACATACTCAACTGGTAATTCTAACTAAGCCTACCCCAGTGTGCCTGACCTAAGCCTAACACGTGGAAGGGGAGTAAGTAAGTAGCTTTAAGTTAAGTTGGTTTTGCCAAGGTTTGTTTCAAGAATTCTCGTCTAAGGGTTTAGTCAACACCATACCTCTGAATAGAATGATGGAGGATTGGTATCTCCTTCAGGGGTCACTCTCGATATCCCAGTCACCCGCAAGGGTAGACCGGAAACGCCGGGGCTGGATTTCTCTGCAGGAGAAAGGCAGCGGCTCTCTTCAGCGCGTCGAGGAAGGAGGGGGGACAACGTCCGCGGGCAGCTGGAATCTGCTGGATGTCTTTGCAGAGGGACGGCTGTTCAGCTCCTAAGCGTACTGCACCATAGTTTGCGCTTTAGCAGCGATAATGGTATCAGCAGCTTCAGCACCACAGGGACAGCAGGCTGCAGCGACAGAGTGCTAGATTTACCAACACGGGGTCTTGCAGGCAGCTGGCATCAGCAACAGTAGCTCGTACAACAGGCATTGCTTAAGGCAACGTTGGTAATATTTATACCTGACAGGTGCCGGGTTTGACGCAAGTTTGCTGGACATAAGACGTCAATTAAAGATGTCACTAGGAAGTGATAGTTATCAGTTGCTCATTAGAGTTCCATTACTAATCAAAACATAGCAAGCGGGGATTTCCAGGTTTGCTGAGTTTTTATCTTGTTGAAGAACTCGGAGTGTTATCTAGGAATATCAGATAGTGACTTCTGCTCTGTCATTGCACTAATTGGTCGCAAAGGAAGTGGCAGAGAGTTATGCTGGAATGTGACTCTGTTCGTGTGAGGCCAGAGATGACTTTTCTGAAAATCGCACTTGAACGGTTATGCCAATATAGGGAATAAATGGATTTATAGCCGAATAGGGGCATAAGGTCACAGTATCGATCAAGAACCTAGATAAACATGCAACAATCCCGGGCACCAGCGGCAGATTAGCCCGGCACCATGTGACTCTGGGCAATAGCTTGCTTAATCTTCCCAACGGCCCCCAGCGCCTAGAGGCCCTTACGGGTGATTGTGCGCTTTACAAATATATATATCTTTTTAATTTCAAGTCAGCGGTCTGCGACAATTGCTTGAAGAGTCGTCACGTAAATGATCAATTTCGTACATAACCACCAGATGCAAAAGGTGCCACCCACTCGCCAGTTTACCAACCCGTTTGAACATCTCTTTCATGACAGTTAAGCTGTGCGGATGCACCGTACTCCGTCTGCCTGCGTGCCACATCTGTCGGCATGACACCCTCTCCCATGGAGTGACGTGTATCCGTGGAAGGAAACGTTACTGGTTCTTTTCAACCACTTTTCTCCTCTTCATTGATTCCAATAAAATGCTAACGTAAAACGAGAGATGACTAATGCACACTTGTGGGCGAGCTTGCAGGATTCTCAGCCTTAGAATACTCAGTAAATCCATCCGATGAGCAGGAGGCAAAATCTTTTCAATTCATACGGCAGCAACATTTGGGAGAATTCACCAAAGCCGCACTATTTGCAATCACTGTGGGTCCCCGAGAGACTCAGTGAGCGAGTTGTGTGCTTTTGTAGGTTTGGCCTACACCTCCTGCTTATATCTGGGATGGAGAAGTGATCGGAGGGGCTAAGCTATTACATGGAAAGTTTTGTGTAGAGTGCAGGGATTGCAGAGGCTGGCTGGGATGACAAAAGTGCATGGTTTGATTAGAGAAAAATGATGGGACATTTGTCATTGATGAGCCGGTGCTGTCATTGGCTGGTGCAGGTTGGATGGTTTTAGTTGTAGCTCATAAGCATTGGCTGGTCTCCTCACTGGTCATGTAGTCAAGCTCAATGGACAAAAAGTGGTGTGGGGGTGGGGTGAGTTGTGATATAACAATATCTGTTCAAGCACAATTAGTTTAGAACGGGGGACTAATTTATGGAAGTTTGGTTGAGAGGGAGGGATCGTCAAAGAGCTTCACTTATGTCAAGAATTATTGGAGTGTTTAAGGGTGGGGTTTTTAGACAAGATTAACTTGATGACTAGTGAGGGGGTAAATTGGTCTGTACGGCAGTTGCTAGGAAATGTTTTGTGACCCTTGACCCTTCCAGGTAGGTCGCTCCCCCTCCTCACAGCACCGCCTGTGCCCGTTCTCTCCCTCGCTGCCCCGTGTCTCTCTGCCCGGTTTTTCCTTCTGCTCCCCTCGCGGCCCTGTGTCTCTCTGCCCATTTTTGCCTTCTGTTGCCTAGCTGCCCTGCATTTCTGCGACCCTTCTGCCTCTGTGCCACTCGTTTCACTGTCATCATGCCATAAGATGTTGAATTGTAAGAATTTTTTTTTGTAATTGATCTTTAGATACACTCCTTTTAATGCTAACAATGGTATGATTATATAATTCATGCCCCGCAGCTTTGCAACTTCGATGCCCTATAAAACAGTTGTGAATATCTAACAATGAGACGCATATGGAGCCTTCTAGATTTTCATTGAAGCAAACATACTTACATTTGCTTTAAATACTATTTCATGAAAAACAGTTCGTCATTTACGAGTGATTGTAAAAAAAGTACTGTAAACATGTTTTGTTTTTATTTCTCCATTATTAATGGAAATGACTTGTGGGGTGATGGTCAGCAAAATTACGAGTTTTGACCGAGTTGATAACATTTTATTTTTCTGTGTACACTTTGGAATCGTCACTTAAATGATGTGGCTAGGTTCTGCCACGTCGGTGTTCTTTTAAACCTATCGATAATACTTGTATTCGAGTAACGAATTCATCCCAAAATGCATCTGGCTTTTTTCTTTTGTTTACCCACATCAGGCAGAACAGTCAACTGAGGGGGTGGGCAAGAACGTGCACTTTCCTGTTCGTGAACCTGCCATCATTTTTACAATTGCTTTTTGTCTTTGGTTGAATAATGGTCTTTAGGTATTACACCCTATTTTAAAGGTGGGTACAATGAGAAAAAATGAGTCTGGGAAGAAAGCCTTTGCTGATACCACACTCTGAACTAATGCACTCTGAAGCAATAGTGTGAGATTAGCCAGTTTCTATGACAGGCTGGAAGGGCTGTGGCAGAGTCAGCCATATGCTTGGGTTCCACACACTGGCAATGTAAAAGTATGCAACCTGCAGAATGTGATAAACGATCCTGAGTCTCCACCATAAATTATTTATAGGCTTTGAACTGAATAGGGGGTACTGAAGGGTTTAGGGTCCCCCTGTGCCACAGGGGCCTGTGTTATTCCCCCACTACCTCAAGAAGGGGGGTCGGCCTGGTGCAAGTCGGTGACCTACCCTGTTCCAGTCAGAGCACTGGAAATGCTATCAGTTAATAGGCAGAAGTGGCATCTGGCGAAAGATATGATGCTCTCCTTTGATAACCGGCAATGATGGGGCTGTAGCGTCCCCAGGATCATTGTGCTTTAAGGGCAGTTGTTGCTTGGTGACACCTTGCTTATATACAGGATTTATGACCGCCACCCCATATCCGCAATACAGATATTTCCTCTTCCAATGGGCAACATGGGAGCAGAGTCAAGTCAAGTCATAACATTTATATAGCGCACTACATACCCGGAGGGTTTCAAGGCGCTTGGGAAGGGGAGGAGGATTATTTGTCAAATATCCATGTTTTAAGCTGCTTTCTGAACGCTAGGTGATTCTGGGTGAGGCGAAGGTAAGCGGGGAGTGAGTTCCATGTTTTGGCAGCTAGGTATGAGAAGGATCTGCCTCCCATGGTGGTCTTGTTGATGCGAGGTACAGTGGCGAAGGCTTGGCTGGAAGAGCGAAGTTGGCGGGAGGGAGTGTAGAAGGATAGTCGAGAGTTGAGGCAGTCTGGTCCGATGTCGTAGAGTGATTTGTGTGCGTGGGTAAGCAGTCGGAAAGTAATCCTCTTATTGACGGGTAGCCAGTGGAGGTCTTTAAGGTGACCAGAGATGTGTTCGTTGCGTGGGATGTCTAATATGAGCCTGGCTGAGGCGTTTTGGATTCGTTGGAGTTTCTTCTGGAGTTTAGCGGTGGTACCTGCGTAGAGGGTGTTTCCGTAGTCCAGTCGGCTCGTGACTAGAGCGTGGGTGACTGTTTTCCTTGTTTCGGAGGGGATCCAGCGAAATGTTTTTCTGAGCATGCGAAGGATGTTAAAGCAGGAAGAGGATACGGCGCTGACTTGTCTGTTCATTGAGAGTGAGGAATCCAGGATGACGCGAAGGTTCCGTGCGTGGTCTGTCGGGATGGGTGCATTTCCGAGGGCTTCCGGCCACCAGGAGTCGTCCCATGCAGAGGGGGATTTACCTAAGATGAGGACCTCTGTTTTGTCTGAGTTCAGTTTCAGATGGCTTTGTTTCATCCATTCCGCGACTTCTTTCATTCCTTCGTGTAGGTTAGTTTTGGCGGTGCTGGGGTCATTGGTGAGAGATAGGATCAGTTGAGTGTCATCCGCGTAGGAGATGATGTTGAGGTTGTGTTGGCGGGCGATGGCTGCGAGGGGGCTCATGTATACGTTGAAGAGGGTGGGACTGAGTGAGGATCCTTGCGGTACGCCGCAGATGATTTCAGAGGCCTTGGACTTGAATGGTGGGAGGCGGACTCTCTGGGTTCTTCCGGTGAGGAACGAGGTGATCCATTCGAGTGCTTTTCCTTGTATTCCGATGTTGCTGAGGCGTTGTAAAAGGGTGCTGTGGCAGACTGTGTCGAAGGCTGCAGAGAGGTCGAGGAGGATGAGGGCGACTGTGTCTCCATTGTCCAGTAGAGTTCGAATGTCGTCTGTTGATGCGATGAGGGCGGTCTCAGTGCTGTGTTTGGCTCGGAAGCCAGATTGTGAGGGGTCGAGTGATTTGTTGGCTTCGAGGAAGGCGGCGAGCTGGTTGTTGACAGCTTTCTCGATGACTTTGGCCGGGAATGGAAGAAGCGAGATGGGGCGGTAGTTTTTGAGTTCGGTGGGGTCTGCTGTGGGTTTTTTCAGAAGGGCGGTGAGTTCAGCGTGTTTCCAGTCTTCTGGGAAGGTAGCGGAGTTGAAGGAGCAGTTGATGACGTCTCGGAGGTGTGGAGCTATGACGGAGTCTGCTTTGTTGAAGATGTGGTGAGGGCATGGGTCTGTGGGGGATCCAGAGTGGATGGAATTCATCAGGCGGATGGTGTCCTCAGTGGAGATTGGGTTCCAGGCGTTGAGGGTGTTAACGGGGGGAAGATGGTCAGCTGATGGTAGGGTGGGTTGGCTTCCGGGTTGGTTGTCAAAGCTGTTGTGGATGTCAGCAATCTTGTTGTGGAAAAAAGAGGCTAGGGAATCGCAGAGGGTTTGAGAGGGGGTGATGTCGTTGGAATTGGCCGAGGGGTTGGAAAATTCCTTGACGATGTTGAACAGTTCCTTGCTGTTGTGGGCGTTGTTGTCAAGTCGATCTTTGAATGCTGTTTTCTTGGCTTTTCGGATCAGTTGGTGGTGAGTGCGGGTGGCGCTTTTGAAGGCGTCCTTGTTGCTGGTGGATGGGTCTTTTTTCAAGGCCTTTTCAAGGGAGCGGCACAATTTCTTGGACTTCTTGAGGTCATCGTTGAACCATGAGGCCTTCTTGCTGCCAGGTTTGCTTTGACGTTTTTTCAGTGGTGCTAAGGTGTCGGCGGTGTTGGATAACCAAAGGGTGAGGTTGGAGGCGGCTTCGTTGGCGTTAGAAGAGAGGGCTGGGGAGGTTTGGAGGAGTGATGTGGAGATCTGCTCCGTGGTGATTTTGTTCCAGTTTCTTTGTAGAGTTGGTTGGAGGTGGTTGATGAGTTTCGGCTTGTTGTAGGTGAAGTGAACGCAGCTGTGGTCAGTCCAGAGGAGATCCGTAGTGTGGCTGAAGGAGACATGGTTGCTGGAGGTGAAGATGGGGTCGAGTGTGTGACCTGCTATGTGGGTGGGGGAAGTGACCAGTTGTTTAAGTCCAAGGTTGGCGAGGTTGTCCAGGAGGGTGGCTGTGTTGCGGTCGTTGATCTTTTCAAGGTGGAAGTTGAGGTCTCCCAGAAGGATGTAGTCTTTGGAGGGGAGCGCGTGTGGGGTGATGAAGTCTGTGATGTCTTCACTGAATTTTGCGCGGGGTCCTGGTGGTCTGTAGAGGAGGGTGCCTCTGAGTGTGGTTTTGGGGTCGATGTGGATCTGGAAGTGAAGGTGTTCGGAGTTAGCGAGGTTGGCGTGAGAGCTGGTTGAGATGCGGATTGATTTCTTATGGACGATAGCGATTCCGCCTCCTGTATGGTCGGTGCGGTCCTTGCGTGTGATCTTATAGTCATCAGGGATAGCGATGGCGATGTCGGGGGCGGAGGAAGTGTTCATCCATGTTTCCGTTAGGAAGGCGACGTCGGGAGAGATGGTGTCTAGAAGGTTCCAGAGGTCAATGGCGTGCCTGTGGACCGAGCGGGTGTTGAGAAGGATGCATTCTAGGTGGTTGGGGTCGGGAGTCTGTGGAGTGGTCGTAGCGGTGTAGATGTCGGTGCCGCTAAATTTGCAGGAGAGGCAGGAGAATGGTCCATGGGTGCGTCCAGGAGCTGCTTGGACGCAGTTGGGGGCGCGACCGGGGTTGAGGGCTAGGAGGGTGGCGGCATCGTAGGTGACGCGGGGGGGCTGGGTAGCGCGAGGGGCAGGGGGTCTGGCGCTGGGCGCGGTCCAGGCGCGGACGGGCGTAGACGGGCTTACCTTTGGCGCACCTTCGGCGCGGGTTGGGCGCGGTCGCTGCGCGTGGACGCTGCGCGCGGGAACTTCTGTCATATATGGATGGTGGAGGGGGAGGGGCGAGGGCGTCACAGCTGGGAGGCGGGGCGGGCACACGAGGACAACAACAAACAAAATGGAGGCGGAGGGGGGGGCACAGCGTAGCGCTACAGTCTAGCGCGCTAATAGGACTGAAAGCGCTGTGGAAATGACCAGTTAAGCGCTAATGAAACAACGCGGCAAAATTCTACACAGCAGATGAAGTTTCCTAATCAATTACACAATTTAAACAGTGCAGGCAAGTCAGCGCTACGTAACAGTTAATATAGCAGGCGGAATCAGTCACAAATCAGTTCAAATAGGCAGCGCTAATAAGTGATTACTACAGCAGGCGATATGAAAGCAAATCAAGGCGCTTTTAAGTTCAAACTTCTAGCAATGCAGCGCGATAACCAGATGCCTGCAAGAGACACTGGGAGCGACCACTCAGCTTGTAGGCGAGGAGCGAGTCACGTCGAGTGTGGGGAGTGGAGCGCTCTTACCGTTCTGTGGGAGGGCGTCACAGCTGGGAGGCGGGGCAGGCACACGAGGACAACAACAAACAAAATGGAGGCGGAGGGGGGGGGCACAGCGTAGCGCTACAGTCTAGCGCGCTAATAGGACTGAAAGCGCTGTGGAAATGACCAGTTAAGCGCTAATGAAACAACGCGGCAAAATTCTACACAGCAGATGAAGTTTCCTAATCAATTACACAATTTAAACAGTGCAGGCAAGTCAGCGTTACGTAACAGTTAATATAGCAGGCGGAATGCAGTCACAAATCAGTTCAAATAGGCAGCGCTAATAAGTGATTACTACAGCAGGCGATATGAAAGCAAATCAAGGCGCTTTTAAGTTCAAACTTCTAGCAATGCAGCGCGATAACCAGATGCCTGCAAGAGACACTGGGAGCGACCACTCAGCTTGCGTTTGTAGCCTATTGACTCTCTGTTGCCCAGCCATAATTGGCATTCAGCAACAGCCTATCCAACTGTGCTCGTGGGCACCTTTACAAACCCGAGGGCCTACCTGGAGTTTCAATGATGGATGCATCTGCCCTTTGGCATTGTGACTCAGCACCTGTAAGTCAATAAGATGTGTCCCTCTGGGAGCACCATCCTGCAAGTTTTATTGTTTACCAAACTTGCCCGGAATTGACCAGTGGAATGAGGGTTAACACTTCAGATTTAGTTCAAACTGAGCTGAGGAGCAAAGGCTGATGGAGGGTCGTGTAACTGTTGTGACTTTGTAGCTCGTGGAATGTTCTAGATAATTGTAAATGGAATACGTTTCCTGCGTCTTTCAGGGACAGTCCCTGATTTCATATGGCCTGCCTTATAGACTCCAGATCCATATTTTCTGGAGGTTCGAATATGAAATAGCACCAAGGCCACATTGGTATTTTTAAAGATGAGATGGACCAAATTAGCAGGTAATCACAAGGATTTATTTAGAAGAAATGTGTTGTATATTATTTACTTCTTACACTCTATGGTTTTATTCTTTATGCTCTTTCCTGTGTTTCTACATTCTAGATGGCTCTGACTCAACTAGAACCTTGTGAGAGTCAGTTTGTGCTTGGCCAGCTAGCGTTAGGGTTACTGCTACTTGTACTCCATTAAACTACAGCTTTATCTATACTGTAGTGTTTTGTACTTATTTACAACATTTGTTGGCGACGGATTTCGCTGGCCAGGAGTGGAGAGAGGACTTCTATCGTTTTTGGAGCCTATTTTTGACCACTTAAGGAGAGTGTGTCTACTACAAGCAGTAGATCCCTATCGCTGTGGACCCACCACACGGAAAAGTCTCCCAGCGTGTTTCGAGCTGGAGGAAGAATTTCTCCACTAAGGAGGATCGTTTCCGAAATACTCGAAATCCTGCACTCATCCAACGGTCCGTGAGTAGTTTGCCACCTTCAAATTCATCCCGCATTCTGTGCGCGACGTTCCCTGCGAGGCGCTACAACCTGCTTCCTAGCAACGCTCACTAGGACAATGACAATCACGCAGTGAGGTCATGCGCTAAGGTGACGCGACGCTTTGCGTTCCAGACCTCGCTTTTTTGTGTTTCAAGCCTCGTTTTGGGAACGCGGCCATTTTGGGATGCTGTGTAAAGTTCGTTTCACACGCATCTCTTTGCAACTTCAAAGGAATTGGGATTTTTGGGGATTTTAATAAGAATTGTTCCAGTAACTACAATTTGTGTACATTTCAAGGTACGTGACTGTATATCCTGTAAGCATAACTGCTTTGTTTTCATTGAAGGACAGTAAAAAAACGTATCTTTGCCATCGTAATAAGAACAGTTTAACTATATTCAGAGGAACTCTTACAAGTGTGTTTTGCCATCTTCAATTTCGGATTTATCTTGCATGAAGTGACATTTTGTACCAGAAATGGCGCAACAGATAAGTGTTCCTGTCAACGTAATTTTACCGCCTCCTTTCTTGAGCGATGTTGGTAATCCACAAATGCAATGGGAGGATTAGTTTATCATTTTTGACAATTACCTTGAAGCTTTAGATGGGCAGGAGTTTTCTGCAAAGCGCAAGAAAGCAATTCTTCTGAGTACCCTTGGTAAGGAAGGGCAGAGGTTTTTTCGGTTTTTACCTATAGCTTTACAAGCTAATGGGCAACCCATGCCAGATGTGTACAAGGAGGCTATCGCTAGACTGGAAGTCAGATTCGCAAAGGAATAGAATCTTGTAATGAGTTGGTACAAATTTTACACGCAGCGTCAAAGAGAGTCTGAGTCTATAGATGAATTCGTAGCACGTCTTAGGGAGCTGTCTATCAAGTGTAAATTTGGGGCTATGATTGATGAACTTATTAGAGACCAACTCATCGTGCAGTGTTCAAACAAAAAGATTCAAGAAAGACTTTGGCAGCGAAGAATCCCTCCTTAAAAACAGCTATTGAGCTAGCAAAGGTTATTGAAGAATCAGAGAATTGTATGAAGGTTATAGATTCTCACAAAAAAAACATCATACAACAGGATGTTTCTGAGGTCTCTTACAAGAAGGCCTATCCAGAGAGTGAGCAATATGAGGAAAAGTCTATTGCAGTCGTTAAGAATAAAAATAAATAATTTCAGAGAAGGAATGTTCAAAGTAACAAACATCGCTCAAGATGTGGGAGCTTTAGCCATTCTTCTGATGCAAGGTTTTGCTTTGCTGCAAATAAAGAGTGCCTCAAATGTGGCCGTGTTGGACACTTCTCAAAGATGTGCAGGTCTAAAATAAAACAGAGTGTAAATGTCGTTGAGGATTATATTAAGCATGGGCGGAAAATCCGTTCCGCTCACGGATTTTGCGGATTTTCGGTAAATTCGCAATCTGCGAACGCTCGCGAATTTACCAAAAATCCGCAAATTCGCAAGCACGCGAGTACGCCGTGATCACGTATCGCGGGAGTTCGCAATTGCGAACACGTAGATGCGGCGGGCAGCAACAATCTCGCACTCGCGAAAATACAAAATTTGCAATTCTGCACAAGAAATCCACCAGCAAGCAGCATAAACCTTCTGGAAATGATGATTTTTATCAGATTAACTTCTCAGGTTGACATTTGCCTGCACTTTTTTTTGCAAGGAGTCCATTTTTGGGGGGGAGAGGAAGGAAGTGCCCCATAGTCTCCAACTTCCTGTTCCTGTCCAGCAGGCTCCTCCCAGTGCTTTCTTCATGTGCTGGTCACTTTCATTCGGATTCTTCACCTGGAAGGATTACTTTTTGTGGATGCTGCTGGATATTTGGATTTGAGGCCTTTTTGACTTTCTTTGGATCACTTTTGGATTAGAAATTTCACAAGTAAGTTTGTTTGGGGCATTACAGTTGCTACAATTTTGGAATTTTCGATTTTTGGGCTGTTGTTGGGGCCTTTTGCCCAGGGGTACTCAGTGGTGGGTGGACTGAGTCTTTCTGTGGGGTCTCTTTAATAAAAACATCATGGAGGGCCTGGATGGCTTGGGATTGTGCTGATTTTTCTGTTATTTTCGTTTTTTTGGGCTGTTGTGGTCTTTTCACCAGGGGTAGTGAGTGTTGCATGGGGCTAGTCTTTCTGTGGGGTGTCTTGCATTTAAACATCATGGAGGCCATGGATGGCATGGGATTGTGCTGATTTTTCTGTGTTTTTCGATTTTTTGGGGTGTTTATGGGGACAGGCCATGTGGGTGGGGGCCATTTTGAGTGCTGCTACAGGCAGGCCCTGGCCATGTGCTGGGAGGCAGGGGTCCATTTTGAATGCAGGCAGTGTTCTTAGGTCTGCAACCATTTTGCCTAGCTTTCAACCTTTATGCCCAGGGGTAGTGAGTGTTGCATGGGCCTAGTCTTTCTGTGGGGTGTCTTGAATTTAAACATCATGGAGGGCCTGGATGGCTTGGGATTGTGCTGATTTGTCTGTGATTTTCGTTTTTTTGGGCTGTTGTTGTGGCCTTTTCACCAGGGGTAGTAAGTGTTGCATGGGCCTAGTCTTTCTGTGGGGTGTCTTGAATTCAAACATCATGGAGGGCATGGATGGCATGGGATTGTGCTGATTTTTCTGTGTTTTTCCATTTTTTGGGGTGTTCATGGGGACAGGCCATGTGGGTGGGGGCCATTTTGAGTGCTGCTACAGGCAGGCCCTGGCCATGTGCTGGGAGGCAGGGGGCCATTTTGAATTAAGGTAGTGTTCTTAGGTCTGCAACCATTTTGCCTAGCTTTCAACCGTTATGCCCAGGGGTAGTGAGTGTTGCATGGGCCTAGTCTTTCTGTGGGGTGTCTTGAATTTAAACATCATGGAGGGCCTGGATGGCTTGGGATTGTGCTGATTTGTCTGTGATTTTCGTTTTTTTGGGCTGTTGTTGTGGCCTTTTCACCAGGGGTAGTGAGTGTTGCATGGGCCTAGTCTTTCTGTGGGGTGTCTTGAATTTAAACATCATGGAGGGCCTGGATGGCTTGGGATTGTGCTGATTTTTCTGTGATTTTCGTTTTTTTGGGCTGTTGTTGTGGCCTTTTCACCAGGGGTAGTGAGTGTTGCATGGGCCTAGTCTTTCTGTGGGGTGTCTTGAATTTAAACATCATGGAGGGCCTGGATGGCTTGGGATTGTGCTGATTTTTCTGTGATTTTCTTTTTTTTGGGCTGTTGTTGTGGCCTTTTCACCAGGGGTAGGGAGTGTTGCATGGTCCTAGTCTTTCTGTGGGGTGTCTTGAATTTAAACATCATGGAGGGCATGGATGGCATGGGATTGTGCTGATTTGTCTGTTTTTCGATTTTTTGGGGTGTTCATAGGGACAGACCATGTGGGTGGGGGCCATTTTCAGTGCTGCTACAGGCAGGCCCTGGCCATGTGCTGGGAGGCAGGGGGCCATTTTGAATGCAGGCAGTGCTCTTAGGTCTGCAACCATTTTGCCTAGCTTTCAACCTTTATGCCCAGGGGTAGTGAGTGTTGCATGGGCCTAGTCTTTCTGTGGGGTGTCTTGAATTTAAACATCATGGAGGGCTTGGGATTGTGCTGATTTTTCAGTGATTTTCGATTTTTTGGGGTGTATAACTGAACTGATGTTCCTCTGTCTTCCATTGCTTTTAGGTGCACAAGTCTCAATAGAACCACCAGTGCCAGGAAGAAGTCCTGCAGCGGTGTGTGTGTGCAGCATAACGTCACGCGACGTCACGTCTGGCCACAGACAACTCTGCAACTCGTGCAACTGCGGCCTGCTGTTCTGACCTGCTCTGAAGAAGATGGCCCCAAAAAAAGTTCCCCGTAGCTCCTCTAGCAAGAAAGTTGCCAGTAAGGAGCAGAAGAAGCAAGTTACCAAGGAGACTCGTGTCCCGCCCCGCCACATATTTTGGGAGTAAAAAAAAAAGTACGCCTGCAGCAGCAGCGGGATCTGCTGGGGACCAAGCTGGGAGCAGCACCCCCGCTCCATTGGGCTCAGTGCCACCACCACCACCACGCCAACTTAAGTCCAAGCCCTTGAGTGCTGTAGAGGCACTTAGTCTAGTTGTTCAATCACCATCAAGCAGTGATGTTGGCTCATCGCAAGAAAGTAGCAGCAATGTCCCTCAATCAACACAGGTTGTTGTAACTCATCTGACAAGTGTTGAACAACCACAGCCGCAACAACAACCACATGTGCAAGTACAAGCCCACATACTTGTGGAAGGAGAGGCAGCGCAAGGAGATGCGCAAGCAGAGGTGCATGGAGGGTCACAAGTGCCCACAATAGTTGTTTCTCCAGAAGTAGGGGCACATCAGGAAATCGACAATCAAGCCGAGGTATCATTTGAGGAAGCCACTCCTCCTGATCATTCATTGTCTTATTCATCCCTAGCAAGCAAAAGATCAAGGGTGGCGTCTACATCTTCTTCAAGCACACCTCCTTCTGATGATACGGATCAAAATTGGGAACCAGCACCACTGCCGTCTGAGAGTGAGGCACACCATGATCTGACAAAGGTAGTTAAGCATAAAAGGAAGCTCGTCCAACGTCTCATAGTTATGGAGTGTGATGAGGCTCAACAAGAAGTGGCGGATACTGCTGCTGATGAAGACTGTCATGACGACGACCCAGTCATCATAAAGGTCACTGCAGCCCCAGGGGGCATGCAGCAAACAGACATTTTTACCCTAGGCCGAGAAGCTGCTGAGCGTGATGATGTTGTCGACGAGGAGGCAATGGAGGAAACACCACAATCATTGGAGTTATCTAGTACACCAACACGTACCGCTTCCATATTTCTTCCTCGCCAGAAGGGACCTCCTCCATCCACCTCGACCTCAATTAGTGGTGGTGAAAGTGCACAACGTAGTAAAGTTCGGCAATCTACATCCTCCACTTCATCTGGCATTAGCAGCATGACCACCAGTATCGCCGCCTCCTCTGGCCCCCACAGACAATTCAAGTCCCCAGCTTGGGACTTCTTTAGTGTTTGCCCAAAAAGAGAAAACTTCGCCATTTGTAGCATTTGTAAGCTTACAGTTAGTCGTGGTAAGTTTGGTACCAACTATGGTACCGGAGGCCAGAGAGGTCATCTTAAGAGACAGCACGCTGTCCAATGGTTTGCGCAACTAAAGGCGATCAAGGAAGCCCAAATTGCACGTCAAGAAAACGTTGATGTTTCATCTGATGATGACGAGGAGGAAGAAGACATGTCAAACACTTCACTTACACCCAGTACCCCTGTCAGCAGCACACCCCATGTGAGCCACACTAAGAGTGTGGGAGAGAGTGAGACACCAATGCGAAAAAGTTCATCAGCGAGCGTAACTGGGTCAAAGAAATCATCATCATCATCCCGTAAATGCTTGGTCCAGGGCAACATTAGAAACATGTTTTTATCAGACGCACCATATGAACGCAACCACCCACTGACGCGTCTGTATAACACTAAGCTGGCTAAAATGCTAGCTCTGGACCTTCTCCCTTTTTCTTTTGTAGAAGGGGTTGGTTTTCTAGAATTAGTGGCAGCGCTCTGCCTTAAATGGAAGGTTCCTAGCCCTTTCTATTTTGCCAGAGTTGCGGTTCCAGCACTATATGAAGATGTGCTGGAGGTGATTGGGGCAGCTTTGCAGAAGACTGCTGTTCACACTATACATCTGACAATAGACATGTGGACCAGTGGCGCAGGCGCTGATTACATGTGCATCACTGCACACTGGGTCTCTTTTTCAGGGGTTGAAGCAAAGCTAAACGCAGGTGTTGACCCGGACCAAGCTTTTAAAGATGCTCGGAAACATGCAACACTAGCCATGTTTGGCTTGGAGAAAGGTCACACAGCACAAAACATTTTGGATGAGTTTAACACAAAGGTCTTTCACTGGCTGTCCCCAAAAAAACGCCAGACTGGTTATGTTTCCATGGATAATGGCGCCAATGTAGTTAAGGCCATGGAGCTGGGTCACTATGTCAGAGTGCGGTGTTTGGCGCACTGTATAAACCTGGTTGTTAAAAATTTCTTGAGTGATGAAGACAGTCCAGCGTGCGAGGTAGTGGACACCTGCCGAAGAATGTGCAACCATTTCAGCCATTCTTTTAAGGCCCGGAAGCATCTGAGAAGCCTGCTACATGAACGTCGAATGCCAGTGAAAGCACTCATCCAGGAGGTGCCAACACGTTGGGACTCAACCTTCTACATGCTTGAGCGTCTGTATGAGCAGTATACGGTACTCGATCACTATTTCTTAACACTGGGTACAGCTCAGAAGGACCTGAGGATAGATGCGGCGCAATGGGACCTAGTTAAAAGCCTGACAGACATGCTTCGTCCTTTTGAGGTCTTCACACGTGCAGTCAGCAAGAAGGACTGTAATTTGGGAAAAGCTATCCCATTGTTGTGCATGCTGGAGCACCAACTGAAGGCGGTGTCTTCTGTGTTTCGAAAAGATGAAAAAAACCAAGACCCTTTTGTTTTGGCGGAGAAATTATTAGAGCGCCTACGTGGTGATGAACGTCCTAAAATGATCCACTCAGAACAGCATTACATTTGTGCTACTATTCTGGATCCACGCTACAAAAAGGCGCTGGCAGGCCAGGCATTCTTTACTTTTGCTGATGAAGATGTTACAAAGTACAAACGTTGGCTAGCCTCGTCAGCCAAGAGGTTTGAAAGAGAACGGCAGCACATTGAAGGAAAAGGCAGTACATCAGCATCATCAGGCCATCCCCAGTCAAAACAATCCGCTTCTGCACCTGTGGCTATGGCAAGAGTGACCTCTCAGCCATTAAAGACACCGGCAACCGGATCATCTGCACCAGACACAACAGTAACATTGGATGCAGAAGAGGATTGGCTAACTTGGCTTGGGTTTGGTTCTCAAAAGGTCACAGAAAAAAGTAAGCAAAGTGGAGGAACCTTGGAGGACCTTAAGTCGATGGTGCAGGACTATCTGAATGACTCAACAGAGGTCTATGTTAATGCTGACCCATTGGCGTATTGGCATGGGAAAAAAGAATTGTGGCCACAGCTCTCCAACCTGGCTATAAACTACTTGTCTTGCCCACTCGCAAGCGTGTCTTCTGAACGTGTTTTCAGTGCTGCTGGTGGCATTGTAACTCCCAAACGGAGCCGCCTCTCGCCCAAAAATGTGGAGAGGTTATCAATGATCAAGATGAATCAGCACCTCATACCACCAGATTACAAAGTACGAGAAAGCACGCCGCATGAAGATGAGGAGGACAGCAACGTAGATGAGGGAATTTGTTCTGTGTTCGGTGACACTGACCTCACCCTGCCTGAATTTGGAGAGTATGATGATGAACTCTTATTCTTATTCCCTGACACCGAGCCCTGAAAATGAGACAATGAATCAATAACTTTCTTTTTCGTACTTATTCACTTTTATTCCTGTGTGTCTGTCTTTCTTTGTTTTGCACAGTTAATTTAATTCAAACTTTAATCACCTAATCACAAAAACAAGCCCATCAGCAGAACTGTTTTCACTTGTTTGCTTATTGATTTGAAGGTGCCGCAGTCTGCATTCCTCAGGTTCACAAGTTCAGAAGAACATCCTCCTCCTCCAGACTCCTATTTCCCTCAAAGCAGAGGACTGGATTACGCCCAATGAAGAAAGACTCAGCACTTGTGGGGGTGTTCTACTTCTTTGCGGGTGAGTTGACGGCTCTGGGGCCATTGCTGGGAAGCTCTACACTGCACTGCTGGCTATGGATACTTTAGTTTGCAAGAGGTTTGAAGCAAATCCATGGTGGCAGAGGGGAGTTAGGGCCTGGCTGTTTGGGGGTGTTGTGCTTTTTTGCGGGTGGGTTGGCAGGTCTTAGGGCATTCCTGGGAAGGTCTAATACCGGATAGAAGTGATTTGGACAAAATCCATGCAGAATTTTTTTTGCTATTTCTGACTTTTTGCTCAATGTAGCATTTCCGGGGGCCTGTTTGGGGGGCTTCCTGGTGTTTGTGGGTGGGTTTCGGGGTCTGGGAGCACTGCTGGCTATGGATACTTTAGTTTGCAAGAGGTTTGAAGCAAATCCATGGTGGCAGAGGGGAGTTAGGGCCTAGCTGCAGAGCGCGCGCGGAGTGATTTTGGAAATTGGCAAGAAAATGACTAAGTCCCCATTTTTGTACTTTTGCTTTTTGGCTGTTTGGAGGTCTTCTACTAGTTTTCGCCTGGGTTGACGGCTCTGGGGCCATTGCTGTGAAGCTCTAATACCGGATAAAAGTGGTTTGGACCAAATCGGAGGCGGAATTATTTTTGCGTTTTTGCTGACTTGCTTGCCTTTGAGGTGCTCTTTGGGGTGGTTCCGGGTGTTTGTGGGTGAGTTTTGGGGTCTGGGAGCACTGCTGGGACAGTCTAATCTTGATTGCATTTGCTTTTCAGGAAATCCGTGGTGGAAAACGGGAGTTATGACCTAGCTGCACAGCGCGTTTGGACCGAAGGCCAAGAAATATTGTAAGTATGAGATTTTCCTTTTTGGCTGTTTGGGGGTGTTGTGTTGTGCTTTTTTTTCGGGTGGGTTGGCGGGTCCTGGGGCATTCCTGGGAAGGTCTAATACCGGATAGAAGTGGTTTTGCAAAATCCATGAGGAAAAGCCTTTTGGCACTTTTTGTAACTTAGGGTTTGTTAGGGTTAGCCCTAGCAGCAGGATTGCATGTGTTTCGGGGTGTTCTAGATATTTGCAACTGAGTTCTGGGGTCTTAGAGCACTCGTGAGAATGTGTAATTTTGGTTGCAAGTCATTTGAAGAAAATCCATGGTGGGAAAGGGGGCATTTGGCATAGTTAAAGAAAGCCTTTGCCACTATTCTTAACTTAGGGCTCGTTAGGGTTAGCAGTATTTCTATTGCATGTGTTTGGGTGGGGGGGTTTTCGAGTCTTGGAGCGATGCTGGCTATGGATACTTTTGCTTGCTTGCAAGCGGTTTGAATACAATCCACGGTGGGTAAGGGGGTATTTGGGCCTACTTTTACTTTCAAAGTACGTTTTGTCACCAGTTTTCTGCTAGGCCTCGTTTTTTGAGATCTGATTGGGGGTCTTCTACATTTTTGCGACTGGCTTAAGTAAGGGTCTGGGTGGGAGCACTGCTGTGAAGGTCTAATGTTGTTCTAAAACACAGTTTACAGTACACCTAGCTTGAGGGGAAAGATCCGCTAAATTAATTTGCCCATACTTATTTATCCTTCAAAAGGTGACTCAGACAGAGTACGCACTTTCAAAAATATTGTACTGTCTATTAGGAAAATCAAAGTGTGACTTTTTGCACTACACAGCGTACATACCTTATATTTATTTATCAGTGGTATTCTAATATCACTTCCTGTTTTTCGTTCAATAATTACAGGCCGGGTTTCAGTCTGTGCAATGGGGAAAAAAGGATGGAGTCAGGCTTCACATTAGCAAGCCGCAATTCAGCATCCGCCAGGCAGGCAGTGGACAGGGTGTCTTCTGGTCACCAACATTGATTGACGAAGCGTCAGCTGGAATGGAGGAGTGCCGCTAATAAGAGGAATTGTTTCCTGCATGCAACTTACTTACCAAATTCAACAGGACAACTACAACAACATACAGATACAGTATCCATTGTTTTCTTCTATGAGTGTGACTGCATTTCTTGGATCTCTCTCTGCTTCTAAATTGATCCCTACAGCCATTCTATAGGTTTTACTTCGGCTATTATTTAAACCTAATTTAATGTAAGAAGTGTTTCTCTGAGTGCAGAGATAGGCAAGTGAAAACGCTGCAGCCCTGTACTGTCGCATTCTAGTACGACTTACTTTTCAGTAACAATGCATGCAGTATTGCATGCACTTCCTTTATGTCACTTAAAAGATTTATGGTTAGCTTTGTACCCAAAGATGTCTTTATCTTCAATTATTGTTTGTCCATGCTGTGCTTTTTTTTCTTCTCTCAACAAAACCTACCCAAAAAGAAACCCCCATTCACTTTTTTTTGTTGAAATATTTTATTATTTTCACCTGGTATAAAGTTACAAAAAGCATTCAGATATTATTTCATATTCAGCGAATTCGTCATATACATACACAGTCTGTTCTCATCTTATAAAATAAAAGTACTAAACATAAATCATAACTAAATGTCAATTCAATTCAGTTCTAATTTCCCCCAGATTTTCTCATACTTCTGCAACGATTTAACACCTCTAAGTTCTGCTAGCGTGCATTCCATAGTTTTAATTTCATTATCCAAATACCACCATTCCAATGGGTTGGGTGGGTTAGGGCTGATCCAGGCTCTAGCTAGAGTTAGTTTAGCACAGGAGAGTAAGATAGATAACAATACGGAGTGTGATTGATTTGTGGTATGTAGACCTAGTATTACCATAGGGGCTGTTATTGGTATGTTGGAAACATTTTTTATAGCTAAAATTTTCCCCACTTCTTCCCAGAACTTCCCAAGTTTTGGGCATGTGAACAACATATGTATAAGATCTGCTGCATATTCATCACATTTTGGGCACTTGGTTTTCTCTCCCAAAGTGTTATTTGAAGCCCATTTAGAAATCTTTTCTGGGGTATAGTATAGCATATACATAGTTCTGTATTGCTGTAGACGTAGACTAGAGGATCTTACATAATAATGAATATTAGTGTACGAATTGCTTATTTGTTTTCCTGTTATGTTGGTTCCCAGTTTTGCGTTCCATTTATTAGCTAATACTTCGTTATCATCCATTTTTAAATCTATGAAGATCTTATATGCCAAACTGATTATTGATTTCTCCTTTTTAGAGTTTAAGATGTCCCAGATACCCCCGCTCGATAAGATTTTAATTCTGTTCTTCCGCACTAAAAAGTCGTATATTTGCCTATATTTGAATTCATGTGTGTCGGACAATCCATATATTTGTTTTAAGGTGCAGAAATCCATTATGCCTTGAGTAGTATATAAGTCCCCTAGTACCTCGATTCCTTTCGATTGCCACCTTCGGGATTCCCCATCGCTAAATATGCTAGGTAGTCCAGGATTGTCCCATAAAGTTAATTGAGTGTGAAATATGGTGCTTTTACAGTGGATAAGTATATCTTTCCATATCTTTACTAAATCCTGTGCGGTCTTAAATTTGACCCTTTTGTAGAAGTTGGGGTCTGTAATGCGAAGTAAAAATTGTTTGGAATCTCCTTTTAAAAGTAAATGGTGGTAGAAAAGCAGATTCTCTGTATCTAATAAGGATCTAATACGCCTTATAAATGAGGCCCAGAAGTAAAGTTTCAAATCGGGAAAATTAAGGCCACCTGATCCGATTTGATTTTTTAACATCTTCAGCGATCTCCTAGCTTTCTTATATCCCCAAATAAAGTTACAGAAAACGCTATCTAGTTGTTTAAAAAAAAGCCTATTTTGTGCCAAAGGGATTGATCTAAATAAGTATAAGTATTTGGGTATGATTTTCATTTTTATTAAATTTATTCTGCCAATTAAATTTAGTGGGAGTCGGTGCCATTTTTTTAAATTCGAGGTAGTAGTTTTCATTAGTTTATTATAATTAATCTTATTTAACTCTTTAATGTTTGAGGTGATTTGTACTCCTAAATAGTTCGCAGTCTTACATATTTCAGGCATTGGTTGGGGGGGAACAAAATTAGCTATTATTTGAGTTTTGTGAGTGTTTAATTTGTAGCCAGATATATTGCCAAATTTGGATGCTTCCAGATTAATTGCTTTCAGAGAGTCATTGACTTCGGTCGAATAAATAGCAATGTCATCCGCATATGCAGTTATTTTTAATCTCTGCCTGCTGGTTTTAAAGGGTATTATTTCTGGTTGATTATCCAATGCCTTTAAAAACGGCTCTAATGATAAGGCAAATAATAAAGGTGACAAGGGGCACCCTTGACGTGTGCCTCTCCTGATTGCGAAATAATTTGACGTAAGGCCGCAGTAGCTAATGTATGCGGATGGATTGTCATAAAGTGCCCGAATCCCATTTAAAAAGTTTCCACCGAACCCCATATGTCCCATTATATGCCATAGATAATCTCACCCCACCCGATCGAATGCTTTTTCAGCATCAAGCATTATCATTGCTAAGGGAGTAGACTCTACCTCTGATATGTCGAAAGCTGTTATTGCCGTATTTACATGGGCTGATGTGTCCCTCCCCATCACAAACCCGTGTTGTTGTGTACTTACTATTTTAGGCAGTAGTGGTGCGAGTCTTCTTGCTAAGCATTTTGCGAAAATCTTAGCGTCGGCATTGATTAAGGAGATAGGTCTATATGAGCCCATCTCCTCTTTAGGTTTACCCTTTTTGTGAAAGAAAACAATTTTTGCCTTATTCCAAGAGTGCGGAGCGGCCCCTGTTCTACTTATATGATTGACTACTTCTAGAAGAAGGGGTGTTAACTCTTCCAAGCATAATTTATACAATTCCAAAGGGATAGTATCCTCCCCGGCAGCTTTACCTAATGGCAATGATTTTATAGCTTCTTTTAGTTCTTCTCTAGTTATTTCTAAAGCCAGATTTTCTGCTTCATAGGTTGTTATTTTATTCGTTGGGTTTTCTTTTAGGTAATTATCAATTGTATTGCCATTAGGCGTGTTCTCTGGTGTATACAGCATTTCATAGTATTTGGCAAACTGTTGTATTATATTGTCTGTTTGGTTATATCTCTTATTATCAACCCCTATAATTTGTGAAACCGTGGATTCTGCTCTATCCTCTGCTACTTTAAACGCTAGCATTTTGCCAATTGTGTCACCCCCCTCATATTGTGTGAATTTGTATTTGTGAATCTGTGCACTCCTTTTTTTTAATAAAGTTTCTTTGGTCTTGCATTTTAGCTGGCTAAGGTTTGTATTAATAGCCAGAGTTGACAGATTTCCTCTTAGAGCCTCTACTAGTTTTGTCTCTTCTGCAGCAATATCCGAGGTCAGGGTTAAGTTACATTTGCGTCTTTCTTGATTTTGTTTTAGGACATACGCCTGTACGAACCCTCTGATACTGGCTTTGCATGTATCCCATACTGTTAGACAAGAGGCAGTATTTCTATTAAAGATCAGGAATTCTATAATATGTTGTTTCAGTTGTGTAATGAAAATCATATTCGATATTAAATTTCTTGGAAACGTAAAGGCTCTAGGAGGATTGCGTTTTTTTTGAAAGGTAGTTAGTTCAACCATAATAGGGTTATGATCGGATATGATGCGTGGGTGTATGACCATTGTTGTTATAGAACTCATCAATGAGTCTGATATTAAAGCCATATCTAAATGTGAACATAGTTTGTGAGGAGCAGAATAGTATGTATAGCCTGGGGTATTTGGATACAGTGAACTCCATACATCTCTAACATTATGTAGCTTACATAAATTTAGGATAGATGTTCTAGTTCTGGGCATTCGGATATGGTTACCTGGGCGTGTTGTATCCGTCTGACAATTCATAGTACAATTAAAATCACCCATTATTATAACTTCTCCTTCCCAGTCTAATAGGGCTATATTTAATTGTTCAAATATTCTAGGGTCTTCTCTGTTTGGTCCATATACAACACATGCGACAAATTTCAGATTGTTATGACATAGTTGAGTGATTGCCCACCTCCCCCGTTTGTCAGATTGCGTCCTAGTTATTTCTACCTTGAATCTTTTGTCTTTTAATATAGCCACCCCTCTGACATGAGAGGCAGCTGCTGAGTAGGTTATCATCTCGAAACCCAGTTGGTTCAACAGCTTCTTATCGCTATCTATGATATGGGTTTCTGACAAAAATACTAGATGGGGATTATATAAGTTTATTTCTGCCGCAACTAAATGTCTCTTACGCTTATTGTTTAGCCCTGAGACGTTCCATGCCAAACATCTAATACTTTGCATCTTTAAAGTAGTAAATATAGTCAATGGTGCCTATTATCAGCATAGTTTGGTGTTCTCCCACATATAAAAAAAAGTACTTTGCAAACATAAATCTCTCCTCGAGTCTTTCTACCAGGTTGAAAATGTTTTTTTTCCCCCCTTTTCCCCCAAACCTTCCTCCACCCGTCCACCCCACACACACCCACCCCAGACTGCGAAGAGCTACCCTCCCCCTCCCCCCCCTTACCTACTGCTGCCGTTGATGAGGCAGCACTTGCGGCTAGAAGCATAGGACATTCCCCCCCTCCACCTTTAATAACTTTGTATCTGCTAATAGTATTGATTCGTTTCCCCCCCTAGGTGAGAGCTCGGCTCGACCACAAGAAATGTGTCCAATTAATCGTCAGCACTAAGCACTTTTCCATTTTCAGTTAAACGTTTAGTTTTATGACAAACTTGATTTTAATAAATGTGTTTACTTTTAATAAAGCTTTTAAACTTAAATAGACTCTGTGGTTTTTGGTCCTCCAGACTAGAGTGAATGAGCTAAAGGTTTTGGAATTTTTGCAAGCACGAGTCCGTGACTCTGACACTTCTTGACTCTGACTCCGTACTCTTGTCCTGCGTTGGATAATCTAATCATCATTGGGGATCAATCATCGGTGACTGTGGGAGCTAAATGACTCTGCCACACTATCTAGTCAGTAAGGAGATTGGGGGATTGGGGCAGAACTGTCTTCAATTGTTTGCTTATTGATTTGAAGGTGCCGCAGTCTGCATTCCTCAGGTACACAAGTTCAGAAGAATTTGCTCCTCTATCCTCCTCCTCCAGACTCCTATTTCCCTCAAAGCAGAGGACTGGATTACGCCCAATGAAGAAAGACTCAGCACTTATGGGGGTGTTCTACTTCTTTGCGGGTGAGGCGGAAATTGTTTTGCGTTTTTGTCGACTTGCTTGCCTTTGAGGTGCTCTTTGGGGGGGTTCCGGGTATTTGTGGGTAAGTTTTGGGGTCTGGGAGCACTGCTGGGACAGTGTAATCTTGATTGCATTTGCTTTTCAGGAAATCCGTGGTGGAAAACGGGAGTTATGACCTAGCTGCACAGCGCATTTGGACCGAAGGCTGAGAAATATTGTAAGTATGAGATTTTCCTTTTTGACTGTTTGGGGGTGTTGTGCTTTTTTGCGGGTGGGTTGGCGGGTCTTGGGGCATTCCTGGGAAGGTCTAATACCGGATAGAAGTGGTTTGGACAAAATCCATGCAGAATTTTTTTTGCTATTTCTGATATTTTGCTCAATGTAGTGTTTTCGGGGGCCTGTTTGGGGGGCTTCCTGGTGTTTGTGGGTGGGTTTCGGGGTCTGGGAGCACTGCTGGCTATGGATACTTTAGTTTGCAAGATGTTTGAAGCAAATCCATGGTGGCAGAGGGGAGTTAGGGCCTAGCTGCAGAGCGCGCGCGGAGTGATTTTGGATATTGGCAAGAAAATGACTAAGTCCCCATTTTTGTACTTTTGCTTTTTGGCTGTTTGGGGGTCTTCTACTAGTTTTCGCCTGGGTTGACAGCTCTGGGGCCATTGCTGGGAAGCTCTAATACCGGATAAAAGTGGTTTGGACCAAATCGGAGGCGGAATTTTTTTTGCGTTTTTGCTGACTTGCTTGCCTTTGAGGTGCTCTTTGGGGTGGTTCCGGGTGTTTGTGGGTGAGTTTTGGGGTCTGGGAGCACTGCTGGGACAGTCTAATCTTGATTGCATTTGCTTTTCGGGAAATCCGTGGTGGAAAACGGGAGTTATGACCTAGCTGCACAGCGCGTTTGGACCGAAGGCCGAGAAATATTGTAAGAATGAGATTTTCCTTTTTGGCTGTTTGGGGGTGTTGTGTTGTGCTTTTTTGCGGGTGGGTTGGCGGGTCTTGGGGCATTCCTGGGAAGGTCTAATACCGGATAGAAGTGGTTTTGACAAAATCCATAAGGAAAAGCCTTTTGGCACTTTTTGTAACTTAGGGTTTGTTAGGGTTAGCCCTAGCAGCAGGATTGCATGGGTTTTGGGGTGTTCTAGCTTTTTGCAACTGAGTTCTGGGGTCTTAGAGCACTCGTGAGAATGTGTAATTTTGGTTGCAAGTCATTTGAAGAAAATCCATGGTGGGAAAGGGGGGATTTGGCATAGTTAAAGAAAGCCTTTGCCACTATTCTTAACTTAGGGCTCGTTAGGGTTAGCAGTATTTCTATTGCATGTGTTTGGGTGGGGGGGTTTTCGAGTCTTGGAGCGATGCTGGCTATGGATACTTTTGCTTGCTTGCAAGCGGTTTGAATACAATCCACGGTGGGTAAGGGGGTATTTGGGCCTACTTTTACTTTCAAAGTACGTTTTGTCACCAGTTTTCTGCTAGGCCTCGTTTTTTGAGATCTGATTGGGGGTCTTCTACATTTTTGCGACTGGCTTAAGTAAGGGTCTGGGTGGGAGCACTGCTGTGAAGGTCAAATTTTGTTCTAAAACACAGTTTACAGTACACCTAGCTTGAGGGGAAAGATCCGCTAAATTAATTTGCCCATACTTATTTATCCTTCAAAAGGTGACTCAGACAGAGTACGCACTTTCAAAAATATTGTACTGTCTATTAGGAAAATCAAAGTGTGACTTTTTGCACTACACAGCGTAGATACCTTACATTTATTTATCAGAGGTGTTCTAATATCACTTCCTGTTTTTCGTTCAATAATTACAGGCCGGGTTTCAGTCTGTGCAATGGGGAAAAAAGGATGGAGTCGGGCTTCACATTAGCGAGCCGCAATTCAGCATCCGCCAGGCAGGCAGTGGACAGGGTGTCTTCTGGTCACCAACATTGATGGACGAAGCGTCAGCTGGAATGGAGGAGTGCCGCTGATAAGAGGAATTGTTTCCTGCATGCAACTTACTTACCAAATTCAACAGGACAACTACAACAACATACATATACAATATCCATTGTTTTCTTCTATGAGTGTGACTGCATTTCTTGGATCTCTCTCTGCTTCTAAATTGATCCCTACAGCCATTCTATAGGTTTTACTTCGGCTATTTTGTAAACCTAATTTAATGTAAGAAGTGTTTCTCTGAGTGCAGAGATAGGCAAGTGAAAACGCTGCAGCCCTGTACTGTCGCATTCTAGTACGACTTACTTTTCAGTAACAATGCATGCAGTATTGCATGCACTTCCTGTATGTCACTTAAAAGATTTATGGTTAGCTTTGTACCCAAAGATGTCTTTATCTTCAATTATTGTTTGTCCATGCTGTGCTTTTTTTTTCTTCTCTCAACAAAACCTACCCAGAAAGAAACCCCCATTCCCATCCATTTTCCAAACCCTAACCCTCTTTCCCCGGGCTGTGTTTTTTTTGCTTGATGTGTGACTAAATGACATCAATAATTCCACACACTTGCTGGGGAGGATAACGTCATAGCAACAGGCTGGTGAAGGAATCCGAGGATGTATTCTAGACTTACTCAGCTTCAGTACTATTTCTTGTAGTAGTAGCCAAAGTCAATGAAATTCAACACAAGTACAATTTATACTTTTAATACTTTACCATTTGTTAGGCTACATTGTGGCACTGTTCTAGTGTACTGTCACCTGCTATATTCTCTATCGTACCGTTGTAATGCTACAGTAAGGACAAAAAAGGTTTCATTTTCTTTTTTTCCATAGGCATGCAACTGCCACTGTGTCACACCACTAGTACCACCGCAATGAGGAGGACATTTCATCCGCCCAGGATTGCCAACCTTAATCGCCATTTCCCGTGGAGCCAGCCCTGGGCCTAGCCCTACTTTCAAACACAAAGTACAGGTAAGATAAGCATTTGGTGGGAGGTAGTATAATGGAGTATTAGGAGAGACGAGAGATTGACGGTAGTACTACTAAAGTCCTAGGACTCTTCAGGAAAACAAACTTACTGTTAAACCCCCACCCACCAGACTCAAAAGCAGTAAAAAACAGGTATGGTCAGATAAAGTTTCAAAAAGTATATTTTTGCAGCCCTAACAAAATAATCTCCCGCAAGGCCCTCCCTAACCTCAACGATTGTCCTTCAAAAGTCCCAAAAACAACCCAACTCCCAATTCCCACCCCCCAAAAGTCTCTAAAAAAGGGTCAAGGGACACTACGGCAGGGTGCTGATGACTTTAGCGGCAAGGGCATCATACTCCTTGCGGAGGGTGGCATGGTCGAAGCGGAGGCCCTCCACCAAGTTCTTATAGGTTAGGACCTCCTGCTCCAGGTAGGACACTCTGCGCATAAGCGGCGCTGGCGTGCCTTGCAACTCCTGTGGGCGGCAGCTGCTGTCTTTGCAGCTCGGCGGTGTGAGGTTCCGTGACGATTTGAACCCGTGTTTTCAAGTTTGTCGGAAATACATAATATTGGTATCAGCGAACCGCAAATGATCCATTTAGTATATCCTGGTGTTTACGCTACGCTATGAGCAAGAGCACTCCTTTTATAAACACATTTCTGATCTACCCACGGCATCCATCTTAGATCATGGCCGCCATTTTGTGTTTCTTGCCCTCACATACGCAATAGCCTCTGATCACTTCATTTCGATTAAGGACACGTAACCTTAGCCGGAGATTCACCTCTTTCATGACACGTGCACCTTAAACCAGATCACGCTGTAGCTGCATGACTCGACAAAGGCTACCTCCTCTGCCCGAGGCCAGTCCTGCCAAACTGGTCTTCGTGTCCATTGTCCTGATCATGATTAGGCGGCCGAAGCCGGTAGCCTTGCCCATTTACAACCCACAAACATCCCTTATCCCACTTTTCTATCTTCCACACCTGGCTCTGTTTCTTTCTTTCTGAATCTTTATTAGGGGGAGGTAACGAACTTTACGATGAGGCGGTCCGGGTCCTGAATGCAATATTGACAGGGAATTGTGACAAACTAGTGGGAACCCCTCTCTTCGCAATGTTTGGCCTCAGATATTATCGACGGTTCCTGTGTAACACCAAATATTTATTGTTTTAGACACAAAGGTTTTGGGAATGTATTACATGTAAAGAATTCGCCCCCAGCTTAAAATTTAGTATATAAGGAGCAACCCGCTTTGTACAAATGGAACAGGCTCCTGGTTACTGCCCGTGTGTAGTATCTGTGACTTCTGTGTCCCTGCAGTAATAAACCTTTGGTCTTTGACGCCACCATCGAGAAGCCCGTGTTTCTGTTCATTTGTGCACCAAGGCAGGTGGAACTCCGGGGTCTTTGGGTGTTGTTCCCTGACACCTCTGGACGGAACCAAAAAGTCCAGAACTCCAGGTGGCGGTTGGCTTTGGTAGCCCGGCTCCGTACCGCTGGAGCACTGCGCTGGCTGGCAGCCCGTGGGGGCACGGAGGAGGATGCAGCTATCCCAGTGGATGTTGTACCGGTAGACTGCGTGTCCTCCTCCTCCAGGGCCACCAGCCGCCGATATTCGGCGACAGTGTCATCCAGCCTCCGTTGCCGGGCCATTCGAGCCAGCTCCCTCCTTGATGGTCTGTTTGATTCGGAAGGAGCAACTATATGAAGAAAGAAAGACATAGTCTGTAACCAATGCTCCTTAAGATTAACACAAAATGATTGAGCAGAAAGTTGTGTCACAGTACAAGTAGCAAATTGAAAGCACAGTACATAACTATTGAGGACAGTATCTATCTAACCTCCCACTTCTTTATCCTTGCTCTAACATTAGTGGGAGTTTAAGGAACAAATTCTACGAGCACTTTGGACTTCCATTACAGTCGACTATGACAGTACACCAGTCTTATTCTTCTTCTTCTCTCTTGTTTAGGAAAATTGGTACGTTATCTTATGCAAGCCGGCATAATGCCAGCGCAGCGAACTTGCACCCGAGAAAAACAGACGCACACCATGATGAGTGAGACAGACTTGCATTACTGTACCGGTCCAGTACATGCAGGTGGTGAAGCTCTTACTTTTCTATTACGGGTGGCACTGAAAATACTCTGTTAAAAGGGCTACTGCTTAATTAATTTAGCTTTCACCCTACAGTGCAAATGAGTGCTAGAAAAGGAAAATGAAGAAGCTAAATAATCTTATTATCTATCACTTCACATGGGATGTATTTGATCACATATGGGATGATTTTAGGTGCTTTGCTTATTATTGAGTGAACAGTGATACACCCACACATGAATGAGGTACTACTACTAAACTAAAGTTATTAAGAGAGGTAGGGAGTGTCCACCGTAATAACCGGATATATGCTGTGCTTGCAGTTGCAATACAAACTACTGCTACTATTCATGGTAGTATTTGGACAAAATTACAACTTCTTTTCCTTGCCTTTCCTACACTGGAACGGACGTGCGGGTGCGGTGTTACATGCTCTTCAAAGTAACACTTAGTTCATCCAGTGACCGTCTACTCTCTCTAGATACACATATGCTATCTAAGAGTCAGATAGTACCATGATCCAGGCATCCATTCATTCAAAGTATATGCACATATACAGTTTCTGTTTCACCCTCCCAGGCTGTTCTCCTTCCACCCATCCTTGCTTCATCATTCACCCAGCCATGCACCATACCCTATTCTTTCCTTCCAAGCCACCTCGGGGACCAAGCAAACACATATCATTCTTCTTTGCCAGTCATCATTAAATTTCTCGTCCTTCCACACTTACTTACACCCTTCTTTCGCTTTTCGTTCATCCCATCCATCAAGTTCATCTCAGATCTGATTGGGATTCTTCTCGCCAAAAACTTCACAGCTGAGTCGAAGTGCATTTAGAGGAGGCTACTACCTGGTTGATTTATAATACACCCGTGCAGAAAGCACACTCTGCAGTCTTCAATCTCAATAAGTAAGGAATATATAGCTTACCTCTGCCCGCCACCACCGTGTTAACCCTCACAGGCACATTGGTGTCGTCCGGCACTTGCACCGCCTCCTCCCCAGAGTTGTTCCCCTCGTCCAATACCACCACCTCCGCGATGGCCCCGCCACCAGATGTTCCACCTACAAAGTACATTTAAGAATGTTAGAATACACCACTCACTACTACATAATATTTGGTCTAGGAGGAATAAAGACATGTGAAAAAAACAGAATACAATGTAATAATTTGTGACTGTCTACTATAAAGTAAAAATGTCCCTTTTTTCAGGGAAGGCTGTTGTTTTGCTGCACTTTTTGGCACAACTGATGAATGCTTGCTTTTTATTTTTAACACGCACCACTTTTTCTCCTAACAGACAGAAGCTTGACTTCTAAGAACACGAGCAGGATCAAGTTCAAACTAGGTGAGAGCTCGGCTCGACCACAAGAAATGTGTCCAATTAATCGTCAGCACTAAGCACTTTTCCATTTTCAGTTAAACGTTTAGTTTAATGACAAACTTGATTTTAATAAATGTGTTTACTTTTAATAAAGCTTTTAAACTTAAATAGACTCTGTGGTTTTTGGTCCTCCAGACTAGAGTGGATGAGCTAAAGGTTTTGGAATTTTTGCAAGCACGAGTTCGTGACTCTGACACTTCTTGACTCTGACTCCGTACTCTTGTCCTGCGTTGGATAATCTAATCATCATTGGGGATCAATCATCGGTGACTTTGGGAGCTAAATGACTCTGCCACACTATCTAGTCAGTAAGGAGATTGGGGGTTCAACTACAAAGTCTGTTATCACTGAGGTATGTGGAAAGTCTAACAGCGCCTATTATAATTGATAAGCTAAGCAATGCATTATTTAGTGTCCATAGTTCTGTTTGTGCACATTTGTCCCTGCAACAGTAGTAGAATGGAGTATCCTCCTATCAAAACCAAAATTAAAGTAGTATCTTATTCTTTCTTGGTGGTCATTCACCTTTTTATTGTTTGCAATTGTCAAAGCATAAACATTTAGAAGACTTGAAAAGACATTATGGACAATCCCAGAGGACTGCCATTGGCGTATTGGCATGGGAAAAAAGAATTGTGGCCACAGCTCTCCAACCTGGCTATAAACTACTTGTCTTGCCCACTCGCAAGTGTGTCTTCTGAACATGTTTTCAGTGCTGCTGGTGGCATTGTAACTCCCAAATGGAGCCGCCTCTCGCCCAAAAATGTGGAGAGGTTAACAATGATCAAGATGAATCAGCACCTCATACCACCAGATTACAAAGTACGAGAAAGCACGCCGCATGAAGATGAGGAGGACAGCAACGTAAATGAGGGAATTTGTTCTCTGTTCGGTGACACTGACCTCACCCTGCCTGAATTCGCAGAGTATGATGATGAACTCTTATTCTTATTCCCTGACACCGAGCCCTGAAAATGAGACAATGAATCAATAACTTTCTTTTTTGTCCTTATTCACTTTTATTCCTGTGTGTCTGTCTTTCTTTGTTTTGCACAGTTAATTTAATTCAAACTTTAATCACCTAATCACAAAAACAAGCCCATCAGCAGAACTGTCTTCACTTGTTTGCTTATTGATTTGAAGGTGCCGCAGTCTGCATTCCTCAGGTACACAAGTTCAGAAGAATTTGCTCCTCTATCCTCCTCCTCCAGACTCCTATTTCCCTCAAAGCAGAGGACTGGATTACGCCCAATGAAGAAAGACTCAGCACTTATGGGGGTGTTGTGCTTTTTTGCGGGTGGGTTGGCGGGTCTTGGGGCATTCCTGGGAAGGTCTAATACCGGATAGAAGTGGTTTGGACAAAATCCATGCAGAATTTATTTTGCTATTTCTGATATTTTGCTCAATGTAGCGTTTTCGGGGGCCTGTTTGGGGGGCTTCCTGGTGTTTGTGGGTGGTTTTCGGGGTCTGGGAGCACTGCTGGCTATGGATACTTTAGTTTGCAAGATGTTTGAAGCAAATCCATGGTGGCAGAGGGGAGTTAGGGCCTAGCTACAGAGCGCGCGCGGAGTGATTTTGGATATTGGCAAGAAAATGACTAAGTCCCCATTTTTGTACTTTTGCTTTTTGGCTGTTTGGGGGTCTTCTACTAGTTTTCGCCTGGGTTGACGGCTCTGGGGCCATTGCTGGGAAGCTCTAATACCGGATAAAAGTGGTTTGGACCAAATCGGAGGCGGAATTTTTTTTGCGTTTTTGCTGACTTGCTTGCCTTTGAGGTGCTCTTAGGGGTGGTTCCAGGTGTTTATGGGTGAGTTTTGAGGTCTGGGAGCACTGCTGGGACAGTCTAATCTTGATTGCATTTGCTTTTCAGGAAATCCGTGGTGGAAAACGGGAGTTATGACCTAGCTGCACAGTGCGTTTGGACCGAAGGCCGCGAAATATTGTAAGAATGAGATTTTCCTTTTTGGCTGTTTGGGGGTGTTGTGTTGTGCTTTTTTGCGGGTGGGTTGCCGGGTCTTGGGGCATTCCTGGGAAGGTCTAATACCGGATAGAAGTGGTTTTGACAAAATCCATAAGGAAAAGCCTTTTGGCACTTTTTGTAACTCAGGGTTTGTTAGGGTTAGCCCTAGCAGCAGGATTGCATGGGTTTCGGGGTGTTCTAGCTTTTTGCAACTGAGTTCTGGGGTCTTAGAGCACTCGTGAGAATGTGTAATTCTGGTTGCAAGTCATTTGAACAAAATCCATGGTGGGAAAGGGGGGATTTGGCATAGTTAAAGAAAGCCTTTGCCACTATTCTTAACTTAGGGCTCGTTAGGGTTAGCAGTATTTCTATTGCATGTGTTTGGGTGGGGGTGTTTTCGAGTCTTGGAGCGATGCTGGCTATGGATACTTTTGCTTGCTTGCAAGCGGTTTGAATACAATCCACGGTGGGTAAGGGGGTATTTGGGCCTACTTTTACTTTCAAAGTACGTTTTGTCACCAGTTTTCTGCTAGGCCTCGTTTTTTGAGATCTGATTGGGGGTCTTCTACATTTTTGCGACTGGCTTAAGTAAGGGTCTGGGTGGGAGCACTGCTGTGAAGGTCTAATTTTGTTCTAAAACACAGTTTACAGTACACCTAGCTTGAGGGGAAAGATCCGCTAAATTAATTTGCCCATACTTATTTATCCTTCAAAAGGTGACTCAGACAGAGTACGCACTTTCAAAAATATTGTACTGTCTATTAGGAAAATCAAAGTGTGACTTTTTGCACTACACAGCGTAGATACCTTACATTTATTTATCAGTGGTGTTCTAATATCACTTCCTGTTTTTCGTTCAATAATTACAGGCCGGGGTTCAGTCTGTGCAATGGGGAAAAAAGGATGGAGTCAGGCTTCACATTAGCGAGCCGCAATTCAGCATCCGCCAGGCAGGCAGTGGACAGGGTGTCTTCTGGTCACCAACATTGATGGACGAAGCGTCAGCTGGAATGGAGGAGTGCCGCTAATAAGAGGAATTGTTTCCTGCATGCAACTTACTTACCAAATTCAACAGGACAACTACAACAACATACAGATACAGTATCCATTGTTTTCTTCTATGAGTGTGACTGCATTTCTTGGATCTCTCTCTGCTTCTAAATTGATCCCTACAGCCATTCTATAGGTTTTACTTCGGCTATTATTTAAACCTAATTTAATGTAAGAAGTGTTTCTCTGAGTGCAGAGATAGGCAAGTGAAAACGCTGCAGCCCTGTACTGTCGCATTCTAGTACGACTTACTTTTCAGTAACAATGCATGCAGTATTGCATGCACTTCCTTTATGTCACTTAAAAGATTTATGGTTAGCTTTGTACCCAAAGATGTCTTTATCTTCAATTATTGTTTGTCCATGCTGTGCTTTTTTTTTCTTCTCTCAACAAAACCTACCCAAAAAGAAACCCCCATTCCCATCCATTTTCCAAACCCTAACCCTCTTCCCCCGGGCTGTGTGGTTTTGCTTGATGTGTGACTAAATGACATCAATAATTCCACACACTTGCTGGGGAGGATAAGGTCATAGCAACAGGCTGGTGAAGGAATCCGAGGATGTATTCTAGACTTACTCAGCTTCAGTACTATTTCTTGTAGTAGTAGCCAAAGTCAATGAAATTCAACACAAGTACAAGTTATACTTTCAATACTTTACCATTTGTTAGGCTACATTGTGGCACTGTTCTAGTGTACTGTCACCTGCTATATTCTCTATCGTACCGTTGTAATGCTACAGTAAGGACAAAAAAGGTTTCATTTTCTTTTTTTTCCATAGGCATGCAACTGCCACTGTGTCACACCACTAGTACCACCGCAATGAGGAGGACATTTCATCCGCCCAGGATTGCCAACCTTAATCGCCATTTCCCGTGGAGCCAGCCCTGGGCCTAGCCCTACTTTCAAACACAAAGTACAGGTAAGATAAGCGTTTGGTGGGAGGTAGTATAATGGAGTATTAGGAGAGACGAGAGATTGACGGTAGTACTACTAAAGTCCTAGGACTCTTCAGGAAAACAAACTTAGTGTTAAACCCCCACCCACCAGACTCAAAAGCAGTGAAAAACAGGTATGGTCAGATAAAGTTTCAAAAAGTATATTTTTGTAGCCCTAACAAAATAATCTCCCGCAAGACCCTCCCTAACCCCAACGATTGTCCTTCAAAAGTCCCAAAAACAACCCAACTCCCAATTCCCACCCCCCAAAAGTCTCTAAAAAAGGGGCAAGGGACACTACGGCAGGGTGCTGATGACTTTAGCGGCCAGGGCATCATACTCCTTGCGGAGGGTGGCATGGTTGAAGCGGAGGCCCTCCACCAAGTTCTTATAGGTTAGGACCTCCTGCTCCAGGTAGGACACTCTGAGGCAAAAGCGGCGCTGGCGTGCCTTGCAACTCCTGTGGGCGGCAGCTGCTGTCTTTGCTGCTCGGCGGTGGCGGTTGGCTTTGGTAGCCCGGCTCCGTACCGCTGGAGCACTGCACTGGCTGGCAGCCCGTGGGGGCACGGAGGAGGATGCAGCTGTCCCAGTGGATGTTGTACCGGTAGACTGCGTGTCCTCCTCCTCCAGGGCCACCAGCCGCCGATATTCGGCGACAGTGGCATCCAGCCTCCGTTGCCGGGCCATTCGAGCCAGCTCCCTCCTTGATGGTCTGTTTGATTTGGAAGGAGCAACTATATGAAGAAAGAAAGACATAGTCTGTAACCAATGCTCCTTAAGATTAACACAAAATGATTGAGCAGAAAGTTGTGTCACAGTACAAGTAGCAAATTGACAGCACAGTACATAACTATTGAGGACAGTATCTATCTAACCTCCCACTTCTTTATCCTTGCTCTAACATTAGTGGGAGTTTAAGGAACAAATTCTACGAGCACTCTGGACTTCCATTACAGTCGACTATGACAGTACACCAGTCTTATTCTTCTTCTTCTCTCTTGTTTAGGAAAATTGGTACGTTATCTTATGCAAGCCGGCATAATGCCAGGGCAGCGAACTTGCACCTGAGAAAAACAGACGCACACCATGATGAGTGAGACAGACTTGCATTACTGTACTGGTCCAGTACATGCAGGTGGTGAAGCTCTTACTTTTCTATTACGGGTGGCACTGAAAATACTCTGTTAAAAGGGCTACTGCTTAATTAATTTAGCTTTCACCCTACAGTGCAAATGAGTGCTAGAAAAGGAAAATGAAGAAGCTAAATAATCTTATTATCTATCACTTCACATGGGATGTATTTGATCACATATGGAATGATTTTAGGTGCTTTGCTTATTATTGAGTGAACAGTGATACACCCACACATGAATGACGTTACGTACTACTACTAAACTAAAGTTATTAAGAGAGGTAGGGAGTGTCCACCGTAATAACCGGATATATGCTGTGCTTGCAGTTGCAATACAAACTACTGCTACTATTCATGGTAGTATTTGGACAAAATTACAACTTCTTTTCCTTGCCTTTCCTACACTGGAACGGACGTGCGGGTGCGGTGTTACATGCTCTTCGAAGTAACACTTAGTTCAGCCAGTGACCGTCTACTCTCTCTAGATACACATATGCTATCTAAGAGTCAGATAGTACCATGTTCCAGGCATCCATCCATTCAAAGTATATGCACATATACAGTTTCTGTTTCACCCACCCAGGCTGTTCTCCTTCCACCCATCCTTGCTTCATCATTCACCCAGCCATGCACCATACCCTATTCTTTCCTTCCAAGCCACCTCGGGGACCAAGCAAACACATATCATTCTTCTTTGCCAGTCATCATTAAATTTCTCGTCCTTCCACACTTACTTACACCCTTCTTTCGCTTTTCGTTCATCCCATCCATCAAGTTCATCTCAGATCTGATTGGGATTCTTCTCGCCAAAAACTTCACAGCTGAGTCCAAGTGCATTTAGAGGAGGCTACTACCTGGTTGATTTATAATACACCCGTGCAGAAAGCACACTCTGCAGTCTTCAATCTCAAAAATTAAGGAATATATAGCTTACCTCTGCCCGCCACCACCGTGTTAACCCTCACAGGCACATTGGTGTCGTCCGGCACTTGCACCGCCTCCTCCCCAGAGTTGTTCCCCTCGTCCAATACCACCACCTCCGCGCTGGCCCCGCCACCAGATGTTCCACCTACAAAGTACATTTAAGAATGTTAGAATACATCACTCACTACTATATAATATTTGGTCTAGGAGGAATAAAGAAATGTGAAAAGAACAGAATACAATGTAATAATTTGTGACTGTCTACTCTAAAGTAAAAATGTCCCTTTTTCCAGGGAAGGCTGTTGTCTTGCTGCACTTTTTGGCACAACTAATGAATGCTTGCTTTTTATTTTTAACACGCACCACTTTTTCTCCTAACAGACAGAAGCTTGACTTCTTAGAACACGAGCAGGATCAAGTTCAAACCAGGTGAGAGCTCGGCTCGACCACAAGAAATGTGTCCAATTAATCGTCAGCACTAAGCACTTTTCCATTTTCAGTTAAACGTTTAGTTTAATGACAAACTTGATTTTAATAAATGTGTTTACTTTTAATAAAGCTTTTAAACTTAAATAGACTCTGTGGTTTTTGGTCCTCCAGACTAGAGTGGATGAGCTAAAGGTTTTGGAATTTTTGCAAGCACGAGTCCGTGACTCTGACACTTCTTGACTCTGACTCCGTACTCTTGTCCTGCGTTGGATAATCTAATCAATCATCGGAGACTTTGGGAGCTAAATAACTCTGCCACACTATCTAGTCAGTAAGGAGATTGGGGGTTCAACTACAAAGTCTGTTATCACTGAGGTATGTGGAAAGTCTAACAGCGCCTATTATAATTGATAAGCTAAGCAATGCATTATTTAGTGTCCATAGTTCTGTTTGTGCACATTTGTCCCTGCAACAGTAGTAGAATGGAGTATCCTCCTATCCAAACCAAAAGTAAAGTAGTATCTTATTCTTTCTTGGTGGTCATTCACCTTTTTATTGTTGGCAATTGTCAAAGCATAAACATTTAGAAGACTTGAAAAGACATTATGGACAATCCCAGAGGACTGCACTCAGTGCATAGCGCTATTTCTGACTAGAATGGGAGTCCAATGGAATTGCCAAATATGCAATCTTAGTTAGCTACACAGACAGACTAATAAGAATAATCTAGTAATACCACAGGGATTCATAGTCGATGCAGGATAAGAATTTAAATCCAGTCTACAAGAAGATCAAAGACGATTTAGAAAAAATCGAATGAGGAACGCTAGGAAAAAATAGCTACTCTATATTAAAATTAAAACTTACTGGGGCCAGCAAAGGATCCCTCGCCTGCCAGATCCTGGCCTGCATCCTGTTCAACAGCACCCTCCTCCTCCTCCTGTGTCCCCTTGCCCCTGGGGGGAGCTGATGTACAACATGAAAGAAAGAAAGACCAGAAAACATGGATGATATTTGTCAACCAAATAAAACAGTTCAAAAGAAGAATAACAAAATATTTTGGCGAAATAGCAAATAGACAACTATTCCACGGGATATATTGACCGATCTCATGTGGTCTACTACATTATTAGTATTGCTTGATTTGCGGACCGTCGACTTGGAAAGTTCTTATGTAACTCAATAAACAAAGTACTAAAAAGGTTTGCCTAGGATTGGCAGGCAGCAGTCCGCAGCACGCGAAGTGACAGACAAAGTCCATCATGATTGCAGATCAGCGACAACACTAATGTTTCCTACTACATTAACCAGTCATTAAAATACTCAAACTATCAATCCACCACCACTATTTCTTCTTATCGCCTTGTGTACAAAGGAAGGACTGGACTTGAGTCTGAAGGGGCTGATTTAGAAGCCCCTTGAAGCTCTTTTGCTCCATTGTTGCGTGACTTTTGTGACGCAGCGGCAGAACAAACGAGGCGCAATGGTGCAGCGTATATTAACAACGTGACGCATATGGGAGATGCATCACGTTGTAAAGCCCTGCGCCATCAGGGGGCGTTCCGGCGCAAGGGAGGGCGTTCCTGCGCAGGAACGCATCCTAAAAGTGGCTGAGGGAAATCTACAAGATTTCAATCAGTCACTTTAAGGACAATGATGCGTGACTCAAACCCTGCGCCTGCTTGAAGCAGACGTACGGCTTGACGCAGCATTGGGGAGATTGGGCACCCCAGAGCATTGATGGAGCTGCGCCATCGTTGCGATGCAACTTCAGCAATGCACCGCCTTTACGGCACAGATGCGTAACGCTTTGGTGACGTTTTGGGCCCATGGTGCGCTGCATTGTAAATACGGCGCACCATGGGTGGTGGTGGCGTGGCGCACAATTACTGGTGCATCCCTGTTACTTTGCAGGGATGCACCGGTAATTAAAAATCTGAACCTTACTGTCTAGCATTACGCAGTTCTTTAAACTACACTCATACATAATTTCACAGGCCAATGAAATGAACACAAAATCGAAAACAAATAAGCATAGTAGCAACACTACTGAGAAGGAGAGCAGTGCACCTGAAATGCACAGAAGATTTTGAAATATAATTTACCTACAATGTAATCAGCAGCATTATTGCTCTTGGTAAAAAACTAAAATTTGCAATATAATAACACACAGAGCAGGAGAAAACAGAGTAGTAAAGAAATAGCTACTACTACTCACCAAGCCCGGGGATCTCAAGGCCAAGCAGGTTGAGCAGATCGCATTCATGGTCCAGGACATCCGTCCAGCGGTGGTGGTACATGGCCCGGCACACCTTCTCCCACCGCTTCCGGCGCTCCCGGATCCCGTACCCGCTACCGATCTTACCGCCTGCCATGATGGTCCTGGGGAGGCGGCGCTGAACATAAAAAATTAGTGCGGCCACCTCCCCCCTCAAACGCCCGCACGGGAGCCGGGCACGGGGTGCGGGACCCTTCCCCTTCTCGGGATGCTTCCCGGCTCCCTTCACCATGGTCTGGGCAGAAAGGAAGCTAAATATTAAAGAAAATAGAATAGGGAAGAGAAGAAAAGTAAAGAGTTTAAAAAAGTAGTTTAAAATTAACCAAAAGTAGCAGAAAACACAAAAATATAGAGCTTGAAAAATAGAGAGATAGATAATAAGTAAAATAGATCAAAAAAACTTCAAAACAAGCAAAGGATGGCAGAGATACAGAGAGGATACAAAAAGCATGCCCAGAACCATAGCAATGAATGAGAAACAAGATGGCCGCGCCAGTTCACGACCGCGCGGGTAAGTTCGCGCGAGATTTTCCTCGCGAACACACGCGAAATTGTGCTAGCGAGCCGCACACTTTGCGAGATTACACATCGCGCCCGGAAACGGAAATACGTCAGGCAAACAAGATGGCCGCGCCCTTGAACGACCGCGAGGGTAACTCGTGCCTTGCGCTACAAGCGGCTCGCTAAAACGCACAAAACCTTGCTAACTAACACGCCGCAAAAAAACAAATCGCATATTCGCACGAATTGGCGGCTTCCGAATCCGATCTCGCGCAAGTTCGCGCCCAGCGAATCCCGCGAAATTGCAGAAAAACGAGTTTTGCAAAACTGAAAGCACTCAGCAGGTGCAAGAGTTCAAATTCATCATTAGTAACCATTCCCTGTAGTGCTTCCTGACTGGGGCCCCTCCAGAGTTCAGTTGCTAGTTGCAACAATTGTATGACCCTGCTCTGACCCTCACATCAGGCTCATAGAATAGCTTTAAGTAGGCCACAAAGGTCCTGGAAAAAAAAATTGCACTGCAACAGAAAGCAAATTACTAATAAGGAAGCAGGTGCCAGACCTGGAATTTTAAAACAGTGACACATTAATAAACCAACCCCAAATTAATTCATGTCAGTTGAAGCAGGGCAGGTGTGCTTGCTTTCCCCCCCCATAATCTACAGTGATGATGAACCAGAGGGTGGCATTGATGTACCAGAGTGTGGCATGGGTGAAACAGAGGGTGGCAGTGGTGAAACAGAGGGTGCTGGGAACCTGTGATGATGAACCAGACGTAGAAACAACATAGTCGCGACCGTTGCGAGCCGACAAGTAAGTTCGCAATTGCGAACTGGTACCAAACCCTCGCAAACTGGCAGAAACCCTTGCGAACACAAAAAAAATCTGCAAATTCGCGGGAATTCGTGGATTTTGCGGATTGTGAGTTCGCAAATTCGCAAAATTCACGAACGCCAGATTCGCAAAATTCATCCCTGCTTAGATTATATACGTGAAGACTTTAAACAAAGGGATAAACTTCTTGTTGTCAATGATGTGGGTATCGTAGGTGAAGAGAGACGTCAAAATAGACCCAAGGCCCTCTTCTATATCAACAAATGTGAAGTGTTCTTGATGGTGGACACTGGATCCAGATATACAATAATACCACAGGATTTGTTCATATGTATATGGAAAGAAAAGGAACTTGCTCATAGTGATATTTCTCCGACTGGGTTTCAGGGAGAAAAAATTGACATAATTGGTTACTTTGACTCTGATATTGTTTTTCAAAAAGGTCTACTTTTGGTAGAGTTTATGTCTCTGTGGATTGCCCACCAATCTTGGGTTGGGTACATCAGTATGACCTTTATATTATCATCAATCCTAGGGCAAAGAATCAGGTAATGGTAATAGAGCATGAGAGTGTGGACAGCATTCTCCAAGAGTTCAAGCCTGTATTCTCAAATGAGCTGGGGGAGTTGAAAGGGTATTCTCATCTTATCAGATTAAAAAAAAATAGTATTCCTGTTCAACACAAATTAAGGAGAATTCCTTTGTCTATTAGAGATGAGGTGAAATCTCTGATAGATGACATGTTGCAGAGTGGTGTGATCAAGCCGGTAGAGGCCTCTGCGTGGGTTTCTCCGGTAGTCATTTCGAAAAAATATGACGGAAAATTGAGGTTCTGTTTTGACCTTAGGTCTTCGAATAAATGTGTAATTGCAGACACTTTCCCTTTACCTAATATAGGTGAGATGGTTTCCACTCTTCAGGGGGCTAAGTTTTTCTCTAAGCTCGACCTGAAGAGTGCATACCATCAGGTCAGATTGCACGAAACCTCAAAACAGCTCACTGCTTTTGTGACCACTGAGGGGATATTTCAGTTCACATGGCTTCCGTTTGGAATAATTTCGGCGGCTAGTGTGTTTCAAAGTATGGTAAGTGAGATCTTCAAAGGTTTACACAATGTTATTTTCTTCCAAGACGACATCTTACTTTTTGGTGACACCGTAGCTGCTCACAACAGAGTACTCAGAGATGTTTTGCTGAGGATTTTGGATACTGGTCTCACTTTACGTGAAGACAAGTGTTCCTTTCTTGTGCAGAGTATTGAATATCTGGGACATGAGATTTCGGTTAATGGTGTCAAGCCGAAGAAAGATCTTTTGGAAGCCATACGTCTTGCTCCAAGTCCTAATGATAAAGATCAATTGCGCTCCTTTATGGGGTTGATTGAGTATTACTCAAAATTTGTTGACAAGTTCTCAGAAAAAAACATGCTTTAGAGAGAGCTGTTGAAGAAAGGCTGCAAATTTGTTTGTAGTGTTGAACATGATAGTTGTTTTAATAACATAAAAAAAGATATTTGTAATGCTAGGATTCTTGCACCTTTTGATACCAGCAAAACTTCTATTTTGATGGTTGATGCTAGTGCCTCTGGGATAGGCGCTGTTCTTTTACAGAAGCACAAAGGGGGTGATCGTCCCATAGCGTTCGCCTCACGCACTCTTTCTCCATCTGAGAAAAATTATTCTGTTATTGAGAAAGAGGCTTTGGCGGCGGCTTGGGGGACGCATTATTTTCGTACATACTTGTGGGGTACAAAATTTAGTCTAAAGACTGATCACAAAGCATTGGTTCGTATATTCTCTCCTGGTGGTACCATTTCTGCTTCACCTAGACTTGCTAGATTAG
Source organism: Lissotriton vulgaris (assembly GCF_964263255.1). Taxonomy (NCBI): domain Eukaryota; kingdom Metazoa; phylum Chordata; class Amphibia; order Caudata; family Salamandridae; genus Lissotriton; species Lissotriton vulgaris. The sequence continues at coordinate 96,220,448 of NC_141695.1, forward strand.
CTGCAAAGCTACAGGAGTACAATTTTGAAATTTCTCATTTGCAGGGGTGGAGGAATTTTCAGGCGGATTGCTTGTCTAGGCTTTCTGTTGCTTCTGAGGACACGAGCAAGCTTGGTTTTAGTTTGGAGGATTTTGACTGTAACATTGCCTAGATTGATGACATCGTTTGTTTGGGTGAAGGTTCTTTTTCTAGGGAAGAATGGGTTGCTGCAATGACTGATGATGATGTTCTGAATGAGGTCATTCAATTAATGAAACTTGGTTCAAGGCGAGAGTCCTGTGTCAGTGTCAGTGTTAGACTATTTTTAAATATAATCGATGAATTTTCGTTGTGTTGTGACAATGTTTTATTGCGTGGAGAGAAATTTGTCCCACCCTCTGGTTTAGGCCAAAGTTGATAGCCTTGGCACATGAAGGTCACTTGGGCCATACTTTGACACAACAAAGGTTTAAAGTTAATTTTTGGTGGCCTGGTTTGGATTCTCAGGTTTGTTCTTGGATTGATTCATGTTCTTATTGCAAAGAAAGTGAGAAAAGATTGAAAATTGCTGTTGGCTCAAACATGGCGAAGTTGTCTGATCCTGGTTCACCTTGGCACACTTTGCGTATCGACTTTATTGGTCCAATGGGTGAATTGCCATTGTCTCAGCGCTTTGCTTTAGTTTCAATTGATTTGTTTAGCAATTGGTTATCTGTGGAATGTTTGAGTGACATCACCACTGACACAACTATTAGACATTTGAGATCTCTGTTTCAACAAGAAGGTTTCCCAAGTATTATAATTACAGACAATGGTAAACAGTTGGTGTCTCATTCCATGAGTTCGTTTTTAGGCAGCTCTGGCATTACGCATCATAGGACCTCTCTATATAACACTCAAGGTAATGGTTTGTGTGAGCGCTTAAACAGACTTGTAAAGGGTACTATTCAGATGGCGCTTACTCAAGGCGTTTCTGTTAATGACTTGGTGCAGGAAATGTTAACACCCTCATGGTTAAAAAAACGTCTGTCTAACGAAGAGCAGACTTCTGTTTCCACCAGCCCACAGTTTCACTCTTCTAAAATTGAAAAAGGGGATCTAGTGAAGGTGAAACCTGGCAGGATTACTGGTGGTTTATCAAAATCTAGAGGTCCCTTCATGGTTAAAAGCGTTTTCCCACAATATGTCGTTTTGTCTAATGGTGAGAAATGGAATCTACGAAGGGTGGCTTTATATCAGAAGGGAGATAGTACCAAGGGTTTTTATTCTAACTCTTCTTGTGGGAAAAATGTCTCCAGCAGCAGGAATAGTGGATATGTTTTCTTCTGCTGAAGATTCTGTTACTTCTCATTCCTTTCCTGTTCCCAGGCGGAGTGATGGAGGTGGTGATGCTTATGACTCTGAATGCAGCAGTAGTGTTCCTAACATTACTTCAAATCAATCAATTTATAGTTCTGCCTCCAATTCTGGTGTGGTCAGAAATTCAAGGTATCGTAGACCACCTTTGTATTTGAATGATTATTGTTGTGATTAATTTGCTATTTTTATTTTCTGTGATTCATTGCTGTTTTATGTTTTCTTTTCTGTATTATGAGGGAAGATGTGTTGTATATTATTTACTTCTTAAACTCTATGGTTAAATTCTCTATGCTCTTTCCTGTGTTTCTACATTCTAGATGGCTCTGACTCAACTAGAACCTTGTGAGAGTCAGTTTGTGCCTGGCCAACTAGCGTTAGGGTTACTGCTACTTGTACTCCATTAAACTACAGCTTTATCTACACTGTAGTGTTCTGTACTTATTTACGACAAAATGCAGCAACCCTCAACAGCTGTTATCCACAGCTCTCCAGCTCTTCCTCTGCCCCAACCATTCTAGAAGTCCAACCAGTTGCTAGGATACATTTGTAATGGTACATCTTCATGTAAACACATACATAGAACTATGTACAAGTCAATCACAGCAATATGTAAGAATACAAATGTGGTATTCCTATTGCTATTCTCTATTATCAGAATTGTATGTGTGCTTAAGTTCCATCCTAGCATAGTATGGAATGTTCTGATGTCATTAGGGGTTTGAAGGATGCTGCTCAGTTGAAGCTTACTCTGGCAGCTGTTGGATGGGATCCTTTGTACCTGAATAAACTTCTGAGGAAGTCTACAATGTTTCCTTATTTTTATGGGAATTCTACACTGGCGTATTTGGCAGCTTCACCAAAGGATCTCAACTCAGGAACTGTCTTCTATATATGCAATAATGATTTTATTAAAATTTCATATTTGCATTTAAGGTGAGAATTTTAAAGTTCACCTTTCATTTGACTTTGTGGTTACTTATTTTCAAAGGATTTTAAGCTACTTGAGTCTAGTGGGATTAGAGCTTCGCCACATATTGCTTTATATGGGATGTATGATTTTTAGCATATCGATGTGGGCTTATCCTAGAACTCATCATCCTTTGATTAAATGATAACAGCGGCTGCATGATTTTCCTTTATTCTCTGAGCTATAATTTCCATTCAAATTTCTCAGAATGGATGCTCGAGATTTGGTACTTTTGTGGAAATAAGAAAAATTCAAGGAAAACTACTTGCTGTGAGGTTTAGCATTGGAAAGTGATTTGCTGATTTGTTGGAAATTTATACATTTGAAGACTTTGGGGCCCATAATGCTTAACATGCAGGATCTGCCCGCCACTGTAGCGGGCACATCCTAATACCCCCCCCCCCGGGAGCCCCGCTTTTATGGCGGGCAGTCCCAATCCCCGCCAGGATGACGATCGTACAAAATCCGCCCATCATCCTAATTGGCCCCTAAGTATTCACTCGGCACTGGTAAAGTCAAAGATAAACTCCTACCTACTTATCAGGGACCATTTCACCAATTTAATTCCTAAATATGGCAGCGTATTGCATGTTTTTCACAAGATAAAGGTACAGTGTGCTAATATTTATTTTGTGATTTCAGCAGGATACACTCTGTGGCAAATCATTTTTAAAAAGATAGCGACAGTGATTTGCACGCTCACATCAATATTTTATGTCATCTACGGTGACTGTGATTTGCATGCTTATCAGAAGATAACGGTACTGTGGGGCTAATATTACATTTTGTGGTCATAGCGATTTGGTGTCTCTTAGTAAGTACACTCTGTGACAAATCATTTTTCTACTAAAAAATCTCAACAGCAATTTGCATGCTTATTATTGATAGACTGTTAATTGCATATTTTATAAAAAGCACATAAAGTTCATCAGTGATTCGCACACTTACATTACTTTAGCATTCAGCTTTATTGCATCGTGCCCTACATCATTAAACGATGCAGAATGTAATGGCGGCACCTTTCTTCTTGGAGTCACCGGGTGATCCTCCAATTAAATGGAAGAAATGGAAGCGTGTTTTCGAGAGATATGTCATATTATGTGGAACATCATTAAGTACTGAAAGAAAGACTTCACTTCTTTTACATTGTTTGGGATCAGAAGGACAGGAAGTGTTCAATCATTTACCAGAATTACCATCTTCTGAGGCTAATGGTTTGAATGAATATGAAATTTGCATTTGTAAATTGGATAAACATTATTTGCCTAAGATAAGCACGATACTTGAAAGGTATTATTTTGGGAAACTCAAACAAAAAGATGGGGAAACTGTTGAAACATACATAACAGACTTAAGAAAGTTAGCTTCATCCTGTAAATATGACAATCTAACTGATGATCACATACGTGATCAATTTATGTTAGGCTGCAACATGGAAAAGTTGAGAGAGGAGTTGTGGCTTCGAGATGAGCCTACTCTTGAGGAGGTTCTTGGTGTTGTGAAGAGAATAGAACACTTGTTGAAGTGTGTTGATGTTCTTAAGAATGGTAATGTAAAAGAGGAAAAGGTTAATTCAGTTAAAAGTAAATTTCACAAATGTAATCCAGTTGTGAAAGATAAAACTAATAGAGAGGTTAAAAATGAAAGATTAAAAAAGAAGGAGAAGTTCACCACATTGAAATGATTTAGATGCGATAAGGTAGGGCATTTAGCTAATGATAGCAGATGTCCTGCGCTAAATCATATATGCTCCAAATGCAAGAAAAAAGGTCACTTCTCTAAAACATGTAGTACGAAAATATTTCCCAGAGTGAAGAAAGTAGAGGTGTACGAAAGTAACTCAGAGTCTTCTCAGGACGACTTTGAGTGTGTCCAGATTCAAGATATGTCCAAGAAGATAAATTGTCCTTTTGACGACATATTCATTGAAGGTGAATGAACGAGAGTCATTTTTGACTCTGGGGCAAAGATAACTATAGTTTCTCATGAATTCTATAACTTAAAGCTTAAGAATAAAATCAAACTTGTAAAACCTGATATTATTCCATTAGCTTATGGAGGTGAACCAATTAAGCTTCATGGATACTTTATGGGTGTGATTGAGTACAAGGACAGAATGATTGCAGGGAAGATTTATATATCTAGAAAGGAGATAGTTTAATAAGTTGGTTACATCAAGGAGATCTAGGTGAGTTTCTGGATCCCAATGCGGATCCTCCTATACAAATCAGAGAAAATGTTCCGGTAATTCAGAAATTTAGGTCTAGTTCTAGTTCAACACTTGAAAGTGATAGCAGGAAGGTTCTAGATTTGAAGCATGAACATACTTCCATACCTGTCTGTATCAAGGGTAAGGAAAATGAATTTGTGTTATACCTCATTGAAAACTTTCCTAATGTATTCAAACATGAGTTGGGATGCTTGAAAAGGTATCAACATAAAATCAAGCTAAAGAATGGATCAATTCCTGTATGTTGCAAAGTGAGGAATGTTCCTTTGTCTGTAAAAGATGATATGCAAAACGAATTAAAGAAATTGATGGATGGTGGAATTATTGAGGCGGTTGAGGGAACGGAATGGTTGGCTCTGGTGGTGGCCGCAAGAAAACCTAATGGCGATCTTCGTCTATGCATCGATTTGCGCCAATTAAACAAAAATGTGGTGATCGATAAATATCCTTTACCTAATATTAATGAACTGTTAGTGTTATTGGGTGGTGCTAAAGTATTTAGAACCATTAATTTAACATCTGCATATCACCAGATAGAGTTGGAGCACGACAGCAGAGACTTAACAGCCTTCATTACGCCTATTGGCACTTTTAGATTTAAAAGGATGCCATTTTGGTCTAGTCTCACCTCATCAGTATGGAGAGACTGTTGAAGGGTTTACCTGGTGTGTGTGTTTATCAGGATGACATTTTGGAATTTGTCAACAATATGGTCGAGCATAATAGTAGATTAAGGCCAGTGTTACGATATCTGAATGAATGTAATCTCACAGTAAAAAAGGAAAAGTGTAAATTTCGTGCAGACTCCATAAATTATTTGGGTCATAGGATAGATGCAAACGGGGTTAGACCAAAAGAAGTCATGGTTGATGTTATTCAGAAAATGAGTCCTCCCAAGAATAAGGAAGAACTTATGAAGTTCTTAGGCATGGTGGAATACTATGTTAAGTTTGTAAAAAAACTTTGCTGAGATGACTGTAAATATGAGATGTTTATTAAGAAAAGGTGTCAATTATTGTTGGTCTCCTGAATGTAATGCAGAATTTGCAGGTGTCAAGAAATGTTTAAAAAATGATCCATCCTTACAAAGTTTTGATACCTCTCTCAAAGCTATTCTCACGACGGATGCTAGTGAGAGGAGTTTAGGTGCTATATTGCAGCAATGCGGTCCATCAGGTACTAAAACCATAATGTTTTTGTCTTGAAGTCTCAGGGATCCTGCGACTAGATATTCAGTTGTAGAAAGAGAGGCTTTAGCAGTTTTGTGAGGAAGTTGAAAAAGTTTATATGGGGAACAGAATTTGACGTTAGGACTGACCACAAACCCTTGGTGGAAATCTTTGAGAAAAAGGGCCTGGATTTGATTTCTGGCCGAATTACCAAATGGATAATGGGGCTGCAAGAATATTCTTTTCGCATTAGATATATTCCTGGGGTGGAGAATAAAATAGCGGATGTTCTTTCTCATCTTGTTCCTGAGGTCGGCGTTGAAGATTCAGACGTAGATGAAGAGTTTGAGGGTGTTGACAATGAGTTTCAAGAGGAATGGGTTTGTGCTTTGGATTTGACAAGTATAACTGAAGAGAGATGGGTTAATGAAGTTGGTTCAGATAAAACATTGAGTGAAGTTTTGTCTTTATTAAGTGGTAACTGGGTTAGTGCTAAGGCAAGGACTTTGTCTTCAAGTCCGTTTTGGTATGTGAGGCATGAATTATCGGTCAATAGTGGTATACTGTTTTGAGGCACAAGATTAGTTCCCCCGGTCAGTCTTAGGAAGGAGTTGCTGGACATGGCTCATATTTCACATTCCGGTATTACTAAAACTAAAGAGAGGTTACGGAGCACGTATTGGATGGCCCCGTATGGACAAGTTCATAGAGAGAGAGATTCGGGAATGTGTTCCTTGCGGATTATGTGATAAATCCAAATTTCCTAGAACTCAACCCACGGTAGTAAGAAGATGTCCTACGCGTCCGTGGGGAGACATTGCATTGGACATTTTAGGACCCATTCATAGTGGTGGTTCCCAAACCTTTCTTTTGGTCATCATGGACATGTTTTCTAGGTGGCCTGAGGTTTTCTTTTTATCCAGTGTGGAGACACAAAGTGTGATAAGGTGTTTGAGAGAATTTTTTTTTTGAGAGGGTAATCCAAGATCTCTTCTGTCATACAATGGCGTGCAGCTGATATCCAAAGACATGGAGGATTTTCTGATGAAAAATAATATTGTGCATATAACTTGTTTGTTATATCATCCCGAGGGTAATGGAATGATTGAGAGGTATAACATAACAGAGTGTTAAAGGAAACTATTACTCTTGCAAAATCTATGCATCTACACTGGAAGTGTGAAGTACTTAAAAAAGTCGAAGAGTATAGATTAACCCCTCATTCTACAACGGGAAAATCTCCTTTCCTTCTTTTTCGGGGTAGGTTTGCAAATACTTGTTTGGAACCATTTTGGGTTTATGATTATTGTAGACTTAAAGGAAGAGTTGAAAGTGTGGATGGTCAATATTTGAATGATAGAGAAGAACATGAGGTTCAGCAAAGGAAAAGGAATTTTGATGCAAAAAAATCTGTGAAAAGAACGGTTGTTAAGGTGGGAGATTGGGAAGCTATTAGGCAACCTTGTTTATTTGGTGGTGGGAACTCCAAATATCTCAAACCAATGTTAGTCAAAAAGGTTTTCAATAACGCTGTGAAAACTCAGGATCACCAGCGGATGCTCACTCTGGGGAGAGTCAACGTGCTTCTACCAGTGGTAGCCAAGGTAAACATTCTTATAATAACAGAGGTGAGGACAATTATCTTCGTCATACCTTTAGGACTTCAACATGTCCATAATATCTAAAGGATTATGTATAACATTTTGAAAATGTTGGAATCTGTATATAGTTATTATAGGAGGGAGATATGTGGTATTCCTATTCCTATTCTCTATTATCAGAATTGTATGTGTGTTTAAGTTCCATCCTAGCATAGTATGGAATGTTCTGATGTCATTAGGGGATGGAAGGATGCTGCTCAGTTGAAGCTTACCCTGGCAGCTGTTGGATGGGATCCTTTGTACCTGAATAAACTTCTGATGAAGTCTACAATGCTTCCTCATTTTTATGGAAATTCTACAACAACATATTCTCTTTCCTTAAAAACAAAAACATGAAAAAGTACAAATAATCATGTATTAAAAACAAAAGCAAAAGTTATGTACAAATATAATCTGGTAATTTACAAGGTGGTTTGACCGTACGATTACTGGTTCTCAAATCATTGTAGAATCATTTTTGTTGGTACAAGAACCACTCTTTGAATTAGTAGTTTGCTCTGTGGAATTGAACCTTAACCATTCATACACTTGTGTGTCTTTACATTTGGTTACACGATTGGTATTCCACCACTTCCCATCAGCCAACTTCAACAAATCACCCCTGACAATACTTATTTTCTTGGGATCAAATGTCGGATTTCACTCTCTCATACATTCCTACTTCAAAATGTCAGGGTCGTCTAACCAAACTGTCATTGTGTCTTTGTTCATACCGATCTTGATATTTTTCAACTTTCAACCTCAAGGCATCTTCATCAACCACCCTTCTACCACTCCTTCCCATCCACGCAGGCACAGCAATAGAACAAGGTACCCTACCTTTTAACAAACAAAAAGGAGTTTCACCTGTTACAGAATGTGGAGTCGTCCTATAATTCCATAACATATTCTTTATCTCCTTCCTCCAGCCACCATTATTTTGTACAACCAATTGAATGCACTCACTAATCACACAATTAAAACGCTCAATTAAACCATTTCCCCTAGGATGATAAACCGGAGTTTTGCAATGTATTATGCCCCACTTGTTGAGAAAATCACCAAACTCCCTTGAGGTAAATTGTGGTCCATTATCGGTCAAAATTTTAGCCGGACATCCTTCTCTACGGAATATTTCCTCACATAATTCTATCATATTACTGGATTTCACTTCACGCACAAATGTCAGTTCTGGCCATTTGGAAAAATAATCCATTAAAACAATTGCATACATGTTACCAACACCCAAAATATCAAAAGGACCACATATGTCCATTGCCACCTTACCCCACGCTTTTTCAGGAAACTTCGCATGATGAATGGGACTCTATTGGATGACATGAGACTTATCACTACGCGAACACGCCACACAATCCCTTACAAATCTTTCAATTTGTCTATCCATTCCTGGCCAACAAAAATGATCTCTAGCTTTCCTCTTAAAAGCGGTCATGCCACCATAACCTTCATGTAATAGCTCCATTAGTTTAGACCTTAAAGAAATCAGAACCACAAGTTTGTCACACCTTCTTAGAATGCCATTCACCACAGATAGTTCCTCCCATACTTCCTTGTATTGAACAGTGTCCTCACGAAGCTTCCAACCATCACAATTTGATAAGTTTTCAAAAACCCATTTCATACTCTCATCATCCAAAATGGCACGTTTCCATTCAGTTTTGATAATGGAATTGGATACACTCGAAAGCTCAGCTACTATCCAATCATCAGCTTCAAGATTATTATCATCATCAGCAGACTTATCGACCGGTAAGCAGGATAAACAATCAGCATTGAGGTTTCTCACACCAGGGACATATTTCAAACAAAAGTAAATTCTTGCAACCGATAGATCCATTTTGCAATTCGTAACGTGGCCCTGCCAGCACCAGCAGTGGAAAAAATATCAATGAACGGCTTGTGGTCGGTGTGCAAATCAACACTAATTCCCCACACAAAATTCCTAAAATGTTGAACACCCCACCAGCATGCCAACGCCTCCTTTTCGATAGTGGAATATGTGCTTTCAGCACTTTTGAGTGTTCGCGAAGCAAAACCAATTACACGCTCTTTCCCATCATGTATTTGCATCAAGACTGCACCGAGAGCATAACCACTAGCATCAGTAACAATTATGCTCTTGTCATTAGCTTTGAACGGCTTAGATGAAATTGCATTTACCACCACACTTTTCACCTCATCAAATGCACATTGACATTTTTCAAACCATACAAAATGATCATTCTTCTTCATCAGTTCTCTAAGCGGGCTGACACAATTGGCAAAATTGGGTATGAACCTTGAGTAGTATTCAGCTAAACCAAGAAAATATCTCAGCTGATCTTTGTCTTGTGGCACTGGTGCCTTTTCCAAAAACTTCGACAAGTTTGAGTTTTGGTTTGACTCCATCTGATGACAAAGAATGACCCAAATACTCTACCTCAGTTCTACAAAACTTTCATTTTTGTAAACTTATAGTTAAACCAGCCAGTTCTAATTTGGTTAACGTCATCTCCAAAAATGTGTCATGTTTGATCTTATCCTTTCCCCAAACTAATATGTCATCCTGAAAAACTAATAAATTAGGAATGTCTTTTATGATATTTTGCATAACCCTTTGAAAGACTGCCGAAGCAGAAGCAAGACCGAAGGGCATTCGGATAAATTGAAATCTACCTTCAGGGGTTATAAATTATGTTAAGTGCTTGGACTCAGGCTGTAACAAAATTTGATGATACGCACTTGACAAATCTAAGGTGGAGAAAAATCTACCATTGCGAATGCTTGGCAACATTTCGTTAATACGAGGTAACGGGTGGCGATCAACCCATATACACTGGTTCAGATCTCTCAAATCCACACACATGTGGATACTGCCTTTCGGTTTTCGTGCGATAACTATTGGACTTAACCACTCTGACACCTCTATGGGCTCAATTATATCCTCCTTGCACAATCTTTTCAATTCCTCTTTCAAGGGACTTCTTAATGCTAAAGGAACATTCCTTACCTTGTGTACCTTAGGAATGATTTCCTTTTTTAAAATTATCCTGTGCCTAAATTTCTTGAGACAACCAAGTTCTTTTTGTAAAAAGATTTGGAAATTTGGTTGTCCACATACTACTATCCGATGTTTCAGTGAGTAATACTTGGGATGGATGATTGGGGTTAAGAATAATGTTTAAATGTTTCTGGTCTTTCCATCCAAGTAGTGACTTACCTTTATCTACAACATACATTTTTGCAGTAGCCTCCCTCTCCTGAAAAGCAATGTTAGTTGAAAAACAACCTAAAACAGGTAATTTCTGTCCACAATACCCTACAGGATTTAGATCTGTGGATTCTAAAGTCATAGAACCTAACTCCATCCATACGTGCTTGTCTATGAGTGTGAAAGGAGAACAGGAATCTGCCCACATAAATGTAAATGTAAACGTGCTTGTAAAGCGCACTGATACTCCTGAGTGTCCTGGAGCTGTACTCATACCGCTAGGAAACCCTTCCTGGTTTTTCCCCACAAAATGTCCACTCCTGGACATCCCCAGGGTGCAACCAGGGATCCCCAGCGCTGTTGGGGGCCGTTGTGGAGACTAAGCGAGCTATTGCACAGAGTAGCAGCGTGGGACCCATGATTAGAATAGGCACTGAGGCGAGAAATCAGGTCCAAGGAATTATGAGCCCAAGATCCGCCAAGACCAGCCGAGGCGGGAATTGAACCCTGGTCCCTGGCCAGACCTCTGCATCAGGGTCTGCCACTCTAACCATTGAGCCACACTTCTCCACAAGGAACAGTAATACCATTTATCCTAATGTCGCTTTTAGGGGGTGTGTACTCATTACCTGACTTGATACCCACATCATTAACATCTTCAATGACATAAATTTCTACTTCACTGTCACTAGATTCGGTTGTAGGTTCATTACTGATCACATTTACATTAGATTTAGACTGCATTGAATTGCTAGCTTTACAAACCCTTGCAAAGTGTCCAATGTTTTTACACTTGTAGCACCTACTCTTCCCAGTAGGGCAATGAATTACATCAGATGAGTGCCTATTGCTTCCACACCTATAACATACTTTAACAGCAGGTTTCTGAAACTTTTCCAAAGTTATATCTACTTTTTTGTTAATAGTCTTGTTAATCGTGTTTACATCACTAATTTTGGAAGACTTTGATTCACCCTGAACACCTGTCAACTCTTTCACACATTTTGTCGTATTTTCAATACGTTTGGAAACTTGAACAGTTTTGTCCAAAGTGGGATCCATCAAATTCAGCATTTTCTCTTGCACATTTTTGTTGCAGGTAGCATTAATTAAGTGATCCCTAAATAGTTCATCACGTAAGTCCTTGAACTTGCATGTAGTGGCCAATTTCCTCAAAGCTGCAACAAACTGATCGATGTTCTCACCTTGCTCTTGCTTCCCGGAAAAAAATCTATGTCTTTCCACAACAATGCTGCATTTTTTCCCATAGTTCTCTTCTAACATGAGCACAGCTATTTCATACACATCTTCCTCCTAATCTTCAGAACTGGAATTATTCTAACTACATCTCATAGCAGAAACAGGTTTGGGTAAATTTTTCAGAACATTTCTGCCTTCTACACCAAGGTGGTGTTTTAAAATTGCTCATTTTCTACTTGACAAATATACCTCAGCACCAATAGCTTCTAAATAAGTGCTGAATGCCTCTATCCAGTCTTCCCATGACATACAAGGGGAACCTGGTTCCTGTAGAAAAGTAGGAGGACTGATGATTTGACTAGACATGTTTGATAAAAAAATGTTTACACTGAGTTTGAAATAAGGAATAACAATGGCTCTTTTCTTAAAGACAACAACGTCACCAAAGATAACGTGCGAAAGTTCCTCGTAATTTTCTTCAATATAAATTGTGTTGAAATGCTGCTGAAAATGAAAAAAATGAACTTACTGCAAATCTCCAGAAGAAAGTCTTCAATAACGTGAACAAATCACAAAGTGAACGAGCTTCCCAACACTGTCTCTGGTTCTTTCGCAAATAATCACATCAAAAATGGCGGCATGCAACGTAACCTCTGAACAGACGAGGTTACGTATGTGCGCAATGACTTATGGGAACGCCCGGAGGAAAAGAATGAAGAACAAAATGCAGATAAGCGGGCGCTCTCCCTGAAAGAACTACTACGTGCGCCGATGTTTGTCTTCAAAAGAAAATCATTGGTAAACAGGTAACATCGTTTACGCTTGTATAATGCAACAGTAGATTATAACATCAAAATTATTCGCGTTTTTATGAAAATGTAACAGCAACAGGACCTTCCAGTCAGTCCAATAAACGCCAAGACAGTGCCAGTGAAAGTTTTTTTTTAACAGTTAAATTCCTCCAAATCCATTTCTTGAAAACGCCACGTTATAAAATATGCAGTAAACACAGTTCCTCGAATATTATCCAGGATATTTTTAGCGATTTTAAAATGACAAAATAAATCACAAGTCAAAGTAAAATTGTACCTTTAAGCTTCTTCATATAGTTGGCAGCAAATTTCCCTCGTCAATTCTTCAATAAATGAACAAGAAACTTCGAAAGGACACACCAACTTGTTAGCTAGTAAAAAGGCACATCGTTGAGGGTCTTCAATGTTTGACAAAACATGAAGCTGCTGTTCAAAAATTTGAAAACTGTAGTACTTACATTTCTGCTGCTCAGCCAGTATGCATGTGTGTATGTATGGAAGCTTGGAATGCTTGATGACTGTGTGGAATGTTGGTGTGCCTGGTGGACTGGAAGAATGACAGTTGGTGAGAGTGGGCTGAGCAGCGATGATGCTGGAACTACTTAAAGAAAAGGAACGTAAAAACAAGGAGAAGAACGCCCGCCTAGCCCCACCAGTGTCTACTACCATCGTGACAGCCTGCCCGGGCGCTTCACACTATATATTCATTAATTTAAAAGAAATGGAAGAGGTCAAGGATGTAACAGTGTGTTTCAAAAGTTGTGTTGCTTAAAGGTAACCTGTCAAATTCACACTTTAGAGCTTCCTCCCTTCCAACGAGCATAAGGAGAGATTGTTTAACTGTATGTGATTTACAGTATTTAGACAGTGATTTACAGAGTCTGACAGCGTGTGGAGAAAGTGGCAATTTGTTCTCATTGAAGTTTCCTGTCTTCCGAAAACATTGCTAGATATCGTTTATTTGCTTTTAATCAGTAATGTAGATCGTCTGACAGTGTGAAGAACGCAAACTTACTGCCTTTCAACGAGCATTAGAGGAGATAGGTTATTACATTTTGAGCTGTGTTTTGGATTGCCTAACAGTGTGAGGATCAACTGCCATCTAGTGGAACTGCCCGTGTACTTCATTTCTCATCTCCTTACAAGCATACCAAGTCACTGAGTTCGAGGTATGAGGAATGAACATATATTTTGTCTTGCCACTAAAACTGGATTCATGGAGGCAAGCGTAAACCGGAATTTCTGAGGTCTTCAAGAATGTGTGGTGAGTGTTTTATTTTTAATTAACTTTATTTCAATGGTGAAACCAACTTGAAAAGTCGTTACCTTCAAAGTGGGCTCGAGCGAACTGTTCCTCCACTGTTCCAGAGCTGATTGTGTGCCACTGTCATATAGATGCTTATTTTCTATATACTGTGTTAAGTTAGCATGAGTTTATTAAGTGTTTAAATGCCATATTTTCCTTCGGCTTCAGTTTGCACACAACACATAATTGTTATTGTAGCTTTCAACCTAGACGAAAGATGTGATTTATTGGAGAATAATATGTTATTACTCTGATATCAGTCGTGCTTGGTACACTGTCTGCACAGTGAGTGCTGAACCCTCTAAGAATAACTCGACACAAGGTTGCTGGGAGGTCTGATCTTCGCACCACATTAGACATAACACAAATACAGTTGCTGCCAACATTGGGCTCTAAGCGGGTTTAAGATAGAGTTACTGGGAATGCAAAAACACACTTGATGATGTTTTGCATGCAGGGAGCTTGTGGCAGATGATGTGATCCTCTCCTCCTGAGATTTAGAGGTATGGGCCCGCCCTGCTAAAACCCAAAAGAGACCTTCATAGTTATAATATAATATGCTTAATAGGGAGGGTGAGAAATAGGTGTTGTTAATTCCTATTAATTTCAGCATTATAATATGCTATCACTGTTTGCTTACTATGGACGAGTGACTATGCTGATAACTTTGATTCCTATAATATGTTTGCTAGTATTATATAAGATAATGCGTTTGAGAACCTTGCATTGAATAATAAATATTTCAAATGTACACGTGTCCTCTTTTACTCCAAGTTCTGGTTTGAAATGATTGTAGAGCGAAAGAGTGTTCATGTGTTCCACGATACCTGAGGTAACCTAAGTTCATGTTCTGGTTTGTCTAAAGCATTGGGAGTTTGTTATGACCAATGAGACACTGTAGCTAGCTCGGTAAGGGGATTTTGGGTACTGAGGTGAGTTTTGGGTCATCCTAATTCACTGAGGTTCCAGATCTCTATGCACAGTTCTGTAGGAGAACGGAATCCTGCTACATGGAGCCCAATCGTTGGTGGTCTTATATCATGACACTCGAGTAGTATATCATTCAAACCTTAACCCCTTCATTCCCTTTTCCGGAAAACGGTGGTGTCGGAAAAACCTACCTATTTTTGAAATAGGTCTTTTCAAGCTTGAATCTATCTAAAACGGTTTCCTTGAATTACTATCCAGTTGTGCTACAAAGTAATCTATGTTTTTTCACGTTCCTGTGCAGTCATGGCACAAGCCGTGGACATTCCGCAACATAGTCGCATTGCGGTGCGTGATCATTTGCGGGCTTATAATGTTCCTTTGGAGGGCTTGGCTCTGATAATGGTGGTGAGTGCGGAACAAGCTTATCCATACAAATTATTTTATTCGTGGGTGACATTTTCGGCGGTGGACGCAAATTCTGGTGTGTTCCACACATACACAACCACTCCTGTACCTAATGAGTATACTCCGTACAGGGCGCAGGAAGTTCCTATTGATGTTTGGCAGCATGGAGTTTGGTTTGGTGGCGCCCTACCCCATTCTTTAACCGCTCCGAGATTGGGTCCTTTGTCCATTCCAGGCGCTAATTGGCCTGTTTTCGCTGGATTTACTCCTCACCCTCTGCACGGCAATTGTAAACTAGGTGAACTTCGGCGACTACATGTAGTCGGGATTGCCGTGATTAGAGCCCTAGTGCACTACACAAGCTGTAATCATCAGAGTGGAGCCCCGGGAGGTGCGGCGCTTCCGGCAGGGCAGACTGGTTTGAAAATCAGTCCTGTAATGGTCAATTCCGTAATGGGCAAGAAGCCCCAGGATAAGGATGATTTTCCTTTCTGGCTTGCCGAGAAATTTGACCAGCTGGAAGCAGTATTTCCAAATACGACTCCGGGTGAAAAGCACCGGATTCTTATGCTTAGTTTGCCGAAAGATTTGGCCCCTGAGCTCGTTGACTGTGAGACATGGGGTAAGACTTTTGCAGCGGTCTATGCGAGGTGCTACGGCACCCCGTCTATGTCCAATCTGTCTACGGTCCTTAAACATGTTCAAGATGATCACGGACCGGAATCTGCGGTTGAGTTGGGTATGCGCCTGTGTGGCACCTTTGATGTAGTTTGCGATCTGATCCTTGCAAATGTCAAGGGGGATGCTGTGAACTTTCAGGTTGCTAACGCGTTGGCGGCGCTTCCTGATGCCGAGAAACCCCGACAGTTGGCGAAGATAATTGTGGCGGCCTATAAAACAGTTGGTCGCACTGCCAAGGGTCTTAAGCCTTTTTCTGTTAAGGAGAAAAAGCAACCCCAGGGACAAACTTCGGAAACTGACGTGCAGCCCAAGTCCAAAAAAGAAAATTGGCCTAAAAACAGAAACAGGGAAAGCAACCACAATAACAAACACAGGTTTCTCGCCCTGCGTCTCCGTTACCTATGCAGTCGGAACATGTTTATGACTTGCGCGACCGCGCGACGATTAAGACTCGATCGATTTCAGGCTTCTGACCAACGCTCTCCTTGTTCCTTTCAGGACTCATCGGCTCCGACGACCGTGGTGGAGGGGGCGGCAGGGGTTGGGGTGGCCAGCAAGGACGAGGAACGGTGCAGAAAAGCAGGAAGGCTCTACGCCTAGGAGACCACAGTTTGCCAAGAAGAAAGTCACAGCCTTAACAGCGCATCGATATGCCCCAGATAGTGAGAACGCGGCTTCGGAATCTGACGTGGGCTCTGACCTTGCTGGACAGCGCGGCGGAGATTACCATAGTGAGAGAGGCGCTCCGTCCCCTACTGAAGGTGACAGCGACTGATACTTATGTTGTCATTGAAACAGCTGACACTAGAGTTGCTCCCCTGATAGACTTTTTGAAATTGTCCTGTTGATAGAAGGTGACATACAGCGAACCATAAAAGGGGTATTTTGGGAAAATCTTTCATCTACGTATGATATTTTGCTTTCGGAGGCTGACTGGCCCCCACCTTTTGTTCTCGCAGCTCCGCGAGGGGAGGAGGTAATCCTCCCCACTTTCACGAACACTGTTTCAAGAGTGGAAGCGCTGCACTTTGCAGAAGAGTGGGCTCTGGCGCTTGCACCGGCTGTGTACCGCAATCAATGTGGCTGGGATAAATTGTCCTCGAGCCACGGGATTCCTTTACAGTCTCAGCCGCAGCCTCAACCTCAATATCCCATACGACGTGAAGCCAAAGCTTCAGTCGCGGCTATCCTTGAACAATTGGAATATCAAGGTGTAATTGAAACATGTGTGTCACCGATGAATAACCCCCTTTTTACTGTGAACAAGCTGGACGGCTCATAACATTTGGTTTTGGATTACCTGCATTTAAACTCGCATTGCCGTAACTGTGCAGTACAGAATACTCACGGCTCTGCCCTAGTGAATAGTCTTGTGCGTAAGCGGTTCAAAACCACTCTTGACATTTCCAATGGTTTTTATGCCCATGGATTGGACGGTCTAAGTTCCCAATGGACCTCCTTCACATGCGGCGGTGTGCAAAAAATGTTTCGGCGTCTCCCTATGGGCTATAAGAATAGTCCTGGAGTATTTTCAGCCCGCATAGTCTCTCTGTTGGAGAGAATCGACCCAGATGCTTGTTCGTATGTGGATGACATATATCTCACAGACGACGAGCTTTGGGAGCATCTGTGTCGAGTAAACAGTATCATTTGTAACTTTGCAGACATGGGTTACAAGTTTAACTTTGCAAAATCGCACATTGCAGAGTACACAGTGATGTTTCTGGGCTATGAACACAACAATGAAGGAAAAGGTTTGGCTCCTAACTTCCTGGAGAAATGCGCACATTTGCGCTCTCCAACAACACTGAAAAAATTACAGTCTTTACTGGGCTTTTTAAATTTCGGGAGAACATACATTCCGGAATATGCCCAGCGCATCAAGCCTTTGTATGCTTTGATACAACCATCTTTTTCCAAATCATGCTGGCTGCCTGAGCATTCAGCTATTCTGCAGTCTTTGCAAGCTGATTTGCTCGCTTCTGAATATTTACAGACTCGTGATAACCAGACCAACCTGGTGATAAGATTTGTCCCTGGGACGGTAGGTTTCACGTACCTAATTTTTAATGAAGGAGATACAGTACCTATTACTTACAAGTCACACTTGTACACTTCGGCTGAAATGCGATTTTCAACTGTGGAGAAAGTTTTGACGGCTGTGCAGATGGCAATTCTCAAGGAACGTGCCCTGTCACAGGGAAAACGCATGTTGGTTGTTACCCTGTGTCCTGCCTTGGAGGCAGTTACGAAAGCCAGTGTACCAAATTCCAAAGCTTTGCACCCTCGGTGGATTCAATGGGCTGCATCCTTGACATCCCAGGATGTCACGTTTATTTTTGACGCCACTTTACGGTCGGAGGAGTACTTACAGTATGAATTTGTTCATCCGGCTCCTTTAGCAATGCGGCCGTTGGAGGATTTCCTTTGCATCATTTACACTGATGGTTCGGCGCAGGTTGCGCATGGCTCTAAACATGCCTACGTTTCCGCGTGCGCCATTGTGGTCGGTGCCATGGTGAATGATGAGTTCAAGTCCAGTGTCGTGCACACGCAGACACTTGGGGACTGTACTGCACAATTAGCAGAACTTCGTGCTCTGATGCTTGCATTAGAGTACGCTGATCCTTGTGTGACGACTTTAATTGTAAGTGACTCTTACTAAGGTGTCCAGTCTTACAATGAGAACTTGTCCTTTTGGATTCAGAATGAGTTTCGTGATTCCTAAGGTAGCACAATAAAACATAAAATGATCTGGGTCCGAGTGGCTGAACTTAAAGATAAGTTACCACTCGTGTTTGTGATTCATACTCTTGGCCACCAGCGTGTGGGAGTCCACGCTGTTGGTAATTCGCTTGCTGATGAAGCGGCGAAGTCAGCAGTATAAAAATACTTAGTTGCAGCTGTTACTTGTTCCAAAAGTGAAATAGATGATAGCATCTTGGCAGCTGTAGCTGCAACTGAGAAGGGAGGTAAATATCCTGCAGGGTTCCCTTCCAAGTACACATACCACTTAAGTCCCGATAAGGTTCCTTATGTGAAAATTCCTGATGCTGGTGAACGTTTGATTCCCAACATGGATCGCAGAGCTACTTTGATTACAGCGGCACATGAAGGTGTGGCGTCTGCGCATGCGAGCCTCTCAGCCACTGTAACTCAGCTACAAGAAAGGTTCTGGTGGCAGGGACTGTACAAACAGACGCGCGGATATGTCCTTCAATGTGACATTTGCCAGCAGATTAAGCCTTCAACTGCTGCGCGTCCACCTCAGACACAGTTGTACATTTCTAATAAACCTCTGGGATGTGTTTATTTAGATCACTGCGGTCCTTTTTCTTCTGATACTGCGTATAAGTACATCTTAGTAGCAGTTGATTCATGCACACGCTTTGTGTGGGTATGGCCCCATCGCAGCGCTGATTCACGGACTGTCATAAGAGATTTGCGTGTCTTTGTAGGGATTTTTGCCTGTGGTACCTTCCATTCGGATCAGGGTCCGGCTTTCGCCTCTAAGGCGTATAAGGATGCTATGGTTTCGTTGGGGGTCCAAGTCAAGTTTTCGTCTCCATACAGACATGAGGGTAATAGTGTAGTGGAACGAATGAACCGTGACTTAAAGCAATCTTTGACAGCTCGAGTTATAGGCACTGGCCAAAACTGGTTTGCCCATCTCAATGGCGTGCAGGGTGCTCCTAATAATCTCCCTAGAAGGTCTCTGGGTGGGCGGACCCCATACGAAATGCTCTTTGGTATCAAGATGTATGTACCTGACCTCGACGGTCTAGACTGCAAGGCCCAGGCCGCGGCCTTTGACGTAGATGAGCATTGCAATGTTTTACAGGATCTACAAAAGACCAGAGACAGTCTAGCTAAGGAACATTTGCCCTCCACATCGGATGTTGTGTTGCAGATCCCAGTAGTTGGCTGGCTACCCCAAGTTGGAGAACTGGTTCGAGAGAAGATCGATAATAAGAAAGAATTTGGTCCTTCATATCGTGCACCGGTTCGAGTTCTTGGAGTGAAGGGCACAAGGACAGTCATATTACCACCGCTTCCAGGTCATAAGGAAAACAGATTTATCTCAATTGACAATGTCAAGATACACAGGGTGGCCGATTCTTCATAGCATGACACCGGCAGTACCCTGTCCTTCCATGGTGAGACATTCTGTGTTGGCCATTACTTCTAATGCTGAGCCAGAGGTGACCCTCGAGATGCCTGTTGTTTCCAATCCTTTATTAAATACTTTTCCTGTTAGTGACACTGATGACCTGAATTACACCTATCCAACTGATTTATCAGTGCCGGATTTGCAGACTCGTTTGGCCACAGAATCCAGATTCTCTTTTGACTCTGTTTCAGTACATTCGAAAAAAACCCTCACGTATTGCAATTTATGCCACATTATTTAAAAAAACAATTTTTGATTCCCCCTTGGACATATATTTGGGTGCTTCTTTTTTCAATGTATCTTTTTATGTCAATTGGTTATGTGTTTTACTTTTTCCGTCTGATCAATGGACACTATGTCAAAGAGAGAGCAGGAATTCGGCACCTTAATGGAACATTGGACACACTTTCCTCATCACAATCAGCACACAAACTGAAAAGAGAGTTCAATACAGTTAACATCACTGCTTGGCCTGTCCTTGATGGGATTGTGTGGGATGCGGTTAGATTTCAAATCCATGGCCCCACTGAAGTGATTAATGTTCCGAATGTGCTTAGAGTGAATATGGGGGATGAAGTGAAACAAAACATCCGTTCTGATGATTGGGATATTCAGGCCGTGGAAGCATTATTCTCTAATTTGAAGTATTATGCTGCCTTTGATGCTGAGGATTTATACTTAGATTCTGTTAATTATGGTGATTTGTTTTGCTTTCAACATTATGTTAATCATTTTCTGCATAAAACAAGTTCCAGAAGGGGTAATGTAAATTACACACAGTGGGAACATTGCCCAGCTCCATTACAAGGCAGCTCTAGTACATTTCTGGAAAAATACACTTATTTCACAGATTTTAATCAATCAAATCCAGAGTCATATTATTTTAAAATGACACAAAAGTCCATGTCCAAAGTTAGACTTACCGATACTAAATTGCTGTATTTGAAGTCCTTTCTAGACAGGTTAGCTGTGGATGGCTACGAGCTATGGAAGGAAATAATTGACCTTAAATCCGTTTGGGGTACCAAACATTGGCAGGTACAAGGCACTGAGGCTTTGCACCGTGCATGTCTCATCCCGAATCACATGTTGTTTCTAAATTCTACTGTTTCCAAGACAACATGCTTTGGATTGGCGACTTCTAAAAAATTAAATACACCAACTATTCTCGAATTGGAAGAATATTCAGGTTGGAGTAATTTCACAAAATTGTCCATTCGTGATTTACAAACACTATTGCACAATTCATTCTTTAATGTATCCAGTTTGGATCCGAAGGGTTGGCTGATGTGGCATAGAAGCTCTGATTCTTGCCAACGTCGTTTTCTGGGTTTGACTGAGGGTTTTACACAAGTCAGAACTGATCCCTGTTTTGAAGCTGATCATACTGTTACTGTCAGATCTCACAGCGGAGGCTAGGCGCGAACCCTGCCTTGAGACGCGATCTAATACCAAAAAACTACATTTCCCATGTTTCCAGGTACTGCGCGCGCGACGCCCGTGTGATGACGTCACACGCGCAGAGAACATTACCGGCGAGGAAACAGAAGGCGCCGCCGTTGATTCTGGTTCCGATCCTGATCTTGGTGAAATCGTGAGTCTCCAGCGTATCCTTTACGAGTGTACTGTACCGGCTGGTGAGTGCAATAGAAGCTTTCCGCTTCTGTCTAGGGGTGGCGTCGGCTGGCGCTTCCCATTTCAGTGGAGTTCTCGGCTGAGGCTCTAGCGTTTCACTGGCTAGTGAGACGCCGGTTTCCTGGCAGTGTGTACAGTGTTAGAGGGTTCAAAGATTTTCTTGGGAACACTGTTTTCTGTGAACTGCCATTCCTTGCTCTGGGTTCATCCTGAATTCAGACTTACAGGGCTATTGATCTTTCATACACCCCCCGTGCAATTGCCTTGTGCTTAGGGGGTACAACGGACTTACCTGCATAAGAGACATTGTATTCCAAAGGTGCATATTCTGTGGTTCACCAGCCAAACGGATGACATTGTTGGTTTAGCTTTGTTGGTGTATCTCTATCACTTCAGGACCCAGGACTTTTGTAGTACTCCTTGTGTACAGCAGAGTGTATTGTCAGGTGAATTAACCGGGCAATGCAAATTAGGGAGTGAAGACAATAACTGTTGTCTCCTTTTCTTCCTTTCTGACAACAGGGGCTTATGAGCTTCGCCTGGCAGGCTAACTTCCATACTGACCCCTGTTGAAGCCCCATTTTACATTTCCGTTGGTATGTAGTACTGTGTAATGTGTAATGTATTATGGATCTTGCTGAGTTAAGATACTGCCCATAGGTTCTTGTATTCTAGACTTATCATCCTATTCAACCTTTTATGATTGCCAGGCAAAGCCTCCCACTTATTCCTACCAGGTATAACTCAGTCTATTCACACAAGGGTGGGGCAACAGGTTTTTGCACATTGCATTGCATATTTAGTCTGTGCTTGTCTCATGGTGCCTTGTTCTCGTTTCAGCTTCCCTTCCCCGCTGTTCCCACCCTTACCTTCCTGATAATCCCTCACTCGATCATTCCTGTGCGTCTGTTCCCATTCAGACCCAGGGGCTGTCGAGAGGTGGACCCTATAGAGCATCGTGAGATACTGAGGACTGTTGGACCTGACAGAATCAACGGCCCAAGACATATTGTCCTCCCGATTTCACAATACCATGTCCACAAATGATGATATTTTAGCAGCCCTAGCGCTGGTCCAAACAGAGTTGCAGGCATCAAGGGCTGAGACTGCTGCTTTGCAGGCTCAAGTGGATAGGTTGAGTCGTAACCCATTTAGTGCGGGTACTCAGCAGGCCTCCTCTGTCGTAGTGGAAGTTCCCACTCCGATCCCCCTAGCCCCTCCAGAACGTTTCCATGGGGACAGCGGCAAAGTGCAGGTGTTTCTTACACAGGTGTTATTGCACTTTTCCTGCAAACCCAAAGTATTCAACACCAATCACGCTAGAGTAGCTTATCTACTCTCATATTTAGCAGGGGATGCTGCACAATGGGCAGTGCCACTGGTAAAAAAGGATGATCCTTTGTTAAGGGACTGGGAGGCTTTTAGGGCGGAGTTTGAAAAAACTTTCAATCGCAGGTCAGCCACACTAACAGCAGATAGGGAGTTGTTAGGACTTAAACAAGGTAATAGAGATCTGATAACCTATCTCAACGATTTTAGAAGGCTTATCGCGGAAACGGATTGGCCGGAAGAAAAAAGACATGCAATTTTTTATAATGGCCTCACTGACGAAATGAAGGATGTACTTGCCCAGATTGATCCTCAGCCTACTACATGTGAAGACATGATCAGCCTAGTCCTGAGATTAGATCATCGTCTGAGTGACCGTAAGGGTGACAATCGTAGAAAGGATCGGTTAACCCCAAGATACGAAAGTCCCAGGGGGTCAGAAGGGGCAAGCCAGTCTACACCTGAACCCATGGAAATAGGAGCAGTGAGGTCGCCGTTAACTACGGAAGAAAGAGAATACAGAGGAAAGAAAGGCTTATGCCTGTATTGCGGTAGAAAGGGACACTTCATTAGGGAATGCCCTAATAGAAACAAAACAAGAACCACTTACAAAAAGGTGTCAGTGGTGGCAGCTGAAAAGGAGTCGGGAAACGGGAATGCTTGAAGGTGGAGGAAGGGAGTCCTTCAAGTACATTCATCATCCCTTCATTGGACGGAACGGAGAGACAGGACGGTCTGCAATTTTTCGTGGATGTGAGGCTGGAAGTACAAAAGAAGACACTAAACATAAAAGCCATGTTGGATTCGGGAGCCACCGGGTGCTTCATGGATCATGCCAAGGCCATAGGGTTAGGCTTAGCCCTTGTAGACAAAGAGATTCCTGAAGCAGTGTATGCAGTGGATGGCAGAAAATTGGATTCAGGTCCTATTCGACTGCAAACCCGAGAGCTTAGCATGACAATGGGTGCTGAGCATCAGGAAGAATTAAGCTTTAACATAATTCATGCACCTCAGTATGGAATGATTCTGGGTCTTCCATGGTTGCGTAGACACAATCCCACCATAGACTGGGAAAACCAAACCATACATTTCACGTCAGAGTATTGTCATCAAAACTGTTTCTCTGTGAAATCAGGACCTGCTTATGGTTTAGCTGGTATACATCACATCGCTACCGCGGCTGAACAAGATGTAGAATTGCCATTTGAGTATCGCGAATTGGCGGAGGTATTCAGCGAAAAGAAGGCGGAATCATTGCCACCACATCGGTCGTACGACTGCCAAATAGAACTGATTCCAGGTGCTAAGATCCCAGCAGGGCGTGTTTATGCACTTACTGAGACGGAAACCCTACATCTCCGTGACTACTTAGATAAGCTCCTGAAGATCGGTTTTATCCGAGAATCCAAATCCCCAGCCGCCTCCCCGTTGTTCTTCATCCCGAAGGCTAATGGAGAACTTCGCGCTTGTGCGGACTATAGGGCTCTAAATGCCATTACAGTCAAAAATAAATATCCCCTGCCGCTCATCAATGTATTATTAGAACAAGTTAAAAATGCGGTGATTTTCACGAGACTGGATCTCAAGGGGGCTTATCACCTGGTTCAGATGCGTTCAGGCGATGAGTGGAAGACGGCCATCAAGACCCGCTTTGGCCTTTACGAGTATCTGGTGATGCCCTTCACGCTCTGCAATGCGCCAGCCGCCTTCCAATTTTTCCTAGACGATGTACTCAAAAGATATTTAGATCATTTCGTTGTGGTTTACATAGACGACATCCTGATTTACTCCGACAGCACAGAACAACATGTGGAACATGTAAAGACAGTATTGAAAACTTTATTGGAACACCAACTCTACTGCAAACTCAGCAAGTGTGAATTTCATTCTACATCAGTGGAGTTTCTAGGGGTGGTGCTCACTCCACATGGGCAGGAAATGTCTGAAAGAAAGATCCTAGCAGTAAAGAACTGGCCCATACCCAAGTCCGTAAGGGACATTCAATGTTTTATCGGATTCGCGAACTTCTATCGCAGGTTCATTGAAAATTTCTCAGCAATGGCCTCCCCAATGACAAGGTTATTGAGAAAGAAGGTTCCATTCGAATGGACAGAGGAGGCCCAGAAAGGGTTCGATGACCTTAAGAAAGCTTTTGTTTCTGCTCCAGTGCTGGTGCACGCGGATCCTGGCAAACCTTTTATCGTTGAAGCGGATGCTTCTGACACGGCGGTAGGAGCAGTATTGTCCCAACGTCACTCTGAAACTGGCCAGTTACATCCTGTTGCTTACCTCTCTCGTACCCTGAATTCAGCGGAGCAGAATTATGTGATTGCTGAAAAGGAACTGTTGGCAATAAGAACTGCCTTCCTGGAATGGAGACATCATTTAATGGGAGCAAGACATGTAGTAACTGTGTTTACCGACCATCGTAACTTGCAATACATGACTGCTGCACGTCATTTAACACCTAGACAGATGCGTTGGATGATGCATTTTGCAGACTTCGACTTCATCGTCACTTTCCGACCAGGAAAGGATAACAGAAAGGCGGACGCTTTATCAAGACAGTTCACCAAAACAGAGCAAAGCAACGCAAAGGAGGAGTCCATAATCGACCCAAAAAAGGTGATCGGAGTCACCTGTACCCAGATGTTCCTCAGAAGCGTAAATAGAAACATTCAGAATGACGCATGGAAGAAATGGTTGAATGAACACAACGAGTGGAAGATGGTTCAGGGTCTTCCGATGAGACAGAGACAGCTGCTGTTGCCCATCCAATCCTTAAGAAAACAAGTGTTCCAGTGGTGCCATAGTACGCCGTGCGCTGGCCATAATGGTTTCGGTAAAACCTTGGAGAGGATTTTAAGACAGTTTTGGTGGCCTAATATTCGGAAGGACGTGGCTGAGTGGGTGGCTGAATGTCCTATCTGCAGTCAAATGAAGGCGCAACACTCTAGACAGGCTGGTTTGCTACAACCCCTTCCCACTCCCGAGTTACCTTGGGAAAACATTTCCATGGATTTTGTAGTGGGCATGCCTAAAGATCAGGGGTGTACTGCAATTTTGGTGGTGGTTGACTATTTAACTAAGATGGCTCATTTCATCGCTTGTAAACAGGTTCCTTCAGCTAGCGGGTTAGCCAGACTTATTCTCACTAACATAGTACGGCTACATGGGTTACCCCGAGTGATAATATCAGATAGAGGCAGCCAGTTCACAGCACGGTTTTGGAAGACATGGTGTAAAGCCTTAGGAATTGCATCTAGTACCTCCACCAGTTTCCACCCCCAGACCGATGGGCAGACCGAAAGGGTTAATCAAACTCTGAAGCAGTATCTGAGATGCTATGTTGAGGTCACCAAGGAAGACTGGGTGGATAGATTATGGCTAGCTGAAATAGCGTATAACAGCGCGGTACATGGCTCCACCAAGACCGCTCCGTTTTACTGCACCTATGGTTTCCATCCTAATTTCTTGCCATTTCACCATCCTGCATCAAACACCCATGTCCCAGAGGTACAAGACAGGATACGGAGTATTCATAAGACATGGCAGCATGTCAAGAGCCAGTTAAGACAGTCCAAAGCGAGGTACAAGGCCTATGAGGATAAGCACAGACGAGCGGGGCCCGTATACACGGTGGGTGATTACGTCTGGTTGTCCACCAAAAACATACGCTTTAAGCGTTATAGTGTGTTCAATCCCAAATATATAGGCCCGTACAAGATCATTAAGCTCATTAATCCTGTGGTGGTTAAACTGGCTCTGCCATCCTCCTTACGCATTCATCCTGCCTTTCATGTGTCTTTGGTGAAACCCTCGAGAATGCACAGAAAACCGGTGCATGCTGAGATCGCTGTGGATAACGAAGAAGACTATGAGGTGAGAGGAATTGTGGACTCTAAGATATACCGCACCAGATTGTGGTATTTGGTGGCTTGGAAGGGTTATGGTAATGAAGAAAACTCCTGGGAGCCTGCATCCAATGTCCATGCACCCAGATTTGTGAGGATGTTCCATCAACGCTTTCCGACCAAACCTTGTCTCTGTCAGTGTTCTTCGGGAGAGGGATGTACTGTCAGATCTCACAGCGGAGGCTAGGCGCGAACCCTGCCTTGAGACGCGATCTAATACCAAAAAACTACATTTCCCATGTTTCCAGGTACTGCGCGCGCGACGCCCGTGTGATGACGTCACACGCGCAGAGAACATTACCGGCGAGGAAACAGAAGGCGCCGCCGTTGATTCTGGTTCCGATCCTGATCTTGGTGAAATCGTGAGTTTCCAGTGTATCCTTTACGAGTGTACTGTACCGGCTGGTGAGTGCAATAGAAGCTTTCCGCTTCTGTCTAGGGGTGGCGTCGGCTGGCGCTTCCCATTTCAGTGGAGTTCTCGGCTGAGGCTCTAGCGTTTCACTGGCTAGTGAGACGCCGGTTTCCTGGCAGTGTGTACAGTGTTAGAGGGTTCAAAGATTTTCTTGGGAACACTGTTTTCTGTGAACTGCCATTCCTTGCTCTGGGTTCATCCTGAATTCAGACTTACAGGGCTATTGATCTTTCATACACCCCCCGTGCAATTGCCTTGTGCTTAGGGGGTACAACGGACTTACCTGCATAAGAGACATTGTATTCCAAAGGTGCATATTCTGTGGTTCACCAGCCAAACGGATGACATTGTTGGTTTAGCTTTGTTGGTGTATCTCTATCACTTCAGGACCCAGGACTTTTGTAGTACTCCTTGTGTACAGCAGAGTGTATTGTCAGGTGAATTAACCGGGCAATGCAAATTAGGGAGTGAAGACAATAACTGTTGTCTCCTTTTCTTCCTTTCTGACAACAGGGGCTTATGAGCTTCGCCTGGCAGGCTAACTTCCATACTGACCCCTGTTGAAGCCCCATTTTACATTTCCGTTGGTATGTAGTACTGTGTAATGTGTAATGTATTATGGATCTTGCTGAGTTAAGATACTGACCATAGGTTCTTGTATTCTAGACTTATCATCCTATTCAACCTTTTATGATTGCCAGGCAAAGCCTCCCACTTATTCCTACCCGGTATAACTCAGTCTATTCACACAAGGGTGGGGCAACAGGTTTTTGCACATTGCATTGCATATTTAGTCTGTGCTTGTCTCATGGTGCCTTGTTCTCGTTTCAGCTTCCCTTCCCCGCTGTTCCCACCCTTACCTTCCTGATAATCCCTCGCTCGATCATTCCTGTGCGTCTGTTCCCATTCAGACCCAGGGGCTGTCGAGAGGTGGACCCTATAGAGCATCGTGAGATCCTGAGGACTGTTGGACCTGACAGTTACAACTTACTCAGTGGGCAAATTGTGTCAGAATTGGCTACAACATTCCACATTAGCTGCAGTTAAACTACATCTATCCCAATTAAATGATAATGTGGATTTAAATGATTTTATAAAAGGCCCAGCTAAGGGTAGAACTAAACGGTGGATTTATGCGATTTACAATGAAATTTGGAAATTTTCGCAAATTGAGGCTGCTAAACCACTAAGGGCTATTGACCAAGCTAATTTGGAAAAAGTGCTTGCAGTTGTCGATAACAGTATTAACATGCTTTCTTCCTATATAATATTGTTTCTTCTGTTGTTGACATTGTGAATGATGAGGTGTCTGTATTATACCATGGTCAAATCAATTGCATTCTGTAATGCAGTTTGCATGGACACTACAGACTCTTAAGGCGGGCCGTGTGCCCTGGAGTTACATGAACGTGTCCTCCCTCTTTGCCCCATTTAATTTGACTGACAAGCAGCGCATGCTTTTAATGCGTGATGCATCATTTTCTATGTTACATATTGAAAGGTTAGAATCTTTACCGTTTTCTGTCGTTGAGGCCACTGCTGCAACGTGGCTTATCCATGGATTAATTACATTACCATTTGCGTTGTACAAATTTACTAATTGTATGCGGTATATTGCAATAGGGCGATATGACCCACTAGGCAGTGCATTCCTCCATGAGGCATGGTCTCTACCATACACATACAGATGTCTAAAGGATGGAAAGGAAGTGAATCTTAATGGTGAAGAATGCACGCAGTCGCCTGACCGTTCATTAATATGCAGACACATCCAGTTACACGGTTCTTTTAATCAGGACCAGCCTAATTTAGCCTGTGTTTTGAAAGGCACATCAGTTCCGGCGATAGTTCCCACATTTAAATTATTGACAAATGGTAGTTATTTGCTTTTGAATAACGAAGAATGTTGTGGTTTAATTATCGGTATCGCTTATGTGGTAACTGTATCAGAACGTGTGGTGTGTTGCAAAAATGTTCTATATCCTCCCACACATTGGAATTCAGATGTTTCCATCTGGCTGCGCATCCCAACCTTGAAAGCGGAGTTCAATGGTATAAGTAGAATAAGAGCCCTTTTGTCTCAAAAAGAAGTGGCCCTGAGCTCGGCCCGTGAAAATTATGTCCTTCACATAGCTAACACAAGCACAGAGGTGCAGGCACTTTTAAATACTGACTTGCCATTTCATTTTTGCAAGCTGATTCATCAAATCTTTAATGTCTCCTCCACGTCGGGGCTCGCTCATTTTTTAAAATTAGTTAGCAGTGGTCTCGTGACTACCTTTGAAAAAATATTTGGTGTCATCCCGCGTTCTTTCATTCTATATTTTCAAGTTTGTTTGGCGGATTCCCTGTTTTGCTAGCTTTGGCTGCAGGCATTTTGATATTGTTTTGCTTTATAAAACATGGATGCACATCCTGCACAAGAAGTCGCTCAACTCCTCCTGACACTGTTTCGTAACTGGATGCTTGATTACTATGGCACCCTGCCGCTTGCGACTTTAAGCACGGCATTTGGATTATCGTTTCGATTTTCCTATTTTACATGTGTCCAGCCTGTGTTTCATTGCCTGAGCTGCGATTTCGACTGGGCCATTGATTTGTGTCTCTGCTTGAAGGTATCTCCTGACGTCGATTTTAATCACCTGATGAGCCCCGTAGTTGTTCACGAGTTGGTTTGTTCCGGTGAAAGGATTATGGCCTTGGCAGCGATGCATGGACTAATGGGTCAGTGGGACATACTCGCGGCAGCGCATGAGTTTCTGGCACATAGCGTTCTTGAGAACCCACCGAGTTGTCCTCTGATGTTGCTAGAGGGTCTGGTGCTGGAGGAGCACGTATGTTCTTTCCCATTGCTTAATTGGATGGCTGAACTGTTTTCGGATGATGACAGTGATTTCATGTTGGAAGCTGTTGCTGACTATTTTGCATATTCTGTCCAATCATGAGATGCCTTGGAGACTTTCATTATTATGACACGTGATTTTTGATCTATTTGAAAGGTGCCTTTTTCTTACGAACATTTGAATTTATACAACCCAGGCCTATAACTTTGTACTTCAGAGGCCTTGAGTTGAAGACTTTTGATAAAATGTGTTTGGCCACTATAGGCATTCATACACATTTTTATATATTTAGCTTAGCTCAATATTGTTGAACTCTGCTTTCATGTTATGCCTCTATTCTAGTGTTGGCTTTCCTTTTTTTTGACCGTGCTCGGATCATTGGGGGGGTGTCATATAGATGCTTCTTTTCTATATACTGTGTTAAGTTAGCATGAGTTTATTAAGTGTTTAAACGCCATATTTTCCTTCGGCTTCAGTTTGCACACAACACATAATTGGTATTGTAGCTTTCAACCTAGACGAAAGATGTGATTTATTTGAGAATAATATGTTATTACTCTGATATCAGTTGTGCTTGGTACACTGTCTGCACAGTGAGTGCTGAACCCTCTAAGAATAACTCGACACAAGGTTGCTGGGAGGTCTGATCTTCGCACCACATTAGACATAACACAAATACAGTTGCTGCCAACATTGGGCTCTAAGCGGGTTTAAGATAGAGTTGCTGGAAATGCAAAAACACACTTGATGATGCATCGCATGCAGAGAGCTGGTGGCAGATGATGTGATCCTCTCCTCCCGAGATTTAGAGGTATGGGCCCGCCCTACTAAAACCCAAAAGAGACCTTCATAGATATAATATAATATGCTAAATAGGGAGGGTGAGAAATAGGTGTTGTTAATTCCTATTAATTTCAGCATTATAATATGCTATCACCGTTTGCTTACTATGGACTAGTGACTATGCTGATAACTTTGATTCTTATAATATGTTTGCTAGTATTATATATGATACCGCGTTTGAGAACCTTGCATTGAATAATAAATATTTCAAATGTACACATGTCCTCTTTTACTCCAAGTTCTGGTTTGAAATGATTGTAGAGCGAAAGAGTGTTCATGTGTTCCACGATACCTGAGGTAACCTAAGTTCATGTTCTGGTTTGTCTAAAGCATTGGGAGTTTGTTATGACCAATGAGACACTGTAGCTAGCTCAGTAAGGGGATTTTGGGTACTGAGGTGAGTTTTGGGTCCCCTAATTCACTGAGGTTCCAGATCTCTATGCACAGTTCTGTAGGAGAACGGAATCCCTGCTACACCACGTCACTGGTTGTTTGTGCTCAATCTCCTGATGAAAGCAGCGCTTGCATCGTGTTGTTCACGTTGCTCCTGTAAGCCCAACTTTCAGCTGAAAGCAC
Organism: Lissotriton vulgaris; assembly: GCF_964263255.1. Taxonomy (NCBI): domain Eukaryota; kingdom Metazoa; phylum Chordata; class Amphibia; order Caudata; family Salamandridae; genus Lissotriton; species Lissotriton vulgaris. The sequence continues at coordinate 96,252,061 of NC_141695.1, forward strand.
GTAAATACGACGTTGGTGGCCATTTTAGGTAACATCACCATGACAACACCACAGAAGGTCATTGGATCAACATTTTGGATCAGAGCTTCTTCTTGTATTCATTATTTATACGAATTTATCGTTTTTGTGAACATTTTGTTTAAGGTATATTGGAAAAAGGGAAAAGTATATTTTTGCGCAACTCAAAAGACAGACTGCCACACTGGTGTATATTGAGTTTTTCTTCATATTACGCATTGTGGGAACTAGTAGAGGTACCTGCGGAGAAGATTAGCTTACTGAACTTCCATATTTCTTGACCTGGGACTTTTTTATTGGTATGTCAATCTTATTGTTTTTTTTTAAGATCTCGGGTGAGAGAGTTCGCTCACCGGCGTTTGCTCACATACATTGTCACTTTAACTGTTTGAGAATAACTACATTATATGTCTATGATAATTTATGCAAGAATTGAAGTAAGACTGTAATGTGTTTGTTGAATTTATTTAAGTCATCGTCATGTGCTCTGTTTCATACCATTTTTGTTTTACTCACACTTTAATTTTGTGCTTTTGTTATGTGGTATACATTTAGTGAGAGTTTCACTTGTTCTAGTTTAGGTTGATCTTGAAATCGCTAGTGTATTAAGTTTATACTTTTCCTGTAGGGTAGTTGTGTACAGGACCTGGTATCCATACATTCAGTCTAGTCTTCAGTGTGGGTGGTGCGCACACCCTTCTCACTGTTTCACCCTACATGGTCTTTGTTTTGTGCCTAGCTTCAGCATTACCATCTACTTTTACCACATTGTCATCTAGTCGTGTGAGTTGTTGTTTTCTCCGTACCTTTATTGTGTTTACTCATCTATTTGTAATGTACAGTGGTTTGTGGACCCATATTTTGTTGTTATGCGCATTGGGCTCTGTACCCACTTTTATTGGAATATGCGCGATGGAAAGTTGATCCATGTTTTGGCCTCTTTGTTGGGCAGTGATCCATTCCTTTGGCATGTGTTTTGGGCTGTGCACCTATATTCTGTTGTTATGCACATTGATCTCTGTACCCAATTTTACTTGGTTATGCGAGATGGGCAGTGGACCCATATTTTCGCATCTGTTTAGTTGTGCTTTGGGTAATGTACTAATACTTTGGCCTCTGTTTAGTTGTGCTTTGGGTAATGTACCCATACTTTGGCCTCTGTTAAAGTTGTGCCTATATTTTTTATCTGTCTTTGAAATACAGGTTGGGCCTTGTACCCATCTTTGATTATTATTGTACAATGAGTCATGTCTCTTTCACTCTTGTACCTTTGTAATGAATTGTCTACTCGACACTTGTTTATTATGTATGCATCATTTAATGTGTACCATGAGTTCCCTAGTGTAGGATACTTAATGGTTTGGTATTTACACTCCGCGGGTGTTCCCCATTCTATAAGTCCTGCACAGTGTTCTGTTTTGTCTGTGGTGTGTACAAATGGGTGATTAGTTTGAATTTTACATCTTCTAAATTTCTACTTTTCTCCCAAACCCACACATTTTTTTTTGTGTACTTTCTGAGTATGTTAGCAAGGCACATCCCCAAGGCACATCCCCTTCCCAAGGGAAGGGAATGTGCATTGCTATATCTTCTTGTTTGCACCCTTTCCTTGCTGGTTATCTGTACTTTTTCTTTCTTCCTCTGTTCTTCTGCAATATGTACTTACCTTATCCTGCTCCAGAAATCTTTTTTACTTTCATTCTTCTCCATGGTCACATTGATTTGTTTGCAATGTTGTATCATTTCTTTTACAGATATATGTTACTCTCGCACAGGGTTATAACTAATTTTTGTTGATTGTTTCCTTAAGGAGAGAGGATATGTAGTACTTACATTTCTGCTGCTCAGCCAGTATGCATGTGTGTATGTATGGAACGTTGGAATGCTTGATGACCGTGTGGAATGTTGGTGTGCCTGGTGGACTGGAAGAATAACAGTTGGTGAGAGTGGGCTGAGCAGCGATGATGCAGCTCCTGGTGGGGTTCTGAATTAGCTATGAACTAGCCTTCATCTTATTATCACCATCTCATGTACCTGTAACTACCATCTTGGAACTTCAAATAAACCTCTACTTTTACTTACCTCGTGACTACGATTATGTTTGCAACAAAAACGTTAAAAATGCAACTTTCTTCTATCTTCTTAATGAGGTCCTTGGTCCATATTCCTCCTCCCATCCTCGTCGCCATTTTTAAAGATGAGATGGACCAAATTAGCAGGTAATGTCAAGGATTTATTTAGAAGAAATGCAGCAACCCTCAACAGCTGTTATCCACAGCTCTACACCTCTTCTTCTGCCCCAACCATTCTAGAAGTCTAACCAGTTGCTAGGATACATTTGTAATGGTACAACTTCATGTAAACATATACAAATAACTATGTACAAGTCAATCACAGCAATATGTAAGAATACAACATGTATCATCTGGGGAGGTCTGTAGCACGTTTCCAAAGGTCAAACTCGCTTTATCAGTCAGTTACTTACATTACAGACCTTCTGCCCAAGTGGACCAAGTTTATAAAAGCTTGCACGAGGGAGTATGGCCTATCGCCACTCAAACAACCTGGTAAGATTGCACAGTGAGTTTGTGCATCCCCAGCATGGGACTGTAAATTATGCATGTGAATTCCGGCTGGGCTGCCTCAGTCTTTCATTCTTCCAAATTTGGTGAAATGAGTACCCGTTGGTGACTTGTATCAGTTTCGGCCACATGAAAGCTTAAAATCCTCCTATAGTGACTTGAGATATTTTCCTGAGCTCGGAATGTCTCTTCCTCAACTTAGTTAGGGACCTAGCTATCAATTGTGCAGTCGGTGCTGTGGAACCGGGGCTGGGGGACCGCAGAGGCACTCTGGATGCTACTCATCTTTTAACATCCAACCCATGGAAAGGGAGACATTTTCCTTGCTTGTACCTAGACCCATGGCATCCTTCCTGCGCATTGGAATGCATGCTGTCTTAAATGTAGTGACATCGGAATGGTCCCTAACTTCGAGGGTTGCCTCACGACTCCTGTTGCGAATTTGTGTAGTGGTGCGCTGCGCAGTGTGGCAGTATGAGCCTGCTCAGAGGGCCTTCAATTTTCTATACGGACTAGCCGGAAGGGTGCAATCGCATATTTAGGAACCATGTGCCTCATTTATGAAAAGTGACGCATCCTTGCGTGAAAACAGCGATGCGTCACTTTTCACTGCGCCCTCCTTGCTACACCAATGATGCGTCATATTTACAGTATGATGCATCATTGCGCAAGGAGTTACAGATACGTCAGTACTTCTGACGTATCTGTATGGCGCAAAAGTGACGCATTGCTGGAGTGTGTCACAAAAGTGACGCAACTCCAGCAATGTATCCTTTCACATGGGGCAAGCCCCATGTGAAAGGGCCTGTGTCAGTCTTACGCCTGCTGTGAGGGGGCTTACAAAGTGACGCATCTACCTAGATGTGTCACTTTGTAAATATGGCGCAACAAGGCGGAATTTTTTACGCCACTGGTGCGTCACAAAAAGTGACACACCAGCGGCGTAAAAGTGACGCACAGCCTCATAAATGAGGCCCCATAGGTTTTATCACGAGCCTACACGAGTAGCAGAGCCGGAGGCCAAGTCACGTAAATAAATTAAAGAGTGAAAAAGGTAGGCCACGACAGTACACTGTTATGTCGTTTTTGGAGACACCGCCCAGCATGAATTCCACGGCACTGCCCACAAAAAAACACTGTGACAATTAGCGCAGACTGCTGTTGAGTCTATTATAGCATCAGCTTGGGGTAATTGCTCACAATAAACTAAAACCTGTGATACCTCCCCTTGAGTGACATTGGTAATGTGCTACACGTCTTAGTGCTCCCAAATGGTACACCCCATTGATTTCTAGAGGGCAGGCTGTGTGCTGGACAGGAAAGCCTGATAAATGGGTTAATTGGCGTCACATGGCAGACCCGGGCAAATTCTTCATATCGGGTAATGTGGAGTGGTTTGAGCTCAAAGTCCAGTAAGAAGGAAACGTTATCCGTTTTTAAGCACACACAGGCTGTTATAGTGTGCGTGTGTGTGCATGCGTGCGTGTGTGTGTGTGTGTGTGTGTGTGTGTGTGCGCGTGTGTGTGTGTGTGTGTGTGTGTGTGTGTGTGTGTGTGTGAGAGAGAGAGAGAAAGACCATGTGTCCATAATTCCAAGCAAAAGCTCGGACTCACTAGTCTCAGAGAACATAGAGAATCACAGACCCGTTCTGTGCTGGGGTTAATAATCGTGATAGATCTCACATGGCGTCAGAGTTACTGATCTTAAACAAACTCTTGATCATCATATCAAACGCCTTGACTGCTGTGGCTAGTACAATTAATGGAAAATAATACACCCGCTGTAGAATACAGTAAATAAGCAGCTCAAATCACCATAGCCCTGTCTCAGCCACTGCCAATTCCCCCTCTCCCCTTTGGGAGGTTTCAGCCCTGATCAGTGAATACACACAAAGTGAAAGCATGCCAAATACCGGTTCCCAACACCCACTTTGGTGGTACAAACCACAGACCAGAATAATGTTACAAGGATAGGCACATTGAAGCAGGAGCTGTATCAGCGAGATGTATTGGGCAGTCTTAGTAACATGAGGAACAGAAAAGAAGGAGCAACAATCCACTGTAATCAAACATTGGCCGCATGCGCGTGAGGAGCCGCGAGAGGCGATCTGTGGTGGGGGAGGGGGAGAAGCGGCAGTTGTGTGCACGCAAAAGTGAAACTGATCGCGATCAGGCACTGAAAGCTGGAGGGCTGCGTGCGTGCTCGTGCGCGTAACCGCAAGCTGGTGGCCGGCAAAAGCCTCTGGTGGCACTTTTAAAAGCCACTCACTAAATGTCTTGCCAGTTCAGCGCATGCGCTTGCTCTAGCGAGACCTAAAAATGTATGGTTTCAGCTCTTCACCAAGAGACCAAGTGAAGAGAGCTTTGATTGGGTGGTGACAAGACTGGGACAGAGGCCGTACATAATTTAGTTAGTTTAAAAAAAACCTTCAGGAATATAGAAAAAAAACACAGTTTGTGAAATTTCATGTACTTGTATAATTTTTCGTGCTGGTCTCCGGAAGTTTAGTACAATTTTCACTGTTTGTTACTATAAATCTTACTTCTTTTTCTCAAGGCAATTTGAAACTTTTTTCACACGTTTTCATGATTTTCTGCTGATTTGGACAGCCTCTAAATATAATTCCCATGATCCCTCCGAGCCACCTGGACCACGCATTGTGCAAACTGTGCCCCTGGTATGTTCAAGGTAACAACACATCCCACTGGCATCTTAGCGGTCCTATCTTGCTCACTGCTTTAGGTCAGGACTGGATTACACCCCTTTCCCTCTCACACACACTTCACATTCTTACACACACACACATACACACGCACACACACGCACACACACGCACACACACGCACACACACACACACACCTCCTCCTACAGAGACTCCCATGCTGTACCTGCTCCTATGTACCTCAGGGTGTGTCTTTGGGAATTTAGATGCTGCGCTATCTCTAGAAGAGCTCTGCTGCTTGAAATGACCCTACAGTACAGCTCTTCACTAGAAGTTTTAGTGCAACTCTGCCTACTCTGTCACAACCAACTGCAAGTGCATTAGGTGGTATCTGACTTTAACAAGCATTGGAAATGCAATAGGTCTTGGTATTGCTTGAGTAAGAGCTATTGGCATTGTAAATGGCAATGTCCTTTACCTATGTGTTATGTAGTGTATGTTTGCAGTGTGTAGTCGAATTATGTGGGTTGGATTGGACTTGTTAGTTGTGGAATAGTGTGGAATGGAATTGAAGTGGTGTCATAGAGTGGTATTTGTTAGTGCGCTGATGACATTCTTCGTAGGCTGGTCCAGGTGGTAGTGGTTACTGTAGTGGTAGTTAGGCTGGTGGTAGGTATGGTGGTGAAGGGGGGTGGTGGTGGTGGTTGATAGGGTGTCACGTAAGGTTAGTGTGAAGTTTTCTACAGCTCCCCTTCACTGCGGGCCGTATCTTATCTAGGGACATTAGTCTCACCTTCTTAACAGGATCTGTCATGAAGGTTTTACCTCTGGGCTATTTTTACAAGCCAGTCCCTTATAGGGACTTGTCTGAAAATGGCCCCAGGGTATCCCACAGAGGAGGGTGGTCAAATAGACTAGCTCCTAGACAACAGCCTATTTCTATGGTCTACCCACCTTCTGAATCAGATAGGCAGTTTTGTACAGCCCACACACTGGCGTTAGACAACAGATTTGTTGCTCTAACTGGCATGGAGGATTGTGATTGACTGAGGGTCCCTATACCTTCTGGGCCAGAGCCAGTTACACTTTTCCAGTCTCCAGGGGTGACAGCTGTGAGGCAGCCAGTTGTGAGGCCTAAAATTTCCTTTCTTGGAATATTGCAGGGTTGGCCAACAAGCTCCAGGATCCACGGTGGGTATGTTATGTGAAGCAAAACACGGTAATTAGCCTCCAAGAATCGTGGTCAGTGAATTGTGATCTATATCTGGAAGGCTACATGGCCTTTTTTGTCCTGGCCACTCCATCGGTGAGTGGAAGACCAAAGGGTGGCCTAGTCATATATATTCCCATGGCTGTTGATTGCAAGTTGTAGGTGATGCCAACTACACACCTGGAAATACTGGCATTGTCAGCCAAAAGGGGGGATATCAGATGGGGAATTGTTCATTTTTACAATTCAGGGGCTTGTCCGCACGAGGCTTGCAACATTACTACTCTGAGAATGACTATAAAAAAATTTTGGGCCCTAGCTTTCATAACCTTTTGGTTTCTGGTGATTTTAACATACACCCCTGTAGTAATCCAATAACATCCTGCATCTCGGCATTGGGTTGCCCCGGTGTTGTAAATAAATAATCCAAGGTGCAAGCCAGGTGGTAGTTCCGAGTAGTTCCTTTATTGGTTTCAGTTATAGTTGTAGAAGATGAAGGTAGGATGGTAAATAGGATAGAAGTAAAGATGTACAGGATGTACAGCCCCACCAGGAGCAGTCTCCCTCTGCTCAGCCTCTCATCCTCCAACTGACGCTCTCCACCAGTCCACACACCAACATTCCATGACATCACACATTATTCTCCTGCCATGCAGGCTGAACAGAGAGAGCATTGATGTGAAGAAAGAAGAGGGGAATTAACCATTACAACATATCCTCTCTCTTCACAACAAAAGGCAATAGAAGAATAAGAAGTAAAGAAACAGAAGAAATACAAATTCATTGCAATAAAGGAATGCAATAATGCGATGATATAAAATGGAACATAGTGCAATGATGCTAAACAATGAAATGCAAAGTAATAATAATGAAAATGCAAGCAAAGAATGCATAATGAAATATAAGCAACTTAATGGCACGCACACCATCCCCATCTCTCTCAAAGGAAGGCAAAACAAGACCTGTGCCACGAAAATACCCACACTGAAAGAGACAATACGTCACAAGCAAAAGAAAGAAGAAGAGAAACGCACGCACAACATAAGTGCACCTGACGTCTCAGGCTCGCCTATGTGTAAAAGATCCAATCATCGGCAACAAAAAGAAAGATGGATAAACAAGAGCTGTTAAGTAAACAGCGAACCAGCGCTGAAACTTGACTGGACCATAACCAGAATGTATAAGAATGCATGTGTGACAACTAGTACTCAACAAAGAAGACACCAATGGAAAAAAGGGATACACCTAACATAAATAACAAGTAACGGGATACACTCACCCGTAATCAAAATACCGGGATACACTCACCCGTAATCAAAATACCGGGATACACTCACCCGTAATCAAAATACCGGGATACACTCACCCGTAATCAAAATACCGGGATACACTCACCCGTGATAATAGTAAATTGCAGGGTTACCCTCACCTGTAGAAATATGCACTAACTTGTAGATAATATCATTCAAGCAATGAGATACACTCACCCAAACATTCAAGCAATGAGATACACTCACCCTAAAGCCAAACAAGATTAAAAATACCAGAATTACACTGTGCGCACAGGAACTCAAGAAATACAGAATAGCACAGTAACTAGTGTAACATGTCATCATATCATGTGCACTTACTTAAAATGCATGAATATCAACACTTTAATAAAATACAAGTTAAAATAATGTAATGTAATACCGAATCATGCCAAAAGATGGCAAACTCAACCTACTTTAAATAAAATGTAAACTCTGCAAAAAGTTAAACACCATGACCCCACATTTAACCGATCATTTCTTAATAGCTAAATAAAGAGATAGCATAAATAAGAAACTGGAAGTCCAAACAAAATAAAACATCACATAAACAAAATAATAAATTAAAATAATAAAACGTAGTCACCGTAGTCTGGGGTCGATGGAAAACTGAGACAATAGCATTTATTGTAGAATCATGGTGGAAAAGTCTTGAAAGGTGACATCGTGCTTGTAAAGTCAATATAATATTGTGAGTAGAAGAAAAACGCTCACCTCCCAACAAGAATACTAAACACTACAGTCACCAAATACTCCTCCAAGATTGCGTCGAACATGAAAGACTGAAAGACCTGCAGCAGCGGCATAATGTCCGTCTGTGTACAAGGCAGGTATTCAAGTGACGTGGTCGGCTTTGCATGGACGCAGGCGCAGGCGTGCCGGATGGCTAGAGGAGAGTACGTGCACCAAAACGTCTGTAGAAGGTGTAGGCAGACGTCATAGAGGATCGAAGGAAGGCTCGAGGAGCAGGTGAGGCAGCGCGAGCTGTGGTTAGCCTTTTTTTAAAAATACATTAAGACAGTTTAAAGATGCACTTAAGCCAGCAAATAAAAGTAGAAATCTGTTCAAAATACCACGGTCATCGTATACAAGACCTCCATGTAGATGCACAAGTGTTGTCATTTCCAACTAGAGAAAAACGTGTACTAACAGTTTCCTTTCCAGCTAGCCACTCATTTGGTTCGTTGCTCGGTTGTTTGTTTTCATATATTCGAGTTATGCTGTGCGATATATATTACAAATGATTTTGAGTTAAGATATATCACTCGCCTTCAGCAATGCTCAGATTGTTAAATACGCTAGCTCAGACAGCAGGTTAAAAGGCACAACCATTACGTAAATCAACATAAGTGCTCACCAGCGGTGTCGGTTGTCGTCATAAATCAAATCACCGTTGCTAGTGTCCAAAACTTGTCTTTGGCTCACATGTTATCCCAGAGCAATTAAAAGCAGTCCCAATATGTATAAGATTGCGAAAATAGTATAGAATCTGGCAGGGTAGTTTAAGCCTGGCCGGTGTGAAAGGCCACTGGTGGGGCTGAAGCTGCCAGTTTTATTAGAAAGTACTTAAATATTTATGTATATGCTTAAAGTTTGTAATACGTACGTTGCAGATTCTTTAGTAGATTCTTTAGTTGATGTTTCAATGTTCCTTGTAGAAGATATAAGTAGGTTCAAGAGTCCAAACGTCGCCAAAATGTTGTAAATAAATAATCCAAGGTGTAAGCCAGGTGGTAGTTCCGAGTAGTTCCTTTATTGGTTTCAGTTATAGTTGTAGAAGATGAAGGTAGGATGGTAAATAGGATAGAAGTAAAGATGTACAGGATGTACAGCCCCACCAGGAGCAGTCTCCCTCTGCTTAGCCTCTCATCCTCCAACTGACGCTCTCCACCAGTCCACACACCAACATTCCATGACATCACACATTATTCTCCTGCCATGCAGGCTGAACAGAGAGAGCATTGATGTGAAGAAAGAAGAGGGGAATTAACCATTACAACACCCGGCATGATGGATTTTCACTTTGAACATCACCCTCAAGGGGAACTGTTGAACAATATGCTAAATGAATTGGATATGGTGGCTACGATGCCCTTAACTGACCCGCGCACTAAGTTTCCTGTGCCAACTTTTAAAGGGCACGGTAGGGGATCATTTATTGATTTTTTTTTAATTTCTTCTTCTTTGCAATCTTCTTTCAATTGTTTTAATATTGCGGAAAGTGAATTCAGTGACCTTAATATTTTAACAGTTCACATGATGGGCCCACTATCAGCAAAGATTGGGGATGCTCCAAACAGGGGTGCTCTGAGTCTGACGGATGGGAAGCGTAGACTAAAATGGTCCCAGGTGTCCCCAGACAGATTTTATAATATGGTAAAAACATCTTGTGCCCATGAATTGACACTATGTATATCTGAGAGGTCCACTCCTAATGAGATTCTTGGCGCATATGAGTCAATAGCACGAAAACTGGGTGAATTGTTATGTCCTCCAGCCAGAGGAAACGCCTCACAAGGCCCCAGATAGTTTGATTCCCACAGTTCCAAAGCAGCTAAGATGTTGAGGGAAGCTCTGTCAGCTAAACCAAGAATTCAATCTGAGGTTTGTGCCTGTCGTAAGGAGTACAAGTTAGCCCTGGCTAAACGGAAGGGAGCCCTGAAGGAAGAACTCTGGAAGGAGCTGATTGACTCTAGCACTCTTAGGAACAGTTTGAGGTTCTGGAGTGTTGTGAATAGGCCCCTGTTTGATCAGGAAGGGGGGCTTTGTTTCACACATCACAGAGGCGGAGTGGGTACTTCATTTTAAATCTATGTTTGACTGCCCTCTTGAGCCTAATCATAGAGAAACCCAGGACAGGAAGGACTCTGTGATAATTTTTGAAAGGGGTGAGATCCTGGAAGGTATAGGATATCTATTAACAAAGCTCCAGGCCCAGATGGGATCCCCCAGACCTATACAAGTCGGACCCCCGTTTTGGGCCCCGATACTAGAGTCAGTATGTAATGCTGCGGCAGAAAATGGCTGTCCCCAGTCTTGGGCTTCTTCTACCATAATCCCTGTCTTCAAAAAGGGCAATAGAAACAGTATCCACTGCTACAGACAAATTTTGCTTATTGACTCAGTGGTCAAAGTGGTAGGACACGTCCTCTTACAGAGATTATCAACTTGGGCAGAGGAGCATAAGATCTTGTCGGACGTCCAGTATGGTTTTCGGCTGGGTCGCTCCACCATTGCTCAGTGTCTCAAAATATCCTTGATACTGAGCAAATATATTGTTGCTCGCACCGGAACTATCCATCTTGCATGCATGGACTTGTCATCTGCATTTGACTGTGTAAACAGGGACAAACTGTGGCAGTCCATGAGGGTAATGGGGGTGGAGAATAGTATTGTCAATTTTCTCGAGGACCTGCATATTTCGACTAAAGCTAACGTCAGGTTCTCACAAAATTTGCAGGTCACAAGGGACTTTGAGATTAAGAAGGGAGTCCGGCAAGGCTGCATCCTGGTACCTTTTTTATTCCATTTTTATATAAATGAACTAGATAGTGTACAGAGTGCAACAGGAGCTGATTTTCCCTGCGTAGGACAGCAGGGCATACCATTCCTGCTTTATGCGGACGATGCCGTCCTAATATCTAGGACTGAAATGGGTTTACAATCCCTTTTAATCGCATTTTCGAGATTTATGACAGAACGGGACTTGGCCATTAATAATTCGAATTCTTATGTCATGAAAGTAAGGCAACAAATGAAAAAGAGTTTCCAGTTTAGTGTTGGCGATGCTAAGATCCCCTGCACGAATGTATTTTCCTATTTAGGGGTTTTATTTGACGATCAACTAAAATGGGGCCCCCTAATTCAGAGGAAAAAAGGGGATCTGGCTCGGGTCAATGCAGCAACTTTTAACTTTGCCTGTAAAGTAGCGAAGAAACCAACAGGAGCTAAGCTACAAGTGTATCAAGCAAAAAGCTTAGCCATAGAGACATATGGTAGTGTAGTAGTAAATAACTTTTATTCGGTTTCCAAATTTTAAAGGAACCACAAAAAGTAGATATAAAAATCATCATACATAGTTTAAAAAGAACAAGAGTTCATTCCAAAGATATAAAAGAATAAATAACTGTAAAAATGTTAAAACAGTAGGGCTACAATTAGTCTTGATTGCGACGCATTTTTAAACAGGTTTTAAGAAACATGGCAATACATTTAGCACTAAATACTGTTTCTAAATGTTGTAACGCCAAAAGGGCAGGACGACATCTTCTCAAACGCAAAGATAACAATATAGGAATGATCCCACGTTTGCAGGGTGATTCATAAATACAATATTACATGGATAGTGGACTGTTCGGAGATACCATCACAAGGAAACCGGATAGATGGAATGGACCAGTCTTGTTTCTTTGGAAATATAACCAAACGATAAAATATATTGAACCTGAACAGAGTCAGCAGGTATTTTTCAAAGGTGGTCAGACAAAAGGTGATGTGCGGTTGAATGCCCTGTGTACATTGAATAGTTAAAATTTGTCGGTTGGAAACTTTGTTAATTTCTTGAGATATACGCAATTCCCTTAAATGTGACAAACATAACATTTTTAAGGTCTTTCTTGTAATAGAGGACAAGATGGAAGGTTCTTTAAAATATGTGAGAAGGTCCAAATCCTTAAAAAAGTTGTGTACAAAGGACAGCCACGGAATATCTGACCAATTATCTAGGCCCAAACAGTCTAAAATTAGTGCACGTGTTAAACTACACTGCTCTGTTGACCAGATGCGGTGCCATAATAGTATTGGCTGAATTTTAATGTAGTCGCAATGTAATCCATACCCAATTCAATATGGCAACCATACGTTAGAGAGCACTGCGGGACGGCCAACAAAAAACGAATAAAATTGTTCTCTACCCTCTGTAGAATGTCCACCGATACGTAGCCCCACACCCCAGCACCGTAAACAGCTACACTATGGCATTTTGCATGGTATATTTGCATAAGTTCTTTTGGGGGAGGCTTCCCTAATTTACGCGCGAAAGCAATAAGGGCAGACGTAGCTCTCAGGAATTGAAGGTGCCTACTACTAATGGCCTGTTTCCATGAGGAAATGTTATCAAATAAAATACCTAAGTATGGGTATGTGTTAGTACAATCCAACTTGGCTTCTTCAATGAAAATCGGTTTTATCTTGGCTGTCTTTTTACCAAAATGCATAGCAAAGTTTTTTTATATTAACCTTAAGGTCCAATGAGGCCATAAATTTGCAGTAGCGATTTAACAAAATGTGAAGTTGTATTGGGGTTCACGCCATGATCACCGCGTTGTCCGCATAAAGCAACGCAGGAATAGGACGATGGGCGATAGCTGGTAAGTCCTGACTCCCCTCTAGCATGGCCTTCTCGAGACCGTTCGTGTAAAGATTAAATAAGATGGGAGCCAGGACGCACCCCTCTCTGACTCCCTTAGTAACTGCAAAGGGGGGAGTAAGCTCATCGTTCACCCCAAATCTAACCCTAGCCGATGCTTCAGAATACAGCTCGCGTAGGAAGGATATTATCGGTGGTTCTACGCCTAGTTCCATTAGGATTGACCACAGCCTTGAGTGTGAGACTCAGTCAAAAGCTGCGGTCAAATCCACATAAACTAGGTGAAGGTTACCTTTCTTAACCCCTACATATTTCCCAATAAGAAGTGAGAGGTTCAACGCCTGCTCCACAGTGCCCAAGCCATCCCGGAAACCGAATTGCAGGTCTGTCAAGATGTTATTGGCCTCAGACCAGACCCGTAATCTATCTAGGATCAGCCGACCAGCGACTTTGCCAAGGGAATCCAGGAGGGAAATGGTTCTGTAGCATGCAGGATTGTTACGATCTCCCTTCTTAAAAATGGGCAGCAAGGTAGAGGTTGACCAAGATTTTATAAGGCCCCCTTTTAGAGCAGCTTTAATTACCCGTGTCAGTACAGGCGCCCAGAGCTCCTGCGTGTGGGTGTAAATGTCCAAAGGAACCCCATCCGGCACAGGGGCCTTACCAGACTTCAAAGATGACAGTGCGCTAACTACTTCATCATGACTGAAAAATAGATCAATGGGAAAAGTTGATGGATTGGGAGATACTCCCTCCCCACTTTCGTTTGAGTATAGACTTTCAGCTGAAAATATTTTCGAGAAGTGGGAGACCCATCCCTCTGCAGTGATTGCTACCTCAATACTGGGGCCAGGGTTCACATCAGTCAAGAAAGGTGATTTAACCACTTTCCAGAACATGAAACTATCCTTTCTATTACAGCTTTCATGAAGCTTCGCCCAGAGATCTCTTTTAATTTCTTGCCTGCATTTTTTTATTGCCAAATTATAAAGCTTTCTCAGGTTCCTAATTTCAGCTTGATCCCTCACAGGTTGGCGTAAAGCTATTTTTAGGGTCGAAAGAGCCTTGCGACATTCAGGATTAAGCCAACCTTTATCTTGGGAGAAATTCTGCTTTTGCTTACGAAGCAACTCCTCGCTAATTACCTGAGTCATATTAATGAAACCGGTCAGAATCTGCTCTGCAGAGGAATGCAGATTTAAACATGTTTCCAGCATAGGAAGGGCTCTGGTTATAACCTTTGTTGTTATAACATCCGTATCTACTTTGGACCATTTAACCGAATAGCCGTTTGTTTTATCTATGCTTATAGCTTTATGGTTTAACAACCCGAATTTTCCAGTTGTATTACGTGCGGTCTGTGCTGAGATGTTAACACTGATGGGAAATGATCACTACTAATATCATCTCCAGTTAAAAATGTGAGCAGCTGGTCCTTCATATAGTTGGAGATCAATATGAAATCAATTATGCTGTTACAACCCCTGCTGTGAAAAGTAGGGGAGAAGTCGATTGGAGGCTCTACTAATTCGTTTGCATATCCCAATCCTAGGGTAAAGAACTTTTCGTTTAAGATATTCCCCGTACTGGAATGAACAAAATGAGTTAGGGGTCTTCCGCCTTCATCGACGATGCCACAGTTAGCCTTATTATATTCTTTGCATAGGGTAATATTAAAATATCCACCCCATATCAACTTAAAAGGGGATGAGGAAAGTCCACTCCGTTGCTCGTCTAAAACAGAGGTTATCCTATTTAGGGCTTGGACAAATTCTGGTGGTGGCAAATTATCGTAAAAATTCACCACGGAGTATGTGTGCCCTTGATTCACTGAAAGTTTGAGGATCTGATAGTTCTCTTCATATGGTAGTGAAATCTGGGGTTACACTGCTACAGATTCCCTCCAGGTAGGGGAAAATGATTTCTTGAAACGATTACTATGTGTTCCGTGTGGAACCTAGAATTTAGCGGTCCACGAGGAATTGGGGGTGTCCTACCTAAGTGACACTCTTGCTCTGCATCCCCTGATTTTCTGGTTAAAGTGTTGATTGAACGAAGATTTAATCCTCACTCATTTAATGTTAAGAGAATGCATGACCCTGGATAATGCGGCTCACATCCCCTGGCTTTATTATATCAAAAGAGGGTTTGAATGGATTGGACGGGGTGCTTTATTTTCAAATCCCGATGCCATTGCCAGAAAGGATGTGTAATTAACCAAGACAGCCTTTCTGAGTAGAAGGTTGGTAGATGGGGAAGCAGAGGAGGTCCAGAAACCTAGTGTCCGGACATATCTAATGCTCAATTCAATGCCATTGACGGAACCTTATGTCATGGAGTCTCTGACAACACATGAGAGATTCCTTTTAACTAGGTTTTGGATGAATCTCTTCCACCTTCTGCTAGCAAGACCTAAGGGGGTAAACAGAGGTCAAGTGCTAGCTCCCTGCGGCTGCGGCTGAAAGTCTCCGCAGGATCTGCTGCACTTTGTGTTCTTTTGTAAACAGCATGAATTCCAGCGTAGGCATTTTTGAGTTCCTCTTTTAAAAAAAGATGAATTTTAAACAAGTTAGACCAGACCTGTGTAGCTCCAATTGTTGAAGGATGATTGTATCTTTTTTATAGTAGGGTTTTTAAAAGCATCTGTGAAATTAAGGCACTGTATGGATATGTAGAGTCTGTTTATTTAGATATGTTTTTAGCTGATTTACTGTGCGGTACTGGACCTTTTCTTTTGAATTGTGTCAATACCTTACTGTTTTTAAGTATTGTATCTGTGTAACTTTTATGGTTTTTCAAACAAAAAAACGAATAAAGTTTATGACTGACTCTATAGCTCCTAGAAAATTAAAAGGGGAGGTATTTAGTGCTTCGGGGAGCCAGAGCAAGCAGTGGGTAAAGTGCCAGCTCCATCAGCTGGGGATGGCTGCCTCTGCCTGACAGAGTGAAGCCTGAAGGGCTTCCATCCCTTTAAAACTGAAAGCCCCCACATGCCCTGGTTATGTAATAGTTTTACTACCTACCAAGCTGGTTTGCCTCTGCACTGTGACGATCTTATTAATTGTATTCCTTTGAGATCATGTTACTGCCTGAGGCAGTGCTCACAGGGCTGCTGTGCACGAACAGCTGACCTGTGGTAAAGAATTTACCGTATCTTTTTTTTAGTGACAAGTACAAGAATAGCTCAATCAAATGAGAGGCAGAGTCCGTGGTATCTGAGTCATACGGGCTTTAATTCGATGGCTCGAGCCACGGGACAAGTCAACAGGGTGTCAGGAAAAATGGCAAGACAATGTCAGGACAAGTCAACGTTATATTAACAGTGCACAATATATATAGTAAAACGGTACATTAGCATTGCATATAGGAGGCGTAACAAGTGAAAAGGAGAAGATAAGAACACATGTGCGTAGCAGGGGGCGTGAAAAAAGGCGTGTAATAGGCGTACAATGTGGGCGTAATGTGGACGTCACAGAAAGTGTCATAAGTGGGTGTATGCACAGAGGTAATCAGGAAGTGCGGATGCGCGCACAGCTAGCATGACGTGACATAGTCGTGTAACTGGGGAGAACTTTAACACTAGTAGAGGAGACAGAAGTCTGGGATGTCAGAACGGCCTGGACCTATAACATATTTGGTATCTTGTGTTTGGAGGATGTATTATCTGGAGTAAAAGGTCTCTCGGGCAGAGGCTATTCTATACTGAATGCTAGTGCGTGCATATCTGTCTACGTGTCTACGTGCGGGGCCATGGGCCTACTATGGCAACGGGAACTGTAAATTACTTGCATGGAAACAGGAAGGCTTGCTCTTTGCTCTGCAGCCGGGGATATGTTTACCTAAATCACTAGACAGGAATGTATTTTCGAGGAGGCTGAACAGATAACTTGAAGGCAAAATACTGTCTTGGCAGGCAGGCCAGGTTGAGCCAGGCACCGCTTCGCTTGGCAGGAAGTAAGGCAGAGGTCAGGGATACGTGTCCATGCTGCAGCTTTCAGAGGCAGAAAGCAGAAAGGGCTCGGAGACAGAAATCAGGGCCTAGCTCGGCAGAGCCAGGAAAAACGTAAAAGTGTACCATGTAAAAACGTTGGCATGGCATGATTAGGAACTGAATTATCGATCCATTCATGGTGGATCTGAAAGAGGACATGTTAACGTTGGACGCAAATGTATTTGCGTCTTCATATTCGGTCATGGAGGGATATTACATGTACTTTAAGCACGTACATGGAGACGTTGGGGTACACGTTAGGGGACATACTTGACCATAAAAATTTCAATTACCTCATTCCCTCCTTGTCCCCTACGTTCCCTTCAGGATATATCAATCTTCATGAGTCCATCTATCTGTTCATATAACATCATTTGCTCATCTTTTTTCATTTGGGCACGAGAACGTGGACTTGGATGGGGAATACAAGATGTGGCGCACAAGCCGCAAATCGCTGGCCCACATTGTAGACATAGACAACAACTGAATACTATGAGTAGGATTATTCCAAGGAATGATAGGACTTTCCATCCCCAGGCTGATATTAGGCATGGGCGGAAAATCCGTTCCGCTCGCGGATTTTGCGGATTTTCGGGAAATCCGCAATCCGCGAGATTTGCGAATTTCCCGCAAAATCCGCAAATCCGCGAGCAGCGGATTTTGCTCGCACTGCTCGCACTGTTCGCGTGAGTTCGCGCCCCGCGAATAAGTGCAAAATTGCAGAAATACGATCTTAGCAAAACTGAAAGTAACTACTTACCAGGTTCAAAAGTTCAGGCTCATCATTAGTAGCCATTTCCTGGAGTGCTTCCTGAGGGGCCCCTCCAGAGTTCAGTTGCCAGTTGAAACTATTATGTGACCCTGCTCTGAACCTCAGAATAGTTACACATATGCCACAAAGGTCCTGAATTACAGCTAAGGGAGACAAGCAGGAGCCAGGCTGGAAGTTAAAATCCATTAATCAGCCCCTAATTCATTATTGTCAGTTGGGGCAGGGCAGGTGTTGTAACTAATTTTGCAACAATGAAAGCACTTAGCAAGTGCAAAAGATCACTAATCAGGGCGCACTAAGGAAGCAGGTGCCAGCTAAAAAAATATTCTGTGACACATGAATCAGCCCCAAATTAATTCAGGTCACTTGAGGCAGGGAAGGTGTGCTTTGCTTTGCCGAAAATAATGTACACTGGACAACCAGAGGGTGTGGTGATGAAACAGAGGGTGGCATGGGTGGGCCAGAGGGTGGCATGAGTAGTCAGAGAGTGGCAGTGGTGACAGAGAGTGGCAGTGATGAAGAAGAGTGTCCCAAACAGGCTGGACACGTAGAAACAACAAGTTCGCGAAACTTGCGACCCGACAGGTAAGTTCGCAATTTGCGAAAGTGTACAAAACCCTCGCGAACTGGCAGAAACACGGGCGAACACAAAAAAAAAAAAATCCGCAAATTCGCGGGAATTCGCGGATTTTGCGGATTGCGAATCCGCAAATCCGCAAAATTCGCGAACGCGAGATCCGCAAAATTCGCTCATGCTTAGCTGATATCACGCTCCAGAGCCAACCGGACCAGGTCCAGGTGCCTGGGTTCTGGTGTATCTGACTTGCAATCTTGTGGAGCCGAGTTATGGCTCTATATACTGACGGTGTGTTATTAGGAATGAAAACGCAACAACTGGATCCGATGACTCTACAAGCCCCGCCCCTATCTGCCAGGATGACGTCAAGGACGAGACGATTTTGAAGAACGACAAGTCTCATAGCAGACTGCTCTTCTGTCAAGTTACCTAGGGCAAAAGTAGTTTCATTCACTACTGCTTCAAGGGTTCTGGTCAATTTACGTATCAGTTTACTATTTGAGACAGTTCCTAAATAAGGAAAGAATCCTTTGTTGAAATCTGTGTATTGTTCCCATGTGGTTTCAGTCTGGTCGACAATCGGGAGATCTCTCTTGGGTCTAACATGAATGAGATGAGAATTTCTATGGTAGTCAGGTGGGGCTAGAAAAACAGGTGGCAGTAGCAATGCAATGTAACAAGTACCATCCCAGTCTAGAGGTAAACGTATATAAGCTGTATGGCCACAAATGAAATAGGAATGTCGGGAAGCTTTGAATGTAGACTTGCCTTTATCACTGAATTCAATAACTGTATTACAATCGCTGTGCCCTAGATGTACTGAACCATTCTTTCTAACGCATAGGTCACCTTTCACTGGTAAAACTGTAATTGAGGGTAAGTTCGAACTAGTTTCTGACTGGACATTCAAAATCATGAGGCTAAGTGTAAAATTACCTAATCCATATACTTCGTTTTCTAGATCGGTACCTGTCATTTTGGGTAGACCCTCCTTGTCTGGGAAACATGCCTTATTCATAACTGTATTCAGGTCTCCCCATATCCAATTACCTTGGGAAACCTTGGACTTACTATCTAACGAGGACATTAATGTAAACCATGCACCACATGAACCATTATGTGTAAACGGGTAAGGAAAAAGAGGCAAGGCTCCGTCATTTTCTGGTAGGGAGGGAGTCGGCCACATACCCAGCAATTAGTGGCATTGCTGGTCTGGTGGGAATGATGTAACATACGGATGAAAGAATTGTTACGCAGTGCAAGTCGATAAGAAAGTTCGTGCGGGGGCAGATCACTAAAGGTGTGGTCTGCAGTGTCATTGGAAGAAGAATGTGCTTGTATAGGAAAATATACTTGTAACATATAGCTTAGGCATATAATCGTAAGACTCAGAAAAAACATGACAAGTAAAGTTACAATACAACGGCTTCGGAGATTCTTGCAATATTTCTGTTTCTTGATCTCCTGTCTCTCTGTCTCACTATGTGGGTCTATCTTGTACATGTCAGGAACCTGTCTAACCGCTTCACCCGAGGGGGACTTAAACAATTAAACTGTCTGACTTACTAGACCTCAACTTTAATCTGTACTCCTGGGACGGAGTTTTCTCTACCAGGGGGAGTTTAGTATCAGTAGGTGGAAAGCAGCAGTCCTGGGAAACAGTTTTTGGCGGAAGTCCATAACACTTCTTGACGTGGCTCGAGTGGAGCCAGCCTTTCCTGCCTTCAAGTTTGACTGCAGTCCTTGTGGTCATCAAAACGATCTTAGGTTCCTTCCAGCGGGGCTCCAGAGGGCTCGACCGGTCAAAGTTGCGGACGTAGACGAAGTCACCAGGGATGATCTTGTGTGGCTTCACCTCGGTGTTGTCTGGAAAGGCTGCAGCGACCTGTGAACAACATGATTGTAGTGCAGACATCAAGGAAGCAAGGTAATCTGTCAGCATAGTACTATCAACATCGGTTAATTTACGGGGCAGAGGCGTCCCCCACATATTCGGTGGCCGGCCAAAAACCACCTCATACGGGGATAGCCCTGTCCTAGAATGGGCTACCATTCGCATATAGAAGAGAGCAACTGGAAGGGCTACTATCCAGTCTACACCTTTTTCTGCACAGACCTTGGCAAGACGAGTTTTCAGAGTCTGATTGTGTCTCTCTACTAATCCAGCTGCTTCGGGATGCCGAACACAGTGGAACTTCCATTGGTAACCTAACAAAAGCTCGGACGAGAATGGCTGTCCGTTATCTGAATACACGACACGAGGCAAACCAAACCTCGGGAAAAATTTGCGAACCAACTGCTTGGCAGTGGTCACGGCAGTGTAATCTGGGACTGGATATGCTTCTGTCCATCGGGAAAGTGCACATACAACTACGAGGACATACTTGCATCCTCGACAACGTTCCATCTGGATATAATCCATCTGGAGGACTTCAAAAGGGAGATCAGGAGGATGAAATCCACCTTGCTCTACGGGAATGCCTTTACCTGGGTTGAACTGACAACAGATCATGCAAGTACGCACTTTCTGTTTTGCTGCTGCTCGTAAATGCTTATTGAACCAAAGGTTTTGGATACTGTCTAACATGGCTTTTTCTCCTAAAGGTGCAGGACTATGTGCTGTGTTAATGATAACTTGAACCATAGAGTCGGGGAGGAACCATGTGGCTTCACCCTTCGTCATCCATCCCTGTTCTGTCTGGATCCCTCCTAGTTCTGTCCATTTCTTGATTTCGTCTGGAGTAGCATGTGTCTGTATGTCAATTACATCTAGTGCGGGATCCCTAACTGTCATGCAATGTGTCGGAACTACTGTCTTTGTCATATCAGTCGTATGAGTATGAGTCTGGGCTGTATACTTGGCTGTTCGATCTGCCAGGTCGTTACCCTGGGAAATGGTATCTGTGACTTTCGTATGTGCTTTACACTTCATGATGGCTATGGCGGTAGGCAAATGTATTGCTTCTAACAGAGCTTAAATGAGGGGACCGTGCTGTATCTTGGCGCCGTGGGAAGTTAAGAAACCTCTTTCTTGCCAGAGGACTCCGAAGTCGTGTACAACTCCGAATGCATAACGGGAATCTGTGTATATGTTAACTTTCAGGTTCTTGGCTCGAATACAGGCTTGAGTCAGAGCAATGAGTTCTGCTGCTTGGGCAGACAGGGTGTCAATACGATGTGTTTCTATGACTTCAGTTCCAGTGGTCACTGCATATGCGGCCACTAACTCTCCTGTACTTGTTCTCATACATGAACCATCCACATAAAATGTCAGGTCTGGATCAGGTAATGCGATGTCTGTCAAGTCTTGTCTGGGTTTCGTCATAGTGTTAATGACTTCCACACAGTCATGTGACATAGGGTCTGTTGTACTTAACGGTAAAAGTGTAGCAGGATTCAGTGTATTGCAGCGTCTGATTTCTATGTGTGGCTGGAATAATGTCAATTCATAACCTGTCAGTCGTGCTATAGTCAAATGCTGAGTCTGTGTTCGGTTTAAAAGAACTTCCACGGAATGTGGAACCTGTACTATCAATTGGTGTCCTAATACTATGGAATCACTTTGTCTGATTGCTAGAGCTGTTGCTGCTACAGATTTCAAGCATGCAGGCAGAGCCTGGGCTACTGGATCTAATGTACTGGAAAAATAAGCACATGGTTTGTGTGAACCTGCTTGATCTTGGGTGAGTACTGACAATGCAGTGCCTTCGCGTTCTGTGACAAAAAGCGTAAAAGGCTTGCTGTAACATGGTGTCGCTAAAACAGGTGCTTGACATAGGGCTTTCTTCAAATCGTCAAAAGCTTGTGTATGTTCCTGAGTCCAAGGGAGGACAGTCGATGTCGCTGCCTCCTGGGTTGTCAACTGTATAAGGGGCTTGGCTAGATATGCGTACTGAGGAATCCATTGTCTACAGTAAGAGGTGAGGCCCGTACTTCCTTTTGTGTCTTGGGCTGTGGCATATGTACAATTAACTGGATGCGGTCAGGTGTTAGCTGTCTCCCCCTCTTGGACAGCAAGTGACCAAGGTAAACAACTTGCTGAACACAGAATTGCAGCTTCGAAGGAGACACTTTGTGTCCCTTGTCGGCCAGAAAATATAGGACTGTCAGAGATGCATGTTCACATTCTTGTTCACTTCGGGCGGTGATCAATAGATCATCAACGTACTGAAGTAGGGCAGTATTAGCAGGCATGTGGATACTGTCAAGTTGTCTTTTCAATGCTTGGCTATAGATACTCTTGAGGTGCACGTGCAATTGTAAAGCTTCGGCCATTTAAACTGAATCCGAAAAGGTACTGGCTTTCCGGATCAATGGGAACACTAAAGAAGGCATTCTTGAGATCGATTACAGTAAAGAACACCGCTTCGGAATCAATGGCAGTCAATAGGGATGAAATATCTGGGACCACTGGATACTGAGGTATGATACATTTGTTAAGCTCTCTAAGGTCAATCACTAGTCGATAAACTGGAAGTGCAATAGGATCAGTACGTTTAAGAATCGGAATGATTGGAGAATTACAAATATTGGAGTCAGTTTCTACAACTACTCCTTGAGCAATAAGCTCGTCAATGATTTTCAATAAGGCTGCTACAGCCTCAGGTGGCAATTTGTATTGTCGGATTCTGGGCAGAACAACACCTTCTCTAAGAGTAACACGATATGGTGTAATATGCATACAACCTACATCAGTCGGACCTTGTGCCCATAAATGCTGTGGTACATTCTGTAATCGGGGATCAAAATCTCTCAACACATAGTGACCCTTGAAGTCACGTAAAAACAATCTCACTCCTTCCGGAGAACAACAGATTACAGCTCCTAGAGCTTTCAGCGTTTTAATACCAAGCAGGTTTTCTGGACATGATTTCGTAAGCAATAAATCTGTAGTACGGGACAATGGACCAACTGCAAGGGGAACTGGTTTCGATACTTCATTAACAATAGGTTTTCCTGAAAATCCAAGGGAAACATTCTGTGAGCCTGAGAGGGGTGCCCCTGGAACCTCGTCATGACTAATGGTAGTTCTGCTTGCCCCTGTGTCAATCAAAAATTTTCTGTCTTTTCCTAATACCTGGCTATGTACATAAGGACCCTCTTGATCTACAGGAATCTCGATGAGAGGCAAACCTACTTCCCTCTCTAGGCTGTTTCATGAATACTGTTGGTAATCTGGATACTCTGACTGTGCATACTGGTACATCTGCTGTGTAACATGCTGTGTTGCGGCAATGGGCTGGGGCTGTGGTACCGCTACGGTCTGTTGTGGAATATGCATAGGCTGTACATTCTGCGGAGTATGTTGCTGGACCTGATCCTGTCTAGGCGGACGTGGTTTTCTTTCGTTTTACCTGTAGCTATATTGTGTTTCAGAACAGCACATTCATTTATATAATGACCTGGCTGTTTACAATAGTTACAGTTCCCTTTAACAGGAGCTGTCGAATGACTGAACTGTGTCGGACCCTTTTTCTGGCCATCTGCTGGAACTGACTGAGCTACTAAAACCTTCATTTTCGTGTCTTTTATACGTCTCTGTTCATGATCATGTTCCTCTCTAATTCTGTTCTGGTGGTACTGTAACATTTGTAACATTTGGGAAGGCGTATTTGCTTGCCATGTACTTTCAACTTTCAATACACGGTTCTTAACCTGGGGTAAGGAATTCTCGACTAATTTGGTCACAAAAAGATGTGGATATGACTCGCTACTTGTTTTCAGGCCACTATTAATAATAAAACATTTCTCGAATCTAGAATAAAAATCACTAGTGTCCTCGTCTTGTTTCTGCTTACAGGCTGAGATTGCATCCCAATCCTCTTTCTTAACTGTCAGTAATCTAGGCAAAACTTGTACTAATAATCCTGGTAATGCTTTAGTTTTGTCCCCAAGACCTAAACCTGGGGTACGTCTTTTGTCTTAGTCTTCTAATTCGGTCCAAACAATCTTTTTATCTCCCACCTCCCATTCCTTCTCTTTCAGTTTCTCGTAAATCCCTGCTGGCAACAATACTTTCAACATTTTAAGGATGTCTGAATACGTGTAATCACCCATCAGTAACATGTATTTTAATTCACGGTGGAACCCTGCAGGGTCTTTATCGTGACTAGGTACTAGTTTCTTCATTTCCAATAATTCCATTTTAGTCAAAGGAGTGTATACGAATACGCGTTGAAACGTGTCATCTGGCTTCTGAATTGGATGTACTTCTCGTAAGGGATTCTGTCTGTCTAGGTGATATGGCTGTCTTACTGGGGGTGGAACTGGATCAAAATGTGGAGTTAGGAAAGTTCTGAATTTGTGACGTTGTTCTAGAATCGTATTAATCAAATCGGCACCTAGGCCTCTCCATCTTTTCAGAAGTAAGTCGTCTAATAAATCATATAAGGGACCTGGATCAGAATGCTGATTTTCATACTGTGTAATGAGATGTTGGATCATGTACATGGCAACTAGTCGCTGTTCGTCTGGGGAAAGACTTAAAAATGTTTGCGCTACTGCGTCATCATTATATACGTGGCTATCACCAGCCCACTGTACTGCGGACCGTGCCTGTTTCTGTTCCTGCATTGTATGAAGTTCGTAGTAACCTAATCTTTTTTTCAGTATATTATCGGTCTGTTGGAATACTTGTTCAAGAGAACATAGTTCTGGAATGGGGGAAAGGAAACGATTCTTGGATTCTAGACGAATGGGTCTGTCAAAAGGACTACTTAAAGGATACTGTTTAGGAGGTTTCGCTCTACCTACATACGCTATCGTATCTTGCTGCACTTCCGGACTCTCTAATTCTTCCTCCTCTGAGGACTCGTTTTTGTCTGACTCGGCTGTCCTTTCGGCATTCTGTTGGGTATGTATGGCTACTATTTCTTTACGGATTTTTCTAGACATGGCATCTATACAATTCTGTTTGTCATGCTTACAATCTGCAATATTCTGACTCCATTTAGTCAACACATCCATCTCTTTTTGAACAAAACCTGGTCGATCTCATTCTCTTATCAAACAATTAATCAAGAATCGTAATATTAACCCTTGTGTCTCAGCTTTCTGATATGCCATGGCTTCATGAATACATTTAGGACCTTCTCCAGTTTGAATAAAATGATATATCCTGTCTAGATGGTCTGGCATTCCTGGTAGTGTAATCAAATAATCTGCAACACGTCGTACACGTAACGAGGCTAACATCATGTCCCCAGCCTTGCCTGGTACGGGATCATATCTACAATCTGTAATATATTGTTCAAGCTTTTCAAAAGGGGTCGCTTTCGGGGTACGCTGTGTAGCTAATTCTCTCATTGTCAGTCGATGTACTTGTGGCGGGGTACGGTGGTGGCCTCCTACGGCACCTCCCGAAGCGGAAGCATGAGCATAGCCTGACTGTGGTGTAGCTGTTGTGGTCATAGCAGGTAGAAGAGGTACATGCAACGGAGTTGGACTCTGGGTTGCAGTCGTCCCAAACAGATTATGCGGACCAATAACAGGGGGAACAGTGGCAGGCGGACCTGTGGCAGGGGAAGTGACAACATGCACGGGAAGTTGGTGACGTGGAGGGGTCGTGACCTGGACTTGAACATGCTGTTGTGCAGGCTGTTGTGCATTGTTAACGGGTGGTACGGTTATATTGGTATATGCTGGAGCTACACCATCTAAATAGGAAGAAAGGAAAATATCTGCTGCGGACTGATGGAGTTTAGTCGGAACCAATGGTGGCGGTAAATTACTTGGCATTTCCGGGTTAGCCTTAGATAGGCCCTCGGTCAGAAGAGGATACATGCCATTAATAAGTGTATTTCGTTGTCGATCTAATTGTTCTGCTTTAACTCGTTCAGCTTCTTCTATTGATTCTTTTTCTCGGTCTTTTTCTGAATCCTCCCTATGTTTCTCTGCTTTTCTGAATTCTTTCTCTGTCCTTCTATGCGATTCTTTACGCCACAATTCTATGGCATCCTTCTGGGACTGTCTGGCTTTCTTTTTCCATAATGCTTCTTCTACTCTCATGATGCATTCAGCATCCCATGTTCCTGAAACAGGCCATCTATATTTCTCGTCTAGGTGCTTGGTGTAATCAACCCACAAGTCTAAGTACAGTATGGCATCTAAGCCGTGCTTGTGGTACATAAAGTGCCCTGGAGTGTCCCTAGGCGGAACAGGCACTGCTTCTTCGAGTATCCCTTTCCTAGTTCCTATCTGACGTAACTTCGGAAACAGTGGCATTATTACTTTGACTCGAACACAATAAACACAGTAATGAAAAGCAAACAGTCATTCATACCACGACATAAAACACATTAAAACATTTCGAATAGATACTGTCTAGTACATAAAACACAATGCTTGGAATCACGTGAGATAATGCTAGAAGACTTGAATACTGAATCACTGAATTACTGAATCACTAGATGCACTGCTAAACAGTACAGACCGGTCCCATAAAGAGACACGTCATACCGCGCTCACCTAAGTGAACACGTACGGACCAGGACTGTGTACCCAGACCTGTCTTGACCGGACACAAACTAATGCACCTGTCTAGATGCGTCCCTAGCAACGGTACTCACCGGGAGCAATACTTGAACTTGAACTTGAAGGCCTCAGACTGGACTGGACTTCTACTGCTACGCATGCGCCTCGACACTTCGGAACAGGTGGGCCTCTGGATACCTCGGACACTGCTGCTCTCGGCTGGGCTCTGGTCGGGATCCTCCGCACTCCTCACCGCCTCGTCTGGATGTCGACCGCAGTCTCCGTCACCTCCGTAGGCCTGAGGGAGATACAGGAAATCCTGCAGATGCGCATAGGTGTCCGTCACGGCTGTGGCAGGGGGCAAGGCCTGCGACGCATCGCCGGCGCGTGGGGTGGGGTAGGGGTTCCTATTCGGGCGCCAAATTATGTGGTAAAGAATTTACCGTATCTTTTTTTAGTGACAAGTACAAGAATAGCTCAATCAAATGAGAGGCAGAGTCCGTGGTATCTGAGTTATACGGGCTTTAATTCGATGGCTCGAGCCACGGGACAAGTCAACAGGGTGTCAGGAAAAATGGCAAGACAATGTCAGGACAAGTCAACGTTATATTAACTGTGCACAATATATATAGTAAAACGGTACATTAGCATTGCATATAGAAGGCGTAACAAGTGAAAAGGAGAAGATAAGAACACATGTGCGTAGCAGGGGGCGTGAAAGACGGCGTGTAATAGGCGTACAATGTGGACGTAATGTGGACGTCACAGAAAGTGTCATAAGTGGGTGTATTCACAGAGGTAATCTGCAGAGTCAGCAGGAAGTGCGGATGCGCGCGCAGCTAGCATGACGTGACATAGTCGTGTAACTGGGGAGAACTTTAACACTAGTAGAGGAGACAGAAGTCTGGGATGTCAGAACGACCTGGACCTATAACATATTTGGTATCTTGTGTTTGGAGGATGTATTATCTGGAGTAAAAGGTCTCTCGGGCAGAGGCTATTCTATACTGAATGCTAGTGCGTGCATATCTGTCTACGTGTCTACGTGCGTGGCCATGGGCCTACTATGGCAACGGGAACTGTAAATTACTTGCATGGAAACAGGAAGGCTTGCTCTTTGCTCTGCAGCCGGGGATATGTTTACCTAAATCACTAGACAGGAATGTATTTTTGAGGAGGCTGAACAGATAACTTGAAGGCAAAATACTGTCTTGGCAGGCAGGCCAGGTTGAGCCAGGCACCGCTTCGCTTGGCAGGAAGTAAGGCAGAGCTCGGGGATACGTGTCCATGCTGCAGCTTTCAGAGGCAGAAAGCAGAAAGGGCTCGGAGACAGAAATCAGGGCCTAGCTCGGCAGAGCCAGGAAAAACGTAAAAGTGTACCATGTAAAGACGTTGGCATGGCATGATTAGGAACTGAATTATCGATCCATTCATGGTGGATCTGAAAGAGGACATGTTAACGTTGGACGCAAATGTATTTGCGTCTTCATATTCGGTCATGGAGGGAAATTACATGTACTTTAAGCACGTACATGGAGACGTTGGGGTACACGTTAGGGGACATACTTGACCATAAAAATTTCAATTACCTCAGACCAGAGACAACATGTTGGGTTTAAAAGACAATCGCTGTATGCATCAAGTTGTATTTTTGTTGTATGTTGGAAAAAACACTGCCATGTAATTGCAGACAGCCACAATGGGCAGCTTTCAGAGTAAGACCATTATGTTTGTCCATGGAGCTGTCGCTTAGCCCTAAACTTGTTAAGGGTATCCATTCTTTACTGTTTACTATAGTAAATAATATGGCAGCAGAGAAGCACAGAAAAATGAGAGAGCAAGGTGAGGAAGGTAGAAAGTCATGAGCGAAACAGTAATGTTGTATGGGGTGCGCAGTCGTACACAGAGCATGAGAGGGCCGAGGGCAGGGATGAGAGAAGCATACAATGGACACAACTGAAAAACACATGCTCTCATGGAGAGCTCCACAAAAAATAAAAGAAGTTCCTGAAAAGCAAGCACTCGTGGAAATATCGAAGGAGACAATCAGAGACGTGGTAAAAAGCCTGGAAGGTCTAAGACATGCTCAAGGTGCAAAAACAAATAAAGCCAATAATAGAAAGCAAGCAAATATGAGTGACAAATCACAAAGCCAATTAAGTAATGGGAAGTCTTTTGCAACCAGACAGCTGTGCTGCCTCCTAGGCTCCGACCTAAAAAGTAGGGGTGCAGTCTCCAAACTCAGCAACCAACCAGGATCCACTGCTGTGATCACTCGGTGGTCTCTGGCTGATGAGTAGTCAGTAAGTCCTTATGTTTGGAACCCTAGGTAGGAACTGGATTCTAGCATGTTGCCCCTATAGGTCCTCTACATTAAAGAAGCGCTTTACTATGGAGAGCTAGTGCTCTCCATCTTTATAACCAGCCCGCAGTGGGCGCCTTATCTGCAAAGTAAATGTGACCCATTGCAATGGTCATTTCATGGAGAAGAATTATTTTTAGCACATTGTTACCACAGGTAGGGAACCTCTGCCATATTCTCCAACAAGGAATGTGCAAGAGTGGTGAAAAGGTAGCTGATCCTTCCCCCATCCCACTTGTTGTTTGGGACAAGCATACCACTGTGTAATCAGAATACAAGGATATTGTGCTGGATAACTAAACACTTATTGGGTCCCAAAGGCGAGACCTATTGGCTATGCCAATGCTTGTTTTAGTGATTAAAAGCCCTTCTGCCATTCCTGTCATGTCATATGTCATACCCTATTAGCTGTAATTTTTGGTAGTACTGATAATACGAGCTCTCAAGGCAAGCAAACCGTATTGACAGGACTGGCAATGCCAACGTTTCCTGAAGGCTGCCAGAATAAAGTAAACGAACACTCATTATTTTATGTGCTTTGAGCTGAATGAACAAATACATGGTGTACTACTGTTGTGGATGGAGTGAATATAAGAGCATATTCTGGAAAAATCAGTTGATCAGTAATAAGTTGCGCTAGATAAACCTGCCAACTTCACAAGGCCAACGAGATGGCACAGCACATTGAGCAAATCGCTGCAGAAACAGGCGGCGATCAATTGCTGGTAGGACCGACTTGCCTTGCCAGCTGTCAGAGGTCGGTAAATTGGGGGGCATTAAATTAGGAAATAACACAATATGTTAGGGAATTGGGCTGGTGGATAAATCTGACTTGAGCCATCCAAAGGGATGGGGGGAAGGGGGGGGTTTAACCATCTGAACTTGTGAGGCCCCTGTAAAATGAGCTCTGGATCTGCCATTTGGGCAATGAAGATACACAAATATTTAGAGGGCCAATGGAATGATGCGATTGCGTTGCAGTGGCATGTCCTTCAGAAATAAAGATTTTCCGCATCTGCCTCATAATCTGTCATCTCCATCTGGATAATTTGCCCCCGGCATTAGCCGTTACTGCCAAGTAAACAGTGGGAGCCACAGGTACCGGTAGGGTATGGTGCAGAGTGTGACTTCTCCAGTCTTTCGCTTGTGCCATATAAAAAAGTACTCGAGGTAACAAAAAAATCAAATGCAAATGCAAGTGCACCGCAATGTCAGTATGAGGTAACCACGGTTCTATCAATCAAACAATTACACTGTTTGTTGTACACCATAGTGTTTTGGTTTCAATCAAGGAAGAAGCAAGTCTCCACCAGGGCTGGCACCAATGTTCATTTCCAAATGGCAGCAAATGTTTAATTTGAAAGTAAACTCACACTCATATCGGTCAGCAGGTGAGCAGGCAAAAAGGGGATTAGTTATCAATCGTGCTGTGAATATACGTGAGGACACACTCGCGCACAAGCAACTCTCAAACAGCAGACAAATCTGAAACAGGGTTCTCGTCTCGGTAGGGACGCACAAACATCCTGTGATTCGGGGCAACTCACTTAATCTCCCTGGTCTAGGGATATGTTTCTCGCGTTGGGTGTGAGAGGTCACGGGTTCAGATCCCAGACAATCCCAGGTTGAGGAAGTTTTCAGGCTGCTTATTAAATTGGAGCATTTCTTTGTCTATACATATGCACAGTGTGAAGTTACTTCAATCTAATAGACGAAAGATTATGGCAGGGGGATTATAGTGTGAAATACGGTGTAGCCGGTCCATCGCCTCCAAGGGCCTCTCATTGGTGCTAAGGATACATGCAAAAAGTCCAATTCCCCGGTAAGTGGTTCCTAGTGCCCGTTGGACTCAGCTCAGTCCCCTGGGGCTAGACGAAGCCAAAAGGGGGTGCCAGAGGCCGGAAGCGGAGGACGACCTCCTCGCGCCTAACAAATAATAATAATAATAATAATCCTAGTATTTGTAAACCGCACAGCTACCCATAGGTTTCCCGGCGCTGGGGGCCGTCGGGAAGATTAAGCGAGCGAGCTGGGCAGACCCAGGCCGCCGGAGCAGGGGATCGAACCGTGATCCCCAGAGTCCAGCATCAGTCACCCTAGCCGCGGCTCACACCTCTTCCACAAAAATGAGCGAGGGTCCCTGGGTAGCACGACCTTGAGGGTAGAGAAACAATAGCATTGCACATGGGTCTTAGAGCTTTTGAATAAACAGTGCTAGTAGTGGATGAGGGCCTGGGCAACAGGCCACCCCAGCAAGAGTATATGGGGCACTGGGCCGCCAGGCGGGTGAAAGAGGAATACAGGCTGAGTCAAATTAAAGAATATTAACATATACGTAGGCATGCGTCCAGCACCCCTGGCAGGGCACACTCGGGTTCCCATCCTCCCAGAGTAAGAAAGATGTACAGTTGAGCGATTAGTACAGCCTGACAGATACTAAGCAAGGTTACTGGTCTCGCATGGGGGCTTACCAGGGGGAGCCCGACTGAAGCATGGGTGGAGTAGAGGACGTTATTTAAATGAGGTATGTTGTATTATGCCTCCACATGCAGGTATCTGACTGTCTCCCATTTTCTGATTTCATGTTTGACCCATGGCGAGAGGAGGCAGTGCTGTAAGACTCCGAAAAAGGACACAATTGTGCACTCTACATAATGGCAAGGACGGAGCAGAGAACACCATGGCGTTTGTGGGAAGATTGCCGTCAGAGCTTACCAGATGTCAGCCTCCTAGGGACACAGCTAGAGGTTGGTATCCTGGAGCTCGAGTGGAGCAACTGCATGGGTAGGCTCAACAGAAGCAGCAGAGGGAGGCTCAAAGGGACGGCATAGGTTTGGGGGAGCCGCAGGAAGACCGAAGCCTCCCTGGTGGCATGGTGGAAACAAAAGGTGTATTGGTTTGGTTATGGAGACACACCGATGGGGGTGTGTAGAAGGAGGGCTACTCACTCTGAGATGCCTCAAGGCTGAGTGAGTACGCCTGACAAAAATCGGGGTAGCAAACAGAGACAGCACTCGCGGCCAAGTCCCCGCCAGATGGCAGAACACAAAAGAGACTAGGAAGGTATCGAGTTGGCGCCTAACTCCAGGGAAAGGCTACCCCCACACGCAAGGGGTGTGGAAAACAACAAAGGACAATCTATGAGCTGTCAGGGTGATTTACGACCATAGGAGATGCAAATGAGCGAAAGGCAAACTAGTGATGTATGTGCAGCAGATGATTTAGGGAGGATGATTTATGATGCCCATGCAGAATGATTTCTGACAAAAAAATTATGACAGATTTGTGACAGAATGATTTATGACATCCCGATGACTTATGACCATGATTTATGACCCCTGATTTATGATGCTCCGGCAGAGTGATTTATGACGACAAAATAATGGCCAATTGCGGCAGAATGATTTGTGATACCCAATGATCTATGACCCATGGTTTATGATGTCCAAAGGACACTGAGTGATAATCAATTTTGTGATCATGTATGATAATGATTTATGACCCCGGCCCCTAGAAGGTGTCCAGGGGAGTTGTACAAATATGATTTATGTAATGAGCAATAAAACTGTGGCCAACATCCACCACAAAATACAATGACTGTTGGCTGTGTGTAGTAATGCAGGTACACAAGTTTGGTACGGTTCCTGGAATGGGCGCAGTGCTGGTGTTATGAGCAAACTGCCTTAACGAAGTACCAGACAGATGAAGCGTATTGACCTCATAACTGTGTTATATGCCAAAATGCTTTCAGGTGAACCTTTGAGTCAATATATAGAATGAAAATGGCCACTTAGTTTTTGAGTGTGCCTGTTTTAGTTATAGTGTAGTGCTTTTTTTTTTACAGAACAAGAGCTAGACCAGATCCCTGTGAATGTGTGCCTTCGAGCATGCTGAGTTGCTTCATCTTATTTTGCCACTGCCAGTATTAGATGAATCATCAAAACATAGTCCTAGACACTTAGGTGCAGATTTACAAGAAAGTGATGCATCTGTATAGATGCGTCATTTTACCTGCGCCACCATTAGAAACCCTTGCGCCACTATGGATGCACCGTATTTACAATATAGTGCACCATGACGCAAGGATTGACAGATGCGTCGGAAATACTGAGGCATCTGTTGACACAAAAGTCATGCATTGCTGGAGTTGTGTAGCAAGCACAACGCAACTCCAGCAATGCAGGGGGAGGCCTATTCTCATTCACTGCATCACTCCTTACGCCTGCTTCAAGCAGGCGTAAGAATTTGACACAGCGGCTTCCTAGAAGTGGTGCAGTGAAATCTTGTAGATTTCACTGTGTCACTTCTACGTGTTTTTTTTGCGCTGGAGCTGCTTCAATAAAAATGGTGTCGATAATGGTCATGGCTGACTTTAATATCCTTCCCTGCCCAGGGTCTTGTTTCACTTTTCAGGATCCTGTTACTGGTGAAGATTCTCCACTCCCACATTTCAAACACAATTCTCAAGGAGAGCAGTTTATTGTCTGATCCACTCCCAGAACCTGATTATCCCCAGTGTTCAGGCAGCTCCCACGAATGTTGGGAGAGGGGCTGAATCAATTGTAGACCATATCCTGATCTCAATGTCACTTTTTATCCCCCTGTTACCAGAGAATATGGACAGGGTAGAGTGATCATAACCCTTTGAGTCTGATGCTAAAATTCCAGAAACAGTGCTCTTCCTCACCTCCCCCTTGCTTGAAACACTTGATCCCTATGGACCTGGGTAGACGTCTAAGGTGGTCTAAAATCAACCCAGAGGAGCTTGGGGGACATTTATTGGTCAGTTTAGCCGAGAGGTTGAATGTTGTCTTCATCCAGATCTCTGTCCTGAGAACATTCTTACTGTGCTCTCAGCACTTTGTTCTGGGGTTAAGTCTGGCCCTTCTGCCTTTACTAGATCTCTTAAGCGTTGCCTGAGAGTTAGGTCAGAAATACAGAGTGTTAGATCAAATTATAAGTTGGTATTGAAGAAAAGGAAAGACTCCCTTAAGGTCAATATTTGTGATCAGTTAGTATGCGCTTGCGATTAAAGTGACCATGCAGCATTCTGAAAAGTTGTAAATCATCCCTTCCTGACTGAGAATACCGGATCGCAAGGGGCGCAAGTACGGACTGTGCTGCAGGGTCCTTTGTGGGGGCCGCTCGAAATAATTACAGGCAGAACCTTGCTGGGGATTCAACACCTGAAGGAGGACGCACCAGAAACCTGTGTTCCCCCCTGACAGCCGTAAGGACTACCTGTCCCATCGGCCCCTTTCCACGCCACTGCACCCGGGAGCACCTGAGGCTCGTCAGCCCCGACTTTCTGAACTATATGAGCATCTAACGCCAACGCAACACGGGACGCGCGCGGGCGGCCACCGGGCATAGCCCTGGCAAAGGGCGGGCCCTCTGTGGCCCTCAGTGGCTGAAGTAGGCTGGGCTGGGCATCTACTCTTGGCTCTTCTTATCAAGTTGAGGTCTGCATTACAGTAAATATTACTATAGATGTTTATTATGTTTCGTAGTTTGTTATGAGGCAATCATGATATTTTAATGTATGTGTATTAGTCCTATAGATCTTTCCTACTAGAACTATAGTATTATCATTTGACTATAATTATTGCTTAGCGTTGAAAATGGGGAAGAATACTCCCAATCAATCGGACAATAATGGGAAACAAAGGGCACTTACTAACACCCCCTTACCCAGTTTGACAGCAATAGACCAAATGTTGCAGAAAACGATAGGGGTGGTCGCTTCTGCAATCAAAAGTACAGAAAGACGTCTCTCACTCCCGCCGGGTACCCTCCCGCCTCTACCTAATATGAACATTTTAATGTTAACCACCAATTCACAGGATTCTATGTCAGCCCCCTCTTTTGTAGCTTTACCTAGGGCACATGCTACTACGCCAATAAATGAGACATTGTCTAGGACAACATATGATACAACTGAATTATTGCCCCCAGCGACAAGGTTATCTATAACTCCTGTATTAATCAATGATAATCAAACAGATGATCCCATCCCTCCTCTAAATGAGGATGTTTCAGATAAAGAAGAGTTGGATACCTTGGGGAGCCCAATCCCAGTCTTAAATATTAGCGATAGCCCCTGTGTGAGGACTAGAGGGCAGAAGGCTAGACGTAAGCAAAAACACATTTCTAGGGAGAGGCAACCAAATAAAATTATTAATAATAGTAAAAGGAATACTAAACAAAACGTTGGAGTTGAAAACCCAAATGGGAGTAGAGTGAGTGAGGAGATTGTTCAAATTGAGATTGTCCCCCCTTTAACTGCTATTGAAGACCCCATAAAATACGATTTATTCTGGGAAAGAATGGAAACTCTTTTAATGACTTTTTTAGAGCCCCTTACTTTACAAGTCAAGAATATAGAATTAAGGCTGACTAGCATTTTGAGGGAAAAATAGATAAGAAGCTGAGTTCAAGTGATCTCCGCCTCCCCGATGCCCTATGGCCCCCATGTCTGGGTCTTCCACCAACTCCCAAAGACAGTATCAAGAGCCTCGGAGTTTGGTTGGATAGATCCCTATCGTTCAATATGCAAGCCACGAAACTGTCAGCCACCTGTTTTGGCATCATGAGGATGCTAAAGAAAATCTTCCCCATCCTTCCCATGGAAGCCAAACAGGTGGCTATACAAGGGCTTATACAATCATGCCTCGATTTTAACAATGTGCTTTATCTCGGTGCCCCAGACTACACTCTGCGCAGGCTGCAGATAGTGCAGAACTGCGCAGCCCGCTTACTGCTGGAGATCCCTCGCAGACATTCAGTGAGGGCCGGACTGGCTAGCCTCCATTGGTTACCAGTCCGCCAAAGAATTATTTTTAAAGCAATGTGCATTGGCCCTCAAGCCTTCTGGGACACTGGTCCGAGTATTACTCGCAACCTAGTCACTCACTACACGCCCAACAGAAGTCTCCGCTCCAGCCAGACCTTTCTTGCAGTGACTCCTAGAATAAAAAGATCCAGGTCCGGCGGCAGGTCCTTCACATACAATGCCTCCAGGACGTGGAATGCCCTTCCACTTCACCTCAGAGCCAACTCTAATCTCACCTCGTTTCGCAAACAGCTCAAAACCTTCCTTTTTAACTCACCTCCTTAACTTCATCCCCCTCCTCTGTCTCTCCGGTAGGTTTTTGGTTATTACTAGCGCTTGGACGCCTCAGGGCAGCAATTCGCGCTCTACAAATTCAAATTCAATTCAATTCAATTCAAATCTATCTCTTAGATTACCTCAGTCTATTGCCACTTGCTCTAAAACTATTACACCAACCCCAGCTAAAGTGTCGATCCCAGCTAAAATACCAGCTCCAGTTAAAGCACCAGTTAAACACAAAAATCTAAACCCAAAGCCTGTTGATCGATCGGAGCCTAAAGATTTAAGAAGAGATACTGTAACCAATAGTAATGGGCTACCCGCCCCGGTTACAGAAGCTCCGAATACATCCTCTCATATACCGACACATCATGGAAGAGTAGAGGATGTTCTTGAGACAGGGGTAACATCTAGCCTAGTTAATCTTAATCTACCACCAGAAGCAACACCATACACTGTGGTTTTGACAAATGTCCCTCCACTCCCCCCTAATACCTTCGAAAATTGGTCGACTCTGAGAAACAAATCACTTTATTTCCTATCCTCTAGGATTGGACTCAAAAAACACCTTTTCTTGGAGTTTAAAATGGCTAGAAGAGTGAGATGGGTAGGCACCTCCAGCAAAACAACGAGGGGTGACTGTGTAGTTCTATCATTTTGGTCTCCACAACTAGTTAATATAGTGTTGGAGAGAGCAGCCATGGGGACATACGATTCTTATCTTGTTAACATTTTGCCCCTTGGCTACTTTTATTCCCCTCCACGACCTTTTAGGTGCCTTCCCCCCCTGTCTCCCTTTGAATCTGGAAGAAGTATGGGGTAGAAGATATGGTGTCCCAACATTTAATTATTATGATACTCTTAGCGGTCTGGAAAATAATGATTGACTACAGCTAGATATTATTACCTCTGTTTCATCAGGCTTAGAGGCTGATCCTATTCCTGACTCCTGTGCAAGGAAATATATAGGTACAAGCGGGGAGAATTCATTATGTATACTCCCAGCATTATTGGAGTATGATGAATCTATGGGGGGTGCTTTGACACCACAAGAGGGCGCTGGGGATGGGGTGGACCAAGTAGCCCCCTCCTTACATATTGGCCCTATTATTATGACTTCAGCTGCCCCGCTTATCCCTCTGACAGATACAACGGTGTTTGAAATCTCATCTTGGAATGTAGCGGGAATTAGAACAAAAATTGAAAACCCAATTTGGTGGGACGTTATCCAAGCACAGGACCTACTCTGTTTTCAGGAAACATGGAGTCTTGAACCAGTACATTTGAATGGTTATACATACATCGGCCCTTCCTGCTCCCCATGGAAGATCAAAGGGGGGTTTGAGTGTTTATTTGTCTAACAAACTGGTCTTTGAAAAAGTTATTGAACCTGTTAAAGATACTTATTTTCAAATTCTGGTATTTGTTTTGGTCTGTGACACCCCAATTGTTATTGTTAATTTATACAATAATATTCCCTCTGGTGATGTAAAGATTGTATTAAGGAAATTGAGCAAAGCCTTGTCCAGTCAGGAAAAAATCTTCAAGCACAAATTGATGATAATTTTGCTAGGGGATTTCAATTGTAATCTGTGTGAATTGACCCAGGACAATAGATGTGGTTTGGCGCAGGATGATGTGAGGGTCGTTTGCATTTTAAACATACCCCTCTAGGGGAACAGTTCAATATCCTGTTAGCTGATTTTGACCTAGGGTTTGCTAACAAACTGTGCAATTCACCCTCTGTACCAGCTCCAACATTTAATGGTAGAGGCTGCTCTACAACCATAGACTATATTATTGTTTCCAACAAATGTGGTAATAGAATACACTATTTTGATATCTCTGATATAGTACTCAGCGACCATTTCCCACTTTGTGTGACCATCCAGTTACCTATTACATCCACGCGTAATAAGGAGAGAGATTGCGATAGTCTGGATGCAAATTTAGCCATTGGCAGCGTTAATGGGTATACGCTAAAATGGGCTATGGTAAATGAGGCAGAGATAAATAAGGGAGTAGTTGATAATTGCTTTTTGGAAATAATGACATGTCTTGGGGCAGATACCCCACCTGAAGTCTGTCTTGCATCCTTCCTTACAATATCAAATGAAATTAAAGGCTCCCTTACAAGGCAATTTAAGAATCAAGAAAAAGGGGGCAGTTGGTTTGATTCTAGGTGTACTAGGGCCTAGGCGCACCTGAAGAAGGTGCTGCATAAAAAACCCAGATCAAATGAGGATGTTAGCAGATGTAGGAAATAATATAAACTGGCAATTAAAGCCCAGAAGAATACTTTAAGGATGAAGCTTGGGAGGCTCTTCATGCTGCTTCCACAAGGAATGACAGTGCAAGTTTTGTGAGAACCCCCTTTCTTAGGGAAGAGGTCGGCCCGACAATAGAAATAGCAATCCCTGATGCAGACTGGGTTAGACACTTCTCGAGAGTATATGAGGGGGAGGAACAGGCACAGGTAGGATCTTTGAATCCTGCCTCTGTTTATCCTCCCAGTAGAAGTTTGCATTTTACTCTCGAGGAGCTGAAAAAGCTTTGAGTAAAAGCAAGAGCGGTAAAGCGCCTGGCCCAGACGGGGTCCCCATAGACATATTTAAGACCATCTCTTCTCTGTGGGTGGCCCTTCTGGTCCAGGTGCTCAATGCTAGCTGTATTGCTGAGTTCCTGCCCACCTGGGTGGAATCCGTAATAGTCCTGATTTACAAGAAGGGGAATAGACATGACCCGGCCTGTTATAGGCCTATTTCCCTTCTGGATTCCTTTACAAAAATAGCAGGGAGAGTAATTTTGGATCGGCTCTTGGAATGGGCAGAGGAAAACTCTGTCCTGTCAGATTTCCAGTATGGCTTCCGTTCTGGCCTGGGGACAGTGGAGCAAGGTTTGAACCTTTTAATGTTGGTCGGGAAGTATACTAGGGCAAAACAGGGTAACCTGTTTTTGGCCTTCGTTGATCTCTCGGCCGCTTTCGATTGTGTGATCCATTCTAAGCTGTGGTTACTACTAGAACAACTTGGGGTTGAATCCAATATTATTTATTATCTTAAGCGTTTTTATAGCGACGCTTCAGCCCGCGTTCGCTTTGCCTAAAGGGAGAATGCACTGATAAAATTCCAATCAGAGTGGGGTCAGGCAGGGCTGTGTCCTGGTCCCCTTCCTTTTTAACTTGTGTATAAATGGATTGGAAAAAGTTCTCTGCAATGATAGTTCAGATCCCCCTTATGTAGGCGGCCGCCCAAAACCAGCACTACTGTACGCTGACGACGCTGTGCTTATGTCACGTACTCAAGAGGGCCTACAACGTGTGGTTGACAGTTTTTGTCGTTTTATGAAGGAGTTGGGCGTGAAAGTCAACACAACAAAAACTTTCACTATGTATTGTGGTAGGCAAAGCAAACCTAAGAGGCCTATTTTTATTGCAGGGCAGAAACTCGATTTTGCCAAGCAATTCTCTTATCTTGGGATACTCTTCGCCCAAAATGAGACGTGGTCCCAAGCTGTGTCCGCAAAACAACTTGAGCTCTCACGCTCGACCGCTGCTCTCAAAATCTTTTCAAATAAACTAGGGACCAGACCACCTGTAGAATTAGATAAAATTTATAAAGCTAAGTGTATGGATGGCGCTACCTACGGTAGTGGGGTCTGGGGTTTTGCAAACCCCGTACCCATTCAGATGGCTGAAAACTCATTTTTAAAATATATTTTGGCACTTCCCAAAAGCTCTCCTAACTACAATTGTCACTCGGAACTTGGTCTCTCTTATATATCAGACCTAATTAAACTAGAGCCTGTGTTAATATGGCACAGGCTCTGGACACAAGATGCAACCCAGTTAAATAGAGATGTTCTAACAAACATTTTAAAATTAGAGGGAGCTACAAAAATACAATGGGTGAATTATGTTTACAACTTTTTAAAGGATATTGGGAGAGAAGATTATTTCTGGAACCCTACTAGTATTTCAGCTATCTCACAGAAAGAGTTGAAGAGGGAGGGCCTAGCTCTTTTGGACTCAAACAGAATTGCAACAGAGGTTTTAAAACCCTCTGTCCTGCAGCATCAAATGGTTTTATCAACTTTTAATATTCAGCCCTATTTAATCTATGTATCGAATAATTATGAGCATTTCTTACTTTCACGCTTTAGATTTGGTATCTTCCACAGGCTGGTTAGTTTTCCTACGATTAATAATTGGACGCACGATCTTCCTTCTTGCCCCTGTGATCATATTTCACCTCAGAGCACTATCCATGTTCTCCTGTTCTGTAAATTTTATGATGCAATAAGGAAAAATGTTTTACTTCCATTACTAAGAGAACTAGGACACCAACAGTGTCGTTTGGCAATGCTAAATATCCAATGTCTTGATAACCATCTATGTGTAGCAACAGTAACACTATATTTAAAAGATGTGATGCGCACCAGGAAAAGCATGGATATGTAAAAACACTGTAAAAATAGTTTAGATTTTAAATTTCGATTTCTGAGCCTTAATTTATTTGACTTAACAATGAATTTCTGTATTATATTTGTTTTTTAACAATGTAATTAATGTATTTTTAAACCTGTACTTTTATGATTGTCTCTACAATCGAAATAAAGAAACGTTGACTTGACTACCTTGTCTAGTTTGGCCACCGCTATTCCAGAACCTAACTGGTTTGGCCATTTTGTCACATTTATTTGTTCAGTGACAGTAGCAATGAATTCTATTTCTGGCCTGAAGGCAGTTAGTTCACCATGTCTCTCCTGTTCCGTCGTGGAGGTTTCTAATGCCACTAGATGTTTGTCTGGTAATAAGGTTCCTGGATCGGATGGTGTGCTGGATAATCTCTTTAACACTGACGTTGTCATCTGGGCACCACTGTTGACAAACGTCTTAAATGCTTCAGCTTCTACTGGCCCTCTAAATTCTTGGTCGCAATCCATCATAAAAGGGCGATCAGGAGAATCCGAAATGGTATAGGCCAATTTCCCTCATTGACACTACAGTTAAGGTTTTGGGCCAAGGTATTTAAACAAGGCTGCCAAACTCGGCCAAAGAGAAGAACATTGTTGTTGATTCTCCGTGCGAGTTTAAGGACGGACTGGGTACCATGGAACAATGTTTAAACTTACAGCTCCTGTTTCAAAATTATATGACGGCCAAAGTGGTTTTCTTTTTCTGGGATTTATGGATCATTTGTCAGCCTTTAATCGGGTGACCTGATCAAAGTTGTGGTCCTTATTGTTGTCTCTAGGGGTGGAGCAGGCCTTCATTTTCTTCTTGGCAGATATCCATATGGATATGTTTGCCTCTTTTAGATTTAGGGAGCATGGATCCTGCACAAAAAGATTCCCTATTACCAGAGGTGTGATACAGGGGTGTATTTTGGCCTCCTTCTTATTTACCATCAATATCAATGCCCTAGAAGTAGCATTTATGGAAATGAAAGGGGACCACCCACGGGTAGGTCCTTGGGCGCTACCAGTCCTATCATACTCTAGCGATGCCGTACTTATGTCAAAGATGGTAATGGGTCCTCAGCGACCTATAGACTATTATGTTAAGTTAACGGAGGGTCTGGACCTTTCAGTTAATATGTTGAAATCCTTTGTGATGGTAGTGGGCCCCTAGTCGACCAAAAGCATGAGTCATTACTGCAGAAAAGCCAAGATTTTACGAGTTTGTTCTTTTAATTATCTGGGTATCATGTTTGATGATAGGTCCTCCTTTGGCCTTGCCATCTAGTCGAAAAGGCTCACTTTAGCCAGACTGTGTAGGTTAGTCCTTTGACTTTATGGTTAGGGTGGGCAGGAAATGTGTAAAAGCACTGCTCTACATTTATAATGCTAAGTAGGTCTCTGCTACCTGTTATGGCAGAGCCATTTGGGGGTTTCTTGCAGAGACGTTTTAAGGCGTGGGCAAAGTGGGCAGTTGCCCAGGGCTCTCAGCTTTCAAGGGGCCCCTGGAAAGTAAACTTTATCTATCTCACCTCTGTTTATTTCCATATCTCAACCTCTCTCTTCTCTACACACCTCTACCTCTGAGTCTGTTTCTCTTTGCCAAGTGTCATTTTATGGCTATTTGGGGACCCTGGAAATACATATTTGAACTTTTTGGCGTAAAACCAGTTTCTTTGTTATTTTGTCATCATTTACTAGAAAATAGGTAATAAGATTGAAAGTTGTACGTACAGTGGGCCCCAAAATGATGTTTTGCCCCGGCCTCCAAAACTCCTTAATACAACACTGGTTTCATGACTGCGGTCCCCTTCAGTTAGAAGAAAATTATTTTTTATGCCACTGCTGGGGGTACCCAAAAGCTCTTCCACATATGCGGTACATGAGAAACTTGGCCTTAGGTACATCTTATTATTATTATATTTCTTATATAGCGCCAGAATCGACTCCCGAAGGGGTATCTCCGCGCTTGCCTTGGGAACCCGTCCTGGTTTTTCCCTGTGAGATAGCCCCTACAGGGCATCCCCAAGGTGAAAGCCAGGCATCCCGCCGCAGGGGGCCGTTGTGGAGATTAAGCAAGCTTAATGCCCAGAGTTGCAGAGTGAGAACCCATGATTAGGTCAGGCACCGAAGCGAGAATTATCGAGTCCGTGGACATATGAGCTCAACACCCTGCCGCATCGGGAATCGAACCCTGGTCCCGAGTCTGATCTCTGCTTCAGGGTCTGCCTGCTCTAACCAGTGAGCCACACTTCTCCACAACCTATTAAACTTAGACCTATAATTATTGCTCTGGCTGGCAATGTGGTATAGGAGTGAGCCAACTCTTACTAGGCTGATTATTCAGCACTGTCTATCTTTAGCCAACTCCAAAGCAATCCTCTGGTTATCTCACATTTGGTGTGCACTGACATATTTGGACCACCCCAGCCTTTTTACGCAGCCCGAGGAAATTGTCAAGGTGAACTACATATGGGTTAAATAGCATTTTTTATCTCGTATTTCTGTCTTTAAGTAGGACCAGTAATTGCATAAACCAGCTAGTCAAGCTCATTGTTTAGTTAAAACAGTTTACGTCCTAGTGTTATGAGCCCCAATGTACCAAAATATAGGCCTATGTAGTATTAAACCTTTTACCTACATTTGTCCTACCTTGGTCTACATAAAGGCTCTGGTGACTGGCCTTTTATCTAGATAGGTGTCGCACAAATATTATGTGGTTTTCTCAGAAAACTAGCCTCATTTATTATGCATGAGGATTCTCAGTATCACAGCAGGATTACCATCTTCTGCATAGTAACTCTATCATCCTTGGCCAACATGCCCACAGTTCCATGACACATCTAGGTACAACCTCTGAGGGTACCTTTCAGGTATATAAGTAACACATCCTCACTAGGCAAGACAGAGGAGAACAAGCTTCTATGCTGACATGCTGACACAAGATGCTGAAGTCCCTGCCCGCAGACACTCCAGCACGCAATGGTCTGACATCCCTTACGGGCTGTCCAATTCTCCTAGCGGTATTCTTGGCTATACACCTTCATACATGCTAGGTACACTTAGGTACATATAGTTAGGGTTTGCATCTTAGGAGTTCCCATGATTATTGCAATGGATCTATATGCCTGCATATATTCATCATTTTAGCACCATGGTAGAATTTGACCTTTTCTTTACTCTGTTGGTGCTTATAACCGCATACATCTTCTTCTCTCTAATGGTTGTTGCAGCACACGTATTTTATACTATATTGACACTGGTTCAATAAATACTTATTGAAAACATCCCCACCATTTACTTTGCATATCTCTCTGAGACTAGGTGAGGATGAGTGACTGAGCGAAAAATAATTTACTATTTTTACAATCCCTGAGGGGTCAGGTTGTCATGTTCAATTGTTGCCAGAAACTATTCGCTCCTTGGCAAAGTTGTGGTGCTTATAGTGGTAATGCGACTAAGCTGGTCTACAGACTAACATATCCTTCGGGGGTGTCTGGAATCAGTTTAGACACCAATCTCTTAGATTATGTTGTCTAAACGCACCAATCCTATAAATCTTTATATGAACTGTACGACATTGCACCACCAACGTTGCTTTGGTTCTTATTTATTGGTCAAATCTGAGTAGTTTAGTTGTGCTTTCTCAGAGACCCCTACTCACATTTACCCAGAGACCTCTGGAGTGGGAAGGGACAATCCGCTGTAGCTGAGTAGGAAAACCCTATGTATTGGCTGTCGGTATTTTCAAGCTTTCAGGATTATAGTTTCCTACATTGTGCAGAAAACATTATCTCTGTCCCATATAAAAAAAAAACTTGAAATATGTCTAAGTAAGACGAGGCTGCGTCACCATTAAATGAAAATGCAGCAGAGGAAGCAGACCAGGAAGGTGCTATAAACATTTCAGAAAATTTCAGAAATGCACTTACTTTCAAATTTTTAGATTTTGGAGTCCCAGCATTAGCTGGGACTGTTTCCTTCGTGATCGAGTTACACAACGCATACAGGATCGAGGTGTTCTATTCCTGGATCA
Source organism: Lissotriton vulgaris (assembly GCF_964263255.1). Taxonomy (NCBI): domain Eukaryota; kingdom Metazoa; phylum Chordata; class Amphibia; order Caudata; family Salamandridae; genus Lissotriton; species Lissotriton vulgaris. The sequence goes on from NC_141695.1 coordinate 96,296,991, forward strand.
AGTGCCACCCTGCAGATGCATGTACACATACACTTTATTCTTATATTGCTGATAAAATACCAGATGAATACAATCTATATGAGGACATAGAAATCCTGTTAACGTACCAGAAACATATAAACTAGTTTATAGGCACCACTTCACACACCATAGAAAAAGTGAGGCTCTATCTGCTTAGCAGAGACGGAGCAACTTGGTCTGTTCTAGTGGCTTACACACCTCATGCATAAATTGACACAATGCCAGTACCATTCTTATGTCCACTTCACAAAGAAATAATACAACTTTACATATATCTTTCACAGGTCATTATGGGACCACTTACACTTCAACCTACAATGGTTACTCCTGCAGGTCAACCCAAACCCAAAATCACCCCAAAAACGCTAAACATGATTATGGGAAGACTGTCCACTAAACATGAGCAAATTCCATTCATGATAGCACAAACGATATCACAGCTTGAGGCCATATTTCCACACACAGGCCCATAAGAAAAACACAGAACATTGGTGATCTGCTTGCCAATGGGGATAGCTCCCCAGATAGAGGATTGTCCCACTTGGGATACAGTCTACATTGCCATCTATACCAGGACTCATGGCACCCCATCAGTAGCAGTTATACCAGAAGTATTAAGACAAATACAGAATGAGTATGGGGCAGAACCTCCCCTGGACTTAGGGATGAAATTGATAGGCAAATTTGCCCAGTTATCTACAATTATGTTAGCAAACATAAAAGAGGAGGCAGCAGCGGTGGCTATACGACAACGCCTGAGGGAATGCACTCCTGCACAGCAGGAGTGGGAAGTACCTAAAATAATCAAAGAGACCTATGCTTCAGTGGGTAGCGATAATTTAGGAGCTAGACCTATGAAACTGCAATTGATCGGTAATCATGAAAAGGATAACTCCAAGCAAGCACCTGATTCTTCTAAAAAGAAATTGGATAATAAACAATCAAAAAACAAGCAGAATCAATCAAGGGGTGAGTCTCCTCAACAGCAGCCATCTGACTGGAAATATAACCTTAGTAATTGTTACAATATTTAAAAACCTGATAGAAATGAGGGTACTGATACACGTTCCTCTCAGTCCTTTCAGTGTACATCAAAACACTTTGAGAGGGAAGGACGGTCACAACACAGATCAGAAGAGTGAGCAAAGTCAAGAGATACACATCGCACTTCAGAACATAATCTCAAAAAAGAAGATAAACCAAAATCCAATCTAAATTTAAAAAGAAGAAGGTAGCTGGCTTAAAAATAAGAAATGCCCAGGATACTGAGGACTCATCTTCTGAACGGGGAATGGACTCTGACGATGCTAGACAGCTCAAAAGAAGTAAGAATAACTCGCCAGAACCTGTTGTAATTTCTGGTGACAGTGGCGTTGAATAAGCATATCACAGTGGAAACACCTGAAACTAGGGTAAGTGTCCCACACCAGTTATATGAAATAACACTCCATGTAGAGGGGGACATACCAGGAAAGTGAAAGGCCTCTTTCGGGAGAAATTGACATATGGATACGGTATCCTTTTGGCTGAAACAAATTGGCTGCCTGAGTTAATTATGGACTGCCCAAAAGGAGAAACAGTAATTTTACTGTCTTTCTCCGACCTCATTCCAGAATCATTATAACATACGCACAGGAGTGGGCAGGAGCACTAGCTCCAGCATTACACTGCAATCATGTAGGGTGGAATGCTGAGTCACCTAACAATGAGATCCCAGTAAAAATGACTCTAACTCCACCGAGGCAGTACCCAATAAAAAATGATGCGAAGAAACAAGTTTGGGAGATCTTAGTTCAACTCGAATATCAAGCTGTAATTCAGAATTGCTCCTCTTCCATGAATTATCCTTTGTTTCCTGTAATGAAACTTGACAATTCATGCTGTCTAATTTTAGACTACAGGTATTTAAACACATGCACAAAAACATTTGCAGTACAAAATGCACACAATACCGCATTAATGAATACCATTGTGCGCAAAAAAAAAAAAACAACGCCAGATATTTTAAATGGATTCTTCTACCAAAATATAGCACCTGAAAGCAGAGATTTGACAGCATTTTTTGCCTGATGCTCTTAACATCAATTCTGTAGACTGCCGCTGGGTTGTTCTCACTGGCCGTATTAGAGTTACTTCAAAAATTTGATTAGGAGGCATTTTCCTATGTAGACGATATATATCTGATGGAAGATGAATTATTATATCATTGAAACAGGATGAACATCATCATTCTGGGAATCGCATCTTAGGGCTACAAATGTAATTATAAAAAATCTAAAATTGCCCACCTCAATGTCCTATTTTTAGGATTTGACCTCTCAAGTGAAGGGAAAAGCCTACCAGCTAATTTTGTAGAAAAAAGGGTGCTGCTCCAACCTCCAAAGACTCTGAAAAATTTACAATCCATTTTATGCTTCCTAAAGTTTGGCAGAAAATACATTCTGGATTACGCTGAAAAAATAAAACCTTTTCACAACTTAATTAGACCTGATTTCTCAGTTCGACATTGGACACAGGAACACACAGAAATACTAAGTTCCCTACAAGCTGACATGATAGCTTTCAAACACCTACACACACACGTAAACAACATGAACTTGGTGATCCGCATAATCGCGGGTCGATCCGGGTACACATACCTAACTTTAAATGAAGGCGAAACTGTACCCAATGGTTACAAATCAAAACGCTGAAATGTGCTTTGCATCAACTGAATACATATTAACAGCAGTACGGACTGCTGTAATGAGAGAAAGGGCAATAGCTCAGGGGAAACAATTATTTGTTGTGACTCCAATACCAACCTCAGAGGCTGTTACAAAAGCAAGCGTTCCAAACACAAAAGCACTCAATCCAAGTTGGATCTAGTGGGCTAATTCTCTAATTGCAAAAGATATAGATTACAAGTTTGACTCTACATTAGAACACACGCATTCCTGCTGTACGAACAAGAATATCATCTTCCGAATGAAATAATGCCTCTGGATCAGTATGAATACATAATTTACACTGACGGATATGCTCAGCCTGTGGTAGGAAGTGAACAGCAATACAGTGCTGCATGTGCAATTGCAAAAGGACTGATGTGGGATGGCAAGTTCCGTCTTAGCACTACGCAGACGCAGTTTCTAGGAGATTGCATGACACACCTGGCAAAACTAAGAGCCCTAATACTGGCACTGAAAGGATTGAGAATTCCCCACACTCAGGCCCACATTAGGATGACGGGCGGACTTTGTCCGCCTGCCATCCCATCGGATTTTGGGACCGCCCGCCATAAGGGCGGGAATCCCGTGGGGGGTATTAGGATGTGCCCACCACAGTGGCGGGCACATCCTGTATTTTTAGCATTGTGGCGGGCGGTGCTCTCAGCACCCCCCGCCATAATGCTAAAAATGCAGTACTGCATTTGCATAAACAAAGCGGCAGGCAACGCGCGGTGCCTGCCGCTTTGTTTATGCAAATGCAGGGGGGTACCACAGGTACCCCCCGTGTGCACCCCCCACTCTCCTTCCCTCTGGGGCCCCGCAGGGGGCCCCCAGAGTGAAGACTGCATGCCTTTTCGTGGCGGCATCGCCGCTGCCGAAAGGCATCTGAAACAGCCCATCATAATATGGCTGGCGGTGTCTATGAGACACCGCAACCATATTAAACATTTTCCGGAAAAGCGGCGGACGGTCTTTCCGTCCGCCGCGGTCCCCCCCGCCATCCTAATAGGGTGGGGGGAATTTAGGTGCATATGGCGGGCGGATTGCCCACGCCAGGCTGGCAGTGGCTACCGCAAGCCTGGCGGAGGCAATCCGCCCGCCGTCCTGATGGGCCCCCTTGTGTGCAATTCTTGTTCATGTGTCCAGTATTACAATGAATACCTCCACTATTGGGGCCCGAGTGGGTTTAGAGATTCAAAAGGTTGCACAATAAAGCACAAGTTGCTTTGGAAACAAGTGGCAAAGCTGAAGAGAGGCTTTCCACATGCTCAGGTGATTCATACGCTAAATCATCAATGTGTTGACCTGCATGTTGCAGAGAATGTATTGGATGATGAAGCCACCAAGGCGACAGTGCAAACTGCTGCTGTTACTTTAATTACTCGTTTTAGCATGAGTATAGGCAGACAGATAATGGTAGCTGTCCTCGCCTAGAGTAAAAACAGTTCAGCCTTGCCAAAAGGTTTTACACTCAAGTACTCCTACAAGTTAGATGCGCAAAATATTCTGTATGCTCAAATTCCAGGAGTGGGAGATAGAGTAATACCAAACAAGGATCGCAGATTAGGCTTAATACTAGCTGCGCACAAAGGTTTGGGTTCAGCACATGCTGGTATTACTGCAACAGATTCATTATTGAAACAACGTTATTGGTAGCCGGATTTTACCAAACAGACTTAAGGCTTTGTCCTTAAGTGAGATATCTGTCAGCAGATGAAGGGTTCCACAGTAGCAAGCCCACCACAAACACCATTGCTGATTTCAGACAGACCTCTCGCATGTGTCTATTTGGACCAGTTCGACCCCTTACAATCTGATGGGGATTACAAGTACATCTTGGTGGCAGTGGATTCATGCTCTAGATTCCTGTGGGTTTGGCCCCAGCGCTCGGCTGACGCTCGAACTGTTAAAAGGATTTGTGAATCTTTATAGGGAAATATTGTCAGAGCTCAGGTTGCAAGAACCCATGTGTTTTCTAGCATTAGTGGGACTCTAATGAAACGAATCCCAGGCTCAGAGTCAACCTACCGGAGACCACAGGTAATCATGACCAGATGCCAAGCGATAGGACGGGCACGCCAAAGATGGAGGCATACCAGAGCCATCACTGGTCATATCCCTCGCGTTTGGCCGTGAGCTCGAGGACAGGCGCAGCTGTGAAGTGCCGCGGCAACGTTCTATGCTGCGTACTTCACCAACGCATTCTAGGTGACAGCACCTGTGCCCAATTCGTAGTCAGTCAGAGTTATTTTTTTTTAGTTCTTTGGCAGTCTTAGGCACAGGGTAGCTTTTGTTGCGCTTTTCTGTCGGGCAGTCAGTCAGGCCTGAAGAAGTAAAAGAATAAATAACTTTATTCCGGCCTACTCACCGGAGGTCTTGAGTGGCATTGAAGAGGCTGGTTTTTCCTCCTCAGTGGGTTCGGTGGAATCCCTGGTCCAGTTTCCATCCTGAACTGAAGTCTGCAAACTGCAAGTATTGTCCTGTGGGAGGAAAATTACAGACATTGTGCATTAAATATTTACTGAGGAAAAAAAAAGTATTTAAGAGAAAAACATAATAATCTTGTATACTTACCGTGAGATAGTTTCCTATGAAGAACCTTTAGGAATATCTGTGAAATAAGAAAAGTTATTTAGCAACAGTACAGATATCTTGTATTCATAATTACTTGAAGAGGAGCTAATGCCTAAGGCTTTGAGGGTAAGAAAGTTTGGAGTACTGCAGACAATAAAAGAGAGAGTCTAGGTGGGAGGTTTTTGAAGGTTTTAATGTTATTTTTTTGTCTTCCAGTTCACCACAAAAAAGAGAGAGAGTAGAAAGAAAAGCTAGAAGGTAAAGAGAGAGGGGAGAAATGGAGGAAAGCGAGGCAGTCTCTTCTTTGTCATATACCCCTTTCTCCAGGCAGGGTTTGCGCAACCTCCAGTTTAATTGGGTTTGTGGGAAGGCCAGTTGGGAGATTTGGGAATTCTCGATATTCTTCTCCCGCGAGTGCTGGAAATTTGAAGTACTAGTAGAGTTTTTGACACATAAGCAATTGTCACATTACATTCTGTCCGGAGCCTTGCGTATAGTCATAAGCTTTTATTCGATATGCAAGATATCTTGTAAGCACATTTAGAATACAAACATTATAGTTACAAAAAACCCAAAAAAAACATTGCTACAAGAAGCCAGTATAAAAGTCATTTAAAAAAGATAAAAGGTCATGAAATGGCCGTTAATAAATTAGCTAAAAATAGATTAAACAGCTACTGACAATCTCTTACATCGAATAAGCCAAAACTGTTTTAAAAATTTTGCAATACCACACACTATTGGGGGGGAAGTGTCCGTAGTTAAAATACGCAGGGCTTCTAGGTGGTTGCGTGTGCCCATGTTCCGACAAAGAGGTTTTAGCCAAGAACTCCTAGGCCTTGCATAGTCCGGGCATTCAAATAAGACATGCGCAATGGACTCAACCCTGGTCGGGCAACATGCACAATTGGGGGAAGTGCGAGCCGCTGATGTCCATTTTGATACCACCGCACCTAAGGGGAGGGATCCAACTCTGAATTTAAAATAAAGTGCTCGGTCAAAGGGGATGGTAATCATGTCCAGGTAGGGTTCAAAGGCCACAGAGTCTTTAATTTGTAAAAAAGCGACAGTAGATTTGCAATGGTTAGAGTTTGTGATTAGGCGCTCCGAAGTCCATTTCCAATAAAGGGCCTTGACAACTTCTTTTGGAGGGGCTGAACGTGAAGACCAGCAGTCCCCTAGCCCGATATTCTCCAGAAGATTTTTGGTTTCTTTTAACCATTTTATCTTGGCCCAACCCCCCAGACTCATAATTTCCCCCAGGGCATCGGCATAGGATTTTAGTTCTTCACCCCTCCAAATTCGTGTCCATAGGAGGAGCGGTCGGAGCTGGGCCTGGTCTTTGATGTTTTTACAGCCCGTGTCCAACCACACTGGTACAGATGGGGTGCTCAGTGGAATGGAAATAATGGATTTCAGTAACTTGCTCTCCGCTGTTACTAGAGCTTCCATTCGGCAGTGGCCCCACAGTTCTGCCCCATACAAGGCGGATGACACTACTTTGGCCTTGTAGATATCGATTACTGGGGTAAGTGATCTCCTGGGTGAGGCCCTGAACTCCCTCATGAGAGCTCCTCCTACTCTCCTATGGTTAAGAACCATTTTACCAATGTGATTTGCCCAGGACATCCTATCCGTGATCCGAATACCGAGGTAATCGAATTCGGCTACTTTCTCTAAGGGGATCGAGTTAAGTGTAGGAGGGCGGCCCAGTTTCTTAGGGGGATTTAGGACTAGGTATTTTGTTTTATCCACGTTTATTATTAGCCCCTTTGCGGTACAGAACTCCTGAAATCGTGTTAGCAATTTCTGCAGGCCTTGTGGTGTTTTCGAAATCAGGAGCGTGTCGTCCGCAAAGAGTAGGGTGGGGATGCGGACTCCTCCGAGACAGGGGGCGTCGGCTGGTTCTTGCTGAAGATGTTTTACCACCCCGTTCACATATAGTGAGAAAAGGGTGGGAGCCAAGACACAGCCCTGTCTTACGCCCCTGGAGACTGGTATCTTCTCAGTAAGTTCTCCGTTTTTACCCCAGCGGACTTGTGCGTAGGTATGGGTATGAAGGCTAATGAGAAGGGATAAGATGTAAGGAGGTAGTCCCAACTCATAGAGTGCCCTCCAAAGCTCTTCCCGGGGGACCAGGTCAAAGGCAGTCTTCAGGTCTATAAAGGCCAAATAAAGACTACCCTTGCCTAGATCCACGACCTTCCACCCCAATAGCGCCAGCCTAAACACCTGCTCTATTGTCCCCATACCAGCCCGAAAACCTGCCTGAAAGTCTGATAAGATTTTATTCTCCTCCACCCAATGGAGAATCCTTCCAAGGATAGCTTTACCAGCTATCTTTTGGGTGGAGTCTATCAGACTTATAGGGTGGTAGTTCCCCGGTGTTTCCCTACACCCTTTTTTGTAGATCGGAACCACCACTGCCCCTTTCCAGGATTCTGGCACTGCCCCTCCCATCAAGATATCATTTAAAAGAGCTGCTATAACCCTTGCCCACTCCACAGGAAAAGCTCTCATAAGGTCCCCCGGGAGACCATCCGGGCCCGCTGCCTTACGGGGCGCTACCCAGCCTATAACCCCCTCAATCTCGAGGGGAGTGAAGAGATCATAGGCGTGAGGTTCAATTTCACGTGTAAGGTCGAATCCCACGTTCAGTTCCCCGTTAGGAGGGAGGTATAGGGCCCCAAAGTGTTTGACCCAATTTTGGGGCGGGATGTTACAGGGTCTCACAAGTGCATCGGGTTTATTCCGTGCACTTATGAGATTCCAGAAGGCCCTTGAGTCCCTGATTTTACTAGCCTGGAGCAGGTCGTCCCAAAATTTATCTTCCCACTCCCTTCTAGCAAGTTTAAGGGATTTGTTATAGGCCTTCCTTGCCTCCTGTATCACACTTCGGGACTTGATTTTTACCGCCTCAACTAGCCTTGTCTTGTGGGCCCTACAGGTTTGGGTATACCAACCATCTCCTGTTTTTTTAAGAACTTTATTACCCGTCTTGTTTTGGTACATAGTGAACACGTTGGTTAAGGCTTCTACCAGGGAGACAAAAAGCCCACTCGCTCTACCCACCTCTTCTAGAGAGGTTCCAAGGGTCATTACCGCTTGGTTTAAGAGGGATTGGATTTCCTCTACCTTTGCCTCGGATAAGACCAGTCTCGCCCATTTTATTCGTCTACCACAAGGGGAGACTTCAGACTCATCCGAGGGTGCGGCTACCAGGCTAGCATTATCCCTTTTTAAAGTGCGCCACCACTGAACCATGCCTAGGGAGAGCGGATTGTGGTCACTTTCGGTCGATGGAACCACCTGCATGTCCCTTACGTAAGGCCATAAGAGTACATCTATTAGGAGATAATCTAGCCTAGAGGTGTGACCTGGCCTGTTGTATGTGTGGGCACTACCCCTATCCGAGGGTGTCCTCCCATTGGCTGCCCTTAAGTTAAATTCGAGGCCCAGTGAGTATAACTGGAGCGCCACTTCTGTCCACCTTCTGATTGGTGGAATTTCTAATACCGGGATCCCCATCCTGGAGTCCTCCTCGTCTTGGTCAAGGGAAACGTCCGAGCCCAAAGGCTCGAACGTACAGTTCATATCACCTGCAACCAGTGTGCGTGTTTTATGGGGGGCCTTGCGTATAGCTTGCGGGCTTACAAAGAAACTATGGGAAGTTTGGGTGTGGTCTTGCGTTATTCCTCTCCCTATCATCCCGAGGGAAATTTGATTGTGGAGAGGAAAAAACTGGACTTTAAGCAATCCTTAACAGCAAGACTATTAGGTTTGGGTGGGAGTTGGGTGAATCACCTATATGGGGTCCAGAGGGAACTTAATTACATGCCAAGAAGTTCCCTAGGAGGCCGCACTCCATATGAAGTCCTATTTGGGACTAGAAAGTAGTTACCTGACCTCGATTGTGGCAGCACACTAGTGGATGAGAAAGCATTTGACATCAATGATCGTTTGGCTCTTTTACAAGAATTCAATGAATTCCGGGAATTATAAAGCAACTTCCAAGTAGAATGCACTGCCACTGGGGAAGTGAAAACTTTTCCGGCAAGACCTGCTTGGGTCCCAAAGATCGGGAACCTAGTCAGAGAAAAGATTGTGAACAAAAAATAATTTAGGCCATCTTACAAACTCCCTGCACCTGTCCTGGCTGTCGAAGGAACAAGAATAGTACTTCTTACGCCTCTTGCCGGCAAGAAAGAAAATAGATTTGTCTCCATTGATTTGATCAAATCACACTATATACCCGATACTGAATAGTAGGCCGCATGGGCTTCTCGGTAGCCACTGATACCATACAGGAAGTTCAGACAGAAAGACTAATAACGTTTGAAGATTCAACTATACGAAGTAATTAAGTTACCAATAATGGAATGAAACTCATGCCTGTTGAAAATTAACAACAACAAAACACAAGTGAAAAATGACTCTCAATTTGGCCGAATACCGACATCTATGTGAGTATGTCTCGAAACAAGTCATCTGCCAGTTCAACTAAACCTGCTGAGCTACTAAAGATAGATCGCACTGCGTCTGGCTACTTTATCGAATTTGGTACCTTTTCTTTGGATCCAAGTGAACCTGAGTCACTGTGAGTTTCTGTTTCACAAAAAGAAAATATGTGATCTATACCTTTGGCTGAAAAGACTTACTTTGTTTCTCCCTGGCTTCATCTCTGGATTGCAATTGGTCTACATTTCCTAGTCCTTTGGAAAGGTGTAGTGACTGTCTTTTTCCTGCTCCTAAACGGACACTATCTCCCAGAATGCTCTGCAGTACAACATGGGAATTTGGAACTGAAACCACATACATCATCTCATCGTGAATAAATAGATCTGTCCTTTATGAACTTTTCAGCAGTTCCCCTTGCTGAAGAAATAGTTTGGGATAGACATTTGTATGATGTATTCAATCCCACCGGATTTTTTAAAATACCACATTTGTTTAAAATTTCTTTGAATTATATCATCACCTCCGGTACTTTCTCTGATGATTGGGATTTTGAAATTGTAAATTCAATGCTTTCTGATTTAGAAGAATCTGCTGCATTTTCCAGTAACAAATTGTATAATGATGCATCTGATTTTGACACCATGTATTGTTACTAACACCATGGTCATCATTTCTTGCACAAAACAAGTATGCCACGTAATGTATTTACTTTTCACCAATAGGAACATTGCTTTACACCACCAAAAGGCAGTTCATAAACGTTTGCACAAAAGTTTGCTTATTTTTTTTGGGTTTAACACTTCAGACCAACCGCACCTACACCTGCAAATAAAAATATGCTCACTAATATTAAACAGATGCATTCTGCTTCCTTTATTTCCCAATTGTCTTTACAGAGTGTCGACTTTTGGAAGGGCACCATAGACACAAAATCTGTCTCCGGGACTAAAGATTGGCAAGTCCAGGGAACTGAGGCCCTATTTCGAGCATGCCTCATATCACAGCAAATTATTTTTCGGCTTAACACCGTGAAACAGACTTCTTGTCTTGGACTAGCCAATATTAAGTCCTCAAACATACCTCAGATTCTGTCACTTACACACTTTGAGTGGTAGGCACAACTATGCACATCATAGTGAGGATACACTAGATGACATTATACATGATGGTTCATACAATTCATCAGACCCCGATTAGAAGGGATGGTTGGTTTGGACTATAAACGCAAATAGGTGTCAGTCAAGATTCAAGGGTACCACCGGAGGGTTTAGTATCCATAGGCCTTACCAGCGTTACGTACATCCTAGAGTGTTGGGAAGTTATGCCTAGAGTGGCTAAACACCTCAACGCTGTCTCAGGTGAAACAACACTTGTCCTTGTTATCGGATGACATGGATCTTAGTGATTTTTTTGTTAGGTCCCAAGAAACCATGTCACAAACGCTTCTTATATGCTATTTATAATGATGTATGGAAAATCTCTCAACAGGAAGCTGCAAAGAGATTGTGTGAGATAGACATTATTAATCTAGAAAAGGCTTTAGGAGATGGTAGATAGTGGTACCACACTGACATTCAGGATTTATTCACTGGGCAACATTGTCTCTTCTGCAATGGAAATAATAAAATAGGATTTGTCTATTGGACAATCGCAATTACGGTCCATTCTATCATTATGCTGTATGCTACACTCTTTGCGCTCAGGTCACGAGCCTTGGCGGTATATCAACAGTACGTCTCTGTTTTCTGTATATAATCTACCAGAAAGACTGACAACAATGGCAAGGAGAGATGTGAAATATACAATGCTGCACATTAAAAAAATGGACCAATTAACTTTCACTATGGCTGAATCACCCTCCACAGAATGGTTAATCTATGGCCATAGCACACTGTCAGTCACGACATTCCAATTTCAATATTGTCTACAGTATCACCAAGTAGGTAGGTATGAAGCGTTGGGTACAGAATACATTCATGAATCTTGGGAATTACCGTACAGATTTAGATGCAGGAATGGGGGCACTGTAGCCTTTCTCAGTGGTTCAGACTGTGGGAATTTGTTAAGTGGGTCTCTAATTTGTCAAGCTTATTATGCTTCACAGAGCTTGTAATGCTTTGGTTGCAAACCTATCATGTCACTTGAAAGGATCACCACCTGCCTTGATTCATCCGATGTTCAAACTGCCCTCAAATGGGAGTTATTTGATGCTGAGTGATCAAGGTTGTTGTGGGATGCTTCCAGGCATCGCATATCTTGTCACTGTAAGTTCTTAGGGTTACTTGTTGTATGCAAATACGGTTTCCACCGACTCACAAAGTCAGGGAGGCGCCTCTGTGGCCTTCTTTGAATGTTTCCCTTATACGGTTTGATTCTCTAGCAGACTAAAAGCCATACTTTTACAGAAGGAAGTGGCCTTAACCTCAGGCCCGAGAGACTTTTGTTCTCCAGTTTGCAACGTCTTCGGCTGAGGTACAGGCTTTAGACTGAACAAACTTTCTGCTCCATTTGGAGAAATGGTACATTGTATCTTTAACATGTCTGATGCAAGTGGGATAGTACATCTATTTAAGAGCATAAGTTCTGGACTATTAAGTACCTTTCAGATGATATTCAAAGTTATTCCACCATTTATACACCCCGTGTTAGGAAGCGCTTTTGGTTGGCTTCTGCTGGTCCTACTAGTTGTAGTGGGTATCCTGGTTTTAATTTTCATTTTCCTTTTACGCAATGGACATCCTAGTTTCCAAAGAGATGGAAAAGCACTCCTTCTGCGACAATGCCGTGATAGCAGGGTACTCCATCTGAGCAGACCTTGGCTTTAGGAGCTAAGCGAGCATTAGTTCCTATTGTTCAGATCAGTCTGGGTTGATTGTGTCTTGCCTGTGCTCTGCTGCCAATTCGGCGGATACGAATGTGTGTTGAATATATGTCTAACACTTTCATCAATTGTGCCTCTGGACATGGATGTACTACTGCACCCATACAGGCCTGTTGGACTTGGCCATTTTTGAAGGGCTATCCCCAAACTTATTGCTCCTTCTTCCTATTTTTTCCTGACCTGCTGTTGTTGGCTTTAGGACTCTGGGCACTTTACCCCTGATGATCAGTGCTAAAGTGAATATGCTCTCCCTGTAAATTGATATATGATTGGTTCTCCCTGAGTGGCATATTTTGATTTACTGGTCAGTCCCTAGTAAAGTGCGCCGGGTGTACAGGGGCTGTTAAATCAAATCCTACTAGTGGTCCTGCAGCACTGATTGCACCACCACCATGAGTAGCCCTAAAAATCTGTCTCAGGCCTGCCACTGCAGTGCCTGTGCGCAGTTTGCTACCTGCCGTGTTGACTTGGCAAGTTTACCCACTTGCCAGGCCCTAACCTTCCCTTTTCTTACATATAAGACACCCCTATGGTAGGCCCAAGGTACCTCCTTGAGCAGGGTGCAGTGTTTGTCAAAGGTAGGACATGTACTGTGTCCTGATAGTGAAATACTGCCAATTTTGTTTTTTACTATTGAAAGGCTATCTTGCCCCATAGCAGATAATGAGGAATGCTTTGTAACATTTTACAAGCATGTCTTCCCATATGGATAAGATGGAAAAATAACGTTTAGGCTCTCTGAACTCAGAATTTAATAACACATCTTTTTCTGAACATGTTTTTTTTAAATTGGGTGTTTAAAAATGCCACTTTTAGAAAGCAGGCCTTTTCTTGTTTAAACATTCTGTGTGCCTCTGCCTGTTTGTGTATTGAATGTCTGGTTTTGGAGTGACAGGGGCTGGGAAGGTGCATTTTCTCAGAGAGCCACTTTGGGGGGTTGATGTATGTCCTGCCTTTCCTGAAGGTTAGGGCTGGGCTGAATAGACCTATGCTGCATTCAGAGTAGGGGGAGGAGTTCTCACTAGCACCTGAATTGGCCCGGTCTGCATTTAGAGAGGTGGGAGAAGATTTTCCTTGCACCTTAATAGGTCCTGTCTGCCCTACACAATGTTATCTCCACCTCCTGCCAGGTAGCAGCACCAGAGAGGACAGAACTGGTTTGGACTGGGCTCAAAGACCCTTGCACAAAGAGAACAAAAACATTTTGGTGTATAAGTACTAGAACTAAAACCCCTGAACTTTAGACTACTTCTGGAATCAAGAGGAACCTTTGTCAAGGAGAAGAGTTGGAGAAACTGAGGAGAAGTACTTCTCTTCCTGTGTGTCTGGGGTTGCTGTTTCTGCCAAGGAAAGGAGAAGGTCTTTGCTGTGTGCTGTGTCCCATGCTCGGAGAAAGTCTCCAAGGGCTTGAGTAGAGCTTGCCTCCTGTTTTGAAGTCTCAGGAACACAAAGACCTCCCCCCTAGCTGCCCTGAAGTTCCTTGCTGGGAGTTCTGACCTTCCAAGAGGTGCCTGTGACTGTCTTGGACCTCTGGAGGTTGTTACTGTTGTTGGGAGCTGGAAAAGCAACGTCACAACAGAGAAATTGATGCATTGCTCTTCTTGTTGCAGTTTTGCCAATGTATCACTGTGGTGCGAGAAAAATCTCCCTGCATCACAGCGCCACTGCCGAAACCAACATAGCGATTTTCACAGCGGCAAGAATTGATGCATCGAGGAATCGCGGTTGAAGAAACCGATGTAGCGCCGCTCAACACCACCGCATCATTCACCGTTGCATCCCGGATTTACACGCATCATCCTTGTGCGCCACGTTTTCCCCGACGCATCCTTCGTGGATGGGAGTCGTCTCAGAATAAACGCTTTTCTCCCCCTAGATACCGGACCCAACACACCTCTCCCCTGTGTCCGGCAGTACTGTTACATCAAATCCACAAAGGTCTCAGGAATCGATGCAGCTATTGTTTTATGACGCTTTCCATTGCTGCAGCTCTTTGGGTTGGTGAATTTTGTTGCAACAACAGGTACTTTTCAAGAAATCACGCATTCATAGTTTTCTATGGGCTCAGTTGCTAAAACCTTTTGAAACAAATTTCTTGTAATGCTTGTATGTTGAATTTTTGTCGTTTTGGTCTTGTTAAGTTTAGATAAAGATACTTTATTTTTCTAAACCGATGTGGTGTCCATTTGTGGTGTTATCACTGTGTTACTGTGTGTGTTGTTACAAACACTTTACACATTGCCTTTGGGATAAGTCTGTCTGCTCGTGAAAGCTACCAAGGGGGTGAGCAGTGGTTATCTAGAGTGTGTATCCCCCTTACCCTGACTAGAAGCAAGGGTCCCTATTTGGACAAAGGTACATACCTCTGCCAACTAGAGACCCCCATTTCTAACACCCACATATTGCAGTGTCCCCAGCGTATTCCAATGTTGATGACAGCATTTTTAGAGCCACGATGGGATGCTTCATCTCTGTTGGGATGGACAACAGCTCTACCGCAGGCTTCCAGCACTTCCTCACCAACGGCTGAGGGAACAGGAGAATATCACCTTTGCTCTATTGACCTTATCCAAGAGGTGTTACAGGGGCTATCGTCTGTGAATGCAAGCAGCAGTGATGTTGCGTCTCCTTCACACGACATATAAACATCTGACTGTCCGAGTGATGGGAGTAATTCAGCCTTTTTTCCAAAACAACCCACATTGGAATTTTACATAATTTTTGTTTTATTTTTCTTGCTCTCACTGAACTCTATAGTACAAGAAAGAGTGGTCCCAATACACAGTTATTTAAGGAACAAAAACGGTTTCACATAATATGCATAAGGAAAATCATACACAAAATTATTGAGAGATGTTGTTTAATCACATCCTCATTCCAGCAAAAACATGAGAAAAAATACGTTGAGTATCACATTAATATCATGCCCAGAAGAGGGAAGGGAGTTGGTTGGGAGGGTAAGTGATTCAGTGAAGGATAAAGTGGTGTAAGCAATTCAGAAGGAAGGTGCAGTCACACATTTGACAGTTGACGTCCAAAGGGCATATTGCTCAGCCACCTAGGATGAATAAATAGCAGTGTTGATAAAAAGCAGTTCTTTGTCAACAAGAAGGGAGAAGGGGATTCCACATTAGCATCAATGCCCCCTATTTCAACTTAGAAGGGAACTACTTACAACATCATATGTAATTATATCGGTGTTACAAAAAAAACCGTTTTGCATAAACCTCATATAGAAATACAGAGATACGTTATTTCAAGAGCATTATAAAATATGTTAAGTCAATGCGGCTCATTCATTGGAGGTGGAACATGTATAGTCAACATCACTGGTCGTATTGACTCGAGTCAAGCTTGCACTAACACTGGGACATCTAGAAATAATCATGCCTACATCATATTTTAGTGTATGCCTTCAACAGAGTTATACAATTGCGAAGAGACAAAGTGAATGAGGCTCATTATTATGAAGGTAAAGCAAATTAAAACATAATTACTGCTCTTGTAACAGGCGCACGATAGCACTGAAGCATATGGAAATATTAAGGCCTACTTCATAGTATAATACATAAATAGCGGACATTACAATCCTAATACATACATTGGAAGTCCATGTCATAGTCGTGTTATTCTCCTATAAAGGATGAAAACAGAAAAATTTGGAGAAAAACACAGAGCCTGAATCATAGATTACAACACACAGCTATATCCTTATTATCAGCATGAGGGACCATAATCAGTTGTAAGATTAAATGGCAGGAGACACCACTATATCTAATGCAAAGGAGGCATTAGAACACCCAGCGAAAACTTTGAAGGAGTTCGAAATCAATACGCAGAGCAAAAAGCTTGAGAAATTGTCTAAAGATATTAGATATTATGAAAATAAAAACACGTACCCGCACCTCAACAAAGATTATTTCAAGCAAGACAACCAGGGTCGCTTCACAGGATGAGGGAGAGGTGGCTACCGTGGCCGCAGGAATTACACAACATTTTCAGAGTCATCATACAGTACTGCCGGTGAAAACGACCAGGGAGGTGCAAACACTAACTACGGTTACCAAGGGGACTGGAATAAACCACAAGGCTCTTCTCAGTGTTTAGGGGAAGGACGATGGCGAGCACCGAGAGGCCGAGGGAGCAATTGGTCGAGAGGACCACCACAGGTTCAATACCCATCCAATACGACTTTGGAGAGGGGGAGAGGCAAGACCCAGAAGCAAGTGCATTTCCCACCAGTGAGTCACGGGGAAATAGCCACACGCCAGAAAGGCTACAGGTGGTGAACAAACAGTCTACCCAGTGGTTAACATCTCCTCTTATACTCTTCAAGAAAATGAGGTCAACATCCTCAGCAAGGGACTGTCTTTCGTGCCCACTGCACAACCGAATCACTTCACCATCAAGACAGAACTAATGAAGTTCTTTCGAAAGATCAGACTGAGGTATTTCTTCAAGAATAGTCCTCCATTCATTACCACATCTCTGGACTACGAGTTCCCTCCACCTTTGTCCCCTTTTCCAATTCAATGACCGACCAGATCCTGGCAAATGAATATACTGTGCTCAAAGATGTGTCCAAGACACTTGAGGTCTACAAACATACTACGATTAATGTAACTAGGAAAGAATGGGAAGCCCTAACGACATTAAAGAACAACAAAGATATTGTGATTAAGCCTGCAGACAAGGAAGGAGCGATTATGGTACAATACACCAATAAATACAAATTGGAAATCCATAATTAACTTGGAGACGGAGTGAGTTACATGGGGACTACGCACTGACCCATCCAAAAATTTTGCACGTGAGATTATGACCCTGACAAAGGAAGGAAAAGATCAAGGATTCCTGAGCGAGCATGAGTTCCAGTATCTGAACCAGAGGGACCCCCGTTTGTCCACAATATATACTTTACCCAAGATACACAAGAGCATGCACAACGCACGAGGGAGACTGATTGTGTCTGGATTTGGCTTAATTTTTGAGCCACTCTGCTGATACATTGACGTTTTTCTGAAACCAATTGCTGAAGCGATCGAAACATACTTAAGAGACACACTCCAGACCATCAATATGGTTGACCAACATCCCTTTGAGGTGGACAAACAACTACTAGTGACATGTGATATTATATCGCTCTTCACCAGCATTCCGCAAAGCGCAGCACTTGATGTAATTCAACAAGTCTTGGACAAACCCCCAGCACCAACGGCAGTACCTACCCACTTCATCACCGCTCTACTATCCATCGCTATGATGAAGAATTTCTTCTTCTTCCAAGGTAATTTCTACCTTCAGTCCAAGGGCGTTACCATAGGGGAAGCCTTCACGCCGGACCTAGCAATCATTTTTATGGATGACTTTGGACACAAGTATGCTCTGAATGTGACCAATCCATACTGCAAGTAGCTCACATGGTGGATGCGGTATATCGATGATGTGCTGATGCTCTGGACAGGCACGAAAGAGGATCTAGATTCATTCCATATTTGGCTCAACCAACAAAGCCAAGATATCCAATTCACCATGCAGTCTGATAAGAATCAAGTAGACATCCTTGACATTACCATTTCAACGTGGATAACAAACTATCCACCACTCTATATCGTAAACCAGCGGAGGGTAACTTCCTTCTACGCTATAACAGCCATCATCCCCATGGACAAATAGATAACCTGCCAGTCGGCCAATTCCTGCGGGTCCGCAGGAACTGCACCAGGAAAGAAGACTACCTTAAAGAATCAGAGGATTTAAGTACCAGACTCCTGGAGTGGAGTTACCCCAAACGTCTGATTAAGAAAGCCCAAAAGAGGGCCTGGTATAGTCCTGTGCAGACCAAACGATTTGAGTACAAACAACACGCTATTGATCTTAAGTCCCTGACAAACTGCAACACTAATAACGTGATCTACTGTATCACATGCCCCTGTGGACTCATTTATGTAGGTCAGACTCAGCAGAAGATCAAGGCGCGAGTCTTGCAGCACTGCAGTAGAATAAGGTGTGAAGTCCAAGGAACACCACTGGTGGATCATTTCAAAACCACAGGACATGGTCCGGAGGATCTCCAATGGATCGTCCTAGAGAAAGTGACTAAGTATGGGCATAAATTCGTTCCGCTCACAGAATTAGCAAATTTTTGGCAATATTGCGATCCGCGAATCGCGCAAAATTGCCCAAAAATCCGCAATTCGCGAGTTGGCGGATTTTTTTTTTCTTGTTCACGCTTCAAAAATACAATCTTGCTTGCGCGGCATTGACTTACCATGATTTTGCGTTCGCTGATGAGTTTTCCTCCCTGTTCGCGTGCGCTGCGAGATTTGGGTAGCTGGCCGAGCGACGCGGCGATTGCGGACACGTCATTGCGACCCAAAACAGGATATTGCAAACGCGAACACGTCATTGCGACCCGAAACAGGAAAAAGGCATCGCGAGCAGGATGGTTAATTGGAAACAACATGTTCGCGACCGTTGCAACTGCATGCGCAAGTTATCGTTCACGAACTGGTAAAAAAATCTCGCAAACTCGCAAACAAAATAAATTTCCAAACTTGTGGAATTTGGTGGATTTTTGCGAATCGCAATTACGAATTCGCACGAATTCGCGTATCGCGAATTCGCAAATTCCGCCCATGCTTAAAAGTGACCATGGGCACGAGAGGAGGTAACATAGGATCTATCTTGAGTCTCAGAGAAAGCAAATGGATGACATGCCTTGATTCCATCAGCAATGGATTGAATGAACAAGATTCCAGCTATGCCCAGTTAGCATGCCTTACCTATTAATAATGATTATGTGGCGGCTGCAATGTAATCTTACAACTGATTAAGGTCCTTCATGCTGATACTAAGGATATAGCTATGTGTTCTAATCAATGAGTCAGGCTCTGTGTTTTTCTCCAAATTTTTCTATTTTCATCCTGTAAAGGAGAATAACACGACTATAACATGGACATCCAATATATGTAAATTCGATTGCGAGTTGCCCAATTCGTGCAGAGGCCACAGCAAGACTGTTCAGTTTCACTTCGATTTATTTTGGCTGCAGGCACGCGTAGGACATCACAGGAATGCCCTCTCCTTAAAATCATCCGCCTGACGCGTTTCAGGAATGTGCTTCCTTTCCTCAGAGGCGTTGTAATGGAGTTGACGGCATCTTTTCTTGCACGTGGTATTTCAACTAACACCCTCCCCAGTGGGCGTGGTCACTCTCGTGGCCTTCTGGGTGTCGTAGTCCACTTTAGCATCTCACCCCTGTGAGTCTGGCCATCATGTCCATTAAAAAATTGTTCTATCCCAAGTGGGTGGTGGTGGCATTACTGCGGTCTTCTGCTTCGCTTTGTTGCAGCCATAATGTGAAGGCGAGCATCCTCTCGCGGCGGACTACGACACCCAGAAGGCCACGAGAGTGACCACGCCCACTGGGGAGGGTGTTAGTTGAAATACCACGTGCAAGAAAAGATGCCGTCAACTCCATTACAACGCCTCTGAGGAAAGGAAGCACATTCCTGAAACGCGTCAGGCGGATGATTTTAAGGAGAGGGGGTTCCTGTGATGTCCTACGCGTGCCTGCAGCCAAAATAAATCGAAGTGAAACTGAACAGTCTTGCTGTGGCCTCTGCACGAATTGGGCAACTCGCAATCGAATTTATTTATGTCGGCTGGCCTCGGTCGAGTGCGGGGGCCCATTGCCACAGCGGATCTCCGCAGAACACCGAAGGGGGTCTGATTCCGGAGAAGCAAGCGGCTGGCATCCGCCGCGAGAGGATGCTCGCCTTCACATTATGGCTGCAACAAAGCGAAGCAGAAGACCGCAGTAATGCCACCACCACCCACTTGGGATAGAACAATTTTTTAATGGGCATGATGGCCAGACCCACAGGGGTGAGATGCTAAAGTGGACTACGACACCCAGAAGGCCACGAGAGTGACCACGCCCACTGGGGAGGGTGTTAGTTGAAATACCACGTGCAAGAAAAGATGCCGTCAACTCCATTACAACGCCTCTGAGGAAAGGAAGCACATTCCTGAAACGCGTCAGGCGGATGATTTTAAGGAGAGGGGGTTCCTGTGATGTCCTACGCGTGCCTGCAGCCAAAATAAATCGAAGTGAAACTGAACAGTCTTGCTGTGGCCTCTGCACGAATTGGGCAACTCGCAATCGAATTTATTTATGTCGGCTGGCCTCGGTCGAGTGCGGGGGCCCATTGCCACAGCGGATCTCCGCAGAACACCGAAGGGGGTCTGATTCCGGAGAAGCAAGCGGCTGGCATCCGCCGCGAGAGGATGCTCGCCTTCACATTATGGCTGCAACAAAGCGAAGCAGAAGACCGCAGTAATGCCACCACCACCCACTTGGGATAGAACAATTTTTTAATGGACATGATGGCCAGACCCACAGGGGTGAGATGCTAAAGTGGACTACGACACCCAGAAGGCCACGAGAATGACCACGCCCACTGGGGAGGGTGTTAGTTGAAATACCACGTGCAAGAAAAGATGCCATCAACTCCATTACAACGCCTCTGAGGAAAGGAAGCACATTCCTGAAACGCGTCAGGCGGATGATTTTAAGGAGAGGGGGTTCCTGTGATGTCCTACGCGTGCCTGCAGCCAAAATAAATCGAAGTGAAACTGAACAGTCTTGCTGTGGCCTCTGCACGAATTGGGCAACTCGCAATCGAATTTATTTATGTCGGCTGGCCTCGGTCGAGTGCGGGGGCCCATTGCCACAGCGGATCTCCGCAGAACACCGAAGGGGGTCTGATTCCGGAGAAGCAAGCGGCTGGCATCCGCCGCGAGAGGATGCTCGCCTTCACATTATGGCTGCAACAAAGCGAAGCAGAAGACCGCAGTAATGCCACCACCACCCACTTGGGATAGAACAATTTTTTAATGGACATGATGGCCAGACCCACAGGGGTGAGATGCTAAAGTGGACTACGACACCCAGAAGGCCACGAGAGTGACCACGCCCACTGGGGAGGGTGTTAGTTGAAATACCACGTGCAAGAAAAGATGCCGTCAACTCCATTACAACGCCTCTGAGGAAAGAAAGCACATTCCTGAAACGCGTCAGGCGGATGATTTTAAGGAGAGGGGGTTCCTGTGATGTCCTACGCGTGCCTGCAGCCAAAATAAATCGAAGTGAAACTGAACAGTCTTGCTGTGGCCTCTGCACGAATTGGGCAACTCGCAATCAAATTTATTTATGTCGGCTGGCCTCGGTCGAGTGCGGGGGCCCATTGCCACAGCGGATCTCCGCAGAACACCGAAGGGGGTCTGATTCCGGAGAAGCAAGCGGCTGGCATCCGCCGCGAGAGGATGCTCGCCTTCACATTATGGCTGCAACAAAGCGAAGCAGAAGACCGCAGTAATGCCACCACCACCCACTTGGGATAGAACAATTTTTTAATGGACATGATGGCCAGACCCACAGGGGTAAGATGCTAAAGTGGACTACGACACCCAGAAGGCCACAAGAGTGACCACGCCCACTGGGGAGGGTGTTAGTTGAAATACCACGTGCAAGAAAAGATGCCGTCAACTCCATTACAACGCCTCTGAGGAAAGGAAGCACATTCCTGAAACGCGTCAGGCGGATGATTTTAAGGAGAGGGGGTTCCTGTGATGTCCTACGCGTGCCTGCAGCCAAAATAAATCGAAGTGAAACTGAACAGTCTTGCTGTGGCCTCTGCACGAATTGGGCAACTCGCAATCGAATTTATTTATGTCGGCTGGCCTCGGTCGAGTGCGGGGGCCCATTGCCACAGCGGATCTCCGCAGAACACCGAAGGGGGTCTGATTCCGGAGAAGCAAGCGGCTGGCATCCGCCGCGAGAGGATGCTCGCCTTCACATTATGGCTGCAACAAAGCGAAGCAGAAGACCGCAGTAATGCCACCACCACCCACTTGGGATAGAACAATTTTTTAATGGACATGATGGCCAGACCCACAGGGGTGAGATGCTAAAGTGGACTACGACACCCAGAAGGCCACGAGAGTGACCACGCCCACTGGGGAGGGTGTTAGTTGAAATACCACGTGCAAGAAAAGATGCCGTCAACTCCATTACAACGCCTCTGAGGAAAGGAAGCACATTCCTGAAACGCGTCAGGCGGATGATTTTAAGGAGAGGGGGTTCCTGTGATGTCCTACGCGTGCCTGCAGCCAAAATAAATCGAAGTGAAACTGAACAGTCTTGCTGTGGCCTCTGCACGAATTGGGCAACTCGCAATCGAATTTATTTATGTCGGCTGGCCTCGGTCGAGTGCGGGGGCCCATTGCCACAGCGGATCTCCGCAGAACACCGAAGGGGGTCTGATTCCGGAGAAGCAAGCGGCTGGCATCCGCCGCGAGAGGATGCTCGCCTTCACATTATGGCTGCAACAAAGCGAAGCAGAAGACCGCAGTAATGCCACCACCACCCACTTGGGATAGAACAATTTTTTAATGGACATGATGGCCAGACCCACAGGGGTGAGATGCTAAAGTGGACTACGACACCCAGAAGGCCACGAGAGTGACCACGCCCACTGGGGAGGGTGTTAGTTGAAATACCACGTGCAAGAAAAGATGCCGTCAACTCCATTACAACGCCTCTGAGGAAAGGAAGCACATTCCTGAAACGCGTCAGGCGGATGATTTTAAGGAGAGGGGGTTCCTGTGATGTCCTACGCGTGCCTGCAGCCAAAATAAATCGAAGTGAAACTGAACAGTCTTGCTGTGGCCTCTGCACGAATTGGGCAACTCGCAATCGAATTTATTTATGTCGGCTGGCCTCGGTCGAGTGCGGGGGCCCATTGCCACAGCGGATCTCCGCAGAACACCAAAGGGGGTCTGATTCCGGAGAAGCAAGCGGCTGGCATCCGCCGCGAGAGGATGCTCGCCTTCACATTATGGCTGCAACAAAGCGAAGCAGAAGACCGCAGTAATGCCACCACCACCCACTTGGGATAGAACAATTTTTTAATGGACATGATGGCCAGACCCACAGGGGTGAGATACTAAAGTGGACTATGACACCCAGAAGGCCACGAGAGTGACCACGCCCACTGGGGAGGGTGTTAGTTGAAATACCACGTGCAAGAAAAGATGCCGTCAACTCCATTACAACGCCTCTGAGGAAAGGAAGCACATTCCTGAAACGCGTCAGGCGGATGATTTTAAGGAGAGGGGGTTCCTGTGATGTCCTACGCGTGCCTGCAGCCAAAATAAATCGAAGTGAAACTGAACAGTCTTGCTGTGGCCTCTGCACGAATTGGGCAACTCGCAATCGAATTTATTTATGTCGGCTGGCCTCGGTCGAGTGCGGGGGCCCATTGCCACAGCGGATCTCCGCAGAACACCGACGGGGGTCTGATTCCGGAGAAGCAAGCGGCTGGCATCCGCCGCGAGAGGATGCTCGCCTTCACATTATGGCTGCAACAAAGCGAAGCAGAAGACCGCAGTAATGCCACCACCACCCACTTGGGATAGAACAATTTTTTAATGGACATGATGGCCAGACCCACAGGGGTGAGATGCTAAAGTGGACTACGACACCCAGAAGGCCACGAGAGTGACCACGCCAACTGGGGAGGGTGTTAGTTGAAATACCACGTGCAAGAAAAGATGTCGTCAACTCCATTACAACGCCTCTGAGGAAAGGAAGCACATTCCTGAAACGCGTCAGGCGGATGATTTTAAGGAGAGGGGGTTCCTGTGATGTCCTACGCGTGCCTGCAGCCAAAATAAATCGAAGTGAAACTGAACAGTCTTGCTGTGGCCTCTGCACGAATTGGGCAACTCGCAATCGAATTTATTTATGTCGGCTGGCCTCGGTCGAGTGCGGGGGCCCATTGCCACAGCGGATCTCCGCAGAACACCGAAGGGGGTCTGATTCCGGAGAAGCAAGCGGCTGGCATCCACCGCGAGAGGATGCTCGCCTTCACATTATGGCTGCAACAAAGCGAAGCAGAAGACCGCAGTATTGCCACCACCACCCACTTGGGATAGAACAATTTTTTAATGGACATGATGGCCAGACCCACAGGGGTGAGATGCTAAAGTGGACTACGACACCCAGAAGGCCACGAGAGTGACCACGCCCACTGGGGAGGGTGTTAGTTGAAATACCACGTGCAAGAAAAGATGCCGTCAACTCCATTACAACGCCTCTGAGGAAAGGAAGCACATTCCTGAAACGCGTCAGGCGGATGATTTTAAGGAGAGGGGGTTCCTGTGATGTCCTACGCGTGCCTGCAGCCAAAATAAATCGAAGTGAAACTGAACAGTCTTGCTGTGGCCTCTGCACGAATTGGGCAACTCGCAATCGAATTTATTTATGTCGGCTGGCCTCGGTCGAGTGCGGGGGCCCATTGCCACAGCGGATCTCCGCAGAACACCGAAGGGGGTCTGATTCCGGAGAAGCAAGCGGCTGGCATCCGCCGCGAGAGGATGCTCGCCTTCACATTATGGCTGCAACAAAGCGAAGCAGAAGACCGCAGTAATGCCACCACCACCCACTTGGGATAGAACAATTTTTTAATGGACATGATGGCCAGACCCACAGGGGTGAGATGCTAAAGTGGACTACGACACCCAGAAGGCCACGAGAGTGACCACGCCCACTGGGGAGGGTGTTAGTTGAAATACCACGTGCAAGAAAAGATGCCGTCAACTCCATTACAACGCCTCTGAGGAAAGGAAGCACATTCCTGAAACGCGTCAGGCGGATGATTTTAAGGAGAGGGGGTTCCTGTGATGTCCTACGCGTGCCTGCAGCCAAAATAAATCGAAGTGAAACTGAACAGTCTTGCTGTGGCCTCTGCACGAATTGGGCAACTCGCAATCGAATTTATTTATGTCGGCTGGCCTCGGTCGAGTGCGGGGGCCCATTGCCACAGCGGATCTCCGCAGAACACCGAAGGGGGTCTGATTCCGGAGAAGCAAGCGGCTGGCATCCGCCGCGAGAGAATGCTCGCCTTCACATTATGGCTGCAACAAAGCGAAGCAGAAGACCGCAGTAATGCCACTACCACCCACTTGGGATAGAACAATTTTTTAATGGACATGATGGCCAGACCCACAGGGGTGAGATGCTAAAGTGGACTACGACACCCAGAAGGCCACGAGAGTGACCACGCCCACTGGGGAGGGTGTTAGTTGAAATACCACGTGCAAGAAAAGATGCCGTCAACTCCATTACAACGCCTCTGAGGAAAGGAAGCACATTCCTGAAACGCGTCAGGCGGATGATTTTAAGGAGAGGGGGTTCCTGTGATGTCCTACGCGTGCCTGCAGCCAAAATAAATCGAAGTGAAACTGAACAGTCTTGCTGTGGCCTCTGCACGAATTGGGCAACTCGCAATCGAATTTATTTATGTCGGCTGGCCTCGGTCGAGTGCGGGGGCCCATTTCCACAGCGGATCTCCGCAGAACACCGAAGGGGGTCTGATTCTGGAGAAGCAAGCGGCTGGCATCCGCCGCGAGAGGATGCTCGCCTTCACATTATGGCTGCAACAAAGCGAAGCAAAAGACCGCAGTAATGCCACCACCACCCACTTGGGATAGAACAATTTTTTAATGGACATGATGGCCAGACCCACAGGGGTGAGATGCTAAAGTGGACTACGACACCCAGAAGGCCACGAGAGTGACCACGCCCACTGGGGAGGGTGTTAGTTGAAATACCACGTGCAAGAAAAGATGCCGTCAACTCCATTACAACGCCTCTGAGGAAAGGAAGCACATTCCTGAAACGCGTCAGGCGGATGATTTTAAGGAGAGGGGGTTCCTGTGATGTCCTACGCGTGCCTGCAGCCAAAATAAATCGAAGTGAAACTGAACAGTCTTGCTGTGGCCTCTGCACGAATTGGGCAACTCGCAATCGAATTTATTTATGTCGGCTGGCCTCGGTCGAGTGCGGGGGCCCATTGCCACAGCGGATCTCCGCAGAACACCGAAGGGGGTCTGATTCCGGAGAAGCAAGCGGCTGGCATCCGCCGCGAGAGGATGCTCGCCTTCACATTATGGCTGCAACAAAGCGAAGCAGAAGACCGCAGTAATGCCACCACCACCCACTTGGGATAGAACAATTTTTTAATGGACATGATGGCCAGACCCACAGGGGTGAGATGCTAAAGTGGACTACGACACCCAGAAGGCCACGAGAGTGACCACGCCCACTGGGGAGGGTGTTAGTTGAAATACCACGTGCAAGAAAAGATGCCGTCAACTCCATTACAACGCCTCTGAGGAAAGGAAGCACATTCCTGAAACGCTTCAGGCGGATGATTTTAAGGAGAGGGGGTTCCTGTGATGTCCTACGCGTGCCTGCAACCAAAATAAATCGAAGTGAAACTGAACAGTCTTGCTGTGGCCTCTGCACGAATTGGGCAACTCGCAATCGAATTTATTTATGTCGGCTGGCCTCGGTCGAGTGCGGGGGCCCATTGCCACAGCGGATCTCCGCAGAACACCGAAGGGGGTCTGATTCCGTAGAAGCAAGCGGCTGGCATCCGCCGCGAGAGGATGCTCGCCTTCACATTATGGCTGCAACAAAGCGAAGCAGAAGACCGCAGTAATGCCACCACCACCCACTTGGGATAGAACAATTTTTTAATGGACATGATGGCCAGACCCACAAGGGTGAGATGCTAAAGTGGACTACGACACCCAGAAGGCCACGAGAGTGACCACGCCCACTGGGGAGGGTGTTAGTTGAAATACCACCTGCAAGAAAAGATGCCGTCAACTCCATTACAACGCCTCTGAGGAAAGGAAGCACATTCCTGAAACGCGTCAGGCGGATGATTTTAAGGAGAGGGGGTTCCTGTGATGTCCTACGCGTGCCTGCAGCCAAAATAAATCGAAGTGAAACTGAACAGTCTTGCTGTGGCCTCTGCACGAATTGGGCAACTCGCAATCGAATTTATTTATGTCGGCTGGCCTCGGTCGAGTGCGGGGGCCCATTGCCACAGCGGATCTCCGCAGAACACCGAAGGGGGTCTGATTCCGGAGAAGCAAGCGGCTGGCATCCGCCGCGAGAGGATGCTCGCCTTCACATTATGGCTGCAACAAAGCGAAGCAGAAGACCGCAGTAATGCCACCACCACCCACTTGGGATAGAACAATTTTTTAATGGACATGATGGCCAGACCCACAGGGGTGAGATGCTAAAGTGGACTACGACACCCAGAAGGCCACGAGAGTGACCACGCCCACTGGGGAGGGTATTAGTTGAAATACCACGTGCAAGAAAAGATGCCGTCAACTCCATTACAACGCCTCTGAGGAAAGGAAGCACATTCCTGAAACGCGTCAGGCGGATGATTTTAAGGAGAGGGGGTTCCTGTGATGTCCTACGCGTGCCTGCAGCCAAAATAAATCGAAGTGAAACTGAACAGTCTTGCTGTGGCCTCTGCACGAATTGGGCAACTCGCAATCGAATTTATCCAATATATGTATTAGGATTGTAATGTCCTCAATGTATGTATTATACTATGACGTAGGCCACAATATTTCCATATGCTTCAGTGTTAGCTCAGTAGGAGCTGTGATGTTGACTATACATGTTCCACCTCCAATGAATGAGCCGCAATGACTTTACATATTGTATAATGCTCTTGAAAGTACGTATATCTGAATTTCTATATGAGGTTTTTGCAAAACAGCTTTTTTTGTAACACCAATATAATTACATATGATGTTGTAAGTAGTTCCCTTCTGAGTTGAAATAGAGGGCATTGATGCTAATGTGGGATGCCCGCACCTTCTCCCTTCTTGTTGACAAAGAATGGCTTTTTATCAACACTGCTATTTATTCATCCTAGGAACCCCCACCGCTATGCCGAGCACTCTATGTTACTTTCACTGCTAGTGATAGAATGAATTTCATTCACTATACGTAGGTGAACTACCTGTAAAGAGCCACTCGGGCTCTCCCCAACAATGTTGCAAGCGGTACACGTATCCATGCACCCCTCGGGGCGGGCTCGCTCCGAGGGTATAAATAAATGGGTGGAAGAACGCTCGTGGTCTTCCGGCCAAGGAGTAATTACTGCCTCCAGCGTGTTCGTTATCAGTGTGACCGAGGCCTAGCACAACCTGGGCCCCGCCGCTCTACATTGGCGACGAGGCTGGTCGCACCACGTGTATGCCCGCCTACCTGCTGTGCCCAGTCGGGGAGCGAACGGTTCCCACCCACAACTGCCCTGCTCCCGTGGTGCCTCTGCGATGTGTGGAAGAAGCTGCGGTGCCCACCCGCATCGCTCCTCATCTGCCGATGCCCGCTGTCTGCTGCGGCTGTACAAAAGGGTGTGGTGGTGGACGGAGTATCTGAATCAATCAAACAGCCATGTCTTCCCTGGACCGGAAACAAGCTTCCGAGGACCGTTTTCTGGCATTCCAGCCATCTTCAGCTGGCTTGCTTGAATCCAGTGGCAAAGTGAGCAAGGGACTCACGTATGAGCATACCCTGCCACACTTATGGCGGCTAAAAGCGGTACAAAAGGGGGTGGTGATGGACAGAGCATCTGAATCAATCAAACACTCACACCCAGTCAAAAGATCTTGGTTTAATCCATCACCGTTCTTTAGCCCACTCTGCCACCCCAGTTCAGACATGGCTATATGCAAATCAGTCTGACCCTATGCCTCATGAGAACAGTCCAGCCCGAACTGCCAAGCCATGTCTTCCCTGGACCGGAAGCAAGTTTCCGAGGACCGGTTTCTGGCATTCCAGCCGTCTTCAGCCCGGCTTGCTTGAATCCAGTGGCAAAGTGAGCAAGGGACTCACGTCTGAGCATACCCTGCCACACTTATGGCGGCCAAAAGCGGTACAAAAGGGGGTGGTGATGGACGGAGCATCTGAATCAATCAAACACTCACACCCAGTCTATAGATCTGGGTTTAATCCATCACCGTTCTTTAGCCCACTCTGCCACCCCAGTTCAGACATGGCTGTATGCAAAACAGTCTGACCCTGTGCCTCATGGGAACAGTCCTGCTCAAACTGCCAAGCCATGTCTTCCCTGGACCGGAAACAAGCTTCCGAGGACCGGTTTCTGGCATTCCAGCCGTCTTCAGCCCGGCTTGCTTGAATCCAGTGGCAAAGTGAGCAAGGGACTCACGTCTGAGCATACCTTGCCACACTTATGGCGACCAAAAGCGGTACAAAAGGGGGTGGTGATGGACGGAGCATCTGAATCAATCAAACACTCACACCCAGTCTAAAGATCTGGGTTTAATCCATCACCGTTCTTTAGCCCACTCTGCCACCCCAGTTCAGACATGGCTGTATGCAAATCAGTCTGACCCTGTGCCTCATGGGAACAGTCCTGCTCAAACTGCCAAGCCATGTCTTCCCTGGACCGGAAACAAGCTTCCGAGGACCGGTTTCTGGCATTCCAGCCGTCTTCAGCCCGGCTTGCTTGAATCCAGTGGCAAAGTGAGCAAGGGACTCACGTCTGAGCATACCATGCCACACTTATGGCGACCAAAAGCGGTACAAAAGGGGGTGGTGATGGACGGAGCATCTGAATCAATCAAACACTCACACCCAGTAAAAAGATCTGGGTTTAATTCATCACTGTTCTTTAGCCCACTCTGCCACCTCAGTTCAGACATGGCTATATGCAAATCAGTCTGACCCTGTGCCTCATGGGAACAGTCCAGCCCGAACTGCCAAGCCATGTCTTCCCTGGACTGGAAACAAGCTTCCGAGGACCGGTTTATGGCATTCCGGCCGTCTTCAGCCCGGCTTGCTTGAATCCAGTGGCAAAGTGAGCAAGGGACTCACGTCTGAGCATACCCTGCCACACTTATGGCGACCAAAAGCGGTACAAAAGGGGGTGGTGATGGACGGAGCATCTGAATCAATCAAACACTCACACCCAGTAAAAAGATCTGGGTTTAATTCATCACTGTTCTTTAGCCCACTCTGCCACCCCAGTTCAGACATGGCTATATGCAAATCAGTCTGACCCTGTGCCTCATGGGAACAGTCCAGCCCGAACTGCCAAGCCATGTCTTCCCTGGACCGGAAACAAGCTTCCGAGGACCGGTTTATGGCATTCTGGCCGTCTTCAGCCCGGCTTGCTTGAATCCAGTGGCAAAGTGAGCAAGGGACTCACGTCTGAGCATACCCTGCCACACTTATGGCGGCCAAAAGCGGTACAAAAGGGGGTGGTGATGGACGGAGCATCTGAATCAATCAAACACTCACACCCAGTCAAAAGATCTGGGTTTAATCCATCACCGTTCTTTAGCCCACTCTGCCACCCCAGTTCAGACATGGCTATATGCAAATCAGTTTGACCCTGTGCCTCATGGGAACAGTCCAGCCCGAACTGCCGAGCCCTGTCTTCCCTGTACCGGAAACAAGCTTCCGAGGACCGGTTTCTGGCATTCCAGCCGTCTTCAGCCCGGCTTGCTTGAATCCAGTGGCAAAGTGAGCAAGGGACTCACGTCTGAGCATACCTTGCCACACTTATGGCGACCAAAAGCGGTACAAAAGGGGGTGGTGATGGACGGAGCATCTGAATCAATCAAACACTCACACCCAGTCAAAAGATCTGGGTTTAATCCATCAACGTTCTTTAGCCCACTCTGCCACCCCAGTTCAGACATGGCAATATGCAAATCAGTCTGACCCTGTGCCTCATGGGAACAGTTCAGCCCGAACTGCCAAGCCATGTCTTCCCTGGACCGGAAACAAGCTTCCGAGGACCGGTTTATGGCATTCCGGCCGTCTTCAGCCCGGCTTGCTTGAATCCAGTGGCAAAGTGAGCAAGGGACTCACGTCTGAGCATACCCTGCCACACTTATGGCGGCCAAAAGCGGTACAAAAAGGGGTGGTGATGGACAGAGCATCTGAATCAATCAAACACTCACACCCAGTCAAAAGATCTGGGTTTAATCCATCACCGTTCTTTAGGCCACTCTGCCACCCCAGTTCAGATATGGCTATATGCAAATCAGTCTGACCCTGTGCCTCATGGGAACAGTCCAGCCCGAACTGCCAAGCCATGCTGCGGCTGTTCGGCGCTGCCAGCTCGAGCTCGCCCATTCGCCTCCCTGCTCAATGGGAGCTCCTTCGGCTGGCGGGGCTCGCTGGTGGCGCGTGATGGGTGAGTGTCTGCTACCCCGCCCGCAAGCTGCGCTGCCCACGTGCGGCGTCCGTGCCTGCCTCTCCCCTGCCCTGGCCAGTGTGAGGCCCAGCTGCCGGTGTGTGCTCCTCTCCTGCAGTGAGGCCCCAAGGTCTTGCTGTCCCTTCCACTGCCTGCGCTTCGAGTCGCCACACAACAGAAGTGCCCTGGGAAGGCTGAAGGGTGCCCAGCTGTGCAATGTCAACAAGCATTGGCAAATTCCAGTGCTCAGAGGCTCGTGAGGATACTGCGAGAGACTCAGGGGCTAACAACTGAGCAAAAAAAAAAGAGGAGTGGGGCAGTTGAGGAAAGGAGGGACACCCTGTGGAGACCAGCGGCGGGTAGGCGTTCCACCCTGTTGCCCGACACCCGCGAAAAGGGCGCAAGAGACACTGCCAGGCGGCACAAATTTCAAGACAACGTGCCTGAAGCACACCCCTGCACTGCGCGCCGAGACGCAGGCCATACCCATGCGCTCTCAAGCACTCGTGCCCAGTCACCATGAGCAACGCTGCACCAGGGATGGCAGCGGCCCCCCAGCAGGATGGAGGACGTAATCAAGCAGGCGCCGCGAATCTTCCACCACTGGTGCACACACACACGGCGGTGGCACCGTTACCCCCATTCAGCAAAACCGCGGACCCTACGACAGCCGCGCCCAGGTGGAAGGCCTGGGTCGGGTGGCTCAACTACTACTTTAAAGGGACCAGGGAGACCGACGGGACCGTCAAGAGGTCACTCCTCATCTACTATGGTGGAGCAGAGATCTATGACTTATTCGAAATGCTCTTAAACACTGGGACGGACGACGGCTATGTGGCGGAGGTCGCCGCGCTCAACAAGCACTTTGTTCCGCAACTCAATCACGACTTTGAGAAATTTAAATTCAAGAAGGCATGGCAAACCGAGTCAGAATCCGTCGACATGTTCTATGCACGGCCTGATCCTGGCTCGGTCCCATGAGTTATCGGATGCCAGAACAAAGGAGATGGAGGCAGCCCTACCTACCCCACTCGCCACATCGCCGTCGCCCAGACTCCCACCGGTCATGGAGGAAAAGGTGGATGCTATCCAAAGAAGGCCTCCGACGGCTTGCCAACCTCTCAAGTCGACACCAGGGGGCCTCTGTGGGTATTGCGGAGAGGACACCCTGCCACGGCAATCTGTGGGGCGAAAGGGAAGACGTGTTCCCGCTGCGGAAGGTTAAACCACTACGCCAAGGTGTGTCGCGGTGGAAGATTCCGATCTGTGTTGTCCAGACCCAGAAGTATGTCACAGCGCATCCGCCAAATCTCCCTGGACGATCAGCTCCAGGAGAGGCGTCCCATGTACGAACATGAAGATGATGACGAAGTGTTTGTTGTGTCGTATGTCAGTTGATCGGGGACCTGTCGTAGACCACCTCCTATGTGCTCCATCTCCATCGAAGGCACTGACGTACAAGCCCTCATCGACACTGGGGTCTCTGTCAATGTAATGGATTCCGATCAATATGAGAGACAGTCGCGAGGCCTCCCCTCACACTGTCCAGTGCAAGAATCTACACATAGGGAGGAATAAACCCACTAACGCTGAGGGGTGTCATTCAGACCACCATCGTGAGCGGGAGCTACTCCACGGAGGCGAAATTCCATGTGACAGAGGGCAAGAAGGGGACTCTGCTCAGTTTTCATACAGCGGGAGACCTCGGACTCGTCTTCTTTGCAAACCAGGTGCACAAGTCCCATGCGGTAGCCCTGTTGAAGGAATTCCCGGCGCTCTTCGAAGGCCTAGGAAAACTGAAAGGCAAAAAGTTCCGACTCCACATCGACACTTCCGTGCAGCCAGTGGCCCTCCGGCACCGGAGGGTGCCCATCAACTTACGCCCACAGGTGGAAGAGGAGCTCCGGAAGCTAGAAGAGTTGGGAGTCATCGAGAAGGTGTCTGGGCCTACGCCGTGGGTGTCCCCGCTGGTCTTGGCACCCAAGCCCAAGCAACCAGGAGCGATTCGACTCTGTGTCGACATGCGGTTACCAAACACAGCAGTAAAAGGAGAGCGGCACATCACCCACACGATGGACGACATCATAGCTGACCTTAATTGTGCAAAATGGTTCCCTAAACTAGACCTCAATGTGGGGTATCATCAGTTGGAGCTGGAGCCGGAAAGCCGGTACATAACCACCTTCTTAACGCACGTGGGTCTACGCAGGTACCGGAGGCTCAGCTTCGGAGTATCCTCAGCGGCCGAAGTATTTCAAAACGCCATCAGGGAGGTGCTGTCAGGGCTGCGAGGAGTGATTAACCTTAGCGACGACATCCTGGTGTACTCGGACACGCTTGAGAAGCACCACTCGCACCTTGGGGACGCGCTGAAAAGGCTGGTAGACTGTGAACTGACCTTGCACAAGCAGAAGTGCTCCTTCTACCAGGAAAGCATTGACTTCTTCGGCTACACCTTCACTCGCGAGGGACTCCTGGTAGATCCGAGGAAGGCTGAAGCCATCCGTGCAGCCAGCACCCCGCAAAACCCTACGGAAGTGAGAAGTTTCCTCCGCATGGCCACGTACTGTGGATGATTCATCCCCAACTTGGCCGCTATATTCGAGCGTCTGCTGGCGCTCACACGCCAGGACCACAAGTGGGAATGGTCACTTGCTGCCAACAAAGCCTTCCAGGTCATCAAGGCAAGCCTGCTTGACAAAACCGTGATGGCCTACTTCCATCCACAGCGCAAGACGGAACTGGTCGTTGACGCTAGCCCCGTGGGCTTAGGGGCAGTACTACTGCAAGAACATGGACCTGAAGTGTGGAAGCCTGTTGCTTATGCCAGCAAAGCCCTGACTGACACAGGGACACGGTACACCCAGATCGACAAGAGGCATTGACCATTAAGTGGGCATGCCAGCATTTTCATTTGTATCTGTGTGTCCAGGAGTTCAGTGTCGTGACCAACCACAAGCCGTTGCTCCCACTATTTGAGGGCTCATCCAGTTGGCGCCCCCAAGGATTGAGCGGTGGGCCGTGCAGTTGCAAGGATACAACTTCAAAGTCATCTTCCGCCCTGGGGCGCACAACCCGGCAGACTACTTGTCCCGACATCCGGAATCGTCCGTGCCGGCCAGCCCTACTGCTGACGACTGCAACGCGGAAGTGTTTGTCCACATGGTGTCGCAAGTGGCATGCCCCAAGGCCATGACACTGAAGGAGATGGGCCAAGCCACCCAAGAAGACGCGACTCTGTCTCGGGTCCGGGGAACCCTGGAGAACAGTAGCTGGGCTCACTTTATGGATGGAGCTCGAACCCTCCGGCTGGTTCGAAATGAACTAAGTGTGGGAGAAGAAGGAGTCATCCTGAGGGGACATATTATTGTGGTCTCTGAGAGCTTACAGAAGAGGATCCTGGCATTGGCCCATGTTTGACATCAGGGAATAGCCAAGACTAAGGCAAGATTGAGAAACAAGGTCTGGTTCCCGGGATGGACGCCATGGTGGAGGAGATGGTGTCTTTGTGCAATCACCGGTGGGGACCCAGCGCCGATCACGGAAGAACCATGCTTCCCGGATGGTCGTCACATGCTGGTCATAGTTGATTCGTTCTCAAAGTTTCCCGTCGTCAATGGCATCACGTTGACAGCCTTCCCACCGGTGAAGAAGGTTATGGACCGTGTCTTCACCATGATGGGGTTGCCAGAAGAGATCAAGTCTGACAACGGACCCCCCCTTCCAGGGGCGAGAGTTCCAGGATTATCTTGCAAATCTAACAGTGCGACACAGGAAGATCACCCCGCTGTGGCCCCAAGCAAATGGGGAGGTGGAGAGATTGATGAGGAAAATAAATTGTGCGCTTCGCATAGCAGTGGACAATGAGGAAGATCCAGAGGCAGCCCCAGCTCATCTACTGTTCAAGCGAGCCGCTCGAGATAGTATCCCGTCGGATCCGACGTGGGTGCCCGTGGCATGGGATGATGAGGCCGTCCAGGCGAGGAGCAAGGCCACGAACCGGAAGGCAAGTGAGGCCCGTCGAGCCCAGGAACCGAAGATCAAGGTTGGAGACATGGTTGTGATCAAAGACCAACACCCCGGATGGAAATTTTTGACCCCCTATGAGCAGGAGGTGTGGGTTGTCGTGCAGATTCAAGGAACTATGGTGACCGCCAGGAAGGGACAACGATTGGTCACCCGCAATGTGTTCAGCTTCAAGAAAAGAGGCAGAGGAAAACCCTGAAGTCTCTGAGTATCAGGACACGGTGCCGAACACACCACTCTCTGGGACACCCACTGGGAGGAATCCGTCATTGGAGTCATCCTGGCAGTCTGGCCAAGGGGCTGGGGGCAGTCCCCGACTGACCGGACAGAACGATGACTGTGAGTCGGCTGAGGGAACACCGGCTGGAGTCGCAACATCTCCCTGTGGTTGAACCCAGCGATATGGACTACGGCCAAGTCTCGGCCTGAGTCAACGGCTCAGAGACTTTGCGTGTGCATCCCCCTGAGCTGGGTGAGGTTGGTGATACAGGACTAAAAGAAAGGAGGGATGTAGAGAGCCACTCGCGCTCTCCCCAACAATGTTGCAAGCAGTACACGCATCCATGCACCCCTCGGGGAGGGCTCGCTCCAAGGTTATAAATAAACGGGCGGAAGACCGCTCGTGGTCTTCTGGCCAAGGAGTAATTACTGCCTCCAGTGTATTTGTTATCAGCATGACCGAGGCCTAGCACAACCTGGGCCCCGCCGCGCTACACTACCCAAGTATGAATAACTAGTACAAGGCTGTGGTGTCGGGCCGTTGGCCCGCATGACGCGAAATAATTGACACAGACATTAGGGCATGGTACAGTAACTGGCCTCGTGCACATGCGCTCGGCCCCTTTTATTGACCTGACTCGTGACGCCGGTGGTGGGTGGGTGTACAGTGTGAGTTACACTTTCTAGAAAGACTAGAACGTGTCCAGCAGGACAATACATTCCTCCCAAACTTTCACAAAAACTGAAAGGAACCAAGTCCGAACCTGTGGGAGAAAATAATCACATAATCTACTATTGTCACAATTTTTACAAAGTCTCTTCAGCTGCTTGACAGATGACGACGGTGGAAACTTGCAGCTGGAACTACTAGTTCACATGGGCATAACGTCCTGGTGCTCCGTGGATGCGCCCTTCTGGGCTTTCAGCCTTGCTCTTGTGGTGACGACAGGCAGTTGCCAGGATGGTAGACCTGATGGATGTTGTTCTCTACTAGTCCGTCTGGTTTCTTCACTGGCGGCAGCATGGCTTCACTTTGCAAATGAGGGAGTAGTTGAAAAACATCCTTCTCACTAGGACGCCCCTCTCGCGGGTGTTCTCCTGCCACTAGATGTCCCGGAGGCCCTCTTCATCAGGTTTCCACTGGGCCAGGCATTCTCCGCAGCGTTGCTCCAACTCCACAGTCTGCGTGTGAATGGAGGAGACGATGAGAGTACTACCTCAAAGTCCGTAGCTCCACCTGGAGGGTGGTTGTTCACTCCTGCCTTTGTGCACAAGTTCTTCTTCTTCCTGGGACGTGCAGGATGGACGGCGGTGGATCCATCTCTCTTGTCGGGACCCTTTGCCACCGGTGTCCCTGAGGCCTTTGCCCGTTGGATATTAACGGGCTGGTGTGGAGTGGTCAGTTCTCCTTCTGCCGGACGTCTGAGCGCTCTCCTCATCCAGACTTCCACTCAATCCCAAAGGTGGTTGTCGCTATTGGTCCAGCCTGTTCATTACTGCATCCGACAGGTTGTCAGAGGACTTGTAAGTGGATGCCTGTTCTTCTTCTAGTGCTACCGATGTTCCCCTGGACTTGTAAGTCCTTGTATTTGACGTTGTGGCGTGTGTCACCTTCTCTTCTGGTGCGTGTTGGCTTGCCACACCTCTTCACATCTTCCAGGATGATGTTGTTTCTGGTGGCATCATGCCCTTTGATTCCTTTCTTCCTCGCGACGCGGTCCGGTCGTCTTGCTGCTCTTGTCCTCCAGACCAGGCTTCTTCGAGCGGCGTGCACTCC
Organism: Lissotriton vulgaris; assembly: GCF_964263255.1. Taxonomy (NCBI): domain Eukaryota; kingdom Metazoa; phylum Chordata; class Amphibia; order Caudata; family Salamandridae; genus Lissotriton; species Lissotriton vulgaris. The sequence goes on from NC_141695.1 coordinate 96,334,773, forward strand.
GCCCGTTTCCTTCTGGTCTTGTCCTGGCTCTAGGACACTGTCTTCTTTTCACTCCGTGACAGGACCAGTCGCCGCGACCCTCTTCTGTTGATAGTTTTACTTCTGGTTCTTGATGATATCGAAGTTCGTTGGTCCATGTTCGCGGACCACGTTTTGTTTGAACATCTCGGACCTCTTGCCAGTCCACTCTGCTGATCTCTGGCAGTAGTGTTGTTTGGCTCAGGGGCTGATGGCTGGGGTGATGGTGGTTGCCAGCCATGTAGTGACTCGGGATGACAGGTGTTGGTGACTTGCTGGGAGTGTTGGATGTCCGGAGAGACTTGGCAGCCATGTGCCTCCACCTTGCTGAGGTGGAGTCTCTGTGGCAGCTTCACTTAGACTGCTGACCCTCAGGGACGGGCGGTCGCCTGGGGAAGCGGTTGGCGCTTGCTGCGGCTTACGTTCAGTTTATCCATGAGGCTGTATCCAGGGACGTCGGTACGCCTGGGTAGCTGTCTGGTGTGTCAGAGTGTGCTTCTTGGCTGGCTGTGAGTCCTCTGTCATCTACTTTTCTTGGCTTGTTTAGCCCACCTTTGCTCATCCGGTCTTCGGGGTGACAGGGCTGTCACTTTTCTTCTTTTCTGCTAGGGCATTGCGTTTGGACCTCGAGGAGGTGCTGTCATGGAGCCGGCTTCTGCCTTTGCTCTGGCATGCTTGTCTGGACTAGTAACTTGGTGAGGTGCTCCTTGCTTGCTGGGCGACGTGACGTCCGGTCTTGTGTCGCTGTTCGTTGGAGCGCATGGTGTTGTGGTGGCCTGCCACGTGGGGTGTGCGACTCATCTCTTGCCGATCTTGGACCGCGGCTGACTCCGTCTTGAGGCATTGTGGGCGAGGACACCGTGGGTGGTCTTCGGCCTGCTGCAGGGCTTTGCTTGGCTGCCATAAGTGTGGCAGGGTATGCTCAGACGTGAGTCCCTTGCTCACTTTGCCACTGGATTCAAGCAAACCGGGCTGAAGACGGCTGGAATGCCTGAAACAGGTCCTCGGAAGCTTGTTTCCCATCCAGGGAAGACATGGCTTGGCAGTTCGGGCTAGACTGTTCCCATGAGGCACAGGGTCAGACTGATTTGCGTATAGCCATGTCTGAACTGGGGTGGCGGAGTGGGCTAAAGAACGGTGATGGATTAAGCCCAGATCTTTTGACTGGGTGTGAGTGTTTGATTGATTCAGATGCTTCGTCCATCACCACCCCCTTTTGTACCGCTTTTGGCCGCAATAAGAGTGGCGGGATATGCTCGACGTGAGTCCCTTGCTCATTTTGCCACTGGATTCAAGCAACCCGAGCTGAAGACGGCTGGAATGCCAGAAACCGGTTGTCAGAAGCTTGTTTCCGGTCCGGGGAAGACATGGCTTGGCATTTCGGGCTGGACTGTTCCCATGAGGCACAGGGTCAGACTGATTTGCATATAGCCATGTCTGAACTGGGGTGGCGGAGTGGGCTAAAGAACGGTGATGGGTTTAGCACAGATCTTTTGACTGGGTGTGAGTGTTTGATTGATTCAGATGCTCCGCCCATCCCCACCCCCTTTTTTACCGCTTTTGGCTGCCATAAGTGTGGCAGGGTATGCTCAGACGTGAGTCCCTTGCTCACTTTGCCACTGGATTCAAGTAAGCCGGGCTGAAGATGGCTGGAATGCCAGAAACCAGTCCTCGGAAGCTTGTTTCCTGTCCAGGGAAGACATGGCTTGGCAGTTCGGGCTGGACTGTTCCCATGAGGCACAGGGTCAGACTGATTTGCGCATAGCCATGTCTGAACTAGGGTGGCCGAGTGGGCTAAAGAACGGTGATGGATTAAGCCCAGATCTTTTGACTGGGTGTGAGTGTTTGATTGATTCAGATGCTCCGTCCATCACCACCCCCTTTTGTACCGCTTTTGGTGCCCATAAGTGTGGCGGGGTATGCTCAGACGTGAGTCCCTTGCTCACTTTACCACTGGATTCAAGCAAGCCGGGCTGAAGACGGCTGGAATGCCAGAAACTGGTCCACAGAAGCTTGTTTCCTGTCCAGGAAAGACATGGCTTGGCAGTTCGGGCTGGACTGTTCCCATGAGGCACAGGGTCAAACTGATTTGCGTATAGCCATGTCTGAACTGGGGTGGCGGAGTGGGTTAAAGAACTGTGATGGATTAAGCCCAGATCTTTTGACTGGGTGTGAGTGTTTGATTGATTCAGATGCTCCGTCCATCACCACCCCCTTTTGTACCGCTTTTGTCTGCCATAAGTGTGGCGGGGTATGCTCAGACGTGAGTCCCTTGCTCACTTTGCCACTGGATTCAAGCAAGCCGGGCTGAAGACGGCTGGAATGCCAGAAACCGGTCCTCGGAAGCTTGTTTCCGGTCCAGGGAAGACATGACTTGGCAGTTCGGGCTGGACTGTTCCCATCAGGCACAGGGTCAGACTGATTTGTGTATAGCCATGTCTGAACTGTGGTGGCGGAGTGGGCTAAAGAACGGTGATGGGTTAAGCACAGATCTTTTGACTTGGTGTGAGTGTTTGATTGATTCAGATGCTCCGTCCATCACCACCCCCTTTTGTACCGCTTTTGGCCGCCATAAGTGTGGCGGGGTATGCTCAGACGTGAGTCCCTTTCTCACTTTACCACTGGATTTAAGCAAGCCGGGCTGAAGACGGCTGGAATTCCAGAAACCGGTCCTCGGAAGCTTGTTTCCAGTCCAGGGAAGACATGGCTTGGCAGTTCGGGCTGGACTGTTCCCATGAGGCACAGGGTCAGACTGATTTGCATATAGCCATGTCTGAACTGGGGTGGCAGAGTGGGCTAAAGAACGGTGATGGATTAAACCCAGATCTTTTGACTGGGTGTGAGTGCTTAATTGATTCAGATGCTCCGTCCATCACCACCCCCTTTTGTACCGCTTTTGGCTGCCATAAGTGTGGCAGGGTATGCTCAGACGTGAGTCCCTTGCTCACTTGGCCACTGGATTCAAGCAAGCTGGGCTGAAGACGACTGGAATGCCAGAAACCGGTCCTCGGAGGCTTGTTTCCTGTCCAGGAAGACATGGCTTGGCAGTTCGGGCTAGACTGTTCCCATGAGGCACAAGGTCAGACTGATTTGCGCATAGCCATGTCTGAACTGGGGTGGCGGAGTGGGCTAAAGAACGGTGATGGATTAAGCCCAGATCTTTTGACTGGGTGTGAGTGTTTGATTGATTCAGATGCTCTGTCCATCACCACCCCCTTTTGTACCACTTTTGGTAGGCTGGCAGGGTGTCAGGGTTTTCTCCTGCGGTCCATGGTGCTGCTTAGGCTGACGGTTGCTGGCTACAGCGGGCTGGCTGCTCCGGCAAGGCAGTACATCCATCCTTCAGCGCATTGCGCCTGGGGAGTCACTCGGTGGCGCTGCGGTTGCGGTGTTTGCCCTGGTTGTGGGCTTTGGGTGCTGAAGGAGCTGGTGCAGGGCTCTGTTTATTTATTTATTTTTTATTTATGTTATTTGTATAGCGCGAACAAATGCCTGAGGGCGTCTCGGCGCTGTGGACGGAGCAGAAAAGAGGAGACGAGTGGATTATTGGTTAAACAGCCAAGTCTTGATTTTTCTCCTGAAAATGGTCAGGGTTGGAGAGGACCTAATGTCAAGATCGAGGGAGTTCCAGAGTTTGGCTGTTGACACAGTGAATCTGCGGTCGCCCCAGGAAACAGTCCTGGTTCGTGGCACTGTCATGAGGAGAGCATTCATGGATCGTAGTGATCGATTGGGGACATGAAAAGCAAGAGGATTCAGAAGAAACCGAGGTCCTTGTTTATGAGAGGCTTTATAAGCAATGCAAAGAGCCTTGAACTTTATCCTATTTTTCACTGTGAGCCAGTGATAGCCTTTGATGGTTTGGGCAATGAGTTGGAATTTAGGGGTACCTGAGAGCATTCTAGCTGCAGCGTTTTGTATGGACTGTAATTTTTTGATGACTTTGTGCTGGACGTTGACAAGGAGTCCATTACAGTAGCCCAGAGAGGACATGACAAAGGCGGTGACCAGGGTCTTGCCTGAGTCGGGAGGAAGATAAGGAAGTATCTTTTTTATGGATTTGAGTTTAAAGAACGATGTGGACACGATGGAGTTTACGTGGGCAGAGAAGGTGAAATTGTCATTGATGACTCCCAGGTTTTTAACCTTAGTGACTGGGAGGGGGGGGGGGGTGACTTTTCACCACAGACAGCCAGTCACTGTTCAGTGACTGGCTGTCTGTGGCCACAGTTTGGGGCTGGGAACACTGTGAGGTACGCTTGGTGCTAGGGTGATGTGGCTGCTCCTTATACCTGTGTGGGCTTAGACATTCCTCTCAAGTTAGCCTTACCACTGGGCATGGTGCCCATCCGTGTCAGCATTGCTGTAATGAGGGGTCCAGGATCTTCCTTGTAAGACAAAGTTTCCATTCTGTCACTGCAGGCTTCCTCCCTAATGTATTAGGTGGTGCAGCTGAAGTCCCACAGGTTGCCACTGGGTGGCAGTGTAGCACTCCGGTTGTGCCGGTCGTTCACTAAAGTACGGGCTGTGCAGCTCCTCCTACCTGCGATGTGTGCTGTGAGTCTTCAGTCAAGGTAGGTGGAGGGCTGTGTGTGTTTGGTGGCACTGCTGATCCTGTTCTCTGTTGGCCACGGGGAGAGGCAGGGGCTGCTGGCCAGGATGCGGGGTGGCAAACTGGGCAGCGCTGCAGGCTCCTCACTGTGGGCGGCTCCTCTTTCTCCCGGGTCAGGGAGCTCATGGGGGAGGAAATACTTGCTCAGGCAGCGCTGCTGGTGTCTCTCATGGGTTTGCCCTGTGTGTTGCTGGCTCGGGGAATGTTTGCGCAGACAGTGACTTTTACAGTTCCTTCTTTCCGCTTCTTGTGGCAGGTGCGGTGCTGCTCGTGTCAGCCCAGTGGCGCTGCAAACACTTCGCAGGTCAAGGTTCCCCTCACTGAAGCCGCACTCGATCCGAGGTGGCAATGCGGGAGGGGCATGCAGTGCTGGAAGGCCGAATATCCCAACCCCGGTGGGTGTTTGAGCTACTTAATTAAGCAAGTCTTTGGTCGGCTTGTCTCCTTGGGCACAAGTGTAGGCTGGATCTCCAGCATTAATTTAGTGAGCCAACAACTCGATTGAAAGCCGCAAATTCCAAACGGAACGTAGCGGAATAGCAGGCGGAGCGGAACGCATTAGATCTTCGATTACCGATCCCTCGACAAAGGCGCTGCTGCGCCGAAATGCATTGGGAGGCCATTTAATGCCTATAATGAAAAGAAAGTTATATTGATGAAAATCAAGAGATTTTGAATGATGTGAATCAACATTATGGATTGTGTTGTAAACCATGGATTATAATTAAAATGAAACTATTGAAATGAAAAATCGAGTTGTTGGCTCACTAAATTAATGCTGGAGATCCAGCATACACTTGTGCCCAAGGAGACAAGCCGACCAAAGACTTGCTTAATTATTTATCACTACTCACTCCAGAGTGGGAGTGAACCGTGGAGCACAGTAAACAAAGTTAAATGAACACATTAAAACTAGCAGTGCTCAAACTGACCTACATTTTTGTTTGAGCTACTTCTCACATTTCTGCACGGTATGGCGGGCTGCTCCTGACTGTGCCGGCCTTTAAAGTGGATTGCAGGGGGCATGTCCATTGCTCCTGAGTACCGTGGATACTTTCGCTGAGGTCGCTGCGGACACCTCTTGGTGCAGGGAGTAGGGTCGGCCTGTACTTTACTTGCCCGAGACGGAGGCTGCTCCAATGGAAGTCTCTTTTATGGCCTTGGTACAGTCTAACATTGTCTCACTGACGCTCTTCCTGTCTCCCCGGTGGGCGGGTGGGCGGGGGTTGTGGCAGGCAGTTCTGTGGTCGGCGAGAGGTGGCAGGGCTGCGTGCTCTCGACTCTCTCCCGGAGTCTTGGTGCCTCACAGCTTAAGCAGTGCAGGACCTACTCTTCGCCCCTCTGGCTCCACAGATGGGGGCAGTATCCTCAGTTTCATTGAGGACCGCAGTGCTGGGCAATGATGGGTGGTGCAGGGTGCGGCGGGGCATGTAGAGCTGGTTTCATCGCAGCGCATCCCTTGTTCAGCAGAGACCAGGAGTGCAGTTGGCGGAGCTGTGCTTTGCACCGGGGTAGCAGGGTCGCTGCACGGAGATGTTCGCAGGGCCCTTTAATTGCGGTGGTGATGGCCTGAGTGCGGCAGCAGGCATGCGGTCAGCATGGTGGGGAAACTCACTTTCACCAGTGTTCAGGTGGCCGCTGTGGGGATCGCTTGTCCACTCTTTCCTTTGCCGGACCTGATGTCGGTTGGAGACAGCCAGTCTCCGTGTCTCCCTTCTTAAAGGCAGCGGGCCGCGTCGGGAATTTGAGCTCGACCATCCCTGCAGTCACGGGCGATGGCTCCTTTCCTATTTCCTCCTCATGAAAGGTGAACAAGCACCAAGCAGTAGGCGTGCGGGGTTAGCTGCCCGCCTCGTTGCCAATGTGGTGTCGGGCCGTAGGCCCGCATGACGCGAAATAATTGACACAGACACTAGGGAATGGTACTGATTGATAGCCCCTTTTATTGACCGGGTCACCTGACTCGTGACGCCGGTGGTGGGTGGGTGTACAGTGTGAGTTACACTTTCTAGAAAGACTAGAACGTGTCCAGCAGGACACTACAAAGGCATCGGTAGGAATCTTTGGTCTGTTTTATCTGCAGTTTTGTACCACCACTGAGTCTATTGATCCTTTCCATTATTCCACGGGCCGCCGTGACGCGGTCTTTCAGCAGCATCTAGCGGCTGCAGAGCACGTTGCACCTGCACACACTTATAAACCAGACGCCGAGTCCGGCAGCGTTTCCTGAGACTGACTCTACGTGGAGGCAAGCAGCTTTCCGCGGTAAGCTCTTCTCATATGCGTGTTAGGCCTCCTACCCACTTAACTTTAAGAGTCTGATCCTTTAATGCGCCCGTTATGTGTCTTTCCGGCACCACTTTAGATTCAAACACGGGGCTGCAATCAATAACTGATCGGGACCGCCGAGGGGCGGTGAGCCCTTTTTATTACATTGTTTTCCATTGTGTAACCACTGTACTTTGCATGGTCTAGGCCAAGGACGGAGGTGTAATGCTTCCTTGTCCTTTTATTTACAGATTGTCGCCCTTGTGCAAATACTCATTACAAATTCCCCCCTAATATTAATTTCATTTACCCTAGGTGTCCCACTTACTCCCCCCCATGCCTGAGTCCTGAGGAAGATCCCATAGTAAGGTGGAAATTAACCTACACTGTTCGGGGGTCGAAACGTCGACTTTTTCATTCATACCAGCCTACCAACAACAGATTATTGTTTCTGTGTTTCTATGTATGGGCTTTGCCAATAACTGTTCAAAAAATTGCTATGTGGCTGAACAATATGCCCTTTGGATGTCAACTGTCAAATGTGTGACTGCACCTTCCTTCTGAATTGCTTACACCACTTTATCCTTCACTGAATCACTTACCCTCCCAACCAACTCCCTTCCCTCTTCTGGGCACAATATTAATGTGATATGCAAAGTATTTTTTCTCATGTTTTTGCTGGAATGAGGATGTGATTAAACAACGTCTCTCAATAATTTTGTGTATGATTTCCCTTATGTGTATTATGTGAAACTAATTTTGTTCCTTAAATAACTGTGTATTGGGACCACTCTTTCTTGTACTATTGAATTCCCAGGTCCCAATGCCTTTGGGTCTACCCTCTATGTAAGAACACTCACTGAACTCTATGGCTTCCAGCGTGCTCAGTTGGTCTCACAGTATATAGACTACAGGACTTATAGAGCTTTTTTAACATTTGCATAATTTTTAACATACCGTGTTTTTGGATATTTTTATACTCATAGTTTTAGCAAGGTCTTTTTATGGTTTTAAACAGGCATATTATAGCATTTGTTAATTTTGTCATCTAGTCGGATGAGAAGTGGGTGTTATGAGCCCCAATGTACACCAATATTGGCGTAGGTAGTTGCATGACCATTTACCTGCATTTATCCTACCTTGTTCTACATAACAGCTGTGGTGACTGACAGTCTACCTAGTTAGGTACTGCATAAATGTTGCGTGGTTTTCTCCTTGACTCATTTATTATGCATGAGGATTCTCAGTATCACAGCAGAATTACCATCTTCTGAATAATAACTCTGCATAAGGGTCACCACTATTGTCATCCTTGGCCAACATGCGCAGAGTACCATGACACATCTAGGTAGAACCCCTGAGGGTACCTTTCGGGTAGACAACTACCACATCTTCACTGGGCAAGACAGAGGAGAACAAGCTGGCATACTGACACGAGACGCTGAAGTCCCTGCCCACAGATACCCCAGTACACAGTGGCCTGTCATCCCTTGCAGAGTGCCCTTAGGTACATCTAGTTAGGGTTTGCATCTTAGGAGTACTCATGATTTTTGCCATGTATCTATATGCCTGCACATATTTGTTGTGTTAACACCATGGTAGAATTCTGCATCTACTCAATTGGCGCTTACAACCGTATACATCTGTTTCTGTCTAATGTTTGTTTCAGCACACATATTTTATACTAGAATGATGCTGGTTCCAAAAATACTTATTGAAAATGTTCCCACCGTTTATTCTGTATATCTCTCTGAGACTGAGTGAGCACGATTGACTGAGCGAAAAGTACAGTACTATTTCCACGATCCCTGAGGGGTCAGGGTTGTCATGTTCAATAGTTGCCAGAAACTATTCGCGCCTTGGTAAGGTTGTGGGGCTTATAGTGGCACTATGAGCTAGCTGGTCTGCATATTTGTTTAAGTGGGTGTGTAAGAAGCTGTGTGGATAAGGAAGTGGCTATGTGAGTGGTTGTATTGGTGAGTGAAGGGGTGTATCAATGGCTGTATAGGTGAATGATTGTCTGTGCGAGTGGTTGCACAGGTGTTAGAGTTTGTGTAAGGAACATAGCTCAGCCTCATTCTGCGCCATAATAATCTACTCAAATCAGGCTATTGCTGTAGAATGTGTGGTAACTGTCAGTAAAATTGTTCCTGGTTTATTCATTGTTCTGCAGGAATTCGTGTTGCTTCATCATATGCATTAAACTTCGGTAAATCATTATATTTGATTGTTTCTAGAGTGAGTCAGGGTGCTTTACATAAAAAACCCGTTGTCAAACCAAGAACTTATTTCCATTGTAACACGTTTCCTAATCAAGAATCCATTCCATAAACAACATGTTACCGAGCCAAGAGCTCATTTCCATGGACAGCACGTTGCTGTTGGAACAAGCGTGTCACGTTTTTCCCCCTGCTGCAATCATAGCACCCCACCCTTCAACAACTCTATAAATCCCTTGAGATCTAACCGAACGCGCCAGCATTGTGTTTTCCCCAGAGGTCTCTGTGGTTTCCTTTAAGCGCGAAGACTCCGGGCCCGATTCACAGAACTAACTTAAGACAAAATCCTAAACTTACTACTTTTGGTATTCACAGAAGTTAGGATTTTGTCTTAAGTTTGTCTTAAGACAGACTTAAGTTAGGATTTTGTCTTAAGTCTGTCTTAAGTCTGTATTAAGACAAACTTAAGACAAAATCCTAACTTCTGTGAATACCAAAAGTAGTAAGTTTAGGATTTTGTCTTAAGTTAGTTCTGTGAATTGGGCCCTCCGTCAGCAAAGCTTGTGGGCCCAGTCAGGTTTCCATGGCAACACCAACACATAGGCTCTTCCTTTTTGGTCCCGATTCTTTTAAACTCCGACCTGCAACAAAAGAGATAAAGAGATATTCAAGTAATGTTTTGTTTCCACAAATGGAAGCGTCGTCAAAGAAAAAACAAGGTATTTAAGGATTTCTTTTAGTTTTCTAATGTTATTGTTTTTTTTAGAATTCCATGCAATTTAATCACAAAAGGCTTCCAAATGGTTTAAAAGCAAAACGTCGGCACTAATTAGGCACGTACAAAAGAAACAAGCATTTGCAATGCAATAGGTCTCGCATTTGTGTGAGTTAGAGCTATTGACGTAAATGGCAACATCTTTTACCTATGCATTTTTTGTTTGGAGTGGAGTGGATGTGTGTGGCTAGATTGGTTTGGCTTACTCACTTAGATATAAAATTATGGTGGTTGAGCAAAAGAGTCAAAATGCATTTCAGTATGGGCTGGGCAGGGGGAGGTTGTCTTTAGGTGCCGTAATGTTAAGCATGATCAGCATTGTCAAGCCAACTATCATGAAACTGTGCTGCTTATATTTAAAATCTCCCAATTCCACACGGGGCCCTTTAAGCAGTATAAATAACTTGAATAAACATTTTAAAACATGCATTGAACATCTGCCAAGCAGTGGACATAATTGTCAAATATTTGTGTGCTCTATTCCCATTGGAATGTTGCTTGCTTGCAAATACATAGTTGCAATTAGCTCTTCTTGTCAGTCTTTTTGATTTGAGAGAAGTAAGGCTTGGCTGACAGCATATGGTGCGAAGAAATGTGTATGTGTTTGAGTGCGTGTGGTAGTTGCCTGCTTGGAGTTTAGGTGTTTTACAGTGAGAGGGTGGGATGCGGATGGTTCAAAGTAGTTCATACTTTGAGGGCGTGTTTGTTTTAAGTAGGAATATTGTTCCCAGCAAGCACTCATGCAAACAATTATTATTATTACTGATTCGACAAGCTTTTTGGACAGATTTGTAGTAGTGCAGATAAATGATGTCCGGTTCCTGTAACGAATTTATATAATGAATTGAATGGATTTTATAGTCATAATCGTGGTATTTAAACTGCTTCCCTGTTAAGTGTTGAGCAGTGGCAGGCAGTAAATCGAGGAGACCGCTATCATTTCATGTTCTGTATAAAAATGCACATTTAAGCCGTTCCAAACAGATGTTTCTGGCTCGTTGTGTAACTATTTCAGGAAGCATCTTATTTTCATGGTGTGGATTGCACGTAGGTGGAAGGCTGTCATTTAATATCGAGTCTATATCATCTGCGGGCTGTAAATGCACATATGTATGTGTGAAAACTATTAAAATCAGACCGCTTCGTCCCACTCTGTACATCAGATGTGTTAACGCTGACTTAGCCCAGTTACCATGTGCTTTTTGTCGATTGAAGCAAAATTCAGAAACTCTTTGAAGATATGTGTTTGAACTGAGGGGAAGCCATGGTAGTAAGAGCTCTGTGTCTTTAAAGCACTTTGGTTCGTATTACTTTAACTTTTTTATCTGCAGGCAGAAACGTTTTTGCCCGTGTTACGAATGGAGCTGGAAGAATCGGTGGAGATTCCCTGCAGAAAAACGCACACTAACTTTACAAAGGCAAAAATTGACTGCAGACATCGGTCCCTCCTTTATAGTACTGTAAACACAAGAGAAAACAGCACCACACCTCTTTGTACAACAAGCATTTCTACTTACCAATAGAAGTGAAATATTACCTTTGACTCCTCGCAGCTACTGGTTTCCACAGAGGGACCTTCTTCTGGTTCCGACGGCTATTGTAGAAAGAAGGGGGTGGGGGTTCTTGTTTTTGGAAAGAAAGGCATGGGGCTGCCATTGTCTGCTTCTCCAGAGGGAAAAAAGTGCGAGGCCACTATAGTAAAAGCGTACCGCGCTTGCAAAATTAATAAATAAACAATACATATAAAAGGGGCAAGTTCAGAAGAAAATAAAGGCATGCGGTCACGCGCTGCTAAATAAAACAAGTGGCGCGCACGTCATGCCTGTGTGGGCGCAATCATTTCTCCTCCCACGGCCTGTTGATGTCGATTACGCGCTTGGTGCGCATAATAGACACCAATAGGCCATGGGAGGAGCTATGCGCGTGCTTCGGGCCAATTGCGTGCAGTCTTTTACAATAAGACGCACGCAAATGCCAATGGGGGAGCTGAAAAGGAAACGCACATGCACGAGCGTGTGTGATTCCTAGGTCAGCTCACAATCCCCGTTTTTTGCTTACTATAGCTCACGCAACTTAGGTCGCGAGACCTAAAAAGGATCTTTCTACATTAATAGAACATAATAATTACTCACCTTTGAACTCTGGAACATTCCCAGGACTTTGTATCACGGAGGGCAGCAACTGTGCCTATAACAAGACCAAGAAAAGACAATAATAATTAAGAGCATAATAAGACTCATTATATGTGTTGGGTGACAATATACGTGTAATACAGAAGTTAGCTATTAGTAAGTCAGTGGAAGAATCACATTATATTGTGGACTGAGATTGTTGCACATTAATGAATGTTGTTCTCTTATTTTTACAGACACATGTGAGAAATGTATTACACTGAATTCTTTAATGACCAAATTATGGTGAATAGAATCACAAGTATTTAAATGTAGTTTTCCTGAATGCTATTGATCAGTAGATAGACATAAGGGGCTAATCAGTGAAGAATGTTAATGTGAACCTCTTGTGGTTTTACTATAGATATCAGCTCGCAGATGTAAAATATTTGAAGATTCTGAACAAGAAAAGAGTGGCGTCATCTAGAGCTGTAACCAGTGGAGTGCTTCTTTTTGTTTATTATTTTGTCCCTTTTTCCCCTTCCCCTGGTGATCTATTCGCATTTGACTGCGTTATAAATTTCAGTCATGCGGGTATAGGTTTTTAGGGGCAGACAAGAATTTAACATCTCATCTATGAAGTTGAACAACCTGGACTTCAGGTAAGTGAAGGTTTAACAACGGGTAGGTGAGCGGATGATTGAGTGAGTGACTGTATGGGTGAGTGAGCTGGTGTCCGAATGGGTGTATCAGTGTACGACTGGGTGTGTAAGTGGCTGCTTGTTGCTGACCTTTATTCGGACTGTTTTTGCTCATTTCTCACCTTTTTTCTGTCTTTTACTGCTCTTTTCTCACCTTTATTTTGCCTCTTTCTGCTAGTTTCTTGCCTTTTGCTGCTCGTTTCTGGCCTTTATTCTCCTCCTACTGATCTTTCCTCACCTTTATTTTGCCTCTTTCTGCTCGTTGCTTACCTTTAGTATGCCTTTTTCTGTTCATTGCTGACCTTTATTCTGCCTCTTTCTGCTAATTTTGCACCTTTATTCTGCCTCTGTCTGCTCTTCCCCGGGACCATGGGGAGAATCTTAAAGCCCCGCCATCCTAGCCGTCTACCCGCCTCCTGCGGGAGCTGGCATTGCTGCTGTATGGAGTGAGCTGCAGGAAAGACATTTCCCTCCATGCAGGAGCAATCTGTTTCATCTCTTTCCCTGCCCACATGTCTGCGTACAGGGAAAGAGATGAAACCTCCTCTTCCAGCAGGCGAGAGTCCTTTGACTGGTCCTGCCCACTGGAAGTGGAGTGTTTGCTTTAGCTTGGTGGGAGCTGCCAAAGCTCCCACCAAGCTGAAACAAACAGATATGTCCCAGGTATGGGCACCCCAGGACACAGCGAAGCCGGCCCTGAGTGGTGACGGTCCCGAGGGCTCTCTGTGGCCCGGGATTGGTGCCACGTGACCCCTCTTCAATTTTTTTGTTAATTATTTTGCCCCAAGGAAGTGGTCACCCCCTCAATTATATGCAGAGGGACCCCTTTAGTTGATTTGTAGCCCGGAGGAGGTGGGAGTCCACGGGGCTTGGGGACTCCTCATTGCCAACCCATCAATATTTCATTAGACTTGGGGAAGTGGTGGTCCCCGGTGCTTAGAGAGCCCATGGAGGGGGACCCATGTGCCCCCGCTCTTTAACCCCTTCGCTGCTGGGCCTTTTCCCCTCCTGTGCTGAGCCCTTTTTTGGCTATTTGGGGTAGTGCGCGCTTAGGCCCCTGTAACTTTTTGACCACATAAGCTATCCACGCCAAATTTGCGTCCTTTTCTTCCAACATCATGTGGATTCCAAAGGCGCCCAGGGTTTGTGGATTCCCTTGGAGGGGTCCCAGAAATTAACCAAAATATAGTGATTTTTTTGTTTTTTTCAGAAAAATGGGAAAAACGGGCTGCAAATGAAAGCCTCTGGGTTTTTCCCTGAAAATTGTATCAAAAAAGGGTTTCTGGGGCTGAAATCTCCGTTTTCTCAGCTTTCAGGGAATGACAGTCTTTTGTCAGGGAACCAACATTTTTAACACAGTTTTGGCATTTTTATGGGACATAGCCTATTTTTGCTATTTTTAGAGCTTTCCACCTCCTTCCAATTAATGGTAGAAAAGAGTTTGAAAGCAATAATGGATCCTAGAAAGCTGTACATTTTCGAAAAGTAAACAAAATTCTGAATTCAGAAAGGGGTCATTTGTCTAAATCCATGAAGGATTCTTTATCGAAAGTAACAGTTAAATCTTGGAATAATAGAAAATTTGTTGAAAAAAACAGCCTTTTGTCTCAACGTTTTCACCTATAACTTTTTCTAATCTTGACAGCTCTTGGAAAGCAATATACTGTTACATCCGTTAGACCTTCCTGGTTGTGGGGATATATAGGACTTGTAGTTTCACCAAGAACCCAACGAACCCAGATCCAAAAACTGAGCAGCAACTTGCAATGGTTTTTTTTCTTTTACTGGGTATAGAGCACTTTGTCTTAGAAAATGTATACATGGAAAAATCTGTATGAAAGACACCTATATATTTCTGAATTGGGTACAAAATATAGAGTTCAGAAACAGTATATAATTGCACATTTTCAAAATTGGGAATACCCATACTAGCTTGAGAATTATTGGTCATTTTTCAAAAACATTTTTTTTTTACACAATGTCTGTCATTGAAAGGGAGAAATGCTAGAAAGCTCATTTGGTAATAACAGTTGATTTACAAATCTGAATTACCCGAAATCTCCCAATAAAAACGGTACCTCACTTGTGTGGGTCGGCCTTGTGCCTGCGATAGGAAACGGCGCAAAATGCAACGTGGTCACACCTCAATTTTGCAGTTACAAATTGACCCTTTTATGGCAAAGTGCCTACCTGTAGTTTTTGCACCCTAGCTCTGCCGGCACCTAGGGAAACCTAGCAAACCTATACATTTTTAAAAAGTAGACACCCTGGGGAATTCAGGATGGGGTGACTCGACTGCCTACCACCAGGCTTTGTTACCCAGAATCCCTTGCAAAGTTTAGAATTTGACAAAAAAAACACATTTTCCTCACATTTCTGTAGTGTAAAGTTCTGGAATCTGCGTGGATCAACAAACTTCTACCCACCCAGCGTTCCCCCAGGTCTCCCGAGAAAAATGGTACCTCACTTGCGTGGGTAGGCATAGTGGCTGCGACACGAAACAGCTCAAAATGCAACGTGGTTGCACTTCAATTTCCCAGTGAAATCTTGTGCTATTTGGACAAAGAGACTACCTTTTGTTTTTGAGTCCTAGCTCTGCCAGCACATAGGGAAACCTAGCAAACCTATACATTTTTGAAAACTAGACACCCAGGGGAATTTAGGATGGGGTGACTCGTCTGCCTACCCCCAGGTTTTGTTACCCAGAATCCCTTGCAAAGCTAAAATTATGACAAAAAAACACATTTTCCTCACATTTCTGTGGTGGAAAGTTCTGAAATCTGCGTGGATTAACAAATTTCCACCCACCCAGCGTTCCCCCAGGTCTCCTGAGAAAAATGATACCTCACTTGCGTGGGTAGGCATAGTGGCTGCAACACGAAACAGCGCAAAATGCAACGCGGTTGCACCTCAATTTCCCAGTGAAATCTTGTGCTTTTTGGACAAAGAGACTACCTTTAGTTTTTGAGTCCTAGCTCTGCCAGCACCTAGGGAAACCTAGCAAACCTATACATTTGTGAAAACTAGACACCCAGGGAAATTCAGGATGGGGTGACTCGTCTGCCTACCCCCTGGTTTTGTTACCCAGAATTCCTTGCAAAGCTAAAAATATGACAAAAAAAACACATTTTCCTCACATTTCTGTGGTGGAAAGTTCTGGAATCTGCGTGGATCACCAGATTTCCACCCACCCAGCGTTCCCCCAGATCTCACGAGAAAAATGGTATCTCACTTGCGTGGGTAGGCATAGTGGCTGCGACAGGAAACAGCACAAAACGCAACGTGGTCACAACTCAATTTTTCTGTGAAATTGTGGCCTTTTTGGGCAAAGAGACTACCTTTTGTTTTTGAACCCTAGCTCTGCCGGCACCCAGGGAAACCTAGCAAACCTATATATTTTTGAAAAGTAGACACCCAGGGGAATTCAGGATGGGGTGACTCGACTGCCTACCCCCAGGTTCTCTTACCCAGAATCCCTTGCAAAGCTAAGAAATTGGAAAAAAAACCACATTTTCCTCACATTTCTGTGGTGGAAAGTTCCGGAATCTGCGTGGATCAACAAATTTCCACACACCCAGCGTTCCCCCAGGTCTCCCGAGAAAAATGGTATCTCACTTGCGTGGGTAGGCATAGTGGCTGCGACAGGAAACAGCGCAAAACGCAACGTGGTCACAACTCAATTTTTCTGTGAAATTGTGGCCTTTTTGGGCAAAGAGACTACCTTTTGTTTTTGAACCCTAGCTCTGCCGGCACCCAGGGAAACCTAGCAAACCTATATATTTTTGAAAAGTAGACACCCAGGGGAATTCAGGATGGGGTGACTCGACTGCCTACCCTCAGGTTCTCTTACCCAGAATCCCTTGCAAAGCTAAGAAATTGGAAAAAAAAACACATTTTCCTCACATTTCTGTGGTGGAAAGTTCCGGAATCTGCGTGGATCAACAAATTTCCACCCACCCAGCGTTCCCCCAGGTCTCCCGAGAAAAATGGTATCTCACTTGCGTGGGTAGGCATAGTGGCTGCGACAGGAAACAGCGCAAAACGCAACGTGGTCACAACTCAATTTTTCTGTGAAATTGTGGCCTTTTTGGGCAAAGAGACTACCTTTTGTTTTTGAACCCTAGCTCTGCCGGCACCCAGGGAAACCTAGCAAACCTATATATTTTTGAAAAGTAGACACCCAGGGAAATTCAGGATGGGGTGACTCGACTGCCTACCCCCAGGTTCTCTTACCCAGAATCCCTTGCAAAGCTAAGAAATTGGGAAAAAAAACACATTTTCCTCACATTTCTGTGGTGGAAAGTTCCGGAATCTGCGTGGATCAACAAATTTCCACCCACCCAGCGTTCCCCCAGGTCTCCCGAGAAAAATGGTATCTCACTTGCGTGGGTAGGCATAGTGGCTGCGACAGGAAACAGCGCAAAACGCAACGTGGTCACAACTCAATTTTTCTGTGAAATTGTGGCCTTTTTGGGCAAAGAGACTACCTTTTGTTTTTGAACCCTAGCTCTGCCGGCACCCAGGGAAACCTAGCAAACCTATATATTTTTGAAAAGTAGACACCCAAGGGAATTCAGGATGGGGTGACTCGACTGCCTACCCCCAGGTTCTCTTACCCAGAATCCCTTGCAAATCTAAGAAATCCGAAAAAAAAACACATTTTCCTCACATTTCTGTGGTGGAAAGTTCCGGAATCTGCGTGGATCAACAAATTTCCACCCACCCAGCGTTCCCCCAGGTCTCCCGAGAAAAATGGTACCTCACTTGCGTGGGTAGGCATAGTGGCTGCGAAAGGAAATGGTTCAAATTGTACGGTGGTGAATTTACAATACCAAATTGCTAAACAACCTTCATTTTGGGGGGGGGGGCACCTGAGTTTTTGGCCCGGGGCTCGGTGGTATTCTTTGGAAAGTACCAAACCCAAACAGATCTGAAAAGTAGACCCCCGGGGGAGTCCAGGGAGGTATGGCATGCGTGGGTCCCCGAACGTTTTCCTACCCAGACCACCTTGCAAACCTTAAAATTAGGTAAAATAATCACTTTTCCAAACTTTTTTGCGTGGGATCACCGTGCCGGCAAAAATGTCCTACCACCCAGCGCTCCCCCTGTTCTCACGAGTAAAAGGATACCTCACTTGTGTGGGTGCCCCAAAGCAGAACAGGCCAAAAATGAATGTTGAAAAAAGTAGTATTTCAGTGTTGCAAATTAAGCCCCCCTGTCTTAGTCACAGGCCTTTGGCCCACCCACACAAGTGAGGTATCATTTTACTCGGGAGAACAAGGGGAACGCAGGGTGGTAGGACATTTGTGCCGACACGGCGATCCCACGCAAACATGTATGGAAAACTGTTTTTTTAACCTAAATTTATGGTTTGCAGGGATTTCTGGGTAGGAAAACATTGGGGGACCCACGCATGCCATACCTCCCCAGACTCCCCCGGGTGTCTAGTTTTCAGAAATGTTTGGGTTTGGTAGTTACCAAAGATGCCCGCCGAGCCCCGATCCAAAAACTCAGTCCCCCCCCCTAAAAAAAGAAAGTAATCTTGCTATTGGTTATTGTAATGTCTCCACCGTACGATATGGACCTTTTCCTGTTGCCGCCACTATGCCTACCCACGCAAGTGAGGTACCATTTTTATCGGGAGACCTGGGGGAACGCTGGGTGGGAGGAAATTTGTGTGAGCCCAGTGACGCCACGCTTTCCCACGCAAAAAAAGTGTGCAAAAACTGATCTTTCCAGCAAAAATTGTGGTTTGCAAGGGATTCTGGGTAAAGGAACGTTGGAGGATCCACGCAAGCCATACCTCCTTGGAAGCCCCCGGGTGTCTACTTGTCAGAAATGTGTGGGTTTGGTAGGTTTCCCTACATGGCCGCCTCGCACGGGGCCAAAAACCCAGGTAACCCCTCTTGCAAAAGCTGGTGGTATTGACATTGAATACCACCAGCTTTTGAAAGAGAGGTTACCTGGGTTTTTGGCCCCGTGCGAGACGGCCATGTAGGGAAACCTACTAAACCCACACATTTCTGAAAAGTAGACACCCAGGGGCTTCCAAGGAGGTATGGCTTGCGTGGATCCTCCAACGTTCCTTTACCCAGAATCCCTTGCAAACCACAATTTTTGCTGGAAAAATCAGTTTTTACACACTTTTTTTGCGTGGGAAAGCGTGGCGTCACTGGGCTCACACAAATTTCCTCCCACCCAGCGTTCCCCCAGGTCTCCCGATAAAAATGGTACCTCACTTGCGTGGGTAGGCATAGTGGCTGCGAAAGGAAATGGTTCAAATTGTACGGTGGTGAATTTACAATACCAAATTGCTAAACAACCTTCGTTTTTGGGGGGGGGCACCTGAGTTTTTGGCCCGGGGCTCGGTGGTATTCTTTGGAAAGTACCAAACCCAAACAGATCTGAAAAGTAGACCCCCGGGGGAGTCCAGGGAGGTATGGCATGCGTGGGTCCCCGAACGTTTTCCTACCCAGACCACCTTGCAAACCTTAAAATTAGGTAAAATAATCACTTTTCCAAATTTTTTTGCGTGGGATCACCGTGCCCGCAAAAATGTCCTACCACCCAGCGCTCCCCCTGTTCTCCCGAGTAAAAGGATACCTCACTTGTGTGGGTGCCCCAAAGCAGAACAGGCCAAAAATGAATGTTGAAAAAAGTAGTATTTCAGTGTTGCAAATTAAGCCCCCCTGCCTTAGTCACAGGCCTTTGGCCCACCCACACAAGTGAGGTATCATTTTACTCGGGAGAACAAGGGGAACGCAGGGTGGTAGGACATTTGTGCCGACACGGCGATCCCACGCAAAAATGTATGGAAAACTGTTTTTTTAACCTAAATTTATGGTTTGCAGGGATTTCTGGGTAGGAAAACATTGGGGGACCCACGCATGCCATACCTCCCCAGACTCCCCCGGGTGTCTAGTTTTCAGAAATGTTTGGGTTTGGTAGTTACCAAAGATGCCCGCCGAGCCCCGATCCAAAAACTCAGTCCCCCCCCCTAAAAAAAGAAGGTAATCTTGCTATTGGTTATTGTAATGTCTCCACCGTACGATATGGACCTTTTCCTGTTTCCGCCACTATGCCTACCCACGCAAGTGAGGTACCATTTTTATCGGGAGACCTGGGGGAACGCTGGGTGGGAGGAAATTTGTGTGAGCCCAGTGACGCCACGCTTTCCCACGCAAAAAAAGTGTGTAAAAACTGATCTTTCCAGCAAAAATTGTGGTTTGCAAGGGATTCTGGGTAAAGGAACGTTGGAGGATCCACGCAAGCCATACCTCCTTGGAAGCCCCCGGGTGTCTACTTGTCAGAAATGTGTGGGTTTGGTAGGTTTCCCTACATGGCCGCCTCGCACGGGGCCAAAAACCCAGGAAACCCCTCTTGCAAAAGCTGGTGGTATTGACATTGAATACCACCAGCTTTTGAAAGAGAGGTTACCTGGGTTTTTGGCCCCGTGCGAGACGGCCATGTAGGGAAACCTACTAAACCCACACATTTCTGAAAAGTAGACACCCAGGGGCTTCCAAGGAGGTATGGCTTGCGTGGATCCTCCAATGTTCCTTTACCCAGAATCCCTTGCAAACCACAACTTTTGCTGGAAAAATCAGTTTTTACACACTTTTTTTGCGTGGGAAAGCGTGGCGTCACTGGGCTCACACAAATTTCCTCCCACCCAGCGTTCCCCCAGGTCTCCCGATAAAAATGGTACCTCACTTGCGTGGGTAGGCATAGTGGCTGCGAAAGGAAATGGTTCAAATTGTACGGTGGTGAATTTACAAAACCAAATTGCTAAACAACCTTCATTTTTGGGTGGGGCACCTGAGTTTTTGGCCCGGGGCTCGGTGGTATTCTTTGGAAAGTACCAAACCCAAACAGATCTGAAAAGTAGACCCCCGGGGGAGTCCAGGGAGGTATGGCATGCGTGGGTCCCCGAACGTTTTCCTACCCAGACCACCTTGCAAACCTTAAAATTAGGTAAAATAATCACTTTTCCAAACTTTTTTGCGTGGGATCACCGTGCCGGCAAAAATGTCCTACCACCCAGCGCTCCCCCTGTTCTCCCGAGTAAAAGGATACCTCACTTGTGTGGGTGCCCCAAAGCAGAACAGGCCAAAAATGAATGTTGAAAAAAGTAGTATTTCAGTGTTGCAAATTAAGCCCCCCTGCCTTAGTCACAAGCCTTTGGCCCACCCACACAAGTGAGGTATCATTTTACTCGGGAGAACAAGGGGAACGCAGGGTGGTAGGACATTTGTGCCGACACGGCGATCCCACGCAAAAATGTATGGAAAACTGTTTTTTTAACCTAAATTTATGGTTTGCAGGGATTTCTGGGTAGGAAAACATTGGGGGACCCACGCATGCCATACCTCCCCAGACTCCCCCGGGTGTCTAGTTTTCAGAAATGTTTGGGTTTGGTAGTTACCAAAGATGCCCGCCGAGCCCCGATCCAAAAACTCAGTCCCCCCCCCTAAAAAAAGAAGGTAATCTTGCTATTGGTTATTGTAATGTCTCCACCGTACGATATGGACCTTTTCCTGTTGCCGCCACTATGCCTACCCACGCAAGTGAGGTACCATTTTTATCGGGAGACCTGGGGGAACGCTGGGTGGGAGGAAATTTGTGTGAGCCCAGTGACGCCACGCTTTCCCACGCAAAAAAAGTGTGTAAAAACTGATCTTTCCAGCAAAAATTGTGGTTTGCAAGGGATTCTGGGTAAAGGAACGTTGGAGGATCCACGCAAGCCATACCTCCTTGGAAGCCCCCGGGTGTCTACTTGTCAGAAATGTGTGGGTTTGGTAGGTTTCCCTACATGGCCGCCTCGCACGGGGCCAAAAACCCAGGTAACCCCTCTTGCAAAAGCTGGTGGTTTTGACATTGAATACCACCAGCTTTTGAAAGAGAGGTTACCTGGGTTTTTGGCCCCGTGCGAGACGGCCATGTAGGGAAACCTACTAAACCCACACATTTCTGAAAAGTAGACACCCAGGGGCTTCCAAGGAGGTATGGCTTGCGTGGATCCTCCAACGTTCCTTTACCCAGAATCCCTTGCAAACCACAATTTTTGCTGGAAAAATCAGTTTTTACACACTTTTTTTGCGTGGGAAAGCGTGGCGTCACTGGGCTCACACAAATTTCCTCCCACCCAGCGTTCCCCCAGGTCTCCCGATAAAAATGGTACCTCACTTGCGTGGGTAGGCATAGTGGCTGCGAAAGGAAATGGTTCAAATTGTACGGTGGTGAATTTACAATACCAAATTGCTAAACAACCTTCATTTTGGGGGGGGGGGCACCTGAGTTTTTGGCCCGGGGCTCGGTGGTATTCTTTGGAAAGTACCAAACCCAAACAGATCTGAAAAGTAGACCCCCGGGGGAGTCCAGGGAGGTATGGCATGCGTGGGTCCCCGAACGTTTTCCTACCCAGACCACCTTGCAAACCTTAAAATTAGGTAAAATAATTACTTTTCCAAACTTTTTTGCGTGGGATCACCGTGCCGGCAAAAATGTCCTACCACCCAGCGCTCCCCCTGTTCTCCCGAGTAAAAGGATACCTCACTTGTGTGGGTGCCCCAAAGCAGAACAGGCCAAAAATGAATGTTGAAAAAAGTAGTATTTCAGTGTTGCAAATTAGGCCCCCCTGCCTTAGTCACAGGCCTTTGGCCCACCCACACAAGTGAGGTATCATTTTACTCGGAGAACAAGGGGAACGCAGGGTGGTAGGACATTTGTGCCGACACGGCGATCCCACGCAAAAATGTATGGAAAACTGTTTTTTTAACCTAAATTTATGGTTTGCAGGGATTTCTGGGTAGGAAAACATTGGGGGACCCACGCATGCCATACCTCCCCAGACTCCCCCGGGTGTCTAGTTTTCAGAAATGTTTGGGTTTGGTAGTTACCAAAGATGCCCGCCGAGCCCCGATCCAAAAACTCAGTCCCCCCCCCTAAAAAAAGAAGGTAATCTTGCTATTGGTTATTGTAATGTCTCCACCGTACGATTTGGACCTTTTCCTGTTGCAGCCACTATGCCTACCCACGCAAGTGAGGTACCATTTTTATCGGGAGACCTGGGGGAACGCAGGGTGGGAGGAAATTTGTGTGAGCCCAGTGACGCCACGCTTTCCCACGCAAAAAAAGTGTGTAAAAAATGATTTTTCCAGCAAAAATTGAGGTTTGCAAGGGATTCTGGGTAAAGGAACGTTGGAGGATCCACGCAAGCCATACCTCCTTGGAAGCCCCCGGGTGTCTACTTGTCAGAAATGTGTCGGTTTGGTAGGTTTCCCTACATGGCCGTCTCGCACGGGGCCAAAAACCCAAGTAACCTCTCTTGCAAAAGCTGGGGCTATTGAATGTCAATAGCACCAGCTTTTGAAAGAGGGGTTACCTGGGTTTTTGGCCCCGTGCGAGACGGCCATGTAGGGAAACCTACTAAACCCACACATTTCTGAAAAGTAGACACGCAGGGGCTTCCAAGGAGGTATGGCTTGCGTGGATCCTCCAACGTTCCTTTACCCAGAATCCCTTGCAAACCTCAATTTTTGCTGGAAAAATCAGTGTTTACATACTTTTTTTGCGTGGGAAAGCGTGGCGTCACTGGGCTCACACAAATTTCCTCCCACCCAGCCTTCCCCCAGGTCTCCCGATAAAAATGGTACCTCACTTGCGTGGGTAGGCATAGTGGCTGCAAAAGGAAACGGTCCAAATTGTACGGTGGCGAATTAAGTTTTCAATTTGAGAGCGTGTGATTCAAGGAAATTTTGACCGACAATTTCAAGTTTGCAGGAGATTGTGGAAAAAAATCAATAAAATTCACCAGAAAGACATGACCATATACTTCCATGGTTTAACAATAAAATCTAAATTTAGTAAGTTATTTATAGCTATAATGTACACCGTAACAGAGTTACTCAAAAGTCAAACATTCAAGCACGGCTAACTATTCCTCAAAGACACACACATACAGGTTGGATTTGGCACGAGGGCGAGTGATAGTTCAGTACATTAAATTTTATTAACAAGATATTTCAAAAAATGAAATGCTCTGTCAATAAATAAATGCATAAAAACCAAACCAGTGACTCCCAACTCGTGAGCTGTAAAGCCACGACAAGGCACCAACCGTTTTACAGGCCATTCACGCACCTTTCATACCTGTTACACACCAGACCATTGACACCATCCGGAAGGAAAAGCAACACATTACAACATTCACAAAAAGGGACAAGGTACACCCTACTTCTAAAAGGGAAAACAAAAACAAATATTACTGGACAGCCATCTAAACCGCAAACACACACACATACTGGTTGGATTTGGCACGAGGATGAGTGATGATTCAGTACATACAATTTTATTTGCAAGTAATTTCACAAAAATGAAATACACTGCGTATAATTGTAAGTATGATAAACTGAACCACTGACTCACAGCTCGTGAGCTGTAAAGCCACGTCAAGGCACCAACCTCTTTACAGGCCATTCATACACCTTTCGTACGTGTGACACATACAAAACATTCACGCCGCCAGCCGCGGACCCATCACATTACAACACTCACACCAGCAGACAGCGCCATTCAAGGGCCCATCACTTTCACACGCCCATATATCTGCCACAGCGACTACACAAAATGATGGACTGCGTAGAGTGTCACTCAACTAGCAGTGTATGTAGTGACCAACAGAAAGTTAGTACTCACACACCGCCAGCCGAGCGCCAGACCACCCACACCACCATCCAAGCACCAAACCATGCACACAGCCAGCCAAACATCACTCAGCGCACACAGACAGCCAAGTACCACACCACGCACACCGCCAGCCAAGTACCACTCCACGCACACCGCCAGCCAAGAACCACTCCACGCACACCGCAAGCCAAGCACCACTCCACGCACACTGCCAGCCAAGCACCACTCCGTGCACAGACAGCCAAGTACCACTCCACGCTCACCATCCAGCCAAGCGCCACTCCACACACACCGCCAGCCAAACACCACTCGACACACACCGCCAGCCAAGCAGTACTCCATGCACAGACAGCCAAGTACCACTCCGCGCACACCGCAAGCCAAGCACCACTCCACGCACACCATCCAGCCAAGCGCCACTCCACGCACACCATCCAGCCAAGCGCCACTCCACACACACCGCCAACCAAACACCATTCCTTGCACTCCACCAGCCAAGCACCATACACTCACACTGCCAGCCAAGCACCTAACCATGCACTCCGCCTGCCAAACAAAAATCCACACACACCACCCGCAAAACACCAAACCATGCACTCTGCCAGGGAGGCACCAATCCACACACACCTCCAGCCAAGCGCCAGTCCACGCACACCGCCATCCAAGCGCCAGCCTGCACACACCACAATCACATTTAGAATTATTCTTTTCAAAAAAACACTAAACAAATGGAAATACCTACAAATCAACTTACACAAATTTTAAAACCAAACACATTGCACTAAAGCCAAACCTTGAAACAAACCAAATTTTTTTACAGAATACAGACCAGGCAATTCACTTCACAGCTCATTAAAACTCCCAATACTTCTTTTTCGTGTGGTATGATTTAAAACAAGCTGACAGACACAATCCAGGCTTAGAAGGACAGTCAGGGCAGTACATACGAGACTCCTTCCGCACGCCTCTACGCCAACAGACTCTGCATCTTCTAGTCGGAAAGTCTTTTGCGGTAGTGGGAGGAATGAATTCAGCAAAGTGGCGATCTTTCAATCTAGCCACCTCCTCCACCACTCCAAATCTAGGAACACTTGCCTGCTCCACTAGTACAAGGCTGGCTATTACAGACTCCTGAAACTTAACAAAAGGCATCTTCGACTCAGGACAAGACTTCTGGAACACAACAAAAGCATTGAAGGATGCCAAATGGAAAAGATGAATAGCCAATTTCTTGTACCAAACGTAAGCCTTTCGAATAGCATCATAAGGTTCCAACCTCTGATCTACTCGGTCAACACCACCCATGTACTTATTGTAATCTAGAATGCACACAGGTTTGCGCACTTCAGTAACCTGACCCCAAACAGGCAGAGGTACAGTACTTTCGTCATGGATAGTAGTCAGCATGTACACATCTCTCTTGTCTGAAAACTTCACAGCCAGAAGCTCCCCACATCGCAATGCAGTAGACTGTCCCCTCACAAGCCTTTTGCAAACAAGTTCCTTTGGGAAACCTTTCCGGTTACTGCGCATTGTGCCACAAGCAACAGTGCCCACTTTGGCCAACTCCTTGAACAACCGCACACCAGTGTAGAAGTTATCTACATACAAATGGTGGCCTTTGTGAAATAATCCTCTACCTAGTTCCCATACAATCTTCTCAGTCACTCCAAAAGTGGAAGGACAACCAGGAGGGTTAATGCTGGACTCCTTACCAGTGTACACCCTGAAATTGTAGACATATCCAGTCTCACTGTCACACAACATATACAGTTTGATTCCATAGCGTGCCCTCTTACTAGGAATGTACTGCCTAAAAACCAAGCGGCCCTTGAACAATAGCAAAGACTCATCCACTGCAATTTCTTTTCCAGGAGCAAAGATCTCAGAAAAACGATCAACAAAGTGATCAAGGACAGGCCGAATTTTAAACAGACGGTCACAATCAGGGTGATCGCGTGCCAAGGCTAAACCATTATCAACAAAATGCATCATCCGAAGAAGAAGCAAAAACCGATCACGACTTATGACTGCTGGATATATAGCTGTTGTCATCAAGGGACTAGTGGACCAATATGAAGACATTGATGGCTTCCTTAGCAAGCCCATCAAAAAAGTTAAACCCAAAAACTTCTTCATCTCTTCAACATTTGTGGGAGTCCACAGAGTAGCTCTAGAATGGGGCTTAAGCCTGGCACTATTGTCCCTCAAAAACTGTTCTGCATACAAATTGGTTTGGTCAACAATATTTTGCAAAAACACATTGTCCATAAACAACTGAAAAAAATGTATTGGCTGAAAATTCTCAGTATTCACTCTACACCCAGGAACACCAGTGAACTCTGGCAATGCCGGCTGCACCATGCCAGTGGGAACCCAGAGGCCATCCCCATGAACGGGGGGAGCAGCCACCTCAGCCTGCAGACCAGAAGCCACTTGTTGCTGTACACGTACGGGAAGCCTAACATCCACAGATACTTCTGGCTGCACATCACCAACAGAAAACATAGCATCCCCAGAAGACTCTTGCTGCACTACACCACCGGGAAACAAAGCAGGTCCAGATGCATCTTGCTGCTCTACAACAATGGGAAGCCTACCAGCCCCAGATGCCTCTTGCAGCACTTCACCAACGGGAAGCCCAGCAGCCTGAGAAGCTTCTTGCTGCACTACACCACCGGAAAACAAATCAGACCCTGATGCACCTTGCCGCTCTACAACAATAGGAGGCCTAACAGCACCAGATGCCGCTTGGCGCACCACAGCAATGTGAAGCCTTTTGGGCGCAGGCTGCAGCCCACCTGCCTCATGCCGACGTAAAAAGAAAGGATACCTTGCAGCCCTAGGAAGTAGCACAGCTGCCTCTTGGTCCACTACCGGCGCAACAATGTCCTCCGCTACCATAGACACTTCATCAGCACTAGAAGAAGATTCTTCATCCGATGATGATGAATGCAGGCAAAGAGAAAACTCACTGCCTGAATCTTCTCCACCAACCTCCAAATCCGAATCAGAGTCAGTCTCTGAACCATGGTCAGAGGAAGACTCAAAAAGCAAACTAAGAACCTGCTGAGCAGTAATCCTGCGACTAGCCATTATCCTTACAAAGAAAGACAGCACACACAAGTGAACAACAACCTACACTGTGCAAAGTAAGAAGTAAACAAGGTAAGGCTTTCACACAAAGATCAATACAATCCAAAACAATTTCACTCTTACCAAATACAGCTACACTCACCAGCACCTACTCTGCTGAGACACAGCAAAAAGAAATGATATCCCACTAGAAAGAAAAGAAAAAAGACAAATTAGAAATCAAAGTGCACATAAAACACTAATGCTGAAGAAAAAAAGAAACAGAGCCACACAAAGTGATATAAGTACAACCTTTTTCAAAAAGACAAAAAACAAGGGAAAGTAGTACAAAATACATTCACTTACCAAGCACAAGCAACTACACAAGCTGCAAAACCAACAGTAACGGACCCGCAACCTACAACAATCCAAACAGCAAAAGCCTGGAACAAGGCAAAAATGGAGAAGATAAAAAAATTACTACCACATTTCACAAACAATATAACAATTGAAAAAACCACACACAAATTTGCCCCCCAAATTTACATTTGCACAGAGGGGCCATCAAATAGGGCAAAGACCAATTGGGATTAGATGAGGTTTAACATCAAGACACTGGTTAATTTTTTGAATTTATTTTACTGCCTAACCCCTTTGGTGCCAGTCGGTCTTCTGCTCCTACCAGTACCCCCATCACACAGGGGCAGTAAGGACATTCATACACCTTTCGTACGTGTGACACATACAAAACATTCACACCACCAGCCGCAGACCCATCACATTACAACACTCACACCAGCAGACAGCGCCATTCAAGGGCCCATCACTTT
Organism: Lissotriton vulgaris; assembly: GCF_964263255.1. Taxonomy (NCBI): domain Eukaryota; kingdom Metazoa; phylum Chordata; class Amphibia; order Caudata; family Salamandridae; genus Lissotriton; species Lissotriton vulgaris. The sequence continues at coordinate 96,363,070 of NC_141695.1, forward strand.
CACACACCCAAATATCTGCCACAGCAACTACACAAAATGATGGACTGAGTAGAGTGTCACTCAACTAGCAGTGTGTAGTGACCAACAGAAAGTAGGTACTCACACACCGCCAGCCAAGCGCCAGTCCACCCACACCACCATCCAAGCGACAGACCATGCACACTGCCAGCCAAACACCACTCCACGAACACCGCAAGCCAAGCACCACTCCACGCACACCGCAAGCAAAGCGCCACTCCACGCACACCGCAAGCCAAGCGCCACTCCACGCACACCATCCAGCCAAGCGCCACTCCACGCACACCATCCAGCCAAGCGCCACTCCACGCACACCATCCAGCCAAGCACCACTCCGTGCACAGACAGCCAAGTACTACTCCACGCACACCATCCAGCCATGCGCCACTCCACACACACCGCCAGCCAAGCACCACACCGCAAGCCAAGCGCCACTCCATGCACACCGCAAGCCAAGCACCACTCCACGCACACCGCAAGCCAAGCGCCACTCCACGCACACCGCAAGCCAAGCGCCACTCCACACACACCGCAAGCCAAGCACCACTCCACGCACACCATCCAGCCAAGCGCCACTCCACACACACCACCAGCCAAGCACCACTCCGTGCACAGACAGCCAAGTACTACTCCACGCACACCATCCAGCCATGCGCCACTCCACACACACCGCCAGCCAAGCACCACACCGCAAGCCAAGCGCCACTCCACGCACACCGCCAGCCAAGCACCACTCCACACACACCGCCAGACAAGCAGCACTCCGTGCACAGACAGCCACGAACCACTCCACGCACACCATCCAGCCAAGCGCCACTCCACACACACCGCCAGCCAAACACCTCTCCATGCACAGACAGCCAAGTACCACTCCATGCACAGACAGCCAAGTACCACTCCACGCACACCATCCAGCCAAGCGCCACTCCACACACACCGCAAGCCAAGTGCCACTCCACGAACACCGCAAGCCAAGCGCCACTCCACGCACACCGCAAGCCAAGCACCACTCCACGCACACCGCAAGCCAAGCACCACTCCACGCACACCGCAAGCCAAGCACCACTCCACGCACACCGCAAGCCAAGCGCCACTCCACGCACACCGCAAGCCAAGCACCACTCCACGCACACCATCCAGCCAAGCGCCACTCCACGCACACCATCCAGCCAAGCGCCACTCCACACACACTGCCAGCCAAGCACCACTCCGTGCACAGACAGCCAAGTACTACTCCACGCACACCATCCAGCCATGCGCCACTCCACACACACCGCCAGCCAAGCACCACACCGCTAGCCAAGCGCCACTCCACGCACACCGCAAGCCAAGCGCCACTCCATGCACACCGCAAGCCAAGCACCACTCCACGCACACCGCAAGCCAAGCACCACTCCACGCACACCGCAAGCACAGCGCCACTCCACGCACACCGCAAGCCAAGCGCCACTCCACGCACACCGCAAGCCAAGCACCACTCCACGCACACCGCAAGCCAAGCACCACTCCACGCACACCGCAAGCCAAGCGCCACTCCACGCACACCGCAAGCCAAGCACCACTCCACGCACACCATCCAGCCAAGCGCCACTCCACGCACACCATCCAGCCAAGCGCCACTCCACACACACTGCCAGCCAAGCACCACTCCGTGCACAGACAGCCAAGTACTACTCCACGCACACCATCCAGCCATGCGCCACTCCACACACACCGCCAGCCAAGCACCACACCGCTAGCCAAGCGCCACTCCACGCACACCGCAAGCCAAGCGCCACTCCACGCACACCATCCAGCCAAGCGCCACTCCACGCACACCATCCAGCCAAGCGCCACTCCACACACACCACCAGCCAAGCACCACTCCGTGCACAGACAGCCAAGTACTACTCCACGCACACCATCCAGCCATGCGCCACTACACACACACCGCCAGCCAAGCACCACACCGCCAGCCAAGCACCACACCGCCAGCCAAGCGCCACTCCACGCACACCGCAAGCCAAGCGCCACTCCATGCACACCGCAAGCCAAGCACCACTCCACGCACACCATCCAGCCAAGCGCCACTCCACGCACACCATCCAGCCAAGCGCCACTCCACGCACACCATCCAGCCAAGGTCCACTCCACACACACCACCAGCCAAGCACCACTCCGTGCACAGACAGCCAAGTACTACTCCACGCACACCATCCAGCCATGCGCCACTCCACACACACCGCCAGCCAAGCACCACACCGCCAGCCAAGCACCACACCGCCAGCCAAGCACCACTCCACGCACACCGCAAGCCAAGCACCACTCCACACACACCGCAAGCCAAGCGCCACTCCACGCACACCGCAAGCCAAGCGCCACTCCACGCACACCGCAAGCCAAGCACCACTCCACGCACACCGCAAGCCAAGCACCACTCCACGCACACCATCCAGCCAAGCGCCACTCCACGCACACCATCCAGCCAAGCGCCACTCCACGCACACCATCCAGCCAAGCGCCACTCCACACACACCGCCAGCCAAGCACCACACCGCCAGCCAAGCACCACACCGCCAGCCAAGCACCACTCCACGCACACCGCAAGCCAAGCACCACTCCACACACACCGCAAGCCAAGCGCCACTCCACACACACCGCAAGCCAAGCGCCACTCCACGCACACCGCAAGCCAAGCGCCACTCCACGCACACCGCCAGCCAAGCACCACTCCACGCACAGACAGCCAAGTACCACTCCACGCACACCACCAGCCAAGCACCACTCCACGCACACCGCAAGCGCCACTCCACGCACACCGCCAGCCAAGCACCACTCCACGCACACCGCAAGCAAAGCGCCACTCCACGCACACCGCAAGCAAAGCACCACTCCGTGCACAGACAGCCAAGTACCGCTCCACGCACACCATCCAGCCATGCGCCACTCCACACACACCGCCAGCCAAGCAGCACTCCGTGCACATACAGCCAAGTACCACTCCACGCACACCATCCAGCCAAGCACCACTATACACACCGCCAGGCAAACACCACTCCGATTTGCCCCAAGGGGGGGCAGAAATTCAAAAACAATTACTTGCCACCAGGAAGAGACCCTTGCCCAAGGGGTCGCCTCCAAAACATATACATTGCCTCAAAACAGTTCCCTGGTGCCAGTGGGGAATTTCTGCCCCCACCTGGGGGCAAAGCAACTAAAAAAACGGGCTGATTTGCCCCCCGGGGGGGGCAGAAAAACAAAAATATTATCACAGCCCACCTGGAAGCGACCCTTGCCCAAGGGGTCGCTTCCTAAAAGCTAATTTCAAGATCCCTGGTGCTAGTGGGCATTTTCTGCCCCCTCCCCCCCCCCGGGGGCAAAACGGCAAAAAAAGGCCCTTTTTGCCCCAAGGGGGGGGGGACAGAAAATAAACAACAAAATCAAGGCCCCCTGGAGGCGACCCTTACCCAAGGGGTCGCTTCCCAAAACAAACATGCACTAATAAAAAATCCCTGGTGCCAGTGGTTTATTTCTGCCCCCCCCCGGGGGCAAAACGGCCAAAATAACGGCCCGATTTGCCCCCAGGGTCAGCAGAAAATCGAAAATAAAATGGCTGCCCACCTGGAAGCGACCCTTGCCCAAGGGGTCGCTTCCTAAAAGCTAATTTCACGATCCCTGGTGCTAGTGGGCATTTTCGGACCCCCCCGGGGGCAAAACGGCAAAAAAAACGGGCCGATTTGCCCCCAGGGGGGACAGAAAATAAACGACAAAATAAAGGCCCCCAGGAAGCGACCCTTACCCAAGGGGTCGCTTCCAAAAACAAACATTGCCAAAACAAATAATCCCTGGTGCCAGTGGTTTATTTCTGCCCCCCCTGGGGGCAAAACGGCCGAAATAACGGGCCGATTTGCCCCCAGGGGGGGCAGAAAATCGTCAAGAAAATGTCTGCCCACCTGGAAGCGACCCTTGCCCAAGGGGTCGCTTCCAAAAAGCTAAATTTACAATCCCTGGTGCTAGTGGGGGCATTTCCGCCGCACGATCGCGACGCTGTGCGCGATCGTGAGGCAGAAATGCCCTGCAAAGAGACTTCAGGGGAAAGGAAAATCTCTTTCCTCTCCCCTGATGCCTCTTTGCGGCCCCAAACCCCCGCCGGACACGAGAAACTCACCTTTCTCCTTGGCGCGCAGGAAGCAAATGGCTTCCCGAGCGCAGGGAATCCCTGATGATGTCAGCGCGCGCTGTGCGCGCTGACGTCATCAGGGATTCATAGGGGGGGGGGGGGCGGGGGCGGCAGCGGAAGCTCTTCCGCTGCCGCCCCGAGCAAAACAACGAAGATCAGAGAACCTCGGGGGGAGCGCCAGCGCTTCCCCCGAGGGTGGGGCTCATGACGAGCTGGGCTCGTCATCAGCACACGACCACCGTGCTCCATGACGAGCCCAGCTCGTCATCAGCATCGAAAGGGTTAAGCAATATAGCTCAGGGAAAATGCTATTAAGATTTGTCAAATGGCGCCAAAGATATAGGAAAGGTCAAAAACGCTTTTTCTATGGGAACAGAAACATGGTTCTAACTATAACTATCTACCCGCACATGCCAGTAGGTAATATATATATATATATTCACTGAAAAAACCATAGGTTATAGACCATATATAGTTAGGAATTCGCATTTACAAAACCTTATTTTACTCACACAAAACCATTGAAATTCCATATATAGTTAGTTGCACTAACTATATATCGCGCACCCGCAATCCACTGCTGATGATGTCACATATTACATCATTCATGACATGGTCAGTGACATCACTGATGACATCACTGATGACATCTCAAATGACATCACTGATGACATCTCAAATGACATCACTGATGACATCACTGATGACATCTCATTTGACATTACTGATCACATCACTGATGATATCATTCATGTGATAATACGATGAACCTCTTCAGACTCTAATATAACCTTAGATACAATCAGTGTAAACAGACACTCACAGACTGTCACTCATCCATGGAGTTACTCACACACCTAGTCAGTCATGCAAAGAATCAATCACACCTCCATTTCCTCAACTATACAGTTATACAAACTTTACTTATTCAAACATATACTAACACATATTTACTCTCTTATACAATCCCTGATACAAGTTCACAATGATCCATACAGCCACTCACACATTCACTGGCTCTTATGCACAGTTATTTATATATGTCAACTCTCACATGTACTGTGTTTTACATATGTACTTACTTTGACATGTAGCACTGAGATATCCATTCACTCACCAATACACTCATGCACACAGTCAACCTCCCATACAGCTGTTTCCACATGCACTTTTGAAACCATACATCTAGTGAATCAACTGCTCACACATCTATGCACAGAGTCATACACCTCCCAGCCACCCACACACACACTCAGTCTCCCATACAAATACTTGGGCAACCAATCAATAACCCATATAGTTACTCATATAGCTACTTATCAACACATGCAACAGTTTACAGAACAACAGACAAAATGATGCACAAATTAAGACAGTTTAGTCACTAACCCATGCACTCAGTGAGACACATTTAATCACTCACTCATACAGTCAGTCATGCACCTACTAAATCCTTCATCCAGACACTTATACATCCACTCATTCTTCAATATTTAAGACATATTTTAACTTTACAGAAACATACAGTCACTGGATGTTGTCATCAGTGATGTCATCAGTGATGTCATTTGAGATGTCATCAGTGATGTCATCAGTGATGTCACTGACCATGTCATGAATGATGTAATATGTGACATCATCAGCAGTGGATTGCGGGTGCGCGATATATAGTTAGTGCAACTAACTATATATGGAATTTCAATGGTTTTGTGTGAGTAAAATAAGGTTTTGTAAATGCGAATTCCTAACTATATATGGTCTATAACCTATGGTTTTTTCAGTGAATTTTCAAGGTTTTGTAAATGCTAATTCCTAACTATATATGGTCTATAACCTATGGTTTTTTCAGTGAATATATATATATACATACATATATAAACATATATCATCTGTATATCTATATAAATACAAACATAAATGCATGCATACATATACTTATATGCATTTTAGGGTTGTTAGGGCGTTTTCGTGTGTATTATGTTGCTTTTTTAGGGCTTTTGGGTCAATTAAGTAGGGTTCCCAGAGCCTAGGGCTGAGGGGCCGGTTCAGTTTCGTGCGTATTGGTGTTGGCAAGGTTTTGAGGGATTTTGGCGGTTTTTGGTCGAGATTTGGCCGTTTTATGGCTTTTTTTTGTGTTTGCGGGGGGCGCGTATTCGGGTTGAAATTCGTCCCCGTTCCAGTGAATGGATTGGGCTGATTTTTGGTGAGATGTTAGGGAATCGATGGAACTAGTGTCCAGCCAAGTTTGAAGCGGATCGGAGTAGTGGAAGTGCTTTAAAGAGCAATTTTTGTGCGGAGTAGCGAATTGCCATGTTATTCAATGGGAGTTTTTGGTGCGCATGGAGAAGGTGAATTTAGGGTGTTCCAGTTGCGCTAGAGGGACGGGGCTTGGGTGAGCTGTAGGGAGTGTGGATCGGCAGGTGTGCCGAATTTTTGGGATTTGTTGGCTGAAGGGAAGGGTGTGCTTGGGCAAAGTCGATTTGGTGAACACGGTGCGTTATTTACATGAACGTTGAAAAAACACTAATAAAAGCAAAGCTAAAAAGCCACCTCATTACAAACAGAATGGCTTTAACTTAAACGAGGGCGAGATCTATTGCATTTTCAATGCTTGTTTACTTTGGTTCCATCAAGAAGGCATTCAGATGTGTCACACATTTGCCATAAATTCTGAATGTTAGCACTCTAGTTGCACATTAGATCACTGTAGTAAAGCTACTGCTCACCAGGGACGTCTGCTGCTGGTATTCAAAGTGCATGTTTCAGTCTGCATGTCAGAATTTTTTTAATGAAATAGAAGAGGATTTGAGAAGTCACTCAAAATGATCCCTAATTTTTCTTTCTGAAGCACTAATCATACTTTCTATGGCAAAATTAACCCCCTCATGTTGTTCCTTTTTAAATTGAATGTTTTCAGACTTTCCACTTCATTCCAATCAAGATGGCTTCTGGTGTGCCATACTTTTGTCATAAGTAAGACTGTTAGCGCTCTAGTTGTTCTTTAGAACACTCTGGGACATTCTGTCATTGGGCTATACTTGGGGTACATCTGGGTGATATTTGGGCTACATTTAGGCTCTTTTGTCTCTGGTGGCCATCTTGGGAGACTATGTCAGAATTTTTTAATGAAATTGAAGAGGGTTTGAGAAGTCACTCAAAATGTGCCCTAATTTTTCTTTCTGCAGCACTAATCATAATTCATATGGCAAAATATACCCCCTCATTTTGTTCCTTTTTAAATTAAATGTTTTAAGAGTTACCACTTTATTCCAATCAAGATGGCTTCAGGTGTGCCATACCTTTGTAATAAGTAGGACTGTTAGCGCTCTAGTTGTTCTTTAGAACACTCTGGGACATTCTGTCATTGGGCTATACTTGGGCTACATCTGGGTGATATTTGGGCTACATTTGGGCTCTTTTGTCTCTGGTGGCCATTTTGGGAGACTGCATGTCAGAATTTTTTAATGAAATAGAAGAGGATTTGAAAAGTCACTCAAAATGTGCCCTAATTTTTCTTTCTGCAGCACTAATAATACCTTCTATTGCATAATATACCCCCTCATTTTGTTCCTTTTTAAATTAAATGTCTTAAGAGTTACCACTTTATTCCCATCACGATGGCTCCAGGTGTGCTATACCTTTGTAATAAGTAGGACTGTTAGCGCTCTAGTTGTTCTTTAGAACACTCTGGGACATTCTGTCATTGGGCTATACTTGGGCTACATCTGGGTGATATTTGGGCTACATTTGGGCTCTTTTGTCTCTGGTGGCCATTTTGGGAGACTGCATGTCAGAATGTTTTAATGAAATAGAAAAGGATTTGAGAAGTCACTCAAAATGTGCCCTAATTTTTCATTCTGCAGCACTAATCATACTTTCTATGGCAAAATATACCCCCTCATGTTGTTTCTTTTTAAATTAAATGTTTTAAGAGTTACCACTTTATTCCAATCAAGATGGCTTCAGGTGTACCATACCTTTGTAATAAGTAGGACTGTTAGCGCTCTAGTTGTTCTTTAGAACACTCTGGGACATTCTGTCATTGGGCTATACTTGGGCTACATCTGGGTGATATTTGGGCTACATTTGGGCTCTTTTGTCTCTGGTGGCCATTTTGGGAGACTGCATGTCAGAATGTTTTAATGAAATAGAAAAGGATTTGAGAAGTCACTCAAAATGTGCCCTAATTTTTCATTCTGCAGCACTAATCATACTTTCTATGGAAAAATATACCCCCTCATGTTGTTTCTTTTTAAATTAAATGTTTTAAGAGTTACCACTTTATTCCAATCAAGATGGCTTCAGGTGTGCCATACCTTTGTAATAAGTAGGACTGTTAGCGCTCTAGTTGTTCTTTAGAACACTCTAGGAGGCTGCAGTAGAACACAAAGGAATCAACTGAAAGTCTCTGTCCTTGTTGGATGTACATGTTTTACTGAGAATGTCAGACTTCATTTTCACATGACTGAGAAAGATAATGTGAATTTACAGAAAATATGCTTTCAGTTTAGCTTATAGATCCCCTTCCAAACCACTGTGGGAAAATCATGATTTATTAGTTTTCTTTCAAACAATATTCATGATATCACAGCAGAAGGTTTTTTCACATGGTAAAATCACCTTAGAACCCACCACAATTCCTAAAACGAGTATGGTACCATCAACAAATGATTTATAATGTAACTAAAGTCCTAAAACCCTCTATTAACTACAATGCTTTTTAATGAGGTGCTATCATGTATATTGGTCCCAAGATGGCTGCCAACACTTCTTGGATGAAGCGCTGACAGCCAATCAGATCAGATGTGTGGTTAGGCTCCGCCCAGATATATATCTTGTTTTGAACCTAAATTACTCAAAATCCACTGGAGCACATATATTGAGACCTAGCAAAGGCACATCGGGCTAACAGTCCCTACAATTTTGCCAAGTTTCGTGCAAATCCATTCAGCCGTTCGAGCTAAAAGTGAGGCCAACCGCCCTATGGAAATTAACATGGGAAAAACACGTTTTGGGACCCCCCTTTTTTCTCGGCCCCCCCTTGATGAAACCCCCCCAAATTGTCAGGGGCTGCTCAGAAACAAAATGTTCCATTTTCCTGAAAATTTCAGCCAATTCCGTCCACAAACGCCAAAGTTATTAGACATAGAATTTTCAAAAATCCCATAGAGAAAAAATCCTAACTATATATACCTACTGGCGACCGCCAGTAGGTAATATATATATATATATATATATATATATATATATATATATATATTACCTACTGGCGGTCGCCAGTAGGTATATATAGTTAGGATTTTTTCCTATGGGATTTCTGAAAATTCTATGTCGAATAATGTTGGCGTTTGTGGACGGAATTGGCTGAAATTTTCAGGAAAATGGAACATTTTGTTTCTGAGCAGCCCATGAAAATTTGGGGGGGTTTCGTCAAGGGGGGGCCGAGAAAAAAGGGGGGTCCCAAAACGCGTTTTTCCCATGCAATTTTCCATAGGGCGGTTGGACTCACTTTTAGCTCGAACGGCTGAATGGATTTCCACGAAACTTGGCAAAATTGTAGATATTGTTTGCCCGACGTGCCTTTGCTATGTCTCAATATATGTGCTCCAGTGGGTTTTGATAAATTACCGTTCAAATAAATATATATATCTGTAACAGCGTTCCGGTTAGCGCCCTGGTTCGCGTACCTGACGCGTAACGGAACTTCGCGAAGTGAAGCTGATTGGCTCTCCGGTGTCTGTCAACATTCTAAACAGTCCGGAACGGCCGCCATCTTGTCTCTCGGTAGGATCGAGAGACAAGAGGTGGAGAAAAACAAAGGGGGAAATTAATGAAAGGGGGCAAGGTAGACCCCTCCTGACCCCCTAGGAATGATGTGGGGGCTATTAAAGGGTCCCGTGGGGCATAAAAAAAAAAAGTTTCAATTTTTCGCGGTAGAAGCGCTACCCAGTACGTGAACCGGGTAGCTCACCGGTAGCGTAACGGGAGTTCGCCATTTTGTGTTTCGGTCGAATTTAATCACAAGATGGAGGAAAAACAATGTGGGAAATGGGTATAAGGGGGCACGGGAGACTCTCCTCCCCTCAATCTCTCTCACCGCTCTCTTCTTACTCTGATACCTCACTCTCCCTTAGCAGTTCTTGTCTGTCCCTCACTCCCTTTCCCTCACTTGTCTTCTTTCACTCCTTCACTCACTCAGTTTCCTTTATTCTCCTACTGCATGAATTACAAATGAAAAAAAATAATGTGTCAAACAATTTTAAATTTCTAAATATAAATTTATTGCGTAGAATTCTCAATATTTAGAAGAACTTCTAACAAGTCTTTATCAGGGATTTCCTTTTGAATTATTTCCTCAGGAATGTTTTTATTGGAAAGTCTTTCTAATAGTTCAACTGTTTCTAAACATTTGAGGTATTCCTAATCAAGAGATTGATCCCAAAAAACCGTGTCTTCTTCCTCATTTGGTAGTTATTCAATATTTTGGGTCTCATTTTCTGCGTTAATCATAATTTCCATGTAAGTTGTTGATTTTTCCACAGTATTCGCAACAGCTTCCTCAGATTGTGCCATTTTAATTTTTGTATTTCTTGCTGTAAATTGCAGAAAAAAAAATCACTTTAATTTAATTTTCATGTCTAACTCAAACCATGACACCAACAGAGAAGCCTAACTCAATCCATTACTATAACTGAGGGACAGTAAATAACTAACAGAAAACTTTTTTTATAAAAATAACTTTAGGTGCACAACATATTTCTCCTTAGAAACTCTAACTCAAACCATGTCTAACTCAAACCATGACTACAACAGAGAAGCCTAAGTCAATCTATAACTATAACTGAGGGACAGTAAATAACTAACAGAAAACGTTTTTATAAAAATAACTTTAGTTGCACAACATATTTCCCCTTAGAAACTCTAACTCAAACCATGTCTAACTCAAACCATTACTACAACAGAGAAGCCTAAGTCAATCCATAACTATAACTGAGGGACAGTAAAAAACTAACAGAAAACGTTTTTATAAAATTAACTTTAGGTGCAAACATATTTCCCCATAGAAACTATTAACTCACCTTTACAAAAGTGACTAAGGTTCTCAAGGAAATGCTCCTTATATGTGCCTCAGGGAGTTCCAGTCAAAATGGCTGTCATTCCCTCTTATTTTTCATATATATTCATGTACCAAACCAATCAAATGACAGCACATAAAAATACAACTTGAAAGTTATGTTATCATTGGTTGAAAATGTCAACTCTTTCCAATGTGTTTTTGTCATGTAATTTACCTCAGGATATTTAGACAGGGCTAGAGCCTGAATGGCTCGATGCAATTCCTTCAAATTTGGGAAAATGGTAGGGACTGGTATGCAGTAGGAACTATTTCAAATTTAGTGATAGTGTCTGCAGTGCTTTCTTTGTAAATTAATTTCCCACCTTTTTTTTTTTACGGCGTTGGTTGTTGCACGCCCCGGTTCGCGGACCGGGAAACTAACCGGCAGCGTAACGGGAGTCCGCCATCTTGTGTTTCGGATGATTTTAGACACAAGATGGAGGATAAAGAATGTTGGGATAGGGTATAAGGGGGCACGGGAGACGTATCCTGACCCCCTAGGTTTTCTAAGGGTGGCTGAGGAGGCTCATATATGTCGGAAAAAAAATAATTGAATTTTTCGCGCGGTTAGCTGCCGGTACGCGAACCGGGTAGCGAACCGGAAAGCGAACATAAGTGAAAATTAGTGAAAAAAGGTACATTCGAAATTTTTAAAGAGTAATCATAGTTAAGGTAGCTCTGAAAAGAGCTTTTGGGTTCTGTGTAAGTTCTAGGTACTTATAAGTAGGTACCAATACACAGTCTTAAATTTTGTATGAAAACTCTGTTTTCCTCATCTGAGAAGTGTACACCATCTCCTCTGTAGATCTCTTGCATGTAGTAACGCAAGTTATTGTTGTAGATGGAGCCCATTCCATGGTCTCTCATGTAAGCTGAAACAGACTTATTTACATGCTTCCTCGCTTTCTCAATTTGTGGACAAAATTGATTGGACCACCTCCATTTCTGTCTTTGGCATATATTTGAATACACCAAGGCAGTTTGAGGAAAAAGTGCCATCAATTGCTCAAAGGTGTCCTTTAAATGCATTTCCAGACCTACCCCAGTCAAAGTGCCTAGGTCATTTTCTCCACAGTGCACTATTAAGAGGTCAGGGTTTGGCAAATGCAAAAAGGTTTTCACCAATGATATCAATTGATGAGATCTCAATCCTCTCTGCCCAATCCATTTGATTTCCACATTTTGTAAATTGAGGTTATGTAAATTTCTATTATCAACATACCTGTGAGCCCAGTGGATGTAACTATGTCCAATAATCCAGACAGAATACATGGTGAGAGGAGGTTCTGCTGCAGTCAGATGAAATGTGGGAATGAAATGGCAGTTGAAACAGTAGGAGTTTGTAAAGAAAAAAAACTGTGGAGTTTCAGTGCTAATTATTCACTAGCAGTGATTGGTGGATTTCCATTGCTGAAAACAGAAAGTTAGGGTGCATGGATGTGTTCTTTGAAAGATGTAATTTGAAAGGTTAAGAAAAAATGATTTTAAGAAACATTGCAGTGGATTAGCAGGTGTACTGACAGTTCAGAGTTCATTTGAAACATTGTTGTGTGAACTTGCAAACATGAGAGGTCCGTCAGGAGGTAGTTGCTATGGAAAAAAGGCAGAAAGGGCAGAGGGGGAAGGGTGTTGATTTGAAAAAAGTGAGGGAAGAGTTTTGATTGGGTGACATGAGAGATATGTTTTTATTGAATTACAGCATTTCTGTGCCATTGTTGGTTGCAGCCTCTGGAGTGCATACCCTTTGCTCTGCTAAAGAAAAATTGGTGTGTTTCTGAGACTGTTTTGAAATTCAAAAAGCATTTGCTAAGGTGAGAAAAGATTCATTTAATTTAGATACAGACTAGTATAGTTTATGGAGAAAATAAGGAAGCCAGCTGTGCATTTAAAATGTTGTTTTGTGTCAACTGTTTTCATTATGTTTTCCAAAAAGATTTTGCTTCTTTGACAAATTATAATTAGAGATAATGTGAAGCATTAGTACTGACAGGGTGTGCTTGTACATAGGAGCTGTGCTGTGTTTTCAAATTATGACCAGAAAATAGTTTAAAAAAAAAAGAAATGCTTTTTACATTTATGAGAAGGACAACATGGTGTCTGCTTCTTTAAATAAATATTTCACTTCCCACCATGAATATGGGAGAATAATTTGCTTGTTTGTTGGTTTAGAAACTCGTTCCTTGAAGTCATTTAGGTTTCACAATATGTTCTACAAGAGTTTCATTGTCAACATGGGGGCATATTTACAAGGCTTATGAGCCACATTCACGTCATTTTCTCCATGTTAAAAGTGACTTTAAAGGTGGTGCAAGGTCCTTGTAAATACGCTCTCATGAGTGCTTGGCAAATTTAAGTCATGTCCCACTGGTGCAAGGTCCTTGTAAATACGCCCCCATGTGTGCTAGGCAAATTTAAGTACTGACAGGGTGTACTTGTACAAAGGAGCTGTGCTGTGTTTTTAAATTATGACCTGAAAATGCATTTAAAATGTTGTTTTGTGTCAAGTGTTTGCATTATGTTTTACAAAAAGATTTTGCTTCTTTGACAAACTGTAATTGGAGATAATGTGAAGTATTAGTACTGACAAGGTGTGCTTGTACATAGGAGCTGTGCTGTGTTTTCAAATTATGACCAGAAAATCGTTTTTTTTTTAAAAGAAATGCTTTTTACATTTATGAGAAGGACAAAATGGTGTCTGCTTCTTTAATAAATATTTCACTTCCCACCATGAATATGGGAGAATAATTTGCTTGTTTGTCGGTTTAAAAACTCGTTTCTTGAAGTCATTTAGGTTTCACAATATGTTCTGCAAGAGTTTCATAGTCAACATGGGGGCATATTTACAAGGCTTATGAGCCACATTCACGTAATTTTCCCCACTTTAAAAGTGACTTTAAAGGTGGTGCAAGGTCCTTGTAAATACACCCTCATGAGTGCTTGGCAAATTTAAGTCATTTCACTGTGGTGCAAGGTCCTTGTAAATACACCCCCATGTGTGCTTGGCAAATTTAAGTACTGACAGGGTGTACTTGTACATAGGAGCTGTGCTGTGTTTTTAAATTATGACATGAAAATGGTTCATAAAGAAAAGTAATGCTTTTTACATTTATGACAAGGACAAAATGGTGTCTGCTTCTTTAAATAAATATTTCACTTTTCACCATCAATCTGGGAGAATAATTTGCTTTTTTGTCGGTTAAAAAATCGTTACTTTAAGACATTTAGGTTTCACAATTTGTACTGCTAGAGTTTCATAGTCACTATCATAATAATGATATACATTTAGGACTGTTTAGGGGGCATGGATATGCTGAGGCTTCTGTAATTGTCAAAGGAGGTGAGTTATGTACATTGCACTGCTGCATACAGTCCTCACCTTCTGCGTACTCTTGGATATGCTAGACTACATCTGCACAATGAGATACGTAAGCTGAGGAAACACAGGTGATGTGATTGTGAAATGAGCAAAAATATTTGCACGTTTTTCAATTACATCACCTGTGTTTCCTAACATTACTAATCACATTGTGCAGATGAGGTTTAGGCCTGTCCAGGGAGACAGAGGAGGTCTGGCCTTTGTTCAAGAGTGCAGTGGACATGACTCACTTCATCTTTAGGCCTGCACATGTATTATCTCCTCTGTACTCTTCAACAAGCCTAAATTTCATCTGCAACCCTGAGTAGGCCTCACCTCAAACTAACCTCTGGATAGGCCACACCTTATCGGCATCCTGAACCAATCATTTAAAAGGTTAGGGGCAGATTTATGATGGTGGTGCGCCTCTTTTGCGCTGCCGTTGCGTCACTTTTGTGACGCAGCGGCGGCGCAAAAGATGCGCCATGTTGCGACATATTTACAACGTGACGCATCTAGGCAGATGTGTCATGCTGTAAAGCCCTGCGCCACATGAAACCTGCGTCAGGTTTCATGTGGCCGTTCTGTCGCAGGGTGGGCGTTCCCTCGCATGAAAGCCCTGTAAAACTAACGCAGTAAAATCTACAAGATTTCACTGAGTCAGCTTTATGGCATTGCTGAATCAAATCCTTACGCCTGCTTGAAGCAGGCGTAAGGAGTGACGCACCATGCAATGTATGGCTCGCCCCTGTGCATTGCAGGAGTCATGTCGCGCTTGCGACGTGACTCCTGCAATGCGCCGCTTTTGCGGTACAGATGCGTGACGCATCTGTGCCGTTTTTGCCCCATGGTGCTCCACATTGTAAATGTTAAAAGTGACGCATAAGTGGTGCAAGGGCCTTGTTAATACACCCCCATGAGTGCTTGGCCATTTTAAGTCACTTCCCCCTGGTGCAAGGGCCTTGTAAATACGCCCTCATGTGTGCTTGGCAATTTTAAGTCACTTCCCCCTGGTGCAAGGTCCTTGTAAATATGCCGTCATGTGTGCTTGGCCATTTCAAGTCACTTTCCCCTGGTGCAAAGGCCTTGTAAATACGCCCCCATGTGTGCTTGGCCATTTCAAGTCACTTCCCCCTGGTGCAAGGGCCTTGTAAATACGCCCTCATGTGTGCTTGGCCATTTCAAGTCACTTCCTCCTGGTGCAAGGGCCTTGTAAATACGCCGTTATGTGTGCTTGGCAATTTTAAGTCACTTCCCCCTGGTGCAAGGGCCTTGTAAATACGCCCTCATGTCTGCTTGGCAATTTTAAGTCACTTTGCCCTGGTGCAAGGGTCTTGTAAATACGCCCCAATGTGTGCTTGGCAATTTTAAGCCACTTCCCCCTGGTGCAAGGGCCTTGTAAATACACCCCCATGTGTGCTTGGCAATTTTAAGTCACTTCCCCCTGGTGCAAGGGCCTTGTAAATATGCCTTCATGTGTGCTTGGCCATTTCAAGTCACTTTCCCCTGGTGCAAGGTCCTTGTAAATATGCCGTCATGTGTGCTTGGCCATTTCAAGTCACTTTCCCCTGGTGCAAGGGCCTTGTAAATACGCCCCCATGTGTGCTTGGCCATTTCAAGTCACTTCCCCCTGGTGCAAGGGCCTTGTAAATACGCCCTCATGTGTGCTTGGCCATTTCAAGTCACTTCCTCCTGGTGCAAGGGCCTTGTAAATACGCCGCTATGTGTGCTTGGCAATTTTAAGTCACTTCCCCCTGGTGCAAGGGCCTTGTAAATACGCCCTCATGTCTGCTTGGCAATTTTAAGTCACTTTGCCCTGGTGCAAGGGTCTTGTAAATACGCCCCAATGTGTGCTTGGCAATTTTAAGCCACTTCCCCCTGGTGCAAGGGCCTTGTAAATACACCCCCATGTGTGCTTGGCAATTTTAAGTCACTTCCCCCTGGTGCAAGGGCCTTGTAAATATGCCTTCATGTGTGCTTGGCAATTTTAAGTCAATAACAATAACATCAACAATGTCTGATGTGGAACAATCTCTAGATGTGGAACAATCTCTAGATGAGGAACAATCTCTAGATGAGGAACAATCTCTAGATGTGGAACAATCTCTAGATGTTGAATTAAAATTATATAAAAGTTTTCAAAAACACCCTGTGTGAAGTGTCTTTAATATAACAGTGAAATAGAGTCTCGAAATTAGATGAGATTAACATATAACAGAGCACAGGTTATATGTAGAAGCATTCCATTCCATTGATACTATTTGAGAGTTTAAAATGTGTCTATGTTGTTAAATTACTGTAGGTAGAATTGACAACTAGTGTGTTAATTGTTTGCCTACTGTTATTGGTTCACTGTTTGATAATAGTGGTTAATAACAATTTGAAAAAAAAAATTCCACAGATTCAACTCAAGATCTTTTGAAAAATTCAAAAATGCCCTCAAGGCAAAGGAGAAGAAAAGAAGCAAAGCGACTTACACCCCACCTTGGTAAACATTTGCAGCAGTCCTCTACTATAAAAACATGTCAAGTCACCAAAAAAGCTCCGGGTAAGAAAATGAAATCATTTTTAAAAAGAATTTGCAGACGAAAAAATACCACTACAGAACATGTTTTAGTGCAGAAGAAGAGAGACAATTTAAAGGGAAAGGAAAGGCCCGTCAAAAAAGTTTCTGCTAGAGCAGGAGATAACTCTGTGCATGGCAGTAGAAGGGAAAATCAGTTCAGGGACATTCGTAGACGAATGTTCCGCAACAGGTAATTGTCAATTTGTTAAAAAATGTTAAGAAAGGTCAACAGAAAGTGGCATTTTATAAGAAAAAGAAAAATGTAGAGAAAATTATTGATCAGGCTTTCGAAATTAAGCGAAAGTTATTTATTTTGGTAATCAATAGAATTAGGAAACTAAACAAGGCAATTTATGATTTCAAATCAAATAGTAGATGGAAGAGACTAGTTAATCGTACTAATTTTTGTG
Organism: Lissotriton vulgaris; assembly: GCF_964263255.1. Classification (NCBI taxonomy): domain Eukaryota; kingdom Metazoa; phylum Chordata; class Amphibia; order Caudata; family Salamandridae; genus Lissotriton; species Lissotriton vulgaris. The sequence goes on from NC_141695.1 coordinate 96,380,695, forward strand.
AAGTTTTCTCAGGAGAATGGATGCATAGTTCAAGTTGTGAGGCATTTTTCAATGAGGAAAGTTACTTCCAGGACAATGATTTGGTGCATGCAGTTGACACCAGTGGTCGAGCATATGAGGTGAAAGACGGTTGTCCGGTTGAAAAAGAAAAACTTGTGTCTGCAGATGCAGAAGAGGTGTTAGGTGATGAAGTTTTAGGAAGACATCCTTAGGGTCCAGTGTACACCTGGAAGTGTAGTAGTGTTTGCAGTGTGCGACAGGATTCCATCAATTTGCTTTGTGATTTTGTTCGTACATTTAATAATAAAAGTTTAAAACAGAAAATGAAGTTGTTGCAAGAATTAGATCCTTGCAGAGTGAGAGAAGTGACAGGTTTGCATGATCATTCACTGGCTTGTCTTTCCAGAAGAGTATGCCAGAGTGTTTTTCATCATTTCAGGATGCTAGCAGTGCATCATAATAAAGTGAGGAAATTAGTGAGAATGTTGTATTATGCTGAGAGTCCAGCAATTATGCTTAAACAATTAAGCAGTGCTCTTTTGCATGGTTCCGAACTACATGTGAAGAATATTTGTGAAGAAATTGAGTTTTGTTACTTTGCTAGTAAAGAGAACAATGTTGAAATTGACCCAGTAGACGAAGGTAATGTGGAAGAGAGTGTACAGATTTCTAATATAGATAAGTTTCACAAGGAAATTTCCATCTTTCAGGTGAAATCAAGTGAGAGGCCTAATTTCACTTGTGTGTGTTGTTGACGGACTTATTATAAGAATCAGAATAAGTTAGTGGATTTATATGCAAAAAGTGAAATGGAAAACAATAGTGAATGGAAGGATTTTGCCACATACTTGGTGGTAGAAAATTGTTTTGATTTGGGATCGGACCAACGTATGTGTCCTTATTGTTTTAACAAATTAAACCAAAACCGGATGCCTGCTAGAGCGGTTCATAATAATCTGGAATTGGTTGACATTCCTTCTGAATTGAAGGATTTAAATACTTATGAATCTACTTTGATTCAAAGTGTCCATCCATTTCAGGCTATTGTACGAATGGAGCCAAAGACAGGGAAATTGCCTCCATCAGATTTACAGAGAGGATTAAAGGGAAGAGTTGTTTATTTGCCTTTAGATTTGAAGAAAAACATTAATACAATTGGAGTAGAGAAAGTGGAAGAGGAACCTCTCGTTATCCTAGTTAATGGGGTTCCGACAAAGAGTAAGAAAATCTGGCAAGATTTAGTGGATGTTAGGAAAGTCAAAAAGAAAATTACAAAAAACAATTTGATGGACAGAATGTAGATCAATGTCTTACATTCACCCCAGTACAAGGATCTGGGCCTAAATCCATCGTTTTTTGCACTCCACACCACCCTGGGTCAGATAATGGCTTTATGCAAATCAGCTCTGACCCTGTGCCCCATGGGAACAGTCCAATCCGAACTACAACAGCCATATCTTTCCCAGACCGGAATCAAGCATCCGAGGACCGGACCGGTTTCGAGGTAACACCTCTCATCAGCCCGGCTAGCTTGACTCCAGTGGTGTGGAGGCTCTGGGACCCACGTCTGGGCTACCCCAGTACACTCAGGGAGAAAATTACAAAAAACAATTTGATGGAAAGAATGTAGATCAATGTCTTACATTCACCCCAGTACAAGGATCTGGGCCTAAATCCATCGTTTTTTGCACTCCACACCACCCTGGGTCAGATAATGGCTTTATGCAAATCAGCTCTGACCCTGTGCCCCATGGGAACAGTCCAGTCCGAACTACAACAGCCATATCTTTCCCAGACCGGAATCAAGCATCCGAGGACCGGACCGGTTTCGAGGTAACACCTTTCATCAGCCCGGCTAGCTTGACTCCAATGGTGTGGAGGCTCTGGGACCCACGTCTGGGCTACCCCAGTACACTCAGGGAGAAAATTACAAAAAACAATTTGATGGAAAGAATGTAGATCAATGTCTTACATTCACCCCAGTACAAGGATCTGGGCCTAAATCCATCGTTTTTTGCACTCCACACCACCCTGGGTCAGATAATGGCTTTATGCAAATCAGCTCTGACCGTGTGCCCCATGGGAACAGTCCAGTCCGAACTACAACAGCCATATCTTTCCCAGACCGGGAAAGTCAAAAAGGCAACATTGTATTTGATAAAAAACAATGAGTACTACAAGAATGTATGTGTTGCAGAAGAGGAAGTAAGTGAAGAAGAGGACAGCGATTTGTGTGCTGGACAAATTGAGAAAGTAGAAGCCTCTAAAAATGAAGAAATATATGAACATTATAGTGTTCATCCTTTGCATTCCAAGGAAGTCATGGGGAATGCTATTGAGTTGTTTCAAATGAAACAAGCCAAAGGGAGTCCCATTAGTGTTTGGGAGGAAAGTTTGGAAGCTCGGTGTTTTCCACAGTTATTTCCCACAGGTCGAGGAGGACGATATGATGAGCGACCTGATCAAATTCCTGCTTCTGAATACCGGACTTCACGATTCTATGCAGAAGATCCTAGGTTTCGTCAATGCATTCCCTATTTGTTTCATCTACTGTTTGAAAGTGATCTGTTTGGACTGTCTTATGCAGTGAACCACATCTTGAAAAGTGGTGTACAACTGCGAATTATCTCGGCAAGGGACTTTATGGATAAAGTCAATGTGCAAGACAGTATTTTGGATTCTCACCTGATTAATCTCATGGCATGTCAGCGTGGTACTAATGAGTATTGGTACCGTCGTCATTGTTCACTTAAAATGTATGCCGAGGAACTTAGGAACTCCCACATGGTTCCTCACTCTCAGCTGTGCTGAGTATGGCTGGGAAGACTTACTTGAATTTCTACGAGAGGCAAATGGAAACATTGAAAATATTGAATTCAAGACACCAGGAGAACTGTGCTCTTTGGATCCAGTGAATGTATGCAGGTACTTCAATCATAGATTTGAAGCTATGATGTCTTTCATCACGAACAAGAAAAATCCACCTCTTGGAGAGGTGTTGGATTTCTTCTGGAGAAAGGAGTATCAAGCAAGAGGTGCTCCTCATATACATATGCTGCTATGGATCAAAGATGCACCCAAATTTGGAACAGATCCGGATGACTTAGTGATGAGTTTCATAGAACAGTATTCTACATGTGCTGTTCCAAAGACAAAGGAAGACAAAAGTCTAAGAGAACAAGTTTTACGATTTCAAAGCCATCGTTGTGGAAAGTACTGTCTTCGTAAATTCAGAAACAAGGACAAGTACTACACAAAATGTCGTTTTGGATTTCCACGATCGGTGATATCTAAAGGAAGAGTGAACAATTTGATGTATTCGCTGTGACATAATGTGACGAGGAAATCACCCAAAAATACATACAATTTGAAAAGAAACGAAGAGTCCAAGTACATCAACGACTACAACTCAGTGATTTTGTCCATGTGGAATGCTAACATGGATATACAGTTTGTGGCTGACAACTGTATGGCTGTGGCTCGGTATGTGACGTCTTACATCACACAAAAAAGAAAAGACAGAACTGAAGGATATGTGGGAGGACATTTCCCATGAAAAGAGCCTCAGTAAAAAGTTGTACAGTTTCAGTCTGAAGATGTTGTCGCATCGAGAAATCGGAGCTTACGAATGTTCTGACCGGTTATCTTCAGCAAGTCTCTATGCCAAATCTAGGAGTATCATTTGGGCGAGTGTTGGTCTTGCTGCAACGCGTAATCGAGTTCTGAAACCTGTACAGGAAATTCAGTATTTGGCAGAGAAGGAGCCAAGCAGTACAGATATTTTGAAGACCAACATGTTGGATACATATTATCCAAATAGAAGCAGTCACCTGGAGAATGTTTGTCTGTATGAGGTTCTACAAAATTACATATTCAAGAGGAACATCAAAGAAGATATTGATAAAGGAGTGTATGCTGTAATTGGAAGTGAGGAATGTCTGGTCAAGCAAAGAAAATGTCAATTGGTAAATCATCAAAAATTGAGTTGCGCAACTCCAGAAAGAAAAGAGTTTTTCTATTTAGCTCTTTTGCAATTTTTCAAGCCTTGGCGTGCAGAAGAGGAACTGCTTCGAGATTTCCTCTGTTACGAAGACTCTTTCAATGCAGCCAAGGAGTCCATAGAATGTCCTGTTTTTCCAAAATATCTAGAAATGTTGAATGCAGAAATCGAGCAGGAAGCAACAATTGCAGCCAAGATTGCCAGAGACAGTTCTCAGGATAGTCAGAGTTCTGTTTCATTGAGTCAGGATCCACTAGGAGGACCAGTTATCGAAAATGAAGCTGCCACTGCCATGATTGAAGTAGAAAGAGCCATGGCACATGCTCAGGAGGATGCGGTTAACTTAGAAGATTTGGAAAGACAACTCAACGTTGAGCAGAGGAAAATATATGACGAAGTTACCAACCAAATTGATCATGGATTAAGTCATGAGAAGAAAGAGTGCTCATGTACGTCGTTGAAGCCTGTCCGACTGTACGTGAGTGGAGAAGCAGGAACTGGAAAAAGTTTCTTCATTAAAGCAATTTCATGTTATCTGCAGAAAAGGACTGAGTCATCGCTGTCTTGTGTTGTCACCGCTCCAACTGGACTGGCAGCACATAACATTAAAGGTATTACTTTGCATCGGCTACTGATGCTGCCAGTGGAGCATGATAACAAATTACAATACCACAAGTTATCTGGAGATGCTTGTTGTGAAGTATCTATAGTCCTGAAGAAGATGAAACTATCATTGACGAAGTAAGCATGGTTTCCAATGTCATGCTTGCCTTTGTGCATTTGAGAATGCAGGAAGTTCTTAAAACAGAGTATGATGTGTTATTTGGTGGCAAACACATCATTGTTTTCGGTGATCTTCTGCAGCTGACACCAGTGAAAGGACAACCAGTGTTTAAACTGCTTACGCATGAAGATACCAGGAAGTGCCTAGGGAGCATTGGCAACGTTAACATATGGTTAAACTTCAATTATGCTGAGCTGCGTGAAAATATGCGTCAGGCGAAGGATGAAGATTACAAGAATATTGTACAAGATTTTAGAATCGGGAAAGTGACCGAGCGTGGGAAAGAAGCTTTACATGCACGATTACTGTCAAATTTGTATCCAGAAGAAGATGTTCTGCCGGAGAATATTTTTCAGAAAATTACTGAGATGAAATCTGGAATATGTTTGATGCCAACTCTTGCAGAATGTTCCATCTTCAACAACAAAATGTTGAATTTAGAAAACCAAGAGATTGTGAAACTGGAAGCTATTGACAGAATAGAGCATATGGGAGCAACAATTATTTTGTCTGAGAATTTGAAATCTAAATTGAATTCATTAGAGAAGACTATATCTAAAACTGCTGGTTTTGAAAAGACTCTGAATGTGTGCTTAAATTGCCGTATCATTTTGAGAAGGAATTTACATGTTGAAAGAGGTCTGGTAAATGGATCAATAGGTAATGTTGTTGATTTTGAGAAATACAGAAATAGAGATGGAATTGAATTTTTAAAAATTTAATTTGATGGCATTGAGAAAGTACAGCTAATTGATAATTGCTCTGGTAGGTTTTTGCTTGTAAAAGACTTATATGTTCGCCGTAAGCAGTTTCCTGTTTGCTTGGCATATGCGGTGACAATCCATAAATCACAAGGTTTAAGTGTAGACAGTGCTTTGGTGAATATTGGTAGTTCTGTGTTCAAAGAGGGTATGGCTTATGTAGCATTGTCACGAGTCAGAACTTTATCGGGATTGTACTTGATTGAGTGTGATGTCACAAACATTTGTGCGGATCTAGATTGTGTTAAGGAATACAATAGGTTAGGAAGAGAGTATACGCCACATTTGCCTCAATATCCTTTGTTTGAGAAACGTGTGGTAGGCCGGAAACGAAGAAATGTAACCTATAATAGGGAGGTTGTAGCAAAAAGACAAAAAGTCGATGAACCCAAAATTGTAAGCAGAAAGAAAATGAATTCTGTTGAAGATGTTGTTGGTTTTCAATTTGAAAATAGTTCTGGTGTCAACTGCTATGCTAATGTAGTGGTTAATGTTGTCTTTTCTCTAGAAACTTTAAAAGAACACATTGTGATCAATTCGGATCAAGGTTTTTGCTGTTTGTTGAATTCTGTGTTAGAGAAATGTAGCGCTGATAGAACAAGAGTAGAAAGTGTGTCTGAAATTCGAAATCAGTTAGACAAATGTTCAGGTCAAACACCATTCTCTCAAAATATTCAGCAAGATTGTCAGGAGTTTTTAATGTATATGCTTGATGTATTGCAAGATAAAGGTGTAGATGTAGATCATCTGTTTGGCCTTTCTTATCAATGGCAGCATGACTGCGAGAACTGTAGGGTATCAAGTACTACTAGTGTAGACTCAGAAAGATTTATATATTTAACTTTGCCAGACAGTAAATCAGTATCCTTTAATAAGCTAGTAAAAGCAGCTGATCAAAACATGGAGTGTAGCCAATGTAAGTCTGCAATGCTGTCCACATTATTTATACGAAGATATGGCCAGTATGTCATTTTAATGTTCCAACGATGTAGGCCTGATGGAACAAAATTGACAACTTTAATTAAAAATGTTGTGGCTTCGCAGTTGTCAATATCAGGAAGGACTTTTCTAACTGCAGCAATTATATATCATGACGGTCCTTCAACAACATCAGGACATTACACAACTTATTTGAAGTCTGGAAACGGCTGGTCATTCTGTAATGATTCTGTTTTAACTTTCAAAAAAAGATTGCTTTTTGACCTTAAAAATTCTTACCAGGTGTTCATACAACCAAAATTGTAGGGAAGGAATCTCGGGATTTGCTCTGAGGAATTTCAAGAGGTTCTAATGGCTCCTACACTATATGGCCTTGTGGATAAGTGTAGTACATAGCGAAAACTGTTTGTTTTAATAAGCTAATTCAAGCAGCAGATCAAAACAAGGAGTAGACGTAATGTAAGTCTGCAATGCTGTCTACATTATTTATAGAAACTTATGGGTGAAATGTCATTTTACAATTCCAACTATATAAACCGGATGAAAGTAAGTTGTCAACTCTAATTAAAAATGTTTTGGCTACACAGTCATCGATTTCAGGAAGAACATTTGTAACTGCAGCTATTATGTGACATGATGGTCCTTTGACAACATCAGGATATTACACAGCTTATTTGAAATGTAAAAAAGGCTGGTCTTTCGGCAATGATTACCATTTGACTATGAAGCAATGTTGCCTTTTGACTTAAAAAATTCTTACTTTGTGTTTTCAGAAGTGAGAATTTAGGGTAGGTAACTGGCCTATAGTGATTCTAGGTGTTGATATTATTTTAGTGTGCTGTTTTAAATTGCTTTTTGATTAACAATGCTCAAGAGAATTAAATAATTGTAGTAGTAATAGAGGTAGTGTAAGTGTGCCTCATAGTAAGCAGTATCAGTGTTATAGGAAATGTGGAACATGAGTGAGCAAGAAGGGTGAGATATTACTAGTACAGGATTGTGAAACTGATCTTGGACGTTTTCTTTTTGAAAGTTGTGGAAAAAGAAAATGATGGGATTTGCTTAGAAGAATTCCAAGAGTTATAAATGGCCTTGAGGAGAAGTGTGGTAGAGAGCGAGAAGTCATTTATTGTGGTCACATTTTTGTCAAAACGTTGGAGCTTTTCTTTCAGAAAGTGGCGGGCAGAAAATAATAACAGCACAACAGAGTATAAGCTGTTCATAGGACATTTTTTGACGTCATGGAAAGTAAGTTACTTTTGAGGAGTTCTGATTACTGATTGGTTATATTATATGGGTTTTTTAAAGACAATCATTTTGATTGTGTTTTTTTTCCCCGCTGTTATATGATGAATACCTTCAACTCACTGTTTTTAGTGAAATTTGATATATTCTGAGAACAGCAAAAATAAACCATTTAATATGTATAATTAATTCTGTACTTTGAATTGTGATTTTTAATATGTACTCATCTTGTCTCATGCTCACTCATCTTTTACTACCTTCTATCAATCCTCTTTAGATACTCACATTGCCTTTTGTTTTATTCTCTTTCACCCTTGTTCTCTAACTGCACTTATCTTTCAAACATTGTTTCCCTATTCTAACTCTGCTTTTTTCTTTTCTCCCTTGCACCATTTTCCAGCTGTTAGACCCTCTGTTTCGCTTGTCTTTTCCATCTTTCCTCCCTTTGTTTTCTAAATTAAAATTTTTTAGGTTCTCCTTTTTTGGTGCAATCAGTTAGTATAACTCACCCTCACTTACTTATTTTTCTTTCTTGCCTTACTCAGTCTGTATCTGACAGTCTTTCCTTCACTTCTTCTGTCTCCTCTCTCCCTCACACTTTTTTCCTTATTCACCCGTTCTTTATATAGTTTACCTTACTCACTTTCTTTTAGTATCTTACACATCTTCAATTTAGTTTTCTCTTTCATCCTTCTTTTCTGTCAATGAAACTATCTTCCTTTTTTTTCTCTTAGTAATTTACTGTATTACAATTTCTTTTTGTCTCTGTCTGTCTATCACCGTTTCTTTCTCTTTCTTTCTGCATGTTTATCTCTAACTTTATTTCTTTGTAAAATTGGATGATTTTTAATCTTTTCCCTTGTCTTTTCTAATTTTTAAATACATGTTTTAATATTTTTTAAATTTTTGTTCTTTCTTTCACAGATTGAAAGTATAAAAATAACAAGTGACTAAGTTAACGACAATTATAAGGTAAGTGTTTAGTACTCTTTCCGTTACATCTCTATCACATTTAACTTCTATTAGTTCCACTGCTTCATTTCTTTAACCCTCAGTTTCCTGCCTTTGCTACTTCCCTCATTCCTTTTCTATTACTTACTTATTCTACTCCTACCACTCCTTTTCTCAGTCCCTCTGTTCTCATAGTTCCTCACTCCTGTTCACTCAGTCCGTCTCTATTACTCTCACTGTCTCTGTCTCTTCACTCTTTCACTACTTGTTCATTATGCTTTCTCCCTGTAGTTGAAGCACACTATGTTATTTACATTTCTTTGCTGCTTCAATTATTCCTTTTCTGTCACTTCTTCTTTTCTGCTTTCTGTTTTTTCTCTCTGTTATTCCACATGTTTTAACCTCGTTCACTGTCACACATCTTGTTTTATTCCTATTTACTTTCGCTCACTGTTTTCTTAACACCTTCCCTCACGGGTGTTGTTTTGGTCCGGTTCTATCCCTACCTCTCATTCCACATCCTTTACTGTTTTTCTTCTTAATTTGAACATTCACTCACATTCTCCAAGTAACTCTTGTTTATTATTCTTCTACTCTCCTTTTTTTCTTTCCCTTCCTTATCTATTTTGTTTTTCTCAATTATACCCTCTTACATCTTTTCTTTGAAAAATAGATCTATTAAACAGTATCTCTGTGTTACTCCCTCTAGCTGTCTTTCTTTTAACATTACTCTCTGTTTCCTTCCCTTATACTCACTCTTCCTTTTTATTTAATTTTTTTTTGTTTCGCTTCCGGTTCGCGTACCGGCGCGCGAACCGGGAAGCGAATCAAAAGAAAAAGAGGTTGCCAGAGTGCTAAACATTCTAGCAATTTTTTATAAATGGGAGTTAGTTCTGAAAAGAACTTTTTTTTATTGTTTTTGTTGTTTTAAAAATGTTTTATTATTTTTATGAACATTTTTTTACTTTTTTTGTATTTTAAGAACGGTTTTATATTTTTTTTGATTTTTTTGGGGGGAGGAAATGAAAATCAGTCATTATAAAGGGCTTAACAGGAGCAACAAAAAAAAAAGATAATTTACTTTCTGGGGCGTTTTGTACATTTATGATTTTCATAAGCTCTGTTGATTAGACGTATACTTTTCTCCCCATCGCAAATTAATTTGCCGCAAAAAATGCAGATATGCTTCAGGTCCCCGAAGTTCATCTGGATGTTTGGGACCTTCTCCCTCGCCTCTGGTCCTGTCACTGCCTGTTCAGTTGATGTACTGGCCACAGGAGGGGGGTTTTCTTGCAGGTCACGTACCTGCGCAGCACTATAATTAACAGGGTGCCACCTGTCCATGTGGCGATGCATGGTGTGATTCCCAAAGCTGTACTTTTTTTCTGTCCCTCGGGACAGAACTTTGTCACAGATGAGACATGTGACGTAACGGGCATTTACTTTTTTTTGGCCCCGGGGAAATGTGAAGAATTGCCAGATATAATTATTCTTCACATGGGACCTCCTTGGCTCTTCAAGCAAAAACTGCCTCCTCTCTTGCTCCTCTTCCTCTTCTTTCTCCTCTTGATTAAGGAGGACCTGAGGAGGTGGTCCATCCTTTTTTTGGTGGTGGTGGTGGTGGTGGATTGGCTCCAGCAGCTGCAGCTACAACAATTGCCATTTTAGAAAATATGGAAAGTATGTCTTCCTCTCACAAAGATGAAAGTAAGAATGATGAAAAAAGGTGGGGGCTTTCATCATTTGTGAAAAAAAAATGTAATGAACCAATGAAAAGTGTTATTTTCAGGTCACATGACCTGTTACGCTTACGTTACGCGTCCCGTCACGCGCCCGGCTCGTGACGGGACGTTGGATCCTTCATCCAGACACTTATACATCCACTCATTCTTCAATATGTAAAACATATTTAAACTTTACAGAAACACACAGTCACTGGATGATGTCATCAGTGATGTCATCAGTGATGTCATTTGATATGTCATCAGTGATGTCTTCAGTGATGTCACTGACCATGTCATGAATGTTGTAATATGTGACATCATCAGCAGTGGATTGCAGGTGCGCGATATATAGTTAGTGGAACTAACTATATATGCGAATTTCAATGGTTTTGTGTAAGTAAAATAAGGTTTTGTAAATGCTAATTCCTAACTATATATGGTCTCAAACCTATGGTTTTTTCAGTGAATTTTCAAGGTTTTGTAAATGCTAATTCCTAACTATATATGGTCTATAACCTATGGTTTTTTCAGTGAAAATATATATGAATATAAATATTCACTGAAAAAACTAGGGGTTACAGGGACATTATAGTTAGGCTCAAATTTTGATCATACAAAACCATAGAAATTCTGCAGTTATATCTTCCTGAGCTAACTATAACTTACAATTAACTGCTCATGATTTTATATATTATATCACTCATGCCATGATCAGTGACATTACTGATGATATCACTAATGACAACTCAAATAACATTATTGATGACATAATCCACAGAACCACTCATACACCCAACCACTCCTCCATATAACCATGCATACACCCAGTCCAACTGTCACACAACTCCTCACATACTCATTCACAGACCCATACCAGTACTCACACAATCGATCACATGTCCATAGAGCCACTCACAAATCCACTCACTCATACTGCCAATCACAGACCCACTAACTTACCCATAAAGCCACTCAATCACCCACTCACTCTCTCACCAATATAGCCACTCACACATCTGGTCATACAGATATACAGAGCCCACAGAAAAAATATAAATACTGTCAGTTGATAGGTGCCAAATGACCAAATTAAATTTCCAATGTTGGGCCAGTTGTTTTGACACCAGAGTCATTACTTAGAACTAAGGGCCTGATTGTCCTGTCGGGAATGGCACCACCCGACCAGCTGTCAGCGATGCCCCATTGGGATTATGATGGACCGCCTTGAAGGCGGTTGCAATGTGTATGTTTTGTATTGCGGCTGCAGCACAAGCCGCAGTAAAAAATAAACACAATTTGCATATCCCTGCACTATGTGGCAAGCACCATGCGGTGCCTGTCACATGGTGCAGGTATATGTAGGGGGGCACCTGTGTGCCCCCCAGGGCCCATATCGAAGGGCCCAGAGGGAAGGGGGGCAGCTACAGGCCCCAAGTCCCTTTCAACCTGCTTTTTCATGGCAGGTTAACTGCCATGAAACGGCTGGCGGAAAGGGACATTGTAATCTCTATGGTGGTGCCTGAGCAGGCACTGACACTGTTGTAGGGATTGTAGTCCCTCTGACGCACCGACGGGCTCCTTGAGCCCGTCGGATGTGTGCTGGTTGGTCTCTCCGCTAATCATTCTCCTGCCGCCCGCCATGGTCCGATGGTGGTGGGACTGCGATCGTAATGAGGCCCTTAGTGCTGAGTTTGTTAATCACACCAGTTATATCACCAGAATATCTCAAGCCTCATGCAAACTTCCAACTGACCTAGTATTTTTTCATTGCAAAAGGGCAGTAATAATTACCTGGCAAAAAATCCAAATTGTCTGCAGTTCATATAAGTGGAAATATTTCACAATTCCAGTGTTGACTCCCATACAAACCTGTGTAACCCATGTAACAGAGTATGGCAGCTGGGGAAACAAAACTACAACCTGTAGTATTGTTTTTTACCTAGTGTTTATTACTCATCTATGTACCTGAAAAATGAACCAGGCTACTTTGGCACGTTAAAATGTGTACACACAGAATGAAACATTGTCTCCACATAATTTACCTATTTAATGCAACATTTTTCCAGTCAGTGCAAGTGCCCAAGGCTCTTCATACAAGTCCACTCCACCTAGTACAACCAACAGCCCTGCCACTCCTGCCAATTGCCAGTACCAGCATTAACTATATGCTAGAATTATTATTTTAAATAAATACAGCTAACGAATGGACAGACAGCGCCATCATGTGGTGTAATCCCATAATAGTTACAAGTGTTTAGAAATAAGTGCTTGGGCCAAGCACTGGAATACACGGGCACAAATTAAGCCCTGTTTTTTTCATAATACTGTGAGTTTCACTGTTACAGACTGATGATATTATAACAGTTGCCATAGCCAATTCTGGATGAGGAATTCATTGTGTGAAGCGTGTGGCTGTGCACAGCCTATTTTGAAGGCGTCTTGTGTTACATGAGTGTGAGTGTTGTCTGGTTACAAGGTTGTCCATCCCCATGCTTCCATCTGGGTATGTGGACAGGAGTGTGTTGTACATGGAGATGCAATAGACTAACAAAAATATGTGGAATGCCAATGGAACCAAGTGCAGCAGTCTTAGTGCTCTTCATCATGAATAAGTTAATAGTGTATGCTATCATGTCATGGAACCCTTTTTAATCTTATTATTGGCTTTACATTGACCCAAGTGTGAGAAGTTGGCCTGGTATATGATGCTCACTAGTTCTAGTGATCACCTTGTACCATGCCAAGCAACCCTTATGATGATTGGTTGTAAGTCAACCGTATAGACCAGTTATCCTAGTGGTAACGTGGACAAAGCAGTCTTAGGCTAAACTCTGAAAGGCATGTGAAGCAAGCTGTTTTACAATACACAACCCCCTTGAATACCAAATGAAAGGACACCACACAGATATATATTGAAAATATATATATATTTATTAACTACAAATATCCCCTATTCTCTTTATGAGCACAGAAGCACAAGCGTTAAACAAAACACAGTTTAAAATACACTAAAGTTGCACAATATGGATGAGCCCTAGGGGCCACCTAAACCATATACTAAGAAAGTGGTATAAGAGATACCAATCGAAAAGGAAACAGGCCTAGGGCCTTGGGAATCGCTGGAGCTGATCGGGACTAGCAGTGACTAAGTCGGGAAAGGCCCGCGGGACTCGGGTGCAGTGTTTAAAGTGCACGCACTCACCAATGCAGTGTCTATGGTGCGTAAAAGTTACAAAGTTAGTTATTTAGGAACCTTCCGAGTGACCTAGAAGAGTGAAACTTAAGACACAGACACTAGAGGTGTGTACCAGTGTAGGGACACCAGCGTTGCTGAGTTACCTCACCCACAGGACGCGAGTGCATAGGGTCGAAGTAGTGGCGAGTTTCGTCACGCTGGTCGATGGTGCTTGGAGCTGAAGATGCTGCAGGCGGCTCGATGTGAAGAGTTCCGGTGGATTCAAGGGTGGATCTGAAGTTGTGAAGACCTGAAAGCAGAGGAGACAATGTTCAAAGTCACTAGCCAGTGACTACCGTGGAACCAGATTGGAACCAGGCGATGTCGGGTGCAAGCAGGCAATGAGGTGTAGCTTCTCTCTGCAGCCACGTGGACACGAAGAGGTCGAGGACGTCCAGGCATCATTCACCAGCTCTCAGACGCAGGCTTCTCACTGTTGGCGGTGTCGGCAACTTGATTGGAGCAAACAGGCCTTGGCTAATGCAAGCCATGCAGGAATTGAAAACGGCTTATCACTCGGATCAGCAAGGTCAGAGCGGGTGCTCCCTTTTACAGGAGCGAGGGCAAGTATGGAGCAACCAGACCCGCAGTGTAGTGTAGGTTTTGTCGCCAAGATGGCCGCTGACCATGTGGCAAGTGGCCGGGATGGCGCGTTGAGTGGTACAATGCAAAAGGGCCCCACGCAGATCGTGGAGATGCTGGGGGGCTGATCTTCGGTGCAAGGGCTGCTCGGTGGTGGGGCTTCTCAGTCCCCAAAGCACAGCGTCGAAGGTGCCTCAGATGCTGCGCAGTCAGCTTCTCGGGGGTCTTTCAAGAGATCCGGTCCCACGTCTCTTGGTGCCTCCATGGGTCCCTTCTTTGCAGGGACTGTGAATCGGACTGTGAGAAGTCTGGGAGTCTGGGTCTTGTCAGGCTCTGGGCTCGGGCTCCGGCGGGAGGCGGCGGCAAAGCAGACGTCGAGTTGCTGGATGGTGCCTGTGTTCACAGGGTGGCCACTCCTAGGCCACAAGGGAGATACTCTTCAGTCTTCTGTGCAGCAGAATGTCGAATTCCAGTCGTCTTCTTAGTTTAAAGTTGATTTCAGGATGATCTGAGGTGCTATGGCACTGCTCCCACTCCTATTCCCAATCTGAGGGGTGGATCACCTGCTAGGTCCCTCCTCTGGGTGGGACCAGGAAGGGGGGCGGTTACACCCCCTTTCCTTTGTCCAGCTCCTCGCCAGGCCTGGGTCTGGAAAGTCCCAGGACCGGTTTGGACTGGCTTATGCACGGGGACACCTTGTGTGCCCCGGGCATGTCTGATTCTATTCAGCCCTGTCCTACCCAATACACAAAATCCTGTCTGGGGTGGTGCTCGCACCTCCCAAGGCAGGAAACCCTTTGTCCAAGCCTCCCTCGCTGGAAGGACTCCAGGCAGCAGGAGGTCAGACTTGTGTCTGTGGTGGCAGCATCTATTTTGTGATGCGGAGGCTCTGGTTAACTTTAACCGGGGTTAAGGCTATGTACATGTTGTGTCCCTCTAGAAGGGTGGAATGCTATCCCCGTCGACAGAACTGTCGAGGGGATAGTATTCCAAATCGTATGACACCTTATTCGACATGTTTTGATAAAGCCAAACCGAAGTTAGCATATAACCGCGAGGATTATAATGCACTTAAGAGTATATGGTATGGCAATATCCCGGAACAGCTAAGGGAGTTGTTCCCGGCAGCTGCAGACAGGCTCAGCTCATGCTAGAGCACCATCTCACATGTAACCACGCACTCTGCCCCCAGGATTGCAGGGGCCTTCCATAGGAATGGCTTATAGGTTAACATGTGTCCAGTTAAGGTTAGATATAGGGATACTATATCTAAGCAAGAGGTGATTACACCAACTTACCCCAGCTGAGTGATCAGCCAGTTGTGTCAAAATATGGAGGCCAGGCCAGGGGTGGCACAATACATGCTGCAGCCCCTGGTTGGCCTTGGCTACAGCTATGCCCTGGGTACCTATGGTACACTGTTACAGGGGCCTGTAAGGTGAGCCAGTTCCAATTGTGTATGCACCTAAGGTACATGGAGTCCATTTTAAGGAGAGAGCAATCAGCCTGGGGCCCTGAATAGCAGGATCCCAGGCCAACTATGTCAAAAACCAGCTAAACACCAGACAAAAAGTTTGCGGGTAATCATAGTCAGATATCCACCTTCCTACACCAAGTACTCCGTTTCATATACTTGGCCTACTTTTTTCTACGTGAGTAAGAGTATTTGGCGACTGCCTGCGATTTGTGCTGCTGTGCTTTCAGAATTTAATTATTGTTTTGGAATATTTTAAACATATCTTTTTTTTGGTGCGAGTTCTTTGCATATTTTTAGATTAAGCATTTGGCTTAGTAAGTTGTTTGTTATTTTTTGGGGATTTTGCCTGCACAGCGCTTGCACTGTGCTAGTGAAATCTATTGTATTTAATATAAATCCTAAAAGGGGCATACATCCAGCCTCTTGCTTTCCTTGCTTTTCATTGGTTCCTGTGCTTGCCACTTACTTTTCCTCCGTTTCTATTGCCTGTAGCATACTGTTTCCTGTTCCTCGTGTTTTCCTCCGGGGCTTCTCATATCAGTTTCACGGTGAGAATGTAATGTTTTGTTTTGTGGAACTTTTTTTTTAAGGTTTTGCATGCACAGTACTTGTTTTGGGTTCTTCTCACTCTTAGCTGCTTCCTCCATCGCCAGCTTGTCTTATCTTTGCACACATCTTTCATAACAGTTCTGCACAGCCAGAGATGAATACTGTGTTTGTGTTTGGTGTGCCAATGAGTGTGGCTTAACTCTGCATTTGCATGTTTTATTTATCTGTGTTGTTTTTTGTGTGTCAGTTGTATGTCTCTGCTGTTTCTTTCATGAGCTCTGTCCTGTCGCTGCCACTTTCTTGCTTTATTTTTACTGTTCGACATGCACTCCTATTAAGTGCATATCCCTCAAGTTTGTCTCCTTCAACTCCACCCTGCCTGGTCAGGGCTGTGTTTCCCCTACAGCCCCCTCCTCCCACGCTGTCCATTCTTACCACCATCAACCCGCATTTCTCACCACCCTGCCCACACATACACCTCTTCATATCAGTGTGTTGATGGAACTTAAAATAGAACAAATGTTTATATGGTGCTATGCACATATGACAGTTATCCTGACAAATGCTGTTGAATATGTTTTATTTAAGTCTGTTTTGTAGTCTACATATTCACAGGAATCCTGTTATGTAGGAGGAATAGCTCTGAGCACACGGGTGCAGTGCACACATCATCACAGAACACTTGTGCATACTTCTTCCATAATATGGATGGGAGGGCCGTACTGGGAACCCAAAGCAGCCCTGGCAATTTTGTCAGACCGGCCTCCCAGGCGAACGCCCACTGCAATCTCCTTGACTTCTGATGTTTTTCCCATGCTCCTCCCTAGTGTTGCTCTCTTTGCTGGGACTGGCATGTTTTTATAAGTGGAAATGGAGCTTGTGCTTGCCTCTGCTTCTGCCGTGCTCTGTTAGCAAACATTTCAGATAAAAGTCACGCACCAGATTCCTTAGTGTTACCCATACAGTCGCAGCAGGAGAGACGCGTAGCGGCTGCACACGCTGCTCCACCAATTAACTTGGAAGAAAACAAAGAGCTACAACATATCCTGTTGCCTGGTTCTTAGCATTGTCTCTGCTAAACTGTCAAGCACTGAAGGCCCTACATGGAATACATCTAATACACTGTACCACAGGCGCGAGCATCTGCCCTGCCACATCCACCACTTCCAGCCCTCCTCCCTCTTCCCTCACACTGAGTACCATGCTGGGTCCAGTGTGAGTATCCTTACCTTTATTCTTTCGCACTCAACCAGTGTTTTCACTTTTTTCATGTAGCTGCGCATACCTTTTGTTCCAGACCAGTGACATCACTAGGGGGGTGCAGGGGTGCGGACCACACCAGGTGACACCAGCACATGGGGTGACACCAATCTGGTATGCTGTGTTGGCTGCTGACCAAACTTTGCAGGTTCGCGCCTCTGCCATTAAATGGGCCATGCAGTCCTTTCAGAAGACTTCCTCACTCGCGCTCCAGTGGGGGTTTATGACCAGAACCTTTATTTACTTAAGGGTGTATAATCTTGCCCAGTGTCTGCTAAATTTGATTGGTAATGGTTTATAATAGTAGCGGTTTAAGCTTAGTCCTGATAAGCCTCCTGCCAGTGCCCATACGTTCACACACAGTCTGGTGTCTTCTTTGCCCAATGCACAGTACTTTTCAGGGGCCCTGCGCCAAGCGGCATAGTTGAAGTCGCACTCTAGTCAGTGGTGACAGAGTAGCGATAGTGTCACTTATAGTCGTTGAAATGTCACTCAATTAACTTAAAATTATGAATATGTCACACATAAGCAATCTAAAACCTTGGCCATGCATGGAGCTGAAAAAGCGTGTTCTGTTCAAATAAAAAAACATAAGGGAACACGCCTTTGCTCAGCTGTGACAGAACTGAGTGAAAAGCTCAACGAGGCCTCAGTAAACCACCACGGATTGGAGAGACACGCTAAACTCAAGTAGCTAGATAATGCCCTTGGACTGCAGAGAATATGAAGGCAGAACTCAAACATGCTGTAAAGGTAAAAGGTGCATAGTTCTTTCTTGTATATTCCTCAGTATAACAGAATATAGGGCAGATTTTGTGACAAGAATCTTATATTTGTATTCAGTTTTATTTTGTTTGCACATGTTCCCTACTAATCATCTTAATAAATATTATTAATTTGCTGCTGTGTTTTTACTGACTTTTTGGACCCTGTAGGGGAAATGTGCAGTTTCCCGCTGAGCATCAGATAGGACTGCTGTTGTCTCTTCACAGACAAACACTGTGCCACCCACACAGGAGGATGCAAAGAGGCATCATTGGGCATAAATGGGTTTCCTCTGCCCCACAAACCAGCAGAGAATGCCTCAGGGTCTTGGGAACTTGAGGATTTTACCGGGTCATCCAACGAATTCTTTGGCACAAAGAAAAGTGCCCCCATAAGGGCTTTCCCACAATTCCAGTTAACTTAGATAATGCAATTTTCCAGTAACACAAACCCTCTCTAGCATACGGGGGGGGGGTGAATGCCTAAACAAGAACTCGTAAACAAAGATGGCCTGGAAGTGTGACTTTATTTATTTGGGACTGTGGAGGGGAACTCGGATGCAAGGAGGTGAAAGCAGGAGTGAGGAGGAGGACAACACGAAGGAGGAGGCGGTAGCAGGATGACCACTGGGAAGGCGTGCTGGACGAGGAGGCCTTGGCTCTGTCACAGAGGACGTCCACGGGGTAAATCATGAGGGGGTGACACCATGAGTTACTCGCACTGGGTGACACCAACCCTAGTGACGCCCCTGTTCCAGACGTCTCTGTATCTTTAGGTCCTGAAGAGACCCTGTATTTATGGAAGGGTCGAAACGGCGTCGACATTAAAAGAAACAAATCAATAACCCAACACTGACTATTGTTTAGTGTCGTACAAAATTGTTGCAAGTAAAAAAAGGTTGTTTCATTAGAGGATTCGAAACCATACTATGACTGTCACTAGATGTCACTACATTTTCCTGTTTTGGTTCCAAATCTGCACTGGGGACACTAGGCACTATTGTTTATGTATATTTGAAACTTTTCTGAATATTTGTTATAAAATGCAAACACACAACCACAGTGTACTCTGCTACTTTTTTGTCTGATATCTATATGACCCATGTACATTGCCATTGTGCATCCTTATTACTTACATTATACCTCATTGTCTCCACAAGAACCACTGTTTTTTGCTATATAGTACTGGGAACCCAAAGCAGCCCTGGCACTTTTGTCAGACCGGCCTCCCAGGCGAACACCCACTGCTGCCTCCTTGACTTCTGATGTATTTCCCATTCTCTTCCCTAGTGTTGCTCTCTTCGCTGGAACTGGCATGTTTTTATAAGTGCAAATGGAGCTTTTGCTTGCCTCTGCTTTTGTGCCGTGCTCTGTTAGCAAACATTTCACATTGAAGTCACGCACCAGATTCCTTTGTGTTTCCTGTTCCATATTGTTAGAAATGGGGATTTCTATTTGGCAGAGGTAGGTACCTTTGTCTAATTAGGGACCCTTTTTCCTAGTCAGGGTAAGGGGGATACACATCTAAAATAACCCCTGCTCACCCCATTGGGTGCTTGGCACGAGCAGATAGGCTTCTCCCAGAGGCAGTGTGTAAAGCATTTGTGAACACATAAAGTAATACAGTGAAAACACTACAAATGGACACCACACCAGTTTTGAAAAATAATTAATCTTTATCTAAAGCAAACAAGACCAAAATGACAAAAATCCACAATACAGTAATAGAAATATGACTTTCAAATGGTAGAAATAGTTCAGTTCAAAGCCAAATGCAGATGCAACACTTTTTACACAAAGTACCTTGGTTGCATCACGCATAAAATAATAAGAGCCGCAGGGAAGGTGATGCATTGGTTCCTTACACTAAAGGAAGGTGATGTGTTGGTTCCTTGCTCTGGTGGAGGTGATGCGTTGGTTCCTTACTGAAGTGCAGGGGAGGTGATGTGTCGATTCCTTACCAGAGAGGAGGTGATGCATCGGTTTCTTACTGCATGGGGAGGTAATGTGTTGGTTTCTTTTTGCGTCACCCAATGGTGCAACAGACTTGTTGCCTCAATGTGATGCGACAAGCCGGGACAATGCGTGGATTCTTGCAGCCACACATCAGGCCTTACGTTGGAATTGGCACAATGATCTCGGACTTCAGAGACCGGTGCACTCGATACAGCGTGCAGCGATTTCTCAAGCCGAGGGCAGGCGCTGTCATGATTTCTTCTGCGATCTATCGGAAACAGGTGAGAATGCTTCACACTTCTCGAAGTTGCGTTACTTTTTCTAGCTCTCAGTAGCAAACAGATCCAGAAGTCCAAAGCAACAGCAGGCACTTCTTGGCAGGTCAGAATGCCCAGCAAGGGAAGTTCAGGGGAGCTGGAGGTGTCCCTAAGAGTTCAGAACATGAGGCAAGTTCAGTTTCAAGCCCTTAGAGATCTTCCTCAAGCAGGGGACACAGCAAAGTCCTTTTCCCTTTCCTTGGCAGGAAGTAGCCACTGCATGCCAACTCCAGACAGCAAACTGTACAGGGGCAGTATTCCTCCTTAGTTTCTCCAGCTCTTAAACCTTGGCAAAGGTTCCTCTTGATTTCCCAGAAGTGATCTAAAAGTCTGGGGTCGGGCCCCTCTTTTTATACAGTACATCTCTTTGTTCTCTGAAGGCAGAGAGTGTCTGTGCCCAGCCAGAACCAAATCTGTCCACACTGGTACAGCTTCCTGGCAGGAGGTGGAGACAGCATTGTGGAAGGCAGACCATGCCCATTCAGGTGAAAAGAAATCTCATCCCCCTACTCTAAATGCAGCCCAGGTCTATTCAGCCCTGCCCTTACACATCCAGACTCTCTGAAGCCACTGTACCCCCCAGCCCCTGTCACACTAAAGCCAGACAGTCAATACACATCCTGACAGAAGCACACTGGATGGCTAAGAAAGAAAATACCTAGTTTCTAAAAGTGGTATTTTCAAACTCAGAATATAAAAATCACCCTCACTAAAAGGTGGATCTTAACATTCTGAGTTCAGGCATATTAAACTTGAATGAATGAATGAAGGTAAAATTGTATGGCGCTACTTAACCCGGGGGCATCAAGGCGCAGAAGGTGGAAACAAGCTGAAAGATCAAAAAAGCAACCCAGAAGAGAACAGATTACAGGTAGGATTCTGAGAAGAGCCAGGTCTTAAGATTTTTTTGAAAAAGAACAAGAGACGGCTGGGCCTTAAGATTAGTGGGAAGCGTGTTCCACAGTTTGGGGGCAAGGGAGAAAAAAGCTCTCCCTCCCCACCTTGCCTTGGCGATTCGAGGTGTAATCAGAAGATTTTCATGAGCTGACCGCAGGTCCCTGCCGGAAGTGTAGAAGGATACCAGGGATCCAATGTCCTCAGCACCCAGACCGTGAAGGGCACGGTAGGTGAGGACAAGAACCTTGAAATTGATCCTTGCCTGCACTGGCAGTCAGTGGAGATCTTTTCTAATCCCCGACACGGAAACCCGTCTGGGGGCATCCACGACAAACCTGGCTGCAGCATTTTGGACAATTTGGAGGCGATGAATCAATTTTTTGCTTATGCCAAGGTAGAGGGCATTACAGTAGTCCAGGCGAGGGGAAATGAGGGCCACTGAGATCTGTTTCCGAGCATCTGGGGAGAGGTAGTGAGCGAGTTTCCTGAGGATCCTTAATAACCCACAGCATGTGGAGACGGTCCTGCCTACTTGCTTGTCAAAAGCAAGAGTAGTATCAATGGTTACCCCCAAATTTCGAGCAAAGAGGGAAGGCTTGGGGCAGGTGCCAAGAGCAGGAAGCCACCACTGCTCTGACCAGAGATCCGGTTTTCCCCCAAAAACAAGGACCTCAGTTTTTTCCCCATTGAGTTTGAGGAAATTCGAGGTCATCCAGCCTGCCATGGCTTCCATTCAGTTCTTAAAATTCAAGGCCGAGGACTCCACAGAATGGGATAGGGAGACCATTATCTGACCGCGAGAAGCGGTCGCTCCCCACGCTCCCTGCCTAAATTACTCTGCAAATACTGCTTGCCTGCTAGAAGCTTGAGGACTGGGTATCGTAGCGCTCTAGTGCATTGTTTGCTTGGTATCATAGCGCTCTAGTGCATTGTTTGCTTGGTGACATAGCGCTTAATCTCTGTGTTCTGCCTGATATCGCATTTTACTGCTCGCAGCTGGGTACGCTTACTTTCAAAGCGCTCCCATTGCATAACTTCCGCTTTTGTAATAATAGACGGATTGTGCCGGTACTATCTGCCCATATCGTCATCCATATCTGTGCCCCCAATGTCGCCCAGTTACTGTATTGTTATCGCTGCCATTTTGTTTGTTGTGCCTGCAGCCAGCCTCCCCACCCCGCTCCCGCCTCCCAGCTGACCCTCCCTCGCTCCGCCCCTTCCAACTTTCCACATATGTCTGAACAGTTGACGCGCAGCGTTCACGCGCTGCGGACGCGCCCCATGTGCGCCGAAAGTGCGCCAAAGGTAAGCCCGTCTACGCCCGTCCGCGCCTGGACCGCGCCCAGCGCCAAACCCCCTGGTCCCCGCAAACTCCACTCCACCCGCATTACGTACGATGCCGCTACCCTCTCAGCACTTAACACTGGCTGACCCCCTAACTGCTACCAAGCCGCCCCAGGTCACACCCATGGACCTTTCGCCTGCCACTCCTGCAACTTTGACTGCAGCAGGGCCCACACCAAATCCACAAATGCCAAACAGAGCTCCGACACTAACGACCTGAAATGCATCCTACTCAACACCCGCTCAGTCCGCAGTCACTCCATAGAACTCGACACTACATCGCCGGACGTCGCCTTTCTTACGGAAACCTGGATGAACGCCTCATCAACGCCCGACATCGCCATAGCCATCCCTGACGGCTACAAGATTATCCATAAGGACCGTACCAACCAAAAGGGAGGAGGAATTGCCAATGTTCACAAGAACACCATCCGCATCACGACCAGTTCCGATGATCACCTCGCAGCCGCCGAACACCTTCACTTCCAGATCCACACCGACCCCAAGACCACACTCAGAGGCACCCTCATCTACAGGCCACCAGGACCCCGCACACAATTCTGTGATGACATCACTGACTTCATCAGCCCACATGCCCTCCCCTCCGAAGACAACATTCTACTATGCGACCTCAACTTCCACCTGGAAAAGAACAACGACAACAACACCACCACCGTTCTGGACAACCTCGCAAATCTTGGACTCAAACAACTTGTTGACACCCCCACCCACTGCGCCGGGCACACGCTCGACCCAATCTTCACCTCCAGCAAGCACATCTCCTTCAATCATACCTCTTCTCTCCATTGGACAGACCACAGCTGCGTGCACTTCAACTACAAAAAGAATATGACCCATAACCTCCCACAACCAATTCCCCGCAGAAACTGGAACAAAATAACCACCGACCAGCTATTCACATCGCTCCACCAAAACCCTCCTACCATTTCATCAGACCCAAACCAAGCAGCCACCAACCTCGCACAATGGATCACCCGCAGCGCTGACGAATTAGCACCCTTGAAAAAGAATCCAACCAAGCAAGGTAACAAAAAAGCCCCCTGGTTCAATGATGAACTTAAGAAATCCAAGAAGACCTGCCGCACCGCCGAGAAAATCTGGAAAAAAAAACCCAACCACCGAAAACCTAGCCACCCTCAAAAACACCACCCGTAAACACCACCAATTGATCCGATCCACCAAGAAAGCAGCACTCAAGGATCGACTCAACAACAACGCCCACAGCAGCAAGGAACTATTTAACATCGTCAAAGAATTCACCAACCCCACAGCCGGCACCAACGACATCACTCCCTCCCAAGACCTCTGCGACTCCCTTGCCTCATTCTTTCACAACAAAATCGCCGACATTCATAACAGCTTCGTAAACCAATCCGGAGACCAGTCCACCGCACCAACCTCCGATCTCAAACCCCCCCCCCCAACAACCTCTGCACCTGCAACCCAGTCACCACTGAAGACACCATCCGCCTGATGAACTCTATCCATTCAGGATCGCCTACCGACCCTTGTCCCCACCACATTTTCAACAAAGCTGACTCCATTATCCCACCCCACCTTCGAGACGTCATCAACTGCTCCCTCAACTCCGCTACCTTCCCGGAAAGCTGGAAACACGCCGAACTCAGCGCCCTCCTGAAGAAACCCACAGCAGACCCCACTGAACTTAAGAACTATCGCCCTATCTCGCTCCTCCCATTCCCGGCCAAAGTCATTGAAAAAGTCGTCAACAGTCAACTCGCCGCCTTCCTCGAATCCAACAAATCCCTCGATTCATCGCAATCCGGGTTCCGAGCCAAACACAGCACCAAGACTGCCCTCATCGTAGCTACAGACGACATTCGAAAACATCTTGACAACGGAGAAACAGCTGCCCTTATCCTACTTGACCTCTCCGCAGCTTTCGACACAGTCTGTCATAGAACCCTTATACAGCGCCTCAGCAACATTGGAATACAAGGAAAAGCACTGGACTGGATCATCTCGTTCCTCGCCGGAAGAACCCAAAGAGTCCGCCTCCCCCCTTTCAGATCAGAGGCCACCGAAGTCATCTGCGGCGTCCCACAAGGTTCATCACTCAGTCCCACACTCTTCAACGTCTACATGATTCCCCTCGCAGCCATCGCCCGCAAACATAACCTCAACATCATCTCCTACGCAGACGATACCCAGCTTATCCTCTCCCTCACCAAAGACCCAAACACCGCCAATACCAACCTACACGAAGGAATGAAAGAAGTAGCCGAGTGGATGGAGATCAGCCGTCTAAAACTGAACTCGGACAAAACAGAAGTCCTCATCTTAGGATCAACCCCATCTGCTTGGGATGACTCATGGTGGCCACCAGCACTGGGAAACGCTCCAACACCTACGGACCATGCACGTAACCTGGGCTTCATCCTGGACTCCTCCCTCTCAATGACCAGACAAGTCAACGCCGTCTCATCATCATGCTTCAACGTCCAACGTATGCTCAAAAAAATCTTCCGTTGGATCCCCACCGAAACAAGAAAGACGGTCACCCACGCACTGGTCGAGAGCCGACTAGATTACGGAAACACCCTTTACGCCGGAACCACAGCCAAACTACAGAAAAAACTCCAACGCATACAAAACGCCTCAGCCAGACTCATTCTTGACGTCCCCCGCCAAGCTCACATATCCGGTCACCTGAAAGACCTCCACTGGCTCCCCGTCAGCAAGAGAATAACATTCCGTCTCCTCACCCACGCACACAAAGCCCTCTATCACCTAGGACCCGTATGCCTCAACACGCGCTTGTCCTTTTACACACCCACCCGCCAACTTTGATCGTCCAACCAAGCCCTCGCCACAATTCCTCGTATCCACAGATCCACCATGGGGGGAAGATCCTTCTCCTACTTAGCGGCCAAAACCTGGAATTCTCTCCCCACCCACCTCCGCCTTACTCAGAACCACCTCTCCTTCAGAAAACAACTAAAAACATGGATATTCGATAAGTAAGCACCCCCCTCCCTCAAGCGCCTTGAGACCCTCTGGGTGAGTAGTGCGCTATACAAATGTCAAACTTGAACTTGAACTAGTGTCGTCGGCGTACGACAGGACTTCCAGGCCATAAGATCTCACCAGTCTTGCAAGTGGGGCCACATATATGTTGAAAAGTGTGGGGCTCAAGGAAGAGCCCTGCGGGACCCCACAATGCAAAGACTTGGCCGGAGAAAGGAAGTTACCCAGTTTGACCTTTTGGGCACGGTGGTTAAGGAAAGATGTCAGGAGACCCAAAGCTGATCCTTCCACTCCCATCTCACCAAGTCGCATGGCCAAGATGGAGGGGGACAGGGTGTCAAATGCGGCGGTAAGGTCGAGGAGGATCAGTATGGTAGATTGACCTCTGTCGACCTTAGCACGGATGTTGTTGACTACCACTGTCAAGGCCGACTCGGTGCTGTGAGACTTCCTGAAGCCATGCAGAGAGGGATCTAGCAGGCTAGCTGTATCCAGAAAGGCATTGAGGTGGTGATTCAGGTGGGCCTCAAGCATCTTTGCAGGGGCTTTGAGGAGGGATATGGGACGGAAATTTTTTTAGAGTCCCAGGATCCAAGGTGGGTTTCTTTAGTAGAGGTTTAACAATGGCCAACTTCCAGGCTGCGGGGAAGACGCCATTCGAGATTGCCAGGTTCATCACATGAAGATAAGGGGAAAGTAGGACCTCTCTACAACTTTTCAAAACTTTAAGAGGACAGGGGTCTAGGGGAGATCCCGATTTAAGGTTGTCAAGCAGGCCATTTAGCACTTCATGGGACAGTAGGGGGAAATCGGATAAGTGTCCTTGCGGGGTCAGGGAGAGGCTGGGTCCTGAAGAAAGGTCGGATGACAAAGGGGAGTCCTGAGTAGAATTAAGGGCTTCTAAATCGGAGTAAATGTTTCCAATTTTATTATGGAAAAACAAGGAGATCTCATCACAAAGTTTTTGTGATGCAACGACGGGGTCAGGAGATGGAATAACCAGACAAGGAATCCACAATATTAAAAAGATCTCTAAGAGAGCAGAGAGAAGTAGTTAGATTGGTAAAGTATAACTGTTTGGCAGCTAGAATTGCGGCCTTATATCCTGTAATAAGATTCTTATGTTTGGTCCTTTCATAAGGGTCAAGATGGGCTCTCCAGAGTATTTCCTGTCTCCTGCATTCCTGCCTGTGTATTCTAAGAGCGTTGGAGAACCATGGGGCTGACGGTCGTTTCCTAGCACAGTAGTGGGGTTTGGCAGGGGCAAGAGTATCAACTGCCTCTGAGATGATATCAACAAGCTCCTGAGCGGCAGTATCCGTATTAGATTTGGAAGAGGACAGGAAGTTAACAAGAAAGGGGCTAAAGGTCTCATTGTTAAGTCCTTTATAGTTCCTTTTCAGAGTCCAGCTGTTATTATCCTTTAAGGGTATATCCAAAGGCCCAAAAGTAAACTCCAAGGGGATTGCCTTATGGTCGGACCATGAAAGGGGAATAGGAGGGCCTACTGCCAGCCTTGGGTCATTGGTAAAAACGCCATCTAAAGTATGACCCGCAGAATAAGTAGAACATCCCACTATTTGTGAGAGACCACAGGAAGCCATGGACTCCACTAGGGATAGTGTGTCTGGTGAATGAGAATTCTCGAGATTAAAATTAAGATCGCCAAGAATGGTAAAATTAGGTTTGTCGATAAAGGGTTCAAGAATTTCTAGGAGACTGGTGGGAAAGGCCGGTCTGGGACCCGAGGGTCTGTATATTAAGATACCTGTGAAGGATATTGTGGGTGAGGAACTGAGGGAGACGTGAACGGCCTGGAAGGAGTTCTGAGGGGAAGGGAGGGATTTAATACGGCAGATAGAAGAAGTTTTATGTAGGATGCCAATTACCCCGCCTTTTCGACCTATTCTGTCAAGTCTCGCAAAGGCATATCCTTCGGGGATGGCGTTGAGTAAATCAGGACCAGCTGATTCAGAGCCCCATGTTTCGGTAACAAAGACCCAAGAGGGCTTGTTTTCTGAGATGAAGTCTCTAAATGCAATATTATTTTTAACTAGTGAGCGAGCGTTAATAAGGTAACCTGATTCGCCAGAGTGAGGGGAAAGGGATTGAGTCTCCCTAACTGACGGAATAGCTAGGGGCGCGGGGGGGGAGGTTTTACAGGTAGTGTTAGAGCACCGACAGTCCAGGCCATATAGAAATTCCTACGGTGCGTACTGGTAATAACAGCAGCGCCAAGGGGGTCTAAGAAATATCATGGTGCTGGAGGAGTAAGCAGCATTTGAGAGATAGGAGGGGTCTGACGCATCAGACGGCCAGGCCCCAGGTGCCTCCTTGGCGCGGACGGGCGCAAACGGGCAGGACTCTGGCACGACTCCGGCGCAGGTCCGGAGCGTCCGCTGATCGCGTCCGCTGCGCGGAGGCATGCCCGTCCCCTTTTAAGCGCGACTAGAGCGCGTCAGAGCGCCAGAAGCCACCCAATATGTCTGCCGTGCAAATAGAACCCGGGACCAACTCGTCAGCGTCTATGCTCGGCTGCGAGTGGCCCAGGCAGTAGGGAGGGGAGGGAAAGGCTACAAAGCTTATTCAATCAAGCCAGCAATTTTGCAAAAGTATTTTTAAAATTACAAGTTTCACGAAAATGACACGAACAGAACATCCCGGCTTCCGCCTCAAGAGGGATGCAATACAAACAGCTAATCAGGCGCAGGGCTCTTAGAATCCCTTTTAAGCGCGACTAGAGCGCGTCAGAGCACCAGAAGCCACCCAATATGTCTGCCGTGCAAATAGAACCCGGGACCAACTCGTCAGCGTCTATGCTCGGCTGCAAGTGGCCCAGGCAGTAGGGAGGGGAGGGAAAGGCTAAAAAGCTTATTCAATCAAGCCAGCAATTTTGCAAAAGTATTTTCAAAGTTACAAGTTTCACGAAAATGACACAAACAGAACCTCCCGGCTTCCGCCTCAAGAGGGATGCAATACAAACAGCTAATCAGGCGCAGGGCTCTGAGAAACCCCTTTTAAGTTCGACTAGAGCACGTCAGATCACCAGAAGCCACCCAATATGTCTGCCGTGCAAATAGAACCCGGGACCAACTCGTCAGCGTCTATGCTCGGCTGCGTGTGGCCCAGGCAGTAGGGAGGGGAGGGAAAGGCTAAAAAGCTTATTCAATCAAGCCAGCAATTTTGCAAAAGTATTTTTAAATTACAAGTTTCACGAAAATGACACGAACAGAACCTCCCGGCTTCTGCCTCAAGAGGGATGCAATACAAACAGCTAATCAGGCGCAGGGCTCTGAGAAACCCCTTTTAAGCGCGACTAGAGCGCGGCAGAGCACCAGAAGCCACCCAATATGTCTGCCGTGCAAATAGAACCCGGGACCAACTCGTCAGCGTCAATGCTCGGCTGCGAGTGGCCCAGGCAGTAGGGAGGGGAGGGAAAGGCTAAAAATCTTATTCAATCAAGCCAGCAATTTTGCAAAAGTATTTTTAAAATTACTTAACTTCATTTTCCTTTCTTCTTACCATGGGTAGTTATGTTTATAAAATGTTATAAGGAAACTCCCCATCCTATCCTAAGGGAACAGATAGCCTTGTAATAGTGAAAAACAAAATTGGCAGTATTTCACTGTCAGGACATGCCACACACAAAGGGCATGTCCTACCTTTCACATACACTGCACCCTGCCCACAGTGGTACCTTGGGCCTACCTTAGGGGTGACTAACATTCAGGAAAAGGGAAGGTTAGGGCCTGGCAAGGGGGCGCACTTTCCAAGTCGACATCGCAGTACTAGACTGCACAAAGGCGATGCAATGGTAGCCCTGAGTTACATTTACAGGCTGCTTATGTGGGTGGCACAATCAGTGCTGTAGTCCCACCAGCAGCATCAGACTTACAGGCTCTGGGCACACACAGTTCACTGTACTTTGGACTGACTAATAAGTCAACTATGCCAATCATGGAATCACCAATACATAACAACGATTTACAGGAATAGCATATGCACTTGAGCACTGATCAGCAGTGGTAAAGTGCCCAGAGTCATAAAACCAAAAATAAACAGGTCATAAACAGAAGGCCAATAAGCAAAAAGTCTAGGGATAAACCCGCTCAAAAAGTCAGGTCTAACACATATTCAATAATGGTTGAACTAAGAATTGGAACACACATCAGCCCTATAGTTTTAAACAGCTGTGTGCCTGAGAGTGCCCTGATGCCTGTGGTCCCCCTTCTCTTTGCCAAGCACTAAAGTCACCTAGGTTTGTACACCACTCACTCACTTCATCAGTGCTTGCTGCTGTGACAACTGTTTCTCATACTGCTTGCCAAAACATTCAGGGGCAGATTTATGTTAACTGGCGCATCCCCAGGGATGCGCCAGTTAACATGCGCCACAGTGCGCCACAGCTCCGCCACAGCTCCGCCAGCCATGGTGCGCCGCATTTATAATGCGGCGCACCATGGTGCAAAAACGGCACAGATGCGTGACGCATCTGTGCCGGAAATGTGTTGCATTGCTGGAGTTGCGTCGCAAGCGCGACGCAGCTCCAACAAGGCTCGGGGGTGCCATATTTGAACAATGCTGCGTCAAGACCTACGCCTGCTTCAAGCAGGCGCAGGCTTTTGATGCAGCATTGGCTTAAAAGTGACTGAGTGAAATCTCATAGATTTCACTCAGCCACTTTTGCGAGGCGCACCTGCCCCGGAACGCCCACCCTGCGCCGGAACGCCCACAAGCGGCGCAGGGCTTTACAACGTGACGCATCTGCCTAGATGCGTTACATTGTAAATCGTTCGTAGAGATGCGCCACGTTTACGCCGCCTTGCGTGACGCAACAGCGGCGTAAACGTGGCGCAAGGGCCTCATAAATCTGCCCCTCAGATTGGAGCATCAGCGTGGTCCCCACTGAGCGCTAATGTTGCACAGTGGGCCTCGCACTCCCTTTTCAAACACCTCAGGTTTCAGTAATTGAGTGTGAGTCTCATCTTTTGGAGCGCTTAGTGACCTATTATCGAACATTTTGCTTTGACCCAGAGACTTGCATTGTCTCGTGAACAATTTAAGCATCAACATTCGGTTTTGGAGGATTGGTGGCCCGTTGTTATGTGTTCACCAGCACTTAGACAAACATTAAAGCCCTAGCACTAGCTCTTCAGCTGCTGGGCATTGTATCTGCAGCTTCCCTCTTTCTAGTATGTGTAACTTTCTTGCATGTGAGGTGTACCTTGGTGGGCTAACGAGAATGTGCCTGCTGCAATCAACTCTGTGCAAATTGCATTTCACATCCAGTCATAGCTCAGAAGTGACTCTTTGTCATGTGTGATGGGCAATGCATGCTGGAGATTTTTAAGGCAGTCATTAGTGGAAACAAATTGAAACTACAATAGCCATAATAAAGTTTAATGTTGTATAAAATGCAAGATTGATAGAAGGTGTCACACATGACTTGGGACTGCTTCCTCCTAGGTGTCTTTACTCTCTTGAAAACAATGATATTAGTACCCTTGAGTGGGGTAATTATAAAAGGCATTGTTCAAAGGTCCATTTGTGGTGTACCTTTTTTAATTAGCGTCATTGAACTCGGCAGGGAATGCTGCATTTGATCGTGTCTGGTGGAGCGAGCAGGTCTGAGAAAGCTGTGGCTGCAGCCAACACATTGCACTTGAGTAAGGGGATCCTTACTCTGAAACATATTCACTGATGGCTGAACTAGGAACTGGAGCACACATCTGCCCAAAGGTTGTAAGCAGGGCTCCATAGATAATGGGCCATATCACACACTTCTGCTGTGCCCATGGGGGCTCCAGACAATGGGAGAACACTGAAACTCTGCTGCTATTGAACATATGTGTATTTTGGAGGTGGTATGGCACGTGTATTGTTAGGCAGTTACTCGTTTACTGTTGAGAATGTTAATGCCCATTTGTCATTGTATTGCAGTGGGTAGACAAGGTTTGGCAAAACACCACTAAAGATAAGAGTACTGCCGCAGTGACGCTGCATCGAGAACGGAAAGTCCTTGGAGCTAAGAATCACATGTTTTTGAGCAGCTGACAGCCGCTGTTATTAGAGCTAGCTGTTGCTGTCCAAATCACTCAGTATTATTTATAATTAGATGAAGTTCTCTTTTATTTTCTTTACTCCACTGGACATACATAGCCAAATACTGTAGCGGCTTGCAGGGAACAGAGGTGGTGAGCCAGAGGAACTAAATATTTTTTCTTTTTAAAAACACTTACTGTTAGACCTGTCAGCCCTTTGGGTGGTCCCTCCTAATTTTTCTCCCCTTTTTGCCTTCCATTTTCTTTTTATCTACTACATTTTTGGTGTTGACCTTAGGTCTCTGGGCGCTCCATTGTTACTAATTAACAATGAAGCGCAGGTGCTCCTCTAAAATGGAGGAAGTGTAGGAGGTCATCTACAAAATGGTGGCCTGCCAACTGTCAAGTTTTACCTCATAGGTTTTTGCCAAAGGGTGACATGAGGGGTTCCAGAACCTTCTGGTCCTCTCTGGACACTCTGGGCCCAGGCTATATAAGGCGGAATGTTGGACGGCCATTTTGGGTGGTTGTGTTCAGTCAGGAGTATAGGCTGTGGAGTGAGGAGGTCGTGCACAGAAGGGGTTTGATTGCCTCCAGGGGCTGCCCCCCTTCATGTTGATGCCACCCCCGTCTGTTGACCTGACCCTTTGGGAGCTCCTCATCTGTGACCAGTGTGAGGAGGGATAACTGAACTCTTCCGCCCCTGGCTGTCCATCGTGATCGTCAGGCTATTGAGGGTCCCCATTTCACCTGGAGGAAAAGGTGGTGCGTGGAATTCCAAGGGAACTTGAACCGCTGCGGGCTCGTCCCTAGAGTTAGAGGATCCTGGGGGTTGGCGCAGACAAAGTATCCCCTTTCTTTCATTTTGGAGGAATTTCGTGACTTGAAACCGCGACCGGATCGTCACCATAGTGAAGGGGAAGTGCTGACTGATAAAGGAGTCTTTCATCGTAGGCTCAGGCCCCCCCCCTCCCCTGGGTTCTGTAAAGGCTTGATGCCAACTGACTAATTTCCAATAAAGGAAGGGAGGAAAGACTTACTCCAGTGCCCCTCAGGATCGCTACAGCGTTGCCTCAGTCCTGGTGACTTTCAGTTGGTGCTTCTGCCCCGAGTCGCTTCCCCTGCGGGCCGGCAGAGAGAGCGTGCCGGTCCTGCTTCCCTGAGATCTTGCACTGGAGAGGGGGGACGGGCCCTGAGGCTGCGGAGTGCCGCCCGGTGGATTTCTGGGAGCACTGGTGCCTGAGGGGGCCGGCTCGCCTGACAGGAGTGACGCTGATGGGCGTTGCCGGCTGCCCCAGTCGACGATTGTGAGGAGGCGCAGTCTTGACCTGGCAGGCCGGGGAGAGCCTGGTGCTGTTGCCGCTGTCCCCTCTCTCTCTTCCTGATGATCGCTCATGACAGCAGGCCGGGGAGAGCACGGTGAAGGCCTGAGAGATCGGGTGGGGGAGAAGGGTATCAGCGAGGGCCTGAAGCGTTCCTGTTATCTGCTCACCTTGCTTCCAGCTCAGAATCAGGAGGCTGGGGGATGGATTAGAAAGCTCTGCTGGCCTTTGGAAGTGCAAGAAGGCCGGCAAGAGCACCGGAGAGAGTTGGTAAGGCCCCGGAGGGGCAAAAGTGTATTATTTATGTTAAAAACTTGCCTGCCTGGATTTCTACATCGAGTAGTTGGTGGGGCCAACGTGGAGCAGCGTAATTAGCAGGGAGACAGGAGAGAGTTTGGAATTATATAGAAGGAGTGGTGGGCAAGCCTTCTGGCAGGAAAAGAAGGCCACTGACTAGGCTAAGCCACTAGCTAAGCGTCAGATATAATTTACGTTTGCCTACCTGACTTCAAGTTAGAAGACAACCATAGGAAGGAGTGTAATTACCTGCCTGCTTTATTTACGAAGAGTCACATGGTTCCCCCACCGGTTATTGAACTGCTGCAGTTGCCAGTTGATTTAACTTTTAAAGAACCTGCTGCTTGATCTAATTCTGAACTGCAAGTTACCTGAGAAGTTAGGTGGTGTGAAATTGTTAATCTCTTGGCCTGCTGTGAACTGTTCTATAATCAAATGAAATTTCATGTTTTTATTGAAACGATTAATTATATGTGGAAGTGCAAAAGATGTAAAGTTATTTACAGCTAGAAACTAAAAAGGTTCTAAAGCATAAGATAAAGCATTTTCTATTTTTCTAAAAGACAGTGTGGTGTAATGTTTGAGTGGAAGTACGCTGGGTTGCTGTGGTGAGTGTGACGCAAGTACAACACAAAAGCCTTGGAGTTTGGCCTTCCCACTTTGTGTCAACCCGGTTGGTGACACCGGGTCCAACATATTGGTGTTCAGTGGTGGGATCAGAGCTTGTGCTTGCGTTCCCTTGACAGTGTCCCAGTGTGCACCACGCACTTTACACCTGAATATTTGTTTTTCTGATTGGAGTTTTCTCCTAGTTGGTCTCCCTAATTGGATATTTTTGGTTTTTCCAAAATCCTTTCTGGTGGTGGTTATAAATAGTTCTTATTTGACGCCTCTCTCTTGAGTAACCCTAAATAAATGTCTGAGGGCCCGTCTGGCAAAATGGAGTTTGAGCTGAGTGAGTTAGAGACTTACTCAGTGGCGCAACTTAGGTAATTTTGCCAGGAAAAAGGGGTGTTCTTTAAGCGTGGTGCGAAGAAAGCAGAACTCCAAACCAGCTTGAGAGCATGGGTAACAGCTCACTCAGATGGGGAAAGGGGGGAGGAAGAAGGGAAGCCTGACACCATCACAGAATTGGACATGCTGTACAAAACTGAAGAGGGGAATCTGTTACCAGGTCCTGGGACACCTTCGAGGGCGGGCAGTAGTGTGTCTGGAAGAAGCCTATCTTCAGCAGAATTAGCGGATAGGAGGGAGAAGAGACAACTAAAATAATTGGAGTTGGCCCAATTGGAGAAGGAGCGGGAGAAAAGGCGGTTTATCCATGAACTCACTTTAAGGGAGTTAGACCTCAAAACCCTACAGATAAGGACCCCCAGTAATTCTATTGGTAGCAGCGTACCTAAGGAAGTTACCAGGGAGCCTAGACCCTATTTGCCCAAAGATGTATGTCAGTTTTAGTGTAGGAGGTGACATTGCCAAATGGTTGGCTGCCTATGAGGTCTCGCTAAGAGCCCATGGGATTTCAGAAAGTCATTGGGGGGGTGGCCTGTACAAGTACATGCCTCCAGTGGGGAGGGATGCCCTTTTAGCTCAGGAGCAGGAGGAACAGACCAATTACCCCACAATGAAGGTTGCCTTGATCAGAAAGTTTGGGCTGACCCCTGAAAAATATCGGCAGAAATTTCAGAACAGCCACAAACTAACTACACAAAACTGGGTGGATTTTCTGGACGATGCTAAAAAGGCCTTAGAGGGTTGGGTGCAAGGCAGTGAGGTGACTGATTATGAGGGGTTGTACAATCTGTTCCTGAAGGAGCACCTCCTCGAGAAATGTTTTCCGGAGCTGCGTCAACACCTGGTGGACAGCAAGCTGACTAACCCTAGGAAGCTTGCAGAGGAGGCGGACATTTGGGCTAGTACCCGGGTGTTCTCAAAGGGGACTGGAGGGGATTTCCAAAGGACTGGTCAGGGCACTCCCCAGAAAAAAGAGGGGGAGACAAAAAGAAGGAGTTCTCGAAAGGCCCCCAACATAGGTTGCAGGAGAAGGGGTCAGGTTTCACTCCCAAGGTTAGCCAACAAAAACCCTCTTATCCTGACCGTAGTCAGCATCCTAGGGTTGTCCGCTGTTACGAGTGTGGTGAGATTGGGCACTTTTAGGGGGATACCAAGTGCCCCAAGAGACCACACCCTCCCACTGGAAGAAAAACCCCTGGGGTGGCAAGTGCAGTGCTCAGGGATGAGCTGCCCTTAGATAAGAGAGGTGAGTGGGCAGGGCTAACCCTAGTGTCCCTGGGAGACAGCAAGATAGTTCCTAAGATCCATGTGCCCCCAAATACCACAAAGTATGGGCAGTGGGTCACCATTAACGGCCAGAGAGGGGAGGCTCTGAGGGACACAGGTGCCAGCATGACCATGGTAAGGAGTCAGCTGGTGTCCCCAGAGCAGGTGATTCCAAACGTACTCCACCCAGCTGTGATGGCTGACGGCAGAATAGGTCACTATCTGTGGCCGAAGTTCCCTTCGAGTGGGGAGGGGTCGCGGGTCTTCTACGAGTTGCGGTAAGCCCTGCTGTGCCAGTCGATTGTCTGTTTGGAAATGACCTGGAGCACAATGCTTTGGAATGAGGTGGAATTCCGGACACATACAGAAATGCTGGGATCACCTGATTGGACCTGTGCAAGCACACGGTCCGCGACTGCCGGAGGGGGAGATTTGCAAGTGCTGGAGCCTGGAACAAAAACACAGCCAGCTGCCAACAAGGGAAAGATCCGGGGATGGGGGAACCTGCCTCGGCGTCCATACTCCGTGAGATGGATGGGACACCTGAGGTGGTGGACCCGGAGTCCACGGAGGGGGATGTTGTCTCGCTGGAGGACTTACCTATCCCCGCAGAGTGGCATGTGGAGGGAGGACCAACCAGGGAGGCGTTTCGTCAAGGGCAGAAGGAGTGCCCTACCCTTGAGGGTCTGAGGCGTCAGGCCGAAGCCCAGGCAGCAGGTAACATTTCAGGGAACTTACACATTTATTGGGAGGATGGCCTCCTCTACAGCGAACCCAAGGCTCCGGTGCACGGTTCTTCACGGGCCTTGGTAGTTCCCCAGTGTTACTAAGCCTTTCTCTTGGAGTTGGCTCACGAGATTCCTTTGGCAGGACACCTGGGCCAGGACAATACCTTTGCCTGCCTTGTCCCCCATTTCTATTGGCCTCAGATGAGGGTGATGTCCAACACTTTTTGTAGGACGTGTGTGTCCTGTCAAGCCAGCGGGAAGACAGGGGTTAAGCTGAAGGCTCCCCTGGAACCATTACCCGTTGTTAGCACCCCCTTTGAAAGGGTGGGCATCAACATTGTTGCGCCTTTGGATCCACCTACTTCAGCCGGTCACAGGTTTACCCTGGTTCTGGTGGATCATGCCACCCGGTACCCAGAGGCTATTCCTTTGAGGACCGTTACTGCACCTGCGGTGGCTCGGGCCCTGATGGGGATTTTTACCAGAGTGGGTTTCCCCAAGGAAGTTGTGTCTGACAGAGGGGCCAACTTCATGTCAGCATACATGCGGGCTATGTGGAAGGAATGTGGAGTTACTTACAGGTTCTCCACCCCTTACCACCCCCAGACCAATGGCCTGGTGGAAAGGTTTAACAAAACCTTGAAGGGCATGATCAGGAGTCTGCCTGAGAGCCTGCGGAGGAAATGGGACATCCTCCTACCCTGTTTGTTGTTCTCATACAGAGAAGTGCCACAGAAGGGAGTGGGCTTAAGCCCATTTGAGCTTCTGTATGGGCACCCTGTTAGAGGACCTCACAGCCTGGTGAAAGATGGATGGGAAAAGACTCCCAGGAGACTTCCCCTGGATGTAGTCAGTTACATGCTGGCTTTCCATAGCCAAATGGCTAAGTTGTGGAAGCAAGCTTCTGACAACCTTGAAGCCAGCCAGGCAGTCATGAAAGAGTGGTATGACCACAATGCTCACCCTGTGGAGTTGGAGCCTGGACAGAAGGTGTGGGTCATGGAGCCTGGAGAGCTTAGTGCCCTCCAGTATCGCTGGACAGGCCCCTTTGAAGTGGTTGAAAAGAAGGGCATGGTCACTTACTTAGTGGATCTTAAGACCCCCAGGCAGCCCCATCGGGTGCTCCATGTCAACCGCCTCAAACCCCACCATGAAAGGCCCGAGGTCATCTTGATGATGGTGACTGATGGGACATAGGAAGAGGAAAGTGAGCCTCTCCCTGATCTCTATGC
This sequence comes from Lissotriton vulgaris, assembly GCF_964263255.1. Taxonomy (NCBI): domain Eukaryota; kingdom Metazoa; phylum Chordata; class Amphibia; order Caudata; family Salamandridae; genus Lissotriton; species Lissotriton vulgaris. The sequence continues at coordinate 96,418,389 of NC_141695.1, forward strand.
GTCCCAAGAGAAGGATGGGTTGGTAGAGGGGGTGATCCTCTCACCATCCCTGACTCCCAAACAGCAGAGAGACTGCCGTCAAGTCCTGGAGCAGTATTTCTCACTGTTCTCCCTTATCCCGGGAAGGACCCACCTGTGTACCCATGATGTGGACACAGGGAACAGCCCACCTGTGAAGTCCAAGTCCTACTGGCTGTCAGATAAGGTGAAGGCCAGCATCCATAGTGAAGTCACTAAGATGCTGGAGCTGGGAGTGATTGAACCTTCAAGCAGCCCCTGGTCCAGTCCGGTGGTTCTGGTACCAAAAGCTTCCCCGCCGGGCACCACTCCAGAACTCAGGTTCTGTGTGGATTACAGGGGACTAAATTCTGTGACGAAGACTGATGCTCATCCAATCCTGGGAGCTGCCCAATATCTAAGTACCTTTGACCTCACATCAGGGTACTGGCAGATCTCCCTTACAGATGGAGCGAAGGAAAGGTCAGTCTTCTCCACTCCTGAGGGCCACTACCAGTTCTGTGTGATGCGCTACGGGCTCAAGAACGCCCCTGCCACTTTTCAGCGATTGGTGAATCAGGTCCTTTCCGGTATGGAGGCCTGCCCTGCTGCTTATCTTGATGACATTGCTGTCTTCAGCAGCAGCTGGGAGGACCATTTGTATCACCTTCAGGCTGTACTTCAAGCCCTGAAGCAGGCTGGCTTGACGATCAAGGCCAGCAAATGCCAGATCGGGCAGGGGTCGGTAGTGTACCTAGGCCACTTGGTGGGCCGGGGTAAGGTGCAGCCCCTCCAGGCTAAGATTGAGACTATCATGGCCTGGGAACCCCCCTAAGACTCAAACGGAGGTCTGAGCTTTTCTGGGCCTCACAGGATACTACCGTTGCTTTGTCAAGGGATATGGCACAATTGTGGCCCCCTTGAGTGAGCTTACATCCAAGACGGGTAGTCTGGACTGAGGCGTGTCAACGAGCTTCTGACACCCTAAAGCAAGCAATGTGTGCGGCTCCTGTCTTAAAGGCCCCTGACTTTTCCAAGGAATTTATCGTCCAAACGTATGCATCGGAGCATGGCATTGGGGCAGTGTTATCGCAACTCAATGAGGGGGGTCTGGACCAACCTGTGGTTTTCCTATCTAGGAGACTGCTCCCTGGGAACAGAGGTGGAGTGCAATTGAGCGGGAAGCTTTTGCGCTGGTATGGGCTCTGAAGAAGTTGCGGCCATACCTGTTTGGCTCGCACTTCCTTGTTCAGACTGACCACCGGCCCCTTCGTTGGCTGATGCAGATGAGGGGCAAGAATCCCAAGTTGCTAAGGTGGTCCATCTCCCTACAAGGAATGGATTTCAGGGTGGAACACCGACCAGGAGTGGACCATGCCAATGCTGACGGTCTCTCCAGGTATTTCCGCCTTAATGACGAGAACTCCCAAGGGGTTGAGTAGCTCTCCCTACTTTCAGCTGGGGGGGACACGTGTTAGACCTGTCAGCCCTTTGGGTGGTCCCTCCTTATTTTTCTCCCCTTTTTGCCTTCCATTTTATTTTTGTCTACTACATTTTTGGTGTTGACCGTAGGTCTCTGGGCGCTCCATTGTTACTAATTAACAATGAAGCGCAGGTGCTCCTCTAAAATGGAGGAAGTGTAGGAGGTCATCTACAAAATGGGGGCCTGCCAACTGTTAAGTTTTACCTCATAGCTTAGTGCCAAAGGGTGACATGAGGGGTTCCAGAACCTTCTGGTCCTCTCTGGACACTCTGGGCCGAGGCTATATAAGGCGGAATGTTGGACTGCCATTTTGGGTAGTTGTGTCCAGTCAGGAGTATAGGCTGTGGAGTGAGGAGGTCGGTGCACAGAAGGGGTTTGATTGCCTCCAGGGGCTGCCCCCTTCCTGTTGATGCCACCCCCAGTCCGTTGACCTGACCCTGTGGGAGCTCCTCATCTGTGACCAGTGTGAGGAGGGATAACTGAACTCTTCCGCCCCTGGCTGTCCATCGTGATCACCAGGCTATTGAGGGTCCCCATTTCACCTGGAGGAAAAGGTGGTGAGTGGAACTCCAAGGGTACTTGAACCGCTGCGTGCTCGTCCCTAGAGTTAGAGGATCCTGGGGGTTGGCGCAGACAAAGTACCCCCCCTTTCTTTAATTTTGGAGGAATTTTGTGACTTGAAACCGCGACCGGATCGTCACCATAGTGAAGGGGAAGTGCTGACTGATAAAGGAGTCTTTCATCGTAGGCTCAGGGCCCCCCTCCCCTTGGCGCTGTAAAGGCTTGATCCCGACTGACTAATTTCCAATAAAGGAAGGGAGGAAAGACTTACTCCAGTGCCCATCAGGATCGCTACAGCGTTGCCTCAGTCCTGGTGACTTTCAGTTGGTGCTTCTGCCCCGAGTCGCTTCTGCTGCGGGCCAGCAGAGAGAGCGTGCTTGTCCCGCTTCCCTGAGATCTTGCACTGGGGGGGGGGCTGGCCCTGAGGCCGCGGAGTGCCGCCCGGTGGATTTCTGGGAGCACTGGTGCCTGAGGGAGCCGGCTCGTCTGACAGGAGTGACGCTGATGGGCGTTGCCGGCTGCCCCAGTCGACGATTGTGAGGAGGCTCAGTCTTGGCCTGGCAGGCCGGGGAGAGCCTGGTGCTGTTGCCGCTGTCTGCTCTCTCTCTTCCTGATGATCGCTCAGGACAGCAGGCCGGGGAGAGCACGGTGAAGGCCTGGGAGATCGGGAGAGGGAGAAGGGTATCAGCGAGGGCCTGAAGCGTTCCTGTTATCTGCCCACCTTGCTTCCAGCTCAGAATCAGGAGGCTGGGGGCATGAATTAGAAAGCTTTGCTGGCCTTTGGAAGTGCAGGTAGGCCGGCAAGAGCACCGGAGAGAGTTGGTAAGGCCCCGGAGGGGCAAAAGTATATTATTTATGTTAAAAACTTGCCTGCCTGAATTTCTACATCGAGTAGTTGGTGGGGCCAACGTGGAGCAGCGTAATTAGCAGGGAGACAGGAGAGAGTTGGGAATTATATAGAAGGAGTGGTGGGCAAGCATTCTGGCAGGAAAAGAAGGCCACTGACTAGGCTAAGCCACAAGCTAAGCGTCAGATATAATTTACGTTTGCCTACCTGACTTCAAGTTAGAAGACAACCACAGGAAGGAGTATAATTACCTGCCTGCTTTATTTACGAAGAGTCACATGGTTCTCCCACCAGTTATTGAACTGCTGCAGTTGCCAATTGATTTAACTTTTAAAGAACCTGCTGCTTGACCGAATTCTGAACTGCAAGTTACCTGAGAAGTTAGGTGATGTGAAATTGTTAATCTCTTGGCCTGCTGTGAACTGTTCTATAATCAAATGAAATGTCATGTTTTTATTGAAACGATTAATTATATGTGGAAGTGCTAAAGATGTAAAGTTATTTACTGCTAGAAACTAAAAAGGTTCTAAAGCATAAGATAAAGCATTTTCTATTTTTCTAAAAGACGGCGTGGTGTCATTTTTGAGTGGAAGTACGCTGGGTTGCTGTGGTGAGTGTGACGCAAGTACAACACAAATGCCTTGGAGTTTGGCCTTCCCACTTTGTGTCAAGCTACCCTAGTCAGACCGGTGACCCCGGGTCCAACACTTACCTTCTCACATCTGCCGTCTTTCCTCCATCATTGTTTCGCTTCCTGACGAGCCCCGAAAACAGGAAACACACAACCTCCCCTAACCCAATTACAGCTTTGTGATTGGTTTGAGCCCTATGGTTTTGCATTCAGACTGAGAGCCTATTCATGTTCTCCACCCAGGCTGTGTATTACAGCCCGGTGGAGAACAATCTAAGTGTGCATGGCTGTTTGGCCGCCCCAGGACGACCAGCCAGACAGTCATGTGCACTTAAGTGCATGAACCACTCCTCCCCCTGTGGCACCAGCCCCACCTGCTCTAACCCAGCCCCGTAGCGGCAAAAAATTCAATTATAATAACAATGTTATTATCATTTTATTTGTCCTTTTTCCTGCTCTGAGTGCAGGGGGCGATGCTCTTCCGCCTTAGTGAAGGACCTGCCCCCTAGCCAGTATCCCAAAACCCATGTTCTGTAACTAGGAGCAGAAGAAATCAGTTGCAGAATCACACACACATTGGGAACAGTACTCAAACAAAGAGAACATGTGCATCAGATGGGAGAAAGGTGCATGCTACCTCACATACAGAGCAGAAAGAATAGGCGCACCACACCAGTCTGGTGCAAGTTGGCCAAAGTCACCGAACAGGTACAGAATGACAGATACAATAATGTTAATGTTAATGTTAGGTGGTGTTTAGTATAGCGCCCGGCTACTCTGAGGAGTGTCCCGGCGCTTTAAAGACCTACAGTGAAAACAGGGTGGCAGGCGGCGATGGGGCAGGCCTACTGATCAAAAAGCCAGGATTTTAGGTCCTTCCTAAAGGCCAACAATTTGGTATTCCTACGAAGATTAATCGGCAGGGTATTCCAGAGCTGAGGCGCCAGACGCTTGAAAGACCGGCCACCAGTCCGTGCTCTTCTTATGACTGGGACAGCAGCCAGAGCCTGCGACTCTGACCTCAGAGATCTGGCAGGCTGATAGAGAGCCAGCCGCTTCTGAATGTATTTGGCCCAAGTAGCATGAATAGCCTTGTGGGCCAAAGTAAGTGCCTTGAAAACTATCCGTTTCCGGATAGGCAACCAGTGAAGAGTGTACAGGAGGTCAGACGCTCTGGCTCGCCTATGTAGGCCAAAAATGGCCCGAGCCGCCGAGTTCTGAACCACCTGTAGACGTTGGAGAAGATACTCCGGCAGGCCCAAGTACAGGACATTGGCATAATCAAGCCGCGATCCAATAAGGGCTTGCACTGTAGTTTTCCTGTGTGCCAACGAGAGCAAGGGAAGGAACTTACGAAGCATCTTAAGGAGGCCGAAGCATGTTCCTGCTAAGCCAAGAATCTGGGACTTCAGCGTTAAGCCGTTATCGATTTTAACTCCACGATTCTTGGCCATCGTAGATGCCGCCGATGGAGGAAACATATTTACAGGCCACCAATCCTGCCAGCTTGGATCAGATCAACAGCCGAAAAAGAGCACCTCAGATTTGTCTGAGTTACACTTGAGGCTGTTTAGCTGGAACCATTTAAAAACAGCCCCAAGGCACCCTCGGATGTTCTCACCGTCGAACTCAGACCCCTTCCCACACGTGAAGAGGAGCTGAGTGTCGTCGGCATACGACACAATCTGGGACCCAAACGACTCCGCCAGTGCCATCAGAGGGGTCATAAAGATATTAAAAAGAGTAGGGCTCAAAACAGAGCCTTGGGGAACTCCGACCTCCAGTTGCGGCACTACCGCAGAACAAGGGGGGCCCAGACCGTTTGGCAGCAGCCCGCTAAAAAAGATCTGAACCATCTGAGCACCGTCCCTCGCAGACCGATCTCACTAAGTCTGGTGAGGAGACCCTCATGGGGGACGGTGTCAAAGGCTGCTGACAGGTCGAGCATCACCAACATGGCCTTTCCACTTGCATCCAATACCTCCTTGATTGCCTCCGTAACTTCCAGCAGCGCCGTCTCGGTGCTCAAATTGGTACAGAAGCCGGATTGAGTGGAATGTAACAGATTGTGGCTTTCAAGGAAACTAGAGAGGGATGTATGTACGTGTTTCTACACGATTTTAGCAAAGGCTGGCAAGAGGGAAATAGGCCTATACTTAGCATGGACCTCCGGGTCCAAACTGGGCTTTTTTAGTAACGGGATGATCATAGCTTGCTTCCAGACTGACGGTACCACTCCAGTGCTGAGGGAAAGGTTCAGCATGGGATTAACAAGGGGATTTATAACCTCCGCTATTTTAGCCAAAGATTTGGTTGGGCAGGGATCAAGAGGGGAACCAGACTTTAGTTTAGCTAAGAGCTCCAGTGATGTACCTACGGCTGGAGGTGGAAATTCCGAAAACGTGGGCTCATAACTAGAAACCGACCCTTCCCTGGCACTGAAGGCGGGGTCAGCCACTACCCCAGCCAACAAGAAAGAATCCTGAATGGTCTTAATTTTGCTGTAAATAAAATTGGCAAGTGAGGACACCCAGGATTCCGAGTGCGCACATAGCGGCGCACTCATTTTAGGGGCAGTAAATTCCCTTACAATTGTAAATATCTCTTTACAGGAATTGGTGGCCACCTCAATTCTCTTTGAGAAATAAGCTTTCTTCTCAAGCAGAATATCCTGAAGATAGGCTTTAATGGAGGCCCTAAACGCCACCTTAGCTGTGATGTCATACTGGCGACGCCAGGCCCTCTCTGCAACCTTACACTGCCTCCATGTCAAGGCCAAGGCTTCCGTGAACCACGGCGCAGAGGCACGTTTGGCAGATTTGTGGGAGGCAATCTCGGGGCAAGATCATCTAACCTTTCCATACGCCATGTCTTCATCGAAGCCAGATCCCTCTCTAAAGTCCCAAACAACGGGCATGGGTGAAGTAGAAGCGCCTGAGCCAACATTTCAGGAGAAACCGGATGATAAGCCCGTGGGGCCTGACAAGGCCGTAAAGGGGTACTGCATAGTGGTTTATTAGTGCCTAGGATGTGGAAGTTAACCAAGAAATGGTCCGACCATAGCACAGGAGAAGGGATAGAGACGTCAATGTGAACGGTGGAGAAAACCTGGTCAAGGGTATGGCCTTTGCTGTCAGTGGGTGTATTAAGGTAGGGGGAAAGACCTAGGGGGGAAGTGATATCACAGATCTTAATAGTATCCACGTCCGCCCCGTCGTCCATATGGATGTTAAAATCCCCCAGCACGATACAGTGCTCTGCCCTCAGGCACCGTGCCGAAGCCACTGCATGCAGCTCTTCATAAAAAGAGCCCTGGGGTCCCGGTGGCCTATAGATCAATAGCCCTGTGCATGATTGGTGTGGTGACAACAATATGGAAAAGGCCAAGGATTCGCAGCCTGGAATAACGTCAGTAGGGATAATGGAGCATGTAACAGACCTCTTCACCACGATTGCCCCACCTCCACCCCTACCCTTCGCCCTATCCTGCCTAAAAATACCATAGTCAGGGGGGATTGCAGTGGCTATGTCTGGGTTCGAGGCCTCCCCCAGCCACGTCTCTGTGAGGAACAGACAAAAAGGTTCCTCAGTGACCAGAAGCTCCTAGATGTCTACCGCGTGTCTGCTCAAAGATCTTGTGTTAAGGAGCAGACATGAATGCTTGATGGAGGAAGCAATGGTAACAGAGACGGAGGCAGAGGCATTGCCCGGAAGCTAGCCACAGCCCGGGCATCGCCTCTTACCCCTATGCTGCCCAGGAAAGACCGTGCAGCAGGTGCTCACCCCATTCTTAAGAGCCAGTAGCTCTGCTGCAGTATACTTCAACATGGTATCCACAGGCCCAGGACCTGAAGGCTCCCCGACCGTACCCGTCCGCCTCCGGGATGCTGAGGGGCGCAGACGGGCTTTCCTTAGGCTCTCCTTTGGCGCGAAGGAAGGCGCCCGCTGCTCGCGTCCGCTGCGCGGAGCCGGAGGCAACGAAATATATAGCGTCACCGGTCCATATCAGCACCACTAGTCTGCCGACCGGCGAGCCAACCTCCCCACAAGATGGCCACCAAAGCTGAGAACCGGCCTACTGGTCCTCGAGCAGAGGGGTGAGTGATAGAATTAAAAATACAGAGGTAGAGATGAGAGCCTAAAAGTTGCCCGGCTTTCCGCCTCAGGTGCTGACAGTGCAAAAAAGTGACAGAGTGCGACTAAAAAACAATTAAAATGTACAAGCAGCTCATAATCAGCAGCAAATACACATAGAAGTAAAAACACTGTTTACTCAGCAAATGTAGCGCTCGCTCGCCCGCACCCAACTACCTTCTTAGGGTAAATGGGTAACTGGGAATATCGAAGGTCTAACCCGGGCACTCTACTTGTTCAAATATATAGCGTCACCGGTCCAATATTGGCTTCTCTTGTACACAAAAGAGGAACGGCACAACAGCAACAATTCAGACTCTCCTCTATACACAAAAACACGTATAGACGAGGCCATAGCAGGAAATGTTGCTCTAACACACGCAGAGCCAGTACACACTCTATTGAAATATTATCAGACTGAAAAGAGTTTCCACAGAAAAGGCGAAGAATGACATAGCCGATGACACCGAGCTGATCCTCTCCCTCACCAATGAACCCACAGCCACCAGAAACAATTTCCACCGCAGGATTAAGGCTGTCGCCACCTGGAATGAAACATAGCTGGCTCAAGCTCAACTCAGACAAGACCAAAGTGCTCACCATGGGACCTACCCCCTCAGCCGAGGATGACGCCTGGTGGCCCGCCGCACTAGGACCCCGCATCCCCACCCATACAAACTATGCATGTAACATCAGCATCATATTGGACTACTTGCTCACAATGAACTGCCATATCAACGCTGTATCCTCATCTTGATTCCACACGCGCCACCTGCTTCGAAAGACATTCAGATGGATTCCCACAGAATCCAGAAAGACGGTCACCCGCGCACTCATCACCAGCAGACTCGACTAAGGCAATGCACTCTGTGCCGGCATCACCCAGAAACTCATCAGGAAACTACAGAACATTCAAAACGCCACAGCCGGACTGGTCCTCAACATCCCCCTCTGCAGCCACATCATCTAACACCTTCGAGAACTCCACTGGCTTCTAGCCAACAAAAGAATTGCTTTCAGGCTCCTCACACAGGCCTACAAAGCTCTCCATGATGCAGGACCTGCATATCTGAACGACCGCCTCTCATTATATGTCCCCACCAGACACCTTCGCTCCGCCCAACTGGCCCTGGCCACCATTCCATGGATCCACAAGACCAGAGCCGGAGGAAGATCCTTCTCCTACCTCGTTGCCAAGACCTGGAACTCCCTGCCTCTACACCTCAGGCAATCTCCGTCACCGAATCAATTCAGAAGGATCTCAAGACCTGACTCTACGACTGAACCCTTGCGCCCATATGGATCGGCAGCGACTCCCCTCACAACGCCTTGAGACCCTCACGGGTAAGTAGTTGCACTATATAAACCCCTGATTGAATAATAGATTGATTGATTGACCTGGCTGCCCTTTATTATAGTATTTACAAAACAATATTGATTTGTTATTGGAACTTTAAGCCATGTTGCACAGCAGTGTGTGCTGCTGTGCAACATGTAAAAAAAAAAAGATTGACATATCCATTACATGTCACACGAATGAAGCTTAGTGGCTTTGCCAACGCGTGTTCCTCCACCAACTGAAGTACACAGGATGGGGCGGTAGGCGATTCCACATCAGCCATTGGATAACCACTGTGAGTGACAGCATTATGTTCTTTCACAAGCAGCACTTCTTCACACAAAGTAGTTAAATTAGTAACATTACCGCCCTTACTTGCTTTTTATAAGCGAACCAATGACATGGGATAAAATGTCATATTTGCACTTTTCAACACTCTGCTATGGAAACTTTCGATTTCGACAATTTCACTCAATTTAATCACAGTGCTCTGGACAACACAATTGGACCTGGGTATTTACAGCTCTCTTTTCTGACAGTGACGGTGGGTGTAGTAAATTGCACAGAAAAGAACACGCCAGAGACACCCACGCCTCGTTCTTACTCTAACCCCTTACATTTTTACTGGTATTTATTGATACCCCTCTACAGCCACCGCCGTAGTGGCTTCTCGACTCCCACCTCCGTGCGCCGGCCGCAGCAAGCACCCTTCCCCTAATAAACAAAACAGGGTATAGTTCAACTTTCGGTAACTCTCGCACGCTCCTTTCTTTGATCCCTTACCTTGCCTTAGCCGGTGTCTTGTATCGCCCGGCGCTTCCTCTTCCCCCATTGCGTGGGGAGCCGGTAGGGAGGTCTTAAAAAACCATGTCACTTGCTACCGGCCTCCTCTCCCGCTGCCATCTTTTGCTCTGCGGTGGGCGTGGGCATCACAGGGTTCGCTTTCCTGGCGGCTTGGTTTCTTGCAGCTGGTCACCTTTCCTGGTAGACGGTTCGCTGGGTAAGTTTAGAGATACGGGAAAACGCAGGCTTTCTGCGCCACTCCCGGGTGGAACTATCGCAACATTCTACTGTGCCCTACCACCCGCCTACAACCTGCTTCGCTGCGAGGTTCAAGGATATGTTAATTTTTTGGTAGGCAGGGGGAGATTAACTGCCCAGACTCACAAGATGCTGAGCAGAAGCCGAGGATCGAACCTGGTTCCCGAGCTCCAAAGTCGGTAGCTCTGGCCATAAGGTTACATCCTCTCCCCCTCCGCAGGCCGAACTCCGGCGAAGCCAGGCAGCTTCTGTTCCGTGCTCCCTTGGCGCCCACCCGGACCCGGACAGACCGCCGGGCCTCAACAAAGGCTGCGCTTCAGGGGCCCTGTTTCAATATGCGCTATGCGGGCCCTGAGATGATCTACCTGGCCCACAAACCTCCTTGTTACGTGTGGAGACCTCCACCGCCTCCTGCCCGGGGCCGTTCAGTGGGTTCTAGCCACCTGTCCCCTTACTGCCGCCGGCGGCCGGACAGAGAGGGCCACTGCATCGTAGTTTCGCTGCAGCCACAGGCAGCGTTGCAGCGTCTCGAGGGCTCCACTGGAAAAATATTGAGTGGGCACATCTCCCTCACTTTTGTCATGGTCTCGAACCCCAACCAGACTGGCAGGGCTTCGCCTCTTCGCTAGACGGATAATACACCGATTGCTTTCCTTAGGAGAGAAATTCAGGCTTTTCTTCAGTCTCCCTCGGAAGAGCTTCGCCTTGTGCTAACAAATGTTCAGTCTTCCAGAAAATGAAGGTGCGCTGCTTCCCCGCTCCACGAAGTTAGGAGCTATCTGGGGGAGTGGATGCTTTTCGCTCTTCCCGCCACCCAGGTGCTGCTGCCCCATTGGGGGGTTTATACCTAGCGGGGCACCCCCATTGGCCGGGGGTTTTTTGGCGCCACTGTGGTGCTCCCGCGAGGGGTGGTGTGCCTCACTTGCTGCTTCAGGGCGCTTTTGGGCACCCAGAACTGGTTCTCCCGCTGGGGCTCGGCGTGGGTGATGGAGCCGGCCCCTGAGCCCCCCCCCCTTCGGGTGGGAGCGGTGGCCTCTGCGAACCCAGGCGGTGGCGCTGTTCTACCACTTGTGATCACCACGTACAGGATGCTGTATCTGGGTCACGTGCCAGGATGCCAGCAGCCAGCCGTGTTAGAGGCAAAGATTTCAGGTGGAAGTGAGGCCGCAGCGTGGGCAGCTCTCACCTCTAGACAGGATGTAGGAGTGGCCAGCGGGGGCTGTGCTGCAGTTTCGGTGAGTTGGGCTTCTGTTCTGTAGCTGCCATTTTCACGCAGTTACACATAAAGCACTCAACCCCATTTCATAGCTGCCAAGGTTTCAGATGTGTGACATTTTCATAATTTCAATGTCATTATGAGTGACAATTCAACGATTATAAGTGACACTTTCTTGCGAGCAATATACATATTAGAAATTACACCGGAGAGTGAGCCTGAGGCACACATAGGTCACAGCCAGGCTGTATGTTAATATTTCAAGACTTGTATAGCAGCCTCAACCCAAATAAAAACCATTAACCCGAGCTGAGCTGTCCTCCCCATTTTGCGAATAGCGCCTATGTGCCCAGGCCTGCAGCAAGCACCAGATCACACCCGCCGCAGGCAGCCTGTCACAGAGCTAAAGGCTCTGTTGAGAGTGACGCCGCAGATCAGCCTTTAACCCCTTGCACGCTCGTGACGGAACCATTTCGTCACGAGCCACGGTGGTGCTGTGCTGGTGACGGAATGGTTCCGTCACGGTCCGGCCTCCACACAGGAGCGGCGTTGATTTCGCGCCTGCGCTGAGGGTTCTATGTTGCTGTGCTTGTGACGGAACCACTCCGTCACAAGCACAGCACCACCGTGGCTCGTGACGGAGTGGTTCCATCATGAGCATGGCGGCTCCGCTCGGCCCCCCTCCCCCTAGCTCCGCGGCGGAATTACCGCCGCGGCCAAGGGGTTAAAGTAAAGTAGTTACTGCTGGACCCGCACCGACTGGCACATTACTGAAGGGAGAAATGAGGGGGTGGGTTCCAGCCGCTTCTGACAGCTCTCTGTATCCATAAGCACTTCTTCTGTGACTGCAGGTTGACAGATCCATTCCTTACAACCCCATCCGGTATACAGAGAAGAGATCCCATAATCTAGTTCGAGACGAGAACTGCGATCCAATGGCAGACATCAGTACGGTGACTAGATAACCCCATGTTACCAAGAATGACTTGCTCCTGTTGTAGATTTTCATTCAACAACGAATCTACTGCATTCTGGGAATTGCAGTCCTGTCTCGCATCATTTGAACTAACAGAAAATCCCATGACTAGAGCATTGTGTCCATTTCATTTCAAATAAGCTTTATTCGATAGAAGGTATCATAAAAGCAATACAGAATCATAAAAGAGTATAACATTTGACAAAATATTAAAAAATTAAGAGCAAAGATTTAAAACATTACACTTCTTGGCCATCCTAGGGGTAAACATACTTTATCCAAAATAGTATATTACCATTACAAAGTAGAATACACATTTTGTATTTCAGATAACACAGGCATGTTGCTAAGCAGCAATGTTTAACAAAAGAAAGAGCCATGTTACTGGGTCCGCTCAAAAAGTCATTATTTGGCTACAACTTTGGTCCTACTACCTTATTATTTACTTTTGAGCGGATGATCCATGCACAGCCCAAGTACTTGGCAACACCACAAACAAACAGAGACCTTGCGGCTTCAGTTCGCAGAATGCGAAGTGCCGCTAGGTGATTTTTTGTTCCCAATTGGGCACAAATTGGCCTAAGCCATTTTGTCCTAGCCTGTTTGTAGGCAGGGCATGCAAATAATAAATGGGCTATCGATTCTTGCTGGGCTTCACAGCTCGGACAATGGGTTGAGGTGTGTTTTGTTGACTCCCTTTGGGCAAGCGTGGTGTTTAGGTTTAAGGTGCCAAATCGGAACTGCATGCAAAGTGTCCTATCTCTAGGGATTCTAATGAAGTCTAGATAAGGTTCCTTGTAACCAACTTGTTTGTAAAGGAGAAATTCGGCAGTTAATCTCCCAAGCCTGAAATGGTGTAAAAGCTGATGATTAACCCAGTTCCAGTAGATCTTTTTTAGTTCCACCTTAGTCAAAGAGGCCTGATGCTCCCAGGATTCGCTAGACCCAATTTAGTCATAAGATTCTTCAGATCCCTTAGCCATTTGACCCTTTTATTAGAGTCCAGGGTGATCAGTACGGAAAGGCCAGCCGCATAATGTGACAATTCAGGGGTGCGTCTTAATCTTGCCCAATACAAGAGAGGATGGAGTCCGGCCACCTCGCTAATCTGGCGTCTACCAATGTCTAGGAATAAAGGTTTTAGTTGTGTGTAAATAGGGGCCAAGACCAAGTCTCTGATGAATTTATTCTCAGATCTTTGGATCTCTTCTAATTTTTTCAAAGCCCCAGAGTTCGGAACCATAGGTTGCCGAGCTCACCGCTTTGCCTTCATAAACAACTAAAACCGGGGCGACCAGTCTAGATGGAGAAGAACGTTGCTCTCTTGAGGTAACACCTGCAACCCGCTTATGGTTCAATAACATCTTACTCAGATGCGACCCCCATAACATTTTGTCTGAAAGCCTAATCCCCAGGTAGTCAAAGGAGTGAACTCGCTCGAGAAGGGAGCCAGTAAGAGTGAGTTTAGCTCTAAAATGGTTCCCAGGGTTAAAAGCCATGAACTTAGTCTGTGAAATGTTGATTGAAAGACCCATTGATGTACAAAATAATTGGAAACGGGTAAGATGTTTTTGGAGACCCATCGGAATTTTTGAGATTAGAAGGGTATCGTCCGCAAAAAGGAGGGTAGCAATTTTTTCCCCCGCCAGGGTTGGAGTGTCAGCTGGAATTTGGCTCAAAAAATCAACCACACCATTCACATAGAGTGAAAAAGTGTGGGAGCCAACACACAACCCTGGCAGATGCCCCTATCTACTGGAATCCTCTCCGTGGTTTGCCCTTGTTCTCCCCATCTAACACGAGCATAGGTATCCTCATGAAGGCGTATTAGAATAGTTAGAATATAGGGGGTATACCCATATCCTGTAACACTGTCCAGAGCTTTGCGCGTGGGACCAAGTCGAAAGCCGTCTTGAGATCAATAAACGCAAGATACAGGCTTCCCTTTCCAATGGCTACCACTTTCCAATAAAGGAGAAGCAGTCTAAAGACTTGGTCAACTGTGCTGGTGGCCTTCCTAAAGCCTGCTTGGCAATTAGAAAGGATTCCCTCCTCCTCAATCCATAGTTGAATCCTGTTTAGGAGGGTTCTGCCTACCACTTTCTGCATACAGCCTAATAAACTAATAGGCCTGTAATTGGCGGGGTCCTGTTGGTCGCTTTTTTGTAAATGGGTATTACCTCAGCTTCTTTCCATGAATTCGGTACTTCTGCTCCTTCCATTATACTATTAATCATAAGTAGGATGTAACGGGCCCATCTATGTGGTTCCAATAAAAACAAATCGCCCGGGATACCATCTGGTCCTGCCGCTTTTGCAGGAATAATGCATTTGATGGCGCTATCGACCTCGTTCAGACTGAATGGATTTGTGTATTCGTAGGGAGTTGGGGCCTGGTTACCGAGCAAATTATCTGGCTCCCCCTCGACTTCCTCCGCATATAAGTGAGCAAAGTGATCCCACCAAACCTGGCTCCCGATATGCTTTGGAATAGGAGAATTATCATTCCTTTCTCTCTTCTTAATTAGAGACCAAAGGGAAGCAGAAATTCTCAAACTTGATGCCTCTTTTAAGTCCTCCCAATGGGCCTCCTCCCAGTCATGCTTAGCTAAATTCAGAGCTAGATTATAATCCTTTTTCGCTAGTTTAACCATGGGAAAGTTTTTCTCCTTTACAGCTGCTATTAAAACTTTCCTTTTCACAATTCTCCGTGAACCATAAGTTAGGGTTACTTAGTTTCCTCTTTCCATGGCCTGTACTTGCACCTCCTACAAACTGTGCACCAATCAAACGTATGGTTTGTTGGTATATTAGGGGAATCTTCTCCCGCCCCTGCACTGCTACCAAAACTTCCTCTAAATCGCCTATCTTTGCAGTTAAAATTGTGGAGATATGCGCGAGCTTTAGATCCTCCCCCGCCACCTTGGGCGCCTACCGCAATTTGACAATATTAACTCCTTGATAGGAAGATGGGCCGTCAAAGTAGAATTTGGATTTGTAGAGTGGGGAACCCATTGATTCTTCATTTTCAGCGCTAGGGGGTTATGGTAACTGTCAACGGTATGGCCCACATCCATATCGATGACATCTACCCAAAGGCGCAAGTCCACCAGAATATAATCAATTCGGGATGGGCATGCTAATTTATTAAAGGTATATTCCCCCCCCGTATATCGGAAGGGGTTCTGCCATTGGCAGCTCCAAGCCCAAATTCCAAGGTCATGGCGTTTACTTGTTTTATAATCTGGGACCATCTTTTAACAGGCGGCAAAGCATTAGGGGGCCACCGCAATTGCTGTCCTCCTCCATTGTGTCAAAAAGGTCTTCGTGGCTGAGTGGCTCGAATGTACAATTAAAATCGCCCGCTACAACAATTTTAGTGGTGGGGAGGCATTTGGATAGGAGATCTTCCAATTTATTCGGAATTGCCACTCATGGTCCCCCTTATATAGACATTAAAAAGTTCAGAGACTCAGCATCCTTGGGGCCCTTTAAAGTTAACCACATAATATCATGGCTGTTGCTATCATGAATAAAGGCAGACCATCCCAAATTTATTCTAATCGATGCAATTAGGCCTCCAGAGGGCCTGCCTTTTCCAGTAGTGATGGCAGGAGTATGGAATGTGGTATAGCCAGAGTTATATAGCGCCCCCACACTCCAAGTCTCCTGAAAAAGGCATACATCATGGCTACCCACAAACCCATTCCACGAAGGTACAGACATATTTTTATTTAGTCTATATTCCAAGAAAGAATTTTCAGATGATTCAGTGCATGTGGGTTTGGGGAAGGAGCGTCATTATTGTTAACAATCTTTTGGGGTAAGGGCAAAGGGGGAGCCAAGGGATGGTTGTGAAAATACGAAGCTGAGGGTCCATGACATAGGGGGCGGTACCTGCTTTCGGTTGGCTCTAAAGGATTATAATGGAGTCAATTGTTAGCTTCCAACGCAGACAAGGCCCCTCTACTACCGTGAGCGTATTCCTTTGCCTCAGGTACAATGGGGTAGCGCCTGAGCTGAATGCGCGAGCAGTCTAGGAATGATGTTCTAAACTCGAGTGCAACCATATTATTGACCAAACTAGGATCCACTAAGGTTAACTCAATATTATCCAATGGAGAGTTTGTAGATGTGCATCTCCTAGCCTTGATTATATCTTCCCTGATGATAGAGCGACACCCACGCAGGTGGCAAATCCAATGGATCGATTTATTGATTAATGAATCACTGGTTTCGTACCTGCTAGGGTCGGTGATTTTGGGAACATTAGCCATAAAGACTATGTTTGGAGATGTACTCACAGCCCTGGTTTGCTTTGGGCCTAGGGAAGATGTTTAGGGTCGAAGGGCACCAGTACTCTGTGATTTATGTAGTACGCTTAGAGAGGTAACAAGGGGCATGATCTATCTCTCCTCTCCGGGCCATGATGGGGGCTATTAGATGTGTAGTTACGTGCGGCTTCTATCCCCCCGATGGTCCACGCGTGACCCCCCCTGTGCCTGGAGAGTTCGTTTGATTGCCCCCCTGTAAATATGATGAGGTTCAGGCAGGATATAAGTTTTGACCGCCTTGGTTGGTTTTCTGATTAAGTGAAGAGGGAGCAGGTACAAGAAGTTCCATCAACATACTTCTCATCCTCACAATCTCCCCTCTAAGTTCCCCACCTCTACTAGATCCTCGAAAGAATGACTGCAAGAGCAGCAGTGTGTCGTCCTCGAACTAGCCAATGGTGGGGGTGTTAATGTGGGGGCAGCTGGATCACTAGGTGACGCAAGGGGAGCATATCTATTAGAACATAAAACATTGAGACCCACCTCACTTATCACCCTCTTCTCTGTCTGTACATCACCGAGATTGTGGACATGAAGTTCTGGGTCTAGCTGCAGCTGGTTCGCTGCCCCCCTTTTATCGCCCTGTTTTGTTCAATGGAACAATTGCGGAATTACTAATTTTTTGGGTTGGACTACAAGGGTGTTAGATATGGCTTCTACCACTTTAGTACCAGGGTCTTCGGTTAGAATATCTTTGCATTCCTGGATGACACTATCTATCCTATCCATTAGACAATTAGCTGCTGCGCTTTTAACTGTTTTTCTTTGCCTCTTTTTCTTACTTTGGACTGTTAGTGGCCCATTACCTCCCCCAACTCCCTCCATTGCTTTCCTCTTCCCGATTAATGATAATCAGTACCCCATAGGAGACAAAAACTAAGAGCCGTTACGCTGTAAATAGTACAAGAAAAACTTCCCAGCAAAACTCGTTAGGATTAATCCCACTCAAGGTACAAGGACAAGCTTAACAGAAGAAACAGTCAAAAATGGCACGCCAAGGAAACAAAAGGGAGACAAATACCGGAACAGATGTAGGGAACCTGGCCCAGCCCTGCCTCTGACTGTCTCGGACGGCCTCAGACGGCCCGCCCTTTGCCCAGGCTTCGCCCGGCACCCGCCCGCGTCCCGCGCAGCGCAGGCCGCAACTGTTTAAATGGGAGGTGGGGTCGGGTCCGGCGGCACAGTTCCAGGTGTGCAAGTTCTGTGGAGGCTCCTGGTCCTTGGAGTCCTCCGCTGGTAGAGCAGGCACGATTGTCTGGTGCTGGGTGGGGAAAAGGTGTCCTCCTGCTGCGGCTACAGTCTGCGAGTTGCCCCCTCACTCAAACGACCTCTGCGAGCGGCCCCCACAAAGCGGGGGCCGCAAGAGGTTAAATGGGAGGTGGAGGCGGGGCCGGCGGCTCAGTTCCAGGTGTGCAAGTTCCGTGGAGGCTCCTGGTCCTTGGAGTTCTCCGCTGGTAGAGCAGGCATGATTGTCCGGTGCTGGGTGGGGAAAAGGTGTCCCCCTGCTGAGGCTACAGTCTGCGAGTTGCCCCCTCACTAAAACGACCTCTGCGAGCGGCCCCCGTGAAGCTGGGGCCGCGAGGGGTTAAATGGGTGGTGGAGGCGTGGCCAGCGGCTCAGTTTCAGGTGTGCAAGTTCAGTGGAGGCTCCTGGTCCTTGGAGTCCTCCGCTGGTAGAGCAGGCACGATTGTCCGGTGCTGGGTGGGGAAAAGGTGTCCCCCCTGCTGCGGCTACAGTTTGCAAGTTTCCCCCTCACTCAAACGACCCCTGCGAGCAGCTCCCACGAAGCGGGGGCCGCAAGAGGTTAAATGGGAGGTGAAGGCGGGGCCGGCGGCTCAGTTTCAGGTGTGCAAGTTCCGTGGAGGCTCCTGGTCCTTGGAGTCCTCCGCTGGTAGAGCAGGCACGATTGTCCGGTGCTGGGTGGGGAAAAGGTGTCCCCCTGCTGCAGCTACAGTCTGCGAGTTGCCCCCTCACTCAAACGTCCTCTGCGAGCGGCTTACTTACATGGAGTCCTCTAATTCTCCTAGGCATCAGAATTAAAAGAAAAAAGTTCTGTTACCCAGTAAAGGCCTTAAAATCAATCAATCAATCAATCAGAAACATTTATAGAGTGCGCTACTCACCCGTGAAGGTCTCAAGGCGCTGAGAGGGGGGCGGGGGGTGCTGCTACTGCTCGAAAAGCCAGGTCTTGAGGTGTTTCCTGAAGGTGAGGTAGTCCTGGGTCATTCGTTGGTGTGCGGGGAGGGAGTTCCATGTTTTGGCTGGCGGGCGGGAGTGTAGAAAGAGAGGCGGTTATTGAGGTATTCGGGGCCTATGTCGTGGAGCACTTTGTGTGCGTGGGTGAGGAGCCTGAATGTGATCCTCTTGTTGACGGGGAGCCAGTGTAGGTTTCTCAGGTGGGTGGATATGTGGCTGTGGCGAGGGATGTCGAGGATGAGTCGTGCGGAGGCGTTCTGTATGTGTTGTAGTCGTTTCTGTAGTTTGGCGGTGGTTCCTGCGTATAGGGCGTTTCCGTAGTCCAGTCGGCTGGTGACGAGGGCCTGGGTGACCGTCTTTCTGGTTTCGGTGGGGATCCACCGGAAGATCTTTCGGAGCATGCGCAGGGTGTTGAAACATGATGACGAGACAGCGTTGACTTGCTTGGTCATCGTGAGGGAGGAGTCCAGGATGAATCCCAGGTTGCGTGCGTGGACCGGGGGTGTCGGCGCGGAGCCCAGAGATGGGGGCCACCAGAAGTCATCCCAGGCGGATGGGGATTGTCTGAGGATGAGGACCTCCGTCTTGTCTGAGTTCAGCTTCAGGCGGCTGAGCTTCATCCATTCTGTGACATCTTTCATTCCTTCCGTAGGTTGGTTTTAGCGGTGGCTGGGTCTTTGGTGAGGGAGAGTATCAGCTGGGTGTCGTCGGCGTAGAAGATGATGTTGATGTTGTGTTTGCGTGCGATGGCGGCGAGGGGACTCATGAGGGTCGGGCTGAGCGAGGAGCCTTGGAGTACGCCGTAGATGATCTCGGTGGCTTCTGAGCATAAGGGAGGGAGGCAGACTCTCTGGGTTCTGTCGGAGAGGAACGAGGTGATCCAGTCCAGGGCCTTTCCTTGGATCCCAGTGTTGTAAAGGAGGGTTATAAGGGTGCGATGGCATACGGTATCGAAGGCTGCCGAGAGGTCCAGGAGGATGAGGGTGGTTGTTTCTCCGATGTCCATCAGGGCCCTGATTTCGTCGGGGGCTGCTATGAGGGCAGTCTCGTGCTGTGGTTGGCAAGGAATCCGGACTGGGATGGGTCAGGTGAGTTGTTTGCCTTGAGGAAAGCATTCAGCTGTTTGTTGACGGTCTTCTCGATGACTTTGGCCGGGAAGGGAAGAAGAGAGATGGGGCGGAAGTTCTTGAGGTCTTTGGGGTCCGCTGTGGATTTCTTCAGCACGGCGTTGATTTCTGCGTGCTTCCAGCTCTTGGAAAAGGCGGCTGACGCAAACGAGATGTTTATGATGTTTCGGAGATGGGGTGCGATGATGGTGTCCGCTTTGTTGAAGATATGATGGGGGCATGTCAAGACCCACAAGAGGCAGCATAGAGAAAGTGGAATATAATCCCACAATGATCTTTTAGGGAGAAAAGCTAATATCACGACCCTAGCAAAAGGAGGATCGAGTGCAGTCAAAGCCCTTCCCACACAGACACAGCTGCAGTGATGTATGTACTGCATGTCTCTTGTTATGTGCAATTTTAATTGAGTCTCTTGGCCCTGTTTAGGAACGCAGTATTTACATACGAGTCAGGAATGGATAAAAGCAGAGTTAGTATGAGTAAACTACAAAGACTGATGCAGCTCACTTAGGGCCATATTATCAAGAAAGGGCAATACATTATCGCCGCTTTTATCTGCAGGAAACTGCCGATAAAGCGGCGATAATGGGCTTGATAATATGCCCTTGTGAATTCCCATAGAAGCCCAGGTTAACACCAGAACCTGGGCTTCTATGGGAATTCTCTAGGGCATATTATCAAGCCCATTATCGCCGCTTTATCAGCAGTTTCCTGCAGATAAAAGCGGCGATAATGTATTGCCCTTTCTTGATAATATGGCCCTAAGTCCTTGATATACTTATCCTATTTCTGAGCGCAGCACAGATTTTTACGTATGCTGTGTACTTTTCAGATAAGAGCATTTTTAACATATTTCTGTGGAATGTACAATTAATTTAAGAGAATTAATCAAGTGTGTCCATATCACAGCAATGTACAATACCTCCGAGGGGTGCTTGCTTGTGATATGCAATGAATATCTGTCCGGATATCACCGAAAAAGAGACTAATGTTACAAAGTGAATGTCCAATCAATGAAAACTAAACAGGACAGACAGTCGTGTTTCTTGCAACACAGAGATGTTATTCCTACCACAGCAGACTTTGTGGTAAGGTGCGCCTCCTGGTAGGAACTAACCGTATAGACAAGCCGAGCAAAGACTTGGCGGGAGACCCTATTCTTGATTTTTCAGCAGAATAAATGACGGTCCGCATAGCCTCCAGCCAAACAAGTGACCTCTTTAACCCCCGGGTACGATAGAGGGGGGCAGCACCGGTCAAGTAAAGCACAGTCACTGTCAGCGCTTACAAATGAGCTCTGGAGTTGTGTGCACTGTCAAAGCTCTCAATTGCGTGACCTGTCCTTTCAAATTAAACAAATTGTAGTGCTGTTTGCAGTGATCTCCTCATCTCTCCAGCTTAGCCCGCCAGGGCACCTTCACAAGCGTAGCCTCGCCTGAGCAGTCAGCAGAGTTGGAGCAGGCTCAGAGTCAGTCAGCAGTCACATGATGACGCGCTAAAATAATGAAATATTTTAGAAAAAAATGCCTGAAACTGTAGCAGAGAGAGTGATCCACGCTACGGGACAGCCTCATGAGGCTCTGCAGGCACCAGGCTCTCTTCAGCAGCTGGGCCCGGCCCGAACTCGAGCGGCATTACCTGATGAGAGGCTGCAGACTAGACACCAAATGGCTGCGCAACAGATAGCGGTGCGAGCAGCGGCCTAATCCGGTGAGGTCTGCCCACCGGGCAGATTGGGAGGGGGAGGGGCTGGCTGATTAGCCATCATTTTTCACATTAGGCTTATTTTGGGGATAGCCCATTTGTAGTCCATATAGGTGATAAAGTCAGGATCCAGGTGCCTCCAGCCACCGTTTTAGGTACTGGCAACCTGGTGGCTGGAGCGGTGTTGGAAGTAGTAATTTTTGTCAGGCTAGTTAGGGGCTTAAGTGTTCCTCCTCAAGGGCAGGATGGCAGGTGGAGACAGGGCCGGCCTTAGGCATGTGCAAGCTGTGCACCTGCACAGGGCCACCAAACGCCAGGGGCCACCACACCAATATATATCCTTAATATATTTATCCTCTGAGGATGGATACATATTTGTGTGGCGGCCCCTGGCAGGGATTTGGCGGCCTCCGGCTCAGTTCCACTTCTAAACACCCTGACCCCCCCCCCCCCCCCGCCCCCCCTCTTTACTGGCCGCCGCGCTCTGCCCCACCCGGACCCCCTCTTCCGGGGCCCCCTACCCACGCTCCCTGCCCAGGGCCACCATGACCCTAGAGCCGCCCCTGGTGGAGATTATAGAGTCCTTGAAGCGTCCGGCTCCTGAGTGATGGCGGGTGGCTGGACTTGCTAATGCAGGGTTGCAGCCGGCATCGCGGCTTGCACATCCCCAAAACGAGACAAGAAGCAAGAGGTAAGTAAGCGGGGGCTGCCCCTATGCCAGGAGAGCTGCCCCGATGTCTGTCTCTGAATCGTAGCCTGGCAGCAGTGAGGAGGTTCCGGTGATGTCGCGCAGAGGCGGGGCCCGTTGGAGAAGCGGGGTGCGTGTCCCTCCGTCTGGGCCTCAGCTTAATGATCGCAGTGCAGGAAAGAGCGGCCCGAGGCACGGGAGGCCCTGGCCGTGGGGGTGGGTCAAAGCGCAGGGAGGGGTGGGGGAGAAGAAGCAGGGGAGGTGTGGGGGCTTGGAGAAGGATCTCAGCTGGACTGAGCTGGAGCTGGGCCAGTTGCACGGGGAGGCTTTTCGGAGTTGTTGCTCCGGTCCTGTATTTGGGCAGGAGTGATGGGTAGAGGTATTCTGGAGGGGCAAGGCTTGACGCAAGGGGTACGGGGGAGGGGGAACAATGGGGAAGGGTTCCAGGGGTGAGGGGATGTCTTCAAGGAGGGCAGGAGAGGGGGAGGAGGCCAGGTTAGTCAGGGGGGCATTATTTCGGTCGGATTGGACCCAGCAGAGGGCAGTCAGGACTGGGAGGGCCTGGATATTGTCCAGTCTTGGCAAGAAGAGGTGAGTGGGTTAGATAGGGTAGGGCAGGTGGACGCCCCCATGGCAAAAGGTGGGTCTTTGGGCCGGGAGGCCAGGGGTTTGAGGCTGGAAAGGCAGGGGGACAGCAGGGGGTGGGGTTGGCACAAGGTAGGGGTTTTTTGGGTCTAGGAGCTAGCCCCAGCTGTGCACAGGCTTGGGTGGCCAAAGGGGCTCGAATGGAGTGAGGATGAAGAGGAAGGGACCAGTGGGGGAGCATTAGATTTAAGCAGGGTGGGGCATGGGTGGGCAGCGAGTACCCTGGGGGTAGGGAGGAAGAGGAGCTGGGGTGTGAGGAATGGGGTAGGTAGGCCCAGCACACCAGACCAGTCAATTTTTATTGCAGGCGGAGGAGCTGCGCCAGGAGAAAGACTTGGCCGAGCTTGGAGTGGCTCAAAGGCACCGGAGCGAAGGGAGGGTGGAGCCTCATGCGGCGTGCCAAGTATCGGCATGGGACCTCGTGCAGCCAGCAGAAGTAGCCCCAAGCAGTCTCACTGGCCCCAACACCCGATGGACCTCATTGGTCCGTGGGGCAACAAGGCAGCTGGAATACGTCTTTCATGGAGGCTGGTGGGTATAGGAGGGTGCAGTCCGCTCCCCCAGTGGAGCGGGGGCATATGGGGCAACAGAAGGTTTGTCAGGTGGGGCAGGAAGAATTGGATTATGATGAGGATAGCTTGGAAGAGGGCAAATTGAGAGAGGGCAATGAGAGGGTTGAGGCGGGCAGAGTAATGTGTCTACTAATGTGTTAAGGGTGGTAAATGGCCAGCGGAATGGGTGGGGCGGGCGTTCAGAGGTGCACAGACTGCAGCTCCCAGGGCAAGGCGGACAGCAGCACAGCGGGTACCCTCCTTGAAGCCAGGTAAAATGCAGGAATTGGGTATGAAGCCAAAGATGGTGTCGGTGGGGAGTGGTGGGGGGGAAGGGGTTGGGGGAGGGGTGCTTACAAATAGGCAAGTATGTATTGGATGTGGGGGTAGGCATGTAGGACTCAGGTAAGGTGCCTGTGACTGCGTTAGAGGACACTAAGGCAAAGGCAATAGGCGACGCGTGGGACAAAACTATAGCAGGGAAGACTGATACATTAAAAAGCAAAGAGTTGAAGAGTAAAAAATTGCCTTACATAGGAGTGACAAAACCGTTGGGCGCGCACTTAATGTTGGCAACAAAAGAGAGGATTTGGAAAGTTGAGTATATTGAAATGCTGAAGTTGTTGTACATAGATGTGTGCGCCAAAGCGGGTTCAAAAGAGGAAGAGTATGAATTCGCCAAGAGGCCACGGGTGCCACTCACCATTGAGAATTGGACAGCAGCATTTTTAATATACGCCAGTGTGTATAGTGAGAAGTATCCGGAACGCTGCGTTGCCCTGTTTAAATACATGGAGGTGACACGGACGGCACAGATCACGTGGGGCAGATACGCATGGGCACAATATGATGAGGAATTTCGGGCAATCATTGCTTCAGACACAAAGACAAAATGAGGAGAGCTAGATACCGAACTTTGGCAGCACAAAATGGGGGGGGTCGAGGGCTGGGAAAACAGACTTTACAGCCCGCGGGCTCCCTATAGTTTATAGGCCCTTTCAAGAGAAGCCCTCCCGGGGATACACTTCTAAAATAACCCCTGATCACCCCCTTGGGAGCTTGGAACGAGCAGATAGGCTTTTCTCAGAGGCAGTGTGTAAAGCATTTGTGAACACATAAAGTAATACAGTGAAAACACTACAAATGGACACCACACCAGTTTAAAAAAATAAGTAATCTTTATCTAAACCAAACAAGACCAAAATGACAAAAATCCACAATACAGTAATAGAAATATGACTTTCAAATGGTAGAAATAGTTCAGTTCAAAGCCATTTGCAGATGCAACACTTTTTACACAAAGTACCTTGGATGCATCATGCATAAAACAAAAAGAGCTGCAGGGAAGGTGATGCAATGGTTCCTTACACTAAGGGAAGGTGATGTGTTGATACCTTGCTCTGGTGGAGGTGATGCGTTGGTTCCTTACTGCTGCGCTGGGGAGGTGATGCGTCAATTCCTTACCAGAGAGGAGGTGATGCATTGGTTTCTTACTGCATGGGGAGGTAATGTGTTGGTTTCTTACTGCATCCCCCAATGATGCAACAGACTTGTTGCCTCAATGTGATGCAACAAGTCGAGACAATGCGTGGATCCTTGCAGCCGCACAGCAAGCCTTGCGTCGGAATTGGCACAATGCTCTCAGACTTCAGAGACCGGTGCACTGGATGCAGGGTGCAGCGATTTCTCAAGCCAATGGCAGGCGCTGTGATGATTTCTTCGGCGATGTGTCGGAAACAGGAGTGCATGCTTCACGCTTCTCGAAGTTGTGTTACCTTTTCTAGCTCTCAGTGGCAAACAGCTTCCAGAAGTCCAAAACAACAGCAGGCACTTCTTGGCAGGTCAGAATACCCAGCAAAGGAAATTCAGGGGAGCTGGGGGTGAAGACTTTGTGTCCCTGAGATTTCAGAACATGAGGCAAGCTCAGTTTCAAGCCCTTGGAGATCTTCCTCAAGCAGGGGACAGAGGAAAGTCCTTTTCCCTTTTCTTGGCAGGAAGTAGCCACTGCAGGCCAACTCCAGACAGCAAACAGTACAGGGACATTATTCCTCCTTAGTTTCTCCAGCTCTTCTCCTTGGCAAAGGTTCCTCTTGATTTCCCACAAGTGATCTAAAAGTCTGGGGTCGGGCCCCTCTTTTTATACAGTAAGTCTCTTTGTTCTCTGAAGGTAGAGAGTTTCTGTGCACAGCCAGAACCAGTTCTGTCCTCACTGGTGCAGTTTCCTGGTAGGAGGTGGGGACAGCATTGTGGAAGGCAGACCATGATCATTCAGGTGAAAGGAAAGCTCCTTCCCCTACCCTAAATGCAACCCAGGTCTATTCAGCCCTGTCCTTACTCAGCCAGACTCTCTGACGCCACTGTACCCCCCGCCCAAGCCCCTGTCACACTAAAGCCAGACGGTCAATACACATCCTGGCAAAAGCACACTGGATGGCTAAGAAAGAAAATATCTACTTTCTAAAAGTGGTATTTTCAAACACAGAATGTAAAAATCCCCCTCACTAAAATGTGCATCTTAACATTCTGAGTTCAGGCATATCAAACTTTATTTTTCTATCTTGTTACCAGGGATAGTTATGTTTATAAAATGTTATAAGGAAACTCCCCATTCCATCCTATGGGAAAAGATAGCCTTGCAATAGTGAAAAACGAAATTGGCAGTATTTCACTATCAGGACATGCCAAACACACAGGGCATGTCTTACCTTTCATATACACTGCACCCTGCCCACAGGGGTACCTTGGGCCTACCTTAGGGGTGACTATAATATAAGAAAAGGGAAGGTTAGGGCCTGACAAGGGGCGCACTTGCCAAGTTGACATGGCAGTACTAGACTGCACACAGGCGATGCAATGGCAGGCCTGAGTTACATTTACAGGCTGCTTATGTGGGTGGCACAATCAGTGCTGCAGGCACACCAGCAGCATTAGACTTACAGGCCCTGGGCACATCCAGTTCACTGTACTTAGGACTGACTAGTAAGTCAAATATGCCAAGCAAGGAATCACCAATACATAACAACAATTTACAGGGATAGCATATGCACTTTAGCACTGATCAGCAGTGGTAAAGTGCCCAGAGTCCTAAAACCAAAAATAAACAGGTCAGAAACAGAAGGCCAAAAAGAAAAAAGTCTAGGGATAAACCCGCTGAAAAAGTCAGGTCTAACACATATTCAATAATGGTTTATTTATTTATTTATTATTTATTTATGACATTTGATTAAGCGCGAACAAATGCCCGTGGGCGTCTCGGCGCTGCAACATCTGCAATAATTCTCCCGCTGCGGAAAGTGTGTTCAAGTGTTACTGGTTAAACAGCCAGGTCTTCAGCTGTTTACGGAAGGACCATAGAGTGGGACTGGTCCTGATTGACTGGGGTAAGGTATTCCACAATTTAGGTGCCGAGACCAGGAACCTACGGTCTCCCCAAGAAACAGTTTTGGTGCGGGAGACCACTAGATCGTTGAGGGTGGTGGAACGAAGCGATCTGGATGGACAATAGGGGATCAATTGTTCTTTGAGAAACGAGGGTCCCTGTTCATGCAGTGCCTTGTATACAATGCAGAGAGTCTTGAACTTAATCCTGCTTCTGATAGGGAGCTAATGAAAGTTTCTGATTGTATCAGTCGCAGACTTGTATTTGGGAATTCTGGCGAGTAGTCTTGCTGCTGAGTTTTGAACGGTCTGCATTTTTTTGATTACCCTAACCTGAGCATTTGCAAAAAGACCATTACAGTAGTCCAAAGTGGACAACACTAGAGAGGTCACCAAGGTTTTACCGGCAGTTTCAGGAAGGAAGGGGATGATTTTCTTTATTAAGCGTAATTTATGGAAGGCTGAGGAGGCTGTTTGGTTGGCATGGGAGACGAAGTTGAGGTGGTCGTCAAAGACAACTCCCAGATTCCTTACCTTAATGGCAGGTTTAGGCGGGGTTCCAAAAGCCACGGGCCACCAGGCGGGAGACCAGATTGGAGTAAGTTGTCCAAATATGACAACCTCCGTCTTTTCGGAGTTGAGTTTTAGACAATTGGAGGCCATCCAGTCCCCAATTGCCAACATTCCTTCTTTAAAACTCTCGGCCACCTTGCCACTGTTATTTTTAATGGCCAGGACTAACTGCGTGCCATCCGCATAAGATAAGGTTGAACTAATAATTGCCACACACATCTGCCCTATAGTTTTAAACAGCTGTGTGCCTGAGAGTGCCCTGATGACTGCGTTCCACTTCTCTATGCCAAGTACCGAAGTCACCTAGATTTCTCCACCACTCACTCACTTCATCAGTGCTTGCTGCTCTGACAACTGTTTCTCATACTGCTTGCCAAAAGATTCAGGTTGGAGCGTCAACGAGGTCCCCACTGAGCGCTAATGTTGCACAGTGGGCCTCGCACTCCCTTTTCAAACACCTCAGGTTTCATTAATTGAGTGTGAGTCCCATCTTTTGGAGCGCTTAGTGATCTATTATCGTAAATGTTACTTTGTCCCAGAGAATTGTGTTGTCTCGTGAAAAATGTAAGCATCAACATTCGGTTTTGAAGGATTGATGCCCCGGTGTTATCTGTTCACCAGCACTTAAACAAACATTAAAGCCCTAGCACTAGCTCTTCAGCTGATGTGCATTGTATCTGCAGCTTCCTTCTTTTTGGTATGTGTAATTTTCTTGCTTGTGTGGTGTACCTTGGTGGGCTAACGAGAATGTGCCTGCTGCAATCATCTCTGTGTAAATTGCATTTCACATCCAGTCATAGCTCAGAAGTGACTCTTTGTCATGTGTGATGGGCAATGCATGGTGGGTATTTTTAAGCCAGTCATTAGTGGAAACAAATTGAAACTACAATAGCCATAATAAAGTTTAATGTTGTATAAAATGCAAGATTGATAGAAGGTGTCACACATGACTTGGGACTGCTTCCTCCTAGGTGTCTTTACTCTCTTGAAAACAATGATATTAGTACCCTTGAGTGGGGTAATTATAAAAGGCATTGTTCAAAGGTCCATTTGTGGTGTACCTTTTTTAGTTAGCGTCATTGAACTCTGCAGGGAATGCTGCATTTGATCGTGTCTGGTGGAGCGAGCAGGTCTGAGAAAGCTGTGGCTGCAGCCAACACATTGCACTTGAGTAAGGGGATCCTTACTCTGAAACATATTCACTGATGGCTGAACTAGGAACTGGAGCACACATCTGCCCAAAGGTTGTAAGCAGGGCTCCATAGATAATGGGCCATATCACACACTTCTGCTGTGCCCATGGGGGCTCCAGACGATGGCAGAACGCTGAAACTCTGCTGCTATTGAACATATGTGTATTTTGGAGGTGGTATGGCAAGTGTATGGTTAGGCAGTTACTCGTTTACTGGTGAGAATGTTAATGCCCATTTGTCATTGTATTGCAGTGGGTAGACGAGGTTTGGCAATACACCACTAAAGACAAGAGTACTGCCGCAGTGACGCTGCATCCAGAAGGCAAGTCCTTGGAGCTCAGATTTGCATGCTATTGAGCAGCTGTTATTAGAGCTGGCCATCGCTGTCCAAAGCACTCAATATTATTTATAAGTAGATGAAGTTCTCTTTTATTTTCTTTATTCCACTGGACATACATAGCCAAATACAGTAGCGGCTTGCAAGGAACAGTGGTGGTAGGGCGGAGAAACTAAATATTTTTTATTTTTAAAAACACTTACCTTCTCACATCTGCCATCTTTCCTCCATCATTGCTTCGCTTCCTGACGAGCCCCGGAAAGAGGAAACACAGAAGCTCCCCCAAGCCAATCACAGCTTTGTGATTGGTTTGAGCGCTATGGTTTGGCGTTCAGACTGGGATCCTATTTATGTTCTCCACCCAGGCTGTGTATTACAGCCCGGTGGAGAACAATCTAAGTGTGCATGGCCAAGGACGACCAGCCAAACAGTCATGTGCACTTAAGTGCATGAACCACTCCTCCCCCTGTGGCACCATCCCCATCTGCTCTAACCCAGCCCCGTAGCCACAAAAAATAATATTATAATAACAATGTTATTATCATTTTTTTTCCCTTTTTCCTGCTCTGAGAGCAGTGGAGCGATGCTCCTCCACCTTAGTGGAGGAGCTGCTCCCTAGTCAGTATCCCAAAACCCATGTTCTGTAAGTAGGAGCAGAATAAATCAGTTGCAGAATCACACACTCACCAGCAGCAGTACTCAAGCCGAATCACACACTCACCAGCAGCAACCACACACTCACCAGCAGCAATACTCAAGCAGAATCACACACTCACCAGCAGCAGTACTCAAGCAGAATCACACACTCACCAGCAGCAACCACACACTCACCAGCAGCAATACTCAAGCAGAATCACACACTCACCAGCAGCAGTACTCAAACAGAACCACACACTCACCAGCAGCAGTACTCAAGCAGAATCACACACTCACCAGCAGCAGTACTCAAACACAGAGAACATGTGCATCACATGGGAGAAAGGTGCAAGGCTACCTCACATACAGAGCAGAAAGAATAGGCGCACCACACCAGTCTGGTGCGAGTTGGCCTAAGTCACAGAACAGGTACTTGCTTTTTATGAGCTAACCAATGACATGGGATAAAATGTCATATTTGCACCTTCCAACACTCTGCTACGGAAACTTTCGATTTCGACAATCTCACTCAATTTGATCCCAGTGCTCCGGACAACACAATTGGACCTGGGTATTTACAGCTCTATTTTCTGACAGTGATGGTGGGTGTACTGAACTGCACAGAAAAGAACTTCCCATTGACCCCCGTGCCTCGTTCTGACTCTAACCCCTTACATTTGTACTTGTCTTTATTGATACCCCTTACATTTTTAGTATTTGAATGAGCCAAGAAGCTGGGTACTAGAAGACTTCCGGGTCTTAGCCGGTATTTCTACCTTGATTCTTGAACGCCCGCACGTACATCGAACCAATGACTTTGGTCTCGCGAAGCACACCGGACACGGCTCCTAGACTGCAGATCGGACTGGACGATTAGCAGGTCCTCTCATTTCCCTCAATGAGATTTCGCACTTACATGGGACACTCTCTACTTGGGACCAACTTTACATTGTGCGTCCCTGACACAACAAAATAAAATATGTTGCTACAAATACCAGCTCTATTATAATTATTGCCCTGAAGAAGCTCGCTCTACGGGCGAAACACGTTGGCTGATGTTGATCCTGTGCATACTGAACACATCTGGCAAATAAAGGAAAACTTCAACACAAAAATGTTCTCGTCAACTTAATATGCACATTTGATCTGTTTTTTGTATGTTGCCTCTCATCCACAAATGATTGCCCTTACATTTTTACTGGTATTTATGGATACCCCTCTTTACCAATGCCCGACTGATACAAGTACTGCCTCACTAGAACCCAGGAGGGGGCGCTGTTCTACCACTTGTGGTCACCAGGTACAGGACACTTTATCTGGGTTACGTGCCAGGATGCCAGCCAGCCGTGTTAGAGGCAAAGATTTCAGGTGGAAGTGAGGGCGCTGCGTGGGCAGCTCTCACCTCCAGACAGGATGTAAGAGCGGCCAGCGGGGGCTTTTCTGCAGTTTCGGTGTTTGTAACTGCCACATCTACGCAGTTACTCATAAAGCACCTAACCCCTTTCCTACCACAAACAAGCCTACGATAACCACCATTATTTTTCTCAAAATGCCCCGAGTGTCGCATCTGCTGTCAAACCACATCTATACTTTGTCAGTGAATAGTTTGTAAACAAGCATTTGCAATGCAATCAGTCTCGCCTTTGGGACCTCAAAAGTATTTCGCCATGCGGCACATTATCCTGGGTGTTATATATGTTGCTCTCATTTAGCCGTGCACAATGCCCAGTACCTGTTACACAAATGTGCCAAGGTTTCAAATTGCTATGTGTGATATTTTCATAATTTTTTCTGTAACTATGAGTGACATTTTAACGAGTATGAGTGACATTTTCTCGCAAGCAAAATCAAACAATGAAGGCAAGGGAATCATATAAACAGCAGAAATTACACAAATTTGAGCATAGTTTCTAATGTTTCAGATTTCGTATGTGTGACATTTTCATAGATTTAGTGGATTTATGAGAATCATTCAACGACTAAATGTGTGACATTTAGAGTGGCCTTTTCTAGCGACCAAAATCATGCAATGAAGTCCATGGAAACATACTTCACCTTTTTATTTTTAAATAAAGTTGTTCTATGATTAAAAATGCATAACGTATTCTGTATGCTACCCATCTTATCATTAGCCTGTGGGTCTAGGCAAAGAAATATCTTAATAAAGAATATTGGTGTAAAACATCCTTGTTGCTTTCCAAACAGTGCATTTACAGCTGGCAGCCGAGTGGGGCTCTTTAGGCAGATGTGTTAGATACATCCAAGCATAGACAAGCGAATGCACAGCACCCGCTGCTTACAATATTAAGCGGGAAAGTCAATTAAGTCTGTGAAGTCCGAAATGCGCCTCATCGTTAAAGATATTTACAACAAGGGGTGGTGAGGGACAGAGTCTCTGAATTAAGCAGAAAGCTCTCACCCAGTCAAGAGATCAGGGCTAGATCCAACACCGTTTTTTAGCTCACTGCACCATCCCAGTTTCAGAACCTGGCTGTATGCAAATTAGTCTGTTCCTGTCCCAGTGCATGATGGGAACAGGGCAAACCAAACTACAAAAGCCAATTCTTACACTGGGAGGGAAACAAGCTCCCGGGGACCGGTTTCTGGCATTACAGCCGTCTTCGGCCCGGTTTGCTTGAATCCTGATGGTGCAATGAGCAAGGGTCTCACATCTGAGAATACCCTTCCACGCTTAGGGTGGACAAAAATATTTACAACAAGGGGTGGTGAGGGACAGAGTCTCTGAATTAAGCAGAAAGCTCTCACCCAGTCAAGAGATCAGGGCTAGATCCAACACCGTTTTTTGGCTCACTGCACCATCCCAGTTTCAGAACCTGGCTGTATGCAAATTAGTCTGTTCCTGTCCCAGTGCATGATGGGAACAGGGCAAACCAAACTACAAAAGCCAATTCTTACACTGGGAGGGAAACAAGCTCCCGGGGACCGGTTTCTGGCATTACAGCCGTCTTCGGCCCGGTTTGCTTGAATCCTGATGGTGCAATGAGCAAGGGTCTCACATCTGAGAATACCCTTCCACGCTTAGGGTGGACAAAAATATTTACAACAAGGGGTGGTGAGGGACAGAGTCTCTGAATTAAGCAGAAAGCTCTCACCCAGTCAAGAGATCAGGGCTAGATCCAACACCGTTTTTTAGCTCACTGCACCATCCCAGTTTCAGAACCTGGCTGTATGCAAATTAGTCTGTTCCTGTCCCAGTGCATGATGGGAACAGGGCAAACCAAACTACAAAAGCCAATTCTTACACTGGGAGGGAAACAAGCTCCCGGGGACCGGTTTCTGGCATTACAGCCGTCTTCGGCCCGGTTTGCTTGAATCCTGATGGTGCAATGAGCAAGGGTCTCACATCTGAGAATACCCTTCCACGCTTAGGGTGGACAAAAATATTTACAACAAGGGGTGGGTAAGAGTGGTCTGCTCAATTCAGACACTCTGTTCATCACCACCCCCTTTTGTAAATCGATTTTGGCCACTATAGGTGTGGCAGGGTATACTCAGACATGAGTCCCTTTCTCACTGCTCCATCAGGATTCAAGCAAGCCGGGCCGAAGAGGCTGAAATGCTAGAAACCGGTCCCCGGTAGCTTGTCTCCTTTCTGGTAAAGAATTGGCTTGGTAGTTCAGTCTGCCCTGTTCCCATGATGCACTGGGCCAGGGACAGACTGATTTGCATATAGCCAGGTTCTGAGCTGGGATGGGGCAGTGAGATAAATAACGGTGATGGATCAAGCCCTGATCTTTGGACTGGGTAAGAGTGGTCTGCTCAATTCAGACACTCTGTTCATCACCACCCCCTTTTGTAAATCGATTTTGGCCACTATAGGTGTGGCAGGGTATACTCAGACATGAGTCCCTTTCTCACTGCTCCATCAGGATTCAAGCAAGCCGGGCCGAAGAGGCTGAAATGCCAGAAACCGGTCCCCGGTAGCTTGTCTCCTTTCTGGTAAAGAATTGGCTTGGTAGTTCAGTCTGCCCTGTTCCCATGATGCACTGGGCCAGGGACAGACTGATTTGCATATAGCCAGGTTCTGAGCTGGGATGGGGCAGTGAGATAAATAACGGTGATGGATCAAGCCCTGATCTTTGGACTGGGTAAGAGTGGTCTGCTCAATTCAGACACTCTGTTCATCACCACCCCCTTTTGTAAATCGATTTTGGCCACTATAGGTGTGGCAGGGTATACTCAGACATGAGTCCCTTTCTCACTGCTCCATCAGGATTCAAGCAAGCCGGGCCGAAGAGGCTGAAATGCCAGAAACCGGTCCCCGGTAGCTTGTCTCCTTTCTGGTAAAGAATTGGCTTGGTAGTTCAGTCTGCCCTGTTCCCATGATGCACTGGGCCAGGGACAGACTGATTTGCATATAGCCAGGTTCTGAGCTGGGATGGGGCAGTGAGATAAATAACGGTGATGGATCAAGCCCTGATCTTTGGACTGGGTAAGAGTGGTCTGCTCAATTCAGACACTCTGTTCATCACCACCCCCTTTTGTAAATCGATTTTGGCCACTATAGGTGTGGCAGGGTATACTCAGACATGAGTCCCTTTCTCACTGCTCCATCAGGATTCAAGCAAGCCGGGCCGAAGAGGCTGAAATGCCAGAAACCGGTCCCCGGTAGCTTGTCTCCTTTCTGGTAAAGAATTGGCTTGGTAGTTCAGTCTGCCCTGTTCCCATGATGCACTGGGGCAGGGACAGACTGATTTGCATATAGCCAGGTTCTGAGCTGGGATGGGGCAGTGAGATAAATAACGGTGATGGATCAAGCCCTGATCTTTGGACTGGGTAAGAGTGGTCTGCTCAATTCAGACACTCTGTTCATCACCACCCCCTTTTGTAAATCATCGTTAAAGATGCCTTTGTCTAACGTCTACAGTGACAAGGCTGCTTCCACCTCTACGGGGAGGCCATCTTCACAGCAAATAAGGAGACTGCTCTTGTGCAACGGTTATTTCAATGTCCAACACACCGGTCTATTGGCCATATTATCAAGCCCATTATCGCCGCTTCAGCGGGAGTTTCCTGACGATAAAAGCAGCGATAATGTATCGCCCTTTCTTGATGATATGGCCCTGGATGCTGTAAATTCCAGGGGGCAGATTTACAAGCCTCTTGCGCCAATTTTGCGTAACTTTCCCCATGTTAAAAGTGACGCCAAAGTAGCTCAAGGGGCTCTTAAATCTGCCCCCTGATTTTCATTGACAGGTGTGAGGGAAAAGTGATATTTTTTCCAGTTTTATATAACAAGCACTCTGCCAAGACCATAAAGGCTACTTACATGAGCACTAAATTACATTACACAAGGTCAGATTCGTAATTTTGTAAGCACGGGGAGATTTAGTGATCTGCTCAGAATCACAGGATGTTGAGCAGGCGCCGGGACTCGAGCCGGGATCCCAGTTCCAAAGTTGACGGCTCTGCATCTTCTCTCCAAGTGCATTCTGTTGAGGTTGGTGCTCAAATATTTTACTATGATGTATCAATAACTACATAAAAAAGAGTATCATCCGTCTCTTAAAATACAATGTATTTTCTGCAAGTCCGCGTGCTTTGGTATACTTGCCATCTGTCTCAATTCAACTGAGCAACGCCCTGATTGAAAAAGGTTGAACTCAATTGTCTCTATGTAAGAGGCAAGAAAGTCCTACGTGTAAATGAGGGCTGCATGTCCTTTCTCTCACCACCTGTCAACGGAGGCTGTGAGATTAATTTGTGAAGTCTTGCAATCAAAAAGAGAGAGAGGAACTAGAACAGCTAGTTCGTTTCCCCTGGGGTTAAATGAGTAAACAACAAGAACTAGCTGTTAAGGTAGTGTTTTGCGTACTATGTGTATAGTCTCCCACGTCCAGTGTGGTCGACTAGTTTCAGCCAGGCCTTCTATTTAAACTGGCTTTTATCAGGACCTTCTATGTGTGGGTGTATTTACAGGGATATATTTGATTCAGTACCCTGAATGTGTGGCACACGCTAAGGTGCTTTATGTGTGAGAGGGGTTTCCTCTCAGTTCGTACTCCTATCTACAGGGGAAAAACTCCAAGGATCTTCTTCTGGTAGGTCGGGACTGTATGCACTATGCTATGGTCTCCTGACCCGCAGAACCATCTGTCGACAGGTGGTTCAGCGGGTCAGGAATCATATATCAGGAATCATATATATCCCTGTAAATACACTCACAGATAGAAGGTCCTGATGAAAGCCAGTTTAAATAGAAGGCCTGGCTGAAACTAGTCGACCACACTGGACGTGGGAGACCATAAGTCTACCCCTACACGTCCTTAGCCTTTGTTTTTAATTTCTGCCAATAAACTTACTACTTTGGGACCCCAAGGACAGCATTTTAAACCAAACACAGCACATTAGCACAGCACACTCACGCTCCAAAAACCACAGTAGCCTGACGTCAGAGCAAACCTGAGGCGCACTCGGTGCCTCGGGTGGTGCCCGATGATGAAGCATGCCACCAACTAGGCTGGTGGGAGAGGGCCTTCGTAACAAACCAAATGGTTTCCCATACCATACACATAGTATGTAAAACACTACCTTAATAGCTAGTTCTTGTTGTTTACTCAGATTAATTTGTGAAACATAAGTAGAGAGGCTCAACATTTGAGCTGCCTAGTCTTCATTCTGCTCAGTGTTTCCTTCTTCTATCAACTTACATATCCTATCACTCTAGCTCATTCTTACAGGTTCTTTTTCATTTGCGCTTTCTCACTTTGTCACTGTTTCCTGCACGGTTTTCTGTATTTCTCTTCATTCTGTTTTTCTCGCTTTTCTGTCTTTCACTTTCTTGCTCTTGGTCAAAACTCTGAAGAAGAAAAATAAGAATTCTGAATTCTTGGCCAACGCATCGGGTGGTTTTAGAAGTACAAGTCAAGCTTACTTATGGTGAACGAGGGATAGAACTCACGCCCAAGACTTGGGATGCAAAGGTAGTCTGGTTTTTTAGAGGAAAAATACTTCACAGAATATTATTTAACATTCCACAATGATTTGATCGTTTGTAGCAAGCCAGTATCTTTTAGAAGTATCTAGGGTTGGCTGCAGGTCTCGGTGGCACACCTGTGAGCTATGGGTCCGAAAAGAAGTAAGGATAATTCACCACCTCAAGCTTTCATCCTCAAATGTTGATTCATTGACCTACTCTAATAGGGTGAAAGAAACACATGTTGAGTAGTACTCTATACCATGGATACGTAGTACAAGACAGACATAGGTATGGTGTCTTGGGACCTTCCTACCCTCGTGCGACTCACCCGCTACTCCATTGCTACTGATAGCTACGCCACTGGCATTCATGCGTTGCACCATTTGCTCACCCTTTGCTCATCTGAATGATCCGATATTACACAAATTGGCACCGTTTTTTTCATCAATTTTAAATTGTTTGAGTTAGAAAATCACACACCCTTGCCTAATGGCACCAATGGTGGCTGGAAAAAGTTCACACACATCTCTCTACAAGGCCCAGGATTACGCAGCTCATCAGCTGCTCAGCGGGGGCAGCCTCAGGGAATCGGCCAAGCAATTCCGTCACACACCCGGGTGACTAATCCATAGGGACAGTGCTGGCAACACCGGCTACAGGCATCAGCAGGCAGCAACTGTTGTGCCAGGACAGTAACTACACCAGAAAGGAAAAAAACACAGTTTTCCTCCTCGTTCACGGCTTACCATGCTCCCTCTGTCCCCTACTCCTAGAGACACTGGGGGTGGAGGGGCTTTAAAATAATGCCCATGCCTCCCCAAACCACAGGCACTCCAGTGTGAAGACAGCCTGAAAGACAGGAGGCACTGCCTCATCTTTTATTGTTTATTTGGTGCGCGGAAGACTGCCTTCGCTTGAAGCCGCCCCTACTGAGCCATTGAAAGGGGCCATTGCTCGGGAGCACGTGGCTAGGCCAGTGAGGGGGGGCAAGGTGCCGGCGTGCGTGCAGATTGGACAGCCACAGAACCCTCAATTACTACTCCCTCCCCCCACCATTCCTTTAATAAATTAGCGGCACGCACCAGTTGAGCATGAGCCCACCAATCACCACAAAGAGCGGCGCTGGCCGGCCTTTAAAACAAGCATTTGCAATGCATTAGGACTCACATTTATGCAAGACCTATTGCATTGGAAACGGGAGTGCGGGAGAGCGAAAAGGCACGAACAAGAGTGCGGTGGGAGGGTGTGGGGGGCTGAAGTCACGGACTGCGGAAGGGGCGGGGGCACGAGAAGAAAATAGTGTTTGAAGTAAAGGGGCCAGTAGCCATGGAAGGATACTAATGATGTGTAAACAAATGGAGAAAGCAAGGATTATATTTGGGGGGCATCCCTATCCCCAAGATAACATTAAAAAAAACACGAACCCACTTGGGAGTTTACGAACCCACTAGTAAAGACGACTCAGTTATGATTTTCGAGTGCCAGAACCCACTAGGTTTGTAAAATGATTGCTCACCCACCAACCTAGCTGGTGGCATGCTTCATCATAGGGTTCCCAACTGGGTAGCTGACTGCCACCCAGTTGTGCTACAATGCCTGGAATACAGCGGAGCGGGATTGGTATTGTGTGAAGAAGTAGTGCTGGAAAAGTGGTACAGATTAAAAATGTCTCTGGGAATCCTTACTGACCGATTATTTTTATTCCCAGCTTTTTTTTTTTTGGGCTGTTGGGAACCCTGTGATTAAGCATACCACCAACTAGGTTGGTGGGTGAGGGTTCTTTTTACTAACCTAGTGGGTTTCAGGCACTCAAAAATCATAACTGAGTCGTCTTTATTAGTGGGTCCGTGCACTTTGTTTTTTAAAGGATAGTAATGATGACATGGCCGTCGTGAGAAGGGACTAACAGGCCTAAAACCAATTGGAAGGCAGCATTTAAGTCAATGAAAAAGATTGTCTGAGAATGGTTGGAGCTTCCACAAAGCTTCCACGCTGTACTGAATACTGCATGCCTCGGAAAGCGAGCAGCGCATGCGCTGCAACGCTAGGCTCGACCTAAAAATATATGTGCCGGGCCCAAAGTATTTATTTTTCGCACGCCCACAGCCAAGAAGCAATTCTGTCTAGTCTTGATTCCTTCTTTTTTTTTATTGGCATTTTCAAATATGAAAACATACAAACATGAGGTAATCAGAAAGAAAAAGAAAAATAACAAAAAAAAAGACATCGACCACTACACCACAGCATTCGCTCTCCCATCACTTTGCAATGACATTGTAGCCCCTAACAGTGTGGCGCACATTACATCAAAGCTTACTCGCATTGGTCTGATGATTGCGATTTTAGGTAGTCAATTAGATACAACCAGTAGTGTTTGGGACGTGATCTGGCTGGGAGTTCCTCCTCATATGTCGCTAGGGTATCTCTGCAATAAGCTAGGTCTTCTATCCATTGCCTTAGCATTGGGCATCCATTCCATTTGAGCGAGATTCTACGCTTTGCCAATAACAGCGCTATAACACAGAATTTGCGTTTCCTTGCCCGAATATGAGGGACTATGCCCAGCAGACAGGTACGTATCATACATTCAATGGTTACATTCAACATAACACTTAAGGCCCCCGTCACCTGAATCCAGTAGTTCGCAACTTTCGGGCAATCCCATGCCAGATGAATAAAACCAGCATCTTCCATTTTACATCTTTTACATCTGGAATCTGCACATAAACCATATCTATAGAGCCGTTGTGGTGTATAGTACATTTGGTCTAAGTATTTGTAGTGAATTATCCTCAAATTGCCATTTGGCGTTAACATATTGGTCAGCATACATGTTGTGGACCATTCTTCTACAGATAGTGGTGTGGTCAGGGCACCGTTCCATTTATTCCTCATTTTCTCAGTGTTACCCGGAATATCCTCATGCAATCTAATATATAGGTTAGAGACAATGTGGTTCGCAGTGGGTGCCGTTAATAGAAACTGCAGGGAGGACATTTGCTGGGGTTCTACAGGATATGTCGGGTATAGTTCTTTTTTTGCTCTTTGTAGACGTTAGTATGTGAAGTTGAACAGTAATGTTGGATTGCTAATGTAGCTCAGACTCTCCAATGGCCTGAATTGTCCCTCAGTATATAGATCGCCCATTTTATCTATCCCAGCCTGTTGTAGCTGATCCATGCCCACCTTTTCTTGGGTGACTGAGAGCGCCGGATGATGTGGCAATGGTAGGTTGGGTGTGTATAACGGTAATTTGCCCGCTTTTTTGCCCCTCAGGTACCAGACTTTATTAGTGGCGTCAATGGTGTTTATATCAGGAGCGTGCAATGGAGGTCGTTTATGTGGTAGTATGGCCGATAGGGGAATGGGGAGAGCGTCCCCTGTTTCAACAGCGACGTGTGACATGAAGGGTATTTCATGATACCAGTAGTGGGCAAATTGCGCCTGTGCACAAAGGTAGTAGAGAAAGAAATCTGGTACTTTAAATCCTCCTTGTGCATATGGTAAAGTTAACGTCTGCAAGTCTAACCTGGCTTGTTTGCCTGCCCAGATAATATTAAGCACCAATTTGTTTATGTTGCAGAATACTTCCGCTGGTGGCTTGATGGGGATGTTGTTGAATAAATAAAGGAGTTTGGGTGAAAGCACCATTTTTACTATGGCAGTTCTATCCGCTAGTGATAGTGGCAATTTATTCCAGCGGTTAATTTTCTCCTCCAAAGCGGTAATGGCCCTACCATAATTTGTACGGATACCTATTTCTGGATCTCTGTGAAACCAGATGCCCAGATAACGTGTGGGTTCCTCCTGCCATTCTAGTGGGTAATCCATAGCAAAGGGAGCAGTGCTATCTGTCAGCGAGATAATCTGTGACTTGGACCAGTTAATTTGCAGACCTGAATGTTGGCCAAATTTTATGTATTGGCGCATTAGGGGATTGAGGTTTTGTGCCGGGTCGCTTACATAAAGCACCATGTCATCTGCGTATAGGGATATGTGTAGGGGTCGCATTGGGAATTGGAGCACCGAGTAGTGGTGATGTTGCCTGATCTTGCAGGCTAATGGTTCCAGCACCAACGCGAATAGCAATGGGGAAAGGGGGCATCCCTGCCTGGTCCCTCTACCTATTGTGATTGGGTCTGACACGTAGTTGTTTATTTTTATGCGGGCGGATAGGTCAGTATAACGCATCAACACCCACTATAAGAATATAGTTGGGAAGCCCATACGCTGTAAAACGGCATGCAAATATGGCCATTCTATTGTATCAAAGGCCTTGGCTGCATCCAGCAGGACCGCCGCAGCTTTAGTTTCGGGTATCAAGTAGTGAGCCAGTGCAAAGAGTGTTTGCGTGTTATGCGTTGTAGATCGTTCTGGTATGAAGCCAGACTGATCCGGCCTAACCAGTAAAGGCATTAGTGGTTTGAGTCGTGAAGCAATTAAACTCGCGATGATCTTGGTGTCTACATTAATAAGTGATAAGGGCCTATATGAGTCACAGTTTTCTTGGTCCTTACCCGGCTTCAACAGCGCTATTAACATTGCTTCCCGCAGGGATGGTGGGAGAGTTTGTTTCTTATGGGCGTCGCCATACATTCTCAACAGGTGTGGGGCCAGTAAGTCCGCGAATGCTTTATAGAATTCACCCGTGAACCCGTCCGTTCCCGGCGCTTTGCCGTTAGGGAGAGTTTTAATGATGTCAGTGATTTTGTCGACCATGACAGGAGGTGACAAATATGTCCTGTGTGTATCTGATAGCCATGCAATTTCTACGTCTGCCATGTAAGTCATTATGTCATCTGCCGAGGCAGTAGGACGCAATTCGTACAGTTGACCATAAGTAGTTTTAAATTTGTCTAGTATTCCCTTTATGTCATGTTTAAGAGTGCCTGAAGCGTCCCTTATCGTGTGATTGTATTGCGGGGCATGTCCAGTGCAGATTTTGTGCGCCAGTGCCTTCCCAGGTCTCCCACCCTCCCCGTATGCCAGCGCCACCGTGCGTTTCGAGATGTAGTTAAGTTCGTCAGTGGCGTATGTCTGGTGTTCCAGTAGAACCGTTTTTATGTCTCCCAGTAGGGTGGGGTTTCGTGTGTGTGCATATCGCTGCTCCAAGTCACGTAGCTTAGTTTCCCTGATATCTTTAAGAATTCCTGCAGTGGTGCTAATGCATTTACCTATAATCGTCGCTTTAAAAGCTTCCCATAAGAGTCCCGGGTCTTCAGTCGTTGGGGCGTTTAGTTCGAAGTACTCCACTATGGCCGTGTGGATGGTGTCTGTATACACTGAGTCTAGGAGTGCCTTGGCATTGAATCTCCAGGTAAAGGGAGGGGGAGTATAATGTGGCATTTGCCAATGATATCAGTACTGGGTTGTGATCGGACAGTGTACGGGGCAAGTGCTTAATGGAGGTGGTCCATAATGAGACCTCTCCTGTCCCCAGCCAGTAATCAATTCTTGACTAGCTATTGTGTGTTGCAGTTATGTGCGTGGCTTCTGTGTGATCCAGATGTCGTGTCCTCCATATATCGTTGAGATGCAAATCTAGTAAGCGTCTCGCACAGCGGCGCAAGCTTGTTTGTGTGGTTCTGTGGTATTTGGTGAGCGGTCTAGCCCATCCTGCAATGCAATATTGAAATTGCCACCCCACAATAGATTTGTGATGTGCAATTCAGAGAGGATATGCCATACTTTAGTGTAGAACCCAGGATCATCTATATTTGGGCCATAGGTGTTGATCAACGCTATGGTCTGATTACGTATAATGCCAACCACAATTATGTATCTACCTTCTAAATCTTGCAGGACACTTGTAACCTTGAAAAGGACTCCTTTGCGTATAAGAATGATAACACCCCGTGAGTAGGAGGAGTAGTTTGAACTGCATATCGTTTCAGCCCATCTAGTGCCTAGTGTCGTTGGTGCATTAGCTGCAAGGTGTGTCTCCTGGAGGAATGCTATATCTACCTGGAGTCTATCAAGATAAGAAAATATTTGACAGATTTTTTTGGGGTTGTTCAGGCCCCACATGTTCCAGGTGATTAAGTTCAGCTGTGCTGATTTTACAACATTAGCAAGTGATATTTCTATGGTGTATCAACTTGATGCACCATGTTAGAGGTGCTTTGTGACTTAGTGTATTGTCAAAATCTGGGCAAACAACAATTCCGCTTATGTCATGTGTTCCGGAGTTTGCAATGCGTCTTAGGTGCAGTGGACTACGAGTAACAATCCCCCAAAGTCCCTCCCTCCACCCACTTCAGCATCCCAACCTTGCCAAAGCCATACCCTGACCCAACCAAACTGTACTAGTAACTGTTTTTGGGGAACACCCACGTGGGGGGTCCACCAGGTACGCACGTCTCCATCCACATTGTGGATGTGGACGGGTGCACAGCATCATGGTACATTGGTAGAAACAGTGCTGCAAACAATAAAACATTAGCTTCCTTGTAAATGTCGCAATGAGGCTTTACACTCTGCAATGTGTCGACACTGAGTTATGTGTAGAAACAGTGCCATTACGTAGTCATTATTACAGGATCTGCGGCTAAAGAGTACCAGTGATATGTCTAATCAGATGTGTTATATAGTGGTGATCATTGCCCATGACAATCAATTATCATCAGGGAATATATCAATATCCGGATATCCGTGATATGGCACATAGTGTCCGACCCAGCAATTTTGCGCTGTCCGCTGATAGTCCATAAGCGGAGTTTGTGACAGATAGGTGTAGACCAGGAGCGGGTAGTGACATCTGTGCGGTGTTCCCGAGTGAACTTGCCGTTTGTTCCACTCGCCCAGCTCGCATAGTGATTTACAAAGTCTGTAGCACTGGGTCACAGAAGTCCGCAGGACGATACAACACACGCATTTAACTCTGTGTGTTTGTGTTAGTGTACATCTAGAGTGGGACTTTGCCTTCAAAATGATTGCAATAGAAAATGGAGATCAAGATCACTGACACAGCTTACCCGGAATGTGGCCACAGTTTTTAGAGCGTCTTTTACCTTGGGGCAGCTGCTCGGTCTTCGTCGCTCAGTTGTTCTTCTCGACCAGTCCCCTTGCATCTGCGGCTCGCCTTATTTATGAATTCATGTGCCTCCTGCGGTGTAAGAATCAATCAATCAATCAATCAATCAATCAAAGCATTTATATAGCGCACTACTCACCCAGAGGGTCTCAAGGCGCTGGGGGAGGGGGTTCAGTTACTGCTAAAACAGCCAGGTCTTGAGTTGCTTCCTGAAGGCGAGGTGGTCCTGGGTCAGGAGGAGGTGGGTCGGGAGGGAGTTCCATGTCTTGGCGGCGAGGTAGGAGAAGGACCGTCCCCCGTGGTGGCTCTTCGGATGTGGGGGACGGTGGCGAGGGCGTGGCCGGTCGATCGAAGCTGGCGTTTGGGAGCGTAGAAGTTGAGGCGGCTGTTGAGGTATCCTGGGCCTTGGTTGTGTAGGGCTTTGTGTGCGTGGGTGAGGAGTTGGAAGGTGATTCTCTTGTTGACCGGGAGCCAGTGCAGGTCTCTCAGGTGTCCGGATATGTGGCTGTGACGGGGGTGAGGTAATATGAATTTTTATGGTCAATTGTGTCCCCTATCGTAGACCCCAACGGCTCCATGTACATGCTTCTAGTACATGTAAGTTCCCTCCACAACCAGCTATGAAGACGCAAATACATTTGCGTCCAACGTTAACATGTCCTCTTTCAGATTTACCATGAATGGGTCAGATATTCCGTTCCTAAGTGTGCCTTGCCAACGT
This sequence comes from Lissotriton vulgaris, assembly GCF_964263255.1. Lineage (NCBI taxonomy): Eukaryota > Metazoa > Chordata > Amphibia > Caudata > Salamandridae > Lissotriton > Lissotriton vulgaris. The sequence goes on from NC_141695.1 coordinate 96,462,670, forward strand.
CTTTATGTGGTGCACTTTCATGATTTCTAGCTCTGGCGAGTTAGGCCCTGATTTCTGCCATCGAGCCTCCTCCTGCCTTCTGCCTCTGAAAGCCGCAGCCTGCTGCTTCCTGACCCTTGACTTACTCCCTGCGCGGCGAGCTGTGCCAGGCTCGGCCAGCCTTGCTTGCCAAGACCGTATCCAGCCTTCAAGTTATCTGCTCCGCTCCTCGAAAAATGCATTCCTGTCTAGTAGTTTAGGTAAACATCCTTCCCAGCTGCAGAGCAAAGGGCCCGGCCTCACTGTCTCCATGCAAGTAATTCATAGCTTCCGTTACCATGGTAGGCCCATGGCCCCTCACATCTCACGTAGACACGCAGTCGCATATGCACGCACTAGCAGTCAGTATAGAATAGCCTCTGCCCGAGAGACCTTTCCTTCTAGATAATACAGTTCCTCAAACACAAGATATTAGATATGATTTGGGATTAGGTTGTTCTGACACTCCAGACTTCTGTCTCCACATGTAGGGCTAAATGTCAAGTCCCCTTCACCCTCCAGTTACACGTCAATCATCCGTCATGCTGCTGCGCGCGCATCTCTGCCACCTGTTTTTGCTGACTCTGCAGGATCCTTCCAAGGATCCACCCACCTATGACACCTTTATGTGACGTTTCTTGCACACACCTCCGTGTACACCCTAGTGCACGCCTTCTGTTACGTATTTCTGTTCTTATCTCGTTTCTCTCAGCTGTTACGCCTTCTGCATTCAATGTTACTGTATGAAATGACTATATATATGATTACTTGTTAATAAATCATTGTACATGTCCATTGCAATTCCTACCCTGAACCCTCGTGGCGATGGGTCATGCTACCATTGGTTCGAACCAATTCCTTTTTAAGGAATAAAACCCCTTTTAAACCTCAGATACCACGGACTCTGCCTTCTTATTTTGACTGAGTTATTCTTATTGAACTTTACCGCATAAATTAAGTATAGGTAATTAAAATTTACCACATAATTTTGGCGCCCGAATAGGGACCCCTCCCCCACCCCACGCGCCGGCGGTGCGTTGCAGGCCCGGTCCCCTGCCACAGCGCTGACGGACAACTACGCGTACCCGCAGGATTTCCTGTATCTCCCTCAGGCCAACGGAGGTGACTGAGGCTGCGATCGACACCCAGACGAGGCGGTGAGGAGTGCGGAGGATCCCGACCAGAGCCTAGCTGAGAGAGCAAAGTCCGAGGTATCCGGAGGCCCACCAGTTCCGAAGTTCCGAAGTACTTACGTCCCGAGTCGAGTCCAGTCGAGTCCAGTCCAGTATCGAGTTTCCGAGGCCTTCTGTTCCGTGCTTCCCGGTGAGTACCGTTGCTGGGGACGCATCTAGACGAGCGCATTAATTTGTGCCGGTCAAGACGGGTTTGGGTACGCAGACCCGGTCTGCATTGTTTAGCGGTGTATCTGTACTGTTTAGCAGTATATCCAGTATGGAATTAGTTAGTTTTATTCTAATCATTATTGTTCGCTCTGAAATGTTTTAGTATGTTTTAATGTCGTGGTATGAGTGATTGTTCGATCTGCATTATTGTGTTTACTGTATTAGTTGTGTCCGAATTCGAGTAAGTATCAAGCCCAGAGTAGCACGACTTAAACATGCCGCTGTTCTCCAGACTAAGACAGATAGGAACTAGAAAAGGGATTCTAGAAGAAGCAGTGCCCGTTCCACCTAGGGACACTCCAGGGCACTTTATGTACCACAAGCACGGCCTAGACGCTGTATTATATCTCGATTTGTGGGTAGACTATACTAAAGATTTAGCAGAGAATCAAAGATGGCCCGCCACGGGGACATGGGACGCCGAGTGCATCATGAGAGTAGAGGAAGCGTTATGGAAAAAGAAAGCCAGACAGTCACAGAAAGACGCCATTGAACTATGGCGTAAAGAATCGCACAGACGCACAGAGAAAGCACTCAGAAAAGCAGAAAAACACAAAGAAGATTCAGACAAGGCCCAAGAAAACGTATTAGTTGAGGAGGGGATACGAGTAAAAGCAGAACAAGTAGACCGACAACGAAACACTCTTATGAATGGTATGTATCCTTTGCTGGCCGAGGGTTTACCTAAGGCCACTCCGGAGATACCGAAGGATCTGCCCCCTCCCTTGCTCCCGACTAAAGTACATCACAAGACCACAAAGGACATATTCCTTTCTTCCTATCTAGACGACGTAGCTCCCGCATATACAAACGCACATGCTCAACCACTACCCGCTGATGGTACTCCACCCCGAAATCATCTACTGCCACCTCCGCAATGAACTCCTTCTCCCGTTCCGCCCCCTGCACCTGTTCCCCCAACCCTTCCTGCACCTATTCTTCCGATCATACACTCATCAAACCCTTTTGGTCCTGGCATTTCGGGAGGTGCGACAGGTTTTCAAACACCGCCACCAGCACACCGATTGACTTATAGGGATTTAGCGCAACAACGTACACCTCAATCAGTCGATTATGACATATTTAAAGAACGTCTCTCAGACTGTAGATATGATCCAGTACCCGGTAAAAATGACGACAGAATGATGCTCGCATCAGTACGATTACGACGAGTTACCAACTTTTTATTGTTACTACCAGGAATGGTTGATCATCTAGACAGAATATATCGTTTTGTTCAAACGGGGGAAGGCCCTGAAAGTATTGGCGAGGCCATGGCTTTCCAGAAAGTTGACACTCAAGGCAAGATATTACGGTTTTTCATAAACTGCTTAATAAGAGAACAAGATAGGCCTGGTGTAGACCAGGAAGAAATGAAAGCACTCAATAAATGGGGTCAGAATATAGCCGATGTGAAACATGATAAACAGAGTTGTATAGAAAACATGTACCAAAGGATCAGACATGCAGTAATAAAAATACATGAAAGAAGACAGTCGGCACCAGAAATAGATTCAGATAAGAATGAATTTTCAGAGGAGGAGGAACAACCAGAAACGGCAACAGGACAATCACAATTACCAGTCAGAGAAATGATAGCATATGTAGGTAAGGGAAGGCCCTATAATAACTCAATGCGTCCGGTACGTCCGGAAAGTAAAAGAATCTTTCAAGCTGCCATGTCAAATCCAAAGACCCCCGAACACCTATTCCAGGCTACCGATAGAATACTTCAAGAACGCATGGGGTACCATGTACTCAATTCCATGGATGAACAAGAACTGGCCAGGTCAGCCGTACAATGGACTGATGATCCTAATAAATATAGTGATGATGGTTTAGTGCAGACTTTTTTAAACCTTTCCCCTGATGAACAGAAATTAGCTGGTATATATATGGTCCAGCATCTCATTACATTATTCAAAGGCCAACATTCTGATCCAGGTCCCTTACCTGATATTTTAATAGAACTACTCTCGCCACAATGGAGAGGTCTAGGTACTGACTTGATTAAAGTAATTCTAGAACATCGACACAGGTATAATACTTTTCTGAATACACGGTTTGTTCCAGCTCCATCTGTAGACAGAAAAATGTATTACATAGACAGACAGAACCCCTTGCGAGAAGTGCATCCAGTCCAGAATGCTGATAATACCTTTAGACGCGTGTTTGTGTACACGCCCATAACGAAAATGGAACTGTTAGAAATGAAAAAATTAGTGCCCTGTCACGATAAAGATCCAGCAGGTTTCCACCGTGAAATTAAAGACATGTTACTCATGGGGGATTACACCTACCCCGACATTATGAAAATATTAAAAGTATTAATGCCTTCAGGTATTTACGAGAAACTGAAAGAAAAGGATTGGGAGGTAGGAGACCAAAAGATAGATTGGGCTGCATTAGAAGACGAAGAAAAGACTCGTACCCCAGGAACAGGGCTTGGGGACAAATCTAAAGCATTACCAGGATTGTTAGTGCAAGTATTGCCACGTTTATTAGCAACTAAAAAGGAGGACTGGGATGCAATCTCAGCCTGTAAACAGAAACCCGATGAAGACACTAGCGACTTTTATTCCCGATTTGAGAAATGTTTTGGTATTAATAGTGGCCTGAAAGCAAGTAGCGAGTCATATCCACATCTTTTCGTAACAAAGTTAGTCGAAAATTCCCTGCCCCAAGTTAAGAATCGTGTACAGAAAGTCGAGAGCACATGGCAAGCAAATACGCCTTCACAAATGTTACAAATGTTGCAGTACCACCAGAATAGAATTAGAGAGGAACACGAACACGAACAGAGACGCATGAAAGACACGAAAATGAAAATGCTAGTTGCTCAGTCAGTTCCAGCTGACGGTCAGAAAAAGGGCACAACACAGTCTAATAATACAACAGCTCCTGTTAAGGGGACATGCAACTATTGTAAACAGCCAGGTCATTATATAAACGATTGTGCAGTTTTAAAACATAATATACTTACAGGAAAAACTAAAGAGAGACCGCGTCCCCCTAGACAGGACCAGGTCCAACAACAAGTACCACAGAATATCCAGCCTATGCAAGCCTCACAACAGACAGTACAGACAGTAGCAGTGCCACAACCACAACCGATTGCTGCAACTCAACATGCATCACAGCAGATGTACCAGTATGCCCAGACTGACTATCCCGATTATCAGCGATACACATGAAACAGCCTAGAGAGGGAAATTGGCTTGCCTCTTATTGAGGTTCCTGTAGATCAAGAGGGTCCTTATGTACACAGTCAAGTATTAGGGAAAGACAGAAAGTTTTTAATTGATACAGGGGCAAGCCGTACAACGATAAGTCATGACGAAGTCCCAGGGGCACCCCTCTCAGGCTCACAGAATGTTTCCCTTGGTTTTTCAGGCAAGCCTATTATTAATGAAGTATCGCAACCACTTCCCCTTGCAGTTGGTCCCTTAACACGTACTACAGATTTACTGCTCACAAAGTCATGTCCAGAAAACTTATTAGGTATCAAGACTCTGAAAGCTCTAGGAGCTGTTATTTGCTGTTCTCCGGAAGGAGTACGGTTGTTTCTACGTGACTTTAAAGGTCACTATGTACAGAGAGATATTGATCCCCGATTACAGAATGTACCTGCACATTTATGGGCGCAAGGCCCCACTGATGTAGGTTGTATGCACATTACACCGTATCGAGTCACACTCAAGCCAGGTGTTGTTTTACCACGAATTCGACAATACAAATTACCCCCCGATGCTGTAGTGGCTTTACTGAAAATCATTGAAGAGCTCATTGCACAAGGAGTGGTTGTAGAAACCAACTCGAATTTATGTAATTCACCTATCATTCCAATTCTTAAACGTACAGATCCCAATGCACCACCAGTTTACCGTTTGGTTATTGATTTGCGCGAATTGAATAAATGCATTGTACCACAGTACCCTGTGGTCCCAGATATCTCATCTCTATTGACAGCTATTAATTCTGAAGCAACGTTCTTTACTGTTATCGATCTTAAGAACGCCTTCTTTAGTGTCCCTATTGATCCGGAAAGCCAATACCTTTTCGGATTCTGTTTAAATGGACAAGCTTCAAATTTGCACGCGCACCTCAAGGATTCACAGAAAGCCCCAGCATCTATAGCCAAGCACTGAAAAGACAACTCGACAGTATACACATGCCTGAAAACACTGCCCTATTACAGTATGTCGATGATCTACTGATCACCGCCCGAAGTGAGCCTGAATGTGAACTAGCGTCACTGACGGTTTTACATTTCCTGGCTGACAAGGGGCACAAGGTATCCCCTTCGAAGCTACAATTCTGTGTTCAGCAAGTTGTTTACTTAGGCCACTTGCTGTCCAAATGGGGGAGACAGCTAACGCCCGATCGCATCCAGTTAATTGCCAGTATGTTACCACCCAGGACACAAAAGGAGGTGCGGGCTTTTATAGGCCTCACTTCTTACTGCAGACAATGGATCCCTCAGTATGCATTTCTAGCAAAGCCACTCATTCAGTTAACAACTCAGGAGGCAGCGTCTTCGACTGTCCTCCCTTGGACTCAGGAACATACACAAGCTTTTGATGACTTAAAGAAAGCCTTATGTCAAGCACCAGTTTTAGCGACACCATGTTACAGTAAGCCTTTTACACTTTTTGTCACAGAACGTGAAGGTACTGCATTATCGGTACTCACGCAGGATCAAGCAGGTTCACACAAACCGTGTGCTTATTTTTCTAGTACATTGGATCCAGTAGCCCAGGCTCTGCCTGCGTGCTTGAAATCAGTTGCAGCAACAGCTCTAGCAATCAGACAAAGTGATTCAATAGTGTTAGGACATCCATTGACAGTACAAGTTCCACATTCCGTGGAAGTTCTTTTAAATCGAACACAGACTCAACACTTGACTATAGCAAGATTGACAGGTTATGAATTGACATTATTTCAGCCACACATAGAAATCAGACGCTGTAATACATTGAATCCTGCTACACTTTTGCCATTAACTGAAACAGACCCATTGGCACATGATTGCATTGAAGTCATTACTATTACGACGAAACCCAGACAAGACTTGACAGACACTCCATTACCAGATCCAGACCTGACACTTTATGTGGATGGTTCATGCATGAGAACAAGTACAGGAGAATTAGTGGCCGCCTACGCAGTCACAACAGAAACTGAAGTCATAGAAACAAATTGTATTGACATCCTGTCAGCACAAGCAGCAGAGCTCATCGCTCTGACACAAGCCTGTATTCAAGCCAAGAATAAGAGAGTTAACATATACACAGATTCCCGTTATGCATTCGGAGTTGTCCACGACTTTGGTGTCCTCTGGCGAGAGAGAGGTTTTTTGACTTCTCACGGTGCCAAAATTCAACACGGTCCCCTCATTCAAACTCTATTAGATGCAATACATCTGCCTACCGCAATATCCATCATGAAATGTAAGGCACATACAAGAGTTACAGATACTATTTCCCAGGGTAATGACCTGGCAGACCGAACCGCAAAACATACAGCTCAGAATCAGATTCACGCCATTGACCCGACAAAGACAATAGTCGCGACACCGACACATTGCATGACAGTTAAGGATCCCTCCCTAGATGTAATTGACATACAGACACATGCTACACCAGATGAAATCAAGAAATGGATTGAACTAGGAGGGACCCAGACAGATCAAGGATGGATGACGAAGGGAAAATCCACATGGTTTCTCCCCGACTCTATGGTTCAAGTTATCATTAATACCGTACACAGTCCAGCACATTTAGGAGAAAAAGCCATGTTAGACAGTATTCAACATCTCTGGTTCAATAAACACTTACGAGCAGCCGCCAAACAGAAAGTGCGTACTTGCATAATTTGTTGTCAGTTCAACCCAGGTAAAGGCGTTCCCGTAGAGCAAGGTGGTTTCCATCCTCCCGATCACCCTTTTGAAGTCCTCCAGATGGATTATATTCAGATGGAACGTTGTCGAGGTTTCAAATATGTCCTCGTAGTTGTTTGTGCACTTTCCCGTTGGACAGAAGCATATCCAGTCCCAGATTACACTGCTCCGACCACTGCCAAGCAGCTGGTTCATGAATTCTTCCCTCGATATGGTTTGCCCCGTGTCGTGTACTCAGACAACGGTCAGCCATTCTCGTCCGAGCTTATGAAGCAGGTATCACTCCTGCTAGGCTACCAGTGGAAGTTCCACTGTGTCCGACATCCTGAAGCAGCAGGTCTCGTAGAGAGACACAATCAGACCCTGAAAACTCGTCTTGCAAAAATCTGTAAGGAGAAGGGTGTCGACTAGATCGTAGCTTTGCCGGTCGCCCTTTTTTACATGAGGATGGTCGCCGATTCCAGAACAGGGCTATCCCCGTATGAGGTGGTCTTTGGTAGACCACCGAATATGTGGGGGACGCCTTTGCCTAGAAAGATTACTGATGTCGATTGTAATATGTTGACAGATTACCTTGCCTCCTTGATGTCTGCACTACAATCATGTCGTTCACAGGTCGCTGCAGCTTTTCCCGACAACACCGAGGTGAAGCCGCATGACGTTGTTCCAGGAGATATCGTACTTGTAAGAAACTTCGACAGGAAAAGTCCGCTGGAGCCCAGGTGGCAGGCGCCGAAGTTGGTACTTCTCACGACGAGGACTGCAATCAAGATCGAGGGCCGCAAAGGGTGGCTGCACTCGAGTCACGTGAAGAAATTTCGTGCATTGCCAGAGACTGACTCACCCTCCCCCTCTAAGGACTGTCCAGATTCTAGTGACTCTAAACTTCCCCTGATAGAGAAAACTCCACAGCAGGAGTATAAAGAAAAATTGAGGTCTAGCAAGTCAGACAGTTTAATTGTTTAAGTCCTCCCCTAGGTGAATCGGTTAGACGTGTTTTCTGACATGTATCCCCTAGACCCCAACAGAGAGAGAGATAGACAGAAACAGCTCAAGAAACGTGAATATTGCAAATCTCTTCGCAGCCACTGTATTGTGACTTTATTGATTATGTTTTTCCTGAGCCTTATGATTATTGCTGCAAGTGTGCTTCTCCACATATACTATCCTATATTCAAGCGTGCAAATTCTACCTTAAACGTCACTGCCGAGCATTCATTCAGTGAATTACCCCCTCATGAACTCTCTTACAGACTTGCGCTGCGCAACAATACATTCATTAGTATGTTACATCATTCCCATCAGACCAGCAATGCTACTAATTGTTGGATATGTGGTCGACTCCCTCCCTATCAGAAATACAAAGGAGTTCTGCCTCTTTTTCCGTACCCGTTCACACATAATGGGTCATGTGGTGCATGGTTTAGTTTGATTAATTCCTTGGATTCAGACTCCGTAGTTTACCAGGGTAACTGGGTATGGGGAAACCTGAACATCGTTTTGCATAAAGTCTGTTTCCCTGACAAGGAGGGTCTCCCCAAAAGGACAGGAACCGATCTAGAGAATGAAGTATATGGATTAGGTAACTTTACACTTAACCTCATGATTCTCAGTGTTGAATCCGAAACAGAATCAGTCTTGCCCGCCATGTCCGTACTTCCAGTCAAGGGTGAATTATGTGTGAGAAAGAATGGTTCAGTACACCTGGGTCATAGCAGATGTACTACTGTGATCAAATTCAGTGATAAGGGCAAGTCCACCTTCAAAGCTTCACGTCATTCCTACTTCATTTGTGGTCATACCGCCTATATACGCTTACCTCTAGATTGGGATGGCACCTGTTACATTGCATTTCTTCTACCACCTGTTTTTCTAGCACCTCCTGATTATCATAGAAACACCCATCTAGTACACAATAGGCCCCAGAGAGATCTCCCGATTGTCGACTATACTGAAACGGCATGGGAACAATATACAGACTTCAATAAAGGTTTTTTCCCCTACTTAGGTGCTGTCTTTAATAGTAAATTGATACGAAAATTAACTAGAACCCTTGAAGCTGTAGTGAATGAAACTACTTCCGCTCTAGGTAACTTAACAGAGGAGCAGTCTGCTATGCGGATTGTTGTTCTTCAAAATCGTCTCGTCCTTGACGTCATCCTGGCCGATAGGGGCGGAGCCTGTAAGGTCATCGGGTCGAGCTGCTGTGTTTTCATTCCAGAAAACGCGCCATCAGTATATAGAGCCATAACACGCCTTCATAAGATTGCAAGTCTGATACATCAGAATCCAGGCACCTGGACTTGGTCTGGTTGGTTCTGGACAAGGTTGTCAGCCTGGGGATGGAAAGTCCTATCCTTCCTAGGTATTGGCCTTCTCATAGTATTCCGTTGTTGCCTATGTCTGCAATGTGGGCCAGCGATTTGCGGCTTGTGCGCCACATCATGCATTCCTCATTCAAGTCCTCATTCAAAACGCCATAAGAAGAAAGAAGAGCAAATGATGTTACATGAACAGATAGATAGATTAATGAGGATTGATATATCATGAAGGGTCCGTAGGGAACAAGGAGGGAATGAGGTAATATGAATTTTTATGGTCAATTGTGTCCCCTATCGTAGACCCCAACGGCTCCATGTACATGCTTCTAGTACATGTAAGTTCCCTCCACAACCAGCTATGAAGACGCAAATACATTTGCGTCCAACGTTAACATGTCCTCTTTCAGATTTACCATGAATGGGTCAGATATTCCGTTCCTAAGTGTGCCTTGCCAACGTCTTTATGTGGTGCACTTTCATGATTTCTAGCTCTGGCGAGTTAGGCCCTGATTTCTGCCATCGAGCCTCCTCCTGCCTTCTGCCTCTGAAAGCCGCAGCCTGCTGCTTCCTGACCCTTGACTTACTCCCTGCACGGCGAGCTGTGCCAGGCTCGGCCAGCCTTGCTTGCCAAGACCGTATCCAGCCTTCAAGTTATCTGCTCCGCTCCTCGAAAAATGCATTCCTGTCTAGTAGTTTAGGTAAACATCCTTCCCAGCTGCAGAGCAAAGGGCCCGGCCTCACTGTCTCCATGCAAGTAATTCATAGCTTCCGTTACCATGGTAGGCCCATGGCCCCTCACATCTCACGTAGACATGCAGTCGCATATGCACGCACTAGCAGTCAGTATAGAATAGCCTCTGCCCGAGAGACCTTTCCTTCTAGATAATACAGTTCCTCAAACACAAGATATTAGATATGATTTGGGATTAGGTTGTTCTGACACTCCAGACTTCTGTCTCCACATGTAGGGCTAAATGTCAAGTCCCCTTCACCCTCCAGTTACACGTCAATCATCCGTCATGCTGCTGCGCGCGCATCTCTGCCACCTGTTTTTGCTGACTCTGCAGGATCCTTCCAAGGATCCACCCACCTATGACACCTTTATGTGACGTTTCTTGCACACACCTCCGTGTACACCCTAGTGCACGCCTTCTGTTACGTATTTCTGTTCTTATCTCGTTTCTCTCAGCTGTTACGCCTTCTGCATTCAATGTTACTGTATGAAATGACTATATATATGATTACTTGTTAATAAATCAGTGTACATGTCCATTGCAATTCCTACCCTGAACCCTCGTGGCGATGGGTCATGCTACCATTGGTTCGAACCAATTCCTTTTTAAGGAATAAAACCCCTTTTAAACCTCAGATACCACGGACTCTGCCTTCTTATTTTGACTGAGTTATTCTTATTGAACTTTACCGCATAAATTAAGTATAGGTAATTAAAATTTACCACAGGGGATGTCCAGGATGAGTCGTGCTGAGGCGTTCTGGATCCGCTGGAGTCTCTTCTGGAGTTTGGCGGTGGTTCCGGCGTAGAGGGAGTTGCCGTAGTCCAGCCGGCTGTTGACGAGGGTCTGGGTGACCGTCTTCCTGGTCTCGGTGGGAATCCACCGGAAGATTTTACGTAGCATGCGCAGGATGTTGAAGCACGACGAGGAGACGGCGTTGACTTGTCTGGTCATGGAGAGGGAGGAGTCCAGGATGAAGCCCAGGTTGCGTGCGTGGTCTGTTGGTTTGGGTGCGCTGCCTAGGGCGGGGGGCCACCAGGAGTCGTCCCAGGCGGAGGGTGAGGATCCCAGGATGAGGACTTCCGTCTTGTCCGAGTTCAGTTTCAGGCGGCTGTTCTGAAGGAATGTGGACCTGCCTGCGTGTGTCACCTTGAGCTTTGCCGGGTAAAGCATGTCATATTCAATGCCTAAATCACGCAACTTTTTCTTTGCTGGGTTGAATTCCTTGTGCACCAGCTGGACTGTCATGGTGTAGTCAGGGTAGAATTCCAGTTTATTCCCCTGATGAGTAATGTCACCCCTCTCACGAGCTAGCCTTAGGACCGTATCTCTGTCTCTATAATTCTGCAGGCGGGCAACTATTGGACGCGGAGGAGCACCTGGCTTAGGACATGGGGCGAGAGAGTGGTGTGCGCGTTCCACCAAGAACACCGGCGACAGTGCCTCCACCCCAAACAAATCTTTGAGCAGGTCTTCCACATAAGTTTCCATTTTCCCGGTGTTCGTAGATTCCGGAAGACCCGCTATGCAAACATTGTTGCGTCGCGATCAAGCTTTTAACTCTTCCGTCTTGCTCCGTAGTGCCTCCATTGTTTTCTCCATTGCTGAGCAATTTTTTGTGGTGGATCTGGATTCATCCTCCACCGCCGAGATTCTCGTTTCTGCCTCCACAACTCGTTTGCCGTGTTTGTCTAACTGGTTGGCCATGTTGTCCACCCTCTGCGTCAGGTTTTCTAGTTTCCCATTCATTTCTTGGAGGCTTTGTTGGATAGCCCGGAGTACCTGTTCCATACCGCTTCCTTCCTCTAGATCGTTGTCCACCTCCGTTTCAGATGGTGCAGTAGCCCCTTTGTTCTGCCTCTTTGTCTCAAACTGCAGCTTTGTCTGCTGTTTCTCTGGTTTTCCCATCTTGTCCATGTTATATAGTAGCTCCAACTTGGGCGCGCTGGCGCTCCGGCGGGAGCAAATTACTCCAGGCACTGATGCTGCAATGTTTGTAGCGCTCTCTTCTTCCTAGAATGGGTCTGCGCACTGCCAGTGCCCATGCACCAGTAGAGAGCCTCCGGAGAAAGTCAATGTGGTTGCAGGCAGCGTGAAACAGCCACTCATATGCAGGAGCTAATGAGACCACCCGTGGAGCGACGTGGACAGTGGCGCAGTGAGCTGGGCTGATGTAGGAGTGTGTTTTGGCTATCTGCACCGCAGGGACAGCATGGCTGTGGGCTAGACGCACAGATGACGCGGAGTCTAGGCGGCCAACTTAATTCCGGCAACGTCCAGGTATGGTGTTTAACTCCACATCGTACATCGGGCAGTGTCGCGAATCAGGCATGCGCAGTACCGTATGGAGTATGATTGCGTGCTTCTTCCCCTTTGTATTATGCCTCAGTTGTCACACTCTGATGCGTCTAGCTCGCCTGTCTGCTGTGCTTCTTGTAGGTGTGCAGTGGCAGGTTCATTTGGACATCTTTCCGCTGTACTGATAATGGAGCGCAATCTGTTGTCGTTCTCTGATCCCCATATTATCTCGCTAGTCCGCCAGTTTGTCATTCAGCTCTAGGGACCTGTCGTTGTGTGATTGTTAACGTTGAGAATGTCAGTTTTCATTGCTGTATCCGTCGTGTATTGGCAAAGTACAGTGTTCAGTATACCAGCTGCCCCGATGTATATATGACCGGTATTGTCTCCACACACATCAGTGAACTACAACCTCCGCTGCCCTGCAGTGTACGGGCGCCGCCATTTTGACCTCCTGCATCACGTAGTACAGTGCATCTGTCATATTACTCATGATTAGCGTGTGGGAACTGTCCGTTTATTTTGCCTCTGTTCTTGCCCTCCCGTTTCACAAACATTCAGTTTGCATATCGTTTGTATGGGTCCACAGCCTTTGTTTACTCGTTACAGCCACATAGCTTTAGTCCATGGGCGCCGTCATTTTGAGACTCTGGACATCTGGACTCTGCCCACAGCTGCTTTTCACCGTGTTCCGCTCGGTTAGTTGCACTTTGGGCTCCCGTAAGGCAGTCTACAGCATTTCCGATCTTATTACCTCCGACCAGCAGGGTTGGACATGCCGTCAGCACCGTGTTAACAGCATTAGCAGGCACCCGTCCGGCGGAGCTGTCTCAGGAGCCAGCCATTCCGCTGTGCGCCCTCTAGCGCCCCCTAGTCTTGATTCCTTCTTATGTATCTTTCGTCCACCACCATTTACTCCCTGCCTTTTCAAGTACCCTACATCCACAGGAGCAAGTCAGAAGGATGCTCCTTTTTCCTACCAACTAAACACCTTTAAAATATTCTCCTCCTCTGGGCTTCCTTCCATGGGGTAAACGTTGCATTCACAAAAATCCTTTAGGCTAATTCTGGAAATGTACGACAGGGGTACCTCTCTTTCAATATACTTATTAATGAAGATTATTCACAAGACGGACAAACCCTCCTGACTAAGAAGTCCATTTAAAGACTGATGGAGGTGTGACGTCCGTCCACTGTGAACCATCAGATGCCACACTCCACCAATATCATGGGTCCCAGGCCTCATGTAGAGGTTTGTGAATGCAGATAATCAGTTTTCTCCTCTGTGAGAAATTCTTGGTCATGGCCCATGTCCCTGTGTTTTTTGCAATTTTCACCCAGAGGCCCACTGGCATCTGAACAGGGCTTGAGTGTTGAGGGTAGGCTTCCCAAGGTCCATTTTTCCTTCCTGGATATCCCAAACAAGCAATGATGGAGGAGTGCAGGATAAAGCAGAAACGTCCCCATCATAATAGGGAGAAAGCGCCCTGAATGCCAGTATTTGTGTTTCGTACCAAAACTCCTGCTCTGGGGTTTGTTTCTGAAAAGTGAAACAATGCTCGATCGGCTGCTATACATAAGGTGCTCGTCTGCCCGGCCGTGCATTTTTACTGATAGAACTGTCTCAGGAGAGTGCTTGTGCCACAAAACCTCCCCACCGAACAGTGTGGCAGCCAGACTAGGGCAGGAGGTTTGCCACACCGTAGGTGACCAGAGATTGTTATATGTTTCACTTCATAGAGACAAAGGGGCATATTATCAAGACAGGAGATAAAATTATCTCCGCTTTATCAGCAGAAAACTGCAGATAAAGCGTCAATAATGGGCTTGATAATATGCTCTATGGAATTCCAATCGAAGCCCATGTTAGATGTGAAGAGCATCTAGTATGGGCTTCGATTGGAATTTCCATAGAGCATACTATCAAGCCCATTATCGCCGCTTTATCTGCAGTTTTCTGTCGATAAAGCTGTGATAATTTTATCTTCTGTCTTGATAATATGCCCCAATGTGTTTCCTTGTGAAGATTCCCAAACCCTGAAACCTCCATGGATAGTGGGAGAGTTGTATCCCCATGTTCGCCCTGCAAGCATTGTTACATTTTCCTTTTCTGACATTAACGTGATATGTATGTCTATGACTGGAATGACCATAGAAACCATTTTTCAGTACTCACAAACGTGTCTTTGTGTATGTTGCATTCATTGCACTTAAGCTTGTTCACCTCTAGCTCTCAACATGTAATGACAGACAGTCTGCCACACTGGCTCTGCTCACAGATTGCTTGCCATCATAAGTGCTCTTTACTACTTTTGACACAAAGTTTCAATCGTAAGAAAAGTATTAACAAGCATTGGGAGATGTTACAGGTGGAACCAGACTTCAAAAGTATCTTTAAAAAACAAACATCTGTTCTCAAATTAACATTCCAAGGACATTAAGGCCATAATATCAATATCAAGCAAAAGGAACCCAACAAAGTAATCAGCAAAGACAGTTTGAGTACAAAGAGGTGTAGAAACTTTGAAATTCCTTCTGTTTCTCCTCCTCTCTTATTAAGAGTGGCCCATTTGCTGTTACAATTTCCTTCAATCAATCAGGGTTCTTACAGAGCGCGGCTAATCACCCCTTAGGGTCTCAAGACCCTTCCTTAATACATTGTCTCTTCTTTTGGCTCCAGCAGTCTGGCTGACGGGCTCCCACTGTGTCCCTGCCCCAGCCCAATGCACTTTCAATGTAAAGCTCAGAAAGGACCATCATTTTCATATCAGAATAGAGAACTGTATTTGAAAGGATGTGGGCTAAGCCACAGGCAGTGACATGTGAAGGCAAGAGTGGGGTGGGGGCGGGGGGGGGGAGGTTGTGACATAAATGTGGTTTATTTCCAGACTATGCTGGTGATGGGCTGTCTGGCCCATAGGAACAGAGTTGCCAGAGCTGCAGTTCTGAGATAGGTTTATTTGCTCATGGTCCCTGGTAAGAGTGTAATGTATATGATAAAAATATTCTTCCTTTGCTCACGTCTGCTTCAATTTTTGTATAAGTTTATATTTCACTACTGTACGACAGTTAAAGGGGTTTACATAGCAAATAGCAGTCTTGTCCCAGCAGTTTTTCGCGAGGTAAGCTCTCCCCATTCCCCTGGAAATCAATCACCCAGACAGTTGAGATCTGTGTGGAGGATTGGTTTGGAGGTGAGAGGGGAGGCTCTCATTGTTCCTGCGGTACCTGGTGTTCAGGTGAGTGTTGTTTGTGACAGAGAGGCCCTGGGAACAAAATATCTTTATCTTGGTCGCACACACAAGATGCGGGGTCAATGTGTGAATGTTACTCCATATTCGAGGAGGTTTGTTTATTTCACACACGTGTTGATGGTGATGCATTGATGTCCGAAGATGAGAATCGAAGCCATGATGCTTTGATTCCAAAGCTGATGCGCCAGGTTTCTCCATGCTTGTGAAGGGATGCGAGGATTGCCCTTCTGTGGTGCCAGAGATGCATGATTCGATGCTGTGGTTACCGTGATGCTGCTGGGGCCCTTGATGTGATGCACCGATTTTGCTCTGTCAACAGGGTTGATGCGCCAATTCTGCTTCAATCAGTCATGAGATGCATTGATTGCTCTGGTGCAAGTATCTTGGTCCACTTCCAGTTTACCAGGCACAGGAGCAGGGGTAGAGACTTTGATTTCCCTGTGTCGCAACAACAAGAGGCAAGCCAACAAGCCCTTGGAGATCACTTTGGTGCAAAAGCAGAGTCCAGCTTTACTCAGCAGAGTCAGAGAGCAGAAGGCATTAGGGAAGCACACAAGAAAAGCAGACATTCCAGGTCAGCAGTCCAGTAAACTTCCAGTCCTTGATGCAGCACAGCAGTTCTTCTGTCAGAGTCCCGTTTTAGGTCCAGAAGTGTCTGATTTGCTGGGGTCGAGACAAGTACTTATAGCCAAATGTGCCTTTGAAGTGCGGGTGAATTCAAGGAAGGGTCTTTGACGTGCACAAGTATCCTTTCTTCCTCAGCTTTAGCTCCAAACTATCTGTAGAGGGTAATCAGTTCCTTGTGTGAGGTCAGGCCACTACCTATTCAGATGTGAGTGTCAGCACCTTCCTTCCTTTCTGCCCAGGAAGAGCTATCAGAATGCAGATGAGTACTCAGCTATACATAACCTTTCTGTGCTTGCGGCTATCTAGAGGTAATGCAGAAAGTGTAGCTGTCACCCAGCCAGAAGCATATTGGAGACAGGCTGTGGGCACGCTAAACGTAGAAAGAGAGAACTGTCCACTTTCTAAAAGTGGTATTTCTAAAGCAGTAACGTTAATTCCAACTTTACCAGAAAAGAGGATTTGTTATTGCTATTCCAAAGATACAAAACATGTTGCTGCTACCCCTTTACAATCAAGAAGTACAGCTTAAAAGTATATTAAGGAATTCCCATGAGAGGTGTAGCCCTGACAATAGTTGAAAACGAATTTCAGTATTTGTCACTACCAGGATATGCAAAACCTAACAGTACATGTTCTACCTTTTGCTTACACAGCACATTCTTCTATGGCCTACCTAGTGCCCACTGTAGGGCTGTTTTAGGTGTAATAAAAGGGTAGTTTAATGCTTGGCAAAGGGTTTTAAATGCCAAGTTGAAGTGGCAATACGCTGCACACACAGGCCTGGCAGTGCCAGAACTGAGACATGTTTGAAAGACTATTTGTGTGGGTGGAACAATAAGTGCTCCAGGCCCACTAGTAGCATTTCATTTACAGGCCCTGTCTGTATGGTATACCACATTCCAAGGGACTCATAAGTACACTAAATATGCCATTTGTGTATATACCAATGTTAACATGTTTAGGGGAGAAGCCCATGTGCTTTAACACTGGTCAGCAGTGGTGAAGTGCTCAGAGTGCTAAAGCCAACACAAAGAATCAGCAAAAAGAAGAGGGAAGCAGGCAAAACATCTGTGGGAAGACCACCTTAAGGATGACAGGTCTAACAACTGGTCTTGTGTCATTCACAATGTTCTTCCTTCCACAACAGCATACAGTATGGGGAGGTGCGCCTGCCCACTTCCTCCACTGGCTAACTTCACTATGAGTGACAGGATATTGCTTCTTTTCTCTTGCCTCCACAAGACAAAGGAATCTGCTCTGTTGACCTCATGTTCTGTAGCAGCTGCATCTGTCTGCACCTCTACCAAGAACCTTCTCCTGCTCTGCATGCCCTTTGTCACACTCAAAGCTGAGATGCATTCTTTTAACTTTGTTTATTTTTGTTACATGTGTCTATGAAGTTTCTACTGCATGCGTTGTACAGTGGTCATTCTGAGAACTAAAAGAAGCTGCTTTCGAGAATCTCACTATACCAGAAAAGTAGACTGCATAGCAACTGCACACATGCATGCTAGCTGGAGATCAAGTCACTCTGGGCTCTGAGTTTAGACATGAATTCTAAGGGCCCAATTCACAAATGTAAACTTAGACTGCAGGTCTGACTTTACCTTTGTGACTTGGGCCCTCTGTATGGGAGCAGGGTATTCTACTGGACGGCATAGTATTGGAATCAGCAATTCTGTTTTGACGCTTGTATACAATTTGGACACTCCAATGTCTCCTATTCCCTCACCCAATATGGTGCGCTACATTTTCTAAAAAGCTAATCGGCCTGAAAAAACTTTAAACTTTTTTTACTTGTAGTGGCTCTGCTGGACCAGCCATGGGGGCACACAAATAATCAGGCTAGACATACTCAGGCTATGCTGGGGATTGGCGGGATGCACCTGTGCATGCAGCTACAAGATCTTTATTGACTACCTAATGTCGCATCAGGCTTCAGGATGTACATGCATGAGTGTATGCTGCATTATTTATGCGTAGCCAGCAACACATTACTTTCCTCTGAAAAAGTCTTGTTTAAACAAAATGAACACTACAACGGAATGTCTTTATCTTCAAAACAAACAGACTCTAATGGCATTGGCCTTGCCGCATGTCAGGGATGAGGGTTACTCACTACATAGTCTTTAAACTTCTAAGGCCGTCTGATATTTTGTCTCAAGTGGTGCAGGAGGCCTATCTCTCTTCATTCAGTCATTGGTATTAAAGGCCCACCTTGAGACCCTTTGGCAGAAACCTCAGGTGAAACCCCTTCACAGGGTCAGCCGCGATTTCTCAGAGCTCCAGATGATCCACCTTGTCAGTATCTCTGCCGTTTGTGTGGCCTGGCGGTAGCTCATTGTTGGACCTGGCCCTTTTTGCTGGGTTATCCCCAAACATTTTGCCTTCCTCTGCCTTTTTTTCTGCCCTTCTTTTTGTTGGCTTTAGGACTCCAGGAACTGTACTACTGCTAATCAGTGATAAAGTGCACACACTCTCTCCTCTAAACATAGTATGATTGGTTTACACCTATTTGGCATACTTAATTTACTTGTAAGTCTCTTGTAAAGGGGTACCCCACATACCCAGGGCCTGTAAATGCAATGCTACTAGTGACCTTCAGCATTGCTTGTGCCACCCACGTATGTAGCCTTTCAAACCTGTCTCACACCCAGCTGATCCTCTCCCTTACCAACGACACCGCCACCACCAGAGCCAACCTTCACGAAGGGATGAAAGAGGTAGCCGAATGGATGAAGAACAGCCGCCTGAAACTGAACTCGGACAAGATGGAAGTCCTCATCCTGGGATCCTCACCCTCTGCCTGGGACGACTCCTGGTGGCCCCCCACCCTAGGCAGCGCACCCAAACCAACAGACCACGCACGCAACCTGGGCTTCATCCTGGACTCCTCCCTCTCCATGACCAGACAAGTCAACGCCGTCTCCTCGTCGTGCTTCAATATCCTGCGCATGCTACGTAAGATCTTCCGGTGGATCCCCACCGAGACCAGGAAGACAGTCACCCAGGCCCTCGTCACCAGCCGTCTGGACTACGGCAACACCCTCTACGCCGGAACCAACGCCAAACTCCAGAAGAGACTCCAGCGGATCCAGAACGCCTCAGCACGACTCATCCTGGACATCCCCCATCGCAGCCACATCTCCGGACACCTGAGAGATCTGCATTGGCTCCCGGTCAACAAGAGAATCACCTTCCGTCTCCTCACCCACGCACACAAAGCCCTACACAGCCAAGGCCCAGGATACCTCAACAGCCGCCTCAACTTCTACGCGCCCAAACGCCAGCTTCGCTCGACCAGCCACGCCCTCGCCGCCGTCCCCCGCATCCGCAGAGCCCCCACAGGGGGACGGTCCTTCTCCTACCTCGCCGCCAAGACATGGAACTCCCTCCCCACCCACCTCCGCCTGACCCAGGACCACCTCGCCTTCAGGAAGCAACTCAAGACCTGGCTGTTCGAGCAGTAGCGGATTCCCCCCCCCAGCGCCTTGAGACCCTCTGGGTAAGTAGTGCGCTATATAAATACGATGATTGATTGATTGATTGATTGATCTCAGGCCTGCCACTTTTATTACACCGAGGTCACCCGTGAGGAAGACCCTAGGCAACCCTATGAGCAGGGTGCTGTGCAAGTAAAATTCAGGACATGTGCCTTTATGTGTGGCATGTGCTAGTAGTGACAAACCGCCCATTTTGTTTCTCAATGCTGTTAGGCCTGCTCCTGCTTTAGGCTAGCACTGGGAATTCCCTTATTTATGCTTAAATGGTAATTCCTGATCTGAAAGGAGTGGATTGCCATGTTTGTTATGTTTAGAATAGTGGTGATAAATACTGCTTACTGGTGTTGGATTTTACATTGCTATTTTAGAAATGTCATTTTTAGAAAGTGGTACAAAAGGGGGGCCACCATGTCCTTTATTCTGCATTCCCCTAGTTTACTAGCAAAGCGAAAAATGCCATTGGTATTCCTGGTCATTATGTATCTGATATTTTCTTGCTCACCCGCCCATTTGCCATTACCTTCAAAAGTAATACCTAAATAGCAAAAGGTTTTAACAGCTTGTATTTTTGAGCCATCCAAAAAGAAAGGCCTCGATCACTTCATTTTCTTCCCGCATATCATGGTATAGGTCTTCGATTTATTAATTAAAAGTTTCCTACCCTTAATAAAATCTGTAAATTCATTAATAAGCCATTGAAGGCCTAGTGGGGTACGGTAAATTAAAACAGCGTCATCAGCATATAATAATATCGACACAACCGTATAGTCAATTTTTGGTGCATCTGCCAAAATATTGTTTAATACCGTAGCTATTTGATTAATGAAGAGGGAAAATAAAAGAGGGGCCAATAGGCACCCTTGCCTGATGCCTCTTTGCACACCAAAAAACGGGGTTCGCTCACCTGTTGACCCCTATCGTACGCTGCAGGATAGCTTCTCATACACCCATGCTAAAAAGAACACTATCTCGTTTGGGGCCCCAGATTCCAGCAGCACTGTCCAAAGAAGGGAGTGATCCACTAAGTCGAACGCTCTGCTCAAATCAGCGAAGCATGAAAACAAATTACCCCCTTTAGATACTGTATATTCATTATTGAGTAGGTCCAGATTTACACATTGTTCAATGGTACCTATGCCTTTCCTAAATCCATATTGAACTGGAGTTAGTACTTTGAGATCTGAGGCCCATGTTTCTAATCTTTTTAAAAGCACCCTACTCATCACCTTTATAGATGAGTCCAGCAGCGATATTGGGCGGTAATTGCAGGCTTCGGAACGTGATTGGGCCCATGATGTAGGAAAATTCCCCAAGGCTGCAGTGTTAAAAATCCTTGTAAGAATTGGTGCCCATAAACCCATTACATCCTTATATAAATCAATCGGGACGGCGACCGTTCCCGGTGCCTTGCCCCCTTTACTATTTGTCAACCCTTCCTGCACCTCTTCGACACCAATTAACAGTGGTAATATAGGCCACGTAAAATCATCATTTAAAAGAGGGGTTAAAAGTAACCCATCCGGATAAAAAATATTAGAAAAGTGTTCAATCCATTCAGTA
The DNA here is from genome assembly GCF_964263255.1 of Lissotriton vulgaris. Classification (NCBI taxonomy): domain Eukaryota; kingdom Metazoa; phylum Chordata; class Amphibia; order Caudata; family Salamandridae; genus Lissotriton; species Lissotriton vulgaris. Next base: position 96,484,287 of record NC_141695.1, read on the forward strand.
CAGATCACATAAGACGTCAATTCGGGAATACAATTATCCTTTAAAAAAGGGCTATTAACAGTTTCCCAAAAGAGTTTGCTGTTATTAGTGTCGTATATAGTGCAACTTAGCCCATCGGGCGTCAAGCCGCCTAACCAAAAGCATAATCCTAGCTTATCCCAGGCGGCTGATCTCAACTCTTTTTTGTGTGCCAACACAGTTTGCTTATAATCAATTCGAAGCTCATGAACAAGTGATTGGTTGCGGAGCTTGGTCCCCAGTGCCAATTTCAATTTATGTAATGCCTGGGTACATTTAGAATCGAACCACCTCGTACCAGCCTGTTTCTGCCCTTTGGTATTTCTAGTTAATACATTCTTAATTACATTATTTATATCAGAAAATGTAGTTAGTAAAGTCTCAGGGATGACCTCTAAGCTAAGGCAATAATCAATGGCTTCCCTACATCTAGTGACCACTTCCGTTTGAATCTTTGCTGGGTCTACACCATCCCACTTGACTCTCATCCCGTTAGGCCTAACAGGGAGAATATCCGAAAGTCGGTCCGCAGTGTGAGATAATTTATTGCACCATTCTAATAGTACTATAGAAATACTATTGTAGTCGCTGACCACCTGTTCTGATATACAAAGGTCAGAGTAGAAACTGTTCTTCGAGATTTAAATATGATCTATATTACTGTTCCCATTTCTCCCAGTAAAAGTCGGACATTTAATATGGCCCTTCTTCGTGGAACAGTCTAACAAATCAAGGTCAAACTTTGCCATTAGTGTATTTAGGGTCATGCCATACCCACAGTGTGGGAAATGTAGCAAATCATCGTCAGTCCCAATGGGAGTAATATGGGCCTTCATAAATCCACATGAGTTTGTTAGTATCGCTGGGCAAACTCAAATGTTAAAATTACCAGCACACAAAATAACTGCAAGTTTGCTAGAGAGTTTCAATACCCTATCTGTCTCCTTTTCTAATGGGTCTAGTGGTGCTTCCCTATCCTTATTGAAATTGTTATTATAATGATTAAATAAAACCAAATCCTTACCCTTTGGGAACGCTAGTCTCAGAACTTGGCTGTAATTGCTAATAGATGAATAGCTGGTAATTTTACACCCAATTAATTTGGTGGATATAAGCAACAATAATCCACCCTTAGCTCTTCCTGTTGGGGAGGGTACAGCATTTAGACAATGAGATGTATAACCTTCCACTACAACCACCTCTGTACTCTAACTTTCTTGTAAACACATAATGTCACTACCATACGTGATAAAATCTTGACAGAAGGGCGTATACCATTTTTTTCCCAGGCCTGCAATATTCCAAGTTGTTAGTGAATACACTTCCTGCGTTATAATTTCTATTCCTTGATTAACATTTAAATTTTAATTTATGGGCACATCCACATTCGCTAAAAACTCAACAGGGTTTATTATGGTTAGTTTGCCAATCTCACTGTTACCAGCACTCTTACACCTCATGTTAGAGTCTATGTTTAGTGATTGGATGTTACTTGTTTCACTTCCCTTTTAAGCTGTCTATGAGTTACCATCTGCCCTAGCTCATATATGGATGATAACCCTTCTGGGTTTTTATGTCAATCATTGTCCTCCATCCTAGTCAAACACTGAAATCTATTGTACAGTGGAATGGAGAATCGCATTGGGCGGGCTACTGGTGGTATAGGCAACCGATTAATATTAGGATGGAAGGTGATATGTTCTAGGGCTAAGTTATTTATCAACAAATGTTTGTAGAAATACCCCAATGGCAATAATGTTGTGTTAAAATCCCAACATGAAGGTGGGGGAGCGCTAAGTAAGGTTTTGTGTGCCCAGTTTGGTGACCTAAAATTAATTATTACACAGTCCCCATCAAATATTTTTGGTGCAGGGCCTATCCATCCCACTCTTTGGGTAAGTATTATCTGTTCTGCACCTGATATAGGATAACCACAATTTTTTGTTAAACAATAAAGGGTTTTATTTTTAAGGGTTTCGTGTGTTTCTAATTGTCCTTCCCGCAATTTGGGTACATTACATAGGACTGTGACATATTCACCACATTCTGGTGGTAAATTTATTACTGGTGATATGTCATTGCCCTTGGTGATTTCTGGGAGACATGAGCCCTTCGTCTGTTCAGTTGTAATCCCCCCTGGTTTCCCATTTCCTGCAGGTAAAATTGCACTATTCTCCTTTGGTAATTTATCTCGTTTTCCCTGCGTTACACCTTCGCTATGGCTACAAGTGCTATCCATGATATTGGGTCGATTATTTAGGGCTATTTGGTCTACTTGTTTATTTACAACAGTACCCCCCCCCTCCGAGTGTATAGGTTCTAACTTGTCCTTTGCCTCTTTTGCCTCCTTAGTTTTGTGTTGGGCAGATTTGGACACGACCCCATTTGAAGTAGATACAAGTGGAGACGCACGTGTCTTGGCACAAGATGTCTTAGTCAGATGGGTAATTTTCGTAATCTGTTCCTCAATGGAGCCTACCCTAGTTTCGATATTGGAAATCTTCAGACAGATGGGCCCTAATAAAGTGGAAAACAAAGTCTCCATTCTTCCCCAAAAACCGGCTTCCCCCAACCTCAATCTTCCCCTCGCTGGGCTGAGCATCAGCAACACTTAACTGACTCTCGCACTTATCCCCTTTTTGTCCTGATGAATTGGCTACCTTTGCCCCTATATTTATTTGCAGGCTGCTCTTTAATTATATGATTCTGTTTACTTTTAGATTTTTGCCCTCTAGTTCTTACAGGGGGACTTTCAATATTTGCCCTGTCTATTGATACGAGATTAATATTTAAAGGGCCATCAAATCCCTCCAACTCTACCGAATCATTAATTAGGAGGGGGGGCTCTTCACTTGTATGTGGCGACTAGTGAAAGCCTACTAGCCAAAGGGGAGAATTCAGACGGCAAAATTTGCTGTATTGGGATAATCCCATGGCTCTCGGCCCCGGGAAGCCCCACATACGAAGCCATGAGCATTGAGTCACAAGAATTTGCCAAAGCAGTAGATGTATTTACAGATTGTAAGGGTGGGGGTATACTTAAGGGGAGTGAGAGACGTCTCTCGGTGTTCTCTATGGCTTTAACGACTACCCCTATAGTCTTCCGCAGCATCATATCTATGGCAGTCAATCTTGGGAGTGGGGTAGTTGTAACTGTTTTCTGTCTGGTATTTGGACGGGGCTGTACAAGGGTGTTTTTACCCATATTTCTAAGGACAAATATAATCACAAGAAATAAAATACAAATAGTGCCACACACAATAAATCGCTATGTACCAAAAGGCAAATATCCAAACTGGAAAGCACTTTTAGTTCAATTTTCAATTTAGGAAAGTCTGCCGCTTTGCGCAACTCCCGTGGTCTTTTCAGCGCCGGCTGGTGCGAAACCGGCATGGGCGGCGTCCTGCCGCAAGGGCACCTGGGGGCTGTAGTCCCCCCGCTAGGCTGCCGCCCACTGAGGTGGAAGGATGCAGCGGCAGTGGAGGGGAGTGATGGCTGGTGTCCCCGGGTCCCACAGGAGTAAAATACCCCACAGAAATGTATCTTGCTCCCCATGGGATTCACTGGCATTCAGGTACGATTTAGGAAAGTCTCCTGCTTTGCCCCAACTCCTGCGGTCTTTTCAGCTCCGGCTGGTGCAAAACTGGCATGGGCCAGGTCCTGCCGCAAGGGCACCTGGGGGCTGTAGACCGCTAGGCTGCCGCGCACTGAGGTGGAAGGAGGCTGCGCCAGCGGAGGGGAGTGATGGCTGGCGTCCCCGGGTCCCACAGGAGTAAAATGCCCCACAGAAATGAGGCTTGCTCCCCACGGGATTCACTGGCGTTCAGGTACGATTTAGGAAAGTCTCTACAGTTCAACTTCAAAAAGATGAAAACAGTTTCCTTAAACAGTTACTGTGTGCCCCGGCCTCGGCATCCACTGATTTAATCCATCAAGAAACTGGCCTTAATTATATATCAGACTTGGCAGCCTTACGTCCCTTACTCTTATGGCGTTCCATCTGGCATAAGAGTGAAACCGAGTTCACACAGTCAATAATTAGAGTTTGCCTTACATTAGATTATTGTTCCCGCATTCCATGGTTGAGTTATATTATTCGTTGGTATAGCATATTATTTGATTTTTTTATATTTTTAATGAGTCTGAATATGCAATACCTTTTTCTAAGAAAGAAATAAAAGACTTGTTTTTTATAAGAGGGAGGAGCGAACAAAACTAACCAGGACCCAAAAGTCTTCAGTTTTTTATAGGCAACTGGTACTTAAAAGTGGGTTCCAGGCATATTTGGTGGACGTGTCAGGACCTTCACACCGATTCGTATTAATACCGTTTAAGGTTAGGCATTGTCCACCATCTTGTACCCTTCCCAGTAATGGAAGGATACAATGGAAGGCTCTACCATGAAATGCCCCTGTGATGATATCTCCAAACAGAGTTGTTGCCATTTCTTATTATTTTGTAAATTTTATGTATTCATAAGAATTTTTTTTTTGAAGCCTATCCTTTTAAAATATAACGGGGCATATTACCAAACAATAGCGATAATTATCGCTATTGCTTGGTTAGAGACAAAAATTTACCGCAGCGCTGCGGCGATTTCTACCGCAAATAAACCTTGGTATTACCAAGGTTTAACGCAAATGCGGTAAAAATCGCCGCAACGCATGAATATCGCTGAAAAGTCAGCGATATTCATGCATTAGCGAGCTAATGCTCTGAGCCATGTTATCCACCTCCCATTGAATAACATGGCTAAGAACTGCTCAGGGCAGGTGTTAGCTTTTGGAGATATTCCCGCTTAGCGCGAATATCTCCAAAAGTTGGTAATAGGAGGTAGCGATGTTAGCGACTGTTTTCAGTCGCTAACATCTTGGCACGCCCACTTTGCATCTCATTAGTGATAAATATCACTGACATGCAAAGTGGGGCCCAAGATGGTCACTATCTCCTACTAGCAGTTGCTAACTGGTGTTAGCGGCAGCTAGGTAATAGGGAGATAATTTTATCTCCGCTTTCTTGGCTTTTAAAGCCAAAAAAGCGGAGATAAACCCCCTTGATAATATGCCCCAACATTCGTTTAACAGTAGATGCTATGAATTTATTATGTTCTCTTGAGAGCCTAGATATTTGTTTCCATGTCGCACTCTACATATTGAAATGTAGAGCATACTCATTAACACTCAGTAACAATGGCTTGCATATAATAGTTGTAGTAGAAGTATTTCTAGCAAACTTAGATATTCCAAGGTAATTGCGCAAAGTCACATCATTTTCTTAGGAGTCTTGCTGTCTTCTGGTGGCTTACTCTCCTTACAAACTGCTTTGAAATCTTCAGCCATTAAGCTAGAAGTCCGGCTTGCCTGGGAGAATGATAATTTGCATAAAGGTCAGCTGCTTACCTGATTTTACCGAGAAGTAAACACACCGGCGTTACTACCACTGAAATTCACTTTCAAAGTTCGCAGAGATCGAATTGAGTGGGAAACACTTTAGCCGAGTTACTTCTGATATAATTCTGCAAATGTTTACAACCATTGTGCCTTTTGCAGTGTTTTGCTTTTCATTTAGCTGCTAAAGCCTGTCTTTTTAAATTTTGGAATGGTACTTGATTCTTTTAGAAGCTAAGTGCTACTGTATGCTAATGAGGAACCTTAGACATCAACTGTGGTCTGCTTCTCCCAAGCACTCATTTCCAGTAAGTGAAATGTGAACAGTTGCCCATATGTTGTGGCTGTACTGCAGAAAGGGGGCATTCCAACCAACTCACTTAATACTGTGGCAGAAAACTCCCCTAAATTCGAGCAGCCCTCAGAAATACTGAAATGCAGTCATTTTTTTGCGACAACAACAAGCTTGACCTCTCCTGTTTGAAAGCACCCTTGCAAATCGACACTTGTCATTGTTATTATTTCCGTCACTAAAACATCCTCATACCTCAGAGTCTTTCTAGCTCCATTAAATACATATTACTGTCTTCTGAGCTTTCACACAATGTTTTACTGGCTGTTTATTAGTTACTGTTTACTCTAATGCATGTTTAGGCAATGGCCATGGCAGTGTATATAAATTGCTTGTTATTCAATCTCTCTTATTTTTGATTGTACATCATTGAAACAGCCACTCCTAGCGGATGCTCAATCTTAGCACTGTGAAACACATTTCATCCAGTCAAGTCCAGCTTTCTGTACTGCTTCAACAATGGCTGCATCAAGACTAGAGGCATCTAACCTCTTCATATGGTAACACCCTAGTGCATTCTCCTGAACATTTGCATCACCATCAACAAAGCGGATAATAAAACTCAGCTGCTCTGTATGTGAGACATCTTTGGTTTCATCAGCTAGCATTGCAAAATATTATGTCACTTTTTTTGACAATACGCTTATGGACAACGGTTGCCAGCACAGATATCACAAAAAACACAGTTGATGGACAAAATGTAGAACAATGTCATACATTCACCCCAGTACAAGTATCTGGGCCTAAATCCATCGTTTTTTTGCACTCCACACCACCCAGGGTTAGACAATGGCTATATGCAAATCAGCTCTGACCCTGTGCCTCATGGGAACAGTCCAGTCCGAACTACCAAGCCATGTCTTTCCCAGACCGGAATCAAGCATCCAAGGACCGGTTTCTGGCTATCAGCCTTCATCAGCCTGGATAGCTTGACTCCAGTGGTGTGGAGAGCCAGGGACTCACGTCTGAGTATACCCAGCACACTCGGGGTGAAAATTGCAAAAAACACATTTGATGGACAGAATGTAGAACAATGTCATACATTCACCCCAGTACAAGTATCTGGGCCTAAATCCATCGTTTTTTTGCACTCCACACCACCCTGGGTTAGACAATGGCTATATGCAAATCAGCTCTGACCCTGTGCCTCATGGGAACAGTCCAGTCCGAACTACCAAGCCATGTCTTTCCCAGACCGGAATCAAGCATCCAAGGACCGGTTTCTGGCTATCAGCCTTCATCAGCCTGGATAGCTTGACTCCAGTGGTGTGGAGAGCCTGGGACTCACGTCTGAGTATACCCAGCACACTCGGGGTGAAAATTGCCAAAAACACAGTTGATGGACAGAATGTAGAACAATGTCATACATTCACCCCAGTACAAGTATCTGGGCCTAAATCCATCGTTTTTTTGCACTCCACACCACCCTGGGTTAGACAATGGCTATATGCAAATCAGCTCTGACCCTGTGCCTCATGGGAACAGTCCAGTCCGAACTACCAAGCCATGTCTTTCCCAGACCGGAATCAAGCATCCAAGGACCGGTTTCTGGCTATCAGCCTTCATCAGCCTGGATAGCTTGACTCCAGTGGTGTGGAGAGCCTGGCACTCACGTCTGAGTATACCCAGCACACTCGGGGTGAAAATTGCAAAAAACACAGTTGATGGACAGAATGTAGAACAATGTCATACATTCACCCCAGTACAAGTATCTGGGCCTAAATCCATCGTTTTTTTTGCACTCCACACTACCCTGGGTTAGACAATGGCTATATGCAAATCAGCTCTGACCCTGTGCCTCATGGGAACAGTCCAGTCCGAACTACCAAGCCATGTCTTTCCCAGACCGGAATCAAGCATCCAAGGACCGGTTTCTGGCTATCAGCCTTTATCAGCCTGGATAGCTTGACTCCAGTGGCGTGGAGAGCCTGGGACTCACGTCTGAGTATACCCAGCACACTCGGGGTGAAAATTGCAAAAAACACAGTTGATGGACAGAATGTAGAACAATGTCATACATTCACCCCAGTACAAGTATCTGGGCCTAAATCCATCGTTTTTTTGCACTCCACACCACCCTGGGTTAGACAATGGCTATATGCAAATCAGCTCTGACCCTGTGCCTCATGGGAACAGTCCAGTCCGAACTACCAAGCCATGTCTTTCCCAGACCGGAATCAAGCATCCAAGGACCGGTTTCTGGCTATCAGCCTTCATCAGCCTGGATAGCTTGACTCCAGTGGCGTGGAGAGCCTGGGACTCACGTCTGAGTATACCCATCACACTCGGGGTGAAAATTGCAAAAAACACAGTTGATGGACAGAATGTAGAACCTCAGTACAAGTATCTGGGCCTAAATCCATCGTTTTTTTTGCACTCCACACCACCCTGGGTTAGACAATGGCTAAATGCAAATCAGCTCTGACCCTGTGCCTCATGGGAACAGTCCAGTCCAAACTACCAAGCCATGTCTTTCCCAGACCGGAATCAAGCATCCAAGGACCGGTTTCTGGCTATCAGCCTTCATCAGCCTGGATAGCTTGACTCCAGTGGTGTGGAGAGCCTGGCATTCACGTCTGATTATACCCAGCACACTCGGGGTGAAAATTGCAAAAAACACAGTTTTGACCCTGCCACCAGGTAGGTCGCCCCCCTCAGCCGCCACACAGTCCTCCTGTGCCGCTGTACCGCTGCCGCCACCCGCTGTGACCAGGATCGCTGCCTGAGTCGGTCCTGTGCTGCTCTCCTCGGTCTTTGAATTTGATTTACTTTTGTCACTTTCTGTTACTGTTGTTGTTTTTCTATGCCACCCCTCGTGCCCTTTGTGCCCTCTCCCCCTTACCTCCTGTTTTCTTCTGTACCACCCCTCTCCTACTCCCCTAATTCACGCTTCCCGCAGCTGCCCCCCCTGCAGCCCCACCCACCTGGTGCCCCATTTGCGGCCCCGCTCCCGCCTCCCAGCTGCTCTTCCCTACCTCAGCCCCTCATATGGAGGCCATGCGGTGGTGAAAGGAGCGACCCTTGACCCTGCTACCAGGTAGGTCGCCCCCCTGAGCCGCCACATGATCCTCCTGTGCTGCGGTCCCGCTGCCGCCACCCGCTGTGACCAGGATCGCTGCCTGAGTCCGTCCTGTGCTGCTCTCCTCGGTTTTGGATTTGATTTACTTTTGTCACTTTCTGTTGCTGTTGTTGTTTTTCTCTGCCACCCCTCATGCCCTTTGTGCCCTCTACCCCCTGCCCCCTGTTTTCTTCTGTACCACCCCCCCTCCCGCTCCCCTCCCTTGCGCTTCCCACCGCAGCCTCCCCTGCGGCCCCACCCCCGGTGCCCCATCCGCCGCCCCGCTCTCGCCTCCCAGCTGCTCCTCCCTCCCTCAGCCCCTCATATGGAGGCCGCGCAGCGGCCGTGCGCAGCAGGCGTGCCGCGGCAAGCCCGTTTTCGCCCATCCGCGCCTGGACCATGCCCAGCGCCAGAACCTCTGGCCCCCGCCGGAACCAATAAACCCGACGGAAGTACGACCCCACCACCCTCCTCACACTCAACATCGGCCGACCATCTGCCTGCTACCAAGCCACTCCTAAGCGCACCCACGGACCCTTCTCCTGCCAAACCTGCAAATTCACCTGCATCCAAACCTGCACCCCACCACCCTGACCAGGCAACAACAACAACCACCTCAAGTGCATCCTGCTCAACACCCGCTCTGTCCACAAGCACGCCGTCGAGCTCTGGGACCTCCGTGACACAACAGCACCAGACGTCCCATTCCTCACAGAAACCTGGATGAATGCCTCCTCACCCCCCGACATTGCCATAGCCATCCTGGATGGCTACAAGATCACCTGAAAGGATCAACCAAACCAGAGGAGGAATCGCCATCATCTACAGGAACACCATCGGCATCATGACCAACTCCGAAGATGCCCTCACCACCGCTGAACACCTACACTTCCAGATCCACACAGACCCCAAGACCACCCTCAGAGGAACCCTCATCTGCAGACCCCCGGGCCCACGCACACAATTCAGTGAAGCCATCGCCGACTTCATCAGCCCACAGGCCCTCGCCTCATCAGACTACATCGACCTGGATGAACAACAAAGACAACAAAACCACCACCCTGCTCGACAACCTCGCCAACCTCGGACTCAAGCAACTGGTGAACACCCCCACCCACTACGCCAGCCACACGCTCGACCCCATCTTCTCCGCCAGCAGCCACATTGCCTTCAGCCACTCCACCGGACTACACTGGACCGACCACAGCTGCATCCACTTCACCTTTAAGAAGACCACATCCCACCACCGCCTGCAACAGATCCCTGGCAAAGTCACCGCAGACCAGCTAACCACATCACTAAGCCAGAACCCACCAATCAACACTACTGACACCAGTGACTCAGCCTGCAACCTCACACAGTGGATCGTCAACTGCGCCGACACCCTTGCACCACTGAAAAACCGCCCAGGCAAGCCCAGCAACAGGAAAACAACATGGTTCACCGACGACCTCGAAGAATCAAAGAAATCCTGTCAAACCCTCGAGAAAGCCTGGTGCCACGAACAGAGGACAGAAAACATGACAGCCCTCAAGAACGCCACCCGCAAACACCACCAGCTGATCCGCACTACCAAAAACACATCGTTCAAAGAACGGCTGGACAACAACACCCACAACAGCAAGGACATTTTCAGCATCGTAAAAGAGCTCTCCAATCCCAGTGCCAGCAGCAACAACATCACAGCATCGCAAGACCTCTGTAACTCCTTTGCCACGTTCTTTCAACGCAAGATCGCAGATATCCAGGACAGCTTTGGTGCCCAGACTCCGCCCCCAGCCACCGAACCAACACCCCGTACAACCACCCTCAGCGCTTGGACTCCCATCAGCACCGAAGACACCGCCTATGCTATGAACACCATCCATTCCAGCTCTCCCTCCAACCCATGCCCTCACCACATCTTCAACAAAGCCAACACCATCATCGCTCCCCACCTACGGAACATCATAAACAACTCCCCCGCGTCCTCCACCTTCCCAGAGAGCTGGAAGCACGCAGAGATCAACGCCCTACTGAAGAAACCCACAGCGGACCCTAAAGACCTAAAAAACTTCCGCCCCATCTCTCTTCTTCCCTTCCCTGCAAAAGTTATCGAGAACATCGTCAATAAACAGCTGGCCGCTTTCCTCGAGGCCAATGAATCCCTCGACCCATCCCAGTACGGATTTTGAGCCAACCACAGCACCAAGACCCATCGCAGCCACTGACAACATCAGGACCCTACTTGACAACGGGGAAACAACTGCTCTCATCCTCCTAGACCTCTCAGCCGACTTTGATACAGTATGCCATCATACCCTAATATCCCGCCTCCACAACGCCGGGATCCAAGGCAAAGCCCTGGACTGGATCACCTTGTTCCTCTCCGACAGAACCCAGAGAGTCCGCCTAACTCCCTTCCACTCCGTGGCCACCGAGATCATCTGCGACATACCCCAAGGCTCATCGCTCAGCCCAATCCTCTTCAATATCTACATGAGCCCCCTAGCCACCATCGCACGCAAACACAACCTAAACATCATCTCATACGCCGATGACACCCAGCTGATACTCTCCCTCACCAAAGACCCAGCCACCGCCAAACTCAACCTCCAGGAAGGAATGAAAAACGTTGCTGAATGGATGAAACTCAGCCGTCTGAAACTGAACTCAGACAAGACGGAGGTCCTCATCCTCGGACCATCCCCATCTGCTTGGGACGACTCCTGGTGGCCCACAGCACTGGGAACCGCACCGACACCCACAGACCACGCACGCAACCTGGGATTCATCCTGGATTCCTCTCTCACGATGACCAAGCAAGTCAACGCCATCTCATCCTCATGCTTCAACACCCTGCACATGCTCCGCAAGATGGTGGATCCCTACTGGAACTAGAAAGATGGTCACCCAGGCCCTCGTCACCAGCCGACTAAACTACGGAAACGCCCTATACGCAGGAACAACAGTCAAACTTCAGAAAAGACTCCAAATGAAGATTCACAGACGTAGGAAGCTTCTTGTGTTCAAGTTTATTCGGCTCAAGAGCAGCACAGCGACAGGCTAAAAGTACAGCAACCAACTGACAGAACTGTCAGCATTCCACTCCGGCCTCGGAACTCCCAACACACAGGGTTCCAACTACCAGTGTCATAAGGGCACAAACACAGAATACTACATTATCCTCATTTCTGCAAACAAAAGGAAGAAAAGAAAAGAGTTAAGAGATAGACAGAAAGAAACAGAAAACAAAAGGAAAAGCAAGAAGGAAGAAAAAGGAAAGTACGAGAAGAAGGAAGAAAGCCTGACAAAACACAAAACAGGGTCAGCACCTCACATAGCAGGACAGGGAAGAAAACAGAACTATCTGAACCTGACAGGAATCCTGGGTACTCTCAAACTCCTGCGAAGTGTGGGCGACAAATCTTCATTACAACATTTGTTGCCAGAATTGGTGGATTCAGAGGAGGCAATTTTAACTTTGACAACCTTACAGACATTCCACCAATGGTTGTTGTTAACTTGCACAGCATTGCCACAAACCTTGTTGACAACAACCGGTTCAGAGAATTTACTCCTGCCTTTGGTGACATGAGCAGGATTCTTAATGCGAACAACATCACCAACACAGAAACCATGAGACACCACCTTTTTCCTCTCATCAAAATGGCTTTTCTGCCTAGCCTGTGCTTTGTTAACATTTTCTCTCACAAGACCATCAATGCCATCTATGACATTCATCTTGACCCACTTGGACATCCAACCTGGACAAATCTTAGTCGACGGTTTCCTCCCTCTTAGAAGCTCAAAAGGGGAGAAACCAGTGGAAGAATGTGCGGTCGTACGGTAAAACCATAGCATGGAGCGAACAGCGTTTTCCAAAACACACTTACTGGCAATGGCCCATTGCACACAGTTATTCAACACACGGTTCATTCTCTCGACAAGACCATTGGACTGGGGATGGTACAAGGAACTCTTCTTGTGAGAGACACCACTTTGGGTAAGAAAAGACTTGAAATCACAACTAACAAACTGTACCCCATTGTCGGTCATGATACATGAAGGAAAACCCTCTCTAAGAAAGATATCCTTCAGGAACAGAATGACATTTGCGGAGGAGGGCTCATTGATGAACCGAACCTCAGGCCACTTGGAATAGTAATCAATGGCCACAATAGCATATCGTGAGGTGGGTGGTAAGAGGTTAAAGGGTCCGACCAGGTCAACTCCAATCTTTTCCCAAGCTCTTTCAGGAAGTTGAACCGGTTCCAGGGGGGCGTCCTCACTTTTAGACTTTTGTCAGAATTGTTGCAAATAACACAACCATCAATCAATGAATCAACACACGCATCCATTTGTGGCCACCAAAAAACATCTCGCAACCTACGTTTGGTGAAAGTTTTCCCTAAGTGACCTTCATGTGCACCATCCATAAGACGTTCCCTCAAACTCACCGGAGGAACCAGCCTACCACAACGCAAAAGAATACCATCCTCTACAGTGAGTTCTTCAGCAACCTTAACATACGTCTGAAAAGGTCCAGAGACATACTTCTTCCTCGGCCAACCAGACTTCAAAAATTCAATGACACGAGCAAGGATGACATCCTTTGCCAATTCTCCTCTCCACTCAGTTTCACTCACAGCACACATTCCTTCTAAGTCTATTGCCGCTACAAAACAATCCTCCTGATCATCTTCCCTCTCAACCTCGGAGTCATTACCAGAGATAGGAAAACGTGAAAAATAGTCTGCCCTGACATTTTTTGCTCCAGGCAAATAGGTTATGTCAAAGTCGTACTGTAGAAGCTTGGTCGACAACCTTGCAATTCTAGGGGTGTGCTCTTTAATCTTTTCACCAGACAAAATTGAGACCAAAGGACTGTGATCTGTGCGTATAGTGAAATGACTTCCCCAGAGAAAGGAATTGAATTTTCTGACTGCCCACCAGCAGGCCAACAACTCTTTCTCGATGACCGAAAAATTCATTTCTGCACCACGCAAAACTCTTGACGCATAAGCTATGGTGTTATCAACCTGACCATTCTTCTGGGTGAGCACAGCCCCTAGACCAAACCCGCTAGCATCAACAGTCACCACACATTCCTTATTAGGATCAAAAGCTCTGAGAACACTGTCACTCACAAGCTGAGACTTGATCCAACGGAAAATTTCATCACAATTCTCATTCCACACAAAAGGTACATTTTTCTTGAGTATGTTGGTTAAGGGTTGAATTTTTGACGCGTAACCCTTGATGAATCTAGAGTAGAATTCACTCAACCCTATAAAGGATTTCAAACCAGGTTTATCCAGGGGAGGAGAGGCATCGACAATGGCTTTAACTAACCCTGGACGTGGTTCAACCCCCTTGTGAGAGACAACTTTCCCAAGGAATTCCATTTTCTCTTTGAGAAAAACACATTTCTCCCTTTTAAGAACAACGCCTTTACTTTGCATAATGCCTAACACCTGACTCAAAGAAACATCATGTTCCCCTTTGCTTTGCCCAAAAATTAAGACATCGTCTTGAAAAACAATCACTCCGGGAGTGTCCTTGAACATCTGACTCATTAACCTCTGGAAAACTGCTGCCGCAGAGGCAAGTCCAAAGGGCATTCTACAGTATTGGAAGCTGCCAAAAGGCGAAACAAAAGCAGTTAAGTGCCTAGAAGACTCACTCAACACCACCTGGTGGTAAGCAGATGCTAGATCCAACTTAGTGAACCACCTAGCGCCCCTGGTTAGAGACAATAAATCGGTGATCTTAGGCAAAGGGTGTGAGTCGACCCAGATGTTCCTGTTAAGGCTGCGTAAGTCGACACAGACGCGTAAATCTCCATTCCTTTTCCTTGCGACAACAAGGGGAGACAACCACAACGATGATTCGATGGGTTCGATAATACCCTTTTTGCACAAATCCATGAGTTCCTTTTCAAGACTATCCCTGACACTAAAAGGGACACCCCTTACCTTATGCTTGACTGGAATGGCCCCTTCCTTAACTCTGATCTCGTGTTCGAAACCTCTAATCATTCCAAGACCTTTACTGAAAACAGAAGGAAACTTAATGGCCAAACCCACCACATAGTCATCAGTTTCTACAACAGCCAAACTCTCTGAAATTAAAACATCCTCTTCCATCCCAACCTGTTCTCTTGCACCTGGTCTTAATATTAACCGAAACAAACCACCATGGAACCAACCCAAAATGTTAAGACCCTTGCAAGCCACATAAACTTTCCCAAAAATTTTCCTCCCCCTGAACTGAATGATATCCTCAAAATACCCATCCAAAGCTATTCTGCAACCCTCAAAGGATACAGGAGCTCTGTCGGGAGGTTCTAGTTTTCTTCCAGGCCAAGTCTCATTAAATAGTTCTTGGGTGATCATAGTGACCTTTGCTCCTGAGTCTACTAATAAGGAAATGATTTTATCACCCACACCAAAATTTTCATATGGATCAACACAATCCGCAGGGTCACCAACAATGACTCCATCATCACGCACAGCTATGACCATGTCTTTGTCAACTTTGGTAGACACATCAACAGAATTCTCCCCCTCACGAACCACAACAACCATATCTCTAAGATCATCTTGGATGGTACTAATGTGATCTTCCCCCCTGCTAGTGTTATCATTACATTCTGCAACACATCCTACCCCAGTAGTGTTAACCTGACTCTGAGACTTATTGCCCAAACTCATATTTCCCTGCCTAGGATTTTGGCAAATTTTGGCAAAATGACCAAATTTCCCACATGTGCGGCAAGTAGCACTCCTAGCCGGACAGAACTTATTATCCTTGTTGTGAGAGGGATTTCCACATCTATAACAAATGTCACGTCTAGAAAACAGATTCCTATCGTTGCGTTGTGGATAAGGAGGAAAGTTCCTCTCAAAAGGTTGTTGACCAGGACCAGTTCTGGTTTCTCTGTTCTCCTTGGACCTCACAATGGAGACTGTCTCTTCGTTCTTTTTTTCAAGCTCTTTAACCTCTTTCTTAGATAGTTCAATACTCTTGGCTGTGCGGATTATTTCTTCCAGAGTAGGATTCCCTAACGTGAGCAACTTCTGTTGAATCGACTTGTCAGTGCACTTGCAGATGTACTGATCTCTTATCAATTGTTCTCTGAATGCTTCAAACTCGCACTCTGCACTCAATTGTCTCAGGATGGAGACATAGGTTTCCACATTTTCGCCAGGGAGTTGCTCTCTTTTGAAAAACTTATGCCTGATCACAACGAGACTTGGTTTCACGTCAAACCTCAACTCCAATTTCATTCTTGTCTCAACATACTCATCGATGTCATCTTCGTTGTTTCTTGCAATAGGGGGTAAGTGTTTAAAGATTTCCCTGCCCTCGAAACCCAAGGAGTGCAAAAGAAGACATTTCTTCCTTTCTGCGCGGTATCTAGACGCGCCTATTGCACCTAGATAGGTTTTGAAGGCGTCGAACCACTTCCTCCAAATTATCGGTGGATTCCCTGGTGTCTCCAGGAAAGGTGGTGGAGGCGAAACTGACTGCATTGCAAGAAAAAGAAATGTGAAAGAAAATAAGAGAGAACAGCAGGTCTTGTGATGTCGCTGTGCCAACTGAGGAATAGGGTATTCCTTAGAACGTGCTGGAAACTGACTAGAAAGATTGCAAAAACTGAGTGCAGAAGAAAATGGAAAAAACTCGTTTAGCTTTTATTATATATTTTTTTGATCCGCGTTATGGAGGAGAGCGCTTTTTCTTTCCTTGTCCTTTAAAAGTTCCTTGCCCCACAGCGAGTAGCGCACAACAGTAAATTCCTTTTAACTAGTTTACCGTTTTAAAAATTGTGCCTTGCCCCACAGCGTATAGCGCACAACAGTATTTAGTGTCTCTTCGTGATTTGCCAACCACGTAAGTTTTCGTGATAAAAAAATGGCCGCTGCGTGCGTGGAACCGCGTTGCCAACCACGGACGTCACAGTCCAAAATGGCCGACGGATCGAAATCAGCGTGCCTAACGCTGCCAACCACACGCTCCACCCTGCGCCAACCACGACCGTTGCGCAGCAGCTCTCCGCCCCCAGATGGACGCGCTGAGACAAGGAAAACGGCACACTTATCTTGCATTGAACTTCGTCGTGCGCTCCGCTCAGACTCCTTCTCCTTCAGTGGGATGTGTTCTACTCGCAAAACGCGATTCCTCCTCCTCGCCGGCGCCGAGACACACCGACCTTCTCTCTCTCGATTCTGCACATTCACGAGGTGAGACTGCAGGTCCGTTTCATGCTCTTGAGCATCGTCGCCATCAATTCTGTAGTGTAAATGAAGATTCACAGACGTAGGAAGCTTCTTGTGTTCAAGTTTATTCGGCTCAAGAGCAGCACAGCGACAGGCTAAAAGTACAGCAACCAACTGACAGAACTGTCAGCATTCCACTCCGGCCTCGGAACTCCCAACACACAGGGTTCCAACTACCAGTGCCATAAGGGCACAAACACAGAATACTACACGTATACAGAACGCATCCGCATGACTCATCCTCGACATCCCCTGCAACAGCCACATATCAGCCCACCTGAGAGACCTGCACTGGCTCTGCGTCACCAAAAGGATCACATTCAGGCTCCTCACCCACGCACACACAGCGCTCCATGACATAGGTCCCGAATACCTCAACAACCGCCTCATGTTCTACACTCCAACAAGCAAACTCCGCTCCACCAGCCTCGCCCTCGCCACCGTCCCACGGATCCGCAGAACCACTGCCGGAGGAAGGTCATTCTCCTACATGGTGGCCAAGACGTGGAACTCCCTCCCCGCCCACCTACGACTAACCCAGGACCACCTCACATTCAGGAAACACCACAAGACCTGGCTCTTCGAGCAGTAGCGGCACTCCCCCCTCCCCCAGCGCCTTGAGACCTCTACGAGTGAGTAGCGTGCTCTACAAATGTATTGATTCATTCATTCATTCATCAATCAGAGTCAACGTGGATCCAGCCAAGGTGAAAGCAGTGCAAAATTGGTGGACCCCGAAGAGTGTTAAGGAAATTACAAAGCTTTAAAGGCTTTGCAAATTTTTACCGGAGATTCCTCTAACATTTTTCACAGTCAGACCTGTAACCTGCCTACTAAAACAGGGGGTACATTTGAATGAACTTCAGAAGTAGATTTTGCTTTCAGATTTTTTAAAGAATCTTTTACAACAGCGGCCAGATTAATGCATCCAAATCCTGAAGAACCATTTTATGTCGAGGCTGACGAATCCGATGCTGCAAACGGAGGAATCCTTTCTCAGCATCAGAAAAGCATCGTACAGTTGCATCATCTGGCTTTTTATTTTTGGAAACTAAGACTGCTGGAATTGAATTATTTAATTGCCAATCAGGAATTGTTAGCAGTTAAGGACGTGTTCCTAGAATGGAGGCACTATTTGTTGGGAGCTCGAAATAAGGTCACGGTGTACACAGATAATAGAAACCTGCAGTTCTTAAGATCAGCCTGACTCTAACAGCAAGACAACTACATTGGTCCCTCTTCTTTGCAGATTTTAATTTTATCATCATTTATCATCCAGGGGTAATGGTGAAGCTGATGCGTTATCTAGAATTGACATTGAAGCAACTGGTGTAATTTCAGAGAAAGTACCTATAATTCCAGAAACAACATTTCTATTGGCAACTCAGTTTTGGGATTTTAAGATATCCATTGTGGAAGCCATACCAGGGAATGTGATGCTGGAATGAGTAAAACAAGCCCCAGGTTGAAAAAATCCAGGAACATTTACCATATTTCAAAGAAGCGTTATACTGACCAACTAATGATGTACAGAAAATTGCTCTTTTAGCTTGTCATGATAATCCATGACTGGTCATAAGGGTATTCTGAAACTCTGGCACTTGTGAAAAGAAACTTTTGGTGCCCCAAGACGGAGGGCCAGATGAGACAATATGTTTCCAATTGTGAAGAATGTTCAAAAGGAAAACGCAGTGTATCTGCTTCTCAAGGTTTTCTTCAACTTTTGCCTACCGCACCCCATCCCAAGCACAGTTTCTATGGATCGAATAGTAGGCCTTCCCGTTAGACAAGGTTGTAATTCAATTTTGGTGTTTGTTGATACATTCTCTAAGATGGCACACTTTATACCTTTTAAAATGATTCCTAGTGCTCCACAGCTAGCTTAGTTATTCATACAGCACATCATGAGAGCCCATGGGATCCCAAAGGTTCTAGTTTCAGACAGAGGGTCTCAATTCCTTTCAGATTTTTGGAGGGCATCCACTAAAAGATTAGAAATAGACTCCCACTATTCAACTAGCTACCACCCAGAAACTGATGAACAAACAGAGAGGGTCAAACAGGAGCTGGAACAATATTTGCAGCTTTATCTATTTGACCAAGTAAAACATTGAACAGAAATGGTTTTGGCAACAGAATTTGCATATAACAATGCAGTTCACTCTTCAACAGGCTTCACACCATTTTACCTCAATTATGGGAGACATCCTAGTGTGCTTTCGGGTAAAGAAGACAATACTGTCCAGGCAGTTGATGAGCTAGTCAAAGAATTGCAAAACACATTCTTGAGAGCAGAGAGAAACACAATCAAGACTAAAAAGTCATACAAAGCACACACAGATAAAAAAAGGAAAGAATGCCACATTTTCATTAAAGGTGATAAAGTTTGGCTATCCACCCGCCATTTGCATTTACAAGAGAATCACAAATATCAGCCAAGATTTGTATGTCCTATCCAGGTTGACAAGATGATAAATCCAGTAGCAGTCGTCAAAACATGTTTACCTCCATTGTTGAAAGTTCACCGGTTTTCCATGTCTCTTTGGTAAAAAGAAATCCACCAGAATTGAGAATGAACTCACTCCCAGCTCCTATTCACATAGACTTGGCTACAGAATTTTAAATCAATAAGATCTTAGGCTCAAAAAATACGTAGAGGAAAATTATATTATTTGATTGATTGGAAAGCTTTTGGTGCTAAGGAGAGATCTTTGGAGCCACATGTCATGCTCCAAAGGTAGTACGAATCTTTCGTCAAAACACCCCAACAAATCCAAAATGGGGGACTGTGTTTTTTGAGGGGGGTACTGTCAAGAACTCACAGATCTGTAGTGTGCTGTGGTCCAGAAGCTTGTTTTCATGTAGGAAATACCTGTGTAGTTACAAGTATCCTCAATGGAGAAAACTGTGTCCCTTTTGGGAGACCGAGTCTAGGATTGTGCTGTGAAGATTGCATGACTTTAAGCAAAAAGAATTCCATGATGGACGCCGCAATCCAGAGGAACTGCTTGGGGCAGTCTAGTTGCAGTGGTTGATTGTGCTAGGGTTCCGCCATTGTGCTCGCGCACCTAGTGTGCTGCACACTACAACCGAAATTCCTGTCATGACAGTAGTATCTTGTTAGCGCGCCATCAAAGAAGAAATTCATTGCGCTCACTGTTCAACTTCTGCACATGAGCTGTCAATAATATTTTAGCCACGAGTACGAACAAAAATTCCTGACAGGCCTCTGTCCACATCACCAATCTGGCTGCTTCTTTGAACACCCAAGTTCCTTCTCCTTCTGGAGTTCGAGTGTGAAGATGGAGATTGGTGTCTCTTGCAGTCCGCTCTGTCTGAACGACATTACAAGTGTATGGAAGTATGGAGTCCATTGCTGTTATTATGGTAAACTTTGTTATATTTGACAAGATTCTCAGAAGAGATGCTTCTTCTTAGAAAGTCAAAGTAGAATAATTAAAATGGGACAGAAGTTTCAACAGTTGTAATAGGAAGTGTTATGAACCAATCAATTGTCTTCTTTTAAAATCACATGGTTTTGCGTACTCTTACGCTGCGCTTACCGTGCGCTTACCGTGCTCTTACGATGCGAGTACGCATGACGTTCCACTGCGATTTGTGTAATTACTTTTAAAAGTAATATAGGATTATTGAAACTTTGGAAAAAATGATTTCATAATTATCGTAGATAATGTCTTCTGTTAGTTCATTAAATACATAAATATATGTTTTTAAACAATTAAACAATTAAAAACATTTGCGTCTTTTGCGTACGGCGCCGTACATGACGTCACACGGAAGCTTTGATGTGATGCGTAACGTGAAAGCGTATTGGTAGGGTATGCTGAGAATGATTAGCAGTACAAACTATGGTGCGATCACTCTCTTACTGTGAAATCCGAGCAAAGGGCGCGCTATGTGAATGGTTACAAGTGGTCACTCATTGGAGATCTGATTCAGCTGTGTGGCTTATCTACGGTATCATAACGTTACTTTTTAGCCTGTTTAAGTTTGAGGTTTGCATGAAATACTATGCTACAGGTAGATATGGATCTTTAGGCAGCGCTTATCTCTATGAAGCTTGGTTATTATCATTTACATATAGGTGCCTGAGGGTGGGAAAAAAAGTCTATCTAAATGGCGAGGATTGCACAATAGCACCAGATCACTCATTAATTTGTACACACATACATTTGCATGGCTCTTACAATGAAGATGCGCCTAATTTGGCCTGAGTTTTGAAAGGCACTCCGACACCTGTTATCATACCACCGTTCAGTTTACTGGAAACGTGAGTTATTTAATTTGAAATAATGCAGATTGTTGTGCAAAGTTAGCAGGCATCGCTTACATGATTACGGTAACTTAGCGTGTGGTTTGCTATAAAAAAAGTTGTGTTTACTCCTCTGCATGGGAAGCTGGATGTTTCCATCTGGCCATCGATTCCGACCTTGAAAGTAGAGTCAACCAAATGAGTCGTATAAGAGCGCTATTGTCTCAAAAAGAGGTTGCTCTTACATCTGCTAGAGAAACATTTGTCCTTCATGTAGCAAACACCCTCAGAGAAGTGCATGCTTTATTAAATACAGACGTGCTCCTGAATTTTGGGGGTAGTGCTTGACTACGGGGTTACCTTACTTTTTTAAAGTTAGACGCAGTGGCCCTATGACTTCTTTTCAAACTTAAATCAAATCAAATCAAATCATCTTTATTTGGTTTTTGTTGTGAAAGCCATAAAAGTACAGAAATACACAATAAATATATTAAAAAACACTAAATTCATACTATGTTAACATTGCTCTTTAAAAAACGTTTGCTAAAGTCCGTTTTAAGACAGGTGGCTCTTTGTTACTTTATAAGTTCGTGCGGTGCCTGAGACATAATTTTAGATACTGTGCCACAGATTTTGTCATTAAGTTTTAGAATTGCAACGCCAAATAGTCAGGGCGGCATCTTCGAATTTTCATTACTTTTAGTAGTGGTAATATCCACCTCCTGCGAAGTGGCGTGTAAAATTTACAAAAGAAAAGGACATGAATTGTGGACTGTGGGGACGTAAGGTCACAGGGACACGCTGAGATATTGTGTGACCAAACGTTCTGGATGGGAAATAAAACCATAAAGTGATAGAGGTTGAACCTGAAACGAGTGAGGAGAAGTTTTTCAAATTGTGACAGATCGTACTGCAGATATGGTTGAATGTATGGAACCAATTGTATTATTAGGCAGTGTTGAACTGATGTCTTTCCTATTTCGTTCAGCATCCGTAGTTGGGATAGATGCGACAGACAGAGTGTTTTTAGTTCTTTTTTTGTTATGTCTGTTACTGACAGTGGTTCATCAAAAAATCTCGGAAAACCAATATCTGAAAGAAAGGATTTTACATAACACAGCCATTTTATCTTTTTCATGTACTCTAATTTCATGCAGTCCTCGATTATTGCTCTTGTGAGCTGGCACTCGTCCGTTGCCCATATTCTGCGCCATAACATAATAGGCTGGATCTTAATGATATCAGAGATATGATCCACTCCGAGTTCTAGATGGCATCCAAAGGTAGTTGTGCTCTTTGGGACAGCCAGTAGGAATTTTAGAAAGGAGTTTTCGACTTTCTGTATTTGTTCAACATTTGTTATTCCCCAGACTCCTGCTCCGAAGATGGCTGTACTGATGCATTTTGCATTATAGATCTTTATCATCTCAGTCGGAGGTCTTTTTCCCAGACGAAGAGAAAAAGCTTTTAGAGCGCCAACTGTTCTTATGAGAGATAACTTTCGAGAAGTGTTTGCTTCTTTCCAATTAAACGCCTCATCGATGGTGATGCCAAGATAGGGGTACGTTTTAGTTCTTTCAAGGGGCAGATTGTCCACGTAGATTTTCTTCACTTTTTTCCCCTTGGTACCGGCATGCATCACATAGGTTTTCTTTATGTTGACTTATAAATTTAGACTTGTCATGAAGGTACAGTAGTTGTTTAGGGCCTGTTGAAGCTGGACCGGAGTTCGTGCAAGGATCACCTCATCGTCGGCATATAGTAGTGCTGGAATCTGCCGACGGCCCGCTTCTGGGAGATCTTTTGCGCCCTGTAACATTGCGGTTTCAAGTCCATTAGTGTAGAGCGTAAATAAGAAAGGGGCCAGCACGCACCCTTGTCTGACCCCCTTCTGTATTGGAAAGCTGTTTGTTAGTTGACCTGCTGTCCCAAATCGTACCTTTCCCATGGCTCGAGAATATAATTCACGCAGAAAATCGACTATTGGTGGTTCAATCCCCATTTGCAGCATTATTAACCAGAGTTTTGAATGTTCCACGCAGTCAAACGCTGCTGTGAGGTCGACGTAAACCATGTGTAGGCTGGATTTTTTAGCTGTTACGTATTTTCCAGTCAGTAATGTTAGGTTTAGGACTTGGTCCACAGTACTCAGACCGGCCCTGAACCCGTATTGAAGGTCTGAGAGTGCCCCGTGTTCTTTTGACCACTCCTGGAGACGGTCAAGCAGTATCCTCCCTGCCATCTTTCCGACCGAATCCAGGAGGGAAATGAGGCGGTAACAAGAGGGACTGTCTCTGTTGCCCTTCTTAAAAATAGGGACCAAAATCGATGCTGACCAAGAGTCAGGAAGATTGGTGTCCTTTGCTGCATTTAATACTTTGGTTAAAAGGGGAGACCAAAGATCTGGTAGAAATTTGTAAAGATCCATAGGGACAGAGTCTGGTCCTGGCGCTTTGCCATTTTTTGCGGTTTTTATGGCTTTCGCTGTTTCGTTGATAGTGAAATGTATTTCTATTGGATATTTCACCAGTGAGAGAGGGACCGGAGAAGTTGAATCTCCGGGTTTTGCCTCTCCAAAGACCCCTGAGAAAGGTTGCACCCAGTCCTCCGCGTTTATAGCGACGTCTAAGGAGGGACCTTCGTTGTTTTCTGTTAAGAAAGGGCTCTTGACTATTTTCCAGAAGGCTGCACTGTCTTTTAGAGTGCTGCTGTTTAGCAGTTGAGTCCAGAGGTTAGCTTGTAGCTCCTTTTTTCTTTGTTTGATTGCATGCGTGTAAGACTTCCTTAATTGGATTATCTCCTCTCTGTTCCTTTCTTTTTTTGCTAAGGCTTTCGTTAGATCAGAATAGGCTTTTGTGCAGAGCGTATTAAACCATCCTTTTCTTAATGTGTTGTTTTGTTTACTGGGTTTAGTTAGTTCGTTACTTATAGTTTTCACTATTGTATTGTAGCTAGTCATGATCTCCGGAGCAGTTGCAGAAGGGTCTAGACAATTGTCGATGTTGTTCCTGCATTTTTTAAATATTATTGCGCTGGTGGTTTCTTGATCTAATTTGCCCCATTTTAGGGTGAAGCCGTTTAATCTGTTCAGTGTGAGTGCTTCCTGATGGAGCATGCCCAGATGGTCCTTAGCTTTGTTCTTTCGATGATCGGGTTCGAGATACGTTAGTCTGAGTGGGTAATGATCGCTGAGTGCGGTGTTATTCACTTCGAAGTGCTTTATACGTGTGGTTTTATTGGTGGAAACTAGGATGTAGTCTATTAATGTTTCAACGCCTCTTCCATGGCAGGTTGATGTAAATTGGGTTGTGGGCGTCATTATCATGTTCGCGAACCCTATGTCTAACTCGAACATAATAGCCTGCATGTTGATACCTTCCTCCGTGTGGGCGAAATGAGTCAGTGAGTTTTCTTGTTCATCTGTGATCCCACAGGTAGAGGTGTTGCTTCTATTGCATATATGAAGGTTAAAGTCTCCTCCCCAAATTATTGAATGTGTAACTTTGGCGTATTTGCTTTTCAGATCGTTTGTCACATCAGAAATTTCACTTAGGGCTTTGGTCAGCTCCGTCGGGGTCATGTTATTATAAAAGTTTATTATGGTGTAAATTTCTTGGTTGGTGACTTTAATGTTGATGATCTGATAGTTCTGATGGAGTAATGCAGGCGTTGTTTCCCGACAAGGCCAGAGGTTAGATATATTTGTAGTTAGACCTCCTTTACTTATCCCTGAGTTTAATTTTATTGCTTGGGAAAAGTATGTTCTATAACCCACAAAATGGATTGGGTCATTTAGCCATGTCTCCTGAAGACAAATTAGGTCATTCGAGTGAACCAGATCTAAAAAACTTTTTTCGAGATGTTTAGTTGCTAGACTCGCCACATTCCAAAATAACATATTCCTGTCGAGTTCTGTGCTGATGTCGACAGGTGGCGTTAACTGGACGCTGGTTTCTGCATTTGATGATATATGGGAAGGGTCCGGGGTCAAGATTGCAGCGTTTATTTGGTTGTTTGGGGCTGATTGTAGCAAAGTCGAGGGTCTGATACAAAGCTTGGGAAGGTGTAGACACTCTTTGGTCTGGTTTCCTGCGTTTTGGGTTATAGTTTTTGGTGTGTATTCATATGATCTAGTTTTTAGTGTGCTGTGAGCTTTGTTGGACGTCTTTCTCTTTGGGTGATTAGCTGGAGTAATTGGGTAAACCCTGGTATTAGGCAGAGAGATCAAAGTGTGATTCTGTGATATTGGTCAGTCGACCATGTCTAAGCAGCTGTAGTTGTTGAATGTTGGTATTCCGGTCCAGGGTTCTCTGTAAGGGTGTTGGTGTGCCCTCCTGCCGTAGTTGTTCCAGTCACCCCGGTCTTTATGATCGTAGCCCCATTCCCCCTGGAAGTGGTACCTTTGATTATTTCCTTGACCCCAGTGTCCCTGGTTCCAGTTTCTTTGTCCGTGGTCGGGTTGATTCCAGGACCAATTTGATGGCCAGTTAGGGTCCTCAAAACAATGGCTTTGTCGGGGATAGAAAAAGGATAATCGTTTTACATCTATTCCTCCATTATTTCCCGGTGAGTCCCATGAACATATATAGTCCACTGTACAGGGGTTTTCAAAGTTGACTATTATACAGTCACCGGGAATTGTTTTTGGTTGGTGGCCTATCCATGAGGCCCTTCTCACTGTAGTAATTCTGGTGATGTTGTTTGGATGGTTGGGCCTGTTGATGTTCAGCCAGTAGCAAGTTTTATTTAGTAAGGACCAGGTTGGTTCGTCTGTGTCTTTACTTAGTTCTGGAACCCCTGTTAATATGACTACGAATGGTGCTGCTTCTGGTGGGAGGTTTACTAATTTTGGCCATCTTTTGTTTGGTCGTTCTGGTTTGTTGGTTTGTCTCTGTGGCTGTTCGGGACGGGGGGTACATGGTGCGGGTGGCATGGAGGGGGTGATTACAGGTCGGGCTTTTGCGGGGGTAAGGTTTGCTGATGGTTGATTTTGTGCACCAGGAGCAGTTTTGACGGTATCTTGAGGAGTCTTGGTTTTCGGTGGAAGAATTGGGTTGTTTGATTTTTTCGCTGGGTCTCCTGTTTTTGCAGTTGTGGTATTTGTGGTAGCCGTTTTGTTGGCTAATTGTTTTGATTTATTTGTGGGCTTAGCGTTTCCTGAAGTGGCGCTGAGGCCAGGTGAAATTGAAAGATCTTTGTTTCTTTGGTTGGGAGTTGTTTTTGAAGTGGCAATTAATATGGCTACTTGTTTTTCTATAATTTCTAGGCTTTTTTGGATAGGTTGTAACTGATATTTGACTATTTCCGTGATTTCTTTTAGCAAAGATGATTGTGCCTTGGCGTTATTAGTATTTCTTGTTGAATGGGGAGCCATTGTTTCTTGTCGAATCTGCTTAGAATTAACTCTGTTGGTGTGATCTTCGACTATGAGTACATCAGAAATGATGTTACTGTTAGATTCTGTAGTAGCGATGGATTTGATATTTTGTTGATTTTGGTCATTGCTTGAGTCACATGATTTAAGAAATGGATCAGAATCTGGATTTATTGCGGCGGTATGTGTGGAGCTTTTTGAGAGTGTTTCTTTGTGATTCGGATGTTTGGGAATTGCTCCTTCCCTTACTCCTCTTAGTTCAGGCTGTGTGAGGTCGTTTAATGTTGGCTGTGGGCTAGCAAAAATATCAGGGGTCTGCTCGAGACCCTGGGTCAATTGTGAGTCTGACAATTGTGAGGATACTGATAGGTCGACTGTGTTTGGTATTGCATGTATGTCGGCGTTTGTTTCCGAATTGGTCTTATTTTGTGGTAAAGCGTTAGGAGTTTGTGCCTGTGCCAACATGCCCATAGACGAGCGTCTTGCTTGGTCTAGCTCATAGGAGACACGACGATCAATCAACAGTACAGTTTGATCAATGGTTTGGTTCACTTTGGTGATGAATTGGTTGATGGGGCCTACTGCGCTCGTCATGTTTTTAAGAGTTTTGCTTCTGGAGCCTCTTGTGGTCATTGTGTGTTTTAGGTCCTGGTAAGTGAGCGAATAGACTTTACCTGGGTTTAGGATCTTAGATGGTGTAAGATCCCTCTGTGGGCTACTTCCTAATCCTTCCACGGGATTTTACCTTATCGTGGTTGTTAGGGGGGTGGGCCCAGCCCAATCTTCTCCGGTCTGTGACGGGCTAGGACGGGCCCACCCTTGGCCCAGGCTTCGCCCAGCGTCCCGCTCGCGTCCCGCGAGGGGGAAGAGTGACGCCCTTTATGCGCCTCCTGGCGCAGCTTGCTGGGGGGTGTGGCTGGAGACCTCGACGGCTACCGGGAGTTGTAGGCAGCCCCTCGCCTCACTCCGCTCTGCGGCCCCGCTGTTAGATGACGCGAAACAGCAGGACGGCGGGAGGGTGGCGGTGGGAGGTCTCGACAGCCCGAGGGTGAGTTTGTTGGTGAATCCTTCCTCCTTTCAGCGCAGTGCAGGTCAAGACAGAGTGTGAGTCAATTCTGACAAAACAGCGTGTCACAGCTCGCTGTAGCAGTGACGCCCTTTATGCGCCTCCTGGCGCGGCTTGCTGGGGGTGTGGCTGGAGACCTCGAGGGCTGCCGGGAGTTGTAGGCAGCCCCTCGCCTCACTCTGCTCGGCGGCCCCGCTGTTAGATGACGCGAAACAGCAGGACGGCGGGAGGGTGGCGGTGGGAGGTCTCGACAGCCCGAGGGTGAGTTTGTTGGTGAATCCTTCCTCCTTTCAGCGCAGTGCAGGTCAAGACAGAGTGTGAGTCAATTCTACCAAAACAGTGTGTCACCTGTTCTTTTCAAACTATATTTGGTGTCTTTTCGGGATTTTTTCGTTCGATTTTTTTCCAGCATCTCTGGTGGATTCCGCTTAATAGTCGCATTAGTTGCCGGTGTGCTTTTATTAATTTGTTTACTTAAATATGAATGCACATCCTGCAGCAGACGACAATATGTCCTGGCTGTTGCTGGTCCGCAACCGAATGCTTAGTTATTACGGAGCGCTGCCTCTGGCTACATTTAGTGCAGCTTATGGATTATCGTTTCGGTTCTCCTTTTTCACATGCGTCCAGTCTATCTTCCATTGCCTGAGCTACGATTTCGACTGGGCCCTGGATTTTTGTCTCTGCTGTTCGGTGTCTCCCAATGCGGATTATGACCAGCTGATGAGCCCCTTAGTTGTTCATGACTTGGTCTGTTCTGGCGGCGGGATCATGGCCTTAGCAGCGATACATGAAATATTGGGACGTTGGAATGTTTTTTCAACAGCGAATGACTTCTTGGCACGCAGTTACATTGAAGATGACCTGAGTTTTCTTCGGATGGTGATAGAGGCTCCGGTCGTTGAGGAACAAGTATGTTCATTCTCACTATTGAATTGGATGGCTGAAATGTTTTCAGATGAGAACAATGAATTCCTCTTGGAGGCTGTTGCTAGATACTGTGCTTATACGCTGTTGGATTAAGACTCTTTTATTTTTCTACCTATTCTTTATTGTTTAGCTACTGCTTTCTATCAAACAGCAAATAATTTTTTTTGCAAATTTGAACTTGACTCTGCTTTTCAGGCTTGGACTCTGCGTTCCTAATTCGCCCACGTTTATATCACATGCTTCGATCGAGGGAGGGTGTCGTGGGCTGAGCCTTGCACTTACACTGTGTTAAGTAAGCATGGGTTTATTAGCAGCTTAAACGCCATTTTTTCTTTCCTGCTCTGCTTTGCATACGACATGCACTTGTGATATTGTTTAGAGAAGGATGAGTATTTTGCTCATATGAGAATAATTTGTTATGCTACATTTCTAGACTGCCTCGCTAGTTTAGTGTGTATAGTGAGAGCATGGAACATCAAGGTTATCTTGAATACAGTGTGTGTTATTCAGAATGATCCTCGCTCGTATGATCCCATAACACATATGCAGCTGTGGCCAGCTCTGATACTGGTGCGTTTAATAATGCATTGTGGAGGCATAATTATACACAGTTGAAGAACATTCGTATCCCGACAGTTTGTGCAGAACTCAATTTCATCCACTACAGCTGAGTACCAGATGTATGGGTCTGCCCATGTAATCCTATGAGACCTTCTGTAGTTATAAACTAACCTGCTAGGTAGGGAGGGTGAAATGTAGGTATATTTTAAATGTGTTTACATTTAGCATTATATGATGCTTCTTCCCTTTGTATTTTATGGAATAGTAACAATGCTGACAACCTTGTTTCTGATAATATGTTTGATTGTATTATCTAAGGTACTGTGCATGAGATTACGGCATTAGAAATAAACATTTCATACTTGCATGTGTCTTTATTTACTCCTTGTTTTGGACTGGTGTAAGACTATAGCGAAAGAGTGCTCTTGTTATCCACCTTATTTGAGGTAATCTAAGTCACATGTTCTGGGTTGACTAGTCATTGGTGTTTTTGCTAAAGGACGTAGAACTAATGAGTCACTGATTGCTAGTCTGGTAGGGGGTTTGTGTACTAAGATTGGTTTTGGTACACCGTAATTCACTGAGGTCCTAAGTCTTTATTCAGTTTTGTGTAGGAGCAGAATTCCTGGAACAGTAGTTACAACAAAAAGGTTTGATAAAGGGCGTGCACTTTGAATATGAATACAAAATAGAAGAATAGTTGATAATCACAGCTAAGGAATGCAGCAAGTAGATGTGTGTATGTGTGGATGATGTGTTGATTGAGTGGAAGATGAAAAACGTGAAAAATAAGAAAGGCTGGAGAGACGCAAAGTACCCACTGCATTGTCAGTGAAGAGGATCTTTGGATTTCCAGCTCATTACACAGATAGGGTGTTGGATTCCGCAGTGGTATCAAGAAAAACGAGTACCACATCTAAGGAAGAAAGCTAGTCAATAAAGTATACACAGTTGGGCAGATTTACAAGCCCATGGGAAAAATGGCGCAAAAGTGGCGCAAGAGGCTTGCATATCTGCCCCAGTGTGTGGTAGAAAAGACGCAAGAAAGGACGGAAGTGTGCAAATAACCCACTGCTATTCACGGGTAATAGTTACCAAGAAGGCTGAATAAAGGGCCTGCACTTTGAATTTGAATTAAAGAAGAATAATTGATAAGCTCAGGCAAGAAAGGCAGCAAGTAGGTGTGTGTATGTTGTGTTGATTGAGCGGAAGATGAATAAGGTGAAAAATAAGAGAGGCTGCAGAGATGCAAACTTTCCATTTCTTTGTAAGGAAAGTGGGTGTTTAGTTTTCCAGTGCATATATATATATATATATATTCACTGAAAAAAAACATAGGTTTCAGACATGTTATAGTTGGGGATTAGCATTTAAAAAACCTTAGAAATTCACTGAAAAAACCATAGGTTTCACACATGCTATAGTTAGCTGACCATTTCACTCATCCAAAACCATTGAAATTCCCCCGTTATAGTTAGTTCAGCTAACTATAACTCGCGCGCCCACAATGCACTGCTGATGACGTCACATATTACATCACTCATGACATGGTCAGTGACATCATTCATGACATCACTGATGACATCTCAAATGACATCACTGATGACATCACTGATGCCATCATCCAGTGAATGTGTGTCTTTCTGAAAAATAAATATTTTTTATGTATGTATATCTAAAGGTCGATGGAAGAATAAATGAGTAAATGAGTGTGTAAATGCATGGTTGTTTTTGTAAATTTGATTGTATAACTGACTTATTAAGGGTATTTTAGTGAATACATGTATTAGCGAGTAATGTTTAAATATGTAAATATCTGTATCAGTGTAAGTTAGTCGTTATTATGCATGATTAATACAAATATTTGCAAGCACAATGCAATAAAAAAAATCTTGTTCACAGTTAAAAGAAAAAGATAAAATCGGTGTGGATGATGTCCTCCTTCCCACTTTTGCATAGGCAACAAGGCTGTGGTCCTTTTCTCCTTTCCAATGGAGGGAGATGGGGGCTGATCGGAATAACCCCCAGTCGTAGATTTAAATTTTTTTCCTTATTCCTTATTTTGACTCCTGTACTCAAGTAGGATTGCGGTTTAAGTCTGTCATAGTCGCTGAGCACTATCCAGCCATGTGCCTTTTTAGCAAGCGTTGCCTTGTCTTCTAAGACAGATGTCATGTGCATTGTCTTTGTCACATTTTTTTGAAGGATAGGTGATCTGTTGGTATTCCCCAGAGTTCGGACAGTCCCAGTAGCTTCAGTAAGTGAAACAAATATTCCCTGGCTGGGCATTTTCCATGGCGAAACAGCTCGCTGCACTGCGGATTTTATGCCAACTGCTTACTTATGCACCCCTTTTCTTTCCACTGATTGTTTTTGAAGCCCAAATTCCAGCTGTATTTGGGCTGGTGAAACATATTTTGGGAGATTGAAAATTGCTCTATAAGAGTTGGCTATATCGGTGTCCAGGGCTGCCACGACTTTGCCTGTAAGAGCCTCACTCCCATATGTTAATGTTGTTTGCAGTCAGCACACATTACTTGTAGTAAGGGATCGAGCGTGAGATCAGGCAGGCTTTTCTTCAGTGATTTCTTTGCTAAGTAAGCCATTATTCCCTTTCCCTGCAGGGACTCCAGCTGTGGTTTAAAATAACTTGTGTGGTCCAGAAGTATTCCAAGATATTTGCAGCTGTATACCTGATCCAGACATTGCTCATTTAGATACCAGTTGCTTTTTTCTTTTCATGATAATTTACTGATTTTGATTTTCTAAGATTTGTCTGTAGGGCATTTCGTTGTGAGAAGCTACTTGCTGTGTTCACAAGATGTTTAAGGCCGATGGAAGTCCGGCTTATCAGAACTAGGTCTTCCGCAAATAACAAATTTTACAGTGAAATGTTTCCCTGTTTGGGAGCATGAGATGTGCAACTGTCCAGTTCCCCTGGGAGATCAGCTGGAAAAAGGTTAAAAAGAAATGGCGCTAGGACGCACCCCTGCCATAACCCTTTGGAGGACATGATTCATTTGGAGATATGTGTCCCTGCACCTAATTTAATCCTGATCCCAGTATCTGTATTTAACAGTTTGAGCCGATCCAGGAGCTATTTTGGTGGTCCCCAAATTTCCAGTTTTTGTCAAAGTTCGGCTCAGTAGACATGATCTAAAGCGGCTGTATAGTCAATAAAACAGAGGAATATGGGAATTTCTGCCTCCTTAGCTGCACCTTAGCTGCATCCAAGCAAGGTTCCTTGGCTCCGGCAGAATCTAGTTTGATTTATGGGGATGATAGAATTTTCTGATGCCCAGGATGTTAACTCATTCAGGATTGTACCCGCGTACTACTTGGCATCTATGTCGATGACAGCCTTTCATCGATAATTATTCGGTTCTTTTCCATCGCCCTGTTTAAAATTTGGACTAATATTTGATCCTGTCCAGGATTCCAGGATTGTAGCTACATAATTTATGTCCTTAAAAACTGGTAGTAATACCTTGCTCCAGTATTCGGCATCGTATTTATGCAGCATCGGAGGAATGCCGTCGGGGCCTAGGGTACCCATAGTTCTGCCCCAGGCTATTTATTCTTTATCTGATTCACTGTAGGGCTGTAGCATTCCTCTTTGATGGATACTGATAGGTCTAAGTGTTGCCAGATAGCTCCCCGGACTATTTTGCGGTTTGAAGTTGGAGCTATATTGCTCTTCCAAAGTAGGGTTATGCGACACTTCTTCCCTGTTAATATCTCCTCTGTCCATTCTCATGTTACCCGTTTCCTTATCCACTTCTACATCATTTTGCGCTTGTTATTAAAATGGGTTGAGGGTAATCTACCCAGAAAGCCTCTGTTACATTAGAGCTTATTTCAGGATGGTTTGGTCGCTCTATTCCCTAAATTGTTTGCCAAAACCTAGCGATGTTTGTTTGTTTGGCATTGTGAAGTAACCTAACCCATAGTTCTTTGTTCTTTGATCTTATTTTCCCCCATTTCTTTCTTATTAGTAGTGCCTTTGCTTTTCGGAGAGTACATTGCAGGTCCAAGTTCAGTGGAGTTTTAGGAAGCTGCCCTAATCATTGGTTTATGGTACGTTTTAGTATTTTTTACTCCTGGCTGGTTGTTAGCCTTGTTAAGGTGTCTAGTGATTGTCCTGATTTTTTCCCCCATACAGCAATAAGGCCTTGGGTAGGGTCGTCATCTAATCCGAACCCTAAAAGGTGTAAGTTGAAGTCGCCCGCCAGGATAACGTGATCAGTGTCTTGCTCATCCATAATCCTTTTTACTTCTTTATTCAGCTCTATTACCGCTTTTTGTTATTGTTTCGGTTGATTATAATAGTTTCTTGTTATCTCTTGATGAACTGGAGCATTCTCTTCACTGTCTGGATTTTGCTTGGAGCTGCAATTTTGGCCTCTATGGATAGGATTTTTCCTATTGAAGATATTTAGGCTAGTATCATTAGCCCCCCCCCCCCCCCCCCCCCGGGCCATGACCAGAATCAGATCCCTTTATTGCTGAAACGAAACAGGAGGTGCATCCCTGGAGCTCAAAGCCTTATCTTCTCAGGTTTCCTGGAGGAGTATCATGTCACATGTTTTTGAAAAATTTACTACCTCATGATCTTCCGTTTTATTTGCTAGGCCATTGATATTGCAAATACACATCCTAATGTTGCCTTGCTCTACAGTATTTACCTGTGGGATGGGCATCTCTTGTCAATTTAGCTGCTCTGTTGTTATACGTTTTATTTGCATCCAGTTCTGCATTTCGAAGCTGGAATTGGTAGCCCAAGACCTGTATTCAGACTAAAGACCTTTGTGGAAGTAGTTTGTGCATAAGGAGTACTGCTTCTTGCGCCTCTTAATACAGAAGTGGTGGTTTTGATTGGCCTGTTGGTGTTGATCTAAAGGGAAAGGTGTTGGATGGGGTGATTTTGATTCAGCTTCCAGCTTTATTCCCCAATGCTTGAACTTGCATTCTTCTTTCATAATTTTATTGGCAATCTCTCTACAGTTCCATCTTGCTTTGGTCGTCTCTAGGCACAGCGTATTATTAGTTGGTAGGAATTCTATGGAAAGCAGATCTGCAGAGCATATATTTGCTAGGCTTATGATGGAGTTTAGAAGTAATACATTTCCTCTGTTTAATATGGCTGCTCTTCCCCGTGATGCGTACTCAGGGATGAATCTGATGGTTGCCGTTCCTTCTGCATTTCTCACCTCTGTTTCATCGGTAGGGATTACATCCTGAGGAGGAGACCTTGATTGAGAAAAATTGCTGTTACCTGCCTCTAGATTACCTTAAGTGTGGGAGATATGCATAGTGTCAGTTGATGACTTAATTTTTCAATGGGTACAGCTTGTATTCAAAGTACCTCTCAACAGCTGTTGTGTTGGATCTCTATGTTCAAATGGTTGGTCATCTTGTAAATACGGCCTTGAACTTTGGTCCGTTTTAATGATCTTACTTGGTTCTTGCTTTGATGTAGTTATCTCCTTTCCTGTTTGAATTGGCCCCTGTTTATTGTCGTTTCTTGGGATGCTCTGTGTTGGTAATCTTGAAGATGCCCCCGTAATTGTTACTGCAATAATATTAGGCCTTGCAATGGGGTACTCAAACGTATCTGATAAAATTGAGGTGGAGACATACCTGATTTCCTCAACTTCGAAGTCAAGTGCTGCTGAAGTTGCCTGAGGCTGATTCGTGGCACAAAGGCTACTAAGTTCCTGTTTTTTCACTTTGGGTATTGTTTCTGTCCTAAGTAAGCCGTCATTGGAATAAGTGTGTAATGGGGCATTGACTTTTAAATCTAATAGGAGGTCACCTGACATTGCTAGTAAAGTTATTAGCTTGTCAATTATTGGAGCATAGGTGCATTCTAGTTGGGGGGGGTTTGACTTCCTTGGGCCGCTTCTTGCACCCTCTTTATTAGGCCATTGAGTTCTAATAGCTTTTTATCGATCCCTGATGTAAAATCCGCCATGGTTTGAAGGACCGTAAGCTGAATATTGTATTGTGCGTCCTAGCTGAATATTGTATTGTGCTTAAGTTTGTGGCCCATATGTATTCTATGTATGAGGCTCCGCTGAGGTTGCTTCTTTCAAACTGCGTCGGATTTGTTTTTGCTGCAGGAATGTGATTCAAAGCAGGTTTCAGATTATATGAGGCAACAAGTTCCTCCCATTCCTGTGAAGCCAGGAAGGACATGTCTGCTTTTGCTGAGTGGGAGTCTTCTTAGTGGAGCATCGCACGATGTTCTGGAAGCATGTTGTCCAATGGATCGCTGAAAGCTGCCAGGGCTGCAAGAGCGTCAGCTCGTGTAATTTCCATCTGGAGTGGAGAACAGTTTTTTGTCTTTGAGAGAAGGACCCGTGCCTTTTCTTCTGCCAGGTGCTTGGTTCCGGGGAGGAATACCCCCACACTGAAAGGGAACCTGAGCCACCAGTAGAAGGCTTTCATGATTGTCAACGACTATGACATGGTGGAATGCGTTTGGGGAGGACCTGCTCTGAGGACACCAGCAGTCTCTTTACTGTAGTCATACTGGCCCCTGTGTCTCCCAGAGCATCCATCCATTGCCCATTGAGGGTGTCCCACTACATGTAATTGGAAGTATTGGCAGGCATTTGGGCTTTTAACAACATCTTTTTCTTCCAAAACTAAGGCAACACTCTCTATGTAGGCATTACTGCACACCTCTACAGAGACTGTAAATACAAGAGCACCACAGCCAGACTCATCCTTGACCTCCCCCAGCGAACCCACATCATCGCACCACACTTCAGGCAACTACACTGGCTCCCTGTACAAAAGAGATGCCAATTCAAGCTGCTGACCCAGAGACACCAGGCACTACACAACCAAGGACCGGCATACATTAGCCCCCGCCTAAACTTCCACCAACCGTCAAGAAGACTCTGCCTCCCTATTACTTGCCCATACTCCCTGCATCTACAGTAGCAGAAGTGAAGGACTCTCCTTCTCCTACATCACAGCAAAGCCCTAGACCGCCCCCCTATGCAACTCTGGACCATTACCTCACTTCAGGAATTCTGAAGGGCCCTCAAGACCTGGCTGTTCGAATGAGCCTCAGGGATCTGCAAGCACCTGCATACTCTAGCAGGTGATTGGCCACGCTTTTTGAATCCTGAATGATTGAATGATTGATTGATTGATTGGTTTACCTAGGTACACTAGTATTACTTCTCTCTGTTCCCAAAAGCTATCTGGGACTACCTACTCTCCAATCGCTACAATCGCCAACCTAGATGTCTGCTCACCAGTGGGGAGTTGTGCCCTTTTGATACATTGGAATTCGCCCTTGGAGTGCCCATACCTGTAGCACTCAGTACATTGGGGTATAAACCTCCCTGTCTGCTTCTTAGAGTCAGACTGGCACTGGTCAACACTCCTCCCTTGATAATTATTCTGGGGGACTTGAGAGAACTTCTTATTTATAAGCCCCCCTTTTCTGTTTGGTATCCCTAACCATCTTTGTGAGAGTTCCCCCCAGAAAACTTCTTGGACACTCTGTGCTAGCCCAGAGGTCCGCCTCCTCAGCAACCTTTTCGGGGTCATTCAACTTACTGTCAACTAGGTGCTGGTGAAACTGTGCAAAACAAATACTGTTTAAATTATAATTGTAAAATACATTGTAATCATTCACTTTGCTGCCCACACCTAACCATTCAGTGCTTTGCTTGAGTAATCCACAAAATCTACCCATGAATAGTTGGGAAGCTTCTGGCTGTCCCAGAACCTCTGACTGTACTGATTGAGCAAGGATTCGCACGTAAAGCGACTTGCTTGTATTCAAGAACCTCGAATAACGTTATTAATAGTAACCAACACGTTTGTCGTACTAATTTTATATTTTCCCTTATATACTGGGTGTCCGAGTGAAGTTTGCTTATGTGTCTTACTAATCCTAATACGCTTGCATCTAAAATAGTATTAGAACAGAGCCACCCAATAATCCCACCAGGACTGGGTAATATCAATCGTATAAGCCAAATGTCCAGGTAGGAATCATTCGCAGTATCAATTTTTAATCAACAGTGTCATAAATATGATCACTCACTTTCGACAGGTAACCAAGGGGTTTCAACAACAACAAAAGTGAATAGTATCAAAAATATATTTTTGATACTATTCACTTTTGTTGTTGTTGAAACCCCTTGGTTACCTGTCGAAAGTGAGTGATCATATTTATGACACTGTTGATTAAAAATTGATACTGCGAATGATTCCTACCTGGACATTTGGCTTATACGATTGCATCTAAAATAGCCGCTGCTCTGCGGGAATTTTGACTGTGCATGCGTCAGACATACCCATGTGACCTGACGTATTCGCTGTCTCGGTGGGAAACTGTTCGCATCAACGTACTATAATTAAGATGGCTGCCTTATGTTCTCATATGCGAGAGGCTTGCACTGCCGCTTTCGTCAAGCTGTCCGTTCTGCCTAATTCTAATGCTATAGTTAAAATTAAGATAATGTGTATAGAGTAGAAATACAAGATATACAGTGTAATCATTTATTCTGTGTTCTAAACTGTTTCCTTTTACTTTTCATGTATCGTAATCTTTGGGCCTGAGGGACGGTATTACTCCATTTTGAAAATCCTTCTGCACCTGGCACTCTACCAGAGGAGGGCTGAAGTCATTTGTCATTGAAACCCAGCCAAAAGAGGTCACAGCCAAGATGCGCCAGGGAAGATGAACTCTCCCCTTGGTTGAAGAAGCCAGAGTGTACCTGCTGTATTACAATGTATTTGTTGATAAAGCGACCATTGTTAAGTGAAATGAAGATGGCAAGTGAAAGTAAAAATAATGGGCGGGAACGTAAAAATTAATATTTAAAGCTGACGTATAGAAAGTTTAGGTGGTGTGTCGACCTCCCCTCCTCTTCTGTCCAATCGAAATTGGGAATCCTTACCCTTGACCCTGCTCCAGGGCTGGTCGCTCCACACACTGTGCGACTCCCCGTGAGTGTGCCAGGCTCCCCGCTGCTGCCTCGAGTTCGCCGCTGCCCTGCAGCGGAGATTTTGGTTTTCCTTCGGCGGTTTCCACCCGTGTTTTTGTCGCCGCCCCTGCTAAGTATTGTATTTTGTTCCTGTATTTGGTATTTTGCCTCGTATCTGTGCTCATTGTACTGCCCGTTTTTTGTCCTATGTACCTGCCCCATCGCCCGTTTTTCCCACTCTCCTCTCCCCCCGCTGCTCCCCTGCGGCCCGCCCCTTTTTCTTTCTATATCCCCATTTGCCGCCCCGCTCCCGCCTCCCAGCTGCTCCTCCCTCCCACTTCGCCATTTATGGCGGAGTCAACACGTACGCGCAATGGTCACACGCAGCGGGCGCGCCGATTGTGCGCCAAAGGCACGCCAAAGGCAAGCCCATCTGCGCCCATCTGCGCCTGGACCGCGCCCAGCGCCAGGACCCCTGGCCCCCGCGGATGCCAGCCCACATGACGGACCTACGACGCCGCCACCCTCAACGCACTTAAACCCGACCGGAAGCCCGCCTGCTACCGAGCCACCCCGAAACGCACCCACGGACCCTTCACCTGCCAAGCCTGCAAGTTCACCTGCCTCCGGACTTGCACCGCACCCGCTAAGCCGAGCACCAGCAGCAACCACCTCAAGTGCATCCTGCTCAACACCCGCTCCGTCCACAGGCACGCCGTCGAACTCTGGAACCTGCTCGACACAACATCACCAGACGTCGCCTTCCTCGCAGAAACCTGGATGAAGGCCTCCTCAGCGCCCGACATCGCCATCGCCATCCTGGACGGTTACAAGATCACCCGGAGGGACCGCGTCAACCAGACTGGAGGAGGCATCGCCATCGCACGCAAGAACACCATCCGCATCACGACCAACTCCGACGATACCTTCACCGCCGCCGAACACCTCCACTTCCAGATACACACCGACCCCAGACAACACTCAGAGGCACCCTCATCTACAGACCACCGGGACCACGCACACAATTCAGCGAAGACATCGCAGACTTCATCAGCCCGCACGCCCTCCCCTCCGCTGACTAAATCCTCCTTGGGGACTTCAACTTCCACCTGGAGAACAACACGGACAGCAACACCACCACCCTGCTGGACAACCTCGCCAACCTCGGACTCAAGCAACTGGTGAACACCCCCACCCACTACGCCAGCCACACGCTGGACCCAATCTTCTCCTCCAGCAAGTACATCTCCTTCAGCCACTCCACCGGACTTCATTGGACTGACCACAGCTGCGTCCACTTCAGCTTCAGAAAAACCACGACTCACCACCTCCCGCAACAAGTTCCTCGCAGGAGCTGGAACAAGAACACCGCCGACCAGCTCACCACCTCCATCAGCCAGAACCCTCCCGCCAGCACAACGGACCCCAACGAAGCAGCCAGCAACCTCACACAGTGGCTCACCAACTGCGCAGATGACCTCGCACCACTGAAGACCCCTCCCAGCAGACCCGGCAGCAAGAAAGCCTCTTGGTTCACCGACGAACTTAAGAACTCCAAGAAGAACTGCTGCACCCTCAAGAAAGCCTGGCGCAACGACCAGACCACAGACAACATGACTGCACTCAAGCACGCCACCCGCAAACACCACCAGCTGATCCGCACCACCAAGAAGACTGCATTCAAAGAACGACTGGACAACAATGCCCACAACAGCAAGGAACTCTTCAGCATTGTCAAAGAGCTCTCCAACCCCAGCGCCGGAAACAACGACATCACTCCCTCGCAAGACCTCTGCGACTCTCTCGCCTCGTTCTTCCACCGCAAGATCGCCGAAATACACAACAGCTTTGGCGCACCTACCACGCACCCAACCACCGAGCCAACGCCCCCCACCACCACCTTCTGCGCCTGGACCCTGGTCAGCACCGAAGACACCACCCGCACGATGAACACCATCCACTCCGGATCCACAACTGACCCCTGCCCCCACCACGTCTTCAACAAGGCCGACTCCATCATCACACCCCAACTCCGGGACATCATCAACACCTCCTTCAACACCGCCACCTTCCCGGAGAGCTGGAAGCACGCCGAGCTTAGCGCCCTCCTGAAGAAACCAACAGCGGACCCCACCGACCCAAGAACTTCCGCCCCATCTCGCTCCTCCCTTTTCATGCCAAAGTCATCGAGAAGACTGTCAACAAACAGCTTGCCGCCTTCCTCGAGACGAACGGATCCCTCGCAGTCCAGTTTCTGAGCCAACCACAGCACCGAGACCGCCCTCATCGCAGCCACTGACGACATCAGATCCCTGCTCGACAACGGGGAATCAGCGGCCCTCATCCTCCTGGACCTCTCTGCAGCGTTCGACACTGTCTGCCACCGCATACTAGTGCAGCGCCTCAGCAACATCGGAATCCAAGAGAAGGCACTGGAGTTGATCATCTCGTTCCTCGCCGGAAGAACCCAGAGAGTCCGCCTCCCCCCGTTCAGATCCGAGGCCACCGAAGTCATCTGTGGCGTACCACAAGGATCATTACTCAGCCCCACCCTCTTCAACATCTACATGAGCCCCCTCGCAGCCATCGCACGCCAACACAACCTCAACATCATCTCCTACGCCGACGACACCCAGTGGATGAAGAACAGCTGCCTGAAACTGAACTCAGACAAGACGGAAGTCCTCATCCTGGGATCATCGTCCTCCGCCTGGGACGACTCCTGGTGGCCCCTTGCCCTGGGCACCACTCCCAAGCCAACTGACCATGCACGTAACCTGGGCTTCATCCTGGACTCCTCCCTGTCGATGACGAGACGAGTCAACGCCGTCTCATCATCGTGCTTCAACACCCTGCGCATGCTCTGAAAGATCTTCCGATGGATCCCCACCGAAACCAGGAAGACGGTCACCCAGGCACTCGTCACCAGCCGACTGGACTACAGAAACACCCTCTACGCTGGGACCACAGCCAAACTACAGAAAAGACTCCAACGCATCCAGAACGCCTCCGGCCACCTGAGAGATCTGCACTGGCTCACGTCAGCAAGAAGATCACATTCAGACTCCTCACCCATGCACACAAGGCTCTCCATGACCTGGGCCCTAAGTACCTCAACAACCGCCTGACCTTCTACACGCCCACCCGCCAGCTACAATCGACCAGCCTCGCCCTCGCCGCCGTACCACGCATCCGCAGAGCCACCGCCGGAGGAAGAACCTTCTCCTACCTGGCAGCCAAGACTTGGAACTCCCTCCCCATTCACCTTCGGCTGATCCAGGACCATCTCTCCTTCAGGAAGCAACTCAAGACCTGGCTTTTCGAGCAGTAACAGACCCCTCTCCCCCAGCGCCTTGAGACCCTTCCGGGTGAGTAGCGTGTTATACAAATGTTATGATTGATTGATTGATTGAACATTGGGGGGTGGTACACTGACCTGGAAAATAGTGTAACTAGCGTATGTTTAGCTAGAGAAATTGTCCGACTTGTCTGAATAGCTGACCTGTCACTGACCCAGCGCACTCAATAGCTGATCGAAAACAGAGGTGCTGCGAAGCACTCTGTCAGAAGACTCGCTGACCCAATCGGGGTTCTGGGACCTGAGGTGCTGGCGAAGCACTTTGCTGGGGAATTCGATAACCCAATCGGGGTTCTGACTGATAGCTGCAGAGAGGGAGTAGCGAAGGCGTTGCAACCGAACTGCGAGTGCTGGTCTAACCTTTGGTGGTCCGCTTCTGATCCATATCTGGCTTTTCCAGTCCAGATTCTGTCCTGCACCTGCTGGCCTACTGGCGTTTGCAACTTTCGGGGTTTCTGTCCTTAACTGACCCATGGCCAGGGTTGGTCTTCACACCGTTCTAGGTAAATATCAATCTGTGTGGGTAGCAAACAGTATAATTTGCGTCCTTTTCTTACCCTCCCTGGATATTGCTAAAGTCTTATTTGCATATGTTCCTTTTTTCCTCACCCTCCCTTGCGACAAATAATAAATCTGTGTTCTTGCTGTTTATTAGCATGTTCCATTTTCTTACCCTCCTTGAAGTTAAATGCTAAAATACTGTCCATGAATTCATAGATGTTCCTTTTCTTTACCCTCCCTATTTAGAAGCAAACTTGGTCGTTCTGAATCATTAGCGTGTTCCACTGTTTACCTTCCCCATAGTTATAAGGTTAATTTGGTGTTGTCATTGCCTATTATGTTCCCTTTCTTTACCCACCCTCTGAAAATTGCTTCAACTCATTTTATGTAGCATGTTCCTTATCTTCCCCGTCCTTTAGAAAATATTGTGCAAATCTGTTTCTAATTACATTTCAGTATGTTCCTTGTTCTTACCTTCCCTTTAGAATTCTAAATGGTTGGCATAATATATCTTTTGCATAGCTATACGCTGTTTCTGATTTTGATTATTGATAGTTTCTTCCCATTTAATATCTGGCTTATGAATTTTGACGAAGATTAGATAAAGGTTTTCAAAACTTCTCGAGTCTGTGGTTATTACAAGTGCATATTGTTGTTTGCTACCATACTTATTATGCTAGACTCCCTGATCCAATAGGTTCACAGATACCGATGACCAGGAGTGTAAGTCAAAGGACCTAGAAAGTACAAAAATCTGATAGTGGTGCACAGGTTCCCTGTTCTAAGAACTATTGAATAAAATGAAAATGGGCCTAGGTGAGTATTGGTAAATGAAGAGTCGGGTGACCTGAGCGCTCTATCAGTACTTTTAAGGGGTCAGCACAAATATTACAATTGAAATGGCTTTCATTGAAGTGCGCTTGATTTGGTCCTGAGCTTCTAACGTTAGGAGTGAGTCCCACCAAGTAACTGGGCACCAGGTCCTTAGGGATGAAAACTCTTCTGTTTCCTTCAGACACTGTGTCTATGCTGTCACCATCCCTGCTGGACTCGACCTGCTTGGCTTTGATATCCTGCTTCTTTAGTCCCAGCTCATGAGCCAGCAAGATTTTCTTTTCGTCTAAGGCTAGTTTCCTATTATCTGCATCTATCTTTAATTGGCCATTCACAACTTAATTGCCCTCTCCTTCCCCCCTTTCCACCTGTTCCTCCGGGGTTAAGCCATGGGAAGAAACCCTGCTCCCTTTAATGTCAGGGGGCTCTATTCTAGGGTTCAGGTCCTCTCTTTCCACTGCAGGTGGCTCTTCCATTTCAGTATCTTGTCTTGTGTTCTCACCCGGTATGTAGTGAAATCCTATGCACGCCCTCATCGCTTTTGCAATAATACCTTCCTGGTGGTGCTCTTGGTAGGTAGTACAAATTCCTTGCAGACGTCCTAGAGCTGGTTTACAAAGTAGAGCTCTGAGCAAGCCACCTCAAATCACATGGAGTCACTCTAAGTGCTGCGGTCAAATGATGTAGGTCCAGTCCTTCTCACCCAGGCAGGAAAGCAACAGGCCAGCACAGCAAAGAAGTAGTCCAGTAGAGCAGCAGCCTAGCAGAGTGGCAGTCTTTCCTGGAAGAGTATCCACAGGTCCAGAAGTGTACTGAAGTGGTGGTGTCTGAGGTCCAGTACATATACCTAGTAGTGCCTTTATAGTGGGGGAGACTTCAAAGATATGCCTTTGAAGTGCACAGAGGAACACCTTTCCTCCCTCCCATCCTGTCAGAAATGGCCCTTTGAGACTCACCTAAGCACCCATTGTTTGTTGTTGTCTAGGAAGAGTACAAAAAGCCCATCTGCCAACTACAACTACACCCAGTCCTGTGATCAGAGGCAGGCTACAGGCCAGAAATGGCTAAAGCAAGAAAACACCAACTTTCTAAGAGTGACATTTCTAGAAATGCAATCTAAAATCCAACTTCAACCTAAGTTTGGATTTAAAATTCTGATTTCAGAGACACCAGACTTGAAGAGGTTATCTCTTACCTATTGGAACTTACAGTTTTAAAATATAATAAGGTAATCTCAATGTTATCCTGAGAGTTGTTCACTACCAGGATATGTAAAACTAAAAGGTACATGTCCTACCTTTTAAACACATTGCACCCTGCCCTTTGTGTTGCCCAGGGCCTAGCTTACGGGTGAATTAAATGTATAAAAATGAAAGGGTTGGTCCTGGCAAAAGGTTTATTTTGCCAGATTGACTTGGCAGTATACACTCCAGACACAGGCTCTGCAATGGCAGGCCTGAGATGTGGTTAAAGGACTACTTAACTGGGTGACAAAATCTGTGCTGCAGGTCCACTAATAGCATTTACATTTACAGGCCCTGGGTATAAGTATTAGCGCTTTACTAGCAACTTATAAGCAAATTATACATGCCAATTTGAATGAAACCTTCATTACTATGTTTAGGAGAGAGAGCACTAGCACTTTACATCGGATAGCAGTGGTAAAGTGTGCAGAGTCCTAATACCAGTAAAAATGAGAACAGAAGAAAATGGAGGCGGAGGTTAAAACTTGGGTGGAAGACCACCCTAAGGCTGTCAGGTCTAACGCAAGGTATGATTTGGAATCTCCATAGAAGGTACGGGATAGGTAATGTAGAAGTGTAGCTAGAAAGCCACATCTGTCACATGTGGAATTTTTAAAATGCCTTTA
Source organism: Lissotriton vulgaris (assembly GCF_964263255.1). Classification (NCBI taxonomy): domain Eukaryota; kingdom Metazoa; phylum Chordata; class Amphibia; order Caudata; family Salamandridae; genus Lissotriton; species Lissotriton vulgaris. The sequence continues at coordinate 96,529,090 of NC_141695.1, forward strand.
GGAATCCTTGTTGACAAATACATAATTTTGCCACAATTCCCTCAAATTTTTCTGAGTAGGAGAAGTGAGGCACAATTCTTTCATCAACCTTCTCCTATCGACCAAGATGCACAACATGAGTTCACTTGGGGATTCACACAATGCATTGATCACTAGGGGAGATGTACATCTATGGCTGGTCATACAGTGACAGGACATTTTATTTATGTGCACTGTGTATTGTGTGACATTTTTATTTGCTCTCATTACTGTTTTCTCTTGTATTTGTAATACAAATGTATGACTTGCTGCCTTGTACAGTTCTTTCTTACTTGCTCATATCATGTTTGTGATTTAGAAAACTCTTTAACTAAATAACCTGCAATGCTCCTGAGAAGGGTCAGACTTCGCTCGCACACCACTATAGAATGAGAATATTTTCTGTCTACTCCTTTAAAGACTAAACACATGATTTAGAGTTTTGTACACTGTACTCCATCAGGTACTCTTCACAAACTTTGTAAGAAAAAGGAATGCAATACAGTGCATAGGCGTTTCTGTGAATACACCCATTGGTTTTGACGGAAAGAGATGTAAACATGACTATGGTATGACGTAATGAGGACAAATATCATTATTTCTCCTTGTTATTTCAACTTTGTATGCGAGCTACATTTTGCAGCACACATATAAAGAGGAAATAGCCTTAAAGAATAGTTTTTGAGCAGAAAGATAGCCCTTCCTGCAAAATAAATTATCCTGACCATAATTCAGGAAGACTTGCACCATGGCACAGGGGTGCCTTAGTCGGTACTAGTCATCACAAAGTGCACCAGAGCAAGCATAGAACAGTACTAGCGATTTCTATGAAGTAGCTCAGTTCTGCTCTCTTCCTTTCACACAATGCAGCCTAATAACTTCACCTGTTGCTGCATGACCATGCTGGGTGAACTATTAGTAAATCTGTCCTTGTATTTATTTTGTCAGTTTCAGGTCTGTATAGAGGCAAGCAAGCTGGTCCCTGAACTAGAGAAAACACCTAATAAGAAATTTGAGCAGGTTGGATACTTTGCCCCCTAGGAATAGCTAAAAGTTAATACCAATAAAGTCTCTTTGGTATGTGTTTTTTTGGATACTGGAACAGCTGGTACAATGTGTGAACCTGAGCTGTCTTTATTGTGATATCTTCTGGCTAAGGATCAAACACAAACACACAATAAAGCCAGAAACACTTTTCTAAAATCAACCTTAAAAATGCAAGGATGCTGGAACCTGAACAAATTGTCAAGGAGTGGAGAAAGATGAGAGGTTGGGAAATGAGAGTCCTCCCAATGATGGATCTTATTTAATACTTTAGAGACATGTCCACCTCAGAAAGGCAATAACTTCTGCCTTGGTCTCCAGAGTAGCAGGACTGTGATCTATGCACACAACTGAAGTCATTTATTTAATTTCCAGAATATTAAACAGAAGCCATGCCCAGCCTGAGCGCAGGTCACCATTTGTCAAGTAGAGAGTGTTTTCAGGCAGATCACAGAAAATTCAAGCCTGGTCAAATAATATCTTATTAACAGCACCCGTCATTCTCAGAGTTCTTACATTGCCAAGGAGGAGACAAATCATTTACTAGTATTTTAGTCCCAGCGAGTGAACCACCCATCCTGCTTGGCTTTCCCAGTTGCTGAAGTCATTGACTCCAGGTTTACACCCTGGAGCTGGAGGTCACCACTATCTTCTGGCAGATCCAGTATAAATCATTGATGCAACGTGAGGATACAATGGAGCCTCTGTTCACCACTCCACACCAGTCTCCATCAGCAGAGCCTGTGACACTTAGCCTGTAGAAACAGGGACATTAATATGAAACAGCTGCTGTCATTATTAACTGGACAGACATTCATTACAAACTATTGGGCTGACATAGATATACAAGGTAAGAAATGTTTTTGTGAACAATGTTGAGCATATGTCGCAAGATATCTAAATATGAACATTTGATCCCCTACACCAGGACTGTGCTCCCTGCTGAACTGTTCAAAGTTCAGATGTGATTTATTTCCTTCAGGCAGAACTCATTATAAAATCAACTACAGTAACTGCAAGAAAATAAATCCATTTTATTGCACCACAGCTGTCTGTTGCCTACATCACAAACTCTTTCTTTTATGGAATCTGCAAATAATGGAGAAATAAGGGGAGGGATCAACAGTGGCCATCTCATTCAAAACAACTACTTTAAAGAGCTTGAATACTAATGATAGGTTGAAACACAAACCGGTTTTCTCAGGGCTATACCTCCCAGATAGGAGATTTGTGTGAATAAATATGGGTTCATGTGCATTTTTCCATCACTTGCAGTGGTGTTATTGTATCATTGAGCCAGCAATCCTGGCTCCCACAAGACAATTTACCACTGTACTGTTCACATGGTTTGTCCTGAAATATGCACAGGTCTGAAGTCAGTGCATATTTTTCAAAAACAATCCTTGCTCCAGTGAACCTGTAATTACCCCCACCACATTTTCAACTGAGCAGGCGCTGCCCTGCCCCAAACACTGCCACATCATCCACTGCTCCATTGACTCCACCACCTTCCCTGAAAACTGGAAATCTGCAGATATCAACCCCCTGCTGAAGAAACCCACTGCCGACCTGACAGACCTCAAGAACTACAAACCCATCTCTCTTATCCCCTTACCAAAGTCATCGAGAAGGCCTTCAGTGCTCAACTCACCAAATTCATCAAGACAAGCCACACAGTGGTCCACTCCCAATCAGGTGTCAGAAGCAACCAAAGCACAGACTGCACTCCTCGCACAACAGATGACATCCTCACTCTACTTGACCGAGGCAAACACAGCCCCATTCTCCTGGAACTCTCTGCTGCCTTTGACACCATCTCCTACCACACTCTATGCACAAGACTCCACAATGCCGTAATCTGCCGCAAATCCCTAAAGTGAATCAGCTCCTTTCTCACCAGCCAAACCCAGAGAGTCAGGTTCCCACGATGCTCCTCAAATCCTATAGAGTCCCCAAGGGCTCCTCCCTGAGCCCCTCCCACTTTAACATCTACATTGCTCCATTCACAGTTATCGTCAAAAGACATGGATTCAACTTTGTCTCCTACGTCGACGACACACAGCTGATATATGCCAGGAAGGGCACCCACTTCACCATTGCTGGGGGACGCAGAGGGGCACCAATGCTCCCATGGCCCCTGCCTGCTCTTTGCCTCCAGCGGCAGCCGGAATCGCTCCTGCCTGCAAGGAGCAGCTAAAAATGCTGGTCCCTGCAGATGGGAGCTATTTTTTCATCTTTTTCCCTGTCTGCTTCACAGCAGGCAGGGAATCAAATCAAAAATAGCTGTCAGTTGGCGAGAGCATTTTTAAAGCTCCTGCCAGCTGGGAGCAGACTTAGGGGCCGATTACGATGTTGTTCGGAAAGGCTCTGAACGGCATTCGCTTTGCCTGAATCTGATTTCGATATTTCCGACTGACCGAATATGATACAAGATAGTCAGTCAGTAATTCCGAATCGGTGCCAATAGGCATTCAGAGAGTCCGAGTCGGTCAGAGCCGAATCATAGAGCTTAGGTGCTGCGTTTCCGACCGACCGATTACGATGTCCGATTCTTACAGCCTTTCCAAATCGGTTTCTCCGTCACGGAACCGCTGGTGGAAACTGACTTTGGGGTCCAGTAGCCGGCACCCCTTCACCCTGAATGGGCCCTGTGGGGGGTAACCATGAGACCCTGCTTTCCAGCCATGCACAGTGTGGCAGACATCATGGGGTGCCCGCCACAGGGTGCAAGGTTTTCCACAACCACCCCTTTTTTCAATGGGAGCATGTGTTGTCGTTCGAAACAAAAACTCTCATTAAAGTCAATGGGAGTCCGACTGAACGGTGTTCAGAACCATCGTAATCGGTCGTTCGGACTCCCCGAATCCGATTCTGTCGGGAACCATTTCGAGACCGAGTTGTTTGGAATGCTTTGCGACCGACATCGCAATCGCCCCCATAGTGTATGCTTTCTCTTGGTGGGAGCTTTAAAATTGCTCCTGCCAAGCGAGTGCAAACACACATTTTCCTGTCTGCAGCAGTGCAGATGGGGAAACCACTGTGTCCCAGGGTGGGTACCCAGGGACATAGCAGTAGATGGCCTTCGGAATAGGGTCCCCAAAGCTATTAATGTCCCCAGGTGGGGAGGCCCCTGCCCCCGTTTAAATCACTGCCAGGCCCTTGGGGATGGGATCTCAGGGCCAGAAACAGCCTGTGAGGGTGCCATGTATACCCCTCCCAATTATTTGAAAGGCCAGGCCGCAGGGGATGGGGTAGCTGGGGCCGAAAGTGGCCAGTGGAGGGGGGACTTGTGCACCCTCGTCCCCTGTATATAAAAAAAATCTTCCCTCCGGGGCCAGGCCCGCCTGCGGCACTTAAAACACAAGCGAGGAAAACAACGCTTGTTTAAAAAAAATAACATTTCCCATGGATTAGCATATCCGCAAATTCATGAGAGCATTTTCCCAAAAATACTTTTGTACCCTACAACCAGGCCTGGGGGGTCAAGGTATTCCTACCCTGCTACCTTCTCTTTTATTTTGATGTTTTTCCGAGTCCCAAAATGATTGCCAACCCTTCCTGGTTGTAGTGTTGGCAGCCAATCAGTTCTCATTTTGAGATCTGTCGTATCCATGAAGGGTCTGCACCCCTAGATATATATATATATATATCTAGAGTCATGTGACCAAGGCAGGATATCTCAAACACGTCTGTTTTGTTGCCGATATAAACAACACTTACTTACTGGATCGGTGTGGCCCTATATATATATACATAAATATGTATATATATATATATTTCACCATCCTGACATCCTTTTTCAAAGCCGGCACTGACACCGTGATACTTTATGGCACAGATTGCTTTTATTTTCCAATTGCAAGGTCAGACGCGTTTCGGCGGTACAACCGCCTTGGACACTGCATTCTACACATTGCTTTCCTATTCACAAGTATATGTGCTATTGGTTTCTCCCTTGGTTGTCTTGGCAACCAAAATGTCAGCCATAGACATAAAAGAGTAATCTATATCTGTACTCAAATGACAGTGCAGTAATTTTTACAAATAGTGAAAACAGAATAACTAGTAAATGCATTAATTAAATGAAAAACATCACTATTCATGGAGTATTAAATGTTCTACTCCTGAAATATATAACTGAATTAAATCAGAAAACTAACTTAATTCCAAAGGATTAGTTTCTCCCTCGGGTGTGCCTCTTGATTGTACTGTTGGTTAATACAAAATATGACACAATGCGCCATCAAATTGTCACTCTAGTCTGGTGCTTCAATACCCATATTCTCTATTATGTCTGTGAGACAATGTGAGATAAATCAAACATAATTCTGGCATAAAATACAAATAGAGCAAAGTCGATGTTCTATGTAATTAGCCACCATAGAGAATAGGAAGGGGTTAGGCTGGCCCCAATTGTGTACAGTCTTTCCCCGCCTAAGTAGGCAGCGGTAAAGTGATTTTTATGTTTTAGAGCCTTAATGTGCTGTATGAAGAATAAATGTTCCGAGACTTATGAGTGTATTTGTCGGTGAACAATAGAGCCCAAGTGGGCTTATAAAATTACACAATCACGTAATTCATAAGTATGTTATACAAGTGTGGATATGTGTGCCAAATCGTAGTTGTGAAGGGTAGCGGGCAGGGGAAACCAAAAAAAACACATTTGGAGAATCAATGTAATTAAGAAAAATAAACAAAAAATTTAAAAAATGCTTCAGTGGACTGGTCAGGATGAGGCTAGCCAATGTGGCATTTATAGGTGAACATTTAGGGCTTCATATATATATATATATATATATATATATATATATATATATATATATATATATATATATATATATATATATACAAATATATATACATATTATCTACTGGCGGTCGCCTGTAGATAGTTATAGTTAGGACCTATGACCCATAGGAAATCTGCAACATTCTATTTGGAATAACTTTGGCACCAATTGACGGATATGCGTGAATTCTTCCAAACCTTTGGCCAGCTCCGTTCCTATCCTGAAAGTTTCACAATGATTCATCAAGCGGGGGCCGAGAAAAAATGGGGTCACAAAACGCGTTTTCCCCATGCAATTTCCCATAGGACCTTTAGTTGCAGCTACAGCCCGAACTGCTGAACGAAATTACACAAATTTGGCAAAGAGGTGGTCCTTGGTTCAGACCCGTGCCTTTTGCTTATTTGGTGTAAATCCATTTAGTAGTTCCTGAGAAAATGCCAGTTAAAATCATTTATATATCTTTGGGGCAGTGGATCCCCGTATCTATCCGCGTACCCTAAGCGCAGCCTGCACGCACCCTGCCGTGCACTAGCTGTATGCTAATTGGTTGTCAACAGTGAAAATCAGGAAGTGTTGGCAGCCACCTTGTGCCCCGGTAGAACCGAGGCACAAGAAAACCAAAACAAACGCTGCAAAATGTGAAAAGAGGACAGAGTAGACACACCCTGACCCTCTAGGCCTGCTCAGGGGGTCCCACAAGGATTTAAAAAATCACGGGATGGACGTAAGATCCGCACATCCTACCGATAAAAAAAAAAGAAACGCGGTGTCCCGCACTAAATATTTTAATTTCCCCCCGGAGGGGCCAAATCCTGGGGGCATTTTTAAAACACACTGCCCCGGGGACCACCACCACCGGGGCTGTAACTTATTATATGCGGAAGGCTCACGGGCCCCCCCCTGCAGCCCTGGGGACCGCCGCCCCCTGGGGCTTGTTTAAAAAGGATGGGGGCTCCCAGGCCCCCCCAGTCCCAGGGACTGCCACCCCCAGGGCTTTAAAATATTATCTGGGGGGCTCTGATGCACCCCCAGCCCTGGGGACAGCCACCCCCGGGGCTACTTTGAAATGGGTGGGGGGCTCTCAGGCCCCTCCAGCCCAGGAGCTTGAATTTAATGTATGTGGGGGGCTCACGGGGCCCCCCGCAGCCCCGGAGACCACCACCCCGGGGCTATTTTGAAATGGGTGGGGGGGCTCTGAGGTCCCCCGAGCCCTGGGGACCGCCACCCCCGGGGCTTAAAAATAATTGAAAAGGGGAGGGCTCTGAGGCCCCCCCAGCCCCGGGGATCACTACCCCTGGCTTTTAAAGAATGTGGGAGTGTTGAAAGGTTATGCTACTGTATGATGAGGTGTATCAGTATGTCACATGGATGATGTCATCAGTGTTGTCATTTGAGATGTCATCAGTGATGTCATCAGTGATGTCATTGACCATGTCATGATGAATGATATAATATGTGACATCATCAGCAGTGGATTTCGGGCGCTGAGTTATAGTTAGTACAACTAAATATAACGGGGGAATTTCAGTGGTTTTATATGAGTGAAATGTCCAGCCGTGAGCAGGAAAACAGACCAAAAGTCTGCTCCAACCCAACAGGAGCATTTTGAATGCTCCTGCCAGGAGGTAGCAGACTTTGTGTTTCGTGAGAGATTTGAAAATGCTCCTGCACACAAGATCAAATACAAGAAAACTATTCTATACTGGGGCTGGGTTCCCTGGGGCACAGATAGTTAGCAAACTCCGGGGGATGGGGTCCCTGGGACCATTGATGGATCACTAAATTTGTTTAGTGGGCCCAGGGAATAGGGTTCCCAGGGCCTTTCGCGGCTCAGGCGGGAGGCCATGGTGTCTCCCTCATCTTATAAATACAGTGGGCCCAGTGTAACGGTGTCCATGAGGGCAGAAACAACCTACTTTAGGCCCCAGGGGACAGGATGCCCGGGGCCGAAGACGGTTGGTGAAGGTGGGCCATGCGTGTCCTCTCCCCCCAAAAATAAATAGCAGTATCCCAGTTGGCCCACCTTTGGGGGTGTTTAAAAAAGAAGCACACAACACCGCACTTCTTATTTAAAAAATGTTTGTTACAGATTTGTGGGTCCTTTTCAAATTTGAAGCAAATTTAAATATATTTTTTCCCAAGTGAGGTTCCCCCTGGCACCCCACCTCCAGGCCTAGGGGGTCAGGGTATTCCAACTCTGCCCTATCTGTCTTTCTTTTTACTGTTGTTGTAGGACTCTAGACTGATTCTGAGTCCTAAGATGGCTGCCACCACTCCACAGTTGGTAGCGGCCAATGATATCTCATTTGGAGATTTGTTGGCTCCACGGATCCTCTGTGGCATGAAATATATACATTTTTATAACCTTAATTTATCTAAAGCTACTGAGCGGATGTAAACCAAATTACAAAAAAACACTTGTCTAGATAAATATTTAGATTTCTGTCTAGTTCAGTGGTTTGGGCTCTAGCGTTCCTATGAAAAATGAGTGCTGAAACTGTGTTTTGGACCCTCCCCTTTTTTCACGCCCTGCTTGACAGATCACCCAGAAACCTTTTTACATACACGAGTTAGTAAAAAAGTAACAGTTTTCTACAATGTTTTGTGAAGATTTGTCAAACGGGACCAAAGTTATCAGCAAAACGATTTAGGCACCGGTTGTAGAGAATGGTTTCTCGTAAGCGTGTCCCTAAGGGCTCTAGCTCGTCTGAAGGTTACCATTGGACGTGTCGGTAAATCCATCCCAATAATGGGATCCGTCCTTAACAGATTCCAGTTCTTTCTAAGGACAGTGTGCAACATCCCTACCCCATTAGAATAAGTCGTTATCATTCTGAATGGATTGGCTTTTCCTGACTCTGACTTCTGTTTGAGAAGGTCTCCTCTAGACTTTTCTTGTACCCTGCAGAAAGACTCACTTGCCTACAGAGGAAGACTTTAAGATCTATGCAGAAGCGAGCATCGCAAGATTTAGAGCGAGGGGCTATAACAGTAACTCCCTAAGTGAGTCTTTCACGTCCGATGGTGACCTTCAGACGAGCTAGAGCCCTTAGGAACAAGCTTACGAGAAGCCATTCTCTTCAACCGGTACCTAAACCGTTTGGTGAGCCACTCAATGGATTTTATCCTTGTGGTTGGTGTAAAGCCTGTAAAAATAGCAAGAAAACTACATCGTATAGAGTGGGAGACACCACAAGATGGATTAGGAAGTTCCTGACATGTACCACTCCATATACCATATACTGTTTAACTTGTCCCTGTGGACTACAGTATATCAGAAGCACGATCCACCAAACTAAAATCCGCAATTTAGAACATCTACGGGCCATTAATAAATGTGATAGTGCATACCCAGTGGCCAGGCACTTTCAAAAACAGCATAATAGTAAAAGTGACCTGATATCATTCTGTGCCATAGATAATGTCCCTATGAATGTAAAAGGAGGAGTCAGGACTATGAGATTAAGAAGATTAGAGTCCAGATACATTATTGATCTTTCTACCAAAGCGCCTGGGGATCTGAACAGCAATGAGGAAATGGCAGTACATCTGGGGTAAAGGGCTCTTTATTCCTAGCAGGGTGGTTGCTTATTCAATCAATCAATTTATAACTTTATTCGGTTAATAGAAAATAACCATAAAAGTAAATGCAAAGCTTCATTAAAAAATATATCATAAATAAAATACATCATAAAGTACCATTATAAAGAGGGGGTAAACACAAATAGATGACAATTGTTAAAAGTGAAATTCTCACATACAAATTTATTTTCGCAGTCTAAAAACTTTAAAAAGAATTCAGAGATAGATGCCACGGTCCATACCGTATCTAATTTCTGCATTAATAAAAAAACTAGGCGACAGCGGTTTACTTCCATCTCCTTTAGTATGGGGATAATCAATCTCTTCCTAGGAAGGGTATAAAACTTGCAAAAAAATAAAATATTTATGTCCGATTGTTCGGATAGATCATCCCACGGGCATTTAATTAAATCACGTGACCAGATGTTCATGACAGGGAAAATGAGAACTTTAAAAAGAATGTTCAGCCTAAAAGGAGTCAGGGCAAACCTCTCATAATCACTCATAGCAAGGGTTAAATACGGTTGTAGTTTGCCCTGAGTCAGTATCAATTGGTGTGATAGGACTGTCTTTTTTTTCATTTCCTCGCTAGCTCTTTTATCATCCAGATACTTCATACACTGTTTTTTCAATACCTTCCTTGGGATATTGCAGATTGAGAGAGGATCATCGTAATACTTTTGGGTGCCCATTTTTACAAGAAAATCTTTTACATAAACGAGCCATCTTATCCTTCTCACATGTTCCAAACTTAAAACATCCATCATAATTGTGTGGTTCAATACACACTCGTCGGTAGTCCAGACACTATGCCAAAGAAGTATTGGCTGGGCCTTGATTGTATCTTCAATATATGGCTGACCGAATTCCGTGTGGCAGATGTAACTTGAGACACTCTCAGTTACAGCTAAAATGTATCTCAGAAACATATTTTCCACTAGCTGGATAAATTTTATGTTGTCATATCCCCAGATACCTGAGCCATAAACAGCAGTTGATATGCATGTAGCGTTATACATTTTCAAGAGTTCCCCAGTTGGCTTTTTCCCCATTTTTTTCAAAAGCTTTTTTAAGGCCAATTATTGATTTAGAGAACATAAATCTTCATGATTTTATGGCACTCGCCCATGTACCTAAATATAGGAAAGTAGGGGTGAAGTCCAGGGGACTATCATTAATATACATAACTTTTCTCCGTCTATTAGTACCGGGGCCCCAATTCATTGAGAACGTTTTCGCGCAATTAATTTTCAGATCCAAATTTGACATATAGGTATTAAAGGATGTTATCAAACCTTGTAGGGCGAGGGGAGTCCGTGCCATTATGACCGCATCATCTGCGTATAGGAGTGCAGGGATAGATCTTTTATCTACCATGGGCATATCCCAGCACTCTTGGAGTAAGATTCTCTCAAGGTCATTTATATAGATTAGAAATAAAAAGGGGGCCAAAACGCACCCCTGGCGTACCCCACGTCCTATGCCAAAAGATCTAGTGCACTCTCCGTTTCTCCCATAGCAAACAGATGCAGTGGCACCTGAGTATAGTTCCTGTAAAAAGCAAATAATGTTTTCTTCCACTTCTAGATTTTCTAATATCATCCATAATTTACTGTGTGAAACGCAATCAAATGCCGACGTTAAGTCAACAAATGTAAAATATATACGTCCCCCCACTGGCCCCGGTGTATTTTTGTTGCAGAATAAATAGGTTTAGGCCCTGATCTACCGTTCCTACACCTTTATGGAAGCCATACTGCAAATCGTCGATTACCATATTATCTTCCGCCCAGCGTTGAAGTCTACCTAACATAACTCTTCCAAGGATTTTTATGGATGAATCCAATAAGGAGATAGGTCGATAACATGTACAGTTTTGTCTATCACTCTTCTTGAATATCGGCACGATAACAGAAGTAAACCATGAGGCACTTAAACCCCTCTTGGTGGTAGCACTAAATAATTGTACTAATATAGGCCCCCACAGCTCAATATTATTTTTAAACAAATCGACTGGTATGCCATCTGGGCCCGTGGCTTTACCTCCCCGAGTGGCTTTAAGGCTCACCATTACTTCTTCAGGGGTAACATCCAGGTTCATATATTTAGCCCTCTCTTCCCCAGGAGTTTGAAATAGCGTTTGATGTACCCCTTGTGGGATGCTATTATTATTATTATTATGAAGTTTGTAAAGCGCCTGGTTACACTAGCTAGTGTGTCCCCACGCGGAGTAATGCCACATTGACTGTTTGTTGAGGATCTTTTGTTCCGGGTAGCCCTCAGTCATGATGTTAATCTTTGGGGAACAGGAAGGTTTTCAGCTCCCTACCGAAGGCCGCCTCTGATGTTTCCAACTGGAGCCTCTGCGGCAGTCTGTTCCAATGTGTAGCGGACATGACTCTAAAGGAGCGCCCTCCCATTCTTACACTGTTGAATTTTGGGACCTGGACCTGCCCCGTCCCACTTGACTGCAACTGTCGAGTAGGATGCTATCGGTTGAGCAGGTTAGTCAGTTACCTAGGGCCCTTCCCCTGTAGGATTCAATGGCCCACACAGAGGGCCCTAAATATCACACGTTCCCTGATTGGTAGCCAATGCAGTGTTTTGAGTGCTTTTTTAGTAGAAGCTCTCCTGGGTAGCATCAGGATCAGGCGGGCAGCCGCATTTTGAATGTGTTGCAGCCTCTGTATACACTTCGCGCTGGCTCCCAAGTACAGGACATTGCCATAATCCAGTTTGGAGGTAATTAAGGCACGGACCATGGTTTTCCTGGTCGGCAGTGGTAGGAGGTCCAATGTTTTCCTGAGGATCCTCAGTATACCAAAGCAATGACCTGCCACTTGTTTGGTCTTTTGCTCAAACGAGATTTTGTTATCCAGCCAGAATCCCAGGTTCTTGACCAGATTACTAGGAGTGGGTAGTGTACCCAGCGTCGGAGGCCACCATGCCAAGGTCCATACTGAAGGGGCCCCACTCAATATCAGCACCTCTGTCTTAGTTTCATTTAATTTAAGACAGTTGTCTGCCATCCATACTGCAAGTTCCTGCATATACGCGGAGAAGTTGACGCACACTGCTCCTTTGTATGTGACAGCGTCACTAACAATCGCATGTCGTCTGCATAGGACACGACTGCTACCCCAAATCTGTCTGTAATATCAGCTGCCGGTGAGACATACAAATTAAAAAGGGTGGGGCTACGGCTGGAGCCCTGAGGATCCCCCTGAGTCAGGCTGATTTCTTTGGATCGGAAAGGACCTTGTGCCACTTGGAAGCTACGGTCTGTTAAGAAAGACTGCAGCCAGTCCCACGCTTTGCCCACTACTCCTCCCTTTTTCAGACACTGTAGCAGTGTGTGATGAGCCACAGTGTCGAAAGCGGCACTCAGATCGAGCAGGATTAATGCAGCTGTTTGCCCTTTATCCACGTATTTCCGCAGGGTTTCGATAGATAGAAGTAGTGCAGATTTGGTTGAATGTACAGCAGGAAAACCCGACTGGGTGGGATGAAGCAGGCCATTGGCCTCACAATGCGCGGAAAGCTGTTTATTAACAGTCTTTTCTGCAATTTTTGCAAAGTACGGAAGGAGCGAAATGGGGCGCAGGTTCTCAAGCTGCTCCATGCTGATGTTCGTTTTTTTCCTCAGGGGGAGGACCTCTGCCTTCTTCCAGGTCTTAGGCACCTGCCCTGATTCAAAGGAGAGTTCTAATAAATATCTAATACGGGGCTCCAGAGTTTCCAAACTACCTTTTAGTACTTTAGGAGCCACCGGGAGAAATGGTTAACCCATTCATCCTCTGTAATCGCTATTTCGATACGTGCCTTGGTGTTATCAAAGAGGAAAGGGACATTCACCGCTTTCCAGAATGCGGATGAATCTCTGCTATGCGAGGCCTCACATAGTGACTCCCAAGCGTCCCTTTTTATTGCAGCCTTCCTTTTTTTCAGTGCCTCATTATAAGTTTTCCTCATCACTCTAACCAATAAGAGGTCGCGGGGGACAGCATGTAGAGCATTCTTAAGTTTTGAAAGGGCCTTTGTACATGCTGAGTCAAACCAGCTCCTATTTATTTCTGTGCGATTTTTTTGTTCAACCCATAAACTCTCCTTGATTCAATTTGCAATAATATAAAAGTGTTTAGTAATACTCTGACTGTCTGCACACTCATCCAGACGGATCAGAAAACCATCTAAGCATTTTGTCATCAATTTGTGTATAAAATCATCAGGTGCCAGCTTACTCCATTTAAGGGAATAGCCATTTTGTCATCCCATGGATACGTCTGGGACAAGCAGCCTACATGACTGCTCTCTGTCCAAGTCCCAAAATGGATTTACGATCTCCATGATCAACAGCCGATGGTCGCTAAGTGCGATATTAAGAGTCTTACAGGTTTTAATCTGGCGTCCATACCTAGCAGAAAATAAGATAAAATCAATTGTTGTGGACGAACCCCTGCCAATAAATGTCGGCACAAAAGGAGACTCTATTTGGCTAATTTCATTTGCATACCCAAGTCACAAGAGAACAAAATTTCATTTAGCAAATCCCCACATATAGTGTGTTCAAAATGTGTTAGGGTAGTATCCTGGTCCAACATAATGCCACAAATTCCTTGGCGTCCTTTTTTACAAAGTGCACAATTAAAATCCCCCCCCAAATAACCGATACTTCTTTCAAGTTTGTGTCCAGTTCATTTTTTAGATCAACACCCAGTTTTTTTATTGTTGCTTCAATATCAACAGCAGGGATATTGTTGTAGAAATTAATAATTATAACGCATGGCACCTTATTGATACCTATCTTCACCAGCTGATAATAACTATTAAGAGATAGTAGTTGTGCTTTGTCATATTTGAGCTGGTTAGAAAGATATATACATAACCACTCCCTTGGCCCTGCCATGTGGTACACCCACTGCTGATGTAAACATAGTTTTATATCCACAGAGATGTAGAGGTTCTGTTACCCATGTCTCCTGAAATCCTAAGATATCATACCTTTTTACGGTGTTATCCCATATATTGTTATTTAATTAGGCTTTTAAGCCTGCCACGTTCCAGAACATGAAGCGGCATACTTCCCCATTGTCAGTGAGGCTAATGGGGTTACAAAAATCATTTCTTTCGAGGGGCGTCCCAACCAAGTCTCCCCCTGCATCTACACTCCTGGATAATCCGGGTTCCCCAGCATTGCCTGTCACGATTTCAAATATGAGGTTAGCAGGTTCCCCCTCTTGTGGGCGACCTCTTTCTAAGGCATCCTGTTCGACGTGATGTGGCTCAACTATTCCCTCGCAGGACTCACTCACTTCCGTCTGTGCATAATCTATTAAACTTCCTGGTGTAATTTGTTTTTCACAATAGTTGGTGACCTCTCTAGTGAGTCAGTCAACAGCTTCTAGTCCTGTAAGCATGGCAAATCGGTTATAAGTTGTAATGTTATAGCCATTAAGGTTAAGGTCAGCTGGTCTACCTGTATAGGGATTTCCTGTTTGGTATCTTGCCAAGGACATGGGAGGGCATCTAGGATAAAAATAACTTAGGTCCCACGTTGATATACCTCCATCACCCCTTTGAGGATGCCAGCTTTGCAAGTAGGGGATTACGCGCCTGTCCTTAAAATTAACAATGTTCAAATCCCCTGATACATCCTTTGTCCTATGTCCCAACCACACCACTCTCCTAACATGGAGGATTGCCCCATCAATGCTTGGTGGAAGTAGTCTATTTTTACTCAGCCAAAGGGCTACTTTATTTTTTAACTCTTGGTACCCCTCTTTTGCCCCATTAACTAATTCAGGGACCCCTGAAAGGACACTTACATAAGGAGCTGCCTCTGGCGGCAGATCAATACGAGGTAAAGGTCTATTTTGTTTGCCCGGGTTCCTACATTCCTTGTCTATATCAATCACTTTGTTTACCTGCCCTACGTTGCCTACCTCTAGATGTAAATGTGAAGTGGTACCTCTCTCGTTTGGTGGTGGATCCAGAGTGTTTGGTAATGATACTAACAAGGGGGCCAGCTCATTTGGTTTATCAACCTCATAGTTTTTTTCCCTGACTTGTTCTGAGTGGGAGCCATATTGTGTGGGCGATCAGCCAATTTCTTAATAAGTCCAGTATTCGACTTAATCACTTCCTCTATGGACCCCAATTTCTTCCCTATTCTCTTAACTTTTTCAACCAGGGGTAAAATCAAAGATTTCACTAATAGTTCTATCTTTCCTAGTAGATCTTGGTTTTGAGTTTGATGTAAATGTAAATGTAAATGTAAATGTATAGGCATTTATATAGCGCACTACTTACCCGTAGGGTCCCAAGGCGCTTCGACCGCTGCGAAACCCTTCCTGGCTTCCCTGAGAGATGGTCCCTTAATGGGTATCTCCAGGGTGAGACCAGACATCCCCGGCGGTCTGGTGGGGCCGTTCGTGAAGATGAGGCAAGCTAATGCCCAGAGTTGCCGAGTGTGATCGCTGATCAGAGTGGGCACCGAGGCGAGAGAATTATCGAGTCCGCTGACCCTGGTCCAGAAACCTGCCGCGCCGGGAATCGAACCCTGGTCCCGGGCCGTCCTCTGCTCTCGGGTCTGCCGCCTCTAACCAGTGAGCCACACTACTTCACTTATGTGGCCTTTGGGGAAATAAATCTGCCACAATTTTTTTGGGGGCTTGAATGTTTTCCTTAAGGGGGCTTATGTGTAGTTTTGCAGTTTTCGCTGATCTTCCCCTATGTCTGGCTCCTCCACGTTTTCTTTTTGAGGTTGAGGTAGAACCCTGACCTTGCGGAATAGATTGCCAGCTATCTTTAATTATTGGAGTTGGAGAGGTGACGTGGGCACTCTCTTCTGATATAATTTCCAAACAGGGCTCAAAACGTAAGTCCCCGCGTGTAGATTCCCTGCTCAATGCCCTAGTTAGTCCCAGATCCATCTGTGGCGAAGTACTAGGACAATTACTTAAATCCTTTCCGATACCAGGTGCTGGTGGAGTCATAACTAACTGAATTGATCCCAGGGAGGACCTTTTGTTACATATGGATTCTAAGGATAGGCGACTCTCAGTAAGGGCTATTTCGCGTTCTATGGCTGTTACAGCCCTAGTTATGAACAGATCTAAGGTCCCTGTGAGTGTCCCCCCCACTGGGATCTTCCTATGTTTACCGCCTTTTGTAGCCATCTTACATATATATATTTTAAACGTTGCCTATGGACACAAACATATGGCGCCTGTCAGTTATAAACACACTTTGTCCATGTAAAAGTCTATGTTGTGATCTTACTTCTTAAGTACTGAGTCCTGAGCTCAGGGGGATGCTCTCTCCTTCCCTTAAGCGCCAGCGGGCGCGGGATGTACGTGTGCGGCTTCCGACCGCAAATGCTCCGGGACACTTAGTCCCCCCCACTCAGCGGCCGCGCTGATATTCTGGTGACTGCGGTAGCGCGGGAGACCAACAGTGTAAGCAAGGGGACCGATGCTAATGCGGCTGGAGTCAGGGTCAATCAAGGTAGGATGGCATTTTTCCCATGGAAATAGCAAAGATACAATAATAAAGTGCCACAAAAGCAAGTGTTTTATCCGTTGTATTCTGGTACCCAGTTCACACAGTTCTAATTACAATACCAAAAAATGTCACACAGGTCTTGTTCACATGCGGACGGAACCCTGGTTATAAGGCCGATTGGCGGAAAAACACCAATGCTCGCAGGTCCTGCCGCAAAGCATGATGGTCCTTGTAGTCCCCCCCCGGCACCTGGCAGGAAGGTATCGAGTGGCGAAAGAAAGCTTTAGATCAGGCGCGTCTTGCACTGCAGTCTTTGTAATCCCCTGGGGCACCTGCTCTTCCTGCAGCAGCGGAGGGAGCCTTGTTCCTGGAAGGCGGCTGAGATGATTCCAATTTATAAGAAGGGCCCTAGGGAGAACCCTGCCAACTACCGTCCAATTAGCCTGATAGACGCGGGACAGAAGTTGGTTGGCTGGGTTCTCCTTGAAAGGATCCTCTCGTGGGCAGAGGAAAATAAAATCATTTCCCCTACCAGGCTGGCTTCAGGGCATGTACCAGTACAATTGATCAAGCCTTTAGATTGCTCTTACTTCACTGGAAGGTGGTCACTATCGGCAAAGGCGGTCTTTATTAGGCATTTATTGACTTGAAGACCGCCTTTGACCTGGTTCCACGAGACCGATTCTGGACTATACTGGAGGAGATGGGGATCCCGCTTCCAATACTAAACCTTCTGATACGCATGCATGAAGGCACCTATGCCCGTATTAGATGGGGCCCTCAAGGGCAAAAAACCGATAGGATCCCTGTTAGGCGAGGGGTTAGACAGGGGTGCGTGTTGGCCCCAACACTCTTTTCTTTGTTTGTAAATGGTGTCGTCTCTTTCTTACTTGAAGTTGATGCAGATGCCCCGGTCCTAGCTGGCGATAAAGTGCCCACCTTACTTTTCGCAGACGACACCTTGCTGGTTTAAAAAACTCCTGTGGGCTTGCAGAAACTGTTGAATCGCTTTAGCCTGTTCTGTAAACTTAGAGGCCTAGTCATTAACACCACCAAAACTAAGCTGCTCTATTTTAACCCAAGTAAGTCCTCCAGGTCCACCCTATACCTTGATGGAGAACCTTTGGAGCGCATAAAAGAATTCGATTATTTGGGAATCAGAATCTCTCACAATCTGAAGTGGCAGCCCCATATCGATAAAATGCTTTTGAACCACAAAAGGGTGATCGGTGTTCTGGGACGGGAAAACCGCATGTCCATCTCTAAGCCTATCGCCCCGGCCCTAGATATATATGCTGCAAAGGCTGTGGGCAGCGCCCTTTATGGTGCCGAGCTGTGGGGCTTTGAATGTATTAGTGCACTTACTACCTCTGAAAACAAGTTTTTTAGAGAGCTAGCATCCCTCCCGTTGGGTACCCCTATCAAACCACTATTGAGTGATTTGGGCCGCCGCCCTATCCGGGATTTAGCTAGGCTTCGGCCTCTTTTATATTGGGCCAGGTTATGGCGGACACCCGAGCTCTCCAAATATCTTGATGGTTTGCTAGAGGTCATGAACCTTTATGGTTCCCATAAAGTTAGTTGGATCCATAACATTAAGAAGCTTCTGAGTGACGTTGGCTTGTCAATTGGATGGGAGCGAGGAGCTTCCGTACCCAAGCTTGAACTTAAGCGAGTCTACTGGAACTGGGTGGATGAGCAAGATCTAAGGGACACCAACCAGGGTAGGCTGACTGAGGAGTTTAAACAGCATAAAATTGAGCCTCGTTGGGAGCCCTACCTGGACTTTATTGCAAAACCAAGGGATAGATCCTTGTTCATCCAGTTCAGGTTTGGGAAACTTACCTTTGCATGATTACACCTGTAAATGGAAGCCCCCGTACCAAACCTCATCTGAGTGCCCTACCTGTAATGGTGTTATCGAAACTATTGCCCATGTCTTTTTTGTGTGTCCGGCATATGTAAAGCCTAGGCAGAGATGGCTAAAACCCACATGTCTATTGCTCGGCACCAGGAGTCATTCCGTAGCCTTGAGAATATTTAAAACTGACACCAGCACACGCCTAGTCTGTGGGGTTGCTAAATTCCTGAGTTGGACCTGGGTAATAAGAGCAAAATCTTTGTGATGTATCACTTTTTAACTAAACATTCTTAATTTTTACTTTTACAAAGCTTTCACTGTTTAATATGCCTCTTAATCTATTTATTGTAGTATGGACGTTTTTTTTACTGTTATTAACTCTGTAAATTGTAGTGACCAATGAATTATGGTTTTTTGTTTTTATCTTGTGTATGTGCTTTTATGATAACACATGTTTATCGAAATAAAGCTTTGAACCAAAATTATAAAGCTATTAATGTAAAATCACAAATATACATTAAAATATGTTCTTACAATTAAAATAATGATAATTTGTTTAAATAATTAATATAAGAAATAAATGTTATTTATTAATTATTTCATTAAATGCTCACACTATAGTTCCACATACCTAGCAACACACATTTAGCATATATATAAACTAAAAAAATATAATAATTACACAACTTACATAATTATTAATTAATACGTACATAATTTATAATTAATCAATTATTTTTTAGTTAACTTGCCACCTTACACCCCTACAAACCAAACAACCTGCATCTAAAATGTATATGACTAAAATACAACAATCACACAATTTACACAACGAATAAATAATTTATCAATAATCACTAATTATTCAATTTTCTAATTAAATTCTCACCCTATACTTCTACAAACCCAAACCTAACAACCCACACCTATACTGTACACAATTTCCATATTTACTTTAAATGAATTAATTAATAATGTATCAATTATTAACCTCCTACCCTATACCCCTGCAACCCCAACAACCTGCACCTAAAATTGAAATTAAAAAAATATATTTTCACTATTTCCATAATTATTTAATAAATAACTAGTTATTAATTTATCGATAATTAATATTTTATCAATTATTATTTACTAAACTTCCCAACCAATAACCCTATAAACCCAACAACCCTCACCTAAAACATATCTTAAAAATATTCTTTACACAATTTACATACTCAATAACAAAAAAAAAAAATAATACTATAAATTGAAAAAAGTATAGCGCAATAGGGATATAACCATATATGGGATAAAATACCCCCTTGTTAGCAGTGAGTTATGTGATATAGAGAAGCACGAGGAAAGATTCCATGTACCTTCTTATGATCAATGATATGGAGGATCCATGGTTTGTTCTTTTATTGTAGAGTTGGGTGGATTGTATGTCAATATATGCGAGTGAGACAGAACTCCCTGGCCTGCCATGGCTGTCAGGGAGTTGTATAGCCTCTACATTTGAAAACCCCATTGCTTCTTAATACTAGCAGCACAGTCGCTGCACTGAGGTTTGTAAAGGTGCTGTTGGTGAGCAGTTGTCAGCTCGCATTGCTGGATCCAGCTTCACTGTCATTGGGACAGGTAGTGAATAAGGGGCAGAGTGGAACCTGTCTGTGTGACAAAAATACAGTTTTATGTTCAACTATAGCCACTATGCTTTATGTCACGCTCTCATTCTGCAATTGAGGTGGATATAGAGAAGGCGGGCCCTGAAACATGAAGGCAGTGAATTGAAAAACTGCAAGGGGCTGTAAAGGCACCAATCCTTGTATAAAAATGTACTTATTGCAACATGCATGAATGCTGGGGTCTATTGTTGCTTGTGAATATTCTGCACACTTTAAAAACATTTAACACACTAAAATGCACAACTTTTACAAGAGTGTGCATTAGAGTTCTGGAATAATGTTAAAAATACATGTGCCAAACTTACACAGTTTCGTTCAGAGTCGATCCATTAACCCAGGTCCAGCGTCCTCCAGCGGGGGTTTTGAAAAGTCCAATCCAAGCCTGGTTATTGAATTTGGAAGAAAGATAATCCTGCACAAATTAATACAAATAAAAGTTAAGTAGAATCAGTACATTTACTGTTCCCTCTGAATATATACAGCTATGTCAACGAAACAGAAGTTTATGGAAATTAGTGACTATTTTTGATATGTAAGAAAATAAGTTACTTACCTGTAAAATCAGTTCTCCATTATTGGTATCTTTCAAAGATTCACATGCTTGAAATATTCCCCGTCATCGAAGCAGGAGTCCCACTGTACCAGTATTATTGGTAAAGTAGGCTATAATGGCAATGAAAACTTAGTTTGGCTGGGTATCCCAGATTTGCTAGCACAAGTGGGAATAAATAATTCAGATCTGTAAGGGGAGACTCTCCCGGTGGAGGAGGGTAAGTCACATGTGGATGTATGAAAGATACCAATACTGGAGAACTGCAGTTAACGGTAAGTAACTTATTTTCTTCTCCTGTATTGGATCTTTCATAGATTCACATGCTGGAATCAGAATAGCAAACATTTGTGTAGGTAAGTATATCAGTAATAGAAGTACCCTTGAAGATGGTGGGTAAAAGTCGATAGCATATCTGTATGAATTCATCTATACAATATTTTGCTTAAAGTATCCATATATGAAAAGGCAATCATGCAGTATACAACTGTAACAAATACATTAGCAGAGACATATCAATAATCATTTAAAATTACAGAGGCTCACCTTACTGAAATAGATGATGTTAAACTGCCTGTCCTATGGCTGCATCACTTCCAATTCCAGACAGTATTGCTTTGTGAAACTATGTGTCCTTCTCCACATCACAGCATGACATATCTTTTCCAGCGGGACACCTATAAACAGAGCAGTCAAAGTGGACACTCCCCTTGTTTAATGCCCTTTCATTCTTGCTGAGAGTAGTTTGCCTGCCTCATTATGGCAAAACTGAATGGCAGTTGAAATCCACATTGAGACTATTGCTTTCATACCTGTAGTACCTTAGTGAGACTGTGCACGAGAGACAGGCAGTTGATCAATTTTCCTGATTTGTTTAGTGCAATGAAGATACTATTTAAGACATTGCTTAATGTTCAAGGTATGGAGACACCTCTATGCCGATGATGCAGAATTTGGGAGAAAAGTACAAAGTAGGATAGCGTAATTTAGCTAATATTGCAATGGAATTTTGGAGATACATTTTGGATTTGTCATTAGAAGGACATAATCATCAGTAAAATGCAGGAACGTTTTCTGTGTCATGAAAACGTGAATATCGCTTACTCTTCTAGTGGAAGTGGGAGCCAAGAGTAAAGCGACTTTCTACGTGAGATAGTTCAGGCCAGCTTTGTGAATGGGTTCGAATGGAGGCTTCATAAGTTGGGAGAAAACCACATTGAGATGCCATTCTGGAGGAGGAGCTTGTATCGGTGGTAAAGCTCTAAACTACCCCTTCATGAATTGTTTGACTATTCTTGTGGAACAGAGTGAAAGAGAATGTGCAGAACGTTGGTGCCTAGAAATTGCAGCAAGGTGAACTTTAACAAACGCATGCACCAAACCTGATCTGACTAGCTACATGAGGTAATACAGAATCTCCTCCACTTTAACATGTTCGTCCTGTTTATAGATTCAGCTCTTGATTAAGACAACATTTCTCTACAGACTTGCGAGATATCTATATCTCGGAACTTGTTGAATTCAGGACCCATGCATGTAATTGGAGAGAGGTTGGCTCTGGATGTAACATTTGGCCTTTGTACCTCGTCAGCAGCGTCTGAATTGCGGGGAGGTGAAATGGCTTGGACTCCAACATCAGTAGGAGCTTCATAAACCAGTACTTCCTGGGCCATTTAGGAGCTATTAGAATGAGGCAACTGTGCTCCATCTACATTGTATTGAGTATGAGAGGAAAGGGGAAAAAAGCATATGCATAAATCCTGGACCATCTCATTGAAAAAGGCATTTCCCCATTACCCTGAGAGCGGGTATCGACTGGCATAGAACTGCCCTTTGACACTTTTTTCTGTCGCGAAGAGATCCAATGCTGGCTTTCCCCACCGGAAGAAGATTTGGTCCAGATCCTGCTGATCCAGTTCCCACTAGATGCAACTGTCTCTGGATCTGCTGCGCGTGTCTTCTAAGGTGTTGTTTACGTCCTACACATGCTTGGATTTCAGAGCTATCTTGAGGATTGCAAGCCATTCCCAAAGCTCTTGAGCTTCCTGCGAAAGATTTAGTGACCTCGTACCCCCTTTCCTGTTGATGTAATGCATACTACTAGTATTGTCTGTACAGAGCAGCCCAGAGGTTCCTGCTATACGTGGAAGAAAAGCCTGGAGGGTAAGAGATATCGCCTTTAGTTCCAGGCGATTGATATGCATTGTCTTTTAAAGTATTGACCACTTTCTTTGTATCTGTAGGCCCTGAAAGTGGCCACCCCAGCCCTCTAAGAATGCATCAGTGGTGATGATAAATTGAGGTAGAGAAGTCAAGCATGTGAGGCCCTGGGATAGGTGAGATAATTGAGATCACCACACTAACATGTCTACCATCCTTTGGGAGATGTTTATCAAGTCGTCGAACGATCCCTCTGACTCCCTCCATTGCGCTTGTAGCTCCTCCTGCAGTGGCTTTATCTTGAGCTGTGCCAGTGGAACTAGATTGATTGCAGACAAGATTATGGCAATTACTGACTTGTACAGCTGCACTGAAACAGACTTTCTTTTCAGTCCTAGCTGTCTACCTTGGGAGAGAAAGGCTTTGTTTTGCTTTGTATGCAGATTGGCTCCCAGAAGCGTTATCGTTTTACTTGAGATAGTTGAGGATTTTGGATAATTCTCATGAGGACTAGTCTGTGAAACAGAGAGAGTCAAGCGCTGGTATCTCTGAAAGTTTACTGTTGAGTTGAGGCTTTTATCCAGCTAGTCGTCTAGGTAGGGGAATAGCTGATGACCTTGTTTTCTCAGTGTGACTGCAACAGGGGCAATACATTTGGTGAATACACATGGAGCTGACTTGAGGCCAAATGGAAGGACTCAGAAAAGGCAATGGGTCCCGGCTACGGTGAAGTGGAGATATTTGCAGTGTGCTTGAGATGTATGGGGATGAGAAAAAAGCATATCTTGTAGATTCAGAGAGGTCATGCATTGTCCACTTTTTAGCAGGTGCAGGATGTTGGAGAGAGTAATCATATGCAAGGATTGTTTGCGTAAGAATTAGTTCAGCTTTCTGAAGTCTAGGATGTGGCGCCAATACTCTATTTTCTTTCGTAAATTGAAAATACAGGAGTAGAATCCCATGCCTCTCTAGTAGTAAGGGACCTTTTCAATCGCACACTTAGAAACATTATAAACATTTTTGTCGCTATAAATGAAGACTATATGGGGGCGCTCCCTTTGGAGAGTTGTTTGGTGGTCTCTGTATAAACTCCAGGGTATGTCCATAACTTACTAGTACCCATTTGTCTGATGTTATTTTTATCCATTGACGGAGGTAGTTGGAAATATTTGCACTTATGGGATTTGAAGGAGTAGATATGTTATGTTAAAATGTTTGTAAAGTGCCTAGTTACTCCATTCTGAGTGTTCCCGCCCCAAAATTCCAGCCCTACAGTGATCCGATACACATGGCTAGACCTAGTTAAGACTGTCTAAAAAGCCAGTCCATAAGTTTCTACCGAAAGATCACTTCTGAGCGTTCCTGTCTCATATCAGCTGGGAAGGTGTTCCATGGTTTGGCAGCCAGAATACTGAACAAGTGACCTTGTATCCTTGCTCTGTCAATCCTAGGGATCCCAGTGAATGCTGCTCCTGTAACTTGAGACATCTGTGAGATGATAAGCCTCTTCCCTATGTCCTCCAAGTGCCTGCCTTCCTTGTCTGGTGGCGCAGAGATGGAGGTGGAAGGGTTTTTGGATTGCCTTTGTGCCACTTGTGAGATCACAGAGTCAGGTTTGAGATGACCTGTGAGGCAAGCGGGGAAATCTTCAGTGGCATTATACTTCTTGTCCATGCGAGGTGGCACTGCTACCACTGTAGCAGGGTTTTTCATTATTTTAATCACCTCCTCCCAGATATAGTCAATGATGGGGATGGCTCTTATTGACTTTCTTGCTCATCTCTGAAGTCATAGGGAAAGCAGACTGACTGTTTAACATAGGTCGGGAGATGAAAACGTGTTGCAGCTCAATCCATTAGGTTATGAAAGCCCTGATGTCCTCTGGGGGAGAATCTGAAGGGTGTGGTGGTCATCCCTTGGGGATTGCGGGCCAGGGAGCTTCCTTTCCCCCTTTCCTCCTCCAAAGATGTTAGATTGTCTCTTTGTGGCGCCACTATATATGACAGAGGTGTCACCCAAGGTATACTAGGTGGTAGAAAATGACTTGGCATAGCTGGAGAGGCAGGTTGAGGTGGTACTATTGGCTGCTCCTGTGGAGTGTCAAAACACCTCCTCTTGTAATCCTCCACCACGGGCTGCAGAACTTAAGCCAGGGACATGGGCATCTGTACCTCATCATACCTGGGCTGCAGATGAGGATGGTACTGATAATACTAATTGTGCCTCTTGGAAGGAGCATAATCCTGGTAGTAATAATGTTTGTCCTCATCATCCTGCTGGTATTTGACACAAAATTCTGATGGGCTGTGTGCTGCCCCAAAAGGCACATTGTCATCCGATTCCTTTATGTCTAAGTGGTGACTTGGTAGTAGAGGTGAGACCTTACTAGGGGATGTCAACTAATCTTTTAGAGCAGTCTGGGTTATTTTTGTAATTTTTATCATCGTTGACGGAGCCGTCAATGATGTCATAGATGATTTTATTGTCAAGGTACATTTCAGCATTGGCGGTTGGGATTCTGTTACCGTTGTCATCGCTGCCATCGTCAGCAGCGCTGTCTCCATCAAAGATGTCTTTCTCGCCAGTTCGTTGTCGATGGTGTCTTCGTCAATGGAATCTTCATCAACGGTGTAGTTGTCCACGTTGTCAATGGCATTTTTGATAATGACAGTACTCTAGTCGACAAAATGGTCCCGTTGATGGCTGTCATCATCATTGTCTTCGTCAAAGGTTGTCTGGTGGTGACTGTGGTGACCGCAGTGCTTGACACTATCATCAATGGTGAAGTTCTTGTTGACGTGGCTCTCAGAGGACTTTTACTGTTTGATGTCGATGGTTCTGAGGAGGAAGAACACAGCATTTTCACAGGCTTTATAGATGGAGAACTGGCCTATGAGAAGGGCACCTCGGATGAGAAGAATTTTGTTTTCTTCTTTCTCAAGCTCTCCTCAGTTATCACTTGGTCAGAAGATCTTGACTTTTTGTGGGATCCCACAGATGAATCATTGTCTTCTTCAGAAGTGGCGGATTTCTGAGTTTTAGACTCCTGTAGCCACAGACATTGCCTCCCCTCCCTGTCCTTTAAGGTATAAGAGGAAAAAGTGCGACATAATTTGCACTCAGGGTAGAAGCAATAATGACAGTCCTTATGTGGATCCTTTTCTTTCCATATTTTTTGCAGGATCAGAAAAGGCTTTTCTTAGAAATATCAGATATAGTAACCTGTAGATAAATCTGCAACTCTAAAGAAAAAAAGGGAGACTACCTTCATATGACGTGCAGTAGAAAATCTGAGGTTCGGGTAGTTCCAGAGCGTGGTGTTGCAAAATTGGTTATAGTTTTAGTTTGGTCCTTTTAAAAAAAGGACATAGATAGGCAATTAAACTAACTTTCCATTGATATTATAGCCTAATATTCTGATGCATCCTACTTTACTTTGGCATTGTGGGACTCCCACTTCGACGATGGAGAATGAAAGATCCAACACTGGTGAATTAGATGATTTTACCTAGAGATCTTAAAGTGTGTAGCCCCCAGCCTTAGGTGCACCCTTCTTAGGTTGTTGTGGTACAAGAGAGGAGATGAACAACTCCTCCTACAAGCTAGGAAAAAACAGACTTTCTCATATTTGCGGAAGAACCAGTAAGAGCTTCTGGTTTTTCCTTTTACAGATCATTGTTATAAATTGTATTAGTCCAACCAAGCACACAAAGACAACTCCAAAAATACAGAGCACAAACACGGTGTAATGACCATGAACACGTCTGAAAATCCTAGTTGCACAATGCAACATTTTGATAAATTGCAACTATATTAATTATTCCAACTGAAATGCTCCATACATTTTGTGTTTACTAAGTTGATAAGTTGAACTTTTTCTATTTTGCCTTTTTCAAAGAAATACAAGGGTTTTACATTTTACAACAATGTAGATCAGACACTTTAATTCTCTCACTATTCTGGGTTGCCAAATGTTCTCACTAAAACGCTTTTGATGTTTAACTAGTTTATGTCTGCAGGTAATTTGCCACATGCAATTAATCGGTGTAAATGGACAATGTGAGAGCTTTCATTGAAATATGACTTGGTACTATGCACCATCTAGTGCAAAAATATCATTAAGGCACAACTTGTACCAACATTTGCAAAAAGCGCTTGCAAATTGCCACCCACTTTCTGGAAATAAAACCAGGTTTTGCAAACTGACCAATGTACTAATAGGTCATAAGCAGAAATTGATTCAGAGTGTGTCACCATTTGACCTTCCTTATTAATAAGCACTTGGCGGATTGCAAACTGTGACTCAATTTGTTTGGAGGGCATTACTGGGTTGGTTGTCTTCTTGGTTCAGCAGACTACCATGTCTGTGACTGTCTTTAAATAAAGGAAACTTTTTTTTCATGCAGGCTGTTTTCCTTAATGCAAACAAGACTTTAATGTAAAACAAAATAATTTTAAAATATTTTTTAAGAATTCCCAGTGGTCCTCTGGGCTACTGCTTTTTCCTAAACAAACTCTTTCCAGCATCCCAACCCTCTGGCAAATCGGTTACCACCTCCTTTGAGGAGTTGGTAACGTTTCAATGGTTTGCAACCAGAAATGCAGTTGCAAACCATTGCTACATCACATATTAAACAGTAATTTGGTAGGAACGCCCTAAACTCAAACTGTGATGTGGTATCTGTTTCTAAACAATTTTTGAAATTCGGTAACCCTTTACTTACTGGCACAACAGGTATACTGCATAGCAAAACGCTTTTCAGTTGCACAATGTGTTTACATGTAAGTTTAGGTGAAGCTTTTAGTCTCCAAGGAAAACTAAGAATCTAGCAGATGTGAGTGGCTCTGGAGATATGCCAATAGATCGAAGTTATTCAGCTCAATCACTAGAGAGCTATGGAGCTTCTCTCAGTAGTACAATCATGCAGTCTGTATAGGCTGTTTCATTTAAGTTTAATATACAACATCAGTGCTCAGATTTCTAAAGTACTGTTTGCCAAGGTGTTGGGACTAGTAAGCCTGTGTTTACACACAGCAATGTCAAACAGACCTATTGTTTACAATATACACTAAGGCGCTGATTTACAAGCCTCTTGCGCTGCCAGTGCATCACGGTGAAGCACCAGCAGCGCAAAGGGCTTGCAAATAAGCCCCAAATTGAGCTTTGCTTCTGCACTTTTCAGCCACTAGCTTTCTTTGATCAGCCTCTTTCAGAAATTGGTTGGAGACAGTGTCAATCACCTTTGGCTACATCCCCTGGTGTATTTGTGGCTCACTCAGTGCTATTAGCTATGTAGGTGTAGCTGTCTGCCTAGACTTTCTTGCATTTAACTGCACAATGAAATACATGACAATGTTAGCCCTCTCTGTCTGCACCCTCTTGTGTGTTACTATCACACTATACCCAGGCCTATTGACTTTGCCAATGATTGTTTTTCTGTTTATCTAAAGATTGAGTTGTGTGTCATAACCATACTAGTGAAAGGAGTTTCCATGTTTCTGTGTTAGTGATGATGATGATGACGAGTCTATCATTGCCAAAGACCCCAAAGAAGAGCTGTGGATCATCTTGGACCACAACGCATCGTGTTCTGGGGAGACCACACATTGGGATCATATAACATTGAAAAGTCTGAGAAGACCCAGGAGCAATGAAGAAACCTAATGTGAAGGTCCTGTGCAAACAATCATGTCTAATTCAAAATGAGATTTATCTCCGGTTGTGCATTGTTTTATTAGATCATTGGCAGAATATCGACCACACAAATATCTTGACACATAAAAATTGTGTTATAATATCATTGCCACACATATAATTTTTCTATACTTATAAAGATAAGTAGAAAGATATTGAGGTAAAAATATAGTTTACACTAATATTGTTACAAATAGGACAAACATATTTTTTAATAAATACACAGTTTAACATAGTAAACTTAAACTTTTTAAAACATAACTATAATATTACATATATATATATATAAGTAATATTTTATATTAAAAAAATATATATATTTATGTAAACATACACACATAAAAAACGTGTGTATGTGTTTATATACTTATCTATATAAAAGTTGGAAATTAAATATATACATTTTAAATGTTATTTAAATTGTTTTAATTTACTATTATGAAAAATATACAAAACTTATTTGTTAGAAATATTAATAAAATATAAAACTATACGGTAATATATATATATATATATATATCGATATATATATATATATATATAGATATATATATATAGATATGTATGTACAGTTAATATAAAGTTTAAAAAATAATCAAATAATAATATTACTTACATTTAAAGAATAATAAAAAACATACTATTACCACTGCAGTCTGTGCAACAGTAGTGAATGAGTTGGTTGTCGAAGGGGTAAACTGTACTACTCCCACTCCAGTCTGAATACCGTAGGGAAAGCTTTGGACGCTGAAGGGGTAAAATGCACTATTCCCACTCCAGTCTGTGCAACAGCAGGGAAATCATTGGACGCCAAAGGGGTAAAATGTACTATCCCCACTCCAGTCTATGCAACAGTAAAAAGAATGTATTTCACTTCAAACACATACCATAATTTAATGAATCTATCAATTGTCCAAAATATAAAACTATTAATATATAAAAACAATTGAATAATTTAAATAATTTAAAAAATGTCTTATTAATTGATCATTCGATTAAAATATATTATACTCCCCATACATAACAACACACAACTAAATATCATTAAAATAAAAAATAAAACAATTAACATAATAAGTAATATATAAACCAATTAATAGTAATTGATCAACTATATAATATTTGATTATAATAAAGAGAATTCACACCTCATTCCCCTACAAACATAACACTTTTTAAACGATTTACATAATTATTAATAAATTAAATATTTAATTGAAAATTAAAACTTAAAAGATTATTTATTATTTACTTCCCTCCCTAAACCCCTACAAACCCACAACCCACACCTACAAAATGAGAAAAAATATATATTTAAACAATTTACATAATTAAATATACATTGTCTAATTATTAGTAAACGATTAATTCATAATTATAAAACTATTACTTAACCTCCAACCCAATACTCCTGAAAACAATCCAGCCGCAATTAAAATAACACTTAAAAAATAAAAGTTAGACAATTTACATAATTAATTTTCAATTACCTAATTAATAATAAACAAATAATGAATAATGAATTAATTATCACTTAATTATCTTCCCACCCATACTTCTATAAATAAAACAACCCGCTCCTAAAATATCACTAAAAAATATAATAAGTACACAGCATACATAAATAAATATCAATTAAAATCATATCAATTCATTATTATCAGTCATACTCAATTACCTTCACACAAACTTCAAAACCAACCACAACACTATACATCTAATTAAAAACTATATTTTTAAATTATTAATAATTATTCAAACAATATACAACGTATGCAATTAAAATATGAACTAAAACACATACAGAGACTAACAAAATATATTTTTTATATTAAAAACACAAATATTCTTGCAAACAATATTGCTTACCTAAAAATCGATATTTATATCCACAATATTTCTGCATCACAATATTAATGTATCACGATAATAAAAACCTGATATTTGTGTAGCTCCATTTTTATAACTCAATATCAAGTCCAAATGCCAATTTATTCACAGTGACAACACTCAGATTTTTCTGTAGAGCAAAAATTAAACTCCCAATGACATTATTTTTATATTCATATACCACGAGTGGTGGTGGTCCCACCACCGTCACACTGCTGGACTGCCTGCCATATTCTAACTGCGGCGGTCGGACTGCCACAAGACTATTGCAATCACCAGGGATCCATATTCCCATGGTGGTCTTGCAGTGGTCAGAGGCAGTTTTGTGCTGGAGGTGCCACTGCATTACATCTGAAGATATTACGAGTTGCCTCAATGCAACCCTTTTCATGGCGTGAGACCGGGTGGCGGTGAGACAACAAAGAGGTCCTCAACAGGACCCCCTTGTGCCTCTGGGCCTGTTGTGAATGGGGGCACATGTAGTGCCCCCCTGGATTTCCACCCACCGTTCCTGCACAGTTTTGCCTGATGGTCGGTCGCACCACAGGTTTGGTGGTCCCACAACGGATGGCACATTGCAGCATCCGCTGTGGTACGGCCAAACTCATAATAAGCCCCTTAGTCTGGAATTCATTTTGCTGAGAGATAAGTAAATTCAAGCGCATGCCTTAGTTCAAGGAGTAGCCCAATGCTTTCAATATTTTCTAATAATTATGCCTAAGGTAAAAGTCTCTCAAAGGAGTAACATTCAAATGTCTGTTTACACCTCACCACTACAAATGCACCCCATGTTATAGCATCCTTCCAATTTGTTTGAAAACTGCTTTCGAATAATCTTATCGCACAGTTTGTGATACAATTTATCAACAAATAGAAGGCGCATTTTTCTTTCTATGCCAGTGCTATCAAAAGGGATGTACTTCTTCTTTAAATTATGTCAGTCCAAGCAATGTTATCAACATTTAGGAACAGCAAATATATACATAATATTGGTTATGTCTCTCATACACGATTTAATTGGGTAGAGGAAAATAAAGTCAAACTGAACCAAAACACAGGCGACAAATGTTAATTCTAATTCCTATCCACAATACAGACTAGACCATTTGTAAAATGGAATTTTTGTAACCCACTCCTGACTCACTATGAAACTATGAGTATGAAACTATCAGTAACATCAATACCTACAAGAGCTTTTTCCTTCTTGATGTTGCATTATAGCAAAATTATAATAACCTCAAACAATATATCCATTTATCCAAGTGGCAATAGAAGTTTGTTTACATATGAATAATATGAGCTCAATGCCCGGCCCCTCACATGCAAACCACATTTTAATAGTCTCCTATTAGTTTATGCCTTCTAAAACCATTCTCAGGCCATAAAATCACATTAGGTTAAATTATCTGGGAATTCTTAAGTGAGATAGTAATGAACATTAATTCTTAAATGGTAATCCCTGGAGCTCCTAAAAATCTAACTTTGGTTTACCTTGTACCATCACACATTGATGCATTTTTAATCATAAGAATCTGCTCTAGTAGAAGAGATGTCAGCACGGTGTACAAAGCAACACAAATACAGATGCGTTGCATCTCTTGCAGAAGATCAATCTATGACTGACAAGCAAACAGGGAAAAGTACATCAGAACGAAGCACAGGAAATCTTAACAAAAGAACAAGAGTTGTTTTGAGGGTGAGGTACAATTAAGAAAACATGAAAGTAGGACAAAATGGGGATGAAGGGCTACTTAGAGGAGAATTGCAGTGAGATGGAAATAGACAGAGGATTAGGTAAATATTCAGAAAGTGATAAGGGTGAATTGGAAAAAATTAATAGATAAAGGAAAAAAAGGGTGTCAAGCAATGAATGGAGAGATGGTACAGAAGCTGGATGATGAAGCGATCTCAAGTTGTCTAAACAGGTAAGTTTCCTAAGATATGCAAAATTGTAGAAGATCCTCTGAATGTCTCAGTAAAACAGGTAGCAGGTGGCAAAAGCACTGAGGTTCCTCAAGAGATAGAGTTAGTCATAATTGTTCAGATGTTTGTTACCACCAGAGATGTTGACGGTTATACTTAAGGTACTCCAGAAGTTGATGGTGCCAGCTTGAGTTGTATTCCCACTTCTGGGGGTTACTAGTGGCAATCCTTTAGAACCTGATATAAGTTGTTGAATTTTCTTATTCTGTAAATGAGTCTTGCTGCTAAATTTAGAACTGAATTAACTGAAGACAATTTCCAGGGGTTTTGTTATGTTATGTTATAGGATTTGTAAAGAGCATTGCTGCAACAGTGATGTGGCGTCCAACCACTAGATCCATACAAACACAACAAGAAAGGCAGTGGTGGCATGTACAGTAGCACATCAATCCTATCAATAGACAAGTAAGTTTCTATTGGTGACCAGTTCAAACTATTGGTGCCTCTCGAGAACACACAGACACCCCACTACCCAAAGATGTTGCTGCACAGAAATTCCTAAGAGCTTCTGTGTTACTAGAACAAGAAACACTGCGTCTCGACACTCTAAATGTCCATATTCTAGTCTTTGATAGTCAACAAAACAGTCTTGGCACTATTCTTGAGACTGCCCAGAACCAAGTAATGCTTTCAATAAATCATTAAAAGTAATTTCTTAGATCATTTGCAAAAAAGTTTATATTTTAATTATCTAATGATGGTACTTCACATGACAATCAAAGATCATGTTTCATAAAGCATAGTAATAAAAATACTGTTTGAGTCAATAATAGACATCGTCCTCCATTTTTTGAGAGATGATGGCAGCCGACACGTGTTTTGTTACACACTGTAACTTTTTCAAGGCTTAAGACACTCGGTCCTTCTGCTACTCTAAGTAAAGAGCCATATCAATGTGGAGTACGTCAAAATGTCCAAAAAAACCTTTAAAACACTAAGTCCTTCCACTACTCTAAGTAGAGAGTCGTAGCCATTAGAAGTGCGTAAATCTGCAAAAAAAATCCTTAATTGAGAAATATTAGTAGAAAAGGTAGTGTTCCAAAAATCCAAGAAAGTCCTTGTTCAGTAGTTGCCCCCGCAATTCCTGGGAAGATATATCCAGACCAATACAGTCTTTCTTGTAGAACAATCTGATATGTGTCAGAATTATTCCCATTGCTATGTAGACAGAAAATGTGTTTCAGATTTAGAACATTTGGAAAGACTAGAAATTCTCACTCCCTATAACAGGGTCAATAAGAGCCAGGGTTGAGATGGAACACCGATATCGTGTAAATCCGCCAAATAATGTACTTGATGAAAACCAGTCCCAAAGTTCTGTAATGCCCAATGACTTTGTAGCAAGGATTAGAATGTGCCCGGGCTATGATATGCCCCTAGTCTTCTGTGTTGCTGCCGAGCGTTCCTGCCTCCTGTTCAGTCCAGGAAAGTTGTAATGTATCGACCACCCCTAGATCCGCAGGTAAAACCGAGGAACGGGGCGAGACAGAGGATGAATCAAGGGAAGAGCCAGGTCTTAACTGCCCTCCTGAAAGCACCATGATCCTGCTAGGGAGAGCATTCTAGAGAGAGGAAACTAGAACTCGGAACAACCGGCCTCCTGCCCGGGCTCTTCTATCCCGGGGAAAACATAGCAAATGTTGGTTCAAGGAGCGGAGGGCACGTTCAGGTGCATAGGAGACAAAAAGATTGGTTAGAGTGAGAGGGGCTTGGGCATAGAAAATTTTGTGAGCAGATGGTTTGAATTGAATTTTCTTTTCCATCGTAAGCTAGTGCAACTTCTGTATGTATTTGGAAGTAGGGCAAGATTTCAGGAGGGTGAAGAGGGTACAAGCAGCAGCGTTTTGCACCCTCTGCAGGCAATTGATGCCTGCTTTATTAGCACCCAGGAACAGAAAATTGCAGTAGTTCAGTCTTTAAAGGATAGTAGACTGGATGATGATCTGGCGAGTTTGAGTGTCTAAGAACCCGAGTAGCGGCTTCAGACCGCAAAGAAGTGCAAACAGATGCCAGCCACTGATTTTGTCTGTGCCTGGAATGTAAGTGCACATTCTAACTAAATGCCCAGGTTTTTTACGGTATCCTTGGGAGTAGGGGAAACTCCCAGTGCTGTAGGCCGCCATTGATTGCTCCAAAAATACGTATCCCTTCCTATAAGGTGGATCTCGGATTTACTTGCATTCAACTGAAGACAGTTGTCTGTCATCGATTCCTCAATAGCCATCATATCATTTCGGAACTTGGTAATGTGTTGGTCGGAGGTGTTGGATAGAGACATTATAAGCGGAGCATCATCAGCATATGAGACCATAGAGAGGCCCCTGCTATTTGCGACTCCCGCCAGGGGTTGAAGGTAGACATTAAACAATGTGGAACCCCGTGATGTACGAGCTGCTTCTAGGAGCCGTAAGGAGGGGAAATTACTTGAAAGGATCTGCCTGATAGAAAGGACATGAGCCAACTGAGAGCGGTATCCTCTAGGCCAATCTCTTGCAATAGTACCAGGATTTTGCGAGATACATTGTCAAAGGTGGCGCAAGGTCGAGGAGAATCAATGCAGGGGTATGGCCTTCATCCAATAAGCTCCACAGTAGTTCAGTCACTGCCAACAAAGCAGATTCAGTGCGAAGGCCAGGTCTGAAATTGTTCTGTGCTGGGTCTAGAATATTTTGGGATTCTATAATTTTGGTCAGGATGGAGTTGATGTAAGACTCTGTAACTTTAGCCACAAAAGGAAGTAGTAAAATTGAGCTGAGGTTTTTGGGTTTGGAGGCATCCAAGGTAGGCTCTTTTAGCAAGAGAATGACATTGGCAGGCTTCCAAGAGGTAGGAACAACTGCAGATACTAGGGATAGGTTTATCAATACACAGAGCGTGGGTAGGAGCTGGGGTAGGAATTGTAGAAGCTGATAAGGTTGGAAAGGATCAGCTGGAGATCTTGATTTGATTGTGTAGCAAGGAGTCTTTAACGTTTCTCAGGATAGCGCTGGGAAGGAGGATAGATGACTACCCGAGCAGATAGGGTAATCAATACGCTCTTCACGTTAATAGTGGATGAAATGGTTTTGTGAATATCCTCAACTTTTTCAACAAGAAAAGTGGCTAAGGGCTCACATTGGGAGTTAGAGAGAGTGGTGGATGCCCTTGCTGAAGTGGAATTTCTAATTACATTCAGAAGGGAAAAAATACTTTGGGCCTAATTATTACTATTTTGCAGGAAGGTGCTCGTTCTTTGGTTGGTAGAACTGGTTTAAGTGTTTTCAAGGCGTGACTCCCATTGTTTCTGAAGTGTGCTATTGTAAAGGTATAAAAAAGTGAGGATTAATCCACAAGCTCAGTGATTTGCTTTATTAGCTAGACTACAGAAGACGTCAACAATGTGTATTTCCGAAGGCCAACCTATACTTCACGTAGAAACTTTGGGCCTGATTACGATGTCGGTTGGTGGTTCTGACTGCCTGATTTTGATGCGCCTGCACATAGGTCGGGAAGAAACATCCCTTCTACAATAGAAGCTTGTGCAGGAGGCAGAATATGCCCGCAGCACAAACTTCCATTGTAGAATGGAGGTTGGCAAACATCCCTGCACCGTGTGGCAGGCACCATGCGGTGCCTGCACACGGTGCAGATATATTGAAGGTGGCACTATAGTTGCATCCCCGGCCCACTTGTGGGGAACTAGGGGAGAAGGGGGCCCTTGCGTCAGAAAGACCGACATGGAAAGACTGTTGGAAACTTCCATAATAATCCAAATGGCGGAGCCAAGTCTTGCTCTACCGTCATTAGAGGATTATGGTGCGTTCTGATGCACCGATGGGCTCGGAAGCGGCACATACAGTCTGTCCGCCCGATGCCTCTGCCCGCCGCATCATAATGTGGCAGGCGTACTGCATGTGAAGATGTCTGTTCCATCACAACCCACAGGCCATCGGTTAATATAAAACTTGTCATTATAAAGTGAAAGATTCAGGCACCAGATATTGAGTCCATTTAAGCATTAGCTCTGGACAGATGGCCAATACTGCCCCTCTTTATCTAGGCCAGGGATCAGCTATTATTGTGCCCTCCCTCATGGCAAGGTATTTCCAATTTAACACTCAGGCGCTTAATATGAGTCAGCTGAAGAAGTGTTTCAGGGGTGTGTTACCTTTACTTTTCAGCTTTTACATCAGGAGTCACTACAACAAATACAGCACATAGGGAATAGTTACATCGATGGCTTATATACATATATTTGTAGAAATATATTAAATTTGGTACATTGAATTTATGTTACATATACAAATATTTCATAATACATTGAATTACATAATTAATTAACATATAATTAAACGTACATATTATACTTAAACTATAAAAAATTTCTTTGATGTTTCTTAATAAATATAAAAATGTATATGAGAAAATGCCTGGTGTTGCAAGTTGGCAGTTTAGAGTTTGATGAAATGTACAACTGAAATAGTCCAGAATTTGTCCCCTGATGAAAGACCTGTCTGGAAATGGATTCTGGCTCGAAGGTTTTCACAGTTGAATGTAAAAGAACACCGCGGAGGATCAAAGATGAACTGACTAATAGAGGGTTTTAAATAAAATAGCATAACATATGGATTAATATGGATTAACATGAATCAAATATTGAAAACACTGGAGACTAGAGCATTGCCCTCTGCATTGGGAGTAATTGACCAAACTGGATGAGTGTTTACAACCCATTTGTTATCTCATCAATTCACCTCCACCCACCACATGTATTGATATCTTTATTCCAATGCACCTCCAATCATTGAATTTGGTGATTCAAAGTATTTCTGATGTTTGCTTGACTTTGGTGTGTCCAACTAGTCACTGGCTATTAGCATTATTGATTGACATTAAGGCACATAAACTGACAGCGATGATTCTCATAAATTCCTTAAACCCTCAGCAATATTCTTACTTAGATAAGTTTCTATATTGAAGAAAAGATAACATGGACATAAAAGTCATTTTAACAGAACAATTACTACCCAGCTCTGTGTCATCAATGTTAACCCAGCATCAATGAAGTATTACCGACTCTGCCTTGCCTTTTGAGGCTTATGTTTTCCTATCTCTGTGTCCGCAGTCCTATCAAGTTTACCCCCAGACCACCCAAGTCTCCCTACTTGGTTTTCATGCTGCGGCCAGTAGGGCCCATCTGAAAACCTCAGAATGCCTATCACAGGAGTTTTAGATTTCTGGCAAAAATGAAGTCTTAAAATGTCCTTCACAGCTCTGATATTCCTGGATTAATGTACATACAGAATTAAATGTTCCTTCTCAGGCAATGCAACCTTGGTTTGTAAACATTTTCCAACACAAAACAGACAGCATTCTGCATATCATTAGTCAAGGGAGATATCAAGCTACACCTTGTATCATCTTATTATAGCCCACATCCAATTTTACTAATCTGCAAATTCCTCCTTCCTGCCCTCCGCTCATCTGCCTTCTCTTGATGTTTTTTCACACTGCACTCTCGATGTGTGGATGTTTTCTAACCTTTAAATGTAAGTTCTCCTGTGTTCTCAGACTTCAGTGCTGTGAATTGTAATATATAATGTTTCTTAAAGTTATTAACATTTACAGTAATTCTTTAAAACTTCTGCACCCCAGTTGGGCTGAGAATGATCTATTTAGAGAACTACAACACATTGTCCTTCGCTCCTATCATGGATGCCTTACAGTTCTGCCTGGTCCTGTCGCTAAATGCAGGCAAAGGATCACTGAGGCCTGAGGAGGGCTACCTACACCTATATCGCTATTGCTTTACCTGCTACGCCTTCTTCTGTGTCAATGATGCCTTACTGGTTCTGTCTGCTTCTGTATCACTGGCGCTTTACCAGTTCTATCTCCTGTATCACTGATGACTTACCAGCTCTGCCTGCTCCTGTATCACTGATGCCTTACCAGCTCTGCCTGGTCCTGTACCACTGGTGCCTTACCAGCTTTACCTGCTCCTGTATCACTGATGCCTTACCAGCTCTGCCTGCTCCTGTATCACTGATGCCTTACCAGCTCTGCCTGCTCCTGTATCACTTGTGCCTTACCAGCTCTGCCTGCTCCTGTATCACTGATGCCTTCCCAGCTTTGCCTTGGTCCTCTTTCACTGATGCTTTACCAGCTCTGCCTGTTTCTGTATCACTGATGCCTTACCAGCTCTGCCTGCTCCTGTATCACTGATGTCTTGCTCCTGTATCACTAGTACCTTACCAGCTCTGCCTGCTCCTGTATCACTGATGCCTTGCTCCTGTATCACTAGTGCCTTACCAGCTCTGCCTGCTCCTGTGCCACTGATGCCTTACCAGCTCTGCTTTGTCCTCTATCACTACCAGACGGGAGCCCCTGGAGGAGCAGTCTTCATGGCTCACACTCCAGTTCTTCTCATCTGTTTTTTCTGGAAAGTAGTAGCACTTCCCTTCACGCTGTTGCCAGTTTAGAGGACAAGATGGCATACAGTGAGCTCCAGCTAAAGAAGAAATTAAAAGAAAGGTTACTGTGGATTTCAATTATTAATTAAACAAGATTAATAGCATGAGCCAGTCAGGCGTACCAGCCTTTCAATAGGATTTTAATAGGTGGGCGTATCGGCTCAATGCTGAAATGAGTGCTTATCCTATGGGTCCCAGAGCCAGATACTGCCATATCTGGTTTGGGCCATTCATCCTTCTAAAGCTGATCCCTCTAGTACTAAGAAAGTGCTATTTACAAGGCTTTTAAACCAGAAACCTTTGACAGCAAATGTCCTATTACATATGGTAATCTTCATTACTCCAGGTCCCGTAGTCCTCGACACCTTCATAATAAACATGTGGAGATGTCCATCTCCCGACAGAAAAAAACAACAAGAGGCATGCTGGGACACTAATACTGCCCCTCCCCCCGGGAGTACATAAGCAGTACTTACCCAGCAGACCTCCTGTACTAACAAGCCCAGACAGGAAGGCCGGCCGCCCGGGAGGGAGGGAGGGGCGTATGAAGGTGTCGAGGACTACGGGACCCGGAGTAATGAAGATTACCATATGTAATAGGACATTACCCCCAGGTCCCTCCGTCCTTGACACCTTCATAATAAACATGTGGAGAATACCAAAGCAGAAACCCGGCCTTCCGCACGAAAAAGCACACCCAGGAAACCACAACAAAGCAGCCACCCAAGGGAGCACCGAGAAGGAGGAAAGGAAGACCGCAGGCAACACCCAGCCCGCAACCCCGAACAAGACCGCAGGGACAAGGACCGGGGAGAA
Organism: Lissotriton vulgaris; assembly: GCF_964263255.1. NCBI lineage: Eukaryota > Metazoa > Chordata > Amphibia > Caudata > Salamandridae > Lissotriton > Lissotriton vulgaris. Next base: position 96,569,101 of record NC_141695.1, read on the forward strand.
AGAAACAAGGCCAGGGCTCCAAAGAAAGGAGGCCGCCAACCCGAAAAACAGGCAACCGGCACCGGGACCAGGACCAGGACACCAAGACCAGCCAAAACAACCCACCGGAGAAGACCGTCCAGGTCAGAACCAGGAGGAAGGACACACAGGGCCAGGCAGACCCACCAGGAAGACGAGACAGCCGGAAGAAGCCACAGAAGGAACGGCCAACAGAGCGCAGGCACAAGCACCCAGCCCAAAAAGGAAGGAGAAGCACAGGCCAGAAAACACGACCAAAGCCGGAAAAGAAAGGACTCGAGCCCAAGAGAACCGAGGAGGAAACCCCCCCAAGGAGGCCCAGGAGGCAACAAGCATTCAGGAGCCGAACAGGACCGATAACCTGACCCAACGACAGGGACAGGACGGAACCCCAGAACCCAGCCGAAAGCCCACCAAACAAGGAGAGGCCAACAAGACCGGAAACCAGCAACAAAGAAAACACAACCAGGTCGGGAACAAAGAAACCGACCTCAAGCCCAGAAAACCTCAACCCCAAAGGGAAGGAACACAAGGCAGGAGGGGAGCACAGAGCAACCGGGAAACCCCAGCAGCCGGCCAACGAGGCACAGAGGGCAGCACAAAGAAGGCGCCCAAAAGACACAGGAACCCCACACCCAGGCCAGGCAATTAGCAAGGACAGGAGCAGCGGGAAAAGAAAGTCCAGGGAGCACAGCACCCAGACCACAAACACAAGGCCCCAACCCAGCAATGCCGGAGAGGAGCCAAGCAAACCGTAAAAGAGGCCAACAAACCCCAACAGAACCGGGAAGCCAGGACCAGAGCCAAGCAACCCGACCACGCAGGAGGAACAGCAGGCCCAAGCAAACCCCAGAAGAAGAGCAGAGGACCAAGCAGCAGGAAACCACAGACAACCCGCAGCCAGGAGGGAGGGACCCGCAGAGGCACGAGCACCACAGAACAGCACCCCAACCACAGAAGAAGGGGCAACCAAACAGACCCACACCGGGAATAAAGCCCGGGAAAGCAAGGGAGGAAGGAGCGAGCCAGGACCACAGAACCAGGAAACAACCCGGAAAGGCCGGCAACAAACCCCCAGAGCAGGCCAAAAAGGGACAGCACAGCCCGAAAACCCAGAAGGCACAGCCCGAAACCACACACAACCAGCAAGAAGCCGGCAGAACTGTAGCCACAGAACCCCACACAGGCTCACAACACCGGGAAAACAAGCCCGGGAAGAGAACCAACAGCAGGAGAAGGGCCAGAAGGAACCACCAGGAAGCGAACCCAACGCAGAACACCCCGCCAGGACCCAAAGGGACACCAGCAGGGAAGCAGAGCCCAAAAAGGATCCCAACAAGCAGGAGCGGCACGCCCCAGCCAAAACCTCAGCCAGGCACCCACCAAGGGAACCAGACGAGACCAGAACAACACAGGGAGAAAACACCCCCAACAGGAGACGGACCTGGAAGCCAAACGCCCCCAGCAGCCCCAGAAGACCAGGCAGGGACCAACCCGGCCTGATCAAGCCAACACAGAGCAGACAGCGGAGCACGGGGACAGCACACCAACCCGGAGAACAGGAGGCAAGACAGGAACCGGCAGCAGCCCGGAGGCCCCAAACAGGAACAAACCCGTCAGGCACCCCGGCAGAAACAGGAGGGGCAGACAGCCAAAAGCCAGCCCAGGGGGAGCCAGCACAGAAGCATCCAGGCCAAGTACACAGAAAAGCCCCCGGACAACACCAGAAGCCCCAAGCGGGAGCAAGGGAAGCCCACACCAACAGGAAGACCCAGGCAGGCACCACAAACAGGCACCAAGCAGGGAACAGACGAGGACAGGAGCAGGCAGGGCCGAATCAGAACAGCCGCGCCCAAGGCAGCACAAGCCACCCAATCGCGGGCAGAGGGGACAGACCACCCCAAAGAGCCCCCGGCAAGACACAGGCAAGCACCAGGAACGGAACCAGGCACAGCCCTAGGGACGGGAGGAACAGGACCAGGAACCAGGAGCCCCAAAGGCGACCAACCACACAGAGGCCAGGAAGCGAAGAACCAGGACACCCAAGCAGAGCAGAGGCACCACACCCCCGCAGCGGTCCGAGGAGCCGGAACACCGGCTCACCACCAGGTGGGGCAGGCAGCCCGAAGAAGAGGGGGAACAGAACGCACCCCTCACAGGCCGTCGCCGAAGAAGAGAGGAACGCCATGCAGAAGAGAGCAAGGCGCAAGCAAGCACGCAGGAAAAACCCCAACAACACAGGGAACCCCAGGAGCAAGCAAAAGCAGAGCAGCGAAAAGGAACCAGCCATCACGGAAGCGACAGGAACCCACGCCAACCCCAGGCAGACCACAAACAGAAGAGCGAAAGCCAACAGCACAGGGAACCAGCAAACAACTCACTGGAGAGGAAACCCCTCAACAGAGCCCGAAAGGAAATCACAGGCACGAGCGGCCAAGAGCAGGGGTACCACCCGAAGTGCACCAAAAGGGAGAAGACCCCGGCAAGCCCCAACCCAGAAACAGACGAGAGCCGGGGCAAGCGGCAAGGCAGCAGGCCCGGAACAGAAATCCGAACCACACAGGCCAAGAAGAGGAGCACAGGAACCACAGCGCCCGACCGCCCAGCACCAACCAGACACCCCCGCATCACAGGTGGGGAGGGCGCGGACTGGGAGCCCAGGAGCACCAGGACGTCCGAGCGACCAAAGGCACACAGAAGCATCCGCCATCCATTCCAGACAGGAAGCAAGCAGCGCGGGGCACCCAGAGGCAGCAGGACACCCCTAAGGAAGAAGGGACGAAGCACAGCATGAACACAGGCACCCCAAGCAAGAGTCCCCAGCACAAACCTCAGCACCCCCAGGAGGCACCCGACGCAGGAACAAGGCATGGAACAGAAGGTCCGCCCGTCACCACTCCAGGACAGACACCAGCAGGCCAACAGGGTCCACCGAGAAGAAAAAAGGGGGTGAAAACAACCAGAGCGGGGGGCAATCAGCTCAACAAGGCCCCCACCGCAACATGGAGGGAAAAAACAAGACATACACCACAGACCCCACGAGACACTGCAGTAAAGAAACAGGGCACCCAGCGCACAAGACTACAGCACGCCAGAAAAATGTAGAAACAACATTGCACCAAAACAAATGCATGTGGAAAGCGCACGTTCACTCCAGCACTGGGGAACCAGGCGCCGAAAAACAAATGCATCATGTTACCCAAGGACACCAAACCGAGGGAACAGGCACAAACACTCAGCAATCTCCAACCACACAGACAGAAAGTGAAAAACACGAGCACATCTGCAAGGCGGGGAAAAGAACAGCCAACTGGGCAGGGAACAGGTAATGAATGGCCCAGCACATCGAACACAGATGGACGAAAGGCCGAGCGGAGCCGCTGGGAATTGAACCTGAGACCAAGAACCCAACACAGGACCCAGCAGTGGAAGCATCAGTCCACTGAGTCATCAGACCCCAAAAAAAAGGAACGTCCCCCACACAGCTCCCATGGAACCACAGGGAATGAAGAAACACAGCCCCGGACCCCAGGCACAATCCCTACATCGAGATGACAGGAATGAAGCAGAGGACACCAGAGGCGGCCCCCGAACCAGACAGCAGAGGCCCCCGCATGCCAGCAACAGGAAACATACCAGCGCTGCCACCTGCGCTGTGTGGGAAGCCTTAATAGGCCTGTGGGCGTCAACAATCCACAAAGTTAAAGCACGTTCAGGTAGCGCATTGAACTGAATGCAGGGCACTCTCGCAAGTGAGGACAGTAAATCAATACAGACATCCACATGCCAATTACGTCACTGTTTCAATGAGAAATCACCGTCTTGGAACGAGACTCCCAGAGTAAGAATCGCAAACACCGCAGATGACACCAGAGGCAGAGCGGGGGACCCTGCAGCCCCCCCCCCGCCCTCCGGGGCAGGAAGAGAAGTGCAGCGAACTGAGAGCCCAAGAAGCGAGGCAAGGAGCCTGCTGCAGCCAGCGCCAGGCCCCTGAAAAAGAAAGAAAACAGGACAAGAGCGCCAGGCAGAAGAAAAAAGGGATCCCAAAATCGGGACTCACCAGGAGTGGGGGCCAACCCCAGGAACAAGGCCCCCACAGCACCGCCGAGCAGAAGTCCATCAGGAGCCCATCCAGCAAGGCAGGGCTCCCCGGCCAGGCTCGGGAAGCCCAGCCCGCGACCCGGAAGCAACCGGGAACTCCAGCACCAGCCACAAAGGGCCGGCAGGTGCAGGGACACACAGCAAAGCACCGGCTCCAGAGAAAGACTGACTCCAAGCAAGCCCGGCAGGCCAGGAGGCAGTCCAGGGAACCCCACGCCCACACAGCCAGGCAGCAGGGCGGGGGGGAGAAAAGAAGCACCGCCACTCAAGCCCAGCAGGAGCAGCACCAGCACACCATCAACTCTGTCGACAGACAGAAAAAAAGAACAGGAGGTCTGCTGGGTAAGTACCCGGGGGGAGGGGCAGTATTAGTGTCCCAGCATGCCTCTTGTTGTTTTTTTCTGTCGGGAGATGGACATCTCCACATGTTTATTATGAAGGTGTCGAGGACGGAGGGACCTGGGGGTAATGTTGCTTTTGAGTTGATATTTATGGATGGAAGACAAGCACCCAAAGTTTTCTTGGGGATGACAAAAAAGAAATGCTACCTATATATTCGCTACAAACAAAATGGACTATGTCATGAACTGCTGAGCAGTTGCTTGAAGGCACTTGCACTCTCTTACTTGCTTTCATTTAACCCAATGTTTCTCCGAATATGTGCATGATTTTTAAATAACACATCTCAGAACAGAAAGAGGCTCACTGCGTCGCCTGTAAATCTTGGTATAACCCAAAGAAATAACAGGTTTACTGATTGCACTTTAAACGGTGTAAGCGCATAAAAACAGGAGCTGGGCTTTGTGCTCCCCTAATTCAGCAATTTGTGATAGGGTTCAAAAGAGGCAAAAATGTTCACTCTCTACAAAGACAGAAGCTAACGTTCACCTGTCGAAGTGTCTACGAATAACATGTATTTTTATGTTCTATTTAATTTAGATGAATATATTTGCATCAACAAAGAAAATGAGGCAGCCGGGCTGACGGCAACTGCACTACCTAGGCTAGTCATGTAGTGTTCTTGGTACTTGTATCGCCCACCTCAAATGGCCAGCTGCCACATGACCACAAAAGTAGAAACATAAAGAAGAAGACAATAGGCAATACACACGATCAGCAAATTACAGTGTACACAAAGTAGTATTCTTTTAACAGTCGATTTGTGGGTTTTGTTGCATGTCTTTATTTTAAACAAGCTCTCTGTGCAGCTGTAGAAACGGCCAATGCGTTTCACACTAGCAAGGACTTCTTCAGGGCAAACAAGTTAATGGGGTATATTTGTCAATGGATTTAATTTGTTAGTGTATTATAAAAGCAAAGTATTCCTCTTATGGAAGTGATCTCCAGAGAAGAAGCCTTAGGCCAGGTAGAAGTGCCTACGTATCTTCCATCAAGAAGTGGTGTACGTGGCCTCCAAGGCAGAGGTGAACCTCAAAAGGTCAAATGGATGCCTCCAGAGTATTTCGTAAGAGTACTTGATTATGTTGGTGAGTATATCTGATCTTGAAACAAAGTCTGGCAAGCTGGAGGTTCACCTCTGCCTTGGAGGCCACGTACACCACGTACACTACTTCTTGATTGAGATCTTATCCATCACTGCAAAGGCCAAACAAATGCCAAAGGTGCAACCCTTTACATCATAATAGCTGGTAACAAAGCCACGAGCATCCTTCCAATTGACTGGTCAGATCACCACATCCTTCAATTCCAATTCACTCAAATGGACATTCCCCCTGTTCGCTCTCAGAAACCTTGCAAATTGACTTAGTCAGATTCCTCTGACTGGTCTAGAAGATAGAATGGAAAGGGAAGACCACTCGGTCCCCCCGAACGTATGGATGGGTGCCCCGATCCCCCGGGAACCATTGTGGGCGGGGGGCGTGTCTCGGCTGGTATGCCCGAAGCGGCGTAGCCGGAGCCCACCCCTCCTGCCCAGAAGAGGTTGTCCTAAACACCTGCCCGGAAGTCCGTGCACGGATGGGCGTGCTTGAGGCGGGCCCCCGCCCTCCCGCAGATAGATAAATAGAGCGGGAATCCAACGAAGCTTCCTCTTGTTCCAGTGCTCTGAAGGCTGCACCACTCGTCGCTCGTGAGCCCTCTAGGGAACAAGCTGCAATTTTGAGAACTTGTAATCTTTGTTATTTCTCTTTCAGTGTCGGGCGTGTGGAAGATCGAGTCACCCTTGCGGATCAAGTCGGACGGAGTAACCAAAGTCATGCCTGGCAAGAAAGCGGGAAAGAGCTCCGAGATGGAGAGGATGCTACGCACCTTGGTGAACCAAGTAGCGGTGATGGACCGGAAAATGGGTAAAGTGGATCAGCTCGGTCGTGGCTTAGCGGACATCAGGAAACAGTTGGCGGCCCAGAATGCCCCCTCGGGCGGCCTAAAAGAGTCATAGGACCGGCCTTGCCGAATGTCGCCCCAGGGGGTAAGGGTAAGAGTAGGAAGGGGAGGGCAGGTTCCAGTGAGGTCCCAGTACCAGAGGTAACTCCGTCGAGCCCAGGCGCAGACATCCCTGGCGCGCCGGTAGATAGCCCGGTACCAGGATCGGATGGGGGTTTGCCAATTCCCGTAGTGATCACGCCAATTGGGGATGACCAAATGCCCCCGGAACTGGCACTTCAGTTAGCGGCAGTATTGCCATGGCTAAAGAAAGGAGCAGGGGGATCAGTGGCTGGAGGAGACCCGGCTGAAGAAGCCAGATTAATTATTGAGCAGTTGCGGCAGTCAAGGGACGCCGGGACGCCGGGACGGCGAATGTACCTTCTATTTCCCTGCAGGTAGCGATGGGGGTCACGACGGACGGTCGGGCGAAGACAACGGACACGGCTGGGAAGACGGCTGAAGCCGGTAAGAGAGCGTTGCCATGGGTGGGGGAGGGTCCAGTACCTTCAAGGCGGGAAAGCTTATCGCAGCACATTCCCATGGCTACGAAAGAAATGGTATGGGGAGATAAGTACATTAACATGTTTTCACTTTTGACTGACCATCGTGAGTTAGAATATGCAAAGACCCAGAAAGATTTGTGGCACCCCAGCGTATGGCGGGCCAAGATGGCGGAATTCAGGGTCGATGAGACCATGGTGAACTGGGTCAGGGCCTTTTCTATTTTTATGGCAATTATTGGTGATCGTAAACCGGAAGTGTTGACTGACTTAGCATGTTATCAGAACAGGATCATGAATTTCCATGCAATGTACGGGGGAAATGAATGGAAGGGTTACGATGTTACCTTTAGAAAAGCGAAGGAGTTTAACGAGGCCTTGACATGGGATTGTCTGGACACAGTGTCATGGCATGCCCAGCTCCTGCCGGGACCGGCGGGTACGTCGGTACCAAGCACGAGTGGCTCTGGGACATTCCATCAGAAGCCGTCGCAGCCCTTTCGGGCAAGCGCCGGGGGGGATCCACATCCCAGGTCCGGCGGGAATGGAGGCAAGCGTGGGGTTTGTTGGGGATTCAACAAAGGAACCTGTACCAGGCCTCAAGGAACGTGTAGGTTCCGGCATGCTTGTTCGAGCTGTGGGAATTCCTCACACCCGGTAACCAGTTGCCGATCCAAGACCAATGGTGCGGGAGGAAAGGGGGGATCCAAGCAGGATTGATGTGGTGCCGTGGAAGCAAACATCTTCGCCCATTGATATCTTGGCTTTGACCCCCTGGCTGAACCGTTACCCAGATCATGTGTCCGCCGGGACTTTGAGGAATGACTTTCTGTATGGCTTCAAGATCCCGGCGGGAAATTTTCGGGGGAGCCCCTCTTGTAAAAACCAACTGTCGATTCAGCACAACCCGGCGGTGGCCGCCAGAAAGATAGCGAAAGAAGTCAGCTTGGGGCGAGTAGCAGGGCCATTTGTCTGCCCGCCAGTTGCGGAATTTGTGTGTTCTCCTTTAGGAGTGGTTCCGAAGAAAGACCCGGGGGAGTATAGACTCATCCACAATCTATCGGCCCCTAAGGGGGCCTCGGTAAATGAGGCTATTGACCCCGAGGTATGCTCAGTGAGTTATGCATCGTTCGATGACGCAGTCGTTCTGTTGAATCGCCTGGGCCCCGGGGCATTGTTAGCAAAATCAGACATTGAATCTGCATTCAGGTTACTCCCGGTCCACCCTCAGGACCAGCGCCTGCTGGGATTCACGTTTCAAGGGAAATATTACATGGATAAATGTATGCCCATGGGTTGTTCAATTTCATGTGCCTATTTTGAAATGTTTAGCTCCTTTTTGGAATGGGCATTCACCGAGGCCACAGGGCATAGACAGGTGATGCACTATTTGGATGATTTCCTTTTCCTAGGTCCGGCGGGCACTCGGGACTGTGCACAAGCGCTGCAGGACTTCTGCACACTCATGCGGGAGTTTGGGGTCCCATTGGTATCAGGTAAGACGGTGGGGCCATCTACCTCACTGGAGTTTCTAGGGATTGAGCTAGACTCAGTGGAGGGGTGTTTCCGTCTGCCAGTTGAGAAGGTGGCCAAGTTCAGGACTTCCTTGGTACAATGTCTCCGTAAAGATAAGGTGACCCTACACCAGTTGCAACAGACAGTGGGTCAGCTTAATTTTGCTTTAAGAGTGATGCCGATGGCTCGCCCTTTCTCACGTTCCATAGCACAGGCTATGGTGGGCCTTAAGGAAGGACACCACCGCACTAGACTGTCGTCAGAGGTTCGCCAGGACATGCGCATATGGTTGGCATTCCTGGCAGATTTCAACGGTTGAGTGGTGTGGAACAAACCCCCAGCCTCATCGGACGAACTGGGGTTGTGGACCGACTCGGCGGGGAGCGTAGGATTTGGCGCAATCTTTGGAAACCGATGGTCGGCACAAACAAGGCCGGCGTGGTGGCACTCATGTGGCCTAACAGGTAACATTGGATTCTTGGAGCTATTCCCCATTTGGGTGGCTCTGATGGCATGGCCGGAAGACTTTAGGGACCGCTCAGTGGTGTTTTGGTCAGACAACATGACATGGGTTGAGTGCATTAATCACCAGGCTGCACGCTGCAAGTGGATTTTAAGACTGTTGAAAGAAATTGTATTGCGATGCATGAGATTGAATGTACAATTCAGGGCAAGGCATGTGCTGAGTGTACTGAATATTGCAGCTGATGCACTCTCTCGTTCACACATGCAGGCTTTCAGGGGTTATCTACCCACAGCGGAACTAGTGGGGGCACCTTTCCCCGAAGCACTTTGGCAGATCGGTGCCCCTGACTACAAGACCTCGTGGCAGCCAGTTTAGCGCCCAGGACGAGAAAGCTTATGAAGGAGCGTTCCGTTCATACTGCGCCTTTTTAGGGCCGGTAGGGGGGCATAGCTGGGGGCGGGAAGAGTCCTTCCTCCAGTTTCTGGTGGCACTTCACAAGGAAAGCCGATCAGCGGCAACCACCAACAGGTATAGGGCTGCCATATCATTCACGGCACAGCTCCACGGGGTACGGGACCCAACGGGTTCATTCTTGGTCAGTAAGGCACTCCGGGGTTGGCAGCGCCTGGAGGGTCGCAGGCAAGATACAAGGCACCCGATTGGGTTAGACAGATTGTCCTTGCTACTAGCGAAACTGGATGAGACATGCTCCTCGCCCAGTGAGGTAATTCTGTTCCGAGTGGCTTTCGCATTGGCATTTCATGGGGCTATGCGGGTAAGTGAACTCGTGGCGAGGAATAAGAAGGACATGGGGGGAGGTCTATGCAGGGATCACGTCCAAATAAGGGGCGATTCTCTTCTGATCTCCATAGCCAGGTCTAAGACAGACCAGGAGGCTTTGGGGAGTAGTGTGGTGCTCCAGCGCGCCCGGGGGAACCCCGGTTGTCCGGTAAGATATTTGGAGGCCTACATGGCGCAGAGGTTGACAACTTGGGGGGGACCCTGTTTTAGACACAAGGACGGCACCCCGCTGACAAGATTTCAATTTCGGAGGGTGCTGGCAATTACGATTGCAGCGGCGGGTTAGAACCCGTGTGATTTTGGGACCCACTCATTCAGAATAGGGGCCGCTACAGAGGCTACGGCTCGGGGTCTGTGTCCAGAGGAAGTGAAACAGTTAGGCCGTTGGTCCTCGAACTGTTTCAAGAGGTATGTGCGACTGCACATGTTATAAAAGACTGATGGAATGCACTCACGCTTGTTGTCTTTTGTTTGGATTACAGTTTCGCAAGCCTGTGACGCGGCGGCAAAAATTGAGATCGGCCCAACACCAGAGGACCAGCGGGAAAAGATCACCGACTGGAGGTCAAGTGGTATGGGTCGTGGGCCACTCATACGTGAGGCGCGCTGGGGACATATTCAAGGCAGGTGACGCGACTCACGCATCTGAGGAATATGGGTTCAGAGTGACCTTCCATGGGCAAGGAGGCCTCTGTTTTGACCAATTTCAGGGCTTTGTGGAGGAACTTTTAGGGCGGCATAGGTCACCGCCATCTGTAATCATAGTGCATCTGGGAGGCAATGACTTGGTAAGACTGGGAAGACGGGTGTTAGTAGAGCACATATTGTCAGCAGTCAGCTGGTTGGCCAAAAGGCTCCCGGGGTGTACGATTGCCTGGTCCCACATGATCCCCAGAAGAATCTGGCGGGGGGGGGTATCTCTGGGTCGCGCTGAACCACTCGGTAAAGAGGGTCAACAACAAGATTGAGAAACTGTTTCGCTCCAATCATTTGCAAAGCATTTCCCATTTGTGTATTCGGGGTGATCACTATTATTTGAATGATGGGGGGCACCTGTCCAGGGCTGGGAATGACTTACTCATAGGAGACTTCATAGCATGGCTAGTGGCATTGAGGAGACATGACCTTTAGGAGGTGTGGGGGGCCAGATAGTCTGTCAACTATCCGGCCTGTGGCGGTAAGGTCATGATCGGTGAGCAGTGATTTCAAGGTCCCTAGGGGGGGCGCCACCCACTATGGATGGGAGCGCCCGGGGGGAGGCGGCCATTGGCCCCTCCCACGGGGGGGGTGGCACCCACTACGGATGGGTCGCCCAGGGGGAGACGGCCATAGGCCCCTCCCAGGGGGAGACGGCTATATGCCCCTCCTATGAATTTCCCGGGGGCCGGATATCCGCTCCGGCGGAAGAGAGTGTGGGGAAGGGGGGGAGTCCACGCTGTCCTTCTTACGGATACCTCGCACGAGATCTCGGACGACCTTAAGATGGCGTCGAGTGAAAAGGGGCCCCCACGACAAGGGAAGTTACAGTTGGCTGCGAGGGTAAAGTCCTCTGCGCATGCGCCACTCACACCGTGAGGGCGGGAATTTGGTAGTAGGGATCTGACACCGGTTAAGACCTTGCCGTTGGCCCTTAATGCTAGGTTGTACAATTTTATTTTAGAATGTTATGCATTTTCAGGATGCTAGACCCGGCTAGGAAACCTTTGTATTAGAGATTTGTTAAGGTTAGCCAAGAACTTGTCTTCATCAAAATGTACTGGAAGATAAAATTGTACATGATTCATGAAACGTTTTAATTTAAAGTTTTAAATTTTGTTTCATATTTTAATAAATACGGCCGGAGGGTAACTCCCCCCGCCTTCCAAAAGTTCAAACCTGTGTCTGTCTCCTCCCATGGGGAATTGGTGTTGGGAGGGGTGGCGGGCATCCTGGCCCATATGGAAAGGGAAGACCACTCGGTCCCCCCGAACGTATGGATGGGTGCCCCGATCCCCCGGGAACCATTGTGGTATGCCCGAAGCGGCGTAGCCGGAGCCCGCCCCTCCCGCCCAGAAGAGGTTGTCCTAAACACCTGCCCGGAAGTCCGTGCACGGATGGGCGTGCTTGAGGCGGGCCCCCGCCCTCCCGCAGATGGATAAATTGAGCAGGAATCCAACAAAGCTTCCTCTTGTTCCAGTGCTCTGAAGGCTGCACCACTCGTCGCTCGTGAGCCCTCTAGGGAACAAGCTGCAATTTTGACCCACCCACCAGACACTTTTTGCAATGTTTGTGGAATAAAGTAATTGTTGGTGATTATTTGAATGTAATAAAAAGATACAGTCAATTTTTGCATCATAAATGTATGCCTTTATGATTGAATAGATGCTTGTAGGCCTTTTTCTCCTTTGTAGAAACGTAGAGGAATGATTTAAATAATAAAATTTGTCTTGTGCTTTAGGACTTTTTTCCCTTTGTAGCAATGTCAAAGTTGGTGAATTGTCAAGCTATTCCAGATAGGTGTATTTTCTTTCCTTAGTAGGTAAAACAACAGTCGTATTTATTTTGGTCGGGCGGTAAGGTCATGATCGGTGAGCAGTGATTTCAAGGTCCCTAGGGGGGGCGCCACCCAGTATGGATGGGAGCGCCCGGGGGGAGGCGGCCATTGGCCCCTCCCACGGGGGGGGCGGCACCCACTACGGATGGGTCACCCAGGGGGTGACGGCCATAGGCCCCTCCCAGGGGGAGACGGCTATATGCCCCTCCTACGAATTTCCCGGGGGGCGGATATCCGCTCCGTCGGAAGAGAGTGTGGGGAAGGGGGGAGTCCACGCTGTCCTTCTTACAGATACCTCGCACGAGCTCTCAGACGACCTTAAGATGGCGTCGAGTGAAAGGGGGCCCCCACGACATGGGAAGTTACAGTTGGCTGCGAGGGTAAAGTCCTCTGCGCATGCGCCACTCACACCGTGAGGGTGGGAATTTGTTAGTAGGGATCTGACACCAGTTAAGACCTTGCCGTTGGCCCTTAATGCTAGGTTGTACAATTTTATTTCAGAATGTTATGCATTTTCAGGATGCTAGACTCGGCTAGCAAACCTTTGTATTAGAGATTTGTTAAGGTTAGCCAAGAACTTGTCTTCATCAAAATGTAATGGAAGATAAAATTGTACATGATTCATGAAACGTTTTAATTTAAAGTTTTAAATGTTGTTTCATATTTTAATAAATACGGCCGGGGGGGTAACTCCCCCCCGCCTTCCAAAAGTTCAAACCTGTGTCTGTCTCCTCCCATGGGGAATTGGTGTTGGGAGGGGTGGCGGGCATCCCGGCCCATATGATGGCACAGCTCCCTCCACTCCCAACAGACACCCTTACAACAGAGAAACTTACAGCACATTATAACTCAAAGACTTCGACAACCTAGACAAATAGATATTAACTCAGAAAGAAGGCAACTCAGAGCTGCAAACCGACTTTGGAGAACAAAACTGTCCATAACCCATATTCAACAGCTCTCAGTGGAATGCAGAAATGACAACAATCAGATAGCAAAAGAAAAAGCCTCTTTCTTTGGCAGAGTACTAGACTAGGTAAAATAAATCCAAAGAACATTTCAACACCATTAAACAACAAACCTCCAAGCCAGCAGGAGATAGTCCTCATGTCACTAAAGAACATTGTGACAATTCACAAAATTCTTCAATGACAAAATAACAAAGATGTAACATCTTCCTTGGTCACCAGATTCGGCCTTCCACAGGAATCTCTCCCATCACAAAAGAGGGAACCTACACTCCTTCGGTCTGCTCAGACTCTCAAGGGTCAGCCTCTTTACATGAGCCCTCATCCTGCAAAAAAATCTCGAACCTATCACAACTCCTGGAGCTGGAATACATTCAACTCACTCCTGAAAAAGGACATCTCATGATGATTTTGAAAGCCAAGCCCTCCCCTCAACTAGCAGACATTCTACCGGCATCCCTACCAAAAAGTCTCAACCAAGCCCTGACCCAGCATGGACCAAGATAATAAATAGCTTCCTATGCAATGAGGTTATGCCCAATTGCCTCTTATTAAAAAAACAGATGCTAACACGGATTACCTAAACAACTTTAGTCCTGTCTCCAAACTTCCTTTCCTGGCAAAAGTTCTAGAGAAAGGCATTCACTCCCAACTCAACGAACACATTGACACCAACAACCTACTGAACCCACTCCAATTGGGCTTTAGGAAAGGCTGTATCACAGAAACAGCTGTCCCAAATATAGAGATGAATCGCACAAATCTCTAGATATGGATAGATGCTGCCTGCTCATCCTCCTTGACATATCAGTGGCCTGTGACACGGTTGATCACAAGCTGCTTTTAGAATCCCTCCAAAAATGAATTGGAGCAGATGGTTTGGTTTTTAAATGGTTACCTTCATATCTACATAACTACTGCCAAAAAATAAACAATGTGACTACATAACTAGGAGTGTCCCGCAAGGGTCAGTGCTCTCACCTACACTCTTTAATATCTACATGGAACCCCTTACCACCATACTCAAACAAGCTAATGTTCCATGCCACCTTTATGCAGATGACACTCAGCTCTAATTAAAAATATCCTCCATAGAGGACCTCCCACGATTAAATTCCACACTCTCAAAAGTCCAAAAACTTAATGTCACACAACCCCCTGAAACTCAACCAAGACAAGACAGAAATCCTTCTCCTATTCAACAACGATTGGACGATTCAGGTCCAAATAATGGATAAACACTATTGGCGCTTTTGATTGTAAATTAACTCTGGCTGACTACACCATATCACTAGGAATTACCCTGGACCCTAGTCTGAGCATGAACCCTCACATAAGAAATACAATAAAGAGTGCATTTGACAATCTAAAACTCCTACACACTATCAAGTCCCTTCTCCCTCCGAAAGATCTAAAAGTCACCACTCAAAACTAGACTATATAAATGCCACCCTTACTGGCACCACTAAGGCACACTTCGCTCCCTTCGGAGCCACTCTAACTGCAGCAGTAAGGATGGATACTGGCTCTAAAGACACAAGCACATTCCCCCCTGAATAATCTTAAGTGACCTCTATTCAAAGCCTGTTGTTGCTTCAAAACTTCCTGTCTCACCCACACCAGAACACCAGTCTACCTTGTGTCCAAACTAACAAAAGCCATTCTAAGAAGAACCAATACCCTACTTCTCATCCCACCCACAAAACTAAAACAAAAAGCCATAGTGCTGTCTTTCTTGGGAAATGCCCCCACAATCTGGAACTCCCTCCCAATACATATTCAAACAAACCCATCCTGCATGAGGTTCCAAAGACAATTAAAAGATCTTCTCATCACTCAGCACCTTAACTCTTTGGGCTCTAACACCTGGCACATAACTTGAGTCTCCTACTCGAATTGTTTATTTTTTGTTATTTTTCTCTCCAAGAAATGCTGTGATCTGACTCTAAACTAGTTCTCACTTTATAGTCTATGTTTCCTAATGCTGCCTGACAATGTCTGTAAAGCACTCTGATACCCCTCGGTCTTGCCAGCGCTATAAACATCTTTAAATAAATGAATACAAATTACACTTTTTGGAAGAAGTAGGGTGGCATAGGGGGCCTGACAAAATGGAACAAATGTGTTATTTTATGTTCCAGAGCCATCTTTACGGTGGTGCAATCGGTGCAGTCACACATGGCATTGACCTCTGGAGAGACGCAGTTTCACAAATAAATTTTGGTTTTAAAAGCACCTTATTCTTTTTTTTATTTTATAAAGTTTTATACAGTGCAAACATGACCTTAGAAGGGTATCAAAGCGCTTTAGAGATGATCTGAAGAAAGAAACAGGAAAATAAGCTCACAAATTGAGGAAAGTTACCTCCATATGACCAAGCCGAAAAAATACAAATGTGTTAATAAATAACCTTTTTTTTTAATGATGCAATTGAGGGGATCAGTGATTTCAGGAGGTACAGTGTTCCAAATTCTCTGGGCAATACCCAAGAAGGCTCTTTTACAAGTTTTCTTTTAATTGAATTTCTGTTGTTTCAGCAACAAGATGCTGGTGCTCCTAGAGGAACATCATCCACAAGATAATTGTGTTTTTTTTGTGCCAGGTACCTTGGGGTGTTGTAGTGTAATGCTTTATGAGTCATGCAGGCAATTTTAATTGTATCCTTGCCTCATATGGGAGACAGGTTACAAAATTTAGATACAGAGTGATGTGTTTGTTGCCTTTTGTTCCTATGATGAGCCTAGCAGAAGTATTAAGAGAGGCTCTTAGAGGCACCAACTTGGATCTAAGAAGGCCAAATAGGACTTCAATCCATAGTCCTGCCTGGAAATAGATAGGGCTTGAAGTTGTTATAGGGGAGGAAGGGTTACATTTCTTTAAAATGTTCATTTGGTAGTTTGCGCCTTTTGTGACATTCCTGATGTGCTCCTGCATGTTCTTGTTATGTTATATGCTGTTAAAAAAACGTATAAAGTTCAACATATACCCAGGGGTGTCTTGGCGCTAGCCAGACAGCAGAATAAGTACAGGGAAAATATATTGTTTAAAAAGCCAGGTTTGTAGGGATTTCCTGAATTGAAGAAGGGAGGGGGCTGATCTGATGCGCGTAGGGAGAAGATTCCATTGCTTGGTCGCTCCTGCCAGGAAGCTGCTCCCTCCCCATTTGAACTTTTTGACTGTATGATGTTACAATGCATACATTTACAACACATGCCTTTACAACACAGTTTTTACATCGCAACATCCTTTACAACACTTTCTTTTACATCACATGCTATTACATCGCATTTTCAAAAACTACCTTTACAACACATTCCATTACATCTCATTATACCTTTACAACACATACCATTGCAATGTATACTATTACATCACATTTAAGGTAAGTGTTGGATAGTATAGGGGTAATAATTACTATTCTAACTCCAGTGAGTGGAACAGTAGGGTAAGTGTTGGATAGTGTGAGGGTACTATGCTTTGTAATGGTATGCATTGTAATGACTTACGATGTAATGCCTGTATTGTAGTGACATGCATTTTAATGACATGCATTGTAATGACATGGAATGTAATGGCTGCGTTGTAATGACATGCAATGTAAAGGATGTTGCAATGCAATGCCTGCTATGTAAAGGTAGTGCGATGTAATGACTGCATTGTAAAGGTTGTTTCTCTGATTTTTTATATCTAGTGGCATTTATTTTGAAGGATCCTAGTGATCGTAGGTGAGACACAGGGATTTAATTTAATCCTATTTTTTATATTTAGCTAGTGAAGATCTTTTATGGCAAGAGAGACAGAGTGATGCCTGGGCAGTCCTATGAGTGATCTTGCAGCTGAATCTTGCAGGACTTGAAGTTTCTTGACATATTGGACATGCAAACAATTGTATAGGCCATTACATTAGTCTAATTTTGATAGTATTAAGGTGGAGATGGCTGACTTCCTGGCACTGATGGGAAGTACATTTAAAATTTCCTAAGGATTCTAAGGGTAAGGTAGGAAGATGAAATGATTGCATTGATTTGTTTACCGAGATTTAGTTTATCATCCAGGATGACCACAAGACTCTTAGTTTTGTTTGTGGGGACAGGGAATTGTCCCAGTTCAGCTGGCCAACAGGGTGTTGACCAGAAATTAGGATTGTTTCCGAACAGAATCACCTCGGTCTTCTCAGAATTTAGTTTAAGACTAGATGCTCATCCAGGACCTGATTTGACCCATACAATTCTGGATTCGATGTCGTGCTATTCCCAGAGATCTTGTGGAATTTATACTGCATGGTGAACAGTTAAGGGCATTTAGATGCTTTATCTATAATTCAGTCTTGGGAGAATATTTGGGTGGGACAATTAAGAGGAGTTCCATTTTGGATGCATTTAGTTTGAGGTGGCTGTGGGTTGGCCAGGTTTGGGTTTTTTGGAGAGTTGTGTTTAAGGGCGTAAAACCTTCTGGGGAAGCGATTTTCAAGCACAATTATGTGTCATCAGCATACATGTGACAATGAATGTTGGTAGATTACACAATTTCAGCTAGAGGCTCCATAAATAGGTTGAGGAGAGTAAATCATATAGAGGACCCCTATGAGACCCCTAATGTGACCGGTGTGACATTGGACAAGGACTATTTTAACCTTGATTATTAGAGCTCTATTGTGGTGATATTAGGTTAAACAATTTAGGGCAGATACTGATAGCCACATCCTTTGTTCCAGTAAGTCTAAGAGGCTGATATGTTTAACCGTACGGAGAACAGACAATGGATCTAGGAGCCAGGATACTTTTAAATCCAGGTTTTGTAGAACACCATCCACTAAGTGCATGAGAGCTGATTCAGAGCAGTGGCCTTGGCAGAAGCTGAAATGGAAATGGTCTATCACTTATAATTGTTCTATGTGGTTCCATAAGTTGACCTCCAAACATTTTTCAAGGAGCTTTGCCACAGTAGAAATGTTGGAGATTGAAGTTGTTTAGGTCCAAGCGATCATGGGTTTTTTCAGAATGAGGTTACCTGCCCTAGTTTTAAATTAGTATAGCATAATGCCTTGAGGAAGCGAGGCATTTACTATCTTGGTCCAAAGTGGCAGCATAGCAGATTTGATATCACTGAAGGTATTCAATTGTAAGGGGTCATTGTAGTGGTTTGAGGGTTTCAAAGCATGTTGTAAATATTGCTTTCGTTTAAGGTTTTAAATATGGTTAAAGAAGCGTTGGAGCGTTGTTTTCAAGGGGGTGTCCTCCGCGACCTGGGGGCTCAGCTATCCTTGCATCTAGCAGTTTTTAGGCAACAATAAAAATGTCAAGATAACTCTAGTGATTCATGTTTCTACTGGAGAGAGATCAAGATTTGTCTAGTGACAGGTTTGACTCATTATAAAGCAGGACAGACAGTTAATATGCCTGCTGCAAAGAACGTACACTATGCAGATCACAGAGTTGTAGTCCTCATTTTTTTGTCTAATATTTCCTGTAGACTGATTTACACATATAAGATTCATTACCCTGTATAACAAGTGTGTGATGTACAGTGCTCGGCCAACCTAGGTTTGATATGAGTAGTGAATAAAACATATTAGAGAGTGGCTGTAGAGAGATGAGTGCTATTGTTGGAAAGATATAGCGAGGACATTTGTGGAGAAGGAGGTCATGGGGGGCATAAAAACAGATTGTCGCACCAGGCACCTCTAACTATAAAGCCTGCCCCTGTTATGTTATGTTATGTTATGTTATTGACATTCATCTACACTGTACAGTCTGGCATTGGAATTGAGCCCAACAATAGAAGCATATATTACTTGTATATTACGTATTAATTTTATGAATGAGTTGAACTGGACGCAGTCCAGGATTGCACTGTGGCACATGCTGTATGAGGATGGCATATGATTCAAAGGTTTTGCCCAGAACTGGGTGCAGTGACAGTCAATACCTCACAATACCAGGGAAAAGCAAATCTCTCTAGCCAGAATTTAGACATCAGCAATATGAGGCAGGCATCACGCCTTGTAAAAAAGTAACACTGGTGTTCAACTTTCTGTCTCTCTTAGGGACAGAGAGACAAAGGGTTTTTGTCTGTGGGGTCATAGACACCCTCCTATCTCCAAGGTGATTGCCAGAAGAAAAGGCCAACCCCAAATGAAGTGAGGACTCACTCTAAAATAAGACCAATGTCAATCTGTGGGCGCTCTTTCCCCCAGGAACAATACACAAGCTTGTTGTGATAGTTGTGAGATGTGTGTGAGCAAATGAAAATTGGAGAGGATGGTGAGTTCCCCTTCACTTACTAAGTACATTCAGAGGACCCCACTGGACTATTTGTAGGCCATATATTCCTAAACTGTACAGTGGACAACGGGGTTTGTGATAAGTATTCAAATTGTGAGAAGAGTAAGCAACATGAAACTTTGCTGAAAGAATAAAATAATTTACCTGAGTTATTGGTGCCTTCACATTCATCTCTCTGTTTCTGGCTCATCTTCAGGACCACGTTCTCCTGGTGCAACTTGAAAACTGAAGAAAGAGGAGTTAGAAGGAAAGGAAGCCATTAGAGTGGAATGCAAAGGGAAAGGATTGTGAGAGTAAGGAAATGGTCAATCTTTCAAATGCTCCTTCAACACCTAAAAGAAGCTAATCACCACAACCCCTGTAATTCACATGCCTTTAGTTCCTCCTCTGCCTATTCTATAATGCATGAAGTGTTCCTCTGGGTTCCCTGACAAAATATCAACCCCCAAAACATTGCTATACAAAAATATCAAGACCAAAATATCAATGTCAAGAATATCAGCATCTTATACTTATATAAGTATAAAATTATTGAAATAAAATATTGATGCCATTAATGTTGTTGTATTAAATATTGTTTGTTAAATATATCTGCAATTAAATATTAAATATGAAATACAATGAATAGCAACATTAATTAAAACAATAGATTTCCTATATATTTTAACACATATAGGATATAAACTTCCTTTTAAAAAGTTAAACAAACAAATATAAATAATATGTATGTTTACATGTAACTACTTAAAAACAATTATTAAAGTAATAGGTTTAATTAATATAAAAATATATATTAATATTTATTCTATCAACAAGGTGTGGTTAGTTGGGCTTGAAATGATCCTGGCAGTATATTTTTTTTATGTTTATTGTAAAATAGAGTATATAAAGTTATTACAAAATGGCGCACACTAGGTGACAAAGACCGTTGTACAGCCAAAACGTGTCTTGTCCAGGGTGTCTTTAAAAAACAAACCGTTCTAAATAAATTAAAAATTAAACAACTTAAAATTCTTTAAATGTTGTAAAAATTATTTTACACATTAATAATTAAAATATTATAATTTTGAATAAACAAAAATGTATTATTAGAAATTATAACAATGTAAAATAAATTATTAAATATCAAATGTAATACATATACTATTTCCACTACAATATATACAAATCTACACAAACTATTATAGTAAATATGTAATCAAATTTACTACGCCCACTTCACGAAATGCCAACATAATAAAACTGGGTACAATGTATAAATCTTCCTCCAATAAATGTAACAGTAGTAAAAGTGTTGGAATGCAGATAGGTAATATTTACTATACCCATTCGAGCCAGTACAACAGTAGGGAAACTTTTGGAGTGTGGATGGCTAGAATTTACTATTCCCACTTCAATCAGTACAACAGTAGGGAAAGCGTTGGATTGTGGAGGTTTAAAAGTTGCTATTCCAAACCTAGTGAATACAATACTTAGGAAAGTGTTGGATTGAGGAGGGGTAAAATGTACTATTTCACTCCACTCAGCTCAACAGTAGGGAAAGTGAAGTGTTGGATTGTGGAGTGGTAAAATTTACTATTCCCACTCCAGTCAGTACAACAGTAGGAAAAGTGTTGGATAGCGGAGGGGTAACATTCACTATTCCCACTCCAGTCAGTACAACAATAGCGAAAATGTTCGAAAGCCGACAGGTTAAATGTACTATCTTCATTCGAGTCAGTACAACAGTAAGGAAAGTGTTGGACTTTGGAGGGGCAAAATTTACTATTCCCACTCCAATCAGTACAACAGTAGAGAAAGTGTTGGATAGCGGGCAGATAAAATTTACTATTCCCACTCCATTCAGTACAACAATAGCAGAAGTGTTGGATAGCGGACAGGTAGGATTTACTTTTCCCACTACAGTCAGTAAACAGTAAGGAAAGTGTTGGAATTCGGAGAGGTAAAATTTACTATTCCCACTCCAGTCAGTACAACAATAGGGAAAGTGTTAGATAGCAGAGGAATAACATTTACTATTCCCACTCCAGTCAGTATTACAGTAAGGAAAGCGTTGGATTGCGGAGGGCTAAAATCAACTATTCCCAGTCAGTACAATATTAAAAATAAAAACACATAATATTATTTCAAAAACAAACTAAATAAAAACATTCATATATGAAGTATCATTTTAATATTATAGGTGTTGTATAGCGGAGTGGTAAAAATTACTATTCCCACTCCAATAACCCCAACAGTAGGGAAAGTCTACTATTCCCAAACCAGTCAGGACAACAGAAGGCATAGTATTGGACCGCGGAGGAGTAACATTTATTATTCCCACTCCAGTCAGCACAACAGTAAGGAAATTGTTGGACTTCGGAGGGGTAAAATGTACTACTCCCACTCCAGTCAGTACAATAATACGGAAAGTGTTGGATAGCAGAGAGGTACCATTTACTATTACTACTCCAGTCCGTACAACAGTAAGGAAAGTGTTGTAATTCCTAGAGGTAAAATGTACTATTCCCACCCCAGTCAGTACAACAATTGGGAAAGTGTTGGATAGTGGAGGGGTAAAATGTACTATTCCCACTCCACTCAGTACAACAGTAGGGAAAGTGTTGAAATGCACCTAAAATGTAATGTAAAAAAAATTAACTTGCACTATTAATATCAATATTTATCACAAACGATCATTAATTAAATACTAATTATTACTTAATTATAAATAAGGTACTTCCCAAAATAAACTCCCACAATACAAACAACATACTCATAAAATGTAACTAAAATTCTTTGCACAATTATTGTGATTCATTTTACAAAATTATGAACAATATAATTAATATTAATTAAAACATTATTATTTAATACTTTAAATTAATTACTTCACACCCCTTACCACAAAAACCCCACAACCCACTTCAAATAAATAATGCAATTACACAATTAACATAATTAATTATCAATTCAACAAATTGTATTATTTAAAATGTAAATAATAAATCATTAAAATTAATTAACTTCTCACCAATTGCAACTTTAAGCCCCACAACCCGCACCTAAAATGAAACTTTTTTTTTTTTTACAAAATGTAAATAATTAATTATCAATTAAATAAATATTAATAGTGTTTAACGACTAAATATGAATTAATTAAAATGTATTTACTCCTCACCTATTACCTCTATAAACCCCACATCCCCCAAAAATATTTTAAATAAACAATTAACATAATTAATTTTCAAATAATCTATTAATATTAATTAACAACTAATGATTAATTAATTCAAAATAAATTACTTCCCAGCCTTTACCCCTATATCCCCCACAACCTGCACATAACAGTTACATTAAAAAAATTAATACCACAATTAACTTAATTAAATATACATTTAATATATAATATTAAATGAAAAATACTCAATAATGTATTTTAATTAAATGACTTCCCACCCTATAAACTCACAACCTGCTATAGAACTAAAAAACACTAAATTTAATTAAATTAGTTAAATCTAATAGCTACTAAAATGTAACAAAAATTATAAAAAACATGAACAATAATTATACAAATAAATTACATAATTAATGTTTAAAATATATACTAGAATACATACGAATTAAAAAACAATATTTTGAAATGATATTAATGACTTGAATATTTAAAAAATCGATATTACTTACCATAAATTCAATATACTTGGTGACAACACTATTTTAGACTCAATATTCTGGTATGGCGAAACCCTAAAACTAAAGAGTAAAGTGGGGGCGGGGCAGAGCATGTGCTCTTGAGGGAGTGAAGTGGGGTACCTGGAGTGACACTGATTTTCTTTCTAGACATTGCTGGTCTCACTGGACCTCCATATTATGGTCAGGTGTTTCACTGCATTGACCCCAGAAAATTAGGTAACCAGATGGCTCCATGCCATCAAGGTCTCAGTGCTCCAATCCTGAGGTTAACTTTACCAACAGAATGAACCCTAGGAGTTGTAATTCTTATGTACTTCTGTTGAGTCAAACTACACATCTGAAAACAAATGTTTGTTAAACAAAGCCTGGCACTCCATCATTGGACCCTCGATGATATCAGAGTCTTCTGCGCCGAAGGCTCGCCAAAAGCAAGCCCGTCTGCGTCCATCTGTGCCCAGCCGCGACCAGGGACCAGAACCCCTGGGCCCCCGCTGACCTTCTCGGCAGCAGAGTTATTGACCTTTGCTACAAGTAAGTACACCCTAGATGCCAATGCTATGGTTAAGCTACATGCTGAATACCTATTGAGGAACAACAGGGCTGAGGTCATTTATAGGCCACCACACATATTGGCCCAGGTTAATGCTCCTCCTCCCATAGCACTAGGTCTGAAGGTAGCGGGTTCTTAACACACACTTCTTACAGAAGCACCATCTTGAGGTCTTTTCTTTGCTGCAAGATGGCAATATAGACATTGTGGACCTCACGAAAACCTGGTTAGGAGACCTGTCAGCCCCAGACATTATCGCAGCACTCCCAGTAGACTTTGATGCACTCTGGCGAAATGCTCCAGATATAAACGTCTTTTAGTAGTCGGTGATTTTAATTATCATTGGGATAAAGAACAGAGAGAGTCATCAGCTGGCCAATTTGAGACCGCTATGCTCACAATGGACCTTCAACTAATTGGTCAATAGCCCCACCCATGAAAAGAGTCACATTCTTCAGCTTATTTGGACATCACAGCCTTGGGCGCATATAATAGATATTAGCCCCTGTGCCTGGTCCGATCATTTGCTACTTAGATGTTGGGTCCCGAGTGATAGTCAACTACTGCAGCCTCCACCTATGTGGAGAAAGGTGAGAAATTGGAGAAATATCGAGGCAGATCGTCTAATAGCTACTCTGCACTCAATTCCGCCCCAAGGACTAAGATAGCGAATATTGACCATAAGAGTGAAGCTATGCAGACCAATTTACACCACGCTATAGATATATTAGCACCAGAACAGAAGGAAAAAGTCAGAGACAAAGGAAAGGGAGCCCCATGGTTCAATGAACCATTGAGGGGAAAAAAAATAATATCTCCCGCAAGCTGAGAGGCGGTGGCGTAAAAGTTATGACCCAGCAGAACTGAATACCTACAAAGCCCTTTTACCTCTTATAAATCAGCCACTTTAATCAGGAAAGCGGAGTACTGTGAGGGAAGGATTGTCGCAGCAGCGAATAGACAGAAAGAGCCTTTTGTAATTCTGAAAGAATTGAGCCAAAAGGCCGAGAAGAAATCTACAGTCACATCTTTAGACTGTGATGTCTTCCAGGATTTGTTTCTTCAAAAAGTCAAAGACATCATTTTGGAAATTGCCAACAACTCGACTGAACTCAGTTCCTCCCACCAGACCCAGCCCCCACCCTGCTTTGGCAGTCAACTAACTAATTTTTCTAAAATTGATTCAGCCACTCTATCTCTATTAGTGATCCGCACTAAATCAGACTCTCGAGCAGAACCCTGCCCTCTGATGATTTTTCAAATGGCCCTTCCAGGGCTGAAAAAACAGATCCTTGTGTTACTAAACAATTCCCTGGAAACTGGCTGCCTACCGACCAATTTAAAAAAGGTCATGGTTTCCCCCCTGCTGAAGAAACCAGGTGCAGATGCTTTGTCTCTAAAGAACTATAGACCTATTTCACAGCTCCCTTTTCTGGCCAAAGTGTTAGAACAACATGTACTAAAGACAATTTCTAATCACTTGGAGGCCCACCAGCTACTCCATTCTAGACAGATGGGCTTTAAGCCCACCATAATACAGAGCTAGTAATGCTGTCCGTTCTTGACAAGCTCAGAGTTATGGCTGACAATAAACAGCTGAGTGCCCTGATTTTATTAGATCTATCAGCGGCATTCAATACGGTCAGCCATAACATACTGCTGACTCGTCCCACCAACCTGGGTATCAGTGGGCTAGCACACCTGTGGCTAAAGTAATTTCTGTCTGACCATACTCAGAGGGTTCATATGGGTGAGCACACATCGGACCTGGGCACTCTTGCCTGTGGGGTACACCAGGGCTTCGCGTTGTATCCACTCCTTTTTAATATCTATTTGTAACCTTTTGTGGAGACCCTGGCTCACATGGACTGTTATGCTTTTAATTACGCCGACGATACCCAACTCCTTATCCAGATTAGCAACTCCCATCAGGCTCAGAAGTCGGCCAAAAAGCTGCTCAGATTTACAGTGAACTGGATGACGGCCAATTCACTGAAAACAAATCCTGAAAAGATCAAAGTGCTCGTCATTCCAACAAGTAATAGCCCTGGTGTGATCTTTTCTGGCCTCCGGAACTAGGTGCCGCCCTGACACCAGTCCCGGTTGAGTCTGAAAATTGACTCTTAGTTATCTATGTCCAGCCAGGTCACCATGGTGACTACCTCCTCTCCTATCAACATCTTTATTACAGTGAATTGTTTCCGCTACCCTCATCTCTAGGTTGGATTATGGGAATGCCCTCTACATCGGCCTTTCCCAGAAACTTATCAGGAGATTGCAGGTGGTGCAGAATGATGCAGCTAAGCTTATTTTCAGACTTCCTAGAAAGACACGTGCTACCCCTCTGTTACATAAACTACACTGGCCCCATCAATCAAAGAGCTCAATTGAAGGGCTTATGCATTGCCCACAAGGCAATCTACGGCCAGGCACCTAGGTATATAAAAGATCGCCTAGAGAATATGTTCCTAGTCGGACACTGTGATCATCTGAGGCCTACCGTTTGGCTTCCCCCCGGTACACTACTAAATCTAAAGGGGGTAGAGCATTTTCTGTTTTGCATCCGCAAATTGGGAATAACGTACATGAGTACCTGCGTAGGGAACCGGTTCTCCTCACTTTTAGAAAACAATTGAAAACGTTCCATTTTAGAGAGGTGTTAACTACAGTGTAATTTCTGCCACTACTGCTGATTTTCCATCTACTCTAGTGACTTGCTGACTTTTCTCTGTAAGACCTGAAGGTGATTTTGTGCTATATAAAAGGCATATGACATAACATAACCATATAAATACAGCGCTCTGGTTTCCACCGCCAATATATTCTAGCACCCAAAATGCCTTTTCCTGCTGGGCTCAGGGAGTAGTTCTCCATCACTTAATGCAGTGTTACCATTGCAAGATTAAGTAGACCTCTGTCCAGAGTTTACTTTAATGAGTTAAGAACCACTGGTGAGATGTAGCATACTGTCACTTGAACCTTTTTGGTGCTGTTGAAAAACGTCAAAGTGAAAAGGCATAAGATGCAGTGGTTCTTCTGTCTCTACCACAGGTCGTTCTTAAGACTAGTTCATGAAGCACAGATGTTCTGTAGTTGACAAACCGGCTTTTTCAATATGATTTGCCAGCAGAGGGAGGTTAGATGGCTTTGACTTTAAAGGAGGACACACCTATGAAGAGTAGGTTGAACAGTCAAATACCAATTGCTGAATATTTGTTCTTGAACAAGACTGGCTGGTCACTCCATGTAAGGAGGATGTCTGCTATTCACTTCTGCACGTTCACTGAAGGTGAGCCAGTTCATTTGTTAGACTTGAAGCAAGCCAATGCAGCAAGTCCTAGAAATCCCACTGGACTGGATACACAATATCCTCATAACATGAACGGACAGATTTATGTCTTGCAAAGTGACACAAACTAGCACAAAGTCTTGATGAAGTATTTACTTTCCAAAGCAAAATGTGTTGTGCTAGAGAGTAGTCCTAAAAGTAAAGCAAATACTACTTTGTGTTCAGGAGATGTCCCATGAGTGGTACATGGGAATTTCCACACAATCACCAATGGTTGTTGACACAAAGACCTAGCTACTGAAGTTGACAGGCTTTGTGCAGAATAAAATAACATCTCCTTGATTTTAGTAATAATGGAGGGAAGTATTTTCATTTCTCATAACTTTGCACACATTGCATGCCTACTGCACTGTCCAGCACCCATCCAATGTATGAAAAGGTTTAAAGTTAGTGTAAGCATTGTAATGTCCTATTACTTACCGGTAATCTTCATTACTCCTGGTCCCGTTGACCCCGTCCCATTCCTTAAAATAGGGAGATAACCATCTCCACGACAGAAAAAAGAAAAGGAGCATGCTGGGATACCCTACCTGCTCCCTCCCACTGGGAGTACATAAGCAGTACCAACCCAGCATGCAGCCTGAAAAACACCAAGCCAACAACAGGAAGGCCGGCCGCAAGGGAGGGAGGGAGGGAAGTAAGGAATGGGACGGGGTCAACGGGACCAGGAGTAATGAAGATTACCGGTAAGTAATAGGACATTACCCCCAGGTCCCTCCTGACCCCGTCCCATTCCTTAAAATAGGGAGAATACCAAAGCAGAGAAGCCGGCCTTCCAGAACCCGACCAACAACAAGGGCACCAGACCAAAAAACAGAACCCCACAGACCCGAACCAAGACCCCCAAAGGTCAGAAAGGGACTGCCAGGAAAACAAAAACCACCAATCCGGCAAGCCGGAAGGAAGGCACAGAAGCAGAGCCAAGCCCCCAAGGGAGCAAGCAGAGGGGGCCAAAACCAAGGACCCCCCCCCCCGACCAACGGAAGGCCAGGAGAAGAGCGCGCGACCCAACGGAGAAAGGAGCCAGGAAAAGGCAACCAACCCGCGAGAAACCCCCAAGGGCGCTGCCCCCGGAACCAGGCCCCCCAGGCCGCCAAACAACCAGAGACCAACAGGCCAACCCAGCCCAAAGGACAAAGGCAGAAAGAACAGCCCACACAGGGCGGAGAAGCCGATGGACCAGGAAGGAACAAAGCAGAAGGATGACCCCCACACAGCAGGGGAGGCCCCCAGCAGAACCGAAAGAGGGCAGCAACAAGGAACCACAAAGGAACCAGGCCACAGGGCAGGGCCGACCAAAGGCCAACCCCAGCAGAACCAGCAACCACCACAACAGAGGGCAGGGAGAGCAAAAAGCCCAACCAAAAACAGACCCGGAAAAACCCAGGGCACAACCAAGAAAGACAACAAAGGACCACACGGAACCAGGGAAACCAAAACCCCAGAACCGGAAAAGGAGGCACCGACCCCCAGGAGGAAAAGGGGGACACCACGGAACCACCGAAGGCGAAACCCCAAAAGCCGAGGACCAACAACAAGGCCCACAGCCCAACCCCAAGAAACCCGCCGCAGAAGAGGCAGGCCAGCCAGCCCGGAGGCACACAACAGTGGACCACCAGGACCCAGACGGAGAGCCGCAAAGGAACCGCCCACCAGGAAGGAGGCCAGGAAAGCACAACAGCCAACCAGAGCCAGCCCGCTCCAGAAAACAGAGACCGAAGGCGGGAGCCCAGAGCCCACAAAACGGACCCAGGGCCAAAGCCAACCGAAGGGAGCGGACCCCGAAGGGACCGAAGAACACCCCAGGACCGCGACAAAGCCCAAGAGAAGGAGCAGCGAGGAAAGAACCCCAGCAGGGACCAAAAAAGGTCCCCAAGCAAAGAAGGGCCACACAGCACAAAGCCCAACACCACCAAGGAAGAGCACCAGCGACCCGACCGCAAAGAGGACGGGAAGGCAAAACGGAGACCGGGAGGCAAAAACACAGAGGCAGAGCCCCGGCCACCAGAGCACACGGGGAAAAAACCCCGGCACCCGAAAGCAAAGGAGAGGAGCCCCGAGAAGTCAAAGGCGCACCACTCAAGAAGGGAGCGCGAAGGAACACCCCAGCACCCGACAAGAGAGCAAAGGCCCACAAACCAGGAAAGGCAGACACCCAACCCCACAAGCAGGGACAAGGCATGGCCAAAAGCCAGGGCACAAGAGCCAAACAACCCACGAACAAGAGGCCACCCAAATCAAAAGCCAAGGACGACCAACAAATCCCAGCCCCCACCAGAGGGAAACAGGACAGCAGGCAAAGCCAACACCAGCAAAAAAGGCCAAGGTGTACCTCCCCCCCCCCCAGAAACCCGAGGGGGGGGGAGGTACCACCAGAAGGCAGCAGAAAGGCCACACACCCGGGGAGACCAACACCCAAAAACCCACCAGCAGGGAAAGGGCACATTCCAGGCAGGACCGGTAAACAGAACGGGGCACAGGAGCCAGGCAGACGAAGAACAAGCGTCCACCCAAGGCAGAGCCACGACCCAGCCACCACCGGAGGCAAGAGCGGCCAGCCAAGCAAAGCCCCAAAGCACAAACCAGCCGGAGAGACAAGACGGGAGAAGGAAACCACAACAGGAAACCAAACCCCAGCAAGCAGAAGGGGAGAAGAAAAACCCCCAACAACAGGACCCAACAAGAGCCCAACCCGGCCGGACCGGAGCCAACAGCCGAACAAGGACAAGGCGCCCCCAGGACAGAGGAAGGGCCCAACAGCTCCCCGACAAGGAAACCAGGGGAGGACACACGAACCCGCCTAAAGCCAGAAGCCCGGAGCAGAGCCCAAGCAAGGGAACCCAGAGGGAGCAAGAAGCAACCAGCAGCGGAAAACCGCAGGAACCCGACAGGCACGCACCAGGACCGAACCCACAGGAACCCCAGGAACCAAAGGGCAGCAGGACGCAGAAAGCGAGCCCCGGCCCCGCAGGAAGACCCCCCACCAGGGACGGCCAGGAGGACCAGAAGCCAAAGCCACAAGGCAACACAGCCGCAGAGAACAAGCGGCAAACGACCAACACCAAGGGACAAGCCCCAGCATGCCAGACAGAAACGGCAAAGAAAGCAGCAAGAACCCCGGAACCAGAAAGCACAGGGAACCGCAGCAGCAGGAGAAGGCCAGAAACAAGAGCCCGACAAGGGCCAACCCGAATCCCCAAAACAGCACGCAGGCCAGGGGAACAGTAAAAAAACACAAGCCACGCCGCAAGGGCAAGCCAACCAAAGAGGCAAGCCAACGGCAAACAGGCGAAAACAGAGGCAACCCAGGAAGACAGAGGGCCAGGGCGCATGCAGGAAGGAAGAACCTCCCAACCACCAAGGACCAAGGGCACAAACGCACCCCACTAGGGGCAGAACAACCGCAGAGCAGGGGAGTCCAAGCAACAGGCGGACGCCCCCCCCCCACCCGGCAAGAAAGAAGGGCCGGAGAACCCCCGAGAGAGCCAAAAGGAGGAGGCCCACCCGAACCCAGGGCCACTCCAAAGCCGAAACTCCAGAGGAGGAGAAAGGACAGCAAGGAGGCAGGAATAACGCACCCCCAGCCCACAGCCTCGACTAAAAGAACCCAACCAGCCGAGGAGGCACGGGCAAGGCAAACCAAGGCGGAAACGAGAGGAGGAAACTGAGGAAAACAGCAGCCACCCAACATGACCGTCAGAGAGACGCCCAAAGGACGACTCCCACCAGCAACAGCCATGGACAACAGGCCAAGAGACGGAACCAAGCCCATCAAGGCCAACCCGCCCATACACAGCCCAACCGCCACACCGCAAAGAAGGTCAGGGAACAGGAAGGAAACAGGGGCGTACCACACACAGTACTCACCAGGAAGGCAGGAAGAGGGCCCCAAAACACCCCCCCTTCCCCCAACAGGGAGCCCTGGCGCCCACCAGAACACAGCGCAGGGCAGAGAAGTCCCCCCCCCCTGAAGAGGCCACAGCAAGAACCACACCGGCCGCAGGGAGGGAGCCCAGGCCAGGCCTAGGAGGAACCTGCAAAAGAAAGACAGCAGGAAACACAGGACACAGGAAAAAAGGCAGGAAACAGGAACCGCTACGCAGCACTCACCAGGAGGTCAGGAAGAGGGCCACAACAGCACCCCCCCCCCAATAGCCCCAACAGACTGTCCAGGCGCCCACCAGAACCCAGCGCCGGGCAGAGAAGTCCGTCCTGCCGAGGCCACAGCAAGATCCACAGAGGCCACAGGCAGGGAGCCAAGGACCAGGCCAGGAGGAAACCTGCAAAAGAAAGACAGCGGGAAAATGCGGGTAACAAAAAACCCACAAAGAGGGACCGCTATGCGGTACTCACCAGGAGGGCAGGAGGAGCGCCCCAACAGCTCATCGCCCCCCAAGAAACTGCGCAGGCACCCTCCAGGACATCAGCGCCAGGCAGAGCAGACCACACCACCGCGACAGCAGGGGAAGACACCCTGGGAAGACAGGCGGCCGCCAGGCAAACACACCCAGTGGAAGCGTGGTACAGTGTCCGATGACCAAGACCCAAATTGGCAGTGTGAAGACACAACAACATGGCAACCTCCGGGAGGGCGCAGTCCAGACCACCAGGAGGTGCCCAAGCAGCCACGGAACACAGACCTCAGCACAAGTAAACGGTCTGCGGCCAGCCTGAAAGGGAAAAGCGGCACCCCGCCGGGGAAGAGAACTCCGGGCACCACAGCTGAGCCAGAAAATGGAACAACATTCGCAAATGCGAGCAAAGGCTGCTGGCGAAACAGACATGGACACAAGAAAGGAGGCAATCACCGCAAAGCGGGACTCACCCATAGTGGGGGCCGCAGCACCACGAAACAAGGCCCCCACACACCCAGCCGGCACCAGAAACCATCCAGCGACTCGCCTGCCAGCCACAGGAGCAGCGCGTCTCCCACCCGGCCAAGCTCGGGGAGACGCGCCCAGGCGACCCGGAAGAACAGCGGGATGACGGCGCACCAGCCGCAAAGGGCCGGCAAACCGGAAAGCAGCCAGGAAGAAGCCCCGCGACCCAGCAAGCCAGGCAGGCCGGGAGGCAGACACCAGGAAACAACACCCCTGCCCGCGAAGCCAGGCAGCCGGGCAGGGGAAGCAGAGAAGGACCAGCACGCCACCCCAGCCCAGCAGGAGCGGGCGCCGGGCGGAAGAAGAATCCAGGTAAGGAAAAACATCACAGCATACACGAACAATCCAATCTGTCGGAGACAGAAAAAAGAACAGGCTGCATGCTGGGTTGGTACTGCTTATGTACTTCCAGTGGGAGGGAGCAGGTAGGGTATCCCAGCATGCTCCTTTTCTTTTTTCTGTCGTGGAGATGGTTATCTCCCTATTTTAAGGAATGGGACGGGGTCAGGAGGGACCTGGGGGTAATTTGTACTGGAATGCAAACTTCCATTAAAAAAACCTAAGCTAGACTAAGGTGCAGAGGCGTGTGTGAAGTGGTGGGAGGTCTGTGCACCAGTGATAGGGAAGAGAGCAGCTGAACCATATCTTACTGGATGTGTCTCTACGATGCCCTGTCCCCCTAAAGCAGAGGTCATCAATCTGTGGGGCGCGACCCCCAGTGGGGCCGTGGAGCCCTGGGAAGGGGGTCGTGCATTTCCAGGCTTTACTTCTGTCTGGAATCTAAAACGTGAAAAGGAAAAAAACAAAAAAACATCTGGGACACTTCAATGCTTCAGCCAAAGCTAATGGAGTCTCCTGCGCTCCGAAAGGAAAAGGCTTGCAGATAGGTAAAACAATCCTTCAGGGTGCCTGCTTGCCTGAATGAAATGTAAATGTGTGAGTTAATCTGCAAATGTAAAAGGTGCTTGGGAGCGGTTCTGGCTTTAGTTGCTGGAATCACTCCAAGCATTGTGATGGCACAGATTTTGTTTTTAGTGGTAGTAGGAAGAGTTAACAACGGGCTGTGAAGTGCATGCCTTTAATTGTAATTGCATTTACACAGCGCTATGCACGTCCGACAAGGTGTTGAAGGGACCGTTATGCAAAAAATTAAAATATTCCATAACTTATGGTCAGGTATTTATTAATAAAATCTACATTTTGGAAGCTCCGTTTTATTGAAAACTATTTACACAGTTTGTAGCAGTCTCTCTTGTAATGTGTGTAATGCAAGTGTAAAATAATGACTTACACATTCTCAGTGCTTTCTGTCACAGGTTGTGACTTCATAGCACTAAAAATACACTAGTCACTATTCTCCACTCCACCAACCAAATTCAATTATGTGGCTCTCTGGTTGCTCACAGTCCTCTGCAGTGCATTAACTAATAGATGTTATCCTAATGTACTTCAGTGCATTTCTCACTTAGTAATAACTTTTTAAAATTTATTTTTCATTTAAGCTACCCATTATTTTATAAATAGCTACCTGATGGTGAAGGACCTAAAACACAGACAAAATATTTTGGGGCTGATTTATGAGAGGCTTGTGTTGCCTGAGTGTCACTTTTACTTAGCCTTCGGCGGCGAATGTATGACGTTACAACGCATGCCTTTACAACGCATGCCTTTACAATGCAGTTTTTACATCACAACATCCTTTTCAACGCATATATTTACATCGCACACCACTACAATGAATTTTTTAAAACTACATTTACAACACATTCCATTACATCGCATTATACCTTTACAACGCATACCATTACAATGCATACCATTACATTTCATTTAAGGTAAGTGTTAGATAGTGTAGGGGTAAAAATTACAATTCTAACTCCAGGGGGTGGAACAGTAGTGTGGTAAATAAAGATTTACCGTATACTGAATTTCTATGCGGTATAAGTTCAATAAAATAGCTCAATCAAATGAGAGGCAGAGTCCGTGGAGTCTGAGTTTATAAGGGTTTTATTCCATGTAATGGAATGGTTCGAACCATGGTATCGTGTTCCTTTACCACGAAGGTTCAGGAAGGGATAGACAATGCTTTATTAACAGTGCACAATATATATAGTAAATGCATACAATGGTGAAGGATACAGAAGGCGTAACAGCTGAAAGAAACGAGATAAGAACACATGTGCGTAACAAAAGGCGTGCACGAGGGCGTAAACGGAGGTGTGTGCTAGAAACGTCACATGAAAGTGTCACAAGTGGGTGGATTCATAGAGGAATCCTGCAGTGTCAGCAGAAATATATGGCTGGATGCGCGCGCAGGCAACATGACGTGTGCTTGACGTGGAACTGGAGGGTGAAGGGGACTTGACATTTAGCACTATAAGGGGAGACAGAAGTCTGGCGTGTCAGAACAACCTAAACCCAAATCATATCTGATATCTTGTGTTTGGAGAACTGTTTTATCTAGAAGGAAAGGTCTGTCGGGTAGAGGCTATTCTATACTGACTGCTAGTGCGTGCATATGTGTCTACGTGTCTACGTGTAATGCGAGGGGCCATGGGCCTACCATGGTAACGGGAGCAATGAATTTCTCGCACGGAGACAGAAAAGCCGGGCCCTTTGCTCTGTAGCTGGGGAGATGTTTACCTAAATCACTAGACAGGAATGTATTTTCGAGGAGCGGAGCAGATAACTTGAAGGCTAAATTGTCTTGGCAGGCAAGCAGGCCGAGCCGGGCACCGCTCGCCGCGCAGGGAGTAAGGTAAGGGTCATGGATGCAGATCCAGGCTGTAGCTTTCTGAGGCAGAAGGCAGAAAGGGCTCGATGGCAGAAATCAGGGCCTAACTCAACAGAGTCAGGAAAATGTGAAAGTGCACCATGTAAAGACGGTGGCACGGCATACTTAGGAACGGAATTATCGACCCATTCATGG
Organism: Lissotriton vulgaris; assembly: GCF_964263255.1. Classification (NCBI taxonomy): domain Eukaryota; kingdom Metazoa; phylum Chordata; class Amphibia; order Caudata; family Salamandridae; genus Lissotriton; species Lissotriton vulgaris. The sequence goes on from NC_141695.1 coordinate 96,604,058, forward strand.
TGGATCTGAAAGAGGACATGTTAACGTTGGACGCAAATGTATTTGCGTCTTCATATCTGGTCATGGAGGGAAATTACATGTACTTGAAGCACGTACATGGAGCCGTTGGGGTCTACGTTAGGGGACACAATTGACCATAAAAATTCCAATTACCTCATTCCCTCCTTGTCCCCTACGGACCCCTCATGATATATCAATCTTCATTAGTCCATCTATTTGTTCATATAACATCATTTGCTCTTCCTTTTTCAGGCGGGATTTAGAACGTGGACTTGGATGGGGAATACATGATGTGGCGCACAAGCCGCAAATCGCTGGCCCACACTGTGAACATAGACAACAACTGAATACTATGAGAAGGGCTATTCCGAGGAAGGATAGGACTTTCCATCCCCAGGCTGATAACACGCTCCAGAGCCAACCGGACCAAGTCCAGGTGCCTGGATTCTGGTGTATCTTGTGGAGACGGGTTATGGCTCTATATACTGATGGTGTGTTTTCTGGAATGAAAACACAGCAACTCGATCCGATGACTCTACAAGCTCCGCCCCTATCGGCCAGGATGACGTCAAGAACGAGACGATTCTGAAGAACAACAAGTCTCATAGCAGACTGTTCCTCTGTTAGGTTGCCTAAGGCGGAAGTAGTTTCATTTACTACTGCTTCAAGGGTTCTGGTTAATCTACGTATCAGTTTACTATTCGAGACAGTACCTAAATAAGGAAAGAAACCTTTATTGAAGTCTGTATACTGCTCCCATGCCGTTTCAGTATAGTCGACAATCGGGAGATCTCTCTTGGGTCTATTGTGTACTAGATGGGAGTTCCTATGATAATCAGGTGGGGCTAGGAAAACAGGTGGCAGAAGGAATGCGATGTAACAGGTACCATCCCAATCTAGAGGTAAGCGTACATAAGCTGTCTGACCACAAATGAAATAGGAATGACGGGAAGCTTTGAATGTAGACTTGCCTTTATCACTGAATTCAATCACAGTAGTACATTCACTATGACCTAGGTGTACTGAACCATTCTTTCTGACACATAATTCACCTTTGACTGGTAATACTGACATAGCGGGTAAGTCTGGTTTTGTATCGGACTGGACATTCAGAATCATGAGGTTAAGTGTAAAATTACCTAATCCATACACTTTGTTTTCTAGATCGGTCCCTGTCCTTCGTGGAAGACCCTCCTTGTCAGGGAAACATGCTTTATTCATAACTGTGTTCAGATTTCCCCATACCCAATTGCCCTGGTAAACTATGAAATCAGAGTCTAGTGAATTCATTAAACTAAACCAGGCACCACAGGAACCGTTGTGTGTGAACGGGTACGGAAAGAGGGGCAGAACTCCCTTGTATTTCTGATAGGGAGGGAGTCGGCCACATATCCAACAATTTGTAGCATTACTGGTCTGATGGGAATGATGTAACATACTGATGAAAGTATTGTTGCGCAGCGCAAGTCGGTATGATAACTCGTGAGGGGGCAATTCACTGAAAGTATGCTCGACAGTGTCATTTGAGGAAGAATGTGCACGTATGGAAATAGGAAAGTACATGTGTAACAATAAACTTGTAATAATAATCGTAAGACTCAGAAAAAACATAATCAATAATGTCACAAAGCAGTGGCTGCGGAGAGATTTACAATATTTTCGTTTCTTGATCTGTTTCTGTCTATCTCTCTCTCTATTGGGGTCTAACTTGTACATGTCAGGAACCTGTCTAACCGCTTCACCTAGGGGAGGACTTAAACAATTAAACTGTCTGACTTGCTAGACCTCAATTTCATTCGGAACTCCTGCTGAGGAGTATTTTCTACCAGGGGGAGTTTAGTATCAGTCTCTGGAATGGGGCAGGGCTGGGAGTCTGTACTTGGCGGAAGTCCATGGTATTTCTTGATGTGACTCGAGTGGAGCCAGCCTTTGCGGCCCTCCACCTTAACGGCAGTCCTTGTTGTTAACAGAACAAGCTTCGGCTCCTGCCAGCGGGGCTCCAGCGGACTCCTCCTATCGAAATTCCGGATAAACACTAGGTCTCCAGGGACGATCTCGTGTGGCTTCACCTCGGTGTTGTCGGGAAAGGCTGCAGCTACCTGTGAACGACATGATTGTAGTGCAGACATCAAGGAGGCAAGGTAATCTGTCAGCATATTACAGTCAACATCTGTGATCTTACGAGGCAGAGGCGTCCCCCACATATTCGGTGGCCTGCCAAAGACCACCTCGTACGGGGATAGCCCTGTCCTAGAGTGAGCTACCATTCTCATATAAAAAAGGGCAACTGGTAAAGCAACTATCCAATCTACGCCTTTCTCTTTACACACTTTAGCGAGACGTGTTTTCAGGGTCTGATTGTGTCTCTCTACGAGACCTGCTGCCTCGGGATTTCGGACACAGTGGAACTTCCACTGATATCCTAACAGGAGTGATACCTCCTTCATAAGCTCGGACGAGAATGGCTGACCATTGTCTGAGTACACGATACGGGGCAAACCATACCGTGGGAAGAATTCACGTACCAGCTGCTTGGCAGTGGTCGGAGCAGTGTAATCTGGAACTGGATATGCTTCGGTCCATCGGGAAAGTGCACATATAACTACGAGGACATACTTGAATCCTCAACAACGTTCCATCTGGATATAATCCATCTGGAGGACTTCAAAAGGGTGATCGGGAGGATGAAATCCACCTTGCTCTACGGGAATGCCTTTACCTGGGTTGAACTGACAACAGATCATGCAAGTACGCACTTTCTGTTTTGCTGCTGCTCGTAAATGCTTATTGAACCAAAGGTTTTGAATACTGTCTAACATGGCTTTTTCTCCTAAATGTGCAGGACTATGTGCTGTGTTAATGATAACTTGAACCATAGAGTCGGGGAGAAACCATGTGGCTTTTCCCTTCGTCATCCATCCCTGTTTTGTCTGTATCCCTCCTAGTTCAGTCCATTTCTTGATTTCGTCTGGTGTAGCATGTGTCTGTATGTCAATTACATCTAGGGCGGGATCCCTAACTGTCATGCAATGTGTCGGTGTCGGGACTACTGTCTTTGTCATATCAGTTGTGTGAGTATGAGTCTGAGCTGTATGCTTGGCTGTTCGATCTGCCAGGTCATTACCCTGGGAAATGGTATCTGTAACTTTCGTATGTGCTTTGCACTTGATGATGGCTATGGCTGTAGGCAAATGTATTGCTACTAACAGAGCTTGAATGAGGGGACCGTGCTGAATCTTGGCTCCGTGAGAGGTCAAGAAACCTCTTTCTTGCCAGAGGACACCGAAGTCGTGTACGACTCCGAATGCATAACGTGAATCCGTGTATATGTTAACTCTCTTGTTCTTTGCTTGTATACAGGCTTGAGTCAGAGCAATGAGCTCTGCTGCCTGGGCTGACAGTGTGTCCATGCGATGTGTTTCTATGACTTCTGTTTCGGTGGTCACAGCGTATGCGGCCACCAACTCTCCTGTACTTGTTCTCATACATGAACCGTCCACATAAAGTGTCAGGTCTGGATCTGGTAATGCGATGTCTGTTAAGTCTTGTCTGGGTTTCGTCGTAGTGTTAATGACTTCTACACAATCATGTGCCATAGGGTCTGTCATACTTAATGGTAGAAGTGTAGCAGGATTCAATGTATTGCAGCGCCTGATTTCTAAGTGTGGCTGAAACAATGTCAATTCATAACCTGTCAGTCGTGCTATAGTCAAGTGCTGAGTCTGTGTTCTGTTCAAAAGGACTTCCACGGAATGTGGAACTTGTACTGTCAATTGATGTCCTAACACTATGGAATCACTTTGTCTGATTGCTAGAGCTGTTGCTGCTACAGATTTCAAGCACGCAGGCAGAGCCTGGGCTACTGGATCTAATGTACTAGAAAAATAAGCACACGGTTTGTGTGAACCTGCTTGATCCTGGGTGAGTACTGATAATGCAGTACCTTCGCGTTCTGTGACAAAAAGTGTAAAAGGCTTGCTGTAACATGGTGTTGCTAAAACTGGTGCTTGACATAAGGCTTTCTTTAATTCGTCAAAGGCTTGTGTATGTTCCTGAGACCATGGAAGTACAGACGAAGACGCTGCCTCCTGTGTTGTCAACTGTATAAGTGGCTTAGCTAGGAATGCATATTGTGGAATCCATTGTCTGCAATAGGAAGTGAGTCCAATGAAGGCTCGTACTTCTTTCTGTGTCTTGGGTTGCGGAAGATGTGCAATTAACTGAATTCGTTCAGGTGTCAGCTGCCTACCCCACTTGGACAGCAAGTGCCCAAGGTACACCACTTGCTGGGCACAGAATTGTAGCTTCAAAGGAGACACCTTGTGTCCCTTGTCCGCCAGGAAATGCAAAACTGTCAGTGACGCTTGTTCACATTCTGGTTCACTACGGGCGGTGATCAATAGATCATTGACGTACTGGAGTAAGGCAGTGTTGTCAGGCATGTGGATACTGTCAAGTTGTCTTTTCAATGCCTGGCTGTAGATACTGGGGCTTTCTGTGAATCCTTGAGGTGCGCGTGCAAATTTGAAGCTTCGGCCATTTAAACAGAATCCGAAAAGGTATTGGCTTTCCGGATCAATGGGGACACTAAAGAAGGCGTTCTTGAGGTCAATTACAGTAAAGAACGTCGCCTCTGAATCAATAGCTATCAATAATGAGGAAATGTCTGGAACCACAGGGTACTGTGGTACAATACATTTATTCAATTCTCGTAAATCGATCACTAATCGATAAACTGGAGGTGCATTCGGATCAGTGCGTTTAAGAATCGGAATGATAGGGGAATTACAAACGTTGGAGTCGGTTTCTACAACCACTCCTTGTGCAATGAGCTCATCAATGATTTTCAGTAAAGCCACTACAGCATCAGGTGGTAACTTGTATTGTCGGATGCGTGGTAGTACCACTCCTTGTTTGAGTGTAACTCGATATGGTGTAATGTACATACAACCTACATCAGTGGGGCCTTGTGCCCATAAATGTGCAGGAACATTCTGTAATCTGGAATCAATATCTCTCAACACATAGTGACCCTTAAAGTCACGCAGAAACAGTCTTACTCCTTCCGGAGAACAACAAATTACAGCCCCTAGAGCTTTCAAGGTCTGTATACCAAGCAAGTTTTCTGGACATGATTTCGTGCGCAACAAATCTGTAGTACGTGACAATGGACCAACTGCAAGGGGAACTGGTTTTGAAACTTCGTTAACAATAGGCTTTCCTGAAAATCCAAGGGAAACATTCTGTGAGCCTGAGAGGGGTGCCCCTGGAACCTCGTCGTGACTGATTGTCGTCCTGCTTGCCCCTGTGTCAATCAAAAACTTTCTATCCTTTCCTAATACCTGACTATGTACGTAAGGACCCTCTTGATCTACAGGAACCTCAATAAGAGGCAAGCCAACCTCCCTCTCTAGGCTGTTTCATGTGTATCGCTGATAATCGGGATAGTCGGATTGTGCATATTGGTACATCTGCTGGGTTGCATGTTGTGTTGCGGCAATGGGTTTTGGCTGTGGTACCGCTACAGTCTGTTGTGGAATCTGCATAGGCTGAACATTTTGTGGAGCGTGTTGTTGGGCCTGGTCCTGTCTAGGAGGACGCGGTCTCTCCTTAGTTTTACCTGTGGATATGTTGTGTTTCAAAACTGCACTATCGTTTACATAGTGACCTGGCTGTTTACAATAGTTGCATATCCCTTTAACAGGAGCTGCTGAATTTGAATTATTGGATTGTGTAGTACCCCTTTTATGACCGTCGGCTGGAACTGACTGAGCAACTAGTACTTTCATTTTCGTGTCTTTCATACGTCTTTGTTCGTGATCATGTTCTTCTCTAATTCTGTTCTGGTGATACTGTAACATTTGTAACATTTGGGAAGGCGAATTAGCTTGCCATGTGCTCTCGACTTTCAGTACACGGTTCTTAACCTGGGGCAGGGAATTCTCGACTAATTTGGATACAAAAAGGTGTGGGTATGACTCGCTACTTGTTTTCAGGCCACTATTAATAATAAAACATTTCTCAAATCGGGAATAAAAATCACTAGTGTCTTCGTCGGGTTTCTGTTTGCAGGCTGAGATTGCATCCCAGTCCTCCTTTTTAGTTGCTAACAATCTTGGCAAAACCTGTACTAACAATCCTGGTAATGCTTTAGTTTTATCCCCAAGCCCTAAACCTGGGGTTCGAGTCGTTTCTTCGGTTTCTAATGCAGCCCAATCAATCTTTTTATCTCCCACCTCCCATTCTTTTTCTTTGAGTTTCTCGTAAATGCCGGCAGGCAATAATACTTTCAATATTTTCATAATATCGGGATAGGTGTAATCTCCCATGAGTAACATGTCTTTTATTTCCCGGTGGAAACCTGCAGGGTCTCTATCATGACTGGGCACTATTTTCTTCATTTCCAATAATTCCATTTTAGTTATGGGCGTGTATACATACACGCGTGCAAAGGAATCATCAGGGTTCCGGATTGGATGTACTTCTCGTAAAGGATTCTGTTTGTCAAGGTGATATGGTTGCCTGACTAGAGGTGGGACGGAAACAAGATGAGGAGTCAGGAAAGTTCTATATTTATGGCGTTGTTCTAAAATCTTTTTCAATTAGATCAGTACCTAGACCTCTCCATCTTCTCAGGAGTAAGTCTTGCAATAAACTATATAACGGACCTGGATCAGAGGCTTGGTTTTCGTACTGTATAATGAGGTGTTGGGTCATGTATATACCAGCTAGTCGCTGTTCTTCTGGAGTAAGACTTAAAAATGTTTGCACTACCGAATCGTCTTTATATATGCTGTCATCCCCGGCCCACTGTACTGCGGACCGGGCTAGTTCCTGATCACGTAAAGTATTGAGTTCGTGATAACCTACTCTCTCTTTGAGTACTTTATCAGTGACCTGGAATACATGTTCAAGGGTACATCGCTCTGGTATCGGGCAAAGATATCGTTTCTTGTTTTCTAAACTAATGGGTCTGTCGAAGGGCCTATCAATAGGGTACGGTCTAGGGAGTCTCTCTCTACCTACATATGCCACCATGTCTCTACTTGCTAGTTGCGATGTTTCTGCTGTCTTCTCTGGTTCATAATCCTGTGAGGAGTCCTGATCGCCTGATTCGAGTGGTTCTTCAGACTCTCGACGGGCATGTATTGCTATTATTTCTTTACGGATCTTTCTAACCATAGCATGTACACATTTCTATTTATCATGTTTACCATCAGCAATATTCTGGCTCCATCTGTTCAATCTATCCATCTCATCTTGTGGAAAACCTGTCTGATCTTGTTCCCTTATCAAACAATTAACCAAAAATCGCATAATTAAACCTTTGTTCTCAACCTTCTGACGTGACATGGCTTCACCAACACACTCTGATCTTTCTCCTGTTCTAATAAAATGATACAAATTGTCTAGATGGTCTGACATTTCTGGTAGCAATTTCAAATAATCCGTAACACGTCTTAAACGTAGGGATGCTAACAACATGGGTCCTGTTTTTCCAGGCACTGTGTCATATCTGCAATCTGTAAGCTGTTCTCTGAGCTTTTCGGCTGGGGCACCTTTAGGTGTTCGCGACATTGCTAACTCTCTCATTGTCACTCGATGTAACTGTGGCGGGGTGCGATAACCTCCTGTAGCACCTCCTGATGCGGAGGCTTGGGCATAACCTGGCTGTATGGTCGGTATCTGCTGTAAAGGGGTTGGGGCCTGAGCAGCGCCAGCCCCAAAAGGATTAAGCGGATGAATAGGAAGCGGTGCAGGAAGCGGTGCAGGAGGGGTCTGCTGTTGCGGACCCGGGGGCAGATGATCATGGGGTAGGTTAAGGTCAGCAGGTGGTACAGGTACACGGGCAGGTACATTGGTATATGCGGGAGCTACATCGTCTAAATAGGAAGAAAGGAAAATATCTGCTGCGGTCTTGTGACGTAATTTAGTTGGAACCAATGGAGGGGGCAGATTTTTCGGTGTTTCCGGGGTCGCCTTGGGCAGGCCCTCGGCCAGGACTGGATACAGTCCTGTCATAATGGCATTACTCTGTCTGTCGTGTTGTTCCATTCTAACTCGTTCTCCTTCTTCTAGTAGTTCTTTTTCTTTGGCTTTTTCAGAATCCTCTCTGCTTTTCTCTGTCTTTCTGAGTGCTTTCTCTGTCCGTCTATGTGATTCTTTACGCCATAGTTCGATGGCATCTTTCTGTGACTGTCTGGCTTTCTTTTTCCATAACGCTTCTTCTACTCTCATGATGCACTCGGCATCCCATGTCCCTGTAACGGGCCATCTTTGATTCTCTGCCAAGTCTTTCGTATATTCCACCCACAAGTCGAGAAATAATATGGCATCTAAGCCGTGCTTGTGGTACATAAAATAGCCAGGAGTGTCCCTGGGTGGGATGGGAACAGCTTCCTCAAGTATCCCTTTTCTAGTTCCTATCTGTCTCAATTTCGAGAATAAAGGCATTGCTACCTCTATACACAATAAACACAGTAAGAAGAATGCAAACAATCACTCATACCACGACATTAACACACATCAAAATATTTACTAGATAACTGGCTAACTGGATACTGGATATACTGCTAAACAGTACAGATACACTGCTAAAACAGTGCAGACCGGGTCTGCGTACCCAAACCCGTCTTGACCGGACACAAATTAATGCACCCGTCTAGATGCGTCCCCAGCAACGGTACTCACCGGGAAGCACAGAAGGGAAGGCCTCGGAAACTCGACTGGACTGGACCGGACTGGACTCGACTCGACACGTGACGTAGGTACTTCGGAACTGGTGGGCCTCTAGACACCTCGGACCTTGCTCTCTCGGCTGGGCTCTGGTCGGGATCCTCCGCACTCCTTACCGCCTCGTCTGGATGTCGATCGCAGTCTCCGTCACCTCCGTAGGCCTGAGGGAGATACAGGAAATCCTGCGGGTACGCGTAGTTGTCCGTCACGGCTGTGGCAGGGGGCAAGGCCTGCGACGCATCGCCGGCGCGTAAGGTGGGGGAGGGGTCCCTGTTCGGGCGCCAAATTATGTGGTAAATAAAGATTTAAGGTATACTGAATTTCTATGCGGTATAAGTTCAATAAAATAGCTCAATCAAATGAGAGGCAGAGTCCGTGGAGTCTGAGTTTATAAGGGTTTTATTCCATGTAATGGAATGGTTCGAACCATGGTATCGTGTTCCTTTACCACGAAGGTTCAGGAAGGGATAGACAATGCTTTATTAACAGTGCACAATATATATAGTAAATGCATACAATGGTGAAGGATACAGAAGGCGTAACAGCTGAAAGAAACGAGATAAGAACACATGTGCGTAACACAAGGCGTGCACGAGGGCGTACACGGAGGTGTGTGCTAGAAACGTCACATGAAAGTGTCACAAGTGGGTGGATTCATAGAGGAATCCTGCAGTGTCAGCAGAAATATATGGCTGGATGCGCGCGCAGGCAACATGACGTGTGCTTGACGTGGAACTGGAGGGTGAAGGGGACTTGACATTTAGCACTATAAGGGGAGACAGAAGTCTGGCGTGTCAGAACAACCTAAACCCAAATCATATCTGATATCTTGTGTTTGGAGAACTGTTTTATCTAGAAGGAAAGGTCTGTCGGGTAGAGGCTATTCTATACTGACTGCTAGTGCGTGCATATGTGTCTACGTGTCTACGTGTAATGCGAGGGGCCATGGGCCTACCATGGTAACGGGAGCAATGAATTTCTCGCACGGAGACAGAAAAGCCGGGCCCTTTGCTCTGTAGCTGGGGAGATGTTTACCTAAATCACTAGACAGGAATGTATTTTCGAGGAGCGGAGCAGATAACTTGAAGGCTAAATTGTCTTGGCAGGCAAGCAGGCCGAGCCGGGCACCGCTCGCCGCGCAGGGAGTAAGGTAAGGGTCATGGATGCAGATCCAGGCTGTAGCTTTCTGAGGCAGAAGGCAGAAAGGGCTCGATGGCAGAAATCAGGGCCTAACTCAACAGAGTCAGGAAAACGTGAAAGTGCACCATGTAAAGACGGTGGCAAAGCATACTTAGGAACGGAATTATCGACCCATTCATGGTGGATCTGAAAGAGGACATGTTAACGTTGGACGCAAATGTATTTGCGTCTTCATATCTGGTCATGGAGGGAAATTACATGTACTTGAAGCACGTACATGGAGCCGTTGGGGTCTACGTTAGGGGACACAATTGACCATAAAAATTCCAATTACCTCAGTAGGGTAAGTGTTGGATAGTGTAGGGGTACAAATTACAATTCTAACTCCGGGGGGTGCACCAGTAGGGTAAGTGTTGGATAGTGTAGGGGGAAACATTACTATTCTAACTCCAGGGGGTGCAACAGTAGGGTAAGTGTTGGATAGTGTAGGGGTAAACATTACTATTCTAACTCCAGGGGGTGCAACAGTAGGGTAAGAGTTGGATAGTGTGAGGGTAAACATTACTATTCTAACTCCGGGGGGTGCACCAGTAGGGTAAGTGTTGGATAGTGTAGGGGTAAACATTACTATTCTAACTCCAGGGGGTGCAACAGTAGGGTAAGTGTTGGATAGTGTAAGGGTAAACATTACTATTCTAACTCCGGGGGGTGCACCAGTAGGGTAAGTGTTGTATAGTGTAGGGGTAAACATTACTATTCTAACTCCAGGGGGTGCAACAGTAGGGTAAGTGTTGGATAGTGTAGGGGTAAACATTACTATTCTAACCCCGGAGGGTGCACCAGTAGGGTAAGTGTTGGATAGTGTAGGGGTAAACATTACTATTCTGACTCCAGGGGGTGCAACAGTAGGGTAAGTGTTGGATAGTGTAAGGGTAAAAATTACAATTCTAACTCCGGGGGGTGCACCAGTAGGGTAAGTGTTGGATAGTGTAGGGGTAAACATTACTATTCTAACTCCAGGGGGGGCAACAGTAGGGTAAGTGTTGGATAGTGTAGGGGTAAACATTACTATTCTAACTCCAGGGGGTGCAACAGTAGGGTAAGTGTTGGATAGTGTAAGGGTAAACATTACTATTCTAACTCCGGGGGGTGCACCAGTAGGGTAAGTGTTGGATAGTGTAGGGGTAAACATTACTATTCTAACTCCAGGGGGTGCAACAGTAGGGTAAGTGTTGGATAGTGTAAGGGTAAACATTACTATTCTAACTCCGGGGGGTGCACCAGTAAGGTAAGTGTTGGATAGTGTAGGGGTAAACATTACTATTCTAACTCCAGGGGGTGCAACAGTAGGGTAAGTGTTGGATAGTGTAGGGGTAAACATTACTATTCTAACCCCGGAGGGTGCACCAGTAGGGTAAGTGTTGGATAGTGTAGGGGTAAACATTACTATTCTAACTCCAGAGGGTACAACAGTGAGTTAAGTGTTGGATAGTGTAGGGGTAAACATTACAATTCTAACTCGAGGGGGTGCAACAGTAGGGTAAGTGTTGGATATTGTAGGGGTAAACATTACTATTCTAACTCCGGGGGGTGCACCAGTAGGGTAAGTGTTGGATAGTGTAGGGGTAAACATTACTATTCTAACTCCAGGGGGTGCAACAGTAGGGTAAGTGTTGGATAGTGTAGGGGTAAACATTACTATTCTAACTCCAGGGGGTGCAACAGTAGGGTAAGTGTTGGATAGTGTAGGGGTAAACATTACTATTCTAACTCCAGGAGTTACACCAGTAGGGTAAGTGTTAGATAGTTTAGGGGTAAATATTACTATTCTAACTCCAGGGAGTGCAACAGTAGGGTAAGTGTTGGATAGTGTTGGGGTACTATGCGTTATAAAGACATGATATGTAATGCCTGCGTTGTAGTGACATGCGTTGTAGTGTCATGCGTTGCAGTCACATGCAATGTAATGGATGCACTCTAGTGACATGCGTTGTAAAGGATGTTGTGATGTAATGACTGCGTTGTAAATGTAGTGTGATGTAATGACTGCATTATAAAGGTTGTTTCCCTCCGGCGGCACACGCATCTCAATCATATCTATGAGGCAATGCAAAGTCATGCTGCGTGGCTTTGCCTGACCTCATAGATATGCAGTAATGCAAGGCAGGGCAAGTCACTGTGCTGTCCTACTCTGTCAAGTAGGCGTTCCATGGGTATTGTGGTGTGTGTTCCCATTCAATACCATGGATTTTGACACTGCCCCAGATTTACAAAAAAATGTCAACCTGGGGCAGTGCCAAAACCTTACGCCTCCCCACAGCAGGCACAATGAGGCATTTCTCCTCGTTTTTTCCTCTTTTCATATGTGTTGCATTCTGCAGCTCACACAGAAAGAGGAAACCCCCCGCTTGGGATTGTTTTTGTTGAGGAAGGTACCCCTTCCTACAGAAAAACTATCTTGCCAACATTGGCGCTAGGCAACAATTTGTGCGCCAACACAGGGGCAAAGGACAGTAATGCACCATATTTCATAAATATGGTGCATTCCTAGTCTTTTACATTGGCATAGAGCAGCGCAGCAAGAAGACTTGCGGTGCTGCCTGTGCCAATTCCTCATAAAAGCGGCCCTTTGTTTTTAGCCACAATCTGATCACGCCCCCACGCTTACTGACCTTTGCTTGGCTAAACACTGTTTAATGTTATTTTTCCACTGTAAAAAGTATTTGCTATGGGAATTGGGGACGTTTATTGTTGTCAATAGTTGTCAATGATAAGGAGTACCAAGTTCGAGAAATCTTTGTCAGGAGGGGGTCCTTACACCAAAAAAGTTTTGACAGGGGGGGTCTCAGCATCAAAAGGTTTGAAGACCTCTGCCCTAGAGTCTCACAGCACTGCGACTTCTGTTAAAACATTGCATGGAAAGGTCTTATTCTGATATGGAAATACTACAAGAGATTCCCTGAGGCATTTCAAAAAATGATTAGCAAAGGCAATAAGCCTGGTCAAGACAAACAGGTGAAATGGTTACATCTGTTTTATTTTGTATTGCAAGCATATTCCCCAAAAATTAAAGATGTAAAAAATCTAACATATCACTGCCTAAACAGGAGGGGCAGTTTGTAAAATCAAAAAAATAGCAATTGCAAATAATTTTTAAAGAAAAGTAAGGGTGCTTCCTAGCAGACAGGTGTATTTACAACAGGTATCTCAAGACCTGGCTCTTCAAGCAGCAGCAGCACCCCCCCTCCCCTCAACGCCTTGAGACACTCACGGGTAAGTAGCGCGCTCTACAAGTACTCTGATTGATTGATTGAGGTACAGCAACTCTCAGACATGAATAAATACTTTAAACACTTAAAGGAGACTACATAAATGTAAAAATAGATAAGAAATGTAAAGAAAAAAAGTATTGGTGCAGTAAAGTATAGGCTCGCCTGCTGTGGCACCAAAGTGCAATCCTTTTTAGGCAGAAGCGCACATGTGATCAAGCAAAATAACATCATTTGCAGTGCAAGAGAGCTTATGACCGAATCAAGATCACCCCTTGCCCCCTGTGGTACACTATGGTGGGTGGGTTCAAGATGTGAATGACTGCTGAATAAACAATAGATGAAGATGGCTCTTTATTTATGCATGCATTTGTGCATTATTGTTTTCAAGTCTGTCATTTTTTATTTTACTAAAAGTTTACATATGTATGTGTCTTGTAAAGCGCACTGCTGCCCTGCGGCGTCGTGGCGCTGTAGACCGCTGGGGAACCCGTCCTGGCTATCCCTGTGAGATGGTCCCTACTGGGTATCTCCAAGGTGAAACCAGGCATCCCCGGCGAATGTGGGGGGCCGTTGTAGAGATGAGGCAAGCTAATGCCCAGAGTTGCCTAGTGCGATCCCTTGTTAGAGTAGGCACCGAGGCGAGAATTATCGAGTCCGCTGACCCTGGTCCACGACCCTGCCTCGTCAGGAATTGAACCCTGGTCCGGGCTGTTCTCTGCTTCCGGGTCTGCCGCCACTAACCAGTGAGCCACACATTTAATACACTTATTTTCAGGGCCTTTCAGAAATTCTTCTGCCGCCATTTGTCTGTCTCACAATACAACATATAATATAGGGCAAAGGTCCAGCATATTTCAGCCATTATTTAACTTCACTGAGAGTGATGGAATTCTGCTCTTTCACAAATAGCACTTCGGTGCACAAAGTGGTTCTCTTCAGTGCCATGCAGTTCTACAGAAATACCAGCTTTTCGAGGACAAACATATTTTTGTTTTAGCTACAGTTGTTTTTATATTGGTGAGGGACTTTCACCTTCCACGAAAAGTTAGTTTTACAAAAACCATAACAATTAAAGCGGTGACAAGACCAAAAAGCTGGCAAGCAATACCACACTTACTGGTTTTGACAAGGCTGGTTTGTTTTAGGTCTGGCCTTTGAGACAGTTTTAGCTTTCTCACTAGGTTATTGTTTTCCAAACAATCCATACATAATATACATACACGGGTTTTTGGTCAGGAAGTTGCATACATTGGTCCCTTAAGCTGTCATTCACATGTTGCTTTCACCCAAAACAGCATGGAGCAGTGTTTGAGGCCGACTTTACACACTGGATCCTTTCTTTTTGAGTGACTGCGAAAGCAGGTGCATGTCATTGAAATTCAACTCAAAACAGTGCCTTGCTCTTCAGTGATAAACCTGGTTCAAAGTGTGCTTTTTCATTTTAGTTATATTCATATTATGTTTAAATAGTGGGAGTTTATTTTGCCAGTACTATAGCTGCCCACTTAGATGGCCATTTATTTTCAGTCTCTTTTCAAAGTTATAAAGTGTTTATAAAGTGTTTAGGTGACACTGTAACATTAGAGCTGCATGTGGGTTGAGTGTTTGGTTAGTTGGTGCTTTATTCTTGTCTCCATCGCAAATAAAATTATTAAAAGAATGCATGGCACAACTGAAAGGCTTATATTAAAAGAAATAGGAAAAGACACATCAGGGACTATTTTTTTAAATAAAAATCACACATGCTTGCGTGTGCATATGGATGCGTGTGCATGCATGTGTGTGTTTGTGTTTTTTGAGTTTATGGGATGGGTTGATAATGCATTGGTACTGACAGAGATGGCTAGCTAGTTGTGAACCTGATTTCACATAACCTTACCTTCTGCTCCTGATAAATAAAATTAAATTGGATAATCGTGAGAATGTTTCCACGAAGATTTGTTTATTCAGCAACAAAAGTCTCCTTGATTTGTACACAATGTATTTCTGCGAAATCATCCACTTACTCCAAAGGCCTGATCCCACTACACTCAGGAATAGCAGGACTGTTAGGACCATCAGCAAGACGATCATCCACGGGGGAGGTCTGTGGAAACGGGGACCTTGTGGGTGAGCTGCAAAGAGGAAATATTCCATTAAGGATCCCTGGAGCTGCACATTTTCAACCATTGTGGTTACATGCTCAGACAACGAAGATCTGAAGAGCTGATCTACAGTCAGAGAAGATGGATCACTCATCAATAAGTCACACTTGTTTTATCTCTTACCCATATCTGCCCAGCTGGCAATGAAGGCTAAATTCTGCACATCAAATGTCTCTTAAAAGTAGTCTACACTCATGTATTTCATAAGTGTAAAGAAACTGTACATTGAAAAATTGCTTTTCCTAAAATCCAACCTCTTTGCTCAATGTTATATCATTAGGTCTCGCCTACGCAGGCCTACGCAGCAAACATCCGCTGCAGAGGCAAAAAGACCTAGAGCCATCGCTTCTGCTTTTCAGCCAAAAACGTGCACGCGTTCCATTGCCTTGAATGACAACGTGTGCACATCTGGCGATTCATTTGCGAGAGCGAGCACCAACATATGGTTGCAATTATCACTCTCACAAGGGAAACACGCAGCCCCCTTCCTCCCCCCTGCAGCCACGCGAGCTGCGCGCCCACGCTTGTTCTTCTTTTGTGTGTTTTTCACCGTATCTATTTCTGCAATCAGCTCCTCTAAATTTAGCGTAGAATTATATTGTTATTTCTGCATGTGGGCAGAAAGGTAGAGTAAGAGATCGAGGGGAGGCACATGACTTAAATGATGCTCTTGGAGGTATGGTAAGTATTTTGTTTGCCACAAACAGCTGTCTCCTACAGCCACCAGGCTTAGCATCTCCGTTAGGGTCAAAGGAGGGGAAAGAAGGTCAGCTGAAGTCACCTTTTTACCTACATTGGGTGCTGTTGAGTCTGAGAGTGAGTCTGGAGATCTCCTTTGGACACTGTCTCGTAGCAAGGACCCAGTTTAATATTCCTTCATTGACGTCTGTGTAAGGCGATTGAATCCTGCTCAACGGAACCAATACCACCTAATTTTTAATATGAATGAATTTCCATATTCCTTATTTGAGGTCAGTCTGCAGTGACATTTTATCTGTAACAGTGGCCATGCGAGCTCCCTATATTGTCCAGAAATCAGTACATAGGCCGACCACATTTGGATAAATGATTTTGTGCAGAAAATGATGGTGAAAGGTTTATGGTACATGTGTGTAGTGAATTCAACCCAGCCTGCCTGCCACATTTCAAGTGGTTTTACCTATTTTGGTAAGTAATCTTAGCTTCTTTGGGGCATTTTATCACATATATTTAAACTTTTTCGGAGTGATAAAATATAATTGTGAATTTCAGTGAAATTTTATGATTGAAAATACACCACGAAAGTTGCTCAACAGTACCACCCCTGGAGGTAAACACGATTTAGCTGCCTGGGAGAGGGAAGGCAGAACTAATAGTAAAGATTCAAGGCAAAGTCAATGGACCCTGCTCTTGTGTTGTAAAGCATGCACAAATGATGTGGCAATAGAGGTGATGGTAACACTGGCGGTGGTAATGGTGGACGTTATGGTATTGGTGATAATGGTAATGGAAGTGGTTGTTGAAATGGTAGTGTTCCGTAAGTGGAGAATGATACACAGAAAAGCTTATATTAAAAGGTGAGGAGGCAGTACTACCCACTCTACTCCCCCACCTGCTCAATTGGGTCTCCTTAAGTTTGAAAATGAGGCGCTTTGAGTTGTGAGGCAAATTCTCTTTAGACAATAGTCTCCAAAATGTCTCATCCTCCCCCTGTCCACTTCCGGTTTTGGAGCTCCCTTTTCAGAGTACAGGGGACAGAACCTGTAAGTACACTGTGTGAAATAGAAGTAGCCAGTTTTCATCAGTTTGAAGCGGAAGGAAAGTCGTGCTATCAAACCATCTAGTGAATGCCGTCTGTGTTTGACAAAGACAACACTCTGGAGGCTGCAGAGGATGCATTTTAAAAGACCGCAATTCACAGAACAAGGTAGCTGGAACACCCATTTTCTATTCCTTTTCAAAGCATGCCTGTGCGGGGCCCTCCTGCTCTGTCACTGGCACTGTGGCAGGCCTGTGGATTGCAGAGCCAGTCTCATTAAAGCAGCACAAGGCGGATGAACAGAAGATGATGAGGGTTCTCTGCAATCCACTATGGGCTTTCATACTGATCCAGACCGCAGGCTTCGTGAGGAGACGGTGCCTCAAGGTCCATTTAATCAAATGGAATAGTCACAAGCGTCTGCCCTCTAAGCCAGTGCTATGAAGAATCTGTCTCACAGTAGGGGGGGGGATATAAAAATATTTATTTGAGAATAATATGTTATTGCTCTGATATCAGTTGTGCTTGGTACACTTGGTACACTGTCTGCACACTGAGAGCTGATCCCTCTAAGAATAACCTAACACAAGGTTGCTGAGAGGCCTGATCCTCGCACCACATTAGACATAACACAAATAAAGTTGCTGCCAACATTGGGCTCTACGCTGGTTTAAGATAGAGTTACTGAGAATGCAAAAACACACTAGATATAATATAGTATGCTAAATAGGGTGCGCGAAATATAGGTGATACAGATTTCTATTGATTTTTTCATTATAATATGCTATCACCGTTCGCTTACTATGGGTTAGTGACTATGCTGATAACTCTGATTTTTATAATATGTATTCTGGTATTATATAAGATACTGCGTTTAAGAACCTTGCGTTGAAAAATAAATATTTCAAACTTGCACGTGTCTTCTTTTACTCCCCGTTCTGGTTTGAAATGATTATATAGCGAAAGAGTGTTCATGTGTTCCACGATACCTGAGGTAACCCAAGTTCATGTTCTGGTTTGTCTAAGTCATTGGGAGTTTGTTATGACCAATGAGACACTGTAGCTAGTTCGGTAAGGGGATTTTGGATACTAAGGTGAGTTTTGGGTCACCCTAATTCACCGAGGTTCTAGATCTCTGTGCACAGTTCTGTGGGACAACGGAAACCCTGCTACATGGCGCCCATACGTTGTTGGCCTTATATCATGACACTTGAGTAGTATATCATTCAAACCTTAACCCCTTCATTCCCGTTTCCGGAAAACGGTGGTGTCGGAAAAACCTACCTATTTTTGAAATAGGTCTTTTCAAGCTTGAACCTATCTAAAATGGTTTCCTTGAATTACTACCCAGTTGTGCTACAAAGTAATCTTTGTTTTTTCACGTTCCTGTGCAGTCATGGCACAAGCCGTGGACATCCCGCAGCATAGTCGCATTGCGGTGCGTGATCATTTGCGGACTTATGATGTCCCTTTGGAAGGCTTGGCTGTGGTTCTGGTGGTGAGTGCGGAACATGCTTACCCATACAAACTGTTTTATTCGTGGGTGACATTTCCGGCAGTGGACGCAAATTTTGGTGTGTTCCACTCGTACACTGCGTCAGCTGTACCTGCTGAATATGCTCCGTACAGAGCACAAGAAGTACCTATTGATGTTTGGCAGCATGGAGTTTGGTTTGGTGGCGCCCTACCTGACTCTTTAAACGCTCCGAGGTTAGGCCCGTTGTCCATTCCGGGCACAAATTGGCCCGCTTTGGCTGGATTTACTCCTCACCCTAATCACGTCACTTGTAAATTAGCGGACCTTAGGCGACTTCATGTAGTCGCCATTGCTGTGATTAGACCCCTTGTGCATTACACGAGTCGTAATGTTCACGGGGGTGCCCCCAGAGGTGCAGCCCTTCCGGCAGGGCAGGCTGGTTTGAAAATCAGTCCTGTCATGGTAAATTCCGTTATGGGCAAGAAGCCCCTAGATAAGGATGATTTTCCTTTTTGGCTTGCCGAGAAATTTGACCAGCTGGAGGCGGTGATTCCTAATACGACTCCTGGTGAAAAACACCGGATTCTTAGACTTAGTTTGCCGAAAGATTTGGCCCCTGAACTTGTTGACTGTGAAACCTGGGGTAAGACTTTTGCGGCTGTCTATTTGAGGTGCTTTGGCTCCCCGTCTGTATCCAATCTGTCTACGGTCCTTAAACGTGTTCAAGATGATCACAGGCCAGAATCGGCTGTTGAGTTGGGTATGCGCCTGTGTGGCTCCTTTGATGCGGTTTGCGATCTGATCCTTGCGAATGTCAAGGGGGATGCAGTGAACTTTCAGGTGGCTAACGCTTTGGCGCTGGTTCCCAATGCCGAGAAACCCCGACAGTTAGCGAGGATAATTGTGGCGGCTTATAAAACAGTTGGTCGCAATAGTAAGGGTAATAATCCTTTTTCTACAAAGGAGAAGAAGCAGCCCCAGGGACAAGCTTCGGAAACTGACGTTCAACCCAAGTCCAAGAAACAAAATTGGCCTAAAAAACAGAATCAGGGTAAGCAACAGCAGCAACAACAAACACAGGTTTCGCGCCCTGCGTCTCCGTTGCCTGCGCAGTCGGAACGAGTTTATGATTTGCGCGACCGCGCAATGATTAAGTCACCTGAACGTTTTCAGGCT
The DNA here is from genome assembly GCF_964263255.1 of Lissotriton vulgaris. Classification (NCBI taxonomy): domain Eukaryota; kingdom Metazoa; phylum Chordata; class Amphibia; order Caudata; family Salamandridae; genus Lissotriton; species Lissotriton vulgaris. The sequence goes on from NC_141695.1 coordinate 96,623,741, forward strand.
TCTGACCAACGCTCTCCTCGTTCCTTTCAGGACTCATCGGCTCCGTCAACCGGTGGTGGAGGGGGCGGCAGGGGCCGGGTGGCCAGCAAGGACGTGGTCAGCCCCGCCCGCACAACGGTGCAGACAAGCAGGAGGGCTCTACGCCTCAGAGACCGCAGTTTGCCAAGAAGAAAGTCGCAGCCTTAACGGCGCATTGATATTCCCCAGATTGTGACAACGCGGCTTTGGAATCTGACTTGGGCTCTGACCTTGCTGGACAGCGCGGCGGAGATTACCATAGTGAGAGAGGCCCTCCGTCCACTACTGAAGGTGACAGCGACTGACTCTTATGTTGTGATTGAAACAGCTGATACAAGAGTTGCTCCCCCTGATAGACTTTTTGAAATTGTCCTGTTGATTGAAGGTGACATACAGCGTACCATTAAAGGGGTATTTTGGGAAAATCTTTCGTCTACGTATGACATTTTGCTTTCGGAGGCTGACTGGCCCCCACCTTTTGTGCTCGCAGCTCCAAGAGGGGAGGAGGTAATCCTCCCCAGTTTCGCGAATACTGTTTCGAGAGTGGAAGCGCTGCACTTTGCAGAAGAGTGGGCTCTGGTGCTTGCACCGGCTGTGTACCGCAATCAATGTGGCTGGGATAAATTGTCCCCAAACCACGAGATTCCTTTACGGTCTCAGCCGCAGCCTCAACCTCAATATCCCATATGACGTGAAGCCAAAGCTTCAGTCGCAGCGATCCTGGAACAATTGGAATATCAAGGTGTAATTGAAACGTGTGTGTCACCAATGAATAACCCCCTTTTTACTGTAAACAAGCCGGACGGCTCTTACCGTTTGGTTTTGTATTACCGGCATTTAAACTCGCATTGCCGTAACTGTGCAGTACAGAATACTCACGGCTCTGCCCTTGTAAATAGTCTTGTGCGTAAGTGGTTCAAAACCACGCTTGACATTTCCAATGGTTTTTATGCCCATTCATTGGACAGTCTAAGTTCCCAATGGACTTCTTTCACATGCGGCGGTGTCCAAAAAATGTTTCGCCGTCTCCCAATGGGCTATAAGAATAGTCCTGGAGTATTTTCCGCCCGCATTGTCTCTCTGTTGGAGAGGGTCGACCCAGATGCTTGTTCCTATGTGGATGATATCTATCTCACGGACGACGAACTTTGGGAGCATCTGTGTCGGGTGAACAGTATTATTTGTAACTTTGCAAACATGGGTTACAAGTTTAATTTTGCAAAATCGCACATTGCAGAGTACACAGTGTTGTTTCTGGGCTATGAACTAACCAATGAAGGAAAAGGCTTGGCTCCTCACTTCCTGGAGAAATGCGCACAGTTGCGCTCTCCGACAACACTGAAAAAATTACAATCTTTACTGGGCTTTTTGAATTTCGGAAGAACATACATTCCGGAATATGCCCAGTGTATCAAGCTTTTGTATGCTTTGATACAACCATCTTTTTCCAAATCATGCTAGCTGCCTGAGCATTCAGCTATTCTGCAGTCTTTGCAAGCTGATTTGCTCGCTTCTGATTACTTACAGACTCGTGATAACCAGACCAACCTGGTGATAAGAATTGTCCCGGGGACGGTAGGTTTCACGTACCTAACTTTTAATGAAGGAGATACAGTACCTATGGCTTACAAGTCACACTTGTACACTTTGGCTGAAATGCGCTTTTCCACTGTGGAGAAAGTTTTGACGGCTGTACAGATGACAATTTTCAAGGAACGTGTCCTGTCACAGGGAAAACGCATGTTGGTTGTTACCCCGTGTCCTGCCTTGGAGGCAGTTACGAAAGCCAGTGTACCTAATTCTAAAGCTTTGCACCCTCGGTGGATTCAATGGGCTGCTTCCTTGTCATCCCAGGATGTCACGTTTATTTTTTACGCCACTTTACGGTCGCAGGAGTACTTACAGTATGAATTTGTTCATCCTGCTCCTTTAGCAATGCGGCCGTTGGAGGATTTCCATTGCATCATTTACACTGATGGTTCGGCGCAGGTTGCGAATGGCTCTAAACATGCATACATTTCCGCTTGCGCCATTGTGGTCGGTGCCATGGTGAACGATGAGTTCAAGTCCAGTGTTGTGCACACGCAGACGCTTGGGGACTGCACCGCACAATTGGCAGAGCTTCGTGCTCTGATGCTTGCATTGGAGTACGCGGATCCTAGTGTGACGACTTTGATCGTAAGTGACTCTTACTACTGTGTCCGGTCTTACAATGAGAACTTGTTCTTTTGGATTCAGAATGAATTTCGTGATTCCAAAGGTAGCACAATAAAACATAAAATGATCTGGGTCCGAGTGCGGAACTCAAAGAAAAGTTGCCACTCGTGTTTGTGATTCATACTCTTGGCCATCAGCGCGTGGGAGTTCACGCTGTCGGTAATTTGCTTGCTGATGAAGCAGCGAAGTCAGCAGTATCTAAATACTTAGTTGCAGCAGTCACAAGGTCCAAAAGTAAGATAGATGATGACATCTTGGCGGCTGTTGCTGCCACTGAGAAGGGATGTAAATATCCTGCGGGGTTCCCTTCGAAGTACACATACCACTTAAGTCCCGAGAAGGTTCCTTATGTAAAAATTCCTGATGTTGGCAAACGTTTAATTCCCAACTCGGATCGCAGAGCTTCTTTGATTACAGCGGCTCATGAAGGTGTGGCGTCTGCGCATGCGGGCGTCTCAGCCACGGTAACTCAGCTACAACAGAGGTTCTGGTGGCGGGGACTGTACAAACAGACGCGCGATTATGTCCTTCAATGTGACATTTGCCAGCAGATTAAACCTTCAACTGCTGCGCGTCCGCCTCAGACACAGTTGTACATTTCTAATAAACCACTGGGGTGCGTTTATTTAGATCACTGCGGTCCTTTTTCTTCTGATACTGCATATAAGTACATCTTAAAAGCAGTTGATTCATGCACACGCTTTGTGTGGGTATGGCCCCATCGGAGCGCTGATTCACAGACTGTCATTAAGGATTTGTGAGTCTTTGTAGGGATTTTTGCCTGTGGTACCTTCCATTCGGATCAGGGTCTGGCTTTCGCCTCTAAGGCGTATAAGGATGCTATGGTTTCATTGGGGGTCCAAGTCAAATTTTCGTCTCCGTACAGACCCGAGGGAAACAGTGTAGTGGAACGAATGAACCGTGACTTAAAGCAATCTTTGACAGCTTGAGTTATAGGCACTGGCAGAAACTGGACTACACTCTGGACACCTGCGTGCTGCTGACTTGCACGCCAGAACGCTATCTCAGACAGCGCTTTGAGCATTTTAAATCGCCCGTTTTCTTCATTTGTGTTCTTTTATTTTATTTTACCCCTGATTTTAAGAGGGTTTTCCTGGCCCCTACCTGCGCTATAATTGTGATTTACACCGCTGCTTAGCGGGTCCGGGTCTGTGGGCTCCCAGCCTGATGCTCGTTCTTGGCCGCCATCTTGGGTGCGGATGCGCCGCTCTAGAGGCGCTGGACCGAGCGCTCTAGTCTTGCGGACCTCCTCCGACCGCCCTTATTAAGGCTGCTCTTTTAGTGGGTCAGTTAGGACTACACTCTGGACACCTGCGTGCTGCTGACTTGCACGCCAGAAAGCTATCTCAGACAGCGCTTTGAGCATTTTAAATCGCCCGTTTTCTTCATTTGTGTTCTTTTATTTTATTTTACCCCTGATTTTAAGAGGGTTTTCCTGGCCCCTACCTGCACTATAATTGTGATTTACACCGCTGCTTAGCGGGTCCGGGTCTGTGGGCTCCCAGCCTGATGCTCGTTCTTGGCCGCCATCTTGGGTGTGGATGCGCCGCTCTAGAGGCGCTGGACCGAGCGCTCTAGTCTTGCGGACCTCCTCCGACCGCCCTTATTAAACCTTCTCTCTAGCGCGCAGCGGTGACGCGCAGCGGTCACGCCTTCACTGCGCCTGAGTCACGCCAGAGTCCTGCCCGTCTGCGCCCGTCAGCGCTTAGGAAGTGCTAGGGCAGGGCTCTTCCGGCTGTTTTTCCCATTTTTTTTCGCTTTCCTTTTTCATTATTATGTATCTTAGATCGCAGTTGCTCTTTTTGCGCCCGATTTTGTCCCCCTGCTGTGATGCTTCTCTTCACCCTCTGTGTGGCCCCTATCGTTGCCCTGGGTGTTCCTTCTTTCTTTCTTCGCCTGTTCCGAGCTTTACATTCTGTACTGCCCCTTTAAGTGCATCGACCAACAGCTGTACCTCTCCAGTGCATGACTCCACCTTCTTTAAGGTGTGCCACCTTAATGTTAGATCATTGGTGAAGCACCATCTGGATAGCCATGATTTATTAACTGAGGAGTCTCCCGACATTCTTTTTATGTCTGAAACTTGGCTCCACGATGATGCTTCTGCTCCGATCAATCTTGCACTCCCTCCTGATTACACTATTTACACTCTTAATCGTAATTCTAGAGGAGGTGGTATAGCGGCGGCTATTAAATCCTGTTACTCATGTACTTGGAAGGCCATAGATATTGTTGGTTGTGAGAGCGCCCATTTTTCTGTTTTTGTTAATCATCATTTTACGTTCTCTGGCCTTCTTATCTATCGCCCCCCGGGCCCTGACGTAGCATTCAGGGCTGCTCTCCCTGAAGTAGTTAGCTCCTTGGCCCTTAAAACTGCCAATTTCAGCATTATTGGTGATCTCAATCTCCATTTAGATTTTCCGTACTCCTCGGCGGCCAGTAGCACTCTTGCCGACTTGGAGGCTCTTCAGCTCTCCCAACTAGTCTTACATCACACACACGTCGGTGGCCATATATTAGACCCCCTGTTTACTAACCTTACTATGGCTAAGGTATTGCCTCCGAGGCCTATGGTTTGGACGGACCATCACTTAATTGAATTCCATCTCTTGCTGAATGATCCCCCTCCCATAGCCCCCACTCCTACTACCCTCAGACGCCCTTGGAAAAAACTGAGACTGAACGACTTTCATCAACTCCTCGGCGTTTTCCCTTTGAGTTCTTTTACTGATGTGGAGTTGGGCTATGATTTCTTCTGTAACTGGCTTACTAAAGCCTTGGATAAGTTGATCCCTTTTGCTGAGAGCAATCAGCGGCGTACTCATTCCAGCCCTTGGTATGATGATTCACTTCGGCTCCTAAAAAAATCTTGTAAAAAAGCTGAAAGAGCCTGGCGTAAATCATACCAACCTGCAGTAAAAATCAAATCAGGTTCTCCCAAGGATCCACTACGACCCGCTCAATTTAGAGAATCTGCGTCCTTCTGTTTCCCTCCATTATGTGAGCTTATTAACTTATCCTTAACCTCTGGCTCTGTCCCTAGCACTTGGAAACAGGCCCAGGTGATTCCAGTCTTAACAAAACCTGCTTTGGACCCACAAAAATTGGAGAATTATCGTCCAATTTCTCTCCTCCCGTGGGCAGCTAAATTGACCGAGGGCCACGTCAACACCATCCTAGCTAACCATCTCCATTCTGCAAATATTTTAGATCCATCGCAGAATGGCTTTAGGCCCGGTCACAGTACCGAGACTGCGCTTCTCGCTATGGCTGAACATCTTCGCCTATTGATGGATTCTGGTCACACTGCGGCACTAGTTCTTCTTGATCTTAGTGCCGCGTTCGACACTGTTTCCCACGCTATTTTACTTCAGCGTTTGGTAGAGGCTGGTGTCGACAATGTGGCGCTTGAGTGGTTATGATCTTTTCTATCTGGTCGCACCTTCAAGGTTGCCACTCCACCCTTTGAATCCAAACCATATGCGATTGCCCAGGGAGTCCCGCAGGGCTCTGCCCTTAGCCCCACCTTGTTCAATCTTTACGTGCAGCCGCTGGCTGCTGTCGCCAAGCGTGGGAACCTGACTATGGTGTCCTACGCTGACGACAAGCAGCTGGCGGTTGCCATAAGTGGGGCCTCTGACCTTGAGGCTGCTAGATTCCGGGAGGGGCTTATTTCCGTGGCACGCTGGATGACCGATAATTTTCTTCAACTGAACGCCAAGAAAACCGAGGTGCTCATTGTTGGGAATCAGAGCCAGTTATGGGGCGAAAACTAGTGGCCATCCGAGCTTGGTCCTACCCCTATCTCAGTTACTGAGGTCAAAAATCTTGGGGTTTGGTTCGATTCCAAGCTCAGTTTCTCCACCCATACAAAAAAGGTTGCTGCCACGTGTTTTGGGACTCTGCGTCAGCTTCGATCCATCTTTAAATTTTTTGACGCGTCTACTAGACAGCTCATTGTTCAAGCAATGATTCTGTCCAAATTGGATTATGCTAGCTCTCTTCTTCTGGGAGCCAATCAGGCTGAACTTTCTCGACTCCAACGAGTCCAGAATGCCGCCGCCAGGGCTCTGGTTGGCTTCCCCAGATTTTGTTCAGCCAAAAATATCATTCACAAGCTTCATTGGCTCCCTGTTATTCGGAGGATCAAGTTTAAATCCCTCTGTTTATCGTTTAAAATCCTCAAACATTCTTCCCCCCAGATCTTGGAGCACCTCATTTCTTCCTACGTTCCAGCACGGTCGTTGAGGTCCTCGGGTCTTCACTTGGCTATTGTGCCGCGCTTTAAAAGATCTAGGATTGGCGGCCGCTCTTTTAGAGTGCTGGCTGCCAAGTTATGGAATTCCCTTCCTGTCCATATTCGTGCCATTGATGGACTTCTGCCATTCAGGAAGGCTGTCAAGACTTTCCTTTTCCCCCCTGTCCCTTAGTTCTGTTGTGTTTAGGTCTGTTATCGCTTTGTCCGGTTTTCTGGTCTGCTAGCGCCAGGACGCCTCTTTGCGGGGGCATCTGTGCGCTCTACAAATCCCACTAACATAACATAACATAACCTCAATGGCGTGCAGCGTGCGCTTAATAACCTCCCTAGAAGGTCTCTGGGTGGGCAGACCCCATACGAAATGCTCTTTGGTATCAAGATGTACGTCCCTGACCTCGACGGTCTAGACTGCAAGGCCCAGGCCTTTGACGTAGATGAACATTGCAATGTTTTACAGGATCTACAAAAGACCAGAGACAGTCTAGCAAAGGAACATTTGCTCTCCACATCGGATGATGCGTTGCAGATCCCGTTAGTTGGCTGGCTACCCCAAGTTGGAGAACTGGTTCGAGAGAAGATCGATAACAAGAAAGAGTTTGGTCCCTCATATCGTGCACCGGTTCGAGTTCTTGGAGTGAAGGGCACGAGAACAGTCATATTACCACCACTTCCGGGTCGTAAGGAAAACAGATTTATCTCTATTGACAATGTCAAGACACACAGGGTGGCCGATTCTTCATAGCATGACACCGGCTGTATCCTGTCCTTCCATGGTGAGGCATTCTGTGCTGGCTATTACTTCTGGTGCAGAACCGGAGGTGTCCCTCAAGATGCCTGCTATATCCAGTCCTTTATTAAATACTATTCCTGTTACTAACATTGATGAGCTGAACTATACCTATCATGCTGATTTATCCATGCAAGGTTTGCAGACTCGTTTGGCCGACCAGTCCAGATTCTCTTTTGACTCTAATTCGGAACTTTCAAAGAAACCCTCAACTATTGCAAAATATGCCACTCTATTTAAAAACATTTTTTAATTCCCCCTTAGACATACATTTGGTTCATTTTATTCTCATTTTACCTTTTTATGTCGATTGGTTTTGTGTTTTCAATTTTCCGCCTGATCGATGGCCACTATGTCAAAGAAAGAACAGAAATTCGGTACCTTAATGGAACATTGGCCCCTCTTTCCTCTTCACATTCAGCACACAGACTGAAACGAGACTTGAATACAGTCAACATTACTGCTTGGCCTGTCTTTGATGGGATTGTGTGGGATGCGGTTAGATTTCAGATACATGGGCCCACTGAAGTGATTAATGTTCCGAATGTGCTTAGAGTAAACATGGGGGATGTGATTAAACAAAATATACGTTCTGATGATTGGGATATTCAGGCCGTAGAAGCATTATTCTCTGATTTAAAATATTATGCAGCTTTTGATGCTGAGGATTTATATTTAGATTCTGTTAATTATGGTGATTTGTTTTGCTTCCAACATTATGGTAATCATTTTCTGCATAAGACGAATTCCATGAGGGTTGCTGTGAATTACACACAGTGGGAACACTGCCCAGCTCTAATAGGAGGCAGCTCCAGTACATTTCTGAAAAAATACACTTATTTTACAGACTTTAATCAATCAAATCCTGAGTCATTTTATTTTAAAATGACACAAAAGCCCATGTCCAAAGTTAGACTTACCGATACAAAATTGCTGTATTCGAAGTCCTTTCTAGACAAATTAGCTGTAGATGGCTACGAGTTCTGGAAAGGAACAATTGACCTTAAATCGGTTTGGGGTACCAAAGATTGGCAGGTACAAGGCACTGAGGCTTTGCACCGTGCATGTCTCATCCCGAATCACATGTTGTTTCTAAATTCTACTATTTCCCAAACAACATGCTTTGGATTGGCTACTTCTAAAAAATTAAATACACCAATTATCCCCAAATTGGAAGAATATTCAGGTTGGGGTAATTTTACTGATTTGTCTATTTGTGAGTTACAAACTCTATTACACAATTCATCCTTTAATGTATCCAGTTTGGATCCGAAGGGTTGGCTGATGTGGCAAAGAAGTGCTGATTCTTGCCAACGTCGTTTTCTGGGTTTGGCTGATGGGTTCACACAAGTCAGACCTGATCCCCGTTTTGAAACTGATTATACTGTCACCACTTACTCTGTGGGGAAACTGTGTCAGAATTGGTTACAACATTCCACTTTAGCTGCAGTTAAACTACATCTGTCTCAGTTGACTGATAATGTGGATTTAAATGATTTTATAAAAGGCCCGGCTAAGGGTAGGTCTAAACGGTGTATTTATGCAGTTTACAATGAAATTTGGAAATTTTCACAAATTGAGGCTGCTAAGCGCCTAAGGGCGATTGACCAAGCAAATTTGGAAAAAGTGCTTGCAGTTGTCGATAACAGTATTAACATGCTTTCTTCCCAAATTTACACGTTGAACAATATTGTCTCTTCTGTGGTTGACATTGTGAATGATGAGGTGTCTGTATTGTACCATGGACAAAATCAATTGCGTTCTGTGATGCAGTTTGCATGGACATTACAGACTCTGAAGGCGGGTCGCGTGCCCTGGAGTTACATGAACGTGTCATCCCTATTTGCCCCATTTAATTTGACTGACAAGCAGCGCATGCTTTCCATGCGAGATGCATCATTTTCTATGTTACACATTGAAAAGTTAGAATCTTTGCCCTTTTCTGTTGCTGAGGCAGCTGCTGCTACATGGCTTATCCATGGTGTTATTACGTTACCATTTTCTTTGTACAAATTTACTAATTGTATGCGGTATATTGCAATAGGGCGATATGAACCACCAGGCAGTGCTTTCCTCCATGAAGCATAGTCTTTACCATACACGTACAGATGCCTGAAGGATGGAAAGGAAGTGAATCTGAATGGTGAAGAATGCACACAGTCGCCTGACCGTTCACTGATATGCAGACACATCCAGTTACATGGTTCTTGTAATCAGGACCGGCTTAATTTAGCCTGTGTTTTGAAAGGGACACCAGTTCCTGCAATAGTTCCCACATTCACTTTATTGACAAACGGTAGTTATTTACTTTTGAATAACGAGGAGTGTTGTGGGTTAATGGTCGGTATCGCCTATGTGGTTACTGTATCAGAACGTGTGGTGTGTTGCAAGAACATGTTATTTCCACCCACGCATGGGAATTCAGATGTTTCCATCTGGCCGCGCATCCCAACCTTGAAAGCGGAGTTCAATGGTATGAGCAGAATAAGGGCTCTTTTGTCTCAAAAGGAAGTGGCCCTGAGCTCGGCCCGTGAAACTTATGTCCTTCACATAGCTAACACACGCACAGAGGTGCAGGCACTTTTAAATACTGACTTGCCGTTTCATTTCTGTGAATTAGTTCATCAAATCTTTAATGCCTCCTCCACGTCTGGCTTAGCTCATTTTTTTAAATTGGTTAGCAGTGGTCTCGTGACTACATTTGAAAAGATTTTTGGTGTCATCCCCGCTTTCTTCCATTCAATATTTTTGAGTTTGTTTGGCGGATTCCCTGTTTTGCTGGCTTTAGCTGCAGGCGTTTTGATATTATTCTGCTTCCTAAAACATGGATGCCCATCCTGCGCAAGAAGCCGCTCAGCTCCTTCTGACACTGTTTCGCAACCGGATGCTTGATTACTATGGCACCCTGCCGCTTGCGACCTTAAGCACGGCATTTGGATTATCATTTCGATTTTCCTATTTCACATGTGTCCAGCCTGTGTTTCATTGCCTGAGCTGCGATTTTGACTGGGCCATTGATTTGTGTCTCTGCTTGCCGTTATCTCCTGAAGTTGACTTTAATCACCTGATGAGCCCCGTAGTTGCTCACGAGTTGGTTTGTTCTGGCGAAAGGATTATGGCCTTGGCAGCGATGCATGGACTAATGGGTCAGTGGGACATCCCCGCAGCGGCGCATGAGTTTCTGGCACATAGCGTTCTTGAGAACCCACCGAGTTGTCCTCTGATGTTGCTAGAGGGTCCGGTGCTGGAGGAGCACGTATGTTCTTTCCCATTGCCTAATTGGATGGCTGAGCTGTTTTCGGATGATGACAGTGATTTCATGTTGGAAGCTATTGCTACCTATTTTGCATATTCTATCCACCCATGAGTGGTTTGGAGACTTTGACTATACTGGCACGTGACTTTTTAGTAATTCTGAATGGTGCCTTTCCTCTTACAGACATTCGACTTTATATGTTCTAGGCCTATGATTTTATATTTGGCCTCAAGTCCGAGACATTTATTACATTTTGTTTGGCCACTATAGGCATTCATACATATTTTCGTATTTTTATTTTTTATATACATCTACATACATTTAGCTTGGCTCAATATTGTTGAACTCTGCTTTCATGTTATGCCTTTGTTATATTATTGGCTTGTTTTTGACCGTCCTCGGATCATTGGGGGGGTGTCATATAGTTACTGCTTTTCTATATATTGTGTTAAGTTAGCATGAGTTTATTAAATGTTTAAACGACATATTTTCCTTCGGCTTCAGTTTGCACATGACACATAATTGTTATTATAGCTTTCAACCTAGACGAAAGATGTGATTTATTTGAGAATAATATGTTTTTGCTCTGATATCAGTTGTGCTTGGTACACTTGGTACACTGTCTGCACACTGAGAGCTGATCCCTCTAAGAATAACCTAACACAAGGTTGCTGAGAGGCCTGATCCTCGCACCACATTAGACATAACACAAATAAAGTTGCTGCAAACATTGGGCTCTACGCGGGTTTAAGATAGAGTTACTGAGAATGCAAAAACACACTTGATGGTGCTTCGCATGCAGAGAGCTGGGAGCTGATGATGTGATCTTCTCCTACTGACATTTAGAAGTATGGGCCCACCCTGCTAAAACCCAAATGAGACCTTCTTAGATATAATATAGTATGCTAAATAGGGTGCGCGAAATATAGGTGATACAGATTTCTATTGATTTTTTCATTATAATATGCTATCACCGTTCGCTTACTATGGATTAGTGACTATGCTGACAACTCTGATTTTTATAATATGTATTCTGGTATTATATAAGATACTGCGTTTAAGAACCTTGCATTGAAAAATAAATATTTCAAACTTGCACGTGTCTTCTTTTACTCCCCGTTCTGGTTTGAAATGATTATATAGCGAAAGAGTGTTCATGTGTTCCACGATACCTGAGGTAACCCAAGTTCATGTTCTGCTTTGTCTAAGTCATTGGGAGTTTGTTATGACCAATGAGACACTGTACCTAGTTCGGTAAGGGGATTTTGGATACTAAGGTGAGTTTTGGGTCACCCTAATTCACCGAGGTTCTAGATCTCTGTGCACAGTTCATTGGGAGAACGGAAACTCTGCCGCAGCTTTTATTTAATATTGTCATACAAAACAGGCAATATCTATTTTCAAACCAGTCGTTCATGCCTCCTCATTTGGAGTTCCTGTCCAACCCTTATCCTTCTCAGCACAGCCCTTTTATGACAGCGCACTAATCTAATGCCCCTTCTCAGCAGGTCTAACGCTTCTTTTAACGCCTCTAGCCTACATCTTGCTGCCGAGTAATGTGGGCGGCCCTCATGCCTGCCCCGGGCTGCATGTGGATGACTCCTCTACACATTACCCTTGGAATGAGGAATTACTGTGCAGACTCGGAATTAGGAATGCTTTATTTATGGCAGTGAACAATACACTCCTGACTCTTATCCAAACTGCAGGTGGTACAATTAAGCTGCCTACATTGTTTGTAACCTCCCAGCAGGCTCTCTTGCCCCAATCCTCAGAGCCCTTCACTGGTGTCTGATCAGAAAGCGCATTGTTTTCATAATATGCTGTTTTTGCCCACAAAGCTCTGATGGGTAAATCTCCTTTTCATCTGAAAGACAAATTACACTCTCATTGTCTCACTTGTACGCGACAAGACGGTTCCGACCACTCCTCGCATTCGTACATGGAGATATGGTGGCTGAGCATTCTCCTAAACTGCCCACATGGCGTGGAAGCAGCTTCCTTTCTATCTGCACTGCTGCTTTGATTTTACCAAATTAAGCAAGCATTGGCATAGCCAATAGGTCTCGCTTTTGGAACCTTATAAGTAATCAGTTATGCAGCACAATATCCTTGGTGCAACAACATCAGCTGTTGCATGGCTAAACCTTGTACCTTATAAGTGTTTAGCCATGCAACAGTTGATGTTGTTGCACCAAACATATTGTGCTGCATAACTAAATACTTATAAGGTCCCAAAAGCGAGACCTATTGGCTATGCCAATGCTTGTTTTAAAGAGCTGTGTATGATGATCCATCTGCTGCAGTTTCTATGTGTCGTTTATTCTATTGACATAGGTTCTAATTTAAGCGTGTGGGCACAGTTATACTTTAGAATATATTGAGAAATACGAAAATATTTCCTCAGTATGTGCTAAATAGTCCATCTCGACATTTCTTAGCCAGTTTTGAGAACAGAAACCATGGATAGACCTTAATTCTGCATTGGATGTAAATGCACAGTGGTTTATACAAACAAATCAGCATTGCAAGTCTGTTCCAATATCACACTGATCTCTCAATGTTTCACTCCACAAGTTCACCAAGTAATATTGGCATTTGCCCAGGGAACTAGCTCAAGAGCTCTACAGCCTACAATAGAGGAAAGCTTGAGGTAATACAGCCTGGCACCTCATTCTAATCCCTGAGACTTGCAGGAAGGAGGGAACATTGCACAAGGAAAAAACGTACCCTGTGGTATCAGTATTTGGCAAGGTCAATCAATCAATCAGGAGTTTGTTAAAGCGCGACTACTCACCCGTGAGGGTCTCAAGGCGCTAGGGGTGGGGGGGAGGGGGGTGCAGGTTCCATTCCATCAAGGAGGGGGTCTGTCGAAGAGCCAGGTTTTGAGGTTTCTTGCGAAGATGGGGAGCGATGTTGTCTGTCTGAGGTGGAGCGGAAGGGCGTTCCATGCTTTGGCCGCGAGGATGGAGAAGGAGCGGCCTCCTGATCTGGTCTTTCTGGTGCGAGGGACCACGACGTAGGAAAGCTGGGCTGATCGTAGGGTCCTTTGAGGTGCGTGGAATTTGAGTCGGCTGTTCAGGTATGCTGGTCCGGTGCCGTGGAGGGCCTTGTGTGCATGGGTGAGCATCTTAAAGGTGATTCTCGCCTCGACGGGGAGCCAGTGGAGTGTGCGCAGGTGCTGGGAGATGTGTCAGTGTTTTGGCAGGTTGAGGACCAGTCTTGCGGTGGCGTTCTGGATGTTCTGTAGCTTGCGGATGAGGTTTTTGTTTATTCTGGCGTAGAGTGCGTTGCCGTAGTCGAGTCTGCTGGTGACCAGGGCGTGAGTGACTGTCTTTCGGTGTTCGAAGGGGATCCATTTGAAGGTCTTACGAAGGAGGCGGAGGGTGTGGAAGCAGGAAGATGAGACAGAGTTGATCTGGCGGTCCATTTTGAGCTCGGAGTCCAGGATGATTCCCAGGTTGCGAGCGTGGTCTGTGGGGGTTGGTGGGTTTCCGAAGGCGGTGGGCCACCAGATGTCGCTCCAGGCGTCAGGGTTTGGGCCCATGATGAGTACTTCTGTTTTGTTGGTGTTTAGTTGTAGGCAGCTGTTTTTCATCCATTTGGTGACGGCTTCCATGCTTCTCGAAAGTTGCATCTGGCGGTGTTGGGCTTGTTGGATAGGGAGAGGATGAGCTGGGTGTTGTCTGCGTATGACACGATGTTGAGTCCGTAGGTTCTGACGATGGGGGCAAGTGGAGGCATGTAGACGTTGAAGAGCGTCGGGCTGGGGGAGGAGCCCTGGGGGACTCCGCAGGTGGTAGGTGTGGGGTCCAAGAGGAAAGGGGGAAGTCTGACCCGCTGCGTCCTGCCGGAGAGGAAGGAGCAGATCCAGTCGAGGGCCTTGTCCTGGATTCCTGCATCGTAGAGTCTGCGTATTATGTAAATGTAAATGTGTGTGTCTTGTAAAGCGCACTGCTACCCGGAGGTGTCCTGGCGCTATAGACCGCTGGGGAACCCGTCCTGGCTTTCCCTGTGAGATGTTCCCTCCTGGGTATCTCCAAGGTGAAACCAGGCATCCCCGGCGTTTGCGGGGGGCCGTTGTGGAGATGAGGCAAGCTAATGCCCAGAGTTGCCGAGAGTGATCCCTGGTTAGAGTAGGCACCGAGGCGAGAATTATCAAGTCCGCTGACCCTGGTTCACAACCCTGCCGCGATTGAACCCTGGTCCCGGGCCGTCCTCTGCTTCCGGGTCTGCCGCCTCTAACCAGTGAGCCACACCACGGTGGGAGACTGTGTCGAACGCCGCTGATAGGTCGAGGAGGATGAGTGCTACTGTTTCTCCTTTGTCCAGTAAGGTGCGGATGTCGTCTGTTGCAGCGAGGAGGGCGGTTTCCGTACTGTGGTTTTTTCTGAAGCCGGATTGGGAGGAGTCGAGGATGTTGTGTTCATCAATGAATGTGGCGAGTTGGCTGTTGATGGCTTTCTCGATGACTTTCGCTGGGAACGGGAGCAGGGAGATGGGTCTGTAGTTTTTGAGGTCGGTGGGGTCCGCTGAGGGTTTCTTCAGGAGGGGGTTGACCTCGCCGTGTTTCCAGTCGTCGGGGAACGAGGCGGTCGCCAGGGAGCGGTTGATGGTGTGGCAGAGCATGGGTGCGATGGTGTTGGCGGCTCTGTTGAAGATGTGGTGGGGGCAGGGGTCCGTGGGGCCCCTGAGTGGATTGACTTCATTGTCTTCAGTGTGTCTTCGGTGGTGAGGGCTGTCCAGTCATCAATCGCTGGTTTCCGGGTGTCGGGGGTGGTTGGTGAGGGTTCAGTGTGTTGGTTGTCTTCGTCAAAGTTGTCGTAGATGCTCTTGATTTTGTGGTGGAAAAAGATGCTGAGTTTGTGGCAGAGGTCTTGTGAGGGAGGGATGTCGGTAGACTCGCTGGTGGGTTGGGTGAACTCCTTGATGATGCTGAAGAGTTCCTTGCTGTTGTGTGCGTGGGTGGAGATTCTGTCTTCAATCGCTTTTTTCCTCGTTTCTCTGATGAGTTGATGATGGGTGTTGGTGGCGGCTCTGAAGTTGTTGTGGGCTTCTGTGGATTTGGTGTTGCTCCAGGTCTTTTCGAGGCGGCGGCATGTGCGCCTGGACTCTCGAAGTTCGGTGGTAAACCATCTGGCTTTCTTGGCACGGGTATTGTTGTTTTTCTTGAGGGGGGCTATGGTGTTGGCGCTGTCCGAGATCCATCTATGCAGGGTTCGGGCTGCAGTGTTGGGGTCGTCGTTTTCCGCGATGGTTGGGGTGGAGTTGTTGAGTGAGGAGGTGAGCTGGTCATCGGTGATTTTGGTCCAGTTTCTTTGTGGAAGCAGGTGCTGGTGTCTGTGGATGGTGGGTGTTCTGAAGGTGAAGTGGACGCAACGATGGTCGGTCCATGGGAGTTCGGTGGTGTGGCTGAAGGTGATGGAGTTTCCTGTTGTGAAGAGGGGGTCGAGGGTGTGTCCTGCTGAGTGCGTGGGCTCGGTCACTATTTGGCGGAGTCCCATGTTGAGGAGGCATGTGGTGTTGGGGTCCAGTTGATTGTCGAGGTGGAAGTTGAGGTCTCACAGCAGGGTGTAGTTGGTGGATGCGATGGCCTGTGGGGAGATAATGTCCGTGATGGAGTTGGCAAAGGGTCCGCGGGGTCCAGGGGGTCGGTAGATGAGGGTTCCTCGGAGGGCGGCGGTTGGGCTGGCCAGTATTTTGAAGTGAAGGTGTTCCATCAGTTTTGTGATTCGTCAGGGAGTGTGTTCAGGCGGTGGCTGGATTTGTGGACGATGGCCATTCCTCCTCCTGGGTGGGCTGGGCGGTCCTTCCTGGAGATCTTGTATCCTTGGGGGATGGCGATGGCGATGTCCGGTCCCGAGGTAGTGTTGGTCCAGGTTTCGGTGAAGAATGCTACATCTGGGGTGGTGCTGTCGAGGAGGTCCCAGATTTCTGTGGTGTGTTTGTGGAGGGATCGGACGTTGAGGAGCATTGCAGGGTCTTCGGTTCGGTTGTGCTCTTGTGGACGGGTTGTGCTGGATCCGTGTTCTTGGCGGTGCTGCAGGTGTGCCGGAAGCGGTGACAGCTGAAGGGTCCATGGGTGTCGGCTGGTGATGCTAGCTTGCAGTTGTTGTTGCAGCCTGGGTTGAGTGCGTAGAGTGCTGCTGGGTCGTAGCGTTTGCGGGGTGGAGGTCTAGGGTTCCTGGTGCTGGTCGCGGATGGGTCGCAGATGGGCGCAGACGTGCTTGCCTTTGACGCGCCTTCGGTGCACCAGTGGCGCGCCCGCAGCCTGCGGCCGCTGCGCGGCCCGCAGTGGCCGCCATTAAGTAGGGGTCGGGGAGGGCTAGACAGCTGGGAGGCGGGGAGGGGAGCTGGATTGGACCGGTCGCGCTGGGGGGGGAGGGGCCGAGGGGGCAGCAGCGGCGGGGAAAGGTAAAGGGAGGAAAGAAGGGATAAAGAAAAAAGGCAAAATAAGCAGAAATAAGGCACAAAAGAGCAGAGATGCAGAAAAGAGCAGAAAGGTGAAAGGTAGAAAGGGTAGAAAAACGAGTGAAAACGAGTGAAGGAGCAGAGGGAGGGAAAGGGAAAATGGGCAGAAATAAGGCACAAAAGAGCAGAGGTGCAGAAAGGTGAAAGATAGAAAGGGGAGGAAAACGAGTGAAAACGAGTGAAGGAGCAGAGGAAGAGAAAGGGAAAATGGGCAGAAATAAGGCGCAAAAGAGCAGAGGTGCAGAAAGGTGAAAGATAGAAAAGGGAGAAAAATGAGTGAAGTAGCAGAAAGAAAGAAAGGAGACAAGGTCCACTGGACCACCAGGGATGAGGCGCAGGGAAACCTGCGGGTGGAGGAGGGCCTCGATCACCAACACTCAAGAGTGCAGGGGCAAGGTGACATTACTGCACAACACAATTCAGAATGCCAACTTAAGTGTCCAGCTTTTCCTGTGTAAACACAGAGTAAATGGAACATTTATAGATGCTGTTTTGCACATTTTTGATTATGAGCATTTTGACAGTATCAATCAATCAATCAATCATATCACTTGTAAAGCATGCTACCTACCCATGAGGGTCACAAGGCGCTGCGGGGGGGGGGGGGGGGGTTGCTTCTACTGCTCGAAGGCCAGCAGGTCTTGGGTTTGCCGTAGGTGGGTGGGGAGGGTGTACCAGGTATTGGCAGCGAGGTGGGAGAAAGATCTGCCGCCGGCAGTCGTTCTTTAGATGCGGGGAACTGTGGCGAGGGCAAGGCCGGTGGAGCGGAGCTGGCGGGTGGGGGTGTAGAAACTGAGTTGTCTGTTGAGGTATGCTGGTCCGGTGTTGTGGAGTGCTATGGGCGCGTGGGTGAGGAGCTTGAAGGTTATCCTCTTGTTGACGGAGAGCCAGTGCAGGTCTCTCAGATGGGGTGTGATGAGGCTGCGGCGGGGGATGTCGAGGATCAGGCTTGCAGAGGCATTCTAGATGTGTTGCAGCCATCTCAGGAGCTTGGCCGAAGTTTCTGCGTAGAGGGTGTTTCCGTAGTCCAACCTGCTGGTGACAAGGGACTGGGTGACTGTTCTTCTCATTTCGGTGGGTATCCACTTGTAGATCCAGTGGAGCATGTGGAGGGCGTTGAAGCAGGAGGAGGAGACCGCATTGGCCTGCTTAGTCATGAAGAGGGTGGAGTCGAGGATGACCCCTAGGTTGCGTTCATGGTCGATGGGTGTTGAAGCTGTTCCCAGTGTTGTCGGCCACCAGGAATCATCCCAGGCTGAAGGGGTGGCGCCGGCGATGAGGACATCCGTCTTTTCTGAGTTCAGCTTCAGTCGGCTGTTCCTCATCCATTCAGCTACAGCCTTCAATCCTTTGTGGAGGTTGGTTTTGGCGGTGTGAGGGAGAGAATCAGCTGGGTGTCATCGGCGTAGGAGATAATGTTGAGGTCGTGCTGTCGGGTGACGTGGGCGAGGGGTGCCATGAGAATGTTGAACAGCGTCGGGCTTAGGGATGTGCCCTGGGGTACGCCGCAGGTGATCTCCCTGGCATTGGAGCGGAAGGGGGGGAGGCAGACGCTCTGTGTTCTGATGAATAGGAAGGATGTGGTCCAGTCCAGGGCCTTCTCTTGGATCCCGGTGTCGAAGGCAGCTGACAGGTCCAGGAGGATGAGGGCTGCTGTTTCTCTGTTGTCTGGCAGGGTCCTGATTACATTGGTTGCGGCGATGAGGGAGGTTTTGGTGCTATGGTTGCTGCAGAATCCAGACTGGGACGGGTCCAGGATGCTGTTCTCCTTGAGGTGTTTAGGAAAGACAAAGGTATCATGCTACAAAAAACAGTGGTCCCTACTCGTGGACACAATGGTATACTGAGCTAATAATCACACACCTGATAAGTGTTATGTCTTTTGTCCAGCCGGACAAGGAATTTATTCAACAATTTTCTTAATAAAACTGAATGAACACATTATTAACAAGTGGGCACAGCCGTGACCCACAACATTCAGACAAAACAACAAACAGAATAGTAAAAGGAGCAAAGCAAAAATATGTCTGTGTAATTGTAGTCAGTGTTACAGACAGAGATTGTTATAACCACACCATTGCATTTCACAATATTTTAAATGTCATATTGCATAAGGGTTTTTTTTGGTCGACGACGTTTCGATGCCTAAGATAAATGAGGGACATCATCATCAGGACAAAAATATAGTCATTGTTGTCTTTAAATATTACACTGCCTTTTAACGCAATTGCGTATTACAACAGGCAAATCATCGGATCAGCAGAAACCATGAACATAGGAGCAATCGGTACTGCCTTATCCAGCGTGAAGAGTCGTCTGGATCGGGAGCATAATAGCTCGGTATGCAGAAGTCGGCAGCGCTGTGGCGGATGGTGGGGTTCTGGTGTTGCTCCTTTTACCATTCTGTTCATTGTTTTGTCTGAATGTTGTGGGTCACGGCTGTGCCCACTTGTTATTAATATGTTCATTCAGTTTTATTAAGAAAATTGTTAAATAAATTCCTTGGCTGGCTGGACAAAAGACATAACACTTATCAGGTGTGTGATTATTAGCTCAGTATACTATTGTGTCCACGAGTAGGGACCAGTGTTTTTTGTAGCACGTTCTCCTTGAGGTAGCAGGTCAGTTGTTTGTTGACAGTAGATCTTTTCTACTTTAGTCCGACTACTCTGTTCATCTGTGTGTTCTGATTGTCACCTAATTGGATAAAAGCCTTGTGTTAGCAAAGTATAAACCACAAAGGAGTTCTTTGAAGCCAGTTTGTCTAGATTTGCAATAGTCATCAATGAATAAAGGGACAAAGAGTAAGAAAATTATCTGACCTTCTCATCTTTTCATCTGTTAGGGTTTGCAGCTTGAAGAGCTGGTTTTATTTGCTTTGGGCAGAAAAAGAAATAATGTGTTTTTATTGTTTGGATGGTCCTACACTGTGGTGTTGGGAATTCCCAACATTGGCACAGTGAAGGGTGTTTTCATTGGAACACACCCACGGAACAAAAAGTGATAGTATGCTTTGCAATGGTGTAATTAGAATAATAATATGCACTGGGGCAGTAAGTAAGAAACAGTGATGATGTCTCAGTTCCTATTTACTCCAGCAGCCTTAGACTGTGAAATAAAAAACTTGTTGCGAGGCATGCAGCATAGTGTTCACCCACACCGCCTCCCCAATATGTAGGTGTGCCTCTTCCCTATTCCCCACCCCCTGGGCTCCTCAACAGGTTTCCATTCTCCTCTAAGGAGCGGGTCCATATATGGTGACTGATCCCTCTCAGGTGGGTGGTGGCAGGCAGCAACGCGTAGGCCTCTGCAGACCTGGCAGTCCTAACATTCGGACTGTGCAGTGGCATGTGACAGAAGACAACATTGGTGATTTGCCAAGTGCATGCTTGAGCACCACTCCTGCTGTGAGGTTACCATCTCTGCTGCACTTTCAGTCCTCCATGGAGCTGGCACTATGAAGGGACAAATGCCCAGATCAGAACAGTTTCAGGTGGTATAATACCCCAGTAGCCATTAGGTAGTCCATCTGGTGAACTGGAGACCCACTAGCCTTTCTCAAAAACCAAACTACGAACACTTGTGGCCACATCTACCATAACTATACTGCTGGTATGCTGCCTGCAGGGGAGGGCGATTGCCATATCCAACTGAGAAAGACCGCAGAGTTGTGGGGATAAGGCTTGAGCTCATGTCCATGGATCACAGAGGATAGGTTCATCCATGGTCGCTATGGCATCCATCCAAGCCCTTGAGTCCTTTATCATGACTGGGCCTCCATCTGCACAGGCTGCAAGATGAAAACTGTGCTTTGGGCGCTTAGAAATGTTCTTTGCAGCAATGGCAGAAAAAGACCAGAAAAGGGCCATGTTGCTTTACCTAGCAGGTGAGAAAATCTACCATATCTCCAGAAACGTTGTAGAAGTCAGACCACCCTTCACATATGCTATACTAAAGTGTACCCTTAACTATTTAATGCTGATGAACAATCTTGATTACAAGTGATTTCCACTGCATCAAGCCAGCACACAATGAACCAGTGGCTCATTTTACCCGCCAATCAGTGAAATGAACAGCTCATGTACTCACCCAGGCGAGATGGATGAAATAAGAGCCCAGTTCATACAGGGTTGTGCATCAGCTATATTAAGTATATAAATTCTACTAGACACAGGAAAGTCCATGATGGACATCCTTTTATCAAGACACTTCAAAGAACTCTCTAAAGGCATGGTTTCCTAATATGGCAGCATTATTGAAGACGCCAATAAAGATAGAACCCGTCAACCAAGTGTCTCAGGGGCTGGCACCAGGAAAAAGAGACATACACAAGGCACAGCTACCTTGCAGGACCTGCAAATGGTGCAGCAATCTCTTCCTACACCCAGGGGAGTGCCCTGTAGTAGGTTAGATCTGTTTTGTGTCCAGTAAACTGAATCACTACACCAAGGAGTCCCTCATCTTGCAGAAAAGCACAAAAAAGGTGGTGGCTACAATGGAACCCCCTCCCAACACACAACAGAAGGCAGCAGGGATAAAAGGCTCTCTAATTTTCATTCAGACTATAAAGCTGTTCTACATTGGCGAGGACCACCGTGAAATGCCCGGTGCAAGTGGAACAACACACCCTCTCAGCTATTATTGATACTGGGGTGTCTATAAACATCATGAAACAAGAATTCTTTCAGACTGTAGGAAAAAAAACTTTAGACAATCTGTGTGTGAGTTATGCCAGTTGTAGTACTGAACACCTCATGCTAGCAGGCTTATCTGCAACAAACATCAGCCATGAAGGACACTCTACTACTGCTAAAATATACACCACCAAAGAAGATAAAAACATGCTGCTTTGTTGTCAGAGTGTATAAAGACTTCAACTAATACAGTTTGAACTTAGCGTACACATGTTAAAAATGGACTTGCCGTTGGAAGAATACCAGACCCCGTTTTACAAAATGCTGTGCTAAAGAAGGGACGATGGTGCAGCTTTACGTCAGCTGCTCTAACCAGCAGAAGCCCTGTATCACCACTAGTGGCCTTCAATCTCATGCCTAAAGTGGAGCAAAAGTTGACAAATTTGGAAGCAGCCAACATCATTGAACGATTGAACGATTGAGAGGTCCCACCCTGCGGGTGTCCCCAATTGTGTTGATCCAAAAACAGAAGCAGCAAGATGAGGTAAGGATATGTGTGTACATGCACCTCCCCAATCTAGCCACCAAGAGGGAGAGACTCCTTACCCTGACAGTCAATGATATCTTGAATGTGGTCACAGGGTACTGTTTATTTTAGAATATGGACCTCAGGTCAGAGTATCATCAACTCATTCCAGCCCCAGAGATGCATTATGTAACTCCATTTTCAACTTAACTGGGAATCTGGTGTTACTGCCTTAAAATCTCTCATTGAGGAAATAATTAACTAATCCTCTTACAAAATGTGCAGCATAATTAGTTTTTTCTTGTCACATAATTTACTTTACCCTGCCGCATTATTTGGCCCTCCCCTAATTCCAGTGACCCTGTCTATAAACCACTGCAGATAAACCCATGTAACCCATCACATCATCAACCCCAGCTGCCAGGTGGCAACCTACATGAGTTTGTTGTAAAGAGCTTTGCTATTTCATTTTCGGCACCCATTGCTCCTGTAAATGGTCATCCTGATAGTGTTGGTCACGGAGAGGAGAGGAGGGCCGACTCGGTGCTGTGGTTGGGTCTGAACCCAGATTGAGAATGGTCCAGACCACCCGCTGCCTCGATAAACTTGGAAAGATGGATATTCACATGTTTCTCGGTCATCTTGCTGATATGAGGAAGTAAGGAAATAGGACAAAGATTGGAAAGGTCCGACTATGGCAGGGCTGCATTCTTTCGAATAGGGTTCACTACCGCTCTCTTCCATTCAGCTGGCAGAGATTGATCACAGTTTGAAATCCAGGTAGGAACAAATTCCCAGGAGAGCCCACCATCTTTGCTGGCAGAAGATCTGAGAGAGATTCTGTTTTAATTTGACTGGCCAGAGAAGTAGCATCAGAAAGATTAATCTCTGGAAATGTGGTAAGTGAGATGCTGGCACCCACAGAAGGCAGAGATGGGGTAGATGAAATGGGTAATGTTGGGGAGGAAATTATGGTATTACTCATGACAATCCCTGACTGCTTAATCTTCTCATAGATAAACTCTATTTTGTTCTCCAAGAATAGCGATATTTCATCACACAGGATTTTACCATTCCAGGGTCTATCAGCAAATCTCTTGCCACACACCTACTCCCCCTATGGACCAACATGGTCAACTACTCTCTTCAACAGAACCTATTTCCAGAATGACTAAAAGAGGGTCAAGTCTCTCCTCTCCTAAGAAAACAATCTCTCGACCCAGAGAACATGAACAACTACCCGCCCAGTCTCCACACTTCCATTTTTAGGCAAAGCCATTGTGAAAGTTGCATTGTTTCTGAGCTCACTTCACACATTTGAACAAACAACCTCCTAGACTCTCTCCAATCAGGTTTCCAACAGGGCCACAGTACAGAAACTGCAATCCTACATATTGTGGACAACTCCCTTAGAATCTTCGACTCCGGTAACTCCTGCCTCCTGGTCCTCCTGGACTTGTCTGCTGCATTCGACACTGTCAACCATCTGGACTCTTGAACAACGCGTGGGCTGTGGAGACAAAGCCCTCAATTGCTTCTACTTTTACCTAAGCAACCTCTCCCAAATTTTGAAAATGGACAGCTCATTCTCAAGACCAGTCAATGTTCATCAAGGGGTCCTCAATCCTCTCCGAAACCTTCTTTAACGTTTACCTAGAACCACTATGTGTGATTCTCGAAACGCTGTGATTATTATTATTACTATTATGAAGAAGCTTATAAAGGGCAATGGTTACTCCAACCGGAGTGTCTCCACGCTAGGACATAGCTGAACCTCAAACCCTCCCAAGCTGGCCACCAAGAAAAACGCAGGCATCCATATAAGATGGCCCCTTACCACTTTAGCCCACCCCGGGGAGACAGAAGAGCCATGTTTTCAATTTCTTGATTCTCTTCCACTTCTATGCTGACGACACTCAAATATAGATGAAAATCTCTTCCCATGAAGACCTTGCCCTTCTTTCAATCGTGATTCCTAAAGATCCAAAACTGGATGTCTAACCATCATCTAAAACTCAATCCAAATAAAACTGAATTTCTGTTGATGTCACCTCTGAAAGCAAAAACCCTAGTACAGGAATAGATGACAACCTTTTCCGCCCAGGATGGCTGCCCTTCTATTGTCCAAAGTGCTACAACACTTGATATCACCCTTCACAGTCATCTAAACCTCCACAGTCATGTCACAGCCATGGCCAAAAGCGCAAAACATTAACTCAGGCAGCTTTGGGGAGTCAGACAATTGATCCCTGAACAAGATCTCAAAACAGTAGTGCAGTCTCTCGTCCTCTCCAGAATAGATTATAGAATTTCCCTTCTCTCAGGCATTCCCAAAGTTCATCTACGCCCACTGATAGCAACATTACATGCGGCAGCGCACTTTGTGTTATGTCTCAGGAAATGTGCCACATTTCCCCGGACCTGCTAACACTTCTATGGCATCCCATTGAAGCTCTGGCACAATTCAAAATTGCATGCATTACCCACAGAGCACTCCTCTTCACCTTCCCATCTAAGTGAAAAACTTAAAATATCTCGAGCAAATAGGCGGTCCAGAAATACCTAATCCCTGCTCCTGGAAACTCCTAATGTCAGTCGAGAATGATACATGAGCCAGTTATTCTCTGGTAGTGCCACACAAATCTGGAACGCCTTACCTATCTCCCTTCACCTAACACCCTTCATAGCTCCCTTCAAAAAGGACCTCAAGCTACTCCTACTTGACTGACACCAGGGTTACTCACCCTCGACCCTACCCAAGTACTCTATCCAGGAGACAAACTACCTCCACTGTGAGTCCCCACCATCTTCATCGATGAACGAACCGTGTACATCCCTTGACCAACAACTGCATTTGTCCTGGTCGCAGCTACCGATGCAAATCTCTGAATGTAATTATTGTAACTGTAACTTGCTGTACCCTTGTATCATACAACGGTTGTAAAGCACTCTGATGCCTTCGGGCCATGTCCGCACTATATAAAAGTGCAAAAATAAACTAAACAAAAGACTAGACCGGCCATTTGTGGAATATTATGAGAGGCTTGGGAAGCCACTACTGTGACAACATCATAAGTAGAAACACATGATGTGATGTGTACAACTGAGAGAATGAGGTGAAATCATGAGTGTGCAATTGTGTTACATTTTTATGAAGATTTAAAATGTAGGCAGGAGTGCCTTGCACTTGACAAAAAAAAAACATAACTCCCAAGTTGGAAGCTCGTTCATGGTGTAAAACAGATCATCCTTATACATTTATTTGAAAGTTTCAATGCGCGGACCACGTCATTGAGCTTGTACATAGATATACACATATGACCATTGTATAATTACACACAACTGGTAGCATAAAGATGACAAAAGCTGAAGCGATATTTGAAAGCAGCATCTTCGGAGTGTTATCTCTACAGTGGGTTATCCCATCCTCCCTTATGTGACTTCAGAAGAGAACAGGTCCAGTGGGAGCTGCAGTCAGGCACATCGCTGCACACAGCCAAAGTCTAGCTGAAAAAGACCTATTTTTATGTATTGCATGCTCAAAAGCAAAAACAAATTATTTTTCTTTCTTTCACCCTTCCTTACCATGTTGTGAACGAATATAGTTGTCAGTGTCCTCTCACCTAGGCCATGTTATCATTATAATATCAAATGCCAGGGATTTGTGTGGCTTACGGTTGACTGAAAGATGAGACTGGCCCAAGAAAAAAAGACAGGACCCCATTGCAAGAGTGGAGGATTTAAATGACTTCCCTTTAATTAGGAGAAATGTTGCTAACTGACATTTCTCCAATTATTAAGCTGCATGCCAACAGGCAGAGCAATTAGAAAAGTAGCGCTCACCACTGTTATCGCTACTTTCCTTACACCTGCTTGTAATCTGATTTAGCCATGTAATCCAATGGGATGTGGAGTACATGGTTAAGAACACCCTGCCCTATCAGCAATGTATCGCTAGTCGCAGTGCGATTATCGCTGGATTTCCAGCGATAATCACACTGTTTTCCAGCTAACGCTTGGATTCCTATCGCATTGGAGATATGCGTTGCTGATAGCAGGCTATCTCCGCGATAGGAACCAGCGTTAGGCTGCAATAATTATCCTAGCGCTAAGTGCGCTTAGCGATAATTATCGCCTGGCCTTGCTAATATGCCCTGGACACTATTAAGACAGCAGGGGTATGACATTTTATAAGATGTGGAAAAGATATTTTGAGTACAAATAGAGGTCAGAATAAGATGACCCTACTGGTGCCATTTCGCACATCATTCATCTCCATTTGCATTTTAAGTGATGCATACTGCTCATTTTAAGGGGCCTTAGAATGATAGTATACTTGTTTTAGGAATTGTATTTTGCACATTTTTACTTTGTATGTACTTTAAGTGCTCCGTGATTTAAATTTTCGTAGGCTGCTAGAATTATACATTATATATATTTTATATCTTTTGCTCCTGATGATTCTTAAAGTAGTGATGTTCTTTTTCTGTCTGCTCTGTATATTTGTATCTCTGAATATGTTAGTTGTATTTATTGATCATTGGTTTATGACCAATATTTTGGCACTGTCTTACATAGAGAACTTTGTAATTATATTGGATTTCAATAAAAATAATATTAATTTAAAAAAAAGAGAGCAGGGGTATGAATTTATCTCAGTATTATCAAGCTTTGAGAGCCTGCATTACCAGAGCCAGTATTCTGAACAAATGTGTAGTTGTTCATAAAATACAGCGTTTACATAAAAAAAAGTAAGGCATAGACCATTATAAATTAATGGCACAAAACCTTGCAGAGTCTGTTATCTTGACACACCCTACATAGAAAAAGCAGGTAGAAAGCATTACAAACTAATATTTAGTGAAACATTATTTAGTGAACAGCAGTAGCCAGTTCTCAATATTTATCTCAATCTTATTGAAAAAATGCTTGACGTACAGATATTATGATACACCTACCCTGAGAAAAAGGACTTATGTCATGAGAATCCTATGTTGATGAATATATCTGACCATATATTCTGAGGTCATATTTGATTGCACATTATTTAGTGAAATCGTTGTCTGATATTATAAGGATTGTTGTTCCATCCACAATACCCTACCCTGACATGGCCTAGCACCAATATAGGACATTGTCCAGTGTTTTTCTTGTTATTATTTTTAATCAGCACCTGCGATGGTAATTTTATCTGCTGTTCACTTTTTCACATTAAAAGCTGCTGTACTTTTACACCACAATTTTTCAAGCAGGTTGTTCAGTTTCCTGGGGATCACATATTGTTTCGAATATGTGTATTGCAGCTTAGGAGCTGCATCTGCTGATGGGACAGGGAAGTATTGGAACAATGTATCCAGTGGTCACTAGTGAGGAGAGGTTTGAGTTAGACTCTGCATTATAAAAAATCAATGCATGAGCAATAAAACTAGATTGTATCATTACCGCTGAGACGTTGGTGTATTGTTAGGAGAGAGCTTTGATTGACGTCATCAGTTATCAAGAACATTGATGTGGGCGGGGCTTCAGTAGGAGCAGAGGTCTTTGCCGAGATTTAGGTTTTATATAGTAAAATTCAGAGTGTACAGAACAGAGCACAGGGAAACTTGTACCCATATTTCTCCACAAATATCACTGCGCTTACATAGAAAGTGCCTTGCAGTTCCCACGCTTGCTTGCTCAGTGATACCATATTTGGTCAACTTTCATATGACTTTGGTGAAGCGGCATCACTGGCGAGCACTCCACTCTGAAACGTGTTCCGGGACATATTTGGTACTTAATTGCCCTATCATTCTACAGTGTACATACTCCAATATTATAGTTTTAAAATGTATTTTTGCATCACCCTGTTGCATTCAAAGTTCTCTGATGCCTCTTTGGTTCTATTTGCTTTCTATGAAACTAAACTTAAATATATAGAATTCTAGATGGATAACAGTGAATTATGGGGAGGTTTTCAGGGAGGGGTTGTGAAGTCAAATAGACAAGAGTGAAGCTTGAGTTGTCTATGATGTCGCTCTGAAAACTCAAGTTGTCTTTGATGTCACATTATTATTCAGACAGGAGGAAAAGAAGGGGGCAATGTTAGCTTCTGGGCCATCAGAGATAAGATATGAAGAGGAGGGGTGGGTGGACAAGTAATCATTGTGGAGTAACAGATCTGTGTTTATGGAGCCTCTGTCTCACTCATTTCAATCTACCCTACTGCAGCTGGAGAACCAGAGCCAAGATCATGCAGCAGTCTAACCATGTTTGTTTCCTGGAGATGCTCCGAGAAGTGATTATTATGGGATATCCAAGAGCAGGAAGGGATCCTGGCAGCAGACATGCATGACTCCAGAGTGAAGATATTAACAAGAGATCCCGGAGTTCTGCTTCTCTGTTTTTCCTCATTGTCCCAGTTTTTTAAAGATAATATTTAGCTTTTCTATTGATGTTCCTTCTTGTATTGCTTCCCTAAATCCATAGCATTACTCAAAACGGTGGAGGCACAAACTGTGTGAATGTACTATATAAGGAAACAAGCAGACCAGGCTCTACCTAATTATTCATGTGAGACTAAATTATTGGGGAGACCAACCAATAACTCAGGATGTCTATCTCTATCAGCTCTAGAATGCAGCAGAGAAAACTAAAGGGAGGATCTCCTGCAATCTAAAGTGCTGCCACATTCACCTTAGGCCTACCAAGAATTCCCATTATATTCAAGTGCACTGGGGGCTACTGTGTTCATTTCCAGAATGAACCCTGTTCCTTTCTGTTGACTGTTCAGTCACCGAGAACCTGCACCCAGGTGGATTACGCTACATAAACGCAGAAGATCTACAGAAGGGGATCGTCATGACATTCACACAATTTCGACTTTTAATTGAGTTGAGGTCCTCACAACAGAAGGTTTGAAAGTGTTATCTGGAGATGGAGCCCACTGGAGACCTAGAATAATAACTTTATGCTCCAGCCTATCAGATTTTCAAAAAGAAGTAAGCCAAGTATGCAAGGAGAGATGTCTCCAATGCTATCTGTAAACAAATGCTTGATGACAGTCATATAACACACCTTGCCATGGCCCTCTCTTGAAGTTGCTGCTGCAAAATAAATCCACTGGTAATAATATCCATCTACAGCCCCAGTGCAGCCCTCTTAAGGAAGGAAAAGATGTTAAGGACACCAGGTAGGCACATGATATGTAGAAATAATGTATAGAAAAGCAAAGGTAGGAAAAGAAAGGGAACCTCTAACCTCGTGGTACATTTTCACGCCTGTTGTCCTCAGGTTCCGGCCTCCCCTTGTGTTGCACAGCTGTGCAACCCTCCTTATCCTCTGCTTTCCTCCCCTCCTTGAACTGCAGAGCTGTGTATCCCTTCTTATCCTCTGGTAACCTTCTCCCCTTGAGCTGCAGAGCTGTGTATCCCTCCTTGTCCTCTGGCTCCATCCTCCCCTTGAGCTGCAGAGCTGTGTATCCCTCCTCATCCCATGCTTTCCTCCTCTCCTTCAGCAGCAGGGCTGTGTATCCCTCCTCCTCCTCTGCTTTCCTCCCCTCCTTGAGCTGCAGAGCTGTGTATCCCTCCTCGTCCTCTGGTTTCCTCCCCTCCTTGAGCTGCAGAGCTGTATATCCCTCCCCGTCCTCTGGTTTCCTCCTCTCCTTCAGCGGTAGAGCTGTGTATCCCTCCTTGTCCACTGGTTTCCTCCCCTCCTTGAGCTGCAGAGCTGTGTATCCCTCCTCATCCTCTGATTTCCTCCTCTCTTTGAACTGCAGAGCTGTGTATCCCTCCGCATCCTCTGGTTTCCTTCTTCCCTTGAGCTGCAGAGCTGTGTATCCCTCCTCGTCCTCTGGTTTCCTCCCCTCCTTGAGCTGCAGAGCTGTATATCCCTCCCCGTCCTCTGGTTTCCTCCTCTCCTTCAGCGGTAGAGCTGTGTATCCCTCCTTGTCCACTGGTTTCCTCCCCTCCTTGAGCTGCAGAGCTGTGTATCCCTCCTCATCCTCTGATTTCCTCCTCTCTTTGAACTGCAGAGCTGTGTATCCCTCCTCATCCTCTGATTTCCTCCTCTCTTTGAACTGCAGAGCTGTGTATCCCTCCTCATCCTCTGATTTCCTCCTCTCTTTGAACTGCAGAGCTGTGTATCCCTCCTCATCCTCAGGTTTCCTCCTCTCCTTGAGCTGCAGAGCTGTGTATCCCTCCTCGTCCTCTGGTTTCCTCCTCCCCTTGAGCTGCAGGGCTGTGTATCCCTCCTCGTCCTCTGGTTTCCTCTTCCCCTTGAACTGCAGAGCTGTGTATCTCTCCTCGTCCTCTGCTTTCCTCCCCTCCTTGAGCTGCAGAGCTGTGTATCCCTCCTCATCCTCTGGTTTCCTCCTCTCCTTCAACAGCAGAGCTGTGTGTCCCTCCTCACCCTCCATAGGTGAACTTTTAAAACGTGTCTTCTGAACTGAGCGGCTGATCTTGGATGGAAACTCGCAGAGCTTGTAAACTGGGTCACTGCTCTTGGTCCCCTTTACAGGAACCTGAAACCACCAACCCTCAGACAGAAGGGGCCGGAAAGTGTAGTGCTGCCCACAAGCCTCTGAACAACTAGGACAGAGCTCAGGCCATGAAAGTTTCAAAACTGACATAATTCATGTTCTGTGTTTAAATCTCAAACTGTACCCGGGCCTTCGCCCAGTCTACCTTAATCTGGATGCCCAAGGGGTGAGTGAGTCCCTTTGGTTACACGAGGCTCATTTGTACACCCTGCGGGTCAGAGTGAGGGGAGACAAACACCACAGTGTAACTAACACAGAAGATGCTTTCAGGTTGTGTGGAGAGAGAAAGGTCTATGTAGATTTACACAAATAAAACAATGTTGGCCCTTCAGATTGAAAACCTAACACTATCAATTGACTATTCTGTATTCTGGACATAGAAAGCCAGAAAGATTTCTTATAACGCCCGACTAGGAAATATTAACTGGCAATGTAATAATTTACAAATTTGACCCTGGCTGCTGTTTACAATAGAATAGAGATGCCTTGCTACTCTCCATGGGGGAGGGGCGCTTGAATACATTCAATGGGCCACACCATGTCAATTCCCGCTTTACTGTTCTCGGCCTGGTTAATGTCTCTCTCCTGTGGGAGTGGTGTAACTACTTCATGTGTGGCTGAAACAACTGCTGCCCAATCTAATGCCTTAAAAGGGAAAACACAAAAGAGAGATGAGGTGGAGCCCAGGCCCTTCTGTCTGTTTTTTAAGTAATTACTTATCTGTAATCACTTACCCTCTTGCTATATTGGTCTCCGATATTCTCGCCCCAATGTTTTGCCCCCAAGATATTTTCGTCTTCAATTTCGTCCTACAGCTGTCCCAGCCCTAAAGATGGCATTTCTGTTAATTATATTACACAATAAGTATCGCTTCCCAGCAGCATACTAGTTAGGGAAGGGGAGCACGGTTTTAAATCATGAGGGGCGGGGGCTTGGCCCGAACTATCAACAAAAACTATCGCAGTACACACCCAGCTGCAACCACTGGTCAGGAAAAACAAATCTGATTACTCACACAAAATTTCAACTAAAAGACACATGCACGAGGTAAGCCAGATTATTGTGTCAATATCTTGTGCTATCTCGAACTTCAAAAATACCTACTCCACCATATGGACTACCAACCTACTGTCAAGGTAAGTACATGTGGAGGGAAGAATAGAAAATCCATACTTCCCTTTATATATTTTGATACTATACTGCAAGTCGATATTGTGGAGTAAATAGTTTTGAATGTTAATGTGCGCACGGCTACCCCAAGGAGTGTCCCGGCGCTAAGAGGACCTCCGTTGAAAAGAGAGACAGAATGCAGATGCATGTAGCTATGAAAGACAATGTCTGGTGAATTTAAGGTGCATATCTACCCCTTTAGGAAGCCAAGACCGGGGAAACAACCACACTTGACATCTTTCAAATGATATTGAAAGTGAGCCTTTTCAGAGAGGCTTTTCAGCCCCTTAGATGTCTCAGGCCCACCTTTCCTTCTCTTTAATCAATCAATCAATCAATCAATCAATCATATTATTTGTAAAGAGCGCTACTTACCCATGAGGGTTTCATGGCACTGAGGGGAGGGGGGAGCTGCTACTGTTCGAATAGCCAGATCTTGAGAAGTCTCCTGAAGGTCTGTAGGTCTTGTGTCTGCCGTAGGTGGAGGGGGAGGGTGTTCTATGTCTTGGCGGCAAGGTGGGAGAAGGATCTACCGCCGGTGGTTGCTCTTTAGATGCGGGGAATGGTTGCGAGGGCATGGTCGGCAGAGTGGAGCTGGCGGGTGGGGGTGTAGAAGTTGAGGCGACAGTTGAGGTACGCTGGTCCGGTGTTGTGGAGTGCTTTGTGTGCGTGGGTGAGAAGCTTGAAGGTTATCCTCTTGTTGACGGGGAGCTAGTGCAGGTCTTTCAGACGGGGTGTGATGTGGCTGCGGCGTGGGATGTCGAGGATCAGGCGTGCTGAAGCCTTCTGGATGCGTTGGAGCGGTTTGAGGAGCTTCTTCAAGGCTCCGGCGTTTTCTTAATCCAGTCTACTGCTGACGAGAGCTTGGGTGACTGTCCTTCTGGTTTCAGAGTGGATCCACTAGTAGATCCTGCAAACCATAATGAGGGTGTTGAAGCAGGAGGAGGAGACGGCGTTGACCTGCTTTGTCATGGAGAGGGTGGAATCGAGGATGACCCCTAGGTTGCGTGCATGGTCGGTGGGTGTGGGGCCCGTTCCTAGCAATGAGGGCCACCAGGTGTCGTCCCAAGCCGAGGGGGTGGACCCGAGGATGAGGACCTCCATTTTGTCTGAGTTCAGCTTCAGCTGGCTGTTTCTCATCCAGTCGGCAACGGCCGTCATTCCCTCGTGGAGGTTGGTTTTGGCTGTGTGTGGGTCTTTGGTGAGGGAGAGGATCAGCTGGGTGTTGTCGGCATAGGGGATGATGTTGCGGTTGTGCAGTCGGGCAATGCGGGCGAGCGGGGCCAAGTAGACTTTGAACAGCGTGGGGCTGAGGGAAGAGCCCTGGGGTACGTCGCAGATGATCTCTGTGGCTTCAGAGCAGAAGGGAGGAAGGTGGACGCTCTGTGTTCTACCGGAGAGGAAGGAGGAGGTCCAGTCCAGGGCCTTCTCTTGAATACCTGCGTCGTGGAGGCGTGCGCGTAGGTTGCGGTGGCAGACCGCGTTGAAGGCGAGCAACAGGTCCAGGAGGATCAGGGCCGCGGTTTCACCATTGTCTAGCAGGGTTCTGATGTCGTCAGTGGTGGCTAGGAGGGCTGTCTCGGTGCTGTGGTTGTGGCGATATCCGGGCTGGGACGAGTCCAGAATGCTGTTTTCCTCGAGGAACCTGGTTAGTTGTATGTTGACGGCCTTCTCGATGACCTTCGCCAGGAACGGGAGCAGGGAGATGGTCGGAGGTTTTTGAGGTCCTTGGTGTAAGCGGTGGGTTTCTTCAGTAGGGCGTTGATTTCGGCGTGCTTCGAGTCCTCAGGGAAGGTTGCTGTCTCGAGGGAGCTGTTGATGGCCTTCCGGAGGTGGGGTGCAATGACGGTGCTGGCCCTGTTGAAGATGTGGTGTGGGCATGGATCTTTCGAGGATCCGGAGTGTCCGAACTTCTTGATCTTGATGGAGACGTTGTTTTCTATGCTGGGCCAGGAGGTCAGGCGGTTGGCGCGAGCGGTGCTCGCGGGTGTGTCAGTGGTTGCCGGTGTCATCATGGTGTTGTAGCTGTTGGTGGTTGCTGGGGCGGTCGCGGTGTTGAAGCTGTCGTGGATGTCCGTGATATTGCGGTGGAAGAAGGTGGCCGGTGAGTTCTTGCGACTGTGGGATGTCTTTGGCGCTGGAGTTGGGGTTGGA
The DNA here is from genome assembly GCF_964263255.1 of Lissotriton vulgaris. Taxonomy (NCBI): domain Eukaryota; kingdom Metazoa; phylum Chordata; class Amphibia; order Caudata; family Salamandridae; genus Lissotriton; species Lissotriton vulgaris. The sequence continues at coordinate 96,657,771 of NC_141695.1, forward strand.
GAGTTTTTTTTTCACGATGTTGAAGAGCTCTTTGCTGTTGTGTGCGTTATTGTCTAGGCGGTCTTTGAAGGAGGCTCTCTTGCTGGATCTGATGAGGTGGTGGTGATTGCGGGTGGCGTCTTTGTGAGTTGCGTAGCTTTCTGGGGTTCGTTCGCGGGTACAGTTCTTCTCTAACTTACGGCAGGTTTTCTTGGATGCCTGGAGGTCTTGGGAGAACCAGCTCGCTTTCTTCCTGGTGTGGCTGGTGGAGGGTTTCTTGATTGGGGCAAGGGCATCAGCGCAGTCTTCGATCCATTGTCTGAGGTTGTGGGCTGCGGCGTCCGGGTTGGTCGGTTTTGCGGGTGGGCTTTGTGCGAGGGTGGTGTTTAGCTGGTCTTCTTTGCTCCAGCAGCGGCGTAGCATCGGTTGGGTGTGGTTGGGTGTGACGGGTTTCCGAAAGGTGAAGTGGATGCAGCGGTGTTTGGACCAGTGGAGTTCGGTGGTGTGGTTGAAGCAGACATGGGTGCTTGCTGAGTAGATGGGGTCCAGCGTGTGGCTGGCGGAGTGGGTGGGAGTTGTGATGAGTTGTATGAGTCCGAGGTTGGCGAGGTTATCGATCAGGGTGGAGGAGTTGGGGTCGTTGTTGTTCTCGAGGTGGAAGTTCAGGTCCCCGAGGAGGATGTAGTCCGTGGAGGCGAGGCCGTGCATGCTGACAAGGTCAGCGATGGAGTCGCAGAACTGTGGTTTGGGGTCCGGGGGGTCTGCAGACAAGTGTTCCTCTGAGGGTGGTGTTGGGGTTGGTGTGGATCTGGAAATGCTGGTGTTCGGTGGTGCAGACGGTGTCAGTGTCGTTAGGAGAGATGTTGAGGGTGTTCTTGTGGATGATGGAGATTCCTCCTCCAAGGATGTTGTCGCGGTCCTTGCGAATGACTTTGTAGCCTTCAGGGATGGCTATGGCAATGTCAGGTGCTGAGGAGGAGTTCAGCCAGGTCTCGGTCAGGAATGCGACGTCAGGGGTGTGGGTTTCGAATAGGTCCCAGAGTCCGACGGCGTTTCCTGGCGGAGCGGGTGTTTAGGAGGATGCAGCGAAGGTGGTTGTATTGATTGGCAGATGGGTTAGATGCTGGTGTAGCTGCAGTTTCGGAAGGTGAAGGGTCCATGGGTGTGTTTTGGGACAGCCAGGTAGCAGGTGCTTGATCGTCCGGTGTTGAGTGCGTGGAGGGTTCCAGTGGCGTAGTGGAGACTGGTGTTGTGGCGGTCGGGGGGGCCAGGGGCGCTGGGCGCGGTCCAGGCACGGACTGGTGCAGACAGGCTTGCCTTAGGCGCACCTTTGGTGCACCAGCAGAACACACGCTGTGCACGTCCGCTGCGCGGCCGCTTTGCAGTCTGCATAAGAGCGTTGATAGGAGGGAGGAGCAGCTGGGTGGCGGGAGCGGGGCGGCTAATGGGCTGTCAGCGGGCGGGGCCGCGGGGAGTCAGCGACGGGAAGAGTGCGGCAAAGGTGACCGGCTGAGCAGCGGCTGGGCCTGGGGCAGGCAGAGGCAGCAAGCGGGCAGGCCAAGTCAGCTGGCAGCAGGAGACAGCAGCAGGAGACCAGGCAGGGTCAGAGGTCGCACTTCAAAAGACAATATTCTCTCCTAAGCAGCAACAATTGAATAAACTTCAAAACAACCTTCAGATCTTGCTGACTCCAGTAATTGTTAAACAAGAGGAGGAATATCTGAGCTGTAAATATTTGACATTGGAAAGGTCTAGTGCTACAAAGTGCACTCTCCTACTACGCAGAGCTAGACTACACAGTATAATAAAATACAATTATAATAAGTGAAATAAAAACTGAGATGATTTGGTTTCAATGCACTTTTTTGAAGGCCTTAGTGACTTTGTGGGAGACCAGTGGTCAGCTTCAAAAACGATCTATTTCTGAAAGTAATGGAAAAGACACTGGGAGTAAACTATTTTATCTATAAGAGTTCTTCAAATAGATGTAAGTTCTCATATTGCACATTAGTTCCCCCGTTTATACTTTATATAACAAACATATCTTCAAAACCTTGGTACTGAAATCTTAAGTTAGAGAAAGCAAATGTATCCAATGTAAACGTGAAAGCCGTAGTCACGTAGTCAATATTTATACGTACCTGTTTACAAATTTCGAAATCATTAATTTTATTTATATAATTGTTTCTTTTTGTTGATTTTCTGGTTTATATCTTTAATATAGGACTGCAAATCTAAGGGTAAAGGAGGGAGGTGATTCAATGCCAAGGGGGCAATACTGGAGAATGCTCTGCCACCCTTGGATGCGAGGGTAAACCGAGGGCATATCAGGTTACATGCATCCGCAGACCGAAGGGTCCTACTTGGCATGTACTTAGTGAGCCGTTCCTTGATGTATTTGGGGGCTGAGCCATAGATTGCCTTATGTGCGATGCAGAGGCTCTTAAATTTTACTCTTTGAGCGATTGGCAGCCAGTGTAGGCTACATAGTAAAGGTGTGGCTCGAGTTTGCCTAGGTTTGTTAAAAATGAGCCTGGCCGCATCATTCATTACAACCATTACTCCTTGTGTAGTACCGGAATCCGCCATGCCAAACCCCTTCTTTCTCCAAAACGTTTCTCGTTTTTTTTTCTCTTTATTGCGGCAAGCATGAAAACACACCGTGGTTGGCGGAGAAAGAGAAAGGAAGGCCACCCACCACAAGATGGCGGCACGCAGCGCACGTCGTGCCAGGTGGCTTCTAATACATTGTTGCACGCAGGCTTCGACACAGGAATCCTCATCGTCAGAGAGGACCCATGGCGTCATCACAGCTCTTCGAGAGGCAGGTAATACTGCGTGCGCTGGAACAGTCATGAAAAGCACGCGCTGAATTTATAATTCAAACAGTTTAAAAGGTAATCTCTCCCAAGTGTACACGCTGCCCCAAACTGCAGGCTCATGGAGAAAGGCATTCAAAGTTATTAAAACGCTTTTGATAATACACTAGTAATTTCAAGGGTAACTCACTGCTACTGAATGCGGAAACTGTCTCCTCCAAAGCGTCTCTCAGGCTGTCCAGTTGCCGATCCTTTACATTAAATGAAGAGGGCTCGCATAAAATTTCCTTAAGCCAAATCAGGTATATGCTGACACTTTCTCCCCAGGCTGTAGGTAGTAAACAGTAGTAATGCTCACCCAGTATAGATTACAGCATGTTAAATAGTCAATACAGGGAAGGAACTGGCACCTTGCGTTGAGGGCGACCGATGACAGGGTCACTGGTGGGGCATTTGGGGTGCCGAGTTTCATCAAATCCACGAGTTTCAATTCACTTACTTGAAGTTCCTTTAGTTCCTATAATTTTCCAATTCCAAAAGTCCATTTCAGTAGTACGTTCTTCAAATCGTCGCCAATGTTACAAAGATGAATACTGCGTAGACCAGGTGCTGTAGATAAGTTCTAAGCTTTATTCACAGGATCACTTCTTAATTATAGGTATAAGATATTACAAGTAAGATCCTTTAAAGTGCCCCACCAGGAGCAGGCTCTCCCCTGCTCAGCCCATCCACACCAACTGATTCACTCATCCAATCCAAACACAATCAACATTCTATCTGACCTCATCATAGGCTGAGCAGCAAAAGAGAGAACATCTGTAGGGAGAGTGCATTAAGTAAAAGGTACATTACAACAGAGTGCTTTTAATTTATCTTACACTGGAAATTGCTCAGGGTAACATTCCAACCCATATTTTTTTGCCAATAATACCACCGTAGTTTGAACTCAGCCATATGCAACGCAATTCTGACCTTGCGCCAATAAATGCAGTCCAGACCGAACTCCCTGGTCAGGTACTTTCTGAAATAGATCTAAATACTACCTAGTCCAGTGTAACCATGACTGGGGCTCTTCAGTCAGGTGTAGCTTGGTACCAATTGCACAGTAACCACGGGGCCCATGTCTTTACATACACATCAAGCACACAAAAGGAACAGTCTGTAGTGACTGAGCCACCCGGCCCATTCACGTACGCTCAACACGTACCCACACACCCCGAGGGCGGGCTCGCCCGAGGGTTTAAATAAAGGGGCTTAAGACCGCTCGGTGTCTTGGCCCAGTGAGCAGATACTGAGTGCATGTCTCACTTATTAAAGCGTCCCACATCTGCAGCCTAGTTAATGCCCGCGAGTGTCCCCTTATTACCGGACACTACACTCGTGACAACGCAGGTCTATCCCACTTCTCGCCTTGCCCACACCAGAAATACCCAGTGCCTGCAGTTCCTGACCAGCTCCTGCCGCTATGGTCCCAGTGCCTGAGCAGCCCACGCACAGGGCGCTGTTTGTGCTGGAGGCGGTTGGCCACCCTGCTTGAGTTTGCCTGCCCGAAAGTGTAGCCACGTTGGTGTACACCTCCTCGGCATGCGCAGCCCCTCCTCTGCCATTGTTGCTGGTTGGTGTCTTCGGTGCGCGGAGCGGCGCCAGAGGTGTGGCCTGCCATGATTGCATTTGCATGCGTGTGCCGCCCAGGCCCACTGCCGCTACACTCGCACCAACACCCTACAACATCACAGCCCTGCTGTGCTCCCACTGTCAAGTGGTCGATCCGACGGGTGAACCTTCGCGCTAATCACAGCGTGTCCTGCTGCAGGCTGCATTTCTGCACTGCTGGCGGCTCACTCCTTGTGCACAGGGGCCCTCAGCTCATCACACCCGCCTACCATTCAGGTGGTTAACTGCCCAGCAAGACCCTGAGGGAGACACCTGCACAGAGATACCACAGTGAGAAAAAAAAGCAATTATATGAAGTGTGGGTTATCACTTACTCAGAAGCTTGATCAGAGGAGACAGATACCCTGATGTCACCCTGCGGGGGCACTCCCCTAGTGGTACCACCCACTCAGCGTACTGACCCACATGCCCATGCTCGGCCCGATCAAGCCACGGCTGACCCATTTCCAACTTTCAGCGAATTCTCAGACCCGTCTACTGTCGGACGTGCTGGAAGTCCTGGATTGGCCGCCTGGACCATTGCTTCATTGCCGTGCGGGAGACATGTGGGAGGGCGAAGTGGTCGCTCCTCATGTGCTGCGGAGGAGACGAGCTATACGACCTTTTCGAGACCTTGCCAAACAGAGGGGCAGATCATGACTACAACGGAGCTGTCGCAGCCTTAAACCGCCACTTCGATCCTCAAATAAACCCGGATTTCGAATGTTTCAAGCTCCGGCAGGCACGGCAAGGCAAGGCCAAGACCATAGACATCTTCTTCGCCCATTACGGAAGCTTACAAGCTCATGCATGCTGGCGGACCAGAGGGAGGAGATCAGGGCGCAGCTCATCCAGGGATGTCAGTCAGTCATCCGGCAACACCTCATACTACGACAACCCGGCATCAGTCTAGATAAAATCCTTGTATTTGGCAGGTCCCACGAGCTGTCCAACGCGCACACCGATGAAATGGAAGCAGCCTTCAACCAGCCTTCTTTGCAGTCTGTGCCACAGTGGACACCCATGATCAAAGAGGAAAGAGTGGATGTGATTCAAAAAAGACCGTCTCACTCAAAAGGAGCCACAAGACCTTCCCAGAAGAGCACGTGCGGAAACTGTGGCCTAGACCACCCTCCCAGGGGGAGGTGCTTCGCAAGAGGGAAAACGTGTTCACAATGCGGAAAACTCAACCATTTCGCAAAAGTCTGCAGGAGTGGAAGAGAACGGAGCAACGCCCTAGCCCACGGCAGGCTCCTGATGGTGGTGAGGCAACTAACGATGGAGGACCCAATAGACCAAGTAGACAACACCCCACCAGGGTTTGGTCTAGGAACGGAATACAACGAAGTGTTCTTTGTGTAATTTTTCATCCGGGAAGGAACAAAGGGCCGACCACAGCCCATGTGCAACATCACTGAAACAGAGTCCCCTGTAAGTGCCCTCATAGACACCGGAGCGTCAGTCAACTTGATGGATAGTGACCAGTATAAAAAACTGTTGCCATGCCTGGCACTTCTACCATCCAAGGCTAGGATTTACACGAATGACAGTGACAAGACGCTTCCTACATGAGGAGTCATGGAGGTCAAAGTTACCAGTGAAGGCCGTAGTCTGAGCACAAAATTCCATGTCATCAAAGAAGACAAGGCATCCTCCTCAGTTGCCACACAGTGGAGGACCTGGAGCTCGTGTACTTCATGAACCAGATGCTCAGAGACTTTCCCATGCTGTTTGAAGCCTTGGATGCTTAAATGGAAAGACATTTAAGCTGCACATGGCGCTAAGGCACCAAAGGGTGTCATTTCACTTGCGGCCGCAAGTGGAAGAGGAACTGAAGAAGCTGGAGGACTTAGAGGTAAGCATGGGCGAATTTTGCGAATCTCGCGTTCGCGAATTTTTGTGGATTTGCGAACTCGCAAATCCGCAAAATCCGCGAATTCTCGCGAATTTGCGTATTTTTTTTTTGTGTGTTTGCGCGTGTTTCTGCCAGTTCGCGAGGGTTTTGTACAATGTCGCAAATTGCGAACTTACCTGTCGGGTCGCAAGTTTCGCGAATTGTTGTTTCTACGTGTCCAGCCTGTTTGGGACACTCTTCTTCATCACTGCCACTCTCTGTCACCACTGCCACTCTCTGACTACTCATGCCACCCTCTGGCCCACCCATGCCACCCTCTGTTTCATCACAGCACCCTCTGGTTGTCCAGTCAGTGTACATTATTGTGGCAACGCAAGCACACCTTCCCTGCCTCAAGTGACCTGAATTAATTTGGGGCTGATTAATGTGTCATAGAATATTTTTTTAGCTGGCACCTGCTTCCTTAGTGCTTCCTGATTAGTGATCTTTTGCACTTGCTAAGTGCTTTCATTGTTGCAAAATTAGTTACAACACCTGCCCTGCCCCAACTGACAATAATGAATTAGGGGCTGATTAATGGATTTGAACCTCCAGCCTGGCTCCTGCTTGTCTCCCTTAGCTGTAATTCAGGACCTTTGTGGCATATGTGTAACTATTCTGAGGTTCAGAGCAGGGTCACATGATAGTTGCAACTGGCAACTGAACTCTGGAGGGGCCCCTCAGGAAGCACTACAGGAAATGGCTACTAATGATGAGCCTGAACTTTTGAACCTGGTAAGTAGTTTCAGTTTTGCTAAGATCGTATTTCTGCAATTTTGCACTTATTCGCGGGGCGCGAAGTTGTACTGGGAAGCCGCGAACTCACGCGAACAGTGCGAGCAGTGCGAGCAAAATCCGCTGCTCGCGGATTTGCGGATTTTGCGGGAGATTCGCGAATCTCGCGGATTGCGAATTTACCGAAAATCCGCAAAATCCGCGAGCGAAACGGATTTTCCGCCCATGCTTACTTAGAGGCGATAGAGAAGGTGCCGGGCCCGGATCACTGAAATAATATCGAGGGACAAAATATCGACTTGCCAAAATATCGTGGACAAAATATCGACAGTCAAAATATCGAGTTTGTATCTACAAACAGGTAAGTACAAAAATATCGAGTACAAAATATCGTTAACAATAATATAGATGTAAAAAATATCGACTTTATTAAAAACAGTGTTAAATTAAATTAATATTACATTTTAATTACTAAAATATACTTAAAAATACTTAAATTAAATTATAATAATTAAATAATAAATGAAAATAATAAAAATAATTTTTTACAATCTTATTTGTTGACCCTGAACCCTAAAATATACCCCTTTACCCAAAAACCCAAAACTGACCCTGAACCCTAAAAATACCCCTTTACCCAAAAACTAAAAACTGACCCTGAACCCTAAAAATGCCCCTTTACCCAAAAACTGAAAACTGACCCTGAACCCTAAAAATGCCCCTTTACCCAAAAACTGAAAACTGACCTTGAACCCTAAAAATGCCCCTTTACCCAAAAACTGAAAACTGACCCTTAACCCTAAAAATGCCCCTTTACCCAAAAACTGAAAACTGACCTTGAACCCTAAAAATGCCCCTTTACCCAAAAACTGAAAACTGACCCTGAACCCTAAAAATGCCCCTTTACCCAAAAACTAAAAACTGACCCTGAACCCTAAAAATGCCCCTTTACCCAAAAACTGAAAACTGACCCTGAACCCTAAAAATGCCCCTTTACCCAAAAACCAAAAACTGACCCTGAACCCTAAAAATGCCCCTTTACCCAAAAACTGAAAACTGACATTGAACCCTAAAAATACCCCTTTACCCAAAAACTGAAAACTGACCCTGAACCCTAAAAATACTCCTTTACCCAAAATTTATCAATATTATTTAATTACCAAATAATTATTAATTAACAATAACAATAAAGTAAATATATTAGCACATTAGCTGTAATTATTTTAATAATTAATATTATTTTTCCCAATTAATTACTTAACAATAACACAAAATTATATATATTAAAATGTACTCTAATTAATGTAATTAACTAATTACAATTAATTAATTACCAATTAATTACTAATACAAAATATGTACAAAATTATATTAATTAATTAACTAATTATTATTAATTAATTATCAATTATTAATTATAAATATTTACAAACATATATTAATTAATTAATTATTATTAAATTACTTCCCACCCTATTCCCCTATAAACCCACAACCCGCTACAGAATTACATTACGCAATTATTAAAAAAACAAAATTCATTTAATAAAATATTTTATAACATTAATACACACTTTTCACACATATTATTACATAAAAATATACTATAAAATATTATATATTATTAAAAATTCGATATTTTTGCTATCTATATTTTATACAGTCGATATTACTTCACTTACCTGAAAAACGATATTTTTGTAGTCGATATTATGTCCAGTCGATATTTTGTCCAGTCTATATTTAAAACTCGATATTATGTCCAGTCGATATTTTGGAGTCGATATTTTGTCTGTGCACCGCCGGGCCCCACACCGTGGGTGACTTCTCTCGTCGTAGCCCCAAAGCCAAAGCAGCCGGGAACCATTTGACTCTGCGCCGACATGCCCCTACCAAATAGGGCCATAAAAAGTGAACTATATCTCACACCCACGATGGACGACATCGTAGCCGACCTGAACGGCGCCAAATGGTTCCACAAACTCAACCTTAATGCGGGGTATCACCAGCTAGGACTGCACACCGACAGTAGAAACATCACTCACGTAGGCCTAAGTAACTACAAGAGGCTGAGTTTTGGCGTCTCTTCGGCCACGGAGGTGCTCCAAAACGCAATAAGAGAAACGCTCTCAGCACTGCAAGGTGTAATAAATTTAAGCGATGACATCCTTGTGTTCTCCAAGACACTGGAGGAGCATCATATACACCTCCGGGCCACCCTTCAACGACTTGCGGACAACGGACTCACCCTGCACAAATTCCAAGTGCTTGTTTTATCAGGAGTCAGTAGACTTCTTCGGGTACATCTTCTCCCGGGAAAGGCGACTTGTAGACCCAAAGAAAGTGGAGGCCATACGATCTGCCCCGAGACCCACGTCAGCCGCTGAAGTCCGGAGACTCCTGGGAATGGCCACATACTGTGACCAATTCATCCCTAACTTGGCATCCCTATCCAAGCTGCTCCGTGCCCTGATGAAGGCTGGCCAGGAATGGGTCTGGTCTGCCAAGGAAGATCTGGCATGTCATGCAGTCAAAGACGCCCTCATTGATGACCGAGTCATGGCGTACTTTCGCCCGCATCGGCGCACAGAGGTTGTGGTGGATGCCAGTCCCGTAGGACTAGGGGCAGTCCTGGTGCAAGAGACCGAGTCCAAAGAATGGGTCCCCACCGCATATACCAGCTAGGCGCTGACTTCCACAGAGATGCGGTACGCACAGATAGAGTGCGAGGCTCAGCCAATAAATGGGTGTGCCAGCACTTCCACCTGTATCTGTATGGACATGAATTTTGAGTGATCACCAATCACAAGCCTCTCGTCCCGCTCTTTGCCAGCACATCTCGACTTGCTCCTCCCCGGATTGAGAGGTGGGCAGTGCAGCTGCAAACATACCACATTCAGGTAATCTTCCGGCCGGGGGCCAGCAACCCAGTTGACTTCTTGTCACGGCACCCTGGCCCGATCCGGCCGCTCCATGCACCGGGAGATGTGGACTACACCAAAGAGTTTGTCTAAATAATCTCTCTCGAAGTGTGTCCTGTTGCCCTAACACTCGAAGACATCAAGAAAGAAACGGAATCAGATGAGTGCCTTGTCAAGGTCAAAGCCACGTTAGCCAATCCGAATTGGTGCTACTTTCTGGACGTTGTCAGCTCCCTCACTGCAGAAGAACAGCTATTCCAACAACAAGTGTGGAGGGTGAAAAGTGAGCTCAGCAAAGGCCTCCATGGAGTGGTTTTGCGGGGGACAACACTTGTGATCCCGAGGAGCCTGCAGAAGGAAGAGGTCCGCCTAACGCACTAATGCCATCAGGGTGTCTCTAAAACCAAGGCCAGACTCAGGAGCAAAGTCTGGTTCCCAGGAATGGACGCCATGGTTGAGGAAGCTGTATGTACCTGTCACTCCTGCAACATCACGGGCAGCGATCCTGCACCCCATCCAGTGATCACTGAAGATCAGTGTCTGGAGCTGTAGTCCAAAGTGAGCATCGACTTTGGGTCATTCCCGGATGGGCGGAACACGCTGGTGCCTGTTGACTCCCACTCGAAGTTCCCAGTGCTGGAGGTAGTGTTGTCGACAGCATTCTACCACGTCAAGACAACTCTGGAGCGCACTTTTGCTATGATGGGATTGCTGGAAGTGATCAAATCTGACAATGGGCCGCCGTTCCAAGGCAGAGACTTACAAGACTACCTGGCCTCCAGAGGTATTCAACACCAGAAGATAACGTCACAGTGGCCCCAGGCGAATGGAGAGGTGGAGCGGTTCATGCGTACGATGAACTAGGCCCTCAGAATTGAGGTGGAGAAGGAAGAAGATGCTGAGCAGTGCCTCTCCCAGTTTCTCAGTGCTTATCGTCAAACCCACACTGCACCACCCGGTGTGCGCTGGCTCACCTAATATTTCAAAGGGCGCCAGGGACAGTATTTCTGCTGATTCATCGTGGAGTCCCCCAGAGCTGGATCAAGGAGCAGCCAGGACAGAAGGAAAGCGTCTAATGACAAGGCGAGCCAAGCTCGAAGGGCCCAGTCAATGAGCGTCCATGTTGGAGACAGAGTTGTGCTGAAAGACTGTCACCCAAGCTTGTAGTATTGCACCCCATATGAGCCCGTAGTGTGGTAGGTAATCAATGTACATGGCACCACAGTATCTGTCATGATGGGAACCCATGTGGTCACCAGGAACACCTCATAGTTCAAGAAATTCACAGATGGCACGACACCAGCTGACCAAGCCATGGAAGGCCCGGAAGACTGAGACCGGGCAGTCCCAGCGGAAGATTCTCCAGGTAGTACAGAGAATATGCGACCACAACCTGGTAGAGAAGTAGGAGTGGTGGAAGAAGCACAAAACTCTGGAACCGTGTTCCCTGAGCCAGAAAAGGAACCGGAAGGGCCAGAAGCAAGAGAGAACTGAGGTATGGACTCCGGCCAAACCTGACCCCTAGCCAGAGACAGAGAGACCTTGCGTTGTGTGCCAAAAGAGATTCAACACTCACCTGAAAAGGGTTGTTGTATCCAAAAGATTGGGGGGATGTAGTGACGGAGCCACCCGGCCCGCTTGCATATGCCCAAGCATTTAAATGAAGGGGCTCAAGACCGCTCAGGGGCTTGGCCCAGTGAGCAGATACTGAGTGCGTGTCTCACTTATTAAAGCGGCCCACGTCTGCAGCCTAGTTCATGCCTGCGAGTGTCCCCTTATTCCCGACACTACACATTCCAGCCCAAACTCCCATCAATGTTTGTGTGTCTGATGACGCCACTTAAGTGCAAGGGTATGCCTGTACGCAGGGAGCAGGGTCATGATTGATTTATATATGGAGGGGTCCAAACTGTGTTGACATTGTGGGCAAAAGAACAATGGGTTGGAATGCTATCTTCATAAAGATTAGCCCTGGGCAAAGTACTATGGTCCGCTCACTAGTTAGAGTAAATTGAGCATTTCTCATGTATCAAGGATATTTTGGAGATTGTATTTATAATTTTACCTCACCACTATCCATCTTTTTTCCCTGAGGCATTTAGCACTTTGTGTAGGAATAGTAATTACTAACGTCAACATAAACAGTATCTTTACACATGCATGAACCCCTTCTTTTCCAATACTAATTATTTCCACACCACTATGGAAAATTTTCTCTGAGGTACATACCCCTCGGATTTACAAAAACATTCTTCATCACACCACAATCCAGTATTTTCCTACCACAAGCACCACAAAAGTGGATATAATATGCTTATTAATATGCTTAACCCCACCACTATGCATCTTCTCACCAGAGGAAGGCTCCCTTGGCTGTGAAATAGTACTAATTAAACCCACACTCTCCAGCATTTTTTCAAAATGTAAGCAGACATTTCTGTTTCTTTATTATTCCTACCCACACCATTAGTCGTCATTTGTCTGTGAGAAACACACTTTTACAGTTGCTGCGTATTTCATTATTTTTGTAAACATATCTCTCTCACATTCTCAATTGTTCATTGTTATTTTCCAGTATCTATATGCTTTTTATTTTGCTGGTTTTCTATTTTTACATTCTCAAGTACATAATTTTAAAATAGCTAATTTCTATTTGATACCTTTAATTTCTTACATTTTTCTTTTTACTTTGGAGAATGTAAAGCAAAAACAAGGCTATTCTCTGTTCTCAAAAACTCTTATTAATTTTTGAGAATCTGTTAAAAAATGAACAAATATCAAATCGCAGAGGAATCTAAACCGTCCATTACAGGATGTACTGAATCCGATTATAATAACTTCTGTAAATGGGTCACAGATTTCTGTGGTCCTGCAAATTCAGGAAAATTACGGAAAAAACTAAATAAAAAATCTGCACCCTGGTTCTCCCCCGTTTTAAAAAACAAACGTACTGAGGTCAGATCCCTTGAAAAGAAATGGCGCCATAACTATGATGTTACGGAAGCTCTCGCCTATAAAACCGCTAGGAAACAATATCATTTTATGATAAAAAATGCCAAAAAAGACCATTTCCTAGAAGCCATCAATTTATCCAATAACAAACAGAAGGAAATTTTCAAAATAGTTGACGAGTTCATGAATCCCAGAATCCTCAGGCAGGAGATACCACCGTCATTAACACTTTGTAATTCCATAGCAAACTACTTTGAAATGAAAATACTAAATATCACCAAAGATTTCCCAGATCTTTCAGAACCCCTCGCTTTTGAAAATCTACAATTATCCAACAGTATACCTCAGTTAAATAACTTTGCCCCCATTAGCCTCGATGAAACTCGACAAGCTATCCTCTCATGTAAATCAGGCTCCCCTTTTGATCCATGCCCCCCACTGCTGCTCCACATGTTAGTAGACATGGTAAACCCAATTATAAACTCCATCATAAATTCTTCTCTAGCCACTGCCGTCATTCCATCTGAATGGAAGCGTGCTGCTGTAAAACCGCTACAGAAAAAGCCCCTAGCTGATCCCACCACACTCTCTAACCTTCGCCCAATCTCGCTGCTTCCACTGCTATTCAAACTGACTGAAGCAGCAGTAAACAAACAGCTGACTAAACACCTGGAGGAAAATCACCTCTTACACCCTAACCAGGCAGGTTTTAGGGCAAAACACTCCACAGAGTCAGCCCTTCTACATACTGTAGAGACACTTAAGATGGCACTGGATCAAGGAAAAAAGGCTGTCCTGATCCTGCTTGATCTATCGGCGGCCTTTGATACGGTCTCACACCCCGTATTAATTGGCCGCCTGGCAGAATCAGGACTAACAGGAACCGCTTTCAAATGGCTGAAAAATTTTCTAAGCCATAGAAAACAAATCACCATATTAGGAAGCTATTGCTCAGAGGAAAAAACTTTAACAACAGGGGTACCACAAGGCTCAAGCTTGAGCCCGGTCCTTTTTAACCTTTATATGTCCCCTTTGATTGAACTGATTACATCATTCAACATCAGTACAATATCTTACGCGGATGATACCCAACTCATCCTTGTATTGGACAACAACTCAACTAAAGCAGAAGAAAATCTGAGAGATTGTCTCACCGCAACCTTTGAATGGATGAGAACTCACCACCTTAAATGCAACTCAGGCAAGACTGAGATCCTCCCTTTTGGTCAGAATAACCTCTTTTCCCCTAACAACTGGTGGCCCCAAGACGCCGAAGTTCCACCTAATACCATCACGTCAGCCCGCAACCTCGGGATAAGGTTTGATGAAGCCCTATCCTTCAAAAAACAAGCAGGGACTGTGGCAGGGTCCTGTTTCAACATTATTAGAGGCCTCAGAAGGTTCTTTGACCTCCTCCCCCTGACATCCAGAAAAACGGTAGCAGTAGCCCTCATTACATCGCGGCTAGATTACTGCAACAGCATCTATGCAGGTTCCAACAAAGCTGTCTTACACAAATTGCAGATGGTTCAGAATGCTGCTGCCCGCTTAGTGCTAAGACTACCCAGGAAATCATCTGCATCCATGGCACTCAAAACCCTGCACTGGTTACCCATTTATAAGAGAGTTTTATTTAAAATCCTACTCATCACTTTCAGAGCTTACCACCAGTCGGGCCCCTCATACCTATCCCAAAGGTTTGGAAGATACACTCCCTCCAGGTCACTCAGATCATCCAACTTAAACCTATTAGCTGTCCCCAAATTCAGACTGACCACAAAAGGTGGAAAATCCATCGGAGTGCTAGGAGCTAGAGCCTGGAACAAGCTCCCACCCCAGATGCGTCTGATTCATTCAGAGAATCTGTTCCGAAAAGCCCTTAAAACATGGATTTTTAAGGCCACTGACACACTATGTCTAGCGTTAATTTAATTTAATATCACTCACCCTCTCTGTATTAAGTACTTCTCCACTTTCCTTTATGTTCTCGGACAACTCTCCCTCCCTTCTCACCTATGACACGTGATGTTTCTAGCGCCAAGATGCTCCATGGAGTGTAAGTTGCGCTTTATAAAAGCCAATTCATCATCATCATCATCATCAAATTATTATTTTGTTCATTTTATTATAGTAGCTAAATATTCTATTGACATTTAAGTTACTTACTTGGAGTATTTGTGAGGCTGTTTCGCGATGTCACAGTGACAGTAACTCTGACACTGAGAGCAGCAAAAAAAGCATGTGGTCTCTGTGGTAGTCAGGTAATCACTGGATTTCAAATGGTGGTCGGCTCCTTTTATACCTTTTTTTGTATACCACCTTTATTTTCACAAAAATATGTATTGTGTACTTTTTATTTCCTCGTTTATTTTTATGCCCATTACTTCGGATTATGTTAGTTTTGACCTCCATTTTCTTTGCCTGAGGGTCAAGTTCATGTCATGGAAAGTGTTGTAGGACTTTTGGATGAGGTTAGCTCCTAAAATGGTGGTTTGCTCGTTTACTGTTCTTCGCGTTTTTGTCTGTGTATTTTTTGTACATTTCGCCAATAATCTGTTAGTTGCTTCTTTCCAATTCCACTACAAAAATTGAGCAATGTTTCTATTATTTTTCATACTTTCAATAATCAAGTATTAAAATTAATACCCGAGTATTCATTTTTTCAACGAGTACTTTTGTATGTTAGTGTTGAGAGTTTCTCTCCACATTTTAATACACTTCCCCACCCAAAACCCCTATTTTTCCTGTATTCCGTGCCAGGGGTTTATTTTACAAATTTTATTTTAATAAAAATATGCGTTGCAATGGCATGCGAAGTATTGTCTTGCGTTGTAATGGCATTTGCAATGCATTTAATAAATTTGCGTTGTAAGGTATGCTTTGTACTACCATTTGTTGTAATACACTTTGCGATGTAAAAATTACATTGTAAAAACATGTGTTTTAATAGTATGTGTTGTAACATCATACATCCTTCATGAACACATGAGTCAATTGTTTTGCTGTTGGTAATTTCTTTAGAGGAATGAAGTGGGTTGTACGTGTAAAATGATCAATAACAGTTAAAATGGTAGAATATCCAGCTGAAGTACGAGGTAACTCTACAATAAAATCAAGGGATACTGTATGCCTTGGTTGCGTAGGTATGGGTAATGGATGTAATAATCCAATAAGGGAATGGTGCACTGCTTTGTTCTGAGTACATACTGTACAAGTGTCCACAAATGTTTGTATGTCATTAAACATGGAAGGCCACCAGTAACCTCTTTTTATTCATTGGGAAGTTTTTGTGATTCCAGGATGTGCAGACAAAGGTGTATCATGATGTAATTGCACAATTTGATTTCACAACAAAGGAGATGGTACAAATACTTGATTATTCATAAAAGAAGGTCATCTCTCCATTGCAATAAAGGGTAATCTTTTTGCCAGACCTGAGCTTCTTTTGTTTTTAATTCTGTCTTGATGTACTGAATGATGTCACTATCAATCACACCTACTTGTAAGCATTGTGCAGGTGATATAGTGGGTTCTCTTGTCTTGTACTTAATTCATCACTTATCCCTATTCGGACAACGTGTCTGCTTTCTTATTTTCTATTCCTGGTTTATAAGTGATGACAAAATTGTAATCATTAAAAAATAAAGTCCATCCTAACTGGCGAGTGGAAAGAGCTTTTGCAGATTGTAATGATTGTAAATTATGATGATCGGTATAAATTGTTACACGATGATGGCCACCCAACAAGTAATGATGCCACTCTTCAAAAACAGCTCTTGAAAACCAATCTGTGGAACCACAACACCTTGCATTCCTCCATGTTCCCTTAAAAAGATGAACTCCGAAGAACTTTCTGAGCAAACTTTGTTTGTGCCAACATACATTTCTTAACCTTTTTCTGCTTCATTTCTAATTTATCCCTGACACATTTTTCATATCATAGCATCTCATCAAGCAACTTATTCTGCCAACAGATCACACTGGGTTGTAGGTGAACTAATTTCTGGTCTCATACCAGACACAAATAGTGGCACAAAAACCCCCCTATCCTTTTCTTCAGGATATTCCCTTCCACTGTGCTCTTGAAGCACCTGTAACAAACATTCATAGTACTCATGAACTATTTATTTTGCCTCCTGTGTGTTCGATTAATTTTCAGCCAACTCAAATCTTTTGCTGTTACTTGACCTTTCAGGAAAGTAATCACTGCTTCATACTTTTCCAGAACTATAGGAGAGGGTGCATTAGTGCGTTTATCTCTCATTGGCTCATCTCGTGGCCATTGTACAGCAGTCTAACACTCAACTCACAACTCACTGGCAACCACAAACTCAGACAATGTATCCAAATCAGTCCAAAACACTTCTGCAATTTTCACAAACAGCTCAACTCAAGCGTACCACTACACAGGTTTGTCTCACTCAATTTTGGGAAATAATTTGTAAATGCTGTAAGATTATCCCTGCACCAAGGTGCATGGACAGATATGCCTCCAGCTACTTCCCTAAGGCATAAGCTGAAACTCCCTCTTCCTCAAGCTCTTTATTTTCATTCCCTAACTCTGGTGGTTCCTTTTACTTTTTGTGTTTCTTTACCCACCTGGCTTCCAATTTTTCAAAATCACTCCATTTATTAATGCATTTTATTAATTCAATAATGTGCTTTGGCATCCCTCCAGGATGCAAGCTCACAATTGAATCAGCATCTAAATGTACTCTATACCTTTTCTGGTAACGAGTGTTTTTATTAAATTTCCACATTACAGTTCTGTGCCAATTCAGTCAACTTCTCATTTGTGGCTGCTGCTCATCTTGTAATTTCTTCAAACAAGTGAACTAATTATTTTTCTTGATAATTGCTCACATATTCTATTTCCAGAAATCCCAGAATAATTTCTTTAAATTCAATCATTTTGCTGAATATTGAATCTGGGCTGCTCATTTACATCTGTCAATTTAATCCCCACTGCTTCCCCAAACAATGGTGGAAAAATACCTTCATTAAACAGGTACTTTCCCCCTGAGTCATAGGTGTAGTAAAGCCCTTCTCCCCCATCCCTACAAGCTTGGACTGTCTGAGGTGGTCTCAACACCACAACCTGTGAATTTTGTTAAGTCTGAAAATATCCCATCAAAGGTACTCCTGTAGCTTCTGGTGTCTCTGGAGTTAAATTACTATTCACTGGAGCATTAGCAACTGGTCTGTGCAGTCACTACTTGTGGTCATGTATTTGTGCAGACTTACCTGGTAGATTTACCAGGGGTGGTGGGACAATCGGTCGCTGAGTAATTCATGAAACTTACGGTGGAGCAATCAGCAGCACTTGAAGTGGTCTCTAAATTTGTACCACTCTAGTTTCTACAGGAGCAGTCACTACTGTACTGCTAACTGGGGCACTACTTCCAGAACTATCAACTGTTGTTGCATAATGTTGGGGTCAAACAGCCAGCATGTCTTCAAAGATATAGTCCCGTGAATTACTATTAGTTTTGTTTTCTTTTTTCTCATCTTTCTCTTTTGTATTCTTTTTCTTCCCTTTCTCCAGCATTTCAGTAGTCCTTTCGATTAGAACCTTCCTCCATCTACGCATAATTACGCATTGCTATCTTGGTCCTTGTATGATATCTCTCTCTCTTTGTTCCTTGTTGCTTTTTCCCACATGCTTAAGGCTTCAGATTGTAGAGGTCTAGGGGATGGTTTCATTTCACATAACTTTTCCCTTCATTTGTCAATAATTCTTATTTCAAAACTCTCAAATTTTGGAGGAGGAGGGGGGACAGCGTCCGCGGGCAGCTTGCATCTGCTGGGCTCTTGCAGGGGACGGCTGTTCAGCTCCTAAGTTCACCACACCATCGTTCGCTAGTTAGCAGCGATAGCAGTAGCGATAGCAGATATGATATCTTCAGCATAACAGCAGCTTCAGGCGACGGGCAACAGGGGACTTGCTTAAGGCCACGTTGGTAGTATTTATACCTGAAAGGTGCCATGTTTGACGTAAGTTTGCTGGACATAAGACGTCAATAAAGATGTCACTTAGGAAGTGATCGCTTATCAGTTGCTCATTAGAGTTCTATTACTAATCAAAACACAGCAAGGGGGATTTCCAGGTTTGCTGAGTTTTTATCCTGTTGAAGAACTCGGAGTGTTAATCTAGGAATCTCAGATAGTGAATTCTGCTATGTCATTGCACTAATTGGTTGCAAAGGAAGTGGCAGAGAAAACTATTCTGAAATGTGGCTCTGTTCGTGTGAGGCCAGAGATGAGTTTCTGAATATTGCACTTGAACGGTTATGCCAATATAGGGAATAAATGGATTTATAGCCGAATAGGGGCATAAGGTCACAGTATCGATCAGGATCATAGATAAGCACGCAACACCCACTCCACGGGTTCATGTCCATCAAATTACTAAAACTAGAGCAATAAGATGCATGTGTAACATTGCCCACCCCAAAATACATAAATGCATTTTAAATAGGCTTATATTGTAATACGTGAAAATATAGGTACTGTACGTTTTTGAAGCATAGAAATCATTCAAAAAATTATAGCATATGAAATCATTGAACGATTATGCAACAGAATTACACATGAAATATCTCTGAAACAGAAGAAGGGCGAGATAAATCATCACATATAAATGCATTGCAATAAATGTGCTAGAGGCTGGTGTAAGTTGTTATGTCTCTAGATGTGTTTAGAAATAGTAGTTGAAGCTTCTGTTCTCTAAGAATAGTTTTTACTCTAAGCAAAGAATTGTTCGTGCCAAAAAAAGGGTCAATATTAAAAAGTGTTCAATTCAAAAGAATTAATGCTTGAACGGGGAAATAGAGTTCCAACGCTTTTAGCAGTTTTTGTTGTTCAAAACTGAAGGCCGAATTCATCATGGGAACGCTGTGTGTCGGAATGCTTCTATAAAGTTATTGTTTCTGTTCGGGTGAGAACATCATATCAGACAGGCTCTCAAAGAATTGGTCTACAAAATCAGGTGACAGTTCGACCAAATTCGATAGTGCTGTAACTTGGCAGGTGTGAGAATGATTGCTGTCATCATAGTCGGGATCAGCAATGCTCACAGATGGTCGTACCTGGGTGATGTTGCTTTTGTCACTCGCTCCACTGTTACCACCTAGTCGTAGCACAGGAGTCTCAACGAATGCCGTCATCAGGATTGGTAGCCGCTGAGGACAACACAATGCGTGAGCCGTTATCGGACTGAGCAAAGTATCGACGTCCATTGGTACTGCTGATGGAAGTGAAAGACAGATGTCCAACACGCACTCATCTCCGCATAGCATACATCGAAGTACCGGTAAGATACAGTTCTGCCATATAGGTCTGAATGAAAGGAACCAGGTCATGTTTAGATCTCTCAGCCTGGCCAATCCAAGGACGTTAGTTATCCTGTCCCGGTAGCGCATTGCTAGGATTGTCTCTTCCATTCCCATGGGAGCTATGTCTGAGCTTTGGCTTGCCATAACGAAGCAGGACGGTCAAAAATAAAATCCCTGCTACAAGTCCCAAAAATAAGGGTATGCCGCCAAAAACATTTGGAACGATTCCCAGAATTGCTTGAAACGGTGTTAGCAGTCCCGTAAGAATCGTCTTAAATATGCCTGGGATGCCTGTGGCACTAGACATGTTAAGGAGTTGGCTCAACATTTCTACGAAATGCACGGGGCAATTTGTTGATAAAAGTTCATGAACCTCCGTAGCTGTCCTTGCAACTAGAACATCATACGTCTCTTTTGATGACGTTATGGGCACTGTTGTCTGCAAAAGCACAGACTTCATTTTGCTTAAAGTATCAATTCGTATAGAATAGAGATTCAGACGAGGCCAGATCGGAGTCTCTGTGTCTACAGGCCCGCTCGGAAACAATGCTTGCATACAGCATTTGACCATGGATGTTACTCTTACTAGATAACTTTTCCCTGGCACAAGGCCACAACATCTGTGATCCGTTCTAAGAATGTAACTTCCGTTTGCAAGTTGCATAAAGAAGGGCTCTATCTGAGTTGCAGGTGTGACAAGCTGGTGGCATGAAAGGTTGTTAGAATTTCCTTCACAGGCGCCGTGTAAATTAATACCCTGGCACAAAAGTATACCGCTTAGTGAATGTTTACAATTTTCACCACTAAGAAATACATTTTTGTCGCTGTCACTGTAGCATGAATGTTTGTATGGTAATTTCCATTCGGATTTTACATATCCTTTACCCAATCGTTCATACTGGCCAGTAGGTATGTACTCAAGGCACTTTTTAAATCGGAAAGTTGTTATCGGAATGGTGATAATTCCGTGTATTATCCATTCAATGACAGGACTCTCTGACATTGTCAATGGTAATCTCTCAAGTTTTTCGATGCTCAGGATTGTATAGTCTGCTCCTTTCTGTGCCAAACTGATTTGTTTATCAGTAAGGTTAAAAATGGAAAATAATGACGTTGTGTTTATTAAACGCCAAGGCACATAGCCTGAACAAAGATTTTGCAGCGTCCAGCCTAATTGTATAATAGAACGTAATTGTGACTGGCCATGTTGTAACATTAGCAAGTCTCTGTCTATTACATCAAAGGCAGAGGATACAATATTGTCCAACGAATATATTCTGGAAGACAGAGTCATTAACCCATTGTCCGCTACAGAAAGTGATTTTTCCAAATTAATACGATCAATTTCTTGTATTTTTTCAGCTGTTTTTATTTGTGTGACTTTCCAAGCCTCGTTGTACGCAGCATAGATACTGGTCGCTATGAAACGCTTTTGACGCTGTTTGCGTGGTCCTAGAATGAAATCGCGCAAATCAGCACCATCTTTTAGTAAAGACAAGTGTTGCTTAATTTCAGCCAATGTGGATGTTCCTAGCCATTCAAGGCAGAGTTTCCCTACACTGTATGTTGTTACTATCCCTGGATGTTGTCTCTGGGAGTATCTAGGGTCTTGTCTGGTAATTTTTAACCCCTGTGTTTTGTTCAGGAATCTATCTTGACAGTTGTTTGTGTCAGTAGGCCAGATTAACCACTTTTTCCAATCAGGATGTGTTCTGTTAAAATGTAAAATTTGTGACACGTCTAACTCAATATCTGTAGTTGTATTTTCAGGTATTGGCTTTGGAATAGACGGTTTGTTTAGGTCTTTGATCTTAGCTAGGCCAAGACAGGATGTTTGGTGTATTGTGTCATTTAAAAACATCATTTGTTCTGGTATCATGCAGGTTCTGAATAGTGCTTCAAGGCCTTGTACCTGCCGATCTTTTGTACCCCAAATTGTTTTTGTTTCAATGTTATTTTTCCAATAATCAAAACCAAATGTCATCATTTTGTCATAAAATGCTTCTGAATATATCAATTTAGAATTTGTCAGCATTGTTTTCATTCCTGTTTTATCTAACAGTTTGTAATAAAACGTTTCTGCATCACTGGTGTTAAACCCTGAGAAGTACTTGAATTTCTCAAAAAATGCTTTAGAACTGCTTTTAGGTGTTGTAGCACAATGTTCCTATTGCTTATACATAAAAACATTTCTAGGCTGTGCAGATTTATGCAAGTAATGATCACCATAATGTGTGTAGCAGAATAATTGCTCATAACTAGATGAACCTTGTAAATAATCATGTTCTGTGAATCTAGCTGACATTACTAAATCAGACATCATGTCATTAGTACTGTTAAAGTCCCAATCATCAGAGAATGTACGAGGTTTTACAAAGTCACTTAAGGAAACCTTCAGTTGATCAGGATACTTCAGGGTCTCGACCGGACCATAGATCTCATAGTCAGTTTTCTCCCATACTACCCCATCAGGTATTGGAATTGCTGTGACATTTAATGTTGACAGTTCTCTTTTCTTCACGTGGGATGATCTGTGTGGTTTGAGGACTAAGTTGATGTTCTGACTTGCTGTGTCCATTGTACTATATTTTCCCTCAATGAATTTTCCCAAACAAAGTACCATGATGAGCCAAAGCAGGAGGAAAAATACACCTAGACCGAACCAGAACTCTAACCAAGGGGAAACAAGTTAGATTTTCTTCAGTTGATTAAAAAGTTCCGTTGCTTTTTCTTTAAAAGTCTTTTTTGTTTCTGGCATCACTTCGGGTTCGTTTTGATCTTCAGAGAAGTTGTCGAAGTTGATGAAATAACCAGAGGCAGTTCTGTCAATTGTTGGGATTGTTCTTTCAATCTGTCTCTCGATAGCACTTTCTGATGCCACAATATTGTAGACTGGTGTTTCTTGACGAACTGTTTCAATCTGTGTCTCAAGAGGCACGAGTTCCATGGCATTATTGCATAGTCCTTCTCTGTGCACTGCAGGCTGATCGAATGTGATTAGTCTTTCAGTTTGAACCTCTTGGATTGTTGCAAGTTTGGGTATTCTGTTGTTTCTTGGGAGTCCACTGGGCCTACTGTTGATTATAGGCCACATGGTTGTGGTTTTACCAGGTCGATAGACACGATCCTGTTCTCCTTTTTACCAGCAAGGGGCGGTAGTACAACTGATCTTGTTCCGGTGACTGCCAAGACAGGTACTGCTTTTCTGTAAGAAGGCCCAAATTCCTTCTTCACCGCGGTTTTTACTCTGACTAGATCCCCAATCTTTGGAATCCGGACAGGCCTTGCTGGGGCTGTTGCTTGTGGTGCCTCGTCAGTGGTAGATGGCTGTTGCTTTAACTTTATGTTGCTTAAGGATTTTCTTGTTTCATTCAATTCCTGTAAAACAGCCAAACGATCTTTGATGTCAATGTCTGTTGTATTTTCTTGTACCACTGACATCTGACTATCGAGGTCCTGAATGTTCATTCTAATTCCGAACAATAGTTCGTATGGGCTGAAACCTTTTAGAGAATTTCTTGGCAAGTTATTAAGACTGGACTGGACACTTATTAAATGTTTGACCCACCCAGCGCCTGAACCTAATACCTTCGCTGTTATAGATCGCTTTATGTCTCGGTTTTTTCTTTCTACCACACTATTCCCTTTGGGGTGCGACGGACAAGAATACCGCAACCCAATTCCCATGCTGGCCATGGCCTCCTTATAAGCTCGAGAGCTAAAAGCAGGACCCTGGTCAGAATGGAACGTGGTAATTGCGTATGTGCCGATAAAGACTCGCAGATCTTTTATAACCGTTCTAGCGTCAGCCGAGCGCTGGGGCCACATCCATATGAACCTCGTACAGGAATCCACTGCTACCAGTGAAGTAGTGTGGCTCATTGGTTAGAGGCAGCAGACCCGAGAGCAGAGGACGGCCCGGGACCAGGGTTCGATTACCGGCGCGGCAGGTTTCTGGACCAGGGTCAGCGGACTCGATAATTCTCTCGCCTCGGTGCCCACTCTGATCAGCGATCACACTCGGCAACTCTGGGCATTAGCTTGCCTCATCTTCACTAACGGCCCCACCAGACCGCCGGGGATGCCTGGTCTCACCCTGGAGATACCCATTAAGGGACCATCTCTCAGGGAAGCCAGGAAGGGTTTCGCAGCGGTCGAAGCGCCTTGGGACCCTACGGGTAAGTAGTGCGCTATATAAATGCCTATACATTTACCATGATATATCTATAGTTGCCGTCCCTTTGTAGGGGACCACAGTTGTCCAGGTTGGAGTTCTGGACTTTTTGGTTCCGTCCAGAGGTGTCAGGGATAACACCCGAAGACCCCGGAGTTCCACCTGTCTTGGTGCACAAATAAACAGAAACACGGGCTTCTCGATGGTGGCGTCAAAGACCAAAGGTTTATTACTGCAGGGACACAGAAGTCACAGAAACTACACACGGGCAGTATCTAGGAGCCTGTTCGATTTGCACTAAGTGGGTTGCTCCTTATATACTAAAAATTGGGCTTCAGGCAAATTCTTCACATGTTAGTACATTCCCAAACCTTTGTGTCCTAAACAATAAATATTTGGCGTTGCACAGGAATCGTCGACAATATCTGATGTCAAAACATTACGAACGAGGGGTTCCCACTTTTCCATCATAATCTCATGTCAACTTTTCGTTCAAGACCCGGACCGCCTCATCGTAAATTTCGTTACCTCCCCCTAATAAAGGCCCAGAAGGAAAGGAGCAGAGCCAGGTGCAGAAGATAGAAAAGCAGGATAAGAGATGTTTGTGGGTCGTAAATGGGCGAGGCTACCAGCTTCGGCCGCCTAATCATGATCAGGCCAACGAACACAAGAACCAGTATAGCAGGACTGGCCTCGGGCAGAGGAGGTAGCCTTTGTCGAGTCATGCAGCTACAGCGTGTTCTGTTCTAAGGTGCACGTGTTGCTAGAAAGGTGAATCGCCGGCTAAGCCTACGTGTCCTTAATCGAAATGAAGTGATCAGAGGTTATTGCGTATGTAAGGGCAAGAAACACAAAATGGCTGCCATGATCTAAGATGGATGCCATGGGTAGATCGGAAATGTGTTTGTAACAGGAATACTCTTGCTCGTAGCGTAGCGGAAACACCAGGATATGCTAAATGGATCATTTGCGGTTCGCTGATACCAATATTATGTATTTCCGACAATATTGAAAACACGGGTTCAAATCGTCACGGAACCTCAGACCCTCCTTTTGCCCTTACATAGGCAATGACTCAGTCTATGTCAGAGTCTAATTCTATGCTCATCAAGTCAATGACATGTTGTTGTATCATCATCCTTTCTCGTGCCTTTTCTCCAAACGCAGGTAGTTTACTGAAACAAGTCGCAGCACAGAGACTACACAGAGCTGGACCACACTGGATAATCAGGCAACACGAGAACAGGAATACTAAGATGACACCAATCACCATCAGAACCTTCCATCCCCACGCTGATATCAGAGTCCAAAACCACTCCATGAAGGACCAGTTTCCCTTGTCTACGTGTATAGAGTCGGAAATCTTGTGTAGCTTAGAGATCGCCTCATAGACTGTTGGAGCATTATTGGGAATAAAGACACAGCAGCTCGATTGGATCATTCTGCATACCCCACCCCGATCTGCAAGTATTACGTCTAGAACCATACGGTTCTGCAATGTCATGAGTCTATCCGCCTGAAGCTCAGCTGTCAAATTGCTAAGGGCACCAGCAGTTTCGGTAATAGTAGAT
Source organism: Lissotriton vulgaris (assembly GCF_964263255.1). NCBI lineage: Eukaryota > Metazoa > Chordata > Amphibia > Caudata > Salamandridae > Lissotriton > Lissotriton vulgaris. Next base: position 96,683,803 of record NC_141695.1, read on the forward strand.
TCAACTACCCGTGTTAGCTGACGTACGTTTCTACTATTGGCCATAGGCCCCCAGAACGGAAGAAAACCTTTGAAGAAGTCTCCAGCTTCCTGACCAGCGGTGTCTTCCTTGCTAAAAACACCTCTTGCTACTCTGGTCTTGTGGTAGTCTGAAGAAGCAGTATAAGTTGGAGGTAACAATCGAGCAATATAACATGACCCTGAAAAGTCAGCAGGCAACCACGTATACGCTCTGTCTTGACAGATGAAGTAGGTACCCCTAGCAGTAAGAAAAGCAGGGGAAGAGTTAGACGGAAACACGTAAGTCTCTACGCACTCACTCCTCCCTAGCTGAGCTCTCGGATTTCTCCCATTACCTTGCAAACAGACCTGACCACGGTGAGGTACGACCCAGATTGGAGTTGAGCTTTTACGCTTGTTTTCTCCTAAACTAAGGCGATACTCTGAAGAATTCCAACTCAAATATACTCGCAATTCGTCTCTAGGGTAAGATGGAGTATTATTGACGTCCTTGATCATGTCAATAATTCCCTGGACTAAAGCTTTGTTGGCAGAGTTGTATTTAGTGGAACGTGGTGGACGCGGAGGATAGGTTTCAAGGGCATAAGCAAAGATGGTTTGAAAGGCCTGAAATGATCCATTATAGCTAAAAGGCAAAACCAGATAGGGAATACCTTTATCCATAGTGTGGGGTATCAAGCCACACACCCAGCAGTCTGTAGTGTTGACCACCAGTTGGTGTTGGTGCAAGAGCTGTACGAAAGTGTTATTGATAAATTCTGAGCGTCGAGCTTGCTCATGTTCAGGAAACGAGTGAAAAGAATGCATAGAGGAAATAGTAGAAGTAGCAGGATCAAGGGGAGGTACTGTAGTTGCTGGCACAAAGATCAAATTTATACCAAAGACGATTCCACCCACCAACGTTATTAAAATAATTAAAAATGTAATAGCACATTGCATCAGGAAACATTTACTATGAAGGATTCTGTAAAGTCTGTTTCTGCGAACATAAATCATATTTTCTCGTTGCAGCACAGGAAGCTCCATCTTCTACAATCCGCTCGCGACCACTGATGATGTGTACGTAGATGAAAATGCCTCTATCAGCCCTGGGAGTTCCCAGAACCAACAGAAAGATCGACCTTGTGTCTGATCCCCGCAGATTCAACTAGGCACACAGCCACGACCCTACGGCTACCCAGACGGCAAGGCAATTAAAAAAAACAATAAAACAATAGCAAACTTCCTGGCTGAAGGCAAAAGTTCAAAATTTCAAATATCACAATAGGCAGTTTCCTGCTTTATTTGTCCATATTACGAGATCGTAAGTTGTATCTTAGTTTTGCAGGAACCGTTTGATCAGGAAACAGTGTGTTGTCAGTAGAGTTTGTAATGTTTAAGTTCGCAGATGGTAAAGTTTCTTCTGATGCAGAGGGCAAGTGTTCAGGAGTCAAAGAAGTAGTTTCAGGAGGAGAGTCAGAGTTCGGAGTGTCAGTTGTCAATTCGGCATCGCTGAACGAGATAAACTTGGGTGTTTGCTCGAATTCAGAGGAACCAATTCCCTTCTTCACCCAGTTGTCGTAAGGAAGAGGTAGGGGCACACGTTTGACATGAGTTGCATGTATCCAGTGCTTGCGACCAGCCACACGAACAGCAGTTCTCGTTGCTAATAACACCTGGAAGGGGCCCACAAATTTGGGCTGAAGGTTATTTGTCCTCGTAAAATTTCGTACCACAACGTGGTCGCCGGGTTTCAGCTGATGACCTGGACTCTCCGGAGGCTTTGGCAATGCATCAAAAACCTGTTGGTGAATAAGACTCAATTTAGCAGTCAAGTCGTAAAGGTAATCAATCAACATTGGGTATTCTAGAGAACAAAATTCTTTTGGCCTAGGCACTCCCCAAACATTAGCGGGACGGCCGAAAACAATTTCGTATGGACTAAGCCCTACTCTAGAATGCACAGTTGCTCTCGTGGATAACAAAGCCAAGGGTAGTGCGTCTGGCCAGGATAAACCCGTGGATGCCTGTATTTTAGCAAGTTTTAGTTTGAGGGTGCCATTGTAACCCTCAACTAAACCAGCTGACTGGGGATGATTTGCACTGTGAAATTTTTGCTTAATACCTAAACCGGCACACACACTCTGCATAACTTTCCCTATAAACTCACTTCCGTTATCCGACCATACAATCCGTGGCATTCCATACCTAGGGAAATATTCTTTGAGAAGAATTTTGGCAGTTGATAGGGCAGTATTGTCCTTTAGTGGATATGCTTCAATCCATCTGGAGAAAGCACAAACTACCACCAGGACGTACTTCAAGTTATTGCACCGATCCATGTGAATGAAGTCTAACTGAATCACTTCAAAGGGGCAAGAAGGTGGAGCGAAATGACCAGCAGGAGTAGGAGTTCCCTTGCCAGGATTATGCATCAGGCATACCATGCAATTTTTCACCACTTTCTCTGCACATTTACTAATCCCATCATTCTTCCAGACCGGAGCCAACATTTTACAGATTCCTTTAGAATTTATGTGCGCTACTCCATGTGCCATTGTCACCACTGCAAGTACATACGCATCAGGCAACATCCAACGCTGTTGTTCCGACAAATCAATCCAACACCCACTCGAGTCCAACTTGCCCATACTCTCTTTCCATGCACGTTTCTCCTCCTCAGTTGCCTCTTTCTGAATCTCTTTCACACTTTCCACTGTGTCTTCACACATTCCAGACTCAGAAATCCATCTCGCAGACATAGCCACATACATTCTACTCATCATATTTTTAGCTGTTTCTTTAGCAGTCTCGTCGGCAAACGCATTCCCACGACCGACATCATCCATGATTGCTTTATGCGCACTGCATTTCACAATCGCAACTTCAGTCGGCAAGGTTAGAGATTCCAACAAGTCGTTAACTAGCTGACCATGTTGAATCTTAGTCCCATGAGACGTAATGAAACCTCTTTCTTTCCACAAACGGCCAAAATTATGGGCCACTCCAAATGCGTACTGACTATCTGTGAACACATTCACTCTCTTTCCCTTAGCTAAAACACACGCTCTCGTTAGAGCGATTAATTCTGCAGCTTGGGCAGAATTCTGACTCACTCTTGCAGTCTCCACAATCGTCCTCAAAGTCGTTACTGCATAAGCAGCAGTCACATCACCATTCTCCAATTTAAAACATGACCCATCAACATACAACGTGCCATCTGGATCTGACAATGGGGTGTCTTTTAAATCAATTTGTCCTTTTGTTTCCTCTTCGGTTCTGAAACAACAATCATGGGGTTCGGAATCACTCGACTCTTGATTAGCCGGCAACAGTGTTGCTGGATTCAATACATTGCATCTTTTGATCTGAATATGACTTGCTAGCAGTGTCAACTCGTAGCCAGATAATCTAGCACTGGTAAGGTGTTGCGTCTTAGTTCTGTTCATGAGTGTATCCACAGCATGAGGAACCATGACCACTAGCATGTTATTCATCACTAAACCAGCAGATTGTCGAATGGAGGCCGCAGCTGCCGCTGTGGCTCTCAAACAACTAGGCAATGCTCTAGCTACCGGATCTAATGTTGATGAAAAATACGCACAAGGGCGTTGTTTATCACCAAATCTCTGTGTCAGAACACTTAACGCACAACCTTCTCTCTCGTGAACATAGAGTGTGAATGATTTACTGTAATCGGGTGTACCCAACACAGGAGTTGAACAAAGCGCATTTCGTAACTCAGAAAAACTCTCCTGACATTCAGCAGACCATGGCACCAGACTCGGAACATTTTTCCCAGTCAAAGCTACCAACGGTTTTGCTAAAAGAGAAACATTTGGGATCCACTGCCTACAGTAAGAGGTAATACCTAGAAAGGCACGCACTTCTCTCTGTGTGCGAGGAACACTCATCTGCGTAATTGCTTTTATTCTCTCTGGGGTCAACTTCCTTCCCTCCTTTGACAAGAGATGACCTAGGTAGGTCACTTCTTGGCAACAATATTGCATTTTCGAAGGTGACACCTTGTGATTTAAATTAGACAAATGATGCAATAACAAAATCGTAGCTGCTTTGCAAGTTTCCTTGTCATCGGCGGCCACTAGAAGGTCATCTACATACTGCACTAGAGCAGAACCTGGAGGAAGTACAAAGGAATCCAACTGACTTTTTAATGCCTGACTATTAATGGATGGGCTTTCACAATAGCCTTGTGGAGCGCGTTTAAATCTGAAGCTTCGACCTCCTAGACAGAAGCCGAAAATATCTCTGCTTTCCTCGGCTATTGGAATGCTGAAAAAGGCGTTTTTCAAGTCGATGACTGAAAACCATGTAGCTGTTGCAGGAATCAATGTTAACAATGCAGTAATATCTGGAACCACAGGAAACTGCGGAACCACAATCTTGTTAACCTCTCTGAGGTCAATAACAAACCTATATACTGGAGGCTTTGTAGGATCAGTTCGTTTCAAAATTGGCAATACAGGACTGTTACAGACATTTCCTCTAGTTTCCTCAACCACACCTTTCTTAATCAAATCTTGCACAATCAATAAAAGTGCACGTTCACCTTCAGTAGAAATCTTGTATTGAGGAATTCGTGGAAATTTTACATTTGCTTTCAGAGTGACTACATATGGTGGAATTTCTAAAAGGCCTACATCGTTAGGACCAGTCGCCCAAAGAGTATCAGGGAGTGAACGCAGCTCCGGCGGAAGTGCATCCATTGACAAGTACATCGGAGATGTGATTCTTTTACCCAACGTAAGCTGTACTCCTTCCGGAGAACAGTACAATGTCGCATATAGGCGTTTTAACAAGTCTAAACCAAGCAGATTTTCATTACAACCTGTCGTCAAAATCAGGGGTGCTTTAAATTGACACGGTCCAACAGAAATAGACAAAGGACCAGATACGGGGTTGTAAACAGGGGCGCCTGAAAAACCTACAGAAACATTTGTTGAGCCGGACAAAGGTGCGCCAGGGAGTTTCGCATGAATGATAGAACTTTTTGCGGCACCAGTATCCAACAGAAACGGTTCGACTACACCTGATGTTGCTACAGCGACATAAGGCCCACTCTGATCCACTGGAACTGATACTACTCCCTCTCTCTGTCCATGGCTGTCCTAGTACTCATTCTGTTGAAAACCCTCATCATTTTCACAATAGTCTTCAACATGATATTGTTGCGACCTATTCTGTTGAGCAGACTGTCCGTTTCGCTGATCAAAGTGATTGGAAGGGCGATCGTTCGTTTGTGGAGGCATAGTACCTCGTCCTCGACCTCTAGAATTCTGCACAAAACCACCACGACCTCTCTGAGCTGCGGCTGCGTTATTTTGCGCTAAGACTGGACACTCATTCTTATAATGACCCTCTTTCTTACAATACGCACATTGATTCCACTGGTATTGCGGTCTCTGAGAACCATAATCTGTCCTTTGATACGACCCTTGCTGTGTATTATTCTGATTCATGCGAGGCGGATATGCCTGTTGCAAAAGAACTTTAGTTTTTAAATCTTTCGTTTTCTTATCTGATTTCTCTTTCTCCTCTTTATCCCTGTTTTCATAATACTGTGCAGTTGCAAGTATTTGCGCAGTTGTAGAGACAGCCCACGCACTCTCGGAATCTTTTAATTTATTGCATAGTTCTGGTAGCAGATTGTGTACAAATTTATCGACAAACAGTCTCTGTCCTCCTTCTGTGCTCATATCCTGACCACTGTGATCTACAAAAGTCTCTTCGAACCTCGTGAAAAAGTCGGAGACACTTTCGTCTTTCTTTTGCCTGCATGCGGACAGCTTGTCCCAATTAACACGCAATGCTGGCATCAGAGTCTTCATTAGGTCGATTATCCTACCTGGAAGATTAGCAATTAGAGGTTCGGGTTTGGAACCACCTATTTGCTGACCATCTGCTGCAATTATAGCCGCCCAATCACCACCTAGGGCAACTGGATGATTCTCTTTACGAATTTTAGCCCAAATTGGTTGTGGAACTATATTCCCAAATAACATGTCAATGTCCGCTAAATTCATTACACAAGCCTCAACTGTCTGCGCCAACTCCTTATAGTATCCGGCAGGATTCTTACGCGGATCTGGCAAGGCCTGTTTCACTGCTAACACTTCGGCTCGCTTCCACGGAATGTGTATCCACACTCTTTGGAATTGTGCCGGAGCGGCTACAACACCATTAGCAACATCAGCTTGTACAGCGTCGCGCCAAATTGGAGGAACCTCCCTCATTGGATATTGGCGATTCAGCTTCGTACTACTTTTCTCTAAGTCTCTTGGTGAATGAAGTGATGGATCATTCCTATAACTTAAAACCAGTTCCATCGCTTCTTTTATATTTTGACCTACTATCATTCCTGCAGCAAAGTCTTTCTGAACCTTAATTAAGTCTTCTAAATTCGATTCAGAGTCCTCTTCTTCTAACTCCTCACGTAAAAGGGAGCACATCTCGTCAAACGCATATCTTTGTGTTGGTTCATTCCACTGCATAAATGTATCTAGTACATCTCTCGTACTATATCTCCTACTTTTCGAAATCCATCTGAGAGCCGTGGAATCTAATACTCCCCGTTCCTCAGTACTTTGGAGCTGACTACGTCTCTGCACAGACTCAGAAGTAGGAGTCTTAATTAAAGATTTATAGAAAGGAGACAGAATGTTAGAGACAGAATCAGTGATTCTTCGACGAACAGAAAGCGGAGTCATAATACTAGCAGATGTAGAAAACACAGTAGCAGTTGGAACAGATAGCACAGGGACAGTAGAAGTATCAAGTAAGGTAGCTTGTGAAGAAGTAGGTGTAAGCAATATAGGTATAGGCAAAGAAGTCGGCAACCCAGGGAGAGGTGGTGCTGAAGGAACATTCACATTAACCATAGGAGGTACAGGAGCTTGATTCTGAGGGGCAGGAGCAAGAATGCCAGGTTGTCCAGCAACCGGCAATTGAACATTAGGTACAGGAGGAGCCGTAGCACCTTGTGCATACGGTGGAGGTGACCGTAACAAGTAAGACAACAGAGGATCGTTTTCAGGGTCCTCTACTATCTTAGTTGTACTTGAGGGCAAGGCAGGATAGCACTTGTCGATCGCTAAATTACGCTCCCTAGTAGCTATCTCCTTTGCTTTCTCAGATTCGTTATCTTGCAGCTGCTTAGCCGCTTGTTCTAAAGTTAACTCTTGCTCTTTCTGTTCTTTTTTCAACCTTTTAATTTCTCTCTGTTTAGATTCTTTTCGCCAATAACGGAAAGAATCAAACATTGCCGGCCGGGCTTTCTTCTTAAACAATTTCACTTCCAAATTGTCAAGAACTTCAGGTTCAAAACTACCATGTAGTGGCCAACTAAGGACACCATCTTTTTCAGTGTATCGGGTCCACACCTCATTATAAGATATAGGACCCACACCAAACTTACAATACAGATCATATAGGGGAGTTCCGATCGGAGGAACTAGACATGAGTCCTCCAACCGGGAATCACTGTTGCAACCAAAGCACGACAACATACAATTTTTCCGACTTACCATTTTGTAATCCAGAACACAAAACAAACAAACACAAACAGGAATGTGCACTCGAACCAAGAACTTAGGCCTACCAAAAATGAACAAATGTATCGATACCCAAAACTGAACCAATAGATTATCGTAACCAGGACAACCAGTGATAATCTTACGAAACCAAACCAAACCAAGAACTAAAAAAAGATTTTAACAACCCTTACGAAGTAACCAGCTAGCAACCACTAAATACTTAACTGAGGCACTGAAGACGTCACCAAGGAGAAACCCGTCACGTTTCGCCGTACTAAGGACTGCACCTCGGGTCCAAGACAGGGCGACGGTCAAGGCAACGGACCACTGCAGCCGTCCTGAACGGGAATCCTCGTGGAAGAGAACGTCGGGCCACTTTTGCGATATGCCGGGATCGATGAAGTGGGGCGCCTCCCTCAGGAATCTTCACACGAAGCTTCTCAAACTCTTCAGGCTTTTGGACCGGTACCGAATGACGTCGCCCCACTTGGGCGCCAAACTGGAGTTCTGGACTTTTTGGTTCCGTCCAGAGGTGTCAGGGATAACACCCGAAGACCCCGGAGTTCCACCTGTCTTGGTGCACAAATAAACAGAAACACGGGCTTCTCGATGGTGGCGTCAAAGACCAAAGGTTTATTACTGCAGGGACACAGAAGTCACAGAAACTACACACGGGCAGTAAATAGGAGCCTGTTCGATTTGCACTAAGTGGGTTGCTCCTTATATACTAAAAATTGGGCTTCAGGCAAATTCTTCACATGTTAGTACATTCCCAAACCTTTGTGTCCTAAACAATAAATATTTGGCGTTGCACAGGAATCGTCGACAATATCTGATGTCAAAACTTTACGAACGAGGGGTTCCCACTTTTCCATCATAATCTCATGTCAACTTTTCGTTCAAGACCCGGACCGCCTCATCGTAAATTTCGTTACCTCCCCCTAATAAAGGCCCAGAAGGAAAGGAGCAGAGCCAGGTGCAGAAGATAGAAAAGCAGGATAAGAGATGTTTGTGGGTCGTAAATGGGCGAGGCTACCAGCTTCGGCCGCCTAATCATGATCAGGCCAACGAACACAAGAACCAGTATAGCAGGACTGGCCTCGGGCAGAGGAGGTAGCCTTTGTCGAGTCATGCAGCTACAGCGTGTTCTGTTCTAAGGTGCACGTGTTGCTAGAAAGGTGAATCGCCGGCTAAGCCTACGTGTCCTTAATCGAAATGAAGTGATCAGAGGTTATTGCGTATGTAAGGGCAAGAAACACAAAATGGCTGCCATGATCTAAGATGGATGCCATGGGTAGATCGGAAATGTGTTTGTAACAGGAATACTCTTGCTCGTAGCGTAGCGGAAACACCAGGATATGCTAAATGGATCATTTGCGGTTCGCTGATACCAATATTATGTATTTCCGACAATATTGAAAACACGGGTTCAAATCGTCACGGAACCTCAGACCCTCCTTTTGCCCTTACATAGGCAATGACTCAGTCTATGTCAGAGTCTAATTCTATGCTCATCAAGTCAATGACATGTTGTTGTATCATCATCCTTTCTCGTGCCTTTTCTCCAAACGCAGGTAGTTTACTGAAACAAGTCGCAGCACAGAGACTACACAGAGCTGGACCACACTGGATAATCAGGCAACACGAGAACAGGAATACTAAGATGACACCAATCACCATCAGAACCTTCCATCCCCACGCTGATATCAGAGTCCAAAACCACTCCATGAAGGACCAGTTTCCCTTGTCTACGTGTATAGAGTCGGAAATCTTGTGTAGCTTAGAGATCGCCTCATAGACTGTTGGAGCATTATTGGGAATAAAGACACAGCAGCTCGATTGGATCATTCTGCATACCCCACCCCGATCTGCAAGTATTACGTCTAGAACCATACGGTTCTGCAATGTCATGAGTCTATCCGCCTGAAGCTCAGCTGTCAAATTGCTAAGGGCACCAGCAGTTTCGGTAATAGTAGATTCAACTACCCGTGTTAGCTGACGTATGTTTCTACTATTGGCCATAGGCCCCCAGAACGGAAGAAAACCTTTGAAGAAGTCTCCAGCTTCCTGACCAGCGGTATCTTCCTTGCTAAAAACACCTCTTGCTACTCTGGTCTTGTGGTAGTCTGAAGAAGCAGTATAAGTTGGAGGTAACAATCGAGCAATATAACATGACCCTGAAAAGTCAGCAGGCAACCACGTATACGCTCTGTCTTGACAGATGAAGTAGGTACCCCTAGCAGTAAGAAAAGCAGGGGAAGAGTTAGACGGAAACACGTAAGTCTCTACGCACTCACTCCTCCCTAGCTGAGCTCTCGGATTTCTCCCATTACCTTGCAAACAGACCTGACCACGGTGAGGTACGACCCAGATTGGAGTTGAGCTTTTACGCTTGTTTTCTCCTAAACTAAGGCGATACTCTGAAGAATTCCAACTCAAATATACTCGCAATTCGTCTCTAGGGTAAGATGGAGTATTATTGACGTCCTTGATCATGTCAATAATTCCCTGGACTAAAGCTTTGTTGGCAGAGTTGTATTTAGTGGAACGTGGTGGACGCGGAGGATAGGTTTCAAGGGCATAAGCAAAGATGGTTTGAAAGGCCTGAAATGATCCATTATAGCTAAAAGGCAAAACCAGATAGGGAATACCTTTATCCATAGTGTGGGGTATCAAGCCACACACCCAGCAGTCTGTAGTGTTGACCACCAGTTGGTGTTGGTGCAAGAGCTGTACGAAAGTGTTATTGATAAATTCTGAGCGTCGAGCTTGCTCATGTTCAGGAAACGAGTGAAAAGAATGCATAGAGGAAATAGTAGAAGTAGCAGGATCAAGGGGAGGTACTGTAGTTGCTGGCACAAAGATCAAATTTATACCAAAGACGATTCCACCCACCAACGTTATTAAAATAATTAAAAATGTAATAGCACATTGCATCAGGAAACATTTACTATGAAGGATTCTGTAAAGTCTGTTTCTGCGAACATAAATCATATTTTCTCGTTGCAGCACAGGAAGCTCCATCTTCTACAATCCGCTCGCGACCACTGATGATGTGTACGTAGATGAAAATGCCTCTATCAGCCCTGGGAGTTCCCAGAACCAACAGAAAGATCGACCTTGTGTCTGATCCCCGCAGATTCAACTAGGCACACAGCCACGACCCTACGGCTACCCAGACGGCAAGGCAATTAAAAAAAACAATAAAACAATAGCAAACTTCCTGGCTGAAGGCAAAAGTTCAAAATTTCAAATATCACAATAGGCAGTTTCCTGCTTTATTTGTCCATATTACGAGATCGTAAGTTGTATCTTAGTTTTGCAGGAACCGTTTGATCAGGAAACAGTGTGTTGTCAGTAGAGTTTGTAATGTTTAAGTTCGCAGATGGTAAAGTTTCTTCTGATGCAGAGGGCAAGTGTTCAGGAGTCAAAGAAGTAGTTTCAGGAGGAGAGTCAGAGTTCGGAGTGTCAGTTGTCAATTCGGCATCGCTGAACGAGATAAACTTGGGTGTTTGCTCGAATTCAGAGGAACCAATTCCCTTCTTCACCCAGTTGTCGTAAGGAAGAGGTAGGGGCACACGTTTGACATGAGTTGCATGTATCCAGTGCTTGCGACCAGCCACACGAACAGCAGTTCTCGTTGCTAATAACACCTGGAAGGGGCCCACAAATTTGGGCTGAAGGTTATTTGTCCTCGTAAAATTTCGTACCACAACGTGGTCGCCGGGTTTCAGCTGATGACCTGGACTCTCCGGAGGCTTTGGCAATGCATCAAAAACCTGTTGGTGAATAAGACTCAATTTAGCAGTCAAGTCGTAAAGGTAATCAATCAACATTGGGTATTCTAGAGAACAAAATTCTTTTGGCCTAGGCACTCCCCAAACATTAGCGGGACGGCCGAAAACAATTTCGTATGGACTAAGCCCTACTCTAGAATGCACAGTTGCTCTCGTGGATAACAAAGCCAAGGGTAGTGCGTCTGGCCAGGATAAACCCGTGGATGCCTGTATTTTAGCAAGTTTTAGTTTGAGGGTGCCATTGTAACCCTCAACTAAACCAGCTGACTGGGGATGATTTGCACTGTGAAATTTTTGCTTAATACCTAAACCGGCACACACACTCTGCATAACTTTCCCTATAAACTCACTTCCGTTATCCGACCATACAATCCGTGGCATTCCATACCTAGGGAAATATTCTTTGAGAAGAATTTTGGCAGTTGATAGGGCAGTATTGTCCTTTAGTGGATATGCTTCAATCCATCTGGAGAAAGCACAAACTACCACCAGGACGTACTTCAAGTTATTGCACCGATCCATGTGAATGAAGTCTAACTGAATCACTTCAAAGGGGCAAGAAGGTGGAGCGAAATGACCAGCAGGAGTAGGAGTTCCCTTGCCAGGATTATGCATCAGGCATACCATGCAATTTTTCACCACTTTCTCTGCACATTTACTAATCCCATCATTCTTCCAGACCGGAGCCAACATTTTACAGATTCCTTTAGAATTTATGTGCGCTACTCCATGTGCCATTGTCACCACTGCAAGTACATACGCATCAGGCAACATCCAACGCTGTTGTTCCGACAAATCAATCCAACACCCACTCGAGTCCAACTTGCCCATACTCTCTTTCCATGCACGTTTCTCCTCCTCAGTTGCCTCTTTCTGAATCTCTTTCACACTTTCCACTGTGTCTTCACACATTCCAGACTCAGAAATCCATCTCGCAGACATAGCCACATACATTCTACTCATCATATTTTTAGCTGTTTCTTTAGCAGTCTCGTCGGCAAACGCATTCCCACGACCGACATCATCCATGATTGCTTTATGCGCACTGCATTTCACAATCGCAACTTCAGTCGGCAAGGTTAGAGATTCCAACAAGTCGTTAACTAGCTGACCATGTTGAATCTTAGTCCCATGAGACGTAATGAAACCTCTTTCTTTCCACAAACGGCCAAAATTATGGGCCACTCCAAATGCGTACTGACTATCTGTGAACACATTCACTCTCTTTCCCTTAGCTAAAACACACGCTCTCGTTAGAGCGATTAATTCTGCAGCTTGGGCAGAATTCTGACTCACTCTTGCAGTCTCCACAATCGTCCTCAAAGTCGTTACTGCATAAGCAGCAGTCACATCACCATTCTCCAATTTAAAACATGACCCATCAACATACAACGTGCCATCTGGATCTGACAATGGGGTGTCTTTTAAATCAATTTGTCCTTTTGTTTCCTCTTCGGTTCTGAAACAACAATCATGGGGTTCGGAATCACTCGACTCTTGATTAGCCGGCAACAGTGTTGCTGGATTCAATACATTGCATCTTTTGATCTGAATATGACTTGCTAGCAGTGTCAACTCGTAGCCAGATAATCTAGCACTGGTAAGGTGTTGCGTCTTAGTTCTGTTCATGAGTGTATCCACAGCATGAGGAACCATGACCACTAGCATGTTATTCATCACTAAACCAGCAGATTGTCGAATGGAGGCCGCAGCTGCCGCTGTGGCTCTCAAACAACTAGGCAATGCTCTAGCTACCGGATCTAATGTTGATGAAAAATACGCACAAGGGCGTTGTTTATCACCAAATCTCTGTGTCAGAACACTTAACGCACAACCTTCTCTCTCGTGAACATAGAGTGTGAATGATTTACTGTAATCGGGTGTACCCAACACAGGAGTTGAACAAAGCGCATTTCGTAACTCAGAAAAACTCTCCTGACATTCAGCAGACCATGGCACCAGACTCGGAACATTTTTCCCAGTCAAAGCTACCAACGGTTTTGCTAAAAGAGAAACATTTGGGATCCACTGCCTACAGTAAGAGGTAATACCTAGAAAGGCACGCACTTCTCTCTGTGTGCGAGGAACACTCATCTGCGTAATTGCTTTTATTCTCTCTGGGGTCAACTTCCTTCCCTCCTTTGACAAGAGATGACCTAGGTAGGTCACTTCTTGGCAACAATATTGCATTTTCGAAGGTGACACCTTGTGATTTAAATTAGACAAATGATGCAATAACAAAATCGTAGCTGCTTTGCAAGTTTCCTTGTCATCGGCGGCCACTAGAAGGTCATCTACATACTGCACTAGAGCAGAACCTGGAGGAAGTACAAAGGAATCCAACTGACTTTTTAATGCCTGACTATTAATGGATGGGCTTTCACAATAGCCTTGTGGAGCGCGTTTAAATCTGAAGCTTCGACCTCCTAGACAGAAGCCGAAAATATCTCTGCTTTCCTCGGCTATTGGAATGCTGAAAAAGGCGTTTTTCAAGTCGATGACTGAAAACCATGTAGCTGTTGCAGGAATCAATGTTAACAATGCAGTAATATCTGGAACCACAGGAAACTGCGGAACCACAATCTTGTTAACCTCTCTGAGGTCAATAACAAACCTATATACTGGAGGCTTTGTAGGATCAGTTCGTTTCAAAATTGGCAATACAGGACTGTTACAGACATTTCCTCTAGTTTCCTCAACCACACCTTTCTTAATCAAATCTTGCACAATCAATAAAAGTGCACGTTCACCTTCAGTAGAAATCTTGTATTGAGGAATTCGTGGAAATTTTACATTTGCTTTCAGAGTGACTACATATGGTGGAATTTCTAAAAGGCCTACATCGTTAGGACCAGTCGCCCAAAGAGTATCAGGGAGTGAACGCAGCTCCGGCGGAAGTGCATCCATTGACAAGTACATCGGAGATGTGATTCTTTTACCCAACGTAAGCTGTACTCCTTCCGGAGAACAGTACAATGTCGCATATAGGCGTTTTAACAAGTCTAAACCAAGCAGATTTTCATTACAACCTGTCGTCAAAATCAGGGGTGCTTTAAATTGACACGGTCCAACAGAAATAGACAAAGGACCAGATACGGGGTTGTAAACAGGGGCGCCTGAAAAACCTACAGAAACATTTGTTGAGCCGGACAAAGGTGCGCCAGGGAGTTTCGCATGAATGATAGAACTTTTTGCGGCACCAGTATCCAACAGAAACGGTTCGACTACACCTGATGTTGCTACAGCGACATAAGGCCCACTCTGATCCACTGGAACTGATACTACTCCCTCTCTCTGTCCATGGCTGTCCTAGTACTCATTCTGTTGAAAACCCTCATCATTTTCACAATAGTCTTCAACATGATATTGTTGCGACCTATTCTGTTGAGCAGACTGTCCGTTTCGCTGATCAAAGTGATTGGAAGGGCGATCGTTCGTTTGTGGAGGCATAGTACCTCGTCCTCGACCTCTAGAATTCTGCACAAAACCACCACGACCTCTCTGAGCTGCGGCTGCGTTATTTTGCGCTAAGACTGGACACTCATTCTTATAATGACCCTCTTTCTTACAATACGCACATTGATTCCACTGGTATTGCGGTCTCTGAGAACCATAATCTGTCCTTTGATACGACCCTTGCTGTGTATTATTCTGATTCATGCGAGGCGGATATGCCTGTTGCAAAAGAACTTTAGTTTTTAAATCTTTCGTTTTCTTATCTGATTTCTCTTTCTCCTCTTTATCCCTGTTTTCATAATACTGTGCAGTTGCAAGTATTTGCGCAGTTGTAGAGACAGCCCACGCACTCTCGGAATCTTTTAATTTATTGCATAGTTCTGGTAGCAGATTGTGTACAAATTTATCGACAAACAGTCTCTGTCCTCCTTCTGTGCTCATATCCTGACCACTGTGATCTACAAAAGTCTCTTCGAACCTCGTGAAAAAGTCGGAGACACTTTCGTCTTTCTTTTGCCTGCATGCGGACAGCTTGTCCCAATTAACACGCAATGCTGGCATCAGAGTCTTCATTAGGTCGATTATCCTACCTGGAAGATTAGCAATTAGAGGTTCGGGTTTGGAACCACCTATTTGCTGACCATCTGCTGCAATTATAGCCGCCCAATCACCACCTAGGGCAACTGGATGATTCTCTTTACGAATTTTAGCCCAAATTGGTTGTGGAACTATATTCCCAAATAACATGTCAATGTCCGCTAAATTCATTACACAAGCCTCAACTGTCTGCGCCAACTCCTTATAGTATCCGGCAGGATTCTTACGCGGATCTGGCAAGGCCTGTTTCACTGCTAACACTTCGGCTCGCTTCCACGGAATGTGTATCCACACTCTTTGGAATTGTGCCGGAGCGGCTACAACACCATTAGCAACATCAGCTTGTACAGCGTCGCGCCAAATTGGAGGAACCTCCCTCATTGGATATTGGCGATTCAGCTTCGTACTACTTTTCTCTAAGTCTCTTGGTGAATGAAGTGATGGATCATTCCTATAACTTAAAACCAGTTCCATCGCTTCTTTTATATTTTGACCTACTATCATTCCTGCAGCAAAGTCTTTCTGAACCTTAATTAAGTCTTCTAAATTCGATTCAGAGTCCTCTTCTTCTAACTCCTCACGTAAAAGGGAGCACATCTCGTCAAACGCATATCTTTGTGTTGGTTCATTCCACTGCATAAATGTATCTAGTACATCTCTCGTACTATATCTCCTACTTTTCGAAATCCATCTGAGAGCCGTGGAATCTAATACTCCCCGTTCCTCAGTACTTTGGAGCTGACTACGTCTCTGCACAGACTCAGAAGTAGGAGTCTTAATTAAAGATTTATAGAAAGGAGACAGAATGTTAGAGACAGAATCAGTGATTCTTCGACGAACAGAAAGCGGAGTCATAATACTAGCAGATGTAGAAAACACAGTAGCAGTTGGAACAGATAGCACAGGGACAGTAGAAGTATCAAGTAAGGTAGCTTGTGAAGAAGTAGGTGTAAGCAATATAGGTATAGGCAAAGAAGTCGGCAACCCAGGGAGAGGTGGTGCTGAAGGAACATTCACATTAACCATAGGAGGTACAGGAGCTTGATTCTGAGGGGCAGGAGCAAGAATGCCAGGTTGTCCAGCAACCGGCAATTGAACATTAGGTACAGGAGGAGCCGTAGCACCTTGTGCATACGGTGGAGGTGACCGTAACAAGTAAGACAACAGAGGATCGTTTTCAGGGTCCTCTACTATCTTAGTTGTACTTGAGGGCAAGGCAGGATAGCACTTGTCGATCGCTAAATTACGCTCCCTAGTAGCTATCTCCTTTGCTTTCTCAGATTCGTTATCTTGCAGCTGCTTAGCCGCTTGTTCTAAAGTTAACTCTTGCTCTTTCTGTTCTTTTTTCAACCTTTTAATTTCTCTCTGTTTAGATTCTTTTCGCCAATAACGGAAAGAATCAAACATTGCCGGCCGGGCTTTCTTCTTAAACAATTTCACTTCCAAATTGTCAAGAACTTCAGGTTCAAAACTACCATGTAGTGGCCAACTAAGGACACCATCTTTTTCAGTGTATCGGGTCCACACCTCATTATAAGATATAGGACCCACACCAAACTTACAATACAGATCATATAGGGGAGTTCCGATCGGAGGAACTAGACATGAGTCCTCCAACCGGGAATCACTGTTGCAACCAAAGCACGACAACATACAATTTTTCCGACTTACCATTTTGTAATCCAGAACACAAAACAAACAAACACAAACAGGAATGTGCACTCGAACCAAGAACTTAGGCCTACCAAAAACGAACAAATGTATCGATACCCAAAACTGAACCAATAGATTATCGTAACCAGGACAACCAGTGATAATCTTACGAAACCAAACCAAACCAAGAACTAAAAAAAGATTTTAACAACCCTTACGAAGTAACCAGCTAGCAACCACTAAATACTTAACTGAGGCACTGAAGACGTCACCAAGGAGAAACCCGTCACGTTTCGCCGTACTAAGGACTGCACCTCGGGTCCAAGACAGGGCGACGGTCAAGGCAACGGACCACTGCAGCCGTCCTGAACGGGAATCCTCGTGGAAGAGAACGTCGGGCCACTTTTGCGATATGCCGGGATCGATGAAGTGGGGCGCCTCCCTCAGGAATCTTCACACGAAGCTTCTCAAACTCTTCAGGCTTTTGGACCGGTACCGAATGACGTCGCCCCACTTGGGCGCCAAACTGGAGTTCTGGACTTTTTGGTTCCGTCCAGAGGTGTCAGGGATAACACCCGAAGACCCCGGAGTTCCACCTGTCTTGGTGCACAAATAAACAGAAACACGGGCTTCTCGATGGTGGCGTCAAAGACCAAAGGTTTATTACTGCAGGGACACAGAAGTCACAGAAACTACACACGGGCAGTAAATAGGAGCCTGTTCGATTTGCACTAAGTGGGTTGCTCCTTATATACTAAAAATTGGGCTTCAGGCAAATTCTTCACATGTTAGTACATTCCCAAACCTTTGTGTCCTAAACAATAAATATTTGGCGTTGCACAGGAATCGTCGACAATATCTGATGTCAAAACATTACGAACGAGGGGTTCCCACTTTTCCATCATAATCTCATGTCAACTTTTCGTTCAAGACCCGGACCGCCTCATCGTAAATTTCGTTACCTCCCCCTAATAAAGGCCCAGAAGGAAAGGAGCAGAGCCAGGTGCAGAAGATAGAAAAGCAGGATAAGAGATGTTTGTGGGTCGTAAATGGGCGAGGCTACCAGCTTCGGCCGCCTAATCATGATCAGGCCAACGAACACAAGAACCAGTATAGCAGGACTGGCCTCGGGCAGAGGAGGTAGCCTTTGTCGAGTCATGCAGCTACAGCGTGTTCTGTTCTAAGGTGCACGTGTTGCTAGAAAGGTGAATCGCCGGCTAAGCCTACGTGTCCTTAATCGAAATGAAGTGATCAGAGGTTATTGCGTATGTAAGGGCAAGAAACACAAAATGGCTGCCATGATCTAAGATGGATGCCATGGGTAGATCGGAAATGTGTTTGTAACAGGAATACTCTTGCTCGTAGCGTAGCGGAAACACCAGGATATGCTAAATGGATCATTTGCGGTTCGCTGATACCAATATTATGTATTTCCGACAATATTGAAAACACGGGTTCAAATCGTCACGGAACCTCAAGGTAAACACATGCAAATGGTTTATCCGAGATGAGAAGGGGTGTCTGCGCTGGTCGTTTTACTGTTGATACTTTTATCCTTTGGCATATATCGCATTCTAATACATACTTTTTAGTTTGTATTCTCAAGCGAGGCCACCAATATCTCTGTTTTAATAGTGATATTGTTGCGGAAACGCCAGCGTGTGCAGAGGCAAGCCCTTCGTGTGCCGCTTTGATTAGTCCTAACCTGTGTTCCATGTTTGGAATTACCCTATCCCCCACTCCAGGGATTCGAGCAAAAGGAACATTATTCATATCTGTTGAATATAAGTACTTTTCTGGAAAGCCTTTTGGGAGTGTTTTCTTATCATTTTTTACTGACGCACTGACAGCTTGTAGAATATCGCTGTCTATTTTTATTTGTGACCGAGTTATCGCAGCTACGGAAGCCGTTTGCACAGCTGCCTTCGCGGCTTCATCAGCCAATGAATTCCCTGCAACGTGAACGCCATCACGTTGATGACTCAGTGTATGTATCACATGAGTCTTTTGTAGTTCTTTCTGTAAAAGAACTACCTGTTCCCAAAGCATTTTATGCTTTATTGTGCCACATTTTGCATCTTTGAAACCATTTTCCATCCAATTCTGCAAGTATTCATTATAAAACTGTACACAATAAAAAGAATCGCACACTATTAGTGTGGGGAATTCGCGATCTGTATTTTCTAGCGCCATCTTAAATGCTACTAATTCAGCTCGTTGAGCCGAGCAATCTCCTAGAGATTGTGTTTTGGTGACCATTGGTCTAAATTTACCTTTGTGCCAGCGACCTTTAACAATCGCGCACGCAGCACTATAAGCTTGTTTGCCCCCAACTGCGGGTTGTGCTGATCCGTCAGTATATATAATACTTCCGTATTCTTCGAGAGGCAGGATTTCACTTGGCAGAGGACATTCATATTCATATTGTAAAAATTCCTGTGTTTTTAAGTTGGGATCAAATTCGTAAACTACGTCTGTTGCAGCAAGATAATTAACCCACTGAATCCATCTCGGATGCAAAGCTTTAGCATTAGGAATGCTTGCTTTAGTTACCGCTTCTAAAGCCGGTATAGGTGTTACGATTATTATTCGTTTGCCTTTTGCTAGTGGCCTTTCTTTTGCTACAGCAGTCTGAACCGCAGTTAGAATTTTCTCAGTTGAGCTGAATTTTATTTCAGCCTTTGTGTACAAATGTGATTTGTAAGCTATTGGTACCTTTTCTCCCTCATTAGAGGTTAGGTACATGAATCCGCATCTTCCTGGGATGACTCGGATTACAAGATCGCGTGTGTTGTCACGTGTATCTAATTTTGTTTTAGCTAACATGTCTGTTTGCAGTGATCTCAACATTTCTGTGTGTTTTTGAGTCCAATTGATTTGTTTAAAATCAGGTTTAATTAGTTCGTAGAGAGGTTTAACCCTCTCTGCGTAATTTAGGATGTAAGTTCTTCCGAAATTCAGAAAACCTAGTATGGATTGTAAATTCTTCAGCGTTTTTGGAGCTTGGAGTACAGGGCACTTCTCTAAGAAGTTGTCCGCTAGGCTTTTTCCTTCACTTGATAATTCGTACCCTAAGAATAGTACTGTCAGATGGGCAATTCGGGACTTTTTAAAGTTGAATTTGTAACCCTCTGCTGCGAACCCAAGTATAATGGTGTTCACTCTTTTCAAGTGAGTATCCAAGTCGTCGTCTGTGATATAGATATCATCTACGTAGGATAATGCCTCATCATCATATATTTGTAGTAACTCTGTTACCCTAGCTGAGAATAGTCCTGGGCTGTTCTTGAACCCCTGTGGGAGTCGACAGAATTTTTCTGTGACCCAAATGCTGAGAAAGCGGTCAAATATCTGCTTTCTGGAGCAATGTTTTGACAAAAGAAACCATTAGATATGTCTAATGTCGTTTTATATTTTTTCCTAACTATGTTATTCATTAGGGCTGCACTATGCGAGTTTTGTACTGCAAATGTTTTGCAACATATATTAAGGTGTCTGTAGTCCAAAACTAGACGATATGAATTGTCTGGCTTGGAGACAGGAAACAAAGGATTGTTCATTTGAGAGGTGCATGTTTCAATCACCCCCTGGTATTCAAGTTGATCTAAGATCTCCCTGACCTGTTTTTTAGCTTCTTGTTTAATGGGATACTGCCGTTGGGCAGTTGGTTCACTTTTTAATTGGATTTTGTGAGGAGGAGAGTCCTCATCCCATCCTACATGATTTTTATATAATGGCGGTGCCTGGGCTACTGCCCATTTCCTTGCATATGTATATTTTTTGTGAATCGGAATGTGATTCGAGAAGGCAGGCATAATCACTTCTTCGCCACGAGGGCAATCCCTGACAAACTCTGGGGGCCAATCTTTTTCAGCTAACAGAATATCATAGCCTTTTGAGAGCTTATCCCAAAATAGACCCTTTATTTTCCTAGTCTTATCAACCTCTATACGCAATGTTATTTCGTATATTTTATGGGGCTCGCAAAGTCTGGTGTCGGCAGTTTCAACCTGAATGTATTCATTTGTGTCCACTGTCTCCAGATGACTCATCAAGATCTTGCGCGCTATACTGATTTCTGCTGCACTGTCCAACATTTTCAATGCCCACTCCCCGTTTTTCAACTGTGTCCTCAGTATTCTCGGCATGGTTGATTACTCTAATACTGGCTACCTTCTTTTTTGGAAATTGAGATTTTTTACTCTGAGCAGGTTCCTTGTCTTTGGACTTGGTGTGCTCTCCTGGGTCTGACGGTCCTCTTCTTTCCGATTTCTGCGAAAAAGATCGAGAGGGACGTGTATCAATACTTTGATATCTATCAGGTTTTTTCAGATTATCCCTATTTCTAAGGTTATATCTTTTCTCAGAGGGCTCCCTCTGGGGAGGCTGGTGTTCTCGAGTCGGAGTTCTTTCCCTCCGTCGAGGAGACCTTCCTCTGGACTGAAAAGCTTTTTCCTTGGGAGTGGATTGTTTATTTCCATCCCAGCTCTTTTTAGGAGTATTTGAATTATTTCTAATAAATAATTTTTCAGGATTTTCGAGCAGTTGGGGCTTTACTGGTTTCCTACCCAAGCTGTCTCTACCTAATTCTTCATAGCATTTTTCTATGATTCTGGCAAGCTCAACTGGCTGATCTGTTATATCTGTTTCCTTCAACTTCTGGCGGATCGCCACAGATGCTGCTTCTCCTTTTATATTGGCTAATAATATAGCCGAGACATGCCTAAAGTCTTTCAGTAATTTCATACCAAGATTTAAAGCGGGCTCTGGACCGTATTCATTTTGAATCTGTTTTAGCACTTCTGGTATTACCGCCATAGATGAAACACCATGTGTTTTTGTGTAAATGGAAGCAAAGACTGTACCCCAAGTGTTGCAGTCCTCTATGTGTGGTGCGATTCCCATAGGAAGGCAGATTGTCAAGATTCTGTGTTTCTCTATAGGGGTAGTATCAGGAAATACTGCCTCTATTTGAGTGATTTTCTGTGCTAACCAGAAAGGAATTTGTTCCCGTTTTACGGTGTTTTACCAAGACATGACTGTATGTTCTGTGGTGTAATTTTATTAGTGTTCCCCTGATGAGGGGTCAGCTGTGGTACATTAACAGCTGGCTGGACTGTTGCAGTCCACATTACATATTGGACTAATTGCCTATGTATTCTAATTAATGTTTTTAGCTGTACTAACAGCTCTTCTTTAGACATTTTTGCAATGTCAGGATGTGGTGTGTAGCCGGCTAGAACCGGCCACGTTGCTCCTGGTCTACCTAGTGGACCGAGCCTGGTAATATGATCATTATGTTTTAGGGCGCCATTAAACCAGTGCAGGTCCTCTTGGAATTTTAGTGGGATTTCAGTCTTCTCGAAAGGAGCTTACTCTTCCGGAGGTTTCTCTATTTTGTATTAGTGAAACTCTTTTGTTCTAGCGTTTGCCGCTGGAAAGTTTATCCATGAATAGAATACCTCTGTCTGCCGATATTCGTGTGCCTCTATCACGAAAATTACTGTACCACCTTGTGGTGTCAGTCCGTTTTCTATAAGTTTTAAAGTTATAGATTTTCTTAAATGGACCGGGATGTCGATAGCATCCGGGTCAGTCTGTAGGAGACTCAAGTCTTCCTCTATTAATAGAGTTGCCAGCCTAGCTGCTTCCCTTTCTTCTTCACTGTCTGTCATTTTATAAGTGCAGGCTTTGCAGAGTAGGTCTCCAAGGAGACAAATATTAGGTGCACAATATTTTGGAACACTGTATCCTTCAACGTTGAATAAACCAGAGCTTTACATAGGAATCTCTTCCTACTGAGTTCGGGCGGATTTTAACCTTTCACCCACTCCAGACGTCTATTGGAGTATTTACGGGAGAAAGGGGTCTGTGTGAAATATGCACGACTGAGTTACTCTAACGTCTTGCGTTAGTTTATCGCCTTACCAAACGTTGGGTGCCATGTAGCGTAGTTCCTATTTTCCCAATAGGCCCTGCGCATTGGAATAACATAAACAGTAGTATCGACGTAGAAGTGCGGATCTTCCAGGCCTCTACTGACTATGCTAAACTTAATTGGGTTTGTTACCAACTAGCTCAGAGGTCACTGGAAACTTTCTTGACTGAAATCGGAAGTGATCAGCTTCCCTGGCACAGACAAGAAGGGATTCAGTTTTCCAACAACCGTGCAACATGACAACTTTGCTCCTCAGATCAAGAGTCAATCTCTAGGGTCGTGTGAAACAATAGACAGTTATTTTACTCAGTCAGGTTGGTGCAGTTTACTTTCACAATATGTAGAGAACAGAGAGACGAACGTTCGTCAATAAAGGGTTAACATTTATTGAACAGTCTTTCTTCTCGTACAAGAGAAATGAATTGCCACAATTGCAAGACTTGCTATTATAAAAATCACGTACAGTAAGATAAGTATTGCGAGATAATACTGTAAAAGCATTGATATGGTTTCTTAGCCATACAATGGTTTAAAAGTAATAAAACATATATACATTCATATATACATTAGGCTAAAATACTCAACTGGTGCTTCTAACTACGCCTACCCCAGTGTACCTGACCTGAGCCTAATACGTGGGAGGGGAGTAAGTAAGTAGCTTTAAGTTAAGTTGGTTTTGCCAAGGTTTGCTTCAAGAATTCTCACTAAGGGTTTAGTCAACACCATACCTCTGAATAGAATGATGGAGGTCTGGTATCTCCTTCAGGGAAACTCGGTATCCCAGTCACCCGCAAGGGTAGACCAGAAACGCTGGAGTTGGATTTCTCGGCAGGAGAAAGGCAGCGTCTCTCTTCAGCGCGTCGAGGAGGAGGAGGGGGGACAGCGTCCGCGGGCAGCTTGCATCTGCTGGGCTCTTGCAGGGGACGGCTGTTCAGCTCCTAAGTTCACCACACCATCGTTCGCTAGTTAGCAGCGATGGCAGTAGCGATAGCAGCTATGATATCTTCAGCATAACAGCAGCTTCAGGCGACGGGCAACAGGGGACTTGCTTAAGGCCACATTGGTAGTATTTATACCTGAAAGGTGCCATGTTTGACGTAAGTTTGCTGGACATAAGACGTCAATAAAGATGTCACTTAGGAAGTGATCGCTTATCAGTTGCTCATTAGAGTTCTATTACTAATCAAAACACAGCAAGGGGGATTTCCAGGTTTGCTGAGTTTTTATCTTGTTGAAGAACTCGGAGTGTTAATCTAGGAATCTCAGATAGTGACTTCTGCTATGTCATTGCACTAATTGGTTGCAAAGGAAGTGGCAGAGAAAACTATTCTGAAATGTGGCTCTGTTCGTGTGAGGCCAGAGATGAGTTTCTGAATATTGCACTTGAACGGTTATGCCAATATAGAGAATAAATGGATTTATAGCCGAATAGGGGCATAAGGTCACAGTATCGATCAGGATCCTAGATAAGCACGCAACAGCGGTACCCGCTTCGCGGGTCCCGCAGCACTTCACCTGCCATCTGGAAGCCTTGGACTGTGTTTGTGGGTGAATCGTGTGCAACGCTGGGCTGCGAGCGTTTGGTACCGGACTTCGTATCCCAGAAGCCCCGGTAACCCGCGCCTCCCGTCACCTGCCCGCTCTCCCTGCTCGCCACGCCCCGCCTTCACATTGAAAAGGACTCTGATCTTTGACTGCACTGGGACATCTCTTTGACCATGCTGGTTGCTGCTGTGGGCTTACCTAGCCCTTTCTTGTGCCACAACTCGCGGTACCCGCTTCGCGGGTCCCGCAGCGCTTCACCTGCCATCTGGAGGCCTTGGACTGTGTTTGTGGGTGAATCGTGTGCAACGCAGGGCTGCGAGCGTTTGGGACCGGACTTCATATCCCAGAAGCCCCGGTAACCCGCGCCTCCCGTCACCTGGCTGCTCTCCCTGCTCGCCATGCCCCACCTTCACTCTACTAGCCCAGGTATTTAAGACAAGTGCTCTTCCCGCAGTGCAGGAGCGCGCGGGAGCGTCCTGGGAGAAGCCCGGGACAAGGGCGGGACCATCTGTGGCCGTCAGAGGCCGGTTGAGGCTGGGCTGGGCCACCCCCCTGATATTTGGCTAATGGAATAGGGAGACTATACCTTAACATTGTATCTAGCCCTTTTTTTGCTTCATACTACTGCGAGTTAAGTTGCACATGATTCGCTTTGTTTAATAGGGCTATTGCTATTTGCTAACTTAGATACCACAAGGGTTTTCTATTGAATACGTTTTCTAAATATTCTTCTATATTCATGATGTCCTCTTCTGTTCTGGATCCTTTACCTAGCACTATAGGGGTATCTATTCTTGGCCCATTGGACAAATACTTTGCTAGAGTAAAAAGTGAGGTAGATAGAGAGATCACGCTGGCAGAGAGGCGGGCCGAGCGTCGTTTCTCTATTGAACTCCTCAAAAAACAACCACTTTCTGTTCCACAGAGGTTTGACTCATGTATCTCATCAGACCCAGCTATACAAAAAGAATCTGACGCTGATCTTTCCAGCACAGACAACATACCACCAATATTTCTAGATACACAATCAGTCTCAGATGACATTATAGTCATTACTGATTCTAATATCACCGAGTCAATTCCAATATCTAACTCCTTAACTGACCTTAATACACCTTTACCAAGCGACGTAGCACCACTTCACAATATAGATGTACCTTCCCCTGTGTTTACACCCTTAGGAACGGACTTACAACTGGTCAATGTACCCGATAAAAAGTCTAAAAAATATTCCATTAATGATACCAACAGCGTTTCTCGCTCCCCGCCTAGGAAGAGGAGAAGAAAGGCTGGGTCCAGAAAGGGGGAAAGGCTGTTCCCCATGGCTACTAGTAACATGTACTCCCCACACAAGATCATTAAAAATTGCAGGAAGGTAGATTCAAATGGGCATTCTATTGTTAACCCGAAATTTGCCCCCAACTATATAGGACCTTTAGAGGATATTGAACGCCTCTTAAAGGCCTTAATACTTCTACTAACTGAAAGAGTCAAAAGGCTAGGAGAGAAGTTGGATCAGATCCTGTTAAACCAAAGTCCTACAGTTTATCAACAACCCAATAATCAAAGTAAAATGCACTCAATAGCTAAACAGAATACTAATAATCCACCCAGGAAAGAAACTGCCATTTCAATACCCAACAAAGCGACAGACACAACAAAACCTAAAGACTCAGTGGGTACCAGTACTGTTATAGTTACTGAAAAAACAAACACAGAAAAACCCCACGCAGGTATACCAAAAAAAGGTTACGTAAAAAACGACCCCCTTAGCAAGGCTACCTACATAACAAGAACCAAAACTAGCAACGTAGCAGATTTGCCCCCGGAATCATCAAATTACGTTATCATTCTTACAGGCGTGCCGGCTATGCCAGTTGGCAACATAGAACATAATTCTAGTTTAAAGAATAAAGTCATCCATTGGCTGCGCAAGAATAGACCGCTCCCAATGCATCTCAATGGAGACATAGTCTCAGTGAGACGATGCAATTGGGTGGGCATACGACCCAAGGACGTCGAAGGGGACGTGATTATAGTCAACTTCAAAGATCACAGACTGGTCACATACATTAGTGACTGGTTCCCTGGGAGATGTGAGGGAGGCATATCAACGCGGAATCTGAGTTACTTCTATCCAGAAGCTCTGATGAAGCCATTAAATAATCGATTAATGCGGCCCACAAACTATCCCCCCATGAAACGTGGACTTGACGTACCACTTAGATCAAGTATAATTCGGAACCCGGCTGTCCATAGTTTTTATAATGAGAATGACACTCCTTCTTTCCAATATATGCCCACAAATTATCCTCCAATTATGCGTAGACCTGATGCATCACATAGACCAAATTTAATCCCGAACCTGGCTGTTCATAGATTCCACAGCAAGAACGATAATCTCTTTTCTCAACCCATGTACCCAAATATATATCGATCATCGTTTGATAACAATAATTTTCATACCAACGACCCCAGGGAATACTGGAACATACCACTATCTAATCTTTTTCACACTTTCTCGGGCATGGATGATAATGAATGACTTAATGTACCATGGCCGAAAGAGAAATCCTTCTGTGATCATACGTTAAACAGTCCATCTATAATAGAGGCTAGTAATTCTGATCTAGGGAAGGTTAACATGGATATTAAGAGTACGGCAATGATTAGGGAACCTACCCCTAAAGTGAGTAGTGAAGGCAGCAGCAATGACCTTTGTCGAGCTGAACCTGTCAGTATTCTGGAAGAGCTCAGGGTGACTGATAAGTGCCATGAAACCCTTATGGGTAAGGAAACCCTGGGGGAGGTCTTCCCCGAAATCATTACAGATAGTGGGTTATGTACCAGCCAGGGATCAGTTGAAAGCTCCGGGAAAAAATGGTCCATTACATTCTGGAACAAAAATAGAAAATCCAGATTGGAAGCTCTTTACTGAAAATTGTGATGTAATTTGTCTTCAAGAGACATGGTCTGAGAGTGAATACCATCTGAGTGGTTTTAAAACTGTTTCCATCCCTGCTGTAGGCTCAGTACATGGTCGAGCAAAAGGGGGTCTATGTATGTATATTTCAAACTGTCTAATATTTAAAAAAACGACAATTATATTTTCATTCCAGTTTCTTTCATATTGTTGGTGTGCACTTTAACAGCTCTGTTTCCATATTAATAGTTAACTTTTATAATAATATCCCTCCCGCCGATATATTGACAGTACTTAAAACTCTGAATAATAAGCTAAATGGTATTATTAATAGTACTAACAGATTGTTCACTGTAATATGGGGTGGGGACTTTAACTGTTCTTTATGTGACAGATCTGGAACAGGAAACTGCGGACTATCCACGGAAAGGGATTCTAATACATCTCATTTCGAGCATTCAATCTTGGGAAACGCTTTAAATGAGATCTTGTTTTTCTATGATTTTGGGTTTGCAAATGAACTATGTTATAACAAGACTGTATTCACCCCAATCTTTAATGAAAGAGGATTGATGTCAACTATCGATTTTATCCTTATTTCATCATGTTATCGGGAATGTATTGTCAATTATAATGTTTTAAATGTCCCCCTTTAGCGATCATTTCCCGATAAGGATAGAACTACTGGATACAGATCTAATAGTCCACAAAAGAGCTGAGGTTTTTTCTGTTGATGTAGGCATAAATAGGCAAAATGTTTATGCCCTTAAATGGACTAAGGTGGTTCCCGAGGTTTTCCTAAGTAAACTTGTCAAAGATTGCAGCACAAACTTTGACGTCTGCTTGGATCCGGAAACTGAGGACGCACTAATCATAACCAATTTCAAAGTGATTATTGCTAGTATAAAAAAGGGTTTATGGGTTAATGTTAAGGCTAATAAGAATTTAACGAAAACTCGAGGCTGGTTCTCACCGGCCTGTAGTAAGGCCCTTAAAAAACTAAAACTGGCCCTGCAACCGCGAATGAGAAACCAACTTCTGATAAAGACCCTACGTAAGGAGTATAAAACTGCACTTAAAACCCAAAAGCAGTTGTTAAGAGACAAAGCATGGGCAGCCATTATGGAGGCCTCTGAACTTAAGGACATGACAGCTTTTTGGAAAGCAGTCAATGCTCCTTTTTTTAATGATAATTCAAAGGCTCGTATGGAGATTGCTATAAATGAAGACGAATGGGTTAAGCATTTTGAACTCCTCTATAATCCAGTAGCAGCTACCGCTGATCAAATAAGAGCTCCAACGGCCAAGAAAAAGTCCATAGAAGGGCTCCATCTTAATTTCCTGTTGGATGAGGTAATTAAGGGTATTAAGTCCAGCCTTGGGGGCAAGGCAGCAGGTCCCGATGGCATACCTGGGAACATTTTTAAGAGAAACATCTGTCTCTGGGCTCCGCTACTTACCAGAATTTTCAATGCTGCCTGTTCTAAAGGACTGCTTGATACGTGGTACCAATCGATTATCATCACAATTTTTAAAAAAGGAGATAGATCTAAATGTGCTTGCTATCGGCCAATATCCTTGCTCGACTCTACCATTAAAATTATTGGGAGAGTCATTCTAGATAGACTCCAGAAATGGGCAGAGGAATACCATATCATAAGCGATCTTCAATATGGGTTCCGAGAAGGTGTTGGCACCATTGAGCAAGTACTTAATCTATCAATTTTAATAGAGAAATACACAACGGCCAAGGGAGGTAGACTTTTCTTAACTTTCTTAGATCTCACCTCAGCATTTGATTTTGTAAATCATAGTAAACTTTGGACCATTCTGACTACTCTGGGAGTAGAAGCAAACATCATAAGCTTTTTAAGAGAATTGTATAATGGGGCGGGTGCAATGGTCAGGTTTGGCCGGGATGGTGAATGTACAAGGGAATTTAGAGTTGGAAGGGGCGTGAGGCAGGGTTGTGTCCTTGCTCCATTCTTATTTTCTATTTACATCAATAATTTAGAGGACACACTTCTGCAGGAATGTAATGATATGCCCAACGCCTTAGCCCGCCGGCTACCTGCACTTATTTATGCAGATGATACCGTGCTCATGGCAAGAACCCCTGTAGCTATGCAGGCCATGATTACGTCTTTTAGTGCCTTTATGGATAAACTTGATTTACAAATAAATTGCACTAAGACCTTTGTGATGAACTGTGGTGGCAATGTCCACAAAAGAAAAAAAAACTATGTTCATTGGATCAACCCCTTTACAGCACACCCCGACTTTTCCATATTTGGGGATTCTCTTTGACCATACTGGAAACTGGAATAGTGCAATACAGGCTAGGAACCTACTATTTGCTAAAGCCATAATGGCCTTTAAGACCTTTAGCAAAAAGATGGGTAGAAAGCCAGTTAAGGAGCTTATATATATTTACAAGACTAGCTGTGTCTCGGTGGCACTATATGGGGCAGGCATATGGGGAAACCTAAATGTCAGTAGTTTACAAGTAACTGAAAATGGTTTTTTATGATACCCATTGGCACTCCCAATGAGTATGTCCAACTACAATTGCCATACAGAATTGGGTCTTTTTTTCCTGGAAGACTTAATTAGAATCCAACCGATACTTTTATGGCACCGTGTATGGACTAATGAGAGATGCCATCTCAATAGACGCATACTGAGAGATGCTTTAAAGTTGGATGGGGCAAAAAGGATAAAATGGTTATGTTATGTTAAAATTGCGTGTGACAACATTAACCAACCGGAGTTCTTCAATGAGCCTGAATCTATGTGTAACATTACTAGGAAGACTCTGAAATATTTATGTTTAAACTTCCTTGTGAACCAAAGACATTTATGTGAAATGGCCAAAAAGACTGTGATCTCCCATCAACTGATCACCAAAGGAAGGACCATTCAGCCCTATCTAAACTTACAAATGAAAGAGCATGAAAGGTTTTTATTAACCAGATTCAGATTTGGAATTTTGTTTAGACTACTGAGTTTCCCAGCCACGAATGATTGGTCTAAGGCACTGGATAAATGCCCTTGTGACAATGTCTCCAATCAATCGGACATACACATCTTATTCTTTTGTAGATTTTATGTGTTATCCAGGAAAAGATGGTTTATTCCAATTCTAAAATATATGAATCAGAGACAGTGCTGCCCCACATTTTCTGCTATACAGAAATTGGAAGACATTTTCTCCGTTTGTTCCGTTGTGGCATTTCTTAAAAGTGTATTTTATTTGCGTAAAACAATGATAACTTGATTTTGGCCTGTGTACACAAATACTCTGTATACTGTTATCCTTTCTTATACTTTTAACAAAAACTTGATGTCTGTAAATCTTAATGTGATTTTATGTACTTTTCTGGTTATGAAATATAGCCGAATAAAGTCTTTTGATACTGAAATACCGACCTACACTAATATGGAGTTTTAATATTGTGTGGACAGAATATTGATGTCAAGAATATCGTTGATCAGAATATCGACCTTAAGGTAAGTAATATTGTTTTTTTTCTATCACAGTAAGTAATATCGTTAGCAAAAATATTGTTGTTAATAATATCGATATTTATATTAGTGTTATGTAATTTAGCATGTATTTTATATGCATGTTTAACATTTTTTTGTAATGTATTTTTAATATTTTGAAATATATGTATTAAATGTTTAGAAATTAGTAATTTTTTAAAGTACATTTTGTGTTTTAGTATCCGAGCGGGTTGTGGGTTAATAGGGGAATAGGGTGGGAAGTGTTATTGATAATTAATGTATTAATAATTAATTAATAATTGGTAATTATTTTGTATTAATTGATGAATTTAGAATTATATTAATTATAATTCATGTATTATTATTTATTTATTGTTGTTGTTAATTCATTAATTGTTAATTGACAAATAAATTATTTGTTGTTTTTTATGTGTAGCGTGTGTTTATGGGGGAATACAGTGGGAAGTAATTTAATGTTATTTTAAGTAATATTAATTTCATTTTAATGGTATGTGTTAATTATTTGTTAGGTAATTAATTTTTATTATGTTATTTATTTTACAAAAAATATTTCATTATTTAGTATGTGAATTTATTCATATGCATTCCTACATTTCCCACACTGTTACATTCACTGTAGTTGGAATTTTAACCTCTATTTTAACCTCTACGCTATCCAACACTTTCCCTACTGTTGCAATCAGTGGAGTGGGAATAGTAATTTTAACCCTTACACTATCCACAACTTTACCTGATGTTGCACTCACCTGAGTGGGAATAGTAATTTTTTACCCGCACGCTATCCAACACTTTTGCTACTGTTGCACTCCCTGGAGTGGGAATAGTAATTCTAACCCCTACGCTATCCAACACTTTTCCTACTGTTGCACTCACTGGAGTGGGAATAGTCATTTTTACCCCTACGCTATCCAACACTTTCCCTACTGTTGCATTCCCTGGAGTCGGAATAGTAATTTTAATACCTACGCTATTCAACACTTTTCCCACTGTTGCACTCATTGGAGTGGGAATAGAAATGCTGACCCCTAAGTTAGCCAAAACTTTCCCCACTGTTGCACTCCCTGGAGTGGGAATAGTAATGTTAACCCATACGCTATTCAACACTTTCCCTACTGTTGCACTCACTGGAATGGGAATAGTAATTTTTACCCCTACGCTATCCCACACTTTCTCTACTGTTGCACTCGAATATATGATGTTAGACCGCACACAAAAATCCCGCTTACCATCATACCGCAAATATAATACCGCAAGTACTATTAGTCCGCAAATTAAGAGAACAAAAACTTTTAAAACAAATATGCCTTTAGCACGCATGCCATTACAACGAAAAGGCATGCATGTTAAAAATATACTTGTAAAAGTTCTAAAGGTAAGTAAGAGTACCCTACCCTACCATACCCTACACTACACTCTAATGTAGTACCCCTGCACCACCCACCCTTGACACACAGTCCTTTTCCAACATTTACACTACCCAGTACGACCCCCCAACACTACCATAAAGCACTTTACTTCCCTAAACAAACACTACAGCACTACCTTAATACACTACTCCCAGCATGACCCCACACAAACACTACAATACTACCCTAAACCACTACACCCCAGCATGACTCTACACTACGCAAACACTACAACACTACCCTAAACCCTAAAACACTACCCCCAGCATGACCCTACACTACACAAACACTACCCTAAACCCTAAAACACTACCCCCAGCATGACCCTACACTACACAAACACTACAACACTACCCTAAACCCTAATACACTACCCCTAGCATGACCCTACACTACGCAAATACTACAACACTACCCTAAACCCTAAAACACTACCCCCAGCATGACCCTACACTACACAAACACTACAACACTACCCTAAACCCTAAAGCACTACCCCCCAGCATGACCCTACACTACACAAACACTACAACACTACCCTAAACCCTAAAACACTACCCCCAGCATCACCCTACACTACACAAACACTACAACACTACCCTAAACCCTATAACACTTCCCCCAGCACGACCCTACACTAAACAACCACCACAACTCTACACTACACTAACACAACACTACACTACACAATCACTAACCCAGCACGACAAAAAAATTAACCCAAACCCCCTAACCTCTCTCATCATCGTGGTTTTCACAACGCAAATGCATTTACCATAATTGCCTTTACAACGTAATTAGTTGTAAAGGCATGCGGGATAAATGCACATGCCTTTTGAAAAAAGGCGGGATGATGGTATGCAAGGTCAATGACCTTTGCGGATAAATGGTATGCGGACTGAAAGTCCGCGGGAACAAAATGCGGGATAAAGTTTAATTACCATTGAACTCCCTGGAGTGGGAATAGTAATTCTTACCCCTGCGCTACCCAACACTTTTCCTAATGTTGCACACACTGGAGTGGAATAGTAATTTTTACCTCCACGCTTTCCAACACTTTCTGAACTGTTGCACTCAGTGGAGTGGGAAAAGTAATTTTTACCCCTACACTATTCAACACTTTCCCTACTGTTGCACTCACTGGGCTGGGAATAGTATGTTATGATATTGAAATAATTATTTAAAATTATTAGTAAGTATATATATTATATATTATATGTATATGTTTAATCTATTTTTACTTTATATATATTAATTATAATTTTTAAACATTTAAAACAATTTGTAACTGTTTATTTTAATTATATGTATTATTTACTTTATTTTACATTATTTTTAAGTTAAATAAAAAGATATTTTTAACCGATATTTTTGACATCAATATTTTTTTCTGATATATTTGTACTTACCATAATGTAGATAGGATGGCGATATTCTTGACTTCGATATTCTTGCTGCAATATTTTTGTAGGTCGATATTATGACCTTTGATATTTTGTCAGTGATTCACACTCTACAAATCAAATCTCTCCAAACAAGAATATATTCAAGTGTTTTCTACACTTGTCTCAAACTTTACTATCCTATGATCTTAGGCTTCTAATCTGAATTCTTCAATCTATAACACACAAAACAAATCAAGAAGCAATTTTCAATCAATATTCTATTTTCAAATCAACCACAAAACAAAGGCACAGTTACAATCACCATAGACGTTGCATCACCCCATTGATACTCACCACTCCAAATCAGCAACTGCCTTCGAACACCGCACTTTGTCAGCCCCCTCAAGTGCCGAGCACTTGATTCCAGGATTCTGATATTTTATTCTAAAGTTGGGGAATTATTTTAACTCCATGCTACAGACAACTAAAACAATTCTTCTCCTACCAAAACTGATAGTTTGGTAATGGACTAAAAAATGTAATTTACCAGTTGTCATAACGTTCAGTGTGAGCCCACTTAACTGCTCCAGGTCTGCCTCCTTTACTGCTCCAGGTCTGCCTAATTACGTTGGAGTCAAGGAGTATGATAAAGTCAAACAAATAACAGTTTTTGTTCAGACAATGATGAGAGTATTGGTGTAGTTAAGGATGTTTATTTTTCACTTTAAAAGAATAGTGAAGATATTTTATTTATTTTTGATCTTTATTCAGTTAGTCCATCAATCAAAATAACATTCCAGAAATCATCAAAAAGAATGTTGGTTAGAACAAGTCATCAACAAATCTAGTGCATATAAAAGCGTATTCCACAGAGGAAATAGTTCCCTGTTCCAAGATGGCTGATCAGAGTTCAATGATTGAGAACCCATGAGGAGTTCTAGAGGAATATAAACAGAGTGAAGTCAGGAAGTATGAAGCTCTGAAGAAAAAATCAGAAAATCCAAAATTACCCATGAAAAGTATTCCCTAAGACTCAGCAGAGTATCCGGTCTGTATTCAGATGCAGTAGCAAGCTGTCAAAATCAATTAAATCAAGTAAGGAGGAAAACAGTAGCAGCAGTAGCTACAACCGTCAAGGGGTCCGGGTCAGTATCCAAAAGAATAAGCTGTAAGCCTACCTAGAAACATGCATAATATAAAAGTCAAAAAACATTTTCTAAACAAAGTAGCTTGCTTCTTTTTCCATGGGCCAATCGGAGGACAGAGATCTTCTGTCAGTCAGTCTATCTCCTTCATTTCCACAGGAATACATGTTAGTCAAACATGTTTACCAGTTCTTCAGCTACAGTTCGACAAGTTACATTCTAGAAACAGTAAGCATCTTTCCCAAGAACGTCTTCTCTTAGTTGACTTTCTATATCTCTACATGTCTCACTAAGAAAACAATGAAACACTAACTAAAAGACAAGAGTCTTGTTAGCTAATGCATTCCTTTATATTAATATGGCATTCATTATTGTCTAAAATGTAAGCTTTCTATCCAATTCTTTTATAAAAATCATAATAAATTAGGAAGTTCATGATATGCAAGAATAGATGTTGCATAGTAAAATAAGGCATTTTGTTGAATGAGAAAGTTATGCAGTTATGTCAACATTTCTAAATAGCATTCAAAGCTTTTAATCAAGATGTGCACATTTCAGCCATTTCGCGTTTCTCCTAAAAAAACACGGGCAGGGTTTGTTCTGCAGCTTACTGTGATGGCTTACTGCGAATCTGTAACATATAAATGGGTTATTTTGGCCCGTTTTCGGTTTGCACTTCTTGCGGCACCTTTTGAATATTATTTTAATACATTTTTGTACTCATTTTTCAAATGCTATTAATGGTCACTCTGGTGCAGGTCCACTTGTTTGTGATGTCACATTCCAAACTTTTGACTTTACCATAACCTAGGTAAACGCATTCATAGGTATCTCTTACTGTAAACCTGCAAAAAGAAGAAAAAATAGTTTGAGGGATTTTCTGAAGTTTTCATTCAGAAATGAATAAATGTTTCCAAAGTCTTAGACGTCAATTAACGCAAAACCAGTATAAAGAGAAAACTTTTCTACAAGTTCGCCCCTTGGGAATGTAAGCCTGGCAGGATAGATACTGGCTCAGTGATGGAGCGGACTGGATGTGCTGCTACAACTGCAAGTGACATGTCGGCTTCCTGGGAGCCAAGCCTCTGTCTAGTGATCATCTAGTTTCACATTTAACATTGTGCAGCAAGGGGCAAGTAGTGGACATGTGTTTGAAAAGCAAGCCAACATACAGGGATTCATTCAGTAGAGGAAGTGGGAAAAGTGATGTGTGAATCCCTTAAAGGTGAACAACAACTTAGAATGCGTCAGCCTAGTCGCACATTCACAACACAGGAACATTGAGCCAACTTGGAGGATGAGGTTTAAAATGGCCAACAGCTCTTGACCTAAATCAGGGTTCAGGAGGACCTTATCAGTTCCAGATGCTCAGGTGAACCGCTTACAAGGGAAAAGAGGTATTTTTACAATGACTAAATGAAGATATGTTATGTGAATAGTTTGTAAATCTGGGCTGCAGCCAACCCTTAGGGGGTCGAAACAACATGATGAGACTTTGGGAAAGGCACAGGGGAATGAGGGGATGTATCCATCCCTCAGGGGGCTAAACAACATGACAAACATATAGAGAGGGAAGGAAGAACAGAGGCATTCTGGGATGCCGATGAAGATCAGAAGGAAAAGGGAGGCTGCTTTTTCTATCTGAACATCAAGACAAGGGTGCATGAAGGGCCGCATCACAGTAGACATTGTAGGCATGCACCACATGGTTGACAGATGCATTTCGATTAGTACATCTGGTATATCTGAGCCACGGGTGTGTGTTCCATATGTAAGTTTTCACTGCCAGCTGGGGAGGCCACTTAACGCCACCTTCGGAAGCAATCCCATTTGTAGAGGGAACGACCGAGGCAATGTTGCCCCATCTCAGTACCAACAGCCAGTAGTCGAGAACCACTTAAATGTAGCACAGTCCTTTGCTTGTATAAATGTTATTTTTCAGTAGCAGGCTTGAAACATAGATAGTGGGGGCAGGGGTCTAGTGGAATCTCAATTTCCCACCACCCAGCAATAAAATGTTCTGCCACCAGGGTGTTAAAGTGTGCTTCCATTTCTGGAAGTTACATTTACAAAAGAATATCAATAGATCCCATGATGTGGCGCGTGGTAACAATGAATGGTTTTAATCACTGTCATATGGTTACTGCGTTTCTATATATTGTGTTAAGTTAGCATGAGTTTATTAAATGTTTAAACACCATATTTTCCTTCGGCTTCAGTTTGCACACGACACCAAATTGTTATTGTAGCTTTCAACCTAGACGAAAGATGTGATTTATTTGAGAATAATATGTTATTGCTCTGATATCAGTCGTGCTTGGTACACTTGGTACAAATGTCTGCACACTGAGAACTGCACCCTCTAAGAATAACCTAACACAAGGTTGCTGAAGGCCTGATCCTCGCACCACATTAGACATAACACAAATAATGTTGCTGCCAACATTGGGCTCTACTCGGGTTTAAGATAGAGTTACAGGGAATGAATCAACACACTTGATGCTTCGAATGCAGAGAGCTGGTAGCTGTTGATGTGATCTGCTCCTACTGAGATTTAGAGGTATGGGCCCGCCCTGCTAGAACCCAAATGAGACCTTCTTAGATATAATATAATATGCTAAATAGGGTGCGCGAAATATAGGTGATACAGAATTCTATGGATTTTTGCATCATAACATGCTATCACCTTTTGCTTACTATGGATTAGTGACTATGCTGCTAACTCTGATTTTTATAATATGTATGTTGATATTATGCAAGATACTGCGTTTGAGAACTTTGCATTGAAAAATAAACATTTCAAACTTGCACGTGTGTTCTTTGCCTCCCAGTTTCGGTTTGTAATGATTATATAACGAAAGAGTGTTCATGTGTTCCACGATACCTGAGGTACCCTAAGTTCATGTTCTGGATTGTCTAAGTCATTGGGAAGTTATTACTACAGATGAGACACTGTAGCTAGCTTGGTAAGGGGATTTCTGAAACTAAGGTGAGTTTTGGGTCACCCTAACTCACCCAGGTTCTAGATCTCTGTGCACAGTTCTGTGGGAGAACGGAAACCCTGCTACATGGCGCCCATACGTTGTTGGCCTTATATCATGACACTCGAGTAGTATATCATTCAAACCTTAACGCCTTCATTCCTGTTTCCGGAAAACGGCAGTGTTTTAAAAAGAAGGTATAGTTTCTTACCGGTCGGTGTAGTTTTGCAGTTTGAAGGGTTTTCTGGATTTACCTGCTGTGCATTATTCAGCAATCTAGTGACTGGGTCGGAATGCTCCTAAAAAACTGTTGTCCTTCTATTCCATTTTTTTCTGTTGTAGGTTGGCGTCGACAGATCTTCATTTGGTGTCCCCTTGTGACATTGTCATGCTTCCTGTTGAAGCTCCCACCTCTGATCGCTATCCTCAGATTTTCATTATTTTTTGCTTGTAAATCCAGAATAATCTCCAAGCTGCAAAACTACACCGACAGGTAAGAAATTATACATTTTGCAGTGTGAATATCTTCTGGATTCACATGCTGTGCATAGATTTGGGAGCAGTTTGTTACTACAGTGGTGGTTGGGTTGAAGATAAGCGTTGGTTTGGAAAACACATTTTGTAAGACTTTTTGTCCTACTGGAGCTTCCTTGTTCATCTGAATATCTACACAATACTGCCTTGTGAACTTGTGCACCGATGACCATGTTGCTGCCCTAAAAATGCCCTGTAATTGCGTATTTGCTAAAATAGCAATGGTTGCTCCCTTTTTTCTTTTGAATGCACCCCTGGAGTGTTTTGTATCATTTCTCCTGCATTGTTGTGGCAAAATTGAATAGTTTGAGCTATCCATCTTGCAACTGTAATGTGGTAACTGGTCTTCCTAGGAGACCTTTGCAAATGATACAAAGAGCGGTTTAGTCTTCATGTCAGTCTTTGTTCTTTTAATGTAATACATTATTTCACATATGGCGTACAGTGTGAGTAATGCCCTCAGCGTGTGTTTAAGGTTTTTGAAGGAAACTTGGTATCTGTATACTTTGTTCTATGTAAAACTGTGAGATAACATTTGGCATTATTTGTGGGTCATTTCCCATGATAATTCTGTCTTTGTGCACTTGAAAATAAGGTTCCTCTAAGGTGAGTGCTTGAAATTCACTAACTGTGCGTAGTGATGTTATAGCCACTAAAAAAGAAGTCTTTAGTGTGAGCATTTGTAATGTAGCTTTGTGTAACGGTTCACATGGTGCATTCATCAGTAATGTGAGCGCAATATTTAAATTCCAAGTAGGTGCAGGAACCTGTTTTTGAAGGTGCGATTCTTTTTGCTCCTTCTAGGAACCGCCTAATGACGTGAAGAAACTTCTTTCAATATGGTCCCTTGTGTACGCCACTAGTGCTGCTAAATAAACCTTCAAGGATGCCTAAGTCAGTTTACAGTCTAGAAGGTGTGTCAAGTACTTCAGTACTGTCTTATCTGTTGTGATCTTTTTTAATAATCCTTCCGTAGGATAACACAGTGATTATCTTTCCCATTTAGCTATTTACATTTTCTAGTTATTGATCTTCTTGTCTATTAAGATTGCCACTGTATTTTCTGGTAAGTTTAGGTGCCCACATTCTATGTCTTCAGGAGCCATGCTGCCAGGCTTAAAGACTCTGGTTCTGAGTGAAGAATCCTTCCATCTTGTATTGACAAAAGATCTTGTCTGTTTGGTAATTTGTTAATAATTCCCTGAGATAGTTCTATTAGTTCTGAGAACCTTGTTTGTCTCCTCACTGTCATGCAATTAGTATCAGTCATGCTGATGATTCTGCATTTAATCAACAGTTCCTTCCCTATGGACTGGTGGTAATATTGTCTCGAGGCAAGTTTTGGCTTTTCGCATTCTGACGTGTTGCAAACAGATCCATCTCCAGTGTGCCCTATTTTTGAAAGATCATGGTGAGTACTGATTGGTTGTGTTCCCATTCCCAAGTGTGAAACGATGATGCTTGTCTGTCTGCTTCAATATTGCCCTTCCCTGGTAGGTGGACCGCTAAGATCTCGATTTTCCTTTAAATTGCCCAATTCTACACTTCTTGTGCTAGTCTTGACAGTGGTAGAGACTGTGTCCCAGCCTGTGTATGTATGTAACACATGGTGGTTGTGCTCCCCGTAGTTCCTTTTGAAAGGCTTTGATGTGTTGTACTGCATCCTGGTCTTTCCTGGCTCCCCTTACCTTGAGATTGTTCATGTATGCTCCCATCCCTACTGAGATGGTTCGAGTTGGTTTTGTAAATGTTCTTCCTTGCGTTATATTTTACCTGTTCAACCACGCTATCTCCTCCTCCTCCTCCTCTATCTTTTGAGTGACAACACTCAATCTTCTCAACTCCCCATTGCCTGTGACCATTAAACTTGTAGACATTCCTGAAATGGTCTTGTGTGGACTCTCATGTTTGGTACCAAGGGGGTGTAGTAGGTTCCCCATCATCCTCGCTATCAGAGCCTGCCCCTTCCAGTAAAGCCGTTGGGAAACACTTTCCCCAGAATTAATTTATTCTGTCCCTCCTAAAAAACATGGTCTCTTGTTCTGGTCCTGGGAATGACTTATCAATGTGTATTGAGAATCCTAGTTGGCATAGCATTTTTATTACTTGGTAAAGTTTCTCTTTGCAGCTTTTGTATGAGATTGCCCTTACCAGCCGCTTGTCCAGGTATGAATAAACATGTATGCCTGCCTTCACATTTGTGCTGTTTCTGCTGCTAAAAACTTTGTAAATACTCTTGGTGCATATTTTATTCCGAACGCTAGCACCTTGAATGGATAGTGTTTTTTGTCTACCACAAATCCGAAGATTGTTTTTGTAGTTTGTGTTCATGGTAATGTGTAAATAAGTGTCCTTTAGGTCGACTGTTGCCATGTAATCCCCTACTTGCAGTTGTGGTATTACCTCTCATTGAGTTGCCATCTTGAACTTTTGCGTTTTCATAAAATCGTTCAAACAACTCAGGTCCAGGATCAGCCATAATCTCCTTTCTACCTTTTGGGATTAGGAAATATGTTGAGAAATGTCCCTTGTTTATTGCTTTCTTTGGCACTAATTTTATTGCATCTTTTGCCAACATTTCTTCTACTTCTTGGACTAGTCGTGCCCTTTCCTTCTTGGATTGTACTTTGCTTCCTGGCCCCTTGAATGGAGGTATCTTGTCTAATTTTTCTACAATATCCATTTGATATTATTTTTAAGATGTATTTGTCTGTAGGGATCTTTGTCCACTCCTGAAAGTCTTTATTTTGCCTCCTACTGGTGTTGAATGTAGGAATATTTTGGTGTTGTAAGCATGCTCTTTGTCTTTTATCCTCCCTTAGTAACTCACTCCTTGATCTGATTTGAGTATGTATTGTGCTTATTAAGCCACATGCTTGCAGGGGTGCTCCTCCTCTTTGTGGCTGTCCTCTTCCACGTAGTAGTTTGCTAAAGGACTGTCTTTCCTGTTGGTACAGCCAACCTTGCTGCTGCTGTTAGTGGTGTGACCGATTTCCTCCCTGAAATGTTTGTTGGGAAGTATGATGGGAGATTGCTTAATAGAAAATCCCTCTTCCTGAAGGTTTTCTTGAGGGTATGTCTCCTCTATGCATATTGCCTCTGAATTACAATGCCCTCATTGATTTTGTCATGTTATTATCCTTCAACTGATTCCAAGTGTCGTCTCCTGCACCTCCAAACAATTGTTCCCTTGTAAAAGGTGCTTTCAAGATGTTGTTTTGAACTTCCAGTTTGAAACCTGAAATGCGTAGCCAGGCATGTCTTCTTTCTGTGATGCCAATCATTTTGTCTGCTTGATGTATTCGCAGTATCTAGGGCTGATTTTAAGCAAGTGCTGGCGATATTTTTTCCATCTTCTACCAGATGGGCTTCTCTCTTTTGATACTGTTGTGGTAGGTGTTTCATTAACTCTATCTCTTCCCAATGTTGGTAGGTGTCGAGGTTGAACAAAGCATTTGAATTTGCAATGAGCCATTGATTTGCGGCACTTCTGTTGGCCTATGAGGTCCATCCTCCTACTCTCCTTATCAAGAGGAGGACCCGTTGTGCTTGGTACAATTGTTCCTTTCCTAGCAGTGGATGTCATAATAGAATCTGCTCTACATGTGGCAGGCTCTTTAAAAGCTTCCTTCCCATGATCTAACACAATTGGCAACATAGGGAGAAATGTGTTTCTAGATTGTGTAGCCAGGAGAGTTTCTAATAAAAAAACATGAATGGTTTCTCCTCCTCAATTTGAACTCAATATCTATCTGCTGCCTTCGTGACCACTTGATTATATGCTTCATATTCTTTAGGTGGGTATGGCCTTGAAGGATATGTGTCAACCGCTTCTTCTGGAGAATGTGTTTCGAGATCCTACCACTAGGTATCTTGGTATTATGAGCCTCAGAACCTATGTACATATGTTCCACTTTATACAAGATATCCTCTTCCTGCTCCTTCTGAGTTTCAGGAGTTAAGGGCAGCTTGATGTTCAACGCTTTTCTCCCCTTACTCTGTTGTTGTCGAGCTCTCAGTAGAGATTCATTATGGTTTTAGAATTTATTGAAGTCCTTTTTCTTTTGTAAAAGAAAAGCCATTTTGGCTTGAGCATTCCCCTCTTCCACTCCATCTTTGATGCTTATTGTTCGGTGTCGAGAATTTATGTTTTTCTCTTCAAAAAGTCTTTCGAAGATGTGCCATCGGCAAACCATGTGCCTCCTATTTTGACCGCTCCGGTTTTAATGTTTATGCGTCTTTTCCTTGGTTGTCCTTCAACGTCTTGTATTTTTTGGGGTCTTTACCACTGCAATGTCCTTTTCAAAGGATCTGAGGGTACTTTTCTCGCTGGGTGCGGCTGCAGTCATTGAGAGCTTCCATGACTTAAAGTCAGTTTTTCGGGACTCTCCTAAGTTTTTTTCTTTTAGGACAATGAGTCTCTTAACTCTTGAGAAGACTTTTTGCTCCCTTGTGTTTAGAATTTCTCCATCTGGATGACAGTCTCTGTGTCTCCTTCTGGTCCTATGGTGACGTTCTCTTCTTTGCTGCTTGAGAATAGCAAGTCACATACAGACAGTGGCGGATGTTGGCTTTGCATTTGTAGTGGGCTCTTCTCTGCCTCTCTCTCACCCTCAGACTCTTCAGGGTGAACACTGAGCATGCATTGCAGTACTCACTTCGGTGGTTTATAGGTAGGCAGAGGTTGCAGACCACATGTTGGTCCTTTTGGGCACACTTGTGACTGCAGTTCTTGTAGAACTGAAATGGTGTTTTCTCCATCATCATATACAGGGAGCCACCTTCACACACATTCTCTGGATTTGTCAAAAAGGGCACTCACTTCTCAGTAAAAAAAGTCTCTTCACCCCTTCTGATCTTACCTTATCTTCCGATATTGTTTTTCGATTTTTCGATAATTTTTTTCTCTCAAGTGCTGAAACTCCTTTAGCATACGTCCAGACCAAACGGCGGAAAAAACTATTTTGAAGATGGCAACCAAAGGTGGGAGATTCCGGAGGAAGTTGAAGTTGAAATGATTTGTAAAGCGCACGGTCACCGAGCGGTTTCATGGTGCTATGAGTTGGGAGGGGAACAGGGGGGGCACCGGAGAGAGATTTAATTACACTGAGTAGGCTAGAGTGAAAAGATAGGTTTTGAGGGCTTTACGGATATCCAGAAAGGGAGATTCCGGAGGAAGCACGACGATGTCACAAGGGGACACCAAATTGAGGTCCGTTGATGCCCACCCACAACAATAAACAAAAAGAGTCCAAGGACAAAGAATCCAGAAAAGATTCACGCTGCAAAACTCAAATAATGTCTGCACTGGAGGGGTGGAGGGACATGATTTAGGCTAGCACAGCTGCTTTCTTATCCCAGAAACGAACAAATAGAACAAGTGCGAGATTGTCTTCTCCTGCTTTGCCTGTGAGAACGTCAGACTAGGTCAGAAAAGGCATACCAAGATTTGTGAGCATTGAAATAATCTTTCCTGGGTGCCTCCGGCCTGCAGGGATATGGCGAGGAGCTTGGTGTCCACTGGTGTTATAGAAGCCACACCCAGCCCAGCGTCTGCTCAAT
The DNA here is from genome assembly GCF_964263255.1 of Lissotriton vulgaris. NCBI lineage: Eukaryota > Metazoa > Chordata > Amphibia > Caudata > Salamandridae > Lissotriton > Lissotriton vulgaris. Next base: position 96,727,805 of record NC_141695.1, read on the forward strand.
AAGCGGCTGGGGAGGGGGTTGCATTTGAGCCTTACCCCCGGGATTCTGGGGCAGGTGGTGTGGTCTGGTGACCACAGAAAAAGGGGGCTAATGGCAGGTAGTCTAGAGGGGCAAGGTCAAAAACGTCAAAGGAGAGGGTAGTTAGGACTGATCCCTCCTTTGTCTGAGGGCCAGCGCAGGTTTGGCAGGTTTTTGTAGCACCTTGCAAGACAAGTTGGATATAGTGCTGCCAAGAACACACAGCGCTACTTGCCTTTAGAGGAGGCTCAACCATATTAAGTCTGGAGTCATTCGGCTGGGAGAGTAAGAACTGTATTTTGGCATGCTATCCCCCAAAAAGTAAATTGAGGCTGGAGCAGAGGAAGGAGCAGGCGAGGTGCCCCCGGTGGGCTCGCCCTAAAAAGGCTGAGAGCCCCTACAAGCAACCATGATGAAGGGAAAATTTGTTGGGAAGGATGTAGCCCTTAAGGTGAGTGCTGGGGAGGAGGACCGGCCCGCCTAGGGTTGCATTTCTGAGGAAGGTAATTTCTAATGGGTAACCAACTTCATATCCTCTTACATGAGAAATGTGGGAGCTAGCTGGTGTAACATACCATTTCTCCACAGCATAACAACTAAAACCAATAGCTTGGTGAAGCAGTTCAACAAGACAGCAAAGAGCATGATGGCAGTTTTGCCAGAGAACCTCAGGAGGAAGAAAACAAGTTACTTACCTGTAACTACAGTTATCCAGTATTGGTATCTTTCATAGATTCACATGCCTGAATCATTCCCCGTCGTCGAGGCGGGAGTCCCACGGTAAATTATATATATATAGCAGTGCCTAAAAACCATTAGTAGTAGGCTAGAAAAGGATATAGGCCCAACTAGGCCCAAAACTTAGCAGCCTATCTACCTCATTATGTAAAAAGAACTGAAAAATGTAGCCTCAGCCAATCAGATAACCTCACCCTCTAGAACCTTCCCAGCCCAGGCAGTTCTCCTCAGATTTTCCCAGCACAAGTGAGAAGTAGCATCCATAATAAGAACTGCCCAGCCGGGGAGGAGGGTGGGTGCATGTGAATCTATGAAAGATACCAATACTGGATAACTGTAGTTACAGGTAAGTAACTTGTTTTTTTATCCAGTATTGGGGTATCTTTCATAGATTCACATGCCTGAATCAGAATAGCAAGCAGTAATAACCATAAATGTCGGTAGAGGAAGGTGGGAGACAATCCAAACCATATATCCCCACACAACCTGGAAGGTACTAGAGCAATAACATATTTCAGTACATATGCATAATCATGACAATACCTTCATATAATATATATCTATATATAAAGCATTAAAACAGTATATTAGCACAAATGTAGCAATAGAAACAAGAAAACCATAAAAGGCTGACCTCAGTGAAGAAGATGTTCCAACACTGCTTCTCCCACTGACGTATCTTCATGTAGCACCGGCTGCAGGCAATAGTGCTTGGTAAAAGTATGCACACTTTTCCATGTAGCAGCACGGCAGATGTTTTCCAGGGTCACCCCTGCAAATAGGGCTGTAGACGCTGACATCATCCTGGTGGAATGCGCCTTAACCGTTCTTGTCAGGGGCTTGTTCGCTTTCTCATGACAGAAGACAATGACAGAGGAAAGCCATCTGGCTATAGTTGCCTTCGTCACTGCCTGACCAGGTGCAGCTTGGCCATAAGCTACAAACAGTTGGGTAGATTTGCGCAAATCTTTTGTCTTTTGTAAATAGAATTTGAGGCATCTTTGGACATCCAAGGAATGCAGCATCCTTTCAGCTGGAGTCTTGGGGTCTGGAAAGAAAGTTTTGAGTTTCACCGGTTGATTGATGTGAAACTGGGTCGGAACTTTGGGAATAAACTTAGGATGAGTTCTAAGAGTCACACAATCTTTTGAAAAATGTAGGAAAGGTTCCGATATAGTGAACGCTTGTATCTCACTTACTCTCCGGGCTGAAGTGAGGGCCAACAAAATAGCCACTTTCCAAGTCAAGAATTTAAGTTCTGATTTATGAATTGGTTCAAAAGGCCTTTTCAGCAATTGAGATAACACAATATTGAGATCCCACTCAGGAGGAGGAGGCCGCACTGGGGGGAAAACTCGAAATAATCCTTTAAGGAACTGTTTAATTAAAGAGGAAGAGCACAAAGATGGTTTGTTGTAACTCTTTCTGAATCTGGATATGGCAGCAAGGTGAACTTTGATAGAAGAAAAAGCGAGACCTGATCTGGCTAGAGACAGCAGATAAGGCAGAATCTTCTCTGGAGGAGCCTGAAGTGGATGGACGTCATGCTCTCCGCACCATAAACAGAATCTCTTCCATTTGAAGCGATAGGTTCTGATGGTAGACTGTGCACGAGCCTGAGATAGAACAGCTCTACAGTCTGGAGAAATCTCCAGGTCCTTAAACTCTAAGAAGTCAGGAGCCAGGCGTGCAAGTGCAGCGACTGAGGATCTGGATGAAGTATTTGTCCTTCCTCCCTTGTCAGCATTGAAAGTGTCGGCTTGAGGCGCAGTGGAGGTTGATGGGAGAGTATCAGAAGCTCCTGGAACCAATACTGTCTCGGCCAGCGAGGAGCAATTAGGATTAGAGAGCAACGCTCTCTCTTCATTTTCTGTAGAACCTTTGGGATGAGAGGAATCGGTGGGAAGGCATACGCAAAGATTCCGGTCCATCTCATCAACAGGGCATTTCCTCTCGATCCTTGCTGGTGGAACCTGCTGGCAAAGTATATGCATTTGCTGTTCTGTTGCGTGGCAAACAGGTCCAGTGTTGGTGTGCCCCAGAGCTGGAAAATTGTTTCCACTTGGCGTTGTTCGAGTTCCCACTCGTGACATCCTGTGAACGATCTGCTGAGATCGTCGGCCAGAGAATTCTGAATTCCCTGAACATGCTCCGCTCTGAGGGAAATTTTGTGATGGAGTAACCATTCCCACATTTCCTGCGCTTGAAGAGACAGGGCTAGAGATTTTGTGCCCCCTTGCTTGTTTACGTAAAACATGCTGGTGGTGTTGTCCGTGCGCACCAGCACTGCAGAGCCTGCAATTCTTGGCAGGAAGGCTCGCAAGGACAGGAAAATGGCCCTCAACTCGAGGCAGTTGATGTGTTTGTGCTTGTACTGATGGGACCACCGTCCCTGCACTTGAAGGTCTTGGAGATGACCTCCCCATCCCTCCATGGAGGCATCTGTCGTTAGAGTAAATTCCGGTAGGGTCTGAAGAAAAGTGAGCCCCGGAGACAAATTGTTCTTTGCCGCCCACCATAGAAGAGCTTGTTTCATCTTGGGCGTGACCTTGATACGGTCCTCGAAAGATCCGTCTATCTGCCGCCACTGTCGATGCAATTCCTCTTGGAGAGGCCTCATTCTGAGTCGAGCCAGTGGAACTAGATGGAGTGCAGAGGAACACATCCCTAGCAGGGAAACAAACTGTCGGACCGAAAGAGACTTTTTTGACCGTATTTGACTTGCCAGCTTTGTGATCTTGTCCTGACGAATTTGGGTCAAGAAGGCCTTGCACTGAGAAGTGTCTAGTACTGCTCCTAGGAACGTCAGAATTTGTTTGGGTTGAAGTTGAGATTTTTTGACGTTGAGTGTCAGGCCCAGATTCGAGAACATTGATAGAGCACTTTTGACCGATTGCCTTGTTGAAGTCTTTGTTGGACTCTTTATTAACCAATCGTCGAGGTACGGGAATACCTGGATTCCCTGCAACCTCAACGCAGCTGCAACTGGGACTAGAGTCTTGGTAAAGATTCTTGGTGCAGACTTCAGGCCGAAAGGGAGCACCTTGAATTGTAAATGGACACCAGCCACTGTGAATCTCAGATACTTGCGGTGGTTTGGATGAATTGGAATGTGGAAGTAAGCGTCTTCCATATCCAGGGAAGCCATGAAATCGCCTTCCATGAGGCAATTGAGGACATCCGTGAGCGTCACCATGCGGAAACTCTGCTTTTTCAGATATTTGTTTAAGTTTCGTAGATCCAAAATTGGACGCCACTCTCCTGAAACCTTTTCCACAAGGAAGAAGCGAGAGTAAAACCCCTGATTTTTCTGGGATGTTGGAACTTTTTCTATCGCATTTTTGTGTAGCATTTTCATGGCTTCCATGTATAACAAATGAAGACGAGGAGGGGAGGGACCCCTGGGCGGTGATGTTGGAGGTTTCTGCAAGAACTCCAGAGTGTGTCCGTGTTTGACTATGTCCAGAACCCACTGATCTGAAGTTATCTTCCGCCACTGTTGATAAAAGGCGGAGATCTTGGCGCCCACGGGGAGGGAAGGAAGGGAGGATGGTGTCCGGCAAAACTCACTGGCGTTTATTTGAATCGCGTCCCTGGTAGTTAGAACGTCGTTTCCCTCCTTGACGAGAGAAACCCGCTGACGATGACTGCCGATAGGACTGTTGGTAGTACGGCTTATTCTGAGGTTAACACTGGCGGTTTTGCTGATTTTGATAATGTCCTCTGGAAGAAAAACCACGGCCCCTTGCTCCTCTGAAAAAACCTCGCTTATACTGTAGTGTACCAAGCGATTTGGCCGTATCAGTATCCGTTTTGATCGCAAGCAATGCTTCATCTATGTGCTTGCCAAACAATAACTCGCCATTATAGGCCATGTCAAGTATTTTGGTCTGGACTTCAGGTCTGAAAGAAGTCGCCTTGAGCCATCCCTGCCGTCTGAGAACTGCCGCTCCGGCCAATTGTCTAAAGGCTGTATTAGATACATCGAGGGCGCAATCGATAATCTCAGAAGCTGCCCGCTCGCCTTCCATGACAACCTTCCTGACCTCTTCAACACGGTCATCGGGAACCAAGTTGATGAACTCCGACAGATCTGACCACATTTGTCTGTCATAACGTGCTAAAATTGCCAAAGAGTTAGCAATCTTGACAGTAGCAGCGGCATTAGCTGAGAACTTCTTCCCAATCGCATCCAATCTCCTACCCTCTTTGTCTGGAGGCGTTGAAATTGGTGCAACCGGATTCTTGGATCGTTGTTGAGCCGCTTGTGAAATCACTGAGTCAGGACGCGGATGACCAATCAAACATGAAGGAGTATCCGGTGGTGCTCGGTACTTCTTGTTGACTCTTGGAAGAACCGCCGGGATGGAAGCTGGCGTCTTCATAATATCAATCCCTTCTTTCCAAATATAGTCAATGATAGGGATAGATCTGGACACCCTTCTATACCCTTCTTTGAAATCATGAAGAAAACAGTCAGCCTGCTCAACCGAAACTGTAATTGCAAATCGAGCAGCTGCCCTGTGCATGATGTTATGAAAACCTCCTATGTCTTCTGGCGGAGAATCTGAAGGTTGTGGCAAATTAGGAGAGGGCATAGGAATGATGTAATCATTCCATGGTTCCGTAGGCGTGGAATCCGGAAGTTCCCCATCCTCTCTTTCATCCTCATCTGGAGAGGAGACGTCAACATCCTGACCTCCAGTCCCGGGGTCAACATCCTGCCTTGGAGAGTGCGAAGGATGTGGCGGGGGATTTACTGGCATGTCTACTGGCACAGGATTTGAAGTAGGCAGAGTTGATGGAAACCTCTGACGATAATCAGCCAGCATGGCCTGCAAATCCTGAATTAGAAAAGACGGAAGATGAGTCGTGTCTTCTGTGTGTTGTTGCTCCTGATGATAAGGAGTAGTTAAATTTTCCTGATAGTAATGAACTTCATCATCATCCTCATCCTCTTGATATTTTATGTGTAACTGGGAAGGGTGATGGGCCACTCCAAAAGGATCGTCATCATCCCCTTCATTATCAGAATCTGCCTCCACATAGTTTTCCAAAATATGCGAAGGCAAGAGGGGAGACAAATGAGAGTAACTCTGTCTCTGAAATGATTTCATCTGAAAATGGGTATACTGTACCCTTACCGGAGATGTGGGCAATAAATGCGTAGACGGCACATTCAAAGATGCCAGCGCTGCTGTCGATGGTAGAAGTGAGACAGATGTGTGAGTTGCCGGTACTGTCGTCGACGGTATCGTCATTGGTGTTGTAATCGTGGACGAGGGCTTGTTTGAAGGCGTCCTAGTAGACGGATCCGTCGACGGACTCTTCGTCGTCGAGCTTGTCGTCGACGGTGCTGAAACCTTCGTCGACGGGTTTGTAGTCGACGGGCCTGTCGTCGACAGGGTCTTCGTCGACGGGCCCTCCGTCGACGGGCTCTCCGTCGACGGGGTCTTCGTCGACGGGGTCTTCGTCGACGGGATCTTCGTCGACGGGACCTTCGTCGACGGGGTCTTCGTCGACGGGGTCTTCGTTGACGGGATAGTGGAAGCCTTCGTCGACGGGGGAGCCGTCGACGAGAGCGTCGACGGAAGCGATGACGAACGCTTCGTAGATGGTGATTTGGTCGTCGACGGAAGACTCGTCGACGACGAGCTTTTCTTCGATGATTTTCCCTCAGAAGAAGAAACCATGACGGACATCACAGGAGAAGTAATTGCCGAGGTGGTAACAGTACTTGAAGAAGTAGAGGACGTAGAATAGGTGGTGACAGTGAGAGAGGACACCAAAGAGACAGCTTTAGTGCGGACTGTACTCACAGTAGAAGACTCTGTTGACGCAGCACTCCTTGTGGACTCAGAGGGTTTATGAGAGAATTTAGGTTTTTTCAATCTCTCAGGAGAACACCTCTCTTTGGAACTGGCTCTCTTACTTGAGGTAGAGGCTCTGTCCTCGTCATCTGTGGCAGACGACTTTAGCCACAAAAGAACTCTTGCCTCTCTATCCCTGGTGGTCTTAGGAGGGAAGGTTCGACATATCCTGCAATCCTTCACCACATGTGAAGGATGCAAACAATAAATACAGTCCGAGTGCTGGTCGTCCACATGGACCCTCTTCTTGAAGCATGAAGCACAAGCTTTGAATAAAGCCTTCTTTTCCGACATCTTGAGAGAATAGAAAGAAATTTTGAAGAAAACTGAGTAGGCAATCAGGGAGACTCCCTTACACACGAAGTGCGGTGAAAATCTGAGGAGAACTGCCTGGGCTGGGAAGGTTCTAGAGGGTGAGGTTATCTGATTGGCTGAGGCTACATTTTTCAGTTCTTTTTACATAATGAGGTAGATAGGCTGCTAAGTTTTGGGCCTAGTTGGGCCTATATCCTTTTCTAGCCTACTACTAATGGTTTTTAGGCACTGCTATATATATATAATTTACCGTGGGACTCCCGCCTCGACGACGGGGAATGATTCAGGCATGTGAATCTATGAAAGATACCCCAATACTGGATAAGTGGGATCTTCTACTAACATGTCCATGTTATGTTATGTTATGTTATGTGATCTTGTATAGCGCATGGATACCCCAGCGACGGGGCGTCCCAGCGCTTGCAGACATGCCAGATCCAGGTATGGTAAAGGAGGTGCTAGATGGATGCAAACAGCCAGGTTTTTATAAGTTTTCGGAATTGCAGATGATTTAGAGTAGCCCAAGCTTTAGGGGGGATAGAATTCCTGAGCTTAGGGGCCATATACCTGAAGGAGCGGCCACCGGCTCTGCTCCTCCGAATTCTGACAGTACAAGCAAGTGAGAGGTTCCGCTGAGCGGAGTGCGCGCGTGGGAGTAAAGAAAGAGCACAGTCCCTGCAGAGTATGGGGGCCAACATTATACAGGATTTTATGGGTAAGGCAGAGGGTTTTAAAGTGAATGCGCTGTTGTATAGGAAGCCAGTGTAGTCGACGGAGAAGGGGGGACGTGTGACAGGTTTTAGGTAGAGCAAATAGAACGCGGGCGGCAGCGTTCTGTGCTCTTTGCAACCTATTTATTGCAGTCTTGTTAGATCCTAGCATGAGGGCATTGCAATAGTCCAGGTGAGATAGAACTAAAGCCTGGACTATAATCTGACGAGTGGTAGGCTAAAAAAAAACCAAAATGGGTTTAAGAGAGCGAAGACGCCCAAAGCAGGTACCTGCCACTTTTTGAGCATGAGACTCCAAGTTGAGTGTATTGTCCAATAACACCCCCAGGTTTTTTACTGACTCCTTGGGTATAGGAGCAGGTCCCAGTGCCAGAGGCCACCAGTGCTCTTCCCAAGTCTGCGTGCCATTGCCAATCAGGAGAACCTCTGTTTTGGAGGCATTAAGCTGAAGGCAGTTGTTGGATAGCCACCTTGAGATCGCCAGAATGTCTTCCTGGAATTTAATTTGGTCCTCCACATTGTTGTTGGAAAAGTTGAAAATAAGTTGTGTGTCGTCCGCATATGATGTTAGTAAGATCTTACGTTCCCGGGCCAACAAGGCCAGGGGGCGGACGTACACATTAAACAATGTGGGACTCAGCGCAGACCCCTGAGGCACTCCACATTCAAGAGGGAGCTTGTTGGATGAGTACGGCGGGGCGTGCACCTGGAAGGAGCGATCAGATAAAAAAGACGCAAACCAATCCAGGGCCGTTTCCCTGACTCCGATCTCCCATAGTCTCTCAAGTAGTATCTTGTGGGAGACCATGTCAAAGGCCGCACTCAAGTCCAGCAAAACCAAGATAGAGGTTGCGCCCGTATCCAGGGAGGCCCTTAGATGTTCTGTAACTGTTAACAGGGCAGACTCCGTACTGTGATTAGCACAGAAGCCATGCTGGGACTCATCAAGGATCCCATTAGACTCCAAGTAGGCAGTCAGAATGGAATTGACATGTGCTTCCGCCACTTTCGCAAGATAGGGAAGCAGCGAGATAGGTCGAAAACTGTCTGGCCTTAAGGGATCCAAAGTTGTTTTTTTTAAGAGGGGTAGTACTTTGGCATGTTTCCAGGATTTGGGAACCTCGGCTTGCTGTAAAGATCGATTAATCAGCGCCCGCCCTTCCTGCAGGACAGAGTCATGAAGTGATCTGAACAGATCCGGTTTAATGGGATCATCCGGAGAGCCTGATTTTACTCTTAAGGCTAGGTGTTCAATCCCTGACTGTTCTATAGATGGAAAAATCAGGAGGGAGTAAGGAGGGTCAGAAGTGACTTTGTCAGGATTAGAGGACCCCAGCGGGCTGTCCAGTTGTAGAGAGTCATATATACCTTTAACTTTGTTTATAAAGAAGCCAGAAAGTTCTTCGCACTGTGCGTCTGACACTATCAGATTACCTGTGCCTCCCAGGGCTTTAGTCATGTCTTTTACCAGGGAAAAGATCGTTTTGGAGCGATTTGTACTTGAAATGATTAGGTCAGTATAGTAACTGGCTTTAGTTTTCTTTATAAGCTTATGATAAGCTTTAGTGGCCATTCTAAATTTAGTTTTAGCTAGGGGATCGTACGATCGTCTCCAGGTACGTTCTAGGAGCTTACAGTGTTTTTTAGTTTCCGTAAGAGTCTCCGAGTACCAGGGGTGGGTCTGAACTCGCCTAGGTCTGGAGTATTTCATGGGGATAAAATGGTCTAGAGTGTTATTTATCCACTCTCTGTAAGCATAATCTGCTTCATCCATGTTACCTGACCACACAGGACGGGTCTGGTTAAGCCTAGCTTCAAACTGAACTTTATCTAGGTTGTTCCAGGGACGCCTCTGTAAAGAGGGAGGAGGGGTCTCCCTACCGCTGACTGGGATCCTAACTGAAACGGACACCAAAAAGTGATCAGTCCAGCTAAGAGGGCTGGGGGATTCTGCTGTAACTTCCTCTATATTAGTAAAAACTGGGTCAAGGAGGTGGCCTGCCTGATGAGAGGGTCCCACAATCAGTTGGTGAAGCTGGCAAGCTTCTAAGTCGCCAAGAAACTTTGATATATTGGGGGAGTCTTGACGCTCGAGGTGAAGATTGAAATCACCAAAGATACTAAAATTAGCTGATTGAAGCGCTTGTGACGAAATAGTTGCTAATAGCGACTCTTGAAATGCACTTGCCGATCCTGGGGGATGGTATACAAGAAGCCCTGTAAGAGTGAAAGTGTCAGAGACTTTTATCTTAAATAGTGCGCATTCGCTACTGGATAAACTAATGGCCTTAAGGGTGCAAGTGTATTTGGACTTGTAAATCACCCCTAGTCCACCACCCCTACCAATAGGTCTGTTTTGAACACATATAAGATATTCAGGAGGGAGGGCCAGAGCTAGGGTAGCCGTAGAATCCTCAGATAGCCATGTTTCTGTCAAAAGCAGAACATCAGGCCTTTCATCTAGGAGGAGCTCATGGACGTCCTCATGGTGCTTTACCAAAGACCTGCAATTAAGACTTAGTATGTGAAGCTTGGAAGAGCTGGTGGGCGCTAGGGTTGAACAAGATAGTGAAGAGCAAACCCCAGAAGCCTTAAATACGCAATAAATGCAGTTTATGGTAGAGGACCCAGGGTGGCATGCATGCGCCAGGCACTTAATCTGAGGTCTAAGAGCAAGCAGCTCATCCCTGGCATAGGGCGCCATCAAAAGTACGACAATCAGGGATCTGGGCGACAGGCGACGGACCAGCGCGGACGGGCGCAGATGGGCTCGCCTTTGGCGACCCGCCGCGCGTGTCCGCTGCGCGGGAGGTAGAGTCTCCGCCTAAATAGGCACCGGTCCCGCCTCTGGCGATAAAGTTACACCCTCGGGGGCCGTGCAGCAAGGTCAGGTACGCCCTCCACACAATCGGCACAAGCCGTGGTGGAACGGGGCGGCGACCTGGAGGAAACAGCAGTAAAGTGCGAGTAAGGTTTTGTCAGGGAAACGCTAATGAGGATTTTTAAAACACATGACAATATGCAAACAGATTTAAAAACAAGGATCAGAGCGCCGCTACAGTGCCTCGCGTTTCTAGCGTGTCCGCTGCGCGGGAGGTAGAGTCTCCGCCTAAATAGGCACCGGTCCCGCCTCTGGCGGTAAAGTTACACCCTCGGGGGCCGTGCAGCAAGGTCAGGTACGCCCTTCACACAATCGGCACAATCCGTGGTGGAACGGGGCGGCGACCTGGAGGAAACAGCAGTAAAGTGCGAGTAAGGTTTTGTCAGGGAAACGCTAATGAGGATTTTTAAAACACATGACAATATGCAAACAGATTTAAAAACAAGGAGCAGAGCGCCGCTACAGTGCCTCGCGTTTCTAGCGTGTCCGCTGCGCGGGAGGTAGAGTCTCCGCCTAAATAGGCACCGGTCCCGCCTCTGGCGGTAAAGTTACACCCTCGGGGGCCGTGCAGCAAGGTCAGGTACGCCCTCCACACAATCGGCACAAGCCGTGGTGGAACGGGGCGGCGACCTGGAGGAAACAGCAGTAAAGTGCGAGTAAGGTTTTGTCAGGGAAACGCTAATGAGGATTTTTAAAACACATGACAATATGCAAACAGATTTAAAAACAAGGAGCAGAGCGCCGCTACAGTGCCTCGCGTTTCTAGCGTGTCCATGGTTTGTCTAAAGAGAAATCCTGCAGAAGGGAGTAGGTTTCAGTCCCTTTGGGTTTCTGTATGGACACTCTGTGTGGGGTCCAGACACCTTAGTTTGAGAGGAGTGGGAGGGAACCTCTGTCTCCAGAGAAAGATGATAGAGACTATTTGATTGGCCGCAGGAAGTTGATGGCGCACCACATGAGTCAAGCAAATTAAAACTTTCAGGCCAGTCAAAAGCTGATGAAGGAATGGTACAACCAGAAAGCTATGCTGACTATCAGGGTGGTAAGAATGGTCTGGTGCCAAGCCTATTTGTCCCAGGACCTTGGAGGACAAGTGGTGTGGGCCATAAAAGGTACTGCAGAAGACTTCTGATGTTAAATACTTGGTGGACAAATGTGCCCCACGGTAACCCAAGAGCATATTCCATGTGAACAGGCTGGAGCAGTAACTCAAGAGAAAATACACAGTGAATTCATCGCTATGGCAGAGGACGCTGAGGAAGACAGTGAGCTTCTTCCGGATTTGCTGCATTCCAGCATATAGGAAGGTACTGTGAAAGGAGTTCAGTTAGCCCCTGAGTTAAAACCTGAGCAGTACAGGGAATGTAGAGACGTATTGGAATTGTTTGCCAATAAGTGGTATAATACATGAAGGAAGTAATGTTGTACAGTGCATGCAGGTTGAATGCATGTGCTGGGTGTAAATATGCCTCCAGGTGGAACAATACATGAAGGAAGTAGTGCTGTACAGTTCGCGCATTGTAAATGTATGTGCCGGGTGTATGTGTGGTACAGTAAAGGGAGGATACAGTGCATGTATGCTTTATACCTGCAATGGATGTATGTGTATGTGCTCCTATGAATGGTGCAATGCATGGATGGCCCTGGGTTCCATTTGGGAGACCCAGCCCTGTATGGTGAAGCATATGAGGAGGCAAAAGAGAAATCCCCTCAGACAGATTTTTTATTTTGGCATTCCTATAAGCTAGGTGGGACACGCACTGAAGAGGGAGAAGCAAGCTTCTTCTCTGCACTTCAGAGGGTGCTTTTTGATTCAGTGGGAGGTCGCTAGGGGCCTGGGTACATCTCAGGAAAGAGATGGGGCTAATAGGAGTATCAAGGATTCGGGCTGAAGGCCTGGGCTAACCTTATGATACACTTCACTGTGGCTGACATCCAGTTGTGAACTTCAGACACTTCCATGGCCTGTGATATGGCTGCTATCAGCTTTGGGGTTGCTCCCAAAGCAGAGAGGACAGACAAGTGGGCACTTCAAGAGAAGCAGACCCCTAACAAACTACAAATACCCTAAATCACATTTGGTGCCTGGAAATGGACTTTAAAAAGTGAGTTAGAGACCCCAAATATGGTCATCTGCCAAGCAGCCAGACGGGCTGTGGGAGGACGTGGAACTCTGCAAGACTTCTACCTGTTACCAGGACTGGGGTCAATGCCTGCTAGTCTCCCTGCTGGGTGAGGGGATATCACCTAGGAAATCCAAGACCACCTGCCCTGGAGCCTTGAGCAACGGCCTGCTTGCCAAGACCATTATGGCTGTGAGGAAGAGGACATCGTTGGAGGGAGAGAGGTGTAGGGGGGAGCCCTGTCGAGTGGACTCTTTTTGTGAGGTGGGAGGAGAGCACTGTACCGATTGGGTCATTTCACTTGTGAAGGACAAATTCGGCAAACCCCTCATGCCAGGAGAAAGCAGCAGAGAATTAAGGTTGGTGCTGTGGAGATTGGGCCGAAGCCCTCTGTAGGACCGAGTCGGCAACCCCATATGTCAGTATGGGCTGCCAAGGACTCCACTGTGCCAATTGGGCGGAATACAATGTACTATAAGCATTTGGTGACCCCGTATGCCAGAGTGAATCACCGGGACCATGAAAAAGTACTACCTGATTGGTAACTCCCTGCTGGAGAAGTGAAGCCAATGTTGAAGCACCTGAGCAACATCACCAAAGCGAGTGACCAGAATCAGTATTATCACGACAAACTCACAGGGAAACTGATCGGATACTTACCCCAGATGAGGAGCTGCAAAGAAACTTTGGTTGGTTTAGGGTGGAGAACAAGTGTGAGAAACTCTGTACCTGCTGAGTGCAGCCAGTCTGGGCAGCATGCAGCAAACACACCTGAACTCAGCTGCTGCAAGCGCCTGCTGTTAGGCCACACTCAGAAACTCTATACGCTTTATGTCTGCTGATGCAGTTAAGACTGATTTTAACTTGCTACTATCTAGGTAGCACATTTGTCTGATAATGTGTGCTGGAAGGCTGGGATCATTTTATGTTTTATTTATATTTTGCCTATATAACGGATATATACCTTAGTATAGAGGATGTCAAAAACTATATGAATGATGTTCACCTTGTGGGAAAAGTGAATGCCAATACTATAGGCCTGCACTGGCTGGCGACAAGCTCTTGAAAAAGGCAAAATGTTCGAATGATTCATTTGGAATATTTAAGTTATCGCAGTCAGATCTGTTTAATTATGAAAATGTACGACATTGATCTAAGTTATTTATAGTGAGAAGCTTATGCTAAAGGTCAAACAAACAGAAGAAAACAAGTTACTTACATGTAACTCTGGTTCTCCACTATTGAAAACTTTCATAGATTCACATGCTTGTATCATTCCACGTCGTCGGAATTGGATTCCCCGGTACACATAAAATAGCAATAGAAACCATTACCAAAACAGAAACTAGGCCTAGGCCCATTCTTGTTATGAAGCCTATCCACCTCTTTTTGTAAAAGAGACCAAATATAGAGAACAACCAATCAGATTAGCCTCACTCCATAGAACCCTCCTGAGAGAAACTCAGAACCTCAGATTTTCATAGCCGTTGTCTAGCCACACCACTGAAGGTGCTAGAGGCTGAGCTATCCCAGCGGAGGAGGGCGGGTCGCATGTGAATCTATGAAAGTTTCCAATACTGGAGAACCAAAGTTACAGGTAAGTAACTTTTTTTCTTACTCCAGTATTGGAACTTTCCTAGATTCCCGTGATTGTTTCAGAGTAGCTAGCAGTTATCAGCGCATTTTTGGAACCATGATCATTATAAAAACCAAGAACAAAGCAATAGCACATGCACCATAATGACAATTTCAATGGTCAATTAACATTCTTAGAAACCATAGAAAATATACTGGCACATGCATCAAACCATGCTTTTGCGAGTCCTTAATTGCGATTTTTAAGGAATCACAATTAAGGAATTGCAAAGGCCTATGCATGTAGAAAACACTTAAAAAATAGAAATTTTTAAACATTCCTAATTGCGAGTCGCAATTAAGGAATACCTCCCATTCCCATTCATTCTTATGGGACTGGAGGCCCATAGGAATGAATGGGAAGACATTCTCAATTTGAGATTCTCAATTAGAAAATCGTGAATTGAGAATGCAATTTCAAGGGTGCCAGGGTGTCAAAAGGACACCCTGTTGTACCCTTGAAATCTGAATATGAGTACATCTTGCACACACACATGCCCCAAGGGCATGTGTGTGTGTAAAATGGAACTTTGAAAAAGGCACTTTAGTTTTTGCAAATTACCATGAAGTTCAACTTCATGGTAATTTGCGCCCCCTATTCGCTAATTCTTTTACTTTGAAGCATAGCATTTAAGGAATTTCAATTTGCGATTCCTTAAATGCAATCGCAATTTAAGTAATTTAGAGATTACTTAAATTGCGACTTTTACATTTGGGATAATGCATCCCAAATGCAAAAATACCAGTCGCAAAGGGGCATATTCTGAGAATCTGCCTGTTTGTGACTGTTTTTTCTTTTGATGCATGGGCCTGTTAGAGACATGAGGTTCAAAAATGTGCAAGAGCTGAAAAACAGTAACATGGGAGGAATGAAAGGGAACGCTCGCCACTACTGAAAGAGGTTCCTCAGGACTGCCTGGCCCACTGCTGTGTCACTCTTCATTGCAGAATCCAGGCAGTAATGTCTTGTAAATGTATGAGTACTGCTCCAGGTTGCTGCCCTGCAGATCTCCCGGATAGGAACTCCGGCAAAGAGGGCTGTCGACGAAGAAATTGCCCTTGTGGAGTGAGCATGGACCCACCCTTCCAATGGCTTACCTACTGCTCTGTGGTAATCCAATGAGCAATCACCTCCTTGGAAAGGGGAACCCCTTACAAGGATCACTAAAAGACACAAATAGTTGAGGAGACTTCCTGAAGTCTTTAGTACACTGGAGATAGAATTTCAAGCACCTCTGAATGTCCAGTGAGTGGAGTGCCTTTTCTGCCGGAGTTGTAGGATGAGGGAAAAAAGTTTGAGTATGACCGGCTCATTCAAATGAAAGTCTGAAGACACTTTCGGAATGAACTTTGGGTTGGTGTGTAGTATCACTGTACCCTTTTTGAACAGAGAAAAGGTTCCTGAATGGTGAGAGCCTGCAATTCACCCACTCTTCTAGTTGACGTCAAGGCCAGTAGAAGAGCTACCTTCCAGCAGAGGAATTTCAAATCCATCCAGTGAATAGGTTTGAAGGGATGCTTCTTGAGCTGGGTGAGAACTAAGTTAAGGTGCCAAAGAGGAGAAGAAGGCTTTACTGGAGGGAAGATTCTGAAAGGGCCCTTGAGAAACTGTTTAATTATCCTTGCCGACCAGAGGGAAGGACCTGAGGATGTGGGTCTGAAACGGGAGATGGTGGCAAGATGCGCCTTGATGGAAGAGTGAGCCAGCCCCGATTTTGCTAATGAAAGAATGTAAGGAAGAACTTCATGCGGTTCAGCAGAAAAAGGATGGAAACCATTTTGCTGGCATCAAATGCAGAAACACTTCCACTTCAACTTGTAGGTCTTGTTAGTACTTGGGGCTCGTGCCTGAGAGAGCACCTCTCTACATTCTGTTGAAAGGGTCAAACCAAGAAATTCTCACTGCTCAGGAGTCATGCCGACAACTGCAGAGATTGAGGCTCCGGATACCTGACTTGGCCCTGGGACATTGTCAGCAGCGAAGGAATCAGCTGCAATGGAAGTGGAAGGTCCAGGGAGAGAAGATGTAGCTCTGTGAACCAAAACTGTCGGGCCACAAAGGAGCTATCCAAATCATCTTGCAAGGTTCTGTTTTGAGCTTCCTGAGAAGCCTGGGAATCAAAGGAATGGGGATAAAGTGTAAGTCCCCAATGATTTCCGATGGTGTAGCCTGCTTGCGTAAAATCAGCATTTCTTGTTCTCCAGAGTGGCAAAGATGTCTATGGTAGGCCTGCCCCATATGCAAAAAACCTCCTTCAGAGTGGACTGGTCCAATTCCCATTCATGGCTGACCAATTTCAGTCTGCTCAGCGTGTCTGCTGCCTTGTTGAGAACACCTGGAAGGAGCTCCGCTTTGAGCGATATCATCTGCTGGATCGCCCATTCCCAAATTGTTTGGGCTTCTTGTGACAAAAGACGAGATCTGCTGCCGCCTTCCTTGTTTATATTATGAATAGCCGTTGTGTTGTCTGTCCGTATTTGAACTGCAGACTGCTGTATTCGCGGAAGAAACGCCTGCAAGGCTAGGCAAATCACTCTGAGCTCCAGCAGATTGATATGCAGGAGATGATGTTGGGGCAGGTAACAGACGATTACATGAAGGTCTTCCAAGACTGCTCCCCAGCCCTCTAGCAAGGCATCTGTAGTAATTATCTGAGGAGCCGGAGTGATCCTGAAGGAGAGACCATGAGAAATGTTTTCCTCGTTTGTCCACCACGATGTGGCGTCTCTCATGGACACGGTAACGAAGACCTTGTCTTCGAAAGATCGGTCAACTTGGCGCCACTGCAAGTCTAACTCCTCCTGGAGAGGACGCATCTGCAACCTCCAGTGAGGAATCAGAGGAATGCAGGAGGAAATTGACCCTAAGAGGGACTTGTAGAGGCGAACTGAAAGTGACTGTTTTTTTAACAGCAGATGGGCCATAGGCATCAGCGTTTCTGGCCTCTCCAGGGTGGGAAAAGTTTGGTCGATGATCCAGAATGGCTCCCAGAAACCTGGCTGTTCTGGATGGACAGAGAGTCGACTTTTCTGTGTTGAGAGTGAGCCCGAGATTGTTGAAAAGACATGTGCATGCCACAACTGATTCTTCTGCTGCGTGCTTGGTAGAATCCTTCAGCATCCTGTCGTCCAGGTAAGGGAAGACCTGTTGCTGTTGTTTTCATGGAAAAGCTGCCACCAGAGCTAATAACTTTGTAAAGATCTGCGAAGCAGATCAGAGTCCAAAAAGGTAGGACCTTGAACTGAAATTGGCTCTTTGCTACTGTGAAGCGGAGTAACCTCCTATGAGCTGGATACATGGGTACGTGAAAGTAAGCGTCCTCTAGATCCAATGTGGCCATGTAATCACCTGAGTTGAGAAAACGAAGGCTGTCCTACAGAGAAACCATTCAAATTGATTGTTTGATTAGATAGCTGTTGAGCTCCCTTAGATCTAGACCGGACCAGGAAGAACCGGGAGTAGAGACCCTCTCCCCGCTGAGAGATAGGGATTGGTTCTATTGCTCTTATAGGAGCATTTGATGGACTTCCAACCGTAAAAGACGGAGATGTTTTGACACTGTTGCACGTGGGGGCTTGGATGGTGATGCTTGGACCAATTCTAGAGTATCCGGTCCGATGTTATTTGTTGCCAGTTGTGGAGGTAATTTGATATTCTGTCTCCCACTGATGTTACAGGAGGAGAAGGGACAGTAGTAAGAGCCAGCAAGCCGCTATTGACGCTTCAAGGAGTACCTCCTCTGGTGTCCTGGTCTTCCTCTGTTAGCTGATCTAGAGAAAGAAGAGAATTGATTTTGCCGCTGGTTGTAATTTGGCCGGTAAGATTGCAAATTTGATCCATATGAGGAATACCGTTGTTGCTGGTATCCTCCTGTAAATGTGGCATTACCTCTCCCTCTAGCTTCCCGGAAGGGGACCTTGTGGTACTGAGGTCCTAAGGATTTTGCGGTCTCCGTGTCTTTCTTGATGTCCTGGAGCGCATCATCGATATGTTTCCCAAAGAGCGCTTCCCTCTCAAAGGGAAGATCTAAGATCTTGTTTTGGACCTCAGGACAGAACCATGTGGCCCACAGCCAGCCATGACACTGAAGGGCAGCAGCTCAAGCACTGGAGCGTAACACAGTCATTGCAATATCCATTGCACAATCAATCACTTCAGCCGACATTACTTACAGATAGGGAAAAAGAACGCACCACATCTGGTGATCATAGCGACCAAGAATCGCTAAGGCGTTTGCAGCCCTGACCAACAGACTGGACATGGAAGAAAACCTTTTGTCCACGGTAATGAGGCATCTGTCCTCTTTATCTGGAGGTATCGTGAGGGGAGCTGAAGGATTTCTCGCATTCTTTGGGCAGCCTGAGATAAGACAGAGTCCGGTTTAGGTTGGCTGACCAAGCAGGCCGGACTATCGTCTGGAGACTTATGTTTCTTCCCAAGGTGAGGCAATACTGGAATCACCATAGCAGGATTCCTCATCACTTTCAACCCCTCATCCCAAACGTGACCAACAATAGGAATAGAGTGAACAGCTTTCCTGTAAGGCTCTTTGAAGTCATAGAGGAAGCATTCAGACTGCACCGTGAGCATGGACAGTTCAAACCTCTTTGTAGCTCTCTCCATCAAATTATGGAAACCCCCTATGTCTGCAGTGGGGGAATCAACAGGTGCTGGTGCAGGAGAAGCCGGATCATGAATGACATAGTCACCCCACTCAGTGCCTGGACCTGGTATTGCGCCAGTGCCCTGGTCCTCATCAGAGGTGTCATCATGAACGAGAGGCGCGATAGGTGGTGTGTCATGAGCCACAAGCAATGGCTGAGGCAGTGCCTATTGAGGGGTAGCAGGCTGAGCAGGAGGAACAGCAGTAACGGGCACCACAACTGGAACTGGAGGTTGTGTGGCAAATCTCCTCCTATAGTCCAAAAGCATAGTTTCGAAGTCCGCTAGTAAGGAGGAAGGCATGGAGACCATCTCCTGCTGGTAGTCCTCTTGATGATCTGAGGAAGGATCATATTGCTGTTCCTCCAGAGTAATCCCCCTCAGAGTCTGTTCCTGACATTTGACATGTAATTGAGAAGGGCTATTGGCTTAGGCAAAAGTTCAATCATCTTCATCAGATCCCTCTTCTTCAAGGAGGAGTGCAGGAGGTAGAGGAGTCACCCTCCTGGGGGAAGTTATCTCAGGTGTCATCTTGCGCTTTTTGAGAGAAAAAGTAATTTTTTCCACCATTGACAAGGTTGTCGACGGGACCATTGACAACGATGAGAGAATTGTCAATGAAGAAATGGACGTCGTCGACTGTCATGATATTCCCCAACCCTGAATGGTATGCCAACTCTGAATCCCTAATAACGTGCATGCAGTTCTGGAGACCTATAATATGCATGCTTATCAAGGCGTGAGCATTCCCAGAATAAAACCCACCCCTGTCCCGTGCATCCTCCCCACCTTGATTGGACATGTATATGAATATGATTGGTGTAATACTGGATTGGTGTAATACTTGAAACTTGCACTGTACGTATTTTATACATGAGACCGATGTTAAATTTGTACTTGGTTTTTTATGCATGGTCTTTTGAACGCCAATATAAAAGAGAATGTTTTATGAAGAAAAGATTGGGCTGCAGTAAAAATGAGCCAAGCAACATTAAGCATTAAACTTCAGAGCGGTTGTTTGGTTGAGCGCATGTTATGTAACATGCAGACGTCATCAGGCTCCTTAGGTGTGGCAACACTATAAATTGCCACACCCATCTTCCAGAAGATGCTTTGCTTTCCGCCGCGATCAACGAGAAGACATCAGTGCTTACCTGCTTATGGTCAAGAGGACTCCACCCTTCAATGGAGATCAATGGTTTCAGCTTTGCAGTCTTCACAGCATTCCCGGAGCTGCAAAAGAAGAAAACACATGAGCTAAGTGAAAGTTTCTTCGTTTTATTTCTGGCGCCCCACACAAGAAAGCAGGAATTCAATGCGCAGTACTTACCTTGATTTTGACCATTTTGGGAAATCTTTTCCTAAAAGGTAGAAAGACAATAATTAGTAGCAACAAGAACATTGTAATTCACAGAATCTTGAAACAACAGTTTTGGTGCAATAGTATTATCTTACAAGTCACAGTTTTATGAATATTGTTTGTGTATTTGGCAAAGGTTACTCAGAGCTGGAATAATAAGAAAGAGTAAGTGAAGCAACAACTGGAATAAGTAATCTTTGTTTGATATAGTATTGAATAACTTGGAAACCTGTAACTTACTTCCACATTTAAAAACACAGGTATGAACAAGAAGCTGTTTCTTACATAAACCTACATTTCACCAAAGAAGTTGGAATACCTCCACAACGACTACAAGGACATGATGTACAACATTACTAGATTGCAGGAAGGAGACCACCTAGTTAATCATAAAGTTCTCTTTTGGGAAATGTCTGTAGACAAGACTAGTTTAGATTTATAGTTAGTTATACTTTTCCTTGTTGCCTCGCAGGTCGACTACTAGGAACAACTAGCATCCAGGTTCCGGCCCTCCTCCCTGAATCCCAACTGTGTAGCCTTAGTGTTTCTTATCTACTAGGTTATAAGTTAGGGTACAGGTAAGTCGGTCCATAACGTCTCTGCGAATGCAATATACAAGCAACACACAAGTAAGATTGCTTGTAATTCTGACAGAAGGCAAAGCCCATGACTATCATTCGCCCAGATGTTATGGACCAGACAACTACAATATTGTTGGAAGACATTGCAACCATTTTGGCTGATATATGATCCAAAAATGCAGCTCTCAAAAGAGATATCTCTGCCTTACAAACTAATATGCAGGCCTCTAGTGCTTCGGGTCCAGCTACTTGGAGTTTTCCAGCTACTCAAAATCCAGTATTAAAACCACCTATGTTTCAGCCTGCAATGCAGACTTTACACAGTAGCACCTCTTCATCTCCGACCCAGATCCAAGTTGTGACTCCCATCACAATTCCGTTAGCACCTCCAGAGAGATTTTACGGAGATAGTAGTAAGTACACTATCTTTTTAAATCAATGTCATTTACACTTTATAGCAAAGCCTACAGCTTTCCCTGATGGCCTTTATATTATCCTACTTAGGAGGAGATGCGGCTTTGTGTTCAGTGCCAATTGTAGAATGGAATGACCCAATTTTATATGATCTTAGACGGTTTAAACAAACAATGCCAAAATTATTTGCAAAACATGTCTTTTTGCAATCTGCAGATCATGAATTATTACATTTAAAACAAGGAACCTCAGACTTATTGCATTATATTTCACAGTTCAACAGACTTGTAATAGAGGCTGAATGGTCGGAAGAAAAAAGGATTTCTTTTTTGATAAAGGTTTATGTGAAGAATTGAAAGATATGGTAACACAAATTTTAGGTTCGCCAGATGACATAGCTGAGTTTATCGATCTTGTATTTAAGCTTAACCATCGGTTAACTGAACGCAAGGGAGAAAAGGGACGTTCAGATCATAAAATGTTCACTTTTAAGGAAAGGGCTAATCTAAAATCTGAGTAAACCCCAAAGGTAGATTTTGGAGAACCTATGCAAATAGGTACTATTAAAGGACCCCTCTCTAAGGATGAAAAAGAGAAACGAAGAAAGTTGAATCAATGTCTTTACTGCAGTAAAGCAGGACCTTTTGTAAAAGAGTGTCCAAATTGTCCAAATAAGTCAAAGAATACATTCAATGATGCAGGAAGCATTCAACAATCAGAAAACTAAAGTGCTTGGCAAAACATGAGGTCAGTTTGTCGAGTGAGGTAATTAGTTTGGCCTCCATGGCTCTTGAAGTCTCTTATCTTTTTTTTTCTTTTTTTTATTTGACAAGCAAGTCAAGGATATCAACATATCAAATACATAGTCAGAAAAGATAAAATAAATCGAATTCAATTTGGTGCAAATTCATATTATAAAAATAAAAACACAAAAAAATTAAGAGAAGTAGTTCCTAGTCAGGACAAATCGCTAATAATTAATAATATCATAAACAGAGAAAAAACATACATGGTTCAAATCATTACCGGCATGGCAGAAAATTACCCCACATTTTAATAAACTTAATTTTGGCTTTGATTCCTCTATTCCTGGCAATAACTTCTTACATAGTATAAATTTCATAAACCAATGACCACCATTCAGTTGTATGAGGAGGATTCTGAGAAATCCAAGCCCTTGCTACCACCAGTCTTGCACAAGCCAATGTAATTTTTAGCAAATCTTTATAGATAGGACTAACCGGGTATATAGCTAAAAGTACCGCGGCGGCATTTAACGAAAAATTAATCAGTTGATTTTGGGTTAAAATATTTTCTATTTCCAACCAATATATCGCTAATAATGGGCACAAGTAAAACATATGTATAAGGTCTGCTGCTACCTGACCACATTTAGGACATTTAGTACGATCATTGTTGGAGTTATTTTGTGCCATTTTGAAATTTTTAATGGAGTGTAGTACAGTTGACTAATCGTCCTATAAGATTGGAGTTTCAAACTGGAAGACTGGACGGCTTTACTGATATTGACAAAGGCAGCTGAGATATTCTGGGTTGTCGCGTTAGATCCTAAGCTGACAGTCCATTTTAGTGCCAATCTAGGGGCTTCGTCAGAGCTATTTTGGCTGAGACACTTGTATCCCAAACTAATTAGTGATTTTCTATGCACAGAATAGAAACATGTCCATATATCTGAGCTGGTAATTTCTACCAGATTCATTTTGCGTACTAAATAATCCTTAACCTGAATGTATTTGTATCTCATTTTTTTGGGCAATTTATACAAAAGCTGCAATGTTGGAAATTGTAGAAAACCATCAGTACCATAAAGATCCCCTTGTGTCTAAATACCATAGTTAGCCCATTCTCGGCCAATTTTATCTCTATAAATATCTGGAAGCCCAGGATTATCCCATATTGGCAGCTCTTTATGAAAAAATGAAGTATTGCACTTAGTCAACATCTGTTTCCATATAAATACAGCATCTCTCGCAGTCTTAAATTTTACCCGTTTGAAGTAATTTGGGTCTTGTACATTAGCCAGGAATTGTTTTGAGTGACCACCTAGCATGAATTGGTGAAAAAAATATTGGTTATTAGCGAGAAATAAGCTACGAAGCCGGCCTAAGAAAGAAGCAAAAAAATAAGCTTTGAAATCCGGGAAGTTTAAACCTCCCTTTTCAGATGGGAGTTTTAATATTGTCATAGACCTGCGAGCCTTCTTATAGCCCCAAATGAAACTACGTAAAATGCCGTCTAATTTTTTAAAGAATAAGTTATTAACGCGACAAGGTATAGAACGGAAAAGATATAAAAACTTCGGCAGTATGTTCATCTTGATCAAATTCATACAACCTATGAGGTTTAATGGAATCTTGTGCCATTTTTTCAGAAGATTAGTCACTTCTTTTAATAAAGGATCATAATTTAATGAATTTATATCGGCGATATTAGATGATATCTTTACCCCTAAATATACTGCAGATTGACAGAGTCCTTGCACTGGTAAGTTGGCCTTATAGTTCATAATGACTTGTGTTTTGTTTATATTTATTTTATAGCCAGAGATAGTTCCAAAATTTTTAGCTTCTGCCGTGATCCCTATTAATGCATCCATGACATTGGTGGTGTAAACAGCTAGGTCATCTGCATATGATTTACCTTCATGGAAGATAGGGGCAATCTTGGTTTGAGCTTCCAAAGCGTTAATAAATGGCTCCATGGAGAGAGCGAAGAGCAGGTGTGATAGCGGACATCCCTGCCGCGTCCCTCGCAGGATTGGAAAAGCTGATGAGAGAGCCCCAGCATAGCTAATTTTAGCATTAGGGTCCTTATACAATGCCTGTATACTTCTCAAAAAATGCCCTCTAAAACCAAATTGCCTTAGGATGCCCCACAAATAATCCAAAGCCACTCGGTCAAACGCATTCTCCGCGTCTAAAAGTATCATACCGAGTGGGGTGAGATCAGTTGTAGCAACGTCAAAAGCAGTAATAGCCATGTTGACATGTGTAGTGGTGTCTCTCCCAACAACAAAGCCATGTTGTTGATCATTTACCAAATGGGGCATAAGAGGAGCTAATCGCATTGCTAAAAGCTTAGAATAAACTTTAGCATCAGTATTTGTCAGAGAGATAGGTCTATAAGACCCACACTCCACCGGAGGTTTATTTTTTTTTAGAAAGAACATAATTTTATCTGTCTTCCATGAATCTTGGGCCTTCCCAGTAGCAGCAATTGAATTAATGACCAAGCAGAGCAGTGGTAGAATTTCATCTGCGCAAGTTTTATATAGTTCTATGGGAAGTGTATCCTCGCCAGCCGCTTTATTTGATGGAATTGGTCAATTAATGTTTGTTCCAAGTATGTTCCTGCAGGCAAGTTCTTATTAATATAGGATTGTTTCTGAGCTTCAGTGCATCTACTCTCGGGGGGTATATAAATTTTCATAATATGAGACAAGTTGTCCCAGAATTTGAGCTGATTGAGTATATAAAATGTTATGGGGACCCTTAATTGCTTTAACTAAGGTTGTTGCACGATCATCTGCGACTTTATATGCCAAAAGCTTCCCGACTCTATCTCCACATTCATATTGAGATAACTTGTATTTGATAATTTTCTGAGAGTTTTTCTCCCTAAAAGAGCTTTTAAGAGTTGAGCGCCGACTTACAAGTTTTATTTCTAATTGAGCTATACTTTGCGCGTTCATCTCATCAGCTCTAAGTTTATCTACTAATTGATTTTCTAGTAATAAAATGTTGGCTAAAATAGCCTTAGTCTCTGCCTTACGGATAAAGTTTTGTTTAAATACGTATTGCTGCGCAACTCCCCTAATAAAAGCTTTACAAGCGTCCCAAACTGATAGGAGGTTAGCAGTGTTGATATTAATTTCAATATATTCTTTTATATGTTCCTTAAGCTTAGCTATGAATACTGAGTCAGTTAACAAATATCTAGGGAACGTGAAGGGTCTAAGATCAGGTACCCTTTGAACAATATTAAATATGAAAAGTATAGGGCTATGATCGGATGAGATCCTTGGGAAGATCTCCATATGTCCTGTATTGATAATTTCATCCGACGCCCAAGCCAGATCTACTTGTGAGCACCGTTTATGGGGTGGGGAGTAATATGTGTATCCAGGTATATCGGGAAACAGATTTCTCCACATATCTTTAACATTGTGTATCCTTGCTAATTCTAAGATTGCCGCCCTAGTTTTACGCATGCGTCGAAATATACCTCTCTTTGTAACATCTTGATCATAGTCTAACACACAATTAAAATCTCCCATCACAATAAGTTCCCCCTCCCATGCAAGTAGTTCCAAGTTTAACCAATCAAAAATATGTGGGTCATCAGTATTCGGCCCATAAATAGCACAAAAAACAAATTTGCGATTTTCTAACTGCATTTGGGTAATTGCCCAACGGCCCCCATTGTCCGCCGCAGATTTAATTACTTCTACACTTAATTGTCACTTTTTCAAGATAGCCACGCCTCGAATAGGAGCATTTAAAGTAGTACATGTCACCAGCTCATATCCCAATTGAGTCAATAGCTTCTTATCCTTAAAACAAATATGCGTTTCAGTTAATAAAACCATATGTGGGTCATATATTTTCAGTTCTTCATATACCAAATTTCTTTTGTTTTTATTATTCAAGCCTGACACGTTCCAGGCTAAACATCTAAAACGCCACATGCTGGCTAGTTACAAGATCAAAGAAAACTGCACCTTTCCGTACATTCAAGCTCATTCTTAGTCTATAAGATACTAAGTCAATTACCCTTAAACTTGTCTTGTCATTTTCTGTTTTCCCCCTTTCGCTCGTTGTCCTATCCCCTCCCCACTGTCAGCCTTTAACCCTAACCCCCAGCCCTTAAAGCACCCCCCGTATCTCCCCGGAAGCTTACCCCTATCTTCTGCTGCCGTTCAGAGGGCAGCCAATCAGAGAGGTCTCCCCGAGAACCGCAATTCTCCGTATTAACCTCATACGAGAAAAATCAAAAATCATAAACAAAGAGAAAGTGCCCCAGTGAATTTCCAGTGAGCTTTACAATCTTAATTTTCTTTCCTTTTCATTTTTTAGCTATTTCTGATCTTTTCCCCCTCTCTCTCATTCCTTCTATTCCTTCAACGATCTGATATTAAACATTTAAATTAATTTTAATAAGTAATTGCTCAGCCTCCTTTACATCATTAAAAAAATAAGTATGACCAGATTTCATAACTTTGAGACGAGCAGGTTCTTGGAGGAAGACGGTGGCACCATTAGATTTGAAAGGATTGATCAGTTTACGTAACCCCCACCTTTTATCCATAGTTATCTTACTAAGATCAGATTTAACAAAAAAAGTTATATTGTCCAATGTCACGGGAGTATTAGGTCTGGCTTTGATTGAGACTGCTTGTCTTAGCAGATAATTGCCGAAGTAGATCATGATTGGGCGTGGGTATTTGGTTTCCTTGTTTCTAAAAGTTACAGGTAATCTGTGCACCCGTTGTAATTGGGGATCCCAATCCCATTCGGACAGGTCAGGGAATGCCCGTTCGAATAATTTGACCAGATAGGCCCTGGCATCTGATCCCTCTGATCCCTCGGGTATTCTAAAAAGTCTCAGATTCTGTCGCCTCTGCCTGTTATCCAATTCTTCTACTTTGTTTAATAGGGACCCAATTACTTCATCGTGTCGACCTGTTTGGGCCGTGGTAGTAGCTAAAGTTTCCTCCACTTCGACAACCCGCTGTTGTAATCCATCGATCTCTTTCGTTCCCCCGTTCAGTTTATTAGTAACTTCCTGTAAACTAAATTGCATCTTACTATTGTCTTCTCTTAATTGGAGAAAATGTTGTTGAGACTCTTGACGATGTATCAATAAAGTTTTAAAAATTAAATCCAAGGAAGAAGTATCAGAAGATGCATTAGGAGAGTGAAAGGATGTTACCAATTGCAGAGGAAGGGCCTTGCCGCCTAAAGCCGTACTAACCGGTGATTTATCCATAGGATTAGTTTGAGTGTCACCAGAAAATGGCATAATGTTATCAGGGGTTGCCTTTGGAATTACCGCCACTGACTCTGGATTTAAATTTTTATCTTGCTCCTGATTGATCAAACCCCCATTTTTTACGGGAGAATTTTGTAGATTTTTTAAAGTGCCCCCTTCTGTGGGAGTAGTGGGAATAATTTCTGGAGCGCCCAGAACAGTATTCTTAATGGCCTTGCGAGGTTGCATCCACTTGAGTAAAGGTGTTTGGTCTCCAATGAATTTCCCTGCTGTATTTATTGGTACTAATGTAGAAGCTACCATTATAGGTTTCAGTTTTCTGCCCCCTTTCTTTGCTTTATATTTTTTCCTCCAGCCCTTCTTAAAGCCTGAGGAAATATTGTCTTTAGCATCGAGTATGGCATGGTCTCGCTTTTCGAACCCTCCTTCATCCTCGGGGAGCTCCTCATACTCGTACTCATGGTTAGAGTCGTTATCGTTATCCAACATCTTTTCTAGCGCCGTAGCACTTTCTCCATCTGTTCTCTGCCCACCTAGGCTCTGATCTAATGCCGGGGGCGGTGCTAGTGTAGGTACTAGTGCTGGTGCTGGCAAGGAGATGCTAGTATTTTCAGGTGTTGTTTCCATTGGAGCAAGAGCCGAAGCAGAAGCAGAAGCAGTTGCCACTACCGATACCGTTGCCTCCATCTCTACCCTCGCCGGAGTAAGTTCTTTAATTAACCCTGCGTTAATGTCTTTGTCAGATTGAATAGGGTGTATGGGTGAGTAAGGTTGTGGAGATAAAGCTGGAGATCGAGTTGGAGTTAGAGGGGCAGCATTTACAAGGGATATTTCAGGCTCTTCCTCAGGTATATCCTCCTGTATCACCAACATTTAATTTACCCCCTTTAGCTCCACTGTACCCTCCGGTGTTTCCATATGCTTCGGGGACCCCTCGGTCTCCAAATCCGGGCTCTTGTTAGGGGCAACAGCTCCCATAAGTTTATCAGCCCCAGTTTCTATCTCTGTAGCAGAAGCAAGGCACCTCTTGACTTCTAAGCCCATAGTTTTCGTCAAAGCTATCCCAGCAGTTAAGTTTTTATTTTTGCTTTTGTCCTTATCATTTGGAGCTGGTGAGAGAATACCATTCTTAGAATGCGTAGAGAGAAAAAGACAGTGCGAGGAGTAGGTTGCGGCTTACCAGCATTTCAGGAGCATTTACCACATGCCGTGGGGTCCTCGCAACTATTGCAGGTGAAATTGGTTTGAGCATTTTAAACGCCAGAGCGGGCCCTTCTTCCGCACTTTCTCCTGAGGGAACACCTTTCCCAGCTCGGTTTTGTCGCGCCAGGTTTTTCCGCGTCATCGGCGCTGCTCTTTCGTTATTCCGTAAACAAGTGTAAAAAGGCTTTAAACCTCTCTCTCCTCACCACTCACCTCTCCTCACCTCCCCTCTCCTCTACAGCAAGTCCCTGTATTAGTAAAGTTCGGCAACTCACCACAGCTACTCCACTCAGCTACTCAGCTCAGCTACTTGGTTGCGTGTGTTCGTTTTAACCGCAGCAGCAGCAGCAGCAGTTTTTACCTCCGCAGCAGTCCCAGAGAGCAGCTCCCAGTAAACGGGAGGTATACAGCAAAAGAAACTGACGAGCAACCTTGCTGGAGCTGAGACCGTGGCCGAGTACAAGCTCTCTAACAGCTCCTCAGCTGAATCCGCTACTACACCCGTACGTTTCAGTCCCTCTGTGTGTGTACAGAATGGATGTCGAGAGGGCGCAGGAAAGAGATGCAGAGCACCTGCGCAACCTCTGTCTGTAGCTATGGAGCAGAGAACAGCAGAGCAGGACACAGCGCACTCGGTCCGCAACTCGGCCGGCAACGCGGCAGCAGCTCCGCTCGGCTCAGTCGGCTCAGTCCAACCCGACCTCACTCCACGCCGCCCGGGGTTACAGCAAGCAGAACAGTCAAATCGTCAACCATTGATCCCGGGAGTCCTGGTATGTCCTAGTATGTCAGGTACTTTCTCTATGCTAGTATAGTACTCATAGTACTCAAGTCGTATCTCTCATCGGTGAAAACCGCCAGTATCTCTCGGAGTACGGAGCTCGGACGGGAGCGACCTCTCATGGCGGCTACGATCCGCCATCTTGCTTCTCTCTTATCAACATCTTAGTATTAAAGTTATCTTACAATCTCAATCTGATAGAAAACAAATTTGGTCAGTAGATGCATTGATAGATTCAGGAGCTACCAACAATTTTATTGATACCAGATTTTTACAAGAATTAGGCTTAAAAAACTGAACTCAAAAGTCATCCAGAAATAGTCAGAGCTGTTGATGTAAAGAATTAACATCTGGACTGACACAGCATCACACAGATTCTCTTATCATGATATGTTCCACTGAACATAGTGAATACATTATATTCGATATTATTGACACTCCTCAATTTCGACTTATTTGAGGCATTCGTTGGTTAGTCTTACATAACCCGAAAATTGACTGGATTCAAAAGACAATTTTGTTTAATTCTGAGTATTGTAATTCAACCTGTTTATTGCATTAACTGTCTGAACACTTAGTTTAAGGTAATGACTTCCCAAAAAGATTGCAAAAGCGTTTTACTTTTAGAAGGGGTACCTATAGAATATTCAGATCTCCCAGATGTGTTTGATAAGAAAAAGGCCAATACACTACCTCCGCATAGAGATTTTGATTGTCGAATAGATTTGATGCCTGGAGCCACTCTGCCCTGTAGTAGGAAACATGCTCTCACTGAAAAGGAGAAATTTGCATTTAAGAGAGTACCTAGATGAATACCTTGCTAATGAGTTCATTTGACACTCTAAATCTCATGTATCTTTCCCTCTATTTTTCATTCCAAAGAAAGGGGGAGATTTCCGTTTGTGTATCGATTATCGCGCCTTAAATAATGTTACAATTAAAAACAGGTATCCACTCCCATTAATTCCAACATTATTGGATCAAATAAAAGATGCCACCATTTATACCAAATTGGATCTGCGTGGAGTGGAAGTGGAGTGGAAGGCAGCATTTCGTACAAAGTGTGGCTTGTATGAATACCAAGTCATGCCTTTCAGACTCTGTAATGCTCCTGCAGCATTTAAATTTTTTATTAACAAAGTGTTAAGAGATTTTTTGGTTGTGTGTTGAGTAGTATACATTGATGATATCTTGATATATTCTAAAAACACTACAGAACATGTAAAACAAGTAAGGGAAATTCTTCAACAGCTACTACAGAAATCTCTATTCGTCAAACTGGAAAAAAGCATATTTCACACCACTAAAGTGGAGTTTTTAGGCTCTGTTCTCAGTCCCAAAGGAATTGAAATGGACCCAAATAAGATACAAGCAGTCCTTAATTGGCCTAGTCCCTATTCCGTAAAACAAGTGCAAAGGTTTTTGGGGTTCACTAATTTTTATAGGCGTTTCATTTGTAACTTCTCTCAGATTATCACACCTATTACCCGACTCTTGCATAAAAAATTTAAATTCGAGTGGACCCAAGAAGCTGAAACTGCTTTCCAAAACCTAAAAACTCCGTTTACTTCGGCTCCTATTTTGATGCACCCAGATCCTTCAAATCCATTCATAGTGGAGGCGGATGCATCTCAATTTGCCATCGGAGGAATATTGTCCAAGAGATATAAAAACACTGGTAGAATGCACCTAATAGATTTTTGTTCTAGGAAACTTACACCAACTGAACAAAATTATGCTATTGCGGATTGATAGTTACTAGCTATAAAGGCTGTATTCGAAGAATGGCGCCATTACTTGTTAGGTGCTCGACATCCTGTAACTATTTACACTGACCATCATAATCTACAGAGCTTACGTTCTATCAAAGCACTCACACCTCGACAACTTTGTTGGACTCTCTTTTTCAATGACTACAATTTCATCATCACTTATAGTCCAGAAAGCGGATGCTCTGTCTCACTCTGTCCCCCACCTATCCTTCACTCCGGGGGCCCGCAGGGTGCCCCCAAAGTGAAGACCACATGCCTTTCCGTGACGGCATCGCCGCCACGGAAAAGGCATCTGTTATGGGCAATGCTAATATGGCTGGCGGTGTCTAATAGACAGCGTCACCATATTAAACCCTTTCCGCCCTAGCCGCAAGGCGACCGGGGCGGAAAAGCGGCGGACGGTCTTTCCGTCCGCCGTGGTCAGCCCCAACATGCTAATATGGTGGGGGTGAATAAGGGTAGGATGGCGGGCGGATCGCCCCCGCCAGGCCGGCGGTGGCTACCGCAAGTCTGGCGGGAGCGATCCGCCCGCCATCCTAATGGACCCCAAAGTGTGGTTATCCACTAAACATTTAAAAATGAAAACAAGTAAGAAATGTTGTCCTAGATTTATAGGACCATTTAACGTGGAAAAAATCATAAATCCAGTTAGCATCCGGTTGGCTCTTCCTTTTAGATAAGGGTTTCATCTGGTATATCATGTTTCATTATTAAAACCATTTAATCCCATGACTCAAACTTCACCAGTTCCTTCAGCTAAAGATGTAGATGGTACTCGTGAATTTGAAGTTCAGTCTGTATTAGATTAAAAAAGAATTCGTGGAAAATTGTTTTACTTTGTTCATTGGAAGGGTTACAGCCCGGAAGAACGGTCCTGGGAACTTCTTGCCAATGTACAAAATGCACCATGTCTAGTAAAGAAATGTAATGCTCAATAGCCAGACAGGCCAAAACCTATACCTCAAGTCTTAAGGGGTATTTTGCAGGGGGGGGGGTACTGTCATGATATTGCCCAACCCTGAATGGTATGCCAACTCTGATTCCCTAATGACATGCATGGAGTTCTGAAAAACTAAAATATGCACTCTTATCAAGGCGTCAACATTACCAAAATAAAACCCACCCCTGTCCCTTGATTGGAAATGTATATGAATATGATTGGTGTAATACTTGAAACTTGCACTGTGTAGGAAGGTGGATATCTGACTAAGGTTACCCCCAAACATTTTGCCTGGTGTTTAGCTGGTTTTTGACTTAGTTGGCCTGGGATCCTGTTATTCAGGCACGCAGGCTAATTGCTCTCTCTATAAAATGGACTCCGTGTACCTTAGGTGCATACCCAATTGGAACTGGTTCACCTTATAGGCCCCTGTAACAGTGTACCCTAGGTACCCAGGGCATAGGTGTAACCAAGGCCTACCAGGGGCTGCAGCATGTATTATGCCACCCCTGGCCTGGCCTCCATATTTGACACAACTGGCTGATCAATCTGCTGGGGTAAGTTGGTGTAATCACCTCTTACTTAGATATAGTATATCTATATCTAACCTATCTGGACATATGTTAACCTATAGGCCACTCCTATGGAAGGCCTCGACAATCCTGGAGGCAGAGTGCTTGGTTTCATGTATGATGGTGCTCTGGCACGAGCTGAGCCTGTCTGCAGCTGTCGGGAACAACTCCCTTAGCTGTTCCGGGATATTGCCATACCATATACTCTTAAGTGCATTATAATCCTCGCGGTTACTTGCTAGCTTTGGTTTGGCTTTATCAAAACATGTCGAGTAAGGTGTCATACGAATTGGAATACTACCCCCTCGCCAATTTTGGCGACGGGGGTAGCATTCCACCCTTCTAGAGGGACACGACATGTACATAACCTGAACCCCAGTTAAAGTTAAACATGAGCCTCAACATCACAAAATGGATGCTGCCACCACAGACACAAGTCTGACCTCCTGCTGCTGGGAGTACTTCCAGCAAGGGAGACTTGGACAAAGGGTTTCCTGCCTTGGGAGGTGCTAGCACCACCCCAGACAGGATTTTGTGTATTGGGTAGGACAGGGCTGAATAGAACGAGAGAGACATGCCTGGGGCACACAAGGTGTCCCTGTGCATAAGCCAGTTCAAACCGGTGCTGGGGCTATCCAGCCCCAGTCCTGGCGCAAAACTGGACAAAGGAAAGGGGGTGTAACCACCCCCCTTCCTGGTCCCACCCAGAGGAGGGACCTAGCAGGTGATCCGGGCCCTAGATTTGGAATAAGAGTAGGAGCTGTGTCCTAAGACTTCAGATCACCCTGAACTCGACTTGAAACTAAGAAGAAAACTGGACTTCGACATTCTGCTGCACAGAAGACTGAAGAGAATTTCCCTTGTGGCCAAGGAGTGACCACCCTGTGAATACAGGCACCATCCAGCAACTTGACATCTGCTTTGCCGCCGCCTCCCGCAGGAGCCGGAGCCCAGAGCCTGACAAGATCCAGATTCCCAGAGATCTCACAGCCCAATCCACAGTCCCTGAAAAGAAGAGACCCGTGGAGGCACCGAGACACGTGGGACCGGCCATCTTGAAAGACCCACGAGGAGCTGACTGCGCAGCACCCGAGGCACCCTCGACGCTGTGCTTTGGGGTTTGAGAAGCCCCACCAAAAAGCAGCATCTGCACCGAGGATCAGCCCCCCAGCATCTCCACGATCTGCGTGGGGCCTTTTTGCATTTTGCCACTCGACGCGCCATCCCGATCACTGGCCACGCGGCTAGTGGCCATCTTGGCGATGAAACCTACAATCAACACCACTGGTCTGGTTGCACCAGGCTGGCCCTCGCTCCCCTGAAAAGGAGCACCCACTCTGACCTTGCTGGTCCGAGTGAGAAGCTTGCATCGATTCCTGCGAGGCTTGCATTAGCCAAGGCTTGTTTGCTCCGATCAAGAAGCCGACACTGCCATCAGCTAGAGCCTTTGTAGGACAGCTCGTGACCAATGCCTGGGCATCTTCGACCTCTTCGTGTCCACGTGGCTGCAGAGACAATCTTCACTTCTTTACCTGCTTGCACCCAACATTGCCTGGTTCCGTCCTGGTTCCACAGTAGTCACTGGCTAGTGACTTTGAACGTTGTCCCCTCTGCTTTCAGGTCTTCACCTCTTCAGATCCACCCTTGGATCCACCAGAACTCTCCACGACGACCCGCCTGCAGCATCTTCATCTACAGGCTCCAAAGACCAGCACGACGAAACCCTACACACTTTGAGACATATGCACTCGCTTCCTGTGGGTGAGGTAACCCTGGCACTCCGGTGCTCCTGTGTATCAATACACCTCTAGTGTCTATGTTCCAAGTTGCTAGGTTCTAGGTCATCTGGAAGGTTCCCTTTTCAGTAACTTTGTAACTTTTACGCACCATTGAATTTGCATTGGTGCATGCATGTGCTTTAAGCACTGCACCCGAGTCCCGCGGGCCTTTCCCGACTTAGTCAATGCTAGTCCCGATCAGCTCCAGCGATTCACCAGGCCCTAGGCCCACTTCCTTTTCGATTGGTGGTACTTATACCACTATTTTAGTATAGGGTTTAGGTGGCCCCTAGGGCTCATCCATATTGTGCAACTTTTGTATATTTAAACTGTGTTTTGTTTTAACGCATTTGCTTCTGTGCTCATAAAGAGTATAGGGGATACTTGTAGTAATTAAATATATATATATTTTCAATATATATCTGTGTGGTGTCCTTTCATTTGGTATTCAAGGGGATTGTGTATGGTAAAACATCTTGCTTCACATGCCTTTACAGAGTTTAGCCTAAGACTGCTTTGTCCACGCTACTAGGATAGCTGGTCTATAAGGTTGACTTACAACCAATCATCATAAGGGTTGCTTGGCATGGTACAAGGTGATCACTAGAACTAGTGAGCATCATATACCGGGCCAACTTCTCACATTGGTGAGCAGCGGTTGGGATTTGAGCTTGTTGTTGTTTTACCATTACAATCTTTGAAAATATCATTTGAAAGATCATACAGGTACCTGTTAGGTACATATAAAACAAGACTAGTATACTTAAGTTCTACTGAACTTAGTTGTTGTAGAGGATAGGGAGTAGCACACCCTGACTACAACTACTAGATAGGTTTAGTAGGTAAACACCAGTGTAGGTAGATTGCAACATATCCACACACACTGGAGCAATGTCTAGAGCAGAGGGGTCCACTGGACCTACCCCTGTTGAGAGTGACCCTCCAAGGGCACCATCCAAATTTGCAATGTTAAATTTTAAAGAACTGAGGCAGCTGTGTACCTTAAGAGGTCTCAAGACGGGTCCAACCCCTACCACAGACCACCTCAGAGAGCTTTTAGACCAGTCTGAAGCTCTAAAGACCTCCGAAACAGACCCCACAGGTAATGTAGAAGGAGGCTCTCCCACTGAAGATAATAATACTGATACCCCTGCCCCTGTTGTCCAGGTAGATGAGGAAGACCAAGTCTCTGGAAATACTCAGCCTGAGGAGGAGGAGGAAGAAGAGACAGAAGGGGAGAGCAGTGATTCTGATGATGGCAGAAATAGTCAGGTGCTAGCCAGCAGGCTTAGCCAGGCTAACTTAAGCCTATTTGGGACTGAGTCAGGGTTAAACCCACTCAGACCCCCAAGTGGACTTAACCAGGAGCAAAGGAGGAAAAGGAATCACTCAGGTGAATCCAACACCTCCCAAGCGACTAAAGGTTCTCATGGTCACGGCAGAAGGAGGATGACAACCCCTCAGAGGAGGGAACATGAGGCCAAAATGAGAGAGGCTGAGCTTAGGATCCAGAAGCAAGAATTAGAAGTTGCCCTGGCCCAAGAGAAACTTGCTAGAGCAAGACAGCCTAGAGATGGTGGATTAGGATCCACTGGTGGCAGCACTAGCCCTAAGGATAAAGACAGGTCCTATGACAGTAGAAACCTGAGTAAGATTGTGCCCCCCTACAAAGCTGGGGATGATATCCACAAATGGATGACTGCACTTGAGAGAGCCTGCAGAGTACAGCAGATCCCTGAGGAGCAGTGGGCGGCAATCTTGTGGCTCTCCTTTGAAGGTAGAGGCCGAGACAGACTTCTCACAGTTAGTGATGGGGATTCTAGAACCTACCTGGTCCTGAAGAGTGCTCTGATAGATGGGTTAGGCTTAACCACTGAACAGTACAGGTTGATGTTCAGAAAAACCCAGAAGACACAGACTCAGGACTGGTCTGGATTTGTTGAAAGTGCCACTAAGGCTCTGGAGGGCTGGTTGCTGGGAAGTAAGGTTACAGACTATACAGGATTGTATAATTTAATTATGAGAGAGCAAATCTTAAGTAATTGTCAAAATCAGCTTCTACATCAGCAGCTGGTGGACTCTGATCTGACCTCTCTACAAGAATTGGGTAAGAGGGCAGACAAATGGGTCAGAACCAGGATCAGGCCTAAGAACCAGGGTGGTAACCAAAAGAAAGAGACTACCAAGCCTCAAGAGAAAGGTGGGGATAACTCCAGAGAGAAGACTTCCCCAGGGCCCCAAAACTCCAATGAGGGGGTGGGTCCCAGAACACTTCCTCTAACCAGAAGAAACCTTATTGCCATACCTGCAAACAGGTAGGCCATTGGAAAACTGACAGCAGTTGTCCAAAGGCCAACAATAAGGAGAATATACCTCCAAGTAAAGCTCCAACACCTCCTGTTACTGTTAGCAGTATTCCCCCCGGTGGTGGGAGCACCCCCAGGAATCTGGGTGGGTTTACCTTTGGAGCTCAGGTGGATTCTGGCCTAACCAGGTCCCCTACCCCAGATACTCGTGCCTATGAAAATGGCATGGGGTTTGCCAACTTCACTGCTTGCCCAAACACTTTGAGCAAGTACAGACAGGAGCCCCTCATCAATGGTTTGAAGGTTGAGGCCTTTAGAGACACAGGGGCTAGCATCACCAAGGTGGCTGAATGTCTAGTCCCCTCAAGGCAACTTATACCTAGTGCCACATACCAGGTAGCAAACATTGATGGAATCCAAACCAATCATCCCATGGCAGTAGTAAATCTCAGCTCAGGAGGTGTCACTGGCCCAAAGAGAGTGGCAGTGTCAACAAACTTGCCTGTAGATTGTCTACTTGGAAATGATTTGGAAATCTCAGCCAGGGCTGATGTTGAACAGGAAACCCATTCTAGAATGGTAAATGTCCATGGAAAGGTTCGATCCAAGATGTCCTTCCTGAAAAGGTTGGTAGGGCTGTGCAAGACTCAGCCCCATCTTTAGCAGAATCCCTTCCTGAACAAGTTAGCAGAGCTGTTATGATAACAGCCCATACCCAACTGAGTCCCTTCCTGAAAAGGTTGGTGGGGCTGTGATGGCCACAGCCCAAACTCAAACTGATTCATGTGTTGTGAAGCCTGAAACTATGGATCACTCCACACACTTAGAAAGCATTGAGGAGGAAGAAAAATCTCCCTTGTACCAGACTTTAGGAAAGGATCAGCCTCCTCAGGGAACTGATCTTACCCCTGA
The DNA here is from genome assembly GCF_964263255.1 of Lissotriton vulgaris. Classification (NCBI taxonomy): domain Eukaryota; kingdom Metazoa; phylum Chordata; class Amphibia; order Caudata; family Salamandridae; genus Lissotriton; species Lissotriton vulgaris. The sequence continues at coordinate 96,765,410 of NC_141695.1, forward strand.
TGAAGGAACTGCCACAGAGGTGGTTAGGCCTAGCCTGACAGAGCCTCTGATGTCAGTGGACCCTTCTCAGGTGGGACCCAGTCTGGAGCAGGTAACCTGCCCCTCTCTACCTTGCCTTAGTCAGCCCAGGGCTGCAGAGTACAAGAAGGACACGGAGCCCCAAAAGGCCCCCTGTCAAATAAAGCACCCCCATCAACAGATTAGGGACACCAAAGCTAGCAGCCCTAGCAAGGTGAACACTTTAAAAACTCCTGAGGGATCCCCCTTAAAAGTAGTTAGGGACCTCCCACAGATGGATTCTGTTGGGCACAGCCAAACCTGGGACCCAAAGGGCCCAAACCTGAACTGTCCCTCCAGTAAGCCATCCAAGGGGACCCAGCCTCCAGCTTTAGGTAGCCAGAGCTTGACCCTGAGAGCACAGTGCAACTCAGTCAAGGAAAGAAAGGCACACATGGTGGAAAGTGACTGGAGGAAGCTGAGTCCTACAGAGGAATCTCACTTCAGTACTCCATCTCAACAGCAGCCTTTTACCGTTCGCATTTACTATTAATCTTACACATAAACAGGCTCTCAAAGGAACCCTGGTGTACAGGCCACCTGGGCCGCGCACTAAACTCCTAGCTGCACTTACTGAAATTATGGAATCAGTAATAGAATCCCCGACTTATACGATACTTGGGGATTTTAATTTTCCTCTGGAAAATATGGAAAATAAAGATACATCCCAGCTTATCACTGATATGCAGGCAATAGGACTGCAGCAGCTGGTGAAGGGCCCCACACATGAAGCCGGACACACGCTGGATGGCCTGTTCACTAATGACAAAAGCATTGAGCTAGGACCAATTTTACCTCTGATATGGTCTGACCACCAAGCCATTACTTTTAGGATTCGGATGCTACCACTCAAACCCCCTCAGACCAGCGTTAGAGCATCAGTGGGGGCGCGGATGTGGAAAAATGTAGATATACCACATCTTTCAAATCTCCTGTTGTCATCAGCCCCGGAAAACAGAGGCGACACTGAAACCATGTCCACTAAATTTCAGGAATGGATCTTAAAAGCAGCGAACGAAGTTGCACCTGAAAAAATCTATCGCCCCAATAGAGCGACTCCTTCTGCTCAGTGGTACACAGAGGAGCTGCGGCTCCAGCGTCAGTTCTGTAGAAATTTAGAAAGGCCCTGGAGAAAGCACTATAGTCCTTCGGCTAAACAAGAATATAAAAGTGCGCTAGCAATATATAAAAAAGCCATCAGTACACAAAAGAATCTGTTCTTCACTGGTCGAATTGAGCACGCACAGAACTCAGCTAGGATGCTATTTCAAGTGGTGAACTCTCTGTCCAATCCTCCAGCTGGATCTACAATAGAGAATTCGCAGGAATTTTGTACCGCACTAGCCACATTTTTTACCACTAAGGTAATGGATATTTATTCCACTTTCTCCAAAGAGCTGGCAGGAAGAACCGCTGATTTAACCATTCAACCAGCACTGAAGTATCCTTCCCTTACTCAGTTTCAGTCAGCTACCGAAGATCAGGTCAACGTACTTGTTGGCAAGATTAAATCAGGCTCTCCATTGGACCCATGCCCTCCGACCATAATGAACCAACTACACAATGTTGTTACCCAGCCGCTGACCAACATATGCAATTCCATCTTCAAAACCGGTGTCTATCCACAGACCTGGAAGAAGGCTATTGTTAAACCTTTGATTAAGAAGCCTTCCTTAGACCCTACCATTACATCCAACTACAGGCCTATTGCCTGCCTTCCCTTCCCTGCCAAAACAGTAGAGGCAATAATGAATAAACAGCTCTCCGAGTTTATTGAACAACATAAGCTCCTAGATGATACTCAGTTCGGGTTCCGGAAGGAACACGGAACTGAGACAGAATTGGTAAAAGCCTCGGATGAAATTCGAGAGATCATGGATTCGGGAGGCGCGGCAGTGCTTATCTTGTTGGACCTGTCTGCTGCCTTTGACACGGTCGACCACGTCATCTTGGTCGACCATGTCGCAGCCCTTGGAATTAGTCATCTGGCTAAAGATCTTATAGCCTCTTTCCTAGTCAATCGCAAACAGGCAGTCAAATTGGGCAACTACTATTCGCCCACTTCTGAACTGCTCTGTGGGGTCCCTCAAGGATCCTCGCTAAGTCCCACGCTTTTTAATATCTATGTTGCGGTCTTGGCGAGGGTCATTAAATCTCATGGGATGCGATTGACTACCTACGCGGATGACACCCAACTTGTGTTGGCAGTACACAAGAACGGTCCAGTGGTAGCAGCTAAGTTTCAGGAGGGGCTACTGGATGTACAATCATGGATGCACAGTAACTGCCTGAAACTTAATGCAGAGAAAACCGAAGTTATGACCTTCGGTAAGATCTCCCCCGAATGGTCCTCAACATGGTGGCCCAGTCGGATGGGCTCTCCCCCCGTTCCTGCTGTTAAGGTTAGGAATTTGGGAGTTATCTTCGATAACAAGTTATCATTTGGTTACCATGTAAATAAGGTGGTCTCTGCTGCATTCTTCGTGCTGAAGAAAATAAATAAACTCATGCCATACCTGCCTGCCTCGGCATGGAAAACACTCATCACCACCTTAGTGTTTTCGAAGCTGGATTATGGAAACGCCCTCTTCCTTGGTTCAAACAAACACATTCTGAATAAACTACAGTCTGTGCAAAATATGGCAGTACGGATCCTACTTAATATTCCCTGGCGACACTCCACTTCAGTAGCCATACGCCATCTACACTGGCTAAGGGTGGAGAGCAGAATCAAATTTAAGGCTCTCTGTATCGCCTATAAGGCCATCCATCAGACTGGACCGAAGTTCCTAAAGGAAGCTTTTCAGGTGTACATACCTGGAAAGGATTTAAGATCAGCGGCAAGCTGTCTATTGCATGTACCCCGCACAAGAACGGCCACATGGGGAGACAGACGTTTCTTGGTAGCAACCCCCAGATTGTGGTACACACTCCCCTTGCACATTAAAACAGCACCAACACTCATTGCCTTTCGCAAGGCCTTGAAGACATGGCTATTCAACCAATAAGTTCACGCCCTGAATTTTGTGCATCCCAGAGTATCTCACTGCGCCTAGACACCCTAGGGTATTAGTTGCGCATTAAAAAATTCCATAAATAAAATAAATAAAGAAATAAAATAAATAAATAAATAAATAAGAACACACCACAGGCAGAGATTCCCTATGGTGGAGACCCTCTGATACCCTGGGGTGAGGGATTGCTTAGTGGACCATAAGACAGGGGGTAACCAAGCCAGAGCTGGTACTTCCTTATATGGCCACTTAGGCAATATAGGCTTACCTGGTCAAGGATAGCCTTATCTCCTTTCGTTTGGGGTGGGAGGGGGGGTTGTGTAGGAAGGTGGATATCTGACTATGGTTACCCCCAAACTTTTTGCCTGGTGTTTAGCTGGTTTTTGACTTAGTTGGCCTGGGATCCTGCTATTCAGGGCCCCAGGCTAATTGCTCTCTCCTTAAAATGGACTCCATGTATCTTAGGTGCACACCCAATTGGAACTGGTTCACCTTATAGGCCCCTGTAACAGTGTACCCTAGGTACCCAGGGCATAGGTGTAACCAAGGCCTACCAGGGGCTGCCACATGCATATGCCACCCCTGGCCTGGCCTCAATATTTGACACAACTGGCTGATCAATCAGCTGGGGTAAGTTGGTGTAATCACCTCTTACTTAGATTAGATATAGTATATCTATATCTAACCTATCTGGACACATGTTAACCTATAAGCCACTCTTATGGAAGGCCTCGACAATCCTGGAGCCAGAGTGCTTGGTTTCATGTGAGATGGTGCTCTGGCACGAGCTGAGCCTGTTTGCAGCTGTCGGGAACAACTCCCTAAGCTGTTCCGGGATATTGCCATACTATATACTCTTAAGTGCATTATAATGGCTTTATCAAAACATGTCGAGTAAGGTGTCATACCAATTGGAATACTACCCCCTCGCCAATTCTGGCGACGAGGGTAGCATTTCACCCTTCTAGAGGGACACAACATGTACATAACCTGAACCCCGGTTAAAGTTAAACATGAGCCTCAGCATCACAAAATGGATGTTGCCACCACAGACACAAGTCTTACCTCCTGCTGCTGGGAGTCCTTCCAGCAAGGGAGACTTGGACAAAGGGTTTCCTGCCTTGGGAGGTGCTAGCACCACCCCAGACAGGATTTTGTGTATTGGGTAGGACAGGGCTGAATAGAACGAGAGAGACATGCCTGGGGCACACAAGGTGTCCCTGTGCATAAGCCAGTTCAAACGGTGCTGGGGCTTTCCAGCCCCAGTCCTGGCGTGAAACTGGACAAAGGAAAGGGGGTGTAACCACCCCTTCCAGGTCCCACCTAGAGGAGGGACCTAGCAGGTGATCCGGCCCCTAGATTTGGAATAAGAGTAGGAGCTGTGTCCTAAGACTTCAGATCATCCTGAACTCGACTTGAAACTAAGAAGAAAACTGGACTTTGACATTCTGCTGCACAGAAGACTGAAGAGCATCTCCCTTGTGGCCAAGGAGTGACCACCCTGGGAATACAGGCACCATCCAGCAGCTCAATGTCTGCTTTGCCGCTGCCTCCCGCCGGAGCCGGAGCCCAGAGCCTGACAAGACCCAGATTCCCAAACATCTCACAGCCTGATCCACAGTCCCTGAAAAGAAGAGACCCGTGGAGGCACCGAGAGACGTGGGACCGGCAATCTTGAAAGACACATGAGGAGCTTACTGCGCAGCACCCAAAGCGCCCTCGATGCTGTGCTTTAGGAATTAGGAAGCCCCACCATCTAGCAGCATCTGCACCGAAGATCAGCCCCCCAGCATCTCCAGAATCTGCTTGGAGCCCTTTTGCATTTTGCCACTCGACGCGCCATCCTGATCACTGGCCACGCGGCTAGTGGCCATCCTGGCGACGAAACCTACAACCAACACCGCTGGTCTGGTTGCTCGAGACTGGCCCTTGCTCCCCTGAAAAGGAGCACCCACTCTGACCTTGCTGGTCCGAGTGAGAAGCTTGCATTGATTTCTGCGTGGCTTGCATTAGCCAAGGCCTGTTTGCTCTGATCAAGAAGCCAACACCGCCATCAGCTAGAGCCTTCGTGGGAAAGCTTGTGACCAATGCCTGGACATCCTCGACGTCTTCGTGTCCACGTGGCTGCAGAGACGATCTTCACTTCTTCACCTGCTTGCACCTGACATTGCCTAGTTCCGTCCTGGTTCCATGGTAGTCACTGGCTAGTGACTTTGAACATTGTCCCCTCTGCTTTCAGGTCTTCACCTCTTCAGATGAACCCTTGGATCCATCGGAACTCTCCACGACGAACCGCCTGCAGCATCTTCATCTACGGGCTCCATAGACCAGCACGACGAAACCCGACACACTTTGAGACATATGCACCCGCTTCCTGTGGGTGAGGTAACCCTGGCATTCTGGTGCTCCTGTGTAGCAATACACCTCTAGTGTCTATGTTCCAAGTTGCTAGGTTCTAGGTCTTCCGGAAGGTTCCCTTTTCAGTAACTTTGTAACTTTTACGCACCATTGACTTTGCATTGGTGCATGCGTGTGCTTTAAGCGCTGCACCCGAGTCCCGCGAGCCTTTCCCGACTTAGTCACTGCTAGTCCCGATCAGCTCCAGCGATTCCCCAGGCCCTAGGCCTACTTCCTTTACGATTGGTGGTACTTATACCACTATTTTAGTACATGGTTTAGGTGGCCCCTAGGGATCATCCATATTGTGCAACTTTTGTATATTTAAACTGTGTTTTGTTTTAACGCATTTGCTTCTGTTCTCATAAAGAGTATAGGGGATACTTGTAGTAAATAAATATATATATATTTTCAATATATATCTGTGTGGTGTCCTTTCATTTGGTATTCAAGGGGATTGTGTATGGTAAAACAGCAAGCTTCACATGCCTTTACAGAGTTTAGCCTAAGACTGCTTTGTCCACGCTACTAGGATACCTGGTCTATAAGGTTATGTTATGTTATGTTATGTTATGTTATTTATTCTTTTGTATAGCGCAACGGTTACTCAAAAAGAGTGTCCCGGCGCTTTAGGTAAGGAGAACAGATTTCGGAATAACACAACACAGCTAAAAAAGATTGCAGAGAAGAACAAAAGAAAGCGAAACTACTGGCAGACCTATTGGGAGAACAACCAGGTTTTGAGACCTCTTCTAAAATCAAGGAGAGTAGACGCCCCCCGCAAAGGGAGCGGTAATGCATTCCAAGGTTGACTTACAACCAATCATCATAAGGGTTGCTTGGCATGGTACAAGGTGATCATTAGAACTAGTGAGCATCATATACCAGGCCAACTTCTCACACACTGTACGTCTTTTATAGATGAGACCAATGTTAAATTTGTACTTGGTTTTTTATGCATGGTCTTTTGAACGCCAATACAAAAGAGAACGTTTTATGAAGAAAAGATTGGGTTGCGGTAAAAACGAGCCAAGCAACATTAAGCATTAAACTTGAGAGCGATTGTTTGGTTGAGCGCACGTTACGTAACGTGCAGACGTCTGCACGCTCCTTGGGTGTGGCAAGACTATAAATTGCCACACCTATCTTCCAGAAGTTGCTTTTGCCTTCCGCGGCGATCGACGAGAAGACATCACCGCTTACCTGCTTCTTGTCAAGAGGACTCCACCCTTCACTGGAGATCAATGGTTTCAGCGTTGCAGTTTTCACAATATTCCCGGAGCTGCAAAAGAAGAAAACACATGAGCTAAGTGAAAGTTTCTAAGTTTTATTTCTGGTGCCTCACACAAGAAAGCAGGAATTCATTGTGCATACTTACCTTGATTTTCCTGGGACCATTTTTGGAAATCTTGAAACAATTGTTTTGTGCAATAGTATTATCTTATAAGTCATAGTTTTATTAATATTGTTTATGTATTTGGTAAAGGTTATTTTTATGAAACAAATAGGTCGTGAAGATTAATCAGAGCTGGAATAATAAGAAAGAGTAAGTGAAGCAAAAACTGAAATAACAAATCGTTGTTTGATATAGTACTGAATAACTTGGAAACCTGTAACTTATTTCTACATTTATGTTTAAAAACTCAGGTATGAACAAGCAGCTGTTTCTTACATAAACCTACATATCACCAGACAAGTTGGAATACCTTCACGACGACTACAAGGACGCGACGTACAGCATTACTAGATCGCAGGTAGGAGACCACATAGGTAATCATAAAGTTCTCTTTTAGGAAATGTCTGTAGACAAGACTAGTTTAGATTTATAGTTTGTTGAACTTTTCATTGTTGGCTCGCAGGTTGACACTCTAGGAACAACTAGCGTCCAGGATCCAGCCCCCCTTACCTGAATCCCAACTGCGTAGCCTTAGTGTTTCTTATCTACTTCTAGGTTATAAGTCATGGTACTGGGAAGTCGGTCCATAACGTCTCTGCGAATTCTCTGCGAATTCAACATGCAAGCAATGCACAGGTAAGATTCCTTGTAATTCTGACGGAGACCGTAGACACCCAGCTGTCGTCGTCGACCTGGTAGCCGTCGTCACCCTCGTCGTCGACATCCTCAACATCATCGACGACAACACAGTCACCACCGGCATCGAAGTCGTTGACGCCGAACTCTGAAGCCCGAGACGGTGAAATCACCGTAGACGAGCCTGTCAACGGAGCCAGTGAAGACAGAGACGACTGAGACTGTACCTTTCATGATTTAGTTGACGGAGTCATTGACAGCGTCGTCGACGAGTGAACCTTATTCACAGGTTTTACCTCCGAAGAGAGTGAGCAGGGCTTTTTGACAGGCTTTGGAGCAGTTGGAGGAGAAGCTGGAGGAACAGAGCTGGATTTCCTCTCACATATTACTTCAATTGAAAGGCCTTCCATTTCCTTTACTCCTCATTGAGGAGATTCGCCAGGATTACGCCCTTCAGACCTATAAGAGGTCTTTTTAAGGCCTTACCAGGATGTTCTTCAGAAGGTGAAGGAGAAGCTCTACCCCTTTTCACAGACTTTCTGGAAGATGTAGCCGAGGATGCCTCATCACTGTCATTGGAGACTGGTACCTTCTTTGACTTTAGCTTCTGGATACAGGTCAAAAGAAGGCCCTCAGAGTCTCGCAGAGTCTTTGTAGAAAAAGTGCAGCATATTTTGCAGTCTGCTGCCTTATGGTCTGGGTACAGACAGTAAATACAGTCCTTGTGCTTGTCCTCCACATATAACCTCTTCTTAGCACAAGTTGCACAGGCTTTAAAGAGGGCTTTCTTCTCCTTATCAGACATCTTGAAGCAGGTTTTGAAGATAAACAGGTGAAAAAACTATAGAACGAAAGTTTACAGGAAAAAACTGAGTGGAGCTGAGTGGAGACTCCCTAGCACAACGTGCGGTAGAAAATCTGATGTTCTGAGCTTGGGGTGAGGCTAATCTGATTGGTTGTTCACCTTATTTCGTCTCTTTACAAAAAGGTGGATAGGTTGCAAAACAGGAATAGGCCTTGGCCTAGTTTCTGTTTTGGTAATGGTTTTCTATTGCTAGTTCATGTGTACCGGGGACTCCCATTCTGATGACGGGGAATGATACAAGCATGGGAATCTATGACAGTTCCAATACTGGAGTAAGGTGAGATGTTATGACAGTTAAAGCATGCATATTGTTTTTATTATATGAAATCCTTCGGTTTTCCCTCGCTGACTAGGGGTTTGGTGTTTTTCTTGATGCACAGAGGGTAGGACATTTGCAGTGGGATAATCCTTGTTAGGCCATCTTAAGAAAGGGGGCTGCATATTGTTTTGCCAAATATAATTTTGTACCGATTTGTCAATTAATGTGTAGTATTTCGCTTTGTGTGTGTATTAAAGTGTGTGCCCTTATTGGAATAGTAAAACAAGCTTGCAATATCCAATCCCAAGATGACCACCTGCTGCTCTGTAAACCTTGTCCGTCATTTTCTCATTGCAAGGACATGACGCCTACATTTACGTGGCAGCATTTACCAGTTTAAGTCTTTTAATTTATCATGCATATGCCTGCAAAAAAAAACTCAAAATAAATAATCATATCACATGCACCAGTGGAGAGTTTATACAGAAGAGGAATCTCAAAAACTGAGGTGTTGTCGACAGAACAGCTGTCTCTGTGTGAGTTTGCTTTCAACAAAGATGGCAGTTTTCGGCTACACGCTGGAGTGAGGCTCGCTTCACAATAGGATTAGTGATTGAAAATGTCTGGCAGGGAAATAAACGGATTGGTGTCAGTACAACGCGGATTTTTACAACGCATTCCGTTACAACGGAATTTTTACAACGCAGGATCCATTACATCGGATGCCATTACAACGCATGGCATTACATAGCAGATGCTATTACAACGCATACCATTACATCGTAAGTATAGGTAAGTATACCTTTTTTTAAAAAATGTTATTAAGTTAATTTAATTAATTTAATTAAATTAATTTAATTAAAATACATTTTAAAATAGCCATTAATTCAATTTAATAAAATAATATCTATTTAATAAATGTAATTTTAATAAAAAAAGGAAATAATTTAATTTAATTAAAATAATGAAATTAATTTAATGTACATATTTATATAATTTAAAATAAATTAAATTAATTGAAATAATTTATTCAATTTATTTAATTTAATTTACAAATGTAATTAATGTAATAAAATTAATTTAATTTATTAAATATATTTTAATTAATTTAAAAATGGTAAATATAATTTAATTATCCCAAAACACAAACCTACCCCTGAACCCTACAATACCCCTGTACCCCAAAACCCAAACCCTACCCTAAAACCTAAAAACACCCCTGTACCCCAAAACCCAAACCCTGCCCTAAAACCTAAAAATACCCCAGTACCCCAAAACCCAAACCCTGCCCTAAAACCTAAAAACACCCCTGTACCCCAAAACCCAAACCCTGCCCTAAAACCTAAAACTACCCCAGTACCCCAAAACCCAAACCCTGCCCTAAAACCTAAAAACACCCCTGTACCCCAAAACCCAAACCCTGCCCTAAAACCTAAAAACACCCCTGTACCCCAAAACCCAAACCCTGCCCTAAAACCTAAAAACACCCCTGTACCCCAAAACACAAACCCTGCCCTAAAACATAAAAACACCCCTGTACCCCAAAACCCAAACCCTGCCCTAAAACCTAAAAACACCCCTGTACCCCAAAACCCAAACCCTGCCCTAAAACCTAAAAACACCCCTGTACCCCAAAACCCAAACCCTGCCCTAAAACCTAAAAACACCCCTGTACCCCAAAACCCAAACCCTGCCCTAAAACCTAAAAACACCCCTGTACCCCAAAACCCAAACCCTGCCCTAAAACCTAAAAACACCCCTGTACCCCAAAACGCAAACCCTGCCCTAAAACGTAAAAACACCCCTGTACCCCAAAACCCAAACCCTGCCTTAAAACCTAAAAACACCCCTGTACCCCAAACCCCAAACCCTGCCCTAAAACCTAAAAACACCCCTGTACCCCAAACCCCAAACCCTGCCCTAAAACGTAAAAACAACCCTGTACCCCAAAACCCAACCCTGCCCTAAAACCTAAAAACACCCCTGTACCCCAAAACCCAAACCCTGCCCTAAAACCTAAAAACACCCCTGTACCCCAAAACCCAAACCCTGCCCTAAAACCTAAAAACACCCCTGTACCCCAAAACCCAAACCCTGCCCTAAAACCTAAAAACACCCCTGTACCCCAAAACCCAAACCTTGCCCTAAAACCTAAAAACACCCCTGTACCCCAAAACCCAAACCCTGCCCTAAAACCTAAAAACACCCCTGTACCCCAAAACCCAAACCCTGCCCTAAAACCTAAAAACACCCCTGTACCCCAAAACCCAAACCCTGCCCTAAAACCTAAAAACACCCCTGTACCCCAAAACCCAAACCCTGCCCTAAAACTTAAAAACACCCCTGTACCCCAAAACCCAAACCCTGCCCTAAAACCTAAAAACACCCATGTACCCCAAAACCCAAACCCTGCCCTAAAACCTAAAAACACCCCTGAACCCCAAAACCCAAACCCTGCCCTAAAACCTAAAAACACCCCTGTACCCCAAAACCCAAACCCTGCCCTAAAACCTAAAAACACCCCTGAACCCCAAAACCCAAACCCTGCCCTAAAACCTAAAAACACCCCTGTACCCCAAAACCCAAACCCTGCCCTAAAACCTAAAAACACCCATGTACCCCAAAATTACTTAAATTAATATATTTAATTTATAATATTTAAAAACATAAATAAATATTTTTATTTAAAATTAATAATAATTAAATCAATTATATAATATTAAATAAAATTAAAAAAAATTATATACTTACCAATACTTACGATGTAATGGTATGCGTTGTAATACCATCTGCTATGTAATGCCATGCGTTGTAATGGCATCCGATGTAATGGATCCTGCGTTGTAATAGCTGCGTTGTAACAGCATTACCACGTAAAAGTTGCGTTGTAAGTGTTACATACCAAATAAACAAACACAAGGACTTACTCGTTATTGAATTTTGTGCCATTGACCCATGTCCACGGCTGATACTTATCATCCCTCCTCAAGCTTATCCTGTGATTATGATCCCCTTTGTAACGCAGCATGAAATTCTATAAATAAGATGGAAACAGGGACTTCCTGAGAAGTGGTCATTAGGTTTGAGGAAATTAGTTCAATGGAATCAGTGCACTGATTGACAAAGAGTTTTCCAAAATGAAATAAGTAAACACTTAAGGACTGTGGTGAGGTAGAGATGAGGAAATCAGGTGTAATACAATAATTTTGACACATTCATTTGGGCAATTAGATTAACAGGCAATATTAGTAAATTACTGTAAATATCACAAGTAGCTGTTGTCAAGAGGGGCCCTGATCCAACGGCGATGGAGCAGGTAGCATTTGGCAGAGCTCCTGGTGGGGCCGTGCCATCTGGCACCATCCAGACTCACTGCATGCTCCTACCCCTCTGAAACAATATGGGGGACAATGGGAATTAGATGGCGGCATTTTAGGGCTACATTAGCTGTCCGGAGACCACCCGTAGAGATAACTGGCACTGCCTGACTTCCAAGTGCCACATCTAAGATGGCTGCACAACAGTCCGAGGAGCAATACAGTGACTGGCACAGACTCCACATTGTGCCCACATACTGAGTACTTGCTAGACCGCGAAATTGCAGAATCTGGGCTAAAGCCAGCCGAGGGGCTACCCGGCCCCATCGGTGGGCTTTATTGGCAATTTTCCTGCTTGCTATCGGAGGCCCTCGATGCTAAGGAGCTGCCTCCTTCCTGGTTGTGTGGTGCCCCGGGGGTTCCAGTCCCGAATCCTAAAAAACGCAAAGATTTTATTGCGATTTTGTATAGCGCAAATGTTACCCGAAGGTGTTAGAGCACTTTACAGTAGGACCACTTACATTACATACGGACTTCGGAGTACATGAGTTACATAAAAGATATAAACAGAAAAACTCTAAATTCACATAAGAAAGGTAGTAAGTACAAACGCCTACAACAGATACTAGTGGTTAGAGTTACATATATACAAGATGCAAAATCACTCAAGATTCCATTTTAAGAAGCAATTAGGGTTGGACAATTATTTATGACATATTTACAGAGCATGCACTTTTATAGTGGTTCAACCAGGCTGTCATGTGCTGTTGTACTCTGGGGCGGTGGACTTGGGCCTGGAGGAATCCCAAAGGTGTTGTTGACTGTAGGTGTAGAAGTCTGGGTGTTGGTGGGCAGAGGCAGCATGCTGTATCCCTAGCCTGATCTTCAGCTCATGCTCCTTCTGTGGGAAGGGGGAGGACTTTCGGGGCAGACTGGTCCGTGCCACAAAGTCAGGTCTCCCACCAGGCTCAGGCACCCACAATGAGGACCCGGCAGGTCCAGCACGTAAACACTGCATTCAGGACAGAGGGCTGCCAGCCAGTTCTGGCTGGCTTGCTCCACCATATGTCCTGACAGCAGGCTCAGAAATTGGCCTCATCAGGAGGAGTTGAGTGTCCGACTGTGGTGGCTGCTTTTCTCCCCCGTCATGGAGCGTTACTCTGGCTTGAAGGATGGGGCGCCTGGAGACCAGGGGGGACAGGACCCAATGGCCACAGCAGGAGCTGCCCCCTATACCAGCAGACAAATTAGAATATTTTCTACCTGCCATTAAAGACACCAGAGAAGCTCTCATACTGAAGATGGATATGGTGGTGGCAGACATATGTATCCCTCCGCGATGAACATCACCAACTAGCAGATGAGTAACAAAGAACAGTCGCTGGCAGAACTTGCTCCCATGACCGGAGACCTAAAAACTCAGCTGGCCAACATGATGGATAGGGTCTGGGTGCTGGAACACAGAATGGAGTAAGTGGAAGGGAGGGCGTGCAGTAAACACATTCAAAAGGTGGGCCTACTGGAGAGAGTGAAGGGCAATGATATCGTAGCCTACCTGGAAGTCTGGCTCAGAGACTGTGGTCCAAAAGGAATTGTCTCCCTTTTTTGCTGCAGAATAGGTTCATTAGGGTCCTGGCATGCCTTCTCCCCCTGGGGCGCCACCATGCCCATGGTTAGCAAGGCAACTTCTCTTTTGAAACAGAGATCACATACTGCGACCCGCCCTGAAACACAGTGACTTCCATATTGAGAGCTACAGAGCAATGATTTTCCCAGAACTCAACTTTGGCAGTGCAAAGACATTGAGCATCATTTCAGGAGGCGAAGAAACATCTTCACAAATTTTTCGTAAAATAGGAGATGCTGAATCCAGCAAAACTATGGGATATCACAGACCAGGGCACAAATTCTTCTCAGAATCACAAGTGTGAGATTGGATTGATATACAACCACAAACTAAGGAACCACAGCATATTCGGTCGCAACTTTAATACACTGGGAAACTGCAATCTTGTAACAAGCGCAACTGAGGTGGCTTCCCATCAGGGGCCCAATCCCAACATGACAGGTAGGGTTTGGTGGAGGCAGCAGCGAAACTGACCACTTCAGATTCTGAACAGGCCCAAACTCAGACAGGTGGCACTGACGCAGACTCCAATACGACTCCACTTTGGTTTGGAAACAAAGCACTTGTCTACCCCATGGATGTCAGAAAACCTAGTCTAAAATCTACATTTCTCCTGTCTGGCTGGATGGGTCACATGCACTGTTCCCTCAAAACTGCGTGGCTGGGCGCGCGCGCACCTATCTCATCTCGAGCGCGCAGCAGGGTGTTTGAAGCGCACAGAGGTGAGTTCAGCAGCAAGTGCCTCCTGCACTTGCTACCTTTGTTATGTTAAAAGGGCGCAGCTGTGGGGAAGATTGTATGCCTTTGTGAAGGTGTTCATGCTAATCACGCTGCAATTAGCATGATTACTTTACCATTGGCACAGAATCTGCCCTGCAAGCGCGCCCTTTTAAGGAATGAAGGCAGCAATATTAAAAGACCATGACGTGTACTTTCAGGGGGTTCTGAAAGCACACGTGTGCTTGTTGACTTGCTGCAATTCTTTTGGTAATAGAGCGCAGCACACAATCTGACCCGCTTTATTACCAAAAGAAATGCAAGTCTACGAGCACACGTGTGCTTACAGAATCACCACCTGCTACAGCTCCAAGAAACACCGGACTGCAGCGGTGTTTTTTTTCCATTCCTTTGTCTTCCAGCTCTGCCCACTGTGCCGTGTACGGCAGCTCCTAGAAGTGTCTGACAGCTCCTAGAAAGAGTGGGAGGCGGGGCCTGCCAGCTGTAGTAGAATAAAAGTCTGCCTGCTCCGTTGGGCTCTGACAGATCAGGAAGAGGTTTATTTAAACAGTTTCAGAGGAGGGGTAGGCATGGCTAGAAAGCTCCAAGGGGGGATAGGGGAAGACATTCTTGTGTTCACTGCCACTGTTCTACAGTGCAGCCCTTCTCAGTTTCCTCACCCCGCCCCAGACTGCCAATGCTTGGTAAAAGTTTGAGCTCTGGTGTAGGTAGTTTAGCCAGATATCTCGTGTCAGCATCGTGCTTTCACTCCAGTGATTTAAATGGCCATCTCAGTGCAGTTTGGGAGTGTAGTTCTTTACTTTGGCTTAACAATGTTTTTGAAGGCATGGAAGTGGTATTCTGTCAGAAGCAGCACATTTACTCCCTTGATGTAAGGAAGAGCACATGGCGTACTTGGTGTTGGCAGCTAGTATTGTATTGTAATTGCATTTATATAGCGCTTACTACCCCTGAGGAGGCGTCGAATCATGTAAGTTGATGCCTCCTTTCACGTATACAAACGAGCCATGGCGTGTGTGGGGGTTCGGTGAACGGTGGGGGCAGGAGGATGTAATTCCCAAGTGTCAGATATAAATGAAATAGGCCACACGAGACGCTTCAGATGGATTGGAGGCTTGCAAAGGCTGTACACACATGACGCCAGGGTGAGACTGGGCATACGTGGAGTGTGAGAAAGGGCTCGAACACACATAGATTGGACATACAAGACGGGGCTTTAGGGGAGAGGGGCGAGTCGAGCTCATGGGGCACAGTAGAGGAACTGAACAAAAAAATAGGTGTAAAGGGATTATACATGTGCACACAGACACAGCTCGAACACACAGAGGCTGTGCATCAGGATACTACGAACAGCGCAGGAGCTGGGGCAGGTTTCAGAACTGTGCTGAACAAAAGTTCAAACACCCCGGTCTGCAGGGGCGAGCAAACAAGATGCTAGCGCAGTAAAAACAAGCATCTCGGTGTTTGCAGTAAAGCGCTATGAAAGTGGGGTACCTTTATTTTAGTGTCAGCGCTGGCAAGTGCCTAGAAAATACATGTGTGTGCTAATTACCCTGGATCAATGGCCAAAAATACAGAGGTGGGGGAAAAAACATGGAAAATAAAATGAGCGTTTGCCCTACATCTGTAGACCCCGCTTACCTTTTCCCAAATGAATTTCACTTAAACACAATTTTATTGTTTCTCTCTGGTCGCAGCAAAGTGGGAGAGGGTCACCTGCTGATTAAACTGTCACCCTATTTTCAAAGCCCTTAACCCCCTTCAGAGAATTGTGTTGAACAGGCAAGAAAAAAACACATTACTGGCCGATCAATACAGAAACTGTTGTCCCTTTTTACTGACAAGCGTGCTGCGTCTGCATCCACTGGCACAGGGTGTCACCTTCTTCCATCTCCACTGGGCAGATATCATCAAACCGCCCCCACAAACTTGTGCTGCATTCCCATTGTATGTCATACACACTGATACAGATCTCCCCAGAACATATGGTCCAGGTGGGGATGTGGGACGTTCATTGTGTGTTTTTTTTAAAAACAACTCTGATTTCTAGGGAAGGCGGTGCACTAGCTATTGGAATCGAGTGCCCGCTGTAGAGAACGATATGCCAACTGCAGGAATTCTGGTCAGGCTGACTCAGCCTTTCATCGTTCCATGGATGAGAAAATGTGCAGAAGTAGGTGGATTATTCTCAACATGTTTTATCTGTATTTACAAATTTCGTGAGGTAGAATCATGAAAATATTGGTTTGTGTATTCTACTTATCTATATATTAATGACTGTGTCAAAGATTCCATCTGAGCCCTCAACTTACGAGAACATGGAATAACAGATCTTGTGTAGATACTAAAGTCATTAATGTTATTTAATGCTTTGAAAATATACGACCCCAAGTCTCAGCATTTTATAAATCTTCGAGAAGATTTGAGCATGATTTTTAGGACATGCAATGACTGTGGACTTCAGCAGCTGCGGCTATTCTATAGTGAATCTCTTGCCAATCCCCAAATCAGAATCTTAGTTACTTAAGGACAGCATCATATGTCTATTTTGAGCCTCACAGAGCAAACACAAGCCCCATACACCCATAACACCTTTTATATGTACCCAGGGCTGTATTCCCTATTGTCTACACTGTCCAGGGACTGTGCAAGGTGTACTCAGTTACAGAAGTCGCATGTCAGAATACTGGCTACAGAAATCTAGTGCTATGAGAATATTGCCGCAAAAATATTGACAACCAAATTACAAATGATATAAATGTATATTGGTAGGTTTAGATTTACTATTCTTAACTCTACATCTATGTACCGTCAAGTTATGTACAAGTCAGATACTTGTATATAATTACCTTGTTGATATATTGGTTGTTGACGCCATTCTATTTTTGAAGCAGAATATTTAAAAGTCAATCAATCACTCAATCAGGGAATAATCACCCATAAGGATCTCAAGATGCTGGTAAGGGGGGTGGGTGGGGGTGATGGGTTCTGCAGTTCAGTCAAAGAGCCAGGTCTTGAGATCCTTCCAGAATTGAGGCTGGGATGGTGATTGCTTGAGATGCAGAGGTAGGGAGTTCCAGGTCCTCACAGCAAGGTATGAGAAGGATGTTCCTTCAGCCGAGGTCTTGCGGATCTGTGGGACAGTGGCCAGGGCCAGATGGGTGGAGCGGAGCGGTCTGGTTAGTGTGTAAAAGGAGAGATGGTGGTTTAGGTATTTGGGTCCTGGAGTGAGATCGGAGTTTTGTTTAGTGGAAGTTTTGACTGTTAATATGCCTGATGCAAAGTACGTGTACTGTGCAAATCACAAAGTGCATATAACGTAAAGGCGTCAGTGCTTTTGGCAGAGAGATCCTTTTTTTCTTGCAGTGTATAAGTTAAACTCCTAATATAGAACAGTGAGCTAATAACTGACATCATAGAGCTGCAAAGTATAGTATTATTATTATTATTATTATAGCATTATGATTTTCTTCCCATCCTTTCATTATTTTAATCCTGCAAAATAGGTTCATTTCTGTAAATAAAAAGAAATAGCAATTCTTATTATTAAATGTAACCCTCAACTATGCTTTTATGTTTAAAGGTTTGGGGTTGTGCTTCTCCAGACCAAGCGCTCTTAAACCATACTGTCTACCAAGAGCACAACTTTCTAGCAGTGGGGGCATAGAACAAGTGCGCACTGGCGTGTTTTCCTGGTAATCTATTGCAAAGTTCCAATCGCGCTCAACTTATTGTGGTCCCACCACCAATGGGCCACGTCTAATGAAGATCCAACCTATAAACAAGGAGCGTGTAATTTATCGATCTTTCATTAATGATAAAATGTCCGAGCTGTGTGCTCTTCCTCCAAACAGAGAAGATCTTGAGGGAGTCTTGTTGGTAGATATAGTTCCAATTTTTATTCACTCCATCAGGCATTAAAAAGTACAAATTCAAAACAATCCAGTCAGTAGTCAAATTAAATCAGCCGTACAAGTTCAAAATAATCCAGCCAGTAGTCATATTAAATCAGCCGATGCGTTTAGTCCAGTGCAGACAACATCAGGGCTCATAATCACATGTGAAAAATATTTTCTTTCTTTTCATGTATATTATCTAAACAATTTGTAACATTGTATGCCCATCCTGGTACATTCACTTCAGTGTGTACAAGTGTACAAATGAATGTACCAGGATGGGCATACGATGTTACGAGCCGAAACGCGTCTGCTGATTTAATTTGACTACTGGCTGGATTATTTTGAATTTGTACGTCTGATTTAATTTGACTACTGACTGGATAGTTTTGAATTTGTACTTTTAACGCCTGGTCGATTGAATAAAAATTGGAAATGTTATATCTATCAACGGTGAACAACCTTTACAACGAAACTTTTACAACGCACTACCATTACAACGCGGTCATTACAATGCAAACTATTACAACTCATTGCGCTGGGGGGCGCTCTAGGATAGGGAATACGTTTAATTTACTATCCAACACCTTCCAAAGTGTCCACGGGGACTGGTGTTGGAATAGTAAATTAAACTTTTCACTATCCAGCACCCCAAAGCGCTATGCGTTGTAATGGATCGCGATGTAAAAACCGCGTTGTAAAGGCAGGCGTTGTAATAGCCTGCATTGTAACGTCATACATTCCTACCAACAAGACTCCCTTAAGATCTTCTTTGATTGGAGGAAGGGCATACAGCACGGACATTGATGATTAATGAAATTACACGCTCCTTGTTCATAGGTTGGATATACTGTCTACCAGTATGGATGACATGTGACTTCTACACCTTGCATTCCTCTGTCTGATGTAAAATGTACTGTACACTGATTTACAGATGTGATTGATTGTCTCTGTGTAATGTGTATGATGTAAAGTGCTCTGACACCCTACACTGGTATGAGTGATGCTATAAATCTAATTAAATGCATCTCAGAGAGTATGGTAATGGAGACTTGAGGGGCACTGTTGAAGGGTAATAGCAACGGAATCACTGGCAGAGGTGGTCATTGGGGGTCACCAACAAACATTGTTACACAGGCCGCCACCAGCACTAAGGCCGTGCCTGTGTGCGGCATATTGTGTGCCTTGAGAAAGTATTCATGTTAATTGCAGCTCATGACTGGCGTTGCGATTAACATGAATACTCACACAATCTGCTCTTGAAATTTGTCGCTGCACCCCGGTGCCCAGTCAGGTTCCAAGCACACATAGCCTTGGCTGCAGCGCACAGAGACCTTACACTGCCGCACACAGAGGAAAAAAATTAAAGGGAACATTGGTCACATGTGTGGGATTGTGTTTCTGTTTAAGTATATTGTGCATCCTTTCCGGCCTGAACATAGTTGTAGAGAATTGACAGGCTGTCTTGGTATGCTGGCATGGACAACTGGTAAGTGGTGCTGCCAGGGAGTTTCCACCCATCCTGAGTATCTCCTTCCCTGAGGTGCGTGGGCACTATTGGGCACTTGAAAACTTGCTTTATTTTATAACATTTGGATGAAGTGAAGTTGCCTTTCTGCCCTGGGAGCGGGTGTTGGGTGCTATTATCTTGTTTTTTGCGGTTGTCAATGCTCCATGCACTGTTTTGGGTTGGGGGAACAGGTGATTACAGAGGCTATTCACACTTCTTTGCCCTACAAGAACTGCCTGTTGGACTAGACAGTTTCTTATGCACACCTGACGTATTGGAATCCATGCTAAACATAGAATGCATGGTGAGGACTATTTCTGACCATAAATCGATAATTATGACACTGTCCAGGTAAAAGGTCACAGATGCCAATTCAGAGTTTGAAATTATAAATAGACAGTACGGATGACCCGGTCTTGTATGAGATCATATTGGAGGGGTTCAGCCATTAAGTTACTGATGATGACACCACTTCTTCTATGTTATCCAAGTAGGAGGCGTTCAAGGTGGAGGCACCAGATTCTGCAACATACTGTTTCGTGGCCTTAATGCAATGGTACCTGCAATAGCTACCGGGTATGCTGAGTAGAGTGATATCTGCTTTACCTGTCAACCCTGCTTCAGACCTGATGAGGACATTCCTCCTTGACCTGAAGCTAACCAATGAAGATAACTACGGAGACTTGAAGGCAATTAGGCATCCCGAGGTGAGTGGGACACAGGAAGGGATACAATAACTGTTGGTACCCTGTTCAGTAATGGCAAATCGCTATCCTTTGAGGAGTTGAGTGACTAGTACGACATCCTGGCAGGGTGATTTGTACTGCACGGCTATCAGGAACCACAGGGTTGGGGGGACAGCAGCTCTGATGCACAAGGGCTGACAGTTACTCAGTTCAACAGCAAATGCACAGAGTAGTATCAAGGCACTGAGAGCAGACTTGAATCAGCCACTTACCCCTCGCAAAGACAAATGAGAGGCAGACTTGGAGACACAGTCCTGAAGGTATCCTTGAATGGGTCAAATTGATCATATAATACATTGTCAACATGTATAACTCAAGTCCGGGACAATTAATACTTTTTTTCTACATATTTCCAATACCTGACCCAGATGGAGCCAGGAGGGGGAGGAGCTATTAGATATGATGTAAGGGTGCTCGCTCCCGACACCCTATTAGTCTGAGGTGCTACAATTCCTGACCAATGACACTGATCACAATACAGATGTGTCCCCTATTGCTTATATATTAGGACTCTATCCAAAGAAGGACCAAGAAGAAGTTGGTGTCTAGATTTGCTGATCTGACCCCGATTTTGTCTAAACGCCGCAGAACGATACGATGGAAGGGGTACACAGGCTCCCCGGTTGAGCGGTGGAAGGCTGGTCTTCTGCTTTGGGCAGACTGTGAAGGTGGCGCTCTCCTCAGAGATGCTAAAAAGGGCAGAGGGTACTTCGCTAGAGCTTGGGAAAACCTCATGAGAGAAGAGGATGCATTATCTGAACTGGACACTCTCCCCCCTGAACACTTACTTATCCAATGGACTGAGAGGTTTTGGCCCTGTCTCCGTGGATTGCCCGTCTTCCCATATTCCAGCTGTTAGAACTGGCTATTTCTGGTAGGCTAAGGCTGACGCCAAAGCTAGGCAGAAACCACCATTCTAGTCAGGGCAAGGGAGTCACACGCCAAGATAACCCCTGCTCATCCCCTGGTAGCTTGGCCGAGCAGTAAGGCTAAACTCGGAGGCAATGTATAAAGCATTTGCGCCAGCACACAACAGCAACAACATACTAGGCACACCACAAAAGGAACTACACACAAGGTTATTATAAAATAACTTTTGTATTGTAAAAACACATCAGATAGTATCACACAAAATACATGGTGCCAACTGGCACGGGCAATATTTGCAAGGGATTATTTACAGGAGACAGGGCCACGTGGGCCACTGTCAGAATCAGAAATAGCACTTCTAGAATAAAGAATAATAAAGAATAAAAATCATAGTAGCACAAATTAGCAACTATGGCACACAACCAGTTACCACTGGTAACAGGAACCAGGACCTCACTATGACCACCTGTACTAAAAAGAACAACCACCTAAGTATCACACAGCACCTAGGGGTATAAACAAGAACACATTACCCATGATGCATGAAACACATTCAGAGGAGTAAGACAAGGGAAACACATGATGCATAAACCCACACATTCAGTGGTGTTCAGAACAAAGCACATGATGCAATAAAATACATTCAGAGGTGCAGCGCAAGAAGACACATGACGCCTAAAACATTCAGAGGTGTAGCGCAGGGAAAAGGAAGACACATGATGCCTAAAAACATTCAGAGGTGCCAGAACAATACAATAGCGCAAAAATCACATGATGCCTAAAAACATTCAGAGGTGCAGGAATAACACATGATGCAAGAAAACACATTCAGAGGTGCAATAACCATACAATTGTGCAAAACTTACATAAGCCACCACCTGTGGCAGTCCCTAGGCCAACTGGCCTTGTTGGGGCTAAGACGCCCTGTGTCCAGAATGTCAGGGCGCGCTGCCAGGCAGCGCCAGTCAAAAGTAAAAACCTAAACGTGGCAGCTGCCCACGAAGTGCTGGGCAGCTGTAAGCAATCACAAAAAGGCCTAAACGGTGCAGCTGGCACTAAGTGCTGCGCAGCTGTGACTGGCCGGGCACCTCTGTGCCATCTCTGTCCCTCTCAGGGATTCACTCTCCATCTTGCGCCTAAATGGTGCATGTTAGACGGGGACCCAGAGGGTCGGCCGAGTAGAGGGGGAGAGGCCTCCTGGCGAGGGCCCTCTCCGGTAATCGTACAGACAAGTAACTTCCCCCCCCACAGACGGACACCACACCAAGATAGGTTACGTATACTTTTATAGGTATTCTTAGGCAGGTTAACTTGATGATACAGTGGGGACCAGGATTCGAGGATCCCGTCAATTCTAGTCTCTTTGGGGAAAGGGGTAGCAGGACAGTCTGAGTACCGGGTCGGTACGGGAGCAGCAGAGGTGGAGCTCACAATCCTCGAGCTGGAGGGTTCGCAAGGAGGGGCCGCGGCAGCGCCAGCAGGCCTTGAAGATGGTTCACGACGAGGAGGGCCGCGGCAGCGCCAGCAGGCCTTGAAGATGGTTCACGACGAGGAGGGCCGCGGCAGCGCCAGCAGGCCTTGAAGATGGTTCACGACGAGGAGGGCCACGGCAGCGCCAGCAGGCCTTGAAGATGGTTCACGACGAGGAGGGCCGCGGCAGCGCCAGCAGGCCTTGAAGATGGTTCACGAAGAGGAGCCGCGGCAGCACCAGCAGGCCTCCAAGGATGAGTTCTTCTTGGTGTCTCTTGACTCCAGGATACAACTGCCTTCCTGCTCTGGAGCTGCCCCAGTTATAGGTCTGGCGCCCTTTGATGTCCAGACCCTCGCACCCGGAGGTCGGAAGGTCCGGGATGAGGGAGTCCAGACACCCAGCAGGGGGGCGGAGCCAGCGCCCAGGGAGGCCAGCGACACTCCTTCTCCCATTGACCTGCCAAGTGGTCTCTTCACCCCCTGGGTGGATGGTGGTGCCTCGATGTCGGGGCCTGGCTGGGCCCGAGGCCGACCCGAGGCCACGAGGCCTGGTCATGTAGTGTCCAAAATGGCAGCTGGGCCGGAGACAGGGGTTCTGGAAGGGACCCGGGCCAGCCGATACGGTGGTGTTCAGGAGCCAGGGTTCCGTCGGGGAGAGGCCGGGGGCTGCCCCGGCGGGTTGCAGGGTGGTTCCCGTCCTGGGAACAGGAGGCACAGGGGTCCGCGACCCGCCATGCGGGGAGGGGACGGGCTGGCCACGAGGCCTGTCCAACAGTGCAGCTGCCCACTAATTGCTGGGCAGCTGGAGACTCAAAACTGCGCCAGGGTCCTCACTGACCCTAGAACAGAACTGTGCCAACTGTTGGAGCCACACAGACTCTGAAAACACATACCCCATTGCGCAGAACGTTGGAGCCACACAGGCTCTGGCATAACACATGCCCCATTGTGCAGAACGTTGGAGCCACACAGGCCCTGAAACACTCGTGTCCCCCAAGAGCCTCTCTGGACTCTAAACATCAGGTGGGCGGTGAGCCCCTCTGGACTCAAACAATAATGTGCCCCCCTAGAGCCTCCGTGGCTCTCCAAAGAACTGGGGGAGGACACAGGCCACAGGGACCATTGAGAGAATGTTGGGGCCGCCCTGAATATGCCACTGCCGTGGCGGAGCTCTCAAGCTACTGAAATCCTCATGCCCCACATGTTGGAGCGGCCCGCTGCCAAGTGGGGCCACTCTTTGCCGTCACTGTGCCTTCAACAGGCACCTACAGTAACCCACACGGAGCCCCCCAGCCCTTTGACTCACCGGGCTGTTCTTCTCCTGGCGGGGGCTCCTACGGGCAATGGCGCTTCCTCTGCGGGGCTTCAGGCGAGCAGCGCTGAGGGGCAGGCACCGGCATTGCTCCTCCCGCCCCCTCGCAGGCCAACAGGCTGCACGTCTTCTCCTGGGGCTCCCTCCAGCACACGGGAGCCCGACGACCAGGCCGCCATGCTCCTTCGTCTCCTCCCTGCCTCACTTCCGCCCCATGGCAGACCCCGCCTTCGTCACGGCCGGGCCTGCCTGACTTCCAGTTTCGAAGGCCGCCAATGGCAGCGCGGCCCTCGGTGGGGAGGCGGCGCAGCGCCTCGGATCTCCGGGCCGGCGGCGGTGATTCCACGAGGGCAATGCCGGGTTGGCACCGGCTTCAGATATAAAAAAAAAACGGGCAAATAAGCGGCAAGTCCGCAGCAGCACTAAATGCAGGGTGGGCACCTGCCTGGATCATCAAAGCGCTCACAAGCGCTATGACAGCAGAAAGCGCTCCCAAGCGCTAGACAAGAATAAAGCGCTTTTCAGCGCTAAGGCACAAATTACAGCGCCTCCAAGCGCTGAGGGGCACATACAGCATGAGGCTCCTCAGGGATGGCCCCCCTCAGAGACCAGGGACCCAGCAACAAGGCCCTCCTAGGAGCAGAGGGCGGGAGGGTCAAGAAAAGGAAGTCCTTCAACCCCCACAAGCAAAGCAGAAGGGTCCATAAAAACAAAGTCCATCCAGCATCCAGGGTCATCTGGTATCCAGGGGCTCGGCAGGGCCCAGGAATTCCCCTGGGCCCAAGCAGCAGCACGCCCCTGGCAGGATTCAAGTTAGAAAACAAGAACAAATTGGAAGGGGGCCCAGCCCCTTCTTATACAGAGAAAAGTCTTTGAAGTCTTTGTGCAGGCAGTGTGAGAACCAGCTAGAACTGGTTTTAGGGAACTCTCTTCAGTGTCAGGGACAGAGGTGACAGTCGCCCAGCGGGAGGTGGAGCCAGCATTGTGGTCCGGCAGGTACAGCCCTAGTCACTCCCAGGTGCCATCTCCTCCCACTTCCCTGGCAGCAGATGCAGCCTTTCATCCACAGGCTGACTCTGACAACCTCCTGAGGCTCCCCAGCCCCTGCCATCCTCAAACCAGACAGTCAATCCACAAGCAGGCCCAGGCACTCCTGGGCCAGGCTCACCAGCCAATAACACGCCAGACACAAATTACACAAATATGCCAACCTCTAAAAATGGCACTTCTAGACTAGACACAGTCATGCTGCATATACCATTACGCAGTATTCAATCTCACAAGTTCGAACATATCAAACTCGCCCCTGCACTCCCCACACATCAGGAACTACCATGGGCATACATATTCCCCATTAATTCCTATGGGAGGGCAAGTCACTCACCACACATACACAGAGAGCTCAAGCACTTTACACTGTACCACAGTGAAAAAGTGCGCAGAGGCCTAAAATCACCACCACCAGGTTCCAGAAACAGGCTAGTAAAAAGCAAAAAGTCTTTGGGTGAACCTGCCAAAAGGGCCGGGTCCAACACCAGCTGACTGACCTGGGTCTGGAGTCGGTGCCTAGTTCTGGCTGCTTAGAAATCGATTACACTGATATTGTAACACTAATTTCAAAACTTCTACTACTACTACCCTTTTACAGGGCATATGACACCGATTCGAGTGCCACTGTTTTGAAGCAGCGTTTACCACTATGCTCGCCATTACTACCATTACGGACTAGCCATTGATTTCATTGTTATATTTTGTAAAGGTTCTGTGCTTGCACGAAATTTGATGAAAGATGTTTAAAAAAAAAAGAAGCCATCGTCAGTTCACAGCTATCCTAAGGTTCTTTACAGTTTTCTGCAAAATGCCGAGCCATACATTCACTATGCCCCAGCATCTGTGGAGAAGGAGAGGTGCATTCCAAGACTGAGCTACCCCAGTACACTCAGGGAGAAAATTACAAAAAACAATTTGATGGACAGAATGTAGATCAATGTCTTACATTCACCCCAGTACAAGGATCTGGGCCTAAATCCATCGTTTTTTGCACTCCACACCACCCTGGGTCAGATAATGGCTTTATGCAAATCAGCTCTGACCCTGTGCCCCATGGGAACAGTCCAGTCCGAACTACACAGCCATATCTTTCCCAGACCGGAATCAAGCATCCGAGGACCGGACCGGTTTCGAGGTAACACCTCTCATCAGCCCGGCTAGCTTGACTCCAGTGGTGTGGAGGCTCTGGGACCCGCGTCTGAGCTACCCCAGTACACTCAGGGAGAAAATTAAAAAAAACAATTTGATGGACAGAATGTAGATCAATGTCTTACATTCAACCCAGTACAAGGATCTGGGCCTAAATCCATCGTTTTTTGCACTCCACACCACCCTGGGTCAGATAATGGCTTTATGCAAATCAGCTCTGACCCTGTGCCCCATGGGAACAGTCCAGTCCGAACTACACAGCCATATCTTTCCCAGACCGGAATCAAGTATCCGAGGACCGGACCGGTTTCGAGGTAACACCTCTCATCAGCCCGGCTAGCTTGACTCCAGTGGTGTGGAGGCTCTGGGACCCACGTCTGAGCTACCCCAGTACACTCAGGGAGAAAATTACAAAAAACAATTTGATGAACAGAATGTAGATCAATGTCTTACATTCACCCCAGTACAAGGATCTGGGCCTAAATCCATCGTTTTTTGCACTCCACACCACCCTGGGTCAGATAATGGCTTTATGCAAATCAGCTCTGACCCTGTGCCCCATGGGAACAGTCCAGTCCGAACTACACAGCCATATCTTTCCCAGACCGGAATCAAGCATCCGAGGACCGGACCGGTTTCGAGGTAACACCTCTCATCAGCCCGGCTAGCTTGACTCCAGTGGTGTGGAGGCTCTGGGACCCACATCTGAGCTACCCCAGTACACTCAGGGAGAAAATTACAAAAAACAATTTGATGGACAGAATGTAGATCAATGTCTTACATTCACCCCAGTACAAGGATCTGGGCCTAAATCCATCGTTTTTTGCACTCCACACCACC
Organism: Lissotriton vulgaris; assembly: GCF_964263255.1. Lineage (NCBI taxonomy): Eukaryota > Metazoa > Chordata > Amphibia > Caudata > Salamandridae > Lissotriton > Lissotriton vulgaris. Next base: position 96,792,559 of record NC_141695.1, read on the forward strand.
CTGGGTCAGATAATGGCTTTTTGCAAATCAGCTCTGACCCTGTGCCCCATGGGAACAGTCCAGTCCGAACTACACAGCCATATCTTTCCCAGACCGGAATCAAGCATCCGAGGACTGGACCGGTTTTGAGGTAACACCTCTCATCAGCTAGCTTGACTCCAGTGGTGTGGAGGCTCTGGGACCCACGTCTGAGCTACCCCAGTACACTCAGGGAGAAAATTACAAAAAACAATTTGATGGACAGAATGTAGATCAACTTCACACCACTGGAGTCAAGCTAGCCGGGCTGATGAGAGGTGTTACCTCGAAACCGGTCCGGTCCTCGGATGCTTGATTCCGTTCTGGGAAGGACATGTCTTTTGTAGTTCGGACTGGACTGTTCCCATGGGGCACAGGGTCAGAGCTGATTTGCATATCGCCATTGTCTAACCCAGGGTGGTGTGGAGTGCAAAAAAACGATGGATTTGGGCCCAGATCTTTGGACTGGGGTGAATGTGTGACATTGATCCACATTCTGTCCATCACCTGTTTTGTTTGCAATTACCGCCATAAGTGCGCTGGGGATGCTCAGACGTGGGTCCCAGGCACTCCACACCACTGGAGTCAAGCTAGCCGGGCTGATGAGAGGTGTTACCTCGAAACCGTTCCGGTCCTCGGATGCTTGATTCCGTTCTGGGAAGGACATGGCTTTTGTCGTTCGGACTGGACTGTTCCCATGGGGCACAGGGTCAGAGCTGATTTGCATATCGCCATTGTCTAACCCAGGGTGGTGTGGAGTGCAAAAAAACGATGGATTTGGGCCCAGATCTTTGGACTGGGGTGAATGTGTGACATTGATCCACATTCTGTCCATCACCTGTTTTGTTTGCAAGATATAGCACAGTACACCTGGATCCCTGAATCAGGCTTGTCCAAAGCTCTTAACAATATGTCAAACAGGGCCTCACTGTATGGAAGAATAGGCTCTTACCCTGTTGGACATTGATAAAGGACATCAATTAGAGGGTCGGTGGACTTCTCCACCGTAGGCAGTGACAAGCCCAAAACTTCAGCCACTCTCCTCAACATATCTGCGATGGAAGAACTTCAATTCAATTCAATTCAGTTAATTTATATAGCGCGCTACATACCCAGAGGGTCTCAAGGCGCTTGGAGAAGGGTGGGGAATTACTTTTCGAATATCCAGGTTTTAAGTTGCTTTCTGAATGCAAGGTGGTTCTGAGTGAGGCGAAGGTGAGTGGGAAGTGAGTTCCAGGTTTTAGCCGCCAGGTAGGAGAAGGATCTTCCTCCCATGGTGGTTTTGTTGATGCGAGGAACAGCAGCAAGGGCTCGGTTGGAAGAGCGTAGCTGGCGGGCGGGGGAGTAGAAGGAAAGTCGTGTGTTGAGGCATTCGGGTCCAAGTTCGTAGAGTGCTTTGTGTGCGTGGGTTAGGAGGCGGAATGTTATCCTCTTATTGACGGGGAGCCAGTGGAGCTTTTTCAGGTGACCAGAAATGTGTTCTTTACGCGGTATGTCTAGTATGAGTCTGGCTGATGCGTTCTGGATGCGTTGAAGTTTTTTCTGAAGTTTTGCGGTGGTACCGGTGTATAGGGTGTTTCCGTAGTCCAGGCGGCTTGTAACCAGTGCATGGGTGACCGTTTTTCTAGTTTCGGTGGGGATCCAGCGAAATGTTTTTTTGAGCATGCGAAGAATGTTGAAGAAAGATGATGAAACGGCGTTGACTTGTCTGGTCATCGAGAGTGAGGAGTCCAGGATGACGCCCAGGTACTGTGCATGGTCCGTCGGGATGGGTGCTTTTCCAAGGGCCTCTGGCCACCAAGAGTCGTCCCAGGCGGAGGGGGAGGTACCTAAGATAAGGACTTCTGTTTTGTCTGAATTCAGTTTCAGACGGCTGTGCTTCATCCACTCGGCTACCTCTTTCATTCCTTCATGTAGGTTGGTTTTGGCGGTGTTAGGGTCTTTGGTGAGTGAGACGATCAGTTGAGTGTCATCGGCGTAGGAGATGATGTTGAGGTTGTGTTGGCGTGCGATGGCCGCGAGGGGGCTCATGTATACGTTGAAGAGGGTGGGACTGAGTGAAGATCCTTGTGGCACGCCGCAGATGACTTCAGTGGCCTCTGACTTGAATGGTGGGAGGCGGACTCTCTGAGTTCTTCCGGCAAGGAACGAGGTGATCCATTCCAGTGCTTTTCCTCGGATTCCGATGTTTCTGAGGCGTTGTAACAGGGTGCTATGACAGACTGTGTCGAAGGCTGCGGAGAGGTCGAGGAGGATGAGGGCGACTGTGTCCAGTCATTAAGGATGTTCAAGGGGGGTGAAGGTACGGCAGAAGGTTGGGTGGGTTGGTCTCCGGGTTGGTTGTCAAAGCTGTTGTGGATGTCTGCGATTTTGTCGTGGAAGAACGAAGCTAGGGAGACGCAAAGGGCTTGAGAGGGGGTGATGTCGGAGTTGGCAGTGGGGTTGGTAAACTCTTTGACGATGTTGAACAATTACTAGGAGGGGTAACTAGTCATAATATTGAGAAAAAAAATATCGACTGGACAGAATATTGAGTTTTTAATATAGAATGGACGGAATATCGAATTGCAAAAATATAGTTGTGCAGAATATCGAAATTAAGGTAAGAAATATCGATTTTCACAATATCAAAGTTAGTCATATCGACAGTTATAAGATAGTTGTTAAAAAAATCTATTTTTTTACAGTGTTTTAAGTGTTAATATATGTGTTAAAAGTATGTAATATTTTTGTAATGTATGTTTGAATTTTTTAAATGTAATGAATTGTATGTTATTTAATTTTTGGGTAATTTAATTCCGTCGTGGGTTGAGGGTTTATAGGGAAATAGGGTGGAAAGTAATTTAATTATAGTAAATTAAAAAATATTAATTTTTAGGAATTAATCATTATTTTTAATTTAATTTTGAGTATTAGTTCTGTAACGGTTTGTGGGTTTATAGGGGAATAGGGTGGAAAGTAATTTAATTGTTATTAAGTAATTATATATTTTTATTTTTTGGTATTGATAATTAATTTATTGTTAATTAATAATTGGTAATTACGTTTTTATTAATTGGTAATTAATTGTTATTAATTGAATAATTGATAATTATATTAATTGTATTAATTCGTTATTTGGAGCGGAATGTGAGTTGATAGGGGAATAGGGTGGGAAGTAATTTAATTGTAATTTATTAATTATTGAAATCATTTTTGTGTATTGATAATTAATTTACTGTTAATTAATTCATAATTGGTAATTCATTTTTTATAAATACTATTTATTGGTATTTATAATTAATTGATTATTACATATTTTGTAATTGGTAATTAATTTTTATTAATGTTTTATTGGTATTGATAATTTATTTGTATTTGAATATTAAATCATTACTTCCCTACTGTTGCACTCACTGAAGTTGCAATAGTAATTTTTACCCCTATGCTATCCAACACGTTCCCTACTGTTGCACTCTCAGGAGTGGGAATAGTAATTTTTACCCCTATGCTATCCAACGCTTTCCCTACTGTTGCACTCTCTGGAGTAGGAAAAGTAATTTTTACCCCTAGGCTATCCAACACTTTCTCTACTGTTGCACTCACTGGAGTGGGATTAGTAATTTTTACCCTCCCGCTATCTAACGCTTTCCCTACTGTTGCACTCGCTAGAGTGAAATAGTAATTTTTACCCCTACTGGGCCATGGATGCCCCCGCTCCCAAAAAGATGAGGAGACGTGGGGCGGAGTCGCTTACGGCCTTCTCAACCAGCGAGCAGGAGGAGCTGTGGGTGACAGAGTCTCCATGCGGTGAAGTCGAGGAGGACTAGGGGGGAGGTGCTGCAACTTCAATCACCTGCGCTTACCTTGGGGGGGTAAAAAGGCAGACTGTTTCCAACTGACAAAAACTGTTGAGGTAGGCCAGAATAAAACAGCGTAGGAATCGCTTCTCCAGATCTGCGTTTCAGTGCAAAAAAGAAGAAACTGACGAAGGGGATTTACATGGATCAACTGAAGTCACATCCAGAGTTGACGTCATGACGGAGTCGTTCGGCACTGTCCACCGGCACGCAGAGGTACTGTTAAAAAATGTCTGGATCCAGTCTGAGGCCAGGATGTAAACTTGTAGTTTTGTTTTAGAGAATTATAATGAGTTCTATCTTTTGAGATATGAGCTTTATCACCATATTTTTCCTGTCAGTTTTTCAGATATGCAGTGGTTAGTTTGACGAGGCTACTTCGGCAGTGCACTTACATGTATATCTAGATGTTGACTGCTATTAAAGAAAAGAGACACCACGGTGTTGCAAGAGCTCCACTGGAGCAGATTCGCTAAATGGCATCCAGTTTATACCTCACTGCAATGAAGTGCTTTCCAGAGCTATCCCATTTAGCCCATATGTATCACCACTATCAATCTATTTGTATAGCCTGTTTATATTGCAGATAATGCCAAACCCTGGCATCTTAGCACTACATCTGGGTTATTTTTGATAAAGGAAAATACTATTCAAAATGCTATATGGAGAAAGTAATACAAAATATACAGCATTTAAGGTTTCTAACAGAAACTGTTTTTAAAGCAATGCTTCTAGAGCTTGGTTCCAAAAAGAAGTGGTCTTGTGATGTACATATAATATACACAGATCTCAAGTTTATACCAGTACTCTAGTAAGGATTCTGAAGTAGGCAATTTTAAAATTTACAAATGCCTTTCGCTCAGTCACTCGTGCTTAATTTGTTATTCTCAGAAGGATACACAGAATAAATAAACAGGCTGGGCGTTTTTTTTTTCACAACCGTATTTATTGAGAGTTCAAGCATGATTTGGCACAGCCCTCCACAGTCAGGAGGAAACTGACAGCAACCGACAAATAGAAAGCATAGCAATGAACCCAGAATTTTAGAAAAACATACCCTAATCCCCTCACATCCCTCCCAACCCCAGAAACACCCTCTAACACCCCCCTCAACTACCCACCCCTTATCCCACCCTAACCCAGTGCACGTGTTCACAGTGTGGCAACCGGAGACGGAAAGCAAATGTGGCGTCAGCCAGCTGCCTAAGGTGTGGGGTCTGCATCAGGGGGCAGTACATCATCAACAGCAGCCGGGGGATCTAAGGCCAGACCCCTGTAGTCCGTCCATCGTTTCCAAATTCTATAGTGTTTCCGGGAACACCCTCTGGCTTCGAAGACAGGTAGTTCCAGGCCCATAAGAAAGTCCAGGCCCGCTTTCCATGCACCGAGGGGGGGGGCACGCTCGCTCTTCCAGGCCTGGGCCAGGTCTCGCTTGGCCACCACTAGTCCCAATAGCAGCAAATGACGTTTGTAGGCATTGCCCCCAACATTCTCCAGGACATGAAGAAGACCCAGTCTAGGGGTACGGGGCAGGTCCCACCCCAGCACCTCCGACAGGCAATTCCAAACCCCCGCCCAAAATCTGGTCAGCCTCCCACAGGACCATACTGTATGGAGAAGCGTCCCTCTTTCAACACCGCACCTCAGACACTCCGGAGCGGCAATAAGACCCGCCCGCCACAGCCGCTCCCTAGTATAATAAGCCCTGTGAAGGTATTTGAACTGAATGAATCTAAGACAGGCGGCTATAGCAGCACCCGGGGGGGATTCAAGGGCCTCACGCCAGTCATCATCATCCAAGGGGCCAACATCATTCTCCCAGGAGGCATTCAATGTCGAGAGAGAAGGGGAACAGTGCGTCACCAAGGAGCGGTATATCTGAGAGACCTTCTTGTCGCCTAGATCACCCATGAACAGTTTTGCCTCGATGGGACTGAAGTCGGGGAGTTGCTCCAAGTCCGCCAGGCTAGGGCCGAGGGCGTGGCGGAACTGAAGGTACCGAAAGAATTGGGACTTAGGCATATTGAACTCAGAACTAAGGTCTTGAAAGGATTTAAGTGTAGTTCCAGCGAGAACATGACCGAGGGACGAAATCCCAATCGCGTCCCAGCAGCCAAACCCGGACAGGGAAGCCAGTGCCGGAAGCAGGCCATTATGCCACAATGGCGTCTCAGCCGTCAGCCTGCCCCACCACCCCATACGGTGCAAAGCCTGTCGCCAGACCGCAAAGACCACCTGAGTGTCCCTCGGCAACATCCTCCTCCGCCTGGCCGAGTATAGCAACGTGTGAACTGTGGCACCACCCATCAACGAATGTTCCAGGGCATACGCTGGATCAGTACGGTCCCAGTACCACCACTCGTTGAGCACCAGGAGATGAGAGGCCTGGTAATAAGACAACATATCTGCGGACGCCAAGCCGCCGCAGTATGTAGAGAGAAAGCAAGTACGCAGCGCCACCCTAGAGGCACCTCCGGCCCACAAGAACCTACCCAACACCGAGTTGACACTCCGGAACCATCGCGGGTCGATTCTGTGTGGATGATTCTGCAGTTGGTAGAGAAGGCGAGGCAGGGCCACCATTTTGAAAATGGCCGACGACCATAGATATTAAGGGGCATACGCGTCCAAGCCTTAATGTCCATCTGGACCCTGTCCCACACCGACTGAATATTGCGATCCCATGCCACTGTGGCCGAGGCCGAGAGAAAAACACCCAAGTATTTTATACCATCCACCGCCATCTGAAGGGATGCGGCCCACGGGTAGCGCACCGAGTCACTCCCCAACACCCACAGGGTTGACTTGCGCGGGTTAAGAAATAGTCCCGATGCCTGACCAAACTCATGCATTATCTCAAGAACGCGGGGGCCCATACGATGCAGATCGGTCATAAAGAAGAGCACATCGTCGGCATATAGAGCTATGCGGTCCGAGTGGTCTGCCCCCCACACAAAGCCCCGATAGAGCGCGTCTTGGCGCACCCGGGCGGCCATGGGTTCCATGGCCAGCGCGAAAAGGTACGGGGAGAGGGGGCATCCCTGCCGAGTACCCCTGGCCACAGGAAATCGCGCGGAGATCGCTCCCGAGACGCGCACCGATGCGGTGATATCAGTATAGAGCAACTTAACATAGGAGATGAAAATCGGACCCAGGTTTAGCAGCGGCAGAAGGGCAAAAAGGTAAGTCCAGCTGACCGAATCAAAAGCACTGTCGATGTCAGCCAACAACAGTGCCGCTTGGTCCCCGGTCTCCCCTATCGCGTCCAGCGCGGCCTGTGCCCGCCGAATGTTGTGCCGTGTCGCTCGGTGTGGCATAAAACCCGCCTGATCCGGGTGGACAAGGGCTGAGATGTGCGGAAGTAGGCGGTTCGCGAGCGCCTTGGCCAGGAGTTTGGACTCAAAATTAATGAGGGATATGGGACGGTACGATTCATGACGATCAGGGGGTCTGCCCGGTTTTTGAAAGACCACAATTTCAGCATGACGCCAGTCCGGGGGAACGATTTACAAAAAGGGGGTGGTGATGAACAGAGTGTCTGAGTTAAACAGACCACTCTTACCCAGTCCAAAGATCAGGGCTTGATCCATCACCGATCCATCACCGCCAGTCCGGGGGAAGGCTACCATGCTCCCGCGCCAGCTCCAACGCCCGCCTGTAATGTGGCCCAAGCTGTAGGTGAAATTTCCGATAGAATTCGCTGGGGAACCCGCTCGGCCCCGGTGCTTTACCCACATTAAGCTGGCCCAGCGCGTCGCCCAGTTCCTCCGCCGTAAGGGGGAGCTCCAACGCATCACGCACATCATCGGAGACCGCACTCGGGTGAACCGCCGCGAGGTATCCCTCAATGCCATCAGAGGGAAGACTTTCCCGAGGGGCATACTGACGCTCATAATAGCGTGCAAAGCTCGCCGCGAGGATCACGGGGTCCGTAATTGCCACCCCCGCGTCATCAACAAGCCCTGGTAAAGTGAGTGGTTGCAGCGTCTGCTGACAAAGCCTGTGGAGCATGGTACAGGACTTGTCACCCCATTGATACACCCTGCTACGCGTGGCTAGCCACGCCTGGCGAGCCTCATCCAGCAGGACCGAGGAGTAAGACTGCTGCGCTTGTAAAAGCAGCCGCAGTGTCACATCGGCGGCCGCCTCCCTATGTCGTGTCTCCAGCGCCTCTACTCGCGCCGCGGCCGTAACGATGCTTTCCTGTCGGGCCCGACGCGCGGAGGCGCACCAGGCTATATCCACACTTCTCAAGGTGGGCTTCAAAACCTCCCATACCGTCACCGCGTCCACACCAACCGTGAGGTTGTCCTGCCAGTAGCGGGCAATCGCCCCGCGCAGATGTTGGGAGTAGTCCGGTCGCTGTAGATGCCACGTAGATATCCGCCACCGGAACGGCTGGCGCAGTTTACATAGGTCAATTAGAACCGCCACAGGAGAGTGGTCAGACAGTCCGCGAGGCCGGATCGCTGCCCCCTGTACTCTGTCAAGGAAGGCCCCGGGTACAAACACACAATCCAGGCGCGAGAGGGAGCCATGCACAGCAGAAACATACGTGTATTCCCGCCTCCCCGCATGCAAGTGCATCCAAGCATCCACCCATCCAAGACCATCTATCAGGGCACTCAGCCGTGTAGGGGAGGCCACAGCCGCGACCCCCCGTCCCCTCTGCCTATCCAAAGCCACATCTAACACATCATTCCAGTTACCTCCAATCACAGCCAGGGAATGGGGAAGCTCGGTCCACAATGCAAACAGCCGCTCCGCAAGGGTCCACTGCAGCAGGGGAGGGGCATACACACTACCGAACACCACCGGCTCCACACCAATCCTCCCTTGCACAAACACAAACCGGCCCTGGGGATCTAGCCATTGACGCTCATGTGTATAAGCCAACCGTCTGTGGACCAAAATCGCCACGCCCCTCGACCCCCTAGTAAACCCAGCGTGAAACACCTGGTGAAAGCCAAACCTCTGCAAACTAAGTGCCTTGGTACCCAACATGTGCGTTTCCTGAAGAAAGAGCGCATCCGCCAGGTCTCTTTTCGCCCAGCGAAGTACAGCCCCCCGCTTGATCTTGTCCAGGAGCCCCCGGACATTCCAGCTCAGTATACGCATGGTAGTGCCCGAAGACACAATCTGTGGAGCATCAACCATTGTCTCGATAGGCCAGTTCCTGCCGCCCCGGGGATCTGACCCAGGCCTCCAACACCCCAGCCGCCAACATCATAAGAAACACGTGCATCCCCTTGAACACAACCCCAGACCCAACTACCCCTCCAAACCCGACCCAACCCACAAGAGACCAAACACCCCAGTACCCCCCTCCCCCACCCCCATACCTCAATGAACAATGAAGTATCTGTCGCGGTATACGGTACTTCAGGCCCAAAACACAGCGCCCAAAGCCAGCAATACCAATGGATCCCAACCAGTCCCCCCCCGAACTAAACAGACACGCTCCCAGAACCACCCCCCAGTCCCAACAGGAGGAGGCAGCCCATAGTACGTGCCCCGAACCCCATCAAACATATGGCAAAGTCACAAGCAAAGCACCTCAGGGAGGTACCAGACCACAAGGGCCCAAGTATACGCCAAAGAAGAGGTCAATACTGCACCAGCCAATGTCCGTTCCACCGACCAGGGCTCAGCAGCCGCAGTGCACAGTCACAGATGCAGGCAATCAGCAGATAATCCCAGCGAATGGCGATCGGGAGTCTTTGCCAGATTGGTCCGTGTCGGGCTGTGTGTCCCCCAGAAGGGGATCCCGGGACAAGGACCTCCGCCGGGAGCGGGACTTGCGGTGTCGTTTTCCTTTGCCTGACGGGTTGCTCCGGTCCTGTGATGAGCCACGCGACGACCCGGAGTGCAACCCCGGTTGGACAAGCGGTCGAAGTCTGACCGCCTCATCGGTCCAGTTGAAGACGGCCTCCGGTGTATCAAAGAAAAGAGTCTTGGAGTTGAAGATCACCCGGAGGCGAGCAGGATAGAGCAGCGAGTATTGAATCTTCAGGCCACGCAGCTTGGCCTTAGCTGCCAGGAAGGAGTGCCTCTGCTGGTGGACCAGTTTGGTATAGTCTGGGAATATCATGATCTTGTGATTGTCGTAAAGCAGAGTGTCTTTAAGCCGTGCCTCCCGGAGGATAACGTCCCGGTCATGGAAGTTGAGGAACCTGGCAATGATCGGGCGAGGCCGCTCCCCGGCCGGTGGTTTCTGCGTCAGGGCGCGGTGTGCACGTTCCACTACGAAGCAGCGCGACAGGGTGTCCGGGGGAAGCCAGCCCTCCAGCCATCGGGATAGGAAAGCATCCATGGGCCCTTCCTCACAGTCCTCCGGAAAGCCAACAAAACGTAGGTTGTTTCGCCGCGCCCGCCCTTCGGCATCCTCCACACGAAGCGCCAGGCCCCGTTGAGTCTGCTCCATGTCGGCAACCTTCCGCTTGAGAGCGCCAACATCCCCTTCCATCGCCGTGACCCTGGTCTCCGTTTCAGTAATGCGGGCGACCGCATTGCGAAGATCCTGGTGCAGCAGCATCACATCGGCACCCACCGCGCCAATCTTCGCGTCCAGCATGTCGCGGGACTGTGTAATGGCTGCCAGCAACGCCGCGTTGTCCGGTCCAACAATTTGGCTCCCAACGGCCGCTCCAGCCCCTCCACCAGGGCCGGTAAATTTATCAATGGGTCCAGTCTTAGTGGCGGCTGACCCCCTGGTCATGGCGGTCGCAGGGAGAACAGATCAGCAGCACGCACCTGAACGGGGGTCGCACCGTGCGGTGGTCCTCTCCTCAGGTCCCGGGCGGGGCGTCCAGAGCACACCAAGCCGCTCGGCACCCCTCCGCCAGCAGCCCGCAGATCACAGGTAGGCCCCCAGGTAGCACCGCTCATCAGCGCACAGCAGGTCGCTGCCGTCGACCCCCGCAGGGCAGGTCCCCAAGTGTTCACTCCTGCCGTCCGCTCCTGTGCACCCCCCAGGCCCAGGGCACCGCAGGGGACACCTCCGGCCCGATCGGCTGTTTAGGGCCCACAGAGAACTCCCGGGGCCCCACGTCCCACAACAGGTCCCGTAGCACGAGGTGGGAGGGAGGGGGGCAGCACTCATTGTTCGATGGACCCCCTCCGCAGGTCGGCGCCAGGCCCACACCGGGCCCACCAGCACTCCCGGCACAGCGCAGAAATGGGTCACTCCAGGTCAGTCCACAAGCTCTCCGGCCACTGCTCCGGGGACCACAGGGATAGGATAGGGCAACAGTCCAGGCCCAGCGCCCGACCGACCCCTCAGCCCCCGGGGGCGCCGATGCGTCTGCACTCCCGGTCCAGAAGATAGGGCCGACGACTCCGGGTGGGGAACCACCAAACTCGAGGTACTGGCTCCACCAAGGCCGAGTAGGCCGCAGGTCTTCCACGGCCCCCACTAGGCTCAAGCCCCCCACCGCTGGTATGGTGGAGAGAGGCGGGGGATTCTGCAGACGGTCGCTGGCAGCAGGCAGCTCCTAATCACGGCCAAAGAACAGCGCCGCAGGCCCCGGATCGAGACTCCCAGTCCGGGTGCGCCAAAATCGAGGCCCCGGCTCGTCCAACTGGGACCAGGCCGCTCACCGCTCTGGATCGCCGCAGCGCCGAGGAAGGTCCCAGCGCGTCACTCTCGGCACCGGATTGCTCCTCGTGTCATCCGACGCCGGTACCCCTGACTAAGTACACAATTCGGGTCCGGGGGCCAGGAGAAATCACAGGATAAGTATCGGGCCGGCGGGAGCTTTAGCAAGCTACGTCCGCCATGATCGCCCACCAAGCCACGCCCTGTAGGCTGGGCGTTTTTAATAAGTATTTATTGAACCGTTGTTATTCTGGTGTAAAATAGATGAGCTGCAACAACTGTTAGGCTGTATAAGATGTAAACAATTAGCAGTACTATAAAGGTAAATGGATGTTATAGTTCTAACAGCTTAGGAAGGAAATCCAGTGGTTGTCCTATATAAAAACGTCAGCTGTGTATATGGGGCGCCCTGAGATTTTTTTCAATCCATAATATTTATGTGAAGCTGACTTAACGTGGGTAAAAACTAATTTTACAAAGCTAAGTGAGGCAGAGCGGGAATCAGTAGAATTATGTAAACCATCGGTCAGGGGCCATGTTCTGGTTACTTTGTTATTAGCGATGTCTCCTTATTTGTTCATTGTGACTGCCTCTTTTCATAGATGGCTATTGACAAAATTCCGGTTCAACCAAATACACATGGTATTATGGGATTTGCAGGGCTGGAGTAGGCTTGTGGACGCAGCTCCGTGCAAATGTGATGATTTCTCCCCCCAAGACACCTTGCATTTTAGGATCTTTTGTCCTTTGTACCATGAGGCTAGGAAAAGGTTTATTCTTCCATTACTGAAAAAGATGAATTTTATTCAGTGTAAACCTGCTTTACTGTTTTTACAACTGTTGGAATCCCCTGAAATCATGTTTTGTGTCGCTAGCTTCCTTGCTGCGTCTGTTAGAAGCAGGAGGATTAGACAGGAAGCTGCACAAGAAATGTAATCCTATTAATATAATGTCTATGTATACTGATCACTGGCTTTAATCATGGAATTGATTGTTAACGATTTTTAAATGCCTTTTGTACTGTGTTTTTATCTTGTATAACATATTTTTAAAAATATTTTAACAATTTGTATATGTATAGCATACTTTTATGATTTTAACTAATCGAATAAAGTGGTTAGACTTGACTCTAACAGCTTACAATAGTCATGAATACATTCGAGTACATTAAACACATGCTAAAAGATGCGTACTCCAACGATGCCTCCCTAACTAGATGTGGCTAAGTGTACCTAGCATGTGTGTAGATGCTAAACCAAGAATCACTCTAGGATTAAGTCAACCCCATTACCTGAAGTGAGACTATGGGACCCCGCCCTGGTCTCGGGTTGGACACCCCATGAGGGATGTTAGACTATTGCTAGCTGGAGTGTCTGCATTCAGGAATCTCAGCGTCTCTGGTCAGTATGTCTGCCGGGAAGTCTCGGTCTTCGCTAGCTATCTTAGAATGATGTGATGTATGTATACCCATAGGCCTACCTTGCTGTATTACTGACGGCCTAAAGATGACGTCAGCCATGAACTTTATACATAGTTATTATACAAGAGATGGTAGTCCTGCTGTGCTTCTGAGAATCCTCATGCATAATGTATGAGATTTCGAATTAGGGACAACCCGCGTTGACTGCAGTTTCGTATCTATGTAAAAGGTCGGTCCCTGTAAACCATGACAAGTGTAATATAGGGAAGAATATAGGTGAAGGGTAATGAAGTTACCTGGGTCTATATTACGATACCTGTATGCAATATAACAAGGCTTTAGTTTTTCACCCTCGTTAGTGCAGCCAGTGCTGTGTATCTGTAGACAAAATCTGGATAATTGTCCTTCTTCAGTAGAGAGCAACACATTTTTTGGGGGAGTGCTGGAAATGCTACCAAAAGTCTTCTCAGGTCTCTGTACCACTTGCTGGGCACAGCTGCATCAACCAGAGCTTGTCATGGGAGCCTTTTTAAATAGGAGGAGGGTGGGCGCACACTGCCTCACATCCCAGCACTCAGTTTGCCCCAATGCATCATAGTAAATTGAGGAACATGATAACACTTACTTTGGTGTCAGGCTTTAGTTTTTCACCCTTGTTAGTGTAGCCAATGCTGTGTTTCCTAGACACGTTTTTAAGGGTAATTGTCCCTCTTCAGTAGCGAGCAGCACTTTTTGGGACGGGGGAGGGAGTGCTGGAAATGCTGCCCAAAGTCTTATCAGGTCTCTGTACAACTCGCTGGTCGCAGGTGCATCAACCAGAGCTCGTCAGCTCATTAGCTCAAGCGAGCCTTTTCAAACAGGAGGAGGGTGGGTGCACACTGCATCACATCCCAGCATTCAGTTTGCCTCGATGCACCTTAGTAAATGCAGTACATGATAACACTTACTTATAGCATCCGATACCTCTATCCTCAGAGTTATCTTCGTGTGGGTCAGTGCCCAAGTAAAAGTTGTTCATACTAAGGGTGAACTTCCTTTATTCAAAGTTTAGCTTTCACCAGTTGCAGTATTTCCAAGTGAATGGTTTGGATGGAGTGGGAGGGCATGGGGTGCAGAGGACCATTGAGATCAAAAAGGGATAGCATCAGATCACAGATAGGGGGTCTAAGACATGTAGATGTGGATTATTAGAAAATCTGGGTGCGGAACAGGTGACTTTTCATGCGTGGGGCCCCATACTTTTTGGGTAAGTTGGATAGCGCCACGGTCTTGTAGGACCCTAGCAGCTTGGGATCCTCCAGGCTCCTCAAGGTGTAGGCCGAGATCTAGCAGTGGGAAGTTGGACTTCTTAACTACCAGGCCAGCAATAAGGCCCGGTAAGTTCTGGCTGAATTTGCCAGGGTAGCCAGGAGAGTGGTAAATAAGAGCGATGGAAAAGGCGATTGTCGGGGACAAGGTGATACGAATGCTAAACGTTCACAATCTGGGATCAGTAAGGGTACGGCAAGGCAAGGAAGAGATGACTTTAAAATTATTGCTAGCCCCCCTCCACTCTCTAGTTGGGAGGTAGTGCCCAGGTGATGTTCGGTCCCGATTCCTCACAGTGCCAGGTATCTGTAAAGAAAATTGTGTCAGGTTTTTCCTCCTTCAGCAGGGAGAAGATTGGCAGTACTTAGGAGGGGAGGCTAGGGAGGAGCAATACTTGCATAGCAAGTGTCCCTTAGTCTGGTCCACTGAATGGCGACATTCGACTTTACAGCCGCCCCTGAGTGAAATGAATTCCCACATAAAGTACTTGATCATTCCTGGGTGTTTTTGAGCAGGGTCCCTGGCCCATAGTCCTGTTCGGGCATGGACAGGCGCAGATGGGCTTGTCTTTCGATACTTTATGTTGAAAAAGTTATAAAGGCATAGGTAAGGCCTTGAGAAATATACTCGCCCACTTGCTATGGCGAGTCAGATTTTATTCGGGTGAGCCATTTTTAGGTCTCGCCTATGTAGCTCACATGTGCTGCATAGGAGGGCCTTTAGCCATCGCTCTTCACTTTTTCAAGCACTGCACTCGTGCTTGTGGCGGCATCCACCTTGCGGGAGCGAGCAGGGGCACGCCACAAGCACGAGTGCAGTGCTTGAAAAGTAAAGACTCTCCCAAGCGGGCGCACCACTCGCGGGCTCACCTCCTGCTCCCCCTCTCTCTCACAGCCTGGTATGTCCACCTTTCCAATTTTGACTTTACAGAAAGGCCCATTGCATTTATCAATTAGTCCCTTATCCTGATCACAGCCCTGTACAATAGCGCGAGGTAGGTCTACTTCCACAGTTAAGGTAGTAACAGTATTAATGAATTCATTCTCCTGCACTTGATTGGGTTCTACTTACAGAATGCAATTGACAATCATTTTCACAAACAGTCATAAAGTGCCCCCTTTTCCTGCACTTGTTGCATCTTATCCCATTTGCAGGGCCACTGGGACGATTACTCAGAATATTAAACGTCTTGTATCTGTAACATGCCTTTTTTCTAATAACTCTATTACATTTATGACCCTCTTGCATTTTTTTCTTAACAGAACTCGCACTCACATTGTCAACATTTCCAGTTACACACGCAGCTGCACCAGCCAATACATTAATGGACTGTGCGGAAAGTTCAATACCTTTGGCAACTTTTACAGACTTCTCCAGGATAGGATTGGTGCAACAAAGAAGATGCTATAGTACTTTTTTTAGAGTAACAGTTAAAGACTATTTGAACTCTAATATACTGGTCCTTAGCATTCTCAAACACAAAAGTGCTGGCTAAAATTATCAAAGCAGCAACATACTGCTATATACTTTCCTCAGATGCCTGTTTCCTAGGATGTAAAAGTAATCTTTCCAAAGCCAAGCTGCGCTCTTGAGAAAAATGACAAGGCAATCTTTTTTCTACCTCCACACAAACGTTTCTCTTGCTTGAATCCCCTGAATTCTCCTACGGTGGTGAAACTTTTGGCAAATTATCAAACACTTTTTGACTCTCTGTGCCAATACAATTATATAAGATGACTGTTGTGATCTTCTTTCTCCTGTGCTGGCTCGCTCCCAGCGTCTTTCATGTATTGGAGTGTTGTTGCGTGGATTCCATCCATGACAGTTGGATGGAGACTGGCAGAAGGAAAGCCACACAACCAAACCGGCTATCAGAAAACTAACCTCTGACTTGATCGATGTGTCAGTAGTGGTTCTTCACCTCATTTGACGATGATCCAGCCATAGCCTGTTGAGTTGCAAGGACCTGTGCTGTGGCACTGGCGAGGAATCGGGTGTTAAAGAGGACTGTGCGAGCTGAGCATTGCCTGTTCGCATATTTCAGGATCCGACCCTGGATACAAAACTGTATGTCCTTCAAGTCTGGAGTCGGTACTCAGCATTTTTTTTGTTACGGCGCATCTAAGGATCCCACAGGCCTATGCCATTGGGAGTGTCTCTTGGCTACGCACATTGTCCTGACGTGCTTACATCAGACGTCTATTTGGCATTGCGAAGGATTGGTATCCTGGCAATGGGTGTTACGTCTTCATACGGAAGTGCTGCAGTTGGGGATAAGTGTCCATGGACAAACAGGAAGTGCTACAGTTCGATGAGTTACAAAGAGTGCAGACTGCGTTCTGGAGTACGGCGATGTTTCTTGACAGGCGCAAGGAGCAGTAACACTTGGGAGTGCATTTTTTGTAGTATGGCGTTTCTAGGTGTTTCTTGTACGGGCGTTAATGTAAGGTGCTGAGTGCTCGGTGACAGGCACACCATTCAAGGTACAACAAAACACACAAAAGAAGGTGGAGGCCAAAAACCTGCACCTATCACAACAAATGGCTAAAGAATTGGGTGGTGGTGCTTAGAAACCAGAAAGTGCACCCCTCTACACTTCCTATTGGTAAGAAACCCAAAGACAGAAAAAGAGAATGGAATCAGCACACAAAGTTAAGATTCTAGGGCCAGATGTACGTGGCCCTTTACCGATCTGAATCGGCCGAAAATACCGATTTTCGGCCGTTTCCAATCGGTAAAGGGCTATGGAGATGTAGGGGCACATATTCGGTAATTTTACCGAATCGTTATTATTACCGAATCAGTAAATTTACCGATTCGGTAATATTTACCGATTCGGTAAAATTACCGAAAATGCAATGTGGGTAGCCAATTTTCCATTGGCACATGGCTTTCAGAATCGGTATTTTACCATGGAATACAAATCCATGGTAAAATACCGATTCCTGTGTACATGCACATCTGTGCATGTACACATGTGCCATGTGACAGACAGACGTGCCCTTAGGGCATGTCTGTGTGCCACATTGCACACATGCCCGTTTTGGGGGTGCTAGAGGGTGTCAAAGTGACACCCCCTACACCCTTGACAAATTCGGTATTTACCGCTTCGGTAAATACCGAATCGGTATTTGAATTGAATCCTATGGGCTTCAAGGCCCATAGGATTCAATAGCAAATACTGATTCGGTATTTACAGAATCGGTAAATACCGAGTTTCAAGGTATCAGTAAAAAATCCAGATGTTGGTACCTACATCCCATTTACCGATTTTGAAATACCGAATCGGTAAAATTCGGTATTTCAAAATCGGTAAATGGGATTTACCTACATCTGGGCCCTAATGATTTCACTCATCTCTCAATAAAGGAAATTCTTATTAAAAAGAACCTTCTGGACCTGATATTTCTCTACAATACGTTATGGACATTTTTGATGTCATTTGAAATAAGAAAGACATCTTAACTTGATGTGTGCTGATTCCATACATAAATAAAAAATAAATAAATAAATTCAAGGTACATTCGGTAATATCTGATAGAATCCATTTTTCCTGCCCAAGTTTTTATAACCCTGAGCACTTTGTAGATACCACTGGACAATTTGGACACGGAGTCAAAAGTTGATGAAAGAAGCTCTTGTTTGTATGCACCGTGGGAATTCCCAGTCACTTCTTTTGGCATAAGGCTGCATTTTTTGACCCCTTACGTCTGTAAATATGGCAATCAGCTCTATTTTGACCCCGCCTGTTTTTGACCCTTCCATTTTCACCTCCCATCCCTTGGCAAGATTGGATAGACATCTTTGAGAACTATTTACTAGCACTTATTGGCCAAGCTTTTAGTGCTGGCAGAAAGAAGGTACTATTACTAAGTGTTTTGAGGAGTGAGAGTCAAAACATTTTTAAATATCTTCCAGTAATTTTGGATGTGTACAATCAACCTATTAGAGATGTGTTTAAGCTTAGAATGTAGATTTGCAAAGCAGACTAATATAGCTATGCTGAGATATAATATGTATATGCATCCGCAGAAGGCGGACAAGTCCATTGATGACTTTGTGTCATGGTTCAGTGAGTTATCCATTAAGTGCCAGTTTAGGCAGATGACGGATGAGTTGATAAGGGACCAACTTATCGTGCAGTGTAAAAGCAAAAAAAATCCAGGAAACACTTTGGGAGGCGAAAAATTCTTCTTTGAAGGATGCCATTGTGATCGACAAGGGTTGTGTAAAAGTCTGATTTTTGCATGTGGGAAATAGGGAAAAGGAACACAGCTGAAGCAGGTGTGGTGTCATGTGTACACAAAGAAGAAGAGAAACACAAGTGTGTGGGAGTGGTGAACAAATATGGTAAAAGTGGTAAAATAAATCAGAAGAAAGTGGTTGTTCAAAAACAATCTCTGTCAACTTGTTTCAGATGTGACGGTAATTTCCATTTAGAAGATTCAAAGTCCTGTTTTGCCACCAATAAGGAGTGTTTGAAGTGCTGTCATCATGGCCATTATGCTCGTATGTGCAAAGGGAACTGCAAAGGAAGAGTAACAGTTACTGAGTTGGGAGGAGCTGTGATGGAGAATGCTCAGGATCATGTTCTGATGGTGGAGCGAGAGGAGGATTGTGTGGGTCGGAGAGTTCGCCCTGTGGCTTAGTTTAAGATCATGAATAGAGCTATGGATTTGATGGATTGGGGTTCCGTGTTTACCATCATTCCCAAATCGTTATTTTTGGAGAAATGAGGGGGAGGTAGCTTTGTCCCCCAAAGATATTATTCCAATGGGGTATCAGGGGGAAACCATTGACATCGTAGGGATCTTTCTGCTTCCTTGTTTTTTAATCACGTGAGATTTTGGGCAAGGTTTATGTTCCAGAAAGTGGTATCAATTTTGGGGTGGGTACACTAATCAATCTGCATAATAATTAACCCCAGAGCGCCTAATCAGGTAATGGTTGTGGAGGAAACCAATATCAATAACATTTTGGAGGAATCCAGAAGTTTATACAGAGAAGAATTGGGTCAGCTGAAGGGATATGTTCATGTGATCAAAATCAGAAAAAGGGGCCATACCGATGAAACACAAGGCGAGAAGGGTACCAGTTGTCATAAGAGCGGAGGTTAAAAGAATGCTGGATAATATTTTGCGCAAAGGGATAATTGAGCCGGTAGAAGCATCTAGTTAGGTGTCTCCTGTGGTCATCACAGAGAAATTAGATTGGCGTTTACGTTTTTGCGTGGATTTTCAAAGTGTGAACCATGAGATTATTACAGAAAAAGTTCCTTTACCCAATATAAATTCAATTTTTTATTGTTGAACGGGGGAAATGTTTCTCTAAACTGGATCTGAAAAATGCATACCATCAGATTTGTCTGCATGAGAGGTTAAAGGGTCTGACGGCGTTTATTACAATGGAAGGTACTTTTCAATTCACCAGAATGCCGGTTGGCCTCTCTTCAGCGGTCAGTGTTTTTCAAGGCATGATGGCAGAAGTGTTCAAAGATTTTTAAAATGTGATCTATTTTCAAGATTACATTCTGCTATTTGGTAAAAGGGAGGAGGGGCATAATTTGGTACTCAAACAAGTTTTAAGGCGTTTTTCAGTTGCTGGTCTCACATTAAGAAAAGATAAATGCAAGTTTCTGGTACAGGAGGTTGAGTCCTTGGGTCATACCATAGCTGGAGACAGTGTTCGCCGAAAAAGAAATCTGCTTGAAACTTTCCAAGAGGATCCCATTCCTTGTGAC
This sequence comes from Lissotriton vulgaris, assembly GCF_964263255.1. Lineage (NCBI taxonomy): Eukaryota > Metazoa > Chordata > Amphibia > Caudata > Salamandridae > Lissotriton > Lissotriton vulgaris. The sequence goes on from NC_141695.1 coordinate 96,812,481, forward strand.
AAGGATCAGTAGAGGTCCTTTATGGGCCTAGTGAAATACTATTCCAAGTTTGCTGAGAAAAGAGAGTACTTGCAGTGCTTGCTGAGGAAGGGGTGTAATTATCATTGGAGAAAAGAGCAGCAGAATGGTTTTGAGGGATTAAGAAAGATTTGTACGGCTGGTATTCTTGCGCCATTTGATGCTAAAATGTTGCGCTGGTTCAGACACGATCTAAAAAGCATCCTTCCTGCTGAAGTGGAAGAAGTGTAATGGGCCATCCACACTAAAGCAAAGGGGTGGGGGGCAGAAGCCAACGGCGAAGACAGAAGCAACAGGAAGGATGTTGGGTTTTTGCAGTTTTATATAGCGCAAACTGGACACGAAGGTATCAAAGTGCATTACATGAGCTCCTGGTACATTACAGAAAAGACACATTTATAGATAGTGTATGTTGGAAGGTGCAATGTTTGTTTTTCTCCCTGTGTCACTCCTGCCAGGTAGAGACAGTCAAGTCAACAGCAGTGGAGGTGTAACACCAGAGAGGGGCAAGCAAGGGCACAGGGTACTTTACTGATCAAGAGGCTCCAGTGAGTGTCTCTGATCCTTACAGTGGCTGGATGGTTATTTATTTCATATCACAGCTGCTGAAGATTAATTGCAGCAGGTTTTGGGGCCCCAAAAAGAGAACGAAAGTGTGAGAGGGGAAAGAGAAAGAATTTTGGTGGAAAGACAAAGGCAGCAGGCTGGTTTGCTTTTTTTTTTGCCACAGCTGCTTTTGGTTCCTTAGTCAGGTTCCACCTCTCGTCCAAAAATTGTCTTTTGAATGGTTCGGCAAAAGCGGCGGTGTCTTGAGAAGCAATGGCTGCCAAAGTATTCTCAGGTCACAGTACCTCTCCAGGCGCGCAGGTGCCTCTCCACGAGCTCGTCAGCTCAAATGGCTCGAGAGAGCCTTTTAAACACCACAATGCTCAGGGGCGACCAGCTGGGAGGTGAAGCAGTGTGATCCAACATTGGTTTCCTGTTTAAAAGGCTCCCTCGAGCCGGTTGAGCTGACGAGCTTGTGGAGAGGCTCCTGTGTGCCTTGAGAAGTACTGTGACCTGAGAATACTTTGGCAGCCTGCTCAGCAACCCCAAATATGTGATGCCTAATCTCTACTGATGACGGATAATGATCCAGAAACACGTGTACAGAGATGTGTCGAGCGAGTTGTTTGCTTCGCGGAATGCAGCCAGTTGTTTGTTGACGGTCTTCTCGATGACTTTAGCCGGGAAAGGAAGGAGAGAGATGGGGCGAATGTTCTTGAGGTATTATGGGTCGGCTGTGGGTTTCTTCAGAAGGGCGTTGATCTCTGCGTGCTTCCAGCTTTCTGGAAAGGTGGCTGACGCGACAGAGTTGTTTATGATGATCCGGAGGTGGGGTGCGATGATGGCGTCGGCTTTGTTGAAGATGTGGTGGGGGCATGGGTCCGAGGGAGAGCCAGAGTGGATGGTGTTCATGACGTGGGTGGTGTCTTTAGTGCTGGCGGGGGTCCAGGAGCAGAGGGTGGTGGGTGTGATTGTTGGTTCGGTGGCTGGAGGCAGGGTCTGGGTGCTGAAGCTGCCGTGTATGTCTGTGATCTTGCGGTAGAAGAACGTGGCGAGGGAGTTGCAGAGGTCTTGCGACGGTGCGATGTCGTTGTTGCTGGGGCTGGGGTTGGAGAGCTCTTTTACGATGTTGAAGAGTTCCTTGCTGTTGTGGGTGTTGTTGTCCTGAAGCACACACGCTTCGTGAACTGCATTGACCACAATGCTCAATGGCAACCCGCTGGGAGGTGAAGCAGTAAGATCCCACATTGGTTTCCTGTTTAAAAGGCTACCTGGAGCCAGTTGAGCTGACAAGCTTATAGAGAGGTACCTGCACGCCTTGAGAGGTACTGTGACAAGAGAATACTTTGGCAGCCTGCTCTGCAACCCCAAATAGTTGATGTCTAATCTCTAATAATGACGGATAATGATCCAGAAACACGTGTATAGAGATGGCCAGTACAACTTTGTAATTCATCAAGACAATCCTGAAAGCACACACGCTTGGTGAACTGCATTGACCACAATGCTCAGGGGCGACCCGCTGAGAGGTGAAGCAGTATGATCCCACAATGGTTTCCTGTTTAAAAGACTCCCTCGAGCAGGTTGAGCTGACGAGCTCGTGGAGAGGCACCTGCGCGCCTTGAGAGGTACTGTGATCTGAGAATACTTTGGCAGCCTGCTCAGCAACCCCAAATATTTTATGCCTAATCTCTGCTGATGACAGATAATGATCCAGAAACACGTGTATAGAGATGGCCAGTATAACTTTGTAATTCCTCAAGACAATCCTGAAAGCACACACGCTTGGTGAACTGCATTGACCACAATGCTCAGGGGCGAGCCGTTGGGAGGTGAAGCAGTGTGATCCCACATTGGTTTCCACCTCCGTCAACGTATGGGCACATCAAAGGCCACTTAGGGCCCAAATTTGCCATTGTGTGGCTCGGCATGTGTGGAAACACATCTGGGAGGGTCTGTGCTTCAGATGAGCAGCTTTAGCCACCACAACTAATCAGAGGCGTGATTGCCGATTACCGGACCGCAAAAAGAGCCCTTCTCCCAAGCGACACTACACAAGAGTCATGCAGAACCCAAGGGTCATTTAGAGTCCAAGTATAAAAAAACACACGAGTGGTGTGCGCCGCGCGCACCCTGCTAATTAAAAACAGATTGTGTTGCACTTTGCGGCCAGAAACGCCATGGTAGGCTCAGCCCATGTACAGCATTTACCTTGCGGGAGCGAGCGTGATAATTACTAACAGATGGCACAGCTGCTCAATCCCGCAAGGCAAACGCTCTGCATGCACGAGTACTTTTTGGAAACAGTGCAAAACATACACGAGTTTCCAAAACGTACAGTACGATGGCAAGAGGTCGGTAGGCAAGACCTAAGTATGCCCATGGAGTAATTGGGTGGTAAAACCAAACTACAGCAATGGTCTTTAGCAGTTGATATGGCGGAATTGATTGTTGTTATTTTCTGTAAGTTGCGTTCTAGGAGATATATGCACAGTGGGTTACTTACAGACATTTCAACAAGTAATTCTGCCATAGTGATAAAGGAAGCCTGCACAATGAGCTTGCGGTATAACAGTGAATCTGCAAAACGACGTTGAACACTCAGGAGGGGCTTTTAGTTCAACTAGAATGTACAATTTTATGTGAAAGGGGAAGCAATCGTGTTGTGGTGGTGGGGTACTGGCAAGTAGTCTTGTGGGAGGAATAAGGGGTCGGGAGAGGACACAGCCAATCAGTGAGCCACTGGAACCTCCCTGCAAGCTACCGACTCGGAGCCGGGGATGGTACTCGAGCCTTGGTGTTGGCTCAATATTTTGTAAATATTTGTACATTTTAAAAAATTAATTGTTGACTGCTCTGCCTGTGTTATATAAGTGCACAAATGTAATATAAAAAGCAATGTTTGCAGCTAATGGAAGTTTACAAATGTAATTGAAAACAAAAAAGCAGCCATCGCAGCGATGTTGTTGGGGTGGGGGGGGTGCACTTGTACTGTTGTGGGAGGAATGAGGGGATGGGGAGAGAGGGCACAGAGAGACAAAATATAAGAATTATAACTTAAACTGAACCCAAAAAATATTTGCAATGCAATAGATCTTGCGTTTAAATGTGCGACCTATGGCATTGCAAACAAGCGGGCATGATTGACCCGGCTACTTGGAAAGTGAAAGTGCGCATAGTGCACTAAAAGTAAGCAAAGCATGTAGTTGTGCCAGAAGTAGGAGAAAATCAATAAAGAAAATAGTGCTTAAAACACTAAATAACACACACCGTGTAACAACCAAAGTAAAGGGGCCAGTAACTATGGGAGGTTACAAATGAAGACAAGGCGGTACTAAGGAGTGACTAAGAAGCCTATTAAGGAATCAGAATGCCAGGATTTACAAAGGACTATGACACAAGCCAAATTACAAATATGGGCGGAGTGGGCGGGGCTTTTTATTCCACACTCCACGTCTCGCAGAGAAGCGGATGCTCGCCGACTCTAGGCTTGACCTAAAAACTGTGAAATTCGTGAAGACATGGCCAGGAAACAGCAGCATTGCACTCCTTGTCCGTAAACACCAACAGCTGTTGGCACACTCACACTGAGAACTGGCACAAAAATGCTCAAAAAGAGCTGCATCCCATATTGCCACCAATATGTTGAAGGAAGGTTTGTTGAAAATAAGAAGTACAGTAGGCATATGTAAGTTGTACATTTACTGAGGATAAAATGAGGAGCCCATCCTCCAGTGTCCTTCCAGCTCTGCCATGTCTCCACCGCTCTTCTGCGGAATGACCACTTTACCGGCGGTCACACAGAGCATGGAATTACACATGAATGATGCACTTGCAAAGAAACAAATGACAAAATGTTCACATACAAGGATGTTCAAATAATGAATGCATAGTCATCACAATTAAAAAGGAATGTAGATTATCACAGGCAGGCTGCTCCCATGCCAGACTCAGGACACAAGGGCACACTTCTCTCAAGACACAAAGACAGGATGCTACTGTGAGGTTACACAGGACACAAGTGAACGCCCACATTGGGATACAACGTTTAGGAAACATGGGCACATGGCTATAGTGTGAAACCAGAATATTGGTGTAAAATATCAAATCTCAAAGATAGTTTACAAAAATATTGCCTAGTTATAGAAAGCTTACTCAGAATCGAACAATTTTTTTGCAATTTATAATTACAACGCAATATTTATGTCACTTTACACTGTGACACAGCACAAGCTACTAGGTGAAAAAATCTCAGAAATCTAAAACATGAGGCTAAATCAAAGTGAAGGTGGTTACTGAAACACTCAATTAAGAAGGGTAGGCAGCAAGTCGAGTGAGATCAGGATTCAAGGGCAGGCTACTAGTGAAGTGAAATCAGGACACGAGGACAGGCTGCTAGTGAAGTGAAATCAGGACAAGGGGGCAGACAGCTAGTGAACCGAAATCAGGACACGAGGGCCGACTGCTAGTGAAGTGAAATCAGGACACGAGAGCAGGCTGTTAGTGAAGTGAAATCAGGACATGAGGACACACTGCTAGTGAAGTGAAATCAGGACACAAGGGCGGACTGCTAGTGAAGTGAAATCAGGACACGAGAGCAGGCTGTTAGTGAAGTGAAATCAGGACATGAGGACACACTGCTAGTGAACCGAAATCAGGACACGAGGGCCGACTGCTAGTGAACTGAAATCAGGACACAAGAGCAGGCTGTAAATGAAGAGAAATCATGACACGAGAGCAGGCTGCTAGTGAAGTGAAATCAGGGCACGAGGGCTGATTGCTAGTGTAGTGAAATCAGGACATGAGAGCAGGCTGTTGTTGAAGTGAAATCAGGACACGAGAGCAGGCTGTTAGTAAAGTGAAATCAGGGCACGAGGGCTGATTGCTAGTGTAGTGAAATCAGGACACGAGAGCAGGCTGTTATTGAAGTGAAATCAGGACACGAGAGCAGGCTGTTAGTGAAGTGAAATCAGGACATGAGGACAGACTGCTAGTGAAGTGAAATCAGGACACAAGGGCGGACTGCTAGTGTAGTGAAATCAGGACACGAGAGCAGGCTGTAAATGAAGAGAAATCATGACACAAGAGCAGGCTGCTAGTGAAGTGAAATCAGGGCACGAGGGCTGATTGCTAGTGTAGTGAAATCAGGACACGAGAGCAGGCTGTTATTGAAGTGAAATCAGGACACGAGAGCAGGCTGTTATTGAAGTGAAATCAGGACACGAGAGCAGGCTGTTAGTGAAGTGAAATCAGGGCATGAGGGCTGATTGCTATTGTAGTGAAATCAGGACACGATAGCAGGCTGTTATTGAAGTGAAATCAGGACACGAGAGCAGGCTGTTAGTGGAGTGAAATCAGGACACGAGGTGAAGTGAAATCAGGACACGAGGACAGACTGCTAGTGAAGTGAAATCAAGACACGAGGGCCGACTGCTAGTGAAGTGAAATCAGGAGACGCGAGTAGGCTGTTAGTGAAGTGAAATCAGGACTCAAGAGCAGGCTGCTAGTGAAGTGAAATCAGGACACGAGGAAAGACTGCTTGTGAAGTGAAATCAGGACACGAGGGCCGACTGCTACTGAAGTGAAATCAGGACACAAGAGCAGGCGTTAGTGAAGTGAAATCAGGACACGAGAGCAGGCTGTTAGTGAAGTGAAATCAAGACTCGAGAGCAGGCTGCGAGTGAAGTAAAATCAGTACACGAGGACAGACTGCTAGTGAAGTGAAATCAGGACACAAGGGCAGGCTGATAGTGAAGTGGAATCAGAACACATAGGCGGACTGCTGGTGAAGTGAAATCAGGACACAAGGGCAGGCTGATAGTGAAGTGGAATCAGAACACATAGGCGGACTGCTGGTGAAGTGAAATCAGGACACAAGGGCAGGCTGCTAGTGAAGTGAAATCAGGACAAAAGGGCACACTGGTAGTGAACTGAAATCAGGACACAAGAGCAGGCTGATAGTGAAGTGGAATCAGAACACGTCGGCGGACTGCTGGTGAAGTGAAATCAGGACACAAGGGCAGGCTGCTAGTGAAGTGAAATCAGGACAAAAGGGCACACTGGTAGTGAACTGAAATCAGGACACGAGAGCAGGCTGATAGTGAAGTGGAATCAGAACACGTCGGCGGACTGCTGGTGAAGTGAAACCTTCAGACCCAGGTGCGCACTTTTGGACCTCGGAGACCGGGAGTCAAGAAATCTGCAGGATGGTGTCCTAGAACATTTTCCAAATGTAACAACTAGGATAGTTCAGTGGGTTGAGCACCAACAGCAGAGGTGTGTGGATCCCGGGAGACATTAGCTGGGTCACATCAGGTAAAACAACCTAACTATTTAGAGTCATTCAAGTTTGATAAAACTGTATTCCTTGGAGCTCGGTTAGAACATCAACTGTCATAAGCATCAAAATGAAAGTGTTTGGGGCCCAGGCTATTAAAGCGTCTTACTATTAAATAGCAGGACCACAGGGAAATAAATGATCATTAACTCATATCAAAATTAAGCATTTCTTACTTGTGTATCACTGTGGAATTCACCGTACCACTGTGTGAGTCCACTGTACCACGTTGCAATCTTCACGTGAAGTAAGTCTAGGGGTCAGTGTGAATAGCCTGAACATCCACTATTTTTCAGAGCTCGTTGTCTGTTTCTCTGGGCTAGTAATCGAAGAATCTCATTATTGATAAAAAATGCAAACAGAACATAGAACCTATTCTTTAATTCGATTAAAAAACAAAAATCAAACTACACAGCACAATCACAATCGGAAAGCAGGTCGAAATGACATGGCAATCAAATGTTGGGGCACTTAAAAGAATGACACATGTGTAACTATAACCAACAGGGATAAACATGGTAAAAATCATGAGTTCTACTGGGCCTGCACATCACACGTCTCTCTAACACTTTCACAATATCACACTACAGCATGAGTGTGGGAGGGTGCGGACAGGACACGACTCACCCTCTTTTAGAATGCGGGACAGGGCATTCGATTTTTTTTAATAGTGTGCGAGACACCATAAATCAGATTACACAATCTTTGGCCCGTGTACATGTTTAGTATAAAAGAAGGGGATATTTGGGAATACACAACGAGGGTCCACTCTTAGCAGATACCCATCATGGACATTCCCTCGGTAGCCGGATGACAATTGAGTGAATCTCAGTTGTCTGGTCCCAAGCTTGCAATAATGAAGCAAAAGGCACAGGCAAAGATTCGTAGGGGACACAGTATCAGTATCTACGCAAGACCGGCCTCTTCAGCCTATGGAGGAGGTCCTGCAGGTCCCCACGCGGATGGGTGCATGCTTACGCTATACCCACCTTCATGGTTGCCATCTCTGTACCCCTATGAGTCATGGACCATAGACACAGACCTCCAGTTAAACCGTCTCAGGGCCTTGCTGCTACGCAGGCTCCTGTCCCTCTGGTAACTCTATATGTGTCCGGGGATGGATTTGATTGAGTTAACTACGTCTGTGGCTCCAGTGCCACCCTGCCACACCTGGCCTTGGGATTTTTGGGGCCCTAGGCCAGATATGATTTAGGACCTCCTGTTCAGTGCAAATTTAAATGGTTTTGCCTATTTTATGCCAACTTTGACATCTTTTGACGTGGGGTAGGAACCTTTTTGGCCGTTCCACTACATAGAATAAGTAAATATCGAGAAAAAATGATTTCCACTTTTTGATCCCGGTGCAGGGATTGGAAGTTGATCATATTCAAGGAAAAGCTTCTCTGTGCTGAGTGAACAGTACAATATTACGCTTTCTTCTGGTGGGAGAGGGGAGAACATTGATTTGTTTTTTATCAAAACTTCAAGTTTTCAGTAGATACAACAATACAGTGTCATTATATTTTCGTGCAGTTATCCCAACTGAACCTGCAGCTTACAGAAATGCTATCGAAAAAGTCAGTTGCTAAATATTTTCTGGTATCTTCTATAAAAGCATCGATTGTCAAGTTAATGCCGCCCAAATTTCTCATGAGTTTTTCTGTTATCCCATTCCCTCCCCCTAAGAAAAAATAAAAAAATAAATGGAACAAACATAATACAGAGCATACACAGGTGGTTTGAGCATGTGAAAGGTGTGATGCACTTAGTCAAGGCTTGCAGCTAATCATCATTAGGTCATCTTATAGTGTCGTCCCCTGGGCTTTGATTTGTATGGTGGTACGACGAAAGCATCTGGGGCGAAAACACATGGCCTTTACTGTTATTCGAAGGACGCTCAACAATTTGTATCCAAGTCTGTTTCCTTTACATGTGTATAAATATCGTCCAGGTGTCATGTCTATTAAACATTTGCATTTCATAAATCGAAGAACCAGCAATAGCCACTAGGTGTCGCACGTTCTCCATCAAAGACGTACGCCTTCTTGTTCTAGCGGCGGATCACGTGAAAGAGACAGCAACAAACCGACGATGCCCGCTACGAGACCTGCTATAACAGCAAACGAAACAGCTGCCAGCACTGGAAATTTGATCTGTCCTCTACACACTTTTCAGATATCAATTCATGGATGCCTCGTCAGGAATAGCACGGGCTATATAAATGCAATTACAATATATGGCTCTCTTTTTTTCACTGGCATAGCTTGACATACATCAAATCACTATAGTTCAAATATGTTCATTCTAGTTGTAAAGAGTCACTGATGCATTTCTAAACTAACATGACTTGGGCTACATGTGAAAGCCCAAAGCCCTCCTCCAGTAGGTGGGGCCCGCTCTGGACTCAGTCGGTGAGTACATTCACTGTTGTAAGTATATGTGCAGAGCGTCCTATATCACCCAGTCACCGAATGCCCTGTGACACTGCACCCGCCCCATGTGCCAACAACCTCCCCCACCCCCACACACCAGTAGGCACTCACCACAGCCGTTGCCGGATGCACAGTATGAAAAAGGAACAATCAGGCTCTGCTTAATTTGATCACTCCATCACTTTTTTTGTGATTTTATAGTGGTATCAACCTCACCCTTTTTAAAAATCAAATGCCATCAATGCCCATTTTAATGTATTTATGTTATGTTATGTTATGGTTATTTGTTGTGCGCACAGCTACTCCAGCCAAGGAGCGTCCTGGCGCATAGACAAGGAGGAACATAACATAACAGGGAAAAAGACAAGGACTAAAGAGACTAAAAGGGGGCGGCTAAAACAGATGGGTTTTTATTGCTTTCCGGAAGGTCAAAAGGTCCTCCAGCAGACAAATCTATTACATTTTACAACTTTTAATTGGAATTCTTTGATACTGTATTGCACATGCACTTTACTTTTGGAATTTATATGTATGAATTGTGATGTTTTTCTTACTTGTGCTTTTATAGTCATATTGGCCGAAATAAGGAATTCTTGAATTGAATTGAAAAAAGAACAATTGTTTGACAGAATGCTGAACAATGTCATACATTCACACCAGTACAGAGATCTGGGCCTAAATTCATTGTTGTTGTACTCCCCATACCATACCAGTTTGGACCCAGCCAGGCCAGGGAGGACCTGGCTTGGAAGTTCGATCTGGACTGTTCCCATGAGGCTCAGGGTCACGACTGATTTGCATATGGCAAGGTCTAAACTGGGGTGGCCTGTTGAGCAAAAGAATGATGGATTTAACCCAGATCTCTTGACTGGGGGGTGAATGTTTTAATGTGTTCTGCATTCCGTCCATCTATTGTGTGTCTTTTGCTTCCTCACCCTAAGTGCGCCGGGTATGCCCAGACTGGGCCCCGGGCTCACTGTGCCACTGGAATCAAGCTATTCTGGCTGAAGAGGGCTGAAACCCCGAAAGTGGTCCTAGGATGCCTGTTTCCGGTCCAGGGAGGCTGGCTTGGCATAAACTGGGGTGCATGGTGAGCAAAAGAATTATGGATTTAACCCAGATCTCTTGACTTGGGCTGAATGTTTTGATTTGTTCTGCATTTGCTCCGCCTATTGCGTTGCACAGAACGGGCGGGGGTAGATCCTATGGGGATGGGTACTTACCGCAGCACGAGCTTGGCTCTAGATCCTTCTGCTTTTCTCCATTAGTCCCGCCAGCAGCTGACCGGTCACAGACTTGTTGCTCCATCCATTGTTTACACGGTAAAATAACAGTAGGGACACTGCTTCCTTCTGGTGCTCTGCAAGGGCTCTGAAGAGGTCCCTGGCGCCCCAATGGGGGTATCTCTGATCCCCAGTTAGATGTTGCAATGTAAAGACAGTGTCTCGTGCTCTGCTCTCGAACTGTGCAAGGGGCATCAAGAGGAGGCGGAAAGCCTCAAACAAGTAACTCTGCCCCGTGGGGTCTCCCCCTCCCTGCCCCTCCCTGCCCCGTGGGGTCCCCTCCTCCCTGCCCCGCGGGGTCTCCCCCGACCCTGCCCCGCGGGGTCCCCTCCTCCTTGCCCCACAGGGTCTCCCCCTCCCTGCCCCGCGGGGACCCATCCCCCCTTCCCCGCGGGGTCCCCTCCTCCCTGCATCGCAGGGTCACCTCCCTGACAAGAGTCGCCCCCTTCCTGCCCCGCGGCGTCGCCTCTCTGCCCCACGGTGTCTCCCCCCTGCCTCGTGGGTAGAATCGTAACGTCTGAGGACAGTCTGTCCTTCCATCCAGAAAGGGGAATGGCCTCTCACCAGACTCTGCGAGGCCACAGACGCGTCCCCTGGACTTGCGGTGTCCCCTCCCTGCCCCACGGACACAGGGCTTGAACTCGGGGGTTCTCCCTGGTGGTCCACGAGCCCCTGGACGGCCCCATCCCAAGTCCTGAGGGCATATTTCTTTGCAATCAAGAGCGCGTCGAGTTCCCTCGAGAGGCGCTGGGCTACCCGAGCCGCCTCATTCTTCCCCGCGGGGTCTGTTCCCCGCTCTTCATTGCTTTCACGGTGAGATCTCATCAAGGAGGCCGCTTTGCTCAAGTGCCCTGCGAGGGTCGTCAAGAGGCGGCGGGCCTCGTAGAGCGCCCCGTGCCCCAGGCTTGCTCCGCACAGACTCGAGGCGCAGCCGTGCGCGGCGCTCGCCAGCTGCAGGGCTCCCGTCAGGATGCGCCGGGAGGCCTCGGGCGTGTGACCCTCGGCGTCTGGGCTCTGGAGAGTCTGCTCTGCAGCTGTCAAGGCCTCAGTAACTCGGGTCAAGAGGCGCGGGACGGGATCAACCAGGTCACCTGGAGTCCGCTTTTCTCTAAAGAGCTCGTGGGGCGTCAACTGTGTGAACTGCATCATGTTAAGAAAGGAAACACACAGGACGTCTAGGGTACCCCGCCACTCGCACACGCGGCAAGACTCCCAGACAGATTCTAGTGCTTCTCTCAAGAGCTCCTCCAGAGCTTCCAGGAGGCGCTCGACGGCCTCAGACGTGTCACCCGAGGTTGCCCGGTAAACGCTCAGGAGAAGCACTTCTTTGCTCTCTGGTAGCGCTGCAAAGCGCTCCAGGAGACGCCGGGTGAGCGCAACTCGAGCACTGCGGGCAGAATCTTTCGCTGTTGATAACAGGTCTCCGAGGTCCATCAAGGGACACTTCAGGGCCACAGAGCTCTCTCCGCGTTCCTCGTAATCTCCACTCTCACGAATGCCGTACATAGAGTCTCCTCCCAACAGTGCCCAGTCCTCTCTACAGTCCATGCTGCCACGAGTCTGTCCGCATACCCTCCCCTCCACGCGACCTTCTCTCAACACTTTACTACCTTCTCTCCTTTCTATACCGCGCACTCTCCTCCTCACACTCTTCTACTCTGCGCCCAGCTCACTCTCTTCTACTCTCCGCCCTGCTCACTCTCTCCTCTCCGCCCTGCTTACTCTCCTCTCCGTCCTCCTCACTCTCTCCTCTTCGCCCTGCTCACTCTCTTCTCTTCTCTCCGCCCTGCTCACTCTCTTCTCTCCCCTCCGTCCTGCCCACTCTCTTCTCTCCTCTCTCCTCTCCGCTCACTCTGCCCGGCGCTCCCTCTCTCCCGCGCTCTGTCGTTGGTTCGACGGTTTTACTATAACTGCTGCGAGCGCACTTCTCTCGAGCCTGAGGCGGCGCGGGCTCTGATTGGCTGGCAGCCCGCTTCCTCCCATTGGTTGCAGATACAGGTGCGAGGAGTCGCGGGGTTGTAAAGATGTATTGACTTGCAAATGTGGACCACGTGGCTTCTGCCAGTGGAAAAGGGCAGCTCAAAAGGAAGGACCAAGAAGCATTCTGTTGTAATCTTGTACGCACTGTGGCGACGCTCCTCGCGCCACAGTGGAATGTTGTGATCCAGGGATTCTATCCTGAGAGGCACACGCTGTCGAATCAGTTGGCAGTTGCTGGCTGAATGACAGAGGGTGCGCTGACGCAGTGTTGCTGTGTCTAAAAAAGCCTTCCCGCAACAAGAACAATCCACACATGAAAGTTTTTTTAGCATAAAAGGTCACTTTATTTAAGACAGGTAAACAGTATAGCCATACAACATTGTACATTAAAACATTTTTTATGCATAACCTTTAAATATGTGGTAAACATGTGGTTTGCATACACTGCTCCTGTACCCACCGTTGCGGGGTACAACCCAACCGGGAAACAAAGATGCGGAGACGATGGAGAGGTGCACTACGCAGGTATCCAAGATTAAAGAATGAAGCCAAATCAGTTCCTTCTTGGAAAATAGTCTTTAATCATATGAATCCAAATTCATAGATAAAAAGCAACAGCCAACGCGTTTCGTTCGTGAAAGAACTTCGTCAGGGCAAAGTTTGTGTTTGCTGAAAGTCTCACTGTGTAGTTGTTACAAAAGGGGGGTTATTTACCCATGCAGTCGCGGGGACCTGGGCGATTAAGTAGTAAGTGTAAAGAAGGGTAATATAATGTGGACATTCAACGGACACATGCACAATTGCAATTGATCAGGGGCATGTGCCGGAGGTCTAAGAAGAAAAGGCCGTCGACGTTTCGACCCCTAGCCGTAGGCTATGTCAAATCCTTATACGGGGTCTTCATCAGGACGTGTGTAGAAGAAGGGAGGGGGATAACAGGGGCAATTCTTTCTCTAAGTTGGATTAGAGAACTTCAGCGGCAATTATATTGGACCCTCGGGTCAGGGGCTGGACCAGTAGTTTAAAAGATGCCACAGTACCCGGATCACATTGGCAAAGGTTCTGCACTGACAAAGATATACACGTGAGAGTTCCGTGTATAGCGGGTAGAGGTGAATAAATCAAGCACACGATACTGGGGTTTGCAAAGTCGTCAGGGTGATTAATTCCAAGAGAAGGTTCAAGGCCACATCTGAATTATTTTGACGGCCTTTTCTTCTTAGACCTCCGGCACATGCCCCTGATCAATTGCAATTGTGCATGTGTCCGTTGAATGTCCACATTATATTAGCTTTCAAGTGGATGCCCAAAATTTTGGTTTGTTGTATTAGAATTGTTTTGATTTTGAATTGCAATCTGTTACAATTTATGAACTTTTATGATTGTGTGTATTTCTTCCTGACTTGACACTGCCCTGAGCACTTCCCTTCCCTTTCCTTTTCTCCCCTTCTGGGGCTCTTAATTAGATATGAACTTTTATATTGATTATAAATCAGTATTGTAAATAAAGGACAATACTTGTCATTAATTTGATTCCTATCTCCTGTGTAATGGTTATGTTAGTCAATGCTAGTGCGTGTTACACATGACACTTCCTCCTTGTGGGGACCCTTCTTTACACTTATCACTGTGTAGTTGAACTCAAAGGTTTGAAGGAGAAATGTTCCTATGTTGGCGAAAATGAACCGTAAGCCACCATGATAAGGGCCAAACCAAAGCACTTTAGAACCGACAATAACGGGCGCTCACCGAATACTCAATGAAGCCTTTGAACCCTTAACCTGTTTCCGCCTCATGTTGTACGTTATAACATGATTTGGGCGACAAGGGGTTCTTTAGTCAGCAGGCGACACAGCGTACAGTGAGGAATTGGCGTGTGGAGGAGATCGAAGTTTCAGTAAGGCGAGACATCACCTGGTGTGACTGACCGTGAGTCACCAGTTCGGAGCGAATGTGTCGTAATTGGCCCGGCCGCGTTAGCGATTAGCTGAACCTACACGTTGTCCTCCTTAACTTGGCTACATACGATAACGCCATTTTGAATGTTGTAGCGGCCATCTTAGACCATGAGTGGCCTCGTGGCCGACGTGCCCTTTAGTCCGTTGTCCGTTCACTGACCATTCTCGTCTGCCCAGCAACAGGCTATTTTTAGTACTGGTCAAGCCACACATGCGCAGTTCTCACTGACCCGTAAACCTTCAGGAATGTGCACCAAACTGACCAGTGAGTTGTGCCCCCTCCAATGAGCTGGCAGTATTCCAAAACATGACCATATATGTCTCTAAAAGCGTGCCTTAACTTGTGTCGTCTAACTTTTTGTTACCCCAAAACTGTATATAAACGGGGGTCGCACCGATGTTTGGTGTGATACCTCTTGCATTACCGAAGGGTGCTGTTTGAGTGTACCACCACCCCATGGGGTCTTAATAAACTTGTTCTTTGACTTTTACAGTTTCCGTGCCAACAGTTCTTGAGTGTAAGTGGGTTATTTCCGGAGCGTGTAGGCCTTGGGAACCCCGAATTACTTCAATTGGCGACCACGAAGGGACTCATCGGCGACTCGGATGCCCGAAGGAGAGGTCGTGACGAAGGCTTGGAAACTCGCCATGGATGCGCACTGCCACGAGTGACCCGAGTCTTGGCTGCCACGGTGTCTCTTCCTTTCCTTCCGATCTGACCTTCCAGGTGGCGCCGGTCTCCAACTGAGTTTTCGAGTGTCTGCGCTGCTGAGAAAGTGCCGTTTGGCTGATTTGGCTTACAAGACCTTGGCAGTTGGAACCTGGACAATTGAGAAGTTGGGTAAGAATTGTGTTCGGTAAGGTAGTCTTCGGACGCTTACTGAAGTCCTATGATTTGTGTTCGGTAAGGTAGTCTTCGGACGCTTACTGAAGTCCTATGATTTGTGTTCGGTAAGGTAGTCTTCGGACGCTTACTGAAGTCCTACGATTTGTGATCGGCAAGGCAGTTCTTGGACGCTTGTCGAAACCCTAGGGTCTATGTTTTGACTTGAGTTAGCTAACATTGTGAATTTGTGATCTTTGAACTTATATGTGTAGTGCACTTCACATAGGCAGGCATGTAGAGATGTTTCTCTAACTTTGTTTTTTTCCTTTGAGCGGCACAACCGTGCGAAGAATTGTAAGTGCCATTTTGTCCAGTGTCACGTTTTCGTGATACTTTTTGAACATGCCTGTTTTCAGTACGCTTCGAGGAATGTGTTGTTTTGGAGAAGGTACCTCAATTAGGTTAGCAGAATCACAGCCGGCTCCCCCAGAGGGAACACCAAATAGGGAGATGTATATTAAATTCGGCCTTCCCCCTATTATGTATAGTAAATGATGGCATAAATATACTAAGGTCGATTCTGAATTGCAGTGGCCTCTACACGGGTCCTACGATTTGAGTAAAATACAATTTGTAGAGCAATGTTTGTTTCAGCGAAGGTCTAGACAGAATATGTTTGATTGTGTGCGAATGTGGGAGAAAGCGGCGCGTGAGCGAATGAAGCGTGAGGTTGCCTTGGCGGACAAAGAGCAGCGCAAGGCTGCTCGGGATAAGGCTTTACAGCTTGAGGAAAAGGAGGCTCAGGAAAAGAAAGAAAGGGAGGAACGGGAACGTAAATTGCAAACGACTGGTCAATTTCCAATTCGCCGACCACTTTATCCTGTCCTTAATAATGAAATCGATGATTTTTCTTTGTTAGATCGGTCACCACCTCCGTACGCCTCGCCGACGGCTCCGGTTGCGGATTCCGGGGATGATGATCAGGATCAGTTGACCCAGAAGGGGGTATCAGCTCTCAGGTTTACCGCGGAGCGGTCCGCTCATTTACGTAGTTGGGCTCGTAAAGTAAATAAGAATTGTGTTACTCAGGAACAGTTGTTAGCGGAAAAGAAAGGGTGGTCGGACCTTGAGTTAATGTATTTTCTGTCCAGTCTGGCGGATGAGGTTGTAAGTGCATATCGTAATCTGTCTGATACCTTAGAGTCTAAAGCGGTGTCAGCGTACCGTGAGAATTTGGCTAAAGGTGATTTTGATTTTTCAGATGTTGATGATCTATTCAAGCAATTGGTCCAGCTGCGGGATGAGACCACACAATTAAAGGATGAACGGAAAAGGAGGCAAAAGGAGTCCGAATCGAAGAATAACGGGCAGGCTAAGGAGTGTTCCCTCCGTGGTTCAGATAAGAGCTCTGCGTTGCATGTTATGCCTATGCGTGAAGCCGCGCCTTTGTATGTCCCACCAAAAGGGGAAGGTACGGATGATGATAAAACATCGAAGGATGCAAAGGGGTATTTTGTGTATAATTGGGTATATACGCCATGGAATAGAGCAGATGTTATGGCATTGAAAAATTCTTTACCTGATCTTCGGAAAAATCCGGCGGCATTTTATGAGGGGGTGGAAGGGGCTATTTCGTCCTGTGTGATGACTCTTGTGGATATAGATTTGTTCTTTGGATTGATTTTACCACCTGATATGTGGAGGCAAATTCGGAAAACTAATGATGAAGTGACATTGGGGGGAACATGGAAAGAAATAAATGCTGCAGATCTGGACAGGGAACCAGCATGTAAGCCTTGTCAGTTAATTTTAGATCTTCCGGCAGCTATCTTGAATAAATTAAAAACGCTTGTTCCCTCCAAAAAGATTGATTGGACTATGTTAACGTCGTGTAAGCAGAAACCCGATGAAACGGTCTCAGATTTCTTTACACGCTTCGAGGAGGCGTTTCATGATTACAGTGGTCAATCTTTAACTGACGATACGGGTCGACATTTGTTTGTAGATAAGTATGTAGCTAATCTCCTACCGGAGATTGCAAAGCGATTGAAGTCGAGTGAGAGTTCCTGGGCCACGGCGACCCCTGCGTCCTTGTTAACTATGGCTCAGTATTATGAGCGGCAGGAAGTGGAGGCTAAAGAAAGTGTAGAGAAGAAAGCGAAGGAGTTGAAAACGAAGGTGATGTTGGCGCAGGTTCGGGGAACACAGGGTAGAGGATACGACAGAGGTAGACGGGGTGGAGGAAACGCATCATATGGTCGTACGGACATTGCGGAGGATCAGTGCGCTTATTGTAAGGAGTTTGGGCATTGGGCCGATGATTGTCCGGTACTTCGTGACCAGCGTAGTCAGCGTGGTCGAGGCAGTGGAAGGTCAAGAGGAGGTTATACTGGAACGAGAGGTGGCGGAGGTGATCGAAGAGATGTTGAGGAAAGGGGCCGTGGCCGGGATGAACGAAATACGTTTGATAGGCGGAATCAATATCAGATCTTGGAAGGAGAGAATGTGGAACACCAGGATTATGTGCATGCATAGGATTGCGCGGGATGGGGTAAGGAATCAGTTGAAGTGCCGGTAGATCAGGAAGGACCATATGTAACAGCGGGTATTTTGGGTTCTACTGATCAATTCCTAGTTGATACAGGGGCTACTCGTAGCGCTCTGTCGAAAAGATTGGTTCCAAGGGCTCCCCTGTCTGGCGACATGATTACGTGTGTAGGGTTTGATGGCACACCCTCCCCCAGCCCATTGTCCAAGCCACTTGCACTGTGTATTGACAAATACTTTAGTTTTGGCCAATTTTTGTTATCGCCCTATACCCCCGACAATATCCTGGGTATTGATTTGCTTAAATATTTTCGAGCTACAATACGTTGCGCTCCAGAGGGAGTGCGGGTTATCCTGAATGACAATTACCCCGACCCTGACAGATTTTATGCCATTTTAAACATCCCTGCTTTAGCCTCTCTACCGCACACGTTGTGGGCGACCTCAGATACGGATGTGGGAGAGATGCGTATTCCACCAATACACATTACTGTTAAGGAGGGGGCCCCTCTACCGCGAGTGCCTCAGTACAAGATTTCGAAGGAAGGTGAAATTGCATTGACACATATTGTTCAGGATTTGATTTCTGCAGGGGTGGTGGAGGAGGTTCCTTATAATGTTTGTAACAGCCCTATTCTACCAATTCTTAAGAGAGACTCAGATGGCAAGATCTATCGATTTATTATTGATTTGCGTGAGATAAACAAAATTGTCATTCCCCAGTACCCGGTGGTGTCGGATATCACGACTTTGCTCACCTTGGTTCCACCGACAGCCACCACCTTCAGCGTTATTGACTTAAAGAATGCGTTCTTTTCTATTCCTGTTCACCCTGATAGCAGATATCTGTTCGGTTTTACACTCAATAATAAATCATATAGATTTTGTCGTGTTCCCCAGGGATATACTGAAAGCCCTAGCATATACAGTCAGGCTTTGAAAAGGCAACTAGATTCCTTCCAATTGCAGTCTGGCGTTGCGCTCATTCAGTACGTGGATGACCTTCTGCTTGCTGCTGACTCCTATGAACAATGTGAACAGAGTACACTTGCGTTGCTTTCCTTTTTAGCGCAGCACAATCACAAAGTTTCCAAGAAAAAGCTTCAGTATTGCAGACCCCAGGTGACCTACCTCGGTCATCTGTTGTCTAAGGAGGGGCGTGCATTAACATCTGATCGAATTCAAGCAATTTTGGACACACCAGTCCCCCGCACGCAAAGAGATGTGCGTGCCTTCATAGGATTAACGTCCTTTTGTAGGCAATGGATCATGGGTTTTTCACATATCATAAAACCCTTGTTAGCATTACTGTCCAAAGCTACACCGATGCCTCTTGAGTGGACAGATGAATGTCAGAAAGCTTTTGAGCAGTTGAGGCAGGCCCTTTGTTCCGCACCCGTGTTAGGTACACCAGACTACACGAAACTTTTCACATTGTACGTGCACGAGAATGATGGGTGCGCGTTGTCAGTGTTAGTGCAATTACACGGGGATAAGCAGAGACCATGTGCATACTTCTCTGCTATTTTGGATCCTGTAGCACGAGGGTTACCTGGGTGTTTTCGAGCGGTAGCAGCAACAGCCATAGCTATACGGCAGAGTGAGGGCATAGTGTTATCACACAAATTGTTGGTGTTAGTCCCCCATGCAGTGGATGCCCTGCTAAACCAAACAAAGACTCAATACCTCACGAGTGCACGGCTAACAGGATACGAACTAACACTCTTAGCGCCACACATTACACTGAAAAGATGTGCTACTTTGAACCCTGCCACTTTATTGCCCTATCCGGTCGAGGAGGGTCAGGAAGAAAAACATCATGATTGTGTTTTCCTGACCGAGGAACAGACAAAGGGTCGTATCGACTTGCAGGATGTGCCACTTCCAGATGTGGATGGGGAACTGTGGGTAGATGGATCGTGTTTAAGGCTGCCAGATGGTACGACTTCTGCAGCATATGCGATCACGACACTTAAGACTGTGGTAGAAACAGCTAGGATACCACAAAAATCGGCTCAGGCGGCGGAGCTGATAGCTTTAACAAGAGCCTGCGAATTGAGTGCCGGATTATGTGTGAACATATACACGGACAGCCGGTACGCCTTCGGAGTGGCCCATGACTTCGGGCTGCTTTGGAGGGAACGCGGGTTTCTGACATCACACGGAGAGCACATTATGCACGGAGAGTTAGTGCGTGATCTCCTAAATGCGTTGCTTTGCCCTAAGAAAGTAGCGATAGTGAAGTGTAGTGCCCACAAAAAGATTACGGATAAGGTGGGTCAAGGAAATGCCTTTGCAGACAGTATAGCAAGGCAAACGGCTATGTCTCGAATTAGCTCCCCCATGTACGTGGTACAATCACAGGCTGAGCGATGGAGTGATGCTAGAGCAGAAATACGGGATATTCAAAAATCAGCTACAGACTCTGAACTTGCGGCTTGGGCAGCAGATGGGGTACTAGATGACGAGGGTTGTTGGAGAAGCAAAGACATGGAGAAGTGGAAATTGCCTGCGGCTTACTTACAGGCGATGGTCCAGATGACGCATGGACTGGCTCATGTCGGGGCTCTTGCAATCACTCGTCTTTTAACACGAGTTTGGGAACACCCCGAGATTGCTAATACTGCAAAGAGAGTAGTGCAGACCTGCCTGGTATGTTTGCAACACAATCCTGGAAAGGGGACCCATACTCCGAAAGGAGGGTTCGTTCCGCCTTCAGCACCGTTTGAGGTGCTTCAAATGGATTACATCCAACTCGAGCGCTGCAATAACCTGAAGTACGTCTTAGTGGTGGTGTGTGCTTTTAGCAAGTGGGTTGAGGCCTACCCCACGAAAGACAATACGGCTTTGACAACAGCTAAGGTGTTGCTTAAGGAATTCTTTCCTCGCTTTGGAGTTTGCAAATTTCTGTGGAGCGATAATGGGCCCCATTTTGTTGGAAAGATTGTGGAGTATGTACTGAAGGGATTGGGGATTCAGCAGAAATTCCACGCTGTATTCCACCCTCAGTCAGCAGGTTTGGTCGAGCGGTACAATGCCACGTTGAAGCTTAAGCTGGCCAAAATTGTGGCGTCTACATCGTTGAAGTGGCCAGACGCTTTGCCGCTAGCGCTACTATCTCTTAGATCAGTACCCCACTCAAGAACTGGACTTACGCCATATGAGGTGGTGTTCGGTCGCCCTATGAACATCTGGGGGGTGCCCAAGCCGCGATTAATACATGATGTGCCTTGTGTTATGATGAATGATTATTTGGCACGATTAACAAATGATTTGCTCTCTATTCATCAACAGGTTCGAGAAGCGCTCCCTGACAACTCTACTGGAGAAGGCCATGATCTTCGTCCTGGGGACCATGTGATGGTTCGCTCGTTTGAAAGAGCAAGCAGCCTAGAGCCCAGGTGGAAGGGCCCCGAGCAGGTCCTACTTGTAACCCGAACCGCTGTACGTGTGACCAACAGGAAGCGGTGGGTGCATTCGACACATTGTCGCCGAGTCTCTCCGGACCTGGTGACTCCTGTTGTGTTGACTGATTACAAGGAGATCTTGGAGAAAGAAAAGAGCCCAGCTGTGACGTCGGCCGAATTGGAGGGAGCCTTCCCGGACCAATCTGTCACCGGAAGAGAGCGCTACGATCTACGTCCACGATAAGAAGATTTTTCCCTTTGTTTTTTGATGACTGGTTGGTTACCGCTCCAGGTTTGTGAAACGGAAACCGGGAATTCCAAGGGGGGGGGATCAGTTCTGCCAGAGTAGCGACACCCGTCTTGGCCCGGAGAAGAAAACAACGGCTACCTCGGAGTTCAGCACCGCATTTTTCTTTTTTAGGTATACACGCATGTGTATCTGAGACTTTGTGACAATTTGTAATTAACTTGTACCATCTGAGACTTTGCACGAACATTCCTGAACTATGGCATCAACGGCATCTCGTGATAAGAAAATATTGGGTGCCTTTCTTTTTGTTCTGACTATTGTGGTGATAGCTGTTATAGCTTGGGTAGTCGAACTTGTGGTGCCTGTACGTGAACATTTGCTGCCGACTACCCCGGCACCGTCTGAACATTTTCACTTTACATTGCCTTTTCATGAAGAACGCCATCGCCAAACGTACTTAAATAACAGCTTCATACAGATCCTTCACCACACACACAATATGACCAATACTTCGAATTGCTGGGTGTGTGGGATGTTGCCTGGGCACCAGAAGAGAGGGGGCACCCCACTTATTCCACTCCCGTTTTCACATAATGGGTCATGCAACGCTTGGTACACCCTCCTTTTTACTCTGAGATGGCCAACCAAAGGGGGGGTGCTGTTTCGCTTGAATAAAGTATGTTCTCATGACAAGGATGGGTTTCCCCAGGTTGAGGGCACTCGTTTCGAATGGGAGGAATATAGACCTGATAATATAACTGCTCCACGTGTATACAGCAATCAGCGAAACGTTAATGTATCTAGTGCCCATGTCATAAATGTTATTGCTACAAAAGCCGATCTATGTATTAGAAATAAGGGTTCAATTGCGGTGGGGAAAAGTGAATGTAACATTACTTTTACGTTTGATAGCCCGAATGGCATTTCGTTTGTTGCATCACGAAACACATACTTTATTTGCGGAACGAAGGGATACCATCAGCTTCCAGTGGGATGGTTGGGCACGTGCTATGTATCATTTGTGTTACCCCCTGTATTCATTGCTCCCCCGATGTACCACAATGATTATACATTGTATCATGATTTCGTCTTGAATTGAGTTAAACGAACTGTTGCCCTGGAGGATATCGACCAAACTGATACTGCATTACAACAGTATGTGGACTTTAATTTGGGACTATTCTCCTTCGTGGGGGCTGCACTGAACAGCCGGAAAATCAGACGGCTGACACGCGTTGTTGAGGCTGTTGCAAATGACACTGCTATTGCTCTGGGGAATATTACTGAAGAATTACAGATTTCCAGAATTGTCACCCTCCAAAACAGAATGGTGTTAGACGTTGTTTTGGCTGATCGTGGGGGGGCATGTAGAATCATCGGAAGCAGTTGTTGTGTATATGTCCCAGACAATTCTCCATCCGTGTATGATGCAATATCCAAATTACATAAGATCGCTGCTGAAATACACCCGGACAATGGAACTTGGACACTTTCGGGATGGTTTTGGTCCATGATTGCAACTTGGGGCTGGAAACTGTTGACAATTCTTTGTATACTTGTGGGAGCAATGTTTTTTATATGCTTATGTATTCAATGTGGCCCAGCCTTATGTTCAATGTGTTTATCAGCTTGTTTATCATCAAAGCGAGCACTTGCCCATGACAAAATGATGCTGCACAAAGAGGTGGCACAAATTATGTTGATAGACATCGAGGACGAATATCCTGATTATGTTCATTATGAGGTAGATTCAGCTAAACGCTAAAAGGGTCGTCTGTCGTAATTGGCCCGGCCGCGTTAGCGATTAGCTGAACCTACACGTTGTCCTCCTTAACTTGGCTACATACGATAACGCCATTTTGAATGTTGTAGCGGCCATCTTAGACCATGAGCGGCCTCGTGGCCGACGTGCCCTTTAGTCCGTTGTCCGTTCACTGACCATTCTCGTCTGCCCAGCAACAGGCTATTTTTAGTACTGGTCAAGCCACACATGCGCAGTTCTCACTGACCCGTAAACCTTCAGGAATGTGCACCAAACTGACCAGTGAGTTGTGCCCCCTCCAATGAGCTGGCAGTATTCCAAAACATGACCATATATGTCTCTAAAAGCGTGCCTTAACTTGTGTCGTCTAACTTTTTGTTACCCCAAAACTGTATATAAACGGGGGTCGCACCGATGTTCGGTGTGATACCTCTTGCATTACCGAAGGGTGCTGTTTGAGTGTACCACCACCCCATGGGGTCTTAATAAACTTGTTCTTTGACTTTTACAGTTTCCGTGCCAACAGTTCTTGAGTGTAAGTGGGTTATTTCCGGAGCATGTAGGCCTTGGGAACCCCGAATTACTTCAAATGAGTGAGTTTTTATCATCTTCTCAAGTGAGTAATTGGCATTTCGCCTCCCGATAAATTCCAACAAGCTAGGAGACTAAACACACGTGATGAAGCCTGAAATTAGGCGCATTGTATTTTGGGAATGAACGTTTCCCATACAGTTATCACTGCATAGTAGCAGCAAAGAAGAGCGTGTGATTATTTCTGGAAATAAGTGTGAGGAAAGTGGTAGGCAGGCCTGCCAAGTATCACGCATCAGGTGTGACGCTAGCGCATTTCAGTGTGGTGATCCGCATCACCGCACTGAAATGCATTGTCACGCATTTCTGCCACTCTGGAATAGGCCACCGCTGCTCCCCGCAGACTTGCTGCAGGCACTGGGCATTACATTAATAGTTAATCGTATCTGCTCTCAGCTCTGGAGTCGAATGGCTGAGAGCGCTACAATATATTGTTACAAATTAAATCTGACTGGCAGCTGACTCGTGCTGGCAACATAATTATATTTCCAGCGCCGCACGGCTTTCAGACACACCACACGCACCAGACACAGAGTGACACTCACACTGCCAGTTACCGAGACCAGGGAGAGGGGCCTGCCCAGGCAGTTTCAGGAGTGGTTGCGCTAGAGCTGTGGCACACCAGGGGGCTCAATCTCCGGATATGACAGTAGTGTGTCATGTTCTGGGCTGGAGGAAGTGAGGTCAAAAGTGGCGGGGGACTCAAACTGAGAGTCGAGTCCTCCGCGAGCTGCCGCTGCATAATGTGCCGCAATTTAAATTCCATAAAACCCGGTAGAGTTGCCGGACCGAGCAATGAGTTCACCCATGACCAACAGGACAGATGGCCGCTCCCGCGCCGCAGTGCATCAGAGGCATCGCAGACATCGGTGGCGCAAAGTGCGGCCGGGCGGGGGACGAGTCAGTGAGTCACTCTGCTGGGAGAAGAAGAGTACATGATGCAGTTTGCTGTGCAGCTGCGGGTCCCTGTGAGGCTCACACCGCGGCCACCAGGGACGCAGTGACAGCAGCAGTATGAAGTCTGAGTGAGTGTTTACTTTGGTCAAATGTTCTGCGCTGCGCGCCAATGCGTGACGGATTACCAGCAGGCCCTCTCTGGTCTGAGACTCGGCCGGGCAAGAGGGGAGGTGGGGGTCCGTGACGACTTGCATCATCATTCCTTCAGAGGCCCCCTGTCCGCTGTCATCAGTTGTAAAATGATGGCTTCACAGTGCGGAGCGCATCACGCATTGATCTGATAATTGAGACACAGTATCTGCAGGAGCAGGCCTGCTCTGTCTCGTCATCCTTCAGAATTACATCTGCAAGAGATCTCAGATTTCATTTAATTCTGCAGACCGTAATCTCAGCAGGCCGCATGGCTGCTCTGTCTTGTCATCCTTTGGTACCAGAGTACTTCACTTGAGGCAGAGATATTATCTTTAGACTACGTGTGCCAGTGCATGTTTTGCCACTAGTGTCCTTCCATTTCTGGTGCTCTGCAGCAGATTCAACAATTTCTTTGAGTTTCTTGTTGCACAAATAGCTGTAATTTCTGATATTTATAAGTTTCCCTAGTTCTTCATTCCATGATTTTTGCTTGTGATAAAGTGTCACTCATAGTCGGTCGAATGTCACTCATAATTTCACAGACATTTTAAAAATGTCACACATAGCAATCTAAAACCTTGGCAGCTATGGGTAGGCGAACGTCTGCGTAAACGTATCTAGTGTCAGTTGTGTGAAACTGACAGATATCTCACAAATGTGGCAGAAACTCGAGCACGTAGGAATTATATTGACGCGCTGAAGTCATTTTCTGTCAGACTTTGTTAGGCGATAAAGGAGAGGCACAGCACTGCAGAAAAGAGATCAATTGAAGCAAATTGACCTATTGAAGCTAATCTCTTGTCAGTCTTCTTGAGGCAATAAAGGAGCAGAACAGCGCCATAGGAATTGTGAGGCAAAACATCTATCAGCTGACTGAAATTGACACAGGTAGAAAGAAAACAAAGCGTGTCCGTGTCTAGTTTGCAATTTTGCCGTCAAGGAGAACAGGGCTGTGTAATATTCTGTGGTGAAACACTGCCATCGTGTGGTTTAAAGTGGTACATTAGTTAATTACTTTTTTTTTATTTCTGTAATTGTTTATTGTAGAAAAATATATATTTACATGGAGCATAACATATACATGGGTGGAGGAAGAGGGAAAAGAGAAAAGGGGTGAAAGAAAAAGAGAGAAAAAAAGAAAACGCCCGGGGGGGGGGGGGGGGGGGGGGGTTGCAATTTCGCTTCCAGCTTCCAGTCTTATTGGAGTTATTCCGATTGCCAGTCTTTCGAGTTCTACTTGTCATTGGGGTCCTCCGTCCCTTTGTCTTGCATGGTTGTCATCCTTGGTCCCATGCCCCGGGAGATAGAGAGAGAGAGAGAAGAAGAAGAGGAAGAAGAAGAAAGGGGCGTTGCAGGTTTCATTCCTGGTGTGTGCACAGAAACAGGCGAGGTGCACTGCATCTATAGGCTCTGTGCCTAGCTGCACCGCCTATGGTGGTTTGTGCGACGATAGGTAGTTGTCTAGGGACTCCCACATATTCGACTGCCTGTGTGTTTTGGGTGAGTGTGTCGCTGTGATATTGTCAGCCCCTCGTAGGAAGGTGACCCAATTGAGCCATGCTTTAGGCGTGGCTTTCCCTGTGTCTTTCCAATTGCTCAGAACTGTTTTGACTGCCGCTGTCAGTAGTAGGTCGATGAGGTCGCGGTCCTCTATAGTAGCGATTGAGGGGGATGTGAAACCCAGTGCCAGGCTGTGGAAGTCTAGGTGTATGGTGACCCCTGTGATATCGTTTATTAGTGTTCCAGAATTTCCTAACCTTGGAGCAATGGAAGAGTAGGTGTTCGAGGTCTCCCTTCCCATTGTCGCAATTCCAGCAGGAGTCGCTGTCGCGGATTCCCATGGATGCTAGGCGGGCTGGTGTCCAGTATGCCTTATGCACGAGCCAGATATTGGTCTGGTTTAGAGCTGCCGTAACCTTTTTCCTGGAAGTGGATCTCCATAGCTCGGATCTCTCGTCCTCACTTAGCACCCTACCCGCTAGTGTGCCCCAAAAATTCGTGACTTTGTCATTGAGTTTGGTGGTTTTGGGGCAGAGGGCCTTGTAAAGGTGTGCTACTTGGTGTCCTAGTATGTTAAGGTTGGTGGCGTTCCTTATTGCTACCTTGATCTTCAGAAAGTTGTACAGTTCTATGCTCTGTAGGTTGTGTTCTTCCTTAAGGGTGTCAAATGTTAAGTTTGTGCCTTGTTTCTGTAGGTTGCTGGCAGTGGAGATACCGTGTCTGTACCATGAATGCATGTTCAGAGTCTTATCCCTGTATTTTATTGTGGGGTTGTGCCAAATGGACTCGAATTGTTTTTTTTTAATGCTTGTTCCCATTAGTTTATCAACACTTAGGAGCGCTGTTTTTGTGTTCCTTAGGACGGGGTTGTCCTTGATTGCTGGGTGTCGGGTAGCGGTGAGAAGTGCGATGGGGTTCATCTCTTTTAGTAGTCCTCTCTCAAGTGTCAGCCACGCTGGGGTATATTCCGGTCTCTGGGTGAGCCAGTGGAGACCCTGTCTGGCTATGCACGCTTTTTGGAATCTTTTGAAATTGGTTATATTAAGGCCGCCTAGGTCTTTTGACAGTCTGAGCTTGTGTAGGCTTATTCTGGGCTTTTTCCCCCTCCACAGAAAGGTATTCAGCATTTTGTCTAGTCTCTTATGGAAGTCTTCTGTGTTTATTAGTGGCAGCATGTTCAGCATGTAATTAACCATTGGTGTGAGCATCATTTTGATCGCTTCCATTCTCCCCCACCACGTGGTGAATTTGGGAGACCATCCTTCTACTCTTTCCTTTATTTTCTGTAGAGTGGCTTGCTCATTGTGTTCTAGTGTGGCTCTTAGGTCTCTCTTGAAGAGAAGGCCTAAGTATTTGATAGGTTTCTGTTGCCATTTAAGGCCGGACGAGCCTAACGCCGTTTTTGTTGTATGGACGTTCAGCGGTTTACACTCGGATTTGTCCCTGTTTAATTTGTATCCTGAGACCTGGGCATATTGTTCTATCGTTTCCATCAGCTCTTTGATTGATCCCTCTGGGTCTTCGGTGATTATTAGCACGTCGTCTGCATATGCCACTAACTTAAAAGTTTCTCCCTCTACTGGTATCCCTGCTATGTCTTTGTTAGTTCTGATCATGTTTAGGAGTGGTTCTATCGCCAGCAGGAACAGGGCTGGCGATAGCGGGCACCCTTGTCTGGTCCTCCGTCCTAGGTGAAGTAGTTCTGATGTCCCTCCGTTTACTACCACTCGTACTTTTGGGTCGTTGTAGAGGGCCAGTACCATCTTCCTATAGTTGGGTCTGAGCCCAAATTTTACCATGCACTGGTCTAGGAATGGCCAGGACACCCTGTCAAACGCTTTCTCAGCGTCTAAGGCTATCATGACCGCTGCGTTGCTGCTCTTGGAGGAGTGGTTTATTATGTGGCATAGCAGCCTCGTGTTGTTGTGGGACATGCAGTTTTTAAGGTAGCCTACTTGGGAGCAGTGTATAAGCTTAGGTAGGTATGCGTTGAGTCTGGTTGCTAGTATTTTGGCATAGATTTTACAGTCTACGTTTATGAGTGAGATTGGTCTAAAGTTCTTTGCCTGGTTTGTGTCCTTGCCTTCCTTTGGTATTACTATTATGTTTGCTTCCGCCATTGACGGTGTCATGCGTCCATTCTGGACACACTTTGTGAAAACTTCTTTCATTGTTGGTCTGAGAATGTGTAGGTACTACTGGTAAAAGCAGGCCGTGAAGCCGTCTGGCCCTGGTGCCTTGTTGTCTTTGAGGCTCGCTGTGGCTCTCACTATTTCGTCCTCCGTTATGTTTAGGTCGAGGATGTCTCGTTCCTTATCTGATAGCGTCGGTGTGGATATGCGTTTTAGTAGTTCTTTGCCCCCATCTTCTTTTAGTGTTTCGTGCCTCGTGTAGAGTTCCTCGTAGAAGTCTCTGAAGACCTCCAGAATCTCTTTGTTTGCAGTCTGGGACTTGTTATGTCTGTCTTTGATGGCCTCTATCGAGTGCTGTTTCTGTTTCCCCTTAAGGTAGGATGCCAGGTTTTTCCCTGCTTTGTTTGCGGTGCATAGGTTAATAGCTTTGTATTTATTTATCCAGGTCCCTGCTCTTTCACTCAGTATTCTATTAAGTTCATACTTCCGTTTAGTTAGGCTGGTGAGGGTGTTCTTATCTTCTAAGTTGGCTATGTGGCCATTCTCTAGGTTTTTAATTTCTTTTTCTAGGTCGGCAATCTTTTTGTTTCTTTCTTTGTTCAGCCTGCCCTTGATTGTCATAACAGTCCCTCTGATGGTGGCTTTTAAGGCGTCCCATAGCAGCTCTCTGTCTATCTCAGGGTGTCGTTAATTGTCATGTACTCTTTTATTGCTGCCTCGATCTCTGCTTTCGCTGAGATGTTGGTCAGCAGATTGTCGTCAAAACGCCATCTACGAGTTGGCTTCTCATTGTGCTTCCCTGATAGGGTTAGGCTTATGTGCGAATGATCTGAGATGGTCCGAGGCCCAATTTCCGTGTGGTCTGTGAGGTGGGTGTGTGTTTCTGATATGAGGATGTAATCTATTCTGCTGTAGGAGTTGTGTGGGTTGGAGTAAAAAGTATATTCTCTTGCGTCTGGGTTTCGGAGGTGCCATGGGTCCTTCAGGCTAAGTTTGGAGCACAGGTTTTTCAGGATGTTCCCTTTGTGTGTTGCTTGGCTCGGTCTGTGCGGGTGCTTGTCAATCGCCGGGTCTAGAACCTGGTTCATATCACCAGCGACGACAAGAAGGTCGCCTAGTGGTAGAGTGTGTAGTTGTGCTCCTACCTTGTCCCAGAAGGGCCTATCGTCAGTGTTTGGGCCGTAGATGTTGGCCACATGAATGGTTTCCCCGGCCCTTCTTAGGCTAGTCACTAGAGTTCTACCCTCGGTGTCTGCCTTTGAGTTCACCACTGTTAGCTTGGAGTTCTTGCTAGTTAGTGTCACCACCCCATGTTTCTTGTTCTGTGCTGCTGACCCTCTAACTTCGCCTATCCAGCTGGATTTGAGGCGCTCTATGTCTTCAGCTTCTAGTCTTGTCTCTTGCAGTACATAGATATCGCTCTTAAGTTTCCTTAGGTGTTCTAATACTTTCCTTCTTTTCACCGGGCCGTTGAGACCTTTGACGTTTAGGGATACTATCTTAATATCAGTTGAGAGGTTTGTTTGGTTGTTGTGTGTCATTTGTGGTGGAGTGCATCTTGCGATCTGTGTGGCCTCGCTCTGTGTGGATTGCTATGGCTGCCCCTCCCTAGCCCTTGGCTTGCTTTTGGGTGCTTGTGCATGTGCTTACGCCTGCTCTTGTTGTTCCTAGATGGAAGTGTGGAAAATTTGAAAAAAGAGTAGTAGTAGAGATAGTGAAAGAAAGTAACCCCATGTATGTGCTCCCCGCCCCCCCTCCCTCCCCTGCTTCCCCTGCCCCCCCGCCCCTCCCTCCCCCCTCCCCCTTACTTGCTGAGTGAGTGTGCGACGACAAAGTTCCTTTGCACCGCATCATCCCTGAGGTAGAGTTCGTGTTCTTTCGATGGTAGAGCGTTGAAAATAGAAAAGGCACAGTCACTCATGGATAAAATCGAACTTGAACAAGTACAGGCCTATAAATACCTGGGCGTATTATTTGACTCAAGGGGTAACTACCAGTTACATAAAAGTGATGCTCAAAGAAAAGCGAACTCACTAGCGGCTGCATTTAGAACTGTGCAGAAATCGCTTCCCTCTTTGTCGTATGGTCCTCTCCTGAGCATTGTCGGTGCAAAACTCCTACCCACCATCGCTTATGGTATCGAAGCCCTAATGGGTAAAGACAGTGATATTTTGAACAAAATTATAACCAAAATATACCGAGTGTTATTTCACCTTCCAGTGAATGCTTCCCCGGCGCAAGTAAGGTTGGAGTTTGGTTTAACCAATCAACAATACGCAAGGCAAGGCCATTTTATAAAAGTTTGGAATCAAATAAAAAGCGACCAACAAAATGAGATATCGCTGCTCTTATGGAGGGAAATAAAGAGGGATACTACCTCCTCTGCAGCTCTATATCTTAGAGATTCAATTAACGAGTTTGGGGTTACGACTATATGGGAAAGGAATATAACAAAGACATCATTCAAGAAAATCATTAACAAAACCGCAGCACACTTATCCATAGTAAAGGATAAAGCTACCCTTACAAAGAGGAAACACGCTTGGATGGTGCTAAATGGTTACAATAAGCAGGAGATACAACAATATCTAATAACTCCGTGGACGCAAAAAAACAAGCAGGTCCTCCTCAATGCGAGATTCGGATCCATTCCAGGGCTTTGCCATCTTCCCCCATGGGAATTTCAAGTAACCCAAACGAAATGCAGACTGTGCAATAGGGGTGAGGAAGACATTCAACATCTTTTGTGTATTTGCCCTGAACTCCTCCAAGAGAGAAAATCATTGGTAAAAGCTCATTTTAACTCACGCGGCATACGGTCATGTAGGCAGGCCGTGATGAAATGTATGATCTCAAATGATATCATTTTAAACTCCGCCTTTGTAAAGTTTCTACTGCTAGCCAAAAAGAAACTCGGAGACGTAGCTATTTCAAATACTTAATGGGTTGTAAAGACTATGTAATGTCATTTTATATGAATTTAAACTGGAATTTAACTTTAAATTCTTCTTTTAGTTTAAAATGTTGTAAGATGTTAAATAATCATCATAATATACTACCTTGTACCTTGCACAGTCACTCTCATTTGGTTATTTGTTTCCCTTTCAATCTAGTCCTTCACAGTCCCTCACAGTGTTGAGGTAGGTTTGACGAACATGTAAACGTGGCTTTTGATGCTCCGCAGCTCTGTACTCTGCCTTCCTACTTGCTTGGTCTTCTTTGCCATGCAGGGTCTTGTCTGCACTGAGGTAGATTGTTTCCGAGCATGTAAACTAGTCCATTCTCTTTGTGACCATGGATCATATTTCCTGTTTGTCACTAGGGAGAGGTTGCTTGCTTGAGGTAGACGTGTTGTCCTGCTGCTTGTGTTGTTCCTTACTCCGATTGTGCTGCCTCGTAAGGTGATGCGCTTCGTTTCGCTGCACCGGGGCTTCTTGTTTCCATCTCCTCTGCCGGCGGCCCCTGCAAGTACCGTCTCAGGTCTTCCGGGTTATCAAACACCATTGTTCTCCATTTGTCCGTGATCTTGAAATGAGCCGGGCCAACGAAACTGAAACTGACGCCTCTTTTGCGCAGGGTCTTCCTGAGGGCCAAGAAGCCTTTCCTGGTCTCGACCGTTGGTTTTGAGTAGTCTTGGGTCAGCACGATCTTGCTGCTTGCCCATGTGAGGTTCTGATTCTTCCTGGCGAATGCAAATATGGCATCAGTATGGCTCGTTCTCAGCGGGTTGCATATTATTGGCCTGGGTCCCCTGCCCGTCATTGGTTTCCCTGCCGGCACTCTGTACGCTTTTTGTACTTCGAACCGCCTGTCGAAGTTGATGCGTGTGAGCTTTGGGATCATTTCTTCAAGCATGGCTGCACAGGAGCCTGCTTTATCCTCTGTTCCCTCTGGCACACCAAGGATCCTCACATTGCCTCTTCTGGCCATGTCGTCTTGCTCAGCCAGCTGTCTCTGTATGGCCTTCGTGGCTTTCTGACATTCTGCTATAGCTTTGGTGTTCTCCACGGTTGCATCCTCCACAGAGCTTATGCGGCCTTCTGCTGCTTCCATTCGGGTGTTGGTGTTGTGCAGATCGGCTCTTATTGCCGCCAACTCTAGTTGCATGTTTTCAATCTTTAGTTTTGTTTCCTTTGCCACCGCGTTCCCTTCATTGATCTTCCTAAGGATAGTCTCTAGGGTGGCTGTTTCGCTTTTAGTCTTCAGCGGGGAGCCTTGATTGTCTATTTTAGGCTTCTTTTGGTCTCCTACCGTTTTCCCCTCATTGTTTGCCATTGTTCCAATGCCTCTTCGCGACAGAATGCTGCCTAGGCTCCCTCCCTTTTGGGCCACGTTGGGGTACCGGCTAGAGTTGCTTTTGAGGTCTGGGCAGATGCTTGAGTTCTGTATCTTCTTGGCTCTCTGATGTGTCTTGTTCTGGTCTTGGCTTTTGGACCTGCCAGCGTGTGCTTTGTCTCGTTCGCGGCTTTTTAAGCCGTCTACTTTTGTGAGTGGCTGTGAGGCTTGTGTTATATTTGGTGTTCCCCTCCACTTCCAAGGGTAGCCTTGTTATCACCCACCTCCGAGCACACTGCTGCTCGCCGGCAGTGGACCTCGCTTAGTTTGCCTCTGTGGTCCTTATTCGCATCGTTGATGTGTTCTCAAGCACTGGATTGTACCTCGTTAGCGCTTTGCCTCCTGTGCCGTGGCGGTGCGTGTCGCCCCCGCCTCTGCCGTTTCCTTCGTACCCTGCATTCACCTCTCGTCCCTCGCCCTTTGGGATCGTCTGCGCCACTGAAATGCCTCTCTGCTGGTGAGTATAGGCTGCCGAGAGAGGCAGCCAGTGCTGGTTGTCTACTGGTTGTCTACTTTGTTGGTCTTTCTGCTTGGGTGTCTCCCGTTTCCCTGTTTGTTCCTGTGCAGCTT
Organism: Lissotriton vulgaris; assembly: GCF_964263255.1. Lineage (NCBI taxonomy): Eukaryota > Metazoa > Chordata > Amphibia > Caudata > Salamandridae > Lissotriton > Lissotriton vulgaris. Next base: position 96,846,044 of record NC_141695.1, read on the forward strand.
CTTGTAATGGCTGCCCACGCGTACAGTCAGTTTCACTTTCGCCGCTTCTGCTCGTTGGTGCCGGTGGTCTCCCGTAAGCGGTGATAGAGGCCTGTTGTGGGCACCCACCGCTTCAGAGACTCCCTCTTCCGAACCTGCCGGAGGTCGTGCTTCGCTTCCCCGTTCCTTGTTCACTGCCTTCCTCGCCCCTCAACTCGTCTCTGCTATCGTGTTTAGCTGGTCGAAGGGGGGGGTTGGGTGATGGTGGGGATATTGGTGTGGGCGGGCGACTCACCCCTTCTCTTCTTCACTGGGTTGGTGTCGCGGTGAGTTCCGCTCTTCCTACCATCTTGCCGCCATTTTATCCCACAGTGCTGGGCTGGTGATAGTGGACGCGGTGCTTATTGCTCCTCTCCGCGCTTCCTTGTCCTATTGGGCGTTCTCCGCTTCCGGCGCTTGTTGTTTACTCGCTCCTCTGTTTCCGGTGATGGCGGCCCCCATGCATGGGGTTAGTTTCGCTTTCGTCCGTCGCTTGTTCCGATGGGTTATTTCGGTATTTACCAAACCGCCGCTGTTAGCCCTTGCACCGATTGGCGACCCTCTCTGCGAACCTCCCTGTGGTTTCTCCACTTGTTCGCTGCCGCGGTGCTCCACCGTTATCTGCCACCGCTCACCTCCCGTCTCCCGCTCTTGTGCAGACCGGCTGATGTGCCTGAGAGCCCGCTGGGGGGGGGGGGTAGGGGTGTCCGTGCCTGGCTCACCTCCTTTCCTTCTTTCAGCTTCTCCGCCTCGTTCTGTTTGTTGTCTGCCGTGGCTTTTCTCCTCCCTACTCACTGGGCGCCATTTTGTAGTCCGCTCCTTCACTGGGTCTTGGGAGTTTCGAGGTTCGATATCTCAGTTTTGCACTGTTCCTGTCGTGCGATTCTCCGTTCCGCTTGTAGCCTTGCGATAAAAAGGTTTGCTTTGGAAACATAGCTGGGTATAATAAGAAAAGTAAACTGTTTCTCATGCAAAGAAGATATTTGTTTAATTTTAACTTTATTTTCTTTATGCAGCATATCACCAAAAGACGCTGAACCTGAGAGCAGTAAACAGACATTTACGGAATAAATCTCTAGCCAAATTAACATTGAACTTTACTTTTTCATTCATAATGGATGTAACAGCCCTTGATGTGTCCGCGGTATCTAATCCTCCTCACTTTCTCAGTCAGCCAGGGAGTCCTAGTATGGAATGGGATCAGTGGATTGAGATGTTTGATAACTACTTGGAAGCTTTGGATGCGCAGGATTACAGTAGCAACAGGAAAAAAGCAATTTTACGGATGTACGTTGTTACAACGCCTGCTTTTACTACGCATGCCTTTACAACACAGGTTTTTCAACGCGACTTGCGTTGGGGGGTGCTGGATAGTGAATAGTTTAATTTACTATTCCAACTCCAGTCCCCGTGGATAGTAGGGAAGGTGTTGGATAGTAAATTAAAATATTACCTATCCTAGAGCGCCCCCCAGCGCAATTCGTTGTAGTGACTTGCATTGAAAAACCTGCGTTGTAAAGGCGCTGCGTGGTAAAAGTTGCGTCGTAAAGGATGTTTCCCAATTTTACTCACCAATTTAGGAAAAGAAGGACAACACATCTTTAAGTTTACTTGCCTGTTGCAAACAAAGAACGTGGTCAACCAATTGAGAATGTTTATGAAGAGGCACGAAAAAGATTAGAATTGAGGTTTGCAAAAGAAACAAATATAGTGTTGAGAAGATACACATTTTATAACCAGCCTCAGAAAGTAGGAGAGTCTATTGATGACTTTGTCACTAGACTTTGTGAACTTTCCTTAAAATGTAAATTTTGTCCAATGACTGAAGAAATGATTCGGGATCAACTGATTGTTCAATGTTGGAGCAGAAAGACACAGGAACCCTCTCTTAAAGATGCAATTGACATTGCCAAAATAATTGAAGAGTCAGATTCTTGCATGAATGAAATGGATCGTAGAGATTCCAAACCTAACATGTCCAATGAGGGTGAAACTTCTATAGTGGAGGGTTGTGAAGGAAAGGGAGCTGCATCCACTAAATTCAGGGGTGGAAAAAGTATGTTGGGGGGTAGATTATATCTAGGGCAACAGGTTTTATGGTATTTATTTTTTTGCCATTTCCGTCTGTATTTATCCATATTTATTTTTCGGGCATTTTTTCTGTATTTATCCACATTTATTTTTGCCACAAGCAAAAGACGACGCTACAGCTAGTATTTTTCCACATTTATTTAAATTGACAATGCACACATGCGCTCAGTTGTTTTTGGTCAAAACTATACATTCATTTGAAAACTTTGCCTTTTGCACAATGTCCCAAATATGCTTAAATGTGCTATCTCAAGCCATTTGTCTCAGAGTCTTGCAGTTTCTGTCATTGGCAGAATGCCACATCCTTTCACCCACTGAACACCATACTGCCCCACTGAGAGAAACTCACACTGCCTTCAGCTGCAACCCATTTGTGCCCCACCAGGCTTGAGGTTCGGTGAATTCTGAACCTGGGTCATAAAGGTCGTGGTTCTGTTACGATTTTGGTAACAGCAAACCGTAAACAGTGAGCTCAGCAAGTATGAGTGTTTTCATCATGTTACACCGATGGATTCACTGTGTATTTGAAGATTTCGTTCTGAACCCTTGGGTTCCATTTTGTGCATGGCAGCCATCTTGTGGTTACCCTCACTTAGGCCGATGACTTTAGCGGACTTCTGGATGACCTGAGGGAACTGACCCTGTTGCCCGAAGCTGACCTTGTTAGACCAGTTTCTTGCCCAGTAGCTGATCAAGATTAAGGATCAGAGCACAGGAGATTGTAAAGTTTGGTATTTATTTATTTATTTATTTAGCGATTTATAAAGCGCCTGGTGACCCGAAGGCATCCCCGCGCTATAAAGTCAAAAGTCAGAAACGGGCAGAAGGAAGCAAAAGGACCTGTTTAGGAAAAAGAAAGGTTTTAAGCTGCTTGCGAAAGCGTAAATGGCAAGATTACAGCCGCAGGCCACGGGGAAGCGAATTCTAGCGTGCGGCTGCCCTCACAGAAAAGCGACGGCCTCCCGTGCGTACCTTCCTAAACTTGGGAACGGTTGCCAGTCGCTCACTATCCAAGCGCAGAGATCTCGAGGCTTTGTACGGGGTGACCAGACCCGCTAAAATCGGAGGGCCTTGCCCATTCAGAAGCTTGTGGGCGATACACATAGACTTAAAATCGATCCTCTCTTGCACAGGAAGCCAGTGGAGGGCTTTGAGCGCTGGTCTAGCAGAGGCTCAGGACGAAAGGCCCAACAACATCCTGGCTGCCGCGTTTTGTGTTCGTTGAAGTTTGCCAAGAGTGTCTTCAGGGGCCCCTAAGTAAATCACATTACTGTAGTCCAGTCGTGAAAGTACCAGTCCTTGGACTAAAAGCTTCCTAGACAGAGGGGGAAGCAGAGGGAGAATCTTACGGACAGAGCGTAAAAGTCCAAAACAAGTTCCTGCTGTTTTCTTTGCCTGGATTTTCATGGATAAGTCCTGATCGAGCCAGACCCCCAGGCTCTTGATTTCTGTTTTGGGAGCGGGCACCTCACCCATAGTATCGGACCAGACGGATGGTGGAATCGCTGTCCATTTTTTTCCCAGCAGCATAATTTCTGTCTTAGACCCGTTAAGTTTGAGTGAGGAATCGCACATCCAAATTTCCTGAAGGCAGTGTAGCAGATTGTCTGAGCATTGGTCAAGATGTGAGAGAGAGACGACCAGTTGCGTGTCGTCCGCATAACTCACAATCTTGATACCAAAGGGGGCAACCACATCTTCCAGAGGGGCCATGTATGCATTAAAAAGAGTGGGACTAAGTGAGGAGCCTTGGGGCACCCCACTTAGAAGGGGAAGATGGTCAGAATGGGAGTTGCCATCCCAGACCTGGAACGTACGGTCCGACAAGAATGACTCTATCCAGGCTAAAGCAGTACCCCTGAGCCCCGCCCTGGCCAGCCGATGGATCAAGACACGGTGATTCACCGTGTCAAAGGCTGCACTTAGGTCCAGGAGGATCACTGCCACTGATCCCCCTGAATCCAAAATGCACCTAGTTTCCTCGATGACAGCGAGGAGGGCAGTGTCCGTGCCCTGGCCAGGGCGAAACCCCATTTGGGAGCAACGCAGGAGTTTATTAGATTCCAGGAACTGGGACAACTGGACATTAACCAGTTTTTCAGCGATTTTACTAATGCCAGGTAAGAGCGAGATCGGCCTATAATTAGCCAGATCGGCCGGATCCAGCTGGGGTTTCTTTAATAGGGCTTTAACTACCGCCCCCTTCCAACTAGGAGGGACGGACCTTGTGATAGTGAGGAATTGATCAGCTCCAGTACTGAAGGGACAATCACTTAGGCAACTTGTTTCAAAAACCTCATGGGAGCGGGGTCACAAGGAGAGCCACTTTTCATCTTGGCCAGGGTCTTATCAAGTTCATCCAGTGATACGGCCCTAAAGGCATTAACCTGTGGTCGAGGAGGCTCTGCTGAGCAAGTCTCAGGAGCCAAGCTATCCCAGCAAAGTAGCTGAGATGGCTGAGGAAGTGAGGTCAAAATATTGGAAATTTTAGAATCAAAGAACTTCGCGAGTTCCATACTCCTATCCGATGAAGCCAGGGCCGATGTTGGGGGCTGCGAAATCTTTAAGAGTTCTTTAACTGTGAGATAGGTCTCACTCGAGGAGTTTGTGGCATTTTTGATCCTATCATCATAGTAAGAGGCCTTGGCTACTTTCAGGGCTAGTTTATAGGCTCTAACAGCCGTCTGATAGGAGTCTTTCTTTGCACATACACACCCCTTATCCACCCTCTCATCTGTTTCTGTTCCTTCTTTTTATGACCTGTTTATGATACGGGTTGTGGTGTTTTATTATGGGTTTGTCCAGCTTGTGTAAGAAGGAATGTTGGGTTGTTTGCATGCTTGCAAAAGCTAGGACTGCCCCCTTTCTTTTATGCTGAGTTTTGTAACTCTAAAACATATATAAGGCCTCTGTTCTCTGTATTCCTCAGACTACCTCATTCATTTGCTACGGCTTCTGTGTGACGTGGCCTCACTTATTAAATTTAATAAAGATGTCTTTTCATATTTCAGCTTCTGTGCCAAGTTCTTTATTGATATTAGTAGGACCCCTGAGAATGAAGATTTTTAGGTTCCACAAATGTTGCCCAACGTGGCGCTCATCAGAGAAGTGACTTTCTGTGGGAGTGATCTTGTCAGGAGACTGAAATCTACTGAGGAGGACAGAACAGGATTCTACTAAGAAGGTACTCTGTGCACAGGGATTCTGGAGATTCTTTGTTTCTGCAGCCCAGTATATTTCTGACCTTCCTGATTTTGATCCTCCACATGATGTCACTCCTGACTGAGAACCTTTTTGGCTTGAGTATTCTAAAAAGACCGTTAGGTCATGTAGAACTTGACATTTAGAATTTGGATAACCTTTTGATTAGTAAAAGTAAGAGTTAAGTATAAGTGGGTCGCTCCCAGTCCTTTGTTTTTTTTGGGTCTTTGATTTGGTTTTATTTTATTTATTTTATTTATTTTATGTAGCTTATAAAGCGCACAGCTACCCCCAGAGGGGTGTCCCGGCGCTGGAACCTGAGTCCTAGAGGGGAAAGAAGGAACGGACAGGGGAAGTGACATGATAAATCAAAGTCTAGAAAAGAGCCAGGTTTTGAGTCTGGCCCGGAAGACAGATTCAGAAGGGCAGAATCTGAGATCGACTGGCAGGGAGTTCCATAGTTTTGCAGCAATGACACTGAACCCTCTGCCACCCATTCTGGACAGTCTAAAGCGGGGAGAGATCAGAAGGCATAGGTCATTGGATCTCAAAGATCTGATGGACCGGGATATTGAAACTCGTTTTCTTAGATAGTTTGGTCCGCGATCATTAATGGCTCGATGAGTCAGAGTGAGGATCTTAAACTGAATTCGGCTGGCCACAGGTAGCCAGTGCAGTTCCCTACGATATGCGGCAACTGACTGACGATAAGAAATATTACCAATCAGCCTCGCCGCCGCATTCTGGACAATCTGCAGCCGGTCAATCAGGTATTGGGGAGCTCCGGCATAAAGGCTATTAGCATAGTCCAGGTGGGACGTGATGAGAGCGTGGGTAACTGTCCGGCGGGAATCCAAAGGGAGATAGGGGAGGATTTTCCTGATCATGCGTAGCTTCAGGAAGCAGGCCGAGGTCACTTTTTGAATCTGAGTCTTGCATGATAGAGAGTCATTGAAATGAAAGCCCAAGTTGCGGGCCGAATGGACGGGAGAGGGAGCGGGATCGAGTGCCGTGGGCCACCACCAGGAGGAGGGGATGGAATTTTTCTGGTTAAAAAACAGCACCTCTGTTTTGTCTGCGTTGAGTCTTAGATAGTTTTCAGACATCCAATCACTGATGTTGTTAAGGCACCGGCGGAAGTTGGAGAACGCGGAGTCAGAGTGGCCTCTAAAGGAGAACACTAGCTGAGTATCATCAGCATAAGAGACCACCCTGACTCCGTAGGACTCCACCACGCCGGCCAGTGGGGCAAGATATATGTTAAAAAACAGAGGGCTGAGGGCCGAGCCCTGTGGCACACCGCAAGATAAGGGTTTTTCCTCCTTGGTTATTGCAATTACCAAAGCCTAGGGGTTGGTTTCTTGGTTTTTTTATTTGGTTATTGCAATTACCATAGCCGAGGGGCTCGTATATTTGCGAGTGTATTGGTAGAGATAACCCCTTGAAGTTTGAAGCTAGATTAGTGAGCTATAAGATGCCTGATCTTAGCAAATTTGGAAATGTAGCTTTGGAACTTTGGAATTTGTGTTGGCCAACTTTTGGTTTGTATAGGTTTGGATATGCGAATTGCAATTTGTGTAGACAGGTAATGAGGAGAATGTTCTCCATTTGGTCCATAGGAACGGTGCACGTACGAAAAGTACCATAAGCACTACTTTGATTATAATACTTTCGTATTCCGCAGTATTTTTAGCATGCCTGTTTTAAGCTCACATGGAAAAATGTGTTGCTTTTTGGAAAGGTACCATAGTATGATGTGAAGTAAATTAGCCGGCTTGCCCTAAAAGGAATATCTAAATAGGTTAGATTTAAAAACATATTTCTTCCTAGGTGATTTTGTATCCCCTGGGAATTTAAATATGACATAATACAAAACAAGGATCCTTTGTTCTGCGCAGTTTTATGAACGAAGATATGCAGAACGATTTTGTTTGGTGTTCTGCTAGCCAAAGCTAGTGAATTGAGTGTATTTTCACTTCTTGGACATACATCAGTCTGTTGGGCTGTTTTTGCAGTCTTTTGGAACACTATTGAGAAGCGTTTCTTGTAAATATGACTTACAGCTAGTATTTGCAAATGGTTTGGTTCAAGTACAGTCTGTGGGCTGTTCTTTGTTTCTGCCTGAGTATTGAATGTGGGTCAAATGTGTTTTTAAATGTCTATGTGGTTTTCCCATTAGTGCAACTTCTGTAAGTGAATAGCGATGGCGCTATTCACGAAATGCATGGCGCGCCGTATTGTGTGTCCTGAGTGTTTGACCCCTTTTTTGTTTATGTCTGAAACAAGCTCAAATGTGTGTTTGTGGTTTTTTATGTTTTCAGTCTGAGAAGAAAAACTCTGTAAGCATATTCTTGGGTCTGTTGCTAATTAAATTGTCCTTTTAAAGTGGCGCAAACATTTTGTCATGTTATAAGTTAGGCTTCTGTGCTTAGGCTTATAAATGAATGCGTCTAAAATGATAGGCAAGGGAGGCAGCTCGATTTTATATGTGGAATTATCAAAAATGATTGGGTTTACTAAAAATAATTAATACATTTTGAAAAATAATTATTAAAAATAAGTGCTACGAAATTCGTTTTTTTACTATTCATGAAGCTTAATGCTCATACTGTGACCTCCTAGCATTATAATTTAATTTAAGTTGTGTTACACTGCATAATGAGAACATTAGCATATGGAATTTCACAACTCATTTTTCTAAGGATTTACATGAGATATGTCTAATGTCCTATCTCTGCAATTTGTAAAGAGCATTCTGAGGATGATTAATATGTAAAACAATTATAGGATAGTTATTTTTAAGTGCCCCTAATATCAAAGTCGAATTTGGGTAAAATAGACCATTTAAAACAGAATTCCTGCCATTTATAATAGCTTTATAGTGCTTTAGGCTTCAGTAAATGCATACTTGTAGGTATAATACAAATTTGCAGCTTGTCCCCATTTTGGGGTTTTCCTTTAAAATGACCCAGTGAGATCCATTTAAGGTAGATGAAATGAGTACCACTGCAACACGCATTTGTTCTAAAAACTGGTATGTGTGTTATTAAGGTTCTGTGAAGTCACGCTGAGATGCTATCTTTAGTTTTCCTGTAAGCAATGGAAGGAGGCTCTCATGTTGACATTTGTGACCTTTTAAATTAGGGCCTTGTCTCTGTGGAATGCAGAATGACCTTGCTAAACAGGCCTCTAAAAGGTGGGGTTTCTGGTTTCTCCATAAGAACATCAATAAAATTAAAGAACTTCATTCCAAAGGGAAATATAAAAAAGGTTTCTTTCAAAGTCCCAACATCATGTTAAATGCTCTGCCGACAAAACTAAAGTGGCTTGATGTTGCAAGCTGGCTGACAAGATGGTAACAGTTAAGTAATGGAAATTTATTTTTGTGTTTGTTAATGTGTATCATGTTTTGTCTTCTGATTAAAAGTTATAATTGATATTTGTTTGTTATGAGAAATGTTTCTCTTTTGTGTGTTGTGTATGTTTTTTTTGCTTCTGCCTACAGATCATTCATGGATTGTTCTGGTTGATTTAAAGCAGACAATGCACGTGAGTTTGGTTGGTTGAAAGGAGATGTGTTTTTTCATAACTCCTTTGGAAACAAATGTTCATGTTTTTTTTTCCTTATATGTTTGTGTATTTTTTCCTATCATGAATTGTTCTTGCTGGACCTGTATGTTAGAAAGTTCTATTTGACAGCAGATATCCACTGCCTGGTGATCTAAAGTCAAAAGAAGGGCAAGGATTTTAAACCTGACAAATTAAGCAGGCCCAAATAATGGGTTTTGGCTACAGGTTCACAGTAACATAAAGTATATGACATGGTGTTGTGTGTCAACGCTCATTCACATATGTTATTGTTTTGTCTATGCTTTTTGTGCTTGATATACAGCAAGTATATCTGTCATTCACATATGTTATTGTTTTGTCTATGCTTTTTGTGCTTGATATACAGCAAGTATATCTGATGGCTTGACATGTGCGTTATGCATGTTTTTGTTTTATGTTGCTGCTTTTGATACTATTACAAGTTTTCCTGTGTTGTGAAGGGATAAACATGACGATGTGTATCGCTACACAACAGTTGGGTTGATTTGCTAAATTTCACAAATATGATATTTTCATTTTTGTGAACACGACACAGACAACACTCACCAGTGTATGTCAAATTTGGCTATAAATAGTATTCAAGAAAAATAAAAGAGATATACAGGATCAAAATGTGTCACTTGCCCCCTCTTCCCTTAAAGGAACAAGCAGCCCTAAATTTATGTATCCTGATTGGACGTAAGGATAAAATTATAGATCTGTGACTCTTGTACATGGTGACCTAATTTCTATATTACATTACTCAGTTTTGTTCTGCTTCCTAAATAGTGTATGGCTTTGTACCATTTATTTCCCTGTAGAAGGAACTGGAACATTAGCTGGGGTTACCGTATATGGTGTAGCGGCCAGCGGTAGAGTTAAATTTGTAACCTATTGTGATTTTCTTTTGTGTATCACTCACACTCTTGGTATTGTGTCACATGCTTGACTATCACCCAAGTAATTTCTTGTTCTTCCTATACATTTGTTTCTTTTGTCACTTCTCCCTTGACCGATCTCGCATTTGCCTAGTTATTGGGGAGTTTAGCTGTGACCTAGTCCCATTTCTCTTTTCCATATTTCTTTCACTAGTCAACTTTTTATTATTATTGATGTATTGTTCAGGTTCACACTTCCAGATTGCAGTAATGTACCAGAGACCCCCATATTATGTATAATTCCCTTTTGTATGACCAGACTGTTTTTTTAAGAATTTTCTTTAGGCCTACTTTGATGTTTCCCAGTCTGACTGTCAGGGTAGTGATGAACTGGTTAACTGACTCAATACTCTCTTTTGAGATGTTTTAGATAAGGAATTTAGGAACACCTATACGTAATCATTGAGAGAAAAATGTGTTTACCCCATTAGACAATGCCACCATGTGTGAGGACATCCATTCAGATAGAATTCCCATGGCGTACAGCTACTCCTTTGAAGATTGCAGGCCACCTGTTTGCAGTCCCTTTGTTAAATGAACTGTTTTTGTACTTAATTGAAGGAAACTAACAAATGTGTCACATCTCCTACGTGACTAGGTTCTGCGGGATTAAGTCATAATAACCTGCGGAACTCACCCACAATCCCATTAGTGACAGCTAAAAGATGAAAAGTCCCAGCACCCAGACAGCGATCGCCAGCGTGCCATCAATGGTATCTCCAGAATATTGTGCTTGCTTCATCAGAAGGCGTTGAACATCAGAAAAGAAGGAGGAGCTGGTTTTGCCACAGAACCAGAGAGAGTTTCAGTGCAAAAGAGCGCCTGTCATGTGCTGGTAACCTCTGACAGTGTGCAGTCCCTTGAGACCCTTGGCCTGAGTTTTGGCCACACGCACCCCCCTTTTTTCCTTTGCTCCAACGGAAGTGCAGTGCACCGGAGGATCCAAGATTGGCAAAATGGCATTACATTATGGTGCCCATGAAAGAGCAGCCTGAGCGTTCTCTGACACTGAGTAATGAGTGTTGGAGCCTGAGAATGTAGGCCCAGATCTGCATAAAATGATCTGTGCCCTTGATCAATGGAGAGCACACTACCTGTAGTGCCTGCCACAGAGGAGAGATATTGCTGCACTGCCTTGAGACATTGAGACTTTCGAATGAGCTATGAGTGTTTACTAGGAGGGCACTCCAACAGATACTGAGACATGAAAGGCCTGAATGAAGAGGCCCTTGCGGAAGAACACAATAAAAGAAGATTTGATGGACAATAGAAGTCTGCCAGAGAGGCTTGGATGGACTCTGGGTATTCCCTGTATGATTACATGGAATGGGTGTTAGGATACTGATTCTTATTTTGCTGGCATTGTTTTAAAGTACTATTATGTTTAGTAAAAGCAGAATAAAGTCCATTTTCTGTGGAAGAGTACCCCCTTTTCACCTCAGAGCATTGATGAGGGTCATCACTGTTTCATCTGAACACATAATAAATTACTAAAATACATAGGAGCCCTAAAACTGTTACTAGATAATTTTAGGATTTGCTTTTTGCTTAGGGTTGTGAAAAATTATAATTTCGTTTGTAATAGCGGTCATTACTTTCTCCTGTTGTCTATATGTTCTTAAAACCGTGTTTTCTAGTGTTGTTTTAAACATGACGTTGTCTTTTATGGGTGGGATTGATTTTTCTACCCAATTGACATCTGTACCCACCTCCCAACCTATGTCTCTTCCTACTACTACTTCTTTGCATTCTTTCCATACTTTACCTGAACATGAACTGGTTAGGAGGTCAGAGTTCTCTAATAATTCCTTTGTAAAGCGTCTGCACCAACACCAGTTAGTAGCGAACATCACTAATTGTTGGGTGTGTGGTCTTTTTTAATTTTTGAAAACCTTTATTTGTGTAGATGGTTGCATACAAATACGGGCCTACAACCCAGAGGCCGGCCACAGAACAAATTGGAAAGCACCAATATCAATAAAAGGTATGGAGTGGTTACGCAATACTACACAATGCTGCAAGTCCATAATGCTAACTGAGTGTAACCCCCGGCACAGGATCACAGAAGGTTAATTTTATGTTAACGAATAAAGGATCGGTTGTATAATAAGCGTCCTGGTGCACATGGCGGGGAGCAGAACCAACAACATTATAGTAGGGAATTCCATAAATCTGTCATCAGAATAGTCCAAAGCGTTCAAGCCATAGATGCCCTTGCAATTCTTCTTTGGCTAGTGTCACCCGCTACCTCATGTGCCCAAAGACAAGCAGAACATCACTCTCATGATAATCAAATTATCAATAAGACGGACAAAGTTGCAATCATTATACAGCCCAACCCGAAGAATAAAAGAAAACGAAAATACTAGAAAAAAGGAAAAGGGGACTCCACGTTGCTGTACCCGCCCCACGGCGATAATGGCGATCAACAATCCAGACAGCAAACATTCTTAGGCGCGGGCGGCTAATTCAGGATAAGCAGAACCTGAAAGTACCATATTACATAGGAATACCCAATCCTCCCCCCCCAGGCACTCACCCTGCGGGAATCACACACAGTAATGGAGACCCAAGAAAAGGACACAAAAGAGCCATAGAAACAAGTAACTATCTAATAGACCCAAATCCACCGCCCTACCCTGCACCCCTGCAGAAGGCTATGGCCTACCCCTCCCAGCAGCGTGCCTGTCGCCCTAAACATGAACCCGAAATATAGAATGAGGTAATATAGGGAAAGGGAAAGAAAACAGATAAAAAGGGAAAAAAGAAAGCCAGGGGGGAGGATACCATGTAACAAGGCGCACGGACACCACCCCCCACCCATACAAACAATTAGTACAGCCCAAAACAAAACTGGCATGTTTTCAGGTAGCCATACATTTTAAGGATTCGACAAATTATCTCAATTTGGGGCAGTCCATAACTCCGTGCACCGAACAGCAGTCCTCCGGGTTAAGAACCGGGCTCACCCCAGTCCTTACTTAGCTATCGCCACGATGTATGTCGAAGTAGCGGGCATAAAACAAAGCGGAGAGAAAAGGCCGTGGAGCAGCCGCTGAACGGTCAATGGAAGCAACCCATGGGATCTCCTCCGCCGACGGTAATGCAAAAGCTGTTTACGGCAGTCATGTACATCAGTGTCAATGATCACCAGCAAATCTTCCCGCATGCGAACCAAGGCATCGCTACCCCCACCAAAATGAACAGCAACCACCTCGGGCCCATCCACATATCTGAGGGATGGCCCGGAAGCAATGGTGGTCACCACATTGTCTTGCACACAAGAATCCCGGGCCAAGGTCACTTGCCAAATCTTCAGCGCTCGTAGGACGTCGCCAATCATGGGTTCACGCTCCCCAGTGCAGGCCCCAGCACCACAGAGGTACAGGATAGACATCCCGGGGCGTTCCATAGCATACGGCATCAGCCGCCATTTTGCGACTACAGCGCCGTCTTTTCGGAAACAACTCCTGGGGCGGGTTCACAAGCAGGGCCCCCGCGGGATCCCCCTCAAGCATCCAAACAGCAACCTCGATGCAGAAATGAGGGCCACCAAAAGAGGGGGGACCCGCCAGCGCCACCGCTCCGCTCGAGCCACTCTCCGCCACCGAGCGATGAAGTTCGGAATGGCCGGGCAAGGCAACAAGGGGGGGAGCCACCAACATGGCATCCCCCACACACAACTTGCCGCACCTCACCTCTGGATCACCAGATGGTAGTCCCAGGCGCGTTCAGTTGCCTCCGGCATATTCGCACAACGGCCTCTTCCGGCCAGCCTCCATCCTCCACCCGAGGCCGCCACCGACACCGTCTCGCCGGCTACTCGCTGAAGGCAAGGCCCCGGTCTCCACCCCACGGAGGCCACACTTCTGGGAGGACGCCGCTGCGGACCCACTGAACGCCGGAGCCACCAGGACGGGTGGTAAGTATCAGCAGACCTTCATCTATAAAATGTTATCGTTTTTGGGCAGGATGGGCGGCAGGATAGATGAGTTTGGGCAGGGAGACCGGCGGAGCCGAGCTACCGTGCGGCCATCACGATGTCGAGCTTGGCTCCTCCCCTTGGGGGGTGTGTGGTCTTATGCCACATACTACAGATAGAAGTATTCCCTATTTGGTCCTGCCATATGTGGCCTTTGTGCTACTACGTGTGTAAGGAGACCTGTCCCGAGAGAGTTGCTAAGTAATAGGATTATGCTCCAGCAACATCTTGATGATCTGATTAATATAGACCTGGATTCAGATTGACGTGAGTTTAAGTTATTGCCTATGTAAGGGCAAAAGGAGAGTCTGAGGTTCCGTGAATTCTGAACCTGGGTCATAAAGGTTGTGGTTCTGTTACGATTTTGGTAACAGCGAACCGTAAACAGTGAGCTCAGCAAGTATGAGTGTTTTCATCATGTTACACCGATGGATTCACTGTGTATTTGAAGATTTCGTTCTGAACCCTTGGGTTCCATTTTGTGCATGGCAGCCATCTTGTGGTTGCCCTCACATAGGCCGATGACTTTAGCTGACTTCTGGATGACCTGAGTGAACTGACCCTGTTGCCTGAAGCTGACGTTGTTAGACCAGTTGCTTGCACAGTAGCTGAGCAAGATTAAGGATCAGAGCACAGGATATTGTAAAGTTTGGTATGCACATACACACCCCTTATACTACCTCTCATCTGTTTCTGTTCCTTCTTTTTATGACCTGTTTACGATATGGGTTGTGGTGTTTTATTATGGGTTTGTCCAGCTTGTGTAAGAAGGAATGTTTTTTGCATGCTTGCAAGAGCTAGGACTGCCCCCTTTCTTTTATGCTGAGATTTGTAACTCTAAAACATATATAAGGCCTCTGTTCTCTGTATTCCTCAGACTACCTCATTCATTTGCTACGGCTTCTGTGCGACGTGGCCTCACTTATTAAATTTAATAAAGATGTCTGTTCATATTTCAGCTTCTGTGCCAAGTTCTTTATTGATATTAGTAGGACCCCTGAGAATGAAGATTTTTAAGTTCCACAGGCTAAAGCTGTGCCTGGCTATTACTATGAGGATTGATGTTTTGTGTGTGCAGAGAAGAACAATCATTTGCAATGCAATAGGTCTCACATTTACGCTAGTTTAAGCTATTGGCATTGTAAATGACAATGCCTTTTATTTATCTGTTTAAATATATATATAAAAATAAAAGGCATTGTCATTTACCATGCCAATAGCTTAAAATCGGGTAAAAGCAAGACTTATTGCATTGAAAATGTTTGTTTATTAGTCCTTTGTCTGCCCACAGCATGTTCCAGGGAGACTAGCAAGCTTCTTGTAACACTACTTGAATCGAAAACACTTTCATAATATCTTAAAATGTTTGTTGCATTCCAACAGGCAGGCTGCATGAAGCAAAATAAATGTTTCATTAAACAACACAGAGTGTATGTGCATTAAATAATTACAAATGATTTTTCCACTATACTGCTTCCATTTTGTAAGTATATAACCAATGGACATAGTAACTGGTCCTTTCCGGGCACTGTAGTCATGTCATTAACTTTTCAGGCAAAAACACTAATTGATTTCTGAATAATTTGTGTAAAAGCGTTAAGGTAACCATGTTGTTCCTGCTCACATTTCATATGCTTTACTTAATCTTGCACTCCTTATGAGTGTTTGCTTTTTCCAGGATGTTGTTACTTTTTTTTTCAGACAGCATATTACTCTTGTGTAGTGCATAATTTGAATTGAGTCACATCCAGGAGTTTATGGCGGGGCACAATTGGGTTGTAGCTGAAGGCACTGCAATTTTCTCTCAGTGGGTTAGTATGGTGTTCAGTGGGGAGAGGATGTGACACTATGGCCAGAGCTGCTGAATATGGAACTGGGGAACCAGGCTTAGCCGTCATGCCTAATCCACCAGACCACTCTCCTGAGGGAGCACATTCCCATGCTAGACCTTAGAAGGCCACGCCAGACCTTAGAAGCCCTGGTGTCTTAGCATCAGCAGGTTGGCCCTAGCAGTGGCAAGTGTGAGTTAACCTTGAAGGCCTGTCCACCACAATCCATACTGACGTTCACCTCCAGTCTTGCGGGCAGGCCTACGAAGCAGCATACCATAAAGCAACAGCGACTCTGTTAATGAGGTCTCAGGACCCTTGAGGCCAGTATTCTTCACCCATTGGTACCTCCATTGGCCTTGTTTTAGCAGTGGTAGTGCAACTCACCACGGATCGGCAATGCAGGATTTGCACATGCACCAAACTAAGTTCGCAAACGTTACAGTCTCTCTGCTTCATGCACAAGCACTTTGAACACATGCTGCCTCCTTTGTGGCCACTGGAATTATGCAGCAATGGAGGACAAATTTATGTTGCAGTGTTAACTAAATTATACAGCAAAAAAAGACTGTATCGTAATGCTGTACGTTTTCTGATACTTTATTATTTTGACATCTTTACACATATTAACAGTCTCTGCAAAGACTTTGCCTCATCTGTACCAGTGTAACATACAAATGCAGCAGTGAGAACGGTGACCAGTCAACCTTTGCAAAGGGCCCTCTCCTTTGCAGCAACACAAGTCACATTTTTTGTAACTTTTGATCTGTTTGAGCTACAAACAAATTTTTTTGTTAAAATCGTCAGATTATGTAGCAGATGATGTATTATGTGGCAAATATGGCAGAGCCTAATTATGTGGAAAACATTTGCAAACTAGGATATTTTGCCATTCATGTTTGAACTGCTTTTGTGGAAAATTGGAGAAGTGCTGATGATAGAAACTGCATGGCTCAGAGACATATGGCTTGTGATCCCATTTTTAAGCTTATTTGGGACATTCTTTGATTAGAAACGTATCCCAGTTTGTGAATGTATTTTAATGTCGATAACTCATATTAAACCTTAAACATGTGTATCCATTGGTTGAATTAAATTATGTAATAGGCTGGAACTGGTCACTGAAATCCCTAACAAATACTAAAAACTGGGATGTTTTGCTCTTTCTGGCCACACCTCTGGCTCCACTCACTGACCCATTCCTCTGGAAATTCCCACCATCTGATTCAAACTCCCACAGTTTCCCTACTTTTTTGTACCTCACTTCGACCACTGGAAACAACATACTGGGATCCTCCCTCCAAAAAGATAGCAATACTTCTCTCTGACGATTGCAAAAAAGCATGAAATGTGTACATGAAAACTTCCAGAACATGATTTCAAATTATAATTGCTAACTAGCTTGAGGCTTTTCTAATGGCTATATCCGGCGGGCCCACTTGGCCGGTAGAATACGGAGGACATTAAACACTACAAATACAAGAATTCTTGGGGAAGGAAGATCAGACCGAATAAAAGACAAGAAGCGATATGTTGGGGAGGGAGCAATCAGATTGTGCAAGAATTTGTAAAATTATATTTAGAGTCGAGTGTCTCGCAGTTTGTGCAATAATCCTCTCTGAATATCAGGGAGGGTATGTGGTATAACAGCCAAAACTGCCTACTTTGGAACTTTAGAACGAGGTTCGAGGCTCAGCGCCGGCTCAACATCCTTAGATTCTGGGCAAGTCAATTAATCTCTTTGTGCCTACAAAAAAAGAATAACTGTCATGCGTAATGTGATTGTCGTCAGGCAAAGCGCTCCAAAATCTTAGGGTTCCAGTAGCTTTCAAGCACTAGAATTGCACGAGAGACTGTGAGTGACGCTAGTGTGTGTGCAAAGGAGGTCTTGCTGTGTAGCGCCTAAACAGAACCGTCTTCTAAGAGGAGTCACTGAGCTCCAGACAAATCACATCCCTACCCCCAATGATAATGAGGGGAGTAGAGCGGGTTTGGCCCTCTTAAATCCATCAGCATAAAGCTTTGCAATTGAGCTCTCTGCATTCTCTGTTTGAGCCGTTCTTTTTGCCAGATGCTTTGTTTAACTAACTTGCTGGGAGGGGTTTGTCTCTTCTCCCGTCGTTCATCTCTGCGACAAAGGTGGCCCAGCACCCTGCCGCGTCTCTGGAAATGGTCTTTCAAAGACCTGTGAAGTGCTCGGGTGCGGCTGGCAGCTCTGTGCCTGCCCGGGAAGGTGTTTCAGCCCGGGCTGACACCTCTTAACCCTCTAAGGAGAGGGAGACACCAGATTGCAGCAGAACAAAATGTACTAGTATTTTCCAGTTTTTACATATAAATACAGATAAAGGAAAACTTGTTTTCCGTCTGTATTTATAAGTAAATATCCGTAAAACCGGAAAACCGGGAGCCCTAATTATATCCCAGTAGGTTTGGCAGTAAGACATGCGGAAAGTGCGGTAGTACTTATCACACGTCTGACTCCAAGCAGTTTTGGGCCATTGGGAAAGAATGCAGAAGGTGCGGCCGTAAGGGCCATTTTGCACGAATGTGTAGAGATGCTAACAAAGGAAAGGTAGCAATTTGATCGGAAGAATCTAATGTTAATGAGTGTTCATACAAAGTTGATCCTGTGTGTTGAACCTTCTTTATATGATAACGTTGAGAGTAGAGAAATACTGATCACCGAACCTCACAACTCAAATGATAGAAGGATAAACTGACCAAAAGCAGAATTTGTCATTGAAGAAAAAAAAGTTGACCTGATGGTTGATTCAGGGTCATTGTATACCATTGTACCTAAAAGAATGTTCAAGCAAGAGTGGGCAAACAAAAAAATGTTCCCCTAAGATATTAACCCCGGGGGATATGAAGGCGAGCAGATAGACATACTAGGCTACATGCCTACTGATATTGTTTTTAAAAACAGGTCTGTCAAAGGTAAAGTGTACCGAGCAGAAACAGGCCCCCTATTTTGAGATGGTACCACCAATATGACCTCCAAATTAGAATTGACCCACACGCTGTTGAACAAGTCATAGTGGTGGATGACCTCTCAGTGGAGGACATTTTGGAGGGAGGTAAAAGTGTTTCCAGAGATCAGCATGGCAAACTGGAGGGGTATGTCCACAAAATAAAGCTTAAACATAACGCTTTTCCTGTTCAACACGAATTGAGGGAAGTTCCCATCATGGCAAGAGGGGAGGTGAAGAAGATGTTACATGAAATGTTATCCAATGGAGTCATAGAGCCGATTGAATGCTCACCTTGGATTTATTATTATTATGTTTCTTATATAGCGCCAGAATCGACCCCCGAAGGGGTATCTCCGCGCTTGCCTTGGGAACCCGTCCTGGCTTTTCCCTGTGAGATAGCCCCTACAGGGCATCCCCAAGGTGAAAGCCAGGCATCCCGCCGCGGGGGGGCCGTTGTAATAATAATAATAATGCTCACCTTGGGTTTCTCCAGTTGTTATTTCAGAGAAGGCAGATGGAAATCTGTGCTTCTGTGTTGATCTGAGAAGTTTGAATCAGAACATAATTCCTGACACTTTTCCACTACCTAACATAAACAAACTTATGGTGTTGCTTAGAGGGCGAAATTTGTTTCCAAGCTTGACCTTCGTCATGCTTATCATCAGTTTGCATGAATCTTCAAAGCACTTGACAGCCTTCATCACCAATGAAGGTATATTTCAGTTTACAAGGATGCCCTTCGGGTTGTGTTTGGCTGCAAGTGTATTTCAGAGGATGGTCACAGAAGTTTTCAAAGAATTAAAAAATGTCATCTATTTCCAGGATGATATCCTAGTATTTGGCGACAGTGTTAGCAATCACAATATATCCTTGAAAGATGCCCTTGGCAGGATACTGGAATCTGGTTTAACTTGACGCAGGGAAAAATGTTCCTTTCTTGCAACTGAGGTGGAGTACCTAGGACATTCCATCTCGTCTGAAGGTGTTAAACCAAAAGAGACTTACTGGCATCTATAAGATTGCCTCCTGTTCCTATTAATAGGGATCAATTGCGATCATTCATTGGATTAATTAAGTAGCACTCAAAATTTGTGACAGATTTCGCAAGCAGAACCGAATCTCTTAAGGTACTCATGAGGAAAGGTGTTAAGTTCTGTTGGGGAGGTGATCAACAAAAATGTTTTGAAAACCTAAAACTAGAGATATGCAATGCAGGCATTTTGGTTCCTTTTGATGTGAATGCTAAAAGTATTATCACTGTGGATGCAAGTGACACTGGCATAGGGACTGTATTGTCGCAGAATGATGGCACTACTGAGAAAACGGTGGCATTCTCCTCTCGCACCGTAACTCCTACTGAGCGGAATTACTCAGTTATAGAGAAAGAGACTCTAGGAGCCGCTTGGGGGGTAGAATATTTCAGGACGTATGTATGGGGGCGCAGATTTATGCTACGCACTGACCACAAACATTTACTAAAGATATTGTCACCAGGTGGAATAGGGAAGGGGTCAGCCAGACTTGCTCATTTAGCCTCTAGACTACAAGAATATAATTTTAGCATTGAATTCATTTCAGGATAGTGCAATGTCCAAACGGATTGCATGTCGCGCTTGTCCTTATACTGGGAAGAAGTAGACAAGGATGGTGTGTCTAAGAGGGAGAGGGAAAGAGCAAACTCTAGTGTCGATGATGTGATTCAGTGGAGTTGTGGTGCTGTCAGTAAAGAGGAATGGGCTGAGGCTATGTCTGAAGATGAAGTTCTCAAGGGGGCCCTTAATCTCATTGTGAAGGGCAGACGTAGGAATGGCACTTTGCCCATCAGCATAAGGCCTTTTAACGCGGTCATTGATGACTTATCCAATGTTGCAGGAAAAGTAATCAGGCGAG
Source organism: Lissotriton vulgaris (assembly GCF_964263255.1). Classification (NCBI taxonomy): domain Eukaryota; kingdom Metazoa; phylum Chordata; class Amphibia; order Caudata; family Salamandridae; genus Lissotriton; species Lissotriton vulgaris. Next base: position 96,866,553 of record NC_141695.1, read on the forward strand.
GTGATAAGATAATTCCCCCATTTGGTATTCAAAAGAGACTGTTTGATTTAGCCCACGAAGGACACTTGGGTTAAACCATTACAAAAAACATTTGAGAAATGAATTCTGGTGGCCGGGAATGGATGGTGACGTGGTTGATTGGGTTGAGAGATGCAGCGAGTGTTGTGAGAGCGAGAAAAGACTCAAGATTGGACCACAATCTGTCCCTAGTTCCATTCATGACCCTGGTGTTGTGTGGCACAACATTTGCCTTGAGTTCATTGGACCGATGCCAGGTGTTCATCCTAGCAAAATATTTGGCATGGTCGTAATGGATGTCCATTCCAGATGGCTCTGTGTGTATCTCCTTCCTGAAATAACTACTAGAGTCACCATCAGAGTATTATGCTTGATTTTCAAGGAGGAAGGTTATCCCACTGTCATTATTACAGACAACCAGTGAGATGGAAGAATTTCTGAATGAGTGTGGTATCAAACATTCACTCATTACTTTGTACAACCCGCAATCCAATGGAATTGCGGAAAGAGCCAATCGTTTGATTAAGGGAGCTATAAATTTGTCGCTCACTAATAATCTTGATATAGATGAAACTTTGAGTGAATTAGTATGGGCTTATCGCACAACTGAGAATTCCACCACAGGTGTGTTCCCTTCATTACAACACATACGGAGAGGGTAGCGTCCAGGGGAAATATTTAGAGACCTATTCACAGTTATAGCCCCCAAGCAGAACACTGTATACAATAATAATAACTGTGGGTCTAAAGAAACTCAGAACTCTGTGTTCAGAATGTGTCTAGTCCACTACATGATATGCTTGGACCCATCACTCCGTGGAATGGAATCCCATCAGTTACACTATCTGGACCACCCTGTTTGTCATCATTTGGGCAAGTCTCACCAAGTGGTGTGTCCGCAACGTACACCCAGTACACTCAGACTTAAGTAACTGAAAAGCAGTGCACAAAAAAATAAGTGAAAGTGAGTGATTAAAAATGGATAGTGGATGCGAAAATGACTTTAATGAAAAAGCAAACCACTTCCAAGATTAAAAAACGTGAAGTGCATATTAACAGTAGTTTTCAACAAATATCTACTGCATGAATGGAAAGGTCGACATGTTTCTGCAGTTGCAGATCTTTAGTGTATCACCTGCTTCTTCAGGACCAAGGTTATATTTTGCTACTGCTTCAAAAAAGTGCGTATGTGCATAAAGAAAATCAAACAAATGTTAGGATATCACCTGAATAGGCCTTCTCAGAGCTCCTGTTTAGTAGCAGCTGATTGCCACAGGTGAGAGAAATCATGTGTAGACGACACATATGAAAGAAAACAGAGAAACAAACAGACAACATATTAGTGAAAGTTATCAATCCTGAGTTTCAAAAACTAGCATCATTTAAGTACTTGCAAGTTCCAAGTACCATCCTCAACCATTCTTCATTTGCATGTGCCTCTCACTCACCTAGAGTTTGAGAGACCGGCACCGCTCCACGCCTGGCCACAGCTCAGGAAATAGGGGCACCGATCTAATTTTAAAGAAAATGGACCACAAAAATAACAGTAAAAAACCTCATAGCGACCGCCGAATCTCAAACAATAGTCCATGTGAATCAGTCATAAACATCCCTTTTAGCACCTTAGAGTCAGTTCTTATTTATTTGGAATGCTAAATGGATGCTGTGACGGCAAATTAGAAAAAATAACAATCCATAAAGGATGGTATAATTTGACAATTTGATAACTAGTGTCAGAGACCAGACAGGTATAAGAGGATACAAAGACTGTAGTGATGCTGTTAGAATCGTCTCAATACAGTACATTGTATCCATTCTATTTATGAAAAGTGCTAAGTCCCGATAGAGGTGGTACTATCAAAAGGGATAATATAAATATGCACTGTGAACAAAGTGTTGTAAATTCCGGTTCTTAAGCGCCAAAATGCCAGCCCAGAGTCCGTGAATACTCAGACTCTAATGACGTTATAGTGATTATAGACAGAATGTTGTCAATTCCGGTTTCAAAACGCTAAGTTGCCAAGTAAAGGTCCAAAAATGCTTAAAATCTAATGACATGGCAATGATTAGTTCGAGCGCGTAAAGGCATCGAAGCATAGCGCAAAGACCAGTTAGCACCGCGCAGTTAAATCACCTACCTGTCCGTCAATACCCTAGTCAGGCATCTGCGCTGTACGGGGAGACGCCGGACAATGTTTACATGCCGCTTTTCTAGATGCGGCAATTCCGTCTGTCCTGTGAAAGTGCCGATGCGCATGCGCCGGCCCTGCCGGCGCACGACTCGCTACGTGTGTGCACAGCGACCGGAAGGATCATGGGAAACGTAGTCTGAGGGCTCAATTGCGTAGAAATGCAATGCAACCGAGCCCGATCTTGTCGAGATTATACCCAAGTTACAATAGACAATAGCCTGTAAGGAATTTGATTTTAAATGTACTGGCATTAGAGTATTTAAGAAAAGATGTAAGAAAACGGTGTAATGTTACTGGTTTAACTTCGAAAGTAAGGAATCACTTATTAGGATTCCTGGAAGATATCATGACCTTGCCTCAATATTCAAAGGGGCATTAAATTCACTTATGTTGTCATGTATGGTCTAAATGTGAGACCTAATGTTAGTCAGTCAGTGTTTGCTTCGTCGATAGCCAACAGTTATTATAACGCTCGATTGGGTAACTGACGACATTAGAGTAGTTAGGTCTATCGACTGACACCCATGGTTAGGAAATGCAACTAGTGTATATGAGCAGTATAGTAATGTCAATGGACATTATAATTAAATTGAACAGAGCATGTAGGCATTCTCTCAGTTATCTTTTACGACAGTATATGAGTTCTAACGCTATCTATGGCGAAAAATCATGACTGCCTCTCAGCTCAAACCGGAGATGTGGTACTGGAAGTCAAAAAAGGAGGGAAGGAAAAATCACCCTATAGTGAGGTCCAGGGAATATCTTCGTTAAGACCATTTTTGTCTGTATTCATACGATATACCCACTTCTGCTCCGATTTGAAAAGATGTTTTGTAATGTCGGTAACATGCGGGGGGATCCGTGGTTGTTCCAAAACGGTCCAGGAAAAATCCGTAGGTGCGTGTCCTACATCCAAGAAGTGGTTTGTGAGGCGGGTCGCTTGCTTTTTGCATCGGATCGTTCTTTTATGCTCCGATATCCTTACTTTAATTTTTCTCGTTGTCATTCCCACATATTGTAAGGGACAGGGACATCGGATGAGATAGATGAGGTTGGAACTATTACAGTTAGTAAACTGCTGGAGTCCCTATGTCGATGCTTGTGGAGAGAGCTTACTCCTGCAGAAACTTTAGTGCTAAACCGAGGATTAGGTGTTGTCCAGACCACAACTGGAGATCCATTTCAGAGTAATATTGAGCTTGCCCAGCTTTTCAGGAAGGTCAGGTTACATTTTTTCTTTTTGAAATCTGAGAGCCTACCTACTGAATCCAACACGGGACTGAAAAAAGCATCAAACTTTACGCCCATACCTCATACTATTCCAACTAAAGTACTTACCTTTGAAGAAGCAGTAAGACATGATATTCAAGCCCTGTTTACAAGGACCAATAACCCATTCATGAACCTCTCGAAGCAAGAACAGCAGGCCTTGTTAGGACTAGCAAAAGACGATACAGTCACTATTAAGCCTGCAGACAAAGGGGGTGCCACGGTCCTTATGGATACCAGTACCTATAGACAGGAGTGTCTAAGACAACTAAGCATCACTAAATCATATAGTCCTTTGTCCGAAGATTCGGCTAAGAGACTCTCTTTGAACATTAAACATCTCACTGAGGAGGCACTCTCAGAAGGCTGGATCACGGCAAATGAGGCCTCTTTTCTTTGAACTCCAAATCCGGTGATGCCATATTTTTATGTGCTCCCGAAAGTTCACAAAAAACAACGCCCTCCTCCAGGACGACGGTAGGACACGCACCTACGGATTTTTCCTGGACCGTTTTGGAACAACCACGGATCCCCCCGCATGTTACCGACATTACAAAACATCTTTTCAAATTGGAGCAGAAGTGGGTATATCGTATGAATACAGACAAAAGTGGTCTTAACGAAGATATTCCCTGGACCTCACTATAGGGTGATTTTTCCTTCCCTCCTTTTTTGACTTCCAGTACCACATCTCCGGTTTGAGCTGGGAGGCAGTCATGATTTTTTGCCCTAGATAGCGTTAGAACTCATATACTGTCGTAAAAGATAACTGAGAGAATGCCTACATGCTCTGTTCAATTTAAATATAATGTCCATTGACATTACTATACTGCTCATATACACTAGTTGCATTTCCTAACCATGGGTGTCAGTTGATAGACCTAACTACTCTAATGTCGTTGGTTACCCAATCGAGCGTTATAATAACTGTTGGCTATCGACACAGCAAACACTGACTGACTAACATTAGGTCTCACATTTAGACCATACATGACAACATAAGTGAATTTATTGCCCCTTTGAATATTGAGGCAGGGTCATGATATCTTCCAGGAATCCTAATAAGTGATTCCTTACTTTCGAAGTTAAGCCAGTAACATTACACCGTTTTCTTACATCTTTTCTTAAATACTCTAATGCCAGTACATTTAAAATCAAATTCCTTAAAAGCTTTGTCTATTGTAACTTGGGTATAATCTCGACAAGATCGGGCTTGGTTGCATTGCATTTCTACGCAATTGAGCCCTCAGACTACGTTTCCCATGATCCTTCCGGTCGCTGTGCACACACGTAGCGAGTCGTGCGCGAGCGGGGCCGGCGCATGCGCACCGGCACTTTCACGGGACAGACGGAATTGCCGCATCTAGAAAAGCGGCATGTAAACATTGTCCGGCGCCTCCCCGTACAGCGCAGATGCCTGACTGGGGTATCGACGGACAGGTAGGTGATTTAACTGCGTGGTGCTAACTGGTCTTTGCGCTATGCTTCGATGCCTTTACGCGCTCGAACTAATCATAGCAATGTCATTAGATTCTTAGGCATTTTTGGACCTTTACTTGGCAACTTGGCGTTTTGAAACCGGAATTGACAGCATTCTGTCTATAATCACTATAACGTCATTAGAGTCTGAGTATTCACGGACTCTGGGCTGGCATTTTGGCGCTTAAGAACCGGAATTTACAACACTTTGTTCACAGTGCATTTTTATATTATCCCTTTTGACAGTACCACCTCTATCGGGACTTAGCACTTTTCATAAATAGAATGGATACAATGTACTGTATGAGACGATTCTAACAGCATCACTACAGTCTTTGTATCCTCTTATACCTGTCTGGTATCTAACACTAGTTATCAAATTATCAAATTATACCATCCTTTATGGATTGTTATTTTTTCCAATTTGGCGTCACAGCATCCATTTAGCATTCCAAATAAATAAGAACTGACTCTAAGGTGCTATAAGGGATGTTTATGACTGATTCACATGGACTATTGTTTGAGATTCGGGGGTCGCTATGAGGTTTTTTACTGTTATTTTTGTGGTCCATTTTCTTTAAAATTAGAGCGGCGCCCCTATTTCCTGAGCTGTGGCCAGGCGAGGAGCGTCGCCGGTCTCTCAAACTCTAGGTGAGTGAGAGGCACATGCAAATGAAGAATGGTTGGGGATCGTACTTGGAACTTGCAAGTACTTAAATGATGCTAGTTGTTGAAACTCAGGATTGATAACTTTCACTAATATGTTGTCTGTTTGTTTCTCTGTTTTCTTTCATATGTGTCGTCTACACATGATTTCTCTCGCCTGTGGCAATCAGCTTCTACTAAACAGGAGCTCTGAGAAGGCCTATTCAGGTGATATCCTAACATTTGTTTGATTTTCATTATGCACATACGCACTTTTTTGAAGCAGTAGCAAAATATAACCTTGGTCCTGAAGAAGCAGGTGATACACTAAGTATCTGCAACTGCAGAAACATGTCGACCTTTCTATTCATGCAGTAGATATTTGTTGAAAACGACTGTTTTTTTGCACTTCACGTTTTTTAATCCTGGAAGTGGTTTGCTTTTTCATTAAAGTCATTTTCGCATCCAATATCCATTTTTAATCACTCACTTTCACTTATATTTTTGTGCACTGCTTTTCAGTTACTTAAGTCTGAGTGTACTGGGTGTACGTTGCGGACACACCACTTGGTGAGACTTGCCCAAATGATGACAAACAGGGCGGTCCAGATAGTGTAACTGATGTGATTCCATTCCACGGAGTGATGGGTCCAAGCGTATCATGTAGTGGACTAGACACATTCTGAACACAGAGTTCTGAGTTTCTGTAGACCCACAGTTATTATTATTGTATACAGTGTTCCCTTCATTGCCATGCGAGGCAGGAAACATACTTCCAAATTAGTGCCTCCATGGATCAGAGAATTGGTGTAATGAAAAAATGTGTGTGGTAGTGGCAAGAATACCCCTATGCTTGCTTCCATGAAAAGACATACCCAGGAGAAGAACTCATCTAGTATTCACGTAGGTGACTGGGTCAAAGTCCATTCAGGCTGTTAGATCAGAGGTCTATGCAAGTTTGGTGGTCCCTTCAAAGTTCGGGAAATGCATCCCTTTTATGTTGTGTTGGATAATGGAGAAAAATGGAACTTGCGCCGAGTAGCAAAGTATTGCTCACGGGACCATACTTCTAAGACCTTTGTTTGGAAGAATTCATGTTCAGGTTACATGTTGGCTCACGATCATCAATTACTTAACTATGCTCGCACCGGTGCAGAGACAAGGGCACCAGGTCCTGGTGGGGACAACTTGAGCAATAGTCTAAGGGCTATTACTGTAAATGAGGAGTCTTGTGATTCTCAAGGCACTTCTTCATACCAGAGACGCTTGTGAGTCCGAAGACGTCCTCAACATTTGCATGACTTCATGGTGGGATGACTTATTGCTTTTGTTTTACATTACTGCCTTTCATTATCCTAGTTCCTCTTCCCACTCTACTTCATGTTGTTCCTTCTTGTTCCCTACCTGCGTGTAGAGGAAAAGGGGGTATGTTGTAATCTTGTCCGCACTGTGGCGACGCTCCTCGCGCCACAGTGGAATGTTGTGATCCATGGATTCTATCTTGAGAGGCACACGCTGTAGAATCAGTTGGCAGTTGCTGGCTGAAGATGGCTGGTGGCTGACGCTGTGTTGCTGTGTCTAATAAAGCCTTTGAACCCTTAACCTGTTTCTGCCTCATGTTGTACGTTACAACACATTCAAAGAAGAGCGAGCGTGTGGGGCAGAGAGAAAGGGCGTGCGCAGGGCATAGTGCCAATATCGGCAACACACCCCACCTGCAAACACAGCAATACCAGAATAAAGTAATACAAGATACATTGGTTGTTGGAGAATACATTGCTGCAGGTTTATTTTGCATAAGAATTTTGACAACACGGTGGGTCAACTTACGGACGATCCAAGGGCAGGCAGCGGTGACACCCCTAAGCTGCCCTGCCCACCTGAAGAGCCAAATTGCACCATGGCCTAACCAATCAGTGCTAACCATTTAGGAGGATTACCTCTTATATCCTGTGGATCACCAGTCCTCCCATTTACTCACGCCCTTGAGTGGGCAGAGCTATTCAGGCAAGCCCACGGTTGCTCAGGTTTACAACTGAACCGAGGACTAACGGGATGCAGTCGTTCCTCTAGGGCAGGGCCGGACTGGGAACGAAAACCGGCCCTGGCAAAGTCCTCGGCCGCCCCCTCCCCCCCCCCACCCCCGGTGGGGCATTGCAGATGCGACCAAGCTCTTTGCCGATCCCGGTTTTTGGCCGATTGTGTTACAGGGCCGATTTTGAAGCTATGCTGCAAAAACAGTCCTGTAACAAAAACGGCACCCAGGGGCCCAAAACCGGCACTCCGGGGGTTTGCCCGGTGCTTGCAACGGCCAGTCCGGCCCTGCTCTAGGGTCCTGCCCTAAGGAGTTCATGGGGTTGTTTGGCATTAGCACCCTTCTTCTGCTCCTGAAGAGGCTACCCCTATATACAGTTCAGCCTCTGGATCACTCTGTAACTCTGCCATAGCTCTGGGTGTGGCACCTGTAACACCCAGTGCCCGCCACCAAGGAATGCATTCTTACTTACACCCAGCTGATTCTAGGGCCTCACCAGGTCCAACAGACAGAGGTCCATGCCCACTCTACAAAAATGGACCGCATCCACAACGAAACATCCAATGGTCTTGGCATGCTAGAGTCCGTGTCCAATAAAGCCAAAACTCCTTTGTTCCGTGAATTTGCGCATGGTGCTGTTTACCCTGCCGCAAGAAATGTCCAAAGCCTCTCCAGACCAGGCCCCATGGCAAACTAACGTGGAGTGATCTCGGCCCACCATAATTCACATGCATCAAATTGGTTGCTTAACTTACTCATAATGGATTTCATTGTTTGTAGCAGAACCCAAGAAAGTCAAGTCATTTCCTCCCAGGTGGATGACTAAAATGTTAGGAGGGGATCCGCCTCCCACTAGTCTGTGCCGCAGCTTCTTCAGCAAGCTATGCCAACGCATGCCCGGGAACCCCAACCAGACCATCTCATTGAGGAAAAATCCAGGCTTCCAATTCCTGCTTTCGGCCCATCGTGCCACTCTAGCGATACAAGAATGGTGGATCACCCACACCTTTGATCCTGGCAAATTAAAGTAATGCATAGTTGTGAAACACCTTTTATTGAAAACACTGTACACCATTGCAATCAAATACTATGCAAGATTGAACAATATTTGCCCAGATTTCACACTGCACACATATAAGCATATGGTTGTCCAAAGCGCACTAAGGGGATATTCTCAACACATGGCAATAACTATCGCTAACCTCAATTAGCAGCAGTTTTTTTTATCACAGAGTATCAATGAAAATTATCGCCTAGTTAGCGACGCATTCAAAACATGTCGCTACATGGTGTTCGCTACAGGGACCAGCGGCAAAAACTGCAGCTAACATTAGCATAATGGTGATAGGAATTCCAGCGTTAGCGAGCGAAAACTAACGAAAAGCCCATTAGCGATAACACAAAGCACGTTAGTCAGCCTAACATGAGCTTTTTTATCTCTATTTGAAAAAAGTAGCCTATCAGTCTACCTCCAAGAGAAAATATTCCCCCCAAAAAAGTGAAAAGCAGAATGGAGCGGCCAGGGCGAAGTGCAGAACACATCAACAACCCCCTCAAGCCACCCAACATCCAGGCTGACCAGGATGAGAGCCTGGATGCCTCGTTGGACCTGCGCCTGGAGCTTGAATGCCTCGCTGGACCTGTGCCTGGAGCCTGGAAGCCTCGCTGGACCTGCGCCTGGAGCCTGGGTGCCTCGCTGGACCTGCGTCTGGAGCCTGGAAGCCTCGCAAGACCTGAATCTGGAGCCTAGATGCCTTGCTGGAGCTGTGCCTGGAGCCTGGATGCCCTGCTGGACCTGCGCCTGGAGCCTAGATGCCTTGCTGGACCTGCGAATGGAGCCTGGATGCCTCACTGGACCTGCGACTGGAGCCTGGATGCCTCGCTGGACCTGCACCTGGAGCCTGGATGCCTCACTGGACCTGCGTCGGGAGCCTGGAGGGGAATGCGGAGGAGCTGTGGAGTCGATGAGCAGTGGCGTTAGACATTGAGGCACAACGATTGCCCGTACCTGGTGATGAAGTCTGGCAGGTCACATGGAGACACGTTGCTGACCTGTGTGAGAAGACCCCCTTGTGACCTTTGGAGCTGTCATTGGTCGAGGTGCTCCTGCACACCAACGTAGTGAAGTCTGCATCGCATACTACGATCCATCACTACACCAGGGCGCAAGAAAGGGATTTCCAACGGTGTGTGCCGTCTCGCTGCAACACAGGCCGGATGACGTTGCGCTGGCCGTACGCTGTGGAGGGTGAGGCCCCTGTTCTACGCCGAACTTGTGTGGCGTGAGCGATGTAGCTTTACACCTAATTGTAAGCACGCCACTCACTCGTGAGGGTATCAAGGCGCTGAGGGGGGCGCAGATCTGTTAGCCGAAGAGCCAGGTCTTGAGGGTCTTCCTGAAGGTGTTGATGGCGAGGGATTATCAGTCTAGGATATATCATACTAACCTGAGCCCATGTACACACACTCTATAAACTGGTAATCTATTTCCTGCCTATCAGGAGTTTTATTTTCTTATTATGATTTATACCTGTACACCATGACTTACCAATTCCTTGTCACTTCTAAATTAATTTCCTAGGTCTATGGATCTGGTTGTTAGAATAATAGGTATATACCATTCATTTACCTTATTTTATAAATGATCACAGACTCAGGAAGGTTTAAACACTTTATCTATGTAAAATGTTGTGAGTCAAATACCAACATACATTAGTCAACAACTTTTCAAGGAGAAAAACAACTATCAAAATAAGAATCTTTGGAGACTTAGTAAAATGTATAGACATTGGTACCTGGGAAGTGTGAAAAAAGGAAATGGTACAGACACAATATCACACAGATCTATATTTACCTAGAATGGTGCGAGGACCAACCACTGGCCAAGGGCTGGACAAAAGATGGGCTCCCGACTAATCAGGTGCCAACAGGTCAGGACAGGTACCCTCCACTAAGTGCAACGCCAGCATCACACCCCTCTCTGCAGCTACTCTTGTTCCCGTCTAATGGACAGTGTCTTCTTCTTCAGCAATCTTCAGACTCTTCGTCAGAGTGCTCGACCAGCCCGCTGAGTTCCACGGTCATCCGCAATCTTCTCTAGCATACGTTGGGTTAGTGACAGGTCTGTGACAAGTCGGACAATCTAATTGTCTAAACCTACCTTAGCTATACCAATTTCCAGGGTATTTACCACCCCCCAATTTTGCAAATTTCATGTATTCCCTTCCTTTGATTGGTCAATGGATGTGGAGAGGTCATCACACCAAACTAATATGAAGTTATTTCTTTTAGTTATATTATTCTATGTTCCCACCCACAAATTTGCTTTCTCATGCCTTTATTCCTCCCTACAACATTCACATTATTTAATATACAATGTATAACAAATTTATTGAGACTTCTTCCTTTCTTCGGGTCAAGAGGTAACGTTCCCAGCGTTTGGCTGGTTAGGAAGTCCTTGGCAATGGTTCAATGTTGCAGCATTGAGTTTTATGAATTCAAGTGCGCATGTGTGGGGATCAAACAAGAAGGAGAATCCAGTCACTCTTCAGGCCCAAATACAAACTAATAATAAAGTCGAAGAAGGACATGTTAATATACGAAAATAAATGAATACACTGTATCCCACTTATTCCTACTCTAATCTCATTATTTTATTTTAACTATAGCATTAGCAGATTAGCAAAACATACAGGTTTAGTTGAAGCAAGAACACGAGCATTAGCATGTGAAGTTTAAAGCGGCCATTTTAGGCACTAATGCGCAGCTGCAAAGAATTCCCACTAAAAGCGTCATACAACCTAGATGCAATAGACGCATGCGCAGAAGAGTTCCAGCGTTTTCAGCAGTCATTTTCGAACACTCGAGTTATTGATTAGTAAAGCACATAGACAAGCTTCCCATACATAAAGTAAATGTTTTGTTTTGCAATTATTAGTATTTACAAAACATGTTGGTTAATATGTTACATGTTATTTCGAGAGGATTGAATCCAAGCAAGTTTCTTTACGTATGAAACCTTGCTCCATCAGTGGTCACGGAGGGGGCGCGTCTGATGTCTGATCTCTGCCAATAGCTCGTTCCAGGTCTTGGATGCAATGTGGGAGAAAGATCCTCCGCCTGCTCAGGCTCCGTGGCTGCGCTGGGTTTTGGCCAGTATGAGGTTGGAAGATTGGTGGTTTCTTATTGGTATGTGGAAGTTGATTCTGGCATTGAGGTATTTGGGTCGGTTGTTGAGTAGGCAATTGTAGGCATGAGTGAAGATATTGAAGGTGATTCTTTTTTCCACGGGAAGCCAGTGGAGTCTTCATAGGTGTTGGATGATGTGTTTGTGCCAGGGGATGCCGAGGACGAGTCTGGCAGTGGTGTTCTGTAATGTCTGGAGTTAGCGGAGTAGGGACTTGTAATTGCTGGCGTAGAGTGTGTTTCCATAGTCCAGTCTGCTGGAGTGCATTGGTGACTGTCTTCTTTGGCTCCGGGTGGATCTATTTGAAGGTCTTGCGGAGGATGCCAAGGGTGTTGAAGCAGACCTGTCAGTTCATGGTGAGGGATGAGCCAAGTACCATGCCAAGATTTTTTGGTTGATCCGAGGGGGTAGATGGGCTTACGAGGGCGGTCGGCTCCCGGATGTTGTCCCATGCTGAAGGGGTGGTTCCAAGGACAAGGACTTCTGTCTTGTCAGTGTTGAGCTTCAGGCAGCAGTTGGTAATCCCCACTGCAACATCTTGCATTCCTTTGTGGAGATTGAGTCTGGTGTTGGTGGGGTATTTAGTGAGGGAGAGGATGAGCTGGGTGTCATCAGCTTACGTTATGATGTTGAGGCAGTGTTATCAGACAATGGCGGTGATGGGGGCCATGTTGATGTTGAAGAAGGTCAGGCACAGAGATGACCCTAGGGGATTTACGTGGGTTCAGAGAGGAAGGGTGGCAGTCTGATCCTTTGGCTTCTTCCCATGAGGAATGATTGGATCCCGTCTAAGGCTGTTCCTTATATGCAGTCGTCGTATAGTCTGGTGACTAGTGTGCGGTGGGAGACACTGTCAAAGGGCGCTGAAATGCAGAGTAGGATGAGGGTAGTGGAGTGGCATTGGTCCAGGAGGGTGCGGATGTCATTTGTGGCGGCAAGTAGGGTGCACTCAGTGCTGCGATTGCTCGGAATCTGGATTGGGACGGGTCGAGGATGGCGTTGTCTTCATTGAATTGTGTCAGTTTCTTGTTGACAGTTTACTCTGCAACTTTGGCTGCGAAGGGGAGGAGCTAGATGGGTTGGTAGTTCTTGAGGTTGGTGGGGTCAGTGGTGAGCTTTTTAAGCAGAGGCCTGACATATGTGCTATTCCAGTCATCTGGGCAGGTGCCTGTTTTGAAGGTGGTGTTGATGGTGCATTGTAGTTCTGATGCGATGGCGTCCATGGCTCTGTAGTAAAAGTGAGGAGGGCATGGGTTGGTGGGGCCCCCCGAGTTGATGTCTTTCATGGTCGAGGTGGTGTCTTCAGCTGTGTGCGGCGCCCAGGTAGAGATGGTGGGATGGCTGGTGTGTCTGGGGGTTGGGGGGCCGGCTGTGGCATCTGGTGGATGGTCGGCCAAGTTGCCGTTGAGGTTCCTGATCTTGAGTTGGAAGTAGGACCCACGCTTATCGCAGAGGCGTTGGGACGGGCGCATGTCTGTGGCTTTGCTGCGTGGGTTGGTGAATTCATGTATGCCACTGAAGCTGAGGTTTGGAACACTCCCACTCAAAGACTTTACAGCAGGGGGAAATTAAACACTGCAAAAGATCTTACGTGCCCAGGCAGCGCAGCCCCTACTGAATCTATCATTCACTTTATCTTTGCTTGTCCAGCGTACAGACATGCAAGAAGGAAATGGCTGAAACCCGTTTGCATCAACCTGGGAGCCAAGAACTATAGGGAGGCGCTGCGTATTTTAAAAACTGACACATCCTCTCTTAGTACAATCTGTGGGACAGCTAAATATATGGGTTGTGCCTGGACAACCAGAAATAAGCTATTGAGGGATAACAATAATAATACCCATTAGTGCAAGTGACGCCCCCCTATCTGCACCGCAGTTTTTATTGTATATGAACTGGTTTTATCCTTGTACTGATTTTATGAAATATTTATATCTTTTGTAACTTTACCTTTTAAAAAGATGACTGTCTCTTTTGTATGATTGTATGGCATTAAGATACTGTTTTCTATTGGCATGTCTAAAAGTGATGAAATTGGGTTGTTTATACCTTTATGATATTTTACATCGAATAAAGTCATACAACAAGTATGCCACTGAAGAGTTGCTTGGAGTTGGTGGAGTTGTTAGGATTTTGTTGTGGATGAAGTTCCTCTTGGTGGTTCTTATTTGGTTGTGGTAGTCCGTCATGGTGTCCTTGTAGGTGCTGTAGATTTTGGGTGTCTTGGTGTTCCTCCAGTTCTTCTCCAGGCATCGGCAGATACGTCTTGCTTCTTGGAGATCAGTGTTGAACCAGGCAGCTTTCCTGAGGCGCTGTTTTTTGGGGTTGCCTAGCAGGGCATGCTCTTCTGCACAGTTGGAGATCCAAGTGTGGAGTTCTCTGGCTGCGACGTTGGCATCGGGTGCCCAGGTGTGGTTGCCTCGGGTGAGGGAGGAGTTGAGTTGCTCGTCTGTAACCTTGCTGCAATTCCTTCGTGGTGTGTGTGTGGCTGGTTTGGGTGCCTTGGGTTTGTCAACGGCGAGGTGTATGCAGTGGTGGTTGGTCCATGGCGGTTGCATTGTGTGGCTGAAGTGAACGTTGTTACCCGCGGGGAAGATGGGGTCGAGGGTGTAGCCTGCTCTGTGGGTCGGTGTGGTGACGAGTTGTCGAAACAAGAAGGAGATGGACGGTCACCCAGGCCCTCGTCAGCAGTAGACTGGACTACAGAAACACACTCTACGCAGGAGCCCCGGCCAAACTCCTGAAACGGCTCCAAAGCATCCAGAACACCTCCGCATGCCTGATCCTCAACATCCCTTGCCGCAGCCACATCACCTCCTCCCCCACTTGAGAGACCTGCACTGGCTCCCCATCAACAAGAGGATAACCTTCAAACTCCTCACCCACACACACGAGGCACTCCACAACACCGGACCAGGGTACCTCAGCAGCTGACTCAGCCATTACACCCCCACCCGCCATCTCCGCTGCGCAGACTGCACCCATGCCATTGTCCCCCGCATCCAAACAGTGACCGCCGGTGGCAGATCATTCTCCCACCTTGCCGCCAAGTCATGGAACACCCTCCCCATCCGCCTGCGGCAGACCGAAGACCTTCTTACCTTCAGGAGACTTCTTAAGACCTGGCTCTTCAAATAGTAGCAGCTTCCCCTCCTAGCGCCTTGAGACCCCCACGGGTATGGCAAGGTTGTCGCGAAGGATGGTGGAGTTCGGGTAACTGGGATTGTCGAGGTGGAAGTTCAGGTCTCCAATGAGTATGTAGTTCATTGAGGCGATGGCGTGGGGTGCGATGAAGTCAGTGATGGTGTTAGCTCTGTTTGAGGCCGGGGTGGTGGTTAAGGTCTGGCGGCAGTGGTGGCAGGAGAACTGGCCGTTGGTGGCAAGGCCTGTTGGCAGTCTCTGAGTATTCCAGGGTTGAGTGCATGGAAGCTGGCTGTGCTGTAGCAGTGGGTGGCTCGAGATCCTGGGTTCCTGGTGCAAGTCGCGGTCGGGTCACGGACGGGTGCAGACAAGCGTGCCTTCAGTGGGGAAGCGGCGCGCGTCCGCTGTGCGACCGCCCAAGGTCCGCCATTAAGCAGGGGTCGGTGGTGGAATGATCATCTCTGAGGAGGGAACAGACGAGGACAGGGTGCGGGGCTGGAGGGTCAGTAGCGGCAGGAAGCGCGGGCTCAGAGAAGCCAACCAAACAGATTCAAAAGGGAAAAACTAGGGATATCTAACTGATGTTATCATGCTATGTATTCTCAGGGGGTGGGAGGGCAGGTAGGACTGCTTCAAACATGGAGCAGGGCATCGGCGGATTGGCAAACCCACTCAAGTATGCAATGACTGTTTGCTTGGCCCACTCAGGCTGCCCAAACCAGTCATGCGCACTTCCCTGTTTGCAATACAGGCTGCATTACAGCCTGCATGGAGAACATGCCCACCCCTCCGGCCCCTGGCTGAATGACTTGTCTTGTTGACAATTACCAATCCCACTGCCGCATCGCAGTGTTGAGATTGACTCAGGGGAGGGAGCCTGCCTGCCTACTTCCTTTTCGTGAAAGCAGACGCAGGGAGCATGAACTACATAGACACTGGACCCGGCTTTGAGGTAAGACTTACCTCATTATAATTTGCACAACACCCGCTCAAACACACATCCCAGTTCCATGCCCCATCCAGTGTTTACCACGACACAGCTCTCCAGCCCCCCCTGCACTTCTCAATGGCGGCCGCTGTGTGACCATGCACAGTGGGTGTACCACTCGTGTGACAAAGGCACATTTGTAGTTGCAACAAATATCATCACATCGCATTCCATTCCAATGCATACAAATACTAGGCACATTGCAACAGTAGAGTAGGTGTTGCGCGCGGAGTGATGAAGAGCACTATTCCCACTTCATTGAGTACAACCCAAAACTAACCACAAACCCAACGTGAACACTGGAATTCCTCCAAAACACACCCAATATTCATATTTCACCCCAAAATACACCCCATTTTTTATATTTTACACCCGCAACCCATACCCACCCCAACATTTTATGTTACCATATTACTGACCTTACAATGCGTTGTCATCAAATGCAACGTAAAGGCACCTGAGTTGTCAGAGTTGGTTTGTTAACAATGTACTGCCTGCATTGTAATGGTTGTCTCCAGTGCCAAAAGCAACCCATAGGCTACACTGTTTGTGTCCATCTGCCCCTGGACCGAGCTCAGCACCAAGGAGCATTCCTCTTGGACACTCTACCACTACGATGCCAGCACCCTCCTAGCCATCAACCCTGGACGTCACCTTGCCTGTCAGGACCAAACTCTGCTCCAGACTGAACAACGCCATTGCAATCACTGACAGCTGCATCTTCAACTGCAATGAGCACCCTGACCGTCAAGGAGGAGGCCTTGCCATCACCTACAGAAGCACACTCGACTGACCACGCACCCTAAAGACCCAAGGGTTACCATGGACCAGCTCAAATCCCAGATCCGGACCAAGCTCAAGTACATCCTCTGTGGCAACCTCATGTGCAGGTCCCCCCGGGTCAATGCCCCCAATTCTCAAAAACCATTGTAGACCTCATTGCATCCCCGGGTCTCCAATCCACAACAACATCCTACTCAGTGAACTCAAGTTCAACCTGGACAACTCCAATGACCAGGACACCACGCTCTCCTGGGGAAGGTCCCCTACATCAGTCGCCAGCAAGTCACCGCTACCAGCCACATAGCAGGACACACAGTCGAGCATGTCACCTCCGCCAGCAGGAACTTCTACTGCAGCCACGACCCGGACTCTCCTGGACCGACCATCATTGGTAACGTCACGTCTTCACCTTGCCCACCCAATGCCACCGTCATCATTGCACCCCCTTACAGATGGATCAAGGCCACCAAAGAATGTCTCGTTAACTCCCTCCGCACCAACACTCCACCAATGCTTCCAAAGAATGACACCGCAGCTCGCAACCGCCACAGATGGATCTCCAACACTGCCGACATTTGGGCACCCCCCCCATGAACGGCACTGCATCAGTACCTTCTGCCTGCCTTATGGCAGGAGTGAGGGTGACGTAGTGTCACAGGGATAGGCTGGCCTCATGCATTGATGGAGATGCATCAAGGTTGTGGCACAACTGCAGCAATGCATGACTGGAGTGGTGTGGCTCACTGGTTAGAGGCGGAAGACCCGAAAGCAGAGGACGGCCCGGGACCAGGGTTCAATTCCCAACGCGGCAGGGTCGTGAACCAGGGTCAGCGGACTCGATAATTCTCGGTGCGTACTCTAGCCAGGGATCACATTCGGCAACTCTGGGCATTAGCTTGCCTCATCTCCACAACGGCCCCCTACAAACGCCGGGGATGCCTGGTTTCACCTTGGAGATACCCAGGAGGGAACATCTCACAGGGAAAGCCAGGACGGGTTCCCCAGCGGTCTATAGTGCCAGGACGCCTCCGGGTAGCAGTGCGCTTTACAAGACACACACATTTACATTTACACATTTACATGACTTAGCGCAGACAGATTTGTCAGGATTCCGGAAGTCATTACTTGTGTCATGGAGCGTTGTCCAGTGAACACAGAGCATCCATGCTGCTGCAAGAAGGGCATTGTGAGAAGCGTTGCAACGCTGTTTTGTCCCAGCACTGCTACACTTTTCATAACTGGGGCCCAGGAATGTGCACTATCTTATTGATAGTTGCCATTCCTGCACTGTAGTTTTATTGCAGGGCAGCGCTGCTACATTGGTTGCACCGTTGTCCAGCACTAAAACCTGCTGAGATGTGGCCCTAAGTGTTATCCCCTTTTTTAAGACCAGCTTTTTTCTGGTCTTAGGTTCCAGCAGGTAACGGGCCTTAGCGGGTGTTTTTCGATCGCATTGCCGGTCCGGGCGATCGTTGAGAATATCGAGAAGTGGGGCTACCATTCATTTTAACACAGGAACGCCTACATTGCATATGATTAGCGTTAGTTGTCACTAGCATCATTGGCTTGTTAATAGCGGCCGCTATCACCAGAAAGATGTCGCTAACGGCTGTAAGCGACAGCTTGATAAAAATATTGCCGCTTTAATGGCAGAAAAGTGCTGCTAAAGTGGCGATACCGCCTTGAGAATATGCCCCTCACTGATCTGTTTCAACCATGGATTTATTTGTCCACCGTAGGCTTGTTCGATGGCCTGCCCGGAGTTGAAAGAACTGCTCTCTACTTTGACCGCAGTTCAGGGTGAAAACCCTATGGTGCACTGTGCCAATACGGGCCTACTTGTTAGGTATTGCCTGGTTGTGCATTACCGCCCAGTCAATAATTTCAGAATACGCTGGAAAACAATTGGAGTTCGCCTCCCAGGCCCAGTGTATTTGTTAAAAAGTTATTGTTAGTGGCCAACACTATCCCATTCTCTCTGCCAGCTGGCCACCTCCTGTAAAGGTGTTACACGCTTGCCAGAATTCTTACCCAAATGGGAATGCAAAACTACTGCTTTTCGTAACCCTAGTTCTGTCTGGTTTTAATCCCTGTGCACTGCGTGCAATATAGTGCCTAACATTCAGGGTTGACTAAGCCCTTGTTTACCCCTGTACTTGATTCATCCCAAAATTGGGGTTCACACTGGTAACCGTGTACTACACCAACAGTGGAAATGTACCTGCTCCTTCCAAATTTAATTTTCTTGAATAAAGGACACATCAAATATCCTTAATACATTGTAGCCTTTTTGCACTTTAACCCTTGTTTTCTCAACTTTTGGGACAGCAGCACTCTTTATAGATGACAGCTTCCACAACCAGCCTAGCTACTATGACTATCAGGGCGGGCAATTTATTGCTTAACTGAAACAACCTGTAACATGCCCTCGGTTCCAGAGTGCACATATTTTGCTGAGTGTGACATTTGCACAGACCTTCATGATTGCTAAACAATGGCGAACAAATGAATGGCGTTAAATTTGGTTTGAGGGAATGTATGTATTGTGCCCACTATTGCAGTCCATACACCCTATTTTGGAGTACCAATTTACGCAGCCCACCAGGCTGGCTTCACTGCCATCTGATCACAGAAGCACCCTACCTGCTAACCGGCTGTGACCCTTGGTGTTTAACCCAGCTATAGACCTAGTTCAGTTAGTTCACCCTGGAACTGATTGCCCTCCACAGAATCAAAGCTGGGCTTGTCTTACATTCTGGTCACCTTGTAATTCATGGTGGAACATTTTTACCCTGGATAGCCAGAGAGTCTTGCATATTATTAATCCAATGAAAATGTCGGAATCCAAGATTCCCAGTTTCATGTTTTGCCGTGGCCCATCTTTTGTGGATCCGCTGAGACCCCTCCCCTGAACTTTACTATGAAATGTATGTATGCTTCAGCCGCTTTAGACATTGCAATGTGATGCTGTGACAGCACTTGTGAGACGTAATCTGCAGGGTTTTGATCCTTCCCCAGTTTATGCACAATAGTGTAATCGTACTCTTGCAACCTCAACTCTCACCTCTTGATGAGAGGGGGCATCTTGGCTTTTGGATTTCTGAAAATGTTGAGAAACACTTGGTGCTCTGTAACAAGACTGAAATGCTTCCTGTATAGAAACACAAGCCTACACTACAGCGCCATAACCGACGCCGAGCCCTGGAAAAACTGTTTTCTGGCTTGCTAAGGGGCCCAGAAGCGGGAAAAGCACCCACGCCCCCTGCCAGGGGCTGCCGGAACAGCGCTGACCCCTGGCCAATGGGGGGCTGAGCTGGGTACGAATCCCCAATAGGGGAACCCGTCAGCTATGCAGGAAAGGCTCATGGAGGAGGGATATAAGCTTCGCTCCTATCTTCGTGGAGCGGGGGAGCAGCAGCGGTGCGACACAGATTTTGTACCGGTTATTGAAGGTGTTGAGTCGAAGCCCTGGCCGAGTGTGCCACCAGGATCCACCACCACTGCTGAATGTGGAGAGTATGAGCGAGTACATCCACCCCGCCTCCACTCGGGATCGGAATCCGCTTGCGGGTTGACAGTGGATCTCTCACTGCACCTGGAGCTGAGTGGAGCCGACCCAGGACGTGAAGCAAGGAACCTGAGGCTCAGGGCCGGACTGGGAACCAGAACCGGCCCTGGCAAAGTGCTCGGCTGGCCCCCCTCCCCCCTTCCGGGAGGAGAGGGGAGGGGGGAGAGGTGCGATCGCGCTCTGTGACAGGGCCGGTTTTCGTCCGTTTTTGTTACAGGGCCGTTTTTGCAGCATAACGGCCCTGTAACAAAAAACAGCCCCAGGGGCCCAAAACCGGCCCCCAACCATGCGGCCCACCGGGGAATTGCCCGGTGCCCCCAACGGCCAGTCCGGGCCTGCTGAGGCTCCTGACCTGCTGAGTCAACCCCTACCATCGCTGGACACCGGAAGGTCGGTGCCACCTAAGAGAACCCCTGCTGCCTGGTATCCATGACGGGGAGACACAGGCTGATCCCCGGTGGCTGTAACAGGACTGCGCACAAGCTGCTCGAGTCCCACGGTCCCGATTTTACTCCGCCTTTGAATTTGAGTTGTGCGATCTGCAGCGAAGACCTGGGCAGTTCCCGCGGCTGCGGGCTGTGTTGGCGTCGCACCCCAGCACCCGTTGTCCAGTTGTGGGCCCGCAGTGCCCTGGTCCGCCCGTGAGCATAGGGACTCGTTACAAGTTTAACGGGAGTAGGTGGCGGCCGCGGGTAGCCTTTTTCCTGCCTCCCACCATCCCGCCTCCTCAGCTGACTCGGCGCCAATGAGCGCACAACAAGACTTTTAAAGGGATAGGCACCGCCCGGCTAGCTGAAATAACTGAAAGAATTGCTGACGTGCTGTCTGAAAAAATGGATAACATTCAGGGCTGGGTTAGCTCTGCGCTAAGTGTGGGTTTTCAAACCAGCCAAACACGGTGCAGCAGGGCCAACAAGTTACCCTACATCTGGCAGTACTGCAGCACAAGGGGTGAAGCAGCCCATTTTTAGTTCTGCCCCTCTTCACACAGTACAGAGCCACCTCAGCGCGTGAGGGGCATGCAGGAGTAAAGGAGCAGTGTGTTGGTGTGTAAGGACTGGCGGCAGCACCCCACATTAACAGAGCACCAGTCCACAGCCACTGCCAGGCGCATTCCAGCCAGACAAGAATTACCCAGAAAATGGCAACGCGAGAGGGCCAAAGTCAGCCTGACGATCTAAGTGAATTGCTGCGGAAAATCCAGACGGCATCAGAGGTCCATGGGATCGAGTGGCTGCAGCCATATTTGTTGCGCGCCGCCAGGGAAGGACCAGGCAACCAGCAAAATGAAGACATCAACACACCAGCATCCAAGAGGAGATGGAAAGTGCCAGCCAATCTTGCAGAGGCAGCAGCATCCAAGAAATCCCCCCAGAGAAAGACCCTGATGCTTGTAGCCATCCCGGCGGTGGCAGGACCAAGCAGTGGGGCCAGGTACGCAGCAACAAGTGGTGAGCATATTAGTTCAATAGTGAAAGAATGTTTCAAAACAATGGCACCACTGTTGATTAAGGGATTGGGCATGCAGGGAGTAGGGGCAGCACGAGCCCAAACAGAAGGAGAGGTTTCTGGGTTGCCTTGGCACCTATTGGAGCCAGGCCAGGCGTGCCAGTAATGCTTGGGGCAGCAAAACACACTAGGGTCTTGACTCATTACTCAGCAAGGCTGAGCCAAACTAAACTAGAAAGCAACACAAGCGCCACTGCTGGAGCTATTGACCACATAAGCTTGTCACATATGGATGTTTAGAATAAAGCATAAACAACCTGCATAATTAGCAACTGGGAATTGTATTCCTCTTTCAAAAAATTTTTCTTTTGTTTGTCACATAATATTTTCAGTGCATGGAAGAAACAGACATTTTTTAAATACAATGAACAATAATGACATGTAGAAAAATATTTACACACTTACAGCATACATGGCCTTCCAGTCATACAAAACACATTCATACACAATAGCCAGTGAAATAATCAAAACACAACAAACAGAAAATTTACAAAGAAAACCACGTATCGGTCATAAATCAGTGGGGGGAATCCCTTGAGGTTTTTGAATTTTCAAAAGTCTTTTTGCCTTAATCTCTGAACGAGAGTCCACTTCTCTTAAAGATGGTAAAGAGGCTTGTTTTAGCACAAAAAATACATAGACCAGATACAGGGATGGTCGACGCGTTTCGAACCCTTATGATTAATGGGGTTCTCCTCAGGACCTAGGCTGGTTCTTCAGCCAATGAACCAGAAGAGTAAGTACTTCAAGAATGGAAGTGTCAAAGCAGAAGGTTTCACCGTGAGGTGTGTTCACGGGCTGCACTGACGTCGGCTGCTGGCTAGACGTTTAAACCATGCTTCTCATCAGTCGCGGTGCGAGCAGGCTCCTTCGCATATTCGCCGCGGTCAAACAATGGGTCCTTCGTCCATGGAAGCGTTCTACGGAGTGAATCACGATTGCGACAGCCGACGTCAGTGCAGCCCGTGATTTTCTGTTTGTTGTGTTTTGATTATTTCACTGGCTATTGTGTATGAATGTGGTTTGTATGACTGGAAGGCCATGTATGCTGTAAGTGTGTAAATATTTTTCTACATGTCATTATTGTTCATTGTATATAAAAAATGTCTGTTTCTTCCATGCACTGAAAATATTATGTGACAAACAAAAGAAAAAAAAAAATTTGAAAGAGGAATAAAATTCCCAGTTGCTAATTATGCAGGTTGTTTATGCTTTATTCTAAACATCCATAAGTGACAAGCTTATGTGGTCAATAGCTCCAGCAGTGGCGCTTGTGTTGCTTTCTAGTAATGCTTGGGGGCCACGGCACACAGGAGGTTCGGGGAGAGATAGGATCTCCCAATGAGGCATGGGGTGGTGCGACCACAGCAGGCGACCTGCCCAGCGCCCCCCCCCAGCACCAGAACCATCTGCAAGCCCCTCATCAAGTCCGGCATCCATGACCAACAGGACCACAGCTCTAGCGAGCCTCATACCACTAGCAGTCAAAGAAAGGATATGGAGGAAGGATTTTATTGACCTTTTTACACTTTTAGAGATATAGTTAGATGGGCTGGACCTGACTATTTTGCGAGAAGAAGGAAGATGATAAAAGGGAGAGGCGGAAGGAACGAAAGGAAAGAAACTTTGACAATTAGCTGAATGCATTCTGAATAATAGCATGCATAATTGTAGAGACGTTCCCGCGCTGTGAAGCCAACCTATGGCTTTAGGAGGCCAACATACATAATGCGCGGAGGCAATTCCCTGGCGACGCATGGCTAGAATATGATAAAGGTTTCTGTCTAAAAATGCAAAGGCACCCAGAGATGGAAAGGAATGAGGAGGTTTTATTCCTAAGATGATGGTAGCCAGGGAGGCCAAGTAATGGGCAGGTATGAGCAGGCAGCCCTTTTGGGGTTCCTTCCACAGAGGGAGGGGGAGGACGTTCCAAAAGTCCAAACAGTTCAGCCCATGGAAAGCTCCACATACTAGCAGAACAGCAGCAATATGCTGAAAATACGATGCAAATGAATGTACCTACGGGGCCTCATGCATATTTCAATATATCTGTTCCTCCTGTGGCGAGGGACAACCGGCAGCAGGGTGCAGGTGCAAGAAGCAATACAGGGGAGACAAAAAAAGAGAAGATAAAACAGTGGGGTAACCCCACAGGGCGAGCCAAAAGGAATTCCAAATTCCAGGCTAGCCAGATCCCCCATCCAGGGGCGTAACAAAGCCCCTAGCAGCCACAGCAGTGCGGGGGTGCCCCGAGATCCAGGGGCCCCCACAGCGCACAGTGTACTTATATTATAACTGTCCGTCTTTTGGACCTAATTTGAAAGCTATGCTCGTCGTTTTTCACTAATTACATGAACCATTCTGCATGCGCGTGCTTCAGCCTCAGGGTAGTTGCAAACAAAACAGGTGATGGACCGAATGTGGATCAATGTCACACATTCATCCCAGTCCAAAGATCTGGGCCCAAATCCATTGTTTTTTTGCACTCCACACCACCCTGGGTTAGACATTGGCGATATGCAAATCAGCTCTGACCCTGTGCCCCATGGGAACAGTCCAGTCCGAACTACAAAAGCCATGTCATTCCCAGAACGGAATCAAGCATCCGAGGACCGGACCGGTTTCGAGGTAACACCTCTCATCAGCCCGGCTAGCTTGACTCCAGTGGTGTGGAGTGCCTGGGACCCACGTCTGGGCATCCCCAGCGCACTTATGGCGGCAATTGCAAACAAAACAGGTGATGGACCGAATGTGGATCAATGTCACACATTCATCCCAGTCCAAAGATCTGGGCCCAAATCCATTGTTTTTTTGCACTCCACACCACCCTGGGTTAGACAATGGCGATATGCAAATCAGCTCTGACCCTGTGCCCCATGGGAACAGTCCAGTCCGAACTACAAAAGCCATGTCCTTCCCAGAACGGAATCAAGCATCCGAGGACCGGACCGGTTTCGAGGTAACACCTCTCATCAGCCCGGCTAGCTTGACTTCAGTGGTGTGGAGTGCCTGGGACCCACGTCTGGGCATCCCCAGCGCACTTATGGCGGCAATTGCAAACAAAACAGGTGATGGACCGAATGTGGATCAATGTCACACATTCATCCCAGTCCAAAGATCTGGGCCCAAATCCATCGTTTTTTTGCACTCCACACCACCCTGGGTTAGACAATGGCGATATGCAAATCAGCTCTGACCCTGTGCCCCATGGGAACAGTCCAGTCCAGTCCAGGCTGATGAGAGGTGTTACCTCGAAACCGGTCCGGTCCTCGGATGCTTGATTCCGTTCTGGGAAGGACATGGCTTTTGTAGTTCGGACTGGACTGTTCCTATGGGGCACAGGGTCAGAGCTGATTTGCATATCGCCATTGTCTAACCCAGGGTGGTGTGGAGTGCAAAATAACGATGGATTTGGGCCCAGATCTTTGGACTGGGGTGAGTGTGTGACATTGATCCACATTCGGTCCATCACCTGTTGTGTTTGCATATTCAGCCTCAGGGTAGGTCAGAGCTGCACAGGTGTGACAGAATTGTCATGCGCAGTGTAAACTACATGTGCAGGCCGGGGCTGATGGGTCAGTGATGTCGGAGTGTTGGGACCAAAGCAATATGGAATTGGCAGCTGCGGTCTCTGCCGCCAGCCTGTGCCTTCTACCAATTCCACTCTGCCCGATCTGGAAGGGGTCGGGGTTTCCACACCCAGTTTACTTAGCAACACCGGACTCGATTTCACCTGCCAGGAATCCACCCGGAAATACACCAAGAAGCGCCGTCTGCAGCGGCCGAGCTCCTTTCTGATTTGCATTTCTGGAAAAGGGCAAAAGCAGTGCTATCCCTGCCAGAAAGAAGTTTTTTATTTACCCTCCTACTCCACACCCCTATCCCTCCACCAACCAAACACAGAGCTTAGAGCAGGGGTATATGCATGCGTTAATCCTCATGGAATTGAAAATTCCCTCTAGTATTATGACAAGTAAATTTGGCCCACACGGTTATTGCCCATACCATGGGAATTCCATACTTGCACAGTATCGGACGGGTGTTCCTACACAGTAACGTTCATTTTACATGTGCAGTTTGCGCCCCTCTGGAGGCATGCAACTAATAATCAGGGCCCTGTCTCTTTCAGGAAGGTACACAATACCCCACACGTTTCTCCCACAGCAGCACACAATGTGCAAGCTAAAACCTCCAGGAATTGACACAGAACTACAAATCTTGCATCCAGTACTGGACACAATCGTTTGGTCAAGGCCCCCAAAAATGAGAACCCTATTCCAGATGTTGCATCTACAACTGCACATGGTACCCCAGGGGAGACATCCGGAGCTCGTCATATTCCTCAGGTTGCTGCTTCCCAAACAGGTCACAATACTTCAGGTCTGTCATCCAGAAATGAACACAATATGACAGATGTTGTCAACTGCAGACAGAATTCCAGGGAGGCTCCAGAACTGACCGCGCACTGCAGGTGTGGGCTCCAGGTCTCAGCCTGGATAACATCCTAGATGTGAAACAGAGCTGGACACTTTTCTCCAGTTGAGACCATCAGAGGTGCCCTCACTACTTTAGGTGAGGCCTACAGACAGGTGATAGAAAAAACTGTTGCACACCCATTGCGGTAGGTCTAAGCATCCCCACATTGCCCCTGCTGGGTTTGGTTGCACCCACCAGTACTCCAGTTTAGATAACCCAGCATCCCTTGTGTGTCTGATGGCCTCAGATGACAGTTACCTTGAGCACTCCATGCCCAAGTGCTTGACTTTAAACCTAACACCACTCTTTGTACATCACGATGTCCATACATTAATACTATTGTCTGACATAAACATTGTGTCCTAAATACTGTTTATGAAATTGCTGTCCCATTGGGTGTGGATCTTATATTGTGAAAACCATTGGACAAAACATTTGTAAGTGATGGTTAGGACACAATATTTATGCAATGCGCTATTGTGAAGGGCGGTGGAAAAAAGGGGCAAGAAGGGAATCAGGACCAGGCAGCCGTGGTGTTGGCTACTCTGAAATTTGGCACCACCACTGTTGGGGTCCTACAGAAGTCTTTGGGCCCCTGACCTTATGTGTTTTTACTAATGAAGCACTGAAGTGAGCTGAGATAATTATCCATAAAAGAAACAGAAGCGTCTTGAGGAAACTTGAAGAAGCTTGATGCAGCTTAAACAGCGAACGCCACTAGAGTGCATCCTTCCTCTTTGAAGTACGAGTTGCCAATGTCAGTTGCCGTATTCGCGGTTCAATGAGGAGTTGGTATGCACGAGAATGCAATTTCAAGTGAATACAAGTACTGTAACATAACACGCAATGTGCTCATGCAATAGAACCAGCGCGCATGCAAGAACTGGAACAGGATCATGCATATACAATAGCGTGCATAAGAGAAAATGCGCATGCACAAGCAGTATTCAGCTCATTACAAGCACTGTACCGCAGACCAGCCTAACCGGAACAGGGGCACGGAGCACATCTTGGGCCTCATTTATGAAAAGTGATGCATCGCTGCGTGAAAACAGCGATGCGTCACTTTTCACTGCGTCCTCCTTGCAACACCAATGATGCGTCATATTTACTGTATGACGCATCATTGCACAAGGAGTTACAGATACGTCAGTATTTCTGACGTATATTTACGGCGCAAAAGTGACGCATTGCTGGATTGAGTCACAAAAGTGACGCAATTCCAGCAATGTATCCTTTCACATGGGGCAAGCCCCATGTGAAAGGGGCTGCGTCAGTCTTACGCCTGCTGGTAGGCAGGCGTAAGATTTTGACGCATCTGAGTCCTAGAAGTGGAGCAGTGAAATCTCATAGATTTCACTGCGTCACTTCTACGACCCTTCCTTGCGTCAATACACCCCCCTTGTATACATTATACCTGGCGCAGGTATAATGTGGTGCAGGGGTTTACGAAGTGATGCATCTACCTAGATGCGTCACTTTGCAAATATGGAGCAACAAGGCGCATTTTCGACGCCACTGGTGCGTCACAAAAAGTGACGCACCTGTGGCGTAAGAGTGACGCACAGCCTCATAAATGAGTCCCCTTCATTTTAAGTGTGAGCACCAGCCGTGCCTTCCACCTTCCTTCAGGCAGTGTCCTCCAGTTTCTGACCATCTAAAGGTCACTCTGACCAGTGGGCTGAACACAAAGGGCTTCTTGCTGCTCCATTGTAGCTTTTGTGCAATCAGCCCACTCATGCAGCACTGGAGATGCACTTGGGCAGCAGCAGTCAAATGCCAAGAGAAACAGTGACTGATTGAAAGAGCCTTACACAACTATTCTGTTAAAAGCAATCCGGCACCTCATAAATGCCTGATTTGAATTTCAAGAGGTTTAAATTCCCAAAAATTATTGTGGCTTTCATCATGCATTTTATTTACTTTGTATGTGTGAAAAAGAATGCTTTAGATTCAATGGCAAGCAAGCTAGTAGCCTCGAGGGGAATGATAAGCAATATGGAAACAAAAAAAGACAAAGCCAGTTGAGATAGCTCGAAACGCACCCTCTTTGAGGCTGCTTGTGTGCTGGTTTCAGCACCCCTGGATGAAAACTCTTGGGTGCTTCCTGGGTGGCAGAGCAAGGAGCTGCCCCGGGCCGGCACTGACCGCTCAAATTGACTGCAGGCGGGGGGGGGGGGGGGGGGGGATGAGCTTACTGCACCTGCCTGCACCTGTGCGTGCAGACCAAGGACGACTGGCTGCGAGTCCTGGAGAAGGCGGTGGGACCAGGCTGGGCCTCCCTGCAACTGAGACATACTTGGCAGATAGCTTAGATTGAGAGTATACGAATATTGACTGTAACTTCTAACATTCTGCAACTCTTTTTTAAGGAAGCCCCGTTTCCTCCCTGGGCCACACATTGTCTCATTTAATGCCAAGGGCACCCCTCGCCCTATTTTTTGAGGAAGTAAAACTTCACTATTTCTTTTCAAAAACTCTCCCAGACAAAGGCGGACTCACCACAGAACACAATGAAGAAGGCATTACTTTCTTCCTCCTTCAATATAAGGCACACCTCTCCCCTCCTTCAACATCACACCCCGCCCCTTTTTCTTCAGGGGGAAGACATCCTTCTTCACCTACGAATCTATCTTCCACAAAGACGTACACACCACCACCCACCCCACTATCCAACAGAACGTGCAAATGAATGCGTTCTTGTGTAATGTAATGTAACCAGTGCTCATGTAAAGCGCTCCGATACCTTTGGGTCGAGTTCGTGCTATACAAATCTACAACAACAAAAAAATACCACCTCACTTATACAATACAAACCACTTTGCTGGTACAAGTTAAACAAGTTTTGACCAAGTAACAGCGTAAAATTCGTTAAACCTCCCTGTGTTGCCAACAGTGGTAGTTTTAGTTTGCATGTTTTATACACTCTGGGGCAGATTTACAAGCCCCATGCTCCACTTTTGCGTCACTTTCCATGTTAAATGTGACGCAAAAGTGGTGCAAGGGGCTTGTAAATCTGCCCCTCTGTCTTTTTGATAATGTGTGCAGATTTGTTTTTTTGGGTCTTTTAGGTTGACAGAATTTTCCTACTTAACTTGTAACTGCAAATACTGATTTTCTTTTCGGAATATGGGAAAAAGATGGCCCAAGTGTACGTTGGACAGTGCAGAAGAAAGTGTTTGTTTCTCCGAAGTCTACCTATTGACAACTTGTATCCTCTATTTAGTGGAGTGGTGTGGCTCACTGGTTAGAGGCAGCAGACCTGGAAGCAGAAGTAGGCCTGTTACCAGGGTTCGATTCCCGACGTGGCAGGGTCATGGACCAGGATCAGCAGACTTGATAATTCTCGCCTCGGTGCCTACTCTAACCAGGGGTCTCACTTGGCAACTCTGGGCATTAGCTTGCCTAATCTCCACAACAGCCCCGTCAACGCCAGGGATGCCTGGCTCCACCTTGGGGATTACCTCCTAGCAGGGACCATCCCACAGGGAAAGCCAGGACGGGTTCCCCAGCGGTATACAGCGCCAGGACGCCGACTGGCAACAGTGCGCTTTACAAGTATACACATTACATTATTACATCTATGCATTTGTGGTCTGATCTGTGCCGGTATTTGGTGTTTTTGCTGTCAGTTTTTGACCAGTGAAGTATTCTTCAATCTAATGGTTCTTGCAAGTGATCTTTTGCATTTTAGCTTGTTGTCTCCAACTAAAACTTGTAGTGCTTCTTTTGAGCTGGTTGTTTGCCTGAGGGGAGGCTCGACTCCTGCTTGTGGTCTCCTATTTTAGGATTCTCTGTGACTACTCCAGATGCAGTTTTCAGCTGCGAGGGCGTGTTTGTTTACTTTCAAAACTTGGTCGTGGAAGACGTTTGGTTGCGTTCTTGATCTAGCACCAGATTTTTTTAAACCTTTATTTATAAGATGTTTAATTATATGAGCAAATAACGCCCCACAGAAGAACACAAACAGTACCAGAATTTTAACACGCGCTTGTTATTGTGGATAGTTAGCAGCAGAAGACATCACCCTATTCCTGCTCTCCAACCTTTATTTTGACAGTTTCTGTTTCAACATAGAATTAAGTCTTAATTAAAGATACAGAATTTCGGTTGTAGATTGCTCACCGAAACAACATGTTTTTTACGGACCCTTGGCATAACACAGGCCCCTGCTGCCCCGTGTTACTGAGGGGGCCTCTGCACTCCAGGGGCCCCCTTCACTTAGCAGAGCCAGCAAGCCTCTTTATCATGATGGTGCGCACGCCCGGCCTCCTAATAAATTAAATGGTGTGCACGAGCGGGCCCCAGCCGGGCCTCTGAGGCTCCTCATTAATTAAATGGCGCGTGCGTGGTGCGCAGTTGTCTCCACGTCGGCGCTGTCTTAAGGGTGGGGCTGTTGACCAATGCCGTTGAATTTGTCATGTGTATTACGTAGTGAAATTAAAAGTGTGAGTGACTTGTGAGGTGAGGCATCCTAGGACCCAGCCATGCCAGAGACTGAGAAGGACCGTCCGTCACCGGCCATAATTTAAATTATTACTAGCCCCTGCCTGGCTAGCCTTGCCCTGCCCTGTCTTCTGCTGCCCGCTCGCGCATGCCTCTGAAGCTGCAGCCCTTGCCAGGCCTCAGCCCTCAGGTGAGTCTGTCCATGGCAGGTGTGGTCCGTGGGGAGAGGCGGGCGTGAGAGGAAATGCGCCTGCCCGAGGCCACGCAGTGCCATCAGGAGGGCGGGCTCCTAGTCACGGAGGGCTGTCCCGCCCCCGCATGACGCGGTAGTTCCTCTCCTGAGGCAGTCTCCCCTGGTTGGTGGAGACTGGTAGTGATGCACGTCCGGGGCGGTGGGGAGGAGCCGTCTGGTGTACATCAGACCCCTGCCCTGTTGGGGAGGCCTCTTTGCCGCCCCGGACGTCGCAGTTCCATGTTGGGACACTCTTTTCTTCCCTCTGGTCGTCCTCCAGAGGTCCGGTCTTGCGGCGTTTTGCGACGTTTTTCCCGGCGTTCGACGGTCCGTGTTGCCTGTGGTGAGTGGGGAGGACTTAGGCGGGTTGTAGGCAATTGTCTTGTTCGGGGGCATGGGGGTCACAGGTATGGCCCCGGCAGTCCTCCCCCACGCGTCGGGTATCACTTGGTTATTGCATGGGACTTTTGAGCAGTCCTTGCCCTTAGTCTTGTTGTGCTCGCGAGCTCGTGTATCACCGGAGCAGTTGTTTGTTGTCTCCCTCCAGGGGCGCTTACCTTAGCTCGTGAGTGTGTGGCCCCACGGAGCAATTGATTGTTTCTCGGTGCCCTTCGTTACGTCTCCCTTGCATTTAATCCAGGGGTACGATCACTTATGTGGGGCATTTAAGGCGCCTTCCTTCACCGGTATGCATAGAGCATGATGAGGATTGCTAGGCTGCGAGTCCGTTCTAGTTGGTTCAGGCCCAGTGCGTTATGAGAGAAGTAGGGGGGCAGATGGCCGTTTCGTCTGTCCCCTATATTTTCCCGAGGTGCTTGCTTAACCTCGGACGCATGTGCGGACATTTGTAGTAGCGCTGTTGTCGTAGGCTAAGTCTCTTGTGCGTTCCCTTCGTGGCGACGGTTATGTCTTAGACTCGAATGTGTATGTTTGCTTGATGAATTATTCGCCAGGTAGGATCCCACTTCCAGGCTGTGTCCGTAGGCGTTCGTTTGATCTGGCCATGCGCCTTGGCGCCCGGGCGCAGTTCTCTCTGAGTGAATTTTGTGGTTGTGCGTGTGAGAGCTATGTTTCTAAGCGCTTGTAAACGAGCTAATTCTGAGCTACACATCGTATTTTGTCCTGGGAGGCTCGGGGTTCAACTGGCGCTTCATGTAACACCGCCCCCGTCCCCAAACCTTCCGGTTTCAGGAGCTGGTCCCAGTGCTGATAAGAATGCTTCCCATGCCCTGAGCCTGGAGATAAACAAAGGACTTCCACAAAGGATGGCCTTCTACTCGCTCAAAGCCCACGTTTCCGATACGTGGCACATTTGCAAAGCCAATACGACCAGCTCCGGGCGCTTGTTGTGTTCTTGAATCGGAGGTAAAGTCATCACATGTGGTTGCGGTGTCCGTGCTGCTGCAGGGTGCGATGGGCGGCTGGTAAACTCCGCCGTTCACTCTGGGAGGCATTTCGATAGTGCTTCGATCTGCATTTTGTAATTTCAGTGCGCTGTCCCGAAATGTGATCTTCTAATACCTCTGTAACGTGTGATTGGAGGCTCAGGCCACCTCTGCTTTCGGCGGAGCTGGGGGCTCGGAAGGTGGATGAATTAATCCAGGAACTCTCGGAAAGGCCTGACTCCTATGTCACATGCACGTGCAGGTTGGCACAGTGTGTCCTAGAATGTATGTATATTCGCTAGTTTATAGTTGGAGCGGGCTACGATATCTTGCTACTTTAGAACTAGATATGTGTGGGGGGAAGACGGGACTGGCAGTGTATGGCACTGGGAAAATTTTCTACATTAATATTAGGAAAGAAGACGCTGTGCAGGTTAACTGCCGCGCGTTCCTCGACTGCAAAACTGTCCTGGAGGCCAGAGCTGACGGTTATTCTGAATGGCTGCCGAACAGCACACAACCTGCCGCGGCAAGCATCCCAAGGGTGGTGCGATAACTCGCGCCTCTGGCATGTGTATGCACTCGTGAAGTCGTCGTCCTTGTCTAAATATTCAGGTTACTACATTATTAGGCAGTAACCTCCTGGTGCGTCGGCGAGTGACTATGGGTACCTTCAGCCTGCTAGTCCACAGCGAGTGAATTTAGCCGGCGTTGTGCTATTGAATTGCTCATAAGAGATACCTTGCATATCAGGGGTACTTCAGTGCAGGAAGGTCCCTTCCGTGTCCACATTCTCCGACGATGTGTAGGCTGCCTGTGGCTGGGCCATACGGGATATTGTACATTTGAGTTGTTGCTTGGGGTACTTCTGTGCAGGGAGGTCCCTACCGTGTCCACATTCTCCGACGTTGTGTAGGCTGCCTGTGGCCGGGCCATACAGGATATTCTACATTTGAGTTGTTGCTTGGCGCATATTATGTGAGATCTGGGGTCACGTTCGTAAAACCACTTTAGCCAATGCCCAGCTTGTGTACATTTAATCAGTATATCCGTGTGCTTGCTGCGCTGCGTTAAAGCCAGAACATATTTGAAATACCTTTGTAGCATGGTGTCTGTCTCGCCAGTTGGCCTGGTTGGTGCGAGGCTGCAGGAGCTACGGTATAGGACTTTGAGGGGTGGGGGGGTCTCGGCCCGGGTCGGTCACAGCCCGGGGAGGCTTCTACCCGGTTCGCACGCATTAGGTGCCATGCACTTCTTCCCGTGTCGGAAAACATGTGTCATGTAATACTACTGGAGCTAGGTTTTGCGCTGCGTTGCCTAAGCAGTGCCTCGCGTGTGCCATTTCGTCCGGAAATACATCCTCACCTGGTTTTGGTTCAGGGATAGCTCAATGGGTTTCAGCTTCGTCACAGATACTCTTGTTATTTCAGTTATAAGTTACAATCAGAAAGTAGTACAGTGATGCAATTATCTGTCCTCAAAGAGTTGCCTGCAAACCGCAAGTTAAAGGTTTGAATCCGTATGGTTTCCTCCCAGCCTTTACATTACCCTAATGTTCCCAAAATGGGTTTGATTTGGTTAGGAATGTTCTCCTATTATAATGCCAATTCCGTCCACTGTCGATGTTTCGAGTCCAGAGTTTGTGCTTTGCCTTTCCAAACACTCTTAAAGATTCTGTCCACTGGTAGGGATGCATTTTCTTTCCCACTCCTTGTGATCAGGCTTGTCTGGTTATATTTTCTTCGTCCCGTTTAATGCGTGTGGGGGATGTTAAGTGCTCGGACTCCCTACTCTGGGTGCTATAAAGCAAATGAAATGCATGTGAGAAACATGCCCTATACTGAATTCTTCAGCATCGCGAGTGACTTTTCCGGGAGCTTTCCACTCACCTTCATATCCCAGCTGCTCTGTTGCACACAGGATTAGGTTACGGGCCTTACACATCGTGTCCCCCTTTAGGCACCTCAATGCGCCCCACCCCCCCCAGGCCCTCGGTCCCTGCCTCACTTCCAGGGAAATAATCCTGTCCACGTTGTTTCCTAGTTGATGAAACTCGCTTTGCCCTGATTAAAACTTGCTGGCACGCGCCATTTGATGCCCAGGGTTAGCCAATGGTCGGCCACGAGTTGTGGCTGTCGGTGAGTGTGTGGACAGGCGTTATCGCGGGCTTGATATTTCTGCCTGGATATCGGTTTTCTTTCAATTCCAGTCATTCCTTACCAGTTCGGATCCTTTATTAGAGTACGATGATGCCGCTGGTCAATTTTCAAGCATTAGAACTTTATACGAGGACTGGAGAGAGCTGTGCCCGGCTACGAAGCGTTTCTAGGGCTGTCTTGGCACACGTGTGCACTTGTTGGATGCAAATTGTCATCCAGTTACTAGACGCATAGGTTGTTGGGCGGAGCGCGGAATCCCTTCAGAGTCCCTCCCCAGTCTTGGCCATGGGTTGCATCCATCTTCGTCCGGTAGCTCTCTTCGCCACTCCAGTATAGACGCTCCTACATGTGCATTATTCTAGTCTCGTCTTCCCTTGCGAATAGTCCAGCCCTTCCTGCCAATCCTGGCCCTCCCTGGTTTGGATACAAGCATCCTGGTTCTCGGTGTTGGGGCACACGTATTTTATGCGCTGGCTTGGCTGGCCTGCCAATAGCCACCTCCCCCCCTTTAACAGAGGTGTGTCCCCCCCCCCCCCCCCGTCTTGAGACCAGCTACTTTTCTTCCTATACATGCCGTTGCGAAAATGAGTACATTCAATCCCCAGAGGATTATCAGATGTCGGATCATGCTTTACACCTGTTGGGTTTAGGACTTGATGCATGTTGTTTTAGCCCAGGCGCGGCCTGGTTAGGTTTCGAGTGGCAGGCACGATTAGGGCATGATGCCCCTCCCGTTTGCTGCCCATCTGCTTTTTTCTGTTCTTTCGTCCGGGGTTTTTAGCATGAGTTGCCATTGAGATCCTAGTATGACCGGCTCTTTCGGGCTAAGAAATAGATGCTCTCTGACTGATTGCCCCTTGTAAAGTCTGGAAGTGGTAGGGACACTGGTCATCATGTCGGATATGTTCGGTTTCTTCTATAGCTTAATACTATAGCTTATAACTTGACCCTTATGTAGCCCTGGTACTCCCCCATCTAGCTACAGGCCAGCATTACAGGTTATCAGCAATGGTGTGGGTGGGAGTATGTCATCAGCTTAGCATGTGATAGAACTGGCATGATAATATTTTAGCTGTATGCTGGACAAGAAATTTTGTATAAGACCCTACCCCTGTTCTTATATGACCAGACCAGTTTGTCAAGACCAGTTTCCCTGAGTTACTTTACGTGTTAGCTTGTGGGTCGTTACAAGTGGAAAAGGGTCCGGTAGACATGCTGCATGTGTGTATTATGTGCAGATGGTGGGGTGTTTTAAGGGTCTAGTACGCACTTTTAGTGGTGGCCCAAGCCAGAGAGCAGGCAACTGGCTGTGTATATGGGGTGGGGGCGGTCTTTTACCCCATCTGTACTCCTTGGAAGGAACCCCGGAGCCGGGGGAAGTTTACCCTACAACGTGGCTCCTTCTAGGCCACGGTAGGGGCTTGTATTTCAGGGTGAAGTGACATTACTCTAGAGATCATGGCTGCAATTTCATCTCCCTTTCTCCTTCCTGGGGCCCATATTCTTCCTCTTAACAGTGCCTAGGTCACACTCATTGCCCTATTAGACAGGCACCACGCACCCAATCCTTGCGATGCATGCTCCTGTAAACAAGACAAAACACAGCTATAGATAGCGCTGCACTTCGGCCCATGTTACGTAAGTAACCTGTCGTCTGGGCAACGCACGACTTCTTTAGTTTGCTAGTTCTGCCATGTATCTGACGCGCAGGTATTCTCCTAAGAAAATCCAGCATCTTTATGTTTTGTTATTTTCAAAGTACTTACGTTACCTTGACCCCATTTACCACAAAGAGGTCTTCATCCTAATAGTTAGGCACAACGGCCGATCACTTTTGGTCCTTTTCTAACATGAGGTGAAGTGCTGGACATAGACATTCTTATGTCTCGTCATAAACAAGACTGGATATGCCACCTACATATTCCCAGACGTTGTCAGCTATGTATGGGTCCTCGTAATTACTCCAGTAAGTTAAACGGGAGGCTTGCTATTATTTGAAATACTGGGGGTTTAATTGTTTGACAGCCCAGGCTAAGTATTGAGTTACACCTGAGAATTCTGAATGGATCTACATGTGTTGCATGAATAACTAGGGTAATCATATATATGCTTAGAACTCTAGGAGTTGATAGTACCCCCCCTAATTTGGGCAAGCGAAGGGGGTGTAGCACAAGTGTTTGTGCCAGTCTCGTCGGCAAACTTGCCACCCTGTGTGGGGTGCAATAGGTTTAGCACGCAGTGCACACCAGACACCCAAGTACAAGAACGAACGTTACATAGGCTATGTTTGCACCGGTGCAAGTGTTAAGATAAGCACGTGAAAAATAGCAAACAGTGCGTTAAGAGAAGTGGCGTGGTGTGCAACAAAGAGTACCAACACAGGTACATAGAGAGCACTGCAATAATGGCAACCACTTAAAACCACTTTAAACTGAGAAATTCTACCTGTGCACCCTTGATAACGGCACATGTGTTGCCCTCCCATGTTTGGTAGGGTCTTACGTCATAGTCATTCCCCCCCCCCTTCCTTTGGTTCTCCTGCCTTATTTAGGAATTAATGCATTACCTAGGGGGGGCATGTGTTTTCGGCTGTCCACGTGGTTTTCAGTTTGCCTTTTGCAAGACCACTTCGCTAGTCACTCCAATTTATGCATTTGAGTACTGCAATAGACTTTTGTATCCTGTGGGGATTAGTTGCTGAAGCGTAGTAGGGCTGTTGATTGGTTTTGTGACAGCGCTTGTTTATTCGGGAGGGATACTCTGCTGGGGGGGCCCTTCCCATCACCTGGTCTCTTGCCTGGAATAGTCTTCCCTATTGGGATAGAGGGTTTGTTCCCGGGTGGATATGGCTATTGGTGTCGGAGTGGCTGGCATTTATCCATGCATGCCCCTGCACAGGTCAGCTGAGGGGTCTCTCCGTTGCAGGCGCTGCGGTCCCCGGGAAGTGGTCGTAGTCGGCCTTCAGTCTAGCTATCTAACTGTACTATGTCTGAAGCCGCTTCCAGCCAAAAAACCTAAGTGGGCAGGGGATGCCGGCTGTTTGGCCTGTGGACCCGGGTTATCGCTTAACTGGGACTTGTCCAAGTTCTATAGTATGTTCGGTGCCCTCCTATTCCCTCGTGTCAGTAAGCGCACTTCCTCTCCCCTGCTGGATCATGAAGACAGGGATTCAGATGTATCAGTGACTCCTGGGCACAGTTTCCTGACGCTCAGGGGGAAGGGATATGTTGGTGTCCCAGCGGCTGGCGCGGGACAGCCTATTTCATGTTACCTAGGGCCTCTGTAGTAGGGGCCCCTTCTTATCCCTTTGTTTCCCTGTGGGGGTTTTAGGACAGGTTTATTGGTGCCTGATGGTGGCACCCCACGCCTATGAGCGTTGCCTTGTTCCTCCTCTGCCTGGAGGTAGCAATTCTAGGTGTAGGTTGCAGGTAAAGAGCAGTAATTTTGGTGGGGGGCCCGTGCGGCAGCGGGAACCACCTCACGGGCTGTGGCGGAGTTACTGGGCGATCCGGAAGAAGAGAGGTGCAAACGCTGGACGTCAGCGGGCACATAGGGGTGCCAGAGCATAACCTCAGAGCCTAACCTGTAACCTCATGGGAGGTGCAGGAATCCGTGTCGGCGCCCCAGTAGTCCTTCGGGCGGTTGTGGGCCTGCGCAACCGGGGGTTTGCCTAGTCACGCCCCGCAATGGGCGTGTCATTATAATTATGGTAATTGTACAACAGTTGGGTGGTTCGCCACTGTGTTGTTTGGCTCAACAGGCGGGCAGGTGGCGAGAATGCGGCCTGCCCTAGGATCGCCCGTAAGCTAACCCACCGTCATTACATATGTTGTATGTAATAAACCTGCAGCAATTTTTACCCAAACCTAATACTTGTGGCTTTGTGTTATTTGCGGGTTTGGGCATGTGGGGCGGGGGTTCATGTGGCCCTGATGTGACTATGCGCCTGCCCGAGGCCACGCAGTGGCCATCAGGAGGGCGGGCTCCTAGTCACGGAGGGCTGTCCCGCCCCCGCATGACGCGGTAGTTCCTCTCCTGAGGCAGTCTCCCCTGGTTGGTGGAGACTGGTAGTGATGCACGTCCGGGGCGGTGGGGAGGAGCCGTCTGGTGTACATCAGACCCCTGCCCTGTTGGGGAGGCCTCTTTGCCGCCCCGGACGTCGCAGTTCCATGTTGGGACACTCTTTTCCCGCCCTTCCTCGAACCCAGAGTGTCGGCTTGAGGGGGCTCCGGGGGGAGCTTTTAATATGTTTCTTTTTCGTTGCAGGCGGAGTTACTGGGCGATCCGGAAGAAGAGAGGTGCAAACGCTGGACGTCAGCGGGCACATAGGGGTGCCAGAGCATAACCTCAGAGCCTAACCTGTAACCTCATGGGAGGTGCAGGAATCCGTGTCGGCGCCCCAGTAGTCCTTCGGGCGGTTGTGGGCCTGCGCAACCGGGGGTTTGCCTAGTCACGCCCCGCAATGGGCGTGTCATTATAATTATGGTAATTGTACAACAGTTGGGTGGTTCGCCACTGTGTTGTTTGGCTCAACAGGCGGGCAGGTGGCGAGAATGCGGCCTGCCCTAGGATCGCCCGTAAGCTAACCCACCGTCATTGCATATGTTGTATGTAATAAACCTGCAGCAATTTTTACCCAAACCTAATACTTGTGGCTTTGTGTTATTTGCGGGTTTGGGCATGTGGGGCGGGGGTTCATGTGGCCCTGATGTGACTAAGGCACTGTCTGGTAATTCTTAGGCTAGAGGAGGAACGCTATGCCCAGGGTCGCAGGCAGAGGGAGTATGTGAGAAGTTAGCCTGTCATATGATATCCGCTAGTTCTAGCGGGCACCTTTATTGATGGTGGTTGTAAAGTCAACCTTATAGAAAGCTATCCTAGTGGTAGCATGGACCAGCAGTCATCAGGCTAAAGAATTCAGAGAGCGTATTAGCAAGTTGTTTTACCAATTATAATCCCTTGCGTACCAAATGAAAGTACGCCACACAAGGTTTATATCAAATATGTATGTATTTATTCTAAACACAACCCCTCTGCACTCTTTATGAGGTCAGAGGTCAAAGTACATTAAAAGAATCTCAACTAGCATACGATAAGTTGCACAATATACAGTATGCCCTAGGGATCTTACTAACCATATACTAAAATAGTGGTATAAGAACCACTTCTGGAATAGAAAGCAGACCTAGGGCCTGTGGAATCACAGGGGCTACTCTCAGCTACCAAAGGTTAGGAAGTAAGAGGCCCACGGGAGACACGTGCAGTGTCTAAACACAGCCGCGGGTTACCATTGACTTTCTATGGGAAATGAAGAAGTTACAAAAGTACAATTTAAGGACACTTCTGGATGGACTACGATGGAACGCTTTTAAACTAGGACACTTCAAGAGTCAAGACCCACAGGAGAACCGGAGTACTCGTGTTACCTCACCCAGGGAAGCCAGGTGCATAGGAGCCTTTTGGTGTCGGGTTTCATCATCATTTTCAATGGAGAGCTGCAAAGAAGTGCTGCATGCGACCAGAGGAAAAGTGTCCGAGTGGATCCAAAGGTGGATAGAAGATCTGAAGAACCTAAAAGCAGAAAGGACAGAGTCTGGGTCACTAGCCAGTGACCAGGATGGCGATGGAAAGCTGCCAGCCAATGTTGGGTGATTTCAGATGAGTAGGTGAAGCTTGTCTTTTCAGCCACGAGGTCCAGGAGGCATCGATGATGACCAGGAGAGGGATTCAAGCTGCAGGATGTCAAGATTTGCTTTGTTGCAGACCAGCAAGATCTGAGGCGCTTCTCCTTTAAAGGAAAGATGGAGCAAGCCTGGAGCAACCAGGAAAGCAAGTAAGATATAAAAGAAAGTCTTGGGGGGGCTAGATAGCCAATGGGCAAGGAACCGGAAAGACACATCAAGCTGAAATGCAAGAGCGGAGCCCACGGGTCACTCGTAGAGTGTGTGGCTCTGAGCTTCAGTGCAAATGGTGCTCAGTGTTGGCGCTTCAAGCACTCCAATGCACAATTTCAAGATACCTCGAGAAAGGAGTGCAGCTTGCAAAATGCAGGATGTCCAGGAGTTCCGGTCTCACATCTCTCGTGTCCGCCATGTGTCTCAGCTTTGCTGTGAGCGAAGTTTGGGGTCAGTGATCTCTGGAAGTCCATGTCCTGTGTTGCAGATTCTTCAGGATCCGGCGGGAGCCTCAAAAATGCAGATCAGCAAAGCTGCTGTTGGTGCCTGTTTGAACAGGGTGGTCACTCCTTGACCACAAGGGAGATATCTTCCATCTTCCAGTCAAAATGGAACATTGAAGGTCCAGGATATATGTATCAAAGTTTCATCCGGGGTAAAGTCCTAGGGACACAGCTCCTATACTTATACTAAGTTTGGGGGCTGGACTACCTGTAAGGTCCCTCCTATGGGTGGACCTGGGGAGGGGGTGGTTACACCCCATGCCCTTTGTCCAGTTTCACGCCAGAGCTGGGGCTGAGTGCCCCCGCAACTGGTTTGAATCGGGCTATGCATGGAGCACCGTGTGTGCCCCAGGCAGTGTCTGAAAAGCATTCACTGAATGCAACTCTCCCTGCCCCAATACACTAAAGCCTGTCTGAAGAGGCGCTAGCACCTCCCTGGACAGGAAATCTATTGTCCAAGCCTCCCCTGACAGAGTTTGGTCCAGCAGCATCCATTTTGTGATGCTGGGGCTCTGTTTAACTTTTACCGGGTTTAACAGTAACTACATGTCTTCTCCCTCTAGAAGAGTGGAATACTACCCCCGTCGCCAGGACTTGTGGGCGGGGGGGGGGGTAGTATTCCAAAGTGTTTGACAACTTACACAACATATTTGATAAAGCCAAACCAAAGTTAGCATTAACCGAGAGGATTATAATGCACTTAAGAGTATATGATAATCCTTGATCAGAACGGCTCTTGCCTCCTCATACGGTCAAACACGAGAACTTACTCAATTTGCTGAATCTCAGAATGGGTATTTAAGGGACAGTACTCAAGTGGTTCACCTCCTTTCTGCATAACCGGACTCAGAAATTCAAGATTAACAATACTATGTCCACAGCAGGTCCTGTAACACTAGGTGTCCCACAAGGATCCTCCCTATCCCCTACTCTATTCAATCTAGTCATGGAACCACTCACCGCACTACTTCAAGCATCTAATGTTCAATTTCACATGTACGCTGACGATACCCAGCTCTACCTTAAAATACACACCCTTGATGACATCAAACTACTCAACACAATGCTTAGGAACACACAGTCTTGGCTGGCAGAGAATCACCTCAAACCTAACGCTCTAAAAACGGAATTCCTCCTAATAGCGCCTCCCTCCAAATCTGTGAGGTTCTCAGCATTGTATCATGAAGTCTGTTATGAAGCTCTGTGGTTATACTAAATAACATGTTGTTGCTATGAATAACTGCACTTTCACAACTGCTTTATTAACATTCTTGCTTCTCAAATTTGCTTGAAAATGCACCATTTACCCACTCTTTTTTCAAAATATTCTCGGGGTGAGAGCCCCCCAAACCCTCTTTATTTGTTCTGCGCTCGCTTGCGACGGTGCTCTCCCATAGAACGTTTAGGCCCACCACCATTTTCAAATGTCACCAGTCAGCACCGATTGTCAGTCGAGTTTTTATGGAATTGCAGGTTTAGGTTTGTCTTTCAAAGTTTCATGTTATTGTTCATTAATGTCAATTCTAATTCAGCCCCTTCATAGTTATTCTTCAGCCATAGGCAGTTCCCGAGACAATAGGATCGCTCCTTGCCATCGTTCTGATTGCTGCAGTTCATGAGACAACAGGATCGCTCCTTGGCATTGTTCTGATTGCTGCCTCAGTTAAATATCTGCTTTTGACATTATTGTTACAAATGGTGTAGCTTATATGTTAAGTGGGTTTCCGGCTTTCTCATTAGAACTATGAGAAAGACAATATAGAGGCATTACATTTAAATGTTGGAGGTTTCAAATCAAGATATGCCAGATTTTTGGGCGGTGGTGCAAAGTGGTAAGTGGTGGGCCTGGCTGACGGGGATGGCCTCCATGTGTTTTGCAGGGGGGTCCCCTCCAGTTTCGTTAGGCCACTGCCCCATCAACACTCCCCAATTACGCAAGCTGCCCAATACATACCACAACAACTCAGATGCCGCTATAGTAGTACAGGGTTTGGAGGAAGGGTTTATTATCTCATTTGCAGGCCCCCTTCCCCCAGGCAAGGCCAATAGTCTGAAATCAGCGCTACAACACCCAGCAGTGGTCACTAAGAAATTGGAGAAAGAAAGGGCCTTGGGTAGAATAGAGGACCCTCTCCCCTCCAGCATGAGCAAGCAGTTGGTGATCTCGCCATTTGGAATGGTTCCCAAAACAGAACCAGGACAATACCGGCGAATTCACCACCTGTTCTTCCCTGAGGGGTCATCTGTAAACGATGGGTCACGCAGAGGCATGCTCAGTGAGTTATGATACGGGGGATGATGCCATCGACCTAGTCAGATCAGCAGGCCGCTGGGCCCTCATGGCAAAGACGGACATTAAATCTGCCTTCTGCTTACTTCTGGTCCACCTCTCGAGCTTCCACCTACTGGGGTTTCAGTGGGAGGGAGACCTTTACTTTGATAAAGCCATGCCCATGGGGTGCTCAGTATCCTGCGCCTAATTTGAAATCTTCAGCAACCTCCTAGAATGGGCACAACACACCAGGCATCCATCGGGCAGGACATTAACTGAATGATTTCCTCTTCAAAGGCCCGGCGTTGTCGACCGAGTGCGGCGACACCCTGGCAGCATTTGCGAAGTTAGCAGAGGAGTTAGGGATCCCCCTGGCACCAGAGAAAACAATGGGCCCAGTGACAAAAATCACATTCCTGGGAGTAGAGCTAGACTCAGTGGCAGTAACATCCAGGCTCCCTTCAGACAAAGTGGAGGATTTCAGGGAAGAAATCAGGGGTCTCTATGGGCGCCAGAAGGTAACACTGAGGGCCCTGTAAAGGTTAATAGGCCAACTCAATTTTGTATCCAGGGTTATCCCAAAAGGCAAGGTGTTCGCTAGGCGTTTAAACCCATTAACGACAGGACTTACCAACAAGCACCATCATGTCAGGCTTGGGGCAGGAATCAAGCAGGACCTTTTAATGTGTGACTCATTCCTGGCATTCAATGGGATTTTGATCTGAGAGAAGGCTGGGTCACAAGCAGACAGACAGCGCTGTTCACGGACGCTGCTGGCAGCACATGATTTGGGACAATACTGGGCGGTAAATGGTGCGCGGGCCAATGGCCTAGCAGATGGCATAGGCAGCGCATAACCAGCAATATTACATTTCTTGAGCTGTTCCCATAGTACTAGCGCTAACAATCTGGAAACAGGAATTGCGTAACAGGAAGCTGACCCTATGGTCAGACAACAAGGGCGTAGTACAGGCAATTAATAGAGGATCAGCCCGGTGCCCAGGCACGCAGCGATTAATGCACCAACTGGTTAAATTACTGATGGAAGGAAACATAGACCTGAGAGAACGCAACGTACCAGGGGTGGAGAATGAGGTAGCAACACGGAGGACGGATTCAGGGAACTAGCCCCTGGGGTGGAGCAGAACATGACCCCCTTCTAGGTACAACTGTGGGGCCTGGCGGGGTAGATCTATCGGAGCTGCTCAACCA
The DNA here is from genome assembly GCF_964263255.1 of Lissotriton vulgaris. NCBI lineage: Eukaryota > Metazoa > Chordata > Amphibia > Caudata > Salamandridae > Lissotriton > Lissotriton vulgaris. Next base: position 96,910,726 of record NC_141695.1, read on the forward strand.
AGCCCTCGCCCCTGAGGCAGCCAGGCGATATAAAAAGTATGCTGGGACTGTAATGTAGATAAGGGGTATCCAGACCCTGGGGGACGTGGGGGCCACAAGCAGGGCAGTCAAGCAGTTCGTCCAGTGGGTATTCAACTGTAGGAAATCCAGGTCGTGGGCACAAGCCCACCTTTCCGCCGTGGCACATTACACAGAACTGGAGACAGGGCAGGACCCTGTGTCTTCTTATTATATCAAAGCGGCGATGAAAGGGTGGAAATGCGCAGAGTTTGCAAGGAAGGACAATAGGCGCCCTATAGAATACACAAAGCTGGATTTACTGTTGGGAGATTTGGGTGACATAACAAAGGATACCTTTTAACTTCTCCTGTTTAAGGCTGCATTCTTCGAGGTATTCCACCTCAGTGAATTAGTGGCGTCCTCGAGGACTGGGCCAGCCAAGCACTGCTTACAGGCAAGCGATATGCCGCCCAGAACTACTGAACTAGAGATACTACTGCGGCGGTCAAAGACAGACCAGACCAGCAAAGGGGTGATAGTGCGGCTACAATGTTTCAAGGACCAGAACTGCTGTGCAGTGTTCTGCATGATTGCATTCATGACAGTGTGACCGGCGGGCAAAGGGCCACTGTTCAAACACAGGGAAGGCACACAATTGAGCAAATTCCAGTTTACAGCAGTCATGCCCCTAACCCTCAGCAAAGTTGGGCTTATACCAGCGGGTTCTGGGTCACATTCATTCAGAATTGGGGCAGTAACAACAGCTGCACCACACAGGATGACCGAGGTGGGCATACCAGACCTATGTGAGACCACAGTTACTATAGAACCACCTTGACCGCCGTGGGAGGGCAGGGGCACCTCTCCCAAGGGCAAGCAGCAGATTCACATTTGTGATCATTGCCTCGGAAGGTAAGAGACCGCGCCTGGTGTGGGTGGTGGGCCATTCCTTCGTAACTAGAATGCAGTCCTGGTGGTGGGGTGGGGGCCATGGACAGGAAGTATGACCGGTGGTCATATGCATCCAATGGATGGCCCAACCAGGAATGAAATAGGGCCAGCTGCCGGCGATCCTCGCGGACCTGCAGGGGGATGCAGCATGCCTTCTGGACATTTTGATTATCCATTTGGGCGGTAACGACCTGGCCAAACAGGGGAGGAAAGCACTCCTCCACGACATACAGAGAGACGTCACGGAAGCAGCCAGGTCTTTCGGGAGCACCACCATCATCTGGTCAGAACTGATCGGCAGAAGGGAGTGGCGCAGGCTGAATCACAAAAAGCAGTCAAGAACTCGAGAAAAAAGCTGGACCTCGCCCTGAGCAAATTCTGCAGAACCAATGGATTTGAAAGTATTAGGCAAGGGCTTATTTACACAGGATGCTCAGAACTGGTGGGCAGGATGGCTTGAATCTGTCGGAGGAAGGCATGCAAGTATTCTGGGATAACATGTGGGGTGGCATGATTCTAGCAGGTTGCAGATAAAAAGACAAGAGGAACAAGGGGGAGCCGTAGGAAGATGTAAGCCTCCCTGACGGCGTGGAGAAGAGCTACGGGGACAATGGTTGGTACAGAGGCATACCAAAGGGCATTGTGACAGAATAGGACCATTCACTTTGTAATGCCTCATGGCTGGGTGAGTTGGCCTAAGGCGGGTGAGTAGGACCACTCACTTTGGGATGCCTCACGGCTGGGTGAGTTGGCCTACCAAAAGGGGGTAGTGAATGGAGACTGCGCTCGCAGCCCAGCTCCAGCCGGATGGCAGGGCACAAAAGAGTCTAACAAGGTAGCGAGTTGTGGCCTAACTCCGGGGCGCAAGCTAAGCAAACAAAGAGACGACCCAGAAGGGACAAGAAACAAAACAAGCCTGCAAAAGAGCTAACCAACGAACTGTCCGTCCAGTGTGCTAGTTGTGATGTACATATGATTTATGGCAGAGCTGATGTATACAAACAAGGCATATGTTTTATGACGCAAATATGACAGTTCACCAATGATGATTTATGACAAGGGCATGCAAATGATGCCAAAGTATATCCATGTATTCCTAATAAAACTGCAGCCAACAAATGACCACAACAAACACAATTACCTGTTGGCTTATTCATTCTAAGGAAAACAGTGGGGGAATGTTGCATGTACTCTGGAGTGGGCACAGTGCAGGGTTATTCAAATATTATATACATGTAAAATGGCCTCCCGTCGAGGTCCTTACTGTCTTTCAGAAACCAGTAAGGAGAGGAGTCTCGCATTCCCCTGATTGCTGCCAGCCTGTCTCAGAGACGGCGAAGAGGTACATCACTGTCCTTCCGGCTCGCATGGAACACATCACCACAGACCACACTGCGGCCCTCTTCAGCAGTGCATCTGGCTAAAACCAGCTTGTGAGGCTGTCCCCACAGTGCCCAACATGCTGAAAGAACAAACGGAACATCTCTTCTTTTACAAACAATACTAAAAACACCCAACACTTGCCTATTCAGTCATTGGATGGCACGGTATGCAAGGGTAAGACAATACAAAACAGGTGAAGTGGAATGAAGGGCAGCGAGGGAGGTGAGAGGAGGTAATGACCAATTATAAGGGAATTGTAGTGGAGAAGTATGGAGAAGTGTGGCTCGCTGGTTAGAGCAGGCAGACCCTGAAGCAGAGGTCAGACCCGGGACCAGGGTTCAATTCCTGATGCGGCAGGGTCTTGAGCTCAAATGTCCATGGACTCGATAATTCTCGCTTCGGTGCCTGACCTAATCATGGGTTCACACTCTGCAACTCTGGGCATTAAGCTTGCTTAATCTCCACAACAGCCCCCCCCCCGTGGCGGGATGCCTGGCTTTCACCTTGGGGATGCCCTGTAGGGGCTATCTTACAGGGAAAAGCCAGGACGGGTTCCCAAGGCAAGCGCCGAGATACCCCTTCGGGGGTCGATTCTGGCGCTATATAAGAAACATAATAATAATAATAATAATTGGTTTTCTAAAAGTCATGTCCCGCTGTAATTCCTCATTCTAGGCAGCAAATTCATCAAGAGGTTTCTGCTGCTTTTAGCTGCCAAAATCTCGAGGTGAAAGTTGAGTATTAAGGTGGTTCACAGATCTCATAATTTCGCTGCAGTAATCGGCATCATTGGAATTAAACTGCCTCTCAAATACTGCTGGACAATTTTAGATTAGTAGGGCAGTTGGTGCCTTATTTAACCTTTCACAGAAATCTGGTAGATGGATAGTTCAACCTTTTTTGAATTTTTATAACTCCCAGTGTGCTTCAGCTACACTATACAGAGCTGGGACATGGGGTTGTCAGTATGTCTTTAGCTTGCAGACGGAGGAAAACCGCGTCTGCAGACAGCTTTTGCATCTGCCTCTGACAAGCTCACATTTGATTATGCACTCAGAGAGTGGCATAACAAAACGTGAGTGCCCCCCCCCCTGCAAGAAATGCTGACGGGGCCCCTCACACCCACATCAGTAGGTTCAAAGGGGGCACCTTCCAGTATAGGTAAGCCTGGGGTCCCCCTGCACAGCTGGAGCTGGTGGGGTCTTTGTTACGACCCTGCACTCAGGGATCAATCTCCAGTACATTTCTGATAAAGTAAAGTCAGCAGCCCTCCTACTCTGGGTCAGTGTGTGGGCCAACACCCAGGCCAGTTTGTATAGACACAATATCTTAGAGTGCCTCAAAATGGACCAGGGTTTATCTAGCCCCCAGTTACCATATGCAAAAATAATTCAAAATCACTAAACTTACTTGAATCTTTGATGCCCTCTCACTTAAAAAAAAAAGGTGAGAAGCTGTTGGTAAATCGCCACTTTTTAGGGTGTTATCACTGCCAAAGGCTAGAAATTGAGTCTAGCAAAAGCACTGATCGGGAGGACCTTACCCTGTATATGCCCGAGAAAACAGTTCACTATTTCCAACGCATTCTGTCAGTGGGAGAGATCTTTTTTGTTTTGTTTCAGTGCCTCCTTGGTGGTGCAGCTTCTGAATTTCACAGGTGCTGGTGGCTCCTGGGGTCACCGGTCCCTGTGATGGATCATCTGATCAGACCATACTGCTCTTTATGTTCATTTTTTAATTTTATAAAAATGTATTTTATCTTATTTATTAAGCCTATTTTAAAATCACTAAGATTACGTACGTGCTGGGATGCTGTGTTTTTCCTTCAGCTTTTAAATGGTCATGTTGTCTGTTGCGGTGTTTGTGCATTTCTCAGAGCAGTGGTGGTGCATTTAGTTGATGGGTGGCTGGGGGCAATAACATGGCTATGCTGGTTTTGGGGAGAGTGAGGGTTGGAGAAGAAACATGTGCAGTGTATCTGAGGAATTTTTCTATTGTCATTTAAGCTGACTTGATATTTTGCATATGGTTTTATGTGATGTTTTTATTTAGGAACCTTTCATGACCATTTTTTGTGCTCAATAAAGAAATTTGATTTTGAATTTGCTGCGGGAGCCAGAATTCAAACGTTGCCAAGCAGACAGCCACGCCAAGGGCCCAACCAAGGGAAGACGGTTTATTGTGGGTGACTCCTGCTACTTAATGGTCCAATTACTTACCGGCAGGGCCGGCTCTAGGCTCATGGTGGCCCTGTGCAGGGAGCGTAGGTGGGGGCCCCGGAAGAGGGGGTCCGGACCCTCATGGACATCGATTCGCCAAAATGTTATGGGTGACAAAAGCGACATGTCACTCCCTTTCACACCCAGTGACATCACAGGCGTGTCTAACCTTGGACTTTCGACGGCCTCTTATTTACTGCTTGAGGTGTTATGGAAAGAGCAAGAAATGGAGACAACAGAAAAGTAAACAAAGCTCCATGGGCCCTCTTTAGTTTCTGTTCTTATCTCTCTCTCTTCATAAGCTGAATGTGTGTGGTGTGTTTGTGTGTGTGTGTGTGTGGTTGGGGGAGGGGTAAACGTAGGGGATGGGGGAAGGACTTTGCTAAGGAGACCGGTCACCAAAGGGCAAGGTGGAGGTCAAAAGGCAACACACTGTAGCAGGTGCTTCCTCTGGGCACCCCCAAAATGTCATCCATGTCTATCTCTCGCTTCCACTCTCTCCCAATCTCTTTGTCAGGAAACCGACACTGCTCTCGAGAGTAAAGCCTCTTTTCAGACTCGTTAATCATAAATTGCCCTGACGTATACAAGTGTACAGCCGACGCATGCGCAAGAGCGCGAAGGGCAGGCGGTGTAACAGAACAGGTTTTCTAATGCAATTTAGTGGTCGCCCGATATCCTCACCTTTTACCCCCGCCCCTGCGCTCATGCTTACTGCTCTGCACTTCGACCTGTAGAGTTGTAAATGCAGCGCGTATTCAGTGCAGTCTGGATCAGGTAATGGCAGCGACGCTCCGGGCTCCTGCTATATCTGGCTCGGGAGAAGCCTCAGACCAAGGTGTGCACTATGTGATTACACGTTTACAGCACAACTGAAGCCGTGCGTGTGTTGCTCGTGGTGATGACATTCACTTACAGACAAACAATGAGACAAATGGCAGAGAAAACAAGAAGAGGTAGTAGTGAGCATCCCACAGGCCCACTCCGTTAAACAACTTTAGTGGGGCATTAAAACATGAAAATGGCAACATACGAACAATAACATACAACACGTTCTGCAAGAAAAAGTTACAATGGGATATGCATCGATTTTGACATTCGAAATGCGCCAACAGCGTTGGTTGCATTGTTGAACCTCGAAAGCATCTTATTATCTGTGTACAAACGGGATTCTGTATACACTGAAAAAAATGGGTTGGTGCTTATGGAGTAAAAATAAATCTGGCATTTCACATAAAAACTGCGAAGTTCTGTAGGCAAGATAAAGCGTAACTTCTGACGAAAATACCTTGCTGCGTTTAGGCAGCCTCTGACAGAGCACCAGGCTGAAACATCTGCAAATAGCACAGAAAACCCCTGGCACTGAAAAACCATCTCTGGCTGCTCTAACGTTCTGTGGGACAGGCACCCCAACGACACCGAACAATCCCCTTCTGGCCGTATAAGTCAATATTCTGTATTATGTCAACAATTTAGGACAATGCATACGGTAACTCTGGAACTACACCCTGCATAAATTCACACTGCCCCTCGTAGTAAACGGACACTGCCCCCTGTTGTGAAGGAACACTGAGCCCTGCACTGCTATGGCCAGTATTTCCTTAAGTGAAATAAAGCCGTCCCAGCAGTAAATCGACACAAGACCACGAGGTGCATTTGAGCTCACATCATCAGTGCACGTGCACTGCCACCAGTAGTGATTTGGCGTGGCTTCCTAAAGAGAGTAGACACCCGACTACGCAGTTAAGGGGCAGTGTTCTTGTAGTGACCGTTGCCTGCCGTGCATGAGCACTGCTCCCTGCACTGCATTGGTGACAACGCTCCCTGAAAAGAGTGGGCACTGCTCGCTGCAATAAACGGTTCTGCATAAGCACTTCACAGCTAGTAGTGTTCTCCTGCTGCACAATCCCATTGTGTATTAAAACTTATAAAAAAGAGGCCACAGAAGGCATGCACACAATAGAGGCAATTGGTAACAAGCATTTGCAATTCAATAGGTCTCGCATTATTAAAGTTTTAGCTATTGGCATTGCTAAAGAATGCAACACCAATAGCTCAAACTTTAATAATGCGATACCTGTTGGATTGCAAATGCTTGTTTTTTTTATAGCACGCAGTTTCCCATTGATATTGCATCACAGAGCTTTTCTGTACATGATTTGAAACATGTAATGCAAAAGAGAAAAAATCTAGGGCCATTAGCTCAGATTTCTATAGAAATTTTAAAGGAGGTCTATCTTTGAATACGTTATCCAAGCCTAAATGTTGCTTTTTATTATTATTTTGTTTTCTATTATTCAATTTAGAGTTTCTTGGCAAAATGTGTAACACTAAGGGTTTGGTGGCGTTGAGATATCAAACTGTGGATTTACCTACGCTGACAAATAAAGGAAAATGTTTTCATTTTTTTACTGAAAGAGAGGTTAAAAGGGTCGTGGGGTGGGTGGGGGAGCCGAGTATTTCATGCAGAAGGAGCGATAAGGGTCTTCCACCAGGTCCTGTACATGAACACATAGTAGTTGCGAGTTTCCAGAAATGCAGAAAATGGGTTGGAAAATAGCCAAAGCTTCTTTTGGGGAAAATTAGGGCGCAATGCCACACACTGCACGGCGAACTTAACTATAATGCGGCAGTGAATTGGAAAACAATATGAAAAATATTGAGAACATGAGTCAAATATCCAGAGATTTAGAATATTCCTTGCCGTAGCATTCTGGCTATTCCCATCTTTGGTGGAAAGATTTTCAGAGCCACAGATAAAATTTAATTTTGCCAATTTGTCTCTCCCCTCTCGCCTAGCAGCACCCCAATTTTGGAGTACTCTGGGTGCAACCTGGTGCCCTTTTATGGTGGAATCCTGTGAACTAAGATACCTGAACAGTCAATAAATAGTAAAAGGAAATGATTCATCCTCTATTTCAAATATTTGATTTATTGTAGGTTCCCTCGACTTAATGACAAACACTCCTTTACGTGCCATGGCTTGATACTATGCCAGAGTGTGGAAAGGCTAGAGTATTGTCCAAGTGTGTGCCAGCGTTATGCAAAGAAAGGGGTTTGTGTGTGTGTGGGTGGGGGGGGGGGGCTACGTATCCCTTGGCTAAGCATCAAAAAAAGTAGCCACATCAGTGGAGAGCAGTGTTTCTTTTATGACGGGCAGTGCAAACTTAGCCAGGCCTCTCAGCTTTTACAGTATTTACCAGACTTTGAAATATTGCCCACAATCACACAATTCATTCAAGCAGCCGGGGCTCTGGCATTTAGCAGATTCTGGACACTAAAGCAGGATGCATTACCCGGATCACAGAATATCCCCTTGTAATAAGAGTGGCCATACCTGGTTTGGAGTATCCCCTTGTAATAAGAGTGGTCATACCTTGCTTGGAGTATCCCCTTGTATTAAGAGTGGTCATACCTTGCTTGGAGTATCCCCTTGTATTAAGAGTGGTCATACCTTGACTGGAGTATCCCCTTGTAATAAGAGTGGTCATACCTTGCTTGGAGTATCCCCTTATATTAAGAGTGGTCATACCTTGACTGGAGTATCCCCTTGTAATAATAGTGGTTGTACCTTGCTTGGAGTATCCCCTCATAATAAGAGTGGTCGAACCTTGCTTGGAGTATCCCTTCGTAATAAGAGTGGTCGTACCGTGCTTGGAGCACCCTTCTCCCCTCTGCCGTGCACCCTTCTCCTCTCTGCCGTGCACCCTTCTCCTCTCTGCCTTGCACCCTTCTCCTCTTGCACCCTTCTCCTCTCTGCCTTGCAACCTTCTACCCTCTGCCTTGCAACCTTCTCCCTCTCTGCCTTGCAGCCTTCTCTACCATGCACCCTTCGCCTCTCTGCCTTTCACCCTTCTCCTCTCTGCCTTGCACCCTTCTCCCCTCCCCGTGGCACCCTTCTCCTCTCCACCTTGCACCCTTCTCCCCTCCCCCTTGCACCCTTCTCCCCCTCCCCGTTGCACCATTCTCCCCTCTTCCTTGCACCCTTCTCCTCTCCACCTTGCACCCTTCTCCTCTCTGCCTTGCATCCTACTCCCCTCTGCCTTGCACCCTTCTCCTCTCTGCCTTGCACTCTTCTCCTCTCTGCCTTGCACCCTTCTCCCCTCTGCCTTGCACCCTTCTCCTCTCTGCCTTGCAACCTTCTACCCTCTGCCTTGCAACCTTCTCCCTCTCTGCATTGCAGCCTTCTCTACCGTGCACCCTTCCCCTCTCTGCCTTGCACCCTTCTCCCCTCTGCCTTTCACCCTTCTCCCCTCTGCCTTGCACCCTTCTCCTCTCTGCCTTGCACCCTTCTCCCCTCCGCCTTGCACCCTTCTCCCCCTCCCCCTTGCACCATTCTCCCCTCTTCCTTGCACCCTTCTCCTCTCCACCTTGCACCCTTCTCCTCTCTGCCTTGCACCCTTCCCCCCTTTGCCTTGCACCCTTCTCCTCTCTGCCTTGCACCCTTCTCCCCTCTGCCTTGCACCCTTCTCCCCTCCGCCTTGCACACTTCTCCTCTCTGCCTTGCATCCTGCTCCCCTCTGCCTTGCACCCTTCTCCTCTCTGCCTTGCACCCTTCTCCTCTCTGCCTTGCAACCTTCTACCCTCTGCCTTGCAACATTCTCCCCCTCTGCTTTGCACCCTTCTCTACCGTGCACCCTTGTCCTCTCTGCCTTGCACCCTTCTCCCCTCTGCCTTGCACCCTTCTCTACCGTGCACCCTTCTCCTCCCTGCCTTGCACCCTTCTCTACCTTGCACCCTTCTCCTCTCTGCCTTGCACCCTTCTCCCCTCTGCCTTGCACCCTTCTCTACCGTGCACCCTTCTCCCCTCCGCCTTGCACCCTTCTCTACCTTGCACCCTTCTCCTCTCTGCTTTGCGCCCTTCTCCTCTCTGCCTTGCGCCCTTCTCTACCGTGCACCCTTCTCCTCTCTGCCTTGCACCCTTCTCCCCTCTGCCTTGCGCCCTTCTCCTCTCTGCCTTGCACCCTTCTCCCCTCTGCCTTGCACCCTTCTCTACCGTGCACCCTTCTCCCCTCCGCCTTGCACCCTTCTCTACCTTTCACCCTTCTCCCCTCTGCCTTGCGCCCTTCTCCTCTCTGCCTTCCACCCTTCTCCCCTCTGCCTTGCACCCTTCTCCTCTCTGCCTTGCACCCTTCTCTACCATGCACCCTTCTCCTCTCTGCCTTGCACCCTTCTCCCCTCTGCCTTGCGACCTTCTCCTCTCTGCCTTCCACCCTTCTCCTCTCTGCCTTCCACCCTTCTCCTCTCTGCCTTGCACCCTTCTCTACCTTGCACCCTTCTCCTCTCTGCCGTGCACCCTTCTCCTCTCTACCTTGCACCCTTCTCCTCTCTGCCTTCCACCTTTCTCCCCTCTGCCTTGCACCCTTCTCCCCTCTGCCTTGCACCCTTCTCTACCTTGCACCCTTCTCCTCTCTGCCGTGCACCCTTCTCCTCTCTGCCTTGCACCCTTCTCCCCTCTGCCTTGCGCCCTTCTCCTCTCTGCCTTCCACCCTTCTCCCCTCTGCCTTGCACCCTTCTCCTCTCTGCCGTGCACCCTTCTCCTCTCTGCCGTGCACCCTTCTCCTCTCTGCCTTCCACCCTTCTCTCCTCTGCCTTGCACCCTTCTCCCCTCTGCCTTGCACCCTTCTCCCCCTCCCCCTTGTACCCTACTCCATCTCTGCCTTGCACCCTTTTCTACCTTGCACCCTTCTCCCCTCTGCCTTGCACCCTTCTCCTCTCTGCCGTGCACCCTTCTCCTCTCTGCCTTCCACCCTTCTCTCCTCTGACTTGCACCCTTCTCCTCTCTGCCTTGCACCCTTCTCCCCTCTGCCTTGCACCCTTCTCCCCCTCCGCCTGGACTCCAAAACGTAAGCTGATCACTTTCTTCAAACAAAATAATTTTGACCTAATAGACAAGCTTTTTATTTTTAGTAAATGCATGGCAGGTGCTCTACTATCAGTTTGCAGTTTTCATCCAGTATCCATATGTACTCTGGCTATACAAGGAAAGTGCCACCATCCCAAGCCAAGGATACACACTAAATACTAAGAACTACCAACAATATATCGGCCAAACAAGGGTGGGCAGAGAGCACATCACCCTCACATGCATTCATGTTTTAATGAGGATGCTTTTCTCTCACAATAAAATTAATGTTTGTACAAATGCCATTTTGACACCTCTATGTGCTGTGCATAACGATTGTCACTGTAACTCAGCTTACCGAACTCAGAGGGAAGGTTGACTTGGTACACCGAGAGAATAACAAATGACTCGGAGGACTTTAACAGATGTCAGGGTGAGCGTGAAACGGACTACGATAAAGCAAGCAATTAAAATTGTATTTTGTTTAAAAGAACCATGACTTGTCGGAAAACACAATTTCTATTATGTATAAAAGTTCCTAAAAATGTCACAGTGATTACAAACTATATTACGCAGGCACGTATGTTGGAGAAAGGACCTACAGGCTGTCTGAACAGAGATCAGATAATCTTCCCTTCCTTGCAGGCCCCTTATCCCATTCCACCGGGACCTCTGTTTCACCTTTCAACAATAAAAAGAAACTTACTCACTGTCTCGTTCCTTGTCCCAAACTTGGTGGCTGAGGAAGCGCTTCTGCATCTGGAGCGTTCTTTCTAATAATTATAATTCACCATGGGCCAACCTGTGCACAATCACATAGCAGAACACTGCGTCTTCGCCACATGCCAGCATGCCAGCTCTCCACATTTACCGAGGCCCACTCAAGAGGGGTGTACAAATCGCTTTCACTTTCGCATGTTAGACATGCGCCGGCTAAAATCATCCAGAAAATGTAAGCATGCTTTTAAAATGCTGATGTGGAAACACTGAGCCAGCTTCAATGTTGTCATTGTGTCTTTAGATAACTTGTAGGGGGGTGGCAGGGAAGCAGTTTTTTTAAGGGTGCCACAATCAATTTAAGAGGTCCCCAGCCCATGTAGGTCCCCAAACCCTGACAACCCCCCCTCCCCCACCCCTCAACCCTCACAGCCCTGGCCTCCTCCCTTCTCAAAGGAATAGTGCCCTGAGGAGAATGCACCATCCTAGGGCCCCCACCCCCTCCTCTTTCCGGGCCTGGCTCGTGGCTTTGACTGAAGAGAAACAATGGAAGTTGATACTTTGTTTCTCTTCAGTCAAAGGTCAGCAGCGCGAGGAGCGAGGAGCAGGAGCAGGCTGCAGACAGCAGCAGCTGCTTTAGAGAGAGAGAGACAGCTCTCTACCAGAGAGCTCAGCTGAGGGGCCCCCTTCATCGACTGGAGACGTGGTGGCCCCTGGGGTTTGGCGGCCCTGTGCAGGTGCACAGTTTGCACATGCCTAGGGCCGGCCCTGTTACCGGTAATTCCATCACTCAGAGTCCATTTGCCCCACTGATCGTTGCACCCAGGAAATGGATGAGGAAGTAAGGCGTGTTGTGTGGTGGCTGGGATGGGCGAGAAGCATTCAGCTCTCTGGCAAACCGCTTGGACACAGGCTCTTAGCTGTCTGTTGCTGCTATGGACAACTGAAAGTTCACAAACATCATTAATAGAGTTCACATTTAATTGAGGTTGCAAAGTGGTGGGTGGAAATTCTTGCAAAAGATGTTTTATGCAAAATAATTATCTGGGGAAACATATTTTTTGATACATTTTCTGCACTAAAAGTGAGTTTTGATGAGTTTATGTGCAAACTCAGATGACTGTATTTTTGTAGTTTGCATTTTAAATGTAGGAACGTTTGTGACACTCACAAGGTTTAGAAACATGTGAACATCTGTGGAAGAAAGACGTCAACATTAATTGCTCCCCTAATTGTAACTTAACCTGAGCCGGCCGGAATCTCTTGTTCGAGTGTGTAGTGTCCGAGCATGGACACGTTCTAGTGTTCCTGAAGTGTGTATTACCCTTAACACCCACCCACCACAGACGTCACTTTGTCAGGTGACGCTGCCAATAAAAAGGTGCCGAGCGCACATGCTCGTGGCCATTACCATCACCCTCACTATGTGTCCGTGTCACCTCATTAGCACTAGCATGAGGGCCTAGGGCCCCCCATCTTTACACTGGCGACGAGGTCGGTACCTGCGCCCATGAGCCACTGCCCAAATTCAATAAAAAGGGGGAGAGAACCGACCGCCTGAATGGCGCCCCCCGGGGGAAGGCACAAAGCAGCGAGAAGTCCTGCGGGCGTCACAGAGCCGCAGCGCTGCCGGTGACCGGGAGCCCGCACCGCATCGACTGCTACTGTGAGCCGCCCCACCCCCCCCCTGCCTGGACGAGCCCTGAGGAAAAGCTACGGCGACTGGGTGCCCACCCCGTGAATGCCTGCCGCCTGGCCGAGGAATCAAGGAGTGGGACCGGACTGCTGAGTCGCCAGCCTCTCCTACTGCCCAGCAGAGAAGCAGCGGGACGTCGCGACACAGCCGAACCCACCCGCGATAGCTGCGATGCCAGCCAGACCGAGGGTGAGCCCGCAGGCTGCCGGAGAAAAACCAACCAGGGTGACTGGAGGTCCGTGGAAGCTCACCCCGCCTCTGCGAAGGTCATGAACAATGAGGAGGAGGGAGTGGGGTAGCTAACCACCTCCTGCCCCCCCTTGCGACGAACCACGGACGTGACTAAAAGCGGAGCCCACCCGCAAGGTAATGGCACCATGACGGGAGTGACGCGACCCGCAGCGGACCGCACGCATCACCATCCCCTAAGGCGGGTGACTACCCTGCATACTAGCATGCCGCAACCCCCCCCCTCCTGCCCGCACGTGAACTGTGAGGCTGCCGCAGGCAGGGAGAGATAAGTGACCACTGCCGCAAGTTAAAATAGCCGGCGGGTGCCGCCCCGCATCGCTACAGCGCCCCCACCCGTGCGGTGCGAGAAGAAAAGAAACTGCCCCCTGCACCGCCTCTCGGTGCTCCGAGTCGAGCACTACACACCCTCCAAGAAATTGCTGAAGCGGAGCCCCCCCGCTCAGCACAGGACAAGCCCTGCCCTCCGTGCAACCGGAACTGTGAATAGCCGGCGGGTGCCAACCCCACACGACCACACATCGCCCAGCACACCCCCCTGCCCGCGCGAGGACTGCAGAAGGCTGCCGCGTGCAGGGAGGGGGAAGAGAAGTGAAAGCAGAATGGCCGCCGGCAACAGAAGTGTGCCCCCACCTCCTGGGCTCCCTGGCAGAGGAATGAAGCGCCAGTAAGCAGCCAGCACCGCCAAAATGAACACCAACTGTGTGCCTAATGTAGTGTCGCACACTAGTTGTTGCACCTCACGTAATAACGTGACGTGCGGGCGGCCATTTTGGGTGGCTGCGCGCGCAGGAAAGCGAGAGGCGCGAAAGCCGACCGGCAGTAAGATCGGCTCGGCGCTCTTTAGGAAATCTAAGATAAATAAATAAGCGTTACTACCAGACACCGTTGCAGCGTGGTTATTGTCCAAGGAAGCATCTTTACAATGGTGACGAGATCGGGATACTACACCCATGCACCCTGAAAAAAAAAAAAAACTAACCCACCAGGAAGAGACACCGAAGGAGACAGCAGCACACCGGTGAACGCAGACCCACGCAGGGATCAGGACTGCACGGCCAAGCAGCCAAGAGGAGCACAGTGTCAAGATAGGCTGAACAAGCCACTGCATAAGGTACAACACCCTAAAGAGCGCGGCAGAGCCCAAACACACCCTGGGGGGAAGGCAACCACGCAAGGGAGACGTGAAGGACCCAGGCGTAGTCAGGACTGAGCGTGCCAAATCCAAACGCCAACCTAACCCAGGGGACCGCGCTGGCTACCGTAAAGGAGGGAGAGGGGGCTGACACAGATAGTCCCCAGTTTCAAGCCGGAAGTCAAGAAGCGGACAACACTCCAGGTAGTCCCAGAAGCCAAGGGAACACGTCGCCCACAGTCAAGGAGGAAAAAATGAGCACACAAGTGGGATACGCAATAGTGCCAGTTCAATTCCTGCCCAAACCAGGGGAACCACTTATGAAGTGGGAAGACTGGAGGGAATATATAGACAACTTCATAGGAGATGAGAATGAGGAACAATTTAACCCCAAAAGAAAAAAGCGCATCCTACTACTCAATTTAGGACCGGAAGGACTCAGAATTTACAAGAGCCTGGTACCCAAACCGAGAGGAAGCACAGACGACGACGTGTACGCCCATGCCATTGACGACTTGAACGAACACTACCGGCCGACAGTGTGTGTGTCAGTCGACAGATTTAATTTCCAACAAAGGAAACAACGTCCCGGAGAGTCGGTAGAGGAGTATATGGCGGCCCTGAAGGAACTGGCGACCACATGCAAATATGGGGCGTGGGAGGACGAGTTCATCAAAGACCTAATAGTGATGCACACTACGAGTACGAACGTACAGGACAAGCTGTGGGCCAGTGGGGAAACTACACTGAAGGAAGTCATGGTCATTGTCAAAAGGGCAGAGTTGGCACGCAGGTGCACAGACGCGACAAAGAAGGAAACGACACCCAGTCCCATGGTGAACAGAGTAGACGATGAGGAACCTCGCAGAGACTATAAGTACAAGAGTTCTGCCCCAAAGGGACCAAATAAATGGCAAGGCAACCCCGGACCACCAGGGAAACAAGCAGGTAACAACAACAAGAAAACGTGCTACAGATGTGGAAGCTGGTCTCATGAAGCACACGACAGGAAATGCCCAGCGTTCCGGGCCAAATGTATGTACTGCGGTATAATAGGCCATTACGAGAAGGTGTGCCGTAGGAAATCGTCCAAGAGCATGGTTAAATACATTGACCAGGGTGATGAAGACCATGAGGGAAGCACAGAAGAAGAAGTAGTCACAGTTCTGTGTATATACGACCAGGTGTTGTGTGTGGACGGAAAAAGGACAACAAAACCTGTATTAGAAATGGCGATTGGTGGAATACCCATAAGCATAGTGGCGGACACCGGCTCTCCCTACACCATCGTCCAGAGAGCGGTGTGGAATGAAATATTCAGACCACACTTGGGCCCAGAACTGGAGAAATTGGACATCCGACCAGTCACATACAACGGCGACCGTATACCAATGGCTGGATTCCAACCCTTAAAGATCGAGTTCAGAGGCCGATCCGCATTCTGCAAGCTGTACATCTCAGAGAAAGGACCGTCAGTTTTGGGATGGCTGGATCAAGGCGACCTGGGTATCAAACTGGATCCAGGAGGGAAGGAGCAGATACTTCTCATAGAACCAGAAGTGTGGCCAGATCTGGCCAGGTGGAAAGAAGACTACCCCAGAGTATTCGGAGGCACAGTGGGGAAGCTGGAGAAATTCCTGCACAAAATTGTACTGAAGGAAGGAGCCATACCAGTCGCCCACAAAGTAAGAAACGTGCCCCTAGCGGTGAGAGATGCGGTACAAATAGAACTACAGGACTTGGAGAAAAAAGGGATTATTATTATTATTATTATGTTTCTTATATAGCGCCTGAATCGACCCCCGAAAGGGTATCTCCGCGCTTGCCTTGGGAACCTGTCCTGGCTTTTCCCTGTGAGATAGCCCCTACAGGGCATCCCCAAGGTGAAAGCCAGGCATCCCGCAGCAGGGGGGGCCGTTGTGGAGATTAAGCAAGCTTAATGCCCAGAGTTGCAGAGTGTGAACCCATGATTAGGTCAGGCACCGAAGCGAGAATTATCGAGTCCATGGACATTTGAGCTCAAGACCCTGCCGCGTCGGGAATTGAACCCTGGTCCCGGGTCTGACCTCTGCTTCAGGGTCTGCCTGCTCTAACCAGTGAGCCACACTTAATTGAACCAATCACGTGCGCAGAGTGGCTCGCACCATTGGTGGTAGTCATGAAGCCCAGTGGAAAGGTCAGGCTCTGTGTTGACCTGAGGGAGCTGAACAAGAACATTGTGGTAGAGAAATTCCCTCTTCCAAGGATCGAAGAAATGTTGGCAAAAACCAGGGGAGTCAAGTGGTACTCAACCATTGATTTGACCTCAGCTTACCATCAAACAGTCTTGCATCCTGACAGCAGGAAACTGACGTCATTCATCACCCCATTCGGATGCTATCAGTTTTGCCGCATGCCGTTTGGACTGGCCTCGGCAGCTGCAGTATTCCAGAAATTGATGCACCAACTGTTTAGGAACATGGACGGCATCCAGTACTTCCAGGACGACATCCTGGTAATGGGGCGTGACAAAATGGACCATGACTCGAAGCTCAACAAGGTGCTGAAGACCCTGGAGGTCTAGGGCCTCACAGCAGAATGGGCCAAGTGCTGACTGGGCCTGGAGTCGGTAACCTATCTAGGCCACGAGATAGGGGTGCAAGGAATCATGCCAAAGGCAGAAAACGTAAAGGCGATTTCCGAGGCTCCGCCGCCTACCAACAAAGAGGAGGTCAGGTCATTCTTGGGCATGGCGGAGTATTACAGCAAATTTGTGGTACATTTCGCCTCAAAGACACACCACATGAGTATGCTGACAAGGGAGAGCACCGCGTTCCAGTGGACAGCAGAGACCCAAAGTGAATTCGAGACCATTAAGAAGGATGTCGCAGGAGCTGTACCACTCCAAGGATATGACCCCAAGGGCACAACGGTGCTCACAACCGACGCCAGCGACAAGGGGCTGGGTGCGGTACTCATGCAAGATCGGGGACAAGGGAAGATGGAGACAATCAGCTTTGCATCCCGCACATTGAGCGACACAGAAAGGAAATACAGTGTTATCGAAAAGGAAATGCTGGCCGTCGTGTGGGCAATGACAAGATTCCAGAAATTCCTATGGGGCACTCAATTCCAACTAAAGACAGATCACAAGCCCTTGGTGAAAGTGCTAACATCCAGCAGACATGCCAGTGCCACACCCAGAATTTCGAAGATGACTCTGAAACTACTTGAATTCAGGTACGACGTAGAGTACATTCCAGGGAATCGGAACAGAGTAGCAGACTACCTGAGCAGAGCGGCGGCCATGGAGTCAGGAGAAGAAGACCAAGCAAGAAAGGAGGTGATGGTAGCACTCATGGAGGACCAAGAGAGAGTCATCAGTAATCAGGAGTGGACAGATGCATATGAAGAAGACAGCACCATACAGGAAGTGAAGCTACACATCGTCAAGGGGTGGCCGGACAAAAGACAAATGAACGAAAGCCTCAAACCATACTATGAGGTCAGGGAAGAGTTGTCGTTGGACGACCAGGGAGTATTCACGTACAGAGGAGACAAAGTTATCCCCCCAAGAGGCATCATTCCCAAGTTACTAGACATTCTACACGAGGGCCGTCTGGGTATAGGAAAAATGAAGTTAAGGACCAAGCAAAACTACTGATGGCCAGGCATGGACATACGGGCAGAGAGACACGTAAGAGATTGTCTACAGTACCAAGGGGCAGACAAGACGCTCAAACTCTTGCGCCCGGCATTAGGAAAATTCGACCCCCCCACAGAATCCGTGGGAAGAACTGTCGATAGACATTTTGGGCCCAATTCTTGATGGCCAAGGCATACAGAAGTACGTATGTGTCCTCATAGACAGATACTCAAAATGGCCAGAGGTAAAAGTGGATGAAACTATGGACGCCGAGAACATCTTAAAGTTTCTGTCGGATACGTTCGTGAGAGAGGGCATCCCCAAGTCCATCCTGAGTGATAATGGCCCCCAATTCACTTCCGATAAATGGAACAACTTCATTCAGAGGAATGGCATCATTACCAAACACACGTCGATCTACCATCCAGCTGGTAACGGCCTGGTGGAACAATTCAATAGAGTAGTGATGGGAGCTGTACAAGCAGCGATCTCCAGCAATAAAGACTGGGAAAATGAAATATGGAACATGGTGTGGGCGTACAGAATTACTCCCACTAGGACCGGGTACAGCCCCTTCCAGATACTGAGAGGTCGTGAACCATTCACGCATGACAACCGTGCATGGAAAGAAAAAATCATAACGAGTGAGTGGTCCCCTGCAGTGTACAAGCCAACCTGGAAAAGGCACAGACCATTTATGCCAACCACTACAACAAACGCAGGAACGTGAAAGAGACTGATCTGGAAAAAGGCGAGTGGGTGCGAGTAAAACTGGCAACACTACAGAAGAAGGGAGACAGCGAGTATAGTAAACCTATGCAGGTCAAGGAGGTGTATGACCGAGCGGCCTTGCTGAGTGACGGGAATGTGTGGTCCCAAGACCGCATGGCCAGATGCAACAAAGTCTTACGATGGCACCAAGGCGGAACAGAATGGGACGACATGGAGGAACCCAACGGGGAGCAGGAACAACCGGCCGGAGAGTTGCAAGAGAGGAGAAGCGAGAGAGGTGAACAGCACGAGGAGAGAGACCCTGACAACGACCAAGGAAACGCAACGGAAATGCACATGAGGAGAACTGACGAGAGCGCGGCTGCGCTGAGAGAGGGAAGGATAAGCACAGAAACCCAGTGCAAGGAGGCCCCGGCTACCCCGACCAGGGTAACCCGGAGAGGAAGAACTGTGGTGAGACCTGCCAGGTTTTGAGACTACGATATGGACAGCGAACTGTAAGTTACATGTTCATTGTTTGGAAAAAAGGGAGATATGTAGTGTTGCGCACTAGTTGTTGCACGTCACGTAATGACGTGACGTGCAGGCGGCCATTTTGGGTGGCTGCGCGCGCAGGAGAGCGAGAGGCGTGAAAGCCGACCGGCAGTAAGATCAGCTCGGCGCTCTTTAGGAAATCTACGATAAATAAATAAGCGTTACTACCAGACACCGTTGCAGCGTGGTTATTGTGCAAGGAAGCATCTTTACACCTAAGGGCACTGGCTGCCAGTGCGCTCCCAAAACAGGTGAAAGCGGAATGTGCCGGTACACCCTGTGAGACACGGAGCATTTCCCACCCCCTTCGCACATGCCCACAAAAGTGCATCACCCCCGTGTGCCGGTGCCATGCTGCCTCCACCACTCTCAGAAAAAGCAGAAAGGGACTTACCAGAGAAGAGGTGGTGTCCTGTCCCTGGGGCCCGGTGATCAGCAGTGGATCCAGCCTCCTATACAGCCCAGGAACAGCTGACTGGAAATGAAAAGAAGATACATGAGGAGGGAGTCAACCAACAAAGAAGGCTGCTGCCACACCAAGCCTAATGCAACACTCCCATCTAGAGGACTCTTTTGGTATTACAGCTGATGATTCAAACAAGCCTGTGACAACCCAAGGGAAACACTGCAAGAGCACAGCAAGGACCGCCACACGCAGCAAGCGAATGCGCAGCAGCGCAGGATTCAACCACACCAGTAAGGAGGCTGCGGCTGCCACTTCCAGCTCGACGTGCAAATGAAGAGCAACGCAAGGAGGACAGTGAGGCAAGGAGAGGCACGGGTGCCTCAGTCAGCAATCAAGCACTGGAAGAACTTCCAGGGAAAAGACTGCCATGATCAAATGACGGAGAGAGCAGTGATGCCTTGTGGCCACAGGCACTCACCGCAGCATCAACAGCTCAAGCCAACGATCTGAAGCATCAAGTACCCGATGACATGGACCAATAAAGGCACTGAATGCGCACCCAGTGGCTGTTTGACGCCACCGCAACCAGGTGAAAGAGCGCACCAAGCAACTGCGCCGAAGAAGCTCTACGAAGGTACCAATCCGCACCGGAGAGCAAAGAAGCTGCACCCAAGGAACCGGAGGATGTGTGCAGCAGGTATGCGAGAACACCGAAGAAGTAAGTGCGCGGACCACGTGCCACGTGGTGACACAACGCCACCGCGTGGAGGAAGAGCGCAAGGACTGCTATCGTGCAGGACAGGTATCATGGACGGTCACACGACGTGACGCATCCCAGAAGCCGATCAGCAGGAGGATCGCCCACCAAAAAGCTGACCCACGAGGGGGTCGTGACAGTAGTGGACCGATGCAGGGGTCCAGAAGAATCGTTGCAGCACAAGGTCCGACAGGAGGACTGAAGGTAACCTGCCAGAGATTGGCAGAAGTGGACCGGCAAATGGTCCAGGAGGTTCAACTACCAAGAGGTCTACTGACGTGGACCCACGAACGTCACCCATGAGGAGATGCACATGAATGAAGGATCGCGACACTAACTCTGGCTGCTGAGGGAAAAGGAGAGAGTGTCCTCCGACGAGGACAAAACGAGGGAGACACATGCAGAGTGCGCGCGCTGCATGGAGAAGCATGGCCAGATAAGACGAAACCATATCGATCCAATTTATGTCGCAAAGCGGAAAAGGAGAAAAGGATCAAGAGAACAGCGTGGCACGTTTGCCACAGCAAGAAGAAAAGGGTTAAGAGATCTGCGTGGCACGTTTGCCACTGCAAGAAGAAAAGGATAAGGAGATCTGCGTGGCACGTTTGCCACCACAAGAAGAAAAGGATAAAGAGATCTGCGTGGCACGTTTGCCACTGCCAGAACAGAAGGAAGTATATCCGAGTGGCACGTTGCCACTATTAAGAGTGAAAAGAGAAGTCAGAGTGGCACAATGTCCCCACAGAGAAAGAACCAAGGAAAGAGAGGAGTGTAGCAGGACAACTCTCACTCCCAAAGATAAGGAAAGCGACAAGCGATACGACACCGGAGCACAGAGGAGCGCAACGTCCTGATGAACGCCCGTGACACAGTGAGTAGACATTCTGGACCACGATGCTTCTTCACACCCAGGATCTACGGATGTGAGCAGGCGGGACCATTTGTGACATCCACCTTTGGGGTTACACGGACACTGGACAATGCCAGCCGTGGTGACCCAGGGGCAGATGCCTCCGGGACGATAGTCCCCATGACGAGAGATGGTCATCAGCCGCCCTTCCGCAAAGGTCTGGGGAGGACGAAGACATTGCAAGCAAAGACAGGAGCCAAAAGCTACCCTCTGGATGAGGCTGCGAACTCTGAGGTAAGACCCATCGTCTCCTCCATACCCCCACTGACGGCGGCGTTGGAGCAACATGATGCGGTACATCCAGCCCAGTGCAAATCTGAAGAAGAGGGACTCAAGGATATCCCGTGGCAGGGGAACATCTTCGAGAGGGGCAATTCTGGTGAGAGGGATGCCTTGCAATGAATTGGTCTTTTGCAAAGTAGGATGCATGCCACGGATGAGGACAAGGTCAGGACTGGATAACGCAAAACAACATATAGCGGCAGATTACAAGAACTCCAACTGCGTTTGTCGCCACCGTAGGAAGACAATGAAAGACTGTGAGGACAACTGCAGGGCAGAGTCGACAACAGACTGAATCCATTGAGCACCCCTGGCTGATGCCAGAGTGAACTAGTGATCTCCGCGGCAGACAGGACATCGTCTGCAACCTCAAGCAGCGGTGGATGAAGAGACTCTGCAGTAGTTTGGTCACTGTACTACATCCAAGTAATATGTGTGTTTCTTCCACAGGTTGAAGTTTGACTTTAGGTTCTTGTTATTAAAAATTGGGAGGGATGTAGTGTCCGAGCATGGACACGTTCTAGTGTTCCTGAAGTGTGTATTACTCTTAACACCCACCCACCACAGACGTCACTGTGTCAGGTGACGCTGCCAATTAAAAGGGGCTGAGCGCACATGCTCATGGCCATTACCATCACCCTCACTATGTGTCCGTGTCACCTCATTAGCACTAGCATGAGGGCCTAGGGCCCCCCATCTTTACAGAGTGGACAAAAGAAATTAACACAGGATCAATAAAACTCCCCCACACCCAAAGTTCAAGGGGGGGGGTTGTCTATCACTGTAGCAGCACATGCGTCTGCCGTCACCCGTCCCTACAGGTGTTCGTGTGAAGGTTTGTATGTGGTTTCACTCCCTTGTATTTGTCCCTACGCACCGCGCACGGTTTTAGCTCCGTGCATCTGCGGTCGATTGTGAAGCTCAGGGACGGGAGGGGCTTTGGCCCGGACTCTTGTATTAATGCAGTGCGCTGGTGGTGTGACTGTATTATAGCGCCTGGAGGGGACGAGCGCCTGGCCGGCTGTGCTGCCTGAGCCTGCTGCGCTCAGTCACACGGGCCTCGGCAGACTAGAGTCACCCAGACTCAGGGTTAAACGTGCACCTGCCACTCAAGGCGCTGCTTTATAGGGGCGGTTTTAGGGCATAATTCATCGAAGTAACGTCAATCAAGACAAATATGTTTTTGTCTTCAGAAAGAGTCGGGCTGTATGAACTTTGCTCACCCGCCCTCATTCTACTAGAATCCAAGCTAAATATTAGCTCTTCTCGGAAAAGCCTCTCCATCTCGAAGCGCCATTGTTGTCACGGCTCCCTGGCGTCTCTTTCAGCTTTGAACACAGTTTAGTTTCACTTTTGTTGCCTCAGAGCTGCCTACAATGAGCTGAAGCCAAACCTGCCTGTATTGATTTCACCGTGTACTGTGTACTTTGTAGGGGTTCCAGCCTCACCCTGTTTGTTCACATGGTTTGCGCCACTCGTTTCTTCCCCTTGGACAGCCTCCAGCAGAGCAGGCTTGCTTTTTTCAACACATCCTTCTGTCTCCAGAGAGAAGGCGCTGCTGCTAACGGCCATAGTAAGCGCACAACGTGACATTTCCTCCTCCCCAAATTCTGTCACCTTTGCCCCACTACGCCAAAGAACTCTCAGAATCAAGGTAGGTTGTCCACGGCGTAGCCTTTTATTCACATCAAGCCAAGGAATTAACCACAGACCATTACCAAGTAAAGTATCCTTCTTGGATATATAAGAATTATTCATAGCATCACACTTTAGCTGCATCAACATGTTAACGGCAGTAAGGAAATTTAGTACCACATTACATTTTAACTTAAACTCGGCCATACACTAGAATAACATGGCCGTATATTTGAACTTTACACTTTAACTTTTAACTTGGCCGTACAATAGAACTTGGCCGTACATTTTACTTTGCCGTCTCGGCCACCAATGTCCTACTCCGCTGCGCTCATTGTGCCGGCAGGCCACAACGCGCTACAGCCAACAGTTGCACTTTAACTTTTTAACTTGGCCGTACACTAGTACTTGGCCGTACATTTTAACTTGGCTGTCTGGGCCACCAATGTCCAATTCTGCTGTGCACATTGTGTCGGCAGGCCCCAACGCGCTACAGCCAACAGTTGCACTACTTGACATTCAGGGCACCGCATAACGCACCGGCCCACCGGGGTACCTGCCCACAGCCAACCTCCCCAAGATTGTTCTCAGTCCATGCGTCGTGGGTTAGGGCAGTAGAGTCCAGGACTACCGGCAGGTCAGTCCCTCCTCCCCGCCGACCCACTGCAAACATGGAATCTACCCCCTCCTGGGGTCCATGGACCTCCATTGTTGTGCATCCGTCTTTGCTGTTAACTGTCAGTGCTCCGCCACAGGGTGAGAAGCTCCCCGGCGCACTCGCCCTCCCCCCAGAGGCTGACTATGCTTCACAACGGCTGCCTTTTACCTACAGATGCACTTTATTGTTACAGAACAACGCCAAAATCCTGACTAGAATAAATGGCATACCCCAGAAAATATACAGGACAACTTAACCCCATGCATATTCCCTCTCCCATCAGGCATGCCCTGCCTTATAACAGCTTTTAATCCTTACCCAGTGTCTCATGTAGACCCTCGCCTGTTTTCTGTTCTATTTCCATAATATCCCACTCATATTATTGTGGCATCCGATGTGTCCCACTTAGACACCTTTATCTATTTATAACCGGTAAGTACCGTAAAGTATGCGGGATATATTTACCATATGTCTATGTCCTTCACCATTAATGAAAAAACATACCTGTTGAAAAACGCCTGCTGAGCACTGCATGTCGGTAGGCCCTGCCTTGCGCAGCCTTCGCCCAGGTCCTATTCAGATCCCTCGCCTGTTTATAAACAGCATTTACATTCACTGTGCCCAGTGTGCCATTAGGCCCCACTTTGCAACCACCTTTCCCAGATTCCCATTAGGATATCCTGTCGGTGTATA
The DNA here is from genome assembly GCF_964263255.1 of Lissotriton vulgaris. Taxonomy (NCBI): domain Eukaryota; kingdom Metazoa; phylum Chordata; class Amphibia; order Caudata; family Salamandridae; genus Lissotriton; species Lissotriton vulgaris. The sequence continues at coordinate 96,935,153 of NC_141695.1, forward strand.
AATGGCCTACCCTAGAAAATATGCAGGATAAATTTACCATATGTTTATGTCCTTCACCATTAAGATAGAACATACCACTTGAAACGTTCACTGAGCGCAGCCTGCCGGTAGGCTCTGCCTTGCAACGGCCTTCCCCAGGAGTCTTATCTAGCATTTATATTCACTGTGCCCAGTGTGCCATCAGGCCTCGCTATGCTACAACCTTTCTTATGTTCCCATCAGGACATCCCACATGGTGTATAAATGACCTACACCAGAAGATATGAGGGATCACTTAACCACCCGCCCATTTTGGCCACCCACAGTGCAAAACATACCCTGAAAAACGTCAGCTGCGTGCAGTGTGCCAGCAGCTTATTCCCAGGTTCCACCCGAGGCATACCTGCCCGTTCCAGCAAGTTTGTTTGCTAAAAAATTAGTCTGACCACTACATCAACTACGGACACTGCATACTGCATTGGCCCTCTCGCATATCTTAATGGGCGTCAGATATCACCCGCACTGTGCCCAATCCGCACTTAAGTTGGAATAGTGGGCATTGGAGTAGAAGCAGATGGGGCACCTACCCTCAATGTTGCACAAAGGAAGCACTGCCACCGGGATACCAGATCCCAGGAGACTCCTAGTAATAAACTATGAGGATCCCCTTCCCATACTGTTATTGTTTTATACTTATGAAGAGTACTAACTCGCTACAAAGCGATGTACTTTGACAACAATGCATGTGAAGCAACTGTCACCTCCCAGGTGCTTATTGATGTGTTAAACTAGCTTCTAATGTGGTCCCATACTGATTGTCCTCAGTTTTGGTGGAAAGCTGTCCTTTGCGACTAGCGCCTCCAGAAGGATTTGCAATTGCTTCCTTAACTTTTTAGTAGGACTCAGAAAAACCAATGAGAGACTACTGATTAATGATGGGAATCAGTTCACCCCCATTGCTATCACCCCAGGTGCAAGCATAGGTATGTGGGTAGTACTGAACTGACCCCCACAACTCTAGCCGGACCTTTTTACCTTGGAGAAAATTAACCACCATTGCCCTTGACAGGAGTATTGGAACAGAAGATACTGATAATTAGTGACAAACAGCCGACATTGCCCCTGGCAGGCGTATTGGGCCAGAACATGCTGAAAACTCTGTGACAAATGGCTGATGTTAGCACTGCCAGGGCGCTCAGCCCAGCAAACCATATTAGATCTGAAGCAAGGCTCCACTGTATCTACCCCCCAGCATTGTCCACTCGTGTGTGATTTTACTGGCAGACACAGCAAACAGTTGCATTATTTGAAACCAGGGCACCGCATAATGCACCGGCCCTCCGGGGTACCTAAACACAGGCAGCCTCCTCAAGATCCATCTTAGTTGGCTGTCTCTGCCCGCATGCTGCGCAAACTCTGGCTCTCACACCACTGCCCACATAACGGTTATCCCCCAGGGATCCCCTTTGTCCCTTATTTGCAGTGGAATCATGTCCCCAAAATGTTGGACGCATTAATTGCCAACCAGGACAGCCACGGTGTTTTGCCAGGGTACTGGGAGCATTAAACATATTACAAACAGGCACCTGGTTGGTTAGTAAGTGATGTGCCCAGGATCACAGGATGCCAGTATAACCCAGCAGTGGCACTGGTAAAAAATGCTTATTGTAAAGAGACTGCAAGAACGTTTTTTGTCCTGTGTAGTTGTAAAGCGCATGTTCACCCGGAGGCATCTTGGCGCTGCATAACAGATATTTATTGTTACCCAACTTCATGTTACTCATTCTATCGACCTAAGAGGGGCGAAGGGCTGAGAGGAACTGCCAGGATATGAACCTGCGACCATGAAGTTACACAGGATCAATAAAACTCCCCCACACCCAGAGTTCAAGGGGGGGTCGTCTATCACTGTAGCAGCACATGCGTCTGCTGTCACCCGTCCCGACAGGTGTTCGTGTGAAGGTTTGTATGTGGTTTCACTCCCTTGTATTTGTCCCTAGGCACCATGCACGGTTTTAGCTCCGTGCATCTGCGGTCGATTGTGAAGCTCAGGGACGGGAGGGGCTTTGGCCCGGACTCTTGTATTAATGCAGTGCGCTGGTGTTGTGACTGTATTATAGCGCCTGGAGGGGACGAGCGCCTGGCCGGCTTTGCTGCCTGAGCCTGCTGCGCTCAGTCACACGGGCCTCGGCAGACTAGAGTCACCCAGACTCAGGGATAAACGTGCCCCGGCTGCTCGGGCGCCGCTTTATAGGGGCGGTTTTAGGGCATAGTTCATCGAAGTGACGTCAATCACGACAAATGTGTTTTTGTCTTCAGAAAGAGTCCGGGCTGCATGAACATTCCTCACCCGCCCTCATTCTTCTAGAATCCAGGCTAAATATTAGCTCTTCTCGGAAAAGCCCCTCCCTCTCGAAGCGCCATTGTTGTCACCGCCCCCGGGGCGTCTCTTTCAGCTTTGAATACGTTGGTTTCACTTTCGTTGCCTCAGCGCAGCCTACAACGAGCTAAAGGCAAACCTGCCTGTACTGATGTCACCGTGTACTGTGTACTCTGGAGGGGTTCCACCCCCGCCCTGCTTGTTCACATGGTTTGCGCCGCTCGTTTCTTCCCCTTGGGGCGGCCTCCAGCGGAGCAGCCTCGCTTCTTCCAACACCTCCTTCGGTCTCCAGAGAGAAGGCGCTGCTGCTAACGGCCATTCTCGAGGTAATCAGACACTGCACCCCATGATGCGTAAAAGACCATTTATTAGGACAGGATTGCATACCTTAAAACACTTTAACAATTTATCATAATTATCAAAACATCTTTAAACATAAACCCTTTTTTCCCCGCCATTCTCTCTTCAACCCCAGCTTTCACCCTAGCACCCCATCTTGCTTCACTCCTCCTTTCTTTCAATAACCTCCTTCCATTCCCAACCTCTTTCACACTTCTTTTACCCGCGTATCCTCCAATGAAGCCTCCTTGACCTGTCCCAGGCATCCCGCACACCGTCTTCCTTCGCAAATGCTCCCTCTCTCCCTCCGTGGGGTGGATAAGCCCGCATCTGACTCTTCACCCCCACCAACTACCACCACCCATGAAAACCCTAGAGGGCATTTTGCTGCCCCGCCCCAACCTGCCGCAACACCGCGCTCTGCGCTTCCCGTCATCACCAACCTCTCATTGATATGTCCCCATATGTCCCTCAGTCCCCACAGAGAGTGAACGGTGCCCCAGGTCAGAGAGGTATACCCAACTGTAACGAAAGAATCCCATTTTCCCCTCTACTATTTCTATATAGCTGCCACCATAATATCCCTGTCCAGACCAAAATTCCTAATTCTCTATAGATTGTCCTCATGGCCTCGATGGGCACATTCTATCACCTCCCATCCATTTCTGCAAAAGTAACAATGCAGACCAACCAAGCAAGTCCCTGCCAGCTGTCATGTGAATAACAATACATCCCTCATCCTGAGTTGCATTACCTCTCGCCCTGAGCTCTGGACTCAAATCCTTCCTGCCTCAAATGTATCACAAGCACATCTGGTCATCCCTTTTCATGCTCCATGGTCGCACAAACCAGCAAAACAAACACCATCTCCCCTCAGCATTCCCCACGAGGGCACACTATGCTTGCCCTTCCAAAATCCCGTCCAACGGTGCCATACCGTTCTTAGTATCCCAGGGACAACAGCTGTCCCCACCATCCATTCATCATCCCACGGTTCCCGAGACTGCTCACACCCAACATAGAAAGGAAAGGTTAGAACGAGCTATGAAACCCCCATCTCTCTTCTGTCACCCAGCAGCAAGTGCAACATGAAAACCCTCTGTCCCCATGTATCCTGTGAATCCATGAACCACTGCGTCCCAGGCACGCAGTCGCATCTGCTGGCACGATCCAGATGGAGACGGTCCCTGATTGCTGCAGCTGCCAGGTGGAGTACTGCCACTCAATGGCGGAACAGTGCTGAAACGACCTTCCATACTAGGAAAAAACCCTCGCTGTATGGAGCAAGGGCCTTGGTTTCTTTGAGGCAGTCCCTTCCAGTGTATGTGGACAAACATACCCTGGCCCACGTTCCACACCACCTGAGCCAAGCATAGCCTCTGAAATGCATATTTACATCATTGCACCGCAGGCCCGGCTCCAGGAATTTTTATTTGGGTGGGCCAATGGTGCATTCGGGTGGGCCACTGTGGCAGTCGCGGCTGGGATGACTCGCAGGGGGAAGGGAGAGGAGGCGGGGGTTCGCGCGGGGCGGGATCATGCGGGGGTTTAATTTAATAATAATTATTATTAAAAAATGTAGCTTACCTTTCCGCCGGCAGGGTCCCACGTCTTCTTGGCTCCTGCCTCTAGCAGGAACAGGATGCAGGCAGCCAGGCTCCCTCCCCAAAGCCAATCACAAGGCTGCAAGCAGTGTTGTGATTGGTCGGGCGCCGCCCAGCCAGGGGCTTGTGTGGAGGCCATGTTCTCCATGCAGGCAGCTGTATGGAGAAGGACAGAGTGGGCATGACATGTTTGGCCAGTCCCAGAGGGCCTACCAAACAGTCTTTGTGCACTCATGACCTGACTACTAATTAAATAAACAAAAAAAAAGGGCATGACAGGGCCGGCTTTAGCACTAGTGCGAAAGTCTTGTTTGGCGCCCACCAATGACCTCTTTTTGCGTAGATACCATTTCTTCACCCTCCAACAGTGCCCTTCATCCCTCTGTAGCCCCTCTCTCATATGCATTTCATTAGTTGTATAGCGCTACTACTCTCAGTGTAGGGTGTCACAGTACTTCACATCACACACACATTATACAGAGATAATGAATCATGCAAGTATGTAAATCGGTCTATAGGGAATGTCACATAAGCCAATGAGGATTAGAAGGTGTAGGACTCACGTCATCCATACTGGTGGGCAGTATATTTTAAGAGGGTATGGTCTGGAGAAGCACACACTCAGGATTTAAAGCATACCCCAATGGTTGGTGGGTTGGCTTTACTAATAAAAATGTATATCTGCCCAAGCTAAATCTTTTTCATACCCCAATGGTTGGTGGGTTGGCTTTACTAATAAAAATGTATATCTGCCCAAGCTAAATCTTTTTAGCAACATTAGAATGATGAAAGACTTAGGAAGTTCTAACTATATCGCAACACAAAAAAAATGTGAAGTTCTAACTAAACCATTCAGATTTGTATGCAGCTCTTTAATGACAGTTCATAGGCCACTGTCCTATGTTAGGATTGTAACATCTGAACTGCAAGTAAAACAAGAATCACTGTGACAAAGACAGCAACCCACTGAGCTAGCCACATAAAATACAGTTTAGCTGCATTTCACTTTGCCCAGACAGTACTAACAAGTAAAAAAAAGTCAAAAGAATTAACTTATACTAGTGAAAATGTGCCGCATTATACTGTATAATTTGTCTTTGGTGCTCCCCTGCCACATCATTCCATTGGCCCTGATCACATACTCAATCATTGTGTGGCCACCTATGTTATAGAGTGTTTATTACAATTCTAGAATAATGCCCTACATAGTCATATTACTTTCTGTTACATGCTGGGTCCGTAAAACTATGGCCCACATGCATCAATATCGGCTTTTGCGATTTCTAAATTGCGATAAATAGCGATTCGCAATTTAGAAATCGCAAAAGCCTATGCATGATTATTTTTTTCATTTTTTATGCACTTCGGTAGAAATCGTTATTTTTACCGAATTGCATAAAAAATGCGATTTTCAAATTGCGAATTCACAATTCTCATTCATTCCTATGGGCCAAAAGGCCCATAGGAATGAATGGGAATTGCGAATTCGCAATTTGAAAATCGCAAATCCTGATTGCATTTCAAGGGTGGTGAGGGGGGTTCAAATGAACCCCCCCTGCACCCATGAAATGTTGTTTTCGCATCATGTTGCACACACACATGTCCTAAGGACATGTGTGTCCGTAACATGAATGTTTAAAAAATGCATTTTCTGCGTTATTTTCACTTTTTGCAAATTTACCGAGTAGTTCAACTACTCAGTAAATTTATCCCTCTAATTGCGAATTCGCAATTTAAAAAGTATTCATGCATTGCTTTTAAGAAATCCCAAATTTGCGATTTCTTAAAAGCAATCGCAATTTTAGAAATCGCAAAAATGTTGCGATTTCTAAAATTGCTTGATGCATCCAAAAAAGCATTTTTGGAATCGCAAACGGCCGATTTTAAGGAATCGCACCGTTTGCGACTCCAAAAATGCTTGATGCATGTGGGCCTATATAAATACACATGTCACTATTATGCACTGAAACATCCTGAATTCCATTTTGTGACTCTGTTCTCAAACAGACATCTTCGGGGATAATATTAACCCAAGTTTCATAATATGAAGATGTGTGTGTCCCATCAATTATTTTAATGTGCATTCAATTAACACCTCATTACTCACTTGTAGTCGTGAGCATTATTTTAAGTGCAGTTATTGAACGTGTAAATACAACAAAATAGTTATCAAATATTGTGTTGTTTTTAGCAAAGCTGTTGACTTAGCGACCCCAAGATTCAGGATCCCAGCTGCCTTACTTTTCTCCACACTTCAACTGCCATGTAAATGAAGACAGCCTGGAAACAGAAAAAAAACCAAAGTTGCTCTTCCAGACCATCTTCATTCTTAAGTACTTAAAGAGGCATTTGCGCCCTCCTGGGACTGCCGCCACAGACCCACAGTTTGAAGACCTCCGCCCTGAGGCCAGGGCAGGAGCTCCCACCACATGCTGCGACTGCTGGGTTTGGCCCATTGTCATTCTGAATGTGACAATGGGCCCCGATAATCTGTGCTGGGCTGCGCTGAGGCTTCAGCAGCCTCTTGTAATCGGATGAGGAGGGGGAGGGAAAAACAGCTCACATCAAGCCTCGGGCCCTGGGCCTCAGGTATCGGCCGAATGCCATGCCATGTTTGGGTGGGCCAGGCTCATGTTTGGGTGGGCCTGGCCCACCCGGCCCACCCTCTAGAACCGGGCCTGTTGCACCGACCCCACGTGCGGGCAGGGGTGAGTATCGAAGACCAGCACCCTCCCAAAACCGTACAGCTGCTGTTGCTGCATATGACGGAAATTAACTGAATCCCAGAAATGGCATAAAAACGCCCATCCTCTGTGGCGAATCAGGGTTCATCAGGTCAAACTATACTGTGGCCCACTGTGGAAAGCTGGCTCTGTATATACCACACCAAAATGAGGAATAGTGTGCACAGAGGCCGGTGGAACCCCAAAGGTAGGCAGAGGTAACGTTAGATAGCACCTCACTCTCTATGTGTGGTAGCGTGGTGAGCAGGAAGGCCGTCTCAGAGGACAGATTTAAGCATTTGTTGTACACCCTCAGTCAGCAAATGAATTCAAACACTCAAAACTGAAATTCAGAGCAAAGTTTTTGTATAAAAATATTCTTTTAGTTATTTTATTTTCTAGAACCAAGCAAGCTGGCACAGGTAAGTTGATAAATACTTTGCAGTAAATATACAGTTTGAAATGCAATTGTAAATGTACTTTGAATTGGTTCCAGTTTGATTTACTAGTAATGCAATACTGTGAAATGCTGTACATATACTTTGTATAGATCTTGCAATGAAAATTACAGGTAAGTTGCTTTTGAGATGACTTTTTCTACTCAGTGTGATATGCCTATATATCACACTGGGACATTTCCTAGAGAAAAGGTAAGTAAAATCAGTTTTGCACAATTGTTATTTTACAGGTTTCCATACAAACCAACTACACACTTAGAACATTTTTCAGAGAAAAACTGTCAGTGGATTCCTATGGAGAGAAATGAAGTTAATGGTTACGAGGTAAGTAATCAGTTTTTGGAATTGAGCTCCTGGGGTTAGAACCAGGGTTCCCCTAGAGTCAAGGATGCACTCTCCTTACACCCTCAGCGGCACTAGGGCGGCTGCGTGTAGAGTTCTCAGGCCCAATTTTTTCCAATGGGGGATAACGGGCCTCCTGTTGGTGGCTGCTGGATATCAGGCCACTTGGCTGTGGGAGCAAAGGTCCTGGACTTAAGCTCAGGATGGGGAAACAAAGTAGCCCCAAAGGTGCACCCTCAGCGGCACTAGGGCGGCCAGGTGCAGGGTGCTGTTTCGATGTCGGGCGCCCTGTTGGTTTCAATAGGGAACCTCCTGTTTGCAAAGGCACTGCAGGCTCGGGGACAAAGGTCTTCTGGGTACGACCACCACTTTGAGAGGTAAGTTGGTAAGTTAGGGGTTGGCTAGGCACCGTCGGTTTGGGTATACAAGCCCATGGGGGATCATGTGCAGGGTGCCTTTTGGAGTCAGATCGTCTTACCAGCTCCTGGTCGCAGTTTGGGGGGACCTTCTGGATTTAGGCTGTAGGTGTTGGCTGGAGGCTTGAGGCAGGTCAGGGGTCACTGGATCTTGGGTCAGGATTGCCAAGGTGACCTCCTCATGGTGTTTGCCCACTTGAGCTCGGCCGGGTGCAAAGTGGGGCAAATTTGCGGTGTCTGGCCGGAGCCAGAGGTTGCAGTTGAACAAATCCGGTGTTCACGGGAGACAAAGTCTCTGTGCTTGAAGGCAGGAAGGTCCTCTGGGGTTTTTGAGGTTGCTGGCTGCAGGCAGGACACACCATGATGTCGCTGGAGCAGGTTTGAGGGGGAGACAGGTTGGTAGGGCGGGTCCAAGTCAGTGGGTGTCTTCCTCTTGTTAGCTGCTGCGCGGCTGTTCGGTCCTTCTTCTTCTTGTAATTTCTTCTTGGCTGAGGAATCAAGGTTCAGGGGTGCCTCTAACTACTAGATTTAGGTACGTTACAGGTAGGTAAAAGACAGGGACCAATGGGTCCCTTCCAAGGGGTGGGTACACCCCCTATTATGCCACCCTGCAGCGAGATGGGGGGCATGAGTCTGTCCTTGGTTGGCTGAGTCCCCCATCTTCAAGATGGCGTGGACTGAGAGTTGTACTTTACTTCGCCTCCCCACCTGAGGGGTGGAGTTGGCAGAGGTGGGAACACCTTTCTTCCTCACTTGTTTTTTTCCCACTGGTTCTCCCTGGGGGGTCAGAACCAGTGGGGACCAGTTGCTGAGAGCAGCAAATGGCATGGGGAAGCTCACAAAGGCGGCAAGCCTTTGAAGGTTCCCCTTCATGAACCTTGCCCATCCTGGGGGAGGAGGCTTGGCACCTCGTCCCAAGATGTGCATTGTTTCAGGCCCCAGGTAGCAGCAAGTGCTCAACCCAGGGGTCCAGAAACATATATGGTGGTGGCAGCTGAAAGCATCCACTCAGCCTGGACACTAGTGGTGGGTTAAATGTAAATTGATACTTGTATAGCGCACTACTCACCGCAAGGGTCTCAAGGCGCTTGTACGAATACCGCTGTGGAACCCATCGTGGCTTTCCCTGTGAGGCGTCCACTCCTGGGCACCCCCAAGGTGGAGGCCAGGCATCCTTAGCATTGTGGGGGCCGTTGTGGAGATTAAGCAAGCTATTGCCCAGAGTTGAAGAGTGGGACTCCATGATTGGAATAGGCACCGAGGTGAGAATTATCAGGTCCGTGGAATTTTGAGCCCAAAACCCGCCGAGGCGGGGAATTGAACCCTGGTCAGACCTCTGCATCAGGCTCTGCCGCTCTAACCATTGAGCCACACTTCTCCACAGTTTTCAGGGGGTATCTCTAAGATGCACTCTATGTGCATTTTTCATTAAATTCCACACTGACAGTGTGGGTTTATTGTGCTGAGAAGTTTGATACCAAACGTCTCAGTTTTCAGTGTAGCCATTATGATGCTGTGGAGTTTGTAATGACAACCTCCCAGCACCATATACTCTTAATGGCAGCACTGCTTTTACAATGTCTAAGAATGGGCTTAGACACTGGAGGGGTACAGGGCTCATGCACCTGTACCCTCACCACTGGTATAATGCACCCAGCTAGAGGGGTGACTGATCTATGCAGGGCAGTGGGTTGTAGGCATGGAACACAGGGATGTGTACCATGTCAACTCTTCACGTTGTTCTGCACCAAGACGTGCAGCCTGCAAAGGCAGTGTGTGAGTGTCAGGGTACAGGACCTCTAACTCCAGTAGTGCCTAGTGTCTGAGAGTGGAAACTATTGGTAAAACCCATAGATCTGGCTTTAATGTGCCAATGTGTGAATACACAGCCATGTATGAATGCTGTTTGCATGTGTTAGCACATTAAAGGCAGATGTATTGGCAATGTGTGCTTTTATACTGGCTCTGAGAATGTCTCTTTGTGCTTTGTATGAAATGGTAGCTCCACCACTGCTGCTTGATGTACTAGCCCCCCCGAAGTTCAGGTCTAGTTGCATCCCTGGTTGAGTCAGTGGGCTGGGTGGGCGGGTTTACCTAGGTACAGTGCTCCCCTACTTCTTTAGTTTAATAGAATCCATTCCCCAACTTTTTTATTTTAAAAATGCGTCCCAGGATGGCAGAAATTCTCATGGCCTACTACAGATATGGTTCAGTGTTCAAGGCCATACGGGGACTGGAAGGGTGGGCAGAGAAAGAAAATGACAGTCTTTTCCTTCTTGCCCAGAGAAGACAAGAACAGTGTCCACTTCTCCTGCTCTGCCGCTGGTGGCTGCCCCCTCTCTTTCTTCCTCTCATTCCTTCTCTTTCTGTTTCGCTCCTCCTCGCTTTCTGAAAATTGTGACTTCAAGAAATGGTTCTTACTCTCTCTTTCCTCTCCTTTCGTTTATTTGTTCACTTGTGAAAGGGATAAAAAAACATAAAAACTCTTTTGCTGGAAATGTCGTATTTTTCTTACATTTTTCAATTCCAAAGTGCAGCCTCTGAACAAATGGAAATGAAAGGGTAAAAATATAAAAAATAAATAAATAACTTAATAAAACAAGACATAGTGGTCACAAAGTTGCCAGTTTGATTTTATTCACACCCAAACACATTAGCGCCACTTTACAGAGTTTGCCATTGATCACATAAGGGGTTTAAAACAATTTGCTGGAAGGAGCAAGAAGAAATTAATCTCTTTTTCAGACACCTCATCATACTATGACAGTTTGCTGAGCCATCCACCAGCAGTCCAGACAACCAACAGGGGCAATTCTTTCTAGCCCCGGAACCATTTTTAGAGAGAGGTCAAGGACATCCCCGGGGACGCAACAGAGCCAAGCAATGGTTCAATCCAACCAGAAACAACCTACTCAGGCCTAAAAGAACCTCCTGCCTTCTATCCACCAAACCACAGCATGCCCTTGGAACTTCAAACATTTGAAAACAATGTTATGAGAGATATAGAAACTCTGGAAAGGAAAAATACATACACAAAATGGAACTTGACAAAAAATGGGAAAGCGTCCTTGACAAGAATCAAAAATGACCAAGATATAATCATCAAGCCCGCTGATAACGAGGGGAGGAATAATCATCATAAATAGGAACAATTATGAGAGGGGGGTTCTTCGCCATTTACTCAATCCAGACCACTACAGGAAAATTCAAGATAACCTGAGCATCACAGTAACAAAAAAACTAACTGCGCTCCTTCAGGAAGGAGAAGATAATGGATGACTATCAAAAAAGGAAGGAAAATACTTAATGAATAAAAGCCTCAGAACAGCTTTGCTATATATACTTCCTAAAATTCACAAAGATCCAGTCAATCCCTCAGGAAGACTAATAATCTCAGGGGTAAACTCAATTTTGGAAAGACCAACAAAATATGTTGATACATTTCTAAAACCATTGATCCCTGTAATTCCTAGTTATTTAAGAGACACCATACAAACAATCAACATGCTTGAAGGCATGTCCTTTGATCCAACTTTGGACACAAGACATCATCAGCCTCTATACAAATATTCCTCAAGATAGTGGCCTTGAAGCACTTGAGATGATCCTTGAAAAAAGAGACCACCCACCCGAAGTTCCCACAGAATTCCTATTCTTATTAGCTGATGTTTGCCTGAAATACAATTTCTTTAATTTCAATTAACAATGCTATTTACAAATAAAGGGCACAGCGATGGGATGCCTCTTTGCTCCAAAGATGGCTGTTATGTACATGGCGCTGTATGAGCAAAAATGGGCCTACAACAACAATCCATATGAGGAACACATGGTCCTATGGAAACAATATATTGATGACGTGCTATTGATGTGGAGAGGGCCCACTGAAAAGATTCAAGAATTCCAAAGCTGGCTGAATGACCGAAGCCAAGATATCCAATTCTCTTTAAACTTCAACAAAGACAAAATCCTTTTCTTAGACATCATAGTCAAATACGAAGAAAACTGCATCTACACAACATTGTACACAAAAAACACTGACAGGAATACCTTCTTGCACTATTCTAGTTTTCATCAAAGGAATTTACAAGACAATTTACCATACATCCAATTCCTGAGAATTAGGCGTAAATGCTCTAAATGGGAAGACTAATTCAGCAATGCAAAAGCATTCATGCACAAACTACAGCATGGGAATTATCCAAGGAAATTACTAAAGAGAGCCCTCAAACGGGCATTGTATACGCCCAGAGAAACACTGCTGGTCCCCAAGGAACGCAACAAGAAAACACCCTTGGTATGTGTAACAACATTCATGGGTGTAACCAATGATATAAAGAAGATTATAAGGAAGAATTGGAACAATGTGAAAGGTCATGAAAAACCTAAAGACACTCCCTTATTTGCATTAAAATTGAATAAGAACCTGCAACATAATCTGGTAAGAGCCCACCATAGATGCGGGAACTATTCTTTGTGCACAAGCACAATAGTGGGTGAACAGTTTGCCTAACATGGAATAAAAATCAAACATTCTAAATTCACCAACTGTAATACAGAGAACGTGCTCTTGCAATCTGGCATATGTCAGGAAAACCACACACACCACTAAGAAAAGGATTAAGCTACACAGGTCACACATCAAATGTAAAGTACAAAATGCACTGATGGTGCACCATTACACAGACAAAAAGCATGGACCCCTAGAAATGAGATGGCCAGTGCTACTGCATGTCAAAGGCCACCACGTTGATGAAGTACTTACCAAACTGGAGGCTAAAATGATTTTGAGATTAGGTACAACCACCAGTGGTCTAAACAAAGTCAGTGAGATAGCTCATTGCCTCCAAAAACAAACATTGAGAAGTAACATAAAAAACACCTCCAATCAGGTCAGGCACATAGACACACACTAGTTCATATGCCATTTCACAAAGCACAATCATGCATAATGTTTGTAACTGATGTGTACAAGATGTCTGTCAAACATTTCAACACACCATGCCACCACAGGTTGTACATGATGTAAGGATCAGCAATGGGTAGGAAGATGCTGACCCTAGGTGTATGTCTATCCTGGTTTTCAAGCTGCGCATGGCGTATTGAGCAGTAACGTTAGAAAAAATGTCAATCTTGGGCACGTGTATAGCCGTGTATATGATCCATACTTAAGGTACTAAAATGCTGTTGTACTTTCTGTGTCATACAACACCAAACAAACACCTTGGTTTTTCATGTAGTCACATAACTTATGTAGACTGTAGTCGTGAAAGCTGGGCAAGATCAGAAGTACATCATACCAAACATTCATGTTAGGAACAAAAATTAAAGGTTTTACATCTAAACTAAGATATGAGGATCATCAGCCACTTCACAAACAAGTTTGGCAAGACCAATAAAGTTTTGTCCATTGAATAATGAGGGGAGGAATCTCCCTTAAGAGAGAAAGTCCCGCACACCAGGCAGAACAAACATGATGTCAGTAGGTCAGGCAAAGCCAGTACATGGACCCACAACGTCCACTTCATTTGCGGCGTGTCATGAAGGACACGCGATATAAAGTAGACCATCAGAGAGGAGCTCTGACACAAGGAATCACCCGTCAATCTTACATACTCCCCCATAAAGGAGACCACCGTCCTAACACCAGGTAATGGCAATTGCATGCTTTCACAACTGGCGTTCCGCACCAAAATTCCACAAGGGCACGTTAACGAGCACCAGCAACTTCTTTCGTTTACAGGCACGCCTGGAGTCGCTTTATTGTAGCCCATATACAGTACTGTACACCACGTATCACAAAAGAATGAGTTAGAGTACAGTCTTAAGGGAACCATGTAAAGACTAGGAAGACACAAAATAGGCAGACTCGTGACACACATCATTGCCTTTGAGCTCAGAGGCACGCCAATACCAACCGCTGCAATACCCAAAAAATGCATGAATTGGAACACCTAGTCACAGATACTATGGGAAGACATCGTGTCTACCTGGAGATAAATATCCCCCGTGTTCACTCACTTTGAGGAGAAGAAAGATCCTGTCACCCTGTGCCCAAATGATCCCCTTGGGACCTGCACTCACCAGTCACCCCATGAGCCTGATATAAAGATGGCACGCTTGTGGTCACTCCCTAACACCTTCACCACTGTTCCCACTAATTCCACACACTAATAAAGTCCTCAACCAACTCACCCCCAAATTGGTGGTGGAATAGATTATAAATGACATGATGCCCTTATGATCTTTAGTAGGATCACAAAATAATCAAGTTGGATGGTCTCCCTAGAACACATCGTAAGATAGAATTTTCATCCGTGATGAAGGAGACCAATTTATAGGAATATGCAATCACATATCTTAAAGAATAATCATCACCCCTGTTTCATGTCCAATGATATGCAGGACTTCTGTCAAAACAGAAGTCTTCTGAAAAAGATTCTGATAGATGCCCTAAACAAACCCCAGGAACAAGCTGATCCAACAGTGCTTCTCCGCACAAAGTTTAATGATATATGGAACTTTGTCCACAAATCACCAAGACAAGACACGCAAATCCAATAAGAGAAAGTAATTGTCTTTTTTTAACGTCCACATAGTGTCCTCAAATGATACAGCCCTGAAGAAGACCTTCCCTGAAACACACAACAGGACCAGCACGAAGGTTGAAACGTGTCAGTGGAATCACACACAGGGCCAAGAGATATCATTGATTGATTTCAATCTGCGAACACCAGTGCGCACTTTGGGAGATGGAACTTAGGAGTTCATCCTGTCACAAGTCAATTCCCTGACCCCAATCATAATTGGGACAAGTAGCGCACTCTGGCACTACTAATCAGACGATTAACACCATCGCTGCTGATGGAATTCTCCTCCTGTGCTGGCCCTTATTAAAATGGGTGTGGTCGTGATGGAACCATTCCATCATCAGCACAGCCCAACCGTGACTGATGACGGAATGGTTCCGTCACAAGCATCGAAGGGGTTAAAGTAGCAATGTTCCCACTAACATGACAATGAAGGAAGCTAGAAGTGTAATTTCATGTTTTTTGTTGTATTCTGTTTGATTTATTTTTTGTACACATTCAACAAGGGATGTCATGTAATGTTTTCGGTCCCCTATTATTGTGTTCATAAATTTTATTATTGTATGTAAGATGTTTCTGTTTAAAAATGATTTCATACAAGTAAAGAATGAAAAAAGTAAAAGCCTAAAAAAGAAGAACACTAGTTAATTGTATTTAAAATTACCGAACAATACATTCTGGCGTAACACTCCTGAGTTTGCAGTTTTTCTAAAAACATTATTAACAACAGGTTAAGTCGCAGATACCAAAAGGAACAATTGTTCGGTTTCTTTGCCTTAAGAAGGATTTGATTGATTGTCTTGGAAGCACCTCTTCTAGATTAATTACTTTACTGACTTTGCCATTGAAGCACAACTTTTGTTTTCTTTCGTCATTCTTTCCGGGGTGGGGAAGTGCAACATTCCTAAAGGTCTTGAAATACCTGCTTGATGGGTGGATTGAAAAACAAAATTGGTACTGCGCCTCTTTGTTCACGGATGTGGTCTTTTTTAACCATACTGCTTACATTTTTTAAAAGCAATGGACATTGAAACGGGTCCCTTCTGGGCCCTGTAGCCTTGTCCTTAACTTTTCAGGCAAAAGCACTCACTGATTTCTGAATAATGAGTGTGAAAATGTTAAGGTAACCATGTTGTTTGTTGTTCCTTCTTACATTTCACATACTTTACTTAATCTTGCATGCCCTGTGAGTGTTTACTTTTGCAGTATGTTGTTATTTTTTTTTAAGCAGCATATCACTCTTGTCTAGTATGTGATTTGAAATGAGTCACAACCAGGTGTTCATAGCAGGGCACAATTGGGTTGCAGCTGAAGGCAGTGCAAGTTTCTCTCAGTGGGGCAGTATGGTGTTCAGTGGGGGAGAGTATGTGGCACTATGGCCAGAGCTGCCAAATTTGGAACCGCAAAACCAGGTTCAGCCTTCATGACCAGTCCACAAGACCACTATTATGAGGAAACACGCTCCCCTGCTAGACCTTAGAAACCCTGGTGTCTTAGCACCAGCAGGTGGATCCTAGCGGTGGCAAGTGTTGGTTAACCTTGAAAGTCTGTTGACTACAATCCATACTGAAGTTCACCTCCAGTCTTGTGGGCAGACCAATGAAGCAGCACACCCTAGAGCAATAGTGACTCTTTCACTGAGGTCACAAGACCCTTGAGGCCAGTCCACCTCACCCATTGGTACCTCCATTGGCCTTGTTTCAGCAGTAGAAGCTGCAACTCACCAGGGGTCAGCAATGTGGGATTTAAACTTGGCCCTATTTGGAGGTCATCCCAGAACTTTTTTCCTTCCTGCTGTATTTTTCCTGACCTGTCGTTGGTGGTTTTAGGACTCTAGGCCCTTTGTCACTGCTGATCAGTGCTAATGTGCATGTGCTCTCTGTGGTAAACTTGGTAAGATTGGTCTACACCTGTTTTGCATATTTAATTTACCTGTCGGTCCCTTGCACAGTGGTATCTCTTATACCCTGGGCCAGTAAATTAAATGCTGCAGGTGGGCTTGCAGTGCTGCTTGTGCCACCCACCAAAGTGGCTTTTCAAACCTGTCTCAGATCTCTGCCATTGCAGAGCCTGCACACACAGTTTACTGCCCCTGTGACGTGGCACATAAAGTGATTCCCATGTCAGTGACTCCCCTTTTACTACATATCAGTCACCCCTAAGGTAGGGCAGAGTTGGCCCTATAGGCAGGGTGCAGTGTAGGTAAAAGGTAGGACATGTGCCTTAACTGTGTGGCATGTCCTGGTAGTGACAAACAGCCTATTTGGTTTCTCACTGCTGTGAGGCTGCCCTCCCATAGGGATGCATTGGGGATTCCCTGATATGTGCTTCAGTGGTAATTCCTTATATGAGAGAGGTAGCGTGATCAAGTTTGGTATGTTTGGAATAGTGGAGTGTCTGGGGCCAGGGCTTACACTTACAATGGAGGTTGTTGTGTACTTGCAAAGTACCCCACATAACTGGGTTGGACTGGGCTCAGAGCCCTGTGCCAGGGGGCAGAACAAAGACTGTAAGTAATATAAATATTGGGGCTATGACCCCCATGTCTGTTGAGCTTACTTGGATTCTGTGGAGCTGAAACACTGCGTGGACTGCAGTGCGCCAGGAGGAACTGCCATTGGACGTTACTGCTAAGGGAAGGACTGCAACTTCGACCACACAAGCCTTTGTGCTGTCCTGCCTGTGCCCAGCTCTGCCCTTGCTGTTTCCTAGAGAAGAGCGCTGCCTGCTCCCTGGATGTGTCTTGAAGTGGGAGACAGGCTGAGTGCTTCATATTTTTCACATTTTTCTGTAAACCGGTGCGTGGAGCACTCCAGGACCGCTGTACCCTGTTCTCTGGTCCCCCTCAAGAGGAACCGTAGGGCTGAGTGAGAGCAGGAGGGGAGAGCTGAAGGAAGCAGAACACTCTCCCCCCATGTTGGCGCAACAGTGCTGATTGTTGCAGCTGGGGCTCTGCTGAGTCACCCCGGGCTCCAACTCTACGTGGTGTAAGGAAAGTACACAAGTTAACTTGTAGGTAGAGCTGTTCTTTTCCTTGGGAGGATCTGCAGACAAAGTAAAGTGGCTTGAAAATGTCTCTTTTATAAGCAGCCAATGGACTGATTGCAAGACTGGAGTCATGTGTTCTCCTGGGTGGAGGTGGAGAAGAAGTCTTTGGCAACATTTTGAATGAGTTATATTTTGTGTATGACAATGCAGGTGCGCCAGGTTATAGGCTGTTGAAATAGTCAAGCATGGAGATTATGAGTGTGAGGATGGCTTGCAGCTTTTGTTGATATCCTAGGTATAGGAGTATGCACAGTGGTGTTTTCATTGTGTAGAAGTCTCCTATAGGGGAGTGATTCAGTTTCGGACTGAGGAAGCTGGAATTAAAGATAATTCACAACAAAACAATGCCTCTCAGACCATGGATCAATAATTATTTCATCAGTGGAGATCTCCAAAAATTATCTCCACTTATGCTCAATTAATGAACCCTGCATCCTTATGTGATCTTTATGGAAAATTACTAGGGTATTCCCTTTTGGAGATTAATATATCACACCACTACTCATATACCAGCTGTGTTGGCTAAGTCAAACATTTATCTTTGAAGGAAACAATGAAAAGGAACAAAAACATGCATATATACATTTTGGACAAATGATACATTGATAAAGACAATACAGAAATGTAAGTCACACAAAAGAAATAATTGATACATTCTACACAATAGACATACTAGACATTACAAACATTTCACCAAGAAGACATACTGTATATTACATATGCCCTGATGGGCTGTGACAATTATTCCATGTAGTGGATCTTACATGCCCTACTAAATTCAAATGTCGGGACCTCTCAGCTTTATATCCTCAATACTACTCTGGTGTGGGGTCCAAAATAGGTCAGAGTGCAGATATAATTATTCTTAGATAAGCCATCTTAATTGAGCTTAGGCATTTAATACATTTGCACAATACTTAAACCAAGAAACTCTTGGCCTCAGTAAAATGTGTGCTGAGACATTTTCACCTTCGTGGTTGGACTAAGAATACTTTTGATAGAAGGTCTTCCTCAGGGCTGGGGAAACCTTTGTAGGACAATTTAATTAAATAATAAAGGACTGTTATTTAGTTTGTCTACTGCATGAGTGCTGTATTAAATATAGTTATTGTTCCTGTTGAGTTACACATATCGGGTACGTACCATGAAGTGTTTGTTTGCAACCCAACTTGGACGGAGAGCTATCTGTGAAGGAGATTATGGATCAGGTGTCTTCACCTCTTTCTTGTCTTTTATTCTTTTTTTCTTGGATTCTTTATTTTTTTCTAGGGGTTACATGTGGGAGGTTAAAACTTAGACCATAATTCAGCAGGAAGGCTCTCCAAAGCTACTCTAAGCATGAATGATCGTATCTTGCATGCAGGGTAATTCTGTGCCATGTTAAGTGTGCTTCAGCATTGTGCTTTTTGTGACAAGGGTACAACTCAAGTGGAAAAAGTTTAATATTTATGTAACATTCACTATGTGTAAGGGAGCATTTTTGAGTGAATGTGTTGCGCTTTTGCTTTTGTCGTCTCGTGAGTTGCCGGTATAGTGCTGTGATCTAAAGTAATAATGAAAAAGAGCATATATTCAAATATAGTACAATTATAAATGATAAGCAATATCAAATTCATGCGAATTCAAACAAAATGAAAGTGCGGGGAATCTTGAGATTTATTTTCTTCCTATAATCTTTATTTTCATTTCCAATCAGAAGCATAAAGCCCAGCCTATGTGTTTCCTCCAATAGATGGACTTCATCAGGGTTGTAAATCAGATCACGAAGGTCAGCAAAGGAATCTTCAAATGTGAAATCTTGAAAGCCAAGAATCTTGTGACGTCTTGTTAATATTGTATATCCAAGTTGGAAACAGCTCATGTAAACAATACTTTGGGCAAGACTTCATATGATACCAGTATGGATAGAAGGCAATAATCCTAAGAAAATCCAGAAGGCATTAGTGCTATTGGAATATCGATGCATATATATATATATATATATATATATATATATATATATATATATATATATATATATATATATATATATATTTATATATGTATATTTATATATATATATATTTATATATATATATTTAAACCTTACCTGAAACCAGTGTGCTGTACCGTTGTGTCATTTAAGGTCTCACAACAATGCCCCTTGTTATTTTGCTCTGGCCAGGCCTTCACACCTAGACAAAACATACTGATGCAGCTGTTGTTTGGAACAATGTACTTTGGTCTTATTGGAATACACGAATAGGTCGCAAGCACAGAGGGCCTGATTCACAGAACTAACTAAAGACAACATCCTAAACTTACTACCATTTTGGTATTCATAGAAGGCACTTACTCATTTCGGTATTCACAGAAGTTAGGAGTCCTAACTTTAGGACTCCTAAATGCCTTCTGTTAATACCGAAAGTCTTAAAGTTAGGATTTTTCTCAGTTTAGGAGTAGTAAAGTTAGGGCTCCTAACTTTAGGACTCCTAACTGAGAAAAATCCTAACTTTAAGACTAGGACTCCTAAACTGAGAAAAATCCTAACTTTAAGACTTTCTGTACTCACAACGAGAATGACCACCCACTTCATTGAACAGAACCATACACCTAATGATCTAACCTGGGTGGTCATAGAAGCAGTCAAAAATAAAGACAACCTGGAACGAATCCTCCATGAGAAAGAACAAAGATGGGTGTTTCGTCTACATACGGACACCCAGGGACTCAATGATGAAATCCCATGGGGGGCCTTTCGCCCTTAGGCCACCTGTAACAATGAAATGACCTATGATGGTGCAAACCAAAACTGAATCATTACTATTGCAATACTGCCCCCAACAATAAAGAACCCCCCCGCAACCATGAATAATACCTTCCATAAGAACATAACTCCTTCCACTGCCTTCCTAATAAAGATAGGCACTAGCCCTCAGATCTACCAAATGCCATACACCCGTTTTTCTTAGCAATATTAAAATATGGTTAGCCAAAAACATCATCCTTCCGTGGGTAAAGACCTGTGTTCTAAATTAATTTATAAAAATGCCCCCGTATCTAGCATCACTCTAAATTATTTTTTATCGTTTATTTCGGTATAATTCCAAAGTAACTCTTGAATTGCTCCATCACTCGCACCGAGCGCGATAATATACCACCAAGATGGCCGCTCCCAACAAGCGCTCTAGTGAACAGAGCCTTTTCCGGCAACCCGGAAGCTCGCGCCTTCTAAATACACCGCGAGCCCCGTTCCACTTCAGTATGCGGTCGGGTGAGGAAGCATCAGGTAGTACCGAGCGGGTTTGCCGATAGGAAGTAAGTGTATAAGCGACGCTAGATTGCAAGGATACTGGCAATTTTAAAAGGATACACGGTAAAGGAGCCTTCTAACTTTAACCTTGAAACTCCTTTTTCAGCAATGTTTCCACGAGGCGTTCCTGCCCTTGCCTAAGACCATGGGGTGTAATCAAACACTCTTTTATGTAAATATAACCATCTGCCATGTTATTATTTCGTGTGTATGTGTTGTGTGTCTTGTCAATAGTCACATTAAGTCTATATGTTTTGTGTGTGAAACCACTAAACCACTTGATTCACAGTGTTTTATTTTTCCACACCGGTTTGAAAACCAGCACGCACCAGTATGGTGCCAAGGGCACACCCACGCCCTAGATGAAGTGAGATGCATGTGAGTTGTTCCCCCCTTTTTTGGAAGGGGGTGTCCATCATTTAACGACTTTTATTCTCTTTTTCAGAATTCCAAGTAAAATACAAACCGTATGTACAACAACACGCATGTTTTATTAATAACTGCGTTTAATATAAATAATTAGTTTTTATGAACACTTTTTTCATTTGAAAACAGGAGTGGCAATACAGGGCTGGACCCTGTATGGTCCTGAAGAAAAGCTTGGGGGAGCTTGAAACATGTTGACCATAACACTGATCTAGCTCAGTAAAAGTTAGAATACAGTGTTACCCCTTTTTTCAATTTTTTATACCACACTAGGAGCAAAATAAATTGTTGAGGCCCACTAGCACGGTATTTTTAATTCCACACCCACTCCACCATCACCACACTTGCACCACACATAGTCATCTCACAAAAACCAGTGCTCCAGCGTAGTCGCCTTGTCGCAGCACGCCCCTTTTCGTAGAGAACTGGGATGGCCCCAATGATGAAGCATGTCACCGTGGGGCCACCCCGGTGAGTGAGGGGACTCTAGAAATAATTTTTTCTTTCTTACATATTTTTGGTACACACTGACTTAGTAAGCAGTAACCACACTATACCTACCAGGTCTCTGGACCCTTCACATAGGGTTCCTGTATTGCATATACTGACTGGAGGCCGACCTGGTCTGGTTTAACCTCCTTCTCCCTCTATTTTTGTTTATGCTTCAGTGTATACACTGTGCTTTGGCATCCCCTTCATGAGCGTTCTGCCAAATGTTCTAAAATAGGTTGAACACAGGGCTGGTCCAGCCCTGGATTTCGGGATGAAGTTAGTGGGCATGTTCCCTATTGTCTCTATGATTCTGGCCAACATTAAAGGTGAGGCAGTTTGCTTGCAAGTGCGCCAGCACCTGGTGGTGGACGTGAATCGGGAGTGACAATTAACGATTATTATTGCAGATGTGTACACATCCTTGGGCTGCAAATAGCTTAGGGATTTGACCATTTACAGTGGCAGAGAGTAAACACCCTCCTGTGAAGGAGGGTCGCCCAGTATTTCCTAAAAGGCTTGGAATAAAAATGTGCGGCAGCAACAACAAAGCCTGGTTCTCGTGCAGGTTTGCCTCCACCTGACGACTTTGTTCGGTTTATTTTAATATCTGTGTCCTTCAGTATAAAATCCCTGAATAGGAGGTCACTACCTCGATGCGGGATTGCGTCACAGACGTCACATTAATAACTCGTTTAGCTTTACATGCTATCTTAAATTATAGAGAAAAGTAACAATTGAGCTGTCAACTATTTATTACATTTTATCAAATTCGATAACATCTTGATAGTCTAGCTGGGTTTCATCGTTACTTTTTACTCAGAAATCTAAATCGCGATCATGTGATCGCGTAATAGCCAATAACAAGGCCGTATACAGCAACCAATGGCTAGGCTGCTTGTACTTAAGGACTAACTCACTAGTCGACAGCGTCTCTCACTGAACAAAACAGAACCCCCAGATGCTGTGATCGGAGGAGCAGGGAGGCCGTTTTTATGAATCTAGGTAAGCGCTTGGGTTGCATTATATCGTCGAACATAGCTCGACTTAAAAGAATTTAACGACAAAGAGTAGCGATTTTAAACTATTATAGTATAGAACCATCCCATGCAAACCGTGGAAGTAAATTGGATATTGTTGAAATTGGAGATGCAGCATTTGAGACAATATGACCTATGTCGATATTAAAACTTTAAAATTAAGTCAAACAAGTCTAAAATATAGCCGCTTTAAATAAATAATGCGTTTAGGATCAGTTGGATTACCAAGTGCGAGTGCGATCTTTATAGCCCATTTTTTAAACTGAACAATAGATTGATCTGAACAACAGAGAGTAGAGATCTTAAATTATTATAATATAGAACCATCCCATGCAAATCGTGGAAGAAAATTGGATATTGTTGTTATTGGAGATGTAGTGTTTGAGACAATATGACCTATGTCGATATTAAAACTTTAAAACATAGTCAAACAAGTCTAAAATATAGCCGCTTTAAATAAATAAAGCGTTTAGTATCAGTTGGATGACCAAGTGCGAGTGCGATCTTTATAACCCATGTTTAAATTGCACAATAGATTGATCTGAACCACCACATATAGCGGGCTTAGCACGCAAATGACAAGATAGTCATATGACGACCAGTAATCTTTTTCTGCAAACAATGCAGTTTTTTAAACAAACTAAGATTCATAACCACTTTAAAAATCAAGCTGTATAATAATTATAGGATATACGACATATCCATCACGAGCCAGGCACAGGGGCATAGTCCGTTTTAATTTATTAAATAAAACGTTTAGGATCAGTTGGATTACAAAGTACGAGTGAGATCCTTATAGCCCATTTTAGAAAATGCACAATATAGAGTGATCTGAACCGCTCTACATAAAAGGCTCAGAGCGTAAAGAATGTAGTAAGATAGCCATATGATGATCTGTAATCCATCCCCGTAAATAATGTAGTTTTTTTAATAAAAAACAAGGATGCATAATAACCTTAAGAACAATGATGCATAATAACCTTAAAAATAAAGATGTATAACAACTCTATGGTATACAACATATCCATCAACAGCTAGGCCATACCACAATAATGAGACAACAGATAAAGTCAGTCACAAAAAGAGAGTTTTATGATATGTATACATTAGCACAAAAACCACAAAATAATATAAAATGAAACATGGAATTATCATTTCTTCCTCCAGAGATGGTGAAGACTAGAACTAGCTGACGAAGCATATTTAGCACGCGGCTACAGCGATTTATCAAGCCAATTTCTAGGTGAGTCCCTTGGATATAAAGGGAAACAGCATGCAGATTATTCAATCCAGAAATAGAGAAACTAGAGCTTTCTATATTTTTTATTTCTCTAGTGTATGTGAACCAATCGGTGGCTTCTCCGACACAGGGCGGAATTGACAGACCGGAGATAAAGGTAATTTTAGAATCGAACATGCCTCAGTATAAACGCAGGAGAAGAAATGGGCCTCTTTATAATCTAACCCATAATACCTCCATCTTTTGATCTTTCAGACAATATCATTTACAAATATACCCTTAGTGATCAATTGGGATATTTGCTGTCTAGAGTGTGGACCAAAAACAAGACACCTCCCCCATTTATTTCACGAACCATACCTCAGAATGAATAGCTGAGTGAGAAACTTTCATATATATTGTATGAGGTAAGAGATCTTTACCGACTGGGCTACATTTAATGATAACTGTAAGTAGTCCCACAATTCCGTTGGACATTACATAATGAATTCCAAAATATTTCCAAAATCCCACAAGACTATAGGCACAACCACCACTATAGGGCACTGTTTTTATAGATTTCATTATACTACTAAATACCTACATGCATTAAAAATGTTATCTATAGGATGCCTACACCTTTTGAACTGTCTTATTTAATTCAAATGCGAATAGCAGTAATGGGCAGAACATTATGCAGTAGGATTCAGATGTCATAGGCATAGGATCTTTATAGATTTTTGTGACAGTTAAATACATTGAGAATTGTTTTATGACATTGTGTATAAGTTTAACTACAATATGGTAATTGTGTGTTTCTTTATAGAAACTGTCCTGAAGAAGGTTTTTAACCGAAACGCTGCGTGACTTGTGTTCTCAAGAACATTTTTAATGTATTGTGTAATATATTGTACTTTTGGTAAACATGATGTATTCTACAAATGTATGAAAACTAAAACTTTTTTAATCTTGTAAAGTGTAATAAATGTATGTTCAATTTTTAATACTTATAGTGTTGTATTGCTTTAATTTGTCACAAATACGTATAAAACAGTCCTTGATAGATTGTCATAACTGCATGCTGGTTTCCAGACTAGGGTTTATATATTCCTAAATTACTGTGATTTACATAACTACTTTCTTTGTAATGGTTGGTTGTGCCTAATAATCAAACGACACACAGTGGGTACTAAATCCCGGTTGATCATCTCTACGGGATTTTCTTTGATCTTTTTGACTTTAGGGACATTGTAACTTTCTTAAACTTTGTTCCCCTGGTCCCAGACCGTATATTAGGGGGCCTCCTATACTTTCATTGTCATTTGTGGTTCGAAACACACATAGCTCTGCATTAGAAAACAACATTATTCAAAAAAAGTATAAGATTTATAAGACTAATTTGGATATTTTCAATGGATTTTTCAGTCACTCTTTAGCTCCTAGTAAGCCGTAATATGAACAAGTTCAGTGAATAAGGGAATAAGAGACGCTATTCGAGATTGCCTGTGGGATAATACAATATCCCAGGTGTCTTTGCAGCACACAATGTTTTGATTTTACATGAAATTGACCTTGATGCCTTTTTGTACGTTGATGACATTTATTTGATGGATGATGAAATGAATCTGCATCTTATGCGCGTGGACCGCATTGTCACACATTTTGCAAAGTTAGGCTACAAATTCAAATTTACGAAATCACATATTGCTTTTTTAGCAGTACTTTTCCTTGGTTATGAGCTCAATGATGATGGTAGGGGGTTGGCTCCCCACTTTTGGAGAAATGTTTTCAATTGCAGCCTCCTTCCACCCTTAATAAATTGCACTCTTTACTTGGTTTTTCAAATTTCTGCATGAAATACATTCCTAATTATTGCCAGTGTATCAAACCACTCTACGCGTTGATACAACCCTCTTTTTCATCATCCAATTGGATTCCCGAATATACCACAATACTTAGGTCTTTGCTGTCTGATCTGCTTGTGACTCAGTTCTTGTTAACGAGGGGCAATGCAACAAATTTGGTCATACGGATTGTACCCAGAGAGTTTGGATTTTCTTGTGTGACTTTTAATGAAGGGCACATGGTTCCCATTCCTTATTAATTGCATCTGTATACCCAGGCTGAGATGCGTTTTTCTTCCACAGAAACAATTTTAACACCAGTTTAACTGGCGATTCTGAAAGAATGTTCTCTGGCTAATGGTAAACACATTTTCATGGTTTCGCCAGTGCCTGCTTTTGAAGCAGTCACAAAGGCTAGTGTATCGAATTCTAAACCCTTTCTTACACATTGGATACAATGGGCTAGTTCATTGACGTCGGCTGATGTCAACTTTAACTGTGATCCTTCTTTGTAAACAATGTTTATCCTCCTCCTTTATCTTTGCTCTCTCTTGATCAGTACAAATGCATTATTTACACTGATGGGGCTGCACAGCACAGCCAGCTATTGGTTCTAAGCATGCTTATTCAGCAGCCTGTGCAATTTTGGCTGGCAAGATAGTAAATGGTGATTTCAAATCCTCTTTGCTGCACATACAATCCCTTGGGGATTGCACTGCACAATTGGCCGAGTTTCGTGCTTTGGCTTGGGCTCTTGAGTTTGTTGATCCTGAAGTCCCTACACTTGTAGTGTGTATTTCTTTTTACTGTGTACAATCCTTCTTCAACAACTTGTTTTTCTGGAAACAAAATGATTTTCATGATTCTAAAGGTAGCGCAATTAAGCATAAAACGCTTTGGGTCAGAGCGGCCGCTCTTAAGGAACGTTTGCCACTCACATGTTATCCATACATTGGGTTAACAGCGTGTAGGAGCACATGCTGTTGGACATTTGCTGGCTGATCAGGCAGCCAAATCAGCAGTAGCCACATGCTCAGTATCAGCCGTTACTAGGTCTATGATTAAAATAGATGATGACATTTCGGCGGCTACGACGGAGGGATCACAGTTTCCCCAAGGGTTCCCTTCTCGTTACACCTATCATTTAAATCCTGATCAAATTCCATTTGTAACTATACCGTGGGTTGGTGATCAGCAAATTCTCAATGAGGATCAGAGACTTTCTTTGATTGTGGCTACGCATGAAGGCGTGGCTTCTGCCCATGCTGGCGTAGCTGCAACTATTTTGCTATTACAGCAAGGTTTTTGGTGGCGTGGCTTATACCAGCAAACTCGTAAATATTTTCTTTCCTGTTACATCTGTCAACAGATTAAACCTTCTACTTTTTCACGTCCACCTCATACTCAACTCTACTTTTAAAATCAACAGTTTGGTTGTATTTATCTTGATCACTGCGGTCCTTTAAAATCTGATAATGCTTTTATATATGTCTTGGTTGCAGTGGATTCATGCACTCGATTCCTTTGGGTTTGGCTGCAATGTAGTGATGACGCTCAAACGGTTTTAAAAGATTTGCGTGTCTTTGTAGGGACATTTACCTGTGGCACCTTCCATTAAGTTCAAGGTTTGGCTTTTGCCTCTAAGGCTTACCGGGATGCACTAAAGTCTCTGGGGGTGCAGGTGCGATTCTCGTCTGTGCTTGGGATCCCACTCTTGGAAATATCCCTGTCAGCACCCACTTCTGCGTGGAACCGAACTTACAAAAGTAACAGGATTGCAACCAACAACATATTCATGTCTTCCTATCTGACCGCTGGATATCTGGAGCCTGCTACCCACTGGAGAAGTCCGGGTCACCTGGAGTCTTGACGACCGACAACGGACTGTTGCTGACCTCCGGACGATTGGAGCCTGCGGTGGACCCGGCGGTCGCCTGGGAGGCTGAGCTGGCCATCGCTGGACTGCGGAAGACTGCAGAAGCCGGGAGTGCTGTCTGCGAAGCTCAGGCGAAGGATGTGGAGCGGAGCGCCGGGGGCCGACTGGGCAAAGCCTCATGGAGCGGCCTGAGGGCGCTCATGGCAGCTCTTGCTGAGACAGGCTGGATACCCGACACTCACCCCTGGGTCTCGCATCGCACTCTGCAGACGACGGAAGACTTTGCTGTCTCCTGATGACGGCGGCTTAGACCTGGCCCCCCGGCGGCCCGCTACCAGCATCGCCTCGCAGCTCCCCCTTGACAAAGCAGACTGCCCAGTGCCCTCAGTGCCCTTTTCGACGATCCTGCAGCACTCGCACCCCTCCCCACATTAACAAAGGCTTTTGCTTTAGCTCCTGACAACGGTGCCTTTGACCTGGCCCCCTCGGTGGCCTCGCAGCTCCCCCTTGCTGTTCCCGGGATCATCGGGAGAATACCCTCAGACTCTGCATGACGATGCGCACGGCGATCCCAGCGCTCACTACTTTCCAGAGCTACATGAAAGCCTTGCAGAACACAGATGACTACTAAATAGTGCCGATGACACCAGCTTACCTGCCACACTGAATTTCACAAGGTACTATTTCTGCTCCCTCTTTAACTTTGGATTATTGTTCATTTACCCCTCTGAGATCTTTGGCCCAAAATGGCCGGGGCCATAAACTATAGCAATAAATCACCTCCATTACTGCTAAACATTCGCAAAGCTGAACAACTTCTCTCTGTGACACGGGGATCAACGAAATAGACATAGGACTTGGCCTCTTCACTCAGCAAGATAGAAACTGGACTATCTCGAGCTGCCCAGAGCTAGAAAGCGAAACTGGACTATTCCTAGGGTCTCAAAGCATAAAAACTAACAGAGGACTACAACACTATTCTTGATCTCCCCAAACTCTCGGCCATCTTAGACTAGTCTTTTCTCAACATGCTCATTCCTAAGGAGTCGGCCATTTTAAACTAGTCATTTTCTCTATTCCCCTTTTTAGTTTATTTAACTACTCCTTACATACTCTCCTAAAGCTTTGTATCTATTCCGACCCACACTACCTCCTTCACCTCTACTCCCAACATGGAAACCATGGGCAAACACACACATAAAATTATTTACCCCTCCGACCTCCCCAAAAAAACAGCCAAACGTTTTAAACACAACTTCCTGAAGTCCCACCCCGAAACTCCCTTTGTGGACACCTACTTCTCACCAAATAATGGAGCCAAGAACACCGATATTATCTTCTACACTATACGTAGAGCACAATGGAGAAAAACGTTCCTCACCTTACTAACTATCTGCGCCTCTAGGAAATCCGCTCATGGCCTTACACTTTCCACCGCTCCTTCCCAACTCTTCCCAGCGAGAGCAACCATCACAATCTACAACAACGGTATTATCTTAATTCAATCCTCAGACAAGAACCTTGACCTATTCGACAACTTGTTCCCCACTCTCAAAGAATTTATCTCCAACCCTCCGTCGTCAATCGATCAGACCTCCAAGCCTAGCACCCTTGACTCCACTTGTCGCCTATCCTCCCCCACCTTCCCTCCCTCTAACCCATGACAGCTTCAGAACGACACACCCCTCCCCCCACAAGTACTCTAATCACTCACCCGCCCACTACAGTAACCGCACCCCCCAATCCCAGACGCAGATCACTCTTCCTCCTACATCCTCACTCGTTCCGCCCTCCACCATAACACTCCAGTGCCACTTCCAACTGGACTCCCAGAAAACCTCACCTCCTCTAACTCCACTCCCCGCCCCACAACAGGACCATTTCCTATCCCACTTCCCCCCCATTCTCAGACCCCACCACCACTCCAGCACCCCCACCACCCCTAGCCTACACTCATCCCCCAACTGCCCCCCTCCTTCAACGAACCCTGCCCCTTTTACACCACCCCCTCACGAATCCAACCTCACCCCTCCACCCTAACATCACTCCTCCGCCGAACACCAACCTCCTCACTAACACCACCAACAGCCACCTACCACACCTCTCCCCCCAACATCCCTCCCCTGCCGATCAACAACCCCCTCACTAATACCTCCAACCCCTGCGCTAACACCACCTCACCCCTCCTCCCACACTCCAGCACCCTTGACACTTACTCACCCTCAGTGCCCGTCCCCAACTCCCCTTCTAATCCCACACTGGACATGATTATGTCCACCCTCCTCCAAATAAAAGAAGATCTTCACAACGTCAAAGAGTTACTCTTTAGACACCCCAGACACCCCCCACCCACAACTACTTCCTCTTTGAACAAATCTCCCACCCTTCCTACTCACCCTCTCACACAAAATACCCCACACTGGACCTCAATCCCTGCTCGCAATCCCACCAACCGCATTCGACGTACCATCAACACACATTCGGAATATGACATACGCACCCTCCTCCGCTCATATGATCCAGTCCCCCAAAACCACATATCCACCTCACACCTTTCCATCCCCACGATTCTCTCAAACCCCCTTAGGACCTCCACACACAACAACAGAGGCTCCGTCCCTAACAACCTTAAAAAAGTCCCCTCACTCAGGAACCCTCTACCTCCCTCATCACCCCACTGCTCAAGTGCACTCTACTCAACTGCAGATCTGTTCCTAGACACTCCTCTGACATTACTGATCTCATCAAAACACTGGACCTTGACCTGACCATTCTCACTGAAACCTGGCTTACAGAATCTTCTACACCAATCATTGACATTCTAGTTCCTCCCAACTATCACATCATTAGACTAGACAGGCGGTGGAATCGCTTGCATTTATAGGAGCAATCTCTCGGTGTCGAGAGTCACCTCCCCCCCGTCCTCCTGTGAATACATCTGCCTAGATGTCATCAGCGAGGGCAAACCAGTATGCTCTCTTCACATCATTTACCATCCACCCGGGGACAACCTCATCTTCACCCAACAACTCATGGACACGATCACAACCAACTCTGGATGGCAAAACACCCAAATATTCCTTGGAGATTTTAATCTACATTGGAACGACCACCATGACGCGTTGGTAAATAGTCTCAAAAACTTCCTCGACGCTCTTGGCCTCACCCAAATCTGCAATAGCCCCACCCATGACAAAGGATCAATCCTCGACCTTATCATCTCCAAGGAAGACTCTACCCAACTTGAGTCAATCCAACCCTGTGACTGGTTAGACCACCACATTGTCACTTTCCTCATCAATGAAAAAATTAAATTTAACCCGGTTCAACCCTCCAGATCGAAGGTTTGGAAAAGGGACCTGAAGAAACTCAACCCCAACTCTTTACCTTCG
Source organism: Lissotriton vulgaris (assembly GCF_964263255.1). Lineage (NCBI taxonomy): Eukaryota > Metazoa > Chordata > Amphibia > Caudata > Salamandridae > Lissotriton > Lissotriton vulgaris. The sequence continues at coordinate 96,966,607 of NC_141695.1, forward strand.
CCCAGCCGCAATCTCCTCCTTCCCCCCATTGGTGCCTCAGACGTTCAAGTTCTAACCGATCACTACCTCAACTCCATGACCTCAATTATCGATGAGGCTGCCCCCCTGCAGTTGAAGAGAGTTTCATCTAAGAACTCTAACCCTTGGTATGATGGTAGACTCAACGAAGAGAGACGTGCAATGCGTCTGGCAGAACGCACCTGGAGATCAGCCCTCTCGGCATTGCACCTTAAGACCCTTAAGAAAAAGAGAAATGCCTACTTCAGGAAAATCCAATGACGATTTCTTTAGCCTTCAGTTCGCCCAAGCTAAAAACCGACCAAGAAAACTGTTTGAGTTAATCAAAACACAATCCAAGGAACAACCCCAACAATCACATAACACTATGGGGGATATACCATCCAGTGAATACTTCTCTTCATTCTTTAACCTTAAGACTGATAACATCAGGAGCGATCTCCTCAATGACGTAAGACTTTACTCTAGCCCCCAAAGCACAATACCCACTGAACCAAAAAACAATGCCACATGGTCATCCTTTGACACCTACTCAGAAGAAACAATCGGCAAACTGCTCAGCACATTGAAACCATCTAATCACCTCACAGACCCCCTTCCTGCTAACGCTGTAAAGGACCTCTCCCCACTGCTCCTCCCACTTTGGACCAAAATTATTAACAGTTCACTTCAACACGGACTCATACCCGACTCCCTCAAGAAACCAACAGCCGACCCTACTGACCTAAACAATTACCGTCCTATTACCAATATCCCCACTCTGGCCAAACTGCTGGAAAAATGCGTACAACTCCAATTAACAGAACACATAGATCAGTTTGACCTCCTCAACCCTCATCAATCAGGCTTCCGTGCAGGACACAGTACGGAAACAGCCATGACACACATAATTGACGACGCCCTCCAAATTCTTGACCAAAACGATAGCTGCCTCCTCATCCTACTTGATCTCTCCTCAGCATTTGACACTGTCAAACACGAGAACTTACTTGCGCTGTTAAATATCAGAATGGGTCTATCAGGGACTGTACTCAGATGGTTTACTTCCTTTCTACATAACCGGTCCCAGAAATTCAAGAGTAATAATTTGATGTCCCCACCGGTGCCTGTAACATTAGGCGTCCCACAAGGATCTTCCCTATCCCCTACACTGTTTAACCTAGTCATGGAGCCACTCACCACGCTGTTACAGGCATCTAATGTACAATTTCACATGTTTGCTGACAACACCCAACTCTATCTCAAATTACAATCCGCCGAAGACATCGAACTTCCGAACTCAACGCTCAGAAACACCCAATCATGGCTGGCCGAAAATCACCTCAAACTCAATGCATTGAAAACCGAGTTCCTTCTGATTTCACCCCCCGCGAAGACCTCCATCACTCAAACATGGCTTAAGCACCTTACTGCACTCAATGTCCAACCTACCATTGTGTACTCTGCGAAATCCTTAGGCATAACCCTTGATGCCAATCTGGATATGCAACTTCATATCAGCAAAGCAACTAGGGGAGCTAATCTCCAAATCAATACTTTGAGGAAATTTAAACCCTTCCTCCAAGCTAAGGACTTCCAAACTGCAGTACAAGCCCTAGTCATTCCTCGGATAGACTACGGAAGCGTCGCCCTCTGCGGACTCCCCCTATCAACAACCGCACCCCTGAAGGCTGCAGCGAGACTCATCACTGGATCAAAAAAATGCTCGCACATTTCCCCCAACTTTAAATCCCTGAACTGGCTACCTTTTGAAGCCAGAATCCATCTGAAAATCGCCTGCATGACGCACATGGCTGTACACCACAATTCGCCTAGCTTCCTCACTCAGAAGCTCTCTATCTTGTCATATGGATACTTCGTTACATATATTGCGTTAAGTTAGCATGAGTGCATTACATGTTTAAACAGCCTTTTTTCCTTCGGCTTCAGTTTTGCACACGACACATACTTGTTGTTGTCGCCTTCACCCTAGAAGCGGTGAGGTGGTTTATTTGAGAATAATATGTTATTTCTATGCTATCAGCTTTGCCTGGTACACTTGGTACAACTGTCTGCACACTGAGAGCTGCACACTCTAAAATTAACCTAACACAAGGTTGCTGGGAGGCTTGATCCTCACACCACATTAGACATAACACAAATAATGTTGATGCCAACATTTTGGGCTCTACGCGGGTTTAAGATAGAGTTACACGAAATGAACTACACACTTGGTGCTGCGCATGAAGAGAGCTGGTAGCTGTTGATGTGAACTGCTCCTATTGACATTGAGAGGTATGGGGCCGCCCTGCTAAAGCCCGAATGAGACCTTCTTAGATATAATATAATATGCTAGATAGGGTGCGCGAAATATAGGTGACATAGATTTCTATAGAAATTGTATTATAACATGCTAGCACCTTTTGCTTATTATGGATTAGTGACTATGCTGCTGACTCTGATTTTTATAATCTGCATTTTGGTATTATACAAAATACTGCGTTTGAGAACTTTGCATTGAATAATAAATATTTCAAACTTGCACTTGTGTTCTTTGACTCTCAGTTTTGGTTTGAAATGATTATATAACGAAAGAGTGTTCATGTGTTCCACGACTCCTGAGGTATTCTAAAGATCATGTTCTGGTTTGTCTAATACATGTATCATTCCATAATGATCCATGAGACACTGTAGCTAGCTAGGTAACGAGATTTCTGACACTGAGATGAGTTTTTGGATCATCCTAACTCACTAAGGTTCTAGATCTCTATGCACAGTTCTGTGGGAGAACGGAAACCCTGCTACATGGCGCCCAACGGATTGGTTGGCCGTATTTCATGACACTCGAGTAGTATATCATTCAAACCTTGACACCTTCATTGCCGTTTCCGGTAAACGGTGGTGTCGGAAAGCCTACCTATTTTTGTAATAGGTCTTTTCAAGCTTGAATTCTTCTAAAAACGGTTTCTTTGAATTACTACCCAGTTGTGCTACAAAGTGCTCTTTGTCTCTTTTTAGCTTCCTGTGCTGACATGGCCGTGGACATAGCGCAGCATAGCCGCGTCGCGGTTCGCGACCACTTGCGGGCATATAATGTGCCTGCGGAAGGCTTGGCTGTGATTCTGGTGGTGAGTGCGGAACATGCGTACCCGTACGAATTGTTTTATTCCTGGGTGACATTTCCGGAAGTGGACGCTAATACAGGTGTCTATCATTCATACACTGCCTCGGCTGTACCGGCGGCTTATGCTCCGTACAGGGCACTGGAAGTACCTATCGATGCTTGGCAGCACGGAGTTTGGTTTGGTGGCGTCCTACCCCATTCTTTAGCGGCTCCGAGGTTAGGTCCTTTGTCCATTCCGGGCACAAATTGGCCCGCTTTGGGTGGATTTACTCCTCACCCTAATCGCGCTACTTGTAATGTAGCTGACCTGCGGCGTCTTCATGATGTCGCGGTTGGAGTGATTAGAGCGCTTGTTCATTACATTGGTCGTAATATTCATGGCGCAGTCCCCGCAGGGGCGCAGCTTCGGGCAGAACAGGCTGGTTTGAAAATAAGTCCTGTCTTGGTGAATTCCGTTATGGGCAGAAAGCCAGAGAATAAGGATGATTTTCCTTACTGGCTTGCCGAGAAATTCGACCAGCTGGAGGCTGTGTTTCCTAATACGACTCCGGGTGAAAAACACCGGATTCTTACGCTTAGTTTACCGAAAGATTTAGCCCCTGAACTTGCTGACTGTGAAACATGGGGTAAGACTTTTGCAGCGGTTTACTCGAGGTGCTATGGCACCCCGTCTGTATCAAACCTTTCTGCGGTCCTTAAACGTGTTCAGGATGATCACGGACCGGAGTCGGCGGTTGAATTGGGTATGCGCCTGAGCGGCTCGTTTGAGACAGTTTGCGGTCTTATCCTTGCAAATGTCAAGGGGGATGCAGTGAACTTTCAGGTGGCCAATGCTCTGGCGTTAATTCCCGATGCCGAAAAACCCCGTCAGCTAGCAAGAATTATTGTGGCGGCTTATAAAATGGTTGGCCGCACTTCTAAGGGTTTAAAGGCTTTTTCTGAAAAAGAGAAGAAGCAGCCCCAGGGACAGTCTTCGGAAACGGGTGGACAACCCAAGTCCAAAAAGCAAAATTGGCCTAAAAAGCAGAATCAGGGTAAGCAACAACAACAACAGACACAGGTTTCAAGTCCGGCGCCTTCACAACCTGCGCAGTCAGAGCGCGTTTATGAATTGCGCGATCGCGCTACGATTAAATCGCCTGACAGATATCAGGCATCTGACCAACGCTCTCCTCGTTCCTTTCAGGACTCATCGGCTCCGTCAACCGGTGGTGGAGGGGGCGGCAGGGGCAGGGGTGGCCAGCAAGGACGTGGCCAGCCCCGCACGCGAAGTGAAGGGGATCAGCGGGACGACTCTACGCCAAAGAGACCGCAGTTTGCCAAGAAGAAAGTCGCTGCCTTAACGGCGCATCGATATGCCCCAGATAGTGAGAACGCGGCTTCGGAATCTGACGTGGGCTCTGACCTTGCTGGACAGCGCGGCGGAGATTACCATAGTGAGAGAGGCCCTCCGTCCACTGTTGAAGGTGACAGCGACTGAGACTTTTATTGTGATTGAAACAGCTGATACACATGTTGCTCCCCCTGAGAGACTTTTTGAAATTGTCCTGTTAATTGAAGGTGACATGCAGCGAACTGTAAAAGGGGTATTTTGGGAGAATCTTTCGGATACGTATGACATTTTGCTTTCGGAGGCTGACTGGCCCCCACCTTTTATTCTCGCAGCTCCGCGAGGGGAGGAGGTAATCCTCCCCAGCTTCGCGCACACTGTGCCGAGAGTGGAAGCGCTGCATTTTGCAGAAGAGTGGGCTCTGGCGCTTGCGCCGGCTGTGTACCGGAATCAGTGTGGCTGGGATAAATTGTCCCCTAGCCATGAGATTCCTTTACGGTCACAGCCGCAGCCACAACCCCAGTATCCCATACGGCGTGAAGCTAAAGCTTCGGTCGCGGCTATCCTTGAACAATTGGAATATCAAGGTGTAATTGAAACGTGTGTGTCACCAATGAATAATCCCCTTTTTACTGTTAACAAGCCGGACGGCTCATATCGTCTGGTTTTGGATTACCGGCATTTGAACTCGCATTGCCGTAACTGTGCAGTACAGAATACTCACGGCTCTGCCCTAGTAAATAGTCTTGAGCGTAAACGGTTCAAAACCACGCTTGACATTTCCAATGGTTTTTATGCACATAGATTAGATGGTCTAAGTTCCCAATGGACCAGTTTTACGTGCGGCGGCGTACAAAAAATGTTTAAACGACTCCCAATGGGATATAAAAATAGTCCTGGAGTGTTTTCCGCCCGCATAGTCTCTCTTTTGGAGAGTTTCGATCCAGTTGCATGTTCGTATGTGGATGACATTTATCTCACAGACGACGAACTTTGGGTGCATCTGTGTCGAGTAAACAGCATAATTTGTAACTTTGCAGACATGGGTTACAAGTTTAACTTTGCAAAATCACACATTGCGGAGTACACAGTGTTGTTTCTAGGTTATGAACTTAACCATGAAGGAAAGGGATTGGCTCCTCACTTCCTGGAGAAGTGCGCGCAGTTGCGCTCTCCGACAACGCTGAAAAAATTACAGTCTTTACTGGGTTTTTTAAATTTCGGGAGGACATACATTCCGGAATATGCCCAGCGTATCAAGCCTTTATATGCCTTGGTACAACCTTCTTTTTCCAAATCATGCTGGCTGCCTGAGCATTCGGCCATTCTGCAGTCTTTGCAGGCTGATTTGCTCACTTCTGACTACTTACAGACCCGTGATAACCAGACCAACCTGGTGATAAGAATTATCCCTGGGACGGTGGGTTTCACGTACCTGACTTTTAATGAGGGGGATACTGTACCTATTGCTTACAAGTCACACTTATACACTTCGGCTGAACTGCGTTTTTCCACTGTGGAGAAAGTTTTAACAGCTGTACAGATGGCAATTCTTAAGGAACGTGCTCTGTCACAGGGAAAGCGCATGTTGGTTGTTACCCCGTGTCCTGCCTTGGAGGCAGTCACGAAAGCCAGTGTACCGAATTCTAAAGCTTTGCACCCTCGGTGGATTCAGTGGGCTACATCCTTGACATCTCAGGATGTCACGTTTATTTTTGACGCCGCTTTACGGTCGCAGGAGTATTTACAGTATGAATTTGTTCATCCTGCTCCTTTAGCAATGCGGCCGTTGGAGGATTTCCATTGTATCATTTACACGGATGGTTCGGCGCAGGTTGCGCATGGCTCTAAACATGCCTACGTTTCCGCTTGTGCCATTGTGGTCGGTGCCATGGTGAACGATGAGTTCAAGTCCAGTGTCGTGCACACGCAGACGCTTGGGGACTGCACCGCACAATTAGCTGAGCTGCGTGCTCTAATGCTTGCATTGGAGTACGCTGATCCTTGTGTGACGACTTTAATCGTAAGTGATTCTTACTACTGTGTCCAGTCTTACAATGAGAACTTGTTCTTTTGGATTCAGAATGATTTTCATGATTCCAAGGGTAGCACGATAAAACATAAAATGATCTGGGTGCGAGTGGCGGAACTTAAAGAGAAACTGCCGCTCGTGTTTGTGATTCATACTCTCGGCCACCAGCGCGTGGGGGTCCACGCTGTTGGCAACTCGCTTGCTGATGAAGCAGCGAAGTCAGCGGTATCTAAATTCTTAGTTGCAGCAGTCACGAGGTCCAAAAGCAAAATAGATGATGACATCTTGGCAGCTGTTGCTGCCACTGAGAAGGGAGGTAAATATCCTGCGGGATTCCCTTCGAAGTACACATACCACTTAAGTCCCGATAAGGTTCCTTATGTGAAAATTCCTGAAGTTGGAGAGCGTCTAGTTCCCAACTCGGATCGCAGGGCTTCTCTGATTACAGCGGCTCATGAAGGTGTGGCGTCTGCGCATGCGGGCGTCTCAGCCACAGTATCTCAGCTACAACAGAGGTTCTGGTGGCGGGGACTGTACAAACAGACGCGCGATTATGTCCTTATGTGTGACATTTGTCAGCAGATTAAGCCTTCTACTGCTGCGCGTCCGCCTCAGACACAGTTGTACATCTCTAATAAACCACTTGGTTGTGTTTATTTGGATCACTGCGGTCCTTTTTCTTCTGATACTGCGTATAAATACATTTTAGTAGCAGTCGACTCATGCACACGCTTTGTGTGGTTATGGCCTCATCGAAGCGCTGATTCACGGACTGTCATTAAGGATTTGCGTGTCTTTGTGGGAATCTTTGCCTGTGGTGCTTTCCATTCGGACCAGGGTCCGGCTTTCGCCTCTAAGGCGTATAAGGATGCTATGGTTTCGTTGGGAGTCCAAGTCAAGTTTTCAAGTCCCTACAGGCCCGAGGGCAATAGTGTAGTAGAAAGAATGAACCGCGACTTAAAGCAATCTTTGACAGCCCGAGTTATAGGCACTGGTAGAAACTGGCTGACCCACCTCTATGGCGTGCAGCGTGCGCTTAATAATCTCCCTAGAAGGTCTCTGGGTGGGCGGACCCCATACGAAATGCTCTTTGGTATCAAGATGTACGTCCCTGACCTTGATGGTGCAGACTGCCAGGCCCAGGCCGCGGCCTTTGACGTAGATGAACATTGCAATGTTTTACAGGATCTACAAAAGACCAGAGACAGTCTTGCAAAGGAACACTTGCCCTCCACGTCGGATGATGCGTTGCAGATCCCGGTAGTTGGCTGGCTACCCCAGGTTGGAGAACTGGTTCGAGAGAAGATCGATAACAAGAAAGAGTTTGGTCCCTCATATCGTGCACCAGTTCGAGTCCTTGGAGTGAAGGGCACAAGAACAGTCATTTTACCACCACTTCCAGGTCGTAAAGAAAACAGATTTATTTCTATTGACAATGTCAAGACACACAGGGTGGCCGATTCTTCATAGCATGACACCGGCTGTATCCTGTCCTTCCATGGTGAGGCACTCTGTGCTGGCAATTACATCTGGCGCAGAACATGAGGTGTCCCTCGAGATGCCTGCCATATCAAGTCCTTTATTAAATACTATTCCTGTTACTAACATTGATGCGGTGACCTATGCAGATCCTGCTGATTTATCTATGTCCGATTTACATGCTCGTTTGGCTAACCAGTCCAGATTCTCGTTTGACTCTGATTCGGAACTTTCAAAGAAACCATCGACTCTTGCAAAATATGCCACGTTGTTTAAAAAACATTTTTTAGTTCCACCTTGGACATACATTTGGCTGATACTATTTTCATTTTATCTTTTTATGTCAATTGGTTTTGTGTTTTATTTTTTCCGCCTGATTGATGGCCATTATGTGAAAGAAAGAACAGGAATTCGGTACCTTAATGGAACATTGGCCCCTCTTTCCTCCTCACATTCAGCACACAGACTAAAGAGAGACTTACATTCAGTAGAGATTACTGCTTGGCCTGTCCTTGATGGGATTGTGTGGGATGCGGTTAGGTTTCAGATACATGGCCCCACAGAGGTTATTAATGTTCCTAATGTGCTTAGAGTAAACATGGGAGATGTGATTAAGCAAAATATTCATTCTGATGATTGGGATCTTCAGGCCGTTGAAGCATTGTTCTCTGATTTGAAATATTATGCGGCCTTTGATGATGAGGATTTGTATTTGGATTCTGTCAATTATGGTGATTTGTTTTGTTACCAACATTATGGTAATCATTTCTTGCACAAGACAAGTTCCAGGCGGGTTCCTGTGAATTACACTCAGTGGGAACATTGCCCTACTCCTTTACGGGGGAGCTCAAGTACGTTTCTGGGAAAATACTCTTACTTCACAGATTTTAATCAATCAAATCCTGAGTCGTTTTATTTTAAAGTAAACCAGAAATTCATGTCCAAAGTTAGATTAACTGACACAAAATTGTTGTATTCAAAGTCCTTTCTAGAAAGGTTATCTGTGGATGGCTATGAGTTATGGAAGGATACTATTGACCTTAAATCGGTTTGGGGTACCAAAGATTGGCAGGTACAAGGCACTGAGGCTTTGCATCGTGCATGTCTCATCCCAAATCACATGTTGTTTTTAAATTCGACTATTTCCCAAACAACATGTTTTGGATTGGCTACATCTAAAAAATTAAATACCCCTGCTATCCCTGATTTGGAAGAATATTCAGGTTGGAGTAATTTCACTACATTGTCCATAAGTGAGATACAAGCACTTATGCAGAATTCCTCCTTTAATTTTTCCAGTTTTGATCCAGATGGGTGGCTTTTATGGCAAGGAAGCTCTGATTCTTGCCAACGTCGTTTTTTGGGTTTGTCTGAAGGATTTACAACCATCAGGCCAGATCCCAGGTTTGACACAGATCACACTGTTACAACTTATTCAGTAGGCAAATTGTGTCAGAACTGGTTACAACATTCCACTTTAGCTGCAGTTAAACTGCATCTGTCCCAGTTGAATGAGAATATAGAGTTAAATGATTTTATAAAAGGACCGACTATGGGTAGGTCTAAACGCTTTATTTATGCTGTTTACAATGAAATTTGGAAATTTTCACAGGTCGAGGCAGCAAAACGCCTGAGGGCTATTGATCAAGCAAATTTAGAAAAAGTGCTTGCAGTGGTCGATAACAGTATTAATATGCTTTCCTCTAGGATTTATACTTTGGATAATATTGTTTCTTCTGTTGTTGATATTGTACATGATGAAGTGTCCACGTTATACCATGGTCAAAATCAATTGCGTTCTGTAATGCAGTTTGCCTGGACTCTACAGACAATTAAGGCTGGTCGAGTTCCCTGGACCTCATTGAACGTTTCATCCCTTTTCGCCCCTTTTAATCTTACTGAAAAACAGCGCATGCTTTCAATGCGTGATGCATCATTTTCTATGTTACATATTGAGAAGCTAGAATCCTTGCCTTTTTCTGTTGCTGAAACCACTACTGCCACGTGGCTTATTCATGGTTTAATTACATTACCATTTCCTTTATATAAATTTACTAACTGTATGCGATATATTGCTATAGGACGATATGAACCACTAGGCAATGCATTCTTACATGAGGCTTGGTCGTTACCATACACATACAGATGTCTGAAGGATGGGAAAGAAGTGAATCTTAATGGTGAGGAATGCACACAGTCACCTGACCATTCATTAATATGCAGACACATTCAGTTACACGGTTCTTGTAATCAGGACCGCCCTAATTTAGCATGTGTTTTAAAAGGCACGCCAGTTCCAGCAGTGGTTCCCACATTCACATTATTAGCTAATGGTAGTTATTTGCTTTTAAACAACGAATTATGTTGTGGTTTATTAATTGGTGTGGCTTATGTGGTAACTGTATCAGAGCGTGTGGTGTGCTGCAAGAATGTTCTATACCCACCCACGCATGGGTCTTTAGATGTCTCCATCTGGCCACGGATTCCAACCTTGGAAGCAAAATTCAATGGTTTAAGCAGAATAAGGGCCCTTTTGTCTCAAAAACAAGTGACCCTGAGTTCGGCCCGGGAAACTTATGTCCTTCACATAGCCAACACCCGCACAGAGGTGCAGGCGCTTTTAAATACTGATTTGCCGTTTCATTTCTGCGAGCTGGTACACCAGATTTTTAATGCTTCTTCAACGACTGGGCTTGCACATTTTTTCAAGGTAGTAAGCAGTGGCCTCGTGACTACGTTTGAAAAAGTTTTTGGTATCATTCCCACGTTTTTCCACACTATTTTTTCGAGTTTGTTTGGTGGACTACCTGTGTTACTGGCTGTAGCCGCAGGCATTCTGTTGGTGTTTTTCTTCATAAAACATGGATGCCCATCCTGCGCAAGACGCCGTTCAACGTCTCCTGACACTGTGCCGTAATCGGATGCTCAATTACTATGGAACATTGCCGCTTGCAGCATTAAGCACGGCCTATAGATTGTCATTTCGGTTCACAGACTTCACGTGTGTCCAACCTGTGTTTCACTGCCTGAGCTGCGAGTTCGATTGGGCTATTGATTTGTGCCTATGCTTGAGGACTGCTCCTGACGTTGATTTTGATCAGCTAATGCGTCCCGTGGTGGCTCATGAGCTGATCTGTTCTGGCGAAAGAGTTATGGCCTTGGCAGCGATAAATGGAGTTCTGGGCCAATGGGAGATCTCTGCAGCGGCAGATGCCTTTCTGACACACAGCGATCTGGTGAACCCACCGAGTTGTCCTCTGATGTTACAGGAGGATCCGATGCTGGAGGAGCACGTATGTTCTTTCCCATTGCTAAATTGGGTTGCTGAACTGTTTTCGGATGATGGCAGTGATTTCATACTGGAGGCTGTTGCAACTTTCTTTGCATATACTTTCCATTCATGACAAGCCTGGGAGGAGTGCTTTGTTGTGAAATATGACTTTCCCCTCGCTGACTTGGAGAGATGGAGTGTGTTCAGCTGATGGAGAATTCGATCACGTGATGTTGCTGAGGATAACGTCATTATGGCACATGACTTTGATATCGGAGAGGTGCCTTGTTTTTCTCTTAAAGACATTTGGATTGATGTAGCCTGGTCCGACTTTCATATTTTTGAGACCTGGCGAATAACTTTTGGTTCGAAAGTTTTGTTTTCATTTTTAGACTTGAGGCCACTGTAGGCATTCATACATATTCATTCATACATATTTTTAGCTTATTTTAGCTCAAGATTATTGAACTTTGCTTTCAATTTTGTATCTGATTTAGTGTTGCCTTTTCCCTTATGTTTGACGGTGCTCGGACCAATGGGGGGGTGTCATATGGATACTTCGTTACATATATTGCGTTAAGTTAGCATGAGTGCATTACATGTTTAAACAGCCTTTTTTCCTTCGGCTTCAGTTTTGCACACGACACATACTTGTTGTTGTCGCCTTCACCCTAGAAGCGGTGAGGTGGTTTATTTGAGAATAATATGTTATTTCTATGCTATCAGCTTTGCCTGGTACACTTGGTACAACTGTCTGCACACTGAGAGCTGCACACTCTAAAATTAACCTAACACAAGGTTGCTGGGAGGCTTGATCCTCACACCACATTAGACATAACACAAATAATGTTGATGCCAACATTTTGGGCTCTACGCGGGTTTAAGATAGAGTTACACGAAATGAACTACACACTTGGTGCTGCGCATGAAGAGAGCTGGTAGCTGTTGATGTGAACTGCTCCTATTGACATTGAGAGGTATGGGGCCGCCCTGCTAAAGCCCGAATGAGACCTTCTTAGATATAATATAATATGCTAGATAGGGTGCGCGAAATATAGGTGACATAGATTTCTATAGAAATTGCATTATAACATGCTAGCACCTTTTGCTTATTATGGATTAGTGACTATGCTGCTGACTCTGATTTTTATAATCTGCATTTTGGTATTATACAAAATACTGCGTTTGAGAACTTTGCATTGAATAATAAATATTTCAAACTTGCACTTGTGTTCTTTGACTCTCAGTTTTGGTTTGAAATGATTATATAACGAAAGAGTGTTCATGTGTTCCACGACTCCTGAGGTATTCTAAAGATCATGTTCTGGTTTGTCTAATACATGTATCATTCCATAATGATCCATGAGACACTGTAGCTAGCTAGGTAACGAGATTTCTGACACTGAGATGAGTTTTTGGATCATCCTAACTCACTAAGGTTCTAGATCTCTATGCACAGTTCTGTGGGAGAACGGAAACCCTGCTACAATCTCAGGTGGCTCAAGAGCCGCTAGAAGCACCAAAAATCTTCTCCTGAAACCTCGTAGATTTCGGATTTAAACGCTCCTTCTCAGGAATGGCACCTAGGATCTGGAATGCACTCCCTCCAGAAACCAGACTTATCTCCTCCTCTGCATTTTTCAAGAAGGAAGTAAAAGCTATCCTCATGGCTAAATTCACCTGAACTTTTACTTTGGATTTACTTGAGACTGTGCACCTACTTGTACCGTTCATTTTGTCTAACCGACTTTGCTCTATGATGTTCCTACCCTAATCTGCTACCCTCTTCTTTTCTACAACTCTTTGGTACCTACCCTCTTATTTTCTACAACTCTTTGATGCACCCACCCTATTTTGCTACTCACTTATTTTCTACAGCTACTCTGTGCTCAAAAGACTGATTATCACTCTCATGTTTTCCCTCCCCTTGTTTTGTTGTAAAGCGCTCTGATATCTGTAAGGATCTTGTTCGCGGTATATAAAACTTTCAAAATAAATAAGTGGATGAACCATGACTTAAAGCAATCTTTGAAAGCTAGGGTATTAGGTACTTGTAGGGTGTAGCTAGCTCATCTTGATGGAGTCCAACATGCACATGCACTTAATAATATCCTTCAAAGATCTCTGGGTGGGCATGCCCCATACAAATTGTTCTTTGGCTTTAAAAGGTTTGTGCCAGACCTTGATGGTCTAGACTTTGTGGCGGCTGCTACAACGTTTGACGTAGCTAACCACTGTGTTATGTTACAGGATCTACAAAACGCTCATTTGCCCTTTTCAACTGATACAGCGGTCCTGGTTTTGGTTCTGGCTGGCTTCCTTAAGTAGGTGATCTGGTCCCAGAGAAGGTGGAGAACAAGATAGAATTTGGTCCACCGTACCATGTTGGTTTGAAAGGAACCTGTACTGTGATTTTACCTCCACTACCTGGTCGCAACGATAATCAATACATTTCAATCGAACATGCCAACCTACACCATATGACCGATACTATATAGTATGCGTACAAGCATTCCACATCAGCATGTTTCACTTCATCCAATGACTTCTGTTTCCCCGATAACTACCCAACAAATAGAGGGGGAGATGGAGACTTCAATTGATGTGTTGCCTGTTTTACCTTCCACATCTACAACTGTGGAAAATAAGTATTCTTCCCCACCAGTCGAAGTTAGGGTTGACATTCCGGACAGTATAGTTCATTCACCTTCCAATGAAGAACAGCCCCGTTGTTTCAGCTGAGTTCCAGTGGTTACTATATAGACCGAGATAACTTTTCTTTAGATACATCTTCTTTGTCTTCGTTTGTGGCAGAGCCCCCTACATGGCTTAGCGTTTTCATCTCCTGGTTGAAAAGAACTTATCTGGTCCCGCCATGGACATACATCTGGATTCTGTTGACAATGGTCTTCTCTTCACCTGGATTGGATTCTTGACTATTTTTTTTCCTTTTGATTAATGGGCATTAATTACCTGAACACTCTGATGGTGTTCTGGCCCCCTTACTCGTCATCACATAAAATAAAAGAGATCAAGCTCTAGAAAATATTTCAGAATTCCCAACTGTTGATTGTATCTTTTGGGACAAATCCCATATGTATTCTGCGTTTCTTTATGTGGTTTTGCCTGGAGTACACTCCGATGACTGGGATGTTAACGCTGTATACACACTGTTTTCAGATTTGAAATATTATACTGCTTTTGACAGTGAAGATCTGTATTTAAATTATGCAAATTATGCTGATTTATTCTGTTACCAACATTATGATCATTATTTTTTACGCAAAACCAATACTCAGAGACCACATTGTAATTATACACAATGGGAGCATTGCCCAACACCATTACAGGGCAGCTCAATGACCCATACAAGAACATGTGCATACCCAATGTCCTATTTTTACAATTTGAATACGCCTACCCACACCAATTTCATGCTGACCCATACTAAATTAGTCTATTCTTCTTCCTTCATAACTGATATGTCCCTGAAAGGTTAGCACATGTTTGATTTAAAATCTATTTGGGGTACCAAAAAATGCCAAGTGCATGGCACTGGATCTTTGCATCGTGCATGTTTAATACCATCTCAGCTAATATTTTTTAATCAGACAGTTCAGCAAATTACATGTTTTGGTTTGGCCGCTGCTAAAAATGTTAATGCTCTCTCCTTTCTGACTTTGGCTGCCTATGATACATGGCAGACACATACCAACTACACGATTGAAGAATCGACTGTTATGTTTCAAAACGGTACTCTTACCTCTTCCATTAGGGACCCTTTGGGTGGTTACTGTAGCCCAAGAGCACAAATGCTCGTTAGTTACGTTTTACTAACGCCATTAAGGGATTTTCGCAAAGTAGACCTAATCCTCATTTTCTGCATTCCCATACTATTACCACGTATCCTGTGGATACATTATGTCAGCAATGGTTGGAACATTCCACCCTGTCATCTGTGAAATAACATCTTTCCCTTTTCTCTGGTGACATCGATCTTGCTGATTTCCTTTTAGGTCCAAAATCCCCTCTTACTAAATGTTTTGTTTATGCAGCATATAATGAATTTTGAAACCTGTTGCAAATGGAACTGTGGTACGCCTACCTCAAATAGATCAGGAT
Source organism: Lissotriton vulgaris (assembly GCF_964263255.1). Classification (NCBI taxonomy): domain Eukaryota; kingdom Metazoa; phylum Chordata; class Amphibia; order Caudata; family Salamandridae; genus Lissotriton; species Lissotriton vulgaris. The sequence continues at coordinate 96,981,962 of NC_141695.1, forward strand.
AATTTAAAGAAAGTTCTTGCCGTGGTAGATAACAGTATAAACACTCTATCTTCTCGTGTATATATATACATATATATATATATATATATATATATATATATATATATATATATACATATATATATATATATATATATATATATATATATATATATTCACTGAAAAAACCATAGGTTTCACACCAGTTATAGTTACCTGGAAATTTTACTGACATAAAACCATTGAAATTTCCACGTTATAGTTAGTTGGACTCACTATAACTTGCGCGTGCAATGCACTGCTGATGACGTCACATATTGCATCACTCATGACATGGTCAGTGACATCACTCATGACATCACTGATGACACCATCCAGTGAATGTGTGTCTTTTTGAAAAATAAATATGTTTTATATATGTATATGTAAAGGTCGATAGAAGAATAAATGTTTAAATAAGTGTCTAAAAGGATGTTTTTTAAAATAAAAATTGATTGGTTAACTGGCTTATTAAATGTATCTTAGTGAATACATATATTAGCGAGTAATGTTTAAATATTTAAGTATATGTATCAGTGTTTCACTTTGTGTATAAGTGGCTGCATGGGTTGGTAAGTAGCTACATGTGTGTGTATATGGGTTATTAGATGTTTTTTTAGTAACAGTATGAGTGTCTGTATGGTTTGGTGGGGGTATTACTTAGCACATAGATGCATCAATGACTGACTCTCTGTTTGTATGTGTTTTGAAGACAGCATATGTGCAGGACTGTATGGGTGGATGAGTGTGTATATGTGTGTGTTAGTGAGTGAATGACACTAGTGTATTTTTCAGTAACGACATGTTTTAATCGAGTATATCTGAGTCTTGATGTATATAAGTGAGTATATGTGAGAGTGAAAGATTGTAACAGTTCCTGTTTAAATATGTATGTGTTTCTATAAGTGATTGTTTAAGAGAGTAAGTATGTGTAAGTTTCCTTAGAAGTAAGGTGGTAGTGTGTGTATAGTTGTATATGCAAATAAATGGATGTTCAATGGTATATTTGCATGTGTGAGTATGTGTGTGAGTAACTTTTGGATGACTGTCGGTGTGTAACAGGATGCATAGGTGTATCACTACATATGATGAGTGAGTATATGTATAAGTGACTATATAGAACTGTTGGTGAATGAGTGGATGTGTATATAAATGCTGGAATTATAGATTTGGTTGTTGTAACTGGTATGGGTATCTGCATTGTTTTGTAAATTTTAGTTTGTATTTTTGAATATGTGTTTCAAGGGTTACATTACAGTGAAAGGAGGACTGTCACTCTGTCACAAGGATGGTATCATCAGTGATGTCATGAGTGATGTCACTGACCATGTCATGAGTGATGTAATATGTGACGTCATCAGCAGTGCATTGCACGCGCAAGTTATAGTGAGTCCAACTAACTATAACGTGGAAATTTCAATGGTTTTATGTCAGTAAAATTTCCAGGTAACTATAACTGGTGTGAAACCTATGTTTTTTTCAGTGAATTTAATAGGTTTTTTAAATGCTAATTCCTAACTATAACTGGTGTGAAACCTCTGGTTTTTTTCAGTGAATTTCATAGTTTTTTTAATGCTAATTCCTAACTATAACTGGTGTGAAACCTATGGTTTGTACATTGAATTTAATAGATTTTTTAAATGCTAATTCCTAACTATAAGTCTCACTTTATAAGTACATTGGTCTACATTGGGCTACATTGGGCTACATTTGGGCTACATTTGGGCTCTAACATATATATAGCCCAATGTGTCCCAATATATATTTTTTTTAAGTTAATTTTCTTAAAAACCACTTGAGCATATATCTTGAGACATAGCAAAGGCCCATCAGGCTACCAGTCCCTTCAATTTCTTTTTGTATAATTTTTATTTTTTTTTGCATCGGAGCGCTCCTGGTGCGCGCCCCGGGGAGCGCAACGGAAAGCGTACTATTGTGAAGCGCCCCGGTGCGCGAACAGGGGAGCGTCCCGTAAGCGCCATTTTCGCGAACGAAAACATGATCGTGACGTATCGCGTAGCCGCGTCCGCGTGATACGCACGGTGTAAGCGCACCCGGAAGCACTCGAGCGAATACGATCGCGCAACGTAATCTTCCGACGCGCTTACGTGACGCGACCCGGGGCGCGCCCCGGCACGCGCCCCGGGGCGCGTAGCGTAAGCGCGTCGGGTCATATGACCTAAAAATAACACTTTTCATTGGTTCATAACAGTTTTGGTTTCATAATGATGAAACCCCTGGTCATGTGACCTAAAATTAACACTTTTCATTGGTTCAGGATATTTTTTTTTTCCAAATGATGAAAGCCCACACCTTTTTTCCTTATTCTACCTTTTTGCTTTGAGAGAGGAAGACCTTTACTTATATCTGTCGAAAATGGCTACATTAGCTGCAGCTGCTGGATCTTCTGGACCACCACCACCACAAGGACCTCCACAACTTCACAGTGGTGGAGATAAAGAACAGGAGGAGGATAAGGACAACGAGGAGTAGATTCGTCCATGAGGACAACATAACCTACAAGCCAAAAGAGCACATCATATGGCAATTTTTTTCTATCCCGAGTGGCAAAAAAGAAGTAAATGCACCTAAAGCAACTTGCCTAATCTGTCATCAGGAGCTGTCAAGGGGGAATCCCAACAAGAAGTACTCCTTCGGCAACCACACAATGATTAGGCATATGCTTAGAAAGCATCCCAATAACTATTCTAGGGCAGAGGTCAGGGAACTGGCCAAAAACCCTGTCCAATCTTCTGCCAGCACCTCCCAAACTACTGTTTCTACCCCATCAGGACCGGAAGTTAGGAAGACATGCTCCATCATACAAACCAACTTTTCAAATTTTAAAATGGTTTGTAAATGTTGTGGTCAAACGATTTGCTATGGTGAGCAATGCATCACTCTTATTAATCGTGCTTGGGAAAACCACAAGTGCCAAAGGAAATATTAATTTGTTGCACTTTTTTTTTCTCCTGTTGAGCCCTTTTGAAATGCCTGTTTTTTGTTTCTCCTCTTAAAAAATACAAAAAAAACAAAAAATGTTCAGAAAAAACAAAAAAAGAAAAAAATGTTTAAAAACGCCCCAAAAATATAAAACAACAAAAAGAATAAAAAAACAGTTCTTTTCAGAACCACCTCCCATTTATATAAAATGACTTACATTTTAAAACTCTGCCATTCTCTTTTCTCCCTGGTGCGCTCCCCGGTGCGCGTACCGGGCGTTCCCCCCGCGCAAATCGAAAAAAGAATTATTATTTTTTTTGCCCAGTGGGGCCCTTTTATAGCCCCCACATGAAACCTAGGTGGTCAGGGGGGTCTATCCTGCCCCCTAATGATCTTTTCCTCCTTTGTTTTGGCCACCTCTTGTGTCTCGATCCTACCGAGACACAAGATGGTGGCCGCTCCGGACTCTTTAGAATGTTTACAGACACCCGTGAGCCAATCAGCTTTCCGCGCGCAAGTCGCGTGTCGCGCCCGGTGCGCTCCCCGGTGCGCGTACTGGGGCGCTTACAGATATATATATTTTTATGAACATAAATTACTCAAAATCCACTGGAGCACATATCTTGAGACATAGCAAAGGCACATCGGGCTACCAGTCCCTACAATTTTGCCAAGTTTGGTGGAAATCCATTCAGCCGTTTGGGCTGAAAGTGAAATCGACCGCCCTATGGAATTTAACATGGGGAAAACGCGTTTTGGGACCCCCTTTTATCTCGGCCCCCGGTTGACGGATCCCCCCCAAACTTTCTAGGAAGGAGCAGAGCGCCGCGAGGCCATTCTGATGAAATTTTCAGGCAGATTCGTCAACCGGCATAAAAATTATTCCAAATAGAATTTTGAGATTTAACATTGAAAAAAATCCTAACTATAACTACCTACTGGCGACCGCCAGTAGGTAATATATATATAAATATATATATATATATATATATATATATATATATATATATATATATATATATATATACTTTAGATAATATTTATCAGCTGTAATTGACATTGTTCAGAATGAAGTGTCTGTTTTGTATCATAGTCAAAATCAGCTGTGTTCCGTTATGCAATTTGGTTGGGCCTTACAAACACTAAAAAGTGGGAAGGTACCATGGGATTACCTAAATGCTTCTGCCCTATTCCTACCATTTAATTTGACAGATAAACAAAACTTATGTCAATGAAGGATGCAGCATACACGATGTTACACATTGAGAAACTAGAACAGTTGCCATTTTCAGTAGCAGAAACTGATTCAGCTGTGTTGTTAATACATGGGGTTATTTCACTGCCCTGTTCCAGTTTACGGCCTGCATGAAACACTATCCAGTAGGAAGATATGAACCCCTTGGGAGTAGCTTTATTCATGAATTATGGTCCTTGCCTTTCACATTTTGTTGTCAATGAATGGATGAGGAGTTCTTCCTTACATGGGAGTATTGTGATTCTACAGTAGGACACTTCTTGGTCAGTAAACAAGTGAAATGTCATGATGCCTGCAACATTTAAGCCCCTAATTTGGCTTGTTTTTTAAAAGGAACTCAGGTCCCTGCTATTAATCCCCCTCTAACTCTGCTTTCTAACGGCAGTTATCTTATCCTAAATAATCACTGCTGCGGCTTACGGGCAGGTATCTGGTATATAGTAACAGTTTCACAATGTATTACATGTTGCAGCAATGTTCTCTATCCACCCCCACACGGGATTGTAGATAGTTTGCTGTGGCCTTCCATTCCAACTTTGACAACAGATTTCAATAAGCTAAGCAGACTCAAAGCACTAATGTTTAAAAAAAAAAGTGGCTCTCACATCAGCTCGTGAGCCATTCAAATTGCAGGTGGCGAGAACCTTGAGTGAGATTCAGTCACTGGTAAACACAAATCTCCCCCTACATTTTGGAGAATTAATTCACCAAATATTTAATGCATCTGATACAGAGGGCCTGGCCCACTTTTTCTTAACCTTGTGGGATCTGGCCTTGTCACCTCCTTTCAGACTATTTTTAGAGTAATACCAGCTTTTATCCATTCTATTTTTTCCAGCGCTTTTGGAGGATTTCCCTTGCTTCTCCTTTTGGTTTGTGGCATACTTGCACTTCTACTGCTGCTCCGTAATGGCTGCTTGAACTGTGTCACTACCAAGCCAGGACCTGTTGTAGCTGTACTGTGATGAGATGCAGCAGCTTTTTTGTTGGATGCCATTAGAAGCTCTTATCATCGACTAGTGGCTGACCTTCCGTTACGCCTCCTTCACCTGAGTGAAACCTGTGTTCTACTGCCCCGTGCACTTTTCAATGGGCCCTGGATGTCTGCCATGGATGCTGCATCTTAGCCGCTCCCCATGTGGAAAAGCAATCATCCTTGGTTTTTGGAAGGAAGAGCAGGTTTCCTGCTCGCTCTTCCAAAAACCAAAGCAGTTTGCAATGGCAGGGCGGGAGCTGCGAGGCTCCCGCCCTGCCATAGCAAACTACAGTGTCCCAGGGGTGGGCACCCCTGCACACTGCAGGAGCCAGCCCTGGGGGATGGCGGTCCCAAGGGCCATCAACGGCTCCAGGAGGCAAAGCCCTGGGGGATGGTGGTCCCGGGGCTTGGGGGCCCTTAACGGAACCCCAAATTTAAAGACTTAGTGCCCCGGGGAGGTGGCAGTTCCTTTGTCATGTGGGGGGGCTCAAGCCCTCCCCACAGGATTATTTACTTTAAAATAAAGCCCAGGGGTGGCGGTCTCTGGGGTTTGGGGGGATTAGATGCCCCCCACGTAAAAAATGAAAGCCCCACGGGGTGGAGGTCCCCGGGCTGCGGGGGGTCATGAGCCCCAGCAAATATTTTCTTAAAGCCCGAGGGGGTGGCGGTCCCCGGGACTTGAGGGCTCCTCTGGGCCCCCCATTACAATCAAAATATTGCACCCAAGACTTGGCCCATGGGGAAAACACGTTTTGGGTACCCCCTTTTTTCTCCGCCCCCGCTTACCGATTTCACACCAAAACTAACAAGATAGGAGCAGACCGGAGCCGGCCATAAGTTTGAAACTTTCGCAAAGATTTGTCAATCGGCACCAAAGCTATTGGGAATAGAATGTTGCAATTTTCCTATGGTAAATAGGTCCTAACTAACTAACTAACTACCTACTTGCGACCGCCAGTAGGTAATATATATATATATATATACATATATATATATATATATATATATGGCGGTCGCCAGTAGGTATATATAGTTAGGATTTTTTCTCTATGGGATTTTTGAAAATTCTATGTCTAATAACTTTGGCGTTTGTGGACGGAATTGGCTGAAATTTTCAGGAAAATGGAACATTTTGTTTCTGAGCAGCCCCTGACAATTTGGGGGGGTTTCATCAAGGGGGGGCCGAGAAAAAAGGGGGGTCCCAAAATGCGTTTTTCCCATGTTAATTTCCATAGGGCGGTTGGCCTCACTTTTAGCTCGAACGGCTGAATGGATTTGCACGAAACTTGGCAAAATTGTAGGGACTGTTAGCCCGATGTGCCTTTGCTAGGTCTCAATATATGTGCTCCAGTGGATTTTGAGTAATTTAGGTTAAAAAAAAGATATATATCTGGGCGGAGCCTAACCACACATCTGATCTGATTGGCTGTCAGCACTTCATCCAAGAAGTGTTGGCAGCCATCTTGGGACCAATATACATGATAGCTCCTCATTAAAAAGCATTGTAGTTAATAGAGGGTTTTAGGACTTTAGTTACATTATAAATCATTTGTTGATGGTACCATACTCGTTTTAGGAATTGTGGTGGGTTCTAAGGTGATTTTACCATGTGCTTCTGCTGTGATATCATGAATATTGTTTGAAAGAAAACTAATATCTCATGATTTTCCCACAGTGGTTTGGAAGGGGATCTATAAGCTAAACTGAAAGCATATTTTCTGTAAATTCACATTATCTTTCTCAGTCATGTGAAAATGAAGTCTGACATTCTCAGTAAAACATGTACATCCAACAAGGACAGAGACTGTCAGTTGATTCCTTTGTGTTCTACTGCAGCCTCCTAGAGTGTTCTAAAGAACAACTAGAGCGCTAACAGTCCTACTTATTACAAAGGTATGGCACACCTGAAGCCATCTTGATTGGTATAAAGTGGTAACTCTTAAAACATTTAATTTAAAAAGAAACAACATGAGGGGGTATATTTTGCCATAGAAAGTATGATTAGTGCTGCAGAATGAAAAATTAGGGCACATTTTGAGTGACTTTTCAAATCCTTTTCTATTTCATTAAAACATTCTGACATGCAGTCTCCCAAAATGGCCACCAGAGACAAAAGAGCCCAAATGTAGCCCAAATATCACCCAGATGTAGCCCAAGTATAGCCCAATGACAGAATGTCCCCGAGTGTTCTAAAGAACAACTAGAGCGCTAACAGTCCTACTTATTACAAAGGTATGGCACACCTGAAGCCATCTTGATTGGAATAAAGTGGTAACTCTTAAAACATTTAATTTAAAAAGAAACAACATGAGGGGGTATATTTTGCCATAGAAAGTATGATTAGTGCTGCAGAATGAAAAATTAGGGCACATTTTGAGTGACTTCTCAAATCCTTTTCTATTTCATTAAAACATTCTGACATGCAGTCTCCCAAAATGGCCACCAGAGACAAAAGAGCCCAAATGTAGCCCAAATATCACCCAGATGTAGCCCAAGTATAGCCCAATGACTGAATGTCCCAGAGTGTTCTAAAGAACAACTAGAGCGCTAACAGTCCTACTTATTACAAAGGTATAGCACACCTGGAGCCATCGTGATGGGAATAAAGTGGTAACTCTTAAAACATTTAATTTAAAAAGGAACAAAATGAGGGGGTATATTATGCAATAGAAGGTATTATTAGTGCTGCAGAAAGAAAAATTAGGGCACATTTTGAGTGACTTTTCAAATCCTCTTCTATTTCATTAAAAAATTCTGACATGCAGTCTCCCAAAATGGCCACCAGAGACAAAAGAGCCCAAATGTAGCCCAAATATCACCCAGATGTAGCCCAAGTATAGCCCAATGACAGAATGTCCTAGAGTGTTCTAAAGAACAACTAGAGCGCTAACAGTCCTACTTATTACAAAGGTATGGCACACCTGAAGCCATCTTGATTGGAATAAAGTGGTAACTCTAAAAAAATTTAATTTAAAAAGGAACAAAATGAGGGGGTATATTTTGCCATATGAATTATGATTAGTGCTGCAGAAAGAAAAATTAGGGCACATTTTGAGTGACTTCTCAAATCCTTTTTTATTTCATTAAAACATTCTGACATGCAGTCTCCCAAAATGGCCACCAGAGACAAAAGAGCCCAAATGTAGCCCAAATATCACCCAGATGTAGCCCAAGTATAGCCCAATGACAGAATGTCCCAGAGTGTTCTAAAGAACAACTAGAGCGCTAACAGTCCTACTTATTACAAAGGTATAGCACACCTGGAGCCATCGTGATGGGAATAAAGTGGTAACTCTTAAAACATTTAATTTAAAAAGGAACAAAATGAGGGGGTATATTATGCAATAGAAGGTATTATTAGTGCTGCAGAAAGAAAAATTAGGGCACATTTTGAGTGACTTTTCAAATCCTCTTCTATTTCATTAAAAAATTCTGACATGCAGTCTCCCAAAATGGCCACCAGAGACAAAAGAGCCCAAATGTAGCCCAAATATCACCCAGATGTAGCCCAAGTATAGCCCAATGACAGAATGTCCTAGAGTGTTCTAAAGAACAACTAGAGAGCTAACAGTCCTACTTATTACAAAGGTATGGCACACCTGAAGCCATCTTGATTGGAATAAAGTGGTAACTCTAAAAAAATTTAATTTAAAAAGGAACAAAATGAGGGGGTATATTTTGCCATATGAATTATGATTAGTGCTGCAGAAAGAAAAATTAGGGCACATTTTGAGTGACTTCTCAAACCCTCTTCAATTTCATTAAAAAATTCTGACATACAGTCTCCCAAGATGGCCACCAGAGACAAAAGAGCCTAAATGTAGCCCAAATATCACCCAGATGTACCCCAAGTATAGCCCAATGACAGAATGTCCCAGAGTGTTCTAAAGAACAACTAGAGCGCTAACAGTCTTACTTATGACAAAAGTATGGCACACCAGAAGCCATCTTGATTGGAATGAAGTGGTAAGTCTGAAAACACTCAATTTAAAAAGGAACAACATGAGGGGGTTAATTTTGCCATAGAAAGTATGATTAGTGCTTCAGAAAGAAAAATTAGGGATCATTTTGAGTGAATTCTCAAATCCTCTTCTATTTCATTAAAAAAATTCTGACATGCAGACTGAAACATGCACTTTGAATACCAGCAGCAGACGTCCCTGGTGAGCAGTAGCTTTACTACAGTGATCTAATGTGCAACTAGAGTGCTAACATTCAGAATTTATGGCAAATGTGTGACACATCTGAATGCCTTCTTGATGGAACCAAAGTAAACAAGCATTGAAAATGCAATAGATCTCGCCCTCGTTTAAGTTAAAGCCATTCTGTTTGTAATGAGGTGGCTTTTTAGCTTTGCTTTTATTAGTGTTTTTTCAACTTTCATGTAAATAACATGCACCTGTATGCATATAAGTATATGTATGCATGCATTTATGTTTGTATTTATATAGATATACAGATGATATATGTTTATATATGTATGTATATATTTATATTCACTGAAAAAACCATATGCTATAGACCATATATAGTTAGGAATTAGCATTTACAAAACCTTGAAAATTCACTGAAAAAACCATAGGTTATAGACCATATATAGTTAGGAATTAGCATTTACAAACCCTTGAAAATTCACTGAAAAAACCATAGGTTGTAGACCATTTATAGTTAGGAATTCGCATTTACAAAACCTTATTTTACTCACACAAAACCATTGAAATTCCATATATAGTTAGTTGCACTAACTATATATCGCGCACCCGCAATCCACTGCTGATGATGTCACATATTACATCATTCATGACATGGTCAGTGACATCACTGATGACATCACTGATGACATCTCAAATGACATCACTGATGACATCACTGATGACAACATCCAGTGACTGTATGTTTCTTTAAAGTTAAAATATGTCTTACATATTGAAGAATGAGTGGATGTATAAGTGTCTGGATGAAGGATTTAGTAGGTGCATGACTGACTGTATGAGTGAGTGATTAAATGTGTCTCACTGAGTGCATGGGTTAGTGACTAAACTGTCTTAATTTGTGCATCATTATGTCTGTTGTTCTGTAAACTGTTGCATGTGTTGATAAGTAGCTATATGAGTAACTATATGGGTTATTGATTGGTTGCCCAAGTATTTGTATGGGAGACTGAGTGTGTGTGTGGGTGGCTGGGAGGTGTATGACTCTGTGCATAGATGTGTGAGCAGTTGATTCACTAGATGTATGGTTTCAAAAGTGCATGTGGAAACAGCTGTATGGGCGGTTGACTGTGTGCATGAGTGTATTGGTGAGTGAATGGATATCTCAGTGCTACATGTCAAAGTAAGTACATATGTAAAACACAGTACATGTGAGAGTTGACATATATAAATAACTGTGCATAAGAGCCAGTGAATGTGTGAGTGGCTGTATGGATCATTGTGAACTTGTATCAGGGATTGTATAAGAGAGTAAATATGTGTTAGTATATGTTTGAATAAGTAAAGTTTGTATAACTGTATAGTTGAGGAAATGGAGGTGTGATTGTTTCTTTGCATGACTGACTAGGTGTGTGAGTAACTCCATGGATGAGTGACAGTCTGTGAGTGTCTGTTTACACTGATTGTATCTAAGGTTATATTAGAGTCTGAAGAGGTTCATCGTATTATCACATGAATGATATCATCAGTAATGTGATCAGTAATGTCAAATGAGATGTCATCAGTGATGTCATCAGTGATGTCATTTGAGATGTCATCAGTGATGTCATTTGAGATGTCATCAGTGATGTCATCAGTGATGTCACTGACCATGTCATGAATGATGTAATATGTGACATCATCAGCAGTGGATTGCGGGTGCGCGATATATAGTTAGTGCAACTAACTATATATGGAATTTCAATGGTTTTGTGTGAGTAAAATAAGGTTTTGTAAATGCGAATTCCTAACTATATATGGTCTATAACCTATGGTTTTTTCAGTGAATATATATATATATATATGTATATATATGTATATATATATATATATATATATATATATATATGTATACATATTTTTTCACTGAAAAAAACAAAGGTTTTACAGATGTTATAGATAGGAATTAGCATTTAAAAAACCTTTGAAATTCAATAAAAAACCATAGGGACGTTATAGTAAGTTGGACATTTGACTCATATAAAACCAGAGACATTTCCCCGTTATAGTTAGTTGAGCTAACTATAACTTGCGCTCCCCCAGTACACTGCTGATGACGTCACATATTACATCACTCATAACATGGTCCTTGACATCACTGATGACATCTCAAATGACATCGCTGATGACATCACTGATGACATCATCCAGTGAATGTGTGTTTCTGTAAAGTTTAAATATTTTTCACATATATCTACGCCAAGGTATATTGAAGACTGAGTGGATTTACGAGATCCTGAAGGGATTATTTAGTAGGTGCGCGACTGACTGTATAAGTGAGTGTTTGAATGTGTCTTACCTAATGCATGGGTTAGTGACTAAACTGTAAATCTGTCTCAGTCTCTCATTTGGTGTATAAGCAGCTGCATGGTTAGTGAGTAACTACATGAGTGTCTATATGGGTTATTAATTTATTGTCTGAGTATCTTTATGGATGGCTGAGTGTCTCTGTGAGTGGGTGGGGGGTGTGACTCTGTGCATAGATGTCTGAGTGGGTGATTCACTGGTTGTATGGATTCAAAAGTGCATCTGGGAAAGGCTGTATGGGGAAGTTAGTGTGTACATGGGTGTGTTGGTGAGTGAATTAATGTCTCAGTGGTATATGTTTGAGTAACTACATATGTTTTAAGGCAGTATATGTTAATGTTGGAGTATATAAATGACTATACATGAGAGTAACTTATTTGAAGAGTGAGTGTATGAATGTGTGTCTGCTTGTATCAATGATTGCATAAGACAGTAAGTATGTGTTAGTATATGCATAATTAAGTGATGTGGTGTGTGTATAAATTACTGAGTTGATGTGTATAACTGTATGCATGAGTAAATGGGTATGTGATTGATACTTTGCATGACTTACTAGGTATGTGGCTAACTCTATGGATGAGTGGCAGAGTGTGACTGTATGTATAGGTGCATGGGTGCATATTATAGTACTGTATTGATGAGTAACTGCATGTATGAGTGACTAGATGTGTGTGTATACCTAGGAAATAGTGGGAGGTATGTAGTATCTGGCATTGTTGTATCTATGGTTTCAAAAATAGTGGTCTGTATTTTAGAGTGGGTGTTTCAAAGTTTATATTAGGGCACCAGTATCTGCATCAGATTATCACTTGGATGATGTCATCAGTGATGTCACAAGTGATGTAGTGTGGCTCACTGGTTAGAGGCGGCAGACCCAAGAGCAGAGGACGGCCCGGGACCAGGGTTCGATTCCCGGCACGGCAGGTTTCTGGACCAGGGTCAGCGGACTCGATAATTCTCTCGCCTCGGTGCCCACTCTGATCAGCGATCACACTCGGCAACTCTGGGCATTAGCTTGCCTCATCTTCACTAACGGCCCCACCAGACCGCCGGGGATGCCTGGTCTCACCCTGGAGATACCCATTAAGGGACCATCTCTCAGGGAAGCCAGGAAGGGTTTTGCAGCGGTCGAAGCGCCTTGGGACCCTACGGGTAAGTAGTGCGCTATATAAATGCCTATACATACATACATGTCATTTGAGATGTCATCAGTGAAGTCATCAGTAATGTCACTGACTATGTCATTAGTGATATAATAAGTAACGCCAGCAGAAGTGCATTGCGGGCGCGCGAGTTATAGTTAGGTCAATTAACTATAATGGGCGAATTTCTCTGGTTTTATATGAGTCAAATGTCCAACTAACTATAACATCCATGAAACCTATAGTTTTTTAGTGAATTTCAAAGGTTTTTTCAATGCTAATTAATAACTATAGCGCCTGTAAAACCTATGGTTTTTTCAGTGAATTTCAAAGGTTTTTTAAATGTTAATTTCATATTTTAATATTTATAAAACCTATATTTTTAATATTTTTTTTTATATTTTGGAACTCTATTAACCTTTTATTTACTTAAAAAATTATGTAATGTTTTATATCTTCAAAAAAAAATATATATATATCTTTTTTTTGGAGGGGGGGAGAAAACTGGAGTCCCGTACCAGTAGTGTACCAAGCTCCATCAGCAACCGAATCCTATCTGCCATTTTGGTAAACTCATTAATGATGCGCATTTTGTATCCGACGGGTTTGTGGCACCGCGTCCCGCGTAACATCATATATGTATGAGGTTGCATTATACTTTGGTATGCGATCGGTACGCAGTACCAAGCCGCACGTTAAGTCATGTACGTGTGGGGTAGCCCCCGCTGCACGTTGCATATGCGACGAGTGCACACCGCCAGGTCCTGTGTTACGTCATTGACATATAGTGCTTGCCGGGTACGCCATTCCCTCATCTTTTTTGTCTCAAAACTATATCTAAATAAGTTTAAAGTGTATATGAGAGCAAGCAATAATCCAAAATATTTTAAACATTTATATATTTCTAACAGTAATAATCTTATATTATGGTAAATATATTTTCTCAAAATCGCGTTGGGTGTGCCTTCCTTTCGCGCTCGGTTCACGATTGCCATGTCACCTGAAAAAAAAGCATTTGATTGGTTCATAACATTTCCCATTGTAACATTTGGACGACCCTACCCATTTTAGTCATTCTCTCTACAGCGTTTGATGAGAGACACCTTTTCTGCTTAGAGAGCTTTTTTGAAAAGTTTTTTGCTGTGTACACATATCTTATACTACACACAACATGGAATGATCTTCTTGATCAATATTCATGGTCTGTACAAAAGCCTGCCACATGTGATGGCCATTCATCTGAAATGTTACATTAAAAAACAAATGTGTGTTACACGATGCCCCTGGTGTGTGTGCGTGTGCTCATTATTGTGCTGCCTTTTGGCCTGGGAATTGCAGTCTCGAAGGGCTATCATCAGCCACGGGCAGAGTGCACATCCTCGATCACATGTGACAAACAGTAAAGAGTAATGTGTAGATTATTGTGGGAGTATGCTCTGTTGTCAGGCTTTACCAGGATAGTAGTGTGTCATATGTGAGACTTTCAGATTCACGTTTGATATGCATTGCTTGACTGTAATGAGCGTTATCACTATGTATGACGTAGCTTTACTACTGATCGTCCCTCCATCCGAGCACATTCACATGTGTGCGCTTTGCGTTAGCAAAATTTTCAATAATACCGCACACCATTGACGTGCGTGTTTGCGCATATTATCAACCTTGACAAGGACATGTGATGTTGGCCATTCAATGTTTTTGGACAGCATCTCATTTGCAATAGTGGCCGCACGCAAGGTACATGCTACAATAATGTAAATTGTGGATTGTGCGACGTCAAAACTGCAACAGGGACACACACATAAGTACACTTCTTGGCCAGGCAGGAACTAAACAACGCCCAGGTCCCCGGAATAGTTATTCACCCCCCTTTGCTGGCCTGGCGTATGCAAGCCCAGCCCCCTTTGCGTACGTATAAATAGGATAACAACAACGCCACATGTCCCAGGTCTTCTACACTGCCTCAGGTGATATGGCCGCATCCACCCTGCATATCACAATGCGCAATTAAAAAAAGGGATCCATGAGGTGTACATCATCCTGGCAATCAAAACTGGATCTGAATTGTGAACACTGGTGGCCGTCGTGTTTGGCCACACAACAATGACAGCAGGTGAGCAGTGGGGCCTGGGTGCACAAGGGCTGCAATTGAGCGCTGTGTGGCGGGAGGGGTGGGGTGCATCAGCCTGGGTTTGCAGGCTCGAACAAGCTATGTTGCTGTGCATAATGACGTGATATCTGACCTCATTCAATCACATTTCCAGTGCTTAATTTGTGCCGGTGCTTTCCGGTGCTAAGCACCAGCACTTATTTCTCAGGGCCAGGTCTACATGTGGTGATTGCTGTTAGGAGAGCAGAGTAAACAAAAGAAAAACCTATGAGCTGTTTCAGGCAGTACGTAACCTGAAAATCGTGTTTAAGCACTGTGAAAGTGAATTCACAATGCAGCTGCCCATGTGTGCACCCGGAGGCACAACGCAGCATTTTACAATGTGTATTTTTTGCCGAAGGTCTGTTAAGTTTTTTAACCTGGGGCGGGGCACACAGCACCAGAGACAAGCGAGACAAAGTTGAATTGTAGCAAAAGTGTGAATAAATCCCTCCCCCACCCCATGCTTGCCAGGAACACTTTTGCTTCAAAGAGGAGGTGCTGGAGGAGGGGCCACCAGGGTATATTTGGCAGTTAGCCCATGTGAGAGAAGTAACGGCTACAGATCATTTTGTTAGCAACTCGCCTTTGTCACCAATGTTGCCTCGAGCAGCAGGATTGCAGACCTATCAGTGCTGCCAAATACTTCCTCCTTTGGAGCTGCAGTGTCTTTGGAGATTGGAGCCAGGCTACAGCCCCGGCTCGCACGTCACCATTGACAGGAGGATTTAGGATTGACTGTCTCATGGGAGAGCAGGACATCTGCATTAGGTATGTGATAGTAGCAGAGGCAATGCTGTACAATGTAAACAGCGTGTTGCCATTTTTAGGTCTCGTAGCGATACAGCGCGTCAGCGCTGTACTCGCCGAGATCTTATGTCAAGGAGCATGCTTCCCAGGAGACAGTCTGGGTCACGCGCTTTGCCTTTTCCGCAGGCCACGCGCGCGCGAACGCGCTCGCCTTGTCTGTCTCCTGGGAAGCATACATACACAGGCACACTTCCCTCTGCACGCATGCGCACACACAGACACACACACAAGCACACATACACGCACGCACACATACAGAGACCCCCGTCGCGCACACACACACGCTCCTCCGTTGCACACACACACGCTCGCACACACAAGCGCATACAGAGACACTCCCCCCCCCCACCCCCTGCCGCATACGCAGAAGCGCCCCCGGCCGCCGCATACATACAGAGACCCCTCCCCCTCCTCCCCCGCCGCAGCGCTCCCCCCCACCTGACAACACTCACCGGGCTCTGCTGGCGGGGGCTACACGAGAGCTCCCGCTCCTCGGGGATCTTTCCGCAGCACTTCTCTTTGCTCCCGGTGTGACTCCTCGGCTCTGCAGCTCTTCTCCGGGGCCGCGGGACAAAAGCTACTCCTCTGCGCAGGCGGCTCCGGGGCTCTCCGCAGCTCACGGGAGCCCCGGGCCGCGGGAAGACTTTTCCTCTCCTTTCTCGGGTGCTCGAGGAGGCGGGACTTCCGGCCGGGCCGCGATGCAATTGGCTGGCCGGCCGGGCGGCTGGTTGCTTTCGCTACCTTCTTACATCTGGGCAACTTGAGAACGGAGGAGAGAGGGGGGAAGGCCACACCAGCGAAGAGGCCGCCCCCCCCACCGCCAAATCGACAGCCGAGTCTCTACTCCCTAGCCCAGCTCCACAGCGAGCTGGGTGGTAAATGTGAGCAGCCCCACAACGGTGTTGCTCCAGGCCCCAAGACCCAGGTCCTGTGTGCAGCCCCAGACAGGGTGAGGGTTCGTAGCGAGTATCGACAAGTGTCGAGCGCAGATCCACCCAGGAGGGGGGCGCCACCACAAGGGAAGCGCCACTGCCCAAGATGGCAGTCGAGTTACCCCCACGCCTCACTGCAGTGCCAGGGGGGCCACAGCCTCAGGCCGGACCACGTTAGTACGCCCTCACAGTCCAGGCAGGGCGCGGGATACCCCCAGCATAGGGCCGCAGATTCACTCAGTGGGGAGGTCGCATCAGTGTGGGGGTGGGGGGGGAGCGATCGATGCCCGACTCACCCCCTCCAGGCAGGGCAGCCGCAATGGGCAGGCACCCCCTCACTGTCATAGCGGGGGTGGCAGGGTCTCGGGCCTCCAGGCCGTTTAAGTAGTCCTTCAGGGTATACAGTGTCACATGGGTACCGGTGCCTATCCAACGAGCCGGGAGAGGCCAGGAGGTGCCGACATCCCACAGACACCGCACCTCAGTAGAGCAAAGGCCTCCGCAGGATCATCGCGGTGAAGTCAGCGGGCGGGGCCAGTCCAACAGCAGGGCAGTGGCGGTCGTCAACGGGGCAGCGCCGCAAGGTACCTGGCAGGAGACATGGACAGCAGCTCCTCTCTGCCCGATCAGCGGCTGAGCAGGCCTAGA
Source organism: Lissotriton vulgaris (assembly GCF_964263255.1). Lineage (NCBI taxonomy): Eukaryota > Metazoa > Chordata > Amphibia > Caudata > Salamandridae > Lissotriton > Lissotriton vulgaris. The sequence continues at coordinate 96,999,332 of NC_141695.1, forward strand.
AACGCCCAGACCATGGGAGCACTACCAGAGCAGGGTAGGGGCTCCCAGAGGTCACCGGAGCCGAGCAAAGCAGGCCAGTATCAGGAAGGCTGGTTCATGGGGTCCGCCGGGCAACACTGGATGTTCACCAGGGCCGACACCCTTCAGCCAGAGCGCTCAGGTCTGGAGGACGGGCGGGGATCTGGAGAGTTTGTCGGCGGCCACTATCTTGGAAAGGCTGGGCGGCCGATGCAGAGTTCAGGCCGCCCGACTCACCCAGAATCGCCAGACAGTGCTCCAAAAGAACTCCCAGGTAAGCAGGCAGGCGATAGGATGGTCGCTGGGGTGCGATTGGCGAGGGATTGAAGAGCGTATGACGGAGGGGTCCGGAGCACTCCTAAAGTGCGACCGCCATCATGGCGCTCTGGGCCACACCACCCGCAGATAACATGGTTACCATGTTCATTGTAACTTTGTAATGAGTAGTGCACACAGTAGTGTTTTCATTGTGTAGTTCTTTTGCACTGGTATCCTATTATACAAAATGTCGAAGTTATGCTGCTTTTGACTAACACAGGCTTAGTTTGACAGCAGAATATGATTTCACTAGTATTTTTCTGCAAAACCACACATTTTGATGAGACAGGACACAGTGCTTACACATGGGATATGCTGGTGAACTTCTTTACAGAAACTATTCCATAGAAAATCCACACAAGCCATACCTTGAACCAAATTCAACATGTTTCATAGAGCAGTTTGCTTTCGACTGCAGAAGTCTGCCCATGTTTAGACATAATGTATGATCAAGTGTCACATAGCCGAGCTATATCTCGGTCTACGCATAGGTCAGGTCAATCAATCAATCAGGGACTTGTAAAGCACGGCAAATCACCCGTGAGGGTTTCAAGGCGCTGACGTTGCTTGCTGCTTCACAGTGATCTTTTTGTTCGAACAGGCAGGTCTTGAGTCCTTTCGTAAATTACTGGAGTGATCAGGTGATCCTGAGGTATAGGGGAAGGCCATTCCAAGCTGTGCCTGCAAGGTGTGAGAAGGAGCTCTTGCCTCGGCGGATCATGAGAGTCTCTGGAGGAAGAGGGAGGTGGATTGTAGGTGTCTGGTCGGTCATGTGTTTGTTAATGTATGCTGATCCTTCTTTGTGCAGGGCTTTGTAGGCACAGTTCAACATCGTGAACCAGCATCTCTTCTGAATGGCGAGCAAGTGTAGCTCTTTAAGGTGGGGTCTGATACGAGTTTGCCTGGGTAAGTAGAGGATGAGTCTAGCCGCTGAGTTCTTTAATGTCTGTAGTCTCTTCAGGAGAAGTGCAGCGATTACTGCGTAGTGTGTGTTTTCATAGTCCAGCCTGCTGGTGATGAGGGCCTGCATAACAGTCCTTCTGGTGTTGACTGGGAGCCACCTGAAGATCTTGCGGGACATGCATAGGTACCAGACACCTATGCTTCCCCCCCAGGGGACAATACTCCATTATCATTTCTGCTCAATTTCTTTTACAATTGTTGCCATCCCTATGTTTCATGCTTAAGGGTATCTGCTAAATATATTGAAAACCTATAAATGTCCAATATGATGTTTTTTTTGGGGTTGTTGCAAAACCTTTATTAAACATTTGGCGGTTTACAGATACGATTTGGCAGACAGTGCAACACATTTTCTAATCATGATGTAGCTGACAGTTTGTCAAATATACTCAAAAATATATATCACAGTACAGTTTACCAAGTGAAATGGTGTATGATTCTAGGGAAGTGTACGGTATCAGCGGACAATGAATAGGCTAAGTGATCCCTGGCGCAGCCGTACCTGGTTCCATCTTAGTGATCTGGATGTTGGTAAGAGTAAGGTTCTCTGGTGGTTCATCAGGGTAGCCCAGACTGTGGAGATAGGTTATAAGGGGGCCCCATATATCTGGGGGTCTGCTCGCCGCTGGCATTATGTGCCAAAATTCTGACTGTGTGCAGCGTCAGCTAGCCAGTGCTTAACCTGCAGTGCCGGTTTTCGACCCCAGTGAATTGCCACACGCCTTTTGGCAAGTAGCAGCAGCAGCATCGCGACAAGTTTGCGCTTTGCATCTGCGAAATTGCGGAGTGGGGGGAGGTGGGGTGGTGTCAGGGCTCTTATCAGCTCCCCGCGGCAGCTGTCAGAGGGCATGGGCGGTCTCTTGGAACAGTAAGTTTACATAAAGTTGTTGAGGGGATGAGGGGGGCTTACCACAGCCGCAGGAAACTCGGGCCGGCATCTGTGTTGTGGGCAGGGCAGCCTAGTACACAAGATGTCAGTCCGCCTTGGATAGATTGCGTTTTCAGATGGACTGTTCGCCCAGTTTGCATTGCTTTCTTTACAATTCTTCCGGTATACAATGCACCTTGAGGCCAATGTAACCTATTGCCAGTGAATTCTGGACCTTAAACTGTTTATTTTTCAATGGTGAGAAGAGGCCACTCGAACCGTGTTGAGCAAGAATGATTAATTACGACAGAGTGCAGAGAGTAAATCTGACTTGTTTTGAGAATGTATGCATGCATGCACTCCCCTTTAAGAAAGATGTTGTGACTCTCCTTCATTTTAAGGGAACTTGGAGTGACGTCAGCACGAGTGTGTAGAGCCTAGTCCAGTGAGCTCAGAACCGAAGCTGTGTCGTCCGATCTGCCCTTCCAAAAGAGGCGCACCTTCTGTGAGAGGCCCTGGGAGGGTTTGGGTCCAGGACTGCTGCTCCTACCACCCCCTTTTGTCACCACCCCCTTTTGTACCGCTCCTACCTAGGTAGCTGATCTTCCACACTATGTCAGCAGTCCCCAGCCCGCATACTTCACTGCCTGCATAATCACCTGTTTCCTCTACATCATGGCAGTGATTTGTGTATTTTTGTGCAAAGAGACCTGCATTGTGCGGTGGGAGTTCTCTTGAACCTAATCTCACTTGCTCTTTAGCATTGCTTGTTTAGAATACATTTACTTTACTACCAATTCTTAATTTGTTCTCCTCACACACCGCCACACACCCCCACACACTCACACACACACTTACTCTCCTATCACACATATAACACACTCCTTTCACTTATATATACAGCACACACACACTCCAATCACTTACACAAAAACTCACAGTCCACACACACACACACGCATACACTCCTATCATTTAGACATACAGCATTCACACAAAATAACGCACCGATTATGTTTTGGGAAACTGAAGGCAGTGCATTAAGCTGCAAGTGTGGCTTGGAAAAAAAGATGGCTGCTTGTCGTTTGGAGGTACTAGGCCTTGTGGGCGAGAAACTTTAGTAACACCAATACAGACTTTGCTAAAAATTTAATGCAACCCATTGTCATATACAATGCCAATAACTCAAACTTTAATGCTGCGAGACCTATTGCATTGCAAATGCTTGTTTTGAGTTTGGAATGGAGATGCCAACCGAAGATAGTCTAACAATGCTCCTGGCCTCTCTGCACATTTAAAGAGAAGTTTGCATTACATTAGGAGATATGCAATTTCGTCTTTGGCATTTTACATACGTTTCAATAAGGAATGTTACAATTTTGCAGTTAACAAAGATGCCCAGTCTCCCATGTCGAGTGTACATATTTTAACTGCATTATTACTCTGTATAGACTACAGACGCAGACTACAGACTACAGACGCAGCAACGGCTCCTAGAAGTGTCTGTCCAGACCTGCTCCTGTCTTTATTGCCCACTGCAATGAAGAGAGGCCGGGCGGGAAGATTAATCACAGCTGCTGGAAAGAGGAACATGGAGGGTTCATTGTTTGACTCTCAGCGCATTAACGGTATTAACCTTAAAAGTTCTGTTTTCAGAGAGACAGTGTTCCTCTAAAGTTGCTAAAGGGGTTTAATGTGTGGTCAGGCATATCTACGATTCTACAGATTGCTGTGTGTCCTTTAAGTCTTTCCATTTTCTTTATTTAAGAGTGCAGGGTTACTGGTGTGCCTGTTTCAATGCACGTGAGCACTTTGCCTGTATGATTGCATGGTAAGTGCTGCGCTGGGTGACCTGTGTGCATGTATGAGTGAAGGGTTAGTGGTTTGTCTGAATGATTGCAGGGTGAACAGTGTGCCTGTATGACTGAAGGGTGAGCACTGTACCTATATGAGTGCAGGGTGAGCCGTGTGTCTGTATTAGTGCAGGTTGAGCGGTGTTCCTGTATGAGTGCAAGGTGAGTGGTGTACCTGTATGAGTGCAGGGTGAGCAGTGTGCCTGTATGTTTGAAGGGTGAGCACTGTGCCTGTATGAGTGCAGGTTGAAGGGTGTGCCTGTGAGTGCAGGGTGAGTGATGTGCCTGTATGAGTGTAGGGTGAGCAGTGTTGCTGTATGAGTGCAGGGTGAGTGGTGTTCCTGTATGAGTGCAGGGTGAGTGGTGTTCCTGTATGAGTGCAGGGTGAGTGGTGTTCCTGTATGACTGTAGGGTGAGCAGTGTGCCTGTATGAGTGCAGGGTGAGCAGCGTGCGTGTATGAGTGCAGGGTGAGCAGGTTTTTTCTGTGAATTTCGAAGGTTTTTTAAATGTTAATTTCATATTTTAATATTTATAAAACGTATATTTTTAATATTTTCTTAAATATTTTGGAACTCTATTATCCTTTTATTTACTTAAAAAATGATGTAATGTTTTATATCTTCAAAAAATATATATATATATATATCTTTTTTTTGGGGGGGGGGGGAAACTGGAGTCCCGTACCAGTAGTGTACCAAGCTCCATCAGCAACCGAATCCTATCTGCTATATTGGTAAACTCATTAATGATGCGCATTTTGTATCCGACGGGTTTGTGGCACCGCGTCCCGCGTAACATCATATATGTATGAGGTCGCATCATACTTTGGTATGCGATCGGTACGCAGTACCAAGCCGCACGTTAAGTCATGTACGTGTGGGGTAGCGCCCGCTGCGCGTTGCATATGCGACGAGTGCACACTGCCAGGCCCTGTGTTAGGTCATTGACGTATGGTGCTTGCCGGGTACGCCATTCCCTCATTTTTTTTGTCTCAAAACTATATATAAATAAGTTTAAAGTGTATATGAGAGCAAGCAATAATCTAAAATATTTTAAACATTTATATATTTCTAACAGTAATAATCTTATATTATGGTAAATATATTTTCTCAAAATCGCGTCGGGTGCGGCGCATTTCGCGCTCGGTTCACGATTGCCATGTCACCTGAAAAAAAAGCATTTGATTGGTTCATAACATTTCCCATTGTAACAGTTCGAGGACCCTACCCATTTTAGTCATTCTCTCTACAGCGTTTGATGAGAGACACCTTTTCTGCTTAGAGAGCTTTTTTGAAAAGTTTTTTGCTGTGTACACATATCTTATACTACACACAACATGCAATGATCATCTTGATCAATATTCATGGTCTGTACAAAAGCCTGCCACATGTGATGGCCATGCATCTGAAATGTTACATTAAAAAACAAATGTGTGTTACACGATGCCCCTGGTGTGTGTGCGTGTGCTCATTATTGTGCTGCCTTTTGGCCTGGGAATTGATGTCTCGAAGGGCTTTCATCAGCCACGGGCAGAGTGCACATCCTCGATCACATGTGACAAACAGTAAAGAGTAATGTGTAGATTATTGTGGGAGTATGCTCTGTTGTCAGGCTTCACCAGGATAGTAGTGTGTCATATGTGAGACTTTCAGATTCACGTTTGACATGCATTGCTTGACTGTAATGAGCGTTATCACTATGTATGACGTAGCCTTACTGCTGATCGTCCCTCCATCCGAGCACATTCACATGTGTGCGCCTTGCGTTAGCAACATTTTCAATAATACCGCACACCATTGACATGCATGTCTGCGCATATTATCAACCTTGACAACGACATGTGATGTTGGCCATTCAATGTTTTTGGACAGCATCTCATTAGCGATAGTGGCCGCACGCAAGGTATACGCTACATTAATGTAAATTGCGGATTGTGCGACGTCAAAACTGCAACAGGGACACAAACATAAGTACACTTCTTGTCCAGGCAGGAACTAAACAACGCCCAGGTCCCCGGAAAAGTTTTTCACCCCCCTTTGCTGGCCTGGCGTATGCAAGCCCAGCCACTTTGTGTATGTATAAATAGGATAACAACGACGCCACATGTCCCAGTTCTTCTACACTGCCTCAGGTGATATGGCCACATCCACCTCGCATATCACAATGCGCAATAAAAAAAAAGGGATCCATGAGGTGTACATCATCCTGGCAATCAAAACTGGATCTGAATTGTGAACCCCGCTGGCCGTCGTGTTTGCCACACAACAATGACAGCAGGTGAGCAGTGGGGTCTGGGTGCACAAGGGCTGCAATTGAGCGCTGTGTGGCGGGTGGGGTGCATCAGCCTGGGTTTGCAGGTCCGAACAAGCTATGTTGCTGTGCATAGTGACGTGATCTCTGACCTCATTCAATCACATCTCCAGTGCTTAATTTGTGCCGGTGCTTTCCGGTGGTAAGCACCAGCACTTATTTTTCAGGGCCGGGTCTACATGTGGTGATTGCTGTTAGGAGAGCAGAGTAAACAAAAGAAAAACCTATGAGCTGTTTCAGGCAGTACGTAACCTGAAACTCGTTTTTAAGCCCTCTGAAAGTAAATTCACAATGCAGCTGCCCATGTGTGTCCCCGGAGGCACGGCATAATGCAGCATTTTACAATGTGTATTTTTTGCCGAAGATCTGTTAAGTTTTTTAACCTGAGGCGGGGCACACAGCACCAGAGACAAGCGAGACAAAGTTGAATTGTAGCAAACGTGTGAATAAATCCCTCCCCCACCCCATGCTGGCCAGGAACACTTTTGCTTCAAAGAGGAGGTGCTGGAGGAGGGGCCACCAGGGTATATTTGGCATTTAGCCCATGTGAGAGAAGTAGCGGCTACAGATCATGTTGTTACCAACTCGCTTTTGTCACCAATGTTGCCTCGAGCAGCAAGATTGCAGACCTATCAGTGCTGACAAATACTTACTCCTTTGGAGCTGCAGTGTCTTTGTAGATTGGAGCCAGGCTACAGCCCCGGTCCGCACGTCACCATTGACAGGAGGATTTAGGATTGACTGTCTCATGGGAGAGCAGGACATCTGCATTAGGTATGTGATAGTAGCAGAGGTAATGCTGTACAATGTAAACAGCGTGTTGCCATTTTTTTGAGTTTGGAATGGAGATGCCAACCGAAGATAGTCTAGCAATGCTCCTGGCCTCCCTGCACATTTAAAGGGAAGTTTGCATTACATTAGGAGATATGCAATTTTGTCGTGGGCATTTTACATACGTTTCAATAAGGAATGTTACAATTTTGCAGTTAACAAAGATGCCCAGTCTCCCATGTCGAGTGTACATATTTTAACTGCATTATTACTCTGTATAGACTACAGACGCAGACTACAGACTACAGACGCAGCAACGGCCCCTAGAAGTGTCTGTCCAGACCTGCTCCGTCTATATTGCCCACTGCAATGAAGAGAGGCCGGGCGGGAAGATTAATCACAGCTGCTGGAAAGAGCAACATGGAGGGTTCATTGTTAGCAGGGGCGGCTGGTCCATAGGGGCGTCGGGGCAGCGCCCCACTAGGCAGATTGAACAAGCAAAACTGCCCACGGACAGCAGGAAATGTAAACAGACGGCAGACGCAATTTGTCTGTTTACATTTCCTGCCTGTGCTGGCAGCTGCTTCACAGATTCAACTGCGCATGAGCACAGTCAGTCGTCATTCAACAACAAACGTGCACCAGGCGAGAGCAGCAGGAGTCCAGCAGACTCCGACTGCGCATCTGCAAGGGGCGCTTTTAATTTCAGCTCCTCGCTCCATTGACATTACATTAGGCATGCTGCGCATGCCTAATGCAGTACAGGAGCCTGAAGATAGGATCCTGCACGGGCGGTGACGTATGGTAGCCCCATGCCCCGTCAACAGGCAGGATACAGTTGAGTAGCTGCCCCCGAGTCCCATTCTGTCTCATGATTTTCCACTTGCCATGAGAGGACTCGGAGACGTGATGCGCGGCGGGACCGGCAGAGGAGCTTCCTCATCCTGGTAAGTTTATTTGTTTGTTTTTAATGTAATTAAATTCTCCCCCCCCCCCATCATGCCGGCCGCGACTCTCTTCACATTTGTGGTGACTGAAAGGAACACGTCAGAAACATTTTGTTGTTATCTACTCTGCCACCAGATCCATTATTTTAATCCTGCCATGTTTTCAAAAATAACTACTGCAGAAGTAATGTGTTTACACTTCGTGAAGTTCTTGTATTGGAATCGCTGGAGGGTCTTCCTTCGTGACAGAATCTCAGTGTGATGGATTCAGCGTCCTAGAGTGTGTTCAGTTGAACAAACGTCTAGATGTTTTTACAATGTTTACAGGAATGTTATTTACGTGCCTGAAAACGAAATCCAGTCCTCCTAAATAAGTTGTTTTTTTCTCTCCTTCTGCGAGAAACCTCAGGATGCCGAATGGGCTGGGAGTGGGTTTATCTTCAATTTTTTCAGAGCCTATAGATTTCTGTCAATTTGGCTAAAATAAAGTTCATCTACCTAGTAAGCATTCTTATGGCGAAACTCTACTTACACATATGCAATTTGTTTATACTTCAAAGTTTGCAGTGGCATGGTATTAAATTGTTTAAGTTTTGAAAGGTTAGTACCCAGGGCAGCTACATTACTAGGCGATGGTGGTGGGAATAATCATGGGAAATAACATAGCAGCAACTAACAAAATGTACTTTAACCACTGTGGGTTTATATACAATTTTTCCTCATGTATAATATGAATATATCTTGTGTATTCGTGAATGTGTAAATATTCATAAATATTGTGTCCTAAATATCGTTTGCACATTAACGATATGTAGGACACAATATTTCTTTCAGGAGATATTTAGTTCCCACTGAAAACAGACAATCTAAGCTGAGTGGCTAAAATGGCGGTGCTGGGCCTACTCTGCTTTTACCCACTACGGAGACTCCAGTGAAGACTACAGTTTGTAGGATAAAAACATGCCTGACTGATTCCGAATTACAGATGCGAGTATTGAACAGAGGCTACTGGCTTGACACACCATTTATCTTCTGGGTTGTGTCCGTGGAGGTTGTCACCCAGGGGCTCGACTGTAGCACAGGAGTTCTTCCTGCACGTGCGCTCTTTGGTTCTTTCCGCACTGCTGGTGGAGGACATTTGCTGTTTTACGGATTCAGTTAGAGAATGTCGGGTCTCCATAGTGGCTGTGCTGAAGGTGGGGGGGGAGAGTCCCACCAGCATCCACAACATGCTCCGGAAGCAAGGGTAGCTGAAGCTGTTAACAAGGGATCAGATTTTGCCAAATCCCGTAATGCAATGAAATGCAACCTAGGTAGGTTACCACTTAATGCGTTTATGAGGGATTTGTATCTGCCTACTTGTGCACGTCCACTGGAATAGATTACAAATTAGTGCTATCAATGCACTTTACATTTCAGATGAACTGTGAACAATCTTGCGGATACAGCTGTAACCGGCCACATCCCTCCCTGAGTGAGTTTTGGGCCGCTCACCTTTGCCCCCTGAGGGTTGAGTGCTTTTGGTGTTATTTGGCGCTTTGTTTTGGGCACAGTGGCAGGGTAAGGCCCCAGGACAACAGTGATAACAGGCTCAGTTACAATTTTGCACCTCACCGTGACTTCGGAATGATGTTATAAAATCGGTGATGGGTGCAGCACCCTGTTTTATATTCTCACTGATTTCTTTGATCTCGTTCTCTGTTTCTCTTCCACACTCGCCTCCTCTACCCCTCTCACTCTGTCTCTCTTGCTCCTCATCTCCTCTTGTTCGCGCTCTCGCTCCCTCCCCATTTCTCGGCCTCTTGCGCTCTCTCACATTTTCTCTGTCTCCCCATTCCACTCTCATTTCTTCCCTTTCTACCTCCCTTTCACACCTTTATCTGGTTCTCTCTTTCTCATTATGTGCGCCTCTCCCCCTTCTTTCTCCTTCTCCATCTTTGCCTTTGTCACTCTTTCTCGTCTCTCTCCACCTCTTGCCCTCTCGTCTATCTCTCTCTCGCTCCTGTTTGTCTCTCTTTTTCTTCATAAGCTTCTCCCTTCTCCCTTTCTCTTCCACCTGGCCCACTCTATATTTCTCCATCTGTTTTTCCTCCTCCATCCCGTCTCCATTTTCCATCCATCTCTCTCTCTTCACTTTCCCATCTTTCCTCATTTCTCCCGTTCTCTCTTCTCGTTTTCGCACTCCCTCGCTTCCTCTCTATCTCTCTCACTTTCGTTCTAGATCTCTCTCTCCCTCTCTTCCTGTCTCTCTCTCTCACTTTTGTTCGTTCTCTCTCTCTCTCTTTCTCTCTCTCCATCACTTTTACTCTCCCCCCCTTTCTTTCTGTCTCTCCATCACTTTCACTCTCTCTCTCTCTCCCTTTCTTTCTGTCTCTCTCCATCACTTTCACTCGCTCTACCTCGCTTTCTGGGTCTTTCGCCCTATTCTGTCTCCCTTTCTTTCTAAATCAATTGCTTTCCTTCTCGTTCTCTCTCCCTCTTTTTATGTCTCTCTGTCCATCAGTTTTGCTCTCTTCCCTCTTTCTGTCTCTATTACTGCAATTAACAAATGGGGTAAAACACGCTGTAATGTATTGAAATAAAGCTTTCTTTTGCCCGCTAAATGTTGTTTATAATCTTTAGCCGCCGTTCAAGCTTCATTGTTGTTTAGAGCAGGTTAGCTACAGAAGGGGCCCATAAAGGGGAAATGCGCCCATCAGTGTTGCACGTCTCACTCTGAGAGATGTCTTCCTTTGCCTGGCAAAGTCACTTTTACAGAAACCCTTCATTTAGGTTGTCACATTATTCTGATCTATTGTTTAAATTGTGTAAAGCTAGAAGTGGGGGTACCTGGGGGGGATTCGGATGTACACTAGGGAGCAGCGGAGTGGTGCTGTTACATACATGCCCTGTTGGTGTTCCAGTTATGCATGTGCCTGAGGAGCAGCTGCGGAAATATTTCCTTCTTATGCATGCATGTCATGACCCTCTCCAATCCTGCCAGTGGTTTGCTTGTAGTTTTCTGCCCCAGTGCGCATGTTTGGTGTTGTTTGGGAGGGTATGTGCGTATTCCACCTGGATTTTTTGCTGGTATGTGCGATTCCACACTTCGCTCAGGACGACAGCCCAAGGTCTCACGGCGTGCAAAGTCTGGGGAGTCAAGAGTTATCACATTCCTGATCCCAAACAGCCAACAGAACAACATGAAAGACTAACACTCCTATGAATAGAGGCAAATAGAGGCAAAGTACTCTGGATATTTTAAAGAGTTGGTAACAATAGGTCTTTCAGACAGCTGCACTGTCAAGCCAGTCCTGAAAACCAACGGGATAGCCAATACATATGCTCTAGCACAGACACAATCTATGCACATGAGACATAGTTCCCATAAATTCAAATATATAGAGAAAACAACACCAATACACCAAACATGAACATACGGGGCAATAGGCCTAAAGGCATTTACATATTGTGAAAGGGTTCAATGAGGATGTGCTCTATTAAGCTCTGCTGTTTTGCATTGCATTACGTACAGGGCTGTACTTTAATTTGCTGTGTATTGTTGTGTTATGTTATTTTCTGCTTTGATGTTCACTGCTCTAATCGAGTGCCAAGGGGTTTCCGTATTGAATCGGATGTCAGGATTTGTGCTTTTGTCGTGTGCTATGTTGCACTGTATTGCACTGTTGTATGCTATAGTTTTTTGTACTGTATTGTGCGGTAACATTGTGCACTGTGCTTTCTATACCGGTCTTATGTTTGCTCACAGTTCAGATGCTTGCTGGACTGTGCTGTGCTTTGCTACACTATACTTTGTGGTGCTTTACTTGCTTTGCTGCGCTGCGCTATACTGCGCACTATTGATGTATACAGTCTGTGCTTTGCTGTACAGTGTTTCACCAATCAGCTTTAGCTCTGCCACGGTTGAGCTCACAGCACTCTGACTCACAGACTGGGGTGATGGGAAATTAATTAGGGAGGAAAATGTCTAAATGTATGGAAGCGCATTTCAGAACCTTTGGACCTTTTGAAGCTTGAATTTCAACTCTAAGCTTCACAAGGAGGTCATTAGCTGGGGTTATATGTGGTACTTCAGAAGTATTCCAATCGGAAGATATAGTTAACCCGGTATGAACGTTTCTTAACAGGGTGGTGTCAGTGGGAAGTATGAGGTTGATTTTATTTAATTTTGGTTGTGATTAGTTTAAAGAGCTCATTTATGAAAGAGAGCTGTTTCTACAACGCCGTTATATAGCAACAGGCCTCAGTCTCCTTGTAGTACTAAGGGGGAGGTCAACATTTTTGTTTTCACAGTGCGCTTTGGGAATAAAAGGTTCAAACTATGAAAAATAAATAAAAAACGAAATAAAGCAAGTCAGAATGTTCGCAAAGTGGCTAGATTGACTTTATTCACAGAAATAATAAACATGTCATGATAACGCTGATGGTTATTGTTTTTCCTAGAGAGAGATCAGAGTTTTGTCTAGTGGAAGTTTTGACTCATGGAAAGGTAGTGCAGAAGGTTAATGTACCTGCTGCAAAGAACATGTACCTGTTGCAGATCACAAAATGCACATGATGTTTAGATGTTTAGTTGTTTGTTAAATAAAAAACATCTGTGAGGTACTCAGAAATGCATTGTATCTCGAATTCTGGTATGAAGATCTGTGGTTATACTAAATAAGCAGTTCCCTATACTGAATAAGCTACCTATGTTATATGGCATCTCTTTATTAATGTAATAACTGCACTTTCACAATTGCTTTATTAACCTTCCGTCTTTCTCAAATTGGCTTGAAAATGCACCATTTGTCCACTCTTTTTTCAAAATTTTCTCGGGGGGAGACCCCCCCCCGAACCCTCCTTAAGTTGTTCGGGCTCGCTCGCTACGCTCGCTCGCTGCAGTGAAGTAAGACAGTAATTTTACACCTCACCACTTTCAAATGTCACCAGCCGCCACTGATTGTTAGACTCTCAGCGCATTAACAGTATTAACCTTAAAAGTTCTGTTTTCAGAGAGACAGTGTTCCTCTAAAGTTGCTAAAGGGGTTTAATGTGTGGTTATGCATATCTACAATTTTACAGATTGCTGTGCGTGCTTTAAGTCTTTCCATTTTATTTATTTATGAGTGCAGGGTTACTGGTGTGCCTGTTTGAATGCCAGTAAGCACTTTGCCTTGCCTCTATGAGTGCATGGTAAGTGCTGCGCAGGGTGACCTGTGTGCATGTATGAGTAAAGGGTTAGTGGTGTGCCTGAATGATTGCAGGGTGAACAGTGGGCCTGTATGAGTGCAAGGAGAGTGGTGTACCTGAATGAGTGCAGGGTGAGCAGTGTGCCTGTATGTCTGAAGGGTGAGCACTATGCCTGTATGAGTGCAGGTTTAGGGGTGTGCCTGTGAGTGCAGGGTGAGCAGTGTGCCTGTAAGAGAGCAGTGTGCCTGTATGAGTTTGGGGTGACTGGTGTGCCTGTATGAGTGCAGGGTGAGCAGTGTGCCTGTATGAGTGCGGGGTGACTGGGGTGCCTGTATGAGAGCTTGGTGAGCAGTGTGCCTGTATGAGTGCGGGGTGGCTGGTGTGCCTGTATGAGTGCAGAGTGAGCAGTGTGCCTGTATGAGTGCAGGGTGAGCAGTGTGCCTGTATGCGTGCAGGGTGAGCGGCGTGCCTGTATGACTGAAGGGTGAGCGGTGTGCCTGTGTGAGTGCAGGCTGAGCAGTGTGCCTGTAGGCGTGCAGGGTGAGCGGTGTGCCGGTAGGAGTGCAGGGTGAACAGTGTGCCTGTATGACTGAAGGGTGAGCACTGTCCCTTTATGAGTGCAGGGTGAGCAGTGTGCCTGTATGAGTGCAGGTTGAGCGGTGTTCCTGTATGAGTGCAGGGTGAGTGGTGTTCCTGTATAAGTGCAGGGTGACGAGTATTCCTGTATGAGTGCAGGGTGAGTGGTGTTCCTGTATGAGTGCAGGTTGGCGGTGTTCCTGTATGAGTGCAGGGTGAGGAGTGTTCCTGTATGAGTGCCGGGTAAGTGGTGTTCCTGTATGAGTGCAGGGTGAGCGGTGTTCCCGTATGAGTGCAGGGTGAGCAGAGTGTCTGTATGATTGCAGGGTGAGTGGTGTGCCTGTATGTCTGAAGGGTGAGCACTGTGCCTGTATGAGTGCAGGTTGAGGGGTGTGCCTGTGAGTGCAGGGTGAGCAGTGTGCCCGTATGAGAGCAGTGTGCCTGTATGAGTGTGGGGTGACTGGTGTTCCTGTATGATTGCAGGGTGAGCAGTGTGCCTGTATGAGTGCAGGGTGACTGGGGTGCCTGTATGAGAGCTGGGTGAGCAGTGTGCCTATATGAGTGCGGGGTGGCTGGTGTGTCTGTATGAGTGCAGGGTGAGCAGTGTGCCTGTATGAGTGCAGGGTGAGCAGTGTGCCTGTATGCGTGCAGGGTGAGCGGTGTGCCTGTATGACTGAAGGGTGAGCGGTGTGCCTGTATGAGTGCAGGGTGAGCAGTATGCCTGTATGCGTGCAGGGTGAGCGTTGTGCCTGTATAAGTGCAGGGTGAACAGTGTGCCTGTATGACTGATGGGTGAACACTGTACCTATATGAGTGCAGGGTGAGCAGTGTGCCTGTATGAGTGCAGGTTGAGCGGTGTTCCTGTATGAGTGCAGGGTGAGTGGTGTTCCTGTATGAGTGCAGGGTGACGAGTGTTCCTGTATGAGTGCAGGGTGAGTGGTGTTCCTGTATGAGTGCAGGGTGGCGGTGTTCCTGTATGAGTGCAGGGTGAGGAGTGTTCCTGTATGAGTGCTGGGTGAGTGGTGTTCCTGTATGACTGAAGGGTGTGCCTGTATGAGTGCAGGGTGAGCAGTATGCCTGTATGCGTGCAGGGTGAGTGGTGTGCCTGTATGAGTGCAGGGTGAACAGTGTGCCTGTATGACTGAAGGGTGAGCACTGTACTTATATGAGTGCAGGGTGACCAGTGTGCCTGTATGAGTGCAGGTTGAGCGGTGTTCCTGTATGAGTGCAGGGCGAGTGGTGTTCCTGTATGAGTGCAGGGTGAGTGGTGTACCTGTATGAGTGCAGGGTAGGCAGTGTTCCTGTATGAGTGCAGGGTGAGTGGTGTTCCTGTAGGAGTGCAAGGTGAGCAGTGTTCCTGTATGAGTGCAGGGTGAGTAGTGTTCCTGTATGACTGCAGGGTGAGCAGTGTGTCTGTATGAGTGCTGGGTGAGCAGTGTGTCTGTATGACTGTAGGGTGAGCATGTGTGCCTATATGAGGGCAGGTTGAGTGGTGTTCCTGTACGAGTGCAGGGTGATCAAGTGTGCCTGTATGAGTGCAGGGTTAGCAGTGTGCCTTCATGAGAGCAGTGTGCCTGTATGAGTGCGGGGTGACTGGTGTGCCTGTATGAGTGCAGGGTGATCAGTGTGCCTGTATGAGAGCAGTGTGCCTGTATAAGTGCAGGGAGAGATGTGTGCCTGTATGGCCGCTGGTTGAGCTCTGTGCCTGTATGAGTGCAGGGTGAGTGGTGTTCCTGTATGAGTGAAGGGTGAGCACTGTGCCTGTATGAGAGCAGTGTGCCTGTATAAGTGCAGGGAGAGATGTGCGCCTGTATGGCCGCTGGTTGAGCACTGTGCCTGTATGAGTGCAGGGTGAGTGGTTTTCCTGTATGAGTGCAGGGTGAGTGGTGTTCCTGTATGAGTGCAGGGTGAGTGGTGTTCCTGTATGAGTGCTGGGTGAGTGGTGTTCCTGTATGAGTTCAGGGTGAGAGGTATGCCTGTATGAGTGCAGGGTGAGCAGTGTGCCTGTATAAGTGCAGGGAGAGATGTGTGCCTGTGTGAGTGCAGGTTGAGTGGTGTTGCTGTATGTGTGCAGGGTGAGCAAGTGCGCCTGTATGAGTGAAGGGTTAGCAGTGTGCCTTCATGAGACCAGCGTGCCTGTATGAGTGCAGGGTGAGTGGTGTTCCTGTATGAGTGCAGTGTGAGTGGTGTTCCTGTATGAGTGCAGGGTGAGTGGTGTTCCTGTATGAGTGCAGCGTGAGTGGTGTTCCTGTATGAGTGAAGGGTGAGCACTGTGCCTGTATGAGAGCAGTGTGCCTGTATAAGCACAGGGAGAGATGTGTGCCTGTATGACCACTGGTTGAGCACTGTGCCTGTATGAGTGCAGGGTGAGTGGTGTTCCTGTATGAGTGCAGGGCGAGTGGTGTTCCTGTATGAGTGCAGGGCGAGTGGTGTTCCTGTATGAGTGCAGGGTGAGTGGTGTTCCTGTATGAGTGCAGGGCGAGTGGTGTTCCTGTATGAGTGCAGGGCGAGTGGTGTTCCTGTATGAGTGCAGGGCGAGTGGTGTTCCTGTATGAGTGCAGGGTGAGTGGTGTTCCTGTATGAGTGCAGGGTGAGTGGTGTTCCTGTATGAGTGCAGTGTGAGTGGTGTTCCTGTATGAGTGCAGGGTGAGTGGTGTTCCTGTATTAGTGCAGGGTGAGTGGTGTTCCTGTATGAGTGAAGGGTGAGCACTGTGTCTGTTTGAGAGCAGTGTGCCTGTATAAGTGCAGGGAGAGATGTGTGCCTGTATGGCTGATGGTTGAGCACTGTGCCTGTATGAGTGCAGGGTGAGTGGTGTTCCTGTATGAGTGGGGTGAGCAGAGTGTCTGTATGAGTGCAGGGTTAGTGGTGTGCCTGTATGCGTGCAGGGTGAGTGGTGTGCCTGTATGAGTGCAGGGTGAACAGTGTGCCTGTATGACTGAAGGGTGAGCACTGTGCCTATATGAGTGCAGGGTGAGCAGTGTGCCTGTATGAGTGCAGGTTGAGCGGTGTTCCTGTATGAGTGCAGGGTGAGTGGTGTTCCTGTATGAGTGCAGGGTGAGTGGTGTACCTGTATGAGTGCAGGGTGAGCAGTGTTCCTGTATGAGTGCAGGGTGAGTGGTGTTCCTGTAGGAGTGCAGGGTGAGCAGTGTTCCTGTATGAGTGCAGGGTGAGTAGTGTTCCTGTATGACTGCAGGGTGAGCAGTGTGCCTGTATGACTGTAGGGTGAGCATGTGTGCCTTTATGAGTGCAGGTTGAGTGATGTTCCTGTATGAGTGCAGGGTGATCAAGTGCGCCTGTATGAGTGCAGGGTTAGCAGTGTGCCTTCATGAGAGCAGTGTGCCTGTATGAGTGCGGGGTGACTGGTGTGCCTGTATGAGTGCAGGGTGAGCAGTGTGCCTGTGTGAGAGCAGTGTGCCTGTATAAGTGCAGGGAGAGATGTGTGCCTGTATGGCCGCTGGTTGAGCACTGTGCCTGTATGAGTGCAGGGTGAGTGGTGTTCCTGTATGAGTGAAGGGTGAGCACTGTGCCTGTATGAGAGCAGTGTGCCTGTATAAGTGCAGGGAAAGGGATCTATGACAGAATTTCGACAGACAGAATTTCGACCTACACAAATATCGGTGTAATTATATCGATTGCAAGAATATCGACGCCCTATGTACAACATGGTAAGTACCAAAATATCGAAAAAATAATATCGATGTTAAAAATATCATTGTCAAATATATCGTTTTTTTGGGGTTTAAAATAAAATGAAAAATACCATAAATAATACTTATGAATTACTTAAACATATTTAAATATATTTAATAATGGAAAAAAAAATAATACATATTTAATACAAAAAATAATATTAACAAATCATATATAATATATACTTAATTAACAATAATTACTATTCCCACTCCAGTGGGTGCAACAGTAGGAAAATCGACCCTGAACCCAAAAAATACCCCTTTACCCAGGAACTGAAAACTAACCCTGAACCCTAAAAATACCCCTTTACCCAAAAACTAAAAACTGACCCTGAACCCTAAAAAAAACCCTTTACCCAAAAACTGAAAACTGACCCTGAACCCTAAAAATACCCCTTTACCCAAAAACTGAAAACTTAACCTGAACCCTAAAAATACCCCTTTACCCAAAAACTGAAAACTGACCCTGAACCCTAAAAATACCCCTTTACCCAAAAACTGAAAACTGACCCTGAACCCTAAAAATACCCCTTTGCCCAAAAACTGAAAACTGACCCTGAACCCTAAAAATACCCCTTCACCCAAAAACTGAAAACTGACCCTGAACCCTAAAAATACCCCTTTACCCAAAAACTGAAAACTGACCCAGAACCCTAAAAATACGCCTTTACCTAAAAACTGAAAACTGACCCTGAACCCTAAAAATACCCCTTTACCCAAAAACATAAAACTGACCCTGAACCCTAAAAATACCCCTTTACCCAAAAACCCAAAACTGACCCTGAACCCTAAAAATACTCCTTTACCCAAAATTAATTAATATTACAATTAAATTACTTCCCACCCTATACCCCTATAAACCCACAACCCGCTCCAGTAGTAAAACATGTAATTTAGTTAAAAATATACATAAATTATCAATTAATTAATCAATTAATCAATTAAAATAAATCATTGCCAATTAATATTTAATTGCAAAATAAATTAATCATTAATAAATAATTATTTAATTACAAATAAATTACTTCCCACCCTATTCCCCTAAAAACCCACAACCCGCTCCAGTAGTAAAACATATAATTTAGTTAAAAATATACATAAATTATCAATTAATTAATCAATTAATCAATTAAAATAAATCATTGCCAATTAATATTTAATTGCAAAATAAATTAATCATTAAAAAATAATTATTTAATTACAAATAAATTACTTCCCACCCTATTCCCCTAAAAACCCACAACCCGCTCTGGTAGTAAAACATATAATTTACTTTTATATATTTTTTATTTATAAAAACATATTAAACACATACTATAACAATTAATTTAAATACTTAACTAAAATTTCTAACACATATTAGTAAATCGAAATTACTTACATCGATATATATGCTATCGATATACGTAATTTCGATATTACTTACCTTAGGGTCGATATTCTTGCCATCGATATTCTGGACATCGATATTCTGTCCCTTCGATATTAGCAACTCGATATAAGTGTAAGTCGAAATTAAAAATTCGATATTTTGACTGTGTACCCAGGGAAAGATGTGCGCCTGTATGGCCGCTGGTTGAGCACTGTGCCTGTATGAGTGCAGGGTGATTGGTGTTCCTGTATGAGTGCAGGGTGAGTGGTGTTCCTGTATGAGTGCAGGGCGAGTGGTGTGCCTATATGAGTGCAGGTTGAGTGGTGTTCCTGAATGAGTGCAGGGTGATCAAGTGCGCCTGTATGAGTGAAGGGTTAGCAGTGTGCCTTCATGAGAGCAGCGTGCCTGTATGAGTGCGGGGTGACTGGTGTGCCTCTATGAGTGCAGGGTGAGCAGTGTGCCTGTATGAGAGCAATGTGCCGGTATAACTGCAGGGAGAGATGTGTGCCTGTATGGCCGCTGGTTGAGTACGGTGCCTGTATGAGTGCAGGGTTAGTGGTGTTCCTGTATGAGTGCAGGGTGAGTGGTGTTCCTGTATGAGTGCAGGGTGAGTGGTGTTCCTGTATGAGTGAAGGGTGAGCACTGTGCCTGTTTGAGAGCAGTGTGCCTGTATAAGTGCAGGGAGAGATGTGTGCCTGTATGGCCGCTGGTTGAGCACTGTGCCTGTATGAGGGCAGGGTGAGTGGTGTTCCTGTATGAGTGCAGGGTGAGTGGTGTTCCTGTATGCGTGCAGCGTGAGTGGTGTGTCTGTATGAGTGCAGGGTGAACAGTGTGCCTGTATGACTGAAGGGTGAGCACTGTACTTATATGAGTGCAGGGTGACCAGTGTGCCTGTATGAGTGCAGGTTGAGCGGTGTTCCTGTATGAGTGCAGGGCGAGTGGTGTTCCTGTATGAGTGCTGGGTGAGTGGTGTACCTGTATGAGTGCAGGGTGAGCAGTGTTCCTGTATGAGTGCATGGTGAGTGGTGTTCCTTTACGAGTGCAGGGTGAGCAGTGTTCCTGTATGAGTGCAGGGTGAGTAGTGTTCCTGTATGACTGCAGGGTGAGCAGTGTGTCTGTATGAGTGCTGGGTGAGCAGTGTGCCTGTATGACTGTAGGGTGAGCATGTGTGCCTTTATGAGTGCAGGTTGAGTGATGTTCCTGTATGAGTGCAGGGTGATCAAGTGCGCCTGTATGAGTGCAGGGTTAGCAGTGTGCCTTCATGAGAGCAGTGTGCCTGTATGAGTGCGGGGTGACTGGTGTGCCTGTATGAGTGCAGGGTGAGCAGTGTGCCTGTGTGAGAGCAGTGTGCCTGTATAAGTGCAGGGAGAGATGTGTGCCTGTATGGCCGCTGGTTGAGCACTGTGCCTGTATGAGTGCAGGGTGAGTGGTGTTCCTGTATGAGTGAAGGGTGAGCACTGTGCCTGTATGAGAGCAGTGTGCCTGTATAAGTGCAGGGAAAGGGATCTATGACAGAATTTCGACAGACAGAATTTTGACCTACACAAATATCGGCGTAATTATATCGATTGCAAGAATATCGACGCCCTATGTACAACATGGTAAGTACCAAAATATCGAAAAAATAATATCGATGTTAAAAATATCATTGTAAAATATATCGTTTTTTTTTTGGGTTTAAAATAAAATGAAAAATACCGTAAATAATACTTATAAATTACTTAAACATATTTAAATATATTTAATATTGGTAAAAAAAATAATAATACATATTTAATTTAAAAAAAAAATATTAACAAATCATATATAATATATACTTAATTAACAATAATTACTATTCCCACTCCAGTGGGTGCAACAGTAGGAAAATCGACCCTGAACCCAAAAAATACCCCTTTACCCAGGAAGTGAAAACTGACCCTGAACCCTAAAAATACCCCTTTACCCAAAAACAAAAAACTGACCCTGAACCCTAAAAATACCCCTTTACCCAAAAACTGAAAACTGACCCTGAACCCTAAAAATACCCCTTTACCCAAAAACTGAAAACTGAACCTGAACCCTAAAAATACCCCTTTACCCAAAAACTGAAAACTGACCCTGAACCCTAAAAATACCCCTTTACCCAAAAACTGAAAACTGACCCTGAACCCTAAAAATACCCCTTTACCCAAAAACTGAAAACTGACCCTGAACCCTAAAAATACCCCTTTTTTTTTTTTTTTTTTTTTAGTCCTCATTACGCAACATTTAAAAGTCTGGAGTTTTCGGGGATCTTTCTCGACATTCGTGGCACCCTTGAGAAAGGAAACCCCTTACGTCCACATACTTATAGGGAGGAGGCATGGTTGTTCATAGTGGGTTGAGCTAGCCATTTTTGCTACTCTTACCAGCCTTTCTCATCATTGTTGCGATAGCGTAATCATTGGACCGTAAACCGAGGAGGTAATTTGGAGAGCCAGGAGTGTTGCCTTCAAGTTTCAAAATAGACATAATATATACCACACCCTTTAGTTCATCGCTTATAGTATTCTTCCCACAGGTCCCAGAATCTATATTTTTTAGAGGCATACCTCTTATTTTTATCTAAATTAAACACTTTCAAAATTGAGGCCAACCATTCATTATGAGTAGGGAGAACCGGAGTTATCCATTTTACACAGATCACCTGAGGTTCCGTGACGGTTCCGTAACGATTTGAACCCGTGTTTTCAAGTTTGTCGGAAATACACAATATTGGTATCAGTGAACCGCAAATGATCCATTTAGCATACCCTGGTGTTTTCGCTACGCTACAAGCAAGAGCACTCCTTTTATTAACACATTTCTGATCTACCCACGGCATCCATCTTAGATCATGGCAGCCATTTTTGTGTTCCTTGCCCTCACATACGCAATAACCTCTGATCACTTCATTTCGATTAAGGACACGTAGCCTTAGCCGGAGATTCACCTCTTTCATGACACGTGCACCTTAAACCAGATCACGCTGTAGCTGCATGACTCAACAAAGGCTGCCTCCTCTGCCCGAGGCCAGTCTCACTAAACTGGTCTTCGTGTCCATTGTCCTGATCATGATTAGGTGGCCGAAGCCGGTAGCCTTGCCCATTTACAACCCACAAGCATCTCTTATCCCGCTTTCCTATCTTCCACACCTGGCTCCGTTCCTTTCTTTCTGAATCTTTATTAGGGGGAGGTAACGAAATTTACGATGAGGCGGTCCGGCTCTTGAATGCAATATTGACAAGGGATTGTGATGAACTAGTGGGAACCCCTCTTCGTAGATGTTTCGTATCAGATTTTATCAACGGTTCCTGTGTACGCCAAATATTTATTGTTCATGACACAAAGGTTTTGGGAATGTACCAGCATGTGAAGAATTCGCCTGAAGGCCAAAAACTAGTATATAAGGAGCAACCCACTTTGTACAATTTGAACAGGCTCCTAGATTCTGCCCGTGTGTAGTATCTGTGACTTCTGTGTCCCTGCAGTAATAAACCTTTGGTCTTTGACGCCACCATCGAGAAGCCCGTGTTTCTGTTCATTTGTGCACCAAGGCAGGTGGAACTCCGGGGTCTTTGGGTGTTGTTCCCTGACACCTCTGGACGGAACCAAAAAGTCCAGAACTCCACACCCTCCTTGCCAAGAGAATCAGAATGAAAAGTAAATTCTCTTGGGTTTTAGTAAGAGGCCTTCCCACATTTGTTCTTGAGATCCCAAAAATAACTAAGTCCATACTTACAGAGAGTTGTCTTCCGAATACCCCTTCTAAGGTAGTACCCACTTCATTCCAAAAGGCATCCAAGCTGGGACAACGCCAAAACATATGTAAATCATCAGCCCTCTGTAGACCGCACTTTGGGCAGTTCTTCACTGTGGCCCCGTTAAATTTGGATAATCTTTTCGGAGTCCAGTAGGCTCTGTGTACAGTGAGCAAATGGTTTCTTTTAAGAGCAGCAGATGTTACAATTGACCAGCACATGTTCATAGATACTTGCCATATGTTACTTGTATCCAGCGTTGGCGAATCTTTTCCCCAGATATCTTCTGGAATTCGGAAGTTTTCCTCTCCGGCCGAGATTAGGGCCCAGTACCAGTAGGAAGTTTCTTTCAAAAATGATTTAGACGTCCTCATCTTTGTCTCCAGGGTAGTATTACCTTTTCTAGTTTCTTTGAGAGACTTACTCCAACTCAGCAGTTGGTAGTATTTGAACTTAGAAAGAGTAGAGTTCGTGCGATGAGATAGTATATCCCAGTCAAGCAAATTATTCTGAAACAGGAGTTGACCCCATTCCATTATTCCTGCTGTTCTTAGTGATGTTGCTAAACTATCCTTGAGGCAGTCAGGTGTGGTATGAGAATCCCAGATCGGGGCCTTTTCACTATAAAAGGGGATATCCAACGTAGATCTGATACAGTACCATACTCTTGCGGCAGATTTCAGGACCTTTAGTTTAATTTTTTTTTAAACTTAGGATGGCCAAATTTGTATAGAAAGTCGCTGGTGTTGTTTGTTAATACACATAAGAATAGTGGGTAATTTTCATATGGACCCAGCAATACCCTACTACTTTTAAATTGGAAGGCTCTACAGTATTCTAATAGATCTGGGCTTGCTATTCCTCCTTGCTCTTTTGATCTTCTTAGTTTACGCCATGCAATTCTTGGTTTTTTAGATGACCATATGAAACTGGATAAGTCTCCCTGGATCTTTTTTATCTTATCTCTATTGAACTCAAGCGGGATAGCATTAAAAATGAAGGTGAATTTTGGCAAAATTGCCATTTTTATGATGTTCGATTTCCCCAGGAATGTTAAGGGCAGAGCTCTCCAGACATTCAATAATTTTTTTACTTCAACCTCTACCCTATGTAGATTTATTTGAGTAATTTTATCAATCTCCTTTACCAGATCAATACCCAGGTATCTTATTTTATCTTTACTAAAGGGGGATATGAAGTTTTCATTCCAGCTTATGGTTTCAGTTTTTGATTGATTTATCTGATAACCAGATATCCTCCCAAAGTTTAACAAGGTCTCTTCTGTTGTTTTAAGAGCCTCTTCTAGGTCTGAGGTAAAGATCATAAGGTCGTCCGCATATAATGCGACTTTCTTGT
This sequence comes from Lissotriton vulgaris, assembly GCF_964263255.1. NCBI lineage: Eukaryota > Metazoa > Chordata > Amphibia > Caudata > Salamandridae > Lissotriton > Lissotriton vulgaris. The sequence continues at coordinate 97,023,311 of NC_141695.1, forward strand.
GCCACCCTTGGTAAGAAAATGGGGAGATTGAAGGAAGATTCCTAAGATGTTCTGCGATCGGCTCAATATAAAAGTTAAAGAGTAGGGGGGAGAGGGGACAACCCTGGCGTGTACCTCTACCTATCAGGATGTTATTAGTTAGGTGGCCATTGATTAGTATTTTAGCTCTGGGCGAGTTGTAAATATTGCCTACTGCTTTTACGATGTTTTCCCCTAGATTGAATTTCTTTAACACTTCATTTAGATAGGACCAATTTACTCTATTGAATGCTTTAGCAGCGTCTATCGTAATTATTGATAGAGGGATTTTTTCTGCTATAGAGATATCAATTGCTGCGATCAGCTCATGAGTGAGGTCCTGTAAATGCCTTCCTGCCATGAAGCCTTTCTGATTAGAATTTATTAAGGTTCCCGCTATCTTCCCTAACCTTTTTGCCAGGATTTGAGTAAAAATCTTGTAATCGCAATTTAAGATGGATATTGGGCGGTAAGATTCGCATTGCTTTGGATTTTTACCTGGTTTCAGTATAATAGAAATGGTGGCGTCATTCCATGAATCCGGAATTTTAGCATGGTTTATGAAAATCTGGTTGACTAGTGTTGTTAAATGGGGAACCAGCGTATCTTTTAGCTTTAAATAGAATTCGTTGGGGAGGGCATCGGGACCTGGTGCTTTTCCTCTCTTTAGCTCTTTAATCGCTTGGGCAACTTCCTCTGATTTTATTTCACTATTTAAAGTTATTTTTTCCTCTAGGGTTAATACTGGAATATCTTGTGTTATTAGGAAGTTATGTATTTCTTCAATTTTTGGGTTGCAATCCTCAGCATAGAGTTTAGTAAAGAAGGCCGAGAATTCTTCTTTTATTATTTTCTCTTCAAACCCATTTTGAGAATTGTCTGTTGGGTGAATGTAATTTATTTTATTTCTAACTTGGTCTGATTTGAGCTTCCATGCGAGCATCTTTCCACAACCCTCTCCATACTCGTAGTTGGCAAGTTTACTACATTCCCATCTTTCCCGAATTTTCCCTTCCAATAGTGATGATAATTTTTCCTTCAGGTTGAGCCTTTCAATCATTAATTCTTGACATCTCGGGGAAGAAGTATCTAACAAGATCTGTCTGTCCAATATTTTTATGTTTTCTTCCATTTTCTGGATCTCTTTTTTTGCCTCTCTTGATTTATGTATAGCCAGGCTACAAATCTTACCCCTAATTACTGCCTTGTAAGCGTCCCAGATCATTTGGGGTGAAGCACTCCCATTATTATCATGAAAATACTGATCTGTCTCTTGTGTGAGTAAATCAATTACTGTATTATCCAGGAGGATCGAACGGTCTAAAGTCCATCTTGATATAGTTTTAACATCCTTTATTTTTAGTGTCATTTGGACGGCCGAGTGGTCTGAGAGATGAGCGGGAAGGCGGGTCAATTTATGAGTATTCTCTACAAGTCCCTGATCTATTAGGAAGTAATCGATTCTTGATTGTATTCTCAATTTTTTAATATTAAAAGTAAATCTATCCTGTTTGGAACCCTTTCCATCCCATACGTCAATGAGATTTAGATCTCTTTTATATATTGTCAGCCATTCTCTCATTTTGGGCAAGGTGTTCTGTTTCCCTTTTGGTATCCGATCTGTGTTTGGGTTTAAGATTATATTAAAATCACCGCCTAGGATCACAGGAAAATTTACCGAGATTAAGTGAAAGTATAAAGATTGTAATGGGGTGGGGTCGTCTATGTTAGGGCCATAATACCTGGCTAAAATAAAGGTATTGTTGAAAAAAGAAATCTTGGCCAGGGCCCATCTCCCCTTAGGGTCTATCTCGGAGGATAGTATTTTTGCCTTCAGGGATTTTTTTATAAGAATAACAACCCCTTTTGAGGCGTATTGTTGGTCAGTACAGACATAGTCTTCAACCCAATAAAGAGTTTTAATGATCTCTTCCCATTCTTTTTTCATTAAGTGGGTTTCTTGTAATATTAATATTTCGCTATCGGCAAGTTTTAAGTATTCAAAGATTTTCCTTCTTCTGCTCTCAACTCTTAAGTCGTTAACATTCCAGGTAATTATTTTAATATTCTTCAGATTTTTTTCCATCCCCCTCTGTGAGGTATATGGCGCTCTTTATTGATCATCTGGTTCCCGATTTTCTCCTCTAATTTGCGATGAGGACATTTTTTTGTTTTTTTCCCTAATTTGCTCCCAAACCCCCTGTGCTCCCCCCCCTCTCCTTCCTCCCCTCTAAAAATGGCTGAAAGCCACTTGTGTTCGTGAATATTTACAAGAAATGTAGAAAAGAAAAGAAAAAAGGAGGGACGGGGAGACACAAACCCTCCCTGGGAAAGCCTCCCTTTCCTTTGGGCCTTAATTATGGCCCTCTTTGAGCTCCGTGCCTAAAAAGAAAAAAGACTAGATAAGGATGCTAGTGTGAAAAGTAAGTCTTGATTCTAGAATCTAGATTTCATAGGATCTTCATGAATGTGATCTCCCACAGCAAGTGGATTTAGCTTTATGCCTAGGAGTGGGCTTGAGATTGAATTTGAATCTGGTCCCGCATTAGTGTTAACAAGTTATCAACCTCTAGAGGATCTTTTATATTATACATCTTGTTTCTCCACATGATTCTGAGTGAAGCCGGGAACTTCATTTGGACTGTAGCCCCAAGTGATTTTAATTTGGGCATTTTTTGACCCAACTCCCATTGCCTGTCTTGTGTCACCTTTGCAATGTCAGATCGGATTCTAAAAGACCAGTCATCTCTGTTAAATGTCCCTGTTTTTAAAGCCTCACTCAGAATCCTTTCTTTAATAGTATATGATTTAAAATTCACAAAGATCTTCCTAGGGTTCTTTCTTTCTTTAAGTTTCCCAAAAGGGTCACGGTGAACCCGCTGGATGTCATTTTCTAGGTCTGAAGATTTACACCATGGGAAATATTCCTCTAGTAGCGAGATGATAAATTTCTTTATATCTGACCCTTCTCTGCCTTCTGGCACATTAAGAAATCTCAAGTTTGATCTCCTAGACTGGTTTTCCAAGGCTTCCAATTTCTCCTCCATACTTTTGTCCTTTGCTCTTAATTCTCTTATATTTTTTTCTGATGCTTCCACCCTCTTTGTCAGACCCACGGCTACAGCTTCTACTGTAGAGACTCTCTCATTTAGTGCCAGTAACTTTGAGTCCAGAGATACAAACCTTTCATGAAGTTTGGTTTGATTATCTTCTGATATCCTAAATCTGGAAGTCATCTCTGTGAACATTTTTTCCATAAGGATCTCCATACTACTGCTGCTAGACTCACAGAGATTTTTAACGGGATTATCAGATTTGTCAGGGTTAGAGTTAGTGTTAAATATATCCTGAATGATGGCGTCAGGGGATACAGGTTTTGTAACGTTCCCTAGCTCTGGAGTAAACGGCATAGTGGAACAACCAGGGGCAGGTTCATTTCCAAGGGAGCCTTGAGGAGTAGTCATAGTATGAGACTGGTTCTGACTAGAAGTTTGATCCTGAGGTTGGGCTATCATCTGTGACTCCTCTAGATCCTGATTTTCCATCTCCTTCATTGAGAATTCAGACAAGAAGTTTCCCGGATCGCTTATATCCCCCATTAGTGGCTGAGGTAACATTGGTACCTCTGGTGAGGCCTCTGGTGAGGCGGACTTTTCCATTGCAGATATAGAATATATTCTATCTTGGGGTTTATCCTGCACTTTAAAATAAGACCTCAAAGAGGGTGTAATTTTTATTGCAGATTTTTTCCTTTTTTCCGCTAGTTCCTGCCTAACTTCCGATGTTCCTTTCTTATTTGTTGGTATCCCTTTATCTGATTTAGGGGCTTTACGCGAAACTCTCTTTGTAACTCGTGGTATAACCGTTTGTTTAAGAGCAGGGGGAGCTGATTTTTTAAGAAAAAGCCTATTCCTTAGGCAGTAGGAGGACTTCTCCTGTGGGCACAAATCAAGTTGAGGCTCAGTTTTAGTGTCCAAATCAGGAATATCAGAAACTAAGGTTTTAATTTTGTCTGTACCTGGGGGACTGTTGTTAGAAAAAACTCTTGTTTGTATAGCCTGTGTTGCTATCTCTGGGATTACTTGGGGTGTAGTGGCGCAGATTGTGCTTTCCTTCTGTCCCTCCACTTTTGCTCCAGCCAGTTTCCCTAAAGCGATGTATTGCAATTGAAATTGTAATTGTAACTGAAGTGATTGTAACAGAGTGTTACTCCCATAGGCTCCTGGTTGGAAAATCAGCAGGGGTAAGTCAGCCGGACCGGTTAATTTGTATCTTTTGTGTAATGCCCCCGAACTGAATTATCAGTTAAAGAACAGGAGCAGGTCTCAGAGCGAGTCTCAGAGTCAAAGTACTTCGTAGAACAAACTGCCCAGTTTCTAAACACTTTAACCGACCCCACCTTACCTCCGGCACAGAAGGAGAATCGGCTCACTGCTTTCCTGCTGATCCGACGAGCACGCAGGGCTACCTCCCACTTTCCAATGTCTGCGTTAGCGGAGGACTCTGAGTCGAGCTCCGCATCACTGATGGGAAGGCGCCTCTCACCGGTGCTCTCTGTCCCGATGGCAGAGGTTGAAGAGGAATCCTGAGCGCTAATGCTAACGCTGAGCGGGGTCAACATCTGACAGAGCGGCACAAACGGCGCACACGGCAGGTAGGAGCCGGGGTCACTTTTCTGTCTATATGCTCGATGTAACCACAGCCAAAAAAAAAAACAGAAGTCAAAAGGAGGAAAAAAAAAAAAAAAAAACTCCACCGCGTCCACCACGTCCACTAGAGACTGCCGGTACCCTCAATCCCTGCAAGCGACCTTCAAGGCACAAACAAGCCCCTGCATTTCAGTCCATCACGGTTACACAATTACACAGGTTCACTCAAGTATCGCATTGCATTTGCGGATTTCACAAAGCATCCTTCTGCACACAGAACCGCATACGGAGCTCAGGCTCCGGGAGCTCCCGACCGGTCTCAACAGCCGGCCGCCATCTTTCCCCCGTAAAAATACCCCTTTACCCAAAAACTTAAAACTGACCCTGAACCCTAAAAATACCCCTTTACCCAAAAACTTAAAACTGACCCTGAACCCTAAAAATACTCCTTTACCCAAAATTAATTAATATTACAATTAAATTACTTCCCACCCAATTCCCCTATAAACCCACAACCCGCTCTAGTAGTAAAACATATAATTTAGTTAAAAATATACATAAATTATCAATTAATTAATCAATTAATCAATTAAAATAAATCATTGCCAATTAATATTTAATTGCAAAATAAATTAATCATTAAAAAATAATTATTTAATTACAAATAAATTACTTCCCACCCTATTCCCCTAAAAACCCACAACCCGCTCTGGTAGTAAAACATATAATTTACTTTTATATATTTTTTATTTATAAAAACATATTAAACACATACTATAACAATTAATTTAAATACTTAACTAAAATTTCTAACACATATTAGTAAATCGAAATTACTTACATCGATATATATGCTATCGATATAAGTAATTTTGATATTACTTACCTTAGGGTCGATATTCTTGCCATCGATATTCTGGACATCGATATTCTGTCCCTTCGATATTAGCAACTCGATATAAGTGTAAGTCGAAATTAAAAATTCGATATTTTGACTGTGTACCAAGGGAAAGATGTGCACCTGTATGGCCGCTGATTGAGCACTGTGCCTGTATGAGTGCAGGGTGAGTGGTGTTCCTGTATGAGTGCAGGGTGAGTGGTGTTCCTGTATGAGTGCAGGGCGAGTGGTGTGCCTATATGAGTGCAGGTTGAGTGGTGTTCCTGTATGAGTGCAGGGTGATCAAGTGCGCCTGTATGAGTGAAGGGTTAGCAGTGTGCCTTCATGAGAGCAGCGTGCCTGTATGAGTGCGGGGTGACTGGTGTGCCTCTATGAGTGCAGGGTGAGCAGTGTGCCTGTATGAGAGCAATGTGCCTGTATAACTGCAGGGAGAGATGTGTGCCTGTATGGCCGCTGGTTGAGTACGGTGCCTGTATGAGTGCAGGGTTAGTGGTGTTCCTGTATGAGTGCAGGGTGAGTGGTGTTCCTGTATGAGTGCAGGGTGAGTGGTGTTCCTGTATGAGTGAAGGGTGAGCACTGTGCCTGTTTGAGAGCAGTGTGCCTGTATAAGTGCAGGGAGAGATGTGTGCCTGTATGGCCGCTGGTTGAGCACTGTGCCTGTATGAGTGCAGGGTGAGTGGTGTTCCTGTATGAGTGCAGGGTGAGTGGTGTTCCTGTATGCGTGCAGCGTGAGTGGTGTTCCTGGATGAGTGCAGGGTGAGTGGTGTTCCTGTATCAGTGAAGGGCGAGTGGTGTTCCTGTATGAGTGCAGGGCGAGTGGTGTTCCTGTATGAGTGCAGGGTGAGTGGTGTTCCTGTATGAGTGCAGGGTGAGTGGTGTTCCTGTATGAGTGCAGTGTGAGTGGTGTTCCTGTATGAGAGCAGGGTGAGTGGTGTTCCTGTATGAGTGCAGGGTGAGTGGTAGTCCTTTATGAGTGAAGGGTGAGCACTGTGCCTGTTTGAGAGCAGTGTGCCTGTATAAGTGCAGGGAGAGATATGTGCCTGTATGGCTGCTGGTTGAGCACTGTGCCTGTATGAGTGCAGGGTGAGTGGTGTTCCTTTATGAGTGCAGGGTGAGTGGTGTGCCTGTATGAGTGCAGGGCGAGTGGTGTTCCTGTATGAGTGCAGGGTGAGTGGTGTTCCTGTATGAGTGAAGGGTGAGCACTGTGCCTGTTTGAGAGCAGTGTGCCTGTATAAGTGCAGGGAGAGATGTGTGCCAGTATGGCTGCTGGTTGAGCACTGTGCCTGTATGACTGCAGGGTGAGTGGTGTTCCTGTATGAGTGCAGGGCGAGTGGTGTTCCTGTATGAGTGCAGGGTGAGTGGTGTTCCTGTATGAGTGAAGGGTGAGCACTGTGCCTGTTTGAGAGCAGTGTGCCTGTATAAGTGCAGGGAGAGATGTGTGCCTGTATGGCTGCTGGTTGAGCACTGTGCCTGTATGAGTGCAGGGTGAGTGGTGTTCCTGTATGCGTGCAGGGCGAGTGGTGTTCCTGTATGAGTGCAGGGTGAGTGGTGTTCCTGTATGAGTGAAGGGTGAGCACTGTGCCTGTTTGAGAGCAGTGTGCCTGTATAAGTGCAGGGAGAGATGTGTGCCTGTATGGCTGCTGGGTGAGCACTGTGCCTGTATGAGTGCAGGGTGAGTGGTGTTCCTGTATGAGTGCAGGGTGAGTGGTGTTCCTGTATGAGTGCATGGCAAGTGGTGTTCCTGTATGAGTGCAGGGTGAGTGGTGTGCCTGTATGAGTTCAGGGTGAGAGGTGTGCCTGTATGACTGAAGGGTGAGCACTGTACCTATATGAGTGCAGGGTGAGTGGTGTTCCTGTATGAGTGCAGGGTGAGTGGTGTTCCTGTATGAGTGCAGGGAGAGTGGTATTCCTGTAGGAGTGCAGGGTGAGTGGTGTTCCTGTATGAGTTCAGGGTGAGAGGTGTGCCTGTATGAGTGCAGGGTGAGCAGTTTGCCTGTATAAGTGCAGGGAGAGATGTGTGCCTGTATGAGTGCAGGTTGAGTGGTCCAAACAGAGAACTGCTCAGGTGGACATTTCTGACTTGGGTCTCTTAAGTTTGCAGACCTACATTATATTACCTGTAAAGCTGTTATCATCTGCACATTTGAACAGTGTAATTTTCAGATCCCACAGTATTACATACCGTGCATATACAAAGGGTCTGCATTGTATACTATAGGCATACCTCTGACACTGCATTTTACACAAGCCTATGATATACGTACATTTTGGAGACCTTATATATGCATATATTAAGAAGTTTCAGATGTCCATATTGGGCATATTACACGTCTGAATGATGTGCATAAATCAGTTACAGGTCGTGCATATGCCAGAGAGGTGCATATTGAGCATCTAGCAGAGTCCAATATATATACCTAATGTGATAGATGCCTTCATAGTGGGGTTGTACCACTGAGCTCTGCAGTGTCATAAATTCTTTGGCAACAAAATGTACATATATCAGTGGTTGAATTCTCCAAGTTCTTACTGTCTCACTGTCTTTTTTAAATAGTTTAGCATGTTATTTGAAAATTAAGCCTGGGGGACATAAAATGCAACAGAAGTAGAAGTAGTTATTTCAGCATAACTTTATAGTCAGGCCTTTCACAGTCAGAGAAGTTTATTATCTTCAGTTCCAAAAATCATAACATCCAGTCTCTTTTGCGGTTTTGCATTGAATGTATTAAAGATGTCCTTCACAGGGAGCTTGGAAAACCCACACGTGTTTCAAGTCAACCATTATATTACCAAGGTAGGAATTCAGACCAGGTATTACATCTGGCTTTCAGCAGTGCCAGTTGAGGATGTGGGTGGAGCCAATAGAGTAAGTGGGTGGAGCCAGCGAGGAAATGGGTGGAGCTGGGGGGAGTGGGTGTGGCCTCCAACAAAATTTGAGCACCGGCACTTAATATTTTACAAATTAAGCACTGCATGTGGAGCTGCTAAAATGCAGCTCCCCATGTGGAAAAGAAATTTGGTGTGCATTTTGAAAGAGAGAGCAACCTGCTCTCTTCAAAATCCAAACCAAGTTTGCTATGGCAGGTGGGAGCCCTGAGGCTCCTGTCCTGCCATAGCAAACTACAGTGTCCCAGGGGTGGGCACCCCAGGACACTGCAGGAGATCCCCAGGGCCATCAAGGGCTCCAGGAGGGGGGCCGCGCGGCCCCACTCCCAAAATTTTCAAAGCCCTGGGGGTGGTGGTCTCTGGGGCTTTGGGGTCCTTAACGGACCCCCCCAAGTTAAACTCTTAGTGCCCCGGGCGGTCCCTGGGGCGTGTGGGGGGCTTGAGCCCCCCCACCCAATTTTATTAAAAAACACAAGCCCCCGTTGGATGGCGGTCCGTGGGGATGCAAGGGGCCGTGAGCCCCCGGCAAATCTTTTCTTAAAGCCTGGGGGTGGCGGTCCCTGGGACTTGGGGGGGGGGGATTTTGAGCCCCACACCCATATATTAATAAGCCCCAGGGGGTGGCGGTCCCCAGGGCTGGGGGGAGCCCTCTTAGGATATCTTGACCTTTGTTCAAAAAACAGGGACAAAAGTTTCAAATTAAGGAAATCGTCAGGACACTGGGATGCTCCTTTGAAAACCGGGACTGGCCGGGGAAATCCGAGGAGTCTGGTCACCCTATCCTATGTTATACGTCATCTGCATGCTCCGGGGCTGAGGAAAACGCTATATCCACAAGCAATAATGTAGAGAGGCATAAAACAGCATGTCAGAAATTGGTGCGAAGTTGTAGGTTGTGCCACAAGGCAGGAGTGAAACAGTTCTCTGCATCAAACTCTGCACAATGGGTCCAACGGGGAGAAGGGAGGGTGCGGTCGAAGCTGCTCGGATTATTTAGCAGCAACCAATGGGAGGCAGCCGGCTGCCTGCCAATGCAAACTTCCGCACTCAAGGTGCAACGTCGAAGTGCTGGTTTAAGCAGCGTTAGGAGGAGCCGTGTTCGCCTTTAGGCGCTGCGCCGAGAGCCGTAGTAAGTGTGAAAGGCACCGTCGCGCACCCTGGTCGTGTAACCGTGGTGTGGGGAGGAGGCACCGAGAAGGGAAAGGACATGGCCGGGGCCGGCAGGCGCCTCTTCAGGCTCCTTGAAGACTTCTTGGCTGAGATGAAGGAGTGTGTGCAGAGAGCCCAGCGCCGCTCCATGCGCCCGGAGGAGCCCTCGGAGACAGAAGCAGCCCCTCTCCTGGGCCAGGGCGGGGGCACCTCGGGGCAGGGCGACGCGTCCGTGGCCTTGCAGAGTCTCTTAAGAGACCTTGCAAAGACCCTGAACGAGGCGCTAAAATGTGTCGAGGAATCTCGCAGCACACTCTTTGAGCAGCAGAAGGGGCACTTGGAGGCGTGTGAGGTCGTCGGGGTCCTTCTGGGAGATCTGTCCGAGCTCTCGAAGGATGCAAGGGAAGCCTTCGGAGACTACCACGAGACCCTGAGACAGGAAGAAGAGACCGCGAGGCTGAGAGGAGACCCCTGGGGGCGGGGAGGAGAACCCTCTGAGACTGCCCGTCAGCTCTTGGCAAAAGTTGAAGAGCTCTTTATGGCAGCAGAGCTGTATCTCCAGATACAGGACCCCGCGGGGCAGGGAGACGAGTCTGAGGCCTCCGAGTCCCTCTGCACACACCTGAGGCTGCTCCTGAGGGAAGCGCAAGAGGGACTCCCGAAACCTCACAACCAAACTGTGGATCAGACAAACCTCCCGAGGGCGACCAGGGATTTCCTGGAAGCCCTTACGAAGCACCTGAAGAAGGCGGCGGCCGTCCTGACCTCTTACTCTTTAAAGAAGGGGCAGGACCCACGGTCCAGTAAGTGCCTGCCCCCCCCCCCCCCCCCTAGAATCGACACCGTCCCCTGCAGCAGTAAGGGTTGGATCCCAGGAGGGGCTGTGGGAGAGGGGGAAGGGGGGCTGTGGTAGGGGGGCTGTGGTGGAGGGGCTGTGGTGGAGGAGGGGGGGAGGCGATGCGATCGTATGGGGCTGTCAGTATTTTTATTTATTTGTGCGATTTTATATAGCACAAACTTTACCCGAAGGTGTCAGAGCGCTTTACATAAGAACCAGTTGAAAACATAAGGACTTAGGATTACATGCGTTACATAAAGGATACAAACAAAAAAAAATTGCAAATGTACAAGAGGTAAAGTCACACAAGGAGGAGATACAAATGGAAATACTCTAAGAGTCACATAGGAATGGTAGAGAGCACAGCGGACTACTGCATATTCTAGTGATTAGAGTTATCTCTATATACATAGGGAGGGGATATGACTGGATATACTCTAAGAGTCACATAGGAATGATAGATAGTACAAATTTCTACTACGTATACTAGTGATTAGAGTTATCTCTATATACATAGGGAAGGGATATGAATGGATATACTCTAAGTCACATAGGAGACTAGTCGTTAGAGTTATCTCTATATACATAGGGAAGGGATATGACTAGATATACTCTAAGGGTCACATAGGAATGGTAGATGGTACAAAGGTCTACTGCATATACTAGTGATTAGAGTTATTTCTATATACAAAAAAGCAGAGTTCCATAAGTGTGGATGCAGTCACAGCACAAAGGGAAGGTGGGAGGGATGCAAGGGTATGGAGAGAAGTCAAAGCAGTAAAGGGAAGAAGCATTTGAGGATCATCAACGGAGAAAAGGGTTAAAGTACGAGGGAATGGATGGAGGGTCAGAGTCCAGAGAAAACTGTCCGAAATCAGCAGCAAAATGGCGGCCAGGACAGAACAAAAAGTAAAGAAGTCCAGGAGAGAAGGTGGGAGCCCAGGTGGAATATGAGCTGGAGGCCAGCCGCAGGCGCGTCACCATCTTGGAGAACTTGCGGTCAGCCGGCTCGGTGGGGGTGAGGGTGCGCAAGGTGGTGAAGGCCTTGTTGACGCTGTTGGTGCGGTCACGCGTTGGCCGTGTGGCGCTGGCACGGAAGCCGGTGGGTTGTGTGTGGATTCCACCGCCCTGGAAGATGTGTGGGAATCGGCGGCGGTCCAGCAGGGGGGCAAGCAGGGTGGACTCCGGGAGCAATGCAGCCTTGCACGGCACATTCACAACACTGGTGCCATGCGGGGGGGCGAGGGGTGAGTGATCCGGAGATCCGGCCCATGCTGCAGGACCGCAGGGCATTCCAGTAATGGCAGTGGCCCCAAACCGTAGCAAGTCTGGATGCAGGCCAGAAAATCCGAGAGAGGGCCGCCGGATTAACAGGAGGCCGGATAGAGGTTAGGGCGAGCCAGTGGAAGCGGCGATCGCCATCTGAAGGTCGCCGCCGGGTGCCATCTTGGAGTCAGGCAGGCGCTGGGAGGATTCCCTCAGTGGGGGTCGCCACCAAAGTGAAGCTGGATAATATTATGTCCCGTCAGCTGCTGCGAGAATCGGCGAAAGTCTCGGCAGGCCGGGGGAGCGCAAGTCGCAATCCTACCTCCCAGTGGCGGCCGCCGTCGGTGGAGTCCACGGCGAGGTGCCGCCCGCCATTTTGAGCGCCACCGCCCTCTCTTTGCCTCAGGGAGATCGAACTGGTCCGCCAACTCAGGAGCGATCACTGTTGCTCCGCAAATGCCTCACTCGCTCCGCTTCAGGTGGGGAAAATGAGCGATCAAAAAGAAGGGCTGAAGCAGCCTAGAGCCGGGTTAAAGCAGCTCGTGGACCGGGAGCCGAGACGATCCACGTCCGCTCGGCTCCCGGCTCCTCCTTCCTGCGTGGGGCTGGGTCGCCTGGAGTGACACAGGCAGTCAGCAGGTGTGGTCAGCGGTCACTGGGAGTTACAGGCACAGTCAGTCAGGGGCAGGGTCGGATTGGGATCACAATTTGGCCCGGGCACTGACGAAAAAATTGGCCCACATTCAAGGGGCGTGGGCCAAAATTAAGGGGCGTGGCCAACAATCAAGGGGCGTGCCCTTTCATGGAACACCATTTGGTTACTCTTTGAGGTCTAATTTGTAGAGAAATATTTAGTAAATTACTCCTTTTAAAGCTTACAGAGCAGGTAACATTGGTAAAGACTAGGAGCACTGCAGTTCTGATAACTGAATACTTACTTGCAGTCTTAACGACCTGCACAATGCTGTTAGATACTCTTTCCCAAACAGCTATGTCCTAGACTCTAATCATCACATGAATAGGAAATCAGGCACAAAGTGAAGGAGAAAGGGTAAGACTGGAATCTCTGGGAATAGAACATGTAATAACAAAAGTAAGAATTTACAAACGCGGAAAAGGCAGTCTGGGGTGTAAAGAATGCTGGAAAATGTATCTGTACAATCTAGTCATAAATGTATTTCACAACCAGCAGGTGATGTCCTTATACAAAAAACACAGTTCTATTTATGAGTACCAATTACAGTACACATGATCCGATTTTTTTATTGAGGGCCTGGGCGATGAAGTGATCTGCCCAGAATCACAGGTTGTTGAGCAGACGCTGGGACTCAAACTTGAATCCCGATCTCTGCAACTCTGGCGTCAGGCCACATATGCCTATGCACAGACCAGAGACATTTTAAGGCATGGGCAATGTGGGCTCTGGCCCAGGGCCCCAGCCTTTCAGGGAGCCCCCTGATAGAGCCAGATCTGTTCTGCAGAGAATCTTGCCCTAATGACCATGCATACTCCTTAAACAGATTGTTTTAAATGCAATTGTTTCAAACTTATTTTTAATATGGGCAACGAGTAAGAACCTATCACAGAGATTTTGCAGAAAAATGTGTTTATGTTTCATGCAACATCCATAAAAAAAGTCTTTGAGATCAAACAAGCCATCACATATGAGAAATGGGAGGATGTCACTGAGATTATTTTCAGTAATTTTAGTGAGCTTCTACTGTGTTGTAATATTAAAAACACATGTCAATGTCCTTGAATATTAGATGTAAATACATTAAGAATTTGGACAAGTATGGTAGTGCTCTGTCCAGTGACCAGCTGAAAGAGGGCATCAAAGAGCAGAAATTGGATTATAAATTCAAATCTGTTCCGAACAGGGGCCCAAAAATATGTTTGGCCCAGGGCCCCCAAAATCTTTAAGATGTTTGGCACAGACAAGGAATGAAAGTGAGAGGATACTCTTCTTGCACAGGGCACAGGGCCAAGGTGACAATGGCCTACATGCTGAGCAACTAAAAAAACAGCAAGGCCCCTTTCTGTCAGAAATTTTTCTGCGAAGGAGCACCTAATAAGCAGGGAGCCCCTGCTATTACTAACCTACTCCGCCCTCCCCAGACCTTCAGCTCAGGAACACATGAACAGCAGTAAGGACCCTGCAATTAGTAAATTACTCAGCCCTCCCCATCCCTCCAGGCCTCAGGGCAATGTCCTGGCAGGGGAGCACAATACACAGCTGCTGGGTCCTCCACGTTAGCCAGGGGGAGGCTGAGGTGAAGATGGTGCAAGTTACAAACATCACCTGGCCCCCACAGCGAGACCCATTGTTCCTCCCCCACTATGCCCTGAATGTGAAGGGCTGTGGGCGAGGTGTTAAAACTAACACTGTTTCTGGGCTGCGTGAGACCCAGGGGGGCCCGAGGTGAAAATAGCTCAAAGGCCTGAGCAACACCTGCCCCCCTGGGAGGCCGATTCTTGTATACAATCACCCCTCGCCAGCCCACCATCAGCATGATTGCTTGGCAGGGCAGGGGGTCAAGGAGAGGCCACAGCGGATAATCGCTGGCGCACAGTGAAGCTGCATTAATTTCTCTGTCTCTGTCTCCATGCCCTCTGTGGGCCGTTTTTTTTCTCTCCTTTCCATGTCCACAGTGAGCACGGAGACAGAGACAGAGAAATGAATGCAGCTTCACTGTGTGGCTGAGAAAGGGGAGAAAAAAAACCGGCCCACAGAGGGCACGGAGACACCGGCTCTTCGGCCCATGCCCGAATGCCCGCATTGCCAATCCTCCCCTGGTCAGGGGTGCACTCCCCGAGTAAGTGCAGAGCAAGTCCGACTTTCTCCGGCACTATTTTACACTTTCACATGTAGCCCAAGTTACACTATTTTAGAAGTGTGATTTTATCAAAAACAGACCTTTCGTTACATTTAGGATGAAAATATTTGAACTGTGGCAATTTGATCATCATTCAATCAGCATTTGTATGCCGCAGCACTGTTACACCTAGAGGTATTTGGGCGTTGAGGGTGCAGTGTCTCTGTTGAAAAGCCAGGCTGTGAGTTTCTTTCTGAAGTCCGCAGCGAGGGTGCTGTTCAGAGGCAGAGAGGCAAGTCATTTCACGTCTTGGCAGCGATGTATTTTATTTTTTATTTTGAAGGTTTTATATAGCTCGAACAAGACTCTTGTGAGCATCAGAGCGCTTTTAAAGGTCATAAATTGAAGGCAAGAGATAGTATACAAAGAACATCAATAAAGAAAACAAATACATACAACTAATATATATATATGTAGCTCAAGTGAATTTAGCCATGAGGATAGCTTTCACTTCTCTTTTGAAGGAGGCAGTGGAAAGGATCATTCTTGTTTCACTTGGTAAGGCGTTCCATATCCTAGGAGCCATAACAGAAAAGGACCGGTTATATTTTTTTTCTTGGCGAATCGTTGCGGTTGTAGGAGAAGAGTCTTGGCACTCCTAGAGGCTCTGCTGCCCGCTGAGAGCACCCGTTTCAGAGCTATGTATTGTGGAGCGTTGTAGTAGAGGGCCTTGTGTGTCATACAAGTGATTTTTAGCTGAATTCTGGCTTCTAATGGTAGCCAATTGAGGGCTCTCAGGTCTAGGGAAATGTGAGCGTTTCTCTTGGAACCTGTGATGAGTCTTGCCGCAGAGTTGATCGTAACTCTTAGCGGGGCTGTCGATGACCTTGGGAGGCAGCATAGTGTTACTGCTCCATATTCCACACAGGGAATTACTAGGGCTTGAACTGCTAGTTTGAAATCGTGTGCGGGCTGAAAGTGTTTCAGTTTTCGTAAGGGTCTTAAGGTGGAAGTTGGCTCCTTTTGTTGAGGTGCTAATGTGTTTCTGCATCTTTAAGTTACTGTCAAGTGTTACCCCAAGAGATTTTGCTGAGTTTACTATGAGTGGTTGTCCATTGAGAGAGCTGTTAGGTGCTTCATCCAGTCCAGGATAGTATGAGTTTTGTTCGGGGGGGGGAGGCGATTAAAAGGTATTCCGTTTTGAGGGAGTTAAGTTTCAGATGGTTTTCGGCCAGCCACATTTGGGTGTTTTGAAGTGTGGTGTTGAGCGATTTGATGTCCTCTAGTGAGTGTATCTTTATGTAAATTTGGGTGTCGTCTGTATACACGTAGAAGTGTATCTTGGTGAGGTTGAGAAGATCAGTAAGAGGTTCCATGAACAGGTTGAACAAGGTGAGTGAGAGGGAGGAGCCATGTCGGGCTCCTAATGTGACTGGCATGGGGTTGGACAGGGATTGGTTGACCTTGAATCTTTGGGATCTATTATGGAGGAAATAGGCGAACCAGTTAAAAACATTTCCAGACATTCCCATTCTGTGTTTCAGGAGGCCAAGCAAGTTGTCATGTTTGACGGTGTCAAAAGCTGATGACAGGTCGAGTAGGATTAGTAGACATGCTTCATTTTGGTCTAGGATTTGAGAGCGTCTTCTAATACATGTGTCATAGCTGATTCGGTGCTGTGACCCGCTCTAAATCCTGATTGAAATTGGTTCAATAAGTTGAATCGATCAATGTGACTATTCAGCTGCATGTTAACGCATTTTTCCAGGAGTTTGGCTAACATAGTGATGTTAGATATTGGACAATAGATATTTGGGTCCGAGGGGTCTGCCGTGGTTTTCTTTAGGACAGGTGAGGCCTGTCCAGTTTTTAAGATGTCTCGAATGGAGCATTGGTGGAGGGATGTGTTGATGATGGTTCAGCTGGGAAGTAAGAGAGGAATGAAGTCTTTTTCGGTAGTTTGTAGGGAGTGGGTCAGTACAACGATTGGAGGGCTTCAACGTGTTTAGTGTCTTTAATATGGAGACTTCACCGTAAGTGTCGAAATGGGACCAATTTGCTTTGTTTTTTAGTTTAAATAATGGGAGGTCATTAGCTGGGGCACCAGTCAGGGGCAGTGATGGGCTCTTTTTCAAGTCTGATAAGGATATTAGGTCCTTGAATAGATCAGATTTAATGGATTCTGTTTTGGAAGTGAAAAAGGAGGCAAATTCATCTCAGTTGGATAGAGGAAGTGGGCTGGCATTGAGGAACATTAGGTAGGCTCTTAGTTTGGGCTTTGATAAGGTCAAATAATTTTTTGGGACGGTTCTTGGCTATTTCTAGTTTAGACCTGAAGAAATCGGTTTTGGATTTTCTGATCCTACTAAAATAAGTGTTTCTGGATGATCTTAGAAGTTTGAGGAGGTCAGTTGAGGCAGTGTATCTCCAGCGTCGTTCTATTACTCTAAGCGAGCGTCTGTCCTCATTTAGTCTCCCATCATATCATGGTTTTTAGTCTTTTGAGGATGTTCTTTTCAGTTGTAATGGGGCCATTTTGTCTAGAAGGTTGTTCATGGAGTGGAAGTAGTGATTTGTCAGCCCCTGCACATCAGTTAGGTCTTCCGGGGGATGAAGAGGGTTTGAGTTAGCTAAGGCTGTACGGTCAGATCCAATGTTTTTCAGGTTTCTCTTCCAGCTCTTTGTTCTAAGAGGTTGTGCAGAGAGTTGTGTAAAGGTTTCCAGGACTTGGAAAGTGATGTTATGATGGTCAGACGAGTCGCAAGGGAGAATCGAGTCCAGCTGTGTGGAGTCTGCTTTGGAGATAACTAGGTTGAGAGTTGCACCCTTGTCGTGTTTAGGGCTGTTGCATATTTGGTTGAGGTCTGTGAGGAAGGCTTTGAGGCTGTTTACCCCAGGGTCATTCAAGTCATCCCAATGAAGTTTGAAGTTCGCTAAGAAAATTTGCATGATATGTTGGTTGTCTTTTGACGCTAGAATGTCCATGAAGTGTTCTATGAAAGTTATCGGATGGTAGAAGGTGTGTGAAGAGCAAATTTGTTTGTTGTTGTTGGTGATGTTTAGGCATAGGTATTTGCAAGAAGATATAGCAGGAGCAATGGAGTTGGTCACTGTTAGGCTGATCTGGTGTATGCAGGCTATCCCACCGCCAGGCCTGTCAGTTCTGTCAAGTCTGGTGATGTCATAGTTAGGGGGTAACAAGATGTCCACGATGGGAGTATATGTTTCATTTAGCCAGGTTTCTGTCAGGGTCATAATGTCCGGTTCATTCAAGATAAGTAGGTCAGCAATATCAGCTGCATGTCTGGCGTCTGACCTGCAGTTTAGGAGTATACATCTTAGACGTGGTTGGGTGATAACTGTGGTGGGTTCGATTGTGATGGGGATTCTAGTGAGGTTATTTTCAACAATGACTCTGGAATTGAGTCTGGTGCTCTGTGAGTGTTGATCGGAATAGAATGAATACGGGAGTCTGATTGAGGGCTATCTGGAAGTTCTGTGTTTTGAGGAGGGTAGGGTAACTCATAAGATCGTAGGAGGGCCCCTAGATCTAAGTCAGTTAGAAGGTTTAACCCCCTGATAGGGCGGGATATGGATGTAGGAGAAGAAGTGGCCTCCAGGGTCAGGTTGGTAATGTGGGCACACAGGGAAATGGCCGAAGGGCCGGTATCCGAGTTGCTGCGGGTTGCTTTTTTTGGCAGCCTGGGGACTGTCTGTGCTTGTAGGATCACACCGCAAAAACAACAGTTGAGGGACAGAATGCAGAACAATGTCATACATTCACCCCAGTACAGATATCTGGGCCTAAATCCATCTTTTTTTTGCTCACCATGCCATTCCAGTTTGAACCCAGCCATATGCAAATCAGTCTTGACCTTGTGTCCCATGGGAACAGTCCAGCTCGAACTGCCAAGACAGGTTCTCCCTGGACTGGAAACAAGCATCCTTGGACCGGTTTTGGGCTTTCAGCCCTCACCAGTCAGGATAGCTTGATTCCAGTGGCATGGAGAGCAGGGGACTCACATCTGAGCATACCCATCCCACTTGGGGTGACAAATGCAAAAACAACAGTTGATGGACAGAATGCAGAACAATGTCATACATTCACCCCAAGACGGTATGCTCAGACGCGAGTCCCGTGCTCTCCACATCACTGGAGTCAAGCTATCCTGGCTGATGACGGCTGATAGCCAGAAACCGGTCCTAGGATGCTTGATTCCAGTCCAGGGAAGACATGGCTTGGAAGTTCAGACTGGACTGTTCCCTTGAGGCACAGGGTCAAGGCTGATTTGCATATGGGCATGTCTGAACTGGGGTGGTGTGGTGAGCGAAAAAACAATGGATTTAGGCCCAGATCTCTGTACTGGGGTGAATGTATGACATTGTTCTGCATTCTGTCCATCAATTGTTGTTTAGGTCGAGCCTGGCATTAGCAGTTCGTAGCACTGCTGTCGCCAGCGAGCTCTATTGTTAGGGAATTGCTTTGTAAGTGGGACAGGAGATGGGCACGAGCTTTCGGCGATATCAGCAGGTGGACGTGCACGTACAGCCAAGCGCCGTGCACATCTCCTGCCCCGCTTCCGAGGCAAGTCAGCCTCTTACAGTAGCATTATTTTAACTAACACACACACACATGCACACACACACATGCACACTAACACACAGGCCCACATGCACATACACACACACATGCGCGCGCGCGCACACACACACACACACACCCCCCAGCCAGTGCACGCAACTTACCGGCTCGGTCCTTGCCCATCTCTTTGCTTGCCGTGGGGCTCTCCTCACCACTCAGGAGCCCTGTATTGCCTCTGGTACCATGCAGTCTTCGCCCGGTCCCTCTGATGGGGCCAGGGACTTCAGCATTGAGCCTGCAGGGTTCCGGACGTTCTCCCGGCGGTTCCTTCCTGTTTTTTTTGCGGGCCCCACCCACGTCCAAATGAAGGCTGCCTAACTTCCATGATGTTGCCTCAGTTCTTCAGGTCAGTATGATCAGCATATGTAATTTTGTTTCTATTGCCTGCTATTTTTGCTCGTTCTTAGATGTGGCTGTTCCTTCCTTCCAATCGGCATTTATAATTCCATTTCGATTCACCATTGTGTATTTAATTTTCGCCATTCCAATTTACAGTTTTTGTTGGCAAGCTATTGTTTATTTGATTTTATTGGTTCTGAGTGTTACTTTTTTGTAGCCACGGGAGAGCCAATACCGAGACTCAAACCCGGTTCTGAGTCCCAAAGTCGGCAGCTCTGTAGGTTACTCCACGTCCTCTCATGTTGCTATCCCCTTCTCTTCTCGGAGCAGTGGACTACCATTCTCTGGACTGTGTGGTGCCCACATCAACATCATGCTCCAACGTGTTGTTTAGGAGTGCTATGCTTTGTCCCCTCGTGTGCAGTGGTTTTACAGGTCAACAGTGCAGGGTGGTGCCACCGGGAAGTGAGAAGTGTGCACTTTTCATGCTTAAACATGTATTTTGGGCTGCCTAGCTCAGCCTGGTGTAAAGTAGTGTGCTGTGTGGTGACCCATGCCATGCTCCCTGTGGTGTGCTTCGCACTCGTCTCTTGAGGAGCCCAAAATGCATTGCTTGTTGTTATAAGGCGGCTCCTGGGTGGGGCAGAGGGGAGCAAGCTATTCTGGGTGTGGTATGTTTACATTAGGCAATTTCTGGAATTGTATTGTTTTCTGTTGAATTTATACTGGTGTGTTTTAGCCCTAGCAAGAGCTAAAGCGTTTCCTTTGTGTGCTATCGATAATAAGCCCAACAAAAATGGAAAAACAGAGAAGAATATACCCACAGTATAAACATTTGTATTGTTGTTGCTTCCCCTGTAGTCACTTTTCACACCCTTTGCCCCTCACCCAGCATTGCTTGTTGGTTCTATGTTTATTCCTCTCTGCAAGCTCTGGGTCGTGTGCTGATCGAATTGGCCACCATGTGTGTCACTCTGCAGGAGTTTGTCACCACCTTTTTTATGCAAAATAACAGAAGTAGCACCTCTGGATGAGGTATGCGGGATGTAGGCGTACTGCGAGGAATACGGTCCTTGCAGATATTTTCCAGAGGCCTGGTATAATCTGATTTGAAGAACAGGCAGCAACTAAAAGCATGTGCAGTTTCCGCTCTTTAATTCATTTCTATAGCACCAGTCTGTGAATACTTCGTACTGCAAGACACACCACAGATTGGGATTACATTAGAAAGAACATCGTTTTTTCTGCCTTTAGGTAAGAAGGCTGATGTTTTATTATAGTACAGACTTTTTTTAAACGTGAATATAAATAATACTATATCATGAACTTCTCCCAGCAATAGCATCGTAGTTAGTGAAACGCTATTAGATTTCCCACTGCTTGTTTTTTCCAAACTGTAATGTTTGTATTACGCTGTGTGCACTAGGACGCCCTCGGCTGAGGAGGCGGGCTGATGGAGGGACAGGGGAAGAGAAGGGGCATGCCCGGAAAGAGTTAGTTAGAGTCGGGGATTAAGATAAGGCAGACGTGTTCTAATAAACAGAGAGTAACCCACTCACCTGAGTCTGTGTCCTCTGTGGCTAGGACACTACAGCTGGCGACGAGGGTGACTGCGACTCATGCGGCGTGGATATCTACCCCTGTGAGCGCTGGAAGCACTGCGCGAGTGCGTGGAGTGCCCAGCACCGTTCTGCGTGGCGCGGTTCGGGAGCCTACCCCGACCGCGTTCCTTGTGGAGCATCGCCTTCGGGTTGCCGACCCCGGTCGCATCTGGTCCACTGTTGGAGTGTGGGGTATTGTGAGCCCCCGCCCCCGACGTTGGAGCGGCGAAAGATGAGTGTGGGGCGTTTGTAAACCTCTCCACCCCCGGACGCAAAGCACTGCAGAGGTCCCGTGTTGCTGCACGCCCGAGAGCGAGCTGGGAGCCCACCCCAGTCGCGCGCTACCAGGCTCGCTACCTGTGGGTGAGTGTCCTCTTCTTGTCCTTCGGTTGCTGGGGAGGTCCGACTGCTGGAGGAGCTGCTGCCGGTGTGAATGAGGCCAAATCTCGTGGGGCGCGAGAGTTCGTAACGGCCATCTTTGAGTCAGGCGCCTGCTCCAATCTCTTGCGAGGAAGTCCCGGCGGCCATTTTGAAGTCAGGCGGAGTGCCTAACAAAGCATCAAACCTTGGTAAATGCAATAGAAAAGTCTGTATTGCATCAAGCATTGTCAAATTCAACTGTAACTTCAGCAAATAATCAAGCATTGGTAAATTCAAGTGAGAAATCAGAAAAATCATCAAGCATTGGCAAATGCAACTGGAAAATAGGAAAATCATCAAACATTGGCGAATTCAATTTGGAAAACCTGAAATCCATCAAGCACTGATACATTCAACCACAAAGCTGGAAATTCATCATGCACTGGTAAAAGCAAACCGAGAAGCTTTCAAATGCAGCTGGGGTGTGTTCTCGTGTACGTTGGTTGAATCAAGCCCTCACAAGCTCAAGTCAAACATGTCCAGTGGAGGTTTGGAGTGTGCTTGTCCGACGCAACAGAGGGAACTGTCATCTCGGTCAATAGACAGGTGTGATAGACGACTGCCTCATCACCATGTCTAACACACCACTTCCTCAAGCGGGCCCGACGCAAGCCTATGCTGGACAGATGGGGGTGCTTGGAGTGTCGTTTTTGTGTCCACCTGAACCTTTAGTCCTTGAAACAGGAGGGGGTATGGGTCTTCATTGGAAGGAGTAGCTTGAAGATTTCGAAGACTTCATGAAGGGTTCGCACATGATCGAAGCCGGTCAACAGCTGATAGCACTGCGGAATCTAATTGGAAAAGATGTCGGCCAAATCATAAAGGTATTACCTGCAGTCGAAGCAGCATCTTACACTGATGTGTGTGAAGCACTGAACCGGAAATTTTTGCACAAAAGGAACATTGACTGAGAGATACACGTTTAACCTAGCTGCTCAAGAAAAAGAAGAGCCCATGTGCGCTTACATCATACGTCTCAGACGATTGGCACTGTATTGCGAGTTTGATTCTTTTTCGACTGAGGATGCCCTTCGTCTGAGAGTCATCGAAGGCTGTCAGTCTGAATCACTGTGGCGGAAGCTGCTGAACAAAAGCTACTTGCTGGACCAAATTGAGGAGATGACACGGGTGCATGATCAGGCTGAAGAACATGCCAAGAAGATGGAAGCCGGGAGAATTGAAAAGCGTGAACAAGCGTTTAGGCTTCAATCTCACAACACACTCAGTTATTCTCCGGCGAAACTGAGGTCATCCCGGTCCAAACTGCTACAGGAACCCGGGAACCGAAGACATCGCAGCTCCAGTCGAAACAACAGACGGCATGAACACCATCTCAAATGCTACCGCTGTGGCTATGACACACAGAAGGATTCCCCGCCATGTCTTCTGAGTCTTCCGACTGCTGAACGACTGAGATTGGTGGACATCTTGTACAAGGTAGACGACGAACTTGATGTGGTTCAGAAATTTCCAAAGCTATTTGCTGGCCTGGGAAAGATGGCTCACTGTCAGATTCGATTACACATTAACGAACAAATAACTCCAGTAGTCCAACATCACAGGCGGATCCCTTTTTATCTCCAACAAGCAGTCGAACAGGAACTACAGGATCTGCTCCAAACTAACATCATTGAAAGATGGACCTACACCCTGGGTTTCTCCTGTAGTAGTCGTGCCGAAGAAGGGTGAACCGGACAAAGTCCGTCTGTGTGTTGATATGAGGGCGCCCAACACCGCCATTGAAAGGGAAAGACACCCCGGGCCACATATCAGTGACATGATTGCATCACTTAACGGAGCAAAGATATTCTCCAAACTGGATCTTAACAAAGGTTACCACCAACTTGAGTCGCACGAGCAGTCACGTTACATTACGACTTTCTCAACGCATATTGGTCTCTTCAGGTACAAGAGACTCAGCTTTGGCGTGTCTTCTGCCGCTGAAATGTTTCAGGAAGCTATTCGGAAAACAATTCATCACATCCCTAACGCCCTAAATTACAGTGATGATATCCTGGTTTACGGGTCCACGACACAAAAACACGACACCGCCCTGGAACGAGTCTGTCATGCATTGATGGAACCCAACCTCACATTAAATAAAGCAAAGTGTGAGTTCCATAAGTCCACGTTGAAGTTCTTTGGCCATATTTTATCACAGGCGGGGATGAGACCGGATCCAGACAAGGTGGCTGCTTTGAATGTTACTCCCAGCCCTCGTGATGCCGGAGATGTTCGCTCCTTTCTAAGGATGGCCAGTGTTAGATCTGGCACCTTGGCGTTAGTCTCCCTTCCACTTTTTGCTGATGTGCCTCAGATGTTTTGCTGGTGTTAGCTGCTCAGGGCACTGCGCCACAGCCAATCCATGCCGCAGTGCAAGTGCTCCCAATGTAAAGAGTACCTATAATTGACTTCCATGATTGGCTCATTTGATTTACTGTCAGTCCCCAGTAAAGTGCACCAGGAGTACCAGGGCTTGTAAATACAAACACTGCTAGTGGGCCTGCAGCGCTGGTTGCGCCACCCACAGAAGCAGCCTTTTCAAATGTGTCTAAGGTCTGCCATTGGAGAACCTGCGTGCTGTCTGATACTGTCATGCTGGCTGGGAAAGTGCACACACTTGCCAGCCTCTAAACCTTCCCTTTACTTCATGTGAGTCACCCCTATGGTAGGCCCTAGGGCAGGGTACATTGTAAGCATAAGGTAGGACAAGCCCTGATGTGTGTGGTATGTCCTAATAGTGAATTACAGCCATTTTTGTTTTTCACTATTGTAAGGCTACCTGTTCTCATACGCCAGAATGGGCTGCTGGAATTATTCCACTATATAATCCCAGCAGGCTCAGGGAACACGGTAGAAAGTCAAGTTTAGTATGCCTGAACTCAGAATAATAAAATTCTTCTTTTAGTAAAGTTTATTTTATTATCCTGTGTTTGCAAATGATACTTTTAGAAAGTTAGCATTGGCTTGCCTGACCATTTCAGCCCGCCTCTGCTAGGATGTGTATCTGCTGTCTGGTTAGGGAATTCCAGGGGACAGTCTGGGCTGCCAGGTGGTGAATAGAGGGATTACCCTAGGATGGATGGGAGGAGTGCCCCTTGACTATGAATAGGGCTGTGCTCTGCCACCACAATGCTGGCTCCACCTCCTGCGGAGCGTCTGATGTCCCTGCCCTGCACCCTGAAAGAAGAAGGCAGCTTCCTGTAAACAAAGTGCTCCAAAACTGGGCTGAACGAGGCTCAGGTCCCCTGGCCTGCAAGAACAAATGATTTTCAGTATAAATGTAGGAGCCCTGCTCCTAAGAAATTAGATCCTGTTTTGACCAAGAAGAACCTTTGCCCGACTAGAAGGACCAAGAGAAGCTGAAGGAGGAAAGACTGTCCCTGACCTGAAGGACTAGCCTGTAGTTGGTACCTTGCTGAGAAAGGAGAGGAAAAGACCAGAAAGGACTTTGCAACTTTCTCCAAGTGCTTGGGATTGAGCTTGCCCCCTGACCAGAGTCCCGGGATCATTGGACTCAATCTGCCTTCCCTGCCATGTTGCTGGGACTTGTCTGATCTCCTTGTGCCGCTGGAGCCCCGCCTGACGTGTGCCTCACTCACCCCCCCCTTTGCAGCCCATGCCTGGCCGACCCGCCTCGAGCTGCGCCGCTCTCCCCTGAGCCACGTTCGCTTCGCTGGGCCGCCCGCACCCTGCCCCCCTCCTTCCTCTGAGCCGCACACTCTTGGGTCGCCCCAGCCGCTGGAAGAGCCCGAAGCCCCCTCTGGGAGGCGAGAAACACCCGCATGCCTGCAGCGTACCAGCCGCCTTCCGCCCACTCCGGCCTACTGAAGAGATCACCCGCATTGACCAGCACAACCAGGCCGGAAGGTACGACTCGTACCTAGAGGCGTCTGCACCGCACCAGGAAGAGCCGCCGGTACTGTCCGGACCCGCCGCTAGGTGCCGCCGCAGTACGCCTCCCACCTTCGCATCAAGCCAACATATCGTCCCTGCTACCCTCGTACGGCGCGTTCCTGTGAGAGTACCCTGCCTGCCCGGACCTGTACTGAAGGTACGGTCCCCGCTCCAAAGCGGACTGAAGACGTACGCTAACTGCAGAATCCTCGCCCCTCCCGAACGCCTACGCCCCGGATCGCCGCCACTTCTCCCCACAGTCCCGCTCAGCCGCCTCGCACTTCGAGGCCTCCTACGGGCCGGACTGCCTGGGGGAAACGCTGACCTCGTCCCGGGCCCGCCTTCACTTTGGGTCACCTCTGTGTACCGCAGACTCCCGCATCAAAAGGTACTGTGCCACTCGGACCGCAGGGTCCGCAACATTGGGGACATTTGTTTTTAAAGGTACGAACTAATTAAGACTGGGTCGCCCAGAGCGTGCGAAGCGCACCAGACCCCCAAAATAAGCATTGATAAAGACCGTCCAAGAACTCTGTTTACTCCAATTTATTGTGGCCTAATTTTTCTATCGTTTTGATGGTCTTGTGATAAATCTGCATAATAACGTATTTTTATATAAAGTACACATATTTTTTATTCAAAATCTACGTCTGCTGTCCATTTGTGGAGGGTCTGTGATTTTACTGTATGTGGTCATAAATGCTGAACTAACTTAGCGCCCTGAGGATTAGCCTTTTCTGCTCGCGCCACGCAACCTAAAGGGTGTGCAGGGGTTATTCTGAGGAGTGAGTCCCTTACCCTGACTAGAGGAGAGGGTTCCTGTTTGTCACAAGTGCATACCTGTGCCAACCAGAGACCCCCAATTCTAACATTGGAGGCAGCGGTGAGGATTTTCGGATTTGCATTTATGATTTATGTACAGTAAATTATTGATCACCACATAGTGAGTGCAGACCTATAACGCAGCCACAGAATTTTTTTTGGCTTTTTTAAAATTTTACTGAGAGATCTCCAATTATTGAAGTCATGCCTGACTAACTCCCTGCTGGAAGGGCACCCTCCACAATCTCTGGAATTGATGAAGTAGATTGGGAAGACCAGGGACTGAATGGTTACACAATAGAGCAATTGAAAGGCTACTGCAGGAAATTCAGAGTTACCCACTCTGGATGCAACAGGAAACCACACTTCATAATGGCGCTGAGGGCTTGGAAGGAGTCAAGGGATCCACAGAATGTGGTGGTATTGGAACCACCAAAGGACATGGTTGATTTGAGCAGAGTCCTGTTGCCAGAGGAGCTGGCACACAGGGCATCAACCAGGGCACATGAAGTGGAGATGCTGAAATTAAATGGACAATTGGAAATGGAGAAACAAAGATTGGCAATTGAGGAGAAAAAGCTCCAAATGGATCATGACATGAGATTGAAGGAGTTGGAGCTGAAAGCTAAAAGTTTGGACACAACTCCCTCTGGTGGCAGCACAACGCTGGTGCAGGTAGAGTCAAGGGGGTACATGCCTAAAGATGTGGTAAAGGAATACT
Source organism: Lissotriton vulgaris (assembly GCF_964263255.1). Lineage (NCBI taxonomy): Eukaryota > Metazoa > Chordata > Amphibia > Caudata > Salamandridae > Lissotriton > Lissotriton vulgaris. Next base: position 97,050,273 of record NC_141695.1, read on the forward strand.
TTAAGGGTGATGACATAGGGTAGTGGTTCAAGGCCTATGAGGTAGCAATGTCCTCGCACAGGGTCCCTGAGAGAGATTGGGGAGCGGGGTTGTGGGGGCGATTTCTTACTGAGGGGCGGGACACTCTGCTAGATCTACCCTCTGAAGTTTACAATTCTTATTCCCACATGAAAGAAGCCTTAATGGCCAGGTTTGGGTTAACTCCTGAAATGTATAGACAGAGGTTTAGGGGTTGTACTAAGATTCCTGGGGGTACCTATGTAGAGTATGGAACCTTTTTCTGCAGAGCACTGGATGGTTGGTTGAAGGGTAGCAAGGTGAATGATTTTCAAGGGCTTCTTGATTTAATGGCGTGGGAGCACTTGTCTCGTAATTGTTTTCCTGAGCTACGCCAGCACCTGATTGATTCCAAGCTGACTAACCCTAGGAAGCTTACTGAGGAGGCGGACCCCTGGCTCAGCAACAGGGTCCACTGGGAGACTCAGCCAAGGGTCCCCAGCAGAAGAGTGGGGGGATGGGGTAAACAGAAAGGGTTCCAAAAAGGCCCCCAAAGTAATCCCCAAGGGAACCAAGGGAAAGGTTCTCAGCCTCCGCCACCCCCGAAGCAGACCGGGGCCCCGACAGGTAAACCTGTTCAGAGAGGGCCCATCACTTGTTACAGGTGTGGTGACCTGGGTCATATTGCCACTGACCCTAAATGTCGCCTGTTTGGAAAATCTGCACCCACTGGTGCTCCGCCCTGGCAAATGGCTAGTGTTAATTTTGGGGAGGAAGTAGCAGTCCAAGGGGGTGGGGATCCTGTTCAGATGACCCTAGTCTCTTTAGGAGACAGTGAGATGGCCACTTAGAAAACTTAGCCTCCAACACTAAGAAATATGGGCAAGTAGTGACCGTCAATAGAAAGAAAGTAGAGGCTCTTAGAGACACAGGAGCCAGTGTGATTGCAGTCCGGCAGCACCTGGTGTATCAAGAGCAGGTTGTACCCCATGCTTACTGCAGGGATGTCAATGCTGACAACTCCGCGAGCCGTTGTCCAATGGCTCAGGTTCCAATGGCTCTGGTACTCTTTAGGTTGCTGTGAGAACTGCCATGCCTGTAGACTGGTTGCTAGGGAATGATTAGGAGAGCTCCCATTGGGAAAAGGTGGAGAAGACAACTCACCTGAGGATGGTGGGTTTACCTGACTGGGCGTGCGTGACCACCCGGTCAAATGGCAGCCAGTAGGGGTGCTCAAGAGGTCCTGGAGCCTGAAGGAGAGGCCCAGAAACCGGCCTTATAGAGAAGGTGCAGGCGGCACGGGAAACCGGCCCCTGAAGTTCCCACGGCCCAGGAGGAAGCAGACCTTGAGGGGGATGCCCTGGAGCCTACCGGGGAACAAATAGCTGAACTGGGGTACCTGCCTGAGCTGACCCATTGTCAGCAGGAAGGAGGCCCCTCCAGGGAAGAATTCTGCAGGGAGCAGAAAGAATGCCCTTCTCTCGTTGGTATGCGGCAGCAGGCTGCAGACCAGGCCAATGGTGTTCAGTCTGGAACACATTTCATTTACTGGGAGAATGACCTTCTGTATTCAGAGCCTAAGGTTGCTGAACCTGGGTCATCCTGTGCGCTGGTGGTACCCCAGAAGTTCAGAGCCTTCCTACTGGGGCTGGCTCACGATGTGTCCTTAGCAGGACATTTGGAGATGGGCAAGACCTATGACAGGCTTGTCATCCACTTTTATTGGCCCCAAATGCACAGAAACTCAGATGCTCACTGTAGATCATGTTAGACTTGCTAGGCAAATGGTAAGAGTGGAGGGAAGCAGAAGGCTCCTCTCCAGCCCTTCCCCGTCATCAGTACCCCATTCCAGCGAGTGGCAATTGACATTGTGGGGCCTCTGGACCCCAAGACAGCCATGGGCAACATGTTCATCCTGGTCTTGGTTGACCATGCCACCCTGTACCCTGAAACCATCCCTCTGAGGACCGTGACGACCCCCGTGGTGGGACGAGCACTGATGGGAATTTTCTCCAGAATGGGATTCCCTCTAGAGGTGGTGTCTGACAGGGGCAGCAATTTCATATCTAAGTATATGAAATTCCTTTGGCATGAGTGTGGTGTAACCTACAAGTTCACCACCCCCAAGGAAATGGGTTGGTTGAGAGATTCAACCGAACCCTAAAAGGCATGATTATGGGCCTGGAAGGACCCATGAGGCGTAAGTGGGACGTCCTCTTGCCATGCCTTCTCTTTGCGTACCATGAGGTGCCACAGAAGTCTCTAGGGTTCAGCCCCTTTGAGCTTCTGTATGGCCACCCAGTCAGAGGACCTCTGAGTCTAGTTAAGGAAGGCTGGGAGCAATCTCCCTTGAAACGTCCCCAGAATATATACAGTTACATGCTGACCTTCAGGAACCAGACCAGGCATTTCAGGCAACTTGCTGAGGCAAACCTGGAAGCCAGCCAGGAAGAGATGAAGCAGTGGTACGACCAGCATGCTACTCTGGTAGAGCTTCAACCTGGACAAAAGGTGTGGGTCTTGGCCCCAGTGGAGCCTTGTGCACTTCAGGATAAGTGAACAGGTCCATTTAAGGTTGTGGAGTGCAAGAGTCCTGTCACCTACTTGGTGGACATGCAGTCTCCCAGGAACCCCTTGAGGGTCCTACATGTTAACCGCCTTAAGCCACACTTGGAGAGGTCCGAAGTGGGCATGCTCTTGGCGACCGACGATGGGATGGAAGAGGAGACGGAGCCTCTTCCTGACCTCTTGGTAGCCTCAGAGCGAGATGGGTCAGTGGATGGAGTTAACCTCTCACCCACCTTGACTCCTGAGCAACAGGATGACTACTGCCAATTGCTGGGGCAGTTTCCTGATCTGTTCTCCCTGGTTCCTGGTGTCACAGATTGGTGCGTCCATGATGTGTACACAGGAGACAGCTTGCCTGTAAAGCACAAGGCTTACAGAGTAACTGACAGGGTCAGCGCCTGCATCAAGTAGGAGGGCTCAAAAATGCTTGCTCTTGGGGTGGTTGAGTCCTCCAGCAGTCCTTGGGCCAGCCCAGTTGTCTTGGTCCTGAAGGCTGCAACGCCGGGAGCCACACCTGAACTCCGGTTCTGTGTGGACTACAGAGGACTCAATTCAGTCACTAAGACTGACATGCACCCCATCCCCATAGCTGATGAGCTCATAGATCGGTTAGGGGCTGCCCGGTACCTCAGCACATTTGATTTAACGTCTGGGTACTGACAGATCGCCCTGACTGATGGGGCCAAAGAGAGGTCAGCATTCTCCAAACCAGATGGGCATTTCCAGTTCCGGGTTATGCTCTTTGGGATGAAGAATGCCCCTGCCACCTTCCAGAGGTTGGTCAACCAGGTGTTGGCTGGGCTGGCTGAGTTCAGCGCCGCCTACCTAGATGACATCGCAGTGTTCAGCAGCAACTGGGAAGAACACTTGCGCCACCTCTGGGAAGTGTTGATGGCACTGCGCAAGGCAGGCCTAACGATCAAGGCAAGCAAGTGTCAGGGTTCCAGGGTATACTTAGGAAACCAAGTTGGGAGAGGCCAGGTGGCGCCCCTTCAGTCCAAGATTGAGACCATCCTGGCTTGGGAACCCCCCAAGACCCAAACATAGGTGAGGGCCTTCCTAGGACTCACCGGGTAAAACAGGAGGTTTGTCAAGGGGGATGGCAGCATTGTTGCCCCCTTGACAGAGCTGACTTCGAAGAAGCAGCCCCGGAAAGTGATCTGGAGTGACACCTGTCAGAAAGCATTTGACACCCTGAAAATTGCCATGAGCACGGCGCCCATGCTCCTGGCTCCTGACTTCTCCAAAACATTCCTAGTGCAGACAGACGCTTTAGAGCATGGTGTAGGGGCTGTTCTCTTACAGATGACTGAGGAGGGCTGGGACCAACCCGTAGCCTTCATCAGTCGGACGTTACTTCCACAGAAACAGAGGTGGAGTGCAATTGAGCGAGAAGGATTTGCTGTGGTCTGGGCATTGAAGAAGCTAAGACCCTACCTGTTTGGGTCTCACTTCCGGGTTCAGACAGACCACAGGCCCCTCAGATGGTTGATGCAAATGAGGGGTGAGAACCCAAAGCTGTTGAGGTGGTCCATTTCCCTACAGGGGATGGACTTCACGGTGGAACATCGCCCTGGCATAGATCACGCCAATGCTGACGGTCTATCCAGGTTTTTCCGCATTAGTGATGAGGAACTCCCTGGGGTAGGGTAGTTCTCCCCACATTTCAGCTGGAGGGGACACGTGTTAGACCTGACCCCTTGGCGTGAGCCTACCTTCCACTTTTTGCTGATGTGCCTCAGATGTTTTGCTGGTGTTAGCTGCTCAGGGCACTGCACCACGGCCAATCTGTGCCACAGTGCAAGTGCTCTCAATGTAAAGAGTACCTGTAATTGATTTCCATGATTGGCTCATTTGATTTACTGTCAGTCCCCAGTAAAGTGCACCCGGAGAGCCAGGGCTTGTAAATACAAATACTGCTAGTGCGCCTGCAGCGCTGGTTGCGCCACCCACAGAAGCAACTTTTTAAAATGTGTCTAAGGTCTGCCATTGCAGAACCTGCGTGCAGTCTGGTAGTGTCATGCTGGCTGGGCAAGTGCACATGCTTGCCAGCCTCTAGACCTTCCCTTTACTTCATGTGAGTCACCCCTATGGTAGGCCCATGATATGTATTCCTTGTGACATACACAACAATAACTGGAGGCACTTAGATGCCAACCCTCCCAACAGTTAAATTGACAGACAGGAACTTGCCGCTTTCAAGCACGTGAAGGAGGAACTGTCGGTAGCCACCAATGGCCTGCTCTTACGAGACAATCGAATAGTCATCCCAAGACACTTACGGCAAGGCATTATTAATCTGGGACATGAAGGCCACAGAGGCATCGTGGCCACCAAGAGAGCACTGAGGGAACGGGCCTGGTTCCCAGTGCTAGACCAAATGATAGAGCTCACATTGAAGGACTATCACCAATGTCAACTGGTCAGTCGACCTGATCCTCCTGCACCGCTGCAAATGTCCCGATTGCCGGAGGGTGTGTGGCAGCATGTTGATGTAGACTTTTTTGGGCCATTAAAATCTAGACAAAACATCCTGGTCATCATTGATGAGTATTCACGTTTTCCTATTGCCCAACTCATTGCATCTACAAAAGCGTCCAGCACCATACCTGTTTTGGATGAAGTGTTCGCCGCCTGGGGCATTCCCAAAATAGTAAAAACAGACAATGGACCTCCATTCAACAGTCAAGATTTCGCGGACTTTGCCAAACATCTCAATTTCAAACATCGCAAAATGACACCTTTGTGGCCTCAGGCCAATGGGATGGTAGAAAGATGTATGTCTACATTAAAGAAAGCCATTCAACAGGCCGAACTGTCACGTAAGGACACTCAAATGGTTTTAAATGAAGTTTTGCGAGCTTACAGAAACACGCCCCATCCACTACCGGCAAGTGCCCTGCGACTTTAATGCTGGGCCGGCCGGTGTGCACCAGAATACCCATGATTGACTGGCATGATGGAACAGTGTCAGAAGACTCTGATATAGATGACATACCTGTCACTGACAGACTCAAGAAGGAAAAAATGAAGACTTATGCGGATCGCTGTCGGCGAGCGACACCCTCCCTGATTCAAGAAGGTGACTGGGTACTAGTAAAACAATAACAGCAAAAGAAAGCAGACTGTCGCTATCATGAAACTCCACTAGTAGTCACCAAACAAAAAGGTACTATGATCACGGCTGAATCGGATGAGAAAAGAATCACCCGGAATGTGGCGCATTTTCAGAAATGCAGCCCTCAAGTCAAAGAACTGCTTACTAGTCCTGTCAATAGATAAACGAGACCCAGTGAGACTGAAACCAGTGACCAGATGTCAAGAGTGATCTCTGATGGAAGAGAATCGGACGGTCCGGATGTCCATACCCGTCCCCGCCGAATCATTAAGAGACCGAGTTGTCTGACTGAAGAACCGTAACTATGTGACATTTGTTTTTTTTTGTTGCTAAATATTGATAGAAGTCCGGACTACTTTCATTTTGTTAAGAAAGGGGAAATGGAATGTTTGTATTACGCTGTGGGCATTAGGACGCCCTCGGCTGAGGAGGCGGGATGAGGGAGGCACATGGGAAGAGGAGGGGCATGCCCGGAAAGAGTTAGTCGGGGATTAAGATAAGGCAGACGTGCACTAATAAACAGAGAGTAACCCACTCACCTGAGTCTGTGTCCTCTGTGGCTAGGACACTACACAAACTTATCGCTGCCTGCAAACTACTCTTGCCAGGGGCTGTGGAGCAGGACTCACAAATACCCTCGGCCCTGTGTGTGTTGTGGTGGAGCAAACTCTTTTCTTGACGTTCTTTCTAACTTCCGTGGGGGCAGGGGAGGCATGTCATTACTTAATGGTGTCTGCTGGGTTATAACTGCTCTCAATTGTGGAAAAGTGGAACTGTATGTTTGAGAACATGGGCTTATTCGCTGTATGTAATACTGTCGGGGTGCTCTGCCTACTCTAGGTAATGTGAGAGGGATTTGCCTGTGTCGATCAAAGAAGGTGGTTAATATGTACGTGAGGGACATCCTGATTGTTCCTTGTTCTTGGGTGTCTGTGTTTTTTCTTATCTGAGGGAGGCTGTAATATCGGATCATGTTTCAGCAGCGATGCTTCCCCATCAGTGTCCAGCTGCTCCTCTCGAGGATTGCCTCTCACAGGTCAAGGACCCCCACACCCAACAACAGTAATACATGAGTATTTTGCACTCTGTGCATGTTTTACTTAAAGCTTTTCAACTTTAAAAAAAAGGTCATTTAGCCCAATAGACTCGATGCCAGTGCTCCATAAAAACCTCTGTAGGCAGCTGCCTCAGGGTACCACATCAAAGGGCAAATGCAGAATGCCAAACTGCAATGAAGAAGTTTAAAAATTGCCCTGCGTCTTTGGAAGAGTGAGCGCCCAAGTGGCAAACTAAACATTTTACCAGTAGTTCTGGAAGTACTTGCGGCAAGTGGACCAGATTTCACATTCCAGGGCCGATTTTACCCAGGCCAAAGTTAAATTAAGTTGAACAGGGTGAAAGGGAGAGAAGGAGGTGCCCTGGCCAGTGATACCTTGCTATATGGTATCTTGCATCTGAGTTTGATATGTATTCAGTGTTCTGTTTAATGTGTTCTGTTAGTGGTGTTTGCTTCCTAAAAGAACATTTGTGCCAGCCTCAATTAAAAGCAATAGTAACAACCCTAACATCTTCATGACTTGCACACACAAGTGCAGGTGCTTTATTTGTGCAGTTGGGTACTATTTATGCCACTGTTTCCCAAACTGTGAGTCGCGGCCCACTGGTGGGTCGCAAGCTGGTTTTTGTTGGTTAACAAAAGTCCAAGCAAAAAATAAAGAGGTATTAAAATTTGGTACCCCCACCCCCAAATTTGTCTCCGATTGCGCCTCTGACTCTGAGTGTCCCACAAAAGGGTGTAAAGTAAACGAGAAATATCCAATGCAAGTAAGAGCCACTAATTATTTGGGAGACTCTGCAGAAACTGGTCTTTGGAAGAAGGGTCAGCGTTTAAGTTCGTTTTTCACTATGCTGGATATTTATTGCCATCACAAAAGCAAAGTAAAAAAAAAAGCATTTGCAATGCAATTGGCCTCGCATTTACACAAGTTTCAGCTATTGGTATTATAAATGACTGTTTTATTTCTTTTTTTTTTTTTAAACTTTAAAAAAGGCATTGTGATTTACAATGTGAGTGTTTAGGCTATCGGCATTGTAAATGACAATGCCATTTATTTATCTGTTTTCAAAACCAACACGTAGATAAAAGGTTTGTCATTTACAATGCTAATAGGTCAAACTTTTGCAAATACGAGACCTATTGCATTTCAAATGCTTGTTTTGCATTTGTCACCCCATGTGGGACGGGTATGCTCAGATGTGAGTCCTGTGCTCTCCATACCACTGAAATCAAGCTATCCTGGCTGATGACGGCTGATAGCCAGAAACCGGTCCTAGGAATCTTGATTCCAGTCCAGGGAAGACATGGCTTGGCAGTTCTGGCTGGACTGATCCCATGAGGCACAGGGTCAAGGCTGATTTGCCTATGGCAATATCTGAACTGGGGTGGTGTGGTGAGAAAAAAAAGATGGATTGAGGCCCAGATCTCTGTACTGGGGTAAATGTATGACATTGTTCTGCATTTTGTCCATCAATTGTTGTTTTTGCGTTAGGATCCCACCAGCGGCCCTGAGTGGCCTTTCTAGAGGCAAATGGGTGGAGGTATCACTCCCTTTCTCTCGCTGAGCCGGCATGCATGCTGATTGAGTGGGGGGCACTTGTTTTTATCTGAATGAAGTTAATAAAACATACCTCTACCCCCTTTCTTTTAATAACACTTCTTTGAAATAGTGTTTTATGGAAAGGCAATAAGCAAATGTGCGGCGCTTTTTTCTTGGTGTGCCCGGTCCGATTATTGATCCTAATCCAACCCTGGTGGACTACGCTGCAACAGATGCAGGGGTGTGCGCATAGCCTAGTGTGAAGGAGCGCAGGTGTCTTGCAGGTTGATGGAAGTTAGGTCAGTGGTTTATGTAGGCACTTCCCTAATTGTGTAGAGCTTTATAGGCGTGCATGAGGGTCTTAAACTTGTATCTCTTCTGGATGTGGAAAGAGCTGAGGTCTCTGATATGGGATGTGATGTGGGTCTGTTTGGAGAGGTCCAGGATGAGTCTGGCTGCAGCGGTCTGTATGGTCTGGAGTCTTCTAAGGAGCTGGGTGAAGATACCGGCATAGAGGACATTGCCGTAGTTGAGGCGGCTGGTGACGAGGGCCTGGGTGACTATCTTTCTGGTGCTGACTGGGATCCATCTGACGATTCTGCATCACATGCGAAGGGAGCGGAAGCAGGAGGAGGCAACTGTGTTAACTTGTCATTTCATGGTCAGTTTGCTGTCAAGCATGATGCCGAGGTTGGTTGCATGGTCTGTTGGCGCAGGTGTAGGTCTGAGTTCTGCTGGCCACCAGCTGTGGTCCCATATGGATGTGCTTTTCCTGAAGATCAGTACTTCTGTCTTGTTAGAGTTGAGTTTAAGATGAGTGGCCCTAAAATGGATGGCTACATTGGTCATGGCGAGGTGGAGGGGCCTTAAGGTGAACAAGAGGATGACTCGAGTGTCGTCTGTGTAGGAAATTATGTTGAAGCATTGGGATCTGACAAGGTCTGTGGGGAAGGAGGGTGGTCTTGTAGGTGTTAAACAATGTGGGGCTGAGGGGTGATCCTGGTGTACCCTGAAAATTATGCTGTTGGATTCAGAGGTGAAGGGAGACAGCCAGGGGCTTTGTGTGCATCCTGTGAGAAAGGAGGTGATCCACTTGAGGGTGTTTTGCTGTATGCCGAGGTTGTAGAGTCTGTTGATGAGTTTGTGGTGGAATACAGTGTCAAATGCAGCAGAGAGGTCAAGGAGGATCAAGGCTGCAGTCTCCCTGTGGTTGAGGAGGGTTCTGTTGTTGTCGTTGGCAACGGTCCGTATAGTATCCTTGCTATGGTAGGGCTCGGAATCCTGATTGGGAGGTGTCAAACAGGTAGTTTTATTCCAGGTATTCAGTGAGATATTGGTTGATGTATGTTAAACAACTGTAGTAAAAAGAATATAGCCTATAACCATGTGTACATCTAAAATACATGGATTAATATGTGTTATAACTTTAAACTGCTAAGGTCTTCGAATGTGATACTCTCACATTATAATTAAGTAAATTGACAATGTTCGAGGCATGTGGGCTGCCGAATTCATATCTGTGCATAGATCGTCGCCTAGTGTTGGGTGACATTGTTGTCCTGGAAGAGTCTTCGAAGTATCATGAGATAGGTGGCTCCTCTCCTGGACTACAGTGCGCATGAGCATCGACTCCATCCCCAGATTGTTTTTTTCCGCCATTGGGTTCGAATGTCTTTGAATTCCCTCTTGTCAGAATCGATAGAAAACTTTCCTAAGACCAAAAGGTCTTTAGCCTATTCGTCGGTATAGTCTTGCGTCCGGTCTTAGTTCTTCCAGCTCGGCCTCGAGCCGGATTCACTACACCCGCGTGCTTTAAACGCGGAAGGCCCAGTCAACGCTTCATACCCTATCGAGCGTTCTTCATGGAACGTAGTCCATTTAAGAAATGTCCAGTCTGTAACTAGAAGTATCCCCACATCGACGTCCACCCGGTGTGCAACAAGTGTCTGTCGCCGGACCACGATGAAGCCAAGTGTATGACTTGTTCACGCTTCAGGTCCAAGAAGACGCTTAAGCTTTGACGAGCTGCGCGCCAGGAGGCCCAGCATTCTGCACCGGCGCCTGTGGACATCTTCAATACAGGGGATGTCGAGGAAGAATCTATCCAGGACATTAGTGAGTCGAACCCCGCGTCGGACGTCGACTACGACTACGACGCGGATGCTGAGATGTTCGAGGCCGATGAAGTCATCGACGAGGTAGGAGACGACGACGGGACCCTCTGGGCCATGGAGGATAGCTCGGACGAGGAGCTTCCTCAAACTGACTCTGGGGGCGTGCCAATTCATGAGGCTCAGGTCGAGGGATCGCCATCAGGCCTTACCCAAGATCTTACAATGGGTTCTACGGCCCCGCCTTCGGGCTCGGCCACAGACATCGCTGTTGAGCCGCACCCTGGCAAATCGAAACCGAAAGTGAAACCTACGGTCTCGACACAAGACACTGCGCAGGTGCCGTCCTCGAAACCGAAAGTGCGCATCACTTTGGTCGGCTCCAAGGCCTCGGAGCCCTCGGCGCCGAAGAAACCGAAGGGTGCTGTCGAGCCGAAGGCTCAAGTCAAGGGCGTCGAGACGAAGTCTGCCGCGCCGAAGACTAAAGTCAAGGTGGTCGAGCCGAGCGCCTCGGCGCCGAAGACGGTTGACGTCAGTAAGGGCCTCGGCGACCCGAAGAAAGCTCTCGGCGACCCGAAGAAAGCTCTCGGTGAGCCGAAAAAAGGACTGAGTGACCCGAAGGTTCTCGTGCCTCCCCGTCAACAGGACAGGGCCAAGACCAGCGCAACCCGAGAGTCGACTCCAGGTGAGGTCTCGAAGGATTCCGTCGAACCGGCGCGCCCATCCGCCACGTTCACCAAGAAGGTTACGGACTCCCTACAACGCATCAGGGACAAGACTTTAGCAGTCAGCCGAAGGATCCTCAGCCTCCAAAACCGGTTGAGAAACCGCATAAGGCGTTCACGCCCATCCATTTTACGTTGCCGCCGAAGACGGCGCTGAAGGCTTTCGCTCCTAAGGCGGTGGCTGGCGTTCCCGAGAAGGTTTCCTCGACGCCGAAGTCCTCAACGGTGGCCCCCAGCCCCTAGCCTCGACGACCTTTAGTGGACGAGCATCAGGAACACTTCATTGATGCCGAAACGGGCAGGCTTTCCCTCCTGAAGCGGAAAATCGCCCCAGAACGTCCAATGGAGTCCTACAAGATCCCTCTCAAGAAAAAGAAGGACTCTGCTTTCACTCCCGTCTTGGTTGAGCCACTCTCTCCACAGACTCATGATGTTTCACCCACTTACTCTGATGTGGACGCTGGGGAGGGGGATGATGAGGATGAGTATAGTTATCCTGTCTATACAGACCCTGAGGATACCATCGAACCCTGGGCCGCTGGTGCTGACCCAGGTGACCCTCAAGCGGGACAAGACCCTCAACTATTTTCTGCAAAAACGTCTCCTACAGAAGACTCTGCAGCTTTCAATGCCCTCATCGAATGGGCAGCTAACAATCACAACGTCCAGCTCCATGCTGACCCTGTTGATGTCGACTTCCTTTTTGATACCTTCTCAGTCTCAGAAAGGACTGTCAAGACTCTGCCTATGCTGTAAGGTGTTCTAAAACATGCTGGCGAGATCTTTAAAGAACCTACCAGGGCGAGGGTGAAAAACCCTAGGATTGAGAAGAAATACAAGTCAACGCCTCCTGATCCTACCTACATCAGAGGACAGTTGCCTCTGGACTCCCTTGTCGTCTCGAATGCCCGGAAGAGGGCTAATTCTCAGACTACGGGTGATGCTCCTCCCCCAGACAAAGAATCCAAAGTCTTTGAGGCATCGGGGAAGAGGGTAGCAGCACAGGCAGCCAACATCTGGCGCATTTCAAATACACAGGCGCTTCTGGCGCGGTATGACAGGGCACACTATGACACACTGGAGACCCTGTTGCAGCCCCAACCAAAAAGGAGAAGCGTAGAGGTACTGATAGAATCACCCTCCAAAGCAAGACTTTTTTTAACCACAGAGATTCTATCAAAAAAGTGAAAAAGTGATGATTTTTTATTTTTTACCGTTTCTAAGAAGGTGCTAGGCTCTCTCTTACACATGGAAAGATGGGAGCACAATGTGCTTGTTAAAATACCCCTCACACACTAAAAAACCGTTAGTGTCATGCTTCATCATAGGGGTCTTCCCGCCCCTATAACGGGACGGGGCGTGCTACGACCAGACGGAATACGCGGGAGCACTAAGATGTGACAGAGGCTATGTGTAGGTGCATGGGTATCAGTGAAAGTGTAGGGACCTAACACTAGTGAGTGTTAAATACCCCTCACACACTCGTTAGAGACAATAGTGGTACCGAGCCCCTCATCTCAATCTACCCCCCTGTACTTCTTTTTTATGCATTTATGTTGGCTTTTCTCTTCCTTTTCTTTTTTGGTTGTTTGTAGGACAGTAGGCACTATCTGATAGAACTGAGTAATAACAGTAGGGATCGTCATATGGTCCTGATGAGTAAGCAGTAGGGGACTGCTTACGAAACATGTCGACTAGGTAGCAGCTAATGCTCTACCACACAACCCCTTCTTAATGTTCCCAGCTAGAGAAGCTAATAAAATTGTTTTTTTCTACTAAGCCAGGGAATTTTTAAACTTTTTTTCCATTTTTTCACTTTTTGCACACTCACTAGTGTTAGGTCCCTACACTTTCACTGATACCCATGCACCTACACATAGCCTCTGTCACATCTTAGTGCTCCCGCGTATTCCGTCTGGTCGTAGCACGCCCCGTCCCGTTATAGGGGCGGGAAGACCCCTATGATGAAGCATGACACTAACGGTTTTTTAGTGTGTGAGGGGTATTTTAACAAGCACATTGTGCTCCCATCTTTCCATGTGTAAGAGAGAGCCTAGCACCTTCTTAGAAACGGTAAAAATTAAAAAATCATCACTTTTTCACTTTTTTGATAGAATCTCTGTGGTTAAAAAAAGACCCTGTTGCAGCACCTGCCTGATGAATACAAGGAGGCGGCTGAGATGCTTATTCAGGAAGGGAAGCTGATCTCTAACGCTTCGATTAAGTGCGCTCTGGATGTGGCTGATACCGCTGCCAGAGCTGTGAACACTAGTGTTATGCTACGACGACATTCCTGGCTGAGAATCTCTGGATTTAAGCCAGAAATCCAAACCACCATCCTTAATCAAACAGTGAATCCAGATCACCTGTTTGGTCCGGAGGTTGACACCACCCTAGAAAAAATTAAAAAGGACACGGAAACTGCTAAATCCATGGGTGCCTTACAGTCCCAGCAGTTTCGGGGTGGGTCTTTTCGTCGCTCAAGCACTAGAAGCGTTTCCAGAGGCCAGCTCTCACGGTCCACGCAGTACTACAAAACCAACACTCAATCCACATACACCAACAAGAGCCGAGGTGGATATTGTGGTAACAGCGCCAAGGGCAGAGGTCGCGGAAACAACAACTCCAGATCCTCTGCCACCAACAAACAGTGACACCTTGTCACTGCCCCCCGACCATACAACACCGGTCGGGGGGAGACTCCAGCAGTTCCTGCCAGTCTGGAAGTCCATCACCACAGACAGGTGGGTCAGAAAACTTGTACAATACGGTTATTGTCTGAAGTTAACATCCACTCCACCCAACGTACCCCCAAGACACCGTCCTATGTCGGACAAGCATTTGCACTTATTGCAGCAGGAGGTCATCGTCATTCTGCAAAAAGGGGCAATCGAGCTCGTGCCAGTGCAGGAAAGAGGCACAGGGGTCTACTCCCTGTACTTCTTAATACCAAAGAAAGACGGGTCCCTCAGGCCCATTCTGGACCTCAGGCCACTCAACCAATACATCCTGTCGGAGCACTTCCATATGCTGACCCTGCAGCAAGTGCTCCCGTTGCTCAGTCAAGGGGATTTCCTCGCAACTTTAGACCTAAAGGATGCGTACTTTCACATTCCACTGCACCCTTCCCACAGGAAGTACCTCCGGTTCACCATGCAAAACCAGCACTACCAGTTCAAGGTTTTGCCTTTCGGAGTCACCACGCCACCCAGGGTGTTCACAAAGTGCCTGGCGACAGTGGCGGCGCACCTCAGGAGACAGAACATCCATGTCTACCCTTATCTGGACGACTCGCTCGTCCAGGCGAAGTCAGCCCAGAAGTGTGCCGCGCACATGTCCCACACCATTCAACTCCTGCACGATCTGGGATTCTCACTGAATTACCCAAAATCCCACCTCCAACCCGCCCACATACGGCAGTATCTGGGTGCGACCATAAACACTCTGGCAGCCACAGCACAGCCAAATTCAGTGAGGGGCAGCAGCATGCAGTCACTGATACAAAAGTTCAGACCTCAACACTCGCTTCCAGCAAGAGTGTTCATGCAGTTGATAGGCATGATGGCCTCCTGCATCCCCATAGTCCCGCACGCGAGACTACAAATGCGCCCGCTTCAGGAGAGCTTAGCACGTCAGTGGACTCAGGCTCACGGGCAGTTGAAAGACCTAGTGTTGGTGAGCGGTCGGGCGTACAACTCTCTGCAATGGTGGAATTCACGAAACCTTTGCAAAGGACGACCGTTCCAAAGGCCTGTACCACAGATCATCCTGACAACGGACGCTTCTCTCCAGGGATGGGGAGCTCATGTACTCCATTACACTGTGCAGGGACTATGAACGCAACAACAACGGAAGATGCACATCAATGTTCTGGAACTGATGGCGATCTTCAAGGCACTAAAAGCCTTCAAAGTACATCTGTGCAACAAGGTCGTGTTGATCCAGACGGACAACATGACGGCCATGTACTACATTCAAAAGCAGGGATGAACACACTCTCCGCAGCTGTCTCATCTGGCTCAGAGCATGTGGAAGTGGGCCATTCAGAGGAACATCTTCCTCCAGGCGGAACACCTCTCGGGCAAGGACAATCAGATGGCGGACCTGCTCAGCAGGTACAGCCACCAAATGCACGAGTGGGAGATACATCCATCAGTATTCCAACCGTACTTCCAAAGGTGGGGTCATCCAGAGATAGACCTGTTCGCCACAAGGGAGAACGCAAAATGCCAAAGCTTCGCCACCAGGTTCCCACACCCACAGTCGCAGGGAAATGCGATATGGATGAACTGGTCTTGCAAATTTGCCTACGCTTTTCCCCCAGCACCTCTGATACCGCTGGTGGCACGCAAGCTCAGGCAGCACTCGGACTCTCATCCTGGTTGCTCCAACGTGGGCTCGCCAACCATGGTACACCACGTTTCTGTAACTGTCCGTGGTACCGCCTTACACCCAGCCTTCTGACGCAGAGCCACGGCGACACTCAGCATCCAGATCCGCAACAGCTCAACTTGGCGATCTGGCTCCTGAGGTCTTAGAGTTTGGCTACTTGAACTTTCCTCCCGATTGTATGGACATCATCCGGGAGGCAAGAAAGCCCACCACAAGAGCATGCTATGCGGCAAAGTGGAAGCGGTTTGTCATTTATTGTGCAGACCACAACATTAACCCGCTAGATGCATCTATTCATGATATCTTTTCCATCTGTACAAATGTAATCTAGCCTATGCTTCCATTCGAATACACATATCCGCAATGGCCGCTTATCTCCAGAACAGGCAGCACCTCTCACTCTTCAGGGTGCCTGCCATTAAAGCCTTTCTGGAGGGACTCAAAAGAGTCATCCCTCCACGGACTCCACCAGCTCCGGAGTGGAACCTCAATGTGGTCCTCACCCGGCTGATGGGTCCTCCCTTTGAACCGCTGCATTCCTGCGAGATTCAATTCTTGACGTGGAAAAGTGGCTTTCCTTGTAGCAATTACATCGCTGCGACGCGTTAGTGAGCTCCAAGCCCTAACTATCCAAGAGCCATTTATTCAAATTCATTCCAACAGGGTGGTGCTTCGCACTAACCCTAAATTCCTTCCTAAGGTAGTGTTTCAATTCCATATTAACCAGACTATTGAGTTGCCTGTTTTCTTTCAAAATCCTGAGTCATTGGCAGAGAGAATGCTCCACACCCTTGACGTCAAAAGGGCCCTGATGTATTACATCGATAGGACCAAGGATTTTAGGAAGACTAAACAACTCTTTGTTGCCTTTGCGCCACAACACAAAGGTAACCCCATTTCCAAGGCAGGTATAGCTAGGTGGATTGTTAAATGTATTCAGATCTGCTATCTGAAGGCCAAGCGTTTTCTCACCGTTCCACCAAGGGCCCACTCCACCAGAAAGTTGGGGGCCTCCATGGCTTTCCTTGGAAATATTCCTTTGGAAGACATATGTAGAGCAGCCCCATGGTCTACCACACACACATTTACAAAGCATTATTGTGTTGATGTGCACTCCAAACAGCAGGCAGCTGTAGGGCAGGCTGTTCTAAGAACACTTTTCCAAACTGCTGCAGCTGGCACGGGCGGCCGCCGTTAATGGAGGGACTGCTATGTATTCTATGCACAGATATGAATTCAGAAGCCCACATGCCTCGAACCGAATATGCTACTAACCAGTATGCATCTGTTCTTGGCATGTAGGGCTGCTGACATTCATATCGCCCGCCCTCCTCCCCGGCGCCTGAAGCAGCTGCAGGATTCACATATACTTCTAGCATGGTCATCATTCACTTAGTTTCACTCCATCTTGGCCGCAATGGCTAAAAACAATCTGGGGATGGAGTCGATGCCCATGCGCACTGTAGTCCAGGGGAGAAGCCACCTATCTTGTGATACTTCGAAGACTCTTCCAGGACAACAATGTGCAATCATCCGGACCCAACACTAGGCGCCGATCTATGCACAGATATGAATGTCAGCAGCCCTACATGCCAAAAACAGATGCATACTGGTAAGTAGCATATTCGTTACACATTATTGGCGGCACCCCTGAGTAGTTAAAATGCCTGCAAACTTTACCTTGAAGAATAGACGAGAGTGCACAGAGCTAAAAGCTGCTCTGCCCCCGCACAATAGAATTATACGGCAAAGCTCTGTGCATGTTTCACAATTATTTTCCTTTTGTGTGGGCTTCAAAAACATCAAGACAACTTTTTATGGCTTTGGTTTCTGTTATCGAGGAACAACTCTGGAGTGGACAATAAAATATTGGTCTTTACAATTCACTGCTAAAAACCCCCATAAATTATCCAAAAAATTCAGATTTACCTGGACGCACATCTTTGTTTCTTTTGTAGGTCACAGGTTTACTGAATGTCTGAAAAGTGTGTGGAAAGGAAGGACCAAATACCCGGTGATTGTAGCTGCTTCGGTCCTCGTTTTAGCAGGTCTCCTGGTGGGTATCAGAGGTGAGTTGCTGAATCTTAACTTCACGTGTTTCGCCCATGGTTCGCCCCTGAATTTGATGCAGGACATGCAACACCTAGTGCTCATAGCGTGCTCTTTCAATTTATGAAATGCAAGCGTTAAATGAACATCCCACCTGGCAGATATTTATAAATACTTAAATGAAACCAACTTGGATACAATTTGTTTAACATGGCTTTTAAATTACAATAAAGCAAGTCCTATCACCGCCTACCTCCAACTACTGTGTATGTATTCCCATCGATAAGACCTATCCGGTGTCTGACCAGAATGAAAAACAACAGAGTGCCAGGGGTGGGTGGGTGTCTCTCAAAGGGTCATGGCCGATCTAATTAAGGGCGTGGCTTAAAAAACACGTATTCTAAAAATCTGTGCATTAGCATAATGTACTGTCACTGCATCCAAATATATGATACAACAAGTAACATTACACCTACAACAAGCTAGGACTATTAGTTTTGTCAGTGGGTTTTAGCTGCATAAGACAAATAAGGAATAACTATGGCTTTGTTGTATATAATACTAAAAGTGCTTCCATTCTGAAATGATGAGACTGTGAAATAACTATATAGAGTCTACTTGACATCACAGCAAAGGCGGTGAAGGGTGGGACTGCTGCAGAGTAAGATTCACCCTGAGGGTAACAATAGAAAGCCCAATGAGAACCTGTCTCAGCACTTGCTTTTTAGAACTACCTGTCCTAAGCACCGGCAGGACCCAGCCCATCTATATAGCGTTAAATAGTTAGGGTGATCAGGCATCCTGGATTTATCTGGACAGTCCTGGTTTCACCAGCTGTCTCGGCAGATTTCATCTCATATCCCTGTTTAGGTCTCGCCTGGCATAGCAGCGCACAGCTCTGCTAACGCCATGCGAGGGCTTTTCGTAATCAATACACCAAGGGAACGCCTATGGAGGGACAAAGATGGCATTGGGCTGTCCACATGCTCGTACATTTTTTGTCCTTCCATACGCGTGCACATGTTGATTCGCTTACGGCCGCGCTTGTTTTAATTAGCAGGGCTTTGGCGCACAGTGTGCCATATGGTGGGCTGGCTGCATTCCAGCTTCAGGTTACTTCATCTCTCTGATGGGGTTTAGATCACGGAGACAACAGGCTTTGCCTAATTCCTGAGGAATCATGCGGTAACTGGCATTGATGCAGATCACTGTAAAATCTGCCAATAAGCACTCACACTACACTGACTGACTGTCTTGTCACAGGCTGCCACCCCACAAGCTGTCCTTTCATAGACTGTCACTGCACAGACAGACCCTGTTTCACCTGGCTATGAACAGTGACGTCACCCAGCACACTCGCTGTACATAACGTGACCAAATGTTTGGACGGCTGTTTCTATAAACTGTGGCCTGAAAAGTAGCACCGTTGGCGCCAAGACTCTCCTTGTGCCAGCTGTCACTGTGCCAGGTGGAGTGCCTCTTTAAACACCATTCCTGCACTCAGCACATGCTGGTTCTGAAAAATACCCCATACTATTGTATAATAAATGTGTATTTCCTTTAGGTACTCTAAATAGATCCCCACTGCCCTTGGTATTGTATATAAATGAGTATTTCCTTTAGGTACTCTACAGGGATCCCCTCTGATTTTCAAATCCCCCACAAACAGCAGTCAAAGGGTCAAACCCACAAAACACTAGATCTCAGGGAGCGCCATTGTTCACCCCAGCACATCATCTCTCTGTAAAGTTGATCTCATCCGAATGAGGACAGAGACGTTTATTAATTAATATGGGAAACTCATCAGTTCTAACAACAAAATGCATAGATAGTGTGTTTCTTTTAAATTACTTATCTTGTTCAGATGTTAAGGGCCTTACAAACGTGCTCACAGTTGTAAAACACAGAGGCCCGCGTTCAGAAGAGGAGCGGAAGCACACACTATTAGTTATGCAGAGATTCGCAGGGTCGCTCAATGCAAGATGGACCACACCACAGGCTCTGTGCTCGGGTGTCAGTTTGGAGCATTATTCGGTACCTCTTAAACATTGGGCTCCCTTTCTTATCCGCGTGGGGATCAATGAGCAAGGAGGGGCCTGCACACTCGTCTGCAAGGGAACCCCCATGGGCGTTGGAAGTGTGGGGGACATATCCCCCCCAGATTTTGTAGTGGGGGGACGCAGGGGACAAGGGTGGGGGGGACGAGGGGACGAAAGTATTTCCCCTCTCTCTTCTGTCTGTGGCAGGGCCATTGGTATGTCAAAGCGCGAGTGCTTTGACGTGCTAATGGCTCTGTACTTGACCTGTGACCTTCCCTTTTGTTCTGCTGCAAAAGCTAAGGAATGTTTTCACACCTCTCCCTCGCCGCACCTACTGCCTGCAGTCTGCATTTCATTTCCAGATCAAGGAAGAGGTAGTTTGTTGATTGCTGACTCTGCAGGGCCGGCTTTAGAGTTGGTGGTGCGACCATCTCTGTGGGTGCCCCAACAAACTTTTTAGTTTTGCGTTATGCGGGAAAACAATGCTGGTGTAATGTTTGTTAAGGGACTCAGATGTTCCGCGCTCTGAGCACATGAGATGTAAAATGTGCTATTTACTGCTTTCCTGAAAATAAGAAAGGTATTTGGACTAGAGGCACACAAAGTAAAGGAATAGAAATAAGTGCCTAGAATGCAATAGGCACACACTGCTGAAAGGCATTGTGCGGCACACACAGTGACAGGTGCAAGGCTACGTGAAGCACAGCTACTGTAAGGTGCTTAAACCAATGAGACTTCTAGAATGAAATGCAAAAAATTGACATCTGATGCTCTATAAGACACGAAGACAAAGTATTAGCAGGTTAGGCCAGGGTGTCCACCCACCATTTTATCCACTTTTGTAGTTTTCATATTGTGCAAACTTGGCCGAATGGGATCACAGTGCTTCATGTGGACACCAGATTATTGTACACAAGTCAGATTCATGTTTTTCTCAGGTATGGGGAAATTAAATACTTTGCCCAGAATGACAGCATAGTGAGCCAACGCCGGGACTTTGGCCTAAGTGCCCAGTTGCAAAGTCAGAAGCTCTATGCTTTAGGCCACATCTGGTATCCTAGCCACTTGAATTTGTCGTATGGCAGACTGTATACTGTATATGCATGGAAAGCGGTGTAATAAAAGTCCATACAAGACTGCACACACCTTGAAAGAAGCGGAAAACTGGTAAGGGGCAGACCGTACACACCAGAGCAGCACAAGCCACAGCAGTGTAAAGAGGGTCAAAAAATAGACAGCATATAAGGGATAGCAGTTTAGACACACAATTAGGATGTACACCAGAAGAGTAGCGTAAAGAGAGATGAAGGCATACTGTACACAGCACACAGGGTCGCTGGGACCCACTGGCCTAAAGCGACCATTTCCTTTCTTGCACTGGTGTCCATGACACACTGATAGGCCTCTGGTAGCAGGAGAGCAGTGTAAATAGGCACAGGCAGACTGTCTACCACTGTAAAGTAAGACAGTATGGATCATAGCAGCAGTTTAAAGGGGGCAGGCTGTAAAGTAAAGACATTGACAAGCAGACTGTTCACAATAAAATGTAAAAGCATGAAAAACGGCGAGACAATGAAGGCTTGTACATACCAAACGACAAGAGCTGTGTTTTCAGCCACAGTGCTTTGCCTCAATTTCCTGAGTTTGGACGCTCGTGTTAAGGCCAGTGCTGTTCCTCTCCTGTATCGGAGGGTTGCTCCTGCGAGGGCTCTCGGGCTTGTTGTCAGAAGCCTAAGGGTGCACAGCTACTTAGACTAGCTGTTGTTGCACAGCACAAGCACTGGTAAAGTGGTGGACTCGGGGCCCAGCAGCAGTGCTTACTGCATGTGCAGCAGCAGAGTAGGCATCCTCAGAGGGTCATACTTATTGTCCGTGTACATCTATCTGCAACCACGTGAGCGCATGTGTCCATCTTCTATTTTCACGATGTTGTGGAAATGGAAGAGGACAGTGCATGCATTTTGGTCAGAGGCAAATGACACCACCTGAGCTTGGTGCCTGGAAGAGTGGCACTGGTCGCACCACCCTAAAGTCGGCCCTGGCTGACAGCATACTGTCCCTCCTCAGCCCAGACCCTACCTCATTTGACTGTTTCACACTGCGCAATTCAGTCACTCAAAGCCTAATGTTTCGTTGGAATGTTTATTTTGAGCAGTTGAACCTTTCCCTGGAACATGAGAACAATTAGCATCAAACATAGTCTAAGCTATCTTGCATTATGTTGTGTCAATGTGCTGGTCTGTCCTAATATTTACACAAATAACTATTTAAGTATCACTATTTTGTCTTATTTCTTTTATAGCGCTACTCAACCCAATCCAGGTTGTTGGAGCGCTTTAAATCACACAGACATATTATACATTCACAATAAACCATATGTGTGTAAATCAATTTACAGGATGTGTTACATAAGATAGTGAGGGTTACAAGGTATAGGAGTCACATGTCCTTTCCTTTATAATTCGTTGTGCTATATTATAAGGATTACAATTCATGAACTGCACGTAAATAAAGGATATGTGTGTTAAAAATAATAACCTATAAAATAAATATTCGTCATCTGTATATCACATTATGTGCTTTGTGTGAGACATATTAACCCTCTATGCTACATTGATTCAAAACGGGGACTAGACAAAACAACTGTCTCTCCAGCAAGAGCATTCCTCTCTAGAGTTATCTTACCATTATTAGTCTTAAAATCTGATGTGATTTTTTGGGTACATCATTTCCAATGAGGTCATGTGTTGTGATTAAGCATGGGCGGAAAATCCGTTTCGCTCGCGGATTTTGCGGATTTTGGGTAAATTCGCAATCCGCGAGATTCGCGAATCTCCCGCCAAATCCGCGAGCAGCGTATTTTATGGCTTGCTCGCACTGTTCGCGTGAGTTCGCGGCTTCCCAGTACAACTTCGCGCCCCGCGAATAAGCGCAAAATTGCAGAAATACGATCTTAGCAAAACTGAAACTACTTACCAGGTTCAAAAGTTCAGGCTCATCATTAGTAGCCATTTCCTGTAGTGCTTCCTGAGGGGCCCCTCCAGAGTTCAGTTGCCAGTTGCAACTATTATGTGACCCTGCTCTGAACCTCAGAATAGTTACACATATGCCACAAAGGTCCTGAATTACAGCTAAGGGAGACAAGCAGGAGCCAGGCTGGAAGTTCAAATCCATTAATCAGCCCCTAATTCATTATTGTCAGTTGGGGCAGGGCAGGTGTTGTAACTAATTTTGCAACAATGAAAGCACTTAGCAAGTGCAAAAGATCACTAATCAGGAAGCACTAAGGAAGCAGGTGCCAGCTAAAAAAATATTCTGTGACACATTAATCAGCCCCAAATTAATTCAGGTCACTTGAGGCAGGGAAGGTGTGCTTACTTTGCCACAATAATGTACACTGACTGGACAACCAGAGGGTGCTGTGATGAAACAGAGGGTGGCATGGGTGGGCCAGAGGGTGGCATGAGTAGTCAGAGAGTGGCAGTGGTGACAGAGAGTGGCAGTGATGAAGAAGAGTGTCCCAAACAGGCTGGACACGTAGAAACAACAAGTTCGCGAAACTTGCGACCCGACAGGTAAGTTCGCGTTTGCGAAATTGTACAAAACCCTCGCGAACTGGCAGAAACCCGCGCAAACACACAAAAAAAAAATCCGCAAATTCGCGAGAATTCGCGGATTTCGCGAATTGCGAGTTCGCAAATCCGCAAAATTTGCGAACGCGAGATTCGCAAAATTCGCCCATGCTTAGTTGTGATGTCAAGTGCGATGTCATGCGCTGTGATGTCACTTACATACTGCCTAACTTGGTTAGTGCCCCACTTCTTTTTTTTAGGACTTGTGCCATTTTGGGAGAAGTATATTAGAGAAGTGGTTTGGCGGTTGTGGGAGGCTGCCTTAGGATATAGTGCACATTGCACATTCTCAGGAGTGATGCACCTTGCACTAATACAGGCAACCCGTATGGTGATTATAGTGGTCTTTGATAACCATATAAAGCTCTCAAAGTGGTAGCTGTGGAGAAAAGCCTTCAGGCTCATCTTGAAGGAGTGTAAAGCAGCTTGTGTTACCAAATTTAATCAACAGTGTAGATTAGATGAAAAAGAACCACACAATGTTTATAAAAAAATACTTTTTATTATGCAACACAATCACTAACACATTGGTATATCTTCTACCCAGAGATATCAACAATACACACAAGAATACTTCAAAATAATTAGGTAAGTAGCTCAAATATACCCTGGTGTCCAGGGGAACACCAAACCATATGTGAAGAAAGTGCAATGCAAACTTCAAGGAGAATGGGACTTGGACCAGAAAACTCAAAGGAGATGGGAACACAAGGAACTACCCAAGGAAAGGAACCCAGGAACCCCAAGGGGCTGAGTGCAGAGTAGAAACACAGCCGCATGCCAGATGGAAGCCAATGGAGAAGTTGCGGTTGCAGTTTTACAGAAGGACTCTTCCCAGAGGACCCCGAAGAAACCCTTTAGATGTTCGGGGGGTTGGAGAGTAATCACACCCATGGATGCCCCAGGAACCAGGTTACCTTCACCAGGGAAGCCAGGTGCATAGGGGTGAATTGACATCGGAACCTACCATAGATGACAAAGGAAGACTTCAAAGAAGATGCCACCGAAGAAGCATGTGAAGGTGTCCGGTGGAATCCAGGAATGGATTCTTGAAGAAAAGAACCTGCAAGCAGAGGGGATAGAGTCTATCCCTCTCTGAAGTGACCAGGAGACACAGAAGCACATTCCCCACCGATGTTGGGAGGTTCAAGAGTGAAGACGGTGACCGTGTTGCTGCAGCTGCGAGGACCAGGAGATGCTGAGGCAGACCAGGAGGCATGCATGAGCTGTCCCATATTGGGTGTCGGTGACCAACAAGCCTTGGTAGCCACAAATGGCGTGGAAAGCAAACAGATGCAAACATTGGGACCAGTAAGATCCAAGCGACTCACCAAGTGCAGGAGAGTCAGAGCAGGATCTGAGCAAGCAGGGGAGCCCACTGAAGCAAAGGAAGACCCTCAAGAGGACCCACATGCCGAAGGCACAGGAGTCGCAAGAGGACTTCAGGCAGCTCACAAAAGGTGGAGGCTCACAGTGCAGAGGATGCAGTGAGGATGCTGATCTTTGAGGGATGAGGTTCTGAAGGGTCTTGTAGGCCAAATATCTCTGGGGTGCAGAGCCAACAAGCCTTGGCAACAGCAATTCATCGCAGTGCACATGAATGGTCCCAGCTACTTCGATGAGATATACTGTCTTCAAAATTGCAGAGAAGACCGGTCAGGCCTCTAGGGGCTGTAGAATCAGAACCTGTGTTGCTGGGCCATGTGCAGTCCGTTGGATGACAGGAGCAGCAGACCGGTCAGCTTTGTTGCGGTGCCTGCAGATGCAGGGGAGTGACTCCTTCATGACAAGGGAGATTACTTCGGATGTCCTTGATGCCCACAGGCCTTCTGGAGAACTTTAGTGATGTACAGACACAGAAGACTTGAAGAACAACTTGACCAGGAACAACAGGAGCCTTCCTTGATACAGTCTCGGGTCAAGTCAAAGTTCTACGAAGTCCAAGTGCCCAAACGGTAGAAGAGTGTCTTGGTTTCAAAGGTGAGTCTTGTTCCAAGAAGAATCTGAGGACCTACCTACGGGGGAGCCCTTAAGTACCCTAAGGAAAGTGTTGGAACGACTTTGGGGTCCCTCCCAGAGGAGGGGCTGGACAGAGGGGAAGATACTCCCCTTTTCTTTGTCCATTTTTGTGCCAAAGTGGAAACCAGGGGTTCCTGAACTGTGTCAAACAGAAGTATGCAAGACAGGCACAAATTTGGGCCTTCAAAGTAGTCTGGTGCCACTGGAAAGCACCCCCACCCCAGCCCAATATAATAAGTCCTGTCTGGGAGGTGGTCACACCTCCCTGTGACAGGAAACCTATTGTTCTACCTTCCCTTGCTCAAGTTGAGCTCAGCAGCAGGAGGGCAGAATCGTGTCTGTGGTCGGCAACACTAGGTTACTGGCAGACCCTGAAAGGCTGTTACTTGGAGTACAGGGGGGGGGGGGGGGCGGTCATCTAAGGAGCCCTCAGTACTTTGGATCATTCTTCCAGCACCAGAGTCAGTGTTGGGGTATGATTCCAACACGTTTGATACAAAACATGACCAGGTCCAGTACAGCCATTATTTAGTTAGACATCTCATTATAACTGATGTCCACTATATACCTTAAAATGGCTGTTCGCTCTTACAAAGCCTGGAGAATCAACTCCGGGGCCTGTAGGGGTGTCCTGCTCATGCAGGGGCACCCTCACATTTGTAATCAAGCATCCTGCCTACCTTAGGAGTTACATAGTTTTTAAGTGCAGTGACCTCAGATATAAGGAACTTAATTCTGTTGTGAGAGGTGCAAGCACCATCTCACACAGGCTGTAATGGCAAGCCTGTAGTCAAATTTAAGTGGACTCCCACTGGTGCCAAAATACATGCTGCATACCTTTTTGGCATATACTAGCGACGTATAATGTTACACCAGTAGCCAATTATGGATGTATCAAAGTACTTCCCAGAGCCAATTTAGGGCATAGAGCACAGTTGCTGGCGTACTGATTAGTATGATCCCAGCAGACTACAGTCAAAACAAACTGACCCCAGGAAAAAAGTGGGGGTAACCATGAAAGCAGATCCTACTTTCCTACACCCCCGCCCCAAACGTGAAGATGAGACTAATCTTGCCTATTCGAGGCTTCTTTGTCTTAGTTGAAATATCTGGAAAGTCCATCTTTGTTGGCATGGTTACTCCCGACCACCTCAGAAGTTTGAGTTGTTCACCCTTCATCTGTTTAAGCCATAAGAGGGGCTTATGGTCTTTCTGAACAATGAAGAGAGTGCCAAACAGGTATGGCCTCAACTTCTTCAAGGTCCTGACCACAGCAAAGGCCTCTTTCTCAGAAGCTGATCAATGCTTCTCCCTGGGGGTCATCTTTCTGCTTATAAAATCTACTGGTTGACCCTGGCCCTCTGCATTAAACTGTGACAATACTGCACCTATCCCTATCTCAAAGGCATCAGTATGGACAATGAATGGTTTGAAGTAGTCTAGACTTTGCAGAATTGGAGCAGAGCACATTTCATGCTTCAGGTTATCAAATGCCTTCTGACAGCTAAATGCTAGATATGCTGCACTATAAGCTTCCAGACATGTTAAGACTTTATACACCACCAGCCTCTGAAATGTGGTAGGTGCATTTTTGAAACCAAAAGTCATCACAATAAATTGATAATATCCACTGGGGGTTGAAAATGCTGTTTTAGGTTTGACATCCTCATTGAGTCTGATTTGAAAATAAACAGCAGTCAGGTCAAATGTACTGAGCTATTTGGCAGGGGCCAAAGTATCAATCAGTTCATTTGCCCTTGGAATTGGGTGGGCATTAGCCCTAGTGACTGCATTGAGACCTCTATAGTCATCACAAAAACTCATTGATTTCTGACCATGCTAGCTGTGAGATTTGGGTACAAGGACTACAAGACTAGCCCAAGGGCTATCTGAAGCCTCAATGACTCCCTATTCTGGCATCTTTTGGGCCTCTGTCCTGATGCAGTCTCTGACAAGGTCAGGCTGTCTGTACATTTTACTCTTCACAGGCATGCTGTCACCTGTGTCCACTTCATGGGTACACCAGGTGGTTTGACTGGTTGTCAGAGAAAAGAGACCAGAAAACTAAGAACCTGTCTACAGTTAGCTTGCTGTTGATCAGTGATGCTGTCTGCCAAGGCTACTCCTTCACATGATCCGTTGTCAGGGTCCTGAGAGAGGAGATTAGGGAGAAGATCACTCTCTTCCTCCTGTCTCTCATCCGTGGCCATGAGCAAGCTCAAGTCAGCCCTGTTAACTAAAGATTTCGAGAGAATCACATGAAGTACCATGTGGGGACTTCTTGGAGTACCTAGGTCAACTTGGGGCCACTCCACTTGTCTTAGAGAGCTGCTGGGGCCACAGGCCCCAACACCCACACTTTCTGTCCTGGCCAGTAAACAGTAAGGACAGCCTTTTGGTCATGTCAAGCTTTCTGAAGCTCCTGGCTGGCCTCAAGGTTTTTGCTGGCCGCCTTCATATGCTCAGCCATGTGTGAACGCACACCCAGAACATAGTCTGCTATGTCCTGTTTAGGAAGCTTGAGAGGTTGCTCCCATCCTTCTTTGACCATACATAATGGACCCCTAACTGTATGTCCAAACAGAAGTTCAAATGGGATGTAGCCCACCCCTTCTAAGGAACCTCTCTGCAGGGAAAGAGAAGGCACGGTATTAAGACATCCCATTTTCCCATCAGCTTTTCTAGGAGTCCTATGATCTTACCTTTGAGGGTCTTGTTGAACAACCCCATTGCCCTGTGAATTGTAGGGTGTGGCAAACTTATATTTCACACCACACTCTTTCAACATAGCAGTGATGTAGCTAGACATGAAGTTAGTACTTCTGTCCGACAATACCTCCGTAGGGAACCCAACTCTGAAAAGGATTCCTAGGAGAGCCCTGGCCACTACAGGAGCTGTAGTGGACCTAAGGGGACTCGCCTCTGGATATCTAGTGGCATGGTCCACCACCACTAAGATAAAACTATGTCCAGATGCTGTTGGAGGGTTTAAGGGACATGCAACGTATATCCCTACCCTCTCAAAGGGAACCCTAACCACTGGCAGAGGGATTAAGGGGGCCTTTGTAGTGCCACCTGACTTACCACTGGCTTGGCAGGTGACACAGGTCTGACAAAACTCCCTGGTGTCCTCAGACATGTGGGGCCAATGAAAGTAAGGGACACGCCTGTACCAAGTCTTGCTTTGCCCAAGATGTTCTGCAGGGGGAATCTTGTGTGCCAGGGTCAATAAAAAACCCCTGAACTTCATAGGTATGACCAACCTCCTGGTAGCACCAGGCTTGGGGTCTGTACTTACAAATAACAGGAGCCCTTCTTCCTGATAAGTCCTGTGGGACTATTCTGAAATGTCCTGCTTCCTCAGCAGCAGCTTGATGTCTGAATTGTTCAAGATAGGGGCAGGCCTTCTGCTCCAGACTGAAGTCTTCCCTCGAAGGATCC
Source organism: Lissotriton vulgaris (assembly GCF_964263255.1). Taxonomy (NCBI): domain Eukaryota; kingdom Metazoa; phylum Chordata; class Amphibia; order Caudata; family Salamandridae; genus Lissotriton; species Lissotriton vulgaris. Next base: position 97,078,961 of record NC_141695.1, read on the forward strand.
CTGACCCCAGTTGCTCTGCCTTGTCAGGTCCAAGCTCCTCTAGTACAGCTCCTTCACAAGTACTGAGATCATCTCCCTGAGGAGGCTAATTCTCATTGTAGGTCTGAGAGGAGGATACATCTGTATCCTTCTTGCTCCTTCTCTTGGGAGCTGGTTGGTCCATTTCTTCAGGATCCAGGGCTCCTTCAGTGCCTAACTTCTTGGCCTCAGCCCTAGAGACAGCAAAGACACTGGCTGAAATTCCCATCATTTCTACACGAGTCCTGAACTCCACTTCAGACCAGTCTGAAGTTTCCAAATGATTGCCCAGTAGACAGTCCACAGGTAGGTTGGGGGATGCCACAACTCTCTCTGGGTCAGTTACCCTTCCCCAGCTGAGAATGACATCTGCCTTGGAATGATCTGTCCTGGTATTGTTAGCATTGGTTACTTGGTAAATCTGTCCAAGTAGAATCTGCTTGGTAAACACAAGTTTTTCTGCCACCAAAATGACACTGGCCCCTGTGTCCCTGTATGGCACAGCTTCCTGACCATTGATGAGAGGCTGTTGTCTGTATTTGCCCAAGTTAGTGGGACTTAGAGTAAAGGTGGGGAGCTCAGTGCCACCATCACAGACTAAAACAGCCTGAGTGGGTGTCCTGACTAGGCCAGGACCCACTTTAGTACACAAGGTTAACCCAGCTAAACTCTTGGGGGCCCTACTACAACCATGGCTATTGCTAGTGACACTAGGAGGTTTCGAAGTGGTAGTAGCAGTATTGGTGCTAGACTTAGAGCAATTGGCATCCTTTGTCCTTTTATGTTTTTCCTTACACAAATAACACCAAGGTTCTTGTTCGATTAGGAAAAGGAATGGGACCTACCGCTAGAGAAAGATTTTTGAGCACCTTCAGAAGACTCTTTTCTTTAGATTTCTCCCCACCTTTCTCTTGGGCCTTAGAATAATCTTGCTTCTTCTGGTCAGCACCACCATGAGATCTTTGTTGCACTCGGGTACAGACTCCCTTGTCTGCCTTCTTTCCCAATACTTGGGGAGAGATCAGATCCGAGTCCACCATGTACTGGTGCAGTTGCTGATTTTGACAGTTGTTAAATATGTGCTTCCTCACAAGTAAATTGTACAGTCCCTCACAATCATGCACATGTCGCAAAGAACATTCAGTTTATTCTTCCTTTTTAGTCCCATCTTTGTTTGCTTTGTGCATGAAAATGTAAGATTCAAAAACATGTTTTTTCACATTTGGTCTAATTACTTTGTGAATTGAAGCATACTTGCAAACTGTGACTACATCCCTGCCTTTTTCAATGTTTCACTACAAAACGATGCAATTGTATTCTTTTAACGGAGTGTATGGTTCCAGACAATGGTCGATTTGTATCGGGACACTGGAAAGTCCAAAAGGTTGCCTCTGTCCCCCCCAGAAATTTAGTGTCTCCTATGCCCCTGGGAACCCCTGCTATTAGAATGCAAATCGCCGTGGCTTTACCACAGCAAACTGGCTCCTAATTTACTTTGCATGCTGACTAGAATTGAAACTAGAAAAGCAAGCCACTTTTGGGTGCCGATCTTGAACTAATAAATACATACGAAACCAATCAGTCTGATTTCCTGAGAAGGCATTTGGAAATGAAACAAGCAGTTTTGGAGAGAGGGTCTGCAGTAACATCTAGCGCTACCGACTTTGCATCGGTTCTCACGGCGCCTAAAAAAACTATTAAAAAATACATGCTGATCCGTATTTAAATACATATTGATAAATTAACAAATAAAACAAGCATTGGCATAGCCTTTGGGAAGTTTTTAGTCATCCAGCACAATATCCTTGGTGCAACAACATCATCTGTTGCATGGCTAAAGACTTATAAGGTCCCAAAGGCGAGACTAATTGGCTATGCCAATGCTTGTTTTAAGAGGGGGTCACCTGAAAACAGTAAGAGGCACCTTTTAGCTGTTCTAAAGCTGAGCTAGTTAGCAGCTGTTGTAAGTAAGCAGTTTAATTAACTGGTATGATGCTGGCTTTAAAAATTACATTTGATTAATTTTCTTAGTGCCTCTTCTGTGTTCCCATGCTGGTAAGACCTGTAATTCTTTGCCCCTCTGTTGATGTAAAATTGTAGTCCTTCTTCTATTTTTGCAAAATGTCCCGGTTTTTGTTTCTCAAGATCTGGTCACCCTTTGCATAGTGCCCCTATCCCTAAAAGTTGATAAACACCTACTCCTTCCCGAAGAAAGCTTAATACTCTACTCTCTGCCAAGCCCACAGAAGCTTTTCCTTGGATATGATCAAATTCCAATCCCTGTACGGGATAAAAAAGTGCACATCCATTTTCTCGATAATTACTTCTTCCTTGTAGAGGAACGGCCCAAAAGGTCTCTATCCCATGTCTGAAGACGACAAGGCTAGCAGAAAATAGGCAATAACATTCAAAGTTGCTCTGAACAGGAGGTCCTAAATTTTGTCTGGCCCTAAAAACCCCCAAGCCATGCGTATCAGGGTGCCACTGGGGTAAAAGATCCAGTTAACTCTAAACTGCCCTCCGCGAGCACTTACAAAGTTAGCAGGGGGCAGGAGCAGTCGGGATCCGAGATGGTTAAAATGGAGGTCTGTTTCTGTGTCCCACGACTCACAGGGGCAAAGTCGGTGATATCCACACAACTCATAAGGGGTGCGGTGGTAGTCACAATGAAGGTGGGTATAGCCCAGGCATACATCCAGCCTGGTGGAGTGTGTGTAGGGGAGACTCCAGGACCTCCCTTATAGGCTGAGAAGGATGCTCTTCCACACTAAACGACAGTGCGGACCCCTGAGGGCGTCTTTGTCTGCGCCCCAGGCTTCACTATTGCAAGCTTGTGGGCAGGCAACAGAGATTCCTTGTGTTCTCAGGCAACAGAGGGAGTGTCCATGGGTATCGTCACCGCACGGCAGGTACCGCCACTAGCGACCGCGGCTGATTAGGGAGGCCTTAAGTGCACAAGTCGGCTGGACTCAGTAAGGCAACTGTCCAACCTGACATGCACACTACACATGCCCTCGCTTCTACCGGGATTGGTCCCGCCCAAAGACACCAGAACCGGAACAACAGAAGGAGCAACCACGGCCAGGCAAGACATAGGGGACAAAATAAGACGTAGGGGACTCTGAAGCATCCAATTGTAATAAAACTCTGATGTGGCAGCACACTGAATGGTTGGGGCAATGCTCTGATGCTGTAAGGGAGAAACTGGCCCTGGTTGGACTCCAGTGTCAGCGTTAACTTGTGTCATCACAGTAGCATCCTGCCTTGGTCTCTTGAGGGAATGGCTGTAGAGTGAGGAGGAGGAGGACATGAGGTGTAAGGATGAAGTAACTAATATATCATAATAGAAGCCCATGTCTAGCAGGTCCTCCTCCTGCAAGCTCCAACTCCAACTGCCTCAGTAGTAGGTTGGAACCCACAGAGAGAACATGACTAACCTAACCTGAATGAAAAGATATGCTGTAGTAGGTAGGTAATTATACTAACAAAATAAAGGTAGGACAAAATACGCACGTAAAGGAAAGACTATATTTATTAAACTACTATATATAATACACTACAAGGACACCTGCAAAAGTGCGCTTTTGTGTCCCTAGTATGAGCCGGGGACACCTGCCCTTGTGTCCTGATTGTGAAAATGGGAGCGGCCTGCCCTTGTGTCGCAAGTGTGACCCGAGAACAGCCTACCCTTGTGCCCGGAGTGTGACCATGGCACAGCCTGCCCTTGTGCCCCAAGTGTGACCCAGGCTCAGTCTACCTTTGTGTTGCAAGTGTGACCCGGGGGGCAGCCTGCCCTTGTCTCGCAAGTGTGACCCGAGAACAGCCTGCCCATGTGTCCTGAGTGTCACCCGAGAACAGCCTACCCTTGTGTCCGGAGTGTGACCCGGGCGCAGCCTCCCCTTGTGCCGCAAGTGTGACCCGGGGGCAGTCTACCCTTGTGTCGCAAGTGTGACCCAAGAACAGCCTACCCTTGTGTCCGAAGTTTGACCCTGGAGCAGCCTGCCCTTGTGCTGCAAGTGTGACCCGGGGGCAGCCTGCCCTTGTGTCTTGAGTGTGACCCAGGGGCAGCCTGCTTTTGTGTCGCAAGTGTGACCCGGGGGCAGCCTGCCCTTGTATCGTGAGTGTGACCCTGGAGCAACCTGCTCTTGTTTTGCAAGTATGACCCGGGGGCAGCCTGCCCTTGTGTCGCAAGTGTGACCCGGGGGCAGCCTGCCCTTGTGTCGCAGGTGTGACCCGGGTGCAGCCAGCCCATTGTGTCGCGAGTGTGACACGGGGCAGCCTTCCCTTGTGTCGCGAGTGTGGCCCGGGGGCAGCCTGCCCCTGTGTCGCGAGTATGGCCCGGGGGCAGCCTGCCCCTGTGTCGCAAGTGTGGCCCGGGGGCAGCCTGCCCCTGTGTCGCGAGTCTGTCCCGGGGGCAGCCTGTCCCTGTGTCGCAAGTGTGGCCCGGGGGCAGCCTGCCCCTGTGTCGCGAGTCTGGCCCGGGGGCAGCCTGCCCCTGTGTCGCGAGTGTGACCCGGGGGCAGCCTGCCCATGTGTCGCGAGTGTGGCCCGTGGGCAGACTGCCCTTGTGTCGCAAGTGTAACCCGGGGCCAGCCTGGCCTTGTGTCACTAGTGTGACCCGGGGGCAGCCTGCCCTTGTGTCACGAGTGTGACCCGGGGCAGCCTGCCCCTGTGTCGCGAGTGTAGCCCGGGAGCAGCCTGCCGTTGTGTCCTGAGTATGACCCAGAAGGAGCCTGCCGTTATGTCCTGAGTGTGACCTGGGAGAAGCCTGCCTTTGTGTCCTGAAAGATACCCAGGGGCATATTTACAACCGCATTGTGCCACCAGAGCTTCACCTTTTAGGATGCTTTGGTGCCACAATGCCCTGCTTCATATTTACAAAGCTGTTAATATCCAAACGGGGGAGCCCTATAACTCCAAACGCATCTGGGCACACATTAACTTGTAAATACAAAAAACAATGCGTTGGAATAAATACTGAAGTAATAATTAAATGGATAGAAAAATGTCAATTAGTCCTCCCACTGAGACAATTTCTCAGAGTTACTTATTATGAATGAATGTCATTAACACAAAATGCAGTTCTCAAAGAAGGATTTTTTTATATATGTATATATTATATCAAAAGTACTTTTTAAATAACTTGCATATAATCATGCACACCAACTACAGTAAATATATACAAAAATATACAAAAAATATGAAATATATATATATATATATAACTTCCAAAGTTCTGCCTCAATAAGCACCACACGCACTCGAGGAAGTACAGCAAGTTTGCGTTTATTTCCCAACTAACGCTACACGTTTCAGCACAGAAAGTGCCTTGATCACACGTCAAAATAATATTTTATTGCTGGTAAAAAATATCCTATGTACTTATTTATCCTTTATTACCCTATTCATGAGTACATATGCTGAACCTATGTATTGCAAGTGTTCTGTTTGTTAGAGATCGCCCAATATAATTAAAGGAAAGTACATCATGAGGAAAAATACAAAAGTCCTCTTTAATTAGTGGTACTCTCTCTGTTATTTATTCTGTTTCAACTTATCGAGGGCTTCTCCAATTCAAGAAGTATATATAAATATTCATATTTTTTTGTATATGTTTTGTATATATTTACTGTAATTGATGTGTATGATTATATGTATGTCTGCGTTGGCGCTAAGAAACTTTTTTTAGTGCCAGTGGAAAAGAAAACACAGGGGTGCGTCATATTCTTGTGGATATGGCGCATCCTGCATTTTTGACATGACAGAACACAGTGCTGCTGGTTTGGCCGTTCGGGCTGGACTGTTCCCATGAGGCACAAGGTCAAGACTGATTTGCATATGGCCATGCCTAAACTGGGGTGGCATGGTGAGCAAAAGAACAATGGATTTAACCCAGATCCCTTGACTGGAGGTGAATGTTTTGATTTGTTTTTCATTCCGTCCATCTATTGTGTGTCTTTTGCTAAATTGCTTGCAGCGCAGCTCTGCGAGATTTCTTTGTGAATCTGCCACCTTGTTGCTTGGATGTTCTGCAGTCAGGCCCGGACTGGCAATGCCGGGCACCGGGCAATCCCCCGGTAGGCTGCCAGGGGTGGGGGCCGGTTTTTGGGCGGGGGGCCGGTTTTGTTGCAAAAGGCCGATTTTTTGTACGCTCAGTACAGTAGTAGTCACTTACCTACTACTGTACTTTGCTGCGTGCCTGCATTTCACTCTCTCCTACCTCCAAGTCTGTGTGGAAAAAAAAGCAATTTAATTCATCTCTGCGGGATAAATAATGCATTGCAAGCAACAGTGCCATTTTAGGGGGTGGGTGGGTTGCGTGCGCACGCAGCGCGCAGATGCCTCCACCGCCGCGTCTGCGCGGCCTGCTTTTAATCTTCATCTTCAATTCACCCACTTTAGGGGGTGGGGCTGACCGGGCGCGGCCGCTGGAGGTGACACATGCGCATTGGGGCTCACGCAGGACCGTGACGACGAGAGGCCCTCTCTTTTGCCACCCATAATTTAATTATTTCTAGCCCCCCCCTGCCCCAGTGTCCCTGCTGCCGAATGTGTGCTAGTGCTGGCCAACGGCCGCCAGGTGAGTGTTGTTTCCATTATTGCAATCTCCTATGCCCTTGCCTGGACTTGTACTAGACTGTGAAGGAGGCAGTGGGGCCTGTGCGAGTCGAGTCCCGGACCACACACATTCCCAGATGAGTCATCGCGGCTGGAGGCCTGTAAAGGTCCATCTCAACACTCACTCAGGTATCTCAAAGTATACCTTTTAGAGGCAGAGCACGTATTTATTCCTAGGCTATAACAGTACACTACAGGCGCTTAGTCACAGCCTGCTGCTCGCAGTTGAGTTCAGGGTCAAGGCTGTGCTTCCGTACCAGGGCAGGCAGGGGCCAGGTAGGCGCTGTTGCGGGCAGAGCGGATTCAAATTAAGCACTGGATAGACGTTTTGGTATGACAGTGTACTACTCTGCGCAGTGCTGCCCTTAATACATTTAGGAGGCACGCGAAGGTCAGGCCGCCTGGGGGAAAAGGGGGGCGGGGGGGAGGAGGGCCTGGGGCTGCTGAGTAGTCCCTGCCCTGGGTTCACGTAACAACACGGCGTCACTCATGACTGCTAAAGTGTGTTCATTTTATCAGAGAGGGGAGCCTGGTAGTTAAGTTTCTCCTGAGCTGGGCGGGGCTGCGGTGAAGTTACACGTTTATTTAGTTTTATTTCGTTTTAGTGGCAGCCACTACTCTCACCGCGCTGCCTGTGCCCACTTGGTCAGTGTGCCTCATCGTGCTGCTGTCCTGCGACAGGACTTAGTCGGAAACGAAAGGTCGCATTTACCATGATCTGACTGACAGTGTTATCATGGAGAGGCTGCTGTGTGGGTCACTGATGTATTAATCGTTTTCTAACTTTACAGCCTGATAGACACTGAGCCTGTAGCTCTGCTCACTGCTCTCCCAGGCTCAGGGTGGTACTGTGGCGTGTTAAGCTTCATTCAGCTCTTTATTCATTTATTTAATTAAAGCACTAACTACAATTTAAATATAATTTCGGGCCCTGACTGAGGGCCTCCAGTCCATGGGCGACCTCTCATTGCTACTCTGCTGTGGAGGACATCGCGCGCACTGACACCAGGCAGGAATGTTTTTAAGTCCTACTGTGCCACTGCTGCCTTCCCAGTCCCTGGTCCCCAAGCAGAGATTCCCGTGGTCTGGGCAGGCCTGTCATACAAAGCATTCTTAACCTGCCCTGGCTCCACGTGTGTTCCGGAAATGATCTGGGCACTTGTCGGTCCAGGCGAGTGATGTGTTGTATTATTTGAAGAGGCACAGCAGACCACAGCCTGTGACTTCTTGATGACCTGAACTAGCAGCTGGGAAGGTGGATTCTGCAGCCTGTCAACTCTTTAATGCAGCACTGAGCCCCCAAAGTCAAGAGAGGCCCAGCGTCTGCTGCTATTAGACCAATGCCAGCACCAATTCAGGCGATTGGCAATTTAGTAGAACCCATTAATCCCAATAGTTGGTTAGTGTCCTGTGCAGAAGGGGATCTCAATCCATGCCCACAGAGTGACGTCTGCAGTTGGGAGAGTGATGTATAGTTGTGAAATGGTGCACGCAGTACTTTAAATGAAAACATACAAAAAGTGCTGTTGTTACTTATCCACAGTACACATTTCCTCCTCTGGAGTGGTTCTCCCATTAAATCTTACAGCATTGATGAGAATTACAGATGCTCTCCCATTTAAATAAAAGTAGTGCAGGTACTCAGTGCCACTTACCATCTGCCCAGTTACAGCAGCAATAGTTTACAGAAGGACGTCTGGATTTAATGATCACTCTGGTAAGGTTGTGTAGCATGGAATGACAATTTTACACTGGGTGGAGACATGTCCATGATCTGCTTTACTGTAGTGCTAGCAAGTATAAAGTGTAGGATTAGAGGAAATTATGCTAGTGTATGAGAGCGTTTTGAAGAGTAGAGTTGGTGTTTATGAAGGAGTATGTGCGTGGGAGAAAGCTGAAGGATGTGGTATTGTTTTTGGCACATGTCCAGGAGGACTGACCCTCCATTGCCGATGCTTTGCAGCAGTTTAAAGATAATCTTAGAGGTTCTCGTTGCTCAAATGGGTGTAATTTCTGAAATGTATATGTTTCCCTCATCGCCGTTGCTTGATTTATGTTCACGAGAAAATGTCACTCATAATTACAGTGAAATTCTGAAAATGTCACACATATGTAATCTGAAACCTTGGTAGCTATGCATCAATGGTACTGAGTGCGAATGTATGTGTAAAAATATGTTTGTGACTTCTACAGCCTGTGAGTGGAAGTGTGAGCAAACGGGAGTGTGTGGGTCAGTGTGAATGAGGGTGTAGGCCAATGTAGGAAAATGCCAGCATGCCCGAAAGCCTCCATGTTTGTACGTTGTGTGAGAGAGGGATTGTCTGCACGGGCGCAAATGTGTGAACGTTGGTATTCATGAATGGTACTGAGTGCGAATGTATGTGTAAAATTATGTTTGTGACTGCTACAGCCTGCTGTGAGTGGAAGTGTGAGCATATGGGAGTGTGTGGGTGAATGGAAGTGCGATTGAAGTGAAGTGTGCTCACACTGAAGGGTAGTCGTGTGTAAGACAGCTATTGAGTGGGAATGTGAGTGAGTCGTGTGAACAAATGCAGGTGTGAGGAAGTGATGTGTAAGAACGCAGGTATCAGGCCTGCGCTTAGGCATCAGGGAAGCAGTAGGAAGCAGGGGAAGGGAGAAGGGGTCCTTGCACAGGAACAGACATAAGGGGGCTCATGCTGCGGTACCATCTATCATTAATTGACATACTTGCTACCATCATCAGGCTTTATGAGATGACCATGATGAAAGCAGAAAGTTTTCTCCTCTCCTAAATGGTCACACCACTACAGCGAATGCTGGTTCACACAATAATTATTTATCAGTTCACTAAGAAAATAATACCCTTGAAACCTTGTGAACGCCCTGCTTGCCCAGATGTATACCCCAGGAAGGCAGAAGCAAGTGTAGCTGAAAGGGGCCCCATGTCAAGGCATGGGCGTATGAAGGGCTGCAAGTTTCAAAGGGTCCCCTCTACTCAGGTATGAGCACCAGAAGTCATGGGTGGGGGTGGTTAATGTATGGATTAGACTCCTGCCCTTCTGCAGCAGCAGAATGCCTTTCTTGCCTAGGCTGGTGTCCCTTTGTGGTGCGTGTTTTCCGGTGCTCAGCACGTGCCCCTTTCGGTGCAGTCTCTCAGCACATATTCCTGAGGGTGCTGCAGGCAGAGGGTCATTGCCCAGGTACACTCAGGTATGGACACCATCAATAGCTAAAGCAAATAAAGGAAATGGAGAGTTCTTCTGGCACAGGTGTGGACAGCAGCAGCACTGCAGCAGAATGGGACACACAACCATATACTGGCCGTCTATGACATACCGTGTTGTCCCCCATGCTCACATACACCACCAGGTTGGTGCTTTCTCTGACTGCCCTCAAAATAGACCTCCCCTGTAGATGTACTACCCTCAGTGTACGCTTGCCCTGCCAAGGCTGCAGCTGACCCTGCACGGGCGGATATGCACTCACGGCGCCTGCCTCCTGTGGCTGCCTAGCCAGTCTGAGGTACACTTGGCATGCTCAGCGCGGACGCTCGAAGTGTGAGGGGGCTGTGAGAATGAGTCCTGCGGGTGGTGCCACACGCTTCGAGGAGGGTTATGTGGTTGTACATGCTGAAGCAGCTCATTGATTGATTCAACAAGATCATCTATGATCTACCCCGAAACAGTGGCTTCTATTTCCGCACTGTTGTTTATCTCATGAGTACTGCTATCTCGCTCAGGCCGGCAGTCAAATATGTAATCAAACAAATACGCAAACTCTATAGCAATTTTACACTGACTCACTCTATTTTGCCTTCCACTACAAAATGATATAAAGAGACCATCATGCTGCAGTAAGGAGAGCCTGAAGTCAGAGCACATTCATCACTTAAGAGGCATTGATTGGTACAGGTACTGTACAGAAGCAGAAAACACGCAGCCTCGTAGAAATAACACTGGCCTTCCGCGTTGTAGTTTCTTCCTAACTTTTCAAAACGTTCCCATTACAGTTTGCATTGCATTGCATGCTCAGCCACCGCGTTGCTATCTCTGAATAATTGTAAAACTGATCTATTTAGAATGGGACCAGATTTACCGTATCACACTAACTGCCCACCACTGCGACCCCCCCCCCAACACACGAGATCACTGAATTGTACTGATAAAGCAGAAAATAATTGTATGTTATGGTTACAAGGCCGGTGTCATGTGTCTAAAACCCAGTAACGCCAATTAAGCCAGGAAATGCTGGGGAGGAGGCAAAGGAAAGGGGGGAATAATGGAAATTTGGGGGGGGGGGAATTAGGGGGAGATAACAAGAAAGACGTTGTGTTCACTCATAAGCTTGATAAAGGATCCCTTTTGCCCTTTATGAGAAGGTCCATGTACACCATTGTACAGTAACCAAGGTCTGTGAGGTGCAGCACTCATAGATATTTCGTGCAAGAGAGTTCTCAAAATGCATTTGTGAGAAAATTCATGCAGGGGCCCCACTGCTTCTCAAACTGTTGTGGCTAATGTAGCTAAAATCTTCTCCATGATCAGGGTGTGGGACAGCTTGTGACGCCAGTCAATATCTTCCGGCATGTCGCCCATACCCCAATGACAGTTCACTGTTTGCATGTGCATTACAGATGCCCAAGTTGTAGGCGTGGAAACAGCTGGGCAGAAAAGGAGAAGCTCCAGAAAAAGTCCCAGCGCCATTAGCACATGTAAAATGTTTTTTAGCTACATATTGTTCATACTGACTGCTGAGACATGGTTAGATAAGTCCCTGTCGTCCTCAGATTCCTCCAAATTAAAATCCAGTTACATCAAAACAGGTGATTTGTGTTGGCTCTTAGGGCTCAGTGCACTTTACCACCACTAACCAGTGCTAAAGTGCTTGCGCTTTTTCCTTTCAAACATGGTAAAATTGGCTTACACCAAATTGCAATTTTAATTTACTTGTTAGTCCCCAGAATGTGGTTCTACATGTACCCAGGGACTGTACAATAAATGCTGCTAGTGGACCTGCAACACTTATTGTGCCACCCACTTAAGTAGGCTGTTTAAAGATGTGTCATGTCAAGGCCAGGGCCTTTGTGTTAATTTTTCCTGCTTTCTGGCCAGGGTGCCATTTGAGACATTTCCATGCCTTGTGACAGCCAGGGTGCTTATGTGTGACGTTTCCATGCTTTCTGACCTGGGTGCTTAATTATGTGTGCTATTTCCATAGTTTTTCGCCTCAGTGACCTGGAGCTAGAGGCTCATGTGTGACATTTCCATGCTTACGGCCTGGGTGCTTATGTGTGACCTTTGCATGCTTACGGGCCTGGTGGTGTGACCAGGCCTGGGTCAGTGCCTAGGTGATTATGTGTGACATTTCCACAGTTTCTGGCCTCAGTCAGTGGCCTGTGTGCTCATGTGTGACATCACATCAGTGCTTAATGTGTGACAACATGAGTAACAATTTACTATGCTTCAAAAGTTAATACAATCTAATATGTAATGAAAAATGTGTTGAAAAATGTTTTGTTTTGGCCTTTTTATCTCTCAAATTTTTTTAGGGGGAAAAAGTTCAACACCCCAAACTACCCCCTAGTAGTGGTTGCTCACTGCGCTTGCTCGCTACACACCATATGGGGGGCGGGTCTCAGTTTTACTTTGTTCTCTCTGATTCACTACTTGTGTCTATTTTTGGTGCTCTCTGAAAGAATGTCTATGGGTACATATGACTGGGTGGGTAACCTGGTGCTCTTTAAGGTCATCACCCACTATTTACTGTGCTTTGAAAGTGGATAAAATTGAATATGTAATGAAAAATATGCTGTAAAATTCACCATTTTGGTTTGTCGTTTTCCAAAATTTTCTTGGGGGGAGAACCCCCCCAAACCCTCCTAGTAGCAGTCGAGCTCGCTCGCTGCGCTCGCTCGCTACGCGCTGGACGGGGGCTGGTCTGCTGAAATTTGCCAGGGCTGCTTTCAGTTCCCAGTCCGGCCCTGTCTGCAGTAGCAGCCTCCCTTTGATTCTGGAGAGAAACCTGGTGGCTTATTTACAAGCCCCTTGCGCCGCAGGTAGTTCACATTTTCCTAGATTAAAAGTGACGCACTGGTGGCACAAGGAGCTTGTAAATACGCCCCGTTGTTTCTGCGGTGGCACACAGCAGCAGCCTGTTCTCTCGCAGGTGTAAGTCTTGTCTCCTTCCAGACAGTCCAAAAACCTATCATTGGACACGTCACATTCTCTTTAGCAGTGCTCTTTGTATTGTGTGGATCATATCACTAATTCTTCTAGTTTTATGTCATGATTTTTGCATTACTAGTTCTAAAGAGTGACCGGCGCACTGAGCAGCAGATGCAGAACAGAAGTGTACAAAGCAGTGCAACAGAGACTGGAAAGGACGGTGAAGCGCTGCCCCCTTGTGGCGATGACTGGATCCGTTACCAGAACAAGTGTTTCTATTTCTCTGAGGCAGAAGGAACCTGGACGGCGGCCAAAGACTCGTGCGCTGCACTCGACTCCTCCCTGGCTCTGATTGACACCAAGAAGGAACTGGTAAGAGCTGGGGAACTCCAGCGTTCAATGTGTTTTATAAAGTCCCCTGCGTTTGTTAACCCTGAATTGCCCGCTCACCCCTGTTTCATCATATCCAGCGCATCACACTGTGAAACCCTCCCCTCCCAGAGCTCCTCTGTATCTTATATTGTAAACGGGTGCTCAAGATCTGTGTAATAAATGATCCCCTTTCATTAATGTACTCAACAGCAAAGTGTTACAAAAGGATTTATGGGCCATTTTTTATGGTATTTGAAACCGCCCAATAAGATATATAGATATCTTTGAAATAGTGACTGAGGCCGTCACTGCAAGCCATCCGGCTGTGCTGCACTGAATGACTTTCAAAGCAAAGAGATGCCTCATATTTACAATAATGTCTCGTCCCTGTGCTTTCCCCTATGCTGGTGCACAATTGGCTGCCATGCTTGGGAACACCCACAGCAATATCCATGGAATGTCCGTTTCACGCAAAGTACTGCATGAAATTGCCTATTTACAAGGACACAAAAAGTCGCGCAGGGTGGTTTTACCTGTCCTTTTAAATATGGGGCAGCAAAATGCGCAGCCGTTGTGTCACAAAAGGTGACGTACCGTCGGCACAAGGGACTTGTAAATAAGACCCTTTTGTTCACAAGAAACCCTTGGTGGGACGCTCTGGCTCTCCATAGTAGGCTCTGGCTAAACGCTCTAGAGCTTATTTACAAGCCCCTTGTGCCACCGGTGCGTCACTTTCAATATGGGAAAAAAGTGACTCACTGGCTGCACACAGGCCTTATAAATAAGCCCCTCTGGCCCATATTTATGGGGAAGTGGCTGCCCAGTGCCAATGCAGTCACATTTACACACTGGTGCAAGGGTGCCTTTGTTGTAGGCAGGATTTTTTTTTGTGCAGGAAGGAACACCTTCCTGCACAAAAACAATCCTGAGCGCCTCATTTACAATGTTTGACTGGAGCCAGCGCCGCAAGCCTTCCTGCTGCGCTGCCCTACAGCAAAAGAAATGGGCAGGAATGCACCATAGCTATAGGAAATGGCACATTCCTATCCTTTCCCCCTGCATAGGCGCACACATGACTGCCCTGCGCCAACGCAGGCAGCCTTGCGCCATGGTGCAAGGGTGTCTGTATTTTAGGGGTGATTGTTTTTGTGCAGGAAGGTGTTCTTACTGCACAAAAACAATCAATGGGGGTGATTTCCTCTTTCTACATGTGCTGAAGAATGCAGCACACATAGAAAAACGTCTCCTGTACGCTACCCCTGACAAGGCGTAGGCTTTTGACACAGACCCAGGTTTATTAATTCTTTTAAATGTGGGAATATGTCAAATGCCATGGGTGTTACGTGGGAATACCCACCCTTACGCCTGTGGCACGCCTCCCTATTATATGATGAGGCAACGCAGCGACTTGTGCTGCATTGCCTCCGTCCATATCTACAAGGTATTGTATTGTATTGTGTTTCTATTTTTTTATAGGATTTGGATATACCCCAGTCTAAAATATATACACACACACTTCACACACTTTATACCAATATTATTTCTTTTGTATTACAATATGTGCACCCCCAGAAATAGAGGGGTATATACATGAGAGATTTGCATCATGCTTGCACCACGGATGTATGACGTTACAACGCAAACTTTTACAACGCACACCGTTACAACGCATTTTCTACAACGCAGATGCATTTACAACGAATGCCTTTACAACGCATGACATTACATAGCAGATGCTATTACAACGCATGCCATTACAACGTAAGTATAGGTAAGTATATTATTTTTTAAAAAAATGTAATTATTTAAATATAAATTAATTTAATAAATTAAATTATTTTCAAACAATTATTTTGTACATATATTACTTTAAGTTTATTTTTAAAAGAACTATTATTAATAAAGAACTATTATTAATAAATAATAAAATTATTAAAATACATTTTTTAAATTAATTTAAATGATTTATTTTAAAACTAAACCCTAAAAATACCCCTGTACCCCAAAAACCAAACCCAGCCCTGAAACCTAAAAATACCCCTGTACCCCAAAACCCAAACCCAACCCTGAAACCTAAAAATACCCCTGTACCCCAAAACCCAAACCCAGCCCTGAAACCTAAAAATACCCCTGTACCCCATAACCCAAACCCAACCCTGAAACCTAAAAATACCCCTGTAGCACAAAACCCAAACCCAGCCCTGAACCCTAAAAAAACCCCTGTACCCCAAAACCACCCCTACAACCTAAAAATACCCCTGTACCCCATAACCCAAACCCAGCTCTGAAACCTAAAAATACCCCTGTACCCCAAAACCCAAACCCAACCCTGAAACATAAAAATACCCCTGTATTTCAAAACCCAAACCCAGCCCTGAAACCTAAAAATACCCCTGTACCCCAAAACCCAAACCCAACCCTGAAACCTAAAATACCCCTGTACCCCATAACCCAAACCCAACCCTGAAACCTAAAAATACCCCTGTAGCCCAAAACCCAAACCCAGCCCTGAACCCTAAAAATACCCCTGTACCCCAAAACCCAAACCCAACCCTGAAACCTAAAAATTCCCCTGTACCCGATAACCCAAACCCAGCCCTGAAACTTAAAAATACCCCTGTACCCCAAAACCCAAACCCAACCCTGAAACCTAAAAATACCCCTGTACCCCAAAACACAAACCCAGCCCTGAAACCTAAAAATACCCCTGTACCCCAAAACCCAAACCCAACCCTGAAACCTAAAAATACCCCTGTACCCCAAAACCCAAACCCAACCCTGAAACCTAAAAATACCCCTGTACCCCATAACCCAAACCCAGCCCTGAAACCTAAAAATACCCCTGTACCCCATAACCCAAACCCAGCCCTGAAACCTAAAAATACCCCTATACCCCAAAACCCAAACCCAACCCTGAAACCTAAAAATACCCCTGTACCCCAAAACCCAAACCCAGCCCTGAAACCTAAAAATACCCATGTACCCCAAAACCCAAACCCAGCCCTGAACTCTAAAAATACCCCTGTACCCCAAACCCCAAACCCAACCCTGAAACACAAAAATACCCCTGTACCCCATAACCCAAACCCAGCCCTGAAACCTAAAAATACCCCTGTACCCCAAAACCCAAACCCAACCCTGAAACCTAAAAATACCCCTGTACCCCAAAACCCAAACCTGAAACCTAAAAATACCCCTGTACCCCAAAACCCAAACCCAGCCCTGAACCCTAAAAATACCCCTATACCCCAAAACCCAAACCCAACCCTGAAACCTAAAAATACCCCTGTACCCCAAAACCCAGCCCTGAACCCTAAAAATACCCCTGTACCCAAAACACAAACTATATATATAAAATTACTGTAATTAATTTTTTTAATTATTTTTATTATTTTTTAAATTAAAAAAAAGATTAAATAAAATGATATACTTACCTATACTTACCTTGTAATGGCATGCGTTGTAATAGTATCTGCTATGTAATATCATGCGTTGTAAAGGCATGCGTTGTAAAGGATCCTGCGTTGTAATGGTGTGCGTTGTAACGGTGTGTGTTGTAATAGTTGCGTTGTAACGGTTGTTTCCCTTGCACCACACTACATGGGATATGTGTGACGCAAACCCCTCATTCAGATTCATGAAGCCATGCTAAGCCACTTTATGTTGCTTCAAACAGCTTCATAAATATGGAGTAATGCAATACAGCACAGCTCGCGCAGTGCATTACTCGGTGCCAGGAAAGCATTCCCTGGGTGTCCCACACAATTTCTATGATTTTTGGCATATTTCCACATTTACCAAACCTGGAAATGCAGCAAAAAGATATGCATCTTCAGGCGAGGTGTAACGAGGAGACAATTCTTTATGTTTCCTAATTTGTTCATCTTTCTATGTGTACTGCATTGTGTATTGTGCAGCACACACAGAAAGAAGAAAAAGACTCTCAGGGCCTCATTTACAAGGCCCCTGCGCCACCGAAACATCACTTTTAGTGACTGCCCAGCTGCGCACTCTGCAGGGCCATATCTACAAGGCCACATAAAGTCACCCGGAGTTGTTAACCCCAATATTCAACTCCTTTATATGTGCAAAATTAAATTCATGAGAAAACCATTGACATTAAAATATAAACATTAATGATATATTTAAAAAGTTAGTTCACACCATCCCAAAATTCTAATGATAAATTATACTACATAATCAAAAAGACGAACTACACTCTCCACAGAAATGTTTTGTTATCCATCTTGTATCAATGTAAATAAACTCTAACCTCATTGCAGGATTCTAAAATGTATTTATTCATCCGGCTATATAGACTATCTTAATCGCATATTCCTATCTAATTTATTTATTTAATTTATTTATTATGAAGTTTTATATAGCGCTGGCCAGACCCGGGGGGGTATCGGAGCGCTTTACAACAGTCCTATTACAGAAGACCAAGCAGACAAGAACAGTAAATACAGTGAAAGTCTCAATACAAGTGTCAAAAATAACGAGGCAGTATTAGGCATGGACAGTGAGTTTCAGCGGGTTAAGTAACCAGGGTCAATGAAGACTAGTAGTGCCTTCGACGGGTGACATAGTTTAGGGTCACACACCCGTCCAGGGAGTAAAGTAATCAGTAATCAGGGAGTAATGTAATCAGCGCTTCTGCGTCTCATGTCCCTTCGCTAGGACCAATCTAGGAAAAGATTTTTGAGCTGTCCTTTGAATTTTGTGAAGGAGGGGATAGTTCTGATGAGGGGGGATAGCGTTCCAGATGTGGGGCGCGTTGCCCGCGAAGGACCGGGCTGCAGTTTTCTGTTTGCGTGCTTTCAGCGGGATGAGTAGTAAAGTTTTTGAGCTCCGGAGGGTCCTGGTTTGACCAGATTTTTTGAGTTTGGAGGCCAGGTATTCCGCTTTGCCTGTATGAAGGGCTTTGTGGGTGGGGCATGCTGCTCTGAAACTGGCACGCAGTTCAACTGGGAGCCATTTCAGTTCTCTGAGTGTGGGTGAGATATGGTCAAATTTCTTCACTCCTGTGACCATTCTAGCTGCTGCATTTATTGTTGTTTTAAGGGGGGAAGGTGTGCCTTTGAAGTGTCTGAGAGGGCTGCGATCCCCTAGTCTAATCTAGATAACACCAGTGATTGGGTAGCTTGTTTAAGGTCCTTGGTTGGGTTTGATAGGCTTTATTTTGTTCAGTAGCTTCATGTTTAGGAAGGCGTTCTTGACGGAGTTCTTAATGTGATTGGTCATATTGAGTTTCGGGTCTAAAGTGATGCCTAATGATTTTACAGAATCCGCTAGGGTGATGTTTCCATTGAGTGCATCAATCGCAGATAGCCATTCTGTAATTTGTGGATCTCTTCTTTGTTTAAGATGAGGAGTATTTCAGTCTTGTCTTGATTAAGTTTTAGGTGGGTACTTGACCGACTTATCTGAGCGTGTCGTTGAGTTTCTGAATGTCATCAATGGAGGTGGTTTCCAGATACATCTGTGTGTCGTCAGCATAAAGGTAGAAGGGGATGTTGGCTTTTCTGAGTAGGGTTGTGAGTGGTTCCATGTAAATGTTGAAGTTGTGGGGAGAGCACTGACCCTTGGTGGACTCACCTGGTAACATGATGTAGGTCAGTTTTTGATTTTTATTCTTTGGGTACGGTTGTGAAGGAAGGAGGAGCAAAGACAGCTGTGGTGCATGCGTGTATTGCACTAAACATGGCAGCCATCTTAGAGTGTAGTGGTAGATCTAGTAATTAATGCGGTCGGGAAATAACTTATAAGGTATATTCATGGTCTAAACTGACCAGGTACACCTGTTCGTCAAAAAATTAGGAAAAAGGGCTAGGTTATAACCGCAGTGAACGGCGAACATGTTGTGTATGTATGATTCAATAAATTAACATAAATTGCTAGTTACCATGCATACACCGTCGCAAGGTATTGTTGTGGTGTGGCAGCGGTTGGAGAAATGTTAAGAGGGGTTTATGTTACATGATAGTTAACTGTGTCGCAGTTAGCACTTGAATGGGCACTAGTAGTGTGTCTACCAATGGTAGAGTGCCTATAGGAGGGCGAAGTCCCATTGAGCAGATATCCCCAGGGGTCGTTGATTGGGGGTATTGAGAGGGGTGTAGACTGGCATACCAATTAAATAAGCTAGCCATATCATTGTTGAAATGTCATTGACTCTGAGGGCGAGTTTTAAAATGTTGTGAGATGTTAAGCACAATCTACTAAGTATTACTGCTGTACGATGATACTGCAGGGAAGTTTATTAATTTGCGTATCTCAGTTCATTGCATCACAACATATGGCTCAGTGTCTACCATTAAAAAGGGGGGGGTTAGTAGTGTATTTAATGGTTTAGTGTTACCCACTGGAGTTTGTCATTAAAACCAGTGTGTGCAGCATTTAGACGATGGACCCACCTCTGTTCAAGCCTGAACAGAGCTGCTTCGGTTATTGTGGGATGTGCTTCCAGAATGAACCACTTGATACTCTCTGGTGTATGCCTCATCTCATTGTAGTGTGTGTAGAGTTTAGTTGTGGTTCTGCCACATCTGATGTTACTCTTGTGCTCAGTTATCCTGTTTTTGGCTGCTCTCATAGTCATGCCTACATAGAATTTCTTACATGGACATATAAGTAGGTAGATGCAGCGACTGGTGTTACAGTTGGTGTGTCTAGTCATGACCCATGTGAAGGTGGCTGTTAACGGTATTTCCTTCATTGGTTGTGTTTGTGGGCACACTGTGCAAGAACCACAGGGGTAGTGGCCAGTTAGAGGAAGGCCCCATAGACATCTCAGTGGTGGTGGTATTGGTGTCTGGTCTGGTATGAATTAGTAGATCGTTTAGGTTGCTCGACCTTTTAAATGCAAACCGAGGTTGCGTAATCGTCAGTTCCCCCGTCCTGGGGATGCCCCAATGTTTGTTAATGACTTTCCTAATAAGATTAGACCTGGGTGAGAAGGTGGTTACACAGGTAATGGTGTTATCAGGGGCTTTTTCTCTAGTTTCAAGGAGCTCGCTTCATGCACTTCCTGACTGACTTCTCGGGGTATTGTCTTTTGATGAGATTGTTTGCCAGCAGGTTGGCTTCTCTTTTAGAGTCCTGTATTGAGGTGCAATTTCTTCTGGGGCAAAGGAATTGACTAAATGGAAGATTTTCTCGCAACGTCTTGAGGTGATAGCTACTGTATAACAGTCAGCTATTAGTGTCCGTTGGTTTCTTGTAAACTGTAGTGTCCAATCCTTCTTCCTGGAGCCTGATGGTTAAGTCCAGGAATGGGATTTGTGTACTGGAGATGGTGTGGGTGAACTTCAGGTATGTGTTTTTAGTGTTAATCCATTCACAGAATTGGATGCACGTGGGTAGGTCACCTTTCCAGAAGACGAGAATATTGTCAACGTACCTCTTCCAGAGTCTCAGGTTAGCGCCATAGGGATTACTGGGATGGAGTATTACATCATGTTCGAGGCATGCCACGCTGGGCGCAAATGTGCTCCCCATAGATGTACCCTGAGACTGATGGAAGAGGTGACCCTTGAATTCAAAAACGTTTTCCGTCAATGCTAAGGTAGCACATTGCATGACGAAGGAGATTAGAGTGGAGGAGTTGCAATCCTGGTTCCATAATGCCAGTTCCACAGCTAGCAGTGTCTCACCTTGGGGAATGTTGGTGTACAACTGTTCTACATCTTGTGTTAACAGAAGATCAATTTCAGTGCTATTGTCCCAACCGTCAATAATACGGAGGACCTCAGTGGTATCTTTTAGGTAGGCCGGTGTTCTTGTCACCAAAGGTTGTAGAAAGCATCGACGAACTTAGAAAGTGGTTCGAGGAGTGACCCAATACCAGAAACAATAGGCCTGCCAGGGATAGGTGTGGTACCCTTATGTATTTTTGGCAGGGTATAGAAGTATCGAATTTGGACTGTTTGCTGGTTAGAAAATCAGCTTTTTTTTTTTTACGTAACCCACCCATTGCTTTTTGCTTCATAGACTACAGAGGTGATTTCATTGGTCAGTCTAGTAGTTGGATCAACTGTAATGGGGGTGTAGAATCTCCTATCGTTAAGTTGGCGGTGACATTCCACATTGTAGTCTTGGGTGGACTGTATAACAGTCGCACCACCTTTGTCCACTTGTTTGATTGGGATTGTCTTATCCTCTGTTAAAGTTCGTATTGCTGTTCGTTCCTCTCTGGTGAGGTTATGGAACGGGGCCTTGGTGGTGCTCTGCTTCAAATCCTTGAGGACTGCTTACTCAAAAGTCAGAAGCTCAGAAGGCACCATATTGGTGGTAGGCATAAATGTGGAAGAGGTGTGGCGCCGCGGCCAGGGCAACTGGTGCTGGACGCTGGGGATCACGGTTCGATCCCTGGCTCCGGCGGCAGGGGTCTGCCCAGCACCATGCGACTCGGAGCAATAGCTCGCTTAATCTTCCCAACGGCCCCCAGCGCCGAGAGACCCCTTTGGGGGTCATTCGTGCTCTATACAAGTACTGGATTTACATTTACATTTATGTAAACCTGTGTTTTCTCGAACTAGTTCAGTCTCATCCTGAAAGTAGGCTTTGAGGCGGAAGTGGTGGATCTCGCACTGCTCGTTAAATTTATCAATTCTGGGGGTAGGGACATAGCCCAAACCCCTTTCCAGGACTTTTTCTTCCATTTCTGTCAGTTGTCTGTGGGAGCCATAAACTATTAGGCTCTCCTGCCTCTCGTTTTGCTCCGTGTTTCCTCCATTTCACTCAGTTTGTCCTCCTGCCACTGGACTTGTTTCTGACCTCCTCTTCTGCGCCCTCTTCCTCTGCTCCAACCTCTGCCTAAAAAGGTGGGTTGTCGCTATGGAAGTCCTCTGGTTGGTTAGGTGGGTACATCTGGAAAGACCAGAAGGGCAGTTGGGGACCATGGTATTGTTGAGGCCCATGAAATTGTTGCCTATTGTAGTTATATTGTCTTTGTCGGTTCCTTCTTGGTTGTTTACCGGTGCCGTAGCTCCCATTGCTGGAGTTACTGCTAATGGAGCCTCTCGTAGAGGAATCGCCACTTTCATCCAAAGAGTAGCTGTTTTTATTCAAGACATAGTCAGGTTCGAGATAGGGGTACACCTTTTCTTTGTCAAATCTCTGCACGTCCTTCTGCAGTTTTGTAATCTTTTGTTTCATCAAGAACTCTTTCTGCTCCGCAATTTCATTGTTAAGTTCTGATAATTTGGTTTTGAAAAGGGAGATTTGGATGATTGTTTTAAGTGCCCCCTCTGCTATCTGGATCTTGACCAGGAGGGTGTCTGCTAACCTTTTGGCTGAACGTATAATCAGAACAAGTAAGTCCCTGGTGCATTTCCACGCAACCAAGTACCATTCTTCCTTGAAAGTAGAATCCTCCAGGAAGATACGTGGGACATTCTTGATTATCAGACCATTGGGTGCTATGCTTGCCCTAAGGTATTCTGCCATCATAGCACCGTGGAGTGTGACCCTGAGCCACTCTTTTTTCATTGATGACAGAGTGGTCCATTCCTCTGTCAGGGGTTAGAGGAAGAAGGACCCGCTGGGTCTAAGATAGATGGAGTGTCTCTAAGAATAGCCGCAACCAATTCATCATCAAAGCTCAGGCCCGGCTTTCATTCATGGTGATTGGGGGTTGGTGATATTGCTGAAGTAAAAAGTGTCAGGAAAGATATGGTGTTATGTCTGCGAGTCCCTGTAAGAATTATAGAGGGAATGGGCCAGTCAGGAGTAGATTGACTCCCTGTTGGTAACCATCATTAGGCCGGAGCCCATCACGACAACAGCTACTTGTGATATTTATGGTAATTTAGTAATATTGTCTAAGAATCTAATTGCAACAAACTACAAAACCCGTTCTCTAAGGCATGGAACGTATAGTGTATCAACCGCTATAGTTTCCTCCTCAGCGTGGTGTATACATCATCATATCTTTTAATATATCTTTTCGCAAAAACCTTCTTGTTTCTTATGGTCTTTTGCAACACTCTCATGCCGATTGTTTAAAACTTTTATTTCCATTGACAATCCTCCAGAAACAACATAACGGTGACTGGTTTAGAGCCCTATTCAGTACACCGATCAGCTTTTTCATGTGTGTTTGCAAAAAGATATATTAAAAGATATGGTGATGTATACACCACGCTGAGGAGGAAACTCTAGCGGTTGATACACTATACGTTCCATGCCTTAGAGAATGGGTTTTGTAGTTTGTTGTGATTTATGAGTGGAGGGCAACTAATATACCCTCTAGGCTCCTTGATTGAAGATATAAGAATCTAATTGCCCAAAGGAAGGGGCAGATATACAAGCCCCTTGCGCCCCTTTGCGTCACTTTTCCCATGTTAAAAGTAATGCAAAAGTTGCGACAGGGCTTGTAAATCTTCCCCAAATTTGTTAAAAAAAGAAATCTAAATATTATTATATTACACCTTATTTTCCCAGACTACGTCCCCACTGTCCCTAAGAGTATTCTTAATTAAGTTTGGAAGCTCTTTGCCGAACTGTGCACTGATTCTGATACTCGGACCTAATCAGCACGTTTCAGTCCCTTTTTCCATTTTATTTACAGAATTTCATGCTGCGTCACAAAGGGGATTATAATCACTGGATTGGCTTGAAGAGGGCTAATAAGACTCAGCCATGGACGTGGGTCAATGGCACCAAATTCAACAACTGGTAAGTCCTCGTTTGTTAGCTTATCTCATTGCCAGACCTCTTCAGTCACTAATCCTATTGTGAAGCTAATCACAAACCTGCCTACAGCCCAAAACTGCCATCTTTGTTGAAAATAAACTCAGACACAGCTAATCTGTCTACAACACCTCCTCTTTTGAGATTCCTCTCCTGTTAAGGGTTCTATTTAAAGCTTTCCACTGCTACAATGTTCAATACTATACAAAATAAGACCAGCGTTGGAAACGTAGTAGGTGTGGCATTCGCTACCTATGTTTATAATATGATGTTTATTTTTACAAGCATATACAAAATAAGTTTAAATAATGTAAATAATACGTGCTGCCATATAAATATGGTAATCTAAACAAAGGTTCTTGAGCTACATAATCATAATTAACCACTAAAAAAAGGGAAACTCCATATAGCAGAGAAAAAATAAAGGAAAAACCTGTGAGTGCCACAATGTCACAAAAGAACCCAGGTACATAGATAATTAAATGAATAAATGTAATGAAATTGATGAAAAAGGGCGCTCAAACAATTACACTTAATCAATACAATCAAAAATTTAAACATATGTGAAATCAAACCAACAGTGGTAGAGAAAAATAAATACTGAACAATAAACACAGTATACAATCATAAAATTAATGTCATCTCTGATTTAAGCCATGTTAAAGGTGTCATATAAATATGAACATTATCTGCTTGCAATGAAGAAAGGAATAACCAGTTTAAAACAGCATCTGGTGGCCATCTTGGAAATGGATTCTGCATTTTTGTTTTACTCTTTCCATAAGGCCAAACACTTTAATGCAAACAGCTAAATACTGCACATGAAATTACAAACATGTACAAAATTACAGTTGGCAAAACAATATGCAGCCCATTTTAGATGGCCTAACAAGGATTATAACACTGCAAATTTGCTGCCTTCAGTGGATATCAAGGAAACCACCAAAACCCTGGCCAATGATGGAAAACTGAGGGATTTCATATAATAAAACAGCTTACATGCTGTAACTGTAGTAACTTTTTACCCTTCTGTTGGCATTGCCTTTAGCAAATGCTTTTCACAATAAATAAGTCAGACCAATGTAGTACATTTTCAGAATTCAACTGATCTAATCGGGGCACTTGGCCTCTTTCCTGAGCTTGTCACTATCCAGGGCAGGCCTATGGCTTTGGGATACACTTTAACCACAAGGCGAACATGCTGCACTCAGTGTTTTTCATCCACTTTTAGTAAGGTCAATAGCAGGTAAATAGGCAAATATTTTAAAAATACATCTGAAGGACCCCATGCCTGAAGGACACATTTTCAGGCCGATGTGCGCATGCGAATAAGAGAAATGTCATTCGGGGGCAATTCATTTTAATGCCTGAAGTGTTACTTTGGAAGCAAAATGTGAATGGCATTTGAACAGACTAGATTTGAAGATGGCTTGCCCAGTGCCCATCTAGCTAATGTATGTGTGTATTTTGTTTATGACGTTACTTATTACGATATCCTACCAGATGCCGAAAGTGTCCAGTGCAACAAAAACATGGTAAGCCAGCCCCCCCACCCCCCTCCCATCCATTCCAAAAGCAACAGAAAACCATGGAGAACAAGGCTGCCACACAACAGTATTAACTCCATCAGACTACAGTGAGGGTTAGTGTTGGGTGAATTGAGTGATTGAGAAATAAGGTTGTTTTTTGTTGAAGCAGAGAGGTTCTGATTCTGTGACTTATCAATCATAATATGAGTTCAGTGACAGCCTTTTCCAGGAGGCATGGCTAAGTGCAGAATTGGAAGTGGTACAGAAACCAGAGAAGGCTGTTAGCCAATTAGCCAGCACCCCCAAATTTAAGGCGCTGCTCTCTACTAAAGAAGGGCAAATATCCTGAAACGCATGTCTAGAGATGGGAAACATCCTTTATAACACGCTGTGTTTACACCGCATGACCTTTACTACGCAGCCATTACAACGCAAGTCATTATTACTACTTGCACTGCATGGCGCTCTTGGTTAAGAAATTGTTTGATTTTCTATTCCAACACCTTCCCTACTGTTACGTGGGCTGGGGTTGGAATAGAAAATTAAATTAATCCTCAATCCAGCGCGTTGTAAAGTACTGCGATCAAAATGATCGTGTTGTACTCACATACATCCCTAGAGATACCCAGCATTGGCTGCACCAACAATGGTGAATACTAAAGACTTTCAGCAAAAGTTTTGTCAGGCACTGTATTTACCACAATGCTTCAGGGTGAATTGTGCATTAGTATGCCAGGCAGTGTGCTAGCACACCCCTTACAAAATAAATCATGTGTGCACCCAAACGTGCATGAAATAAAGACAAATCATCCAGCCAGTGAAGTGAAACTTAAAACATTAGTCATAGTAAAGGCAAACCAAAAATGTAAATTGCGATTCTCATATTTACATGACTAGAGAATCTGGATTTCATTAAAGACCGGAGGCTACATTATGCATAAATCTTTAATGCAGATCCCAGCAGCCGCATCACAATATAACAGTTCCAAAATAGAACAAAGGCAACAGCTAAGAGCCATGAGCCAACAACACACAGCCTCTTTTAAATGAGGAAAAAGTAGAAAGTTCAGGAAGAGTTCAAAGGTTTGAGAAGAAGAATCCACAACGGAGGAGGTGGAAGGCAGGACATCATGAAACTTGACCGTAGAAGGAAGAAACCCAGGAAGGGAGATCCAGGAAGGACGTTCTCAGGATCAGGCAACATCTGAAAGGACAAAGAAATTAGTCCAAGAAGCCCAAAAGAAAACAAATCCAAACATGTCACAAGGTTAAACAAGGCAGAAAGCATTGTAATAAATTACAATAAATTGTACATGGCAAAAAAATAGAAACGCCAATATAATAGAAACGCCTCCGGTGGAGGGAGGGGGGTATATTGTCAGCCTCCGAGTCTTTAATGAAATCCAGATTCTCTAGTCATGGAAATATGAGAATCGCAATTTCATTACAAGACCGGAGGCTACATTATGCATGTTGGAAGCTTCCTAAAACAGCATCAGACATGTGTTGGATAGGTTTACAGTAATGACGAGCAAAGGTACCTGCATTGGACCAGTCAGCAGTCAGCAGCAGCAGTCCAGACATTCTAAGGTCATACTCCTTCATGCATTCCACAACGCAGAGTTTAGGATGAAGGTCAAAGCGAGGATAGAAAATGGAGTCGGACATTGTTTTAGTCCTCCTGTGGACGTCAAACTTAACACCAAAAGGGTTATAAGAACGATAAGTAATATCGAGGGAACGAATGTCTGAAGACCTTCTGCAAGAAACAAGGCATAGAAGGGTAGCCAGTTTAAGAGAAAGATTCTTCCTGTTAAGGAGAGAATTAGAAGGCCAGTCAGAGAAGAGACGAAGAATCAAGTCAACGTCCCAAAGGACGTCATATTTGGGTCTAGGAGGCCTTTTGATACGAATAGCCTTCATGACCCTACAAATAATGACATTTTTACCAATGGACCTACCATTAACAAGGGAATGGCCTGCAGAAATTGCAGATCTAAAACAGTTAATAGACCTGTAACTAAGACCTTTCTCGAATTGTTCAACCAGGAAGTTGGTCACATTAACAATAGGGGCCTCCAAGGGATCCAGGTTCCTTTCCAGGCACCAACAAACCCAGAGTTTCCAGATTCTATTGTATCTATAATGGGTGCCTGGGGCCCAAGACTCCCTGAGGAGGATTGAAGCTGAGTCCGAAAGGCCTGAGATTTCATTAGATCTCCTGACACCTTCCAGGCAAGAAGGGATAAACTCCGATTGAGGATAAGAGGGTGAATACGACCGTCCGAGTCCATGAGAAGATCGTCCAGTGAAGGGATCAGGAAGGGAACGCTGCAAGTCAATTCCAGGGCAGTGGGAAACCAGGCCTGGGAGGGCCAGAAAGGAGTTATTAAAAGGAGGAGACACTTGTCGTGTCTCACCTTCTGCAGCACTCGCTGAATCATTGAAAAAGGAGGGAAGGCATAACCCCGGAGATTGCCCCAATGTTGGAGGAAGGAGTTGAATGCCCGAGCACCCGGGTCGGGCATCCAGCTGAAATAATCTGGAAGCTGGGAGGTGAGTCTGCTTGCAAACAGATCCACCTCTAGAGGGCCCCAGATCTGATTCAGGGTCCTGAAGACATAAGGATTCAGCTTCCAGTCGCTGAAATCCACAAGGAAGCGTGAATTCCAGTCCGCGGAGGAGTTGGCCGCACCTGGAAGGTATTCTGCTCTCAGAGCAATCTTGTGCTCTAGGCAAAACATCCAAAGCTTCTTGGCTAAGTCTGAGAGGTCTGCAGACTTCGTGCCTCCAAGACGATTGATATAGGCCACCGCTGAGATGTTGTCCATCTTCAAAAGGACAGACCTCCCCTGAAGAGAATTCCTGAAGCTCATGAGAGCATAAAGACCGGCGGTCAATTCCAGGAAATTTATGTGGTGGAGAGATTCCTCTTGAGACCAAAGCCCTCCTGTGTTTTGATTCAAGAGGCAAGCACCCCAGCCATGCAGGCTGGCATCTGATTCCCGGACGAAATCCGGGGATGAGCCAAAGATGGCTTTCCCGTTCCATGCCTCCAGGTTGTTCAGCCACCAAAGCAACTCTGAACGAGAATCCGAATCCAGAGTAACAAGGTCCCCATACCAGAGACCTGATCTCAGAGCTCTCGCTTTGAGCCTCTGAAGAGCCCGATAGTTGAGTGGGCCTGGAAATATTGCTTGAATTGAAGATGAAAGAAGACCTAGAAGTCTGGCCAAGTCTCTGAGGGAGAGATTCTGACGGCCCAAAGCATGCTTTATTTGCTTCTTTATTTTTGAGATCTTCATGGAAGGAAGAAGGAGGAGGCAACGAGAGGTGTCGACCGTGAAACCCAGAAACTCTAACGATGTTGAGGGAGTCAGGGAGGACTTCTCCTTGTTTATAATGAAACCTAGGCTTTCTATGAGTTTCATAGAAAAGTCCAGGTCCCGTATCAACTGCGCCTTTTCTTGTGCCATAATGAGAATATCGTCTAGGTAGATAATGAGACGAACACCTCTTGATCTTAGGTGAGACACAACGGCTCTCATGACCTTGGTGAAGCACCATGGTGCGGAAGAGAGACCAAAGGGCAGAGCTTGAAACTGGTACAAGCGGTCTTTCCATAAAAACTGGAGGAAGCGCTGATGAGCCTTGGCCATGGGGATGGTAAAGTAGGCGTCTTTGAGGTCTAGTTTGACTAACCAGTCCCCTTCTAGAAGAAGGTCCCTCAGGAGGTGAATACCCTCCATCTTGAAATGTCTGTAAGAGATGAACCTGTTTACTTGGCGGAGGTTTATAACCGGCCTCCAACCCTTGTCCTTCTTTTTGACTAGAAAGAGGTTGCTTACGAAACCCATGAGGTCCAAAGGAACCTCCAGTATAGCACCTTTTTGAATCATTGAGGAGATTTCCTCTTCGATGATGTCTTGTTGAGCCGGGGACATGGGAATACACCTCGGGAGCGAAGTCTGGACAGGTTCGGAGTCGAAATCTATTGTAAAGCCTCTCACGGTGCTCAGAACCCAAGCATCTTGAGTGATGCATTCCCAATTTTCTAAGAAATATTTCAGTCTGCCCCCTACCTTTAAGGGGAAAGAAAGGGAAGGGAGAGGGGGAGCGCTCACCTGAGGGATTATTCTGGACGCTTGATCCACGAGATCTGAAGCCTCTGCCGCGCTGTCCTCTACCTCTCTGGGGGTAGAATTGCGGGGTTGAATATTGCTGGTACTGCTGAAATTGCTGGTATCCTCTGCCAGTTCCACGTGATCTGAAGTTGGGCCTCTGGAAGTAGCGGCCGGAGGATTGGCCTCGTCTTCCGGCCCTTCCGAAAAGGTTATTGCCCGAATTAAAAACTTTTCGCATATTTTGCTGTGCCCTGTCAAGGGCCGTAAAGGTCGAGACATATTTCCCAAGGGATTTAATCAGATCTTCTCCAAAGAGGAGTCCTTTCTGGTTTTTAGTAGGTTCTTTATCGGCAAGATCACTGAGCTTAGGGTTAATCCGAGTGAGGACCACTCTACGCCTTTCGGCGTTGATGCCTGCGTTTGCATTTCCTAAGAGGATAATGGCCCTTTGGCTCCAGCCTCTAATCAATTCGGCATCGAGGCGAGTGCCTTCAATGTGGCTCTGTTCTGCAGAGTCGAGAATCCTCGTGAGGGGGCCAAGTACGTCGAGGAGACGATCCTGGCAAACTTTCAGGGATTTCTCCATACCTTTCCTGGGGTCACGCCCCAGCTTGAAGAGGAATTTAATTAGATCAGGGTCGAGATTAGGGGTGTAACAAGACTTATCACCCACAGAAGGTCTAGCGCATTCTGCTCGTAGAATGTTGCGAGTCTCATTCTCTAAGGGGAATCTGATCCATTTTTTAACAAACTTCGCAACGTGTTCCTGAGGGAACCATTCGGAGCTTCGGGGGTGTTTTAAGTTTTGAGGAGAGAGCATCTCCTCGCCCAAGGGGTTACAGATTACATCTCTCGAGGAGGATGTACCCTCTTCAGTAGGGTTTCCGAAGTCGTGATCCTCATCATTAAGGTCGAGGACATACTCGTCGAGAAATTCGGAGTCATCCGATCCAATATCATCATAGCTATCATGAGCATCGGTTGAGCGTGTGTCGCTTTGGACACCTTGTTTCTTTGTGCCGCTAAGGACACCCACACTGTTTGAGGTGCGAAGACCTCCTTCATTCCTTGAGGTGCTGGGACCTCCTTTATCCGATGAGGTGCAAAGACCCTCCATGCTCAATTCATTATAGTTATTCTTCTTTAGTCTCTTACCCCGGGCTGAGCCGTCTTCTTGAGGGGGGCGCTTGGAACTAATGATCTGAGCGAGCCCCTCCCTCAGACAGCTTTTCATCTCCTTCTGGAGTATTTTGTTAAACTTGATACTGGGCAGATCCTGGGAAGGGGCCGAAGCCTCCTCAGAGCCTGAGCTAGACATGGGACTGATATGTCTTTCTAACGGGGATATACTGGAAAAAAGACAAAATCAAGATCGAAATTAAGTATGGCAAGAAATCGCCAACAATGTGCTAGCTGAGGCACAATAACGTGTTCCACCGAGAAAAGGACTCGGATATAGTATTCCCAGTAAATTGAAATTATTTCTGAGCCAATAAGCCGAAAATGCTCTATTTCCGTTTTGCCAATTAGTAAATATGCCAACTGCCGCTTGCGAGGGAAGCAGCGCGTGCAAGGCAGGGGTTGCTATGGACACGCCGTCACAACCCTGCCGGCGCGTGCGAAATAGAGGAAATGCCCTTAGCAACATGATGACGCTGCGTCGTTGTTGCTCAGGGTCATTCCTCGAATGCGCCCCAGCCTCGCGCTGCCGGGCGCGGGGAGAAAATGCAACCGCTAAGGGAAATTAGTGAAAGAAGGTGAGGGTAACTACCTTCGCTAAAATAACGATGGGTATCGCCAAGGGGAGACGCGCTAAGCGCGGAGAAAGTGGGGAAAAAACCGGACCGGTTCGTTCTGTGAAACGGGAGCGAGTCGGGATATTACAGATAAAGTAAGAAAATTTCCTCATTTAAAAGAGGCTGTGTGTTGTTGGCTCATGGCTCTTAGCTGTTGCCTTTGTTCTATTTTGGAACTGTTATATTGTGATGCGGCTGCTGGGATCTGCATTAAAGATTTATGCATAATGTAGCCTCCGGTCTTGTAATGAAATCTCCCAACATTATTTGAAGAAACACAAATACTGTAGGCACAGTGCTTATGTCTGTTTCTCCTGCTGCAATAACTGATACCCACCCTACTTTTAGTCATGTAAGTATTTTGGGCGTTGGGGCACAGATTCCTCTTTCTAGCATACTTTGGACTGTTTTACACCATTAGATTAGTCATTGAGCTGAATTGTGCATGTAAGGCGATGCAGTTTACACAGGCCCCCCACATTCTGCTTAATAACTCTGTTGCTTACCAGTAAAGTGTCCCTTAAAATTAAAGTCTCAAATGTACAGCGGAGGGGACTGGGCAGCCAGCTATTTTTATGCCCTGTTTGTTTGGCATGCTCATCTTTCCCTCTTCTCCCATGGAACCACAATAATAATACCCACAAAATGTCCTCCTCTCTGGAACCAGGATCCAATTGAAGACTAACACATTGTTTTTGTCCAAAGCACACCTTCTCAGTGCGAACACCCTTCAACCAGCTACTCTCGATAACCTGGGATTGAAACAAACTTAAAAAGATGGCTACTTTCACCACCATCATGGCCGACCTCAGAATACATGATACTAGGGAGTCCAGGCAAGGTTCAAAAGACTCTACACCAGCACAAAGGAGATCCAAAGAAGGACCCTCCATCCCTGACTCCCAAATAAATGGATAATAACAAAGCTTTGGACCTAATTATGCAGAAACCTGTTGCACTGCATTACCTCGCCCAGTGAATGAAGCTACCACAGAATTAATGCACAATTATATCATATAGATAAAGAAAGATATCCTCTCTCTAAGGGGCAGAGTTAGCTAAACAGAATCGCTCATTAGCCTCCTAGAAGACCACAAACAGAACTCTTCAAAGATGCGTGTGACCACCACCACATGGCCAGCCCAAATAGAAAGAAACATCACAGAATTAGAAGCCGGGCATAGAACGGCAACCTGAGGATCTTTGGGCTTCCGGGGGTAGTGGAGGAACATTCACCATCATGCACCACCTTTGTGGAAAAATTGATACCTCAAGTCTGCCTCATAAACTTCACACAGAACTTTGAAATCACACAAGCAGAAAGACTTCCAACTTTGAAACCAAAAAACAGTAACTCACCAAGAGCTCTTATCATAAGACCACTCCGTTACTCACAGACTCAAGACTTAACAATACAATTCTCCTTCATATGACTTGCCTGATTGTAGACCACCTGCAATGGAAAAATAACAATCTTTGAAGATGCCAATGAATTGGACATTGCTGAGATCCTGGGCCTAAACAGGAGCACTTAACAATACATCCAAACTTATATTACAGGCGCTTGCTCCACTAACCTCTTCTCTCCATGATATGTTCAGGCTCCAACCCTCACACATTTGTAGTTCGACTCGTGACCCCTGCAAATTTCTGTCTATAGGATAGGCCTTCACTGTCTTACACCGACCTAAGCTGTCGCTAGTGGCATGCCTTGACCGCCATGTGATCACACACGCAGCATAGAGTGATAGCAGCTCTACCCTGCTTATGCACATTAACCCTACTAAATAAAGTAACCGAAATGCCTTCCTGTTTGGTGAGTCACCCTAAATATGTATTGATAAGCTCTAAATCCTGGCTCCTTCTGGAATGTCATTTACTTACCTGTTCGAACTGTTTCATTGTTCTCGTTTAGCACCCTCTTTGTTACCACTATCCTGGTTACTATTATAAAGTATTAATGTAGTGCTTGCTTGTTCACAAAAATGCTCAATCTGCTAACCGTGGTGGAAATGTGACACTAACTCATCCACGTAAGATGTGTGACATTCATTTTCCCTGCCTACTAAAGCACTCATTTCCTTAAACTCGCATCCTGCGCAGGCTACCGTGGTAAATGTTGACATCACAGGCACCTGTAACCTTTTATTCACACAATATTACTATCTGTTCATTCGTTAATTACCCATAGATCTGTATTCATTTAAATGAGTTACTAGTCCACTTTAGACTAATGCAGAATTGACCCTACTTATCGCATGACCCAACTGACCTTTTACTGATGGGTGTAGCCAACACCTTTATCTTTCTCAGTCCTTCTTAGAGTGAGAATGTGTGACATTCATTTTCCCTGCCTACTAAAGCACTCAATTCCTTAAACTCGCATCCTGCGCAGGCTACCGTGGTAAATGTTGACATCACAGGCACCTGTAACCTTTTATTCACACAATATTACTATCTGTTCGTTCGTTAATTACCCATAGATCCGTATTCATTTAAATGAGTTACTAGTCCACTTTAGACTAATGCAGAATTGACCCTACTTATCGCATGACCCAACTGACCTTTTACTGATGGGTGTAGCCAACACCTTTATCTTTCTCAGTCCTTCTTAGAGTGAGAAACTTAAAGGTGTGGACTCTAGCCCTTGAGTCTAGGTTTGATCTCTCATGGCCACCACAGTCTTTCCACTGAACATCTCTCTATCCTGTACCCTTTCTTGGTACATTGGCTTGTAATCACTCTCCCTATGTTGCCTTTTGCTTTGCTTCTCTCTCCTTTTCTCTTTTTTTCCTCTTCTCTCTCAACATCTCCCTCCACCCCATCCTCTCTCTCTTCCCCGCCACATTACCGTACCCCTCCCTTCCCCCTCTACCTCTCTCCCAACCCCCCCCTTCCCCACTCCCCTGCTGGTATCTCCTACACGACCCCCTCAACACTCTCCAGCGCTTGACTAGGGACGCCTCTAACAATACCCTTAATCCGCTAATATGCATAGTATAAAGATGTTGTTGTTGAATCTAAAGGGACTGAACCACCTGACGAAATGCCAGAAAATCATAGAATACTGTTGTAATCTCAAAGAGGACAGAATACTCGTTCAGGAAACATGTGTGTCTCTCAAAGAAGCTATCCTTCAAAAAAGAAAAACAACCGAACTCCAGGAATCGGGGGGGTCCTGGGCAGCATAACATCTCCATATATTAGTTAGCAGCGGGAGCCACAGGGGTAGATCAGCTAAAAACAGGTCCGCGGGCATACCATCCGGCCCCAAAGCCTTGTTCTTCATGGTCTGAGTTAAGGCCCTATTCACATTGTATAAGGTTGGGGGTTCCAAATGAAATGCCCCATATTGGAAGTTAGTACAACAGTGGGGGTCAATACCAATTCTATAAAGACCAGTGAAATGATCTACCCAAGTCTCGGGTTAAATTGTTGCATCAAAGTTGCCATTTTTAGTACCACTACAGTACTCTTGATTTACAGTTTGCCAGACGAATCTAGAACCTTTACTCTGGCATTCCTCTTGTAGTTGGTCCCATGCTTCTTGACTGATTTCCAACTTCTGTTTCTCCAGCGCATGCTTATAATCCTAGCGTGTCTGTCTCACCTCCATTCTATTGCGGGGTTTGACTTTTAGAGTCTTGATTAGTTTATTGTAGAGGTGAGAACATTCACTGTTAAACCACCTTTTATTACTCTGTGATCTGTCATTATGGTTCTTAGTTAGAAGCATCTTAGTTGTCTCGGTTATTGCCATGAAAGATTTAATCATAACTTGTACGTTTATATTATCTTCCAGGCAATCCAAAACTTGCCTTAAATCATTTTTTATGATCTGCTCCAGGACAAACTCAAGGTTAACAGTAGACCACTTCCGTAATAACCCCTTGTTTTTAGCGTAAGTCAAGGGGGATATTCTGGCAGACTTGATTGAATCATCAGAAGGGACCACCAATTCTAGAGACAATGGATAATGATCACTAAAATTAATTTTAAGTATATTAAAAATAACGGAGTGTGAATTAAAATAATAGATAGATAGAACAATAAAATTGATCAACGTGTCTTGGCCTCTACCAACATATGTTACTAGGTCAGAACTAGACATTTCAATAAAATCCAAAGTTAAAAAAAGAGAGTTTCAATAGCAAGGAGTTAAAAATGTTCCCACAAGGATTGTGATCAAAATGACAACCCTCCTCCATGTCCCCCGCTAATCGGTGACATGCAGAGTGTTTAGAATGGAGACATAATTTACAATTAAAATCACCTCCCCAGAGCACTACAAAGTCAGTTTTTATCTCCTCTATATGTTTCATTAATGCGATATCCAATTCTTGAGCATTAGTAATATTTATGCTATTAAAGTTATTATGATAAAAATTGACAACAGCCAAACTCAGATTTTTCCTAAATGAGAGGCCAATATTCTGGAAATGCGGAGACTCCAGCTGTATCTTCCCTACTCTGCCATTTAATGTTGTTCAAACCAGAGTTATTAATCCTCCTTTATCGTGTCCACCTATGGAGCCTCTAGCTGGTGTGTGAATGGAGTAAAAGCCATTCATATGAGCTGTATCACGCATCCAGGTTTCCTGTAAACATACTATGCTATACTTCCCAACAAAAGCTGCCCATTCTTTAATTTCTAGTTTGTTACAGTCCTGCAATATTCCAGAAGAGACTGCCATGTGCGGTTACATTGGTCTGGCTAAGGTGCTCGCTCTCTAAGTAGCAAATAGCTGCAACACAACCATCCCCTATCACCCTGTCAATTAATACGTTGGAGTTCGGCTCACCAAAAGGTGGTGCATCGGGCAGTACTGGCAGAAGCTCTGATGTAGCAGCAGAAATGGGACTGGCTAGGTTAATCTTTGTGGTGTACGTTAGATTTAGCGAACCACCCATGTGGGCCGGGAAAGCTTCTCTTGGGGATTTAATGTTAAGAGGTAGTGAGGGTATCGCTGTTGGGTCATGATAATTAACACTGTCTGACTGGTTGGATTTTGAACACCAAGCAAACTCAAAGGTTGGTAATTCAGTCACTACACATGATCTAAAGGGGAAAAATAATTGAAAGTTGGGATGCTTAACAGGGGAAACATTTTAGTATGTGAGGGGACAAGACCAGGGCCTTTATTTGACAACGGCTTGTAAAAATATCCTAATGGTACATCTTCATTAGGGCCCCCAGCGCTGTTACTCCAGGGGAGCCTATCCATAAGCCAATGTACTAAGGTCCTGTCCTTAAAATTTACGACGATGCAGTCACCTATTTCAGATATTGCCCGTGGGCCCACCTATGACACACGATCAATATTATTTATGTTATGATACAAGTCATCACTTCCTGACCAATCCATAGCTTTTGCCAACCAATGCACTGTTTTATTTTTAAGCTCCTTCCAGTCTTCTACCTTATTAGTTGGCAAGGAGGGAACATTTTTAAGGACAATAACATAAGGGGTGGCTTCTGGGGAA
The DNA here is from genome assembly GCF_964263255.1 of Lissotriton vulgaris. Lineage (NCBI taxonomy): Eukaryota > Metazoa > Chordata > Amphibia > Caudata > Salamandridae > Lissotriton > Lissotriton vulgaris. The sequence goes on from NC_141695.1 coordinate 97,115,743, forward strand.
AGATGGAGTATTCTCTGATTATTTTTGCAGGTACCAACGGAATGTTTATTGTAATGTCTATCAGTGGGATTAGGCCCACTGTTTTCCCCATGCACAAGTATTGAATCCAACCATGCACTTTCTAACTGTTTCACTGATTGCTTTGCCGTCTAAGCAGTGTTAGTAATGCGATCCACTGCTGGCAGTAACAGGGAAGAAGGTGCCACATGGGATGTGTCCGGATTGGCATTGGGAGTAGAGTTGGTTGCAATTTCAAAACCATAGGTTATCTTTAAAACACTGGAGCAAATTTGTGTCCTTAGCGACAGGTCCGTGCTATTTAGCACCCCTACAAAAGGTTCAATGATTGACTTTAATAGCCTCTACCGTGCTGGCGAGATGTTTAATTGACACAGTGTCCTCCATTAACTCAACATTGTTACGGTCCATAACAGCATCCAAAACTTGAGTCTTTGTTGCTGATTTTCGAGGGGGGGCACGATTTTCTTCCGTGTTACCATAGGTAATGTATCTTTATTAGCTTTCCCACAAGCCTTCGATTTTTTTTGATGGCGGAGGGCTAAGAGTATCACAAAACCCCCCATCTTGAGTGGTACCGGAGTTAACTTTGTCTCTACTTGTGTCCAGACTACTAGATGCAGGAGGTTCTAATTATTTATCATGCTGATGAACTATCTCAGTTGGAGTGCCATTTTGTAGAGACCTTTGTGTTACCCCCGATCTCTCCTCCACAGACCTAATTTCTCTTGTTATTGCCCCCTGTGCTGTTGTTAGAAAGTTAGTAATTGATGAGGTTAGCGGGCGACCCATAGCAGAGGTCATGACTGTTTTGTGCTTCCCCATCTCCTTACCTTTCGGTTAAAATGGCTCCCAGCAAGCTGGCTGTGGCAGAGGAATTCCCAAATGCTCCTCTGCACTGTTGTTCAACCAAGAGCCCTGGCCCAGCCCAGCCTCGTCCAGTCGCGGACGGGTGCAGATGGGCCCGCCCTTGGTCCAAGCTTTGCCCTGGCGCAGCCGGGGCACGCCTGCATGCGTCCCGCTCTGCAGCATCCCAGAGCCGCTTTTAGGCGCCACCTGGCACGAAGGATACACTTGGGTCTCCCGCTAGGTCTGCTGGGCAGTGTAGTCCTGTGGTTCCAGAGACCCCCTGCGAGCTGTCAAAAGTGCCTGTGCTCTAGGTGTCCGGAGTAAAGTGCTCTGTGCTCCTGTCAGTGAATACAGCTCCCACCCTTCGAGAGCCCGCAGTTGCCTATAGGCACCACCTGGCATGAAGGATACACTTGAGCGTCTCCTGCTAGGTCTGCTGGGCAATGTAGTCCTGTGGTTTCAGCGACCCCCTGCGGGCTGTTCCCAATAAAGTGCCTGTGCTCTGTCAGTCTGGAGTAAAGTGCTCTATGCTCCTCTCGGTGAATATGGCTCCCCTTGTGTACGTGGAAGTAGTCGTGGCCAGGTCATCGGCAAGAGACTGTCAGAGCGCACCCTTAATGCCTTTGAACATTCTCACCATGAGAAACACTATGGCCACTGGCTTGCGGCTTGGCACACCCCGACACATCTCAAGGTGAGCACCCATGATGTTACTCACACTGTGTCACTCCTACATGTACAGTATGAATAATTTTCATTGCATACTTAGTTCCTTTAAACATAACCGCAGTGAGGAAATCTCAGGGGCTGATCGGAGTACGTTTCAGAGAATATATAATCATACAATGCTGTGCTCAGAGTAAATCATTCTTACTGACTGGGTGTCTCTGGGTTACCTCTCTCACTGCACAGCCTGGTAAACTGAGGGTGCCCTGTTAATCTATCTGAAAGTAAAAACTGCCCATCCAGTAGCAGTAACTAGAGAGCGGGCCTGGATCCAAGGAGAGGTTTTAAGTCCTACAGCAATAGGGAGATGCAGATTTACCGACTGGGAGAAGAAACTGAGCTGGTGACACTCCTGCGGGCAGCTGCACTGGGGAAAGCGGTACACTCTCCTGTGGGCACAGGGGGGTGATTTAAGGGGCCCGGACCCTCTGGCTGACCGAGCTGTGGGCAGGGGCCTTGGGAGGACGGTCCCTCTGAAGATACAAGAGCCTCTTTGCATCAGGCTCACTTCATGTGCTCCCAACTGAGGGACCCTGCCTGCAGAGAGCAGAGCTCTGAGCAAGACTAGCTGTGGAGAACAAGCCACTGAGCAGTTATTGTACACATGGGTATTCTTGTGTTCACGAGGATCTCTCCCACAAGCCCATATGAAATCTATCAGATGTGTGCGTGCTGCTCATACATTAGAGGCGTAGCCACTAATAAGAAGTGCCTGATGTAAATTTTAATATAAAAAAGTTTGACGCCCGCCCGTGAAACCAGTGCCGTGCAACAAAATAAAGTTTGTTTACACAGGCTATTGGTTGCAAAATGCAAGCCTGCTAAGTGGGCGCCGTGCTCATACACCAGCATCATTAAAGATGGAAGTATGGCAGTATGTGTGAGGCTGTCTCGGCCCACATGAAATGCTAAAAATAAACAAAAAGTAGTACAGTGAAACCAAACAAGGCCCAAATGGAAAGGGTCCATGTAGCAGGGGTAGTTGCTAGGGCAGGAACATAACGGCCACAAGGCGGGACAAATCTACCCTATTCACCAACCAAAACAATGGAATTTCTAAAGGCACATCAAGCACTCAATAACAAAAAGCGGTGGGCGTGTTGCATGCCCACAGATGAATTGCAGCATGCCTTGCAGAGCAGCACATGCCCGCTGCCTATAGGCTCTACCTAAAAACTCATTACCCTTATCTCCAGCTCCACTGGTCTTAGTATTACCTCTACTGAAGCAGATTCTTAAAGTAGATGACTCATTGCCAAACTGCAGAAAGACAACACCAAAATTATTGTTGTGAAGTTCTACACCCCCAATAACGACCTCCATGCATTTTGGTCAACACAATGTCTCTCTTGCCCCTCACAGCAGAATCATAATGGGTGGGAACTTTAACCTCCCATGGAACAGTGGCCTTGATATAAACTCCTCCTGCCCATTCAGACAAAACAAGTCTCTCAAACAAATGCTAAATCTATACAAGGACCATAAGCTGAAAGATGTTTGGAGACTATTAACTATACCAGCAAGGACTACTCCTTCTTCTCTCACCCTCATAACTCCTTTACTTGCACAGATTGTACACTAGTTGTCAAAGCTCATGTCCCAGTCACATCTAGCCCCACCTTCGAACCAATTCTAGTGTCAGATCATACCTGCATATCCCTTCTCTACAGTATTTCACACACCACACCCAAACCTAAATCTTGGAGAATGAATGGCCTCATCTCAGAAGAGCCATCATTTTGAGATAAAAGTAAAGAGGGAATTACCCAATTCATAGAACTTACCGTCAAATCGTGAGGGATGCCTTGAAAGCCAACATTCGGGCCTCATGATCAAATTAATGTTGTGTAAAAACAAACATGATAACCATAATGTAGACAATCTGGAAGCACGAATAAAAACTTTAAAAAAAGACTTCAAACATTCCAGAGACAAAACTCAACTCTCCTAACTAAATTAAAATTGGAATATAATAAAATACTAAGCAACAGACCACGCGTAATTGTCCAAAGGCATAAAGGTAGCCATCTCTGTGGTCGTAATAAGGCTGGAAGGTTACTAGCCTTAAACCTAAAAAAAACTTACCTTCGACCCAGAATGACCACCATTACCTATAAACATGGCACACCCTCCAACAAAGAGAAAGGTATCTCGCCACATTTAATAGCTTTTATAGAAACATTTACTCAAAAAGTAATAACACTCCCTATGCAACTTGCCTAGAGTACCTTAACAAGATCCCCATCACCAAAATAGACACTGATAGCAAATCCTAAATAGTAGAACCCATCGCGAGACATGATATTGCAACATGATTAAAATACTTAAAGCAAGAAAAGCACCAGGTCCAGACGGCTTGCCTGCCTCCTTTTACCAAACTTGGGAACCTTCCTGCATCACCCTCTTAGAAAATCTTTTTTTCACCACTTCTCCTCCACGTTTATTCATTTCTTAATGAAAATCGCTGGAAAGGCCCTGAAACTTTTTTTCTTGTTGCAGGTTCACAGTAAGCGATGCCTCAGAATGTGCTTATCTAGGTTATGGCAAAGTCAAAAGTTTGGAATGTGACTTCATAAACAAGTGGATCTGCACCAGAGGGGCCACATAGAAATGAAAGGACAGAAAATATAATGATTTGTAACCACTTTTGTTCGTGTCAATTGAGAGAAATTCTCACTTATCCACAGTGACTTGTGAAACTTATTACATGTCCTCCCTTACACAGATGCCTTTTGAGAGCGGGTACTTCTCTCACAAGTGGCAAGTGAGCTGATGAGATTCCAAGGTCTAAAAAAGTGTGGAATTATTTACTAAGGGATTACTTATATGTTGCTTCTTTCTAGGTGCAGTTATCATCTCAAACTGCGTGCTGAGAGTGGTATTAAAACACACTTGCCGTCAAAGCAATGACGTTTTCAGAAACATTTGCCACAGGATCAGGCAGCAACCTAAAAAATGTTTTCTATTCCAACCCGGTTGTGTTTCCTTCACCCTCTCCCTCTTTCCCTCTTTCATTCTTTGCCTACCTCCCCTGCTCCTATCCTCTCTCCCCTGAATCTCTCCCCTAGCCTGCTTTTTCCCTTATGCTTATGTTTTTAACACAAGTAACTATGCTCCAGCAACTTGTAACTATGGTTTGTAACTTGTAACTATGTAACTGGTATCTATGCTCTGAAACAATGCTCGTCCTCATGTAAAGTGCTCTGATACCTCTGGGTCTAGCCAGCGCTATATAAAACTTTTCAAAAAAATAAATAAACAAATGAGTAGATGAACCACAGCTTTCTGAAATGTATTAATGACCAGCGAAGAGCCACCCAGAGAACCAGGCCTGTCCAGAACCGAGCCTCTGCTCCGGCCCATGTGCCCCTGATTCAGAATGGGCCTCAATCTTCGAAAACTGTGACTGCTGTTTCTGTCCTGCAGCTGGGCTCTGCACCTGAACCGGGCAGCACATGGGCAATGGGAGAATCCGAGCTTCAGGTCGCAAACCATCCACTCGCAATGGTGAGTCAGATCTGATCAGGTCGAGCTATTTCCAGGCCCACTGGCCAGTTACGGCGAGCTGACAAAGGAGAGGTGTCCTGTTAACTGGGAAAGAGAATGAGTGAAATGAGCAATAAAGATGCCTTTAAATCTGTTTGTATCTTGTCACATTTGCTAAACAGTTCAAAGTCAGAGGTCAAATGCCAGTTTGTCTCCTTACCCTTTGATGCATATTTTATCCTGGAGGTTGGTGCTATTTCTGACTGTAAATTTAAAGGATTATGTAAAGTGAACTAACAATGTGATGTACAAAGAGTGTGAAATGAAAGGCTGTATGTAAGATGCCGGGTTCTTTTTCTCAAAAAAACTTTTGAATACCTTGTAAATACATTGTACACAAATTGTACAATCTGTAAATAGGGAAGCACTTTTTTAAATATAATTTGGCACATAATAAATCTTTTTGCTGAAACCCAATTTCCGCAGATTGTTTGGACACTGTATAGTTTACTAGTAAACCTGCATTTTAGTGAGAAAGCGTGTGGCAATTTCAATGTTAAATGTGATGTCCGTAAATGACTGCACAACCTCATCATGTTTTGGTTATATATTAAAAGTCAGTTTTTAAACATCAACTGCGTAACATTCCTGCCCCCCATATGTGAGCTAGGTTCTTTTTATACATGAAGAAAATATTTACTCAATTAAAACAAATAAAGTAGGCTTTTTGCACTGCTGAGACGCTGAACTCATAGACTTGAAGGTGCTCTCAAACTTGATAATGAAGAAAAAGTTGACTGTAAAATAAAATATGTGCCTAGGATCACACAATGTCCGACCATTTTACAGGTCCAATATATAAAAGTGGGGTCAAGTAGATTATACCAGACACTAGAATTGCAGGTCAGGTAACATTGTTATGATGTTTCGAGGCTTGGGTGCAAAGAACAACAGATGCTGACCTTGGCTCTGGTGTTAAGTTTAATTCTGCCATTGTATTATCATAGCTGTGTATAACACTGAGGATCATAAACCGTTCTATGCAATAAAATGTGTTACTCAACTTTTTTATGTGAAACAAGTATTTTTTTTAATCAACATTGATTTGGATCTTGTTTACTGTGATATCTGTTCAGGCTGACCAAGGCTATCCCTCCCACAGTGCCCCCTGATAGTTTCTACTGAAAGTCGAAGAATAAACAATAGGTCACTGGCAGTTGAGTGAGCTCTCAGCAGCATCTAGGGTCATATTAGCAAAGCGGGTGATATGAAATTATCGCCGCTTTTGCGGCTGTTTCCGGCTGAGAAGTGGCGATGATTTCATTGCCCTATTAGCAAGCTGTCGCTAACAGCAGTTGCAACAGTTTGTAGGCGATAGCAAGCGGTTTAGGGCCCGCTTTGGATGTCAGCGATATTTATCGCTAATGACCTAAAAAGTGGGCGTACCCAACATGTTAGCGACTGAAAGCAGTCGCTAATATCACTATCGCCTATTATCAATGCAGGCGTAGCGATGAAAAAATGTGTGCTAAGCGTGAATATCGCTGAAAACTAACACCTGCTCAGATCACTTCTTAACCTGTATATCCAATGGGAGTTGGATATTCAGGTTAAGACCCTATTGGTATTAGTGCCTGAATATCGCTGGATTTAGGCTGCTATCGCCGGATATTTTATCGCATTTGAGATCAACGTTGCTAATAGCACGTTTTCTCTGCGATAAAATCCAGCGATGCACGGCGATAAAAAAATTGTCGCTAAGCTTATTTAGCGATAAATATCGCTAGTTGTTGATAATATGCCCCCTGGTTCCTGAGCTTCAAATGACAGTGGCAAAAGGATTGGCAACTACCCATAAGCCACAAGAGTCCTGGTCAACTGGGCTGACAGTGCTTCATAAATCTCCTACAAACTGGTGTGCAGGCACATCTCACTGAGAAGCTTATGTAGTGTAGTTCCCATTTTCCCAATAGGCTCTGTGCATTGGAATAGCATAAACAGCAGTGTAGACGTAGGACTGAGGTCATCTAGGTCTCTACTGACTATGTTAAACTTAATTTAGGTTTGCGCCAGCTAGCTCAGAAGTCACTGGATAAGCTTCCCATGCTCAGACAAGAAGGGATTCAGCTTCCAACAACCATATAACATGACAACTTTGCTCCCCCAGAATAAGAGTAAATCTCTAGAGTCGTGTGAAAACAATAGGCAGCTATTTCACTCAGTCAAATGTGTGTACTTAGTTTCACCAGAGTGCAGAGAAGATAGAGACGGGCGTTTTCAATAAAAGGTAATATTTATTGAGCAGTCTTCCTTCTCATACAAGAGAAATGAATTGCCACTATTGCAATACTTAATATAAAGTAAAGTACGTCCAGTAAAAGGAGTATTACGAAATAATACTGTAAAAGCATTGATATGGTTTCTTAGCCATAAGACACTTTAAAATGGATAAAATATATACATACATATATACATTGACTAACGTGCTCAACTGGTGCTTCTAAAATACGCCTACCCCGGTGTACCTGACCTAATCCTAATACGTGGGAAGGAGTAAGTAAGTAGCAGTTTAAGTTGGTTTTGCCAAGAATCTGATTCAAGAATTCTCTCTAAGGGTTTTAGTCAGCACTGTACCTTGGGAATAGAATGTAGGAGGTCTGGTATCTCTCTTTCAGGACTCGATATCCCAGTCACCCGCAAGGGTAGGCTGGAAACGCCGGAGCTGGATTTTCTCTGCACGAGAAAAGACAGCGTCTTTCTCAGCGCGTCAAAGAGGAGGGGCAGCGTCCGTGGGCTCTTCGCACCAGCTGGGCTCTCGGCAAGTAGATAGCTGCTCTGCTCCAAAACCACCACCGTGTGTTTGCTTAAGGCAACGTTGGTGTATTTATACCTGAAAGGTGCCAAATTTGACGTAAGGTTTGGGCATAAAACGTCAATAAAGATGTCACTAAGAACTGGCCGTTCTTACAGTGCTCGCAGGAGTTCTATTACAAATCAAAACATAGCAAGTGGGGATTTCCCAGGTTGCTGGAGGTTTGGTGTGTCGAAAGAACTCGTTGTGCTTTCTAGGAATCCAAGGAAGTAGCTTTTGCCGTGCCTTGGACTGCAAGGGCGATTAACTGAAATATGAATCTGATTCTTATGCCATTATAGGGATAATATTGATTATAGCCGTACAAGGGCATAAAATAGTAATATTGATTCCGGTTCCTAGATAAAAACACAATACCCACTCCACGATCTAATGTCCATCATTACTAAAAGTAAGCAACAGTAAATATGTAAAGGTGCATGTGTATTCCAACCCACCCCAAAATACATTTTTGCATTTGAAATGGTATATGCGAAATACACGAAAGATTATTGGTACTGTACGTTTATCAAGCAGTGTAATCATTCAGTAAAAAAAGGATGCATATATATTTAGCTGAACGATTTGCGAAATTACACATGAAATGTCTCTTACTACAGAAAAGGAGGTCAAGAATATTTCATCACATATAAATGCAATTGCTTGAGCTTGTGCTAGAGGCTGAGGTAATATTTTGTCTCTAGAATTACTAAAAATAGAAGCTCTGTTCTTTAAGAATAGTTCTACTTTGGGCAGAGTACATGTGCCAGAAAAAGGGTAAATATTTTGGAATTTTGAAAAAAATAATTTCGTTTTCAGGGGAAAAATAGTTCCAAATGTTTTCAGTAGCTTTTGTTTATCAAAGCTGAAGGCCGAATTCAGAGTTCAGGGGAACGCTGTGTGCCGGTTTGCTTAAAAAGTTATTCTTTCTGTTCAGGGGAGAACATCATTTCAGACAGATGTGCAAAAAAGCAGTCTACAGCTTCAGGTGAAAGTTCGACCATGGTTGAAAATGCTGTAACCGGGCAGTCGTGAGAATGATTGCTATCATCGATGTCAGGATCAGCAATGCTCACAGAAGGTCGTACCTGGGTGATGTTGCTCTCATTTCGTGCTTCACTGCCACCTAATCGTAGTGGTGAAGTTTCAACGGATGCCGTCATCAGGATTGGTAACCGCTGGGGACAACACGATGCATGAGCCGTTACAGGACTTAGCAAAGTATTGATATCCATTGGTACTGCTGATTGTAGTGTAAGACAGGTGTCCAACACGCATTCTTCTCCGCATAGCATACATCGAAGCACAGGTAAAATGCAGTTCTGCCATATAGGTCTGAATGAAAGAAACCAGGTCATATTCAGATATCTTCCAAGGATTTTAGTTATGCGGTCCCAATAGCGTATAACTAGGATCGTTTCTTCCATTGTTGCTGGAGTCTTGTCTGCGGTTTGGCTTGCCATATCGGAGCAGAAGAGTCAAAAATAAAATTCCTGCTACGAGTTCCAAAAGTAGTGGTAGGTCTTAAATACATGTGCGATGCCACTGGTATCTGACATATTTAGAATTTGGCTTAGCATTTCTACGAAATGCACGGGGCAATTAGGTGATAAAAGTGTATGTATCTCTGCTATTGTCCTTGCAACTTGAAGATCATACGTTTCTTTTGATGACGTTAAAGGCACGGTTGTCTGTAAAAGAACAGACTTCATTCTGCTTAAAGTATCAATTCGTATAGAAGAGATATTCAAAGAAGGCCAAATCGTCGCCTCTGTATCAGGAGGGCCGTTTGGATACAATACTTGCATAAAGCAAGTGACCATGGAACTAACGCTTACGAGATATGCTTTCCCTGGCACCATGCCACAACAGCTGTGGTCCGTTATTAGAACATAACTCCCGTTAGAAAGTTGTCTAAAGAATGTCTCTATCTGTGTTGCAGGTGTGCCGTGCTGGTGGCATGAAAGGTTATTTGAAGTCCCCTCACAGGCCCTATGCAAATTAATACCTTGGCACAGAAGTATACCGCTTAGTGATCGTTTACAATTATTACCACTAAGAAATACATTTTGGTTCTTGTCACTATAACATGTGTGTGCATAAGGTAATATCCATGATGACTTAATGTACTCTTTACCCAACCTTTCATACTGGCCTGCTGGTATATACTCTTGGCAATTTTTACATCGGAAAGTGGTTATCGGAATTGTGATTATTCTGTGTATTATCCATTCAATGACAGGTCTTTCTGACATTGTCAATGGTAATCTCTCAAGTTTTTCAGTGCTCAGAATCGTATAGTCTGCTCCTTTTTGTGCCAAACTGATTTGTTTATCAGTAACGTTAAAGATAGAGAATAATGAAGTTATGTTTATCAGACGCCATGGCACGTAGCCTGAACACAGATTTTGCAACGTCCAGCCTAGCTGTACAATAGAACGTAATTGGGACTGACCGTGTTGTAACATTAGTAAGTCCTGATCTATTATATCGATAGCAGATGATACAATACTGTCCAGTGAATATATTCTGGAGGACAGAGTCATTAACCCATTGTCCACAACAGAAAGCGATTTTTCCAAATTAATACGATCAATTTCTCGTATTTTCTCTGCTGTCTCAATTTGAGTTACTTTCCAAGCTTCGTTGTATGCAGCGTATATACTGGCCGCTATGACACGTTTTTGACGCTGTTTGCGTGGTCCCATTATGAAATCTCGTAAGTCAGCACCGTCTTTAAGTAAAGTCAAGTGTTGCTTAATTTCTGCCAGTGTGGATGTCTGTAGCCATTCAAGGCATAGTTTCCCTATACTGTATGTTGTTACTATCCCTGGATGTTGTCTCTGGGAGTATCTGGGGTCTGGTCTGGTCAATTTGAACCCCTGTATTTTGTTCAGGAATCTATCTTGACAGTTATTTGTGTCTGTTGGCCAGATTAACCACTTTTTCCAATCAGGATGTGTTCTGTTTTGGTGTAAAATTTGGGATACGTCTATCTCAATATTTGTGGTTGTATTATCAGGTATTGGCTTTGGAATAGACGGTTTGTTTAAGTCTTTAATCTTGGCTAGGCCAAGACAAGTAGTCATTTGAATGGTGTCATTCAAGAATATTATTTGTTCTGGGATCATGCAGGCGCGAAATAATGCTTCTAAACCTTGGACCTGCCATTCTTTTGTACCCCAGATGGTTTTTGTTTCAATGTTGTTTTTCCAGAAATCAAAACCAAATGTAATCATGTTTTCATAAAATGTTTCCGAATAAATCAATTTAGTATTTGTCAACATAGTTTTTATCCCTGTTTTATCTAACAGTTTATAATAAAATGTTTCTGCATCACTTGTTAAACCCTGAGAAGTATGGGAATTTCTCAAAAAATGTTTTCGAACTGCTTTTAGGAGGAGTTGCACAATGTTCCCATTGATTATATTTAAAAACATTTCTAGGTTGTGCAGATTTATGCAAATAGTGATGTGCATAGTGGTTATAGCAGTACATTTGTTCATAGTTCGATGAACCCTGTAAATAATCATGTTCTGTATATTTTGCTGACATTACTAAATCTGACATCATATTATTTATGCTTTCAAAGTCCCAATCATCAGAGAATGTACTTGGTTTTACAAAGTCACTTAATGAAACCTTGAATTGGTGTGGATATTTCAAGAGTTCGACCGGGTCATAGATTTCGTAATCCGTTTTGTCCCAAACTACCCCACCGGGTATTGGATTGGCTGTGACATTCACTGATGATAGTTCTCTTTTCTCGATGTGAGATGACTTGTGTGGCTTTAAGACCAAGTTGATGTTCTGACTTGCTGTGTCCATTGTACTGTATTTTCCCTCAATTAATTTTCCCAAACAAAGTACCATGATGAGTCAAAGCAGGAGGAAAAGTACACCTAACACAATCCAAAATTCAATCCATGGAGAAATCAGATAGGTTTCTTTGAGTTGATGACAGAGTTCTGTTGCTTTGTCTTTAAAAGTTTTTGTTGCTAGCGTTTCTTCAGGTTCGCTTGGATCTTCAGAAAAGTTATCGAAATTGATGAAGTAGCCAGATGCAGTTCTGTTATCTAATAAAAAAAAGAGTTCATGATTATATGAGAGCATACAAGCCCAATAATATAATTTAAGGTTAGGGAGGGCTAGGCCTCCTTTTTCTCTAGGAAGAGTCAAGAGCTTATAGGCTGTACGTGGTTGTGAATAGGACCAAATAAAACTTGAGAAAGTACGCTCCATCAATTTGAACCAATATTCAGAGATTTCCAGATTGATTGCTCTGAACATATAAAGCAGTTTAGGGAAGTATATCATTTTTAAGGCGTTTACACGGCCAATCAAAGATAAGTGTAGGTTATTTAAACGATGAAGATCTTTCTGCATTTTATCTAGCAGAGGGCTCAAATTTAATGCAACCAATTTATCGAGTTTGGAGGAGATACATACCCCTAAGTAGGTCGCCTTTATTGTCACTCGAGGATCTATCATGATGCATTTATCGTTTAAGACTACTTGGGTTTTACTTTGATTGAGAATGTAGCCGGCCATATTACAAAAGTTTTTGGCCTCGGTTTCAATTATAGGTAGGGCTAATACTGGATCTGATGTTACTATGGCTATGTCATCGGCATATGCAAGAGTTTTTGATATATAGCCTTGGGTCCGAATAGGGATAATACCGGCTTTAGATTCCAAACTGCGAATAAAGGGATCAATGTAGATGGCAAACAGTAATGGAGAGCATGGGCATCCCTGTCGAGTTCCCCTTGATATTGTTAATTCTTTAGATAGATTGCCATTTATCATCACTACTGCTTTAGGGCTGGTATATAGTTTTTGTACTGCCTGAATGAATCCTTGTTTAAATCCCAGGTGACCCATTGCCAGCCACAGAAATGACCAGGAGACCCGATCAAAGGCTTTTTCAGTGTCTAAAAGAATAAGCGCCATTGGGTCTCCTGTCACCTCTGTGCTGTCAAAGAGGGTGATCACTCTATGAATATGATCTGTGGTTCCTCTTCCAGGTATAAACCCATGCTGGGAGTGTGAGACAAGTTTGTGGATTAGTGGTGCCATACGATTCGCTATTAATTTGGAATATATTTTTGAATCCACATTAATTAAAGTGATAGGGCGATAAGAGCCCATCTGATTAGGAGGTTTATCTTTCTTCAGGAATACTACTATTTTCGCTTTTGACCATGATCTTGGTGGTAATCCCCCGTTAAATATGTGCACACATACTTCCAAGAGAATCCCTTTGATTTGATCTAAGAAGGTGATATAGAACTGTAGGGGGATCGAGTCTAAGCCAGTTGCTTTTCCTCTAGGTAAAGCTTTCACTGTCTCTAGGATTTCTTCCAGGACTGGTATCTTCTCTAGATCATCTCGATCTTCTTCGGCGAGACTGCTGGGTATTCCTTGATTTAAGTATTCTCTTATACTGTCTATATCAGCACCTCCTTCCTCTTTGTATAAAGTGCTATAGAAGTGCCAAAATGCCTCTCTAATTTTGTTACTTTCTGAGATTAAGCCGTCCACTGGATCTGATATTTCACGTATGAAGTTCTGAGATGCTTCTTGCCTCATACGTATGGCGAGTTGATGACCAACTGATTTGCTTACTTCGTAGATTTTCTCGCTATGTGCGGTGGCTTTTTTAACTGCCTTGATAATAAATGTATTCATAATAGCAGCTTAATCAATTGCTACTTGATATTGAATTTTAGTGAGCTCTTCTACAGTTAAAGAATTATGGGTTGCCCTAATGAGTTCTTCTTCAGGACCCTGTAGTTTTTCCGATAACAATTTATATTGGTCTCTGGCCAATTTATTAACCCTTATTGAGTATTGTGTAGTTTCCCCTCGGATTCCAGCTTTTAAAGCATCCCACACTATCTCTATAGATGTACTCCCTATATTATTTTCTAAAAAGGTGGGTATCCATGTTCGCATATGATTACAATAATCTTCTTCAAGAAGCAGGGATTTCTCGAAGGTCCATAATCTTGGCTTCTGGCCCATTTGTGTTAGCTCTAGGGTGCATACTAGAGGATTGTGATCGGATAGTACTCGAGGCAGTTTTTCTATTTGTGTGGAAGAAGTTAATAACTGTGAAATAAGAAAATAGTCAAGCCTAGCATGCACCCGGTGTGGATTTGAGAAAAAGGTGTAGCCAGGATCCTGAGGGTTAGAGTTCCGCCACCCATCCAGAAGTCCGTGCATCTGACATAGAATTTTTAGGGCCTTGAACACTGTAGGTTTCCTCCCATGATACGCCCAGTTATCATTTGATGACCAGTCTGGGGGTAAGTTAATATTGAGGTCCCCACAGATTAGAACTGGTAATGGCCAATGTGCTAATTCGCTAGAGACCTCATTTATCAGGGTGGGATCATCACAGTTGCTTCCATAAATTGAGCAGATGGTAACTAATTGCGTTTGATCAAGCTGGCATTCTGTGATTGCCCACCTCCCGAATTTGTCTGCTTTGCATCGATTAAAACTAAATCCACCGCCTCTAGCTAAGATTGCCACCCCTCTGACACGAGCTCCCTGGGTAGTAGCACAGACTAATTTGTACCCTAAAGTTTTTAAAAGATGTAATTGAGAGCCTTCAATATGCGTCTCCTGTAAACATACTATGTTGGGGCTTGTAGTTTGTAGACCCACCGCAACTGCTTGTCTCTTCTTAATGTCATTTAGACCGCAGATGTTAAGTGACATAATCTTCAATACCCCCATTTGTTTATGCTACTTATCTTGGAAAGATCCTCTCCCATTAAAAGACTGTTAGCTATAACTTTATAGTTTTCCTTTTCCCTGTAGTTTTTAAAATTCCTGTCTGACCTGTCCCCCGAACCCCCTCCCCACCCAGAGATCCCTCTGCCCTGCCCTCCCTTCCAATACCCCCTCTTTCCCTCCCCCCACCCACCACCATCTTTGAAGGTTACCAGACCCTGTCTGGACCAGGGGTGTGACATCCGTGAAGGCGGCCCCTGCGGGCTGGGCTAGTTTAATAGTGCGTGTTATATACCTATCTAATCCTAATGGGCCGAAGCCCGGATAATATGAAAAAAAAAATGTCAAACTTAATATTGTAGACTAAATATGTTTCCCTGCCTGCTTATACATTATACTAGTTCACAGTGCTTCTACATATTTTATTTCCTAAACAATACATAATGGAGTAGTTAATTCAGCTTAACTTCCCCCCCTACAGTTTGCATTGTTTCCCTGAGTTTCATAGTCCAGTCCCTGAGATCTCTCGTAAATAGTTCTCAGCCTGCACTTCGCTGTTAAAATTTTTTGTTGTTCCCTCAAATATGATTTTCAAGCGTTCAGGGTTTTGCAAAAATACTTTTGCTCCAATTTTTCCAAATGGTTCAAATAGCTGGCTCATTTTCCATCTTCGCTCAACTGTAGAGTGAGCGAAATCCGGTCTGGCAAAAAATTTGAATCCCTAATATTCTCTTTGAGTCGTCGGTCTGGCAAGGTCATAGATTGCTTCACGGAGAAGGAAATTGCCGAAGTAAACCAACATTGCCCTGGGATATTGATTTTGTTTGTTAGAAAGTTTTGATGGCATTAGGGGAAAACGATGAGCTCGTTGTATCTTCCTTTCCATATCCCAGGCCTCCAACTCCGGAAATGATGTTTTAAGAATGTTGATCATTGCTCCTCTAGCGTTGTTTCCCTCAAAGTTTTCTGGGATTCCCAGGAATCTTAAATTGTTTCTTCAAGATAGGTTTTCATGATCTTCCACTTTAGCCATGAGATCCTTTATTACTCCATCTTGTTCCTTTTCGTTTTTTTGGAGTTTGGCGATATCTGTTTCAAGATTCTCAGTGCGGGTTTCCATCATGACCATCCTCTCAGACATCTCCGAACAAATGTTACCCACTTTTTTCACTGCACTTTGCAGTTTTTCAATAGCCATGCGATTTCTATGGCTGTCTTTCTTTACATCCTCATGGAAGTTTTTTATTGAACTTAGTACCTCGCTTAGTGAGGGCTCATTTGTTCTTTGTCGTGACATTTCACCCGGTGATTTAGTCATGAGGCTTTTTCGAGTAGAATTAGGTCTACTTTTTGCATAATCTGTGTGGTTACCGGGATCTGTGGTCTCTTCGTTCGTCATATTTTCCCCTTTTTTATGTTTCATCCTTTTTTTTCACCCGCTCCTTTTCTTCCTGAAGTTAATTTTGCTGGATAATCTTAAGCCATTGGAACCCGAAATCTCCAGGGGTACAGAACCAGTTTGCGCACTGGGATTTGATTTATTTAAGTCGCTTGATTCACTTAGGTAACTTGAGATAGACATCCCTGTTTCATATATTTCTGATTCTGATTCGGAGTCTTCATCAGAAAGTGAGTGAGTAGCTGCATATGATTCTTTTCCAGCTGGGGTCGTTTGGGTGTTAAAAGAGGGGTGTAGATGTTCAAGTTTCTGATTCATCTCTTTTTGATCAGATTGCTCTCTCTGCTTAGATATCGCTGTATCCTCTTTTATGGATGACTTTGTCTCGTTGTTCTTTATTTTTGGATCAGGTTTCATATTTCCTTCACCTGACCTCGTGGTATTATTTCCTTCAATATTGGTTTCAGCTGAAACCATATTTTGAGCATCCTTGCAGTTTTCATTCAGCTCTTTAGCGTTCTTGCTTTGCAGTTGAATCTGTACTTTTTCATTTGTCGATGCATCGCTCAGACTTTCCTTCAGACATTCCGTCGGGCGAGGGCTAAATATATTAGATATTCTTGGTTGGGAAGTCGATAGACCGGTGTTCTTAGCAGCAGCTTTTACATTTTTGATGGTCTGTAGCCTCTGTGCTTTTTTGGCCATTAACTCCAACTCCAATTTGGCATTTTCCTCAGTTTCTTCTGTATCTCCCTTTTTATCCTTCTTTTTGCCTGCCGTTTTTTCTTTCTCTTTCTCTTTCTCTTTCTCTTTCTCTATCTCCTTGCGCTTTTCCTTTTCCCTTTCTTTATCCAGTTTTTTTTCTGCATTTTTATCTTTATCTTTAGCTTTTCTTCTCTCTTGGGGTTCGTTTCTTTCTGTGTCTTTTTCTTTTGCTCTAGCCCCTCTAGTCTCAAAGGCCTTATGTCTATTATCTATGTGCAGCGTAGGCGCTTCCTCAGATGTCTCCTCAATCTCGGCGTTTTCAGGGGTTTGATTTTCTAGGTTTATCACATCCTTTGAGCACACCGAGTCTGCTCGGATCGATATAACCCCTTGTAGATCTTCATGCTCTTTTTCTTTGTAAGTCAGTTTATTTAAAGCTGCTGTTTGTGTTTTTTGGCCTTTTTGTTTTTTTTGGACTTTCTGGTCCACTTGTGCGATGAGCTCCTCTCCTCCACCCTCCTCTCTGTCCTCTCTGCCCTCTCTCTCCTCTGTCACCTCCCCTCTCTCCTCTCTCTCCTCTTCAATATTTCTCTCCATATTTATGGCTTTAGATGGCGTGGCAATCCCGTTGTGATTGTTTCCTGGCTTTCTTGGGCCCGTCTTTTGGCCTCGCTGAGTTCGCAGAGTTCGTAATTGCCCTATCTGGATTTCTCTCTTAGAATGGGAACGTTTTCTCAATAGAATTTCAATGTTACTCTGACCTCTCTTGTGGCTAATCTCCTTAAAGCATATATTTAGCATACTCTGTGAGAGAACAGTAATAGAGGAGCAGAGTCAGCACAATTGAAGTTTTGTAGTCCCAAATTTAGCTGGAGAACATGAAACAATGCCAGATAGGACAGATGTGGTGGCCAGAGTTTCAGACCCAGTCCCAGTACCAACGCGGAGTTCAAGGCTGCAGCTCCTGTTTAAAATCGTTCTGTCTAAGAGCACCATTCGCCCTTACAGGTCCACAGCTCTTTTTCCTCTCTCCCAGGCTCAGCCCTCCCTCTGCCTTCCCGCAGCAGGTGCCTGCAGTGCTTCTCGGGGGTTTCCCTTGTAACGGGAAGCGAAGGACACGTGGGACACAGAGCGCGTGGTGTTTCTTGACGAACTGTTTCAATTTGGGTTTCAAGAGGCACAAGTTCCATGGCATTGTTGCATAGTCCTTTTTTATTCACTGCAGGTTTATCAAATGTGATTAGTATCTCAGTTTGAACCTCTTGGATTGTAGCAAGTTTTGGAGTTCTGCTAATTCTTGGGAGTCCACTGGGCCTACTACTTATTATTGGCCACATGATTGTGGTTTTACCAGGTCGAAGGATACAACTCGGTTCTCCTTTTTACCAGCAAGGGGCGGTAGTACAACTGATCTTGTTCCGCTGATAGCTAAGACAGGTACTGCTTTTCTGTAAGAAGGCCCAAATTACTTCTTCACCGCGATCTTCTCTCTGACCAGATCCACAATCTTTGGAATCCAGACAGGTCTTGCTGGGACAGGTGGTGTATCTTCAGTGGTTGTTGGCTGTTGTTTTAACTTTATGTTGCTCAGGGCTTTTCTTGTTTCATTTAAGTCCTGTAAAACAGCCAAACGATCTTTGATGTCAAAGCATTTTTTCTTATCTTCTACCACTGAAGTCTGACTATCTAAATCCTAAATATACATTCTAGTTCCGAACAATAGTTCGTACGGGCTGAAACCTTTTAGAGAATTTCTTGGCAGATTGTTAAGACTACGTTGGACACTTGTTAACCCCTTCGCTGCTGGCCCGTTTCCGCCGCTGTGCGGTAAACAAAAGAACAGGGGCGGGCCATGACGAACCCCAGCCGTCATCAGCACACGAGCACCGTAGTGCATGATGGCTGGGGTTCGTCATCAGCATACAAGGGGTTAAATGTTGGACCCACCCATCACCCGAACCTAATACCTTTGCCGTTATAGATTGCTTTATGTCTCGTTTTTTTTCTTTCCACAATCCCATTTCCCTCAGGATGGAAGGGACAAGAGTACCGCAACGCAATGCCCATGCTGGTCATGGCCTCCTTATAAGCTCGAGAGCTAAAGCAGGACCCTGGTCAGAATGTAGCATGCCAATTGCGTATGTGCCGATAAAGACTCGCAAATCATTTATAACAGTTCTGGCGTCAGCCAAGAGCTGGGGTCTGTATTTTTAAGTGAATCTAGTCTAAAAAGAAATTAATGGGACACTGGATTTTACGTATAGATAGCCTTATGCTAACTACAGAAATGGCCATGGCAATACTCCGGTTGGCTCGCTACTGCGATCTCTGTTGCAGTTTGGACAGCTCTTTGCAAATTTATAATGTTGCAGGCTCATCCCCGGCCACCAGTATTCTGATTGTAATTCTGTCAGAGATTCCTTGATCTGTTTGTGACTCGGACCTTCACCCACGTGTGCGTCTGCTATTAATAAGACTCTCCTGTTCGTGTTTGGAATTACTCTTTCCCCCACTTTAGGGATTCGAGCAAAAGAAACGGAGTTTGCATCAATTACGTATGTATAATTGAGTGGATAGTTCACAGGTAGTGCTGCACAGTCGCCTTTTGAAGACGTTTTTACCGCCAGCATAGTTTCCCCGTCTATGTATTTTTCTAAACGCTTTTTTGTGGCTACGGAAGCCGGTTGAGTTGCTCCAGCTGTGGCTGTATTAGCCAATGAATTCCCTGCAACGTGAACTCAGCTGTGTCCTCAGTATCCTCGGCATGTTTAATTATTTTAATACTTTCTACCTTCTTTCTTGGAAATTGTAATTTTTTACTTTGAGCAGGTTCCTTGTCTTTGGACTTGACGTCCTCTTCCCTGTGTTCTGACTGTCCTCTTCTTTCCGATTTCTGCGAGGAAGTCTAAAAAGATCGAGAGGGACGTGTATCAATATCTTGATATCTATCAGGCTTTTTCAAATTATCCCTATTTCTAAAGTTGTATCTATTTTCAGAGGGCTCCCTTTGGGGAGACTTGTGTTCTCGGTTCGGAGTTCTTTCCCTCCGCCGAGGAGACCTTCCTTTGGACTGGAATCATTTTTCTTTGGGAGTGGATTGTTTATTTCCATACCAGCTCTTTTTTGGAGTGTTTAGATTATTTTTAATAAATATCTTTTCAGGATTTTCAAGTAGTTGGGGTTTTACCGGTTTCCCACCCAAACTATCTCTACCTAGTTCTTCATTGGATTTTTCTATGATTCTGGCAAGTTCAAATGGTTGGTCTGCTATATCTGTTTCTTTCAATTTTTGGAGGTGAGTTATATCCTCCATTGCCAATTGAACTAACTCTCTATATGCCTTTGTTAATTCTTTTATTTTAACTAAGAGTTCTTGGCTTGACATTTTATCTATGTCTGGATGTGGTGTGTAGCTGGCTAGAACCGGCCACGTTGCTCCTGGTCTACCTAGTGGACCGAGCCTGGTGATGTGATCATTATGTTTTAGCTCAAGTTCAGGAATTTGTATAGCGCACTACTCACCCAGAGGGTCTCAAGGCGCTTGAGGGAGGGTGGGCGCATTACTTATCGAATAGCCAGGTTTTAAGCTGCTTTCTGAAGAAGAGGTGGTTCTGTGTAAGGCAGAGGTGAGTGGGGAGAGAATTCCAGGTTTTGGCCGGTAAGTAGGAGAAGGATCTTCCTCCCGCGGTGGATCTATGGATGCGCGGAATTGCGGCGAGGGCTTGATTGGATGATCGTAGTTGGCGGGTGGGTGTGTAGAAGGACAGTCTTGTGTTGAGGCATTCGGGTCCTAGGTCGTAGAGGGCCTTGTGTGCGTGGGTGAGGAGACGGAACGTTATTCACTTGTTGACGGGGACCCAGTGGAGGTCTTTCAGGTGACCGGAAACGTGAGCTTGACGGGGGATGTCCAGTATGAGTCTGGCTGAGACGTTTTGGATGCGTTGGAGTTTTTTCTGTAGTTTGGCTGTGGTTCCGGCGTAAAGGGTATTTCCATAATCCAGTCGGCTAGTGACCAGTGCGTGGGTGACTGTCTTTCTTATTTCGGTGGGGATCCAATGGAAGATTTTTTTGAGCATGCGTAGGAAGTTGAAGCATGAAGATGAGACGGCGTTGACTTGTCTGGACATCGAGAGGGAGGAGTCTAAGATGAAGCCCAGGTTACGTGCGTGATCTGTAGGTATGGGTGCTGTGCCCAGGGCCGGTGGCCACCATGAGTCGTCCCAGGAAGAGGGGATGATCATAAAATGAGGACTTCTGTTTTGTCCGAGTTTAGTTTTAAACGGCTGTTTTTCATCCATTCAGCTACTTCTTTCATTCATTCGTGTAGATTGGTTTTGGCGGTGTTTGAGTCTTTGGTGAGGGAGAGGATCAGCTGGGTGTCGTCTGCGTAGGAGATGATGTTAAGGTTGTGTTGGCGCACGATGGCTGCGAGGGGACTCATGTAAACGTTGAAGAGGGTGGGACTGAGAGATGATCCTTGTGGAACGCCGCAGATGACTTCGGTGGCTTCTGATTTGAATGGGGGGAGGCGTACTCTCTGAGTTCTTCCGGCGAGGATGAGATGATCCAGTCCAGAGCTTTTCCTGGACTGGATCATTCTGACATTGCTGAGGCGTTGTATGAGGGTGCTATGACAGACTGTGTCAAAGGCGGCGTAGAGGTCGAGTAGGATGAGGACAACTGTTTCTCCGTTGTCCAGTAGCGTTCGGATGTCGTCTGTAGCTGCGATGAGGGTGGTTTCGGTGCTGTGATTGGATCGGAAGCCGGACTGTGAAGGGTCGAGGGAATTGTTGGATTCAAGGAAGGCGGTGAAGTGATTATTGACGGCTTTCTCAATGACTTTGGCAGGGAATGGGAGGAGTGAGATGGGGCGGTAGTTCTTAAGTTCAGTGGGGTCTGCTGTGGGTTTCTTCAGAAGGGCGCTGAATTCGGCATGTTTCCAGCTTTCCGGGAAGTTAGCGGAGTTGAAGGAACAGTTGATGACATCGCGGAGATGGGGTGCGATGATGAAGTCTGCTTTGATGAAAATGTGGTGGGGACAAGGGTCGTTTGGCGATCCTGAGTGGATGGAGTTCATCAGGCGGATGGTGTCTTCAGTAGTGATTGGGTTCCAGGCGCAGAGGTTGTGAGAGTGCTGTTTTGGTTCGGAGGTGGGTGGAGTGGACTGTTCTTCGGACTGGTTTTCAAAGCTGTTATGTATGTCGGCGATTTTGTTGTGGAAGAAAGAGGATAAAGAGTCGCAGAGGTCTTGGGAGGGAGTGATGTCGTTGGTGCCGGCGGTGGGGTTGGTAAATTCTTTGACGATGTTGAATAGTTCCTTGCTGTTGTGGGCGTTGTTGTCGAGTCGATCCTTGAATGCTGATTTCTTGGTGGATCGGATCAATTGGTGGTGTTTGGGTTTTTTCTCCAGGTTTTCTCGAGAGTACGACATAACTTCTTGGATTTCTTAAGGTCATCGTTGAACCACAGGGCCTTTTTGCTACCTTATTTGATCTGGTGGTTTTTCAAGGGTGCTAGTTCATCAGCGCTGTGGGTGATCCATTGTGTGAGTTTGGTAGCAGCTTGGTTTGGGTCCGATGATATGGTAGGAGGGTTTTGGTTAAGCGATGTGAAGAGTTGGTCGGTGGTGATTTTGTTCCAGTTTCTTCAAGGAATAGGTTGTGAGGGGGTGGTGGGTCGTGGTCTTTTTGTAGCTGAAGTGAACGCAGCTGTGGTCCGTCCAATGGAGAGCTGTGGTGTGATTGAAGGAGATGTGCTTGCTGGAGGTGAAGATGGGGTCGAGCGTGTGTCCGGCCAAGTGGGTGGGGGTGTCAACAAGTTGTTTGAGTCGGAGATTGGCCAGGTTGTCCAGAAGGGTGGTGGTGTTTCTGTCGTTATTCTTTTCCAGGTGGAAGTTGAGGTCTCCCAGTAGAATGTAGTTCTCAGAGGTGAGGGCATGTGGGCTGATGAAGTCAGTGATGTCTTCATTGAATTGTGTGCGGGTTCCTGGTGGTCTGTAGATGAGGGTGCCTCTAAGTGTGGTCCTGGGGTCGGTGTGGATCTGGAAGTGAAGGTGTTCGGCGGTCGCGAGGTTATCGTCGGAGCTGGTCTGATTCGGATAGTGTTCTTATGGACGATGGCGATGCCTCCTCCTGTTTGGTTGGTGCGGTCTTTTCGGATGATCTTGTAAGCGTCCGGGATGGCTATGGCGATGTCGAGCGCTGATGAGGTGTTCATTCAGGTTTCTGACAGGAAGGCGACGTCCGGCGAAGTGGTGTTGAGTAGGTTCCAGAGTTCAATGGCGTGTTTGTGGACCGAGCGGGTGTTGAGTAGGATGCACTTCAGGTGGTTAGTGTTGGAGCTCTGTTTGGAGTCTGTGGATTTAGAGTGGGTCCTGATGCAGTTGAGTTTGCAGGAGTGGCAGGTGAAGGGTCCATGGGTGTGTCCAGGGGTGACTTGGTAGCAGTCTAGGAGTCGGCCGGGGTTGAGTGCTGAGAGGGATGCGGCATCATACGTTATGCGGGTGATTTGGGGTTTGCTAAGACCAGGGCGTCTGGTGCTGGGCGCGATCCAGGCGCGGACGGGCGTCTTTAAACAAGAGCAGATGCTCTTGGTAATTTAGTGAGATTTCAACATCCTCGAAAGGAGTGTATTCATCCGGAGGTTCCTCTATTTTGTAATAGTGGATCTCGTGTGTTACAGCGTTTGCTGCTGGAAAGTTTATCCATGAATAGAATACCTCTGTCTGCCGATATTCGTGTGTCTCTATCATGAATATGACTGTACCACCTCGTGATGTCAGTCCGTTATCTATAAGTTTTATAGTTATAGCTCTTCATATGTTGACCGGAATGAGTATAGCATTCGGGTCATTCTGTACGAGACTCGTGTCATCCTCTAGGAGTTGAGTTGCTAGTTTTGCTCGCTCCCTGTCATCATCACTTTCTGTCATTTTACTGACTGAAAGTTTTTCTGTTGCAGAATTACTTTCAGGGAGACAAAGATTAGGTGCACAATATTTTGGAACACTTTATCCTTCAACGTTGACTAAACCAAAACTCTACATAGGAATCTCTTCCTACTAAGTTCCGGCGGATTTTAACCTTTCACCCACTCCAGACGTCTATTGGAGTATTTATGGGAAAAAGGATCTGTGTGAAAAAGCACGACTGAGTTACTCTAACGTCTTGCGTTAGTTTTATCGCCTTACCAAACCTTGGGCGCCATGTAGTGTAGTATCTATTTTCACAATAGGCTCTGGGCATTGGAATAACATAAACAGCAGTGTAGACGTAGGACTGAGGTCATCTAGGTCTCTACTGACTATGTTAAACTTAATTTAGGTTTGCGCCAGCTAGCTCAGAGGTCACTGGAATCTTTCATGAATGAATAGGGAGGGATAAGCTTCCCTGGCTCAGACAAGAAGGGATTCAGCTTCCGACAACCATATAACATGACAACTTTGCTCCCCCAGAATAAGAGTAAATCTCTAGAGTCGTGTGAAAACAATAGACAGCTATTTCACTCAAATGTCAAATGTGCGTTCTTAGTTTCACCAGAGTGCAGAGAAGAGAGAGACAGGCGTTTTCAATAAAAGATATTATTTATTGAGCAGTCTTCCTTCTCATGCAAGAGAAATGAATTGCCACAATTGCAATACTTAATATAAAGTAAAGTACGTACAGTAAAAGGAGTATTATGAAATAATACTGTAAAAGCATTGATATGGTTTCTTAGCCATAAGACACTTTAAAATGATAAAATATATACATACATATATACATTGACTAACGTGCTCAACTGGTGCTTCTAAAATACGCCTACCCCGGTGTACCTGACCTAAGCCTAATACGTGGGAAGGAGTAAGTAAGTAGCAGTTTAAGTTAAGTTGGTTTTGCCAAGAATCTGATTCAAGAATTCTCTCTAAGGGTTTTAGTCAGCACTGTACCTTGGGAATAGAATGTAGGAGGTCTGGTATCTCTCTTTCAGGACGCGATATCCCAGTCACCCACAAGGGTAGGCTGGAAACGCCAGAGCTGGATTTTCTCGGCAGGAGAAAAGACAGCGTCTTTCTCAGCGCGTCAAAGAGGAGGGGCAGCGTCTGTGGGCTCTTCGCATCAGCTGGGCTCTCGGCAAGTAGATAGCTGCTCTGCTCCAAAACCGCCACCGTGTGTTTGCTTAAGGCAACGTTGGTATATTTATACCTGAAAGGTGCCGAGTTTGACGTAAGGTTTGGACATAAGACGTCAATAAAGATGTCACTAAGAACTGGCCGTTCGCAGGAGTTCTATTACAAATCAAAACAAAGCAAGTGGGGATTTGCCAGGTTGCTGGAGGTTTGGTGTGTCGAAAGAACTCGTTGTGCTTTCTAGGAATCCAAGGAAGTAGCTTTTGCCGTGCCTTGAACTGCAAGGGCGATTTACTGAAATATGGATCTGATTCTTATGCCATTATAGGGATATTATTGATTATAGCCGTACAAGGGCATAAAATAGTAATACTGATTCAGGTTCCTAGATAAAAACACAATACTTATAGAGTCCCACCTCGGATTCAAAGTATTAAATGAGGTTTTCCACTTTACTTTCAGATATTCCTAATTCACTGTGAGGTTTCTGATACACCAAAAACATACACACAGAATTCACAGTTCTTATCTTAACCAATCGGGGCGAAGCATACATGCCAACCTAGTGTGAAAATTGCACCCTTCTCCTGGCTGGGCACTGGTAAGTTACATGCTACTGCCCCCATCACTGTCTCTACTTCCAAGCAGGATTAACCTCTGAGTAGATGCTGGGCTGCTATAGTTTACAGAATAGGAGAGGTCTCTTACCAAGCTTTGAAATGTTTGGGCGTAAAAGTTACAAAGCTATTCTACAAGAACGCACTAACGTTGGAAAGTCAAAAAATTTACCCACAGGTACATGTGTGCTGCTGAACTCTGTCCAGACAGCTTCTTGACTGTCATTTTGAACACTATCAATCATTAGTAATGTCTGTTATTTGTTTGCTCCAGACAGTGATGGGCCTGTTCCTGGTACCATCTGTTTAATAGATTATCCCAGATCAGAATCCTTTTATGGCTATTTAAAGCCCAAGGGGGTTGTCGAGCCTCCCCGCCCCCTGATTTTATCTCATTTCTTTATGGAGGAGCATTATATTCGATGAAGAAAATAATATTGTTAAAATTGTGTGCAGAAATAGAGTATATGCTTTAGAAAGAGAAGCTTGTGCTTTAAAGAATTGCAGAAAGCAGCCACATCAATACGTACTAGGCCAACACAGCTTAAACTGCATTTCCTGATGTGCTGACCCAGGTTAAGAATGTGAAATGATGATACTCTTACAGGCTAACGTGTTTTAGAAATCAATGATTTAGGCCTTGAGTACAAGTCTGGCGGTCCGAGGATCACCTGCCTCGGGGAGACGGTAGTGCAGCACCTTCGCTCCGACAACCCCATTACGAGTAGGGCAGTCACACTGCCATTGCAGCACGGATGCCGCCAGGGAACCACCATTCCCTGCTGGTGGCCCAGAGGTGAAGAGGCAGCAATCTGCTTGGTGGGACCACTGCGGTCCGGCCAAGCATATTATGAGTTTCATCTCTGCCACGGTTTTCAGGGTGGCTCCTCCTCCAGGAGAAAGAACAAAGGGGACCCTAAAGGGCTTTCTTGTGCCTCGTGCCCCTGGGGTGCATGCAGGGGGGCACAACATGTGCCCCACTGTGTGCATGCTCCATAGTTACTGTACAGAATGGACTTTACAGTCAATGCCATGCAGGAACTTTTTGGGGCGATCCCATTGCGGTGCCCATTTTTAGGCACCGCTCACAAAACAGCCCACCATGCACGAGAAACAGATTCTGGCAAGCAGCCCGACCTCCGGTTTGGCAGTGCAGGAGCGGGGCTCCGGCATGTTGGTCCGCTCCCACACCGCCAAACTCGTAATCAGGCCCTTAATGTGAAAGGTTTTGTTTCAGAACTTCCTATACGCATATTTATTTGAATTGTGCAGTAGATGGATTAAAATGTTTAATTGTAAATGTTTCACTCACACAAAGAAAATCTCCATGGACAAATGAAAATAAATGTCTATCTTTTAACATAACAGGTGTATTTGTAAAGCACACGATTACCCGTAGGTGTCTTGGCGCTGAATAACAGATGCTTATTGTTACCCAACTCAATGGTACTTATTGACCTCAGATGGATGAAAGGCTGAGTGGACCCTGCTGGGATTTGAACCTGTAACCATGAGGTCAAACACAGGCCCTTGCAATGGACGCATTAGTCCACTGAGCCACCAGACCCGGCCACATTGCCTTTTAGTGAGGCAATGTGAAAGTTTGTTCAAAATACGATTTCTTAGGAGTAGATGAATGGTGAGAAATGTTTGGTAATTACAAATTTGCTATGATGAGTGTTAGAAATGGGGGTCTCTAGTTGGCAGGGGTAGGCACCACTGTCCAAATAGGGACCCTTGCTTCTAGTCAGGGTAAGGAGGAAACCCTCTGAGATAACCCCTGCTCACCCTCTAGGTAGCTTGGCACGAGCAGTCTAGGCTAACCAGAGGCAATGTGTAAAGTATTTGTACCAACACTCACAGTAACACAGTGAAAACACCACAGACTGACTCCACAACAGTTTAGAAAAATAAAGGTATTTAATCTAAATTACACAAGACCAAAACGACAAAAAATCCAACATACACAGTTCAAGAATATGATTTCAAAAGAGTTCTTAAGGTTGCGATAAAAATTCTTCAGGTTGCGATAAAATTGTTTAGGTTGCGACAAAATAATCCCCAGTTACGTGAAAAGTTCACAGTTGCGTCACGTTTAGCTCACAGTACCTTTAGTTGCGACAAAGTTCCAAAAGCAAAAGCTGGTGCAGTGGAAAACAAGCGATGCGTTGCTCCTGAGACCCTGGGAACGGCGTTTGCGACAGCCCCGCTGAAGCAACGGGCATGTTGCGACGAATCCGGTCTGTATGGGGAGGAAGGCCACTTGTATGGATTCTGGTGCGTAGGTTCCGTAGGAAGTTTGTTCTCACAAAGGCACAATGCGACGATCTTTGGAGGTGCGACGATCTCCGGGGTGACGATGCGCGGACCAACAGTGATCTTCTCTCTCGCAGCTCCTCGATGCGTTGGCTTCGGTGATGACTCTCGCAGCGACGTGATGCAGTCCACAAGCAGGCGGTGCGGCGATCTCACCCAGTGATGACAGGCTCTGCGACGACACTCGCAGCGATGTTAGACTTCCCGCACCACTCGGGTGCGTCCGGCAAGCGAAGGATGCGACGGCTCTGACAGCGGCAACAGGCGCTGTGACGATCTCGACCTTCGTAGCGGCGGGAATCTTCTCGCACTGTCGGGGATGCGCTCCGCAGCGAGCGATGCAATAACTTTTCTGTAGCAAAGTCTCTCAAGCTTAGTTTCCAGCTTCCCAACACAGGTACAACTTCCAGAGGTACCACACATGGGCCAAGCACTCCAGGAAGGACAGAACTCTCTCAGAAGAGCTATGGGGAAGCTGGGGGTGAAGTCCTTTTGTCCCTGGAACTTCAGAACAGGGAGCCAGCTCTTCTCAGGCTCTTGGAGATTCCTTCAAGCAAGGGGACACATCACAAAGCAAAGTCCTTCCCCTCTCCTTGGCAGCAAAGCAACAGCAGGGCAATCCAGCAGAGCAACAGCTGGACAATCTTCCTTCTTCAGTTTCACCTTGCTCTTTGGCAGAGGTTCCTTCTTGATTCCAGGATGATCTAATTTTCGGTTGTCTCTTGGCAGGGTGTTTGCTGATTCTATTGTATTATTCGACTGACGACCCTGCCCCTCACTCTGAAAGGAAAGGAGAAGCCAGGAAAACAAAGTGCTCAAGAAACACCCAGAACTGGTTCAGACTGGGCTCAGGGCCCACTTGCACAAAGAGAACAAAGATTTTTAGGGGTATAAGTACCACACCCATTGAGCACAACTTCACAAAAAGTCACAACAACAAATATTTCTTCTTCATGTCTGTATGACGGTCTTGTCATGTATTGAAAACCTATCCTTGAATGTAGTAATTCGGATATTTTTTTTAAAGAATTTGTTATAATTTTATAATATAACAAGTTGAACTTATGACATTGTCTTTTGAGCATTTATTTCTCAAAGCGCACATTGTGTATCAGAGAGCTATTTTTCATTTGTCTACATTTATGAGCGCATTTCAAGTTATCTGTCTTACCCAACAGAACCATTGTTTGTTTCTCAATGAGTGCTGCAGCCCTCTTACAGGATATAATTTACAGGCTCTTGGTACAAGTAGTACCTTATAAAATAATCCAATAATGTGTATACCAATTTTGTCATGTTTGAAAGGGAGAGTACAAGTATTTTATCACTGATTAGTAAGCGTAAAGTGTGCAGAGACATAACGACAACAAAAACGGGTTCTGCTTCTGCAAAAATGAGTTAGCAAAGTCAAAAATCTTTAAAAACATCCTTGCAACAGATAATCATTTTCAAGACACTGTCATTGCTTGTTTCACAAAAAAAAAGAAAAAAATAGTTCGCAAAAACCAGACACTGATGAATGCATTCAAGGGGCCAGTCAAACAAGCAATTGCAATGCAATCGGTCTCGGCTTTGGAACCTTGTATGTTTTTAACTATGAGCACATAATCCTAGGTGCTACAACATCTAGTGTTGTTTAACCTTCCATTTTTTTTCATAGTTTTATATTGCATGAACCTCCAGTGAAGTGTTAACTTTTGTGCTATCCTGTATCCAAGGCCAATCCCCTGGACTCCCTTAAGCAGGCATTGAGTGTTTGCTCTCACCCACTCCAATGGTACTCATTTAATTGACCCGGGAAGGATGAAAGGCTGAGTGGACTCGCTAGGAGTCGTGCCTGTGGCCATAGAACCGAACAGACATTCGTGCATCAGCCCACTGGGGCCCCGGGCCTGGAGGAAATGCTTACTAGCCACCCCCTTACTTTTCCAGCTGAAAGATTACTCACTCCTCTGTAGGTACAGCCCCGGTGCTGCTGCCCTTCCGTGTCACCCCCCTTTGCACCCTAAAGTCCTTGGATGCTGCTCCCTCATGTCACATGAATTCCCTCTCCTTGCAAACACCAACAGCTGCAGAATAAAATAATATATTTTTTGCCAGCTCAGCCAAGTGCGCCAGTTGGTAGCGAGAACTCGGATAAAATTACAGCACCTTAATGGGATTCTGTGCATGTTCTCTCTCTCACCCCTGCAGCCTTCTGCGGTGTCCAACACACTCACTCCAATTATCCAGCTGGATGCACATGAGTAGTGTGCTGAGGGGAGCCCCTGCAGCTCATGGCCCCCACGCACCATGGGGGATGCGGGTGCCTGTGTTATGGTCCTGAGTACAACTATCAAACAAGCCTATACACCTTGAAGAAGCCACTATGGAATACATTATTAACTAAATCTGACCACACACATTCTATTAGAACCTATTTAAACTGACAGTTCTGTACCGCACATTCTTCTTTCCTCTAGTGACATACCAAAACTAGAAGGATGAGGGCCAGGAAATCCGTGATTTCTTCAGCCCCGACCGGAGCCCAGTATCCATAGCGTAGGAGGTGCGGTAGTGCAAATAACGCTCCGTCTCCGAGAAGCTGAAATGTTTAATTCACATTTTTGGAGCACATTCCTAATAATCTGATTGTGTCATAAATGAAATCGCCTTAGATGGGAGAGAGGGCAGTCGGGTGGGAGAGGATGCAGGGGCTGCGGGGGCGCTGCTGGAGCGGGACCTACAGCTAGTGAGGCCAGCTCTGGTACTGGAGCTGCAGCTCGGGCTTCTGCTCCAATACACACAGAACATCCCGTGTTTACATGTTTTGGAGCCTTCAAGTC
The DNA here is from genome assembly GCF_964263255.1 of Lissotriton vulgaris. NCBI lineage: Eukaryota > Metazoa > Chordata > Amphibia > Caudata > Salamandridae > Lissotriton > Lissotriton vulgaris. The sequence continues at coordinate 97,146,386 of NC_141695.1, forward strand.
CCCCCTGCTGCTGCCGCTACCTCCCAGGCCTGGCACACTGCTGCCCCCTGCATCCAGCCTTCAACCCTCCTAGCACAGGCACAGCAAATGGAGAGGCGGGTACGGGGGGAGTGAGGGGACGAACAGGTGAAAGAGAGGGGAGAGGAGACTAGAGAAGCAGGCAGGGGTAAAAATCGCAAACACACGAGGATAGGGGCAGGATTGAGATTAGGAATATTATACCAAAGGAGGAAGCGAGGGTCTTGCGGAGAGAGAATGGACACGTGGATGTCAGGGCAGAGTGCGTAAGCTGCTTGGAAAGTGAAAGCGCTTCCGCTTCTGGGTAATGCAGCCATGTGAATCACGAGAGAGGGACAGGTCTGGCAAAAACAGGTGCGTATTCAGTTAGCCAATCGAAGGAGAAGACAAGCATTTACAAATGCAATAGGGCTCTTATTTAGGGAGCCCTATTGCATTGTAAACAAAACTGTGGTCGTGAAAAAAGGCAGTAACTGGAGTGGGTGGGGGGCTTGTGGTGGCTAGAGAAGTGACAGACAGCGGGAGGGAACAGGGTGAGTCAGGGAAACAGAACCGTTCTGAAAGTAAAGGGGCTGATAGCCATGGAGGGACAAAAATGACGTAATGGCTGTCAGGAGGCGGGACTAACTTGCTGAACACCAATCAAAATGCTGTATTTACGGTTTCGGTCAATGAAAAAGTTAGCCGGGAAAGTGGGCGGAGCTTCTCCCACTGGCAGCCTTACATGAAGAATATAAAAAACTAAAGACTGAAGAATGGATCAAAACACCTAGCCATACTGTCACAGACAAGCTGACCCTTCACAATCAGAAACTGTACATCCGTAATATAGAATGAAGACATCAGGTAATTCAATTAAATCATGACACAACATTAGCAGGGCACCCAGGTATAACGAAAACCCTAAGGAATTGTCAAAAACCTTCTGATTGAACAACATGGGAAAGGCTATACAAGAATACGTATCAGGTTGCCCAAATTGTGCACAAAACAAGAACACTCACACTGCCTATGCAGACTTATTACAGCCTCTGCCTATACCACCAGTACCTTGACAAGCCATTAGTCTGGATTTGTTTACTAATCTTTCCGCAAGCAATACCTCCACTACCATTGTAGTAGTTGTTGACATGTTATCAAAAATGGCACATTTCATCCTCCACAAAAAGATACCCACCACCGCAGAATTTAGTCAAATATTCATTGATCATATCCTAAGACTGCATAGTCTAGCGACTAAAATCATCTCCGATCACCGAGTTCAGTTCAGCTCTAAATTTTGAAGAACACTCTGTGATAAGTTAGGAATAGAGGTCGCCTTGTCATCTGTCTTCCACCCACACACTGATGAGCAAACTGAACGGGTTAACCGATCCATAGAAACTACACTAGGATGCTTACTATCCATGTACACAGGACAATGGGAACAGGCCTTACCCCTAGCTCACTCAGCCACAAACCACACAACATCCTCGGACCCTTTCCATTGATACATCAGGAGTTTCTACTACGCTACCTTCAGTCACAGAAAGATTAGAACAACTGCATGAGATTCAAAAACACGCTAGGACAAGTTTAGCATAAGCCAAATTGGTTATGAAGGCACAAGCTGACAAGCATAGAACCCCAGCACCATATATACAAGGAAGGAGACAGGGAATGCTTATCAACCCGGCACCAACAAGTAGAAGGTCCAAGGAATCTACGACCACAGTTTTTAGGCCATTATGACATTATCAATAAAACTAATCCAGTCACCGTCAAGCTACAGCTTCCCCCTGAATACCCCATTCACCTAGTGTTTTATGTTTCACTGATCAAGTCATACCACTCCGCCAAACTAAAAGATACCCAACCGCCACCCATTCTGATTAATGGACAACACGAGTACGAAGTTCACCGTATCTTGGACTCTAAACAATCTCAGGGTAAATCTCAGGGAAACCAGCCTCCTCGGTTCATTCCCCTCACCTGGTGAGACAATTTTATGCCCTCCACCCTACCAAATTATAGCCTGTAAGACTGCCTTTGGAAGCGGTGACTGTCAGGATTCCTGCCACCACTCACCTCTCTTGACTATCACAATATACCAGCATTTCTCATATTATTCCTCCAAACACTTTTGAATGAAAAACGCCTTGAAATCTTACCTTTGACCATAATACATGCTGTTGGCAATAGCTAGCTGCAGCTGGTGTTCTCAGGTTTGTTTGAAAAGCTTAATAGCTTTTACAAATGTATTTACCATGCATATGCAAGGTCAGGTGTAAAACACCATGGAAACATCCGGAAAATCCACCAGAATGGCAGCCTCATCAAGTGAATTATCTGCACCTGTTCCTTGTTACAAACAATTAGAATGTAACCTTTATGAAAGTTCTAAGTCAGTATTATTTAAAGATCATCCACACTCCTCCCCTTCGCATAGCCTCTTTGCCGCTTTGCCTGCCACTTACCTATTTACCGGCTTCCAGGACTTTGTATTGCCAACTCTCTTGTTCCTTCCACTTTGAAATCCCTGCAAGGGACATCCCCCATAAGTCTTGCACCTGGATGGAAAAACAAGAAGAAAAGGAGAGACACATTAACAGACTTCATTTTGCTATGAGCGGAGTTCAGGTGCAACATTGTGCTTGCAGACAAGGTAACCAGCCTTTTATTCAACTTATACTTTCTGTTGGCTCGGCTCTGCAAGAAAGAACTTGGGTGAAGCTAACCCCGTCCAAATCAGCTTGTGGGTTTGAAGCTTGAATCATACTCACTACAGTTTTGAAACTTTTATGAAGGAACCTTCATGTGCTATCAAAAAACAACTGACAACAAAACTAATGGTAGGTTGAGATATAAAAAGCTTTTGTGAGGTGATACTTAAAAGATATAGCTAATACTAGACTAAAGCTTTATTATTTGATTGTTTATAGATAACATATCTGCCAGTACCATTCATCAGACTAGGGTGAATGCCTGCTGCAGTGTTGTGGTTGAGTAGACAAGCCACATCATATTTTGACTCCACCCCCTCTTTCCATCCCAACCCCCTTGCACCTGGAATTTGCCACCGGAGGAGTGTCTCCTTCTGTACACCGAGGGCAAGTATCGAGGAGATTCGGGAACTAGCATCGCCACCCCATTGGAATTATCTGGGAGCCAGCTTATGATATGAAATCTCTTGAGTCTACCAATGCTGAGGCTAGCCTATTCTTAAGTCAGTGCCTGTTGTACTTCTTAATAATATTTGGGATACATCTGTAGGATGAGGCACCTACAATAGCAAGAATATTTATTAAGGAACTAAACTTAGGAATAAACTATGAGTGTTCATGAATACCCCCCTTATACAACTTCTTCTTTCTGGCAGGTTACGTAAGACATAACTATTTCTTTGTGAAAAATATATATTTGTGCTGAAAGCTGCATCCCCAAATGTGGACGACAAAATATGTTCACAACACTTGAGCTAAGGAATGATAACCCTGTAACGCTCTGCCATCAGTAGACATGGCTCTGGACTTGGCTTTATGCACCTATGAGCTATCCACCGCATGTTTTGCTGCACTAAATTATATCCCAATTGGGTTGGATCATCAAGAAGGGAGTCTTTTTTAATAGTGGGCCCCTTGACAATCTATTCTTTAAATCAATTCCTCACGTATCTGAATCAGCCCATTTGTTCCATACGGGGACTTTAACACTCATGGGTCTAATCATGATATTTTAGGGGTGTAGGAAAAGTACTTTGCATTTCTGTTCATTAGTTGCCAAACCACTGAAATCTGTTAAGTTGATGTGAGTAGAAACAAATCATTTGAGGCTAAGTCTAGGATGAGATAAAATAAATTCCAGATAAGCAGAGAAATGCAAGGGATGCATCCTGTGCCAACTCCTTCATAATATACATTGGTGACAGAATGCATCCCTATGTAACCTGTCAGTGGCAATGACAAGATTTATTTATTCCATCTGTGAGCAATAAAGCTATATCTCCTAGTAGGCAGGCCTATAATGATAAGAAGAGCTGCCTTAAGTGCCAAATCAGGCATAGGCAACCCAAAGTATTTATCCACATTTTTCGTCCTGTAACTTTAAATCACAAATGATATTTTTGGGGGGTCTTTCAGGTTAAGAAATACATAAATTAAACTATCACTGATGTGTATTCATCTCTGTGATGAACGTTTAATAATAACAAATATTTATCCCTTTGTAATTCTTTGTGAGTGCAACAGGAAGGATATGCATAAGATCTGTACCATTTCAAAGCGACTCTGCTTCTAGGCTGCTCAGAAAAAAGATGCTTAGTTTTGACTTTATTTTCCAAAAATTAAATACTTTTTAGTAATGAAAAGTCCATTCTAGCTAGCTTTGAAACTGTAGGCCTCGTAGAAAATTGGGTTACCTTGTTGAGGGGGGTGAAACCCTACTCAGACAGCAACCACAATTATTGTCAGGGTGATACTCAAGCAAACCCCAAGTTATCCTGTGTCCAGCCCTCTATTGGGTTGGCACAAAAGCAGTCAGGCTTAACATGGAGGCAACGTGTAAAGTTTTTATGCAGCACTTTCAACATCAATAAAGAAAAAACACAACACAAGAAAAATCCACAATTTAGAAAAATAAGGTAAAAGTTCATAAATTATTTCACACTAAAAGGACAAAAATCCAACTTGAAGAAAAAGCAATTTGCAGATTTAAAGATTTAGGTAAAAATAGTGCTTTAAAGCACAGAGTGCCAACTGTGGCTACTTGGTCGCACCAGACTAGGACAAAATCACAAATTCAGGCTGACAGAGATGGAGCTGGATACAGGGACCACCTTAGGACCACTGAACAAAGTCCTGTTTATGGAGCATTGCGAGATCACGCATTGAGGATGTGTCAGACAGGCACGGTTCCAATGAGCTGTAGGCTGCGATGCAAGTTCCTGTGTCGAGGATGCATCACACCGAAACAATTCCAAAGAACCGGGGGCTGTGATGAGAGGTCTGCATTGAGGAGGCAACACACAGCAGTGGTTGCGAAGAGCTGCAGAGTCCTGCATCTGGGATACGTTGTTCACGGGTGGTTCTGATGCAGAACTGTGAGAAGATGCCTTGTGCTACATCAGTTCTGCCCAAAGGACCACAGCTGAATAGGAAGAACACATCCAGGCCCACTTACAAGGCTCCAAGACTGGCATTGTGATACTTGGGGATTAGGACTCACAGGAGCCCGAGCCCAGGTGCAGGGTTTAAGGTGGTTCGTGCCTTTTCTGTCACAGGAAACCAGTCAACAAGCTCTTATAGTCACTCTGGTGGTTGTAGGTTCAGTGAATATGGATGCAGGCCCAGTACTTGTCACTCAGGCAGCAGGTCAGCAGGGCTGCAAAGTAGCAGTCCTTCTTGCAGCAGAGCAGCACATCAGTCCTCCTAAGTCTTCCACAGATCCAGAGGTGTACTGAAGAAGTAGATCTGAGGGTAAACCATTTATCCTTGGTACTAGCTTTAAAGTAGGAGAAGATTCTAGAGAGTTCCACACCGAGGTGTTTAAGATTTTCTGCCTCCTGCCCTAGACCCAGCTTATCTGGGGACACAAAAGACTAGTGTCAAACCCTTTTGAGTGTGCTGAGGCAGAGTCTTTGTGTTGTTCAAGTGTAATAGGTAGAAAGCAAGAGATATCCCATCCTGCCAACACCTATTTCCCCTTTGTCTCTCTGTCTTGGAGGAATACACTAAGATCAACTCTATCTAGTAATGTGACCCAGGATACAGATGTTGGATTCCGTCCACTCAGCCCACACACTGCAGGAACAAAGTATGTTCCAATCCACTTCCCCTGCCCACAAGCCACTCACAAGATATCAACTATGAGTGTACCGGTGGACCAGGAAAGAGGGTGGAATATGAGGAGACACCAAGCCTTCCACCCTTGTAGAATGAAGAGTTCACTGCTCCCTCCTCCACGCTTCTGCACCTGAACAAACAAAGAAATACTCTTCACAATTCATGTACCTTTCCCAAATACCCCAACACCAGTGACCATGTCCTGCCAAAACAATCACGTTTCGCTTACCAGTTGAGGGTGCAGGCTTGGTTTTGTGGAGACTTCGGTCAGCAGACGATTCTGAACCAAGATAACGTCTCTTGGATTCAGGTATTAACTGATACAATTAAGGTGTCCCTCGTATCGTTTTGGACATTAGGGGAAAAACATGCCTCAATATCGGCATGGACAAAAAAACCCTACCCGTTGTTATACACGTATTAAAACCGGCACTTGGAAAAGGACAGGAAGTGCTGCGGTAGAAAGCCGGCTATTCCAGCACTCAGGATCAAAACCAAATCGCGGAATGACCTAAAACGTCATTTCCGTGCATAACGACATAGAGCGGTACGAGGAGGAAAAACGAAAAAGAAAACTAGTTGCTTCGATAGACACCGCGTTTCCTCCGCACCACTCTGCTCCGAGGAAATGTTTAGAAGGCTTTTCAAATGGAAGGGAAACAGGAGCCCCTAATAACCCCCAAGCCAACTAATAACGGGGACTGGAAAAGCACTGGATCGGGAAACGGGGAATGGGAAGCTAACTAACTAAATCAGGGAAACGAGGGAATAGAAAGGAATTCCGGAGCCAAAGACTCGAACTCCAAAGGGGATCCAACAGTCCTCACGAGCCCGTGAGGAATATCGGAGCAAATCCAGGAAAGACAGGAACCAGGAACCAGCAACCAGGAACCCACACAATAGCAATAACAAGCAATGAAAGAAAGGTAGGACTGACCTTTATCCCCAAACTGGTAGGTCATGTGATAACAGTCCATGGTCACTGAAAGGGGACTAGACCCGATTCCTAACAACAGACTGCAGGCACAAAATGGTTGGGACAAGAAGATGCTGAATTTCTAAAAGTGTAATTTTCAAAATTGTGACTTAAAATCTAACTTCACAATTAAAGATGGTTTTAAATGAACTATTCCTACCAGTGCCCAATTGAAAGCTATCATTTATTAAATGGAATATGATAACCCTATGTTATCCTATGGGACAGTATTGAAAAAGGAAGTTAAGAGTTTTTCACCACCATGACATGTCAAATTTTAAAGTAGATGTACCGCTTTTAAAATACACCTTACACTCCAGGCTGCTTGTTGCCTACCCACAGGGTCGCATATATGTATTGAAAAGGAAGGTTTAGGCCTGGCAAAAGGTTTATTTTTCCAGGTGAAAATGGCAGCTTAACACTGCACACAAAGACTTCAATGATAGTCCTGGGAAATGTTTAAATGGGCTAATTAAATGGTGATAACTTTCATTTGGGTGCAGGTAGAAATCTAATGTTTTATGTCTAGTGAATTGTAATTCAAAATACATTATCGTGGTAAAGTCAAATTTTAAATCATAATTATGAAAATGGCACTTTTAGAAAGTTTACATTTTCTTGTGGTAACCGTTTGGTGCCTGCAGCCTGTTTCCTGGGCCACATTATTCGTAGTAGTTGGTGGTTGGCCTTTGTATATTAATCCCAGGCAGCCACACAATAGAGCGACTGGGTGTTAGAAGGATGTACCACCCAAGGCAGCAATGGAGGGACGCAGCTTTGCACATTAATATTATTAATATTAAGTATTTATATAGTGCATCCCAGCGCTAGTGATCAGGCAGACGACCCATAGGAATTATCGTGCAATTTGTAGAAAAAGACACGTTTTTAAGAGTTTATAAAAAGGCAGGATAGGGGCTTCAGAGCGAATGTATAGGGGCAATGAGTTGCGGAGCTTTGCCACATTATAAGCAAAAGATCTTCCTCCACTCATTGTCCTTTTAATTTTGGGGAATGCAAAAACAACAGTTGATGGAAAGAATGCAGAACAATGTCATACATTCACCCCAGTACGGAGATCTGGGCATAAATCCATTGTTTTTTTGCACTCCACACCACCCCAGTTCAGACATGCCCATATGCAAATCCACCTTGACCCTGTGCCTCATGGGAACAGTCCAGCCTGAACTGCCAAGACATGTCTTCCCTGGACCGTAATCAAGCATCCTAGGACCGCTTTCTGGCTATCAGCCGTCATCAGCCAGGATAGCTAGACTCCAGTGGTGTGGAGAGCACGGGACTCACGTCTGAGCAAACCCGCCCCACTCGGGGTGACAAATGCAAAAAACAACAGTAGATGGAAAAAATGCAGAACAATGTCATACATTCACCCCAGTACAGAGATCTGGGCCTAAATCCATTGTTTTTTTGCACTCCACACCACCCCAGTTCAGACATGGCCATACTCAAATCAGCTTTGACCCTGTGCCTCATGGGAACAGTCCAGCCCGAACTGCCTAGCCATGTCTTCCCTGGACCGGAATCAAGCATCCTAGAACCGGTTTCTGGCTATCAGCCATCATCAGCCAGAATAGCTTGACTCCAGTGGTGTGGAGAGCATGGGAGATGTCTGAACATACCCGTCCCACTCGGGGTGACAAATGCAAAACCACACTTTATGGACAGAATGCAGAACAATGTCATACATTCACCACAGAGCAGAGATCTGGGCCTAAATCCATCGTTGTTTTTGCACTCCACACCACCCCAGTTTAGACATGGCCATTTAAATCAGCCTTGACCCTGTGCCTCATGGGAACAGTCCAGCCCGTACTGCCAAGCCATGTCTTCCCTGGACCGGAATCAAGCATCCTAGGACCGGTTTCTGGCTATCGGCCGTCATCAGCCAGGATAGCTTGACTCCAGTGGTGTGGAGAGCACATGACTCACGTCTGAGCATAACCGCCCCACTAGGGGTGACAATTGCAAAAACAACAGTTGATGGACAGAATGCAGAACAATGTTATACATTCACCCCAGTACAGAGATCTGGGCCTAAATCCATTTTTATTTTGCACTCCAAAACACCCCAGTTCAGACATGGCCATATGCAAATCAGCCTTTACCCTGTGCCTCAGGGGAACAGTCCAGCCCGAACTGCCAAGCCATGTCTTCCCTGGACCGGAATCAAGCATCCTAGGACCGGTTTCTGGCTATCAGCCGTCATCAGCCAGGATAGCTTGACTCCAGTGGTGTGGAGAGCATGGGACTCACGTCTGAGCATACCCGTCCCACTCGGGGTGACAAATGCAAAAACAACAGTTGATTGACAGAATGCAGAAAAATGTCATACATTCACCCCAGTACAGAGATCTGGGCCTAAATCCATCGTTTTTTTGCACTCCACACCACCCCAGTTCATATATGGCCATATGCAAATCAGCCTTGACCCTGTGCCTCATGGGAACAGTCCAGCCCAAACTGCCAAGCCATGTCTTCCCTGGACCGGAATCAAGCATCCTAGGACCGGTTTCTGGCTATCAGCCGTCATCAGTCAGGATAGCTTGACTCCAGTGGTGAGGAGAGCACGGGACTCACGACTGAGCATACCCGTCCCACTCAGGGTGACAAATGCAAAAACAACAGTTGATGGACATAATGCAGAACAATGTCATACCTTCACCACAGTACAGAGATATGGGCCTAAACCATCGTTTTCTTGCACTCCACACCACCCCAGTTCAGACATGGCCATATGCAAATCAGCCTTGACCCTGTGCCTCATGGGAACAAACCAGCCCGAACTGCCAAGCCATATCTTCCCTGGACAGAAATCAAGCATCCTAGGACTGGTTTCTGGCTATCAGCCGTCATCAGCCAGGATAGCTTGACTCCAGTGGTTTGGAGAGCATGGGACTCATGTCTGAGCATACCCGTCCCACTCGGGGTGACAAATGCAAAAACAACAGTTGAGGGACAGAATCTGGGTCTAAATCCATCGTTTTTTTGCACTCCATACCACCCCAGTTTAGACATGGCCATATGCAAATGAGGCACAGGGTCAATTGTTGTTTTTGCATTTGTCAGCCCGAGTGGGATGGGTATGCTCAGACATGAGTCCCATGCTCTCCACACCACTGGAGTCAAGCTATCCTGGCTGAAGACGGCTGATAGCCAGAAACCAGTCCAAGGATGCTTGATTCCGGTCCAGTAAAAAAATGGCGTGACAGTTTGGGCTGGACTGTTCCCATCAGGCACAGGGTCAAGGCTGATTTGCATATGGCCATGTCTGAACTGGGGTGGTATGGAGTGCAAAAACGATGGATTTAGGCCTAGATCTCTGTACTGGGGTGAATGTATGACATTGTTCTGCATCCTGTCCATCAATTGTTGTTTTTGCATTTGTCATCCCGAGTGGGATGGGTATGCTCAGACTTGAGTCCCATGCTCTCCACACCACTGGAGTCAAGCTATTCTTGCTGAAGACGGCTGATAGACAGAAACCGGTCCTAGGATGCTTGATTCCGGTCCAGGAAAGACATGGCTTGGCAGTTTGGGCTGGACTGTTCCCATGAGGCACAGGGTCAAGGCTGATTTGCATATGGCCATGTCTGAACTGGGGTGGTGTGGAGTGCAAAAAAATGATGGATTTAGGCCCAGATCTGTGTACTGGGGCTAATGTATGACATTTTTCTGCATTCTGTCCATCAATTGTTGTTTTTGCATTTGTCACCCCGAGTGGAGTGGGTATGCTCAGATGTGAGTCCCATGCTCTCCACACCACTGGAGTCAAGCTATCCTGGCTGAAGACGGTAGATAGCCAGAAACCGGTCCTTAGATGCTTGATTCCAGTCCAGGAAAGACATGGCTAGGCAGTTTGGGCTGGACAGTTCCCCTGAGGCACAGGGTCAAGGCTGATTTGCATATGGCCATGTCTGAACTGGGGTGGTGCAGAGTGCAAAAAAACGATGGATTTAGGCCCAGATCTCTGTACTGGGGTGAATGTATGACATTGTTCTGCATTCTGTCCATCAATTGTTGTTTTTGCATTTGTCACCCCGAGTGGGATGGGTATGCTCAGACGTGAGTCCCATGCTCTCCACACCACTGGAGTCAAGCTATCCTGGCTGAAGACGGCTGAAAGCCAGAAACCGGTCCTAGGATGCTTGATTCCGGTCCAGGAAAGACATGGCTTGGCAGTTTGGGCTGGACTGTTCCCATTAGGCACAGGGTCAAGGCTGATTTGCATATGGCCATGTCTGAACTGGAGTGGTATGGAGTGCAAAAAAACAATGGATTTAGGCCTAGATCTCTGTACTGGGGTGAATGTATGACATTGTTCTGCATCCTGTCCATCAATTGTTGTTTTTGCATTTGTCACCCCGAGTGGGATGGGTATGCTCAGACTTGAGTCCCATGCTCTCCACACCACTGGAGTCAAGCTAGCCTGGCTGATGACGGCTGATAGCCAGAAACCTATCCTAGGATGCTTGATTCCGATCCAGGAAAGACATTGCTTGGCAATTCAGGCTGGATTGTTCCCATGAGGCACAGGGTCAAGGCTAATTTTCATATGGCCATGTCTGAGCTGGGGAGGTGTGGAGTGCAAAAAAACGATGGATTTAGGCACAGATCACTGTACTGGGGTGAATGTATGACATTGTTCTGCATTCTGTCCATCAATTGTTGTTTTTGCATTTGTCACCCCGAGTGGGATGGGTATGCTCAGACGTGGGTCTCATGCTCTCCACACCACTAGAGTCAAGCTATCCTGGCTAAAGACCGCTGATAGCCAGAAACCGGTCCTAGGTTGCTTGATTCCGGTCCAGGAAAGACATGACTTGGCAGTTTGGGCTGGACTGTTCCCATGAGGCACAGGGTCAAGGCTGATTTACATATGGCCATGTCTGAACTTGGGGTGGTGTGGAGTACAAAAAAACGATGGATGTAGGCCCAGATCTCTGTACTGGGGTGAATGTATGACATTGTTCTGCATTCTGTCCATCAATTGTTGTGTTTGCATTTGTCATCCCGAGTGGGATGGGTATGCTCAGACTTGAGTCCCATGCTCTCCACACCACTGGAGTCAAGCTATCCTAGCTGATGACGTCTGATAGCCAGAAACCTGTCCTAGGATGCTTGATTGCGGTCCAGGAAAGACATGGCTCTGCAGTTCGGGCTGGACTGTTCCCATGAGGCACAGGGTCAAGGCTGATTTGCATATGGCCATGTCTGAACTGGGGTGGTGTGGAGTGCAAAAAAAGATGGATTTCGGCCCAGATCTCTGTACTTGGGTGAATGTATGACATTGTTCTGCATTCTGTCCATCAATTGTTGTTTTTGCAATTTTAATTTTGGGGACAACTACCAAATTGAGGTTAAGAGAACGAAACTCCCTTGAGCGCCGATAGGGGCTAATGAGGGGTTTGTTGATTTCCATGCCCGTTCCCCATACAGTCTTATGTGCAAGACAGCAAGCCTTAAATGGTATTCTATCCTGGATAGGTAACCAGTGTAGAGCTTTTAGAGCTGGCTTTGCTGATTGAGATTTAGGGATGGCCAAAAGCACAGTTCTGGGTCTCTTGGAGTTTCCTCAATGTTGCCTTATGTTCCCTACTTGCACTTCAAAGACACTGCCTCAGTTCAAACACAAATAAACTTCACAATAGCCTGCAGAGGGACTGGGACCAGTGCAGGGAGGCAGGAAATTCGAGCCATTTCTGTGGGGGGGAAAGTCCAGAAGTTTCTTCCACTTACCTGGGCATTAGTATTGCTTGAAACACATTCCAAGGAATACTTCCTTAATATAATTGTCTAACTTGATGAAACTCCTTATATCCACCACTTAACTGGGAGAGTCAAGTCCTTTCAAATACATCAGAAAATTATGTTATGTATTTACAACTTTCATTAAGGTTGGAGTAAATAACGTATTTTAATTCTGAGCTCCCATTGAAATAAACTGTAAAAAGCCAATGCCCCTACAGGTAAAAATCCCCTTGGACTTTTTTCATCCGAAGAACTTTTGATCCAACTTTAACTGTAACACTACTTTGTTAAACCAGGGACAAAACAGCCATGATTCAATTGCAGTATTATCTGGAGCAGTCTAGCATAATGGGGGTTCAATCTTGCGTTTACCTCATCAGAGGTACAGAAATTTCTGCCTTGTATTCAAATGGTCATACTCAATATCCTACGTCCTGGTGTCCCAGCCTTGCTAATGCTGCTGAACTGATTGCTATCATTCAACTACCTTGACCACTTGATAATCCTGGAAAGAGTTAGAGATAAGTTACAACTCTCAAACATGTATAATAGATGGTTGGATCATTCTGGAGTCACTGAGAAGACCATGATAGGTATAGGAGAGGATAAATCCAAGGCATTGCTAGTCATGTGAGGGGTTCTCCGGCTTTCTCTGAAGTCACAAACCTCTCTTCTCTTATTTAACATTATCTGCAAACTTCCTCAATGATCTTTTGCTGGAACTTGAGCGGTAATCTGGTAGGATAGGGAGTTGAGCGCAGTGTGTAGCTGAGCACTCATATCTGTTAGATGATGGGGAAAGATCTTAGAGAGAGATCTGAAAGCAAGGACTGACGCAGTCATGGGGCTGAAGACTTCTGAATTTGCTGCCTTTGTAAATTGACTCATGGCACAGACACAGGGAGCGGCTCAACACCTGGCGAATGACTACTGCAATATCACTTGGTCATGCTTTCAGTCTTTCAGATCATGTGCATTTGTCTCTTGGTCTGTGCACTCCCCGGCTGTGTTTAGCTTCCATACTTTGACCGCTGCCTTTGTCCTCCATCAACAAGAGAGTGACAATAGCCAGAATGCTGACAGCATGGGGTAGGGGGCAAATGTAGTAGCCATGGTGAAAATGAGAATGAGAGTTGTTTGGCACTGTGCATGGATGGTGAATACTCGATGCACATTTGTACACTAGCCGCTTTACAGCATATGTTACAGGATAAAAGCATCTGCTGTAGTCATGACATTAAATATCTTCCCACCTAGGCCATACTGTAAAGTATGAATGAATATTCATAAGGTTTTTGGAAACCAGGCAGGGACTACACCACCTTCCTCCCCATATCTTTGTACACGGTTCATCTCATACGTAATCCTCATATCCAACAATGGCTCATACATGAGACAAGGGACAAAGGAGCCCTAGATACTGTCTGAATACATACAGCACCTCTTGCTAGCTTTATCCAAAGGGAACTGAGACTTCCAGCCCGACACATTGACCAGAGACTCTGAATCTCCAGCATGCAGATGCTCCAGCTGACAATGGTCTGAACATCCTTGAGGGCTCCTATATTCATACTTCAGGTAATGGAGTTCGACTAAATCCTAGAGGGACTCTTGGCTTCACACCAACTCAACATGCTAGGTACACTTAGGTACATCTAGATAGGCATCGTAGACGTATGCTCACTTTTATTCTGCATTTTATTATGCTTTTATATTCATAGTACTTCTGATCATATATCTATTCTATTGTCTAATGGTTGTTGCAGCTCATTTATTTTGCACAACAACTGTTCAATAACTACTTATTGAAACCCTCAGCCTGTTTATTCTGTGTATCTATGAGAACTAATCAGTAAGCACGAGTGACTGAGCAAAAAGTAGTACATTGTTTCCACAATCCTGAGGGATCAGGGTTGTCATGTTCTGAGGTTGCCAAAAACTATTCTCTCCCCGATAAGAGGAGATATTAGTGGCACTGTGAGCTAGCTACCTGCAAACAGGCTAACATGTGCAGTGGGGGAGCTCAGAGCTAGTCTGCCACCAATCCCGCTGTGTATGTTATCCAAACGTGCAGGTCCTGCAAGGGTACCATAGGAACTACACAACACACCCTGATTATCACTGCTCATGACTACACCCCCACACATGCCACACTGTAATCTCACACTCTACCAAAAACACGGTGATGTTATGTATAACAGTAAGAGACTTTGGGCCTGATTACAATCTTGGCAGATGGGATACTCCTGCCCCCCCCCAAAAAATCTATTTCATTTTGCGCCACTCCATGCTTCAGAACATGTTCTCAGGCTCATAATAGGAACACTATTCAAGTCCTCAAACAAGACACCAACACGCTATCCACACAGGCCACAGTGTACACAGCATTCTTCCAACCAAACACACTTTAAAGAGTAGAGTTCTACCAGGGATCAAAATGTGCTTCGAGCATTGTTGCTGGCACAAGGTGCTTTTCAAAGCCATCTACAATACCACAGGTGAATTATTTTTTGTAAACCAATCATAGTCTACAAATGCATTGAAGCAGCTTTCAGAGACCACCTAACAAACATGAATGCCTCAATCCTCTGCTCTTAACAAGTGCGGCCTGTGCAGTAAGTCAGAAGGATAGAAGTGAAGCGTAACACAACAGACAATTAATATTAAGCAGAACTGGGGCTAAAACATAACACTGGCTGCTAAATCGGTCAGTCAGATAGGGTGCTGAGGGGCCACTGTTACGACAAATGGCTCCCGGGCAAACAATCAGACAAACGCATTGTTAGACGGACCGGGAGGGTCGGCCGAGGTTACGGGGAGAGGTCTCCAGGGAGAGCCGTCTCCAACGACTGTACAGATAAGTAACTTCCCCCCCCACAGACGGACACCACACAAGGTTGAAGGTTAACGAGACTTTATATGCAATTCTTAGGTTACGATGATGGATACAAGGAGGTCTGGACTCAGGGGTCCCCTTGGTTCTAGTCTCTGGTTTAGGAAAGGGGTAGCGGGACAGTCTTAGTTACCAATGAGTACAAAAATAGCTCTCAATCCTCGAGCTCGGCGTTCTAGATGATCGGGCCGTGGAGGAGCCAAGCAGGTCCCGAGATGGATGAAGGAAGGACGACGGTCCGCGGCGGAGCCTGCAGGTCCCGGTAGAAGATGACGGTTACAACGGTCCGCGGCCACGCCAGCAGATCCCGACGACGATGAAGGATGAAGGTTACGACGGCTGTGGCAGCGCCAACAGGCAGGACGATGGTGCACAGGACAGAGCTATGGCAGCGCCAGTAGTCCGTCCAGGATGAGTTCCTCTTTACGTCTCTCGACTCCAAGATACAACTGCCCTTCTGCTCTGGAGCTGCCCCAGTTATAGGGCTGGCGTGCTTTGATGTCCGGACCCTCGCACTTGGAGGTCGGGAGGTCCGGGATGGGGGAGTCCAGACACCCAGCAGGGGGGTGGAGCCAGCGCCCGGGGAGGCGATGGGCGAGCGGCACTTGGTGGGGGAGAGCCATCGGCACCTCTTTCTCCCATTGACTTGCCAAGTAGCCCGCTCACCTCCTGGGTGGAGGGTGGTGCCGGAATGTCTGAGGCCGGGCCAGGCCCAGGGTTGAGGTCGATCGGGGGCCAGGCGGCCTCGTGGTGGAGTGTCCAAGATGGCGCCCCAGGCTGGGCGCGTGGGCCGGCAGTGGATCGGACCCACGAGGTCGGCAGGCTCGAGGGCAGGGGTCCCTGAGGGGACGGAGGACGTGCAATGGTGGTGTGTGGTACTTGCGGGACGGGGCTGAGGCCTGGTTGGGCCGGGGGAGAGCGGCCCTTCATGTGGCCTGTCCAACATGCGTCCCCCCCAGCTGAAGGCGGGGAGAGTTACCCATCCTCTTGGGGACTCTCCTCGTCGAGGCGGAAAAACCGGGACAGGCCATCCGCGTTGGCGTGATCTGGCCCAGGCCGGTGTTCGACTGTGAAGTCCATACCTTGCAAGGAGATGGACCAGCGTAGCAGCTTTGGGTTCTCCCCCCGCATATGCATCAGCCATTGCAGGGGTCGGTGGTCGGTCTGCACCCGAAAGTGGGTGCCGAAAAGGTAGGGCCGGAGCTTCTTGAGGGCCCATACCACAGCGAAGGCTTCCCTCTCTATGGTGCTCCAGCGTTGCTCCCGTGGTAGGAGTCTCCGGCTGATGAAGGCCACCGGTTGATCAAGGCCTTCGGTGTTCACTTGAGACAGGACGGCCCCAATGCCCTGGTCGGAGGCGTCCGTCTGGACGACGAACTCCCGGCTGTAGTCTGGGGCCTGGAGCACAGGGGCGGAACACATGGCGGCCTTTAATTGTTCAAATGCAGTTTGACACTATGGGGTCCAGGTGACTTTTTTGGGCTGGTTCTTTGACGTGAGTTCTGTGAGGGGCCCCACTATGGTACCATAGTCTTTTACGAACCTTCGGTAGTAGCCCGTGAGGCCCAGGAAGGCTCGTACCTCGGTTTGGGTGATGGGGGGCTGCCAGGCCTGGATGGCGGCAATTTTCAGCTGTAGCGGGGCCACTAGGCCGCTTCCCACCTGGTGTCCGAGGTAGGTTACAGACCCTTGCCCAATTTGACACTTGCTGGCCTTGATCGTGAGGCCAGCTCGCTGAAGGGCTTGCAGCACTGCTCGGAGGTGGTGGAGGTGCTCGGTCCAATGGTGGCTGTATACAGCGATGTCGTCTAGGTAGGCGGCGCTGAATCCTTCGAGCCCCGCCAGGACTTGATTGACGAGCCGTTGGAATGTTGCTGGGGCATTCTTCATGCCGAAGGGCATGACCGTGAAATGGTAATGGCCATCGGGGGTGGAGAAGGCAGAACGTTCTTGCGCCCGGGGTGTGAGGCCGATCTGCCAATAGCCTGCTGTCAGGTCGAAGATGCTGAGGTAGCGGGCAGCTCCCATTCGGTCGACTAGTTCATCTGCCCGGGGGATGGGATGCGCGTCTGTTCTGGTGACCGCATTCAAGCCCCGGTAGTCGACGCAGAACCGGAGTTCTGGGGTGGTGCCGGGGGCCGCTGCCTTGGGGACCAGTACGACAGGGCTGGCCCAGGGACTGTCTGAGGGCTCGATGACCCCGATCGTGAGCATCTTGGCTATTTCTTCCTGGATGCAGGCCCGTACCCGGTCTGGCACGCGGTAGGCCCGGTGGCGGATAGGGGGGCTGTCCCCGGTATCCACATCGTGCACACACCAGGAAGTGACACCCGGGGTGAGGGAGAACAGGCTGGCGAACTGTGATAGGAGGGCTTGACACTCCTGGCGTTGTTCTCTGGTGAGGGCCTCTGAGAGCCGGACCCCATCCACGGAGCCGTCTTGCTCTTGAGTCCGTAGGAGGTCAGGGAGAGGCTCGGAGTCTTCTTCAACCCCAGTGTCTGTGGCCATCAGGAGGCTGAGCTCTGTTAGCACAAAGTGGGGCTTTAGTCTGTTAGCGTGGAGGACCCGGAGAGGGTTCCGGGAGGATTCCATGTCGATGAGATAAGTGGCAGGACCCTTGCGCTCTATTACTTTGAAGGGCCCCGTCCATTTGTCTTGCAGGGCGCATGGCTCAGTGGGGGACATCACCCATACCTGTTGGCCAGGTTCGAATTCAATGGATGAGGCATTCTGGTCATACCATTTTTTCATGTCCTCTTGACTGGCCTCTAGGTTGGCCTTCGCTAGTTCTCTGAACCGCCGGGTCTGGTTGCGGAGGGTGAGGAGGTACCGGAAGACATCTGGAGGGTTCTTGAGCGGAGGCATCTCCCAGCCTTCTTTGACGAGACTGAGCGGCCCTCGCACTGGGTGTCCATATAGCAGTTCAAATGGGCTGAAGCCCAGGGATTTCTGGGGGACTTCTCGATACGCGAAGAGGAGGCACGGCAGCAGCACATCCCACTGGCGACGGAGGGGCTCTTCCAACCCCCCGATCATTCCCTTTAGCGTGCGGTTGAACCGCTCAACGAGTCCGTTCCCTTGAGGGTGATAGGGGGTTGTGAATCTGTAGGTGACCCCGCACTGTTGCCAGAGGGACTTCATGTATTTGGAAATAAAGTTCGTGCCTCTGTCGCTGACGACTTCTCGGGGGAAGCCCACACGGGAGAAGATCCCCATCAGGGCCCGGCCGACCACCGGGGCTGTCACAGTTCGCAGAGGAACAGCCTCAGGGTAGCGGGTGGCGTGGTCCACTAGCACCAGGATGAATCGATGGCCTTGTTTTGTGCGTGGGTCCAAGGGCCCCACAATGTCTATTCCGACTCTCTCAAACGGGGTAGTGACCACGGGAAAAGGTTGCAGGGGAGCCTTTAGTTTGCGGCCGCTCTTCCCACTGGCTTGGCACGTGGGGCAAGATCGGCAATGCTGGTGCACATCGTTTCTCATTTTGGGCCAGAAGAAGTGGGTCACTAGGCGACTGTAGGTTTTATCTTGTCCCAGATGTCCTGCCAGGGGGACATCGTGGGCCAGGTTTAACAGGAAGTCTCTGAAACGGAGGGGTACCACTAGTACTCGGTTGCTCCCCAGCTCGGCGATTCTTTGCTCGCTGTACAGCAGATCATTGTCCCAGTAGACCCAATGAGTTCCGGGGGTATCCCCTGCGCTTTGGGCGAGCGCTTGCTGGCGGAGCCCCTCGAGGGAGGGACAGGTCTTCTGTTCTTGGCGAAATTGTTCTTGCGTGGGCCCCCCTTCTTGAGGCCACTGGTCGAGGTTAGCGAGGTCGGTAGGTTGAGCTGGTTCGGCGGGAATGTTACGGTCGGTGTTTTCGGCCGGGGCGACCGGAGGCGGTGGCGCCGGCCATTCGGGTTCTTCTGGCTGGTGGTTGGCACGGGCGGCCATGGAACGGGTGGTGACGCACGCCCAGTCTGGGACGCCCAACATCCCCAGGTGTTCCTTTCGCTCCACGGCGGCCCACGGAGAGCTTTCCAGGTCATTGCCCAGGAGGCAGTCTACGGGGGCATCGTCTCGGACCGTCACTTTCAACATGCCGGAGACCCCCCCCCATTCGAAGGGGACGCAGGCCATCCGACACAGGCTCTCCGAGTTATCGGCTGATCGTACAGGGCAGAGAATGTTCGGTAGATACTGTTCTGGGGCCACCAGGTGACAGCGGACGGCTGTTATACTGGCCCCGGTGTCACGAAGGGCTTCGGCCTGGTGTCCATTGATGCTCACCCATTGGCTGTACTTCTGGGTGTTAGCGGGTAGGGGGACCCGCGGGACCATGTCTTTCCCCCCTAAGCAGGCTAGAGTCATGGCGGCTGGCTCCCACTCTTGATGCTCTTGTTCGTACTCTTCCTGTTCCTCGGAGATCTGTTCTTCCCCTAGGGCTGCAGCGGCCACTTGGCGGGGTCTTGGGCTCTGGTACTGCGGGCAGTTTGGGTCGTTCGCATAGTGGCCGACTCGTTGACATCGGTGACACGTGACATTGGCTCTGTACCCCGGTCGCGCTGGGGTGCTGCCCCGGTTGGCCGGGGGGGTGGTGTTGGTAGCGGGGGCGACCGGGGCGTTGTCTCTTCCTCGCCCTTGGCCCCCTCCTCCTCCTCTGGGTCGGTGCTGACCATTGTTGTTCCGGTTCTGTTCGTAGGACCCATTCCGGCCCACTCTGGTGATCTCCCACCGGTCAGCTTCGGCTGCGAGCTGCCGGGGATCCGTTAACTTGCTGTCGAGGAGGTGTTGGCGGAGTTCAATGAAGCAATTGTTCGACAGATGCTCCCATACCATCAGGTTAAATAGTTGCTCGTAGGTCGTGACGTTGCTTCCTCGGATCCAGCCCTCGAAGGCTCGGCTAAAGTATGTTACATAGTCCACCCAAGTTGTACCCGGGATGCGGGTGCAGTCTCGGAACCTCTGACGGTACATCTCGGGTGTGAGACCATAGCGGGTGAGGAGGGCCGCTTTCATATGGTCGTAGGAGGTCATCTGGTGGTCCGGGAGCTGTAGTAGGGTGTCGCGGCCCTCATTGAGGAATCTTCCCCAGAGACCGGCTCCCCAGTCGCTTCTATCGATCCGGTGTGCAGTCATAGCGATTTCATAGGCTTTAAACCATTGCTGGATGTCGTCCTCTCTGAAGTATTCCCGGACAACATCCTTGGGGATGTGTACCTTTTTGTCTGTGGCCCCTGAGGTGGGGGGTCGCTCGGGCACCCCTGCTTCTTTATCCTTCTTGCGTAGGTTGATCTCGGCTAGGTTTCGTTCGTGTTCGTACGCTAGTTTCTTTTCCTCGAGCTCCCTTTGTCTCTGTTTCTCCTCTCTTTCTTCTCGGAGACGCAGGTGCTCTAAGTTGATTTTTTGTTCGGCCAACTTAAGTTCAATGTCCATTTTAAGTCGGGCCATTTCTAGTTCGTGTAGTCGGGTCCTTTCTCTTTCCTGGATCTCGTCTTGCGAGAGACCCGTTCTTTGCCCTTCCGGGGCCGTGGTCGTTTTTTCTACGGTGCTTTGATCAGGGGTTCCGGCAGCCCCGGTTTCTGCCCAAGATTCTAGGGCATGCTTAAAATCGTCCTTGGTACTCAGTCCGGTGGTAGCGATACCCAGTTCGATGCAGAATTGTTTAAGTTCACGATGGTTGTACTCCTCCAATTTCTCCATTTGGAATTTCTCGGTTGATCCGCTCTCTTTCGTGGTCATTGTGACTTCGTCGTGGGGTGAGCTACTCTCTGTACGTTTATGCGGTGATTCGGATCGCGCCGCTGGCCACCAATGTTAGACGGACCGGGAGGGTCGGCCGAGGTTACGGGGAGAGGTCTCCAGGGAGAGCCGTCTCCAACGACTGTACAGATAAGTAACTTCCCCCCCCACAGACGGACACCACACAAGGTTGAAGGTTAACGAGACTTTATATGCAATTCTTAGGTTACGATGATGGATACAAGGAGGTCTGGACTCAGGGGTCCCCTTGGTTCTAGTCTCTGGTTTAGGAAAGGGGTAGCGGGACAGTCTTAGTTACCAATGAGTACAAAAATAGCTCTCAATCCTCGAGCTCGGCGTTCTAGATGATCGGGCCGTGGAGGAGCCAAGCAGGTCCCGAGATGGATGAAGGAAGGACGACGGTCCGCGGCGGAGCCTGCAGGTCCCGGTAGAAGATGACGGTTACAACGGTCCGCGGCCACGCCAGCAGATCCCGACGACGATGAAGGATGAAGGTTACGACGGCTGTGGCAGCGCCAACAGGCAGGACGATGGTGCACAGGACAGAGCTATGGCAGCGCCAGTAGTCCGTCCAGGATGAGTTCCTCTTTACGTCTCTCGACTCCAAGATACAACTGCCCTTCTGCTCTGGAGCTGCCCCAGTTATAGGGCTGGCGTGCTTTGATGTCCGGACCCTCGCACTTGGAGGTCGGGAGGTCCGGGATGGGGGAGTCCAGACACCCAGCAGGGGGGTGGAGCCAGCGCCCGGGGAGGCGATGGGCGAGCGGCACTTGGTGGGGGAGAGCCATCGGCACCTCTTTCTCCCATTGACTTGCCAAGTAGCCCGCTCACCTCCTGGGTGGAGGGTGGTGCCGGAATGTCTGAGGCCGGGCCAGGCCCAGGGTTGAGGTCGATCGGGGGCCAGGCGGCCTCGTGGTGGAGTGTCCAAGATGGCGCCCCAGGCTGGGCGCGTGGGCCGGCAGTGGATCGGACCCACGAGGTCGGCAGGCTCGAGGGCAGGGGTCCCTGAGGGGACGGAGGACGTGCAATGGTGGTGTGTGGTACTTGCGGGACGGGGCTGAGGCCTGGTTGGGCCGGGGGAGAGCGGCCCTTCATGTGGCCTGTCCAACACGCCTCATTACCGAACTGGATGCCCTGCTTTGGACAGCAAGGACCGAGAATGAATCCCCTGCTCAGCGTTGCTGGGAAGTGTTGCTTGGAAGCCGAACTGGGATGACAGGTCTCTCACAGAAGGAGTGGCACAACATCTTCTAAAGAGCAAGACACTCTGCCTATAATACATCTAGCACTGAATCTGCAGTGAAAATTGCCACTTATTGGTAACTAACCCCTGCCAGGCTATATAAGGGAAAGCCGACCCATAGCGAGTGCTGTTGGCGACAATGCAGATGGATGGGCTCACTCACACACATCCTTTGGGATTCTTCAAAGGTAACCTTTTTTTTATTTTTTCCTCTGATATTGACACCCACTTCTCCACTCAGCTCCCCGATTTCCATCCTACACCCTGCCAGGGCTTCCCAATGCTCTTACTTATCCACTCACATCATGTAGGGGCACGAGATCAGCATAGCTCTGTTGGCGGCTCACCAGACTAATCTATCGCTTTGGGGAACCACCACCACACCAACAAACCTAGGATGGCTTCAGTGCCTTTGGTTTGTTCTGGGAATGGAGCATCTCACCATTACCCTCTCAGCCCAGCTTTGTTGTCTTGAGAATTCAGAGAGCTGTTTTGGATCCGCTACGTATGGTTATCACAGCCCCTGCTGAGGAAGCGGTGGGTAATCATTGAGTACCACTATACTGGCACTCTCAGATTTGCATATTCACATGGCTACCAAATGGAAAGTTTATCATAGAAAGTTATTGAATGAAAGGATTTGGCTTGTTTCAAGGTTGTCCATGAAAAGTATCACAAAACGTGGGGCAAAAACTGCTCCCGTGGATGCCTCATTGATCTGTTGGAAAAAAAGGCCATCAAATGTAAAGAAATTACGCATAAGACACAGTTCAAGGAGTTTTAAAATGAGCAATGACGGGACGGATTGTGGGCGTGTACGTCATTCATGAATTTTTTCAATGGTTTTCAGGACCTGGACTTATGGATTATTAGTGTAAAGGGAGTCAACGTCCAATGTACAAAGGATGTCAATAGTATCTTTGAAGGGAAGATGTTCACCTTGATTAATCATATCTGTGCTGTCTTTTACATAGCAACGTGTGTCAGGTGCAAAGCCCTTTACCTATTCCATGCTCATGACGGCTGTTGGCCATCATGAGTCAAAGTGGGTGTGTACTCATGACGGCCAGGAGCCGCCATGACCACGTCAGCGATTGGAATGTCCAGCACTGCGGCGGAATTTGCTCCACAGTGAAGAGGTTAATAAAATCTACATAGCGACCCAAAGGTTCTAAAATTGAGCCACACCCAGAGACAACTGGATGGCCCGGGAGAGCTTAAATATTTATATGCATTTTAGGCAATGTATAAATCACCAGTGTTCTGTGAGATTTTTGGTTATAAAAAAAAAAAAGATTTTGTTTTGGGTTAGAAAGCCGGAATGTCAAGGATAAGTTGAATTTAATTTGCTGGGTTGCTACCTAATCTTAAGTAATGATCAGTGTTGGAGAGCTGTCTAGCAATTACCGCTTTGTATGGATCCATATCTTGTACTACAATCCACCTGTCCTTGTCAGCTGGTATGATGATCAGGGAATGGTTGAGTTTCAATTGTGTTATTGCGTTTCTTTTCTTGTATAGGGAGATTGTATGGAACAAAAATGTGTTTCTGTTCCAGGGTAGAAATTTCCTTGAGAATGATTCTCTCAAATGTACATATCTCTGGTGGTAGACAGCTTTGTGGAGGAAAGAAGGTAGAGGGTGGTAAAAAATGTGTAGTTGCAGTGTCTGAAGCACTCAGTATTTCAATGAAAGAGGCATTTAAGCATATCTTCCTAAAGAATCGTAAAATCTCTGTCTGAAGTTCCAAGAAATTACATCGTATAGTGTTGACAAAGGAGAGGCCCCTTCTTCAGAGTGAGATTTCCCCTGAATAGAGACAGTTGGTGGACAGATTGAAAATTGGTACAGTTTGGGTAGCATCCATAGTATGTGATGCTCTGTTATGCCCCCCCTTCTGTACCCATTGATAACATTTCTTTTGCTTTTAGCCAGGGGTACTGTATCATCGCTGTGAGCATCCTTTCCCCTGTCCAGGTGGTCGTCCCTAGCCTTTTCCTAACAAATTTTTATTGGAAGTGTTGGAAGAGGTGCTAGTGCCTTCACCAAGGTCAGAATTGTTGGATGAATCAGAAGATGTGTCAGAGAATGTTGCAATGGTGTTCTGTTTATTGTATCTGCCCCAAGGATGTCCAAAAATAAGTTTTGTGTTTGCTCAATTAGTGTAAAAGTCTTCGGTTAGGTATGGGTACGTTCTCCCCCCCAAGAATTTCTGATATCTCTCTTGACTTTAGTGGTTTTCTTTCTATTAAATTCTGTTTTTGTTTTCTCCATTTTTTCAACTGGGCTTTTTGCATCAGTAATTATTCCGGATTCCTTAATTTGTTTTTCTATGTCAAAAATCTCCTCAGCCAGTTTTCTTACTGTTTTTAATGGCTGTATAAATGCAAGCACCATCCAATGCGAAGAACACGTGGTCCCTATGAAGCTAAAGCCAAGTAAATATTTTTTCTTATCTGTGAAAAAGCTGGGAATGTTCCTCACCTATGTGCCCACTGGGACGGTGTCAGCTCTAAGGTATTCTGTTTGTATCATTAACTGTAGTCTGACATACGCTTACATTTTTCTAGTTGATCAGCTAAACTCGAGCGGGCTAGTTCAGTTGACTTTAATATATCTGAAAAAAGTGAAGTCCCAGGATGCTTGTTTCCGGTCCAGGGAGGACCTGGCTTGACAGTTTGGTCTGGACTGTTCCCATGAGGCACAGGGTCAAGACTGATTTGCATATGGCAGGGTCCAAACTGGGTTGGCGTAGTGGGCAAAAGAACAATGGATTTAACCCAGATCTCTTGACTGTGGAAGAAGGTTTGAAACATTCAGCCTTCCGACCATCATTTGTTGCAGTTACACTTTTTGCCCTAAGTGGCACGGGTGTGCCCAGTCGTGGGTCCCTTGCTCACTGTGCCACTGAATTCAAGGTAGCCTGGCTGGTGAACGGTGACATACCCCGAAACCAGTCCCAGGATGCTTGTTTCCGGTCCAGGAAGCACCTGGCTTGGCAGTTTGGTCTGGACTGTTCCCATGAGGCGCCGGGTCAAGACTGATATGCATATGGCCATGCCTGAACTGGGGTGGTGGAGTGAGCTAAAGAATGATGATGGGTTAAACCCAGATCAGTTGACTGGGGGTGAGTGTTTGAATTGCTCAAACGCTCCGTCCATCATCCCCTTTGGTATCGCTTTGTTTGCCCTAAGTTGGCAGGGTATGCCCAGACGTGGGTCCCTTGCTCACTTTGCCACTGGATTCAAGCTATCCTGGCTGATGATGGCTGATTAGCCAGAAACCGGTCATAGGATGCGTGTTTCCGGTCCAGGGAAGACATGGCTAGGCAGTTTGGGCAGGACTGTTCCCATGAGGCCCAGGGTCTAACGATTTGCATGTTGTCATGTCTGAACTGGAGTGGTGGAGTGAGCTAAAGAATGATGATGGATTAAACCCAGATCAGTTGACTGGGGGTGAGTGTTTGATTTGATGAAGTCCATCATCCCCTTTGGTATCCCTTTGTTCGCCCTAAGTTGGCAGGGTATGCCCAGACGTGTGTCCATTGCTCACTGTGCCACTGGATTCAAGCTAGCCTGGCTGATGACGGCTGATTAGCCAGAAACTGGTCCCATGATGCTTGTTTGCGGTCCAGGGAAGACATGGCTTGGCGGTTTGGGCTGGACTGTTCCCATGAGGCACAGGGTCAGACTGATTTGCATATGGCCATGTCTGAACTGGGGTGGTGGAGTGAGCTAAAGCATGATGATGGATTAAACCCAGATCAGTTGACTGAGTGTGAGTGCTTGATTTGCTCAAGCGCTCCGTCCATCGCCCCCCTTTGGTATCATGGGGCTCAAATTGACAGAAATAAGGGTGATGGTGGAATGGCGGTGGGCGTTCATTGGACCGTGGCGATGGTGTGGTGGGGTGGTTGTTGTGGCCTGGCTGGGACACGGGTCATCTGCAGCAGCTTCTGCTTTCTTAGCCTCCAAGGCCACTAGCTGCCGGTACTCGGCGCTTATGGCCTCCAGTGTCTAGCTGCCAGGTGCGGGCTGCAATCTCCTGCTTGCTAGGTGTCTTTAGATCCGGAGAAGTTACATAGCAAGAAAGAAAAAATACAAATTGTAAACAATGCTCTTAGCAAAAAACACAGAAAAGTATGCAATGGGTATGGAGGGAGGGAGGTGTTTGATGATGGGTAGGTAGAAAGGATAAATAATGTTGAGCTTGAAACATACTGTGAGTCCAGAGAGGAGTCTGAAATACCACCTCCTCAACCCTTTTAGTAAAAAAAAACTTCAGAAAAGCCATTCCAGGCAAGTAAAGGTGAGAAGACCTCCACAACAGAGGAGCATCCTAGTCCCTTATTCCCCTTCCCAAGGATTTTTCCATTCATCATTGCATTGTTCTACTAGTATTTTATTTTGTATTCTTCACCCTTGGCTTTGCTACTCACCACCATTTACGTTTTACATTCTCTAAATCCACTTTTCACCATTGAAACTACCCATCCATCACTCTAGTCTCATCTCAAGTACAAACCATTCAGCAACATACATTTGCCATTTACCCACCTATGTGTCGTTAAGTTTATTTCAATCAAAAGAAACCTTCACAGGATTCCAGTCACCCACCCTGGAGGCATCCTTTCACACATACATGTTCACCAACCCAGGCAAGCGTCCTACCCGTATACCTTTAATCCATCCTTCACCCACCCATGCATCCTAGCTATTAGCCACCTATAGTATGTATGCCTCAGGCGCTTTCACCCATGCATCCTTTTCTTTCAGTCATATATATTACATTTCAGCCATCCTGTCCCCTACCGTCCTTCCCTTTTCCATCAACCCATAGTAAAGGTCTTCTTCATGAAACATTATCTGCTGAGTTGAAAATAGGAGCAGCCCTTAGTTACTCAGCTCAACTCCTGCTGTGTTCACCTGTTGCAGCAATACACCTTTACAGCGAGTTTCTAATGAATTGTCAATAAGCACACAATATGACTTACCACCACCAGCCACTGTCGCTGGAGCGCTCCCTTCTGTTGCTGCATCTTGAGACTGGCTGGCGCCGTCACTGCTGGGCTCGGCATTGGTGGTCGGTGCGGCTAGAAAAAAAACATTACACATTCCTTAGATGCCAGATATGCCTCCTTCTTTTAATTGTTTGATAGCAAAATAAAAATACATCACAAACATAATTCACTACAATTTGGATACATTAAGGACATTATCTTCTAAAAAAAATATCAGGTTGGGCATTTTGTAGGTGGCAGTTTAAAAATAAGCCTCAAGTCAAGAAAGAGACAAGTTGTTAAGGAGTGGCTGGAGCTATTGATTGATGAATTGATGTTCTGAGAAAAAAATAGGCATATGGCCTTGGTTGGCAAACGCAATATGGCCTTCTGCGTCATACTTCCTCGCAGACATTGTGCACAGTCATCAGTTCACTAACTGCTTCTAATAATACTAGGCCTAGCTAATAAGAAGACATAACTTTGGGGGTGTCCAACATGACCCTGGCCACTCCCTTGTTTTAGTGATTAAGGCCTTTTCATCTCAACATACATGCATAGAATACCTTACTTGGGCAAAGGGCATGCAATCTGCACAGCAGAGGAGTAGTAGAAGTACTATATGACCAATGGGTTCTCTGAGTCTTAGAGTACCACCACTCAGTCATCCACAAAAGGGGAGATGGAAAGCAGACTAGTAACTACAGACTAGAGACAGTTTGACGTAAAGTACAGAAACTTGAAATATAGAAAATAAGTAAATAGGATAATGCATGGATAAAAAGAACTTCGAAACAGATAGATCGAAGAGGATTTGAAAAAAAACGGTCTGCTTTCTAGTTTCATGCTCTTTACTGGAGGGAGCTTGACTACTTCCGCATTTAGACGCCAGCAGAAGAGTATTTAACTGGCGTGTATTTCTCGATTCGGGTAGTTGATTGTACATCACGGAGAGGACACGCGGGAAGCTTATCGGTCCCTTTTAAAAGGTATGTTAATGCGCGAACTGCAGGAACCTTTCTTGAGATAACTACTTGGTGGGAATACGCTACTAGTTAAGCGAATATATGCTGTTTATATTTCAGAAGCAGCATCTACTAACGAGTGGGAAGACGAAGGCATCCCCATTCACATATGAGCTGGCTTATAAAGTAACTATTGTGAGTATTAGCTCGTTCTAGTTTAATAATCGCCTGAAAATAACAATATAATATGGGAATTTAATTTATCCCATTTACTTTTCTCCCCAGTTGGTATCTTTATTAAAAGAATTTTAAACAAACAGAACCCAACTACCGCGTGTAAGCAAGATAATCTGACTTCATCAGTAAGTATGAAGTTTAAGATGATTCTATGAGATTCGTGTGCGATGTCCGTTATATACGTATAGTGATACACACATTCCCATTTTATAGGATGAAAATATCATGAAGAGACAGATATATCTTGATGCCGAAAAGACCATGTATATCACCTATTGATAGGATCTCATAATATATACAAAACGTGAGTATTTATCCATGTATTTCCAAACTATGTGAGACTCTGACAGCTATCCTGACAGATGACATGAAACTATTAGTCGTGATAAAGTGAATATCTAGTGAAAAGTGGGCTAGTGGTTAGGATCCTGTAATTTGTTATAATGGCTCAACACAATCAAATAGATGAGCGGCCTTTAAGTTGTCTGTTTTCTGTACTTTTCAGTTGACAATACGACCTTTCAAAAAAACGGCTAAGCAACAGGAAGTATACCCACTAGAATCTTGGGAGCTATCCGCCCCTTATAAGACTATTACGTCCTCTTTTAAGGTCAGTATTTATAACTGAGGCAGACAGGAGGTAATGTTGGGGAATGCCCAGGAATATGAAACCCCTGAATAGAAACAACCTAAGCCAAGTTGAAATCACAATCACTATTACGAACAGTTTATTTGATGTTCTAACCGATAGCATTCCCATGTGGTAACTAATTGAGAAACTGTGGTGTATAAAGAATACATGCTGCTACAGGCTATATGCTGCTATGGTCTATAATGTGATGAATTTTGAAGGAACAAACAGTACTAACGATGAAGTGTTTATCTGTGTTTTGTAGTGTTTAATGTTTATTATGTAAGTATCTGATGAAAGGTGTTGTAATATTTTGAGCAATAGTGAGAAAAAACAAATTCTGGTTAGCAGATGGATTTTTGCCTTATGCTCATTTTTTTATGTAATTTTAGTATTGTTGCTGAGATATCCTTTTTTTAAATTGTAGTTATCTGGGGAAGACAGCTAATATATATTTCTCCTGAAGAAGACCGCGTTGAGGATTGGGGGAGAAAATTCACTGTATAATCAAAGGACTATTCTGACTGACGCTGAATACACCCTTTTGAGTTTCTCCCTTAGTTTAGCTTTAGGAACTTGTGTGATGAATTTTGAATATAATTTGTTCCATATATTGTCTGTTTTCCCTTGATTGACATACTTTTTTAACTTGGTTTTTAATCTACATTTTTAATTATTAAATAAAACTGTGCATTTGGAATTTATTTGTTGTTTCAGAATTTGGTTCACTATTGCATTGCACTGAGTTTGCCTGTACTATTGTTGTATGTTATGTCATTTTGTTTTGATTAATGTGTCCAAAGGGAATTGCTTTTTTGACAAAGCCAATTCACTAATCACCACGGGCCTTATTAATGATTACAACGATGTCTGACGAATGCCGTTGCGGTTCTGGAAATGCCCGACCCTAATGCCTTACCAGTGCTGATTTGTACTGTATAACTAATGCCTTACCTGCTCTGCTTTGGACTGTACTACTAATGCTTTACCTGCTCTGCTTTGGACTGTACTACTAATGCCTTACCTGCCCTGTTTTGCACTTTATCACTAACTAGCAGCCCATCCCGACGTTGTACGGGTATGAATTGCTGCCGGCCAGTTGTATATTGGTTTGTAGGATTTCGTTTTGATACCTTTTCTTATATGTGACAGGACTGTGAAACGCTCCAATTCACAGTGCACTGCTGATGCCCTTAAGAGTGCGTGTTCAGTCGTGTGTGAACTCGAGTTTCCCTACTTTATTTTTCCTTGCAATATTATGTAGCGCGAACTCGACAACATGGCATGAGCACAATTTACATTACAGAAGAACACATTCATTTGTGGTAGGCACGGGGAGACAAAGCGATTTGCCTGGAGTCACAGGATGTTGAGCTGATGCCGAGATTCGAATGTTGCTCCCCAGCTCTAAAGTACACAATTCTAGAACTTGTGGCGGGAGGTGTTTCTAAAAGTGTAGGTCGGTGCTGGCCATCAATGAGAGAGTCCTGTGCATTTTTCAAATGGGTGGCGAAAAAATATGAGTATGTTGCTGGAGATGTGGGCCGCCGTGCCACCAATGTACTTACCGGGTGAGGGTAAACACCCATTATTCCGCAACTTTCTTTCCGTATACCATCACTCCGCATACTTTCATTACGAAAGTACCATGACTCCGCAATGCCATTATAACGCATGGCATTACATTTTATATGCTTTTACCACGCATACATTTACAACGAAATTCGTTGTAAATGCATGAATGGTAAAAGCATGTTTTTTTTAATGTTTTGATAAGGTAAGTATGGGTATAGGAGTATATGTTTTGGGGTACTGAGGTATATGTTTTGGGGGGTTTGGGTATTTTAAGGGTTCAGGTATAGTTTTGGGTTATGGGGTACAGGGGTACTTTTAGGGTTTAGGGATAGGTATGGGTTTTGGGGTACAGGGGTATTTATAGGGTTCAGGGTTAGGTTTGGGTTTTGGGGTACAGGGGTATTTTAAGGGTTCAGGGCTAGGTTTGGGTTTTGGGGTACAGGGATATTTTTAGGGTTCAGTGCTAGGTTTGGGTTTGGGTTACAGGGGTATTTTACGGTTCAGGGGTAGGTTTGGGTTTTGGGGTACAGGGTTATTTTAAGGGTTCAGGGCTAGGTTTGGGTTTTGGGGCACAGGGGTATTTTAGGGTTCAGGGGTAGTTTGGGGTTTTGGGGTACCGGGGTATTTTTTAGGGTTCAGGGGTCAGTTTGGGTTTTGAGGTACAGGGGTATTTATAGGGTTCAGGGCTAGGTTTGGGTTTTGGGGTACAGGGGTATTTTTAGGGTTTATGGATAGGTTTGGGTTTTGGGGTACAGGGTATATTTATAGGGTTAAGATGGGTTAGTGTTTAAGGGTGTTGGGGTATTTTAAGGAGTCAGGGTGGGTTATGATTATGGGGTGCAGGGGTATTTAAAGGGAGCAGGATGGGATTCGTTTTTAGGGTGTAAAGGGTAATAAAATAAAATAAAATAATAAATAAAAATAATATAAATAATGTAATTTAAAAGAATAAATGTTTTAACTAAATATATATATAAATACACATATATATACAAACATATATTTGATGTTTTAATAATGTACTTTTACAATGTATATGACTTTACCGAATGTCTGACATAATATCGACAGACAGAATATCTACATACAAAAATATCGACACAAAAATATCGAAATCAAAAATATCGGAGTCATATCTTCATAAAGGTAAGTACAAAAATATCGAAATTAAAAATATCGTTTTTTTGAATGTATTAATAATAATGTAAAAATAATTTTAAAATACATATAATTTTACAAATATTAAATAAAAATATTAAAACATAATTAAAAAATTAAAACTAATACATATACATTTAAAATAAATTAAAAACGTAATAATTTAATGTAATTTTATTTTTTTTAATTTCATTTAATTGATTTAATGTAAATTTATTTTATTTTTACCCTGTACGACTGTACCCCAAAAACCCAAAACTGACCATGAACCCTAAAAATACCCCTTTACCCAAAAACCCAAAACTGACCCTGAACCCTAAAAATACCCCTTTACCCAAAAACTGAAAACTGACCCTGAACCCTAAAAATACCCCTTTACCCAAAAACTGAAAACTGACCCTGAACCCAAAAAATACCCCTTTACCCAAAAACTGAAAACTGACCCTGAACCCTAAAAATACCCCTTTACCCAAAAATTGAAAACTGACCCTGAACCCTAAAAATACCCCTTTACCCAAAAACTGAAAACTGACCCTGGACCCTAAAAATACCCCTTTACCCAAGAACTGAAAACTGACCCTGAACCCTAAAAATACCCCTTTACCCAAAAACCCAAAACTGACCCTGAACCCTAAAAATACCCCTTTACCCAAAAACCCAAAACTGACCCTGAACCCTAAAAATACTTCTTTACCCAAAATTAATTAATATTATTTAATTACCAATTAATTATTAATTAACAATAACAATAAAGTAAATATATTAGTACATTAGTTGTAATTAATTAAATTTAATAATTAATATTATTTTTTCCCAATTAATTAATTAACAATAACAAAAAATTATATATATAAAAAAATACTCTAATTAATGTAATTAACTAATTAATATTAATTAATTACCAATTAATTATTAATAAAAAATATGTACAAAATTATATTAATTAATTAACGAATTATTAATTAATTACCAATTAATTATTAATTAAAAATATTTACAAACATATATTAATTAATTAATTATTATTAAATTACTTCCCACCCTATTCCCCTCTAAACCCACAACCCGCTCTGATACTAAAACGCAAAATGTAAACAAATTTACAAATTTTCAAACATACATTACAAAACATGTTTAACAAACATACAAACAACATAATAAAATACATAACAATAATTTTTTTTCCGATATTAATAAAATTCGATATTAGTAACATACATACCTTAAAAAAACGATATTCTGTCTGTCGATATTTTGGACATCGATATTCTATACTGTCGAAATTAAAACATCGATATTATTGTATATCGATATTTTAATTTCGATATTTTGTCTGCCTACCGACTTTACCACACATGCATTTGGGTTGTAATGGCATACGTGATAAAGTCATATGCATTGTAAAAGTTTTAGAAATTATGTCTTTGCGGAGTAATAGTCCCGCATTATAAAAATTGTGGAGTGATGGTATGCGGGATGTTGGTTTGTGGAATATCATCACATATTCCCGGGGGAGGGATTGTCCCTTTCTTGCTATTTCCGTGGAGGCGGGCCTTGTGTCCGGATGTGCGTGGCGCGAGGCCTGTGCGCAACAGGAGTGGAAAATCTCCAGTGTGCGCTTCAGGCGTCACCGGAAGTTAAGGCGAGATTACATTTCCTGCACAATTGCCCCTGTTTGCGCTCCTTCCGGCTCTTGGGAATAGCGCCATGCCTGACCTCCACACAGTAAAGCAGGTGCACGTCACTGGGAGCGCGGGGCAAGCACACCCGGAGCTGGAATGTACAGAACCTGGGGAGAAAAAACAATGAAATATTGGGCACAACGCTCACTTTTTTTTTCTGTAATCCCGCGCCCCGCACACGCCCACGCCCCCAGCACACGCCCACAGCACACAATATGAGACATGGCATGAAGGGTGGAACGTACCACACGCCCCCAGCGTTTGTCTCGCCCCAGCACACGCCCACAGCACAATGCAGACACGCCCACAAGGGACTACTTTGCTGGCACGGTTCTTTTACCTTTTAAATGTATATGGTGGGCGTCTGCATAGCCTATGTCCTTCTGCTGCAACTGCCCTTTCCGACGCTGTATTGGGTGTTGTGATTGGTGCTGTGGTTCCTGAGATTACCTGCCTCAAAGGTTGGGGCTCTCTCTTTATCATATTAGTATAGATGTCTTACTGGCTCTGATATGTACTGTATCACTTATACCTTACCAGCTCTGCTTTTCCACTTTATCACTAATGTCTTACCTGCTTTTCTTTGTACTTTATCAATAATGCTTTACCTGCTCTGCTTTGTACTGTATCAGTAATGCCTTACTCGCTCTGCTTTGTACTTCATCACTATTATTTTATTGGCTCTTCTTTGTACTATAACACAAATGCCTTAACACCTCTGCTTTGTACTAAATCGCTAATGCCTTATCTTCTCTGCTCTGTACTTTATCACTAATGCCTTACCTGCTCTGCTTTTTACTGTATCGCTAATGCCTTACCTGCTCTGCTTTGTACTTTATCAATAATGCTTTACCTGCTCTGCTTTGTACTTTATCAATAATGCTTTACCTGCTCTGCTTTGTACTGTATCAGTAATGCCTTACCTTCTTTGTACTGTATCACTAATGCCTTACTCGCTCTGCTTTGTACTTTATCACTATTGTTTTATTGGCTCTGCTTTGTACTATAACACAAATGCTTTAACACCTCTGCTTTGTACTAAATCACTAATGCCTTACCAGCTCTGCCCCGCTCATTATCACTACCTCTTATCACCTGTAACTTATAATGTATCACTAATAAACTTTTTCTCCGTAGAGCAGCCAGTCCTTTGGGCACCACCACATACAGGACCTGTCAACGAAGGGAAGGAAAGCTATATAATTGTGATTTAAATCCTTAAGACAATAGGGGCCAGATGTATGACCTTTTATTGGAGTTGCAAACGGGAAATCTGCCCCTTTGTGACCCCAAAATAGGTGAGCCCTGTGTACAAACGCTATTTTGAGAGTCAGTAACATATTACTGACTCGCAAAACAGGGTTTGTGACTCGCTATTAGGAAGGGGCGTGCCAAGGTCGTCCCTTCTTAATACCAAGTCGCACTTCAATGTACGAATGTTTTGCGACCGCAATTGCGGTTGCAATACACTTGCAGTTTACCATCTATTTTAAAAGGGTGGTATGCCTCTTGCAAACGGGAAGGGGTCCCCAGAGGACCCTTTCCCATTTGTGACTGGCAGTGAAAATATTTTTTAAGCGAAGGCAGTGGTCCCACGGTCCACTGCCTACTCTTAAAAAATGAAACAGAAACGTTTAATTTTTCTTTTTTAAATGCATCCCATTTTCCTTTAAGGAAAGCGGGCTGCATTAAAAAAAACTGCTTTATTTTAAAAGCAGTCAGAGACATGGTGGTCTGCTGACCCCAGCAGGCCACCATCCCTGGGAGTGCTTGCCATTCCCAATGGTGTCGCAAATTGCACCTCCTTCATGAATATTAATGAGGCAGGCAATTTGCGACCCCATTAGGAATCGCAAACAGTGTCTGAGACACTGTTGTAAATTCCATTTTGAGAGTCGCAAATTGCGAGTTGCAAAACGACGCAATTTGCAACTCGCAAATTGGAAGGGTCGTACATCTGTCCCTAATACTTTACTTACTTATATGAGACGTATCAAAACTGTGAATCTTCTCCATGGGACCTTTTTTCAAAGAAATTTTATAGCATAAGTAAGAGTATATTATTAATTAATCCACAGTCAATGATGGAGCAAAACAGAACCAACCGAACCAGCTCGCTTGTTTACAAACGTCTATCCTGCGATTTCCTGCTCGGTCCTATCTATCTGCCCATTCATTTTGAGATTTAGAAAACTGAACCATGAACTTCTCTAGAAAATCTTAATACTTGTGTTTTAACGTGCTACAGCCCAAATCATGTCTGGCAGGTAGTAGGGCCATTTTTGAGGGATCATACATGTATCCGTGTCTCCAGAAAATACATGCTCTTCAAACATGCTGTCTTGGTATAGTCTCCTATAGTTGTATAGGAATAGCTGCAGAAGTAATTTACGAATTATGGAATTGCGCTTTTGATTACATTTAAGTGAATGCGCCCAACAAGCTGTGAATACAACTTTTGAAATCATGAATCCTGAAATCTGTACGCACATCTCATAGTAAGTATTCTGAAAGTAACATGATTCCTGATCTTAAACAGTTATTAATGCCACAGCGCCCTCTAGCAGAACTGTACTGAATCGTGAACATCCAGTTGATGTTTCTTCCATCATGTCTGATGCATCTGCCCAAGAAACACAGGAAGCACGGAGAAAAACACTTCATAGTAGCCATCAGCAGGGATTACTAGCCACCATTACAGGTCGAGCATGTAGGAAAAGTTTTTGAATGAAAGTAGGTAAAACAACATTCCTAACTCAGGTGAAATACACCCCCAGGATATGGTATCATTACCTACCTCCTGAGAACAATGCACAGTCATGGTGGCTTCCGACAAGACCTGGTGTAAGACCCTGGTGAAATGATGGATTCTCCAAGATGAAGACATCACATCTCCAAACAATATGAGGAGTGATGGGTAAATTGATGGAGACGGAATTCTGTACTCCTGGGATAACATAACATGCTGTGATGCGAAAGGGGTTTCGGCATAGGGTGACCAGAATTTTAAAGCCAAAAACGGAGACATTTCACAAAAATCGAAGAACTATCATTTTACTTCCAGCGATGAGAGTGCTCCTCAGCATAGAATTACAGAACAGGCAGTAAGAACATAATTCAAATCCAATTTTTGAACCCAGTACCATGCCTGTTAACCCCTTCGTTGTGGGGGTAGTTCCCCAACGGTGCGGGGAGAGGGGGGAGCACGGCGCTGCGGTGCTTGTCACGAGCCCAGCTCGACATGAGACACAGTGGAGCTGTGCTCAAGACGAGCTGGGCTCGTCACAACCCCGCCCACTGATTGATTCTCCCGCACAGGCGGGGAATCAATCAAGCGTGGGCGGGCCGCGGCCATTATAGTGAGCCTGTCATGAGCACAGCTCCACTGTGCCTCATGACGAGCTGGGATCGTCATAAGCATGGAAGGGGTTAATTAAATTGCTTCCGTGAAACAACTGCTAACATTCCCTGCTTCGTCAAATTTTTAGTCCACCCTCTCTACAAACCGGGACATGAGCTACATTTCTTGAAATCTACTGGGAGAGCTAGTTAAAAACCGGGACCGTACTGGCAAAACGGGGATGCCTGGTCACCCTATTTCAGCGCCGACCAAGTTGGCGACATTATTCCAGAGCTCCGAGCCGGCACTCCGAGCGCACCTTTCCTTCCATCGGAGAGAGACCTTTTTCTCCACTAACAAAGTAGGTTTTGTGCCTTCCATTAACAGTGGGCATCAATTGAGCTGGAAATTTGATGTTTTACTTTCATTTTTGGCACTTTTTCAACACAGACATTTTTCTTTACAACAGACGGACCGAGTTTCCTGAGCTGAAACCCTCCTTCTGTGGACCTCGGCGGCGGTGAGGGGCAACGGTCTATCAAATCAGAGAGGCAGCGCAGCTCCGACGGAGGGCCCATAGCAGCAGGTGTGACCTGGTGGTGCTGCCCGGCTATGACGAGCGGGGGCATGGGCAAGTGAGGGGCCCACCCGCAAGCTGCCCGGTGAAAAGAGGCGGCAACACGAGTTTAATACCGCCAGAGTGCAACGGACTGAGCCGGCGCCATCTTGTGGTATCTGGCCGCTGGCCTGTGGTATGAGGCCGGCCTGGCCCAATGCTCAGGGCGAGCTACGCTGGTGGAGGTTCGGTGCCTGGGTGATAGGAGGTGGTGGACCGCGCTCAATTCCCCTGCTGTGGAGCACTGTGGTGCGAGCAATTGGCCTGGGAGCAGCTGAAACGCCATCAGCCGGTTTGGTCCGCCTACGGACTGCAGGAGTGTGGTAAGCGGCCTTGAGTGTGGCGTAGTGCAGCCTAGTGAGGGCAAGCTCAGTCCGTAGGTCAGCGGACGGAGGATGCTGGAAGGTGGTGCTGGGAAGAAGCTTGAGGGCCGCATGCTGTGAGTCACCGTAAACAGCGAGATGGGGCGGAGGCTGTGGGCCCCCCCGCTGTATATGGACTGCCGTGCATATACAGCTGATTGATTCCTGCACATATTGAGGGCTTGATTAGGCGCGCAAAGAAAAGGCTCTCCCCCGGCTGGTACTACGCGTCCCCTGTGTGTGGCGATTAGGCCTGTCCAGGGCCTGGGAGCAATGAGTTCCGCAGTCATCTTGGTCCGTGGCACAGTGCATTGTGCGGGGACTGCTGGCCTGGTTCTCCCTGTGCGCCCGAGGAACCCCTGAAGTTGTGGTGGTGTGGACCTGGTGGTCTCGGGGTGGCACAAGTGTTTTGGTTGGTGGCTCGGTAAAGAGCGCTCAATGTTGGGGGCCCCCGCTGAGTAAGGCAGAAGTGAGGGCACAGAGGGTGAGGTCGGGTTTGGGGCGAGCCGGGTCGGTCCGTGGAGCGGCGGATGATTCGTGCCTGGATGGCGGTCCCAGAGAGCCCTACAGTTTGTCGATTTGCATACTAAGTGCCCTGCGCCTGAGGGCCTTGAAGACGGTTGGTCCCCGAATGGAGAGCAGAGGTTGAAGAGTGGTTGGTACTGTGGTGCGACCCCTCGGTCTGGGTATCGGCAGACGGGGCACTCGAGTAGCGGATTGAGCGGAGGAGAAAAGTCACTAGAGAGCCAACCTGACGGTCGGGCCTGGAGAGGGACGTTTGTCGTCCATATGTCGGCAGACAGTGGGTCCTGCAGTGGTTCTGTGTGAGGGGGCTCACTAGGCTTCACCACCAAGGAGGCATTCAGAGACAGGGCATACGACTCTATCACTGTAACTGCATTAAATGGCTGGGATCTGTGGGGCGCGGGAAGGCAGGTGAGTGCCATGGCTGCAGCATGAGAGCATAAGGAGAAATCTTTAAAGGAGCTCCTCCTGAAACAGCCCGTTCACTCTGCAGCCCAGGGAGAC
Source organism: Lissotriton vulgaris (assembly GCF_964263255.1). NCBI lineage: Eukaryota > Metazoa > Chordata > Amphibia > Caudata > Salamandridae > Lissotriton > Lissotriton vulgaris. Next base: position 97,185,443 of record NC_141695.1, read on the forward strand.
AAGGAGACCTGCGCACCAGAGGGCGAAGACTCCCTAGCGACCAAAGCGACCAAAGCCTTTATAGTGTCATAAAAGAGGATATACAAGACCTGAGATCCCAACTGGCTTCAGATTTAAAAGAGGTGCGTTGTGATGTAGATGAGATTGGGAAGCTGGTGGCGACCCTCGAGGAGCACAACCCTACTGGAGATGAAGAGATCCACCACTTACAGCAAGAAATGTTGTGCCTTAACGAGCAGAACATCAATCTCCAAGCCCACGCTGAGGACCTGGAGAACTGCTCCAGGCGGAACAATGTGTGAGTCAGGGTGGTCCCATGGAAAGAGAAAGGAGACGACCTCAGAGCATAAGTCAGCGCGCTCTTCCAGCAAATCCTTGGAGAGGAGGAGGTCTCGGACATTGAAATGGACCGGCTCCATTGTGTGGGCCTCCCTCGAGGTAATAAAACACCTCTCCCTGGTATTTTGGTGTGCTTACATGACCTTCAGTTAAAAGAGCACATACTTCGAAAAGCACGCAATGCCCAAAATATACACTTCCACGGCTGCCAACCGGCTCTTTTTCAGGATCTGGGGGCCTCCACCCTCATCAAGAGATGGGCGTTCAAACCGGTGACCTTACATTTATGAGAGAACAATGTTCCCTATTCATGGGGCCACCCATTCTGACAGATTTTTAAACATCAGGGCAAGTTGCTGCAGCTCAGATCACTGGAGGAAGCAGTGGGAATCCTCGGTCTCGAGCATACCACTCTCATGGAATACACAGAGAAACCCAGGTCGCACCGTGCACATCGCGCCTCTGGTTGGCAGTGGGTGGACAGATCGCCACCAATCAAGACACCTGAGCAGGCCACAAGAGACAAGGAGAAAGAGGCCGTACTTTCCTCCATAGCGCAGGCTACTGACCGCCCTGGCCCCCGTGAAGATGTTAGCACTTGGCATGGGAGTGGGTACACAGAGGGGCGTTGGACGAGTGGAAAGCAGTGACCGGTGTCTCTTTCTGACGGTTCTTCACCGTTGAGGTGGTCACGTCTCGAACTCTCCTTGGGCTGGAAAATAGTCGCAGCCACGATCTCCTAGATTTTACCCACTGTGACGAACTTCGGTCATATCTTGTCTGTTAGCATTTTTTACTTTAGGTGCTGCATTGTTTTGGTTTTCTTGGGGATGGAGTTTGTTTGGGCTGCTGTTGGGATCCTCCGCATCAGTTCTTGTACTATGGCGACCTATCAAAAGAAGAGCCAGGGCTGTTGTTATGATACACAAAGGGGTCGGATGCCGGCGTTCGCCATGCAGAGCGCATATCAAGTTGATATATGGTCAGGGATCTTAAGGTGGTAAGCCTAAATGTTCGTGGGCTAAATAACCCGGTACAACAAGCTGCAGTGCTCTCCCTCCTTGAAATTGCTGAAAGTGACATTTGCCTACTCCAAGAGACGCATTTGCTCACCAAAGATGTCATGCGCACGCGTGATAAGCAGTTCCCACAACAAGTATGGTCTGCGGGGCAATCCAGAAAAAACGGGGTGGCTATCTTAGTAGGGGCCCGGTGGCAATGCAAGATAATATCTAGAGTGGCAGAAATTAAGGGGTGGTTGTTGGTCATAAGGTTGCAGTGGGGGTGGGGGGGGCTCATCTTACTATTGGGTCACTATGTGCCCCGAATGAGAAACAGGAACTCTTCCTTCTCTCCCCCTTGTCAGCGGTTCTCACTTCACCGGACGCTGCGATTCTGGTGGGTGGGGATTTGAATCTGGTGCTGGATGCAGGGCTGGACAGGTCAGGGCAACGGACGCATCAAGCTGTGGCTCTGTCCTCAGCAGGAAAGGAATGGCTGGTAGATAGAGGACTGTGTGATGTGTGGTGGGTTCAGCATCCAACTGATCAACACTATACATTTTACTCTGCGGTGCATAAAACATATGCTCGCTGTGTTCATTTTTTGGCCTCTACCTCACTTATGACCAGCCTCAATTCCTCTGCCATGACTCCCCGCTCTCTATCCGATCACGCCCTCATTTTAGTCTTCCTGCCTGCGCAGCGTACACAAGCCTTTCTGCCTAGATGGCTGCTTAGAGAGAGTCTGTTGCACTCCGAGGAAGTGGTGAAGCGCATGCGAGACACTATAGTACACTATTTCCGGGTGAACGACAGGGCCGGATTGGGAACCACAACCGGCCCTGGCAAAGTGCTCGGCCGGCCCCCCCTCCCCACTCGGGGGAGGGTGGGGTAGGCCAAGCACTTTGTAGGGGCCGGTTTTCGGCCAATTTTGTTACAGGGCCGATTTTGCAGCTATGCTGCAAAAACGGCCCTCTAGCAAAAACGGCTCCCATGGGCCCAAAACCGGCCCCCTCCCGTGCGGCGCACCGGGGGATTGCCCGGTGCCCGCTATGGCCAGTCCGGGCCTGGTGAACGATGTGAGGTCCACATCATTGTCATTGGTTTGATGAGGCCCTGAAGCTGGTGGCGTGTGGGGAATTTATTGCCATTGCAGCATCCTACAATTCCATTCGCAGAGAAAAATGTGCTGCTTTATAGAGGGAAGTAGGAGAGCTAGAGGTGATTCATAAGCGCACCGGGGCTCCGCAGGTGTGGCGGGAGCTAGAGAACCATAGGCGCGCACTGAAGCACTTAGATCTGAACAGAGCGGAGCAGAACCTCCTCAGGTTGAGACACAAATTTTATCTTAGCAGTGACAAGTGCGAGAAAATGTTGGCTCATAGGCTTCGTGTTAAGACGCAATCGTCACTGATTCAGTTTATTTGTGATCATGCGAGAGTAGACCAGTCGGCGGATGAGCAGATTGTTGATGCCTTCCGCAGTTTTTATCAACTTCTCTATTCAGATCAGGACTCGCCCCAACAGGACCCACATGCATATCTGAGCTCCTATGACATAACACCTCTCCCTAGTACCGTGACAGAGGAACTTGATTCGGCAATCCGCATTGAAGGAGTGATTTCCGCTATCTCTAGATTGAAGCTGGCGAAATCACTGGGACCGCACGGATTCTCGGCGTCCTTTTACAAGACGTTCTGTGTGGAGCTGGCTCCCTTTTTGACCCACCTGTTTATTTCTTTTCTTGACTCTGGGTTGGTGACCCCCCTCTATGTCGGAAGTGGCAATTTTGGTTATTCTGAAACCGGGCAAGGACGCATGGGCATGCGGGTCCTACAGGCCTATTTCACTCCTTAACATTGATGCAAAGCTCTTTACCGGAATATTAGTGCCGCGCGTTAACCCCCTTATGGCGGACATCATTGATCCAGACCAATCAGGTTTTATTCCGTCCAGGCAGGGAGGAGACAATGGCAAACGTCTGTTGCACTTCATCAATAGCACACGGAGATCTCAAATACTGGCCTTTCTCTTATCCATAGACACAGAAAAAGCCTTTGACCGTGTGGGTTGGGGCTATTTATTCACAATGTTACGCAGATATGGGTTCGGGGATAATTGTTTGAAATCGTGCATATACCATTCTTCCAGGGCGTAAGTTCGGGTCAATGTGTGCAGGTCTGACTTCTCTTCTATTGCGCTGGGGATGAGGCAGGTTTGCCCCCTGTCACCGCTTTTATTTGCGCTCTACATGGAGCCTTTCGCTCAACTGATTCAGGCTAAACAGAGTGTTGTGGGACTTAAGTTTGGGGCTGACATACATAAAATTAGTCTGTACACAGACAATGTGATCCGATTGCTTACACAGCCCAAGACGACTCTTCCAGATCTACTCGACGAACATGCGACATTTGGGGAAGTCTCGTGTTTTAAAGTTAATCTAGGGAAATCTATGATCCTGAACCTATCCATTCGCTCGGAGCAAGTGGAGTCCCTACAAAGGGATTTCACTTTCCACTGGACGTACACAGATATAACATATCTGGGGATCAAATTGACGCCGACCATCGGGAGGACCGTCTCGCTCAATTACACCCTGCTATTGGAACACACGACCAAGGCGCTGGACGTTTGGCTTGGTTCGGGAGGATAGCGGCAGTGAAAATGACGGTTCTCTGGTGTATTTTATACATCTTCCAGATGCTGCCAATGACCCCACCGCCGGGAACGCTCAGGAAACTACAGAGCCTTGTTAATAGATATGTGTGGGAAGGTAAAAAGCCACGACTTTCTCTCACCCAAATGACACGTCTGAAAGCGCGGGGTGGTTTGAGTCTCCCACTCATTGGTGGCTATTACCAAGCAGCGTGTCTCCGCTACTTAGTGGAATGGAACAGGCCACTGTCCTGTAAACATTGGAATTTAAAGGATCAGTCAGTTGCTGGGGCGAATATCTGGAGGAAACTGTGGTTACCTCACAAACATAGAGCGCAGGGCTATATTCTTTGCCGGTCACCACGCCTACCCTCAAGGTCTGAGACAGAGTAGCCTTGACAAAAGGGTGGACATCATTCCCTTTGCCTATGTCTCCTATTGTAGACAACCCTGATTTTCCACCAGGGCAGACGTTGGTAGTGTTTCAGAGGTGGCAAGAGGAGGGCTGCAAGCCATTCCGTACCCTTTTTGACACGGAGGGGCTGATACCATTTGCACAAAGGTGACAGGACTATGATGTTTTGGCTAAGGACACATTTCCATATAGTCAGGTCTCTCACTGGGTGACTTGCCCCGCTAATTTTGCCCTCATGTCCAGACCCCTGACTGCATTTGAGAAATGGTTAGTGCGCAAGGCAGATGACTGGCTTATTTCCGAATTATATTCCATGCTAATGGCACTTCCCTTTGGTCAAAATACCAAAGCGAAGGTGCGCAGGGAAACTGAAATGGGCATGCCCTTGTCACCTAAAGAATCAGAACATATCATATACAGGGCACATCATACTGCACATAACACTGTGGGAGAGGAATCCGCTTTTAAAGTAATCACATATTGGTACTACACATCTGCTCGAGTGCATTGCTGGGACAAGAATAAAACTGATCTCTGCTGGAGTGTTAGCACCATCAATGTAGGGGAACTTTTAAGTGCCCCAGCACGCAGGGTAGGCATCTCTAATCCAAGATGGTTCGACTCATCCTGTTCTCAGGCGGCACAGAAGTTAAAGGAAGCTCTGAACGCTACCCCTAGAAATCAACTGCATATACGTACCCGTCGTATTGAATATAAACAGGCTTTGGCCACACGCAAGGGTGCCTTGAAGGAGGAGGCCTGGAGGGAGTTGTTAGAGACGAGCACTCTAGGGAACAGCTCAAGGTTTTGGGGTATCGTCAATAGACCACTGTTTGAGAAAGATACAGGTGGTGACTTAGGTTCCCACATCATGGAAGAAGAATGGGTGTCCCACTTTCAATCTATGTTCCAGCGCCCTATGGTTTACCCAGAGCAGATAGACATGGACATCAATAGTGTGGCAGTGGTCTTTGAGGAGAAAGAGGTTGAGGTGGGGATTACCGGCCTGACCTGTAACAAGGCAACGGGCCCGGACAGCATTCCACCGGACCTCTATAAATTGGATCCATCTTTTTTGGCACCGATCCTTGTGGCTGTGCATAATGCCGCAGCCAAAGATGGTTGCTCGGATTCTTGGGCTACTTCTGCCATTGTGCCGGTGTTCAAGAAGGGGGATCGCAATAGCACTTTTTGCTATAGGCCGATCTCCCTTCTTGACTCAGTAGGTCGTGGGAGAGGTGTTACTGGAGAGATTATCCTCTTGGGTAGAGGAACACAAGATCATTTCTGACTTTTGTGTGTCAATTTAGATACTGTATATAGATTTCCCGAATCATGCCCTTATATAGGTACAATTCACATTGCACTTATTTAGGCATAGAAATCCTGCCCTTATTTAGGCATTGCTCATGCTAACCAAATACAGGCATGGTCAACTACATCCGTTCATCTTCGTCACAAGGAGTTAATGGAAAACCAGACTCTTAAGCCTTTAGGACTTCCCCTTGTCTGGATATTAATTTCTCCCAGATCTCATATATTATGCATGAACATCTATTCCTTAGGAATTCATTCATCACGTTCTTATGCCCGACTTGTATGTCAATACCGGCATTCCTAAACACCTTCAAGGTATAAATATACCTTCACTTGCCATGGTAAACCACGGTGCAGTTCGGCTACCTACTTGCACGACGTGGCTCGCCACAGCAAGTTCGGAAGGATGTCAAGTCCCCAACTGACGCACTGACCAGACGCTGTCATCCTCCTCGCCGAGAATCCAGCTCCAGTATTTCTGACTCCCCTTGCGGGGTGTTAGAGATCGAGTCCCGGAAACGAGTTTCCAACCTCTCTCATTCTAAGGTATGGAGCAGACTGAAACCTAGAGAAACTTTTGACAACTCTTGGCAAAACTAAACTAAACTAGACTATAGCTAAACAGCACCTACTTCTTCCCTCATACTACACTTAGGTTAGGTACACTGGGGTAGGATTATTTTAGAAACACCAGTTGAGTATTTTACCCTGTGTTATTTATGTATGTATTTTTATATGTCATAGCTACAGACCATGCTATTGCAGTATTACTTTATCTTACTGCTAACGCTCTACGTATTATACTTTGCATTCTGTCTTACGATTGTAGCAGTTCATATCTCTTGCTTGAGAAATAAGACTGTTAAATAAATCCTTTAATTGAAACGCACGTCTTTCTATTTCTGTGCAACTCTTTAGAAATGATGCATACACGATTGACTGAGTGAAACTGTTATCTATTGTTTCCACGATTCTGAGATTGTTCCGATTGTAAGGGAAACAAAGGTGTCATGTTTAAGCGGTTGTCAGAAACTAATCCCTTCTAGTACATTCGAGTAGTTTCTAGAGACCTCTGAGTTAGCTGGCACAAACAAGTAATTAAGTTTAATGTACACGATAGAGAGATACTGACCTCAGTCCTATGTCAAATCTATAGTTTATATTATTCCAATGCACAGAGCCTATCAGGGATATAGGAACTACACTACATGACATTTAATATGGGTTTCGTTGGGGCGGTCAACTGTGGCCCACTGCATTAACCTTTATCTGATCCTCGGGAAGTATACGATTGCTTGCCCGGTACGATCTACCTGCCATTCTTGGACCTTTCTTTCGTGTTTGACTGTGTCAAGCTGTAGCAGTCCATGAGGGTCATGGGGGTGGAGGACGATATTGTCAACTTCCTAGAGGATCTGTATAGGGGCACCAAGGCAAATGTCAGATATGCTCAGGATCTCAGTGTTTCCAGGGAATTTAAAGTCAGGAGAGGGGTTTGTGCAGGGTTGCATTATGGCCCCTTTTCTGTTCAACCTCTATATAAATGACCTAGATAGGGCCTTGGTTGAACAGGGGCAGATTTTCCGTATGTAGGGGGACAGGGTCTCCCCTTCCTACTATATGCGGACGATGCGGTCCTCATAGCCAGAACCGCTAGGGGACTTCTATCCCTGCTTGATACCTTTCTAAATTTTATGGGGTCCCGAGATTTGGCCATAAATAATGCCAAATCCTACATACTGCAGGTAGGGGCGTGGCCCAAGAAAAAGTATCTCTGTAGTGTTGGTCCCGAGAAGGTTCCTGCGACAACTGTTTTTTCGTACTTGGGGGTTTTACTGGATGATGGTCTGAAGTGGGGGCCCCTTATCCAGAAGAAAAAGGGGGAGTTTACAAGGGTAATCACTGCTATTTTTAACATTGCTGCAAAGATGGGTAAGCGCGCAATAGCAGCTATGTTGAAAATCTATCAGGCTAAAGGCGTAGCAACCGCCTGGCTATGACAGTGAAATCTGGAGACAAGCCACCACAGATGTATTGCAGGTGGTCGAGAATAACTTCTTAAAGTGCTTGCTGGGTGTGCCAAGTGGTATATCAAACCTGGTGGTCCATGAGGAACTGGGGGTACCTTTTTATGTGACACCCTGACCATGCGCCTCTTAGTGTTCTGGCTTAAGTGTTGGCTGAATAAGGATTTAGCTCTCAGACAGCAGATTATAACCGATTGTATGAGCCTTGACCATATGTCCCATATACCATGGTTGAATTATATATGAGAGGCTGTTTTGTAGAGCTGGGGCGTCCTGACCTTTTTTAAAGGTAGATACTATTGTAAAAAAGGATGTGGAGTTTGTAAAGAAAGACTTTAGCTGTATAAGGAAACTAGAAAGAGATCAGTTGGAAGTGCGAAAACCCAGCGTCCATAAATTTCTGGCACTTAAAAACAATTAGTCGATAGAGCCTTATCTCCTGGGGTCACTGACAACCTATGAACAGTTTTTTTTGTCCAGGTTTTGTCTGTCTGGAACTTTTTCATGATCTGCTACACTTCATGTTACTCTGTAAATTTTACGAGGAACCCCGGAGATATTTTTTAGTCTCACTTTTAAAGAGGCTGAATTTTAATCAGGTTCGCCCCCGCTTTTGTATCTGCAACTGTGTAAAGCAGATTGTATTTTTTTATCGTGGGCTACCTGAAATATACGGTGAGAACCAGGCTTTGCCGGGAAACCTAGCTATTTTATTGGTAGAAAGCACCTCTTCTTTCAACGTGTGCTATATATGTCTTTTTACTAATGGATCTATTCTCTCTTTTATTACCGATATGAATTGTAATTTTTTAAACTTCATGTTTTAAATGACATCTGGATGCTGTGTAACTTTTATGGTTCTCTATATGTAAAACCGAATAAAGTTGTTTTTGATTTGACATCACTGATGACATCTCAAATGACATTTTTTTCTTTCTTTTTTTTTTTATGAAACGTTTTCGTTTCATTTTTTAAGGGCAGGTAGTAGTCCCTAGGACCACTGCCTGCCCCTGAATTTTTTTTTACCTGTATTTGAGAAGTGACACATCACTGTGTGAAAACAGCGCTGCGTTACTTCTCAGTGTCCCCTCCTCGCGACATGATAGATGCGTCATATTTACTGTATGACACATCTTGTCGCAAGGAATGACAGGTATGCAGGTATTACTGACATCTCTGTTGGAGCAAAACTGATGCATTGCTGGAGTTGTGTTGGAAGCCTGACGCAACTCCAGCAATATTCTTTTCACATCGGGCAAGCTCCATATGAAAGGGTCTGCATCAGTCTTACGCCTGCCATGAGGCAGGCGTAAGGTATTTACGCAATAGCGTCATAGAAGTGGTGCACTGAAATCTTATATATTTCAATGCACCACTTTTTTGGAGGCTTTGATGCTGGGGAACACCCACCCTGCATACATTATACCTGATGCAGGTACAATGTAGCGCAGGAGTTTACAAAGTGACGCAACTGCCTAGATGCATCACTTTGTAAATAGGGGGCAACATGACGCAAAAGTGATGCAGGGGCTCATAAATACGCCCCCAGATTGCAACACTTTTCCTTATATTGATGAAATATAATGTATATTATTATCTGTTTCTTTTTTATATTTATATTATTTGTTTTTATTTTTAATGTTTATAGCATTTTAGTAAATATGTGTTCTGGGGATTAATTTTTTATTATTTTATAGAATGATTATGTTAATTAATATATATTGTTGTAGAATTGGTTCTATCTTTCATGTTGTTCTTTTATTTGTGAATGTATTTTATATATATGAGAGACTGGGGTAGCCACTCTGTAGTTATAGTTAGGGTTGGCAGAGATAGGAATTCCTCAGACTTTTGGTCACTAATATCTTTGCGCCCATTTGACGAATCTCCATGAAACTTTCCAGACCTATAGCTTTTCCTACATTGGCAGATGAATGAAAGTTTGCGGTGATTGGTCAAGGGGGTGCAAAGAAAAAGTGGGGGTCCCAAATCACGCTTTTACCCGAAGCATTTTCCCATTGACTTTGTACTCATGCGCAGCAGCCCAACAGATAGTCAGATTTGCATGACATTTGGCTGGAATATACAATAAGGTGTGTTGATGATTCTTATTGGTGTTACAGGTAAATAGGGTAAGTATTTTCCAAATTATAAGGGCATAAAGCTAAGTGATATCAGTTTTTGCTGTATTTCACAGTAATTCTGCGAAACTACCTCAGTGCTACCCATGACAAGGCATAATATGATTCCTAATGACTGCCTTAACAAAAGTTAAAGGCAGCCATGTTGTTTTTCTGTGCACTTTGGCTCTCGTTTGGTTTAGGGCATTAAATACAGGTAGTAGGTTTCATATTTTTTCTCTACCTGGTAACACTTGCTTGAAGTGGTAATAGATTAAAAAAGATTATAATGTATATACTTTTTTTAAACAACTATGGGGTAATGCAGTATTACCTAGAAAGTACTGCAGGACATAAAAAAAGAAATGAAATATATGAAAACACTGTAATACACTATATTTCACCGACATAGTGTACTACAGTGTATTTTTCAATTTTTACATATTTAATTCTTTTTAGAAAATGTTAGGACATAACACATAACGTACAAATTGCAAAACAAAACACCTCAATGTAAAAAATATGTCAATAAAAATATATGTTGTTTTTTAAAAAGAAAGACAAATGCTTACCTACAGCGGGATACTCCATAAAACGTTAAAAATAAATAAAAAAGCATAAATACATTTCCATACCTATTAACACTTTAATGAAGTGGTACAAGGTAGCGAAAAACAAAGAAATCTACTATTTACCTATATGTAAGACCCTAACCCAGAACACAGCCTAAGGGGTCCATTAGGATATAGGGGAGATCACCACCGCCCCCATGGCGGTGGCGATCCGCCCTATATCTTACCCCAACGCCACCCATTTCCCCTGCCATATTAGTATGCAGGCGGAGAGCAGCCTTTCTGTGGCGTGGTTGCCGCCACAAAAAGGCATGCGGAATTCACAATTGTGGGTCCGTGGCGGGCCCTCAGCTAGTTGGGGGGTGGTGTTTACACATGGGGGTACCTGTGCTACCCCCCTGCATTTGCATGCACAATGCAGTAAGCACCGAGCGGTGCCTGCCACTTTGTGCATGCAAATGCACAACATGCATTTTTACCATTACGGAGGGTGCTGCTGAAAGCACCGCCCATCACAATGTTAAAAATGCGTGATGCGCCCGCCAGTCTGGCGGGCGCATCCTAATCTCCCCCACGGGACCGCCACACATATGGCGAGCAGTCCCATTTTCCGGCAGGGTGGCCTAAGTGTTGTAAAATTAATGTTGCTGGCTTTTTATCTTGTCAAGATAGCCAGTAACCAATTATATACTGCCTTCTCATTGGCATAAACCATGGTATACTACGAAGTTACCACGATATACCGTGGCACAAAGTATAACAAATATCCACATGTATTATTGTATTTTGTTACCCTTGTGCTACACATGGTGTCACATTGGAAACACAATACTTAAGTTAGAATTACATGTGTGTCCCTTGGTTGGTAGATAAATCCGTAGAAACACAAAGCAACACTATTCACTGTATTGAATTTCTCTGCACAACATATTCTACATTCCTGCCTAATTTAATCTGCATCCGTACACCAATCCATTTAACACCACTCACCTTTACGCCACTCCAGTCTACGCCACTTCACTCTTCACTATTCCAGTGTACGCCACTCTCTTCTACCCAAATCCACTTGATGACATATCACTCTACTCCACTCTTCTCCACCCAACATTCTATGCCCCTTCAATCTACCACACAATACTTCACTCTATAGTATTCCTCTGTACAACAGCTTACTCCAGTCTATCACAGGGCTGCCACTCTAGTTTACTCTATGACAATGTACGATTCTCTATAAAACTGTACGCAACTTCCTCTCTGCCATTCCACCCCACTTTACTGCACCCTACTCCATGACACACTATTCCAATCTACTCTGCTCTAATTCACTAATCCACTCTACATCACGTCACTCCACGCTACTCTATACCACTCAACTCTACAACACTCTATGACACTCCACTGTCCCACACTGTACCAAACTCTACTCTACTCGATGCCACTCCATTGTACAACACTCTATCTTAGATCCTATTTCACAATATGTGGATATTTTTTTTAAACCGTTTCTTAAAAAGGTCTCCCCATACTTTTTTGAAACAACAGAGTCCACCAATAAAGTTGTAGGTCATCAATTCTCCTCTCAAGACCAATGGATGGTGACATTCAATGTAGTCTCACTTTACAATCAGATCCCCCAAGATGCAGTCTTTAAGGCTATTGTACACTTCCTGGAAATAAGACCAAAACCACATTAAGTTCCTACACAATGTATTTTAAAGTTGGCTGCCATAGCCCTCAATTTGAACTATTTCAAATTCGAAGACAAGTTTTTTTTCGAGACTAAGGGGGCTGCCGTGGGATGTCCCTTTGCACAGGAAATGGCTGTACTCTTCATGGCAATGTTCGAAGAAAAATGAATCTTTAACAATAATTCATTTTCCATCTGTATCACACAATGGCTACGGTATATCGGTGAAATTTGGTGCCTATGGCGTGGTGATGAGGCTAAACAAACCAGTGCAACTTTTCTGGACGTAGAAGTCAGGTCAATTGAATACAAATTGGTGACAACGTTGCACAGGAAGCCCACAGACATGAATAATGCACTCCACTATGGGAGTTTTCACCCTCGCAATCTACGTGGCAATTTGTGCTATGGGTAATTTGTAAGAATTCGTAGAAATTGTACCAGGAAAAAAGACTATTTTCTCCACGCTTCGATACTAAAAGACAAATTGAACAAGAGAGGATATCTGCACAAACTTCTAAAACATTCCTTGAGAAGAGCATGCTATACACCAAGGGAGTGTTTACTAGTCAAAAAACAAACACAAAAAAAATTGAAGAAATTGGTTTGCGTGCCAACCTTTTGCCCTCATACAATAATTTTTAATAAATCATTTGCACTAATTGCCATTTGATCAGTTATTCAGTATGAGGCGTTGATGTACCTTTATTTGCAATGAAGAAAAATGCTTAGGGAACGACCTGCAGCACCAAAAGGTTTAAAAAAGAGGTAATCTACGCTCTAATTGACATTTGAAACCTATAGGTCACCACAAATGTGGGACTTGTACAGTGGGTAGCCGGACAATTGAAAGGTAAGTATCTCAAAAGGACCAGATCCAATGGAAACACGTGGAATTCTGGAAGTGCAGAACCAAAGTTGTGGTATATGCGATCATCTGCCCGTGCAACAAAATATACATTGGAAAAACCAACCAAGAAATCAAGCAAAGAATATTCAAGCACAAAATGTGCATAAGGACTAAAACTGTCTCAGCTCCTTTAGTCAACAACTTTATCAGCAAAGGACCCTAAGAGAATGACTTTAAATTGACAATCCTGAGCATGATCAAGCCCAATCCAAGAGGTGGCGATTAATGCAAGAAGAAGCATACTTAATTTTGAAATGTAATACAGTGCTTTGGGGCCTAATCAAAATGTCTGAGCTAAACCGACTATAAAAAGAGTTGACTTCTATTCATCAAGACGTAGATGCTGCAAAACTTTGCAATTTTTTTAAACAAACACCTGGTCTGTCCAGTTCACTAACTTAGCTACTACAACTACCAGCATTCAATTGGTGGCCCATGCTGTGCTCCATTACAATGCCTTGAATAAATACTTCATTTGAAAAGTTACTAGTTCAGACATTTAAAATGCATTTGAGATAAACGACTGTGCCCAACATTTCAGGCAACATTGAAATCTTCTTGTAGAAGTTATTTTTCTTTGGTAAACTTCTCTGTCAAGAAGTGTGTAAAATGTGAGGCGAATACAGAAATTGTTTTGTTCAAGTAAAAAATTTGTGAAGCAAGCTTAATAGCTGAAACCCTTCCATTTCTACAGATGATGAGTAGCAGTCAAACAAGCCTTGAAGTTGTGCGCCTGAAGGACAGTTGAATTCCTTTCACAACAGCACACAAGTTCAGGAGTTAGCAGGTACTTGCTCGAGTGATGTTGTGGGGCTCAAGGAGTTCTAAATTAAAAGATGAGAGAAGTTCCTCACTTAATATATTGTTTATACTGCTATCCCACAGATCCCAGCCAGTCAGGGTCCTGAGGAGACCCCTAAAACCCACAAGAGGTTTGAAACATGTCGACAAATACAACTGAGGAGTCCCTTTGATTTATATCGTCTGTTGAGTGGACAATCTCAATTAACTTTTACTGGTCCCACAATAACCAATCAGCTTTAGAACTCCAAGAGACATTAGTAAAAGGAGGTTCACATTATGAAGAATGACAGTGATGGTTACCTCTGTTCAATGTCAAAATGTATTGACTGGAATACTTTAATGCACTAATGTGTTCCTTTAAAGCACATTCACGTTTGCTGATTCATGTATATTGATTTTATTTGTGTCACGGTTCAGTTCTGAGAAGCCTTGTCTAGGGCTGTGGGGAAAATTATGTATTTGGAAAATGTTGAAGTCGTCTCTTTTCATGACGTTGAAAATCTATCCTAAGTGTTGAATTGTTAATGAAAGATGTGATTAAATTGATGGGCCAAGATGAATCAATTGTCTTGTCCTTGATTCCAAAAGGGAGTGGGTTGAAAAATTGCAGCTAGGTAGTGTTTAATGTTCAGACTTTTAGAGAGTTGGAATTTTCCTGCATAAACCAAGTGTGCTTTTCTGTCAATGTCCAGGTCACATAACTGTTAATGGCTCTCCTGTGATATGAATTCCACCCACACTCGCCTGTGGTTTGTTGTGCTACCCCCCCCCCCCCACTCCACATCATCTCTTGCTCGAGTCCTTGTTCAATTGTTGGTGTTTCGTTGCCTCCCTACTTCCCACCCATTTGTTTCTATGTCACACGCTACATTCACCTCTCGCCAGTGTGGTTCCACACTCCATGAAGCTTCTACCTTCTCTTTCCTTGTTTTTGCCCACCCAACCCACTTTTTAAGCCAACCCTTCGTTTGGTGTTACTGTTGCTTAGTGTCTGCCCACCATTGCAGGTATTGCTTTCCCCATCCACCCTCCCTCCTCTGTTGCTTAGTGTCCACCCACCAGCCTTACAAAGGTGTTGTTGCTTTTTCCCCGCCACCTCTCCCTTCATTGCAGCTTAGCGGCCGACCGGCCATACTCCCTCTGTTGTTTTTCCCTACTCACTATCCTTTGTCATTTATACTTGGTGCCAACCCACCGTCCGTCCCTCCGTTGCCATATGTTGTTTTCCCCCTAAATACCTCACAGTCTGTTGCTGCTTCCACTTCCCCCAGTCCCTCTCCCTGCTTTAGTTGTTTTTAGATCTTTGGAGTCATTGGCTTTACCAATAGATCTTGAAGGCGAGACCTATTGACTTTTCCAATGTTTGTGTTTTAAGTGTTTATTACTAATAGGACACCGATTATGGGTGTGACATTGCACCACTTACATCAATGTGCCTGCTCGACCCTTCAATTCTCAGTGTGATACATCTGCACACCAGATTTGAGGAGATTTATGACGCTCTGTCAGCCCAGTTCGCCAGGACACTTATGGCTCATGTTTAGCTAGACAATCCTTGCGATAAGCATTGCCACTGTCCTTTGAAGCACAGGAACCAAGAGCTGCTGGGAGGTCACTGCACTGCTGACTGCCTGTTCTTCATTCTTTGAATTTCAGTGGGGAACAGGGTTAAGAGACTTACTATCAGGGCGCACTGTGAGGGGGGAGGGGGAGGAAGCCTGGCTCAGCCTCGACACACTTATCACGGTAAACAGAATGTCCAAGTCAATGTTGATTTAAAAAAATAAAGACAAATACCTGATTCACATAAAATGGTTTCGTAACACATCGTATTCCATAACATGGTCTATAGGTCTATGGTATGCACACTTAAAGAATACAATAGCAGAATTAAACTCAACACCAGACCCAAGCGCAGCATCTGCTCTTCTTCACTCAGTTCAACATCTGGATCAGTTGTGTGTCCTTCACGCACACGGATTCTCACAGCCCCCTGTGCTGCTCCGCGCAGTGCCACAGTCTGTTAATCACCAGCTGTAGGAAAGGTAAGCCAGTCAGAGTCTGGGAAGATTTAGGTCCATCCAGAATCAGGGCACGTGGGCAGGACAGAGGTCCAGTTCTGGGCACGCGCAGTTCTCTGATCCTTCATACATTTCAGGAAGCCGTGATTCATCTCGTTATCTCCTCCCGACCTGTGAGCGATGCAACGACTGAGTGTTGGAACAACAAACAATGTTCCGGTCGGTGCTCGATCCTGGGCGAATCCTTCTGAAAGCATCACTGCTCTGAGTGACACTGTGCACTGGGGCAGTCTCTCATTGGCACTAACAAAAGGGTTCAGGATTCATTATATCTTCTGTCCTTACATTGATAAATGGTCCCTTTGGTGCAGATCCACTTGTTTATGATGTCACATTCCATACTTTTGACTTTGCCATAACCTAGGTAAGCACATTCCGAGGCATCGCTGACTCTGAACCTGCAACAAAAAAGAAGAAAGGTTTCAGGGCTTATCCAGAAGTTTTCATTAAGAAATAAATGGATGTTACCGAAGTCTTGTATGTCAGTAATGCTTTCAAATACTATATAAAGAGAACCCATTCTACACATTCAGCAGTCTGTGGACGGGAGTCTGGCGGGACAGACACTGGTCAGTGATGGAGTGGGCTCGGTTTACTGCTGGGAACTGAAAGTGACACATGAGCTTCCTGGAAACCAGGCCTCAGTCTATGATATTCTGGTTTCACATTTAACACTGTGCAGCAGGGGGCAGGTAGTGCACACCTATTTGAAAAGCAAGACATTATGAAGGAATCCATTCCATTGTGTGAGTCCCTTGAAAGGTGACAACGGTTTACGATGAGTCAGCCTAGTAAGTCACACATTCCGAACACAGGAACATTGAGCAGCAACAGAGGATGAGGTCTAAAATGACTTGTTGGGTGACCCTGAAGGACCTAAATCAGGGAGTCCAATGTCGGTCCAGGAGGACCTCATCAGTGCCACATGCTCAAGAGAACTGCTCACTGTGTAAATGAGGCCTTTTTACAGTCACTAAACGAAGATAGGTTATGTGAATAGTCTGAAAATATGGGACACATTCAACCCTTAGGGGGCTAAACCACATGGAAAGTCTTTGAGAAAAGCAAGAGAACAGAGGGATGCTGGGAAGTATCCATCCATCAGGGGGCAAAACAATGTGACAAGACGAAAGAGGACAGGAAGAGCAGAGGAATACTGGTATGCAGATGGAGATTAGAACTAAAAGGGATGTTGTCTTTTCCATCTGAAAGTCACTAACAAGGGGGCATGGATGGCTGCATCACGGTTCACTTCATAGGCACGCCCACCTGCAGTGGCGGCTGGTGTAAGGGAGCAGCACAGGGGTGCAAAGCGGGAGTGCATGGAGGAAGCACAGGGTGCAGCACCTGGGGGCTGAATTAAATGTTTTTTTTAAAGAAAACTTGGCAGCCAGTCTTCTGTTCGCCGGGCTGCTCCCCTGGTTTATGCTCTGGCACCGGCTCCCAGGGGAAGCTCACAGCTTCCCCTGCGACCAATCGTGATGCTGCTCCTACTATGAGAGCAGTGCCAGGATTGGGCGGAGCGAACTGGTTTAGCGCTCTATCTGGAGCTGGGAGCTTGTGCCTGCTGGTAACTCCATCCAGCAACACAGCTGCGTTGCAGAGATGTCAGTGCACCAGACTGTTTGGCGGCCAAATCCATCATGCGCACTAAAAGCAGGGCCACCACTCCTCCTCCCCTGCTGCAGTGCTGTGGCCCCGCACTCCATGACTCGGATACAGGATGAAAAATGAAATCTGGTTTAAAAAACAATCTTCTTTTTCGTTTGCTTTTACAAGCAGTGGGGTGAGGATCCTCAGCAATAGCAGAGGAGCCACCCCTACCCACATGATTGGCAGATGTATTTTGATCAGTTCATCTGGTATGGAAAACAGTCTAAATATTGAGTAGGTAGTGTCGACTTGCACTAATATCGAGTACAAAATATCTTGGGTAAACAATATCAACTGTCAGAATATCGTTGTTAAGAATATCGAGTTTACGGTAAGTGATATAGATTTTTAAAATATCGAAGTCATTAATATCGTTCGCAAAAATATGGTTGTTAAAAATACAGTTTTAGTTAGTATTATGTATTATGTATTTTAGTATGTATTTTAAATGTATGTGTTCTATTTTTTGTGTATTGCATTTGTTTTTTAATATATGTGTAATATTTTTAGAGGTAATGAGTTTTTTAAATAAAATTTCGCGTTTTAGTTCTGTAGAGGGTTGTGAGTTTATAGGGGAATAGGGTGGTAAGTAATTTAATTATAATACATTGATTAATAATGCTTAGTTATTATTATTTTTTAAATTACATTTTGCATTTTAGTTCCGTAGCAGGCTGTGGGTTTATAGGGGAATAAGGTGGGAAGTAATTCAATTATAATTTATTCACATTTTTATGAATTCATATTTATGTATTTAATATTTTATATTGTTAATTGTGGTAATTAATGTATTATTGATTAGTTATTAATTGGTTGTTAATTATTAATTGGTAAATATGTAAACTGTCATTTTTTTGGAGTATGTTGTGGGTTTATAGGGGAGTAGGGTGGGAAGTAATTTATTTTTAATTAATTAATTTATTATTAATTGGGTATTAATTGCTTGTTAATTATAAATGGATAAATATGTAAATTATGTCATTTTTTTATGAGGCAGTTGTGGATATATAAGGGAGTAGGGTGGGAAGTATTTACATTTTCATTAATGAATTTATTATTATTTAGTTATTAATCGGGTGTTAATTATTATTAATTAATTGTTAAATAAGTTAATTGTGTCTTTTTTTAAGAGCGGGTTGTGTGTTTTTAGGGGAGCTGGGTAGGAAGTAATTTATATTTTATTAATTAATTTATTATCATTTAGTTAATAATTGGTTAAATATTAATGATTCATTGTTAAATATGCTAATTGTGTAATTTTCTAAGGAGTGGGTTGTGGGTATATAGGGGGAGTAGGGTGGGACGTAATTTAATTACAATTAATTAATTCATATTTTTTATTAAATAATATTTATGTATTACATAATTTATATTGTTAATTGTTGAAATTAATGTATTATTATTAATTATTTATTAATTGATTATTAATAAATATTAATGACTTATTAATTATGTTCATTCTGTCATTTTTTTAAGTGCGCGTTGTGGGTTGATAGGGGAGTTGGGTGGAAAGTAATTTAATTGTAATATTTCTTTTCTTTTTATAATATCTATTTAATGTTATTTTATACTGTAAATTGGGTGAATTAATTTATTACAAATTAATTTTATTTTGATTTGAAATTGTTATTAATCAATTCATTATTTGTTAATTGATTATGTTATTTGTGTCATGTTTTACCACATTGGTTGTGTCATTTATAGGGGAATATGGTGGAAGGTAAATGTTTTAAAATTAATTAATTATTTGTTAATTAATGTTAAATATTTTGCAGGAGTGGGAATAGTAAATAATTCCCCTCTGCTATAAAACACTTTCCGTACTGTAGCAGTTGCTGGAGTGGGAATAGTAATTTTATCCCCTCAGCTATCCAACACTTTCCCTACTGTTGCACTCGCTTGAGAGGGAATAGTAATTTGATCCCCTCCGCTATCCAGCACTTTCCCTACTGTTGCACTCACTGGACTGGGGATAGTAATTTTATCCCCTGCGCTATCCAACACTTTCCCTACTGTTCCACTTACTGGAGTGGGAATACAAATGTTATCCCCTCCGCTATCCAACACTTTCCCTACTGTTGCCATCCCTGGAGTGGGAATAGTAATTTTTACCCCTCCTCTATCCAACACTTTCCCTACAGTTGCTATCCCTGGAGTGGGAATAGTAATTTTTACCCCTCCTCTATCCAACACTTTCCCTACAGTTGCTATCCCTGGAGTGGGAATAGTAATTTTTACCCCTATGCTATCCAAAATGTCCCTACTGTTGCACTCCCTGGAGTGGGAATAGTAAATTATTCCCCTTCGCTATACAAAAGTTTCCCTACTGTTGCACAACCTGGAGTGGGAATAGTAAATTATTCCACTCCCCTTTCCAACACTTTCCCTACTGTTGCATTCATTGGAGTGGGAATAGTAAATTATTCCCCTTCGCTATCCAACACTTTCGCTACTGTTGCATTACTTGAAGTGGGAATAGTATTTTTATCCCCTCTGCTATCCAACATTTTCACTACTGTTGCAGTAAATGTAGTGTAAGATGTAGTTTAAAAAAAGAAATAATATTTTAATTTATAATATATATATTTATTTTTATGTTACAGGTGTGTATATATACATATATATATATATATTACCTACTGGCGGTCGCCAGTAGGTATATATAGTTAGGATTTTTTCTCTATGGAACTTTTGAAAATTCTATGTCTAATAACTTTGGCGTTTGTGGACGGAATCGGCTGAAATTTTCAGGAAAATGGCACATTTTGTTTCTGAGCAGCCCCTGGAAATTTGGGGAGTTTCGTCAAGGGGGGGCCGAGAAAAAAGGGGGGTCCCAAAACGCGTTTTTCCCATTCATTTTTCCATAGGGCGTTTGGCCTCACTTTTAGCTCGAACGGCTGAATGGATTTACACGAAACTTGGCAAAATTGTAGGGACTGTTAGCCCGATGTGCCTTTGCTGGGTCTCAATATATGTGCTCCAGTGGATTTTGAGAAATTAACGTTTAAAAAAACAGATATATCTGTG
Organism: Lissotriton vulgaris; assembly: GCF_964263255.1. Lineage (NCBI taxonomy): Eukaryota > Metazoa > Chordata > Amphibia > Caudata > Salamandridae > Lissotriton > Lissotriton vulgaris. The sequence goes on from NC_141695.1 coordinate 97,206,051, forward strand.
ACAGAGTACCGGGTAGCGCTCCAGATCGCGTACTTTTCGCGTAACGGAGCTTTGTGAAGCGAAGCTGATTGGCTCTCCGGTGTCTGTCAACATTCTAAACAGTCCGGTGCGGCCGCCATCTTGTCTCTCGGTAGGATCGAGAGACAAGAAGAGGAGAAAAACGAAGGGCGAATTTAATGAAAGGGGGCAAGGTAGACTCTTCTTGACCCCCTAGGAATGATGTTGGGGTTATTAAAGGGTCCCGTGGGGCAAATAAAAAAAATTTGATTTTTTGCGGAAGAAGCGCTTTCCGGTTCGCGAACTGGGTAGCGAATCGGGACGCGAAACGGGAATTTGCCATTTTGTGTTTCGTTTTAATTAAATTACAAGATGGAGGAAAAACAATTTGAGAAATGGGTATAAGGGGGTACGGGAGACGTATCCTGACCCCCTATGTTTTCTGAGGGTGGCTGAGGATGCTCATATATGTTGATACTTGTCTTCCAGCGGCTGCGCGTGAGTGTTTTTTTTTTTTTTTTTGCTGCGTGACGTCTGTTAACGTATTATTGGAGGCCTTTGGATAGCATAGGTCGCCCAAGTGTGGCATTACGGATCGTGTGCAGGGGAGGGTCAAAACAAAGAGCAGTCGGTGTAAAGTGGGGGCGAGCTCATGCTCTCCTTTGAGGAAGAGAGATAACCTACAGTGGTACGGGGTCGTTTTCGTTCGTACTAGGGGGGCCAGGTGACATTCCTTCGGGGTGGCTTAGGGGCATTTAAAACAACTTCCCTGATACAGGTAGCATATAAAGTAGAGGCTAAATACCAGGATCTTTATCGATTGCTTTATGCTGTACAAAAATGAAAAACACATACAAGAAACCTGGACCATTCATATTTGAAATGCTTCTGCGTACTATACTTTTTAACCCTTAACTAATCGAGCTGCTTCATTTCACTACGTTTGCTTTTTCAAAAACCTTTAATAAAAATGTTGGTGCACAAATACGGGCCTAACACCCCGTGGGCCGGCCACGGAACAGGCTGGAACTGTAAATGGGGGGGGTATTTATTTGTTGAAAACATAACAGAGTCAGTGGTCGTTGATTTCATAGTAAAAAGTGCGACAAGTGCAACAAAATCATATTGATAATTCATTGTGAGCAAGTACCAAAAGTGTCGACAATTCGAACCTTCAATAAATACAGTAATCAATGATGCATTAGAACTTAATATCAATTCATTGTCCGAACGTGTAATCAGTACAAGTCCCATGTCAATTCATTGTTCGAACGTATAATCAATACCCATCCCGGATCAATTCATTGTCCGAACATATAATCAGTCTCATCCCATATCAATTCATGTGCTAAAAACTGCATACATATCTCATGATATCAAGGCTGAGCAATCGGGGCACAACAAGGAGTTGAGAGTTTCATTTGTACCGGCGCCATTTTGGGTGAGGTCAGGAAGGTCCAAGTATAGTCAAAATGTCTCCACCAACTCGTGGTTGGACCGGGACCTCTTTCGGCAGTCCAAAAGTTTTCGTTGAAGGGTAGCAGAGGGGACTGGCGACATGAACCATCAGTCAAAGAGGGCTGGGAGGCAAAAATCTCTCCTACCGGGTCATACTGGTGTCCCACCGGAACTGATCAAGTTGGTAGTCTTGCAGGATTTTGGTCATTTCAAGACTGAGGCCGGCGCCGGCATGAGCGCGCCAACGTCCCGCGGCTACGTCGTGGTCGTTCCGTGGGTGATCATGGCAGTCATTCCCCATCGGGGGTGTCTGCGGGGGTCGGGGGCCCCCGTGGCTCTTATAGAATCTTCAAAGTTGAGGAGAACGTTTCTGGACGCAGGACTCATTTTCTAGCTGAACTCAGAAGCGTCGTTGCACCGTAACAGTGGACGAGACCCCCGCTGGGTGAGCGGAGCATCATTGCCTCGCAATAGTGGACGACACCTTTTGTTGGGTGAGTGGAGCGTTGGGGGTGCAGCTGAGGGGCCCCCACCTGGGGGGGTGGGAGAGGCTCGTTCGCGCCGCCTCTCCCTCCCAGCGCACCCCACGCCGACACCTGGCGTTGATATCCGTGATGTCCGGACCAGGCGATAAGAGGAGGGGGGTCGGAGGCAGAGGCAAGACATCCCCCCCGTGGCCTGAAGGGCACCGCTTCAGGACCGAACGGGGAGCTCATACCAAGCCGGGGCCAGACCAGGAGATACGAGGGGAGGGGGGGGTCGGTGGCATGTGCAAGACAACCCCCCCGTTGTCGTAGCCATTATTAAAAAAGAAGAAGAATCCCGTCGGCCTCGGCTCCTCTCCTGGTCCACCTTATGCGACGACCTCCCCGGCCGACGGCTGCCAGCAGGACTTGCCCTACACGTGCCGAAGGCCTCGTCTTCCGGATGGGCGTAGCCGCAAACCTGTTGCACTTCCGTCAAGCGGTTTAGGGAGGCACCGCATCACATTGTTTTCCAATGCAGTCAGGTCCACAAACGGCCCCCACTTACTTTGAGAATAGTGAAGCTGCAGCAGGTGCAAATAAGCTTCAGATAGTGTTATAAGCGCTGCTCAGAACTCTGAACTTTGGCACCCAACATCCAGGACTTATGCCATTTGTGCATGGCAGTGACATCGAAGCAACTCAGGGACCAAAACCATGAACGTACACTCACGTATGAAAATCTTACTATTGATGCTTGACTGAGGCCAAGGAGATCAGAGTGCATGAGTCTCATGCTCGATCGATTGAGCTAGCCGGATCGGGCAACAAAAAGTATAAAAAAGTTATGTAAATAGTTATTTAATAAAATGTTTTACCCTGTTACTTTGCTGGTGTGTTGTATATATTTATAATATTTGCATAGGGTTTGTCGTTATTTTGGGTGGGGTGGGCGGCGGAGCCGAGCTGTCTTGCAGCCATCATGGTGTGGAGCTCAGTTCATCTTACTAGTTTCGTATTTCTCATAAGGGGTTGTTCTTAATGTTTCTATTTTAGCGAGGTCAAAAAGAGATCCCATTAGTGGCCTACTGATTTTGCTCGATTCCTTTTGTTTTTTTAAACAATTTTTCACTATCTGCAAAGACTAAACAGAGTATTGCGACTCTGTGCTTGTTTGTAAATAGAGAATTAACCAAATAGAACCAATTCTAAAATAGTAAATGCTTGGATAACAATCAATCAAATGGAGAGAGAAGCAGGCACAACGGATTACAACGAGGGCAAAGGCCTGCGTTAACTACCCTTCACTATCTGCAAAGAGAGAGTACTCCTAAGAGAAAAGAGGAGGGGGGGGCAGCGTTTCAAAGCACATCAGTGTGCATAAATACAAAAATATTTTTACCTACCACGTATTTGACATTTTACAGCTTTTCATATTTGCTATTAAAAAACCATTGAAATTCACTGAAAAAAACATAGGTTATAGACCATATATAGTTAGGAATTAGCATTTACAAAACCTTAATTTACTCGCACAAAACCATTGAAATTCGCATATATAGTTAGTTGCGCTAACTATATATCGCGCACCCGCAATCCACTGCTGATGATGTCACATATTACATCATTCATGACATGGTCAGTGACATCAGTGATGACATCACTGATGACAACATCCAGTGACTGTATGTTTCTGTAAAGTTAAAATATGTCTTACATATTGAAGAATGAGTGGATGTATAAGTGTCTGGATGAAGGATTTAGTAGGGGTATACACCTGTTACAACGCATTTGTTACAACGCACTACCATTACAACGCGACTTTTACAACGCATACCATTACAACGCATTGCGCTGGGGGGCGCTCTAGGATAGGGAATAAGTATAATTTACTATCCAACACCTTCCCTAGGGTCCACGGGGACTGGAGTTAGAATAGTAAATTATACTTACCACTATCCAGCACCTCATAGCGCTATGCGTTGTAATGGTATGCGTTGTAATGGTCGCGTTGTAATGGTAGGTAGTTGTAACGGTATGCGTTGTAACATGGTACATCCTTTAGTAGGTGCATGACTGACTGTATGAGAGAGTGATTAAATGTGTCTCACTGAGAGCATGGGTTAGTGACTAAACTGTCTTAATTTCTGCATCATTATATCTGTTGTTCTGTAAATTGCTGCATGTGTTGATCAGTAGCTATATGAGTAACTATATGGGTTATTGATTGGTTGCCCAAGTATTTGTATGGGAGACTGAGTGTGTGTGTGTGTGGGTGGCTGGGAGGTGTGTGACTCTGTGCATAGATGTGTGAGCAGTTGATTCACTAGATGTATGGGTTCAAAAGTGCATGTAGAAACAGCTGTATGGGTGGTTGACTGTGTGCATGAGTGTATTGGTGAGTGAATGGATATCTCAGTGCTACATGTCAAAGTAAGTACATATGTAAAACACAGTACATGTGAAAGTTGACATATATAAATAACTGTGCATAAGAGCCAGTGAATGTGTGAGTGGCTGTATGGATCATTGTGAACTTGTATCAGTGATTGTATAAGAGAGTAAATATGTGTTAGAATATGTTTCAATAAGTAAGGTGTGTATAACTGTATAGTTGCGGAAATGGAGGTGTGATTGATTCAGTGCATGACTGACTAGGTGTGTGAGTAACTCCATGGATGAGTGATAGTCTGTGAGTGTCTGTTTACTCTGAATGTATCTAAGGTTATATTAGATTCTGAAGAGGTTGATCGTATTATCACATGATTGATGTCATCAGTGATGTCATCAGTGATGTCATTTGAGTTGTCAACAGTGATGTTATCAGTGATGTCATTTGAGATGTCATCAGTGATGTCATCAGTGATGTCACTGACCATGTCATGAATGATGTAATATGTGACATCATCAGCAGCGGATTGCGGGTGCGCGATATATAGTTAGCGCAACTAACTATATATGCGAATTTCAATGGTTTTGTGCGAGTAAATTAAGGTTTTGTAAATGCTAACTCCTAACTATATATGGTCTATAACCTATGGTTTTTTCAGTGTATATATATATATATATATATATATATATATATATATATATATATATATATATATATATATATATATATATATATATATATATATATATTCAATACAAATGCCCCAGCTTCTAAGAGGTCACACGCATTGCTCCTGCTCCATAAATGTTTGTTTAGCCAACGCGTTTCGCGGCATCCTCGCCGCTTCTTCATGGGCTGCGGCGACAAAGCACATTACCTCACCACTGATTGGTTGAATCTTTTATTTCATGCTCGCACTTGATTGGCGTACAGTTTTTAGTTTGAAGTGCATGCTGGACCTACGAGTCCATTCAGGGATCAGTTTATGCCTTGTTCTGGTTTCCGCAATGTTTTTAAACCTTTAAGTAAGGTAGAAGCTCTCCGGCTGGTTTCGTTGTTGCATGAGCAAAGTGCTATTTGTTTTGGAAAAGTTCCTCACAAGTTGCATCTCCCAACAGGCTCTCCTTTCGCCACCCGCTGGGGACGGTGCTCCTCTCCGCGGCAGGACGGCCGCGCAGTAAATTCAATACAAATGCCCCAGCTTCTAAGAGGTCACACGCATTGCTCTGCCCTCCGGCAATATTCAAAGCAACCCGCTTTCCTGCTCCATAAATGTTTGTTTAGCCAACGCGTTTCGCGGCATCCTCGCCGCTTCTTCATGGGCTGCGGCGGCAAAGCACATTACCTCACCACTGATTGGTTGAATCTTTTATTTCATGCTCGCACTTGATTGGCGTACAGTTTTTAGTTTGAAGTGCATGCTGGACCTACGAGTCCATTCAGGGATCAGTTTATGCCTTGTTCTGGTTTCCGCAATGTTTTTAAACCTTTAAGTAAGGTAGAAGCTCTCCGGCTGGTTTCGTTGTTGCATGAGCAAAGTGCTATTTGTTTTGGAAAAGTTCCTCACAAGTTGCATCTCCCAACAGGCTCTCCTTTCGCCACCCGCTGGGGACGGTGCTCCTCTCCGCGGCAGGACGGCCGCGCAGTAAATTCAATACAAATGCCCCAGCTTCTAAGAGGTCACACGCATTGCTCTGCCCTCCGGCAATATTCAAAGCAACCCGCTTTCCTGCTCCATAAATGTTTGTTTAGCCAACGCATTTCGCGGCATCCTCGCCGCTTCTTCATGGGCTGCGGCGACAAAGCACATTACCTCACCACTGATTGGTTGAATCTTTTATTTCATGCTCGCACTTGATTGGCGTACAGTTTTTAGTTTGAAGTGCATGCTGGACCTACGAGTCCATTCAGGGATCAGTTTATGCCTTGTTCTGGTTTCCGCAATGTATATTGGATATATATATATATATCCAAGAAAACAAAAAGTTTATCGTGCGCTCTCAGGCAAACAGGCACAGGAATCCAACGTGTAAGATAAGCAGTTTATTTACACTTACCTATATGTATTTGACATGAATTGTTTTTTCTTCGTATTTTATTACATATAGCACAAAATGGAATCGATAACATTTACCAGTGAGTTGACGTTAATTTACCATTCCAACATGTCTGCCATTTGCTTTACTTTCAGTCCTTTGTTTATGTCGATAGGAAATTGACAACGTTGAACTTTATTTAAATGCCGGAGTCACTGGTGTTGGTTTACACGTGAACAAGGCTGTTTAGCTGAAACGCGTTGTGTAAATAAACTGCTTATCTTACAAAAAAAAAAAAAAGTGTAAATAAACTGCTTATCTTACACTTTGGATTCCTGTGCCTGTTTGCCTGAGAGCGCACGATAAACTTTTTGTTTTCTTGGATGTTGTAATGCACCGGACTGCTTCGCCGGCATCTGCGCCAACTTTCTTGGGTCCCAGCACTCCGGAAGAAGCGCTGTCTACCTGTGTATATATATATATATATATATATTTATATTTTTTAATATGTTTATAACGTTTTGTAATTTATTAAAGTAGTTTTTTAATATTATTAGGTAAATATGTATATTATATTTTATATATGTGTGTTCAAACTATTATTACATTATATGTATTACTTATAATTGTTTACATTTTCTAATAATACAGTTTTTTAATTATATATATTATTTAATGTATATTACATTATTTTTAATACATTAAAAAAATTATATTTTTAACAACAATATTTTTAACAATATTTTTCTTAGATATTTTTGTACATAGCATTATGAAGATGGGAGGTCGATATTTTTGACAACGATATTTCTGTCATGATATTTTGGTAGGTCGACATTTCTGCACTAGATATTCTGTCAGCGATCCATCTGGTATACCTTAGATGAGAGTGTGCTCATTATGCAGGTTTACCTGCCAGCCGAGGAGGCCACTCAGCTCCACTTTTGGAAGTAATCACATTTGCAGAGGGCATTGTAGCCCCACCTCAGCATCAAATGTCAGTGACTGAAAACCACAGGTATATCCCAGTCGCTTGCCAGGGGGCGAAAGTTTGTCTCCATTTTTGGCAGTCACATTAACAGAAGAATACGAAGAGAGACCACACAATGTGGCGTGTCATAACAGTGAATGGTTTAAATCCCGAGTTGATATGATATGATATGATATGATGATGATATGATAATGGGTTTTTATAGAGCGCTCGTTCACCAACGGTTTCTTGGCGCTAGGCAGGGGGGTGCGTGAACAGGCAGAGCGGGTAGGTTATTGGTCGTAGGCCTGGGAGAACAGCCATGTTTTGAGAACTTTCCTGAACATGGAATAAGACTCGAAATGACGTTGTTCGGGCGGTAGTTTGTTCCAGAACTGGGGTGCCAGGAACGTAAATCGAAGTCCACCATGTTTCTTACGTTTAAAGGAATGGGGAGTCAGGAGATTGGAGCTAGCAGAGCAAAGGGCGCGGCGGGGGATATAGCGCTGAATTCTGTTGGCTATGAAGACTGGCCCATGGGATGACAGAGCTCTGTGGATCAGACAGCCTAGTTTGAAAAGGCAGCGTTGGGCAACTGGGAGCCAGTGAAGACATTTCAGCAGGGGTTTTACGTGGTGCGACCTAGGGTGGCCATATACGAGTCTGGTCGCTTGGTTCTGCACCAGTTGCAGCCGTTGTAACTGGTAGGCGGGGATTCCAGCATATGAGGAGTTGGAATAAACGATTTGTGAGATGACTAAGGCCAAGATGACCTGAACAAGGGCCTCAAAGGAAAGAAATCTACTAATTTTCCGGATCCGGTGTAAGTGGAAAAAGCAAGAGGAGACTACCGAGTTGACCTGAGTCTTTAGGGTGAGATCACTGCTAATTTTGACACCGAGTCGTTTGACCGCACTAACAGGGGTGGGTGACCAGAAGCTATGGTTCCAGTGGTTGAATGAGGGCCTAGTGAGTACCAGCTCCGTCTTGTCTGGATTTAATTTTAGTTGGCTTAGGTTCATCCAATTTCTGATGAACATCATGGTAGACTGAAAAGTTTCCATTGCAGATGGGGAGGCGTCAATGGTAAAGACAAGCTGGATGTCGTTGACGTAGTTGAAGATAGCTATGTCTCTCCTCCATAGATCTGAGATCAGAGGCAGGATGTGTAGCTTGAATAGAAGCGGGAGAGAGAAGAACCCTGGGGGTCCCCACAAATGAGTTTTTTTTCTCAGAAGTGAAGTCGGATAGGCGGACAGCTTGATGGCGGTTGCTGAGGAAAGAGGTGATCCATTTTAGGGGGATGCCCTGGATGCCAGCGCCCTCGACTCGTTCAACCAATAGGCTGTGGTCGACAGTGTTGAAGGCCGCTGATAAATCCAGGAGGACAAGAGCCTGCGACATAAGCTTCCAGGATTTTCCCCAAGAAGGGTAAAAGCAAGATGGGTTGGAAATTGCTGGTATGACAGGGTCGGCCCCTGCTTTTTTCAGGATGGTTCTGAGTTCGGCTGTTTTAAAACAGTTAGGAACAATACCTGTGGACAGGGAGTTGTTAAGGAGTGATAATGGGAGTTCGGGGAACTGGAGAAAAATCTCTCGGGCAACGTGGGGGGGCAGCTATCTGTGGGAGAACCAGAACAGACTTTTTTAAGGAGGGAAAAGAAAGTCTCTTGAGTGATAGGTGGGAAAAGGTCAAATGAGAGCGGGTTATGATATGTCAGGGCAGGCTCCGGGAGAGAGACGATCTTGGGGATGCTGGCTTTGATTTTGGAGATTTTATCGAAAAAATAAGTGTTGAGGGAGTCACAGAGCTGTTGTGAGGGGACTAGTTTGGTGGTGATACGGTCGATCTTGACAAGTTCGTCCACGATAGAGAAAATGTCTTTAGCTTTGTTGGTGGGGTTAAGGATTTTCAATGAGAAATAATCTGATTTGGCTTTTAGAATGGCAGCTTTATATTCGTTGAGAACCAGCATGAAGGAAGATTTTTTTGTAGGGCAATAGTTCAGTCTCCACTTGTGCTCCGATTGGCGCAGGGTCAATTGCATCTCTTTTAGGTTGTTGGTAAACCAGCGTTGTGCGTCATGTGGTCTTCTGCAATTTACCTTCCTAAGAGGGGCCAAACTCTCTCTGGCTTTAGCCAGCCAGGCATTAATGTTATCTGCCTGGACAAGGGGAGATGATTGGGTGCCATTGGGCGGGGAGCTGGGGGGTTTAGAGGTGGCTAAAAGGGAGCAGAGCTCAAAGATGTCAATCCGGCGCCAGTTCCTTGCCAGGCCGGTCCCTGGGAGGGGAGTTTTGATTGGGGGGGTCGGGATGGAAAAAGAAATGAAATGATGGTCCGACCAGGTACAGGGAGTGACCTGTATGTCTAGGATCTCCAAGTTGGAAGACTAAACTTGGTCCAGTATATGCCCTTTGGTGTGGGTGGCAACCCTGATGTGCTGTGTAAGATTCATCCCGGCCAGTAGTTCCGTAAAATCCACTAAAGAGGAGCTCTCACGTGCATCTCATGGCCAGTAGTTGAAGTCGCCAATAATTAGCAACCTAGCATGATTTATGGCAAGTTCTGCGATAGTGTTGCCAAAAACTTGCGGGAAGGTAGGCATGTGGCTGGGAGGTCTGTAGACTAATGCACACACCAACGGGTAGGCAGGTGAGTCAAGTTTACAGAAAAGGCAGTCTACCAAAGGGATCTGAGAGGTAGAAAGGGAGGTACATTTGTGGGTTTGAGAGATTATGGCCGCCACCCCACCACCTGCCTTAGACTCTAAGAAGGACTCAAATAACGTGCACCTGTCTGCACTGAAAGGAAGGAGGGGCATGAATCAGACTAGCACAGATGCTCTCTTATCCCAGAAACAAACACGACCAGTGAGAGATTGTCATCTCCTGCTCTGCCTGTGAGAATGGAACAGACCAGGACAGAAGGCAGACTAAGATTGGGAGTACTGCAATAACTTCATCTGAGTACCTCCTGCCTGCAGGGCTCTGATACGGAGCTCCCGGAACACCAAGGAGGAACTTGGTGTTCACTGGCATAAGAGGAGCCGGACCCTGCTCAGCTGCTGCTCAGCAGGTGTTTTTGGGATAGAGTCCCTACCCCATGGACCTCTGGGGGCTGGCGGTGTGGTCTGGTGACCATGGAGGGCAACTATTGTCAGGTAGTCTAGATGGGCGAGGTCAAGAATGTTAAAGGAGAGTGTAGTTAGGACTGACCACTCCTTTGTTCCTAGATACTAGGCATGCCAGTCAGTAGGGAAATCGCAATCTTTTGGCAGATGTGCGCAGGGCCTTGCAGGTAAAGGTGGATCTAGTGCTGGCAAGAGTACACTGTAGGCACTACTTGCCTTAGAGAAGGTGAGGAGGGCCAATCATATTAAGACTGGAGGCGTTTGTCTGGGGGGTAGCAACTGCTATTTTGGCCTCCTCCCCTCCCAAAAACTAAATTGAAGGCAGTAGATGTAGAGCTGGGTGCGATTGAAGGAGCAGATGAGGTGCCCCCAGTGGCCCGGCCCTTGCAAGAATTAGAGGTCACATGGGCAGCCTTGAGGGAAAACACATTAAGAAGGCCCCTAAGATGAGTGCTGGGGAGGATGACAAGCCCGCCACATGCTCATGAGAACAGTCCACCAGATTCAAGCTACCCTGGCTGATGAAGGGTGACATACCACAAAACTGGTTCCAGAATGCATGTTTCTGGTCCAGGGAGGACCTGGCCTGACAGTTCGGTTGGACTGTTCCCATCAATAGTAGGGCCAAGACTGTGACTTAATGGATAGGGCAGCCAACTTTGAAGGTATTCCCAGTGCCCAAAAAAAATAAATGTGTTCATCTGTTATGCAACTGGTGCTCATGTAAAGCGACGTGATACCTTTGGGTCGAGTTTGAGCTATATAAAAGTGTTAAAATAATAATAATAATATGGATGGGTCCAAACTGGGGTTGGCATAGTGAGCAAAAGAAGGATGGATTAAACCCAGATCTCTTGACTGGGGATAAGTGGTAGAAAAGTTTCAGCACTCCATCCATCATCTTGTTGTGTTAATTCTTATTCACAGTGGCAGTGATTCCCTGGGCTAGCACCGCAGACAGGTGAGAGGAAGACATCGATGCTCGGGCACCTGTAGAATGTCAAAAAAATTGAATTAATCAGAAGATCTTTGTCAGACTCCATAGGACAGGCATATAGCGTGTGTCCAGAGGTTTCAGCATTGGGGTCCATTTATCAGTCACAGGAACGGAGCATTATTTCCTTCCACTGAGGAGCGCATTTGGTGTATTGTTGTAGGTGTCTGTATGCAAAACAGTTGCGGGGAGGGCAGAAAAACATGGTTAGTTTTTTCTGGATGTGTTTTTAGACAGTTGTTCAAATTCTTTCATGAAAAGTTGATTCTCTTGAGACCCATGTTGATATGTGCGGGGAAGGGAGGAGGTGGGTGCAACTTGGACGGCAAGAGGAAGTTAATAAGTTTAGAGTATACACAGTGATGTTTGGAAATGTGAAGCGCAAAGTTAGGATATTTTGACATGCTAAGGGTTCTTTCGCGGGAGAGGCTGGTTAGGATGTTAGTGCAGTTGGGTTGTCATTTAGTTTGTAAGTCAATGTTTTTTTCTGCTGAAATTTGCACTTGATTCAATAAAATGGCCAGTTTCACGCTCAAATTTTGACTTATGGTTTTTAGCTGCGCCGTCCCACTGATGACTGAAGGGAGGCAAGGTGTGTCTGGCCACGAGCAGAGCCAGGGTGTGAGGTTCTGTAAATTGCGAATTCATTCGTGCTTAGCCTCCATTTTGTGATTGCCGCCATTTTATGTTGCCCTCACTCAGGCAGCTCGGCGAACGCGATATTTTTGTCGTCTCTGCCTTTGCGTGTCAGGTGGCATCTTTGCTTATGTTTACTAACGAGTGTCAGGGTCTGGCCGAGTACACTAATTCCTGTCTGAGCTGATTAATCCCCGTCTGGACTACATGTTAGTTCACACCATTGTTTCCTTTTAGTTATCTTATCTGCTGTCCTTCGCTATACGTCTCATGCATTCTCCTGTTTCACGACTGTCCTTCTACAACACGCAGCTGTATTTTCTCTACTTGTAAATCGAATTGTGTGGATTCATTTGTGATTTACTAAAGAGGTCGAGTGACAAACAGAACCGGGAACTTGAGTTGCTTTGGTCTTAAAACATTGTCTATAACGTTTGCCTATAGCTCATGCTCTTGTGTGATTGCATTTTGCATTATATTGTATCGTATATAAACCTGTGCGCCACGGAGTTAAGTGGCAGTCTCTTTTGAACCTCGTTGTATTGACGACTTCTAAGACCACTGCACTAGCTGCAGCCAATAAATATCATCTTCTACGCCAAACGAAGAGTCTTTGTCTCTGTTTTGACAAGGCAGGTGAATCCCGGGGATTTTAGGCGTACCCTGCCCCGCCGGGCCTTAAGGCTGCAGTTCTTCAACTGGCGCCCAACGTAGGGCGACTTCAGCGGTAGCAGTTGAGCCTGAGGGTCGTGAGGAGCCCCGCAAGAAAATCCCGGAGGAAGCGCACCACATGATCGACCCCTCTATGTCGGAAGTGGACCGAAGGTCTTTGACAGCGCGGCTACTCCTCTCCGACGGCTGCTGACGACTGCTGCCCTGACTGTCGCCCTGACTTGGACCCTTCTGATGACGTTTTGGTAAAGCAAGATGATAGACGGACCTTCGCTGGTGTAGAACGATCCTTAGTTAAGTATTTGGTGGGTCGCTCCCACAGACCGTTGTTTTGTTTTATTTTTGTTTTTTTATTCAGGTATTGCAATAGCTGAAGCCAAGGGGTAAGTACAATTGTACTGTTTTGCTGATCTATACCCCTTGTTGTTTGTGATCAGTCTAGAGAAGTGACGATGCCTGGGCTGAGTAAGTTTAAAAGATTTTGTTGTTTGGGTTGTACAAGGGATTCCCAGTTGGAAGAGTCATGTCCGGTGGAGAAGTGTGGCTCACCGATTAGAGTGGCAGACCCTGAGGCAGAGGTCTGGCCCGGGACCAGGGTTCAATTCCCGACACGGCAGGGTCTTGAGCTCAATGTCCACGGACTCAATAATTCTCGCCTAGGTGCCTACTCTAATCATGGGTCCCACTCTGCAACTCTGGGCAATAGCTTGCTTAATCTCCACAAGGGCCCCGAAAGCGCTAGGATGCCTGGCCTCACCTTGGAGGTGGCCAGTAAGGGGCATCTCACAGGGAAAGCCAGGAAGGGTTCCACAGCGGTATACAGTGCCAAGATACCTTCTAGGTGATAGTGCGCTTTACAAGTATACACACATTAACACATTTACATCTCTCCAGTTGGAACTCCCAATTATGAGCTCTATTCGAAACACGGCATTGGTCCCATTACCTTTAACGAGACATGGGTCCGATAAACGAAAAATAGTGGAGTTTTGAGATGGCCCCAGAATGGTAGCTTTGACCCCGCTATACTGGATAATTTGGAATCAATTCTGTTTAGAAGAAAAGCCCGGCCGGCTATGTTGGACTCCTTTCGCCTTTGGCGTAAAGAAGCCAAAGAGAAAGAAATTAAACAAGCGAAAAGGATAAAAAAGCACAAGACATTTTGATTTTACAGGCTGCCCAACAGTTTAAAGACAACGAAGCAGATGGTGAGAAGGAGGTATTAGAGAGACAACATCGTATGGCGATAGATAGATGCTATCCGATGTTGCCTACTTCCTCTTCAGATAAAAATAAGGAATTAGAAGAAGACTCCTTAATGTCTTGTTTACTGAATTCACCTCCGCCCTATGTCCCGAATTCTAATGCACCTCCGTTACCCCCTCCCGTTGTCTAACAAGTGGTTGCTCAAGTACTGATTGTCCAACAACCGGCTCAGTCTCCTAGTGCTCCTTTGCCTGCTTCTGCTTCATCCTCACAGTCTGTAATTCAGCCCACACCTTCTCCCGCTCCTACTCTTCAGTCTGCTACGTTTCAGTCTCCGTTGATTTCTACACCTAAAATACTTCCTATCCTCACAAGGGATTCTCCTACTTCACAGAGGAGGATAGCAGATGCTGTTTCAAGTTTCTTTTCTCCTTTTGTAAGGTCTTTAAATCTGTCCCCAGCTTTTTCTAAACGACAATCTCGGTGTCAACTTCCCCTTACGGAGGAGAAAGTAGTTTTGGGTTCTCTCGCTCGTAAATGGATTGAGCATGGACTAGAATATAGTAGCGAAGATATCATGAGTTACTTCTATCAATGGGGAGAGCCTACGCAGAGATATGTTTTCAATGTTATGTGTCAAACCCTTATTAGAGGTTGGGAAGATATGGAGTCAGATAAAGTTCCTTCAGAACTACTGAAATTGCAAGCTGATTTTGATAAAGGTTTTATTGTAGGACATCGAGTTGAAGAGGCAGTGAATAGACTCATTGCTTTTCGAACGATGTTTTTGTCCCTGTCCTTTTCCGAGGCTGATTTCACTAATAAACAAGGTAGTAAGAATTATCCAATGCGTGAAGTTCCTCCTGTATAGAGAGAAAAGGTACTTGGTCCACCTCTTATCCCTGCTCATTTCCAGCGTATATGGGTCCACGAACCCTGGAAAAGGTCTGAAGTGTTGGCACTTAAGCAAACTCTTCCAGACCCCGTAAAAATCCTGCTGGATATTACAAAGAATTGTCCCAAAGAGTTGACGCCTGTATTATGAATTTGGCCGACATTGATATGCTATTTGGAAATGTTGTTCTGCAAGGTATATGGGCACGGATTCGTAGGGGAAAATCATGTGGCTGAATTAGGCGGTGATTGGGCTGCTATTAGAGCTGCGGATGCGAATCAGGTGGGTGGTGTGAAACCCGAGGATTTAATTACGGCTCTTCCAGGTAGAATAATTGAATTGATGAAGGCAATGATGCCTGCGGTGCGAGTAAATTGGGATAAGCTGGCCGCATGTAAGCAGAAGCAAGATGAAAGCGTCTCGGATTTCTTCCCTCTCTTTGAAGAGACGTTTATTGACCACAGTGGTCAGCGATTGTTTGTGGACAAGTTCGTATATAATTTACTTCCCGAGTTATCAAACAAATTAAAGAGTTCCGAAAGTGCATGGGCTGTCTCTTCTCCTGCTAAAATATTGGCTACTGCACAATATTACGAGAATAGGGATAAGGAGGAGAAGGATAAACAAGAAAAGAAAAACAAAGATTTGAAAACTAAGGTTCTTTTACAGCAGGCGTATCCGCCTCACTCGAATCAGCACCAGCAATATTCACAGTTTCAGCAACCTCCACAGTTTCAGAGATTGTTGCAGAACCCCGAGTATTTTATGCCGCGACCCTCGTTAGATCCTAATCAGTGTGCATATTGTAGGGAAGAGGGACATTTCAAGAATAGTTGCCCGGTTTTATTACAGCCTAATAATGGGATGTCCGCTCCCCGAGGTCGTGGTAATTTTCAGACAGGATCTAGAGGTAGAGGGCGAGGTGCGTCCTCTCAGGAGCAGCGCTCTTTTCCTTCATCTACTTCGAATTTCTTTGACCAACAGACAGTTCCGTCCACACAATATTACAATGATGATTATCATGTTGAAGATAGGGCTGACGATTTTCAGATTGAATAGGACAGCCATGGACAAAGTAAGGGAGTTGTGTTGATTCCAGTAGATCAAAATGGGCCATATGTCATTGTCAATACTATGGGTGTTTCAGAACCGTTCCTTTTGGATACTGGTGCGATGAGAAGTTCTATCATTCATTCTAAACTCCCTGGGGCACCTTTGTCTGGCTTAATGAATACCTCTGTGGGATTTTTTGGTGCTCCTGTCCGTAATCCGGTTTCTTGCCATTTGCCTGTCTCGATTGGTCCCTATGATTTGGAATCTCCACTTATCCTGACAACTGGTTGTGGTGAGAATTTGCTGGGTTTTGATCTATTAAAAAGGCTTCATGCAACATTGTATTGTTCCCCTTCTGGTGAACATCTTACGTTGGGAAAAAGACTGATGTCCCCCATGTATTTGTCCTGGGACCAGTTTCCATCCGAGTTGCTTTCTCTCCCAGAAAGTCTTTGGGCCACGGGCCCGAATGACGTGGGTCGTCTTGCGATCCAACCGTATGTTGTCACAGTTAAAGATAATGTTAGAATGCCACGCATTCCCCAATATCGCATTTCTAGTGATGGAGAGAGAGTACTATTGGCTACTGTTGATGATTTCATTCAGAAAGGTGTGGTCGAAGAAACTAGAGGCATTGTCTGTAACGGCCCTGTTCTTCCAATCCTTAAAAGGATGGATCCTTCACAGCCTCCTGTCTATCGATTTGTTATTGACCTGAGGGAAGTCAATAAAATAGTGGTACCACAGTTCCCTGTTGTTCCAGACATTACAGCTTTATTGACAATGATTCCTTTTTCGGCAGCTTGGTTCTCAGTGATAGACCTCAAGAACGCATTCTTTAGTATTCCTATTGCTGAAGAAAGTAGGGATATTTTTGGTTTCTCTCTGGGTGGCAGAAGTTTCGATTTAAAAGAGCTCCTCAAGGCTATTGGGAAAGTCCCTCTATCTATAGCAAAGCTCTTAAATGTCAACTTGATACTTTTTCTTTGCCTTCAGGCGCTACACTTGTTCAGTATGTGGATGATTTACTGGTGGCTGCTGATACAGAAGATGTGTTTAGGAGTGTGACTGTTGCGTTGTTGCATCATTTGGCTACTTTGAATCATAAAGTATCGCCCTCCAAGTTGCAGTATGTCCGACAAGAAGTGACCTATTTAGGTCATCTCTTGTCGAAGGAGGGAAGGCGATTAACTCCAGAACGCATTCATGCTATTTCACAGATGTCTGTACCTACTACACAGAGAGAAGTGCGTGCCCTTTTGGGTATCACTTCCTACTGTAGACAATGGATTCCCAATTTTTCACTTCTGGCGAAACCATTGGTGGCACTAACGTTGAAAGATACGCCCCATCCGCTCCCTTGGACGGATGAATGTCAGAAAAGTTTTGTTGACTTACGTACTGCCATGTGCTCTGCTCCAGTGTTGGGTACCCCAGATTATAGCAAGTCCTTTACATTGTACGTGCACGAGAGAGAAGGTTGCGCGTTGTCGGTTTTGACACAGCAATTTGGAGATAAGCAGAGGCCATGTGTCTATTTCTCCGCTACATTAGACCCAGTAGCTAAAGCTTTGCCCAGTTGTCTTAGAGCTACGGCAGCTGCCGCAATTTCCATTAGACAATCTGCCGGATTAGTGTTGGATAACAAACTTATTGTTATGGTTCCACATGCAGTGGATACTTTGTTGAATAGAACCAAGACGCAGCACCTCCAGAGTGCTCGTTTGTCTGGTTACGAGCTGACACTTTTAGCGAGCCATGTACATATCAAAGATGTAACACGTTAAATCCAGCTACATTGTTGCCGCTCCCAGATGAGAAAGACGATCAGGAAAAGCATGATTGTTTTCTACGAACAGAAGAATAAACGAAGGGTGGGATTGATTTAAAGGACACTCCGCTCAAGGACCCGTATGGGATCCTATGGGTGGACGGTTCTTGTTTTAAGCTTCCAAATGGAGAAACTACTTCTGCCTATGCTGTTACCACCCTATGCACAATTGTTGAGACGGCACGTATTGGACATAATTCAGCCCAAGCAGCTGAGTTAATAGCCTTGACTAGAGCGTGTGTGCTATCAAAGGGAAAGAGAGTGAATGTGTACACAGATAGTCAGTACGCGTTCGGTGTTGCACATAGTTTTGGAAAGTTGTGGAGAGAGAGAGGATTCTTTACCTCCCACGGGACAAAGATTCAGCATGGTCAGTTAGTGACTGATCTTCTTGAGTCACTTACCTTACCTACACAAATAGCGATCATAAAGTGCAGCGCACACAAGAAAGTTACAGATGATGTGGGTCGTGGAAATGCGTTTGCAGAAAGCTACAGCTAGAAACACCACTAGTCGAATGTACATGGCAGGTCCTGAAAATCGGGTGAGGGAAATTAGAATGTGTGAAGACACGATTGAGAGTGTGAAAACTATTCAGGGAGAGGCTACTGAGAAGGAATTGAGTACGTGGAAAGAAAGTACGGAAATGTTAGATTCGATGGGTTGTTGGACAGAGTTGTCGGAACATCAGCGATGGTTGTTACAGGCCGCTTATGTGTTACCGGTCGTGACTATGGCTCATGGTCCAGCTCACATTTGTGCAAAAGGCATATGCAAGCTCTTGGCTCCGGTATGGCAGAATGAAGGAATTCCGAAATGTGCAGAAAATGTGGTTAAGCATTGTATTGTTTGTCTAATGCATAACCCAGGAAAAGGTACCCCAACTCTGGCAGGTCATTTTGCTCCCCCGTCATACCCTTTTGAAGTGTTGCAGATTGATTATATTCACATGGATCGCTGCAACAACCTCAAGTATGTTCTGGTGGTGGTATGTGCCTTTTCCCGTTGGATAGAGGCCTACCCCTTGAAAGATAACACTGCTCTGTCAACTGCTAAAGTATTGATTAAGGAATTCTTTCCCAGATTTGGTTTGCCGCGCATTGTCTGGAGTGACAATGGAAGTGAATTTGTGGGCCAGATTATGCAGAAAGTATGTTCTGGTCTTGGTATTAGACAGTAGTTCCACGCGGCAAACCATCCACAGTCAGCGGGTTTGGTTGAGTGTTACAATGGTACACTCAAGCTTAAGCTGGCCAAGATTCAAGCCAGTACAGGTCTTGCTTGGCCTGATGCGTTGCCCCTAGCTCTTTTGTCAACCAGAACTACTGTGCACTCTCGTATGGGACTTAGCCCATATGAAGTGGTATTCGGACGCCCAGCTAATGTTTGGGGCATTCCCCGCCCCAAAAGATACTCAGACATACCATATCCTCTGTTAATTTATTATTTGCATGATCTGACTACTAAATTAAGTGTTATTCGCTAACAGGTGCAAAGTGCTTTGCCGGAGGCATCCACAGACCAAGGACACGCCATCTTGCCCGGTGACTGGGTCTGTGTGTAGAACTTTCAACGGACTAAGAATTTGGAGCCTCGCTGGTCTACGCCTACGCAAGTTTTGCTCGTTACAACCACGGCAGTGAAAGTGGTCGGCAAGCGCAACTGGGTACATGGAGTGCACTGAAAAAAGGTGCCACTGCCATTACCCTTCGACCAGTGGATTCGTAGTGGTGTAAGGGAATCGGGCACTGCAGCGGTTCCTTGTTTTGTTCCTTTTAGTGATGCTCAAATTTATGGGACTCAGTCTGAAAAAGCAGATGATGATATTCTTCAAGCCGCTGTGCCTGTGCATCGTCGAATAGACACTACCAATCCAGAAACATTGTCCAAGGATCAGACCGTGCCGAGCAAAACACGTTACGACTTAAGACCAAGAGCCAACGAAAAGAACTGAATATTTTTCTTGAGCACTTCTTTTTATTATCTAAAAACATTTCTTTTTGGGTCCTTTTTGCCTTTTTTGGTGTGATATTAGTATTAGATGTGCCATCTGTCTCTGTCGCAGGGTCACGGTAGGAGACTCAGACTGTAACCTGATTTTGTTCTGTTAGTAAGTGGCTAGTGCCTCAAGATATACAGAAGTGATTAGCTGAGTGATTAAGGAAGAGTGCCGTGAGCGACTTTTTTTTTAGATAAAGATGGATGGTACAACAATTGTAGGTAGGGAAAATAGGTAGCAGGAAATGAGATCAAAATATTGTAAATTATTGCGTAGTCGATTTGGCGTAACTTTGTGTGTTCCTATGTTTTTGTGTGTTTTATTAGCTTGCACAGGTTGGGTCATACATGTTTTGCAATCAGGAAATGTTACTAATTCTACAACTTATTTGCCTTCTCGTCTTTCTGTCTTTTCACACAAGATGCATACTCTACCCCCTCATGAACAGATAAGGAGAGCTGAGTATATGAATAATACGTTCATTCAGTTGTTGCACCAACATCAGTTGGCCATTAATATGACTGATTGTTGGGTGTGCGGACTCATGCCACATAATACACAAAAGGGAATGCCATATTTGGTTCTTCCTTTCTCATATGAAGGTTCAGCTTGGGCCTATTTGACAATGTTTTCAGCCGCATACCACAACAGACTTATTTATTTTTATTTTATTTCTTTCGATTTATATAGCGCTATATAACCCCGGGGTCTCTAAGCGCTTAGAAACTTAGAAACCCTGTGAGAACTTCTTGAAATGGACTAGATTTTAGTCACAGCTCCTTGATTAAAGGTATTAAAGTGGTAATGGCCAGGATTGTAGAGAAGAGTAAGATTCCATTAGATGAGAAGAGAGCTTATTATGGATGGCATGTTACCCACTATGTCTCTATTCTTGGTGACAAAACTAGAAAGGGTGAGTCTTCTCCAGTGTAGACTGTACCCCATCAAGGTAATTTTTGTCTCCAAGTCAATAGCAAGAAAGCTGACGTCAATCAGAAATGTTCGTACACGTATATTTTCTCGTCCCTTGATTTCCCTCTGTTAGTTCTGTCTCGAGGAACATATTTTGTCTGTAGCGACCGAGCTTATACTTGGCTACCAGTACCTTCCAACTTTTATGGAACCTGTTACATAGCTTTCCTCCTTCCCCCTACATATACGGCTCCGTCAGACCATCACAGAGTTAGACATAGCAGAGGTGTACTTGATGCCAAAGACACGGCAGAACAAGAGGGAGGAGATTTCCTTAAGGGATTCCTTCCCTTTTGGGGCCCAATGATCAACAGCAGACACATCAGGCAACTGGTTAGAGTGGTTGAGACCACAATTAATGTTACTGCAGGTGCGATAGGTAACATTACAGCAGAACTTCAGGCTGACCGTCTTATGACGTTACAAAATAGAATTGCGTTAGATGTGATCTTAGCAGACCGAGGAGGTGTCTGTAGATTGATCTAGTTGCTGCATTTATATTCCAGATGATGCTCCGGCAGTATACCAAGCCATTTCCAAATTGCACACGATCTCCGAGTCGATTCATCAGGAAGAAGGAGATTGGTCTTTTATGGGATGGTTTTGGGGAATAATGTCAACTTGGGGATGGAAGATCTTAACGTTCCTTGGAGCAATTTTGGCCATCATATTCTCCTGTTGCCTATGCGTCCAAAGTGGTCCTGCAGTCTGTGGCCTGTTGGCTACTTCATGTGTTCCACAATCCGCTGCTCAGAAGACAGAGAATATTAGAATGATGGTGCAGCAACAGCTTGAGGATCTTATGAACATCAGTGTTGATTCCGACTCAGATTAACATGAGTTGGTTTGTTTTTGCCTGAGTAATGGCAAAAGGACGGTCTGAGGTTCTGTAAATTGCAAATTGGTTCGTGCTCAGCCTCCATTTTGTGATCGCCGCCATTTTATGTTGCCCTCACTCAGGCAGCTCGGCGAACGCGATATTTTTGTCGTCTCTGCTTTTGCGTGTCAGGTGGCTTCTTTGCTTATGTTTACTAACGAGTGTCAGGGTCTGGCCGAGTACACTAATTCCGGTCAGAGCTGATTAATCCCCGTCCGGACTACATGTTGGTTCACACCATTGTTTCCTTTTAGTTATCTTATCGGCTGTCCTTCGCTACACGTCTCATGCATTCTCCTGTTTCACGACTGTCCTTCTACAACACGCAGCTGTGTTTTCTCTACTTGTAAATCGAATTGCGTGGATTTATTTTTGATTTACTTAAGGGGTCGAGTGACAAACAGAACCGGGAACTTGAGTTGCTTTGGTCTTAAAACATTGTCTATAACGTTTGCCTATAGCTCATGCTCTTGTTTGATTGCATTTTGCATTATATTGTATCGCATATAAACCTGTGTGCCACGCATTTAAGTGGCAGTCTCTTTTGAACCTCGTTGTATTGACTACTTCTAAGACCACCTTACTAGCTGCAGCTAATAAATACCATCTTCTATGCCAGACGAAGAGTCCGTGTCTCTGTTTTGACAAGGCAGGTGAATCCCGGGTATTTTAGGCATACCCTGCGCCGCCGGGCCTTAAGGCTGCGTTTCTCCAGGTGTCTGTCACCTATGAACCATGGATGACTCGTCCTCAAATTGTCACCCTTTCAAGGTTATCTCGTTTCAGCACTTCATTAAGGTACATTTTCAAACAAAAAACAAATGCATTCCTCGGCTGTGGCCCCGCGGTTAAGGTCACAAGCTGTTTCTGAACTGAAGGGCTAAAGTCTGGCTAATGGAATGTGCTTGTGCCTACTTAGTGACTCATACGATTGCCAAATAATTCAAGAATCTCTGTAAGGAATCAACTTGTATGATCTATCCAGAGATCGGACCATTTGTTGATCCTACTAAAATTTCTACTGAAGATAAAAGCACCACACTGCCTTGAGGTTCTCAGTCTCTAGCCTCAGCATATTAAGATTCAAATGTATATATAGTTGTCCGGTGTGAATTATTTAGCCAACTGTCCTGTAAATTTAATTACTACCTCAACCCATTTTCTCATACCACTACTTACTGTTTGAGGTGTTTTAGCTTAGGGGTGAGCGAAAATCTCCAAGTTTTACTCTGCGGAATTCTGCAGAATTACCTAAAATGCAAGATGCCGCAGAGTTCTGCGAACTGCAGAATTCTGATCCGCAGGTGTACACGCTTGTGTAAAATGAAGCTTAGGGCCTTAGGCGTGTGTAATAACTCAAGGCTAACTTATTCTAGCCATGAGTAAAGACTCGATCATTAAAGAAAATCCCAAAATTTTACCCAGAAAAGAGAATCAGCAAAAAAGTCCTCAAAAGAAATGTTTTGCCACTGTCAAACAGTTATCTAAACCTCCAAAAAAGGTGTATCAGGGCATTGATCAAACATTCTGCAATTCTTTGACTTTGTTCTATCAAGAGGTTAATTTCGTTTGTAATAATATTTCCTCTAATTCCATTCATTAATCATAACGGTCCCTAATCTAAGGGAAATGACTCTAAGATCCCTTTAACTGCCTTCTCTGAACATTCCCGGAAGGAAATCAGAACTATTCTTATGCGAACAAAGTCCAGATCCCCTTTGGAACCATGCCAACCAAAAATCACGCATCTAACAGCAGACACCATTTCAGGCTACTAATCAGAAAGGTTTTATCTAATGATTAAGTCAGGACAATTCCCAAGTGTCTGGAAGACAGCATTTATCCTTCCTTTGCTTAGAAAATCTAATTTAGATCCCACAGATCCAGGTAATTATCTGCCTTTATTCCAGATTGTCCCTTCCTGACAAAATAATCGAAAAAGCTATCAACTCTCAGTTGACAGCATTCTTTGAGAACCAGAGCCACCTAGACCCCTGCCAATTTGGTTTGTGGAGACTTCACCGCACAGAATTGGCTCTGATAAGTGTCTTGGAACAGATCAGACTCACGCTGGATGGGGTACAAAAGGGGGTGGTGATGGACGGAGCATCTGAATCAATCAAACTCTCACACCCAGTCAAAAGATCTGGGTTTAATCCATCACCATTTTTTAGCCCACTCTGCCACCCCGGTTCAGACATGGCTATATGCAAATCAGTCTGACCCTGTGCCTCATGGGAACAGTCCAGCCCGAACTGCCAAGCCATGTCTTCCCTGGACCGGAAACAAGCTTCCGAGGACCAGTTTCTGGCATTCCAGCCGTCTTCAGCCCGGCTTGCTTGAATCCAGTGGCAAAGTGAGCAAGGGACTCATGTCTGAGCATACCCTGCCACACTTATGGCGGCCAAAAGCGGTACAAAAGGGGGTGGTGATGGATGGAGCATCTGAATCAATCAAACACTCACACCCAGTCAAAAGATCTGGGTTTAATCCATCACCGTTCTTTAGCCCACTCTGCCACCCCAGTTCAGACATGGCTATATGCACATCAGTCTGACCCTGTGCCTCATGGGAACAGTCCAACCCGAACTGGCAAGCCATGTCTTCCCTGGACCGGAAACAAGCTTCCGAGGACCGGTTTCTGGCATTCCAGCCGTCTTCAGCCCGGCTTGCTTGAATCCAGTGGCAAAGTGAGCAAGCGACTCGCGTCTGAGCATACCCTGCCACACTTATGGCGGCCAAAAGTGGTACAAAAGGGGGTGGTGATGGACGGAGCATCTGAATCAATCAAACACTCACACTCAGTCAAAAGATCTTTGGAATAGCCTTCCATTACTTTTTAAAAAGGAAACGGACCTCCTCTACTTCAGGAAAATACTGAAAACATGGCTCTTCAAAATATAAGGAGTCCTCTCAGTCTCGGCTAGCCCCGTTAGCAAGCTGCACGAATAGACACCCTTGGGTAATTTCCACATTTTTATAAATCATTATGTTGTTTAATTTCAAGGCCACATGTATCCTACTCACAAAGGTTGTCAGACAAGCCTTGATGCCCTCTTTATGGATCTATTTTTGGAGCCTGTTATGTTTGGCTTGTGCTTTATACCCCCTTTGTGCGTACAACTTGCACCTTGCCGACAATGGAGACTTTAGAATGCAGGAGGGGATTCGATGTGGCAAGGCTTATGACACTAATGGCAGTTATCCCTAGACTGTCAAGTGGAGAGACTGCTCCTACCTGCGTTACCAATAAATCCTTGTTTCTCATTCCAACTACATTGTGTAGTCATTTATCCATAACAATTTTGAAATTAATCTTGGCCGGTGCTCGTCCCCGCACAGACAGTGGGAGAACAAGCAACGAAAGTACAAGAGGAATGTCTCAGCATGACACAGCGGTGATATGATTCAGGAGCGGAGAATCGTAACCCACGTGACTGCTGCTTTCCTTAGCAACTTTGGATTGTCGTTCAGTCGACGGAGCAGGACATATCCCAAGCAGTGTGATTGGAGGGGCTGACATTGCGTTATTCACTTGGCGAATCCCATTCATACAGGAAGTGGTTGTGTGCTGCAACTATGTCTGTATATGTGCATGTGGAGGCTGTGTGTTTACATGCTCAGCGCGGTTTGTAAGTGCCTCATCGGTGTCTCGTCAGCAACCGTCTCTGCTCTTTGAAGTATAGTAGTGGAAGGTTGGTTCCTTTTGTCCTGCAGTGCAAAGGTGATGTACACACCACATTTGTGGTCTTGGTCTCAGTAAGCACATTGATAGTGATGCATACACCTAGTAAGATGACTCTTTGTGTACGCTCAGCTACTGCGGTGATGTGCACACCTTAATTACACAACTGAAAATGTGTTGGCTCTAACGTGAATTGGTTTGGGGGATATTTATTCTTTATAGTTTATTGTTACTGAGTAACTTGGTCACATATTATAATGGCCAACTAAGGCTTTAACCCCCTCGTGCAATATCTTATTTATTTCCTCCTACCTCCTGGTTACTGTACTTTTCGCTTTATATACACTATTTCCCATTTCCATTTGTTATTTCCGTTTCCTTGTTCTTGTCAATACCTACTTCTCTTTGACCATGCAGGTGTCAGGGGACAGTCACACTGTGATATTACTCACCCGTGCCCTACAACATGTTTCTGTAATTTCTCCACCTTTCTTTTTGATGCAGCCTGGTACACCACCCATGCCTTGGGATGATTGGATTTTAATGTTCAATAATTACTTGGAAGCATTAGATGATGGGAAGTGTAGGCCTTGTCATAAGAAAGCCTTGGTATTGAGTGCTCTGGGTAAGGAAAGATCAGAGAGTGTTTAGGAATATGTCACCAGCTGCTGGACATAATGGCCAAAGTATTCAGGATGCATATATGGAAGCCATATGAAGAGTGGAGATTCATTGTGCCAAGGAGGAGAACTTGGTTATGACCAGGTACAAGTTTTACACTCAACATCAGAAAGTTGAGGAGAGTATTGATGAATTTGTGTCTAGACTTCAGGAGTTATCCACTAAATGTAGCTTTGGAGCAATAACAGATGAACTTATTAGAGACACACTTGTTGTACAGTGTTCCAACAAAAAAAACAGGAATGATTCTG
The DNA here is from genome assembly GCF_964263255.1 of Lissotriton vulgaris. Classification (NCBI taxonomy): domain Eukaryota; kingdom Metazoa; phylum Chordata; class Amphibia; order Caudata; family Salamandridae; genus Lissotriton; species Lissotriton vulgaris. Next base: position 97,232,254 of record NC_141695.1, read on the forward strand.
GGCATCTAAAAATCCCACCTTAACATAGGCTATAGGAATTGCTAAGGTTTTAGAAACTTATTAGAGACAAACATATTGTACAGTGTTCCAACAAAAAAAATCAGGAAAGATTCTGGGCAGCTAAAAAGCCCACCTTAACGGAGGCTATAGGAATTTCATAGGTTTTAGAACAATCCGACTTATGTATGAGGGAACTTGAGAAGAAAGAACAAAAAGTAGATGTTTAGGAAGTGGGAGTCATAAGTAAGTTAACTAAGACTACTCCCTCTTCTACCAAACAAATTGTTCCTAAAGGATAACATTTACTTCTTCTGCTCCTCTTAAGAGTTGCAACAGTTGTGTCAGTTTCAGTCACAGTTCTGTTTTTCTCAAAACAGGGAATGCAGAAGATGTGGTCGGTTTCAATATTTTGTAAAGATGTGTAGATAAACTTGTAGCTTGTGTCATTGAAGAGACAACACAACAGATTGAAACCTCTGATAGGATAATAAGCATAGACAGTGAAGATAATTTAGCAAACAATATACACAGACTGAACCGACCCAAAGCAACGTTTAAACTTAATGGTTGTGAGGTGTCACTTATGGTTGACACTGGTTCTAAATACATCATTGTCCCCAAATCTGTTTTTGCATTTTGTGGGGAGGAACAGTGTTAGAACCCAGACATTACACTGACAGGCTACCAAGGTGAGAGAATCAATATTTTAGGGTTCATGGAATCCAAAGTAGAGTTTGATGGAAGGTCTGTGCTTGGGAAAGTTTATGTGTCTGAAGATGGACCTGCTGTTTTAGGGTGGGTTCATCAATATAACATTCACATAATAATTGATCCAAGGGCACCCATGCAAGTAATAGTTGTATAGGAGGAACCCATTGACGATATTTTGAGCTCAGGGAAGCATGTTTTTGATGATAAGTTGGGCATGCTCAAAGGCTATGTACACAAGATTATACAAACAAAGGTGCAATTCCTGTGCAACATAATCTCAAGTGAGTTCCTGACATGCTGGCAGAGGGGATCATTGAGCCAGTGGAGGCCTCCAATTGGGTTTCATCAGTGGTTATAGCACGCAAATCCGATGGCCACTTGAGATTATGTGTGGACTTGAGGTCACTCAATCAGAATATCATAACTGACACCTATCCTCTTCCTAACATCAATGAGCTTGTTATGTTTCTGAAAGGTGGAAGAGTATTTTCAGAGTTGGACCTAAAGATTGCTTACCACTAGATCAAGCTCCACCCAGACTAAATGCCCCTCACCGCCTTTATAACCATAGAGGGAACAACTCAGTTTACTCACATGCCATTTGTCCTCCCTTCCATGGCGATCATGTTTCAACACATGATGCCCGACATTTTTCGAGCAATGGATCACTTTCTCTACTTCCATGACGACATACTAGTCTTTGGTGAGACAGTTCAGGAGCATAATGCTGTATTGAATCAAACCCTACAAAGAATTGTGCATGTGGGTATTACTTTGAGCAGGTAAAAATACGCTTTTCTCACCTAAAGTTTTGAATACTTGGATTATACTTTATCTGTGAATGGAGTCAAGCCTAAGCAGCGGATAGTCAAAGTGATTGAACAAGTGCTGAGACCTGTTGACAAGAATCAAATGAGATCTTTCATGGGTCTTATAGAATATTATGCTAAGTTCGTTCAGTGCTTTGCAGACAAAACAGAACAACTGAAAGCCTTGTTAAGAAAAGGTCGGAATTTCATCTAGGGGTTTGAACAACAAGAATGATTTTACACCATTAAGAAGGAAATTTGTTGTGCTGGTATCGTGGTTCATTTTGATATCAAGTTAAAGTCTATAATAACTGTTAATAATAGTGCAACAGGTTTGGGTGCCGTCCTTGCTCAAAAACATGGTTGTGCTTAGAAGACTGTGGCCTTTTCATCCCATCCAGTACTCTATCCAATACTGAAAGAAACTATTCAGTTATTTAAAGGGAGGACTTGGCTGCTGCTTGGGGTCTGGAGTGCAATCACACGTATATGTGGGGCAGATAATTTTAATTACGTTCAGACCATAAAACCCTAATCAAGATTTTATCACCAGGTGGAGCTGGGAAGGGAACTGCAAGATAAGATAGGTAGGCAGCCAGGCTGTAAGATTTTCGTTATGTCTTAGAGTACATCCTTGGTTGGCAAAATGTGCAGGCAGACCGTTTATGCAGATTAGCACTAGAAGTTATACATACTAATAAAACAGTTAGCTTTGATAAATACGATAAACCAGCAGCTTCAGTTGAGGATGTGGTGTATGAGTGTGCGGGTGCTTTTACTTCAGAAGAGTGGAGTGAAAAAAAGGCAAAAGACAACACCCTCATTGAATTGATTCATATGGTGACCTCTGGGAGAAGAAGAGAAGGTTGTGTAACCGTGCCGGTACAATCTTTTCTAAAAATATTAGATGAACTTTCCATTTGTGGGAGAAAAGAGTTAATGAGAGGTAACAGGTTTGTAGCTCCTTCATTTGTAAGCAGGAGAATCATAAAAATGGCACATGAAGGTCACCTTGGACAGGGTTTGATGCAATGTTGGGTCAATGATTGAAGCCATTTTTCCTGGTTTTTTGAATTATCGGGCTCTCCAACGTTTGAAAAGCAAACATCTAAGAGATGGTTTGAAATACTCAGAGGAGGTGATTCTTTCTCGCAAGGCCAGGGAAGAAATAGTTTGGTGGTTAAAAAATATTGAAACCTGGAATGGGAGAGCAATTTTTGGTTCTCTTCCAGATTTGGTGATATAATTGGATGCAAGTTTGTCCGGTTGGGGAGCGATTTGTGGTTCAATTTCTACTGGAAGTCTATGGACAGAGAAAGAAAAAAGTCTTCACATAGACTATTTAGAACTTGTAGCCAGCTTGTTTGCGATAACATTTTTACCAAGGAGTCTGCAAAGTGTTCGATTTGTTTGAGAATTGACAATGTGTCAGCAGTGAGATATGAGAACAGGCTAGGGGGTCTGAAATCGAAAGATTTAGACTATTTGGCTAAAGTATTTTGGGATTATTGTCTAAAACAGAATATTGTAGTTCAGGCGGAACATATTCCTGGCATGAACAATGTTGAGGCATATTGGTTTTCAAGGAATCACGGAGACTCGAGCAATTGGTCTCTGAACAGGGGAATTTTCCTGAGATTGATGGACCTTTGGGCTCTTTTTCAGGTAGATCTGTTTGCAGACAGAATGAATACCTAGTTAGTGACTTTATTACAGTTGGCACCTGGATCTGAAATCTGAAGGCGAAGATGATTTTCAGACAGGATTGGAGGAGTTGGAAATGATATGCCTTTCCACCTTTCTCAATGAGTACAAGAGTAGCTACAATGATTTTCAAATGGAAGGTTTCTCTGGCTCTAGTGACTCCACTATGGAAGGCTTAAGCGTGGGACCCTATGCTGTTATAAATGTTGGTAGATTACCCAGCTTTGTTACTGTTGTTCCCAGAAATGGTATTAGGCCCAACAGGAGAGTTACACAGTCTGGTGTTGGAAGGGGAGTTGAGAATGATGGAATTGAAAATTTCAGAAAATTATGGAAGGTGCCAGGCATCAATTCTTATCAAGGAATCTTGGCCACCAGGAACATGTAAAATGTATAGATTGGCTTGGCAAAAATGGGTTAGCTAGTGTGTGGGAAGGAGTTATGATCCCATTTCAGTGCATATAGTAGAAAAAGCCAATTATCTGTCAGAATTGTTCGCAAAAGGTCTATCTTATAGGACTATCAATGAACATCGTTCAGCAATTGCTGCTGGTCAAACTCTGGTAATGGATATTCAGCAGGCAAAATGTATTGATTAAGATATAATTAAGAAGCATAAGTATTTCAAAACCACCAATATCTAGGTATAACACTCTGTGGGATGTTTGAAAAGTTTTGAGGTACTGGGAAAGTTTGGGTACAAATGATTCATCATCTCTCAAAATACTATCTCATAAGTTAACAACCCTTCCCTGTTTAGTTTCTTTTAGAAGGGAATTCGATGTAAGGGAATTGGAAATTTCAAACAGAATTTTTTTCCTCTGAGGGTATATGTTTCTATCTAAATAAAACAAAAACGAATTCCCGAGCATTACTTAGATGATTATGGCAATTTATGTGTTGTCCGCTGTGTGAAGGAATATAAGAGGAAACCCCTTACGATAAGGTCTAATGTTAAACAGTTGTTCATTTCTTTCAGGAAACCTCACAAGGGTGTTTTATCTGCAACTCTGTCAAGATGGGTAAAAGAGGCGATGAGAATGTGTAGTGCAGATGTTGGTTTGTTCAGTGCATATTCTGTTCATGGAGCTTCTGCTTCTCAAGCTTTTATTAAGGGTGGGTATAGCTGGCGAAGTACCGCTGTGCGGAATTCTGTGGAGTTCTTTCTGTGAAACTCCACTCCATCTCATTCCAATTAATAAAACAGAAACCTCACATACCTTTGGCAATACAACAAGTAATTATTCCTTTACTTGCTAAAATGCATATAATCATTTCACAAAAGTGAAAATAAATATATAGCAAGCAGTGAGAGAGGTGATGATTTTGGGGTCCTCCTTAACTTAGGGAGAGAACCAAGCAGATGCCTTGAACACAACGAGCACATCATGCAAATATTCGGTGGTGGTCCCATCCTCCTAGGACCACCCCAAGCACAGTTATGGGTAAAAATACAATCCCAATCAAAGGCCCTGCAAAGCATTATGGGACGAGATTCTAGAGTGCAGTGAATATTATAGTATCCAATATCAAAACATTCCTCAAGGGGCAGCAGCTCTCCCGGCTCAGCTGAGAGCTAATACTATAATATTCACTGCACTCTAGAATCTTACCCCATAATGCTTAGCTGGGCCTTTGGTTGGCATTGTACTTTTGCCCATTACTGTGCTTGGGGTGGTCCTAGGAGAATGGGACCACCACGAATCTTTCAGCATAATATGCTCTTTGCGTTCAAGGCATCTGCTTGAACCTCCCCCTAGATAAGGGGAACCTCAAAATCATCTCCTCTCTCATTGCATGATATTTTTCAAAGCTCACTTTTGTAAATTGGTTATTCTTTTAGCATTTAAAGGTAAAGTTGGTTTATCAAAGGATTGTGGGTGCAATAGTTAATTCCAGAGTTTTTGCATGAATTCCTTGTTTTCAACGTAATGTGTAGTTAGCAAATCTGGTTGAACAAAGAACTGTTTTCAATGTAAACCTCACATACCTTTAGTAAAACAACAAGAAACTCTATCTTTACATGCTAAAATGCATATAGTCATCTCACATAAGTGAAAATGAAAATATAGCAAGCAGTGAGAGAGGTGATGATATTGGGGTCCTCCCTAACCTATGGAGAGAACTAAGCAGATGCCTTGAACACAAAGAGCTGATCATGCTGAACGATTCTGTGGTGGTCTCTTCCTTATAGGAGCACCCCAAGCACAGTTATGGGCAAAAATACAATCCCAATCAAAGGCGTTGCTAAGCATTATGAGACATGATTCTAAAGTGGAGTGAATATTATAGTATCCAATATCAAAACATTTCTCAAGCTGCAGTGACTCTCCAGGCTCAGCTGAGAGCTAATGCTATAATATTCACTGCACTCTAGAATCTAGCCCCATCATGTTTTGCTAGGCCTTGGGCTGGCATTGTATTTTTGCCCATAACTTTGCTCGGGGTGGTCCTAGAAGGATCGGACCACCAATGAATCATTCAGCATGATATGCTCTTTGTGTACAAAGCATCTGCTTGGTCCTCCCCCTAAGGAGGACCCCAAAATCATCAACTCTCTCATTGCCTGATATTTTTCAAAGCTCACTGTTATGAATTGGTTATATAGTAGTAGTATGAGCTTTATTCGATAAAAAATGATCATAAAAGCAGAATTGGTTATATGCTCTTAAGCATGTATAAGTAAAGTTGTTTTATCAAAGGGTTGAGGGTGCTGTAGTTAACTCCATTACATGGCAGAGTCAGTGTTTTCGCATGTATTCAGTGTTCTCAATGGAATGGGTAGTTGGCAAATCTCCGCTATCGCTGCTCGAGGAGTGGAGTTCATTTCCCACAGTTAGCCTTTATGCAAGGCGTTTATTTGAATGATATTTTGAGATGTGCTGACCGGTCGAATGATGTTCCTGATCTCTGGGGTGCCACTCATCCGAGACTGTACAAGGAAGACTGACAAGGCGGTAATGGCCCAGTTTCTTACAAGTAATCGTCAGTACTCCTTGTCTTTTTTGTCACAGTCGTGGAACACTCCTTCCTCAATACCTGATAGATTGACTTTTCTTTCCTAGCTTTATTATTACGGGAGGTGCAAAGAGGAAACATTGGTGCTGTAAAGTCTTATGCATGGTAATGAACATGCACCCTTGCCTTGAGAGCCCAACTGTTGGGGTCCCTAATACGTATTTTTTAGTCCTAGGCAATCACAGATCATGTGTGTGCACTATGACATAGGCCTGTGTCAGGTCTTGGTGAACTGGAAGGGGCCCCGAAAGCAATGCCCTCATAGTGGTAAAATACTTCTGCTTTCACCAGTAGTTAAGCAGCACAGACATCATGGTGACAGCATACAGTGTAGTGATCAGTAGCAGAGAACAGGTCAGTTTTAACAATCCAATCCAATCCAAAATTTCTTTATTTCGGTCCTTAAGACCATAAAAGATTCATACAAAATACATTTATAGATCCACATTTTAAAAAAACATTACATTTTAAAACAATAATAAAAGAGCTTTGGTGGTATACCAAGGGTAAAAGTGGATTGGAGGCTCAGTAACATGATATTAGAAAAGATAGTTTCAAAGTTTAAAAGGGATAATTCTGAATAGGAGAAACATTCAAATGTTCTACATTTAGGCAAGTAGCAGTTTTTTCCTTATCTGCCAGGTACCCATAATGAACTTAGCCACTGCAAATACAATATGGGGCAAAGTGCTTGTTTTTAAAATTCTGTATACAAACAGGTAAGACCTAGATCCCAGGTTCCTGCATAAGGGCACCAGCCAGTATTTTCTGGGTCTATTGTAGGCAGGGCAAAAGAAAAAGAGATGAATTTCCTCCTCGTCATACATGTTACATCCAGGACAGGATCTATCCCCCCCTTAGACCATTTACAGGTGAAGGTTTTTGTGGGCAAAGTGCCTAACCTCCACTGTATGAACAATTTTCTCGCTAGGATGGGGAATATTATGTCCATAAAATCTTCAAATTCATAGGAATTCTTAAATTCCAAAAAGCGGTCAGTCAGGGTGCCATTGGTAGTGGCGGACAGGAGAATAGCAAAGCTAGATTCCTTGCGGATTTGCACCAAATGTTTAAAGGAAATGGTTTGACATCCCTGCTCTGGGTCCTCCCATAGCTCCTGCAGTTTCAACCAGTACAATTCCTTTTTAACAAAGGCCAGCCAAGGGATTCTGTCACACTTGTTCAAGCTCATTACATGCAAGAGATCACGCCTGTAATGAGCGAGCTCGCTGGTGGTCCATAGCCTGTGCCAGAATCTTAGTGGCTTTGACTCCAGTTCTATGGCGATGGAAGGCAATCCCTCATCTAATCTTAGGGGGAGCAAAGGTGTGCCACATGGGAGTGCCAGAAGGCGTCTTAAGAAGTTGTTTTCCACATTAGCCAAATCGCGCCCGCTCTATATATACCCCCATAGCTCGCTGCCATAGGATGCAGCTGCTTTGGCTTGAGTTTTGAACAGCTCTAGTGCCGGGCTTATAGGTTTAAAGGTGGAAGTGTTCACAACCTTTAAAATGGCGCCGGAAAGTTGGCACAACTTCAACCGAGATTTTAATATTTGGGGGTCCCAGGAAAGATTCTCATGCAATGTGACCCCCAGGTATTGAAAAGTTGTAACCCTTTCCAGACTGGCTTCGCCCAGGGTGGGATTTGGTCTAGTCTTAGGGGATGGGTTAAAGATCATGAACTTGGTCTTTTCGGTATTGATCTCTAGACCGTGCTGTATACAGAAGAGACCAAATCCATCTAAGATCCTTTGTATCCCCATCGGGGATTTGGAAAGCAGGAGGGTGTCGTCAGCAAACATATTAGCTGGCACCCTCCTGCCTGCCAAAAGAGGGGCGTCATTATCTCTAACGTCGTCCAGGTGAGATATGATGTTGTTAACAAAGAGGCAAAACAGGGTCGGCACCAAGACGCAACCCTGCCTCACCCCTCTACGAACAGGAAACCTAGTTGACAACGCTCCATCCCTGCCACACCTAACCTGTGCCTAGTTGTTGTCATGGAGCCTAATTATGGCATGCAGTATTTTTGTGGGAACACCTAGCTTTTTTAGGACCTCCCAAAGTTTCTTGCGTGGGACCATATCAAAGGCTGACCTCAGGTCCACGAACGCCATGTACAGTCTCCCCCCCGCTATCCTCACTGTTTTCCAGTACAGGAGGACGAGGCGGAAGATCTGGTCCATGGTGGACGTGTTTTTCCTGAAGCCAGCCTGTAGTGGGCTCAAAATTTCATTAGCCTCCATCCAATCCATAAGATGGTCCAGGAGAAGACGGGAGAAGAGTTTTTGGGGAACATCTATGAGGCTGATCGGCCTGTAGTTGGCTGGGAGCAGGGGAGAACCCTTTTTGAAAATGGGCACTATCTCCGCCCCCAGCCAAGTACAGGGGATCCTCATGCCTCCCAAGATGGCATTTTAAAGGATTAAGAAATACGGGCCCCAGATCTCAGGATGGTGTCTGAAGAAATCACCAGGCAATCTATCCAGTCCCGGGGCCTTCCCCATTGTCAATCTCTCCATTACGCCCACCACCTCCCCTAGGGTAAATTCCATACCAACTGCAGAGGTGGATAAATCACCAGGGGCAATATCGTTGTTTATGAGTTGTTCGGTCTCTTGATATAGTTTACCAAAATGCTCTTCCCACGCAGAGGATGCAATGTTTGGCTCTACTGCGGTTTTGGGTTCTCCTGTACCAAAGTTAACCAGGGACCAACATTTTTTAAGATCCCTGGCTTCCAATGCTAGGGAGAGCTCCTGCCAGTGGTTCCAGTCCCACTCTGACCTTGCCAGTGCCAGGGCCGCCTTATACTCCCGCCTTAGTTCGGCTACCCTGCCCCTGTCTTTGCCTGCTTTAATTGAGGCAATGAGCTCTGTTTTAGCCTTTTTGCATGAAGAATTGTACCAGGTGGAGGTTCTGGTCTTTTTGCGTCGTGGGGGTGCCACAGGATAAAAAACCTCACCTAGTGCTCCCACCAGGTTATCCTGGATTTGGCCTAGTTGCTCGTTAAAATCTGGTTGCCTGGGCAAGTTAATTAAATCCTCCATTTCTTGAAGTTTGGGGAGTGCTACTTCATAAATTCTTCTTATATTGCCTTCTGCACTAATTATTTTCCCCCAATTAACTCTACGTCTATTGGAGGTAAGAATCAAGTTCCCAGGGTCACCACCTAGATTGGAAGAAGGTGACTCGCCTACAGGAGCGGGGTGTTTCGTTTCTAGTAACAGTGCGTTGTGGTCGCTATCTGTTCTAGGCAAAATCCTAAAATCCTGGACCTTGGACCATAGAGAAATATCAACAAAAATATAGTCCAGTCTCGATTCATGATCCCTCCTATTAAAGGTACACAGAGAGGGGCTGTCGGACGGAGTTCGTCCGTTACAAGCCCTCATCGCATAGTTCACAGTAAGGGACATGATTTGAACTGCAAGAGGGGACCAGGATTTTGGGTGAGGGGATTGGCAAGGTGGAACACCCCAGTAATCGTCTTCAGTGGTGATAGCGCCCTCCTTTAACCCTTCCAGAGGTTCGAAGTGACAATTAAAGTCACCGCCCACTACTATTTTATAATCACTTGGGAGTTGGCCCAGGAACGACGAAAGGTCGTCAAGGGTAGGTGATTCCGAGGCCACACTAACAGGGTGGGAATATACATTAACAATTGCCAGGTTTACAGCATTTGGCCATCTGAGAAGCACACACTGGATGTCCTGGGAGAACGTGGGTATACTCTCCACAGAGCACCCAATGTGAGTAGCCACCCAAACCGCCAAGCCCCCCGAGGGCCTCCCCCTGCCACTCCAGCTAGCCGGGATTTCAAAGACTGCATAGCCCGTTCTACTCAGGGAGTCCCTTGCCCAGGTCTCCTGAAAGAGACAGATATCGCTCCCTTCTACTAGGAGATCCCAATCCTCTGTGTGAATTTTGTTTGCAATGCCCGCCACATTCCAGGACAAGAACTTCAGGACCTCAATAGGAGTTTCTGGTGCCTGCCCTCCGGATGCTCCCAATGGATTTTCCGCTACATCGTCCGCTGGTCGAGATGGTCGAGATGCGTGGCGACGTACAGGAAATTCCAGAATGGGCTGCAAAATAGGAGTGGTGATAAGGACACACGGGACTTGAGGTGTTGGGGTACTGTCGGATTGGCTTTGGGGTAAAGTGACTGCAACCCCGCCAACGGTAGGGGACTTTGGTATACTCCCTTGGGAAGGTTCTTGTTCTCTGTTATTATGGGTCTCCAGCATGGTATTTACCTCCCCTGTCCCAGGGGTTCACTCTCAATGTATCCGTTGGATTGCAAGGGGACACCCCAGCAGAGTCAATCCACTTCATCAAGGCAAGTGTATCTGTTGGGATGCGCGTAATTAACTTGGGCGGGGAAGATATTATGCCTAGGCCTATATCTTGTCCCATCCACAGCAAAGCCCACCCGTGTCCGACCATCATCCCTCCTCACGGTGTGGGTTGGGACATTAGGGTAAAAGTATGAGACAGGAACCAGCTCAATACTAGTGTTACCTTTATTACCGAGCCATTTGCAAATATTTGTGACTACCTGGGGGTTCCTGAAGCTGACAATAATACAGTCCCCCACTCAATTCTTGGCCGTGTACCCAACCCATGGGACCCTTCTGACCATAAGAACCTCTCCCTTTAAGTGCGGTGGTAGGGATCTATGGATATTCAGCCAGCTGATTACCTTGTTGCGTAAGGATTCATAAGGTTCCATTGCGCTGCTTGCGAGCTCAGGTGCCCCCAACAGGATTACAGTGTAACACACCGCCTCTGGCGGTAAATGAACTGCCTTATGCCTGGATTTAGGGCCATCCGGCCTTTTAGAGCCATTTTCCAACCCATTGGACGGTCTCTCCTGTCTGGGTAAGGTGGCCGAGGTTAATTGCTTCGACCTCCTAGGAGCGGGTATCGGAGGCACTAACCTGGGAGGTGGTACAGGTGCTATTTGGCGCTCCGGTATAGCGCAGTTGTTGATGTTTTCCGCAGGGAGCACTGTCGATGTGGATGCAACTGCGGCCATTGAGGTCGGAGAAGAATGGGATGCTCCGGCGGTGGGCCCCTGTATTACCCGTGTACTGTCTCCCCTCCCCGTCTGAACCTCAGTGGCCCTACTTGATTTTTCAAGGGCTTTTAGTCTAGATTCAATTGAGTCTAGTTTGAGAGTTGAAAGCTCTTAAGGATATCAGTAAACGAAGTAACGAGAAGTTCAAGGTTGTTAGTGGAAACCCCCCGAAAATAAAAGGCTCAGGGGGCACAGGTACAGAGGGGATGGATGAAGATGCCAGCACTTCCGGATCATCATTACCAGAATCTAATAGCACAGAAGTACTTAAACTATCTTCCCTCTCGGGCAATATGGGATCAGTTTTGGCCCTTTTAGCATTTTTGGATTTTCTTGATCTTTTCTTTTTTAGTTTCGGTACCGGGTCCATTCTACACCCCGCAAGCTCCAATGAATTGGGATCCCCACCCTGAGCCCCGGACTGTACCAGCTCCACAGCAGGGGAGAGCTCCATATCACTGATAACCCGAGATGTGTCTCTATCCCTCTGCGTGAATGATGGAGTCCTGAGTTGTTGAAGTACGGACTCTATAGTTTGATCAATACTGTCCATTAAGGACAGGTGGGTAGCATCAAGCATTACTGGTGTACTAGTGTTGGCTGCTAAACTAGAAGAAGAAGAAGACAGAACATTATTTTCTACGCCCTCCTCTATTGATGTTACAGGTAACAAGGGGCCATTACTGCCCGACATATTGATTTTAGAGAAGAATTTGTCCATAGTACCTGAGACCGCAGTCGCAGCCTTACTTCTTGTTTCCCTACCGGCCATGGTGTATCGTCCAACTGTTAAGGCAGTCGACGGGTCAACGAGAGGGGACCGGAGGAAAGGTCTTAGAGGGGTGGCCCGGTCCGGTCTCTGCCGACCTCTAACGGCCTCAAACGGCCCGCCCTTTGCCCGGGCTTAGCCCGGCGCCAGCCCGCGCGCGTCCCGCGTGGCGCGTAACCCTCTGTGTTCTTATTCCAAATGATTGTGCAGATTTCCTGTAAGGAGGAGGCGGAGTCAGGGGGGTAGAGTCACACAGGTGCGGCCGATGACGGAGCCGCAGGCGTTCCTGGGACTCGCAGTCCCGCACTTCCTACCGCCGTCCAGTCAGAACACTCGGGCTCCCAGACACACGAGGCAAACAGCAACCAGAGTCCTTCCTTGCACAAAGTCCTTCCACGCAGCTTCGAGCGGCTCCCGCGAAGCGGGGGCCGCGAGGCGTGGGTTTGAGCACCTGGGAGGAGGCGGAGTCAGGGGGGAAGAGTCACACAGGTGCGGCCGTTGACGGAGCCGCAGGCATTCCTGGGACTCGCAGTCCCGCACTTCCAACCGCCGTCCAGTCAGAACACTTGGGCTCCCAGGGACACGAGGCAACCAGAGTCCTTCCTTGCACAAAGTCCTTCCACGCAGTTTCGAGCGGCTCCCGCGAAGCGGGGGCCGCGAGGCGTGCGTTTGAGCACCTGGGAGGAGGCGGAGTCAGGGGGGAAGAGTCACACAGGTGCGGCCGATGACGGAGCCGCAGGCGTTCCTGGGACTCGCAGTCCCGCACTTCCTACCGCCGTCCAGTCAGAACACTCGGGCTCCCAGGGACACGAGGCAAACAGCAACCAGAGTCCTTCCTTGCACAAAGTCCTTCCACGCAGCTTCGAGCGGCACCCGTTTTAACCTGTGTCATTGAAGTGAGGCCGGCATGCTCACTCAGTCAGTCAATGTGCTTTGTTTTTGCTAATATATAGCCATAAGAAGGCCTCACACATAATAGAAAAACATGAAAATTAAAAACACACCCAATACATCATTAAATACAATTTGTAGACTAGCAAGATATGAGTACAGTTGTAACATTAGCTACAAAGCTGGATGAAAAGAAGGTCTTATGTCTCCTCTAATCCCTATAGAGTGTCAAACAGCTTGTTACAGCATGACAAAGTGACTAAGGGTTCAGACTTTGTAAAAAAGTAACGTCCAAACTAGCCATCCTTAGATTTGTTGAGCGTAGAATAGGGTGTAGAAAACAGACTCTAGGGATAATATCAAAACTACAGGAAAATATAAAATGGGTGAATGATTGCTTACTGATGCCATCTCAGAGACAGCAGGGCAAAAGGGAAAACCAACTGCCCTACAGTGGAAAAGCCACCATGAAGTGAGTGGTACATAGCATTAATCGAATTAAACAAAATCTATGCTCCATATTGGAGGTCCACTGTAATATTGGTAAATCCTTTCATTTGAATGTGATCTCCATATGATATTGCATGGTATCAATGGACTGAGGCTTATTCGCCCTTATCGAGTACCTTTGACTAAGATCGTATAACTATCAATCTAATTTGGTGAATAAAATAAATGCAGGACACCATGGTCTAGGTATGATTTTCTGATATAGGCTAGCCAGGCGATGTTGTCACCATAATCTGTGTTGAAACAATCTGAGAGAACTTGCAGAGAGAATTTGGTGAGGGGGGAGCTCTACATTTTTACCCACAATAGAAGTTGTGGGATATTGATCAGATCATCTATATAGGATAGACCAATCTTGGTGTAGGTGATAATACTGGCCGTGATTCTGGGCACTGCTAGCAGTCTGCCAGGAAATGTATTTTCACTAGTTTGCCAACAACCTCAGTCCATATACCCCCACACCCCAACCCCGTAAGTACCCACAAAAAGCCTCCTCATTTTAAAGTTCCTCTGCTGTATGTTTAACCCACACCTTGACCTAAAGTGGTTTATTGTGTAGTGCTGTGCAGTGCATAAGTGGTGTATTGGTGCTGAGTGTATATACCTAGGAAGGTTACAATACAAGGACAATGCAGCACTGTGCAGTGTGTGCACAGGCTGACTGCATGTGCTGGGTGTATGTGTGCCTGCATGTGGTACAATACATGAAACATGCAGTGCTGTGCAGTTGATGCTTGGTAGGCCTGGGCGTGAAAATGGGAGTTCTGAAAAACTCTGCTGCATGGAGTGGAGTTTTTCATCACTCACCAATTTTAAGTTGGCGAACACGAATGAGAAAAATTGTACTCAATTTAGGGTGTTGCAGATGGCCGCGACCGCTCGCATTGAGAAACCTCCCTTTCACGTCGAAAAAGCTGCCATTTGTGTAGAACATCTACTCGAGCAGCAGAAATAAGCAGCGCCCGTTTGCCCTGGGCATGGCGCGCAGATTTTCCAGTGCAGGACAAACACCTGATGTTAAAAATACCCACAAACAGCGTGACCTAGCGCACTCCACTGCTTGCGGAACTCTGCGTAGTATGGTTGGGTTTTTTGGTCACCTCATGGAGTTACGCACAGCAAAACTCCACAAACTCCACCCAGGGATAGTGCATGGTAAATGTATGTGCTGGGATTATATGCGCCAATAAGTGATATAGTACTGTACAGTGTATGTCTGCTGTATACTTGCACAGGTGTATATGTGCCTATGAATGGTACAAGGCATGGAGGGGCTTGGATTCCATTTTTGGAGACCCAGGCCTGCATGGTTAAACATGACAAGAGGGAGTAGGGGAATCCCCAAGACAGATTTGTATATTTCTGCATTCCTGTAAGCTGTATGGGACACACACTGGAGAGGGGAGAGCCAGGCTTCCACCATACACTCCAAAGGGAGCTTTTGGATTTAGCGAAAGGTAGCAAAAAAGGGACTTAAGTGAACAACTCTGAAAGGAGATGGGGTCAATAAGAGAATCATAACGAGCAGGGCTGGGGCCCTGGACTAACTTTTTCATACACGTATCACAGTGGCTGACATCCAAGTGTGAACTCTAGGCACATCCATGACCTGTGTTGTGGGGCTAACAGCTCTGAAGTCGCTCCGTTTGTGACAGACTGCTTTTCAGAGGAAGAGAGAGCAGATGAATGGGGCATCAGTCCCGCAACATAAACTTCAAAAACTCAGTCCATAAATCACACTTGGTGTCTGGAAATAAACAATAAGAATGGGATCTTTAGAACTCAAATATTACCATGTGCCAAGCAGCCAGTATGTGGAGGGGAAGCTCTGCAAGACTTCTGCCTGTGACCAGGACTGGGGGTCAAGGCCTGGCAGTCTCCCGCCTAGATGAAGGGGCATCACCCAGGGAATCCAAAACCACTTGCCCTGGAGCACCAGTGTCTGCTTGCCTGACAACATTGTTACACCCTGTAAGGAAGAGAAGAGCATGGCAGGGAGTGCAGACCAGTGTGACAACCTGTTGAGTGGACTCTTTTTGCAAGTTGTGAGGCGACTGCTCCACCAATTGGGCAGTTGACCTTGTGCAGGACAAAGTCTGTGACCCCTTATGGACTATGGAGGATAGTTGTAAATAAGCCATTGGAGCACCTTAGGACCATCACCGAGATGAGGGACCTGCGTCAGATTCACCGCAGCAAACCCACACGGGGAAACGGATTGGATACTTAAGTCACAGGGGCAGCCACAAAGAACCTCTGGTCGCTTTGGAAGTGCAACCATGTGTGAGGAACTCTGGTCCCATCGAGTGCAGCCCGCCTGGGCTCCATGCAGTGACTTCACCTGAAGTCAGAGCTGGGCGCTCAGGAACTCTAGACGCTTCACGTCTGCTGGTGCGGGTAGGGTTGATTTCAGGCCTGTTGACACAAGATGAACTTGTTGCTACTTAGCACTGCGGTGCTGGAAAATGATTGACTTTAAATTAGAATCAAAGTGGACTCAAGACTCTGACTGCTACTGGGGATTACCCTAGATGTTTCCTATAGTGAAAGGGGAATAACCACTATTGCTAGGAGCGAGAGAGACCCAGTGTGGGAACCGCCTAACGAGACACCAGAGCTGTGACCTCAGGGGACTGTGTAGTTGCGTACATCCATATTTTCCTTTGTGTTGCTAGCAGTAAAAATAAATACTTCTAATTTTCTATAAATTTGAGTATTTGGCTGGCCAATGATTGAGTGCCTCTGCTCCATGTATTTTTAGTTGTGAGCCAGTGTCTACTTCCCTATATCCACCTCCCTATGAGGGAGCCTTGGATTGCTTGGACCACACTAACTCTGAGAGTCAAGACCAGAAGAGATACTTGGCCCCGGTCCATAGTCGGTCGGGCCCCAGGACATCAGGACTAAAAGGCCTAAATCCCCAGGGTTTGGCCCGTAGCCCCTGCATGCCATGTTGCCTTCTGGAAGGAATTCTGACAGCAAGTGACCTATTTGTTTACTACTGGGTAATGGCAGCCATGTTGGGGACGGATTGTTGACAAAGGAATTGGTAAACAATATCTGCAAAGTTGGGATATGAACTTGTTTGTAAGGACTGTGACAAAGAAGACCTTGACTCAGAGGCATGGAGATTACCTTAAGTAACAGTGTGATTGAGCAGAATGTGTAGGCCTGTGTAAACTGCATCACCTTGCAGGAAAAATGCAACTGGATGGCTTATCTAATGGTGGAAAACAATCCGATGTAAGCTACGAGAAGGAACCTTTGTATCTTGGCCCAAAGTACTGAAACAGATGACTTTAAGTTAAATTTGGTATTAACTTTTGCGGCATGAGAAATAGACATAAACTGTGCACCTACAGTGAATTTGTAAATTTAGCATAAGGGAGTAAAAACTAGAACTAACCTTTCCTTTTCCACCATTTTTGTCCTCTTACTATCCTTTTGTGTTCCCATTCACTACAGGGATTTTCGGTGGCTTTATGCACTGCAAGGCGGCATGCCATGTGCATTAGATTTCTTAGACTACCATATTTGTGTTTTTCCACAAGGAACTTTGGGAGATTTACATTTTCGATGTGCCATTGCTATGACACACGCTTTAAGTTTCACACTTCACTAGTAGGACGTTTTGTCTTAGTTTCATGAACATTTGGCTGAACACATTCGTTATTTTAAAAGGGGTCTGCGAGCACACTGTATGGCATATCAACACAAATCGCCCAGATACATTGTATTAAATGCAGTGCCTGATAACAGTTTAGTTGAAACAATTTGGAATTCACCAATGTTGTTGCAGCCAATGCTGGGTATCTCTAGATACTTGTTTCTGTATTTTTGTCCTTCTAAAGTAGAGAGTAATGCCATTAATTTAGGGCTGCTGGCAATGCTGAAAAAAAACCTGAATTTCGTTACCCGCGCTGCATCGCCAAATTTGATGCAGCGCGTGCAACGAAATTCGTTTTTTTTTTTGCTGTACATACCTGACATCGTCTATATCTCGCATTTTACAACCCCCCACCCTGCCCCTCCTCTGCCTGACGTCACCACCTGGTGTAACGCCATGCACGAGCCGTGGCTGAGTGGGAGTACACTGCTTGGCATAACATCATGCAATTCACACAGATGCAATGTGCTCTGGCAGTGATAAAATACCTGAGAAGACTGTGAACAGCAGTGGAAACAGACACCAGAAAAAACTCCAATCTCTCTCCAGCAGCAACATTAATTGCCAAAGTTACCTTTACATCATAATTGTTACCTAAAAACCTCTGGCCACACAAGGAACTCTACACTGGGTGCTTTTTAAATTCCTATAATTCACCCCCACCGCCAAGTTCCAAGCCAGGTGTGGCTGCAACAGGTGCACCACCATGGAGCCTGCGCGGTACGCAGCAAGAGGAGGCTACCGGGCGGTCTCGACGAATTTGACAGCTGCGTGCATCGAACTGGCAGAGAGGATTACAGAGTAAGAACAGAAATTCTTTTACCTTCAATGTCTTGTTTAGTGGCCTGCGATCCTAATGTACACACTGGGGGAGTGAACTGTTAAATTGTTTTTGTACCCTTACTTACTTTGCCCAGAGCTTGGATGGTTACCCCAACCGCCTTCTTAATTTTCCCATATACAATCTTTGATCACCTCTTTTTTACTACCCAAAGAGTAGTCTAAATTGTGGTAGCTAAAACGTCTGTTACATGAATGCTCCACTACCTTCACAGAAAATGCTTTCATCAATTTAGTGGGTTTGAATTCTGGATAGGGCAAATATGTGACTACACAAAATACCTGCAAACATTGATAAACATCATACTTCCACAGACATCCCTACTTTCAAACCCATTCCGCATAAATCCACTACATGCAACACATATTAACAACTTATCATAACCTCCACTAAGAAGGGGGACTCCTGGACATAATTGGAGCGGGTGTACAGGGGAACAACCGAGGAGCATATAGGGAAAACTACCCGCCCACAGTAAATTAGACGAGGCGCCAGTAGGCCTGGGGCCTCGTCTAATTTACTGAGGCCGGGTAGTTTTCCCTATACACTTATCATAACATGCCACACAATTCTTTTTTTTTTTTTTTAAACGTATTTATTGTTTGCAAGAAGTGACAAAGTTCTTACTAGATCAGTTCCTTAATAAACATACAATTATAAATTCATAAATTCACAACAAAGAGGAATACAGACATAGAACAATATTTCTTACATCAAAAAACTTCACATTACTTCTAAAGAAAGAAAGAAGAGAAGAGGAAAGTAAAAAGAAATCTGTATAGGCCTAATCATGGCTCTTAACCCTCGAAAAATCCCTTCCATATCTTTTCTTTTTTCAAAAGAGCTTTAGGGCCTCTAAGTTTTGCTAGGGAGAGCTCCATTGTTCTAATTTCATATACCAATGCTAACCAATCAGCAACCATGGGGGGTTCTTTAGAGATCCAAACCCTGGCTATTATTAGTCTAGCACATGCTATCAGAATCGTTAACAGATCTTTGTTGGGGCAGTTCATATCTTGAATATCTAACAGAACCCATTGTGCCGTGAAATCCATTGAGCATATTTGGTAAAATTGCAGATAATAGGATATACGATCCCAAAAATTTGAGAGTGCCGAGCAATAAAATAACATATGTTCGATCCCAGCCGCGGCAGTATCACATTTGGCACACTTGGATTTATCTGTCAAGGAGTTACCTTGTGACCAACTAGATATCCTTTGTGGCGTATAATATAGCTCCGTAACAGTCCTATAAAGTTGCATTTTCAAATTGGAAGAATGAACTATGTCATTTAAATGAGATAAGGCATTCCCAATGTGAGCTGAATTAATATTTTGATTTAGTCTACGAGACCATTTAGCTGCAATTTGGGTTGTGTTTTCATCCTTCACCTTAATGAGCCATTGATATCCCCATTTAATCAATGATTTAGTTTTTCCTGAATAAATACCCTCAAGAATTTCAGATTGACCAACTTCCATTATCTTCAATTTATTCCAAAAAAAATCTCTAATCTGTCTATACTTAAAAAACATATCGTCAGTGAGCCCATATGTAATTTTTAAATTATAGAAATCCATCAAGCCATTAATATCATACAAGTCTCCTAGCGTGCTTATACCTAATCTCATCCACCGATTTCCCACACCATCCGAGAAGATACCAGGCAGGCCCGGATTGTTCCATAGTCTAAGCTCAGCATTATAAAATGTGGAATTGCTAATGTGCAGGATTTTATCCCAAATTCTGATAGCATGCTTAGCCGTCTTAAACTTTACTCTTTTAAAGTAATTAGGGTCATGAACCCGTAGTAAAAATTGATTGGCATCAGTTCCCAGCATATAATGATGAAAAAATAATGGAGGGGTGCTCTTTAATAGACTCCTAATGCGCAAAAAGAAAGAAGCCAAAAAATAAAAATTAAAATCCGGAAAATTAAGTCCCCCTTTAGAGATAGGTAATGTCAGAAATTTAATTGCCCTCCGTGCCTTTTTATACCCCCAAATGAAAGCGCTACAAATCCCATCTAATTTCTTAAAAAACAGTTTATTTGGCAGTAGCGGTATAGCTCTACACAGGTAAAGTAACTTAGGTAAGATTTTCATTTTAATCAGGTTTACTCTCCCTAATAGACTCAGAGGTATCTTATGCCATTTTTTAAGACTTGCAGTTGTCTCTTTGAGAAATGCCCCATAATTTATTTCAACTATTTTCTCCACTTTAGCCATAAGCTTAATACCTAGATAAACCGCTTCTTTGCTGGTCTTATAAATACCTGCAGCCGGGGTGTAATTAAGTATAATTTGGGTTTTGTTGACATTTAGTTTATATCCTGAGATTTCCCCGAACTTGTGTGCTTCCTCTATAATTGCAGGCATAGCTTTACACACATCCGATGTATATATTGCGATGTCATCCGCAAAAGCTGTTAATTTAAGGGTTATGTCCCCATGTTGTGCAGGTATTATATTTGTTTGGGTATTTAGAGCATTTAAAAAGGGTTCTAAAGATAAAGCAAATAATAGTGGTGAAAGGGGGCATCCCTGCCTAGTACCTCTAGAAATCTTAAAATTATTGGAATCTATGCCTCCATAGCTAATCACCGCCCGTGGTTCATCATAGATTGACATAACCCAGTCTAAGTATGGACCTTTTATACCCATTTTTCCTAATACTGTCCATAAATAATCCCACCCCACTCGGTCGAATGCCTTTTCCGCATCTAACATTATCATACCGAGTGGGGTGTTAGTAGTTTCAGCTACATCCAAGACTGTTATAGAAGTATTAACATGCATAGTGGTATCTCTACCTATCACAAAGCCATGCTGTTGGGGATTTACAATATCTGACATATGGGGCGCTAATCTATTAGCTAAGATTTTAGCAAAAATTTTCACATCCGAATTTAATAAAGATATGGGCCGATACGATCCACACTCTTTTTCTGACTTCCCCTTTTTCAAAAAAAATATGATTTTAGCAAGTTTCCAAGAAGAAGGAGCTTGTTTAGAAACAATAATAGAGTTAATAACTGTTTGTAATAAAGGAGCCAACTCTTGATAGCAGAGTTTATACATTTCCCCTGGTATGCAATCTTCCCCAACTGCCTTACCTGCAGGTAAATGATCAATAGCTATTTTAATCTCCTCCATAGAGATATTTGAGTTTAAATGTTGGATTGTTTCTTGTTTAAGTTCTTGCGTTGAGTTCAAATGTTGATCAAGATATTTTTCAATATTTACTTGACTCGGTAGCTCCTCAGGGGTATATAGGTGCTGGTAGAATTTAACAAATTGAGTTAAAATTTGATCCTCCTGCCCGTATAGCACAAGGTCTGACCCCATTATTTCCTTTATTCTAGTTTTCGCTTTCTTGTCCGCGGTTTTATAGGCTAGTATTTTTCCGATACGGTCGCCCCCTTCATATTGATCTAGTTTATATTTATGTAGTCTAACCGCATATCTTTCCCTTAGCGTTTTCCTTAGTCCAGCTTGTATCCCTGCTAGTTGTGTTCTAATCTGATCAATATTATTTTTTGATTGCAGTGTTGCATCTGCCAGTAGTGATTCCAAATCTAATAATTTAGAAGTCATATCCTTATTCTGCTTGCGATTTTCTGTATTGAGCCTATATACATACTGTTGGACACAGCCTCTGATACTACACTTACAGGTGTCCCATACAGTATTAATACTCGCTGTATTGATATTTAGCGTAATAAACTCTTGTATATGATTTTTAATTGATGTGATGAACGTTGAGTCACTCAATAAGTGTCTAGGAAAGGTAAATTTTCTTGATTTTGCGTTCTGATTATCAATGTTAATTTCCATAAGAAGAGGATTATGATCCGATGTTACTTTGGGACAGATTTCAATCGTGCATTTTTCTAAAATGTTTTCTGAGGCCCATATCATATCGATCCTAGAGCAAGATCTGTGTGGGGCGGAATAATAGGTATAGCCTGGCGTCTTTGGGTGTTTAGACCGCCATATGTCCCTAATATTGTTTAATCTTGCCAATTCTAGAATCGCCATTCTAACTTTGTGCATTCTTTTAAAATTTCTTGGCCCCGTAGAATCCATTTTATAATTCATCACACAGTTAAAATCTCCAGCAATTATAATTTCCCCTTCCCATTCTAGTAATTCTATGCTTAGATCTTCATAAATTTTAGGTCTATCAATATTTGGGCCATAAACCACACAGAATACTAATTTAGCTTTAGCACCTTGAATCTGTGCTATTGCCCATCTGCCGCTATTATCAGTCGCAGTCTTTATTATATCTAATTGCAGTGTTCTTTGTTTCAGAATAGCGACCCCCCTTATAGTCTCATTCAACGAGGTACAGATAACCAATTCATAACCTAATTGTGTAAGCAATTTTTTATCCTGATACTTTATATGAGTTTCTGACAACAGCACTATGTTCGGATTGTACATTTTTATCTCTTCTTTTACTAGATTCCTTTTACTTTTATTATTTAGGCCATCTACATTCCAACATAAAATTCTTAACTTAAGCATTTATTAATTATTGAATTCATACATAGTAAATTCCTATTCCTATTCCTCTTTGTTTTAATCTTCATTAGCATTATATTGTCACCTTCTTTAAACCAAAATAAAACGTCAATACTTGCAAACACATTTTTCCTTTTATTCACCACCCCCCACCCCTGACTCCCGTTGCCACCCTTGCCCTTGTGGCAACCCCACCCCCTCCCTTTCAGCACCCTGTTTCTAGGGGGGGAGCTCCCCTCTAGCATTGCTGCCGCTGGAGTGGCAGCTCTGTGAAGAAGCATGCATGAGTGGTCGCTCAAACCTAAATTGAATCATACCTATAGCACCTTTAGCACCTTTAGTAACTATATTCAACTCATATTTCGGGGTATTGAAAAATATCAGCCTGTATTAGAGGAAGGAAAAAAAAGAAGTGAAAAAAGAGAAAAGAAAGTATATACATATGCCTGTATCTATCCTGCCTTCTTTTATATTAGAAATTAGAAAACTAAGAAAAGGACACAGAAAGAAATGAGCAAAAAAGGTATAGCACTAGTTCTCTTTTTCTTTTTGTTTTCTTCTTTCATTATCACATGAGAATTTATCCAAACATTGTTCCGCAGTTAAAGGATCAGTAAAGAAAACCACTTGTCCATCCCGTATAACTTTAAGGCGGGCAGGTTCTTGCAAATAAGCCAAGCATCCTATATTTTTGAAGGCATCTATTAATTTCCGAAGCTCCCACCGTTTATCCATAGTTACCTTAGTTAAATCAGACTTCACAAAAAAAGTGAAGTTATCAACGGTTACTGGATTATTTGGTTTAGCTTTTAGTGCAACTGCTTGTCGCAAAAGAAAGTTGCCAAAGTAAATCAAAAAAGGTCTTGGAAACTTGCTATTTGTGTTCTTTTGAACTAACGGTAGTCTGTGTACCCTTTGGAGCTGGGAGTCCCAATCCCAGTCTGCAAGATCCACAAAGGCCCTTTGAAAGAGTTTGACCACAAAAGCTCTCGGGTCTGATCCCTCAATGCCTTCCGGTATTCCAAATAATCTAAGGTTTTGTCTTCGGGCCCTATTTTCCAAATCTTCCACTTTGGTTTCCAGTAGGGTCAATCTAGAAGTATTTTGTTTAATAGTTGAGGAGGCATGATTAACATCTTCTTCCACCTCCACTATTCGTGTTTTAATGTCTTCTATTTCTTTGCTTATTCCTCCTAGATTTTGACAAATGTCTCTCATAGTTCCTTGTATTTTAGTGTTATCCTCCCTCAATTGGAGGTATTGTTGTTGGCTCTCAGCCCTCTGCTCTAGCAAAGTCTGCATAATTGCCCCCATTGATATGCCCTGTGGTGGTATAGAATTAAGAGTATGAAAGGAACTTGGCTGAGAGGAGTTCCCGGCTTGCAGTATAGATCCTCCAGGTACTGATTCGTGCAGATTTAATTGTGTGTCTAATGACCCTGCAGCCGAAGGGTCCAATTCCACTACTTCTCTTGGATTATTTTCAGAATTCTTAACAGTTTGATCTAGTTGTATCTGTGTATTTCTCAAACTAGATACAATAGTTTCCTCGGGTACGTTTATCTCCTCACTATTTGGGTCCAACAGCTCACGATTAGATTCCATACTTGATTTCTTGAGTTCATTTGATATAGTTTGCAGTGTAGAGATATCTGAAGCACCATTATAAATAAAAGAAACTCCAGGGGTCTCTGAATGTGATTCTGAATGTGACTCTAGGTGCGTTCCAACATTTAAATCATTATTCTCCTCTTCAGAGACTAACATCGTAATATTTGAGACCTCTTGGTTCAGAGGGAGTGCACTTCCATTAACATTGGTTAGGGGATCAGTAGGCCTGTCCACATTTAGGCGTGTATTGATGTTTAACTTATCCTCTAGATTTTTGCTCAGCTGCCCATTGAGCTCTTCCGGACTGGCCCCCGAGAGTCTTAAAGCCATATTCTTTACTCCGCCTTTAGCTTCTATCCACCTTCTCAATGGACTGTCATCAATTAAACGGCTTTTTTTATTTTCCACCATATCTTTACCTGTTGCCTTAAATAGGAGAAGTTTTTGCTTCGTCTTGACCTTTCTTTTAGCTTTCTTCGGTACCAATTTTTTATTCGTTTTATTAATTATCGCTTTAGAAGTCTCATTGAGCCCTTCTTCTTCTTCTGTTAGTTCCTCATATTCAACATTTGAATCTTCGTCTGTCTTAGTTCCAGATTCCTGACTCAAATCAATCTCCCCCTCCTGCTCCTTTTCTTTTGGCTTATTTTTATCAACCTTCGCACATATGGTACTACTAATATTAGAAAGCTCGGTGCCTCCCAATAGATCTTGTAACTTCTGCGGTGGTTTATTGGTTAAGTCAGTCTCGATATTAATCTGGACCAGCTTTGTTTCAGTAGCTCCCTTAGCTTCCTTGGTTGCAGAGTTTATAGTCCCCTTATCTAAAGATACTTTATCAGGTACTTTATCAGATCCTTTCTTACCATGGCACCTCTCGGTGGTAAGCCCAATATCCTGGGTGATTCCCTGCGTGTTCATCTTTGCCTGTTCCACTCCAGATATTTTACCTTGTTCCTTGTTACTGGCATGTGACGGGGGAGGAGTCAAGGGTGACGGGGGAGGAGTCAAGGGTGACGGGGGAGGAGTCAAGATGGCGGGCTGAGCACCGCCGAGTGAAGACGCTGCTTGTGTGGTCCGCTCCGACTGAAGAACCGAAGAACGAAGGAATGCGATCTATTTAATAAAGTTTCAACGGAGGACGGAGTACGGAGAGCGGAGCAAGGGAGGAATGAAAAGGAAGATTTTTGTTTTTTTGGCGATATATAACTCAGCAAGCTGTACTACGTGTGGAGAGATACAAGAAATCGGCTGGAGACTGGCGTTGGCGCTTGCTGGTTTGCGGACCCAATGTTGTGGAAATTGCTGCAATACGGCAGGAGCTTGCTTCGCTCCCGGAGCCGTGCAGCGGGCTTCTTTCGCACTACACCGCCTTCCACTGTTTGGATCAGCTGGGCGTTTCAGAGTACACACCTGAGTGCTCTTACAGGAACACGGCAGCAGGGACGCGCTGGGGAAAGAGAATCAGCGGGACCGGCGGAACGGATAGAAGCAGCAGTGGGGCACGAGTCGATGTCCTCACGTCGGACAAGATCTAGGAAGACCGCCTTGGTGCCTAAGAAACTACTTACAGGTACTGCGGTGGCTGTAGGGGTAACGGAGGCAAGCACCATGGGGGATAAGAAGGAGACTAACCAAATGGCTGTAAATGGAACTGCTAACCCAGGTATGAACACCCTTGGAGCTAGTGATGTTGATAAGGGTTTGTGCTCAGGAGAGATGAATGATTCCACCATGGCTACTAAGGGGGGCGCCAAGGGTGTGCTAAACTCCAACATGGTTGCTAAGGGGGACGCCAAGGGTATGCTAAGTATGGACGTTAGTGTATCAGAGGAGCAGTCTCTCGGAAAGGACAAGAGCAATGAAAATATTAAAGGAGATAAAAATAAAAATAAAAATAAAAATAAAAATGATGAACATGCCACACAATTCAAATACAAAAATTCCGCATCACATCATTCCACTCCATACCACAAAATTACAAACCAATAACAAACTACACATGATTTTGCTCCAAACCATATAAATACACTCTACACAACACAATTCAGCTCCACATAATTTCACTACACATAATTACACTTCAACCTACATTTCACACAACATATTTACACTGCACATATATCCACTCAATTCCAAAACACAATTATACTGCAAAAAAACAACTTTGCAACATGCCACATATTCCACACCATATAATAATTCTCTGCACCATGCCACATGGTACCACAACAAACCATGCCACATAAGTCCACACAATACAACATAATTCAATGCCACTCACTCTGCACCATATGCCAAAATGACACTCCATATAATACCACTCAGCTCCACATAATCACACTACACATAATTACACTCTACTTGATACAACATATACCAGCAATCCACATAAATGCACTCTACACCATAACACATAATTCCAATAAGTATAATTTCGCTCAAAGCCACACAATTGAACTCCACACATTTACAAAACTCGCCACATAATTCCAAACCAAACCACATATTTAAAATGCACAACTCAATTCCAACACATCGTCCAGGAGAAGGAAAGAGCTCCCTGACACAGGAGTGGAAAGGACTTGGTGCAGTGGTCAGAGCTGCTGACTCAAGAGCTGGGGATCCAGGTTGGAGTCTGGGTAGCACCGGACAGCATCCTGTGATCCTATGCAAATCTCTTAATCTCTCCTGGTGAAAATTGCTATATAATTATGCTGAAAAAAGGCAAAACTGTGAAAAAATTGTTCCACCAAAGCATATATTAACAGTATTTAGGTGGCAGGAAACTGATAAGAGAAGCAGATGAGGAACAAGCATCGCTAAAAGCAGAAACATATGCTACAGACAATGCTAAGAACACACACAAACCTATGAGAAGACAGGAGAGGTTACATTAAAAACAGATTTATACCAAAGGGAGTCACCATTCCTAAGTAGAGATAGAGAGAAGGGAAGTAAGAAGTATACTTTCATCATGTTCTACTCTAATTGTGGGGGGCAGTGTGTCCTCATATTGATGCCCTCTCACACCCCAAAGGATGTCATGCTTCATCATTGGGCTTTTGCTCCTCGTCGGACCGGTGCTGTAATGCCCTATGGGTCCCATGAAGGGTCTCTTATTCAGAGATCTTATGATGAAACTGTATAGGTGCATGGGTGTAAGTGGCTGTGAGGTCTTACCAGTTGTTGGATTTGGTGCCATTGACCCATGTCCAAGGTTGAGTCACATCATCCCTCCTCAAGCCAATCCAGTGATTATGATCCCCTTTGTAACGCAGCATGAAATTCTGTAAATAAAATGAAAAAAGGAACACCCTGTAACATGCTCATTACGTTTGAGTAAAATGACTCAATGAAATCAGTGCTCAGATCAGCAAACAGCTTTCCAAAATGAAATAGGAATACTCTTAAAGACAGTGTCAATTAAGGATTGAAAATCAGGTGAAATAGGATAATTTTTACATTTTTTTCTTTGACTTATTAATTTGGATATTTCTTTTCATAGACACTATTAGTAAGCTACCGTAAGTATCACAAGTAACTTTTGTCGAGAGGGGTCCTGGCTTAACGCACAACCTTTGATTAAAATGACTCAATGAAATCAGTGCACAAATCAGCAAACAGCTTTCCAAAATGAAATAAGAATACTCTTAAAGACAGTGTCAATTTAGGATTGAAAATCAGGTGAAATAGGATAATTTTTACATTTTTTTTCTTTGACTCAATAATTTGGATATTTCTTTTCATAGACACTATTAGTAAGCTACTGTTAATATCACACATAACCTTTGTCTAGAGGGGTCCTGGCTTAACGCACAAGGTGTAGGCAGCATTTGGCAGAGCTCCTGGCAGGGCACTGCTATCTGGCACCATCGATGCTTGCTCCTACCCCTCTGAAACTATAGAGGGTAAAGTGGGCATTGGATGCCTGTGCCTTACGGTCGCATTTGCTGTCCCTCAAGGCCGCCCAAACTGATAACCCTTCGCCACCTGACCCTGGGCCCTTGTTGCATGCCCACATCTTGAGGCCTTGCTTGGCCATAATTGGAGGTTTTGCACTCCTGCCTCAGTTGCCAGACAACCCCACCAAACAACAACCCCCCCACCACCACCACAGCAACTTTAGCTGTCAAGTATTGCTTAATTTCGGGTAGTGTGGATTTCTGTACCCATTCGAGGCATAGTTTTCCTACACTGTATGTTGTAATTATCCCTGGATGTTGTCTCTGGGAATATCTTGGGTCTGG
The DNA here is from genome assembly GCF_964263255.1 of Lissotriton vulgaris. Classification (NCBI taxonomy): domain Eukaryota; kingdom Metazoa; phylum Chordata; class Amphibia; order Caudata; family Salamandridae; genus Lissotriton; species Lissotriton vulgaris. The sequence goes on from NC_141695.1 coordinate 97,260,652, forward strand.
CCTGTTCTGTTTGAACCCCCGTATTTTGTTCAGGAATCTATCTTGACAGTTATTAGAGTCTGTGTGCCAGATCAACCCTTTTTTCCAATCAGGATTAGTTCTGTTTTGTTTTAAAATATAGGACACGTCTAACCCCTCATCTGTAGTGGAATTTCTATCAGGCATAGGCTTTGGTATAGACGGGTTGTTTATATCCTTTATCCTGGCTAGGCCAAGACAGGTTTTTTGTTGAATGGTGTCATTCAGGAACATTATTTGTTCTGGGATCATGCAGGCTCTGAATAATGATTCTAAACCTAGTACCTGCCATTCTTTTGTACCCCAGATAGTTTTTGTCTCAACGTTGTTTTTCCAAAATTCAAAACCAAATGTAGACATTTTTTCATAACATTTTTCAGAAAAAATCAGTTTAGTGTTTTTCAACATGTTTTTCATTCCTGTCCTATTCATAATTTTAAAATAAAACGTTTCTGGATCTGTGATATTACTCTGAAAATTATGGGAATTTCTCATAAAATGTTTTTGAGCTGCCTTTTGGCAGAGTTGGACAATGTTCCCACCGATTATAACTGAAAACATTTCGAGGATTAGCAGATTTATTCAAATAGTGATGCCCAAAATGATTAAAGCAATACATTTCTTCATAATTTGATGAACATTGTAAATAGTCATGTTCCTTAAATTTTGCTGACATTTCTAAATCTGACAGCATACTATTAATATTTTCAAAGGCCCAATCATCAGAGAAACTACTAGGTGAAACAAAGTCACTTAAAGAAATCTTGAACTGATGTGGATATTTCAAGAGTTCACCCGGGCCGTAGATTTCGTAATCAGTATTGTCCCATGCTACACCACCAGGTATAGGGATGGCTGTGATGTACACTGATGATAGTTCTCTTTTTTCAATGTGAGAGGATCTGTGAGGTTTTAGAACCAAGTTGATGTTCTGACTTGCTGTGTCCATTGTACTGTATTTTCCATCAATCATTCTTCCCAAGCTTAAAACTAAAATGAGCCAGAGCAGGAGGATAGTACACCTAACACAATCCACAATTCAATCCAAGGTGAAATCAGATATGTTTCTCCAAGTTGATGAAAGAGTTCTGTAATTTTGTCTTTGAAAGTTTTGTTTGCTGGCTTGTCTCCATGCTCACTTGGATCATCAGAAAAGTCATCGAAGTTGATAAAGTAGCCAGATGCAGTTCTGTCAATTGTTGGAATTGCTTCCAAATTTTCATTGATCTTTGGATTCGCTTCTTCCTTTGCAATATTAGTATAGTCTGAGGCTACATCATTGTAGACAGGTGTTTCTTGACGAACTGTTGCAATTTGGGTTTCAAGAGGCACAAGTTCCATGGCTTTGTTGCATAGTCCTTTTTTATTCACTGCAGGTTTATCGAATGTGATTAGTCTTTAAGTTTGAACCTCTTGGATTGTAGCAAGGTTTGGTCTTCTGCTACATCTTGGGAGTCCACAGGGCCTACTACTTATTATTGGCCACATGGTTGTGGTTTTACCAGGTCAGTTGATACAACTTGGTTCTCCTTTTTACCAGCAAGGGGCGGTAGTACTACTGATCTTGTTCCGCTGACAGCTAAGACAGGTATTGCTTTTCTGTAAGAAGGCCCAAATTCTTTCTTCACCGCAATCTTTTCTCTGACCAGATCCCCAATCTTTGGAATCCAGACAGGTCTTGCTGGGACAGGTGGTTTTTCTTCAGTGGCCGTTGGCTTTAGCTTTGTGTTACTTCATTCAAGTCCTGTAAAACAGCCAAACGAACTTTGATATCAAAAGCTTTTTGTTCCACCACTGAAGTCTGACAATCGAGGTCTTCGAATATCATTATTGTACCAAACAAAAGTTCATACAGAGTGATTCCACCCAGAGAATTTCTTGGCAGATTGGTATGACTACGTTGGACACTAATTAGATGTTTGACCCACCCATCACCCGTACCTAATACCCTTGCTGTTATAGATTGCTTTATGTCACGTTTTTTTCTCTCTACTACCGCATTTCCCTCAGGATGGAATGGACTAGAGTACCGCAATGCAATGCCCAAGCTGGCCACGGCCTCCTTGTAAGCTCGAGAGCTAAACCCAGGACCCTGGTCAGAATGTAGCATGCCAATTGTGTATGTGCTGATAAAGACTTGCAAATCTTTTATAACAGTTCTGGCGTCAGCCGAGCGCTGGGGCCACATCCAAATGAATCTCGTCTTAATATTTATGGGATCGCATTTGTCTTGTCAGACGTTTGCGTGTAGATAGTCTAATGCTGTCTAATAGAGGTGTCTGGGCTGGTCTCACTGTGCTAGAGTCACATATCTGGTCCGGTTCATAACTGCGATCTCTATTGCAGTCTTGACAATCCATTGCAAACGTATGAACTTGCACACTCATTCCCAGCCACCAGTATCTTGATTGCAATTCTATTAGAGATTTTAGGATCTCTTGGTGCCTCAGACCCATTACCATGTGTGCTTCTTGAATCAAGAAGACTCTCTGGTTCGTGTTTGGAATTACTCTATCCCCCACTCCAGGTATTTGAGCAAATGGAACAGAGTTCCCATCAATTATGTATGTATTTCCGAGTGGATAATTTAGAGGTAACGCTGCATAATTGCCTTCCATTGAGGCTTTTACTGCTAGTAGCGTTTCTCCATCTATTTGTTTTTTAGAATGCTTTTTTGTAGCTATGGAAGCCGGGTGACCAGCTGCCGCTGTGGCTTTGTTAGCCAATGAATTCCCTGTAACGTGAACGCCATCACGTTGAAGACTCTGCGTATGTATCACGTGAGTCTTTTGTAGTTCTTTCTGCAAAAGAACTACCTGTTCCCATAGATTGTATGTTTGATTGTGCCACCATTTGCATCATTGAAACCATTTTGAACCCAGTTCTGCAAGTATTCATTGTAGGACTGGACACAGTAATATGAATCGCACACTATAAGTGTGGGGAATTCGCGATCAGTATTTTCAAGCGCCATTTTAAAAGCCTGTAGTTCATCTCGCTGAGCTGTACAATCTCCGAGTGATTGAGTTTTAGTGACCAATGGTCTGAATTTTCCTTCGTGCCATCGACCTTTAACAATCGCGCACGCAGCACTATATGCTTGTTTACCCCCAACTGCGGGCTGTGCTGAACCGTCTGTATATATTATACTGCCGTAATGTTCCAGAGGAAGAATTTCAGTCGGCAGAGGACATTCGTATTCGTATTGGAGAAATTCTTGCGTTTTTAAGTTAGGATCAAATAAGTGTATCACGTCAGTTGCAGCAAGAGAATTAACCCATTGTATCCATTTTGGATCTAATGCCGTAGCATTTGGAATGCTCGGTCTTGTTACTGCTTCAAGGGCTGGTACTGCTGTTAAAACATATATTCTCTTCCCTTGAGCATGGGCTTTTTCTTTTGCTACAGCCGTTGGAACCACAGTTAGAATTCTTTCAGTAGAACTGAATTTCATTTCAGCTTGTGTGTACAAGTGTGATTTATAAGCTATTGTTACTGTTTCTCCCTCATTAGAGGTCAGGTATGTAAATCCGCATCTTCCTGGGATGACTTGGATTACGAGGTTGCGTTTGTTTGCGCGCGTTTGCAATTTTGTTTTAGTTACCATGTCTGTTTTGTAATGATCTTAACATTTCTGTGTGTTTCTGAGTCCAATTAATTGGTTTGGAATCAGGTTTTATTAATTCGTAGAGTGGTTTAACCCTCTCTGCATAATTTAGAATGTAAATTCTTCCGAAATTCAGGAAACCTAGAATTGATTGTAAGTTTTTCAGCATTTTTGGAGCTTGGAGTACTGCACACTTCTCTAAGAAGTTGTCTGCTAGGCTTTTGCTTTTACTTTATAATTCATATCCCAAAAATAGGACAGTGTGGTGGGCAATTCGTGACTTTTTAAAGTTAAATTTGTACCCTTCAGATGCGAACCCAAGTATGATGAATTTCACTCTTTTCAAGTGTGTCTCCAGGTCATTGTCTGTAAGATAGATGTCATCGACATAAGATAATGCCTCATCATCATATATTTGTAGTAACTCTGTTACTCAGGCTGAAAATAATGCTGGGCTATTCTTGAATCCCTGTGGGTGACGACAAAATTGCTTTTGGGTCCCCATGCTGGAGAAAGTGGTCAAATACCTGCTTGCTGGTGCAATGTTTTGACAGAAAAAAACATTTGAAATATCTAATGTTGTTTTATATTTTTTGCGCACAATGTTATTCATCAGTGCTGCACTGTGTGAATTTTGTACTGCAAATGTTTTGCAACAAGAGTTTAGATGTCTGTAGTCCAAAACTAGACAATATGAATTGTCTGGTTTGGAGACAGGAAACAAAGGATTGTTCATTTGTGAGGTTCATGTTTCAATCAGCCCCTGATATTCAAGTTGATCTAATATCTCCCTGGCTTGTTTTTTAGCTTCTTGCTTAACAGGATACTGCCTCTGTGCAGTAGGTTGATTTTTTAACTGGATTTTATGGTGAGGAGGGTCCTCATCCCATCCTGCATGATTTTTATATAATTAAGGGGCTTGGGCCACTGCCCATTTTCTTGCATATGTGTATTTTTTATGAATTGGGATGTGATTTGAGAAGGCAGGCTTAATCATTTCTTCGCCATGTGGGCACTCCCTGACAAACTCTGGTGGTCAATCCTTCTCTGCTAGAAGGATATCATAGCCTTTGGATAGGTTCTCCCTGAAGAGACCTCTTATTTTCCTAGATTTGTCCCCCTCTATACGTAATGTTATTTCATATATTTTATGGGGCACGCTAACTCTGGTGTCTGCAGTTTCCGCCTGAATGTATTCATTCATGTCCACTGTCTCTAGAAGATTCATCAGGATCTTGCGAGCTATGGTTACTTCTGCTGCGCTGTCTAGCATTGTTTGGGCCCACTCTCCGTTCTTGAGTTGTGTCCTCAGGATCCTCGGCATGTTTTACTTTAATGCTTGCTACATTCTTTTTGGGAAATAGTAATTTTTTACTTTGATGAGCAGGTTCTTTGACTTTGGACTTGACGCGCTCTTCCCTATGTTCTGACCGTCCTCTTCTTTCTGATTTCTGTGATGAAGTCTGAAAACATCGAGAGGGACGAGTATCAATATCTTGATATCTGTCAGGTTTTCTCAAATTGTCCCTATTTCTAAGGTTATATCTTTTCTCAGAGGGGTCCCTTAGGGGAGACTTGTCTCTCTGTTGCAGAGATATTCCTCTGGACTGAAACTGTTTTTCCCTGGGAGTGGTTTGCTTATTACCCTCCCACTCCTTTTTAGGAGTTATTAAGTTATTTTTAAAGAAAGTCTTTTCAGGATTTTCTGTTAGTTGTGGTTTTAGTTGTTTCCCACCCAAACTGTCTCTACCTAATTCTTCATAGGATTTTTCAATTATTCTGGCAAGTTCAAAAGGTTTGTCTGCTATATCTGTTTCTTTTCATTTTTGGTGGATAGCCACGGATGCTGCTTCTCCTTTTATGTTGGCTAGTAGTATAGCCGAGACTTGCTTAAAGTCTTTCAGTAATTTCATACCTAGATTTAAAGCAGGATCTGGACCATATTCATTTTGAATCTGTCTCAGTACGCCTGGTATGACCGCCATAGACTGAACACCATGTATTTTTGTGTAGATTGAAGCAAAGACTGTTCCCCAAGTGTCACAGTCCTCCACATGTGGTGCAATCCCCATTGGTAGGCAGATGGTCAGAATTCTGTTTTTTTCGTGAGGTGTAGTATCAGGAAATACTGCCTCTATCTGAGTAATTTTTTGAGCTAACCAGAATGGAATTTGTTCCCGTTTTGTGGGTAACTTGCCAATGACTGATTGAATAGTCTGTGGTGTAATTTTATTTGTGTGTTCCCCTGATGAGGGGTGTACTGTGGAATTTTTATTGCTGGTTGGACTGTTAAAGTCCGCATGACATTGTACCAATTGTCTATGTATTTTAATTAGTTGTTTTAGCTGAACTAAAAGTTTTCCGCTTGACTTTTTTTCAATGTCAGGATGTGGTGTATAGCTGGCTAGAACCGGCCATGTGGCTCCTGGTCTACCTAGTGGACCGAGCCTGGTAATGTGATTTTGATGTTTTAGGGTGCCATTAAACCAGAGCTCATGTTCTTGGTAAGTTAGTGGAATTTCAACTTCCTCGAAAGGGTAGTATTCCTCTGGAGATTCCTCTATTTTGTAAAAGTGGAATTCGCCTGTCACAGCATTTGCTGCTGGAAACGTTCTCCATGAATAGAATACCTCTGTCTGCCGATATTCATGTGCCTCGACAACAAGTATGACTGTACCACCTCTTGATGATACTCCATTTTCTATAACATATATAGTTAAGGTTTTCCTTACATTTACCGGGATGAGTATTGCATCCGGTTCCTTTTCATTAAACCCTGTAACGTCTGAAGCAGGTTGATTCGCATCTACTGCAGCTCCACCGGTTGCGTTGTTGTCGCCGTTAGTTGACATTGTTTAATGAAAGTTTGTAGAGCGAGTTTCAAGGAAACAAAGATTAGGTGCACAATATTTTGGAACACTGTATCCTTCAATGTTGACCAAACCAAAAACTAATACATAGGAATCTCTTCCTACTAAGTTTTGGCGGATATTAACCTTTTACCCACTCCAGAAGTCTATTGGAGTTTTTACGGGAAAAGGGGTCTGTGTGAAAAGCACAACTGAGTTACTCTAGTATCTAGCGTTAAATTAATCTCTTACCAACCGTTGGGCACCATGTTATGTAGTTCCTATATTCCCAATAGGCTCTGCGCATTGGAATAACGTAAACAATAGTTTAGACGTAGGACTTAGGTCGACTAGGTCTCTATTGAATATGTTAGACTTAATTATGAATGCTAGCTACCTCAGAGGTCACTAGAAACTTTCTCGAGTAAACAAGAAGGTGTTAACTTTCCTGAACAGACAAGAAGGGATTAGTTTCTGACAACCGCATAAACATAACAACTTTGCTCCCTCCAGAATAATGAGTATATCTCCAGAGTCGCAGAAACAATAGATAGCTATTTCACTCAGTCAATCGTGCATGCTTCGTTTCACCAGAAGTGCAGAGAAATAGAGAGACGGGCGTTTTCAATAAAAGGGTTATTTATTGAGCAGTTTTCTTTCTCATGCAAGAGAAATGAATTGCCACAATCGTAATACTTGCTATGAAGTAAAGTCCGTACAGTAAAATGAGTATTATGAAATAATACTGTAAAAGCATTTATATGGTTTCTAAACCATAAGATACCTAAAATGGATAAAATACATACAATGATAAAATAATGACTAAACATACTCAACTGGTGTTTCTAAGATACACCTACCCCGGTGTCCCTAACCTAAGCCTAGTACGTGGGAAGGAGTAGATGAGTTACAGTTTTTTGCCAAGAATCTGAATCAATAATTCTCTAAGGGTCTAATCAGCTCCGTACCTTGGGTATAGAATGAAGGAGGTCTTGTATCTCTCTCTCAGGACTCGATCTCCCAGCAACCCGCGAGGGTGACAGGGAAACACTGGAGCTGGATTTCTCTGCAGGAGAAAAGACAGCGTCTCTCTCAGTGCGTCAGCAGGGAGGATCGGCTTCCTTCGGCATTCACATCAGCAGGGCGTCGGGCAAGTAGATAGCCGATCTGCTTCAAACCACCGTGCGTTTGCTTAAGGCAGATGCTGGTATATTTATACCTGGAAGGTGCCGAGTTTGACGTAAGGTTGGACATAAGACGTCACTAAGAACTCGCAGTTCTTTCAGGACTCCAGGAGTTCTTGAACAAATCAAATCAGAAGCAGAGGGAATTCCCGGGCTGCTGGAGGCTTGGTTTGTTTTAAGAACGCGTTGTGCTTTCTAGGAGTCTATGGGAGTAGCCTTGCCGTATTTGGACTGCATTGGCAATGACTTAATATGGATATGATTCTTATGCCTTTATAAGGATATGATTCGGTATAACCACATAATGGCATGAATCAGGAATGTTTTAATTAGGGTCCTAGAGACATTCACAACAGTTCGGATATCGATCGCTAAAATGGTAGCCTTATTGCACATACTGTACTACTTTGCAACACTGCCATTGATTGTTCTCGAAGCAAGTTTCAGGAATTGGATTATTTTCTAGTGGATCTGAATTGGGGTAAGGGCAGGTGACTGATAGAATTGTTTAAATTATTCCACGTGGTGGCGGATGGAGGCCCTGGACTTTGAAACATAGTATTTGGCAGCTATGTTGCAAAAACTAAATGCAACGGCTACAGGTTGGGCCAGCTAGAGTAATGGCTTTTTCAACCACCCAGCACCCAGCCTTCAGACCTGCTGATGACCCTCCCCCTAGACCTGAAGTGGACCAATGTAGGTAACTGTGGCAACCTGAAGGGAATAAGACAGTGCTGCATTAGGTCGCTGCAGAAGACACACAACATGTCTCCGTATTCACCGAAATACCCCCTTCAATATTTACCTGCACTTCCACATGGGCTAGGTGGACAAAACTGTTGGTACCCTGTCCATAATACTCAATCACTATCGTTTGAGGAGTTGAGGGAGGAGAATAACATTTCTGCAGGGAAATTTCTACTGCATGGCCTCTTGATAGCGGCAGTCAGGAAACACTGCAAGGGGTGCAGAAACCCTGATGCACTGAGGCTGCCAGTTCCTCTGTTCAATGTGGAATTCACAAAGTAGTATCAAGTATAAAGCAATAAGAGTTGACCGTCTCACCCACTGTCAAGATTCTCACCTGTATATTTCTACAGGAACGCCATGGAACTGTAGATGAAATCCGCAACCTCCCCCGACCACCTCCTGTGCCTATATACATATATATATATATACAGGCCACAACAGGTAACGAGGGGAAGAGGGGAAACAAAACAAGGGAAGAATGGGGGAAAACACTCCTCTGTGGGTCTCAGGAACGTCAAGAAGGCTTTACATTCAAATAACTTCAGTAAATCATCCAACTTTGAGCAGGAAGGCTAAAAACAAGAAGAATATGTTGAGCAGAAAGAATAATGACCTCTAGTAGTACAGGTATAAGACTCTCAACAGTAGAAAATATACCTATTTCTTCCTTAAAGTCTGGGCAGTGAGGAAACTAGTGTAGGACAAATTTGAGGGAAGCTATAATGGAAAATACGGTATCTTAATTAACATGCCTTAGTACACATGCCTTAAAATTGTTTTTCCATATGCCCCTTTCTCAACAGTGCCCACCTGCAATTCCTCTTGCAACTCTTTCCTTAAGTGTGCCAAAAATAATGTTTAAACTCTCATGAAGGATAAGGGAGCTGCAATACTTTTTGCACCTTTGTTATTTTATTCAAATAAGGCTTTAAACTTCGATGAAACTAATATGCCACCGAGAGGAGACAGCAGTATACCGGAGCTGAAGGTAACCTGCTTAGTTTTAACATAAACTGAGTGAAAAAATAAAAAAATAACAGCGCAACGCGCTGTTTACCGTAACCCAGTAGTAAGGGCTATGAGTCTTCAAGTTTTCTGGTATTGCAGGGATCCAAGACCCGCCAAAACCGGGAGAAGTACAGAAGAAGCCAAACGCAGAAAATCCGGAGGAGAGGAGCACCGACGCACAGGAAGTGACGCATGCAGCCAGGAACACTAGAACCTGAAACGCTTGTACTCGGGAAGGGCAGAGCTTTAATGGCTTCACCTATCCCTGCGCATGCGCATCTAGCAGACGCTCCTCAGCGGAGGACCCGAGTTCGGGGAAGCATCTGGAGCCTGCAAGCATCGGAGGCAGCAGTCATGACATCCACCTACCCCTCTCAAAGACAGATGGGAAACAGATCGAGGACTCCCATCTTGGATAGTGATTGGACCAAAATTCTAGAGGAAGTCCTGAAGGCATCCCGAAATGCGTAGTTCAACTTGATCAAAGATTATATTTGTCAATGTGTGTACTTCAAATCCGGGAGACTTGATACTTTTTTTGTGCATATTTTCCATTCGTATCTAGAACATATAGAGAGTAAGGAGTTGCGTCCGTGGATACTGGACGGGGAATACTCCTGATTCCCTGGTCAAGAATTTATAAAGAACAATTGGAGGAGTATTACCCGATGAGGGAGATGAAGGCTTTTCCAGACTAGGAATCACTGTTCCTTTGTTAGTAAACCCCTCACTCACCACCTAGTGGTGACTTGCTTCATCATCGGGGCCCACCCAAGTGGCCTAGCGTCACTTGGGTGTGCTTCAACACCTGAGTTGCAGTGGAGCAGGTAGTGAGGTGTGGGTTGTAGACAAAAAAAGTGTAAGTGTTAAAATTGTCCTGGTTAATACTTTGTATAGATTTTAATAAAAAGGTAACTGGACAATATTAAAAAATATCGGTGAGATACTAGGAGGGGAGTTACAACCTACGTATCTCTGCTATGTGTTGGTCAACATGTTTCTACCATTTGGGGCGATCCCCGGTATTCTTCAGGACCAAAACAAGGAAGTGGGAGGTGTGGGTCCCCTAAAAGACGCACCCTGTCCTAAATCCTTGGTCATCCAGATGGAAAAAATGTTCCTCTGGGAAGACACTCCTAGAATATAGGGTGCCAATAAAAACCTAGGGAAGGAAGAAAAGCAAAGGAAGTGATTACTATCCTGTAACGATGTGCAGAAATTAGGTGCAAAATACGTGCAGTTATACTTGCTTTCCACGGTGGTGAATGGAAAAAGTGCCTTCATGAGTCGAGGACGTGTCTACCAATGGGGTGGGAGCGTGCTCATATCGTGAGAGTGTACGCTTCAGCATGGTATACCTAGGTCATTCATCAGGTTAAAACTGGCGTCCTTAGTGCGTGCCTGAAAAAGCATGCTACGGCGTAAAATTGAGTGCACTGGGCTTTAGTGCTCATATCTTTACCGGCGTGAATTGCACTGCGCCAGATGGTTGCCTTCCATTGCATGTGGGCTCAAAGATCTCCTAATAAGGACAAGTGGTGTACACAAAAGACAAACTAGACTCACACAAACATATAACACAGAGTTTGTCACGAAACGTGACATGTCAGAAGAGGGGCTTACTGGAGTAATACTCTAGTTGGACTTCATCGAGCAGGGGGTAGGTGCTTCACTCGTAGCAACATATTCTATGTGGAAAGGCATATATCACAATAGTAAGTATATGGAAGCTCGCCTCCGTACTGGCTCGTGTGGTCAGGCCATGGGTGGATCCTGTATGGAGGGAAAGGCTACTTACAGTTGGTAGTCATGAAGTAAGGCTGATCACCTACGTCTACCTTCTGCCGCTCGGTTACAATGAATGGGCGAGCGCGGTGTAAGTATAACCGCTGGCATACTTCCGGGATAGGTCACGTGGCCGCTACGGAGGCCCGTGAGGGAGTGGGTTGGCATGGAGATCATTCGATGCTGCGCATGCGCGGTAGAATAGGAAATGAGTTGCTGCGCAAATGTGTTAGATGGAAACAACGTATCGGGGAGACATACCCAAATACTGGTACTATTTGAGTAAGGGGATCCAAGGAGGAAAAGACACAAGGATCCCTTTGTTTAAAGTTGGTCGATGTACAGTGAGCTACGCTGCGGGGGTCAGTGATGGTAGCGGGTTGTCATGGACGCCAGGAATGTTGTGCATGCGTTGAAAAGGATTATAGGCCTTAGATGTTAAATGCATATCGTTTGTATGCGCGGCGGGGCTTACTGAGGGTTGTGGGTGTTAGCAGACAGTGATGCTATTTTAATACAGAGTTCCACGGGATATTGTCATTAAGACCCCGTTTATGTGTGGAAAGTCTATATATCCATCTCTGTTCTTTTTCGAATAGACGGGCTTGGATGTTGGGGCCTGGTTGCAACTGTTCAATGACTGTCCACCTCATGTCATTGGTGGTGTGATGGGCAGTTAAAAAGTGATCCGTGAGTTTGGTCATATTCTTTTTGCATCTTATGGTGCTCCTGTGTTCGCAAATGCGTTGTTTGATTTTGCGTGTCGTCATGCCCACGTAGGGTTTTCCACAGGTGCAGGTGATAAGGTAGATGACATTATTGCTGTTGCAGTTGGTGTGGGATCTCTGCTCCCATATTTTTCCAGGTTCCAAGACTATTGTCTTGGTGTTTTCTGTCAGGTGACAAACACTGCAGTCCCCACATCGTGAATGTCCAGTTACTGGCGGGAGACCCCATATCTGTGTTAAGGTTGGGTCATTGGAGTTAGTGTTATTTCTGGGTCTTGTGTTGACCAAGGTGTTTTTCAGACTTGGCGCTTTTTTATATGAGAAAAGAGGTTTTTCCCAGTTGAAGTTTCCAGAATTGATTATTGACCAGTGCTTCTTGATGTTCTTGCTCACTTCGTTGGAAATCACATTGTATGTAGTCACACAGGTTAGGGGTATGTTGTCATTGTTTTTTGTTGTTTCTTCCAAAAGTGCTTGGCGCGGTTGGTTTCTGGCTCGTTTTTGGCATTTCTTTGTGATCTTTGTTGGGTAGCCACGTTGTATTAGTTTCCCCGTCAGGTCTTCAGCCTGTTCTTTGTAGTCCGTGAGTTTGCTGCAGTTCCTACGTAATCTTAAGTATTGGCCATAGGGAAGGTTTTCCCTCAGTGGTCGTGGATGAAAGCTCTCAAATCTTAAGAGGTTATTTTTAGCTGTGGGCTTAAAGTGTGTTTTAGTAGTCAAAACTTCTTGTTCTCTTTTGATCTCAATGTCTAGGAAGACCATTTCATTCTTGTCCACGTTGTGGGTAAAATGAAGATGTTGATCGCAAGTGTTGAGCCAAGTTATGAATGTTGTTTAAATTTCTTGTGGGCCCTTTCAGATTGCTAGCACGTCATCAATATATCTGCGCCAGAATATGATGTTTTCCAGGTATGGGTTGGTGGGTGAGAGGATGTACTTTTTCTCGAAGTCAAATACATACAATCCCGCTATGCTCGGCGTGAAAACGCTGCCCATAGATGTGCCCCCTATTTGTAAATATAGGGACCCTTCAAACTCAAAGAAATTCCTTTTGAGGGCCAAGGTTGCACACTTAATAATGAATTCCTTAGGTGTTCTATGTTCCCATGTGGTTTGTTCTAGGGTTTCTTTTAGAACGTTGATGGTGGCATCCTGAGGGATGTTGGTATAAAGGCTTTCTATATCAAAGCTAACCAAGATCATGTCATCATCCATTTTGATGGTTTCCAGAAGTGTTAGAAGGCTTTTAGTGTCTTTTAAATAGGTGGTGGTTCCTTGCACAATTGGTTTTAAGAAATAGTCACAGAACCTAGACAGAGGTTCAAGGAGTGAGCCTATACCAGATACTATAGGTCTACCCGGTGGTGGTACTCTGTTCTTGTGCATCTTTGGGACCACGTAGAAATATGGTATTTTTGCCTCTGTTTTTGTTAGGTAATCCGCTTCTTGTTTGGAGATGTCACCTAGATGCTCTGCTTCTTCAACCAGATCCACAATTTCTCTTCGTAGATCATCTGTGGGGTCGTTGGTGAGAGGAAGATAGTTTTTTCGATCCTCAAGTAATCGTTTGCATTCTTGTTGGTAATCTGTTAGGTTCATAACTACTAGGCTTCCGCCCTTGTCTGCTGGTTTGATGATGATGGTTTCATCCCCTTTGAGGTCCGATAGGGCCTTTTTCTTGGCTCTGCTGGTGTTCTGATATCGTGTAGGCGTAATGGTGGATTCTATGTCGTTGAATACCGCCTGTTCAAATGTATTTATTTCCACTGGGATAGTGTGTGGTGGAGGGACAAAAGTGGATTTTGTTCTTAGTCCAGTTTCGTTTGGCACTTCCTCATTGTTATCCGTGTCTGTTTTTTCAAAAAAAGCTTTGAGTTTCAGTTTTCTGAAAAAGGCTGCTAGTTCGCAGTGTAGTTTGAACTTGTCCAAGTTAGCTGTGGGGACAAAGCCCAGTCCTTTGTTGAGGACTTTCTTCTCTGTGTCTGTTAGGATGTGTGACGACAGGTTTGTAACTAGGTCCTCATGTTGCTGGGGCCTGCTCTGTTGGATGTGGTTTTGTTCCTGGTGTTGCTGCTCACCATCTCTTCTTCTTCCCAGTGGACAGTGTTTCCCCGTTTGTTGCGGCCTCTCCCGCGCCTGCCTCTGTTCTGAAAAGGAGGACGGAACTGATTTGGCTGGAAGGGATATTGTTGAAATGGTGGTTGCCAACCATACATAGGGAATTGTTGTGGTTGCTGATATGGATTTTGGAAGGGGGGGGTGGTTATATTGTGGCCACTGGTAGTTTCCTTGGTATCCCCCTCTCTTTTTCTGGAATTTGGCCAGGTTGTAGACCAGGCGGGCGGCCTGGTTTTGGACCAGCTGTAATCGTTGTATACTGTAGGCGGGCATGCCACAATGTAGAGCGTTGCAATAGTCTAGGCGGGAGATTACCATCGCCAGGACAATGAGTTTTAGGGCAGAGAAGGAAAAGAAACTAGAGACTTTACGGATGGTGCGAAGTGAAAGAAAGGAGGAGGACACCACAGAACTGACCTGGGAGTGCAGAGTGAGTTGGTCATTCAACTTAATCCCCAGGGTTCTCACAGAGGAGGAAGGAGAAGGGGGGGGCCTAGGGAGGGGGGCCAGAAGAGAGAGGTCCAGGGACTGGAGCAACCACCTGTCAGAACCAGCTCAGTTTTGTCTGGATTTAACTTCAGGTGGTTGTAATTCATCCAGTCCAGGATAAAGATCATAACAGACTGGAACTTCACCACGGACTCTGGGGATGGGGACAAGGTAAAAATAAGCTGCAGGTCATCTGCGTAGTTGTAGACGGTGACCTCCATTTGCTGGAGGGCGAAAATGAGAGGGGCAATGTACAAATTAAATAAAAGGGGGGAGAGGGAGGAGCCCTTGGGGACCCTCCATTATACTTTCCATAAGTCCGCCGAGAAGTCGCCCAGGCGCACTGCCTGGGTGCGGTCCCTCAGGAAGGAGGACAGCCAGACCAAGACCGAGCCTCCAATCCCTGCCGCCCTGACACGAGAGAGTAAGATGGAATAATCAACCGTGTCAAAAGCGGCGGAAAGGTCGAGGAGTACCAAGGTCTGGGGGTGGTTGGTGTCCATACCCTCTCTGAGGTTGTCAAGGACCGATAGCACCACGGACTCCGTGGAGAGTGCGGTGCGGAACCCAGCCTGACGGGGGGCTAATACCCCGTACTCCTCCACAAAGGTACTGAGCGTTCTGGTAACATGGCGCTCCAGTACCTTCCCCAGAAAGGGCAATAATGAGATGGGGCGGTAGTTGACAAGAGCGGAGGGGTCAGCTCCCGTTTTTTTAAGGATGGGAACAATGGTGGCTGTTTTTAGAGGTGGAATAACAATGCCCTGGGACAGTGAACTGTTGAGAAATTTAAGAGGGCTCTGCATACGAACAGAGTAGATGTGCCTGAGGATGTGGGCAGGGCAGGGGTCCAGGGGTGAGCCTGATTTGACCATAGGGAGGAGGGAGAGAAAAGCCTCCTCTGTCAAAAGTGGGAAGGAGTTAAGGCGTGCCCCGACTGACGGACACTGGGGGTCGACAAAGGAAGGGGGGAGGGATGTTTGCTTTGATGTTTGAGATTTTATCCAGGAAATAAGTGTTAAGAGAGTCGCATAAATCCTGGGAGGGAGAGGGTTTAAGGGTGACCCCTGTGCCCTCGCAGGCGGTCGCTCCCTCCACGCTGCTCTGACGCTCGCCTGCCTGCCTGCTGACTCAGCTGCTGCCTGGCCGCTCCCTGCTTGCTGAGACCTCCGCTCACCTCCTCCACGCCGCTGCCCTCCGCATCTTCCTCGGGTACGCCTCTGCCCGCAGCCTGCCGCCTCTGCCCCCGCTCCTTACCGGACCCGCTGCCCCGGTCACCTCCGTGCTTTCCCGCCGCCGCTGACCCGTAGCTCCGCCTCCCCTCCTCTCCCATTGGTCCTCCCGCCTCCCGCCTCCCGGCTGACCCTCCCTCCCGGCTCCTACTTATGACGCCCCCTCAGCGACCGCGCAGCGGACGCGCGCAGCGGGAGCACCGAATGAGCGCCGAAGGTGCGCCAAAGGTAAGCCCGTCTGCGCCCGTCCGCGCCTGGACCATGCCCAGTGCCAGGACTCCTTGGCCCCGCAGACCCCAGCCCACCCGTCGGACCTACAGCGCCACCGAACTCTACGCACTCAATGCCGGAAGAATCCCGGGGTGCTACCGAGCCACCCCCAGACGCACCCACGGACCCTTCTGCTGCAACGCCTGCAAGTTCACCTGCATCCGGACCTGCACCACTCCAGCAGTACTCAAGACCTCCACGAGCAACAGCAGCAGCCACCTGAAATGCATCCTGCTCAACACCCACTCTGTCCACAGACACGCCGTCGAGCTCTGGAACCTGCTCGACACAACCTCACCAGACGTCGCCTTCCTCACGGAAACCTGGATGAATGCCTCTTCAGCGCCCGACATCGCCATCGCCATCCCAGACGGCTACAAGATCATCCGAAGGAACCGCATCAACCACACCGGAGGAGGCATCGCCATCGTCCACAGGAACACCATCCGCATCACGACCAACACCGACGACACCCTCGCAACCGCCGAGCACCTGCACTTCCAGGTCCACATCAACCCCAAGACCACCCTCAGAGGCACCCTCATCTACAGACCCCCGGGACAACGCACACAATTCAGCCCGCACGCCCTCTGCTCCGCTGACTACATCCTCCTCGGGGACCTCAACTTCCACCTGAAGAACAACAACGACCGCAACACCACCACCCTGCTGGACAACCTCGCCAACCTGGGACACAAGCAGCTGGTGACCACCCCCACCCACTACGCCGGACACACACTCGACCCCGTCTTCTCATCCAGCAAGGACATCGCCTTCAGCCACGCCACCGGACTCCACTGGACGGACCACAGCTGCGTCCACTTCAGCTTCAGAAGGACCACGACCCATCACCACCAACAACAGGTTGCACGCAGAAGCTGGAACAAGATCACTGCCGACCAGCTCGCGACTTCCCTGAGCAAGAACCCCCCCACCTGCACAACGAACCCAAGCCAGGCGGCCACCAACCTCACAAAGTGGATCACCGACTGCGCAGACGACCTCGCCCCCCTGAGGACCCCGCCTAGCAGACCCGGTAGCAAGAAAGCCCCATGGTTCACCGATGAACTCAAGAGCTCCAAGAAGAACTGCCGAGCCCTTGAGAGAACCTGGCGCAGAGACCCAACACCGGACAACACGACTGCCCTCAAGCTCGCCACCCGAAAACACCACCAACTCATCCACGCCACCAAGAAAACTGCATTCAAGGAACGACTGGACAACAACGCACACAACAGCAAGGAACTCTTCAACATCATCAAAGAGCTCTCCAACCCTAACGCCGGAAACAACGACATCACCCCTTCGGAAGACCTCTGCAACTCCCTCGCCTCCTACTTCCACAACAAGATCGCGGACATACACAACAGCTTCAACACTCAACCGACAAACGCCACGACTGAACCACCGCCCCCCACCACCACCCTCCGCGCCTGGACTCCGATCAGCACCGAAGACACCGTCCGCACTATGAACTCCATCCACTCCGGATCTCCGACCGACCCCTGCCCTCACCAAGTCTTCAACAAGGCCGACGCTGTCATCGCACCCCGCCTGCGGGACATCATCAACACCTCCTTCGACACCGCTACCTTCCCGGAGAGCTGGAAGCACGCCGAACTCAGCGCTCTACTAAAGAAGCCATCAGCCGACCCCACCGACCTCAAGAACTACCGCCCCATCTCGCTGCTCCCGTTTCCTGCAAAAGTCATCGAGAAGACCGTCAATAAGCAGCTGGCCGCCTTCCTCGAGACGAACGGATCCCTCGACCCCTCGCAGTCTGGCTTCCGGGCCAACCACAGCACCGAGACCGCCCTGATCGCAGCCACCGATGACATCCGAGCCTTGCTTGACAACGGAGAAACAGCAGCCCTCATCCTCCTAGACCTCTCCGCGGCCTTCGACACTGTCTGCCACCGTACACTAGTGCAGCGCCTCAGCAACGTCGGAATCCAGGAGAAGGCACTGGAGTGGATCATCTCCTTCCTCGCCGGAAGGACACAGAGAGTCCGCCTCCCTCCGTTCAGATCAGAAGCCACCGAAGTCATCTGCGGCGTTCCGCAAGGCTCCTTGCTCAATCCAACCCTCTTCAACGTCTACATGAGCCCCCTCGCAGACATCGCACGCCAGCACAACCTCAACATCATCTCCTACGCCGACGACACCCAGCTGATCCTCTCCCTTACGAACGACCCCGCCACCGCCAGAGCCAACCTTCACAAAGGGATGAAAGAGGTAGCCGAATGGATGAAGAACAGCCGCCTGAAACTGAACTCGGACAAGACGGAAGTCCTCATCCTGGGATCCTCACCCACCGCCTGGGACGACTCCTGGTGGCCCCCCGCCCTAGGCAGCGCACCCAAACCAACAGACCATGCACGCAACCTGGGCTTCATCCTGGACTCCTCCCTCTCCATGACCAGACAAGTCAACGCCGTCTCCTCGTCGTGCTTCAACATCCTGCGCATGCTACGTAAGATCTTCCGGTGGATCCCCACCGAGACCAGGAAGACGGTCACCCAGGCCCTCGTCACCAGCCGTCTGGACTACAGCAACTCCCTCTACGCCGGAACAACCGCCAAACTCCAGAAGAGACTCCAGCGGATCCAGAACGCCTCAGCACGACTCATCCTGGACATCCCCCGTCGCAGCCACATCTCCGGACACCTGAGAGACCTGCACTGGCTCCCAGTCAACAAGAGAATCACCTTCCGTCTCCTCACCCACGCGCACAAAGCCCTACACAACCAAGGCCCAGGATACCTCAACAGCCGCCTCAACTTCTACGCTCCCAAACGCCAGCTTCGACCGACCAGCCATGCCCTCGCCGCCGTCCCCCGCATCCGAAGAGCCACCACAGGGGTATGGTCCTTCTCCTACCTCGCCGCCAAGACTTGGAACTCCCTCCCCACCCACCTCCGCCTGACCCAGGACCACCTCGCCTTCAGGAAGCAACTCAAGACCTGGCTGTTCGAGCAGTAGCAGACCCCCCTTCCCCAGCGCCTTGAGACCCTCTGGGTGAGTAGCGCGCTATAGAAATGCATTGATTGATTGACTGATTGAGTAGGCAAGGTCGTGAACAAAGGAGAACATTTCTCTAGTCTGATTTTCAGCAACCAGAATTTTTGAGGAGAAGTAGGCAGTCTTTGTAGCCAAAATAGATGTTTTATATTGGGACAGGAGAGCGGTATACTGGGTTTTAAGGTTAGGGCAGTAGTCTCGTCTCCAGGCCCGCTCAGCATGGCGCACAGAGAGTTTTAGGGCCTTGAGTTCCTCATTGAACCAACGGTTTGCGTCGTTCAGATGTCTGGATGACACCCGCCTGAGGGGGGCGACAGAGTTGCAGCCTGACAGGAGCCAGGAGTTAATAGAGTCAGCTTGTGCGGAAGATGACAGACCGTGTAGATCCGGACTGGATGCGGAGAGTGTGGTGGAAAGAGCGGCCATATCCACCTGGCTCCAAGAGCGCGCCCAGATGTTTTTAGGGAGGGAGAGCTTAGTGACTGGGTTAAGGTGTAGGGAAAAGGATATCAGGAAGTGATCCGACCAGGTGCAGGGGAAGATGGACAAGGAGGCTATAGGACAGTTGAGAGACCAAATCTGATCAAGGATGTGACCCTGAATGTAGGTGGGGGAGTGAACGTGGGAGTCAAAGTTAAGGGAGCGAAGGGTATCCGAGAATTCTTTAGAGGTAGAGCATTCTGCGGGGTCAGAGGGCCAAAAGTTAAAATCTCCTAATACCAAAATGGAGGAGTTGTTGACCGCTAAGGTGGCCACTAGATCTTGGAAACCGGGGAGAAAAAGTTGAGAGGGTTGGGGGGGACGGTACATAAGCAAGCAGGTGAGCGGGACTCTGAAAGATGGTGAGCGGACGACTAAAAAGTCTGATGATCCAATGGAGGAAAAGGTTAAAGACTGAAAGGAGAGTTCTCTACGGGCGATCAGAGCGACGCTGCCTCCTGATTTGCTGGAGGGTCGGTCGGTGCGCAGAGCATAGTATGCGGCAGGAAGGGTAGCTAACAAAGAAGGAAGGGAGTTGTCACAAAACCAAGTCTCTGTAAGAAATAAGAGATCTGGTTTGTGCGAGTCCAATAAGACAAAAAGTTCATGACAATGCTTAACTGCTAACCTGGTGTTAAGATAATAAACGGATATGGTGGTAGGCACAGGAGGGGCAGGGGGGACGGGAGATGGATCAGGGGGGAGAGGGGGAAGGGAGGGTAAGGACGGGAGAGAAGGGAGAGGGCATGAAGCCGTCAATCCCAGTCTGCCGATGTACGAAGTCACAGAGTCATCCAAAGGCCAAGGTCCTTGGAGATTGTAGAGCTGTGCAGGAGAGTATTGAATAATCTGGGCATGGTGGAGAGCCCCTAGGCCCGGTCGGCCGCGGACGGGCGCAGACGGGCTTTCCTTTGGCGTGCCTTTGGCGTGTAGACGGCGCGCCCGCTGCGCTCGTCCGCTGCGCGTCCGGAAGATGCACATGATTTATAGATGGTAGGACGGCGGCGGGGGGGCGTGGTCTCTGAAAAGGGGCATGGCCTCCAGGCTCGCCGGACTGGCATCAAGAGGTGTTTTCAATGAAGGTACCGCGGCAATGCTAGATCCGTTGCGTGGACTGTTCAGGAGCTGAGAAGGTGAGTTTTACAACAAGTATTCAAGTGACATTCAAGTGAGCTTAAAATAAGGTTAAAAATAGGTCTCGCTCCCGGCTGCCGCCTCAGGAGCTCAGTGCTTCTAATGAAAGGCGCTTGCAATCAGCGTCTATATGTAGGACGGCGGCGGGGCGTGGCTTCTGAAAAGGGGCGTGGCCTCCGGGCTCACCGGAATGGCGTCAAGAGGTGTTTTCAATGAAGGTACCGCGGCAACGCTAGATCCGTTGCGCGGACTGTTCAGGAGCTGAGAAGGTGAGTTTTACAACAAGTATTCAAGTGACATTCAAGTGAGCTTAAAATAAGGTTAAAAATAGGTCTCGCTCCCGGCTTCCGCCTCAGGAGCTCAGTGCTTCTAATGAAAGGCGCTTGCAATCAGCGTCTATATGTAGGACGGCGGTGGGGGGGGCGTGGCCTCTGAAAAGGGGCGTGGCCTCCGGGCTCGCCGGAATGGCATCAAGAGGTGTTTTCAATGAAGGTACCGCGGCAACGCTAGATCCGTTGCGCGGACTGTTCAGGAGCTGAGAAGGTGAGTTTTACAACAAGTATTTAAGTGACATTCAAGTGAGCTTAAAATAAGGTTACAAATAGGTCTCGCTCCCGGCTTCCACCTCAGGAGCTTAGTGCTTATAATGAAAGGCATTGCAATCAGCGTCTATATGTAGGACGGCGGCGGGGGGGACGGGGCCTCTGAAAAGGGGCGTGGCCTCCAGGCTCGCCGGAATGGCGTCAAAAGGTGTTTTCAATGAAGGTACCACGGCAACGCTAGATCCATTGCGCGGACTGTTCATGAGCTGAGAAGGTAAGTTTTACAACACGTATTCAAGTGACATTCAAGTGAGCTTAAAATAAGGTTAAAAATAGGTCTCGCTCCCGGCTTCCGCCTCAGGAGCTCAGTGCTTCTAATGAAAGGCGCTTGCAATCAGCGTCTATATGTAGGACGGCTGTGGGGGGGGCGTGGCCTCTGAAAAGGGGCGTGGCCTCCGGGCTCGCCGTAATGGCGTCAAGAGGTGTTTTCAATGAAGGTACCGCGGCAACGCTAGATCAGTTGCGCGGACTGTTCAGGAGCTGAAAAGGTGAATTTTACAACAAGTATTATGCTAGCCATACCCTTCGTGTACCTGCACCAGATAACTCAGAAGAGATTCAAGGTCAGGAGAGTATTGAAAAGCAGATTGAAAGCTCTGAAAGCAGGAACGGAAATTCTGAAACTGGGAAGTTAGAAGTAATTCCAGAAGAAGAAGAAGACGAATTGCCAAGTACCAGCTCCAGAGATGTTGTTCCTAACGGAGTGAAAATGCCGAGTAAAGAAGTTCCTAAATACAGTATTGAAATCTCTGAAACTGACTCAGATGACAGTGATGAAGAATCTGAAATAAGAAAATTCAGAAAAAGAGCTTGGAAAGCTGAAAGTAATGAAATTGAGCCTAAAAAGAAACTTTTAAGAAAATGTGATGTTTGGCCTAAAGAAGATTTGAAATTCAAATTGGTCAACAAATCGAAAGAACAGATCAATGAAATAACAAGTCAGAAAGGTGAAACAGACAAAAGGGGTCAAGTTGGAAAGAAAATTGAAGTTATAAACAGAAAAAGTAAGAGACCATTGAAGCCTAATCAAAAGTATAAATCTCCAGAGTGGGCCTACTTGATTATCCCACCAATAGTTGAAGTGAGCAGCAGTAGCCAAGAAGATTTGGAAGAAAATAGTGACAATGATTGAGGTTTAGTTACAGTTAGGGTTGGTTTTCTTTTTGGCATAAGGCTGAAGAAATTATGTTAGGTGACACAAGGTCGAAGAAATTGTGTTATCTGAATACTTTTATGGACGCAAGGTCAAAGAAAAGCTGTTAAAGGGTTACTTTAAAAAAAAAAATTAAAAGGGGAGGGTGTGTATTATACAGTTATACATACTAATTCTGTAAAAAAAAAAAATTGGTTTTATTGAGCAAAATGTCTAACGCTGATAATTCTAGGTGTGCAATTCTTAGAAGATGTTGCAAAATGTCTTCTATTTGTGTTATTTTGATTATTTTAGTTTGGTTAATTTTAGCAGTCATTTTCCCTTTTGGAATTGACAAGGAGCATTTTAGAGTAAATATAACAAGCAAAGCTGAATCAAAACAAGTTGATCATGATGTTGCAGGCAAAACTAACAGAATCATTGAGCATAAACCAGATGTCCATCAGGACAGATCAGTTCGAGATTTTTCTACTACTTAATTTTCCAGATTACTTTCAGAATATGTTAGAGTCATGGATGTTAAGGATTGTTACGTATGTGTTAAGCTTCCTACTTCTGTTTCTGAAGGGGTTAAGTACAATATGCTTTCCCTTACTTATGGAATTACATGCAGTGTTATATCGAGCTTGTTCTGTCAAACTGGTCGTCTGGAATACTATTATTCAGACAATGACGAGATCTTTGCTAATTTGAAAGTTGTGAATAGTCTTAACAAAGTTAAGCCTGCCAAGAAAATGAGGGAATTTTTCCTGGTTACAAACGAATTAACTTATGAATATGCGTTTAAGAATATTAATATAACATGTAAAATGAGGGATGAAGAAAAATCTTTCCTTGATCAGGTTGAGGAGAGAAGAGCAATTTATAAGAGGAATGAAATGCTAAAACAAACTAAATCAAAATTTTTGCAGATAGAAGATGAGAAACTTAATGGTGAAAACAGATTTGCTGCCATCCATATAGATGAACCAGTTAGTGGAAAGCTTTGTATCAGAAGAGATAATACCCTCTATGATAACTATTTTGTTGGTGCGAGTCAATGTGAAGACACTTATCGAATTATTGGGGGTTGGGGATTTAAAGGTGGCAAAGACCCAATTTTCCCAGGGATTTATTTTGTTTGTGGTAATAAAGCATATTTCAGTCTTCCTGACCATTGGTATGGCACATGTTACCTTAGTCTTGTATTTCCCAAAATTTTCCATGTTGACAGAAATGGAGAAGGATCATTCGAAATTGGCAAACACCTGAATAGGATGAAAAGAGAAGGTTTTTCAGAAATCATGGGAGATATATTTGGTGCAATAATTCCTATGGTGGGAATTACCCTGAATGCAATAAAGATCAGAAAGGTTTCCACAATTGTTGATAGATTGTCCACTGATACTGCAAGTGGTTTCCAGTTGGTCAATACAGAGCTCATTGCTACCAGAAGCATGGTTATGCAAAACCGGCTTGCCCTAGATATCCTTTTAGCAAAAGAGGGAGGAGTCTGTGGGATTTTGCATGTCCAGCACTGCTGTACATATATCCCAGATAAAAGCCAGAATATTGAATCATTAATTAAGAATATTACAGAATTTCATACTGAAATAGAACCTATGGAAGATGACAGTTTTTCTGAACGTTTGGCAAAAAGATTTAGGGCAATCGAGGAATGGTTTGCTGACATTGGCAGTTCAATCATTGGCAAAGTACTCTACCCTGTTATAGTTATTGTTATAGTGACACTTCTGGTAAAAATCAGTTGCATGATTTACAAAAGAAACAAGCATGTGCGGGAAAAGAGAAGAATTTATAAACTCAGAAAAGCTCAAGAGAAGGAGATAGAAATGGATGAGTTCCGTAGGACTCAAAATGATAGTTCCAGACAGAGACAGACTGGTGAGACAGGGGTTTAGACTTACTAATACTGAGAGAAATCATTATATGACATTTATAAAAGTAAACATTTAGTATAATTTTGGGGGTTTTGTTTGGTGATTTAAAAATCACCAGAGGAGGGAGTTGATAGAGCCGACTTTCAGATTTATTTCTGAAAAGTTTGTGACAAATGAAACTCTCATGATTTTTATTTTTACTAATGAGTGTCGCATGATTTTCACGTTTACTGACTTAACCTAGAGTAGTATACACCATCACCAACACGCGGGTATAACCATTTGTGCTCTTGTCATGTTTGTCATTTTGCTTCGAATAATATATTTACTTTGTCTCTTGTTTTGTTATTTATTAACTGCAGCTGTTTTGAAAATAATAGCATGTGCATTCTTTTAAATGTGCATTTGTTTACGTATTATTGTCTCACGTGTATGTGTTTGTTTGTTTGTATGCAAAACTAGGTAACATAGCTAATGGGTTAATTTTAGTAGAGGGGGTGGGTAACAGAATAATTATCATTTCTTGAATTAATTATTGTCTTGTGTTTCCTTGCATACTAGACTCACCCTCACGCAAAAAGTCATGTGGCCTACTTCTAAAATGGACGTCCGAAAAGCTTAGCCAAAGTGGGCCTTGCACAGCTACGCTGGAATGTGAAAATGTTTTTCTACATTAATTCTTGGAGAAAGGCTTGCAAACAAAGGCTGTGTGGAAGCTTAGGACATTTGGTTCGGATTGCTTCATGGTCAAGGCCGTACTTGTCATTCGGCAGCGGAAAAAGCTTGAGCGGACGAAGGAAGTTTTGGTATTTGTCAAATGTAACTTTCCTCGGAAGCTGCCGGTGACATTATTTAATAGACAATGGCACTTTTGAAAAAATGTGACTCTGGCCATGCGAGAGTCGGATGACCACATCGGAAGACATTCGTTGACCAATGAAATATTTTTCTGCTCGAATATTTGTATTCTTTTAGTTAGTTTTAGATAGGAAAATACTATAAGAATTGCCCCCTTGCTTAAAGCACTGTTCGATCGATCCTGTGCTCCAGAGACGCTGCCAGATTTCCCTTTCACATAAGACTTAGAGATTTTTCTTTACTTACAGGGTTTTTCTTTAGCTAAGTTAGGGAAATAGGGAAATAGGTTTTGGAGAAATACATAATAATTATTTGAGCTTTACTCATGCTGATGTTGGTTCTTCGAATTTGCTAATCTGTTGTGCCTATAATGAATTAATTTGCTGAAATAAAAATTGCTAATAAAAGAGAAATGCTCTTGCTTTGAAATAAAATTAATAAAATAGATTTTGAAATGACAAGCAGGTCTTGGTCGTTTCTTTTGAGTTACCATTAGTTAATCCATTGCCTATTAATGTGGCTTAATTAAAGTGTTTGCTTCATTTGATTAATTAGGTCATATGATTCAGTAGGTCAAAATACGAGTCTCGGTCAGAAATGGGCCTAGTGTTAATTTTATAAACTATGGTGAGTATCGTGGTGTAGAGTTTAAACATATGAGACTATATTTCTTTAGACCCACTGGATCACACATGACAGGGCTAGGAGCCAAGGGAAAGCAGTGAGAAGGTTAAACAGGCAGGCAGCAGGCACGTACATGACGGGGCTGAGAGCACTGGAAAACAGTCAGAAGCAGGAACAGGCAAGCACACTCACAACGGGGTTGAGAGCCCAGGGAAAGAAGCGAGAAGGAGAGACGGGCAGGCAGCAGGCACACAGACTCAACAGGCCGGGAGACTGGGGAAAACAGTGAATCATTCATAACAGAAAGCGAGGCACGCACTTGAAGTGCTTAGAGCTTGAGGAAAGCAATGAGAAGGAGGGACAGGAAGGTAGCAGGCATGCACAAAACGTGGCTGAGAGCAAGGAGAAAGCAGTGATAACAAGGGAAAGGCAAGCATCAGGCAGCACAAAACGGGGATGAGAGCAAGGTTAAAACAGTGAGAACGAGGGAAAGGCAAGAAGCAGGCACACACAAACCTAGGCTGAGAGCGTTGTTTTGGGAAACATGGCAGCAGCTAGCTGAGCGGTCGCTGCACTCCGGTTCAGGCTCCGGTAATGTCCTCTTGCTCCGTGTTGTGATGCCGAGATTCGCTGCTTTTTGAGCGTTTGTTGGACTGTTGGTGGTGTGGGGTGCTCGGCGGGTGGTTTTCCTTTGGGCTTGGAAAGTGCAGATTCTTTTTGGACGTTTTTTGCTACCCGCTGTATTTTCGCTCAGCTCCTGGTCTCTGGTCTCTGGCTCGGAGTCTGAGGGTGGCTCCATTCTACTTCACATTAATCTTTGTGTGCTGATCTCTGAGGGTGTGAGTATTTTGCCATTATTGTGCCTGTGGGTTGCTACGGCCCCCCAGTTACCTTGGCTGTCGCAGTGGAGCGCGGCTGCACTAGAGCTCCGGAGGGGACGCAGGGTTTGGAGCCTCCTCCTCCGGGGCATTCGGGGCAGAGGCAGCACGGGTGCTTCCGGGGTCTCCGAGGGTGGAGGTGCTCCATACAAGCTGAAGTAGGACTGCGCCAGCACTCGAAGAGATAATGAGGTAAACAAGGACATAGGAGAGCCAACGCAATTCCAGCCCCTGGTGAGGGGAGAGTCTCTCGGGAACATCGCGGCCCAGGCTTCAACACAGGTGATATCAGCCGCTTTGGGTTTTGGAGTCTCAAAGAAGGGTAAGAAGCGTGGAATTAAAATTCAAAACCCTAGGAAGGAATCAAACAGAGTGGTATGTCCCCCGCCTGAGCCTAGTAAGGTCTCGAAGAACCAGGGCCCCCCTACTGGCCATAATAAACGTAATACTTCTACATTTTTGTGCGGTGAAGTTAAGGCAAAACGGGCAGAACCACGTAAACCTGTTAAGGCTGGTTTCGTTCTTAGCACAAAAGTAATGCCTTCATTAAGGTCATACTTTAAAGTTTTGCAGCAAGTCTTGGACCTATTAAAAGAGGGGGCGTCCTGTAGAGCAGTGCCTGGGTGGGTCTGCCCTCCTCCTGGTGCCCCAGAAATGGAAGAACTGGCAGGGGCTTCACTAGTGTCTGATAACCTCCACACCAATAGTGGGGTCTCAGATGCTATCTCGGGGAAATAAGCGAAACAGTGGTGACTGCTGAGGCTGTTCCGGAACTACAACAGTTAACAGAGGTAACAGCTGCGCTTCAGGAGGACACAACTCTAGCGATAGGTAACTCTCAGGGTAAGGCAGGCACTACAGCGACCTCCTTGGAATCCATGCTTTCAGCTTTGTCTTTGGATAAAAAAAAAGGGGTTCGAAGTCTCCACAGCTAACCAAACAGAAATTAGAAGCTTCTGTGAGTCATTGGAGAGCAAAATTGACGTACTAAATGCTAGAACGGTGGCCCTGGAAGATACTGTGGCGGGCCTTTCTGTCCATCTTGGGAAGGCCAAATCAGACATTAGTAGTCTCAAGAAAGAATATTGTGCCCTCTCTGAGAGATTAGAAGTCTTGGAGAACAACGCACGACGTAATAATCTCTGTACTCTCAATGTTCCCGAGGGGAGCGAGGGAGCTGACATTAAGCAGTATGTGATCGCTCTCTTAAAGGAAGCTTTGGGACTTGACCAGTCATCAGAAGATCTGGGAACAGATATTCAAAGAATACATAGGGACCCTTTCAGGAGGAACCCAAAGAGATCCAAACCCAGGAAGATACTGGTTAATTTCCATACCTACTCTCTGAAAGAACAGATTCTTAATCAAGCTTTAAAACTGAAAACCCTGAGCGCTAAAGGCTTCCCATTCCAAATAAGATCGGACCTGTCCAGCTCAACCTTGGACAGGCAGTGGGAGTTCGGAAGGAGGTTGGAGGCCTTCAGGAAACTTGGGGCAGTTGCACAACTTAAGTTTCCGGCTGCTTTAAAAATAATGCATAATAACAAAATGCACAATGTCAGATCTGTACAGGCAGCCGATGAACTGTTGCTGGACTTGGGCAGAGAGGAAGGCCGGTTGGGATAGATTCAGAATTTAGGTTCAGCTCCTAGAAGTCCTATTACTTCTTCCCCCAGGTACACTCCACTTTGGTCCATTCAGTTTCCATGCTTAGTCTACACTTAGCACAGGGGTATAATCTTTAAAGTATTTAAATAGTTTTTCCCTTTTCTTACTTAATAATAATTTTTTATATATTTAAGGGCTTAAGTGTAGACACGAAATTGGTATTTAGCAAATCTGAATCCTACATGACTTTATAATAAAAGTCGGCATCTTTGTTTTCTTCTTTTCTTTTTAGGGAGCGGGGATCAGTGGGAGCCCGCGGGGTGCAACTCCTTGGACTTGGTCCGGATAGCTAGGGCAAGGGTTTCCCGGGCGGTTGGGGGGGGGGGTAGGTTTGGGCACAGGGTACAGGTGTAGAAAAAGGTTACAGGCAGAAGACCTTTTCCGCAGTTTCTCGGCGTTAACCGCCTCTATACCCATTCAAGTTACCAAACAAAGAGGCAGGCCCTGGAGACTGGAAGTCAGGAAACAAGGGTTTATTCTCTCCGGAGGAGAAACACATCAGTTCAGACAGCAAGTATCGTCACGAGGTGCTCTAACTGCATCTCTGAGGCCTGGCCTCTTATACACAGGTTTATTACTTTATTGCATAAAACACATCTCTGTCAACCCTTTGATGTACGGAAAGACATCCTCGGAATCCCCGCTTCAGGCCCGTTCCCACACACATTTACAGTTGAAGTCCCCACCCCGGTCACAACAGGTGATGATTATCGCACAGCTGGACATTCCGCCGATTCACGGAATGTGTGAGGTTGATCGGATCTCATGGGGTGGGGGCTTTGATCAACTCATGGACCCCTTGATGAGGGAAGCTTTCTACTGTACAGGAGGGGGGGCAATAACAGTATCCGCCGGGCCAAGTGGCGGCCTGGGAACGGGTAAGACAAACGGGCACAAAGGAAAGGGGGTTTTTATCAAAGGATCCGGCATCATAAAAAGAATGGAGGGAGGTGTCGCGCTGGGAACAGGATGGGGTTCCGAGGCAGGGCTGCGTGGAAGAGGGGTGATTCCTTACAGTAGGGGCAATAAACTGCATCTGCAGGGCTAGGTGATGGCCTGGGATCGGCTCGGACAATCAGGCATAGAGGAAGGAGTTTATCAAAGGGCATGTGACCATGAAAGGGATGAAGGGAGGTGCCAGTCGAGCATGGGGTGTGATTCCCAGGGAAGAGCAGCGCAGATGGAGAGGGTTTATGGCCCATGCATGAGAGAGCGGGGGTGACCGGTGCGTGGGGGATGTTTTGCGAGGCTAGGAGAGAGAGAGAGACGCGCTGGCTATCAGCGAGGGCCAGGGAGGCCGTGGTGCTCAAAATGGTTGCCGCTTACGCACACGAATGGGCTCGAAAAGGGCAAGATGGCGCCGATAATGTTGACGTTTGCGGCCTAACTTTTAACAGTCCTCCCTTTTCAACGTATCTAGCCAGCTTGCCTACTCGATATCGATCCTCATTAAATTCCTGACCTCGGTATCATACAATGCTCCCATGCGTTCATTTCCAAAGTCCACAGTCTTACGGCAAATACAATTTGTACATAATGAACACAGAGGTGGCAGGCATTGAATTCCTAAGCATAGACCACATCTTGCAACTACAGGAATCAAGATAATGGTAAACAGTCTCCAGCCCCAGTTCTTAACAGTGCTCCAGAACCATCCACCAAGTGACCATTCTTCCTGCTCCTGGTGGACTTCTGAGGAGAGTCTGTGGAGATGTTCGATGGCCTTGTACACTGAGGGTGAATTGTCCGGTATATATGTACAGCAGCTGGACCCAATAATGCGGCATGCTCCACCACGGTCCGCAAGAACCACATCTAGCACACGGCGGTTCTGGAGTGCTTCCAAGCGGACCGCTTGAAGCTCGGCAGTGTTGTTAGCAAGGATACCAGCTGTGATGTTCATTGTTGTCTCAACTGCCTGAGTCAGATGTCGGATGGCACGGCTGTTTGCCATCGGGCCCCAGAGCGGAACGAGTCCCTTCATAGCATCCAGGAACTGTGCTCCTGTTGAGTCGGCTTGTTCAATGTCCTTGGCTCGTTTTTGTCTGTGATGATTCGCTGGAGCCACATAAGTCGGAGGAAGGATGAAGGAGATGAAACAAGTGCCCCCCCAGCCTTTGAGGAGCCAGGTGTAAGCCTTTGTGCCACAAACGAAATACATATTTGGAGAGGATACAAAGGAAGGTGGATCGGTG
The DNA here is from genome assembly GCF_964263255.1 of Lissotriton vulgaris. NCBI lineage: Eukaryota > Metazoa > Chordata > Amphibia > Caudata > Salamandridae > Lissotriton > Lissotriton vulgaris. Next base: position 97,291,183 of record NC_141695.1, read on the forward strand.
GAGTCCAAAGTTCTGGTGAAACGGCAGGCGCTGCGGCCTACCAGCTGTGTCCCAAGCCCTTCTATGCACATGTGGCCTGTGACGTTGATGACTGACAAGGCCACAGTCAGAGTGGCAGCCGTTCGTTTCCGCAGGTAAGAGAAGGTGGGTCTGCTTGGATTGTTGAACACCTGCATTTCAATTCGTTCTTTAGCTGGGATGTCCATGTGGATTGAGTCGTTGGAGGTCTGCGGGCAGAAGTGTGTCTTTGCCTGGTTTCGCCAGACCCCATGATAGAAATGTGTCATGGTTTTGCCGGAGGTGGCATTGTCTTTATAGCTTTCTTGCAGGAGGATCAGCCAAGCAAGGCAGGAGCCGTGAACTGAAAAGGGTGAAGGGATGAAAGGTATCGAGTGTCCAGTGGCGTGGGGTAGCAACCCACAGATCCAACAGTTGGTGACGTTGGTGGCAAGATTGTGCTGGTGCAGCAACTGTACAAAGGAGTTATTCCAAAACTCCTTTCGTCTCTCTCTGAGTTGAGGAGAGAGTGAAATCAGATAATGTTCCTTCATGGTGGTAGGCTGAGCAGTGGTCAGGAATGTTTCATGAGCAGGTGCATTTTCTTCCACGATCCAGAGTGTGGTCATGAGGAGAAAGCAGAAAAGGATTGTGATGAAAAGTGAAATTGTCTTTGAGCTGTGGAGTCTGTCTGTTTTTGGGCTTCTGTAGTGGGTATTTCCTGTTGCTTCCATCATCTTCTTATTTGGCGCTTCCATCATCTTCTTATTTGGCGCTTCCATCATCATCAAGTTGCTCGGTAGTGGGCAGAACCACAGACTTCGTTTAGCTTCTCTCCAGGTGACCCTTGGTGGTGTTTAGGTCACCGTTCTGAGATTTAACTTAATCCGTGGTCTACTTAGCCGAAGCTCCCTCCTTTCGACGCAGGAAATACCCTTCTCTGGATGGCACAGTGGGATCAGAGAATTTTGAAAGTTCAAGTGCTTCGGTGTCAGGATAGCAGGTTAGCGACGGTCGGTCCTTATTCAGGAGCTCTTCTTGGTTATCAATACTTTTTGTTGTGGCCAAAGTCGAGGAGACCTTCTTGCAGTGGTGTGCGTGCAGCCAGTGCCGTTTCCCCTCCACACGAAGAGCCGTCCGGGTGGTGAGCAATACTTGCCAGGGGCCTATCCACCGGGGTTCCAGACTTTTTGCTCGCTGAAAATTTCGGATCAGCACGAAATCTCCAGGTTGGATGGCGTGACCCGGACCCCTGGAAGCATCGGGGATGGCCTGCTGCACCTGCTGATGAATGACAGACAGAGTTTCAGTTAATTTATACAGATAATCAGACATTAGGACGTTTGGGACATCATGAATGGAAGTCGGTTTTGGTGCAGACCAGACGCTCATAGGTCGGCCGAAAACGACCTCGTAAGGTGTCAAGTGGTGCTTAGTGGGGGTGGAACGCATCAATAGCAATGCTAGGGGGAGAGCGTCTGGCCATTTCAGTCCTGTGGTAGCTACTATCTTGGCTAGTTTAAGCATTAGTGTGGCATTGTGTCGCTCGACAAGTCCAGCAGACTGGGGGTGGAAAACTGCGTGGAACTTCTGCTTGATGCCCAGCCCCTTTATGATGAGCTGGATGACTTCGGCTATGAAGTGGGGGCCATTGTCGCTCCATAAAATTCGACAAAGGCCGTAGCGAGGGAAGAATTCCTTTAACAGTACCTTTGCGGTGGCCATAGCAGTGTTGTCACGGGTTGGGTATGCCTCCACCCACTGGCTAAATGCACACACCACAACAAGTACGTATTTCAGGCCTTGGCATCTGTCTAGCTGGATGTAGTCCATCTGCAGGACTTCAAACGGGTGATTTGGGACCCCAAACCCTCCCCGGGGTACTACAGTTCCTTTCCCGGGGTTGTGTTGTAGGCATATCAAGCATTGTTGGACCAGGCGTTTGGCGGAGTCTGTGATTTTATCATTGTGCCAAACTCTGGAGACAAGTTCAATCATGGGGGCTGATCCTATGTGCCATAGTCAGCATAGGAATCAGGTAGGAGTCAGGTAGCAACCATTTGTTTGTGTCCTTTGTCCGCCAGCAGCCTTCGTCGTCTTTTAATCCCACCCGTGCCCATTCAGTCAATTCGTGTTGTGTGCTAGCCATCTGAATGTCTCTAATAGTGTCCTTAGCGTCAGTCCATTTTTCTGCTTGTGACCTGGTCACGTACATGCGTGTTGTCGTTCTATTTTCAGCTGTCGTTCGAGCAGTGATGTCAGCTAGTGCATTTCCCTGTCCAATAATGTCTGTCACCTTTTTGTGTGCCTGGCATTTGATGACTGCAAGCTTTTTGGGGAGAAGGACAGCTTCGATCAAGGCGGAGACTAGATCCCCATGCAAGATGGGTGTGCCGTGTGAGGTCAAGAATCCCCTCTCCCTCCAAAGGAGCCCAAAATGGTGAACCACCCCGAAGGCGTACTGGCTATCGGTGTAAATGTTTTCTGTGGTTCCTGCTGCTAGAATGCAGGCTCGTGTCAGGGCAATCAGTTCCGCTGCCTGAGCAGATCGTTGCGTGATGCGGGCTGTCTCGACTACAGTTCGAGCCGTGGTGACTGCATAGGCAGCTGAAGTGGTGCCATCGGGGAGTTTGATGCAAGAACCGTCCACCCACAGCTCTCCGTCAGGGTCAGGAAAAGCTGTGTCTCTGAGGTCAATCCTACTTCTAGTCTGTTCGTCCGTAAGAGTCACGCAGTCATGTACAGGGAGCACATTGGGATCGTTCTCTGGTAAGGGTAACAGAGTTGCCGGGTTCAGTGTGGTGCATCTTTTTAGGATGATATGGGGTGCAAGCAAAGTCAGCTCGTATCCAGTCAGTCGTGCACTCGTCAGGTGTTGCGTCTTGGTTTGGTTCAGGAGGGTGTCAACTGCATGGGGTACCAGTACTGTGAGGGGATTCGAGAGTACGATCCCCTCACTCTGTCGGATAGAGATAGCAGCGGCAGCTACAGCTCGAAGGCAGGCAGGCAGGGCTCTGGCTACAGGGTCAAGAGTGGCAGAGAAGTAAGCGCACGGTCTTTGCTTTGGGCCAATGGACTGGGTCAGGACAGATAAAGCGCACCCCTCCCTTTCGTGAGTGTAAAGGGAGAAGGGCTTTGTGTAATCAGGGGTACCTAGGACAGGGGCCGAACAGAGGGCATCTCGTAGTTCCGTGAAGGAGGTTTGGCACTCAGGGGTCCAAGGGAGTGGGAAGGGGACATCTTTAGCTAGCAGAGAAAGCAGCGGTTTCACAATGAGGCTAAAGTTTGGTAACCACTGTCGGCAGAAGGAGGTGAGGCCTAGTAGGGAGCGAACCTGTTTCTGAGTCTTAGGGACAGGAGTTTCGAGGATGGTTTGGATCCGGTCGGGAGTAAGTTTTCTTCCGTCTTTGGACAGAAGGTGGCCTAAGTAAGTGACCTGGGGTTGACAGAATTGCAACTTTTTCTTGGAGACCTTGTGGCCGTTTTCCGCAAGGAAGTGCAGGAGTTGAATGGTGGCTGTGACTGCTAGCGGAGTGGTGTCAGCCGCCAAAAGGATGTCATCGACGTATTGCACCAACACCACTCCATCGGGTAACTGGACTTGATCCAGCTGTCTCTTGAGGGCCTGGCTGTAGATGCTGGGGCTTTCTGTATAGCCCTGGGGTGCTCAACAGAACCTATATGAGCGGGCTTTTAGGGTGAAGCCGAAGAGATATCGGCTGTCTGGGTGGATGGGGATGGAAAAGAATGCGTTTTTGAGGTCAATGACAGTGAAGGTAGTGGCAGTAGAAGGAATCAATGTCAGGATGGTGGTGATGTCTGAGACCACGGGGTACTGAGGTACAACCACTTTGTTGATCTCTCGAAGGTCGATGATAAAGCGGTATGCTTTCTCATCTCCCTCTCCTTGTTTCTTGATGATGGGCAAGATAGGGCTGTTACAAACGTTGCTAACCACTTCCTCTACCACTCCTGCGTCTATCAGTGACTGAATAATCTTTACCAATGCCTTCTCGCCCTCGGGCGATATCCGATATTGTGGAAGTTTTGGGAGTGTTGCCTCTGGTCGGACAGTAATGTGTACTGGGTCAATCATCATGCGCCCTACGTCAGAATCTGTCTTGGCCCACAGATACAGAGGCAGAGTGTCAAGCAGGGATGTGTCAGCGTCAGTGATGGAAAACATGCGTCGGGGAGGGCAATGTCTAAGCAGAACGGGGTTGTCGTAAAGGAAAACTCGAACTCCGTCTTGAGAACATCTAATTGTCGCTCGGAAGTGTTTCAATAAGTCAAGTCCCATAATGGCGTCAGGGCTATTGGAGGAGAGTAAAAACGTGGTGTCAGTGGTGTTGTTCTCTAAGTCGAAGAGGATCGGAGCGGACAAAGGGTTAGTGGAGGGCGTTCCATCGAAACCTATCGATGTTATAAGTGAGCCAGACAAGGGTGCCCTTGGAATCAGTCGTTTAGATAACGCACTACGTGTTGCGCCAGTGTCTACCAGAAATGGAGACTTTGTACCCAAGACCTTAGCAGTGACATAAGGGCCTTGCTGGTCAACATAGAGCTCAACTGGATCCCTCCCTTGCCCTTGGCAGTCCTATGCAAAGTCGTGGGCGTCATCGTAGTCAAATTGCTGGCATTGGTTCTGTCTGGGTCGATCAAATGTATTTGGTCTGCCTGATCTGTCGTTAGTCGTGTCATTTGGGGGCCCTCGCTGCTGTTCTCTATTTCTCGGTCCACTTGCTATGTCCTTGGGGTCTTTGTTTCTGATTATTTCCAAAAGAACCGGGCATTGGGATTTCCAATGGCCAGTCCCTTTACAGAAAGCACACTGGTCCTCTATAATGTCTGTACGTCCAATGCGGGGGGTCAAAGTGCGGTCCTTGGGAGGTGCTGCCTTAGGGACGTTCGTCTGATAGTTTCCCCTGTATTGGTCTCGTCCTATAGTCACCCCTTGCAGTTGTGCAATCATCACCCTCTCTTTTAAGTCTTTCTTCTTTTTCTCTGTCGCTCTATCATTTTCATTTTTCTGATGTTCATAATATTGGGCCATCTGGAGGATAGCCGCAGGTTTGGAGGCTGCCCAACTACTCTCGCTGGCCTGTAGTTTCTGGGAGACCTCCGGTGTTAAACCCTTAACGTAATTCTGGACAAACAGATGGTGTCCGGTTGCAGTGGTCATGTCCTGGCCGCTGTAATCGGAGAACACCGTTTCAAACCGGGAGAAGTAATCCGATACATCCTCCTGGGGTTTCTGGCGACAGGGCGTTACTATCGACCAGTCCACTTTCTTTTCTGGAATCAGGGTTTTTAATTTCTGTACGATTTTGTCTGGGAGGTCTAAAATAGATTTCAAGGGTTTTTGTCCAGGTTCTCGTTGTTTATCAATGCCATCGAGTTGTGACCAGGAATGTCCAAACAGCTCAAGGTGGTCGACTTTCCGGATTTGCTTCCACACATCAGCTGGTAGACATAACCCGAAGAACAAGTCGATGTCAGACAGAGTCATAATCGTTGAACCTAGGGCTGTACCTAGTATAGAAGGCAGTGGGGTTTTTACGTAGGTCAGGCAAAGATTTCCGGAACGTCAGAATCTCTTGCCGGTCCCACGGCTGGTAGACCCAGTTGTACACTACCCTTCCCTTTGCATCTTTGTGGTTTGCATCATCGTTAGTCCCTTCACCGCGTGGAGGAACCCAGTAAGGGGCAGCTTCTCGTATCGGCATCATGGCGTTAGATCGCTCAGTTTGTGGTTCGGTTGCTACGGATGCCGTGGGTTTAGCTCCCGATCCTTGTTCGGTGAGGTGGCGGAAAACCTCAAGCGTTCGCATAAGGAGGTCCGTCACATCACACTCGCCCTCATCCCCGATATCGACCTTCCGGTATAGAGTCGTTAGGCTCTCGGGACCTTTGTCTCGATATCGGTCCTCGTATGCGTTCAAGGCATGATAACACAGTCGAACGGTAAAATGTCGTCTGTGACTTCCTGTATACGAGTTAAACATATCCGTGATATACTCTTCATCTTCCTTTCTTTCTACCAATGTCCTTGCTATCTTGTCAATCCCTGCTCGCTCATCTTTGCTCAATCTGTTTGTTCTTGTAGAACCAGCCCTTCGGGTCTCGGGGTCGCCTAACGTTGTCGTTTGTGTAGTATCTAATACAAGGAGTTCGTCCGGCACAGAGGCCACGGGGGCCGAAGCTGTGGCGCTACTCTCGTTTGTGCCTGGGGGTGGTGGGTGCTGTGCTAAGGGTTGGGAAGGGGCATATGGAGGGGGCATGTAGATGATCGGAGGACCTAGCAGCAGATCATCGTTGGTTCGCTGTTTCGAGGGTAATTCAGGGTAGAGCGTGGAGGGCGTTCTAACCGGACACTGGGTTGATGTTTCTATCTCTGGTTTCTGATTGGCTTCCTCTCTTTCCTTGATCTCTTCTTCTAGTTTCTTAGCAGCTAGGTGGGCTGCCTTTCGCAGCTCTTTTCCCAACCTACTCTCATTTCTCTTCTTACGCTGTTTGGTTTCTTTGCGCCACATGCCGAAACTATCAAGCATAGTGGGCGTTGTCTTGTTTTTACCAAGGGCTGTTTCTAGCGCGCTCATTTTATCATCATCGAAGGATCCTATCAGTGGCCACTGACTTTCTCGATCCTTTTTCGTATATTTATGCCACAGCTTGCCATAAGCTATAGCGATCAATCCATGCTTCATGAACATGTCCTTATTAGGGGTGCCTTCCAGTGGAGCCGGATGGTTCATCTCTAATAAGCAGTCCGGGCTAAACAGGCTACCAATCAGTGGGGAGAAGACAGGCATGACGAAAAATGGGGACAAGAGTCAGCACTACCTATCTTATCACTGTGTGCAAAGACTAGACAGAATATTTCTATTCTACGTTGTTTGCAGGCAGTGAATATCGGATGATCGGCTGTCAGACGAGGGTCTATCGGACAGGTGCACTCCCGATCGTTGCAGTCGTTCACTCTGTTGTCAGGACCTCTCCCACTGGTCCACGAGCCGCTGATGGGCCCTACGTTGGGCGCCAATTGTAGAAAAAGGTTACAGGCAGAAGACCTTTTCCGGAGGAGAAACACATCAGTTCGGACAGCAAGTATCGTCACGAGGTGCTCTAACTGCATCTCTGAGGCCTGGCCTCTTATACACAGGTTTATTACTTTATTGCATAAAACACATCTCTGTCAACCCTTTGATGTACGGAAAGACATCCTCGGAATCCCCGCTTCAGGCCCGTTCCCACACACATTTACAGTTGAAGTCCCCACCCCGGTCACAACAGGTGATGATTATCGCACAGCTGGACATTCCGCCGATTCACGGAATGTGTGAGGTTGATCGGATCTCATGGGGTGGGGGCTTTGATCAACTCATGGACCCCTTGACGAGGGAAGCTTCCTACTGTACAGGAGGGGGGGGGCAATAACAGTATCCGCCGGGCCAAGTGGCGGCCTGGGAACGGGTAAGACAAATGGGCACAAAGGAAAGGGGGTTTTTATCAAAGGATCCGGGATCATGAAAGGAATGGAGGGAGGTGTCGCGCTGGGAACAGGATGGGGTTCCGAGGCAGGGCTGCGTGGAAGAGGGGTGATTCCTTACAGTAGGGGCAATAAACTGCATCTGCAGGGCTAGGTGATGGCCTGGGATCGGCTCGGACAATCGGGCATAGAGGAAGGAGTTTATCAAAGGGCATGTGACCATGAAAGGGATGAAGGGAGGTGCCGGTCGAGCATGGGGTGTGATTCCCAGGGAAGAGCAGCGCAGATGGAGAGGGTTTATGGCCCATGCATGAGAGAGCGGGGGTGCCCGGTGCGTGGGGGATGTTTTGCGAGGCTAGGAGAGAGAGAGAGACGCGCTGGCTATCAGCGAGGGGCAGGGAGGCCGTGGTGCTCAAAATGGTTGCCGCTTACGCACACGAATGGGCTCGAAAAGGGCAAGATGGCGCCGATAATGTTGACGTTTGCGGCCTAACTTTTAACACAGGGGTGGGTGTCAAAAGGTAAAAAAACAAAGAAAATCCTCATTCTCTCCTTTGTAATTTTTTTTATGAAGTAACCTATGTTGCAAATATGGCTGGATTAGACAGGCCTATGGGGATCTTGGGTCAAAAATGGGCATGACGCAAGGGAGGCTACTTTATCTATGAATAGTCTACAGATCCTCTCCTGGAACGTCAATGGCCTGCGCACCAGACCTAGAAGGGACAGGATCCTGCAATATCTCCGGGACTCTGGTGCGCAGGTTATTGTGCTCAAGGAGACTCATTTAATAGAATCAGAGATGCTTCTACTTGCTCAGAAAAATAAATGGATAGATTTTCATGTTTGCACAACTCAGACTATGAATATCAGGGGGGGGGGGGGTTTGATTCTTTTTAAGAGATCAGCAAAGGCTCACCTCATTTCAAAATTAGTAGACCCAGGTGGCAGATGGGTCATCTCAATATTTCGGGGTGCAAATTTCTATTGTTATGGCCTGAACCATGATGACCCTTCAGTTCTTAAATCTATTTTTTCTCACTTATTATTGTTTCCAGAACCAACTGTTTTAGCGGGCGATTTTAACATTGTTTTGGACCCTCATCTTGATAAGTCACCAAATAGCCGTGCCTCAGTCCCTTCTAAAACTAGAACTTTCTTACTTGACGTCATGAAACAATACGTTTACTCTGATATCTGGAGGCTAAGGTCAGGGCAACACTCAGGTTTTTCATTCCGTAATTATAAATACTGGCATCAATTTTATCTTGGTTAGTCAGGCTTTGAAGGGTATAGTTAAGAACATCTTATAGCTTCCTTCACATTTGTCTGATCACTCCGCAGTCTGGCTGGAATAGGAGGGCATAGTCCATGTTTCCCCTAGATCGTGGTCATTTGATCGCTCATTACTCCTGGAAGATGAGGAGATTCCTTCTCTGACTACGGAGACAGAGTGGTTCGGCCTCAATAGGGTGTGTATGGGACGCTTACAAAGCCTTTTTAAGGGGCCAAATAACCAGCAGTCCTACCTATAGGAAACAATTATATAGAGAGGAGGTCTCCACTATTGAGGCCGGAATTGAAAAGCTGCAAGTAGAAATAGACCAATGCACTAGCACTTCTGTCGAAACTTCACAGGAGCTACAAAATAAGCTGACAAGGCTAAAGGGACAGCTGGAAACGGTTTTGAATACACGTTTACTTCGAAGGTGGGAGGCAAGAAAAATTGCTCACTTTGAGTATGGGGGAGGTGCAGGTAGGCTCCTCGCCTGGAAAGCTAAGACTGACCAAATTCAAAATAATATCGGGTCAATCACTCAAGGCAACTTAACACTTACATCTGATGAAGATATTCGGAGGGCTTTTCAATCGTTTTTCCAAGACATCTATAAAGAGGACAAATGTATCGACCCTTCTTGTATTGAGGCTTGGCTGAATGAGGTCTCATTGCCTTCCTTGACCATAGAACAACAGTGCCACCTCGATCAAGTGATCACGCAGGAAGCAGTTAATACAGCTTATGAGCTGCAAAAAGGAGAAGGCGGCAGGTCCGATGGCCTCCCTTCCGAAATGTATAGGGTCTTGGGAAAGAAAATTGTTCCTATCTTGACTGTCAGTAAATTAATTCACACACTCAATAACTGAATTCTAGGCCAATTGTTTTTGTACCAAACTATACTGTTTTATTTCTAGAACCTAACAAGCCTGGCATGGGTAAGCATAAAAATACTTTGCAGTAATTCAATTCAAAGAGACTTTATTCGATTGCTTTTTGAGACAATCATAAAAGTACATATAAACAATTCTTTCATTAAAAGTATAAAATATTATAACCTATACATAATTACTTTAAAATTACGACATACAAACAATCATAATAGACTCCATGATTACAAAATGGTAGTTTTCCTGTGGCTAAATACTTTTTTTAAAAACAAGCCTATCCTCCAGGCTCTGAGTACATCGTCCAAGAGCTGCAGCGCAAGCAATGCAGGACGGCATTGTCTCAGGCCCAGCTCCTTTAAAATTGGGACAATCCAGACTTTCCTCAGGTTACTGTAAAACCTACAAAATAACAAGACATGTATTGTCGATTGGTCCGAACAGTTGTCACACGGACACAGTCCTAATGTTCACGACCAATCATTCATACCTGGGAAGCTCACTAGCCTGTGTAAAATATTACATCTAAAACGGGTTAATAAGAACCTTTCATAGCCACCCGGTACAAACAATGAATAAGACTGAATATTAAAAGAGGATAATCAATTGATTTTTCTGCACAGTAGGCTTAGAACTCTCGGTTTCCAGTCTAATTGAGTCTAGATGACGTAGTCACAGTTTTTTTAATTCCTTTCTACTGATCGACTGCATGGAGCTCGGGTTGTTGTAATATTCCAAGTGGCCGAGATCAGACATAAAATTTCTAATAAACCTCAGCCATGGGATCAGTAGCGCTCCTTCAAGTTTTAAGCTGTCTGCTAAAACATCCTTATTTAGCTTGGTCTCAGGTTTAGACCATATTCTGTGCCATATGAGAATAGGCTCCATTTTTATCAGGTCTGAGATAAATGGCAAACCTAGCTCTGAATGACAGACATATGCAGATGTACTACTAGGGACGCCTAGGATGTATCTCAAAAAGATGTTCTCCACCGTTTGGAGTGACTGAGTCTCTGTGAAGCCCCAAACTGCCGCTCCATACATAGCTGCAGAGATGCATTTCGCTTTGTAAATCTGTATAAGTTTCCACGGTGGTCTTTTCCCTAGTTTCCTTGCAAAGTTTGGAGGGACATCATTGATCTAGCCATTATAAGTTTTTTTCTCGTGATGGCTTGTGTCCAGGAATCATTACAATTAAACAATATTCCTAGGTATGCAAAGCTTGTAGTATACTCTATTTTCTGACCCTCCAGGAACATGGCCCTACATATGTGACTCCCGGCCCCACATCTCATCCTGTAAGTATTAGAGATATTCACCTTAAAATCCAGTTGACCCATAAACTTAGTAAAACTATTTAAAACCGTTGTAGACCTACTTGCGTGCGAGACATTAAAACTGCATCATCTGCATAAAGAAGTGCAGGAATAGGGCGTTCAGCTATTCGTGGGAAGTTGTGATTGTCCTTAATTAATGCTTCACATAAACCATTATTATAAAGATTAAAAAGGAAGGGGGCCAAGACACAACCTTGCCTGACCCCCTTCCTAATATGAAATGGGGCCTTGTGCTCTCCACCTGTGCCAAAACGTACTCGCGCCTTAGCATCACAGTATAGACGTCTGAGGAAGAGGATTATATGTGTATCTACCCCTAGCTGTTCTAGGATAGCCCACAAGTCCTCATGTCTCACAGATTCAAAGGCAGCAGTAAGATCGACAAATGCCAAGAACAATCTACCTATTTTCACTCTTGTGTACTTTCCCATTAAAATAGATAAATTAAGACTCTACTCGACTGTCCCCAGTCCAGCCCGAAAACCATATTGTATATCGACCAGGATGTTGTTTTCCTCAGCCCATTCACTTAGACGTTCTAGTATTATGTGTCCAGCTACTTAAGTCAGAGCATCCAATAAAGAAATAGGTCTATAACATTTCGGATCCTGACGGTCCTCCTTTTTAAAAATTGGAACAATGGTAGATTCCAACCATGTAGTTGGAAAGGGGGCGAGGCAGTTAGCATTTAAATCTTGGGTGTTAATTGGTACCCATAGTTCAGTGTTGAATTTAAAGAGATCTATGGGGACTCCTTCAGGGCCCGGGGTATACCCCCCTGAGCTCGAGTGAAGTGCACAGGTTACCTCCTGCAGTGTAAACCTAAGCTCGTAATACATGGTCTCAGGATTAATAAAAATGTTCCTATGCATACTCTCGGAGGTGGTCACAATATTTCCATCAATATTGTACACCCAAGAAGTAGTCAATCCACTGGTTCTCGGCTATAGCTACCTCTATAGACGGCCCCTCACTAGAATTCAAAAAGGCTGTTTTTATCACCCTCCAAAAGGCTGCACTATCACCCCTTAAGGATGCTAATTTCTTACTGTGGCTTTTCATGCCCTGAGGGCCACTCTATATTCCCCTCTTACCCTCCTTATATTTACAACATTTTTGGGAACCTTGTGTAGTTCCCTTTTCAGGTTAGAGTAAGCCCGAGAACACTTTGAATCAAACCAACCCTGAGGGTTTTTTTAGTTTTTCATTGAGACAAATAATGAATCCCTTACTAACTCAGATATTAACTTAAAGGACAAAAGAATGCCAGCTGGAGTTACTGTCTCATCCAAACACATGTCGATCGCTGAGCTACACTGGCATATCATTTTTCTAGTGATAGCAACAGGATCCACTTTCGACCATTTCAGGTTATAGCCATTTATCTTATTTATAGTGATGTCTGATAAAATCTGGTCTGTTACATCTTGCATGTGTAATTTATTAGATGGTGTTAAAACTGAGAGACACAAAGGGTAATGGTCGCTCAGAGAATTATCATGCACATGAAATGAATTCAGTCTATGAGCATGGCTATTCGATATAAGAATATCATCTATGGTAGTATGACAACCCCTACTGTTGAAAGTATGGGGCATAGGTGCAGGTTTGTTGAATAATTCATTAGCAAAACCCAGAATATTACTAAAAATCAAATTATTATACAAATCCCCCAATGGAGAATGACAGAAATGGGTATTGCCAATGCCATCCTCTGGCACAATACTACACGTTTTCCTTCCTTCAGATAGGCAAAGTGCACAGTTAAAGTCACCTACCATGACCAACATCATGTCTCTATAATTTTTCCTATGTATAGACTGCAGATTGTTATGTAGTTGCATTAAGACATCTCTCACTAAGGCCAGTGGTATGATGTTGTAAAAATGTATCAATAGTATTCAATAGTTACTGTCAACATGGATTAACACTAGTTGGTAATAAGGTTCCCCGGTGAGAAGCTCTACCTTTTTCAGTTCCAGCCTATTTGATATGTACATACCAAGTCCCCCTTTTGCTCTACCGCTAAGCCCTTCGATAGCATCAGCATGGAATGTCTTAAAACCATTAATATGGATTAGCTCCTTAGCCCATGTTTTCTGCTAGCATAGAATATTAAATGTCGTTTGGAAGTCCCCGAAAAGGGGATTCAACTCTTTAGACTACAGACCAGCAATATTCCAGGATACTATTTCACAACATACTTTCTCTACAATAAGATGTTGAGATGGTGTATCTAATACGCTTACTAATCCACAATCTCTACTGATTGGAAGCTGTTCTGTCATGGCAGTACTTCAAGGTTCATAAGTAGCCTTAGTACTGGAGTACATAGGGGCCATGTCCTGAGCCTTCATAGTATAAAGGGTTTGTTGGTCTTGAGCTACAAAATTGTTGTCTTTGTAAAACTCGTCACTACAGCAGTTATTTTCTAGAGAGAGGCTTAGGGGGGAGTAAATCAGTCTTGTTCATCTAACATTCTAAGGATGCTAAAGCGATTACTAACTGGGATAGAGTATCTAGGGCAATGATCCCTTGGGGGTAGTTCCCCCACAGGGCTATTTCTCGGAAATCCTGGAGGAAATCCCCGCAGTTGATAAAAGTACCCTAAAGGCAATATATTTATGTTATGGGGGGAGACAAACTGAGTCCCTGCAACATCGAGAATAGACTGTACTAATCTGAGTGATCTGAAAGTTAAGACCACACAGTCTACTCCCAGGGATTTGAAAGACCTACCATCCCAAGGTATTAACCGTACCATTTTGAATTCTGAAAAGAGAGCATTGGTCAGCCCAGTTCTACCAGATAATAAATTCAATGATTTGGTCCTTAGAGTAGACCAGGTCTCACAGTCATGATGAAAGAGAGGCGGAAGATTAGCCAAAACTATTGTATATGGTGTGGCTTCGCGTGGGAGATCTAAGTTCGAATTCATATTAACTTGATTTCCCTGATTGTAGCCCGAATATGCGTAGATGCAGATACTCCCACCCCATGTATCAATGCAGTTCCTTCTGATGTTGTAGGAACCGTGATGGGAGGTTTAGGGCCCTGATTACTTCCAGGATATAATCCCCCAGATTGTAACCGTAGCCTCGGGTGATTAAGTAAAAGGGGTACGGGAGGTAAAGATCTTTGAGTGAGGGGCTGATTCTGGGACTGATCTCTAGGCGTGTCAGTATTCGAATTGGGAAATGGAGTCAGCCGCTTGTCGCCGGGCAGGCTCACCGCATAATTATTTGACACTACACTATTTCCTAAATATCCCCTATTTATTCTAGCGTCCCCCATTGTCTATCTTTTGAAAATCATCAATGATATTCATGACTGTCCCCTCCAATTTCGTAAGCGTATCCTCCATTGAAGTCAGTTTTTGGGCCAGTGGTCTAGTAAAACAGATATCATCATCTCAATCCTTTTCCAGAAATCATCCTCCTGTGACGGGGGTGATGAACTGTTTGCTACCATTGACTGCAGTGGGATAGTATATCCATGACTGATATCTCTAACATTATTTCTTGTTTTCCGTCTCGTAATCCTTGGGCTATCTGCTTTGAGGTTTGGTCTCTGTGTGCCCCACCCCTTCCTCTTCTTAGTGGGTGGCTCTTGAGTGGTATTACAGTTTAAAACAATATCCTGCCCTTTGTCTGTTACAGGAGGGTTGTTGTGTATGCTTAATAGTTCTGGGCAAGAAGTGGATTCTATTACAGTGTTTGAGATTGGTTTAATCCGAGGGAGAGTTTCATTGTTGAGCTGCAGAGAAAGAGAAGCAGAGGCATCCTGAGTTGTCTTAAATTGGGACTGCAGTGGCTCTAGTGACAACCGACACTCTGTTAATTCTATCTCATGAATCAGTGCTGATTCAGCTCTAAGTATGAACGCATCTAAAGTCCCCGCCACCCCTTGCCCTGTGATCTATTTACGTTTACTCATTTCAAAATGCTACGTAGGTTAACATACAAAACATAAAGTCTGCACAGGAAAGTCTTTAAGACGGTCTCAGTTCTTAGAGATGTAGCCCAGCCCAGCCACTGGTGATGCTGGTGGCCATGAGCCACGGGTGGAATGATGGGTAATGCGGTCCACTCTGACCGTTTGAGTGGTGGAGGCAGTCAGGAGCAAAAGATAAGCGCTGCAGCCCCCAGGACTGGAGAAAAGATGCAGGTGAGACTGGTGCAGTTCAACAAAGGCAAGGAGTATTAAGTTACTTGATTGAATACAGTTAAAAAATGCAGTAGAAATTTTACTTGATTTGATTTACAGTTAACAAAGTAAATTGAAACACTCAGCAAACTCTGTACATTGAATTGAATAGGCTTTTTCAACAAATTGCAGGTAAGTTACTTTTAGGTTACTTTTTTTACCTCAGTGCTGGATGCCTAGATTCAGCACTGGGAAATTTCCGGAAAACAGGTGAGTAAATGCGTTTTTGTTATTTGTGCGATTTTTAAAGAATATCTTTAGTTTTCAAAACTCCACACAGTCGTTTTTGGGAGGGAAAATTGTCAATGTTCAACTATGGAGGAAAAACAGGTTATCAGTTTGCAGGAAAGTAATCGCCCGTGGGAGTTAAGGTTCTGGGGTTAGACTCCAGGCGTCCCCCAGGGTCAGTGATGCACTGAGATTGCACCCTCAGCGGCACTAGGGCGGCCGGGTGTAGAGTGTTGAGTGTCAATGTGGTCCTATGTAGGATAGGGGGTCTCCGTTTGGTGGCTACTAGCAAGCAGGCCACATGGTTGTGGGCACAAAGCTCCTAGGGTTTAGCTCATGTCAAGTTAGGTCAAAGTAGCAGCAAAGGTGCACCCTCAGCGTACTAGGGCAGGGTGATGTTTTGAGGTGAGGTGCCCTGTTGTTTCTAAGGGAGAACCTCCGGTACAAAGAAACACTGCAGGCTCGGGGACGAAGATCTTCTGGGTGCGACCTCCACTTCGCGGGGTAAGTTGGGATGCCATGGTTTGGTTAGGCACCGTAGGGTTGGTCACACAAGGCCGTGGGGCGTTGGGTGCAGGGGTGCCTTGTGATGTCAGATTTTCTTACCCGCTCTGGTCGCGGTAGGGGGGATCCTCTGGATTGAGGCTGCAGGTGTCATCTGAAGGCTTGAGGCAGATCAGGTGTTGCCAGATCCCAGGTCACAATTGCTGGGGTGACCTCCTAGTGGTGTTTTTCAACCCGAGCTCGGGCCGGGTTTGGCGGGTGCTGAGTCGGCTGGATTTGCGGTGACTGTCTGGAGCCAGAAGCTGCAGTTTGTACAAGTCCAGTCTTCACTGGAGATTCAGTCTTGGAAGTGAAGGCAGGCGGGTCCACCGGGGTTTTTGAGGTTGCTGGCTGCAGGACACATTGAGATTTTGCAGGAGAAGGTTAGAGGGGAGACAGGCCTGTAGTGCTGTTGACAAGTCAGTGGGTGTCGTCCTCTTGTTAGCTCTGCACGGCTATTCGGTCCTTCTTCTTATCTTCTTTTCTTGTTGTTTCTGGATCCGAGGAAGCAAGGTTCAGGGTGCTCCCTAAATACTAAATTTAGGGGTGTTACAGGTAGGTAAAGTGATTCAGAAAAGGGGGTGGTGATGAATTAAGCAGACCACTCTTACCAATTCTTATACTGGGAAGGAAACAAGCTACCGGGGACCGGTTTCTGGCATTTCAGCCGTCTTCGGCCCGGCTTGCTTGAATCCTGATGGTGCAATGAGCTAGGGACTCACATCTGAGTATACACTTCCACGCTTATGGTGGACAAAAATGATTCAGAAAAGGGGGTGGTGATGAACAGAGTGTCTGAATTAAGCAGACCACTCTTACCCAGTCCAAAGATCAGGGCTTGATCCATCACCGTTTTTTTAGCTCACTGCACCATCCCAGCTCAGAACTTGGCTATATGCAAATTAGTCTGACCCTGGCCCAGTGCATCATAGGAACAGGGCAGACCAAACTACCAAGCCAATTCTTATACTGGGAAGGAAACAAGCTACCGGGGACCGGTTTCTGGCATTTCAGCCGTCTTCGGCCCGGCTTGCTTGAATCCTGATGGTGCAATGAGCTAGGGACTCACATCTGAGTATACCCTTCCACGCTTATGGTGGACAAAAATGATTCAGAAAAGGGGGTGGTGATGAACAGAGTGTCTGAATTAAGCAGACCACTCTTACCCAGTCCAAAGATCAGGGCTTGATCCATCACCGTTTTTTAGCTCACTGCACCATCCCAGCTCGGAACTTGGCTATATGCAAATTAGTCTGACCCTGGCCCAGTGCATCATGGGAACAGGGCAGACCAAACTACCAAGCCAATTCTTATACTGGGAAGGAAACAAGCTACCGGGGACCGGTTTCTGGCATTTCAGCCGTCTTCGGCCCGGCTTGCTTGAATCCTGATGGTGCAATGAGCTAGGGACTCACATCTGAGTATACCCTTCCACGCTTATGGTGGACACAAATGATTCAGAAAAGGGGGTGGTGATGAACAGAGTGTCTGAATTAAGCAGACCACTCTTACCCAGTCCAAAGATCAGGGCTTGATCCATCACCGTTTTTTAGCTCACTGCACCATCCCAGCTCAGAACTTGGCTATATGCAAATTAGTCTGACCCTGGCCCAGTGCATCATGGGAACAGGGCAGACCAAACTACCAAGCCAATTCTTATACTGGGAAGGAAACAAGCTACCGGGGACCGGTTTCTGGCATTTCAGCCGTCTTCGGCCCGGCTTGCTTGAATCCTGATGGTGCAATGAGCTAGAGACTCACATCTGAGTATACCCTTCCACGCTTATGGTGGACACAAATGGTTCAGAAAAGGGGGTGGTGATGAACAGAGTGTCTGAATTAAGCAGACCACTCTTACCCAGTCCAAAGATCAGGGCTTGATCCATCACCGTTTTTTAGCTCACTGCACCATCCCAGCTCAGAACTTGGCTATATGCAAATTAGTCTGACCCTGGCCCAGTGCATCATGGGAACAGGGCAGACCAAACTACCAAGCCAATTCTTATACTGGGAAGGAAACAAGCTACCGGGGACCGGTTTCTGGCATTTCAGCCGTCTCGGCCCGGCTTGCTTGAATCCTGATGGTGCAATGAGCTAGGGACTCACATCTGAGTATACCCTTCCACGCTTATGGTGGACAAAAATGATTCAGAAAAGGGGGTGGTGATGAACAGAGTGTCTGAATTAAGCAGACCACTCTTACCCAGTCCAAAGATCAGGGCTTGATCCATCACCGTTTTTTAGCTCACTGCACCATCCCAGCTCAGAACTTGGCTATATGCAAATTAGTCTGACCCTGGCCCAGTGCATCATGGGAACAGGGCAGACCAAACTACCAAGCCAATTCTTATACTGGGAAGGAAACAAGCTACCGGGGACCGGTTTCTGGCATTTCAGCCGTCTTCGGCCCGGCTTGCTTGAATCCTGATGGTGCAATGAGCTAGGGACTCACATCTGAGTATACCCTTCCACGCTTATGGTGGACAAAAATGATTCAGAAAAGGGGGTGGTGATGAACAGAGTGTCTGAATTAAGCAGACCACTCTTACCCAGTCCAAAGATCAGGGCTTGATCCATCACCGTTTTTTAGCTCACTGCACCATCCCAGCTCAGAACTTGGCTATATGCAAATTAGTCTGACCCTGGCCCAGTGCATCATGGGAACAGGGCAGACCAAACTACCAAGCCAATTCTTATACTGGGAAAGAAACAAGCTACCGGGGACCGGTTTCTGGCATTTCAGCCGTCTTCGGCCCGGCTTGCTTGAATCCTGATGGTGCAATGAGCTAGGGAATCACATCTGAGTATACCCTTCCACGCTTATGGTGGACAAAAATGATTCAGAAAAGGGGGTGGTGATGAACAGAGTGTCTGAATTAAGCAGACCACTCTTACCCAGTCCAAAGATCAGGGCTTGATCCATCACCGTTTTTTAGCTCACTGCACCATCCCAGCTCAGAACTTGGCTATATGCAAATTAGTCTGACCCTGGCCCAGTGCATCATGGGAACAGGGCAGACCAAACTACCAAGCCAATTCTTATACTGGGAAGGAAACAAGCTACCGGGGACCGGTTTCTGGAATTTCAGCCGTCTTCGGCCCGGCTTGCTTGAATCCTGATGGTGCAATGAGCTAGAGACTCACATCTGAGTATACCCTTCCACGCTTATGGTGGACACAAATGGTTCAGAAAAGGGGGTGGTGATGAACAGAGTGTCTGAATTAAGCAGACCACTCTTACCCAGTCCAAGGATCAGGGCTTGATCCATCACGTTTTTTAAGCTCACTGCACCATCCCAGCTCAGAACTTGGCTATATGCAAATTAGTCTGACCCTGGCCCAGTGCATCATGGGAACAGGGCAGACCAAACTACCAAGCCAATTCTTATACTGGGAAGGAAACAAGCTACTGGGGACCGGTTTCTGGCATTTCAGCCGTCTCGGCCCGGCTTGCTTGAATCCGGATGGTGCAATGAGCCAGGGACTCACATCTGAGTATACCCTTCCACGCTTATGGTGGACAAAAATGATTCAGAAAAGGGGGTGGTGATGAACAGAGTGTCTGAATTAAGCAGACCACTCTTACCCAGTCCAAAGATCAGGGCTTGATCCATCACCGTTTTTTAGCTCACTGCACCATCCCAGCTCAGAACTTGGCTATATGCAAATTAGTCTGACCCTGGCCCAGTGCATCATGGGAACAGGGCAGACCAAACTACCAAGCCAATTCTTATACTGGGAAGGAAACAAGCTACCGGGGACCGGTTTCTGGCATTTCAGCCGTCTTCGGCCCGGCTTGCTTGAATCCTGATGGTGCAATGAGCTAGGGACTCACATCTGAGTATACCCTTCCACGCTTATGGTGGACAAAAATGATTCAGAAAAGGGGGTGGTGATGAACAGAGTGTCTGAATTAAGCAGACCACTCTTACCCAGTCCAAAGATCAGGGCTTGATCCTTCACCGTTTTTTAGCTCACTGCACCATCCCAGCTCAGAACTTGGCTATATGCAAATTAGTCTGACCCTGGCCCAGTGCATCATGGGAACAGGGCAGACCAAACTACCAAGCCAATTCTTATACTGGGAAGGAAACAAGCTACCGGGGACCGGTTTCTGGCATTTCAGCCGTCTTCGGCCCGGCTTGCTTGAATCCTGATGGTGCAATGAGCTAGGGACTCACATCTGAGTATACCCTTCCACGCTTATGGTGGACAAAAATGATTCAGAAAAGGGGGTGGTGATGAAAAGAGTGTCTGAATTAAGCAGACCACTCTTACCCAGTCCAAAGATCAGGGCTTGATCCATCACCGTTTTTTAGCTCACTGCACCATCCCAGCTCAGAACTTGGCTATATGCAAATTAGTCTGACCCTGTTCCAGTGCATCATGGGAACAGGGCAGACCAAACTACCAAGCCAATTCTTATACTGGGAAGGAAACAAGCTACCGGGGACCGGTTTCTGGCATTTCAGCCGTCTTCGGCCCGGCTTGCTTGAATCCTGATGGTGCAATGAGCTAGGGACTCACATCTGAGTATACCCTTCCACGCTTATGGTGGACAAAAATGATTCAGAAAAGGGGGTGGTGATGAACAGAGTGTCTGAATTAAGCAGACCACTCTTACCCAGTCCAAAGATCAGGGCTTGATCCATCACCGTTTTTTAGCTCACTGCACCATCCCAGCTCAGAACTTGGCTATATGCAAATTAGTCTGACCCTGGCCCAGTGCATCATGGGAACAGGGCAGACCAAACTACCAAGCCAATTCTTATACTGGGAAAGAAACAAGCTACCGGGGACCGGTTTCTGGCATTTCAGCCGTCTTCGGCCCGGCTTGCTTGAATCCTGATGGTGCAATGAGCTAGGGAATCACATCTGAGTATACCCTTCCACGCTTATGGTGGACAAAAATGATTCAGAAAAGGGGGTGGTGATGAACAGAGTGTCTGAATTAAGCAGACCACTCTTACCCAGTCCAAAGATCAGGGCTTGATCCATCACCGTTTTTTAGCTCACTGCACCATCCCAGCTCAGAACTTGGCTATATGCAAATTAGTCTGACCCTGGCCCAGTGCATCATGGGAACAGGGCAGACCAAACTACCAAGCCAATTCTTATACTGGGAAGGAAACAAGCTACCGGGGACCGGTTTCTGGAATTTCAGCCGTCTTCGGCCCGGCTTGCTTGAATCCTGATGGTGTGATGAGCTAGAGACTCACATCTGAGTATACCCTTCCACGCTTATGGTGGACACAAATGGTTCAGAAAAGGGGGTGGTGATGAACAGAGTGTCTGAATTAAGCAGACCACTCTTACCCAGTCCAAAGATCAGGGCTTGATCCATCACCGTTTTTAAGCTCACTGCACCATCCCAGCTCAGAACTTGGCTATATGCAAATTAGTCTGACCCTGGCCCAGTGCATCATGGGAACAGGGCAGACCAAACTACCAAGCCAATTCTTATACTGGGAAGGAAACAAGCTACCGTGGACCGGTTTCTGGCATTTCAGCCGTCTCGGCCCGGCTTGCTTGAATCCTGATGGTGCAATGAGCTAGGGACTCACATCTGAGTATACCCTTCCACGCTTATGGTGGACAAAAATGATTCAGAAAAGGGGGTGGTGATGAACAGAGTGTCTGAATTAAGCAGACCACTCTTACCCAGTCCAAAGATCAGGGCTTGATCCATCACCGTTTTTTAGCTCACTGCACCATCCCAGCTCAGAACTTGGCTATATGCAAATTAGTCTGACCCTGGCCCAGTGCATCATGGGAACAGGGCAGACCAAACTACCAAGCCAATTCTTATACTGGGAAGGAAACAAGTTACCGGGGACCGGTTTCTGGCATTTCAGCCGTCTTCGGCCCGGCTTGCTTGAATCCTGATGGTGCAATGAGCTAGGGACTCACATCTGAGTATACCCTTCCACGCTTATGGTGGACAAAAATGATTCAGAAAAGGGGGTGGTGATGAACAGAGTGTCTGATTTAAGCAGACCACTCTTACCCAGTCCAAAGATCAGGGCTTGATCCATCACCGTTTTTTAGCTCACTGCACCATCCCAGCTCAGAACTTGGCTATATGCAAATTAGTCTGACCCTGGCCCAGTGCATCATGGGAACAGGGCAGACCAAACTACCAAGCCAATTCTTATACTGGGAAGGAAACAAG
This sequence comes from Lissotriton vulgaris, assembly GCF_964263255.1. Taxonomy (NCBI): domain Eukaryota; kingdom Metazoa; phylum Chordata; class Amphibia; order Caudata; family Salamandridae; genus Lissotriton; species Lissotriton vulgaris. The sequence goes on from NC_141695.1 coordinate 97,313,318, forward strand.
CTACCGGGGACCGGTTTCTGGCATTTCAGCTGTCTTCGGCCCGGCTTGCTTGAATCCTGATGGTGCAATGAGCTAGGGACTCACATCTGAGTATACCCTTCCACGCTTTTGGTGGACAAAAATGATTCAGAAAAGGGGGTGGTGATGAAAAGAGTGTCTGAATTAAGCAGACCACTCTTACCCAGTCCAAAGATCAGGGCTTGATCCATCACTGTTTTTTAGCTCACTGCACCATCCCAGCTCAGAACTTGGCTATATGCAAATTAGTCTGACCCTGGCCCAGTGCATCATGGGAACAGGGCAGACCAAACTACCAAGCCAATTCTTATACTGGGAAGGAAACAAGCTACCGGGTACCGGTTTCTGGCATTTCAGCTGTCTTCGGCCCGGCTTGCTTGAATCCTGATGGTGCAATGAGCTAGGGACTCACATCTGAGTATACCCTTCCACGCTTATGGTGGACAAAAATGATTCAGAAAAGGGGGTGGTGATGAACAGAGTGTCTGAATTAAGCAGACCACTCTTACCCAGTCCAAAGATCATGGCTTGATCAATCACCGTTTTTTAGCTCACTGCACCATCCCAGCTCAGAACTTGGCTATATGCAAATTAGTCTGACCCTGGCCCAGTGCATCATGGGAACAGGGCAGACCAAACTGCCAAGCCAATTCTAATACTGGGAAGGAAACAAGCTACCGGGGACCGGTTTCTGGCATTTCAGCCGTCTTCGGCCCGGCTTGCTTGAATCCTGATGGTTCAATGAGCTAGGGACTCACATCTGAGTATACCCTTCCACGCTTATGGTGGACAAAAATGATTCAGAAAAGGGGGTGGTGATGAACAGAGTGTCTGAATTAAGCAGACCACTCTTACCCAGTCCAAAGATCAGGGCTTGATCCATCACCGTTTTTTAGCTCACTGCACCATCCCAGCTCAGAACTTGGCTATATGCAAATTAGTCTGACCCTGGCCCAGTGCATCATGGGAACAGGGCAGACCAAACTACCAAGCCAATTCTTATACTGGGAAGGAAACAAGCTACCGGGGACCGGTTTCTGGCATTTCAGCCGTCTTCGGCCCGGCTTGCTTGAATCCTGATGGTGCAATGAGCTAGGGACTCAAATCTGAGTATACCCTTCCACGCTTATGGTGGACAAAAATGATTCAGAAAAGGGGGTGGTGATGAACAGAGTGTCTGAATTTAGCAGACCACTCTTACCCAGTCCAAAGATCAGGGCTTGATCCATCACCGTTTTTTAGCTCACTGCACCATCCCAGCTCAGAACTTGGCTATATGCAAATTAGTCTGACCCTGGCCCAGTGCATCATGGGAACAGGGCAGACCAAACTACCAAGCCAATTCTTATACTGGGAAGGAAACAAGCTACCGGGGACCGGTTTCTGGCATTTCAGCCGTCTTCGGCCCGGCTTGCTTGAATCCTGATGGTGCAATGAGCTAGGGACTCACATCTGAGTATACCCTTCCACGCTTATGGTGGACAAAAATGATTCAGAAAAGGGGGTGGTGATGAACAGAGTGTCTGAATTAAGCAGACCACTCTTACCCAGTCCAAAGATCAGGGCTTGATCCATCACCGTTTTTTAGCTCACTGCACCATCCCAGCTCAGAACTTGGCTATATGCAAATTAGTCTGACCCTGGCCCAGTGCATCATGGGAACAGGGCAGACCAAACTACCAAGCCAATTCTCATACTGGGAAGGAAACAAGCTACCGGAGACCGGTTTCTGGCATTTCAGCCGTCTTCGGCCCGGCTTGCTTGAATCCTGATGGTGCAATGAGCTAGGGACTCACATCTGAGTATACCCTTCCACGCTTAGGTGGACAAAAATGATTCAGAAAAGGGGGTGGTGATGAACAGAGTGTCTGAATTAAGCAGACCTCTCTTACCCACTCCAAAGATCAGGGCTTGATCCATCACCGTTTTTTAGCTCACTGCACCATCCCAGCTCAGAACTTGGCTATATGCAAATTAGTCTGACCCTGGCCCAGTGCATCATGGGAACAGGGCAGACCAAACTACCAAGCCAATTCTTATACTGGGTAGGAAACAAGCTACCGGGGACCGGTTTCTGGCATTTCAGCCGTCTTCGGCCGGGCTTGCTTGAATCCTGATGGTGCAATGAGCTAGGGACTCACATCTGAGTATACCCTTCCACGCTTATGGTAGACAAAAATGATTCAGAAAAGGGGGTGGTGATGAACAGAGTGTCTGAATTAAGCAGACCACTCTTACCCAGTCCAAAGATCAGGGCTTGATCCATCACCGTTTTTTAGCTCACTGCACCATCCCAGCTCAGAACTTGGCTATATGCAAATTAGTCTGACCCTGGCCCAGTGCATCATGGGAACAGGGCAGACCAAACTACCAAGCCAATTCTTATACTGGGAAGGAAACAAGCTACCGGGGACCGGTTTCTGGCATTTCAGCCGTCTTCGGCCCGGCTTGCTTGAATCCTGATGGTGCAATGAGCTAGAGACTCACATCTGAGTATACCCTTCCACGCTTATGGTGGACACAAATGGTTCAGAAAAGGTGGTGGTGATGAACAGAGTGTCTGAATTAAGCAGACCACTCTTACCCAGTCCAAAGATCAGGGCTTGATCCATCACCGTTTTTTAGCTCACTGCACCATCCCAGCTCAGAACTTGGCTATATGCAAATTAGTCTGACCCTGGCCCAGTGCATCATGGGAACAGGGCAGACCAAACTACCAAGCCAATTCTTATACTGGGAAGGAAACAAGCTACCGGGGACCGGTTTCTGGCATTTCAGCCGTCTCGGCCCGGCTTGCTTGAATCCTGATGGTGCAATGAGCTAGGGACTCACATCTGAGTATACCCTTCCACGCTTATGGTGGACAAAAATGATTCAGAAAAGGGGGTGGTGATGAACAGAGTGTCTGAATTAAGCAGACCATTCTTACCCAGTCCAAAGATCAGGGCTTGATCCATCACCGTTTTTTAGCTCACTGCACCATCCCAGCTCAGAACTTGGCTATATGCAAATTAGTCTGACCCTGGCCCAGTGTATCATGGGAACAGGGCAGACCAAACTGCCAAGCCAATTCTAATACTGGGAAGGAAACAAGCTACCGGGGACCGGTTTCTGGCATTTCAGTCGTCTTCGGCCCGGCTTGCTTGAATCCTGATGGTGCAATGAGCTAGGGACTCACATCTGAGTATACCCTTCCACGCTTATGGTGGACAAAAATGATTCAGAAAAGGGGGTGGTGATGAACAGAGTGTCTGAATTAAGCAGACCACTCTTACCCAGTCCAAAGATCAGGGCTTGATCCATCACCGTTTTTTAGCTCACTGCACCATCCCAGCTCAGAACTTGGCTATATGCAAATTAGTCTGACCCTGGCCCAGTGCATCATGGGAACAGGGCAGACCAAACTACCAAGCCAATTCTTATACTGGGAAGGAAACAAGCTACCGGGGACCGGTTTCTGGCATTTCAGCCGTCTTCGGCCCGGCTTGCTTGAATCCTGATGGTGCAATGAGCTAGGGACTCACATCTGAGTATACCCTTCCACGCTTATGGTGGACAAAAATGATTCAGAAAAGGGGGTGGTGATGAACAGAGTGTCTGAATTAAGCAGACCACTCTTACCCAGTCCAAAGATCAGGGCTTGATCCATCACCGTTTTTTAGCTCACTGCACCATCCCAGCTCAGAACTTGGCTATATGCAAATTAGTCTGACCCTGGCCCAGTGCATCATGGGAACAGGGCATACCAAACTACCAAGCCAATTCTTATACTGGGAAGGAAACAAGCTACCGGGGACCGGTTTCTGGCATTTCAGCCGTCTTCGGCCCGGCTTGCTTGAATCCTGATGGTGCAATGAGCTAGGGACTCACATCTGAGTATACCCTTCCACGCTTATGGTGGACAAAAATGATTCAGAAAAGGGGGTGGTGATGAACAGAGTGTCTGAATTAAGCAGACCACTCTTACCCAGTCCAAAGATCAGGGCTTGATCCATCACCGTTTTTTAGCTCACTGCACCATCCCAGCTCAGAACTTGGCTATATGCAAATTAGTCTGACCCTGGCCCAGTGCATCATGGGAACAGGGCAGACCAAACTACCAAGCCAATTCTTATACTGGGAAGGAAACAAGCTACCGGAGACCGGTTTCTGGCATTTCAGCCGTCTTCGGCCCGGCTTGCTTGAATCCTGATGGTGCAATGAGCTAGGGACTCACATCTGAGTATACCCTTCCACGCTTAGGTGGACAAAAATGATTCAGAAAAGGGGGTGGTGATGAACAGAGTGTCTGAATTAAGCAGACCTCTCTTACCCAGTCCAAAGATCAGGGCTTGATCCATCACCGTTTTTTAGCTCACTGCACCATCCCAGCTCAGAACTTGGCTATATGCAAATTAGTCTGACCCTGGCCCAGTGCATCATGGGAACAGGGCAGACCAAACTACCAAGCCAATTCTTATACTGGGTAGGAAACAAGCTACCGGGGACCGGTTTCTGGCATTTCAGCCGTCTTCGGCCGGGCTTGCTTGACTCCTGATGGTGCAATGAGCTAGGGACTCACATCTGAGTATACCCTTCCACGCTTATGGTGGACAAAAATGATTCAGAAAAGGGGGTGGTGATGAACAGAGTGTCTGAATTAAGCAGACCACTCTTACCCAGTCCAAAGATCAGGGCTTGATCCATCACCGTTTTTTAGCTCACTGCACCATCCCAGCTCAGAACTTGGCTATATGCAAATTAGTCTGACCCTGGCCCAGTGCATCATGGGAACAGGGCAGACCAAACTACCAAGCCAATTCTTATACTGGGAAGGAAACAAGCTACCGGGGACCGGTGTCTGGCATTTCAGCCGTCTTCGGCCCGGCTTGCTTGAATCCTGATGGTGCAATGAGCTAGGGACTCACATCTGAGTATACCCTTCCACGCTTATGGTGGACAAAAATGATTCAGAAAAGGGGGTGTTGATGAACAGAGTGTCTGAATTAAGCAGACCACTCTTACCCAGTCCAAAGATCAGGGCTTGATCCATCACCTTTTTTTAGCTCACTGCACCATCCCAGCTCAGAACTTGGCTATATGCAAATTAGTCTGACCCTGGCCCAGTGCATCATGGGAACAGGGCAGACCAAACTACCAAGCCAATTCTTATACTGGGAAGGAAACAAGCTACCGGGGACCGGTTTCTGGCATTTCAGCCGTCTTCGGCCCGGCTTGCTTGAATCCTGATGGTGCAATGAGCTAGGGACTCACATCTGAGTATACCCTTCCACGCTTATGGTGGACAAAAATGATTCAGAAAAGGGGGTGGTGATGAACAGAGTGTCTGAATTAAGCAGACCACTCTTACCCAGTCCAAAGATCAGGGCTTGATCCATCACCGTTTTTTAGCTCACTGCACCATCCCAGCTCAGAACTTGGCTATATGCAAATTAGTCTGACCCTGGCCCAGTGCATCATGGGAACAGGGTAGACCAAACTACCAAGCCAATTCTTATACTGGGAAGGAAACAAGCTACCGGGGACCGGTTTCTGGCATTTCAGCCGTCTTCGGCCCGGCTTGCTTGAATCCTGATGGTGCAATGAGCTAGGGACTCACATCTGAGTATACCCTTCCACGCTTATGGTGGACAAAAATGATTCAGAAAAGGGGGTGGTGATGAACAGAGTGTCTGAATTAAGCAGACCACTCTTACCCAGTCCAAAGATCAGGGCTTGATCCATCACCGTTTTTTAGCTCACTGCACCATCCCAGCTCAGAACTTGGCTATATGCAAATTAGTCTGACCCTGGCCCAGTGCATCATGGGAACAGGGTAGACCAAACTACCAAGCCAATTCTTATACTGGGAAGGAAACAAGCTACCGGGGACCGGTTTCTGGCATTTCAGCCGTCTTCGGCCCGGCTTGCTGGAATCCTGATGGTGCAATGAGCTAGGGACTCACATCTGAGTATACCCTTCCACGCTTATGGTGGACAAAAATGATTCAGAAAAGGGGGTGGTGATGAACAGAGTGTCTGAATTAAGCAGACCACTCTTACCCAGTCCAAAGATCAGGGCTTGATCCATCACCGTTTTTTAGCTCACTGCACCATCCCAGCTCAGAACTTGGCTATATGCAAATTAGTCTGACCCTGGCCCAGTGCATCATGGGAACAGGGCAGACCAAACTACCAAGCCAATTCTTATACTGGGAAGGAAACAAGCTACCGGAGACCGGTTTCTGGCATTTCAGCCGTCTTCGGCCCGGCTTGCTTGAATCATGTTGGTGCAATGAGCTAGGGACTCACATCTAGCCAGGTTCTGAGCTGGGATGGTGCAGTGAGATAAATAGCGGTGATGGATCAAGCCCTGATCTTTGGACTGGGTAAGAGTGGTCTGCTTAATTCAGACACTCTGTTCATCACCACCCCCTTTTCTGAATCGTTTTTGGCCACTATAGGTGTGGCAGGGTATACTCAGACATGAGTCCCTTTCTCACTGCACCATCAGGATTCAAGCAAGCCGGGCCGAAGACGGCTGAAATGCCAGAAACCGGTCCCCGGTAGCTTGTCTCCTTTCTGGTGAAGAATTGGCTTGGTAGTTTAGTCTGCCCTGTTCCCATGATGCACTGGGCCAGGGACAGACTGATTTGCATATAGCCAGGTTCTGAGCTGGGATGGTGCAGTGAGATAAATAACGGTGATGTATCAAGCCCTGATCTTTGGACTGGGTAAGAGTGGTCTGCTTAATTCAGACACTCTGTTCATCACCACCCCCTTTTCTGAATCGTTTGTGGCCACTATAGGTGTGGCAGGGTATACTCAGACATGAGTCCCTTTCTCACTGCACCATCAGGATTCAAGCAAGCCGGGCCGAAGCCGGCTGAAATGCCAGAAACCGGTCCCCGGTAGCTTGTCTCCTTTCTGGTGAAGAATTGGCTTGGTAGTTAAGTCTGCCCTGTTCCCATGATGCACTGGGACAGGGACAGACTGATTTGCATATAGCCAGGTTCTGAGCTGGGATGGTGCAGTGAGATAAATAACGGTGATGGATCAAGCCCTGATCTTTGGACTATGTAAGAGTGGTCTGCTTAATTCAGACACTCTGTTCATCACCACCCCCTTTTCTGAATCGTTTTTGGCCACTATAGGTGTGGCAGGGTATACTCAGACATGAGTCCCTTTCTCACTGCACCATCAGGATTCAAGCAAGCCGGGCCGAAGACGGCTGAAATGCCAGAAACCGGTCCCCGGTAGCTTGTCTCCTTTCTGGTGAAGAATTGGCTTGGTAGTTTAGTCTGCCCTGTTCCCATGATGCACTGGGCCAGGGACAGACTGATTTGCATATAGCCAGGTTCTGAGCTGGGATGGTGCAGTGAGATACATAATGGTGATGGATCAAGCCCTGATCTTTGGACTGGGTAAGAGTGGTCTGCTTAATTCAGACACTCTGTTCATCACCACCCCCTTTTCTGAATCGTTTTTGGCCACTATAGGTGTGGCAGGGTATACTCAGACATGAGTCCCTTTCTCACTGCACCATCAGGATTCAAGCAAGCCGGGCCGAAGACGGCTGAAATGCCAGAAACCGGTCCCCGGTAGCTTGTCTCCTTTCTGGTGAAGAATTGGCATGGTAGTTTAGTCTGCCCTGTTCCCATGATGCACTGGGCCAGGGACAGACTGATTTGCATATAGCCAGGTTCTGAGCTGGGATGGTGCAGTGAGATAAATAACGGTGATGGATCAAGCCCTGATCTTTGGACTGGGTAAGAGTGGTCTGCTTAATTCAGACACTCTGTTCATCGCCACCCCCTTTTCTGAATCGTTTTTGGCCACTATAGGTGTGGCAGGGTATACTCAGACATGAGTCCCTTTCTCACTGCACCATCAGGATTCAAGCAAGCCGGGCCGAAGACGGCTGAAATGCCAGAAACCGGTCCCCGGTAGCTTGTCTCCTTTCTGGTGAAGAATTGGCTTGGTAGTTTAGTCTGCCCTATTCCCATGATGCACTGGGCCAGGGACAGACTGATTTGCATATAGCCAGGTTCTGAGCTGGGATGGTGCAGTGAGATAAATAACGGTGATGGATCAAGCCCTGATCTTTGGACTGGGTAAGAGCGGTCTGCTTAATTCAGACACTCTGTTCATCACCACCCCCTTTTCTGAATCGTTTTTGGCCACTATAGGTGTGGCAGGGTATACTCAGACATGAGTCCCTTTCTCACTGCACCATCAGGATTCAAGCAAGCCGGGCCGAAGACGGCTGAAATGCCAGAAACCGGTCCCCGGTAGCTTGTCTCCTTTCTGGTGAAGAATTGGCTTGGTAGTTTAGTCTGCCCTGTTCCCATGATGCACTGGGCCAGGGACAGACTGATTTGCATATAGCCAGGTTCTGAGCTGGGATGGTGCAGTGAGATAAATAACGGTGATGGATCAAGCCCTGATCTTTGGACTGGGTAAGAGTGGTCTGCTTAATTCAGACACTCTGTTCATCACCACCAACTTTTCTGGACAGGTAGGTAAAGGGCAGGGACCAATAGGTTCCTTCCCTGGGGTGGGTACAGCCCCTATTCTGCCACTCTCAAGTGGGAGGGGGGCAGGAGCCTGTCCCTGGTTGGCTTGGTTCCCCTGTCCTCAAGATGATGGGGACTCGAGGTCGTGCTTCACCTCACCTCCCCCACGTGAGGGGTGGAGTTGGCAGAGGTCGGCACACCACCCTTCCTTGCTTGCTTTTTTCGCCGGTTCTCCCGCCCACAGTGCGGGGTAGAACTAGTGGGGACAAGTTGCTGAAAGCAGCAAATTGTCTGAGAGGCTCACAAAGGCGGCATGCCTTTGAAGCTTCTCATTTGTGAACCGTGTCCATCCTGGGGCGGAGGCTTGGCACCTCATCCCAGGATGTGAATTGTTTCAGGGCCCGAGAGCAGCAGCTCTAGACCCAGGGGTCCAGAAACGTGTCTAGTGCCGGCAGCCTAAGCAGCCACCCAGTCGGGTCACTAAAAGTTGGTTGAGTTTCAGGGGGCATCTCTAAGATGCCCTCTGTTGAGCATTTTACATTAAATCCCACACTGGCATCAGTGTGGGTTTAATGTGCTGAAAAGCTTGATAACAAACTTCCCAGTTTTCAGTGTAGCCATCATGGTGCTGTGGAGTTCGTAATGACAAGCTCCCAGCACCATATACTATAAATGGCAGCACTGCACTTACAGTGCCCAGGAATGGGCCTGGGTACTGTAGGGGTAAAGGGCCCAAGCACCTGTACCCTTACGACTGGCATAGGGCACCCATCGAGAGGGGTGACTGATGTATTCCAGGGCAGTGGTTTGTGGGCATGGCACACAGGGATGTGTGAGGGGTTGGAAGAGCATACCCGTTTTATACCTTTTTGTTCACTCTATTTGAATCCAGCTTATTGTTAGTGGTGCTTTTGAACAAAAAGTTAGGGTTTGTCTATAACCCAGAGAATAGTGCACAGTGCAGTGTGTGAGAGTAAGGGTAAAGGGCCTCTAAGAGTGGCACAATAAGTGCTGCAGCCCTTAGAGGCCTTCTCTGGTCACAGTGCCCTTGGTACCTGTGGTACCATTTACCAGGGGCTGACATGTGGCCAGAGATGCCAATTAGGTTTGGTCTTCAATGCAGTTTTAGGGAAGGAACAAAGGCCCTGGGTACCTCATAGCAGGAGCCCAGGGCACACTCAGTGAAAGAACATCAGCAATTCAGCAAAAGGTGGGGGCAGCATACCATACAAAAAAGAGGGCACTTTCTCACATATCCCCCTCACAAACAAAATATGATGAGACTAACCTTTCCCTAGAGAGTCTTCATTGTCTAAGTGGAAGAACCTGGAAAGTCCATCTGCATTGGCATGCACAGTTCTAGGTTTGTGTTCCACTTTAAAGTCCATTCCCTGTCGGGAGAAGGACCACCACAACAGTTTAGGATTTTCTCCTTTCATTTGCATTAGCCATCTGAGAGGTCTGTGATCAGTTTGAACTAGGGAGTGAGTACCAAACAAGTATGGTCTAAACTTCTTCAGGGACCAAACCAAAGCAAAGGCCTCCCTCTCAATGGCACTCCAACGCTGCTCCCTGGGGAGAAGCCTTCTGCTTATAAAAGCAACAGGTTGGTCTTGGGCTTCATCCTTGGTCTGGGATAGGACCGCACCTATCCCTAGCTCAGAGGCATCAGTGTGCACTATGGACTGCTTGGCAATATTTGGAGCCTTCAGAATAGGTGCTGAGCACATTGCTTCTTTCAGGGTGTCAAAAGCCTTTTGGAAATTAACTGCCCAGTTAACATTTATGGGCATTTTCTCGGAGGTGAGTTCTGTGAAGGGCGTCACAATGGACCCATATCCCTTTACAAACCTCCTGTAGTACCCAGTCAAGCCAAGGAATGCCCTGAGTTGGGTCTGGGTGGTTGGAACTGTAAAGGCTGTACCTGACCTCCACCAACAAGGTGGCCCAAGTACACCACAGTGCCCAGCCCCATCTGGCATTTGGATGCCTTGATAGTTAGGCCTGCAGTTTTCAGGGCTTTAAAAACTTTCTTAAGGTGGATCAGGTGATTCTGCCAGGTTGAACTAAAGACAGCAATATCATCAAGATAAGCTGCACTAAAGGACTCCAGCACAGCAAGGACTTGATTCACCAACCTCTGGAAGGTGGCAGGGGCATTCTTTAAACCAAAGGGCATAACAATGAACTGATAGTGCCCATCAGGTGTGGAGAATGCTGTTTTCTCTTTTGCTCCATGGGCCATGCCAATTTGCCAGTACTAAGCATGGGCGGAAAATCCGTTCCGCTCGCGGATTTTGCGGATTTTCGGGAAATCCGCAATCCGCGAGATTTGCGAATCTCCCGCAAAATCCGCAAATCCGCGAGCAGCGGATTTTGCTCGCACTGCTCGCACTGTTCGCGTGAGTTCGCGTGAGTTCGCGCCCCGCAAATAAGTGCAAAATTGCAGAAATACGATTTTAGCAAAAATGAAAGTAACTACTTACCAGGTTCAAAAGTTCAGGCTCATCATTAGTAGCCATTTCCTGTAGTGCTTCCTGAGGGGCCCCTCCAGAGTTCAGTTGCCAGTTGAAACTATTATGTGACCCTGCTCTGAACCTCAGAATAGTTACACATATGCCACAAAGGTCCTGAATTACAGCTAAGGGAGACAAGCAGGAGCCAGGCTGGAAGTTAAAATCCATTAATCAGCCCCTAATTCATTATTGTCAGTTGGGGCAGGGCAGGTGTTGTAACTAATTTTGCAACAATGAAAGCACTTAGCAAGTGCAAAAGATCACAAATCAGGGCGCACTAAGGAAGCAGGTGCCAGCTAAAAAAATATTCTGTGACACATTAATCAGCCCCAAATTAATTCAGGTCACTTGAGGCAGGGAAGGTGTGCTTTGCTTTGCCGAAAATAATGTACACTGGACAACCAGAGGGTGTGGTGATGAAACAGAGGGTGGCATGGGTGGGCCAGAGGGTGGCATGAGTAGTCAGAGAGTGGCAGTGGTGACAGAGAGTGGCAGTGATGAAGAAGAGTGTCCCAAACAGGCTGGACACGTAGAAACAACAAGTTCGCGAAACGTGCGACCCGACAGGTAAGTTCGCAATTTGCGAAAGTGTACAAAACCCTCGCGAACTGGCAGAAACACGGGCGAACACAAAAAAAAAAAATCCGCAAATTCGCGGGAATTCGCGGATTTTGCGGATTGCGAATCCGCAAATCCGCAAAATTCGCGAACGCGAGATCCGCAAAATTCGCTCATGCTTAGCCAGTACCCTATAGTTAAGTCAAAGGGACTTAGAAATTTGGCTTCACCCAATCTGTCTATCAACTCATCTGATCTTGGGATAGGGTGAGCATTTGTCTTGGTGACAGAGTTGAGCACTCTATAGTCCACACAAAACCTAATTTCTCTCCTTCCACCCTTTGGGTGAGGTTTGGAGACCAGAACCACTGGGCTAGCCCAGGTGCTCTCAGAGGGTTCCATAACACCTAACTTCAGCATCTTGCTGACTTCAGCTCCGATGCTTTCCATGACTTGGTCTGACTGTCGATAGATTTCATTTTTGACAGGTGCACTGTCACCAGTGTCCACATCATGGGTACGCAAGTTTGTCAGACCAAGGGACAAGGAAAAGAGCTTAGCATACTGTTGCAAGACTTGCTTGAAGTCAGTCTGCTGTGGGGCAGAGAGGGTGTCTGAAAAGACAACTCCATCTAATGACCTATGGCTATGGGAGAGGAGATCAAGCAGAGGTTCACTCTCTGCTTTCTGTTCCTCATCAGTCACCATCAGCATGGTGATGGCAGCCCTGTCATTGTGGAGCTTTAGGCGGTTCACATGGATACCCCTTTTGGATGTCCTGCATGTGCCTAGGTCAACTATGTAAGTGACCTCCCTCTTTTTCTCCAGGATAGGGTAAGGGCCACTCCATCTGTCCTGGAGTGCCCTTGGTGCCACTAACTCCAATACCCACACCTGAAATTCAACCAGTGCAGCTTTATGGTCATACCAGTGCTTCTGAAGCTCCTGGCTGGCCTCAAGATTCTTGGATGCCTTTTTCCATGTACTCAGCCATTCTGGACCTTAGGCCAAGCACATAGTACAAAATATCTTGTTTGGGTTCTTAGAGAGGCTTCTCCCAACCCTCTTTTACAAGACAGAGTGGTCCCCTCACAGGATGGCCAAACAGAGGTTCAAGAGGGGAATAACCTACTCCCTTATGTGGCACTTCTCTGTAAGTGAAAAACAGACATGGTAAGAGGACATCCCATCTCGTTTTGAGTTTCTCAGGGAGCCGCAAAATCATGCCTTTCAATGTCTTGTTAAATTTCTCAACAAGGCCAGTGATTTGTGGGTGATAGGGTGTAGTAAACTTGCACTGTATTCCACACTCTTCCCACATGTGTTTCAGGTAAGCAGACATAAAGTTAGAACCTCTATCTGAAATCACCTCCTTAGGAAACCCTACCCTGGTGAAGACACCAATGAGGGCCTTAGAAACTGCAGGAGCTGTAGTAGGCCTAAGTGGAATTGCTTCAGAGTACCTTGTGGCATGATCCATTACCATTAGAATACATTTGTTCCCTGAGGCGGTGGGAGGTTCAAGTGGACCCACTATGTCCACACCTACCCTTTCAAAGGGAACCCCCACCACAGGCAGTGGTATCAGAGGGGTCTTTGGGTGGCCACCTGTCTTTCCACTGGCTTGGCAGGTAACACCAGAGCTGACAAACTCCTTCACCTTTTGATTTATCTGGGGCCAGTAACAGTGGATAACTAGCCTTTCCCAAGATTGTTTTGGCCAAGATGTCCAGCTAGGAGGATGTCATGAGCTAAAGTTATGAGGAGCTCCCTGTACTTCTGTGACAATACCACTCTCCTGGTGACACCAGGATTTGGGTCTCTTGCCTCAGTGTACAGTAATCCCTCTTCCCAATAAACTCTGTGGGCACCACTGACATCTCCCTTTGCTTCTGAAACAGCTTGCTGCCTCGGTCTTTCAAGATTGGGACAGTCTTGCTGGCCCGGACACAGCTCTTTTATTTTTTTGTGTGTGTATCTTATATAGCGCACAGCTACCCCAACGGGGTGTCCCGGCGCTTGCATTGGGAACCCGTCCTGGCTTTTCCCGGTGAGATAACCCGTACTGGGCATCCCCAAGGTGAAAGCCAGGCATCCCGCCGCGGGGGGCCGTAGTGGAGATTAAGCAAGCTATTGCCCAGAGTTGCAGAGTGTGAACCCGTGATTCGAGAAGGCACCGAAGTGAGAATTATCGAGTCCATGGACACTTGGGCTCAGACCCTGCCGCGTCGGGAATTGAACCCTGGTCCCGGGTCTGACCTCAGCTTCCGGGTATGCCTCCTCTAACCATTGAGCCACATTTAAGTTTTAGGTTGATGCATAATCACTTAAGTAGTAGCTAACCATTCCAACAGGTTCCTTCTGCTGTATTGATGCGATCATGGCTATAGGGTCCCACTGGGCCCAAGAGTTCAACCTGGTAAGGGTCAAGCTCCATAGGCTCAGTTCCCTCTGGGGTGTCCAAGTCCCCTCCCTGAGGAGAGGGGTTCTGATTCTTTTGCTGAACAGAAGCTGGTTTCCCAGTCTTCTTACCTTTTCTCTTGGTAGATTGGGATATACTTTCAGGCTCCAACGCTATTTTTTCAACCTGCCTTTTGCTCTGTGCTCTTGTTTTTACACACACCAATTCAGGGATATCCAGCATTGCTGCATGGGTTTTTAGTTCAATCTCAGCCCAGGCTGAGGTTTCCAGGTCATTGCCAAGCAGACATGTAGCTGGTAACTTTGGAGAGACCACTACCTGTTTCAGGCCAGTAAACCCCAACCCCCCAGTCTAATGTCATCATAGCCATTGCATTATTAGTGGTAACACTGTCAGCATTGGTGACTGGGTAAGTACGCCAAATTAAATATTGCTCAAGGGAAACAAGTGTGTCTCTCACCATAGTGACACTGGCACCTGTATCCCTCAGAGCCTCTATCCTAGTTACATTAATCCAAGGGTAATGTAAGTATTTCTTTAAGTTGGGTGGCCACACAGCTACAGTGGCAAACTCAACTTCCCTTTCTGAAACTAGAACTGCTTCAGTGTGCAACCAGATTTGCTCTGGGCACCCTGTTGATCCCATCTGGAGACTTGCTACACCATGAGTCACTGTAGCTGTAGGACTAAGGTACTTCTTGCTTGGGCAAGCCTTGTCTCCCTTTAAGTGTCCCAACTTCTTACAGTTGTTACAACAGGCCTTTTCAGGATCAAAGTTCTTCCCCCAATAGGGCTGTGGAGTATAGGGAGTGTTTTGGGACCCACCCCCATGCAGTTTTTTGGGGCCCTTTAGAAGACACAGGCATTTTATCTTGGGGATTCTCACCACCTTTCCCCTGGGGAGGTTTTTTGACCCCTTTCTTTTGGTCACCCCAGTGGTTGTCTTAGTCACCCTAGTCTTGACCCAGTGTTCTGCCAATTGAGGATAAATTAGACCTAGGTCTACCAAATGCTGATGTGCTGATGTAACTTTTCATTTGTGCAATTACTTAAAGTATGTTCCTTCATAAACAAATTGTAAAGTCCAGCAAAGTCATGCACATTGTTTCCAGTTAACCAACCATCTAGTATCTTTACTGAGTAGTCCACAAAATCAATCCAGAACTGGTTTTGGGTTTTGTGAGCCCCCCTGAATCTAATTCTGTACTCCTCAGCTGTGAGTCCAAATCCCTCAATAGAAGTTCTCTTCATGAGGTCATAAGACCCAGCGTCTGGCCCAGAGAGGGTCGGGAGTCTGTCTCTGCAGTTACCAGAACACAGTTCCCACAGGAGTGCCATCCAGAGAGGTTTCTTTACATTTCTCATGCCACAAGCCCTCTCAAAGGCTGTGAACCATTTGGTGATGTCACCACCCTCCTCAGATTTAGGGACACTCCCTTTGGGGATATTAGGATAATAAAATTGCTCTATATCCTTATCATTTGGATTGCTGCCACCATTGATGGGTGCTAAACCCATATCCGTCCTTTCTTTTTCTAGAGCCAAGAGTCTGGACTCTAGATCCAATCTTTTGGCCAGCCTTGCTAAAAGGCTGTCCTCCTCATTGAGGCTGTCCTCAATGCCCTAACCAGAACCTGAACTACCTGTGTGGTCTCTAGGTCCCCAGAGGTTAACTCTTTGAAGCAAGGGTACAGGAATCCTTTCTTCCCTAGGAAGTGATGGAGGTGGGTACCTATCTCCATCCTCCTCACCTCCTTCCCCTTCCGTTTGGTCATCACCATTTTCAGAAGGGTGGGCCTTAGCATACTCAGCCAATAGCTCCTGGAACTTTTGTTTGGTTAGATGAGGGCCCATGGCTATGTTTTAAATTCTGCATAAGGACCTTAACTCCTGAAAAGACAGGTGAAGGTAAGGGGTGAAGTCAAGCTCCTCATCCATTTCCTATATGCCATGTTTGTTATCGTCACAAATAGTTGGGTTCTTGTTTTGAGACATTCTAACAAAAAGGTTCTAAGCCCTCTACCTTTTGATTGTAGAGACTTTTTATTTTCTAAAATTCTAAAGGGACTTAAGCAAGGCCCTAACAAGGCTTTTAGTAGTTTGGTAAAAACAAATCAGAATTTTAAAGGCAATTTAAGATTCTGTTGTGTGATCAGGTGGTAACCAAGTAGTCCAAAAAAATGCAAGTTGTGTATCTGACCGCTGATCCACCAATGTAAAAAACTGGCTCTATATATACTATAACAAAATGAGGTATAGTGTGTACAGAGTCCAAGTGTCCCCAGAGGTAGGCAGAGGTTAAAGTTAGAAAGAACCTTACTCTCTAATTGTGGTAGAGTGGTCGAGCAGTTAGGCAGTATCAGAGAACAGTGTTAAGCATTTGATGTACACACCGAGTCAGCAAATGAATTCACGCACTCAATAACTGAACTCTAGGCCAATTGTTTTTGTATAAAAAAATATACTGTTTTGTTATTTCTAAAACCAAGCAAGCCTGGCACTGGTAAGCATACAAATATTTTGCAGTAATAAGTTACTTGATTGAATACAGTTCGAAAATGCAGTAGAAATTGTACTCGATTTAATTTACAGTTAACGTAGTAGATTGCAACACTCAGCAAACACAGTACATTGAATTAAATAGGCTTTTTCAACAAATTACAGGTAAGTTACCTAGATTCATCACTGGGACATTTCCTGAAAACTGGTGAGTAAATGCGTTTTTGTTAAAGAATATCTTAATTTTCAAAACTCCACACTTAGTCGTTTTTAGGAGGAAAATTGTCAATGTTATCCTATAGAGGAAGAACAGGTTATCGGTTTGCAAGTAAGTAATCGACTGTGGGAGTTAATGTTCTGGGGTTAGACTCAGGGGTCCCCCAGGGTTCTTGATGCACTGAGATTGCAGCCTCAGCAGCACTACGGTGGCCGGGTGCAGAGTATGGAGGCCCAATGTTATCCTATGGAGGATAGGGGGTCTCCGGTTGGTGGTTACTAGCAAGCAGGCCACTGGGTTGTGGGAGCAAATGTCCTAGGGTTTAGCTTAGGGCAAGTTGGAGACCAAAGTAGCAGCAAAGGTGCGCCCTCAGCGGCACTAGGGCAGCCGGGTGCAGGGTGCTGTTTTGAGGTCAGGTGCCCTATTGTTTCCAATGGAGAACCTCCGGTACAAAGAAACACTGCAGGCTCGGTGACGAGGATCGTCTGGGTGCGACCTCCACTTCGCATCTTTTAAATGCGGCTCCAAGCAAGACCAAAGATCGCTCTCCCATTCCATGCATCTAGATTGTCTAACCACCATGTTAGTTCTAAGATTGCTTCTGGGTTTAAGGAAATTCGATCTCCGTACCAAAGACCTGATCTGAGAGCTCTTGCTTTTATTCTCTGAAGGGCTCGATAATTCAATGGCCCCGGAAAAATTGCCTGAATGGAAGAAGATAGAAGGCCTAAAAGTCTGGCTAGTTCTCTTAGGGTGAGATTTTTTTGTTTCAATAAATGTCTTATTTCCTTTATGATTTTGGCAATCTTCTTGGGAGGGAGAAGGAAAAGACATTCTGTTGTGTCTACTGTGAAACCCAGGAATTCCATCTTCTTTGAGGGAATTAGAATGGATTTTTCCCTGTTTATGATAAAACCCAGACTTTCTAAGAGGTCTATGATTTGAGCATAATCTTGAGAAAGAATCAGGATGTCGTCTAAGTGGATGATGAGACGAAAACCCTTTTCTCTTAGACATGAGGCAACTGCTCTCAGTACCTTGGTGAAACACCATGGGGCAGAGGAGAGACCAAAGGGGAGAGCCAGAAATTGAAAGAGATGGTTTTTCCAAATGAACTGAAGAAAGGGTTGGTGTTCCTTTGCCATGGGAATGGTAAAGTAGGCGTCCTTCAGATCTAATTTGACCAGCCCGTCTCCATCTAGTAAGAGGTCTCTGAGAAGATGGATGCCCTCCATCTTGAAATGTCGGAATTTGTTGAGTTCTCTTAGATTTATAACCGGTCTCCAACCCTTGTCTTTCTTTTCCACAAGGAAGAGAGTTCTTATGAATCTCATAAATTCCATGGGAACTTCTAAAATTGCTCCTTTTTTTAGCATTGACGAAATTTCTTCCTCTATGATTCTTTCTTGATCTAGTGTGGGGGAATCGGTCTTGGGAGAGAGTTCTGGATTGGAGTCTGGATGAAATCTATTGAAAAACCGAGAACAGTGTTTAGAACCCAGGGGTCTAGTGTAATAATTTTCCAATTGTGGTAAAAGAATTTCAGTCTCCCATCCACTTTTGGATTCGAAGAAAGAGAAGGGGAAGCTGTACTCACTTTGAGGGGTGGATTTGGCAGGTGCTCCTCTAGCTCGGAATCCTCTCGAGCGAAAACCTCTTCCTCTGGGTGGATAGAACTGTGGTTGGTTTGGATGGATGGTATCCTCTAACAAAATTCTCTCTGTTTCTTGGAAAGGGGCATTGGTTGAACCGGACGGAAGATAGTCCCCTTCTACAGGCCCTTTCAAAAAGGTTGCTGTTGTAGTTAAAAACTTTTTTCATGTTCTGGTGCGCTTTATCTAAAGCGGTAAAAGTTGATACATATTTGCCCAAACTTTTTATTAAATCTTCTCCAAAAAGTAAACCTTTTGGATTAATTGAAGTTTCCTTTTTAGCCATATTGATTAGTTTAGGGCTAATTTTAGTGAGGACCACTCTTCTTCTTTCACAATTAAGTCCCACATTCGCGTTGCCTAAGAGGACTAGTGCCCTTTGGCTCCACCCCCGAATGGAGTGTTTATCAAGAGGGCAGCCATTAAGGTAACTCTCTACTGCTGCGTCGATTATTTTTTTTAGGGGTCCTAGAATGTCAAGAACTTTATCTTGACAGA
Source organism: Lissotriton vulgaris (assembly GCF_964263255.1). Lineage (NCBI taxonomy): Eukaryota > Metazoa > Chordata > Amphibia > Caudata > Salamandridae > Lissotriton > Lissotriton vulgaris. The sequence goes on from NC_141695.1 coordinate 97,332,193, forward strand.
TCTTAAGCGATCTTTCCAGGCCTTTACGCGGTCTCTCCCTAATTTAAATAGGTAGGTAATTAATTCTGGGTCAAGGTTAGGAGTTTGACATACTTTACCTTCGATTGAAGGTCTGGTACACTCTGCTCTTAAGAGATTACGAGTCTCTCTTTCTGTAGGATTTCTAATCCATTTAGTTATGAATTTAGATACATGCTCGTGGGGGGTCCACTCTGAGCTTCTAGGGTGTTTAATGTTAAAAGGGGAGAACATCTCCTCCCCCAAAGCGTCCAAAATACTATCCTTAGAAGATGAAGGATCGTTATTATCATTTAAGAGAAAGGAATCAATATCTTGATCATCCTCATCGAGATCAAGAATATATTCGTCAGGAAATTCTGAGCCATCATCAATATCAATAGGATCATTGTCTAGAGCACTTTGATGAATTGTGCCGCGAGGGACACCCATTAAATTTGTGCCGCTAAGGACACCTTTCAAATTTGTGCCGCAAGGGACACCTGAGGCAAATGAGGTGCGAGGACCTCCTGTAAAACCTGAGGTGCTAGGACCTCCCGTGCTCTCTGGGGTATAATCAATATTTGTACTTTTTTTATGCCTCTTACCCCTTTGTTCAGTGAGATCATTAACCTCTGTTATGTCCAGATCTGATAAATAATCGTTTTCATGGATGAAGGATCTCTTAGATGACATAACTTGAGAGAGAGTAGAAAACATACATGATCTCATTTCCTTATGGATAAGTTTTTTGATGGCACCATTAGTAAAATCAGATTCAACAGTATTACCATGAATTGAATCCGAATCTGAGTCAGACATGTTAGTCAAATAAATGTATATAAATGTCTGATCCTCTAATTTTTTTTTTTTTTTATAATATAATAAACTTGTACATATCAATTATAACTGTCTGATTTCCTTTTTTTAATTTTTATAATATAATAAACTTTCTGATTATTGGGGGGGGGTTACACAGATAATCGGATTATGTTAATAGAGGTAACTAAATATAATAATTTCCCAATTTATAATCAAAGAAAGGAAGCGCAGTAAGAAACATGAAGCCTCGAGCATGGCAAAGCTTTCTGAAAATATAAATGAACTCCAAAGCAGTGGGGAAGGTAACTACACTTGCGACGTGAGTCAATGTGTGCTTTTAAACATTTCACGCGCTAGTTTCAAAGACTTAGTATCATTCATGAAATATAAAGACAAACGAAGGGAAGGAAAAAACGGAAACCAACCTCCGTAAATTGGAGGTTGTGAAACCGAAAACAAGGAGTGAAAAGGTGTTACTGTACCTTAAAACATTGTACCTTATAACATACCATTGCATATATATATCCTTACATTGTATATATAAATATTTACTCCTGTAGGGATGAAAGAGGGTTACTCAGTATACGGTATTAAGGTAAATTAATAATAAAATACTAATCCTAAACTCTAAAATATAAGACTTTTCATGAGCTAAGTAGGAAGTTGACTTATCTTGCTTGGAGCCGCATTTAAAAGAGGCTGATTGCCTAGTGATTCATGCTATTGTTGGTTCATATGTATTCTAAGTTGGAACTTTTGCTTTGTGACATATGCGGCTATGCTTGGACTGCATTAAAAGTTGTATGCATAATGGTAGCCTCCGGTCTTGTAATGAAATTGCGTCGAGTTTGGCATACAAGGCCTTGGGGCATCGGATTTTCTTACCCACTCTAGTAGCGGTCGGGATCCTCTGGATTGAGGCTGCAGGCGTCATCTGGAGGCTTGAGGTAGGTCAGGGGTCGCCGGATCTCGGGTCAGGATCACTGGTGTGACCTCCTCGTGGTGTTTTTCCACTCGGGCTCAGCCAGGTTCGGCTGGTGCACTGGAGCCAGAAGGTGCAGTTTGAACAAGTCCGGTGTTCACAGGAGATTCATTCTTGGAAGTGAAGGCAGGTAGGTCCTCCGGGGTTTTTGAGGTTGCTAGCTGTAGGGCTCACAGGGATTTCACAGGAGCAGGTTCGAGGGGAGACAGGCCTGTAGGGCTGGGGCCAAGTCAATGGGCTACGCCCTCTTGTTAGCTCTGCACAGCTCTTCGGTCCTTCTTCTTATCTTCTTTTCTTGTCGTTTCTGGATCTAAGGTGGCAAGGTTCAGGGTGCCCCCTAAATACAAAATTTATGGGCGCTACAGGTAGTGAAAGGGCAAGGACCAATAGATCCCTTTCCTGGGGCGGGTACATCCCCATATTCTGCCACTCTCCAGTGGGAGGGGGGTAGGAACCTGTCCCTGGTTGGCTGGGTTCCCCATCCTCGAGAAGGCAGGGACTCAAGGCTGTGCTTCACCTCACCTCCCCCACCTGAGGGCGAAGTTGGCAGAGGTGGGCAGACCTCCCTTCCTCACTTTTTTTTCACCCCGGTTCTCCCACCCACAGAGGGGGTAGAACGAGTAGGGACCAGTTGCAGAGAGCAGCAAATGATCTGGAGAGTCTCACAAAAGCGGCATGCCTTTGAAGCTTCTCCTTTGTGAACCCTGCCCATCCTGGGGGGCGGGGGCTTGGCACCTCATCCCAAGATGTGCATTGTTTCAGGCCTCAGTTTCAGCAGCAGCTCTCGACACAGGGATCGAGAAACCTGTCTGGTGGTGGCAGCCTAAGCAGCCACTCAGTTCGATCACTAGAAATTAGTCGAGTTTCAGGGGGCACCACTAAGATGCCCTCTATTGTGCATTTTACATTAAATCCCACACTGACACCCGTGTGGGTTTAATGTGCTGAGAAGTTTGATACCAAACTTCCCAGTTTTCAGTGTAGCCATTATGGTGCTATTGAGTTCGTAATGACAAGCTCCCAGCACTATATATTCTTAATGGCAGCATTGCACTTACAGTGCCCAGAAATTGACCTGGGTACTGTAGGGGTACAGGGCTCATGCACCTGTATCTCACTACTGGCATAGAGCACCTAGCTATAGGGGTGACTGATGTATGGAAGGGCAGTGGTTTGTGGGCATGGCACACAGGGATGTGTTCCATGTCGACTCTTCACTTTGTTCCGCACAAAGACACGCAGCCTGCGAAGGCACTGAGTGAGAGTCAGGGTACATGGCCTTTAAGTGCATGTACATGTACATGGCACAAGTGCAAGTACATGGCACAATAAGTGCTGCATCCCTTAGAGGCCTTCTCTGGTCACAGTGCCCTGGGTACCTATGGTACCATTTACTAGGGGCTGACATGTGTCCAGAGATGCCAATTAGGTGTAGGCTTCAATACAGTTTTAGGGAAGTAACATAGGCCCTGGGTACCTGATTAGCAGGAGTCCAGGGCACACTCAGTGCAAGAACATCACCAATTTAGAAAAAAGTGGGGGCATACCATGCAAGAAAGAGGGCACTATTCCAGGACTTGAGCAGACTTCTCCTTTCCCTACCGGAAGGGCAATTACTGATAGAAGGGGACTTTAATGCTGTAGTCTCGGGGGACTTGGACAGACACCCTCCTTGGACCATAGCTCCAAGGCACATGTAGCTATCTAATTTCCTGGAGGTGTTCGGCCTCCTGGACCTTTGGCGTCTCCGGCACCCATCTCACAAACAATTTACTTTATTTTCAGGCCCACACCACTCCTTTTCGTGCATAGACTACATCCTAGAGCCAATGCACCAGGGCACTATCATTCAGGAAGTCACACATCTAGCAAGGCTGCATCTCGGACCTCTCCCCGTTTTGGGCTCACCTCACTATCGGTAATCAGAGGGAGGGATGCGTGGCGCCGATAAACGCCTGGAACCTCCACAACGAGGAGACGAAAAAGCTACTTACTCTCTCAATTGACCAATACTTTGAGAATAACGAGGGCACAGTGGAATCCTCAGTGGTATTGTGGGAGGCTTTTAAGACCGTACTGAGAGGGGAAGCTCTCTCCACGATTGCTGGCCATCGTAAAGAGCGGGAGGCGCAAATGCTGACTGTCGAATCTGATCTCATGGACTTGGAAAACAAGACACAAGCTGGAGGCGATCCAGGACTTGTGCATCACATGGAGCTCAAGGCAGCGGAGTATGAGGCCCTTGCCATGGATGCCGCGAAGACGCTGGCGAGAGATAGAGAAGGCAGGATCTATGATCACGGGGACAAAGTAGGCAAGCTCATAGCCTGGCTAGACAAAAAGCAACAGGCCAATAGTGTTGTTGCGGAGCTTCGAGCTGAGTCTGGAGTCATTCTCACGGAGCCCCGTGAGATCGTCCAAGAGTTTGCAAGACATTACCAGAAAGTCAGTAGAGGGTCAGATCGGCCGGAGGTAGACTCAATCGACCTGTTGACTGATATCGGGCTCTCTTCTCATTCGGACACTGAGCGTGATACTCTAGAGATGTCTCTTACTGTCGAAGAGCTTAGTGGGGCCATACGCGGCCTCCGTCCAGGGACAGCCCTTGGTCCCAACGGTCTCCCGATAGAGCTGTACAAACTAAAACCTCAAGCAAATGTTTGAGGAGAGTAGGGATAAGGGAATACTGCCAAGAGATCAACGAATTGCTACAATTGTGGCTATCCCTAAGGAAGGAAAGCCAAGAGATTTGTGTGCCTCCTATAGGGCAATATCTGTTAAATGCCGAACCAAAGATCCTGGCCAAGGTCCTTGCCAATAGGCTTAAACCAGTTTTGGCCACACTGGTCCACCCGGACCAGTCGGGCTTTATGCCCCACCGTAACACGGCGCTCAATCTGCGCCGACTCCACAGAGTATTGGGCCATTGCCATACATTTCAGGAGGATGCTGTGGTGGTGTCGCTTGACGCTGCAATGGCGTTTGACACGCTTGAATGGCCATATATGATGGCGGTCCTGCGGAAACTGGGATTTGGCCCTAATTTTATCAGTTGGGTTTGTCTCCTTTACTCTGAGCCCTTGGCTCAGGTCACAGTCAATAACAAGACCTCTGAGCCATTTACCCTAGGTAGGGGGACGCGCCAGGGGTGGCCCCTCTCACCATTGCTGTTCGCCATCTCACTAGAGCCACTTGCGGCCTGGATCAGGCAGGACCCCTCGCTGAAGGGACTTAGATGGGCTGATTGTTGGGAGGACAAAATTTCGCTATAGGCGGATGACATCCTGCTGTACTTAACGAAGCCACGTAAGTCCCTTATAGTGGCCTTGGATATCTTCACCAGTTTCGGGAGGAACTCGGGATATAGTATCAACTGGGCAAAGTCCCTCCTGTATGTCCTTCATGGTGCCCCCCCAATCCACCCATGTGACTGCCCAATTCGGCTAACTACGGAAGGTTTTCAATACTTTGGTATCTTTGTTTCCAAAGGGAAGGCCGTTAGATATGAAAAAAACTTACTGCCGCCCCTACATCAGCTTAAAAGAGACTCCACCACCTGGAAGAAGCTCCCGCTCTCTCTGCTGGGTCGGGCGGCACTCTTCAAAATGATGGCACTGCCGTGCTTCTTCTATGCTCTTCAGAACCACCCAGACCTAGTTCCGCAGTCATACTTCGCTGCTATTGAAGCCGCGCAGAGAGATCTCCTGTGGACAGGCGCCCCCTACATAGCCTTGCAGAAAATCCCATTAGGATGGTTCGACGGGGGTATCGCACTCCCAGACATACGGAAATATATACTGGGCCACACACCTCTCTGCCATAAACCAGGGCACATACTGTGATGGGAACGATCCCGGATACGGAATGGACCGCTAGCTCCTCCTGGGCGGGAATTTTGAGGCCGCGCTCTATTCCAAACCAGGTAGATACTCTCTCACTGGACCCACGCAGCACTCTGTCCAGCTATGGCACATTGTCCAGCGTAAATTGGGCTGGGCTGACACCCTCACAATCGCTACTCCGCTATGGGTCTCGGAGCGACTTGCCAAGCTAGGCCGCACTAAAGGGTTCCGAAATTGGGACCTAATTGGAATTTTACACATCAAAGACTTGTTGGGCCCTAACAGTGATGTGCATTCTGACTCACTCCAAAGTACCTATGAATTGGCACCAACTGAATATTTCAGATACCTACAGGTTTGGCACTCCCTTCAAGCCCACATTCAGGCAGGGACTCTGCCCCCCACCCCGAGTCCTCCCCCTGGAGGACAGATTGTTGGATGGCCACCTCCCAGAACACGCCATTTCCCTCACATATAAGAAGCTCATTAACCATTCCCCTGATTCATTGCTCACTCTAAAGAGGAAATGGGAGGCGGATGGACTAGAGATAGATGATGTGGAGTGGAGAAGTGCGCTAGCATCCCCTGAGGAGATAGCAATATCAGCCAGGCTCAGATTGATCCAGTTAAAGATACTCCATCGGGTTTATGTTTCTGGGACCAGGCTGATGCTGATGGGTTGAAGTGAGAATGGTCTCTGCAGAAGGGGGTGTGGAGAGGTGGGAACCTTCTTTCACGTACTGTGGGAATGCCCTGAGTTGTTGACCTACTGTCGTATTTTGACGATGGCTGGGTTAGCGCTTAGCTTTGCTACACGTTCTCGCTTAAATTGGCTATACATAGAAATGCCATTTTATATGTAGCGGCGGCCATTTTAGATCATGAGCGGCCTCGTGGCCAGCGTGCCCTTTAGTCCTTTTTCCGTTCCACTGACCACTCGAGTCTGCCCAGCAACAGGCTATTTTTAGTATTGGTCAAGCTCACACATGCGTAGTTCACACTGACCAGTCACTCCTTAGGAATGTGCCGCAAACTGAAACCCTCCAATGAGCTGGCAGTGTTCCAAAACATGCCCTTATATGTACATAATGTTCTGTAACTTTGTGCCGCTTGTTCGTTTTATTACCTGTAGAATTGTATAAAAGAGTGGGTCACACCGATGTTCGGTGTGATACCTCTTGCATTACCGAAGGGTGCTGTATGAGTGTACCACCACCCCATGGGGTCTTAATAAACTTGTTCTTTGACTTTTACAGTTTCCGTGCCAACAGTTCTTCCAATGTATGTGGGTTATCTTCGGAACATGTAGGCCTTGGGAACCCGATACTACAAATTGGCGACCACGAAGGGACTCATCGGCGACTCGGATGCCCGAAGGTGAGGTCGTGACGAAGGTTTGGACACTCGCCATGGACGCGCGCTGCCACTAAGTGACCCGAGTCTTGGCACCCACGGTGTTTTTCCTTTCCTTCCGATCTGACCTTCCAGGTGGCGCCGGTCTCCGACTGAGTTTCGATCGTCTGTGTTGCTGGATAAAGTGCCGTTTGGCTGATTCGATTAAAAGACCTTGGCAGTTGGAAATCTGGACCTTTGAGACTTTGGGTAAGATTTGTGATCGGTAAGGTAGTCTGCGGACGCTTACTGAAGTTCTATGATTTGTGATCGGTAAGGTAGTCCTCGGACGCTTGCCGAAATTCTGTGACCTATGACTTTGATTTGAGTTAGCTAACATTTGTGAACTTGTGAATTTGTGAATTTGTGAACTTTGAATCTATATGTGTAGTGCACTTCACATAGTCAGGCATGTAGAGATGTTTCTCTAACTTTGTTTTTTTCCTTTGAGCGGCACATTTGTGTGAAGTACTGTAAGTGCCATTTTATACGGTGTCACGCTTTCGTGATACTCTTTGAACATGCCTGTTTTCAGCACGCTCCGAGGGATGTGCTGTCTTGGAAATGATACCACAATTAGGTTAGCGGAATCACAGCCGGCTCCCCCAGAGGGAACACCAAATCGCGAAATGTACATTAAACATGGCCTTCCCCCTATAATGTACAGTAAACTCTGGCATAAGTATACCAAGTCGGATCTTGAATTGCAATGGCCTCTACATGGGTCGTTCGATTTACGTAAAGTACAGTTTGTGGAACAATGTTTGTTTCAACGCAGGTCTAGACAAAACATGTTTGATTGTGTGCGAATGTGGGAGAAAGCGGTGCGTGAGCGAATGAAACGAGAAGTTGCCTTGGCGGACAAAGAGCAGCGCAAGGCTGCTCGGGATAAGGCTTTACAGCTTGAGGAAAATGAGGTTCAGGAGAAAAGAGAGAGGGAGGAACGGGAACGTAAATTGCAAACGATGGGTCAATTCCCTATTCGTCGACCGCTTTATCCTGTCCTTAATAATGAAATTGACGATTTTTCATTGCTAGATCGGTCACCGCCTCCGTATGTTTCACCGACGGCTCCAGCTGAAGATTCGGGTGATGACGGGCAGGATAAGTCGGAAAAGAAGGGTATAACTGCTCTCAGGTTTACCACAGAGAGGTCTGCGCATTTACGTAGTTGGGCACGTAAGGTGAATAAGAATTATGTTTCCCAGCCTGAGGTGGTTGCGGAAAGGAATAGGTGGACGGATCATGAATTACTGTATTTTCTGTCTACTTTGGCGGATGAAGTTGTTGCCGCGTATCGTCCACTTTCAGATACGTTTGAACCTAAAGCTGTGTCAGTAAGTTGTGAGAATTTGGATAAAGGTGTATTTGATCTTGCAGATGTTGATGACCTTTTCAAGCAACTGATTCAGCTGCGAGATGAAACAACCAGATTGCGGGAGGAGCAGAAAAGGAAGCAAAAGGAGTCCGAGTCGGAGAATAGCGAGCAGATTAAGGAGTGTTCTCTCCGGGGTTCAGATAAGAATTCTGCAATGCATGTTATGCCTATGCGTGAAGCTGCACCTTTGTATGTTCCACCGAAAGGGGAAGGTACAGATGATGATAGAAGGTCAAAAGATGCGAAGGGGTATTTTGTATATAATTGGGTGTATACGCCTTGGAATAGAGCGGATGTTATGGCATTGAAAAATTCTTTACCTGATCTTCGTAAGAATCCGGCAGCATTCTACGAGGGGGTGGAAGGGGCTATTTCATCTTGTGTGATGACTCTGGTTGATATAGATTTGTTCTTTGGGTTAATACTTCCGCCTGATATGTGGAGACAGATTCGTAAGAATAATGATGAAACAGTGCTAGGAGGTACATGGAAAGAGATTAATGAAGCTGATTTAGAAAGGAAACCAGCATGCAAGCCTTGTCAGTTGATTTTAGATCTTCCAGCGGCTATTTTGATTAAATTAAAAACGCTCGTTCCTTCTAAAAAGATCGATTGGACTATGCTAGCTTCGTGCAAACAAAAGCCTGATGAAACGGTTTCAGATTTCTTTACACGCTTCGAGGAAGCATTCCATGATTACAGTGGTCAATCTTTAACAGACGATACAGGTCGGCATTTGTTTGTAGATAAGTATGTGACTAATCTCCTACCGGAGATTGCAAAACGATTGAAAACGAGTGAAAGTTCCTGGGCCACGGCGACCCCTGCGTCTTTGTTAACGATGGCTCAGTATTATGAGCGGCAGGAGATAGAGGCTAAAGAAAGTGTTGATAAAAAAAGCGAAAGAATTGAAGACGAAGGTGATGTTGGCACAGGTTCGTGGGACTCAGAATAGAGGGAATGATAGAGGAAGACGAGGTGGAGGTACTACGTCGTATGGTCGTACGGATATAGCGGAGGATCAGTGTGCCTACTGTAAGGAGTTTGGGCATTGGGCTGATGATTGTCCGGTACTTCGTGAGCAGCGTAGTCAGCGTGGTCAAGGAGGTGGTAGGTTGAGAGGAGGTTATACGGGAGCAAGAGGTGGCGGAAGTGATCGTGGAAGGGTTGAGGACAGGGGCCGTGGCCAGCATGAACGAAACACGTTTGATAGACGGAATCAATATCAGATTTCGGAGGGTGAGAAGGTGGAACACCAAGATTATGTACATGCATAGGACTGCGTAGGATGGGGTGCGGAACCAATTGAAGTGCCTGTAGATCACGAGAGTCCATATGTAACAGCGGGTATTTTGGGTTCTACTGATCAATTCCTAGTTGACACCGGAGCTACTCGTAGCGCTTTGTCCAAAAGGTTGGTTCCGAGGGCTCCCCTGTCTGGCGAAATGATTACATGTATAGGGTTTGATGGCACACCCTCCCCAAGCCCATTGTCAAAACCCCTAGCGCTTTGCCTCGACAAATTTTTTAGTTTTGGCCAATTTTTGTTATCGCCCTATACACCAGATAATATCCTGGGCATTGATTTGCTGAAATATTTTCGAGCAACGATACGGTGTGCTCCGGAGGGTGTGCGTGTCATTCTCAATGACAATTATCCTGACCCAAATAGGTTTTATACTATACAGGACATTTCAGCTTTGGCCTCTCTCCCGCACACGTTATTGGCGACCTCAGACACGGATGTGGGAGAGATGCGTATTCCACCTATTCACATTACTGTTAAGGAAGGGGCTTCTCTGCCACGTGTGCCACAGTATAAGATTTCGAAGGAAGGAGAAATTGCCCTGACACATATTGTCCAAGATCTGATTGCGGCTGGGGTGGTAGAAGAGGTTTCTTACAATGTTTGTAATAGTCCTATTCTGCCGATTCTGAAGAGAGATACTGACGACAAAATTTATCGGTTTATTATTGATTTGAGAGAGATCAACAAAATTGTCGTTCCCCAATACCCGGTGGTGTCTGATATTACGACCTTGCTTACGATGGTACCACCAATGGCTACGACCTTTAGTGTAATTGATTTGAAGAACGCTTTCTTTTCTATTCCTGTCCATCCCGATAGCAGATACCTGTTTGGCTTTACGTTAAATAATAAATCGTATAGATTTTGTCGTGTTCCTCAAGGGTACACTGAGAGCCCGAGTATATATAGCCAGGCTTTGAAAAGACAGCTTGACTCTTTTGAGTTGCAGTCGGGGGTTGTCCTTATCCAATATGTGGATGACCTCCTGCTTGCCGCTGATTCTTATGCACAATGTGAAGAAAGTACGATTGCGCTGCTTTCTTTTCTGGCACAGAATAATCATAAAGTTCCCAAGAAAAAGCTTCAATACTGTAGACCCAAGGTGACCTACCTCGGTCATCTTTTGTCTAAGGAGGGGCGTGCATTGACATCAGATCGAATTCAAGCAATTTTAGACACACCAGTCCCCCGCACGCAGAGAGATGTACGTGCCTTCATAGGGTTGACGTCCTTTTGTAGACAATGGATCATGGGTTTTTCACACATTATAAAACCTTTGCTAGCGTTACTGTCCAAAGCTACACCAATGCCCCTTGAATGGACAGATGAATGTCAGAAGGCTTTTGAACAGTTGAGACAGGCCCTTTGTTCTGCACCCGTGTTAGGCACACCAGACTACACGAAACTTTTTACACTGTACGTGCACGAGAATGATGGGTGCGCGTTGTCAGTGTTAGTGCAAATACACGGGGACAAGCAGAGACCATGTGCGTATTTCTCTGCCATTCTTGATCCTGTAGCACGAGGATTGCCTGGGTGTTTCCGAGCGGTAGCAGCAACAGCAGTAGCCATACGGCAGAGTGAGGGAATAGTGTTATCACATAAACTGTTGGTGTTAGTTCCTCACGCAGTAGATGCCCTGCTAAACCAAACAAAAACCCAATATCTCACGAGTGCACGTTTAACAGGATATGAGCTTACACTGTTGGCGCCACATATTACACTGAAAAGATGTGCTACTTTGAACCCTGCCACTTTATTGCCCTATCCGGTCGAGGAGGGTCAGGAAGAAAAACATCACGACTGTGTTTTCCTGACCGAGGAACAGACAAAGGGTCGTATCGACTTACAGGATATGCCACTTCCAGATGTGGATGGGGAACTGTGGGTCGATGGATCGTGTTTGAGGCTGCCAGATGGTACGACTTCCGCAGCTTATGCGATCACGACACTTAAGACAGTGGTGGAAACAGCTAGAATACCACAGAAATCGGCTCAGGCAGCAGAGCTGATAGCCTTAACAAGAGCCTGCGAATTGAGTGCTGGCCTATGTGTGAACATATACAAAGACAGCCGGTACGCCTTCGGAGTAGCACATGACTTCGGGCTACTCTGGAGAGAGCGTGAGTTTTTGACGTCTCATGGGGAACACATTATGCATGGAGAACTAGTACGTGATCTCCTAAACGCGTTGCTGTGTCCAAAGAAAGTAGCGATAGTAAAATGCAGTGCCCACAAAAAGATTACGGATAAAGTGGGCCAAGGAAATGCCTTCGCAGACAGCATAGCGAGACAAATAGCCATGTCCCGGACTAGTTCCCCCATGTATGTGACGCAATCGCAGGCTGAGCGATTGAGCGATGCTAGAGCAGAAATATTGGATATTCAAAAATCGGCTACTGAATCAGAACTTGCGGCATGGGCAGCAGATGGGGTACTAGATGATGAGCGTTGTTGGAGAAGCAAGGACATGGAGAAATGGAAATTACCTGCAGCTTACTTGCAGGCGATGGTCCAGATGACACATGGACTGGCGCATGTCAGAGCTCTTGCAATCACTCGACTGTTAACACGAGTTTGGGAACATCCCGAGATTGCTAATGAAGCCAAGAGAGTAGTGCAGACCTGCCTGATATGTTTACAACACAATCCTGGAAAGGGGACCCATACTCCGGAAGGAGGGTTCGTTCCACCCTCTGCACCATTCGAGGTACTCCAAATGGATTACATCCAACTCGAGCGTTGCAACAACCTGAAGTACGTCCTAGTGGTGGTATGCGCTTTTAGCAAATGGGTTGAGGCCTTCCCCACGAAAGACAACACAGCCCTAACAACGGCTAAGGTGTTGCTTAAGGAATTCTTTCCTCGCTTTGGAGTTTGCAAATTTTTGTGGAGCGATAATGGGCCTCATTTTGTTGGGAAGATTGTGGAGTATGTACTGAAGGGGTTAGGGATTCAGCAGAAGTTCCACGCTGTGTTCCACCCTCAGTCGGCAGGTCTGGTTGAGCGGTACAATGCTACGTTGAAACTTAAACTGGCCAAAATTGTGGCATCCACGTCGTTGAAGTGGCCAGATGCTTTGCCGCTAGCACTGCTCTCTCTTAGATCAGTACCCCATTCACGAACTGGCCTTACACCATATGAGGTAGTGTTTGGGCGCCCCATGAATATCTGGGGGGTGCCCAAGCCGCGATTAATACATGATGTGCCTTGTGTTATGATGAACGATTATTTGGAACGATTAACAAATGACTTGCTTTCTATTCATCAACAGGTTCGAGAAGCGCTCCCTGACAACTCTACTGGAGAGGGCCATGATCTTCGCCCTGGCGACCATGTGATGATCCGATCGTTTGAGAGAGCGAGCAGTTTGGAGCCGAGGTGGAAGGGCCCCGAACAGGTCCTCCTTGCGACCCGGACCGCTGTACGAGTGACCAACAGGAAGCGGTGGGTGCACTCGACACACTGCCGCCGTGTCTCTCCGGATCTGGTGACTCCTGCTGTGCTGACTGACTACAAAGAAATTCTGGAGAAAGAAAAAAAGCCCAGCTGTGACGTCGGCCGAAGTTGAGGGAGCCTTCCCGGACCACACTGCTTCTGGGCGAGAGCGCTACAATCTACTTCCACGATAAAGAAGAGTTTCTTTTTGTGTTTTTATGACTGGTTGGTTACCGCTCCAGGTTTGTGAAACGGAAACCGGGAATTCCAAGGGGGGGGGGGATCAGTTCTGCCAGTGTAGCGACACCCGTCTTGGCCCGGAGAAGAAAACAACGGCTACCTCGGAGTTCAGCACCATATTTTTCTTTTTTAGGTATACACGCATGTGTATTTGAGACTTTGTGACCAATTTGAACTATTTGAGATTCTGCAAGAACTTTCTGAACTATGGCATCATCAGCATCACGAGATAAGAGATTCTTGGGTGCCATTCTTTTTGTTTTGACTATTGTGGTGATCGCTGTAATAGCCTGGGTAGTTGAACTTGTGGTACCTGTACGCGAACATTTGCTGCCGACTACCCCGGCTCCATCTGAACATTTTCACTTCACCCTACCCTATCATTAAGAACGGCACCGACAGACTTATCTGAACAACAGTTTTATTCAGATCCTACATCATACGCACAATATGACAAATACCTCAAATTGCTGGGTGTGTGGGATGTTGCCTGGGCACCAGAAGAAAGGGGGTACTCCACTCATTCCTCTCCCGTTTTCGCATAATGGATCTTGCAATGCCTTGTACACTCTCCTCTTTACTCTGAGATGGCCAACCAAAGGGGGAGTGCTTTTCCGTTTGAATAAATTGTGTCACCATGATCGGGATGGGTATCCACAAGCTGAGGGTACTCGATTCGAATGGGAGGAATACCGCCCTGATAATGTGTCTGCTTCACGAATTTACAGCAATCAGCGAAATATCAATGTATCGAATGCACATGTCATTAATGTTATTGCTACTAAAGCGGATTTATGTATACGCAATAAAGGTATAATTTCTGTTGGGAAAAGTGAATGCAACACCACACTCACATTTGACAGTCCTAATGGTATATCGTTTGTAACATCCCGCAATACTTACTTCATCTGTGGAACGAAGGGTTATCATCAGCTTCCATTGGGATGGTCAGGCACTTGCTACGTGTCTTTTGTATTACCACCTGTATTCATTGCCCCACCAATGTATCATAATGACTACATCTTATATCATAACTTTGTTTTAAACCGTGCTAAACGCGCTGTTGTTTTGGATGATATAGATCAAATGGACACTACTTTGCAGCAGTATGTGGACTTTAATTTGGGCCTGTTTTCTTTCGTTGGGGCAGCTTTAAACAGTCGAAAGATCCGACGACTGACCCGTGTTGTTGAGGCTGTGGCTAATGATACTGCAATGGCACTTGGAAATATCACTGAGGAAGTACAGATTTCTAGAATTGTTGCGCTCCAGAACCGGATGGTTCTAGATGTAGTGTTAGCTGACCGTGGGGGGGCATGTAGAATTATCGGAAGTAGCTGCTGTGTCTATATACCTGACAATTCACCATCTGTATATGATGCTATCACAAAGTTACATAAGATAGCCGCTGAAATACATCCGGATAATGGTACTTGGACTCTGTCAGGATGGTTCTGGTCAATACTCACCACCTGGGGATGGAAACTGTTAACGATTCTATGTACCATTGTGGGGATTCTGTTCTTTGTATGTCTATGTATCCAATGTGGCCCAGCTTTATGTTCTATGTGCTTATCAGTCTGTGTACCATCGAGACAAGCTCTTGCACATGACAAAATGATGCTTCATAAAGAAGTAACACAAATAATGTTAATTGATATAGAAGATGAACACCCTGACTATGTCCACTATGAGGTAGCTTCAGCTAAACGCTAAAAGGGTCGTCTGTCTTATTTTGACGATGGCTGGGTTAGCGCTTAGCTTTGCTACACGTTCTCGCTTAAATTGGCTATACATAGAAACGCCATTTTATATGTAGCGGCGTCCATTTTAGATCATGAGCGGCCTCGTGGCCAGCGTGCCCTTTAGTCCTTGTTCCGTTCCACTGACCACTCGAGTCTGCCCAGCAACAGGCTATTTTTAGTATTGGTCAAGCTCACACATGCGTAGTTCACACTGACCAGTCACTCCCTAGGAATGTGCCGCAAACTGACCAGTGGGTTTGAAACCCTCCAATGAGCTGGCAGTATTCCAAAACATGCCCTTATATGTACATAATGTTCTGTAACTTTGTGCCGCTTGTTCGTTTTATTACCTGTAGAATTGTATAAAAGAGTGGGTCATACCGATGTTCGGTGTGATACCTCTTGCATTACCGAAGGGTGCTGTATGAGTGTACCACCACCCCATGGGGTCTTCATAAACTTGTTCTTTGACTTTTACAGTTTCCGTGCCAACAGTTCTTCCAATGTATGTGGGTTATCTTCGGAACATGTAGGCCTTGGGAACCCGATACTACACTACTGGAGAAGGCTGCACGACTGTATGCAAGAGGTGTGGGGGGTGGAGGCGAAGAGGTGCCTTTTGAACATCTGGGAACCCACTGATTTGCCATTGCTGGGGAGACTTGGGGTGACCCTGCTTTTGGCGATCTCGAAACGCAATATTGCTGGGATTTGGGGGGCAGTGGCGCCTCCAACTCTTGATTCCTGGAAAAAAAGACATGGACTGGTGCATGCTCCATGAAAAGACAGTATACGTGGCTTGGGCTGTCCCCGAAAATGGGTGGCGTTGTGGACAAACTGGAATGAATATCGAGGTACCCCGTGCGAACCCCCCTGTATCATGCCATGCCCGTTGACGACCTAATTACAATGTAAATTGTTGCTATACCTATGCTACTTCGCAATGCCTATTACTGACCAATTGCTGTGCCTAATGTGTTCTCCACAGATTCTTCGTAAAATGTATCCCTGATGGTGCTGACCTCCCCTTATGTTGATGAAATAAAAAGAATTTATAAAAAAAAAAGAAAGAGGGCACTTTCTCACACCTACTCACTCCTAGAATAAAAAACACAACCAGTCACGCACCCACACATTTACTCGCACACCTATTCACTTAGTCATATAGATACAAACACATACACTCACCTTCCAATACAGTCACAGGTACACACTCGCCCATAAATTCACTGACACACTCACTGACACACCCACTAACTTGCCCATACAAATATTGACACAGCCTCTAACTCACTCAAAGAGCCACTCACGCAGCCACTCACTCAGACATAGAAACACTAATTCCCTAACTAATACTTAAACCACTAACTCACACATAGAACTACTCACACATCCATTTGTTTACTCATACAGCTACATAGAAACCTACTCACTCAGTAAAACTACTGACCCATCCAGTCACCAAACTGTACAGCCACACACATACAAATGCAGAAACAAACATATTCACTCAGATGACATATATTGCAAATAGTATCAATGATCAGTAGTTCTGAAAGAGTACTAATTTAACTTATGCAATACCTTAGTGTGTATCTTTAACTCACGGAAATGTTTTTTTACACACTGGCACAGACTTGATAATGTCATCAGTGATGTGATCAGTGATGTCACAGACCATGCCATGAGTGATGTAATATGTGAGGTCATAAAGAGTGCATTGCGGAGGTCTCAGTTATAGTTAGGCTGGTAACTATAACTGCTGAATTTCTATGGTTTTGTATGAGTAAATTCAGTACCAAATTATAACATCCCTGAAACCTTTGGTTTTTTTTCAGTGAATTTCTAATGTTTTTATTCTATTTCCTAGCTATAAAGTCCCTGTGATATACAAATACATACAGATACACTCACATATAAAGATACACACACATACATACACATATATTTACATAAACACACATACACGCATACTTACCTTAAATACTCTTACCTTGCATTATAAAAGCATATGTGCTAAAGATATATGCATTGTGAAGGTAGTGCATGGTAAATGATGTGTGGTTAAGGCAGTGCATGATAAAGGTATATGCATGGTAAAGATATATATGTGTGGTAATGGCAGTGTGTTGGAAAAGGCATTGCTTGGTAAATGATGCATGGTAAAGGCTGTTGCCCTTGAAAAAGTAACGTGTCATGAAATACGTGTCTGCTCTCTCTGAAACAATAATGGCTGTTTTTGGAGATGTAAATTATGTTGAAAACACTAATTAAGATTTACATTAGGAGGAACTACGTCAGCAAGCAAGATGGCTGCTTAAGCTCCCGGCTCCGTCGACCTTCGTAACCCGCCGCGATATCCTGCATGTTATTCTGACTTAACGCCTAGTCTCTGTGTGCATGAACTGTCCCGCACTCCGATGGTGAAATCCGGAAACTTTTATCGGCTTGTTTGATGGAGTTCCATCGAGTTTAAGTTTGCGGCCTGCTCCAGCGGTGAAGCCGGGGCCTGGGGTACTTTCACAGCCGTTCTGTAGTGCAACAACATCGGCCAGGAGACTCAGGCTGGGCCCGGTCGACCGGAGTGGAGGCTTTGTTTCAGCCCGAATTTGGCGGCGATCGTTTTCATTGCTCAGTATCGACGGAGGAGTGAGTCTGCGTGCTGCTGGCTGCGGTTGGGGCCCCCGTGCCGCGGACCCGGTTTGCGCCCGCCGGGGTTCGGTGGTTCGGGGTCGCCGGCCTGCGGCCTTAACTGGGTTGCCCGTGGCTGCGAACAAAGACTGGTCACCCTTCGCATTTGCACGTTCGAGATCCTGTCTGTCCCCCCCGAGGATGCCGGAATCACCCGGGGAGGTGATAGTGATTGATATCAAACATGAGAATATGGATCGAACGGTGCATGAGCCATTGCTGAGGTTAATACTGGCAGAACTTTGGGCATTCCGCTCACATGCGGATACTTTGTTGAGCAAATTGGACACGCGCCTATCTGAAATGCTCCTGGTGGAACCGGGCTCGGCCCTATTGTTGAAACGGGATTCTGCAGCCATTCAAAACGCGGCCATTTTGACTCCGTGCAAGAACCCCGTGAGGAAACGAGTACTGGAACCATCGGATGGTGCCCTGATGGACGGTGTTCCCGAGGATGTCATGGTATCACTGAACCTTCCACCACTACCGGCTTTGGAGATATCGTCAGGCGTTCCCCTCCCGGAGACTATTGACTGTGACTTTCCATCCATTTTGTGGTCATCTTCTCCTTTCCTGGTGACGCTACGACTCCTATTCAAGACGCATTGGGACTGTTTATCTCGGAGGGAGAGTTTGTCTGCATCTACAGTTCCTGAGGACTCACTGCCTGCTGGTAGCCATGGGCTGATTTCTGCTGACTCTTTTCTTTATTGCTTCTTTGTGTGCCTTTGGGTCTCGCTGGAGGGGGTTCGTGTTTTCGTCCGGAAGGGCCAAGGTTAAGATCTGCTGGATCGGGATGGGTTGGCATGGCTTTTACAAGTGTTGGACCTGCAACTGTTTGCTCTAAGAGGCTGGGCGGTGTCTCACGGTACCCTCTAATTTCTCTGCATTGCTGTCATATGTTTGTCTTTTAGTGATAGGGAGTGGCTGTTTCAGGCGGGGGGTCTAAAGGGGCTGGGAGCCCACATGGATATGCCCTCCTCCGTTCTTCTTTTTCCTACCTTTGGGGTTTTAGTCATTAGGGGCAACAGGCACGCTGCTAGTGGGGTTAGGCTGTAGTCATTGCAGGGGTGCAGGGTGCGGGGCTGGAGGGGGGGGGGGGTTATTTTGACTTTCTTATTTTCTAAGGCCTTTCCTTCTTTCTCTTTCTTTTCTCGTGGGGTCAGTATAGCTACGAATCATTCGGATTCTTATCGTATGCTTGTATTTCGTGCTTTTGCTTTTATGATATCCTGATTTATGGGCGGGCAGGCCCAAGTATTGGCGCAACATGGAAATGTATATTATGTGTTCTTTTGTACCGACCTATATGCTCTGGTGCCAAATCTCCATTATAGTGGTCATTACATGCATATCCTGTTTCTTACCCTGCCCCCAGCATTCTCCTGTTTGATTGTATGGCACCTGATCCTCTCTTATATAATATAAAATGAAACCTCGGTCTTATCCTGAAATCCAGTTATGCATTCCAATACAACTTTTATTCTGAATCGCTGCAGAACCTTTGGGTTGTCGGCTGATGAGCTGTGTCGTATTGTGCTATCAACTATTTTAATTTGTCTAGTGGCCGGCCCCCGCGGTTGTAGGCCCATGCTTGTATTTCTGCTGAATGCTAAAATAAAGGTTTAAAAAAAAAAAAAAAGAATTACTTTAATTCAAACAAAGGTGCTTCAAACTTGTGGATTTGTATTGATAGTAAAATGTGCACCGATGGAGCCAGTGTTAATCCAGAATTGAACCAAGAGTGGACCTCCAGAGTTTCCCCCAAAGGTTCCTAGTTAACAAAATAGTTATATGCCTCCCACACGTACCCACCTGTCCAAAGAACAGTTTCAATCACATAGAAAACATCTTCAATAGAGTTTTACAACACATTGTTCATGAAAAGATCAATGAAGGCAAACAATTAGGACAGCACCTATGAGCACCTTTCTACAACATAAGATACCGGCAGAGTGTGGGGCGCGGGGGATGTCACAGTGTGATGTGCCGGATATGAAGAAACTGGGGCAGTGCTGTTAGTTCAGGGTTAACATTCATAAGAGACTTTATAAAAAAACACAGAAGCTGGGGTTTTTCACAGCTCTTACCAGTTCTTGCTGGGTGTCAAACACAGCCAGAGAGGAGTTCCTTGCAGCGCACAAGTCTTTGGCCTCTGTCCAGGTTCCGTCAGCTTCAGAGAAATAGTAACACTTGTTCCGGAACCAGATCCAGTCATAGCCACAAGGGGACAGCACTTCATACTCTTTTCCACTCATTGCAGGAATATTTTGTACACATTCAATCTCGCTCTGCTGAAGAGAGCTTAACTTTGTATGCAGATCTGTAAAAGCAGAAATTGAACTATAAATCAGGACATACTGTTGAAAGAGGGAGAGGCAGAGGTGTGTGTGTATGGATTCAGTGATGACTCCCCCACAATGGGGGAGGAGCACTGCCCAACAGACTCAGAGTCATCAGTTAAAAAAATAAAACAATATCTTACTATCGTTTTATTTTTTAGCTGCTGTCTCTGAGCCAGCTTGTGTAGGGAGGGGGGTACAAGATGGGGAGTAGGAGTGCTATGTGCACTTCTAAGTGTGCCTGTGTGTTTGGCTGCCTGTTTCAGGCCGGCCAAACACACACACACACGCTTAGGTTTCCACAACCCTGCTGTATTGAACAGCCGAGCTAGAGGAACAGCACTGACTCCCTGCCCTGAGCAAATCATCATAGCAGCCTAAGCCCTGTGCTCCTATCATGCTAGAGAGCAGCATTGGGATTGGATGGGAGTTGTGATGCTTTTCCATGGACTCCTGGGACAGATCTGCAGTAGAGGACATGAGGTGGCTGGCAGCACTAAGTGAGTGTTTTTTGCGTGAAATTTTTAGAAATCCCTCCCCACCGCGAGCTCCCCTCGCGTGCTTCTCGCTGTGCCCCTGGTGTTGGCGGCCACTGATTTATAAATAAGAGTGTTACTGTATGACTCCCCAGAAACAAGGTGTCTCTCTCGGGACATGACAGTCTGCTATTGGGTAAAACTCGGGACACAAGGACAGGCTTATCTTAGGACACAAGGGCAGGCTGGTCCCGGGTCGCTCTCGGGACAGAAGGGCTGGCTAGTCTTGGGTTGCTCTCAGGACAAAAGGGCAGGCTACTCCCGGGTTACTCTCGGGACACACGGGAAGGCCGCTTACGGGTCACACTCGGGACACATGTGGAGGCAGGCTGATCCCTGGTCACCATCGGGACACAAGTGCAGGTTGTTCCTGGGTAACACTCGGGACACAAGGGCAGGCTGCTCCTGGTTCACACTCGAGACACAAGGGCAGGCTGCTGCCTGGTCACACTTAGGACACAAGTGCAGGATGTTCCTGGGTCACACTCAGGACGCAAGGGCAGGCTGCTCCCGGGGCACACTCGAGACACAAGAGCAGGCTGTTCCTGGAATACACTCAGGACACAAGAGCAGGCTGTTCCTGGAATACACTCAGGACACAAGGGCAGGCTGCTAATAGGGTCACGCTAAGGACACAAGGGCAGGGTGCTACCAGGATACAGACTCTGTACACAAGGCCAGGCTGCTCCTAGGTCACACTTGGGACACAAGGGCAGGCTGCTCCTGGGTCTAAACACAAGGGCACAATCACTCAGGTGTCTTCTCAAGATACCAAGGAAGGATGCCACTGTGGATATTCAGACAAAATATCAAGTAAAAAATATTGCCATACTAAAATATTGTGTTATGTAAATATCGTCAGCAAGAAAATCGATGTCAAGGATATAGATTTTAACCACTTCGCTGTGGCCGGAATTCCCCCGCTGTGCGGGAGAATTCCCAGGCCGTCCTCAACACACGCCCACCATGACATCAGACTGCCAGGGGCCGTCCAACGCATGGAAGAGGTTGAAGTAAGTATTATCAATTTTTAAAATAAGTACATAATATCACTTGCAAAAATAGGGTTGTTTAAAAGATCGTTTTTTTTAATATTGTTATGAATTTTAGTATGTCTCTAAATGTATATGATGTAATTTTTTTGCATAATTATTGTTTATGTTTTTTAATATAGTTGTTATATTTTTAGTAGTTATTGAATGTAATTTGATGCAGTGTTTTTAGTTCCATAGCGGGTTGTGGGTTTATAGGGCTGTAGTGTGGGAAGTCATTTAATTATTATACATTAATTATTATTTGTTATGTAACATTAATTATTCAGTTGATATTTAATTTTGTTAATTGTGTTATTGATTTTTCAATGTACATTTTATGTGCGGGTTGTGGGGTTTATCGGGGACAAGTGTGGGAAGTAATTTATTTTTAATTTATGAATAATTAGTTGTTAATTAATTTTAATTAATTGATAAATTAATTATGTTACTGTGTAATTCTTTTTTAAGTACAGGTTGTGGGGTAAAAAGGGCAAAGGGTGGTAAGTAATGTATTTGTAATTAATTAATAATTAGTTATTTAAAATTAGTTAATTGTTTGATGATTACTTATGCTAATTGTGTAATATATATTTTTTAGATGTGGGTTGTGGGGTTTATATGGGTCATGGGTTGCTTAATAGTTGTTAATTAATATTAATAATAATAATTAATTGTGTCTCTTGTTTGTTAATTTTTCAGGTTTGGTTTGTGGGGTTTATAGGGGGTAAAGGGTCATCACAGGCAGACTGCAAAAGCTTCGATCATATCTCCCCAGCCCTCAAATCGCTTAAATGGCTCCCTATCGAAGGAAGATCAACTTACAAAACGGCCTGCATTACTCATAAAGCACTCCACCAAAACACTCCCCAGTACCTATCCAAGAAATTCCTTATCGCTGGTACCACTCGTCTTCTGAGAAGCTCCAACGCCCTCCTCCTAATTCCTCCTCTGCACAAAAAGAAAACCACACAATCTCGCTCCTTCTCTGGAAATGCCCCTACTATTTGGAATACCTTCCTGAAAAACCTGTGCTGTAACCCCTCGTACACCAGCTTCAAAAAAGACCTAAAAACCCACCTCCTTAACTACTAGTGGGGATCCGAACATGTGCCTGACTCCTGATCTCATTTTACTACTCCTTATTCGTCTCTGTAATATTTGGCCCTCTTCCTGTAATCCACTCTACCTATATTACCAGTATTATTTTGCTTCAACTCCTGTTTCATCCCTCCTTGATTTTGTAATTTTGTTGTTCTTTACTTTGTTATCATGCTTTTTTTATACCATGTTTGCCGTATTCTATCCTGATCATGTAAAGTGCTCTGATACCTCTGGGTCTAGCCTGCGCTATATAAAACTTTTAAAATAAATAAAAATAAATAAATAATAATTAGTTGTCAAATACTATTACTTAATTGACAATTAATTATTTTAATTGTGCAATGATTTTTTAAAATTTACTTTTAGGTGAGGGTTGTGGAGTTTATAGGGTAATGGGTGGGTAGTGAATTAATTTTAATGAATCAATATTTTTTTTAATTCTTATTAATCATTTGATAATTATGTTAATTGTGTACAGAATATTCTGTTAAATTTTATGAGTGTGTTATGTGTTTTGTGGGGGGTATATTTTGGGAAGTCCATTAATTATAATTCATTCATAATTAATATTTAATTATATGATAATTGGTTTTGTTGATACATTTTTATATTAATAGTGTAAAAAGTGTTACGTTTTAGGTGCAGGTTCTGGGTTTTTTGGGGTTATAGGGTGGGAAGTAACTGAATTAAATTTATGTAATCAATTTCTTTTGTTAATAAATCATTTCTAAATAAAAATGTTTACTTGCCTGAAACTTCTTTTTGTATTTTATTTATGATAATATTTGTAGGTAATTGCGATATGTATTTAACATTGTAATATATATATATATATATATATATATATATATATATATATATATATATATATATATATATATATATATATATATATCCAAACACCACTGCATTCAGCGATCCTCCGCCTTGCAACGCTGGTGCCGTGGGTGGCGCAGTCGCCACGCTATATTTAGCTCGCGATTTTCCAATTACCTCCACATTCGGTTTTTAAGGAAAAACGGCACACCAGGAGGAAATTGGGAAATTGGGAGCGAAATATATATATATATATATATATATATATATATATATATATATATATTTTATTTTTTTTATTTTATTTTAACCCCTTGCATGCTGATGAAGGCCCCCATCCAACATGCACTACGGCGCTCGTGTGCTGATGACGGCTGGGGACCGTCATAAACCCGCCCACTCGCGATTTTGCCGCACAGGCGCAGAATTGCGGCCGCATGCAGGGCGTTACAAATTTTTGCATTTCTTTTTAACATATTTATATTTCTCTTTATTTACTTTGTTTTTTAAATACTTTTATTTTGTTCAAGATGTTTTCTTTGTTTTTAATGATGCACTGACTGGAGTGGGAATAATCCCTTTTACCCCTCTTCAGTCCAACACGTTCCTTCCTGTTGTACTGACTGGAGTGGGAATAGTAAATGTTATGTCTCCACTACCCAACACTTTCCCTACTGTTGTACTGACTGGAGTGGGACTAGTAAATGTTACCCCTCTACTATCCAAACACTTTTCCTACTGTAGCACTTATTGGAGTGGGAATAGTATATTGTACCACTCCACAATTCAACACTTTCCCTACTGTTGTATTGACTGGAGTGGGAAGAGTAAATTCTACCCCTCTGCAATCCAACACTTTCCTTACTGTTACACTTATTGGAGTGGGAATAGTAGATGTTTCCTCTCCGCTATCTAACACTTTACCCAGTGTTGTAGTAACTGGAGTGGAAATAGTATATTTTACCTGTCCACAATCCAACCCTTTTCCTACTGTTGCACTTATTGAAGTGGAAATAGAAAATTGTACCCCTCCGCAGTCCAACACTTTCCCTACTGTTGTACTGACTTGAGTGGGGATAGAAAATGTTACCTCTCTGTTATCCAACACTTTCCCTACTATTGTCCTGACTGGAGTGGGAGTTGTTAATTTTACCCCTCCGCTAGAGAACACTTTCCCCTCTGTTGTACTGACTGGAGAGGGAATAGTAAATTGTACCTGACCGCAATCCAACATGTTCCTTACTGCTGCACTCATTGGAATGGAAATGTTAAATGTATAAATAATTTTCTGTTAACTTTTATGAGTGTGTTATGTGTTTTGTGGGGGTATATTGTGGGAAGTCCATTAATTATAATTCACTAATAATTAATATTTAGTTAATGATAAATGGCTTGTTGATACATTTTTATATTAATAGTGTAAAAAATGTTTTTAAGTTAAGATTAAGGTGGGAAGTATTTGAATTAAATGTATGTGATCAATATATTTTCTTAAATAATTTCTAAATTTAAAATGATTACTTGCATGAAACGTGTTTTTGTATTTTATTTTATTTATGATAATATTTGTGGGTAACTGAGATATGTATTTAACATTGTAATATATATATATATATATATATATATATATATATATATATATATATATATATATATATATATATATAATTTATTTTTTATTTTAAATATTTTTGCATTTCTTTTCAACATATTTATATTTTTCTTTTTAATTACTGTGTTTTTTAAATACTTTTATTTTGTTCAAGATGTTTTCTTTGTTTTTAATGTTGCACTGACTGGGGTGGGAATAGTAAATTGTACGTCTCCACTACCCAACACTTTCTCTACTGTTGTACTGACTAGAGTGGGATTAGTAAATTTTAGCCCTCTGCTATCCAACACTTTTCCTACTGTAGCACTTATTGGAGTGGGAATAGTAAATCATACCAATCTGCAATTAATCATGTTCCCTACTGTTGTATTGATTTGAGTGGGAAGAGTAAATTCGACCCCTCTTCAATCCAGCACTTTCCCTACTGTTGCACTTATTGGAGTGGGAATAGTAAATGTTTCCTTTCTGCTATCTAACACTTTACCCAGTGTTGCATTACCTGGAATGGGAAAAGTATATGTTACCCATCCACAATCCAACACTTTTCCTACTGTTGCACTTATTGGAGTGGGAATCAAACATTGTACCTCTCTGCAGTCTAACCCTTTCCCTACTGTTGTAGTGAATGGAGTGGGAATAGAACATTTTACCTCTCTGTTATCCAACACTTTCCCTACTGTTGTACTGACTAGAGTGGGAATTGTTAATTTTACCCCTCCACTATCCAACACTTTCCCTACTGTTGTATTGACTGGAGTGGGAATAGTACATTTTACCCCTCCGCAGTACAACAATTTCACCTACTGTTGTACTCATTAGAATGGGAATAGTACATTTTACACCTCCGCAATCCAACACTTTCCCTACTGTTGTACTGATTGGAGAGGGAATAGTACATTTTACCCCTTCGCAATCCAACATATTCCCTACTGCTGCACTCTTTGGAATGGAAATAGTAAATTTTACCCCTCTGCAATCAAACACTTTCCTTACTGTTGTTTTGGACTGGAGTGGGAATAGTAAATGTTACCCCTCCGTAATCCAACACTGTCCCCAGTTTTGCATTAACTGGAGTGGGAAGAGAAAATTTTACACATCTGCTATCCAACACTTTTCCTACGTTTGTACTGACTGGAGTAGGAATAGTTAATTTTACCCCTCCGCTATCCAACACTTTCTCTACTGCTGTACCTACTGGAGTGGGAATAGTACATTTTACCGCTCAACAATCCAACATTTTCACCTACTGTTGACCTCATTGGGGTGGAAAAATAAATGTTACCCCTCAAGAATCCAGCACTTTCCCTACTGTTGTAGTTACTGGAATGGGAAGAGTACATTGTATACCTACGCAATCCAACACTTTTCCTACTGTTGTACTGGCTAGGGTGTGATTAGTACATTTTCCCCCACCAGAATCCAACACTTTCCCTACTGTTGTACTGAGTGGAGTGGGAATAGTAAATGTTACTCCCCCGCAATCCAACAGTTTCTCTACTGGCTGGAGTAGTTCTAGTAAATATTAGCTATCCGCAATCAAACACTTTCATCACTGTTGCATTTACTGGAGGGAGATGTGTACATTTGAACCAGTTTTATTATTTTTGTGTGGTACATTTTTTATATATTTACTATAATAGTTTGCGTAGTTGTGTTTACATTTTAGTGAGAATAGTATATGTATTACATTTTATAATGTATTTTATATTGTTATAATTTATATGATTACGTTTTTGTCTATTTCAAATGACAATATTTTTAATTAATAATATGTTTGTTGTGTAAAATAATTGTTACTACATTTTAATAATTTTAAATTTTGCTTTTTAATTTATTAGAACAGATTATTGTTTAATGATTTTATGTTATTAGATATAAATATATAATATGTTTATATTATATAAAATTGTTAACATTATATTTTCCATTCAAATTGTTAGTTCAATAACTGTTTTACGTAGATATATGTACAAATATATTAATTATATATATATATATACATATATATATATATATTTATATATGTGTTTACCTTTTTAAATGAAGTTTCATTGTTATATTTGTTAAAATCTATATAAATAAAATGTCACTGTTCGTTTGTTCAAAATCTCAAATCTCCGAGAGTACTTCACCGATTGCTTTGAAATTTTGACACTACGTTACATTTGAATACGTGCGTGTTTTTATATATAGATGTCACACCTGTGACTGGTAAAAGGTGCTGGAACGGAAAGGTGCCGCTTGATCTGCGCCGGAACGGAAAGGTGCCGCTTGATCTGACCTCAGGACGAATTTCATTGCCTCATAGCTTCTGTAATTTAGTCATGTCAAAAGAATAATTGGTTGAATAAGTATTTCCCAATATTCAAACCAATTATAAGAATCACAATTGGCTGAGAGAAGAAGCTATTCTTGCGGCCAAGAACAAAGACGTGTACAAACTTAACAATATTATTCAGTCTAACATTCAAAGCGAGGCAGTCACATACAAGTCCGTCGACACTGTTGTGGAACCAGATGAAGCGGTTAATTATACAACAGAATTTTTGAATTCACTCGATCTGCCAGGGATGCCATCCCACGTACTGCAATTGAAAATCGTGTGCCAATTATCATGTTGCGAAATATCAACCCGCCAAAGCTTGGCAACGGCACGTGGCTTGCTGTAAAAAAATTAATGAGCAACGTCGTAGAAGCAACAATCTTCACCGGACCTTTCAAAGGTGAAGATGTCTTCATTCCTAGCATTCCTATGATTCCAACAGATATTCCATTTCAATTTAAGAGATTGCAATTCCAAATTTGATTGGAGTTTGCAATCACCATCAACAAAGCTCAGGGCCAATCTATACGATTGTGCAGTTTACATCTAGACACAGATTGCTTCTCACATGGACAATTATATGTTGTGTGTTCTATAGTCGGCATACCAGACAATCTCACTATCTGCACAGACAATGGAACAACCAAAAATATTAAATACCCACAAGCATTGTGAAAGTAAACATATTAGAAATGTGCGCTTCCTCTTTTCTTTCTTTTCCATTTAACCAGACTGAGCCACAGCAACGCGTGGCCGGGTACAGCTAGTATATAATAAATCTAAAAAAAATTTTATATTGATGTTGCTATGTAATATATTTAATATTAACTATGACACAAGCGTTTGGGGTAAGCATGGGCGAATTTTGCGAATCTGGCGTTCGCGAATTTGCGTATTTGCGAATTCGCAATCCGCAAAATCCGCGAACTCTCGTGAATGTGCGGATTTTTTTTTTGTGTGTTCGCAAGGTTTCTGCCAGTTCGCGAGGGTTTTGTACCAGTTCGCAATTGCAAACTTACTTGTCGGCTCGCAACGGTCGCGACTTTGTTGTTTCTACATCTGGTTCATCATCACAGGTTCACATCACCCTCTGTTTCACCACTGCCATCCTCTGGTTCACCCATGCCACCCTCTGGTACATCACTGCCACCCTCTGATTCATCACTGTAGATTATGGGGGGGAAAAGCAAGCACACCTGCCCTGCTTCAACTGACATGAATTAATTTCTGGTTCATCACTGTAGATTATGGGGGGGAAAGCAAGCACACCTGCCCTGCTTCAACTGACATGAATTAATTTGGGGTTGATTAATGTGTGACTGAATTTAAACTTCCTGTCTGGCACCTGCTTCCTTATCTCTAATTTGCTTTCTGTTGCAGTGCAATTTTTTTCACAGGACCTTTGTGGCCTACTTGTAGCTATTCTATGAGCCTGCTGTGAGGGTCAGAGCAGGGTCATAGAATAGTTGCAAGTAGGCAACTGAACTCTGGAGGGGCCCCTCAGGAAGCACAACAGGGAATGGTTGCTAATGATGAGTTTGAACTTTTGCACCTGCTGAGTACTTTCAGTTTTGCAAAACTTGTTTTTCTGTGGGGCACTTCCTTCTAGCCCCCCCCCCCCCCCAAATTGACTCCTTGCAAAAAAAAGTGCAGGCAAATGTCAACCTGAGGAGTTAGTCTGATAAAAATCATCATTTTCATAAGGTTTATGCTGCTTGCTGGTGGATTTCTTGTGCAGAATTGCAAATTTTGTAATTTGGCAAGTGCGAGATTGTTGCTGCCCGCCGCATCTACATGTTCGCAATTGCGAACTCTCGCGATGCGCCAAACTCCCACGGGATCCCGCAGCAAGATCCAAAATGGCGCAGCACTCGTAAAATATCGAGAAAAACAACTCGGCAAACGCTGAATGACGGTAAGTGAACGCCGCACGCCCCAATATTGTATCACCAAGCAAAAAATGTGCGGATTTTCGGTAAATTCTCGAGAGTTCGCAGATTGCGAATTTACCGAAAATCCGCAAAATCCGCGAGCGGAACGGATTTTCCGCCCATGCTTAGTTTGGGGTCCCTACATTAATTACCTATGTAATTCTGTTGCAGCTGATGCGGAGCTACTAGATACTTGGATGAAAGCAGAAATCATCTGTATTTTTAAAAAGGGTGAAAGAAATATTCCGGCAAATTATCACCCGATAAGGTTAATCGGTATATTACAAAAAATCTATGCGAGGCACATTTTAAACCGTATCACTCATTCGATTGATGATGAGGAGATTTTAACTAAATTCCAGGCAGGCTTCCAGAGTAAAACTTGTACCAGAAGTGGAGAAGTGTGGCTCACTGGTTAGAGGAGGCAGACCTGGAAGCAGAGGTCAGCCCTGGACCAGGGTTCAATTCCTGGCTCGGCGGGATCTTGAATCCTAAAATGTCCATGAACTCGACAATTCTCGCTCCGGTGCCTACTTGATTCACGGGTTCACACTCTGCGACTCTGGGCAATAGCTTGCGTTATCTCCAGGACGGCCCCTCGCGGCGGGATGCCTGGCTCTCACCTTGCGGATACCCTGCCGGGGTTAAATCACCAGGACGGGTTCCCTAAGCAAGCGCTTAGAAACCGCTCGGTGCTTTGCAATATATAAATTCCTGTTTATTTACATTTACCATAGACCAGGTGTTCAGATTTTCCAGTATGTGCTGGAAATATGTTAATATAAGGAAGGGCCATTTATATGTGGCATTTGTCGCTTTTGACCTTATTCCGAGACACTTGCTATGGGAATCATTAAAAAATTTGGGACTACCGGACAACCTTCTAGTTCAACTAATTAGGCTACACCAAAATAATCACGCAAAAGTGAGGTGGGGCCCAAATGGTGAACAGTCTAGCCCAATACCAATAAAGAGGGGAGTCCGTCAAGGATGTGTTTTAGCTCCAACTTTGTTTTCCCTTTTTGTAAATGATATTCCTTGTTTTTTAAAGGACTGCAGCAATGATGCACCCAAACTGGGAGGCAAGCCTATACCCGCTCTGCTATTTGCGGACAACACTATTCTTGTATCACAAACACCAAGAGGTCTGCAATGTTTACTCAACACATTCCAACTTTATTGCAGAAACAAAGGTCTTGAGATTAACATTGACAAGACCAAGTATATGGCAATAAGCCCCCATAGGTCTTTTAAAGAAAATATGGTTTTAAACGGGAAAAGAATAGAGTGTGTCCAAAATTGTATATACTTAGGTGTTTCACTTGGCTCAAAAATGACTTGGAAAACCCAAATTGAAAAGAGTAAGCTTTTGTTAGCACAAAACACATTACCGATTCTAAAAAACATGGTAATAGCCAGAGCAAAGCTGTTTTCCCCGCGCTTGAGGTTTTTCGGTTTAAAGCGCAATCTGCTGCCATATACGGGGCAGAATTGTAGGGCCCTTCATGCAACAAGGTGTTTGAGGTTAACGAAAATACGTTTTCTGCCTGGCCTATGCAAATGCGAGAAGAAAATGGAAAGAGAGGCAGAAAGAATACTAAAAACAGATACTAGACAAGTTTATGTCTTTGCCTTAACTAAATTCTTGCTAGCAGTGTACTTTATTAGGATTAAGGTAGGAGAGAAGCTCTAGAGCACATTTTTGCTCCATCGTTCGATATATGGAATTAATTGGAAGACAATTCTGCTTAGGTTTATTGGATGGCATGGGGCAGTTGATTGTATAAATATGAATTGTTACACTGTTTGGAAAATGATAGTTTTAATGTATTTTTTTACGTGCCTTTTTAAATATTTATTGTATTTTAACTTATGATGGTTTCACCCCTCCATATCTATTTTGTAAAAAGAAATACATCCTATTAAGTTGCTATTATGGAAGGAGTTCTTTTTAATGAATAAAGTATTTTTGTGTATCTTTTATGATGCAATTGTATCTAAATAAAGATGAAATGAAAATATTAACTACTTTATATATATATTTAAAAGATATTTAATACAAGTATATTAATGACTGATATTTTTTTTAGATATTTTTGTACTCACCATTATAAATATAGGATGACAAAATATTTTTTACCTCAATATTTTGGTTACAAGGTTTTTGTATGGCGTTATTTTGAGGGTTGATATTTTGTCAGTGAACTGTGATAACACTCGAAACACAAGTGAACACTGACACTGGGTTCAAACGTGCATGAAACAAGGGCGCATGGCTATAGTGCGCAAGCGGACTATTTTAAAAATATCAAATCCTAAATATTGTTTACAAAAATATACCCTATTAATAGAACGTTTACTCAAAATGGGAGAGTATTTTTTAACAGATTATAACTAGTACACAATATTTTTGTCAGATGACATTGTGACACATTGATCTGGGTAAACAAGTCTCTGAAATCTAGGACATGAGGCTACAGCGAATGCAGTAACTGCGCTGAAACACTCAAGAAACAAGGGCAGGCTGCATGTGAAGCTAGATCATGACTTACGGGCAGGTTGCTAGTGATGTGAAATCAGGACACAAGGGCAGGCTGCGAGTGAAGTGAAATCAGGACACACAGGCAGACTGCGAGTGATGTGAAATCAGGACACAGTGGCAGACTGGTAGTAAAGTGAAATATTCAGACAGAAGGAAAGCAAGCACTCGTGGTTCTAGTGGACCGGTACTGGATGGTGTCCAGGAACATTTTAAACATAACAACTAAAATAGTTTTCTAGGTTGAGCACCTCCTGCAGAGGTGTGTGGATCCTTAACGTGAGATAGTACGTGACAGCAGGTTTAACACAACTATTGATCCATCTAAATTTGATAAAAATTACTTCCAATGGGCTTGGTAGAGCATCACCAGTCATAAGCGCCAAAATACAAGAGTGTTTGGGATCCACGGTATTAAAGCCTCTTGCTGTTAAAAGATAAACTTGAAAGTAGTCCTAGACCTTTAGTTAACACTCAAAATAAATCAATTATTTGAAAAGATATTATTACATAGGACTTAATCCTGAGAAGAAAAAGGAAATGTTCTTGTATATATATATATATATATATATATATATATATATATATATACAATGTACCCATCAAATATTCCGAAAGATGCTCAAATTGAACATCTACATTTATTAAATATTTACAATTGCATAAAAATTCTTTGTACATACATCAAGAAATATATACTGCCAGGCGCAGTAACAAAGTGCAAGGAAAGTGGTCGTGTAAAAGAAAAGGTTGAGAAGAAGATTAGATGATTCACATTAGAAAATTAAGATACAATTCCTTATAACAGAAACCTGACCCAAATAACTAAATCAAAACAATTTCTTTTCACAGAAAACGAGAAGGGGTGGTGGTGGTGGGGGGGGAGAACGAAGGATTAAGGTTTCCAGAAATTGGGATGGAGGAGTGTCGACGTTTCGACCCTAGCGCATTGGTGGGTGGGTTAGCACCTCAGCTGCGGGACTTCATCAGGACTGGGATGGACAGGGGAACCTAGGACGTAGGAAGGAAGCACTTCAATTAAATGAGCCACCAGTCAATGGTGTGCTCCACCAGCGCAAGATATATGTATTAGGTCACCTCAAGTCTATCAATGGCGAGGTTGGGTAGGATTCACTTTCCAAGGCTTATGAGTGTATTATTTGGAAGGCACTCAAAACGATTGAATGACGTATTTCCCCGTCAATTCTGTAGGAGATCATCAGCAGGTCGGCACACAGTTGTAATCGCCTCAAGGTAACAAAAATAAGTATATAGAATACTTGGGCAGTCACTCGTTAGGCTCTTCAAATGTCTTATTCGTAAATTAACTTCCTATCCCCAGAGAAAGCCGTGTAAGTCAGGCCACATCTGGTTAAACGATTCAGAAAAGGGGGTGGTGATGGACAGAGTATCTGAATTAAACAGAACACTCATACCCAGTCAACAGATCAGGGCTTGATCCATCACCGTTTTTTAGCTCACTGCACCATCCCAGCTCAGAACATGGCCACATGCAAATTAGTCTGTCCCTGGCCCAGTGCATCATGGGAACAGGGCAGACCAAACTACCAAGCCAATTCTTATACTGGGAAGGAAACAAGCTTCCGGGGACCGGTTTCTGGCATTACAGCCGTCTTCGGCCCGGCTTGCTTGAATCCTGATGGTGCAATGAGCAAGGGACTCACATCTGAGTATACCCTTCCACGCTTATGGTGGACAAAACGATTCAGAAAAGGGGGTGGTGATGGACAGAGTATCTGAATTAAACAGAACACTCATACCCAGTCAACAGATCAGGGCTTGATCCATCACCGTTTTTTAGCTCACTGCACCATCCCAGCTCAGAACCTGGCTACATGCAAATTAGTCTGTCCCTGGCCCAGTGCATCATGGGAACAGGGCAGACTAAACTACCAAGCCAATTCTTATACTGGGAAGGAAACAAGCTTCCGGGGACCGGTTTCTGGCATTACAGCCGTCTTCGGCCCGGCTTGCTTGAATCCTGATGGTGCAATGAGCAAGGGACTCACATCTGAGCATACCCTTCCACGCCTATGATGGACAAAACGATTCAGAAAAGGGGGTGGTAGTCACACCATGAGACAGATTACACAATCAACAAGCGGGGTTGCTGAACTGTTCCTGGTAGGAAAGAAGAAAAGAAGATTGGCTGTACCGAAGGGGTATATTAACACCCTTGGGCATCCATTAGGTTGGACATGTTTGCCTCACACACCCCGAGGGATGTCATGCTTCATCATCGGCGGTTGCTCCTCGTCGGGGAGGCGGTGCAATCCCCGACGGGCTCACCTCAAAGAGGGGCTCTTTAGCGGAGATCTTTTTGTCCAGCTGCCTGTTGATGAAGTGTGGGTATGTGGGCCAGGGCAATAGTATCCTAAAAATGAAAAGGTAAGGTTTAAAATATAGTGGAGGGTCCCGGAAACAACTTTATTCTGGAGGTCCTCCTACTATTATTAAAAAGGTGTAGTTTAGTTTGCAAGGTCACGGAGAGTTACGTGCCGTGTTTCAAACTAGACTAATGTGATGGTCGGTTAACATGTTTCTCGCTTGGGTTCTTCCCGCGATTCTTCAGGACCTAGTGAAAGTGTGGGTGGGGGTTAAAAACAGGGACATGCTAGTGTCATGAACCTTGTGTGTTTTACCTCAGGGGAATCCTGTGCCTGAAGTATGGAAATACAAAAAAGAGACATTAATGCAGGTATCGTTACAAATGTCAACAATTGAGAATGGTAACAGCCAATTTAAGCATCTCACCCAAAGAGATTGCTTTTCTCGACCTCACTGTACAACTGAAAGAGGGTAGACTCCAGACAACTATGTTTAGGAAACCGACAGACCGTAACAGCCTCCTACATTTTGAGAGCCACCATCCCAAAGCTCTAAGGACCAATCTACCTTTTGGGCAATTCCTTCGGATTAGACGGAATTGTAGCAATGTTGCAGACTACAGAAAGGAATCCACCATCCTTTCTAGAAACCTACTAGACAGAGGCTACCCTAAAGGAGACAAAAAGATCTCCGCTAAGGAGCCCCTCTTTGAGGTGAGCCCGTCGGGGATTGCACCGCCTCCCCGCCGAGGAGCAACCGCCGATGATGAAGCATGACATCCCTCGGGGTGTGTGAGGCAAACATGTCCAACCTAATGGATGCCCAAGGGTGTTAATATACCCCTTCGGTACAGCCAATCTTCTTTTCTTCTTTCCTACCAGGAACAGTTCAGCAACCCCGCTTGTTGTTTGAGTACTCTACACACGGGCACACGCTGTAACTGGACCTTCCACCCCCCCTCTGAGGTGGTAATTGGTGCCCGTTTGATCCATTGATCATACTCCCTCTTATTTGACGACAGATTACACAATCCCTGGCCCTTATTGAATTAGTATAATAGAACAGGGTCTTTGGGAACACGAAGCCTGGGCCTACTATTAGCAGATGCTTATCATGGACACTTCATCGCTTGCCCGAAGGCAAACAACGCAATCTCAGTTGCCTGGTCCCAAACCTACATTAGTGAAGCAGGCAACGACTCCCTCAGGGGGGCTATACTGTCAGTATCTGCACAAGAGCATCCTTCTCTGCCTATGAGGGGTTGCTAAAGCGCCCCACAAGGGTGGAAGCAGGCTTGGAATGTATGCACCTTAACGGTGGCCATCACTGTACCCCTTATGAGTCATGGGCCACAGACACAGACCTCAGGTTCATCCGTACCAGGTCCTGGCTGCTACGCAGGCTCCTGCTCCTCTGCTAACTTTTGTAAGTGCTCAATGGACGACAAGTTTGCAAACTCTGGGGCAGATTTACAAGCCCCTTGCGCCTCTTGTACGCCTCTGTTGCGTCACTTTTATGACACAGCGGCCGCGCAAAAGATGCGCCATGTGCGGGGTATTTAGAACGTAGCGCATCTGGGAGATGTGTCACGTTGCAAAGCCCGGCGCCAGAAGGAGGTGTTCCGGCGCAGGAACGCCTTCCAAAAGTGGCTGAGTAAAATCTACATAATTTTAACTCAGTCACTTTGGTGCCCATGCTGTGTCAAAAACCTGTGCCTTAAGGATTGACGCAGCATTGTAAAGATAGGGCTCCTCAGCGCATTGCTGGAACTGCTTCGCGCTTGTGACACAACTCCAAATATGCGCCGCCTTTATCTATGCCGTTTTTGACCACGGTGCGCCGCATTTCCATGGTGGCGGAGCCGTGGCGTACAATAACTGGCGCATCCCTGCTGATATGCAGGGATGCGCCAATTATTGTAAATCTGCCTCTGGGTCTTTGGCCCCGGTGTCTCCCTACCACAGCAGGCTTGGGGAGCAGGCGCCCAACGCCCATTGGACTCAAACAGGTAGATTCATCAAGCATTTTTGCAAGCGCAAACGGTGCAAATCTAAAAATTCGGCCATTTGCGCCCGCAAAAATGGCATTTGAGATTCATCAATTGGTCATGAACTCGCAATTTGACAATTCGCAAATAATTGCGAATTATCAAATTGCGATCGCATTTAAGGAATCTCAATTTGAGATTCCTTAAATGCTATTCATGAACCTTTTAAAATTTGCGCTTTAGTGCATTTTTCTAAGTGGTATGTTACACACACAAGGACATGTGTGTGTGCAAAATCAGGCTACATTTCCATTTCAGGGGTGCTACAGGGTGTCCTTTGGACACCCCTGGCACCCTTTAAATCGCATTCTTATTTGCGATTAGCAAATTGCTAATCGCAAATAAGGAATAACTCCCCATTCATTCCTATGGGCCCCATAGAATAACTCCCCATTCATTCCTATGGGCCCCATAGGAATGAATGGGGAGTTATTCCTTATTTGCTCGCAATTTATTTTGCAATTTCTACATGAATCCCGATTTGCGAGTCCTTAATAGCGATTCCTTAATAATCGCTATTAAGGACTCGCAAATCGGAACATTGATGAATCTGGCTGATTGAGATTTAGCCCCCCCCCCCCCCCCCCCCCTCCCTCTCGTTTGTGTGAACCCGGGCAGAGACAGCTTCCTGTGCACACACACAGCCACACCCGAGTTCTTCACAGGTCTTTAAAAGACCATGTGCTTGTTAATGAGGCGGTGTTGTTTTGCACCCCTTCTTAGAGCCCTGCATCTCCACTCTGCCGATTGTTAGAAGAATTAGCCACCCAGAAATTGTTTTAGCATCCCCCCCTCCCCGAAATTTGTCTCTAGTCTAGTTGCGCTTCTGGCGGTGGGGGGGGGGGGGGGGGAGGGCGTTTGGGGCACTCAGCATTTTTTTTTAACAAAGTATTAAGCTAAGTTAATTCTGAGGAATTAGATGGTTTTAGCTGTTCATGTGATCTTTTTGTGTATGGTTTTATTGTTTATGAGATCTTCTTTCGTGTTTCAAGACTACGGTCGAAATAAACAGAGTTCTCTCTCTCATACATAATTTATGGCCTCCTGTTAAAATCAACAGTTAGTTTTATTGCACATTTTCTGCTAACTTTAGTGTCTTTCGCCATGACTCTGAGACACTCGGACCGCACTACAAAGAAGTAAACGTAGTGAGAATGGATTTGCAAGTGTTTTTTTTTTTTTTTTTTATCGCTGTGCTCAGGGTTGGACGCCGATCATATTCAAGGAAGATCATCTTTGGAATAGGCGGACAGTATAGACGTATTAATCTGGAGGAACAGGGGGGGGGGGGATCGATTTCCAAGTATCTGTATTTTAAGGAATGTTTTACATTCCACTCAGACGCAGCTGTGTCTCATTGACAGGAGCGCGCCCTCGTATTCTTTTAAAGGGGAGGCGAGTGAAAACATGTGCTGTACTATTATTTAAATACTCCGTACATCAAATTGCATACAAGTCTGTTTCATTTAAATATTTACAAATATCGTCGTATGTTTAAACAAGTATATTTCATATATTGAAAGAATGAGTAACGGCCAGTAGGTGTCGCGCGTTCTCCATCAAACACGGGCGAAACACCTGAAGTAAAGAGGCGGCAACTCACGCACCTCCTATTTTCGCCAGGAGGCCTGCTGCAATAACGAGGAGTACAACAGCTGCCAGCAGCGGGTACTTGAGCCTTCCTTCCCACGCGCTCTTCAGACAGGCAGTGCACCCGCGATCTACAAAAGAAACATGTTTATTCAAGTAAAACAACGCAAAAGCCTGAATAGTTTCTAGCCAATGAGCCAATGAAAAGGTGTTTTAGCGCTGTATTGTAAAGACCTATATTTCAATGCCCAGAGCAGATCTTCGACCACAGAAACAAACAAAGACATAAAACGGTGTCTTGATGTGTTTGAAGCAGGCAGACAAGGGTTATAATACATATTACTCCATATATTTTACATAGAGGCACTTAAAACTGGGGGTCTCTCAAAGGGGCGTAGGCCAATGTAATTAAGGGCGTGGCTTTAACGCACTTACGCTAAAAATCTGTGTTTAGCATGGTGTGCCGCCAGACTTGTATTTTGCCGTTTCTGTCATTGCACACAGATATGTGATACAACAAGTAACATCAAGTCAGGACTATTGACTTTGTCAATGGTTATTAGTTGCATAAGATAAATAAGATGCAACTATGGCTTGTTACATTTATATTGAAAAAGCTTCCACTTAAAGCCCTAGTAACACCACAATGTTGCTGCTCTTGCGTTTCAAGAAGAGAAGGGAAATCCAGAAACAATATCACTCTTTAAAGGATTTCCCTTCCCCAACAACGCACACCTGCCATGATGTCATGCCATAACTGCTCCGCTAGTATGAAGTGAGCAGTGAGCACACACACATGGATGTGCTTGCTGTCTCGAAACGGGTCTCTATCGGGCTGTTTTGTGCCCTGGCGCTTTTTTTTTCCGGATGCAGTCACTGCAGTCTTGAAAAAAAACAGACCGCCTGTGCCAGGGCTCAAAACAGAGCCCGATAGAGACCCGTTTCGAGGCCCCTGAAAAAACTGCCGGTGCGCAGACCCCGTGAGACTCGGCCCACTTAAAGCCCTGCCGTCGTGCACACACACTGACTGCCCGGTGTCACTGCACCCGCCCCAGTCCCGGGAGGCGCTCACCACAGCCCCTCTCTTGCGCACACTATGGGGGGCACTTGCTAAGGCACAAAGAGAGGACGTAGCTCTTTATTCCTAGGCTTACCCCTCGGTGGGGGAGGCTGGACAGGCGCGTCGTCTCCTCTTTCGGGGTCAGGGGGCGCCTCCGGCCCCCCTTGGGCAGGCTCGACAGGATCGTCGTGGTCCCTTCTGTCAGATCCCGGGGGCTGGGGCTCCTCCTGGAGAGGGTCGACAGACGCGTGGTCCCTTCCGTCGGATGCAGGGGGCGCCAGGAGAGGCTCGACAGAGGTGTGGTCGTGTCTTTCGTGGCCCGGGGCCCCGGATGCAGCCCGGCGAGGCTGCTGGAGGGTCCCTGATGTGCAGTCCAGTCCACCGGGGCCTCCTCTCTGCTTCTTCTTCACGCGGCAAGACCCCCCTGCTTCCTTCAAGAGCTTTGCAAAGTCTCTGAAGAGGCAGCGGGCGCCCCCCGGGGGCGGCGTCTCAGCCTCATTCAGGTTGTGGCGAGTGAGGAGCTGCGCAACTTGTACCAAGAGGAGCCGGAAGGCCACAGACTTGTCACCCTGAGCCGCGGAGCCGCGTCTCCTCCCCTTGGATGAAATCAAGGCCCTCTGGAGATAGACTGCCAAGGAGCGATCCAAGGCCACCGACCTGCAACTTTGAACCGCAGTCTGTCCTCTTTGCCCCGCGGTGTCTCCTCCCTGCCCCGCGGTGTCTCCTCTCTGTCCCGCTATGTCTCTGCCACGCACTGTCTCCCCTCTGCCCCGCACTGTCTCCTCTTTGCCGTGCGCTGTCCTACCCTCCGCTGTTTCCTCACTGTCCTGCCTGTTTTCCCGGGGGTGTCTCCTTCCTGCCCCGTGCTGTCTCCTCCATGCTCCCCGCTGTCTCTTCCCTGCCCCCCGTTGTCTCCTCTCTGTCCGGCCTCTCTGTCCCGTGGCGTTTCGTCCCTGCTCCATGGTTGAAAGGGAAGGGAGAAGGACAGAGCCTTCCACACTGTGCCGCTTCTCTCCGCGCAGTGCCTAGAGGCGAGCGCTGCTCCCATGACAACGAACAAGGTGACTGATTGTAGTCGATTTTTTGCACGAACTTGATCCCTGCAGGCAGCCCAGGCTCCGATTGGCTGACAGACCGCTGCAGCCTATTGGTTGCAGGTAAAATCTGAGCAGCCACAAGCACAGCCATCACTTGCCCCCCTTTCTGCCTCTTTCAGCAGTGATGGCCACTCCAAGAACAGCAGATAGTGTAGACAAAGGCTCCTTTAGTGAAACAGGTACACCAGCCTTTACTACATAAAAAAGTGATGCTACCTCTTACATACTAACGATCAAAACTCACTATACATCTTAATAACTATCCAGCTCTCCCCCTTCCCCTAAATAAACCTTTAGAAACCAAAAACCCAATCACAACTCTCCTCCCTCAAACTCTCTGCATACACCACAGCCGCCTTCTTATTGCCATCAGAAACTCCTCCCACTCCCCCCACCCCATCCTTGACAAGGTTTCAACATGACCAACTTTTCTTGTAATAACTTTTAACTTGTGCAACCAACCACCAATGAACCTGCTCATTAACAGCCTCTATCAATAATTAAAACCTAGCCTTGGGAACCTGGATCACCAAAACCCGCAAAAACCACAAGCCGGCCACAAAAATCCTCCAGAGGATAAAGAACACCCCTTCCCCCGAAACACCAACCCCACCACCCCCAACCAAAACAACCAATAGGTCTCGCCTTTGGGACCTTAAATGTGTTTAGCCATGCAACCGTTGACGTTGTTGCACCAAGGATATTGTGCTGCATAACTACTTATAAGGTCCCAAAAGCAAGACCTATTGGCTACGCCCATGCTTATTTTAACCTTATGTTGTTATGTTATGGTGTTAACATTTTTTTTTAAATTTCTTTATTCGCAGATATGATATCCACTCAGTATCATGTGTATCACATATACAGACAGTATGCAACAAAAGCAATAGTAATGGTATAACCAACATTCGCATGGAGTGGTATTGAGCACAATGCAAGAAGCTTCATATTTTTCATATTTTCTCGCCAAAAAATGAAAAAAAGCAAGAAAAATTGGACAGTAACTTATGTGAGTATCAGAACAAATATACATAAAAAGAATAACAATACCAAATAAAGAAAACCCCTAATCAAGCGTGTAAGCGGTGGAGAACATAAGAGAGCAGCGCAGCCGGTACACCAAATGCAGAATCACAATACTATCACCCATGAGGTGTAAGCAAATTCACGGTCTGTGTCAAGCCAGGTCGTAGTGAGTTCGGGGTCAGCAAGTACCATCGGTCACATAAATACCAAACGCTTCACCGATAGCCTCACAGACAACCATGCATCACAATGCTTACAATCGCTTCATCGCAACATGCAGTGGCCAAGTATCCGGCAACATGTCAATGGTGTAGTCCGGAACAGTGCAACT
Organism: Lissotriton vulgaris; assembly: GCF_964263255.1. Classification (NCBI taxonomy): domain Eukaryota; kingdom Metazoa; phylum Chordata; class Amphibia; order Caudata; family Salamandridae; genus Lissotriton; species Lissotriton vulgaris. The sequence goes on from NC_141695.1 coordinate 97,373,763, forward strand.
AGTGTAACATGCTAGCCCACCCCCACTTGTACAATGGAGTTAATCACCTGTGTCTGCTGTTCCTGTGTGATCTTCTCGATGTATGTGCGAAATGGCCCCCAAACGTCAAGCGGCTGGGAAGCCACAGTGATCTGCTCGGAGTATTCCACACTGTTCACATTGCAGTGTGACATGCTGCGGAGCCAAGCCTGCGCACTGGGAGCACGTCTGGCCCCCCATAGTAATGGGACCTCTCTTTTCGCCAGGAGCAAGCCAGGCCTCAGATCCAAGAGAAGTAAATAAACTACAGTTGCGAACATCAGAGAGGTCCTTCTCATTGCTATATAGAGCACAGGCAACCCTCTGAAAGGATCTTACTTGAGTGGTCGGTAAATTGTAACAAGGTGAAACACAACATTTTGAGATAAGAATTCTGATATTTATCTGAAGAACCAAATAGATAATTTCTCTCACTCATAGCCACAGCCAACCAGTAACAAGCATTGGTACGGCCAATAGAGTTCATCTAAGAAATTTACTGGTTTTGCCAATGCTTGTTTTTCTGTCCCCGAGATGGCTGCTATGTGTGTCAACCAAGAAGAAAAACAATTATTTTCTTTATGCATATGTAAATCCATTGAAAAAATGCCTGCCTAGCTTACATACACATAGGTGGTGGTCAACGGTAAAAGGATCTTATGTTTTAAGAAAATCCATTCAAAGGTGCAAGTCATGTGTGCATCCTTGTTACCAATACGCAGTAACCACTCTTGGGCGTTGTGGGATGAGACGAGGCACCCTGAGGCAAGACGGGTGAAACCTAAGTTAGGATATGCCCATAAGAGGAGGATCTTATGGCTGGAGTTCCCCTAATATTAAGGAGAGCTGGTACGACTGACTTTGGCTCCCTTATGTCATTTTAACCCCTTCGAAGCTAATGACGAGCTGGGCTCGTCATGGCGCTTACCTGCCGTGCGCGGATGACAAGGCCAGCTCGTCATGATGGATGGGATTTTATATTGTTTAGCGCAGGACGGGAAAACGCCTAGCAGCCATGTGGTTAAGAAAATTGCACCATTGTCCAATAGTAGCGACGAATGACCCAGCCCTGATGAATTGCCTGAAAGATTGAATGGCAATGAAACATGTCGGCTAAGAAAGGAAGTGGTCTGCAAATATGCAGCCTGTTTTAAATCTCTGAATGAGCGCACAAGAAAAGAATAAAATTGGTAATCTGTGCGTCTTATTTCAGGTTTATACTGTATTGGGTCTTGTTTTGTTTTGGTAGTCGCAAAGCACATAGGGTGTGTTTTTTTAATCATTTGATCACTTTTTTTGGGACACTTATACGTTTCAGCAAAATGGTTACCGATGATGATAAAAGTGAGCATAGCTGGTGAGTACCTATCAGCAAGCTCAACTGGAGGTGCGCACGTGGGGTGCCATTTAGCTTTTTTCACAATTTTTTGAAAAATTAAACACATTTATTGGGGTGTTTTTTGGGGGTAAATATGCCATTGTTGCCCGTCTTTAATATTTGATGGGGTGTGACTGTCATTTGATAAAAACACAATTTTATTAAAAGAAGGCAAACCAAGTGGTGGGACACACACTACTTTGTAAGAAGTGAGGAGTGACCAACGTGAATAAATATAAAAATTCTACGTCCACATTTGTGAATTGAAAAGCCTGAGAGAACAGGTCTTGTGTGTATTTGCTATGTGTGTCAGCCGAGAAGGAAAACAATTATTTACTTTATGCGTATGTAAATCCATTGAAAAATGTCTGCCAAGCTTACATACACATAGGTGGTGGTCAACGGTGAATGGATTTTCTTATGTTTTAAGAACATCCATTCAAAGGTGCAAGTCTTGTGCGCATCCTCGTCACCAATACGCAGTAACCACTCTTGGGTGTTGTGGTTAAAGGAAGATTTTTTGAGTATCAGGAATCATCCCACTACCATCCGGAATCAGATCTTCTGACACACCAGCAGTAACAGACTCACTCAGCCTCCAACTGGAATGAAAGTAATGCTTCCATTCTGGAAAGCGGATACATTACAAAAGTATACATTGCCCATGAGAAATAGTTAAGCAACAACCCAAAAGTACAATATATAATGCATACAAAACCCAGTTTAAGACCTTTACTAGTGCTCCTTTGCTACGGGGTGTGAAATAAACTACATTTTCTGTTCAAGCGAAAACTAATTTTTTGATGGAAATCGCTGTTACCGAACGTTCATGCACCCCGTAGTTGTGCTAAACAAATAAGTAAAAACAGGTAATGAATGAGTCCAAGAGGGGAGTGGCGGAGGCGAGAAGATGACATTGCTAGGGGTGGGGTTCCAAAAGAGAGCACCTGGAAGCAGTGCGAAACTGCAGGGCATTTGCATATATATATATATTCTTTTTAAAAGAAGCAAATTAAAAAAAATGAAAAGTGGGGCTGGGAGAGCATAGGCCCAAAAGCGAACAGCCTTGTAGCAGTATGCTGCTGCTGTTCCCTTGCTAATTAATTTTTTCTTTAAAGATAATAAGAAAAAAGAAAAGCAAGTAGGAGAGTGAGAAAAGCAATGCACCCTCACGGAATGCCAAAGCCATCTTAAACCAGCACAAGCGCGCGCCAGGAGGAGGGGGCCTGTGAGATTCCATTGCGGAAGCGTGCAGCAAGGTGCAATGATTGCGACCATATGGTAGCACCATATGGCGCTCCACGCTCCAGCAAGGAAATCGCCAGACTTGCATGCGTTGCCATTGCAAGCAATGCATGCATGCAAGTTTTTGCCCCCAAAGCTGTGCCGATGGCTAAAGGTCTCTCTCCTATGCATCGCACGTGTGCTGAGTAGGCGAGACCTAAAAAGGCATAAGGGATGAAGGAGAAAGCAAGTAGATGAAAGGGAAAAAAGACTGACAAAACAAGTGAAAAGAGCACAGAGGCACAGGGGTGAAAGGGAAAGTAGGCAGAACAATGGGCGAAAAGAGTGGCAACAATTAGTGAAAAGAGCACTTAGTCAAGAGGGGTGAAAGAGAAAGCAGGCAGAAAAAAGGATGAAAGAGTGACAGAAACAAGTGAAAGGAGCACAGACGGCCTAAGGTATAAAAGAGAAAGCAAGTAGAAAAATGGATGAGACGATTGAAAAATGAGTGAAAAGAGTACAAAGGCATAAGGGGTGAGAAAGCAGGCAGAAAAACGGGTGAAAAGAGTAACATAAATGAGTGAAAACGTCAGAGAGGCACGAGGACTGAGAGAGAAAGGAGGCAGAAAATTGGGGGAAAAGAGTGACTAACACTAGTGAAAAGAGAACAGAGGCACAAGTGGTAAAAGAGAAAGAGCAGAAGAGAGAGGTGGGAGCCTTGAGACAAGACAGTTGGGTCTGAAAGGGCCTAGGTTGGTTAGAGGACCGGTCACAATTAAGGGGGGGGGGGGCGATCTTGGCCAAGATCATCTTTTCACAATGCCTCATTAGTTATTTATTAATCTCCAATAATACTTCACTTCGCTGAGTCATTTGACATAAAACACCTACAATGGTTCACAGTGGTTCACCCCTTACCACCCCAAAGTTCTGTAGAGTACTTACAGAAATTGTACAAATAGAGCATCGCAATTGGATTGTATGCATCATCAGCGGGTTCAATAATAGTATAATTATTTATTAGCACCAGTTTGTACTGGAACCTAAGTCATACAGCTCAATTAGTGTCACATTATTGTAATTATTTTCTCTAAAACAGTTTGGAAAACAACTTGCAGATCCAAGATGCTCAAAAAAATGAAGTAGTTTTGCAGTGCATGGCTAAAAATATATTTGTTTTTTGCTGGCTTGAGATAAGAAAATAATGTTAATCCCTCCCTGGAATTTACACTTCTATTGGTGCATACCAGACTTTTTCTCCTGGCTCACTTCCCTCATTTTGCTCTTCTGAACCACTTCTAGTGCATGAGGCCCCTTGCTGGTGTTGGCATGCACATATTGCATTTTGGAGCTCTCAGCGTCTCCTGGGCCAGTGCCTCCCTTTTCACAGTGGCACAGTGGACTCATGCCAACAGTAATAGACTCCCAATGATTCTGGTAGTGTGGGGGAAATTTAAACGTTTAATGTGGGAGATCATAAATTCTTGCTATTATATGGCCCCAAAACTTCTCTAGAGTGCCTAATATAGTCTCTCCAAAGCAGTACCTCTTGCAACATCAACGACAGTGTCAGCATCTCAGTAGGCTGATGTCTCATATTGAACATACATATCATATTCATATCTCCTCCTGGTATCGTCATCCAAGACAAATTTGCCAGAAACCCTGAGGCCTACATTCCTTTTAAATGAGATCAGAACAGTTTTTGCCAAGAAGTTTTGAAATTTAAAAAGCAGGACCTATTTCTGTGGTGAGAGAAATGTTTGCCATAGCACTAGGTTCAATTATGGCACTTTCAGATTGGGGTCTGATGTGATACATGCCAAGCTATGTGTTGAGGTCACAAAGAGAAGGCAGTAGGTAGGGATTGATGCACAAAGGATTTTAGCAGTTGCAAATGATCAGAAACGCTAAAACCAATTTTTCGTATGTTCTAAACTCATTTAGCAAAATGGCAAAGCTTTTCTGACTCTCTAAAGGGATTTAGATTGGTTTCAGACTCAGTATTTTGAAGGGATCCTTTTTTGGAAGGGATTCTGACCTTGATGTATCGATGTCTTGCAACAAAATCTAATAGCAAAACATTGAAAAGTTACAAACTCACAAAATAGGGTGCTGTGGCCCGTCTGGCACTACGACTTGTATATTTATCATGATAGTGGCACCCAGATTGTGTGGTTAGGGATGGTGTTTCCCTCAAGTGTCTCTAAAGAGAAGATCCAGAGTAGCATTCCAAAAATACAGTCAATTAGGAGTAAAGGTCTTGCTCAAAAACTTAGTTTCGAGGGGGGCGTGGCTTGGACGGCAGGAGGAATGGCCGCCTAAACCGAGTGCTCCGCGGAACGGGAGAGCGAGCTCTCTGTTACCACTGCTCCCAGCGCCGCGATTCGCTCCAGAACCAAGGTACCTGCACCGGGACCCTCGCTGCACCCATCGATGCCCTGAAATCTGCCTGGGACCGCTTTTTGAGGAATTTGTTGGACTTCGGGCGCCTTATCCCCGCGAGCGCTGACAGTGCTCCTAAGGGCAATAGAAGACCTCCACCGGCAGTAAAGGCACCACATCCTCGGAGAATCATCCCCACGAGTACAAATGCCGTCGGAGGATGGTAGGTGATCGGCTAGGCAGACATCATTCGGCTCCACGCGCCTGACCCTAAAATGGTAGCGGCGACGACAGCGATCCCCTCGAGGTCTGCACGCTCCGACTCACGGTGAGCTTCTGAGTCCAACACAAGCCCATCCACTGCCATCCAGTGCCTTATCCTCCTCCCAAGTGAAGTTATGTGCAGCCCCACCCTGCCTCGCCACTCCTGACTGCGAATGCCTGTGCCTGGGACATTAAGCCCACCACGTGGTAATTCTTAACCAGCCTCACTGCTTCATGTTTGCATTACCATCCTAAAAGGAGAATCTCACCTAAGATCTAAGCGAGCAGTGCACCCCATCTACTATGTAACGATCGGACACTGCGCATACATGTTCCTCAGTGCGCTCCCTGCTCTCCCATAAGCCTGTAGCCAGTGTCCTACAACCATAGGAGCCTAGTCACATCCACTCATTTGTTTCCAGGAGCATAAATAGTCCTGCAGCCGACTCTTTTCGCGTGGGTGCCCAGCCTCGACAGCCAGCAGTATCCTCCTACAGCAGTTAAGGTCTGGCTGGTTCCCAGCAAACGCAAACATACACCAGACGCATTAGTAGTCCTGCAGCCGACTCTTTTCGCGTGGGTGCCCAGCCTCGTCATCCAGCAGTGTCCTCCTACAGCATTTAAGGTCGAGCAGGCTACCCGCGAACGCGAACATATACCAGGCAACAATGGCGAATAGAAAGGACAGAAATAATTCTAAAAAGGCGAAACCAGACTGACTTTTGGACTCACCCATCAAAAGTAAAGCCAATATGGCAGCCAGTATGGAAATGATTCTCAGGAAGCTGGCAGACCTACATGAACTTTCTAAATCCACCAAATCCAATACCGACTCTATGCAACTTGAGCTCACTGCGATCAGAGCTGATATAAATGTAATTAACACGGGCCTGGGCACGGCTGAACAACGAATAAGCGACATGGAGTACATCTCAAAACAATCAGTCTCCAAAATCCAATGTCTAGAAAAGACCACGGAAGAGCTGAAACGCCATAACGCGGAGTTGGAGGATAGGAACAGAAGAGGTAACATCAAGATCTTTGGCGTTCCGGAGAATTCCGAAAAAGATGCGGATTCCTGCGTGGCATTCCTTGAATCATGGATTCCCATGATCACCAAATTGGACTTCCCACACGGCCTTGAATTGGATAGGGCGCACAGGATCCCCACCTTCGCTACCAAGCGCTCCAATGGCCCCAGACCATTGATCTGCAAACCGCTCAGATTTCAGCACGTTGAGATGATCCTTCAATTCGCAAGAAGAAACCACTCCATCTCGTGGGAAGGCCATAGAATCATCTTCACACAAGACTACTCAAGAGATACGGTGGCAATCCGCAACGGTTTCCTGGAGCTCATAGACAAGCTACGATCCAAAAGCATTTCTTTCTCCTTTGCTGGTCCAGCGAAATTCAGGATTGTAATCAACGGCCACCCGAGATACTTCACAGACCCCAAAGTCCTTGCTGATCTTCTGGAAGACCGTCGCAAACAAGAAATGGACCTAGCGTCCGGCCTCTCGAACAAGAGGAAGACATGATCTCACTCGCAATCTGGCTCACTCCCAAAGTGTCACTGTCATTCTAGTTTCAATTCTACCTTCAATATCCTAATTCCGTAATTAAAGCCCTTCGCCTCATTGTTCGTCCTCCTGCATAGTGTGCCTATTTGTTCTTAGTAGTGTGCCATTGTTTCCTTTGCTGGACACTTCCCTGCGGATGCAGGTACCCACAACTGTACTGTGAGTAGGCCTCGAGCCCCAATATATTGTTGTACTTTTGTGTTCTATTTACGCATGATGTATGATCCGCCCTAAGGTCAATGTTTTTTCCTTAAAGTTTGCCTATCTGCGGAGGTTGTAGCTGCAGCTTTAATGCAAATAGGCCGGTGCCCCGATATAGCGTTGTACTATTGTTTCTCTTCATTGCTCTGTATTGCTCTTTATTGCTCGCCGACACTGATAGTTCTATGTGCTATAGTTATATTCGTTTCGCCTTACCGCGTAATGCCTTTGCTCTCTAATCACCGCCCATGTTCAGTGTTATAATTAATGGGTCTTTCCTTTCAGCGTCACTGCAGTTTGTACTGGTTAAAATATGTAAAGTTACCGAGATGATTACTACCATTACATTATTATAGTCTAGGGAAGCTATTAGCTACCATCTATGTATCCCTGACTTCCGCCTTGCACAGGACTGCCGTCGCACTCCCGATGTACGTATATGGGGGGGAGGGGAGGGTGGGACAGGGGGAGGGGGTTTGGGAAGGGGGGGCAGGGAGGGGAGAAAATGGAGCTAAAAGAGTTCAAAGATCCTTAGTCTTTTTTCTGTTTTGTACTGTTTTTTACTTATGTTTACCTATTCCACATGTGTCAGGTGTATTTCGTTGCAGTCCACTGTACCTTCACACAATGGCCCACACGTTGCCCGCGCTGAGCAGCTTGGGGAGCTACCCATTGTCTTCCTTAGATCACAGCGCACTTTCTCAGCGATGCTCCTCAACCCCAATGGCTAAGACTAATTCACTAGCCGATGATCTCACGATAGTCTCTTTTAATGTTAAGGGCCTCAACCATCCGGTAAAAAGGAGGAAAGTTCTCGAGTATATTAAAAATGTAAGGGGGACATTATTTTACTTCAAGAAACTAAACTGTCCGAGGATGATCTACGCTTTTTGCACATCCATTGGGCGTCACACATCCTGTCTTCACCAGCAACTCACAAAAAAGGGGGGTTATCACCCTCCTAGCGAAAAAAGCTAACCTTACTCTAGTCTCACACTCCCACGACAAAGTAGGTAGACTCTCCATTACTAATCTTCTAAGGGAAGACGACCCCATTCATGTACTAAATATCTAAGGCCCAAATGCAGACGACCCGGAATTCTGGAACTCTGTCTCCCGCTCACTAGAATCTATCCCTACGGAGGACCTGTTGATAGTGGGAGGTGACTTTAATCTCCCCCTTGACCCAATTCTCGATAGGCAATCCAAGTGTGCCTTCCACCCCTCCCGCTCGCATGACGCCCTCTGTCGCCTCTGTGACAGATATCATCTGAAAGACTCATGGCGCCTACAAAATCCAGACGGTAGGGATTATACATTTTACTCTGCACCACACAATTCCTATTCACGTATCGACTTCATTTTGATCTCAAGCCCCTTCACACATCTTATAGAGGAGACAGAAATAGCCCCCAAATTAGTCTCTGATCACGCCTGTATTCGCACCAAACGGGCTGGTTCCAGATCGATTCTCCCACCCAAGAGATGGCGCTTTAACGATGAGACGCTTTCAGACCCCACGAACAAATTAATAATAACGAACTTTTTATTACTGATTTTTGTTTTTATAATTATTGCGTAATTTAATTCTGTAGCGGGTTGTGGGTTTATAGGGGAATAGGGTGGGAAGTATTTTAATTATAGTTAATTAAATATTTAAATATATTTATTGATAGTAAATTGAAATTAATTGTTAATTAATTTATAATAGTTAATTAATTAAAATTTAATTGGTAATTATTTTTAATTAATTGATTAATTGGTAATTATGTAAATTTCACTAAATTATATTTGTAGCGGGTTGTGAGTTTATAGGGGAATTGGGTGGGAAGTGAATAAATTATAATGAATTAATTAATTACATTTAAAATAATTGAAAAATACTTTATCATTATAAAATAATTATTTGTAAATATATTTATTAATTAGTATTAATAGGTCATCAATTGAAATAATTATAGTTAAATAGTAATTATAATATATTAATTATTATATTGTATACAAAATTTATTTATTTTTAATTAATTAATAATAGATATTCATTTATACATTTATTAATTATTTATGAAGTATTTACTTTCCCTAATGTTGTATTCTCTGGAGTGGGAATAGTAATTTTAACCCCTACGCTATCCAACGTTTTCCCTACTGTTGCACCCACTGGTGTGGGAATAATAATTTTAACCCCAACGCTATCCAACACTTTCCCTATTGTTGCACCCACTGGAGTGGGAATAGTAATTTTAACCCCTACGCTATCCAACGCTTTCCCTACTGTAGCACTCTTTGGAGTGGGAATAGTAATTTTAACCCCTACGCTATCCAACGCTTTCCCTACTGTTGCATCCACTGGAGTGGGAATAGTAATTTTAACCCCTACGCTATCCAACGCTTTCCCTACTGTTGCACCCACTGGAGTGGGAATAGTAATTTTAACCCCTACGCTATCCAATGCTTTCCCTACGCTTGCACTCTTTGGAGTGGGAATAGTATTTTTAACACTTCTGCTATCGTACGGTAATATAATAGTATCTTATTTAATTATAGTATGTTACTATATATAAATATATGTTTTAACAAATATGATTGTAAAAATTTATATTTATTAATTTCATTTATTATTTAATAATCATAAGTTAATTTAAGTATTTTTAAGTATATTTTAGTAATTAAATTTTAACATTAATTTAATTTTACACTGTTTTTAATAAAGTCGATTTTTTTTTTTACAATATTTTTGTAAACGATATTTTGTACTCGATATTTTTGTACTTACCTGTTTGTAGATACAAACTCGATATTCTGTCTGTCGATATTTTGGCAACGATATTTTTGCAAGTCGATATTTTGTCCCTCGATATTATTTCAGTGATCCGCACTGGATATCCTCCCAGACTGACTATACCCCAGTGTGGCTCTCTGTGGAAAAGTCAATACTGAATGGTCTCAGTCCCAGCGCCCTACTCACTGTCAAACTCCGTCCCAGCCTAGGACCGGGCCCTATTTTCAAGAATACTAAAATGGCTCTTCTAAAAGTTAGTAATCACCTGCCAAAACAATTCCGACACTCATATTGGGAGTCAATATGGCACAATGCCGCCATTATATACAAAGGGAAAAATTTAATTGGTAATTATTTTTAATTAATTGATTAATTGGTAATTATGTAAATTTCACTAAATTATATTTGGAGCGGGTTGTGAGTTTATAGGGGAATTGGGTGGGAAGTGAATAAATTATAATGAATTAATTAATTACATTTAAAATAATTGAAAAATACTTTATCATTATAAAATAATTATTTGTAAATATATTTATTAATTAGTATTAATAGGTGATCAATTGAAATAATTATAGTTAAATAGTAATTATAATATATTAATTATTATATTGTATATAAAATGTATTTATTTTTAATTAATTAATAATAGATATTCATTTATACATTTATTAATTATTTATGAAGTATTTACTTCCCCTAATGTTGTATTCTCTGGAGTGGGAATAGTAATTTTAACCCCTACGCTATCCAACGTTTTCCCTACTGTTGCACCCACTGGAGTGGGAATAGTAATTTTAACCCCTACGCTATCCAACACTTTCCCTACTGTTGCACCCACTGGAGTGGGAATAGTAATTTTAACCCCTAGGCTATCCAACGCTTTCCCTACTGTAGCACTCTTTGGAGTGGGAATAGTAATTTTAACCCCTACGCTATCCAACGCTTTCCCTACTGTTGCATCCACTGGAGTGGGAATAGTAATTTTAACCCCTACGCTATCCAACGCTTTCCCTACTGTTGCACCCACTGGAGTGGGAATAGTAATTTTAACCCCTACGCTATCCAACGCTTTCCCTACGCTTGCACTCTTTGGAGTGGGAATAGTAATTTTAACCTCTACGCTATCCAACGCTTTCCCTACTGTTGCACCCATTGGAGTGGGAATAGTAATTTTTACCCCTACGCTATCCAACGCTTTCCCTACTGTTGCACTCTTTGGAGTGGGAATAGTAATTTTAGCCCCTATGCTATCCAACGCTTTCCCTACTGTTGCACCCACTGGAGTGGGAATAGTAATTTTAACCCCTACGCTATCCAACGCTTTCCCTACTGTTGCACCCACTGGAGTGGGAATAGTAATTTAAACCCCTACGCTATCCAACCCTTTCCCTACTGTTGCACTCACTGGAGTGGGAATAGTAATTTTAACCCCTACGCTATCCAACGCTTTCCCTACTGTTGCACCCACTGGAGTGGGAATAGTAATTTTAACCCCTACGCTATCCAATGCTTTCCCTACGCTTGCACTCTTTGGAGTGGGAATAGTATTTTTAACCCATCTGCTATCGTACGGTAATATAATAGTATCTTATTTAATTATAGTATGTTACTATATATATATATATGTTTTAACAAATATGATTGTAAAAATTTATATTTATTAATTTCATTTATTATTTAATAATTATAAGTTAATTTAAGTATTTTTAAGTATATTTCAGTAATTAAATTTTAATATTAATTTAATTTTACACTGTTTTTAATAAAGTCGATTTTTTTTTAAACAATATTTTTGTAAACGATATTTTGTACTCGATATTTTTGTACTTACCTGTTTGTAGATACAAACTCGATATTCTGTCTGTCGATATTTTGGCAACGATATTTTTGCAAGTCGATATTTTGTCCCTCGATATTATTTCAGTGATCCGCACTGGATATCCTCCCACACTGACTATACCCCAGTGTGGCTCTCTGTGGAAAAGTCAATACTGAATGGTCTCAGTCCCAGCGCCCTACTCACTGTCAAACTCCGTCCCAGCCTAGGACCGGACCCTATTTTCAAGAATACTAAAATGGCTCTTCTAAAAGTTAGTAATCACCTGCCAAAACAATTCCGACACTCATATTGGGAGTCAATATGGCACAATGCCGCCATTACATACAAAGGGAAAACTAAACTACCCCTCCTGGATAGACAGTGGTATCTTATTCCCCCACCAACTCATCGAAAACTCGTTTCCACTAACCTTTAAGGAAATTCAGGATAGGTTCCGACTACACAATGTTGAATTTTATAACTTCTTACACATTAAAGTAGCACTAGCGAAAGCTAACTTGAAGGCTGTCACCCCCTCCCTCCCAGGCTTAATCACCTCCCTTAACAAATTGGGGCACCAAGTCTCTAGACTGTATACATTTATGCGGCCACAATCGTCCTCCCTAAATGCACCTCTCCAACGCTACTGGGACTCACTCTCCTCCACACCTAACTCAGACACAATCTGGGCCAGTACTTGGGAGTCCACCACTCGCCACAAAATATGCCCTACTCTATCACAGACCAAGTTCTGGCTTCTACATAAGGCCTTCTGGACACCTAGGAGGTTGTTTCTCCATAAAATCAAGTCCGACGACACGTGTTGGAATTGTACAGGTGAAGGAGGAGACCTGGAACACCTAGTCTTCAGATGCCCCTGTGTTACCTCCTATTGGGACAGAATCTTTGATTTTATAAATAAAGTCCTCCATATCACCCTACCAAGAGAATTTTCAACGCTAGGTTTTGCCAAAGCCGTCATACTCAATGATGATGACAAAGCCCTACTGGACCTGTTGCTGACGGCTGCGGTTAAAATCATACTTAATAACTGGGAAATCACAAACAAAGCTTCTTTTCCCCACTGGTTGAACTGGGTCTCTCACTTAAGAGGTGCTGACAACATATCCTTAACTTCTACCCCATGGTGACCGCCACTCAGGAAACTTTGGTCCTCACTAGACGATCACTTTGACTCATACAAACCTCCTTGAAACTTGGTTACTTCGCACTCAGAGCGTTTCATACCGTAGGGTTCACTGTCTATGCCTCTGTACAGCTGTCATTCTAAGCTATGAACACTCATCGTCACAGTTTGATACTTCCAACTTTCCTATGTATTATATGTTTGATTTAAGCAAATGTATAACTCATGTTGCTTCTGCTCTTGTGTGGAGGTGCCAATTTCTCCCCAGGTCATGTTATACAATCCGTCGGGTTACCTTGGATGCAACTCTCCTCTATCTGCCTGCTGGACATTATGGGGGTCATTACGATGGAGGATTTTCCGCATCCTCCGTGCCGGCGGAAGCCACCGCCGGCCCGGAGGATGCGGAAAATCCTCTGCGGACCCACCAGGACCCACCGCCACATTAGGATGGCTGGTGGGTCATGGTTTAGGTCCGCAGCTTTTCCGCCGCGGCTGGCTTACAACCGCGGCGGAAAAGCACGAAAATGGTGACGGTGTCTCTCAGACACCGTCAGCCAGATTAGGATGTGCTTTTGAACATGCTTTTCCGCGGCGGCTTTTCCGCCGTGGAAAAGCATGTGTAACTGCACTGCGGGGGCCCGTTGCGGGCCCCCTAGGTGTAGTGGGGGGTGGGGAATGCACATTGGGGGTACCTATGGTACCCCCCTGCATTTGCGTGCACAATGCAGCAGGCACCGCGCGGTGCCTGCCGCTTTGTGCACGCAAATGCTGTGCATGCTTTTTTAACATTGCTGCGGGTGCAGCTTGAAGCTCCACCCGCCGCAATGTTAAAATAGAGGATGTGACCGCCACCCAGGCGGTCACATCCTAATCTGCACAGAGGGAACGCCGCAGCCCATGCGGACGTTCCCTCATGCTCTCGTAATGACCCCCTATATGTGGAACCTTGTTTGCTTTACTGGACTTGATTTGCTTTGCTTGTACCATATCTTATATTCCCTAATTTTATGATTTTTTAATGTACTTAATTTTATTGGAAATGTTTATTCTTGTACTGATTTATCTCTTTGTAGCTCCTAATAAAAAAACTTTGAACACAAAAAAAAAACTTAGTTTCGAGATCAGTAATTAATGAAGAACCATGGAGGTATAATAAAATGTTAAAGTACACATGCAGAAGGAAAAAATGTTGCTCGGTTCAATATATTAATCATAGAACAATGAAAATCAACTGCCATAAAAACTCTCGGTCATAGTATTCAATGCAAAAATGAGCAAAATCAGAAAAAAACAGTCCTAATCAAAGTAGCAAATAGACTGAGAAATAGACAGCATCCCAAGTAGAGACCCAGCAATATCCATCATCCAACCAAATGTAAAGGCTTATGTAGGATTTTCTATCATAGAAAGAAATGAGGATTTGCACAGTCATCATCAGATAGGCAAATTAATTGATTCATTTATAAATTACAGTACAGTATTATAAATGGTCATATAAACCCACTAAGAGAGCTATACGCAATAATATGAATATGTTAAACTCTTTCCAACTAGTTGTCTTTGGTAGTGGCAAAGTGCATGTCTTACAGTAAACAATGGAAAGACTCATAAATGTTCTATCTACAGTGTGCAAGCAGGAGGAGTCTTGGCGGTACCGAGGGCTTTCGATTATGTTATTTGAGAACATATTATTTGAAAACAAACGCTGCATATTTTGCTGTGTGTGGTGTCATAATGAAAAATTAAATGCACGATGATTAATAAGAGACAGCAGCAGCCTGACAGATGTAGACGAGGCCTAGTGTGGCCTAGTTCAGCAGAGACATTTTGATTGACCCCATGGTCTTGTGACTAAATCATGGAGGATGAACTCATCCTTTTAACATCCTGATGTTGATAAAATTATTATCATTGAGTTGCGTCACAACGTACGTTATATGTCGAGAGGTTCCTTTGATGTGACTGCACACTCTGAAAACCCTATTATTGTGTTATGCAAAAGTGACACTCAGCTAATGCAAAAGTTCATACTTGTGAATTTGAGAGAATGTTGGCTCAAAAGCGGTGCACTGGTGCACTAGTGCCCGGTGTCAGAACAAAAGTGCCCACCACTGGAGTCGACTTGATCTGACTTTGAGGGCCGCTGGTTTATGAATGCAAGAGCACCTGCAATTTCACTTTTAGTTTGTGATAGAAAGCAGGAATGGTGACAGGGATGCACGCGCAGGTAGAAACATGATCCCTTGTCTAGCAACCTGTAAAACATTGTTTTGGGGTTAGGCTACTGTTATATTGTACTAGAATGTAATATGTGAGGCTGGGTTATGTCATCTATGATGTATTGGGGTTCTATCTCTGAGCTGACATTCATTGTTGACTTTCCTACTAATTTCCAGCACTTTAAATATCCAGTTTGTTAAAGCAAATAAAAATAGGTGTGTTATTTCAATTCTACACTTTCACCACTAGGCGGCAGTGTACTCCACACAAACCTTGTATTGATTACTTCACGATGTTTGTTCACCAATCAGAACGTTCGTTGTTGCCCTCCTTTACACAACCAATGAACTGTTGCTTTGCTTAAGGATTACTTAGAGGTTGATTCCAGAAACACAGGAGCTCCCGGTTAGTGAGCTGTTTGAGCCAGCTACTAAAATAGAGGGCTAAGCACTGCTCTGAAGGAAAGGGTGCTTGTCCTTAAAAAGCAAATGGAAATCAGGGGCCCTCATTTAAACGATGTTACACTATATCTCAAACCCGCAACTGAGGCCATCAAATACATTAACACTCTGGGATGTTCATTGTTGGTGATTGTGTGTGATGCAGGATTCTGTACTCTTCGCTGCATGACCCTATAATGGGAGACTCCGCTCGCCTAATATATCTGACTATACTTTATTGACAGGTTAGTCCTCTATGAGCACTCTGCACATAGGCCGGTTTAATCTGTGGTTTGCCACGGACGAACCGAGGCATCTTGCCTGTGGTACTGCCATCGAGTGAAATTAACTCTGACTACCCACAAACATGCGGTGTCCGTGCTTCCGACGTGATGTCGGGGTGCCCCGGAAGACTGCCAGACATCGATGCGCAGACTCCCCATGTAAAAACCCAGTGAAGGCGCCCAGTGCCTGTCCATAACAAGCACGGCTGGTCTGCCGGCAGAAGGAGGAGGCGCGCGCGCCCCTCGCACAGCAGACATTTGCCGCGCAGGGGGAGGGGGCATGGGCGATTTTCTTTCGGGAGAGTGCGACCATATGGCGCCACCATATGGCACAGCGCGCTCCCAAATGGAAATCACCAGAATGTGCACATGTTGCATTGCAAGCAATCAAACGCGTGCACTTCTCTGCTGCAAAAGTTATGCCGATGGCATTAGGTCCCCTCCTATGCAACACATGCGCGTGGCGTAGGACGAGACCTAAAAACCCCTAAAACTAGGGAGAAGGGGAAAAGACTAAACTGTCCCTTACAAGCCATGTGCCCAAAATGACTAAAATGGCACTCAGGCCTCAGGGGCACATAAAACGTCGCTATATTGTTTAAAGCCCTGCGCATGTGCCCACCATCCAGTCACTCTGCCCCAGGACCCTACTACTGTGGTTCCCAAACTGTGCGCCGCGGCGCCCCGGTGCGCCGTAATGAGGTGCCAGGGGCGCCGCGCACACTAGGGTGACCAACAGTCCGTAAATTCCATGGGCATTTTATCTGTAATTTTGGCCATCACAGGGAGCAGCGCTGCTCCCCTGTGAGAGGCCTCACCCCCGCTGATGGAGCTGCCTGGCACTCCTCCAGGAGCACAAGAGCAGCCCCTCCCGCCCATTGTCATTCAGTATGCCGCTGATTGCCACTTACTGAATGACAATCAGGGGCGTAACACAGGCCCACGCAGCACCCGCGTTGCGGGGGGGGGGGGCCCTCACGCTCCAGGGGCCCCATTAGCAGAGCCAGAAAGTACTACAGATTCAACAGGACGGTATATTTGGTATTGTGTTGCGATTAACTGGTAAAGTACGTCGTTTGTTGCACCAGCACCTCGCCCTTGCCTCGTCAGATTGCCGGGCCGCGGGGGAAGCAGAGTCGCAGACTAGTCTTCCCCCGGGGTCATTCGTGCAGGGATAGGCCAGGTAGGGGAAGGGGAGGAGTTAGGGGGTGGGTATTTAGGCGCAGGGGAGGAAGGAAACTTCCTCTTCCTGCCCCTGGCACCATCGGGAGGGAGCTAAAAAGAAGGTTAGTTTAGGGCTGTGTTTTTCACTAGTTTAGCGTAGTTTGCAGGTTTCTGGGTCAGGCCGATCGGCGTCGGGGGCTGTTTCATGGCAGCCGATACAGCTTTATTCTGCCAGTAGCGTGGCATTTAGCAAGATGTCGGGGGTGTGGTCTGAAGAGGTCCGGGAGGCCTTGTTACTGCTAGTGAAGGCCGGGCGGGAGGACCTGCTGCAGCCGGGGGGTCATAGGTCAGGCGTGGGTGGGGGCCACCAGGGGCAAACGCGCTGCCTCGGCCGGGGTTAAGGCTGCAGTGGTGGGCTGCCAGGAAGACTAGCCTGATGCTGCAGGCCATGATGGCGTTCGGAGGGGGGTGGAGCGCCCAAGGAACCGGCGAGGGGCGGGTAACGCAGGAGCCTGCCCCCGCGGGCCTACCCTCCGATCGAGTTCTTGCCTGGGGCCTCGGGGCGGCCGTGAGGGCCGCGCCCCCATGCTTCCGCCCCAAGGGCCTCTGCAGGTGCCGGCCGGCGCTGTGCAGGGGGAGGGGCAGGCAGACGGCATTTCTGGGCCTGCCCTAGAGCTAGAGGGAGCCCCGGGTGGGGATGGGGCCCCAGGGCTTGCCGGGCAGTCGGCTCTCACTGCTCCTGGGGATGGCTTGTCTGGGGACATCACGAGGGACGCAGGAGGGCTGGAGGAGGAGGCCCCCATCGACCTGTCTACCAGCTCTAGGGCTGGCACCCCTGCCCCAGCAAGGCAGGCGGCGGCGGGGGACCTGGGGGGCCGGGGTGGACTGCCCGCCCTGGTTCCCATGGGGGGGCCTGGTTGGGTTCCTAGTTTCCCGCAGATGGGTTTCTTCCCCCCGGGGGCTGAATTTTTTGGCTACTGCCCGTCCCCTCCCCCACCCCAGATCTGGGGCGCCACTTCCTGGGAAGACAGGGCCCGGGGTGAGAGGATCCTGCAGCAGATTCAGGAGGTCAGGTGGGCCGAGGAGACCAGTGCCAGGGTGGGTGCGGGTTGGGGCCATGAGGTGGAGGGCCCTCCCACCTGACCTCTGAGCAGGAAAGGGAAGCGGAGAGGGAGGAAGAGTAAGGAGGGTCAGGGCGAGGAAGGCAGTGCAGGACTACCCCCCCAGGGCGAGTATGGCAGGAGTAGGGACGGCCAGGACGGCTTTGAGGCCCGATGGTGCTAGGGCCCACTCTGGTTGGAGCGACCTGAGGGGTCGGAGGGGATCCAAGCCGGCGGCTGTCGGCAGAGCCCGGGGGTGCCTGGCGGGGCGCAAGACGGCTCCAAGACGCAGGACGGAAGCAGTAGGGCAGTCCGCAGCGGCTGTCCCTCCACCGAGAGCTCGGGCTCCTGGAGCGCGTGTGGATGCTGGAGTGCGTGGGCGGGGAGGTGTGCAGAAAGGTGTAAAGCGAGCAGTGAAGGAGGTGGACAATTTGTGTGTGGATCTGGAACCGGTGCTTGAGTTGGAATATGGTGCGGAGAGTGATGAGCTGGAGGACGGGGAGGTGCGGGATGACTTGGAAGGCTTAGGGGGCGCTGCGGACAACAGCGATCTTGGTGTCTTGCAGGACAAGGCGGCGACGAAGACCAGGGCCGGGACGGCAGCAGTCCAGGTGACGGAGTCCAGAGGACGGCCCCGGGAGCAGAGCACGGCACTCACAGGTGAGGGAGCCTGGTGGGCGGCCTGGAAGACGTTCCCCGGGGGGGGGAGGGGCGGAAGAGGACTTGCAGGTCGGGTGGGAGTGGGTGATGGTTCGGTGCGGGAGGCCGAGAAGCCATCGGGCGGTCCACTCGAGGATGGTAAGAAGGTGGATGGTAAGTCGGTGACGATGGGGGTGCAGACGGACAAGGGGGATGGTAAAGAGGAGAAGGGAGTGAAGGTTCCTAAGAAGCTACCATATATGGGGCTGGCGATGCCTTTGGGGTCACATCTTTCGGAGAAGCTCAAGGATCGGATCTGGAAACATGAGTTTGTGGATGTCTTTAAGTTGCTACACAGGGAGGTGCAGGCTAAGGAGGGGTCAAAGGAGGAAAA
Source organism: Lissotriton vulgaris (assembly GCF_964263255.1). NCBI lineage: Eukaryota > Metazoa > Chordata > Amphibia > Caudata > Salamandridae > Lissotriton > Lissotriton vulgaris. The sequence continues at coordinate 97,392,808 of NC_141695.1, forward strand.
GTGGGAGCTGACGAGGCGCCCTAGGGTGCCGGTGACAATGGAGAACTGGACGTCGGCGTTCTTGATCTATGGCAGTGTTTATTGCCAGAAGTATTTGGATAGGGCGATCGCGCTTTTCAAATACATGGATATCATCCGCAAGGCACAGATGCAGTTCGGGGATTTTGCCTGGCTAAGCTATGATGAGGAGTTTCGAGCTAGGGTTAGCGCGAATCCCGAGAAGAGTTGGGGGGAGGTGGATCAGGAACTCTGGGTTCAGTGGATGGCGTCTTCACACTCCACTGCGTCCACACACACGGCCAGTGGTCTACCGGTGGTGTATCGGTCTTTTCCACCGCGTCCCGCCCAAGGCGGGGCGGGGGGTGGAACAGTGCCCAGCACCATTGTCACAGGGCAGTAGTCCAAGCCGGGGGGTTATTCCACGGGGGCCTGTTGGAGCTACAATAAGGGGTATTGTTCCGGGTATCCCTGTAAATTCAAACACGAGTGCTCGAAGTGCGGCAGGAAGCATGCCCTTACGCAGTGCCTCACGCTCACCACACCCTCGGAGCAATGGAGGAACGCCAGAGGGTGGGGCCACCCTGGACCGAAGGGTGCCTACACCGGTTAGGGTGGAGGCGATGGCCCCGTAGCTCTCGTGCTACCCGGATCAGGAGGCTGCGGCGCGGCTTTTCTGGGGTTTCACTGAGGGCTTTAGGGTGGGCTACCAGGGTCCTAGGGAGCGCCGTTGGGCCGAGAATTTGAGATCTGCCAAAGAATTGCCGGGTGTAGTGTCTGCTAAGTTGACGAAGGAGGTGGAGGAAGGAAGGGTGGCTGGCCCGTTTACTGACTGGCCGTTGCAGGACCTGATCATATCCCCATTGGGGGTGGTGCCGAAGAAGGAGGAGGGGGAGTTCAGGATGATTCACCATCTGTCATGGCCGGAGGGCCAGTCAGTGAACGATTTTATTGCAGTGGAAGATTCTAGATTGCTCTACGCGTCGGTGGACGATGCGATCCGCCTGGTGAGGGTGTGTGGGACGGGAGCGGAATTGGCGAAGTGTGACATCAAGTCTGCTTTCCGTTTACTGCCTATTCACCCGGTGGATTTTCCACTCTTGGGCATGCAGTTTGGGGGGGCCATCTACGTGGACAAGGTTTTGCCCATGGGGTGCGCCATCTCCTGCGCTCTGTTCGAGCTGTTCAGCACTTTTCTGCAGTGGGTCATGGTGCGTGTTAGTGGGTGTCGTGAAGTCACCCACTACTTGGATGATTTCCTCTTCCAGGGGAGGTCGGATACCGTGGATTGCGGCAGGGCCCTGTTGCGATTCCAGGAGATGGCCTTTCAGTTTGGGGTGACTCTGGCCCCCGAGAAGACGGCAGGTCCCAGCTGTTGCCTCAACTTCCTGGGGATCGAACTGGACTCAGTGCAGTGGCTGGCGCGCCTTCCTGCGGCCAAAGTGACAGAGATCCTGGCATGTCTGGAGTGGGCTGTGGGGGAACGGCGGATTCCTTTGCGGGCAGTGCAGAAACTTCTGGGTTTCCTTAACTTTGCGTGTAGAGTAGTGCGGGCAGGGCGGACGTTCTGCAGATGGCTCGGCATGGCCATGTCGGGGGCAGTGCTTCCACATCACAGGGTCAGGATTTCCATGGGAGTGAGGACGGACTTGAGGACGTGGATTACTTTCTTGCAGGACTTCAACGGTGTGTCTTTGGAATTTGACGAGGAGAGGGCGGTCTGGCAATGCCAAATTTACTCTGACGCGGCTGGGTCAGCAGGGTTTGGTGTCTTCTGGGATGGCAGGTGGTGTGCGGAGAGCTGGCCGGCCTCCTGGATCAAACAGGGCAGGAGCATTGCCTTCTTGGAGTTCTTCCCTTTGCTGGTGGCGCTGGTGGTGTGGGGGGAGGAATTTCGAAACAGATCTGTGCTTTTCCACGTAGACAATATGACGGTGGTGGAGCTGGTGAATCATCAGAGGACGAGGGACCTGAGAGTGTTGCAGCTGTTGCGGAGGTTCATGTTGGCGTGTCTGCGGTTGAATGTGGTGTTTCGGGCTAAGCATGTCCCTGGGGGCGAATAATGACATTGCGGATGCTTTGTCTCGTTCGCAGTGGCAGCGGTTTCGACACCTGGCATCGGGAGCGGATACATGCAAGACCGAGCTGCCGGCCGGCATCTGGGCCTCAGGGGAGTGAGGATGATTAGACTGGTGGAGGGTTTGCTGGCTGTGACCATGAGGAGGACTTATCGTTTGGCATGGTCTGAATTTAGTGCTTTCATGGGCCGGACGGTGACTGGCGTTATGGGTGTGGAGTCGGATGTGGAACAAGGGCTGAGAGGTTATGTGTTGGATTGCATGGATCGGGGTTTGACTGCGGCTACGATATCTGGTAAATTGGCGGGGATATCTTTCTACTGTGTTTTGTTCCTGGGCTTTGACCCAACCAAGGATGTGATACTGAGCAGAATGTTGCGGGGCTGGGGCAGGGAGCGAGGGAGTGGGGGGGTAGGCTGAGGGAGGCGGTGACGTTTGCGTTGTTGGTCCGGCTGGTTGGGGTGTTGCCGGAATGTTGTTATGACCTGGTTGAGGTGGGTCTTTTTCGCTTGTGTATGGTGTGAATGTTTTTCAGGGCATTTCGGGTGTCTGAGCTTTTGGGTACAAGGAGAGGGGCTGGAAGGTTGTTTGAGGAGGTGCGAGTGGATGGGGGCGCTTGGGTAATTGGCTGCGGTGCTCCAAGACTGATCAGTTGGGCAGGGGCAAGTGGGTGCGGTTGAATGAGACAGGCGGGGCGGTTTGCCCAGTGTTGGAATGGCGAACTTTCCTGGGGACGGGGAGTGTGCGTTGTGGGGAGATTTTTTGGTCATGCATCTGGCGCAAGAGTGACGGCGGGCCAGTTGTTGGATGTTTTGCGCAAGGCTTTGAGGCGGTTGGGCATAGATGAGGCTGGTTTTGGGACCCACTCTTTCCGGATTGGGGCTGCGACAGCGGCGGCCAGGTTGGGTTGGTCCTGGGATAGGATTAGGAGACTTGGGCGATGGAAGTCGCGCTGTTGTGAGAGGTATGTGAGGAAGTAGGTTGGTCCCAGGCAGGATGTTGGTTGCTTCAGACTGTTTTTCTTGTTCTAACATATTTTTCTTCGTAGGTTGCTTGGGTGGACCGGGCGGTAAGACGGTGACTTGGATTGTTGGGCACTCCTTCGTGCATTGGGCTTCCAAATATGCGGAACAGCAGGTTTACGGCCGTAACCTGGGACTGAAAGGACACTTGCACGAGGTACAATGGTGGGGCAAAAGTGGCATGCGATGGGGGGCACTACTGCCCTGGCTCGCGAAGATGATCCCACAGAGGGGATGTCCTGATTTGTTGATCATTCATCTGAGGGAGAATGACCTGGTGCAACTGTCCGGATTGGCACTTTTACAACTCATGCAACGGGACCTGGAGGTTTTGAAAGCGAGGCTTGCAGGGACCTACATTGCCTGGACTGAGTTGGTCCCCAGGAAAGTGTGGAGAGGGGCTATGAAGCATGGGGCCATCGAGAAAGCACAAAGGAAGCTCAATAGGGCAATGAGACTCTACTGTGGTGACAAAGACATTAAGGTTATTGCACATGGCGGGATACGACTGGAGGAGCCTTTAGTTTTCAGGGACGACGGGGTGCACTTGTCCCAGCTGGATAATGTGTATTACATGATGGAGATGAGAGATGTGGTGAGCAAGTTGTGGAATGAGGCTATCTGGTGTCGCAGGGAGTGAATGCGGGAGTGTGTGTGCGGACTGGCGGACCTGGAAGGGGGTGGGGCAGTGAACCGCCCTACAGGGGGTTCCCTGGTTGGCAGGATTTGAAAGGACAGGGGGGTCAAGAGCAGGCACACCCATCCCTTGGGGGGGGAGTACGTAGGGCGGATAGAAGCGTGAATGGCAGGACGCAAGGAGTGGGCTGGATGACAAGTGATTGAGGGGCAAGAATAAAGCATGGTTGGAGCTTCTAGGGCTTGGTGATGGAGCGGAACGAGTGAAACGAATGAGAGGGGAGTGTGAGTGGGGGTTTGTTGTTATTACTATGTTGATGTTACTGTTATGTACAGATTACGCAGTTCTGGTCTAATAAAATGGCCTTTTACGCTGACACTGAGTGGTCTGTTTATTGCGCGATGGTGCACGGCACGCAGGGTGGGGGCTGGTTTGGTGACCATTGCCATGCACAAAGCGCAACTGAAAGTGCGCGTCTGGTGAAGCCAGGCACACATCGCAGGTGCTAGAGATGACCGACAGGGACCGCATGGCCGCAGGACATCATTTAATTATTTATAGCCTCCTCTGGCTATCCGAGCATTCTTGCTCTGTCTTCTGAAGCCCGCAGGGATGCATCGTGGGGCGGCCGGCAAGGAATAAAAGTAAAAGTTAATTTAGGCCCCTATCGGACCGTTCTGTGGAGTCAAGAGGCAGAGACCGTGATGATTGCTCCAGTGCGATTATGAGGCACCAACCTTACTGCACCGGCGGATTCTTTCAGCTCCTGCCTCCAGTAAAGATTTATATTTTCAAGTCTAGGCTTTTTCCTCGGGGACTGTTACCCTTTTCCGGTCTTTTAGCATGAGGAAGATTCCCTATGGTCACCTTCAGTTCAGAGCCATATCTAAATATGCATTTATTCCTGAGACTTTTACCTTGATTTTTTACGTGACTCAAGCTCTAGAAGTTAGCTATGGATTGTCAATGAAACCTGCTACAATCAATTAGGAGCCAATACGTTATTAATGACTACAAATAGTATTCACCTTCTTTGCAAGTATTTGCATTTTACAAGCATCTGTTACGGTCTTTCTTTCCTCCATAAATTTACATACAATAAAAATATCACAATACAGATCGGAATTTGTCTAGTGGAAGTTTTGGCTAATTAGTAAGTAGGGCAGAGAGTTAATATGCCTGCTGCAAACTGTATGCTAAATGCAGATCAGGGAGCGCATATGATGAAAATAGGTCAGCGCTATGTTCGAGATATCCTTTTTCTTATTTACAGTGAGTGTTTAAGTTAAAATCCAAGTGAGCTATTAACTGTCATAGAAGAGTGCATACAAAACGGAGAGTGCTATGACCCCCCCCAGTTTTTCATTATTAGAATGTTGCAAAAAGGGTTCATTTTGGTAAAAAAAAACAGTAAACCTCAGTGTAACGTTTTAAATTCTGAGTTTTTGTGCTTCTCTAGACCAAGCACTCAAACCATACTGTCTATCAGTATGGATGGCATGTGACTCTTACCCCTTGTAGTCCTCTATTTTATGTAACAATCCAAATACACTGATTTCACACTTTAATTGGTTGTCTCAGTGTAATGTGTGTGTGATGTAGAGGGCTCTGACACCCTACACTTGTATGAGCGGTGCAATAAAACTAATTAAATGCATTTCAGCAAGAGAGTGGTTATAGAGACTTGAGGGGCACTGTTAAAGCGTGTTAGCGAGGGAGTCCGTGGCAGAGGTGGTAATTGGGGGGCATCAACAAATAAACAAACAAACAAGCCGGCCCGGGGTATAATAATTTACATATAGCTGACAGCAAGTGGACTGCTCTGCTGCAATGGCCAAATTCATACAACTAAATTGAATTATTGTCACGATCATCATGATTAAAAATTGTGATATATTGCAGCCACACGACAGTGCGCAAGCCGTAACCATAATCAAAGTTGAGAGCATAATATAGGCCTCCAGTCTAGAAATAATGGGCGGCCGCGTAGTCACCAAAGAAACATACCTTACAGCATACATAGAGAGGCCTATGCATTGTGCCAATTTCTGATGTTTTACCTGATTCACCGAAGCGATAGGCTTACATGAGGTAGATCTACATCTTACCTTACTGTTCTGAAAAAGGCCTTTCTCAATGATTTTTGCTTTTTCGCACTCTGAAAAACCAGAACATGTACGGCTGGGATATGTTAAATTCCTCGTACAACCTTGAAAGTTGGGAATGTTATGTGCACTTTTTTACACTTCCGAGACCACTTCTGCCTAATGCCTGCCTTTGGTGCCTAGGTGGGCTCTGCGATTGCAATCACAATTGAAATGTCACACATCAGCAATCTTAAAAACTAGACAGCAATGCTGCAGGTACGTGTGCCCATTATTTCAAGCGCTTGTTGGCAAATGCAGCCGGCTTTCTGGCGGCCGTGCTTCTTTGTATCTTGGGGGTAATTTAAAACAGGTGGGTCCCTTCTGACAGTCATACAACCTGTTGGTTTTGCTGTGAGATTACTGCACAGCTTCTGCCTCAGCCTGAGGAGAATGCAGTATGGTGCCTGTCCGAACGTGAGTCAGTGTCACACTAGCAGCTAAGATGGATCCGTGTGTTGTAACTTTCCTGTTGGGACTGCCTCACATCCTTTTGGGTTGCATCCCACATGGACAGAGAGGCCCTGGAGCTCTCCTGATTGATTGCTGGCAGGGAGGGGGCCCAGTGTTAGCAAAGACTGGCAATCCAAGGGGCGCCTCTGCAGCAGGAAGCAATCTTGTATTTCATAAAAGCACATGGGAATGTGCAGATTAAATATCAGGAGGTGTTTTAAACATTTCTTTTACCCCCACATACTACACAGGAGTTTCCTTACCGGTCATGATGTGTACCACAAGCCTTTACATGTGCTTAAACCGTGTTCCCAGCGGCCCTGCGTTATGGAACACTCCTAATAGCTTTTGACAAAACACACTTTCAACCCGTAGGTTGACAAAAAACTTTGATTTCTGTTTCCTGGTATGAGGTTTAGGTATGTGTTTTTTAATGATGCTTGGCCCCGGATGTTAGTTTGTATCAAGCACTGCGCCGTTACAACGTTGGAGGTTTCAAATCAAAATATGCCAGCATTTTGGGCTCTGGGGCAAAGTGGTAGGTGGTGGGCTGGGCTGCCGGGGGGCCCCCTCCATGTGTTTTGCAGGGGGCCCCCCTCAAGTTTCGTTACGCCACTGATGACAAAGGGGCAGTCTGGGGGTGTGACACCATGTTGTTGCCTCCTCCTGACTCAGTGTACAGAAGGGCATTCTGTACGATAAAAAGTAAAATGCCCACACTGCAACATTAGAAAACACTTCATTCAAAGAAGCCTGTAAAACAAGTTAAAAAGAACGGGTTATTGTTCTCTCGATGTCCTGTCATTTTAGAACTGAAGTATTTTCAATATTTTATTCAACAAAGCCATGGTTGCTCCTTTTTTTTTAAAGAACTAGCAACCATTGACAAAGCCAATAGTCCTGGCTTTTTGAGGTGTAATGATACTTGCTGTATTATATATCTGGATGCAATGACAGAGACAACATAATACCAGTGAGGCGGAACACTATACTAAGCGCAGATTTTTAGCCTAGGTGTTTTAAGCTGCGCTCTTAATTACGTCAAAAACCCCCTTTGAAGAGACCCCCCAGTTTTTTTACGCAGCTTAAAGCCCTGGAAACAACACCATGTTACAGTAACCTCTCATCCTGGAACTGTACATCATGCATGACTCCTACGTTTTCAATCTGCCTATGTGCAGGGGCATAGTGAACTCTCCACCATCCCACCCCTTGCTGTAGTTCGTTCTTGATAGGCCTCTTCTGTCTGCAACTCTGCAAACAAAGGCGCAGCTCATAATGTGAAAAGGTGGGTGAGTAAATAAGTGAAGGAATGTCTGAATGGCTGGATGGATTACTGAAAGGATGAATGCATGAATGAAAGGGGGAATGGATAGATAATGAAAGAAAGGATGGATGGATGAGTGAATGAATGGAATTATGCATGAAAAAAGGTAAATAGATGTATGTATGGGTGGAAGGATAGATGGATGGGTAAAAGTGTGGATGGGTGTGTGAAAGGATGGATGGATGAGTGAAAGGGCAGCTGATGGGCGAGGGAATTGGTGGATGGGTGTGTGAAAGGATGGATGGGTGGATGAATGAAAGGGTAGATGATGGGCAAGTGAATGGGTGGATGGATGAATTGATAAGTGAAATGGTGAATGGATGGATGAGTGAAAGGGTGGATGTAAGGATTGATGAGTTAGTGAAAGGGGGTAGATGGACAAAAGGATGGACAGATGAGTGAAGTGAAAGGGTGGATGGATGAGAGAATGGATGGCTGGATAAGTGAACGGATGGTTGGATGAGTGAAAGAATGGATGAGTAATAGGATCAATGGATGGATTCATGAATGGATGAGCAAATGGGTGGGTAGATGGATGGATAAGTGAAAGGGGGATGTAGAGAGAAAGGGAGGATGAATGACTGAAAGGGTGAATGGGTGGAAGGATAATGACTGGGTGAATGGATGAGTAAGTGAATGGGTGGATGGATGAGTAAGTGAATGGATGACTGGGTGGAAGAATGGATGATTGTACAGATGGATGGGGTGAAAGGGTGGGTAGATGAATAATGGATGGATGAGTGAAAGGGTGGATGGAGGGATGGATGAGTGAAATGATGGACGGAAGGATATATGGTGGATAGGTGTGCAAATGGTTGAATATGTTTGGATATAGATGGGCACATAGATGGAAGGACAGACCTTTTTAGTGTAAAAATAAGGCTGGGGATACTGATTACGACAGACCAAACTTAATGTTCCATTTTCTCAGAGCGCGTCTCAGTACCAAAAGGTACTGAAAGCAGCAGCTGGCATAAATAAGGGTTTGGGACCAGGCATTCTGTTGGGGAAAAAACGATGGATTAGGATGCTGCCAAAGTGATTGATGAGATTAATAATTCAAGCATTCCAACCAATATAATACCTTCATTGCGTCCCAAATACTTTAAGGAAGATAACAGGAGGTACACACCACCCACCCACCCACCGGAAAAAAAATGGTGGGGAGCCACGGCCAACTGCCGATTAGGTAAGGGGAAACAAAAGGAAGGGGTCCCGTGACCGGAGGAAAGAAATTAACAATTTACACCATTCGTATTCAACATTTCAGAGAAACAGAAGAACTTTTTAAGAAGCAAAAAGGAATTTAATTCAAGATTGCATATATCCTATTTAATGGATATATTACTCATTTATACATTCTTTTGATATCACAGTTTATATACAATGTGCGTGCCCACATTCACAACAGGAAGGGGGTGACATGAGGGAAAGTGTAGGGGGTAGGATATATGTGATCTGATTCATTCGGTGACAAGTCTTATTCAATCTTCTAAGACAATGTACATGTGGTCCCTGATAAGAGAGCCACCGTGTTGCGGCTCCTATAGAGTCCAAGTTTATGAATGATAAAGAACGGCCTAACTCCGTTGTAGCCGTAAATGTCTGAATGAGGATCGGAGTTGGTCGTGAGTAGTGTAGTCGTCTACGTTTCGACCCAATATACGTAGGATTCTTTTCCTTACGGAAGGGTCTTCATCAGGACAAACAGAGTTGTGGGTGGGCAATCTCCTGTCGGAGCAATTAGAAAAGCGAATTAGAAACACACCAATCCTGTATTCTATTTCATAGGATGGTGGTACATGATAACTAATATTTAAGGGACAGCCGTGTTATCTATCTCTGTCTAAATCCCATAAGTAAGATTGAAAATTAGACTAACGCTCACCTTTCGCAAAGGGGCGATAGGAGTGAACTTGAAGATTAGATTGTTCTTGGTCCACGCGGTTGGTGGATAACTCTAAAATTTAAAAGAAAGACTGATGTTTTAAAACATGTCAGATAGATTAGTCGCTAGTACTAAGTCATTTTGCGATTCCCAAATAGCGATTTTTTGCGAATCGCTATTTGAGAATTGCAAAATGCTATGGGCCATATGTATCAAGGTACCAATTTGCGATTCTGTAATATCGATTTTTAAGAAATCGCTATTTCAGAATCGCAAATTGGTATGTATCAAGAAATTCACACTTTTTTAGCGATTTCTTGATATTCCTTAATTGCGAATTCGCTATTAAGGAATACTTTCCCATTAATTTCTATGGGCCAGGCCCATAGGAAGGAATGGAAATGTATTCTCAATTTGCGATTCACAGTTTGCTAATCGCAAATTGAGAATAATTTCAAGGGAGCAATGGTGGCCAAAGGACACCCTGTTGCACCCCTGAAATAAGCATGGGTGCACATGTGGTGCACATACATGCCCTAATGGCATGTATGTGCGTCACATGGCACTTTGAAAAATGCAAAAATTTGCATTTTTCAAGAATATCGCAAATTACTACCAACTTGAAGTTAGTGGTAATTTGCGATTGCTTAGGGACAATTTGAATTTGTTTTTAGCTTCATACATTGTATTTAAGGAATCGCAAAATTTGTGATTCCTTAAATGCAATTGCAAAATAAGGAATCGCAAATTTTGCGATTCCTTGTTTTGCACCGGATTTTCATTCATACATCCCATTTTGCGAATGCGATTATGCATGATACATATGGCCCCAAGTATGTAGGATTTGCAATAAATTTTGGAATCCTACATATTTCTTAATTGCGAATCGCAAATTGCGATTGGCAATTAAGGAATCCCTCCCCATTCATTCCTATGGGCCCTGAGGCCCATAGGAATGACTGGGAAGACATTCTCAATTTGCGATTAGCAATTAGCGAATCGCAAATTGAGAATACAATTTCAAGGGTGCAGAGGTGTCAAAAGAACACCCTGTTGTACCCCTGAAATAGGCATGGGTGCACATGTGGCGCACATACATGCCCTAAGGGCATGTATGTGCTTCACATTGCACTTTGAAAAATGCAAAAAAGTGCAGTTTTCAAAGAAATCGCAAATTACCACCAACTTGAAGTTGGTGGTAATTTGCGATTCCTCAAGGCACAATTGCACTTTTTTGGTGCTTCTTACATTGCATTTAAGGAATCGCAAATTTTGCGATTCCTTAAATGCAATAGCAAAATAAGGAATTGCAAATTCTGCCTACATATGGCCAAAGTCTTTTAATGATAGCACATGTAATAAAAGTAGAAATGGCATGGCAAGTAATGTCTGTCTCAAGCTTAAATAAAAAGTTAAAAGCTCCCTAGTGTAGTAAAAATCTCTTTGGTAAAATCAGAGGGTGTAAAAAGCACTTTCTATTATCACCATTAAACTTACAAAAAAGAATAAAATGGATTGTGGATTGGCGTAGCTTTCCCATCACATGTGCACTTTGGTAAATATTATGGTCCACACGTCTATTTTTGGGAATGTGGCAAGGCGATGCAAGATACCCTCCCGCAATCTAGTAAGACAGAATCTCTTATGTAGATCAGTTACTTTTACTAGCAATCCTTGCAGGCCTTGATGTAAAGTCCTTTTGAGATACCTGAATACAGTGGGTTTTTCCATCTCTTCATTTTCTTTCTCTACATCTCATTTGTTGGCAAAGTTCAATTTAACCCCTTCGCTGCTTGGCCTTTTCACCCTCTGTACTAAGCCTTTTTTTTTGCTATTTGGGGTAGTTCGCGCTTAGGCCTCTGTAACTAATTGACCACATAAGGTATCCGTGCCAAATTTTCGTCCTATTCTTTCAACATCATGGGGAATCTGAAGGTACCCAGGGTTTGTGGATTACCCTGGAAGGACCCAAAAATTCGCCAAAATACAGCAACATTTTTTTTTTTTTGAAAAATGGGAAAAAATGGGAAACAAGCATTTACAATGCAATGGTTTCGCCTTTGGAAAAGTTAGAGTTATTGGCATTGTAAATGACAAAATTTGTATTTATGTGTTGGTTTTGAACACAGATAAATACATAGCATTGTCATTTACATTGCCATTAGCTTAATCTCTGCAGTCACTCTGCACTCTCTAGCACTCCCTACTCACTCTGCACTCTCTAGAACTCCCTAGCACTCCCTACTCACTCTGCACTCTCTAGCACTCTCTAGCACTCCCTAGCACTCCCTACTCACTCTGCACTCCCTAGCACTCCCTACCCACTCTGCACTCCCTAGCACTCCCTACCTACTCTGCACTCTCTAGCACTCTCTACTCACTCTGCACTCTGCATTCCCTATGCACTCCCTCTGCACTCCCTATGCACTCCCTATGCACTCTGCACTCCCTATGCACTCTGCACTCCCTATGCACTCTGCACTCCCTATGCACTCTGCACTCCCTATGCACTCCCTATGCACTCTGCACTCCCTATGCACTCTGCACTCCCTATGCACTCTGCACTCCCTATGCACTCTGCACTCCCTATGCACTCTGCACTCCCTATGCACTCTGCACTCCCTATGCACTCCCTCTGCACACCCTCTGCACTCCCTATGCACTCTGCACACCCTCTGCACTCTGCACTCCCTATGCACTCTGCACTCCCTATGCACTCCCTATGCACTCTCCATGCACTCCCTATGCACTCCCTACTATTAAAGGTTATTTCTTCCAATGCAGTTTGGGTGCAGTGTGCGCTGCACTCTATACAAAGGTGGCGTCTAATCCTGCAGTTTTTGGATGTGTTGTGTGGCCAGTGGGCCTGTTTTACTGTTTTTTAACCTGTTATTGTGGGTCTACACCTCATAATCTCTATTTAAAAATGGATAAGGCGTCGCAGGCCGCGTTTAATGGACACATCACCCCCTGAATGACCGCTTTGTGCGAGGCGGCCTTTGAGAGCCCCCACCTCCCCCCCCCCCGAACCCCTCGGCCGCCCCCGTGGAGAGCCCCGAGCCTCTGTGCCAAGGACGGGCCCAATCACTTTCAGCCTGAATGGCACATAATGGGGGCCTGGGTGGGGGAGGGGCAACAACACTCGGGGAATGCTGAGATGATGACTATTGGCACACATTTGTTTACACTTTTGGTTTATTCCCCCCCTCCCCCAAAAACCAGGCTTTGCATTTCCAATGAGGCCTTTGCTGTGGCTGAGCAGTAACAGATCTGCGCGAGGCTACTACAATGGCCGAGCCGGGCACATGACAACACACTGGGGCCGGGCACATAACACACCGGGGCCGGGCACATAACACACCGGGGCCGGGCACATAACATACGGGCCTGCGCCAGCTAGCACACACCCTTGGAGAAGAATAGCATTTTAATTCTGTCTAATGGGAATATCTTGCAAGAGTGACGCCACACAATTTTCTTTTTTCCCCAACGTTTCCGCCTGTATCGCAAACACCGTCCTTACTCTCTCCCTGTGATGGATTTGCAATTCATATTGCGCCATTGGTTGCCGAGTGGGTCTACACCTCATAATCTCTATTTATAAATGGATAAGGCGTCGCAGGCCGCGTTTAATGGATCAAAGGATAACATTCCATATGAGAATCCAGTGTCTCATGACATCAGCGCAGCTATGTCATGAGGCACAGACACACAGAGCCAGGATGCCACACATCTCCCTTCTAACAATAACAAGAAAATCATAAGGGAAAAGTAAACAAAACTGAAACATAAATCAAGAGAAAACTAAACAATACTAAAGCATAGATCACACAGTGACATAGTCTTTCAAATACTTAGGAGAATGAGGAACCCTTGCAGACTTGCGAAGAAGTGAAGAAGACTCAACTCCAGGAGTTTGAGAATGACGACTGCAAGAAGCCTCCACAAGATCATTGCTAACCACCACCACCCTGTTCAAATTCCAAACACGATGATCAGCAGTTTTGATGGCGTTCTTAAAAACTTTGATAACACGAATAGGCTTCTTAAAGGTAGCAGAAAGAGCCTTATTGTTTTTGCAGGGATTCTTAATGGTACCCAATCTCCCACTTTAACAGGTGTGACCTTAACAGAATGTCTTGCATCAAACATCCTTTTTCTAGACTCAATTCTAGAAAGTTCACGCGACATCCACTCAACACAGTCATCACGAGGAGGTGGTTGCAAATCATTGACCCATGCACGTACCACAAGGGTATTAGGAGTTTGTGATCTAAAAAGTTCAAAGGGGGTCTTCCCAGTAACAGCATGGGGAGATAACCTGTAAACCTTAACCTTCTTAAAGACATCTGTCCGCCAATCCGTGCCAGCAGACTTAGCCATTCTGATAGTTTCTTTAAGAACACGGTTAAATCTCTCAACCATACCGTTGGTTTCTGGGTGGTAAAGGGAAGACTTTTTGTGTTTAATACCTTGCTCTAACAGAAAATTTTCCATCTCCTTAGAGACTAATTGGGGACCATTATCTGTGAGGATGGTGTTAGGGATGCCCTCTCTAGCAAAAAGTTTGGTCAAAAACTCCACGACGTGCTTAGTCTCGATACCACGAGTTATGGCAATTTCTGGCCACCTAGAAAAGAAATCAACAAGAACAAGAACATACCACTCACAACCAGCTGATGTAATAGGCCCCAAAATATCCAAACCCACCTCTTTCCAGGGCGCATCTGGTCTATCTCTTATCACCATGGGTTGGACTTTAGGTTTTGCTACCTTCTCACTAAGAGCACAGTCAATGCAATCTCTAACTTTGCGTTCCACTTCCAAATCCATATTTGGCCACCAATATGACCTCCTTAAAATCTCCTTAGTTTTAGATACTCCTAAATGGCCAATATGCGCTAAAGACATGAGCTCATCCCGAAGAGCTAGGGGTGGAACTAATCTAGTTCCTCTAAAAAGTAAGCCATCCTGTTCAGAAAGCTGATCTTTGCCAAAATTTCTCAAGGCCTTCATCACATTTGGGTTTATTCTTCCATCCTGTCAATAAGAGTTTAAGTACTTCTACAAGAGTCGAATCCTCCTGAACCATCTTCAACCACCTCTCTTTATCAATGACAGCCTCTTCTATAACACAAACCATCTCATCGTCCTCATCACAATCTCCCTCATCCTCAAACTCAGAACTGGGAACAAGGCGAGACAGGGCATCCGCTACTTTATTTTCTACTCCAGGTAGGTACTTTACATCAAAATCATAATCTTGCAAACCAACAACCCATTTAGTGATCCTACCAGATACCGCATCTATACCTTTTTTTTCAAAAATTTCACAAAGTGGTTTGTGATCCGTCCTGACCTCAAAATTGGTTCCCCACAATAGGTTTTTAAGCTTCTTGACTGACCAGTAGACAGCGAGAGCTTCACGCTCAATCACTGAGTATCGAGTTTCAGCTCCCTTTAAACACCTTGACAAGAAAAGAATGACCCTCTCAATGCCCTCAAACTTCTGTACAAGTACCGCACCTAAACCTTTCAAGCTTGCATCAGTAATCAAAATAGATTTTTCAGAAGGATCAAAACTGCTTAATTTCGGAGCAGAAGCTAGCCTCTCCTTGACGACCTCAAATTCGTGCTGACATTTCTCTCCCCAAATGAAATCTACACCCTTCTTCAACAAATATCTCATATTGGCACACAAAGAGGCAAAGTCTTTCACAAACTTGCTATAATATTCAGCAAGTCCCAAAAAACTCATTAACTCTTCCTTGTTCTGTGGGGGAGACATCTTAGAAATGGTAGAGATCAAATTTTCCTTAGGCAAAATTCCTCCTTCCGTAATAGTGTGACCTAGATAATCAATGGAAGTTTTTCTAAACTTACATTTCTCAATCTTGACAGTCAAACCTGCATCACACAACCATCCTAGAACAGCAAACAGCCTAAAATCATGTTGAGAATTATCTATGCCAAGCACAAGAATATCGTCTTGGTAGACTCTGACACCGTGTAAACCTTTCAAGACTTTCTCTAATGCCCTCTGAAAAACCGATGCGGCTGACACTAAACCAAATGGTAGTCTAACGAACCTAAAAGTGCCATAAGGTGTTACAAAAGAGGTTAAATCTTTCGAATCCTCTTCCAACCTAATCTGATGGTACGCGGACCTTAGATCAATGGTGCTGAAAATTTTAGCACCTTTAAGTAGCATAAGCATGTCCGCAATCTTGGGTAGAGGATAATGATCAGTAACCACACACTTGTTGAGTTCTCTTAAATCAACACAGAGACGGAGAGAGTTGTCCGATTTCTTGGCTGCGACAATCGGGGCAACCCACTCCGTTCCCTCTACTGTTTCTATAATGCCTCCCTTGACTAGCTTATCAAGTTCATCTTTAACTTGTTCTCTGACTGCTACAGGAACATTTCGTACTTTGCAGCAGACAGGTATAGCATCCTTCTTCAAGATGATACGATGACAATAGTCATTAAGACATCCCAAATTCTCCGAAAAAACTTTAGGAAATTTGGTTTTAAGTTCACTAGTGAAATCATGAGAGACTAATGAAACAATTTGAGGAGTGTAGGGAAAAGGCTCTTTTAAAAGAATAGGGGGTGAGGAATGATTAATTATAAGAATAGGTTGGCCAAAGCAAAAATTTATGTTTCTCAAAAAGGAGATAGCATAATAAGCTGGTTCGCTCTCAAAGATTTGGGTGTTATGCTTGATCCGAACTCCTCACCCCCTATTCTTTTCGATTCCTGCACATAAACAATCATAAATGGCGTCTTGTAACTCCTGTGTGCTGCTTGTGAAGGACATATAGAAGTTGCAACTTGTCATTTTTAAAATGATTGTTTATTTGCAGAAGGGACACCGTCCTGCACATAAACAATCATACATGGTGTTTTGCTTTTTTCTTTCTTTGCTGCTCAAAGCAGCACACAAAGAGACTGAGGAGAAATAAAAGCATTTCTCTCCATTTTGCCTGTTTAAGACCAGGTTTTCGCTGGTCTTAATTTTGGCACTGCCCTACATTTACGCCACCATTGTAAATATGTGGCAGCGTCAAAATCAAATCGGTTTTGTGGCGGAACTCCCACTACAACACCTAATGCCCACTCCTTTTACACTAAGTATAGCGTGACAGGATGCTTTCTTTACAAGGCAGTGTTAAGCCATGACGCCTTGTAAATAAGGCAAAGCCCCTATCACCACAGGTAGGACTAAAAAAGTGACATTCCTGTAGGGATAGGGGCTTGTATATATATCCCTAAATGTGGTGCGTAAGAGACAAGCTATTGGGGCCAGCTGCACCCAAGAGTAAGGTGCTTTTTTCCGGATTCAGGCAATTGTAATATTATTGGATATTAAGGGGTTAGTAAAGTTCAGGGACTGGTAGCATTAAAGAATGGCAAGGGTTTTTTAGGGTTCAGAGAAGGGTACTGTTAATGAGTGATAACGTTTTTTCAGGGGTCAAGGAAGAATAGCTCTGGGTTTTTAGGGTTTAGGGATGGGTAGTGTAAAAGGGTAGTAAGGGTTTTAGTAGTAACAGAAGGGCAGCAATAATGAGAAGCAAGGGGGGGGTAGGTTTAGAGAAGAATAGTGTTAAGAGATAAAAAGGGTTTTTAGTGTTCAGGGAAGCTTAGCATTACGGTGTAGTTCAGGTTTTTAAGATTCAGGAATAGGTAGTGTAAAAGGACAGTTACTAATTTGTAGACCGAGGAATTGGGGCATGGAAAGACATACATTAAAATAAAGATATAGAAAATAGAGATACACATAGAAAGGAAAAGGAGACAAATGCATTCAGGGAGAGTGGCATATACAAGTAGAGACATACAGAGACATGTAGAAATAGAGAGATATTGTGAAATAAAGAGAAAGGAAAAGTTAAGTAAAAAGACACAAAAAATAGGGACAGACACATACATACACATTTTTAGACTAAACAGAGATAGAAGAAATATGAAGGCAAACAGAGAAATAAAATGACGTACAAACATACATATATTCAGATCGATGTATAGCGAGATGGACTCAAAAAACAGAGAGGAGGAAATTGTTCACAAGTAAGGAGAACTGGACAGACAGAGCTAGGCGGGAAAACCTGGCGACAGCATGTTGCATCACTTCCGACCAGGTGATGCATTCCAAAGATAATATCACAGCTTTCGCAGCGCAAAGCTGCATTTTACATCTCGAGCCAACGTGTATAGTTGAGGAGGGTGAAGTGAAATGTCAGTCAGGCTGCCTTTTCATCTCATTCATCTATCTGCCACACTAATATGAATACTTCTAATAAGTCTAATAAGTTTCCATCTCGGTGACCCCCCTGCTCTGTAATTAATGATCCTGGGCCCGGGTGGGCAGAGCTTTGCATCCCAGATGTGAGTCACCGCTGGCTTTTCTGTGCTGCTCTCTTCCACGCGCTGAAATCCGTAACTTAATGAGGACCAAAATAGCAGAGATGCCTGGTGTGGAACGAGAGGTCAGCTCTCATCACAGGAGGGACCTAGAGATCGGGGAAAATGTGAGGACGGCAGAAACAAACAAGTCAGGTCCCGGGCCGTGCTGTGATTGGCTGACGTCACGGGGGTGTCCCGGGCGGCAGCCAATCACAGCGCGGGCCGGGAAATGACGTCTCTGGGGTGTCCCGGGCCGACAGCCAATCACAGCGCGGCCCGGGACACACGACATCAAGGGGCGGGATTTAAAAAAATAGTCAGAAACGCCCACGATTCGCGTTCTGACCGGGAGAAAGGGATTGACGCTGATGTCTTCCAATGGCTAGCCTCCATTTATGGAGCTAGCCAATGGAAGAAGGGGAGTGTTCAATTCCCCCTAGTGTAAACAAAAGCTTTCGCCCTGGGCGTAGCACCTGCGGTGCTACGGCCAAGGTCGAAACCTAAAAAGGGCTACAGTTGAAAGCATCTGTTTTCTTCCCTGCAAATGGTATCAACAAAGGGGTTCTCGTGCTGAAATCACCATCTTCACCAAATCATCATCTTTCAGGGACAAGCAGACTTTTGTCAGAAAACCAACATTTTTACACAGTTTTGGCACTTTTCTGGGACATAGCCTATTTTTACTATTTTATGTGCTTTCAACCTCATTTTAGTTAATGGTAGAAATGGGTATGAAAATAATAATGGATCCTGGAATGCTATACATTTTTTATTTTTTAAAACAATTTTATTAAGATTATCTATACATTTCCATGATAACTCACTTAGCATGACGTGCAAACATACCATACTAGTAAACATGTAATTTCCCCCCACTTCTCACAGTACCCCATTTCCAGTACAATATATTTGGCATGACATGCACACAGGTCATAGTAGGTAAACAGACACCTGTACCCATGGTTCTTATAGTTCCACTTGCAAGTATTCACCTCATGTACCCTCTCCACATATGCCCGATTATCATCTAGCAGTTGGCTCCGTGTAGTGTAGTCAAGTACTTGCATCCAAGTCAGAGTCCTCAGGAGGTGGTGGTTCACATATGTTTCCTCAATAGGATTTCCATCCACCCTACATCTTTTCCCACTTTTTGGGACAGCCACAGTGAATAAAAAGTGGCCTTTCCGCTACCATTGCCAGATCCATATCTTTGCACCACTGAGCCAGGGTGGGGCCTATTCTAGACCCCCGACGTTGGGTAATATTCTGCTTCGCTACTGTTATTCCAAGGGTCACCCATCCCTGAGTTGTTGCATTTAAGTCCGTTGGCTCCCATATATTGAGCAAACAGCACAGCGGTTCCGGCAACGTAGTTACTCCTGTGACCTGGGTGAGCGTCCTCATCACTGCCCGCCAATATCCCGATATCTTGGGGCAGCTCCAGATGGTATGAAAGAATGTCCCTAGCTCTCTGCAGTCCCTGAGGCAGATTGGTGTGCCTGACCGCCCTATTTTATGGAGGAGTACCCTCGTATAGTATACACAGTGGAGAATTTTAAGTTGAATAAGCCGTAGCCTTGATGGAATAGCCACCTCACAAGGCAAAGCCAGGGCCTCCCTCCAGTCTGCCTCATCAATGTCTCCTACCTCCCTCTCCCATTTGGTCTTGACAGTCTCCATGGGGTCAGGCTTATTATTAACTATTTTCTTATATGTCATCGAGATTGCCTTTTTTTGGAGATGTTCCGTAAGGAGTGTAGTGTAGTTCCTAGTTTCCCACTAGGCCCTGCGCATTGGAATAACATAAACAGTAGTATCGACGTGGAACTGCGTATATTCCAGGCCTCCACTGACTATGCTAAACTTAATTGGGTGTGTTACCAACTAGCTCAGAGGTCACTGGAAACTTTCTTCTCTGCATAGGAAGTGATCAGCTTCCCTGGCACAGACAAGAAGGGATTCAGTTTTCCAACAACCGTGCAACATGACAACTTTGCTCCTCAGATCAAGAGTCAATCTCTAGGGTTGTGTGAAACAATAGACAGGTATTTCACTCAGTCAGATTAGTGCAGTTTACTTTCACGGTATGTAGAGAATAGAGAGACGGGCGTTTGTCAATAAAGGGTTAACATTTATTGAACAGTCTTTCTTCTCGTACAAGAGAAATGAATTGCCACAATTGCAAGACTTGTTATTATAAAAAGTACGTACAGTAAGATAAGTATTGCGAGATAATACTGTAAAAGCATTGATATGGTTTCTTAGCCATACAATGGTTTAAAAGTAATAAAACATATATACAGTCATATATACATTAGGCTAAAATACTCAACTGGTGCTTCTAACTAAGCCTACCCCAGTGTGCCTGACCTAAGCCTAACACGTGAAAGGGGAGTAAGTAAGTAGCTTTAAGTTAAGTTGGTTTTGCCAAGGTTTGCTTCAAGAATTCTCTTCTAAGGGTTTAGTCAACACCATACCTCTGAATAGAATGATGGAGGTCTGGTATCTCCTTCAGGGGAAGCTCGATATCCCTGTCACCCGCAAGAGTAGACCGGAAACGCCGGAGCTGGATTTCTCTGCAGGAGAAAGGCAGCGGCTCTTCTTCAGCGCATCGAGGAAGGAGGGGGGGACAGCGTCCGCGGGCAGCTGGATCTGCTGGGCTCTTCGCAGAGGGACGGCTGTTCAGCTCCTAAGCATACCACACCATCGTTCGCGCTTTAGCAGCGATAATGGTATCAGTAGCTTCACCACCACAGGGACAGCAGGCTGCAGCGACAGGGTACTAGCTTCACCAACACGGGGTCTTGCAGACAGCTAGCAACAGTACATTGCTTAAGGCAACGTTGGTAGTATTTATACCTGAAAGGTGCCTGGTTTGACGCAAGTTTGCTGGACATAAGACGTCAATTAAAGATATCACTAGGAAGTGATAGTTATCAGTTGCTCATTAGAGTTCTATTACTAATAAAAACAAAGCAAGGGGGATTTCCCAGTTTGCTGAGTTTTTATCTTGTTGAAGAACTCGGAGTGTTAATCTAGGAATATCAGATAGTGACTTCTGCTCTGTCATTGCACTAATTGGTTGCAAAGGAAGTGGCAGAGAGACATCCTTGAATGTGGCTCTGTTCGTGTGAGGCCAGAGATGACTTTCTGAATATCGCACTTGAACGGTTATGCCAATATAGGGAATAAATGGATTTATAGCCGAATAGGGGCATAAGGTCGCAGTATCGATCAGGAGCCTAGATAAACACGCAACAGGAGTCTGTCTTCTAATGGTGATGATTCCTCTGGGGTCGAGGCTGGAGGTAGGACAGAATGTAGTGCGTGTCTAATCTGTATGTAGTGAAATCTTTCAGTCCCTGCCAACCCGTAAGTAGCCTGCAGATGCTCAAACGACACAACCTCGCCCTTCTGCCATAAGTCCTCCACTGTTGATATTCCAATGGTGTACCAGTTACGGAAACCCTTGGTGTTCTCCAGTATTCCTAACTTCTTCGTGTCCCATAGCGGCATTGCCTGTGTGATCCCTCCCTCCAATCCAAGCGCGCGCTGAGCCACAAACGAAATATGTATTGTGTGCAGTGTGGGTCCAGTGATAGTGTACTTCCCTTTTTTATTATATAGGGCATTCATAAACCCTGTCGGCGCCAGAGATGCCTATCTAGCCGGTACGCAGGCTCCTCTTGGGGGGCATGCAGCCACTGGTTGATCGGGACAAGCTGGGAGGCCCGGTAATACGTTCTTATGTCTGGCAGAGCGATCCCACGGTCGTACCAGCTCCTAGTGAGTTTTTTTTGTGCTATGCGGGGCGCCTTTCCATCCCACAATAGTGTATTTACTTCCGCATCAATTGCCCCAAAGTATGTTGATGGGACCGGAAAAGGAGTGTTTTGCAACACATATAAAAATCTTGGTAGCGCCATCATTTTAAAGAGCGCAGCACGGCCAAGGAGCGTCAGCGGCAATGCGCGCCAATGCTTGACATCTTTTTGGATGCGCGCCAGGGATTGGGCCAGATTTGCCTCAAGAAATTGCAGCCGGTCATGGGTAACGAATATTCCTAAGTATTTATGTTTAAAGCATTTTATTAGAAAGGTACAAAGGCAGAGGAAAACAATTATACAAGAAATCAGCGAGGTCGCCCAGGATTATTGTGCGAATGTCCCAGCCGTGGAAGGCTGCCCTAGAATCTGGCGCCGTGCGTGGATGTGCAAAAATCACAAATTATCTGCGTTCCGTACCTGTCTTTAAGTAAACAACTCCCCCCAACAACCCCTCCCTTCCCACCCCCTTCACCCCCCCCTGTCCAGTGCTGTGTAGTATGAAATCTAGGTATTGTCCCACCTATCTCCACTCTCTCCCATGTTGCTCATAGAGTCACTCGCTCGTCCCCCCCGACTGGACAGCACATTACAACTACGGCGTAAGCCGCATAAGTCTCAGGTATCGTGGGCATGTAATTTCTTTGAATTCTGTGGCTAACAGTGCGTGAAAAGGCTGCCATAGTTCCTCAAAGCGGTCCACTTCCCCAGCCAGTGTGAGCGACAGCTTTTCCATCCCCAGGACGTGCCACAGTCTGTGCAGCCAGCCCGTGAGGGAAGGGGCGGTCGGTGTGCGCCAGTGTATTAGGATGTTCTGAACTGCTGAGCCCAGCATGATTGCTATCTGCCTCCCCCTCCGAGATTTCAATGGGTACATTAAGCCGTTTGGGAGGCCCAGTAGGGCGTATACTGGAAAGCGGGACAATTCAATATCAAAGCATTTATCTATCTCGTCAATCACTTCCGTCCAGAACCTCTGCAAGACCGGGCAGTCCCTCAGGACATGAGTCAATGTGCCTACCTGCCCACAACCTCGCCAGCACTTATCGTCAATGAGCCGGCTCATCTCGTGCAGCCGCTCCGGGGTGTGATACCAATAAGTGGAGACCTTGGTGAAGGTTTCGGTGAGACCTACATGGTAAGCTGAATGTCGTGCCCGGTACGATATCTGTTCCCATTCCTTATGGCTAAGTGTTCTCCCTATTTCCCTGTTCCAGCGTTCCCTGCCCGGAATGTGAAAGTGAGAGGACGGGAGCTGTAGCATCTTGTAGAGATCAGTGATGAGTTTGGTGTCTGAAGTGCGTGTCGCCAGCCATCGTTCATACAGCAGCAGCTGCCTGTCTGCCGCTTCCCTAACTTGTGGTTGCCGGGCCCAGTGTCGGGCCTGCCAGTATCTCATGCGGTCTGTTTCGGCCAACTGATAGCTGTCTTTAAAGCACTGAAAAGAGATAACCCCATCTTCGGTGTACATGTGGAATAACGCTCTGCAGCCTTTCTCCCTCCAATGGGAGAAGGCTCCAGGTTCTGTCCCCGGTGTAAAGTCTGGATTGTCCACAATGGGCGTGAACGGGGAAGGGAAGGTGGTGAGAGCGAAGGTCCGATTGGTGGCGTCCCACACTCTCAGCGGTACCCTTGTGATATAAGAAGCATAAAGATTCGGGGGGCGGTGTGATCGGCGGAGGAACAGTATTTCCTGTAAGGGGCGTCCCGCTACAGCCTGATCTTGGAATAGCCAGTGCTTATCTGACTCCCATTTACTCCATTCCACCAGGTACCTCAGTTGAGACGCCTGAAAGTATTTACGCAGGTCCGGGACCCCAAGTCCCCCTGACTCCGGCGCCAAAGTTGTAAGGGCGCGGCGCATTCGGGGTTTGCGGCCTTGACACACAAAATGGGATACTTCAGTTTGCATCTGCTGAATCCATCCTCTGGGAGGTTGCAGGGGCAGAGCCCGGAATAAGTACAAAATTTGGGGCAGGACCGTCATTTTGACCGCTGCGATCCTACCAAGCCAGGATATCGTCCCTTTGTTCCACCTCCCCATTTCTTCCTTAACTTTCTTACTCATCGCTTCATAGTTAATAGAAACCATCGCCTGTAGGGTCGGTGCCAGCGCAATCCCTAAGTATTGCACTTGGTCTCGTGACCAACGCAGAGGAAAGAGCCCTTGCAGGTCGCGTCTCGTTGCGGGTGTCAGGGAGACATCCAATGCCGTGGACTTCATCACGTTCATCCTAAAGCCAGCCACCCCCTCAAAAGCCTTAAGTTCAGCCATACAAGCTGGCAAAGCCCGCCTCGGGGTTTCCAGTGTGAAAATAACATCGTCAGCGTAAAGGCTGACCGTGTGGGTGTAACCCCCCATCTTCACTCCGGTCACGTCCGGATTCTGTCGCACGCGTTGGGCAAAGGGCTCCATGTAGAGCGCAAAAAGGAGAGGGGAGAGGGGACATCCCTGTCTCGTTCCCCGTCCAATCTCGAAACGCTATGAACCGCAGCCGTTAACTCGTACCACCGCAGACGGGAACTTATAGCAGTTGAACACCATGCGTCGGAATTTCTCCCCCATTCCCAGCCGTGCCATCACCCGCTCAAGATAGGGCCAATGCACACGGTCAAATGCTTTCTCAGCGTCAACCGAAAGCAGCATTCTCTCCCCCGGGATACGCAAAGCTTTCTCCAAAACGTGTACTATTCTCTTAGTGTTATCCACAGTTTGCCTCCCGGGCACAAAGCCGGACTGATCCGGTTCAATTAAGCCGGGGAGGTACTGCGCCAACCTTGCTGCCAGGATCCCTGTGTAAAGTTTAAGATCCACATTTAGGAGGGAGATCGGCCTATACGAGCTGCACTGAGTCCTGTCCTTCCTGGGTTTGGGTATAACCGAAACCGTGGCCTGTAAGAGGTCTGGAGGGATTGCCCCAGGGGCGGAGAAGGAGTTAAACAGCCTCGTTAAGATTGGCGCCAGGGTCGAGCTGAACGTCCTATAGAAAAGGGTGGTGTAACCATCCGGGCCCGGGGCTTTCCCATGCTTTAGTCTGGAAATCGCAGTAACCACTTCCTCGATTCTTATTTCTCTTTCCAAATAGGTAGCCTGTTCTGGGGTCAGGGACGGGAGAGGCACCGAGTCCAAGTAGGGCTCCGGCTCCTCCAGCCGCGAATCCCCTTCCACGTATAGTTCAGCGTAGAACCGGCGGAAGGCCTCCGCTACTTCAGCGTCATCTGTAATCCGTCGTCCCGCGTCCCCCTCTATCTCTTTCACCTGACGACTCTGGTCCGCCACTCTCAGTTTAGCTGCCAGCAGACGGCCACAGCGATCCCCTCCGGTGTAATAGGCATGTTTGAGGCGCAGTGCGGCATATTCAGCCCTATCTAAATCTAAGGATGACAGGAGTTTCCTGGCTTCCTTCAGCTGCCTCGAAATCCTGGGGGCCCCGGTACGGCGATGTACCTGTTCAAGTTCTCTAACCTTCTGAGTGAGCTCATCCCGTTTCAGCTTTCTATCTCGATTGTCTGCTGCCGAAATTGCTATGAATTCTCCCCGCAGCACTGCTTTAAGAGCACCCCATTGCGTCACCAATGGAGTATCAGAATTAGAGTTATGCAGCTGAAAGTCTTTCACCGAGTCTAATATATGCTGCACTACCGTCTTTTTATGCAGGAGCGTATCCCGAAGCCGCCAAACCCCTCGCCGAGCAGAATTCGATGGGAG
Organism: Lissotriton vulgaris; assembly: GCF_964263255.1. Lineage (NCBI taxonomy): Eukaryota > Metazoa > Chordata > Amphibia > Caudata > Salamandridae > Lissotriton > Lissotriton vulgaris. Next base: position 97,418,296 of record NC_141695.1, read on the forward strand.
AAGAAGGGTTCCCGAGACCGGCGCATGGTCTGAAAGAGAGATGACCCTTATTTCTGAAGCAGTGGTCATGTCTCGGACTGGTCCAGAGACCAGCAAGTGATCTAATCTGGCGTATGTTTTGTGTGCATGTGAATAGTAAGAGTAGTCTCTATCTAACGGATGAAGTCCGCGCCAGAGATCATGCAAGTCCAAGTCAGTCAGCTGTGTTTTCACTGCATGTGACAGTTCCCCAGTTTGTGGATATCGCTGTGCTGATCTGTCTATGGAGGAGTCAAAAACCACGTTCAAGTCCCCCCCCAGGATTATGTGCCTATCTGGTGATGCCGTTACGTCCTCCAGTGCAGTACGTAGGAACCTGTCCTGTTGCTCGTTTGGGCTATATATTGTTCCTATCGTAAACAGCAGAGTCCCCAGTTTGAATCGGTAGGCTAGAAGTCTCCCTTTCTGTTCTACAAATTTGTGCAACACTTCCCCCTTGAAGGATTTGGACGAAAGGATAGCCACCCCGGCTGTTTTGGTTGTGTTGGAGGAGAAGAACTGTGTAGGGAAATGGCGGGACCGCAACCTGTGACAGTCGCCAGCCAGTAAATGGGTTTCTTGAAGCAGACAGATGTCCGCTCGGGAGCCTTCCAACAGTGAGAGGACTGCTCTCCTCTTCGTGAGATTATTCAACCCCTTACATTTAGGGTCACCACCTTCAGGTCCGCCATAGTGTGTCGTGGGAACCTATCTTATGCTGTAGGCCTGAAGGAAGTGACGCCGGGATGACAGTCAGATCGGCCCAAGACTCGAGACAGATGTGCGTGGACCCCTCAAAAGCACTGGACAGGGCAACCCCAAACTCCCCCCCAACTACCCCCACCTCAACTCCCCATCCCCTTCCCCCCTCCCGTCAGCTCGCCCCCCAACCTCCCAACTTTGCCCTCCATCCCAAACTTCCCCGAACTTTTTGAAGTAGTCCCAGACAAGTCCAAACGGACCAGTCCGCGGTGTGTTACCTTAGTGGACGTCCAGCCACACGTGTCCCGTCCGTCGCCCCCTCCCCCCTTCCCCAAGCCAGCAAATGCAAAGATGCCATGGTGAACTCCCCCCGGAGCACTTTCAAGCGGTCAGCGCTACTTCCTCCGGATTTCCCAGCTCCCCCGAGGCGATCCGGACCGCATCCTCCATTTCTGCCCTGATAGTTGGAGATCCCGGCCTCCGGGACGCCCTCGATGTCCTTCTCCGTGCAACCCTTTGCCATCCGTCATCAGCTGTGCTTCTCCTTCGTGGCGTGTGGGATACCTCCTCTTCCGTGGTGATGCCCAGTACTTCGCAGGTATCCTGCAGGGAACGCAATTGGTGAGTCTCTCCATGCCATTTAAAGATAATACGGAACGGGTGGCCCCAGGAGTAGGGCGTTTCGTGCTGCCTGAGGAAGTCCGTCACTATCTTAAATGCCTTGCGCTTTTGCAGCGTGATCGTGGAGAGGTCCTGGTACAGGGCCACCGGGTGACCGCGGAACGTGAGAGAGCGCTCCTTCCGTGCTTCTGCCATTATTCTTTCCTTCAGTGGAAAGTCCGGGAGGAATGCGAGAATGTCCGGCGGAGGCCCATTCGCCCGCCTGGAGGGTCCCACCCTGTGCGCTCTGTCAATCCTAATGGGAAAGTCCGCTCCCTCTCCCAGGACAGCTTGGAAGAGTTCCTGCAGGTACTTGACTATGTCCGGGTTCTCCTCCGAGGACGGTACACCCTTATGTTGTTACTTCGTGACCTGTTCTCCAGGTCTTCGTTATGCAACTGAAGGTCCAGATGTTGCTCCCTAAGTGTCAATACCTCTTGCTGCAGCAAAGTGATTTCCTCATCCTGTCGCTGCGTGGAGCCCTCAACTGTGGCCACTCTCTCGCCCAGACTGTCCACATCCCTGCGTATTTCCCGCACCTCGCCCGCCACTTCCTGTTTCAGGGCCTGGAAGTCTTCCCTTAGTGTGCCAAAGAGAGATTCCAGAAAGGATCTGGTCACGGGGGGCTCCGCCGCAGCACCAGAGTGCGACCCCCCGGCCGCTCCAGGTGAGGATTGGGTCTTTTCCCCTTTGCTCTGCGACCTGCTCAGCATCTCTGGCAGCGTGCGATCATTTCGTTTTCCACCCCGTTGACCGGCCATGTCGCCGGTGCTTCCGCCGTCCCGCCTGCCTTCCGCCGCGATGGATCTTCCGGCTATCTGCTCCCAGTCAGGGGGAAGCGTCGCTCAATGCCACCCCCAAAGGTTATCCCCGAACTGGCCAACCCGCAGCGCACCAGGCCGAGGCGGGAGATCTGCGTCTGGCCCCCTCGAGGTGTCACTTGCGCCGTGCCACTGGCGCGGCCTGAAATGCTGAGTGCTCTGCGCCGTCCCGGTCTCCCGGTAGAGTCTGCAGCCGGGTCCCAGGGCCGGGCAGCAATCCCCCCTCGGGTCACCCCTCCGTGCCTCGTGTCAATGCCTCGTGTCAATTCCTCAACAGTTCTCCAGCCTGCCCCCGGCTCAAACTCCAGACACCCCCTGCTGTGACTCTGGGTGTGGGCCGCTGCTCGGGGCTTCGTCACCCCCTGTCCGACTACTCCGGTGCGCCCGCTGTAAGGAGAGTTCCACCGGAGGGCCCTCCTCTATGCCCCTGCCAGCCTCGTCCTGCCCAGTGGCCGGCCCAGTCCTCCAGGGCCCTGCCGGTGAGGCCGTGTGAAAGGTTGCCGGTGCCTGAGTGCGGGGGGGGGAACAGACCGGTCAGGCACAGGGGGCTTCCCGGTCCCAGCTGGTGTGTAGTGCCTTGTGTCCCCACGGCTTGCCGGTCCCGGGCACCCACGCGGCCTGCAGAGGCCTCCCAGCCGGGGACTCGCGTAGCTCCTCCCCCGGCTGGGCCTGCACTCTGTGGCCAAGCAATCCCCCGTCTCCAGCAATCAGAGCCGCTGTCTCAGGCTCCCCGCCCGCTCCGCCGCCGCCGGGGGCTCTGACCTGATGCCGGCGATCCACTACTCCACTCCTCTCGTCCGCCGGTAGGGCCTCGCTCTCTCCCCCAGTCCAGTCGCGGACCTCGGCCTCAGCTCGCCGCCATCTTGGCTGTTGGGGGGATGGGCTGGGCGCCTTGGGTACTGCGCTGCACCGGAGTCCCACAGCCGGCTCCCCGGTCCGCCACCGACGACCTGTACCGTTCTCCGCGGTCAGCTGGACCCTCGCTTGTTTGCCGCCTCGCGGCTGCCTCGATTGGCCGGAGGCGCTGCGTCAGCCCCGATCGGCACCGGACAAGCGCCCGGCCCGCCGGATACCGTAAGTTTGTGCTCTGCAGGGCCCCGTCGGTGGCAGCTGTCAGGTCGGTGTGCTCAGCCCCGGTGCAGCTCCACTTTGTGACTCCGGGGGGGGAGTATTAGCGTGAAATAGGGCTTGGGGCCTGGGACGGGAACGGGAGCTCCGGGGACCACGTCCTCCTACACCGCCATCTTGGCCACGCCCCCATTCCTAAGTATTTAAACCCTTTAGTAGTCATCTGCAGGGTACACCCCCTCGGCAATCGCGGTGTCGCGCCCTGTAGAACATACAGCAGTGACTTATCCCAATTGATTGTGTATCCGGATACACGTCCATACTCCGCACAGATGTCTAGCAGGCAATTAATAGACCGCGCAGGTGACGTTAGATATAGTAAAATGTCATCTGCATATAACGAGATGCGATCTTCCCATCCGACCGCCCATTGGATGCCCCGTATTGTGAGGTCCTGTCTAATCCATGCCGCCAATGGCTCGAGCACTATCGCGAAGACCTGGGGTGACAGTGGGCAACCCTGTCTTGTCCCGCTCCCCAGTGGGAATTCTTTGGACAGATGGCCGATGACCACTACCCGTGCCATTGGTCACATGTATAGCAGACGTACCCAGCTACAGAACCTTGGCCCAAAGCCCATGTGCTGGAGGACCGCGAATAGGAAGGGCCACTCCACCAGATCAAACGCCATTCGCGCGTTTAGGGACAGTATGGCTGCATCCTCTGTCAAGGTCGATTTTCGCTCTATTACTCCAAACAGCCGTCTGAGATTAAGCGCTGTGTTGCGGTGTGGCATGAACCCTGACTGATCCGGGTAAATAATTTAGGATAGGTGCGGTTGTAGTCTAGTGGCCAGTGTCTTGGCGAGTATCTTTGCCCCCGCATTGAGAAGTGAGATCGGCCTATATGAAGTGCATTCTTGCAGCGGCTTTCTAGCCTTATGTATGGCGACTATGGTAGCAATACGTTGATCTCTAGGCAGAGCACTAAGCTCTCTGTGTACATGTCTAATAAGTGCGTCACCAATTGCGCTGGGCCAAGTTTATAGAATTCCACTGGGATCCCATTTCGCCCCAGCATCTTCCTGGTGTGTAGCGCCCTAATCGCTGGGAGATCTCCTCCTGTGTGATGTCTTCTTCTAAGGCGGTGACTGCGTCCTCCCCAAGGGTAGGTGTGCGAATGTCATGCAGGAAAGCGAGGTTATCCTCTACTGTTGCAGTGGCTATTGGTGTATACACCGTCTCGTAATGGTGTTCCAGCGCTTGGAAAATCTGTTGTGGGGCAGGTACCATGTCACCCTCTTCCGTACGTATCTGCGTTATCCAATTTTTCGCCCTCTCTTTTTTCCCTAACCATGCCAGAAGTCTACCCGCCTCATCCCCTTGGCCATATATTGTGTGTTGAGTGGTAGTCAGTCTGCTGGTGACCTCCTCCCGCGCGTATGCCCTGTATGCTTGCTGCGCCAGGTGTAGCGAGTGTGCCACCTCCTCCGAGTCACTCAGCGCCTGCGCCCCCTCTGCCTTCGCTAACTCCTCCTCTAGGTCTTCCATGCGTTTCTGGAGTTCTCGCTTTTTACCTGTGATTAGTGATATCGCATGACCACGGAGTACTGTCTTTTAAGCCTCCCATAAAACCGCTGATGATGTAACTGGGTGTTGATTTTCCTCAAAATAACACTTGCTGATCTGCAGCAAGGACTTTCTCAGCCGACGATCCTGTAAATATCCCGGTCTAATGGGGAAAATCCTCTTACTTTGTGGGGTAAAGGCTGTATATATTTAACAATGACTGTGGAGTGGTCTGATATTCCTCTTGGTAGGAGTCTAATGTCAGTCATAACCAACATCCCAGTGGCTAACGTGAAAATGTAGTCCAGTCTAGAAAGGCTATTATGAGCCCTAGAGTGGAAGGTGTACTGCCTATCAGATGGGTGCCAAGTGCGCCAGACATTTAACAGCCCCATCACCTCTACAAAGTCCTGCAGTTTGTGGGTCGTCCCCCCAGGAGCTCTCGGGGGCAGTGTATCGAGCAACGGGTCCATGACAGCATTGAAGTGTCCTCCAATTATCAATTCCCCACAGGGGAGTGTGAGTAGGAAGTTCCCCAGGTCTGTGAAAGCAGACTGGTGCAGTGCTGGTAGGATATAGACCGACGCAACATTATATACTACCTTCCCATTGGCCCGGGACTGCCGCAAAGCGACCCTGGTCATCATGGTATGTCTTTGCCACTATCATAGGGAAGCCTTTATTTATGAGGACCCCAGCGCCTCTAGACCCCGAGGTGAACTCGGAATGCACCGTCATGTGAAATCCCCATCTATTTAAGGCCTTGACAGTCGTTCCCTATAAATGCGATTCTTGGATCAGAACCACCGCCGGATTCTTACTTTTTAAGCACTGCAATACTAGCCCTTGTTTAATTTTGTCCCCCAGTCCATTGACATTCCAGGAGAGCACTACTAACTGCGATGACTGCCTCGGAGCATCTTGTGTACTTGGGAGCGCAGCTCTAACGACCTGGTCTTTGTCTAACATGGCTGTCAGGAGCTATCTTAACACGATCTAACTCGTCATGCTGCACAATCACTTGTAACACAATACTAAAAAGGGGGGTACTTCCCCAACATAACAACCCCCCCAGAACTGACCCTGTCCCTCCACCGCTCTCTGCTCCCCTGCCCAGCGGATTTAGAACTACCCGCCACCCCAACTCAGCAGAGTGCTTTAGTCCCATAACTGTGTACTTGCGTAACAGGGGGGGGAAGAGCTCGCCCATGTCTCACCATCAGCCCCACGCTCAACGTCTCTTCTCAGCCTGTGAATGTGTCCCACTTGGCCTATGGCCCGGCTTCTCGTCGCGACAGCACCTCTTCATTATATCCGCCAGACACTATCTGTAACTGAGTATTTGGCACTGTCACTGCTCTCTTAGGTCTCCAGTTCCACAGCTGAGTGGGTTCATCCCTGCCCTTTTGCAACATAGGGCTGGTTCCACACGAGTGATCCTCTCCGTAGTTTTAGTCCAAAGGCACCTCTAAATCCAATACACCAGTGTCATTCCTCTGTACTCTCACGCCTGGACTCTCCAATCTTGTTTCGTGATGCGTCCTCCGCCTCATCTGTATCCCTTTGGAAGGAGTGTCTTCTCTGCCGCCTCTCCTGCCTGTGGTTCTTGTTTGCCGGTCTCCAGCCCTCCAACCATTACTGTGCCTCACCAGGCGATTCGAAAAACCAGGTTTTCCCTTCTGCCTCAACTCTGAGCTTCGCTGGGTATAACATTGCGTATTTCAGTTCCCGACTGTGGAGCTCTCGTTTGACCTCTGTAAAATTGCGCATCTGGGCCGTAACTGCCGCCGTGTAGTCCGGGTATAGGGTCACCGTGCTATTCTCAATTTGGATGAGAGGGCCCGTTCGAGCCATCTGCAGGATCGCATCCCTATCTCGGAAGTTGAAAATTCGAGCTAGGATAGGCCGCGGGGGATCTTCCAGCCTGGGTCTCTCACCCGGGACCCTGTGCGCTCTTTCAACTGAGAAGAATTTGGAGAGGCCACGAGGGCACAGCTGTGTCTGTACCAGTTCTTCCACAAATAGATCTAGCGCTGGCCCCATGATGCTTTCCGGTACACCTACCAAGCGAACGTTGTTGCGCCGAGAGCGCCCTTCCTGGTCATCAAGCTTCGCAGCCATTTGTTTATTTGCCAGTTCCAGTTGGCTCACTCGTCGTTGCAGGGTTGCGGTATCGGCCAACAGGGTTTTAGTTGTAGTCGCTACCTCCGTAATTCTAGAGCCCATCTTCAAGAAGTCTGCCCTCAGCAGTGTCACCTCACTAGAAATAGAGACAATGGAGGGTTGCATCTGTATCAGGGTGGCCATTACATCCTGGAGCATCACTTATTTTGGGGGGTCAGGTCCCTGCCCGCTTGCTGCTGTCTCCGCGGCCTGCCGCCCGGCCTGTTAGTCTTTAGTTAGGGCATATTTATCTATGTGGTTGCTCTGCACCAGCTTGGAACCCCTGATACTCATGTCAATGCTACACATTTTTGAATGGTAGACACAATTCTGAATTCAGCAAGCGGTCATTTGTCTTGATCCTTCAAGGATTCTTAATAGAAACTAACAGTTAAAGATAGGAAAAATTGAAAATTTGTTGAAAAAATCAGCTATTTGTGTGAACATTTTCACCTGTAACTCCTTCTAATTATGACAGTTGTTTAAAAGCAATATACCGGTACATCTGCTGGACCTTTCTGGTTGTGGGAATATATAGGACTTGTAGGTTCACTAAGAACCTGATTAACCCAGAGCCAATACCTGAGCAGCATCTTGCAATGCTTTTTTATTATGTACAGTCTATATAGCAATTATTTTGGGAAAGTGTATAAATGGAAAAATCGGTATGAAAGACACCTATGTGTTTCTGAAATGGGAACAAAATATAGAGTATAGAAACAGTAGATATTAGCAAATTTCCTATATTGGGGGTACCCATACTAGCATGAGCATTATAGGTCATTTTTCAAAATAACTTCTTTTTTACGCATTGTCTTTCATTTGGAAGGCAGAAATGCATTGAAAGTAATAAGTATAAGAGGACTGGACTCTACTGATCCCAAATGAACTGTAAATTGATTACGTTTTTATGTATTCACGAACAAGAATCGAAAGCTAAAGCAGAGCAATGACAAAACATGAAGAATACTTTTGCAATTATATACATTTTATGATGTTTTTTAGAATAATGTAACTTTGATGCACTTTTCTCTTTTTCTAAATAGTGTATGGAACATTGTTATGGTTTTAACCAACTAAACAATAAATAAATAAATTATGCATCAAAAGTCAATAGGTAAGAACAGTTGTCCTACAATTCTGTGTTACCCTAAGTCTCCTGATAAAAATGGTATCTCAGTTCTGTGGGTAGGCCTAGTGCCCGGGACAGGAACTGGCTCAAAACGCAACACGGACGCAGTTTATTTTTACAGTTAAAACTTATTTTGCAAAGTAACTACCTGTAGCTTTTTAACCCTAGCTCTGCCGGCAACTAGGGAAACCTAGCAAACCTATACATTTTTGAAAACTAGACACCCAGGGAAATCCAAAATGGGGTTACTTGACTGGCTCTCACCAGGTTCTGTTACCCAGATTCCCTTACAAACCTAAAAAATTGAACAAAAACACATTTTCCTCACCTTTCTGTTGTGGAAAGTTGTGGAATCTGCGTGGATCTACAAAATTCCACCCACCCCGCATTCCCCAAAGTCTCCCGAGAAGAATTGTACCTCACTTTTGTGGGTAGGCCTAGTGCCCTCGACAGGAAACGGCAAAAAACGCAACGTGGACACACCACATTTTCATAGTGAAAAATTACCCTTTTTTTGCAAAGTGCCTAGATGTAACTTTTGAACCCTAGCTCTGCCTGCACCTATAGAAACCTAGAAAAACTATACATTTTTGAAAACTAGACACTCAGAAGAATCCAGGATAGGATGACTTGAATGGCTCTTTGGAGGGTCTGTAACCCAAAATCCCTTGCAAACCTAAAAAATTATTTAAAAAAACAAATTTTCCTCACATTTCTGTAGTGGATAGTTCTGGAATCTGCATGCATCCACAAAATTCTACCCACCCCGCATTCCCCAAAGTCTTCCGATAAAAATGGAACCTAACTTGTTTGGGTAGGCCTAGTGCCCGCAGCAGGAAATGGTGCAAAATGCAACGTGGACACACACATGTTCACAGTGAAAAATTACCCTTTTTTTGTGAAGTGCCCAGCTGTTGTTTTTGAACCCTAACTCCGCCGGCACCTAGGGAAACCTAGCAAACCTATACATTTATTAGGACAAGACACACAGGGGGATCCAGGTGGGTTGACTTGACTGGCTCTCACCAGGTTCTGTTACCCAGATTCCCTTACAAACCTAAAATATTGTCCAAAAACAAACTTTCCTCACATTTCTGTGGTGGAAAGTTCTGGAATCTGCGTGGATCCACAAAATTCTACCCACCCGCATTTCCCAAAGTCTACCAAGAAGAATGGTACCTCACTTTTGTGGGTAGGCCTAGTGCCCCGACAGGAAACGGCGCAAAATGCAACATGGACACACCACATTTTCATAGTGAAAAAGTACCCTTATTTTTGCAAAGTGCCTAGCTGTAGTTTTTGAACCTTAGCTCTGCCTGCACCTAGGGAAATCTAGCAAAACTATATTTTTTGAAAACTACACACCCAGGGAAATCCAGGATGGGGTTACTTGACTGGCTCTCACCAGGTTCTGTTACCCAGAATCCCTTACAAACCTAATAAATTGTCCAAAAACATATTTTCTTCACATTTCTGTGATGGAACGTTCTGGAATTTGTGTGGATCCACAAAATTCTACCCACCCCACATTCCCCAAAGTCTACCAAGAAGAATGGTACCACACGTTTGTGGGTAGGCCTAGTGCCCCGACAGGAAACGGCGCAAAATGCAACATAGACACACCACATTTTCATAGTGAAAAATTACCCTTTTTTTTGCAAAGTGCCTAGCTGTAGTTTCTGAACCCTAGCTCTGCCTGCACCTAGGGAAACCTAGCAAAACTATACATTTTTGAAAACTATACAACCAGGGGAATCAAGTATGGGGAGACGTGACTCGCTCTCACCAGGTTCTGTTACCCAAAACCCCATGCAAACCTAAAAATTTTTTAAAAAAACAATTTTCCTCATATTTCTGTGGTGGAAGGTTCTGTAATCTGCATGGATCAATAACATTCTACCCACCCTGCATTCCCCAACATCTTCCGAGAAAAATGTTACCTCATTTGTGTGGGTAGGCCTACTGCCCACAAAAGGAAACGGGACAAAATGCAATGTGGACACACCACATTTTCACAGTGAAAAATGACCCTTTTTTTGCAAAGTGCCTAGCTGTAGGTTTTTAACCGTAGCTCTGCCGGCACCTAAGGAAACCTAGCTAACCTATACATTTTTAAAGACTCGACACACAGGGGAATCGAGGATGGGGTTACTTGACTGGCTCTCACCAGGATCTGTTACTCAGAATCTCTTGCAAATCTAAAACATTGTCAAAACAACTCATTTTCCCCACATTTCTGTGGTGGAAAGTTGTGGAACCCGCGTGGATCAACAAAATTCCACCCACCCCATGTTCCCCAAAGACTCCCGAGAAGAATTGTATCTCACTTTTTTGGGTAGGCCTAGTACCCTCGACAGGAAACGGCGCAAAACGCAAGGTGGACACACCACATTTTCATAGTGAAAAATTACCCTTTTTTTGCAAAGTGCCTAGATGTAACTTTTGAACCCTAGCTCTGCCTGCACCTATGGAAACCTAGAGAAACTATACATTTTTTAAAACTAGACACTCAGAGGAATCCAGGATAGGGTGACTTGAAAGGCTCTTTGGAGGGTCTGTAACCCAAAATCCCTTGCAAACCTAAAAAACTATTTAAAAAAACAAATTTTCCTCACATTTCTGTGGTGGAAAGTTCTGGAACCTGCATGGATCCACAAAATTCTACCCACCCCGCATTCCCCACAGTCTTCCGATAAAAATGGTACCTAACTTGTGTGGGTAGGCCTAGTGCCCACAGCAGGAAATGGTGCAAACCGCAACGTGGACACACCACAAGTTCACAGTGAAAAATTACCCTTTTTTTCTAAAGTGCCCAGCTGTTGTTTTTGAACCCTAGCTCTGCCGGCACCTAGGGAAACCTAGCAAACCTATACATTTATTAGGACAAGATACACAGGGGGATCCAGGTGGGTTGACTTGACTGGCTCTCACCAGGTTCTGTTACCCAGATTCCCTTGTAAACCTTAATTGTAAAAAAAATATTTTCACACATTTTTGTGGTGGAAAGTTCTGGAATCTGCTTGGATCCACAATTTTCCACCCACCCCGCCTTCCTCACCGTCTTCTGAGAAAAATGGTACCTTACTTGTGTGGGTAGGCCTAGTACCCTCACCAGGAAACGGCCAAAAACGCAACGTGGACTCACCACGTTTTCACAGTGAAAAATGACACGTTTTTCTTTTAAAGTCCCTAGCTGTAGTATTTTAACCCTAGTTCTGCAGGCACCTAGGGAAACATAACAAACATATGCATTTGTGAAGAGTAGAAATCCAGGGGAATCCAGGATAGAGTGACTTGACTGGCTCTCACCAGGTTCTGTTACCCAGAATCCCTTACAAACTGATTTTTTTATAAACACATGTTCCTCACATATCTGTGGTGGAAAGTTCTGAAATCTGTGTGGATCCACGAAAATCCACCCACCCTGTGATCCCAAAAGTCTTCCCAGAAAAATGGTACCTCACTTATGTGGGTAGGCCTAGTGCCCGCAACATAAAATGGCCTTAAGCGCAATTTGGACTCACCACATTTTCACAGTAAAACACGGCTGACGGCAGACATTAAGCTACTGAGGAACCCCCCCCCTTTCTTTTTTCCCTTTTTCTCTTTTCTCTCTCTTTACCCTCTTCTCTCCACTGAGATCGTAACAGAACACCTCCAACATAAGCATATGCAATGTAAGCCTATTGTAACCAGAAGTCGCCGAGAACAACGGTAACACCTCTGCAATACTCTCTGTACTGTATCTTAAAAATTTCTTAATAAAATCTTTTGAAATAAAAAAAAGACAGTTTTTTTGCAAAGTGCCAGCTTTAGTTTTTTAACACTTTCTCTGCCGACACCTAGGGAAACCTAGCAAATCTATATATTTTTGAAAACTAGACACCCAGGGTAATCTAGGATTGGGTGACTTTACTGGCTCTCATCAGGTTCTGTTACCCAGAATCCCTTGCAAACCGAAAAAATCATCAAAAACCTACATTTTCCTCACACTTCTGTGGTGGAAAGTTCTGGAATCTGTGTGGATTCACAACATTCCACCCACCCTGCATTCCCCAACATGTTCCAAGAAAAATGGTACCTCACTTATGGTAAGGTTTTGACGCATTAGCGTCCTATAAGTGGTCCAGTGAAATGTCATAGATTTGACAGCACCACTCCTATGACCCTATCTTGCGGGGAACACCCACCCTGCATACATTATACCTGACACGTGTATAATGTAGAGCAGGAGTTTATGAAGTGAGGCATCTGCCAAGATGCCTCACTTCGTAAATATTGAGCAAAGTTGCGCATTATTTACGCCGCCGCCACAGCGTCACAAAAAGTGAAGAAACAGCATCATAAATGTGATGCAAGGGCACATAAATAAGGCCCTACCAGTGGTTGCATGCCCAGCTCTTCACCTTCCATCCTAGTGGAGGTGAAAAGCCTCCTCTGGATGGACCATGATTGCAAGGGTGCTCTCACTGACCTGCGGAGCCAGGTCAGACACATGTTTAAATGAGCAGTCCGTGCGAGTTTACTCACCGGTCTGCAAAAGCAGGTCAGAAATATAGGTAAACACACCCCAGCTGTGTAAGGGCACCACCATGTCACAGTGGCAGACCTGACCTATGTTTATAAACATCATGTCTGACCGACTTCCTAACATGCATTGGAAAGGTTTGCGCACTTTTACACTGCAGTTTAAAGGAAAAAAGCCGGGAGCCTTAGGTCTTCACCTGAGTACCAGCAAGCACATAGGCTTGCTGTGGCAGGCCCGCGGCCTAGGCCTCAGCCTCCAGGACACTTATGGTGTCTGTGCATTATCCGGCTGAGACTGATGGGCCGGATTCACTCAAAGCACTTCCTTGGTACCAATGTGCACATTAGCTCATTGTGGCAGACTGGTAGCGTGGGCCTAGAAACATCACTTACGCAAGGGCTCAGGCCGACCGGCACTAACAGGATGGACACAGGCCAAGCACAACCTTGGTGCTAGCTCACCCACCACTTGACATAGGAAAGAGACGCACACTTCCACACTGAACCACAGGTGGGAAGGGCTCTGGCTCTATGTCCACAAAGGGCCCTCTGCGCCCTCGGGAGGTAACCCATAAAAGGGAATTTACCTCAAAGGTAGGGGAACCCCACCTAGGGGCTCTCCCCAGTTCAGGCAGCGTTCATGCACGGGTTCTTACCTGGCTACGCATCTAACCTGCGCTTCAACCCTCGGGCCATACCCTAGGAATGCTACGATCGTAATGGAGGCTCCCTCTGTGTTGGCTCACCAGTGGTTCCCCCCCCCTCAGTGCATTCAGTAGCGCGCAAACAATTCCCTGATTGATCGAGAGTAGGAGAAATACTGGGCAGGCATGATAAGTGCCATGTCCCCTTACTTGCCAGAGCTGTACCTGCCCTGGGAATATGGTGTACCTTTTTATAGGACACTCCCGCGTACAACACTTAACCCAAACAGGGGAGAACCCCGCTCCTATCCTGTGTAAGGAGGATGCTTGTAGCTTACCATTTCAGTACAGTGGGAATATACCTAAAGTTCTAGGGTCACAAACAGAGAGTAGGCAAAGACTAAGAGGGTAAAAAAAAGCAAAAAGCTTCAGAGATATTCCCCTCGGAAGGCCTTGTCCAACACCTCTTTCTCCAGTTTAATCCTTTTCCCAGTCAGTGAGGTTACGTCCTGAGTGGTTGATAATTTGTTAATTACAGGCTGCTGATATGAGACACAGTGTGGCATGATTTGCCTTAGGTAAATTCGAAATATTGTTCCGGCCATAGGATCATCAGTTACATTAGGGCTGCTCAAATTGACCACAGTTACTCTGTCAGGGGCTTCCTTTACTGCATGTCTGGTTGCGGCTTACCTTTCTTCAACATTAATGATGTCATTCTCTCTCAGGCCCATAGCATCCTTCAAATAGTTTGTGATAGCAGTACCGTACTTCATACCCCTTGGGTTTTTCCCCTCAAAGTTAAAAGTCAAGCTGGCAAACTCTCACCGAACCTCGACTGGTAGAGAGCATTGAGGGACCCTGGCCGAAAAAGCTCCCGGAAAGTTTCTAAGTCAGAAGGTAAAAACTTTGACCAAGGCGTACCGCAATGGGTTTCAGGCGCTCCATCGTGGTCAGCCTGAAACTTTGACTTGTTCTGGTCTAGCACAACCAGATGCCCCAATAGACCCTATATGTTTCTTTGTGCAATATAGTGCTAAATCTTTGAAAATTCATATCTCTGGTTCCCTACATGAGATTTTTGTTGTTTTGGTGTCATTTTAAGGTTAAATATATTTCCTATATTTATAAATTGTTGTAGGATTTTTATTGTGTGTTGTGTCTTAATTATATACTGAATTGGTGATGTTAAATGCTTACGTACCTGTCTCTGAAGTTAAGCCTGCCCGCTCACAGCCAAGCTATCAAGGGTTGAGCATAGGAAATAATTTTCCCAATAATATAGGAATAATTTTCTGAGACCTATTCTGAGCCCTAGTCTGTGTTAGTGTCATTATTACCAGTGCTAGATATTTATTTACCACTACTAATAATACTCTTTCCAACGTTTGGTGTTTAGCGGTGTGGATGAGGACGTGTATAAAAAGTTTACCTTTCAGTTAGGCCTGGGCAGAGTTCACAGAGTTCTGCTTATCCAGAACTCTGTGAAGTGCACAAAAAACTTTGCTGTGCTACTTGGAGCTCCACAAGCGGCAGAGTGCGTTAGAAAAATGCAGTTTGCTGTTATTTTCAACACTGGGTTTATGTCCGCGCTGTAAAATTATCGCAAACTGCACCATGCACAGCGCAAGTGTGCGCTGCTTCCTTTCTGTCGTTTGAGTATATTTTCTACTCGAACGACAGCTTTCTCAACACCAACAGGTGGATTCTCAACAGAGGAGTTGCCAGGATACGCGACCATTTACACTGAGAAATATGACCGCCTGCCTTGAGAAATCTCACCGGGAGGTCGATTTTCCTCACTCGCGCTCACCAACTTGACGTTGATAAGCGCAAATGAGGAAAAATCTAGCCAGGAGGTGGATTTTCCTTGCTCGTGCTGACCAACTTGATGTTGACGAGCACAAGCTTAACACGGAGTGCAGAAAATTCTGCAAACTCCACGAGCGAAGCGGTATTCACCGGCCAGGCTTGCTTTCAGTACAGTGAATTAAGATTTTAAAAGTCCTCAAAATTGACTTAGGCTAAAGCTTTTGAGTTTGATTTTTAGAATTTGGACTAAACTGTTTTAATCTATTGTTTTGATTTTTCCAAAGTTGTTCTGTCTGTTTTGCTAGTTGCTGTGACTCAAAACTACAGTTCTATGGAGCTAGACCTAGCTAAACTGCCTAAACTCAAGATGGCTGAGCTTAGGGTGGAATGTAGGCTTAGGGGGCTGCCTGCTTTCAACAAGATTAGGAAGGCAGGGTTGCTTGAGTCCCCGAACGCCTGGGCTGGGGTAGCTGAAGCGATTCACAGGGGGTGGAGGCTTACCCCACCCCCTTATGCCTGTTGCAGCAGCGCGATTCTGAGAGACTCTGCTGCTCTGTGGGGGCCGGGCGACCAGTGATAGTCAAAGTGGAGCTCCAGGGGCTGCCTCAGCCCTGACACACACAGGTAGGGTGAGATGATTGAGGGAGACAGAGGGCGAGGGAGGGAGGGAAAGGGAGGGAGACAGAGTGAGGGAGGCAAATGGAGGGAGAGGGGGGTAGAAAGGGTAAAAGTATAGGGAGGGAGGGAAAGGAGCGAAAGGGAGGGAGACAGAGAAGGAGAGAAAGGCAGAGAGAGGGAGAAAGAGAGAGGATGGTGAATGCATATGGGAGACAGAGGGAGGAGGGAGACAGATGGAGGAGGGAGACAGGGAGGAGGGAGACAGAGAGGGAGAGGAAGGGTGAGGTAGACAGACAGAGGAAGAGGGAGGGAGGGAGAGGGAGACAGTCAGAGGGAGGAGGGAGACAGAGGGAGGCGGGAGACAGAGGGAGGAGGGAGACAGAGGGAGAGGGAGGGAGGGAGGGAGAGAAAGACAGGCAGAGGGAGTGGGAGGGAGGGAGACAGACAGAGGGAGGAGGGAGACAGACAGGGGAAGAGGGAGGAGGGAGAGGGAGACAGACAGAGGAAGACAGACAGAGGGAGGAGGGAGACAGACAGAGAGGGGGGAGGGAGACTGAAAGAGAGAGGAGGGAGACAGAGAGGGAGGAGGGAGACAGAGAGGGAGGAGGGAGACAGACAGAGAGGGAGGAGGGAGGGAGACAGATAGAGGGAGGAGGGAGGGAGGAAGACAGAGAGGGAGGAGGGAGACAGAGAAGGAGGAGGCAGACCGACAGAGGGAGGAGGGAGACAGACAGAGGGAAGAGGGAGACAGACAGTAGGAAGGAGGGAGGGAGGGAGGGAGGTGGGAAGGAGAGGGAGACAGAGAGAGGGAGTGAGAGGGATGGAGACAGGGGGGGAGAGAGGGAGGAGGGAGACAGAGTGAGGGAGTCAGAGTGAGGGAGACAGAGAAAGGGAGAGGGAGACAGAGAGAGGGAGTGAGAGGGAAGGAGACAGAGGGAGAGAGGGAGGATGAAGACAGAGTGAGGGAGGCAGAGTGAGGGAGACAGAGAAAGGGAGAGGGAGACAGAGAGAGAGGGAGCACGAGGGAAGGAGATAGAGGGAGGGAGGGAGACAGAGAGAGGGAAGGAGACAGAGGGAAGGAGACAGAGGGAGACAGCGGGAGACAGAGGGCGAGAGAGAATGAGAGGGAGGGAGACAGAGAGAGAGATAGAGAAAGAGAGAGAGAGAGAGAGAGAAAGAGAAAGAGAGGGAGATGTGTGTATGCCTGGTCAGGTGGCTCAGTGGGCAAAGGCGTCGACTGCAGGGACCTGTGTTCAACCTCATAGCCCCAGTTTTTTTTGTTGCTCTAGCCCGCCTCCTCCCCCACTGATTGCAATCAATGGCAGCATCTACTATAGGTCAAGCTTTCAGCATCATTGTTTTGGGTGCTGGAGTTTACATCCCTGCGTGAGAGCAGCCGTTCATCATTCACAGGGATAGATCTCAATACTTTCCCATTCATCACACGTAGGAGTGGATGCATGCATGTGTGTTTTGGTGCCTTATCCTCAGCAATTGTAAGTGTTAGAATGCAAACCTTCTGTTATGTAAATTGTTCTGAGACCCCTCGCCACCCTAACCTCCCCTACTGTGACACCCAAGGTCCTGTCTGCATTTCACTGGCCATGTTAGAAGTGGAGCTGCTGCATTTGTTTCCCCGTGAAATGGATCCAAAAGATGAGCAGGCCAGTGTTGTTGTTCCCTTGTGAAGTTGATACAAATATCTGAGTCAAATACAAAGTGCGAGAAATATGCTTACAGTAGACAGTTATCTCTTGTATGACATTAAAACTGGCCCTGAGTACTGAGTCATGCAGAGAAGTATATATCCAGCGCCGCCCTCAGCGCTCGGCCCCAGCGGTTCCCGGAAGTGAGGCGGGACCGCATTGCACCGGGGTTGGCGCTCTAGTCTCTCTAGTCTCCTGCCTCGCCCACCCCTACTTATTTGGAGAGGGGAGGTCAGTGCGACGCTATGTGAGTACTATCCGCCCTTCCTGCACTGTTATCTCTGCCGTTTTTAAAGTTGCCTGCTTCTGCCGCTTTTTTAATCACTCGTTCGCTTTTTTAAAATAATCAAATTGTTTCTTCTTACTGTATTGTCGCCTTTGCGCGAGCTGTGTAATGACTGTTTTAATCTTGCCTACCTCCCCGCCTGAGTCCACTGCACGCTGCACTTTTTCATATAGCGTTATTTGCACAGTTTGTCCAGCGCCGCCCTCGGCGCTCGGCCCCAGCGGTTCCCGGAAGTGAGGCGGGACCGCATTGCACCGGGGTTGGCGCTCTAGTCTCTCTAGTCTCCTGCCTCGCCCACCCCTACTTAACGTAGCAATGCGCCGAGCGCGCAGCGGACGCGCGTTGCGGGCGCGCCGCTTGCGCGCCAAAGGAGCGCCAAAGGAGCGCCAAAGGAGCGCCAAAGGAGCGCCCGTCTGTGCCCGTCCATGTCCCGGACGGGCCCAGGGCCGGGGCACCCTCGCATCTCCCTCGCTGTTCTCAGGCTGGCTCTCTGAGGTACTCCTCTGAGGAGCTGTGTGCCCTCAATACCTTCAGCTGCGATGCCGCCAATTCTTGGGAGGTGCTAAAGGATATGCATCGCCGTTGCCCGACATGTGGGTTCTGCTTTTCTAGCCTTCAATCTCCGACCATTGCGCCCAGGACCAACCTAGAGACGATTAAATCCGGCCTGATCAATGCTAGATCAATGGTCAAACACGCGGCTGATATATTTGAGCTGCTTGATGAGAAGGAGCTTGATCTCCTTTTCCTCACCGAAACTTGGCTTTCTGAGTCATGCATGCCGGTGGTTGAACTTGCTATACCACGCGGCTTCAAGATCACCAGGATGGACCGTCCGAAGGGTAGAGGTGGCGGTCTGGCTGTAATTTACCGAGACCACTGGACTTTGGTGAGTGAACCGCCCGAACTACTTGGCGAAACCGAAATGTTACACTTCGCTGTGATCCTCTCCCCCCACTTCACCTTGGGAGGTACTTTGCTTTACCGCCCACCTAGCTATGCGGGCTGTTTTGCCGGTAATATTGAGGAGGTTATCGTCCCCCGCGCCCTTAAATTCTCTCGATATCTTATTCTGGGGGACTTTAATATTCATATGGACGCGATGGACCTTCCAGAATCGATCGGCTTGGCAGAAGTCTTCTCGCTGGCGCATCTTACACAATGGGTGTCCTTCCCCACCCATGCGGCTGGCCATTGGTTGGACCTGGTCTGCTCCAACTTTGAGATCTCTATGCTACCCCCTAGGTGGGTCACTTGGTCAGACCATGCCTTAATTCTGTTCACCTGGCCCATAAATTCAAAAGGGCCGATGAATTGTTCTGCCTCTCATTCTCATGCCCAGAGAATAAATTTGTCTACCTTTTCGGACTCTCACATCCCACCGGCCGACCCTGCCATTGAATTTGGATTCTGCGGTGGAATCATTCAATGCTTGGGTTGAACAAAGTGCCGCTCTACATACTAACAAGAGTGGTAGCAGGCGGTCGAGGTCGTCTCCCTCCAAACCCTGGTTCTCTCATACGCTTAGAGAACTTAAATTAGGGTGCAAAAAGCTGGAGCGAGCCTGGTGCCTTGAGTTCTGCCCTGAACTTAAGAGCAAGCTGCGGAAGGCGCAGAAAGTTTATTATGCTGAAATCAAGGCCGCTAAAAGTAGCTACTTTTCAGGAAGGATTGAGAAGGCGGATAACAATGCCAGAGAAGTCTTTGCCATTGTTCAGAGCTTCCTCTCTCCATGCGCTGTCTCCCCAGCTCTCCCGGCCTCCGACGTGTGGTGTGAGGAACTTTCATGTTTCTTTGATAATAAGATCAAAAAAATTCAAGAGGAGCTCTTAAACTCTGATAGTCCTCCTCTGCCTTCACCACCTAATATTGCTATGGATGCGGAGCAACATGTTAGTCAATTTTCCACGTTTGAGCCTGCTCAGCAAGCTGACGTGCTGGCCATTTTGGAGTCGCTAAAGTCTGGCTCACCCTCTGACCCGTGCCCTGCTAGGGTTCTGGGGGGAGCGGCTAGTCTGGTGTATCAGGAGGTTACACAGGTTGTTAACATGTCTCTGGCCTCTGCCTCAGTGCCTCTTTGCTGGAAACAGGCGAAGCTTCTTCCCCTGCTGAAGAAACCCAGCCTGGACCCCCTGTCTACCTCTAGCTATCGTCCGATATCTCTGCTCCCGGCACTAGCGAAAGTGACCGAAAAAGTAGTTTTTAGGCAATTGAATGCTTTCATCGAGTCCTCTCATGCCCTGCACCCGGCTCAATCAGGGTTCAGGGCTGCTTTCAGTACTGAAACGGCTCTGGTGGAAGTCTCAGAGGCCATTAGGGAGTGTCTTGACGGAGGCGGCAGAGCGGTCCTGGTTTTGCTAGACTTATCTGCCGCCTTCGACACGGTGCCCCATGCCCAGCTGCTGACTAGGCTGGCAGAGGTGGGGCTGTCGGGTGCGGTTCTGGCCTGGCTGTCCTCATTTTTGTCTGAGCGGTCGCAGCAGGTATGGTTGCCTCCTTTTTCCTCATCACCCAAGAAGCTCACCACCGGGGTACCACAGGGCTCGACGTTGAGCCCACTGCTGTTCAACGTTTACATGACTCCGCTGATCTATCTGGCTGAGCAGTGGGGAGCCAAAATAATGTCATACGCTGACGACACACAGCTGCTGTTCACCTGGCCTAAGGACGGCTTAGACCCTCAGACAGTCTGTTCCTGTTTGACCAATGTCTTCCGTTGGCTTGTCTCAGCCCAGCTTAAATGCAACGAGGACAAGTCTGAGCTACTATTCTATGGCAATTTTCCGGCCAATTTTAGAGAGCTTATTTGGCCGACTGATTTTGCATGCCCTAGCTACCATGGAGGCCCGGCTAAAAACCTGGGGGTCTGGTTTGGACAGGATCTTAAGTTTGAAGCCCATCTAAAAAAACTTACTGCAACCTGTTTTGCCACCTTAAAGTCACTCAAGCGATTCCTTCCACTTCTCCATAGGGAGGCGAAGGAGACTGTTTTGCGTGCTCTGATTCTGTCTAGGCTTGACTATGCCAATGCTCTCTATAGTGGTCTCCCCAAATACCTTGTCAAGCGAATGCAGATTATTCAGAACGCGGCCGTACGACTTCTGTTCCATCTTCCTCGAAGAACTAGTGCGCGTGCCCATCTTCGTGAGCTCCACTGGCTCCCTGTGGCGCATCGCATTATGTTTAAATCATTGGTTCTGGCCTTTCGGGCCCTGCATCAGCAAGGCCCACAATATTTGCACAAGAGGTTTTCCTTTTACACGCCTCATCGTGCTCTCCGATCAGCCAATCTTCGTCTGATGTCTATGCCTAAAATCAGATATGCGAGACTGGGCGGTCAGTCAATTTCAGTCCAAACAGCACGGGCCTGGAATGCCTTGCCGCTCTCTCTGCGATCAGCAACCACATTGGCAGGATTTAAGAAAGGGCTAAAAACCCATCTTTTTAATCTTAGTATCTAGATCTCTGCTTCTTTCTTTTTGGACTGGGTCAGTTTAGTGCCTACATATCGCGCCAGGATACTTTGTAGTAGCAGAGCGCGTAATAAAATATTTTATAACATAACATTATAACATAACATACTGTGTGCCTTAACGTCTGTCCAGTTCAGCTGAGTTATGTTGGCTCATTTGATATAAATGCATTGCACTTCTAATGCGGTCTGCCAGCTGCATGCCTCACTGCAAGCGCTACATCCCTGAAGGTGCATGGCCATGCTGCTTAGTCTCCAGACCGAGAGCATGCAATGCAGATTTTAAGAATAACATGGTATTAATGGGAGAGATTTATGTTCCCAAGGTTTGATGAAATAATACTCTGAAAAGAAAAGCATTGTGTGTAGTTTTAAAAATGTGATTTAAGAAAGGTGGACATTAGCGATCATAGTAGTCCGAACCATGGTCCTCCAGCCCGCATTACCGCAGTGTTGCAAACCAGTGACATGCCAATAACAACATTATTGCAAAAAACATGAATTGATTCATGAACAATAAGTGTTAAAATCGTTGAGGCAATGTATGTCAGCTATTTAGTTCCTCTCATATTTCAAATTCTACTTAATCTTGTCTTCCTTAGAGTTAGCTATAAAATCATGTTGGGTTTCTCTCTGCATTTTTGTCCATGCATACTTTGAGCTGTGAAGGCGTTTATAAGTGGCTTTGATTGAGAGCTTTAATGCTGAAGCTGAAACCAAATCCTAGTGCTAATCAGTGGGTTGGCCTCTCTGCCGAGCACACAGGAGAATGGTCATGTATTCCAGTTTTAATTGTAATTTTGTGAAAATGTGTGTGAAGGGGCGCACAGATGACAAAATATTTACTAGACAAAAGTAAATATATTGCTTAAAAGTGAGTATAGTGTATGTATGTAGTGGTGAAGTGGGGGAGATGCAAGAAAGTACATTCGGGGAAGGGTGTAAAGAGGGTGCTTAAGAGGAAAGAGATGTGATTGAAGATATGCAGATAGATAAGATGTACATAGAAAAAGTACATATATATCTAACAGAAAGCACACATACCTGAAGGTCAAAACTCCTTTCACAGGCCTCAATATTATTGAAATTTAAGAATTGAATCATTTTGAAAGTCAATTATTTATAACAAATCCTTGTTACTCATTTATGTTAAACAACTAACAACCATTGACAAAGCCAATCATACTGACGTTTCATGTGTAGATCAGTTTTTCTGTTATATATCTGGATGCAATCAATCAATCAAATTGTCTTTATTTGATCTTCCGAGGACAGATCATAAAAGATACACACAATAAAAACAAACTGCAATGTGAACAGACATATTAGAAAATAATGACCACATATTAAAAAATGAAGCAGATCCTTGTGCAAATACAGGTGAAGGGGTAACAGTCCAAAAAATGGAGTACAGTGTGCGTCATGTCTTTTAAGTTACAAACGACCAGAGTTTTAAGGGAAACAACTCATTGTGGTGTTTTACATTGGATGAAGTGACAGTGCAAGAGGACTGATTTAACATTAAATTAAGTGACAGTGCAAGAGTTATAATTCCAGGGGCATCCACACGGTGCCAGGTGATTAAAACCTAAAGCAGCAATGTACATTTAAGAAACAATGCAACGTCAAAGATTAAAATAAAAATAAAATGTTTTTTAATCAAAACAGAAAGCTCCTTCTCTTAGCTACCGTATATTTCAGAAAACTAGCAACTGCATAGCAGACATTACAATCGTTAAGTTGCAGTAAATAGATGAGGACCACTTTGTACTAAGAGAATTTGTGTCTGCGCAGTAGCGGTAATAAAAACATCCTAGTAAACGGTGGATAAAATTCACAAAAAAAGACAACATTTAAAATGGTTTGACTAGATTGATCATCACATGGACAAATGGCAACAGTGTCAGAAGAGTACAGAGCAATTGTTGAAGTTGCTTGAATAATACAATATTCTCTAACTGAGGGTTTGGCCACTACCAATAGTTCCCTAAAGATTTGTTTGTACTTGCAAAAACTATCCCAGACCCACTTTCTGTCCTTTTTTTGATTGACTCTGGGTGCTCAAACTGTGAGGCACAGCTAAGTGCCGAAAAAGAGTTTCTAATATATTGTAACCATGACCCGCGCAAGTTAGACAATCTCTGATTTCAGCCCGATTGAAGTTTGCTTCTTGGTTGGACCAAATTGAGCACCAGAGAGCCAGGGGCAGCATTGATGGTATCTTGAACATACTCCATGTCTAACTCCAGGTGAAGAGAGAAATTCAGGGATGAGGGAGGGAGGGACGCCTAGTAACCGGCGGCAGAATCTATCACATGTACATCCCTACAACCCCAGATTCCTATTCCATATGTTAAAATCGGCAGGCATTTTTGGTTATATATTTCTAGTATAGGAGCAATGGGCTTTTTACCAATAGACATGGCAAGCGAGAAAGTAGTGCCTACAGCCTAAGTATATCGGGTTATTCTATTTTGAATACATCTAAGCCAAGAACATCCTTCATCATACTCCAGGCCTAAATAGGGAAAGAAACTAACCCTCTCTAAGGGTTTACCCTCAATGTTTAGGGTGCGGGTTTTGGTATTTCTTGCGCCACATATAATTGTGAATGTTTTCATAAAATTAGGCTCCAGGCCCAGGTCTTTCAAGAAGTTAACATAGCTGACGATAATCTTTTTAAGGCCGCTGGCCGTCATTGCCAAGAGAACTGCATCATCAGCAAATAGCGGTGCGGGCACTGCCTTTTTCTCCACAAACGGAACGTCCTCCCCAGCAGATACCAATGATTTCTCCAGGTCGTTTGTATAAAGAAAAAAAAGAATTGTGGTGAGGATGCAACTTAGGCGCCCCCCACGCTTAATGCTGAATGGCTCTGTGCATTCACCGGCGCTCCCAAACCTAACTGGAGCTGTAAGGTCATGGTGGAGGTGCCTTAAAAATGTAACCAGTCCCACATCAACACCAGTGCTCTCTAGAATAACCTACAGCTTTGAGCGGGAGACGTAATCAAAGGTGCTTGACCGATCCTTAAACGCCAAATGGGTGGAAATGCCCTTGGCTTATTTGTTATTTGCCACAATGAGATGGAGATTACGGCACTGTTCAATAGTCCGAGACCCTTTCTGAACCCATACTGACTTTCAGCAAGTATACTATTGGCATTAATCCAATCAAGTAGGCGGTCCAGTACAACTCTCCCAATGGTTTTTGCTGAAGAATCCAAAAGGGATATCGGGCGATAGCACTTCGCATCATGCATGTTTACTTTTTTTAAAACAGAGACAATTCTTGATGAACTCCACAACCTTGGCATCCCCTGGCTGCAGGCAGAGTTGAATACTGAAGTGAGGACTGGGGTCTTCAACACTGGGTCTTCTCTGAATAAATCAAGCAAAATGCCATCTGGTCCCGGGGCCTTCGTACATCTACTGTCTACAATTGCTTTAAAAATCTCCTCCTCATTAAAAGCAAGTTTTAGGCACGGTGAAATCGTTGACACTAAGGCAACGTCAGCCTTGCAGTCGGTGGAATACAAACCAGAGTAAGCACCAACCATGTCTCAGCTGAGATATGGACTGCTACTTTATCTGGTGGCAATATGGGGGATACAACAGACTACACTGCTTTCCAAAAAGCACGTGGGTCTTTAGATTGACAGGCACCCACAATGGGCTCTCATTTCCCCTCCTTCATGGACGACTTCCTTCTCTTAATGGCTTGCTGATATGTCTTTCTACTTTCTAGGACAGCACTTTGGTCTTGGGGGATTTGCTTTAAGGCCCTGCATAACGAAACTTTGGCTGATCTGAATGCTTAGTCAAACCATGATTTGGCATGGTGACATGGCTGATCAATGTTTCTAGAAAGCATCTCTTTTTATCCGTGATTGAAGATTTAAAAAATCAGTTAAGATGAGAGCCGGATTGCAAGGTATGCAATTGCAGCTATTCACCAGGGCAATACTGCTGCATACAACCTAAGACATAATGCTGTTCAAGTTTGCACATCCCCATACCACCCTGTGATCCGCGTCCTTACTGAATAGGGCCTAGGGAGGCAAAGAGTTAGAATTATGTTGCACATGTGGCAGCAGTATCTTTGCAGAAATGGGGGTGTGGTTGCTATAGATCTGGGTAAGGACCTCACATTTATTATTAGTCGGAGACATACTCCAAGAAGTAAAGATGTAGTCAATGGTACTCCCAGAGCCTCACCCTATGAAAGTTGAAATATGTTGGTCAGTAGAGGTATGAACCTTGTTGACCACGCCTCATCCAGCCAGCAGGGAAAATAGGACCAGCCCCCTACTGTCCATCACAATACAACCAATATCTCGAGCAATTAGGTCAAAGGTGGTTGGAGTTTAGACAGCGGGTGCCCCAGTTTAGCATTGAAATCCCTTGCCTCCATCAACTTAATAGGGCATTCCGCCCATGCCTCTTTCTCCGCAAGCATGTCAATCATTACAAAGAGAAGTTGGAAATTACAATCACCCTTACAAGAAAAATTTTTGTTATAGAAGATAACCAGATAGATCTTATGGATTTCATGCAAGCTAAGGCAGAAAGCCTGCGCCTCCCCCTGCTCCTGATAAAGCGGTAAACCTGTACAACCAATATCAACTTTAAACCAGGCAGTCAATCCTCCTTTAGCTCTGCCCGATGAGGATGTGATCGCAGGCAAACTAAAGCACGTAAAAGCGTTGAATACCATTTCATTTACCTCCCAAGTTTCCTGCATGAAAACTATATCGAAGTTAGCAATAAAAGATTGCCATCCATCAATCGAGATTTTGGAAGTTAAACCCGCAATGTTCCAGCTTAAAAAATGAATACATGCATTTTCTGTTGAATCTTCATCCCTGGAAGCGCTCGAGCTGGGCCCTATGGGAAGCGGATTCGGTGTAGGAATGGTTGTCAACTAGGCAACAGGGATTGGACTATCAAGTGGCCCACCCTTATCCTAGGCACTAGGCCCTTTACGGGGATGGTTCAATAGAGAGCTTACTACTCAGAGAGAAGCCAAATGCTGGTCAGGTACCACACTATGGGACTCACAGAAATGTAATTTATGTGTTCCCTATTAAAGAGTCAACACATTTTTCATCCCATTTAAAGACCTGTCTTTACATATTTCTGTGTGACTGATTGCAATCAGCAGCTCTGGGTCCTTTCCAAAGCCTAGTCAGATCATTTTCTTTCAAAGTTGATACCGCATGCAATTGCAGGACACAGGGCAGGCACACACTTTAAAAGGCTGAAGTTGTCGCATTGTACAATTTGCACATTACAGTAACTGTTGACAATATTAATACAGTAAGATATAGGGCAGTTTTTTGTGTGTTTAATATTTCAAAAGTATACGTTCCCACTGCTTCATAAGCCTTGCTTTATCACGAAATTAATTTGCCTTAAAATACACAATTTGCCAATATTTATTTTCTATTTTATTCTCTGGAGGAGGATCCAGCCTGGACCCCACGTTTGTCTATTAAGCTTGCCCACGTCGTTCACTACATACGTCATACCAAACTTTTATGCCTCACTATTTTCAAATGTCACCAGCCTCCACTATTAAAACCTATAGTCACCCCTATTGAAGGTTCTTCAGTCCTGAGGGCAGGGTGCTTGGTTATAAGTGTGAGGGTGCCCCAGCATGAGCAGGAGACCCTTACAAACCCCAGAGTCAATTCACCAGGCTTTGTAAGTGCGGTCAGCCATTTTAATACATATAGTGGACAGCATGTCTAACTACATAGTGGCTGCACTGAACTGGGTCATGTTTAGTGCCACACATGTTTGAATTATACCCCAACACCAACTCCAGTGTTGAAAGTATGATCCCATGTACTGGGGGGCTCCTTTGGGATACCCCCTGTACTCCCAGTAACAGCCTTTCAGGGTCTGACAGCAACTAGTACTTCTGGCGACCACAGACACGATACTGCCCATCTGCTGCTGAGCCAAACTTGAGCAAGGGAAGGTTTAACAATAGGTTTCCTGTTACAGGGATGTTTGACCAAGTCTCAGACAGGACTTGGTGTATTGGACTGGGTTGGGGGCGTTTGCCAGCACCACCAGTCTGCTTTGACAGGCACATTGGTGCCCTCCTTGCATACTCTAGTTGAACCAATTCAAGGAGCCCTTGGCTCCTGCTCTGGTGCAAAACTGGAAAAGAACATAGGAGCATCCTCCCCTCTGTCTAGCCCCTCCTCTGGGAGGGAACCTAGAGTTGTTCCAAACCTTCCCTTAGGGTACTTAAAAACGTACTTGTGGGTGGGTCCTCAGATGTATCGTGGGACAAGACTCAAGCCTGAACCATGTCACTGTTCGGCCTTCTAGACAATTGGACTTCACTGGACTTCGCTGGAACTGAGACTGCATCAAGGAAGACTCCTGCTGCTCTTAATCTCGCTGTTCTGCAAGTCCTCTTCCTCATCTGTGTCTCTGTTTCTTCCAGGATCTTCAAAAGACCTGTGGGAACGGGGTCGCGTCGCGTCTCCTTCGCGCTAGAGCTGCTTTCACCCATCGCCAGCGCCAGCTGCAACCGCCATCTACTGCTCCGGCCTGTCCGATATCCTCACTGCTCGGGGGTCCAGGATCAAGAACCACATGCTCCAGCAACAAAACAAGTAATGGGGGGGTTATTGGGGGGGTTTACCAGATCTCGTACAAACCTTTTTTCAAGTATAACCTAGCAGGAACTGTTCCTGTTCCGGGTTGCGGGAGGCAGCGACGGAGGTAGCGCTGACTTGTCTGCGAATGCGGCTGAGGCAGCAGGGAAGAAGGTGAGTTTTTGCTCTGCCCCCGCAGCACACGCCAGTGCCAAGGTAGGGAGTCGACATTCTTTTTTCTCCATTGAAGGCTATATTACTGGGAAGACTGGGAAGACTAGCAGGAGAGTGCAATCCCTGGAGAAATCTACAGTGTCTAAAGAAGGGGGGAGAGAGTCTTTGAGGCTTCAGACAAATGGATGGATATGGAAGGAGGGTTCAGTATTGATAGTCTTGCTAAGCTGGATAGCCCTAGAAGCACGGAAATGGCACTGCCAAAGGAGGTTCAGGCCCTTAAATCCAATAGGTATGCCCTCCATGCCAGGTCAGTTTTTTGTCCCTTAAACGAAAACCCGGTCTACCTTCCACGTGTTCCCCCCCTGTCTCGGAAGTAAGGGTCTGCACCAAATGAGGTAAAACCAACTCTGACAAAGCCGTTGTGTCTAAAATCAAAAAGGGAGATATTGATGGTAAAAGAAATGGAAAGGGTAAGAAGGGATCTCCTCCCTTCGCTTAAAACTTTTTATAAAGTTATGTCCACCAGCACTACCTCAACATCCCTCTCCCCACAAAATCATGCAGGTGACACTATAGAAAATGTAAGTCTGGGGGTTCCCAACATGGCCAATATTATAAGTCCAGCAAATAAAGGGGCGAGGGATCAGCAACTAGTTACAGAGCCAATAATAATACATCCAGCAGTAAGCCTGTCAAATAAATATTCAGTTTTGGCAAGCAACAACCCAGGAAGTTCTTCTTTGGAGCAGTCTGGTGCTTGTAATTTAGAACAGCAAGGAGATGTAGAGGACAATGGTACTACCAACAAAGGTGTAGCAGACATTACAAGAAAACCTGATGCAACTTCTTCCACTCTGGTGGATATTCTTTTGGCAATGAAGGATAAAATAGTCAGTAGATTTACAGTCTCCAAAAATAATCAAGCAGAGATGACCAGTAGATTTCTAACCTCAGAGGCCAACCAGGCAGCAATTCAAGCCTCCTGTGAAAAAAAAAGACTAGACAAAGTCACATTAGGAACTGAGGCCATGGAGAAAGAAATCCCGAAGATGAATGACTCTATGCGAACTACCGAAGTGGAGGTAGCCAAATTATCCACCCAGAATAGAGAATTGAAAGAGGACATTGAACGCCTAGAAAATTATTCTTGGCGGAACAACTTAAGGCTTTTAATGTTCCTGAAGCTCTGGAGGGGTCTAATATTAAGGGGTTCGTACTTTCTTTGTTAAAAGGAACAGTCTTGAAAGGATCGCAAGAAGTAGACCTAGTGCATAGCGATCCTGTCAGATGGACTCCGGCTAAGCAAAAACCAAGGACATTTTTTGGTTAATTTTCTAACCTATTCAGTTAAAGAGCATATCCTGTCCTCCGCCCTAAAAGAAGGCTTCATCTCTTTTAATAGTTCTAATTCCTTCTCCTTTCAAATCAGATCAGATATCTTTCAAGTAACCGCTACTAGACAGTGAGAGTTAGGGAAAAGGCTGGAAGAGCTGAATAGTATTGGGGCCAAGGCAAAGCTGAAGTTCCCAGCACTGCTTCGTGTGATGTGGAACAATCGCATGTGCCAGATAAAATTGGGCAAGGAAGCCTACGCCCTCATTGTAAAGATTAAGGAGGAGCAGGGTGCTATAAAGTAGGGAGGGGGAGGTAAAAGATAGGTAAAATGCTTTTGAGTTTACTGGAACTAGCAGGAACTCAGTTAATTTAGGATTTTGCATCTCAGGGGGAGGAGGAGCCAAATTGGCTTGCCTATTGGAAGGTAAGGTTCCTCATGGGACGAGGGGGCACGGGCACAGGGGGTTTGGGGAGGGGTGGCACATGGGTGGGGAGCATTGGGTAAAAAATTAAAAACAATCTCATCTCACCTTAGTTAGTAATGCATCATTCCAAGTTAAGGGGTTCAGCCATACAGGTTATAAAGGTGGATTGGGTAGATGGCAGGAGATCAAGGTCTAAGGGATAGAAGGACCATCTTTATCTCTTGGAACGTAAATGGGTTGAGGTACCCCCGGAGGCAAAGGTTAATCCTTAAATATCTGGAATAGTCCACTGCTCATGTATGTTTATTGCAAGATACACATCTGAGTTTTACAGAAAGATGT
Organism: Lissotriton vulgaris; assembly: GCF_964263255.1. Taxonomy (NCBI): domain Eukaryota; kingdom Metazoa; phylum Chordata; class Amphibia; order Caudata; family Salamandridae; genus Lissotriton; species Lissotriton vulgaris. The sequence continues at coordinate 97,448,388 of NC_141695.1, forward strand.
TTAATTTTTTCCAAAATCCCTTGGATAAAATATTTTAGTGTGTCGCATTAGACGTCTTATAGCAGGGGCGTGGCAATACTGGACTCTGGGAGGTAGTTAGTGACCCACATTACATTAAATAACACGGACGTAGTATGTGCCTCTTTTTATGGTCCTACTATTTACGAACCGACTTAAATACTTATGCTGCAATCAATACTGACATTGGAGTCACCTCCTTATATATTAGGTGGGGATTTTATAGTTCAGTTGGACCCGTCAAAAGACAGGTCTAATTTGAGTTATTATATAGGCACTCCAAAGATACGTCACTCATTATTAAACCAGATCCAAGATTTAGATCTGATAGATGTATGGAGAGCTCAGAAGGGTGAACAACAGGGCTTTACGTTTTATAGTAAAAAGTACGATTACTCATCTAGGATCAATTATGTTTTTACAGATAGACAGTTCTAGAATGATATATAGGGGATTTCCGTTATGCCAAGCCACCTTTGCAGTTTATATTGCAGAATAAAGGATTGCAGTTACAGTCAAGATGGACGCTGAATAGGGCCATGATTCTTGACACTGAAGTTATTGAGACCATGACCTCTTTCTCTTTGGAATTTTTTCCCTTAAATATGGGATCCTCAACTATGGATTTTATCTGGGATGCATATAAGGCATGCCTAAGGGGGTGGCTACATACCATTATATGCTCCAAGAACAGGACAGAGGCTAGGAAACTAAAAAATATTGAGGAAAGAATAAGTCAGTTAGAGAAGGATAGAAATGGCTTAAATAATGGGGACTCAGAGCATCTTTCGCAAGTCCTGCAGGACCTTGACGAGGCACGACAGGAGTATAGAGGGAAATTGGATGCAAGTTGTAGAGCAATGGGACACTGGAAATATGCAAAACTTTGAGTATGTGGAGAAGGCAGGAGCGTAACTGGCACGGAAAGCCAGAGTTGACTGTACCAGAAACGACATTAAAGAACTGATCGTAAATGGTAACGGAGAGACATCAAGTAAAAATTAGGTTATGCAAACCTACCTTCTCTCGCTGTTCTCAGACCTCTACAAAGAGGATTTGGCTCCATCTTATCTTATCTTATCTTATCTTAAGAGGGACTTATATAGCGCTCTGTCACCATAGGTTTCCTGGCGCTGGGTGGTACTGAGAGATGTAGAGAGGGGGAGCTAGCCAGACTGTGTAAAAAGATTGGTTTTAAGAAGTTTTCTGAATTCCAGCAGAGACATGGAGGATTTGAAAGATAACGGCAACTGGTTCCAGAGTTTGGGAGCCAGATGAGGAAATCTGCAACCACTATATTTTTTGAGTTTGATTGGGACTGCGGTCAGAAGTTGACGGTGGGAGGACCGAAGGTTGCGTGCCGGATGGTAAGGAGTCACTAGGGACTTCAGAAAACGGGGGACGTACCAGTCACAGCTTTGTAGGTCAGGCAGCCGATCTTGAATGCAGCTCTCTGTTCGACCGGCAACCAGTGGAGTTTACAGAGTAGTGGTTTTGCAGACTGCCACTTCGGGGTCTTGAAGGCTAGTCGGGCCGCCTGATTCTGCACGACTTGCAGCCTATGTAGCAGGTATTTCGGTAGGCCATGATACAAGGAGTTGGAAAAATCCAGGCGAGAGAGCACAAGGGCGATCAAAACTTGTATCAGGGCTTCAGGCAAGAGTAGGTGGGAAATTTTCCTGATTCTCCGAAGCTGAAACATACACGAGGATACGACTGCACCAGCCTGAGGCTTGAGGGAGAGCTCTGAGTCTATGATAACCCCCAGGCTCTTTGCCGATTTAACCGGGATGGGCGGGGAGCCCAGCTCTGTAGGCCAAAACTGTGGGCCCCAGTAAGTGGAGCTACTGCCAGGGAGAATTAGCTCAGTCTTCCCTGGGTTCAGCTTAAGCTAATTAAGGTTCATCCATTGCTGGATATGTAACATGACCGCCTGACAGTCGAGAGCTGCGTTAGGAGTGTTAAGAGGAAAGATGATTTGCAGGTCGTCTGCATAATTGAAGACGGTAATGTCCCAGCTCTTCAGGGAGTGGATGAGCGGGCGAAGATAAAGATTGAAAAGCAGGGGAGACAGAGAGGAACCTGAGGCACTCCACAGATGAATGGTTCCCTAGTAGCCGTGAAAGGACCCAGGTGAACAGCCTGGGTTCTGCCTGTCAAGAAGTATTTAATCCAGACCAGAGCCGAGCCCCGGATACCGGCTTGTTCGACACGGTGGAGAAGGATGTTATGGTCCACCGTGTCGAACGCTGCCGACAAGTCCAGGAGGATCAGGGCCTGAGGAGACCCTTTGTCGGTGTTGCTCCTGAGAGAGTCCATAACCGCTAAGATCACAGCCTCAGTAGAGTGGGCAGGTCTGAAGCCAGCTTGGTTAGGCTCAAGGTAGCCGGAGGACTCGATGAACTGAGAGAGGCAGCAGGTGACATGTGCCTCCAAGATCTTAGAAAAATAAGGCAGGAGAGAAATAGGCCGATAGTTGGCAAGGTCCTCTGGGTCAGCTCAGGGTTTTTCAGCAGTGGTACCAAGGCAGCTTCCTTGAAGGAGTTGGGTACGATGCCGGCCTCAAGAGAGATGTTTAGTAGAGGCAAGATGCAGTTGGGCAGAGCCAATCAAATGTCCCTGAAGACAGAGGGAGGACAGCAATCATTGGGGGAGCCAGATTTGACTCGGGAGGCCAGTTTGGCAAGGAAAGGAGAGTCGAGGAGGGAAAAGTGTGACAGTGAACATGGGTTACCAAGGGAGGGGACAAGTGGAGCAGCAGGGGGGTCGGGGGGGATAGTGTTCCTGATCTTAATGATCTTTTCAGTGAAAAAGCTATTTAGAGCATCACAGGATTGTTGGGTGGGGACCTGGGAAGGGAGAGTTCTGGCATCAGACGTTAACTCGCCCATAATTCTGAATATTTCCTTTGACTTATTGGGGGCGACAGAGATTCTTTCGGAGAAGTATGAAGATTTCTCAGCTATAATTGCACTTTTGTATATTTTTCGTGCCTCAACGTAAGCCTCTCTGTCGAGTGGTAAGTAGAAACGCCTCCACCTGCGTTCCATCTGACGCAGTTTGAGCTGCTGGGATTTCAGGGAGGTATTGAACCACCTGTGTGGTCCAATGTCGCCTTCCATTTGCTCATAGTTCAGCAATAAATGCTGCCCTCCTTATCTGAGGAGGGTAGGAACAGCATAGATGCTCCTTTTGCTTTGGAGAAAATCACAGCGCAGATTGAAAAATCTAAGAACAAAAAAGCTGCTGGCTCGGATTTACTTCCAAGTGAAGTTTATAAGCATCTTGCAGAAGAGCTGTCTCCTGTACTGGGCACTATTTTTAACTCAGTATATTGTCTTGCTGGTAGAGTACCCAACTCGTGGAAGGAAGCAACAATCGTTCTGATTCTAAAGCCAGGTAAGGATCCTTTAAAGGCAGATTCATATTGGCCTATCTCCCTGCTAAATGTCGATTATTTATTTATTTATTTTATTCATTTGTAGAGCGAATGTTTACACCAACGGTGTGTCCCCGCGCTAAGACATAATCAGATGAGTGACTGCTGTTATAAGTTCTTCATGGGCATATTGGTATGATTGTCAATACCTGTTCCTTAGCTGATACATACAGATCAGAAGGGTTTTGTGGCTGGAAGGTACATCCAGGAGCAGACACATCTGTTAATAGGCAATATAGATCTAGCCATTTAGAGATCTGACCACTTGGCCATGGTCACTTTAGACGCGGCCAAGGCGTTCAACAGGGTCTGCTGGGTGTACCTTTGTGAGGTTTTGGAGGTAATGGGATTCGGTCCCATTTTCATCCAAACTTTACGAAATTGCTATCAGGGAGCTTCTGCGCGGATTCTCTTAAACGGTCTATTAACATCGAATATCAATATACAGCGAGGAACCAGGCAGGGGTGTCCAATGTCCCCTCTTTTATTCAATATATATATATAGAACCCTTGGCGCAAGCTATAAGGTTAAATGAATCAATCTGCCCTTATAGGTCTGAACATTATAGCTCTAAATCAGCTCTTTATGCAGACGACCTGATATTATATACGAGCGACCCGGAGGTGGCGATTCCTCTGGTATTGTTTGAATTTGGGTCTATGTCAGGCTATGCAGTTAATAGATCAAAAACAGAGGTTATGTGTTGGAATTTGGAGCAGTGGAGGGGAACAGTTAGCGCAGAGTTTAGATATCTGGGCATTTCTATTGTGAAAGATCTGGAAAAAAATCCCCAGATTAATCTAAACAGAGTGACCAAAGAAATAGACCGTCTGTGTAGTAGATGGAGAAATCTCCCCTAAACCATTTACGGGAAAATTAATTTGGTAAAGATGGTCATTCTCCCTATGCTTTCCTATCTATTTACCACTATACCTCTAACTTTCTCGAAAAATAGTATTAGTAAGGTACAGAGTAAGATTGGGAGCTTTGTGTGGGGGGACAAGCGGGGTCCGATTGGCCTGGAAAAAACTCAGACGTAGACTAATTAAAGGTGGGATGGCCCTTCCTGACATCAGCCTGTATGCCGTAGCATTTTAGTTTAAGAGCATCCGGATGCTACTTGTGAAAACCAAAGAGTCAGCCTGGGGTAGGTTGTTGGGAGAGATGGTGAGAGCTGAAGGAGGAGGAGATGCTTTTCTGTACAAGTTTGGGTCCCCTAGATTCTTTAAGCGGGTTCGCCTGAAGCTTTTGAAGGCAGCTCTGGAGTTGTGGCACAGGGCGAGACTCAGTTGGGGGAAAGGCTATTACTAGGACCTCGCACCAGTCTGGGAATCACCCGGAACTCTGGAGTGCCTGACAGACAGTCTGGCATTGCCTATTAAGAGGGCAGGTATTAACACGTGGATCGAGCTGGCAGATTCTGTGTGAATACACCCCTGGAAATATCTGAGAGCTAGATAGGTACAGGACTATCTAGATTTAAATACTTACAGCTAGTGTCTTGGTACGATGCTGAGAGGGAGGAAGTAAGGGGAAATGGAGAGATTGAGAGGCTGTGTCAATCAGCTCTCCCAATTAAGAAGGAAATCTCAACCACCTACTAGAAGTTGAAGATCTAGAGATTCCTTCTTTAGAGGTGGCGTGGAACCGAATCCTCTTAGAATCCTTAGTACAGTCCCTTTTTGACCCATCATTAAATACATTATATAAGTACATAAAACCTGCTTGCCTGAAAAAGAATCTTTTTTTGTCATTAATAGACTCTATTATACCCCTGCAAGGATAGCAAAGTTCGCTCCAGCAGCTCCTCCTACATGCTCATGATGTCACATTCTTCTAGCTACTGTCCTCCACGTCTTTTTTGAGTGTTCAGAACTGGAATCCTTCTGGAAAGAGGTCGGCGATTCACTTCGGGACATTTTTAAAACCAGGATTGATGTTAATCTCCCGCTAGTTTTATTCGGAGATGATGGTTTCTTCTGACAGACAGCCTCACAGCTGCACAGAGGTCTCTTATTACATATGATTTTGTTGGCACGGAAAGAGATTTGTAAGAAATGGAAGGATCCCCTCCCACCAAAAAAAGAAGACTGGCTTGAAGCCCCATTTGCTATGCCCGACTAGAATATGAAGGCGTTGAGGATAAGTCATTAAACATCTGGCATCCTTTTATGAGCTGGGGTGTAGCCTAAGATTAATCTAGCTGGTCCTATGATTACACCTCGTCCCGTACAAAAGGGGACGGTCGGGTGACCCAAGCGAGTGCGGTAAGCCAAGAGGTCCTCAGTTCTTGAAAACGGCTTCATAAGATCCGCAGAAGCTTAAAAGGTGAGATGAGGACCAAAAAGAAAAAACAAAAACAAAAGAAAAACAGACCTGTGGGCATCGTAGACACCTGAAGTAATCTCCCTTGGAGTGAAGGAGTCACTCCCCTGCATCTGAGGCACTGTAATGAGGCTGACCGGTCTGCTGCTCCTGTCGTCCCACGGACTTCGATAGGCCCAGCAAACACAGGTGGTGGTTCTGCAATTCCCCCAATGCCTGACCTGTCCTCTCTGCAATTTTGAGGCCAGTATCCCTTGTCGGAACTGCTGGGGCTGAAACCCTGCACACCACGCCAAATTGCCATTGCCAAGGCTTGTTGGCTCTGCACTCCAGAGATCTTCAGTATACAAGAATCTCCAGCCTCCATCATCTCTTCCTGCTAAGTACAGTGTCCTCACCACATCCTCTGTACAGTGGGCCTTCCTTCTTGGTGAGCTGCTCGAGGTCCTCTTGCAACTTCTGCGCCCTTGGCCTGGTGTGTTTCCACTCTGCACATAACCTCCATGGGGTTCCTGGTTACTGACCTTGGATGGTTGCTTGTGTCCCCAGCTCCGTCTGAGTATCCTGATCCAAGACCTGACTTCAGTAGCAGTTCGCATTCCACTTTTTAGGTCTCGGACTAGGCAGCGCATGCGCTGTCTCGTCAGAGAGATGCTGTATAGAGTATAGTGGGGGAAGCTCCGCCCACTTTCCAGCTAACTTTTTAATTGGCCGAAATTGTAAATACTGCATTCTCATTGGTGTTTGGCAAGTTAGTCCTGCCTCCTCACGGCCATGACATAATTTGTATCCCTCCCTGGCTATCCGCCCCTTTACTTTAAAAACACTTCTGTTCTCCTGACTCCCCCCGTTCCCTCCCGTAGTTCTTCGCTTCTCTGCCCACCGCAACCCCCACAATCCACTCCCATTCCTGTCTTCTTGTACAACTGCAGTTTTATTTACAATGCAATAGGACCCGCGTTAATACGAGTCCTATTGCATTTGTAAATGCTTTTCTTCTCTTCTCATTGGCTGACTGGATTTGCACTCTTTTTTGCCTGACCTGTCCCTTGTTCACGCTGCTGCTCCGGTACCGGAAGAATTGCAGCTCGCTGCCCCCGACTGAGCTGCTTCATGGCAGAGAGGGCTTGCTGCGGGACTGGGCGCTAGTGTCCTTCCACCAGGGCCGATACCCGGAGCTCTTCAGCCTGCTGGAGAGCCACCCCTTCCTGACCGCCAGCCACTCGCTGCTGCAGGACCTGTGGTACCGGGCGTGATACAATGAGGCTGAGCGTTGAGGGCAGACACACACTAAAACTGACACACACTCACACATGTGCTTTCTCTCACCCGCACACACAAATACACATTCCTACCACAAACACACACACACCGTTATAAAAAAGTCTACCAGTAATTTAACTTATCAACCTTTACTCAAAGTCATATCTGCAAAATTGTTACCTTCCCTAACCTACGGTAGTGAGGCGTTAAACGGAAAAGACGCAATAACAATAAACAAAGAAATCTCAAAAACTTTTCGATCTCTTTTTTGTTTACCTAAAAATGCTTCACAATCCCAAATTAGACTGGAATTCGGCTTGAACAACAAACTATATGCTCGAATGGGTAACATAATCAGAGTATGAAACAGAGTAAAAAATGACAAGGAGAATTTAATTTCGCAGCTTTTCTAGAAAGAAATAGAGGGAAATAACAAATCATCTGCTTGGAAATATCTTGATAAGGCTTTGGATGAATTTGGGCTAAAGGGGATTTGGACGACTACTATTCCCCAGGAATCTTTAAAAAACATTGTGAATAAAACAACTGATCTCCTATCGTTGTTAAGTGACAAGGAGTCCTTGGTTAAAAGGAAGCATGCTTGGTCCATAATAAATGGTTACAAAAAAAGAGCCCTCAACAATATTTGAATACAGCTTGGTCTTGGAAAAATAAAAATATATTCATGAAAGCACGATTCAGAATATTACCCGGAGAATCTCATGCACCACCATGGAAAAAACTCGAAAATGACATATCATGTCGGTTGTGTAACACAGGAGAAGAAAACATTATACACCTACTGTGCCTCTGTCCAGAACTAAAAAATGAAAGATTAACATTGTTAAAAAGGTTATTCAACGAAAGAGTAATAAGGACTTGCAGACAAGCACTGCTCCAGTATCTTTGCCCAGACGATATACTAATTAATTCTGCTTTCTCAAAATTTGTAATATTTGCATGGAAAAAACTTGCAGCCAGATTCATCAAAGACCCGTTTTGCGAGTCTTTAATAGCGATTTATAAGGAATCGCTATTACAGACTCGCAAAACGGGATTCATGTTGGAATGGCAAAATAAAATGCGATTCCTACACATTCCTTATTTGCGATTAGCAAATTGCTGATCGCAAATAAGGAATAACTCCCCATTCATTCCTATGGGCCAAAAGGCCCATAGGAATGAATGGGGAGTATTCCTTATTTGCGATTAGCAATTTGCTAATCGCAAATAAGATAGCGATTTAAAGGGTGCCAGGGGTGTCCAAAGGACACCCTGTAGCACCCCTTAAATGCAAATTTAAACAGGTGTTGCGCACACACATGTCCAAAGGACATGTGTGTGTGTAACATGCAAAAGAAAAAAATGCACTAAAGTTATTTTTACTCTTTTTTCGCAATTTACCACGAAGTCAGACTTCGTGGTAAATTGCGACCAAATATTGCGAATTCGCAATTTCAAATTGGTTGATGAATTGCATTTAAGGAATCTCTATTAGAGATTCCTCAAATCCAATTCCTCGCAAATATGCGATTTCGCTAATAGCGATTTTTGCATTTGGGATGATGAATCCCAAATGCAAAAATTGCACTCGCAAAGGGCCAGATTCTCAGAATCTGGTCCTTTGCGAGCGCAATTTCGCTTGATGAATCGGGCTGTTGAATTTTTATAATATTAATTGTGATACTGATTATATTTTTCTCTCCTAACTATTAAACATATGAATTTACAAATTTAAAACAGTTTTATAATCCACGTGTACTATCTTAAAAGTTTATCGTTTCTTTTTTAAATCAATATTTTACCGTATTATCGTAATTGAAATGTTTATACTGTGCATTCACTCTTTGTAAAGATTTAAAATGATCAATCAATAAACAAACACACACACACCACAAATGCAACGAGTTTGACCCAAAAGAGAGGGAACGGGGCTGCCATTTAAATAGAGAACAGTGGCGCGTGTAACTGCCTTCACGCCTACCTTTGTGATCAACTGAGCTACGTTTGCGAATTCTGGGCCACCAGTTGCAAATGGCTTTTATTAGGGCCAGATGCAGGAAATATGCTTTTGGACAACAATCTACTTATGTGGGGCAGTAGTAAACAATGTAGAGACTCAGCTTCGTCATTAAAAAAGTTTAGTTATATCTAGTTGATGCCACCATGCCCCAAAAAGTCACATTTCTCCATGTTGGTTTAGTAGATGTCAAAAACCGCAAACAAGGGACTGAAGTCAAAAGAAAAAAGGAGCAGGGAAGGCCTGAAATGTAGTGTGGTTTAAGGAAGTAGAATATATGAAAGTTTATCAATTGTAGATTGACTAGTAAAGACATTTATTGAACATATACAACCCCTGGGCACAAGGGTCCACTTCTCTTCAGTAACTGTAAAACTCTGATTATGTTTCCTGAATTCCACAATCCAGAATCCAGTGAATATGTCACCTAACAACCGTTTTACTAAGCACTGTTGCTAATATACAACATATCTCCCTTACCATAACAAAGAAAATGATACAACAAAATGATACATAAAAAACTAACTATATGCATTTACTATTGAATGTATGATTTCTAAAATTGATATTCATCTAAGTACAAACTTAGTCCTTCGTCTAACTAGGTTTTTTCTTATTACGTTTCCATCCCATACCAACATATACATTAGGTGATTTGACCTGCACATTTACCAAATCTTGGTTTCTTGCGTTCCAACACTCCACATCATTACAATTAGTCACACTCCTCACAATCCATTGCTTACCATCATCCAACCTTACACTGTTGCCTTCAACTCTAACGATCTGTTTGGGTTTGGACCATTTTGAAGAACTTGTTCTTTGATTCCCTTATTGGTGTGTTCGTACCCATTCTCCAACTACGAATTTTCTAGGATGTTTCTTGATTCTATAATTATGTTTGTGTACATATTTACTTTGATAATCTTTAACTCTACAAAACATTTTCTCTATATTGATTTATTTTGGAACCTCCTGACACATCCATGCAGGTTTTACTTTGAAACCTGCTATACAACCTTTCAAGAGAGAGAAAGGGGATTCACCAGTGGCAGTATGAGGGGTATTCCGATACCACCATAACATTTCCTTGAATGCATTTTTGCAGTTGTCACCATTGTTATTAGCTAATTGTATACATTCCTTTAATAAACGGTTAAATCTTTCCACTAAACCGTTCTCTCTTGGGTTATAAACAGCTGTGGTACTATGTTTGATAAACACATCCTTTAAATACTTGGAAAATTCATCAGCTATAAATTGTGGTCCATTGTCGGTTAAAATAGAGCTAGGATACCCTTCCCTATGAAATATTTCTTCACAAAACTCAATCATATTAGAAGCTTGGATATCCTTCAGAAATGCAACCTCTGGCCATTTGGTATAGAAATCCATTAAAACAACTGCATATTTATTTTCAATTCCATTTACACAAAAAAGGCTGCATATATCGGTAGCAACTTTCTCCCATGGTCTTGAAGGGAAAATAGTCGCAGAAATAGTAGTTTCCTGAGTTTTGTGTGACTTATCACTCCACATGCATACTATACAATTGCGTACACATCTGTCACTATCTTTGTCCATGGCAGGCCACAAAAAGTCATATCTAGCTCAGTTTATTGAACATATACAACCCCTGAGCACAAGGGTCCACTTCTCTTCAGTAACTGTAAAACTCTGATTATGTTCCCTGGATTCCACAATCCAGAATCCAGTGAACATGTCACCTAACATTAGGATTACTAAGCACTTTTGCTAAAATACAACAGAATACTGTAATACGACTGTAATTTATAATTGATTTAGTTATGTAATATCAAGTAGGCAATCTGTCATGGAGGGCAAAAAAAATACTCTTTCGCTCTTTCTTTCACTGTTTTTTTTATTTGACTTCTTCTTTTCTGTTCAGCTCTGTGTCGCTTTGTTTCCGTCATTGTTATTTCGCAATGCTTCTTTTGCATTCTGATGTCATTCTTAGTTTGATTTCTCCCTCGTTGTTATCATTTGGGGGCATATTATCAAGGGGGTTTACCTCCGCTTTTTTGGCTTTATTAGCCAAGAAAGCGGAGATAAAATTAACTCCCTATTACCTAGCTGTCGCAAACACCAGTTAGCGACAGCTAGTAGGAGATAGCGACCATCTTGGGCCCCGCTTTGCATGTCAGTGATATTTATCACTAATGACATGCAAAGTGGGCGTGCCAAGATATTAGCGACTGGAAACAGTCGCTAACATCGCTATCTCCTATTACGAACTTTTGGAGATATTCGCGCTAAGCGCGAATATCTCCAAAAGCTAACATCTGCCCTGAGCAGTTCTTAGCCATGTTATCCAATTGGAGGTGGATAACATGGCTAAGAGCATTAGCTCGGTAATGCATGAATATCGCTGACTTTTCAGCGATATTCATGCATTGCGGACGATTTTTATCGCATTTGCGATAAACCTTGGTAATACCAAAGTTTATCTGCGATAAAAATAGGCGCAGCTCAGCAGTACATTTTCTTCTCTAACCAAGCAATAGCGATAATTATCGCTATTGCTTGGTAATATGCCCCAAGGTTCTTTCTTCCCCTTTTTTTTCTATTCTTTATCTTTTTCTCAATGACGCTTTCTTTTGCCCTCGCTTTCTCATCTGCCCCACTACTTCCGGTCATATGCCATTACTTCCTAAACTTCTGCTGCAACAACTAAAGTATTATTGCGCACTAATTCGATTTGTGATGCGCAAACTGAGTAGCCCACTGTTTATCATACAAGAAAACTCTCAAAGTTTTAGATGTAAATATATCCGTGTAAACACGTATTTCCGTATATTTCTAATAAGTCATGGTTGTGTTCCTTGTCAAAACAACCTTTAAAGCAAGTATTTCAGCGCCCCCTAAAACTCGGAAACGGAATGGTTACGTATGTTCTGCAAGGTAGTCACACAGGTACCTGTGCATACTTACACATATATAGTCATACATAAACACTCCATGCATCACACTCGCAAATAATGAACCGCCATGCAAACATGCCTATTTGAGGTTATACCTCTAACAGTTATATGCTGCCTGAAAAAGTAATACAACCTGAAAAAAGTAACATAGCCTTCTAGAAAAAGCAAACACTCTAGTGATGCAAGATTAAATAAAGCATGTGAAAAATAAGCCGGAGTAGCATAGATTACATAAACGTTTTGTTGCGCTCTGTTCAGAAATCGATCAAAGTTTTTGCATGGAGGGTTAAGAACATGAATACAGGGCCCTAAAGGGACACCTTCAATGTCAAAGGCCGTTGGAAATAGGACCCTTTTAGAAGTGCTCCTGCAGAAGGAAAGAGGCAGACGCCAGAAAAATGCATATTTGCACACATTATTTTAACGATATCCTATGGGGCTCCCTTTTACAGTCGGTATTTTAGATTTACTGGTGCGATGGAAAGGAGAGTGGCCTAGCGGTCTAACCTGCAGGATTAAGGCTCCTGTCTATCCAGAGGCACGGGTTAGAGTCCCAGTGCTGCCAGTTACATTTAGTCTATTGCACTGTCCTATCATACTTTGTTGATGTTTAGGACAATTTATATTTTAAAAATATTCGGATCTGGTCTCTTCATCAGGAAGCGTTGCTTCTCGACATTCGCACCATCCAGGCACCTGTGATTAATGGCAATAATTTAAACATGGATCAGAGGAAAGGCAAAATGAGGAATGTGACAACAACCTAGGCACTGGGCTACTGGCTTTCAAATAGATACTAAGTGATAAACTCTGGCAGTTGCCACATAGCTCATGAGTGTTATTATTAACAATTCGAAAAGAAGGACTGAATGACGAATTCTCCGATGTCTGTGCCTCTGCAGCAAGCCGGCAGGACCACCCCGCCTCTCATGGACACCCCAAGACCAGCAGCATCAATGCAAGACCGAAGGCGCCAGCAGAGGATGCGATGGCAACATGAGAGGGCTTGTGTCGCAGCGACCGTGTTATGGAGTTAAACAGTGAGTTATTCCTCGCTATTTCCACTCAGTATGGGTATACGGGGCCAGGCATGTGGACTCCGTTCGCTGCAGTGCAGTCCCAGCACTTCTGTTCTGTGTGAGGTAGTGCACTGTGCGGGGAATGAGATTTTAATACCTTTTATTGATCAATTTGATAACTTATCTCATTCGTCAAATTTGGATCGGTTATTTTCTGTCATTGAGTAAAAGACAAACCCCGCATAGGTTAGATAAACCCCATAAACTGACGCAACTCTGAAGAACCACTTACAACTGATAAAGTTTAAAAGTTTTAATATAAAATTAAGAAAAGTTGCAAATACAATCCTCTCAGGATAAGATTCAACAAATATACAGGAACTAGAAGGAACATATATTCCCTAAAGAACCTCAGTCTACAAATGAATACAATTAAAGTCAGTTCCAAAATCAACAAATTAAAAAGCATAGATATGATGTGGTTCCGTTGCGTCATCTAAAGAAAAAGAAAAATAATCAAGTTAAATCTGTCCCTACTCTATGCTAAGTGACATCCCTATTTCGCAAGTTCCTTACCTAAAAAAGGTGTCAGCAGTTTGACTTCCAAAGAAGTTCAAACTCTCTTAGCCTCTAAAGGTAACTTAAGTTTAAGAAGCAGTACCCTCTCTGCCTACCCATCCGCTCTCTAAGGGTCCTCGGCCTACTGCTCCCTTGCGCTCTGATCTCTCTCAGCGCTCGCTCCTAACTCTCAGGCCATCTGCGCCTTCGCTCTCTCTTCTCCCCGGGGTGCTGTCCCTAAAATACACAATCACAGTGTGGGTGGAACGCCCCTTCGACGCCCACCACGGACTTTCCCCATGATGTCATTTTCTGGCTCTTTCCATAGCTTCATCTCTTCGCGTCGTCCGTTAAGTTGACCCTTCTTCTTAGACGCCATCTTCATCTTCTCGCTAGTGACTTCATTTGACACTTTCGGAGCAAAAGTCTATCACCTCAGCAGAACTTTACTCTTTACAACTATGTTCGTAACCTTTCTTGGTCCTGTGAATGGTCATTTCAAAACAAGACTCAAATTCCAAGCGTCTCCTCTCACGTTTAGGCAATAAACTTCGTCCGGCATTGTCACCTTAAATCTAACAAGAACTAGACTCCTTGGCTCGCACGTTCACATCAAGGCTATTCACGACTCCTGTGAGTCCACTAAATTACATACAGCGGACTACACTCCTGCGAACCCTTGGTCAGTCAGGTTGAAATCACACATGACCTAAAACCCTTCTAACATTCCTACAAACTTCTTCTACACAGTATAACCTTTAACTCACATTTATATATAATCGCATTTAGCAAATCCTTTACTTATAAGTGAATACATTTTACATAGAATACAAATTACATAGAGTACAACTTTATATTCTCATTTGTTACATCGTTATGTATGTTCTCTGCACATTTCTCCATGTTACATTTCTCGTCGTTTCTCCATTTAAAGTTACACACGTACATGAATTCTACTTTGCACGTTCTACATTTCGTAAGCATTTCTACACTTTACTACATTAGCCCACTATGTATCCGGGCCTTCTAAATCTAATGCATGTTCAAGAGTAAATACAGTTACATTTCCTATATTACTTTGGTTACATCTGTTAACTTCATGCTATAGGCGTCAACTTCACGTTACAGTATACATTTCATTCCTAAGTTTATACGATATGCTTGTAAATATGGCTCGGATATACGTTTTATTCAAATTGCGCTCTCTCAGTTCCCCCCTTTGATGACTTTCAGGAGTCATCACTAAATGCAATTTGAATAGCACCTTTATACAGAACTAGTTACAACATTCCCTCTTTTTATCCTTTCGAGTGCTCTTAAACTTTTATACTGTTGATCTTGTAAAGCAGCTAATCTCCTTTCTTGTTCTCTCATGGACCTTTGTAACCGGTTCGACCTATACCATTTATACAATTTCACAAACCCTAATAATGTGATTATGCAAATTAATACTATTAATACAGGTTTTAATATATACCATACTATGCTTTTACCAAGGTTGGCAAACCAACTTCCAACCTTTCCTACTCCATGACCTACTTTTTCCCAAACATTTATTTTTGTCAAATCTTCGATTTCTTGATGTATCTCTGTAATGTTTCTTATGACCTTCTCAAGTGGTTTTGAATTATCAGGAATATAAGTACAACATTCCTGAACCTTCAAAGCCTTGCAAACTCCGCCTTCTTTTGCTAATAGAACATCTAGAGCAAGGCGATTCTGAAGAACCATTGCTCTAATCGATTGCATCTCACCTTCTACTAGCATTAATAACCTTGCAGTACTTGCAGACAATCTATCTACAACTGTAGCTAGTCTCCTGATCTTAACATCGTTAAGTATTAAACCTAACAAAGGAAACATCGCTCCAAATACGTCTCCTACTACTTCTGCATCTCCTACTTCTCTTTTCGCTCTTGTCGAAGCCTTTCCTTCTATGATCGCTAAATCCTTTGCATGATATATTTTGGGGAAGACAATTGCCAAGTAACACGAAGCATACCAATTGTCAGGCAGTTTTACATAGGCATTTCTTCCACATACAAAATACACATTAGGAATAGCTTGCATCCCTTTCATAAAATCTTTCGTATAGTACTCTAACCTAAAAGCATGTTCGCAATTTACTTCACCTACAAATACACTCTCATAATATGTCTTGCTTCGAGTTAAACATAACTTTCCCTTCTGCGTTCTATCCAAAGCTATTGGACCATTGCTACCTTTCTTCTTATGTGCCTTCTCTTCTTCGGTCCAATCAGTTTTCCATTGTCCTGACATTTTCAGAATCTTCTGCCTTCTGTACCGGTCATCTACTTGTCCTATGAACTTTTTCTCTACCTCTGACACTTTACAAGTCAGATTATTTCTGGGTGCGTATGATGTATCTAATGTATCCCAAGGAAGAAAGAATTTGGCTAATCTATCCTCCTTTTTATAATAGTCCCACTTATTCATTTGTTTATAATTCGGGACTTCAGGCAGTACCGAATCATAATTTGAAAAGTAGTACTCAAATCCTTCTCTACCATAAAATATACTGAGCAGTAAACTACATGTTATCCCATAAGTCAGTGGGAGATGATGATATCTGATGCCTTCATCTACAGAAGCCGGCAATTGCATACAAACATAGCAATCTTTGGCCTCCATGGCATCGATATACTCGTACAACAGTTTGGCATATGCATTTGACCTAAAATTTCCCTGTGACTCGTCTACGTGTAATCTACGAGCTTCATCTGCCAGTAACGCTTTTTCACGGATCACATTGCTCTCCTCCTTCTTCCCCACAAGAGCAGGTTTCAAAGTCGTTACAGGCTTTACATTTGCTATTTCTTTATCACTTCCATGTCCTACTATGTATGATATTGTCACTACTGTAATTATGAGAAAAATTACTACTGCTATAAGTGTACCTACTATGCATTTGGCTTTTCGGTTTGGGTTGCCGTTCTCCATGTTATCAAACAGCGTAGCTCCTTCTTTCGCGAAAAAGTTTTTCTTTTCCAGTCTTTGTTTGCTTTATTTGCTTTATCAGTTTGTAAAGTGCTCTTTAACAACAAAAGTCTCTTTTTCGCAACAATGTCTTTTCTCTTTAGCAACAGACAACCCTAACCCTTCTCCGTCCTCTAAATGTAATCCCTAATTTTATTCTTCTTTCCACTCGGCGCTAGGTTACCTTCTTCTTTATAGCTCATATACAAAAGTCTTTATGCATCAACAATTATTTTTGTACCTGCAGCTTTCACAACAAGTTCCAATAATTCAAAACGAACAACTTTTTCTTCTTCTTCTGGAATTTGATGACCAAAAGTTGGAAACTGTAATCGATTTAGCACTACATCTTTGATCCGACTCAAGTATGGGGGTATGGGAAGTGTGAAAGTCAGTAACCCCTCAGTCTCGAGTCCAGGAGTCAACATCCATATCTCCACTGCCACAAATGGATCGTGATCGATTACCTTCACTTCCTTCACTCTCCCAGATTTCTGTCCCCAAGACATCTGCTAGATAAGTCCACTCTGGGGTGGCGTACCTTCGGCAGGGCACACGTACCCTTCTCGATCTTCTTGGACTCTCAGTGCCTGAGTCTGTAGTTTCTTCTTCCTGATCCGACTCTTCAGCGATCGGGACAAGAGTTCTTTCTTGTTGTGCTTTTAAGCTTGGCCTTCTCCTTCTCTCCGGCCAACTAGCTTCGTCACTCCTTGTCCTCCTGCTCCTTGTTCTTGGACTTGTCTCTTGGTCACTCTCTGCTTGTTCGGTATCTGATTCGAACTCCCAATTACTTTCTTCTCCTGAGGCGACTTCAGTCCCGCTAGTGTCCTGACCTTCGTCAACCTGTTCCGTCACAGTCTCAGCCTCTTCGATCACCTCCACAGCTTGGCTTTCCCCCTCTGTGGCTTCTCCGCTTTCCGCTGGATTCTCATCCGAGAGAGGAGCTGTTTCTTCTAGAGGTGTTGGCACTCTTCGGGTGTGTGAAGCGTGTACCCAATTTGGCAAGCCTCCACACTTTACTGCAGTGTTCGTCACAAGTATAACTTGAAACGGTCCTCGCCAGCGCACGTCTAAGCAGTTCTTCCTGACGTGTTTTTTCACCAAAACCCAGTCCCCCGGACTCAGGTCATGGCACAAATCTTGTGCTGATGGAACCTCTGCAGCCTGGACCTGGAGGGACACAGAATTAATGGCATCAGATAGTCCCTTGCAGTAGTCCAAGATCAAATCGTCTGTGATGTTCACTAGCGCTGCAGTCGGAACCGATGGCAATCTCATAGCTCTCCCCATTAGCACTTCATGTGGAGAGAGACCTGTTTTTCTATCTGGTGTGCTACGTATGCTCATAAGAACCACTGGAAGTGCGTCTGGCCAACTCAGGGATGTTGATGAACAAACTTTGGCAAGTCTGGACTTAATTGTGCTGTTGATTTGCTCTACAATCCCTGAAGCTTCTGGTCGATAGCTGCAATGTAACTTCTGATCGATACCCAAAGCTGAGCACAACATCTTCACTATTTCGCTGTTAAAATGAGTTCCTCTGTCCGATTCCAAAGAGGATGGCACCCCAAACCTCGGTATCAACTCTCTAAGTAACAATTTCGCTACTGTAAGTGTATCGCACCTACGTGTAGGGTAAGCTTCAACCCATCTAGAAAATATGCAGACAATCACTAAAACGTATCTGAGTCTATTGCATTTAGGCATTTCTATGAAGTCAAGCTGCATTCTATTGAAAGGCCCCCCAGACCTTCCTATGTGACTCAATGTGACTGGTGTTCTCTTTCCTACGTTTAGTTGCTGACAGATCGCACATCGCTGACACACTGCTTCTGCCGCTACTCTGAATTTCGGGTTAAACCACGTTTGTCTGAATACTCTCACCATAGCATCTCTACCTATGTGTGCTGATCCATGCAATTTCCTTGCCATTGGACTAACAAGTTCATTTGGTAAAACTGCTCTCCCATCTGCAGAGATCCAAAAGTTCATTTCACTCCTAGTACAACCCGCTGTTTCCCAGCTCTTTTTCTCATCATCTGGTGCATTTTCCTGGACACTCTTTAGCTCATCCCACGTATCTACAGTATCTAACAACATTGTCAATTCAGTTCTTTCTTGGATTCCCCCCACTTTTACATCAGTGTGAGAATATCCCTGTTCTGCGCAGTAACGCGCTACCTCATCAGCATAGCGATTGCCCTGCGACACAAAGTCTACATTCTTCGTGTGCGCAGCACATTTGACAACCGCTATGGCTGTCGGACCTTGCAGTGCTTCTAACAATAGTCTCACGAATTCTCCATTCCTAATGGGAGAACCCGAGGAGGTCATGTAACCTCTTTGAGACCATAACTGCCCGTAATCATGAACTACCCCGAAACCATACTGGCTATCGGTGTATATGGTGACTCGAAGTTTGTCACCTGCTAAACAAGCACGCGTCAAAGCAACAATTTCAGCTACCTGAGCGGAGTGTACTCCTTCCAGGCAAGCGGCTTCTATAACTCTGGTAATTGTACAAACTGCATAAGCTGCTCTCAGCTGACCGATATCGTCTCTTACGCATGAACCATCGACAAAGAATATTTCATCGGGGTCAGTCAATGGCTCATCTACGATATCAGGTCTCGGTTTGGTGCATAGTTCAGTCACATCAAGGCAGTCATGATCTGTACAAATTTCATCATCAATCTCATTTGGAAGTGGCATCAAAGTTGCAGGATTCAAGACGGAGCATCTTTTTAGGGTCACATTCTCGGCAGCCAATATGACTTGCTCGTAGCGTGTGAGCCTGCTATTCGTCAGATGCTGAGTCTTAGTCCTGGTCATTAAAAATTCCACAGAATGCGGTACGTACACCACTAACTGATGTCCCATTACCACACTTTCAGAACGTTCAATGCTGACACCCGTTGCAGCTACGGATTTGAGTCATCCGGGCAACGCTGCGGCTACTGGATCTAATGTAGCCGAGAAATATGCAACTGGCCTACGCGCATCTCCGTGTATCTGGGCCAAAACTGCTAAAGCGCAACCCTCTCTTTCGCAGCAGTTAAGCAAAAATGGTTTTGTGTAATCAGGCATTCCTAAAGCCAGGGCGCGACATAAGTCCTCCCTCAGCTGCAAAAACGCCATCAAACAATCTTTGTCCCATGGTACCTGGATCACTCACTCCTTTGTGCGTCAGTTGTAATAATGGTTTTGCCATCAGTGAAAAGTTGGCTATCCACTGTCGACAATAACCTACCATGCCTAGAAACATCCTGACTTCTCTTTGTGTTTTAGGCGCGTTCATTTTCATAATCGCCTCTATTCTGTCTGGAGACACCTTCCGCTTTCCCTTTTCAATCCTATGGCCCAAGTATTGCACTTCAGTCTTACAATATTGCAATTTACTTGGAGACACCTTGTGTCCGTTCTCGGCCAAGTGATTTAACAAGGTTATGGTGTCTACTCTGCAAGCTTCCTCAGTTTCTGACGCAACTAGGAGGTCGTCTATGTACTGGACCAGAACCGAATTCTTGGGCAGTACTAGACTTTCAAGATTTTTCTTCAGTAGCTGGTTAAAAATCGATGGGCTTTCTGTATACCCCTGAGGGATACGACACCATGTTAAAACGCGATCTTCCAGCTTAAAAGCGAAAAGATACTGGCTCTCTTCATCTAAAGGAATCGAAAAGAAAGCCTGGCACAAATCTATCACGGTGAACCATTCAGCTTGGAACGGTATCTGAAATAATATCACTGATGGATTCAGTACCACTGGACAACATGAGACAACAATATTATTAATCTTTCGAAGATCCTGCACTATTCTGTATTTTCCACTAGGCTTCTGCAAACCCATAATCGGGGAGTTACATGGACTACCCACGATCTCTTTCAGTATTCCCTGTTTAATCATGGATTCAATCACAGGCTTTATTCCTGCAATCGTCTCCGGTGTCAACTAGTATTGTGGTGTTCTTGGATACTCGGCATTGAGTCTTACCAGGATCTTTACTGGTTCTACCCCTTTGATCAATCCTATTTCTTCTCCGGTAAAATCCCACACCTCAGCTGACACTTTCTCCCTCAAATCCTGTGGAAGCTCCTCCACTGTTAAGGTAGGATATAGTTCCACACACTCCTGCGAGTTTACAACCTTAAAATCGGCATCTTCATCGTTGGTTTGCACTTCTACTCCTTCAGGTGTGCAATGTATTGTGCAGTTCAGTTTACACAACAGATCTCTTCCTAGCAAACACACAGGGCTAGAATCACAGATCACAAACTGATGTTCGTCACTGTAATTCCCTATCTTTACTGACACTGGTTCGGTCAGAGGATTCGTCATCCTCTTGTTTGCGACTCCTACCACCTGAATCGTTTCTCCCGATATTGGCAGACCTGGGACTACCGCTGATCTCAACGTGGATCGAGTGGCCCCCGTATCCACCAAAAAGGTCGTAGGACATCCAGCCACTTCAGCCTCTACGTATGGTCCTCTTTGATCTACCTCCAGGGCTGCTCCTAGAGTACAGTCTTCCTCCCCATTCACTCGTTGCCCCGCAAGAGGATCAACGTAGTAGCATTCCTCTCCTCCTACGAACAATGGCATTTGTCTATAGGTTTTCCCTCCATTTGTAATGCGAGGCGGTTGAGGAAACGGGGCTCGAGGAGTCTGAGTCCCCCCTTTGATAAACTTTCCCTTCGGGACTGTTGCTCCCTTAACCACGTTGTTCTGTACCTCTTCCTCCTCCTGTTCTAATTCCCCTGTCTCAACGTTATAAGGACACTCGCGTCTCCAATGTCCCACCTCGTTACACTGATGGCACCTCGTTGTCTTTTTCAGTGTCGTAATATCTATTCTTGGTCTCGGTCTTTCTTCCTCATCTCTGCTCTGATTATTCTGTTTCTTTGCTGGCGTTCCTGTTCCCTGTTGCCGCTGTCCACCCTTTCCAGCTGCTTGCATCTGTACCAGCATCAGCTTTTCCTTGAGTTTCTTTGCCTTCGAATCTATCTCATCGCTACAGTACCTTGCATACCTCAGAATCTCATCTAAAGGTTTGTTCTGCCAACAGATCAAATGCTGTTGAATCATCAGGCTTATGTCTGGTCTCAATCCTAGAACAAACTTCGACACAAACTGTCCTATGTCTTTAGGATCCATTACGTCTAATCCACTGTACTGCTTGAATGCTTTCAGTAACCTCTCATAGAACTCGTGAACTGTCTCTTTAGGCTCCTGAGTTGTTCGATCTATCTTAACCCAGTCTATATCCTGCACCGGCACTTTCTCTTTTAGCCATGTTATTACTCTCTCGTATTTTTCCATGACTCTATCTGATGGACCATTTGTCCGGGTATCTCTCGGAGGCTCACAAGCGGGCCATTCAACACTAAGCTTGCATGCCGTCCACAAATCTCCGGGTACTACGATATCGAACAAAGTGTTCAAATCGATCCACAGCACCTTAGAGATCTTCACGAATCTCTCTACCTGCTTGTACCACTCCACGGGGTCCTCTCTAAGCTTTGGGAAGGAATTAGTGAATGCCGCTAAATCCCCCCTACTCCAGGGCACATGAACGTAGTTTCCGTTCGCGATTTCTCGCAAAGGGAAAGCTTCCATCCGCATTAGGTCTGTATCCTGGGACTTCACAAGTGTACTCCTTCTGACAGATCCCCTCTTGGACCATTTTTCCTCCCATCTATCCAGATCTCTCCATATTCTAATACACATGATTAGTTCCCTTATGTGTACTCTTAGCCCAATCGTCCTACGCTCATCTAGATCTCGATCCGTGCAATTCAGCCTATGGTTGGCCTGTAAAGCTTTAGTTCGTGACATGTCTATCATATACTTTTCTGCCAATTCAGATAATTTTTCATGAGCTGCTCTCGCTTTTCGAGTAACATCTTTAGATAAAAACAGTATCTCATCTGGTGCGTACAGCTCTAACCTCTCTATTGCCACTGTGCCGTCAATTGTTTCATCCAAGTCTGATTTTAAACTCATTACATCAATCCGTCTTGCTTTTATTTCAGCTCTCAGTATGTCAGTCCTAGGTTGATCGCTCACACCCCTCTCACCTCCACTATGCGCCCTACGCCTAAACACAGGTGAGTTATGAGGAGTTTTCCTTCCATCTCTTTGTTCCCACCTCTCTAGATCCCAAGCCTTTCCATCTTCCCGTGGGGTGTGGTGGAACAATGCTCCATCCCCTATCACTACATTCCGTCTTTTCGGCTCGGTTTCTCCAGATACGAGATAGGATCCACCGTTCTGTTCTAAACCACTGTAACTTGCTTGCTGTCTGGTGTCGCTCAATAAACGATAAGGTCCTTCATGGCCCTCCATGTTCCCGCGATCTCGTTCGTGATCACCGGATGCATGGCGAGACCCTTCGCGACTCTCCATGTTCACGTGATTTCGTCCGTAATCACCGGACGCATGGCGAGACCCTTCGCGACTCTCCATGTTCACGTGATTCCAATGTCGCACATTTTCATCTGGGGTATGGTGAGTGCATCTGAAAGTATTTCGGTACTCCTGCGTCCTTCGTTCTCCCTCACTAAAGGTGACGCGAGGCACTTCGCCACACCCTGCACTCCTGTCGTCGCACATTTGCCTATTGCCGCTGATAGTAGGGCAAATATCACCTCTGCTTCCTTGACTCCCTCTCTCCCACTCCGGGCTGCTTTCGCCAGCTCCACAATGAGAGAGGATCCTGTTATCCTGGTCTCTCCACTCTGCTCCTGTTTCTAAACTTTTATTCCGAGTCTCTTCGGCAGTATCCCATTCTCTCAGGTATTCCCTTAATTCCTTATAGGATTTCGGTTTTGGTCCCCTTAAATCCATTGGCCCTCTTTGACCCCCTTGTTCTATCCTGGGACCCGTCGCGGAATCTAATGGTGTACTCCGACTCATTGGTGCTAGTATCTGCCTCTGAGGATTTATCGTATTGTTCCTATTCTCAATCTCTGCCCTTTCCCTGTCCCATCGTGCCTGTTCCTCCTGCTGGACCCCCTCTGGGTTGTAGATTGACACTACAGGGCCTATGGTAACAGGTACTTGTAGAACATCTGGCAATTGATACGACCTTGCATACTGCGTTTCTGGCACCTTCTGGACCACAAATCTTCCTACTACTCTCTGTTCGGAACTAGATTGAGGTACTTCCTCACCTTTGTTGGAATCCCACTCAGTTACTAGGAGCGGTTTATTTTCCACCTTCTAGCTCCGTCCCCTTGCTGTAGTATGGGACTTTCGGTCTCTATGTTATACGGAGGTGGTCTATCCATTAATAGCCTCTCTATCAGATCCTCCTCTGTCTCGCTATCCTCATCTTCTTCTAGAGGTTTCTTTTCTCCCGTGGCTTCTATCATTGTGAACAGTTTGTCTGCTTCTATCTTTTGCACCCTCCACTTCTTAGCTTCATCGTCCCATTTTGCATCCTGCATTGCTTTTACCGATCGTCTCACTCTTTCTTGCCGTCTACTCACGCTCTTTTCATGTGCTGCTCTAAACCATGCACTAAGGGCTTCGAACTGTGTTGGCCTCGGTAGAGGTTTTGTTGCAAGCATTACCGCTTTCAGTTGGTTCAACACTTCTAGCTTAAACGTTCCGTATCTCGGAAACGTCAGTTCCTTATTCCCTTCAGTTAGCTTATTCCACTCGGAGATCCATAGTATCGAGTGTAAGCCTACCTTTACTGCCATATGATAAGCTGGTGTGCCTTCTGGTGGAGCTTCTTCTCCAGCATATAAGTTTCTTCTATCTCTCTTAAAGATGGCCCTTAAACGTTTAAAACACTTCATTTTTGATAATCTACGATTTTCCTTATTAATTCTCTTCCTTGATTATGTCCTGATGACAACCACCAATCCCTGTGCGGCTCTCGCTAATCAGCCTATCCCAGCGCGGTTCTACACCAACCGACCAATCTCAGCGCGGCTCTACGCTGACGTCACTTGTCCCCTCTGCAGCAGTTCCCCTCCTTTCTCAACTCGTCTCGCGGTCTTGCATGCGTTTCATTCATACACCGAAAAATGACTACTTCCGTCCAAGCGATCACTTTTCTCTGACTGTACGGCCACAGTCTAACTGTAATTGCTACCTCAACTGGCGAAACGTCTTTCCTCTGACGGTCAGACGCTCACCTCAACTGATAGGTTACTTACACACAGTAAACGTACGACCAGCGTCCGTTACTCATACACTCACTCTTACGCTCCCCCTATCATCGGTCTGTCGGGCGATCAATGGTACCTCATGACCCCCTTTCAATGGTAGTCAAATTACTCTGGGTGTTCGATACACCCGAACCACTTAAGTCCTTCTCTGGATCTTAAGATTTTTATCCGGTTGCGCGCGCTCACAACCTTCCCTCAATCACACTACAGACATTCAACTCCGCTTGACATTACAACACAGGTACAACATAAAACACCGCAATCTTACAACGCATGACCCTTATACTCACTCTCGACCGACTCTGCTGCTTTTCTCTCGACACACCGTCAGCACCGTCTTCGGCAGGGATTCTTCTTCTGGTCGTCGATGACTAGGGACCTTGGGGTAAACTAGACCTGACCTAGGTTGTCTTCCTCAAGAAGAAAACCATCTTTCTCTGCTACCAACTGCGGGGAATGAGATTTTAATACCTTTTATTGATCAATTTGATAACTTATCTCATTCGTCAAATTTGGATCGGTTATTTTCTGTCATTGAGTAAAAGACAAACCCCGCATAGGTTAGATAAACCCCATAAACTGACGCAACTCTGAAGAACCACTTACAACTGATAAAGTTTAAAAGTTTTAATATAAAATTAAGAAAAGTTGCAAATACAATCCTCTCAGGATAAGATTCAACAAATATACAGGAACTAGAAGGAACATATATTCCCTAAAGAACCTCAGTCTACAAATGAATACAATTAAAGTCAGTTCCAAAATCAACAAATTAAAAAGCATAGATATGATGTGGTTCCGTTGCGTCATCTAAAGAAAAAGAAAAATAATCAAGTTAAATCTGTCCCTACTCTATGCTAAGTGACATCCCTATTTCGCAAGTTCCTTACCTAAAAAAGGTGTCAGCAGTTTGACTTCCAAAGAAGTTCAAACTCTCTTAGCCTCTAAAGGTAACTTAAGTTTAAGAAGCAGTACCCTCTCTGCCTACCCATCCGCTCTCTAAGGGTCCTCGGCCTACTGCTCCCTTGCGCTCTGATCTCTCTCAGCGCTCGCTCCTAACTCTCAGGCCATCTGCGCCTTCGCTCTCTCTTCTCCCCGGGGTGCTGTCCCTAAAATACACAATCACAGTGTGGGTGGAGCGCCCCTTCGACGCCCACCACGGACTTTCCCCATGATGTCATTTTCTGGCTCTTTCCATAGCTTCATCTCTTCGCGTCGTCCGTTAAGTTGACCCTTCTTCTTAGACGCCATCTTCATCTTCTCGCTAGTGACTTCATTTGACACTTTCGGAGCAAAAGTCTATCACCTCAGGAGAACTTTACTCTTTACGACTATGTTCGTAACCTTTCTTGGTCCTGTGAATGGTCATTTCAAAACAAGACTCAAATTCCAAGCGTCTCCTCTCACGTTTAGGCAATAAACTTCGTCCGGCATTGTCACCTTAAATCTAACAAGAACTAGACTCCTTGGCTCGCACGTTCACATCAAGGCTATTCACGACTCCTGTGAGTCCACTAAATTACATACAGCGGACTACACTCCTGCGAACCCTTGGTCAGTCAGGTTAAAATCACACATGACCTAAAACCCTTCTAACATTCCTACAAACTTCTTCTACACAGTATAACCTTTAACTCACATTTATATATAATCGCATTTAGCAAATCCTTTACTTATAAGTGAATACATTTTACATAGAATACAAATTACATAGAGTACAACTTTATATTCTCATTTGTTACATCGTTATGTATGTTCTCTGCACATTTCTCCATGTTACATTTCTCGTCGTTTCTCCATTTAAAGTTACACACGTACATGAATTCTACTTTGCACGTTCTACATTTCGGAAGCATTTCTACACTTTACTACATTAGCCCACTATGTATCCGGGCCTTCTAAATCTAATGCATGTTCAAGAGTAAATACAGTTACATTTCCTATATTACTTTGGTTACATCTGTTAACTTCATGCTATAGGCGTCAACTTCACGTTACAGTATACATTTCATTCCTACGTTTATACAATATGCTTGTAAATATGGCTCGGATATACGTTTTATTCAAATTGCGCTCTCTCAACTGTTTGAGGCACTTAAAGGGCACATGAGGTTCTTTGGGGCTCATAATAAATGACACACAGATTTGATGTGATAGAAGTGAGAAGTGTATTTTATTTATGCAATTTTATATAGCGCGGACTGTACCCGAAGGCGTCAGAGCGCTTCACAATAGGAACAGAAATGGTACAAACTGAGAACATTACAGAAAAGCAAATATTACGTTACATACATTAAAGTGATAATTGTGAGCAAACAAAATACATGAGGTAGTAAAAATTGTGAGCAACCAAAAATACATGAGGTAGTAAAAAGTGACAAGTGTGCAGGCTTCAAGAGAAAACAAAGTGTAAATTGAGGTATAATACTGCAATAAATGACTCAGGCACAAGAACAAACGTTACGTAGGCAAAGGTGGCACTTGTGCAAGTCAAAAAAAGGTAAAACATATGTGAGAGGAAGCAAACGGTGTGTTACAGGGGCAAAGTGGTGTGTGCAAGTTGCAAAAGGGTACCAAACACAAGTACATGGATAATACTGCAGTATAAGGCAACCACTCTAACCACAAGAACACACAGGGAAGGCACTTCCAAGGTCAAGGAAAGTCGAAATCTACAGTAGTGGGAGATCTCCCTTCAGATAAAAGAGAGGACGTGAGTTACTTTTGGAGGTGTCTCTGGAGGAGGAGAACTTTGAGGTCCCTTTTAAAGGCCTGGGAGGAGGCGGTGGTCCGGAGCTGAGGGGGGAATGAGTTCCAGATTCTCACTGCGTTGCCTGAAAAGGATTGGGCCATCGTTCTTTCCTTCTTGAAAGTGGGAGGTTCAAGCAGTAGATTCTCCGCATTACGTGAGGGTCTAGAGCCTCCAGAGAGCTTCAGTTTATTCTCCAGGTAGCGAGGAGAGGAGGAGTGCAAGGCTTTGTGGGTGATACAAGCGGTCTTGTAGATAGCTCTAGCCTCAAAGGGAAGCCAGTGGAGGGTAGATAGCATCGGTGTGATGTGCTCGCTTCTTTTGGCCCCATAAATGAAACGAGCTGTTGAGTGGAAAACAGACTTAAGTGGGGACAAGTGGGAGTTGGGGAGGCCAGTAAGAAGAGAATTGCAGTAGTTGAGTCTGGAGAGGACCAGTGATTGCACCAGGGTTATTAGGTCTCGCTCCGGGAAGAAGCAACGGATTCCCCAAAGAAGGCGCAGTTGGTATCGAGCAGATTTTGCAATGGAATTGATGTGGGGAATTAGATTGAGTTTTTTGTCTAGCATGACACCAAGGGATTTGGCGCTGTCGACAATGATGGGTTTATTGTCTAGTAGATTCATCTGATCCATCCATGATTGGACCGGGGGAGGAGAGAGTGAGGAGGAGAAAAGGAGGAATTCAGTTTTGGAGGGATTCAGAATCAGTTGATGAGATGACATCCAGATTTGAATGGAGTCAAGAGTGGAGCTAAGGATGGAGAGATCGTGCGCAGAGGCAATCTTGAGGTAGAGTTGAGTGTCGTCAGCATAGAGATGATAGTGAATCCCGGATTTACTTAGGAGATTTCCCAGTGGCTCTAAATAGAGATTGAACAATGTGGGAGCAAGTATCGATCCTTGGGGAACACCTTGACCTACCGCCACAGGAGGTGAAAGACTGTTCGCTATTTTGACCATTTGGGATCTGTCTGAAAGGAAGGAAGCAAACCATTTAAGTACAGTGCCCTCCATGCCCATTCTCTGTTTAAGAATATTGAGGAGGGTGTTGTGATTGACAGTGTCAAAAGCTGCGGAAATGTCAAGGAGAATTAGAAGACAGGACCCCCCTGAATCGAGAATCCTCAACGCGTCATCAACCACTTGCAGTAGGGCTGTTTCAGTGCTGCAGTTTTGGATGAAGCCGGACTGACAGTTGTCAAGAAGATCATTGTCCTTGATATGACAAGAGAGTTGTTTTGCTACACATCTTTCTGTGATCTTCGCAAGAAAGGGAAGGTTAGTGATGGGGCGGAAGTTGTTGAGGTCATTCGCATCAGCAGTGGGTTTTTTAAGAAGAGGGGTGACCTGCCCAGTTTTGAAGGAGGCAGGAAGGGAGCCTTGCCGGAGGGAGAGGTTGATCAGAGTGGTCCAATAGGAGAGGGAATGGGTATAGAAGTCAATGGCAATGGCACCGGGGATAGGGTCGAGAGAATGGTTGGAGGGCTTTGTTTCTCGTATGCACTTGAGAAGGGCATCTTCAGATATGGGGTCAAAGCTCTGCCAAATGGTTAAGGATTTGCGCTCCTCTGGAGGGGTGGGATGAGCGACCTGATCCACAAGTGATTTCACTTTTTCATCGAAGAAAATAGCGAAATCCGCTGCTCTCTTTGTAGAATCATCCACCTCGGAGGTTGGGGGAGAACAGTTAGGCATTTTGATGAGATCGAATAGTTTTTTGGGTCTATTTTTGGCGGAGTCAAGGAGGGTTTTGAAGTGTGCCGCTTTCCCAAGGAAGATGTGCTTGTGGTACTTGGATCTTGCTGAGCGAAGCATGGCCAAATTGTCGGTGGAGGGCACTTGCCTCCAATGTTTCTCCAGGAGTCTTAGCTGCTTCCTTTCCTCATAAAGGGATTTGTTGAACCAAGGTGCTGAGGGAGTGGGCCTTAACCTTTTGCTTTTGAGTGGAGCGACGTTATTCATTTCAGCTGCAAGAACTCTGAGGCATTGGGAGGTGAGTTCGTCAACATCTAGGTTCGGGTCTAGCCTTGGAAGTGATGACAAAGCTGATTCACAGAGGGGACCGACATCAATATTTTTGGCATCACGGAACCATGAGATGGCCCTCTTGGGTTGGCCCAGAGTAATAGAGTGTGAAAGTTGAAGAGAAAATGGGATGAGGAGGTGGTCAGACCAATCTACATGAATTGGGGTAGTGGTAGAAAGCAAGCCTGCTTTAGAAATAACAAGGCCCAGGATTGCGCCCTTAGAGTGTGTTGATTCAGTGCAGTGTTGGATAAGATCGTTTGCAGAGAGGAAAGTGGCCAGTGCGTTCGCAGAGGAGTCTTGCGGTACACCCCAGTGGAGATTGAAGTCACCAAGGAAGGTCTGATTGTCGCTTCGCGAGTATTGGTTGCTGATGAAATCGATGAGTTCATCCATAAACGACGGGCCACTACGAGGCGGCCGGTAGATGACATGGAATCTGAGGGGTGAGCAGTGTTGCAATTGAAGCTCAAGAGAAAGGCATTCAAAGGTTTTGGAGGAGCTGTTAGGTGAGACCTTAAGTTGGAGGGCGTTTCTAAAGATGACTGCAACACCTACCGCCGTGTTGTCAGTTCTGTCACTCCTAAATAAGGAATAGCCTGTGGGTAGCAGAAGATCAAATATAGAGTGAGATGTATCTTTGAACCAGATCTCTGTGAGGAAGAGCATGTCAATATTGTGAAGGGTGATGGTATCGGAGATTTCAAGTTTGTGTTTTACTGCAGATCTGCAGTTGTGAAGCATGCAGCGCAGCTCTGTCAAGACTGTTTTGGTGACGGGGCACTAGGGCTCTGAAGGGTGATCGGGATATTGTACTTATGAGGAGGTGCTCGGGAGGGTTTAGGTGGATGCTTTGTTCTGACAGAGGTGATGATCGGAATGGTGTAGATAGTGGGGTTGCTAGGGTATGCCTGTTGAGGAAGGGTGGCGTTCAAGGGCTGGAGTGAGTTAACAGAGTTTTCAGAGGGCAGGTTGAGCTTGGCTGTACTGGGGTGAGGGGGCGAGGTGCATCTCCTGGGAGGCTGGGAAGGAGTAGCGGTGCAAGAAGGGGTGGCGATCTTAGAGCATAAAAGTGAAATGGCAGCTGTCAGCTGGGAGATGGAGGTGATAAGAGCGCCTAGTATGTTTTCCAGTGAGAATGAGGCAGAGCACGGAAGGTTGGGTGCCTCGATTGAAACAAGTGGGGGTGGAATTGGTGGTGGAAGGCAGGGAGAGGTGGCAGGACAGGAGGTAATTTGGGGTGTGGGGTTCATACGTGGGGAAGGGTGGAGGTTGATAGCGGGAGTTAGTGACTCGGAGTTTAGGGGAGAGTTGTCTTTGTCGGTGTTGCAGGAGGGAGAGGAATTAAGGACAAATTTATGGGGAGAAGGGTGCGGAACACGGCGGTAGGGTAGGAGGAGAGGGGAGGCCTGTGTGGAGTCATGAGAATATAGGAGGTTTGGGAGGAAAGGAGGTGCAGTCGTTGTGGAGGACCTGTCAGCTAGGAGAGGTGGCTAACTGTGGTCAGCTGGCAGCGCAAACATTTTCAGGAGTTGGTGGGGTGTGGTACAAAAGTGTGCATCCCTCCTATTTTTATTTTGTACGGGAGAAGTAGGTCATGGTTACACTTTGAAAAAAATGCACACATTCACACACCCTACTCACACACACACATACACACACCCTACCCCCCACGCACATAAATGCACACACACACATACACTCACACACATTCACCCACACACACCTCACTGGTAAATGGTAAATGGTAAATGGTAAAAGTCTTATACCGCGCAACTAAGCCCGGAGGCATCAATGCGCCTAAAAACAATATCATAAAATGGTCAGATAACAAGCACTACGGGTAGGCCATGGAGAAAAGCCACGTTTTCAAGGCCTTCCGAAAGTTCTGGGCTGAAGGCTGTGTTTTATTTCCATGCGGCAAACTATTCCACAGTTTAGGGGCTACAACTGAAAAAGCCCTCCCGCCCCATTTGGTTCGGCGAACACGGGGGACTACCAGCAAATTCTTGGATGAGGATCGGAGGGTTCTCCCTGGAGCGTAAGGATGGAGCAACTTCCTCACGCCCTCAGCCCCCTTACCAGTGAGCGCCCCGTAGGTCAAGCACAGAGTTTTGAAGGCAATCCTAGACTCAATAGGGAGCCAGTGTAGCGTTCTCCTGGCCGCCGTGGCGGAGGATAGTCTAGGAGCGTCCAGCACAAATTTAGCCGCCGCATTCTGTACTGTCTGAAGATGCTGCAAAAGACCCTTGTTGGCTCCTGCGTGAAGAGCATTACAATAATCAAGCCGTGAGGCCACCAATGCAACAACGACCTGCTTACCACACACACACAAACACACCCTACCCACACATACACATTCACTCACACCACCACAGACAAACACACCCTACACACACACACACCGGCGACGCCAGCAGGGGATACAATGGCAACATGAGAGGGCTTGTGTTGCTGTGACTGTGTTATGGAGTAAACCGTGAGTTATTCCACGATATTTCCACTCAGTATGGGTATACAGGGCCAGGCACGTGGACGCTGCTTGCTGCCGTCCTAGCATTTCTTTTCTGTGTGAGGTAGTGCACTGTTTGAGGCAATTAAAGGGCACATGAGGTCATTTAGGGCTCAAATAAAATAACACACAAATTTGATGTGATAGAAGTAGGAAGTGTAGTGTAGCAACTGTGGTCAGCTGGCAGCGCAAACATTTTTAAGAGTTGATGGGTTATGGTACTGAAGTGTGCATCTCTACTATTTTTATTTTGCAAGGGAGAAGTAGGTAATGGAGTTAGACTTTGAAAACAATACACACACACACATTCACACACCCTTCCCACACACACATACACAAACCCTACCCCCCACCCACACATAAACACACACATACATTCACACACATTCACCTACACACACCTCACTCCACCACACACAAACACACGCTACCCACACACACACTTTAACACACCCGACCACAGACAAACACACCCTGCACACAAACACACACCCACACACACACACACTTGCATAAACTTGCACCCAAATATAAGTCTTTTCTTCAAGAAAGTACAGCCAAATGTTAGAAGTCACTATTTTTTTTATTTTGGGAGAGCAAATCGGTGGCCTTAGATTCTTGATAATTGCACACAAATGTCTGCATTCTACTTACCAATGATATATTTATATCATACACCCTCTTCTCATGTTCTGTGTTTGGTAAAGTGTAAAATACATCACAAATTACTTGTTGAGCAGCATTGAAAGTGCGTTATTGATCGAGTTGAACCACTGCCGATCTTGTGCCTGCTGCTTGGTTTGGAGTTTTACAAAAGGGGGTGGTGATGGACGGAGCATCTGAACCAATCAAACACTCACACCCAGTCAACAGATCTGAGTTTATTCCATCACCGTTCTTTAGCCCACTTTGCCACCCCAGTTCAGACATGGCCATATGCAAATCAGTCTGACCCGGTGCCTCATGGGAATAGTCCAGCCCGAACTGCCAAGCCATGCCTTCCCTGGACCGGAAACAAGCTTCAGAGGACCGGTTTCTGGCATTTCAGCCGTCTTCAGCCCGGCTTGCTTGAATCCAGTGGCAAAGTGAGCAAAGGACTCACGTCTGAGCATAACCTGCCAACTTATGGCGAACAAAGCGGTACAAAAGGGGGTCGTGATGGACGGTTCATCTGAACCAATCAAACACTCACATCCAGTCAACAGATCTGAGTGTATTCCATCACCGTTCTTTAGCCCACTCTGCCACCCCAGCTCATACATGGCCATGTGCAAATCAGTCTGACCCTGTGCCTCATGGGAACAGTCCAGCCCGAACTGCCAAGCCATGCCTTCCCTGGACCTGAAACAAGCTTCCGAGGACCGGTTTCTGGCATTTCAGCCGTCTTCAGCCCGGTTTGTTTGAATCCAGTGGCAAAGTGAGCAAGGGACTCACGTCTGAGCATAACCTGCCAACTTACGGCGAACAAAGCGGTACAAAAGGGGGTGGTGATGGACGGAGCATCTGAACCAATCAAACACTCACACCCAGTCAACAGATCTGAGTTTATTCCATCACCGTTCTTTAGCCCACTCTGCCACCCCGGGTCAGACATGGCCATATGCAAATCAGTCTGACCCTGTGCCTCATGGGAACAGTCCAGCCCGAACTGCCAAGCCATGCCTTCCCTGGACCGGAAACAAGCTTCAGAGGACCGTTTTTTGGCATTTCAGCCGTCTTCAGCCCGGCTTGCTTGAATCCAGTGGCAAAGTGAGCAAGGGACTCACGTCTGAGCATACCCTGCAAACTTATGGTGAACAAAACGGTACAAAAGGGGGTGGTGATGGACAGAGATTCTGAACCAATCAAACACTCACACCCAGTCAACAGATCTGAGTTTTTTCCATCACTGTTCTTTAGCCCACTCTGCCACCCCAGTTCAGACATGGCCCTAATGCAAATCAGTCTGACCCTGTGCCTCATGGGAACAGTCCAGCCCAAACTGCCAAGCCATGCCTTCCCTGGACCGGAAACAAGCTTCCGAGGACCGGTTTCTGGCATTCCAGCCATCTTCAGCCTGTCTTGCTTGAATCCAGTGGCAAAGTGAGCAAGGGACTCTCGTCTGAGCATACCCTGCCAACTTATGGCGAACAAAGTAGTACAAAAGGGGGTGGTGATGGACAGAGCATCTGAACCAATCAAACACTCACACCCAGTCAATAGATCTGAGTTTATTCCATCACCGTTCTTTAGCCCACTCTGCCACCCCAGTTCAGATATGGCCATATGCAAATCAGTCTGACCCTGTGCCTCATGGGAACAGTCCAGCCCGAACTGCCAAGCCATGCCTTCCCTGGACCGGAAACAAGCTTCCGAGGACCGGTTTCTCGCATTTCAGCCGTCTTCAGCCTGGCTTGCTCGAATCCAGTTTATAATCAAAAACAATGGCTCCTGTGGGTAAATACTGAACAAATTATACAATTATAAATGCACAATGGCAATATGGGTGATATAAAGGAGACGAAAGGCAAGTAAGTGGTATATGAACAAGAAGAATATATTAAATACCGGAAAAAAGGAGAGGCAGACCGGAACAGACCGCAAATCATAGGGCGTTGCGTCCAGACTAGATGTTCTAGTCTGGACGCAACGCCCTATGATAAGCATCTCAAAGCTATCTCATAGCAGTATATATGTTTAACAATCTTAAAATGAATCCATATACAATACACTGTGATTCATAAACATTAGATCCACCCTGATGGCAGTAATGATCGTTTCCCATACACATATAAAAAATAACCGTAGTTCCCAATTACAGCGCTTATAAGAAACTATAATAAGCTAAAAACTACAATCATGGCACCTTAAACATCGGGCTAGCACGAGGAACACTAAAGATGTTTCATGAGATGTTAATACGCAGTCTTCTGATGATAACAGGGACAGTTTTTACATAACATAAATAGAGCTGAAATTTCCAATCACAGCGCCGATATATATTTACAGCAAGCTTATAAAACTAAACACCATGGCACCTAAAATATCGAGCAAGCGCTCATGAATATAATTAAAAGCAAGCGTTCATTATGTATTAATTGTAATGTGACTTTGTCTGCTCCCGCTCATTTCTGTGTGATTATCACACAATATCCAAAATAAAAGTGTTCCAAACTTTGCAAATGAAGAACTACAAAAACGGGAGAATACGGACTACAACTCCCGCCCAACCAGAGAGTCATGTGACCGACGCTACTAGCGCGGTACACTTCCAGGTTAAATATGGCACTCGTCTGCCGTTCGGTGCCTCCCCAGACAACTCGGAAGACTGCCGAGAGACACCGACGAACAGGTGAGTGGGACCCCTGTACCCTTCTGCGTAACAAACTGGCACGCATGTGCAGCGTTTGGGACTTACACGCTGGTTTCAGGCAAGCTTAAGATTAGCGGACTTGATAGAATTGGGGAATGCTTGTTTAACACATGTCGAGAGGATCTATTAGACACGGGGGCACTAATCGGCATGTATACACAGCGCACAGGTACTTATGACGTTGCGTTACGCTGTTTCCAGGCATGCCCATGATTAACGTAATCATTGAGTTACGATCTTGGGGAATGTTTAATGCTGGTTCAACTGTATTGTTTACATGTCGAGAGGATTTATCAGACATGGGGGCTTACATTAAAGCTGATGGCTTTCGATTTTGGCGTTGGAAATACATACACCGCCTCATCAGATAAGCTATTACAATTTGGTTATTTTGAAATATAATGGTCCTCTGATAATGTGGATTTAGAACAACATCACAAATCCACTTTCTTTTTTACCTTCATTGAAACAACATAGCCATACAGTTTCCAAACAGACAATTACTATAAGAAGCCATGAATGTGATTTTTGTTTTTACTCCTTCGCTTTTCAATTTAGAGCGGTGCTCCTCTAAACCTGAGCTGTAGCCAGGTGGGGTGAAGCGCAACAACCACAACAAATGGGTGAGTGGTTTACAACCAATGTAAATGCAAATGAATGTGATTACTATACACTGGTAGTCATTGAGATGTATGACACTACTTTGAGAACATCTTTATGAAACTGACACAATGTCTTGTCATGTGTTTTACATATCCGCTCCTGTGGATGCCGTGTCTCTGACGTGGTGCGACAACAGTATGTGGTTGTACTAACAACCTGGATGTTTCAGGTGATATGACTTTTTATCTTTCACACAAAAAGCAGTAGTTATGTTACAACGGGTCCTGAAGAAAGCATGAAAAATGTTCGTTGATATGCTGAAACATGTTGACCACTACTGATCACGGATATTTTGTTAAATCTGTGTTTGCACTGAGTTTTTAGAGTTGGAAGTCTGGGGGATACCAATAAATCATTTATATCCACCTAGCCTATCTAATTTTAAGTATTGCACCTTTCACTTTTTTCACTCACTCTCAAACTGCTTTTTCATTAGCCACACCAACACTGTAAACTTTTACATGACCTCCTTTTATAAGTACACTTTATGCACATTTGAATACGGCTAAGATAACAACTAGCCGTGTGTTATGTCTCCTGGGCAAGGAGTACCCAAATGATGCAAAAGAGGGTGGTACAGTGTGGTTTGTGATGGGATTTTTTCCCTATGCCCTTGAGTCTTAATTCAAATACTATCACACTTTGTTCACTTTGTTGGTTCCCACTAAGCCTGTATGTGCTTCCTGGCGCCTCGTTGCCTACTTGCAACTATTCTCTGACCCTGCTTTGACCCTTGAAGCAGAGTCAGAGAATAGTTAAAAGTAGGCAATGAGGCGCCTGTCACGAAAATTAAACCTCAACAGGAAGTACTGACAGATATAAAAACAAGCATTTGCAATGCAATAGGTCTCGCATTAGGAAAGTTTGAGCTATTGGTCTTGTAAATGACAATTTATTTGATTTATGTGTTGGTTTTGAAAATAGCTAAATTAATAGCTTTGTCATTTACAATGCCAATAGTTATAACTTTCGCAAATGTGACACCTGTAGCATTTGTGATGCAACATGTTTTGTATTTACGTGACTTAGCTGTATTGATATTAAAAATTACAATGGCTTTTAATTTTTTAAAATAATTAATACTTAAATAAAAGTGATTTTAATTTATAATGGCAATAGCTTAAACTTTTGTAAATAACTTTTGTGAAGGTTATGTTCAGTGTATTTTATTGTGATGAAAATCCAAGAACAGAAGTGAAATATTAACATTGACATTTGTGATAAAGTTTGAAACATTGAGAGAACATATCTGAACCAGTTGTTGTTGAATGGTTGCGCAGATTGATGCTGGGGTGGCGCTGAGTGGTGCTGTGTGGTGCTGTGGTGATGCTGAGTGGTGCTGTGGTGGTGCTGAGTGATACTGGGATGGTGCTGAGTGATGCTGCACGGTGCTGAGTGGTGCTGTGGTGGTGCTGAGTGGTGCTGTGGTGGTGCTGAGTGGTGCAGAGTGATAATGTGGTGGTGCTGAGTGATGCTGTGGTGGTGCTGAGTGATGCTGCAGTGGCGCTGTGTGGTGCTGTGGTGGTGCTGATTGGTGCTGTGGTGGTGCTGAGTGATGCTGTGGTGGTGCTGAGTGATAATGTGGTGGTGCTGAGTGATGCTGGGGTAGCGCTGAGTGATGATGTGGTGATGCAGAGGGCAGAAAGGCACAAAAAGCACTCTAACAAAGGGCGAAGGGCAGAAAAACAAGGGAAAAACGAGTCTAACAGAGGGCAGAAGGGCACAAAAAACCAGTCTAACAGAGGACAGAAGGGCAGAAAAACAAGGGAAAAACGAGTCTAACAGAGGGCAGAAGGGCACAAAAAACGAGTCTAACGGGGCAGAAAGGCACGAAAACCAGTCTAACAGAGGGCAGAAGGGCACAAAAACGAGTCTAACAGAGGGCAGAAGGGCACAAAAACAAGGGAATAACAGAGGGCAGAAGGGCACAAAAAACGAGTCTAACAGGGGGCAGAAGGGCAGAAAAACAAGGGAAAAACGAGTCTAACAGAGGGCAGAAGGGCAGAAAAACAAGGGAAAAACAAGTCTAACAGAGGGCAGAAGGGCACAAAAAACGAGTCTAACAGGGGGCAGAATGAATCCCGCCCTGCGTGTTTGTCCACGAAGATGCCACCTTTTTGTGCAATACCTCTACTCAACTGGAGTACTTTCTACTGTCAAATCAGTAAGTGCTCTCTCGTTGGCTAAATGTATATGGGCAGATTTACAATAACTGGCGCATCCCCAGGGATGCGCCAGTTATTGTGCGCCGCAGCTCCGCCACCCATGGTGCGCCGCATTTACAATGTGGCGCACCATGTGGCAAACACGGCACAAATGCATCTGTGCCATAAAAGCAGCGCATTGCTGGAGCTGCGTCACGCTT
The DNA here is from genome assembly GCF_964263255.1 of Lissotriton vulgaris. Classification (NCBI taxonomy): domain Eukaryota; kingdom Metazoa; phylum Chordata; class Amphibia; order Caudata; family Salamandridae; genus Lissotriton; species Lissotriton vulgaris. The sequence goes on from NC_141695.1 coordinate 97,486,819, forward strand.
GCGACGCAGCTCCAGCAATGCTCTGGGGGGCCCTATCTCCCCAATGCTGCATCAAGCCTTGCGCCTGCTTCAAGCAGGTGCAGGGTTATGACGCAGCATTGGCCTAAAAGTGACTGAGTGAATTCTTGTAGATTTCACTCAGCCACCTTTAGGAGGCGTTCCTGCGCAGAAACGCCCTCCCCTGCGCCGGAACGCCTCCTGATGGCGCAGGGCTTTGCAACGTGACACATCTCTCAGATGCGTCACGTTGTTAATACCCAGCACCATGGCGCATCTTTTGTGCTGCCGCTGCATCACAAAAGGTCTCGGTAGAGGGTGGCAGTGGTGAACCAGAGGTTGGCAGTGATGAACCAGAGGGTGACAGTGATGAACCAGAGGGTGGCAGTGCTGAACCAGAGAGTGGCAGGGGTGAACCAGAGGATGGCAGTGATGAAGTAGATGGTGGCAGGGGTGAACCAGAGGGTGGCAATGGTGAACCAGAGGGTGACAGTGCTGTACCAGAGGGTGGCAGGGGTGAACCAGAGAGTGGCAGTGGTGAACCAGAGGGTGGCAGTGGTGAACCAGAGGGTGACAGTGCTGTACCAGAGGGTGACAGGGGTGAACCAGAGGGTGGCAGGGGTGAACCAGAGGGTGGCAGTTGTGAACCAGAGGGTGGCAGTGGTGAACCAGAGGGTGCTGTGCCCATACAGGGCCGCATGGATAACTTTGCCATGCAAGCGACCTGTGAACACGCAAAAAGCCCTGCGAACTCTCAAAAAACCCTGCGAACACGCAGATAACCCGCAAACACACAAAAAAAAACAAAAATCCAAAAATTTGCACGATTTTGCAGATTTTGCGGATTGCCAATTTGATTTCGCGTGAATTTGCGAAACGCGAATTCGCAAATTTCACCCATACTTACTAAAGAACGGTGATGGATTAAACCCAGATCTGTTGACTGGGTGTGAGTGTTTGATTGGTTCAGATGCTCCGTCTATAACACCCCCTTTTGTACCACTTTGTTCACCATAAGTTGGCAGGGTATGCTCAGACGTGAGTCCCTTGCTCACTTTGCCACTGGATTCAAGCAAGCCGGCCTGAAGATGGCTGGAATGCCAGAAACCGGTCCTCGGAAGCTTGTTTCCGGTCCAGGGAAGGCATGGCTTGGCGGTTCGGGCTGGACTGTTCCCAGACTGATTTGCATATGGCCATGTCTGAACTGGGGTGGCAGAGTGTGCTAAAGAACGGTGATGGATTAAACCCAGATCTGTTGACTGGGTATGAGTGTTTGATTGGTTCAGATGCTCCGTCCATCACCACACCCTTTTGTACCACTTGGTTTGGAGTTTATCACTGCTATCCTCCTAGCTCTGCAGTCACTGCTGTGGTTACTCTGTTGCTTCTCATACTACTAACACTAATGTTATGTTACTGCTCTTACTACTTTTTTACAAATTGTAATGTTACTACTAATGTACTAATGCTGCTGTCACAACGCTACTCATGCCCCTATTACTGCTCTCCTGCTGCTATTCTCTTTTTCTCCTTTATTACAGTTACTGATATCCTGTTAACTGATTATACTGCTTTGAGTGCCTACTGCTGTGTTTGCTATTCCTGGCACTTCTGTTACTGCTGTTCTACTCACACTTCTGTTACTGTTGTACTCCTCACACTACTATCACTGCTGTTTTACTAACACTACTATTAATGCTCTCTTGTTAACTTTTATCACTGCTCTCCTGGTAACTTAACTGCTTTCACTACTCTATGGCTCATGCTTACTGCTTCACTAGTAAAACTGCTGTATTACTATTCTGCTACTTCTGAAGTCATTGCTAACCTGCTAACTTATTCATCTGATACTAAAAACAGTATATTAATATATTCATAATAGCAACTACACCACTAAGCTCATTAATATGCCTAGACCAATTGGCATTGCCAATGCTTGTTTAATATATTGGTCTCCCCCTGGAGGCCATTCTAATTGTGCTTACTTACCTTATTGCAATTGAAGTATTTTGGTGTTTAGTATTGTTATCTCTGGGTAGGAGAGTGATCAATGTGTTTGTGAGACAAAAACAAGGGAATAACAGAGGGCAGAAGGGCACAAAAAACGAGTCTAACAGGGGGCAGAAGGGCAGAAAAACAAGGGAAAAACGAGTCTAACAGAGGGCAGAAGGGCAGAAAAACAAGGGAAAAACAAGTCTAACAGAGGGCAGAAGGGCACAAAAAACGAGTCTAACAGGGGGCAGAATGAATCCCGCCCTGCGTGTTTGTCCACGAAGATGCCACCTTTTTGTGCAATACCTCTACTCAACTGGAGTACTTTCTACTGTCAAATCAGTAAGTGCTCTCTCGTTGGCTAAATGTATATGGGCAGATTTACAATAACTGGCGCATCCCCAGGGATGCGCCAGTTATTGTGCGCCGCAGCTCCGCCACCCATGGTGCGCCGCATTTACAATGTGGCGCACCATGTGGCAAACACGGCACAAATGCATCTGTGCCATAAAAGCAGCGCATTGCTGGAGCTGCGTCACGCTTGCGACGCAGCTCCAGCAATGCTCTGGGGGGCCCTATCTCCCCAATGCTGCATCAAGCCTTGCGCCTGCTTCAAGCAGGTGCAGGGTTATGACGCAGCATTGGCCTAAAAGTGACTGAGTGAATTCTTGTAGATTTCACTCAGCCACCTTTAGGAGGCGTTCCTGCGCAGAAACGCCCTCCCCTGCGCCGGAACGCCTCCTGATGGCGCAGGGCTTTGCAACGTGACACATCTCTCAGATGCGTCACGTTGTTAATACCCAGCACCATGGCGCATCTTTTGTGCTGCCGCTGCATCACAAAAGGTCTCGGTAGAGGGTGGCAGTGGTGAACCAGAGGTTGGCAGTGATGAACCAGAGGGTGACAGTGATGAACCAGAGGGTGGCAGTGCTGAACCAGAGAGTGGCAGGGGTGAACCAGAGGATGGCAGTGATGAAGTAGATGGTGGCAGGGGTGAACCAGAGGGTGGCAATGGTGAACCAGAGGGTGACAGTGCTGTACCAGAGGGTGGCAGGGGTGAACCAGAGAGTGGCAGTGGTGAACCAGAGGGTGGCAGTGGTGAACCAGAGGGTGACAGTGCTGTACCAGAGGGTGACAGGGGTGAACCAGAGGGTGGCAGGGGTGAACCAGAGGGTGGCAGTTGTGAACCAGAGGGTGGCAGTGGTGAACCAGAGGGTGCTGTGCCCATACAGGGCCGCATGGATAACTTTGCCATGCAAGCGACCTGTGAACACGCAAAAAGCCCTGCGAACTCTCAAAAAACCCTGCGAACACGCAGATAACCCGCAAACACACAAAAAAAAACAAAAATCCAAAAATTTGCACGATTTTGCAGATTTTGCGGATTGCCAATTTGATTTCGCGTGAATTTGCGAAACGCGAATTCGCAAATTTCACCCATACTTACTAAAGAACGGTGATGGATTAAACCCAGATCTGTTGACTGGGTGTGAGTGTTTGATTGGTTCAGATGCTCCGTCTATAACACCCCCTTTTGTACCACTTTGTTCACCATAAGTTGGCAGGGTATGCTCAGACGTGAGTCCCTTGCTCACTTTGCCACTGGATTCAAGCAAGCCGGCCTGAAGATGGCTGGAATGCCAGAAACCGGTCCTCGGAAGCTTGTTTCCGGTCCAGGGAAGGCATGGCTTGGCGGTTCGGGCTGGACTGTTCCCAGACTGATTTGCATATGGCCATGTCTGAACTGGGGTGGCAGAGTGTGCTAAAGAACGGTGATGGATTAAACCCAGATCTGTTGACTGGGTATGAGTGTTTGATTGGTTCAGATGCTCCGTCCATCACCACACCCTTTTGTACCACTTGGTTTGGAGTTTATCACTGCTATCCTCCTAGCTCTGCAGTCACTGCTGTGGTTACTCTGTTGCTTCTCATACTACTAACACTAATGTTATGTTACTGCTCTTACTACTTTTTTACAAATTGTAATGTTACTACTAATGTACTAATGCTGCTGTCACAACGCTACTCATGCCCCTATTACTGCTCTCCTGCTGCTATTCTCTTTTTCTCCTTTATTACAGTTACTGATATCCTGTTAACTGATTATACTGCTTTGAGTGCCTACTGCTGTGTTTGCTATTCCTGGCACTTCTGTTACTGCTGTTCTACTCACACTTCTGTTACTGTTGTACTCCTCACACTACTATCACTGCTGTTTTACTAACACTACTATTAATGCTCTCTTGTTAACTTTTATCACTGCTCTCCTGGTAACTTAACTGCTTTCACTACTCTATGGCTCATGCTTACTGCTTCACTAGTAAAACTGCTGTATTACTATTCTGCTACTTCTGAAGTCATTGCTAACCTGCTAACTTATTCATCTGATACTAAAAACAGTATATTAATATATTCATAATAGCAACTACACCACTAAGCTCATTAATATGCCTAGACCAATTGGCATTGCCAATGCTTGTTTAATATATTGGTCTCCCCCTGGAGGCCATTCTAATTGTGCTTACTTACCTTATTGCAATTGAAGTATTTTGGTGTTTAGTATTGTTATCTCTGGGTAGGAGAGTGATCAATGTGTTTGTGAGTCTTGTGTAATAAATAGACATATTTTTATATACACACTTTGTGGTTCTTTTTTATTCAAACTAACTACATGATTAAACTGGTAAAACAAGTTGCTTAACACTCCTTCAAGATAAGCCTGAAGGCTGCAATCTACAGCTCAGCTACTACTTTGAGAGATTTCAAAGGTTATCAAAGATCACTCAAATCACCATGAGGTTGTCAGGATTAGTGCAAGGTGCCTCACTTAAATAAGTGTGCACCATATATTGAACCATCCTCCTACATGCTTACTCCCGGTTTTTGGGTCACAGAAGTGCATGCCTACACGGAAAGCATGCTATGCTGTTCTGGAGGTGTGGTTGAAGGGGTGTTGCCTTTTTTTGATCCTATGTGGGAAATGTTTTGATTGTGTGAGTGCGGTATCGTGTTACGTTTTGCAACACTTAGCAGTTTAGTGAATGAAGAAATGTGAGAGATAGGTGTGCAATAGTGGAGATGTTGGCACTAGGTCACTGAGTATCTGCCCACCCTATTTATAGGAGGTTTAAAATGTTTTTCTTGATATTGTACTTTTTATGCAATTACCTTATGTGTCATGCTGCTTCACCTTCACTCCAGCATGGCCAGGATCCCAACCAATCACAGGACGCCCAATGCGCATGTACAGAGTTTTTCATTAAGGCCATACCTTTTGCAGCCCTTGATTTTCATAATAAAGAAGCCACAAAATTGCTGTAGCCTGAGACTATAACATTCTTTCACACAGGATGATGCATGCTGTAGCCCTGCGTGATGACGTCAGGCCTCTCTGCTCCCTCATCAAGCAGAATCCTCAGTTTTACAGCCCCCTAGCTTCAATATTTATGTGAAAGGGGACTTCCTGTCATTAGGTGTGTTTTGGTACAGCTGATCGATGTTACTGATTTTTAAACTTGCATTAAGGCCTTCCCACTATGTATTTCATTCAAAGATGCTAGGCCTTTAGTTTATTGTATTTTACATTTAAAGAATTCATCTGTGTCTCTAACTATAATTTTCAGGCAATGACATTAAACATTTTTCAGTATTTCTTGCAGCTGGATAAGAGACTTCCTGACTGGATGTGGGAGTGAGGGCTTTGAGGCCTTTATCAGATGAGTGAGGGGTAATTGGGGTTACCGGGAGAATAAATGTTGTGTGAAACTTCTCCCACAGCCACAACTCTTTTCCAGATGTTCACTCATCCTCTGCTTGAAAATTTGCATTCACAACCTTTACGTGTTCACTGATATCTGTTATCAGGTTAATATCAGTAGCAGTTACTGTTATCATCAATGACCAGCCAATTGCAGGTAAAGCTGGAATTTTAACCCCTTGCATGCACTTTGGAAAAACGAGCTAATTTTCACACTCAAGCAATACATTTTGGCCCTTTCTGCACTGACACTTTCAAATTTCACCGACTATTATTGGTGTGCACCTTATGGGTTTCAGTAAGCTGGTAGCTTTCATGCCCCTTTATGGTATTTCTTATGATCACAGTCCACCTTAGCTTATTACTGCACTGGGTTGTTCATTTGGTGATAGTTTGTTTAAAAGTGCATGGTCCTAAGCAGACATGGTTGGAGGGACACACAGTGTAAATATCTGCTGGCATGTACTCCCATATCTGATTGTAATTTTGAGATGAAAAGAAGTTGTCACTGTGTGCAGCCTGCTTGGACTTGCAGTGGTGGGCTAGGTTAGAGTACAACACTTGGCCTGTAGTGTGCAAAAAAAGTTATTCCAAGCAAAAAGAACAAATGTTGAACAGAATGATGATCAATGTCAAACATTTGCCCAGAACAGAGATCTGGGCCTAAATCCATTGTTTCTTTGCTCCCCATGCCATTCCAGTTTAAACACAGCCAATTGCAAATCGGTCTTGACCTGTTCCCCATGCCCGAACTGCCAGGCCAGAACAAGCATCCTAGGACCAGTTTCGGGGTTGCACTCCTCCTCAGGCTAGCTTGACTCCAGTAGCATGGAGAGCATGGGACCCACATCTGGGCATACCCATCCCACTTGGGGTGACAAAAGCAAAAAGAACAAACAATGAACAGAATGCTGATTAATGTCAAACATTCACCCCAGTACAGATATCTGGGCCTACAGAGATCTGCTCCCCATGCCATTCCAGTTTAAACACAGCCTTGTGCCAATCAGTATTGACCCTGTTCCCCATGGGAACAGTCCAGCCAAACTGCCAGGCCAGGTTCTCTCTGGACCAGAAACAAGCATCCTAGTACTGTTTTCGTGGTTTCACCACTCATCAGCCAGGCTGGGCTGACTACAGTGGCATGGAGAGCACTGGACCCACGTCTGGGCATACCTGTCCAACTCGGGGTGAACAAATGTAAAAAGAACAAATTATGGACAGAATGCTGATCAATGTCAAACATTCACCCCAGTACAGAGATCTTAGCCTAAAACCATTGTTTTTTGCTCCCCATGCCATTCCAATTTATACCCAGTTATATGCAAATCAGTCTTGACCCTGTTCCCCATGGGAACAGTCCAGCCCAAACTGCCAGGCCGGGTTGTTCCTGGACCGAAAACAGTCCACCGTAGCTTATTACTGCTCTTGGTTGTTCATTTGGTGATTTATTTATTTATTTATTTATTTATTTCAAAGGTTTTATATAGCGCTACTGGACCCAAGAGTATCAGAGCGCTTTACAAGGATAGTGAACATATTGAGATAAAATTAACAATTAAGCGAAAAAGCGTTACAGTATGATAATGCATTCAACAGGGCTCAGGGGGCAAAGAAACAGAGAGATAAAATTAAGTGGAACGTGAATATTAAAAGTTAGGAGAGAGGGGGGTGAAGAGAGGGGGAGTGAGAAAATAAAGGGATTGAGAGGGGGTGGGAAGAGGAGCGTACAAGGGAAGAGAAAGGAGTGAAGATGGGCAGAGTCAGTAACATTAGATACCCCAGTATTTGTTGAGAAGAAGTACTTTGAGTTCCTTATTGAAGAGAGGGTAAGAGGGGTTGCAGCGAAGATCTTTAGGGAGAGAGTTCCAAATTGTTGGAGCGTTACCAGAGAATGCACAGGATTGGGCCTTTTGATATTTGAGTCTGGGTGGGATCAAGACAAGGGAGTTTGTGCTCCTCAGGGACCTGGCACAACCAGCTTTGTGTAGTTTTGTTGTAAGGTAAGAAGGGGTGTTTTGGTGAAGAGCTTTGTGAGTGATGCAGGCAATCTTGTAGGTGGATCTTCCTTCTATTGGGAGCCAATTGAGATTTTTGAGGACCGGGGAGATGTGATCAAATTTTTTACAATCAGAGATGAGTCTCGCAGCTAGATTGAGGACAGATTTAATCGGTGCAAGATGGATTTTAGGGGTGCCAGCCAAGGTGGCTTTGCCATAGTCAATCCTGGAAAGGACAAGCGATTGGACAACAAGTTTGAAGTCGTCTGCTGGAATAAATGGTTTAAGTTTCTTGAGGTGGAGAAGGGTGAAAGCGCACTTTTGGATGCATTTTTAATGTGGGGGATGAGATTTAGATTCTGGTCGATACTGATGCCTAGGGATTTGATAGAATTAGAGGTGGAGAGTGGGCAGTTAAGAGCTTTGATATCCTTTATCCAGAGTTGAATGGGAAGGGAGTTGTTTTGGGGGGAGAAAAGGATGATTTCAATTTTATTTGGGTTCAGTTCGAGATGGTTCCGATGGAACCAGGTTTGAATTCTGGTCAAGGGGGGAGAAAGTCTTTGCGGGATTTGATCTTGTAATATAATTGGGTGTCATCGGCATAGATGTGGTAATTGAGATTAGCTTGTTTGAGGATGAGGGTGAGTGGTTCCATGAACAGATTGAATAGGGTTGGGGAGAGGATGGATCCTTGAGGGACGCCGAGTGAGACAGGTTGAGGTTTAGAGACAAAGTGGCTGAGCTTGATTTGCTGTGATCTGTTTTGAAGAAATGAGGAGAACCATATGAATACATTGCCATCTAATCCGAACCGGTCTTTGAGAGTGTTGAGAAGGGTGGGGTGGTGGACGGTATCAAATGCAGCTGAGAGGTCGAGGAGGATTAGTAATGAGGATTCCTCTTTGTCTAAGGAGCGATGAATGTCGTCAGTGATATTTAGCATAGCAGTTTCTGTACTACATCCCTTTCTAAAGCCGGATTGAAAAACATCAAGGAGGTTGAAGGAGGCGATATCTTTCTCTAATTGCAATAGGACACATTTTTCGAGGGCTTTAGAGAGGAATGGAAGGTTAGAGATAGGGCGAAGGTTGTTAAGGTCATTGGGGTCAGCAGTGGTGTTTTTGAGAATGGGTGAGATTTGACCAAGCTGAAGGGAGGTGGGGACACAGCCAGTGGAAAGAGAGGAGTTGATGATTTTGGTCCATATAGGGGCAATGGTATATTTAAGTTCTTGAACCAAAAGGGCGGGAAGAGGATCTTTGGAGTGGGAGGAGGGTTTTAGTTTGGAAATTATATTAGTGAGCGTAGATTCTGAGACTGGATTAAAATCACTCCATGAGGCATTGTTTTTAGCAGGGGGGCTTATTTTCGGAAAGGTATCTTGTTGGGGGAGAGCAGGGAGCGGATGAGAGGGATCGAGAGGTGTGGAAAAAGTGGATGGAGGAGTGTTGGCGAGGGTGTATAGGGTGGGGTAGGTTGTAGTGAGAGTGGGAGGGAAGAGAAGGATAGTTCGATCTTGTTGATTTTGTTCGTAAAGAAACTAGCAATTTCTTCACATCTGTCAATAGAGGCTAATATTTTAGGAGGGCCAGTGGAAGTTTGTTTTTTAACAATGTTAAAGAGTTCTCTAGGGCGGTTTCTGGCTTTATCAATTTGTGATCGTAAAAAGGAGGCTTTCTCATTAAAGATATGTTTTTTGTATTGGGCTCTAGCAGTTCTAAGGAGAGCCATATTGTCAACTGTTGGATGATTCCTCCAAACCCGTTCAGAATGTCTAAGGGTCTGTCTTTCGTTGTTAAGTTCAGAATTGAACCAAGACTTAGGAGGGTTGCTTTTTTGTTGTTTGAGTTTGATTGGAGCAATTTGGTCAAGGGCATCAAGTATAGAATTGTTATAATGGTTAGTTAGGTCGGTGGTGCTGTAAGAGAGAGGGGGAGAAGTAAGTGGGCCTTAATTGTGGCTTCCAATACGCCAGGAGGAATAAGGTGAAGGTTGCGTGTGGCTTTCTTAGGTAAAGAGCTGATGGGGGCGGGGTGAGTCATGGATCTATTTATGGTGAAGAGGATAAGGTAGTCGTCAGACCAGTCTACTGGAAGTATATTTGAGAGGGAGGCCAGGTCGTTATTAGTCATAGTAGCATCGAGGGTGGCACCTTTGTTATGGGTGGGAGAATGGCAGAGTTGGGTCATATTGGTGATGTACATGGTATCATTAAATAGGATAACAGTAGGATCATCACTTATGTTCCAATGGATGTTGTAGTCACGAGGAAGAGATTTTTAGAATGTGAGAGCGATGATTGTATAATAAGATCAGTCAACTCTTCTGTAAAGGGGATGTTATTTCCAGGGGGATGATAGATAGTGTGCAACCGGGTAGTGGGGGAGTCAGGCATAATGAGATCAGCGCAAAGGTATTCGAAGGATGAAGGGTCTTGCAGATGAACAAGCAAGATGTTAAGTTCAATTTTAAAAATTATGGCGAGTACTCCTCCTGTTTTATCGATTCTATCTTTTCTAATGATAGAGTAACTAGGGGGTATAAGCAAGTCGAGGATGGGAGTGGAGTGGGAGGTGAGCCAGGTTTCAGTTAGGAATGCAATGTCAATATTTTCACTAAGAATGGTTTCAGCAATCTCAGTAGCGTGGCAGGAGGTGGATCTGAAATTAATCAGCATGCAACAGAGGGGAGTGGGGTCGGGCGATTTGGAGGGGGGACAAGGGGGATAGGTCTAAGTTGTTGGTGAGGTCTAGGGGAAGTCGGAAGAAGGGGGAGTCTGCTTAATCCTAAGAGAATTGGGACGGTAGACAGTTGGGTAGGGGGGATAGTGGATGAAGGTGGTGAGGGAGTTAAGTTAGTGGAACTGTTAGCTTCAGAGGTTTTTTGGCGAGTACCAAGTTGTGGCGGTGTGGGTATGTTGGTATTGTAGGGAGTGACGATTAAGGAGGGTTGAGTGGGTAAGGTGCTGGTTGTGTAGTTGCTAGAAGTTAAGTTAGTGGAACTGTTAGCTTCAGAGGTTTTTGGATGGGTAGTGGGTGGACAAGGGGGGGATAGGTCTAAGTTGTTGGGGTGGTCTGGGGGAAGTCGGATAAAGGGTGAGTCTGCTAGTTCCTAAGAGAACTGGGATGGTAGACAGTTGAGTAGGGGGGATAGTGGACGAGGGAGGTGAGGGAGAGGTAGTTAAGTTAGTGGAACTGTTAGCTTCAGAGGTAATCAGGCGAATACCAAGTTGTGGCGGTGAGGATATGTTGGTAGTGTGGGGAGGAACGATTAAGGAAGGTTGAGTGGGTAAGGTGCTGGTTGTGTAGTTGCCAGAAGTTAAGTTAGTGGAACTGTGAGCTTCAGAGGTTATTGGGTGAGTACCAAGTTGTGGTGTTGTGGGTATGTTAGTATTGTAGGGAGGGACGATTGAGGAAGTTTGAGTGGGTAAGGTGCTGGTTTTGTAGTAGCTAGAAGGAGGAGTGTTTCTGTTGGGGATAGAGTTTGGCGGACAATATGTGGGTGTGTTGAGGAGAGTGTCGTTGTGCGAGGAGATGGTTTTAGTAAGGAATGAGATATCGCTTCTGAGTGAGGAGAGTTCTAAGATGAGGGACATAAGGACAAGTTCAATGGTAGGGGAAGCCAGTGAGTGTGTTGATGAGTGCTGTGGATCCGTCTTTATTGGGCTGTTGGTCGAGTTAGGGTTGTTTAGGGGGGGATAACTTGTGGATGATGATGAGGAAAGTCTGGAGGGGGGGTGAGATTATAATGAGGGGAAGGATAATTTTAGGAGAGCGGAGGTGAACAGGAGGAGGATGTAGGAAAGGTATTCATTTCGGACAGACAGTTCGGTGAAAGTGGCATAGAGAAAGTAGGAGGTGGTGTTGTATTTGTTGGATTGTGAGTTGTTGAAGAATGCATGGAGGTGTTGGAGGGTGATTGTGGGGGATATGTGGGGGCAGCTAAGGGGGAGTGGGGTACTGAGTCAGAGACAGATGTGGTAAGGGAGTCAAAGGGAGGGAGGAGCATAGAAGAGAGTGTGTAATTGTAAAGGGGAGGTACTATGGGGTAAGTGGCAGAGGGAGAATTGATAAGGGAGTCAGGGGGAGGGAGGAGTATATAAGGGAGTGTATTATTAGAACAGGGGGGAATCTGGGGATAAGTGCAGAGGGGTAAGGGATGTTATGTTATGTTATGTTATGTTATTAATTTTTTATATAGCGCACGGATGCCGCAGCTAAGAGGCGTCCCGGCGCTTGGAGATCTGAATAACACAACACGAATGAGAAGGCACAGACAGGAAACAGACTAGACTGTGGAGAAGAGGAAAGTCTTCAAGGTCTTCCTAAAAAGAAACAGGTCTGGGATTGAACGGAGTGGAGCTGGAAGAGAGTTCCAAAGGGCAGCCGCCAGCACAGAAAACGAGCGACCACCCATTCTAGCCCGTTTAAAGCGGGGCACTGTGGCGAGGTTCAATCCAGCAGAGCGAAGAGCTCTAGCAGGAACATAGTTGGAGTCAAGGGGAGGGAGGGGCATAGAAGAGAGTGTATTTATGGGACATTGGGGTCCCAGGAGGTAAGAGGCAGAGGGAGAAGCGGGAAGGGAGTCAAATGTGGGGGGAGGAGCATTGAGTAGAGTGTGTTTTTGGAATCGGGGGAGATCATATGGTAATTGGGGGATGCAGGTGGTATCGTTGTGTGGATGTATGATGTGGTGCAAGGAGGGGGGATGTTGGAGAGAGGTTGAAAGGAGAGGCGCATGTACCAGAGCATATTAGATTAGGAAGAGGCCATAGGGAGGAGGGAGAAGTGAAGGGAGATGAAGACAATAAGAATTGGGGAAGGTCAGAGAGACGAGGTAAGGGGGACGGGGATGATATGGGGGGTGATGAATCAAGGGGTAGAGGGGGTGAGAGGTCAGGGTTGGGGGATTGTGCAAGGGTTTGGGATAAAATGCTAAAGTGTTGTTCATTGGGAGTAGGAGAGGGAGGGGGAAAATCAGGAAGAGGCGATAGAGGGGAGGGAGAAGAAGGCAATAAAAGTTGGGGTAGGTCAGAGAGACGCGGTAATGGTATCGGGGATGAGGGGGTTGATGAGTCTAGGGGTAGAGGGGGTGAGAGGGCAGGATTCAAAGATATTGTGAGAGTTTGGGATATAGCGCTAAAGTGTTGTTCAAAGATGACGAGGAGTTTTTCAGACGCTTGGTTGAGTATAGTTCCAGATTTGAAGATGGAGATATCTATTTTGCCTGGAAAGGAAGAAGATGGTGTAGTGGAGAGTTTTAGACCGTATGGGATGTTTCGTGAATTGGAGATCAGGAGGTGGCGTAGAAATAAGCTTTTCCATTTAGATGGTCGTTTGGTGAAGAAGATGAAGTTGGTGATAATTGGGGAGTTAAGGCTGTTATGGTGGTCAGCAAATAATGTTTCAGAGAGGAGACAGAGAAGTTTGTGTTTGAATTTTTTTTTACCATGTTTAGAGAGATGGGGTTGGTAGAGGATGGTCCAAGAGTTAGGGCCGAGTTTAGAGATGTGAGGGGTAGAGATTGATGGTGGAAGAGTGAGTGGAGGCATGATTTGGAGAAAAGAAGGGGGAGAAAGAGGAAGCACAGTAGATTAGAACGCACTGGTCCTCGAAGTGAAGATAGAAGGTGGTGTTGAGGGAAGCTGGGTCGATTAAGTGAATCCAAAGCAGACTCAGACGGTGAGAGGTGTGGGTGGGGTTTCAATTACGCACAATAGCTGATGGGGCAACGTAATCATAGGAAATACAATTTCACGATGTAAAGATGTAAACATAAGCACAATAGGTAAGGAGGCGACTTATTCATATAAATTACATTTTACGATGTAAGGAAGGGCAGCCAAGAGAATTAAGAAGATAAGGCTATAAAGCGGGGGAAGGGATTAAATATATCCTGAACAAATTATAAAGATAGGACGTAATGGTGAAATACACATAGTAACATCAGTATACACATTGAAAGCAAAAGCATAGTGACAAAAGGATATAACATAGAGGGCAATCTGAAAAATAACTTGAAATAAATTACACTGATAGGAAATGAGGGTGGTATATACAGAGTAAGCATGGGCGGAAAATCCGTTTCGCTCGCGGATTTTCGGTAAATTCGCAATCCGCGAACTCCCGCGAATTTACCGAAAATCCGCAAATTCGCGAGCGGCGGATTTTTCCGGGGGCAAAAGTTCAAGCCTGCCCTGTTGTAACTATTTTAGGATGGCGCCGGCAAGCTGTCAGCGCCATCCTAAAATAGTTACTAAGTTAGCTTCAACAGGAAGCTCTAATAGATAAAATAAAGCAGGTGCTCTCAACTGCTTTATTTTATTTATTAGAGCTTCCTGTTGAAGCTAATTTAGTAAGTATTTTAGGATGGCGCTGGCAGCTTGCCGGCGCCATCCTAAAATATTTACAAATGCCCTTCCTGTGACCCGAACTGATCTTTCTCTGACCTTTTATGCACACAAGAGGCATGTGAACTCGCATGGAAGCCCCGCACGTTTGGCCCCGCGCACACACTCGCGGTTTGCACCGTCTTCCCGCCATTCACCCACTATGATGGACAGCTCACTCAAGGGACCCCTGCGCCCTTCGGGGCGATTGCATAGTAACACACACATGGTCGCTCGAACTAGTTGATGCTCAAATTCAGTGACTCATTCATTAGCCCAAAAACAATCATGAGCGTGACGTCTTCGAGGCTGGACAGGTGTGCCTCTTCCCAAATCTACAGTGGAAAGTCAGCTGTGATGCTGGGTAGAGGCCTTTGCATCCTTGACTTTCATGAGCGCAATCCCCGTGCTGTTCCTGTGACCAGGAGCTTCTTTCTCTTCATATTATTGTGTTCGCACGGGTTGCTGCAAGTTCGCACGCGTTTTGTACAATTTCGCAATTTGCGAAATTGTACAAAACCCTCGCGAACTTGCAGAAACCCGTGCGAACATAAAAAAAAAAAAAAATCCGCAAATTCGCGAGAATTCGCGGATTTTGCGGATTGCGAGTTCGCAAATCCGCAAAATCCGCGAACGCGAGATCCGCAAAATTCGCCCATGCTTAATACAGAGGAACATCAAAATATACAATATAACAAAATACATAACATAAAGAGAATATACCTTAGTGAACAGTCAGGAATACACTAATTAACGTTGAAATAGGTTAAAAAGCGCCACAATAGAATAACATATCCAAACAATACAAAATAAAGTGCAAATAATAATTGGTAAAGAGGGGGGTATGGATTAGAAGGTAGTCTAGAATAGAGAGTCAATGGGATGAATGATATAACTGAGGGAAGCGGTAAAGGTAAAATAAAATGAAATAAAAGAGGAGAAAAATAACTAAAATGCGGATTAAAAAGAAAGAAAGAGAAGGGGGAGTAAGTAGAAAGAAGATAGTTATTTAATAAAGAAAGCAGAGTAGAGGACTCATGAATGGGGAGGAGCAGGTAACTACGTAATATATAATAAGACAGAATGCAAAGAGAAAGAGGGAGGTATCATCAAAAACAAATTGAAGAATTAAAATTGAAAAGTTTGACAAATAAATTAAAAGCACATGATGAAGAATAAGATACCTAGTGGAAGAAGGATATATCGTAATACACAGTCATATAATAAAAGAATTAAAGAGGGTGAAAAATATGTGGTGCAAATCAAAAAGTACAACAATGAAATAACAAATCCAAACAAAATTTTTAAAAAATGCACACAATGTCCTTATTGAGTTTATTTAGTCCATGCTTGTTATATAGGTGATTGCCTGGTTTATTGGCTGATACAATGCTGAATGATGGACAAGACCAATAACAGATGTTTTATGCGACTGTAAGAACAGTGTAAGAGACTTGCTATGCACCTAGACTTGCTTGCTGTGTGTTATGGTAAAGTACAGGCCAAAGGTGTTATACATACATTTGTCAGCCCTTCATAATTTACTTTAAAACGTGTAGTGGTGGGGTAATAAGGCTGAAACTGCAGATTGTACTTAAAGGTGTGATTATCATTCAGGGTTTTATCCCAGAGCTGTGGTGTGATGCAGTTATGTTCTGAAGTGCACATGCTACTGAATGTTTTGAACCCGGGCTGGCTGTGAGTTCCAGAGCTTGATGCCTTGTACTGAAAAATCAGTCTCTCCTGAGAATTTCTTATAATCGGGTGGTATGATGACCTGTAGTACATGCCTGGAAAACCTAAGTCTGTCCTATTGTGTTTTTATTGCATGAATATATCTTGTCGATATAGTGGTACTTTTCCATGACAAGCTCTGTGGACAATGTAGAGGACCATAAAAATTGTTCTTTAAGCTACAGGTAGACACCGAGATCGTGTGTTCTCTTTGGTGAAGGTGGAGATGGAGACCTACGCAAACATTTTGGATTAGTTGTATTTTAGGTATAATTATAATAGGTGCACCAAGATAGTTCTGTTGGCATAATCAAGCTTGGACATTATGAGTGCAACTATAGCGTGTAGCTTTTATTGATATAAGAAAAACAAGTGAGATTGTGCACCCAAAGAAGAAATGTCTAAAAATCGAATTGAATTTTTACATCTTCTTTTAATCCATGTTCATAAAAAATGACTTTAGTCAACAAGTTTTGTTCATGAAATAAACTTCTTCAAGGCTTTTAGTCAAACGTATCACATGCCACCATACAGATGTAAAGTAGTAATAATCTTGCCATTTGCTCCAGTACATTGTAGTCTAAATTTCGTAAGGTATGTGCCCCAGAATTACTAATAGGAACACCATCGTCCACATATGACAAGTTAATTATGCCCTAAGTCGACCCCAGAATCTGTGTCTCACATTCCTTTCATATCCCAGTTGAAACTACAATTTACTGGCGCAAATGTCAACATTATAATCACTTTACAACTGTAGGGTGACATGATATATTGAATTAAAAGCTCTGAAGTTCATTTCACTAATGAAACTGCAATGCAGTGTTTTTGTTGTGTAGAAGGTGTTGTTTGGTACTTTGTTGATGTGGTATCAAGAATATTCAATTCAATTCAAAATTACTTTATTCGGTTTCAATTAAGAAAAGCCATAAAAGTGCATACATAGTAGCCGAATACATTGATATAAATTGATACAAATTTAAAAAGACAAATATGTCTGGATAAAATAACTTAATATATAGGCATATTATTAAAAACCATACAAATATTTAGATATCCATCGAAAGCACAGTATAAAACAGAGTAAAAAGTACAACAGTATTCTGTTATAGGTTAGTCCTATGGCTGATACAGAATTTCAGGAATTTAACAATATTTGTCACCAAGCATTCTGAGTCCATGAGTTGTAATACGGTAAGGGCAGGACGACATTGATGTAAGCCTAAACATTTTTAAATTTGGATTAACCAGAGCTTTCTTGGTTCTACATAAAATTTACAGAAAAGGACCACGTAAATTAAAGATTGGGTTGAGACATCGTCGCAGGGGCAAGGTGGTAGTAGCTTCAACAAATCATTAGTTTTGGGAAAGGTTACCAATCTTTGAAAAATACTAAACCTAAAACGAGTCAACAGAAACCTTTCGTAGCCACTCAGATTGCAGATTAAATAAGGCTGAATAGCCTTTGAAGATTGGAGCAGCAGTGAGTGTTTGACCAAGCTTTTGTTGACTTCAGAGACCAGACGCAAGTCTTTCAGATGAGTTAGGCATTGATTTTTCAACCTTTTTCTTGATAGCTCTGGAATAAGTAGGATATTGTAATAATATCTTTCTAGGCCCAAATCGTACAGGAACTTCTTAACATATAGAAGCCAACCGATCTTAACTGAATATTTAAGTGGGAGACAGTCTTTCAATAGGCTTTGAGTAAAAACTTAACTTAGTAGATAACCAAAGGCGGTGCCACAGTAGATTTGGCTGCATTTTTATGATATCTGTAATGTCTGGCAAACCTAGTTCTAGGTGGCAACCAAAGGTCGAGGTACCTCGTGGAACTGCGTGGAGGAACCTCAAAAAACTGTTCTCCACTTTTTGGAGAGCTTCCACCTGTACGTAGCCCCACACCCCTGCTCCATAGATGACGGTATCAAGAATAGGCCTGAATCAATGATTACCACTAGGTTTCTAACTTTGCTTGATGATCTTAGAAGGCCTTTGAATTCCTTTTGTCATATGGTGGAAAGACTGATATTTTTTTTTAATTGTCTGCAGGTCATTATCTCCATCTTTCCATTTTTAAGCTTTAGGTAGCTACTCATCATCAATGTATCAATTGTGCACAGGCAGTCATCAAGTTTAGAGTTGTAGCTGTCTTCTAGCCCATCTATTTTTAGAAATATTTTCATGTCATCTGCATAGGTATAACAGATGAGGCTACTTGATTTAATCAGATCTGGTAAGGGGTTTAGGTATATTTTAAGTAATAGAGAAGATATGATGGACCTTTGAGGGAAGTAACAGTGTATGGTTTGAAAAGCTAATGTGAAAGATAGTGGGAACACTACACTTTGTCATGTTCAGAGTCAGGAGGCAATCCCTTTCAAGGTATTTTCAAGTATTTTAGATGATGGAGTATTTTTGGTTGCATGTAGTGGTGGACAGTGTGAAATGCTGATAATGGGTCCAGAAGCAACGGGACAGCCACTCCATTTTTGTCCTTGTGGGGTTTTAGGTAATCCCAAATTGATTTGATGGCTGACTTTATGCCTCTGGCTGGTCGGAATACAGATTGTTGTGCAACATCAAGTCACTGTCAATTTTAAAAGTTAAGTAAGCGCTTCTCTTTCAAATATGTTTCCTAGGAAGGGGCAATTTGATATTGTTCTGTAGTTTACTGGACCGGATGGGTTAAGGTTCTTCTTTTAGAGGAGTGGTCTAATGTAGAAGACTTTTAGCTCAGATGAGAAATAACCTAGCTTCAGGCAGTTGTGGAATAAGCTTCTAGCTACCTTCCCAATACAGATTATGCAAGGGATATCGTTAACCCTTCGCGTGCGTCGGACGGCCTCAGCCGTCCGATGTCACGGTGGGAGTGTGCGGAGGACGGCCGGGGGTCGTCCTGACCACGCCCAGTCATAAATCACTCGTACCTCGGCGGAATTCCAGCCGCGGTCAACAGGTTAAAGATTTTTGGAAGTGCGGTGTCGGTAGGTGGTCCTGATGGTCTGCTTGTGATGATAATGTTAAGAAATCTTTTCGGAAAGGTTATTTTATTTAATGGGAGAACATTTATTTTGTATCTTTATTTGGCGGTTAGATCATGTGTTATAGCGGCGTTATCTTTTACATTTTTTAGATTAATTTCATTTAGGGTATGCCTGTGTTTGTGGTGTTTCCATATGTTGGCACTCTGGACAGCGGAATTCTGCTAGAATCTTATCAAGTTTCTTAGAGGTCAGCTTCAATTAAGTGCATGAAATAGAGTTGTCTTATTGTGGTTCTGAAGACTCTCCTGTAGTTTATGCTATAGTGGCATAGTAAGATTTTATCTTTTTCATCTCTTGGCTTTTTACTCTTGTGTTGTTATAGTAGGTTGAGTTGTGTTTTTAATATTATAATGCTACCATTAAACCAAGGGGCGTTCTATTGATAGTTAGCCCTGTATGTGGTCTTCATCAGTATCTACTTTGTGCAATGCCAGCAGAGATTTAGTTGTAGAAGGAGTGTAGCCTTGAGGTCACATATTTATTGAGGTTCTTTCAAAATGGGAGTTGATGTTTTGGCAGTCTAGATGTTTCCATTATTTGTATTAGCTTTTGTTGTTGGTGATGTTGATGTATTTGAAGTGTGGTTGTTGAAAGGTTTGTTCAGTCTGAAGGTACAGCTTACTAAGGAGTTGTCTGTCACTGTGTCCTGTGTAACCGGGGTCAAATAAGACATCCAGAGTGTGTCTACTGGAGTAAGCTGAACAAGATATGAAAAAGCGTTATTCGACTTTAAAATACATAAAATCATAAAAGCAACAAATTCATTACAATAACAGTATAATGTAAAATACATACATTTTAGCACAGAGTTAAGCTTTTCCTTTTCTTTAAAATGCTTTTTAAAAAACCCAGCATAACTGCTACACATGTCCCATCATTTAAGGATAGCAAGAATAGTAAAGCTGGGCGGCATTGCCTCCAAGTACCATATTTTGATAAAAATGGTTTGATCCATCTAGACCTTTCCAATGTATAAAATTTACAAAAACATATTGCATGCAACGTAGATTGGGTAGACAGATTGTCACATGGGCATTTGCACAGGTTTCTTCCCCAGTCGTTTACTTTAGGGAATGAAATTAGACGAAAGAAAATATCGAACCTGAATCTTGTCAACAAATAGCAGTCAAAAGCCTCCAAGCACCATATTAAGTAGGGCTGAATGCTATATGTGACTAGGGTGAGTTGGTGCTGTATTACAAGTTTTTTATTCATTTCCACACCTAGTCTCAGGGATTCAACATGATACCGGCACAACTGCTTCAAGTCCTTTCTTGAGATCTTAAGCAACGAGTCTGGTTGATGGTAGAACTCTGGTCTTCCTAGATCCCTGGTAAATTTAAGAATATACATCAGCCAAGGTATCTTGCTGGCCTTATTCAGGCTCATGCATTCCTTAATAATATCTCTATTTAGCAAAAGGTCAGGGGTAGTCCAAATACGGTGCCAAAACAAAAGAGGTTGCATACTAATCAGGTCAGTAATGTATCGCATTCCCAACTCAGCATGACAATTGGACACAGGGGAGCTTCAGGGATGGCCAGGATAAATCTTAAAAACACATTCTCTACCTTTTGTATTTCATTACACTTTTCGATGCCCCAAATACCTGCTCCATATATTGCTGTGCTGATGCACTTGGCCTGGTAAATTTTAAGCAAAATTTCTGGGGGTCTCTTTCCCATCTTTTTCGAAAACGACATAAGTGCCGCAGTAGCTCTCTTAAACATCAAAGTCCTATTTCTAATGGCAGATCCCCAAGACCCAGTTTCTTTGAGTATGATGCCCAAGTAAGAAAAGGATTTGGCGGTTGCAATTTTTTCTTTCCCGGCAAACAAACGGCAATCTTTATTCCCAGATCTACCACACGTCATTACAAATGTTTTCGATACGTTAAGCTTTAGGCCCCTACTATTCATAAATTTTAAGTAAGTGTCCAAGGTCGCTTGTAATCCTATTTGGGTCCGTGACATAATCACGGCATTGTCCGCATATAGGAGGGATGCAATTTGTTGATGGTTCACCTGAGGGGAGTCGCGCACTTTAGCCACTAATTCTTTTTCTAAGTCATTGGTGTACAGAATAAAAAGAAATGGGGCGAGTACGCACCCTTGCCTCACTCCCCTCTTTACAAGGAAAGGCTTGGTACATTCTCGTTTAGTGCCGAACCTCACTTTAGCCCTGGCCCCGGCATAGAGTTGTCTTAAAAAGGAAATTATCACTTCTTCCACCTTCAATTCCCTCAGGATCTCCCATAAGCGGTCATGTATGACACAGTCAAACGCCACACTTAAGTCGACGAACACTGCGTAAAGCTTGCACTCCTTAGCTTGGGTGTATTTTCCTAGGAGCATAGAGAAATTTAATACCTGTTCAATGGTACCACGGCCCTCCCTAAACCCATATTGGACAGGGGATAAGATTTTTGCGTCATCCGCCCACTGTTGTAAACGATTTAAAACTACCCTCCCGGTAACTTTCATGAAAGAGTCCAGGAGGGATATTGGGCGATAGCAGGCGGGATTATCCCGATCACCTTTTTTAAATATAGGAATAATTATAGATTCCGCCCAGGTATCAATAAATCCCAATTCACAGCTAGCATCAAGGACTTGCTTAAGTAACGGGGACCATAAGTCGGTCTGATGTTTAAATAGATCAATAGGGATACCATCCGCACCCGGTGCTTTGTTACCCCTACTCTGGGCAATGGCATTTTGGATTTCAGTTACGGATACTCAGAAGATTTACCCAAGCTTCGTTCTTTATATTACGTTTCCGGGCTTTTCTTGCCAGATTATAATCATGCCTGCACTGGGTTATTTCTGCCTGGTTTCTTGGGTTTTTACTCAATGCCCTCTTTAGTTGTGCGTGAGTTTTCGTGCATGTTGAGTCAAACCACCCATTTTTGTCCGGTTTCCTGTCTCTAGCTGGGCGTAGAAGATTCATTTTAATAATCCTAGTAATATCAGAAAAGCAGTCCAAGACCTCAGTGTGTAAGACCTCATCCTGAAGACATCTGGTGATAGGCACAAGTGCTTGTTTAATTATCTTACTACTTGTAACCTCTGAATTAGTCGAGGACCACCTGAGGGCATACCCGTTCTGTCTATTTAAGATACAATTATTTTTCCAGGACAATCTTTCAATCATGGAACAGTCTGTAATCCAAAGCAGAGAGGAAGATGGTCGCTCAGGCCTATAGTTGTGGAAAATTAATACGTTTTGGTGAACATTATCTGCGCCATCTTCCCTTTTGCCACGATGCCACACTCTCGGTCGCACACACCCACCACTTTAGCTGCCTTGACCAGACCCACCCTCTGCACACCCCTGACCCCCAGCTCGGCTCTTCGCCTACACAAGTACCCCCACGCACTGATCACTCCCGCTTTCACGTGTCTTGCGCGTAAGCGGCAGCCATTTTTAAGCACCATGACCTTCCTACCCCTCGATGATAGCCAGCGCGTCTCTCTCTCTCTCTCCTAACCTCGCAGGCATCCCCCGCACGCTGACAACCCCCTCGCTCTCACATGCCTTGGGTCATAAACCCCTCTTCAGCGCTGATCTGCCTCAGAATCCCATCCTGTTCCCAGCGCGACACCTCCCTTCATTCCTTTCATAGTCTCAGGCCCTTTGATGCAAACCTCCCTTTTTCCTGTGTGCCCGTCTGTCTTCCTTGTTCCCAAGCCACCACCTGGCCCTGCGGATACTGTTTATTACCCCGTACAGTAGGAAGCCTCCCCTCCCCATCAAAAGACCCTCGAGCCGATCAAAGCCCCCACCCGACGAGATCCGATCAAACTCCACACATTCCGTGAATCGGCGGAATGCCCTGCTGCGCGATAATCATCACCTGTTGTGACCGGGGTGGGGAATTCAACTGTAAATGTATGTGGGAACGGGCCTGAAGGGGAGATTCCGAGGATGTGCTTTCACATATCAAAGTGTTGCAAGAATGTGTTACGTGCAATAAAGATCATAAAACTGAGTATAAGAGGCCAGGCCTCAGAGATGCGGGTAGAGCACCTCGTGACGATACTTGCTGTCCGAATTGATGTGTTCTCCTCTGGAGAGAATAAAACCCCGTTTCCTGCCTTTCAGTCTCCAGCGCCTGCTTCTTCATTGATTAACATTGGTGGGTCATAGAGGCGATACCGCCGGGCAACACAGAGAAGGGTCTTTGGTTACTGGTTGTCTTTGCACCCTTTTTACAATTGGCGTCCCAAGCGTGGGGCCCATCAGCGACTCGTGGATCCAGTGGGAGAGGTCCTGACGACAGAGTGAACGACTGCAACGATCGGAAGGTACCCTGTCCGATAGACCCTCGTCTGACAGCCGATCATCCGAACTTCACTGGTTCCGAACAGACCTCTCTCGAGTGATCTACGGTCCTGACTGGGAACCATCAGGAGTGCCACGAGGAGTACGAAGAGAAGAGGACGATCGGGCGCTGGATTCGGAAGACAAGAAACTGTCCATGCGGTCCGGGTAAGGTCGTGTAAACACGACGAATTGCGAAAGTGATTGATAATTGATGAGAAAATACTAGTATTACTTTTTGTTAATTTATTGGAGATTCACTGTCTGCAAACGGAGAAACAACAGGCTCTCCCTTTACAAACAGTGAAGGATAGGTACGCATCCGTCGGACCTATCTTTCTCCCCCACTGAACAATTGCCCCTCCCCATTGATTAACTGTTACAGATTGTTTTCTGGAGATTCTCTGTCTGCAAACAGGGAAGAATAGGTCCCCTCTTTGCAGATAGTGAAAGGGTAGGTGACGCAGACCTTTGCGAACCTACTCATTCTCCCCATTGACCATTTTTATTTATTGACCTAACATTGATTGCCCAAAATTGGTTCATGAGGTTTTCACTGCCTGCAAACAACGTAGAATAGAAATATTCTGTCTAGTCTTTGCACGCAGTGATAAGATAGGTAGTGCTGACTATTATCCCCATTGTGATCCGTCATGCCTGTCTTCTCCCCACTGATGGATAGCTGGTTCAGCCCGGACCGTTTATTAGAGGTGGACCATCTAGCCCCGCTGGAAGGCACCCCTAATAAAGACATGTTCACAAAGTATGGATTAATTACCATAGCCTATAGTAAGCTATGGCATAAGTATACCAAAGCAGACCAAGAGAAGCAGTGGCCACTGATAGGATCCTTCGATTTAGACAAAATAGAAACGGTAGAAATAGCCCTTTGTAATAATAAGACAACGCCTATTATGCTCGATAGTCTCGGTATGTGGCGCAAAGAAGCTACGCAGCGAAAGGAAAGAGACGAAGTCAAAGTAGTTAAAGAAACGCGACAGGCAACCCTCCAAACGTCTGGTAGGCAAAAGGAAGGGCCAGCGACGACACAGTTCCGAGGATTAGGCACAAAAAGAGAACGGTGTAAAGGGATGTGCCTACGGGACAACCCCGAGACACAACGACCCAAAAGTAATCCCCCGACACTATGCACAGGACGAACAGATTTAAGGCAAAACCAATGTGCTTTTTGTAAATGTCTCGGGCACTGGAAAGCCCAATGCCCGACTCTCCAGGACATAGGTAAGAGCGGAGGGTCGACAGAAATAACGGTCCGGCAGAAAGGGAAAAGGCGTGAGACAAAAACAAATCAGACTAACACGGACAGGACGGATAGAACCACCACGTTTGATTATGCTCGATGGCACAGATTTCGTCAGACCAATTTTAACGACATGTTAGAGTTCTGGGACTGATTGCCCCCTGTTGCCCCCCCACTCTGAAAAACAAAAGCAAATACAGGACCGCGTAGACAACCTCCCGTTAGAAAAAGGACTCAGGGAAACCAAGCATCTGTTATATAAACATTCTTTAAAGCAAACTGTACTAATAGGAACAATACAAAACATATTACGCTCACTCCGGAAGTTCTCAAACTGTAACAAGTCAACGGTCCCGCCCATCCGGAAGGTGAAACACACAGCACGTGTGGGGCGGGGCCAGCCATCAGCCATAGACCAAAAGAAATCGCCGACGAGAAGGTACAGGAGGCCCCATGGGCCGACATGAAATGGTCTTCCCATACTCTCCTTCCTGGGGTGACGTCCCCTGGGCTACGAGTAGGGAGGGGGCGGATGCAGATGACCCCCTCCCTCGTATCTCCTGGTCCGGCCATCACGAATTCCTCCATCAAACTGGCGCAGGGGGACTGGGAGGGAGAGGCGACGCGGACGAGCCTCTCCCACCTTCACAGGTAGGAGGTTTCCCAGCCCCGGCCCGGCGCCGAAATCCTCCAGCCGGGCCACAGATCTATTTGCGGAGCACAGGACGTACAATGTTCAACGGGCCTATTTCCGCAGCACAGAGCGTACAATGTTCAACGGGCCTATTTTCGCAGCACAGAACATACAATGTCCGACGGGCATACTTGTGCAGCACCGGACATACAATGGTCCCCCAAGAGTCGGAGTCAGGGGTGTAGGGTGGTCATCATGTGCACCCCTGATTCAAAGGGACGGCGTGGGATGCGCCGGGAGAGGAAGGCGGCACGGACGAGCCTCCTTCACCTCCCCAGGTGAAGGCTCCACAGCTGCACCCTGGCGCCCCGAACCAAATGTCCTGCTCCAACAGCATGGTGTTCTGTCTCTATCGCCACAAGAAGTTTCTTCCACCCCTGAAAGACACGACGAAGGGCGGCGGCTGCAGGGTCTCAAAATGGCGTCTGGGCCCTCTGGAAGACGGGTCTAGGCCGCTGGAGTAACTTTGTCCGGAATTGCAACTCGGGCGCTTGCCCGCCTGGGCACGAGCCCCCACCTCCGACAACATCCCCACAGCTTTGAAGATTCTACCAGAGTCCCAGAAGCCCTCGGCCTCCACAGGCTTCCGGTGGGGAACAACTGCCTTGATCACAAACTGGAACGACCACGACATAGCCACAAGATGGTGGTGCCCTCGTGTCTGCACCAGCTTCAGTCTGAACCACCCAGGAACATTATGGGCTAACGAACTTGAGTAAGTTCCGGCTGAGCATCAACGCGACCCGGTAAGAAAGATTCTACCTCCCTCCCCCTTTTTGATTGACGGTCCACACCACCAGCCCCTCTGTTAGCACAGGTTATTGAACTGCCAAAAGGGACTCTGGTCCAACCGCCAATCGTCGGAGACATTTTTTTTCCTCGATACTACTTCCGGACTAAACCGGCCTCGCCTAAAATGGCGTCGGTATCATATAGGAACTAACGGACACCTCGTGGTGTTCTTTGACTAACAAGACTTGATGCTCTGAGTTATGTATGTGAACCTTTGTGCACTTGATGAAAAAGGGAGGAGGGTTCACTTGGCGAACATTTGAAAGGATCCTGTTAAAATGTTGATTTCAATGTACGATTTATTATGATATTTATTGTAACCGATACATAACGTAGCTTGCGACGCACGCCCACGGTATACATCTAGGAAATGTGATTGCAATTAGTCTGACTGTGTTTCAATTTATGGAATAAATACCCCATGATCCCTCAATTATTAAAAGACGTTTTCAGTTTCTTGCAAATAACTAAGTAGACGTTTTTCAATGTTTTTAAATACTGCAAAATAGCCCCCCATACTGTATGTGCTTCAGCCATCGCCGTGTCCGACCAAATACGATTGCATTCACATATTTACTTACTGAACGATTACGCAAATAAAGGTTTTCCAAACTATGAACAGGTATCGCATACTTTTGTAAATGTGGGAATTGGCGGGAGGGCTATTCTGTGCGCAACAGTTTTGCTCTCTTTTCAAGGTTATTAGAAAATGATTGTTCGGCCCTGGATTGATGATCGAATCAAAAGGTATGATACGCTGCCTCCAAATATGCGACTAGGCTCAGGAACTAACGCATGAAGAAGGACCTCGACTTCTGAGAATGGGTAAAGTAAAGCGGTGTGAATGATAGAATGTTATAAAGGTATGGTGGTCGAAGGAACTAAGGGACAGGGTTGACCGAAGAACTGATATGCCTTAGAACATCACAGTTTTGGGAATGATTTAAGGATCCCGGTGGCTAGATACATCTACAAAACCAGGTACCTCGCGCTAGGCGCCTCTGATTCCTCTTTAGCGTTTCCCTACACACGATCTATAATACCACCCTCGAACCCCCTATGAACAACCAATCACACTGCCCGCCCCCCTTGACTTCAGAAACCAAGATCCTAGGGATTTTATCCCGAGAAGATAAGTACGAGTATGTGGTAAGTAAATAACTTTCGTGCCCGTACATTTGATATGCTCGAATGTTGTCCCCCCCCCCTCCTTTTCTTCCTTTTTCTCCCTCTACAGGTTACATTGGAATAACGACTAGGGTATAGTAAAAGATCTGGAGCCATGCCATGTCCGATACATGAAGCGGACCTACGCTGCAAGATGGCACCTAAAGACACCCGACTCAATGCATGTCCTTATATACCTGGCCTAATGCTCTTCCGTCCCAAACTGCATGCTTTCTACATTCTAACACAAACCCAAAATGTTTCATGTTGGGTAATGGACTGAATAGCCTAAATAGTACATGGCCACTCTCCCTTTCACACGTGTACTATTTAGCCTATTGGTGATCTCTCTCTCTCCCTCTCTATCTGTCTCTCTCTATCTTTCTCTCTCTCTCTCTCTCTCTCTCTCTCTCTCTCTCTCTCTCTCTCTCTCTCTCTCTCTCTCTCTCTCTCTCCTCCACTCTTTCGCTCTTCCTAGCAACTGGCACCTAATTGGCGAACCACTACCCCTGGTGCACCTCCTGATTGGCTCCAAATACCACAAGTATTTGCACAAATTTGTCTTAAATATAAATTGCATCGATACCACGTTACTACCTCTCCTTTTCTGCTAAATATTGATGAAACCTAGATTGACCGAAAAGAAAGGGACAGGTAAGACGACTAAGGTTCTCTAATCTGACCCATTTTGAGGGAACTACTTGTCAGTGGCATCCATGATAAAATGTTTCTGGTAACGCGACCTTCCCCGCCCCAAAATTGTATCAATGCCCCAATCAGCAAAGGCGATCGAGATATACCCGCCTTCCCAGGACACCATCAGTTTTGTATCGGCTGCCCCAGACGAGAATTTGAAAATGTCCCTTGCTCCAATTCACTGTGTTCCTAGTTGTTTTCCATAAGACCCCACTCGCCTCAAAGATGAGTTTAATGGTTATCGAAAGCCACCCCCCCCCCCGAGTTTTTAATGAAGTAGCCAGATTGTAAGAAACGATGTAGAGATTAGAATGTTTACAAAGTTAAAATTAGATCGAAAATGAAAGAACTTGTTGCATTAAACCTTGTTGAAAATGAGATATCTGCCAAAAGATAGGACGTATTGATGTAATGGAGAATAGTTTAGCCTATGTTCATTCCTCAGAAGGATGCCTATCAGACTATGGTGAATAACACATTACACTTTTCCGTAAAATACAAAGCCCTGAAGACCAGTCTAGCCTTGCAAGACTCGTACTAGGGAAATGGGTCACTACCAGGAGAACTGACATGACTGTAATAAACGAATGCAATGAATGGGTATCGGACCTCGTACCACGACAAATGAATGTAATAAACCGACAAAACGCCAAAGAAATAACCACAAAGGGAAGTTGTTGGGAATCCAGCAAACCCATCATCAATTGTTTATACGTTGGCTGCAGACCTCAATGTTGCGGATGTTTACCCCAGTTGCTTGGTGTTGGGAGAGAAATAGATTTACGTAATTACCTTCCTCTGCAAAATCTCTAAAGACTGTCTTTTCAAACTCCTTTAAGGGTACTACTGTCGGAGGAGAAAGAGACCGGATGTGGGAGCACGCGGCCTGACTGCAGATCGTGGAACCTCAGCGATGGAGGCCAAGGCGAGACCACAACAGTAAGGAGTCGCAGGACAAGGCACTGTTTCCGACAAAACTAAAGGAAAGGGCTGACCTGAGGCCCCTGCTCTATGATCGACGCGTGCCGAAAGGTCCCCGCTCTCTGAACGTGATTATGGACTCGCCTGTCTAAAATTTTCCGTCTCCCTGGTCTGTTCCCGACCTGGCCCTGCTCCATCCCCTCCTCCTCCGACCTGCCATAAGGACTATTCACCCACACACCCTCCCTCCACCTGAACTTTCAAAATCCTCTAAATCCTACTGTGCCATCCGGAGAAGGGTATTTCCTGCGTCAAAGAGGAGAGAGCCCCGACTAAGTAGACCACGAACTGTGTTAAATCTCAGAACACGTGACCTAAAAACACCACCAAGGGTCACCCCAAAGAAAAGCTAAACGAAGTATGTGGTTCTGCCCGGTACCGAACACCTTGAAGATGATGGAAGCAACAGGAAATACCCACCACAGAAACCCAAGAACAGACAGACTCCACAACTCAAAGACAATTGCACCCTTCACCACAATCCTTTTCTGTCTCCTTCTAATGACCACTCCCTGGATTATGGAAGAAAATGCATCTGCTCCAAAACCGTAACGTATTTCTCCCATGAGGTCTGGCGAAACAATACAAAGGCACTCTCCTGCCCGCAGACCTCCAACGGCTCAACCCACATGGACATTCCTGCTAACGACCGAATTGTAATACAGGTGTTCAACAGTGCCAACAGAAGACGACAAAGAATGCTGAGAACTGACTAATAATGGTCCACGACCATAAGACACTGGGAACACTGATTATTGTTTTTACTATGTCTCATTTCTCTCCCAACCACCATTGAATTGACTATGCTCCAACCGAGTACAAAAAGAACCTACTTACGTGGTAACCTATCGGCTCCTATTCCGAATGACTACAAGCATCTATGATCTGTACCCAACGCTCTCACTGCATAATTTTTGTATGATATTGCATTACTATGACTTTCCTGCAACAAAGCTTAACGATGAGCCCGCCCACTGGATGAAAAGATTTTAAAAATGTGATGTTTATGTACAGTTCCTTCACCTGGGTTATCACTTCCTTACTTATGACCACAACGGTAGACATAGATAGGAAATAGGCCAGCAAGATGTCTTAGAAATGTTAAAGGGAGGACTGTGGAAAATTAATACGTTTTGGTGAACATTATCTGCGCCATCTTCCCTTTTGCCCTGATGCCACACTCTCGGTCGCACACACCCACCACTTTAGCTGCCTTGACCAGACCCACCCTCTGCACACCCCTGACCCCCAGCTCGGCTCTTCGCCTACACAAGCACCCCCACGCACTGATCACTCCCGCTTTCACGTGTCTTGCGCGTAAGCGGCAGCCATTTTTAAGCACCATGACCTTCCTACCCCTCGATGATAGCCAGCGCGTCTCTCTCTCTCTCCTAACCTCGCAGGCATCCCCCGCACGCTGACAACCCCCTCGCTCTCACATGCCTTGGGTCATAAACCCCTCTTCAGCGCTGATCTGCCTCAGAATCCCATCCTGTTCCCAGCGCGACACCTCCCTTCATTCCTTTCATAGTCTCAGGCCCTTTGATGCAAACCTCCCTTTTTCCTGTGTGCCCGTCTGTCTTCCTTGTTCCCAAGCCACCACCTGGCCCTGCGGATACTGTTTATTACCCCGTACAGTAGGAAGCCTCCCCTCCCCATCAAAAGACCCTCGAGCCGATCAAAGCCCCCACCCGACGAGATCCGATCAAACTCCACACATTCCGTGAATCGGCGGAATGCCCTGCTGCGCGATAATCATCACCTGTTGTGACCGGGGTGGGGAATTCAACTGTAAATGTATGTGGGAACGGGCCTGAAGGGGAGATTCCGAGGATGTTCTTTCACATATCAAAGTGTTGCAAGAATGTGTTACGTGCAATAAAGATCATAAAACTGAGTATAAGAGGCCAGGCCTCAGAGATGCGGGTAGAGCACCTCGTGACGATACTTGCTGTCCGAATTGATGTGTTCTCCTCTGGAGAGAATAAAACCCCGTTTCCTGCCTTTCAGTCTCCAGCGCCTGCTTCTTCATTGAGTAATATTGGTGGGTCATAGAGGCGATACCGCCGGGCAACACAGAGAAGGGTCTTTGGTTACTGGTTGTCTTTGCACCCTTTTTACATAGTGTAAGTATAGAAGTCAGTTAGACAGTTAGAGTGGGAGTTGGTAATGGTCACAAAATCTATCAGTGTACTGTGCCCTCTCCCTACATATGTGGGGCTAATTTCTACCGGGGGGCTACATAGCAAGTTGACAAAACCCAAATCATATGAAGCCATCATATAATTAAAGGCGTCTCCCCCGTTATTGTGCTCAAAATGGGGTTGATTCTCCGACTTATATATTTCATGGTCCCGAACATCCACTCTGATACAGCTTGCAAAGATGGTGGTTAAAGTCACCTCCCCATGTCAAGGTAGAATCCCTCGCTGTGTTCTCATCAACATTCTAATTTCCTTATTAAGGGTGTTTATCATATTATTTACCAGCCCCTTTCGATATTATTGTACATGTTGATGATTATTACCTCTAACTTATCGGTCACCTGTATCGCAACAATTTGATACTCACTAGATGAGCCCACTGATTTCAAAGAGGATGCCTTCAACAGGTTTGAAACATAGACAATCAATCCACCTTTACACCTCCCGTGTCTAGAAGGGCTTGCTGGTACATAGAATGTTTTAAAGCCGTTGATGTGAATTGCTTCGCGAGACCAGGTCTCCTGGAGGCAGAGAATGTCTATGTCCTTAATAAAATCAGACCAGTTTGGATTATTTATCTTCGAGCGGAGTCCTGCAATATTCCAGAAGGCGATCCTAGTTCCTTGCTGTGGGAATACTTCCGGTGGATCTTTAGACTGATTTTCTGATGTGCAGTCACCCTCGTTATTTACCACTATATGTTCTGTCCTTGTCTGAAGAGGAGCCTTCAAATGCTCCACCATGGGTTTTTCCCTATATGGTTCGCACTCACTCTGTACCTCATCTCGTACTACCACTGTTTCTAGACCCAATCTTGAAACTTCCCTGTCTTCTTCGATTCGTCGTCAGTCAACTCCCTCTAGTCCCCTCAGAGCCGAGTAGCGATTAACCCCTTCAAAGCTGGGGGGTTGGCCATCCCCTCCTCTACCTTGTTGATGTGAGTAGAATTTAGGATATTACCATCCCTGTCTAGTTGATTTGTGCGCGTACCTGTTATAACTCTGATTGTTTCCTCTGTTTGAGTTGAATCTGTTCAGCTCCCTATAAAAATATTCTAGTGGGAGAATCTCAATGCCCCTCCTTTGTAACTTTGCATTGAACAACACCTCACTCAGGATACGTCTAACAGGGTCAGGCCTTTTAAAATTCAGGACAATACAGTCCCCTGCTTTGTTCTTTTTCGTTCTCCCTATCCAGGAAACTCTACGGACCATAATAATATCCTGCCAGATATTATTGCCCTCTGATGTGTTGTTAGTGATCCAGTGAACTGCCTTGTTTTTTAGTTGGCCAAAGTTCTTCCTCGCGCCCTCATTCAGAGCAGGGACGTTCACTAGCACTAGAACCAAGGGTGTCGATTCTGGCGGAAGATTAATTACTGGCAAGGAAGCCGTAACTCTTGTATTTGGTTCGGTTGTTTCCTTCCCCCTATCCTTATTCTTGTCTATATCAGATGATTGTGTGGTGGGTGAATTAAGTTCTTGAGGTGTACTTGCTGGTGGGAGCAGACTTTGGGCAGTATTTCTTTTGCGGCCGAACGTGTCTTATTTATGGAACTTGATGAAGATGCTTTGGAGTCTAAGTTAGTACTAGACATATTCCCCTTATCAGGGGCAAACTTAGGTAATGTTAGTGTGTCGAGCCTGCGTGTGTTGTCATTAGCTAGTTCACTCAGTGCATCAATCTTCCTCTCAATCAGTGGTAGAGTAAATGAACGCAACAAGTGAGTCAAGTTGTTAAAGGATAGCACTAGTTCTTACTCCTCCTTGGAGTCTGTAATTGTATTTTCCGTCCGTTTAGTGTAGGCACTAGGGACTTTGGTGGTTTTTTCGGTTTTTTGGATGTATTACTAGGTTTCTTTAAAGAAATTATACTCGGACAGCTGGAAATTCTAGAAACCTTAGGTTTTCTGACCACATGACGTCCCCCTCTCCTCTTCCTTTTCCCATTTAGCTTTGAACATGATGGGGCATTTTCCAAAACCGATGGAGTATCTGGTGGCTTTAGGCTTTTCCTTGGTTCAATTGGATAGAACCCCTCTGAAGAAACATTACTACTAGAAGAAACATTCAAGGGGGGAGCAGCTTCGCCCCCTAAAAGGTAGTCAAATTGTAGATCGAGTTTTTCCAAGTCAATGGGGCTACACGAGAGTAGGGTAGTAGGTGCAATGTTGGCTGGTGAAACGGCATTTATCAAACCACCTAAAGAGGAGCGTTTGGCACTCAAAAGTTCAATAGACAAACGCTTTTCTGTCAAAGCAATTTCTCTTCCCACAACTCCGGCTGCTCTGGTAAAAAAGTAATCAAGGGTCCCTGTAGGGGCAGGTGTTAGGCAACGCCGACCCTCCATGGCCACAGGGTGTATCAAGAGCAATCAAGGAATAAATAGGCAGAACGAGGAAGGGCTTACCCGAGAGCGTAGAGGTTGGAGAGCTGGCCCAGCCCAGCCTCTTCCTTCCGTAGACGTCCCGCGAGACGGGGCTGTCCCTGTATTTGTGCGCCTCCTAGCGCGGTGATGAGCATGCGCGGCAGCAAGCCGCCCGGGATTCTGGGTATTGTGGTCCCGCACGCCACACAGCGGCCACACCGTAAGATCTTGAAGGTGCGGCGGCGGGCGGTGGGAATACAGCGGCCGTTCGTCCAGCAGCTCCCCTTAGGTTCAGGTACAATCGGCAAGTAACTATTTCCACCGATAAGGTTCCCCCAGCATTAATGAAGTTGTCTTGAGCGCCTGCCCCAGTGCATTGTGGGTTATGTAGTTTAAACTGTGTGGAGGCAAGATCTTTACCCACATAGGAGATCCTTGAGGCTGCTTTCCTCCCCTTCTTCACTTCCGAGGCTGCCTTTGCCCACCGTACCAGCCCCCCTCCAGCGATATTATTATTGTATTCTCTCACCTTCGTATTGCCGCTTGAGAATACCTTATGCCAGTAATAGCAGCTCCCGCCGCGTCGGGGCTGTGCGTAGGATCCAGGTCCAAAATTCGGAAAATGAGCTAAAAGATAATAAGCTCAGTCCTCGCCAGATTCGAATCTCCAGCCATGAATGCACGAATGAGCATGGAGTGCCCAGGACCTCCACTGCTGCTGGGAGAGGGCAGAACACGCCGGTGTGTCTGTCCGAGTTTCGTGGAGTGGAGTGCCTCGGTGCAGATTTTGAGCAGCGCGCCAAACAACTTCGAAGCCCGTCCCGCCTCCAAACAGCAGGTTCCAAACCGCCCGGCTCCGAATCATCGTGAGCCGGTCGGAGCCTTAATCGCCGCCGCAGCTGCCAAAAAAACTGAGCAAGAAACAATTTGTTGGAGGTTGAAGGCTTCAAGGTTGGCTGTCAAAGCAGTGATTTCAGTAAGGTTCTTCTTACCATATGTTCAGGTATTCAAGAATGTATATGTAGGGGTGGTTTGAATGGGTCCTATTCACAAGATCTAGTAAGGCATCTTCAAAGTTTGGATTTCTGGGTGGATGTCTATATACTGAATGGAAAAAATAAGTAATAGTTTGAGTGGGGTCATATTTTATCAGCAAGGATTCTCAGTTGTCCAATGTTGAAGTTTTTAATGTGTGTTATTTTTAGTGATGGTATTTTATGGTGAAGCAGTATTTGTTTACGGGTCTTTTATTTAAAAGTAAGCATTTTTGCTGTTCTTCATTCCTCTTGATGTGTTTTGAGTGTGATTTGTGGTCTAAGAAAGGAGGGGGCAAGGGAATAGTAGGTATTGGTATGGTGTGGATGACTTGTGGGTAGTCTGGTTATAGCTTGGGGTGGAGGTGCAGGTACGGTGTGGGTCTGGTGATTGGATTTGTTGTTAATAGGGCTATATTGATGTTGTGGGTGTTTCAGTAGCAGTTATATTCACTCAGTAAATTTATATGAGGGTGGGTATGTAGGATAGTCTTTAGTGGTAGTGGTATATATAGATTGC
Organism: Lissotriton vulgaris; assembly: GCF_964263255.1. NCBI lineage: Eukaryota > Metazoa > Chordata > Amphibia > Caudata > Salamandridae > Lissotriton > Lissotriton vulgaris. The sequence continues at coordinate 97,521,776 of NC_141695.1, forward strand.
AGACATGAGTAGTTGCTTGCTTGGTATTTTGAAGGTGGAAATGCTGAGCGTCTGTCCTTTGGCTCTTTCAGGTCCTAACAGACACAAACAGGCAGTGCCCTCAAACTGACACCCTTTACTCGGACACCATAAAGGATTTGCTTAAACAGGAGCGGGAGCCTTAGTGATGTGATGACCTGAATCAATGGGAGCCTAAGCGAGCCCAAGCACTAAGCCCCACAAGCAATAGAAACCTTAGACATGGGAGCCAGTGGAAACTTTAGCCCAATCGACCAATAGGAGGCCAAGCCAGCCCTTAGCCCCATATCCAATAAACATAACTTTTAGAAACAATGTGAGCCCTAGACTAAGCCTCACAACCAATGCAAACCATGGAAAAATTCACAGGCCTGTGCCCTTGTACCAATTCAATTAAAAAAACTAAGGGCCAGATGTAGGAAGCCTAATTCTGGTCGGTAACGGCCAAAATTACTGAATTTCGTCCGTTACCAAGCGGAATTAGGCTTTTCTGATGTGGGTGGCCAAAATGTAGGATTCGGTAATTAACCGAATCGGTATCTTAAGGAATCGGTAAATTGCTGAATTCCTAACATACCGATTCGGTAAATTACTGAATCCATAATGTAGAGAGCACTCAATTGAGTATTACTACGGGTATTATGGTTAAGATACATCCACCATTGGTATCTACTTTTGTTTAACATTAATGTGTTCCGTGAGCCGGAAAAGGTTGTATCTATTACAAAAAAAGAAATTAAGATAACGTTCCTTAAATTTCGTAAGGCTGAGCGAGACAAAGCTGTTGGAAATCTTGCTACTTTGAAATTCTACAAAGATTTAAATTTAGCTTCTGGACTGCAATCCTATCTTGTGTTTGTGACCCGCCCTTCTCACCAGTATGTTTTAACACGGGTCAGATTGGGTATTGTACACCACTTGGTTGCTTTTCCAAACACAAAGACTAGTTCAAACACACCTTGTCCGTGTGACGGTACTTCTCGTCAGAGTAGTTGCCATTTTTTACTTTTTTGTAAATTTTATCAGTATTTTAGGCTTAAATACCTTAAACCAATTTTTATTAAATACAACATCTGTACCACACAAACAGCATTGATAATTTTATCCTTACTAGTGAACGAGGAGATTTGTTTCTTCTTGGCTACTTTTATTTTAAAATGTACAGCTGCCAGGAAAAGTATTGTATTTTAAAGTTGTTTACTGACCTGTCTGTACTTGTGCTATACAGCTGCCAGGGTTTATTTATGATGAAATTAATGTTATTATCCCTGTCTGTATATATATGTTTTACTTCTCTTTGAATTATATATCAATGTCTGTATTAAGGTATTTATACAGTGCCCCACAGTATTGAATGATTATTTAACAATTTTTAATATACAGTTCCCAGTAAAGGCCTAGTAAGTAATTTCTACTGACTCCTAGGTAGTCCATGTAAGAATGTAGTGTATTTTATAAGATCATGTCGACCTATAGAAGCATGTTTACTTTCTACTTGCTGCACTTTAGCTTCTTCCCCTTTTTCAGGAAAGATTATTTGTGATTTTTAATATTTCAATTGTGTTTTGCTTGTATGATTTGTATGTACAAATCGAATAAAAGCTTTTGAACTTGAACTTGAGTGCTTTTTACATTTAAGGATTTGTTATTTACCACCAACTATTAGTTGGTGGTAAATTCCGAATACCTTTCAAAAAGCAATTTTTAGCTTTTTATTCAGTGACATGTGGCAGACATACATGCCCTTAGGGCATGTATGTCTGCCACATGTGCACCCATGCACTATACAGGGGTGCAACAGGGTGTCAATGTGACACCCTGCCACCCTTGTAGGTCTACCCCCTATTACCAATTCGGTATTTACTGAATCCGTAATTCTCCTTCATTCCAAAGGGCCTCCAGGCCCATAGGAATGAATGGGGAATACCGATTCGGTAAATACCGAATTTTACCGATTCAGTAAAATTTACCGAATCATTAGCTACATATCATTTATCGATTCTAAAATACAGAATCGGTAAAATTCGGTATTTTAGAATCGGTAAATTATATTTATCTACATCTGGCCCTTAGACTTGAATCCTAGGTCCAATCAGAAAATCTAAGTCTTTGGACTAGTCAAGCCCTAACCTATGGACACACCAGTTAACACCTGTTATTTTAGAAATAACTTTACAAAAAGCAACATTATATATCTAAAAGTAAATGAAAACAAAACACACCTAAGCAGATAGCCTCTTGAACAATAACTTGATTTTTATAGTACACATGGTCAGTGTCAGCTGTCAATGTCACAGGTCCTTGTTCTGGACAAGAATGTGTCTCAACAATTGAATTGTTCGATTGGGCCACAGAATGGTGTGATCTCTCAGTGCTGCACCTCCCACTGTCCATCATGATGATTCCCATCTAGTAGAGCCCACGGTATCCTTGGAGACACAAGGAAGAGTGTGGTAAGAAGAGGACCCAGGCCAGGGGGGTAAGTAGTGCCCATCTCTGCTCAGATACTGTGGTGGTGGGTGCCATGGCTTAAAAGGTGAGGGGGAATGAAGGGGCTAGAGGGAATCTTGGAGATCTGTGACAAAGGATCATATGCACACGGCCTGAAGATAGCAGGTCCAGGTGGAAGGAGAACTAGTAGGCCTGGAAGAGAAAGGGGAGGGGCTTAGGACTGGTACAGGAGCGGTAGGTCAGACATGCTGAGATTAGGAAATGTTGGGGGATGGATGATCGAGGGGGCACTACAGCATGTTGTACAAGCAGGATTGAATTCAGCGCCCAACAATGAGAAATAACCTGATTCTGCCTCCCCACATCACTGAATTTATTAAAAGTAAACGCAAAGTACAGGTAAGAATGAACAGGTAAGCGGCCGATGGGTTGAGAATGCACAGACAAGGGTCCCATCAGGTGAGAATACACAGGTAAGGGCTCATCCGGTGAAAATGCACTGGTAACAGACCCATAAAATACCAATGTACAGGTAATGGGACACTTGGATGAGAATGTACAGGTAAAGGCCCATCGGATGAGAATGCACAGCTAAGGCACCCATCGGAGAAGACGTGACTCACAGAAGCGTTTGCATACCAAGCTCTGTTGTGATACAACCCTGCATTTATTCCCCATGGACACCTTGTCTGCCAGTAACGTCGTCAGAGCAGATGTAAACAGCCCCCCAGGCAGAAGTCCATTGTCTGGCTGCAGGAGATGAAGTAAGTGCTACTTTGCTTTTCAAAACTCAGCCAAGCTGGTGCTTGCTCAGTGCACAGGAATGGGTCAGGGTCATCGCTAACAAAACAAACATTACAGGAGCCTTTGTTAAGAGAGCAAAACTACCAGAAGCAGCGGGGGTTCAAGTGACAATCACTGCTCATAGCTACGACCTCTGCTTCACTTTCACTCAGAGGAGCTTTACTGTTGCAACCTCTTGTAATTTATGCATTGCGTCAGTAGGCACTTCATGCCAAATGATGAAATGATGTTCCCTTGTGAGCCCCTTGGAAGCCCCTCTCTTCACTGTTACCTATTCCCCACCCGGCCTGAGGCGGAACATGATGCGATATAATTAATTAATTTAATCTCCGAGAGACCCATGCAAGCACAGCGTGCTCTAGGTCCCACGCACACATTTTTATGTGCTAATATAGTCTTGAATATAAAGTCTTTGTCATATTTGCCCTATTTTGGACTCTTGGGTGCGTTCTAAAATGGCTGTGCATTATTTATCTGCTGCATGACGCAATACTACAGCCAGGATATCGTCTACATCATGACAGAACATCGACCATAAAATATTGTCAAGGTAAGTGTAGATACACTATTAACTCAGCCGTGATATCTGCAGGTCCATATTCTGACGGCAATATTGCGATTAATAGTGGCAACATTGTGGCCTGTGCTCAATAAGATGTCCAGCTGAAATTTACCACAGTAATTTTAGGGACAGCAGAAATCATGCTTGATAATGTGAAGATGGATCCAGGCAGTGCATGAATCCTCATTTCTAATGGCGCAGTCAGTCAAGCCTATGTTTGCCACATGTTGTGTCAGGTCTGTGACCACAAACCTGCTCAAGACACAAATAAGGAGAGGGTTAGTATACGCCACCACACATCCTCCCAAAGTAAAGACCCAAAACACATAAAGGTATGGTGGGTCTGCAGTGCCATATTTTGTCAGTGTTATGGTACAAATCACTGATATATAAATGATCAAGATTCTGGCATGGATAGGGATAAACACAGGAGGAGAAGAAAGACCAATCCTATTGGAAGAGGAAGCCTCGCTCACATCACGTGACAAGCTTCATCATTGGCAACCTCTCTCCACCCTGGTAGGACGATCCCACTGGGAGATTATCTTATTTAAGAACTCCCTCATTAGGTTCACTAGGAGGTCGAGCAGGTTCTGATGGTATTGTTCCACAGACCTGCTAGTAAGAAGGCTGAATTCAATTATTTGGGGTCTCAGCTGCACTCTAGCAGGTGTCCTGTGAATTCAAACCACCACTTACCTCTGTCCCCACGTCCTCTTCCGCCTCTTTTGAAGGTGGCCCATCTGCCTCCATTGAATCGGCTGGTGCAGCACGTGTTTGTACACAGAGCAGAACGCAGGGCTGGAAACCATGTGTTTTTTTGCCCTACTCAATGTGTACGTTTTTCTTTGACACAAAAAATGTCCCAAAGTGAGACTTTGTGAAAAACAAAAATACCTATGTACTGATGTGTAGGGATTTTCTTTCCTAAATGTGTGGGTCACTGTGACATGGCAAATGTGGGCAGAGAATGAGGGTCACTCTGCCCTAAATACAGTGGGAGATAGTTACAGACTGGATGTTTGGTCAAGGGCTTCCAATGGTGGAAACAGCTGAGGCTTCGCCATAAGAAACCCTCCGGTTTCACTAGTTCCACATGGGTTAGGGTAGCCCTGACATCTAAAGACGGGGTTGCTGCCTTTTTTGGGTCAAATGTCCTATACCAACCAACCTCTGAATGAATGCCTTAACGTATTGTAGAAAAGGTTGCTCTGTATATGATAAGGAGAGGGTAAATTTGGGAACATCCGGGGCCCACTACCTGAAGATATGAGATTGGAGTAAGGAATGCAAGAAGAAATCCTAAAATTGGAGTTAGTGGTAAACCTTATTGGGGCACATTGATGTTTCACTGGGTGAGACTTTTGATGGTGCCAGTTGGTGGCTGCTCTCTGTGAGAAATTGGAGTATTATTTGAGGGGGTGAGAACCTACCTCAAATATGAATTCCAATCCTTGTCAGGGTGAACCACTGAAGTCACTAAATAAACCTGTGCTTAGCCCTTTTCCTAGTTTGGCACAAAAAAAATTCAGGCTTAACTTATAGGCAATATGTAAAGTATTCATGCAGCACTCAACAGTAATAAAGTGACAACACATCACAAGAAAACCCCCAAACTCATTTTACAAAAAAGAGTACATTTTAGTAAATAAAATAAAATCAAAATGGCAAAAATTTCATAAGCAGAACTGGAGATATGCATTTTTAAACTCAAAATAGTGCTCAAAAACACAAAGCGCCACCTGAAGTTATCTGGTCACACTACATCGGGGCAACGTATAAAGTTAAGGCTGACCTCGAAGTAGCGAGAATCAGATACAGGGACCAGGTTCGTCCTGGAGGAAAGTTTAAATTCTAACTTAGAAACATTTATGGAGGAACAGTCGTCATGAAAGAGTCGTCTATGGGGCAAGCTAGATCCACACAGGGCTCGACAACAACGGCGGGTTGCTGTAGAGCCGGGTCCTGGTGTGGTTATGGATAAAGGTGGGAAAGCTCCTAGTTGGTGAAGTCCAGAGTCTGTACGCAGGAGTGCCTCAATGTTCATTAGATGCTGCTCGGCGTCATTCCCAATGAAGCCCTCTATATTCAGAATGGAAGTCAGATCTCCTTCAGCGAGGCAAACTTGCAAGCAGAGGCCAAGTAGCAAATCATCCTTGACGGCTGCAGCTCTGACAGCAGTCTCAGTCTCTGCCAGTTCTCCAGGCAGAAAGTTGGCAAAACGTTTCTGAGTCCTACTTCTTGAAGTTTAGGGACAGGTGGAATACACTCTAACACCAGCCAAGGCTCCAGAACTTGGGAGGCATAGCTTTGGGTTAAAACTCACTCCAGCAGAGGCAAGGTGCAGGACTCAGAGCAGAACCAGTTTGAACTGGTCAATGGGGCAGTTGCAGGGAGAGTGACCTCTGTAACTCATATGGGAGGTTAGCCACTGAATCTTAGAGTCACATGTGCAGTCCTGGGTTCAAGGCAAGCAGGTCCTGACTTCCTTCAGGGTCTTTAGACTGTAGGGCAGTTCTTCTGATACTTTACAGATCCAGATACAGGAGTGTTATGTGGAAAGGTCTGTGGGGTCCAATTGTATTTCCAGTGCCACTCTGTGGGTAAAGAGCACGCCTTGATCCACACACTAAACCAGTTCTAGTCAGTTCCCTATCTTCCACCGGGCTTGGCGCCAGTCTGATTAGATAGAGAAAGGGGAGGTAGGCCTTGCTATGAATTTCATCTGCTATTGACATGGTAGGCATCCTTTAAAGCTCTTGAAGGGACTGGACCCAGCTCCCCGGGGCCATCTTACCAAAGGGAGGATTCCCTCTCCCCCCTTCCAGGGCTCTTTAACCACTGCATGGACCAATCAATATACATCTCACCACAGAGATCCATCAAGGGTCCGGTGACAGATGGACAGTAGCCAGAAAGCGTTTTGTTGTTAGGCAGGAAAACTAAACATTTCTTAAAGTGTCATTTTCAAAATAGTAATATAAATTCTGACTTGACTATTACATTGGATTTTAAATTACTATTAAAATGAGCCTTTGAAGCATTTATCTAGCTACTCCCAACCTGAATTTAGCACTTATTAAATGTAATAGTGTAACCTGTTGGAGAGTCAGCCTTGTCACAGGGAAAAACGACTTTGTAGGTTTTTTTACTGGCAAGACATGTAAAACATAAATTATATATGTACTACTTTTTAGAAACCATGCAACATAACTTTGAGCATTCCGAGCCAACCTTAGGGGGGACCTAAAAGTATAAAAATTGAGTTTTACAGCTGTAAAAGGTTTGTTTTACCCGATCGAAATGGCAGTTCTAAAAATGCACACACAGGCTGCCGTGGCAGGTCTGGAGACATGTTTTACAGAGCTACTTTAGTGTTTGGCAGAATAAGTGCTGCAGCCCACTAGTAGTAGCATTTTATTTACAGACCCAGGGTACAGGTAGTACCATATATTTGGTACTTATAAGTAAATTAAATGTTCCAATTATGTATATGCCAATTTTACCATGTTTAAAAGAGAGAGCTCAAGCATCTTAGAGCTGATTGGCAGGAGTAAAGTGTGCAGATTCCCATAGCTAACACAAACGGGTTCAGCAAAAGAAGGAAATAAAAGGTTGTATGTTACTATACAGCCCTACCTAAAATACCCTCCCACAGCATCACCTCCTAATAACACCTGTCAGTGTATGAGCCAGGTATGGACAATATTTTTTTCTCTCATGGGATCTCCATTGATAGGCATAAGCACTGAATAGTCCCGCCCACGCACGGGGCTCACAGATCACTCCTTTGCAATATTCCATCTTAAGTGTAGATATTCACCAGGCCTGGAGAGACACTGAAGACATTAACGTTTTGCAGCCTAGGATGAAGGCTACATTGGCCAATTGGTTCTGATTGCATATAGAAAAGTGTAACAACTATATTAAACAATTCAGGCAAATAATTGGATTGTTAAATTTAGTGTTTGAGTCTCATTCATAAACCTTTTTATCTTGAAAGGAAAAAAACTGAAAGAGGAGAGGATAATGTATCCCCATAGGATGCCATTATGTAAATATGAAAAGGGTGTCTGTGCCTTTGAGGGATCCCAGGCCACTACTATCCCATCATGCCTAAAGAGACCTCCACCTACACAACCAACGGTCTGCTGATGAAGAAGAGCAAAATACACTGCCAGAAATGCAAATGACATAAACATGGGACACAATTCACAAACGGGCAAGTAGACTGGACATATGGATGACTAAAATACATGAGGAAATAAAATGTATAACAGGGTGAGTCAATTACAGAAGTAGTTTGTAAAGTTGACTCCACGCATAAAGGTATAAGACGAGGTTTATTAAAGATAGCACAGGAGCAAGGTAGGTAACATCCTACGCAGGACTTCTTCCCCAGCAACTGCCACCACAGAGGCAGGGAAGAGAATCTTGCACAACACAGAATGTAGAAAGCAAACAATTCTGAAATATTTAAAGAGACAACATGACACATCGTCTTCCTTATGAAACAAAAATAAAACAAAAGAACAACAAACAAAATCTTGTAACCATTTGGGTTTGGAGCAAACACGCTTTCCACTTACAACAGTATCATTAAAACAATCAGGTACAGTAGAAGAGTTGGAGTCGAGATTCTGTGAAGAACGTACATTGGACGAATTGGAAGATGGATCTGTAACATCACCACTAGGATCAGTAACATCACCACTACTGTCAGAAGAGTCAACACACTCATCAGAAATACTTTCTGAAACAACAAATCCACCATGATCCCCATTATGAACAGAATGAGATTCAGAAATAGCAGTAGAAGAAAGTGAGGAGCAAGCAGAATCAGAAGTTAATTCTTTCTTTCCTTTGTAAATAGCAATTCTCCTCAAATTCCACACCCTTCCATCAGTTAACAAAACTGCATTACGTAAGACTTTCTTAATCATTAAAGGTTTTGAATATTGAGACTCTCCTTTCCGAACCTTCCAAGGCTTTTTAACCTTAACCCACATGCCAGCTTTGACATCCACAGTACCAGCATTACATTTTCCATCAAAACTTTTCTTATACTGTAAATGCCTCTCAATGATATTGGTTCTAACTTTATTCATACATACATCCTAACAAGAATTCATATGTAACCAATTGGGATTAAATTTGGTTCTGGCAGTACGACCCACCATAATCTCAAAAGGTGACATTTTCAGGGCATCATGGACATTGGTCCTGTAAGACCAAACAGCTTTGTAGACACAAATTTCCCAATCTTCTTTATTAAGATTGGCAATTTGGATAGCATTCTTCAAAACTCTGTTGAATCTCTCACATAACCCATTTCCACTAGGATTATATAATGAAGTCGTTTTTGTGGATGATGCCAGTTCTGTCAAAATAAGATTTAGTCAATTTGGACATGAACTGAATCCCATTATCACTGATAATTTGGGTAGGGAGACCTTCTTCAATGAACACTTTGTCAATGAAATCTAACACAGCGGCCGAATCAACTTTATCCACGATGGTGACGCAAGGCCATCTAGAAAAAATGTCAATAATGGAAATCACAAACCTATGATTGACACCTATAAGCCCCATAATGTCAATGGCCACAGTGTGCCAAGGGCCATCAGGAATGATAGGTTCACACATTTCCGGTTTAAGAGTGTTAAGAACTTTATCTGAATTAGAACAAATGACACTCTCATGTACAATCCTCTCCCCAAGAACATCAATACCGGGCCACCAATACCATTGTTTCACATTTTGTTTAGTTTTGACTATGCCACAATGATCCTTGTAACATAACTGTAAAAATAGTATCATCCAAAACAGTAAGTTCTTTTCTAACCTCCCAGAAAGGTTTAAGATCTGAGCTTAAATTTTTCTTCTCCACCCAACCTTCACGAATAAATGAAACTGCAGAGACTAAAACATTGTCCTTCATATACTCCTCATTCCATACTTTTTTCTCAATGCAAAAAGGATTATCATCATGAATAAGAGCAATCTGAAAAGAGTCCCATTCACTCACCTCACACTCTTGTAGCTCAGAAGGCATACGCGAAAGAAAATCTGCAAACACGTTGTTCTTCCCTGGAAAATACTCAATTTTGATTATAAAATCCTGCAAACGCATAGACATTCTCGCTATTCTAGCAGTGGCATTATAGAGACCGTCCGTAGAAAGAAGCTTAGTCAAAGGTTTGTGGTCAGATCTAACAACGCATTTCTTGCCCCACACAAAACTTCGGAAATGTTCTAAAGCCCAGACAACGGCAAGTGTTTCTTTCTCGATAACAGAAAACTTACTCTCAGGAACAGAAAGAGCCCTGGAAGCGAACGCCACAACACGTTCATTACCATGACTATCAACCTGAGAAAGAACACCGCCCAAACCTTTATTGCAGGCGTCTACAGTAATCACGGAATCCAGGTCTAAATCAAAAGGAGACAACACAGGGGCATTGATAATGTCGGTCTTAATGCTGTTAAATTCGTCCTCACAAAGAGCAGACCATTCAAATTTAACCTTACCCTTCAACAGTTGTCTTATATTATAAACATTGCTGGAAAAGCCTTTAATGAATTTTGAATAAAATTCTACCATCCCTAAGAATTATCTAACATCATCTTTACTAGAAGGGGGAGGAGCTTCTTTAATGGCATCAACCAATTTGGGCTTGGTAGAAACACCATTTGAACACAACACATGACCTAAATAGGTTACAGATTTAACTCCGAAATGACATTTCGAAAATTCAATTGTTAACCCTTTGCTTTCAAGAATGCCTAAAACTTCTTCAAGAATGGAATTATGTTCCGTTTTATCTTTCCCATATACTAAAATGTCATCTTGGAAAAATTTAACATTAGAAAGTTTGCCAAAAAGTATATGCATAATGCGTTGGAAGATGGCGGCCGCAGAAGCTAGGCCAAATGGCATCCTTTTATATTGAAAACACCCCATGGGGGTGATGAATGCTGTAAGATGCTTACTGTTGTTATCGAGAGAAATCTGATGATAAGCAGCATAAAGGTCCAATGTTGAAAAAATAGTAGCACCATTAACCGAGGACAACTTTTCAGACATCTTTGGTAAAGGAAACTTATCAACTACAATGTTATCTTTCAAATGGCGTAGATCCACACATAAGCGAATTTTGCCATTAGAACGTCTGGCAATTACAACTGGAGAAATCCATTCGGAGGATTCTATCGGCTCAATTATATCCTCCTTAACTAGTTTGTCCAATTCTTTTTCTACATCACCACGTACCAAAAAAGGAATGTTTCTAGCTTTAAAGGTCTTTGGATTGGCATTACTTTTTAAAACAATATGGTGAGAAAACCCTTGAAAATTACCGTTTTACAACTAAAAACTTCCGGAAACTTTTTAAGCATAGACTCACCAATCTCTGAACCATCATTAATGACTAATACAGGTTCAGGACTATTGGGATTTAATATAATATCTAAATCTCTCTGATCTCTCCATCCGAGGACAGAAGGACCACGTCTTGCAACATAAAATTTTCCAAAAGATTCCCTGTCCTTGAATCTAAACTTTAAAGTTTTGAAACCAATCATGTCAATACTTTCTCCTGAAAATTAACCCTGGGCGTAGTTCGCGGAGTCGGACTCCGCGGAGCTACGCGAAGACGCACTTGCACTCCGCGAACTACACGTAGCTCCGCAGCCATGCGTAGTTGCTTGCTAGACCCGTTTGCGCGCCGTTTTTCGTCTTCGGGAGCGCGGTGCACGTGTTCGGGGCGTTGCCTGCATGCTCGGGATGGCTAGCGCGCTAAGTTAGCCAAGAGGTTTGTCCCGCCCGCTTGCGTTCCCTTATTTCCTGTTCCGGGTCACAAGTAACGTGTTCGGGGTGTGCAAGACATGTTCGGGAACTCATCTTCTCGTTCGCACTACAAAAGTGCGTGATCACGCTAAATATCGTGCAAACCTACCCATGCGGTCGCGATGGGCGCAGCCATCTTGGATCACACACTCTGGCTATGGTTTTGGGCCTACTTTAGCATCTTGCTGATATCTCTTCAATCCTGGTCTTTTTACCCACTTTTTCAAACTTTCTTTAGTTATTACCTATCTCTCTCTGTGCCTAGGGTTATATTTTTCATTTTATTTCTACTTTTACAACTTTTTTATTGTTTTATTTTACTTCCTTCTTTTACCTTGCTTCTTATTTCCCCTACCTTTTTGTCTTGAACTTTTCTTCTCCCCTCCTCCCAGAACCATGGTCAAGGGCGCCAGCAGCAGCGGCGGCTCAAAGGGCAAGGTGCCTGTGCCCCAAAAAACCCGGCTGCCTTGCGGCAGAATGCGCCTCCTAGGGGTGAGGCCCCGCCAACTTTTTGGGGAGGAGGAGGTGGCTGCCCTGGTCTTTTTTATCCTTGATCTTGGCAGCAGGCGGCAGGCCCGGCTCCGGCTACCACTAGATTGAAGAGCGTCTCCGGCGGTGGGCGAAGGTGCGCCGGGCAGTCTTCCGCTGCTCCCGTATCCGGCATACCCACCATCAGCTGACCCACCGCTGGGCAGACATTTTGGACCGGGAGCAGGACCTGTTGGACCTGCTTGGTGTCGAGGTCGTGGGTCTTGGTGAGTGGCTACCCAAAAAAAAAAGTGTGTGTATAATATATATCTATAGTAGTATAAGTATTGTTATTGTATCTTTGTAAATCTTGGCTGAATAAGTAACGCGATGACTGGTGCTCCTAGTTACATTTCAGATGTATTCCGTTATATCTACTGTAATTGTATGACACTGGTCTGTGCTGCGCTTCTTCACTGACTCTTGCGTGTTCAATTTGGCACTAGCTTTTGCTGTTTATTGATGTGAGATTTTCTTTATTGTAGAGAACTGAAGTTAGTTAATGCTATTAATAGAGTCTTGTCCTTCCTTTGTCTGTCAGTGAAATAGCGGTTGATGGATAATTGTACGTGTTTGCATATTGTATAATTTTTTTTTCACGGCCTTCTCTTCTGCATGAATCCTCCTCTGGCAATGAATGCTAAAGTTACTTTGTTCTTCTTACCTCAGCCAGGGCCGGCTTTAGGCATGTGCAAGCTGTGCAACTGCACAGGGCCACCAAACGCCAGGGGCCACCACACCAATATATATCCTTAATTTAATAATCCTCAGAGGATGGATACATATTTGCGTGGCATCCCCTGGCAGGGATTTGGTGCCTCCGGCTCTGTTCCACTGCCAAACACCCTGACTCCCCCCTCTTCAATGGCCTCCGTGCTCTGCCCGACCTCCTCTTCCGGGCCCCCCTACCTACGCTCCCTGGCCAGGACCACCATGAGCCTAGAGCCGCCCCTGCCTCAGCCCTCCATAGAACTGATGTAGTTTGCTTAGTGAGTGGGTAGGGCAGCAGTAGCATTCAGCCAGTAGCAGAACAAAATATGATGCAATGAACGTACAATTTTGTGTTAGTATGCACAAAGTTAAGCATGTCTCCTCCTTGTGATCTATGCATTTTGCTGGCAAAAATAAAAAAGAAATGCCTACTTACAGATAATTGATTACCCCATTCTTGAATCGGTGGTGTTGTTCAGGTGTTACTGCCTCTGTGTTACTTAGTAATCTGCAATCAGAATGTTTATGGAACATTTGACTTGTTTTCTCCAAGTACAGTCAGTGAATCATGCAAGGCAGTAGTCATTTGGTAGATCAATGTTTGTTGCTTTTAATGTTGTAGCAGTGGTTTTTGAAATGCTGTCTATGTTTCACAGCACTCAATGTTTTTCTCTTTCTTTATTATTTCTTACATGAACCACAGAACCCAGGGGCAAGCAGAAGGATGGGACCAAGTCGGCGGGTGAACCTGAACCACAGGCACAGAGCTCCTCTACTGAGGATCCTGCTGCTGTCCCCAGTAAGTCCAACAGTGCTTTCTTTTGGAACAATGATATTTCCCTAACTTTCCAACGGAGCTTTTTTTTCCAACCGATTAATGACATTTCATTCCTAACTAAATTTTGACAAATGCTTTTTTATTTTGATTATGTTTTCAACATTTTGGGTATCTGTCCCTGCCTTTCTGTTCCTTCAAAGAGCCTCTGCTATGACTCTCTGTGCTACTACTAGACTGTCTGTAGGTAAGCTTGCCCTGTTGCCCACTCTTTAGTTAAGGTATTAATCTTTTCAAAAAATCTGTGATAGAATAGCTGCAGGCACAGGGTCCACTCCTGTCTTATGCTTTTTCCTCTGTAATGTCTCTTCTTTGACAATTGACACCAACCAAGTATGCATCCAGATGTTGGTCTAGTATTTTGTAAACGTTAGTATACCACTACTACTCTTGCGGGTATTCTTCTATGCCGTCACATACATAACTATGTATGCACCACAAAATTGGATGTTGGTGATAGGCAGGTTGGACCTTACTTACTTACAGTCTTACACCTCAGTCACAGAACTCTGAGGAACCCACAATTCACTGAACGGCAACCTATATGGGCTCAGTCATTGTTCAATTATTCAATTATCATCCCACTCCTGAACCCCAATACCAAGATGCCCAATGCTTTTATTACACAATCCATAACCTAAGTAACCCCTTTTGCTCACTCTCTCGTGTAAGTCTACAAGACAACAGACACTGAAAATATACTCCCGAGTCAATGTGGTACTTCAAAAGCTTTATTTTATTAGAATTAACTAAGTAAGTAACATCAATGTTTTTAAGTTGTTCCGTGAAATACGTCAAGGCCCACCAGAAAAAATCCAGAGTTAAAAAAGGCTGAATAAAGTAATCTACATTTTTACAGCTACCAGTTCACGATAGGGAAATGTGGGAAATGTCGGAGACCCCTCACCATTGAACGTATACTGGTTACATATGCCTCTTTTTGGTAAGCTCTGGAAATCTCTGCTTCGTAGAAGGAAATCTTCTCATCTGCCGAAAAATAATGACAAAAGTGGTGCACGTTAGACAGTATGAAAACATTAAATACATTTATGCAAGTTTTTAGCAGTCATGCTAAAAAAAAGGTGTAACCTGAGGCTGTAAGCAAACTCGATTCCACAATCCACATTCAAAAAGTAAATACGGGCCTTTTTATTTTCCAAACTCTTCAGGTGTATGCTTTGAACAATCATGTGGCCTCAAAGGCGTCTTCTTGTACTGCGCAACAAGCTGCGAGGTAGCATGCGCAAAACTGTAGACATTGATGTACAAACTGGTTAGGTTACATGGTTCAGTCTAACTTTCCAAGGACTAGAGTAGCAGTAGAGATGAGATGAGCTTGGGTACCATACCATAACAAATGAATGCTAATATGTGTAGTGAGTTAGTTACTCTGCTGTACTAGGCAATGTGGACTACTACTGATTACGTTGTACTTAACTGTTTTGCAGAACTCCATTCTTGGTGAACAAGTACAATGGGGGCTGTGCATCCATCTAAAAAGGTGTACTTATTTCTATAGGTGCAGAACCGGTACCATCCACCAGTGCCGACTGGGACAGCGGCGCAGCGTCAGCAGAGGCGATCCCGGAGGGGACAGGAGGACCAGAGGCACCTACACCAGCACCAGCAGCAGTGGGGGAGGAGCCAACAACGTTGGGCGATGGTAAGTTACATTCAATAGTGATCCGCATTACTTGGTGGGTGGGGAAAACTTCCTCACTGTACTCTGATATTTATAATGAACTTGAAGTTCTACTGGACAATATATGACGCCACCTTTATTTGTCATTACCAAGCTTAGCATTACCACCGGCGAGAATTGATAAAATAACAGGCTTCTTCTATCTGACTACAACTCAGCTGTGAAAGGTTGGTGGCAGACTAAAAAAGTCTTATCCACAACATTACATGACTGCGATGGATTAACACTAAGGAGATTGATTTTGGTGGGTAGTGGTGGATAGTGTCAGCAGCGGTGTTTTGGTCAAACCCAAAGGCAAGGGAAGGAGGGGACGACTGGATGCATTCCGGGTCGTTGCTGGCGAAACACAAACCACCTAAGGTTTGTTGCGCGATATAAAGAATGATAGTCTCTACTAGACATTTACTAGTACTAGCTGGCCCCTGTTAATTAATGTTAGTTTGAGACTGTCACTGTTCCCGGAAGCACAGAGTATATGATATAAAAAAACGAGATATGAAAAAGACAGGTGTTCGTATGTGTGTGACCGTTGAAGTACACCCATGCTATCCTACTAGGGCAGGCATAATGCCGTGCCAAAAAGTCAAACAAATTAAGTATATAAGCCGTAGAATGTTCAAAATAGATAAAACACCATTTTTTGTACTCCGCTTGCTTGCTAGTGCTACTGTACGGTGCCACTATGTGTTGAATACATTTTGTGTTCTTGATTTGCTGGGATTTTGGATTACAACAATTCTGTCTCTTTCTTTATAGTTACTCCTTCAAAACCAACGAGAAAGGAGTTGGCAGTCCGGGCCCGGCAGCGGAAACTGCAAGCCATCGTTGAGGCCTACCGCTGGCTGGTGGCTCAGGCCGAGGAGGAGGAGGAGGAGGAGGCGGCGGCAGCAGCTGCTGCCTCTTCCAATGCCCCGGCCCCCAAGCCTGCAGGAGTACATCGCCGTGGTCAGACAGCCGCCCGCCGCCAGATTTTTTCAACATCGCCCACCCCCCCACAACAACATGCATGCCAATGTAGGTGCCGTCAGTTCCAAAGAAAGATTCTCCTCCGGGTTACCAGGCTGGAGGGGGAAATAGAGGAGCGTGTGAAGCTCATTGTTGACAAACACTTAAAAGCCCGCCGGCTTTGAGATGGACCCTGTTTGTTTGCCCCTTTTTCAATCCTTTTGTTGGTGGGTGGGAATTGGGTGTTGGGGTTTACATTACATTGAACGTGGGAATTTGGTTGGGGTTAGGGGAGGCGGGTAGGGACAGCTGTGGGGTAGGATTTAATATATATTTTATTTTTGTATCATCTTTATTTATATTATGTTAAAATAAACGATAAACGAGACACAAAGTTATGTTCAAAAGGAAACATTTGAAGTTCATTTGCGTTTCTTGGGGGGGTGGAGGGGGGACTGTTTCACCAAATAATGTACGTTGTGCAACATCGCAAGGTTTAATTGGCCATGCAGGTCGGCGGACAGTGCTTTCTAATAAAAAAATATATTGCCCACATCGTTAACATGCAGACAGATAGATGCGGTAAACCCTCACCGAGTTATATTTGTAGTATTAGAAGAACTACCAGTCTGTCTTGCATTATACCTAACAGCAAACTTATCTTACCTGTGATTGCTGATGATGATTTATGATGAAGTGTGGCACTGCAAGGGCTGCATTTGTTTCCCAAGACAATGGAGAAGAATCTGTGGTTCTGAACTTCTGTGATAGTAATAGTAGTAGACAGACCCTGCCAGTAGCATTTTGAGACAAAAAGAAAGAGGCAGTCATTTGCGTGACAGACAATGTGGGGGTAGTATAAGTAAGTACAGTACATTACACGACTGACCCAATATTGCAACTGCTAAACTGAAACAAAACAATGGTTTTGGGGACTGTAAACTAAGTGCAAGAGAAGATAAGAAGTTCAACTGTAGTTGTAGTACTCACGGCAACGTCAAACTTTTCTAAATCATAATGCTTTAAACTTAAACCCAAACAATTACGCCAATTCATTAGATGTATTCGTTGTTTGATGGTAATGGTAAATTATTTGGCATTATACAAAGAGCTTGAGTTGGGAAGCCGAAGAAGATCCTGGCCATGCTTTGTTGACATTTCACTATTGTTGCTTTCACCACATCTGCCCCAGCAAGCGTGTGATCAAATTGTTGGTGTATATTTAATGTAAGAAACATCACACCTCAATGAAACCACGCAGCCCGGGGGAAGAGGGTTAGGGTTTGTTGAATGGATGGGTACGGGGGTTTTGGGAAAGGTTTAAGAAAGAAAAACAGTACACATGGAGACAACAAAAGCAAAACAATGAAGACGATGATTTATGATGTTGATCCACTAGCCAATGAATGTAAGGAATAAACGTAAGAAAAGGACACGCTGAATATCATTCCTGGTTTCCCGCCATCCAATTGCTTGATGATGAGGATTAGTGGTAAGGGTGAGTTGATGCTCATAGTATAATAGCAGTGGGTGAAAAACGTCCAGCCTGAAAAAGAAAAGGCAAATACAAAAGAATGTGAATGACCTAAACAAATTGTAATACAGTAAAGATCAAAAAGATAATACAAGAGGAGTAGTCGTATGAGAGGACTTTCAGACCGAGGCGGCTTGGATACAATATGTATAAGTCTACTAGTTGCACATCATTATTAATCTAGAAGTACAAAAAAAGACAGGAGCCAGCACAGAACAGGCCCACGACGACACAGGGTCGCCCGTAATACAAACTGCATTTCCCTAAAAATTTCACAGAGCCACAGAAAGGGGAATAAAAAAGCAACCTAGCATTTACAAAATTAATCAACAAAATCAATGCGTCATTCTCAGTCATCAATCATACCACTATTGTACTCTACCACTGCACAGTGCACACACATGTAGTAGCCTGGGTCTACTGTGCTGTGCCTCTTATTTGTATTTATTACCTTGTATTCCACTCCAAGAAACATCGTACACCAATCAGCTCAGATCCAACTGCCTGACAGCAAAGATATGGTGGTCACCATCATTATCA
Organism: Lissotriton vulgaris; assembly: GCF_964263255.1. Classification (NCBI taxonomy): domain Eukaryota; kingdom Metazoa; phylum Chordata; class Amphibia; order Caudata; family Salamandridae; genus Lissotriton; species Lissotriton vulgaris. The sequence goes on from NC_141695.1 coordinate 97,540,255, forward strand.
AGTGTGGCACGTCTAGTCCAACAGCAACAGCAACTCAGTCTGTAGTGAGTGACTACGATAAATTAAGTCCTGACTGCATCTGTAGTAGTAGGAACACAAGTGCGTAAATAATTTATATTATTAAATGACATGGAAAAATTGGCTATCACGTGAGTCTGAAGTTACTAGTATACTTCAACTCCATGCACATTTGCTCAGAGTCAGCAAAACAATACATCCAATGCAATGCATGGCATCATTCATTTAATATACCTGTCTTTCTCTTCTCTTTCACTGTCAGATGATTGATCACAGATGCTGCCGAGCCTTTTAAAAGTAATGCGAGTCACAACAAGTTGACTTCAGTTGTGGATGCCTGCTCAAGTTTCTTTTGACACTGAAGAGTTGTCTATGAATGCCTGCTCAAGTTTCTTTTGACACTGAAGAGTCGTCTATGAATGCCTGCAGACAGAGGTGGTAGCCTTAAGACTCAGTAAGGCAGTGATGAGTTGCAGATTTCAAATGAAATAGAGGATGGCTGTAGTCATGTACGGTTCACTTGTTATGGAGGGACTGTTAGAGGCTACATTATTGTTATTGTACTATACTCCATCTACAACATCCAATGTATGGCTGGCAAGATGGAATTGTATTGACTTGAGTGGGAGTCAAGAAGATGGAGCAAGACTCTGAGGAGTGCTGTCAACATGGAACATAAATGCACAGGCGTGCAACTCCAGTAGGTACATAAAAAGAATCAGTGGTGGGGATGGATTTGGTTGTGGTTTTTATTAGCAGTTTTGCACCAGAAAGCCATTGTTAATAAGAAAATAAATAACACAAATAAAGGAAGGGAGAAAGTAACAATTTAAAAGCCTATTTGTCAGGGAAGAGGAGCTCGTCCTCAAACTCTGGGGGTTTGGACAGAAGTAGGTCATGTAACACAGTAGTGATGATGTCTTCGGTCTCGCTTTCTTCATCCTGCTCTGATTCACGTACAGTATAGTCTGGTGGTATGAAGTGTTGATTCATTTTTATCATTTTCAGCCTCTCCACGCTTTTGGGGGAGAGACTGGTCCTTTTCGATGTCACAATGGCACCAGCAGCACTGAAAACCCGCTCAGAAGGGACACTGGCTACAGGACCAGCCAGACACTTTATCGCCAGCCTGCTCAGCACTGGCCACTGTCTTCTTCTTTCATACCAATAGACCAATGGGCTTTGCTCCATGAACACCTCTGTTGTGTCATCCAGATAGGCCTGAACCATCCGCTCAGTGTTCATTGGTGCTCGGCTTTGCTGGTCCTCTTTCCCCTTTGCAACAGCAACAGACTTACCCATCCCTTTTTGTAGAAAAAAAGCAGTTATGCTTTTGGTTGTGTCTGCTGAATCAGATCGTGTAGGTGCTGCTTTTGGTACTGTTGGTGCCTGCTGGGAAGCAGACGCACTGCTCTCATGCTCTGATGAACTTGCCTCAGGAGGATGGCCTGGAGTACTTTGACTGTCCTGGGCTGGCACTGGCAGGCCTTTAAGTAACAGCCGTTCAGTTTCTAAATCATTAGCTTCCACAGCTATGGAAGTTTTGTAATTGGCAACATCCCCATCTGAAAAAGGAATTGCTGCGCTACTGCTGACAAACAATTTGTACCGTGGATCTAACATTGTTGCAGTTATGTAATGTTGATCTGACACAATCATTTGAAGCCTTGCATTTACAGATAAGCGGTTGGCTAAGGCCTTGGCCAAGGTATATGCATCAACTTTTTCTTCGTCACCTTCGTATGTTTCACAGACCTCCTTCAGCTGTTGCTCGAGCATGTACAACAATGGGATGGCTTGGCCCATAGTACAGTCCTCCCTGCTAACTGCACGTGTGAAGACCTCAAAAGGTTGTAGCATCTCTGTCAAGCATTTAATGATGTCCCACTGCCACATCTCAACGGTCAGGGTTTTAAGATTAACAGTAGGATCCCCTAATCTTCTTGACATGACATAAGCATTCAGTGGTATGTACTGCTCAAAGAGACGCTCAAGCATGAAATAAGTAGAGTTCCAACGTGTTAGGACCTCCTGGATCAGTGCTTTGACTGGCAATTTATGCTCACGCTGAATGACGCGTAGCAGCTTCCGTGCTTTTAAAGAATGGTTAAAATGCGTGCATATTCTTCTGCAGATGGTCAGTATGTTGCTGACTTTGGCTTCAGTTTTCAGAAAGTCTTGCACGACTAAGTTAATGCAGTGTGCCAAACAGAGTACCCTGAAATAATGTCCTTCTCTCATTGCCTTCACTACATTACTGCCATTGTCGGTGGCAACAAAACCAATCTTAAGGCCTCTTGGTTGCAGCCATTCAAAGACCTTGCTGTTAAACTCAGACAAAATGTTTTCAGCAGTATGATTTTTCTCCATACCAAACATGGCTACAGTTGCATGTCTGCGAGTATCATTAAAAATCCCAGCAACGTCAAGGCCTGAAGTTAACTTGTCTTTAACACCTGCAAAAGAGATCCAGAGTGCGGTGATGCACATGTAATCTGCTGTGGCTTCGCGACTGCTCCACATGTCTGTTGTCAGGTGGATACAATGGACAACACTCTGTTGTAAGGCTTTCCCAATCAATTCCAGCACGTTGTGGTGTAGTGCTGGAATAGCAACTCTTGCAAAATAGTAGCGACTGGGAACGTCCCATTTTGGGGAGAGTGTTGCCACTAATTCCCGAAATCCCACTGCCTCAACAAATGAAAATGGGAGAAGGTCGAGTGCCAACATTTTTGCAAGTTTCGCATTGTACAAATGTGCTATTGGGTGGTTCCGCTCGTACTTTCCCTCCTGCCTAAACATGCTAGTAATGGTACGCTGCTTGGTATTTCTTTCTGTTATGCTAGACGGACCACCTTTCAACGCAGACTTTGCACTCCTTGGTGTCTCCGGCTGACTCTGGTGCCACTGAGAAGTTGCTGATGCGGAGGATGTGGACTGCACCACTCCAGTGCTGGCGACAGGGCTCATTTGTATACCACTCCCAGATAGAAGGTCATCGTCTCCTTCTTCTTCCTCCTGGTCAACCATGAGTGGACCTTGTAGTACTGTATCCCCACCAACACCAGTGCTTACATTTTTTAAGCTTGCAAGGTGGTTCTCCCACTGGATTAAGTGTGTTTTTTTCAAATGGGTCGTTTGGCCTCCAGACCCATAGATTGTACCAATCTTACCACGACTAACATTGGTATGACAAATGGTGCATATAGCAATGTTCTCCTGATGTGGGTGAACCGTAAAAAAATCCCACACTGGGGAGGTAAACTTTTGTCTCCTGCCATAGGAAGAGGACCCACTTCCAATGCCGGATGAACTGGAGGATTTTTGTTGAATTTCCCTATGTGACAGCTCAGTACTAGTACTGCCACTACCTCATTCTGTTGAGGTGGCGCTTGTGCTGGATGTCGGACGCTGCCGGGCCTTCGCTAATGAAGAAATGGGAGCTGGTGTTACTTTGGGTGCTGAGTGTGTGGGAGTTATACGTGCTACCTGCTTATCACTAATCGCAGCCCTTCTGGATAGGGTGAAAATGTTGGTCTCTACATCCTGTGCACCAGGAATAACGCTCGTGATGATAACAGTGTCAGACCCGTCTTTATCACCAGCAGTATCGTGCTCACCTACATCGACCTCCATAATTTCAAGCCTTGGTGGGTCCTTCCTTTTTCCTAGCCTGGTCTTGGGATGTCTCTCCTTTGAATGCTCAGATACTTTTGGATGCCAATCCTTATCAAGGTCATCTGAAGGGATGCTTGGCGAAGAAGTTGATGCACTGCCACCACTAACCCTCCTTTCCCTTGGTAAATTGAAAGACAATAGATCACCTCCAGAAGTGGCTTCCTCTTCTTCTTCCTCGGAATGAGGCTCTACTTCCTGAACTGCCCCGACTTCGGGAGGAACAACTACTACTATTGCGTGCGGAGATGGTGGTTGTTGTTCTTGAGGAAGTACTATAGCGGGCTGTGGTTCTTCAACAACTACTATTGTGGGATTTGGTTGTTGTTGTTGAACAACTATTGCGGGCTGTGCTTGTGGTTGTTCAACAACTATTGCGGGAAGTGGTTGTGGTTGTTGAACATCTACTGCTGGCGGTGGTTGTTGAGCACTTTCATCTTGCAAGGATTGTGTACTACTTTGAGACAGCGATAAGTTTAGTTCAGGCTCAGTATCACTGCTTTGTAACACTAAGCTGGCTACCTCTTCGACCCTCATGTGCTTGGCTCTGGGTTGGTGGCTTGCCCCCGTTAATGCGGATATGCTGGCCCCAGCTTGCACCCCGGACACCGCTGCTGCAGGCGTACCTTTTGGGGGCCCAAAAAAGGTTTTGGGGTCCATACCACACTTAAGTGACACTTCCTTCTTCTGTACCTTCTTCTCAGCAACTTTCTTGGTGGTGGAGGACCTGGTACCTGCTTTCTTAGGGCCCATCTTCTTCTGATGTCAGCACACAGCAGCACTCAGTAGCACAAATTGCAGAGATGTGTGGTCAGATGAGTCACACACCACACGTGGCGTACAACTGAAGGACGTCCGTCTGGCAGTAGAACGGGCGATGGATGAAAACAACCAGCACCTCCTCAGTCTTTTTTTGTGCACCTACAAGCAAAGAAGACAGAACAACATCAGTCAAACAAGCAGTAAGCCAACATGAACAATTGAAAGACACACAGGCCAATGTATAGAACACAAAACAGAAGACTAATACTACCAGCACCACAGCTCCCAGGCACATGAAGTCCAGAAAGAACCAATAAAGTCAAGTGGGCCTATATACCAATATGGACAGAAAAAGGAGGATGCCTGCTACACATGACAGGTTAATGCAAGGAATAAAAATACCCCATGGCTAAGAGGTTGGAAACCTACACCGCAAAAACACATACAAGGCATAACATTATTACTAACACAAAAAAGTTACCTACACCCCTGCCCAGACAACACATTTGGGAATGCAATGCCATACACACATGCACTAATGATGTTAATTGAATAGACCGAATAGAAACAGCTACATAAAGCAAGCCCGCTAACTACTACCTCTGGGACTCTGGCCTACTGTCAGATCAGACCAAAAGCAGGGAGGCCAATGATAAATGCACAAAGGAAGTACCTACAAAATGGCCGCCACCACATGGCCTGTCCACCAACAACAACACGGCAGAATCATCACAAAGGAAGTACACACAAAATGGCCCCCACCACATGGCCTGGCCACCCACAACAACATGAAAAGAAAGAGAAGACAGACAATAAATGCCTATGTCAAAGGGACAATGCTTAGCTTCACAAAATGGACACACCACCGCCCAAATTGGTCACCCCACCCACATAAACAAGAAATCATTACATAGAGGACAGAAAGAAACTGGAAGTGGTCCATGCTCCAATAAGAGAAAACTACAACCAAATGACACATAAATGAGGACTTTTTGTAGCACAAGAAACACATTAAACATTTTCGAGGAACTTTTATGCAACTCGGGACATATTGTTCGCGAGATTGCAAAATCGGCGTGTTCGGCAGCGCGAATTGAATGAAACGTCGTTATCGCGTTCCCGAGCCAGTAAATTGAGCGCGCGAACAAGACAAAAAATGTAATGTCGCGTGTCCACACTGTGCGACGTTACCAAAAGTACGCGAGCTGTATTCCTAAGGTTACCTACTGGCAGGGAGTGCCATATTAGTTACACACAAGCAACCAAAAGCTGAAAGTACCAACATAAAAAAATGTGAAGCAATCCAAAGCCATACACAATGTAATTAAAGATACAGCACAAAAAGAGTTGATTAACTTTAATATACCTATGGCTGTGAGTAGTAGTACCTCCGCCCTACTGCCAGAATAGTCAAAAACCTTGGATGCCTATGGCAAAAGCACAAAGGAAGGACACACAAAATGGCCGCCACCATAGGGCCTGGCCACCAACAACAACATGGAAAAATCACAAAGGATGTATACCCAAAATGGCCTCCACCACATGGCCTGGCCACCAACAACATGGCAAAATCAGTCACAAAGGAAGCATACACAAAATGGCCACCACCACATGACCTGTCCACCAACAACAACACGGCAGAATCATCACAAAGGAAGTACACGCAAAATGGCCCCCACCACATGGCCTGGCCACCCACAACAACATGAAAAGAAAGAGAAGACAGACAATAAATGCCTATGACAAAGGGACAATGCTTAGCTTCACAAAATGGACACACCCCCGCCCAAATTGGTCACCCCACCCACATAAACAAGAAATCATTACATAGAGGACAGAAAGAAACTGGAAGTGGTCCATGCTCCAATAAGAGAATACTACAACCAAATGACACATAAATGAGGACTTTTTGTAGCACAAGAAACACATTAAACATTTTCGAGGAACTTTTATGCAACTCAGGACATATTGTTCGCGAGATTGCAAAATCGGCGTGTTCGGCAGCGCGAATTGAATGAAACGTTGTTATCGCGTTCCCGAGCCAGTACATTGAGCGCGCGAACAAGACAAAAAATGTAAGGTCACGTTCTCACACTGTGCGAAGTTACCAAAACTACCCAAGCTGTATTCCTAGGGTTACCTAATGGCAGAAATTGACAGATTAGTTAAACACACCCAAAACCTGACATACCCCACACATAAAAGATTTTCTAAATCAAACCAAGCCATCCATGATTTTCTAATTAAGGGTACACCACAAAAACAGTTGATTAACTTTCATGACCCTATGACTAGTACCTCTGGCCTACTGGCAGAGTAGGCCACAAGGTTGGAGGCCTATGGCAAGTGCAAAGTGGCTGGGAAACATAAAATGGCCACCAACACATGGCCAGGCCAACCACAGAAAGTTAATACAATGAACTCAAGCATGCCTACACACTAACTACATGGAGTACTAGGGTCAGCTATTGGCTTAAAAAAAATAAAAAACATTTAAATTACACAAACAGAAATTCCACAACATACATTGGTATTGCATAATGACCATAATCCAATGCCAGCCATGCTGTTTGTTTACAAACTTGAATAAAAATTTAAACACAGACCACAGAATTATGATTTTACCCATGGGTACCTCTCTATGTAGCCTGGATGAAATTTAAAAAGAAATACAAGTTGGGACCTCATAAAAGTACAGGCCCCCATCAATAATTTAAATTCAGGAATGAATACTGTAGTTAAAAAAATCTCAAATCAAACAAACACAAGTCTACAACATCATACTCACTCATACATTACTGAAACTTACTTGAAAAAGAGAATTCCAAATCCAAAAGTCCTCAATAAAATCCAAGAAAAAGCAGTAATGCAGCCAACACACACAGAAAGTGATCCTTCCAGCTCAAAATCCAAATGAAAGTGAGCACCTCATGGACAAAGCACTGGGAGGAGCCTGGTGGACAGGAACAGGAAGTTGTAAACTCAAGAGCCCTTCCTCCTTAATCTTCAAAAATAGAGTAGAAACAAAAAGAGGACTCCTTCCCCCCAAAAAATACAGCCAAAGGTACAACTTTAAGGGGTTTCTCAATTTTTTGCTAACCAAAATGGTAATTTATTATTATGGTTAACTTTTAACATGCTCGCGAGTTATTCTGTGCAAGATTGCAGGTTCTGCGTGTTCGGCAACTCGATCTTACCAACAAGCATCCTCGCGCATCCTTATGACGCTATCGCGCATCCAAATGACGTTATCGCGTTCGCACAGTCGCACGGAATGGTGCGGGAGGGTTTACAAACATGGTGGCACACGCGACCGGGAAAAAGCGAACGCAGAACCAAGGTAAGCCATTGCAGCGCACGCGATAATGTTATTCAGCGCGCGAGAACTACGCTACGCACCGGATCGCGGAGTAATCGACAGCTACGCGTACTCCGCGGAACGCGGAGTTGACGAAACTCCGCAAACTCCGGGAACGGAGCGTAGTTCTTCGCCCAGGGTTACTGAAAATCCTTCAGGAGCAATGTCAGGCAAATAAAGGTTACTTCCAAGATGATGTTCAAAGTTAGAATTCCACACTTTCTCATTAACAATAGTGTATGGAGAACCTGAATCAGTATAGATGTTAATAGGAACTCCACCAATATGCATATTACAAATGGGTTTTTTGAGAAAATCTTTCTTACAGGAATCATTAATATTGAAAATGTAAACTTTTTCAAGAGGTATTGGAATACATTCATCTCCAACTGAGCAATACATTACCTTATTAACGCATTCATCTTGAATAGAACAATGCATGACTTTTTTAATGATATCATCATCGTCACTTGAAGATGAATCACAAACAACTTTTACCTTTTTTCCTTTAGCTCTGTAACAAGCTCTGGAATAATGCCCAATTAACCCAGGTTCAGGTTTAAAGTCTTTATTTCGATTTTTAACAAATCATAAAAGACACGTTAAAATACAAAAGAATTTAACTAATTCAATTTAAGCAAAAACTATAAAAAGATTAAGCAACTAACAAGAGTATACAAATAAGGAACATTTAAGACAAATGGATAAAACAGGATTAAATTTCAATTAATGAAGAACCTGACTATTTTATAAAAAGATAAAGTTAAGTTAAGAAAAGACATTACAGTTCAAATCAAATTCATTGTCAATGAGCCCTTTCATGGCAAAAATACAGGGGGTGCAGATGAAACAGATAAATCATTAATCAATTAACTGATACATAATCAATCAAATTATGACCGATTACGAAGCATCTTGGTCCTTGGAGCTAAGGCATGTTGTTTTTTTTTTTAGCCTTAGGAGCCAAGCCCATCCCAAATATTTTGCCAGACTTACTACAAAGAGTTCGGAGGTGTTGGTCCTAAGCACCCATATTGCTTCCATCGATGTTTTGAATGGCAACTTTTGAAACAAGGGTTTTAACCATTTCTTTCGGGGTGCAACATACCCAGGGCAAGCAAAAAGAAAGTGTCCTTCAGATTCAATATGACCTGGACAACATGTACAGTTGGGCGATGACCCTGTAGACCATTTGTTTAGAAAGGGGTTCAAAGGCAAAGAACCCACTCTAAACTGATGGTACAGTTTCTTGTCTAACGGTCGAGTTATTACGTCCCAGTAGGGCTCTCGCGACAGGTCAAGTTTAATTGTTAAAAACCTGCCTGTAAGGCTATTTTTGTTAGAAAGCAGAACTCTTTTTAAGCGGGTCGTGACCCAATACAGGGATTTGAACTCGTCTTTGGAAGGGAAAACATTGGTTTGAGGAGATGTCCAAAGGTGTTCCAAGCCCATATCATTAAGGATAGTTTTAACAGCAGAAAGCCATGGGATTTTCCCTGAACCTGTAATACACCTAACTTCAGCCAGTTCCTTTGCAAATAGAGATAGATCTGGAGATGTCCATATCCGTCTCCACAGGGCCACCAGCCTAAATCTAGCCATCTCATTAATCGGTGGGGAACCAAGGTCCAAGCAGAGGGGGATCGAAGGTGTCGACTGCGGGAGGCCTACTAAGTTACGAAGGAATCTACATTGGGTTTTAAACAAGTTAAGCAAGTCCATGTGGCCCCAAAGATCCGCTCCATATAAAATGGCGGTAGAGATTTTAACATCATATATCTTGAGGGCCGGGAGGACCCGCTTTGTAATTGATTCCTTTTGCTCTTTGATGAGACAACCAGTCAGCCTAGCAAGCTTGAGATGTTGTATGTTAATCTGGTCTTTCCATCTCAGACGGCTATTGAGGGTAACCCCTAAGTAGGTCATGGTATCCACCTGCTCGAGGTTTACTCCATTCAACCTCACGGTACTCCGAACTGGGTGGTTTTTTGTAAAAACCATAAACTTTGTTTTCCCCACATTTACCACCAGGTTATTGATGGCACAGTACTCCTCAAAGCGGTCGAGAGCCCGCTGAAGTCCGCTACTTGTTTTTGAGAGGATTAAAGTGTCATCTGCGAAGATGAGAAGAGGAAATCTCATCCCAGCCAGCATTGGCGCATCAGTGGGGGTATCCGTGAAAAACTTGACAACTTGATCAATAAAGAGGAGGAAGAGAGTTGGGGCCAGGACACACCCCTGGCGGACACCTCGAGTTACGGGAAATGTCTCAGTCACTTGTCCCTGGCCCCCCCACCTCACCCTCGCATAGTTGTCCTCATGGAGTCTAACAATGAGGTCTAATAGTTCTAACGGGCACCCCAGGTTTTTCAGCACACCCCACAGTTTATCCCTTGGCACCAGATCGAAGGCGGACTTCAGATCAATGAATGCAGCATAGATCGTGCCGCCGCCAAGCCACACCACCTTCCAATAGATCAGGCAGAATCTAAACACCTGATCTATGGTGCTCATTCCCGATCTGAAGCCCGCCTGCATGGGTGACAGAATACCCTCTGTTTCAATCCATCCCTGGACCCGTTCCAGGACCATACGTGCTATTATCTTTTGGATCGAATCGATCAAACTGATAGGGCGGTAATTTCCTGGGATGGACTTATCGCCCTTTTTATAGATCGGAACAATTTCTGCTCCCCTCCATGATTTCGGGACTGTGGCTCCAAGGGCTAAGGTGTTGGCTATCATTGTTATATAAGGGAGCCACAAAGTGGGATTAGATTTGAATAAATCTGCCGGGATCAGATCCATACCAGGGGCTTTCCCTCGGAGAGTCACTGCAAGGGCCAGCTCGGCCTCGGCAACTGTAAAGGTTAGTTTATCTCTTTGGGGGGTCAGCAAGAGTGTATTGCCTGAGCGATTCATAGTTTCGGGGTCATCAGCTCTAAATTGGGCCGAGTAGAATGATACCCAATCCTCAAGGGGCACATTGTTTCCCGGGGTAGAAGAGTCCGAGTTTTTTTTCCATTTAACTAGATCCCAAAACCTTTTTTGGTTGTTAGTGGAAGATGCCTCCAAAAGATCTGACCAAAACTTATCCTCCCACTCCCGTTTAGCTTCTCTAAGGGTTTTCCTGTAATTGAGCCTTGCAGTTTTCACTCCAACCATATCCCGAGATTTAATGGCTGAAATGAGAGCTGCATGTGCCTCCCTACATTTCCTATTGTACCATTTTTGGGGCAAAGGATTTGTTTTACTAGGAGCATTTCCACACGGTAGGGAAAGAAGGGTTTTTAAGCGGTCAAAGCATTTGGTGTGTAATCCCATCGCATTGTTAGCCAAACCAGGGTCCGCCCCCAACAAGTCTATTTGCGACATTTCATTAAGCGTATTTTTTACCACAGTATTAATATTGTCCCATAAGCACTTGTCCTCCACGACCCGGGACCATTTCAGTCTCCTCCTGTCATTAATAAGTTGGGCGTCCCCTGTATAAGTAACAGTTGGCTCTTCCTGTCTATTTAGACCCGGAATCTTCAATGACAATGACAGCGGGTTGTGGTCACTTTCCGGACGCTGTAATACTGCCATATCGATTAATGACTGCCAATGTTCCATGTTCAGCAAAATGTAATCAATGCGGCTCTGCCTCTGCCCGTTGTCAAAAGTACAATTTCCTTTAATGTCCGAAATAGAACGGCCGTTACATGCACGAAACCCCTTTTGTAGACAAAATGCCATCAAGATACTGCCGCCTCTGTTGCCTTTGCCCTCTTTGCCATTTTTAGGTCCGGGATGCCCCAAACAGAGTCCTCTGCCATACTCCAAGTGTCTCCCATATCAAATAAAGGTTCTATAGTACAATTTAGGTCACCAGCAAGAATAGTAACAATACCTATGTCCATTTCCGTGGTTATATGGTCAATGAGATTCAACAAGGGTGGACTTCGACCACCAGGCAGACCTCTAGCATAGATATTTACAATATTCATGATTTGCTGGTTCCCTTTGTTTAGTATGATGTGGAGGAGATCCGGGTTCTCCACAGGAAGTTCAGTTGGATAGAAACCCAAGGATTGTTTCACCCAAATCAACAGGCCGCCTGAGGCCCGCCCTTTACCCCCTTTAGTTGCAGGTTTAAAAAAGTTAATGTAACCCAACTTGTAAACAGGCTCAGTTGCCCACGTTTCCTGCAGCAGAATGATGTCGTGATTGTCCACAAAGTTCGACCAATCAGTGGAGGCAAGGCGGGCCTTAATACCCGCTATGTTCCAGGACAAAATTTTCAAGTTATCTTTCAGATAGACCAGAGACGGAGGTTGTAAGGGCTGTGCAACTCCCTGAGGGATCCCTTTATCGTCTTTAACCTGTAGGTGCTTAACACAATCTACTGGAGCTATAACATTGTCCTTGGTCGGGATCCCCTGGACAGCTACGTGTGATAGAGGGCTAAGTAGCAGAGGAGCTTGACATCCATCCTCATCTACTGGATTGCAGGATTGATATGGGCGCACCATGCTATGCTCAATAGACTCTTGGGCTGCTGCTTTAACAAGGAAAGACTCACTAGATGGATCGTTGAGTCAATCGATAGCCTCAAGGCCAGAGAGGGGGCCAAAGTGATTAAAAAGAAAGGGACGCTGACAGTCAAGTGGAGTTAATGCCAAGGGGTGTCTTATAGCTGGGCCCTTACAAAATAAAGGGTAGGATTGGGGGGCTAATTGCCTATGTGGATAAAAATATGATAAGGCTAATGTTTGTACATCCCCCTGCCTTGCAAACCTCAGTTCTCGTCGGATGGCATCTACCACCCACGTATCTTTAAACGAGATTAAGATACAATCTCCCTCCAAGTCTTTTGACCCATGTCCCACCCAATCTACTCTCCTCACGAATAGTATCTCTGTAGGAGTGGAGGGGGGTAGCGGGCGGTTTTTATTCAGCCAAAAAATGACTTTGTTACGAAGGTCGCCATAAGACTCCCTGGCACCTGGTTTTAGTGGCGCTACACCTGTCAAGACAATGGTGTGTTGAGCTGCTTCAGGTGGTAAATCAACACAAGGGGTGGTTGGTCTTTTGCGTCCCCCCTCCCTATGATTGGTAAAGGCAGTACGTTGGTCTCTTTGGGTGCTTGGGGGGGGCAGGATTTAGAGTAGATTGTGGGGGAGGACCCATGGTTTGACGCCCACCAGTATTTTGTTTATCCACTGGTTTTGAGTGGGGCTTTGGTGCCTGGGCATTAGTGCTAGCACTTAGTTTGGAAGATGTAATATTAGATTTTTCACCCCCTTTAAGCGTGGTAATGTTCGACCCTGTGGTTTTATTAGGAAGTGCTTTACCCCTTTCCATATTGTTATTACAAGTGGCCTTAGTAGCTGTTGATGTTTTACTGGCACCCGTATTATTGGAACCAAGTAACGTTTGTAGCATCGCATGGTTTGAATTAATCAAAACCTCCATACTATCAATTTTTGAGGTCATGAGCCTTGTCCGCTCCAGGACTGGTAAAAGTAATGTTTTAAACATGGCCTCCATTTTTGCTAACAAAACTTCGTCGCTATTAAGGCACAAAGGGCAGGTACTTGAAGAGCCCAAGGCCGAAAGGGAAGGGCATAGCATATTGTTAAACACAGAGGGAATTAAAGGGTTTGGGGGAAGCTCAGACCCCTGTCTCCTACCATCTTGGGCTTCATTTACTTTAGGGATTTTTAAGTCTCTCTCCCCCGACAATCTAGAATCTAACTTTCTCTTCTTAATGTTGGGGCCAGGGTTGGGTATAGAGTGGTTAGTGGTTTCAACAGGATTAGAGATGTTAGAGTGGTTAAGGGGGAGACATCCAGAAAGCTGACTAAAATCAGGTCCCCCACTAATCATGGATTCATTATCATCATCCCCCTGGCTACATTGTGAAGCATCTATACTATGCCTTTCTTCCCTCAAAGTATCCACTGTTAGACTTCCCCCTGCATTTTCTAAATGGACAATTGCGTCCGTAGAGGAAGTGTGGACGCAGTTAAAGGCAGCATGTGGGGCAGAGGGCGCAGGGGAGGTGGAAGTAGCTAAGGCCCCCAGTGACGATCGCTTGCCACTGATAAGGTCTATTGAGAGTCTTTTCTCTACCATGGCAATTTCCTTTTCTAGGATTCCAGTGGCCCGTGATATAAAAGCGTCAAGGGGGCCAGACACAACACCCTTGGCGGTGTGGATTTGAAAAGTTCGTTCCTTTCCTGACCGTAACAGCATTTTATAGAGGGTACAAATGGCAGTGGAATGACAAACAGTAATTATTACACCAAGGCGCGGGAGATGTTGGCCCCAAGTCCACCGCCTACCTTATGGCCTTCTAATGGACCAGGGGGGGTGGGCCTAGGCCGTACTCTGCCGTACTCGAACGGCCTCAAACGGCCCGCTCTTTGCCCGGTCTTCGCCCCGGTCGCTCCCGCGCGCTCCAGCGCAGCGGCAGGCCCGCCCAGTTAAGTAGGATTTTGGCAAGGCAGGGGGCGTGTCCGGCAGGGAGAGCGGCCACAGGTGTTCCGCGCAGGGACTCCTGGACAACGGAGTCCCTGCTAGGCTGCTCGCAGCCCTGCCGGTGCGGGAGGGGTCAGTTGGTCCTCTTCTCCTCTCCCTCGGTGGCTGCTGGCGCAGCGGGACCCGCGGAGCGGGTCCTGCAAGATGCAGCGTCCTTCCCCCACAGCACAAGGCACCAGGCAGCAGGCGGTGATTGCAGTCCTCTGGGCCGGTAGGCAGCACGCAAAAAGGAAGGTTTCCCACAGGCTGGGATCAGAGAGCAGCTTTTAGGCTGTTGGGGGCGTGTCCGGCAGGGAGAGCGGCCACAGGTGTTCCGCGCAGGGACTCCTGGACAACGGAGTCCCTGCTAGGCTACTCGCAGCCCTGCCGGTGCGGGAGGGGTCAGTTGGTCCTCTTCTCCTCTCCCTCGGTGGCTGCTGGCGCAGCGGGACCCGCGGAGCGGGTCCGGCAAGATGCAGCGTCCTTCCCCCACAGCACAAGGCACCAGGCAGCAGGCGGTGATTGCAGTCCTCTGGGCCGGTAGGCAGCACGCAAAAAGGAAGGTTTCCCCAATTAACCCACAATTGGAACATTTTTCCTTTATCGCTGGACACGATTTAAAATTAGCTAAATGCGAACTGCTACCGCATCTAAAACACTTAGGTTTATCATTATTTTTCACTTCAGCAGGTTTAACTTTAACAGGATATCTTTGTTTATAATTTGATTTACCTTGAACTTTAGAAATAGTTTGTTCTAAAACCTTCTTTTGTTCAGTGGTAGACTTTTCACTAACTTTAATAGCCTTAGCACTGCGACCTAAGAGTTCTGCCTTTCTAACAATAGCCAGAACGTCTTTAAGTTCAGAATCACCATTAATCCAAAGTCTATCTTGAATTGACGGATCTGAAGCATGCATAACCACCTGATCCCTTATGAACTGTTCTTGGAGATGATCAAACTTACAGTCTTCAGCCATTTTTTTAACTCAGCCACATACACATCAATAGTTTCATCGAGTAGTTGTTTCCTGCGAAAAAACTTGTATCTGGTGATACCTATACACACCTTAGGAGAAAAGTGGTTATCAAAATCTATCAAAATATCAGTAAACACATTTGAATCACCACCACCTGCAGTCTTTGACATTTCTTCATAAACCTTCAAACCACCAGCACCTAAAGAATGTAAAAACAGTTTTTTCTTTCTTTCTGGCTTCATTTTTCCATCTTCATCAATGGTGTCAATAAAGTTTAAAATATATGCTTTCCATTGAAGCCACTTCATACAGGGTTCTAATCCAGAAGGCCAAAAAACTTGAGGTGACTGGATTGTAAAGTTTTGCGTGGCCATGTTGAAGTGTAACTGAACAGTCAAAGATAACTAAGGGTTTTGAATAAACAACAACAACAACAAAATCTCCTTACTTGAAATCAGGTAAACGAAAATCATAAAGCGCTGTAATGTGGATACAGCAAGCGCAAAGTTGATAATGTAC
The DNA here is from genome assembly GCF_964263255.1 of Lissotriton vulgaris. Classification (NCBI taxonomy): domain Eukaryota; kingdom Metazoa; phylum Chordata; class Amphibia; order Caudata; family Salamandridae; genus Lissotriton; species Lissotriton vulgaris. Next base: position 97,556,070 of record NC_141695.1, read on the forward strand.
TTCAAGGCGAAATGACGATGTGAAGCGATAGTAAACAGTAAATTATTACTTTGGTTCCTGTTGCTATGGTGATTTCCAAAATGGCTGCTCTGCGTCTTACATCATAGCGCAGCGTGCATCACGTCGAGCGTAGCGTGCGTCAGTGTTGTCATCAAAATAGAAGGTTGGAGCGCGGAGAATGCAGTAAAGAGAAGAATGCAGAAGAGGCTGCGTTCGCGTTGGAGAGCGCGCTAAAGGTAACCGCTTTTACCCAACTTTGAAAGATGCAACAGTGATAAGCAGCGCTTAATGAAGGCCTTTCATAAAATTAAATTTGCGCAATTGGTAAATAAAGTCACATGTAAAATGCGCAAAGCTAAAAAGGAAATACCAGAAGAAAGCAACTCACGGAAAATAGATTCTTCTGAGGCAAATCAATTACCTCAAAGACAAGTCGATTTTGAATTGGTTCCGCTTCAACATCAGACGAACGAGTGTCCAATTCTACAAAAAAAATGTCATTAAAAGTCAAAAGATAAAAGTAGAATTCTTTTTCCTCTAAATCCGTTGAACAAGAAAATCTTTAAAATGAGGTTTCGTGGGTTCGAGGGTTTCCTAGTGCTTCTCTATCATCGTCGCCAAAATTGTAAAGTTGACTGCACGAATAAAGGTATAAGAGGAGGTTTATTAAAGATAGCACAGGAGCAAGGTAGGTAACATCCTACGCAGGACTTCTTCCCCAGCAACTGCCACCATAGAAGCAGGGAAGAGAATCTTGCACAACACAGAATGTAGAAAGCAAACAATTCTGAGATATTTAAAGAGACAACATGACATAGTTGAGTAAAATTCAAAAAGAAAAAATCAATGAGTACATTCAAAACTGGAGGAGCATAATACAAAATCATTGAAAGAGGAGTAAACTAGATAAAACTGAGGAGTAATTTGCAAAAACAAATGTATCAAAATCATGAACAGATGAGTACATTTTTGGAGGGCATTCTAGGGCATGGTGATCCGCTACACATCAGGAAATGGGAAACATCCAGTACCAGGCGCAATGCCTTTACATCACGGGTATTACAACGCAAGTTGTTACAACGACTTGCACTGAATGGCGCTATAACCTAAGAAATAGAATGATTTACTATTCCAACACCTTCCCTACTGTATGTAGACTGGTGTTGAAATAGCAAATGATACTATTCCTAAGTCCAACGCAACCATTGTAATGACTTGCATTGTAAAAACTGCGGTGCAACGATCCGCGATCATTTTGAAAGCGTTGTAACATCACCTATTCTCAGGAAACGCCTCCTGCAGTGAGGCTGAGAGTGTCCTCAGACCTCTTTTTCCAATGGATACTATTAAAGATGGGTCTAGAGAAAGCATTCTGTAGAAAGTTAAACAAGTCCCCCGGTAGAAAATCCAGGAAACACCAGAGGACAGCATGCTTTATTCTACTTTATGAAGGCGTTGCGTCTTCTTCTTTATCATGTTGAACATTATTATGCGGAAAGTGACACAAATACTCCGAAGTCTAAGCAATAAAGTGCCAAATGAGGTGACATTTGCCTTGAGTATGGATCACATTAGCTAAGTATCCATTTACCCATACCAAATATTTCTTACTCCGCAACATACGTAATCCACCACATCTTGGGCCTTATTTACAATATTTTGACTCACAACAGTACACCAAGCATTCTTGCTGCGCTGCCATGCGTCAAAAAGTAAGGGCAGGAATGAGCCGTATCTACAAGGGTGCACAGACATAATATCGAGTTGCAAATATCGTGATGCAAGGATATCGACTGCAAGAATATCGTGGTTCATAATATCGACAGTAAGGTAAGAAATATCTTTTATTTTAATATTGAAGTCAATAATATCTTTAGTAAAAATGTTGTTTATTATATCGATTTTTATATTAGTGTGATGTATTTTAGTATGTATTATAAAAGTATGTGATCACATTTTTTTTGTATAAGTAGTGCATTTTTTTAAATGAATGTGTGCATTTTTTATGTGAAATACATTTAGCGTTTTAGTTTCGTAGCGTGTTGTGGAATTATAGGGGAACAGGATGGGAAGCAATTTAATTGTAATAAATTGATTATTAACTTTATTTTAATTAAATGTAGCATTTTAGTTCCGTAGCGGGTTGTTGTGTGTTAATAGGGGAATAGGGTGGGAAGTACTTTAATTATAATAACATAATGAATAATTGTTATGTATTAGTATTTATAAATAATTTGTTATTACTTTATTATTATTGGTTAGTAACTTTTATTAATTAATTGATAATTATGTTAATTGTTTTATATTTTTTGAAGCAGGTTGTGGGTTTATAGGGGAGTAGGGTGGGAAGTAATTTAGTTCTAATTAATTAATAAACATTTTTTACTAATTCATATTTATGTATTATTTAATAATGTTAATTGTGGTAAATATTTATTATTAACAAGTTATTAATTGGTCATTCATTTTTATTATTTAATTGTTAATTGTGTTAATTGCATAATTTTTTTAGGAGTGGGTTGCGGATTGATAGGGGAGTAGGGTGGGAAGTCATTTAATTTTAATACATTTTTAATTTTTTTTTATATAATACTTATTTAATGTTGTTTTATAGTGTTAATTGTGTGAATTAATTTATTAATAATTGTTTATAATGTGCTTGTTAATTGTTAATATTTGAGTCATTAATTATTAATAATTATGCTAATTGTGTCATGTTTTACGACATTGGTGGTGTGATTTATAGGGGAATATGGCGGGACGTAAATTATTTTGAATTAATTCATTGTTTGTTGATTAATGCTAATTAATTTGCTGGAGTGGGAATAGTAAACTATTCCCCTCCGCTATCCAACACTTTCCCTACTGGTATGGTTGCTGGAGGGGGAATAGTAAATTATTCCCCTCCGCTATCCAACACTTTCCCTACTGTTGCACTTTCTGGAGTGGGAATAGTAATTTTTACTCCTCTACTAGCCAACACTTTCCCTACTTTTGCACTTGCTGGCGTGGGAATAGTAAATTATTCCCCTCCGCTACACAATACTTTTCCTACTGTTGCACTTGCTGGAGTGGGAATAGTCGTTTTTAAACCTCTGCTATCCAACCCATCACTTTCCCTACTGTTGCACTAGCTGGAGGGGGAATAGTAAATGTATCCCCTCCACTATCCAACACTTTCCCTACTGTTGCTATCCCTGGAGTAGGAATAGTAATTTTTACTCCTTCGCTATCTAACACTTTCCCTACTTTTGCACTTGCTGGCGTGGGAATAGTAAATTATTCCCCTCCGCTACCCAATACTTTTCCTACATTTGCACTTGCTGGAGTGGGAATAGTCGTTTTTAAACCTCTGCTATCCAACCCATCACTTTCCCTACTGTTGCACTAGCTGGAGGGGGAATAGTAAATGTATCCCCTCCACTATCCAACACTTTCCCTACTGTTTCTATCCCTGGAGTAGGAATAGTAATTTTTACTCCTTCGCTATCTAACACTTTCCCTACTGTTGCACTCGCTGGAGTGGGAATAGTAATTTTATCCCCTCTGCTATCCAACACTTTGTCTACTGTTGCACTCTCTGGAGCGGGAATAGTAATTTTTACCCCTAAGCTATCCAACACGTTCCCTACTGTTGCTATCCCTGAAGTGTAAATAGTAGTTTTAACCCCTACGCTGTCCAACACTTCCCTAGTGTTGCACTCCATGGAGTGGGAATAGTAAATTATTCCCCTCCGCTATCCAACACTTTCTTTACTGTTGTACTTGCTGGAGTGGGAATAGTAATATATTCCCCTCCGCTCTCCAACACTTTTCCTACTGTTGTGCTTGCTGGAGTGGGAATAGTAAATTATTCCCCTCCACTTTCCAACACTTTCCCTACTGGAAGAGGAAGAGGTGTGGTGTAGCAACCAGGGTGCCTGACTCCGGACCACAGGATTCACGGTTCGATCCCCAGCTGCAGGTTAGCCCAGCACCATGTGACTCTGGGCGATAGCTTGCTTAATCTTCCTGATGGCCCCCAGTGCCGTGACACCTCCGTCGGAGAAAGCTGTGCACTTTACAAATGCTGACGTTTACTGTTGCACTCCCTGGAGTGGGAATAGTAAATGATTCCCCTCCACTATCCAACATTTTCACTACTGTTACAGTTAATGTAGTGTAAAATGTATTTTAATTTTTATTTCAAATACTTTGATATTATAAATTATTATATATATTTTCTTTATTTTAATTTTTATTTTACAGGTGTTTGCATATATATATGTCACCTCCAAAACGACGTCACATCGCCCACAGATTCTCAGACAGGTGGTGTGAGTCACCGCGGAATGCCGCGTTTGAGGGTCTACCTGGTCCATCATGATTGTGGGCCCGTGCTGGAACAAGCTGAACCCTCGAAAATTTGATTGCAGCATATTGACCCCTATGATTGTGACAATTGAAACTACCTTGCCCAGGATGCATTGCAGCCATGACGCACATTTTCTTTGCATTCTTTCAGATCACCTGTGGGAGTTAGGAGTGCCAGTATTTGTCAATCCCGTGATCAAGACGATTGTCGAAACGCGTTGGGAAGATGAAGGGAGTGCTGCTGCTGCAATGATTAAAGGATACAGTTTCAGCTTGGGTGTGCCACTAACTGCTTACCGGGGTCTTCGTGGGAGCAATTGTAAAGACATATTTCGCGGCACAGCCCAGTGCCGGTAGAAGTGGGCGTCATCTCCAAAACAACGTCGTATCGCCCGCAGATTCTCAGACAGGTGGTGTGAGTACCCGCGGAATGCCGTGTTTGAGGGTCTACCTGGGCCATCATGATTGTGGGCCCGTGATGGAACAAGCTGAACCCTCGAAAATTGATTGCAGCATATTGACCCCAATGATTGTGACAATTGAAACTACCTTGCCCAGGATGCATTGCAACGATGACGCACATTTTCTTTGCATTCTTTCAGATCACCTGTGGGAGTGAGGAGTTCCAGTATTTATCAATCCCGTGATCAAGACGAACTGTCGAAACGCGTTGGGAAGATGAAGGGAGTGCTGCTGCTGCAATGATTAAAGGATACAGTTTCAGCTTTGGTGTGCCACTTACTGCTTTCCGGGGTCTTCGTGGGAGCAATTGTAAAGATATATATATATATATATATATATATATATATATATATATATATATATATATATATATATATATATATACATATATATATATATATATATATATATATATATATATATATATATATCAACGCTCCAAGACTTGCCCTCGCAAAAAGCAGCACCCAAAACCAGTGTTCCTTTGTAAGGCTTTAATCAGGTACAAACATCTACTGCCGCACAATGTAGGTTTCAGTTACTCCATTCTTCATCGCCTGACGCGTTTTGAAGGGGTTTCCTTCTTCCTCAGAGTGAACTTTTACAGGACAGCATGAATAAACTACGTCTCCCATAATGCTCCACAGTGCCATATGACCTCCGATCCAGGGGGGTGTGGAAATATGCATTGAACAGGAAGTGGGAGGCGTGTACGTACTTGTTCCATTCAGCCTCTGAGGAAGAAGGAAACCCCTTTGAAACGCGTCAGGCGATGAAGAATGGAGTAACTGAAACCTACATCGTGTGGCAGTGGATGTTTGTACCTGATTAAAGCCTTACAAAGGAACACTGGTTTTGGGTGCTGCTTTTTGCGAGGGCAAGTCTTGGAGCGTTGATATTAGGCGGCGGTCCCGCCGCCAAAGCTTAAACCACCCCATAACGGGGGCCGTGAGTTCTGAATCTAAAGGAACTACATCGTGGAAACCAGCGAAGGATTTAAAACGGACACTACCAGACGAGGCCCATCTGTGGGCTTGTGAACTTTTACAGGGCTGTGGAAATTTAGTTTGCGATCTAAACATCATCTGCGCCAGCTTGTCACCTACGTACTACGTACACGGCAGCCATTTTAGGTATCATGGTCTCCCTGTCCACGATCGATCGCCAGCGCGCCCCTCTGACCCAGCAAGCATCCTCCGCGCACCCTGGCTCCCCCTCCCTCCCCCTCATGAGCATGACCCTTCTGCATGACCCTGTCCTTGGGAGTCACGCCAGCGCCTGACCAGCACCTCCTCTCCTCCCATGAATGCCCCTCTGTTGATAAACCTTCCCTTTGCACTGGATTGTCCACGCGGCATGAATACCACTCCTTTGATGACCCCTCACCCCGTGTCCGACTGTCCACACAGGTCCGAGGTCATTGCCTAAGCCGGGAGATACCATTTACTGCCCCTCATTGTATGGAATCGCCCCTCTTCAAAGGACACACTGTTGATCAGGGCCTCCCCACCCCCTGGGATATGATCAGGCGCACACATCCTAAGACTTGGCGAAACACTCAGCTGCGTGATGACCCCCTCCTCTTATCAGCAGGTCGAGGACCTCTATTGTGAAGGTGTATGGGGGTGGGATTGACACGAGGATTACGGGGATGTCTTTTCCTTACTTTACAAAGTACTGATTGTAATAAAGAAAGGTCACATGCCATAAACCAGTGTATAAAAGGCCAGGCCTCCGAGAGGCTGTTAGAGCACCTCGAGACGATACCTTGTTGTCTGATCTGATGTGTTCTGCTCCGTCGGAATAAAACTTCTGTTTCCTGCCTTCTGGTCTCCGGCGCCTGCCTCATTGCTTGGTAATTTGAATGGTACAAGGGCGGTTAGCGCCGGGCAAATCTTGAAAAAGGTCATAGCCTTACCCTTTTTCTACAATTGGCGCCCAATGTGGGGCCCATCAGCGACACGTGGGTCCAGTGGGAGAGGTCCCGACGACAGAGTGAACGACTGCAACGATCGGGAGAGCTCGTGTCCGATAGACCCTCGTCTGACAGCCGATCATCCGACCTTCACTAGTTCCGAACAGACCTCTCTCGAGTGATCTACGGTCCTGACTGGGAACCATCAGGAGTGCCACAAACATCACGAAGAAGAGAGGACGATCGGGCGCTGGATTCAGAAGACAGGAAACCGTCCATGCGGTCCGGGTAAGGTCGTGTAGACACGACAAACTGAGAAAAGATTGTTTGGTTTGGATAATACTAGTATTACGCTTTGTTGAAACCTCTGGAGATTCACCGTCTGCAAACGGAGAAAACAACAGGCTCTCTCTTTGCAAGCAGTGAAGGATAGGTAACGCAGACTTTTGTCCCCATTGTAATCCGTCGTGCCTATTTTCCTCCCCCACTGTTTTCCCGAACTATCGTTCGTGGATTATTGTCTGGAGATTCTTTTTCTGCAAACAGGGAAGAACAAGGTCTCTCTTTGCAGGTAGAGAAAGAGTGGGTAACGCAAACTTTTTGCACCCACTTATTCTCCCCACTGATTGTTTGATTGACCGAACATTGATTGTTCGGTATTGGTTCTTTTGAGGTATTCACCGCCGGCAAACAACGGAGAATAGAAATATTCTGTCTAGTCTTTGCCCGCCGTGATAAGATAGGTAGTGCAGACCTTTGTCCCCGTTGTAACCCGTCATGCCTATCTTCTCCCCACTGGTTGGTAGCCTGTTCAGCCCGGACCGCTTATTAGAGATGAACCATCCGGCTCCACTGGAAGGCACCCCTAATAAGGACATGTTCACTAAGCATGGACTAGTCGCCATAGCTTATACTAAGCTATGGCATAAATATACAAAAAAGAACCCTGAAAGTCAGTGGCCACTGATAGGTTCCTTTAATGAAAATAAAATAAAAACATTGGAAATAGCGCTCCAGAAAAATAAGACCACGCCCACTATGCTCGATAGTATAGGCATGTGGCGCAAAGAAACGGAACACCGAAAGAAAAGGGAAGAAGCAAAAATAGGGAAAGAATTACGAAAGGCAGCCCACCTAGCCGCTAAACAACTAGAAGAAGAAATAAAAGAAAGAAAGGAAGCTACACAAAACCAAGAATCAGGGTCGACAGGTCAATGTCCTGTAAGGACCCCCTCTGCACTCTACCCTGAATTGCCCTCCAAACAACGGGCGAGCGATGAGCTACTGCTAGGTCCCCCAATCATCTACATGCCCCCTCCATATGCCCCCTGCCAACAAATCTTGCAAATCCCGAGTGCGAGCGAAAGTGACCTTAATGCTAGTGCACCAGCCTTCACGGCCTCCGCACCAGCCACATTAACAACATCGTCAGACGACCCTGAGGCTAGCAAACAACCACCAGCCAGACCAAATAGGTTGAGCAAAGATGAGCGGGATGGGATCGACAAAAAAGCAAAGACATTAGTAGAACGAAGGGAAAGCGAAGAGTACACAATGAGCATATATAATTGACATGCCGACAGCCACAGACGGCATTTCATTCTGCGATTCAGCTACCACATCCTGAACGCATATGAAGATAGGTATCAAAGTAAGGGTCCCGCTAAACTAACGACGCTGTATAGGAAGATTGACGTTGGAGATGGGACTGAATTTGAGGCGACGGAGCTCTTCATGCAGATGCTTGAGGTCCTCCGCCACCTCACGGAACAAAAACCAGAAGCCAAGGTTACAGTCCCTGAAACGACCTCAGGAGAAGTAGCCAACACTATGATGCCCATCAGAGAGGCGGCTCCTTACTGGATCCCGCCACGTGGCCTGGGAACAAGCGACGATATTAATCACGCAGATGCAAAAGGGAGAGTTGTGTACAATTGGGTTTACCAACCATGGGACCGACAAGATATCCTAACCTTTAAACAAACTCTGCCAGATTTAAGAAAGAACCCGACAGCATTCTATACCGAATTAGGCACAGCCTTGGGTTCGACGATAATGACTTTAGCGGACATTGACTTGTTCTTCGGGTTATGCCTGCCAGCTGACGTGTGGAAGCAAATCCGGAAGGCTGATCACACGGATCTGTTTGGACATACCTGGGACCAACTCGGTAAACTAGATAGACAGCGAGAGCCAGGAAGGAAACCAGTGAAGGACATACTGGAACTCCCAGACAAACTAGTTCAGAAGTTAAAGACACTGATCCCAGAAAGAAAGGTAGACTGGTCGATAGTCACGGCCTGTCGACAGAAACCCCAGGAAGATGTGTCAGAATACTTCTCCCGATTCGAGACAGTGTTCTCCGACTACAGTGGCCAAGACATGACCACCGCAACCGGACAGCACCTGTTTGTACAAAATTATGTAAAGGGCCTAACACAAGAAGTCTCCCAAAAACTGCAGACGAGTGAGAGTAGTTGGGGGGCCTCCAAACCCGCAGCTATCCTTCAGATGGCTCAGTATTACGAGCACCAAAAGAATGAGAATGATAGGGCGTCCGAGAAAAAGAAGAACGATTTAAAGGAAAGGGTAATGATAGCCCAGATACAAGGTATAGCGGTAGGACGGGAACACCAAAGAGGGAACTACCAATCGACCACCCCCAGAAATCTACCTCCTAAAGATCACTCCCCAACACCACACACTGGACGTAGAGACATTAGCAATGACCAATGCGCCTTCTGCAAAGGATTCGGCCACTGGAAATCCGAGTGTCCGGTTCTGCTAGAGATGAATAGAAACCGGGACCCCAGGGATGTGGCAGGTGGTCAGAGAAACAGAGGACAAGGACGAGGGCACACAAACGACACCAACAATGACAGATCAGGGAGATTGAACACATTTGACCGTTCCCGACAGAACCAGTATCAAGTATCTAACGGTGAGAATACCCCTGATTTTGCATAGGACTGCCAGGGGCAAGGGAGGGATCCAGTCGAGCTCTGCGTTGACCAGCAAGGTCCTTATGTCACCGCTAAGGTCTTCGGTACAGAGTCTCCATTTTTGGTAGACACTGGGGCGACACGTAGCGTGTTATCGAGACGACTGATTCCAAGGGCACCCTTGTCTGGCTCACACATTACGTCGATAGGTTTCGATGGAACGCCCTCCACTAATCCCCTGTCCGTACCTATCACTTTTGACCTAGAAAGCAACATCACTGACACAACATTTCTGCTCTCCTCCAACTCCCCTGACGCCATCATGGGCATCGACTTACTGAAACATTTTCGAGCGACCATTAGGTGTTCCCCAGATGGAATTCGAGTCATCCTGTACGACAACCCAGATATACCCAAATCTTGCCCGACACGACAAATGTGCTCCATAACTGATGCTGACGTGTCCTTGCTTGACACACTGCCTCCGTACCTATGGGCCAAAATGACTCTGATGTGGGACGAATGATGATTGACCCTATTCATATAACTGTAAGACAGGACGCTATGCTCCCGAAACTCCCACAATATCGGATATCCCCAGAGGGCGAGAAGGCACTGGTAGCGATCATTCAGTCTCTGGTAAACGCAGGAGTGGTTGAAGAGGTGGTCAGCAACGTCTGCAACAGCCCAATCCTACCTATTGTTAAGAAGCAAGGTGAAGGAGATGAGAAAGCGTACTGCTTCATCATCGACTTGCGAGAGATTAACAAAGTGGTTGTACCCCAGTATCCTGTAGTCTCAGACATCACCACCATTCTGACCCTCGTCCCGTCCACTGCCACCACCTTCACTGTTATTGACCTTAAGAACGGGTTTTTCTCTATCCCCATCCATCCAGACAGCCGTTACCTCTTCGGCTTCACCCTAAAATCCCGCTCGTACCGATTTTGTAGAGCTCCCCAGGGGTACACTGAAAGCCCGAGCATTTACAGCCAGGCCCTCAAAAGACAGCTGGATGCCTTCCAGCTACCAGATGGAGTGGTGTTGATCCAATATGTCGATGATATCCTTTTGGCGGCCGACACCACCCCACTTGCAACGACAGCCACTGTCCAACTCCTACACTTTCTTGCAGACAATGGCCACAAAGTTTCCAAAAAGAAATTACAGTTCTGCCAGCCACAAGTGACATACCTAGGCCATCTCCTGTCCAAAGAAGGGAGGAAACTCACACCCGACCGAATCCAAACCATTCTAGACACCCCTGTCCCAAAAACACAAAAGCAAGTCCGCTCTTTGGTTGGCCTAACTTCTTTCTGCAGACAGTGGTTGCCTAATTACAGCCTCATTGTGAAACCATTACTTGCCCTGTTGACCAAAGATGTCCCCTCCCCGCTTCCTTGGACCACTGAGTGCCAAACATCCTTTAAGGAATTACGAGATGCACTCTGTTCAGCACCCGTCCTAGGAACACCGGATTACTCCAAACCCTTCTCCCTCTTCACCCACGAAAGGGAGGGATGTGCATTGTCTGTCCTAACACAATCAATTGGTCCTAAGCAGCGCCCTTGTGCCTACTTCTCCGCCACTCTTGATCCTGTAGCCAGAGCTTTGCCTGCCTGCCTTCGAGCAGTAGCTGCCGCTGCTGTCTCTATCCGTCAGAGCGAAGGAATCGTACTTTCCAATTCCCTCACTGTGCTAGTACCCCATGCAGTCGACACCCTTCTGAACCAAACCAAGACTCAACACCTGACTAGCGCACGACTGACAGGGTGCGAACTGACGTTACTTGCACCCCACATCACACTAAAGAGATGCACGACTTTGAATCCTGCCACATTGTTGCCCCTGCCTGAAAATGACCCCGACGTTACTCCCATACACGACTGTGTGACCCTCACGGACGAACAAACCAGGAGTAGGGTTGACCTCCGAGACACTGCTTTCACTGACCCCGATGGAGAGCTATGGGTAGACGGCTCATGCATCAAACTCCCAGATGGCACCACTTCAGCTGCCTATGCAGTAACGACAGCCCGAACAGTAGTTTGAAACAGCCTGCATCACACAACGATCTGCCCAGGCAGCAGAACTGATAGCCCTCACCCGAGCATGCATCATAGCCGCAGGGACCACCGCGAACGTATATACGGACAGCCAGTATGCCTTCGGAGTGGTCCACCATTTTGGGCTCCTGTGGAGGGAGAGGGGATTCCTGACGTCCCACGGCACCCCTATCCTCCACGAAGATCTAGTCTCCGCCCTGATTGAAGCAGTTCTCCTCCCCAAACGATTAGCGGTGATCAAATGTCAGGCACACAAAAGGGTGACAGACTTAGTTGGGCAAGGGAATGCACTGGCCGACATCACTGCGCGAACCACAGATGAGAATAGGACGATAACACGCATATATATGACCAGGTCACAAGCAGAGAGATGGACTGACGCAAGGGAAATGATCAGAGACATCCAGTCGGCCAGCACCCCTCACGAACTGACTGAATGGGCAAGGGTGGGTCTGAAGGATGATGAGGGCTGCTGGCGAACAAAATATGCAAACAGATGGTTGCTACCCGACTCATACCTGATCCCCATACTGACAATGGCTCATTCCCCCGCACACATAGGATCCGCACCCATGATCGAACTCATTTCCAAAGTCTGGCACAACGACAAAATCCCCGACTCAGCCAGACGTCTAGTCCAACAGTGCCTTATCTGTTTGCAACACAACCCCGGGAAAGGAACTGTGGTACCCCGGGGAGGGTTTGGGACCCCCAATAACCCCTTTGAGGTCCTTCAGATGGACTACATCCAACTAGAGAGATGCCAGGGCTTGAAGTATGTACTAGTCATTGTATGTGCCTTCAGCAAATGGGTAGAAGCTTATCCAACCCGTGACAACACTGCCATGACTACTGCCAAAGTACTACTGAAAGAATTTTTCCCTCGCTATGGCCTTTGTCGAATTTTATGGAGCGACAATGGCCCCCACTTCATAGCTGAGGTTATCCAATTAATCCTAAAGGGATTGGGGGTGAAGCAAAGGTTTCATGCGGTCTTCCACCCCCAATCCGCCGGTCTGGTGGAGCGCCATAATGCCACATTGAAGTTGAAATTGTCAAAAATAGTGGCAACCACCGGACTTAAATGGCCAGACGCTCTCCCTTTGGCCTTGCTATCAATGCGCTCCACTCCCACTAAACACCATTTGACCCCCTATGAGGTCGTATTCGGGCGACCGATGAACCTCTGGACCGCTCCCAAGCCGACCTCCATTCATGACGTCCCGGACGTCCTACTGTCTGATTATTTGTGCAAATTAACTAAGACGTTGTCTGTCATTCATCAACAGGTGCAGCAGGCCATCCCCGATGCTTCCAGGGGCACCGGCCATGACATCCAACCGGGAGATTTCGTGTTGATACGAAATTTCCAGTGGACCAAGAGTCTGGAACCTCGGTGGACGGGCCCCTGGCAAGTGCTGATTACCACACGGACGGCGCTTCGAGTGGAGGGGAAGAGGCCCTGGCTGCACGCACATCACTGCCGAAAGGTCTCTGCGAACCTGGCCACGACTGAAAACGTCAACACCCAAGAAGAGCTCCTGAACAAAGACCGACCAACATTGAACTGTTATCCCGATACTGAGGCACTTGAACTTGCAAAATTCTCTGATCCCACTGTGCCCTCCAGAGAAGGGTATTTCCTGCGTCGAAAGGAGGGAGCTTCGGCTAAGTAGGCCACGGACTAAGTTGAATCTCAGAACGGTGACCCAAGCACAACCAAGGGTTGCCGAGAGAGAAGCTAAACAAAGTCTGTGGTTCTGCCCGCTACCGAGCCCCCTTGAAGGTGATGGAAGCGCCAGATAAGAAGATGATGGAAGCGCCAGGTGAGAAGATGATGGAAGAAACAGGAAATACCCACTATAGAAACCCAAAGACTGACAATTTGCACAAATCAAAGACAATCGCCCTCTTTATTGTCTTCCTCTTCTGCCTCCTCCTCATGACCTCCTTCTGGATTCTGGAGGAAAGCACGCCGGCTCATGAGGCATTGCTACCTACTGCACAGCCAACACCCCTGAAAGAGCATCACCTAATCTCTCTGTCACCTCAGCTCCGAGAGAGGCGCAGGGAATTCTGAAACAATTCCTTCGTGCAACTATTGCACCAACACAACCTTGCTGCAAATGCTACGAACTGCTGGATCTGCGGGTTGCTCCCGCATGCCACTGGACACTCCATCCCCTTTATCCCTTCTCCTTTCTCAATTCACGGCTCCTGCCTCGCCTGGTTGATCCTCATGCAAGAGAGCCACAAGGATAATGCCACCTCCAGCCAGACAGTGTCGCACTTCTACTCTGGGTTCTGGCTGAACAAAACCGGAAAGACCTCTGCTGCCCTGTGTCCTGCGCTCACAGGCGCCACCTTCCTTAAAGACATTCCAGCCAAAGAACGAGTCGAAGTACAGGTGCTCCACAATCCAGCCAGAACCACCTTCTCTCATCTGCAAAAACAAACTACCGCCACTCTGACTGTGGCTCTGTCTGTTATCAATGTCACAGGTCTTGTGTGTCTCGAAGGCCACGGAACACAGCTGGTGGGTCACAGTGCCTGCCGAATCACCAGAACATTGGATTCAGTTGACCCCCCTTCCTTTGTTGCTTCTCCAAATATGTACTTTGTGTGTGGCACCAAAGCTTACACCTGGCTCCCGAAAGGATGGAAGGGTATCTGTTACATTGCCTTCGTTCTTCCCCCCACGTATGTAGCCCCTGCCAATCATCACCGGCAGAGGCGTGCAGATGACATTGGACAAGCCGACTCCACTGGAGCACAGTTCCTAGACGCAGCAAAGGGACTTGTTCCTCTGTGGGGCCCAATGGCAAACAGCCGCGCCATCCGACACCTGACCCAGGCAGTAGAAACAACGATCAACATCACGGCTGGCATCCTCGCCAACAACTCGGCGGAGCTTCAGGCGGTCCGTCTTGTGACCCTTCAAAACCGTCTTGTCCTAGATGTGGTCCTAGCCGACCGAGGAGGAGCATGCCGCATCATCGGATCCAGCTGCTGCACCTACGTGCCAGACAACTCGCCTTCAGTCTACAAAGCCATTGAGCACCTCCACAGACTTTCCTCGGAGGTTCACCAAGAACAAGAAGGATGGTCGCTCGGGAGCTGGTTTTGGGACACTTTGAAGAACTGGGGTTGGAGGTTGTTTTCCATCGTGCTGATACCTGTTGTGATATTATGTGGGTGTTGCTTAGGTATCCAATGTCTGCCATCTTTGTGCGGCCTTGCTTCTAACTGTATGTGCCCAAAGACTTTGGACTTCCGAAATGAGCACATGAGTCCCCTCTATGAAGTAGAGATACGTGGCCTTATGGGGATAAACCCAAACTGACAAGTTGGCGAGACATGTTAAAAGGGAGGACTGTGGAATTTTAGTTTGCGATCTAAACATCATCTGCGCCAGCTTGTCACCTACGTACTACGTACACGGCAGCCATTTTAGGTATCATGGTCTCCCTGTCCACGATCGATCGCCAGCGCGCCCCTCTGACCCAGCAAGCATCCTCCCCGCACCCTGGCTCCCCCTCCCTCCCCCTCATGAGCATGACCCTTCTGCATGACCCTGTCCTTGGGAGTCACGCCAGCGCCTGACCAGCACCTCCTCTCCTCCCATGAATGCCCCTCTGTTGATAAACCTTCCCTCCGCACTGGATTGTCCACGCGGCATGAATACCACTCCTTTGATGACCCCTCACCCCGTGTCCGACTGTCCACACAGGTCCGAGGTCATTGCCTAAGCCGGGAGATACCATTTACTGCCCCTCATTGTATGGAATCGCCCCTCTTCAAAGGACACACTGTTGATCAGGGCCTCCCCACCCCCTGGGATATGATCAGGCGCACACATCCTAAGACTTGGCGAAACACTCAGCTGCGTGATGACCCCCTCCTCTTATCAGCAGGTCGAGGACCTCTATTGTGAAGGTATATGGGGGTGGGATTGACACGAGGATTACGGGGATGTCTTTTCCTTACTTTACAAAGTACTGATTGTAATAAAGAAAGGTCACATGCCATAAACCAGTGTATAAAAGGCCAGGCCTCCGAGAGGCTGTTAGAGCACCTCGAGACGATACCTTGTTGTCTGATCTGATGTGTTCTGCTCCGTCGGAATAAAACTTCTGTTTCCTGCCTTCTGGTCTCCGGCGCCTGCCTCATTGCTTGGTAATTTGAATGGTACAAGGGCGGTTAGCGCCGGGCAAATCTTGAATAAGGTCATAGCCTTACCCTTTTTCTACAGGGCAGCATGAATAAACTACGTCTCCCATAATGCTCCACAGTGCCATATGACCTCCGATCCAGGGGGCTGTGGAAATATGCATTTAACAGGGAGTGGGAGACGTGTATGTACTTGTTCCATTCAGCCTCTGAGGAAGAAGGAAACCCCTTCGAAACGCGTCAGGCGATGAAGAATGGAGTAAATGAAACCTACATCGTGTGGCAGTGGGTGTTTGTACCTGATTAAAGCCTTACAAAGGAACACTGGTTTTGGGTGCTGCTTTTTGCGAAGGCAAGTCTTGGAGCATTGATATTAGGCGGCGGTCCCGCCGCCAAAGCTTGCACCACCCCATAACGGGGGCCGTGAGTTCTGAATCTAAAGGAACTACATTGCGGAAATCAGTGAAGGATTTAAAACGGACACTACCAGACAAGGCCCATCTGTGGGCTTGTGAACTTTTACAGGACAGCATGAATAAACTACGTCTCCCATAATGCTCCACAGTGCCATATGACCTCCGATCAAGGGGGGTGTGGAAATAAGCATTTTACAGGAAGTGGGAGGCGTGTACGTACTTGTTCCATTCAGCCTCTGAGGAAGAAGGAAACCCCTTCGAAACGCGTCAGGCGATGAAGAATGGAGTACCTGAAACCTACATCGTGTGGCAGTGGATGTTTGTACCTGATTAAAGCCTTACAAAGGAACACTGGTTTTGGGTGCTGCTTTTTGCGAGGGCGTCTTGGAGCGTTGATATTAGGCGGCGGTCCCGCTGCCAAAGCTTGCACCACCCCATAACAGGGGCCGTGAGTTCTGAATCTAAAGGAACTACATCGCGGAAACCAGCGAAGGATTTAAAACGGACACTACCAGACGAGGCCCATCTGTGGGCTTGTGAACTTTTACAGGACAGCAGAATAAACTACGTCTCCCATAATGCTCCACAGTGCCATATGACCTCCGATCCAGGGGGGTGTGGAAATATGCATTTAACAGGAAGTGGGAGGCGTGTACATACTTGTTCCATTCAGCCTCTGAGGTAGAAGGAAACCCCTTCGAAACACGTCAGGCGATGAAGAATGGAGTAACTGAAACCTACATTGTGTGGCAGTGGATGTTTGTACCTGATTAAAGCCTTACAAAGGAACACTGGTTTTGGGTGCTGCTTTTTGCGAGGGCAAGTCTTGGAGCGTTGAAATTAGGCGGCGGTCCCGCCGCCAAAGCTTGCACCACCCCATAACGGGGGCCGTGAGTTCTGAATCTAAAGGAACTACATCCCGGAAACCAGCGAAGGATTTAAAACAGACACTACCAGACGAGGCCCATCTGTGGGCTTGTGAACTTTTACAGGACAGCATGAATAAACTAAGTCTCCCATAATGCTCAACAGTGCCATATGACCTCCGATCCAGGGGGTTGTGGAAATATGCATTTAACAGGAAGTGGGAGGCGTGTACATACTTGTTCCATTCAGCCTCTGAGGAAGAAGGAAACCCCTTCGAAACGCGTCAGGCGATGAAGAATGGAGTAACTGAAACCTACATCGTGTGGCAGTGGATGTTTGTACCTGATTAAAGCCTTACAAAGGAACACTAGTTTTGGGTGCTGCTTTTTGCGAGGGCAAGTCTTGGAGCGTTGATATTAGGCGGCGGTCCCGCCGCCAAAGCTTGCACCACCCCATAACGGGGGCCGTGAGTTCTGAAACTAAAGGAACTACATCGCGGAAACCAGCGAAGGATTTAAAACGGACACTACCAGATGAGGCCCATCTGTGGGCTTGTGAACTTTTACAGGACAGCATGAATAAACTACGTCCCCCATAATGCTCCACGGTGCCATATGACCTCCGATCCAGGGGGGTGTGGAAATATGCATTTAACAGGAAGTGGGAGGCGTGTACGTACTTGTTCCATTCAGCCTCTGAGGAAGAAGGAAACCCCTTCGAAACGCGTCAGGCGATGACGAATGGAGTAACTGAAACCTACATCGTGTGGCAGTGGATGTTTGTACCTGATTAAAGCCTTACAAAGGAACACTGGTTTTGGGTGCTGCTGTTTGTGAGGGCAAGTCTTGGAGCATTGTGTGTGTAGTTTTAATTTGTAATATGTTTCCCACATTTCATATTTATTTAAATAATAATTTATTAATATTATTAAATATCAGTGAGCAAGGGTGCGGACGTGCCCGAAACGCGTCTGATGACAGCTTTTATCCACATGTTGTGAAAATAAATTCAGCAACTTTAAGAACAACTTGCCTCGGAATGCTAATTTCGTCGTCTGCGTGCCTTTCTGTGCGGCAAGCACATTGGAGACCGGCTGGATTTATATATCTATATATATGTATATATATATATATATATATATATATATATATATGATCAACAACATGCTAATTACTATGCCCTTATGAAGAAGCTAACTACTAACCCTAACATTGTTATCAAGACTGCAGATAAGGGTGGGAACTTCGTTCTATGGCCCAAAACAGAATATATCACAGAAGCCCATAGACAATTACATTACATTAATTGCTATGTTAAAACTAGCAATAAGGATTATGGTAAAGCTTGTGAGAGTCTGTATAAGTTGTTATCACAATGGCGCAGGGAAGGACTCATCTCAGGGGATGAGTTCAAGTTCCTGCATAATGAGTTCCCTACCCTCCCTGCATTTTACTTGATACCAACATTGCATAAAGACATTAGACCTATGCCTGGTAGACCCATTATATCTGCATTGAATAGTGTGGGTGAAAGGGTGGGCCAATACATAGATTTCTTCCTCCAGGACTTTGTTAAAAAGCTACCCAGCTATGTCCGTGATGCCACAGACTTCCTGAAGAAAATAGAGTCAATTGAATGGCAGGAAGACATGTTGCTGATAACACTCAATGTGGAATCTTTATATACAAGTATAGCACATGAAGATGGCCTTAATGCAGTAAAATATTTCTTGAGCCAGAGACCCGCACATTATTACCAACATAATAAGGCAATTTTGAGTCTCATAGAGTGGTGTCTTAGAAATAATTACTTTTCTTTTGGGAAGGAGATTTGGTGACAGGTGAGAGGCGTGGCAATGGGGGCCTGCTTCTCCCCCAGCTATGCGTGTCTGCACGCTGGCTGGTGGGAGGAGTGGGTCCTCAATGTGACACACAAAGTGTGGGTCAATGAAAAAGTAATTAAGTACCTGCGGTACATCGATGATGTTTTTATTGTGTGGCAAGGTACAAAGGAGGAAGCGGTCTCCTTCATTGAGGAAATTAACAACAACTCCCTGAACTTAAAGTTTACATCGCACATTAGTGCAAGCCAGGTGGAGTTTTTAGACGTTAAAGTCTACATTGATGACTCAATGAAACTACAAACCACATTATTCAGAAAGCCTACCGCAGGTAATACTACCCTGCATGCCTCTAGTCTACACCCACAACACACTATTGAGAGCATTCCTTACGGAGAAATTCTCCGACTAAAAAGGATTTGCAGCTCTGAGAGGGATTTTAGACAATGTGTAGTGGAACTAGAAGTACGACTGAGGGAATGGGGATTTTCTAAGAAAACTTTTGATCGAGCTTTGGCTAAAGCCGACCTAAAGACCTGTGAAAGACTGTTACCTGTCACTGGTGAAGAGGTAGTTCTGACTACTTCATCAGAGGAAAAATTCGAACCTTGCCCTAGATTCATTACCTCTTCTAGTGACCAGGAGCGCAAGATCAGAAAGATCATTAATAGGAACTGGCCCATTGTTTTATCTGATAACATCCTGGGGGCCTTTTTACCACAGAAACCAACTGTAACTTTTCGTAGAGCGCGCAATATGGGCGCGGTTCTGGATCAACCATGTCCAGAATTAAAAGAAAAAACGAATTGGTTACAATCTGCATGTTGTTTCTGAAAATGCTCCAGTTGCCGCGCCTGTAAATTTGGGGTAAATAAAACTCACTACACTACCCCTTTTAGTGACAAGGCGATTGGAATTGTGGGCCAATACACCTGCAAGACGGAATTTGCAGTATATGTCCTAACGTGCACCTGTGGCTTTAATTATATTGGTAGTACCAAGCAGCAGGTGCACGTTAGGATTCTGCAACATCTACGTGCAATTTTGCACAGTGACCCCAGTTACCCAGTGGCACGCCACTTTGAAATCAAACACAATAAAGATACAAACTTTCTTGTAGGGGCAGTGCCTAAACTGAGAAGAGGCGGCAACAGAGAGTTGAGGCTCAGACAACTTGAATCGAATATGATCTTGGAATTCGATAGCAAGTGGCCAAACGGCCTCAACAACACCGAAGATTTACATACTTTTCTGTAGGCTGGTCCTTGATTGATACTGTCTGATATTTCTTGTTTCTTGTTTTTTGATCTCCTGTGAATCAATATGGTTTATGTCAACCTTGGTAGTCAAGTTCCCTGTTACCAAGGGATATGCAGAACCAGTTGTTAAGGTTAATTATTTGGATATATATTCGCTCTGTTTGCCCTGGCCAGTCAGGATCCCTGTCAGCCAGGAATCGCAATCTACATAAGTATCAACCCCTTTGTATAAATATATTTAACCTAAATAAATTTTGATATTTCTAATTTTTAACACTATTTTATACACAGGGTGTTGGTAGTATCACCTTTTATCACTTTTTATGATGAACCCTGTTAATAATTTGAAATGTTTTTTATCAAGCGTTTATCATACAGAATGAGACTTTTGTCCGTCTGTGTAGCTAGCATGGAATAACCATTTCTAAAAGCAGGTACTTTTATCAGGTATTATGCACTTTTTCTCTTCTCTTGTATATAGATTGTAATATTAATGTGATTTTTTGCACTTTAGGACATGCACTGTTTACACTTTTTTTGCACTTTACACTTTATTCACTGGACTATGCCCACCCCTAAATTAGTTATTGACATACAATGAATAAGGGTCCGCACCACCCATGAATTCAGGGGTGTTTGTTTGTGACAAAATGGAAAATAACTTGAGCAACTAACGGATTTATCCGGTAATAGTTTTTATTGCTTTCAAACAAACAATGATTACATGTTTAATACAAGTATTTATATTATTTTTTTTGCTTGTTTGCACATGTCGCGGCAAGAAGTATGTCTACCTTGTCTATGATCACATGATGTGTGGGAGGGGTTTGCACCAGTGATCACTTGGCATTATAAAAAGTAAAGATGTAACAGACAGTTTTATGCATGTAAACAAGGGCTTGCAGCCCAAAACGCGTTATGCATTTCCTGCAAAATAACATCTAACCTGGATTAAAGAACTGTTATCCAATCTGGTGGTCTGTCTCCTGCTTAGCGCTTCGCCGATCTGTGTGTTTGGAAGTGGCGTTTTTGGAGTTCTTCGTGAATATGATAATATATATATGATACTAGCTGCACCCTGCCTCGCATTGCTGTGGCTCAGTCTGGTTAAATGGAAGAGAAAGACAAGAGTAAGCGTACGTTTCTAATATGTTTGATTTCATAATGCTTGTGGGTATACAATATGTTTTTGTCCATCCTAATATATGTAGACTATTGTCTATATGTGTCCCTTGTATTTGTTGCGCAGCAACCCAATCGATAGGATCTGTTCGGGTTGCAAAGTGAACCAACTCCTCCCCCCTCCCTCCACCCACTTCCCCGTCTGCCATCCTGACACCAACTGTCCATCCTAATATATGTAGACTATTGTCTATATGCGTCCCTTGTATTTGTTGCGGAGCAACCAAATCGATAGGGTCTGTTTGGCCTTTCCAATAAACACACACGCGTTTCGGACACACGCGTATTCGAATCCAACGTTGTGTATATATAAACACGCGCTAATGTTGCGAAGTGAACCAACTCCTCCCCCCTCCCTCCACCCACTTCCCGGTCTGCCATCCTGACACCAACTGTCCATCCTAATATATGTAGACTATTGTCTCTATGCGTTCTTTCTTAATGTTGCCAAGTGAACCAACTCCTACCCCCTCCCTCCACCCACTTCCCGGTCTGATGCGCTAATGTTGCAAAGTGAACCAACTCCTCCCCCCTCCCTCCACCCTCTTCCCTGTCTGCCATCCTGACACCAACTGTCCATCCTAATATATGTAGACTATTGTCTATATGCGTCCCTTGTATTTGTTGCGCAGCAACCAAATCGATAGGGTCTGTTTGGCCTTTCCATTAAACACACATGCGTTTCGGACACACGCGTATTCAAATCCAACGTTGTGTATATATAAACACGCGCTAATGTTGCGAAGTGAACCAACTCCTCCCCCCTCCCTCCACCCACTTCCCGGTCTACCATCCTGGCACCAACTGTCCATCCTAGTATATGTAGACTATTGTCTCTATGCGTTCTTTCTTAATGTTGCCAAGTGAACCAACTCCTCTTCCCTCACTCCACCCACTTCCCGGTCTGACGAGCTAATGTTGCAAAGTGAACCAACTTCTCCCCCCTCCCTCCACCCACTTCCCGGTCTGCCATCCTGACACCAACTGTCCATCCTAATCTATTTAAACTATTGTCTCTATGCGCCCTTTCTTAATGTTGCCAAGTGAATCAACCCCGTTCCCCTCCCTCCACCCACTTCCCGGTCTGCAATCCAGACACCAACTGTCCATCCTAATATATGAAGACTATTGTCTATATGCGTCCTTTCTTAATGTTGCCAAGTGAACCAACTCCTACCCCCTCCCTCCACCCACTTCCCGGTCTGACACGCTAATGTTGCAAAGTGAACCAACTTCTCCCCCCTCCCTCCACCCACTTCCCTGTCTGCCATCCTGACACCAACTGTCCATCCTAATATATGTAGACTATTGTCTCTATGCGTTCTTTCTTAATGTTGCCAAGTGAACCAACTCCTACCCCCTCCCTCCACCCACTTCCCGGTCTGATGCGCTAATGTTGCAAAGTGAACCAACTCCTCCCCCCTCCCTCCACCCTCTTCCCTGTCTGCCATCCTGACACCAACTGTCCATCCTAATATATGTAGACTATTGTCTCTATGCATCCTTTCTTAATGTTACCAAGGGTACCAACTCCTCCCCCCTCCCTCCACCCACTTCCCGGTCTGCCATCCTGACACCAACTGTCCATCCTAATATATGTAGACTATTGTCTATATGCGTCCCTTGTATTTGTTGCGCAGCAACCAAATCGATAGGGTCTGTTTGGCCTTTCGATTAAAAACACGCACGTCTTGGACACGCGTGTATTCGAATCCAATGTTGTATATATATAAACACGCGCTAATGTTGCGAAGTGAATCAACTCCTCCCCCCTCCCTCCACCCACTTCCCGGTCTGCCATCCTGACACCAACTGTCCATCCTAATCTATTTAGACTATTGTCTCTATCCATCCTTTCTTAATGTGGCAAAGTGAACCAACTCCTCCCCCCTCGCTCCACCCACTTCGCGGTCTGCCATCCTGACACCAACTGTCCATCCTAATATATGTAGACTATTGTCTATAGGCGTCCCTTGTATTTGTTGCACAGCAACCAAATTGATAGGGTCTGTTCTGGTTGCAAAGTTAACCAACTCCTCTCCACTCCCTCCACCCACCCACTTCCTGGTCTGCCATCCTGACACCAACTGTCCATCCTAATATATGTAATCTATTGTCTATATGCTTCCCTTGTATTTTTTGCGCAGTAACCAAATTGATAGGTTCTGTTCGTCCTTTTGATTAAAAACACACGCGTATTGGACACGCACGTATTTGAATCCAACGTTGTTTATTTATAAACACGCGCTTATTCAAATTCAATGTTGTGTAAAAATTTCAAATCAATTGGTGAAAAACTTTCGTAGATTTAAGATTTTTATCAAACACACATTGACATTTTTATGTGTCTGAGCTTTCGAATAATATCACGCGTGTATTTGAAACACGCGCATTTGAATACAACGCTGTGTATATAAAAACACTCGCGTATTCGAATGCAATGTTGTGTCAAAATTTCAAAGCAATTGGTGAAGAACTTTCGGAGATTTGAGATTTTGAACAAACGACAGTTACATTTCTATTTATATAGATGTTATGTATATGTATATTTAATTTTTTACATTATACATATTACTTAAATTTTAAACTTGTTTTATTATTTCTAACTATTTTTTGGAATTTAATGTCTTATTTAATTTATTTTACATTATTTTTTTAACATTTTGAAGACATATATTTTTTACAACAATATTTTTGGAAAACATATTTTAACAACAATATTTTTTTGTTGTTGCTATTTTTGTACTTACCATTATGTAGATAGGAGGTCGATATTTTTGACAACAATATTTTTGTCACAATCTTTCTGTAGGTCGAAATTTCCGTTGCCGAGATTCTGTCAGTGATCCATCTACAAGGTATGGCGCATTCCTGTTCTTCTCCCTTATGCTGGTGCACAAACAGCAGCTGTGCACCAGCACAGACACCCTTCCATCATTTTGCAAGGGGGCCTGGAGAGAGGCCGGCCCAGCACTTGCAACGCAGTGGCGGTGAGGAGCATAGGAGGAGGGTGACATCAGGGGGCCACATGGTTCAGGTCCAGTGGACATTGGGGCCAGGGTGTTGAGAGCACTGCCTGGTGGTCTCCGGGACTGGTAATGATGCCTACGAAGCACGCAACCACCCGCCAGCTGCATCTTTGGAAACAGCGCTTGGTCGGGTTTTGGCCTACGGCTGAGGCCCTTGACGAGAGGTACAGGCGTTACACCACAAACTGACGGTATGCCCAAGGGGTCTGCAATCAACAGAGGACCCACTGTCTGAGCGATTTGGACAGCCCGACACTTGAAGGTCGAGCAGTGAAAACACCATGGTGAATACAAATCGCAGAGGAGGTCACACCATCTCTGATATGTTCATCAAAGGCACCCCTAAAGGTGAGAAGAGTCCGATGCCAGCCGCGTCGGCTACGGAGACCCCGGGGCAGGAAGATAAAGAAGCCCCCATCACAAAGCCTTTCTGGAGTCCTTATTCAACTCCCGGAGGAATGACTTCCAGACCCTCAAACAAGACATGGCAGGGGAGCATCGGGAGTTGCGTTGTGACGTGAACGGGCTCGGGGAACGAGTGGCAGCAATGGAGGACACAGACCAATCTAGGAGTGAGGAAGTGGAAATCCTACAACAAGGCATGCCCTCCAAATCGGAGGGGGATAATGTAACCGGCTACCTGCAGAAGCTGTTCCGAGAGATCCTGGGGGAACCCGATGAATTTGATGTACGCATTGATAGGGCACATGGAGTGGGCCTGGCGCGCCGGGCACCTGCCCCCCCACCTGAAATATTGGCCTTCCTGCCCGACTTCCCATTGAAAGAACGTATTCTGAAAGAGTCCCGCCAGAAACAACCCCTCAAGTTCCAAGGCCACTCAGTAGCGTTGTATCAAGACCTTTCAGCAATCACCCTATAAAAAAGGAAGAACTTTAGAGCTGCTATGACCTTTCTACGGGACAATGGGATCCATTACTCCTGGGGGCACCCCTTTAGACTTATCTTTAAATGGAAGGGGACGCTGCACCAGCTTTGATCCATATGGGAGATGTGTGCTTTGCTGAACATCGACAACGAGGAGGTTTCACAAACCGATGGGCCGTCAACGCTGCTAACGCAGACAAAATCCATCCATCCATCCATTCATAGTGGAGAAAAGTGGCTCACTGGTTAGAGGAGGGAGACCTGGAAGCAGAGGTCAGCCCGGGACCAGGGTTCAATTCCCAGTTCGGCGGGGTCTTGAGTCCTAAAATGTCTATGGACTCGACAATTCTTGCTCCGGTGCCTACTCGATTCACGGGTTCACACTCTGCGACTCTGGGCAATAGCTTGCCTAATCTCCACAACGGCCCCTCGCGGCGGGATGCCTGGCTTTCCTCTTGCGGATACCCTGCCGGGGTTATCTCACAGGGGAATACCAGGACGGGTTCCCTAAGCAAGCGCTTAGAAACCGCTCAGTGATTTGCGCTATATAAATTCCTGTACATTTACATTGACATTTACATCCAGTACTCCCAGCAGAGGTGGCAGCGCGTGGGACGGCAACGCTCGCCCAGAAACAACCTTAAACCAGACCCCATGACGTGGCGCAGGAGCAAGCGGCGGCTGTGCTGGAGGTGTCCAAGGACACGAAAATTGAGACCAGATGCAGCGATTACTGGGCGGGGGGCCAATGGGGTCGCCGCTGCCACACACTCCGTTTCTTCCTATTACTATAGACCTGAACTACGTGTGACTAGCCTGAGACTATGGTTTGCAATTTGGAACTTCAAGTTGGGGTGGGGAAAGGGAGGGGGAGGGGGAGGGGAGTGACTGGAGTTGGAGGGCGGAGCCTTGACACGTGTGACATGCAGCTTAATGCACAAGATTTCTTGGTTGGGGTGGGAGTTGGGGGGGTCCGTGGGGGGGTGGTGCGGGAGGAGAGAGTTGGGGAGGGGGCGCTCCAGGGGGGGAGTTCTGACAGTTCTTTTGAAGGAGTTTTGTTTGCAGGGTGGGCACCCCTCTGTCCTTCCCTTTATTTTGGGTTTTCTTTCGTCCCTTGTCCCATAGGCTATCCAGAGCCCATGCGTCAACATTGAGAGACGATGACTCATTCCAGACTTAAAATCCTCACCCTTTGTGTGCGAGGGCTCAATAACCCCATTAAAAGACATCTGCCTCCTACAAGAGACTTGTGTACTGCCTAAAGACCAACATCGACTTAAATCCCGTGCCTCCCCACGCAACTTTTCTCATCCTCCGCCACCAAAGAGGCAGGGGTAGCAATATTAGTGTCCAGATCATTCCCGGGCAAGGTGCTTCAGTGGGAGGCAGAGAAAAAGAGGCAATTGCTAGTATACCGCTTCCTGATAGCAGGCCAGACACTAGTGATAGGCTCTTTATATGCACCCATGATCTATGACAGAATTTCGATAGACAGAATTTCTTTAAACAATCCTTTGAAATCCGGTTCCAAGGATAGTAACTCCCATCTTTTGTTGATAATGTTTTTAATTTTGTGTGATTGGTTAGTGTATTTTGTTACAAATACCATCCTGTCCTGTTGTTTTCTTGGTCGCGGTTGTAATAATGTCATTCTGTCCATTGTGGAAACTCACGGATCGGAATAGTGCCCTCAATTACACGAGCTTCCATCCCAGGAGCCTGATCAAAAATTTACCACTATCCCAATTTATCCGCATCAAGCGAATATGTTCAAACATGCATACATACGAGAATACTCTGCAAAGACAAGTTCGGAAATATGAGGAAAGAGGATATCCAAAAAACATACTACAAGAGCAGATAACAAAAGTATCCATCAACAAACAAAAGATGGGAGTTACTATCCTTGGAACCGGATTTCAAAGGATTGTTTAAAGAATTGCCACTGCATGCGTACACTCGAGGATTGAATTTAAAGGAGAAATTGAAACTTAAACATCAACCAGAGGAAACCTTCACCCACAGAGGAACAATTCGATGTCATAACTGCATCAACTGCAACAATGCAATAATAGGGGACACATGTATTCACCCTACAACAGGCAAACAGATACGTTTGAGACACACAAGTGACTGCAACACGCAAAACGTGGTTTACGGAATCAAGTGTCCATGTGGAAGGATGTATATTGGTAAGACTGAGAGAAAAATAAAGGTGCGAATAACGGAACATAAAAGCCGAATTCGTAACAACACTTTGACTTCGCCATTGGTACAACATTGGATTACAGAGAAACACAGCATATCTCAATTAAGATTTCAAATCTTAGAACAAGTACCATTGAAACAAGGCGTGAACAACCACCAGAAATTATTACAACGCGAACTCTTTTGGATAAGATATCTAAACACCATGATACCAACTGGTCTCAATGACAAGTACGATTTAGCGTGTTTTCTGTAGGTACAATCATTACAGAATAACCAGTAGAGAGACATTTATCATAATACACCAGTGAAGCTCACATACTCACAAAGAACAATAATGTTTTTTGACCAGGGAGATGTAACTGTTTTACGAAACCAATGTGATACCACTGTAGAGAAATTCATAAGTAACCGGATGTGAGGTTTGCATGATGTTCTTATATACTGTATAACCTGATGCATATTGATTCACACACCAAGTCCCATTACAGTTTTTAAATGATAAACCAATTCAACATAATTAATACGTCCCACAAGTGAGAATACACTAGTGATACAAACAGCCCCTTTAGGTCTAATGCATACACATCGTGAGCTAGTTGACAATAGACACAGTATCACTTAAACTAGACATCATATATTCAACCTTGTAAAATATAACTTTCGAGATAGCAGTTCGGTGAAACCTACGGGTTTACTATGGTAGGATCACTACACAACAATGATACTGTCAGAATAATGAGTGTATCTACTAGTCAAACGAATGATATAGGAGTTTATTGCTTTTAATAGTTTCATCTAAATACAGTTATCAGGAACGCGATCCATTCTACAGACGGACTCGAAAACCCTTTCAAAGATGGCCCCCACAAATATTTACCATCCCAGACACACGGGTGAACAGTCCGTCGTCTATTGTCAACTCCGCGAAACTGACGCGGAGTTAAACGTAGTCAGTAGATAAACAGGAACCGGAGTTTATAGACGTTGATGCAGATTGCGGGAATCGTTCAGAGCAGTAGCTACGTCAAATACAGGTATGACAGGAATATTTACATCAGAACTTAGCAATAGACTTTGGTATAACCAACGAGGGTGTTTATGCTGTCATATTTCGGTTTTTGTAGATCGGGACAACAAAGAACAAAGAACAGGTAAACACGGCAAGCTACCGCGAGCCGGTTTTTCCAGCAATGTTTTTACCGTCACTTGAAACTAAAACATAGACCTCATTCATATATTTCAGAACTCTGAGGCACATTCAAATGAGGTATGTTGAAAACGAATCACGCAGTAAGATGGTCTAATTATACACATATAAATATTAAAGACCTTGTTGCCCATTATTTTTTTCAGACACTTGAGATATCGTCTTTAAAGGTATGTAGGACAACCTAAGGCAAGTTGACAGTTCTTACACAAGTGTATATGGATTCATCATATAGTGGCGTGTACTTATGTTTTAAACACAGATATAAGGGCCATACTGAGGGACAGGACTAAGGTCAAACATCACCACAAGGACCAGGTACGCACACATCACGGTTATATATTCACAGAACCCCCCGCCACAAATTGATACTTACACCATGTTTTTTCAATTTCCTTTCATAGATACTGCCCCTGATGAAGGCACACACGAGTGCCGAAATGCATTGGGCTCATTCGAAAAATGTTGATTAAATGTATTATATTACATGTGCCAAGTGTATACTGATGAACATGGAATGTATAAGTCCTGTGAATACATGTCAGTAATGAAATAGTATTGTGTATGTAAAAAAATGTTACCACGATTCATATGAAAAATAATACGAGTTAGAGAAAAAATAAATGTGTGGAACATAACACAAGAGTGGTTAAAATATAGTTTGATTTAATAAGATTACATAAAGCGCCAAAGCGCCAAGTGAACAGTTCGCGATTGGGTGGTAACTCAACACCACCATAACGAACTTTCAGAACCAGGACTGACAACCCTTAACAATCGCAGCACCAGTGTAAAAAACAGTAAAACTCAGACAAATTCGGAGTGCTCCTACAACCCTCCCATTTTGACACTACGCGGGCGACACAGTGGGCTGCTCTTAAAGCAGTCGTGCGAGGCAAATTTATATCTATAGCCACAGCTAACAATAAAGAGCGGGCGCAGAAACAGGCCAAAATTGCGCAGCAAGTGGCTGAGCTGGAACAAATGCATAAGCGTACGGGAGCGACACGGGCTTGCTGTCAATTATGCGCAGAGAGGAAAATTCTGGCTGCATTGGACTAGGACAAAGCGGAATATGCAGCCCTCCACCTTCTGCAGGCCTACTATGCTGGGCTAGACAGATGCAGGCGCCTACTGGCAAACAAGCTGCGGGAACAGCGCCAGCGACAAGGGGTACAGGCCTTCCAAACCGCCCAAGGGGACATGGTGTCAGATGAAGCGATGATAGCAAAGACTTTTGGTGCTTTCTATGAGTCCCTCTACGCCAGTGACACCCTCGACCACCACACAGGTCAGAGATATCTGCAGGAGGCATGCTTTCCCTCACTGACCTCAGCACAGGCGGACTTTCTAGACAGACCTATCGGCTTTGAGGAGGTGGTGTCAGCCATCTTGCGTCTAAAATTGGGGCAATCACCCGGCCCAGACGGATATCCAGCAGTGTTTTACAAAACATTCTGCCAGCAGGCAGCCCCCCTGCTACGAGACATTTTTAACTCGTTCACCCAGCCTGGCGCGATCCCTGCAGAATTGCAGCTAATTAATTTGGTCTTTGACGCCACCCAGAAGTATTCCTTGTCTCTGTATACCAAGACAGGTGAATCCGAAGACTTTGGGCATGCCCCTGGGTTTAAAACCCGGTTCTTCATCTGGCGCCCAACGTGGGGCGACTTCAGCGGTACCGGTCCAAGCCCGAAGATTGTGAGGAGCTTCGTGAGGAAATTCTGGAGGAGGGCCCCCACTTCATCGACCCCTGCATGTCGACTGTGGACCGAAGGTCTTTACTGCGAGGCTTCCCCTTTCCGACGGCTACGAAGGACTGCTACCCTGACTGTCACCCTGTCTTGGACCCTTTTGTGATGATTTGTAAGGTGAGACGATAGACGGTCTTATGGTGGCGTGACAGACATTTTGGTTAAGTACAAATGGGTCGCTCCCACAACTTTGTTTGGTTTCTTGGGTTTCTTTGATATGGTTGTTGCAATTACCAAAGCCGAGGGGCTCGTATATTTGCGAGAATAACGTTTTTGATAACCCCTTGAAGTTTGAAGCTAGATTAGCGAGCTATAAGATGCCTGATCTTAGCAAATTTAGGAAATGGTTTTGTTGTAGTTGTAACAGGGATTCCGATTGGAGGACTCGTGTCTGATACCTCCGGTTGGAACTCCAACTTATGAGCTCTATTCAAAGCATGGTATGGGTCCAATTACGTTTAATGAAGTCTGGATCTGTTATACGAAGAAAGATGGTGTCTTACGATGGCCCCAACATGGTAGTTTCGAATCAGAGGTTTTAGATAACCTAGAAGTTGCGCTATTTAAGAAGAAAGCCCGGACGGCGATGTTTGACTCTTTCCGCCTCTGGCGTAAGGAAGCCAAACAGCGAGAAATGAAGCAAGCTAAGAAAGATAGGAAAGAAAAGAATATATCGATAATGCAAGCTGCAAGGCAGTTTAAAGAAGATGAAGAAGATCGTGCGATTGAGGTGTCAGATAGACAACATTGCATGGCCATTTACAAATGTTATCAGGCCTTGCCACCTCTTCTACCGAATGCGACAAATGACACTGAAAAGGATCCTTTGATGTCGCATTTGTTGAGATTACCACCCCCTTATGTGCAGAGTGCTATGGCACCTCCGCGACCCCCAGTTGTTCAACCCCCTGGTGTTGTTCAGCCGCCAGCTGTTCTTCCACAGTTGGTTCTTCCTCCATTGGTGCAGCCTTCTCTAGGGCCGCCAACTTTGCTACCAGTTCTGCCTCAAACTCCTTTGCCTTCCTCTCCTTTGCCTTTGACTTCCTTTGCTACTGACCCTACGTCTTTGTCGCCTCAAAATACTTTGTCTCCTGTCCTTATGTCAACTTCTTCTCCTTCTGCTCGAAAACGGATGACTGAGACTGTTGCTAGTCTTTTGTCTCCACTCTTTGGGTCACTGAGTATGACCCCGGTTTCGGAACGTAAGCAGAGTCGTAGTCAGCTTCCTGGTCCTGAAGAGCGGGCAGTGTTGGATCTCTTGGCTCCTAGATGGATTTTAAATGTTTCTAGGTATGATTTACAAGCGGTTATGGATGTTTTCTTACAGTGGGATCCGCCTAAGCAAAGGTATGTTTTTGATGTAATGTGTACTTTCCTTCGTGAAGAATGGGGAAATAATCAGTTGGGTCTGATTCCGCAGGAAGTGCTTGATGTTCAGTCTGAATTTGCTAAAGGGACGATAGTGGGTCCCGATGTTGAGGAAGCGGTAGAGACGCTTCTTGTGTTTAGGTGTAGACTTCCTTCTCAGTCGTTGTTTGAACCTGATCCTTCTGTTAGGAGGAAAGTGAAGCAGTATCCTATGAAAGAGGTTCCCCCTGTATGGAGAGAGGAAGTTGTTGCTGATCCCGCTAATGGTATTGCAGCTGTACCGGCTCATTTTCAGCGAGTGTGGGTACATGTTCCTTGGAAGAGAGCAGAGGTCCTGGCTCTTAAACAAACTTTGCCTGACCTCCGTAAAAATCCTGCTGGTTACTACAAGGAGTTGTCTCAGACAGTTGATGTGTGTGTTATGAATTTAGCTGACGTGGATATGTTGTTGGGTAATGTAGTCCCTCAACCTTTGTGGGCAAAGATCCGTCACGAGGATCATGTGGTAGAGTTAGGAGATACGTGGGTTAATATTGTTGCTGCAGATGGTCGACAGGTAGGAGGTGCCAAACCTGAGCCTTTAGTTGCAGAATTACCCGGTAGGATTATTAATTTAATGAAAACCTTGATACCTCCCATGCGAGTGAATTGGGACAAGTTGGCAGCATGCAAACAAAGGAAAGACGAGAGTGTGTCTGATTTCTTCACTAGGTTTGAAGAAACATTCATTGATCACAGTGGTCAGGACATGAGTACAGAAGGTGGTCAAAGATTGTTCGTGGACAAGTTTGTTTTTAATTTGCTCCCTGAACTTTGTAATAAGTTGAAGGATTCTGAGAGTTCCTGGGCTGTTTCTTCCTCGTCCCAGATATTGGCTACTGCACAATACTATGAAAATAGAGATAAAGATGAGAAGCAGAAAAGCAGAGAAGCAGAGAAGCAGAGAAGCAGAAAAGAAGACTAAAGAATTCAAGAGGAAGGTTCCTCAATAGCAGGCGTATCCGCTTCGCTCTAATCAGCGTCAGCAGCCTTCCCAGTTTCAGCAGCCCCCACAGTTTCAGAGATTGTTGCAGAAGCCTGAGTCTTTTCCTCCGTGACTTCCGCTAGGCCCTAATCAGTGTGCTTATTGTAGGGAAGAGGGTCATTTCAAGAATAGTTGTCCGGTTTTGCTACAACGTACGAATGGTGTGTCTGGTCAGAGAGGTTGTGGTGGTTTCCAACAAGTGCCTAGGGGTAGAGGACGTGGTACGTTTCCTCAGAATGAACGTTCCTTTCCCCCTCAGAATTCCATTAATTATTTTGATCAACAGAATGTTCCATCTGTTCAGTCTGCTCAGTAATACACGTATGATTATTATGTTGAAAGCGAGAGTGCTGGTTTTAATGATAGCTAGGACAGCCATGGACAAAGAGAGGGAGTAGTGTCAGTTCCAGTAGACCAGAGTGGACCTTATGTTGAAGTAATTACATCAGGTGTGTCAGAACCTTTTCTTTTGGATACTGGTGCGGCTAAGAGTTCTATCATGCACTCTAAACTCCCTGGCGCACCTTTGTCTGGCTTGATGAATGATTCCGTAGGATTTTCTGGCGCCCCAGTTCGTAATCTGGTTTCTAGTCCTTTACCTCTTTCTATTGGTCCTTGTGAATTGGAAGCACCCCTTATTCTAACGACAGGTTGTGGTGAGAATCTGTTGGGTTTGGATTTGTTGAAAAGATTGCATGCAACATTACATTGTTCTCCTTCGGCAGTACATCTTACGTTGGGTAAGAGAGTGATCTCTCCGATGTATTTGTCTCAAGATCAGCTTCTACTGGAATTGCGTTCGCTTCCTGATACTCTGTGGGCTACAGGTCCGAATGATGTTGGCTTTTTGCAGATTCCACCCTATGTTGTTACCCTCAAGTCGAATGCTAAGCTACCTTGCATTCCCCAATATAAGATCTCTAGTGATGGTGAGAGAGCTCTTTAAGCGATTATCTATGATTTGGTTGAGAAAGATGTGTTTGAACAAACAAGAGGTAATGTGTGTAACAGTCCTGTTCTGCCTGTCCTTAAGCGTACTGACTCTTCTCAGCCACCTGTGTATCGGTTTGTGATCGACCTTCGAGAGGTCAATAAAATTGTTGTGCCACAGTTTCCTGTTGTTCCCGACATTACTGCCTTACTGACTATGATCCCTGCTTCAGCTGCTTAGTTTTCTGTTATCGATCTGAAGAATGCTTTCTTTAGTATTCCGATTGCTGAAGAAAGTAGGGATATTTTTGGCTTCTCTTTAGGTGGCCGAAGCTTCCGGTTTAAGCACGCTCCTCAAGGTTATTGGGAGAGTCCCTCCATCTATAGTCAGGTTTTGAAAACTCAGCTTGATGCTTTTGTCTTGCCTCCTGGTGCGACTCTTATCCAGTACGTGGATGATCTGTTGGTCGCTGATGATGATGATGAAGAGATTTGTAAAGCAGTAACGCTTTCTTTGTTGCGACATTTGTCTGACCTTTACCATAAAGTGTCACCTTCGAAGTTGCAATATTGCCGCCAAGAAGTGACCTACTTACGTCATCTCTTGTCGAAGGAGGGATGATGATTGACCCCAGAGCGTATTCAAGCGATTGCTCAAATGACTGTGCCATCTACACAGAGAGAGGTGCGGGCGTTTTTGGGTATCACCTCGTATTGTAGGCAGTGGATTCCGAATTTTTCTCTATTGGCGAAACCGTTGTTTTCTACTTACCCTTAAGGATACACCAAATCTTCTTCCTTGTTCTGACGAATGTCAGAAGAGTTTTTCTGAATTTACGTGATGCATTGTGTTTTGCTCCGGCGTTGGGTACTCCCGACTACAGTAAGCCTTTTACACTCTACGTACACGAGAGAGAAGGTTGTGAGACAAGCAGCGCCCATGTGCGTATTTTTCAGCTACTTTAGATCCGGTAGCTAGGGCGTTGCCGAGTTATTTGAGAGCTACAGCGGCAGCAGCTGCTTCTATCCGACAGTCTGTTGGTTTGGTGTTGGATAATACGTTGATTGTGATGGTCCCACATGCAGTGGATACCTTATTGAATAAAACAAGGACTCAGCATCTTACTAGTGCGCGTTTGTCAGGTTATGAGTTGACGCTTTTGGCTAGTCATGTGCACATTAAGCGGTGCAACATGTTGAATCCAGCTACATTGTAGCCGATTTCTGTAGGGACAGATGCTCAGGAACAGCATGATTGTTTTCTCTGGACAGAGGAGGAAACGAAGGGTAGAGTTGATCTGAAAGATACTCCTCTTGAGAATCCAGATGGTACCCTATGGGTAGATGGTTCATGCTTTAAGCTTCCGAATGGCGATACGACTGCAGCGTATGCGGTTACGACTTTGCACACGATTGTTGAAACTGCACGTATTCCACAGAATTCAGCTCAAGCAGCAGAGTTGATTGCACTGACGAGAGTGTGTGTGTTGTCGAAAGGAAAGAGAGTGAATGTGTATACTGATAGCCAATATGCATTTGGTGTGGCTCATAGTTTTGGATGTTTGTGGAGAGAGAGAGGATTTCTTACTTCTCATGGTACGAAAATTCAGCATGGACAATTAGTGAATGAACTTCTTGAGTCACTTACATTGCCGACACAAGTTGCGATTGTGAAATGCAGTGCACATAGGAAGGTTACTGTCACGATAGCCCCGACCCACGGACTATCCCGAGGCATGGAGCGGAGCCATGGGAACTACGATTACCAGCATGCATAGTGGGAGGCAGAGTGGAACGTGCACGCCTACATAAGCCGGCAGACGCAAGTCGCTGCGTCGGATATTCGAACTGTTGTTGGCGTCGTAGGAATTCCCTCCCTAGTGCCCAAGCAGGTATTCACCATAGGACGCCGAAACCAGATTGAGCGGATGCTCTCTGGTTTATCTTGATATCGGCTTAGTGTTCGTATCTTTGACGCACACCACAGAGGTGTTTGCCGCATCTGAGATACAGAAGCCGGAGAAGCACGGCTGTGCTTAACTCTCTCACTTACCCGGGTGCAGGAATGGGCGTTGCCTGCTCCTACCGGAGAGACGTAACATCCTGATCTCTGAGACGCACATCACGGAGGTGTTTTACGCGTCTCAGGGTATCGGAACGAAAACCCCTTGTTCCGAAGTCAGGCAAGATCGAGCGGCTGCTCTCTGCCTGAGCTGTACTGTTTAGGCTTCCTGAGATACAGTAGGATAGGGCTCTTGAAGTGGTACAGGTCGAGCGGCTGTTCCCTGCCATTACTCAAACGGAAGGTAGAAGGCCCGGCTGGGTATTTCCCTCGTTGGGTAAATTCATTCGAGCCCTTCCGAAGATCAGGACCTGGGCTCAGCATTTCGAACCCATCACAGCTGTCGAACGGCATTGTCAGCCGCTACTTAGCACAGTGACCTTCGTTGGCAGAACACTGGGACTGGTGTTCATGCGAAGGACGGTGAGACCATCTTGGAGCTGTGATTGGGTATCGTTAACACTTTTTGACACTAACTATATTGTGTGTAACTATAATAAGCATTGCTCTTTACCTTTGAACATTAAATCGGTAAAGCTTTCATTGGTTGTCTGTTGTCAAAAGTAATTGCGGGCTGTCCCCAATCCCGGGAAACTCAGGGCGTTACAAAATATCCAACCTTTACAACCATAACTATCCCCTGGTCGGTGGGTACAGCCATGGCAACAATAGACGATGTGTTGGCCGTTCTTGCCGCTGTGCAAGCGGAACTTGCCACCTCTAGACAGTAGACAGCGGACGTCAAGGCCCAGATGGACGCTTATCAGGCGGACCCCTTCGCTCCAGGTCCTACCGCCACGACATCGTCCACTGCGGTGGTGGTGGAAATGCCGGTCTCTATCCCTCTGGCCACACCGGAGAGGTACAGTGGTGATCCAGATACAGTACATGTTTTCCTCACGCAGATAGCGTTGCATTTGTCCTGCAAGCCCAAGGCGTTTCCTACCAGTCAAGCCAGGGTGATCTTCCTGATTTCCTACCTGGCAGGCAATGCTGCGCAATAGGCGGTGCCTCTAGTGGGCAGAGACGACCCACTCCTGTGCGATTGGGGTGCTTTCCGCGAGGAATTCCTGAAGGTCTTTGACAGGAGGGCAGATTCATATACCGCAGATCGTGAAATGTTACAGTTAAAACAAGGCAGTGGTGACTTGTTCCAGTACCTGAACTCTTTTAGACGGTTAGTGGCCGAAACCAAGTGGCCTCTCTCTAAACAAACTGCACTGTTCCATCAAGGTCGGAGCGAGGAGCTCAAGGACGTGGTGGCACAGATAGATCCCCAACCCAAAACATGTGAGGGTCTAATCAATTTGGTGTTGAGGCTGGATCATAGGCTGAGTGAGAGGAAAGGCGACCATAAGAGGAAAGGAAAATCTGTGACCCCCTATGGGGCGGTGGGAGGCCAAGAACCTAGCCCACCTGCAAAGACCGAACCTATGGACATTGGAGCCATAAGGGCCAGCCTAACTGCCACCGAGAAGGAGTCGAGACGCAAGCAAGGTCTATGCCTGTATTGCGGCAAGAAAGGACATTATATCCGATAATGCCCTGCCAAACCCAAAAACAATCGATACCGGCCCAACCGAATGGTGACGGCGGTGGTGGATGCACCGGCGGAAAACTAACAGACTCCCGGAATAGCGAGGGGGCCTCCTGGAGTCACGTAACCATCCCTTCTATGTCTCGATCGGATCAAGCGGGGCAGCAACATTTGTTCATTACGGTGTACATTGGGGTTCAGGAACAATGGATACCTGTGGTGGCCATGGTGGGTTCCGGAGCCACCGGACTCTTTATGGATCAGAAGGAGGCCCAGAGATTGGGTATCCTGCTCATTCCGAAGGCCATACCCGAAGAAGTGTATGCCGTGGACGGGAGACGTTTAGCCACAGGACCCATCAGACACCATGCGGGGGACCTTCCTGTGCGGTATGGGAAGTGGCATGAGGAATACATTGACTTTAACATCATCCGAGCTCCACAGTACAATGTTATACTTGGTCTGCCCTGGCTCAAAAAGCATAACCCATCCATCGATTGGGCAACCCATGATATCTGGATGACCTCACCGCTTTGCTCGCAGCGGTGCGTAAAACGACAAGATTCCCTCCACAGCCATCAGGGCGAAGGACACACGGTCGCCACTGCAGCTGAGAAGTAGGTAGCGCTCCCAGATGCATACCTGGACTACGAAGACGTATTCGATGAAGTACGGGCCGAAGTACTCCCTCCGCACAGAGAGTACGATTGTCAAATAGACTTGGTACCGGGGGCAAGCGTCCCAAGTGGCAGAATATACGCCTTAACCGAACCTGAGAATATCCATCTTCGTGCATATCTTGACAAACTCTTGGGGTTGGGGTTTATCAGGCCCTCCAAGTCGCCTGCTGCATCGCCCCTCTTCTTCATTCCGAAGGCCAATAGGGAGTTGAGGGCATGCGTGGACTTTAGGGCCTTGAACGCATTCACCATAAAAAACAAGTACCCTTTGCCTCTTATAAGTGTTCTCCTTGAGCAGGTGAAGAAGGCCAGGGTCTACACCAAGTTGGATCTCAAAGGGGCTTACCATCTGGTGCGCATGAGGCAGGGCGACGAGTGGAAGACAGCGTTTAAGACCCGGTTTGGCCTCTTCGAATATCTCGTCATGCCCTTCGGTCTCTGCAATGCCCCTGCGGCCTTTCAGTACTTTCTCAACGAGGTGTTCCGCGAGGTCCTAGATGTATACATGGTGGTATACATCGATTATATTCTCATCTATTCAAACACAGAGGAGGACCATGTCGTCCACGTTCAGGCAGTATATCGGAAGCTACGAGAGAATATGCTGTTCTGCAAGCTCAGCAAATGCGACTTTCATGTCACGTCTGTCGAATTCCTCGGAGTAATGCTGAGCCCAGATGGGCAAGAGATGGCGGAACGTAAGATCCGGGCAGTGGAAGAATGGCCAGTCCCACAAGGGGTTAAGGACGTACAGAGCTTTATTGGGTTCGCCAATTTTTATAGGCGCTTCATTGATGGGTTCTCAGGATTGGTAGCCCCGATAACACAACTTCTACGGAAATCTCAAGAGTTCATATGGACCGTCTGGATTCCCTCCATTACGGTCGCTCCCTCAGCTCTCCACTCGCAACACGGAAGCCTTCTCCTCGCTGCCTGCATTGCCTGCCCTGATACCTGCTGCCTGCCGCCCTGTTACAGCGCATAGCTCATTTCACTGCGCTTGGTATCGTTTTTTGCTCGCATTGCTTTTTACTAATTAAATGCATAAGGGTTGAGCGCTTGACATCGTTTTTGCTCGCACTGCTTACTTGTAATTAACTGTGCATAGCGGCTGAGGTAATTGTCGTTGAAGCGTCTCTTTGTGTACTTAGTATCTAGATTCATTGACTCAAGCTCCGGCTGTGCCCCAGTTTTGATTTCTCACCGGGCGGCCATTTCAGATTGTTTTTAATTTGATCCGTGTCTCCTCCCAGACCCCGCCTCCCAGCTGACCCTCCCAGGCTCCGCCCCCTCCAGACTTCATTTATGCCTGATGTCCCAACGCGCAGCGTCCACGCGCTACAGCCGCGCCGAAGGTGTGCCAAAGGTAAGCCCGTCTACGCCCATCCGCGCCTGGACCGCGGCCAGCGCCAGATCCCCTGGCCCCCGTCCCACCCACCCCACCCGCATTACATACGCCGCCTCCACCCTCCTAGCCCTTAACCCCGGCCGACTCTCCGACTGCGCTCAAGCTGCCCCCGGACACACCCATGGGCCCTTCACGTGCAACTCCTGCAAGTTTGACGGCACCAAGACCAACTCCACATCCTCTAACACCAAACAGAGACCTGACACCAACCACCTAAAATGCATCCTGCTCAACACCCGCTCGGTCCACAAACACGCCATCGACCTCTGGAATCTACTAGACACCATCTCTCCGGACGTCGCCTTCCTAACAGAAACATGGATGAACGCCTCCTCAGCCCCAGACATCACCATTGCCATCCCGGAAGGCTACAAGATCATCCGTAAAGACCGCAACAAGCAAACAGGAGGAGGCATCGCTATTGTTCACAAGAATTCCATCCGAATCTCAACCAGCTCAGACGCCAACCTCGCTAGCGCCGAGCACCTCCACTTCCAGATCCACACCGACCCCAAGACCACACTCAGAGGCACCCTCCTCTACAGGCCACCAGGACCCCGAGCACAATTCAGTGAAGACATCACTGACTTTATCACCCCACACGCCCTCCCCTCCAAGGACTACATTCTACTGGGAGACCTCAATTATCATCTGGAAAAAAGTAACGACAGCAACACCACCGCCCTTCTGGAAAATCTCGCCAACCTCGGACTCAAACAACTTGTAAATACCCCCACTCACCTCGCAGGTCACACACTCAACCCTATCTTCACCTCCAGCAAACATATCTCCTTCAGTCACACCACAGCTCTCCACTGGACGGACCACAGCTGCGTTCACTTTATCTACAAAAAGACCACAACCTACAACCATCCTCAACCTACTCTGGGAAGAAACTGGAACAAAATCACCATCGACCAGATCTCCTCATCGCTTCTTCAAAACCCACCTGCCCACTCATCGAACGCCAACCAAGCAGCCATTAACCTCACTCAATGGCTAACCAACAGCGCCGACAACCTAGCACCCTTGAAAAAACGTCAAATCAAACAAGGCAACAAAAACGCCCCCTGGTTCAACGATGATCTTAAGAAATCCAAGAAACTCTGTCGCTCCCTTGAGAAGGCCTGGAAAAAAGACCCAAACACCAGCACCAAAGACGCCTTCAAAAACCCCACCCGCATACACCACCAACTGATCCGAACTGCTTTCAAAAACCGACTTGACAACAACGCCCACAACAGCAAGGAATTATTCAACATCGTCAAAGAATTCACCAACCCCACTGCCAACTCCAACGACATCACTCCCTCTCAAGCCCTTTGCGACTCCCTAGCTTCGTTCTTCCATGACAAAATTGCAGACATCCACAACAGCTTCGACAACCAACCCGGAGACCAACCCACCCATCCTTCTGCCACACCTTCACCCCCCTTGAACATCCTTAATGACTGGAACCCAATCTCCACGGCTGATACCATCCACTCAGGATCCCCCTCAGACCCATGCCCTCACCACATCTTCAACAAAGCAGATTCCATCATCGCACCCCACCTCCGAGACGTCATCAATTGCTCCCTCACCTCCGCCACCTTCCCAGATAGCTGGAAACACGCCGAACTCAGCGCCCTTCTGAAAAAACCCATAGCTGACCCCACCGAACTCAAAAACTACCGCCCCATATCACTCCTTCCATTCCCGGCCAAAGTCATCGAGAAAGCTGTCAACCACCAGCTCGCCGCCTTCCTCGAAACCAACAAATCCCTCGACTCCTCACAGTCCGGCTTCCGAGCCAAACACAGCACTGAGACCGCACTCATCGCAGCAACAGACGACATTCGAACTCTACTGGACAATGGTGACACCGTCGCCCTCATCCTCCTCGACCTCTCCGCAGCCTTCGACACAGTCTGTCATAGCACCCTGTTACAACGCCTCAGTAACATCGGAATTCAAGGAAAAGCACTGGAGTGGATCACCTCGTTCCTTGCCGGAAGAACTCAGAGAGTCCGCCTCCCACCATTCAAATCAGAAGCCACTGAAATCATTTGCGGAGTACAACAAGGATCCTCACTCAGCCCCACCCTCTTCAACGTATACATGAGCCCCCTCGCGGCCATCGCACGTCAACACAACCTCAACATCATCTCCTACGCTGACGACACTCAACTGATCCTCTCACTCACCAATGACCCTAACACCGCCAAAACCAACCTACATAAAGGAATGAGAGAAGTAGCCGAGTGGATGAAGCACAGCCGCCTGAAACTGAATTCCGACAAAACAGAAGTCCTTATCTTAGGCACCTCCCCCTCCGCCTGGGACGACTCATGGTGGCCAGAATCCCTTGGAAAAGCACCCATCCCAACAGACCATGCACGAAACCTGGGCGTCATTCTGGACTCCTCACTCTCGATGACCAGACAAGTCAACGCAGTTTCATCATCTTGCTTCAACATTCTTCGCATGTTCAAAAAAACATTTCGCTGGATCCCCACTGAAACTAGAAAAACAGTCACCCACGCACTGGTTACAAGCCGTCTGGACTACGGAAACACCCTATACACCGGTACCACCGAAAAACTTCAGAAAAAACTCCAACGCATCCAGAACGCCTCAGCCAGACTCATTCTTGACATTCCGCGCAAAGAGCACATTTCTGGTCACCTGAAAAACCTCCACTGGCTCCCCATCAATAAGAGAATAACATTCCGCCTTCTAACCCACGCACACAAATCACTTTACGAACTTGGACCCGAATGCCTCAACACACGACTCTCCTTCTACACCCCCTCCCGCCAGCTACGCTCCTCCCACCAAGCCCTTGCTGTCGTACCCCGCATCAAGAAAACCACCATGGGAGGAAGATCCTTCTCCTACCTGGCGGCTAAGACCTGGAACTCACTTCCCAGTCACCTTCGCCTCACTCAGAACCACCTAGCATTCAGAAAGCAACTTAAAACCTGGATTTTCGACAAGTAACTACCCACCCTTCTCCAAGCGCCTTGAGACCCTCTGGGTATGTAGCGCGCTATATAATTCTCTGAATTGAATTGAATCAAGAAGCGCAGAGAGCATTCGTAGCACTGAAGAAAGCTTTCAGCTCAGCTCCAATATTGGCTCACCCTGATCCAGAGCAACCGTATGTGGTGGAAGCCGATGCGTCAGAGGTTGCGTTGGGTGCCATACTGTCACAACATCATCACGGGACAGGAGAGCTTCATCCTGTAGCATTCATGTCCAGGAAGTTAAACGATGCTGAGCGCAACTATCACATCGTGGAGAAAGAGCTACTAGCGATCAAGGATGCCTTCACAGAGTGGCGTCACTTGTTGATGGGGGCACGTCATGTGGTCACAGTCTACACGGACAACAGGAATCTACAGTTTATGACGGCGGCGAGACACCTATCGCCCAGACAGATGAGGTGGATGCTTTTCTTTTCTGGGTTTAACTTCCACATCACATATCGGCCTGGGTCGGAAAACAGGAAGGCGGACGCGCTGTCGCGGCAGACAGCGGCCAAGGACCTGAGTCCGGCCCTGGAACATTCCATTATTCATCCCAAGGTGGTGTTGGGAGTTATTCAACCGGATGCATTCCTTAAGGCCATCAAGACGGGGATCCGTTCATTCACTTGGGACAGGTGGCTCTGCAGTCACAGGTAATGGCAAGTCGTGGACGGGATTCCAATGAGAGGGCGTTGTCTGTTGCTACCAACTTCCAGACTCCGGAAGCAAGCATTCGAATGGTGCCATGTATTGCCCTGTGCAGGACATCTCGGTTTTGAGAAAACAATGGCCAGCATGGGAAGACAGTTCTGGTGGCCGGTCATGCGAACGGATATCAGGAGATGGGGAGCCGACTGCTCCATCTGTGCCTCCATGAAGGTCGATCACAGAAAGTCAAGGACTCATTCAACTCTTCCCACACCAAGCAGGCCTTGGGAGAACATTTCTCTACACTTCATAGTAGGGCTGCCCGCGGATCAAAGAAACACGGCTATCCTGGTGGTGATCGACTACCTCACCAAGATTGATCACTTTATCGCCTGTAAACAAGTACCA
This sequence comes from Lissotriton vulgaris, assembly GCF_964263255.1. Classification (NCBI taxonomy): domain Eukaryota; kingdom Metazoa; phylum Chordata; class Amphibia; order Caudata; family Salamandridae; genus Lissotriton; species Lissotriton vulgaris. The sequence goes on from NC_141695.1 coordinate 97,599,704, forward strand.
TCTGTGGGTGTGTTGGCATCCTTGTTGTTGAAGAACGTGGTAAGATTGCACAGCCTGCCCAACGTGATAGTGTCCGACAGAGGGTCAGAGTTCACAGCTCAGTTCTGGAGAACGTGAAGTTCCGTGCTGCACGTCAAATAGGCCAAGTCCACAAGTTACCACCCGCAGACGGATGGCCAGACTGAACGCCTGAATCAGTCACTTAAACAATACCTGCGCTGTTTCGTCGAGCAAGGAAAGGATGAGTGGGTGGATCTGCTATGGATCGCTGAAATAGCATACAACAATGCCACGCATAGCTCTACCAAGGCTTCCCCTTTCTACGGCAACTACGGTCATCACCCCCGGTTCCTCCCTTTTGTTCACCCTCTCAAAGAAGACAAGATGCCTGAAACATCAAGGAGAGTAGCTAACATCAAGGAAACCCTGATTCGAGCCTGGCAGTTTTTGGACAAGGCCAAGGCGAACTATAAGGCAGTGGCTGACAGGAGGAGGAGGCCTGGGCCTCTGTACAGAATAGGAGACTACGTTTGGGTGTCTACTCGGAACATGCGGTTTCGCAATCGCAGCTTGTTTCATCCCAAGTATATTGGCCCCTACTGTATCGCCAAAAGCATCGGCCCCGTGAACGTGAAGGTGTGTTTGCCTCCAAGTCTGCGTATACATCCTGTTTTTCACGTGTCCTTGCTCAAACCGGCAAATGAAAGGGCAAGACCAGTCCCGACCCCAGTTGCAGTTGATTCTGAGGAAGAATACGAGGTCGCTGGCATCAAGGGCTCCAAATGGCTACGGGGTAAACTATGGTACCTGGTAGCCTGGAAAGGCTATGGCCCAAAAGAACAATCCTAGGAGCCGGCAGCTGGGATCCATGCACCCCGCTTGGTCTCCCTGTTCCACAAGAAACATCCGACTTATGCGGGTCCGGTCGGGAGGGGCTGATGGAGGGAGGATGTACTGTCACGATCGCCCCGACCCACGGACTATCCCAAGGCATGGAGCGGAGCCGCGAGAACTACGATTACCAGCATGCAGAGCGGGAGGCAGAACGGAACGTACGCGCCTACATAAGCTGGCAGACGCGAGGACACTGCGTCGTATATTCGAACTGTTGTTGGCGTCGTAGGAATTCCCTCCCTAGTGTCCAAGCAGGTATTCACCATAGGACGCCAAAACCAGATTGAGCGGACGCTCTCTGGTTTATCTTGATATCGGCTTAGTGTTCGTATCTTTGACGCACACCACGGAGGTGTTTGCCGTATCTGAGATACAGAAGCCAGAGAAGCACGGCTGTGCTTAACTCTCTCACTTACCCAGGTGCAGGAACGGGCGTTCCCTGCTCCTACTGGAGAGACGTAACATCCTCGTCTCTGAGACGCACACCACGGAGGTGTTTTCCGCGTCTCAGGGTATCGGAACAAAAACCCCTTGTTCCAAAGTCAGGCAAGATCGAGCGGCTGCTCTCTGCCTGAGCTGTACTGTTTAGGCTTCCTGAGATACAGTAGGATATGAGGTTCCGTGACAATTTGAACCCGTGTTTTCAATATTGTCGGAAACACATAATATTGGTATCAGCGAACCGCAAATGATCCATTTAGCATATCCTGGTGTTTTCGCTATGCTACAAGCAAGAGTACTCCTGTTACAAACACATTTCTGATCTACCCATGGCATCCATCTTAGATCATGGCAGCCATTTTGTGTTTCTTGCCCTCACATACGCAATAACCTCTGATCACTTCATTTCGATTAAGGACACGTAGCCTTAGCCGGCGATTCACCTCTTTAGTGACACGTGCACCTTGGAACAGAACACGCTGTAGCTGCATGACTCGACAAAGGCTGCCTCCTCTGCCCGAGGCCAGTCCTGCTATACTGGTTCTTGTGGTCGTTGGCCTGATCATGATTAGGCGGCCGAATCCGGTAGCCTTGCCCATTTACAACCCACAAACATCCCTTATCCTGCTTTTCTATCTTCTGCACCTGGCTCTGCTCCTTTCCTTCTGGGCCTTTATTAAGGGGGAGGTAACGAAATTTACGATGAGGCGGTCCGGGTCTTGAATGAAAAGCTAACATGCGATTATGATGGAAAAGTGGGAACCCGTCGTTCGTAATGTTTTGACATCAGATATTGTCGACGATTCCTGTGCAACGCCAAATATTTATTGTTTAGGACACAAAGGTTTGGGAATGTACTAACATATGAAGAATTTGCCTGAAGCTCAATTTTTAGTATATAAGGAGCAACCCTCTTTGTACAAATCGAACAGGCTCCTAGACACTGCCCATGCGTAGTTTCTGTGACTTCTGTGTCCCTGCAGTAATAAACCTTTGGTCTTTGACGCCACCATCGAGAAGCCCGTGTTTCTGTTTATTTGTGCACCAAGACAGGTAGAACTCCGGGGTCTTCGGGTGTTGTTCCCTGACACCTCTGGACGGAACCAAAAAGTCCAGAACTCCAAATGGCGCCCCACGTGGGGCGACGTCATTCGGTACCGGTCCAAAAGCCTGAAGAGTTCGAGAAGCTTCGTGTGAAGATTCCTGAGGGAGGCGCCCCACTTCATCGATCCCGGCATATCGCAAAAGTGGCCCGACGTTCTCTTCCACGAGGGTTCCCGTTCAGGACGGCTGCAGTGGGCCGTTGCCTTGACCGTCGCCCTGTCTTGGACCCGAGGTGCAGTCCTTAGTACGGCGAAACGTGACGGGTTTCTCCTTGGTGACGTCTTCAGTGCCTCAGTTAAGTATTTAGTGGTTGCTAGCTGGTTATTTCGAGAGGGTTGTTAAAATCCTTTTTCGGTTCTTGGTTTGGTTTGGTTTTGTAAGATTATCACTGGTTGTTCTGGTTACGATAATCTATTTGGTTTAGTTTGGGTATCGATACATTTGTTCTCTTTTGTTAGGCCTAAGTTCTTGGTTCAAGTGCACATCCCTGTTTGTGTTGTCTGTTCTGTGTTCCGGATTACAAAATGGTAAGTCGGAGAAATTGTATGTTGTCGTGTTTTGGTTGCAACAGTGATTCACGATTGGAGGACTCATGTCTGGTTCCTCCGATTGGGACTCCTTTATATGATCTTTACTGTAAGTATGGTGTGGGTCCTATATCTTATAATGAGGTGTGGGTCCGATACACTGAAAAGGACGGTGTCCTTAGTTGGCCACTGCATGGTAGTTTTGAACCCGAAATCCTTGACAATTTAGAAGTGAAATTGTTTAAGAAGAAAGCCCGGCCGGCAATGTTTGATTCTTTCCGTTACTGGCGAAAAGAATCTAAACAAAGAGAGATTAAAAGGTTGAAAAAAGAACAGAAAGAGCAAGAGTTAACTCTAGAACAAGCGGCTAAACAGCTGCAAGATAACGAGTCTGAGAAGGCAATGGAGATAGCTACTAGAGAGCGTAACTTAGCGATAGATAAGTGCTATCCTGCCTTGCCATCGAGTACAACTAAGATAGTAGAGGATCCCGAAAACGATCCTCTGTTGTCTTACTTGTTACAGTCACCACCACCGTATGCACAGGGTATTGTGGCTCCACCTGTACCAAATGTTCAATTGCCGGTTGCTGGACAACCTGGTATTCCTGCTCCTGCCCCTCAGAATCAAGTTCCTGTACCTCCTGTGGTTAATGTAAATGTTCCTACGGCACCTCCTCTTCCTGGGTTGCCGACTTCTCTACCTATACCTGTATCGCTTACACCTACTATTCCACAAACTATCTTCCTCGACACTCCTACTGTCCCGCTATCTATTCCAACTGCTACTGTGTTCTCTGCATCTGCCAGTATGTTGACTCCGCTTTCTGTTCGTCGAAAAATCACTGATTCTGTTTCTAGCATTCTGTCTCCTCTCTATAAAACTTTAATTAAGATTCCTACTTCTGACTCTGTACAAAGACGTAGTCAGCTCCCAAGTACTGAGGAACGGGGAATATTAGATTACACGGCTCTCAGATGGATTTCGAAAAGTAGGAGATATAGCACGAGCGATGTATTAGATACGTTTATGCAGTGGAATGAACCAACGCAACGATATGTCTTTGACGAGATGTGCTCGCTTTTACGTGAGTAACTAGAAGAAGATGACTCTGAATTGAATTTAGAAGACTTAATTAAGGTTCAGAAAGAGTTTGCTGCAGGAATAATAGTAGGTCAAAATATAAAAGAAGCGATGGAACTGATTTTAAGTTATAGGAATGATCCATCACTTCGTTCACCGAGAGACTTAGAGAAAAGTCGTACGAAGCTGAATCGCCAATATCCAATGAGGGAGGTTCCTCCGATTTGGCGCGATGCTGTACAAGCTGATGCAGTCCTTGGTATTGCAGCCGCTCCGGCGCAATTCCAGAGAGTGTGGATACACATTCCGTGGAAGCGAGCCGAAGTCTTGGCAGTGAAACAGGCCTTGCCAGATCCACGTAAAAATCCTGCCGGATACTATAAGGAATTAGCGCAAACAGTTGAGGCTTGTGTAATGAATCTGGCGGACATTGACATGTTATTTGGTAATGTAGTACCGCAACCAATTTGGGCTAAGATCCGTAAAGAGAATCATCCAGTTGCCCTAGGTGGTGATTGGGCAGCATCATTGCAGCAGATGGTCAGCAAATATGTGGTTCCAAACCCGAACCTCTAATTGCCAATCTTCCAGGTAGAATAATTGAATTGATGAAGACTTTGATGCCCGCATTGCGTGTTAATTGGGACAAGTTGTCCGCATGCAGGCAGAAGAAAGACGAAAGTGTCTCCGACTTTTTCACAAGGTTCGAAGAAACTTTTGTAGATCACAGTGGTCAGGATATGAGCACAGAAGGAGGACAGAGATTGTTTGTCGATAAATTCGTACACAATTTGTTACCTGAGCTATGCAATAAATTAAAAGATTCAGAGAGTGCGTGGGCTGTCTCTACAACTGCGCAAATACTTGCAACTGCACATTATTATGAAAACAGGGATAAAGAAGAGAAAGAGAAATCAGAGAAGAAAACGAAAGATTTAAAGACTAAAGTCCTTTTGCAACAGGCGTATCCGCCTCGCATGAATCAGAATAATACACAGCAAGGATCGTATCTAAGGACAGATTATAGTTCACCTAGGCCACAATATCAGTGGAATCAGTGTGCGTATTGCAAGAAAGAGGGTCATTATAAAAATGAGTGTCCAGTCTTAGCGCAAAATAACGCAGCAGCAGCTCAGAGAGGTCGTGGTGGTTTTGTGCAGAATTCTAGAGGTCGAGGACGAGGTGCTATGCCTCCACAGACAAATGATCGTTCTTCCAATCACTTTGATCAGCGAAATGGACAGTCTGCCCAACAAAATAGATCTCAACAGTATCATGTTGAAGACTATTGTGAAAACGATGAGGGATTTCAACAAAATGAGTACTAGGACAGCCATGGACAGAGAGAGGGAGTAGTATCAGTTCCAGTGGATCAGAGTGGGCCTTATGTCGCAGTAGCAACATCAGGTGTAGTCGAACCGTTTCTGTTGGATACTGGTGCCACAAAAAGTTCGATCATTCATGCGAAACTCCCTGGCGCACCTTTGTCCGGCTTGACAAATGTTTCTGTAGGTTTCTCAGGCGCCCCTGTTTACAACCCCGTATCTGGTCCTTTGTCTATTTCTATTGGACAGTGTCAATTGAAAGCACCCCTGATTTTGACGACAGGTTGTAATGAAAATCTGCTTGGTTTAGACTTGTTAAAACGCCCATATGCGACATTGTACTGTTCTCTGGAAGGAGTACAGCTTACGTTGGGTAAAAGAATCACCTCTCCGATGTACTTGTCAATGGATGCACTCCCACCAGAGCTGCGTTCTCTCACTGATACTCTTTGGGCGACTGGTCCTAATGATGTAGGCCTTTTGGAAATACCACCATATGTAGTCACTTTAAAAGCAAATGTCAAATTTCCACGAATTCCTCAATATAAGATCTCTAATGAAGGTGAACGTGCACTTTTACTGATTGTGCAAGATTTGATTAAGAAGGGGGTGGTTGAAGAAACTAGAGGAAATGTCTGTAACAGTCCTGTATTACCGATTTTGAAACGAACTGATCCTACAAAGCCTCCAGTATATAGGTTTGTCATTGATCTCAGAGAGGTTAATAAGATTGTGGTCCCGCAGTTTCCTGTGGTTCCAGATATTACTGCCTTGTTAACATTGATTCCTGCTACAGCCACATGGTTTTCAGTCATTGACTTGAAAAATGCCCTTTTCAGCATTCCCATAGCCGAGGAAAGCAGAGATATTTTCAGCTTCTGTCTAGGAGGTCGAAGTTTCAGATTTAAACGCGCTCCACAAGGCTATTGTGAGAGCCCATCCATTTACCGTCAGGCATTAAAAAGTCAGTTAGATTCCTTTGTACTTCCTCCAGGTTCTGCTTTAGTGCAGTATGTAGATGACATTCTAGTGGCTGCTGATGACAAGGAAACTTGCAAAGCAGCTACAATTTCGTTATTGCATCATTTGTCCAATTTGAATCACATGGTGTCACCTTCGAAAATGCAATATTGTTGCCAAGAAGTGACCTACCTAGGTCATCTCTTGTCAAAGGAGGGAAGGAAATGACCCCAGAGAGAATAAAAGCAATTACGCAGATGAGTGTTCCTCGCACACAGAGAGAAGTACGTGCCTTTTTAGGTATTACCTCTTACTGTAGGCAGTGGATCCCAAATTTTTCTCTTTTAGCAAAACCGTTGGTAGCTTTGACTGGGAAAAATGTTCCGAGTCCGGTGCCATGGTCTGCTAATTGTCAGGAGAGTTTTTCTGAGTTACGAAATGCACTTTGTTCAGCTCCTGTATTGGGTACACCCGATTACAGCAAGCCATTCACGCTCTACGTTCACGAGAGAGAAGGTTGCGCGTTGAGTGTTCTGACACAGAAATTTGGTGACAAACAACGCCCTTGTGCGTATTTTTCATCAACATTAGATCCGGTAGCTAGAGCGTTACCTAGTTGTTTGAGAGCTACAGCGGCAGCTGCGGCTTCCATTCGACAATCTGCTGGTTTGGTGATGAACAACATGCTAGTGGTCATGGTTCCTCATGCTGTGGATACACTCATGAACCGAACCAAGACACAACACCTTCCCAGTGCGAGATTATCTGGTTACGAGCTGACATTGCTAGCGAGTCATATTCAGATCAAAAGATGCAATGTATTGAATCCAGCAACATTGTTGCCGGCTAATCAAGAGTCGAGTGATTCCGAACCTCATGATTGTTGTTTCAGAACGGAGGAGGAGACAAAAGGACGAATTGATTTAAAAGACACTCCGTTGTTAGATCCAGATGGCACGTTGTATGTTGATGGGTCATGTTTTAAATTGGAGAATGGTGATGTGACTGCTGCCTATGCAGTAACGACTTTGAGGACGATTGTGGAGACTGCAAGAGTGAGTCAGAATTCTGCCCAAGCTGCAGAATTAATAGCCCTAACAAGAGCGTGTGTTTTAGCTAAGGGAAAGAGAGTGAATGTGTTCACAGATAGTCAGTACGCGTTTGGCGTGGCCCATAGTTTTGGCCGTTTGTGGAAAGAAAGAGGTTTCATTACGTCCCATGGGACTAAGATTCAACATGGTCAGCTAGTTAACGACTTGTTGGAATCTCTAACCTTGCCGACTGAAGTGGCGATTGTGAAATGCAGTGCGCATAAAGCAATCACGAATGATGTTGGTCGTGGGAATGCCTTTGCTGATGAGACTGCTAAACAGACAGCTAGAAATATGATGAGTAGAATGTATGTTGCAACATCTGCAAGATGGATTTCTGAGTCTGGAATGTGTGAGGATACAGTGGAAAGTGTGAAAGAGATTCAGAAAGAGGCAACTGAGGAGGAGAAACGTGCATGGAGAGAAAGTACGGGCAAGTTGGATTCGAGTGGGTGTTGGATTGACTTGTCGGAACAACAGCGTTGGATGTTGCCTGATGCGTATGTGCTTGCAGTGGTGACAATGGCACATGGAGTAGCGCACATAAGTTCTAAAGGAATCTGTAAAATATTGGCCCCAGTTTGGAAGAATGATGGGATTAGTAAATGTGCAGAGAGAGTGGTGAAAAATTGTATGGTATGCCTGATGCATAATCCTGGCAAGGGAACTCCTACTCCTGCTGGTCACTTCGCTCCACCTTCTTGTCCCTTTGAAGTGATTCAGTTAGACTTCATTCACATGGATCGGTGCAATAACTTAAAATACGTCCTGGTGGTAGTTTGTGCTTTCTCCAGATGGATCGAAGCATATCCACTAAAGGACAATACTGCCCTATCAACTGCCAAAATTCTTCTCAAAGAATATTTCCCTAGGTTTGGAATGCCACGGATTGTATGGTCAGATAACGGAAGTGAGTTTATAGGGAAAGTTATGCAGAGTGTGTGTGCCGGTTTAGGTATTAAGCAGAAATTTCACAGTGCAAACCACCCCCAGTCTGCTGGTTTAGTTGAGGGTTACAATGGCACCCTCAAACTAAAACTTGCTAAAATACAGGCATCCACGGGTTTATCCTGGCCAGACGCACTACCCTTGGCTTTGTTATCCACAAGAGCAACTGTGCATTCTAGAGTAGGGCTTAGTCCATACGAAATTGTTTTCGGCCGTCCTGCTAATGTTTGGGGAGTGCCTAGGCCGAAAGAATTTTGTTCTCTGGAATATCCTATGTTGATCGACTACCTTTACGACTTGACTGCTAAATTGAGTCTTATTCACCAACAGGTTTTCGATGCATTGCCAAAGCCTCCGGAGAGTCCAGGTCATCAGCTGAAACCCGGTGACCACGTTGTGGTACGAAATTTTACGAGGACGAAGAACCTTCAGCCCAGATTTGTGGGCCCCTTCCAGGTGCTGCTTGCAACGAGAACTGCTGTTCGTGTTGCTGGTCCCAAGCATTGGATACATGCAACTCATGTCAAACGTGTGCCCCTGCCACTCCCTTACGACAACTGGGTGAAGAAGGGAATTGGTGCCTCTGAATTTGAGCAAACACCCAAGTTCATCCCTTACAGCGATGCCGAATTGACAACTGACTCTCCTCCTGAAACTACTTCTTTGACTCCTGAACACTTGCCCTCTGCATCAGAAGAAACTTTGCCATCTGCGAACTTGAACATTGCAAACTCTACTGACAACACACTGTTTCCTGATCAAACGATTCCTGCAAAACTAAGATACAACTTACGATCTCGTAATATGGACAAATAAAGCAGGAAACTGCCTATTGTGATATTTGATATTTTGAACTTTTGCCTTCAGCCAGGAAGTTTGCTATTGTTTTATTGTTTTTAAAATTGCCTTGCCGTCTGGGTAGCCGTAGGGTCGTGGCTGTGTGCCTAGTTGAATCTGCGGGGGTCAGACACAAGGTCGACCTTTCTGTTGGTTCTGGGAACTCCCAGGGCTGATAGAGGCATATTCATCTACGTACACATCATCAGTGGTCGCGAGCGGATTGTAGAAGATGGAGCTTCCTGCGCTGCAACGAGAAAATGTGATTTATGTTCGCAGAAACAGACTTTACAGAATACTTCATAGTAAATGTTTTCTGATGCAATGTGCTATTACATTTTTAATTGTTTTGATAACGTTGGTGGGTGGAATCGTTTTTGGTATAAATTTAATATTTGTGCCAGTAACTACAGTACCTCCCCTTGATCCTGCTACTTCTACTGTTTCTTCTATACACTCTTTTCACTCGTTTCCTGAACATGAGCAAGCTCGACGCTCAGAATTTATCAATAACACTTTTGTACAGCTCTTGCACCAACACCAACTAGTAGTTAACACTACAGACTGCTGGGTGTGTGGCTTGATACCCCACACTATGGATAAAGGCATTCCCTATCTGGTTTTGCCTTTTAGCTATAATGGATCATTTCAGGCCCTTCAAACCATCTTTGCTTATGCCCTTGAAACCTATCCTCCGCGTCCACCACGTTCCACTAAATATAACTCTGCCAACAAAGCTTTAGTCCAGGGAATTATTGACATGATCAAGGACGTCAATAATACTCCATCTTACCCTAGAGACGAATTGCGAGTATATTTGAGTTGGAATTCTTCAGAGTATCGTCTTAGTTTGGGAGAAAGCAAGCGTAAAAGCTCAACTCCAATCTGGGTCGTACCTCACCGAGGTCAGGTCTGTTTGCAAGGAAATGGGAGAAATCCGAGAGCTCAGCTAGGGAGGAGTGAGTGCGTAGAGACTTACGTGTTTCCGTCTAACTCTTCCCCTGCTTTTCTTACTGCTAGGGGTACCTACTTCATCTGTCAAGACAGAGCGTATACATGGTTGCCTGCTGACTTTTCAGGTTCATGTTATATTGCTCGACTGTTGCCTCCGACATACACTGCTTCTTCTGACTACCACAAAACTAGAGTAGCAAGAGGTGTTTTTAGCAAGGAAGACACCGCTGGTCAGGAAGCTGGAGACTTCTTCAAAGGTTTCCTTCCGTTCTGGGGGCCTATGGCCAATAGTAGAAACATACGTCAGCTAACACGGGTAGTTGAATCTACGATCACCGAAACTGCTGGTGCCCTTAGCAATTTGACAGCTGAGCTTCAGGCGGATAGACTCATGACGTTGCAGAACCGTATGGTTCTAGACGTAATACTTGCAGATCGAGGTGGGGTATGCAGAATGATCCAATCGAGCTGCTGTGTCTTTATTCCCAATAATGCTCCAACAGTCTATGAGGCGATCTCTAAGCTACACAAGATTTCCGACTCTATACACGCAGACAAGGGATACTGGTCCTTCATGAAGTGGTTTTGGACTCTGATATCAGCGAGGGGATGGAAGGTTCTGATGGTCATTGGTGTCATCTTAGTATTCCTATTCTCATGCTGCCTGATTATCCAGTGTGGTCCTGCTCTGTGTAGTCTGTGTGCTGCAACTTGTTTTAGGAAACCACCTGCGTTTGGAGAAAAGGCGCGAGAAAGGATGATGATACAACAACATGTCACTGACCTGATGAGCATAGAATTAGACTCTGACATAGATTGAGTAATTGCCTATGTAAGGGCAAAAGGAGGGTCTGAGGTTCCGTGACAATTTGAACCCGTGTTTTCAATATTGTCGGAAACACATAATATTGGTATCAGCGAACCGCAAATGATCCATTTAGCATATCCTGGTGTTTTCGCTATGCTACGAGCAAGAGTACTCCTGTTACAAACACATTTCTGATCTCCCCATGGCATCCATCTTAGATCATGGCAGCCATTTTGTGTTTCTTGCCCTCACATACGCAATAACCTCTGATCACTTCATTTCGATTAAGGACACGTAGCCTTAGCCGGCGATTCACCTCTTTAGTGACACGTGCACCTTGGAACAGAACACGCTGTAGCTGCATGACTCGACAAAGGCTGCCTCCTCTGCCCGAGGCCAGTCCTGCTATACTGGTTCTTGTGGTCGTTGGCCTGATCATGATTAGGCGGCCGAAGCCGGTAGCCTTGCCCATTTACAACCCACAAACATCCCTTATCCTGCTTTTCTATCTTCTGCACCTGGCTCTGCTCCTTTCCTTCTGGGCCTTTATTAGGGGGAGGTAACGAAATTTACGATGAGGCGGTCCGGGTCTTGAATGAAAAGCTGACATGCGATTATGATGGAAAAGTGGGAACCCCTCGTTCGTAATGTTTTGACATCAGATACTGTTGACGATTCCTGTGCAACGCCAAATATTTATTGTTTAGGACACAAAGGTTTGGGAATGTACTAACATATGAAGAATTTGCCTGAAGCTCAATTTTTAGTATATAAGGAGCAACCCTCTTTGTACAAATCGAACAGGCTCCTAGACACTGCCCATGCGTAGTTTCTGTGACTTCTGTGTCCCTGCAGTAATAAACCTTTGGTCTTTGACGCCACCATCGAGAAGCCCGTGTTTCTGTTTATTTGTGCACCAAGACAGGTGGAACTCCGGGGTCTTCGGGTGTTGTTCCCTGACACCTCTGGACGGAACCAAAAAGTCCAGAACTCCAGATAGGGCTCTTGAAGTGGACCAGGTCGAGCGGCTGTTCCCTGCCATTACTCAAACGGAAGGTAGAAGGCCCGGCTGAGTATTTCCCTAGTTGGGTAAATTCATTCGAGCCCTTCCGAAGATCAGGACCTGGGCTCAGCAATTCAAACCCATCACAGCTGTCGAACGGCATTGTCGGCCGCTACTTAGCACAGTGTCCTTCATTGGCAGATTACTGGGACTGGTGTTCATGAGAAGGACGGTGAGACCATCTTGGAGCTGTGATTGGGTATCGTTAACAATTTTTGACACTAACTATAGTGAGCCAGGTACTTATTTTTTTTTTTTTTCATCAATGGACTTTATTGCGTGATTTAAAAAAACCATTGCAAATACAAAACATTTAGAAAGGTTTCAAAATTACATTCAAAATATCATATTCATAAAAAGATCAATATGGGTAGCAATATCAGGTAAGGCTTTCATATAAAATGTCATATTCATTAATAGCCAAAAGGGCTGGAAATAACAAGTGAAACTTGACAACTTTGTTACAATGGGGAGTCACAAACTGTGGGCACCTCGCTAAGTTTTTTTGCAGCGTGCTCCATAAATCTCCATAAATCTTACTAGGGCACAATTTAATTTAGTGTTCCTAGGATCAAAACAGGCCAAAACTGCTGCTCTACAGCTTCTAATCATGTTCCTATTCCAATGGTGCTTAAGTAGGCCCCGTCTCTCTGTCAGGAGTTTTGGACACAGACAGGTGATATGTATGATGTCTTCTTTATAGGTCCCGCAGAGTCGGCATAAGTCTCTTCCATGTTCTCTTTTCCATTTTGGCCAATGAATCAACAGGTTAATAACTCCCAGTCTCAATTTTAAAAAACTTAGTTTCGTTCGAGCACTAAAAGGTATAATAAGATACGGCTGTGGAATTAACAAGGCATAAGATTGGAGGGTCATCCACCCATGGCTTCTTTTTGCAAGGTTGGCTTTATCCTCCACTATTGACAGTTTTTTGGTACTGATTTTCGCTAGCCTTTTGAATTCCTTTTGACTAGCGTGTAAGTTCCAGAGGTCATTTAGGCATAGGGTTGTTAAACCTTTTGACCAGTAGTCATGTCCTGCTCGCCATGAGTTGTTGTCAATACTGGCCCTCAAGTGGTGCCCTAGGCTTCCCTCCTTTGATAACCTCAGTTTGTGACAGCACACAAGAAAATACATGGCTCTGGCCAATGGTTGTTTGCAGATGCCTAGTTCCAATCTAATTTGTGCCGGTGATGTATGGTTTGGTAACTTGAACACTGATCTGTAGATCTTGGTGATGATTGAGTCCAGCTGGTTACTGTCCAATCCTTTTAAAGCTTCACTACCGTAGGTTAAGGTAGGAATGATTTTTGCCTGAGCCACCTGTAGTGTGGGGGCCAGAGTTGGACCTTGTAGCTTCTTTTGGATTAGTCCAATTGCAAAAGCAAGTGCCGTACCCTTCCTTTTTAGCTCTTCTAGATGGGATTTGTATTTTTCATTGTTGTTAAAAGTGACCCCAAGATACCTTTGGCAGTTTGATTCGACAATGCTTTCATTGTTCAAAGCCCAAGACAGTTTCTTGACTTTCCTAGTGTGCACTGCTAGGATTTTCGTCTTCCTATTATTAATACGAAGCTCGTTGTTTTTTGAATAGTCAGAAGTAGCGTCCAGGAGTCTTTGCATTCCGATCTTTGTTTTGCTTAACAGTACCACATCGTCAGCATATAGTAGGTTGGTCAACGACAGGCCAGATAGTTTAGGAGCGTGGGAATTGACCTTGTTAAGGGCTTCAGGGAGGTCGGCTAGAAATAGATTGAAAAGTGTCGGGGACAATACACAACCCTGTTTGAGGCCTTTTTTCGTCGGAATTGGGCGGGACAATCTTGAACCGACCCCGATCTTAATCCTCACCCAAGTGTCCTGGTGTAAAAGTTGTATAGCTCTTAGGAGGACCGCTGGAATATTTAGTCTAGACAACTTATGCCAGAGTTTACTTCTGTTAACGTTATCGAAGGCCGCTTGGAAGTCAATGAACCCCATATAGAGTGGACAGGAACAGAACTTCGCTTGATCAATCAGACAGGAGAGGGTCATAAGATTAACTGAGGTACCGGTGTTTGTTGTGAATCCTGTTAACTATATTGTATGTAACTATAATAAGCATTGCTCTTTACCTTTGAACATTAAATCGGTAAAGCTTTCATTGGTTGTCTGTTGTCAAAAGTAATTGCGGGCTGTCCCCGATCCCGGGAAACTCAGGGTGTTACAGTTACGGATGATGTTGGTCGTGGTAATGCGTTTGCGGATGAAGTAGCGAGAGAAACGGCGAAAGATGTAACGAGTCGTATGTATGTTGCAGGCCCTGCTCGATGGGTTATGGCAGGAGGAATGTGTGAAAACACAATAGAAAGTGTGAAATCGATTCAGGCAGAAGCTACTGAGAAAGAATTGAATGTGTGGAAAGAGACTACGGGAATGTTGGATTCGACTGGCTGTTGGGTTGAGTTGTCAGAGCACCAGCGATGGTTGTTGCCTGATGCGTATGTGCTCCCAGTGGTTACGATGGCTCATGGAAGGCTCAAATCAGTTCAAAAGGTATATGTAAGTTGTTGGCTACGGTATGGCAGAATGCTGGAATTCCTAAATGTGCTGAGAATCTGGTTAAAAACTGCATGATTTGTTTGATGCATAATCCTGGTAAGGGAACCCCAACTCCAGCGGGTCATTTTGCTCCTCCAACGTATCCGTTTGAGGTGTTGCATCTGGATTTTATTCACATGGAAAGATGCAACAACCTAAAGTATGTCCTTGTGGTTGTTTGTGCCTTTTCCCGATGAATAGAGGCCTACCCCCTCAAGGATAATACTGCTTTATCTACAGCTGAGGTTTTGCTAAAGGAATATTTCCCTAGGTATGGTTTGCCGAGAATGGTATGGAGTGACAATGGAAGTGAATATGTGGGTCAGATTATGAAGAAAGTGTGTGCGGGTTTGGGAATCAAACAGAAATTTCATGCTGCAAATCACCCCCAGTCAGCTGGTGTGTTCGAGTGCTACAATGGCACTCTTAAGCTTAAATTGGGCAAGATACAAGCGAGCACTGGTCTTACATGGCCCGATGCTTTGCCGTTGGCACTTTTGTCAACAAGGATGACAGTACATTCTCGTGTGGGACTTAGCCCATACAAAATAGTTTTTAGTCGCCCGGCGAATGTTTGGAGTGTGCCGAGGCCGAAAGAATATCCTATGTTGGTTTATTACTTACATGACGTGACTGCTAAATTGCATGTTCTTCACCAACAGGTGCACAATACTCTACCTTCAGCTTCTGTGGATGCAGGTCATTCGATTCAACCTGGGTACTGGACTCTTGTACGGAATTTCCAGAGGACTAAGAATCTGGAACCGAGGTGGACGGGTCCATACCAGGTGTTACTGACAACTAGGACTGCTGTCAAAGTGTGCGGCAAGAAAGATTGGGTGCATGACACCCATTGTAAAAGGATACCCTTGCCCTTACCATATGACCAATGGGTCAGAGAGGGAATTGCTGATTCCGAGATTGAAAGGGTCCCAAGATTTGTGCCTATTAGTGATGCATGTTTGAAATGGACTCAGTCGGAAGGTGCGGATGACGAAGTTCTGCAAGAAGCTGTACCATTGCATTTGAGACTTGATACAACCCAACCAGAGTTGCTTTTCAAGGATCAGACGGTGTCTGGTAAAGAACGCCATAATCTGAGGTCCAACATGGACAAATACAAATTTGAGTTTTTTTGAGAACTATACTCTTTCAGACAAGAAACTTTTTTGTTCTATTTTTCTTGTTTGAGCTACCATCTGAGCTCAGCTGCAGGGTCATGGTATAAGTTCTTAAGGCGTGACCCGCGTATTGACACAAGGTCTGCGGTTCTAAGGACGTCTAGGACGCCTGGACGCACACTTAAGTGAAGAGGGAAAATTGCAGTGGGCAGCACGTTAGAGGATGGAGTTTTTTGTAACTGAGAGAGTTGTTGATAAAATGGATTTTAAGATGAAAGTTTGTACATTATTACGTAGCAAATATTTTATAATATTGTGTTCTTTTATGTTTTTAAGTATCACATTAGCTTGTGTGGTTTGGATTGTTTATGCTACACCACTGAAATCTGCACCCACCTCCCAACCTATGCTTTCTTTTTCCTATGTTTCTTTGCACCAATTTTACACATTGTCTGAACATGAACAGACAAGGAGGTCAGAATTTGTTAACAATTCGTTTATACAGCTGTTGCATCAGCATCAGTTGGTAGTAAATACCACTAATTGCTGGGTTTGTGGTCTTATGCCTCATACGACAAATAGAGGTATGCCTTATTTGGTTTTGCCATTTTCTCTCAATGGGTCTATATGGGCTTTTCAGACTATGTTCATCTACGCGAATGAGATATATCCCTTATGTTCCATGAAAGACAATCCGAGAAATAGTGCCTTGATAAAGGGAATAGTAGATATGATCCGAGATATTGATGCATATAATGCTATCCCTAAGGATGAGGTGCAGGCTTATGTTGGTTGGAACGTGACTGGATACAGTACTAGCTTGATAGAGAAGGAGAGACGAAAAAGGTCTCCGCCGATTTGGATTGTACCACATCGAGGCCACTTTTGTTTGCAAGGTAGTGGTCGAAATCCAAGAGCTCAGTTAGGTAAGAGTGTGTGTGCTAAAGGCACGTATTTTGTTTGTCACGACAGAGCCTATACATTGTTGCCACCTGATTTTTCGGGAACTTGTTATGTGGCATTTTTGCTTCCGCTACATACACTACTACTCCGGACTATCATAGGACAAGATATGGTAGAGGTGTCTTCGATCAGGAAGATACCGCAGCACAGGAAGTAGGAGACTTTTTCAAGGGTTTCCTACCGTTTTGGGGTCCTATGGCCAATAGCAGGAATATAGGACAACTTACGAGAGTGGTTGAGGCCACTATCAATGAGCCTGCGGGTGCCCTTAGTAATGTCACCGCTGAGCTTCAAGCGGGTCGTCTTATGACGTTACAAAACCGTATGGTTTTAGACATTATACTTGCAGATAGAGGAGGGGTATGCAAATTGATCTAATCTAGTTGCTGTGTTTTCATACCAGACAATGCCCCTACAGTATACCAAGTCATTTCTAGATTGCATAAGGTTTCCGAGTAAATTCATGTGGATGAAGGAGACTGGTCATTGACTGGATGGTTTTGGGGACTACTGTCCAAATGGGGATGGAAGATTCTGATGTTTTTTGGTATGTTTTTTAGCTATTCTCTTCTCTTATTGTCTTTGCATCCAGGGTGGTCCTGCTGTTTGTAGTCTTTGTGCTACCTTGTGTGTGCGGAGACCTGTCTTGAGAGAAGTGGAGAATAGTAGGATGATGCTCCAGCAACATCTTGATGATCTAATGAATATTGATATAGACCTAATTCAGATTAATGTGAGTTTGGGTTATTGCCTACATAATGGCAAAAGGAGGGTCTGAGGTTCGGTGAAATTCTGTCTTGTCTCGTGAGGTTATTTTTCCGTCACTATTTTGGTGATGTTGTACCGTATTTAGTAAGTGCGGATAATATGAAGTGAATTTGTCGCGTTAACTAGCGAGTTCATTACGTATTCAGAGACTTTGTCTCGAATATGGGTTCCATTTTGTCCGTGCCTCCATTTTGTGTTGCCATCACGCAGGCCCGTGGGCCTGTGGAGGTAACCGAACGAACGAAGTTGCATGGGCTTCGCTGTTCATGCACTTTTTAACTAGGCCTTTTCTTGACTCTAAGGTGAACTGTAAGAAACTGACCTCGCTAAGCCAATTTCCTTGGTTGATCGTTGTCTGAGATTGCCAATCAAGGTTCAGGACATCGTTAACTTTTAGGTTCTTTACACATGCTTTATCTTGCTCGCTATCTGTCAATGTTTCTTTTCTATGCTCTTTCATTACATGCATTGTGCTTTCAAATAAGGGTTTGTCCGGCTTGTGGAGATTGGATTTGGGACATTCCTAATAATTAACTTGTGGGTTGAGGCAATGTAAACTAGGGTTTTTGCTATGTGATACTTTGTTTGAGAATGTACCTTATTGGCTTGAATTTTGCGCAGTGGGTGTGCATTTGTAATGTGAATTTTGTCATAAAAAGGGATGTCTTGCCTTACAAAATTTAACAGTCTCCTGAGTTGTACACTGTGTAGTATTTCTAGGACTTCTGTTACTAGCTGCAGCTAATACATTTGGTCTTTGACGCCATCCAGAAGTATTCCGTGTCTCTGTATACCAAGACAGGTGAATCCGAAGACTTTGGGCGTGCCCCTGGCGCCGCTGGGTTTAAAACCCGGTTCTTCAGCTTCATAGATTGTGGACGGTGCTCAGTATGGAGAAATTATCATTTGTGCAGGCGGGGAAGGGGGACTAATTCCCAGAATTGTGGCGGCCCTTTCTGAGACTACTTATCGGGGAGTTTCGAGAACTGAGTTGCCTACGATAGCTCCGCCTTTTGCGGTTGGCAGATACTCCAATTCCCAAACAGAGGGAACCTGTGCGGAAGCGAAAGGCCATACAATGTTGATTTATTCGCCTTCTAACCTTTGTTAGCGGGGTTTCCCCATTTTGAATTAGGGACAGAGGGGAATAGGTCGGGGTGGGACATGCTGTCTTGTTTAAGGGAGTATGTGATCTGTATCGTTGCCCTTCATCTTCTGGCTAGGGTCCTGCGTGACCTTAATGTATCGGAATTTGTCTTGCTTTGCCTGCTGGGACAACTGGGGTCCTTTTGTTTTGTTTTTACTGAAACTTTAATAAAAGAGTTAAACCATAAAATCGCTGGACCACATATCACTAAGAGGAGACTTAGAGCAAGAGGAATTTTTTGTACAGAAAAGTAGTGCTTGACTTGTTCTCTCTGGAGATAATGTGATTTTGTGTTCAAGAGGATAATAGGAAGGAAAGTCCACCAGACTTTTCAAATAAATATTCATTTCGCTTTGGCGCTCTATCCTGTCTCGCGGTTTCATATTCCCTTCTTTTACTTCCTGGTTTATTTTGTCCATAATGATTATTTGTTAGTAATCAACTGGTGGGGGTCACTTTTTTTTGCTAGTTTTCCCACTTTTCCTCTTATTCTCAATTTATAGTATCACCTTTTTCTGTCCTGATTACCAATTTACACACACGTGCATGAGACTGCAATTTTGTATTTCTGTTATTTCGTGTAAATGGATTCAGATGCTCCTGGCTCCTCTCTGGGTTCCATCCTTGACGCCTCCTTTCTCTTGGATACATGCTGTTGATCTGACCCCGTCATTCCTGCACATAATGGTCCTTGCTCAGTTCCTGTCCTTGTACTTGAGCTGATACGCTGCATTCCTGCAACTTAGGTGTGCAAAATGGCCATAACAGTAGTAGGTTGAAAAGAGTTTGTTTTGCTTTCGCTGTAATAGACATAGGAATTAAGACAGTAATGTCTGAATTAACACTGATTAAAGGGCCTCCATTGTAGAGGAAAGAAACGTTTCTCTTGTTAAGTTCTACAGCTCTCCACATCTTCAGAAACAGGCATGCCAGTCTAGTTGGGCTTGGACATGTGTTGTGACACCGCTCACAGGATGACCCCTTTAAGTGACTGCAGAGGTAAGGATTAAAACTGTCCCATTAAACCCACAGCACTGTATTGTCACATTGTGTAGCACTACACAAACCTGGCAAAGCTGAGAAGAGCTCTGATTGGCACCAGTACCAGGGCACCTGATTGCTGAAGGGTGTGAAATGTAGGTTGTCCTACATGGGAGATGTTCTTTGAGTTGCTTGAGTGCTGGGTACATGCTACACATATGAGGCAGCCTTCGTTAGCACAGCATGCATGTGTGTCTCATATTTGCCCCTATTGCTGAAAGCTGTAGGTAGTGTCGGATGGCTGTCCTAATGGTGCAAATGATGATCAATGAATGTAATATTGACAGCAGTTGTTGATCATCAGCACTATGTGAGGGGAACTTATGCACCCCCCCCCCCCCAAGAAAAAAAACACTTCGGCTCAGGAAATCACACAAGAGACCCTGTGTCCTGCCGCATATGTGCTACTGGCCTGGTTGAGGTTCTGTGGATCCCCAGCAGCAGGGTGCAGGGTTCAGGCTGCAGGGTTCAGGGTGCCTGGTTCAGGGTGCAGGGTTCAGGGTGCATGGTTCAGGGTGCAGGGTTCAGAGTGCAGGGCTCAGGGTTCCGGGCTTAGGGTGCAGGGTTCAGGGTGCAGGGTGCAGGGTTCAGGGTGTAGGGTGCAGGGTGCAGGGTGCAGAGTGCAGGGTTCAGGGTGCATGGTTCAGAGTGCAGGGTGCACGTTCATGGTGCAAGGTGCAGGGTGCAGAGTTCAAGGTGCAGGGTGCTGGATGCAGAGTGCAGAGTGCAGGGTGCTGGGCACCTTCCAGCACTCACCTTCTTTACAAGGCCTTGTTAATATCAAGAGTACCACCACCTGAATCTAACATGGCAGTGGATTTTATCACTCATAATTCACTTGTCAATTCTCTTGCAATATTTGCGAATCAATACCATGGAGGTGAAAGCAAAGAGCGGTGAGGCCACCCTCAAGTCAAGTCAAGTCAAGTCAAAGGCATTTGTAACGCACAAATATCGCATCCAAAGAGTCTCATGGCGCTTGCAGACGGCTCTGACGAGAGGTGGACAACTTAGTTTGCAAAAAGCCATGTCTTCAGCTTCTTACGAAAGCAGCTGTGTTCTGAAGTAGTGCGCAGGTTCAGGAGCATTTTATTCCAGAAAGAGGGAGCCAGAAAGGAAAAAGCACGACCCCCATTTCTGGAGGTTTGTATTCTCAGGGGAGTGAGCAACGACTCAGTACTAGATCTGAGTTGCTTTCTGGGTGGGTACCATGTAAGCTTATGGGACCAATATTTTGAGCCATTTCCGTACATATGTTTGTGAACCAGAAGGGAGCCAATGGAGGTTTTTGAGGCATGGGGCAGAGGGCGATCTTCGGGGAAGGTTTAAAACTAACCACGCTGCCGTGTTCTGAAGAAACTGTAGCCTTTTCAGATGGTGGCCATTTATCGCTAAGAGGAGCGAATTCCCGTAGTCTAACCTGTTTATAATTAGACCCTGCACCAGAGGTTTCCGTGCTTCTACTGGAATCCACTTGAAAACTTTGCGCAAGCGGCGCATGAGTCCGAAACAGGTTCCTACGATGTGGTTAGTTTGGGTCTTCGTGGATAGTTTGTTGTCCATGTAGAAACCCACGTTCCGTACTGATTCCTTGGGGGTAGGACAGTCGCCAAGCTGCTTTAGCCACCAGTCATGAGGCCAGTGTTCAACGGCTTTGACAAAAAGCATGATCTCAATTTTATTGTGGTTAAGCTGCATATGGTTGATACCCATCCAATTCTTAACCTCCATCATTCAATTTTTGAAGCAGAGTTTTGTCTCGTTAAGGTCAGAACCTAGAGCGATTAGAAGTTGGGTAGCGTAGGGTAGGACCTCAAAGCCGAATGCTCTAATCACTCTGGCCAAAGGTTTCATATAGACATTAAAGAGTGTAGGGCCACTGTTGTAACTTATGTCTTCCTGCTGCTCAGCTAGAATGTGTGTGATGTGGAATGTTGGATGGATGGAATGTGAGATGTCTGTGAGTGTCAGTTTGGTAAGGGCTGAGCAGCAGGACAGCTGCTCCTGGTGGGGTTTTCCTTTTATTATCTTCTAATAACTTAAATAAAATAATCTACGTAATCTACTCAAGAGATCCAGCTTCTTAATGATTACAACAGTTGGCGACGCTTTTGTAGAAGAATCCACAAGTGCAACTTGAAAGAAACTGAAAACAAAGTAACAGAAACTTGACAGGAACTGAAAAGAGAAGCCCATGGATGTTGGAAAACTAAGACTCGACAGAAACAGAAAACTAAAGCCATGGAAATCATAAGGTAAAATACTTTTTTGTGGAAATTAGTATGTAACACTGTTTGGCACCTAAACCCACCAGTGATACTGTCATCGGTCGCTTTAAAACCCACGTGTGCCAGATCCAGCAGTGTTAATCAAGGGCTCAATACCAGCCAATGTGTAAGATGTACATTTGTTCGGGGGCAAAAAAATCGAGCCTCGGTGTGAACTGTTGATCACATGTTAGTGTTGGGCACTGTCATGATTCTTACTCGGTAATATGGAAATCGGGGGCAAATATCAGGCCCGGTGTGAAATGCTCACAACGTAATGGCAGTTATCCGGTGTAAATTAGGAGTTTTTCAGGGATGATATGCCCCATTAATTGAATACATCAGATTGTTCAAAGGAGGAGATCGGGCCTTTGTGCTGACTATTCATTGTTGGTCAGTAGCAAAGATCTGGCCTTCTTTGAAGATCTAAAGTGAGATTAAAGAGCGAGGAGGTGTGTCCCTACGTTATGGGCTTAAGTTGGGGAGAAAGTGCTGTGTGCGTGGAAAAAAAGGAAAAAAAAAACGAATTAGAAGTCATCGTTATAAAACAAGTTTGTTGTCTTTCATTAGATTTGACTGTTACCTTCAGTAAGGCGAGTTAACGGTCACAGTTTCCTTTAAAAAAAAAAAAGTCTGCACGAGATCTGCAGGTTTACCTTCTCAGTGGCCTTCAGCGTCATCCTCTCTGACGACCTCTCACTCCATTCACGTCTGACTCTTGTGCAGCATTATTTGGTGCATGTTCGTGCCGTGAACCAGCCTACCCTACGTCGATATGCGTGCCTCCATTTTGTAAATGGTTAACCCAGGCACACATTGTCAAGCCAAGGTATTGCCGATATGGTTGATATCAAGATGAAGATTATCATGAATGTCGCTGCATAAAATCGGCATAGGTTCTCACACTTTGTAGAGAAACAGGTACTGACATTGCTTCAACTAACAGTGAGTGTTGCTAAAAGGAGTATGACAGATGTGTATACATGTTTCGTGAAGTTTTCTCCTTGCCCACGGATGTCACCCACAAAACTTTCAATTGTATGGAATATTGTTCAGAGAATATCGGCAGTGGGTTTAGAGTCCGAGTAACCAGTATTGTAACAGCGTACATTTAAGAATATTTTTTTTTTAAATGAGGAAAAGAGCCTGGAAGAAGATCAAATAAGACAAAGTTTTAGTATTGGAAAGCGGGTCTGAGAGCCCAGAAGAAGCTGTAACTGGACAAAGGTCCTAGTAATGGAAGCGGGTCTGAGAGCCCAGAAGAAGCTGTAACAGGACAAAGGTCCCAGCAATGGAAGCGGGTCTGAGAGACCATGTTGGGGACCATGTTGTCCCGGAACTTGAAACACAACGGAGAGCCAAAAAACAGAGACAAAGAGCCCATGTTGGGGACATAGGTCCCAGAACTTGAAACACAACCGGGACTAGGATCCCAAAAGCTATAGAGTGTTGTGTATGAGTTGGTGTCGAGTTGTTAGGCCACTCATTGGTTCGTGTTGTGTATGAGAAGACTGTGTTACGGTTAAGTCTCTCATTATTTGTTTATGATTGATAGTATGTGTGTAAGTCACCAAGATCCCAAGTTGGAGACAAATGTTCCATAACTTGATCCACAACAGGGACCAGGATCCTAAAAGAAATAGAGTGTTGTGTATGAGTTGGTGTCGAGTTGTTAGGCCACTCATTGGTTCGTGTTGTGTATGAGATGGCTATGTTATGGTTGGTCACTCATTACTAGGTATAGTGTATTGTATAATGGTGCATGAATAAGACATCTACTGTCTTTGTCTTTGAGTTTTTGGTAGGTGTGTATAGCAGTGTTATGAGGGTGCTTGTTCATTTGTCTGAGGTGTGCACGTTGTTTCCTGATATATATATGGTGTTAAGGTTTGTTCCCTGTGTGTTACTCGTTGCACCGGTCTGGCCAACTGGTATGATATGTGGCATATTGGTTTTGGTGTATGATGTCGGATAGTGGTTTAATTCAGGAAGCTATGTGATGCTCTTTTCAGATAGTAATGTGGAGTGTAATCTCTAGTATAGTCGTGTGTGAGATGAGATCTAATATTGTGTCTCAGGATGTATCTTCTATGTTAGTTTGATGAGATGTGGTTTGGTGCGTGACAGGATGTATCTTCTATGTCAGTTTGATGAGATGTGGTATGGTGTGTGACAGGATGTATCTTTTATGTCAGTTTGATGAGACGTGTTAGGTTCTAACTTGTTGTGATGTGAGGTGTGTAGTATTGTATTACATATTTATTATTATTAGGGCATTGCATTCAATTTATTGACTATATGTTTTAGCCATAGTGTCATTATTTTAATTGTTTCACCTAATATATTTCACAATGCATTTGTTTCCCCTAACGAAGGAAGATATGTTGTAACTTATATCTTCCTCCTGCTCAGCTAGAATGTGTGTGATGTGGAATGTTGGATGGATGGAATGTGAGATGTCTGTTAGTGTCAGTTGGGTAAGGGCTGAGCAGCAGGACAGCTGCTCCTGGTGGGGTTTTTCTTTTATCATCTTCTAATAACTTAAATAAAATAATCTACATTATCTACTCAAGAGATCCAGCTTCTTACTGATTAAAACAGCCACCCTCTGTCCGTTATTCATAACAAGAGATTTACCTGTGCCAGAATGTATTGTTTTACCCTTTTTTAGTGCAAATATTTTAAAATCCACCTGGCATGAGTATTCTGGTTTTTGTTTTATTTTGTGACTGAGTAAACGTTTCATGGTGAGAGCCTGGGCTCAGACGTGATAGTATTTGTATAGTCTAAACTGCTCCTATCACAAGTGGAAAGTTAGTTTAGTTTTAGTGCATTGAAACATTAACACAAACTTGGTGCAAACTATTGGATTGGTATTAAAGAAATGGGATATGGTGCTAGATATCACCACAGTTTTCATATTTTCTGCCTCCAAATAAGAGTGAGCCCATTCATTCTCATCCTGCCATAGTCCATGTTTGAGTATGTCCTCAGCGTGGGTTTTTTCGAATCTACGCTTAGCTAAAAGTAGAAATGATTGGACCATATTATCAGCCATACGTACAACAGCTCTGTCGTGGTTCGCTTCATTATTACAAAACGTTACGCGCCAAGTCATCCTAGCCTCATCGCTTCCAGAATAGCTGACATAGGACCCGATTTAGACATTGGCGATGGGGTACTATCCACAGGATACGGATTTCTTGCATTACAGCTCACAGGATATTCATCACAATGGAGTATCCTATCCGCCAAAGTCTAAATCAGATCCATAGATTGTTGCCTCCCTCATGGCTCAGCCGTGCCTCCACCGCCATTCAAGCTCTAGGAGGCCCACTGGTGGTCATCTTAGACTCTCACAAAATTGGATAAAATTGCAGATGATACAAGATCCCACTTCAAGCTTGAAGATAAGCCTGGTGATCCTTGAAGCTTGTCTCAGTCCCTTTCACAGGTTCATCTGTGGGTGCAGAACAGAGTAATTGCCTCTTGCTAAAGGGTGAATAACTGAAATCCTCCTCCTGAACCCATCAATACAGTCCCTTCCGTATATCTTGACCTGAGTAACTGGACTACCCCATGGATTAACCACACAACTTGGGGGGCCTCTTTGGAAGTTACCTACCATTTAACCCCCCAATGAAATGTTGTCTCCCTATATATCTGCTGAGCGGGATCCTGACACTCTTCCTTTGCTCTCAGGACACCACCTTACTTTCATTGTGGTAATATCTTGCGTAGTTCAGTGCAACAGCCTCCCCAGTGTATCTCCCTCAAATCTACAGAGAATACAAAACTGGACAGCTCACCTGTTGTTTTCTTAAAACAACACAATCACTTTCTACCCCTCGATCCCAGTAAAAGAGAAAACAACCTTTAAAACACTTCCTTCATATGTGAAGCACACCATAGCTGCTCCCCAAATTATATGGTTTATCCGCTTGTCTCTCAGCAACCGATCTGAAGGTTCACCAACTGGTGCCTAGCGTTGACCCAATTATTTAAATACAAAAAATATAGCAGTCATTCTCCCCAAAGCAGGGCTCAAACCCGTGGAAGTATGTGCCTCTTGATATCCGACACCACAAATTAAAAAGTTCCTTGAATACCCAGCTCTCACTTGTATTTGCCCAATAAGACCCACTCTACACTCCTTATGTCTACTGGTCAAAAGCATCAGCCTGACATCCACAGGGCCTCTGCTTTTTGTGCAGTCCTTCAGGACTTTGTCATCATGTTTGGGACTTATTCAATGTTGGGTAACTATGCAATGCCCATCACGCCAGATGGTCCTGCAGGTCTACTGCCTTTCAAATGTGCAGTTGAACTATATTGCAGCTCACCTCACCACTCCCTCTTATATACCCATACCCCAAAGCTCCCTGAGACCACCAAAGTGTAACCCTATTTGTTGAAACTACTTTTTCCCATTGGTATCTTCACACAAGTTTTCTCTTTCTACAAGTTAAGCACCACGGAATGGAGAATAACTCTGCGGACCTGGGTTTACTGGATGTAAAACTTTGCACAGCCAAAGTCGTGATAAATTCACCACCCCATTCACAAACTGGTGTTAATAGCCACCAGCACCAGTTTAACCGAGATAGCAGCCTCAAAAAACATCGCAACAGAGGACCCCTGCAAATATTGCTAATGTGATGCAGAGTAGGCGTTCCCGTGGCAAAAGCCGCAAAAACACCACACCACACCACAACATTCACAGCAACCAGACAGAACCGCGAAAAAAACACAAAACACGCGATAAGCCCCGTTAGCAGCAGGACATTTACACCTGCTCTGACCTGGTGTAAAGTCGGACCACAGTCTGCACCACAAAAGGGAGCACAGCCCACAGCCACACCTGAAGACAAATAGATGCCATGAGGCATCTGAACATGCAGCACGGACACCCAAGAGGGCCACAACACCCACCGACACCACACCCAAGCCCACAACCCCCCCCCCCGGGTCCACCTCCAAACCCGGACCAAGAAGCTGCACTCCAACACCATGAATCACAAAACAAATATGTTGCCTGAGGTCGCACAAGCAGGAAAATCAACATACATGCATCACCAGAAACTGAAAAACCAGTCATACAGCAATACAATCCCCAACACAAACCACCATACAAATAAAAGTCAAAACAACCATCCGGATTAGTCCTAGCGGGTCCTCACTGGCCAATCTGTAGGACACAGCCTGGAAGACTAAATCCAACAGAAGAAGGTGTGCCATGCGCCCAACAAAGGAAAGAGAGGGCGAGAGCGAGGGAGAAAGACGGAGTGAGATTGCACAAGCAGTGCAAGGCCTTGCAGGGTACCTGGCAAAACATGCCACCATGTGTGTGTGTATCGCCATCGTACACCATGAGCCCAAGGCCATGTCCCAATCTCAGCCACAAAGCTACATCACATTCCAAAATCGCAAGTAGTAGTCAGACAAACATCAGGGATGAAAGCTCCATTGTTCCAATCCAGGAGGCGGGAGGACACCTGCACCTCTGACCTTGGTCCAGAACGCGCCTGGAACACCCTGAGAGAGATGCCATGGCAGATGCGGACGACTCCCACATCACGCATTGCGCAAAATAACTATCTGATTTATCCACACCCCACACACAGAAGCCCCTGCTTGAGGTACCCGCGCATGAGATGACCTTTACTTTCATGGAAACAGCAACCCATTCAGCCCAACGTTGCACACACATTCAAATCATTGCTCAGAGCTATGGCATATCCTCCACACAACTGTCGCAGTTCAGAAGTGTGCTGGTTCCACGAGATACACCAAGGCAATGGCAGGCCATACTGGGCACATGCACAACCCCCGTCACTTGGAACAATACTGTACACGCATGCTGCATTTACTGGGCGCAGTGCCACTGGCAGTGCTGCGGATCAGTTACCGGCTCAGCTTCCGCATTGCCTTCGTCACATTCGTCCAGCCCTGGTTCCACTACCGAACATGCACATTCGAGTGTCCCATGGATGTCTGCCTATCCAACACAAACGTAGATGAATTGGACTATGACTTGTGTCTGCGCCCTGTTGGATCATGAACAGGAGTGTAACCGAGGCAGCTGTGCATGGGATGCCTTGACATACTGCATATGTATTGGCAGTTGTACATGGCAGATTGCACAATTCCTTGTGTGCAGTGACCACATCGAGGCGCTACCCTATTGGGCTGTCTTGCTGATGGGTGAAACAGCGTGGGCTGAGCACACCTGCCCGGACCAGTTAATGGATTGAATCACCCTGGTGTTCCTTGAACACAACAATGACGTACTATTGTAACACATTGCATATGAAGCTTCACAGGTATTCAAGGATGAGTAACTACGTTCCTGCAGCCACATCTAATTGTTACCCACAACACAGCTCCCAACGACATGTTGCATTGTGGGCATTGCTCACTTATCCCACCACAACAGAGGACGAACTCTGGATGCATGTGCGTGGAACAACGCATGTGTACACACACCTGTGCAAGGTGAGGCAGGTCCATGGTCGTTGCAACACAGCTTCATTTGGCAACATTGCCAATTCGGACACACTGCTGGGGGACAGCACACACACAGCACTGTGGCATGACATGTGAACCTGTTGGACCCGGTCACATGAGCACTGTCAGCAGGGCAGACAATCAGCACACTCCGGTGGCAGAGCACTATGCAGATCCCATGGGCAGTGAGTCGTGCCCCGTTACATGGGGGGCAGACGCCAAACAGCACATGACTCATCCAGCAAGGCAAGGTGGGCTTGGAGCATTGCCATCCGTGATGATTTTTGTCCATTTTTGCATCAACATAGTCTGAACCTCGATATGTACCCATGCTGCGTGCAAGTGCCTTACTTACGCATGTCCCTGCCTGTTGTGTTGCCTCGTCTGTACTGACACGCACATGCCAATAAAGGCCATGTCACCCCACTAGTGTCTAACTCTGAGGTGTGTTGATTGTATTCCGACTGCTTTGTCAGGCTCTGATAGGCCCTGACCCATGACATTTTGTGTTGTACATTGAATGCTTTAGCAAATGTAGCCTCGTTTCCAAGCCTGGCAAGGAAAGCAGGTTTTATGAGATGAATAGTCAGTGTTTGTGATTATGAATGATATCTCCCCTTCATGGCCCTTCAGTGCTTCCTGTAGGAAATGTTCCGGGCACGTGCATGATAGATACGTTTCTGCTGAAACTAATTGTCACATGACCATCTCCCATTGAGTCGAATTGAATTGAATTAAATGTATACATCCTGGTTCAAATTGCACAGGTTTTAGCACACTGATCCCACAGACCACTTTCTAGCGTGAGTCCTGGTCAATTGAAATGACATTTTTCTTTGATATTTTGCGTTTACAAATGCTGTGTTGCAGTAAATGTTGTTTGGACTTGGGGTTGCCTAGGTATTTTATTTGATATTTAAATTTGTATCCACAAACTTGACCCCATCTAAGTCCTTTATGTAGCAGCTGTTGCATGTGTTGTGTCAATGCAAGCAACTATCTGTAGTTTAATATCACACTTATGCTTACTCGTGAATGAGGTACAGGGGCTCCAAAGAATAGCGACCCCTCCTGGAGGAGAGATACTGATTGCAGTATTGTACATATCACTGCTTCAAGTGTCTCATGCCTGTTTGTTGTTTGTCTGCCTGACTCCTTCTTATTCAATCTGCCTCTTTCAATCTGTCTGCAATTGCTCTAGCTCTCTGTCTGCTTGTTTCTCTCTCAATCATGTCCCTTTGATTCTCCCTCTTTCTCTCATCGCTATGTTCCCTGTTTCCTCTGTCTCTACTTCTTTCTCTTCCCTCCCTGCTGTTTGTAGCTTCTATTTCCCTATCTCACACTCTGTCTCTCAGCTTCTTTCCTCTGTTCCCCTCCACCCACTTTTCCTATCTCACATGCTTCACTGTTTCTCTTCTCCTGCTGTTGCCAGCACACTCACATCGCCCCATTCTTTTATTCTACAATTCTATTGAATCCTTTGTGTCTTTCTTGCTCCATCCACTGTTACCAGCTGTGACCTTTTATTTTGATAGTTTTATAACATTGCAATGGTTTTTAGTAACTATGCAAAATAAAAGTAAACTTGAAAGTGTTACCAGCTGTGTGTCTTTCTCCTGCTTCTCCCCTGCCGTCCTTCCTTTTCTTCATCTCTCTTGTGCTTTCATTCCCCCTGCCCCCACCCAGCAGCCGTTCACCATCCTTAGCCCTCTCGGTATGTGCCTGGCTGCCAACTAGACCTCCAAACAATGAGGTCTGCAGGGAAGTCCCTGTTTATCATTATTACCACAGTGGTCATTCGCACTACAAGGCGCCTGTACATAGCTCACTGAAGAATGGCCATTTACTACCAAGGCACCTCTGTTTTCAGCAAAACAAACTCAGTGACAACGGTGTCCAACAACAGGTGCCCTCAGAAGAATGAATGGCAGGGGGAAACAATGTGTGTTGTCACAATCAGCCACTGGACCATGTGACTAATCTCCAGCATGAATACTTTCAGTATGTTTGCAGCACCCTTGCAGTGTCATACTCTTGTCTCAGGATGATAAGATAACCTCCGATTTGAATTTAGGGGCAGATTGAACAAAAAAGTATTGTAATGCAGTGAGACAACCTGCAGCGCTGCGTGACAGGGAGAGAGCAGGAATGCGCCAAATGTAATAAGATATGGCGAGTCCCTGTCTCTCCCTTCGGTGGTGCACTGTGTGCTGCCTTTAGTCGATGCAGCTACCCTTGTGCCATGGTCTACATTAGAAGCAGGACTGTTTTCATACAGGAAGGTAGACTTTCTTGAACAAAAACAATTCGTATGCAGAATTCAGCACACGTAAAAAGACGAACTAATGAGGAAAAATGAAGATTTGTACGCCTCTGTTGGTAAAGCGTATCGTTTTGATGGAATATGTGACGTTACAACGGCACATATTTCATTACGGTAGGTAACAATGCTGACGTTACATCGTCCGCGTTGTTACCACGCATGACATTACAAGGCAAGTCATTTCTAAGACTTGCACTAGATGGCGAGCTGGATTTAGGGCTAGTATAAATTACTATTCCTATTCCAGTTAGCGCAACAGCAGGGAATGTGTTGGACTTAAAATCCAACACATTCCCTGGTGTTGCACGCCCTCTAGCGCAAGTCGTTGAAATGACTTGGATGTAATGCCATGCGTGGTAACAACGCAGACGATGTAACGTCCGCGTTATTACCAACGCGCGTGGTACTCACAGCATTGCAAACGCTGTGTCCGTTTTGATGCATTCCCAGGGTTACAAGTCGTAGTAAATATGGGAAAGTGCCAAAATCCATGGATGAATCCACCCATGAAATGCCTTCCCAACACAGATAACGCCAGGCAACGATTTGCACTACCTTGTGTTACTCCAGGTTTACTAAGCCACACAGAGCCACGCAAAGTGCTTCCTCGGGAAAGGTTCCAGACACCTGCATGCTAGATAAGTTTCTGCTGAACTTATTGTTACTAACCTTCTTCCATTGACTTCTAGTAGATACAAATGTATATATTCTATGTATCCTGGATCAAATTTGCACAGGATTTAGCACGCTGCTCCACCTTACCACTTTCTATCGTGAGGCCTGGTCAGTTGAATTGACAATTGTCTTTGATATTCTGCTTTACTACATATAGTATTGCAATAAACATTGTTTGGAATTAGGGTTCTCTACATGATTTATTTCATATTTAGCAGTTTTATTCACAAAGTTGACCGCATCTCTGTTATTTATGTAGCAGTCTTTGCATGTGTTTACAATGTATGCAACTATCTGTATTTTAATATCACACTTCTGCTTCGGCTCCACAGAATAGTGACTCCTCATGGATAAGAGATAATGATTGCAGTATTTTACTTGCCACCCATTCAAGTATCTCAAACCTGTTTGCTGTTTGTTTGCCTCACTCCTTCTCATTCAATCTGTCTCTTTGAATCCGTCTGCGATTGCTCTAGCTCTCAGTGTCTGCTTTTTTCTCTCTAAATCATTTCCCTTCTATTCTCCTTCTTTCTCTCATCCTCCCTCGCTATGTTCACTGTTTCCGCTGTCTCTACTTCTTTCTCTTCCCTCCCTGCTGTTTGTAGCTTCTGTTTCCCTCTCACACTCTGTCTCTCAGCTTCATTCCTCTGTTCCCCTCCACCCACTTTTCCTGTCTCACCTGCTTCACTGTTTCACTTCTCCTGCTGTTACCAGCACTCTCACATCGCCCCACCCTTTTATTCTACAATTCTATTGAATTCTTTGTGTCTTTCTTGCTCCATCCAATCAATCAATCAATCAAGGCATTTATATAGCGCACTACTCACCCGTAGGGTCTCAAGGCTCTTGGGGAAGGGTGGTCCGCTACTGCTCGAACATCCAGGTCTTGAGCTGTTTCCTGAAGGCGAGGTGGTCCTGGGTCCGGCGGAGATGGGTCGGGAGGGAGTTCCACGTCTTGGCGGCCAGGTAGGAGAAGGACCTTCCTCCTATGGTGGCTCTTCGGATGCGAGGGACGGCGGCGAGGGAGTGGCTGGTCGATCGAAGCTGGCGGGTGGGGGTGTAGAAGTTGAGGCGGTCATTGAGGTATCCTGGTCCTTGGTTGTGTAGGGTTCTGTGTGCGTGGGTGAGGAGGCGGAAGGTGATTCTCTTGTTGACCGGGAGCCAGTGCAGGTCTCTCAGGTGTCCGGAGATGTGGCTGTGTCGGGGGATGTTGAGGATGAGTCTTGCTGAGGCTTTCTGGATCCGCTAGAGTCTCTTCTGGAGTTTGGCAGTGGTTCCGGCATAGAGGGAGTTGCCGTAGTCCAGTCGGCTGGTGACAAGGGCCTGGGTGACCGTCTTCCTGGTCTCGGTGGGGATCCACCGGAAGATCTTGCGTAGCATGCGCAGGATGTTGAAGCACGATGAGGAGACGGCGTTGACTTGTCTGGTCATGGAGAGGGAGGAGTCCAGGATGACGCCCAGGTTGCGTGCGTGGTCTGTTGGTTTGGGTGCGCTGCCCAGGGCGGGTGGCCACCAGGAGTCGTCCCAGGCGGAGGGCCAGGAGCCCAGGATGAGTACTTCCGTCTTGTCTGAGTTCAGTTTCAGACGGCTGTTCTTCATCCACTCGGCTACGTCTTTCATCCCTGTGTAGATTGGCTCTGGCGGTGGCGGGGTCGTTGGTGAGGGAGAGGATCAGCTGGGTGTCGTCGGCGTAGGAGATGATGTTGAGGTTGTGGTGGCGTGCGATGGCCTCAAGGGGGCTCATGTAGACATTGAAGAGGGTGGGGCTGAGCGAGGATCCTTGAGGGACGCCGCAGATGACTTCGGTGGCTTCTGAACTGAACGGGGGGAGGCGGACTCTCTGTGTCCTCCCGGCGAGGAAGGAGATGGTCCATTCCAGTGCCTTCTCCTGGATTCCCGGAAAGAAGGAGTTAGGTCCTGATTGGGACTGAGGGGGGGCTGGACCATAATCTAATGAAGGAAAAAAGAGAAAATGCCCACACCTCAAAATAGTACACAATTATTCGAAGAAGGCACGTGTAACTGAATTGCACATGTGAAGGTACATTTATTTATACCAACTACTAGTATTTTTTGAAATTTTTTGGCAAGATGTTTTTTACAAAAGCAGAAAAAGGGGAAGAACCCACACAATCAACACAATAGTTATACAAATACAAACAATAATTATAAACAATGGCAATTAATGAGATACATAAGAACACAGAGGGAATATTAACACATTTAGTAATTCATGGTTAAATATGAATGCCTGTTTTGAAACCACCAAAGCGAAGTGAAAAGGGGGCAAGAGCTTGCACAATGTCCATTAGCATAGATACATTTAATGTATTACTGTGCTCTTGCGTAATGCCGACGCGTTTCAGGTTCGAGCAGAACGTATTCGAACCCTCATCAGGGCTTTGTGAATAGTCTGTGTGAAAGAAATAAAAAATAGAGAACAGTTTTGAAAGCCAGGACTAAATGTGAAGCGGTTGAACTCATAGAGTTTTGAATAAGGAGGGTACCTGTGGTTATCAGGCTCCCAAGCACTGTTCAATGGACAGGGGCGATGACACAAAGGTTTAGTTCTAGAATGAATAGAGCACAAAATGTTGTTTCATATAATTGCATATGCATCAAAAAAAGAATGGGAGAATCAGGATTTGAGCCTACCTCTATGTGCACCGTCTGGCGCCCCTTAGAGGGAGGAGATCGAGGATAAAAGTCTTTGAGTCCTGTCAATTAAAAGCAAAGGCTTATGATCTAATGTCAACCTCTAAAGGACAAGATATACATTATTTAGAAAGAGGGGGGCCCCATACCTTGTGTTTTGTATGCAATAAAGCGGTATCCCTCTAGGTTGAAATCAGCATGAAGCTCCTACATGAACAAAGTGAAAGCGGGCGTCAAACCGGTTGCACTTAGCCAATATTTAACAACTAAGTTACGGGCTGGTGGAAAGGAGCCTACCTGGGTCAGCTGCACGGATCATGGCGGCCCAGGAGTCAGAAACCGGAGTGTTTTGATTTATCTCCGTTTCTGTGGCGCGCTGAAAAAAGGGAACAAAAGCGCGATTGAGATGCGCGTCTGCAAGCTGCCAGTTTGTACATAAATCAAAGCTCCCGAACGAAGCGGGTTACTACGTGAATCAAGGCTCCCGAAGGGAGCGCGTTTCTTACCTGTCCTCGGACAGTCAATATTCAAATGGAAGGCTTCTCGAAGAATGCCTAACGTTACGTGGGGCCATTTTGGACTGCTAGAAAAAGGGACGACCAGCGTCCCATTGCATTATGGGATATGTAGTCCCAATTTTGAAAAATTCAAAGGCGCACCGAGTGGGAATGAATTGGTATTTACACTCATGTCAGGGATGGAAGTTAGAACACGGAAGGCAAAGGGGAGCCAATGTGTGGGGCTCAAAACGGCTGCATGGGAGTCCACCTTATGAATACAAAGGAGACAAATGCAAGGCAGAGGGGGGCAAAAAGAGCCAATCAAGGCTGGGTCATTGTAGGAAAAACCAGCTAAATTCTTGATAGTTCAGACATACTGTTAAGCCCTGTAAGGGTGCTATTGAACTTGAGGATCAGGTATGCTTCCTTCTGGAGCAACATCTTGTCGATGTCTGCCGGGCGCTGTGTTGTACCAAGTGTAAATAGTACTGCCCACTTAAAATCCAATTCTGAATGAGAATTATCAATAAAATGTTCAACCATGGGTGCCGTAAGCACTTTCTTTCTAATCCTGGACCTGTGCTGACTGATGCGAAAATTAACTTGCTGGTTTGTTTTCCCGATGTAAATCTTGGGGCAAGGACACTGGATGACGTATATAACGTTTTTGGTTTTACAATTAGAGAAACCTGAATGCTTCCATTTGATCCCACGGTGTTCGAACTCATTGCCCTCAATCGTGCTAGAGCATGCCACACAGTTGCCACATCTATGGTGGCCGTCAATTGGTTTCAAATTCCAACAGGATAAAATATCTTGTTTGGATTTCGGTAATGACACATCTGCTCTGACAATTTGTTGTCCAATGCTTTTGTTTTTTTTATAAGCAAAAATGGGCCGGGGGAAGGGGCATTCTAAGCCATCAAGGAGGTGCCAGTTTTTGAGAATTGTTTGTCTCATTTTATGCGTGTCTGGACCAAATGTGGTCACGCATACCAACCGGTCCAATTCTTTCTTTTCTTTTATTTGCAGGAGGCATTCTCTCGGTGTACAACGAGCTCGTTTGTACGAATGCCTAAGTAGCTTCTTAGGGTATCCTCTGTGTGTCATTTCCCCACAAAAGATTTCAGCATGGTGATCGAAGTCACTGATCTCCGTGCAATTCCTGCGGATCCGCAGTAATTGCCCATAAGGGAGATTGGTCTTTAGATTTCTCGGGTGATGGCTGCTGTGATGCAGAATGATTTTTTTGTCCGTCACCTTCCTATAAAGGGAAGCCTTCAGGAGCCCATCCGAGCATGTGACTTCAATGTCCAGGAAGGTCATTTTAGTTTTGCTGGCTTCCATGGAAAATTTTATGTCGCTGTGCCTCGAGTTGATCCATTCGTGGAAACTACTGAGCTCGGTCTGGCTCCCCTGCCACAGGAGCCAGACGTCGTCAATGTAGCGCCACCAATGGATGATGTTGTCACTGAATGGATTATTGTTATCGACAAACTTCATCTCATATTGTGCCATGTAGAGCACTGCCATTTCTGGGGCATAAGGACACCCCATGGCAGTGCCCTTCACTTGCATGAAGAATTGGCCATTAAATACAAAATAATTCTTCTTAAGGGCAATTTCTGCCAATTTCAAGATGAATTTTGTGGGCACCCGATGGGGACGCTCTCGCTTCTCAAGGTACAGCTCGATGACTTCAAGAGCCTCTTCTTGAGGGATCTGTGTATATAAGGACGTGACGTCCATTGTTACCATTACTTGAGTGCAAGGATCAAAGGAAGTGCCTTCTACCTTACTCAGAAAATCGGTAGTGTCTCGCAGATATGACTTGACGTCCTTAATGAAAGGCTTCAAGAAAAAATCAACGTATTTTGAAATAGGTTCTAGACAGGAGTCGACGCCAGATACTATGGGCCTCCCCGGAGGGTCAGCTAGACTCTTGTGAATCTTCGGGAGAAGATATAAGATTGGAATGCGTGGGAACTTTTTTGTCAAGAAATCAAATTCTTTGGGTCCTAGAAAGCCTTGTTCATGGCCCTCAGTCAGTGTCTGTGAAATGAGACCTTGTATATATTTCGTTGGGTCTTCTTGTAATTTGCGGTACCATGTGGTGTTATTGACATGTTTCATCCCTTCACCAATGTATTGGTCCCTTGGCCACAGGACAACTGCTCCCCCCTTATCAGCCTGTTTAATGATTAAAGAAGAATCTTCTTTAAGGCTCTGAATAGCTGTACGTTGGTGCGGGCTGATGTTCTGTGGTACATATTTTTTGGCTCTCTCCATTTGATTAATGGATGCTAATAGTACCTGTTCGAACGCCAGAACCTGTTTGGGGATGTTCTGATGTGGAACAAAACTCGATTTGTTCCTCAGGCCAGTTGTTTCTTTATCAACTGGTGTGGGTTGGTGAAAGAAGAAGGCTCGAAGTCTCAACTTCCTACAAAATTCAAGGGTCTCAATCTTTAATTTCGTAAAATCCGTCCTCTGGCTGGGGACAAATTTTAATCCCAAATTGAGTACGGACTCCTCGTGTTTTGTGAGGACTCTGTCAGATAAATTCACGATCACGTCTGGCTTCTCTATGACTTGTAGACCCTGTTTCTGGTTCGCATTTCCCATGCTGGCTTGAACCTGGTTTTTTGAGGCTGGCCCCTGTCTAAAAAAGCTACCTGTTTCCTAGAGTTGTTACCTCTATTGTCTATGTCAGATCCTGATGAAGAGGTGTCTGAAAAGGTGGTGAATCTATTGCGTGATCTGCCCTGGTAGTCGTACAGCGCCCGACGTGAGTCAACAAGGGAATAGTAGTCCTCTTTAAGGAAAGGATAAACCGGTTCGATTTTGAACGTCTTTGTATCGCGTTCGTATTTGGTGGTTTTATTGTTAATGGTGATATCTCTGAACACTTGTATGTCTTTCTCAATTTTTACACTTAAACCCTTCCTCCCAGCCAAAGACTTCCAAACTGCAGTACAAGCACTAGTCATCCCTGTTTTACACTTCTTTTTAACCTGACGTCCTGGTGAATATCTTCAATAAAATCATTTTTCTTTGCCTCGACCGTCATTTTAGCTTCACTCTTTCTCACTCCCTGTTTTGCACTGCAATTTCTCAGCACCACTCTGTGGCATGGACACTGTAAGAATATAAACCAGAAGTGTGTGTTATCTGGCCGATTCATCTGGGCCTAGACTCACCACCCTGGTCAGACGTCCTACATGACGAGGCTCCGCCAAATGGGTGGGCTGATAGGATATCTACTATATACCCGTGTCATGTGACCACGTGGTCTGATTGAGTGCAATCCAAAAGGGTTACTTGAATAAGGACCTATTAGACTCAGCGACCCTTGCCAACAGACCCTCCAACTCTTTTTTGTTCATTGTAGTCTGATTAGGGGTATTGAGTTTGGATGGTCTATAAATATAGTCCCCTTGACCCTCCTCAACTTTTTGTTTTCTAGTCCGCTAAAAGTAAACTTGAAACTGTTACCAGCTGTGTGTCTTTCTCCTGCTTCTCCCCTGCCTTCCTTCCCATTCTTGATCTCTCTTGTGCTTTCATTCCCCCCACCCCAGCAGCAGTTCACCATCCTTAGCCCTCTCGGTATGTGCCTGGCTGCCAACTAGACCTCCAAACAATGAGCACTGCAGGGGAGTCTCTGTTTATCATAATTACCACAGTGGTCATTCGCACTACAAGGCGCCTGTACATAGCTCACCGACGAATGGACATTTACTACCAAGCCAACTCTGTTTTCAGCCAAACAAACTCAGTGACAATGATGTTCAACAACAGGTGCCCTCTTAACAATGACAGACAGGGGAATGGTAGCAAGACCGAGGTGCTCGTGGTGGGGGGAGGGCCATCTGCGTGGTCGTCGGCGTGGTGGCCGCCCTGTCTGGGTGAAGTTCCCGTTCCTTGCCGCGAGGCCAGGAACCTTGGCGTGTGGCTGGACAAGGACCTTGCCTTTGGTCCCCAGGTCAGTCGCGTGGCGGGGGTTTGCTTCGGTGTCCTGAGAGCCTTAAGGAAAGTGTTAGATCTTCTTCCTATTTGTGCTCGAAGGACGCTGGTGCACGCCCTCGTCACCTCACGACTCGACTATGGGAACCTGCTCTATCTGGGAGCCACGGGCAAGGTCACGGGCCGCCTGCAAGTTCTCCAAAACGCCGCAGCGCGGCTTGTACTCAGGCTCCCTAGGAGGTCATCCTCCAAACCAGCTTTACGGACCCTCCACTGGCTCCCCATCGAGAGGAGAGTGGAGTTTAAGGCCCTTACCACATGCCACCGCATCCTGAGCGGCAAAGCGCCTGCTCCGCTCCAGAGTCTGGTAACTCACTACGAGCCCACACGTAGTCTACGGTCCTCGCAGACGGGGCTGCTAAAGGTCCCGAGAGTATCAAAGGCGCGCATGGGAGGCAGATCTTTTAGATACCTCGCTCCCAAGTGCTGGAATACTCTTCCTTTGGAATTGCGACTAGAACCATCTGAAGTCCTGTTCAGAAAAAAACTTAAAACATACCGTTTTAGCAGGTAGCCTTCTGTGAGTGGGGGGGGGGCAGCTACTTCACTTATCACAGCGCGGGGACACGCCAGCGGTGTAACCAGGCGCTTTACAAATGCCCAAATAAATAAAATAAATAAAAACAATGTGTTTTGTCACGATCAGCCACTGGACCATGTCCCTAAGCACCAGCATGAATACTTTCAGAATGTTTGCAGCCCCCTTGCACTGTCATGCTCTTGTCTCATGTCGATAAGATAACTGTTGAAAAGATGAAACTCTGAGACAGGAGAAGGTAAGAACTGTCTTTATTCTGCCATCCACTCTTCGTAACTGACAGGTAGTCCAACATTCCATGGTGAACTCTAGAGGGACGTACCAAGACACCGGAAAGGCGGGGGGAGAACGGAAGGTACCAAATGGAAAAAGGAGAAGGTGACAACAGGGGGAAATAGCAGGAAAGAGGGGAGGAAGATTACAACACATCTCCCTACGGACAGAAGAGAGAAGG
The DNA here is from genome assembly GCF_964263255.1 of Lissotriton vulgaris. Lineage (NCBI taxonomy): Eukaryota > Metazoa > Chordata > Amphibia > Caudata > Salamandridae > Lissotriton > Lissotriton vulgaris. The sequence continues at coordinate 97,639,301 of NC_141695.1, forward strand.
CAAGGAAAAAACTGAAGGGAGGGAGGGAGGAGAGAGCAAGGACCCAGAGAAGAAAGCGGGATAACCATTTAAGTAACATGGGAACCCAAGGCCTGGGAGGCGGAGCCATAAGCTGAAAAAGAATTAAAGCCCAGGTACATCGTGAAGAATACAACTTACACGGAGAAAGAACACAGAGAATAGAGGTTTATGGCATTTTCGGAGAAGTTACAATTGTTCGCAGCAGGTCAACCTTTAACAGCATCATTTCCTGATACAACATGAACCATCTCAGAGATTTTCCTTTCTACACAGATTTTGGCATTTAAATTAGAATTGATGTATACCCCCGAAGGAGGTATGTGGCAGGCATTGTCATTTACTCTTTGTCCTATTCCGGTAACTAACTCAGAATACATTTTTACATCTCTACTGGTTGGGGAACAACCTTTACAGGTTTTATAACGCGGTACTGTTACCACCCAACTTTTACAACGCAAGTCGTTACAACGACTTGCGCTTGGGGGCGCTCCAGGATAGTAAATAGTTTAATTTACTATCCAACTCCTTCCCTACTATCCACGGGGACTGGAGTTGGAATAGTAAATTAAAATATTTACTATCCAGCACCCCTCAACGCAAGTCGTTGTAACGACTTGCGTTGTAAAAGTTGCGTAGTAACGGCACGCGTTGTAAAAGTACGCGTGGTAACGTCGTACATCCCTACTGGTTTCCTCCACCCTTCCAGCTACGAGAACTAGATCTATTGTTGGGGTCAGGGACAAACCCGAGCTCTCTTTGGTGGTGCCAACCCAACAGATTTGACCCTTTGTTTACAATGTACACTTTGCCCCATGTAGATCTGCCTTTAAATGTAATACATAAACTCATTATTCCAACTAAAGGGATGTTCTCACCGGCATACCCTAAAGCTGAGATGTCCGGTTCCAGCATATTGAGGCAGGAGGTGTCAATTATATCATTTATGATATCCATGTTAAGTAAGGTTACTGGGGCACACGAATCAGCAAACACCTCTATGGGAACCATAATCACAAAGATAGTACATTTAGGATATTCAATAGATCCGTGGTCTTTGGAATGCCCAGGAGGAATTTGAGAAGTTTTGCAGTCCCTAGCTCCTATTTGAAAAAAGTACTTAGGGGTCCCGTCCCCCTCACCATGCACAACTTTAACTTGACTGTTCCCACTATTTTTGCAAACTCTTCCCAGGTGCCCCTTCTTATTACACTTGACACATGTGACATTGTGGGCAGTGCAACGCACATCATTAGCAAGATGGTTCTCTTGGCTCATAGCTTGTCCTGCCATCGTAGCGGAGGTAAGCTCCTAGCAGACTTCAACAGGAGTAACAATAGCAGGTAAGTGGCCACACTATGCTTAGATGGAGCAGGGGGGGGAAAAGCAGAAGGAGTCCACAAAAGGAACTCGGAATGGGACCCCAGAAGGAGCCTCAATGCGTAACAACTACAATAGAGCTAAGATAATCTGAGAGGCAAAAAGTATGTACGGTAACAATCCCTATATTGGACTCTAATACCTCTCAATATCAGATTGATGCAGGAAGAATTAGCTTGTAAAGCAGTACTCATTAAGCATGTTACATTATATACACTCTAAAGAGGATGCATGCAGGAAACTATACTTGTAAAACAGCACACAGTAAGCACAGATGACCTCAGAGCCTCAAAATATACATGGTAGTAGTTTCACCTAGGAAATTCTAATTAAGATGAAGCATGCGAGAAACTTTGTTTGTGAAGTAACGAACAATATACACCACAGCTATGAAATGCAACAATTAAACTTGGTTACTGAAATGATGCAGATGACATGCAGCAGGTAAAAATGCTCGACGTCAACTCCTGTCATGAGCACCACTGGACACATGAGGGCGTCGGATCCTCAATTAGAATATAGCAACGAGACTCTGGTTTAATCGTTCGTCAATTACATATTGCCCCCCGAAGACACATTATTGAAAATCTTACTCAAAATGCAGGATATTAGTACTCAGTCACAATTCTCTTGCAGGGTTGGCGAACCATGACACAGGAGCACCAGAGACACTCAGCAATATGCCGGCAAACGGAAGTAGTCTCTCTGCCGGTAGTTGCGTAGAGAAGAGCTTATCCCACAGTGGGGAGTGTCACCGCGGGACAAAACGTTCTAATTTAACACATAGAAGACCTTACTTGAAAGAGGAAATGCCCCAAAGTGCTTCAAAGTGCGATGGAAAACTCCGACCACCTGTGCTGAAAGTTGAATACACCACTCTGTAACCGCTAGTCATCCGGAAGATTTTGTCAATGCCGGCTCTGAGGTGGCTGAAGCACCGGATTTTGACACGCGGCGTTCTGACTGGAAACGCCGTGAGGCAGGGACGACCAGGGAGGTGCAACAAAGGAGAAGCTTTGACCGTTGCTAAAAAAAACTCTTGAATCTGTATTGCGGCATGCTAAGAGGCACTGGACGTCGCTCCCAATAACTGAAAGGAATAGTATTAATGGTGGCCCTGAGGGAAGAATGCGCCGGAACTCACGCCTCCTTCTTCACTGCTGACGCTTACTGACAGGATTTCAGGTGGTGCTGCTGCGCAGGCCCGAAAAGCGCCCGGAACACGAACAATTCACTGGCTTGGAGAAGTGTCTCTGTACAGTGTCTGCCCCAGCTGACAGGACCTCCATCGGCAGAGCTGCTGCTGCGCAGGTCCGACGGGTACGAGGAACACCACAGAGACGGCAAGAAAGTGTCTCTGCAAAGAGCCTGCTGTAAAGATACTCTTTTCTTCCCCCCAATGACTCTCGGAGTCGGATGCAGGTGCTAAGCTCTTTATTCAGGAACATACATACAAGGAGCGCAAAGCATGACCTGCGCCCAGCCTGCTCGCGCTCTGAATGCCGCGCTACGCCTGCCGCGCCTCTACGTCAACGTACGTCACGTAGCCACGTGACGTACCATGCAAACGAGCTCACTACATATCTCCCTTTTTTCCAACAGTTTAAGTAAACAAGTCCTGACTCATATCATAGTCTTTGAACCTCGCTGGTGGGACTACCAGCCTGCCCCTTCTCGTCAGTCTTACCGGGGAACTTGCAGTTGTTGCCTCTTCCCTTTGTCCACTCTCTAGCGCGGCCGCGCTAGGCACACTCCGACTGCTGTCTTCCTCCGGCTGACACTCTGCACTGGCCTCTTGATCCTCATTGCTACTTTCTCCACAGTCCGGGCCTTCACCTTCATAGTCACTGGTGTAGTCACTGTTGCTCTCGCTCTCTCCCATGTAGCCTCCGCTACTCCAGTTGAGTATTTTATTGCACCTGGCCATGCGATCCTGCGACCACACATTTCCATCGCTCAGCAAAGCTGCCCGGCCCTTGATTTCCACAACTCTCAGGGGCTTGCTGTACTTACTGTCCCCCTTTTTCTGCAGGGTGGGCAATTTTACTCGTACCCATTCCCCTTTTTCAAGGGCAGTGTCTTTTACATTCCTTCTCGCATCGTAGTGTTTGGTGTACACTGCCTGTGCCTTCTTTAGATTTGCTTGCACCACCGCCGGTGACCACTCACTCTTAATAACTCGGTCCTTCCATATCCTGTTGTCTTGGGTGAACGGCTCCCGGCCCCTCAATATCTGGAACGGGCTATATCCAGTGTTCGTGGGAGTTATACGATACGCCCACACCATGTGCCATATCTCCGCCTCCCAGTCTTTGTTGTCTGCAATGGCCGCTTGTATCGAGCCCATCACCACTCTATTGAAGCGCTCCACCAAGCCATTCCCCGCCGGGTGGTATATGGATGTGTGTTTCGACGTTATTCCATTTCTTTTCATAAATTGGTTCCATCTGTCAGAGCGGAATTGGGGCCCATTGTCACTAAGGACACTTTTGGGGATGCCCTCTCTCACGAAGGTCTCCGCCATGAAGCTCACTATTTTTTCCGTGTCCATTGTTTCCTCGATCTTTACTTCTGGCCATTTCGAATAACGATCCATCATTACACAAATGTACTTCTGTATACCATGTGCGTTCAGCACTGGCCCTAGTATGTCTATGGACAATTCCTCCCAGGGATTTTGTGGGGGATCCATCTTCCCTAGGGCTGGGCGCAATGGCTTCAGTGTTTTGTCCGCGCCCTGGCACCTCCGGCACTCTCTCACATGTCTTTCCGCTCTTATGTCCATTCCTGGCCACCAATAATTTTGCTTGGCCCTTAGCTTCAGTTTGCCCGCTCCCAGGTGGCCTTCGTGCAACATGTCCAACAATCTGGGTATCATCATTGACGGGGGTATGACTCTTTCCCCTCTGTAGACAAACGTTCCCTGATCATCCATAGATATTTCCTCTCTCACCTCGAAGTAGGGGACAAGGTTCCGCTCTAATCTGCATTTGTCCGGCCAGCCTCTTACAACGTATTCCTTCACTTTCTCCAGATCCGGGTCTCCGTCATATGCCGTTTTCCATTCTTGTTTGCTGATGGATACTTCGAGGTCCTCGGTGAGTGCGACCCACTCTTCCCCCGCCTCGGGGCATTCTGTGCTGGGCTCCATCGCAGCCGCTCTACTCAGATAATCTGCCACTTTGTTCCTGTTCCCCGGAATGTGTTCAACATCATATCGGAACTCCATTAGTTTGAGCGACATTTTCGAGATCCTCGGTGTCGCTTCCGCATGGCCACTTGATGTGAGCACTTTGAGTAGGGGCTTGTGATCGGTTCTCAGCTGGAACCTTGTGCCCCACAGGAACTGCCGGAACCGGGACATGGCCCACACCACCGCCAACATTTCTTTTTCAATCACACTATATCTCCTTTCAGTGTCATTCAGGGTGCGGGATGCAAAGCATATGGTTTCGACTCTCCCTTGGCCTCGGTCTTGCATGAGGACTGCTCCCAGTCCTTTATCGCTCGCATCAGTGGTGAGTATGGTGCTACCTTGGGGGTCGAACCCTTGCAGAGGAATTGCCCCTGCCACTTCTCTCTTTATCATCTCAAATTCCCGTTGCGCTTCCTCGGACCAACGGAACTCGCTGTTCTCTCGAGTTGACAGCCTCATGTGGTGAGTCTTCGAGGCAAAATGTTCAATGAATTTCCCATAGTATTCCGCCATTCCCAGGAACGACCTGACCTCCTCCTTGGTTGCTGGTGCTGGTGCGTCACAGATCGCCTTCACGTTTTCACTTTTGGGAGTCACTCCTTGAGCGCTGATTTCGTGGCCCAAGTACGTTACTTTCTCCATCCCTATCCGGCACTTGGCCCATTCTGCTGTGAGGCCCTTCCTTTCCAGGATGCCCAACACCGCCTCCAGCTTTCTGTCGTGGTCCAATCTGTCCTGGCCCATCACCAATATATCGTCCTGGAAGTATTGTACTCCCTTGAGGCCCTGAAATAGCTGATGCATGAGCTTCTGAAACACCGCAGCCGCCGAGGCTAGTCTGAACGGCATGCGGCGGAACCGATAACATCCGAAGGGCGTTATGAAGGATGTTAAGCTGCGGCTCTCTGGGTGCAGCGCTATCTGGTGATACGCTGAGGTCAAGTCTATGGTGGAGTACCACTGAATACCCCTGGTGTTGGCCAGCATTTCCTCTATCCTGGGAAGGGGAAACTTCTCCACCACTATACATTTGTTCAACTCACGTAGGTCCACGCATAAACGGACCTTGCCATTCGGCTTCTTCACTACCACCAACGGCGATAGCCATTCAGCACATGCTATCGGCTCAATGATCCCTCTTTTCTCCAGCTGTTGTAGTTCTTCCTTCACATCGTCCCTCACTGCTAGCGGAATGTTCCTCACCTTGTGTGCCACCGGTACTGCTCCAGTTTTGAGTATGATCTTGTGTGCGAATTTGTCGAGCCTGCCCACTGAACCTCCAAAGACAGTTGGGAACTCCATCCTCCATTTATTCTCGTTCAGCGCTTCTTCCGGCTCCGTCAGTAGTATCTGTTCCTTGCCTCCCGGGTCCAGCTTGATGCCCAGGTCTCCTTGATCGAGCCACCCTAGGACGGAGGGACCTTTCTCGGAGACATACAGTTTGCACCTGGCCTCTCTGCCCCTGAACTCGAAGTTCAATTTCCTACACCCGGCCATGGGGATGCGATCACCATTGTAAGTAACCGGACGTATGTCCAGCTTGTCCAGTTCGGGGCCCAGTCGCGGAGCAAACTTCTCTTCCCACACGCTCCGGGGGATGATGGTGTAGGGCGACCCTGTGTCTGCCACCACTTGGATGTCGACACCTCCGATCTTCATTTCCATGACCGGTTTCATCGTTCTTCTTCCGCCGGTGCTACGGCCTCGGTCGTTTATGCTTAAGATTTCGTCGTAGATGCAGAGGACTGTGATCACTTCTTCCTCTGCTGCCTCTTCTGGCTCCTCCGCTGCTTGGGCCACGTACTTCACTGTGTTCTTGGCCGCCTTTTTCCTGCACGCCTTTTCAAAATGGCCGACTATTCCGCAGAACGTGCATTTGGCGCGAAGCGCGGGGCACGTCCGGTCGTGTGCCTCGTGCGTCCAACTGCCGCATCTGTAGCAAGGCCGCTTGCTACTTCCGGCCTGTTTGCCAGGGTTGCCAGGGCTGTTCCGCCATCTGTCGGGACCCTTTTCTGGCTGTTTCCGTGCCTGATTGTCTTTGTGGTGTTCTTCCTCATCTACTTTGTTCACCGTTCCACTGGGCACGATCTCTTTCTTCGTAGCCGCTGCACACCTTCGAGCCAGTTCAGCTCTTTTTACTATCACCAACACGTCCTTGAGCGAGGTGTCCCCTGCGGCCCATAGCTTGTCCTGTACGCTTGTGCACGTGGTGTGCATCACCACTTGGTCTTTTATGAATTCACTTTCCCAGTTGGCATATTTGCACGGGACCGCCAGTTTCTTCAACGCCGCCACATATTCTTACACCGTTTCCCCGGGTAGCTGCCTTCTTTGCTGGAAGTTGAACCTGTCTACTGAGACACATACTGAGGGTTTGAAGTGTTCTTCTAGGTCTTCCAGCGCGTGGGCATACACGTCATCATCATCTGTCTCTCTCTTCTTCGGCACCAAGCTTTTGTAGATCCTTAGGCCTTCTGGACCCAGATTTAGTAGTAGGATGCGTTTCTTCCTCGGCGGCTTGAACTTCTCCTCGCTTTCGTCTTCCATCACTTCAATGAAATTTTCTATGTACTCCTTCCAGTCCTCCCATTTCATGAGCGGTTCCCCTGGTCGGGGAAGGAACTGGACTGGTGCTATCGCGTAGCCCGCTTGTGCATTCATCTTCTCCGCCCGGGTTGCGGGCAGCGTACTTTCCAGGCTTCTCGGGCTCCCTGGTGCACCGTTTCGTTCTTCCTTCTTGAGCAAAGGTGGGGGGCTGCTCCTTTCGACCCCTTCCCATTCAGGTGGAGTAGCCAGTGCGGTTCCCGGTGGGCCTTGACCGTGATTGGCTTCCTACCTTGGTTGCTCAGGGTTCTTCGACCGTCGCTATTTGTGCTCTCGGTGCTCCCTTCTCTTTGCCGATGGTTTCGTTGCGCTCCTTGCCGTGCCCTCTGAGGGTGGTGTCGCTGTGCGTACCCTTGGGCCTTCTTCGTCTCTCCTGCACCTCTACTCCGTTCCGCCGTGCTTCTCGTAATCTGCGTGGTGGGGGTCGTGGGTCGGCTATCCCACCCTCGTCGCCACTGTAAAGATACTCTTTTCTTCCCCCCAATGACTCTCGGAGTCGGATGCAGGTGCTAAGCTCTTTATTCAGGAACATACATACAAGGAGCACAAAGCATGACCTGCGCCCAGCCTGCTCGCGCTCTGAATGCCGCGCTACGCCTGCCGCGCCTCTACGTCAACGTACGTCACGTAGCCACGTGACGTACCATGCAAACGAGCTCACTACACCTGCCTCAGCCCGTCTTCTTTCTGATGGGGATTACATGGGAAAGGCAGCAGCTGCGCTAGCTCAAATAAAATACAAACGAAGGCTGGCAGTAGGTGGCAGTACCTACGATACCACTGACGCCCATGGAGATGGGCACCGCAGCTGCCCACACTCACCACAGGGGACGGCAAGGTACCTTTGTTGTGCAGGATTTCAACCCATATGCGTCTCTTCAGGGTGAGTGCAATTCAGTAGCGCGCCCCACACAAAACTCTTCACACGCTGCCTGATGCTCAAAAAAATTTAACCCATCGACAGCATATGTCCAAAATTAACATTAGCACCAATGCACCCAAAAGCACATGACCGCCAGATGAGACAACTCACGCAGCAACTCCTGGTAAAAGTCCCTACACAGAGTCTGGAAGTATAACCACTAACTCTGGACTTGCAGTCAGGCGATCAGATTTTCAAATCAGTTGGCACAGCGAGATTGATGAATAAGGTGCAGAACGACAAGCACCAGTCACACTGACGTCTCCAAAGGACTCCTGGGCAGCAGAAATCTGACACTGTGTTCTTCACTGGGAAACGCCTTCAGCGGTCTCATCAAGGTACTGGCACAAGGAACTGGGCAACTGTAGACCACCTCTCACCATGAGGGAATCCTCACACAAAGCACTCCAATATAACCAGGAACTGCAGCAGATGGAGAGAGCATTGAAAGGGGAGATGACAGCTTGGCCCCCTGCACCGGTTTCGTCGCCAGTGTTGAAAAGATGAAACTCTGAGACAGGAGAAGGTAAGAACTGTCTTTATTCTGCCATCCACTCTCCATAACTGACAGGTAGTCCAACATTCCATGGTGAACTCCAGAGGGACGTACCAAGACAGTGGAAAGGCAGGGGAGAACGGAAGGTACCAAATTGAAAAAGGAGAAGGTGACAACAGGGGGAAAGAGCAGGAAAGAGGGGAGGAAGATTACAACAATAACCTCCGATTAGGGGTAGATTAAAGAAAAAGTCTTGTAATGCAGTGAGACAACGTGTTGCATTGTGTGACTGGGAGAGAGCAGGTATGCGCCATATGTACTAAGATATGGTGCCTTCCTGCTCTCTCCTGTCGCTGGTGCACTGTGTGCTGCTTTTAGTCAATGCAGCGACCCTTGTGCCATGGTCTGCGCTAGAAGCAGGATTGTATTTGTACAGGAAGCAAGACATTCTTGCACAAAAGCAAGTCTTATGCAGAATTCAGCACATGTAAAAAGAGGAAATAATGAGGAGAAATGAAGATACGTCTGCCTCTGTTTGTAAGGCGTACCGTTTTGATGCATTCCCAGGCTTACAAGTCATAGAAAATATGGGAATGTGCCAAAATCCATTGTTGGATGCATGGGAACGCCCACGATCCACCCATGAAACGCATTCCCATACAGATTAACGCAAGGCAACGATTTGTACTACCCTGTGTTACTTCGGATTTACTAAGCCACACAGAGCCAAGCAAGGTGCTTCCTCGGGAAAGGTTCCAGACACCTGCATGCTAGATAATTTTCTGCTGAAGCTTATTGTCTTTAACATTATCCCATTGACTCCTAGTAGATAAAAATGTATATATTCTATATATACTGGATCAAATTGCACAGGTTTTAGCACGCTGCTCCAACTTACCACTTTCTATCGTGAGGCCTGGTCAGTTGAATTGACAATTGTCTTTGATATTCTGCTTTACTACATATAGTATTGCAATACACATTGTTTGGAATTAGGGTTCTCTACATGATTTATTTCATATTTAGCAGTTTTATTCACAAGTTGACTGCATCTCTGTTCTTTATGTTGCAGTCTTTGCATGTGTTTGCAATGTATGTAATTTTATCTTTTTTTTTTTATTCTTGACAGGATGGTTTTTCGAAAAAACCATAAACTTTGTTTTGCCCACGTTCACCGCAAGATTGTTAATGGCACAGAACTCCTCAAAGCGGTCCAAGGCCCGCTGCAGCCCGCTGCGTGTTCTGGAGAGGAGTAGGGTGTCATCGGCGAAGATGAGCAATGGGAATCTCGTCCCAGCCAGCATTGGGGCATCAGTGGGGGTATCCATAAAAAATTTCACCACTTGATCGATGAATAGGAGGAAGAGAGTTGGTGCCAGGACGCACCCCTGACGGACACCTCTGGTTACGGGAAATGTTTCCGTCACTTGTCCCTGGCCTCCCCACCTCACCCTCGCATAGTTATCCTCATGAAATTTAATTATGAGGTCAAGTAGTTCTGATGGACAGCCCAGGTTTCTCATAACTCCCCACAGTTTGTCCCTTGGCACTAGGTCGAAGGCGGACTTCAGGTCAATGAATGCAGCAAAGATGGTACCGCCACCAAGCAGGTCCACTTTCCAGTAGATCAGACATAGTCTGAACACTTGGTCAATGGTACTTATACCTGATCTGAAGCCCGCCTGCATTGGAGATAATATTTCCTCAGATTCAGTCCAGCCCTGAACCCGTCCCAAGACCATACGGGCGATGATTTTTTGTATGGAATCGATGAGACTGATAGGGCGTTAGTTCCCTGGATTGGACCTGTCGCCTTTATTAAATATTGGTATTATCTCGGCTCCCTTCCATGATCCTGGGATACTAGCTCCTTTAGCTAATGAGTTAGCAATCAAGGTTATGTAGGGGAGCCACAAGGCTGAGTTTGATTTAAACAGGTCCGCTGGGATGAGATCCATTCCAGGGGCTTTCCCTCGCAGGGTCAAACCCAGGGCCAGCTCAGCCTCTGATTCTGTGAAAGTGAGTTTCTCCCCGTGGGTGTATAACGGAGATGCCTTTCCCGAAGTTTTTAAGGGTTCAGAATTTCCAGCTCGGAATTGGGCAGAATAGAAGGTTACCCACTCTTCTACAGGTACATGATTTGCCGGGGTACACGAGTCAGGATCCTTCCCCCACTTGACTAAGTCCCAGAACTTTTTCGGATTGTTCGAAGTGGAGGCATCCAAAAGATCCGACCAGAACCTGTCCTCCCACTCCCGTTTAGATTACGACTGAGTTTTTCTATAACGTAGCCTAGCCACTTTAACTGCGCCCATATCACGAGATTTGATAGTTTTGATGAGATCTGAATGGGCCTCCCTGCATTTTTTGTTGTACCATTTCTGGTGAAGGGAGTTGGCTTTGGTGGGTGCACTCCGACAAGGGAGAGAGAGTAGGGACTTTAGATGGTCAAAACAGCTAATGTGGAGATTGATAACATTATTTGCCAATTCCGGACTTCCCCCCAACAGGTCAATTTTTAACATTTCATTGTACACATTTTTTGCCACTGTGTTAACATTGACCCATAAGGTTTCGTCCTCCATGATCCTAGACCATTTCAACCTCCTCCTGTCGTTAGTTAACAAAACATCCCCTGTTTGTGAAGAGGTAGGCTCCTCTAGTCTCTTTATGTCTGGCAGTTTCAATAGTAGTGACAGCGGGTTATGGTCACTTTCTGGGCGCTGTATTACTACCATGTCCACTAGTAAGGACCAGTATTCCAATTTTAATAAAACATAGTCAATGCGGCTCCGCCTTAGGCCATTGTCAAAGGTACAGTTGGCTCCTTTATCCGATCTTGTGCGGCCATTGCAAGCCCGGAATCCCCTGTTTAGGCAGAGAGCCATCCAGTTCACTGCCGCCTCGGTTGCTTTAACCATTTTATCGACCATCAAATCAGGAATGTCCCAAACAGCGTCCTCAGCCGAACCCCAACTGTCCCCTATGTCAAACAATGGCTCGATGGTGCAATTTAAGTCTCCTGCCAAGAGGGTAACATTCCCACTACCCATTTCAGCAAGCTTGTGGTCTATGACGTTCAACAACAGAGGGCTACGGCCACCAGGCATACCTCTGGCATATATGTTGAAAATATACAGATCCCGTTGGTTGGCCTTGCCCAGTTTAATTAAAAGAAGACCCGGGTTCTGAAAAGGTAGCTCTGTTGGATAAAGTCCCAATGTCTGCTTCACCCATATCAATAAGCCACCTGAGGCACGCCCTTTGCCCCCTCTGATCGCAGGTTTAAAGAAATTGACATAGCCCAGCTTGAAGACTGGTTCAGATGCCCAGGTTTCTTGGAGTAGGATAATGTCAAATTTGTCCAGAAACTCCATCCAATCTGCAGAGAGCATACGGGCCTTAATCCCTGCGATATTCCAGGATAGGATTTTCAAGTTCTCTAAGATTGAAACCACATGGGGGGGTGGCAGAGTTGAGACTGCAGTAGGTACCTGGTTGCACCCTCCAACCCTCTTATTCTCCACGAGCTTAAAATTATCCATAGGATCCCCATTTGTCATAGTCTCTGAATCGTCTTTGGGTGCAGGTAAGATAGTCTCCCTTGTGGCTAGACCTCCCCCAGCTGCATCTAGATTATCAATTGGGTGCGGGGTCTCCCTACTCCACCTTATCGGCTCATGACCAACTACTTCAGCAGGGGAAGACTCACGAGATGTTATATGAAGTCAATCTATGGCCTCAAGGTCGGAGAGGGGGCCAAAGTGGTTAAAGAGGAATGGGCGTTGGCGGTCAAGAGGGGTTAATTCCAAGGGGTATCCTAAGGCTGGTGGCTGGCCAAAGGTGGAATATGGTTGGATGGATCTTTGCCTATGAGGATAAAAATACGATAGGCCCAATGTTTGGACATCCCCCTGTCTAGCAAACCTTGCTTCTCTACGAATGGTATCAACCACCCATGGATCCTTAAACGAGATCAAGATGCAGTCTCCCTCCAGATCCTTAGTCCCATGGCCCACCCAGTCCACTCTCCTTACAAATAAAATTTCAGTGGGTGAGGAGGGGGGTAGAGGTTGGTTTTTATTTAGCCAGAAGATTACTTTATTACGGAGATCCCCATACGACTCCTTACTGCCAGGTTTTAATGGAGCGACACCTGTCAAAACTATTGTGTGTTGTGTTGCTTCGGCCGGTAAGTCAGCGCGAGGGGTGGTAAACCTTCTGTGCTGCCCCACCCTTTGGTTGGTGTTACTGCGTTGACCAGCTATGTCTCCGTGTGGCAGGGGACGGGGGGGGCGGGATTGGTTTTTACTTGTGGGGGTGGCCTAGGACTTTGATGCCTACAAGAATTGGGTTTGTCAGTAACCTTCATCTTAGGAACCTGTGTTAGGGTACTCGCGGATGGCTTAGAGGATGTAGCTTTTTGCTTCCTCCCCCTATGGTCATATTGGTGTCTGACCCTGTTGTTTTATTATGGGCAGAATTGCTCGTAGGGATATTGCTTGTGCCTGGGATCTTCGGGGCTGTTTGTGTTTTGCTAACTCCTATATGACTAGTGCCGGTTAGTTTTTGTAGCATAGCCTGGTTTGAGTTAATTACAGCCTCCATACTGTCGATTTTCGAGGTCATTAACCTTGTCCGCTCCAAAACGGGTAGTTATAGGGTTTTGAACATGGCCTCCATTTTTACTAACAGGATTTCATCACTGTTAAGGCATATAAGACAGGGGTTTGAAGAGCCCAAGGTGGTGAGGGAGGGGCACAACATATTGGAAAACGCAGAGGGATTTTGTGTGTCTAAAAGAAGCTCAGGGCCCTGGCTCCCTTTGTCTGTAGCATCTTTTGTTTTAGGGATCTTTCGTTCCCTCCCCCCCGAATGTCTTGAGTCTTGCTTTCTCTTTCTAGAAGTAACGTCAGTGCTTGGTGGATCTATGGTAGTAACGGTGTTAGAGACGTTAAGGGGTAAGTAACCAGATATCTGACTAGGTTCAAGACCCCCGCTAGTCTGTAAATCATCCCCCTGGCTAGCTTGTGAATCATCTATGCTGTGCGCATCTTCCTCCAGAATACGAACAGTTGGGCTCTCCCCCACGCTTTCTAGATGGACAATAGCATCCGTGGAAGAAGTTTGAACACAGTTGAAAGCGGCATGTGCTACGGGACTGGTGATGGTAGCTAGTCCACCCAGCGATGAGCGATTTCCGCTGATAAGATCAAGCAAGAGTCTTTTTTCAACCATGGCAATTTCCTTCTCCAAAATCCCCGTGACCCGTGTGATGAAAGCGTCCAGTGGGCCTTATACGACTCCTTTGGTGGTTTGGATTTGGACTGTGCGTTCTTTACCTGACCTTAAGGGCATTGCGGGATGTAGATGAAATACAAAACCACACAGTAATTTTTAGACCGTCCCCGCAGAACCAAGAAGCAACAGTTTGTAAGGTAAGGTGGGCGGCCTACCTTAAGTACTTCCAAACGGCCAGGGGGGGGGGGCCCGGGCCGGACTCTGCCATACTCGAACGGCCTCAAATGGCCCGCTCTTTGCCCGGTCTTCGCCCTGGTCGCTCCCGCGCAGCGGATGCTCCGCCCTGTAAAATAGGGCAGGACAGGGGGCGTTGCCGGCAGGGATAGCGGCCACAGGTGTAGCATGCAGGGACTCCTGGACAATGGAGTCCCTGCTGGGCTGCTCGCAGCCCTGCCGGTGAACAAGCACGTTTTTAGGGTGTTGGGCTCCCCTCTAGCGCCCCACAGGATGTCCCCTGGCGCAGCGGGACCCGCGCAGCGGGTCCGGCAAGTCGTAGAGCAATCCGATGACAGGCAAGAATCCGATGGTAGCAAAGAAGTCGCGTGAGCCCCCAGCAGTGCTCGGTAGATCCGGTGTGGTTTCCCGCTTGGCGGAGGTGAACGCTGCACTTTCGAGCTACAGTCAGGGGGCGTTGCCGGCAGGGAGAGCGGCCACAGGTGTAGCACGCAGGGACTCCTGGACAATGGAGTCCCTGCTAGGCTGCTCGCAGCCCTGCCGGTGAACAAGCAAGTTTTTAGGGTGTTGGGCTCCCCTCTAGCGCCCCACAGGATGTCCCCTGGCGCAGCGGGACCCGCGCAGCGGGTCCTGTAAGTCGTAGAGCAATCCGATGACAGGCAAGAATCCAATGGTAGCAAAGAAGTTGCGTGAGCCCCCAGCATTGCTCGGTAGATCCGGTGTGGTTTCCCGCTTGGCAGAGGAGAACGCTGCACTTTTGAGCTACAGTCAGGGGGCGTTGCCGGCAGGGAGAGCGGCCACAGGTGTAGCACGCAGGGACTCCGGGACAATGGAGTCCCTGCTAGGCTGCTCGCAGCCCTGCCGGTGAACAAGCAAGTTTTTAGGGTGTTGGGCTCCCCTCTAGCGCCCCACAGGATGTTCCCTGGTGCAGCGGGACCCGCGCAGCAGGTCCGGCAAGTCGTAGAGCAATCCGATGACAGGCAAGAATCCGATGGTAGCAAAGAAGTCGCGTGACACCCCAGCAGTGCTCGGTAGATCCGGTGTGGTTTCCCGCTTGGCGGAGGAGAACGCTGCACTTTTGAGCTACAGTCAGGGGGCGTTGCCGGCAGGGAGAGCGGCCACAGGTGTAGCACGCAGGGACTCCTGGACAATGGAGTCCCTGCTAGGCTGCTCGCAGCCCTGCCGGTGAACAAGCAAGTTTTTAGGGTGTTGGGCTCCCCTCTAGCGCCCCACAGGATGTCCCCTGGCGCAGCGGGACCGGTGCAGCGGGTCCGGCAAGTCGTAGAGCAATCCGATGACAGGCAAGAATCTGATGGTAGCAAAGAAGTCGCGTGAGCCCCCAGCAGTGCTCGGTAGATCCGGTGTGGTAATTTTATCACATTTTGATATCACACTTATGCTTACTCGTGAATGGGCTCCACAAATAGTGACTCCTTCTGGATCAGAGATAATGATTGCAGTATTATACTTGCCACTGATTCAATTGTCTCATGCCTGCTTGCTGTTTGTCTGCCTCACTCCTCATTCAATCTGCCTCTTTGAATCGGTCTGCGATTGCTCTAGTTCTTGGTGTCTGCTTGTTTCTCTTTCAATCATGTCCCTTTGATTCTCCCTCTTTCTCTCATCCTCCCTCGCTATGTACCCTGTTTCCTATGTCTCTATGTCTTTCTATTCCCTTCCTGCTGTTTGTAGCTTCTGTTCCCCTATCTCACACTCTGTCACTCAGCATCTTTCCTCTTGTTCCCCTCCACCCGCTTTTCCTGTCTCACCTGCTTCGCTGTTTCTCTTGTCCTACTGTTTCCAGCACTCTCACATCGACCCACCCTTTTATTATACAATTCTATTTCACTCTTCCTGTCTTTCTTGCTCTAGTCTCTGTCCCCAGCTGTCTGTCTCTCTCTTGCTTCTCCCCTGCCTTTGTTCCATTTCTTCATCTCTCTTGCGCTTTACTTCCCTCTTATGGCACCCCTCCAGCAGTAGTTCCCAATTTCTTGCTGTTAAACATTGCCCTTCTTAGGGGTATTTCCCCAGAACTCTTTCCTTTTTGTCCTCCTAGTTTTTGCACATTCTCCTTTGCTGACCATAGGAATCTGGCCACTTTCCCACTGTACTGCAGTAGGAAAGTGCATGCACCCTTCCTACACATGTCCGAACAGGGTGCTTCCTTGATTGGTTTAGATGTCATGCCTGTAATTGTCTGATGAAAGGGTACACCACATACCTAGGATGGGGGCGGCACAGGCTGATGGGGTAACATAGCAGATTGTGCCACACCCCCAGAAGAGTCTCTCAATAATGTCTCATGCTCAAGTTGGCCTGGCACACTCTGTGGCCAACCTGAAGAAGTAGTTTCCTACCACCACAGCGGGGTAGGTGAGGGGCCGGGTAGGTACTTCTGCGTGTGTCCTGCCCTGGTTGGGATGAACCCCCATGTAAGTTTTCCCTACATAAGAGGTCAGCTGTCTGCATGGGGGGCCCCTCCAGGGTGTGGCTGACGCCCTTAGTATGGTTCTAAGGCCTGGGGCACTTTCCCACTGTCAAGGCAGCATGAAAGTGCACATGCTCTTCCTACACACGTTAGCAAGGGGTGCTTGTCAGTGGTTTCCAAACAGCGGTCAGGTCTGTCAGTGCAGGCAGGTGTGTGTTAACACTCGCACCTAGGGTGGTGGTAATCTAGTGCCTAGCCAGCTAATGCAGGCCGGTGTGTGCTCTGACACATGTGATGCTGTAGAGCCTGGCTGAGGGGATTGCATTTGCACCAATGACGTCCGTGAATATGTGGCAGGCCTGGGGTGGGCACTTGACCCGATGTGTTTCTCGGAATGTGTCAGCCTTTTGCAGGATGAGGTGCACTGTGGCACCAATGGTATCACACACATGCGCAACTCACCATTGTGGGCTGAGGTATGAAGTTTTCTACATGCGTGGCCAGCCTGCCATTGCAGACTAATGTGTCCATTGCCCCACTAGTGTTTCGTAACATGTGTCCAGCCTGCCACTGCAGGCTGGAGTGTGATTTGCTCATATGGTGCCTCTGCATACGTGACAGCCTGCTATTGCAGACTGGTGTGAGTTTTGCACCATTGGTATTTTCCAAAAAGTGCTCAGCCTGCCATTGCAGACTGAGGTGCGCGTTGCATGTCTGGTATTACTAAATATGTGTCCAGCCTGGCAGGGCAGACTGGTGTGTGCGTTGCCCCCATGGTGTGCCTAAACCTGTGTCTAGCTTGCCATTGCGCGCTGGCTCCGATGGTGTCTCTGAATACATGTCCAGCCTGCCATTGCAGACTTCTACCTTAGGCAGCAACATTGGATTGCAGTGGGGCAGCCACACCATGTTTAATATCATTGGATTCGTAGTGACATCCCTTTTCCAGTGGTAAAGGTGGCTTCGTCAGGATTTGCTTAGAAATGCCACTACTAAAAGGTGAGAAAGCAAACGACACACAGATGATGGATGGTATAACAGAAAACGTTAGACCTACTGTGATTTATGATAAATATGGCAACAAATTCATTATACCATTTTATTACTATGCCCACGAATATATTTTACTGTATATTGTAAGGACATATTTTATAGCACAATATTTGTTGAGCGGAATCTGCGTCTGGTATTATAAGGGGCCTTGTTCAATCCACAATATCCTGAAGGTCATTATACCAATGCACATCACTAATATAGGTGATTGTCTTCAAATGATGTGCAGGGTCCTTCTTGTTGTTTTAATGTGCACATATGATTGTTATTTTATTTACTTATTAGGTCAAGTATTCAAGACCTCTTGTATATACTTTAGTATATACTTGTTATATACTTTAGTACATACTGGGTTTACAGCCTGCCCATAGGCTTCCCATGAAAAGGGGAGACCTCTCGGGCACCCCGAACGTATGGCTGGGTGCCCCGATCCCCCGGGAAGCCTTTGCGGGTGGGGGGCGTGTCCCGGCCGGTATGCCCATAGTGGCTTGGTTGGAGCACACCCCCGCCGCCTAAAAAGGTTGTCCTATCACTCACCCGGAAGTCCGTGCACTTCTGGGTGGATTGGGGAGGCTGTCTCGCCTTCCCGCTGCAAGATAAAAGGCGCGGGAATCCAGGCAGGCGTCCTCTTGTTCCTGCGCTCTGAAGGCTGCACCACTCGTCGCTCGTGAGCCCTCAAGGGAACAAGCTGCAGTTTTTGAACGTGTAATCATTGTTTTTTCTGTTTCAGTCGTCAAGGCGTAGCTGGAGTTCGAGTCGCTACTGGAAAACAGGCAGAGACAGAGCAGAACGCAGATATGCCTGGTAAGAAGAGTGGAAAGAGCTCCGAGATGGAATGAATGCTGCATACACTAGTGAACCAAGTGTCGGCGATGGACAGGAAATTCGGTAAAGAAGACCAGCTGGGTCGCGGCCTAGCGGCCCTCCGGAAACAAGTGGAGGCCCAAGCGGGGCCCTCAGGGCGACCTAAGAGGATCGTGGGGCCAGCTTTGCCAAACATTATCCCGGGGGGGGGATAAGGGGAAAAAGAGGAAGGGGAAAGTGGGTCCTAGCGAGGCCCCAGTCCCGATGGAGGTCCCGCTGGTCCCAGTAGCACCAGCGTCCAACCCGGTACCTCCACCGGATGGGGGATTGCCAATCCCTGTGGTTATCACACCGCTGGATAACAACCAAATGCCTCCCGAACTAGCGCTTCAGTTGGCGGCTGTGTTACCCTGGTTGAAGAAGGGAGTGGGGGGATCCGCGGCTGTGGAAGACCCAGCCGAAGAAGCTAGGCAGATTGTCGAGCAGCGCAGGCAGACAAGGGGCTCTAGGGCAGCAAACGTGCCTTCTATTTCTCCACAGGTGGCAAACCTGGCTGCGGTCGAAAACCGGAATAAGTCGACGGACACGACCGGAGGTACAACAGAGACCGGTAAGAGATCGCTCCCAATAATGGGGGAGGGCGCTGTACCCTCAAGGCTGGAATACTTGGCGCAGCATGTTCCTATGGCAACTAAAGAAATGGTGTGGGCAAACAAGTATATCAATATGTTTTCATTGTTGACAGACAATCGTGAGTTAGAATATGCCAAGACTCAGAAGGATTTATGGCACCCCAGTGTATGGAGGGCAAAAATGGCAGAATTCAGGGTTGAAGAGTCTATGATGAACTGGATCAGGGCTTTTTCTATTTTTGTAGCAATTATGGGTGAGCGAACAGCAGAAGTCTTGGGAGAGCTTGCTTGCTTCCAGAGCAGGATCACGGGCTTCCATGATAAGTATGGAGGAGAGGAATGGAAAGGGTATGACGTGGCATTTAGAAAAGTTTGACTTTGGGATTGTATGGATACTGTATCTTGGCATGCACAGTTCTTGCCGGGCTCAGCGGGTGGATCAGGGTTGAGTGCAAACGGCTCCAGGGCCTTTCAGCAGAAGCATCCACAGCCCTTTTGACCAACCTACTGGGGAGATACTCAGTCTAGATCGGGTGGGAATGGGAATAAGCGAGGGGTATGTTGGGCTTTCAACAAGGGAACGTGTAGCAGGCCGCAGGGAACATGCAGGTTCAGGCATGCCTGCGCAGGTTGTTGTAACACCTCCCACCCCGAGACTAGCTACCGATCCAGAGGCAATAGTACAGGAGGGAAAGGGGGTACCAAACAGGATTGACACGGTGCCTCAGAGGTCCAAACAATCGCCCGTGGATATTCTGGCTTTGACTTCCTGGCTGAGCAAATACCCTGATCATGTGTCCGCTGGGATCCTGCGAGATGGCTTCTCGTATGGCTTCAGGATCCCGGCGGGTGATTTTCGGGGGGCCCCTCATGCAGAAACCAACTGTCCGTTAAGCACAACCCGGCGGTGGCCGCCACAAAAATCGCAAAAGAGGTTTGCTTGGGGCGGGTTGCAGGACCGTTCGGTGAACCACCAACGGCCAATTTTGTGTGTTCCCCATTAGTGGTAGTTCCCAAGAAGGAGCCGGGAGAATTCAGTCTCATTCATAATTTATCCCGACCAAGGGGAGCTTCCGTTAATGAGGCAATCGATGCAGACATTTGCATTGTGAAGTATGCATCATTCGATGACGCAGTAGTAATGTTGAATCGTCTAGGCCCCGGTGCATTGTTAGCGAAATCAGACATTGAATGTGCATTTCGGTTGCTCCGGTGCATCCCCAGGATCAGCACCTGTTGGGTTTTGCATTTCAGGGGAAGTACTACATGGGTATGTGCATGCCGATGGGTTGTTCAATTTTGTGTGCCTATTTTGAAATGTTTAGCTCATTTCTGGAGTGGGTATTCTCGAAGGCCTCAGGGCACCAACATGTGATGCATTATCTCGATGATTTCCTGTTTCCCGGCCCAGCGGGCTCTCGGGACTGTGCACGGGCATTGCGGGATTTCTGCGTGCTCATGCGGGGTTTTGGGGTACCATTGGCGCCAGGTAAGACGGTGGGTCCAACTACTTCCCTGGAGTTTCTGGGTATCGAACTAGTCTCCGAGGAGGGTTGCTTCCGTTTGCCGGCGGAGAAGATCGCCAAATTCAGGGCCTCCTTGTTGCAATGTCTCCGTAACGACAAAGTGACACTGCACCAACTACAGCAAACAGTGGGTCAGCTTAACTTTGCATTGAGGGTTATACCGATGGCTCGCCCCTTCTCCCGATCGATTGCCCAGGCCATGGTTGGCCTAAAGGAAGGGCACCATCGTACAAGGCTGTCGGCAGAGGTTCGCCAGGACATGCTCATTTGGCTGGCATTCCTGGCGGATTTCAACGGCTGAGTAGTCTGGAGCAAAGCCCCGGCCTCTCTGACTCTGCGGGCAGTGTGGGGTTTGGCGCGATCCTTGGTAACCGATGGTCGGGCCAGAAATGGCCAGCATGGTGGGAAACAAGTGGTTTGACGAGCAACACTGGTTTTCTAGAGCTATTCCCCATTTGGGAAGCGTTTTCGGCATGGCCAGAAGAGTTCCGAAACCGCTCGGTGATATTTTGGTCTGATAACATGACTGTAGTCGAGTGCATTAACCAGCAGGCAGCACGCTGCAAGTGGATATTGCGATTGATGAAAGAGATTGTGTTGGAATGCTGGAGACTAAATGTACAAGTCAGGGCAAAACATGTGCCGGGTGTACTGAATAATGCAGCGGATGCGCTCTCTCGTTTCACAATGCAGGCTTTCAGGGAGTGTTTACCCTCAGCGGAGCTAGTGGCAGCGCCATTTCCCGAAGCACTATGGCAGATCGGCGCCCCGGACTACAAAACCTCGTGGCAGCCAGTTTAGTGCTCAGGACAAGAAAAGCTTATGAAGGGGCGTTCCGCTCGTACTCCGCCTTTTTGGGCCCTGCATGGGAGCATAGATGGGGTCAGGAGGGGTCCTTTACCCGATTTTTAGTGGCACTTCATGAGGAGGGCCGGTCGGTGGCATCCGCCAGTCGGTATAAGGCCGCCATATCGTTTATGGCTCAGCTCCAGGGGATTAGGGACCTGACGGATTCCTTTATAGTCAGAAAGGCGCTGCGCGGCTGCCGGCGCCTAGAGGGTCGCAAAAAGGATACCAGGCACCCGATAGGTTTTGACAGATTGACCTCCTTGTTGGCTAAACTAGAGGAGACGTGCTCCTCACCTAGTGAGGTCGTCCTATTCAGGGCAGCATTTGCGTTGGCGCTTTATGGGGCCCTGCGGGTAAGCAGACTAGTGGCTGCTAACAAAAGGGATATCGATGGGGGTCTGCGCAGGGACCACACGCAAGTGAGGGGGGATTCCCTGCTGGTCACGATAGCCAGGTCAAAGACAGACCAGGAGGCCAGGGGAATAGCATTGTGTTGCAGCGCGCTCTGGGTAGTCCCTGTTGTCCAGTAAGGCATGTTGAGGCCTACCTAAAACAAAGGTTGACGACATGGGGGGGCCTTGCTGCGTCATGCTGACGGCACCCCGTTAACAAAATTTCAGTTCCAGAGGGTGCTGGCAATCACGATTGCAGCTGCGGGCTTGAACCCGAGCAATTTTGGGACTCATTCATTCAGGATAGGAGCCGCTACAGAAGCAATGGCTGGAGTTCTGCGGGCGGACAATGTGAAACAATTAGGCCGCTGGTCGTCGAGTTGTTTCAAACGGTACGTGCGGCTGCACATGTTGTAAGTTACTGAAGAAGTGCACTCACACTTGTTGTCTTTTGTTTGGATTACAGTTTCATGAGCCTGTGACGCAGGGCGGAAATTGGGACCGGCCCAGTTTCAGCTAACCACCACTTCAGGAACAAGGAATGGAAGGCGAGTGGTCTGGGTCATGAGCCACTCATACGTGAGGTGCGCCGCGGACATATTCAAGACAGGTGATGCGATCCACACATCTGAGGAATATGGTTTCAGGGTGTCCTTCCATGGGAAGGGCGGCCTATGTATTGACCGACTGCAAAGTTTTGTGGAAGAATTGTTAGGGCGACACAGGTCACCGCCAGCAGTAGTCATATTGCACGTTGGGGGCAATGACTTGGTAAGGTTGGGCAGACGGCCTTTAATCGAGCACATACTTTCAGCAGTTAGTTGGTTAGCAAAGACGCTCCCGGGGTGCACGATAGCGTGGTCACACATGATCCCGAGGAGGGTATGGAGGGGTGGATTGTCCACGACAGCGTTGAACCATTCGGTAAAGAGGGTCAACAATAAAATGGAGAAATTGTTTCGCTCTGCTCATCTTCAAAGCATACCTCATGGGTGCATCTGGGGGGACCACTGTTATTCAGACGATGGGGTACACCTGTCCAGGGTGGGGAATGACTTATTGATAGGGGACATGATAGATTGGCTAGTGGGATTGAGGAGACATGACCTATAGGAGGTGTGGGGGAGCCAAATAGTGGGTCAACTATCTGGCCTGTGGCGGTAAGGTCATGATCGGTGAGCAGTGATTTCAAGGTCCCTAGTGGGGGCGCCACCCATTATGGATGGGAGCGCCCGGGGGGAGGCGGCCATTGGCCCCTCCCACGGGGGGGCGGCACCCATTACGGATGGGTCATCCAGGGGGAGACGGCCATAGGCCCCTCCCAGGGGGAGATGGCTAGATGCCCCTCCCACGAATTTCCCGGGGGCCGGATATCCGCCGCGGCGGAAGAGAGTGCGGGGAAAGGGGCGGAGTCCACGCTGTCCTTCTTACAGATACCCTGCACGGGAACTCGGACGACCTTAAGATGGCGCCGAGTGAAAGGGGGCCCCCATGACAAGGGAAGTTACAGTTGGCTACGAGGGTAAAGCCTTCTGCGCATGCGCCACTCACACGTGAGGGCGGGAATTTGTCGATAGGGATCTGACACCGGTTAAGACCTTGCCGTTGGCCCCTAACGATAGGATGTACAAAATTCGTATGCAATGCATTATGTCATGATGTTAGACTTGGTTAGGAAAATCTTTGTATTAGAGATTTGTTAAGGTTAGCCTGGATACCTGTCTTCATCAAGTGTAATGAAAGCTGAATTTTGTACATGACACATGAAACGTTTTAATTTAAATTTTGTTTCATATTTTATTAAATACGGCCGGGGGGGTCTTGAGGCCCCCCTGCCTTTCAAAAGTTCAAACTGTGTCTGTCTCCTACCATTGGGATTGGTGGTGGAAGGGGTGGCGGGCATCCCTGACCATATTTGCTGGTTCCATTGTCACTCTCATATTCTTTCTTCCTATTCGTCCATGGTATGCTTTTGTCATGCCTCTTCCTGTGACTAGCCGTCCCCCGAGACCAGAGACTAAGAACAGTATAAATACACTGGTCACCATTTTAACATCTGTTCAGGATCTCCTTTCCTCTTTATTGAAAAGCAATTCACAGGATTGGTCCTGTTTTTACTCGCTCACTCCATTTGTGTAAAGAGGCCAGTAAATCTTGTCATCCTATCACATTTGCTGGGGATTCAAAGACTGAGGACAGATGATGTTTTCCAGCGCTTATTTTCCCAGATTTCCTTGCGCATCCGTATGCCCCTAGCCCCCTCCCCCCTCTGCGTGAGCCCCGCAGTGTTGCCTGTTTGACATTTGTCTCTGTCTATTTAGCCATGCCCTTCCGATTTCATCTCGCACTGCTCTGCTTTGAGTTGGAGCACCTATGGACACAGCATGGTGTCAGGTCAGACACTCGCTGTCCCCAGGAAGCCAAATACATTTCCTCATTTTACAACTTGCGCCTTGGACGTTTGTTTAGCTTTACGACTGACTGACTGTAGCTCTCCCGGCTCAGGTAATGCTGTCCTGTAACTGTAGTAAATGTAGATTAACAGGACCCTTAGCTGCGCAGAGACACATGAGCTTCACATCGCGCCAGCCCTTGTGGATGAATCTCACAAAGGATAACTTTGGGGCATAATAACAAGCGAAAGTGATAATTATTGCTGGCTGCGCCTAGTGCGAGTTTCACTATTGCCGGCTATTGCTGGAATTAATCGCCAAGCTAGCACTGTATTTACAACGCTTAGCACATTGGTGATGAAAACTCCAGCAATAGCAGGGAAATGTCTAAAACATTGCTGTAAAGCCAGCAATGTTCCCTGCAAAACAGCAATGACCTTGCTGAGACGACCCTGTGGTCTTAGCTAATCCTGGGCTAAGTACTTCGCTAG
Source organism: Lissotriton vulgaris (assembly GCF_964263255.1). NCBI lineage: Eukaryota > Metazoa > Chordata > Amphibia > Caudata > Salamandridae > Lissotriton > Lissotriton vulgaris. The sequence continues at coordinate 97,663,960 of NC_141695.1, forward strand.
GCCCACAGAGTGGGCATAGTGTTGCCTACTTCGCCCTTTGCGAAGTAGGCGTAGCAGGCAAAATTATGCCCACTCCGTGGGCGTAGCGAAGTTGCCCGCCACCCGCCTCCCTCCCGCCCTCCCTAAATACTTAAATTAACTTTTAAAAATGAATAAAAACCACTTACCTTGTCCGCTGCGTCCCCGGGGCTCCCTCTTGTAATCGCGCCGCCGTCTCGGATACTAATGCGCATGCGCGGCCGCCCGCGCATGCGCATTTCTCGCGAGAAGGTAATAGGTAATTTAAGTATTTAGGGAGGGCGGGAGGGAGGCGGGTGGCGCGTAGTGGGGCTATGCTAAGTGCGTAGGTGGGCGTAGTTTCTCGCCCACTTCACGTAGCTTCGTGTAGCCCCACTACGCCTACTATGCCCAGGGTTAGTCGAAACCCCACATTCCATCTCCCATGCAAAGTATGCCTAACATTGGATTTTAGCAGACGTTAAAATCCAGCGTTAATGGCCGGTTAGAGCAATTTTGTTTATCACTACGCCGGCTGGGGCATTCTTATAAATATTGCGAAGCTGTCTTCGCGATATTTCCCATGTGGTCTATTGAGGCACACCTACTTTGCATCTCATTAATGATGCTGTGCAAAGCGGGTGCTAAATCACAGAAACACGCACTAGTGTGTCCTTGCTAATATTGCGATAAAATTATCGCTGCTTTTAGGCCGCAAACGGACACTAAAGTGGCGATCATTTTATCTCCCCCTCTTGTTAATATGCCCCTGGGGGGCAAATTATCAAGCGGTAGCAATAACTATCGCTGACTGCGCTTAGCTTGGAAAAAAAATTCCGCCGGATATCACTGGAAATTATTACTTTGCTAGCTTTGTATTAGCAATGCATAGCGCAATGTTGATAATTATTCCAGCAATAGTGGTGTTTTTCATGGAACATCGCTGTTTTTCCAGCGATGTTGCATGGAAAACGGCGATAACCTTTGAGGTTCCGTGAGAATTGGAACGACGTTTTGGGCATGTTCGGATATGGCGAGTTTGGTATCTATGAACCACAAATGACGAGTTTAGTAGGTGTACGTGTTTTCGTTACACTACTTGAAAGGGTTAGTCTTATTTACGGGTTCTTCCATCTGAACCCTCGGGTTCCATTTTAGATACGGCATCCATTTTGTTTCTTGCCCTCACGTAGCCGGCGAACGGACAAATGTTCGCTTGATGACCCTGGGTTTCCCAAGCTCTTGCGGAAGATGCATATTCCTATGAGTGTGCCTTTATGACTAGGGGAATGACACGGCTAAGGCAGATGGCTCCGCTCGAGGCTCATCTTGCCGTGCCGGTCTATTGTTTCAGCCTTGCATACGTTAGGCTCGAATCCTTTGATCTTGTGATCACGCTTCCGATATTGCCCCTACACTCTTTTCAATCTGTTGTCTGTCTTTTCCTTGCACCTGTTCCTGTCCCTTCTTTTAGCCCATTTACGACTAGAATGGAATGTGCCTAATGGTGGGATAGCGTGCTTTTACAGTTGGGAACTGCCATGTTACTGTAAATATGTTCCGGGCTTCTGAAACATGAATGCGATCCTTTTGAAGTTTACTGTGGGAACTGAGTTGTAACCTTTTGTTTGTTATGTTGTGCAATGACGAAAATGGGTATAAAAGGAGCGATCCACTTTTGCAATTCGAAGCAGACTCTCTGAACCTACACTCTGTTGTACTTCTAGCGATTTCTGTATCCCTGCAGTAAATAAACGCTGATCTTTGACTCCGAAGGAAGTGTCCTGTGTCTCAGTAATTTGTACGCCGGAACAGGTAACCCACGAAGGTTTCAGGTGTTGTCCCCTGGCACCGCTGGGTCTTAAAATAGCCCAGTCCTTCAGTTGGCGACATCAGCGGTACCGGTCCAAAGCCTGACGATCGTGAGGAACTTCGTGTGAAATCTCCGAGGGAAGGTGCACCCCGCTTCATCGATCCTGTTGTCGAAATAAGTGGTCCGAAGATTTTTCCCGCGAAGATTCCCGCCTCCTGACGTCTGCGACGGACTGATGCCCTGACTGTCGACCTGTTTTGGCGCCTGGCGTAGTCCTTTGTACGGCAAGACGATAGACGGGCCTTCCTGGTGACGCCATTGTTCTTTCAGTTAAGTATTTGTGGGTCGCTCCCAGTCCTTAGGTTAATTCTTTGGTTCCTTTTTGGGACGTTTGCTTCGTACTTTGAAACTTGGTTGTTGTTGTTGAAACTTGGTTGTTTGCATGGTTCCATTGCATTTGTGGTCCTTAGTTGTTGGTTCTCTCTTTTTGGGTTTTTCTTTGACAATTGCAATTGCCAAAAACCGAGGGTCTCGTATTTTTGCGAGGATATCGTAATCGATAACCCTTGAAGTTTGAAACTCGGTTAGTGTGCACGATGCCTGGCCGTAGTATTTTGTTTGGTTTCTTTAAATGTTGCAGCACGGATTCCCAGTTGGAGGACTCATGTCCGATACCTCCAGTTGGAACCCGGATTTATGAGCTCTATAGTCGACATGGAGTGGGCCCTATTGTATATAATGAATGTTGGATCCGTTATACTAGCAAAGATGGTGTCCTTAGTTGGCCACCTCATGGTAGTTTTGACACTGAGATTTTGGATAATCTCGAAGTAAAATTGTTTAAAAGGAAAGCTAGGCCAGCCATGTTCGATTCCTTTCGGTTATGGCGCAAAGAGGCCATACAGAAAGAAATCAAGCAGATTAAATAAAATAAGAGAGAAGGTCTCATTAAGATGATGCAAGGTGCAGAACAGCATCAGCGAGACAAAGCAGAGAAGGAAAATGAAGTTTCTATCAGACAGCATAGCATGGCGGTGGATAAATGTTATCCGGTTTTACCGTTGAGTTCTGAAAAAAAGGAAGAAGCATCGAAAGAGGATCCTTTGTTATCTTATTTATTAAAGTCACCACCTCCTTATGTACAGGGTACTATAGCTCCTATAGTTTCTCCTGTTCTTCCGCCTGTTGTTCCGGTGGCTGCTGGTCAGCCTGTAGTTGGTCCTGTTCCTCCGAATCCCCTTGTTCCTGAAGTGGGCCCTGCTCCTTTACTACCTCTTCTTCCTACTGCTCCATTCCCTGTAACTCCTCAGCATACTGCTACTACTACTCCTGTTATTTTGGCTACTACTACTGCCCCTACGTTTACTACTAATATTGTTTCTCCTGTTCTTCTTTCCCCTTCTCCTTCTGTTCGTAAACGTATGCCTTATTCTGTTGCTACTCTCTATTCTCCACTTTGCGGATCGTTATTCGAATCCGATGTCTCTGAAATCTCTCAGAGACGAAGTCAAATGCCTGGTGGAAGGGAGAGTGCAACGTTAGTAACTATGGCGCGCAGGTGGGTTAGACACCCTGCTAAGTACACTTTGCGCATAGTTTTCGATACGTTCTCTCAGTTTAATGAGCCCACACAGAGATTCGTGTTCGAAGAGATGTGTAAATCATTGAGAGAAGAGTGGGATAATGATGAGCTAGATAACGTACCGCCCGATTTGACTGAACTTCAGAGTTAGTTTTCGAACGGTATGATTGTAGGTGGTGATGTACGGCGTGCATTAGAGCGTTTGTTAGCTTTTAGATCCACAGTGCCTTCTCGAGTGTCATTTGATGACGACTCCGATGATCCGAAAGCGAAATCTGGTCAGTATCCTATGCGAGAGGTTCCCCCAGTGTGGATGCCGGGTGATGCTGCTGCTAATCCTGCAATTTTACCACACTTCCAGAGAGTTTGGATACACCTCCCATGGAAGCTTTCAGAAGTCTTGCAGGTGAAACTATCTTTGCCTGACCCCCGGAAGAATCCGGCAGGTTATTACAAGGAGTTATCCCAACTTGTGGATGCTTCTATTATGAACCTTGCTGATATCGATATGTTGTTTGGTAATGTAGTACCGTAGCCAATTTGGGCAAAAATTCGTCAAGAGAATCATGCAGTTGAGTTAGGTGGTGATTGGGCTGCATTTGTAGCGGCCGATGGACGGCAAGTTGGTGGGTCTAAGCCTGAACAGTTAATCACGGATCTGCCCCAAAGAATTATTACGCTCATGAAAACACTCATGCTAGCGATGAGGGTGAACTGGGATAAATTGTCTGCTTGCAAACAAAAGAAAGACGAGAGTGTCTCCGATTTCTTTACTAGATTTGAGGAGGCGTTCATCGATCATAGTGGTCAGGATATGAGCACTGAGGGAGGTCAGCGATTGTTTGTCGATAAGTTTGTGTTAAATTTGTTGCCTGAATTATGCAACAAATTGAAAAATTCTGAAAGTGCATGGGCTGTTTCAACCACAGCTCAAATATTAGCAACGGCCCAATATTATGAAAATAGAGAAAAAGAGGAGAATGATCGTGCAGACAAGAAAACGAAAGAGCTAAAAACTAAGGTCTTATTGCAGCAAGCGAATCCTCCATGCTTGAATCAAAATGACTCGCAACAGCAGCATGTGCAGTATCGTCCGCAGGCGCAGTCTTCTAGGATGCAGTCGCGCTCTGACTACTCTGCATCCAGATCTATGCTTGGATATAATCAGTGTGCATATTGTAAGGGTGAGGGCCATTTAAAGTTTAATTGTCCTGTTTTGCGTGACCGAACGAATGGTGTTTCGGTCCGAGGAGGTCGTGGTGGTCATCTGCAGGCCTCTCGAGGTAGAGGACGTGGTACCTCTCAAAATCAAAATGAGCGTTCTGTTCCTTCATCGGACACGAACAATTGTTTTGATCAGCGAAATACATCGTCCGGTAGATCTGCACAGTACCATGTGGATGACTATTATGTTGAGCATGAGATTGATGTAGACAACAATTACTAGGACAGCCATAGACAAAGAGAGGGAGTAGTATCAGTTCCGGTCGATCAGAGAGGGCCTTACGTCGCAGTTGCCACTTCGGGCGTAGTTGAGCCTTTTCTGTTGGACACTGGTGCAGCAAAAAGTTCCATCATGCATTCGAAACTCCCTGGCGCACCTTTGTCTGGCTTAACGAACGTTTCTGTTGGATTCTCTGGCGCCCCGGTTAGCAATCCAGTTTCTAGCCCTTTGTCCCTTACGATCGGGCCATGTGAGTTAGAGGCTCCTTTGATTTTAACTACTGGTTGTGGTGAGAATCTTCTGGGTCTGGATTTGTTGAAGCGGTTATATGCGACTCTTTATTGCTCCCCTACGGGAGTGGATCTTACATTAGGTCAGAGAGTGATCTCTCCTATGTACTTGTCAACTGATAGGCTCCCACTGGAATTGAGTTCCCTTCCTGAGTCTTTATGGGCAATGGGTCCCAATGATGTGGGCCTACTGGACATACCACCTTATGCCGTCCAATTGAGATCAAATGTGCGATTACCACGTATTCCCCAATATCGTATCTCTCTTGATGGCGAGCGAGCGTTATTAGCGATCATTTTTGATTTGATCGATAAGGATGTCATCGAAGAAACTCGGGGAAATGTGTGTAATAGTCCTGTGTTACCTATTTTGAAACGAACTGACCCATCCAAGCCTCCTGTGTATCGTTTTGTAATTGATCTGAGAGAAGTGAATAAAATCGTGATTCCACAGATTTCCAGTGGTGCATGATATTACAGCTTTGCTAACCCTGATTCCAGCCTCTGCTTCATGGTTCTCGGTGATCGACCTAAAGAATGCTTTCTTTAGTATTCCGATTGCTGAGGAAAGCAGAGATCTATTCGGCTTCTCATTAGGTGGTCGCAGTTTTAGGTTTAAACGCGCACCTCAGGGCTACTGTGAGAGTCCATCGATCTACAGTCAAGCCCTTAAGAGTCAATTGGATGCCTTTGTGTTACCTGCTGGTACGGCCTTGATTCAATACGTTGATGACCTGTTAGTGGCTGCCGACACAGAGCAAATTTGTAAAACTGCTACAGTATCGCTGCTACAGCATTTATGTGACTTACATCACAAGGTGTCACCTTCTAAACTACAGTATTGTTGTCAAGAAGTAACCTATTTAGGTCACTTATTGTCAAAGGAGGGAAGAAGGTTGACCCCAGAAAGAATTGCAGCGATTGCTCGAATGACTGTGCCAACAACTCAGAGAGATGTACGTGCTTTTCTAGGTATCACGTCATACTGCAGACTATGGATTCCAAACTTTTCATTGTTAGCGAAGCCATTGTTAGCTCTCACATGCAAGGATGTTCCAACTCTTTTGCCATGGACTGAAGAGTGTCAGAAAAGTTTTTCTGAATTGCGTGATGCGTTGTGTTCGGCCCCTGTGTTAGGTACTCCTGATTACAGTAAGCCGTTTACACTATATGTCCACGAGAGAGAAGGTTGTGCGTTAAGTGTTTTGACGCACCAATTTGGCGGCAAACAGCGTCCATGTGCATATTTTTCTTCGACCTTAGACCCAGTAGCTAGAGCATTGCCGAGTTGTCTAAGAGCGACAGCGGCGGCTGCAGTGTCCATTCGTCAGTCCGCAGGTCTGGTCATGGATAATATGCTTACAGTGATGGTTCTGCATGCAGTTGACACTCTCTTGAATCGAACGAAGACTCAGCACTTGATGAGCGCAAGGTTGTCCGGTTATGAGTTGACACTTCTGGCAAGTCATCTACAGATAAAGCGTTGTAATGTGCTGAATCCAGCGACATTGTTGCAGATTAATGTGGAATCAGGTGACGTAGCACCACATGATTGTTACTTAAGAACTGAAGAAGAAACGAAGGGTCGTATTGACCTGATAAACACTCCATTGGTAGATCCCGATGGTACTTTGTATGTTGATGGTTCATGCTTCAAGTTGCCGAATGGTGATGTGACGACTGCGTATGCTGTAGTGACGTTGAATACGGTTGTGGAAACTGCGAGATTGAGTCAGAATTCAGCGCAAGCGGCAGAGTTGATTGCGTTAACGAGAGCGTGTGTTTTGTCTAAAGGGAAGCGAGTGAATGTGTTTACTGACAGTCAATATGCATTTGGCGTAGCGCATAGTTTTGGTCGATTGTGGAGAGAAAGAGGATTCATGACGTCGCATGGCACGAAGATCCAACACGGACAGCTCGTGAACGATCTTTTGGATGCACTTACATTGCCTAAACAGGTGGCAATCATTAAATGCAGCGCGCATCGAAAGGTTACGGATGATGTTGGTCGTGGTAACGCGTTTGCAGATGAGATTGCTAAGGAAACGGCCAAGAATTTGACGAACCGAATGTATGTTACGAGTTCAGTGAGATGGCCAACGGAGACTGGTATGTGTGAGGACACAGTTGAGAGTGTGAAAGCGATTCAGAATGAGGCCACCGAAACTGAAAAGACTAAGCGGAAAGAAAGCACGGGGAAGTTAGACGTGAATGGATGTTGGGTTGATTTGTCAGAATATCAGAGATGGATGTTACCGGATGCGTATGTGCTTGCCGTTGTTACTATGGGCCACGGCATGTCACATATTAGTGTGAAAGGTATATGTAAGTTGTTGTCTCCTCTATGGAAAAATGATGGGATTGCTAGGTGTGCTGAGAGAGTGGTCAAGAACTGTATGGTATGTTTGATGCATAATCCTGGCAAGGGCACCCCCACTCCACCTGGTCATTTTGCTCCTCCTACATGTCCCTTTGAAGTTATCCAGTTGGACTTCATCCATATGGAGAGATGCAATAACTTGAAGTATGTCTTGGTTGTGGTTTGTGCGTTCTCCAGATGGATTGAGGCCTACCCTCTTGTCGTAATTGGCCCGGCCGCGTTAGCGATTAGCTGAACCTACACGTTGTCCTCCTTAACTTGGCTATATACGATAACGCCATTTTGAATGTTGTGGTGGCCATCTTAGATCATGAGCGGCCTCGTGGCGGACGTGCCCTTTAGTCCGTTGTCCGTTCCACTGACCACTCTTGTCTGCCCAGCAACAGGCTATTTTTAGTACTGGTCAAGCCGCACATGCGCAGCTCCCACTGACCCGTAGACCTTCAGGAATGTGCACCAAACTGACCAGTGGAGTTGTGCCCCCTCCAATGAGCTGGCAGTATTCCAAAACATGACCATATATGTCTCGAAAATGTGTCTTAACTTGTGCCGCCTATCTTTTATTGCCCCAAAACTGTATATAAAACGGGGTCACACCGATGTTCGGTGTGATACCTCTTGCATTGCCGAAGGGTGCTGTTTGAGTGTACCACCACCCCATGGGGTCTTAATAAACTTGTTCTTTGCCTTTTACAGTTTCCGTGCCAATAGTTCTTGAGTGTAAGTGGGTTATCTCCGGAGCGTGTAGGCCTTGGGAACCCCGAATTACTTCAATTGGCGACTCTGGTGGGACTCATCGGCGACTCGGATGCCCGAAGGAGAGGTCGTGACGAAGGCTTGGAAACCCGCCATGGGCGCGCGCTGCCACGAGTGACCCGAGTCTTGGCTGCCACGGTGTTTTTTCCTTTCCTTCCGATCTGACCTTCCAGGTGGCGCCGGTCTCCGACTGAGTCTTCGAAGTGTCTGCATCGCTGAGAAAGTGCCGTTTGGCTGATTTGGCTTACAAGACCTTGGCAGTTGGAATCTGGACATTTGGGAATTTGGTAAGCTTTGTGATCGGTAAGGTAGTCTTCGGACGCTTACTGAGGTCCTATGATTTGTGTTCGGTAAGGTAGTCTTCGGACGCTTACTGAAAATCTGTGCTTTGTGATCGGTAAGGTAGTCCTCGGACGCCTGCCGAAGTCCTACGATCTTTGATTTGAGTTAGCTAACATTGTGAATTTGTGATCTTTGAACTTATATGTGTAGTGCACTTCACATAGGCAGGCATGTAGAGATGTTTCTCTAACTTTGTTTTTTTCCTTTGAGCGGCACAATCGTGTGAAGAACTGTAAGTGCCATTTTGTCCGGTGTCACGCTTTCGTGATACTTTTTGAACATGCCTGTTTTCAGCACACTCCGAGGAATGTGTTGTCTTGGAGAAGGTACCTCAATTAGGTTAGCGGAATCACAGCCGGCTCCCCCAGAGGGAACACCAAATAGGGAGATGTACATAAAATTTGGCCTTCCCCCTATAATGTACAGTAAATTATGGCATAAATACACCAAGGCCGATCCTGAATTGCAATGGCCTCTACACGTGTCCTATGATTTGAGTAAAATACAATTTGTAGAGCAATGTATGTTTCAACGCAGGTCTAGACAAAACATGTTTGATTGCGTGCGAATGTGGGAGAAAGCGGCGGGGAGAAAGCGGCGCGTGAGCGAATGAAGCGTGAGGTTGCCTTGGCGGACAAAGAGCAGCGCAAGGCTGCTCGGGATAAGGCTTTACAGCTTGAGGAAAAGGAGGCTCAGGAGAAGAAAGAAAGGGAGGAACGGGAACGTAATTTGCAAACGACTGGTCAGTTTCCTATTCGCCGACCACTTTATCCTGTCCTTAATAATGAAATTGATGATTTTTCTTTGTTAGATCGGTCACCGCCTCCGTACGTTTTGCCGACGGCTCCGGCTGCGGATTCTGATGACGACGGACAGGATAAGTCGGACAAGAAGAGTGTATCTGCTCTCAGGTTTACTACGGAGAGGTCCGCTCATCTACGTAGTTGGGCTCGTAAAGTGAATAAGCGTAGTGTTACTCAGGATCAATTGGTATCAGAAAAGAAAGGGTGGACGGATCTTGAATTGATGTATTTTTTGTCTAGTCTGGCGGATGAAGTTATAGGCGCATATCGTGATCTTTCTGATACGTTAGAACCCAAAGCGTTGTCAGTGTATCGTGAAAATTTGACTAAAGGTGATTTTGATCTTTCATATGTTGATGACCTGTTTGCACAATTGATCAAGCTGCGGGATGAGACAACTCGATTGAGGGAGGAGCGGAAAAGGAGGCAAAAGGAGTCTGAATTGGAGAATAATGGGCAGGCCAAAGAGTGTTCTCTCCGTGGTTCAGATAAGAGTTCTGCGTTGCATGTTATGCCTATGCGTGAAGCTGCGCCTTTGTATGTTCCGCCAAGGGGGGAAGGTACGGATGAGGATAAATTATCGAAGGATGCGAAAGGGTATTTTGTGTATAATTGGGTTTACACGCCATGGAATAGAGCAGATGTCATGGCATTGAAAAATTCTTTACCTGATCTTCGGAAGAATCCAGCGGCATTTTATGAGGGGGTGGAGGGGGCTATATCGTCTTGTGTGATGACTCTCGTAGACATAGATTTGTTTTTTGGGCTGATATTACCACCTGATATGTGGCGGCAAATTCGTAAAAATAATGATGAAACGATATTGGGAGCGACATGGAAAGAAATAAATGCTGCAGATTTAGATAGAGAACCGGCATGTAAGCCCTGTCAGCTAATCCTAGATCTGCCGGCAGCTATTTTGAATAAATTAAAAACGCTTGTTCCCTCCAAAAAGATTGATTGGACCATGTTAACGTCGTGCAAGCAGAAACCCGATGAAACGGTTTCAGATTTCTTTACACGCTTCGAGGAAGCCTTTCATGATTATAGTGGTCAATCTTTAACAGACGATACGGTCGGCATTTGTTTGTAGATAAGTATGTAGCTAATCTCCTCCCAGAGATTGCAAAGCGATTGAAGTCGAGTGAAAGTTCCTGGGCCACGGCGACCCCTGCGTCCTTGTTAACTATGGCTCAGTATTATGAGCGGCAGGAAGTGGAGGCTAAAGAAAGTGTAGAGAAAAAGGCGAAGGAATTGAAAACGAAGGTGATGTTGGCGCAGGTTCGGGGAACACAGGGTAGAGGGAATGATAGAGGTAGACGAGGTGGAGGAAACGCATCGCATGGTCGTACGGACATTGCGGAGGATCAGTGTGCTTATTGTAAGGAGTTTGGGCATTGGGCCGAAGATTGTCCGGTACTTCGCGAACAGCGTAGTCAGCGTGGTCGAGGAAGTGGAAGGTCGAGAGGAGGTTATACTGGAGCGAGAGGTGGCGGAGGTGATCGTAGAAAGGTTGAGGAGAGGGGCCGTGGCCAGGACGAACGAAATACGTTTGATAGACGGAATCAATATCAGATTTCGGAAGGAGAGAATGTGGAACACCAGGATTATGTGCATGCATAGGATTGCGTAGGATGGGGTAAGGAATCAGTTGAAGTGCCGGTAGATCAGCAAGGTCCATATGTAACAGCGGGTATTTTGGGTTCTACTGATCAATTTCTAGTCGACACAGGAGCTACTCGTAGCGCTCTGTCGAAAAACTTGGTTCCGAGGGCTCCCCTGTCTGGCGAAATGATTACGTGTGTAGGGTTTGATGGCACACCCTCCCCCAGCCCATTGTCCAAGCCCCTTGCACTATGCATTGACAAATACTTTAGTTTTGGCCAATTTTTGTTATCACCCCATACCCCAGACAATATCCTGGGCATTGATTTGCTTAAATATTTTTGAGCGACAATACGTTGCGCTCCAGAGGGAGTGCGGGTTATTCTAAATGACAACTACCCTGACCCTGACGATTACCCTGACCCTGACAGATTTTATGCCATTTTAGACATCCCTGCTTTGGCCTCTCTGCCGCACACGTTGTGGGCGACCTCAGATACGGATGTGGGAGAGATGCGTATTCCACCAATACACATTACTGTTAAGGAGGGGGCCCCTCTGCCACGAGTGCCACAGTATAAGATTTCGAGAGAAGGTGAAATTGCATTGACACATATTGTTCAGGACTTGATTTCTGCAGGGGTGGTGAAGGAGGTCCCTTATAATGTTTGTAACAGCCCTATTCTACCGATTCTTAAGAGAGACTCAGATGGCAAGATCTATCGATTTATTATTGATTTGCGTGAGATAAACAAAATTGTCATTCCCCAATACCCGGTGGTGTCTGATATCACGACTTTGCTTACTTTGGTTCCGCCGACGGCCACCACCTTTAGCGTTATTGACTTAAAGAATGCGTTCTTTTCCATCCCTGTTCACCCAGATAGCAGATATCTGTTTGGTTTTACACTCAATAATAAATCGTATAGATTTTGTCGTGTTCCCCAAGGATATACTGAAAGCCCTAGCATCTACAGCCAGGCTTTGAAAAGACAACTAGATTCCTTTAAATTGCAGTCTGGCGTTGCGCTCATCCAGTACGTGGATGACCTTCTGCTTGCCGCTGACTCCTATGCGCAATGTGAACAGAGTACGCTTGCGTTGCTTTCCTTTTTGGCGCAACACAATCACAAGGTTTCCAAGAAAAAGCTCCAATACTGTAGACCCCAGGTGACCTACCTCGGTCATCTGTTGTCTAAGGAGGGGCGTGCATTAACATCTGATCGAATTCAAGCAATTTTAGACACACCAGTCCCCCGCACGCAGAGAGATGTGCGTGCCTTCATAGGGTTGACGTCCTTTTGTAGGCAATGGATCATGGGTTTTTCACATATCATAAAACCTTTGCTAGCATTACTGTCCAAAGCCACACCGATGCCTCTTGAGTGGACAGATGAATGTCAGAAAGCTTTTGAGCAGTTGAGGCAGGCCCTTTGTTCCGCACCCGTGTTAGGTACACCAGACTACACGAAACTTTTCACATTGTACGTGCACGAGAATGATGGGTGCGCGTTGTCAGTGTTAGTGCAATTACACGGGGATAAGCAGAGACCATGTGCATACTTCTCTGCCATTTTGGATCCTGTAGCACGAGGGTTGCCTGGGTGTTTTCGAGCGGTAGCAGCAACAGCAGTAGCCATACGACAGAGTGAGGGCATAGTGTTATCACACAAATTGTTGGTGTTAGTCCCTCACGCGGTAGATGCCCTGTTAAACCAAACAAAGACTCAATACCTTACGAGTGCACGACTTACAGGATATGAGCTGACACTCTTAGCGCCACATATAACATTGAAAAGATGCGCTACTTTGAACCCTGCCACTTTATTGCCCTATCCGGTCAAGGAGGGTCAGGAAGAAAAACATCACGACTGTGTTTTCCTGACTGAGGAACAGACAAAGGGTCGTGTTGACTTACAGGATGTGCCACTTCCTGATGTGGATGGGGAACTGTGGGTTGATGGATCGTGTTTAAGGCTGCCAGATGGTACGACTTCCGCAGCATATGCGATCACGACGCTTAAGACAGTGGTAGAAACAGCTAGGATACCACAAAAATCGGCTCAGGCAGCAGAGCTGATAGCTTTAACAAGAGCCTGCGAATTGAGTGCCGGATTATGTGTGAACATATACACGGACAGCCGGTATGCCTTTGGAGTGGCCCATGACTTCGGGCTTCTTTGGAGGGAACGCGGGTTTCTGACATCACACGGAGAGCACATTATGCACGGAGAGCTAGTGCGTGATCTCCTAAATGCGTTGCTTGGCCCTAAGAAAGTAGCGATCGTGAAGTGCAGTGCCCATAAGAAGATTACGGATAAAGTGGGTCAAGGAAATGCCTTTGCATACAGCATAGCAAGGCAAACGGCTATGTCCCGAACTAGCTCCCCCATGTACGTGGTACAATCACAGGCTGAGCGATGGAGTGATGCTAGAGCAGAAATACGGGATATTCAAAAATCAGCCACAGAATCTGAACTTGCGGCTTGGGCAGCAGATGGGGTACTAGATGACGAGGGTTGTTGGAGAAGCAAAGATATGGAGAAGTGGAAATTGCCTGCGGCTTACTTACAGGCGATGGTCCAGATGACACATGGACTGGCTCATGTTGGAGCTCTTGCAATCACTCGGCTTTTAACACGAGTTTGGGAACATCCCGAGATTGCGAATACTGCAAAGAGAGTAGTGCAGACCTGCCTGGTATGTTTACAACACAATCCTGGAAAGGGGACCCATACTCCGAAAGGAGGGTTCGTTCCACCTTCTGCACCGTTTGAGGTGCTTCAAATGGATTACATTCAACTCGAGCGCTGCAATAACCTGAAGTACGTCCTAGTGGTGGTGTGTGCTTTTAGCAAATGGGTTGAGGCCTACCCCACGAAAGACAATACGGCTTTGACAACAGCTAAGGTGTTGCTTAAGAAATTCTTTCCTCGCTTTGGAGTTTGTAAATTTTTGTGGAGCGATAATGGGCCCCATTTTGTTGGAAAGATTGTGGAATATGTACTGAAGGGGTTAGGGATTCAGCAAAAGTTCCACGCTGTATTCCACCCTCAGTCAGCAGGTTTGGTCGAGCGGTACAATGCCACGTTGAAGCTTAAGCTGGCCAAAATTGTGGCGTCTACATCGTTGAAGTGGCCAGATGCTTTGCCGCTAGCGCTACTGTCTCTTAGATCAGTACCCCACTCACGAACTGGCCTTACGCCCTATGAGGGGGTGTTTGGCCGCCCTATGAATATCTGGGGGGTGCCCAAGCCGCGATTAATACATGATGTGCCTTGTGTTATGATGAATGATTATTTGGCACGATTAACAAATGATTTGCTCTCTATTCATCAACCGGTTCGAGAAGCGCTCCCTGACAACTCTACTGGAGAGGGCCATGATCTTCGTCCTGGTGACCATGTAATGGTCCGCTCGTTTGAGAGAGCAAGCAGTCTGGAGCCCAGGTGGAAGGGCCCCGAGCAGGTCCTCCTTGCGACCCGTACCGCAGTTCGAGTGACAAACAGGAAGCGGTGGGTGCATTCGACACATTGTCGCCGGGTCTCTCCGGATCTGGTGACTCCTGCTGTGTTGACTGATTATAAGGAGATCTTGGAGAAAGAAAAGAGCCCAGCTGTGACGTCGGCCGAAGTGGAGGGAGCCTTCCCGGACCAATTTGCTACCGGAAGAGAGCGCTACGACCTGCGTCCACGATAAGAAGATTTTTTTGCTCCTTTTTAATGACTGGTTGGTTACCGCTCCAGGTTTGTGAAACGGAAACCGGGAATTCCAAGGGGGGGGGGGATCAGTTCTGCCAGAATAGCGACACCCGTCTTGGCCCGGAGAAGAAAACAACGGCTACCTCGGAGTTCAGCACCGCATTTTTCTTTTTTTTAGGTATACACGTACGTGTATCTGAGACATTGTGAACAATTTGTGAACAATTTGCGAATAATTTGTGCTATTTGAGACTTTGCACGAACATTCTTGAACTATGGCATCAACGGCATCTCGTGATAAGAAAATATTGGGTGCCTTTCTCTTTGTCTTGACTATTGTGGTGATAGCTGTTATAGCCTGGGTAGTCGAACTTGTGGTGCCTGTACGTGAACATTTGCTGCCGACTACCCCGGCACCGTCTGAACATTTTCATTTTACACTGCCTTTCCATGAAGAGCGCCATCGCCAAACGTATTTAAATAACAGCTTCATTCAGATTCTTCACCACACGCATAACATGACCAATACCTCGAATTGCTGGGTGTGTGGAATGTTGCCTGGGCACCAGAAGAGAGGGGGCACCCCACTTATTCCACTCCCGTTTTCACACAATGGGTCATGCAACGCCTGGTACACCCTCCTTTTTACTCTGAGATGGCCAACTAAAGGGGGGGTGCTTTTTCGTTTGAATAAAGTATGTTCCCATGACAAGGATGGGTTTCCCCGGGCTGAGGGCACACGTTTCGAATGGGAAGAGTATAGGCCTGACAATGTATCTGCCCCACGTGTATACAGCAATCAGCGGAATGTTAATGTATCTAGTGCTCATGTCATAAATGTCATTGCTACAAAAGCCGATTTATGTATCAGAAACAAGGGCACGATTGCAGTGGGGAAAAGCGAATGTAACATTACTCTCACGTTTGATAGCCCAAATGGCATTTCATTTGTTGCATCACGAAATACATACTTTATCTGTGGAACGAAGGGATACCATCAGCTTCCAGTGGGGTGGTTGGGCACGTGCTACGTATCGTTTGTGTTACCCCCTGTATTCATTGCCCCTCCGATGTACAACAACGATTATACACTGTACCATGATTTCGTTTTGAATAGGGTTAAACGAACTGTTGCCCTGGAGGACATTGACCAAACGGACACTGCATTACAACAGTATGTGGATTTTAATCTGGGACTATTCTCCTTTGTGGGGGCTGCACTGAACAGCCGGAAAATCAGACGACTGACACGTGTTGTCGAGGCTGTTGCGAATGACACTGCCATTGCCCTGGGGAATATTACCGAGGAACTACAGATTTCCAGAATTGTCACCCTCTAAAATCGAATGGTATTGGACGTTGTTTTGGCTGATCGAGGGGGGGCATGTAGAATTATCGGAAGCAGCTGTTGCGTATACGTTCCGGACAATTCTCCATCTGTGTATGATGCTATTTCCAAGCTGCATAAAATAGCTGCTGAAATACACCCGGACAATGGAACTTGGACACTTTCGGGATGGTTCTGGTCTATGATTGCAACTTGGGGCTGGAAACTGTTGACAGTTCTCTGTATACTTGTGGGAGCAATGTTTTTTATATGCTTATGTATTCAATGTGGCCCAGCCTTATGTTCAATGTGTTTATCAGCCTGCTTACCATCAAGGCGAGCTCTTGCCCACGATAAAATGATGCTGCACAAAGAGGTGACACAAATTATGGTAATAGACATCGAGGACGAACATCCTGATTATGTTCATTATGAGGTAGATTCAGCTAAACGCTAAAAGGGTCGTCTGTCGTAATTGGCCCGGCCGCGTTAGCAATTAGCTGAACCTACACGTTGTCCTCCTTAACTTGGCTATATACGATAACGCCATTTTGAATGTTGCGGCGGCCATCTTAGATCATGAGCGGCCTCGTGGCCGACGTGCCCTTTAGTCCGTTGTCCGTTCCACTGACCACTCTTGTCTGCCCAGCAACAGGCTATTTTTAGTACTGGTCAAGCCGCACATGCGCAGCTCCCACTGACCCGTAGACCTTCAGGAATGTGCACCAAACTGACCAGTGGAGTTGTGCCCCCTCCAATGAGCTGGCAGTATTCCAAAACATGACCATATATGTCTCGAAAATGTGTCTTAACTTGTGCTGCCTATCTTTTATTGCCCCAAAACTGTATATAAAACGGGGTCACACCGATGTTCGGTGTGATACCTCTTGCATTGCCGAAGGGTGCTGTTTGAGTGTACCACCACCCCATGGGGTCTTAATAAACTTGTTCTTTGCCTTTTACAGTTTCCGTGCCAACAGTTCTTGAGTGTAAGTGGGTTATCTCCGGAGCGTGTAGGCCTTGGGAACCCCGAATTACTTCACTCTTAAGGATAATACTGCCCTGTCCACAGCAAAAGTTCTACTCAAGGAATATTTCCCTAGGTATGGCATGCCATGGATCGTATGGTCGGATAATGGAAGTGAGTTTGTAGGAAGTGTGATGAAGAGTGTGTGTAAGGGTCTGGGAATCCACCAAAAATTCCATAGTGCTAACTATCCTCAATCGGCGGGTTTGGTGGAAGGGTACAATGGTACTCTGAAACTGAAACTTGCCAAAATCCAAGCAACGACTGGTTTATCATGGCCCGATGCATTGCCTCTAGCTCTCTTATCGACCAGGGCGACTGTGCACTCTCGAGTAGGGCTTAGCCCATATGAGATTGTGTTCGGCCGTCCTGTGAACGTTTGGGGAGTTCCGAGGCCTAAAGAGTTCGACAGACTTGAATATCCAATGTAGATCGACTATCTTTATGATCTGACTGCTAAATTGAGTTTGATTCATCAACAGGTTTTTGAAGCTCTACCGGCACAAACAGAAGGACCCGGACATCGGCTCCAACCTGGTGATTGGGTGTTAACCCGCAACTTTGGGAGAAAACGAAATCTTGAGCCAAGGTTCGTGGGACCCTACCAAGTCTTGTTGGTAACGAGGACTGCAGTTCGGTTGGACGGCAGGAAGCATTGGGTGCATGCCACCCATACGAAGAATGTCCCGCTTCCATTGCCAGCAGATAACTGGATAAAGAAGGGGTTTGCCCCGACTGAGACCGATGCCATTCCACACTATGTGCCATTTAGTGATGCTCAACCTGTAGAGAACGATTCAGTTCAGTCAGATACACCTGTTGAATTATCTGGAACTGTACCTTCGTCTTCAGCATTGGAGAATTCAAGTTCTGAATTGTCACCTGATCAATCGAACAGTGTTTTGCCATCTGAACCGTTGTTTGAAGAACAAACTCGACCAGGAAAATGTCGGTATTTTCTTCGATCGCGTGATATGGACAAATAAAATTCCCTTTTGTTTTTGAATATACATTATTCCCCTCACTATTGCTATGAACGTTGTGGACATTTGCATTTTCCCTTGATTTTGAGTTCTTTAATTTTGTTTCACATATCACATGTGTTCCTCTTCTGTGCAGCTAGGAGACTTATATTAATTGAACGTTTATTTGATTAAAACCTATCATCTGGGTTGGCCGTAGGGCCGTGCGGGTACCTACTTCTGTTTAGCAGGTTTCTGATACTAGGTCGGCTACTTTTGTCGACTCCTGGGAACTCCTGGGAATTGATAATCGCTACTCAGAACCAGGTGCGTCAAGAACGTTACGGACGGTCTTTAGAGGATGGAGTTCTCTAAGCTGTTGGAAATAGAGAGGATGTCGGTGCAAAGATCTAAACTGCATAAGATTTTATGAACAAAATGTTTTCTGTTTCAGGTTTTCATGTTATTCCTAACTGTTTCTATGTTATTGATGGGTGGAGTGTATTTTGGGATTCAGTCGTTATTGCCTTCCACCTCACCTACTTCTCCTTCTTATAATCTGAATTCTGTTCTCGTTCCCACTATTTCTCCACATTCCTTTAATCTTCTGCCCATACATGAACAGGTCAGACGTGCGGAATTTATGAACAACTCCTTTGTCCAACTTCTGCATCAACATCAGTTGGTGATGAACACTACCAACTGTTGGGTGTGTGGGTTAACGCCACATACCATGGATACGGGTATTCCGTATTTGGTTCTTCCCTACAGCTCCCAGGGATCAGCTCGAGCATTCCAAACCCTGTTCCGTAGTGCACTAGATTCCTACCCCCGTCGAGAGCCACGCTCCACAGACCTTGGTCCTGGCCCGTACCACAAGTCTTTGGCAATAGCGATTGCCGATCTGGATAAAGATATTTTTGATTCATCGCTTATTCCAGAGGAAGAGGTGCGAGCCTACAAGGATCTTAGTGAGGTTGAGTATAGTATGTCAGTGGGTGATAGACAGCTTAAGAGCTTGTCTCCAATCTGGATCGTACCTCACCTTGGTCATTTCTGCCTGCAAGGTCTTGGTCGAAATCCGAGAGCTCAGCTTGGGAAGAGTGCTTGTACTGAGACATACGTTTTACCGATGCTCTCTTCCCCTGTCTTTCTGACTGCCAAGGGTACTTATTTTGTATGTTATGATCGCGCTTATACGTGGTTGCCTCGTGATTTCTCGGGCACATGTTATATCGCAAACCTTTTGCCACCGACTTTTACAGTCGCCTCAGACTATCACAAGACAAGAGTTGTGAGAGGCGTTATTAGCAAAGAGGATACTGCCGGTCAAGAAGCAGGAGACTTCTTTAAGGGTTTCCTACCGTTTTGGGGACCTATGGTCAATAGTAGGAACCTGAGACAGTTGACTCGTGTGGTAGAATCGACTGCTAACATAACTGCAAGTGCTCTTGGTAACCTGACAGCAGAGCTTCAAGCGGATAGACTTATGACGTTACAGAACCGTATGGTTCTAGACGTTGTACTCGCAGATAGAGGTGGTGTGTGCAAGGTGATCCATTCGAGCTGCTGTATTTTCATACCTGATAATCCTCCAACTGTTTATCAAGCCATCTCGAAGTTGCATAAAATCTCCGAGTCCATACACGTGGACGAAGGTGATTGGACACTTTTAGGATGGTTTTGGGGTCTGATGTCGACTTGGGGTTGGAAGATTCTGATGATTGTAGGTGTTGTTGTGACGTTTCTGTTCACGTGTTGTCTTTGTGTACAGTGTGGTCCAGCCTTATGTGGCCTTTGTGCTACAACGTGTATAAGAAGGCCATCTGTTACCAAAGAGACATTGATGGATAGAATAATGTTCCAGCAACATTTGAACGATCTGATGAATATCGAAATTGATTCTGATATCGACTAGTGCTTGCCTACATGAGGGCAAAAGGAGCGTCTGAGGTTCCGTGAGAATTGGAACGACGTTTTGGGCATGTTCGGATATGGGCGAGTTTGCTGTCTATGAACCGCAAATGACGAGTTTAGTAGGTGTACGTGTTTTCGTTACACTACTTGAAAGGGTTCGTCTTATTTACGGGTTCTTCCATCTGAACCCTCGGGTTCCATTTTAGATACGGCATCCATTTTGTTTCTTGCCCTCACGTAGCCGGCGAACGGACAAATGTTCGCTTGATGACCCTGGGTTTCCCAAGCTCTTGCGGAAGATGCATATTCCTTTGAGTGTGCCTTTATGACTAGGGGAATGACACGGCTAAGGCAGATGGCTCCGCTCGAGGCTCATCTTGCCGTGCCGGTCTATTGTTTCAGCCTTGCATACGTTAGGCTCGAATCCTTTGATCTTGTGATCACGCTTCCGATATTGCCCCTACACTCTTTTCAATCTGTTGTCTGTCTTTTCCTTGCACCTGTTCCTGTCCCTTCTTTTAGCCCATTTATGACTAGAATGGAATGTGTCTAATGGTGGGATAGCGTGCTTTTACAGTTGGGAACTGACATGTTACTGTAAATATGTTCCGGGCTTCTGAAACATGAATGCGATCCTTTTGAAGTTTACTGTGGGAACTGAGTTGTAACCTTTTGTTCGTTATGTTGTGCAATGACGAAAATGGGTATAAAAGGAGCGATCCACTTTTGCAATTCGAAGCAGACTCTCTGAACCTACACTCTGTTGTACTTCTAGCGATTTCTGTATCCCTGCAGTAAATAAACGCTGATCTTTGACGCTGAAGGAAGTGTCCCGTGTCTCTGTAATTTGTACGCCGGAACAGGTAACCCACGAAGGTTTCAGGTGTTGTCCCCTGGCACCGCTGGGTCTTAAACTAGCCCAGTCCTTCACCTTGCTGATACGACCCTGTGGTCATATCAGCATAGTCCACCCCCAATGTTAAGTATACGTAAGTCAGCATTTTAGCAAACGTTCGTTTTTGGCGAAAACCACAATTTTCCCCAAAAAAGAACGTCTGCTAAAATGAGTGGGCCTCCTTGTAAATATTGTGATGTGCACATCAGCGATATTTTACATGCAGTACTGCCCAGTGACACCTAGTTTACATATCATTAAAAATGCAAAACGAGGTGTCAGGAAAACGAGTACTAACATGCCCTAATACATGTTAGCATCCACTTGTAAATAGGGCAATAGTTTTATCTCCACTTTTTTGGCTTTTAAAGCCAAAATGGCGGGGATAAGGCCGTTGTTTCTATGCCCCTAAGTTAGTTATCCTTTGTGACTTACATCCACAAGACAAATTAACCTTTCATGAACAAAGAGGTGGTGTTGAAGTAAATGATGCTTGGCTCTGAGCACCAGGAGCCCGCTACTCCTGGGCATGCAGCTTTTGAACCTTCCCTGTAATGCAGCTTGCGGTTTTCAGACACACATTTTAAGTTTTATGGACTCTTCATTTAAGATGCAATAAATCGCTCCTTTCCCTTCCTTTGAATGTGGTGAAACGTCCATTTTTTATGTGAAGATAACAGTTCATAATACCCCTTGTACTTCTTAATTGTCCGTATGCACGTTTTCGTGAGAGCCGTAGGAGGTAATTGTTCTTTATCATGCTGGCAATATTGTCTGGTACAGAAGCAGTGTGGCATTTAAATTGTGGATTTTTCCGTTTTACTGACTTCTTTTGAAATTCAAGCAAACATTATGAAACAAATGTGCCACCTAGTGGAGAATTATTGCACATCTTTATATATATACTAATATAATAAAGAGAGAGCCCTAACCTTTGAGGCGGGTAATCTCGGGAACCACAGCACAAATCACAACACCCAATACAGCGCTGTAAAGGGCAGTTGCAGCAGAAGGACATAGGCTATGCAGACGCCCACCATATACTTTTAAAAGGTAACAGAACCGTGCCAGCAAAGTAGTCCATTGTGGGCGTGTCTGCATTGTACTGTGGATGTGTGCTGGGGGCGTGTGGTACGTTCTGCCCTTCATGCCATGTCTCATATTGTGTGCTGTGGGCGTGTGCTGGGGGCATGGGCGTGTGCGGGGTGTGGGATTACAGAAAGAAAAGCGAGCGTTGTGCCCAATATTTTCATTGTTTTTTCTTCCCAGGTTCTGTACATTCCAGCTTCGGGTGTGGTGGCCCCGCGCTCCCAGTGATATGCACCTGCTTTACTGTATGGAGGTCAGGCATGGCGCTATTCCCAAGGGCCGGAAGGAGCGCAAACAGGGGCCATTGTGCAGGAAATGTAATCTCGCCTTAACTTTCGGTGACGCCTGAAGCGCACACTGGAGATTTTCCACTTCGCGCCACGCATATCCGGACACAAGGCCCGCCTCAACGGAAATAGCAAGAAAGGGACTATCCCTCCCTCGGGAGAATGTGATGATATTTCGCAAAACAACATCCCGCATACCATCACTCTGCAATTTTTATAACGCAGGACTATTACTTTGCAAAGACATAATTTCTAAAACATTTACAATGCATATGACTTTATCACGCTTTTCATTATAATGCAAATGCATGTGTGGTAAAGTCATATACATTGTAAAAGTACATTATTAAAGCATCAAATATATGTTTGTATATATGTGTATTTATATTTATATACCAGCAGCCCGTCCCTACGTTGTCCGGGTATGAATTGCTGCCGGCCAGTAGTATATTGTTTTGCAGGATTTCGTTGTGATAGCATTTCTTATCTGTGACAGGCCTGTGAAACGCTCCGATTCACAGTGCACTGCTGATGCACTTAAGAGTGCACGTTGAGTAGTGTGTAAACTCGAGTTTCTCTACATTATTTTTCCTTGCCATATTATAGAGCGCAAACTCGACAACATGGCATGAGAACAATTTACATTACAGAAGAACACATTCATTTGTGGTAGGCATGGGGAAGCATGGGGAGACAAAGAGATTTGCCTGGAATCACAGGATGTTCAACTGATGCTGAGATTTGAACATAGCTCCCCAGCTCTAAAGTTCGCAATTCTAGAACTTGTGGCGGGAGGTGTGTCTAAAAGTGTATGTCGGTGCTGGCCATCAATGAGAGAGACCTGTGCATTTTTCAAATGGGTTGTGAAAAAATATGAGTATATTGCTGGAGATGTATGCCGCCGTGCCACCAATGTACTTACCGGGGGAGGTTAAACACCCATTATTCCGCAACCATTTTTCCGCATACCATCACTCCGCATACTTTCATTACGAAAGTACCATGACTCCGCAATGCCATTATAACGCATGGCATTACATTTTATATGCTTTTACCACTCATACATTTACAACAAAATTCGGTGAAAATGCATGAATGGTAAAAGCATGTTTTTTTAAATGTTTGGATAAGGTAAGTATGGGTATAGGGGTATATGTTTTGGGGTACTGAGGTATATGTTTTGGGGTGTTTGGGTATTTTAAGGGTTCATATATAGTTTTGGGTTATGGGGTACAGGGGTAGTTTTAGGGTTTAGGGATAGGTATGCGTTTTGGGGTACAGGGGTATTTTTAGGGTTCAGGGCTTGGTTTGGGTTTTGGGTATAGGGGTATTTTTAGTGTTCAGGGGTAGGTTTGGGTTTGGGGGTACAGGGGTATTTGAAGGGTTCAGGGCTAGGTTTGGGTTTTGAGGTACAGGGGTATTTTTAGGGTTCAGGGCTAGGTTTGGGTTTTGGGGTACAGGGGTATTTTAGGGTTCAGGGGTAGGTTTGGGGTACAGGGTTATTTTTAGGGTTCAGGGCTAGGTTTGGGTTTTGGGGTACAGGGGTATTTTTAGGGTTCAGGGGTAGGTTTGGGTTTTGGGGTATAGGGGTATTTTAAGGGTTCAGGGCTAGGTTTGGGTTTTGGTGTACAGTGGTACAGGGGTATTTTTAGGGTTCAGGGGTAGGTTTGGGTTTTAAGGTACAGGGGAATTTATAGGGTTCAGGGCAAGGTTTGGGTTTTAGGGTACAGGGGTATATTTAGGGTTTAGGGATAGGTTTGTGTTTTGGGGTACAGGGTATATTTATAGGGTTAAAATGGGTTAGTGTTTAAGGGTGTTAGGGTTTTTTAAGGAGTAAGGGCGGGTTATGATTATGGGGTACAGGGGTATTTAAAGGGAGTAGGTTGGGATTCGTTTTTAGGGTGTAAAGGGTAATAAAATAAAATAATAAATAGAAATAATATAAATAATGCAATTTAAAACAATAAATGTTTTAATTAAATTAAAAAAAATTGTATATATATATATATATAGATATATATAGATATATATATATATTACCTACTGGCGGTCGCCAGTAGGTATATATAGTTAGGATTTTTTTGAATAGGGATTTCTGAAAATTCTATGTTGAATAACTTTGGCGTTGAAGGACGGAATTGGCTGAAATATTCAGGAAAATGGCACATTTTGTTTCTGAGCGTCCCCTGAAAGTTTGGGGGGGATTCGTGAAGTGGGGGCCGAGAAAAAGGGGGGTCCCAAAACGTGTTTTTAACATTGAGTTTTCCATAGGGCGGTTAGACTCACTTTTAGCTCGAACGGCTGAATGAATTTCTATGAAACTTGGCAAAATTGTAGGGACTGGTAGCCCGATGTGCCTTTGCTAGGTCTCAAGATATGTGCTCCAGTGGATTTTGAGTAATTTAGGTTCAAAAAAATATATATATCAGTGACGGCGTCCCGGTTAGCGCCCCGGTTCGCGTACCAGACGCGTAACGGAACTTCGCGAGGAGAAGCGGATTGGCTCCCCGGTGACTGTGAACATTCTAAACAGTTCGGAGCGGCCACCATCTTGTCTCTCGGTAGGATCGAGAGACAAGAGGTGGAAATAAACGAAGGGGGAAATGAATGAAAGGGGGCAAGGTAGACCCCTCCTGACCCCCTACGATTGATGTGGGGGCAATTAAAGGGCCCAGCGGGCAAAAAAAAAACGTAACGGGAGTCCGCCATCTTGCGTTAAGGTCTAATTTGGACACAAGGTGGATGATAAACAATGCTGGGATTGTGTAAAAGGGGGCAAGGGAGACATATCCTGACCCCCTAGGTTTTGTGAGGGTGGTTGAGGAGGCCCATATATGCCCAAAAAAGAGAAAAATAATTCAAATTTTCACACGGTTAGCGCCCGGTGCGCGAACCGGGTAGCGCTCCGGAAAGCGTAAATCGTGAAAATTAGTAAAAAAAAGTTACATTTAAAATTTATTTAGAGTGATCATAGTTAGGGTAGCTCTGAAAAGAGCTTTTGGGTCTGTGGAAGATTTAGGTACTTATAAGTAGGTACCAATACACAGTCTGTTCCCCTCATTTGAGAAGTGCAAACCATCTCCTCTGTAGATATCTTGCATGTAGTAATGCAAGTTATTGTTGTAGATGGAGCCCATTCCATGGTCTCTCATGTAAGCTGAAACAGACTTATTTACATGCTTCCTCGCTTTTTCAATTTGTGGACAAAATTGATTGGACCACCGCCATTTCTGTCTTTGGCATATATTGGAATATACCAAGGCAGTTTGAGGAAAAAGTGCCATCAATTGCTCAAAGGTGTCCTTTAAAAGCATTTCCAGACCTACCCCAGTCAAAGTGCCCAAATCATTTCCTCCACAGTGCACTATTATGAGGTCAGGGTTTGGCAAATGCAAAAAGGTTTTCACCAATGGTATCAATTGGTGACATCTCAATCCTCTCTGGCCAATCCATTTGATTTCCACATTTTGTAAATTGAGGTTGTGTAAATTTCTGTTATCAGCATACCTGTGAGCCCAGTGGATGTAGCTATGTCCAAGAATCCAGACAGAAAACATGGTGAGAGGAGGTTCTGCTGCAGTCAGATGAAGTGTGGGAATGAAATGGCAGTTGAAACAGTAGGAGTTTGTAATGAAAAAAACTGTGGAGTTTCAGTGTTAATGATTCAGTAGCAGTGATTGGTGGATTTTGATTGCTGAAAACAGAAAGTTAGGGTGCATGAATGTGTTCTTTGAAAGATGTAATTCGAATGGTTAAGAAAGAATCATTTTAAGAAACATTGCACTGGATAAGCAGGTGTACTGAGAGTTCAGAGTTCATTTGAAACATTGTTGTGTGAACTTGTAAACATGAGAGGTCTTTCAGGAGGTAGTTGCTATGGAAAAAACGCAGAAAGGGCAGAGGGGGGAAGGGTGTTGATTTGAAAAAAGTGAGGGAAGAGTTTTGATTGGGTGACATGAGAGATATGTGTGATGAATCACAGCATTTCTGTGCCATTGTTGGTTGCAGCCTCTGGAGTGCATACCCTTTGCTCAGCTAAAGAAAAATTGGTGTGTGTCTGAGACTGTTTTGAAATTCAAAAAGCATTTGCTAAGGTGAGAAAAGATTCATTTAATTTAGATAGAGACTAGTATGCTTTAGCGAGAAAATTAGGAAGACAGTTGTGTATTTAAAATGTTGCTTTGTGTCAAGTGTTTTACAAAAAGATTTTGTTTCTTTGAGAAATTGTAATTGGAGATAATGTGAAGTATTAGTACTGACAGGGTGTGCTTGTATATAGGAGCTGTGCTGTGTTTTCAAATTATGACTTGAAAATCGTTTTTAAGGAAAAGGAATGCTTTTTAAATTTATGATAAGGAAAAAATGGTGTCTGCTTCTTTAAACAAATATTTCACTTGCCCCATGATTCAGGGAGAATAATTTGCTTACTTGATGTGTTTAAAAACGTTTCTTGAAGTCATTTAGGTTTCTTGATATGTACTGCTAGAGTTTCATAGCCAGCATGGGGCATATTTACAAGGCCTTTGAGTCACTTTCAGGTTATTTTCCCCATGCTAAAAGTGACGCAAAAGTGGTGCAAGGGCCTTGTAAATACGCCCCCATGTGTGTTAGGCCATTTTAAGTCACTTGCCCCATGAATCAGGGAGAATAATTTGCTTACTTGATGTGTTTAAAAACGTTTCTTGAAGTCATTTAGGTTTTTTGATATGTACTGCTAGAGTTTCATAGCCAGCATGTGGCATATTTACAAGGACTTTGAGCCACTTTCACGTTATTTTCCCCATGTTAAAAGTGACGCAAAAGTGGTGCAAGGGCCTTGTAAATACGCCCCATGTCTGTTAGGGCATTTTAAGTCACTTGCCCCATGAATCAGGGAGAATAATTTGCTTACTTGATGTGTTTAAAAACGTTTCTTGAGGTCATTTAGGTTTCTTGATATGTACTGCTAGAGTTTCAGAGCCAGCATGGGGCATATTTACAAGGACTTTGAGCCACTTTCACGTCATTTTCCCCATGTTAAAAGTGACGCAAAAGTGGTGCATGGGCCTTGTAAATACGCCCTCATGTGTGTTAGGGCATTTTAAGTCACTTCCCCATGAATCTGGGAAAATAATTTGCTTACTTGATGTGTTTAAAAGCTTTTCTTGAAGTCATTTAGGTTTCTTGATATGTACTGCTAGAGTTTCATAGCCAGCATGGGGCATATTTACAAGGCCTTTGAGTCACTTTCACGTCATTTTCCCCATGTTAAAAGTGACGCAAAAGTGATGCAAGGGCTTTGTAAATACGCCCTCATCTGTGTTAGGGCATTTTAAGTTACTTTCCCATGAATCTGGGAGAATAATTTGCTTACTTGATGTGTTTAAAAACGTTTCTTGAAGTCATTTAGGTTTCTTGATATGTACTGCTATAGGTTCATAGCCAGCATGGGGAATATTTACAAGGCCTTTGAGTCACTTTCATGTCAGAAACCTAAGTGACTTCAAGAAATGATTTTAAACATATCCAGTAAGCAAATTATTGTAGAAGCATTCCATTCCATTGCTACTATTTGTGGGTTTTACATTTGTCTATGCTGCTAAATTACCTTAGGTAGAATTGACAACTAGTGTGTTAATTGTTTGCTTACTGTTATTGGTTTTCTGTTTGGTAATAGTGGTTAATAACATTTTTTTTTTAATTTACCACAGATTCAACTCAAGATCTTTTGACAAATTCAAACATGCCCTCAAGGCAAAGAAAAAGAAAAGAAGCAAAGCGACTTACACCCCACCTTGGTAAACCTTTGCAGCAGTCCTCTACAATAAAAACTTGTCAAGTCACCAAAAAAACTCCGGGTAAGACAACAAAATCTTTTTTAAGAAACATTTGCAGACGAAAAAGTATCACTACAGAACATGTTTTAGTCCAGAAGAAGAGAGCCAATTTAAACGGGAAGGAAAGGCCCCTCAAAAATGTTACTGCTAGAGCAGGAGATAACTCTGTGCATGGTAGTAGAAGGAAAAATCTGTTTAGAGACATTCGTAGACGAATGTTCCGCAACAGGATAATTGGCAATTTGTTAAAAATTATTAAGAAAGGTCAACAGAAAGTGGCTTTTTATAAGAGAAAGAAAAATGTAGAGAACATTATTGATCAGGCTTTCGAAATTAAGCGAAAGTTATTTATTTTGATAATCAATAGAATTAGGAAACTAAACAAGGCAATTTATGATTTTAAATCAAATAGTAGATGGAAGAGAACAGTTAATCGTAGTAATTTTTGTGAAGTTTTTTCAGGAGAATGGATGCATAGTTCAAGTTGTGAGGCATTTTTTAATGAGGAGAGTTATTTCCAGGACAATGATTTGGTGCATGCAGTTGACACCAGTGGTCGAGCATATGAGGTGAAAGACGGCTGTCCGGTTGAAAAAGAAAAACTTGTGTCAACAGAGGCAGAAGAGGTGTTAGGTAATGAAGTTTTAGTAAGACGTCCTAAGGGACCAGTGTACACCTGGAAGTGTAGTAGTATATGCAGTGTGCATGCAGTTGACACCAGTGGTCAAGCATATGAGGTGAAAGACGGTTGTCCGGTTGAAAAAGAAAAACGTGTGTCAACAGAGGCAGAAGAGGTGTTAGGTAATGAAGTTTTAGGAAGACGTCCTAAGGGACCAGTCTACACCTGGAAGTGTAGTAGTATTTGCAGTGTGCGACAGGATTCCATCAATTTGCTTTGTGATTTTGTACGGACATTTAATAAGAAAAGTTTAAAACAGAAAATGAAGTTGTTGCAAGAATTAGATCCTTGCAGAGTGAGAGAAGTGACAGGTTTGCATGGTCATTCACTGGCTTGTCTTTCCAGGAGAGTATGCCAGAGTGTTTTTCATCATTTCAGGATGCTTGCAGTGCATCATAATAAAGTGAGGAAATTAGTTAGAATGTTGTATTATGCTAAGAGTCCAGCAATTATGCTTAAACAATTAAGTACTGCTCTTTTGCATGGTTCTGAAGTAGATGTGAAGAATATTTGTGAAGAAATTGAGTTTTGTTACTTTGCTAGTAAAGAGAACAATGTTGAAATTGACCCAGTAGAAGAAGGTAATGTGGAAGAGAGTGTACAGATTTCCAGTACAGGTGAGTTTCACAAGGAAATTTCCACGTTTATGGTGAAATCAAGAGAGAGGCCTAATTTCACTTGTGTGTGTTGTCGACGGACTTATTATAAGAATCAGACTAAGTTAGTGGATTTATATACAAAAAGTGAAATGGTAAACAATAGTGAATGGAAGGATTTTGCAACATACTTGATGGTAGAAAATTGTTTTGATTTGGGATCAGATCAACGTATGTGTACTTATTGTTTTAACAAATTAAATCAAAACCGGATGCCTGCTAGAGCGGTTCATAATAATCTGGAATTGGTTGACATTCCTTCTGAACTGAAGGATTTAAATACTTATGAATCTATTTTTATTCAAAGTGTGCATCCTTTTCAGGCTATTGTTCGAATGGAGCCTAAGACAGGGAAATTGCCTCCTTCAGATTTACAGAGAGGATTAAAGGGAAGAGTTGTTTATTTGCCTCTGGATTTGAAGAAAAATATTGATACAATTGGTGTAGACAAAGTGGAAGAGGAACCTCTGGTTTTCCTAGTTTATGGGGTTCCGACAAAGAGTAAGAAAATCTGGCAAGATTTAGTGGATGTTAGGAAAGTCAAAAAGGCAACGTTGTATTTGATGAAAAACAATGAGTACTACAAGAATGTATGTGTTGCAGAAGACGAACTAAGTGAAGAAGAGGACAGCGATTTGTGTACTGGACAAATAGAGAAAGTAGATGCCTCTAAAAATGAAGAAATATATGAACATTATAGTGTTCATCCTTTGCATTCTAAAGAAGTCATGGGGAATGCTATTGAGTTGTTTCAAATGAAACAAGCCAAAGGGAGTCCCATTAGTGTTTGGGAGGAAAGTTTGGAAGCTCGGTGTTTCCCACAGTTATTTCCAACAGGTCGAGGAGGAAGATATGATGAGCGACCTGATCAAATTCCTGCTTCTGAATACCGGACTTAACGATTGTATGCAGAAGATCCTAGGTTTCGTCAATGCATTCCCTATTTGTTTCATCTACTGTATGAAAGTGATCTGTCTGGACTGTCTTATGCAGTGAACCACATCCTGAAAAGTGGTGTACAGCTGCAAAATATCTCGGCAAGGGAGTTTATGGATAAAGTCAATGTGCAAGACAGTATTTTGGATTCTCACCTGATTAATCTCATGGCATGTCAGCGTGGTACTAATGAGTATTGGTACCGTCGTCATGGTGACTTAAAATGTATGCTGAGGAACTTAGGAACTCCCACATGGTTCCTCACTCTTAGCTGTGCCGAGTATGGCTGGGAAGATTTACTTGAATTTCCACGAGAGGCAAATGGAAACATTGAAAATATCGAATTCAAGACACCCGGAGAACTGTGCTCTTTGGATCCAGTCAATGTATGCAGGTACTTCAATCATAGATTTGAAGCTATGATGTCTTTCATTACGAACAAGAAAAACCCACCTCTTGGAGAGGTGTTGGATTTCTTCTGGAGAAAGGAGTATCAAGCAAGAGTTGCTCCTCATATACATATGCTGCTATGGATCAAAGATGCACCCAAATTTGGAACAGATCCGGATGACTTAGTGATGAGTTTCATAGAACAGTATTCTACATGTGCTGTTCCAAAGACAAAGGAAGACAAAAGTTTAAGAGAATAAGTTTTACGCTTTCAAAACCATCGTTGTGGAAAGCACTGTCGTCATAAATTCAGAAACAAGAACAAGTTCTATACAAAATGTCGTTTTGGGTTTCCACGATCAGTGATATCTGAAGGAAGAGTGAACAATTTGATGTCTTCGCTGCGACATAATGTGACGAGGAAATCACCCAAAAATACATACAATTTAAAAAGAAACGAAGAGTCCAAGTACATCAACGACTACAACCCAGTGATTTTGTCATTGTGGAATGCTAACATGGATATACAGTTTGTGGCTGACAACTGTATGGCTGTGGCTCCGTATGTGACGTCTTATATCACAAAAAAAGAAAAGACAGAACTGAAGGATATGTGGGATGACATTTCACATGAAAAGAGCCTCAGTAAGAAGTTGTACAGTTTCAGTCTAAAGATGTTGTCGCATCGAGAAATCGGAGCATACGAATGTTCTGATCGGTTATCTTCAGCAAGTCTCTTTGCCAAATCTAGGAGTATAATTTGGGTGAGTCTTGGTCTTGCTGCAACACGTAATCGAGTTCTGAAACCTGTATGGGAAATTGAGTATTTGGCGGAGAAGGAGCCAAACAGTACAGATATTTTGAAGACCAACATGTTGGATACATATTGTCCAAATAGAAGCAGTCACCTCGAGAATGTTTGTCTGTATGAGGTTCTACAAAATTACATATTCAAGAGGAACATCAAAGAAGATATTGATAAAGGAGTGTATGCTGTAATTGGAAATGAGGGATGTCTGGTCAAGCAAAGAAAATGCCAATTGGTAAATCATCGAAAATTGAGTTGCGAATCTCCTGAAAGAAAAGAGTTTTTCTATTTAGCTCTTTTGCAACTTTTCAAGCCTTGGCGTGCAGAAGAGGAACTGCTTGGAGATTTCCTCTGTTATGAAGATTCTTTCAATGCAGCCAAGGAGTCCATAGAATGTCCTGTTTTTCCAAAATATCTAGAAATGTTGAATGCAGAAACCGAGCAGGAAGCAACAATTGCAGCCGAGATTGCTAGAGAC
Source organism: Lissotriton vulgaris (assembly GCF_964263255.1). Taxonomy (NCBI): domain Eukaryota; kingdom Metazoa; phylum Chordata; class Amphibia; order Caudata; family Salamandridae; genus Lissotriton; species Lissotriton vulgaris. Next base: position 97,695,940 of record NC_141695.1, read on the forward strand.
AGTTCTTAGGACAGTCAGAGTTCCACTTCATTGAGTCAGGATACGCTAGGAGGACCAGTTATCGAAAATGAAGCTGCCACTGCCATGATTGAAGTAGAAAGAGCCATGGCACATGCTCAGGAAGATGCGGTTAACTTAGAAGATTTGGAAAGACAACTCAACGTTGAGAAGAGGAAAATATATGACGAAGTTACCAACCAAATTGATCATGGATTAAGTCATGAGAAGAAAGAGTGCTCGTGTACGTCGTTGAAGCCTGTCCGACTGTACGTGAGTGGAGAAGCAGGAACTGGAAAAAGTTTCCTCATTAAAGCAATTTCATGTTATTTGCAGAAAAGGACTGAGTCATCGCTGTCTTGTGTTGTCACCGCTCCCACTGGTCTGGCAGTACATAACATTAAAGGTATTACTTTGCATCGTCTACTGATGCTGCCAGTGGAGCATGATAACAAATTACAATACCACAAGTTATCTGGAGATGCTTGTTGTGAAGTTTCAAGAGTCCTAAAGAAGATGAAACTTCTTATCATTGACGAAGTAAGCATGGTTTCCAATGTCATGCTTGCCTTTGTGCATTTGAGAATGCAAGAAGTTCTTAAAACAGAGTATGATGTGTTATTTGGTGGCAAACACATCATTGTTTTCGGTGATCTTCTGCAGCTGACACCAGTGAAAGGACAACCAGTGTTTAAACTACTTACGCATGAAGATACCAGGAAGTGCCTCGGGAGCATTGGCAACGTCAATATATGGTTAAACTTCAATTATGCTGAACTGCATGAAAATATGCGTCAGGCGAAGGATGAAGATTATAAGAATATTCTACAAGATGTTAGAATTGGAAAAGTGACTGAGCATGGGAAGGAAGATTTACATGCACGATTATTGTCAAATTTGTATCCAGATGAAGACGTTCTGCCAGAGAATATTTTTCAGAAAATTACTGAGAAGAAATCTGGGATATGTTTGATGCCAACTCTGCAAGAATGTTCAATCTTCAACAACAAAATGTTGATTTTAGAAAACCAAGACATAGTGAAACTGGAAGCTATTGACAGAATTGAGCACATGGGAGCAACAATTCTTTTGTCTGAAAATTTGAAATTTAAATTGGATTCATTAGAGAAGACTATATCTAAAACTGCGGGTTTTGAAAAGACTCTGAATGTGTGCTTAAATTGCCGTATTATTTTGAGAAGGAATTTAAATGTTGAAAGAGGTCTGGTAAATGGATCAATGGGTAATGCTGTTGATTTTGAGAAATACAGAAATAGAGATGGAATTGAATTTATAAAAATTAAATTTGATGGCATTGAGGATGTACAGCAAATTGGTCGTTGCTCTGCTAGGTTTTTGCTTGTTAAAGACTTATATGTTCGCCGTAAGCAGTTTCCTGTTTGCTTGGCATATGCGGTGACAATCCATAAATCGCAAGGTTTAAGTGTAGACAGTGCTTTGGAGAATATTGGCAGTTCTGTGTTCAAGGAGGGTATGGCTTATGTGGCATTACCACGAGTCAGAACTTTATCTAGATTATACTTGATTGAGTGTGATGAGACAAATATTTGTGCAGATCTAGATTGTGTTAAGGAATACAATAGGTTAAGAAGAGAGTATGCGCCACATTTGCCTCAATATCCTTTGTTTGTAAAACGTGTGGTAGGCCGGAAACGAAGAACTGTGACCAATAGTAGGGAGGTTGTAGCCAAAACACGAAAAGTCAATGAACCCGAAATTGTAAGCAGAAAGAAAATGGATGCTGTTCAAGATGTTGTTGGTTTTCAATTTGAAAATAGTTCTGGTGTCAACTGCTATGCTAATGTAGTGGTTAATGTTGTCTTTTCTCTAGAAACATTAAAAGAACAGATTGTGGTCAATTCGGATCAAAGATTTTGCTGTTTGTTAAATTCTGTGTTAGAGAAATGTAGCACTGATAGAAGAAAAATAGAAAGTGTATCTGAAATTCGAAATCTCTTAGACAAATGTTCAGGTCAAACGCAATTCTCTCAAAATATTCAGCGGGATTGTCAGGAGTTTTTAATGTATATGCTTGATGTTTTGCAAGATGAAGGTGTAGATGTAGATTATCTGTTTGGCCTTTCTTATCAATGGCAGCATGACTGCGAGAACTGTAGGTTATCAAGTTCTACTAGTGTAGACTCAGAAAGATTTAAATATTTAACTTTGCCTGACAGTAAATCAGTATCCTTTAATAAGCTAGTAAAAGCAGCCGATCAAAACATGGAGTGTACCCAATGTAAGTCTGCAATGCTGTCCACATTATTTATACGAAGTTATGGCCAGTATGTCATTTTAATGTTCCAACGATGTAGGTCTGATGGAACTAAATTGACAACTTTAATTAAAAAATTTGTGGCTTCGCAGTTGTCAATATCAGGAAGGACTTTTGTAACTACAGCAATTATATATCATGACGATCCTTCAACAACTTCAGGACATTACACAGCTTATTTAAAATCTGGAAACGGCTGGTCATTCTGCAACAATTCTGTTTTAACTTTCAAAAAACGTTTACCGTTTGACTTAAAAAATTCTTACCTAGTGTTTTTATAACCAAAATTTTAGGGAAGGAAAGTGGCCTACGAAGATTGGAGCAGTTGATAAATTTTAGTCTGCTGTTTTAAATTGCTTTGTGAATTAGAGTGATCATAATAAATAAAAATGTAAAGTAGTCAAAGAGATACATAACTGGTCTATAATGATTCAAAGAGTTGATATGATTTACTCTGTTGTTTTAAATTGCTTTGTTAGTAACTGAGATCAAGAGAATGAAAAAATTGGAAAAGTCATAGAGGTAGTGTAAGTGTGCCTCATAGTAAGTGGAATCAATGTTATAGGAAATGTGAAACATGAGTAAACTAGAAGGGGAGATATTATTAGTACAAGATTGTGAAAGTGATTTTGGACGTTTTCTTTCTGAAAGTCGGGGAAAAAGAAAATGACGGGATTTGCTTTGAGGAATTCGAAGAGATTAACATGGCTCTTACACGATTTGGCCTTGAGGAGAAGTGTGGTAGAGAGCAAAAAGTCATTTATTGTTTCTAACATATTACTCAAAAAGAAAGAGCTTTTCTTTCAGAAAGTGGCGGGCACGGATTTTTTAGAGCACAACAGAGTATAAGCTGTTCATCGCATATCATTCGACGTCATGGAAAGTAAGTGTACTTTTGATGAGTTCTGATTTCTGATTTGTTATATTATATGGGTTTTTTAAACACAATCATTTTGATTGTGTTTTTTTTCCCCCGCAGTTATATGATGAATACCTTCAACTCACTGTTTTTAGTGAAATTTGATATATTCTGAGAACAGCAAAAATAAACCATTTAACATGTATAATTAATTCTATATTTTGTATTGTGATTTTTAATTTGTACTCATCTTGTCTCATGCTCGCTTGTCTTTTACTACCTTATATCAATTCTCTTTACATACTCACATTGAATTTTTTTTTATTCTCTTTCACCCTTGTTCTCTAACTCCACTTATCTTTCAACCTTTGTTTCCTTATTCCAACTCTGCTTTTTTCTTTTCTCTCATGCACCATTTTCTAGACCCTCTGCTTCGCTTCTCTTTTCCATCTTTTCTCCCATTTGTTTTCGAAATTAAATAATTTTGGGTTCTCCTTTTTTGTTGCAATCAGTTAGTATAACTCACCTTCACTCATTTATCTTTCTTTGTTGCTTCACTCAGTCTGTATCTGACACTCTTTCCTTCACTTTCTCTGTCCCCTCTCTCCCTCACTCTCTTTTCCTTATTCACCCTTTCCTTATTTAGTTTACCGTACTCACATTCTTTTAGTATCTTACACATCTTTAGTTTATTTTTCTCTTCTATCCTTCTTTTCTGTCACTGAATCTATCTTCCTTTTTATTCACTTAGTAATTTACTCTATTTCTATTTCTTTTTGACTCTGTCTGTCTTTCACCGTTACTTTATTTTCCTTTCTGAATGTTTATCTCTAACTTTATTTCTTTGTAAAATTGTATGATTTTCAACCTTATGCCTTGTCTTTTCTATTTTTTAAATACATGTTTTAATATTTTTCAAATGTTTGTTCTTTCTTTCACAGATTGAAAGTAAAAAAATTATAAGTGATGGAGTTAACAACAACTATAAAGTAAGTATTTAGTACTTTTTCCCTTACATCTCTATCACATTCAACTTCTATTACTTCCACTGCTTTATTTCCTTAACCCTCAGTTTCCTTCCTTTGCTTTTTCCCTCATTCCTTTTCAATTACTTACTTACTCCACTAATTCCACTCCTTTTGTCAGTCCCCCTGTTCTCACAGTTCCTTACTCCGTTTCACTCAGTCCGTCTCTCTTACTCTCACTGTCTCTGTCTCTTCACTCTTTTACTAGTTGTTCTTTATGCTTTCTCTCTGTAGTTCAAGCACACTATCTTATTTACATTTTTTTGCTGCTTCAATTATTCTTTTTCTATCACTTCTTCTTTTCTTCTTTCTGTTTTTTCTCTCTGTCATTCCACATGTTTTAACATTATTCACTATCATACACCTTGTTTTAATCCTATTTACTTTCACTCACTGTTTTTTTAACACCTTCCCTCAGGGTTGTTGTTTTAGTCCGGTTCTATCCCTACCTCTTACTCCACATCCTTTACTCTCTTTCTTTTTAATTTGAAGATTCATTCACATTCTCCAAGTAACTCTTGTTTATTATTCTTCTACACTCTTTTTTTCTTTCACTTCCTTTTCTATTTAATTTTTCTCAATTTTTCCCTCTTACATCTTTTCTTTGTATAATTATCTATTATACAGTATCTCTGTGTTACTCCCTCTATCTGTCTTTCTTTTAACATTATTCTCTCTGTCTCCTTCCCTTATATTCACTCTTTATTTATTTTTTTCATTTTTTTTTTTGGTTCGCTTCCGGTTCGCGTCCCGGCGCGCGAACCAGGAAGCGAATCAAAAAAAAAGAGATTGCCAGAGTGCTAAACATTTTAGCAATTTTTTATAAATGGGAGGTAGTTCTGAAAAGAACTTTTTTTTTATTGTTTTTGTTGTTTTATATTTTTTTTATTATTTTTCTGAACAATTTTTTTTGTTGTTGTATTTTTTGAACAATTTTATTTTTTTTGTTTTTATTGAGGGGGATCAACAAAAAACAGGCATTAGAAACGGCTCAACAGGAGCAAAAAAAAAATTTACTTTTTGGGGCGTTTTGAGCACTTGTGGTTTTCATATGCTCTGTTCATTAAATTCACACTCATCTCCCCATAACAAAGTAGTCCTCCACAATAAATACACACTAGCTTTATGTGTGCAAAATTTCTCTGGATACTGGGGACCATCTCCCTCGCCTATTGTCCCGAAAGACTTTCCTGTGTCGAGGTGGTGGCCACAGGAGTTGGTTGGTTTTCGCGGCGGTGACGCACCTCAGCCATGCTGTAATTGGATGCCACCTTTGCATGTGGCGATGCATAGTATAGTTCCCGTAACTATATTTTTTATCTGTGCCTCGGGACAGAACTCCTTTACATATGAGGCATGTCACATTTCGGGCATTGACCTTTTTTTGGCCTTGAGGGAATGAAAAAAATTGCCAAATAAAATTGTCTTTGTGGAGGGATTTCCGGGGCTGTTCAGGCAAGAATTGTCTTTCCTGAACCTCCTCTTCCTCTTCTTCCTCCTCTTCCTCAGGGTTGGGAAGGAACTGTGTTGGTGGTCCTTCCTTCCTAGGAGGTGGTGGTGGTGGTGGGGGTCCACCAGCTGCAGCTACTACTGAAGCCATCACTTAACAATGAAAAACAGGTCTTCCTCTCACAAAGTTGAAAGTCAGAGTGAGAAAAAAGGTGGGGGCTTTCATCATTTGGGAAAAACAATGTTCTAAACCAATGAAAAGTGTTATTTTTAGGTCACATGACCTGGCCTCACATCATTAGGAAACCAAAAGTGAAATGAACCAATAAAAAGTTTTATTTTCAGGTCACATGACCTGTTACGCTTACGTTACGCGTCCCGCTACGCACCCGGAGCGCTTCCGGGGTGCTCTGCTTCGCGCCTCGGTTCGCGCTCCGGAACACTTCCGGGTGCGCTAATGTGGCGCGTCATAAGACGCATTACGCGGCAACGCGATATGTCGCGCTTACGCGACGCGTCACGATGATGTTTTCGAACGCGGCAGTTGCGCTAACGGAACGTTTCCCGGTTCGCGGACCGGGTCGCGGCACCAAATTGAGCTAACGGGAAGCTACCCGGTGCGCGGACCGGTATTGAAACAAAAAAAGATTAAAAAAAATACATAAGACATACACTCTATACATAAAAAAAATTATATTAAAAACATATAAAATATATTTTTCCATTAAAAGAAGAATACATTTTACAGCTTTTGATATTTGCTATTAAAAAACCATTGAAATTCACTGAAAAAACCATAGGTTATAGACCATATATAGTTAGGAATTAGCATTTACAAAACCTTGAAAATTCACTGAAAAAACCATAGGTTATAGACCATATATAGTTAGGAATTAGCATTTACAAAACCTTATTTTACTCACACAAAACCATTGAAATTCGCATATATAGTTAGTTGCACTAACTATATATCGCGCACCCGCAATCCACTGCTGATGATGTCACATATTACATCATTCATGACAGGGTCAGTGACATCACTGATGACATCACTGATGACAGCTCAAATGACATCACTGACGACATCACTGATGACATCATTCATGTGATAATACGATGAACCTCTTCAGACTCTAATATAACCTTAGATACACTCAGTGTAAACAGACACTCACAGATTGTCACTCATCCACGGAGTTACTAATACACCTAGTCAGTCATGCAAAGAATCAATCACACCTCCATTTCCTCAACTATACAGTTATACCCACCTTACTTATTCAAACATATTCTAACTCATATTTACTCTCTTTTACAATCACTGATACAAGTTTTCAATGATCCATGCAGCCACTCACACATTCACTGGCTCTTATACACAGTAATTTATATATGTCAACTCTCACAAGTACTAGCTTTAAAAAAAGTACTTACTTTGACATGTAGCACTGAGATATCCATTCACTCACCAATACACTCATGCACACAGTCAACCACCCATACAGCTGTTTCCACATGCAGTTTTGAACCCATACATCTAGTGAATCAACTGTTCACACATCTATGCACAGAGTCACACACCTCCCAGCCACCCACACACACACACTCACTCTCCCATACAAATACTTGGGCAACCAATCAATAACCCATATAGTTACTCATAAAGGTACTGATCAACACATGCAGCACTTTACAGAACAACAGATATAATGATGCATACATTAAGACAGTTTAATCACTAACCCATGTACTCAGTGAGACACATTTAATCACTCTCTCATACAGTCAGTCATGCACCTACTAAATCCTTCATCCAGACACTTATACATCCACTCATTCTTCAATATGTAAGACATATTTTAACTTTACAGAAAAATACAGTCACTGGATGATGTCATCAGTGATGTCATCAGTGATGTCACTGACCATGTCATGAATGATGTAATATGTGACATCATCAGCAGTGGATTGCGGGTGCGCGATATATAGTTAGTGCAACTAACTATATATGCGAATTTCAATGGTTTTGTGTGAGTAAAATAAGGTTTTGTAAATGCTAATTCCTAACTATATATGGTCTACAACCTATGGTTTTTTCAGTGAATTTTCAAGGTTTTGTAAATGCTAATTCCTAACTATATATGGTCTATGACCTATGGTTTTTTCAGTGAATATATATATATATATTTATATTCACTGAAAAAACCATGTAATATGTGACGTCATCAGCAGTGCATTGCAGGCGCGCAAGTTATAGTGAGTCCAACTAACTATAACATGGAATTTCACTGGTTTTATGTCAGTAAAATTTGCAACTAACTATAACTGGTGTGAAACCTATGGTTTTTTCAGTGAATTTACTAGGTTTTTTAAATGCTAATTCCTAACTATAACTGGTGTGAAACCTATGGTTTTTTCAGTGATTTTCATAGGTTTTTTAAATGCTAATTCCTAACTATAACTGGTGTGAAACCTATGGTTTTTTCCGGGAATTTCATAGGTTTTTTAAATGCTAATTTCTAACTATATATAGGGCTTCAAACCTATGTGTTTTTTAGTGTATTTTTTTACCCTGGAGCGCTCCCGGTGCGCGTACCGGTGAGCGCACTGGTAAGCGCAGTATTTCGGCGCGCCCCGGTGCGCGTACCGGGGCGCGTCCCATTAGCGCACCCCAAAAAAAAGAAAAAAAAAGTAATGAAGGAGTGAGCATGAGGAAAGGGGACGGAGAGCGTGGTGTAAAGAGAAAGAGAGCTAGAGGGAGGAACACAGAGGGACTGTGTAATAGATAGTAAGACAGAGAAAAGGTGTAAGAGGAAGTAACTGAGAAAAGGAAAATGAATAAGGGAGCGAAAGAAGAGAAGAAAGAGGAAGAAGACTAAAGCAGAGGTTCTGGGAGAATGTGAATGGGTGATGAAAGTAAACGAAAGGACAGTAAAGGATGGGGAATGATGGATAGTGATGGAAACAGAAAAGGAACAGCGGTGAGGGAGGGAAAGAAAAGAGCAGTGAGTGTAAGTGAAGAGGGGTGAAAGAGGGTGGATAAAAGTGAATAAGGGTAAGACATGGGGCGTGACAGAGAGAAAGAACAGAGAGAGTAAAGGAAGGAGTGACAAAAGGGACTAAGTGAACCAGATAAAAAGGTAAGTGAGGGAGTGTGGGTGAGCAAAGGGAACTGAAAGAAGTTGAATGTGGTAGAAAAGTATGGAAAAGAGAAGTAAACATGGAGGATAAGAATAAGTAAGGGAAGCAGAGTAAAGACATAGGGGTACCTAAATCAGCCACAGAACCCAAAAGCTCTTTTCAGGGCTACCCTACCTCTGATCACTCAAAATGATTATTTTACTCTAACTTTTTTCGCGCGTACCAGGCGCTCCCCCCGCGAAAAATATATATTTTTTTGTTTGGCATATATGTACCTCCTAAACTCCCCTCAGAAAACCTAGACGGTCAGGGTGTGTCTACCGTGCCACCTTGTATCCATTCACAACGTTGTTTGTCCTCCATCTTGTGTCTCAATTCTACCGAAACACAAAATGGCGGACTCCCGTAACGCTGCTGGTGCGCGTACCGGGGCGCGCACCGGTAAGCTCTCCCAAAAAAATGTGGGAAGTTAATTTACATAAAAACCACTGGAGACACTTACACCAAATATAGAATAGGCCCTACTACATAGCAGTCCCTACCACTTTCCCAAATTTGGTGGAATTTCATTGAGCCATTTGGGCTGTAGCCCTGTCTAAATATCCTGAGGTAAATTACATGACAAAAACACATATGAAGTGTTACAATTTACAACCAATTAAAATGTTACTTTCATTTTCTACTTTTTTTTCCTGACATTTGATTGGTTATGTACATGAATATAAATGAAAAATGAGAGGGAAACACGGCCATTTTGACTACAACTACCTGAGATACATCTTTAAAGGATTTTCTCATTTATCTTCATCACCTTTCTATAAGGTAAGTTGTTAATTTGTAAGGGGCACTTTAAGTTCATTTGTAAAAACGTTTTCTGACAGTTATTTACTGTCCCTCTGTTATAGTTACAGATTGGGATAGGCTTCTTTGTTATAGTTATAGATTGAGTTAGGCTTCTCTGGTATAATTATGAATTTTCTTAGTCTTCTTCACATACACTTTTTTATATTTCTACTTCCTGCCTCATACCCTACACTGCCCAAAGATAACTTCACTGTTAAAAACTCACAAGTACCTGTCTGAACTTAAACCCAACAGTGCCCTATCTCTACTGATATATTTATTTTTTATGCAATTTACAGCAAGAAAATGGAAGGAGAACAAAACAAATGTAATATTTCATTCGAAATTGATCTGGAGAACAATCCTAAGGAAGAGATTGATGATTTAGACTTTTTGGATCAGTCTCTGGACCAAGAGTTACTTAATTGTGTGGAAGAAATGGAATCATCTAATCCAAATGAGGACATACCTGACGATATAATGTTGGAAATTCTTTTAAATTTTGAAAAATCACAGCAATAAATTTTTATTTAATAATTAAAAATTGTTCGAGACATTATTCTTTTTAATATGTAAGTCATGAAATAGTACCAAAATGAATATAATATAAAGTGAGACTTATAGTATACTGTGCAACTTTTTTGTGTTACATAGTAATTTTGCTCATAGTTACTTCCTTTCTCCCACTATATTATCTCCAATGTGTATTTTACATCTCTTTTTCAACTCCTGCCTCCATGTTGTTTCTGCTTTCCTGACAGACTATAGTATAGATTCCATATACCACAAAAACTTCTGTAACGACATGCAAATTATCTACAGAGGAGACAGTCTACATTGAATTTAAGACTCTGCATTGGTACCTACATGCTGGTACTTATATCACCCACACAACACAACAACTCTATGCAGAGCTACCCTACCTCTAACCCCTTTACTGCTAAGGCATTATGCTTCTTCTCATATAATTTCCATTGAAATCAATGGAAAGTCCATGACGAGTTACCCTTGTCATTAGCGGCGAAGAGGTTAAGCACTTAAAATTATTATTTTACTGTTTCACTGGGTTTTCCCCTAGTACGCTCCCTGGTACGCTCCCCGGTGCGCGTACCGGGCGCTCCCGCCGCGCAAATCGAAAAAACATTTTAAAAATGTTTTTGCCCTGCCGGGCCCTTTTATGTCCCCCACATCAAACCTAGGGGATTGGGGGGGTCTACTCTACCCCGTTATGGTCTTTTCCCCCTTTGTTTTTGCCACCTCTTGTGTCTCGATCCTACCGAGACACAAGATGGCGGCCGCTCCGGACTGTTTGGAATGTTTACAGACACCCGAGAGCTAATCAGCTTTCCGCTCGCGAACTCGCGTAGCGCGCCCGGTTCGCGCCCTGGTGCGCGTACCGGGGCGCGCTTATGAATGAATGAATGAATGAAGTGTGATTTATAACCGCGCAACTTAGCCCAGTGGGCGTCAAGGCGCGGTTATAGATATATAGATATATTTTTTTTTTGGAACGTAAATTACTCAAAATCCACTGGAGCACATATCTTGAGACATAGCAAAGGCACATGGGGCTACCAGTCCCTACAATTTTGCCAAGTTTCATTGAAATCCATTCAGCCATTCGGGCTAAAAGTAAGTCCAACAGCCCTATGGAAATTGACATGGGGAAAACACGTTTTGGGACCCCCCTTTTATCTCGGCCCCCGCTTGACGAATCCCCCCAACATTTTCAGGGATGGAGGGGAGCGGAGCGGGCCATCTTCTTTGAGAAATTCACGAAGATTCGTCCACCGGCGCCAAAGTTATTCCCAATAGAATGTTGCAGATTTCCTATGGAAAGTAGATCCTAACTATAACTACCTACTGGCGACCGCCAGTAGTTAATATATATATATATATATATATATATATATATATATATATATATATATATATATATATATATATATATATGTATATATATATATATATGTATATATTCACTGAAAAAAATCATAGGTTTAACACTAGTTATAGTTAGCTGGACATTTATATCATACAAAACCATTGGAATTCCAACATTATAGTTAGTTGGACTCACTATAACTCGCGCGCCCGCAATCCACTGCTGATGATGTCACATATTACATAATTCGTGACATGGTCAGTGACATCACTGATGATATCACTGATGACATCTCAAATGACATCACTGAGGACATCACTGATGGCATCATCCAGTGTCTGTGTGTTTCTGAAAAATAAAAATACAATTAAGTTAAAGTTAATAATTTACATGTTGAAGAATGAGTAGATGTATGAGTGTCTGGATGAAGGATTTACTAGGTGCGTGACTGACTGTATGATTGAGTGATTATTATTATATGTGAGTAGTTGATTCTCTTGGTATATGGGTTCAAGAGTGCATGTGGAAAGAGCTGTATGGGGGGGTTGACTGTCTGCATGAATGTGTTGGTGAGTGAATGGCTATCTCAGTGCTACATGTCAAAGTAGGTACATATGTAAAACACAGTGCATATGAGAGTTGCCATATATAAATGACTATACATGAGAGCCTGTGATTGCATAAGTGACTGTATGGTTCAATGTGTACTTGTTTCAGTGATTGTAAAAGAGAGTTAGTATGTGTTACTATATATTTGAATAAGTAAGGTTTAGTGTGTATAACTTTGTAGTTGAGGAAATGGGAGTGGGATTGATTCTCTGCATAACGGACTAGGTGTTTGAGTAGCTCTGTGAATGAGTGTCAGTGTATAAGTGTCTGTATAGGTATATGACTGGATATGATAGTGTTCTATTGATGAGTGACCGTATGTATGATTGATTGTATGGATGAATGAGTGGATATGTGTGTAGACCTAGAAATCAGTGAGTGTGTATGTAGTTACTGGTATTGGTGTGTCAATAATTCAGGAATGGTAGTTTGTAATTAACACTGGGTGTATCAAAGGTTAGATTAGAGTGTGAGGAGGTGCATCGTATTATCACATGCATGATGTCATCAGTGATGTCATCAATGATGACATTTAAAATGACATTAGTGATGTCCTCAGTGATGTCATTTGAGATGTCATCAGTGATGTCACTGACCATGTCATGAATGTTGTAATATGTGACATCATCAGCAGTGGCTTGCGGGCGCGCGAGTTATAGTGAGTCCAACTAACTCTAATGTTGGAATTTCAATGGTTTTGTATGAGTAAAATGTCCAGCTAACTATAACTAGTGTTAAACCTATGTTTTTTTCAGTGTTTTTTTAAAATGCTAATTCCTAACTATAATGATTGTGAAACCTCTGGTTTTTTCAATGAATTTCTTAGGTTTTTTAAAAGCTAATTCCTTTCTATATTGAGTTTGTTACCTACGATTTTTTTTTATTTGCTGTTTTGTGTAAGTATTAATTATTAATAATGTATTTTTTAAATAACATTTTTCCCCAATTTTATTTTTTTAATCATTATTTCCTGGGGCGCTCAGGGTGCGCGCAACGGTAAGCTCTGCCGAGAGCACACCGAGAGCGCTATTTCTGCGTTCGTTTAAAAAAATATGTATGAAAAGTAAATAATAACGCAAGACATTTAGCACCATACTTATAAAAGCAGTATTTATGATTTACAAAATGAAAATGATTTTGCATTTCCGTGAAACTATCGAAACGTCACTTAGGCGCCCCCCCGAAGCACCAACGTTCGCGCCAACGTTCGCGCCAATGTTCGCGCCACGTAAGCGCCCCCGGAAGCGATTCGGTGCGCGCAGCGTAAGCGCGTCAAGTCATGTGACCTTAAAATAACAGTTTTTTTACAAAGAATGAAATCCCCTCCCATTTCCTTCACTTCTTCTTTCACTTTTGTGACTGCAAGACCTGCCTTTTTGCTGTACGATCTTTGTTGAAATAATATCTTGGATTATCATGGCTGCCAGACCATCCAGCAGTGAAGATGACTCCAATGAATTTCTTGATGATGAGGTTCCTCAGCCGAAAGTAAAAGAACACTTCATTTGGAAGTTTTTTTCAATTCCTGATGACCAGAAGAAAGTAAATGCTCCAAAAGTGGAGTGCAGGATTTGTCACACTGTCCTGTCACGGGGTGACCCCACTAAGAAATATTCTTCTGGAAACTCCACAATGATTCGCCATGTGGAGAGAAGGCACCCCCAGAATTTTGCCCGGGACAGTGTCAGGGCCCTGGCACGAGAGGTTCCTAGTGATGGGGCCTCTACTTCAACTGGAGGAGCAACTACTTCAGTGAGGGGGCGATCGCAAGAGCTGATTCCGAACATTCAGCCTACTTTTAATAAAGGCGTTCTTAAACGCTACTAAAACGCTGCTGATTTTTAAAACTTGCTCATTTGCACATTAGAATTGCATTTTAAAACTCGATCTTTTGTTGACTGTTAAAACGCTCTAAACAGCGCCTGAAAAGGGAAGTCCTTTGTCCCTTTCAGCGCCGCTGCATCACGTGACACGGGGCCACGCCCACCCTCGTAGCCACGCCCACTCCAGGAAGCCTTATAGCACTGTGCTTGCCAGAAGCCGGTGTTGACCAGCTAGGACCCTGAGGCGGAAGCCGGGGTGTCTAGTCTGCTACTAAAACGCTGCTGATTTTTAAAACTTGCTCATTTGCACATTAGAATTGCATTTTAAAACTCGATCTTTTGTTGACTGTTAAAACGCTCTAAACAGCGCCTGAAAAGGGAAGTCCTTTGTCCCTTTCAGCGCCGCTGCATCACGTGACACGGGACCACGCCCACCCTCGTAGCCACGCCCACTCCAGGAAGCCTTATAGCACTGTGCTTGCCAGAAGCCGGTGTTGACCAGCTAGGACCCTGAGGCGGAAGCCGGGGTGTCTAGTCTGCTACTAAAACGCTGCTGATTTTTAAAACTTGCTCATTTGCACATTAGAATTGCATTTTAAAACTCGATCTTTTGTTGACTGTTAAAACGCTCTAAACAGCGCCTGAAAAGGGAAGTCCTTTGTCCCTTTCAGCGCCGCTGCATCACGTGACACGGGGCCACGCCCACCCTCGTAGCCACGCCCACTCCAGGAAGCCTTATAGCACTGTGCTTGCCAGAAGCCGGTGTTGACCAGCTAGGACCCTGAGGCGGAAGCCGGGGTGTCTAGTCTGCTACTAAAACGCTGCTGATTTTTAAAACTTGCTCATTTGCACATTAGAATTGCATTTTAAAACTCGATCTTTTGTTGACTGTTAAAACGCTCTAAACAGCGCCTGAAAAGGGAAGTCCTTTGTCCCTTTCAGCGCCGCTGCATCACGTGACACGGGGCCACGCCCACCCTCGTAGCCACGCCCACTCCAGGAAGCCTTATAGCACTGTGCTTGCCAGAAGCCGGTGTTGACCAGCTAGGACCCTGAGGCGGAAGCCGGGGTGTCTAGTCTGCTACTAAAACGCTGCTGATTTTTAAAACTTGCTCATTTGCACATTAGAATTGCATTTTAAAACTCGATCTTTTGTTGACTGTTAAAACGCTCTAAACAGCGCCTGAAAAGGGAAGTCCTTTGTCCCTTTCAGCGCCGCTGCATCACGTGACACGGGGCCACGCCCACCCTCGTAGCCACGCCCACTCCAGGAAGCCTTATAGCACTGTGCTTGCCAGAAGCCGGTGTTGACCAGCTAGGACCCTGAGGCGGAAGCCGGGGTGTCTAGTCTGCTACTAAAACGCTGCTGATTTTTAAAACTTGCTCATTTGCACATTAGAATTGCATTTTAAAACTCGATCTTTTGTTGACTGTTAAAACGCTCTAAACAGCGCCTGAAAAGGGAAGTCCTTTGTCCCTTTCAGCGCCGCTGCATCACGTGACACGGGGCCACGCCCAGCCTCGTAGCCACGCCCACTCCAGGAAGCCTTATAGCACTGTGCTTGCCAGAAGCCGGTGTTGACCAGCTAGGACCCTGAGGGGGAAGCCGGGGTGTCTAGTCTGCTACTAAAACGCTGCTGATTTTTAAAACTTGCTCATTTGCACATTAGAATTGCATTTTAAAACTCGATCTTTTGTTGACTGTTAAAACGCTCTAAACAGCGCCTGAAAAGGGAAGTCCTTTGTCCCTTTCAGCGCCGCTGCATCACGTGACACGGGGCCACGCCCACCCTCGTAGCCACGCCCACTCCTCTCATTTCCTTTTACTATGCACAGGACCCGACAGCGCAGCGGTCGAGCGCAGCGGGCACACCTTCAGCACGCCGAAGACACGCCAAAGACTAGCCCGTCTGTGCCCGTCCGTGTCAGGACGGGGCACGAGGGCGAGGCTCTCCCTCCAACTGCACCCTCCCGATTGGTAAGAACATCCTCCGCTTTGAGAGCGCTGCGCCCTACCCCTAAACCAAACTGCTCTCTGTCCAACCTTCACATAGTCGGAACCCATGTTTGCTCCGAGTGTAAACTATCCACTGACGTCCGGAAACCCTACTCTGACCCACCTAGGAGACGCAGGAAATGTAAAATCCCACGTAATAATGTACAGCCAACATACGTATTTTACAGTACAAACTGCAGATCATTGCCCAAGCACAAGCATGAAATCTTTAATCTCCTCACTGAAGAATGTCCTAGTGCCATCTTCCTAACCGAGACATGGTTACATGACAGTGCTGGCCCAGACGTTGCTATTGCCCTCCCTGACAATTACGCCATTGCCAGACTCGATAGGGAAAAACAGGTTGGGGGCGGGATAGCCATCATTTTTAACAGAGACTACAAATGTACTTTGGAACCTGTTCTAATTCCAGATTGTGAAGCGGGTCTTTTTAAAATTACCTTGAACCCCAATTTCACTATGTCAGGCCTTCTGATATATCGTCCACCAGGTAACCCCTCTCAATGGGTATCAAACTTCGCAAATCTTATTACCCCCTACTATATGTCATCTAGCAATTTCTCTCTGCTAGGTGATCTAAATCTACACCTGGAAGATCCCACCATCCCCTCATGCCATAATTTTCTGGAAGATCTAGCTGCACTGAATTTATCTATTATCAACTCCAGCCCCACTCATACAGCTGGCCACTTGTTGGACCCCATAATAACTAACATCAGTGAACTCACGTACATTGCCACCGTACCTTCTGGCTGGTCCGACCATCACCTCATCAGCTTCAGCATCTCTTTTCCACCCTCCCCTAGAGCGAAACAAAATATTACTGCCACTAATCGAAGGAATTGGAAGTCAGTCGACATAGACGCCTTAAATGAGGCACTCAAACTAAACCCTCCTAGCCCAAACTCCAACATGGACCACGTAGCAATTGAGACACAAAATTGGCTAACATATGCCGCGAATAGCTGTCTGCCATCTACTCAAACCAAAGGGAGTAGACATCGTCCCCCGGCTCCATGGTTCAACGACAGCCTTAAAACCGAAAAGTCAAGATGCAAAGTATTAGAACGTAAATGGCGTAAAAAGTACGACCCTTATGCCAAAAAATGCTATCATGAAGCCAGAAACCACTATCACGCGGCATGTACAAAGGCAAGAGCGGCCTTCGTCTCAAAGGCAATCACCGAAGCAACTAACATGCCCAAAACTCTTTTTGCTAAAGTTAAGGAATTGGCGGGCGCACATACTACAGCCGCTGCACCCCCCTTAAGCGCTCAACAATGTCAGGCATTAGCTTGCTTCTTTACTGAGAAAATCGACAAAATTATCTCAGACATCAATGCTAAAATATCTAATGATGATCCTCCCCCTCTGTCTAACCCCAGCCTACCTCAGCCCACTACTGTTGACAAAAACCTGCTGGAAGCCTGGCCGAATCTCTCATTAGAGAATCTCAAAGGAATCCTAAAAACTGTCAAATCGGGTTCCCCTAGGGACCCCATCCCTATTAAAATTATAAAACAATTGGATGACCAGTCCCTGAATATCATTGCCAACCTCTTAAACTTGTCCCTCGACCTCGCTACTGTCCCGGCCTTATGGAAGCATGCCATGGTGACACCCCTCTTGAAAAAGCCTAATGCTAACCCAGAAATACTGGCCAATTATAGGCCTATATCTCTGCTTCCTGCTTTTTCTAAGTGCCTCGAGAGACACGTACACTCCACGCTAGCCACTTTTGCAGAAGAAAACCTCCTACTCCACCCATCGCAATCTGGTTTCAGGGCTGGTTTCTCGACGGAGACCGCCCTGTTAGGTGTCACTGAAAATATCCAACAACGTCTTGACCAAGGCCAAACGGTAGCACTTGTGCTGCTGGATCTAAGCGCGGCGTTCGATACCATCTCCCACGAAACGCTCCTTAGAGAACTACACACAAATGGCATAAGAGGAAAGGCTCTGGAATGGATCAAATCCTTTCTGGCAAACAGAACCTTTCAGATCGCATCAGAACAGGCCGAATCAGACACCTTACCCGCAGCTCATGGAGTGCCACAGGGGTCCATTCTGAGCCCTCTGTTTTTTAATATCTATCTCAAACCATTGGTAGAACTTGTTGAGAAGCTAGGGCTCACACTCATGAAATACGCTGACGACACCCAAATCATTTTTTCCTTGTCTAATTCTTGTCCCCACTCCCCGTCACTACTCAAGGAAGGATTACTAAAAATACTGAACTGGATGACAGCAAACCAGTTAAAACTGAACGGGGACAAGACGGAAATTCTGATTTTGGGAAAAGACAAAGATCTCTGGAACCCCGCGCATTGGCCAGAACAGATGGGTATTCTTCCTACCCCGGTGTCCCATGCTCGAAACCTGGGTTTTGTACTAGACAACGCCTTATCCATGGATAAGCAGGCCAGCAAAGTTACTGGAATGTGTCTCACCATAACCAGATGGTTGAGAAAAATCCTATGGATGTTGCCTATGTCAACTCAGAAGACCGTAGTCAATGCCCTTATCACATCAAGGCTTGACTACGGCAACATCCTATATTTAGGCGCAAATAAAGCTGTCATTGGACGACTACAAGTGGCGCAAAACGCTGCGGTCAGACTCCTGCGTAAGATTCCTAGGAACGCTGGTGTCTCGAACCATCGCCGAGACCTTCACTGGCTCAGGATTGAGAACAGAGTTCGCTTCAAGGCCTTGAACTACATGTTCAAAATAAAAACAGGAGGAGCCCCAAAATACCTCCAATCCCTTGCTTGCCTTTACACACCTAAGAGAAACCTCCGGTCCCAGACAGCAGCACTGTTCTGTATACCAAGGTTCAAACGTGTAAGATCAGGGGGCAGATCTTTTGCCTATCTTGGACCCTCCCTGTGGAACACGCTTCCTCCAAGCATTCGGAAGGAAGATAACTACCATAGCTTCAGAAAGCTTGTAAAGACCTGGTTGTACGAACAATAATCCCTCATAAGTTCCCTCCGTTTCTGTCTTTTCGCTTCTAGCTGTGTCTAGGCGCCGGGAAACCCTTCTTGGGTAGCTGTTGCGCCCTACAAATTGACAAAATAAAAATAAAATAAATAAATGCAGAGACTGTGATCAGCTACTTTGCTATGGGGAACAAAGTGTTCTGCTCATGGTTCGAGCATTGGAGAACCATCGCTGCCGTTCCCAGCCCTCAATTTGTTTTGTTTTTTTGCTCCTGTTGAGCAGTTTCCATTCCCTGTTTTTGTTTTTGTTCTAAAAATAGTAAAAAGAAGAAAAAAAAGTTATTTTCAGAACTACCTCCAATTCTCATCAAAGAGCTATGTTCTTAAAACAATGAAAAAGAGTAAGTGAAGTGGAGTGCATTGATAAAGGAGAGGAAAATGAGTAAGAAAGCACAGAAAGGGACGAGAGGAGAAAGGAAGTGAAGTAGGGGGACTGAAAGAAGGTGAGTGTGGGGAAGGAGAGTGAGGAGAAGGAGAGTGAACATGGGGAATGTGGATATTCGAAGAAAATGTAGTAAAGGAACAGGGTGTGGAAGGGTAAGAAAAGAGCAGTGATGTTTTGGAAAGAGTGGAGATACAGACTGGATGAAGACAAGTAATTGTGCGACAAGGTAAGTAAGGCAGTGAAGAAACAGAGAAAGTGAAAGAAAAAATAGGAGTAGAAGACTGAAGGCCTCATTTTTGCTCCTGCCTCACAGCAGGTGTAAGACTGACGCAGGTCTTTTAACATGGGCCTGGTCCCATGTGAAAGGATGCATTGCTGGAGTTGCGTCATTTTTGTGACACACTCCAGCAATGCATCACTTTTGCGCTTACAGATACGTCTGAAATACTGACGTTTCTGTAAGTACTTGCGACATAATGCGTCATAAATTAAATATGACGCATGAGTAGAAGACTGAAGGCCTCCTTTATGAGGCCATGCGTCACTTTTACGCCACCGGTGCGTCACTTTTTGTGACACACCAGTGCTGTAAAAAATGCACCTTATTCAGTCATATTTACAAAGTGACGCATCTAGGTAGATGCGTCACTTTGTAAACCCCTGCGCCACATTATACCTACGTCACGTGTAATGTATGCAAAAGGGGCGTATTGACGCAAGAAAGGGTCGTAGAGGTGACGCAGTGTAATCTATAAGATTTCACTGCGTCACTTTTAGGACGCCGTTGTATCAAAATCTTGGGCCTGCCTCACAGCAGGCGTAAGACTGACGCAGGTCCTTTAACATGGGCCTGGCCCCATGTGAAAGGATGCATTGCTGGAGTTGCGTCATTTTTGTGAAACACTCCAGCAATGCATCACTTTTGCGCTTTCAGATACGTCTGAAATACTGACGTATCTGTAAGTACTTGCGACATAATGCGTCATAAATTAAATATGACACATGAGTAGAAGACTGAAGGCCTCATTTATGAGGCCATGCGTCACTTTTACGCCACCGGTGCGTCACTTTTTGTGACGCACCAGTGCTGTAAAAAATGCACCTTATTCAGTCATCTTTACAAAGTGACGCATCTAGGTAGATGCGTCACTTTGTAAACCCCTGCGCCACATTATACCTACGTCAGGTGTAATGTATGCAAAAGGGGCGTATTGACGCAAGAATGGGTCGTAGAGGTGACGCAGTGAAATCTATGAGATTTTACTGCGTCACTTTTAGGACGCCGTTGTGTTAAAATCTTGGGCCTGCCTCACAGCAGGCGTAAGACTGATGCAGGCCCTTTCACATGGGACTGGCCCCATGTGAAAGGATGCATTGCTGGAGTTGCATCATATTTATGACACACTCCAGCAATGCATCACTTTTGCGCTTACAGATACGTCTGAAATACTGACGTATCTGTAAGTGCTTGCGACATAATGAGTCATATACTTAATATGACGCATGAATAGAAGACTGAAGGCCTCATTTATGAGGCCATGCGTCACTTTTACGCCACCGGTACGTCACTTTTTGTGACGCACCAGTGCTGTAAAAAATGCACCTTATTGAGTCATATTTACAAAGTGACGCATCTAGGTAGAAGCATCACTTTGTAAACCCCTGCGCCACATTATACCTACGTCAGGTGTAATGTATACAAAAGGGGTGTATTGACGCAAGAAAGGGTCGTAGAGGTGACGCAGTGAAATCTAAGAGATATCACTGCGTCGCTTTTATGACGCTGTTGCGTCCAAATCTTGCGCCTGCTTAACAGCAGCCGTAAGACTGACGCAGGCCCTTTCACATGGGACTGGCCCCATGTGAAAGAATGCATTGCTAGAGTTGCATCATTTTTGTGACACACTCCAGCAATGCATCACTTTTGCGCTTACAGATACGTCTGGAATACTGATGTATCTGTAAGTACTTGCGACATAATGCGTCATATATTTAATATGACGCATGAGTAGAAGACTGAAGGCTTGTACTTTTTTGGGCTTTTATGAACTATTTTATATTTTTTTTGTTATTTTTATGGGGAGAAACGAAAAAACAGGGAATTGAAAATGGCTCAACTGGAGCATTTGTGGTTGTCCCCAGCAAGGAGAATAAGCTTAATGCTTAGTTCACCATAGGAGATGGTCTTACCACAATGGATACATGTTATACGGAAATCCGCAAACAGTGGCTGAATGCAAGGGATCGTCTCCCTTGCCTCTGGTCCCGATGGAGTGGGTTGATTTCTTTTGGAGGTCGTGCTTGAAGATTGGGGAGGGTTACTGGCCAGTTCCCTCATCTCAGCAGCAGAATAGTTCATTGGATGCCTGCGCTGCATGTGGCGAATCATTGTGTTGTTTCCAAAAGAGTATTTTTTATTAGGGTTCCCCCTGGAAAGTTCCATGCCACAGATTAGGCAAGTTACCTTGGCCGCATTGACTTTTTTCTTGCCCTCTGGGATCGAAAAAAACTCCCATACAATGTGTGGTTTTGGCTGGTAAGGGGTATTGTGTTCTTGCAGCCATCTTCTCCTCCCCTCCTCCTCCTACTCCTCCTCCTCCTCCTCTTGTTGACCACCAATGTAATCTTGTGGTGGTCCTCTTGGGGGTTGTGGTGGTGGTGGTGGTGCAGATGCTCCAGCTGCTGCTGCTATTGAAGCCATTTCAAAGTACAAAATATACTTCAAAGATTGCAAAAGAGGTCTTCCTAAGTCAAAGGACAAAGTCAGAATAAGGAAAAAAGGTGGGGTCTTTCATCATTTGGAAAAAAAAGGCCTGAACCAATGAGAAGTGTTATTTTCAGGTCACAAGACCAGGGATTTCATCATTATGAAACCAAAACTGTTCTGCACCAATAAAAAGTGTTATTTTCAGGTCACATGACCGACGCGCTTACGCGGCGCGCCCCTGGGTGCGTCGCGTAAGCGCGTCACATGTTTACGTTGCGCGGTCGTATTCGCTCGAGTGTTTCCGGGTGCGCTTATGCCGTGCGTATCACGTGGACGCGGCTACGCGATACGTCACGATGATGTTTTCGTTTGCGGCAATAGCGCTAACGGGATGCTCTCCGGAGCGCTCCCTGGGGCGCTTCAAAAGACTACGCTTTCCGGGGCGCTCACCGGGAGCGCTCCAGGGTAAAAAAAAATATATATACATTGAAAAAATTGTTTTAAATACAAATAAAATATAGGATTCATTCATTTTCAAAAATATTACATTTTATAGCTATAGACATTTGCTATTAACAACATTTTGAAATTCAAAGAAAAAAACATAGGTTTGGGGCCTTATACATAGTTCGGAATTAGCATTTAAAAAACCTATGAAATTCACTGAAAAAAACATAGGTTTCACACCAGTTATAGTTAGGAATTAGCATTTAAAAAGCTATGAAATTCACTGAAAAAACCATAGGTTTCACACCAGTTATAGTTAGGAATTAGCATTTAAAAAACCTATTAAATTCACTGAAAAAACCATAGGTTTCACACCAGTTATAGTTAGCTGGAAATTTTACTGACATAAAACCATTGAAATTCCCACGTTATAGTTAGTTGGACTCACTATAACTTGCGCACCTGCAATGCACTGCTGATGACGTCACATATTACATCACTCATGACATGGTCAGTGACATCACTCATGACATCACTGATGACACCATCTTTGTGACAGAGTGAGAGACCTCCTTTCAGTGTAATGTAACCCTTGAAAAACATAATCAAAAATAGAAACTAACATTTTCAAAAAAAAAGGAGATACCCATACCAGTTACAACAACCAATTCAGTAATTCCACCATCTATATACACATCCTCTCATTCAGCAACAGTTCTATATAGTCACTCATACATATACTCACTCATCATATGTAGTGATACACATATACATCCTGTTACACACCGACAGTCATCCAAAAGTTAATCACACACATACTCACACATGCAAATAAACTATTGAACATCCATTTATTTGAATATACAGCTATACACACACTACCACCTTACTTCTAAGGAAACTTACACATACTTTCTCTCTTAAACAATCACTTATAGAAACACATACTTATTGAAACAGGAACTCTTTCAATCTCTCACTCTCACATATACTCACTTATATACATTAATACTCACATATACTAGATTAAAACATATGTAGTTACTGATAAAGACACTAGTGAGACAGTCATTCACTCACTAGCACACACATATACACAAACATCCACCCATACAGTCCTGCACATATGCTGTCTTCAAAAGACATAGAAACAGTTAGTCAATCATTGATGCATCTATGTGTTAAGTAACACCACCACCAAACCATACAGACACTCATACTGATACTAAAAAAAAATCTAATAACCCATATACACACACATGTAGCTACTCACCAACCCATTCAGCCACTTATACACAAAGTGAAACACTGATACAAACAAGGTGGACAAGGTACTATCTACAACGCAGCACGGAGCTTTGAGGACTCGCTTGCGGCGTAATCAGACCGCGTTAGACGCGCTTTTTAAAAAATTTTGGCTAATCTTTAAAAACTGTATTTTTATTTCCCTGACGTATAGCGCTTACCCGCATTTTAATTTTGGTCACTCACCGCTGTTTGGAGCGGGTCACTTAGGACTGCAAACACACTTTCTCTTCTTGGCATCCATCTTGGGTGAGGCAGGGATTTACCGCGGCGCCATTTCGGGCAGCGCCCTAGTCTTTACGCCAGGATTACACGCCCCTATTTAAGGCGAGCATACCTGCCTTGCCAGCCCTGGACGAGGTACTATCTACAACGCAGCACGGAGCTTTGAGGACTCGCTTGCGGCGTAATCAGACAGCGTTAGACGCGCTTTTTTAAAATTTTTGGCTAATCTTTAAAAACTGTATTTTTATTTCCCTGACATATAACGCTTACCCGCATTTTAATTTTGGTCACTCACCGCTGTTTGGAGCGGGTCACTTAGGACTGCAAACACACTTTCTCTTCTCGGCATCCATCTTGGGTGAGGCAGGGATTTACCGCGGCGCCATTTCGGGCAGCGCCCTAGTCTTTACGCCAGGATTACACGCCCCTATTTAAACCTTCCTATGACGACGCGCAGCGGGGCCGCGTCCGGGCTCAGACGGGCCTGGGGCCTGGCACTATGCCTAATAATTTGGCATCTAGATTTACGTACTCCCGGGAGGAGCTCTTCGCTTTGCGCTATCTTCTCCCGGTTGAAAATGGACTTTTCCTACCTCCATTTGGCAGGGTGGACACGCTGGCTCCTCCGCAGACAGGTAAGAATACCCTGCTGTTGGGTTTGCTGAATTGCAGGTCTCTCCCGAGGCATTCAGTGGAAGTCAATCTTCTTATACAAGATGAGGACTTAGATATCCTGTTTCTATTGGAAACTTGGATAACTTCCAGTTCCGACGCCGACATCGTGCAAGCCCTCCCGCCTGGCTTTCTCCTGTTTCATCTGGATAGACCTGAGGGGCGTGGGGGTGGCATTGCTATCCTATATAGAGAGACTTATGTATGTAGGGCCCAGAAGGGATTAGTTGCTGACTGTGAGAGCTGCCATTTCTTATTACAGATATCTCCCACAGTGGCACTGTCAGGCTTACTGATTTACCGGCCCCCAGGCGGTGTGGGCAATTTCGTAAGTTCCGTAATGGAAACTGTGACAACGCTGGCCTCATCGACAACTAACTTTATTGTGTTGGGAGATCTTAATCTCCATTTTATTGAAACCACAGATTTTATAGCCAGAGACCTTCAAGGTGACTTGAATGCATGTGAGCTGCCTTTAATTAATACAGGAGCCCGCATGATAAGGGTCCCTTATTAGACCCAATGTTTTCTAATATCCCTCGTCTCACGGCCAGGCCAGCATATCCTCTACCGTGGTCTGATCACTTTTTGGTTTTGGCGGAATGGCAAGTTGAGTTACCCTCAGCACCTGCTCATCAAGCGTTCCTGGTGGACAGAGCCTGGTCCAGATTATCGATCAATGACTGGTCCGCTAAACTGGTAGACTCGCTCCCCCCGCCCGAGTCAGGCCCGATTAAAGGAGATGCGAACTTCAACCAATGGTTGACCGCCTCGCTGGATGCCCTCATCCCAAATAAAAGAGTACAAAAGAGGGAGAAAAGAATGGGTTCCGCTCCATGGTACACGGCCGAGCTTCACTTGCTTAAGAAAGGATTCAAAAAATTGGAGAGGGTATGTAGAAAGAAATTAGAGGCAAATAGGCGAGAGGAATATCGTGTAGCGATGAGGGGCTATAAAGCTGCCCTCCGACTGGCAAAAGCCCAATTTTTTGAGGAACGCATAAGATCGGCCTCAAACTCATCTAGGGAAACTTTTAAAGTGGTGCAAGAACTCCTTAAAGTTCCCGAACCAGTGGCTACACATGACAATCAGAAGTGTAAGGAGTTGGCAGACTTCTTTTACACAAAAATAGAGAAGATACTTAGTTCCCTGCCTCAGACTATACAGCCTCAGCAAACACAGGAAAAGAACTCCTTAACCCAGCCTAGAGAGCTATCTACCTTTCTAGATACTTTCGGCCCAGTTTCAGAGGCCGAAGTATTGAAAGTCCTTGGATCTATGAAAAGTGGCTCCCCTATGGATCCGGTCCCTATCAAATTTTTAAAGCAAGTAGCATCCTCCATCGTGACTCCTATCACTGATCTGATGAATGCTTCTTTTTCCCAGGGCTTGGTGCCACCAAGCTGGAAAACAGCAGTGGTTAAGGCACTGTTAAAAAAGCCTAACCTGGACATGGCGGAATAGGCAAATTTTAGGCCCATATCTCTGCTGCCAGGCCTCGGCAAAATTGCTGAGAGGCTAGCAAACTTTCAACTGTCAAGTTTCTTGGAGTCGAATGGACTGCTCCGAGACTCGCAGACCGGATTTCGTCCAGGCCAGAGCACTGACACTGCCCTCCTGGCAGTCGTAGAAGAATCCAGACGCATTATGGATTCAGGAGGATCAGTGGCAGTGATCCTCCTGGACCTTAGTGCGGCGTTTGACACCGTAAATCATCAGGTGCTGATTCAGCGACTGTCAGAGGTGGGTGTGGCAGGGGCCGCCTTGAAGTGGCTTAGGTCATTTCTTGATGGTCGCTCATATCAGGTTTGGGAAGGCAGCAATCGGACTACATCTATCCCCCTCCAGTGGGGAGTGCCACAGGGCTCCTCCCTTAGCCCGACATTGTTTAATGTATATATGGCCCCCCTGGAGGATGTGGTGGCCCCTTATAACATCAAGATCATCAGCTATGCTGATGATACTCAGTTAGTGGTCGCCCTTTCTCAACTGGTAGAGAACCCCGATTTGCTGCACTCATGCCTGTCGGAAGTTCATACCTGGATGGACGAATCAGCTCTTAAGCTGAACGGCTCTAAGACAGAGATAATGCTATTAGGGAATAAAGCCCCCTCATTCCCATTGACCAGCTGGCCTAGCTGTATGGGCAATCTCCCTAGTTTGAAAGAGGAGATTAAGAGCTTGGGGGTCTGGTTGGAACAAGATCTTTCATTCAGGACCCAAGCTAAAAAAACAGCAGGAGTTTGTTTCGCCCTGCTACGTTCAGCTCGTAAAATCTTTCCGCTTCTTCCCTTTCCATCTAGGAAGTTGTTGATTCAGGGGCTTATAACATCGCGACTTGAATATAGCAATGCCCTCTTTTTGGGTGCCCCTGAATCTACCTTTAACAAACTACAGCAGGTCCAAAATGTGGCGGCCAGACTGCTCATGGGTACTCCCAGAACCGAGTCAGCTAGACCTGCCCTAAAGGCATTGCACTGGCTTCCAGTGCATGAAAGAGTAAAATTTAAGGCACTTTGTACAGCCCACAAAATTCTCCAGGGGATAGGACCCCCTATTTTGAGAAATCTAGCACTGCCATACAAAGTGAACAGAACGCTGCGTTCTGACCAGAAACATCTCCTCCTTGTCCCCAGAGTAAAGAGGGCGCTTACGGGCGGGAGAAGATTCTCGGTAAACATAGCGACGCTTTGGAACTCCCTACCTTTAAAACTGCGTGCTGAGACCTGCACTTTGCGCTTTCGCAAATGTCTGAAAACATATCTGTTCCCTGTGTGATTGGTCCTGACTGACTGTTATCTATATATATATATATATACTTATACGCATATATATGTATATATATATATATATATATGTATTTTTTTTTAAATATATATATATATAGCCAAAACACAAGTTTGCTCATAAAAGGAGGAGCCTCTGCGGGTAGGTAAATTTTGTCTTTTATTCCACAAAGGCTGCATACAGGTTTGGTAAACCGACATCCGTGATCTAATGCCAGAAGCGTTTCGAGTTGTGCACTCTTCTTTAATGGCAGTCACATGTTTACTGATTGGTAACGGCAACCTTTTTTAAAGTTAGTGATAACTGTCACTGTGGGCGTGGCCACTTCACCTGGCCCTCTGGTATTTGTAGTTTTAATGGTTGCAGTCTGTATGCCTCAAGTGAGTCCATTATTAAAGAAGTCATGTATACAAAATTTAAACCGCAGTGGGGTGATGTTCAGCCTCCTTCACTCTGCTGTATTCTCAGTCCTCCATGGACGACACCTCACCCGCAAGACTGGTGACATCATGTGGCGTCATTCTGGATACGCTGCACTCGAAGTGGGGCTTCCTCCACAGTCAGAGCGGACTGCTAACAACCAAAACACACGTTTGCTCAGCAAAGGAGGAGCCTCGGCGGGTAGGTACATTTTGTCTTTTATTCCACAAAGGCTGCATACAGGTTCGGTAAACCGACATCTGTCTTCTAATGCAAGACGCGTTTTGAGTTGTGCACTCTTCTTCAATGGCAGTCACGTGTTTACGGATTGGTAACTGCAATCCTTTTTAAAGTTAGTGATAACCGCCACAGTGGGCGTGGCCACTTCACCTGGCCCTCTGGTATTTGTAGGTTTAATGGTTGCAGTCTGTATGCCTCAAGTGAGTCCATTAATAAAGACGTGATGTATACAAAATTAAAACCGCAGTGGGGTGATGTTCAGCCTCCTTCACTCTGCTGCATTCCCAGTCCTCCATGGACGACACCTCACTCGCAACACTGGTGACATCATGTGGCATCACTCTGGATACGCTGCACTCACAGCGGGGATTCCTCCGCGGTCAGGGCGGACCGCTAACATCCAAAACACAAGTTTGCTCAGCAAAGGAGGAGCCTCGGCGGGTAGGTAAATTTTGTCTTTTATTCCAGGAAGGCTGCATACAGGTTTGGTAAACAGACATCCTTGTTCTAATGCCAGACGCATTTCGAGTTGTGCACTCTTCTTCAATGGCAGTCACAAGTTTACTAATTGGTAACTGTAACCCTTTTTAAAGTTAGTGATAACCACCACGGTGGGCGTCGCCACTTCACCTGGCCCTCTGGTATTTGTAGTTTTAATGGTTGCAGTCTGTATGCCTCAAGTAAGTTCGTTATTAAAGATGTGATGTATACAAAATTAAAACGGCAGTGGGGTGATGTTCAGCCTCCTTCACTCTGCTGCATTCTCAGACCTCCATGGACGACACCTCACCCGCAACACTGGTGACATCATGTGGCGTCACTCTGGATATGCTGCACTCACAGCGGGGCTTCCTCCACGTTCAGAGTGGACCACTAACATCCAAAACACAAGTTTGCTCAGCAAAGGAGGAGCCTCGGCGGGTAGGTAAATTTTGTCTTTTATTCCACAAAGGCTGCATACAGGTTCGGTAATCTGACATCCGTATTCTAATGCCAGACTCGTTTCGAGTTGTGCACTCTTCTTCAATGACGGTCACGTGTTTACTGATTGGTAACTGCAACCCTTCTTAAAGTTAGTGATAACCGCCACAGTGGGCGTGGCCACTTCACCTGGCCCTCTGGTATTTGTAGTTTTAATGGTTGCAGTCTGTATGCCATCACGTCTTTATTACTGGACTCACTTGAGGCATACAGACTGCAACCATTAAAACTACAAATACCAGAGGGCCAGGTGAGCAAGGCTCCTTGGAGCAGAAACGACATGCCGCTGAATTTGCACTAATAAAAACCAAGCACTTAACTGGTCCGTGTCCGTGCTATCCTTGCCTGGGCGAAGTTCTGCGTGCTGGGAGCGAGACCCGGCTTTTTCATGATCTTAATCAAACTGATTTATATAAGTTGTGTTATGTTAATATTAAGATGAATTGAATACATATCGGTCTTTTTCCTTAATTGCCAATCATCTTGAAACATGAGTATCAATATCGCTGTCCTTAGCAAATCAGCTAGCTACAACTCACAATGTACGCAAAAGCACTTAGCTAGAACTATCAAAACCATAGGGCACACCTCAATGTACACCCTAATAAAAATTTTGTAAATTGGAACTCAGCCCATATTTACCTTACAAGAGTCCGAAATGGCGTTTATTCCATCGCCACTCAACTAAACATATAACCTGAATTTGGCTAATGGTTTGCGCAAGGACATCGATAGGCTTTAATAAGCAAAGTTCACAATGCTTCATAACTGTCAAAGAGGTGTGTAGAGTATAAATACATGAAACTGAAAACGAACTTGTAACTACCGTGATCAAGAACAGTTTTGTTGGAAACGTGTAGGTGAAGGAAGTATGTCAGAGCTGGAATAAATCCTGTTGTAATCTACCCGAGAAGAGTGCGGCGTCATTATTTTTGCTACTAAATATATATATATCTATATATGTTTTGTCGCTCCAGGTTGTCCACCTCTTGAGTAGCACACGAGCAGCAGCTTAATTTATGTGTAGGTGAGGACGGGGATCCACTTGTAGATGCCGCTCCGTAATGGATCTGCCCGACGCGTTTCGAAGCTCCATCTGCTTCTCTTCAGGGACTTTAACAGAAACGGTGTGCGCACCCGCTGACACACTTCTCCAATTTCCATATGACACACCCGCCCATGGGAGGCTCCGATGAGACTGTGCATTATGGGAAGTGTGGTGCGGGAAGCACACAATCAAGTCCTGTATGGACCCCATAAGTGGGCCCGTCCTCGATCCCATGTACGGCTGCTGTTTCACTTCCGTGACCCCCAAGGGTAACGGGGTGGTGCATACTCCGTGGCTGGACTGCCGCGTGTAAATTGTCGCTCCAGGTTGTCTACCTCTTGAGTAGCACACGAGCAGCAGCTTAATTTATGTGTAGATGAGGACGGGGATCCACTTGTAGATGCCGCTCCGTAATGGATCTGCCTGACGCGTTTCGAAGCTCCATCTGCTTCTCTTCAGGGGCTTTAACGGAAGCGGTGTGCGCACCCGCTGACACACTTCTCCAATTTCTATATGACACAGGTACGCGTACCACGGGGAAAAACAGAGAAAAAAATGTAGTTTAAATAATGAATTTAGAGTGTTTAGAGGTAGGGTAGCTCTGAAAAGAGCTGTTGTGTTATCTGGGTGAATCAAGTACCTACAAGTAATATTTATTTTAAATAACATTTTTTAACAATTTTTAATTACTAAATATTAATTTATTGTACTGAATTTTCGTAATTTGAAAGAACTTCTAACAGTAATTCGTCAGAAATTTTGTCATTGATAGTCTAAAAAGAAGAATCTTGGAACTCCAAATATTCAATTAATTCTGAATCCAAAGATTCATCATAAAAATCCCCCATGCCATCTCCTTCTTCAATAAGGTCTTCATTATGTGTATTCACATTAACTGGATCATTCAAATTGTCTAAAATATTTGCAGAAATTTCAAAAACAATGTCAACTGACTCCTCATTAAGATCCATCATTGCTGTTAGGGTACTATAAAAAGAGAGAGAGAGAAAGACAGTGAGAGTAAGAAATGTTTATATTAAAAAACAGTATTCTTATTAACTTAACGTGTACAACATAGTACCCCTTACAAATTACCAACTAACCTTTTAGAATGCTGTTGAAAATTCTCACACCAGAAACTGAAAACCAAAAACTCCTCACAAATCTACCTCAGACACTGCAATCACAAAATGGCTGTCATTCCCTCTCATTCTTCACACTTATACCCGTCCCTAACCAATCAAATTTCTTCACACACAAATACTAAACTAAACTAACATTTTAATTGGTTATACAGATCAACACTTTCAAACTTACATAATCTTCAACCTACCCAAAAGGGACAGGGTAGAGACCCCCTGATCCCCTAGGTATTCTTAGGGTGGCCTAGGAGGACCCTGAAGGGCAAAAACACTATTATTATTATTTTTTTTAATTTCTCGGAGTAAGCTCAGGGTGCGCTTACACGGGCGTTTACAGGTACGCGTACCCTGAGCGCACCACGGGGAAAAACAGTGCAAAAAAATAAAGTAAACAAATGATTTAGAGTGCTTAGAGGTAGGGTAGCTCTGAAAAGAGTTGTTGTGTTATGTGGATGATTTAAGTACCTACAAGTAGGTACCGATGCAGAGTCTAAAATTCAAGAGGAAGACTCTGTTCCCCTCATCTGTAAAATGTACTCCATCTCTCCTATAGATGCCTTGCATGTTGTAACACAAGGTATTGTGGTATACGGAACTCATACCGTAGTCTCTCAGGAAAGCAGAAACAGATTTATTCACATGTTTCCTTGCTTTCTCAATCTGTGGACAAAATTGGTTGGACCAGTTCCATTTTTGCCTTTGGCATATATTAGAGTATACCAAGGCAGTTTTTGGAAAAATTGACATCAATTGCCCAAAGGTGTCCTTTAAAAGCATTTCCAGACCTACCCCAGTCAAAGTGCCCAGGTCATTGCCACTACAGTGCACAATTATGAGGTCAGGGTGTGGTAGATGCAGAAAGGATTTTACCAATGGTATGAATTGGTGACATCTCAAACTTCTCTGGCCAATCCACATAATTTCCACATTTGGTTGTGAATACCTCTGTTTGCTGAATATCTTTCACTCCAGTGAACAAAGCTATGACCCACAATCCAGACATTAGGCATCTTGAAGGTAG
This sequence comes from Lissotriton vulgaris, assembly GCF_964263255.1. Lineage (NCBI taxonomy): Eukaryota > Metazoa > Chordata > Amphibia > Caudata > Salamandridae > Lissotriton > Lissotriton vulgaris. Next base: position 97,728,266 of record NC_141695.1, read on the forward strand.
ATGTGGTTGTATTCAGATGAGTTGTGGAAATAAAATGGCAGTTTGAAAAGTAGGAGTTATGAAAAAAAGTGGTTGAGATTCAGTGCACTTGAAAAAGCAGAAATGATTGGTGGTTTCTTAAAATTATCCACTGAAAATTAGGGTGCATGCTTTTGTTTTTTAAAAGAAGTAATTTTAATGGTTGAGAAAAAGTCATTGAAAGAAACATTGCACTTGATTAGCTAGTATATTGAGAGTTCAAACACCCTTGCTGAGTTCATTTGCAACATAGTATGATGAACTTTTCACCTGTGTGCTGAGTTAGGTGGGAGTTACCATGGTAACAGGCTGAATGAGCACTGGGGGGATGGGTGAATATTATGTGAGTTTGAAAGTGATGAAATGTAAAACCAATTAAAATGTCAGTTTGGTTTTGAAATAGTGTGGGAAGAATTTTAATTGGTTAAGTCCAGGGATATGTGTGAAGAATTACAGGGAATCAGGGCCATTTGTTGTTGCAGGGTCTGAGGTGCATTTCAGAGATTCTACTTAAGAACATCTGGTGTGTGTGACTCACACTGTTCTAAATCTTCAAAAGCATTTTTAAAGGTGAGTAATGATTCATTTAATATAGATAGAGTGCTGTATGCACTATGGGAAAGATTAGGAAGCCTATTGAGCTTTTTTATTCTTGCATTGTGTGTCATGTTTTTTTGTAATGCTGGTAAAAAATGTAATGGTGCATATTGGAAATGTATTTTGGAAATTGGTATTCTTAGTTCCCAAATAGACTCTAAGCTGTGTAATAAAGATCCAGGGTGTGCTGTTGAAATGAAAAGGGAATGTTATGTCTCGCTTGTATATATATATATGGTCTGTTTTTTGCCAGTAGAGACAGTGAGATAGTCTGAGCACAGGCACACATACTGCAAGCAGAGACAGACGTGGTAGATTACATGTAACATCCTGATCATGTGTCTAAGATCAGACTGTGAGTCAAGCTTGATTTTAAATGTATCTGGGTGAATAATTTGCTTAGTTGATGTGTTTAAAAATATGGGAATACATGTATTCTTGAAGTCAGTTAGGCGTTAAGATGTGTACTAGTAGAGAATCTTAGGCAGCATGTCCGTCAGGCCTCTTAGTTCCCAAATAGGCTCTAAGCTGTGCAATAAAGATCCAGGGTGTGCTGTTGAAATAAAAAAGGGAATGTTATGTCTTGCTTGTATATATATATATGGTCTGTTTTTTGCCAGTAGAGACAGTGTGATAGTTTGAGCACAGGCACACATACTGCAAGCAGAGACAGACATGGTAGATTACATGTAACATCCTGGTCATGTGTCTAAGATCACACTGTGAGTAAAGCTTGATTTTAAATGTATCTGGGTGAATAATTTGCTTAGTTGATTTGTTTAAAAATATGGGAAAACATGTATTCTTGAAGTCAGTTAGGCGTTAAGATGTGTACTAGTAGAGAATCTTAGGCAGCATGTCCGTCAGGCCTCTTAGTTCCCAAATAGACTCTAAGCTGTGCAATAAAGATCCAGGGCGTGCTGTTGAAATGAAAAGGGAATGTTATGTCTTGCTTGTATATATATATGTTCTGATTTTTGCCAGTAGAGACAGTAAGATAGTATGAGCACAGGCACACAAACTGCAAGCAGAGACAGACATGGTAGATTACATGTAACATCCTGGTCATGTGTCTAAGATAAAATACGGTTTATAAAAATAGAAAATACTACTTTTATGAGTATGCTACTGAATGTCTTGCATTATTATTTACTTTAAATACATAATTATATATTTTTTTTGCACGCGGGAATAGCGCTCTCGCTACGTGTAGAGGTGCGTTTACGGGTGCGCGTCCATTGAGCGCTCCGGGGTAAAAAGATAAAAAAAACACAGAAAAAATGCATTGAAAGATGAATGTTAGAAAAATAAACATTTTTAAACTAATTTTATTAAAATTATAATTATTAATAGCTATAAAAAATAGCTATTAAAAAAACGTAATAATTCACTTTAAAAACCGTAGTTTACAAACTCGTTATAGTTAGGAATTAGCTTTTAAAAAACCTTTGAAATTTACTGAAAAAACCATAGGTTTAACACTCATTATAGTAAGGAATTAGCATTTAAAAAACCTTTGAAATTCACAAAAAAAAACATAGGTTTCACACCAGTTATAGTTAGCTGAACATTTTACTCATACAAAACCATTGAAATTCCCACGTTATAGTTAGTTGGACTCACTATCACTTGCGCACCCGCAATCCACTGCAGCGTGAACAAGGGCACATCTTGCCAGAAACGCGTAGCTGCTTTCTGTTGTTCAATAAAAAACAACTCTGCTGATGTGCTGTGGTCCGTCTCCTTCCTGTTTGCTGGTGTGCTGCGTGGTTGCTGAAACACAGAGAGATCCAGAGGAGTCACGTGCTGTATATATATATATATATATACACGTTTTTTAAAATTTAATTAAAACATTTATTCTTTTAAATTGCATTATTTATATTATTTGTATTTATTATTTTATTTTATTACCATTAACACCCTAAAAAAGAATCCCACCCTGCTCCCTTTAAATACCCCTGCACCCCATAATCATAACCCATAACCCACCCTTACTCCTTAAAATACCCCAACACCCTTAAACACTAACCCATCTTAACCCTATAAATATACCCTGTACCCCCAAACCTATCCCTAAACCCTACAAATATCCCTGTACCCCAAAGCCAAAACCTAGCCCTGAACCCTATCAATACCCCTGTACCTCAAAACCCAAACCTACCCCTGAACCACAAAAATACCCCTGTACCCCAAACCCAAACCTAGCCCTGAACCCTAAAAATACCCCTTTACCCCAAAACCCAAACCTACCTCTGAACCCTAAAATACCCCTGTACCCTAAAACCCAAACCTAGTCCTGAATGCTTAAAATACCCCTGTACCCCAAAACCCAAACCTACCACTGAACCCTAAAAATACCCCTGTACCCCAAAACCTAAACCTACCCCTGAACCCTAAAAATAACCCTGTACCCCAAAACCCAAACCTACCCCTGAACCCTAAAATACCCCTGTACCCCAAAACCCAAACCTAGCCCTGAACCCTAAAAATACCCCTGCACCCCAAAACCCAAACCTAGCCCTGGACCCTTAAAATACCCCTGTACTCCAAAACACAAACTTACCCTTGAACCCTAAAACTACCCCTATACCCTAAAACCCAAAACTTAGCCCTGAACCCTAAAAATACCCCTGTACCCCAAAACCCATACGTATCCCTAAACCCTAAAACTACTCATGTACCCAATAACCCAAAACTATATCTGAACCCTTAAAATACCCAAACACCCCAAAACAAATACCTCAGTACCCCAAAACATATACTCCTATACCCATACTTACCTTATCCAAACATTTAAAAAAACATGCTTTTACCATTCATGCATTTACAACGAATTTCGTTGTAAATGTATGCGTGGTAAAAGCATAAAAAATGTAATGCCATGCGTTATAATGGCATTGCGGAGTCATGGTACTTTCGCAATGAAAGTATGCTGAGTCATGGTATGCAGAAAGAAAGTTGCGGAATAATGAGTGTTTACCCTCTCCGGTAAGTACATTGGTGGCACTGCGGCCCACATCTCCAGCAACATACTCATATTTTTTCACCACCCATTCGAAAAATGTACAGGTCTCTCTCATTGATGGCCAGCACGACATACACTTTTAGATACACCTCCCGCCACAAGTTCTAGAATTGCGAACTTTAGAACTGGGGAGCTACGTTCGAATCTCGGCATCAGCGCAACTTCCTGTGATTCCAGGCAAATCGCTTTGTCTCCCCGTGCCTACCACAAATGAATGTGTTCTTCTGTAATGTAAATTGTGCTCATGCCATTTTGTCGAGTTTGCGCTATATAATATTGCAAGGAAAAATAAAGTAGGAAAACTCCAGTTCACACACTACTGAACCTGCACTCTTAAGTGCATCAGCAGTGCACTGTGAATCGGAGCGTTTCACAGGCCTGTCACAGATAAGAAATGCTATCACAACGAAATCCTACAAAACTTTATACTACTTGCCGGCAGCAATTCATACCCGGACAACGTCGGACGGGCTGCTAGTGTTCTATAAAGGCTCTCATTACCTATCGGCTGTATGACACAATACTGCGGTGAAGATATTCACAATATCATGACATAATATCGACTGAAAAAATATCTTCATGGTAATGTAGCAGGGATTCTGCTCCTTCACAGAACTGTGCATAGCGACTAAGAACCTCAGTGAATTAGGGTGTACCAAAACTCACCTTAGTATCCAAAATCCCCTACCAGACTAGCAATCACTGTATCATTGGTTCTTCCATACCCCAATGATTAGACAACCCAGAAAATGGACTTAGAACACCTCAGGCAACGTGGAACACATGAACACTCTTTCGTTATACAATCATACCAGTCCAAAACGAGGAGTAAATGAAGACATGTGCAAGTTTGAAATATTTATTTCTAATGCCGTGTTCTCAAGCGCAGTATTTTAGCTAATACAAGCAGACATATTGTAAGCAACGAGGTTATCAGCATAGTTCCTATTCCATAAAATACAAATGGTGAAAGCATTGTAAAATGCTAAAGGGAAGAAGGCTAAATCGCACCTATATCTTACCCTTCCTTGATAGTATATTATATTATATCTAAAGAAGGTCTCTTTGGGTTTAGAAGGGCAGCCCCATACCTCTGGTTCTAGTAGAAAGGGATCACATAATTTTCTACACCAGCTCTCTGCATGCAAATGTTCTTCAAAGTGTGAGTGCATGCTCTGCGCAGTGCATTATTAAACGCGAAAATCAGAGTTGGCCACAGCTGCATATGTGTTATGTCTAGGACGTGCGCTGATCAGACCGAACAACAAAACACTGTGTTGAAATAACATTGAAGGCCTCAGCACTCACTGTTCAGACATAGCTTACCAAGCAAAGCTGAAAACATATTATTGTCGTGTGAAGCAAAATAGTCAGCAAGACTTTAAACATTCATAATATTGTGTGCCGTGTGCAAAAGCAGCAAAGAGGAAAAAATAATGTTTACAAATGTAATAAGATCATGCTAACTTAACACAGTGTAAAGGCAAAGCCCATCTCCATCACAGTAACTGTTGATGCATTACCTCAGCATAGTTATCTGCAGGTCCATATATTCAATGCAAAATTGGGATTGATATTCACAAGGTTCTTGCTTCTGCTCAATAATAGGTCAAGCTGCAATTTCCCCCCACCCCCTGTAATTTGTCCTCTCTGTAATTTGTCCCACTAATTTACAGAGATGTGTTCAAGAGAAGGCTAAAAGTCTTAACTCTTGCACACCTCTAGGACTCGTCAACAACACACAATCCATTCTTTTGCTCCAGATCAACCAAGTCAATTGGATAACACGGCCAATGCTACTGGTGCACAATGCTGTCAACCTCAAGTTATTTTGTGTATTTGATTACCTTCACACTACCAACTACTGGAAGATCATTTTATTTTCAAATACTTTAGTATGATGGGGGCAATGGTAAACCCCCATCAGACTGATGTGGCAGAAATTATGTTTGATAATGTAAAGAACAATCAATCAGGATTTATAAAGCGTAGCAAATCACCCATGAGGTTTTCAAGGTGCTGTAGTTGCTACCTGCTTCAAGGTGAGAAAGAAGAAAGCACTCCGAGAAATGGGGAGAAAGGATGGGGAAATCAGTAAAAAAACCGAGGCAAAGGCAGGAGAAAGCACTCATGAAAACAGGGGAGGTGGAAAGAGAAAGCAATAAATAAGCATGGAAAAAGTACAAGAAAGCTCTCAAAACAATGGGGGAAAGGAATGAGAAAGCAGTAAAAAAAGAAAGAGATAAAAGCAGGAGAAAGCACTCAAAGACGGGGAAAAGGAATGAGAATGAATTTAAAACGATGCAAAAGCAGGAGAAAGCATGCAGAAAAATAGGTGAAAAGGAAGGAGTAAGCGGTAGAATCAAGAAAAAAGCAGGAGAAAGCACTCAGAACAAGCATTTGCAATGCAATAGGTCTCACATTGTTAAAACTTTGACCTATTGGCATTGTAAATGACAATGTCTTTTATTATTACAGGTTCCTGAAACCCATTAATTTTTTAAATTTTTTTTTATTGAAGCCGGAAACTTAAAACATAAACATATCAATATAGCATCATTACACCATTAAAGAAATCTCCTCTAGGACAATTTAAACAAATTCCTGATACATCATTAATACACGCAGAAAGGACCAATACCAACATTTACACAATCAAAAAGTTGATAAAATCCAACACGGCAACCCAACCCACAAAAATAACATAAAAACAGTCTCCCCCCTTGTTTCAGTCAATATAGGTACCACATATTTTATTAAATTTCTTGGTACTTCCCATCCGTAATGCAAAAATGCATTCACTTTTCATAACTAATTTCATCTTATGACCCCACTCCAGGACCGAGGGAATCAAATCCATGCGCCATTTTTGCAATAGCAGCGACCTTGCTACTGCCATTGCTATATACAAGAATGTTATCATTGAATCCGTCAAAGAGAGGTCAGGATCAAAACCAAATAAAATTAATTTATCATTCACTTCCAATTGGATGTTACATTCCTGTTCCAAATAGCCAAATAGATCTACCCAATACTTATTAACTTTTGGACAGCTCAACATAATATGCGACCAATTGCCGGATGGATGATTTATACATCGAAAACATTGAGAGGACTGGTTGGCATACATCTTCGAAAGAGAATGAGGAGTTCAATACAATAACCATTTGCTAAAAAACAGCATCCTGCGTCGATTCGCCCCTCTCATTGAGCTAAAATTAAGTCTATTAATGGTCGACCATATATGGGGTGACATATCACAGTTCTCATGTTCGGCCCATTTTTTAATAGCTTTTAACTCAAGATCCACTCCCTTTATAGTAGCTAGGTATTTCTTCCAAGCGCGTGGTTTATTATCCGATGCTCTAACTGGTAGTTCATCAACCAACTGGTTCTGTTCCATTAGAGAAGAAACATCTATTTCTGCAAAATATTTATATAAAATACTATATGAATTTGTTAAAATAAAGTCATTTGAAATCGATTGTGTAATTTCAGCTACTGTCACCCAATTTCCATTTCTCACAAAATCCGAAACTTTAGTATACCCAGCTACTACCCATTTTGATGCCAGATAAAAATGCTGTCTTACCCCTAACAAGGGCAGGATTCCTTCTAACAAAGTAGCTGAATTAATTGCAGGAATAGAGTACTTTTTGAAAAAAGACTGTAGTTTTTGAAAAAAACAGTGAAGGCACTTATAACGTACCAATTTCGGGGATCTAAACATCAACAAGGGGTAGTGGATTTGGCTGTCTACACATTATGTTCATAAAGTTATTACAATAAAAGTGTGGTTGCAGTTTAAATCTGGACAGATATTGTGCAAAATACGCATCGTGGTAATCCCTACGGTTTGGAAGGGCTAACCCTCCCTGATCCAAATCCTCATGTAAAGTGCTGAGTGCTATTCAAGGAGTTTTCTTTGCCCAGAGGAAAGCTGTAAACATGGACTCTACCTGAGTGAAAAAAGAACTTGATAAAGTGCATGGTATTGAAGAAAACAAAAAATTAAATTATGGAAGGACAGACATTTTAATTAAAACGACTCGTCCCAAAATAGAAAGAGGGAGCATTCTCCACCGAGAGAATAAACCCTGAACTTTCTTAATGAGAGGAACAAAATTCAATTGGTATAAATCGTTGACAGACTCAGAAAAAAAACACCAGATATCTCTTTGGATTAATATTTACAGAATTATGAATGTCAGGGTGCAGATCTAGAGCTACCCTCCCACACTGTAATACTTCGGTCTTCCCTTTATTTATACAATAGCCACCTAATGCTTCAAAGTGTTCAAACAACTGGAAGACTTTGGCTTGTACCTCAATTGTTGGTTCAATTATGAGCATGATGTCATCTGCATACAGTTTTAATTTTGCCATTGATGGAATTGGGGGGCAGATATTAGTACAGTTCCGAATGGCTATTACCAAGGGCTCGATGAAAAAGGCAAACAGAACTGGCAATAAAGGGCACCCTTGCCTTGTGCCTCGTTTAATTTTCAATGACCCAGCCATGGCGAAATGATAACTATCTTGGCTATGGCATTCGCATACAAATTACGGCTCAAAGATATAATCTGCAACTGAATACCAAAAGACTGCAAGATCGTAAACAGTGTCTCCCAAACCACAAGGTCAAAAGCCTTCTCGGCATCCAATAGTAAAACTAAGACCGGTATCTTCTGTATATCGAAGTAATCCAAGGCCTCTGACAAAAAGTGGGTATTAGTAACTAATTGTCAGCCAGCGATAAACCCATTTTAATCTAAATGGATCAAATTGACCGTATACTTATTAAACCTAAGTGATAAAAGTTTGGTGACAATTTTATAATCAGAATTAAGTAATGTAATTGGGCGATAGGAATTGGGGTCCCTCCCATTCTTGCACTTCTTCACAAAACTCACTATATTCCCCAGTCTAAAGGATTCAGGTACTACCCCTCCTTACAACAAGGAATTAGTCAAATGAAAAAAAAAATCTGAAAATGAATAAAAATGTTTTAAATAAAATTCAGATGGAAGCCAATCTGGGCCGCAAGCCTTCCCATTAGGTAGGCTCTTCACTACTTCCTCCAGTTCTTTGAAGGAAAAGGGATTAACCATGGATAATTTCTCTATTTCAGAAAGTATTGGTGGCGGATTCTCATGGAGAAATTTTTCTAGTAAATGGTCATCCACCATCTGAAGCTTACCATAAATAGCCGCATAATGATTAAGCATTATGTCCCCAATTTTCACTGGGTCCTCTGTACACACAGCAGTCAGGGGGCAATTTAGTGACTTAGGGCCTCCTTATGATTGCGGTGTATGTGGATTCACCGCGGCGGACACACAAATGACCCCCACCAGATTAGGATGGCTGGGGGGTCATTTTTACGTCCGCCCCTTTTGCGCAGCGTCGCCTTCCGACCGCGGCGGAAAAGCTCTAACATGGCTGGCGGTGTCTATCAGACACCGCCAGCCATATTAGGATTCAAATCTTGTAATGCCTTTTCGCAGCGGCAATGCCACCACACCATTTCAGAAAGTATTGGTGGCGGATTCTCATGGAGAAATTTTTCTAGTAAATGGTCATCCACCATCTGAAGCTTACCATAAACAGCCGCATAATGATTAAGCATTATGTCCCCAATTTTCACTGGGTCCTCTGTACACACAGAAATCAGGGGGCAATTTAGTGACTTAGGGCCTCCTTATGATTGCGGTGTATGCGGATTCACCGCGGTGGACACACAAATGACCCCCACCAGATTAGGATGGCTGGGGGGTCATTTTTTCGTCCGCCCCTTTTGCGCCGCGTCGCCTTCCGACCGCGGCGGAAAAGCTCTAACATGGCTGGCGGTGTCTATCAGACACCGCCAGCCATATTAGGATTCAAATCTTGTAATGCCTTTTCGCAGCGGCAATGCCACCACAAAAAGGCATACAGACTTTTCTTTGGGGGCCCGTTGCGGGGCCCCCGGTTGAAGGAGGGGTGGGGTGCACATGGGGGGTACCTATGGTACCCCCCTGCATTTGCATGCACAAAGCGGCAGGCACCGCGCGGTGCTTGCCGCTTTGTGCATGCAAATGCACTGATTGCATTTTTAACATTGCGGCGGTTACTGCTTCAAGCAGCACCCGCCGCAATGTTAAACAAATAGGATGTGACCGCCAGGGTGGCGGTCACATCCTAATTTGTACGGAGGGACCGCCGCTGCCCCTGCGGACGGTGCCTCCGACTCTGGGGTGGCGGACGGATGCAGGTCCGTCCGCCATCCTAATAGGGCCCTTAATTTGGCTCGCATCCACCTGCTCTCTGGCCTGCCACGCCAAGAGTCTGCCCGTGAAATTGCTTTCCTCATTCGTCTTCTGTCGAAACTGTTGGTAAATAGTTTTACTTTGGGTGTAATACACAGAGCAAAGCTCATGCTTCTCCTGTTCATTCTGGGTTTTAATGGGAGCAGAGGGGCTATATAGAAATGCCTCATGGAATGCTTGGAACTTATCTTCCAATTTTGCCTTATCAAACCTACCTTTTTTTTAAATTGCTGCGTCTTTTCCCATTATTAACCCCCGAACAAAAGCCTTGAGTGAATCCCAGACTACATTTGATGCTGTGGACTTAATATTCTGAATTAAGAATTCTTTAATCTCTGAGTCCATAAACTTCACCCAATCCACATCATTAAAATATTGTTTATTTAAAATCCACCGCTTCGCATGTCTCATACCTGCCCCCAAGTGGATTTCCAGTGCCAGCATTGCATGATCGGAGAAACCGTTGTAAAATAATGTTTGCAAAAAAAAATTAAACACTGAGAAATCCAGAAAGAATCAATGCGGGATGAGGAGCGAAACCGGCCTAACCTGCACGTGAATTTACTTTCCAAAGGTAATACTGCTCGCCAGGGGTCACCCAGATTTAAAACTGCTCTATAATTTTGCAAAACCTTAAAAGACTTAGGTTTTATCTGTCTTTTCCCATGCACAGAGGAATATAAATGGGGCTTCATCAAGATATTGAAATCCCCCCCACGATTATATCTCCAGGAACATGAGTCAGCGATTGACATAGCTGCTCAAATACTTTAGAATTATCCTCCAAAGGTGCATAAAACTCACAAATGTCAAAGGGCTGAATCTTGATCTAAAGGAACATGTAACCCAACACCACCTCCCCTGTTGATCTTTACCAGAATTAACATAATCTGCTCTATAATTTTGCAAAACGTTAAAAGACTTAGGTTTAATCTGTCTTTTCCCATGCACAGAGGAATCTAAATGGGGCTTCATCGAGATATTGAAATCCCCCCCACGATTATATCTCCAGGAACATGAGTCAGCGATTGACATAGCTGCTCAAATACTTTATAATTATCCTCCAAAGGTGCATAAAAACTCACAAATGTCAAATGGCTGAATCTTGATCTAAAGGAACATGTAACCTAACACCACCTCCCCTGTTGATCTTTACCAAAATTAACATAATCTGCTTGTAAATTTTTGTTTAAAAATATGGCAGTCCCTTATATGAGAGGCTGAGGACGACAAAAATCCCCTATAGGCTGCCCAAGATTTAAACATAGAGAATTTTGTCAGTTTGGCACTCTGCAGGATCCCCTCGCAGTAATAAAGCTCCACCTCCGGACCTCCCGAACACCCTGATATTTAAACACAGGGTGTTCAAGTGATACGGTGAGGGAGAAAACCCCAAAGGGAAAAAACCGGGAAAGGGAAAGGAAGGGGACAGCAGGGAAGGGAAGCTGTAGGACAAAATACACAACAGGTTAGTACACTTCCTTAATCCTACTCTCATTAAATTCTCACTAAAACGATGGGTGTCAACAGTGCTGTCTATGCTTCTGAGCATCCATGCAGCGACATACTCTTCGCGCCTTCCTTCCTTAAACAACACAAGGACCACAGTTAGTATACACTGTTTGCATTTGCGACATAGTCCTATGTATGGAATGCTAATGCAAAGTACATACCCCTGAAGAGTTAAGAACTCCGACATATATCAACCATAGTAGGTTAGTCACAATTCTTGACTAAAATCCAGCTTCCTTGTAAAATGAAAATAATGTAACGTAAAACAAAAGGGATATCCTAAGGTGGTACCTAGGCAACCGGTACAGATTTCTTCATCAACACCGATTGAAAACAAATGAGCAAATCTCCAAATTCTTTAGTAAAACCAAACACGATAGGGCATAGTTCCAACACCACGCCGTCCGCTTTGGTATTTGTATTCCACAGGATAGATAAATGCAAAACGTCATGTATTGATGACGGCAATGCGGAGGAGCCCCCCCTGCACTCCGCCACTTGGATAAACAACTCGACCCCGAAACAAATGCACAACCAAGTTCACTGAAGGGAGAGATGTAACACGTAGCACCAAACAAGCGAGACAACAGAAATGCTTGCCAACGGCTCAAGAGCGAACCGCTCTTCTTAAAATACAAGACGCGCCAAAGCACTGACGCGGTAACGTTACCATACAGAACGCCTTTTCTCAGCAGATGCCTGTTCTCCTCTGATACGGCCTCTAGGAACCTCCGGATTGAGAGCCAGTCGCTCCCGCAAGAATCCAAACATAATCTTTGGTGCAGCATCGGATTGAAGAAAAGAGGTGGGTGCAAGCTGTGCCGGCTTTAGGGTGGAGCAACCGGTGCCCTGTTAAAATGACGGACAAATGGCGTCCGTTAAAGATTCCTTCATGGACAACGGACAGACGGCCGAAATTACGGACTGTCCGTGAAATTTACGGACGGTTGGTCACCCTAAACAGGGAGTGCGGAATCGTATAAATGTAAACAGTTTCCAGCACGTTTGAGGCCCTGTCACCTCATACTTCACTCCCCCACACTGTAATCACCCCGCCTCCAGGAGACACACCGCCCTTTTAAATGAAGTCATAACCTGACAATGTTCACATCAAAAGCGAAAGAACAATTTTGCAAGTCAAGGAATTTCCCATTTCACCAGTGCAATCAAATGTGCACATTTCACGCATATAATGCAACACAGCTATCAAGCTGAATTACTTTGAAACATTAATTCTTTGCAGGAACCTGTGTGCGTGCTTTTTAGGTCCGCGCTACGCAGTGCGTCGGCACTGCTTAGAGGGACCTCTTGGAATCGCTCAGCACTTTACGTGAAACTCGTGCATGTTTTGCACTGTTTCCTATTAGTGCTCGTGCATGTATGGGGTTTACCTCGCAGGAGCCAGCAGCGGCCATCTGTTAGTAATTATCACACTGGCTCCCGCGAGGTAAACGCCATACATGGACTTCCGGCAGCGCGCGCGCCACTGAACCACCTTTGAGTGGTGCCCTCAGGGTTGCTTTAACTTTCACGGCTGCGGCCACCCTTGTTTAGCATAGAGCAGCATTCTGTCACCCTGTGGCAGGTGGTTGGTTGTTCGGTAGACTTTTGATATTACCCCGGCCTGCCGGCCTTTTCCGACGTGCGGTGCAGCAGGTGCAGTGGCGCCTCGTCCCAGGGGCACATTAAACCTGGACAGTGCCGTATTTTACTACCGACACATCGGTGAAGGGGATCACTTTCGTTGCGTGCACCCCGACCCATCATGGCATGCTTGCTGCGTGGCTGTGCACTGGCCTGTCAGTCATCCACCTGCCTCAGAGTGAGGGAGGCCCAGGCCGCTTGCCCCTGCTGCCCTCCTCCCATGTCAGCCGAGGCCTGCCTGGGACTTGCACGGAATGCCGCAGTGACAGCCTCAGCAGTGAGCTGTACGCTCGAGTGGAAAGCCCTCTGGCTGCAGCTCCACGGGATGACAGGTCCAGGCAGAGTCTGCAGGCAGAAACGCTCTGGAATGTAATCCTTCAGCGAGAAACCAAGAGACACTGAAAGGGCAAGAGCAGCTCCAGTCAGCGGCTTGTGCTGACATCATGAGGAGGTTGCCATAGCCCAGAGAGCCTTGGCAGTGGGTGCTGCGGAACCGGTATGCATGTCGGTGTGTGTGTATGAAAGCATGCATGTGTGTATGCATGTATGTATTTATCAACGTGTGTGTATGTCTGTATGTGTGCATGTACGTGTCTGTATGTGTATATGTACGTATCTGTGTGTATCAATGCATTTATGAATGCATGCATGGATGTATGTACGTTTGTGCATGTATGTGTGTATCAATGCATGTATGAATGCATGCATGTATGCATGTATGTACGTATCTGAATGTGTATGTATAAATGCATGCATGCATGAATGCATGTATATGCATGTACGTTTGTATTGTATTGTATGTGTATATGATGCACAGCAAATGAGGGAAGATGTGGTCTACTGACTAGAGCCGCCAACATTGGCACAGCAAGCCAGCCGATTCCAGAGAGCAGCACATGGTGCTTCAGGACTTTAGCTTTCTAATTTACCACTAACAACTTGGATATGGTTTGTAAAGGTGCAAGGAGCATGGCCAGGAATGAACTTTCAGATAACACTGAGCCCCGTTATCTTAAACTGGGATTCCACTGTGATTTATCCAGCCTTAAGACAGGCAGTGTTTTCTTTGGACAATGTTATTTTATTCAACACAATTTTATGACTTAGGTGTACGTATTTATTGCTTTTTTTTATAATGGGAACCTAACTAGGGAGCAACAGCACACTATACATTATGTGGGGTGTTGAAAGACAATAAAGACCACGTATATTGAGTCAGGCGGAGGGAAACTAGCGTATGGAATTCTGCTCTGCTTGATTCAGAATGGGTCAGTGTTCCCACATCAGGTTTTCCTGCACCTGCTAATACTTGTTTCTTTGTGTCTCCGCCAGGCATCGAATCCAAAGCATGCAGGAATAGCTTTGGAAAGACGCCCAAACATGCTTGACTCATATCAAAAGAAGCCCAACGCTAGGAAAGCTATGGACAACAAATGCAAGCAGCGGCATAAAGTAACAATTGTAAAGAAGACGAAGAAATGCTTCTTTGCGAGTACATGCTGCATACAAAGGGAATGTATGTGATTCCCGTGCAAGAGACTTTGCCACTTCTGTAATGATGGCAACGCTATGTCGTTTGTAACCGGTGGCACTGCGGTTTTTAATTAGTGGGGGCGGGGTAACGGGGTGTCATGTGGTGCAGAGGATGCAGCAATATCAGAGGACACAGAGCTCATCCGATACAATGAAAGTGAAAGCGCGGTATGCAGTGTTGTTAAAAAGAATTAAACAAATCTTTCAAATGTTGAAAACAAAAGCACGGCCACTACTTTACATATTTAGCGTTGTGTTCACACTATTGTGAAAACAATGAACAGAAGAAAAGTAAGCCCACCATTATCCCAGCTCAGCCAACTTGCAGCTGAAATAAACAAGAAAAGAAGTCCTCAGACGAGGATATCAATACATAAGGCGTAACAATATAGTACTTAGCCGGTGCTGCATCTGGCCGAAATGGAAACTAAAGGAGGGACATAAAAGGAGGATTACCCATTGGCAAACAAGTTTTCTGAAGGACAGTAACAGAGCCAAATAGAAAACCATCTGGCAGCAATGTGATGAGTTCAACTGATAAAGCATACATAACAGGTCAGTTGGTAAGCAACAGCGTAAGCGCTATCTACGCTCGACCTAAAAATAGAGTAATTTCTAAATAAATAAAACAAGACCATCCTCCGGCGTCAAGGATGTGGTGCATAGGTCGGGCAATATGTCGGTTCCGAGAAGATGATAGGCTGGGATACGGATGCAGCATCATTGTCAAGGCTGCCATTGACGAGAGATGTGAGGCCCTGCGCTAAGGATGTATCATGCGGATCACTGACATAATATCGACAGACAAAATTTTGACCTACCAAAATATCGAGGTAAAAATATAGAATGACAGAATATCGACTGCCTATCTACAAACAGGTAAGTATAAAAATATCGACTCCAAAATATCGATTGTAAAAAATATAGACTGTCAAAATATCGAATTTCTTAAATGTCTTAAAATTAATTTAAAAGTAATATAATAATAAATATAATCAATTTAAACATACTTAAAATAATTAAAGACATGTAAAATTATTAAATAATTAATGTAACTTTAAAATAATTTTTTTTTAAAACACACACATATATATATTTAAATATATATATCCGCTTTTCTTCAATTTTGCAAGTAAGCAAAGCTACGCACTCAGGTAAATGCAGTCACAAGATATTTATTTCCAGATAACGCTACGCGTTTCGACATCCCCCGGTGTCTTGATCACACAATGACCTCTCCCCTGTTGCCAGCGCATTATATACACGTCACATAATGAATTATAATAAACATCAACAAGGATACTGGTGAATATGTCAGTTAAAGAAAATCAATCGGCCATTTTAAACTAGTCAATTTGCCTAGTTATGAACAGTGCATAAAGTTGGCCTAATTGTGATCTCTATGATTAATACATTGTATTAACTGATCTGTTAATCACAATTATGAAAATCAATTTTCATAATTATTGTAATTCTTTCCAAACAAAAATTATCTATATAGAAAAGGGAGAAACAAAAAAACGGACTAGTGCCTTCCTTGTACTCTACAGGTTCTAATATGTCTCCCAAATTTGGTGAAACTAATATACGGTCTAGTGCCAGATCTGACTATAATGATATGGTTCATCTGTTCATAACAAACATATCCTTCACAATGTGTCTCCCATATTTAAAGTGACATATGCCTAATGAGAATAATATGTATCATTGTATTAACCATCTGAAAAAATTCAATCTATTGAATTCAATTCCATTATTTCATGTAATTTTTCAAAAGAGGTATCCAAAGTGGTAGAAGAGAACTAGCACGATGTAGTGCCTTTCTTTAACTACAAAAGTTCTAATATGACTCTCGAATTGAGGTAACCACTGTATCCGGTCTAGTGCCAATTTCAACAAAAATATACTGGTTCATCTATACCTGACATACATATCTTCACAGTATGTATCACACAGTATTTGACTGACATCCTGGAATGTGCATATTTAATTGAACAATCGTGTATAAGGCTGCTGGTAGCCCAAGAGGGGAGGCAGTGCCCAAGCTTAAAGTGATTAAAGTCTTATCTTAATGTGAATTAAGTGAATTCCTCCGTCCCATTGGAGATAGGTGGGGCCAAACAGGAATTTCCAAAATACTTTTTTCTATATTGTCTTCCCCCTTCCTTATCTCCTAAAAGAAATATATGACAAAAACAATAATTAAAACAGGGTTAAAAAGTACACTAAAAGTATACTACACACATGTACACAGTATACAGGATTGTCAACACGTAAGAATATCTAGTGGAAAACCTTGATTCATCCTTTTCTTGTATGCATTGAAACCTTAGTATGCATGATACAACACTATTCAGTATAGAGATGAGTTGCCAGCTCTTCATCCATATTGTGGCCGCCCGGGAATATGGTCTCTAAGATCATGATCCATCTAGATTCCCTCTTTCTAAGAGCCAGTTCCCTATTGCCTCCCCTTTTACCTAGGTTAACCTGTTCCACTGCATAATACCTCAATAAGGAATTATTTGATTGGCGGAACTCCTGGAAAGGCCTGGAAATAGGATATTTAGTATCCACATTAGTTATGGCTCTAAGGTGTTCGTGTACACGTTTTTTAGCCATGCAGGTAGTACTCCCTACATATTTGATTTTACATGGGCATTCTAAAACGTACACCACGTAATTCGTGATGCATGTCAGAAATTGTTTGATTTTTTTATGTTCCTGGGTGCCTGGGATTTCAATGTCTTTAACCATGAAGCTGGCTGTGCATGCTTGACAATGTCCACAGGGATAGAAACCCTTGAGGCCCTGAATATGCTGCTTTTTAGTCTCTGTGATGTCTCCTTTAACCAGGATGTCCCTCAAGTTCCTACCTCTTTTGTAAGTGATCTGGGGTCTTTCTGCTATTTTAGGGCCTATGATGTTATCAGCTTTGAGGATTTTCCAATTGTCTGCAATAATTTTGCGTACTTTATTGGAATCCTGGTGATATGTAGTGATAATCCTTGTACTCTCTGATGTGGGGTCAGCTCTAGGTTTGGGTACTAAGGTTTCAGATCTACTGATTTCTCCAATTTTGGCAACCGCCTTTGCAAGGACCCATTCTGGGTAACCCCGTTCTCTGAACCTAGTTAACATTGCCTCCTGTTCAGTGAGGAAACCCTCTGTGTTACTACAGTTCCTTTTTGCCCTCAAGAGCTCCCCATAAGGTATACTCCATTTCAAGGGATCTGGGTGAGCACTGAGGGCATGTAGTAAACTGTTCCCTGAGGTTGATTTTCTATGCAATTTAGCGGCAAGATGACCATTGCTCACTTCAATAATTGTATCAAGAAATTCAACACAATTGTTACTGATGTTGGATGTCAGATTTATGTTATAGCTATTTGAATTCAGTTTATTAATGAATTCCACTGCTTCCTTTTCAGTACCTAACCAGATAATGAATATATATATATATATATATATATATATATATATATATATATATATATCCAAACTGCGTTTCCCAAAGAACACAATATCCCCCGGCAAAACAAATGAAGCCGCCACTCCAGTCACTCGATTTGTTTGAGACAACTTAATTTATTCTTAAGTCCTCTGCAGCATTATTCACAGCACTAAACCAACGCGTTTCGTTAGCTACCCACTAACTTGATCACGGTTGTTTCAAACACTGTTTGCTGGTTGTGTTTTAAAAAGGGAGTTCCCGCCCACCTCGGTCACATGATTACACCAATCTGTTAGCATTCACAATAATATTCTGGGATCTGTAGTTTACAGTTCAAATTCATATAAACATCATGCAATTTATCACCAACTTTGTACCTCACGTTCTGGTTCCCTCACCCTGCTGTCCTTAGTTTCAACACTCTTTAAAGTTTATTTCCAATTAAATTAGGTGATACCCTCATAATTTTTAAACAGTTTTTAAACAAAAGCAACAAAAAAAAAAAATCCTTCGAACGCAGGGTCACATTCCCAAGTCTTGTTCTTTAGACCTATTTGGAGCCCTCTAGTGGGCTGACATTACTGAGGGTATAGAAAGTTTTTTGAGAAAATGTTTGTGGGTCTCTATGTTTTATTATCCCAGATGTTCAATTGTTGACCTATGCCGTGGACTTTTGGGATGGAAAAATTATGGAGATTGTTTGGAGAAGCAGTCTTGGTTTTTTCAAATATGTACATAAAGTTCTTCCGACTGATTCGGCCCGAAAGGGGTCATTGTTCGAAAGTTCAAAATGTGACGTGACTCCTTTTGGCGTAGAAGTTTTTCACGATGTCCACCCCTGTCTGACAGTGCCATCGTTTCCAATCCCAGGAATTTTAACAGTCGCCAGTTTCCGTCATGATGTGTCTCCATGTGTCTGGCCACTGCATTTCCTCTGTCCTTGTTTGTAGTGGCCCTTACATGCTCCAAGATTCGCTTTTTCAGCTCGCAGATTGTACTTCCTATATATCGTAGCTGACAAGGACATTCGATCATATAGACAGTATACTGGCTTTTGCAGGTGATTAATTCCTTTATCTTCCAGATCTTTCGGTTTGCCATCTTTACTTGTTTGGTGGGTTTCGCTATCTCGCAGACTTTGCAATTATAGCATTTGGTAAATCCAACGGTTTTGAGCCATGATGTTTTTTTCCGGTTGAGAAAGTGGCTATAGATCAGTTGGTCTTTCAAGTTTTTTACTCTTCTATATGTTACCACCGGATGATCCCCCATTTTTGGGCCTATCGTCGGGTCAAGTTTTAGTATTTTCCAATTTTTTTTGAGAATATGGATTACTTGTTTGGACTCCTTGCTGTAATCCATTATGAGTCTGATTGGTTCTTTCATTGTACTCTCTTTTGTTTGTGACTTTAGACAATCTGCTCTTGGTTTCTCATTTGCTCTCTCCCAACATTTTTTAGTCAAGTTTTTCCCATATTTTCTTTTTCGGAATCTGTTCATTGTTATTACACTGTGTTTTTCCCATTCTGTTTTCTCACTACAGATGCGTTTAATGCGAAGAAATTCTCCATAGGGTATACTTGAGATCACAGCCGGTTGATGAAAACTCGTAGCTTCAAGGGTGGAGTTTGTAGCTGTTACCTTTCTATGCAGAGTTGTCTCCACTTTGTTATTTCTTACGTATACCTCTGTGTCTAGGAAAGATAGGCGCTCCCTGCTTTTTGTGTAAGTAAATTTCAATCCTCGAGTGCTGTTGTTCAAAAGTTCAAAGTATTCATCAAACTCCTTCTCGCTTCCGTCCTACACTATAAACAAGTCATCAATGAATCTTTTCCATTGTATAATGTGGTGGGTGAATCTTGAATTTTGGGAGTTCCAGGCTATCTCCTCTTCCCACCAACCCATAGCTACGCAAGCATAGCTTGGGCTGAATGAGAAGCCCATTGCCGTGCCATTTTGCTGACGATAGAGTTGTTCACCGAAGAGAAAGATATTATTGGTTAGCATCAGGGTGATCATTTCATACAGCATATCATTATGTTCCTTGTAGTGTATGTTGCGTTTTTTGAGAAAGTATTTGCAAGCCTCTAAGCCCAGGTCATTGTCAATGTTCGTGTACAATGCGATGACATCCATAGATATCAGAAGATAATTTTCCTGCCATTTTAGATTGGATAATGTACATAAAAAGTCAGTTGTGTCCTTGAGGTATGATTTCAAATCCTCTACATAGGGTCTCAGAAAAAAAATCTATGAAATTACCCATTGGTTCCATCAGCGAGCCATTTGCCGATACAATCGGTCTTCCTGGTGGTCTAGTGGGATCTTTATGAATCTTTGGCAGAAAGTACATAGTGGCTGTACGTGGGAAATCAACCGTGAGATATTTCTTTTCCTCATAGTCAATTAGATTTCTGTTTTCCCAAGTTGTAAGTTTTTGATCTATCTCTCTCTTTATTTGATCCATTGGATTTTTTGGTAATTGCTCATAAATAATACTCGGGGTTGGATAGTTGACTCATCGCTTCCTCCGTGTATAAATCCTTATCCCAAATAACCACATTGCCCCCTTTATCTGCCATTTTTATTTCCAAGTTTTTATCATTGATAAGGGTTGCCAATGCTTCTCGTTCTTGTTGGGTTAGGTTATCTTTGAATTTGGTTTTAGGGATGTTATATAGTTCCTGTATTACTGCCTCTTGGAAGATGTTGATTTTGTTTCCAGGAATGAGTTGTGGGTAAAATTTTGACTTCGCCTTCATTTTACTGATTCCTGCTCCTAGTTGAGGTATTGCCGCTTCCAAAGTTATTTCATTTTCTTCCTCCACATCTAGGTTCAGGAGAGCTAGATAGCCCTCAGCGTCATTTACACTCAGATCTGAGGACGGGTTTTGGGGAGTTCTGTCAATTTGAGGCTTGTTTTTTCTCTCTAGGAAGTGTTTCGCCAGCTTGATTTTCCGAATGTACAAATACAGATCTATCCTTGTTTGTGCCAAATCCATCTTTCTTGTTGGACAGAAATTGATGCCTCTCTTGAGTAAGGCAGTTTCCGCTGGTGATATCTCCCTCTTGGACAAATTGACCACTTGTAGTTCTTCACTCATTTGCCCCTCTTCTGTTTCATGCCCCTCGTTTCTATCCCACTCTGTTGATTTTGTGCGCTTTCTCCTCCAGCCTCTTCTGTTTTTTTTAGTCGTTGTTGGTTTCTTTGTCTGGGTTGCCATGATCTTGCTCGACCTCTTCCTCTTCCTCGCATTTGTCTTGGCGCCCCCTGCTCCTGCTCCCACTGTCGTTGTTGGAGCACGAGGCGCATATCCCCTAAAAAACGCCTCTGTTCATCATCCAGGGTTAAATCCTCTTCTGTTTGTTCATTGGATGTGATTGAAGACAGACTGGAGGATGAGATAGTTTTTGTATCCAATTGTTTTTTGAAAGGATCATATTTTCGGGCGAATGTGAAAATTCTTCCTTCCGCATAATCGTTTGCATCCCTTACAAATTTATTATGCTTCCTCAATCTCACAGTTTCCTCATGTTGATCTATTTGTTTTTCCAGGTCCTCTTTGAATTTTGTCATTTCTTGATTTAATTTTAGTGCTTCTAGTTCTTTTTCCACTTCTTTGAGTTGTTCCTTTATTTTATCCAAGGCAATTTCAATATGCTTGACTGTGGAGAAGCGTGGCTCAGTGGTTAGAGGCGGCAGACCCAGAAGCTGAGATCGGCCGTGGACCAGGGTTCGATTCCCCGCCTCGGCGGGTCTTGGGCTCAAAAATTCCACGGAGTCGACAATTCTCGCTCTGGTGCCTACTTGACTCACGGGGTCACACTCTGCGACTCTGGGCAATAGCTTGCTTAATCTCCACTACGGCCCCTCGCGGCGGGATGCCTGGCTTTCACCTTGTGGATACCCGGCCGGGGTATCTCACAGGAGAATACCAGGACGGGTTCCCTAAGCAAGCGCCTTGAGGCCCCTGGGTTAAAGTGCGCTATATAAATCGAAACACATTTACATTTACATTTAATATCTTTATCAAGCCCAGTGACAAATTCAAAATAAACGCCCCCCATTCCTGTACTAGTTCGTTGGTCGCATCCTGTTGACTGGGCATCAGCATGATTCTGAGTCCCCTTGGAACTCTTTCCGCTTCCAGGTACTTTTGTAATGCTATCAATTCCCAAGATTAATTGATTTCTTTTCTGTTCAGTTTTTCCCAATGTCTTATTTTGCTTTTTATGTCATCCTTCGGTGATTCACTTTGTTTGGTTTGAACTTTCTCCATATTTCCCTTCTCGAACATATTTGTGACATGTTCCTTTCTTTTGGCTTCTTTTTTCTCCATTTTACTGCTGCTGCGATATGCAGTTTAGGATCAATTCTTTTGTTTGATATCTTTGTGTCTCTTATTGTGACTGTCGGCTTTAAAACTTAATGGGGTGATGTTGGCTACGTAGTGATTACGAGTTTCATAGGAAAAATGCGAGGTTTCCACTGTGTGTACCGCGCTAATTACAATTTATACGCCCTTAAAACACTCCCATTGTTTTTACTGCCGCTGCTTAATCGCTAGGCTTTCCTATGCTTCTGTTTGCACTCCGTAGGGAAATATGCACATCTGATGCCTTTTTGTGTCAGTACCAAGAAGGAGAGAGGGGGATCTCTTCTTACCTCGGATGTGATCTCCGGGCAGCGTGGGTTCCCGTCCTCCACACGTACTTCTCGAATCTGCTTCCCTCGGTTTTTGTGTAGGTTGCGATGAGCACCACGAAAGGAATTCACAGTATTCAACCTGGGTTGGTTCAAGTCTCCTTCCGTGTTTGGCGCTACTTGCAGGTGCGTGGCTTCATGCGGTGGAACCAAACCGCTATATATCCAAACTGCGTTTCCCAAAGAACACAAGATCCCCTGGCAAAACAAATGAAGCCGCCACTCCAGTCACTCGATTTGTGTGAGACAACTTAATTTATTCTTAAGTCCTCTGCAGCATTATTCACAGCACTAAACCAACGCGTTTCGTTAGCTCCCCACTAACTTGATCACGGTTGTTTCAAACACTGTTTGCTGGTTGTGTTTTAAAAAGGGAGTTCCCGCCCACCTCGGGCACATGATTACACCAATCTGTTAGCATTCACAATGGTATTCTGGGATCTGTAGTTTACAGTTCAAATTCATATAAACATCATGCAATTTATCACCAACTTTGTACCTCACGTTCTGGTTCCCTCACCCTGCTGTCCTTAGTTTCAACACTCTTTAAAGTTTATTTCCAATTAAATTAGGTGATACCCTCATAATTTTTAAACAGTTTTTAAACAAAAGCAACAAAAAAATATAATCCTTCGAACGCAGGGTCACATTCCCAAGTCTTGTTCATTAGACCTATTTGGAGCCCTCTAGTGGGCTGACATTAATGAGGGTATAGAAAGTTTTTTGAGAAAATGTTTGTGGGTCTCTATGTTTTATTATCCCAGATGTTCAATTGTTGACCTATGCTGTGGACTTTTGGGATGGAAAAATTATGGAGATTGTTTGGAGAAGCAGTCTTGGTTTTTTCAAATATGTACATAAAGTTCTTCCGACTGATTCAGCCCGAAAGGGGTCATTGTTCGAAAGTTCAAAATGTGACGTGACTCCTTTTGGCATAGAAGTTTTTCACGATGTCCACCCCTGTCTGACAGTGCCATCGTTTCCAATCCCAGGAATTTTAACAGTCGCCAGTTTCCGTCATGATGTGTCTCCATGTGTCTGGCCACTGCATTTCCTCTGTCCTTGTTTGTAGTGGCCCTTACATGCTCCAAGATTCGCTTTTTCAGCTCGCAGATTGTACTTCCTATATATCGTAGCTGACAAGGACATTCAATCATATAGACAGTATACTGGCTTTTGCAGGTGATTAATTCCTTTATCTTCCAGATCTTTCGGTTTGCCATCTTTACTTGTTTGGTGGGTTTCGCTATCTCGCAGACTTTGCAATTATAGCATTTGGTAAATCCAACGGTTTTGAGCCATGATGTTTTTTTCCGGTTGACAAAGTGGCTATGGATCAGTTGGTCTTTCAAGTTTTTTACTCTTCTATATGTTACCACCGGATGATCCCCCATTTTTGGGCCTATCGTCGGGTCAAGTTTTAGTATTTTCCAATTTTTTTTGAGAATATGGATTACTTGTTTGGACTCCTTGCTGTAATCCATTATGAGTCTGATTGGCTCTTCCATTGTACTCTCTCTTGTTTGTGACTTTAGACAATCTTATTTATTGTTTTGTAGAGCGCGTAGTCACCCAGTGGGTATCCCAGCGCTAAATAAAAAACCTTTTTACTCACGAAAGGTGAAATTCGGGAGAGTGTCAGATTAAGGGAAGAGTAGAGTTTTGAGGGCTTTTCTGAACCGGAGGAGGTTGGGTTCTGTTCTGAGGCTCAGAGGGAGTGCATTCCACTTGTTTCCAGTGTTTACCGAGAAGCGGCGGCCACCTATGCGGGCCTTTTTTACCTTGGGGATCGTAATGAGGTTTCCGTGCTCCGAGCGGAGCGCTCTCGTGGGTCTGTAGGGGGAGATCCAGTTGTTTAGTATGGGAGGGCCAGTGTTATGGAGAACTTTGTGGGCGAGACAGAGGGCTTTGAAAATGACCCTTTCCCTGATCGGAAGCCAGTGCAGCTTCCTCAGGGCGGGCTTGGCAGATGATCTGGCCGGGGTGTTTGTCAGGAGACGAGCTGCGGCGTTTTGAGCTTTTTGCAGCGTTTGCAGGGTGGATTCTGGGGCGCCCAGGTAGATGGCATTGCTGTAATCCAGCCTCGATAGAATTAGGCCCTGGATCAGCATGAGGCGCGACTGGAAAGGTAGAAGTGGAATTACCTTCCTGCAAGATTTAAGTAGACCGTAGCAAGTGCCGGCCGTCTTTCTTGCCTGAGTCCTGAAAGTCAGGTCGGTCTCCAGCCATACTCCGAGACTCTTGACCTCCTTCTTCGGAGTGGGGGGTTCACCCATGCAGGCGGGCCAGATGTTAGAGGGGAGGTTCGTGGTTTTTTGTCCTAAGAGCAGGATCTCTGTCTTAGAGCCATTTAGCTTTAAAGCAGAGTCACTCATCCACTGATATACGCTGGAAAGGCAGTCGTGGAGATTGGAGGGCTCAAGCTTGGGGTGGGAGAGTGTCACCACCAGTTGTGTATCGTCGGCGTAGCTGACGATGGTGACTCCATAGGGTGCGACGAGTTCCTCCAGTGGGGCCATGTAAACGTTAAACAGCGTAGGGCTCAGGGAGGAGCCCTGAGGCACGCCGCACTGGAGGGGGATAGAAGGGGAGCGACTTTCGCCTTCCCATACTTGGTAGGAGCGTCGAGAGAGAAAGGACGATAGCCACTTCAGAGCTCTGCCTTTAACTCCAACAGTCCCTAGACGGTGGGTTAGGACCTGGTGACTGACCGTGTCAAAGGCTGCACTCAGGTCTAGGAGGACCACTGCCACTGATCCTCCTGTGTCGATGATTTCCCTAGTTCTTTCTACTGCCACGAGAAGAGCAGTGTCCGTGCCCTGACCTGGTCTAAAGCCTGTCTGTGAGTCGTTGAGGAGATGGTTTGACTCAAGATAGTATGACAGCTTTTTATTTGCTAGTTTTTCGGCGACTTTCCCTATCCAAGGAAGAAGTGAGATAGGTCTATAGTTGGAGAGGTCTGTGGGGTCGAGCGACGGTTTCTTGAGGAGCGCTTTGACGACAGCTTCCTTCCAATTAGATGGGACCTCTCCCTGTTCCAGTGAGATATTAATCAGGGCTGTCAGTTGGGGAACTATAGTCTGCGTGATGTTTTTGGCGAAACGTATGGGGACTGGGTCACTCGGGGCTCCGCTCTTAATTGAGGTAAGTATGACTCTTACTTCTTCTTCTGTAACTGGGCCAAGTGACTCCAGGGAGGGTTTGTCGACGTTGGGTATCTGCTCCTTGTCTCTCTCTAAGGCATCGGAGGTGGCGGGTGGGAGGGAGATTAGAATTTTTTAAATCTTTTCGTCGAAGAAGGTGGCTAACTTGACGCATTTTTCCCCCGCTTCTTTGGGGTCCATAGGTTTCTGTGGGGGGTCCGGGACATGGAGGAGATCTTTGAGAATGGAAAAGGTCTCCTTGGAAGAGCAGGAGGAGTTTTTTATTTTTTCCTCATAGTAAGTCCTTTTGGCGTCTTGTAAGGCTAGTTTGTAAGCTTTCATGGAGTGGTGATAGACGCTTTTCTCTTCTGCTGACTTGTTTTTCCTCCATGTGCGTTCTGTCTTTTTGCATTGTTTTTTAAGAGTGGTAAGGGCGGGTGTGTACCAGGGAGAGGGGCAGATTCTTTTCCACGTGTTTGAGCGTGCTAGTCAGTGGAATGGAGCTATCTAGGGGTCGGACTAGCCAATTCATGAATTCTCTGTCAGCGGTGTTTGGGTCTGTGGACAAAGGGGCGATGGTGTCGCGTAGTTTGGCCTCCCATTCCTCTGGTACTAGCTTGTGCCATCTTCTGGCTTGAACCCTTGTTTTTTGTTTGGGCACGGGTTTCGTTTCGAGTGACCATTGCATAGGAATTAGCATATGGTCTGTCCAAGGCAGAGGGGTGGGGTCCTGGGCGTACAGGTTCCCGATGTTGGAGAAGATGGGGTCCAGGAGTTGACCTTTCTCATGGGTGGGTTTGGGGTTTTGGAGGAGGAGGTCAGCTGTGGTGAGATCCGCGAGCAAGTTTGCTGCGGCATTGTCCGTGGGGTCCAGGAAGTGCATATTAAAATCCCCTAGGAGGAGAAAGTTAGAGACTGAGATGGTCTTGAGTAAGATGTAGTCCATCAAAGTGCTGGTGAATTCGCCTAGGGAGCCTGGAGGTCGATACACAAGCAGTCCCGAAAGGGAGGTAGATGGTGAGATCTGGATTGTGAAGTGGCAGTTCTCGCAGTCTTTCACAGTTCCGGTCTCGATTCTACATTTAAGGTGATCTTTGTAGAGTATGGCTAAGCCGCCACCTCTACCGATTGATCTATTCAGGCAACATATTTGGTAACCGGGGGGGGGGTTGCATTAGCCACATCGAAGTCGCTATGCGGAGTCAGTCAGGTTTCCGTCAGAAACAATAGATCTAGGAGCGAGTCCTGAACGAGGATGTTGATTTTGTGAGCATGCTTTACTAAGGATCTGCAATTAAGAAGGGCAAGCCGGAGTCCTTGGTGGCGTTCTGTTTCCTCAAGTTTATCGCAGAGGATACGTCCTACATAGGGGGTGTCCTCCTTGAGGATGTATTTGCACTGGGGTTGTTTTTCCGGGTTCCAGGCAAGCAGTGTGCCTCTGGAGTATGAGATGCGATTTTGCGGATTGGGCATAGTAGCTAGGCCTAAGGCCGTCTGGGCCCGGACGGGCACAGACGGGCTTGCCTTAGGCGCGCCTTCGGCGCGCAAACGGCGCTCCCGCTGCGCTCGTCCGCTGCGCGTCCTGTGCAGGCACATTTATGGGGGCCAGAGGGGGGCGTGGCCTGAGAAGGGGGCGGAGTCAGCGTGCACGCCGGTGGTGATGGCGGCGGCAGGCTGATAGATCAAAGAATGGCGCCAACAGCTATTGACATCAGCTGTGCGCGAAGAGGGAGAGCGAGCGCTACGAGGTAGGAAGTAGATTGTTTTGTTTAAAAACACAGGAGCAATAATGTGACACCACACGAAAAGTAAATTTTAAAAATAGCAGAGTACCTCCAGTTCCCGGCTTCCGCCTCAGGAACTGGGTCAAAGGTTTCTAACCACCGCAATTGGATCAGCGGTATTTATAGCAGGGTCGGGGGCGTGGCCTGAGAAGGGGGCGGAGTCAGCGTGCACGCCGGTGGTGATGGCGGCGGCAGGCTAATAGATCAAAGAATGGCGCCAACAGCTATTGACATCAGCTGTGCGCGAAGAGGGAGAGCGAGCGCTACGAGGTAGGAAGTAGATTGTTTTGTTTAAAAACACAGGAGCAATAATGTGACACCACACGAAAAGTAAATTTTAAAAATAGCAGAGTACCTCCAGTTCCCGGCTTCCGCCTCAGGAACTGGGTCAAAGGTTTCTAACCACCGCAATTGGATCAGCGGTATTTATAGCAGGGTCGGGGGCGTGGCCTGAGAAGGGGGCGGAGTCAGCGTGCACGCCGGTGGTGATGGCGGCGGCAGGCTGATAGATCAAAGAATGGCGCCAACAGCTATTGACATCAGCTGTGCGCAAAGAGGGAGAGCGAGCGCTATGAGGTAGGAAGTAGATTGTTTTGTTTAAAAACACAGGAGCAATAATGTGACACCACACGAAAAGTACATTTTAAAAATAGCAGAGTACCTCCAGTTCCCGGCTTCCGCCTCAGGAACTGGGTCAAAGGTTTCTAACCACCGCAATTGGATCAGCGGTATTTATAGCAGGGTCGGGGGGCGTGGCCTGAGAAGGGGGCGGAGTCAGCGTGCACGCCGGTGGTGATGGCGGCGGCAGGCTGATAGATCAAAGAATGGCGCCAACAGCTATTGACATCAGCTGTGCGCGAAGAGGGAGAGCGAGCGCTACGAGGTAGGAAGTAGATTGTTTTGTTTAAAAACACAGGAGCAATAATGTGACATCACACGAAAAGTAAATTTTAAAAATAGCAGAGTACCTCCAGTTCCCGGCTTCCGCCTCAGGAACTGGGTCAAAGGTTTCTAACCACCGCAATTGGATCAGCGGTATTTATAGCAGGGTCGGGGGGCGTGGCCTGAGAAGGGGGCGGAGTCAGCGTGCACGCCGGTGGTGATGGCGGCGGCAGGCTGATAGATCAAAGAATGGCGCCAACAGCTATTGACATCAGCTGTGCGCGAAGAGGGAGAGCGAGCGCTACGAGGTAGGAAGTAGATTGTTTTGTTTAAAAACACAGGAGCAATAATGTGACATCACACGAAAAGTAAATTTTAAAAATAGCAGAGTACCTCCAGTTCCCGGCTTCCGCCTCAGGAACTGGGTCAAAGGTTTCTAACCACCGCAATTGGATCAGCGGTATTTATAGCAGGGTCGGGGGGCGTGGCCTGAGAAGGGGGCGGAGTCAGCGTGCACGCCGGTGGTGATGGCGGCGGCAGGCTGATAGATCAAAGAATGGCGCCAACAGCTATTGACATCAGCTGTGCGCGAAGAGGGAGAGCGAGCGCTACGAGGTAGGAAGTAGATTGTTTTGTTTAAAAACACAGGAGCAATAATGTGACACCACACGAAAAGTAAATTTTAAAAATAGCAGAGTACCTCCAGTTCCCGGCTTCCGCCTCTGCTCTTGGTTTCTCATTTGCTCTCTCCCAACATTTTTTAGTCAAGTTTTTCCCATATTTTCTTTTTAGGAATCTGTTCATTGTTAGTTGCTTTTGTTTAAAAACTGTTTAAAAATTATGAGGGTATCACCTATTTAAATTGGAAATAAACTTTAAAGAGTGTTGAAACTAAGGACAGCAGGGTGAGGGAACCAGAACGTGAGGTACAAAGTTGGTGATAAATTGCATGATGTTTATATGAATTTGAACTGTAAACTACAGATCCCAGAATACCATTGTGAATGCTAACAGATTGGTGTAATCATGTGACCGAGGTGGGCGTGAACTCCCTTTTTAAAACACAACCAGCAAACAGTGTTTGAAACAACTGTGATCAAGTTAGTGGGGAGCTAACGAAATGCGTTGGTTTAGTGCTGTGAATAATGCTGCAGAGGACTTAAGAATAAATTAAGTTGTCTCACACAAATCGAGTGACTGGAGTGGCGGCTTCATTTGTTTTGCCGGGGGATCTTGTGTTCTTTGGGAAACGCAGTTTGGATATATAGCGGTTTGGTTCCACCGCATGAAGCCACGCACCTGCAAGTAGTGCCAAACACGGAAGGAGACTTGAACCAACCCAGGTTGAATATATATATATATATATATATATATATATATATATATATATATATATATATATATATATATACACATATTATTAACAAAACATATACAATATTTTTACCGTAGGATAGCGAGAGGGTTAAATTTAATATAAACACTCCAGTGAGTGCAACAGTAGGAAAAGCATTGGATAGCGTAGGGGTAAAAATTACTATTCCAAATCCAGAGAGTGCAACAGTAGGGAAAGCGTTGGATAGTGGGAGGGTAAAAATTATTATTCCAACTCCAGAGAGCGCAACAGTAGGGAAAGCGTTGGATAGAGTAGGGGTAAAAATTACTATTCCAAATCCAGAGAGTGCAACAGTAGGGAAAGCGTTGGATAGTGGGAGGGTAAAAATTATTATTCCCACTCCAGAGAGCGCAACAGTAGGGAAAGCGTTGGATAGAGTAGGGGTAAAAATTACTATTCCCACTCCAGAGAGTGCAACAGTAGGGAAAGCGTTGGATAGTGGGAGGTTAAAAATTACTATTCCCACTCCAGAGAGTGCACAAGTAGGGAAAGCGTTGGATAGCGTAGGAATAAAAATTACTATTCCCACTCCAGAGAGCGCAACAGTAGGGAAAGCGTTGGATAGAGTAGGGGTAAAAATTACTATTCCCACTCCAGAGAGTGCAACAGTAGGGAAAGCATTGGATAGTGGGAGGTTAAAAATTACTATTCCCACTCCAGAGAGCGCAACAGTAGGGAAAGCGTTGGATAGAGTAGGGGTAAAAATTACTATTCCCACTCCAGAGAGTGCAACAGTAGGGAAAGCGATGGATAGTGGGAGGGTAAAAATTACTATTCCCACCTCAGAGAGCGCAACAGTAGGGAAAGCGTTGGATAGCGTAGGGGTAAAAATTACTATTCCCACTCCAGACAGTGCAACAGTAGGGAAAGCGTTGGATAGTGGGAGATTAAAAATTATTATTCCCACTCCAGAGAGTGCAACAGTAGGAAAAGCGTTGGATAGCGTGGGGGTAAAAATTACTATTCCAACTCCAGAGAGTGCAACAGTAGGGAAAGCGTTGGATAGCGGGAGGGTAAAAATTACTATTCCTACTCCAGAGAGTGCAACAGTAGAGAAAGCGTTGGATAGTGTAGGGGAAAACATTACTATTCCCACTCCAGTGAGTGCAACAGTAGGGAAAGTAAATACTTCATATATATTTGAAAATAATTTAAATATTAATACCAATTACAAAATAATGAAAATTAATTCCCAATTTAAGATCGTATAATAATTATTCAATTTAAAATAATACAATTAATTTAATTACAAAAAAATAATTACCTATTAATACAAAACATTTATAAATAACAATTAATTATTAAAGCATTTAAAAATAATTACCAAATAATTCAAAATAAATACCAATTTATATATTAATAAATGTAATTAATTACAATTAAATGTTTTCCCACCCAATTCCCCTATAAACTCACAACCCACTACAAATATTATACACATAAAATTAACATAATTATCAATTAATAAATATGAATTACCAATTAAAATTAAATAATTACCAATTTCCAAATGAAATTACAATTAAATATAAATAAATAACGATACCAAAAAAATTATTACATTATTTATAATTAAATTACTTCCCATCCCATTCCCCTATAAACCCACAACCCACTCCAGAAAATAAATGAATAAAATTAACATAATCATCAATTAATAAAAATTAATTACAAATTATTTTCTAATTAATTGCCAATTAAAAAATAATAAACAATTAATTGTAAATAAATACAAATAAATTAATATATTTATTTAATTATAATTAAATTACTTCCCACCCTATTCCCCTATAAACACACAACCTGCTCCAGAAAATAAGTAAATAAAATTTACATAATTATCAATTAATCAATTAATAAAAATTATTTACCAATTATATTTTAATTAATTTTCAATCAATAAATAATTAACAATTAATTGTACATAAATACCAATACGTTAAAATATTTAAATAAATATAAGTAAATGACTTCCCACCCTATTTCCCTATAAACCCACAACCCGCTCCAGAATTATATTACGCAAAAATTAAATACCATAAATTGACTTAGTTACTTACCTAAAATTCAATATTTTTGTTGTCTATATTCTATCCATCTATATTTTTGTTGTCTATATTCTGTCCCTCGATATTTTTGTTGTCTATATTCTGTTCCTCGATATTTCTGTTGTCTATATTCTGTCCATTCGATATTCTGTCCATTCTATATTTTTGATTCAATATTATTGTCCTTCTATTCGATATTTTTGTAGTCTATATTTTGTCTTATCGATATTCTGTCTACTCGATATTCACAACTCAATATTTAACTACCTCGATATTTTTCTTGTCTGTATACCGTATCATGCATTGGCAGCTCCAAAGGAAGTCAGGGCTGCAGAAGAGATGCTAGTCTTTGCAACATATTCAATCCACGAAGCAGCGATGCTTTAGTTCTGCTCAGGTTTGTGCCAAACAACAAAGGAGATGTGTCAATTGCGCTGGATCCACAGAGGCTGGCAAGCAGCTTAGGCCCACTTTTAAGGGTCCAGGACAGGAGTTGCACCGCTTGGCAGGGCAGACACTTAGATGGCAGGACAGGGGTTGCTCCACTTAGCAGGGTAGACTCTTAGATGGCAGAGTACAGGTGCAGATGCTGGGTTGTTTGAAGGCTGTTACATTTCTGAGGCTTCAGATCAGAAGATTAGCCCTTGGAGTCATATTGGGCCGCTGGGTTCAAAAAATTGAGGTCCAATCCTGCTCACCCAGGCAATAGGACAGCAGCCAGCAGGTCAGCACAGCAGGGCAGCAGCCCTTCAGAGAAGCAGAGTGGCAGTGCTTTCAGCAGCACAGCAGGCCTTCTTCCTGGCAGAGTATCCACTGGCCAATAAGTATACTGAAGTAGTGGTTATTTATTTATTTATTTAGTCACTTGTAGAGCGCGAACAGCTACCCCCAACGGGGGTGTCCCGGCGCTGACAGCGTGTGTAGTCCTAAAGGGTCCAACAGAGAGTTCCAACAGGCTAGTTCTGGGAGAAAAACCAAGTTTTGAGTTTCCTGCGAAAAGCAACCTCGGATGAAAGGAATCTGAGTTCTACTGGAAGGGTATTCCACAATATGTAAGTGGCTACTACAAATGCTCTACCGCCTGTGCGAGACAGACGAAAACGTGGGCAGAACATAAGCCAGAGATGGTTGGATCTAAGATCCCTTGTGGCTAGAGATCACCTGATTCTGAGCCTTAGGTATGCCGGGCCACAGCCATTGAGAGCTCTAAAGGCAAGGACCAAGGCCTTGAACTGGATGCGATATCTCACAGGTAGCCAATGGAGTTTGGCCAGATGGGGAGAGATCGAGTGGCGGTAAGGGATGTTGCAGATCAGCCGGGCCGCTGAATTCTGCACAAGTTGCAGCTGATTGATGAGATATGCAGGGGCGCCAACATATAGACTGTTAGAATAGTCCAGGTGAGATGTAATCAGAGCGTGTACTACTGCTCTGCGGGACTCGAGAGGTAAAAAAGGAATGATTTTTTTAATCATTCGGAGTTTTCAGAAACAAGCTGATGACACCTTATTAATTTGGGTCTTCCAGGACAGTGCTGTGTCAAATTGAAAGCCCAGGTTGCGGGCAGCTTGCACCGGCACAGGGGGGGGATTGAGTTGAGATGGCCACCAAATATTGGAGGGGATGGGAGATTTTTGATTAAAAAATTAGCACCTCAGTCTTGTCAGTATTTAATTTTAAATTGTTGATTGACATCCATGAGGCGATGTTAACCAGACAGTGGCGGAAGTGTGCCATGGAGCTGTCAGAGTGATCCTTGAAAGAAAACACAAGCTGAGTGTCATCAGCATAAAAGATCACTCTGACGCCCCATACCTCGACTAACTCCGCCAAAGGTCTCAGGTATACATTAAATAAGAGAGGACTGAGGGCAGATCCATGCGGAACCCCCCATCTCAGAGGTTTTTTGGAGGAAACAAAGGGTCCGAGGGAGACCTGTTGAAATCTGTCTGACAAAAAAGACTTCACCCAAGCCAGGGGAGTTTCACCAACACCCACCTCCTGTAAGCGAATCAGTAGAGTGTCGTGTGAGATGGTGTCAAATGCAGCGGATAGGTCGAGGAGGACCAACATGGCCTCCTCGCCCCTATCCACACACTCACGGATAGATTCAGACACTTCCAACAAAGCTGATTCAGTGCTAAAATCAGGCCTAAATCCTGACTGAGTGTCATGAAGGAGGTGGTTAGTTTCTAGATATTCAGACAGCTGCTCCTGTACAGCTTTCTCCAGCACTTTTGCGGGCTTGGGGAGCAGTGAAATGGGGCGGTAGTTGTTAAAGCATAATGGGTCAGCGCCTGTTTTTTTTAGAATAGGTATCAATAGTGCCTGTTTCCATAAAGAAGGGAAAAGACCAGACTGCAAAGAAGAGTTCCAGATATCTAGCAGGGCTTAACCAGTATTGGTGCTAAGTCACTCAAGACATGGTCTAAAGGAGAGCCAGATTTACATTTCAGGTACAGAGATAGAGCAAGGTCTTCCGTTAGTGGCTTAAATGAGGTAAACACTTCCGCACGGTTGATGGCCTGAGCTGGCGGTATAGTGAAAGAAATATGCTGGATGTTTACTGTGATCTTGTTTATTTTCTCATAGAAAAAGTCGGAAAGTTCTTCACTGAGTGATTGGCTTGGGATGATAGGGGAGGCCATTGCGGAAGGATTAGCAAAATCCTTGACAATATTAAAGAGGATCTTGGTAGAATTTTCTGCTCTTTGAATTTTATCTGCAAAGTACTCTTTCATAGTCAATCTTTTCAATTTGTGGAATTCTTTTAGAGCAGATCTGTAGCGGGCTTTGGCTGCCGGGTCATAACCTCGGCGCCAACTACGCTCCAGTTTCTTACAATTGCTTCTGTTTTCTCGCAATGACTGAGTGAACCAAGGGGCCGAACGTTTGGATCTTAAAGAGGAGAGGTTTTTCAAGGGGGCAATCTGCTCAATAGCATCAAGAAGATTTTTATTAAACGAGGCAACACGTTCATTGAGATCGTTAACTGGGAGGGCCGAAGTGATCTTAAATCCCTGTTCCAAAGCAGGGTAGGTAACTTTGTGCCAATTTCTACCCTTGACTCTGCAAATAGTTTCTATCCTAGATGACTTGGACATAGACACCTCAAACGGGATTAAATGATGATCAGTCCACGTGAGGGGCACAGACGGAAGGACTTTAAGGTCAGGCAGATTTGAAAAAATCAGATCGAGGGTGTGGCCTGCAGAATGGGTCGGACCGCTCACCCTTTGAGATAGATTCAGACCCTGCATAGCGTCGAGAAGATTTTTAGCAGGCAGACAGTCATGCGAATGAACATGGTGATTAAAATCCCCCAGCACAATGAAATCAGAGTGTTTAAGGGAGAGATCAGCCGTAGTGGCTATTAGCGAGGTCAGCGCCGACTGATGGGAGCGAGGGGTATTATATACCAACAGTCCTGAGAATATTGCAGCAGATGACTCAGTGATGGAAAAATAGAGAGCCTCTATAGGCTCTACGTTAGGAATTTTCCTAGAAGTTCTGGTAAAGTGGTCCCGTAGAATAACGGCAATACCCCCACCTGGTTTCGAACCCTCGCGGCTAATTCCTGTGAAGTGATAGCCCGGGGGGATAGCTAGAGCAATATCTGGATTGGACGTGTCCTTAATCCAGGTCTCAGTGAGGAAAAGTAGATCCCAGGGTGAAGCTGATAATAATAACCAAATGCCGCTCGAGTGGCATGGCAGAGAGCGGCAGTTCAGTAGGCCAGCTGTGAGGGATCGAATAGAAAAGGGGGGGGCTTTAGAATGGGGAAGGGGGAATTGGTATACGAGACAAAAGCAAAAGAGCATTTATTACATTTAAAATTAGAGCTTCATGGGGAGGCCAAGTTGCATCGGGTCTCAGGGACGCAGGGGGCCTGATTTAATGCCATGAGCTGGGATCTAGACCAAGATTGATAATGGGAAGTAGGGGGAGCAGCAGCATGGCTGGCCCTAGGCACGGAGCTGGCGCGGACGGGCGCAGACGGGCTCGCCCTTGGCGATCCTTCGGCGCGCCGCCGGCGCGCCCGCTGCGCTTCCGGTGCCAGGGGACCATTTATGCTTGTGGGGCGGGAGGGGCCAAGCACTAGACCGCTCGCCGGCTCCTCGCCTCACACAAGATGGCGCCCAGAGTAGTCGATCCCAGCCAGACCTTAGTCGTCTGTGATGGGGGCTACAGCGCTTCGGGGAGAGGTAGATAATTCCTGAGATGCAAGCGCAGAGTGCGCGAGAAAGACAATGAGTATTTTTAAAATTGTGGACGAAAATAAAAAACAGCAAATACAATTTTGCATCAAGTTTAAAATAGTAAGCACCAAATCACAGAAACAACAAATCTCTCAAGCAGAGTCCCGGCTTCCGCCTCAGGACACAGCTGTTAATCGCTGAGTGAGGAGAGAGCCGGTGATTTTATGCTTGTGGGGCGGGAGGGGCCGAGCACTAGACCGCTCGCCGGCTCCTCGCCTCACACAAGATGGCGCCCAGAGTAGTCGATCCCAGCCAGACCACTAGTCGTCTGTGATGGGGGCTACAGTGCTTCGGGGAGAGGTAGATAATTCCCGAGATGCAAGCGCAGAGTAGCAGGGATTCCGTTCTCTTACAGAACTGCGCATAGAGATCAGGAACCTCAGTGAATTAGGGTGACCCAAAACACACCTCAGTATCCAAAATCCCCTTACCCAGCTAGCTACAGTGTCTCATTGGTCCTAACAAACTCCCAATGACTTAGACAAACCAGAACATGAACTTAGGTTACCTCAGGTATCGTGGAACACATGAACACTCTTTCGCTCTATAATCATTTCAAACCAGAACGTGGAGTAAAAGAGGACACGTGCAATTTTGAAATATTTATTATTCAATGCAAGGTTCTCAAATGCAGTATCTTATATAATACAAGAAGACATATTATAAAAATCAGAGTTATCAGCATAGTCACTAATCCATAATAAGCAAACAGTGATAGCATATTATAATGCAAAAATCAATAGAAATTTGTATCACCTATTTCTCGCACTCCCTATTTAGCATACTATATTATATCTAAGAAGGTCTCATTTGGGTTTTAGCAGGGCAGGCCCATACCTCTAAAATGTCAGGAGGAGAGGATCACATCATCTGCTACCAGCTCTCTGCATGCGAA
This sequence comes from Lissotriton vulgaris, assembly GCF_964263255.1. Classification (NCBI taxonomy): domain Eukaryota; kingdom Metazoa; phylum Chordata; class Amphibia; order Caudata; family Salamandridae; genus Lissotriton; species Lissotriton vulgaris. The sequence goes on from NC_141695.1 coordinate 97,765,472, forward strand.
GCACCATCAAGTGTGTTTTTGCATTCTCAGTAACTCTATCTTAAACCCGCTTAGAGCCCAATGTTGGCAGCAACTGTATTTGTGTTATGTCTAGTGGTGCGAGGATCAGAGCTCCCAGCAACCTTGTGTTATGTTATTCTTAGAGGGTTCAGCACTCACTGTTCAGACAGTGTACCAAGCACGACTGATATCATTGTAATAACATATTATTCTCAAATAAAGCACATCTTTCGTCTAGGTTGAAAGCTATAATAACAATTATGTGTTGTGTGCAAACTGAAGCCAAAGGAAAATATGTCGTTTGAGCACTTAAAAAACTCATGCTAACTTAACACAGTATATAGAAAAGCAGCAGTTCGGGCTGGACTGTTCCCATTGGGAGCAGGGTCAAGACTGATTTGCATAGGGCTGGGTCCAAACTGGAATGGCATGGTGATCAAAAAAACTAAGGCCTTAGGCCCAGATCTCTGTACAGGGGTAAATGTATGACATTGTTCTGCATTCTGTCCATCAATTGTTCTTTTTGCATTTGTCACCCCGAGTGGGTCGGGTATGCTTTTTTTTTTTATATGACAGTACAATATATATACCCAGTTGTGCATTTGAAGTGGGGGAGAAGCTTCTAGAGGTTTCCCTTGGAAGTTCCAGGCATCCTGATATCCCTGTCCTGGCTCATTGCTAACTACAAGGGGTATGCAGCACTTTGTGTGGAGACAGGACACAGCCTATTCACGTGTGAGTGGGGCTAGGCCCAGTACCTTCCTCCCATCATGCCAGTGATGGCCCATCCAGAGACACCTAAGCTCTCAATTTGTGTAGCTGTGTAGAAGGAATATCCAATTGTCAGTTACACCCAGTCATGTGACCCAGGTACAAGCTGTAGACACTAAACTGCTTTGGTAGGAAAATGCCAACTTTCTAAAAGTCCTACGCAAACAAATTATGGACGGAATGCTGAATGGATCATACATTCAACCCAAGTCAAGAGATCTGGGTTGAATCCATCGTTCTTTGTCCACTATGATACACCAGTTTAGACCCAGCCATATGCAAATCAGTCCAGACCGAACTGCCAAGCCAGGTCCTCCATGGACCGGAAACAAGCATCATGGGACCGGATTCAGGGAATTACCCTTCATCAGCCAGGCTAGCTTGAATCCACTGGCACAGTGAGCAAGGGACCCACCTCTGGGCATACCCATCCCACTTAGGGCAAAAAGTGCTACGCAAACAAATGATTGACGGAATGCTGAATGAATCATACATTCACCCACAGACAAGAGATCTGGGTTAAATCCATCTTTCTTTTGCTCCCCATGCCACCCCAGTTTAGACGCAGCCATATGCAAATCAGTCTTGACCCTGTGCCTCTTTGGAACTGTTCCGACCGAACTGCCAAGCCAGGTCCTCCCTGGACCAGAAACAAGCATCCTGGGACCGTATTCAGGGTATTACCCTTCATCAGCCTGGCTAGCTTGAATTCATTGGCACAGTGAGCAAGGGACCCACATTTGGGCATACCCATCCCACTTACGGCGAAAAGTGCTACGCAAACAAATGATGGACAGAATGCTGAATCAATCATACATTCACCCCCAGTCAAGAGGGCCTGGCAGTTCGGGCTGGACTGTTCCCATTGGGAGCAGGGTCAAGACTGATTTGCATAGGGCTGGGTCCAAACTAGAATGGCATGGTGATCAAAAAAACTAAGGCCTTAGGCCCAGATCTCTGTACAGGGGTGAATGTATGACATTGTTCTGCATTCTGTCCATCAATTGTTCTTTTTGCATTTGTCACCCCGAGTGGGTCGGGTATGCTTAGATGTGGGTCCTGTGCTCTCCATTCCACTGGAGTCAAGCTATCATGGCTGATGAGGGCTGAAAGCCTGAAACTGGTCCTAGGATGCTTGTTTCCAGTCCAGGGAGAACCTGGCCTGGCTATTCAGGCTAGACTCTTCGCATTGGGAGCAGGGTCAAGAGTGATTTGCATGTGGCTGGGTCCAAACTGGAATGGCATTGTGAGCAAAAATATGATGGATTTAGGCCCAGATATCTGTACTGGGGTAAATGTATAACATTGTTCTGCATTCTGTCCATCAATTGTTCTTTTTGCATGTGTCACCAAGAGTGGGACAGGTATGCCCAGATGTGGGTCCAGTGCTCTCCATGCCAGTGGAGTCAAGCTATCCTGGCTGATGAGGGTCCTAGGGTGCTTGTTTATAGTCCAGGGAGGACCTGACCTGGCAGTTCGGGCTGATTTGCATATGGCTGGGTCCAAACTGGAATGGCAAGGTGAGCAAAACAACGATGGATCTCTGTACTGGGATGAATTTATGACATTGTTCTGCATTATGTCCAACAATTGTTTTTTTTGCAACTTTTTAAAAGTGGCACTTTTGAAAACTGTAATTGAAAATCTGACTTGACCATGAAAGAAGATTTCCCATTGCAATTTCAAAAACAGTGAACATGAATGGGAAATCTGCTCCTATTCAAAAGTTACAGCCTATTAAATATAATAAGGTAACTCCAATGTTACGCTATGGGAGAGGTAGGCCATGCAGTGGTGAAATATGAATTTAAGAGGTTTTCACTACCAAGACCAATGTTCCCTCCAATATTTTTCATCTGTGTGTGGCAGTTTAAGGTCTCTGTGCACCAAAAACCAGACCATGCATATCAGTGTAAATACCACTCTAAATGTTCGCATAAAAAAGTGAAAAGAAGGTGCATTTCCACACATACAGCAACACGTGAGGGAGTCTTAAGACAGATTTGCTACTCCAAACGTATATGTAGTTGTTAGACCTGGCACCAATGGCGTGGGTCTCCCTTCCATTTTTTCTGTTGCCTAATGTATTTTTGCTGGTGTTAGATGCTTTGGGCACTGTGCCACTGCAGTCCAATGCCACAGTGCAAGTGCTCCCTATTGTAAATTAATGTATTAATCAGTGGTTCCATGTTTGGCTATTTGGTTCACTTGTCAGACCCTAGTCTAGTGCACTGAGTGTGCCAAGGGAGTGTATTCCAAATGCTGCTGGTGGGCCTGCAGCACTGGTTGTGCCACCCACAGAAGCAGCCTTGTAAAATGTGTCTACGGTCTGCCATTGCAGAGCCTGTGTGAGGTCTGGTACTGTCATGCTGACTGGGCAAGTGCACCCACTTGCCAGTCCCTAAACCTTCCCTTTTCTTCATATCAGTCATCCCTATGGTAGGCCGACGGGCAGGGTCCATTGTAAGAAAAAGGTAGAACAAGCCCTGATGTGTATGGCATGTCCTAATACTGAATTACAGCCATTTTTCGTGTTTCACTATTGAAAAGCTACCTGTTCTCCATACGCCAAAATGGTCTGTTAGAATTATTACATTTTATAATCCTAACTGACTCAGAGTACTTGGTAGAAATTCAAGTTTACTATTCCTGAACTCAGAATGATAAAATACATATTTTAGTGTAGTTGGTTTCAACATTCTGTGTTTGCAAATACCACTTTTAGATAGTAGGTATTTGCTTGTCTAACCTTTCAAGCCTGCCTCTGCTGGGTTGTGTATTCCTTGTCTGATTTTGTGAGTGACAGGGCTGGGGGATTCCAAGAGACAGGATGAGTCAGCCAAGTGGTGAATAGAAAGATCTTCATCTAGATGGGAGGGAGGAGTTGCACCTGAGCTTTGAATAGGGCTGTGTTTGCCTACCACAATGCTGGCTCCACCTCCTGGGGAGCGGCTGATGTCTCTTCCCTGCACACTAATAGAAGAGAAGGAGTCCTGTAAACATAGTGCTCCAGGACTTAACTTGCCTTCCACAATGCTGGCTCCACCTCCTGTGGTTCCTTAAACAAAACCGCTGGCCAGACAGGTTTGATTCCACACAGTACCACACCTAGTATACAAATTACTAGGTTGGACGACTATTTGATTTAGTCAATTACACTCTTTTCAATAGTTTTTTTCATATGTCATAGAAAAAAAAACACAGTCATTGACAAATACAGACATTCAAAGGATATTCAAAAACATAATACAAAATGCACAAAATACATGTAACAAATTACTGTACATATCACATAGACAACTGTGCAATGCCTCAAATTAATTCGTTATGAGGCACCAGTCCTTCATATTGTATATACATGCAGACAAGTGGACATTGAATTTATTGTGAAAGCCTGCTTGTCTAAAAGAGCCAGAGATTATTCTGATCAGTGGGGTCTAATTCCTCGCACAAAGCGTCAAACACATTTGAAATGGATGCCGGCAGATAGAAGTGAACAGTTCCCCCTCCAATCAGGATTTTAACCGTGCTGCTCGCTCAAATAAAGTACGCAGTTGCGGCGCATTCATCTCCGATAAGTATCGCTTGGTAACCAGTCAGTAACACAGTGGTCAAAGAAAACCGAGCATTGAAGACAGTCCGGAATCCTCCCTCGTGTCTATATTGCCAACATATAAAGAATTTTCATTGGCGTTTTGACAACTTTTGACCTTCGAGGTCGGTGAAGTTTTCAACAGTGACAGCCACCCCCAGTCCGTGTCCTGAGGAGAACCCGTAAACAATACAGTGGTTCGAAACGCATTGACTCCGAGCCGGAGATAAAAAAGAAGGGGCACACCTAGGGATAAACACATAAAACAAAATCCATCCTGTTTATTCCCCTAGAATTAGACCCCACTGATCAGAATAATCTCTGGCTCTTTTAGACAAGCAGGCTTTCACAATAAATTCAATGTCCACTTGTCTGCATGTATATACAATATGAAGGACTGGTGCCTCATAATAAATTAATTTGAGGCATTGTACAGTTGTCTATGTGATATGTACAGTAATTTGTTACATGTATTTTGTGCATTTTGTATTATGTTTTTGAATATCCTTTGAATGTCTGTATTTGTCAATGACTGTCTTTTTTCTATGACATATGAAACAAACTTTCGAAAAGAGTGTTTATAAAGTATAATTGACTAAATCAAATAGTCGTCCAACCTAGCAATTTGTATACTAGGTGTGGTACTGTGTGGAATCAAACCAGTCTGGCCAGCGGTTTTGTTTAATGAATTTCAGTGGTCCAGGCCAGTCAGTGACAGGACCCGAGCCTTCCTTTCTGTCCCTCCACCTCCTGTGGGGCATCTGATGTGCCTGCCTGCCCTGCACTGAGCATGGAAAGGAGAAGTCTGGTAACCAGAGTGCTTCAGAACTGGTTTGGACTTGGCAAAGGCCCCTCTCCCCTCAGAGAACAAATGATTTTGGGGTAAAAATATTGGGACCCTGATCCCATGAAATTAGATCACTTTTGGACTACAAGAAGAAACCTTTACTGAGGAGAGGAACCTGAAGAAACTGAGGAGAGACTATTCCCAAGCTGAAGTGCTGCTGGGGGGATTGGCCTGCAGTTGTTGCCTTACTGCCAAAGGAAGGACAAAGGAACTTTGTGTACTTTGCTTTCAACTTTTGAAGGATCTCCAAGGGCTTGGAAAAGAGCTTGCCTCCTGCTGAAGTCTCAGGGACAACAGACTTCAACCCCCAGCTCCCCAGAGTTCTTGTGGAAGTGCCTGCTGCTGTTTTGGGCCTTCTGAGGAACTGTGTTTCGCAAGGAGCTGGAAGTGCGACTCATCGAAGAAGAAGCGTGTCGCCGTCGCTGCTGCTGCCGTTGCATCGTGAATGTCAGCGATGTAGCTGTTGCACTGCACCGCATCAAGAGAAGCGTGCCGCAACGAAGAGGAAGCGCGTCGCCATCACTGCTGCTGCCGTCACAACTCCGAAGGAGGGTGTCACCGCTGTAGCTGTTGCATTGCACCGCATCGAGAGAAGAGTCTCGCAACGAGGTCGGAGTGTGTCGCCGTCGCAATGCCTGACGTCGCAAGCCAAAGGAAGGTGTCGCTGCTGGAACTGTCGCACTGCACCGCATCAAAGAAAAGCGCCTCATATCCCCGAGAAGCGTGCCACCGTCAGAGCTGCTGCCGTCGCATCGTGGATGTTGCCGCTGTAGTTGTCGTATTGTGCGGAAGCTTCACGCATTTTGGGAGAAGAGTGTCACAGGTGGAGCTGTTGCCGTCGCATCGCGGAACAAGGATGTTGCAGCTGCAGTCCACACATTGGACCGAGAACTTCTTGCATCCCCGGAGAAGCGTGCCCCATCTGGAAGATCTTACCAGCTTTATTTCTTTGCACCTGAACTTTGCTGCATTTCCCTCGCTGCAACATTTGCTTGCTGTGGAAGCGCAACGCAACCTAAGGTACATTGACGCAATGTGTTGCATCTTAAGACTTGAACTAAACTAAGCTAAATCTACCATCTTAAAGCAACAGTATTGTGTATTTTTGTCATTTATGGTCTTGTGGTAAATCTATATAAAATATACTTATTTTTTATATAAAACCTTGTGTGGTGTCCATCTGTAGTGTTGTCATTGGGTTACTGTATGTGGTCACAAATGCTTTACTTACTGCCTCTGAGATAAGCCTGTCTGCTTATGCCAAGCTACCAAGGGGGTGAGCAGGGGTTATTTTAGGAGTGTAATTCTCTTATCTTGACTAGAGGCAAGGGTCCCTATTTGTCACAAGTACCTACCTGTGCCAACTAGAGACCCCCAAATCTAACAGTAGTTCTGTCAATAAAGCCTGCAATAAAAGAAAAGATTGTTACAGCGCATTGTGATATAACAATATACCATGCTCACCACAAGGTAACTCTACCAAACAATGACCTGTTTTTTTCTGCTTGTACTCCTGTCTGTCCTTTCAAATGTGTGTGTGTGGTACTGTTTGCAAAACCTCCAACAAAAGAAAAGATGGCTAAAAGCATGTTATTATATAACAACATACCAGGTGCACCCCAGTTTAACTCTAACAAGCAATTACCTGTATTATTCTGCCTGTCCAAATCTATGCATAGTACTGTCTCACAACCCTACAAAAGAAAAAAGGGTGCTTACCCAGCAACAACACAGATCTAACCAGGAAAGTAAACCGAATTACTCTGTCTTTCTGGGTACTCATGCCTGACCATTCAAAATCCAAATACCTTACAAACTGCAAACCTGCAATTGAAGACAATATATTTAGCAAAGTCTCTATGAGTTACAAACATTGTATTTGACTGTTCTAGAGACTCCAATAGGAATAGCGACCAAAGAGTTACCTCAGATTCCAATGTAGGATAAACAGGTGCTTCTTTATTAGCACACATTACGCTAAACTTGTTTATAAATTTGCATTGCATATTACACCTACTGTGATGCAGCATTTCCTTGGCATTCAAACTGCTCAAGTGGTTGAGCTTGGTAAACCAGCAAATTCACAGGAAGGGTTGAGCCACATACAAGCCTTCAGCAGATCCCACATGAAAATGATGTTGCAAGTGGCATGCAAAAAAAATATGATAAAGACTTTCTAATTAAAAACAAGTTAATTCTCTAACACTTGTATTTTCTTGTATCACCTTCACCAACCACACTAATTACCCCACACACGATGCACTCACACCTGTATGCTTTGCATTTTCTTTAATGTGTGCCATATCAATGTTTTTACAGCTGTGCATCTCATTCACACACTTCTGCATGTTATTACATTTACAATAGACGCACCTCACCATTGCTCAGCAGGGAGGCCAAGGATTGGATGAATAAGTATTCTGATCACCTTTATGACCCATGAAAAGGCACAATGAGGAATTCTCACTGAGTACAGACTAAACTCCACAGGTCTCAATTGTGGCCCAGCCACAACCTGAACTTACACAATTACATATGAGCAATGCTTAACACCAAATACTATACATGAGTAATATGTTGCATAAAAAACTATAGTTACATGATCTTGAAAAAAGCTAATTCTGTTAAGGAATGCAAGAGTAAGCAAAATGTGAAATGTAAAACGGGAACACTGGTGTGCCCTGGCTGGGAATATTCTCCAGAATGATGTTGTACTGCTGGTCTTGACATCTTACAAGACGTTACATAAAATGAATAAAGTAGGGGAGAGCAACATGGTGCCAGTCTCTTCCAGGTTCACCAATGTTTATCTCTCATAGATCTAACGCAGAGTGACTACCATGAACATAAAAGTGATGTCAAGTCCTAGAGGTCCTTGCCCATCAAACAGCATGAATAGATGTGTTGAAGATCTACTTCCCATAATAATAAACATGGGGAATCAATCTTTTAGAGAGGGGGGTTTCCTAGAGAGCTGAAAACTGCTTGGTCATCCACTACTGAAAAACACAAGCCTCAACTCTAAGGATCCTAAGAATCATTGTCAAATTACAAAACTACTGTTTGCCTTTCAGGACTCGATATTGCAAGATGCTCTCATATGCAATAGTGAAGAAAAAGGAGGCATAGTGAAATAAATTGTTTGCCTATGACCCCACAATTTGGTCAAGTTTTTAAGCTGGGATTAATCATATATTTTCTACTTTCAAATTATGCAGTTCTGACACTAGATTGACATTTCTTTCCCCTCTTTTACATCGAAGATTAATGCTTTGGATGGCAACCAGAAGCTACATGAAAACTCTGCTCCTTTGGACTCGAGAGTCCAAGAGGACCACAATCTGAGCCCGAGCCACAGAGCACATGTCTCGACCCTGCAGTGGCTCTCCCGCTTTTACCACCAATCACCTATCATAAAGAATGAAGTGCTATGCCAATGCAAGCCTTCAAGTACTGCGTGGCTGATAGGCCTTGTCAATAGGGAGCACCTTGTTCTCTGGTAAAAGGGCTCCCGAGGAGCCAGCACGAAGACAATGTGCGAGCTCTGCCCAGAGACTAGGCACAGAGGGCACAGAGAAAGCCAAGGCCACATAGCTCCCACGTTTTTAGTTTATGCGTGACATTTTCAAGTTTTCTGTGTGTTCATGTGTGACATTTTGTCATCCCATATGTGTGACACTTAAAGTGAATCTTCATTGTGAGTAGAAGAAAACTGTTATGCCATGTAATGGGAGACATTTATCAAAACCCCCCTTTGTGCAAGAATTTGGTACGTTTAAGCAAATGAAGTGAACGAGGGCTACAACCATAGAACACAGCAAATTGGTAAATGAATATTATAGGCCATGCCATATATTTTTCAGTTGCAGCTGTTAATGCATAATGGAAATCAATAGTTTTGCTTATCTTAGACAGTTAAAAGACTGTGTAGGCACTGGGAGATTTGAAATTTGTAATGTTGAGGTTTCATAAATGGATATTATGGCATCACATCTTTCAAACATAAAATCTCTTCAAATCTGGCTGAAGGAGACAGCATTGCCACATACTTCCTTAAAAGAGTTGTCCATATATTGAGATGGGCCATCTACGACACCTGCTAGATAGCAAGCTTTGAAATCAGGTCAGATGGTTTGAAATTAATGCAAAATCTACATTGTTAGTTTGTCCTACTGTCAAAGATTAGCTGCAAAGTTGACCCCATGTTATGTATGGTGACTGCTAGTTATGACATTATTTGCCAAAAACACTTTGCATTCTAGGGCACATCGTTTTGCTGTTTCCCTTTCAAGGCATGGGTTTCACAGATTAGTATGTAAGGGGTGCAGATTAACTTTAAAATGCAGATCTGAATTTTGACACCCAGTCTTGGAAAACCTGTACACATCCTACAGTTTAATCACAAAAGAAGGCAATTGATTGTGCGTACTTTAAAAATGAATACAGCCCGTGTAACAATGATGGACTCTGCACAGAGCACACATTATTTATGCAACAGAAAGACATTCCACATGTAAACAACTTCATTGAACCCTTTCGTTTTGATGAGAACTTTACGTTGCTATGCAATGCCAATCAAGTGAGCTATTTTTACAGGCTTCACATGCAAATTCTACCCATCCACGTTTTCCTCAGTAATCTGAAGAAAAAAACATGTTGAGGCACTGTAAATGTGCATATAGTTCATGTGTTTTCATATTTTATCTGAGTCAGAATTTCAAATTATTTGCTAAGCCATTCTGCCTTCCTGCACAGGGCCGGCTTTAGCACTAGTGTTGCTCGGTGCGACAATGTTTTGTTGGCACCCCCTCATCCAATTTGGAGATTGTGACTACCTTCAACACAGATTCCCTCACTACCAGCTTTTAACAGTGGCCCTCAAGTCTCCATAACCTCTCTCTTTCAGATGCATTTAATTAGTTATCTAGTGACATTCATACCAGTGTAGGGTGTCAGAGCATTTTGCATCACACACACATTACACAGTGACACTCAATCATGGGTGTTTAAAATAGCATATAGGAAATGTTACATAAGCCAGAGGCCTACAAAGTGTAGGAGTGACATGTCATCCATACTGGTAGGCAGTATAGTTTAAGAGTGCTTGGTCTGGAGAGGAACAAACTCAGAATTGAAAATGGACACCATAGTTGGGGGTCCTCTTTAATAATAAGAATCAATTTCCTCTGTGCTGTGCTGCTGACTCCACGCCGGGACAAACGCTGCTTTTAAATCCTGATCTGCACCTTTGGGAAACTGCTTGCGGAACCCGCTGCGCGGGTCGCGCTTCGCTTGAGGCTTCCTTCTCTGCCGTAACAGCTGGGTGCTTGATTCCGGGTGTTGTGACCTGCAGGGCTGCGAGCGTGTTGTGGGCGCAGGACTTCAAGTCCCAGGAGCGCCCACAACTCCCAATTGCTGTCACCTGGGATGCTCTCCCTGCAGGCTCCTCCTCTTGCTCCTAAAACAGCATTTTATTAACTGGATATCCCCGCTGCGCGGGAGCGCGCGGGAGGGCGCCGGGAGAAGCCCGGGACAAGGGCGGGACCATCTGTGGCCGTCAGGGACCAAAGGAGGCCAGGCTGGGCCACTCCCTTGATATTTGCGTAACGGACTACCTTACAGTAAGTGATATCCAAGTGCTATATTTTGTTGGTGTGTAGTTGAGCAATGTCTGCCTCCACGAGTAGTGTTACTCTGACAACTCCACCGGTTGAGACTGGACCGTTGGCAATTGGTCCACTGGATAAATTCTTCTTTAACCGTTCATCTTTATCCATTGACAAAGAGATATCACTGGCTGAGAAGCGCGCTGAGCGCAGATTATCCATCGAACTACTTAAAAACTCTACGGATAAGTACCCTACTCAAACATATCCTGCCTTGGTCACACCATTATCCTCAGTAAATCTCCCAGCCGTAAATGAGCGATTCGATGTACCCTTAAAAGTAACAAATAAGGACAATGTTACTGAACTGATCTCACCCTGCGGGAGTCAAATTGATTCTACGTTGCCTTCTGACTTAGGTGTCCAGGTTGTCTTGGCTGAATCCAAGCACGGATCTAAAAGGAAAAGGACTACCATACCGAGAAAATGTAAATTTGTTGTTAAACCAGCACAAAAGCATAGGAAGTTGCATAAAACTATGTGTACTAGAGAGGTTGCCATTGAAGCAAGTTGTAGCACAGAAAGTGCCCATAATGGGAATGTAGTTTTAGATAGCCCTGTCCCTGGTAAGAATATTACTCCTGAGGTAGGTCCACCAACTGCTGACAAGCTATCACCGCTTGCAAACCTAATTCCTGAGCTAGAAAAATTGCTTAGATTGATTCTTTCCCCGATAGAGGATCGAATTGCTAAACTCTCTGATCGACTAGATCATTTCGAGCAGGCAACGTTAGACAATTTTTATTCTACAAAAACATTGATTAAAATCCACGCTATGGCGGATGCAAGTATCAAGCTCCAGGGTAATACCAATCATGCTACCCAGGATAAGGGAAGAAGGCCACAACCTAATCCCCCATTACCGCCCAAGTCAGGTAGTACGATTGTAAATAGAACTCCCAAGCCCACTGAATTATTACATTCAGGCCCTGCTCCAAACCCTCCTAACACTGCAAATCCAGCCCAGTCTGTGGTGAACCAATCGACAACAATACCAATTCCTCCTTCTGTTGTTGGGCCAGGGGGTAGTGTATGCCCTCCAGCAGACAAAGTTACAGTACCTACCCGACCAACTAATAACCAGTTAGCTCCAAATAAACCTGCACTCCGCCCTGTTTCTACAGCTACTAAATCAATCCCACCACCCTTGATAAAGCCACCACATAGGAAACCCCCAGTGAACCTTACCCCAGATTCTTTCCCCTACGTAGCAGTCCTTATAAATGTCCCACCATTAACTGTAGGACAGAGAGAAACCTTCCAGATGCTTAAAAACAAGATCATGCACTGGTTAAGAGAGAATCGACCCCTTCCTGGAGATGTCGATGGGCTAATCATAGGGGTAAGGAGAATAGATTGGATAGGGTACACAACTAAAAATCTGGGTGGGGATTGTATTGTGGTTAATTTCCAAGACCCAAGGGTGGCTGGATGGATAACTAGACAGGGATGGGGTGCAAGCAAGGGAGGTATTGGAATTGTCGATCTCACCTTCTTTTACCCCCGCCCAACCAGTGTATTGACTAGCTTGCTTAACGGACCCATAAATCCCCCCACCCTTCCGTGGCAAATTATTCCCCCAACATCTCCACTCCCAATGCCCCAAAACTATACTACATGTATGAATTATAACCCTCCTGTCGGATGGCAGGATCAAGGATGGGATGTTGACAAACCCCTCAACACCTGTGCAGTAGTTTGGGTGGAAATACCAATGACTTTAAAGGGAGCTGTGAAGATCATGATGTTATTGCTGGTACAACTACAACTGTTGGGAATGCTGGAAAGGGGAGTCTTATTGTGATGGGAGGAGGTGGGATAGCAAATACTAACGCTGGTCTTGGGGAACCATCTACACCAATAGTAAACAGGGTTGATGATATCAATGATGGTTCCGCGAAGGTCGCCAACAACACTGAAAACCCAATGATTTCTCAACCATGTTCCAACAATAACAATTCCGGTGGGATTAAGCTTAGCTTTGGTGCGTTCCTATCCTGGAATATTGCTGGGTTGGGTAGTAAGTCAGACTCCCAATCTTGGGTTGAATTCATTAATGGGTTCGATGTCTGTTGTTTCCAAGAAACTTGGGCTTGTGACCCTGTCTTTCTTTGTGGTTATTTAAACTTTTTTATACCAGCAACCAAAGGCGGAAGGGGTTGACCAATGGGTGGTCTTACTGTATGGATAAAGCAGGACCTGGACATTACTATCAAAATGTTGGATTTGGGAACTAGTGATTTACAACTGTTAAGAATTTCATCAGAAAAGGGGGTTTTAATGGACTTGTATAACGTCTACGCAAGAGGCAGTAACTCAGCTAATTCTTCCACTCTTGAGGTGCTGTCTGCCTCCTTAGAAACTAAGTCCCAAGACAACAGGGTAATAGTAGCTGGGGACCTTAATAGGACTTTTGAACCTCTTGACTGTACAAATGATCCCTTAGGGAAGGATGAGGACACTCTACGGGGAGTACCACCTTTATGTTTAAATCCCGTCATGCGGTGGACAAAGGACATCCTGTTATTAAACGCTATTTGTATGGAGCACGGTCTAAGAGCCCTGAATGGGAGAACCCCGGGGGACAAGGAGGGCAGTTGTACTTTTGATAACGGCAACAGCAGGAGTAGAATTGATTACGTAATATGTAGTCTCCAGTTGTGGCAGGGGGTTATTGATATGGCTATCAAGCCTAGAATAGAAAGTGATCACAACCCCCTTTGCGTGACCCATAGTTGGTGGAACGTTGGACCCAAAATTGCGCATTTAAGGAACAACCAGATCCCAGTCATGGCCAATGCTGGGCGTAGGCTAAAATGGCCAAGGGTACTGGCAAATGATGAAACAATGAGCTACATTAACCTTGAGGTGGATAATGCAATTTCCGCCATGAAGGCGGTAGATTCCACAACTCCCGGGGCTAGGGATATCACAGATATCCATAATAAGCTATTTTCCCTTCTTAAACCATGTTTTTTGACTAAGACCAATAAAGGGAGAAAAACCCAGGATGTTGGTAGGTGGTTCAATTGCCAGTGTAGATCCGCACGATTGGAATTGGGCCAAGCTATTAGAAATAGGGACAGTGTTGCAATTAGACTGGCTAGGAAATTGTACAAACTAGCCATTTACCAGGCTAAGAGAAAATGGGATGAAGATCATTGGGCCGAGTTAAAGGGGGCTTCTAGCAGCAAGGATTCTAGGCTCTTTTGGAAAATCATCAGGTGGGGTAGAGGAGGTAGCCCTGCAAGACCTGACAATAACGTAGCCGAAGACGCCTGGGTTGAGTACTTCAGACCACAATATGCTGAAGTTATGCTTCCCGGGATGGGGGAGGGTATACTGCCAGTCTTTGCTATTGACAACATGTTTTCCCTTAAAGAAGTAGAGAATGCAATTAGCTCTGTACATTGCGGGAGAGCACCAGGGTTAGACGGGATACCCCCGGATATCTTCAAGCATGACACGAAGAGATGGGCGAGGTACATTTTTTTGTTGGGAAACGCTTTAGCCAAAGGGGGGGTGGTTCCCGAGCTATGGAAAGGAGCAATCATTATTCCCATTTATAAAAAGGGAGATCGTTCTCTCCCTGCCAACTACAGGCCCATAAGTCTGATAGCAACCGTGCAAAAAGTAATGGGGAAAATGGTTACAAATCAGCTTATGGATTGGGTGGATGACAACAACGCTCTTTCCCCATATCAGGCAGGATTCAGGCGAGCAACCAGCACAATTGACCAGGTCTTCTGCTTTACCATACTGCGGTGGAAGACGGTTCTACTTGCCAGGGGCTGCCTGTATGTCGCATTTGTCGACCTGCGGGCGGCATTTGATTTGGTCCCCAGGTTTAACTTATGGCTGGTCCTGCAAAAACTGGGGATCCCCGTGGAACTGCTCACCCTAATCATGCGTTTGCATGAATCTAATTTCGCAAGAGTATAGTGGGGTGGGAATGGTGAGTCAACATCGGACTTCCCGGTGGAAAGGGGGGTCCGACAAGGCTGTGCCATGGCACCCTTACTCTTCTCATTATTCATCAACGGGATTGTTGAGCGAATGCTGGAGGCAAGTATAGATGCCCCATCGTTAGCGGACACCAGGGTCCCTATCCTGATGTTCGCTGACGATACCCTGATCATGTCAAAAACCCCTGCAGGGCTACAACGCGCATTAAATATATTTGATGTCTTTTGTAAAGAGCACGGCTTAGAAGTAAATGTGGGGAAGACGAAGCTAATGGCCTTTTCCCCACGCCGTAAAATTTATCCTAAGGTATCCCTGAACAACAGCAAATTAGAGATTGTCAAGGAGTTTACATATCTAGGGGTCCAGATAGCAGAGGGTCCAGGTTGGTCACATCATCTGGAAAAAACTGCCCTAAAACATCAACAACTATCAGGTGCATTGCGGGGGGAACATCGAAAATCCAAGACCAAACCGATCAAACCTGCCCTTATAGTTTACGATGCAAAGGTCTTAGGCGCGACCTTATATGGTGCAGAGTTATGGGCTTGGGACAACCTCTCGACTTTACAGACATCTGAAAACAGGTTTTTCAGAGGGATCACAGGCCTTCCACAGAGCACCCCACTTATACCCTTGTTCCTGGAGTTGGGTAGACGGCCAATTAGCGATAGAGCGCGACTGCGCCCTGTTCTCTATTGGAGACGTCTATGGACAACTCCTGAGATTAGGCAATATGCTGATGGTTTTCTCTCGATAATCAGGGAAGATAATTTGCACAAAATAAAGTGGCTAAAAAATCTAAGGGCCATGTTAATTAACATTGGGTTTTCCAATCTCTGGACTAATCCATCGGGGGAAGTCTTCCCAAGCAAGGAAGCCCTCAAATCACAATATTGGGATTGGGTTGCCAACAATCTGCTAAGAGGTGCAAGGTCTGACTCTATGGCGGGTCGTTTCCTGGAGACAAAAATCTATCCTATCTTAGAAAATTACTGGGACACTATTACGGTCCCAATGGATAGGAAGCTAGTCTTCCAGCTAAGATCTGGTTCCATTCCTCTAAAAAAACTAACTGCAGGTTGGCAGAGGTCGACCAATATGTCATGCCCATTATGTGAAACAGCTGTGGAAAGCCTAGGCCACTTTCTATTTGTCTGCAAAGCCTATTCTTCACCTAGGAGGGTATGGCTTACACCTGTATGTAAAAACCTTGGGACACGAGATAGCGCAGTGGCATTGAGAATTTTGTGCACATCAACCCAGGAGTCGATAGTTATCGGGGTAGCAAAATACTTGGGGTGGGCCTGGGCAATTAGGCGGCGATCTATGGGGGGGCCCAGTTAATCAGGTTTTAAATTGTTTTATAAAAATTCAATTTTAATCTGTTATATATATATGTGTAACTTTTTTCATGTTGTATGTATGAGCTTGCACAAATTGCTTATATGAATTTGTATTTGTTAAATGATATGTCTTTTAACTTGTCATGTTCAATTGCCTTAGTAGCTCTCCCCTGTGACTGCTACAGGGGCTGCGAGCTAATTGCTTGTCACCAATATTTCAGAATCGAGATTGCACTAATTTTAACAGCGTTTTTTATTCTGTTACGTGAAACTTGGACATCGTTTTGAAACTTTGTATCAGGGGGTTTCTAACTAGAGATTTAACTGGGAATTACTACAGGCACTCTAACACTCTTGACACGCTTGATCCTATCTTTCCTACCTCCGTTTTCGACTAGCTGCTCAGCGTCTGGCGGCGGTGGGCGCCATCTTGGGGGTAGCGGGGTCAGCGCTCTAGTCGCGCAGGACTCCCGCCCTCCTCACTTTCCTATATAATGTGTGTCATATCCAGACGGCGCAGCGGGCTGGCGCAGCGGGCGCGCCGGGCGTGCGCCGAAGCCGCGCCTAAGCCAAGCCCGTCTGCGCCCGTCCGAGCCTGGACCGAGCCCAGGGCCACCCCCCTTACACCTTTGTCGACAAAAAGGTTAGTCTATACAGCAAACAAACTGCACTACCTAAATAAAACCCTACACAAGATACATGACCCCCCCATATGCCAAATATCTGATCCTATTGGAGGGCCTTTTCTCTGCACTCTTTGCACAAATTGTAATTTGGCTATACCTACACCACAGAAATTGATACATGCAGCACTACTTAACGCTCGCTCGCTTCCATGTCACAAAATTGAAATATTAGAGTTGCTTAACCCCTTCGATGCTGGTGACGAACCCCAGCCGTCATGCACTATGGTGCTCGTGTGCTGATGACGGCTGGGGTTCGTCATGACCCGCCCGTGTTCTGCCGGCGGCCGCACACGGGGAAAATCGCGGCCGCACGGAAGGGGTTAATACCTATGCCATCGATCTCCTATTTCTTACAGAAACATGGGGAGACGATGCATCTGGACCAGATTTTAAAGCTGCCATGCCAGAAAACTATTGTGTCTATAGACAGGACCGCATTTCTGCACATAAAGGCGGAGGGATTGCAATTATATACCGCAACAGCCTCCGCGTCAAAGCCATCGACTTAAAGCACAGGAGCTGTGAGGCACTTGCCTTTACGGTTATTCTTACCACGAATCAATCTTTCACAGGCACTCTTTTGTATCGACCTCCTGGCTCACGCACTACTTTTCTCTCACAACTCCATCAATTGAGTGAGTTAGCCGTGGACCATAAACACTTCACTGTTTTGGGAGACTTTAATTTTCATCTCGAATCCCAAACTGATAAAGACACCGACCAGCTTATTAGTGATCTGCTCTCTGTAGATCTTGAACAACTGATAACTGCTCCTACTCATAAGGCAGGACATACGCTTGATGGTATTTTTACCAACAATCCTTATATCATCAAGAACAAAATTCTTCCTCTAACATGGTCAGATCACTTTGCCATTCTATTTGACATTAAAACTAAAACGATAGCTTCTACAAATTCCTCTCAGAATTCCTACCGAACTGCCAGAGATTGGAAAAATTTAGATCACAATCAGCTCACTCAGATTCTCACTGACGCTTTCATGGACATAGACAACGAAATTGACCCCAATAATGCCGCCACCAGATACACCTCCATTCTAGAAGGGGCATTTTCCGTACTCGCACCTTCCAGAACTTCCAAACATAATAGGAAGGTCCCTTCGGCCCCATGGTTTACTGAAAATCTTAGACTTCAACGACAACATTGTCGTAACCTTGAGCGCCACTGGCGCAAACACTACAATTCTTCAGACAAAACAATATACAAAGCTGCACTTCATAATTACAAGCAGAGCATAGCAACAGAAAAAAATATCTATTACACCACCCAAATAGATCAAGCTAGGTGCAGCATGAAGAAATTGTTTGAAGTCGTAAACCACCTTGCCGAACCTTCCAACCCTCCTCCTGAAACATCCCAAACACTTTGTAACAATTTGGCTGACTTCTTTTCTGACAAGGTCACATCTATATTTAAGGATTTCACTCCAAATTCCAACAATACGGACCCTCTAAATACTCAGACAAATTCGGTTCCCACTGCTCTAACGGAATTTACTACAATACATCCACAATACATTCATAAACTAATTCTGTCAATCAAATCTGGTTCCCCACTGGACCCCTGTCACCCTTCCATACTTAATACTATTCCAGACATCATCACTTTACCTCTGACACACATTTGTAACACTATGTTTTCAACAGGTTCTTACCCCACTATTTGGAAAAATACTGTAATCAGGCCACTTCTCAAAAAACCGTCACTTGATCCTTCATTACCATCCAGTTACCGTCCTATTGCATCCCTACCCTTCCCAGCTAAGATCTTTGAATCTGTCATGAATAAACAACTGTCTGACTATATTCAAAATAATGACCTGTTAGATGACACCCAGTTCGGTTTCCGACAAGGTCACGGGACAGAAACTGCCTTGATCAAGGCGGCAGATGAAATAAGGACCACGATGGATAATGGCGGACAGGCTGTCCTGATTTTGCTGGATTAATCGGCGGCTTTCGACACGGTCGATCATTCTACTTTGATCGGCCGTGTCGAGGCCATCGGTATCAAACACAAGGCCAGAGACCTTATTTCATCTTTCCTGGCCGACCGCAAACAGGCAGTTAAGCTAGGTACCTTCACAGGGCGCTAGAGGGCGCACTGCGGAATGGCCGCACTGTCGTGAGGCTCCCGCTGCCCGGAGCTATTATCCGCCTAGGTATCCTGATTACCATCGCTGCGCCCTGAACTGACCCCACGGTTCGGTTGGGATATCGGCTGTCCACCCACGGTCCAACTCCTGAGCCATTCGGAGGTTGCTGGCCGAAGCTACGAGGGTCCCAAGTTTCTCCGACTTGCGCTCTGGAAGTCTGATGCCCTCTTGCCCGGCGTCACTGTTCATGCCAGTCCGGGGCTCTGCACGTGGGGTGTAGGCCTAGCCCCGCCCTTCTCCGCCAGGCTCGGTCGCTGGCCGGGCGAGACGCTTGGCTCTCCCTTGTTGTCGGACTTATCTCTCGGCTCTCCCATCTGCCTGCCCAGATGCCATCGCCCACGGAGGTACAACGGATTTAATACTTGGATTTTGAGGGTTTGCCCCCCTTGGGCTGGGAATGGCGACGGCCTTTACTCGTCGGTGGGAGTGGCGGGGCGTGCTGGCCTGCTCGTGCCCCCACGATTCGAGCTGCTTACTGCTTGGCCGGGTCCCTTGGCCGAACTGTATCCTGATTCCCATTTGCCTCGTTTCCCTTCTGTACCATCGTTATGGGGAAGCCGGACACTAAACAGTCCAAACTGTCCTTTGACTCTGGAGGGGCCAGGCGCGGGACGCGTTCACTCCAGGAAGCTGGGGCTTCGCGGTCCCCCCCCCCGAATGTCGCTGAGAGTGTCCCGCACCCACCTTCGCCGGACTTCGCCCAAATGATGCAGGAAATGAGGCAGGGGTTCGCCACTATAGTGGACAAAGTGGACAAGATATCGTCGCGCATGGATGCGGTCGTTCAGAAATTGGACGTGCATGAGGAGCGCTTGACGGCGGCAGAACAGCGCATTTCGGACCATGATGACACGGCGGCCACCCATACCACCCAGCTGGCGAGAATGGACAATATCTTGCGTGTTATTGCCGCCAAGAACGAGGAGTTGGAGGCGAGGAGTAGGCGCAACAACGTGCGCATAGTAGGTGTGCCAGAGTCCACGAATGTGGGCAAAATGGAGACTTATGTGGAGAGGCTACTGGTGGGCGCCATTGGGACGGAAGTTTTCTCGTCCCAGTTCATCGTCGAGAGAGCGCATCGGACTTTGGGACCTCGTCCGGCCTCTGGGGCTGCACCGCGTCCCATCATTGCGGGCCTCTTGAACTATCGTGATCGAGACGCTGCTCTTCAGGCTGCCCGCACTAACAGGGCTCTCTCCTTCGAAGGGGTGTCTTTCACCATGTACCCCGACTTCACACCGTTGGTGCAGGACCAGCGTCGGAAGTTCTTGGGGGTGAAAAGGAAGCTTCGGGACCTTCAAGTGGACTACGCCTTGCTTTATCCGGCTAAACTTAGAGTGACGCATCAGGCTAAACAACATTTTTTCACCAACCCACAGCATGCTGAGGACTTTGCGAAGCGCCTCCAGCGCGAGCGCGCTGCTGCGGATCGTGGTGACGATCGGGATCCGGAGGGTGAACAATCGGCTGCTGAGGAGGAGGTCGCCTGATTTTGGTGACTTTGGACTTTGTTTATCTCTTTTCCGGCTCTTGTAGTATTGTGGACGTGTAACTTTTGTATTGAGACCTGTTGGCTGCCTTCTCAGTATTTGCGGCCTAGCTATTGTCCGTTTTTGATTTTTTTGCTGATGCGTGGGTTGTGCCTGTATTACGATGAGTGAGTGCGTTTTTGCTGTTTACGTGGGGTTGGGATGGCACCGCAGGATGGTGTTATGGGATGTCGCGCTCTGGGCACCCACCCCCCCGCGCTGCGCCTGGGGCCGCCTGATACTCGTTGGCGCGGACACTGGCGTGGTGTGAGGGAATGGCGTCGTGCACCTCTGGAAGGTTCCCCGGAGGGTGTGCCCCATGTTTACCTTTTGTTTGGATTCTAGTCCTAAGTTGGTTGACTGGATGTGTGTTGAGGGATGGGGGGGGGGGGTGTATGTGGCCTGATAGTTGGGGTGGTGTCAGGTGGGTGGATGGGGGGGGGTTGTCGCTGTCCATGTCTGTTTGCCTGGGACTTTTGGTTCGCTTTGGTAGTTGCTACTGTTGTTTGAGTGCACAGAAATGTCGTTGCGCCCGCTATCCGGGCTGTTCCACTTTCCTATCTTACGGGACGGGTTCAGGGATCCGTGCTCTCGTCCATTTTGGGCCCGAGTGCACCGGCCGCCATTTTAGGCTGCCACGTGCCGGGGCGCACTCTGCGCGCGTAGCACGTGTGCGAGATGTGGGCCGTGTGGAATGGCTTGGCGGCGTGTGGCGCGTAGTCTGTCCTGAGTGCTTGCTGCATGGATGGGTAGATTGGGGGGGAGTTGTTGTGTTCTTGTTTGGTTGTTTTGGAGATGACTGGGACATGTATGGAGTGTATGTGGAGGTCGGCCCGTGCCCTGGGGCGTGGACCTATCGTTGGCTGTTGCTGGTAGTTGGATGCCCTGTATTTGGTTATAGGGTCCTGTGGGGCCCTTACGTTATGTGATGTCAACTGCTGTTGTAGATCAGATCTCAATTTTGTCCTGGAATGTACGGGGCCTTAATGATGCCAGGAAGTGTCGCAATGTGATACAGTATTTGGACAGGCATGCTATTCATGTTGCTTTTCTCCAGGAGACGCATCTGCGCCCCGCTCCCTCCCCCACTTTCGGCGGAAGGTGGGCTGCGGCCAGGGGGTTTGCTTCATACTCTTCTTATGCTCGTGGGGTTGTCACCCTTGTTAAGAGGTCGCTTGCATTTCAGGAACTTGGATCTATGGGGGATCCTGAGGGGCGCTATGTGCTGCTGTGGGGACGGCTTGGGCAGAACACTATACTGTTTGTTAATTGCTATGCTCCCAATGTTGATACGCCAATCTTTTTTGTCACTCTGTGGGGTCATGTTCTTGCTGTGGATGCTACTCACATTGTGTGGGGGGGTGACTTCAATTTTGCATTTCAGGCCCAGTTGGACAGATCTGAGGGTAGCCCTCAGTACAATGTACAGGCTAGGGATGTGCTGCGGGGGATAGTGGAGGAGGCTGGGATGGTTGACAGCTGGAGGTACACCCACCCTGCCACTAGGGAGGGCACCCATTACACCACACATGCTCGTTCATGGGCAAGACTGGACTATGTATTTCTCTCTAGAGGGTTGGTGGCTGGCATGAGGGGGGCCACACATTTAGCTAGGACGTATTCAGACCACTGTCCGGTGAAGGTTGATTTGTCCGTCCCCGGGTTGCACAGACCGCGCCCGCCTTGGCGTTTGTTTCCGAGTGCTTTGCTTGACCTCTGTGGAGAGCATTGAGGTCATTTGGGAGGCATTCAAGGTCACGATCCGGGGTGTCACTATTTCTAAAAGTTGCGGTGTACTCCGTCTGATTGTTCGGACCCTCGAGAGGTTGGAGGCTGACTTGCGAGACTTGGAGCGCAGGATGCAGGTGACTTCGGACCCCGATCTTTTGGCACAATTCCGCACTAAGCTCTCCGAGTATGAGGAGGAGGCTGCTCGTGAGGCTAAGCACAGGGGGAAATACTGGACGGCGAGGCGATACTGCGAAGGGGAGCGGCCCGGTAAGGTCCTCGCTGCTCTTACTAGACATCCTAGGCATGGGTCGGACGTGTTGGAATTGGTGTCTCCGGATGGCACTCGCTGTCGAGACACTTCGGAGATTCAGCGCACTTTTATTGAACACTATGCACACCTTTACACGACACAGCAGACGGGTGAGACTCGATACGGTGGATTCCTCGATGAGTTGGCGCTTTGTTGGCTATCGGATGGTCATCGGGAGTTCTTAGGCAGGCCCCTGGAGGTGAAGGAGGTCAGGAATGCCATCATGTCTCTTTCTAATGGGAAGGCCGCCGGGCTGGATGGCCTTCCTGCTGAATTTTATAAGTGTTATATTGACATCATGGCCCCTGTGCTCCGTGAGGTGTTTGAGGAGTCTCTGGAGGAGGGACGCCTACCGGGCTCCATGCGGGAGGTCGCCATCACGTCGCTGCTCAAGCCGGGTAAGGATCCACTGGATGTGGGCTCCTACAGGCCCCTCTCATTGCTCAACTGCGATGTTAAAATTCTCGCGAAGGTCTTGGCGGTGAGATTGGCCGAACTCATGCCCGTTATCGTGTTGCCGGATCAGTCGGGATTTGTGCCCGGTCGCGCCACCTCTCACAATCTTCGTACTTTGTTTTCGCTTGTGTCGACCATCGATCCCACTGTCCCGGTTGCCGCTATCTTTCTTGATGCCACTAAGGCGTTTGACTCTGTCGAGTGGGGCTACCTTATTGATGTTCTTTGTCGGATGGGGTTCCCCAGGATCTTCATCTCTTGGGTTAAGCTTTTATATACTGATCCGATGGCGAGGGTAGTAGTGAATGGGGTGCTGTCCCCCTCGTTCCCTCTCACGAGAGGGACCCGACAGGGCTGCCCCCTCTCACCCCTCTTGTTTGCTATCGCCATTGAGCCGCTAGCCTGCAGGATACGTCAGTTTCATCAGCAGAGCGCCTTTAATTGTCTTCAGCGGCAGGTCGGCATCTCTTTATACGCCGATGACGTCACACTCTATGTCAAGGACCCTGAGAACAACCTTAATTCGCTCCTGCGGGAGCTGGTCGCTTTTGGAGGTGTATCCGGGGTTCATATCAACTGGCGGAAATCTCAATTTTTCCCCCTCACGGCTGCGGTGGCCAGGTTTCCTCTTGACTACCCTTTGGAATGGTGTGACTCGGAGTTGCGGTATCTCGGTATTGTTGTGTCCTTGGATAGGGGAGACGCGGTTCGGCTCAACTATGGTGTGGCCATTACTAAACTGGCGGATGATGTCACCAGATGGATGTCTTTACCTCTCTCCATGCCCGGCAGGGCGTCTCTCATCAAGATGGTGGTTCTGCCCCGCTTTCTTTATCTTTTTCAAAACCTCCCATATCATCCTGGTGCTTATTTCTTTCGTAGACTTCGCTCTGAGCTTCTGCGATTGTTCTGGGGGGGCAAGCAGCCGCGGGTGGCCTGGGCTACCCTTACGTTGCCTTACGCTGATGGCGGTTTCGACGTCCCTGATTTTGAACTCTATTATCTCAGCGCTCAGGCGCATTATGCCTATCATTGGATGCGCCCCACGCCATTCATGCCCCAGATTTCTGCTGAGCATTGGGTCGCCCACCCGCTCCCACTGGAGGGGATGGTTTTGGGCAAGGTGTCAGATGTGGAAACGCCCCGCACGACGGTGACATGCACGGTGGATGCTTGGAAGCGGATGGCTCATTTGCTAGACGTTTCCTTTCTCTACTCGCCGGCCTTGCCTCTGGCTTATCATCCGGATCTGTCGCTGTTGTTGGAGACGGGGTTTCAGCGAATGTGCAAGCGGCTAGGTATCCTCACGTGGGGCGACTTGTTTCATGAAGGTGCCTTCCGTACGCAGGCTCATTTCTTCGGTTCGGCTGCTTGCTCCCCTCTAGACCTGTTCTACTTTGTCCGCCTGCGGCAGGGCATGCGTGCTCTGCTACCGGACTACCCTTCGGAGCCTGGGGTAACCCTCCCCCTCCATGTGCTGCTGGTTTCAGATGGGCGACACCTGGTGTCGAAGTTATACGGGGCTATTCGCCGACAGCGATCGGTCCCGACCAATCGGGTGCGCGAGCAGTGGGTTGCCGAATTGGGTGCTCCTATTACAGACGAGCAGTGGAAATATTGCTGCGGGCTCACGGCCAATGTCTCTTCTAGTTGTCGCCTTAAAATTATCCATTATAAGGTTGTTCAGAGGTACTACTACACCCCGGCGAGGAAACTGCGGTTTCATTTGGCGGAGGATGATAGGTGTGTTAGGTGTTGAGCGGAAGGCGCTGATTTTTTGCATTTGGCTTGGAGCTGTGCGGGGGTTTTGGAATATTGGACTCAGGTTCATGAAGCCCTGCAGGTTATGGCGGAGGATGGGGTGGCGTTTGACCCCTTGGTGATGTTACTTGGCTTTTCTAAGGACGTACCTGCCTCTCACCGTAGATTTGTTGACGTGGCCTTGTTGTTGGCTAAGCGTAGGGTTGCTTGTTGCTGGGGTCGTGGTAGGGTGCTGCGCTTTCAAGACTGGGTGACTGACCTCATTTACTGTCAGGATCAGTACAACATCTATTCTGACTTGATGCCTGTTCGATGCAGACCAAAGGATTTTTGGAGTCCGCTCCAGGTGTACCTCCTGACCAGGGCGGCGCGGGACTCTGATTCTGAACTTGAGGACCGTGAGGGGATAGGCTGATGACAACATGGTGGGCTGGGATTTTACACGACACCTGCTGTTCTTTCGATATCGGGGGGGGGGCTGACTGTCTCCTTTTCCTGCGAGCTATAGGGGGGTGGGAGTCTCCCTTCGGATAGGTAGTTTATCGGGAATCCAGATTGTATCCCTATGCGGCACCCTTCTATCCAGTGCTCCTCATACTTGTGTCCCCTCTGGCTCATGTGTTCTCGCTGATGTACTGTATTCATATTGCATTGTCTTATTGGCTCGCCTGCCCATGCTGGATCATTGTATTTTAATATCTCTTGCACATTTCGATGGTGCTCCTTGTATTGACTGATGCCCTGCCCTGTACTTCCTTGTGTCTCCTTATTTATTTATTTTTTGTATGTTTTCTAGGCACTGACGTACCACTGTAATGGCCGAATGTGACTGTATGTTTTGAATGTACACTTCCCTTGTACCTGCTTGTCTCCAAATAAAGGTTTAAAAAAAAAAAAAAAGCTAGGTACCTTCACGTCTCCCTCAGGGTTCCTCGCTAAGTCCGACCCTTTTTAATATCTATGTTTCGGACTTAGCGAGGGTAATCAAAGCTTACAACATCAACCTAACAACATACGCCGATGACACCCAGTTGGTACTATCCATACATAGAAATGGACTCGAGGTTGCAGCAAACTTCAAGGACGGCATGAGGGCCATCAGTTGGATGGCTTCCAACTGCCTAAAACTTAATTCAACTAAGACAGAGGTCATGCTTTTTGGAAGTATTCAGCCTTTGTGGTCCCCCTTATGGTGGCCGGAGGAAATGGGAACCCCACCGCAACCTGTCAGTAAAGTCAGAAACTTGGGAGTAATATTTGATGATAAACTCCTTTTCCATCATCACGTGAACGCGGTAGTATCATCATCATTTAACATCTTAAGGAAAATAAAAAAACTGCTCCCATATCTACCCATGACTGCTGGAAAAACACTTATATCTACACTGGTGTTTTCACGCACTGACTATTGCAACGCCCTTTTCCTCAACGCACAAAAAAAGATCATCTCTAAAAAATGGTACAAAATGCCTCTGCCAGAGTTCTTCTGGGCATTCCAAAATCTAGCTCTGTATCGTGTTACCTGGACCAACTGCACTGGCTTCCAGTCAGAAGTCGTACGAAGTTTAAAGCCCTCTGTATTGTCTATAAGGCAATAAACAATATGGGACCTAAATTCCTTACAAGTTCCCTTAAGCCTCTGGCTTCCTCCAGAACGCTTCGCTCCAACACGGCTCATCTGCTTCAGATACCCAGAACAAGGAGAGTTAAATGGGGAGACAGATGTTTCACCATAGCAGCTGCAAAGCTATGGAACTCCCTTCCTTTGAATATAAAATCTAGCCCATCTCTTATCACTTTCAGAAAACAGCTAAAGACATGGCTGTTCTCTCAACGTTACGATTAATCATTATCCTTCTAATTGCTATCTAGAGTCCTAATTATTGGCGGCAGCCCTTAGCCCTCAGCGCCGAGACACCCATGGGTAATTGCAGCGCTTTAAAAATTGCATAAATAAATAAATAAATACATTTTTATGTTGTGCTTTTATGAGAAATTTTCTCGAATAAAGCTTGTACAAACAAACGAATCAATTTCTATCCAAATGAACCGTTTTTGCAACATTAACCTATGCTCTAACTATACTTTGTAGTGCACATTCAGTTCTTTGATGACAGTTACTAATTCACTTTTCTATATTAGGATTTTAAGTTATAAACTGCAAGTAACAAAAGGATGTCTCTTAGAACAGTAGTAACCCACTGACCTATTTACACTATATGCACTTTGTGATCTGCGTGGTACACGTTCGTTGCAGCAGGCATATTAACCCTCCGTGCTTTTTTACGATTAGTAAAAATCTTAGCTTCACAACACTCCGATCTCTCTCCAGGAAGAACATTAATCATTGGAGTTATTTTGACATTTTAACAGTTGGCTGAAAATTGCGGGAGGCAAGGAACACACTAGCAGTTGCTTTTTAAAACCAAAATAATCTGCAAAAACTACTGCAATACAAAATGAGATTTGATAATTTCTTGAAGGGCTGCTTGGTGGAGAGAAACGTCCGCAGCAAACCAACAACTCACAGCCATAGAGGTGTGATTGAGATGATTGATAGAGATATTAGTGATCCTGAAAGAGAGATAGTAGCACCATCTCAAAGCATGACACGTGCTTTCATGATCCCTAATGTATTTAAAAAGCCACACAAGCCCCCACAGCCGCACTCCTATTACTGAAAGGGATGCAGCAAGTGGCATTTGCAGGAACCACTTGCTGTGGAAGAGGAATTTACTTTCCGCTCGGTTCTTCTCTTTCACGGTGGTTTCCTCATCCCACGAGATCGCTTCCACTTCACCCCGCAACAAGCAAATGACAGTTTTCACGCCGCTCGCTTTTAAAAAGCACTGGCGTGAAAGTTCTCTTGCTGGATGTGATGCGAAGTGAAGAGTGTGCACGCTTAAACTAGAAACTGCGAGCTTGGGGTAGCATGGATGCGCGCGTGCAACCCAGAGGGGATACTGATCAGGACATGTAAATACTTGAAAGTATGTGTCCGACTTTTCAAATATACTGTACCCCGACCTCTGGGCTATCCAGGGCATACCCTAGGGGTCACTTTTATGCATTAAAAAGGAATGTTTGAACCTGGCAAAAGGACTACATACAGCAGTGCGCACAGTTTGTTCAAGACA
The DNA here is from genome assembly GCF_964263255.1 of Lissotriton vulgaris. Classification (NCBI taxonomy): domain Eukaryota; kingdom Metazoa; phylum Chordata; class Amphibia; order Caudata; family Salamandridae; genus Lissotriton; species Lissotriton vulgaris. Next base: position 97,793,443 of record NC_141695.1, read on the forward strand.
TTTTTTCTTGAATCACTTTTTTGGAAAGGGTTGCATTTGCCAGGTCGACATGGCAGTTTAAGAATGCACACATAGACTATAAAGTCAGGCCTGAGACATGTTTAAAGGGCCACTTCAATTCAATTCAATTCAATTCGACTTTATTTCGGATATATTTCAATCCATAAAAGCACAAAATCAATAAACATTTCATAATTAAAATCACCTTTACATCTGGACAAATAATGCATATTTCATAAATCATACAATTTTCTTAAATGAGTAAGTAGGCAAAATCAAGGTCACAGTTAAAATGCAGGTAGTACCGAAGTACAACAAAGTGCGTTAGTGCTTCATCCTACAGGGATATATAGTCACTCATCTAAACATTTTCTTATTCTCACAGTTAATTTTAAAAATTCAATCACCTGGAGGACACTGTCGCTGTGCAAAAGCTGTAAGTACATGAGTGCAGGTCTTATTTGATTAAAATTTAGTTTCTTTAAAAGAGTGACAAGATAGCGTCTACGGGGGTATTCATAAAATCTACATAAAAATATAAAATGCAGCATATCCTGTGGAGACTTCCCGTCGCAGCCACAGGGAACTACAGTTTTCTTAAAAATGTCCAACTTTGGTCTGATTAAAAGGTGATGAAAGATGTTAAACCTGAACCGTGTCAGCAAAAAATTTTTATGGGAGGTAAAGGAGCATGTTAGGTATAGTTCCATAGTATCACAAGTTCTTAACATGACATATTTCCTAACATTGGGTTTCAAGAGCTCAGCTTCTTCTCTTTGGGCCCTTCGGTCCATGTAAAAAGCCCTCTTAATTGCTGCCACATCACCCTTTACTATCTTAATCGGGTTTTCAAACAGGTTCAAGCGTCCAAGCATCAAGTAAATTGAGACTTCAAATATTTAAGCCAGGGTACACACATTGCATTATCATGTGAAACAAGATCTTTCACTATCTGGTGGGTTAACGGAATATCATGATTTAACCACAACTTTACCCAACATGTCAGTGGTCTTAATCCAACAATGTCGGATAAGTACTGACTTCCCAGCTCTTCGTGTACCGCCAAGTTCGATGTACTGGCTGGGACACAGAGCAGGCGCTTTAAGAAATAGTTTTCAGTAATCTGTAGCTGATCGCCACTGGCATAGCCCCATATCTCACTGCCATAATCTGCAGTAGCTATCGATTTGGCGTTGTATATTTTCATCATGGCAGCGTTTGGCTTTTTCCCCAATTTAGTAGCAAAGTTAAAAATGGAGGCATTTACTCTTGTCATTTCCCCCTTCTTTCTAGCCACATGTGGGGCCCAACTGAGCTTTGTGTCAAATAAAACACCGAGATATGAAAATGTATGAGTGATGGGGATCAGGACATCATCTAGTTTAAAAATGAACTTCTTTTTTGATTGACGGCCAACATGCATTATGTAGGATTTAGAATTGTTGACCTTAAGGTCCCTTTCCATCATAAAGTTGTTAAAAGCATTCAGGAGTGCCTGGAGACCCTTTTCTGTTCTTGAAATTAAAACCGCATCATCTGTGTATAAAAGTACAGGAATACCCCTCCTGCCGACTCTAGGACAATCTGATTTTACCTCCTGAAGTACGGCATCTAAGTCATTAATATAAAAATTGAAAAGAAATGGGGCCAGGATACAGCCCTGCTGCACTCCCTTTTTAATACTAAAGTTTCCCGTGGTTTCCCCATTAGATGAGAACCTAACATTGGCTCTGGTGTCACTATGCAAATCCACCAAAAAGTCCACAATCCCCCTGTCAGCACCTTTCTCCTTCATGGTCTGCCACAGCCTTCCCCTGTTGACACAGTCGAAGGCCGATGACAGATCCATGAAGGCAAGGTGTACTGCTCCTTCTGTACAACAGTATATTTATTCAAAATGAGAAACAGGTTAAGGCACTGTGTTATAGTAGAACGGCCTTCACAGAAGCTGTATTGGGAATTTGACATAATGTTATTATCGGCGGACCAATTTGTTAAACGCTGCAGTAAGATTCTCCCCATGACCTTAACCATAGAATCTATTAGTGATATTGGGCGATAGCAGAGAGCACTTCCCCTATCTCCCTTCTTGAAAACAGGGACAATAGTTGACAATCCCCAAGACGTTGGACAACCCACTGTGGCAGCAGCATTAAATACTGCTACCAGAATGGGTGCCCAAAAGTCTGGATCTGATTTATAGAGATCCGGTGGGATTCCATCTGGTCCAGGAGCTTTATTTGCTGTGAGACCCTCTATGACATCCAATACCTCACTTTTATCAAATTTAATATTGCCTCCCCTGTCAGAGGAGGCAACATCAATGGTTACAGGATCCGCTGTATAATAAAGGTTTTTGAAATGACATTCCCACTCCTCCTTAGTTATGCAGCAGTCAAGTCCGTCACCTGGTTCATCTACCAGAAAAGGTTTTTTGACCAGTGCCCAGAACTTGGTGCTGCAATTCAAGGTGGAGGGGTCAAGTATTTCATCCCAGGCCTCTCTTCTTAAAAACTCCTTACGGGAAGCAATGATAACCTTGTATTCCTTTCTGCACAATTTTACATCCTCCCGGTTCCTCGGGGTAGCTGACAAAGCAGACCTAAGTTTGCATGCAGCTTTAGTGCAATCGTGGATGAACCACCTCGGACCTACTTTCACCTGATTCTGATTGGGGACAGATAATAATTCTGACACCTTCTCCGATGCGTTTTGATAAGCTGCTAGGACCTGCCTGGGATCTCCCCCCTCAGTGGTACAGTCTTTGATATCCTCCGCACACCTTTCAGCAATGTTTTTATAGAGAATATCCGCAGAGACCATTGACCATTTAAGCCGCCTCCTCCCATCTGTTGTTCCCAACCTGCCTAAGCTATTATTCTTATTTACCTTTTTTACCCAAGAACTTTTTAGACAGATTGTTAGAGGATTATGGTCACTAAATTCGCCTGAGACAATGCTGAATGAATATAAGAAAGTTTGCATTGTCAGAGAGACAAGTATGTGATCTATAAAGGTACCCCTGCCATGCCCTTTGAAAGTAGGGATATCAAAACAATGTAACGGGTCCCAGAGTGTCATAGCCAGGGAAAGGTCAAAATTATTCAACAAATCATTACATAATTCCCCCTCCTTGGTGTGTTCCATATGGAGACCACCCATACGTTCACAATACAGTTCTGATAAGCATTTCTTGAGCGGATCACCACAAGGGTGCACCTTAACCCCTCCCCTGCTGATGAAGGAACCGCTCCGTCATCAGCTACGGTTGGGCTGTGCTGATGACGGAGCGGTTCCGTCATGGCCTGGCCGCCGCGCCTGCGCGGCGCTGATTTCGCGCCTGCGCGGCAGTTTTAATGAGCGGGACGGGTCATGACGGAACCGCTCCGTCACCAGCACAGCTCAACCGCGGCTGGTGACGGAGCGGTTCTGTCACCAGCATGCGGCCGCCGAGCGACCGCCCTGCCCACTTAGCGCTGCGGCGGAATAGCCGCCGCAGTGAAAGGGTTAAAATCCCCCATAATCATGAGGTTATGGCCCAGATCTTTAAAAAAACTAGAAACAAAAGAGTTTAATATTGAAATTTGATTCATGCCTGCACTATCTTGGTTTGCATTATAGAAATTCACCATGCCAACATGGCAATTACCTCCGGACAAAACTAAGCCCATCACACCTGTATGCTGTGATTCAATTCTTCGTACTTCACAGGATATTGAAATAGAGACGAAAAATGACAAGTCCCCCCTTAGGCCTACCCCTTGTTGATGGTGTGGCTGGCACGTAGAAGGCCTTGTACCCTACCAGAAAAAGATCACACCCCACCACCGATGTTTCTTGTAGGCAGATGATCATAAATTGTTTTATATAGGTCACCCAATTTTCATCAGACATTTTGGCAGCCAGACCTGCAATATTTCATGAAACAACATGACATTCAGACGCTATAACCTGAGGGTTTTCTATATGTATAGATTCACCTGTAGCCACAGTGCCCTGAGGTGCTGTTGCGTGTTTATCTAGGCTCCTGATCGATACTGCGACCTTATGCCCCTATGCGGCTATAAATCAATTTCATTCCCTATATTGGCATAACTGTTCAAGTGCGATATTCAGAAAGTCAAGTGCGATATTCAGAAAGTCATCTCTGGCCTCACACGAACAGAGCCACATTCAAGGATATCTCTCTGCCACTTCCTTTGCAACCAATTAGTGCAATGACAGAGCAGAAGTCACTATCTGATATTCCTAGATTAACACTCCGAGTTCTTCAACAAGATAAAAACTCAGCAAACTGGGAAATCCCCCTTGCTTTGTTTTGATTAGTAATAGAACTCTAATGAGCAACTGATAACTATCACTTCCTAGTGATATCTTTAATTGACGTCTTATGTCCAACAAACTTGCGTCAAACCAGGCACCTTTCAGGTATAAATACTACCAACGTTGCCTTAAGCAATGAACTACTGTTGCTAGCTGTCTGCAAGACCCTGTCGCTGCAGCCTGCTGTCCCTGTGGTGGTGAAGCTACTGATACCATTATCGCTGCTAAAGCGCGAACGATGGTGTGGTATGCTTAGGAGCTGAACAGCCGTCCCTCTGCGAAGAGCCCAGCAGATCCAGCTGCCCGCGGACGCTGTCCCCCCTCCTTCCTCGACGCGCTGAAGAAGAGCCGCTGCCTTTCTCCTGCAGAGAAATCCAGCTCCGGCGTTTCCGGTCTACCCTTGCGGGTGACAGGGATATCGAGCTTCCCCTGAAGGAGATACCAAACCTCCATCATTCTATTCAGAGGTATGGTGTTGACTAAACCCTTAGAAGAGAATTCTTGAAGCAAACCTTGTCAAAACCAACTTAACTTAAAGCTACTTACTTACTCCCCTTCCACGTGTTAGGCTTAGGTCAGGCACACTGGGGTAGGCTTAGTTAGAAGCACCAGTTGAGTATTTTAGCCTAATGTATATATGACTGTATATATGTTTTATTACTTTTAAACCATTGTATGGCTAAGAAACCATATCAATGCTTTTACAGTTTTATCTCGCAATACTTATCTTACTGTACGTACTTTTTATAATAACAAGTCTTGCAATTGTGGCAATTCATTTCTCTTGTACGAGAAGAAAGACTGTTCAATAAATGTTAACCCTTTATTGACAAACGCCCGTCTCTCTGTTCTCTACATACCGTGAAAGTAAACTGCACTAATCTGACTGAGTGAAATACATGTCTATTGTTTCACACGACCCTAGAGATTGACTCTTGATCTGAGGAGCAAAGTTGTCATGTTGCACGGTTGTTGGAAAACTGAATCCCTTCTTGTCTGTGCCAGGGAAGCTGATCACCTCCCAGGCAGAGAAGAAAATTTCCAGTGACCTCTGAGCTAGTTGGTAACACACCCAATTAAGTTTAGCATAGTCAGTGGAGGCCTGGAATATACGCAGTTCCACGTCGATACTACTGTTTATGTTATTCCAATGCGCAGGGCCTAGTGGGAAACTAGGAACTACACTACATGGCGCCCAACGTTTGGTAAGGCGATAAACTAACGCAAGACGGTTAGAGTAACTCAGTCGTGCATATTTCACACAGACCCCTTTCTCCCGTAAATACTCCAATAGACGTCTGGAGTGGGTGAAAGGTTAAAATCCGCCCAACCTTAGTAGGAAGAGATTCCTATGTAAAGCTCTGGTTTATTCAACGTTGAAGGATACAGTGTTCCAAAATATTGTGCACCTAATCTTTGTCTCCTTGGAGACCTACTCTGCAAACCTTGCATTTATACAATGCCAGGAGAAAATAACGGAACCACTGGGGGTGCAGTAAATGCGACTCAGCAGGATTCTGACGATACTGTACCGGGTGCAATAATCATCCCGGCACACTTAAGAAAATCTATAACTTTAAAACTTATAGAAAACGGACTAACACCACAAGGTGGTACAGTAATTTTCGTGATAGAGGCTCACGAATATCGGCAGACAGAGGTATTCTATTCATGGATAAACTTTCCAGCGGTAAACGCTAGAACAAAAGAGTTTCACTATTACAAAATAGGGGAACCTCCGGAAGAGTACGCTCCTTTCGAGGAGATTGAAATTCCTCTTAAATTTCAAGAGCACCTGCTCTGGTTTAGTGGCGCCCTAAAACACAATGATCACATAACTAGGCTCGGTCCACTAGGTAGACCAGGAGCAATGTGGCCGGTTCTAGCCAGCTACACACCACATCCTGACATTGCGAAAATGTCAAAGGAAGAGCTGTTAGTACAGCTAAAAACACTAATTAAAATACAAAGGCAATTAGTCCAATATGTAATGCGGACTGCAACAGTCCAACCAGCTGTTAATACACCACAGCTGGCCCCTCATCAGGGGAACACAAATAAAATTACACCACAGAACATAGTCAAGTCAAGTCAAGTCATAGCATTTATATAGCGCACTACGTACCCAGAGGGTTTCAAGGCGCTTAGGAGGGGAGGAGTTGGTCTTGGTAAAACACCCTTAAAACGGGAACAAATTCCTTTCTGGTTAGCACAGAAAATCACTCAAATAGAGGCAGTATTTCCTGATACTACCCCTATAGAGAAACACAGAATCTTGACCATCTGCCTTCCAATGGGGGTCGCACCACACGTGGAGGACTGTGACACTTGGGGTACAGTCTTTGCTTCCATTTACACAAAAACACACGGTGTTCCGTCAATGGCGGTAATACCAGAAGTGCTAAAACAGATTCAGAATGAATACGGTCCAGAACCTGCTTTAACTCTTGGTATGAAATTACTGAAAGACTTCAAGCAGGTCTCGGCTATATTATTAGCCAACATAAAAGGAGAAGCAGCATCTGTGGCGATCCACCAGAAGTTGAAGGAAACAGATATAACAGAGCAGCCTGTCGAGCTTGCCAAAATCAAAGAAAAATGCTATGAAGAATTCGGTAGAGACAGCTTGGGTGGAAAACCAGTTAAGCCCCAACTACTCGAAAATCCAGAAAAATTATTTATTAAAAATAATTTAAACACTCCTAAAAAGAACTGGGATGGAAATAAACAGTCCAATCCCAAGGAAAAAGTTTTCCAGACCAGAGGAAGGTCTCCTCGACGGAGGGAAAGAACTCCGACTCGAGAACACCAGTCTCCCCAGAGGGAGCCCTCTGAGAAAAGATATAACCTTAGAAATAGGGATAATCTGAAAAAACCTGATAGATATCAAAGTATTGATACACGTCCCTCTTGATCTTTTCCACAGAATTCGGAAAGAAGAGGACGGTCAGACCCAGGAGAGCACACCAAGTCCAAAGACAAGGAACCTGCTCAAAATAAGAAATCACAATTTCCTAAAAAGAAGGTAGCCAGTATTAGAGTAATCAACCATGCCGAGAATACTGAGGACACATTTGAAAAACGGGGAGTGGGCATTGACAATGTTGGACAGTGCAGCAGAAATCAGTATAGCGCGCAAGATCTTGATGAGTCATCTGGAGACAGTGGACACGAATGAATACATTCAGGTTGAAACTGCCGACACCAGACTTAGCGAGCCCATAAAATATACGAAATAACATTGCGTATGGAGAGTGATAAGACTAGGAAAATTAGGGGTCTATTTAGGGATAAACTCTCAAAAGGCTATGATATTCTGTTAGCTGAAAAAGATTGGCCCCCAGAGTTTGTCAGGGAGTGCCCTCGTGGCGAAGAAGTTATTATGCCTGCCTTCTCGAATCATATTCCGATTCACAACAAATATACTTATGCAAGGAAATGGGCAGTAGCCCAGGCACCTGCATTTTATAAAAATCATGTAGGATGGGATGAGGACTCTCCTCCTCACAAAATCCAGTTAAAAAGTGAACCAACTGCCCAACGGCAGTATCCCATAAAGCAAGAAGCTAAAAAACAAGTCAGGGAGATTTTAGATCAACTTGAATACCAGGGGGTGATTGAAACATGCACCTCACAAATGAACAATCCTTTGTTTCCTGTCTCCAAGCCAGACAATTCATATCGTCTAGTTTTGGACTACAGACATCTCAACACATGTTGTAAAACTTTTGCAGTACAAAACTCGCATAGTGCAGCCCTAATGAATAATATAGTTAGGAAAAAATATAAAACGACATTAGACATATCTAATGGTTTCTTTTGTCAAAACATTGCTCCAGAAAGCAGATATTTGACCGCTTTCTCAGCATTTGGGTCACAGAAAAAATTCTGTCGACTCCCACAAGGGTTCAAGAACAGCCCAGGACTATTCTCAGCTAGGGTAACAGAGTTACTACAAATCTATGATGATGAGGCATTATCTTACGTAGATGATATCTATCTCACAGACGACGACTTGGATACACTTTAAGAAGTCCCGAATTGCCCATCTGACAGTACTATTCTTAGGGTACGAATTATCAAGTGAAGGGAAAAGCCTAGCGGACAACTTCTTAGAGAAGTGCGCTGTACTCCAAGCTCCAAAAACGCTGAAGAATTTACAATCCATACTAGGTTTTCTGAATTTCGGAAGAACTTAGATTCTAAATTACGCAGAGAGGGTTAAACCTCTCTACGAACTAATTAAACCTGATTTTAAACAAATCAATTGGACTCAAAAACACACAGAAATTTTTAGATCACTGCAAACAGACATGTTAGCTAAAACAAAATTAGACACACGTGACAACACACGTGATCTTGTAATCCGAGTCATCCCAGGAAGATGCGGATTCACGTACGTAACCTCCAATGAGGGAGAAAAGGTACCAATAGCTTACAAATCACATTTGTACACAAAGGCTGAAATAAAATTCAGTTCAACGGAGAAAATTCTAACTGCGGTCCAGACTGCGGTAGCAAAAGAAAGGCCCCTAGCACAAGGTAAACGAATAATAATCGTAACTCCTATACCGGCTTTAGAAGCGGTAACTAAAGCAAGCATTCCTAATGCCAAAGCTTTGCATCCAAGATGGATTCAGTGGGTCAATTCTCTTGCTGCAACAGACGTAGTTTACGAATTTGATCCTAACTTAAAAACACAGGAATTTTTACAATATGAATATGAATGTCCTCTGCCAATTGAAATTCTGCCTCTCGAAGAATACGGAAGTATTATATATACTGACGGATCAGCACAACCCGCAGTTGGGGGTAAGCAAGCTTACAGTGCTGCGTGCGCGATTGTTAAAGGTCGCTGGCACAAAGGTAAATTTAGACCAATGGTCACCAAAACACAATCACTAGGAGATTGCTCGGCTCAACGAGCTGAATTAGTAGCATTTAAGATGGCGCTAGAAAATACCGATCGCGAATTCCCCACACTAATAGTGTGCGATTCTTTTTATTGCGTACAATCTTATAATGAATACTTGCAGAATTGGGTGGAAAACGGTTTCAAAGATGCAAAAGGTGGCATGATAAAGCATAAAATGCTTTGGGAACAGTTAGTTCTTTTACAAAAAGAACTACAAAAGACTCACGTGATACACACTCTGAGTCAGCATGGGAATTGGGTTGCGGTATTCTTGTCCGTCGCACCCCGAAGGGAATAGTGTGGTAGAAAGATAAAACCGGGATATAAAGCGATCTATAACAGCGAAGGTATTAGGTTCAGGCGCTGGGTGGGTCAAACATTTAATAAGTGTCCAGACTAGTCTTAATAACATGCCAAGAAATTCTCTAAAAGGTTTCAGCCCATACAAACTATTGTTCGGAATTAGAATGCGTATTCAGGACCTCGATAGTCAGATGTCAGTGGTACAAGAAGAAACAACGCACTTTGATGTAAAGGATCGTTTGGCTGTTTTACAGGAACTGAACGAAACAAGAAAATCCTTAAGCAACATAAAGTTAAAGCAACAGCCAGATACCACTGACGAGGCACCACCAGCAACAGCCCCAGCAAGGCCTGTCTGGATTCCAAAGATTGGGGATCTAGTCAGAGAAAAGATCGCGGTAAAGAAGGAATTTGGGCCTTCTTACAGAAAAGCAGTACCTGTCTTGGCAGTCACCGGAACAAGATCAGTTGTGCTACCGCCCCTTGCTTGTAAAAAGGAGAACAGAGTTGTGTCCATCGACCTGGTAAAACCACAAGCATGTGGCCTATAATCAACAGTAGGCCCAGTGGACTCCCAAGAAACAACAGAATACCCAAACTTGCAACAATCCAAGAGGTTCAAACTGAAAGACTAATCACATTCGATCAGCCTGCAGTGCACAATGAAGGACTATGCAATAATGCCATGGAACTCGTGCCTCTTGAAACACAGATTGAAACAATTTGTCAAGAAACAACACCAGTCTACACTAATGTGGCATCAGAAAGTGCTACGGAGAAACAGATTGAAAGAACAATCCCATCAATTGACAGAACTGCCTCTGGTTATTTCATCAACTTCGACAACTTCTCTGAAGATTTAAATGACCCCGAAGTGATGCCAGAAATAAAAAAGTCTTTTAAAGAAAAAGCAACGGAACTCTTTCATCAACTGAAGGAAATCTACCTTATTTCCCCTTGGCTAGAGTTCTGGTTCGGTCTAGGTGTATTTTTCCTCCTGCTTTGGCTCATCATGGTACTTTGTTTGGGAAAATTCATTGAGGGAAAATATATTACAATGGACACAGCAAGTCAGAACATCAACTTAGTCCTCAAACCACACAGATCATCCCACGTGAAGAAAAGAGAACTGTCAACAGTAAATGTCACAGCAATTCCAATACCTGGTGGGGTAGTATGGGAGAAAACAGACTATGAAATCTATGGTCCGGTCGAAATCCTGAAGTATCCTCATCAACTAAAGGTTTCCTTAAGTGACTTTGTAACACCTAGTACATTCTCTGATGATTGGGACATTAACAGTATTAATGACATGATGTCTGATTTAGTAATGTCAGCTAGATTCACAGATCATGATTATTTACAAGGTTCATCTAGTTATGAGCAGTTATTCTGTTACACACACTATGGTGATCATTACTTGCATAAATCTGCACAGCCTAGAAATGTTTTTATGTATAATCAATGGGAACATTGTGCTACACCACCTAAAAGCAGTTCTAAAGCATTTTTTGAGAAATTCAAATACTTCTCAGGGTTTAACACCAGTGATGCAGAAACGTTTTATTATAAACTGTTAGATAAAACAGGAATGAAAACAATGCTGACAAATTCTAAATTGATATATTCAGAAGCATTTTATGAAAAAATGATGACATTTGGTTTTGATTTTTGGAAAAATAACATTGAAACGAAAACAATCTGGGGTACAAAAGATTGGCAGGTACAAGGCATTGAAGCACTATTTAGAACCTGCATGATACCAGAACAAATGTTATTTTTAAATGACACAATACACCAAACATCCTGTCTTGGCCTAGCTAAGATCAAAGACCTTAAAAAACCGTCTATACCAAAGCCAATACCTGAAAATGCAACTGCAGATATTGAGTTAGACGTAACACAAATTTTACATTTGAACAGAACACTTCCTGATTGGAAAAAGTGGTTAATCTGGCCTATTGACACAAACAACTGTCAAGATAGATTCCTGAACAAAACACAGGGGTTAAAAATGACCAGACTAGAGCCTAGATATTCCCAGAGACAACATCCAGGGATAATAACAACATACAGTGTAGGGAAACTCTGCCTCGAATGGCTAACATCATCCACACTGGTTGAAATTAAGCAACACTTGTCTTTACTAAAAGATGGTGCTGATTTGCGCGACTTCATTCTTGGACCACGCAAACAGCGTCAAAAGCGTTTCATAGCGACCAGTATCTATGCTGCGTACAACGAGGCTTTAAAAGTCAAACAAATTGAAACAGCAGAAAAAATACGAGAAATTGATCGTATTAATTTGGAGAAATCACTTTCTGTAGTAGACAATGGGTTAATGACTCTGTCTTCCAGAATATATTCGTTGGACAATATTGTATCCTCTGCCTTTGATGTGATAGATAGAGACTTGCTAATGTTACAACATGGCCAATCTCAATTACGTTCTATTATACAATTAGGCTGGACGCTGCAAAATCTTCGTTCAGGCTATGTGCCTTGGCGTTTAATCAACACAACATCACTATTTTCCATTTTTAACCTTACTGATAAACAGATCAGTTTGGCACAGAAAGGAGCAGACTATACAATCCTGAGCATCGAAAAACTTGAGAGATTACCATTGACAATGTCAGAGAGTCCTGTCATTGAATGGATAATACATGGAATTATCACAATTCCGATAACAACTTTCCAATTTAAAAAGTGCCTTGAGTACATACCTGCTGGCCAGTATGAACAATTGGGTAAAGGATATGTAAAATCAGAATGGAAATTACCATACACACATTCTTGCTATAGTGACAGCGACAAAAATGTATTTCTTAGTGGTGACAATTGTAAACATTCACTAAAGCTGTATACTTTTGTGTCAGGGTATTAATTTACACGGCGCATGTGATGGAAATTCTAACAACCTTTCATGCCACCAGCTAGTCACACCTGCAACTCAGATAGAGCCCTTCTTTACGCAACTCACAAACGGGAGTTACATTCTTAGAACGGATCACAGATGTTGTGGCCTTGTGCCAGGGAAAAGTTATCTAGTAAGCGTAACATCCATGGTCAAATGCTGAATGCAGGCATTGTTCCCGAGTGGGCCTGCAGACACAGTGACTCCCATCTGGCCTCGTCTGAATCTCTATTCTATACGAATTGATACTTTAAGCAAAATGAAATCTGTACTTTTACAGACAACAGTGCCTATAACGTCATCAAAAGAGACGTATGATCTTCTAGTTGCAAGGACAGCTACTGAAGTTCATGAACTTTTATCAACAAATTGCCCCGTGCATTTCGTAGAAATGCTAAGCCAACTCCTTAACATGTATAGTGCCACAATCATCCCAGGCATATTTAAGTCGATTTTTACGGGACTGCTAACACCGTTTCAAGCAATTTTGGGGATCGTTCCTAATTTTGTTCACTCTGTTTTTGGCGGCATTCCACTATTTTTTGGACTCATTGAAGGGATCCTATTTTTGACCCTCCTGCTTCGTTATGGCAAGCCGAAACTCAGACATAGCTCCCATGGGAATGGAAGAGACAATCCTAGCAATGCGCTACCGGGACAGGATAACTAAAGTCCTTGGATTGGCCAGGCTGAGAGATCTAAACATGACCTGGTTCCTTTCATTCAGACCTGTATGGCAAAATTGCATCTTACCTGTGCTACGGTGTATGCTTTGCGGAGATGAATGCGTGTTGGACATCTGTCTTTCACTTCCATCAGCAGTACCAATGGACGTCGATACTTTGCTCAGTCAAATAACGGCTCACGCATTGTGTTGTCCCCAGCGGCTACCAATCCTGATGACAGCATTCGTGGAGACTTCTGTACTACAACCAAGTGGTAACAGTGGAGCGAGTGACAAAAGCAACATCATCCAGGTACAACGTTCAGTGAGCATTGCTGATCCTGCCTTCGATGACAGCAATCATTCTCACACCTGCCAAGTTACAGCGCTATCAAATTTGGTTGAGCTGTCACCTGAATTTGTAGACCAATTCTTTGCGAGCCTGTCTGATACGATGTTCTCACCCGTACAGAAACAATAACTTTTGAGAAGCTTTCTGACACACAGTGTTCCCATGAACTCTGAATTCGGCCTTCAGTTTTGATCAAAAAAAGCTGCAAAAAGCGTTGGAACTCTTTTTCCCCGTTCAGGCAATAATTCTGTTGAATTGGATATTTTTTAATATTGACACCTTTTTTTGGCACGAACAATTCTTTGCTTAAGGTAAAAACTATTCTTAGAGAACAGAAGTTCAAACTTCTATTCCTAAAAACACATCTAGAGACATAACAACTTACATTAGCCTCTAGCACACATTTTGGAATGCATTTATATGTGATGATTTATCTCGCCCTTCTTCTGTCAGAGATACTTCATGTGTAATTCTTTGTGCATAATCGTTCATTGATTTCATATGCAATAATTTTTGAATGATTTTTATGCTTCAAAAACGTACAGTACCTATATTTCACGTATTACAATATACGCCTATTTCGAATGCATTTATGTATTTTGGGGTGGGCAATGTTACACATGCATCTAATTGCTCTAGTTTTAGTAATTTGATGGACATGAATTCGTGGAGTGGGTGTTGCGTGTTTATCTAGGCTCCTGATCGATACTGCGACCTTATGCCCCTATGCGGCTATAAATCTATTTTATTCCCTATATTGGCATAACCGTTCAAGTGCGATATTCAGAAAGTCAAGTGCGATATTCAGAAAGTCATCTCTGGCCTCACACGAACAGAGCCACATTCAAGGATATCTCTCTGCCACTTCCTTTGCAACCAATTAGTGCAATGACAGAGCAGAAGTCACTATCTGATATTCCTAGATTAACACTCCGAGTTCTTCAACAAGATAAAAACTCAGCAAACTGGGAAATCCCCCTTGCTTTGTTTTGATTAGTAATAGAACTCTAATGAGCAACTGATAACTATCACTTCCTAGTGATATCTTTAATTGACGTCTTATGTCCAACAAACTTGCGTCAAACCAGGCACCTTTCAGGTATAAATACTACCAACGTTGCCTTAAGCAATGAACTACTGTTGCTAGCTGTCTGCAAGACCCTGTCGCTGCAGCCTGCTGTCCCTGTGGTGGTGAAGCTACTGATACCATTATCGCTGCTAAAGCGCGAACGATGGTGTGGTATGCTTAGGAGCTGAACAGCCGTCCCTCTGCGAAGAGCCCAGCAGATCCAGCTGCCCGCGGACGCTGTCCCCCCTCCTTCCTCGACGCGCTGAAGAAGAGCCGCTGCCTTTCTCCTGCAGAGAAATCCAGCTCCGGCGTTTCCGGTCTACCCTTGCGGGTGACAGGGACATCGAGCTTCCCCTGAAGGAGATACCAAACCTCCATCATTCTATTCAGAGGTATGGTGTTGACTAAACCCTTAGAAGAGAATTCTTGAAGCAAACCTTGTCAAAACCAACTTAACTTAAAGCTACTTACTTACTCCCCTTCCACGTGTTAGGCTTAGGTCAGGCACACTGGGGTAGGCTTAGTTAGAAGCACCAGTTGAGTATTTTAGCCTAATGTATATATGACTGTATATATGTTTTATTACTTTTAAACCATTGTATGGCTAAGAAACCATATCAATGCTTTTACAGTTTTATCTCGCAATACTTATCTTACTGTACGTACTTTTTATAATAACAAGTCTTGCAATTGTGGCAATTCATTTCTCTTGTACGAGAAGAAAGACTGTTCAATAAATGTTAACCCTTTATTGACAAACGCCCGTCTCTCTGTTCTCTACATACCGTGAAAGTAAACTGCACTAATCTGACTGAGTGAAATACATGTCTATTGTTTCACACGACCCTAGAGATTGACTCTTGATCTGAGGAGCAAAGTTGTCATGTTGCACGGTTGTTGGAAAACTGAATCCCTTCTTGTCTGTGCCAGGGAAGCTGATCACCTCCCAGGCAGAGAAGAAAATTTCCAGTGACCTCTGAGCTAGTTGGTAACACACCCAATTAAGTTTAGCATAGTCAGTGGAGGCCTGGAATATACGCAGTTCCACGTCGATACTACTGTTTATGTTATTCCAATGCGCAGGGCCTAGTGGGAAACTAGGAACTACACTACATGGCGCCCAACGTTTGGTAAGGCGATAAACTAACGCAAGACGGTTAGAGTAACTCAGTCGTGCATATTTCACACAGACCCCTTTCTCCCGTAAATACTCCAATAGACGTCTGGAGTGGGTGAAAGGTTAAAATCCGCCCAACCTTAGTAGGAAGAGATTCCTATGTAAAGCTCTGGTTTATTCAACGTTGAAGGATACAGTGTTCCAAAATATTGTGCACCTAATCTTTGTCTCCTTGGAGACCTACTCTGCAAACCTTGCATTTATACAATGCCAGGAGAAAATAACGGAACCACTGGGGGTGCAGTAAATGCGACTCAGCAGGATTCTGACGATACTGTACCGGGTGCAATAATCATCCCGGCACACTTAAGAAAATCTATAACTTTAAAACTTATAGAAAACGGACTAACACCACAAGGTGGTACAGTAATTTTCGTGATAGAGGCTCACGAATATCGGCAGACAGAGGTATTCTATTCATGGATAAACTTTCCAGCGGTAAACGCTAGAACAAAAGAGTTTCACTATTACAAAATAGGGGAACCTCCGGAAGAGTACGCTCCTTTCGAGGAGATTGAAATTCCTCTTAAATTTCAAGAGCACCTGCTCTGGTTTAGTGGCGCCCTAAAACACAATGATCACATAACTAGGCTCGGTCCACTAGGTAGACCAGGAGCAATGTGGCCGGTTCTAGCCAGCTACACACCACATCCTGACATTGCGAAAATGTCAAAGGAAGAGCTGTTAGTACAGCTAAAAACACTAATTAAAATACAAAGGCAATTAGTCCAATATGTAATGCGGACTGCAACAGTCCAACCAGCTGTTAATACACCACAGCTGGCCCCTCATCAGGGGAACACAAATAAAATTACACCACAGAACATAGTCAAGTCAAGTCAAGTCATAGCATTTATATAGCGCACTACGTACCCAGAGGGTTTCAAGGCGCTTAGGAGGGGAGGAGTTGGTCTTGGTAAAACACCCTTAAAACGGGAACAAATTCCTTTCTGGTTAGCACAGAAAATCACTCAAATAGAGGCAGTATTTCCTGATACTACCCCTATAGAGAAACACAGAATCTTGACCATCTGCCTTCCAATGGGGGTCGCACCACACGTGGAGGACTGTGACACTTGGGGTACAGTCTTTGCTTCCATTTACACAAAAACACACGGTGTTCCGTCAATGGCGGTAATACCAGAAGTGCTAAAACAGATTCAGAATGAATACGGTCCAGAACCTGCTTTAACTCTTGGTATGAAATTACTGAAAGACTTCAAGCAGGTCTCGGCTATATTATTAGCCAACATAAAAGGAGAAGCAGCATCTGTGGCGATCCACCAGAAGTTGAAGGAAACAGATATAACAGAGCAGCCTGTCGAGCTTGCCAAAATCAAAGAAAAATGCTATGAAGAATTCGGTAGAGACAGCTTGGGTGGAAAACCAGTTAAGCCCCAACTACTCGAAAATCCAGAAAAATTATTTATTAAAAATAATTTAAACACTCCTAAAAAGAACTGGGATGGAAATAAACAGTCCAATCCCAAGGAAAAAGTTTTCCAGACCAGAGGAAGGTCTCCTCGACGGAGGGAAAGAACTCCGACTCGAGAACACCAGTCTCCCCAGAGGGAGCCCTCTGAGAAAAGATATAACCTTAGAAATAGGGATAATCTGAAAAAACCTGATAGATATCAAAGTATTGATACACGTCCCTCTTGATCTTTTCCACAGAATTCGGAAAGAAGAGGACGGTCAGACCCAGGAGAGCACACCAAGTCCAAAGACAAGGAACCTGCTCAAAATAAGAAATCACAATTTCCTAAAAAGAAGGTAGCCAGTATTAGAGTAATCAACCATGCCGAGAATACTGAGGACACATTTGAAAAACGGGGAGTGGGCATTGACAATGTTGGACAGTGCAGCAGAAATCAGTATAGCGCGCAAGATCTTGATGAGTCATCTGGAGACAGTGGACACAAATGAATACATTCAGGTTGAAACTGCCGACACCAGACTTAGCGAGCCCATAAAATATACGAAATAACATTGCGTATGGAGAGTGATAAGACTAGGAAAATTAGGGGTCTATTTTGGGATAAACTCTCAAAAGGCTATGATATTCTGTTAGCTGAAAAAGATTGGCCCCCAGAGTTTGTCAGGGAGTGCCCTCGTGGCGAAGAAGTTATTATGCCTGCCTTCTCGAATCATATTCCGATTCACAACAAATATACTTATGCAAGGAAATGGGCAGTAGCCCAGGCACCTGCATTTTATAAAAATCATGTAGGATGGGATGAGGACTCTCCTCCTCACAAAATCCAGTTAAAAAGTGAACCAACTGCCCAACGGCAGTATCCCATAAAGCAAGAAGCTAAAAAACAAGTCAGGGAGATTTTAGATCAACTTGAATACCAGGGGGTGATTGAAACATGCACCTCACAAATGAACAATCCTTTGTTTCCTGTCTCCAAGCCAGACAATTCATATCGTCTAGTTTTGGACTACAGACATCTCAACACATGTTGTAAAACTTTTGCAGTACAAAACTCGCATAGTGCAGCCCTAATGAATAATATAGTTAGGAAAAAATATAAAACGACATTAGACATATCTAATGGTTTCTTTTGTCAAAACATTGCTCCAGAAAGCAGATATTTGACCGCTTTCTCAGCATTTGGGTCACAGAAAAAATTCTGTCGACTCCCACAAGGGTTCAAGAACAGCCCAGGACTATTCTCAGCTAGGGTAACAGAGTTACTACAAATCTATGATGATGAGGCATTATCTTACGTAGATGATATCTATCTCACAGACGACGACTTGGATACACTTTAAGAAGTCCCGAATTGCCCATCTGACAGTACTATTCTTAGGGTACGAATTATCAAGTGAAGGGAAAAGCCTAGCGGACAACTTCTTAGAGAAGTGCGCTGTACTCCAAGCTCCAAAAACGCTGAAGAATTTACAATCCATACTAGGTTTTCTGAATTTCGGAAGAACTTAGATTCTAAATTACGCAGAGAGGGTTAAACCTCTCTACGAACTAATTAAACCTGATTTTAAACAAATCAATTGGACTCAAAAACACACAGAAATTTTTAGATCACTGCAAACAGACATGTTAGCTAAAACAAAATTAGACACACGTGACAACACACGTGATCTTGTAATCCGAGTCATCCCAGGAAGATGCGGATTCACGTACGTAACCTCCAATGAGGGAGAAAAGGTACCAATAGCTTACAAATCACATTTGTACACAAAGGCTGAAATAAAATTCAGTTCAACGGAGAAAATTCTAACTGCGGTCCAGACTGCGGTAGCAAAAGAAAGGCCCCTAGCACAAGGTAAACGAATAATAATCGTAACTCCTATACCGGCTTTAGAAGCGGTAACTAAAGCAAGCATTCCTAATGCCAAAGCTTTGCATCCAAGATGGATTCAGTGGGTCAATTCTCTTGCTGCAACAGACGTAGTTTACGAATTTGATCCTAACTTAAAAACACAGGAATTTTTACAATATGAATATGAATGTCCTCTGCCAATTGAAATTCTGCCTCTCGAAGAATACGGAAGTATTATATATACTGACGGATCAGCACAACCCGCAGTTGGGGGTAAGCAAGCTTACAGTGCTGCGTGCGCGATTGTTAAAGGTCGCTGGCACAAAGGTAAATTTAGACCAATGGTCACCAAAACACAATCACTAGGAGATTGCTCGGCTCAACGAGCTGAATTAGTAGCATTTAAGATGGCGCTAGAAAATACCGATCGCGAATTCCCCACACTAATAGTGTGCGATTCTTTTTATTGCGTACAATCTTATAATGAATACTTGCAGAATTGGGTGGAAAACGGTTTCAAAGATGCAAAAGGTGGCATGATAAAGCATAAAATGCTTTGGGAACAGTTAGTTCTTTTACAAAAAGAACTACAAAAGACTCACGTGATACACACTCTGAGTCATCAACGTGATGGCGTTCACGTTGCAGGGAATTCATTGGCTGATGAAGCCGCGAAGGCAGCTGTGGAAACGGCTTCCGTAGCTGCGATAACTCGGTCACAATCAAAAATAGACAGCGATATTCTACAAGCTGTCAGTACGTCAGTAAAAAATGATAAGAAAACACTCCCAAAAGGCTTTCCTGAAAAGTACTTGTACTTAACAGACACGAATAATGTTCCTTTTGCTCGAATCCCTGGAGTGGGGGATAGAGTAATTCCAAACAGGGAACATAGATTAGGACTAATCAAAGCGGCACATGAAGGGCTTGCTTCTGCACACGCTGGGATTTCCGCAACAATATCACTATTAAAACAGAGATATTGGTGGCCTCGCTTGAGAATACAAACTAAAAAGTATGTATTAGAATGCGACATATGCCAAAGGATAAAAGAATCAACAGTAAAACGACCAGCGCAGACACCCCTTCTTATCTCGGATAAACCATTTGCATGTGTTTACTTGGACCACTGTGGTCCCCTACAAAGGGACGGCAACTATAGATATATCATGGTAGCAGTGGATTCCTGTACGAGGTTCATATGGATGTGGCCCCAGCGCTCGGCTGACGCTAGAACGGTTATAAAAGATCTGCGAGTCTTTATCGGCACATACGCAATTACCACGTTCTATTCTGACCAGGGTCCTGCTTTTAGCTCTCGAGCTTATAGGGAGGCCATGGCCAGCATGGGAATTGGGTTGCGGTATTCTTGTCCGTCGCACCCCGAAGGGAATAGTGTGGTAGAAAGATAAAACCGGGATATAAAGCGATCTATAACAGCGAAGGTATTAGGTTCAGGCGCTGGGTGGGTCAAACATTTAATAAGTGTCCAGACTAGTCTTAATAACATGCCAAGAAATTCTCTAAAAGGTTTCAGCCCATACGAACTATTGTTCGGAATTAGAATGCGTATTCAGGACCTCGATAGTCAGATGTCAGTGGTACAAGAAGAAACAACGCACTTTGATGTAAAGGATCGTTTGGCTGTTTTACAGGAACTGAACGAAACAAGAAAATCCTTAAGCAACATAAAGTTAAAGCAACAGCCAGATACCACTGACGAGGCACCACCAGCAACAGCCCCAGCAAGGCCTGTCTGGATTCCAAAGATTGGGGATCTAGTCAGAGAAAAGATCGCGGTAAAGAAGGAATTTGGGCCTTCTTACAGAAAAGCAGTACCTGTCTTGGCAGTCACCGGAACAAGATCAGTTGTGCTACCGCCCCTTGCTTGTAAAAAGGAGAACAGAGTTGTGTCCATCGACCTGGTAAAACCACAAGCATGTGGCCTATAATCAACAGTAGGCCCAGTGGACTCCCAAGAAACAACAGAATACCCAAACTTGCAACAATCCAAGAGGTTCAAACTGAAAGACTAATCACATTCGATCAGCCTGCAGTGCACAATGAAGGACTATGCAATAATGCCATGGAACTCGTGCCTCTTGAAACACAGATTGAAACAATTTGTCAAGAAACAACACCAGTCTACACTAATGTGGCATCAGAAAGTGCTACGGAGAAACAGATTGAAAGAACAATCCCATCAATTGACAGAACTGCCTCTGGTTATTTCATCAACTTCGACAACTTCTCTGAAGATTTAAATGACCCCGAAGTGATGCCAGAAATAAAAAAGTCTTTTAAAGAAAAAGCAACGGAACTCTTTCATCAACTGAAGGAAATCTACCTTATTTCCCCTTGGCTAGAGTTCTGGTTCGGTCTAGGTGTATTTTTCCTCCTGCTTTGGCTCATCATGGTACTTT
Source organism: Lissotriton vulgaris (assembly GCF_964263255.1). NCBI lineage: Eukaryota > Metazoa > Chordata > Amphibia > Caudata > Salamandridae > Lissotriton > Lissotriton vulgaris. The sequence goes on from NC_141695.1 coordinate 97,814,873, forward strand.
GTTTGGGAAAATTCATTGAGGGAAAATATATTACAATGGACACAGCAAGTCAGAACATCAACTTAGTCCTCAAACCACACAGATCATCCCACGTGAAGAAAAGAGAACTGTCAACAGTAAATGTCACAGCAATTCCAATACCTGGTGGGGTAGTATGGGAGAAAACAGACTATGAAATCTATGGTCCGGTCGAAATCCTGAAGTATCCTCATCAACTAAAGGTTTCCTTAAGTGACTTTGTAACACCTAGTACATTCTCTGATGATTGGGACATTAACAGTATTAATGACATGATGTCTGATTTAGTAATGTCAGCTAGATTCACAGATCATGATTATTTACAAGGTTCATCTAGTTATGAGCAGTTATTCTGTTACACACACTATGGTGATCATTACTTGCATAAATCTGCACAGCCTAGAAATGTTTTTATGTATAATCAATGGGAACATTGTGCTACACCACCTAAAAGCAGTTCTAAAGCATTTTTTGAGAAATTCAAATACTTCTCAGGGTTTAACACCAGTGATGCAGAAACGTTTTATTATAAACTGTTAGATAAAACAGGAATGAAAACAATGCTGACAAATTCTAAATTGATATATTCAGAAGCATTTTATGAAAAAATGATGACATTTGGTTTTGATTTTTGGAAAAATAACATTGAAACGAAAACAATCTGGGGTACAAAAGATTGGCAGGTACAAGGCATTGAAGCACTATTTAGAACCTGCATGATACCAGAACAAATGTTATTTTTAAATGACACAATACACCAAACATCCTGTCTTGGCCTAGCTAAGATCAAAGACCTTAAAAAACCGTCTATACCAAAGCCAATACCTGAAAATGCAACTGCAGATATTGAGTTAGACGTAACACAAATTTTACATTTGAACAGAACACTTCCTGATTGGAAAAGTGGTTAATCTGGCCTATTGACACAAACAACTGTCAAGATAGATTCCTGAACAAAACACAGGGGTTAAAAATGACCAGACTAGAGCCTAGATATTCCCAGAGACAACATCCAGGGATAATAACAACATACAGTGTAGGGAAACTCTGCCTCGAATGGCTAACATCATCCACACTGGTTGAAATTAAGCAACACTTGTCTTTACTAAAAGATGGTGCTGATTTGCGCGACTTCATTCTTGGACCACGCAAACAGCGTCAAAAGCGTTTCATAGCGACCAGTATCTATGCTGCGTACAACGAGGCTTTAAAAGTCAAACAAATTGAAACAGCAGAAAAAATACGAGAAATTGATCGTATTAATTTGGAGAAATCACTTTCTGTAGTAGACAATGGGTTAATGACTCTGTCTTCCAGAATATATTCGTTGGACAATATTGTATCCTCTGCCTTTGATGTGATAGATAGAGACTTGCTAATGTTACAACATGGCCAATCTCAATTACGTTCTATTATACAATTAGGCTGGACGCTGCAAAATCTTCGTTCAGGCTATGTGCCTTGGCGTTTAATCAACACAACATCACTATTTTCCATTTTTAACCTTACTGATAAACAGATCAGTTTGGCACAGAAAGGAGCAGACTATACAATCCTGAGCATCGAAAAACTTGAGAGATTACCATTGACAATGTCAGAGAGTCCTGTCATTGAATGGATAATACATGGAATTATCACAATTCCGATAACAACTTTCCAATTTAAAAAGTGCCTTGAGTACATACCTGCTGGCCAGTATGAACAATTGGGTAAAGGATATGTAAAATCAGAATGGAAATTACCATACACACATTCTTGCTATAGTGACAGCGACAAAAATGTATTTCTTAGTGGTGACAATTGTAAACATTCACTAAAGCTGTATACTTTTGTGTCAGGGTATTAATTTACACGGCGCATGTGATGGAAATTCTAACAACCTTTCATGCCACCAGCTAGTCACACCTGCAACTCAGATAGAGCCCTTCTTTACGCAACTCACAAACGGGAGATACATTCTTAGAACGGATCACAGATGTTGTGGCCTTGTGCCAGGGAAAAGTTATCTAGTAAGCGTAACATCCATGGTCAAATGCTGAATGCAGGCATTGTTCCCGAGTGGGCCTGCAGACACAGTGACTCCCATCTGGCCTCGTCTGAATCTCTATTCTATACGAATTGATACTTTAAGCAAAATGAAATCTGTACTTTTACAGACAACAGTGCCTATAACGTCATCAAAAGAGACGTATGATCTTCTAGTTGCAAGGACAGCTACTGAAGTTCATGAACTTTTATCAACAAATTGCCCCGTGCATTTCGTAGAAATGCTAAGCCAACTCCTTAACATGTATAGTGCCACAATCATCCCAGGCATATTTAAGTCGATTTTTACGGGACTGCTAACACCGTTTCAAGCAATTTTAGGGATCGTTCCTAATTTTGTTCACTCTGTTTTTGGCGGCATTCCACTATTTTTTGGACTCATTGAAGGGATCCTATTTTTGACCCTCCTGCTTCGTTATGGCAAGCCGAAACTCAGACATAGCTCCCATGGGAATGGAAGAGACAATCCTAGCAATGCGCTACCGGGACAGGATAACTAAAGTCCTTGGATTGGCCAGGCTGAGAGATCTAAACATGACCTGGTTCCTTTCATTCAGACCTGTATGGCAAAATTGCATCTTACCTGTGCTACGGTGTATGCTTTGCGGAGATGAATGCGTGTTGGACATCTGTCTTTCACTTCCATCAGCAGTACCAATGGACGTCGATACTTTGCTCAGTCAAATAACGGCTCACGCATTGTGTTGTCCCCAGCGGCTACCAATCCTGATGACAGCATTCGTGGAGACTTCTGTACTACAACCAAGTGGTAACAGTGGAGCGAGTGACAAAAGCAACATCATCCAGGTACAACGTTCAGTGAGCATTGCTGATCCTGCCTTCGATGACAGCAATCATTCTCACACCTGCCAAGTTACAGCGCTATCAAATTTGGTTGAGCTGTCACCTGAATTTGTAGACCAATTCTTTGCGAGCCTGTCTGATACGATGTTCTCACCCGTACAGAAACAATAACTTTTGAGAAGCTTTCTGACACACAGTGTTCCCATGAACTCTGAATTCGGCCTTCAGTTTTGATCAAAAAAAGCTGCAAAAAGCGTTGGAACTCTTTTTCCCCGTTCAGGCAATAATTCTGTTGAATTGGATATTTTTTAATATTGACACCTTTTTTTGGCACGAACAATTCTTTGCTTAAGGTAAAAACTATTCTTAGAGAACAGAAGTTCAAACTTCTATTCCTAAAAACACATCTAGAGACATAACAACTTACATTAGCCTCTAGCACACATTTTGGAATGCATTTATATGTGATGATTTATCTCGCCCTTCTTCTGTCAGAGATACTTCATGTGTAATTCTTTGTGCATAATCGTTCATTGATTTCATATGCAATAATTTTTGAATGATTTTTATGCTTCAAAAACGTACAGTACCTATATTTCACGTATTACAATATACGCCTATTTCGAATGCATTTATGTATTTTGGGGTGGGCAATGTTACACATGCATCTAATTGCTCTAGTTTTAGTAATTTGATGGACATGAATTCGTGGAGTGGGTGTTGCGTGTTTATCTAGGCTCCTGATCGATACTGCGACCTTATGCCCCTATGCGGCTATAAATCTATTTTATTCCCTATATTGGCATAACCGTTCAAGTGCGATATTCAGAAAGTCAAGTGCGATATTCAGAAAGTCATCTCTGGCCTCACACGAACAGAGCCACATTCAAGGATATCTCTCTGCCACTTCCTTTGCAACCAATTAGTGCAATGACAGAGCAGAAGTCACTATCTGATATTCCTAGATTAACACTCCGAGTTCTTCAACAAGATAAAAACTCAGCAAACTGGGAAATCCCCCTTGCTTTGTTTTGATTAGTAATAGAACTCTAATGAGCAACTGATAACTATCACTTCCTAGTGATATCTTTAATTGACGTCTTATGTCCAACAAACTTGCGTCAAACCAGGCACCTTTCAGGTATAAATACTACCAACGTTGCCTTAAGCAATGAACTACTGTTGCTAGCTGTCTGCAAGACCCTGTCGCTGCAGCCTGCTGTCCCTGTGGTGGTGAAGCTACTGATACCATTATCGCTGCTAAAGCGCGAACGATGGTGTGGTATGCTTAGGAGCTGAACAGCCGTCCCTCTGCGAAGAGCCCAGCAGATCCAGCTGCCCGCGGACGCTGTCCCCCCTCCTTCCTCGACGCGCTGAAGAAGAGCCGCTGCCTTTCTCCTGCAGAGAAATCCAGCTCCGGCGTTTCCGGTCTACCCTTGCGGGTGACAGGGACATCGAGCTTCCCCTGAAGGAGATACCAAACCTCCATCATTCTATTCAGAGGTATGGTGTTGACTAAACCCTTAGAAGAGAATTCTTGAAGCAAACCTTGTCAAAACCAACTTAACTTAAAGCTACTTACTTACTCCCCTTCCACGTGTTAGGCTTAGGTCAGGCACACTGGGGTAGGCTTAGTTAGAAGCACCAGTTGAGTATTTTAGCCTAATGTATATATGACTGTATATATGTTTTATTACTTTTAAACCATTGTATGGCTAAGAAACCATATCAATGCTTTTACAGTTTTATCTCGCAATACTTATCTTACTGTACGTACTTTTTATAATAACAAGTCTTGCAATTGTGGCAATTCATTTCTCTTGTACGAGAAGAAAGACTGTTCAATAAATGTTAACCCTTTATTGACAAACGCCCGTCTCTCTGTTCTCTACATACCGTGAAAGTAAACTGCACTAATCTGACTGAGTGAAATACATGTCTATTGTTTCACACGACCCTAGAGATTGACTCTTGATCTGAGGAGCAAAGTTGTCATGTTGCACGGTTGTTGGAAAACTGAATCCCTTCTTGTCTGTGCCAGGGAAGCTGATCACCTCCCAGGCAGAGAAGAAAATTTCCAGTGACCTCTGAGCTAGTTGGTAACACACCCAATTAAGTTTAGCATAGTCAGTGGAGGCCTGGAATATACGCAGTTCCACGTCGATACTACTGTTTATGTTATTCCAATGCGCAGGGCCTAGTGGGAAACTAGGAACTACACTACATGGCGCCCAACGTTTGGTAAGGCGATAAACTAACGCAAGACGGTTAGAGTAACTCAGTCGTGCATATTTCACACAGACCCCTTTCTCCCGTAAATACTCCAATAGACGTCTGGAGTGGGTGAAAGGTTAAAATCCGCCCAACCTTAGTAGGAAGAGATTCCTATGTAAAGCTCTGGTTTATTCAACGTTGAAGGATACAGTGTTCCAAAATATTGTGCACCTAATCTTTGTCTCCTTGGAGACCTACTCTGCAAACCTTGCATTTATACAATGCCAGGAGAAAATAACGGAACCACTGGGGGTGCAGTAAATGCGACTCAGCAGGATTCTGACGATACTGTACCGGGTGCAATAATCATCCCGGCACACTTAAGAAAATCTATAACTTTAAAACTTATAGAAAACGGACTAACACCACAAGGTGGTACAGTAATTTTCGTGATAGAGGCTCACGAATATCGGCAGACAGAGGTATTCTATTCATGGATAAACTTTCCAGCGGTAAACGCTAGAACAAAAGAGTTTCACTATTACAAAATAGGGGAACCTCCGGAAGAGTACGCTCCTTTCGAGGAGATTGAAATTCCTCTTAAATTTCAAGAGCACCTGCTCTGGTTTAGTGGCGCCCTAAAACACAATGATCACATAACTAGGCTCGGTCCACTAGGTAGACCAGGAGCAATGTGGCCGGTTCTAGCCAGCTACACACCACATCCTGACATTGCGAAAATGTCAAAGGAAGAGCTGTTAGTACAGCTAAAAACACTAATTAAAATACAAAGGCAATTAGTCCAATATGTAATGCGGACTGCAACAGTCCAACCAGCTGTTAATACACCACAGCTGGCCCCTCATCAGGGGAACACAAATAAAATTACACCACAGAACATAGTCAAGTCAAGTCAAGTCATAGCATTTATATAGCGCACTACGTACCCAGAGGGTTTCAAGGCGCTTAGGAGGGGAGGAGTTGGTCTTGGTAAAACACCCTTAAAACGGGAACAAATTCCTTTCTGGTTAGCACAGAAAATCACTCAAATAGAGGCAGTATTTCCTGATACTACCCCTATAGAGAAACACAGAATCTTGACCATCTGCCTTCCAATGGGGGTCGCACCACACGTGGAGGACTGTGACACTTGGGGTACAGTCTTTGCTTCCATTTACACAAAAACACACGGTGTTCCGTCAATGGCGGTAATACCAGAAGTGCTAAAACAGATTCAGAATGAATACGGTCCAGAACCTGCTTTAACTCTTGGTATGAAATTACTGAAAGACTTCAAGCAGGTCTCGGCTATATTATTAGCCAACATAAAAGGAGAAGCAGCATCTGTGGCGATCCGCCAGAAGTTGAAGGAAACAGATATAACAGAGCAGCCTGTCGAGCTTGCCAGAATCAAAGAAAAATGCTATGAAGAATTAGGTAGAGACAGCTTGGGTGGAAAACCAGTTAAGCCCCAACTACTCGAAAATCCAGAAAAATTATTTATTAAAAATAATTTAAACACTCCTAAAAAGAACTGGGATGGAAATAAACAGTCCAGTCCCAAGGAAAAAGTTTTCCAGACCAGAGGAAGGTCTCCTCGACGGAGGGAAAGAACTCCGACTCGAGAACACCAGTCTCCCCAGAGGGAGCCCTCTGAGAAAAGATATAACCTTAGAAATAGGGATAATCTGAAAAAACCTGATAGATATCAAAGTATTGATACACGTCCCTCTTGATCTTTTCCACAGAATTCGGAAAGAAGAGGACGGTCAGACCCAGGAGAGCACACCAAGTCCAAAGACAAGGAACCTGCTCAAAATAAGAAATCACAATTTCCTAAAAAGAAGGTAGCCAGTATTAGAGTAATCAACCATGCCGAGAATACTGAGGACACATTTGAAAAACGGGGAGTGGGCATTGACAATGTTGGACAGTGCAGCAGAAATCAGTATAGCGCGCAAGATCTTGATGAGTCATCTGGAGACAGTGGACACGAATGAATACATTCAGGTTGAAACTGCCGACACCAGACTTAGCGAGCCCATAAAATATACGAAATAACATTGCGTATGGAGGGTGATAAGACTAGGAAAATTAGGGGTCTATTTAGGGATAAACTCTCAAAAGGCTATGATATTCTGTTAGCTGAAAAAGATTGGCCCCCAGAGTTTGTCAGGGAGTGCCCTCGTGGCGAAGAAGTTATTATGCCTGCCTTCTCGAATCATATTCCGATTCACAACAAATATACTTATGCAAGGAAATGGGCAGTAGCCCAGGCACCTGCATTTTATAAAAATCATGTAGGATGGGATGAGGACTCTCCTCCTCACAAAATCCAGTTAAAAAGTGAACCAACTGCCCAACGGCAGTATCCCATAAAGCAAGAAGCTAAAAAACAAGTCAGGGAGATTTTAGATCAACTTGAATACCAGGGGGTGATTGAAACATGCACCTCACAAATGAACAATCCTTTGTTTCCTGTCTCCAAGCCAGACAATTCATATCGTCTAGTTTTGGACTACAGACATCTCAACACATGTTGTAAAACTTTTGCAGTACAAAACTCGCATAGTGCAGCCCTAATGAATAATATAGTTAGGAAAAAATATAAAACGACATTAGACATATCTAATGGTTTCTTTTGTCAAAACATTGCTCCAGAAAGCAGATATTTGACCGCTTTCTCAGCATTTGGGTCACAGAAAAAATTCTGTCGACTCCCACAAGGGTTCAAGAACAGCCCAGGACTATTCTCAGCTAGGGTAACAGAGTTACTACAAATCTATGATGATGAGGCATTATCTTACGTAGATGATATCTATCTCACAGACGACGACTTGGATACACTTTAAGAAGTCCCGAATTGCCCATCTGACAGTACTATTCTTAGGGTACGAATTATCAAGTGAAGGGAAAAGCCTAGCGGACAACTTCTTAGAGAAGTGCGCTGTACTCCAAGCTCCAAAAACGCTGAAGAATTTACAATCCATACTAGGTTTTCTGAATTTCGGAAGAACTTAGATTCTAAATTACGCAGAGAGGGTTAAACCTCTCTACGAACTAATTAAACCTGATTTTAAACAAATCAATTGGACTCAAAAACACACAGAAATTTTGAGATCACTGCAAACAGACATGTTAGCTAAAACAAAATTAGACACACGTGACAACACACGTGATCTTGTAATCCGAGTCATCCCAGGAAGATGCGGATTCACGTACGTAACCTCCAATGAGGGAGAAAAGGTACCAATAGCTTACAAATCACATTTGTACACAAAGGCTGAAATAAAATTCAGTTCAACGGAGAAAATTCTAACTGCGGTCCAGACTGCGGTAGCAAAAGAAAGGCCCCTAGCACAAGGTAAACGAAAAATAATCGTAACTCCTATACCGGCTTTAGAAGCGGTAACTAAAGCAAGCATTCCTAATGCCAAAGCTTTGCATCCAAGATGGATTCAGTGGGTCAATTCTCTTGCTGCAACAGACGTAGTTTACGAATTTGATCCTAACTTAAAAACACAGGAATTTTTACAATATGAATATGAATGTCCTCTGCCAATTGAAATTCTGCCTCTCGAAGAATACGGAAGTATTATATATACTGACGGATCAGCACAACCCGCAGTTGGGGGTAAGCAAGCTTACAGTGCTGCGTGCGCGATTGTTAAAGGTCGCTGGCACAAAGGTAAATTTAGACCAATGGTCACCAAAACACAATCACTAGGAGATTGCTCGGCTCAACGAGCTGAATTAGTAGCATTTAAGATGGCGCTAGAAAATACCGATCGCGAATTCCCCACACTAATAGTGTGCAATTCTTTTTATTGCGTACAATCTTATAATGAATACTTGCAGAATTGGGTGGAAAACGGTTTCAAAGATGCAAAAGGTGGCATGATAAAGCATAAAATGCTTTGGGAACAGTTAGTTCTTTTACAAAAAGAACTACAAAAGACTCACGTGATACACACTCTGAGTCATCAACGTGATGGCGTTCACGTTGCAGGGAATTCATTGGCTGATGAAGCCGCGAAGGCAGCTGTGGAAACGGCTTCCGTAGCTGCGATAACTCGGTCACAATCAAAAATAGACAGCGATATTCTACAAGCTGTCAGTACGTCAGTAAAAAATGATAAGAAAACACTCCCAAAAGGCTTTCCTGAAAAGTACTTGTACTTAACAGACACGAATAATGTTCCTTTTGCTCGAATCCCTGGAGTGGGGGATAGAGTAATTCCAAACAGGGAACATAGATTAGGACTAATCAAAGCGGCACATGAAGGGCTTGCTTCTGCACACGCTGGGATTTCCGCAACAATATCACTATTAAAACAGAGATATTGGTGGCCTCGCTTGAGAATACAAACTAAAAAGTATGTATTAGAATGCGACATATGCCAAAGGATAAAAGAATCAACAGTAAAACGACCAGCGCAGACACCCCTTCTTATCTCGGATAAACCATTTGCATGTGTTTACTTGGACCACTGTGGTCCCCTACAAAGGGACGGCAACTATAGATATATCATGGTAGCAGTGGATTCCTGTACGAGGTTCATATGGATGTGGCCCCAGCGCTCGGCTGACGCTAGAACGGTTATAAAAGATCTGCGAGTCTTTATCGGCACATACGCAATTAAAACGTTCTATTCTGACCAGGGTCCTGCTTTTAGCTCTCGAGCTTATAGGGAGGCCATGGCCAGCATGGGAATTGGGTTGCGGTATTCTTGTCCGTCGCACCCCGAAGGGAATAGTGTGGTAGAAAGATAAAACCGGGATATAAAGCGATCTATAACAGCGAAGGTATTAGGTTCAGGCGCTGGGTGGGTCAAACATTTAATAAGTGTCCAGACTAGTCTTAATAACATGCCAAGAAATTCTCTAAAAGGTTTCAGCCCATACGAACTATTGTTCGGAATTAGAATGCGTATTCAGGACCTCGATAGTCAGATGTCAGTGGTACAAGAAGAAACAACGCACTTTGATGTAAAGGATCGTTTGGCTGTTTTACAGGAACTGAACGAAACAAGAAAATCCTTAAGCAACATAAAGTTAAAGCAACAGCCAGATACCACTGACGAGGCACCACCAGCAACAGCCCCAGCAAGGCCTGTCTGGATTCCAAAGATTGGGGATCTAGTCAGAGAAAAGATCGCGGTAAAGAAGGAATTTGGGCCTTCTTACAGAAAAGCAGTACCTGTCTTGGCAGTCACCGGAACAAGATCAGTTGTGCTACCGCCCCTTGCTTGTAAAAAGGAGAACAGAGTTGTGTCCATCGACCTGGTAAAACCACAAGCATGTGGCCTATAATCAACAGTAGGCCCAGTGGACTCCCAAGAAACAACAGAATACCCAAACTTGCAACAATCCAAGAGGTTCAAACTGAAAGACTAATCACATTCGATCAGCCTGCAGTGCACAATGAAGGACTATGCAATAATGCCATGGAACTCGTGCCTCTTGAAACACAGATTGAAACAATTTGTCAAGAAACAACACCAGTCTACACTAATGTGGCATCAGAAAGTGCTACGGAGAAACAGATTGAAAGAACAATCCCAACAATTGACAGAACTGCCTCTGGTTATTTCATCAACTTCGACAACTTCTCTGAAGATTTAAATGACCCCGAAGTGATGCCAGAAATAAAAAAGTCTTTTAAAGAAAAAGCAACGGAACTCTTTCATCAACTGAAGGAAATCTACCTTATTTCCCCTTGGCTAGAGTTCTGGTTCGGTCTAGGTGTATTTTTCCTCCTGCTTTGGCTCATCATGGTACTTTGTTTGGGAAAATTCATTGAGGGAAAATATATTACAATGGACACAGCAAGTCAGAACATCAACTTAGTCCTCAAACCACACAGATCATCCCACGTGAAGAAAAGAGAACTGTCAACAGTAAATGTCACAGCAATTCCAATACCTGGTGGGGTAGTATGGGAGAAAACAGACTATGAAATCTATGGTCCGGTCGAAATCCTGAAGTATCCTCATCAACTAAAGGTTTCCTTAAGTGACTTTGTAACACCTAGTACATTCTCTGATGATTGGGACATTAACAGTATTAATGACATGATGTCTGATTTAGTAATGTCAGCTAGATTCACAGATCATGATTATTTACAAGGTTCATCTAGTTATGAGCAGTTATTCTGTTACACACACTATGGTGATCATTACTTGCATAAATCTGCACAGCCTAGAAATGTTTTTATGTATAATCAATGGGAACATTGTGCTACACCACCTAAAAGCAGTTCTAAAGCATTTTTTGAGAAATTCAAATACTTCTCAGGGTTTAACACCAGTGATGCAGAAACGTTTTATTATAAACTGTTAGATAAAACAGGAATGAAAACAATGCTGACAAATTCTAAATTGATATATTCAGAAGCATTTTATGAAAAAATGATGACATTTGGTTTTGATTTTTGGAAAAATAACATTGAAACGAAAACAATCTGGGGTACAAAAGATTGGCAGGTACAAGGCATTGAAGCACTATTTAGAACCTGCATGATACCAGAACAAATGTTATTTTTAAATGACACAATACACCAAACATCCTGTCTTGGCCTAGCTAAGATCAAAGACCTTAAAAAACCGTCTATACCAAAGCCAATACCTGAAAATGCAACTGCAGATATTGAGTTAGACGTACACAAATTTTACATTTGAACAGAACACTTCCTGATTGGAAAAAGTGGTTAATCTGGCCTATTGACACAAACAACTGTCAAGATAGATTCCTGAACAAAACACAGGGGTTAAAAATGACCAGACTAGAGCCTAGATATTCCCAGAGACAACATCCAGGGATAATAACAACATACAGTGTAGGGAAACTCTGCCTCGAATGGCTAACATCATCCACACTGGTTGAAATTAAGCAACACTTGTCTTTACTAAAAGATGGTGCTGATTTGCGCGACTTCATTCTTGGACCACGCAAACAGCGTCAAAAGCGTTTCATAGCGACCAGTATCTATGCTGCGTACAACGAGGCTTTAAAAGTCAAACAAATTGAAACAGCAGAAAAAATACGAGAAATTGATCGTATTAATTTGGAGAAATCACTTTCTGTAGTAGACAATGGGTTAATGACTCTGTCTTCCAGAATATATTCGTTGGACAATATTGTATCCTCTGCCTTTGATGTGATAGATAGAGACTTGCTAATGTTACAACATGGCCAATCTCAATTACGTTCTATTATACAATTAGGCTGGACGCTGCAAAATCTTCGTTCAGGCTATGTGCCTTGGCGTTTAATCAACACAACATCACTATTTTCCATTTTTAACCTTACTGATAAACAGATCAGTTTGGCACAGAAAGGAGCAGACTATACAATCCTGAGCATCGAAAAACTTGAGAGATTACCATTGACAATGTCAGAGAGTCCTGTCATTGAATGGATAATACATGGAATTATCACAATTCCGATAACAACTTTCCAATTTAAAAAGTGCCTTGAGTACATACCTGCTGGCCAGTATGAACAATTGGGTAAAGGATATGTAAAATCAGAATGGAAATTACCATACACACATTCTTGCTATAGTGACAGCGACAAAAATGTATTTCTTAGTGGTGACAATTGTAAACATTCACTAAAGCTGTATACTTTTGTGTCAGGGTATTAATTTACACGGCGCATGTGATGGAAATTCTAACAACCTTTCATGCCACCAGCTAGTCACACCTGCAACTCAGATAGAGCCCTTCTTTACGCAACTCGCAAACGGGAGTTACATTCTTAGAACGGATCACAGATGTTGTGGCCTTGTGCCAGGGAAAAGTTATCTAGTAAGCGTAACATCCATGGTCAAATGCTGAATGCAGGCATTGTTCCCGAGTGGGCCTGCAGACACAGTGACTCCAATCTGGCCTCGTCTGAATCTCTATTCTATACGAATTGATACTTTAAGCAAAATGAAATCTGTACTTTTACAGACAACAGTGCCTATAACGTCATCAAAAGAGACGTATGATCTTCTAGTTGCAAGGACAGCTACTGAAGTTCATGAACTTTTATCAACAAATTGCCCCGTGCATTTCGTAGAAATGCTAAGCCAACTCCTTAACATGTCTAGTGCCACAATCATCCCAGGCATATTTAAGTCGATTTTTACGGGACTGCTAACACCGTTTCAAGCAATTTTGGGGATCGTTCCTAATTTTGTTCACTCTGTTTTTGGCGGCATTCCACTATTTTTTGGACTCATTGAAGGGATCCTATTTTTGACCCTCCTGCTTCGTTATGGCAAGCCGAAACTCAGACATAGCTCCCATGGGAATGGAAGAGACAATCCTAGCAATGCGCTACCGGGACAGGATAACTAAAGTCCTTGGATTGGCCAGGCTGAGAGATCTAAACATGACCTGGTTCCTTTCATTCAGACCTGTATGGCAAAATTGCATCTTACCTGTGCTACGGTGTATGCTTTGCGGAGATGAATGCGTGTTGGACATCTGTCTTTCACTTCCATCAGCAGTACCAATGGACGTCGATACTTTGCTCAGTCAAATAACGGCTCACGCATTGTGTTGTCCCCAGCGGCTACCAATCCTGATGACAGCATTCGTGGAGACTTCTGTACTACAACCAAGTGGTAACAGTGGAGCGAGTGACAAAAGCAACATCATCCAGGTACAACGTTCAGTGAGCATTGCTGATCCTGCCTTCGATGACAGCAATCATTCTCACACCTGCCAAGTTACAGCGCTATCAAATTTGGTTGAGCTGTCACCTGAATTTGTAGACCAATTCTTTGCGAGCCTGTCTGATACGATGTTCTCACCCGTACAGAAACAATAACTTTTGAGAAGCTTTCTGACACACAGTGTTCCCATGAACTCTGAATTCGGCCTTCAGTTTTGATCAAAAAAAGCTGCAAAAAGCGTTGGAACTCTTTTTCCCCGTTCAGGCAATAATTCTGTTGAATTGGATATTTTTTAATATTGACACCTTTTTTTGGCACGAACAATTCTTTGCTTAAGGTAAAAACTATTCTTAGAGAACAGAAGTTCAAACTTCTATTCCTAAAAACACATCTAGAGACATAACAACTTACATTAGCCTCTAGCACACATTTTGGAATGCATTTATATGTGATGATTTATCTCGCCCTTCTTCTGTCAGAGATACTTCATGTGTAATTCTTTGTGCATAATCGTTCATTGATTTCATATGCAATAATTTTTGAATGATTTTTATGCTTCAAAAACGTACAGTACCTATATTTCACGTATTACAATATACGCCTATTTCGAATGCATTTATGTATTTTGGGGTGGGCAATGTTACACATGCATCTAATTGCTCTAGTTTTAGTAATTTGATGGACATGAATTCGTGGAGTGGGTGTTGCGTGTTTATCTAGGCTCCTGATCGATACTGCGACCTTATGCCCCTATGCGGCTATAAATCTATTTTATTCCCTATATTGGCATAACCGTTCAAGTGCGATATTCAGAAAGTCAAGTGCGATATTCAGAAAGTCATCTCTGGCCTCACACGAACAGAGCCACATTCAAGGATATCTCTCTGCCACTTCCTTTGCAACCAATTAGTGCAATGACAGAGCAGAAGTCACTATCTGATATTCCTAGATTAACACTCCGAGTTCTTCAACAAGATAAAAACTCAGCAAACTGGGAAATCCCCCTTGCTTTGTTTTGATTAGTAATAGAACTCTAATGAGCAACTGATAACTATCACTTCCTAGTGATATCTTTAATTGACGTCTTATGTCCAACAAACTTGCGTCAAACCAGGCACCTTTCAGGTATAAATACTACCAACGTTGCCTTAAGCAATGAACTACTGTTGCTAGCTGTCTGCAAGACCCTGTCGCTGCAGCCTGCTGTCCCTGTGGTGGTGAAGCTACTGATACCATTATCGCTGCTAAAGCGCGAACGATGGTGTGGTATGCTTAGGAGCTGAACAGCCGTCCCTCTGCGAAGAGCCCAGCAGATCCAGCTGCCCGCGGACGCTGTCCCCCCTCCTTCCTCGACGCGCTGAAGAAGAGCCGCTGCCTTTCTCCTGCAGAGAAATCCAGCTCCGGCGTTTCCGGTCTACCCTTGCGGGTGACAGGGATATCGAGCTTCCCCTGAAGGAGATACCAAACCTCCATCATTCTATTCAGAGGTATGGTGTTGACTAAACCCTTAGAAGAGAATTCTTGAAGCAAACCTTGTCAAAACCAACTTAACTTAAAGCTACTTACTTACTCCCCTTCCACGTGTTAGGCTTAGGTCAGGCACACTGGGGTAGGCTTAGTTAGAAGCACCAGTTGAGTATTTTAGCCTAATGTATATATGACTGTATATATGTTTTATTACTTTTAAACCATTGTATGGCTAAGAAACCATATCAATGCTTTTACAGTTTTATCTCGCAATACTTATCTTACTGTAAGTACTTTTTATAATAACAAGTCTTGCAATTGTGGCAATTCATTTCTCTTGTACGAGAAGAAAGACTGTTCAATAAATGTTAACCCTTTATTGACAAACGCCCGTCTCTCTGTTCTCTACATACCGTGAAAGTAAACTGCACTAATCTGACTGAGTGAAATACATGTCTATTGTTTCACACGACCCTAGAGATTGACTCTTGATCTGAGGAGCAAAGTTGTCATGTTGCACGGTTGTTGGAAAACTGAATCCCTTCTTGTCTGTGCCAGGGAAGCTGATCACCTCCCAGGCAGAGAAGAAAATTTCCAGTGACCTCTGAGCTAGTTGGTAACACACCCAATTAAGTTTAGCATAGTCAGTGGAGGCCTGGAATATACGCAGTTCCACGTCGATACTACTGTTTATGTTATTCCAATGCGCAGGGCCTAGTGGGAAACTAGGAACTACACTACATGGCGCCCAACGTTTGGTAAGGCGATAAACTAACGCAAGACGGTTAGAGTAACTCAGTCGTGCATATTTCACACAGACCCCTTTCTCCCGTAAATACTCCAATAGACGTCTGGAGTGGGTGAAAGGTTAAAATCCGCCCAACCTTAGTAGGAAGAGATTCCTATGTAAAGCTCTGGTTTATTCAACGTTGAAGGATACAGTGTTCCAAAATATTGTGCACCTAATCTTTGTCTCCTTGGAGACCTACTCTGCAAACCTTGCATTTATACAATGCCAGGAGAAAATAACGGAACCACTGGGGGTGCAGTAAATGCGACTCAGCAGGATTCTGACGATACTGTACCGGGTGCAATAATCATCCCGGCACACTTAAGAAAATCTATAACTTTAAAACTTATAGAAAACGGACTAACACCACAAGGTGGTACAGTAATTTTCGTGATAGAGGCTCACGAATATCGGCAGACAGAGGTATTCTATTCATGGATAAACTTTCCAGCGGTAAACGCTAGAACAAAAGAGTTTCACTATTACAAAATAGGGGAACCTCCGGAAGAGTACGCTCCTTTCGAGGAGATTGAAATTCCTCTTAAATTTCAAGAGCACCTGCTCTGGTTTAGTGGCGCCCTAAAACACAATGATCACATAACTAGGCTCGGTCCACTAGGTAGACCAGGAGCAATGTGGCCGGTTCTAGCCAGCTACACACCACATCCTGACATTGCGAAAATGTCAAAGGAAGAGCTGTTAGTACAGCTAAAAACACTAATTAAAATACAAAGGCAATTAGTCCAATATGTAATGCGGACTGCAACAGTCCAACCAGCTGTTAATACACCACAGCTGGCCCCTCATCAGGGGAACACAAATAAAATTACACCACAGAACATAGTCAAGTCAAGTCAAGTCATAGCATTTATATAGCGCACTACGTACCCAGAGGGTTTCAAGGCACTTAGGAGGGGAGGAGTTGGTCTTGGTAAAACACCCTTAAAACGGGAACAAATTCCTTTCTGGTTAGCACAGAAAATCACTCAAATAGAGGCAGTATTTCCTGATACTACCCCTATAGAGAAACACAGAATCTTGACCATCTGCCTTCCAATGGGGGTCGCACCACACGTGGAGGACTGTGACACTTGGGGTACAGTCTTTGCTTCCATTTACACAAAAACACACGGTGTTCCGTCAATGGCGGTAATACCAGAAGTGCTAAAACAGATTCAGAATGAATACGGTCCAGAACCTGCTTTAACTCTTGGTATGAAATTACTGAAAGACTTCAAGCAGGTCTCGGCTATATTATTAGCCAACATAAAAGGAGAAGCAGCATCTGTGGCGATCCGCCAGAAGTTGAAGGAAACAGATATAACAGAGCAGCCTGTCGAGCTTGCCAGAATCAAAGAAAAATGCTATGAAGAATTAGGTAGAGACAGCTTGGGTGGAAAACCAGTTAAGCCCCAACTACTCGAAAATCCAGAAAAATGATTTATTAAAAATAATTTAAACACTCCTAAAAAGAACTGGGATGGAAATAAACAGTCCAGTCCCAAGGAAAAAGTTTTCCAGACCAGAGGAAGGTCTCCTCGACGGAGGGAAAGAACTCCGACTCGAGAAAACCAGTCTCCCCAGAGGGAGCCCTCTGAGAAAAGATATAACCTTAGAAATAGGGATAATCTGAAAAAACCTGATAGATATCAAAGTATTGATACACGTCCCTCTTGATCTTTTCCACAGAATTCGGAAAGAAGAGGACGGTCAGACCCAGGAGAGCACACCAAGTCCAAAGACAAGGAACCTGCTCAAAATAAGAAATCACAATTTCCTAAAAAGAAGGTAGCCAGTATTAGAGTAATCAACCATGCCGAGAATACTGAGGACACATTTGAAAAACGGGGAGTGGGCATTGACAATGTTGGACAGTGCAGCAGAAATCAGTATAGCGCGCAAGATCTTGATGAGTCATCTGGAGACAGTGGACACGAATGAATACATTCAGGTTGAAACTGCCGACACCAGACTTAGCGAGCCCATAAAATATACGAAATAACATTGCGTATGGAGGGTGATAAGACTAGGAAAATTAGGGGTCTATTTAGGGATAAACTCTCAAAAGGCTATGATATTCTGTTAGCTGAAAAAGATTGGCCCCTAGAGTTTGTCAGGGAGTGCCCTCGTGGCGAAGAAGTTATTATGCCTGCCTTCTCGAATCATATTCCGATTCACAACAAATATACTTATGCAAGGAAATGGGCAGTAGCCCAGGCACCTGCATTTTATAAAAATCATGTAGGATGGGATGAGGACTCTCCTCCTCACAAAATCCAGTTAAAAAGTGAACCAACTGCCCAACGGCAGTATCCCATAAAGCAAGAAGCTAAAAAACAAGTCAGGGAGATTTTAGATCAACTTGAATACCAGGGGGTGATTGAAACATGCACCTCACAAATGAACAATCCTTTGTTTCCTGTCTCCAAGCCAGACAATTCATATCGTCTAGTTTTGGACTACAGACATCTCAACACATGTTGTAAAACTTTTGCAGTACAAAACTCGCATAGTGCAGCCCTAATGAATAATATAGTTAGGAAAAAATATAAAACGACATTAGACATATCTAATGGTTTCTTTTGTCAAAACATTGCTCCAGAAAGCAGATATTTGACCGCTTTCTCAGCATTTGGGTCACAGAAAAAATTCTGTCGACTCCCACAAGGGTTCAAGAACAGCCCAGGACTATTCTCAGCTAGGGTAACAGAGTTACTACAAATCTATGATGATGAGGCATTATCTTACGTAGATGATATCTATCTCACAGACGACGACTTGGATACACTTTAAGAAGTCCCGAATTGCCCATCTGACAGTACTATTCTTAGGGTACGAATTATCAAGTGAAGGGAAAAGCCTAGCGGACAACTTCTTAGAGAAGTGCGCTGTACTCCAAGCTCCAAAAACGCTGAAGAATTTACAATCCATACTAGGTTTTCTGAATTTCGGAAGAACTTAGATTCTAAATTACGCAGAGAGGGTTAAACCTCTCTACGAACTAATTAAACCTGATTTTAAACAAATCAATTGGACTCAAAAACACACAGAAATTTTTAGATCACTGCAAACAGACATGTTAGCTAAAACAAAATTAGACACACGTGACAACACACGTGATCTTGTAATCCGAGTCATCCCAGGAAGATGCGGATTCACGTACGTAACCTCCAATGAGGGAGAAAAGGTACCAATAGCTTACAAATCACATTTGTACACAAAGGCTGAAATAAAATTCAGTTCAACGGAGAAAATTCTAACTGCGGTCCAGACTGCGGTAGCAAAAGAAAGGCCCCTAGCACAAGGTAAACGAATAATAATCGTAACTCCTATACCGGCTTTAGAAGCGGTAACTAAAGCAAGCATTCCTAATGCCAAAGCTTTGCATCCAAGATGGATTCAGTGGGTCAATTCTCTTGCTGCAACAGACGTAGTTTACGAATTTGATCCTAACTTAAAAACACAGGAATTTTTACAATATGAATATGAATGTCCTCTGCCAATTGAAATTCTGCCTCTCGAAGAATACGGAAGTATTATATATACTGACGGATCAGCACAACCCGCAGTTGGGGGTAAGCAAGCTTACAGTGCTGCGTGCGCGATTGTTAAAGGTCGCTGGCACAAAGGTAAATTTAGACCAATGGTCACCAAAACACAATCACTAGGAGGTTGCTCGGCTCAACGAGCTGAATTAGTAGCATTTAAGATGGCGCTAGAAAATACCGATCGCGAATTCCCCACACTAATAGTGTGCGATTCTTTTTATTGCGTACAATCTTATAATGAATACTTGCAGAATTGGGTGGAAAACGGTTTCAAAGATGCAAAAGGTGGCATGATAAAGCATAAAATGCTTTGGGAACAGTTAGTTCTTTTACAAAAAGAACTACAAAAGACTCACGTGATACACACTCTGAGTCATCAACGTGATGGCGTTCACGTTGCAGGGAATTCATTGGCTGATGAAGCCGCGAAGGCAGCTGTGGAAACGGCTTCCGTAGCTGCGATAACTCGGTCACAATCAAAAATAGACAGCGATATTCTACAAGCTGTCAGTACGTCAGTAAAAAATGATAAGAAAACACTCCCAAAAGGCTTTCCTGAAAAGTACTTGTACTTAACAGACACAAATAATGTTCCTTTTGCTCGAATCCCTGGAGTGGGGGATAGAGTAATTCCAAACAGGGAACATAGATTAGGACTAATCAAAGCGGCACATGAAGGGCTTGCTTCTGCACACGCTGGGATTTCCGCAACAATATCACTATTAAAACAGAGATATTGGTGGCCTCGCTTGAGAATACAAACTAAAAAGTATGTATTAGAATGCGACATATGCCAAAGGATAAAAGAATCAACAGTAAAACAACCAGCGCAGACACCCCTTCTTATCTCGGATAAACCATTTGCATGTGTTTACTTGGACCACTGTGGTCCCCTACAAAGGGACGGCAACTATAGATATATCATGGTAGCAGTGGATTCCTGTACGAGGTTCATATGGATGTGGCCCCAGCGCTCGGCTGACGCTAGAACGGTTATAAAAGATCTGCGAGTCTTTATCGGCACATACGCAATTACCACGTTCTATTCTGACCAGGGTCCTGCTTTTAGCTCTCGAGCTTATAGGGAGGCCATGGCCAGCATGAGAGTTGGGTTGCGGTATTCTTGTCCGTCGCACCCCGAAGGGAATAGTGTGGTAGAAAGATAAAACCGGGATATAAAGCGATCTATAACAGCGAAGGTATTAGGTTCAGGCGCTGGGTGGGTCAAACATTTAATAAGTGTCCAGACTAGTCTTAATAACATGCCAAGAAATTCTCTAAAAGGTTTCAGCCCATACGAACTATTGTTCGGAATTAGAATGCGTATTCAGGACCTCGATAGTCAGATGTCAGTGGTACAAGAAGAAACAACGCACTTTGATGTAAAGGATCGTTTGGCTGTTTTACAGGAACTGAACGAAACAAGAAAATCCTTAAGCAACATAAAGTTAAAGCAACAGCCAGATACCACTGACGAGGCACCACCAGCAACAGCCCCAGCAAGGCCTGTCTGGATTCCAAAGATTGGGGATCTAGTCAGAGAAAAGATCGCGGTAGAGAAGGAATTTGGGCCTTCTTACAGAAAAGCAGTACCTGTCTTGGCAGTCACCGGAACAAGATCAGTTGTGCTACCGCCCCTTGCTTGTAAAAAGGAGAACAGAGTTGTGTCCATCGACCTGGTAAAACCACAAGCATGTGGCCTATAATCAACAGTAGGCCCAGTGGACTCCCAAGAAACAACAGAATACCCAAACTTGCAACAATCCAAGAGGTTCAAACTGAAAGACTAATCACATTCGATCAGCCTGCAGTGCACAATGAAGGACTATGCAATAATGCCATGGAACTCGTGCCTCTTGAAACACAGATTGAAACAATTTGTCAAGAAACAACACCAGTCTACACTAATGTGGCATCAGAAAGTGCTACGGAGAAACAGATTGAAAGAACAATCCCAACAATTGACAGAACTGCCTCTGGTTATTTCATCAACTTCGACAACTTCTCTGAAGATTTAAATGACCCCGAAGTGATGCCAGAAATAAAAAAGTCTTTTAAAGAAAAAGCAACGGAACTCTTTCATCAACTGAAGGAAATCTACCTTATTTCCCCTTGGCTAGAGTTCTGGTTCGGTCTAGGTGTATTTTTCCTCCTGCTTTGGCTCATCATGGTACTTTGTTTGGGAAAATTCATTGAGGGAAAATATATTACAATGGACACAGCAAGTCAGAACATCAACTTAGTCCTCAAACCACACAGATCATCCCACGTGAAGAAAAGAGAACTGTCAACAGTAAATGTCACAGCAATTCCAATACCTGGTGGGGTAGTATGGGAGAAAACAGACTATGAAATCTATGGTCCGGTCGAAATCCTGAAGTATCCTCATCAACTAAAGGTTTCCTTAAGTGACTTTGTAACACCTAGTACATTCTCTGATGATTGGGACATTAACAGTATTAATGACATGATGTCTGATTTAGTAATGTCAGCTAGATTCACAGATCATGATTATTTACAAGGTTCATCTAGTTATGAGCAGTTATTCTGTTACACACACTATGGTGATCATTACTTGCATAAATCTGCACAGCCTAGAAATGTTTTTATGTATAATCAATGGGAACATTGTGCTACACCACCTAAAAGCAGTTCTAAAGCATTTTTTGAGAAATTCAAATACTTCTCAGGGTTTAACACCAGTGATGCAGAAACGTTTTATTATAAACTGTTAGATAAAACAGGAATGAAAACAATGCTGACAAATTCTAAATTGATATATTCAGAAGCATTTTATGAAAAAATGATGACATTTGGTTTTGATTTTTGGAAAAATAACATTGAAACGAAAACAATCTGGGGTACAAAAGATTGGCAGGTACAAGGCATTGAAGCACTATTTAGAACCTGCATGATACCAGAACAAATGTTATTTTTAAATGACACAATACACCAAACATCCTGTCTTGGCCTAGCTAAGATCAAAGACCTTAAAAAACCGTCTATACCAAAGCCAATACCTGAAAATGCAACTGCAGATATTGAGTTAGACGTAACACAAATTTTACATTTGAACAGAACACTTCCTGATTGGAAAAAGTGGTTAATCTGGCCTATTGACACAAACAACTGTCAAGATAGATTCCTGAACAAAACACAGGGGTTAAAAATGACCAGACTAGAGCCTAGATATTCCCAGAGACAACATCCAGGGATAATAACAACATACAGTGTAGGGAAACTCTGCCTCGAATGGCTAACATCATCCACACTGGTTGAAATTAAGCAACACTTGTCTTTACTAAAAGATGGTGCTGATTTGCGCGACTTCATTCTTGGACCACGCAAACAGCGTCAAAAGCGTTTCATAGCGACCAGTATCTATGCTGCGTACAACGAGGCTTTAAAAGTCAAACAAATTGAAACAGCAGAAAAAATACGAGAAATTGATCGTATTAATTTGGAGAAATCACTTTCTGTAGTAGACAATGGGTTAATGACTCTGTCTTCCAGAATATATTCGTTGGACAATATTGTATCCTCTGCCTTTGATGTGATAGATAGAGACTTGCTAATGTTACAACATGGCCAATCTCAATTACGTTCTATTATACAATTAGGCTGGACGCTGCAAAATCTTCGTTCAGGCTATGTGCCTTGGCGTTTAATCAACACAACATCACTATTTTCCATTTTTAACCTTACTGATAAACAGATCAGTTTGGCACAGAAAGGAGCAGACTATACAATCCTGAGCATCGAAAAACTTGAGAGATTACCATTGACAATGTCAGAGAGTCCTGTCATTGAATGGATAATACATGGAATTATCACAATTCCGATAACAACTTTCCAATTTAAAAAGTGCCTTGAGTACATACCTGCTGGCCAGTATGAACAATTGGGTAAAGGATATGTAAAATCAGAATGGAAATTACCATACACACATTCTTGCTATAGTGACAGCGACAAAAATGTATTTCTTAGTGGTGACAATTGTAAACATTCACTAAAGCTGTATACTTTTGTGTCAGGGTATTAATTTACACGGCGCATGTGATGGAAATTCTAACAACCTTTCATGCCACCAGCTAGTCACACCTGCAACTCAGATAGAGCCCTTCTTTACGCAACTCGCAAACGGGAGTTACATTCTTAGAACGGATCACAGATGTTGTGGCCTTGTGCCAGGGAAAAGTTATCTAGTAAGCGTAACATCCATGGTCAAATGCTGAATGCAGGCATTGTTCCCGAGTGGGCCTGCAGACACAGTGACTCCCATCTGGCCTCGTCTGAATCTCTATTCTATACGAATTGATACTTTAAGCAAAATGAAATCTGTACTTTTACAGACAACAGTGCCTATAACGTCATCATAAGAGACGTATGATCTTCTAGTTGCAAGGACAGCTACTGAAGTTCATGAACTTTTATCAACAAATTGCCCCGTGCATTTCGTAGAAATGCTAAGCCAACTCCTTAACATGTCTAGTGCCACAATCATCCCAGGCATATTTAAGTCGATTTTTACGGGACTGCTAACACCGTTTCAAGCAATTTTGGGGATCGTTCCTAATTTTGTTCACTCTGTTTTTGGCGGCATTCCACTATTTTTTGGACTCATTGAAGGGATCCTATTTTTGACCCTCCTGCTTCGTTATGGCAAGCCGAAACTCAGACATAGCTCCCATGGGAATGGAAGAGACAATCCTAGCAATGCGCTACCGGGACAGGATAACTAAAGTCCTTGGATTGGCCAGGCTGAGAGATCTAAACATGACCTGGTTCCTTTCATTCAGACCTGTATGGCAAAATTGCATCTTACCTGTGCTACGGTGTATGCTTTGCGGAGATGAATGCGTGTTGGACATCTGTCTTTCACTTCCATCAGCAGTACCAATGGACGTCGATACTTTGCTCAGTCAAATAACGGCTCACGCATTGTGTTGTCCCCAGCGGCTACCAATCCTGATGACAGCATTCGTGGAGACTTCTGTACTACAACCAAGTGGTAACAGTGGAGCGAGTGACAAAAGCAACATCATCCAGGTACAACGTTCAGTGAGCATTGCTGATCCTGCCTTCGATGACAGCAATCATTCTCACACCTGCCAAGTTACAGCGCTATCAAATTTGGTTGAGCTGTCACCTGAATTTGTAGACCAATTCTTTGCGAGCCTGTCTGATACGATGTTCTCACCCGTACAGAAACAATAACTTTTGAGAAGCTTTCTGACACACAGTGTTCCCATGAACTCTGAATTCGGCCTTCAGTTTTGATCAAAAAAAGCTGCAAAAAGCGTTGGAACTCTTTTTCCCGGTTCAGGCAATAATTCTGTTGAATTGGATATTTTTTAATATTGACACCTTTTTTTGGCACGAACAATTCTTTGCTTAAGGTAAAAACTATTCTTAGAGAACAGAAGTTCAAACTTCTATTCCTAAAAACACATCTAGAGACATAACAACTTACATTAGCCTCTAGCACACATTTTGGAATGCATTTATATGTGATGATTTATCTCGCCCTTCTTCTGTCAGAGATACTTCATGTGTAATTCTTTGTGCATAATCGTTCATTGATTTCATATGCAATAATTTTTTAATGATTTTTATGCTTCAAAAACGTACAGTACCTATATTTCACGTATTACAATATACGCCTATTTCGAATGCATTTATGTATTTTGGGGTGGGCAATGTTACACATGCATCTAATTGCTCTAGTTTTAGTAATTTGATGGACATGAATTCGTGGAGTGGGTGTTGCGTGTTTATCTAGGCTCCTGATCGATACTGCGACCTTATGCCCCTATGCGGCTATAAATCTATTTTATTCCCTATATTGGCATAACCGTTCAAGTGCGATATTCAGAAAGTCAAGTGCGATATTCAGAAAGTCATCTCTGGCCTCACACGAACAGAGCCACATTCAAGGATATCTCTCTGCCACTTCCTTTGCAACCAATTAGTGCAATGACAGAGCAGAAGTCACTATCTGATATTCCTAGATTAACACTCCGAGTTCTTCAACAAGATAAAAACTCAGCAAACTGGGAAATCCCCCTTTTTTTTCTTTTGATTAGTAATAGAACTCTAATGAGCAACTGATAACTATCACTTCCTAGTGATATCTTTAATTGACGTCTTATGTCCAACAAACTTGCGTCAAACCAGGCACCTTTCAGGTATAAATACTACCAACTTTGCCTTAAGCAATGAACTACTGTTGCTAGCTGTCTGCAAGACCCTGTCGCTGCAGCCTGCTGTCCCTGTGGTGGTGAAGCTACTGATACCATTATCGCTGCTAAAGCGCGAACGATGGTGTGGTATGCTTAGGAGCTGAACAGCCGTCCCTCTGCGAAGAGCCCAGCAGATCCAGCTGCCCGCGGACGCTGTCCCCCCTCCTTCCTCGACGCGCTGAAGAAGAGCCGCTGCCTTTCTCCTGCAGAGAAATCCAGCTCCGGCGTTTCCGGTCTACCCTTGCGGGTGACAGGGATATCGAGCTTCCCCTGAAGGAGATACCAAACCTCCATCATTCTATTCAGAGGTATGGTGTTGACTAAACCCTTAGAAGAGAATTCTTGAAGCAAACCTTGGCAAAACCAACTTAACTTAAAGCTACTTACTTACTCCCCTTCCACGTGTTAGGCTTAGGTCAGGCACACTGGGGTAGGCTTAGTTAGAAGCACCAGTTGAGTATTTTAGCCTAATGTATATTTGACTGTATATATGTTTTATTACTTTTAAACCATTGTATGGCTAAGAAACCATATCAATGCTTTTACAGTTTTATCTCGCAATACTTATCTTACTGTACGTACTTTTTATAATAACAAGTCTTGCAATTGTGGCAATTCATTTCTCTTGTACGAGAAGAAAGACTGTTCAATAAATGTTAACCCTTTATTGACAAACGCCCGTCTCTCTGTTCTCTACGTACCGTGAAAGTAAACTGCACTAATCTGACTGAGTGAAATACCTGTCTATTGTTTCACACGACCCTAGAGATTGACTCTTGATCTGAGGAGCAAAGTTGTCATGTTGCACGGTTGTTGGAAAACTGAATCCCTTCTTGTCTGTGCCAGGGAAGCTGATCACCTCCCATGCAGAGAAGAAAGTTTCCAGTGACCTCTGAGCTAGTTGGTAACACACCCAATTAAGTTTAGCATAGTCAGTGGAGGCCTGGAATATACGCAGTTCCACGTCGATACTACTGTTTATGTTATTCCAATGCGCAGGGCCTAGTGGGAAACTAGGAACTACACTACAGTGCCTTCCGTCAATCACACAGCTCAAGACCGGATAACACTTCGTACCTGTTCTGTGTGTTAACATTGGACCCATACTGATAGCGACCAGCACTATTAATCCTGTTGTAGGTTTCGTTCAAACCACCTGAACCACAAGGATTTGTGATGTTGTATATAAATTGTGCGTCCTGGATTGGTGTCTGTGGTTCAAACACCCGGCTAGTTAGTCTTTGTTAGGGTGTGGGTTTGCACAGATGTGCGTAGAAATATCCCAGTGGGAGCACGCATATACTATTCTCATTATAAACTAATGAGGAGGCTCTCAGAAGGACAGTTGCCACATGCTGGGGATGTTTAAATTTATAACTATACAATCCCCAGTGCCTATCTTTTTGGAAGGACCTACCCAATTTACGCGCCTTACTGCCATTATCTGTTCTGAATATGAAATGGGAAAGCCACAATTTTTATTAAGCCACGCCACTGCCTTATTTTTCAAAGAGGCGTGGGATTCATCGTAAGGAGAAGCGGGATGGGTACCACAAGATGGAACATTGGTCAGTACTGCCACAAACGGTGCACAATCTGGTGGTAAATTTAGGTATCGATTATACCTGGGGGGTCTAGGGGTTCTGCCACTTTGAGGGGCTATATTATGTTGTGTCCGCGGGACAGTTGCCACAGGGGCGGCCGATGGATTTGATGCTTCAGTCCCAATGGCAGCTGTTGCAACAGTATTCCCCTTCCCCTTGTTCAACTGTTCTTTGGCTTTCACTACTTCCTTCCCTTTTCCACCCGAATCTACACTACCATTAGTTGGTGCAATCTGATATGTAGATAACAAACCACCCAACCTCGCCACTTCCGTGACCAAAGTTTCAATCTTGTTGGTTAGTGGTTTAATTAGCTCCTCTATCTTCGCTGTTAGTTTTGCTTCTAGATTTTTAATGAGAGAAGCAAACTGATCAGAGTTCAGATTAGGACCATTGTCATTATTTCCTGTAAATACAAATGGGGTTATGGCTGGGCTATGAGGTACCTTCCCATCCTTTTTTTTAGCTTTAGTGTTATGCTTCCCCACCTCTTTTTGATGGGCTGTCCTACAGGTTCTCATCGGCCTGATTTCAGGCTGGGCCTCATCTAGCAAACCCGCAGCTTCACTTAACAGGGCGTGTTGATCTGAGTGAACCTCAACACTCACTGTAATGGGCAATGGTGGTTCTACTATAGTAACACCACTCGTGTTTGCCTTAACGTCTAGGGTCATGCTAGTGGGAGACAATTCTGGTAGGTCCACTGTCCCAGTGCCCTTCCGTAGAGAGGCATGTCTTTCATTATTTATCTGGTTTACTTTCTTAACCAAATAATTATCCAGGGTGGCGGGACCCACTACAGCTTTATCCGTTTTGGATTTAGAAATTTTAGACAATAATAGCACACAGCTTACACACAGGTAATAACCACTACTCACTCATAAGAAATTTCAGAAATATATGAAATAAAATCTCACGTGCTCACAGCACAATGAAGGTCCAATTAAAATGGTGTAGAGTCCCTGGCCCAGTCCAGTCTCTTCAGGCCTCTGATGGCCACAGAGGGCCCGCCCTTTGCCCAGGCTTAGCCCCGGGCGCTCCCGCGCGCGACTCGCGGGGCGAGAGGCGTTCCTCTCTTTTGTGGGGCCTCCGGGTGCAGAGGTGGCATCAGAGACGTGATTCCGCCACCGGCCCACCTGGGAGGTGTAGTTTCCGGGCCCCCCGGTGGCTGTGGTCAAGGTTGCAGTGTGGGCGCGACAGCCGTTCCCCTCAGGGCGTCTCCCTCACGCTGGTGGGGCGACAAAAAGCAACAGCCATTCCCCTCATGGCAGGTGAGCAAAGTTAACAGCGTCCCACAGAGCGCTCGGCGCTCCTCTCTTTTGTGGCGCCTCCGGGCGCAGAGGTGGCGTCAGGGACGTGATTCCGCCGCCGGGGCACCTGGGAGGTGTAGTTTCTGGGCCCCCCGGTGGCTGTGGTCATGGTTGCAGCGTGGGCACGACAGCCGTTCCCCTCAAGGCGTCTCCCTCGCGCTGGTGGGGTGACAAAAAGCAACAGCCCTTCCCCTCATGGCAGGTAAGCAAAGTTAACAGGGCCACTTAAGTGCAAGGCACAATCAGTGCTGCAGGCCCACTATGCGGTACAAAATGGTGTGGTAATGGACGGAGCATCTGAACCAATCAAACACTCACACCAAGTCAAAAGATCTGGGTTTAATCCATCACCATTCTTTAGCCCACTCTGCCACCCCAGTTCAGACATGGCTATATGCAAATTGTGGTACACAAACAAGGATGCGTAGTCCAGTTGTAGTAGAAGATCCCTCTTTATTGATAGGTAGTTAGGTGGCAGGTTACAAGATAGGAAGTTACAAGGAGAAACCCCACCAGGAGAGAGCTACCAGCTCCTCAGCCTCAGATGACCAACTGACAATCTCAACACAGGGAGGCACACTAAAATTCCATGATGTCACAGGACATTCTGATAAAGTGGTAGAGAGGGAAAATACATAGAACCATTTACCACACATCCTCTTCCGTTAACAAACAACAGCAAGTAAGAAGTCAAGACGATGCAGAAGGATTCAGAGGACACAGTAGACACAAGAGCTAGTCAAAGAGACAAATTGAAAAGTAAACACGCCCTCTTGAAAATGGTAAGAGTCACATGCAATAAGCGATGTAGAGGAAACTTGAAAGCATAGAAATTGAGATGTTTAAAAACGTAA
Source organism: Lissotriton vulgaris (assembly GCF_964263255.1). Lineage (NCBI taxonomy): Eukaryota > Metazoa > Chordata > Amphibia > Caudata > Salamandridae > Lissotriton > Lissotriton vulgaris. The sequence goes on from NC_141695.1 coordinate 97,844,438, forward strand.
TAAGAGTCATGAAATGAATGTCTCACCCGAGTTCCAGTAAGGAACTCCTCCTGGAAGTGGTAAGTCCCAAATGTGCCGAGAAATGCAGAATAACATGCATTCGGAAGTCACGAAAAGGGAAACATTCTCGGTAGGACTCCGAAAGCAAACGCTGCTGATGTTCAACCATTCGGTGAAACGCTGCTGATGCTCCACCATTCGGTGAAGTAGTTATCGGACGATTTGCACAGAAGGCAGACTGGAGCGGACCATGAGATAACAGTAAAGCTGACAGCCAAGTGACAGGAGCAAACGATCCAGTACATACTGCGCGAACTTGCGCAGTAAAAGCAAGCAAAATGGAGGCACGTCGTCACGTCAGCGCCGGAAAGCTCACGGCGAAGATGTGCTGTCCAGAGACGCCAAGGAGGAGACAGCGGCAGAGGGGAAGACGTCACACAGGGCAAGACGCGAGCTCCCCTAGGCGGGTAAGAATGTGTGCGCGCCATGGCAGTTGATTTATTAACTTGTAGGAGCTCAATCGCCTCAAAGTAAAACAAAATAAAAGTACACAAAACACCTCAAAAGTGTCCCCACTCACTGCAAAAATTCCAGACACGCTGCTTGCAGACGCTGAAAGGCTGGAAGTTGTGAGCAGACACAGGAAGGATAGAGCTGGCTGTTGTGAAGGGTGTACTGCTAGCGCCCGGAGCGTCAATGAAGGCAAAAGCGAAAGGCTCACCTAAGAAACGTGGGAGAATACAACTGTCTCATCAGTCCCACAGCAAAATGTAGCAAGGGCGAACTGTCAAGGTGTAAAAGCAACAGAGACACAACAGGTTGATCAGGCCAGCTGGGTCACACACGCTTTTAAAGCTGGAGGCAGACAATCTCCAGATGACAGCAGGCTGGCAGTTAACTCCTTCATAAAACAGACGCCCAGGGTGCAGGCTGTCCAAGTTGAAAAGGACACTGGTGGGGTTTACTGGGCGTTACTCTGATCTCCAGGAGATAAACTTACTTAAATGTAGAATAGTCCTTAGTTTCGTTATGGCTGAGTAACAATCTTGTTTCTGTGCAGCGTAGGTTAGTCCAAGAAAAGTCGCCAAAATGTGGTACACAAACAAGGATGCGTAGTCCAGTTGTAGTAGAAGATCCCTCTTTATTGATAGGTAGTTAGGTGGCAGGCTACAGGATAGGAAGTTACAAGGAGAAACCCCACAAGGAGAGAGCTACCAGCTCCTCAGCCTCAGATGACCAACTGACAATCTCAACACAGGGAGGCACACTAACATTCCATGATGTCACAGGACATTCTGATAAAGTGGTAGAGAGGGAAAATACATAGAACCATTTACCACACAAATCAGTCTGACCCTGTGCCTCGTGGGAACAGTCCAGCCCGAGATGCCAAGCTATGCCTTCCCTGGACGGGAAACAAGCTTCTGAGGACAGGTTTCTGGCATTCCAGTCGTCTTCAGCCCGGCTTGCTTGAATCTAGTGGCAAAGTGAGCAAGGGACTCACGTCTGAGCATAACCTGCCACACTTATGGAGTCCAAAATCGGTACAAAAGGGGGTGGCAATGGATGGAGCATCTGAACCAATCAAACACTCACACCCAGTCAAAAGATCTGGGTTTAATCCATCACCGTTCCTTAGCCCACTCTGCCACCCCAGTTTAGACATGGCTATATGCAAATCAGTCTGACCCTGTGCCTCATGGGAACAGTCCAGCCCGAACTGCCAAGCCATGCCTTCCCAGTACCAGAAACAAGCTTCCGAGGACCGGTTTCTGGCATTCCAGCCGTCTTCAGCCCGGCTTGCTTGAATCCAGTGGCAAAGTGAGCAAGGGACTCACATCTGAGCATACCCTGCCACACTTATGGTGACCAAAAGCGGTACAAAAGGGGGTGGTAATGGACAGAGCATCTGAACCAATCAAACACTCGCACCCAGTCAAAAGATCTGGGTTTAATCCATCACCATTCTTTAGCCCACTCTGCCACCCCAGTTCAGACATGGCTATATGCAAATCAGTCTGACCCTGTGCCTCATGGGAACAGTCCAGCCCGAACTGCCAAGCCATGCCTTCCCTGGACCGGAAACAAGCTTCAGAGGACCGGTTTCTGACATTCCAGCTGTCTTCAGCCTGGCTTGCTTGAATCCAGTGGCAAAGTGAGCAAGGGACTCACGTCTGAGTATACCCTGCCACACTTATGGCGGCCAAAAGCGGTACAAAAGGGGGTGGTAATGGACGGAGAATCTGAATCAATCAAACACTCACACCCAGTCAAAAGATCTGGGTTTAATCCATCACCGTTCTTCAGCCCACTCCGCCACCCCAGTTCAGACATGGCATATATGCAAATCAGTCTGACCCTATGCCTCATGGGAACAGTCCAGCCCAAACTGCCAAGCCATGCCTTCCCTGGACCGGAAACAAGCTTCCGAGGACCAGTTTCTGGCATTCCAGCCTTCTTCAGCCCGGCTTGCTTGAATCCAGTGGCAAAGTGAGCAAGGGACTCACGTCTGTGCATACCCTGCCACATTTATGGTGGTCAAAAGCGGTACAAAAGAGGGTGGTAATAGACGGAGCATCTGAACCAATCAAACACTCACACCCAGTCAAAAGATCTGGGTTTAATCCATCACCATTCTTTAGCCCACTCTGCCACCCCAGTTCAGACATGGCTATATGCAAATCAGTCTGACCCTGTGCCTCATGGGAACAGTCCAGCCCGAACTGCCAAGCCATGCCTTCCCTGGACCGGAAACAAGCTTCCGAGGACCGGTTTCTGCCATTCCAGCCGTCTTCAGCCCGGCTTGCTTGAATCCAGTGGCAAAGTGAGCAAGGGACTCACGTCTGAGCATACCCTGCCACACTTATGGCGGCCAAAAGCGGTACAAAAGGGGGTGGTAATGGACGGAGCATCTGAACCAATCAAACACTCACACCCAGTCAAAAGATCTGGGTTTAATCCATCACCGTTCTTTAGCCCACTCTGCCACCCCAGTTCAGACATGGCTATATGCAAATCAGTCTGACCCTGTGCCTCATGGGAACAGTCCAGCCTGAACTGCCAAACCATGCCTTCCCTGGACCGGAAACAAGTTTCCGAGGACCGGTTTCTGGCATTCCAGCCGTCTTTAGCTCGGCTTGCTTGAATCCAGTGGCAAAGTGAGCAAGGGACTCACGTCTGAGCATACCCTGCCACACTTTTGGCAGCCAAAAGAGGTGCAAAAGGGGGTGGTAATGGACGGAGCATCTGAACCAATCAAACTCTCACACCCAGTCAACAGATCTGGGTTTAATCCATCACCGTTCTTTAGCCCACTCTGCCACCCCAGTTCAGACATAGCTATATGCAAATCAGTCTGACCCTGTGCCTCATGGGAAAAGTCCAGCCCGAACTGCCAAGCCATGCCTTCCCTGGACCGGAAACAAGCTTCTGAGGACCGGTTTCTGGCATTCCAGCCGTCTTCAGCCCGACTTGCTTGAATCCAGTGTCAAAGTGAGCAAGGGACTCACGTCTGAGCATACCCTGCCACACTTATGGCGGCCAAAAGCGGTACAAAGGGGGTGGTAATGGACAGAGCATCTGAACCAATCAAACACTCACACCCAGTCAAAAGATCTGGGTTTAATCCATCACCGTTCTTTAGCACGCTCTGCCACCCCAGTTCAGACATGGCTATATGTAAATCAGTCTGACCCTGTGCCTCATGGGAACAGTCCAGCCAGAACTGCCAAGCCATGCCTTCCCTGGACCGGAAACAATCTTCTGAGGACCGGTTTCTGGCATTCCAGCCGTCTTCAGCCCGGCTTGCTTGAATCCAGTGGCAAAGTGAGCAAGGGACTCACGTCTGAGCATACCCTGCCACACTTATGGCTTCCAAAAGCGGTACAAAAGGGGGTGGAAATGGACGGAGCATTTGAACCATTCAAACACTCACACCCAGTCAAAAGATTTGGGTTTAATCCATCACCGTTCTTTAGCCCACTCTGACACCCCAATTCAGACATGACTATATGCAAATATGTCTGACCCTGTGCCTCATGGGAACAGTCCATCCCGAACTGCCAAGCCATGCCTTCCCTGGACCGGAAACAAGCTTACGAGTACCGGTTTCTGGCATTCCAGCTGTCTTCAGCCCGGCTTGCTTGAATCCAGTGGCAGGGTGAGCAAGGGACTCACGTCTGAGCATACCCTGCCACACTTATGGCGGCCAAAAGTGGTACAAAAGAGGGTGGTAATGGACGGAGCATCTGAACCAATCAAACACTCAAACCCAATCAAAAGATCTGGGTATAATCCATCACCGTTCTTTAGCCCACTCTGCCACCCCAGTTCAGACATGGTTATATGCAAATCAGTCTGACACTGTGCCTCATGGGAAAAGTCCAGCCCGAACTGCCAAGGCATGCCTTCCCTGGACCGGAAACAAGCTTCCGAGGACCAGTTTCTGGCATTCCAGCCGTCTTCAGCCCAGCTTGCTTGAATCCAGTGGCAAAGTGAGCAAGGGACTCACGTCTGAGCATACCCTGCCACACTAATGGCGGCCAAAAGCGGTACAAAAGGCGGTGGTAATGGATGGAGCATCTGAACCAATCAAACACTCACACCCAGTCAAAATATCTGAGTTTAATCCATTACCGTTCTTTAGCCCACTCTGCCACCCCAGTTAAGACATGGCTATATGGAAATCAGTCTGACCCTGTGCCTCATGGGAACAGTCCAGCCCGATCTGCCAAGCCATGCCTTCCCTGGACCGGAAACAAGCTTCCGAGGACCGGTTTCTGGCATTCCAGCCGTCTTCAGCCCGGCTTGTTTGAATCCAGTGGCAAAGTGAGCAAGGGACTCACGTCTGAGCATACCCTGCCACACGTATGGATGCCAAAAGCGGTACAAAAGGGGGTGGTAATGGACGGAACATCTGAACCAATCAAACACTCACACCCAGTCAAAAGATCTGGTTTTAATCCATCACCATTCTTTAGCCCACTCTGCCACCCCAATTCAGACATGGCTATATGCAAATCAGTCTGACCCTGTGCCTCATGGGAACAGTCCAGCCCGAACTGCCAAGCCATGCCTTCCCTGGACCAGAAACAAGCTTCCGAGCAGCGGTTTCTGGCATTCCAGGCGTCTTCAGCCCGGCTTGCTTGAATCCAGTGGCAAAGTGAGCAAGGGACTCACGTCTGAGCATACCCTTCCACACTTATGGAGGCCAAAAGCGGTACAAAAGGGGGTGGTAATGGACCGAGCATCTGAACCAATCAAACACTCACACCCAGTCAAAAGATCTCGGTTTAATCCATCACCGTTCTTTAGCCCACTCTGCCACCCCAGTTCAGACATGGCTATATGCAAATCAGTCTGACCCTGTGCCTCATGGGAACAGTCCAGCCCGAACTGCCAAGCCATGCCTTCCCTGGACTGGAAACAAGCTTCCGAGGACCGGTTTCTGGCATTCCAGCCATCTTCAGCCTTGCTTGCTTGAATCCAGTGGCAAAGTGAGCAAGGGACTCACGTCTGAGCATACCCTGCCACACTTATGGAGGCCAAAAGCGGTACAAAAGAGGGTAGTATTGGACGGAGCATCTGAACCAATCAAACACTCACACCCAGTCAAAAGATCTGGGTTTATTCCATCACCGTTCTTTAGCCCACTCTGCCACCCCAGTTCAGACATGGCTTTTGGCCGCCATAAGTGTGGCAGGGTATGCAGATCTTTTGACTGGGTGTGAGTGTTTGATTGATTCAGATGCTCTGTCCATCACTGCCCCCTTTTGTACCGCTTTTGGCCGCCGTAAGTGTGGCAGGGTATGCTCAGACGTGAGTCCCTTGCTCACTTTGCCACTGGATTCAAGCAAGCTGGGCTGAAGACGGCTGGAATGCCAGAAACCGGTCCTCGGAAGCTTGTTTCCGGTTCAGGGAAGACATGGCTTCGCAGTTCGGGCCGGACTGTTCCCATGAGGCACAGGGTCAGACTGATTTGCATATAGCCATGTCTGAACTGGGGTGGCAGAATGGGCTAAAGAACGGTGATGGATTAACCCAGATCTTTTGACTGGGTGTGAGTGTTTGATTGATTCAGATGCTCCGTCCATCACCACCCCCTTTTGTACCGCTTGCAGGCCCACTATGAGCATTTAATTTACAAGTCCTGGGTACCTATAGTACCACTTTACCACTTATAAGTAAATTGAATATGCTTATTTGGTATGAGACAATGTTAGCATGTTTAGAGGAGAGAGCACATGCATTTTCATAAGTGGTAAAGTGTTCATAGTCCTAAGAGCAGCAAAGATGAGGTCAATAAAAAGGGGAGGAGGAATGCAAAAAGTCTGAGGGAAGGCCACCCCAAGGCAGACAGGTCTAACAGACTTTGTGGTGTTTGTAGCGTCTTATCTGCTCCTAGCACAAGTGGAAAGTAATTCTAGTTTTAGTGTAGAAACGCATTGGTACAAACATGGTGTAATCTATTGCATTGGTATTAAAGAAATGGGAGATGGGTTTCTGCTTCCCAAAAGTGTGAGCTCATTCCTTTTCATCCTGCCATAGTTCATATTTGAGTAAATGAATGGCAAAAATTAGAAATGATTGTACTAAGCGAAACATTTACCATATTAACAGGCATAGTGTAAGAGCTCCCTTACGGTTTGCTTCTTTATTACAAAATGATACCCACCAAGTCATCCTGGATCCATTGCTTCCATAACAGCTGACATGGGACCTGATTTAGACATTGGCGGATGGAATGTTCCTTCAAAAACGTGACAGATATCCCGTCCACTGTATTAAGAGTGCCATAAGATTTAACACACTTGCAATACAGCTCACGGGATATTCGTCACATTTGTGATGGAGTATCCTACCCGCAGAAGTCAAAATCAAGGCCATTGTTTGTTGCCTACCTTAGGGCCCAGCCCTGTCTCCAACGGCATTCAAGCTCTATGAGGCCCACCGGGGTCATCTTAGACTCTCACAAAATTGGATAAAACTGCAGATGACACACACAAGCTTCTTAAAGCTTGTCTCACTAACTTTCACAGGTTTATCTATGGATGCAGACTAAAGTAATTGGCTCTGCCTAAAGGGTGAAAACATGAAATCCTCCTCCTGGCTCCATCAATATAGTCCCTTTTGTATATCTTAACTTGAGGAACTGGAGTGCCCCCATGGATTATCCACATAACTTGGAAATTCTTTTTGATATTTATGTGCCATTTTACTCCCTAAATAAATGTCATCTCTATTACGGCATTTCACCATCGAAAACTGCTGAATGGGATCCTGACGCTCCTCCTTTGCTCTCAGAACACCACCCTTACTTTCACCGTGGTAACATCATGCCCGTTTAATTGCGACAACCTATAGACTGGTCTCCACAGTATATCTCTCTCAAATCTCCAAAGAACTCAAAACTGGGAAGCTGTTTAGTTTAAAAAACACAGTCACACCCTCCCCCCTGATCCCAGTAAAAGAAAGAACACCCTTTAAAACACTTTGCCCCATATATGAGGCACACCTGCGCTGCTCAATGAACTGTCTTGCTAATCTGTTTGTTCCTCAGCAACAGACCAGTAATCTTGAGGTGCCTATTGTTGGCTCAACTGTTTAAATACAAAAAATATGGCAGTTAGTCTCCCTGACAACAGGGCTCCTATCTACAGAATTACTTGCCTCTAGCTCTGATGCCACAACATGATTACTTTAAATTCACAAGATCCTGGAACACCCCCATCTCACAAGCATTTGTATAATTATATCTTCTCCATAACATTGCATTGCAATGAAACCCTAACTCTACTGGTCGTGAGCCTCAGACCAGCTCCTTAACCCAGGCTCTCAGCATTCTTGCTGTACTTTAGGGCTTTGCCATTATTTTTAGGACTTATTCAATTGTGGGCATCATGCTTATGCCTATCCCACCAGGTGATCATCCAGCTCCACTATGACATTTTTTTAACTCACCACTTATATGATCCTATACCCAAAGTGCTATGAGGCTACCACAGGGAATCCCTTTTGGCTGAAATTAAAGTTTCCAGTGGTATCTTTGCACACGTTTATTCCATTTACAAGTTAAACCCCACGGAATAGAGAATAACTATGTAGATCTGGTTTTACTGGATGTAAATATGCATGGAATTCCGAATTATGTGGGGTTTAATGATTCCATTTACTACCTGATCAAAACAGGTGGTAAATCAGAAAAGGTCTTCTGTGCAGGACAGGGATGGTAGAAGTTGTGCTTGAAGAGTGGAGGACAAAAGGGGCTGGTTAGATCCGGTGGGGGTGGTGCATTTAGCAATAATAGTAAAACATTAGTTTATTTAGACCATAGTCTGTAAAATCAAATAAATACATCACAACACATTAATTAAAATAATATAAAATCATCTAAGATAACATCCCTTAGGCAAGACAGACCTTTAAGACTCTTCCCACTGCACGTTACATCAAAGAACTAAAGGAGGAAAATGTGCCTCCGGTCGATGCTGAATCTCATTCTTTATAAAAATCGGTATTACAATTAAACGCCCGGCGGCTAAAATATTTAAACAATTAAGCATCAAATATATAATTTAAATACAAAAAATTAAAAGCCACTTCGAATTACAATGACAGCTAATGCAGGAGTGGGTTGGCTAAATTAGACAGATAATGCTACACTAAATTTGCTTGCAATGGTACCAACATAAAACTTGTCAATCTCTTCATTGTCAAATAGTGTAAATCCATAAGCCTTGATTCGCTTTCAAGTTAGGGAGGCTCTACCACATTATAATTATCAATATTCAGGTTTGACTAATCTGTCTCTGGCCCTTCCAGCCTGCACAGTTCACTTGTGAATACTTCCATAGCACAGAGAGTTGAAAGCCTTTGTTCCTTACAGCAGAGTTTTCCCCAAAACTGTGTGGAAGATTTCCAAGCCAGGAATTTCCAGGACTGTAAACAGGCTTCTACTCATATAGCCATGGTCATCACACCATGCGGTAACCGGAGTAGTTTCTCAAACATTTGCCTTCGCACTTGTCCCAATTCGAATGAGCTAAGGCTTTCTGCCGCATACACGCATTGTGGGGGGCACCATAGCCGTATAAGCTGTAAATACTGGAGACTGCAAAAAGGCACCAAAGTCTTCTTAAAATGTAACTAACCCCACGGCGGTAGTTAAACTCCTGCTTCCCAGTTCATAGTTTCTCAATTTAGTTTCTCCCTAAATACTTATACGAGGTGGTCACCTCTACAGGCATATCCTCCACTACCCACGTGTAGGATCTGAATTTCGTACTAAATGTAACAGTTTTTGTTTTATTTATATTAATGGTTAAATCATTAGCCACACAATACTTGCTAAACAACTCGAAATTTCTTTGAAGCCCCCCTGCATCAAGTCAACAATTTCAAATCATCGGCATATTAAAGGCTCGATATATGTCTTCCTCCCATTTTGTGTGGGAAAGCCTTGGCTTCCATCTGAGCCTGTAGCAGGTCAGCGATGTATAGGGAATATAGCGTTGGGGCCAACACACAGCCCTGTCTCAACTCATTCTCCAAAGGAGTTTCCCTTGATACAGACCCCTTCAAATCTAACTCTACCTTAGCCCTGTATGGATTTCTTCTAAAATCGCAGAAAGACATTTATGTAAATCCATAGACCTCAACTTAGATCATAAAATTTTACGATTGACTAAGTTGAACGCAGAAGGAAAATTAACAGAGCAACAAAATGAGTTGCCTGTAGTTTCAATCGCCTTCTGTCCCACAGCTCACAAACTAAAGCAGTGACCAATCGGGAAAGGTCCCTGTCTAAATCCTCCTTGTTCAAATACTCAATCCACTTTTTCATATGCATTAAAATAGCTTTGGTGTACAGGTTGGACCCAATAACTAAGTTTATCAAACGATAGTTACTCGAATCAGCTGGGTCATGTTTTTTAAGGATTGGTTTGATTACTGCCACTTACTAGCTAACCGGAAACATTCCATATTTAGTTATAGAAATAAACATGTTTGAAAAGAAGCTAGGCTAGCCCACCAAGTTATCCGGGCCTGCCACTCTTGCTAGTTTAAGGGAAGTTACTAAGTTTCAATACTGTTTTCAATGAATTTTCACTTAGCAAATGTATCAGACTCTTCTCTGGAAGTACCCAGGCATGGGATCAGATACCTTGTAAATGCTACTTAAACAAGCATTTGCAATTCAATAGGTCTCGGATTTGCGAGAGTTTTAGGCTACTGACATTGTAAATGACAATGCCTTTAATTTATGTGCTTTGAAAACCTGCAAGCAGTGCGTAAACATGCCATAAGTCTTTGCTTATGAGAAGAAAGGCAGGCAGTGTTTCCAAACACATTAGTAAAAGGCGTTTGGAGAAGTTAGGGTTTGAGTAAAGGACAGGGAGAAATGGCACTCAAGCTTGTGCGATTGTAAGTTAAGATTATAATCCCTAAAGTATAATGGTGCAGACAGGTCAGGGGAACAAACCCAAACAAAAACCAGCCCCTGTATAGGCGAGGGACACGTCCCATACCCAAACAATTTAAGTAGAAGTCCTGTGCGCACGTTTCAAAGTGGTAGGTTCTTAAGTCAGAACCAAATAAACCAGACAAAGTTCATGTGAAAGACCGTAATGAAGGTCGAGATCCAGCGATGCATGAAAAGTGATTTATAAAGTTCAATCTTGATCAGTACATGTGGAAATACAAACAAGCCGACACGTGTTTCGTCACATCATGTGAAGGATGTGACTCTTCAGGGCTGTTAATTTCTACAGTGAATTGGCGGAGCGCAGGTCCGGTAAAAATTCCAAACCGGCTGCGACGTGTGGTGAAGCGGACAAAGTCCATAGATAGAAACACGATTCCCCGCTGTGCAGATAGTACTGGCAGGGGAAGACTAAGGACGGGTGCGTCCGAAGTATGTAATCTCAAATTGACTCGTGAGCACGGGTACGTGCGAAAACGGGTCTCCGGAAATCCTGTTTCCCTTGCAGGATCGAGCAGGAACCATATGTTTGTAATGAACACATAGTTTGAAAGCTCGCTCCTGCAAGCGAATCGCCAAACGTGCACGCGTTGCATTCAAAGTAATGCAATGTGTGCACGTTTTTGGCAGTGAAGCTGAAGTGATTGCTAAAGGTCTTTTTCTTTACAGCGCATGCACGCTGTGTAGGCGAGACCTAAAAAGTAACTCACTCATTCTTGCGAATCTTACACCTTATAGGGTTCTTTGCCATTTGCCAGCTCAATGCACCAAATTTCAGAATGTTTTCATATCTTTTGCAATTAACACATTCACCATTTCTTCACAGTTTGCTTTATCATAACCATGTTTCTTTGCCTTTACCAAGGCATCATCCTCCAATTTAGCCTTATTGCACAAATCTCTCTCTCCCATGTACCATTTGGGAAACCTTTATTATGGCACACTTTCTGTAACCTCCTTTTCAATACTTGGCACTGATGGTCAAACCAGGGTTAATTTATTTATTTACCAAAAGGGACTCTGATCTTTTAGAGGCTGCATTACACTTTACAATGAGTGGGGTCAGGCACTGCACCACCTCCAGGGCGGTCTGACTATACCACTGTAACACGTTAGCAGCCTCTTCCCCTCTCTTTGAAAAGCTTTAGATTAATGAAAATGAGCCAAAAGTACCCCTTTCATCTATTCGAGTTGTCGGCCTTTTTGGAAATGAGGTTTACACAGGAATCACGGTTTGCCTTTGTAAAATTCAAAGTGACAGGTAAGCTTTGGTCCCCAGGGATCCCTTCCCATTATTTCTACTATTATAAAGGTTAAGCCCAGCTTCAAAACCCATGTTTGTAAAAATATGTAATCCATTTGACACTTTTGGTTGCCATGTACATACGTTAGGGCTGCTGAAGAATCATTCCCAAAGCGGCCATTTCAACAGACAAGCCCCAGCTCAGCTAAATGCTTAATCAACCGCTGAGGCTACATGACTGGGTACAAGATGGAAAAATTGCATCAGGCATATTATGCTTCCAGCATGTCACTGTATATATTGTTAGCCTATACAGTGGAAAAATGTTGATTGGAAACCCCCACAATTAATACAGAGGAAGTTCTGGACAAACCCCAGAAAAATGCCAAATCATTTTTAAAATGTAACACCACGTTCACATAGACATTAACCACAATTAAATCATTCATAGGGAGGTATCAAGTGCCCAATCATAATTGGTTTGTGTTTGCCAGGCCTTTTTCACTCATTTTATAGATACAATAGTTAAAAGGCTCTCAAGATAGGCACCCAGCTCCCACTTTGATTGCATCTTCTGCAAATTGCATGAATCCACTCTGATTCTGGTTTTCACCAGCTAACCAGGTCTCCTTGAAACAAATAACAGTGCTCTCCTCCCTTACTTTAGTGAGATCAACTAACCTTCGCAACTGTTCTACACCATGAACATTGCATGTATACATAGGTTAACTACGGTGGAGAGAATGTAGCCTAAGGGCTAGGGCGGTCAACCTCAGGGCTGAGAAACTGGTTTTGAGTCTCGACAGGGACACTCAACATTCTGTGATTCTGGGCAAATCACTTAATCTCCCCGTGCCTAACAAAAATGAATGTGTCCGCCGGTAAAGTAACTAGTACTCATGTAAAGTGCTCTGATACCTTCGGGTCTAGTTTGCGCTATATAAAACTCCACAAAGAAAAAGACTGATGAACTGTCCATCTAATCTACTTGTCCCAACCAAGAGCAATCCTCTTCCTTGAGAGCACTTAAGCCTGCAAAGTGATTACTTAACAGTAAAGTCATCCCTTCCTTCCCTCTTAAACTACTGGCAATAGTGATCCCTAGGCTTTTTTTTTACTGACCCTTACTGACTGTCTTTGGGGCCTTACACCCTCCTCTCTGAATACTGAACTAATTTGTTATGACTCAAGCCAGCATGTTTATTTAAGAAATAATTTATCACCAGCAATAACTGTTTCCTCTTCTAGCACAAGACGTAAATCAATTCTATTAGGTTCTGGTTCAGCATTCTGAATCTAATGAGCAACTAAATGAGATTAGAACACTGGAATGTTGGGAGCTCCATTGTAGACAATGGAGTGGTCCATGCTTTTACGGGCGAGTAAAAGCCCGGAGAGCAACATTCCAATGTTTTGTAAAGGCCGCTCGGAGCTCGAGGGGATTTAAATCCCCTCGAGCTTCGAGAGGCCTTTGTTTTATTTGTTAGAACATTCTGCCCTCTAGTGGCAGAATGTTCTAATAGTCCTATAGCCCTTCCCAGCAGGGCTATACCGGCTATTAAAGTCCTGTTCCCTTGTTAAAGTACCTCGCCTATTAGAACACTGGAATGTAGGGAGCTCCATTGAAAACAATAGAGTGCTCTGGGCTTCTAATGGCTAGTAAAATCCTGAAGCTCCACATTCCAATGTTTGTTTACAGCTGTTGCTGTGAACAAAGGCCTCGTGAAGCCTGAGGGGATTTCAACCCTCCTGGGTCCTTTAGGCCTTAGTTTTATTGGTTAGAACATTCTACCCTCTAGCAGTAGAATGTTCTAATAGACTTTTGCCCTCAGTCGCTGGGCTATACCGGCACTAAAGTCCCGCTCCCTTGTTAAATGCCCTCGTCTTCAGGTCAGTCCTTTTATGCTGGAGAAGGCCTTTAATGGCTGGTAAAGCAGGCTATAAGGCATCAGTGAAACTCTACTTTTTTAACTTCCCTACCATTTAGGCTTTTCTGAAAAGGGACTTGCTCAATATCTCTAGACATGATATTACTAAAGGCCCTCAGGTAGTTAGATCTTTTTAGGGGTTTCCACTTATACATTTACTTCCCAGCCCTTTGAACATCTAAATATAAGATAATAGTTTTCTGTCCCAACCTCTTAGTATTCAAAAATCCCTTGGGATGTTTTTAGTCAAGGATTCTAGCATTTGGGACCTGGCTATGAGTGGGTTGCTGAATTCTCACAGACTTGGGGACACCTTTCTCTGCTTCCTCCCCCATTTTTCCTTCTGTGTACTTACATTAGCCACCTGGGGCCCTATTATGTAAAGGGCGCAAACTGGTAAAGTGCACCCTATTACATGGAATGTGGTGCCCCAGGGTTGCTGTGAACTTGTGATGCCCTGGGGGCAGCGCATTTAAGTGAAAAGAGAGAAGCTGCTTTGGAGCCAACTCGTGTTTGAACAGTGCAGGTGGCAACCCTCCTGCACTTTTAATGGGGATTAGAGATCCCCTTGCAGGTGGGTGCAGTGAGTGACTGCACCTGCTTGCACAGGGATGTCTGGGGGGGTCCATGGGTTTCCCTCACTCCCTCTATGTTAAAATCTGGTTTGCGATGTCAACATAAATGTAAATGTACATGTATTTATATAGCGCAAATCACTGACCGAGGTCGGTATCTAAGCGCTTGCTTAGGGAACCCGTCCTGGTATTCCCCTGTGAGATAACCCCGGCAGGGTATCCACAAGGTGAAAGCCAGGCATTCCGCCGCGAGGGGCCGTTGTGGAGATTAAGCAAGCTATTGCCCAGAGTCACAGTGTGAACCCGTGAGTCGAGAAGGCACCGGAGCGAGAATTATCAAGTCCGTGGAATTTTTGAGCCCAAGACCCGCCGAGGCGGGGAATTGAACCCTGGTCCAGGGCCGATCTCAGCTTCCGGGTCTACCTTCTAACCCCTGAGCCACACTTCTCCATAATCGGTGCCACCTTGTCCCCACTCAGGCCCTTACGCTCTAGTAAGCAGCAGCCATTTTGAAAGCACCATGGCCCCTCTGCCCCTCGCCGATCACCAGCGTGTCCCCCTCTCTCTCTCGTGCATTGACCTTACACCCCTCCCCAGCGCGACCCGACCTCGGAAGCGAAACCCCCCCCGGCCAACACCTCCCCGGCCTTTAATGAACCCCCTTCCTCTGCCCTGTCCCGCTCCCAAGCCACCACCTGGCCCTGCAGCTGCCATTTATTGGCCCCCTTCCTGTAAGCAGTTGCCCCGATTCAAAGGATCTCCGACTAATCAAAGACCTCCCACCCTGTGCAATCCGATCAGATACACCCGTTCCGGGAATCGACAGAGTATCCTGCTGTGGAATAGCCATCACTTTCTGTACAGATGTGTGGGAACGAGCTTGAAGTGGGGATTTCAAGGATGTCTTTTTGTACATCAAAGTCTTAACAAGAATGTGTCACGTGTAATAAAGCAATAAACCTGTGTATAAGAAGCAGGCCTCGGAGATGTGGTTAGAGCACCTCCCGAAGACATTCTGTGTGCGTGTCCGAAATGACAGGCTCTCCTCATGAGAAATAAACCCTGTTCTTGCGTTCCAGCTTCCAGCGCCTGTCTCTTTATTTGGTAACTATTTGCTTTGGAAATTAGAGGCGTCTTGCGCCGACAGCCCGGGCATTCGACAGTAACTGGCTGCTTTTCCTCAATTGGCGTCCCAACGCGGGGCCCATCAGCGACATGTGGGTTCAGTAAGAGAGGTCCTGACGACGGGGTGAACGTCTAAACAATTGGAGTATACCTGCCTTGAGAGGACCCTCGTCTGGCTGCCGATCGAAGTGAACTTCACTGATTCTGAACGGACCTCTCTCGAGTGACCTGCTGTCCTGACTGGGACCCCACAGGAGTGCTGCGGTAAAACTGGAGTAAGAGGACGATCGGGCACTGGAAGGGGAAGGCGAAGAAACTGTCCACGTGGTCCGGGTAAGGTTAAGTAGGACGTTTTATATGTCTGATTGGTAGGATGGTTTTATCCATCTGATTGACTATTTAATTGATTGCTTGTATCGGAATTGTTTGAAAATACTAGTATTATTCATTGATTGGTTCATCTAGCCTTGGTCGCTACTTGATACATTGGTTCTCTTTGGAGATTCTCTGTCTGCAAACGGAGAAGAATACAAAGATTCTCTCTTCCTTTGCAGGTAGTGAAGGGTAGGTAACGCGGACTTTTGTCCCCCGTTGTAACCCGTCGTGCCTATCTCTTTCTCACCATTTCATTGTTTGATTGTCCGAACACTGGTTGTTTGATATTGGTTCTTTGGAGGTATTCTCTGCTTACAAATAACTTGGAATAGAGATATTCTGACTAGTTTTTGCAAGCAGTGAAAAGATAGGTAGTGCGGACCTTTGTCCCCCTTTTGTAATCTGTCATGCCTATCTTCTCCCCACTGATTGGTAATTTGTTCTACCCGGACCATTTATTAGAGGTAACCCGTCCGGTCCCACCGGAGGGCACCCCTAATAAAGAGGACATATATATAAAATACGGATTAGCCGCTGTACCTTCCTAGCAATTATGAAAAACTGTAGAAATCGAGTAAAATCAGTAGGCCACTGATAGGATCTTTTTTGACCCTGCTAAAACAAGAAACACTAGGGAATAGCCCTTCGTGAAAAATATGAAACTAGGGGGAGGAGCCAAGATCGCGGTCGAGAAGACCACGAGGTAGTTTGGCTCCGTCGCTCTCGCTACCTAAGCATGTCTGCCCTACCACCCACCCCGCCCAATAAACGACAAACCCTATACAAATGGAAGTCTGCTGATACCCACCATCGGGGTCACCAGATTGGGCTAGATCACGCACAATTGGGCTATGTCTTTTTCTGGTTATGCAGTAACATCTTTGTGCTTGTTGCCAGATTACAAATATATACAACACTCCAACAAAGTAGTATGATTAAAACGCTTTAATAACTCATAGATATATACAACACTCCAACAAAGTAAACACGTTAAAACACTCTTTTTTAAACAACTATTTACATGGCAGCCTGCTGCAACATCCATCCCAAAGCATTCACCGTCCGCTTGACAATGTCCCTGTCCCTCCTTCCTCGGAGTAGCAATATTGGGCTGCTTTGGGCTGTCTTTTAGTCGGCTTTGGGCTATAAAAAGCCTACAAAATCCATCGGCCTGTGAGGCGGCATCAGTGGCGGACCGTTGTGCGAATAGGCCGGAGGCAACACAACGCGCCGAGATCCGGACGGCACTGAGGTGGTGTCCAGCAAGTTGTTGCACTGGTCCGGCCATCCTACAATGCTGCGCCGAAAGATGGCGTGGGGTGCCCTGGGAGGGGAGGCGACGCGAACGGGCCTCCCCCGCCTTCCCAGGTGGAGGCTCCTCAGTTGCAGTGGGGCGTCCCTTAGCGTTTCACCCTCCGACCAGCTGCAGTAGGACGCCCCTTAGCGTTTCACTCGCCGACCAGCTGCAGCAGGACACCCATTAGCGTCTCACCTGCCGGGCGGCTGCACCAAGATCGCCGTTTACGTCCCACTCAAGTGGGCCCCCGCAGTTGGTTGGCCGGGGCACCCACTCCAGTGGCCGTGGTGGAGGGCTGCTGCTGCCACAGGACTCTCAAAATGGCGGCCGGCTCTTCGGATTCGGGCCTGGTCCACTAAGATGGCTCTGGGCTACCCTGGAACTCGGAAGCTTGCCTGCTCGGGCATGGGCCCCACCCTTGAAGACGTCCTCTCAGCTTTGCAGATTCTACGGGAGTCATCGGCCCTCGACTCCCGCAGACTTCCGGTGGGGGCAACCGCCACTATTGCTCGATCATTCCACACTGACTTATTTTTGCCCCGGACGGCAGCCGCCTTGTCCCCATTTGGTGCCGTGAGAGAGAGTGATTCAGAGCGTCAGCAGAAGGACACGCCTGTTGTCCCGCTCTCTGGAAGGACCACGGCGTTGCTGCGAGATGGTGGCGCCCTCATGCTGACGCCAGCCTCTGTTTGAATTACCAGGAGACACTGTAGACTACCAACTCGATCAGTTCCGGCGGAACCCCAGCGTGACCCGGTAGGGAAGACTTTGCTTTCCCTATCTTAGAGTCACGGTTCATGCTGTCTGTTTTTTTCTGTTGGCGTTAATGACATTTTTGAAACTGCCGAAAGGGGTTCTGGTCCAACCACTAGTCATTGGAGACATTTGGACTGTACCCTGGACCCGCCCGACCTCGGCCCAAAATGGCGCCGATGTAGGCGGGACTCACAACTCCTTATAACGTTCCGGTTACCCGGCACTGATGTTGAGGGATATGTGTACGGTCTTTTTGCACATGACGGGGGGGTACTGACTGAGCATGCGAACAACCTTATTGATGCTGGTCTTTTTATTATTGATTATTTTTTATTGTCGCGTTAAAGTAGTGTTGCTCATGATACTCGACGCCTCTTGCACCGTGGCCGGCCTATACGGTTGTAGGCCCGTATTTGTATACTGACATTTTACAATAAAGGGTTTTCGAAGGAATTATGGAATCAGCATCATAACAATCGTCTAGGTTGGTAAGGTTTTGAATAATGACTGTCATTCCCGAACAATGGAAGACAGATAATGCAGACCCTTTGCCTGAATTTTGGATTGATTGAAATTTGTATCCGTCACTCCTGTCTTTTTCCAGAATTGTTAGAAAATGGTTGACTGTAACTTAAGGTATCTACCGAATGTAAGGTATGGTATTTTGTCCCATAATATACGACTAATTGAGAAACAAATACACAAAGAGGGAACTCGAATTTAGGGACAAATAAAATGAAGCATTTTTTTTGTATAATAAAAAGGGAAGGATATGGTACACAGAAAATAATGCGAAAGGGATAGTCAAGATCTATTGTATCATACGTTCCTGCAGCTAGTCTGGTACGTGGTAAGTAGAACTTTTTCGTGTTTATGCGCGCTGATGTGCTTTGAATGCTGCCACACCCCTTCTCTTCTTCTCTGTAGGTTACATCGGAGTTCCGACTGAAGAATGGAGTGGACATGGACCGCACCGTGCTCCATGTAGGGAAAGACATAGACAAGCGCTGTGAGATATTGCGTGGAGTGCAGACCATCACTGGGAACGTGAAAAATTGTATGGTATTGCGTACGTGCCCTGATTGTACGGTATGAATGTGTATGTATTGCATATGCCTGGGTCGTTGGAGAAAGCGTCTTTGTATGACTGAAATGCTGGTTTATCGATCAAGGGAATGGGAAAATAAGCCCGAATATGGTAACTCTTCGTTTGAAGAAACGACTCCCACCCCCAGCCCAGAAGTTAGGAATATTGGCGTGTGTTAGATTCACCACTTCTTCTTCCATCCACATAGAAAATAAGAGTTGTACAATTGAACGTCCGACCGATACCCCTCCTCTGCCTCAGTTTGGATCACCGCCTACCCAGAGGTTGGAAGGCTCCACCGTGAGTATAAGCACGACTGGACTAATGTTCAACCGGAAAAAGAGGAGTAAGTATTTTTTTGAAAATGAGGCCTCCAACAAATTGCCCAAAAAGGGAGGGAAGTAAAAAGTCCGACCCCCCCCCAAATGAATTACGGAAAATACTGAAAATACGCAGCACGCATAGAGAAAAAAAAAAGGGGGGGGGGAGGAGAAGAAAGGTCCCCTTACCCAAAATAGCTCTGTGTCTTCGTCTTAGATTTCTGCTCTTGATGTATTTACTGTCACACCCTATCCGGTATTTGTGTGTACGTGAACGCTGAATTTATGTTTTCCCTCAGCCGGTGTTTTTATACGTAAACCTGACCCGTGTTGCTCTATGTTGTGTGTGCACCAAGTAGCCTATTATCGTACAAGTTTGTCTCTCTCTCTCTCTCTCACTCGTTTTATGTCGTATGTGTACCAAATAGCCTACTTGATGCGCACGTCTCTCTCTCTCTCTCTCTCTCTCTCTCTCTCTCTCTCTCTCTCTCTCTCTCTCTCTTCTTCCTTGCTGAAGGCTCCCTTGTCCTCTTTTGAATAAATGACGACGACACCCTCCTCGGTATATGTATAATTGGCCTAAACACGATAGTGTTTGAACAAATTAACAGAAGCAAAACGACCGTATTTTGCCACACTACTACCTCTCCTTTCTGTAAAATGATGGAACTTAATTGGCTGAGAAAGAAAGGACAGGTAAGACGACTGATGTCCCCCAATCTGGCCCTTAGAACAGGAACTATATGTCAGTGGTTTTTGTTGTTTTAGGGCTCTAACGACCCCACCTCCATCGCTCAGATCGCCCCGCCCATTGCACAAAAGTAGAACGCCTAAACACCCCCGTTCTTCCAGAATAGTCCCAGTTCTGTACTAGCCGTCCCTGGATATTTTAAGAAATATAGCCGATGACCAGCAAGAAAAATGTTTAGCTTGTGTTCCTCCCCGTAACAGATACTTGTGAGCCCATGACAGTAGCACCTTGCACTTTTTCATAAACTTAGCAGTCCCTGGAGAAAAATATGAATCAACAGGACTTGTGTTAGAAAGACGAGTCACTACCGGAGAAGCCGGTTTGAATTTTGATAAGCCAGGTAGTTGATAGATGTTAGACTTCTTGCGACGTTTGTAAGGTACAGGAATCAACACCTAGCAGACCTGATGATGGAAATTTACAGGAACACTCGCAAACCTGCACCACAGCAATGGTTTATGAGTTAGTAGCATACACCGATGTAAGAGTTAATGGACATCCACCGTAGAGTGACCGATAAACGTTTCCCCGACTACTTGGGGTTGGGAGAGAGAATGAAGTATGTAAACGTCTTCCCTACCAGTTCTCTAAGATTTGTTTTTTTGTACTTATTCAAAGATAACATGCGGTCATCGGAGGAGAGGGGTCGGACGTGACGCACAGCCTGGGTGGGAATCACGGAACATCTATGGCCTCGACCAAGGGGGAGCCACGGAGCAAAGATATGCGGGACGAGGCACCATTCTCAGCATGGAAAGTGATAGAAAGAAGGGCTATCCAGAAGCCCCCTGCTCATTGATCAGCTCGTGCCTGAAGTCCCAGCCCGTCGAGCCCGATTGATGGGCTCATTGCTAAAAGATTCTGCTCTCCTTGGTCCGCTTTTGATCCGATCCCACTCCACCCCCTCTTCCCTCGGCCTCCCAAAGCACGCCCCTATTCCCCTCCCCTTTTTTCATGTGGGATTTTGAACTTGACTTGACGAAAGAAGAACGAAATACAGGTACCCCGTCTAAAGGTACCTATGATAAGAATAGTTAGAGAACAGGATAAAACAGGACTGTGACCGAGAGCAAAGAATGGTCACACCCTGCAACGTGAAAACCTGGATTCGGGCTGGACCTTAGCTCCACCGCCGGTGCTCAACAGTGCCAACGAAAGAAGAAGAACAATGAGAGCCTACCAGTGATCGCTCGCTGTAATAGGACACTGGAAAGAAGAACTCCCTTTTGGACATTATCCCCCCCCCTCTGACTGTAACTCATGTTGAGTTGAATTCCTCTCCCAACCACTTTTCGTATTGACTATCTTCCAATCGAGTTTTCGAGATATTACATCGGTCACTTCCAACTGTACACTGACGGTTAAGAAACATTAACTTTGTATAGTGACAATTGCATAGCATCAGTCGTGCACATGAATATGCTGTCTAGTTTGATCCACACTAAGTCTAGACCTTAAGTAATGTACGTAATATCCCTTGTTCTGCCAGAACGTTTTTATGATATCATGTTTGTGTTCAAGCGAGCCTCCCTCCTCCTATCTCCGGGTCTGACATATGACGCAGCTGATGTAATTTTGTATGCGCTACCTCCTCGCCTATCACATCAACTACATGTAATTATGTACAATTCTGTCAGATTATTTCTGTCTGTCCTAAGACTCTGTACTGTGAATTGAGAACGCCTGAAATCATTTACGATGTTGAGGTTAAGAATTTAACGAAGGTGGATGTCGGCTAGACAAGCTGGCTAGAATATGTTGAAAAGGGAGGACTGTTAAAATCTGGTTTGCGATGTCAACATAATCGGTGCCACCTTGTCCCCACTCAGGCCCGTACGCTCTAGTAAGCAGCAGCCATTTTGAAAGCGCCATGGCCCCTCTGCCCCTCGCCGATCACCAGCGCGTCCCCCTGGCGTTGCGAACGCCCCCCGCACTCTCTGACCACCCCCGCTCTCTCGTGCATTGACCTTACACCCCTCCCCAGCGCGACCCGACCTCGAGAGCGAAACCCCCCCCGGCCAACACCTCCCCGGCCTTTGATGAACCCCCTTCCTCTGCCCTGTCCCGTTCCCAAGCCACCACCTGGCCCTGCAGCTGCCATTTATTGGCCCCCTTCCTGTAAGCAGTTGCCCCGATTCAAAGGATCTCCGACTAATCAAAGGCCTCCCACCCTGTGCAATCCGATCAGATACACCCGTTCCGGGAATCGACAGAGTATCCTGCTGTGGAATAGCCATCACTTTCTGTACAGATGTGTGGGAACGAGCTTGAAGTGGGGATTTCAAGGATGTCTTTTTGTACATCAAAGTCTTAACAAGAATGTGTCACGTGTAATAAAGCAATAAACCTGTGTATAAGAAGCAGGCCTCGGAGATGTGGTTAGAGCACCTCCCGAAGACATTCTGTGTGCGTGTCCGAAATGACAGGCTCTCCTCATGAGAAATAAACCCTGTTCTTGCGTTCCAGCTTCCAGCGCCTGTCTCTTTATTTGGTAACTATTGGCTATGGAAATTAGAGGCGTCTTGCGCCGACAGCCCGGGCATTCGACAGTAACTGGCTGCTTTTCCTCATCTAGAGGGCTACTATCAGGGGGCGCACTGACATAGTACCTCCTGACAGCTTCTTTGCCTCTGCACCCATGTTGAAAATACGATAATGGGCACAGAGGCAAAGGGATTCCCTCATTTGCATGGGGCCACACCTCCATGAAAATGAGGGAATGCCCTCTTAAGAAAGTGCTGGCGCTGTATGTGGTCCAGCACTTTTACTGAGGGGGATGAACAAGCTCCTATTGTTCCTTATGTAATACCAAAGTGCCCTGATTGTGCAAAGCGGGCACAAACTCCAGTTGCGCCCCCAGGGTACTTCAGTAATATGTCCCCGTATACAGAAACACAATCCACCCCCTCCCTATTTGACCAATTCCTCCACAGTATATTCCGGCAGGGATATTGGCCTTATTTAGGATGGCATGCAGGAGTTTATAAATTGTAGCTCATGCTCAAACTTCTTTAATAGAATTGCCTGGGATTTCAAACTAATATTTATTGTACCAATGGATTACAGGATGCTATATATGTTTTTTTTGTATTAGGAAAAGAACTTCCAACTTCGTTGAAGGCCCTGCAACTAATGATTCTGAGTTCAAGTTAGGTTCTTGTCAAGTGTCCCTTTAAGGGATTCCCTTCTTTAAAGGAATCATCATTCTCTTGCATAATACTGCAGCAATCAATGAGAGCAGGAGGAAGATCCCATCTAAGTTCACCCCTCCACCTTCCTCCCACTTGCCAAACTGTGATCATCACTTACTCTAAATGGTCCAGATTTAACAGGGACAATTGAGAAAAACACAGCAAGAAGGATAAGCATGGCTCCATAATCTCTATATCATCCTGCATTTCTAGTCCCTCCAACATCTGTACCAAATGGTTCCTCCCATCTTCTGCTTTGATGCTCTTCAAAAGTGATATTCCTTTAATTTGCCCAAAATCATTCTCACCCAAATGCAGGAGCAACACGTTTGGGTAGGGGCATCCGTTCATCAACAAATTTAACTTGGGCAATAACTCATACGATCGCATGCTGCCCCCTGCCAAAAGACTTCAGCTGAATCATTGAGTTGAGAAATCTGAGCTATTTTACACCTCTTCTAGTTTCATCATGCTGGACCGGCCATTTGACAAATGAATGCCCACATATCCATGCCCCTACATGTCCCCTTCCAGGGCCCACAATGCAACATAGGATGGAAAACAGAAGCTAATGCAAATCCTGGAAACCCACACCAATCTCAAATTGCACTGGTAACTATCTGACCTCCATCTACCAATGCATGTGATTTCTGCAGCCGTTCACTCCTTGCGCTCAGCTTCTGGTGGCATCCCAATCAGGAATGCATGCATTTCAAATTCCTGAGCCTGGTATCCCAGTGCACCCAAAGCCTTTCTCAACCCCTGTGATGCCTTAAATGTGGCCCCATCCGTGTGCCGAAAGACTTTACCCGCACCTGCACCTTGCCTCCGCAGTGCCATCCACCCTTCTCATGGACATTCCTGCACAACCAGGTGAACCCTCAACTTAACCTGGACTTAGAAAGCTGAACTTGCACCGCCTCGGGAACAGATCTCACATCCTCCCATCAGACCCCCATCTTGGCCTTTGAAACAACTACCTCCTTGATCCCAACTGCCCTGAACAACAATACCATGATCCCCAAACAACCCTGGGTCTCAAACTCATCCCTGCAAATGTGCATTAGCATGAGTATTACCTTTTTCAAAATATCCAGCTTAATTGGGCATTTAAATCTTCTGCCAACTTTCCCTCTATGGTGATAGTCGGCAAACCCTTCTCAATAAAAGACATAATGAAATGTACAACCTTCAATTTTCAGGACTCTACTCCTTCGAAGCCACTCTGTCACACCACCCAAGACTACAAGAATTCTTCCCATGCGAGTCCATACGTGGGTAGACTCCAACAAAGAATTGAGGATAAAATGCATCACCTGACCCACATATGAACCAGCATCACCGTATTTCTCTTGTTGGTCCATGGTACAAGCCCACAAAGCCTCCTCAACGGATGTACGTCAGAACAACGCAATCATTTTGATTGCGGTACTTTACAACGCGGTTTTCACAACGCAAGTCGTTAGAACGACTTGCATTGGAGGGCACTGGATTGAGGATTAATTTAATTTTCTATTCCAACTCCAGCCCACATAACAGCAGGGAAGTTGTTGGAATAGAAAATCAAACTATTCCTTAAGCAAGAGCGCCATCCAGCGCAAGTCGTAGTAATGACTTGCGTTGTAATGGCTGCGTCGTAAAGGTCCCGCGGTATAAACGCGTAAAAGGTAATATAAATTTTATGGTCAGAAATGTTCCCTAACGTGTACCCCACCGTCTCCATGTACGAGCTTAAAGTGCATGTAACTTCCCTTCTGTGCCAGCTATGAAGACGCAAATACATTTGCGTCCAACGTTAACATGTCCTCTTTCATATCAATCATGAATGGGTCGGATATTCCGTTCCTAAGTGTGCCTTGCCAACGTCTTTTCATGGTGCACTTTTCACGTTTTCCCTAGCTCAGGCGAGTTAGGCCCTGATTTCTGCCATCGAGTTTATTCCTGCTTTATGTCTCTGAATGCTCCAGCCTGAGTGAGCATCTGTATCCATGACCTTTGTTTTACTCCCTGCACGGCTAACGGTGCCTGGCTCAGCCTGTTGCCTGCCAAAACGGTATTCAGCCTTCAAGTTATCTGCTCCGCTCCTCGAAAATACATTCCTGTCTGGTAGTTTAGGAAAACATCCTTCCAGCTGCAGAGGAAAGGGCCCGGCCTCACTGTCTCCATGCAAGTAATTCATAGCTCCTGTTACCATGGTAGGCCCATGCTCCCTCACATCTCATGTAGACACGTAGACGCATATGCACGCACTAGCAGTCAGTATAGAATAACCTTTTGCCCGAGAGACCTTTCCTTCCAGATAATACAGTTCCTTAAACACAAGATATTAGATACGATTTGGGACTAGGTTGTTCTGACACCCCAGACTTCTGTCTCCTCATGTAAGGCTAAATGTCAAGTCCCCTTCACCCTCCAGTTACACGTCAATTGCACGTCATACTGCTGCGCGCGCATCTCTGCCATATATTTCTGCTGACACTACAGAATTCTCTTATGGACACACCCACCTATGACATCTCAGAATGACGTTTCTAGTACATGCCTTCATGCACGCCTACTGTAACGCCTCTTTCATTACGTATGTTTATTCTTATCTCTCCTCTCAGCTGTTACGCCTCCTGCATCTGTCTTTACTGTAATGCATTGACTATATATATATGATGTCTTGTCAATAAAGTATTGTCGATCCCTTCCCGAACCTTCGTGGTGACGGAATTGTGGTTTGCCTGGTTCGAACCATATACCCAATTCCTTTTTAAGGAATAAAACCCCTTTTAAAACCTCAAATACCACGGATTCTGCCTCTTATTTTTGACTGAGTTATTCTTATTGAACTTTACCGCATAAATTAAGTATAGGTAATTTAAATTTACCACATAATTGGCGCCCGAATAGGGACCCCTCCCCCACCTTACGCGCCGGTAGGTGCGTTGCAGCCTTTGCCCCCTGCTCCAGCCAAGACGGACAATTACGCGTACCCGCAGGATTTCCTGTATCTCCCTCAGGCCAACGGAGGTGACTGAGGCTGCGATCAACACCCAGACGAGGCGGTGAGGAGTGCGGAGGATCCCGACCAGAGCCTAGCTGAGAGAGCAAGATCCGAGGTATACGGAGGCCCACCAGGTTCCGAAGTTCCGAAGTATCTGCGTCACGAGTCGAGTCCAGTCCAGTCCAGTGTCCAGTGTCAAGTTTCCGAGGCCTTCTGTTCAGTGCTTCCCGGTGAGTACCGTTGCTGGGGACGCATCTAGACGTGCGCATTAATTTGTGCCGGTCAAGACGGGTTTGGGTACACAGACCCGGTATGCACTGTTTTTAGCGGTGTATCTGTACTGTTTAGCAGTATATCCGGTCTGCACTGTTTTAGCAGTGTATCTGTACTGTTTAGCAGTACATTTAGTATCATGCAGTTAGCTAGTTTTATTCTAATTATTATTGTTCGTTTTGAAAATGTTTAAATGTGTTTTAATGTCGTGGTATGAGTGATTGTTCGATTTTCATTACTGTGTTTAGTGTATTAACCGTGTTCAAGTTTCGCGTAAATATCAAGTATCAGGGTTCAAGATGCCACTGTTCTCCAAATTAAGACAGATAAAAACCAGAAAAGGGGTACTCGAGGAAGCTGTTCCTATTCCACCTAGGGACACTCCAGGGTATTTTATGTACCACAAACATGGCCTAGATGCCGTATTATATCTCGATTTATGGGTGGATTATACTAAAGATTTAACAGAGAATCAGAGATGGCCCGCTGCTGGGACATGGGATGCTGATTGCATCATGAGAGTAGAAGAAGCACTATGGAAAAAGAAAGCCAGACAGTCACAGAAAGATGCCATCGAATTATGGCGTAAAGAATCACATAGACGCACAGAGAAAGCGCTCAGAAAAGAAGAAAAGAGTAGAGAGGAGTCTGACAAAGCCCGAGAAAACATATTAGTTGAGGAAGGTATACGAGCAAAAGCAGAACAAGTAGACAGACAACGAAACACCCTTATGAATGGTATGTATCCTCTTATGGCCGAAGGTTTACCTAAGGCCACCCCGGAAGTACCAAAAGATCTGCCACCTCCATTGCTCCCGACTAAATTACACTGCAAGACCGCAAAGGACATTTTCCTTTCATCCTACTTAGACGATGTAGCTCCCGGATATACAGATCCACGTGCCCAGGTGCCACCCGCTGATGGCACTCCGCCCCGAAATAATCCGCCCCCACTTCCTCAGCAACAAACTACTCCTACCGTTCAACACCCTCCGCCCGTTCCACCACCTCTTCCTGCACCTATTCTCCCTACGTTCCACTCTACAAATCCTTTTGGACCTGGCACCTCAGGAGGTGCCACAGGAGGTTTTCAGACCCCACCACAAGCACATAGACTGACTTATAGGGATTTAGCATACCAACGTACACCACAAACAGCGATTCTCGACATACTTAAGGAGCCCCTTACAGACTGTAGATATGATCCAGTACCAGGTAAAGATGACGACAGAATGATGCTATCATCAGTGCGTATACGACGAGCTTCAAACTACTTACTGTTACTACCAGGAATGGTTGATCATCTAGACAAAATATATCACTTTGTCCAAACAGGGCGAGGTCCTGAAAGCATTGGCGAGGCCATGGCATACCAGAAAGTCGATACTCAGAAACTATTGTTACGTTTTTTTATAAACTGCTTAATAAAAAACAGAGATAGGCCTGGTGTAGACCAGGATGAAATGAAAGCACTTACCAAATGGGGTCAGAATATCACAGACGGAAAACATGATAAACAAGGTTGTATAGAAAATATGTACAGAAGGATCCGAAAAGCCGTAATACAGATACATGAAAGAGAACAGCCTGAAAGAGAGACTGAGGCAGATAAGACTGAATCCTCGGAGGAGGACGATCAACCAGAAACGACAACAGGGCAATTACAATTACAATTACCAGCTAAAGAATTGATAGCATATGTAGGTAATGGAAGAACTTTTAATAATTCAATGCGTCCGGTACGTCCAGAAAGTAAGAGACTTTTTCAAGCTGCCATGTCAAATCCGAAGACACCTGAACACTTATTTCAGGCTACGGATAAAATACTTCGAGAACGAATGGGGTACCATGTGCTCGATTCTATGGATGAACAAGAATTAGCCAGGTCAGCAGTACAATGGGCTGACAGTTCTGATAAATATAGTGATGATGCGCTAGCACACACGTTTTTGAACCGTTCACCAGACGAACAGCGTTTAGCTGGTATGTACATGATACAACATCTTCTTATATTGTATAAAAGCCAACACTCTGATCCAGGTCCCCTACCCGATATATTGATAGAACTACTCATGAGGAAATGGAGAGGTCTAGGTACTGATTTAATTAAAATAATTCTAGAACATCGGCACAGGTACAGTGCCTTCTTGTGTCCACGGCCTGATCCAGCTCCCTTCATGGAAAGAAAAACGTATTACATAGACAGACAGAATCCCTTACGAGAAGTACATCCAGTAAGAAAGGATGATAACTCACTAGAACGTGTGTATGTATATACACCTCTCACAAAAATAGAATTGCTCGAGATGAAGAAACTAGTACCCTGTCATGATAAAGACCCTGCAGGTTTTCACCGCGAAATTAAAGATATGTTACTCATGGGAGACTACACATATTCGGATATTATGAAAATGTTAAAGGTTCTGTTGCCAGCCGGCATTTACGAGAAACTCAAAGAGAAAGAATGGGAGGTGGGAGATAAAAAGATTAATTGGACTGAAATAGAGGATGAAGAAAAAGGTCGTACCCCAGGGGTAGGCCTTGGGGATAAAGCTAAAGCATTACCTGGATTAATTGTGCAAGTTCTGCCAAGATTATTGACAACGAAAAAGGAAGACTGGGATGCAATCTCAGCCTGTAAACAGAAACACGATGAAGACACTAGTGACTATTATTCAAGATTCGAGAAATGTTTTATTATTAATAGTGGTCTGAAACCAAGTAGCGAGTCATACCCGCACCTTTTTGTAACAAAATTAGTAGAGAATTCCCTGCCCCAGGTTAAGAACCGTGTATATAAAGTCGAGAGTACTTGGCAAGCAAATTCCCCATCTCAAATGTTACAAATGTTACAGTACCACCAGAATAGAATTAGAGAAGAACAGGAACACGAACAAAGACGTATGAAAGACACGAAAATGAAAATGCTAGTTGCTCAGTCAGTTCCAGCTGATGGTCAGAAAAAGGGTACAACACAGTCCAATAATTCAGCAGGTCCTGTTAAAGGGACATGTAACTACTGTAAACAGCCAGGTCACTATATAAACGATTGTGCAGTTTTGAAGCATAATATCTCTACGGGTAAAACCAAAGAGAGACCACGTCCTCCCCGACATGACCAGGTCCAACAACAAGTACCACAGAACATCCAGCCTATGCAAGCCTCACAACAGACAGTACAGACGGTAGCAGTGCCACAGTCACAGCCCATCGCCGCAACACTAAACACGACACAACAGATGTATCAGTATGCGCAAAATGATTATCCCGACTATCAGCGATACACATGAAATAGCCTAGAGAGGGAGGTTGGATTGCCTCTTATTGAGGTTCCTGTAGATCAAGAGGGTCCTTATGTACATAGTCAAATATTAGGGAAAGACAGAAAGTTTTTAATTGATACAGGGGCAAGCAGGACAACGATCAGTCACAACGAGGTTCCAGGGGCACCCCTCTCAGGCTCACAGAATGTTTCCCTTGGATTTTCAGGAAAGCCTATTATTAACGAAGTATCACAACCACTTCCCCTTGCAATTGGTCCTTTCACCCGTACTACAGACTTACTACTTACCAAATCATGTCCAGAAAACTTGTTAGGTATAAAGACACTGAAAGCTCTAGGAGCGGTAATATGTTGTTCTCCGGAAGGAGTCCGACTATTTCTGCGCGATTTTAATGGTCACTATGTATTGAGAGATATGGATCCCAGATTACAGAATGTCCCTGCACATTTATGGGCGCAAGGCCCCACTGATGTAGGTTGTATGCACATCACACCATATCGAGTTACACTCAAGCAAGGAGTGGTACTACCCCGAATGCGACAATACAAGTTACCCCCAGATGCTGTAGTGGCTTTACTGCAAATCATTGACGAGCTCATCGCACAAGGAGTGGTTGTGGAAACTGACTCCAATGTTTGTAATTCACCTATCATTCCAATTCTTAAACGCACCGATCCTAATGCACCACCAGTTTATCGATTAGTTATCGATTTGCGCGAATTAAATAAATGTATTGTACCACAGTACCCCGTGGTCCCAGATATCTCTTCAATATTGACAGCTATCGATCCAGAAGCAACGTTCTTTACCGTAATTGACCTGAAGAACGCTTTCTTTAGTGTTCCAATTGACCCAGAAAGCCAATACTTGTTCGGATTCTGTTTAAATGGACGAAGCTTCAAATTTTCACGCGCACCTCAAGGATTCACAGAAAGCCCCAGCATCTATAGCCAAGCACTGAAAAGACAACTTGACAGTATTCACATGCCTAATAACACTGCTCTACTTCAGTATGTCGATGATCTACTGATCACCGCCCGAAGCGGACCTGAATGTGAAAAAGCATCACTGACGGTTTTACATTTCCTGGCCGACAAGGGGCACAAGGTGTCCCCTTCGAAGCTGCAATTCTGTGTTCAGCAAGTTGTTTACCTTGGGCACTTGCTGTCCAAAGGGGGGAGACAGCTCACACCTGATCGCATTCAGCTAATTGTACATATGTCACGACCCAAGACACAAAAGGAGGTACGGGCCTTCATAGGCCTCACTTCTTACTGCAGACAATGGATTCCCCAATATGCATTTCTAGCAAAGCCACTCATTCAGTTGACAACCCAGGAGGCAGCGTCTTCGACTGTCCTCCCTTGGACTCAGGAACATACACAAGCTTTTGAAGACTTAAAGAAAGCCTTATGTCAAGCACCTGTTTTAGCAACACCATGTTACAACAAGCCTTTTACACTTTTTGTTACTGAACGCGAAGGTACTGCCTTGTCAGTACTCACACAGGAACATGCAGGTTCACATAAACCGTGTGCTTACTTTTCTAGCACATTAGATCCAGTAGCTCAGGCTCTGCCTGCGTGCTTGAAATCAGTTGCAGCAACAGCTCTAGCAATCAGACAAAGTGATTCTATAGTGTTAGGACATCAGTTGACAGTATAAGTTCCACACTCCGTGGAAGTTCTTTTAAACAGAACACAGACCCAGCACTTGACTATAGCACGACTGACAGGTTATGAATTGACATTGTTTCAACCACACATAGAGATCAGACGCTGTAGTACATTAAATCCTGCCACACTTTTGCCGCTAAGTGGAACAGATCCATTGGCACATGATTGTATTGAAGTCATTACTATCACGACGAAGCCTAGACAAGACTTGACAGACATTCCATTACCAGATCCAGACCTGACACTTTATGTGGATGGTTCATGCATGAGAACAAGTACAGGTGAGTTAGTGGCCGCCTACGCAGTCACGACAGACACTGAAGTCATAGAGACAAATTGTATTGACACCCTGTCAGCTCAAGCTGCAGAGCTCATCGCTCTGACACAAGCCTGTATCCAAGCCAAGAACAAGAGAGTTAACATATACACAGATTCACGTTATGCCTTCGGAGTTGTACACGACTTCGGCGTATTATGGCGAGAGAGAGGTTACTTAACTTCTCACGGTGCCAACATTCAACGCGGTCCCCTCATTCAAGCTCTGTTAGATGCAATACATCTGCCTACTGGTATATCCATCATGAAGTGCAAGGCACATACAAAAATCCATGATATCGTTTCCCAGGGTAACGACCTGGCAGACCGAACAGCCAAGCACACAGCTCAGACTCGCACAACTGACCTGACAAAGACAATAGTTCCGACACCGACACACTGCATGACAGTTAGGGATCCCGCCCACGATGTAATAGACATACTGACACATGCCACACCAGATGAAATAAAGAAATGGACTGAACTAGGAGGGATCCAAACAGATCAGGGATGGATGACGAAGGGAAAATCTACATGGTTTCTCCCCGACTCTATGGTTCAAGTTATCATCAACACAGTACATAGTCCTGCACATCTAGGAGAAAAAGCTATGCTAGACAGTATTCAAAATATCTGGTTCAACAAACACTTACGAGCAGCAGCCAAACAGAAAGTGCGTACTTGCATGATCTGTTGTCAGTTCAATCCAGGTAAAAGCATTCCAGTAGAGCAAGGTGGATTTCATCCTCCCGATCACCCTTTTGAAGTCCTCCAGATGGATTATATCCAGATGGAACGTTGTCGAGGATTCAAATATGTCCTCGTAGTTGTATGTGCACTTTCCCGCTGGACAGAAGCATATCCAGTCCCAGATTACACTGCTCCGACCACTGAAAAGCAGCTGGTTCGTGAATTCTTCCCACGGTATGGTTTGCCCCGTATCATATACTCAGATAACGGCCAGCCATTCTCATCCGAGCTTGTAAAACAAGTTACACTCCTGTTAGGCTATCAGTGGAAATTCCACTGTGTCCGGCATCCCGAGGCAGCAGGTCTCGTGGAGCGCCACAATCAGACTCTTAAAATTCGACTTGCTAAAATCTGCAGAGAGAAAGGCGTTGACTGGATAGTAGCTTTGCCAGTTGCACTTTTCTACATGAGAATGATAGCGCATTCTCGATCAGGGCTATCCCCGTATGAGGTGGTCTTCGGTAGGCCACCAAATATGTGGGGGACGCCTATACCTCGTAAAATTACAGATGTTGATTGTAATATGCTGACAGATTACCTTGCCTCCTTGATGTCTGCACTCCAATCATGTCGTTCACAGGTAGCTGCAGCCTTCCCCGACAACACCGACGTGAAGCCCCATGAAGTGGTTCCGGGAAATTACGTTTTTATAAGGAACTTTGACCGACGGAGCCCGCTGGAGCCCCGCTGGCAAACACCGAAATTGGTACTTCTGACGACGAGGACTGCGGTGAAGATTGAGGGCCGGAAAGGGTGGCTGCACTCGAGCCACATCAAAAAGTTTCACGGACTGCCTTCTGATTTGAATTCTCAGCCCTGCCCTCCTCCACAGACTGACTCAAAACTCCCCCTTGTTGAGAAAACGGCTTCTCAAAATTACAAACTCAAACTAAGGTCTAGCAAGTCAGACAGTTTAATTGTTTAAGTCCTCCCCTAGGTGAATCGGTTAAATTAGTTTCTGACATGTACCCCCTAGACCGAAATAGAGAGAGAGATAGACAGAAACAGCTCAAGAAACATGAATATTGTAAATCACTTCGTAGTCACTGTATAGTGACACTATTGATTATGTTTTTTCTAAGTCTTTTGATTATTGCTGCAAGTATCACTATTGCACATATACTACCCTATTTTCAAGCATGTACATTCTGATTTCAACGTCACTGCCGAACATTCTTTTAGTGAATTACCCCCGCATGAGTTGTCCTACAGACTTGCGCTGCGCAACAACACTTTCATTAGTATGTTACATCACTCTCATCAGTCTAGCAATGCTACAGATTGTTGGATATGTGGCCGACTCCCTCCCTACCAGAAATACAAGGGAGTTCTGCCCCTTTTTCCGTACCCGTTCACACATAATGGTTCCTGTGGCGCATGGTTTAGTTTGTTTAATTCTTTGGATTCAAATACAGTAGTTTACCAGGGCAACTGGGTATGGGGAAATCTGAACACCGTTCTGCATAAAGTATGTTTCCCTGACAAGGAGGGACTCCCCAAAAGGACAGGGACTGATCTAGAAAATGAAGTATATGGATTAGGTAACTTTACACTTAACCTCTTGATTCTGAATGTTGAATCCGAATCCGAGCCAGTCTTGCCTACTTTGTCAGTATTACCAGTTAAAGGTGAACTATGTGTTAGAAAGAATGGTTCAGTACACCTGGGTCATAGTAAATGTACTACTGTGATCGAATTCAAAGATAATGGCAAGTCAACATTCAAAGCTACCCGACATTCCTACTTCATTTGTGGTCACACAGCCTATATACGTTTGCCACTAGATTGGGATGGTACCTGTTACATTGCATTCCTTCTGCCACCTGTTTTTCTAGCTCCAGCTGACTATCACAAGAACTCCCGATTAGTACCCAATAGATCCAAGAGAGAACTTCCGATTGTCGACTATACAGAAACGGCATTGGAACAATATACAGACTTCAATAAAGGTCTTTTCCCCCACCTAGGAGCTGTCTTTAATAGTAAATCAATACAACACTTGACTAGAACCCTTGAAGCAGTGGTGAATGAAACTACTTCTGCCCTAGGTAACTTAACGGAGGAACAGTCTGCGATGCGGATTGTCGTTCTTCAAATTCGTCTCGTCCTTGACGTCATCCTGGCCGATAGGGGCGGAGCCTGTAGAGTCATTGGATCGAGTTGCTGTGTTTTCATTCCACAAAACGCACCATCAGTATATAGAGCCATTACTCGTCTTCACAGAATTGCAAGTCAGATACACCAGAATCCAGGCACCTGGACTTGGTCCGGTTGGTTCTGGACCACGTTGTCAGCCTGGGGATGGAAGATCCTATCCTTCCTAGGTATTGCCCTTCTCATAGTATTCAGTTGTTGCCTATGTCTACAATGTGGGCCAGCGATTTGCGGCTTGTGCGCCACATCATGTATTCCTCATTCAAGTTCTCATTCAAAACGACATAGTAAGAAAGAAGAGCAAATGATACTACGTGAACAGATTGACAGATTCATGAGTATTGATATATCATGAAGGATCCTTAGGGAACAAGGAGGGGATGAGGTAATA
Source organism: Lissotriton vulgaris (assembly GCF_964263255.1). NCBI lineage: Eukaryota > Metazoa > Chordata > Amphibia > Caudata > Salamandridae > Lissotriton > Lissotriton vulgaris. The sequence goes on from NC_141695.1 coordinate 97,879,398, forward strand.
TAAATTTTATGGTCAGAAATGTTCCCTAACGTGTACCCCACCGTCTCCATGTATGAGCTTAAAGTGCATGTAACTTCCCTTCTGTGCCAGCTATGAAGACGCAAATACATTTGCGTCCAACGTTAACATGTCCTCTTTCATATCAATCATGAATGGGTCAGATATTCCGTTCCTAAGTGTGCCTTGCCAACGTCTTTTCATGGTGCACTTTTCACGTTTTCCCTAGCTCAGGCGAGTTAGGCCCTGATTTCTGCCATCGAGTTTATTCCTGCTTTATGTCTCTGAATGCTCCAGCCTGAGTGAGCATCTGTATCCATCACCTTTGTTTTACTCCCTGCACGGCTAACGGTGCCTGGCTCAGCCTGTTGCCTGCCAAAACGGTATTCAGCCTTCAAGTTATCTGCTCCGCTCCTCGAAAATACATTCCTGTCTGGTAGTTTAGGAAAACATCCTTCCAGCTGCAGAGGAAAGGGCCCGGCCTCACTGTCTCCATGCAAGTAATTCATAGCTCCTGTTACCATGGTAGGCCCATGCCCCCTCACATCTCATGTAGACACGTAGACGCATATGCACGCACTAGCAGTCAGTATAGAATAACCTTTTGCCCGAGAGACCTTTCCTTCCAGATAATACAGTTCCTTAAACACAAGATATTAGATACGATTTGGGACTAGGTTGTTCTGACACCCCAGACTTCTGTCTCCTCATGTAAGGCTAAATGTCAAGTCCCCTTCACCCTCCAGTTACACGTCAATTGCACGTCATACTGCTGCGCGCGCATCTCTGCCATATATTTCTGCTGACACTACAGAATTCTCTTATGGACACACCCACCTATGACATCTCAGAATGACGTTTCTAGTACATGCCTTCATGCACGCCTACTGTAACGCCTCTTTCATTACGTATGTTTATTCTTATCTCTCCTCTCAGCTGTTACGCCTCCTGCATCTGTCTTTACTGTAATGCATTGACTATATATATGATGTCTTGTCAATAAAGTATTGTCGATCCCTTCCCGAACCTTCGTGGTGACGGAATTGTGGTTTGCCTGGTTCGAACCATATACCCAATTCCTTTTTGAGGAATAAAACCCCTTTTAAAACCTCAAATACCACGGATTCTGCCTCTTATTTTTGACTGAGTTATTCTTATTGAACTTTACCGCATAAATTAAGTATAGGTAATTTAAATTTACCACATAAACACCACGTTGTAAAGGATGTTTCCCTCCTCAACTGGAAACATGAAAGAGCATAGGCAATTTCAATGTGTTGGGCCTTATAATTCACATTCACTCCCAGGCATTCCAGCACAAAAATTCTCAGTAACTGCCAAACCTTTGGATCTTGCTGATTGTTGATTAACGATGCTCCCCATTCCCAGATTGTCCACATTGAACAGCACAGTCTTGTTAGCAATATGGTGCCCCGGGAGACAAACTGCCTCCACCAGTGAGAAAAATTCCAGGAAGCTATGCTCCGCCTCCCATTCTTTCTCTCTCCTGGCCCCTCCTCCTCACACCACCGACCTTGCCAAAAAAGAAAGAAATTGGCCATCAGCTGCATCCGAGAACCCGCTTGACTGACCACCCTACCTGCTCTCCCACACCATCGATTGGAATTGCATTGCATTCACTCAAAAACACTCACCAAACATGCAAATCCTCCTTCACCCCAGCCTTGAGGGGGACCCTGTGGAGTGAGAGTGATGTCCCTGCCAACGACTACCCCAAACGCCGACAAAAAGTTCTGTCTGCCCTCCCCACCGGGAAAGGGAAATTTAGATGGCCCAGGAGTACCTGAATATCCTTCACCTGCACCTTCGCCTTTGCCAACATCCTGTCCAATAATTTCAAACATTTCTGCATTTTGTCCTCCAGCAATCTAATCTCCATGCATGTCGAGACCAGGTCAGTGCCCTAGAAAGTTATCACCCACACCAGCACTTCCACCTTCTCCTTTGCCAAAGGACTCCAACATCCTACATCAATTCTTAAAACAACAACAAACCCTCCTGACATTCCTGTGATGCTAGGAACACACCAAGATAAAGTCATCAAACTAGCACTTCATGACCTCCTTTCCCACTGTGTGTGTGAACAACTTCTGCAAAAATGAACAAAAAACCTCAAACAACGAACAGGAAAAAATACAGCCCATTGGCAATGCTGTCTACAAAAATATTTTTCTGCAAATTGCATGCCAAACAACTCGAAATCATCAGGGTGAACTGTAAGCAACCGAAAAGCTAATTTGACATGGCATTTTGCCCTCAATGTGCCTGGGCCATACTTGTACACCAGCTGTATGGCCATGTCTACAGAGGCATAGTGCACTCTACTACATGCCTTCAGAATGAAATCATTGACTGACAGGCCCTCCAAGCCATGACAAATGTTGAATCAACCGGAACGTTCTCGGCTCTTTCTTTGGAACCACCTCAGTTGGCAATACCCGAAGGTTGGCAAATGGCCAGTCCTCAAATGGACCATCCATTTGCCTTTCTCACCTCCTTCAAGAGTCATCTCCACACCAAGTCTTCATTCCCCTTGACTAACTGCTCAATTTCTACCCATCACCACACCCTGGGCCCTTCATAAAACAAACTAAAATCACACTCATAACCATTCAGCAACTGCCTCTTCTTGTTTGCCCCCAACTGCCAAAATCAGTGTCACAGCCTCTCGATTCTAACTGGCGTATGCACCATTTCCCAATGGATTCTGGCCTCCTCTGCCCCTGCCTCTCTCACTGCTGCTATGCCACTGCCCTCTTGCACTGGCCTGTTGGCCAAATGCACACGCACACACTGTGTGGGCATGTGCCACACGCCACATTTGGAGCATTTGTGCCTAGATTTACATTGTTTCCACAAGCACTACTTTGTCCACCCCTGCTGGGGTGGGATGCCCTCAAAAGGACTTACTATATCACTGGCCACCCAATCGCAGTTTTGTAGAAGGGGATGACCACTCAGGTGTCATCGCCTTAAGGAACAACTCATAATCTAGCAGCCTCCAAATACCAACCGTATCATCCGCCATCCTTGCTCGGAACTCCTCACATATTGCACCAACACTTGCGTGCAAAAATCAAGGTGCCTGAACAGTGCCATGCTTTATTCCAGATATTTTTCACAATGCACACTAGAATAAATGAGGATAGTCTCCATCCAATGCTCAGTGTTCTCTGGCAACTTTGGCTGGTGGGACAGCTCATACTCCTCTTCCTTTGATCCCTCTTTTTCTTGTAGCTCCCTTTGTTACAACTTGAAACTCACAATGTACTCTCACTTCCAAATACGCTTCTTTGTTGCCAGCATTAAATGAAACCTCATCTGTTTAGTAATCCCCATATACAGGAGCTTCTTGCATTTTATCTCCTTACTCACCTTCTTGTCCCGCCTACCCTTCTACTGATCTTTGTCCCCTGTCCATTCTCCTGCACCTTCTTACTCAACCTCCCTATCCCTTTTTGGTTGCCATCACTGCCACTCCTGTGCTCGTACTCTGGTCCTGCAATTCTTACCCTTTCATGAATGTAGCACCGAATCCATTTGATCCTTCGCCTCAACCCCAAATGGGCAGCCCTCCCACCTCACTATCCCAAGCAGTGCTTATAGTGCAAGGCTTCTTACCTGGCCTCAAGGTCGGGTCCCGCACCAAAGCCATCCATCCTGACACCATCCTTGCCTCAGAAACAGACTGCCCTTTTTGATGCCAAAACAGATAATGACTTCTGCAGAACACTAATACTACCCTTCCGGTTACTCTGTGCCCATGCAGCATGTCGTGAGGTGCTGCCCAACAGGTACTTAAGCTCACTTCATCCTCCACTATTTCTCCTTCCTCAAGTCCATCCTCATTGTTCTTCAAATCAAGATCATCCTTGCAATCAGCACCACTATGACCCACACTTGTACCAGGCACTTCACCATCAACAACATCACCTTCCCCAAATTGTTTGTTATAAAGTTCCTTATAAAAGTCCTGTTCAGACAAGGCAGATTGCCATCCTAGCTGCTCTGAAACCGGGTTAAAACACCGTCCAAGAGCCGGGGGGATACTCGATACAATGGGGATACCAGATATTGTACAACACCGGCCACAAAGACACAAGCTCTGTCACTGGGCCAGGGCCACCAACTCGCATTAGACCTTACCACCTGCATGACACCTCTGCCAACACTGACCCTGCCTCACCCACCTGGCTGGCTCAAAACTGTCACTGACCTATCTGCCTTTTCTCACTCTGAGGCACCTCAGGAAACCACACCCACCTCCGTGCTCTCCCCTCATTGGTCTCCTCTCTCCCAACCCCAATGGCAGGATGCACTTGCTTTTAAAACACCCTCCCTTGCCTGCTATCAGGGGCTGGTGTCATCTTCCTAACTTGGCCAACAGTGCCTGCTCATGGGGGGACCCCATATCTTTTCCCAGGCCCTTAAGCACACTCCAACGCCAGCCCCTCCTCTGCAGGCAAAACCATTTTGCTTCTCCGAGGACAGGCGGGGTCTCCACCGTCATTCCCTAGTTCTTCTTTGCCAGAGCCCAAAAGAGGATCCACACCCTGCCTATCACCTCACCCCCTGCTCCTATCTCTCCTCTGCCAGTGCCTGCCTGCACAGACTAGACATGTCCAACGGCAGGTCCTCTGACTCATCGCCTCACCCCCAGACATCATGAGTGCCGCCTCGCCCCTGTGGCCAATAGGCGTCACTGCACTATCCAGCCTTTCTGGCACCAGGGCCCATCAGGTAAGCGATCCTTGCATGCCAGCTCCTTGCCCACAACCTGGCCAATCTGTATTTCCCCCAGCCTCACCAAAACATTGGCGTTACAGGCACTACCACAACACCCCTGATGGCAGGATCATTCGGACCTCATTAATACCCTCCCACAACGACGTGCTTACTCCTCCCTCCGCCCCACCTGCGTCTTTTGCACATTGCCAGCATTTATTTATTCATGCATTTTTATATAGCACAAACTTTAACCCCAGAGGTGTCAGAGCGCTTTTCAGTACAGTAAAGTAAATTACATAAAAAATGAGATTAGCTTGGAAGTAGGTAAAACTACTTATTAGTACAACAGTTACTAGTGGTGAGAGTTACAGATGACCAAATTACAGATGCACTCAAGTTTACATAATAAGAAAAGGTGAGTGATTAGGGTTATACATGTACAGAATACATATTTACAAAATTGAGATGGAGGGTCGTAGGAGCTCTCCTAAGTGACATGTGGCAATCAAGGTCATGACCTGGAATGAGGGTGTTTGTGCCTGGTGGGAAGCTGGACGAAGAAAATTATTGATAGAAGTGTCTTTGGAAGAGTAGAGTTTTAAGATCTGCTTTGAAAAAGCAGAGGATTGTGCCATAAGGTTTGAGCAGTGATTTTCAGCATTTCGTGAAGGTATGGAGCAGTCTGATATTTTGAGTTTATTGGCCAAGTAGCGAGGGGTGGAAGTGTACATGGCTTTATGGGTGATGCAAGCAGTCATATATATTGACCTGGCATCAATTGCAAGACAGCAAAGATAAATCAGTATGTGTGCAATATGGTCATTTCTTTTGACCCCATAGACGCAACATGATGCTGAATGCAGGAAGGATTTTAGAGGAGATAGGTGGGTTTTGGGGAGGCCAGCAAGAGTAGTGTGAGTATGTGAGGGTCGCAGACAAGGATGATGAGAAGAATTGTCCAGGAGGGTAGGTGTAGAAAATGGATAGTTCTTCTAGGTTAGAGAAAAGGGAGGGTTAAGGTAAAAGTTGATATAGGGGAGTAATGGGTCAATCGGTGCACAGGAATGAGGATGGGTGTGGAGTGACATATGGGGCATGGGAGAGAATCAGATCAAGGGAAGAGGAAGCAAGGGAAGAATGGTGGGTTGGATAAGAAGGAGGAGCGTATGGTGGAGAGGTCACTATGGGAGCTGGGTAGTCTGGCTGTTGGAAATATGGTGTGGATAAGGTGGCGAATAACCAAATTGGGGGGTGGGTTTCTTCTAAGTCCCGGGATGGTACGTGGGCACAAATAAGAGGGCTGGCGGGTGGCAGGGTTGGGTGTTGAGGATAACATCCCAGCTGGAGAGATTGGGAGGAGGGGAAGCTGGAGAGATTGAAGGGAGCGGGTGGGCCAGAGGGGATTCCTGTTCCTCTTGGGGGAACTGCCTTACGGTGTACAGGTGGACTGGGAAAGGTGAGTGTGTGGTGAGGGAGGAGTCCAATGCTGAGTCAGGAGGGATCGGAATGCCAAGGATAGTGAGCAGGGATGGAAGGTAGTTAAAAAGAGAGAAACGTGTCTTTAGCTTAAATCATGACCTTACTATTGATGTAAAAGGAGATAGTGAGTGAACTATTGAAGCAAGCTGACGGGCAAATTTTTAGTTGGCAACCATGTGGGATTTTGGGGGAGGACGTCACGTAAAATGGGCTGTTGAAGTCAGTGGTCCAAGATGAGATGTTGGTGATGAAAACTAGGTCAGCTTTGAGCCTCCCATACTGGACGCTGTGGTATTGGTTGACGAAAGGGGATAAGGAAATTATTCAAGAGTGTTATGCTTGAATCTTTTTTTCCAAGGCTTTGGACAGGTTGGACAGGGTAAATGAGCTTGTAGCAGTTGGCTCCAACTTTCACTTGTTTGGTCAACATTGATGTAGAGTAGAGAGGGTGTGGTGGGAATGATGGTGGGGAAGGGGAGAGCACCACAAATGGAGTGGCAGCATATAGAAGCAAATGGAGGTGAAGGCACACATCTCAGGGGAACCTAGGTCAGACAGGTAGAAGGAGAGGACAGAACAAAGGGTTGTTTACCTGTTGAAGCTTGTCGCAGCAAACCTACAGCAATGTAGGAAGGATCTGGTGGGGTCATAGGGAGAGTCGCCACACAGGCAGCTTAAACTGTTTTGCTGAAGCCAGTAAAATGAATTCTTAATTTAAAAAAGGTCCAGGCTGCAGACAGAATGAAAAAAATAACATAATCTAAATAGCTAGTATTCTCTTCTGGGGGTCTTTTAAAGCACATGGCTACCAGAAGGCCTCCCAGCACTAGTATGAATTAGCATCAATTAAGATGTAAGATGTAATCGATTATTGCATCAAAGTTAGGCTTAAAGTGAAAGTATACAGCATGAATTATAATCAACTTAGATGAGTAGAGTAATCCGTTGAGGCTTTTGGTTGAGATTCTTTCCTGAAGATTTGGATTGGGCCCATTACTGCATATAAGTGGGGGGAGTACAAAGATATCTGCCGAGCCTGTAAGACAACTGGCAGGAGAAAAGCTGATGGGAAGGTGAGTAGTCCTTCCATAATTTCAATGCCCTATCTCAATAGGAAAGAGAATAGTCCTTCCACAGTTTCAATTCTAGTACCTTGAGGGGAGGGTGAGTGGTCCCAACACGAATGGCCTGCTGTAGGGGCCACATAGACCCAGAATAAGTACATATGCAAAATGAACACCAAACACACCACCCAAAAACATGATGTGCTAAAGCAGGAGTCAACAGATCAGGACCTCAACAGGGCAATAGGTGCTCCAAAACTGCATTGTTGTTCTCAAGTTGGAGGCACCGTCAAATGCAAGTAGATTTACTCGCTTGTCACACATTCAGGGTGAAACATTAGTGCCCTGATTGCCAGCCAACAAACAGAAGCGGTTCACTGATGGGAGAGGGCATCATGAACAAATGGCTTCGGCAGCCCACAAATCAGGAAGGGGATGCCAGACCAGAGGCATTCATTTCAGCCCAGGGAGCCTTGGTGGCAAGATGGCAGTGGCTTAAACAACCAGAGGCATACAATATGTTCAAATCAAGCAACTGCAGCATGCACATCTATTGGGTCCAGAGCAGCGCAGTGCGCCCTAGGAGGAAGGACAACAGAGACCCCAGATCGAGTCTCATTTGCATGGCCCAGTCATGTCCACCAGCCCACATTCTGGTCCTCCATCGATAGACCCAAGGCTCTTGAGGGGAAGGGTGCCCCACCTCACAGCGAATGCTTCTGGAGGGACACAGGAGACCGAGACTGATACCAACAAGCTCAGAACACCGTTGTCAACTCGGCCACGGAGCGGGCTTCTCAGGTTTTGAGGAGTCGAATTGGGAACCTCTGGATGTCAGAAAGGCATGCAATCAGGAACCACAGTGTCAGAAGATGAGAGAGGAGCAGCAGGCAAGTATGCTGAGCGAATACAGCCGAGGGAGGGTGGCAAGGGCCGGCCAATAGAGGGATATTCACAGGGAAGTGATCCCAAGCCAGGACACAACTTTGGGGCAGGAACATCAGTGACCCCCCGCGGTGCCGCCAGATTTGGTGAGCTGTTTTCCCCCCATGGCGGCAGTGCAGCGATGAACATCGGCCCGCAAAGGCCAACCCACAACGATCGACTCTGGCACACCCCCTTTACACTTACCCCATTCCTCAAACATTTATGTTTGGTTTTGGGAGGGACAAGTCAACACTGCATTTGCTAGCCCTGCAGACCTCCTCTTCCACCTCGCAGTGTAGGGCACCCCCCGCCAACTGCAGGGTCCATGGCAACAGTAGATCAGCCCTGCCTGCTTACTGCAGCAAGAACAGGGACTGCCTTACGCTCTCATTCAGAGACATATTAAATGTCTGAAATTAACAACAGTTGGCTATCTTGAAAAAGCAAACTGGCCCTCACCACCCAATTTTCCTGTTAATTAAAGTTGGTTAACTAAAATGCCACATGTATACCACTATATGGTGTAAATCCCCACCCAGGCACCCACCGGCCAATCACTCTGCCACTTCCCCTCAGACCCTATCACTGGCTCGAAGATCCTGAGGGGTGGGGTAGGGCATTCTGCCCATCCTTCAAAACCTTATTCCAGCAGTTTTGAAAAACCAAGCCTCGAGCATGGAGTACAGAGCGACCACACCCAAACACATTGAGTCAAGTAACAGTGCAACGTCTAACATATGGTGTGTAGCAGTTAGTCACAGGAACTTGCATTTGAAAAATGTTTTTGCAGACAGTAAAAACAATGATGCAAGTCATAATCAGGTGTAGCCGTACCCCACCTAGGATAATCGGGTCCTGAAGTATTCTAGCAAAATAGATTCTGGAAGAAATAACAACATTATTAAAGAAACTATCTGTATTTTAATATCACACGTATGTGTGGCATCCATTGTATTGCATTATGTGGGCTGCAGAATGTTTAATGTGGGTTTGGAATGTTCTTATGTGTTCTTAGATTAGGGGTTCTAGGTGAGTAAGTTGAAGCTGACTGGGAAGCTGTGAGGACCTTTCGTGGTTGATAAGCTACTTCTCCATCTGTGGAATAAATCTACATTCAGAACCTATATGGATCTCGGCTATCATTTATACTTACATCAGTATGCTTACACGTGAATGAGGTAGAGCGGCTCCAAAGAATAGTGACCTCTTCTGGTGGGGTGATAAAGATTGCAGTATTATACTTGTCACTGTTTCAAGTGTCTCATTTCTTGTTTGTTGAGTTTGTCTGCCTAACTCATTTTCACTGAATCTGTCTCATTAAATCTATCTGCAATTGCTCTAGCTCTCTGTGTCTGCTTTTTAGGTCTTGGACCGGAAAAGCTGGCTTGCCAGCTTCCGGTCAGAGAATTAATGATTTTGAGTACGGAGCTTGAACCCGCCTCTGTACTTGACCTCTCCTCAATTGGCTGGCTTTCTAAACGGAGGCCAGCCATTGGAGGAGAGATCAGTCACTCCAATGTAGCCCCGTCCTTTTCGGATTTGGGGGCGTGATTTTTTGCGTTCTTTAGACAGTGACGTTGTCCGTCACTCAGAACAGCAAAACACGCCCCCAAATGCGAAAATGACCATGCTTTCTCCGAGGCATTTCTGCTTTGCCTCGGAGAAAGACGGTGGTGGTTTCCAGAGCTGCTCTGAGCTGCTCTGCTCGTCCCCCCTTCCCTCCGCTTTCCTTCGTCCAGCTCTGTCCTTCCCTCTGCACGAAGCTCCGTCCCCCTCCCCCAGCCCTCCGCCCGCAGCCCTTCTTCGTCCCGGTCCCGCTCCCCCCCTCCCTCCGCCCGCAGCTCCTTCGTCCTGCTCTGCCCCCCCCTCACTCTGCCCGCAGCTCCGTCGTCCTGCTCTGCCCCCCCCCTTCCCTCCGCCCGCAGCTCCGTCGTCCTGCTCTGCCCCCCCCCTTCCCTCAGCCCGCAGCTCCGTCGTCCTGCTCTGCCCCCCCCTTCCCTCCGCCCGCAGCTCCGTTGTCCTGCTCTGCCCCCCTTCCCTCCGCCCGCAGCTCCGTCGTCCTGCTCTGCCCCCCTTCCCTCCGCAGCTCCGTCGTCCTGCTCTGCCCCCCCTTCCCTCCGCCCGCAGCTCCGTCGTCCTGCTCTGCCCCCCCCTTCCCTCCGCCCGCAGCTCCGTTGTCCTGCTCTGCCCCCCCTTCCCTCCGCAGCTCCGTCGTCCTGCTCTGCCCCCCCTTCCCTCCGCAGCTCCGTCGTCCTGCTCTGCCCCCCCTTCCCTCCGCCCGCAGCTCCGTTGTCCTGCTCTGCCCCCCTTCCCTCCGCCCGCAGCTCCGTCGTCCTGCTCTGCCCCCCTTCCCTCCGCCCGCAGCTCCGTCGTCAGCTGCGGGCGGAGGGAAGGGGGGGGGGGCAGAGCAGGACGACGGAATGTGACATGAACAGCACTGTGTAAAATGAAACACACAAACCATTCACAGCTGTCACACAAGCTGTAATCACGCCGCCGGGCACTTCTGAAAATAGCAATCAGTATGCGCGCAGAAGCAGCATGGAGCAGTTCAGTTTTAACTCGCTCTAGCGACATTAGACGTCTGTGAACTATAATTAAATGAAAACAGATGTGTCTTAGTGGCGCTATATTTTTCCAGCCAACTCGAGACTGATTCCAGTCTGGCGAATGGTACGGCTGCCTAGCTGTATTCCCACAGAAATAAGCCACATGAAACAAACGGTATGTACGAAATATTTCCTGTTTTATTTCAGGAGCTTATAATGGTATACTTTCATATGGTAGCTTTGGACATGTAGGGGACGGACATTTCAATGCACAATGTCTTTATTATTGTACAATGTTCTGAGGAACCTCAATATGTAGACTAAAAGAGGGTATTCAAGAGGATCAGTGCCCAGCGTCATGTGCTCTCTCACAACCCATCAGCTACCTTTGTCGGTGGGTAATAATTCAGATCACACAAATGCAGTTATTGGAGACACTTCCAATCAATTATGTTTTTACATACTCTCAACAATACACTCTACATCATCATTGGATGGCCTAAATCAGTGGTTCTTAAACCTTTTAACAATTCTGGACTGCCACTGAACCATTATCAGACGGTGGGGAAAATGCACAAAACTACAGAAACAGTGGATGTATGACTAAAGCACTACCACTTGAACAACGAATGCCTTAACCACGAAGGCTAAACCAAACCACTATGCTGCTCATACAAATCAAGCTGAGGATACCAACTTAATTTTAAACCTCCAAATTTAAATTCATTCAAATTTACAAAGCTTTAAACATTTAAAAAGTTGCTTTTCTTTGTATTTAATGAATGGATCTGCTGAAGTTATTTAATATTCTAAACAATCGGAGACTCCTCGAGTAGGGATAGTGGACTACAGATTAAGAACCACTGGCCTAAATGAATCCTGAAGAAGTTTGAACGAAGGCGAGACTGTGGGTCGAGCTGCTAGGTACTGCTGCATCAACCATCCTGCAAACACCCTTATCTTCTCCATGGGCGTAGGAGCTGTGGGGGACGTGGGGGACATATCCCCCCAGATTTTGGAGTGGGGGGACACGGGGGAGGGGGGGGGGGCAAGGGTGGGGGGGACGAGGGGACAAAAGAATTTCCCCCTCCCTTTTTTTATGCACAGGGCCATTAGCGCGCAAAAGCGCTACCTAATGGCCCTGTACTTGACGTGTGATTCACCTGCCTGCAGTCAAAGAGGCCACCCGCCCTCTGACCTTTTTAGGTCTCGGACCGGAAAAGCTGGCTTGCCAGCTTCCGGTCAGAGAATTAATGATTTTGAGTACGGAGCTTGAACCCGCCTCTGTACTTGACCTCTCCTCAATTGGCTGGCTTCCTAAACGGAGGCCAGCCATTGGAGGAGAGATCAGTCACTCCAATGTAGCCCCGTCCTTTTCGGATTTGGGGGCGTGATTTTTTGCGTTCTTTAGACAGTGACGTTGTCCGTCACTCAGAACAGCAAAACACGCCCCCAAATGCGAAAATGACCATGCTTTCTCCGAGGCATTTCTGCTTTGCCTCGGAGAAAGACGGTGGTGGTTTCCAGAGCTGCTCTGAGCTGCTCTGCTCGTCCCCCCTTCCCTCCGCTTTCCTTCGTCCAGCTCTGTCCTTCCCTCCGCACGCAGCTCCGTCCCCCTCCCCCATCCCTCCGCCCGCAGCCCTTCTTCGTCCCGGTCCCGCTCCCCCCCTCCCTCCGCCCGCAGCTCCTTTGTCCTGTTCTGCCCCCCCCCTCACTCTGCCCGCAGCTCCATCGTCCTGCTCTGCCCCCCCCCTTCCCTCCGCCCGCAGCTCCGTCGTCCTGCTCTGCCCCCCCCCCTTCCCTCTGCCCGCAGCTCCGTTGTCCTGCTCTGCCCCCCCCCTTCCCTCCGCCCGCAGCTCCGTTGTCCTGCTCTGCCCCCCTTCCCTCCGCCCGCAGCTCCGTTGTCCTGCTCTGCCCCCCTTCCCTCCGCCCGCAGCTCCGTCGTCCTGCTCTGCCCCCCCTTCCCTCCGCAGCTCCGTCGTCCTGCTCTGCCCCCCCTTCCCTCCGCCCGCAGCTCCGTCGTCCTGCTCTGCCCCCCCCTTCCCTCCCCCCGCAGCTCCGTCGTCCTGCTCTGCCCCCCGTCGTCCTGCTCTGCGTAGTGATCTTTCAATGCAGTAACTCCAGCAGAAGGGCCGCCCCCACAGTTGATCACAGTTCAAAAGAGGTTCTCACTCAGCCTCCACCGCCGGCCGGTGCCCGTCCTCAAATCCGGCTGCGTTACACCACTATAGCCTTGAGGCTGATCACCCTGAACCTACTCACCTGTTGCCCGAGGGGATCGGGCTGTCATAGAAGGGCGCCTTCTCACCCGGCAGTCAGAAGTGTTTCCCTCAACAGGATGGCAGACGACCACTGTTGTGCACCTCCGGCTGCCTTGGCAGTGAGACCGCTGGCCCAGGTCTCAGCAGCGAAAGCGAAATGGCCAGCTGAGCTCCCATTCACCCAAGCTCGTCTGGGAATACCACCAATTATCGGCCCATCAGAGATCGCAGTTAGCGGCAAGGTAAGGGAGGTAGACTTTACAAGCAGATTTTTATTAATTTTACAACTTGTAACACACAGGCTTTTTATCAATCACTCGAGTTGACGGGCGCCCCAAGAAAATCGTCTACTCCGCCATCTTTTTAGGTCACGCCCCCTTTACTATGTAATGATGTGCTTTGTTTGCTATGGTCTCCTTCCATGGTTTTCCATGTTTATTGCTGAGTGCACTGTGACGTATGGTGTGAGGTTGAGTGTTGCATTTGCAGACATTGCTGTGATACTTCGGATGCCCTTGTGTAGGGATGATTGTGTGGGGGTGGGGGTCACCCATTCTTTGTTTGTGTGATACACTAGATAGTCTTGTGTATGGATCAATATGTGGGGGTGCGGATCACCCATTCTTTGCTTGTGTGATACACCAGATGCCCTGTGTCGGGATGATTGTGTGGGGACGGTGGACACTAGATGCTCTTGTATAGGGATGACTGTGTGAGGGTGGATTAGATCCTTTATGGAATGGATGTGCGTTAGTTAGTCCACCCATTTCTGATGCAGATTTGTTGTTTGCATGGTTGTGATCTGCTGTGCCACTTTGTGTTTGTTTCCTTGTGTATTGCTGTTCGTGCTTGTCTGGCCAACTTCTGTGTTCTGTGGCATGTGGGGTTTGGTATGAGATGTAGGACGTGGTACAGTGTGATGTTGTCTACTATGGTTTTGAAGGGAAGGAGATGTGTCCCTTTTATTATTTATTGCGGGTATATGTGTGGTCTTTTATGTATCTATCTGGTACTCAGGGTTTTTGCATGCAGGGTTTCTTCTGTATTACATATAATTTGTTTCCATGCATTCTTCATCAGATAGTGACATGTCTAGCTGTTATTCGCTAAATGTTCTTTCTTTTATTTAGTGTTTTTCCATGCATGGTTTCTTATGTATTATATCCGCTTTGTTTCCATGTATGCTCCTTCAGAAAACTATATGTCCATTTGTTTTGCTTATATCATTACCTCACAACATCCCTCTCCCTCCCTCACTCTTTCACTACCTCACTCTCTATCTACCTCACTCTCTCTCACTACCTCACTCTCTCTCTATTTCAATACCTCTCTCTCTCTCTTTCACTACCTCACTCTCTCTCTGCTAATGCAATAGGTATCACATATGCAAAAAAAGCTAATGCCGATAGAAATGACAATGCCATTTATTTAGGGATACAAAAAAGATAAAAAAAATAATGAGCAATACCAATAGCTCTACCTATAATATTGCCGAGACCATTGCATTGTAAATGCATGTTTCTCTCTGCCATTTGTCCTTCAATTCTCCCTCTTTCTCTCATTCTCCCCCGCTATGTACCTTTTTAGGTTAAATCTAGTCAGCGCACATGCGCTGCTGCAAGACCTGCTGTATTTAATACAATGAGTTTATTCCCTCCTGCTGCTTAAAATTGGTTGACCCCTGTGTCGATCTTCTTTGCTGGCTCCTAACTGGTTTCAAAACCGACACGTCACTTCCGTTGAAGGCTAAGGAGGATGACCGGTCAAACAGTTTCCCTACGCCTTCAGTGTTCAATCTGTTCTTTGGAGAAAACTCTTTTTCCTCTGCTGCCCTTCACTCCAGATTGGAACCATAGAAACATGTATTTTAATTATTACAATTGCATTGCGTGGACGTGCCATAACACCATCCCCTCCAGAATCGCAGCTTTATGTTCCTTATTTTGGTTTCCATATGCGAGTGGTCTTAATGACTGCATTCCTTTGCCCGCTGTGTGCCTGTGTGATCCTTGTTATGTTATTTTTATCCTGCCAGATCAGTTGTGTGAACGCTCCGGTGCACAACCCCTCTCCCAAATCACACCTTCTTTTATGTTCCTTCATAAGCATTATTATTTTTTGTTTTGCATACCTGAGTGGTCTTAATAACTACACCACATTCCTTCACCCGCTGGGTTCCGATGTAATACTTGTTCGATGCCAGCCTTTGAGAATGGAACTTAAATAACAAAACTTTAAATAACAGCTTAGTGGATGGGAAACAACCATTACAACGCAACTTTAACAACGCACCACCACTACAACAAAACTTTTACAACGCAAGATCCATTACAACGCATGCTACTACTACGCATGCCATTACAAAGCAGAGGCTATTACAATGCATGTCATTTCAACGTAAGTATGGGTAAGCATATTATCTAAATTTGTTTATCATTTAATTTATTTTAATATTTAAAAATGTTAAATTCTTTTTATTTTTAATTTAATTTTATCTTAACCTACTGGAGTTAAAATAGTAATTTTAACCCCTACACTATTCAACACTTACCCTACTATTACACCTTCCCTGGAGTCAGAATAGAAATTTTAACCCCTACACTATCCAACACTTACCCTACAGTTACACCCCTTTGGAGTAAGAATAGTAATTTTAACCCCTAAACTATCCAACACTTACCCTACTATTACACCTACACCTTCCCTGGAGTTAGTATAGTACTTTTAAACCCTACACTATCCAACACTTACCCTAATATTACACCCACCCTGGGGTTAGAATAGTAATGTTAATCCCTACACTATCCAACACTTACCCTACTATTACACCTTCCCTGGAGTTAGAATAGCAAATTTAACCCCTACACTATCCAACACTTACCCTACTGTTACACCCCCTGGAGTAAGAATAGTAATTTTAACCCCTACACTATCCAACACTTACCCTACTAGTAGACCCCCCGGATTAACCTGGAGTATGAATAGTAATTTATACCCCCTACACTATCCAACTCTTACCCTACTGTTGCACCCCCCTGGAGTATGAATAATAATTTATACACCCTACACTATCTAACTTTTACCCTACTGTTATACCCCGCAGGATTAAGAATAGTAATTTATAACCCATATACTGTCCAACACTTATCCTTCTGTTGCATACCTACGGAGTAAGAATAGTAATTTATGCCCCCAACACTTTTACATTACTACTACAACCACACTGGATTTAAAATAGTAAATAATACTTCAATGTGTCAAATATTAATTAACTTTATTTTTTATAAAAAAGTAAAATAATGTTTTAGAAATAAAAAAATATATAAAAAGATATTTCAAAAAGATATTTATTAATATATGTTATTTATTAATAATTATTTATTAAATAAATATTTAAAAAAAATATTTAAAAAAAAGTTCCCACGCTTTTAAATTGACTTCAATGTAAAGTTATGCCCTTCCTTTATTTCAATAGATGTCAAGGTGATTCTCGCGTCTATCATATTGGAAGTTAACAGAAGAGTAACGCAGGAAGGAATGGAAGCAAAAGGGAGCATCTTAAAGGTAAGAATGGTTTTTAACAATATAATGTAGTAAAAATTAGTTGTACAATGTATTATAATTAATTTTTAATAAAAAGTGACAATCCGAGACTGTATATTTTAGTTGTTTTTTTAAATAGACAATTTTAATATTTTTTAAAATATTTTAATAGAATTTCGGTAAACTTTATTTTAAAAAAAATAGATGTTGAACATATATTATTATAAAGAAAAGTAAGAACAATTGTCCGTTTTCTTTTTTGGTAGCTGAAGATGACGTATATGAATAAACGTGAATCACGAAGGCAGCCATATTGAGGAGCGTTGCTGGGCAGAGCAGAAACAAGGAGACCTGCGCTCAGGTAGAAAACTTTTAAAACTTATGTATATTTGTAAATGATGGTGTGAGTGACATTTATTGCAAGGAGAGAAGAGGGAGGTTTAGATACGTTAATTATATGTTTAGTTGGTATCTTTTAAGCATTTTCCCGAACTTGTTGTTAGAGTATGCCCACGTCGGGTCTCGTGTAATATAAAGTTTAAAAAAAAAAGTTGGTATGTTAGTATTTACTAAGGTAATTTCACTGTAAATACTGCATTTTGTTTGAAAAAATTGAAAAAGACTTTGGGGCCCATTAAGAAGTTGGGTGGATCGCCATCGCCATGCGGGCGGTGGCGTTCCGCCCGACATCCTAGCCTGCCCGCCACCCATTTCCCCCGCCGTATTACTATGGAGGGAGGGACCACGGCCAACGGAAAGACCGTCCGCCGCTTTTCCGCCCCGGTTGCCTTGCGGCCGGGGCGGAAAAGGTTTAATATGGTGGCGGTGTCTATCAGACACCGCCATCCATATAAGTATGGGCTTGGGGAGATGCCCATTGCCGCCACAGAAAGGCAGGCGGTCTTCACTTTGGGGGCCCCCTGCGGGCCCCCATGGTGAAGGTGAGGTAAGGGATGTGGCTCACAGTTAGAGCGGCAGACCATGATGCAGAAATCTGACCCGGGACCAGGGTTCAATTCCCGTTGCGGCAGGATCTTGGGCTCAATGTCCGCGGACCCGATAATTCTCGCCACGATTTCTACTCTAATCATGGGTCCCACTCTGCAACTCTGGGCAATAGCTTGCTTAATCTCCACACTGGCCCTAATCGCCAAGGATGCCTGGCTTCACCTTGGGGTGCCCAGGAGTAGGCGCCTCACAGGAACAGGCCAGGATGGGTTCCTCAGCGGTACATCGCGGGGACACACTGCTAAGTGTAACCAGGCGCTTTACAAGATCAGTTACTTTACTTTACTTTACATGGGGGTACCTGTGGTACCCCCCTGCATTTGCATACACAATGCGGCAGGCACCGCACGGTGCCTGCCGCTTTGTGTATGCAAATGCTTTACATGCATTTGTAGCACATTTGCATTTGTACCACAATGTTACAAGCGGGCAGTCCCGTACTAACATAGGATGGCGGGCGGACTAAGTCCGCCCGTTATCCTAATGACCCCCTTTGCTTTGTAAAGACGGGAGAAAGAAGATCGATTTCTGAAGAAATTATTTATTTTCGGGAAGCAGGATTGTTTTTCTTGGAATTATGGAAACAAGGAAAAGATCTATGTTTTTTTTTTTTTCAATGGAACATTTTCAAACGGAAGAGGATTTCGAAGGATTGGATTTTTTTTGGAAAGAAAATGGATGGATCGCTAATTTGTTTATTTTGGAATTCAAGACCTTTTGGATTTGGAGAAGACTTATTTTTTTGGACTGCTTTTTTTAAATCGATCTTTTTTGAGAGGATTCATTTTTGGAATAGAGTACCAATTATTTGGAATGGATTTTTTTGGGAAATCGTTTTAAAAAAAGAAGATTTTGCTAATGGGTTTTTTATTTTCTGGTTTTCAGTTTGGAAAAAAAACAAGCATGGTAATGGATTGGATTATTAAAGAAAAGAAAAGAAAAAAGAAGACATCTAAGGTAAGGTGAACCGACTTTAAATTTTAGAAAATGTTTTTTAAAAATGCCAATTTAAATGTGTGTTTATATAATTTAGGGCAAAACAGGTAAGTAATAGTGTAGGTTGAGTTAGTAATGTAGAATGTGTGCAACATTATCCAGGTAGTCTGAAGCCACACACAACGAAAATTGTTGTAATGCACCCAATAGTCATTCAGACATTTCTTTTGATCTTTTAGAAATGCGTAGGTTAAGACTACCTTTTAATGCTTGTGACATTCTCATTTCTTTTGAAACGTGGCTCCTTCCTCAAAGTTTCTAAATAATGATAAAAGTGGGGGTGAGGTTTTCCAATTGTGTGGTTGAAGGAGTTGTGCCATCCCTCTACAGCATTGTTTGTCTTTGCTCCTCCTTCTAAACAGCTCATGTAGCAGTTCCACCACACCACATGGAAAAATGGCTTCCTCCTGCGACCCGACCTGCTTAGATGCCCAATCCATGTTTCTTCAAAATAATTTAGTAAGGGTGCCAATTTTTCTTCGTTTGATGTGTAAAAGTCTGATTCTGCAATTGCAGTGTAGTACTCATCTCCACTATCAGGCCGTACTTGTGCCGCCACTGGTATTGGAAATAAGAAACTTACTCGATGTTGTGACCGGACTTTGCCCTGACGAGGGTTTTGTTTATTCTATAAATTGAGGTGCTACTTCTTCGTTGAATCGACTTTATAACTCCAAACTTACTAAATCATTGCGCTACTCGGAACAGAGAGTCAGTGGTGTCGCCAGTTTCGTAAATATATGTGCTGCCCTGATGAAGTCTAAATGCATAAACTGCTAAAATTAGACGAAACACGTGTTGGCTAGCAATCAAAGAGATGCTGTAGTGAACATTAAAGAAGAAGAATGACATCTATCTTGGAATATGATGCTTTATTTTGATTGATGATTTGTACATTGTTTGATTTTGCTCGGGATACATTGCATTTATTCTTGTTGATGTGGTTTTACTACATTATATGATGACGCTAGATAGACGTCATTTCTATCCCTAGTAGCAGCCCTAATAAGTTCCATCTATTACTGTTGACAATAGAGCGCGAGCACATAACCTATCTATTGCTTTTTCTTTTTTTTTTTCAATTATCGGCTCGTTGGATATTTGTCTGCCAAGTTTGCCAAAAACTGAAAAATAATATGTAATCATTATAATCTATTTTTTATTAATTTTTTTTATAGTTAATTTTTTTAGTAAAATGTATTATACTTACTTGCTTTTTGAGAATCGTGCTATGGTAATTCCTCTGTGTTACTTTCTGTGGGAGCGTGAGAGGTAGCGTAAAAAGCGTTGCTCTTGCTGGTAATCTGTTGACTACTGACTTCAAAATGGTGGGCAAGCTTTATTTATACTTTTTGGGTGTCTGACCATTATTGTCGATAAAATATTCATTTTTATTCACACATTTTTTGGATTCGTTTGATGTGAGAACCTATAATTTAATTTATTGTAAAATAAAAGTAACTGTTTAATGTGTTCATCAGTGTTTACTCCTCCATTTTGTTTGATGTAGGATCTATTTGTTGTCATGAAAAGTGTTGTAGGACTTGTGGTTGAGCATGCTCCTAAAATGGAGGATCGTTTTTAGGTAGTTTGTTTCTTTTCTGTGTAGTGTTACCTTTTCATTGATTTTAAAATGTTTTTTATTTAATAATAAAGTCATTTCTGATTCTCTTTTTAAAAATATTTTATATTACTTGATTAATACTTGAGTGTTAATTTTTTAATCATTATTATTTTTTAAAGTCAGTTTTTTATAAATTATGTGCTCAGTTGCGTACCACATTTTAATACAATACCCACCCAAAGCCCCTATTTTCCCTGCATCCTGTGCCAGGAGTTATTTTTCAAAATTAATTAAAAAATATATTTTTTAGGTGTTGTAATAGTATGCGTAGTATTATTTTGCGTTGTAATGGCACTTTTAATTCATTATATTTATTTTGTGTTGTAATGGTATGCGTTGTTAAAACAGTTGTAATAGTATTTGCGTTGTGAAAAATGCGTTGTAATGGCATGCTTTGTAAAAGCATGCGTTGTATCATCATACATTCTTAGTGGATTAAGTGGCAATGTTTGCACCAATCTTATGTGGACATGTGTCTGTTCCAAAAGAACGACCACAGCAGAAGAAAAAGAAAAACTAAACAAAAGTCGGTATGTGTCTTCTATCATCTCTACTGCCTCCTCTTCTGTTGGTGTGCGTCAGAAATGAGCTGGCGAAGACACCTTAGTCTCCCACTATGTGATGCAGGTGCTTATATTACTCTCAGAGATATGGCCTGCATGTTTATTGGTCGTGGGGCCAGTGTGAAGTTCCTCCTTCACCTCAGTGGTATATTCTACATTTTAAGTGGTTTTGGGCCCTCTGGTTCCAAGAGAATGCCTCACACTCAAGGAGGGAGCAGGGCCAGCTGCATTGGTTGTATTTATGTTCTTCAGATTTTAATTGTTGCCTGGTGTGAGCCAGTGTGGTCAGCTGTGGTCAGTTACTCATTCCTTTCAACTACAAATATATGCAGCATTTGTTCCCACTCAGTGTCACTCCACCTTGGAGCAATGGGTGAGGAATCTAGGCCATTGGACTGTAGTTAGTTGATGTACTGTCGTGTTCTTATCTGGGACCCTAATTCGATATTCCCGATTTCTGCCCTTGTGGGGTTATAATCAATATTATCCTGACAATGAATCAGATTCATATTCAGTAATAGCCCATGCAATCCAAAGCACAGCATGGCTACTCCCATCGACTCCTAGAAAGCACGACGCGTTCTTTAAACAGACCAAGCCTCCAGCAGCCCGGGAAAACCCCCCTGCTTTTGTTTTGATTTGAACAAGAACTCCTGAAGTCCTACAAGAACTGTTAGTTCTTGGTGACGTCTTATGTCCAACCTTACGTCGAACCCGGCACCTTTCAGGAATAAAATACAGATAGTTACCTTAAGCAAACACACGGTGGTTTGGAGCAGAGCGGCCATCTACTTGCCCGAGAGCCCGGCTGATGCGAGTGCCCGCGGAAGCCGCCCCTCCTGCTTGACGCACTGAGAGAGACGCTGTCTTTTTCTCCAGCCGAGAAAATCCAGCTCCGGTGTTTCAAGCCTTCCCTTGCGGGTTGCTGAGATATCGAGTCCTGAGGAAAGAGATACCAGACCTCCCACATTCTATTACCAAGGTACGGAGCTGACTAAACCCTTAAGAGAATTCTTGATGCAGATTCTTGGCAAAATTATCTTAACCAACTTAACTTAAAACTGCTACTTGATCATCCCTTCCCACGTATTAGGCTTAGGTCAGGTACACCGGGGTAGGCTTAGTTAGAAGCACCAGTTGAGTCTTTTAGTCAATGTATTTATGTATGTATATATTTTATCCATTTTAAAGTATCATATGGCTAAGAAACCGTATCAATGCTTTTACAGTATTATTTTATAATACTACTTTACTGTACGCACTTTACTTTACTTTAAGTATTGCAATTGTGGCAATTCATTTCTCTTGCATGAGAAGGAAGACTGCTCAATAAATAACACCTTTTTATTGAAAACACCCGTCTCTCTATTTCTCTGCATTCTGGTGAAACTAAGTATGCACTGCTGACTGAGTGAAATAGCTGTCTATTGTTTTCACACGAATCTAGAGATATACTCTTATTCTGAGGGAGCAAAGTTGTCATGTTTTCATGTTTATGCGGCTGTCGGAAACTGAATCCCTTCTTGTCTGAGCCAGGGAAGGTTGTCCATCCCTCTTCATTCCAGAAAGTTTCCAGTGACCTCTGAGCTAGCTGGCGCTAACCTAAATTAAGTTTAACATAGTCAGTAGAGACCTAGGTGACCCCAGTCCTACGTCTACACTGCTGTTTATGTTATTCCAATGCGCAGAACCTATTGGGAAAATAGGAACTACACTACATGGCACCCAACGCTTGGTAAGGCGATAATCTAACGCAAGATAGTAGAGTAACTCAGTCGTGCTTTTTCACACAGAACCCTTTCCCCGTAAAAACTCCAATAGACGTCTGGAGTGGGGGAAAGGTTAATATCCGCCGGAACTTAGCAGGATGAGAATCCTATGTATTCGTTTCTGGTTTGATCAACGTTGAAGGATACAGTGTTCCAAAATATTGTGCACCTAATCTTTGTTTCCTTGAAACTCGATCTGCAACAGAAAACTTTCAGACAGTTAAAATGACAGAAAGTGACGAAGAAAGGGAGCGAATAAGACTAGCAGCTCAACTCTTAGAGGAAGACACAAGTCTCTATGAAACTGAACCGAATGCTATAATCATTCCTGTCAATCTAAGAAGAACTATAACTCTAAAACTTATAGAAAATGGACTGACACCACGAGGTGGTACAGTCATATTCGTGATAGAGGCACATGAATATCGGCAGACAGAGGTATTCTATTCATGGATACATTTTCCAGCAGCACACGCTACGACAAAAGACTTCCACTATTACAAAATAGAGGAACCTCCGGATGAATACACTCCTTTCGAGGAGATTGAAATTCCACTAAAATACCAAGAGCACCTGCTCTGGTTTAAAGGCGCCCTAAAACATAATGATCACATCACCAGGCTCTGTCCACTAGGTACACCAGGAGCAACGTGGCCGGTTCTAGCCAGCTACACACCACATCCAGATATTGATAAAATGTCAGTTCCTGAACTTTTAGCTCAGCTAAAACTCTTAATTAAAATACATAGACAATTAGTCCAATATGTCATGCGGATTTCAATAGTCCAACCGACATTTAACATTCAACAGCAGACCCCTCACCAAGGGAACATAAACAAAATCACACCACAGAACATACAATCATGTCTTGGTAAAGTACCCATAAAACGGGAACAAATTCCATTCTGGTTAGCACAGAAAATTACTCAAATAGAGGCAGTATTCCCAGGTACTACTCCTACTGAGAAACACAGAATTCTGACTATCTGCCTCCCGATGGGGATCGAACCACATGTGGAGGACTTTGACACTAGGAGCACAGTCTTTGCTTCCATCTACACAAAAACACATGGTGTCCAATCTATGGCGGTCATACCAGATGTATTAAGACAGATTCAAAATGAATACGTTCCAGAACCTGCTTTAACTCTTGGTATGAAATTACTAAAAGACTTCAAGCGGGTCTTGGCTGTTTTATTAGCCAACATAAAAGGTGAAGCAGCATCTGTGGCCATCCGCCAGAAATTAAAGGAAACAGATATAGCAGCCCAACCATTGGAACTTGCCAGAATCATAGAAAAATCCCATGAAGAGCTAGGAAGAGATAGTTTGGGTGGGAAACCGGTAAAACCCCAACTAACTGAAAATCCTGAAAAAACATTTATTAAAAATAATTTAAAAACTCCAAAAAAGATTTGGGAAGGTAATAAACAAACCATTCCCAGGGAAAAATGTTTCTAGTCCAGAGGAAGGTCTCCTCAGCGTAGAGAGAGATCTCCAGGCCGAGAAGACAAGTCTCCCCAAAGGGAACCCTCTGAAAAATGATACAACCTTAGAGATAGGGATAAAATAAGAAAACCAGACAGATATCAAGATGTTGATACACGTCCCTCTAGATCCTTCTCACTGAATCCTTCTCGATCTTCCTCACAGAAATCAGAAAGAAGAGGACAGTCAGAACACAGAGAAGAGCACGCCAAGTCCAAAGACAAGGAACCTGCTCATCAAAGTAAAAAATTACAATTTCCCAGAAAGAAGGTAGCAAGTATTAAGATTAAACATGCCGAGGATACTGAGGACACAGCTGAAAAACGGAGAGTGGGCACAGACAATGCTAGACAGCGGAGCAGAAGTGACCATAGCTCACAAGACCCTGATAAATCTTCTGGAGACAGTGGACACGAGTGAGTACATTCAAGTGGAAACTGCAGACACACGAGTTAGTGTGCCCCATAAGCTATATGAAATAACACTACGTATAGAGGGAGATAAAACCAGGAAAATTAAAAGTCTCTTTTGGGAAAAACTTTCAAAAAAAAAAATAAAAGATTTACGAGTCTTTATCGGCACATACGCAATTGGCATGCTACATTCTGATCAGGGTCCTGCGTTTAGCTCTCGAGCTTACAAAGAGGCCATGAACAGTATGGGCATTGCATTGCGGTATTCTTCTCCCTTCCATCCTTAGAGAAATGCGGTTGCGGAAAGAAAAAAACGGGACATAAAGCAATTAATAAAGGCAAGGGTATTAGGTTTAGGCAAATGGTGGGTCAAATATTTAACAAGTGTCCAACGTAGTCTGAATAATCTGGCAAGAAACTCTCTAAAAGGTCTCACTCCATACGAACTATTGTTCGGAACTAGAATGCTTATTCAGGACCTTGATAGTCACACTTCAGTGGTAGAAGAAAAAAGCTTTGATATCAAAGATCGTTTGGCTGTTTTACAGGATTTAAATGAAAAAAGAAAAAACCTGAGTAACATAAAGTTGAAACAACAGTCGACATCCACTGCAGAAAAAACACCTGTCCCAGCAAGACCTGTCTGGATTCCAAAGATTGGGGAGCTGGTCAGAGAAAAGATCGCGGTAAAGAAGGAATTTGGGCCTTCATACAGAAAAGCAGTACCTGTCTTAGCTATCAACGAAAAAAGATCAGTAGTACTACCGCCCCATGCTGGTTAAAAGGAGAACCAAGTTGTATCCATCGACCTGGTAAAACCACAATCATGTGGCCAATAATAAGTAGTAGGCCCATTGGACTCCCAAGAAATAGCAGAATACCAACGTTTTCTACAATCCAAGAGGCTCATGCTGAGAGACTAATCAAATTGGAGAAATCAGCAATGAATAAAAAAGGACTGTGCAATAATGCCATGGAACTGGTGCCTCTTGAAACCCAAATAATTACAGTTCGTCAAGAAACACCAATCTACAATGATGTAGCCTCAGACTATTCTAATGAAACAAAGAAAAATGCAAAAGCAAATGAAAATCCGGAAGCAATTCCTACAATCGATAGAACTGCTCAGGCTACTTCATCAACTTCGACAATTTCTCTGAAGACCCAAGCGAACATGAAGAAACGCCTCCAACACAAAGTTTTAAAAACAAAGTAATTGAACTTTTCCACCAACTGAAAAAGACTTACCTAATTTCACCATGGATTGAATTTTGGATTGTGTTAGGTGTACTTTTCCTCCTGCTTTGTCTCATCATGGTTATATGTTTGGGAAGATTCATTGAAGGAGAATATAGTACAATGGACACAGCAAGTCAGAACATCAACTTGGTCCTAAAGCCACACACATCTTCTCACATCGAGAAAAGACAACTGTCATCAGTGAACATCACAGCCATTCCAATACCCGGTGGGGTAGGATGGGACAGAACTGATTATGACATTTTGGGCCCGGTCGAGCTTTTAAAGTATCCCCACCAGCTCAGGATTTCATTAAGTGATGATGTCAGATTTAGTAATGTCAGCCAAATTTACAGAACAAGATTACTTGCAGGGTTCATCCAATTATGAAGAGCTTTACTGCTACAACCATTATGGTGATCACTATTTGCATAAAAGCCTAGAAATGTTTTTTCATTTGACCAGTGGGAACACTTTCCAACTCCACCAAAAGGCAGTTCGAAAAAGTTTTCTGATAAATTCCAATACTTCTCAGGGCTTAATACCAGTGATCCAAGAACGTTTTATTTTAAAATGTCAAATAGAACATGAATGAAAACAATGTTGACAAATACTAAATTGATTTATTCAGAAAGTTTTTATGACAAAATGTCTACATTAGGTTTCAAAATTTTGAAAAATACCATTGAAACAAAAACAATCTGGGGTTCCAAAGATTGGCAAGTACAAGGCCTAGAAGCACTGTTTAGGGCCTGCATGATCCCAGAACAAATTATATTCTTGAATGACACAATTCAACAAACTACTTGTCTTGGCCTAGCTAAGATAAAAGATTTGAATACACCGTCTATTCCGAAACCCATGCCTGATAGTGACAGCACTACTGATGTGGAGATAGACGTTTCTAATATTTTATACCAAAACAGAACACATACTGATTGGAAGAAGTGGTTGATCTGGCCAACAGACACGAATAACTGTCAAAATAGATTCCTGAACAAAACACAGGGGTTCAAAATGACCATACCAGACCCTAGATATTCCCAGAGACAACATCCAGGGATAGTTACAACATACAGTGTAGGGATACTATGCCTTGAGTGGCTACAGAAATCCACACTGGCTGAAATTAAGCAACACTTGACTTTACTTAAAGACGGTGCTGACTTGCGTGATTTCATAATGGGACCACACAAACAGCGTCAAAAACGTGTCATAGCGGCCGGTATATACGCGGCATACAACGAAGCATGGAAAATAAAGCAAATTGAGACAGCAGAAAAATACGAGAAATTGATCGTATAAATTTGGAAAAATCACTTTCTGTTGTGGACAATGGGTTAACGACTCTGTCTTCCAGAATATATTCACTGGACAGTATTGTATCTTCTGTCTTTGATATAATAGAGCAGGACTTTCTAATGTTACAACATGGTCAGTCTCAATTACTTTCTATTGTACAGCTTGGAGTGACGTTGCAAAATTTGCGTTCAGGCTACGTACCATGGCGTTTAATCAACACAACGTCATTATTCAGTATCTTTAACCTTACTGATAAACAAATTAGTTTGGCACAAAAAGGAGCAGGTTATACAATTCTGAGCATTGAAAAACTCGAGAGATTACCATTGACAATGTCAGAAAGACCTGTCATTGAATGGATAATACATGGAACGATTACAATTCCGATAACAACTTTCCAGTTTAATTACTGTCAAGAGTATATACCAGCAGGCCAGTATGAAAGGTTGGGTAAAGAATACATCAAATCAACCTGGGATTTACCTTATACACACAGATGTTATAGTGAAGGAAACAAGGAGGTATTTCTTAGTGGTAACAATTATAAAAAATCACTAAGCGGTACACTTCTGTGTCAAGGTATTAATTTGCATGGAGCCTGCGAAGGGTCTTCAAATAACCTTTCATGTCACCTGCATGGCACGCCTGCAAAACAGATAGAGCCATTTTTTAGACCACTTTCTAACGGTAGTTACTTTTTAATAAGTGACCACAGCTGTTGTGGCATGCTGCCAGGAAAAGCCTATCTGACAACTGTAACTTCCAGGGCCATTTGCTGTATGCAAGTATTGTATCCACACAGCAATCCAGATATGGGGGCTGTGTTATGGCCTCGGTTGAAAATCTCTTCTATTCGAATTGATACTTTAAGCAGAATGAAGTCTATTCTTTTACAAATAACTGTGCCTCTAAGGTCATCAAAAGAAACATATGATCTGCAAGTTGCAAGGACAACAGCAGAGATACATACCCTTTTATCAACAAATTGCCCCGTGCATTTCGTAGTAGTGTTAAGCCAAATCTTAAACAGGTCTGATACCAGAGGCATCACACATGTATTTAAGACAATTTTTTCGGGACTGTTAACACTCTTTGAAACAGTTCTGGGCATCTTCCTGAATTTTGTCCATTCTTTCTTTGGCGGCCTACCCTTAATCTTGGGTCTCGTGGCAGGAATTTTATTTTTGCTTCTTCTGCACCGATATGGCAAGCCAATCCACAGGCAAGTCTCTAGCAACGATGGAAGAAACGATCCTAGCAATACGATACCGAGACCGTATCACAAAGGTCCTCGGATTGCCCCAGCTAAGAGATCTGAGTGTAACTTGGTTTCTTTCATTCAGACCGATCTGGCAAAATTGTATCATACCTGTGCTTCGATGTCTGCTATGCGGAGAACAATGCGTGTTGGACATCTGTCTTACACTGCAATCAGCAGTACCAATGGATATCGATACTTTGCTAGGTCCTGTAACGATTTATGCATCGTGTTGTCCCCAGCGGCTACCGATTCTGATGACGGCGTTCGTTGAGACTTCCCCACTACGAATAGGTGGCGGTGAAGTACGAGAGGAAAGCA
Organism: Lissotriton vulgaris; assembly: GCF_964263255.1. Lineage (NCBI taxonomy): Eukaryota > Metazoa > Chordata > Amphibia > Caudata > Salamandridae > Lissotriton > Lissotriton vulgaris. The sequence goes on from NC_141695.1 coordinate 97,907,948, forward strand.
GCACCAAACAGGTACAGCCTTCTGTGAGCATTGCTGATCCAACCATCGATGATAGCAATCACGCAGAGAACTGCACAGTGGCAGTATTTTCAAACTTGGTCAAACTTTCACCTGATGTGGTAGACCAATTTTTTGCGGGACTGTCTGAAATAATGTTCTCTCCAATCAACGAGAATAACTCTTAAATAAAAACAATGAGCACACAGCGTTCCCTGAATTCTGAATTCGGCCTTCAGTTTATGATAAACAAAGCTACAGAAAATATTTGGAACTTTTCCCCTGAAAGCGAAATTATTTTTGCCCTTATTTTCAAAATATTTACCTTTTTTTTGGCACATGGTTCTCTGCTTAAAGTAGAACTATTCTTAGAGAACAGAGCTTCTATTTTAGGATACTAGAGACAATATTTTACCTCAGCCTCTAGCAGATATACAGCAATTTGTATAAATATGTGATGAAATGGTCTCGACCTTCTTTGCTGTATTTAGAGCCATTTCATGTGTAATTTTCGCAATTCATTCAGCTTATATATATATATGCATTTATCTGAATGATAACACTGCTTGAAAATCGTATAGTACAAAATTACTCATTTTTTGTGTATTTACCATATACCATTTCAAATGCGAAATATGTATTTTGGGGTGGGTCGGAAAAAACACATGCATCATTGAATGTTTACCATTGCTTAGTTTTTAGTAATGATGGACATCAATTCGTGGAGTGGGTGTCGTGTTCTTATCTAGGATCTTAATTCGGTATTCCCGATTTATGCCCTTGTGGGGTTATAATCAATAATATCCTGACAAAGGCATAAGAATCAGATTCATATTCAGTAATAGCCAATGCAATCCAAAGCACAGCACGGCTACTCCCATCAACTCCTAGAAAGCACAACGCGTTCTTTAAAGAAACCAAGCCTCCAGCAGCCCGGGAAAACCCCCCTGCATTTGTTTTGATTTGAACAAGAACTCCTGAAGTCCTACAAGAACTGTTAGTTCCTGGTGACGTCTTATGTCCAACCTTACGTCAAACCCGGCACCTTTCAGGTATAAAATACCAACAGTTGCCTTAAGCAAACACACGGGGTTTGGAGCAGAGCGGCCATCTACTTGCCCGAGACCCCAGCTGATGCGAGTGCCCGCGGAAGCAGCCTCTCCTGTTTGACGCACTGAGAGAGACGCTGTCTTTTTCTCCAGCCAAGAAAATCCAGCTCCGGTGTTTCCAGCCTACTCTTACGAGTTGCTGGGATCTCGAGTCCTGAGGAAAGAGATACCAGACCTCCCACATTCTATTACCAAGGTAAGGAGCTGAATAAACCCTTAAGAGAATTCTTGATGCAGATTCTTGGCAAAATTATCTTAACCAACTTAACTTAAAACTGCCACTGGCTCATCCCTTCCCACGTATTAGGCTTAGGTCAGGTACACCGGGGTAGGCTTAGTTAGAGGCACCAGTTGAGCCTTTTAGTCAATGTATTTATGTATGTATATATTTTATCCATTTTAAAGTATCATATGGCTAAGGAACCGTATCAATGCTTTTACAGTATTCTTTCATAATTCTACTTTTACTGTACGCACTTTACTTTACTTTAAGTATTGCAATTGTGGCAATTCATTTCTCTTGCATGAGAAGGAAGACTGCTCAATAAATAATACCTTTTTATTGAAAATGACCGTCTCCCTATTTCTCTGCATTCTGGTGAAACTAAGTATGCACTGCTGACTGAGTGAAATAGCTGTTTCACACGACTCTAGAGATATACTCTTATTCTGAGGGAGCAAAGTTGTCATGTTTATGCGGTTGTCGGAAACTGAATCCCTTCTTGTCTGAGCCAGGGAAGGTTGTCCATTCCTCTTCATTCCAGAAAGTTTCAAGTGACCTCTGAGCTAGCTGGCGAAAACCTAAATTAAGTTTAACATAGTCAGTAGAGACCTAGATGACTTCAGTCCTACGTCTACACTGCTGTTTATGTTATTCCAATGCACAGAGCCTATTGGGAAAATAGGAACTACACTACAGTACCATTCCAGTAATATTTTGAGCCCAAAAAGGGTTGCTCCTAAGTTTCAATTCCCTTTTTCGTTTCAAACTTCATTAATTGAGAAACATATGCACAGTAAACCTAGTACTACTATTCATGGGTATGTTTCCGCCTGGAGACCTACCTTTGTGAATCCGGCCCAAAGTGTAATGCTTTTTTTCGACTACTTTACTCAGTAAACTTTTTCTAGGTTACACTGTACACTGCCTTTAATAAATCGCATTGTTAGAAACCTTTTTGTGCACATACAAGTAACCCACATCTCTGGCATCAGGTGCTGCTGTAAAAACACGTTTCTCACCTATTCATACACTGACCATACAATGGCAAACATTATGTCAAGTTATAGAATTCCAACTCAAACTTTGATTAAAAACACTTATAAATCCTATTTTTCAGTTAATTGTAGAGAAATACCACTTTTTGTCTCGCTCAAAAGAGAAATACAAGCTTAGCATTCATCCCATTAGTGGCCTGGGTGCAATCCGATGCAAAATCATCAGAGGAAAATGTTGGCTGAGAAAATAAGCATTTGCAATGCAACAGGTCTTGCATTTGCGAATATTTGAGCTATTGGCATTGTAAATGACAATGCCTTTTATTTATATGTTTTGAAAACCTCCAAGCAGTGCATACACATGCACTTTGGACTTATAGTTGAGGTTTATGAGAAACAAAGCTGTCAGTAATTGTGCCTTTTTTTACTGCCAGCCTTTCTTCTCGTAAGTAAAAAGTGCATGTTTACGCACCATTTGCAGGTTTTCAAAAGGCATAACTAAAAAGTATTAATAATGCCAATAGCTCAAACTCTGCCAAAGGCGAGTCCTATTGCATTGCAAATGCTTGTTCCCTTTTGTCTGTACCTCCTTTTTCTCCCCCACTGCTGTTCCTAGCTTGTTTTCCTATCACACGTACATTCTCAATCTCTCTCCCTCTAGCTTTTGTCCTGTTGTTCTCCTCTGCCCACCTTTCCAGTCTCACTTATCAGCACTCTCTCACCAACTCACTCTTTAATTCTACAATTCTGTGTCATTCCTATTCTTCCTGTCTTTTTCCATCCTTCAGCCACCAGCTTTCTATCTCTCTATTCTGCTTTCCCACTGCGTCTTTGTCTTTCTTCATCTCACTTGCACTGTCATTTCCACCTAGAGTTGGGCGAGCCACTTAAAGCACGAGCCAAGCTCAAGCCTGGCTCTGGCTCAGCCCAGGATTCTGTTGAAACCTCGAGCTCATAACCAGCTGAGCTTTCATACGACTTGTGCCTCTCTCCCTCTACCTGGAATGTGGTGTTGCATTCACAGCTACCGACCATGGAACTCGGGAACAAGGTTTGAGTCTCAGCGTTCGCTGAACATCCAATTATTCTAGGTAAATCATTTATTATTCCTATGCCTGCCTCTGCAAGTGATCCTAATGTAATCGATGCTCATGTAAATCACTCCAATGCCTTGAGATCAAGTTATCTTTTTATTTTGCAACCACCTTTTTCCACTTCCTGCAAGGGCAGGATTGCATTGTATGTAGCATGATATGGGGCATTTCTGTCCTTTCTTTGTATTGGCACACAATGTGTTGCTTTGCACCAATGCAGGAATCCTTGTTTCATGGTGCAAGGGTGCCTGCATTGTAGTCAGGGCTGTTTTTGTGCAGGAAGGGACACCTTTCTGCACAAAAACATTCCTCAGAAGAATTTCCTCTTTCTATGTATGCTGCAGAATGGGGCACATGTAGAAAGAGAAAAAAAAAAGAAGAAATAAAGATAATTCTCCTCTGGGGAGGCATTGCATTATGACACATTCCCAGGTCTACCACTAATGGTAAATCTGGTCATGCGCCAAAATCCATAATTGGATGCGTGTGTTGGAACATCCATGCTCCACCCATGAAACGCCTCCCAAAAACACAGTAACATAATGATGCAATTTGTCATTTTACCCCTCCACTGTGCTGCCTATTGCTTTTTAAGCTTGGAATTTTGAGATTCACATCCCTAAAATAGCACTGACTAAACTACGCTCCTGCCCTAAGCACAAAGTAAGAGCCAGACTTTAAAAACCCATTTGTCATGCAAGGCAATAAAAGTGCTTAAGTGGGATATACTAAGCCATACAAAGCCACCTTCCATGGCTCTCCATAGCTTAGTAAATCCACTGTAATGGAGGGGTGCAAATTGTGGCCTTGCGTTACTTTGTGTTGGGTAGAAATTCCATGGATGGAGCATTTGCAATCTCAGGGCCTGACTGGTTGTAACAGGCCCTAGGCATTTCCTGGTGGGCCGCCAGGTTGGGGGCCGGTGTTGGACCCCTGGGGGGTTGTTTCTGTTACTGGCGGCCGGTTTTGCAGTATAGCTGCAATATCGGCCCCCGTAACAAAAGTGTTTTCCCCATGTGCACAATAACCCCCTTCCCCCGCAGCCAACTGACTCATTTGACAGGGACGGTTTGCGTTACCAGTCCAGCTTTGGGCATTCCCATGCATCACCCATGGAATCTGGCTTATTCTCAGATTTATTAAGACATGTAAAGCTAGGAATGCATCAAAATGGGACGCCTTCCCAATCGAGGCATAACAAGGAGAAATATCTTAATTTCTCCTCATTGTTTCCTTCTGAAGCAAACATAGAAAGTGGAAAAGGCCTCTATGGAATGTTTTTATGCAGGAAACTGTCCTTTCCTGCACAAAACACTCCTGCCTCTAATGTAGATACCCTTGCACCATTGCTCACTTAGGGGGTCATTAGGATCGCGGACAGAGTCCGTCCGCGACCCCAGAGTAGGAGGGAACGTACGCATGGGCTGCGGCGTTCCCTCCGTGCAGATTAGGATGTGACCGCCAGGGTGGTGGTCACATCCTCTATCTTTAACATTGCGGCGGGTGCAGCTTCAAGCTGCACCCGCCGCAATGTTAAAAATGCAAGCACCCCATTTACGTGCACAAAGCAGCAGGCACCGCGCGGTGCCTGCTGCTTTGTTCACGCAAATGCAGGGGGGTACCATAGGTACCCCCCATGTGCACCCCCCACCCCCATTCACCCAGAGGGCCTGCAACGGGCCCCCGAAGTAAAGGTACGTATGCTTTTCCACGGTGAAAAAGCCCCTGCGGAAAAGCATACATTTTACACCATCCTAATATGGCTGGCGGTGTCTGATAGACACCGCCAGCCATGTTAAAGCTTTTCTGCCGCGGTCGGAAGGCGACTGCGGCGGAAAGGCTGCACACGGATTTCAAGACCCACCGCCATCCTAATATGACGTTGGGTCTTTCGAGGCTCCGCAGCAGTTTTCCCGCATTCTACGGGCCGGCGGTGTCTTCCGCCGGCCCGAGGATGTGGGAAAACCGCTATCATAATCGGCCCCTAAGTTTACCAGTGCAAGGAGAGAGCAGACATTTGCCGTATCTTACTCTAAATAGGGCATTCCTGTTCTCGCCCTGTCATGCAGTGCTGTAAGTTGTCTTGCATGGTTATTTGTTAAATCTGTCCCTAAATTCAAATCCTATGTTATCTTATTGTCCTGAGACAGGAGCATGATACTTATTGAGAATCAAGAAAAAATTACGATATTACTGGGTGTACTATGCACATTTATTAGTGTAATGATTCCTCTAGACCTGCACCACGTCACATATATTGTGCATTCATGACACATGCGATGTGTTCCACCTACCATGATGAGAGGTAACCACAAATCTTCAGCATATTTTAAACATTACTGATCAATAGGGGTGAGTAGACACCTGCAGCAGTGAGTACCGCTATGCGGCAAGGAGATGAGGAGAAATAGGACTGGCAGGTCCCGCTGGGGTTCTGCCACATGGCCACTTGCAGGTTGTTTGTGATTATTCTCAAGGGCATAGGAGAGGTCATGGCAAAGTAAACCTGTACCGATTCACCTGCTGGGTGTGGTGGTGGCCGCTACCACATTTCACGGATCACTCCCTATTGGGTCCATCTAACGATCATCACAATTAGCATGTAGTACTGCAAGAGTTTGAACAGGGTCAACAGGCAGGAGACTGACTTGGAGAGGCACAAAAGACAATTCCCCTAGGGTACTGGACCATGACACAACATTGTTTCAATACAGTTGTATCAACAATCCAGGCATTTCATCCTTCTGAGGTCGATAAAATGAGTCCCATTGAGTTGAGTAACAATAAACATGTTATGCAGCGCCAAGATACCATGGGCTGAACGTAGTACAGTCAGAAACCGAATTTGTAAATGAATTTTGGGAAGATTCCGGGCTCACTCAGCAGTGTAGAAATCGAGAGACTTAGCGTTAAATGCTCCCGCCCTACAGCCTTGGCAGCCAGGCGGGTTGTGGAAGTTGTCATCTAACAAGTGTGCTACGGTTCAAAAATTGGGGAAACACTGGGTTAAAGCACAAATGGGCTACAAAGTACTAAAAAACATTTGTAATTCCCTGTATTCAAGCAAGGGCAAGTATTTATACATATTGTTCCCCTCCTATTCCCACTGTCTTGTCTGCTCTCCGATATACTAGCAGCAGTTTGTGATGGAAAGACGTCACCTAGGGTGGTGACTGGCTTAATTTGATGGACATGCTCCAACAAGCGCCATACACAGATAACTGGGTGAGAGGAAGTATAATAATAATAATAATAACACAATTTATAAAGCGCCTGGTTACACTAGAAAACAGTGTGTCCCCGCGCTGTGAAGACATAAAGACCAAACCAACAGCTCGACAGTCAGGTGCCGGGTAGGGGCCAATAAAGAGCCTCATCCTATTTCGGGAAGAGGTAGGTTTTCAGTTTCTGTCAGAACTTCATCTCCGATGGTTCCATACGGAGCTCAATTGGTAGCGCATTCCATTATTTACTGCCCAAATATCTGAAGTATGGCGGGCTTGATAACTCTTACTTCTACCTGCAGTGGCACATCTTGTCAAGAGTTGCATGTCAAAGGTATTGCACTTCAGCCTGGCAATGTTAACACCCAATCCACACCAACCCGATTGTTGAAGGTCATCCTTGGCCCCATATACACAGCCCAGTATTAAGCTCCTGTGGTTATCAGTGCCACAAATTACTAAATTCAACTGAACAGGAGGCATGACCGTGGTTTACACTAGCAGAGGTTTGGGAATGCAAGACTCCACCTAGGGATTTTAATGGACTAGTCCAAAATATTTCACAGCAACTGCACGAGTGAGAGTGTCAATTACCTGCGCATAGTTCATTCAGATACACAGTATCAAATTAATTTTGGGTGCTCTGGTATACCTTTATCAAACCTGCCCATGGGTTCCACTCGCTGGGGTGGGGACACCAGCATGGCGACACAGCACCTGTCAGCAGTTGCCAATATGCTAAATTTGAGGGCCTAGATGGTCCTACTATGTCTCTTCTTTTCAGGGCAGCACTGAAGGGCTGGGTGAGGCGAGTGCCCCGGATACTGGGTCCCTGTTCGAGTTTCAGACTGTGCAGGACATGCTTGCAGTGGGGCTACGGCAATCCCAAGGCGTTAAAGGGTACCGCCGGCCATAAGTCACCCTGGGGAGTGGCCGGAAGACAGGTTAAGTGTATCACGTACAGTCAAATTTTGAGTTTACTGAAGGCACCCTGTTTCGCACCAGATGCTTGGTATGGTGCTGTGTTATGATGCCGAATTAAGTGCTGGCTGGAGTAGTTGATAGACTGTTGTGCAGTGCTCCATTAAGGGGTTTGGCTTCCTGGAATTTCTTTAATTTTCCAGGGTCAAAGGTATGGGTGATTGGCCATGCATGTGTTCTGAGAGTGGCACAATGGGCAGAAAAGCAGGAAATGGAGGCATGGGTTTCCCACCACTGAGATCATTTGGTTTGGGTCCCTAGGCATGCAATGGAACACCTTGCTAAGAAGCTGTGGCACAGACTAAGGGGGGTGTCTCCCCTCCCAACTTGCTGGTCATACACCAGGGAGGCTATGAATGGGCAGTTATGTGCTGTGTTATCGTGTAAATTAGGTGCAAGCTTGAGTAGGTGTATAGGAGGGTGTACAGGGCTCATTAAGTGTGATAGCAATGTGGCATTTTGTTATTTCGCCAGGATCATGGGTCTAGGTGAATTGCCTTCCGTGTGTCTTGAGAGTGGCGTGAGGGGCAGAATTCAGGAAATGGAGGCATGGGTTTTCTACCACTTGGTTGGGGGTCCCAGGCATGCACTGGGATAGCTTGCTGAAGAAGGTGAGGGCCAAACTAGGGGGTTGCCTCCACATCCACAGAGTGTTTGGTAGAGGTTAGGGACCACCTGGCTGGGTGCGCAAGGACTAGTCTACCTGTCTAGAGTGGGCATGGACTTGTTTTGTGGGGCCTGGGCGGGGCAATGATTAGACTCTCCTGAGGAAGAGGGATCTGTTGCAAGAAATGAAGTCCTCCATATCTAAGTTATGCAACCATTGGGAGCATGTTAGTTATGGTGGCCAGAGATAACCCCTCGTTTAGTGTGGTGAGGAGCCCGGTCAGGGGAGGCTGGGGAAACCTCGCACAGGAGAGTTAACAGTGCCTTTAACAGTGCCCGGCGTAAATTCACTAACAGTGTGGGTTTGGCTTCATCAGGCATTATTTGCTTGCCAAGTCCACAGGGTGTTTTGAAGAAGATGGGGTTTCACCTGTCTGGAGTGGGCATGGACTTTTTTTTGCTGGACCGGGGAGTGGCCCTGGAACCGGCTGGATGTAGGTAAGAATGCCTACCTTGGTGGGGGGCCCTGGTTGTGAGGGTGGCCACACCCAGAGCTGTGGCAGAGTTACAGGGCAATCAAGAGGTAGAAAGGTACTCAGGGGTGCCCTCTTCAGGAGCACAAAGGGTTCAAAGGCCAAATTCCCCAGCAAGTCCTCACACTGGATCCTGGAGGAGCGACGGTGCCCCATTAGTCCTACAGGCGATTGTAAGCCTGAGCAACTGGGGGTGTCTGGAATGCTCCGCCCCTTCCGGGCGAGAGTAAGGGGGTGGTCATCCCATCCCCCAAAATTGGTAAGGGCTGATTTGCGACGGCCACTGTGTCATTTTGCTTATCAGGCGGGCAGGCGGTGAAGGGGCTGCCTGCCCTTGGATCGCCCATAAGATAACCCACCATGTTGCCATATTTGGTACACAAATAAACCTGCACGAATTTTCTCCACAAACAAGGTGTTGTGTGGTTTATTTCCTAATATTGCTGCATATGGAATGGGGAGTTTTGCTGATATTAGCAATATGGCTGGGCCTCCCTAATAATGTGCACCTTAGAACCCATACTTACACATAAGACAATACGTGTATGGGTGAATGTTGCACATTCAACCCTTGCGTTATCTTGCAGCTGCTTTATGCACGTTTACTGATCCTCAGTCTAATAGTATTGATTTTATCTATTCCAGGAGGATGTAAGTTGGAGCAGACACACTGTAAGTGGAGTCTGTGAGCATACGGTTAAACCCAAGAGGCACATTTATATGTAGACACATTCACATGCCCGGAGGCACAAGTGCAGACTTTCACTTGCACGTACATACATATGTACACACTCAAGCGTGCAATCAGCTCGAAATATTGTTTTTTGCTTACCTTAACAGCGGCAGAAGAGCAACACCCTCCCCTCTAACCCCCTGCCCCCTCTTCCCCTCATCGCCCCCCCCCACTACAAGGTGGGCCATACACTCCATAAAAGCAGCAGGAACTAAGTTGATGAGATACCCGAGCAAATGATAGCTCAATTGGCTGGAAAAAATCCAGAGGAAGATACCTCGGTCAAGGACTCAGCAGCTCCCAATCAGATGAGAGTCTGACTTTTTACAATGCAGTGTCTGCCTCAAATCATTCGAGCACCTGCCTTCAACCCTCACAAACTGTACTTTTGCAGCCACGGAATCAGTCTGCAGATGAACTGACTCAGCCGGCCAGCGCACTATGGCATGTTACCCGATTAACACTAAATATTGGGAGGGGGGAAGGACGAAGGAGGGGAGGGGTGCTATTCGCCACACAGCCTGCATCGCCTGAAAATACCCCCGGCGATCGAAAACAGCTCTGAGCAGGGATAGAAGTATTTATGCTTCTGGAAGTGAAATTTCATTTTGCCTTTCACTTCTCCCCAAGCAAGGTGAGGACTGTTGATGTTTGTAATTGCCATATACTGCCGTGACACTGCTGGAAGCACCAAGGTAAGCTGTACATAATTAATTTATCCTATAAGTGGCTGCGAGAGCAGATTTATAGGTAGCAATGCTCTACTGTCGTTACTAATTGACACGGACAAGGCAATGGTTGATAGGCACTGAAGGAACACTGAAGCTGGTACTTCACTTTTTTCACATGGGAAAAGGTGACGCACTGGTGGCGCAAGGCTTTCATAAATGAGGCCCCAGATTCCTCCCAGTACTCATTCTTTGGAAGGAGTCGAAACGTCGGTGATTGCACCTGCAGAAAAAAGTTAAAAGGAAGTCCTCAAAAGTATGTTAGCATGAGCTCGAAACACACACTGGAAAAAATTCCAATCCCAGTGTCCTAAATGCTGCTGCAGTGACTTTCATCTGTGGATGCAGCACCGCTGTCTCCAACCTCACCTCTTACATCGACTTGCACCATAAACCAGGAAGCTACTTGTTGTAAGGCTTACAGCAAGTAGCTTCCTGGTTTGTAGTGCAAGTCGATGACGGCTAAAGATGACCTTTATGCCTCGTGGTACTTGCCACTTCCTGAATTGGACTCGTGAGAGGAGGCAACACGCCATGTGGGTTACTAACCCTGAGCAGAGGTATGCCTCGCGTGCAGTCACTGTGTTTCCATCGCACACGAGCTGTGGTTGGACGCTTCCGTGTCTGGGTTTGCCAGTGTGTGTAGTTATGCACCGGTCTGGTGAGCAGGGTTTCCATGTCTGTGTCATGCAGGCATCAAGGCCCTGTTATCTATTAGTGGATTCGTCCCCCATTATATACACATCGAAGGAGTTAAATCTATTAGTCTGTTAAGTAAATAACACCAAAATAAGTTAAAACTGTTACCTCTGCTCCTAGGCGATGTTTTCGATCCACATTTACATGCAGGGCTCTAGTGCCCACACCGTCATCCGCTCCCCCCTGCATTTTATACACTTGCCCATATAATGATTACAAAGGACACATTGTTATGGGTAAGAACTGCTGCAGGTTTATTTTCATACAACAAAAAGTATGACGTTTTTGTGGGTTATCTTACGATCGATCCAGGGCAGGCAGCCCCTTGCTGCCCCCCGCCTTATGACCCATCCATCATGGTGGGTCGACGCCCGGACAGTGCAGCCTTTGCTGATCCCCTTACGGATCACGTGATCAGGTCTTATACTCCCGCCCCCCCTTTCAGGGCGGAGCGTGGTGTGGCACACCCCCGGTTGGTAAGGCCCCCCAACCGCCCGAAGGACTAACGGGGCGCCGTCGTGGTTTTACCGGAACCTCCCTGCGGCTCCAGGTCTTTGGCTCAGGCACCCTTACTGTGCCAGGCAGAGGTACCCTTACTGTACCCGTCTGCCTCAGAGGTACCCTTACTGTACCGGTCTGCCTCCAGATCGCCCTGTAACTCCGCCTGCAACACAAAAGAAAACATTAGAACATGCAAATCAGCAAGCCACGTGCCAAGCTGCTGGGTACGAGGATAGGGTGGGTGCAGCGAGGCAGGCAGGCGCAGGACGACCTGTACCGAGGCCGGACTGGGGCAGCCGGGAGGGCAGACGACTGTCAAAGAGGTCCACCCCCAACGCGCCCTCCCCAGATGCATGCCACTTGTGCACTCGGCGGGGGAGGGGCAGGTGCACTGCCCGAGCCTCCACCTCCACGAGGACTGACGGAGGGGGGGGGGCTCCGACTTATGGGACTAAGGGGGCTGCCCTGCTGATGTCCCCCTGTGGGGGACGCGGGCAGCGGCATAGTGCCCACACTGTCATCCGCTTCCCCCTGCATTTTATACACTTGCCCATATAATGATTACACAGGACACATTGTTATGGTAAGAACTGCTGCAGGTTTATTTTCATACAACAAAAAGTATGATGTTTTTGTGGGTTATCTTACGGGCGATCCAGGGCAGGCAGCCCCTCGCTGCCCCGCCCACCTCATGAGCCATCCGGCACGGTTGGTCGACGCCCGGACAGTGCAGCCTTTGCTGATCCCCTTACGGATCACGTGATCATGTCTTATACTCCTGCCCCCCCCATTTCAGGGCAGGGCGTGGTGTGGCACACCCCCGTTTGGTAAGGCCCCCCAACCGCCGAAGGACTAACAGGGCGCCGTTGTGGTTTTACCGGAACCTCCCTGCGGCTCCAGGTCTTTGGCTCAGGCACCCTTACTGTGCCAGGCAGAGGTACCCTTACTGTACCCGTCTGCTGCAGAGGTACCCTTACTGTACCAGTCTGCCTCCAGATCGCCATGTAACTCTGCCACAGCTCTGGCGGAGGCTACCGTCAATGACAGAGCCCCCCACCTCAGAGTTACCTACTACATCTCGCAGCTTCTAGTGCCTCCCGCACGTCAAGGAGAAACATATCCTTCCTGACTTTGCCACCTTGACCAGACACTTTCATAGTTATGTTCACGTTATCCTTGGTGCCCCGACAATGGGGTCTCAACAGGAATGAAGGAATAATGCACGGTGTCCGCCTGAGTCGTTGCACATTTCGTGGGGTGCAAACCTACCGATCGCCGGACCCTGTTATACTCCTATGACCCTGGATACTTATACCAGTACTGGTATCGACTACTAGATATTGGGTCACACGTCTAGCTATAGGCTTCCAGGATTCGCTGGGGACCCGTCATGTCCCTGCTATCAGCCCTAGCCCGTCCCATAAGACACCTAAGCGCATGCTATCCCCCAATGCTTGATGATAGGGTAATGGGCCAAGCCCCCCCCCATCTATGTTCCTAACCTTCATCCCCTTTACAGGCCCAGCTGGTGTGAGTGGTTGTTCCTGACCTAGCGAGGCGCGCAATGGCCACTTCCCACCTTGGGGACTATCTTGCCATTCTGGCGATGGGTTTGAGCATCCATTTTCTGGTGCATGCTTGCAACCTTATGTAATCACCTTAGTTGTGTGGGCCCCCTGCCTGGCAGCAAGCTTGGCTAAGGCCCTTGTTGAAATCACCTGCCTGTGCACGCCAGCCCAGCTATTTCCCTAGGCGTCCTGCCCCTAGCTACAAGGCTTACCACTCCAGGCATGTCACTAATTGTCCCCATCATGCGTTGAAGCCTCTTATGGGATCTACTTAGCCAATCTCACTTCACGTCCCCGTGCAGTGTGACTGGTATGTCCGTCTCGTGACTAGTCACCCCTAATGGGCATTCGTTGGATCCCAGGCGGCTGTTTGACAAGCAACCTGTTCAGATGAAAAAACCAGTTGGGCAACTAGGGACACTATTACTTACTCACTATGCCCTTTCGAGCATGTAAATACCGCCTGAGATCTCCCCACTTTAACCTGAATAACCAAACCTAAATCTGACTCAGGCTGCATGCATGCTGATGCACCTATCCAGGACCCTCCACTGTGTGAGAACTCTGCAGTTTGCATTAAGGCCGTTGTTGTTGCCTGTCCACGTCTAGACCCGGAGCACACCTCTTCAACCAGGCCAACTGTTTGCCTACTGCATCCTTCTTAGTTGCATAAAATAAATGAGGTCAGAGTGCTAACCATCGCTTCAGTCGCATTACGGAGGCATACCGTTTTTATTGTTTTTGAGGCTTCAAACAAACTCGAACCTAGGTCCTCAGCTTCAGGTTCAGCAGTCCTAGCCATTAGCTACCCTCGAAGGAACATGTCCATTCTTTCGGTGCATCATGAGTGACATTTAAGGCTAAGAGTGACACTTTATTGCTGGCAATAAAACAATGAGGGTGCGGGAGACCCCTTACATTTATCACTCCCATTTGACCAGCAAGAAGCTCTAGGAAGCTGCGGGGGCGGGATTTTGATCGCTATCTTATCACCCTTGATCTAAACCCCGTTCTGGTCGACTGAACCTTTATTGCCTGTCATTGAGGGAAGAAAGTGCATCTCTTACCAGGTTAGTTCAATCAATAATGGACTCCGCTCGGAAAAACCACAAACTACTTCTAGCTTTCAAAGATTTATTATATGGTTAAGGTTAGCTGCAAATACAGGCATCTCAGGATGAGATTCAAAAGATATACGGGCACCACTACATACATGTGCTCTCTGAAAGCCCTCAGACGGGCAAAGAAAACAACCAATACTAGTTCTAGAATTAAAAGGGCTGCAAGCATAGACACGTATTGTGATCTCTCCGTCATTTACAGCAGGAATCAAAATTCAGGTTAGGCTGTCCCTACCCTGCTCTGGATGGTATCCCTACTTAACAAAGTCTCAACCTATCAAAAGGTGTCAGCTGTGAATGACATCCTAGGAAGATCACCCACTCTTAGTCTCTAGGTGAAAACCTATGATCTCCAGTCATGACCCCTCTCTGCCTACCCATCCGCTCTCTAGAGGGTCCTCAGGCATCTGCTCTAGCTCCACCCAGGGGTGCTGTCCCTAATACAAAAACACAACAACATTCGGGACGCCCCTCGAGAGACGCCCATCACGTGGTCTTAATTCTGGCTCTTTCCATGATGTTTTCCATTCGGGCCTCGTGCGTTAGCGTTGACCTTGCTTCTCAGACTCTTCTCCGGTCCGCTGATACCCCCAAACATTCCGGAATCCTCCTACATGTCTACATCAGTTACTGAACAGAACTCTATTCATCCAATTCATTAATTTGAACCCCCTCACATTCACAGACAGACATCCGTAGCTGGATCCCCGTCTTCATAGACTTCTAACAGAAGTCTGCAACTTTCCCTGACACAAGTTGGCCTGTTCCAGTACGTGCAGATTTAAACCCTTTTTTCCATTTCAGGCCGACAACCCTTCTAGCAGCATTTAAACTACAATAACATGTTAGCATCATTTCTCAAATAATAAACACATCTATGGAATATAAATCTGACTAATAATAAAATCACAGTAACATTAGTGCAGTCCATGTTGATGAAATGTGAACCCTTCTAATCCCTTCTGGCCTGGCCATGCGGCCTATCCTTTTCTGTGCTTCGTAGCACAACGTTTTCTCCATTAGCAGCTACATAACATGGACTATGATTTATCACATCTAATAAGGTTATACATTTTGTACTCATTTCTATATTAGCTCCACTTCTATATGAAATCTCTAGATTAAATACACATCTCGAAGTATATGTGAATATAATTTCAGCACTCATAGCATTTCTCCTTATGATTTGTGCCTACTACTCGTAATTCTGACGTACTCATACATTTCGTTCAGTTTGCGCTCTCTCAGTTCCCCCCTTTGATGACCTCTCGGGGTCATCACCAACAATTAAACTGAACTAATTGCTAATGTTCCTCGTTTCTGAGTCTCTAGAGCCCTCAGGCTCCTGTACTGATTGTCTTGTATTGCAGCCAATCTCTGTAGTTGTTCTCTCCTGGATCTCTCCAATCTCCTTGATCTATACCATCGGTATGACCTCACCAATCCCCACAACATGATCACACAGATCACTATTATGATGATAGGTTTCAGTATATACCAAACAAAACTCCTCCCTATGTTGGCGAACCAACCTCCAACATTTCCCATTCCATGACCCACTTTTTCCCAAACATTTTCTTTTGACAAATCTTCGATCTCTTTGTGAATATTAGTTATATTCATAATGACCTTCTCAAGAGGCTTTGAATTGTCTGGAATGTAAGTGCAACATTCCTGGACCTTCAAAGCCTTACAGACTCCACCCTCTTTTGCTAGGAGGACGTCTAATGCAAGACGGTTTTGAAGTACCATGGCCCTTATCGATTGCATCTCTCCTTCCACCAGCATTAAGGACCTAGCAGTGCTGGCAGACAACCTATCTACGACATTAGCCAGTCTCCTGATTTTGACATCATTCAGGATCAACCCTAAAAGAGGAAATGCAGCTCCAAATACATCTCCAACCATTTCTGCATCTCCTAGGTCTCTTCTCCCTCTTGCTGAGGCTTTGCCCTCGATGATCTCTAAGTCCTGGGCATGGTATATTTTGGGGAAGACAATTGCCAGGTAACATGATCCATACCAATTGTCAGGCAGTCTCACGTAAGCATTTCTCCCACATACAAAATATACATTTGGAATCACTTGCATCCCTTTCAAGAAGTCCTTTGTGTAATATTCTAATCTAAAAGCATGTTCACAACTGACTTCTCCTACAAATACATTTTCATAATACGTTTTGCTTTTGTGAAGACATAACTTCCCTCTTTGTGTGCGATCTAAGGCTATTGGACCACTACTACCCTTTCTCTTGTGTGCCTTCTCTTCCTCGGTACAATCTGTCTTCCATTGTCCTGACTTTTTCAGAATCTTTTGTCTTCTGTATCGATCATCCACTTGCCCTATGAATTTCTTCTCGACTTCTGACACTTTGCATGTCAGGTTATTTCTGCGGGCATGTAAATTATCTAAAGTAATCCAAGGAATGAAGAACTTGGCCAATCTGTCTTCACTCTTCCAGTAGTCCCACTTATTCATCTGCTTGTAATTTGGGACTTCTGGTAACACTGAATCATAATTGGAGAAATAGTATTCAAAACTATCTCTCCCATAAAATATACTAAGCAATAAGCTACATGTAATGCCATATGTCAGCGGGAGGTGATGATATCTAATGCCTTCATCTACAGACGCCGGCAACTGCATGCAGACGTAGCAGTCCTTAACCTCCATGGCATCCACGTATTCGTACAAAAGTTTAGCATAAGCATTTGACCTAAAGTCGCCTTTGGACTCATCCATGTGTAACCTACGGGCTTCTGCTGCTAATAACGCCTTCTCCTGTATGTTTTCCCCCTTCTTACCAGCAACAGTGGGTTTTGGTGTCACTACAGATCTTTCGTCTGTTACCTTTGCCTCACTTTCATGTCCCATTACATAGGAAACTGTGACTACTAAAGCTATAAGAAATATCACTCCTACTATTAGTGTGCCTATTATACATTTGGCTCTACGGTTTGGGTTACCGGCTTCCATTTCGTCAGATAGTGCAATTCTCTCCCTTTATTCCAACACAAAGTTCTTTTCTTTCGTTCCTTTACAGTCTCTTTTGCTCCTTAAGTCTTTAGAACCACACAATTGGAAGCTGGCAATCCTCTTTGCAAAGTCTTTTTGAGCTTTTAACACAGACAATCCTAGCCCTTCTCCGTCAACTTATAGGAAAGTCCCTAAGATTCTCTGCTTCCTAGGCGCTAGGTAATCTTCTTTTTCTTGCTTATTTACAAAGTCTTTAAGCATCTACTATAAGGCTCGAGCCTGCGGCTTGGACAGCATAGTTCAATATTTCCAAACGAAGAACGTGCTCTTCATGGCTAGTTATCTTTGTTCCAAAGTCGGGGAATTGCAATTCGGTGAAAAACATGTGCTTTAACTTGCTTAAGCGGGGAGGGTTGGGAAGTGTGAACGTTAGTGACCCTTCTGCTTCGACTCCGGGTACTAACAGCTGTATTTCTACTGTGATGATGGGTTCAGAGCTGGACACCAGCACCGCTCTGATCCTCCCTGTCGCTCGTTCCCAAGACATCTGTCGCCAGATATGTCCACTCAGGAGTGGCGTATCTTCTGTTAGGCACACGTACTCTCCTCGATCTTCTTAGATCTGGTGCTTCAGCGCCCTGAGCACCTTCTTCCAGGTCTGAGTCTTCGGATATGGGAGGAAGGGTTCTCTCTGGAGTCGACCTCAGGCTTGAACTCCTTCTTTGAGGCCAGCTGGCTTCTCCACGTCTTACCCTTCTACTCCTTGTCCTCCTGCTTTGCTCTCGCTCTCTTTCAGCCTGGTCAGTGTCTGATTCATACTCCCAGCTACTTTCTCCTTCAGTAGCGTCGTCCGTTTCGCTGTTGTACTGACCGTCCTCAGGCTGGTCAGACTCGTTCCCTGCTTCTTCTGGCACCTCTACAGCTTGGCTGGTCCCCTCTATGGCTTCTCGGTCCACTGCTGGACTTCTATCCGAGAGAGGAGCTGTTTCTTCCAGAGGTGCTGGAACCCTCCGCGTATGCGACGCGTGGATCCAATTGGGCAGGCCTCCCACCTTCACTGCAGTGTTCGTGATCAGGATGATCTGGTAGGGCCCACGCCAACGAACATCCAGGCAGCTTCTTCTTACGTGCTTTCGCACAAGCACCCAATCACCAGGGCACAGGTCATGGCACGGGTCCTGGCACGACGGAACCTCGGCAGCCTGCACCTGAAGGGACACAGAATGAATGGCGTCAGACAGCTCCTTACAATAGTCCAGGATCATATCATCTGTGATGTTTAACAGTGCAGCAGTTGGTACAGACGGCAATCTCATTGCTCTCCCCATTAATACTTCGTGGGGTGACAGTCCCGTTCTTCTGTCTGGGGTACTACGGATGCTCATAAGGACCAATGGCAGAGCATCAGGCCAACTCAGGGACGTTGATGAACACATCTTGGCAATTCGGGCCTTAATGGTACTATTTATCTGCTCCACAATTCCTGATGCTTCTGGTCGGTAACTACAATGCAATTTCTGGTCTATGTTCAGGGCCGCACAAATCATCTTCACAAGCTCGCTGTTGAAATGCGTTCCCCTATCTGATTCCAAAGAGGCCGGTACCCCGAAGCGTGGAATGAGCTCCCTAAGCAATAACTTGGCTACTGTGAGGGTGTCACACCTGCGTGTAGGGTATGCCTCGACCCATCTGGAAAATATGCAAACAACCACCAAGACATAACGAAGGCGGTTGCACCTTGGCATTTCGATGAAATCTAACTGCATCCTATTAAATGGACCTCCAGACCTCCCTATGTGACTCAATGCAACTGGTGTTCTTTTTCCTACGTTCAGCTGCTGGCAGGTCACACAAAGCTGGCACACGGCTTCTGCTGCTACTCTGAACTTAGGGTTGTACCAGGTTTGTCTGAATACTCTCAACATAGCATCTCTCCCTAAATGTACTGGACCATGTATTTGTCTAGCCATTGGGCTCACCATCTCATTGGGTAACACAGCCCTTCCATCTGCTGAGACCCAGAAATGAGCCTCACCCACCACACATCCTGCCTTTTCCCATGTTTGCTTTTCAAAGTCGTGTGCGTTTTCTTGCATGCATTTCAGCTCATCCCAAGTGTCGACAGTTTCCAATATCATGGCTAATTCAGTTCTTACATTTATTCCGCCCACTTCCACCTCTGTGAAAGAGTACCCTTGTTCTGCACAGTATCTCGCGACTTCGTCGGCATATCTATTGCCTTGTGACACGAAGTCCATATTCCTGGTATGCGCAGTACACTTTACAACTGCGATCCCTGCTGGACATTGCAAAGCTTCTAACAACAGACGCACAAACTCTCCATTGCGAATGGGAGAGCCCGAAGAGGTCATGTAACCTCTTTGAGACCATAACTGCCCGTAATCATGAACTACCCCGTAACCGTATTGGCTGTCGGTGTATATGGTGACTCAAATTTGGTTGCTTGCCAGGCAGGCACGCGTCAGGGCAATAATTTCAGCTACCTGAGCGGAGTGTACTCCTTCCAGGCATCCAGCTTCCACAACTCCAGTAATTGTACATACAGCGTAAGCTGCTCTCAACTGCCCAACTTCGTCTCTTACACATGAGCCATCAACAAAGAAAACTTCATCGGGGTCAGTCAGTGGCTCATCAACGATGTCGGGTCTCGGTTTGGTGCATAGTTCAGTCACATTGAGGCAATCATGGTCTGTACATTCATCATCATCTATATCCCTTGGGAGTGGCATCAAGGTAGCAGGGTTCAAAACAGAGCATCTCTTGAGGGTCACGTTCTCTGCAGCAAGAATAACTTGTTCATAGCGCGTGAGCCTGCTATTGGTCAGATGCTGTGTTTTGGTCCTGGTCATTAGCAGTTCAACAGAATGTGGCACATACACCTCTAACGGGTGCCCCATCACAATATTTTCGCAACGCTCAATGCTGACACCCGTTGCAGCAACGGATTTGAGACATCCGGGCAACGCTGCGGCTACTGGGTCTAAGGTAGCCGAGAAATAGGCAACTGGTCTACGGGCATTTCCGTGTATTTGGACCAAAACTGACAAAGCACAACCCTCTCTTTCACAACAATAAAGCAAGAATATTTTATCGTAATCAGGCATTCCCAGAGCAGGAGCACGACAAGGTCCTCTCTCAGCTGCAGGAACGCCATCAAACAGTCTTTGTCCCATGGTACCGGATCACTCACCTCCTTGTGCGTCAGTTTTTGCAAGGGTTTTGCTTTCAGTGAAAAGTTCGCTATCCACTGTCGGCAATACCCCACCATTCCTAGGAACATCCTGACTTCTCTTTGTGTCTTGGGCGCATTCATCTTCATAATTGCCTCTATTCTGTCTGGGGACACCTTCCGTTTCCCTTTCTCAATCCTGTGCCCCAAGTACTGCACTTCTGTCAGACAGTACTGCAATTTTCCCGGGGACACCTTATGCCCATTTTCAGCTAGGTGATTTAGCAAGGCAATGGAATCCTCCCTGCAAGCTTCTTCTGTTTCTGACGCCACAAGTAGGTCGTCTATGTACTGGACCAGAACTGACTTCTGGGGCAGTACTAGACTTTCAAGATTTTTCTTCAACAGCTGATTAAAGATTGATGGGCTCTCTGTATACCCCTGTGGGATACGACACCATGTGACCTTCTAGCTTAAAAGCGAAAAGGAAATAGCTATCCTCGTCCAATGGGATCGAAAAGAAAGCCTGACACAGGTCTATCACGGTAAACCATTCAGCCTAGAACGGTATCTGAAACAATATCACTGATGGATTCGGTACCACTGGACAACATGAGACGACTATGTTATTAATCTTTCGAAGGTCCTGCACTATTCTGAATTTTCCGTTTGGTTTCTGCAAACCCATAATCGGGGAGTTACATGGACTACCCACGATTTCTTTCAGTATTCCCTGCCTGATCATGGACTCGATCACGGGCTTTATACCTGCAATCGTTTCTGGAGTCAATTTATATTGGGGTGTTCTTGGAAACTCAGCATGCGGTTTTACTATGATTTTCACTGGGTCCACTCCTTTGACCAGTCCAATCTCTTCCCCAGTGAAATCCCACACTTCTGGTGCCACGGTCTCTCTCAGATCCCAAGGGAGCTCATCCACGGTCAAAGTGGGATATAGCTCCACACATATTCTCGAATTTGCGACTTTGAAGTCAGCATCATCGTCATTGGTCAATACCTCCACTCCCTGTGGTGTGCAGTATATTGTACAATTTAATTTGCACAAAAGGTCTCTTCCTAGCAGACATACAGGACTAGAATCGCAAACCACAAACTGATGCTCATCGCTGTATTTCCCTATTTTCATCTGCACTGGTTCAGTCAATGGGCTACTTATCCTCCTGTTTGCGACCCCCGCCACTTGTATTGTCTCTCCAGACATGGGCAAGCCTGGAACTGCTGCTGATCTTATCGTGGAGCGAGTGGCTCCTGTGTCCACTAGAAATGTCGTGGGGCACCCTGCCACTTCTGCCTCAACATAGGGTCCCCTTTGATCCACTTCTAAGGCTGCCCCGAGGGTGCAATCTTCTCTCTCCATTCTCTGTCCTGTTAGTGGATCCACGTAATAGCATTCCTCTCCCCCTACAAACAGGGGCATCTGTCTATATGTCTTTCCCATTGTCCCTACTCTGGGTGGCTGAGGGAACTGGGCTCGTGGAGGTGGGGTCCCCCCTTTGAGCACCTTTCCTTGGTAGGGTGTTACCCCTCTCGCTGGAGCACTCTGAACCTCTTCCTCCTCTACCTCCTGTTCCCCGATTTCCACGTTGTAGGGACACTCGCGTTTCCAATGCCCCACCTCGTTACACTGGTGGCACCGGGTCGTCTTCTTCAATTCGGCTATGTCTACCCTAGGTCTAAAGGTGGAATTCTCCTCATTGCCCTTGTTCTGACTATACTGTTTCTTACCCCCAGTTCCTGTTCCCTGTTGCTGTTGCTGCTGTCCGCCCTTGCCAGCTGACTGCATCTGTACTACCATCAATTTTTCTTTCAGCTTCTTTGTCTTTGAATCTATCTCATCACAGCAGTACCTGGCATATCTCAGAATTTCATCCAAAGGTTTATTTTGCCAACAAATCAAGTGTTGCTGAATCATTAAACTAATATCCGGTCTTAAGCCCAAGACGAACTTAGACACAAATTGCCCTATGTCCTTAGGATCCATTACATCCAGTCCGCTATACTGTTTAAACGCCTTCAGCAATCTCTCATAATATTCGTGAACTGTCTCTTTGGGTTCCTGTCTAGTTCGATCTATTTTGACCCAATCTATGTCCTGCATTTGGCACCTTGTCTTTCAGCCAAGTCATCACTCTCTCGAATTTTGCCATTACTATCTCGGACGGTCCATTAGTCCGTGCGTCCCTCTCGGGCTCTGTGGTGGGCCACTCAGCACTAACCTTACATGCGGTCCACAAATCTCCTGGTACCACAATGTCGAAAAGTGTGTTCAGATCTATCCATAGCACCTTGGATATTTTTACGAACCTCTCCACTTGTTTATACCACTCAACTGGGTTCTCCCTCAATTTGGGGAAGGAATTAGTAAAGGCTGCTAAATCCCCCCTACTCCATGGCACATGCACATAGTTCCCGTTTGCAACCTCACGCAAAGGGTATGCCTCTATTCTTTGCAATCCTCCCTCTGGTGTCATTCCAAGCATGCTTCTCCTGACGGTCCCTTTCTTGGACCACCTCTCTTCCCATTTATCCAGTGCCCTCCACGTCCTTATCCCAGTGATCAGTTCTCGTATGTGTGTTTTCAACCCTATTGTTCTTCTCTCGTCCAGGTCTCGATCTGAATAATGTAGCCTATGGTTACCCTGTAATGCTTTGGTCCTCGACAGGTCCACCATATATTTGCCTGCTAGTTCAACTAATTTCTCATGGATTGTTCTCGCCTTTCGAGTGATGTCCTTTGCCATGAACAATATTTCATCTTGCTCATACATTTCCATTCTTTCTAGAGGCAGGGTGCCATCCACCATGTCATCCAGGTCTGACTTTAAACTGGCGACATCAAGCCTCTTGGCTTTTATCCTTCTTAGGGGTTTCGCTGGTCTCTCTTCCATCCCAACTCCGGGTTCTACGCTTGGGCTCAGGGGAGTTAAGGAGAGTCCTCCCTTGCTCCCATCTCTCTAAATCCCATGCTCGGCCATCCTGTCTGGGGAGGTAATGAAACACGGGCCTGTTTCCCCCAATCCCATTTTGTCCATTTTCTCTGGTCTCCCTTACTTCGTGGCAGGGTTCTCTGCTATTCTCCACCCTGTCACTATTCTCTCGTATTCTAGTGTCACTCAGTATCTGATAAGACCCTTCTCGGCTCCCAAAATCCCCCGGACCGCGTTCATGTCCGTGATCACAGGGGTTATGGCGAGGTCTCTCGCAACTCCCATCTTGTCTAATATTACCAGTCTCATGGTGGGTGCACTTAAAGCTGTTTCTGTACTCTTGCGTTCTCCTGTCTCCTTCACTGTGTATTGGGCGGGACACCCCCCCACACTCAGGGCTCCTGTTCTCCAGGTCTGGTCTACCTCCACTCCTGTTATGATGGGTGTCTCCCCTACTGTCCTGACCCCTCCCGTCCCACTCCAGGCTACTTTCCTCAGCCCCGCAGTGAGTCCGGGTCCTGCTATCTTGGCTTTCCCTTCCAGCTTCTGCAGCTATGATGCTCTTGTGAGCCTCTACTGCCTCATCCCATTTCTTCATGTACTCATTTAACTCCTGGAAGGATTGCGGTCTTGCCCCCCTTAGATCCGTCGGCCATCTGGGCCCCCCGGACCTCCTGTTGGATCTACTGCTGTGTGTACTGGGGTGCTCCAATCTCTCGGTCTGGGCAACTGACTTGAGGAAGTGATTGTATCGTTCCTCCTCGCCATCTCTGCTCTCTCCCTGTCCCTTCGTACCTGTTCCTCCCCTCTTGCTCTCTCTGGGTCATAAATCGATACTATAGGGCCTATAGTCACAGGTACTTGCAGGGCATCTGGTAGTGCGTAGGATGTGGCACACTCTGTTTCTGGCACCCTTTGCACCACAAACCTTCCGACTACCTGCTGCACCGGACCAGGTTGGGACGGTTCCTTCTTTGCAGTGGGATCCCAATCTGTAATGGGAAGCGGTCCATACTCCCCTATGCTAGCCCCCCCTTCTCGGCTTGGCTCATCTTTACCTGACTCTTTGTTGTACGGGGGTGGCCTATCTGTTAGTAACCTATTTATCAGGCTGTCCTCTGTCTCGCTCTCATCATCTTCTTCCAATGGGCTTTTGTTTCCTGCCACTTCTAACACTGGGTACAGTTTGTTTACTTCAATGTTATGCGCTGCCCTAATCCATGCATTGAGAGCTTCAAACTGGGTCGGTCTAGGCATAGGTCTCATTGAGGTCATGACTGCTTTTAATCGGTGTAATACCTCTAATCTGAACGTCCCGTACTTTGGGAACGTCAGTTCCTCATTTCCTTCTGTAATCTTACTCCACTCTGAAATCCACATGATTGTGTGTAACCCAACATTTGCCGCCATATAATAAGCCGGCGTACCCTCCGGCGGGGCTTCTTCCCCTTCATAAGATCTCCGCCTCTCTCTTTTGAAGCCGCTCTTAACCATTTAAAACATTTCATGATTATACGCACAATTTCCAGCCTCGCTACTCTGTTTACTTCCGGATGACAATCCACCAATCCTAGCGCGGCTTTGCTAGCTGTCCTATCACAGCGCGGTCTCGCTCCGGCCGGCCAATCCCAGCGCGGCACTTTCTGGCGTCACTCGTCTCCGCTTCGCAGCAGCACCCCTCCTTTCTCAACTCGTCTCCCGGTCATGCATGCGTCCCATTCATACTCCGAAAAATGACTTCTTCCGACCAAGCGGTCACTTCTCTTGAATGTACGTCCACAGTCTATCTGTAATTGTCACCACAACTGACGAAATGTCTTCCGTCTCTTTGATAGGTTGCTTCTACACACAGTAACTTCCGACCAGCGTCCGTTACTCACGCACTCACTCTTACGTTCCCCCTATCTCGGTCTTGCGGGCGATCAATGGTCCCTCATGACCCCCTTCACACTGGTTGACAATTACTCTGGATGTCCGATACACCCGAACCACTTAAGCTCTCCTTGAACTTAAGATTTCCACCGGTTGCGCGCGCTCACAACCTGTTCCACAGTCACTCTACAGGCATTCAACTCTGCCAGACATTTACAACATAGATACAGCACAAAAACACCGCAATCTAACACGCATGACCCTTTATACTCACTCTCGACCGATACTGCTGCTTTTCTGTCTCACGTCATCCGGACCTTCTTCGGCAGGCGGTTCTTCCGATCATCGATCTCTAGGGGCCTTGGGGTAATCTAACCTGGCCTAGATCACCTTCCTCAAGAAGGCAACCATCCTCTGCTACCAACTGCGGGGGCGGGATTTTGATCGCTATCTTATCACCCTTGATCTAAACCCCGTTCTGGTCGACTGAACCTTTATTGCCTGTCATTGAGGGAAGAAAGTGCATCTCTTACCAGGTTAGTTCAATCAATAATGGACTCCGCTCGGAAAAACCACTAGCTTTCAAAGATTTATTATATGGTTAAGGTTAGCTGCAAATACAGGCATCTCAGGATGAGATTCAAAGGATATACGGGCACCACTACATACATGTGCTCTCTGAAAGCCCTCAGACGGGCAAAGAAAACAACCAATACTAGTTCTAGAATTAAAAGGGCTGCAAGCATAGACACGTATTGTGATCTCTCCGTCATTTACAGCAGGAATCAAAATTCAGGTTAGGCTGTCCCTACCCTGCTCTGGATGGTATCCCTACTTAACAAAGTCTCAACCTATCAAAAGGTGTCAGCTGTGAATGACTTCCTAGGAAGATCACCCACTCTTAGTCTCTAGGTGAAAACCTATGATCTCCAGTCATGACCCCTCTCTGCCTACCCATCCGCTCTCTAGAGGGTCCTCAGGCATCTGCTCTAGCTCCACCCAGGGGTGCTGTCCCTAATACAAAAACACAACAACATTCGGGACGCCCCTCGAGAGACGCCCATCACGTGGTCTTAATTCTGGCTCTTTCCATGATGTTTTCCATTCGGGCCTCGTGCGTTAGCGCTGACCTTGCTTCTCAGACTCTTCTCCGGTCCGCTGATACCCCCAAACATTCCGGAATCCTCCTACATGTCTACATCAGTTACTGAACAGAACTCTATTCATCCAATTCATTAATTTGAACCCCCTCACATTCGCAGACAGACATCCGTAGCTGGATCCCCGTCTTCATAGACTTCTAACAGAAGTCTGCAACTTTCCCTGACACAAGTTGGCCTGTTCCAGTACGTGCAGATTTAAACCCTTTTTTTCCATTTCAGGCCTACAACCCTTCTAGCAGCATTTAAACTACAATAACATGTTAGCATCATTTCTCAAATAATAAACACATCTATGGAATATAAATCTGACTAATAATAAAATCACAGTAACATTAGTGCAGTCCATGTTGATGAAATGTGAACCCTTCTAATCCCTTCTGGCCTGGCCATGCGGCCTATCCTTTTCTGTGCTTCGTAGCACAACGTTTTCTCCATTAGCAGCTACATAACATGGACTATGATTTATCACATCTAATAAGGTTATACATTTTGTACTCATTTCTATATTAGCTCCACTTCTATATGAAATCTCTAGATTAAATACACATCTCGAAGTATATGTGAATATAATTTCAGCACTCATAGCATTTCTCCTTATGATTTGTGCCTACTACTCGTAATTCTGACGTACTCATACATTTCGTTCAGTTTGCGCTCTCTCAAAGCCATGGTTTGAGGCAGCCTTTGTGAGATAACCCACCTTTGGAGTGTGCACCCCTGCCATACTTCACCTTGTGCCCTATATTCCCCCGAACATCACTGAAGGGTTTCTTTAGATCAGGTCAAAACCTCCTATATGCTAGCTGGTGAGTCACTTACTAATTTCAGTACCATTAGTGAGCTGCTGCTGTGTTGCCGCACACAAACACATCACCATCCCCTAATATTAGATGCAAACCTATTTAGAAAGTGTGAGTGTCATGACTCTTGAAAGCATGAGCATGAGAGGGATGGCCTGTATCAAACTTAAGCTGCTCCAACCAGGGGGGGGGGGCAACTAAGCTTTTACCAAGGGTATCTGATAGTCATACTGCCTGTGCTGCAAAGCGTGAATGCATCCATACCCTCAAATCTTACAAATTGCAGCCTAAAAACGCGCCAGATCCCCCCAACATCCTGAAGCGACCATGCGCCATGCTGTCTACTGATCTGCAGGGACTTTTAAAGTGTTAGTAGTCGTGCAATTGTAATATGGCAGTAGCCAAATTAAACCTGCCTCAAAGAATAATAAAACCTATTCTAAGCACTTCATTAAAAAGAAAGAATCACGACAAGCCAGGAATTAATGCAAAGTACCTGACACGTCCAATATCATTCAAACACTTCTGGTCAATAACTTAGGACAAAGCAAAGCCCTGAAACAGTTTGAAGCAAAATTTCAATGCCAATACCTCTGTTGACATTTCCGTAAAGACCCATGTAGAGAGTTAAGAAATAACCATAGTAGTATGGCCTACGGTACGCCTATCAGTCCTCTGCTTCCTTCCAAAGCCCTTTGTGGAAGACTTTTAGCGGAATCTGGAAACCGCTGCCTTAGGGCAAAGCTCCACCCCAACATGCATGGAGCTCATCCTGTTTTGCAATAACTTTATTTCGGTCTAGGATTGTTTGAAGGGAGGGTAGGCCAACTGACCTTGGTTCGTGATCACTTTTATTACTGGTGTACCGACATGTCAGCCATCAGTTCCAATTTGCAATCATGAAAACATTCAGTGCTGATTCGTTAAAGGTGTTGTGAAGTCTATCGTCCTAAAATGTGCTTCCCACTGTGCTATACATAAAAGTGCTAAGTGACCCTATGCCCTATGCGCTAACACTCAAGAAATAACCTAACATAGAACGACAAGTTTGCACTTCCCCAAACAATAGGTAATAACTAGCATTGCGGTGAGCAACAGTATTGCCTTGGAGTTTGTAATATGCAACAATCCCTCCCACCCTTAAACTGAAGCTGTTGTTCATATCTCATACAAGTGGTGTAGGTCTAGTTTGCCAAATCACAATCCTTGCATCGTATATGGGCACATATTCACGTACACACACGTGTCATTTGGTAAATTGCAAAATCAAAAGGTTGAAAGGATATCTTGAGACATATCGCCTTAGATTGTCTCCACAGCCATAGCCAAGTGATTTTAGTCAACTCACAGGGTGTGGGATGATATCTGTGCCAGCATTTACTGTTCTGGGTGGGACTGGAGCAGGGGACACCAGATCACAGCTGTTAATCGTTGCCTTCTTGTAGTCACTCTCTGCCATACTTTCTGGATATTTATTTGAATTAAATTGACTAAATGAACTGTAGATGGAGCAGTGCACACCCAATGTTACTCGCAACGTACGACTTGGGAAGGGCCCCAGACCCGCTTTGGCCAATCAAGAACTATACGGCAATATTATGTATAAGTTTATTTTTGTTTCAATATTTTACTAAAGCTCCTGGTGTAGCCAGACGGCCCTTTTAGGGGTGCTGAAGATTTACGTACAATATTGACCGGCCTACATAAAACCTCTAAATATATTTGTAAGGCCTATGCTATAATTGTTTATAACAAAATACACTTCCTGGTTGTGCACACTTTCCTCTGGGACAGTTAAACACATACTTCACCCACATTGCTCCATCCCAGCTCCCGTGAAGGGAGAAGCTAATCCCCCACGCGCCAAAATCTGCATTATGTTGTGGCTGTTTGGGCATGTACTTCCTCCCCCACTCACATTGAACTCCATCGGGGACTATATTAGAACTAAAGCCTTCTTTGTATGCTTCTTCGTCGACCTTCTTTGTGTATCACTCCAAATATACAATACTGCATTATCACATTAAACTTACTCCCGTTGGCGTTGCCTATGCTTGATTGACTTGATACTGTACATATCCTTCAAAAGAAGTTGCTAAACATCAGATTACCCCAGCTTCGCTTCATCAAGTCTGCTGGCTTCATTTGCAGCTAAGATGTTTACTTTGGAAGGCTAGAGGCTGAAAAAGATGGATGTAATGAATATGCACTTTCTTGCTATAAAAGAGTGCTGGTGAGCAGGGATCGGTGCAGAACAATTAAAGCTAAACTTCTCAGAAGACTACAGTGGTGCTTAGTTGTCGTTAAATATATATTCAAGCTGCACGCTAGGGTGTTTGAAAGGCAAGGTGGACTACGCATGGCAGCGTTTTTTGCACATGAATATAATCGTCATCAATGTTGTGCGAACGACTATAGTGACACTAAGCCCCATATGTAAGGCGCGCTGGTAATTCATGTGTGCACATGGTGCCGTGTTGCTGCTAGAGGCCTGCGTTGGGTATTCTACGTGTGATGCTGGAGGAAACAAGAAACTAAGAAAGTGTACGTAACAGACAGTTGCTCTAAAGAAGAAAGAGCAGACTTGTTATCTTAACAGTCGCATGCGGAATCGATTGTGGCCTCCTGGTGACAAAGCCCTGGCATGAAGCGGGGCATCCTGGACACATGGTCAAGGGTGTGCGCATTGCGGGTACCGTTGGCCGTATACCTGGCACAGTGGTGTTCAGGACAGCTTTATGCGCCGCAGTTTATTATTTATAGTGTTTTATATAGCAGACTTTACCTGACGCTGTCAAGAGTGTTTAACCTGAGAGAGCGCAATTTGAATATAAAGTATATCGTAGTCATATTTAGACGTATATATTTTAAACGTAGAAATGAAACGCATATCGTAATGTGAAGTTGACGACTATAGCATAAAGTCAACGAAAAGTGATTACATGGTATAGGAAATGTAAATGTATTCACACGTTAAACATGCATTAGATTTAGAAAGCCCGTATACATAATGGGTAAATGTAGAAATGTAGAAATGCTTATGAAATGTAGAAACATGCACAGTAGAAATCGTGTACGAGTGTAACTTTGCATAGAGAAGCGGCGAGAAATGTAACGTAGAAAGACATAAACGTGGTGAAATATAACGTGGAGAAATGTATAGAGGAAACTCACATAATGATATATCAATGAGAATGTATAACTTATACTCTATGTAGTCTATATTCTATGTAAAATGTATTTCAAGTATAACCAAGACTTTGCTAAAGTAAGAATATATAAATGTATGCCAAAGGTTATACTAAGTAGAAGGCCTTTTGTCGGGATGTTGGAAGAGCTTAGGTCATTTGTGTTTGTAACCTGACTGACCAAAGGTTTGAAGGAGCATAGTCACATGTATGTAATTTAGTGGGCTTGTAAAAGTCGTAAATAGCTTGATGTGGACGTGAGAGCCGAGAAGTCTAGCACTTGTTAGATTTAAGGTGACAATGCCGGACGGAGTTTATTGCTCGAACGTGAGGAGAGACGCGTTGAATGTGTACTGTGTTTGGACAAAGATCATTCACAGGATCTAGAAGGTTAAGAGTTGCAGTGATAAGTTAAAGTCTTGTCTAAGTTCATATGACACTTGATCCAAAAGAGTCAGTAAAAGTCACCAACAAGATGATGAAGATGACATCTAAGGAGAAGGGTCAACTTAACGAACGACGCAAGAAGTGGACCAATGGAAGGGCCAGAAGTTGACATCATCGGGGAAAGTCCGTGGTGGGCGTCAAGGGGCGTTTCACCCACACTGTGATTGTGTATTTTAGGGACAGCACCCCGGGGAGGAGGTAGCAATTGGCAATTGGAGATTAGGGACGGTGAGGCGAATTGCTCAGAGTAAAGGCAAGGGTAGATGCCTTGAGCAGATGCGCTGAGAGATCAGAGCGCAAGGGAGCAGTAGGCCGAGGACCCTTAGAGAGCGTATGGGTAGGCAGAGAGGGTACTGCTTCTGAACTTAAGAATTCCTTTAGAGGCTAAAGAGAGTTTGAACTTCTTCGGGAGTCAAACTGCTGACACCTTTTTAGGGAAGAAACTTGCGAAGTAGGGATGTCACATAGTATAGAGTAGGGACAGTTTTAACTCGATTATTTTTGTCTTACTGCAGATGACGCAGAAGGAACCACTTCACACCGAAAGCTTTAATTACGGATCTAGAGACTGATTATTGTACTTTGTATACTTTGAGATTTATCCTGTAAGAATTGTATTGCATTCAAAATTAATCTTTATATAAACTTCTTAAACTTTATCAGTTGTAAGTGGTTCTTCAGAGTGGCGTCAGTTAATGGGGTTTGTCTAACCTATTTGGGGTTGTCTTTTCCTCAATGACAGATATTAGCGGTCCAAAACAGATGAATGAGATAAGTTATTAAATTGATCATAATCATAAATTGATATCAAAATCTCATTCCCCGCAGTTGGTAGCAGAATTTGATGGTTATCTTCTTGAGGAAGACGACCTAGGCCAGGTTAGTTTACCCCAAGGTCCCTAGTCATCGTCGACCAGAAGAAGAAGTGCAGCCGAAGACGGTGCTGACGGTGCGTCGAGAGAAAAGCAGCAGAATCGGTCGAAAGTGAGTATAAGGGTCATGCGTTGTAAGATTGCGGTGTTTTATCTTGTTCCTGTGTTGTAATGTCAAGCGGAGTTGAATGCCTGTAGTGTGATTGAGGGAAGGTTGTGAGCGCGCGCAACCGGATGAAATCTTATGTCCAGAGGACTTAAGTGGTTCGGGTGTATCGAACACCCAGAGTAATTTGTCTACCATTGAAAGGGGGTCATGAGGTACCATTGATTTCCCGACAGACCGATGATAGGGGGAGCGTATGAGTGAGTGTATGAGTAACGGACGCTGGTCGTACGTTTACTGTGTGTAAGTAACCTATCAGTTGAGGCAAGTGTCCGACCGTAAGAGGAAAGACTCTTTGCCAGTTGAGGTAGCAATTACAGTTAGACTGTGGCCGTACAGTCAGAGAAAAGTGATCGCTTGGACGGAAGTAGTCATTTTTCAATGTATGAATGAAACGCATGTAATATCGTGAGACGAGTTGAGGAACGAGGGAAGCTGCTGAAGAGGAGACAAGTGACGTCAGCGTAGAGCCGCGCTGAGATTGGTCGGTTGGTATAGAACCGCGCTTGGATAGGCTGATTAGCGAGAGTCGTACAGGGATTGGTGGTTGTCACCAAGACGTAAGCAAGGAAGAATTAGTAAGGAACATCGTACGTTACCAAAAATGAAGTGTTTCAGGAATTTAGGGAAAATCTTTAGGAAGAAAAGGAGAGACTTATATATAGCAGAGGATTCTCCACCAGAAGGCACACCCGCTTTTCTTATGGGAGAAGATGTGGGTTTATACGCGATACTGTGGTTATCTGAATGGCACAGGATAACTGAAGGGCATAAGGAACTGGCGTTTCCGAGATTCGGAACGTTTAAATTAGACGTGTTGAACCAGCTGAAGGCGACGATGCTTTCAATGAGACCTCTACCGAGGCCAACACAATTCGAAGCACTTGGTGCGTGGTTTAAAGTGGCACACGAAAAGAACGTAAAAAGGCGCCAAGAAAGAGTAAGAAGATCGGTCAAGGCAGTGCAGGATGCTAAATGGGACGATGAAGCTAAAAAATGGAGGGTGCAAAAGATGGAGGCTGACAAACTGTTCACCATGATAGAGGCCACGGGAGAAGGGAAACCCCTAGAACAGGAAGATGAGGAAAGCGAGACGGAGGAGGATCTGATAGAGAGGCTATTAACAGATAGACCACCTCCATATAGTGGGGAACTTGCGAGTCCCATATTACCGCAAGTGGACGGAGCTAGGTGGGGGGAATATAAGTCGATCCCAGTAAGAGAGTGGGAAGCTAACAGGACCGAGGAAATACCCCAAACTAGTTCCGAGCAGAGAGTAGTGGGAAGATTTGTAGTCCAGAAGGCTCCAGAGGCGCAATGTGTAAGGTCATACCAAATGCCGGACGCTTTGCAGGTTCCGGTTACCATAGGCCCTATTGTGTCTATCTACAACCCAGAAGGGGTCCAGCAGGAGGAACAGGCACGATGGGACAGCGAAAGAGCAGAAGTGGAGAATAGGAATGCCACAATGAATCCCCAAAGGCAAATACTACCACCGATAAGTCGGAGTACCCCATTAGATTCTGCAACGGGTCCCAGGGTAGAACAGCAAAGAGGACCAATGGATTTGAGGGGTCCTAAACCAAAGTCTCATAAGGAATTAAGGGAGTATTTGAAAGAATGGGAAAGTATCGAAGAGGCCCGGAGTATGAGTTTAGAAACGGGACCTGAATGGAGAGAAGAGGACAACAGGATTCTCTCTCATTGTGGAGCTGGCGAAAGCAGCCCCGAGTGGGAGAGAGGGAGTCAAGAAAGCAGAAGAGATACTTGTCCTATTGTTAGTAGCAATACACAAATGTGCGATGACAGGAGTGCAGGGTGTGGCGAAGTGCCTCGCGTCACCTTCAGTGAAGGGGAACGTAGGACACAGGAGTACCGGAATACCTTTAGATGCACACACCATGCCCCAGGTGAGGATGTAAGACACTGGAATCACGGAAACATGGAGAGTCGCGAAGCGTCTCGACATGCATCCGGTGATAGCGGACGGAATCATGAAAACATAGGGAGTCGCGGAACGTCTCGCCATTCATCCGGTGATCACGAAAGAGATCGCGGGAGCATGGAGGGCCGTGAAGGACCTTATCGTTTATTAAGTGATACCAGACAACAAGCGAGTTACGGTGAACTAGAACAGAACGGTAGATCCTATCTCGTCTCTGGAGACACCGAGCCCAAAGGACGGAATGTAGGGTTGGGGGACGGAGCATTATTCCACCATACCCCACGTGAAGACGGAAAGGCTTGGGATCTAGAGAGGTGGGAGCAAAGAGGTGGAAGCAAGACTCCTCATAACTCACCTGTACTCAGGCGTAGGGCGCATAGTGGAGGCGAAAGGGATATGAGAGAACAACATAGGACTGAGATGTTGAAAGCTGAAATAAAGGCAAAACGACTCGATGTAATGAGTCTGAAGTCAGATTTGGATGAAATGATTGATGGCACTGTGTCACTAGAGAGATTAGACTTGTATACACCAGATGAAATATTATTCTTGTCCAAGGATATTACTCGAAGAGCGAGGTCAGCTCATGAAAACCTATCTAATTTGGCAAACAGGTACATGGTGGACCTGTCGCGAACTAAGGCTTTACAGAGTAACCATAGGCTAACTTGCACGGACCAGGATTTGGATGAGCGAAGAACGATCGCGCTGAAAGTACACATAAGGGAACTGATCACAAGTATCAGAATATGGAAAGATCTGGAAAGATGGGAGGAAAGATGGTCCAAGAAGGGCTCTGTCAGACGGAGTACACTTGGAGACCCCCAGGACACAGATTTAATGCGAATGGAAGCTTTCCCTTTGCGAGAAATCGCGAATGGAAGCTACGTTCATGTGCCCTGGAGTAGGGGGGATTTGGCGGCATTTACCAATTCCTTCCCAAAGCTTAGAGATAATCCCGTCGAGTGGTACAAACAGGTAGAACGATTCGTAAAGATCTCGAAGGTACTATGGATCGATTTGAACACGCTGTTCGATATCGTAGTACCCGGAGATTTGTGGACGGCATGCAAGCTTAGTGTTGAATGGCCTACTTGTGAGCCACCGAGAAACGCTTGGACGAATGGTCCATCACATAGAGTCATGGAAAAATACGAGAGAGTAATAACATGGCTAAAAGAGAAAGTGCCGGTGCAAGACATAGACTGGGTTAAGATAGATCGAACTACTCAGGAACCGAAAGAGACAGTTCATGAATTTTACGAAAGGTTGCTGAAAGCATTCAAGCAGTACAGCGGGTTAGATGTAATGGATCCTAAGGACATAGGACAGTTTGTATCGAAGTTTGTCCTCGGATTAAGACCAGAAATATGCCTCATGATCCAACAGCATCTGATCTGTTGGCAGAACAAGCCTCTAGATGAAATTCTGAGGTATGCAAGGTACTGTAGTGACGAGATAGACTCTAAGGCAAAGAAACTCAAGGAAAAGTTAATGTTAGTGCAAATGCAAGCTGCCGGAAAAGATAAACAGCGGCAACAGGGAACAGGAACGCAAGCGAAGAAACAGAATAATCAGAGCAGAGATGAGGAAGAAAGACCAAGACCGAGAATGGATATCGCGACACTGAAAAAGACAACAAGATGCCATCAGTGTAACGAGGTGGGACACTGGCGACGCGAATGTCCGTACAATGTCGAGACAGGGGAACTAGAACAGGAGGAGGAAGAGGTTCAGAACAACGTGGTTAAGGGAGCCACAGTCCCGAAAGGCAAGTTTGTCAAAGGGGGGACACAGACTCCTCGAGCCCCGTTTCCTCAACCACCTCGCATCTCGAACGGAGGGAAAACCTACAGACAGATGCCATTGTTTGTAGGAGGAGAGGAATGCTACTATGTTGATCCGCTTACAGGGCAGAGGGCGAGTAGGGAGGAAGATTGTACACTAGGAGCCGCCTTGGAAGTAGATCAGAGAGGACCATACGTTGAGGCTGAAGTAGCAGGATGTCCGACAACCTTTTTGGTGGATACGGGGGCCACTCGATCCACGTTGAGATCCGCGGTAGTCCCAGGTCTACCAATATCAGGAGAAATGGTTCAGGTGGTAGGAGTCGCGAACAAAAGGATGACGAATCCTCTGACCGAACCAGTGTCAGTAAGGATAGGGAATTACAGTGACGAACATCAGTTCGTGATCTGTGATTCTAGTCCTGTGTGCTTACTAGGGAGAGATTTGTTGTGTAAACTGAATTGCACAATACATTGCACACCAGAAGGAGTAGAAGTACAGACTAATGATGAGGATGCTGACTTTAAGGTTATGAACTCACAAGAGTGTGTGGAACTATATCCTACCTTAACAGTGGAGGAGCTTCCACAGGACTTGAGGGAGAAAGTGTCAGCTGAGGTGTGGGACTTTACTGGAGAAGAAATAGGATTAATCAAAGGAGTAGAACCGGTAAAGATCTTGGTAAGACCCCATGCTGAGTATCCTAGAACACCACAGTATAAGCTGACTCCAGAAACGATTGCAGGAATAAAGCCTGTGATCGAATTCATGCTCAAACAAGGAATACTAAAGGAGATCGTGGGTAGTCCATGTAACTCCCCGATCATGGGTTTGCAGAAACCTAGTGGAAAATACAGAATAGTGCAGGACCTTCGAAAGATCAATAATATTGTTGTCTCATGTTGTCCAGTGGTACCGAATCCATCAGTGATATTATTTCAGATACCGTTCCAAGCTGAATGGTTTACCGTGATAGACTTGTGTCAGGCTTTCTTTTCGATACCTTTAGACGAAGAGAGTCAGTATCTTTTCGCTTTTAAGCTGGAAGATCGCGTTCTAACATGGTGTCGTATCCCCCAGGGGTATACAGAAAGCCCATCGATCTTTAACCAGATATTGAAAAAAAATCTTGAGAGTCTAGTGCTGCCCAAGAACTCAGTTCTGGTCCAGTACATAGACGACCTCCTGGTTGCGTCAGAAACTGAGGAAGCTTGCAGAGAAGACACCATAACCTTGTTAAATCACTTGGCCGAGAACGGACACAAGGTGTCCCCAGGTAAATTGCAATATTGTAAAACCGAGGTGCAATATTTGGGCCATAGGATTGAAAAGGGAAAGCGGAAGGTGTCTCCGGACAGAATAGAGGCGATTATGAAAATGAATGCGCCTACAACACAAAGAGAAGTCAGGATGTTTCTAGGCATGGTCGGTTATTGTCGACAGTGGATAGCAAACTTTTCACTAAAGGCTAAGCCGTTATTACAACTGACGCACAAAGGAGTAAGTGATCCGGTACCATGGGACAAAGATTGTTTGATGGCATTTTTACAGCTGAGGGAGGACTTATGTCGCGCCCCGGCTTTGGGAATGCCAGACTATACTAAACCTTTTTTGCTTTACTGCTGCGAGAGAGAGGGATGCGCTTTAGCAGTATTAGCTCAGGTCCACGGAGATGCGCGCAGGCCAGTGGCGTATTTTTCGGCTACATTAGATCCAGTAGCCGCAGCGTTGCCCGGATGTCTCAAATCCGTAGCTGCAACGGGTGTCAGTATTGAGCGATCAGAGAGCGTGGTCATGGGACACCAGTTAGTGGTGTATGTGCCGCATTCTGTGGAATTGTTAGTGACCAGGACGAAGACTCAGCATCTGACGAATAGCAGGCTCACACGCTACGAGCAAGTCATACTGGCTGCCGAGAATGTGACCCTAAAAAGATGCTCCGTCTTGAATCCTGCCACTTTGATGCCACTTCCGAATGAAGTGGACGACGAGAATTGTACAGATCATGACTGCCTCGATGTGACTGAACTATGTACCAAACCGAGACCTGATATCGTAGATGAGCCATTGACAGACCCAGACGAAATTTTCTTCGTTGATGGTTCATGTGTAAGAAACGATGTCGGTCAGCTGAGAGCAGCTTATGCAGTATGCACGATTACCAGAGTTATAGAGGCCGCTTGCCTGGAAGGAGTCCACTCCGCACAGGTAGCTGAAATTGTTGCCTTGACTCGCGCTTGTTTAGCAGGCGAAAGACTTCGAGTCACCATATACACCGATAGCCAGTATGGTTTCGGGGTAGTTCACGATTACGGGCAGTTGTGGTCTCAAAGAGGGGACATGACCTCCTCGGGTTCTCCCATTAGGAATGGAGAATTCGTGAGACTTCTGTTAGAGGCATTGCAAAAACCTATGGCCATAGCCGTGGTCAAATGTGTTGCGCATACAAAAAATGTTGATTTTGTATCACTAGGAAACAGATATGCTGATGAAGTAGCGCGCTATTGCGCGGAGCAGGGATATTCTCACACTGATGTAAAAGTGGGGGGAGTCCAGGAAAGAACTGAATTGACAATGCTACTAGATACGGTAGATACATGGGATGAGTTAAGAGCGGTACAGGAAAATGCACCAAATGATGAGAAAAGGGGCTGGGAAACAGCCGGTTGTGTGAAAAGCGATATGAACTTTTGGGTTTCTGCCGACGGAAGGGCAGTTTTACCAAATGAACTAATTAGTCCAATGGCAAGGAAATTGCATGGATCAGCACACATAGGAAGAGATGCTATGGTGAGAGTATTCAGACAAACGTGGTTCAACCCTAAGTTTAGGATAGCGGCAGAAGCAGTGTGTCAGCGATGTGCGATCTGTCAGCAGCTAAACGTGGGAAAGAGAACACCAGTTACTTTGAGTCACATAGGAAGGTCTGGGGGGCCTTTCAATAGGATGCAGATCGACTTTATAGAAATGCCCCCATGCAACAGACTTAGATACGTTTTAGTAATTGTCTGCATATTCTCTAGATGGGTTGAGGCTTACCCTACACGTAGGTGCGATACACTTACAGTAGCAAAATTATTGCTTAGAGAGTTAATACCGAGGTTTGGGGTGCCATCCTCTTTGGAATCGGACAGAGGAACTCATTTCAATAGCGAAGTGGTGAAGATGTTATGTTCGGCTTTGAATATTGATCAGAAATTACACTGCAGCTATCGTCCAGAAGCTTCAGGGATCGTAGAACAAATTAACAGTACCATCAAGTCCAGACTGGCTAAAGTTTGTTCGTCGACATCCCTGAGTTGGCCAGACGCACTTCCAGTAGTTCTTATGAGCATACGTAGCACACCTGATAGAAGAACAGGCCTCTCTCCACATGAAGTGCTAATGGGGAGAGCTATGAGATTGCCATCGGTTCCGACTGCAGCGCTAGTGAACATCACAGACGATTTGATCTTGGACTACTGCAAGGGACTATCTGATGCCGTTAATTCTGTGTCCCTCCAGGTCCAGGCTGCAGAGGTTCCATCAGCACAAGATTTGTGCCATGACCTGAGTCCAGGAGACTGGGTCCTGGTGAAGAAGCATGTCAGGAAGAACTGCTTAGACGTGCGTTGGCGAGGACCATTTCAAGTCATACTTGTAACGAACACTGCGGTGAAGTGTGGAGGTCTGCCAAACTGGGTACATGCCTCACACACCCGAAGAGTGCCAACACCTCCAGAAGAAACAGCTCCTCTCTCGGATGAAAATCCGACGGGAAGCGGAGAAGCCATAGAGGGGGAAATCCAAGCTGTGGAGGTGATCGAGGAAATTGAAACTGTGTTGGAACAAGACGACGAAGGTCAGGACACAAGTGGGACCGAAGCCGTCTCAGGAGAAGAGAGTAATTGGGAATCCGACACAGATATCGAACAGACTGAGAGCGATCAAGAAACTGATCCTAGAACAAAGGGCGGAAAGACCAGGAGTGACGAAGCCAGTTGGCCGGAGAGAAGAAAAAGGCCAAGTTCGGAAGGAAAGAGAGAAAGAACTCTTGTCCCGATCGCTGAAGAATCGGATCAGGAAGAGGAAACGACAGACTCAGGAACTGAGAGTCCACGAAGATCGAGAAGGGTACGTGTGCCCTGCAGAAGGTACGCCACCCCAGAGTGGACTTATCTAGCAGATGTCTTGGGGACAGAAATCTGGGAGAGTGAAGAGCGTGAAAGTAATCGATCTCGATCCATTTGTGGCAGTGGAGATATGGATGTTGACGCCTGGACTCGAGACTGAGGGGTTACTGACTTTCACACTTCCCATACCCCCATACTTGAGTCGGATTAAAGATTTAGTGTTGAACAGATTACAATTTCCAACATTTGGTCATCAAATATCGGAGGAAGAAGATAAAATCATTCGATTCGAGTTGTTGGAACTTGTTGCAAGAGCTGCAGGTACGAGAATAATTGTTGATACTTAAAGACTTTTGTATATATGTTATAAAGAAGAAGATAACCTAGCGCCGAGTGGAAAGAAGAATAAAATTAGGGATTACATTTAGAGGACGGAGAAGGGCTAGGGTTGTCTGCTGCTAAAAGGGAGAAAAGACATTGTTGTGAAAAAAGATACCTGTTGATAAAAAGCACTTTAAAGATTGAGAAAGCAAATAAGCAACCAAAGACTGGAAAAAGAACTCTTTTGCTAAAGAAGCGAGGTACGCTGTTTGATGACATGGAGAACGGCAACCCAAATCGAAAAGCCAGATGTATAGTAGGTACACTTATAGCCGTAGTGATATTTCTCATAATTACAGTAGTAACAGTATCATACATCATAGGACATGAGAACGATAAAGAAATAGCAAATGTAAAAACTGTAACGACTTTGAAACCTGCTCTTGTGAGAAAGAAGGAGGAGAGCAATGTTATACGTGAAAAGGCGTTACTTGCAGATGAAGCTCGTAGATTGCATGTAGACGAGTCACAGGGAAATTTTAGGTCAAACGCATATGCCAAATTATTGTACGAATATATCGATGCCATGGAGGCCAAAGATTGCTACGTTTGTATGCAATTGCCGGCTTCTGTAGACGAAGGCATTAGGTATCACCATCTCCCATTGACTTATGGGATAACATGTAGTTTGCTGCTTAGCATATTTTATGGTAGAGAAGGATTTGAGTACTACTTTTCAAATTATGATTCGGTACTGCCTGAAGTTCCGAATTATAAGCAGATGAATAAGTGGGACTATTACAAAAAGGAGGATAGATTGGCTAAATTCTTTCTTCCTTGGGATACACTAGATACATCATACGCACGTAGAAATAATCTGACTTGCAAGGTGTCAGAGGTAGAGAAAAAGTTTATTGGACAAGTAGATGACCGATACAGAAGGCAGAAGATTCTAAAAATGTCAGGGCAATGGAAAATAGACTGGACAGAAGAAGAGAAGGCACATAAAAAGAAAGGTAGCAATGGTCCAATAGCATTGGATAGAACGCAGAAGGGAAAGTTATGTTTAGCTCGAAGCAAAACGTATTACGAGAGTGAATTTGTAGGTGAAGTAAGTTGCGAGCACTCTTTTAAACTAGAGTACTACACGAAGGATTTTATGAAGGGGATGCAAGCTATTCCGAATGTGTATTTTGTATGTGGGAGAAATGCCTATGTAAAACTACCTGACAATTGGTATGGTTCGTGTTACTTGGCAATTGTCTTCCCCAAAATATACCATGCAAAAGATTTAGCGATCATAGAAGGAAAGGCTTCGACGAGAACGAAAAGAGAAGTAGGAGATGCAGAGGTAGTAGGAGATGTATTTGGAGCAATGTTTCCATTGTTAGGTTTGATTCTTAACGACGTTAAGATTAGAAGGTTAGCGACAGTCGTAGATAGATTGTCTGCCAGTACTGCAAGGTCATTAATACTAGTCGAAGGTGAGATGCAATCGATTAGAGCAATGGTTTTACAGAACAGACTTGCTCTGGATGTAATATTAGCAAAAGAAGGCGGAGTTTGTAAGGCTTTGAAGGTTCTGGAATGTTGTACTTATATTCCTGATAATTCAAAACCACTTGAGAAGGTCATAAGTAACATTACACAGATTCATCAAGAAATCGAAGATTTATCAAAAATAAATGTTTGGGAAAAAGTAGGAAATGGAGTGGGAAAGGTTGGAAGTTGGTTTGCAAATCTTGGCAAAAGTATAATATGGTATATTTTGAAGCCTGTATTAATAGTATTAATTTGTATAATCACGTTATTAGGATTAGTAAAATTGTATAAATGGTATAGGTCGAACCAGTTACAAAGATCGATGAAAGATCAAGAAAGGAGACTAGCTGAGTTACAAGAACAACTGTATAAAAGTCTGAGAGCACTTAAATCGATAAAAAGAGGAACTAATGTAACGAGTTCTGTATAAAGGGATGTATTCAAATTTTTTTAGTGATGACTCCTAAAAGTCATCAAAGGGGGGAACTGAGAGAGCGCAATTTGAATATAAAGTATATCGTAGTCATATTTAGACGTATATATTTTAAACGTAGAAATGAAACGCATATCGTAATGTGAAGTTGACGACTATAGCATAAAGTCAACGAAAAGTGATAACATGGTATAGGAAATGTAAATGTATTCACACGTTAAACATGCATTAGATTTAGAAAGCCCGTATACATAATGGGTAAATGTAGAAATGTAGAAATGCTTATGAAATGTAGAAACATGCACAGTAGAAATCGTGTACGAGTGTAACTTTGCATAGAGAAGCGGCGAGAAATGTAACGTAGAAAGACATAAACGTGGTGAAATATAACGTGGAGAAATGTATAGAGGAAACTCACATAATGATATATCAATGAGAATGTATAACTTATACTCTATGTAGTCTATATTCTATGTAAAATGTATTTCAAGTATAACCAAGACTTTGCTAAAGTAAGAAT
The DNA here is from genome assembly GCF_964263255.1 of Lissotriton vulgaris. Lineage (NCBI taxonomy): Eukaryota > Metazoa > Chordata > Amphibia > Caudata > Salamandridae > Lissotriton > Lissotriton vulgaris. The sequence continues at coordinate 97,950,343 of NC_141695.1, forward strand.
ATATAAATGTATGCCAAAGGTTATACTAAGTAGAAGGCCTTTTGTCGGGATGTTGGAAGAGCTTAGGTCATTTGTGTTTGTAACCTGACTGACCAAAGGTTTGAAGGAGCATAGTCACATGTATGTAATTTAGTGGGCTTGTAAAAGTCGTAAATAGCTTGATGTGGACGTGAGAGCCGAGAAGTCTAGCACTTGTTAGATTTAAGGTGACAATGCCGGACGGAGTTTATTGCTCGAACGTGAGGAGAGACGCGTTGAATGTGTACTGTGTTTGGACAAAGATCATTCACAGGATCTAGAAGGTTAAGAGTTGCAGTGATAAGTTAAAGTCTTGTCTAAGTTCATATGACACTTGATCCAAAAGAGTCAGTAAAAGTCACCAACAAGATGATGAAGATGACATCTAAGGAGAAGGGTCAACTTAACGAACGACGCAAGAAGTGGACCAATGGAAGGGCCAGAAGTTGACATCATCGGGGAAAGTCCGTGGTGGGCGTCAAGGGGCGTTTCACCCACACTGTGATTGTGTATTTTAGGGACAGCACCCCGGGGAGGAGGTAGCAATTGGCAATTGGAGATTAGGGACGGTGAGGCGAATTGCTCAGAGTAAAGGCAAGGGTAGATGCCTTGAGCAGATGCGCTGAGAGATCAGAGCGCAAGGGAGCAGTAGGCCGAGGACCCTTAGAGAGCGTATGGGTAGGCAGAGAGGGTACTGCTTCTGAACTTAAGAATTCCTTTAGAGGCTAAAGAGAGTTTGAACTTCTTCGGGAGTCAAACTGCTGACACCTTTTTAGGGAAGAAACTTGCGAAGTAGGGATGTCACATAGTATAGAGTAGGGACAGTTTTAACTCGATTATTTTTGTCTTACTGCAGATGACGCAGAAGGAACCACTTCACACCGAAAGCTTTAATTACGGATCTAGAGACTGATTATTGTACTTTGTATACTTTGAGATTTATCCTGTAAGAATTGTATTGCATTCAAAATTAATCTTTATATAAACTTCTTAAACTTTATCAGTTGTAAGTGGTTCTTCAGAGTGGCGTCAGTTAATGGGGTTTGTCTAACCTATTTGGGGTTGTCTTTTCCTCAATGACAGATATTAGCGGTCCAAAACAGATGAATGAGATAAGTTATTAAATTGATCATAATCATAAATTGATATCAAAATCTCATTCCCCGCAAACCCAAGGAACAGTCGCCAACTTGTGACACTAAGGGTGACCGCTCCCCTAGGAGGACCCACTGCGTGTGCTCGGGGCAGCCTATCAGTGTCTGGCACTCAAAGTCTGTTGCTGTACGTGAGACACTTCCGCCCGAGCCCTGACCCAGGTCCGCAGCCCCACTGCTCGTCTCGAGAATGAAACGCACTACTCTGCAAGACACAGGAAAAAGTGTTGGGTGTCCGATAACAATGGAGCCCTACTTCACATCTGGACTAAAGATAGGAATGTCCACCCTGAAGGGGGAGGGGGAGCCATGCGGCACTCCATGCCCTCCCCCAGTGCTACGGACAGCTCCACGCCCCCTTAACTGATAATTAGAGACCTGGCTGAATTGGGGAAGGAGCCCTACAACGCTGACATGTCTTTATTATTTTTATCTATTTATGCGTTCCCGCATAGCGCGGCCCCTAGCCGAAGGCGTCAGAGCGCTTCACAAATGAAACCGTAATGACACATGAAAATTACAAGTGAGCACATTACGAAACCAACCTTAAATCACATGAGGCAAAAGTGACAACCGTGAGAAAAGAAAACACATGGGTAGCGAACGGTGCTACACCGGAGGAAGAAATCGACATGTGTGCAGGCTACAAGGAAAAATAAACGGCGCACAGCAGCCTAGAACTCATGCTGGCCATGAAACTGATATTGCACAGCCGAGTGTCTCACGCCACCGAAATACCCACAAAAAGAAAGCACAACTGGAGGTAAATACTGCAACACATGGCACACACAAGCACAAAACAAACGTTACGTAGGCAATGGTGACACTTGTGTAAGTATCTAAAGCAAACTATTCGTCGATCCAAATCTATTTAGCTCAATTTAATAAAATCCCTGGCCTCATTCTTAGCTCTGCGTACCGAAACCTGCTCCTCGGTATGAATTCGCCTTGGGAAGAGCAGGCTGACGATATGGTGTCAAGCTTGTGACCATAAGAGGGGCTTGGGGGAGGTCAGCCGACCCCTGGGAGGTCTCCTCCCCCGGGCTGTTTGGGAGGTCTGGGTGGGGGTGCTTCTTCGAGCAGTTTCCATTTGGGCTTCTTTTGGGCTATTTTTGGTTTTTTTGGAGCCCAGCCTATAAATGGGCTGGGCTCCTCCTCCCGGGCACCATTTTGGGCTTAGGTGACCTGGTGGCCGGTTGTTTACTCAGCTAGTTTTTGTAGTTTTTGTCAGTATATTCGTAGGTCTTTTTAGTCTCTACTTTTTGTAGTGATTATCTAATCAGGTTAGTGATGGCTGGTGAAGATTATCGAGTGCTTGAGGCGATTCGCCTGCTTAGCGAGGCGGGCCGTTTGGATCTGGTTATAGGCGAGCGAGAGCAGGCCGAGCCCCCACGTCCCCAGCGGGTGGCATCGGCAAGGGTGTCGGCTGCAGTGGCGGCATGTTTTTCCCCTAAATGTCGGCGGCAGGAGGCGGTAAGTGAAAGGGGCCGCTCCAGAACTAGGAGAGCGGGCGCGAGGTCACGCCATGGGAGTGGCTCAGGGTCTTCTGACCCGGCGGGTGGTGTGGGTCTTTCTGTGGGTGGATCGGGTTTCGTGGGTGATTTTCAGACGGTGCCGGGTGAGGTATCAGCGTTAGCTGTACGTGACAGGGCGGCCTCTGCTCCTGTTTTGCGAGGTCGTCGTGCCTCTAGACATCGTGGCTGCACGCGCCGCTCTGCTTCAGCCTCCGCGGTGGCGGTTACTGACGTCATTAGCGGGGGAGGGGCGGAGGCCATTTTGGAGCGCAAGGCAGTGGCGTCGCGACCGTTTCAGGGCGGTCAGGTGCATACTGTGTCTGAAGTGTTCGCTCCTCAGAGTGGTCTCAGGCAGGCTGAATTTTCAGCGCCTGTGGCAGTTCCAAATGACATTGTGTGTACTCCTTCTCTCACGCAGCACATATCTTTGCCTGCTGGTCCTGCAATTTCTCATTTGTCTGGTTATGTTGGGAGTGGTTCTGCGGACATGGGTCAAGTTAGCCCATTATTGTTTTCTCCTACTGTTTCTATTAGGGGTGAAGTAGTTTCTGTTTGCAGTGGTTCATTGGGTGAGGGTGAGTCGGCGCAGATGGGGGGTTTTGAGGGTGCTGGGCGTGGGGAAGGGTCGTTTCCTGTGGGGGATTCCTTTAGTGAGGGTCACTGTGTAGCTAGGTTTCGGTCTTTGGGAGGTTCAGATGTATTACCTTCTTGGGGGGAGGGGCGTGGGGACGCTGCTTTTCGGCAAAGGAGTGGGAGCGTTGGATTTTTGCCTGCTGGGTCTGGTGAGTTACAGTTTCCAGGTTTGCACGTGGGTAGGAGGGATAGGGTCTCGGGTGCCTTGGGGGAGCCAGGGGTTCAGGGTCCCCCAGTTCAGGGCCCTGCTTCGGAGTTTATTCAGGCTCTGCTAGATGTTAGTTCTGATGAGGAGGTATGTGCTCCTTCCCCTTCTCCCCCTAGGCTGAGCGCTGCTTTAAAAAGGAAAGGCACGGTTGGTTCTGTGGTTTTTCGGGAGAGTGGTCAGGGTTTCGGTAGAACGGTAGGTGATTTGTATTCGGTTCCTGGTGTTTTATGTAGTAAGGGACCCGGCACATCAGTCCGGCCTTTTTCTTCGCAGGTTGGAGTTCGGCCGGGAGCAGCTGACTTGGCAGGGCGGCAGGCAGCCCAGTCACGCCAAGGTGAAGTGCGGGTGGAGCCTTGCGCGGCACGTCCCATACCATCGAGGGATCCCGTCATGGCCAACGCAAGCAGGTTCAGCGCGACCTCGATGGCCCCAATGAGGGAAGTCAGCATAGGCGGATTAAGCAGGTCAAAGGCGACCTTACTAGCCTCATCGAGGGATTCCAGCACCGTTCATGAGAGCAGGTCATGCACGACTTCTCTTGTGCCTCAAGTTCTTCGAGATTCTACTTTGTTTTTACCATTTGATCAAGCGGTTGTAAGTGGTACTAGTGGAGGAGGGTACCGGCGCGTACAGTCGGCCTCCCCGCCAAGGTCACGGTTGAGGGCTGGTAAGGCCCGTGGTCGTTCTCAAACGGTTGCAAATGTTCAAAGTACTGTGGTTTTGCCTGCTCCTCCCCAGTTAGAGGAGTCGTTAATTCTGGACTATGACGAGGAAAGCCCTGAGGAGGGCGAAGTGCGGGAAGTTGTGTCTGGGGGGGCATTCTAATGGTTCTCATAGTGTGTTACAGGCACCGGTGGTGCGGAGTCATGCAGAGTCGTCCAGGCCACAAGTGCTCGGCCCCTCGGTGAGGGCTCCTCGGAGGGCGGATGACGGTTCACGTACGGCATGGAGGATAGAGCCAAGTCAGCCTCCTTTATTGCGCCGAGGTGAGAATGTGGAACATTCTGTGCAACCTAAAATGGTGTCTGTTGGGATTGGTGTGGACTTGGTTTCTGGTGAAACTGACGGTAAATTGTATAAAGGTCGTATGGTAAAAGACCAAGGTGTGGGTACAAATGATGAGGATAAAGGAATAAGTAAAAAAGTGGATAGTGGTACTTCCACAGTTGGTTTGGACACGCCTAAAAACGTTTTGCACAGTAAAGAGTTGAAAATTAAAAAAATGCCCTATATGGGTGTTACTAAGCCCTTGGGGGCTCATCTAATGCTCAGCACTAAGAAACGAATATGGAATGGTGAGTATGTGGAACTGTTGAAATTATTGCACAGGGAGGTTCAGGCCAAAGAAGGCTCTAAGGAAGAGGAATATGAGTTGGCCAAGCGCCCCAAAGTTCCGTTGAATATTGAAAACTGGACGGCGGCCTTTTTAATCTATGCCAGCGTCTATTGTGAAAAGTTCCCTGAGTGCTGTGTTTCCTTATTTAAATATATGGATGTTATTCGGAAAGCGCAGATAACCAGAAATGATTTTGCATGGGCACAGTATGACGAAGAGTTCAGGGCGCGCATGGCTTGGGACCCAGAGGCAAAATGGGGGGAGTTGGACACGGACCTTTGGCAGCATACCATGGGTTCATCCGCTAGTAGTAGAACTATTTTTACGGCTAGTGGTTTGCCTTTAGTTTATCGCCCCTTTCAGGCGCGGCCCACCCGGGGAGGGGTTGGAGCCAGTTCGCCAGCGCAGTCCAGTTCAGGCACGTGTTGGGATTTCAATAAAGGGGCGTGTAATAGAGAATATTGCAAGTTCCGGCATGAATGTTCCCGATGTGGCAGAAAAAATCACCCTTTGTCGAGATGTTGGGGTCCTAGGCCTTCCGGGGGTCCCCAGGGTCCACAGCAGGGGTCAGGATCTTATGTTGCACCACAGCCATCTCCAGCTCCCAGGGGAGGGAAATCGTCAACTGGCTCTGGGCCCAAAGGCTCGTACGGCGGTTAATGTTCTTCATCTGGCTGCCGCTTTACAGGACTACGAGCCTGCGGAGCTGCAGTCGTTTTTGTTATCAGGTTTTCAGAATGGTTTTCATTCGGGTTACGAGGGTCCTCGTTTGAGGCGTTGGTCTAAGAACTTGAAGTCGGCAAGTGAACATCCTGCTGTGGTACAAGAGAAGTTGAATAAGGAAGTGTGTGAGGGCAGGATGGCAGGTCCTTTTGATGATTGGCCTTTGGTGAATCTGATTGTTTCCCCTATTGGAGTGGTCCCCAAGAAGGAGCCTGGGCAGTTTCGGCTCATCCAACATTTGTCCTGGCCGGAGGGTGGGTCAGTGAATGATTTTATTGACAATGAAGCTGCCTCTGTGTCTTACTCTTCTGTTGACGTGGCTATGACATTGGTGGTAACTGCAGGCCCTTCTGCTTTAATGGCAAAATGCGATATTAAATCAGCATTTAGACTGCTTCCAGTCCATCCTGAGGACTGGAGTCTTCTGGGTATCCATTTCCTTGGTAAATGGTACGTGGACAAGGCACTGCCAATGGGTTGCTCTATGTCATGTGCATTGTTTGAAACCTTCAGTGCGTTTCTGCAATGGTTCTTTACTCAACAAAGTGGGCATACGTTGGTCACACATTACTTGGATGACTTCTTCTTTGTGGGTGCGGCAGATTCATTGGACTGCCAAAAGGCTCTGACAACGTTTCAGACGCTGATGACTCATTTGGGTGTACCACTGGCTCCTGAAAAGACCATGGGTCCTTGCGCGACCATGTCTTTTTTAGGAATTGAACTTGACTCACAGTTAATGCAGGCATGTCTCCCACTCGACAAGAAACAGAAAATGCTGGAATTGGTGGGTGCAATGTTGTGTAAGGAGAAGGTTTTGGTGCGGGAGGTTCAAGTTTTGCTGGGTCACCTTAATTTTGCATGTAGGGTGGTCAGGGCGGTCAGGACTTTCTGTAGGAGGTTGGGAAGAGCTCTCTCTGGTCATTACTTGCCACATCATCGAGTGCGTCTGTCGGCGGGGGTCAAGGAAGATTTGCGTATGTGGGTCACTTTCTTACATTCTTTCAATGGTGTACCTTTATGTCGGGAGGTGGACTGGTTGTGGGATGTGCACATTTTTTCTGATGCAGCTGGCAGTGAGGGTTTTGGCCTGTACTGGCAGGGGAAATGGTGTGCACAACAATGGCCGGAGAATTGGAAGAATGGAGGCAGGAGCATCGCATTCTTGGAATTGTTCCCAGTTGTAGTGGCTGTTACTTTGTGGGGTCGGGATTTGGCCCACAAAAAGGTGCTTTTTAGAATTGATAATATGGCTGTGGTGCAAGTGATCAATAAACAGTCTGCTAAGGACCCACAGATCCTTAAACTCCTCAGAGTATTTGTGCTGGGTTGACTTAGATTTGACATTTGCTTTCGGGCCCTGCATGTTCCTGGAGTGGACAATGACATTGCAGATGCTTTGTCTCGTTCACAGTGGGAGAGATTCCGTGGGCTTGCTTTGGAGGCAGACGAGGAGCCGACTCCCATGCCGGAGCATCTGTGGACGGTAGGCAACACAGGGTTGTTCAATTGGTTTTAGGTTCTCTGGCCCCTTCTACTAGGTTGGCTTATGAGTTGGCCTGGAATGAGTTTTTGGCATCGGGAGCTTGCAAGAGGGAGATCTTTTGGCAGAGGTCTGAAGATGTGGTTCAGTTTATTTTGCGGTTAATGGACAAGGGTTTGACCAGAGTTACCATTGCTGGTAAATTGGCAGGTGTTTCTTTCATGGGAAAGTTGTTATTGGGCTATGCTCCGTCGGCTGGGGAGTTGGGTAGGAGAATGTTGGAAGGGTGGTCCTGGGAGCGGGGCTGTGTTCGGGCTCTTCGGTCCCCTTTGTCCTGGCAGAAATTGTTCAATATTATTGCGGTGTTGCCTGTTGTGTGTACAGACCGGGTGGAAGCTTGTCTTTTTGCCACATTGATGGTGTGGATGTTTTTTGGTGCGTTTCGGGTGTCTGAGCTGCTGGGAAATAAAGTTTCGAGAGGTCGTTTGTGGGGGGAGGTTCAGTTGTCGGTCCGGGGAGTCCATATTTGGCTCTCTCATTCTAAGATGGATCAGAGGAGTTCAGGCAAGGGTGTTTGGTTGGAGGCGGTTTCCCCTCCCGAGACGTGCCCTTTAAGGTGGGCTCATTGCTGGAGGGAGCTGTCGGGTGGGGTTTTGGAACATCAGGTTTTTCGACATTTGGATGGTTCTCTGGTTTCCAATTATCAATTGTGCATGGTACTGCAAAAAGCGCTGCGTCATCTTGGCCTAGACGATACTTTGTATGGTACACACTCTTTTAGGATTGGGGCGGCCACCGAGGCATTTAACAGGGGTTGGTCGAGGGAAGATATCATGGGCTTGGGGCGCTGGACTTCAAACTGCTTTCAGCGCTATGTCAGAAGGGAATCTAGTGGAGCGTTTGCGTCTTCTTCTGTTTTGCCTGTCTGATACTGTTTTCTTTTTCAGGTTCCGTGGCTGGTCCTCGCGCTGAATTCTTAACTGTGTGGATCGTGGGCTATTCGTTCATAAAACGGGCACAAATTCAAGCTCGCCTGAGTTACTTTGGCGCAATGTTGGGATTCAATGATCGTTTATTTAATATTGTTTGGAAGGGAAAGGGGGGTATGTTGTGGAAAGACTTGATCCCAGCCCTTAATTCCTGGTTGATATGGGGTGTTTGTCCAGATCTTTTAGTTATTCATCTAGGTGAAAATGATTTGGGTTTTAGTGAAGGGTGTGGTTCTCCTTCGTGCGATGAAGAAGGATCTTTCTTTGTTACACCAGCATTGGTCAGGATGCCATGTTTTGTGGACCGAGTTGGTTCCCAGGAGGGTCTGGAGGAATGCTGTGAAGCCGAAGGCCATTGATAAATCCCGTAGGAAACTTAATCTTGAAGTTTCTTGGTTTTGTAGGGATCTGGGTTTCGGACGTATTGTGCATAGTGATATTAGGTACGATGCGGTGGAATTTTTTAAAGGCGATGGAGTTCATTTTTCCAGGATGGGGATGGATTTGTACCTCCTTGAGTTGCGCGAGGTCTTGTCTCGTTGTTTGACGATTCAGAATTTTTTAGGTGAATAGTATACTTGTTGGTGTTTCTGCTGCTTCTTTTCCTTCTCCCCCTCCCCCGTGTTTTCCCCCGGTTATGTGGTTTCTTGTTGGGGGGCAGAAAGGTGGGGGTCTTTCCCCTTTGGTCTTTCTGTAGAAAAAAAGGTACAGGCAGAAGACCTTTTCCGCAGTTGCCCGGCGTTAACCGCCTCTATACCCGTTCAAGTTACCAAACAAAGAGGCAGGCGCTGGAGACTGGAAGTCAGGAAACAAGGGTTTATTCTCTCCGGAGGAGAAACACATCAGTTCGGACAGCAAGTATCGTCACGAGGTGCTCTAACTGCATCTCTGAGGCCTGGCCTTTTATACACAGGTTCATTACTTTATTGCATAAAACACATCTCTGTCAACCCTTTGATGTACGGAAAGACATCCTCGGAATCCCCGCTTCAGGCCCGTTCCCACACACATTTACAGTTGAAGTCCCCACCCCGGTCACAACATGTGATGATTATCGCACAGCGGGACATTCCGCCGATTCACGGAATGTGTGAGGTTGATTGGATCTCATGGGGTGGGGGCTTTGATCAGCTCAAGGATCCTTTTGATGGGGGGGGGGTTTCTACTGTACAGGAGGAAGGGGGCAATGACAGTATCCGCAGGGCCAGGTGGCGGCTTGGGAACGAGTGAGACAAACGGGCACAAAGGAAAGGGGGGTGTTATCAAGGGATCCGGGACCATGAAAGGAATGGAGGGAGGTGTCGCGCTGGGAACAGAATGGGTTTCCGAGGCAGAGCTGCGTGGATGGAGAGGGTTTATGGCCCATGCATGAGAGAGCGGGGGTGACCAGTGCGTGGGGGGTTGCTTGTGAGGGCGAAGAGAGAGAGAGAGACGCGCTGGCTATCAGCGAGGGGCAGGGAGGCCGTGGTGCTCAAAATGGTTGCCGCTTACGCGCACGAATGGGCTCGAAAAGGGCAAGATGGCGCCGATAATGTTGATGTTTGCGGCCTAACTTTTAACAGTCCTCCCTTTTCAACGTATCTAGCCAGCTTGCCTACTCGATATCGATCCTCATTAAATTCCTGACCTCGGTATCATACAATGCTCCCATGCGTTCATTTCCAAAGTCCACAGTCTTACGGCAAATACAATTTGTACATAATGAACACAGAGGTGGCAGGCATTGAATTCCTAAGCATAGACCACATATTGCAACTACAGGAATCAAGATAATGGTAAACAGTCTCCAGCCCCAGTTCTTAACAGTGCTCCAGAACCATCCACCAAGTGACCATTCTTCCTGCTCCTGGTGGACTTCTGAGGAGAGTCTGTGGAGATGTTCGATGGCCTTGTACACTGAGGGTGAATTGTCCGGTATATATGTACATCAGCTGGACCCAATAATGTGGCATGCTCCACCACGGTCCGCAAGAACCACATCTAGCACAAGGCGGTTCTGGAGTGCTACCAAGCGGACCGCTTGAAGCTCAGTAGTGTTGTTAGCAAGGATACCAGCTGTGATGTTCATTGTTGTCTCAACTGCCTGAGTCAGATGTCGGATGGCACGGCTGTTTGCCATTGGGCCCCAGAGCGGAACGAGTCCCTTCATAGCATCGAGGAACTGTGCTCCTGTTGAGTCGGCTTGTTCAATGTCCTAGGCTCGTTTTTGTCTGTGATGATTCGCTGGAGCCACATAAGTCGGAGGAAGGATGAAGGAGATGAAACAAGTGCCCCCCCAGCCTTTGGGGAGCCAGGTGTAAGCCTTTGTGCCACAAACGAAATACATATTTGGAGAGGATACAAAGGAAGGTGGATCGGTGAAGTCCAAAGTTCTGGTGAAACGGCAGGCGCTGCGGCCTACCAGCTGTGTCCCAAGCCCTTCTATGCACATGTGGCCTGTGACGTTGATGACTGACAGGGCCACAGTCAGAGTGGCAGCCGTTCGTTTCCGCAGGAAAGAGAAGGTGGGTCTGCTTGGATTGTTGAACACCTGCATTTCAATTCGTTCTTTAGCTGGGATGTCCATGTGGATTGAGTCGTTGGAGGTCTGCGGGCAGAAGTGTGTCTTTGCCTGGTTTCGCCAGACCCCATGATAGAAGTGTGTCATGGTTTTGCCGGAGGTGGCATTGTCTTTATAGCTTTCTTGCAGGAGGATCAGCCAAGCAAGGCAGGAGCCGTGAACTGAAAAGGGTGAAGGGATGAAAGGTATCGAGTGTCCAGTGGCGTGGGGTAGCAACCCACGGATCCAACAGTTGGTGACGTTGGTGGCAAGATTGTGCTGGTGCAGCAACTGTACAAAGGAGTTATTCCAAAACTCCTTTCGTCTCTCTCTGAGGTGAGGAGAGAGTGAAATCAGATAATGTTCCTTCATGGTGGTAGGCTGAGCAGTGGTCAGGAATGTTTCATGAGCAGGTGCATTTTCTTCCACGATCCAGAGTGTGGTCATGAGGAGAAAGCAGAAAAGGATTGTGATGAAAAGTGCAATTGTCTTTGAGCTGTGGAGTCTGTCTGTTTTTGGGGTTCTGTAGTGGGTATTTCCTGTTGCTTCCATCATCTTCTTATTTGGCGCTTCCATCATCTTCTTATTTGGTGCTTCCATCATCTTCAAGGTGCTCGGTAGTGGGCAGAACCACAGACTTCGTTTAGCTTCTCTCCAGGTGACCCTTGGTGGTGTTTAGGTCACCGTTCTGAGATTTAACTTAATCCGTGGTCTACTTAGCCGAAGCTCCCTCCTTTCGACGCAGGAAATACCCTTCTCTGGATGGCACAGTGGGGTCAGAGAATTTTGAAAGTTCAAGTGCTTCGGTGTCAGGATAGCAGGTTAGCGACGGTCGGTCCTTATTCAGGAGCTCTTCTTGGTTATCGATACTTTCTGTTGTGGCCAAAGTCGAGGAGACCTTCTTGCAGTGGTGTGCGTGCAGCCAGTGCCGTTTCCCCTCCACACGAAGAGCCGTCCGGGTGGTGAGCAATACTTGCCAGGGGCCCGTCCACCGGGGTTCCAGACTTTTTGCTCGCTGAAAATTTCGGATCAGCAAGAAATCTCCAGGTTGGATGGCGTGACCCGGACCCCTGGAAGCATCGGGGATGGCCTGCTGCACCTGCTGATGAATGACAGACAGAGTTTCAGTTAATTTATACAGATAATCAGACATTAGGACGTTTGGGACATCATGAATGGAAGTCGGTTTTGATGCAGACCAGACGCTCATAGGTCGGCCGAAAACGACCTCGTAAGGTGTCAAGTGGTGCTTGGTGGGGGTGGAACGCATCGATAGCAATGCTAGGGGGAGAGCGTATGGCCACTTCAGTCCTGTGGTAGCTACTATCTTGGCTAGTTTAAGCTTTAGTGTGGCATTGTGTCGCTCGACAAGTCCAGCAAACTGGGGGTGGAAAACTGCGTGGAACTTCTGCTTGATGCCCAGCCCCTTTATGATGAGCTGGATGACTTCGGCTATGAAGTGGGGGCCATTGTCGCTCCATAAAATTCGACAAAGGCCGTAGCGAGGGAAGAATTCCTTTAACAGTACCTTTGCGGTGGCCATAGCAGTGTTGTCACGGGTTGGGTATGCCTCCACCCACTTGCTAAATGCACACACCACAACAAGTACGTATTTCAGGCCTTGGCATCTGTCTAGCTGGATGTAGTCCATCTGCAGGACTTCAAACGGGTGATTTGGGACCCCAAACCCTCCCCGGGGTACTACAGTTCCTTTCCCGGGGTTGTGTTGTAGGCATATCAAGCATTGTTGGACCAGGCGTTTGGCGGAGTCTGTGATTTTATCATTGTGCCAAACTCTGGAGACAAGTTCAATCATGGGGGCTGATCCTATGTGGGCGGGGGAGTGTGCCATAGTCAGTATAGGAATCAGGTAGGAGTCAGGTAGCAACCATTTGTTTGTGTCCTTTGTCCGCCAGCAGCCTTCGTCGTCTTTTAATCCCACCCGTGCCCATTCAGTCAATTCGTGTTGTGTGCTAGCCATCTGAATGTCTCTAATAGTGTCCCTAGCGTGAGTCCATTTTTCTGCTTGTGACCTGGTCACGTACATACGTGTTGTCGTCCTATTTTCAGCTGTTGTTCGAGCAGTGATGTCAGCTAGTGCATTTCCCTGTCCAATAATGTCTGTCACCTTATTGTGTGCCTGGCATTTGATGACTGCAAGCTTTTTGGGGAGAAGGACAGCTTCGATCAAGGCGGAGACTAGATCCCCATGCAAGATGGGTGTGCCGTGTGAGGTCAAGAATCCCCTCTCCCTCCAAAGGAGCCCAAAATGGTGAACCACCCCGAAGGCGTACTGGCTATCGGTGTAAATGTTTGCTGTGGTTCCTGCTGCTAGAATGCAGGCTCGTGTCAGGGCAATCAGTTCCGCTGCCTGAGCAGATCGCTGCGTGATGCGGGCTGTCTCGACTACAGTTCGAGCCGTGGTGACTGCATAGGCAGCTGAAGTAGTGCCATCGGGGAGTTTGATGCAAGAACCGTCCACCCACAGCTCTCCGACAGGGTCAGGAAAAGCCGTGTCTCTGAGGTCAATCCTACTTCTAGTCTGTTCGTCCGTAAGAGTCACGCAGTCATGTACAGGGAGCACATTGGGATCGTTCTCTGGTAAGGGTAACAGAGTTGCCGGGTTCAGTGTGGTGCATCTTTTTAGGGTGATATGGGGTGCAAGCAAAGTCAGCTCGTATCCAGTCAGTCGTGCACTCGTCAGGTGTTGCGTCTTGGTTTGGTTCAGGAGGGTGTCAACTGCATGGGGTACCAGTACTGTGAGGGGATTCGAGAGTACGATCCCCTCACTCTGTCGGATAGAGATAGCAGCTGCAGCTACAGCTCGAAGGCAGGCAGGCAGGGCTCTGGCTACAGGGTCAAGAGTGGCAGAGAAGTAAGCACATGGTCGTTGCTTTGGGCCAATGGACTGTGTCAGGACAGATAAAGCGCACCCCTCCCTTTCGTGAGTGTAAAGGGAGAAGGGCTTTGTGTAATCAGGGGTACCTAGGACAGGGGCCGAACAGAGGGCATCTCGTAGTTCCGTGAAGGAGGTTTGGCACTCAGGGGTCCAAGGGAGTGGGAAGGGGACATCTTTAGCTAGAAGAGAAAGCAGTGGCTTCACAATGAGGCTAAAGTTTGGCAACCACTGTCGGCAGAAGGAGGTGAGGCCTTGTAGGGAGCGAACCTGTTTCTGAGTCTTAGGGACAGGAGTTTCGAGAATGGTTTGGATCCGGTCGGGAGTGAGTTTCCTTCCGTCTTTGGACAGGAGGTGGCCCAAGTAAGTGACCTGGGGTTGGCAAAATTGCAACTTTTTCTTGGAGACCTTGTGGCCGTTTTCCGCAAGGAAGTGCAGGAGTTGAATGGTGGCTGTGACTGCTAGCGGAGTGGTGTCAGCCGCCAAAAGGATGTCATCGACGTATTGCACCAACACCACTCCATCGGGTAACTTGACTTGATCCAGCTGTCTCTTGAGGGCCTGGCTGTAGATGCTGGGGCTTTCTGTATAGCCCTGGGGTGCTCGACAGAACCTATATGAGCGGGCTTTTAGGGTGAAGCCGAAGAGATATCGGCTGTCTGGGTGGATGGGGATGGAAAAGAATGCGTTTTTGAGGTCAATGACAGTGAAGGTAGTGGCAGTAGAAGGAATCAATGTCAGGATGGTGGTGATGTCTGAGACCACGGGGTACTGGGGTACAACCACTTTGTTGATCTCTCGAAGGTCGATGATAAAGCGGTATGCTTTCTCATCTCCTTCTCCTTGTTTCTTGATGATGGGCAAGATAGGGCTGTTACAAACGTTGCTAACCACTTCCTCTACCACTCCTGCGTCTATCAGTGACTGAATAATCTTTACCAATGCCTTCTCGCCCTCGGGCGATATCCGATATTGTGGAAGTTTTGGGAGTGGTTGCGTCTGGTCGGACAGTAATGTGTACTGGGTCAATCATCATGCGCCCTACGTCCGAATCTGTCTTGGCCCACAGATACAGAGGCAGAGTGTCAAGCAGGGATGTGTCAGCGTCAGTGATGGAAAACATGCGTCGGGAGGGCAATGTCTAAGCAGAACGGGGTTGTCGTAAAGGAAAACTCGAACTCCGTCTTGAGAACATCTAATTGTCGCTCGGAAGTGTTTCAATAAGTCAAGTCCCATAATGGCGTCAGGGCTATTGGAGGAGAGTAAAAACGTGGTGTCAGTGGTGTTGTTCTCTAAGTCGAAGAGGATCGGAGCGGACAAAGGGTTAGTGGAGGGCGTTCCATCGAAACCTATCGATGTTATAAGTGAGCCAGACAAGGGTGCCCTTGGAATCAGTCGTTTAGATAACGCACTACGTGTTGCGCCAGTGTCTACCAGGAATGGAGACTTTGTACCCAAGACCTTAGCAGTGACATACGGGCCTTGCTGGTCAACATAGAGCTCGACTGGATCCCTCCCTTGCCCTTGGCAGTCCTATGCAAAGTCGTGGGCGTCATCGTAGTCAAATTGCTGGCATTGGTTATGTCTGGGTCGATCAAATGTATTTGGTCTGCCTGATCTGTCGTTAGTCGTGTCAGTTGGGGGCCCTCGCTGCTGTTCTCTATTTCTCGGTCCACTTGCTATGTCCTTGGGGTCTTTGTTTCTGATTATTTCCAAAAGAACCGGGCATAGGGATTTCCAATGGCCAGTCCCTTTACAGAAAGCACACTGGTCCTCTCTAATGTCTGTACGTCCAATGCGGGGAGTCAAAGCGCGGTCCTTGGGAGGTGCTGTCTTAGGGACGTTCGTCTGATAGTTTCCCCTGTATTGGTCTCGTCCTATAGTCACCCCTTGCAGTTGTGCAATCATCACCCTCTCTTTCAAGTCTTTCTTCTTTTTCTCTGTCGCTCTATCGTTTTCATTTTTCTGATGTTCATAATATTGGGCCATCTGGAGGATAGCCGCAGGTTTGGAGGCTGCCCAACTACTCTCGCTGGCCTGTAGTTTCTGGGAGACCTCCGGTGTTAAACCCTTAACGTAATTCTGGACAAACAGATGGTGTCCGGTTGCAGTGGTCATGTCCCGGCCGCTGTAATCGGAGAACACCGTTTCAAACCGGGAGAAGTAATCCGATACATCCTCCTGGGGTTTCTGGCGACAGGCCGTTACTATCGACCAGTCTGTAGTATCGGGTTCCCAAGGCCTACATGTTCCGAAGATAACCCACATACATTGGAAGAACTGTTGGCACGGAAACTGTAAAAGTCAAAGAACAAGTTTATTAAGACCCCATGGGGTGGTGGTACACTCATACAGCACCCTTCGGTAATGCAAGAGGTATCACACCGAACATCGGTGTGACCCACTCTTTTATACAATTCTACAGGTAATAAAACGAACAAGCGGCACAAAGTTACAGAACATTATGTACATATAAGGGCATGTTTTGGAACACTGCCAGCTCATTGGAGGGTTTCAAACCCACTGGTCAGTTTGCGGCACATTCCTAAGGAGTGACTGGTCAGTGTGAACTACGCATGTGTGAGCTTGACCAATACTAAAAATAGCCTGTTGCTGGGCAGACTCGAGTGGTCAGTGGAACGGAAAAAGGACTAAAGGGCACGCTGGCCACGAGGCCGCTCATGATCTAAAATGGCCGCCGCTACATATAAAATGGCGTTTCTATGTATAGCCAATTTAAGCGAGAACGTGTAGCAAAGCTAAGCGCTAACCCAGCCATCGTCAAAATACGACAGACGACCCTTTTAGCGTTTAGCTGAAGCTACCTCATAGTGGACATAGTCAGGGTGTTCATCTTCTATATCAATTAACATTATTTGTGTTACTTCTTTATGAAGCATCATTTTGTCATGTGCAAGAGCTCGTCTCGATGGTACACAGACTGATAAGCACATAGAACATAAAGCTGGGCCACATTGGATACATAGACATACAAAGAACAGAATCCCCACAATGGTACATAGAATCGTTAACAGTTTCCATCCCCAGGTGGTGAGTATTGACCAGAACCATTCCTGACAGAGTCCAAGTACCATTATCCGGATGTATTTCAGCGGCTATCTTATGTAGCTTTGTGATAGCATCATATACAGATGGTGAATTGTCAGGTATATAGACACAGCAGCTACTTCCGATAATTCTACATGCCCCCCCACGGTCAGCTAACACTACATCTAGAACCATCCGATTCTGGAGCGCAACAATTCTAGAAATCTGTACTTCCTCAGTGATATTTCCAAGTGCCATTGTAGTATCATTAGCCACAGCCTCAACAACACGGGTCAGTCGTCGGATCTTTCGACTGTTTAAAGCTGCCCCAACGAAAGAAAACAGGCCGAAATTAAAGTCCACATACTGCTGCAAAGTAGTGTCCGTTTGATCTATATCATCCAAAACAACAGCGCGTTTAGCACGGTTTAAAACAAAGTTATGATATAAGATGTAGTCATTATGATACATTGGTGGGGCAATGAATACAGGAGGTAATACAAAAGACACGTAGCAAGTGCCTGACCATCCCAATGGAAGCTGATGATAACCCTTCGTTCCACAGATGAAGTAAGTATTGCGGGATGTTACAAACGATATACCATTAGGACTGTCAAATGTGAGTGTGGTGTTGCATTCACTTTTCCCAACAGAAATTACACCTTTATTGCGTATACATAAATCCGCTTTAGTAGCAATAACATTAATGACATGTGCATTCGATACATTGATATTTCGCTGATTGCTGTAAATTCGTGAAGCAGACACATTATCAGGGCGGTATTCCTCCCATTCGAATCGAGTACCCTCAGCTTGTGGATACCCATCCCGATCATGGTGACACAATTTATTCAAACGGAAAAGCACTCCCCCTTTGGTTGGCCATCTCAGAGTAAAGAGGAGAGTGTACAAGGCATTGCAAGATCCATTATGCGAAAACGGGAGAGGAATGAGTGGAGTACCCCCTTTCTTCTGGTGCCCAGGCAACACCCCACATACCCAGCAATTTGAGGTATTTGTCATATTGTGCGTATGATGTAGGATCTGAATAAAACTGTTGTTCAGATAAGTCTGTCGGTGCCGTTCTTCATGATAGGGTAGGGTGAAGTGAAAATGTTCAGATGGAGCCGGGGTAGTCAGCAGCAAATGTTCGCGTACAGGTACCACAAGTTCAACTACCCAGGCTATTACAGAGATCACCACAATAGTCAAAACAAAGAGAATGGCACCCAAGAATCTCTTATCTCGTGATGCTGATGATGCCATAGTTCAGAAAGTTCTTGCAGAGTCTCAAATAGTTCAAATTGGTCACAAAGTCTCAAATACACATGCGTGTATACCTAAAAAAGAAAAATATGGTGCTGAACTCCGAGGTAGCCGTTGTTTTCTTCTCCGGGCCAAGACGGGTGTCGCTACACTGGCAGAACTGATCCCCCCCCCTTGGAATTCCCGGTTTCCGTTTCACAAACCTGGAGAGGTAACCAACCAGTCATAAAAACACAAAAAGAAACTCTTCTTTATCGTGGCCGTAGATTGTAGCGCTCTCGCCCAGAAGCAGTGTGGCCCGGGAAGGCTCCCTCAACTTCGGCCGACGTCACAGCTGGGCTTTTTTCTTTCTCCAGAATTTCTTTGTAGTCAGTCAGCACAGCAGGAGTCACCAGATCCGGAGAGACACGGCGGCAGTGTGTCGAGTGCACCCACCGCTTCCTGTTGGTCACTCGTACAGCGGTCCGGGTCGCAAGGAGGACCTGTTCGGGGCCCTTCCACCTCGGCTCCAAACTGCTTGTTCTCTCAAACGATCGGATCATCACATGGTCGCCAGGGCGAAGATCATGGCCCTCTCCAGTAGAGTTGTCAGGGAGCGCTTCTCGAACCTGTTGATGAATAGAAAGCAAGTCATTTGTTAATCGTGCCAAATAATCGTTCATCATAACACAAGGCACATCATGTATTAATCGCGGCTTGGGCACCCCCCAGATATTCATGGGGCGCCCAAACACTACCTCATATGGTGTAAGGCCAGTTCGTGAATGGGGTACTGATCTAAGAGAGAGCAGTGCTAGCGGCAAAGCATCTGGCCACTTCAACGACGTGGATGCCACAATTTTGGCCAGTTTAAGTTTCAACGTAGCATTGTACCGCTCAACCAGACCTGCCGACTGAGGGTGGAACACAGCGTGGAACTTCTGCTGAATCCCTAACCCCTTCAGTACATACTCCACAATCTTCCCAACAAAATGAGGCCCATTATCGCTCCACAAAAATTTGCAAACTCCAAAGCGAGGAAAGAATTCCTTAAGCAACACCTTCGCCGTTGTTAGGGCTGTGTTGTCTTTCGTGGGGAAGGCCTCAACCCATTTGCTAAAAGCGCATACCACCACTAGGACGTACTTCAGGTTGTTGCAACGCTCGAGTTGGATGTAATCCATTTGGAGTACCTCGAATGGTGCAGAGGGTGGAACGAACCCTCCTTTCGGAGTATGGGTCCCCTTTCCAGGATTGTGTTGTAAACATATCAGGCAGGTCTGCACTACTCTCTTGGCTGCATTAGCAATCTTGAGATGTTCCCAAACTCGTGTTAACTGTCGAGTGATTGCAAGAGCTCCGACATGCGCCAGTCCATGTGTCATCTGGACCATCGCCTGCAAGTAAGCTGCAGGTAATTTCCATTTCTCCATGTCCTTGCTTCTCCAACAACCCTCATCATCTAGTACCCCATCTGCTGCCCATGCTGCAAGTTCTGATTCAGTAGCCGATTTTTGAATATCCAATATTTCTGCTCTAGCATCGCTCCATCGCTCAGCCTGCGATTGCGTCACATACATGGGGGAACTAGTCCGGGACATGGCTGTTTGTCTCGCTATGCTGTCTGCGAAGTCATTTCCTTGGCCCACTTTATCCGTAATCTTTTTGTGGGCACTGCATTTTACTATCGCTACTTTCTTTGGACACAGCAACGCGTTTAGGAGATCACGTACTAGTTCTCCGTGCATAATGTGTTCCCCATGAGACGTCAAAAACCCACGCTCTCTCCAGAGTAGCCCGAAGTCATGTGCTACTCCGAAGGCGTACCGGCTGTCTGTGTATATGTTCACACATAGGCCAGCACTCAATTCGCAGGCTCTTGTTAAGGCTATCAGCTCTGCTGCCTGAGCCGATTTCTGTGGTATTCTAGCTGTTTCCACCACTGTCTTAAGTGTCGTGATCGCATAAGCTGCGGAAGTCGTACCATCTGGCAGCCTCAAACACGATCCATCGACCCACAGTTCCCCATCCACATCTGGAAGTGACATATCCTGTAAGTCGATACGACCCTTTGTCTGTTCCTCGGTCAGGAAAACACAGTCATGATGTTTTTCTTCCTGACCCTCCTCGACCGGATAGGGCAATAAAGTGGCAGGGTTCAAAGTAGCACATCTTTTCAGTGTAATATGTGGCGCCAACAGTGTAAGCTCATATCCTGTTAAACGTGCACTCGTGAGATATTGGGTTTTTGTTTGGTTTAGCAGGGCATCTACTGCGTGAGGAACTAACACCAACAGTTTATGTGATAACACTATTCCCTCACTCTGCCGTATGGCTACTGCTGTTGCTGCTACCGCTCGGAAACACCCAGGCAATCCTCGTGCTACAGGATCAAGAATGGCAGAGAAATACGCACATGGTCTCTGCTTGTCCCCGTGTATTTGCACTAACACTGACAACGAGCACCCATCATTCTCGTGCACGTACAGTGTAAAAAGTTTCGTGTAGTCTGGTGTGCCTAACACGGGTGCAGAACAAAGGGCCTGTCTCAACTGTTCAAAAGCCTTCTGACATTCATCTGTCCATTCAAGGGGCATTGGTGTAGCTTTGGACAGTAACGCTAGCAAAGGTTTTATAATGTGTGAAAAACCCATGATCCATTGTCTACAAAAGGACGTCAACCCTATGAAGGCACGTACATCTCTCTGCGTGCGGGGGACTGGTATGTCTAAACTTGCTTGAATTCGATTTGATGTCAATGCACGCCCCTCCTTAGACAAAAGATGACCGAGGTAGGTCACCTTGGATCTACAGTATTGAAGCTTTTTCTTGGAAACTTTATGATTATTCTGTGCCAGAAAAGAAAGCAGCGCAATCGTACTTTCTTCACATTGTGCATAAGAATCAGCGGCAAGCAGGAGGTCATCCACATATTGAATAAGGACAACCCCCGACTGCAACTCAAAAGAGTCAAGCTGTCTTTTCAAAGCCTGGCTATATATACTCGGGCTCTCAGTGTACCCTTGAGGAACACGACAAAATCTATACGATTTATTATTTAACGTAAAGCCAAACAGGTATCTGCTATCGGGATGGACAGGAATAGAAAAGAAAGCGTTCTTCAAATCAATTACACTAAAGGTCGTAGCCGTTGGTGGTACCATCGTAAGCAAGGTCGTAATATCAGACACCACCGGGTATTGGGGAACGACAATTTTGTTGATCTCTCTCAAATCAATAATAAACCGATAAATTTTGTCGTAAGTATCTCTCTTCAGAATCGGCAGAATAGGACTATTACAAACATTGTAAGAAACCTCTTCTACCACCCCAGCCGCAATCAGATCTTGGACAATATGTGTCAGGGCAATTTCTCCTTCCTTCGAAATCTTATACTGTGGCACACGTGGCAGAGAAGCCCCTTCCTTAACAGTAATGTGAATAGGTGGAATACGCATCTCTCCCACATCCGTGTCTGAGGTCGCCCATAACGTGTGCGGGAGAGAGGCCAAAGCTGAAATGTCCTGTATAGTATAAAACCTATTTGGGTCAGGATAATTGTCATTGAGAATGACACGCACTCCTTTCGGAGCGCACCGTATTGTTGCTCGAAAATATTTCAGCAAATCAATGCCCAGGATATTATCTGGTGTATAGGGCGATAACAAAAATTGGCCAAAACTAAAAAATTTGTCGAGACAAAGCGCTAGGGGTTTTGACAATGGGCTTGGGGAGGGTGTGCCATCAAACCCTATACATGTAATCATTTCGCCAGACAGGGGAGCCCTCGGAACCAACCTTTTAGACAAAGCGCTACGAGTAGCTCTGGTGTCAACTAGGAATTGATCAGTAGAACCCAAAATACCCGCTGTTACATATGGACCCTCCTGATCTACAGGCACTTCAATTGGTTCCGCACCCCATCCTACGCAGTCCTATGCATGTACATAATCTTGGTGTTCCACCTTCTCACCCTCCGAAATCTGATATTGATTCCGTCTATCAAACGTGTTTCGTTCATCCTGGCCACGGCCCCTGTCCTCAACCCTTCCACGATCACTTCCGCCACCTCTTGCTCCCGTATAACCTCCTCTCAACCTACCACCTCCTCGACCACGCTGACTACGCTGCTCACGAAGTACCGGACAATCATCAGCCCAATGCCCAAACTCCTTACAGTAGGCACACTGATCCTCCGCTATATCCGTACGACCATACGACGTAGTACCTCCACCTCGTCTTCCTCTATCATTCCCTCTATTCTGAGTCCCACGAACCTGTGCCAACATCACCTTCGTCTTCAATTCTTTCGCTTTTTTATCAACACTTTCTTTAGCCTCTATCTCCTGCCGCTCATAATACTGAGCCATCGTTAACAAAGACGCAGGGGTCGCCGTGGCCCAGGAACTTTCACTCGTTTTCAATCGTTTTGCAATCTCCGGTAGGAGATTAGTCACATACTTATCTACAAACAAATGCCGACCTGTATCGTCTGTTAAAGATTGACCACTGTAATCATGGAATGCTTCCTCGAAGCGTGTAAAGAAATCTGAAACCGTTTCATCAGGCTTTTGTTTGCACGAAGCTAGCATAGTCCAATCGATCTTTTTAGAAGGAACGAGCGTTTTTAATTTAATCAAAATAGCCGCTGGAAGATCTAAAATCAACTGACAAGGCTTGCATGCTGGTTTCCTTTCTAAATCAGCTTCATTAATCTCTTTCCATGTACCTCCTAGCACTGTTTCATCATTATTCTTACGAATCTGTCTCCACATATCAGGCGGAAGTATTAACCCAAAGAACAAATCTATATCAACCAGAGTCATCACACAAGACGAAATAGCCCCTTCCACCCCCTCGTAGAATGCTGCCGGATTCTTACGAAGATCAGGTAAAGAATTTTTCAATGCCATAACATCCGCTCTATTCCAAGGCGTATACACCCAATTATATACAAAATACCCCTTCGCATCTTTTGACCTTCTATCATCATCTGTACCTTCCCCTTTCGGTGGAACATACAAAGGTGCAGCTTCACGCATAGGCATAACATGCATTGCAGAATTCTTATCTGAACCCCGGAGAGAACACTCCTTAATCTGCTCGCTATTCTCCGACTCGGACTCCTTTTGCTTCCTTTTCCGCTCCTCCCGCAATCTGGTTGTTTCATCTCGCAGCTGGATCAGTTGTTTGAAAAGGTCATCAACATCTGCAAGATCAAATACACCTTTATCCAAATTCTCACGACTTACTGACACAGCTTTAGGTTCAAACGTATCTGAAAGTTGACGATACGCGGCAACAACTTCATCCGCCAAAGTAGACAGAAAATACAGTAATTCATGATCCGTCCACCTATTCCTTTCCGCAACCACCTCAGGCTGGGAAACACAATTCTTATTCACCTTACGTGCCCAACTACGTAAATGCGCAGACCTCTCTGTGGTAAACCTGAGAGCAGTTATACCCTTCTTTTCCGACTTATCCTGCCCGTCATCACCCGAATCTTCAGCTGGAGCCGTCGGTGAAACATACGGAGTCGGTGACCGATCTAGCAATGAAAAATCATCAATTTCATTATTAAGGACAGGATAAAGCGGTCGACGAATAGGGAATTGACCCGTCGTTTGCAATTTACGTTCCCGTTCCTCCCTCTCTCTTTTCTCCTGAACCTCTTTTTCCTCAAGCTGTAAAGCCTTATCCCGAGCAGCCTTACGCTGCTCTTTGTCCGCCATTGCAACTTCTCGTTTCATTCGCTCGCGCACCGCTTTCTCCCACATTCGCACACAATCAAACATGTTTTGTCTAGACCTGCGTTGAAACAAACATTGTTCCACAAACTGTACTTTACGTAAATCGAACGACCCATGTAGAGGCCATTGCAATTCAAGATCCGACTTGGTATACTTATGCCAGAGTTTACTGTACATTATAGGGGGAAGGCCATGTTTAATGTACATTTCGCGATTTGGTGTTCCGTCTGGGGGAGCCGGCTGTGATTCCGCTAACCTAATTGTGGTACCATTTCCAAGACAGCACATCCCTCGGAGCGTGCTGAAAACAGGCATGTTCAAAGAGTATCACGAAAGCGTGACACCGTATAAAATGGCACTTACAGTACTTCACACAAATGTGCCGCTCAAAGGAAAAAAACAAAATTAGAGAAACATCTCTACATGCCTGCCTATGTGAAGTGCACTACACATATAGATTCAAAGTTCACAAATTCACAAATTCACAAGTTCACAAATGTTAGCTAACTCAAATCAAAGTCATAGGTCACAGAATTTCGGCAAGCGTACGAGGACTACCTTACCGATCACAAATCATAGAACTTCAGTAAGCGTCCGCAGACTACCTTACCGATCACAAATCTTACCCAAAGTCTCAAAGGTCCAGATTTCCAACTGCCAAGGTCTTTTAATCGAATCAGCCAAACGGCACTTTATCCAGCAACACAGACGATCGAAACTCAGTCGGAGACCGGCGCCACCTGGAAGGTCAGATCGGAAGGAAAGGAAAAAACACAGTGGGTGCCAAGACTCTGGTCACTTAGTGGCAGCGCGCGTCCATGGCGAGTGTCCAAACCTTCGTCACGACCTCTCCTTCGGGCATCCGAGTCGCCGATGAGTCCCTTCGTGGTCGCCAATTTGTAGTATCGGGTTCCCAAGGCCTACATGTTCCGAAGATAACCCACATACATTGGAAGAACTGTTGGCACGGAAACTGTAAAAGTCAAAGAACAAGTTTATTAAGACCCCATGGGGTGGTGGTACACTCATACAGCACCCTTCGGTAATGCAAGAGGTATCACACCGAACATCGGTGTGACCCACTCTTTTATACAATTCTACAGGTAATAAAACGAACAAGCGGCACAAAGTTACAGAACATTATGTACATATAAGGGCATGTTTTGGAACACTGCCAGCTCATTGGAGGGTTTCAAACCCACTGGTCAGTTTGCGGCACATTCCTAAGGAGTGACTGGTCAGTGTGAACTACGCATGTGTGAGCTTGACCAATACTAAAAATAGCCTGTTGCTGGGCAGACTCGAGTGGTCAGTGGAACGGAAAAAGGACTAAAGGGCACGCTGGCCACGAGGCCGCTCATGATCTAAAATGGCCGCCGCTACATATAAAATGGCGTTTCTATGTATAGCCAATTTAAGCGAGAACGTGTAGCAAAGCTAAGCGCTAACCCAGCCATCGTCAAAATACGACAAGTCCACTTTCTTTTCTGGAATCAGGGTTTTTAATTTCTGTACGATTTTGTCTGGGAGGTCTAAAATAGATTTCAAGGGCTTTTGTCCAGGTTCTCGTTGTTTATCAATGCCATCGAGTTGTGACCAGGAATGTCCAAACAGCTCAAGGTGGTCGACTTTCCGGATTTGCTTCCACACATCAGCTGGTAGACATAACCCGAAGAACAAGTCGATGTCAGCCAGAGTCATAATCGTTGAACCTAGGGCTGTACCTAATTCAGTATAGAAGGCAGTGGGGTTTTTACGTAGGTCAGGCAGAGATTTCCGGAATGTCAGAATCTCTTGCCGGTCCCACGGCTGGTAGACCCAGTTGTACACTACCCTTCCCTTTGCATCTTTGTGGTTTGCATCATCGTTAGTCCCTTCACCTCGTGGAGGAACCCAGTAAGGGGCAGCTTCTCGTATCGGCATCATGGCGTTAGATCGCTCAGTTTGTGGTTCGTTTGCTACGGAAGTCGTGGGTTTAGCTCCCGATCCTTGTTCAGTGAGGTGGCGGAAAACCTCAAGCGTTCGCATAAGGAGGTCCGTCACATCACACTCGCCCTCCTCCCCGATATCGACCTTCCGGTATAGAGTCGTTAGGCTCTCGGGACCTTTGTCTCGATATCGGTCCTCGTATGCGTTCAAGGCATGATAACACAGTCGAACGGTAAAATGTCGTCTGTGACTTCCTGTATACGAGTTAAACATATCCGTGATATACTCTTCATCTTCCTTTCTTTCTACCAATGCCCTTGCTATCTTGTCAATCCCTGCTCGCTCATCTTTGCTTAATCTGTTTGTTCTTGTAGAACCAGCCCTTCGGGTCTCGGGGTCGCCTAACGTTGTCGTTTGTGTAGTATCTAATACAAGGAGTTCGGCCGGCACAGAGGCCACGGGGGCCGAAGCTGTGGCGCTACTCTCGTTTGTGCCTGGGGGTGGTGGGTGCTGTGCTAAGGGTTGGTAAGGGGCATATGGAGGGGGCATGTAGATGATCGGAGGACCTAGCAGCAGATCATCGTTGGATCGCTGTTTCGAGGGTAATTCAGGGTAGAGCGTGGAGGGCGTTCTAACCGGACACTGGGTTGATGTTTCCATCTCTGGTTTCTGATTGGCTTCCTCTCTTTCCTTGATCTCTTCTTCTAGTTTCTTAGCAGCTAGGTGGGCTGCCTTTCGCAGCTCTTTTCCCAACCTACTCTCATTTCTCTTCTTACGCTGTTCGGTTTCTTTGCGCCACATGCCAAAACTATCAAGCATAGTGGGCGTTGTCTTGTTTTTACCAAGGGCTGTTTCTAGCGCGCTCATTTTATCATCATCGAAGGATCCTATCAGTGGCCACTGACTTTCTCGATCCTTTTTCATATATTTATGCCACAGCTTGCCATAAGCTATAGCGATCAATCCATGCTTCATGAACATGTCCTTATTAGGGGTGCCTTCCAGTGGAGCCGGATGGTTCATCTCTAATAAGCGGTCCGGGCTAAACAGGCTACCAATCAGTGGGGAGAAGACAGGCATGACGAAAAATGGGGAAAAGAGTCAGCACTACCTATCTTATCACTGTGTGCAAAGACTAGACAGAATATTTCTATTCTACGTTGTTTGCAGGCAGTGAATACCTCATGAACCAATATCAATGTTCGGTCAATCAAATAATCAGTGGGGAGAATAAGTAGGCCCGCAAAAAGTCTGCGTTACCTACCCTTTCACCATCTGCAAAGAGGGAACCTGCTCTTTCCTGTTTGTAGACAGAGAATCTCCAGAAAACAATCCGCGAACGGTAATTCGGGTTCAATCAATTTATCAGTGGGGAATCAGTGGGGGAGAAGGATAGGCACGATGGATGACAATGGGGACAAAAGTCTGCGTTACCTATCCTTTACTGTTTGCAAAGAGAGAGCCTGTTGTTTCTCCGTTTGCAGACAGCGAATCTCAAAACGAATCAACAACGAGTAATACTAGTATTTTCCAAACAATCAAACAATCATTTCGCAATTCGTCGTGTTTACACGACCTTACCCAGACCGCATGGACAGTTTCTTGTCTTCCGAATCCAGCGCCCGATCGTCCTCTATTCTTCGTAGTCCTCGTGGCACTCCTGATGGTTCCCAGTCAGGACCGTAGATCACTCGAGAGAGGTCTGTTCGGAACCAGTGAAGTTCGGATGATCGGCTGTCAGACGAGGGTCTATCGGACAGGTGCACTCCCGATCGTTGCAGTCGTTCACTCTGTCGTCAGGACCTCTCCCACTGGATCCACGAGTCGCTGATGGGCCCCACGTTTGGGACGCCAATTGTAGAAAAAAAGGTACAGGCAGAAGACCTTTTCTGCAGTTGCCCGGCGTTAACCGCCTCTATACCCGTTCAAGTTACCAAACAAAGAGGCAGGCGCTGGAGACTGGAAGTCAGGAAACAAGGGTTTATTCTCTCCGGAGGAGAAACACATCAGTTCGGACAGCAAGTATCGTCACGAGGTGCTCTAACTGCATCTCTGAGGCCTGGCCTCTTATACACAGGTTTATTACTTTATTGCATAAAACACATCTCTGTCAACCCTTTGATGTACGGAAAGACATCCTCGGAATCCCCGCTTCAGGCCCGTTCCCACACACATTTACAGTTGAAGTCCCCACCCCGGTCACAACAGGTGATGATTATCGCACAGCGGGACATTCCGCCGATTCACAGAATGTGTGAGGTTGATCGGATCTCATGGGGTGGGGGCTTTGATCAGCTCAAGGATCCTTTTGATGGGGGGGGTTTCTACTGTACAGGAGGAAGGGGGCAATGACAGTATCCGCAGGGCCAGGTGGCGGCTTGGGAACGAGTGAGACAAACGGGCACAAAGGAAAGGGGGGTGTTATCAAGGGATCCGGGACCATGAAAGGAATGGAGGGAGGTGTCGCGCTGGGAACAGAATGGGTTTCCGAGGCAGAGCTGCGTGGATGGAGAGGGTTTATGGCCCATGCATGAGAGAGCGGGGGTGACCAGTGCGTGGGGGGTTGCTTGTGAGGGCGAAGAGAGAGAGAGAGACGCGCTGGCTATCAGCGAGGGGCAGGGAGGCCGTGGTGCTCAAAATGGTTGCCGCTTACGCGCACGAATGGGCTCGAAAAGGGCAAGATGGCGCTGATAATGTTGATGTTTGCGGCCTAACTTTTAACATTTCCCCCCCACTGCTTTCTGGGTGGCGGATTATTTTGGATTGTCAGTTTTTGGGCCAGGATTGGACCCGTTAGTTTTTAAGTTGGATTTTGTTGGGGGAATTTTGTACAGGTTGAGTTGGTGTTCGGAGATATGGGTTGGGGGATCTGGATCAGTTTGGTTTGTAATTGGGGTTTGGAGTTATTGTTTGGGTAATGTTGATGCTATAATGTTGTTGTGGGATTTTGGTATGGTTTATTATGTGATTGGGTATGTACGGGTGGGGGCGGGTTTGATGGAGGGTGAGGGGCGGGGGCGGGGTTTGGGGATTTGAAAATATACAAACAAAGTTGGTAAAGTTTTAGATTGTTAGGTTGTTGCCGAGGTTTTGTGTTTTGTAAATGTGCACCTGTTCCATTAAAGCGGCCTTTTTCACACTCTTTTGGTTTCCTGGTCTGCTCACTCTCCCCCACCCCTCCCTCCCAAGGGGGGCTTGGGGGAGGGCAGCCGACCCCTGGGAGGTCTCCTCCCCCGGGCTGTTTGGGAGGTCTGGGTGGGGGTGCTTCTTCGAGCAGTTTCCATTTGGGCTTCTTTTGGGCTATTTTTGGTTGTTTTTGGAGCCCAGCCTATAAATGGGCGGGGCTCCTCCTCCCGGGCACCATTTTGGGCTTAGGTGACCTGGTGGCCGGTTGTTTACTCAGCTAGTTTTTGTCCCTCCCTCCCTCCCTCCCTTATTTCTGGATTCTTCTTTTTTCTTCTTTTCTTTTACATTTATTATTTGTTTGGCGGCAGGTTGTAACAGGTGGACATAGGGTTTTTTTTGCTGTGTTATCCTTGTCGCTTGGGACAGGTGCGTGGCGGATTATTTTGGATTGTCAGTTTTTGGGCCAGGATTGGACCCGTTAGTTTTTAAGTTGGATTTTGTTGGGGTAATTTTGTACAGGTTGAGTTGGTGTTCGGAGATATGGGTTGGGGGATCTGGATCGGTTTGGTTTGTAATTGGGGTTTGGAGTTATGGTTTGGGTAATGTTGATGTTATAATGTTGTTGTGGGATTTTGGTATGGTTTATTATGTGATTGGGTATGTACGGGTGGGGGCGGGTTTGATGGAGAGTGAGGGGCGGGGGCGGGGTTTGGGGATTTGAAAATATACAAACAAAGTTGGTAAAGTTTTAGATTGTTAGGCTGTTGCCGAGGTTTTGTGTTTTGTAAATGTGCACCTGTTCCATTAAAGCGGCCTTTTTCACACTCTTTTGGTTTCCTGGTCTGCTCACTCTCCCCCACCCCTCCCTCCCAACCTGAATCAAAGGCATGTGCAAATTGCTGGGATCTAATTGAACTAAAATTGAACTATCTCTGCCCCAGCAAGGCGCTACCTTCCTAAATGGTAGACAACGTATAACAGCATTGCTTACAAAGGAAGAAAACGCTAGCGATAGTAAAGGCACAACCCTGACCACCAGGCGCTGCAAGCAACCGCCCACAATCGCAAATCCCATGCGCGATGGCCGCCCATTTTGCAGCTGGGGCATATGAGTCAAGCCCGAGGATGGAAAGCATAGCCATCGCGGCACAGGATCAGACAGCAATTCCTGCTAACACACTTAATGTGCCCAAATATCACTGCGCATCGACCTGAACGCGCGTAACCCTTATTTAGCCCAAGCTAAATCCCGCGATTAGAGTGTACCGGGCGAGCAACCAATACAACATCATCCCAAAGACGGCCGGCCCCTCAGCGCCCGAAGGCCCTCCCTTACTAATACAAGCCACTATATATACCCGGCCATAACGTACACACAACCCCCGATCCACGATCTCGGACATTAACACCCGCGAAAACCTGCAGAGTTACCGTAGCGCATGGTGGTGTTTACACAATCACACACAGGTAGCTATTGGTTATAAAACCGTGTTGCTGACTGATCCACAAAGTTATAGCCACACTCATCACTCGAGCAGCCCCTGTGCAGTAAAGACGCAACAACAAGACTATGTACGCTGCCACCAAAGCCCCTCAAAGTTCTCCAATGGGAGGAATATTTTTATCTCCCTGACATTTGGAAAATGATAAACGCAGCTGTGACGAGTGGAGTATAGAAAGGAATGACGGACAATGCGTGGAGCATAAGCTTGTGCAGACGTTAGCCGCTGTAGGAACGCCAATAGACAAAGACTCGCAGAGGGAGTAAATGCCTCATATACCGTAACTTCCTAGCCCTCTCCTCTAACAGCGATGCCGTACTTTATTACTTATTCATGTTAAAGTGTCTTTGTTTATATTCATCCAAAAGAAGGCATGCTATGCCATCATTGGTAAGTTACATGTGTGGGAGCATCAGGCCCAAGAGCGGTGGACATCGACGAGAACCTACTCTGGCAGGTCATACAGAAGTTAATGATACGAAAACATGAACACTTAAATGTTGCAAACATTTACATAAACATCCTATAGCAGAAACGGCCTCTCCAGCTCAGTGGACACAGGCCAAACACTGCACGGATTCTTCAGACTTTAAACCCAGTGGGATAATTGCTACAGTGATTCTTTACACTATGAGGGCACACATGGCGAACAAGGCCAAACGCACCGCAACCACGACGCCCCTGCACTCGGGGCCTCAGATAACCCCCCCCATGCCGCTACACTGCCCCCTCCCCCCGCACAGTACCATACTGGGGGGGGGGGGGACAAATACATGTGTCCGAAAGAGCTGCCGCACCCCTGCACTCACCGCAAAGTCGCTGCCCGGATCACCACAACTAGGGGAACCAACGTCAGACAAGGACAGACCACATTCCAAAATCAGCGTCTGGGCAGTGCAGCGAGGCAGGCAGGCGCAGGACGACCGGTGTTGTGTAATATCAGGTATCCCCTCGGGATCGTGTATCCCCTTCGCTTCGGCAGATTCCGGACGACCTACCTATTGGACAGCTCAGCCGAGCCCCCAGTAGCCCCGCCCACCCCAGGAGAGAAGAACCTCGGCTCAGGCAGGCAGAACGAGCGGCGCGCCGAGCAGAGCTGCAGATAGAAATGCACGCATTGCATACGGGTGATTACACAGCCATAAATCCCTTACGTCTTGGAGACAGAAGAGGAAATAATTCACGGCGCTGAAATTAGCTCAAAATACAATTATTTTCTGGGCAAACTCCAACTGCTGGCTAAAGTATAATGATCTCGGATAAAGAGTTCTTTTAGGAAGGACGCATAAATGCGTGACATTTTAATAATTTCAGTGAAATTATTAGTGACATTTCAACGAATATGAGTGACACTTTTCGCAAGCAAAAATCCAGCAATTAAACATACAGGGAAACATATAAATATCTGAAATTACACCCATTTGAGCACCAACAAACTCTAAGAAGTGATTGAAGTAAACTGCACTAACGGGGGTGATGGGTGCAAAAAGTGACGGCAAGCTACTCTGCAAATCAATGCGCCCTTGCTGAGTGGTGGCCTGAGTAAAAGCATCCATAAAAACTAAAAGTAAGCCAAACATAAGCAAATGCTCAACTTACGATATGTGTAGAGAGAAGAGCCAGTGCGGAAGTCAGCATATTCAGGACAATGTCTGCAATTTAGCCGCCCATGAAACAATCGTTTTAAACATGCAGTGGAGTTAATCCAGAAACATGTGACTGCAGGCTGAGCCAAGGAATTTAAGAAATACGTGACTCTCTTCAGTTATACTATGTCCATTCACCATGTTTACTACATGAAAATGAGACCAAGCACAATGCAAAGGAAAAGTGATATTCACAATAGAAAGCCCAAAATACAGTGATTGCTGCCTAAATTATCAATAAATGATGACCTTAAACCTGATGGTGCAGAACCCTCACAATCTCAATTCAAAATATAAATGATGAAAATACTTCGGTAGTGCGTCAGACACAAATGTTTAAATGCACCCTTTCATTGAAAACAAAACGAAAAAGAAAAATGAAACAATGCCCCATGCATAATTATTCACCATTTGCTGTTGTATTAAGATGACTCCTGCTTATGCACAGAATACAAGTCGATTTTTCCAGGAGGCCTCTGATGTTTCATAATATATGTACTGCGATTTCAAATGTTCAGGGTCATAACCAGGCGGGACAGAATACGAATGAATGATGGTCGAATACGCTAAATTCTTTTCTTACATGCTCAAAGGCACGAATTTCAGGAACTAGACCCCAGCATGACCGTCGGCATGACTTGTAGTGCACCCCTGAGCCTCCAACAAATGAGCTGATGAATCATAATGTTCATGAACCTGCGAGGGGCAGTTAAGTGTGTCCCCCTGTGCAAACATGCAAAGGGCTGGATAGGTGAATGTTGAGAGTGTGGCTGGGACGCGACACATGTGTCGACTCCAAAATGAAAACTAAAACCCGCCTCCTACCTCATAGTCGACTTGTCCCACGGAAGTCTGACAGAGACGGGCAAGCTAAGAAAATAAAACCTTGCGCCCGCCTCCTAGGAGGCCAACTACCCTGCATGCAGTAATCACAAGGGAAGCGCGCCTTGAATACAACAACGACGATAAGCTGCAATAGACAACTTGGAAGTGCTGTTGATTGTTGTTTCATCAGGCTTCGCTGTGCTCCAGTTCACCATCTATTTAAGTTCCTGACACAGTCAGACACAGGCACGCTTTCTATAGCACAGTAAGTTCGCTGTTGAAGCTCCTTGTTACAGCATGCCTGGTGGTGATTGGGGTCCCTAATTTGTATATGCTGTCCACTATTCTAGTGGGCACCTTGCACCAGTCCAAACAACCCTTATTGATGGTAGGTTTAAAGACAGCCTATTTAGAAATCTATCCTAATGGTAGCTGTGGAGAGCAGCCTTCAGGCTAAGTCTTAAAGGAATGTAAAGCAGCTTGTTTTACCAGTCTATAATCTCATGAATGACCAAATGAAAGGAGGACCACACCAGGTATATATATAAAATATATGTATTTTTTCTAAACACATCACCCTAGTCTCTTTATGAGGGTAGAGGTAAAAGTACATTCAGTAAACTTATTTTGTACACAGTAAATTAGCACAATATACATTGAGCCCTAGGGGCGTACCAAACCATATACTTAGAAGGTGGTATAAGAACCACGACTGACATAGAAACAAGGCTTAGCGCCTTTAGAATCGCAGGGGCTACTATGAACCACCCAAGGTAGTGACACAGGGGACCCACGGGGGACGTGCGCCATGTCTAAACACAGCCGCGAATCACCAATAAATTCTAGGACGGAAAGTCGCAATTTTAAAATTACAGATTAAGGACACTTAGAAGAGGACTTGGAGCAAACCCCTTTAGAACTAGGAGGTTCTAGAATCAACACCCATGGGAGCACCGGAGTACTCGAGTTACCTCACCCAGGGAAGCTGGGTGCATAGGTGACTTTTCCTGTCGGGTTTCATCGTCGATTTCAATGGCAAGCTGCTGAAGAATGCTGCAGGCGACCAAGTGGAAAGTGTCCGGGTGGATCCAAGGGTGGATCGGAGATCTGAAGAACCTGAAAGCAGAGGGGACATCGTTTGGGTCACTAGCCAGTGACCAGGAAGGTGATGAACAGATGCCCACCGATGTCGGGTGATTTCAGGTGAAGAAGGTGAAGCTTTACTGTTCAGCCACGAGGACCAGGAGGTGTCGAGGATGACCAGTAACTGGATTCAAGCTGTCCCACTAAAGATGTCGAGTGCTGCAGTGTCGGTTTCCGGATCAGACCCAACAAGCCTTGGCAACAACAACCCACGCAGAAAGCAAAGATTGGCTTTGGTGAAGACCAGCAAGGTCTGAGGGACTCACCCTTTGAAGGGGATTCAGGGCATGTCTGGTGCAACCAGGGAAGCCAAAGAAACAGGAGAGTTACATTCGTGGGGACCCACCAGTCGACAGACCAGGGATCGCGAAGGGCCCTCGAGCGGAAATGCTAGAAGCAGGCTCGTAGAATACTCGTGGAGTGTAGACCCACAATTTTTGGTGCAAATGGTGCTCAGGCGTGGACTACGAGCAGCCCAATTCGCAGCTTCTGGAAGCCCGGGAAGTCGATGAACTTGCAAATATGACGTGTCCAAGAGTTCCGGTCCCACGTCACTCGTGAGGGCAGAGGGTCTCAGCTTTGCTGGGATCTTGTGTTGGCCTGGAGAAGTCTGGAAATCTGTGTCCTGAGTCCCAAATCCATCGGGTTCCAGTGGGAGCCTTGGAAATGCAGACAGGCAAGATGCTTCTTTGGTGCCTGTTTGAACAGGGGAGTTGCTCCTTGACCCCAAGGGAGATTCTTCTGTCTGCTAGTCGATGTAGAATGTCGAAGTTCCAGGATATATGTTGCAGAGTTTCGTCCAGGTGTAATCTGAAGTCCTAAGGACTGGGATCCCATATTTATAACTAAGTTAGGGGGTTGAACATACTCTAGGGACCCACCTATGGGAGGTTCCAGGGAGGTGGGTGGTTACACCCCTTTCACTTTGTCCAGTTTCACGCCAGAGCAGGGGCTGAGTGCCCCTGCAACTGGTTTGAACTGGGGTATGCACAAGGACACCAAGTGTGCCCCCAGCACTGACAGAAAAGTATTCTATGAAGGCACCAACGCAGCCCTAATACACTAAAGCCTGTCTGGGAGGTGGTTACTGTAGGAGAGTAGGGTCTGCTATCCTATGGTCACCCCAAATTTTTGCTTTTTGCTTCACTGGTTTATGAATTAATGTGGCTGACCCACAGCCTGCTGTTCTCTCTCTAAATTATTGCCCATGCACTCTAGGTGCATTACGAATTGGAACTGGTTCACCTTATTGGCCCCTGTAACAGTGTGCCCTAGGTACCCAGGGCATAGGTGCTTCCAAGGCTTACCAGGGGCTGCAGCATGTATGGTGCCACCCCTGGCCTGGCCTCCATATTTGACACAACTGGCTGATCACTCAGCTGGGGCAAGTTGGTGTAATCACCTCTTGCTTAAGTGTAGTATATCTATACCTAACCTAAACTGGACACATATGTAAATGTGTGTAAATGTATTTGAGCTTATATAGCGCACAGCTACCCACAAAGGGTTTCCGGGCGCTTGCTTAGGGAACCCGTCCTGGTATTCCCCTGTGAGATAACCCCGGCAGGGTATCCACAAGGTGAAAGCCAGGCATCCCGCCGCGAGGGGCCGTTGTGGAGATTAAGCAAGCTATTGCCCAGAGTCGCAGAGTGTGAACCAGTGAGTTGAGAAGGCACCGGAGCGAGAATTATCGAGTCCGTGGAATTTTTGAGCCCAAGACCCACCGAGGCGGTGAATTGAACCCTGGTCCAGGGCCGATCTCAGCTTCCGTGTCTGCCGCCTCTAACCCCTGAGCCACACTTCTCCACATATGTTCCTATCTGCCACTCCTATGGAAGGCCTCATCAATCCTGGAGGCAGAGTGCTTGGAAATATGTGAGATGGTGCTCTAGCATGAGCTGAGCCTGTCTGCAGCTGTCGGGAACAACTCCCTTAGCTGTTCCGGGATATTGCCATACCATATACTCTTAAGTGCATTATAATCCTCGCTGTTATATGCTAACTTTGGTTTGGCTTGTCGACGGGGATAGCATTCCACCCTTCTAGAGGGACACGACATGTACATAGCCTTATCCCCGGTTAAAGTTAACCAGAGCCTCAGCATCACAAAATGGATGCTGCCACCACAGACACAAGTCTGACCTCCTGCTGCTGGGAGTCCTTCCAGCGAGGGAGGCTTGGACAAAGGGTTTCCTGCCTTGGGAGGTGCGAGCACCACCCCAGACAGGATTTTGTGTATTGGGTAGGACAGGGCTGAATAGAATCAGACGTGCCCGGGGCACACAAGGTGTCCCCGTGCATAAGCCAGTCCAAACCGGTCCTGGGACTTTCCAGACCCAGGCCTGGCGAGGAGCTGGACAAAGGAAAGGGGGTGTAACCGCCCCCTTCCTGGTCCCACCCAGAGAAGGGACCTAGCAGGTGATCCACCCCTCAGATTGGGAATAAGAGTGGGAGCAGTGCCATAGCACCTCAGATCATCCTGAATCAACTTGAAACTAAGAAGACAACTGGATTTCGACATTCTGCTGCACAGAAGACTGAAGAGCATCTCCCTTGTGGCCTAGGAGTGGCCACCCTGTGAACACAGGCACCATCCAGCAACTCGACATCTGCTTTGCTGCCGCCTCCCCCTGAACCCGAGCCCAGAGCCTGACAAGACACAGACTCCCAGACTTCTCACAGCCCGATCCACAGTCCCTGCAAAGAAGGGACCCATGGAGGCACCGAGAGACGTGGGACCAGACCTCTTGAAAGACCCCAGAGAAGCTGACTGCACAGCACCCGAGGCACCCTCGACGCTGTGCTTTGGGGATTGAGAACCCCTATAACCGAGCAGCCCTTGCAGTGAAGATCAGCGCCCCAGCATCTCCACGATCTGCGTGGTGCCCTTTTGCATTGTGCCACTCGACATGCCATCCCGGCCACTTGCCACGTGGTCAGCCGCCATCTTGGCGACGAAACCTACAATCTACACTGCGAGTCTGGTTGCTCGAGACTTGCCCTCGCTTCTGTAAAAGGGAGCACCCACTCTGACCTTGCTGGTCCGAGTGATAAGCCTTTTTTGATTCCTGCATGGCTTGCATTAGCCAAGGCCTGTTTGCTCTGATCAAGTTTCCGACACCGCCATCAGCTAGAGCCTTTGTGGGACAGCTCATGACCGATGCCTGGACGTCCTTGACCTCCTCGTGTCCACGTGGCTGCAGAGAGAAGCTACACCTCATCGCCTGTTTGTACCCGACATCACCTGGTTCCAATCTGGTTCCACGGTAGTCACTGGCTAGTGACTTTGAACATTGTCCCCTCTGCTTTCAGGTCTTCACCACCTCAGATCCACCCTTGGATCCACCGGAACTCTTCACATCGAGCCGCCTGCAGCATCTTCAGCTCCAAGCACCATCGACCTGCGTGACAAAACCTGACACTACTTTGCACCTGTGCACCCGCTTCTTGTGGGTGAGGTAACTCAACAACGCCGGTGTTCCTACACTGGTACACACCTCTAGTGTCTGTGTCTAAAGTTTCACTCCTCTAGGTCACTCGGAAGGTTCCTAAAACACTAACTTTTAACTTTTACGCACCATAGACAATGCATTGGTGAATGCGTGCACTTTAAACACTGCACCCGAGTCCCGCGGGCCTTTCCCGACTTAGTCACTGCTAGTACCGATCAGCTCCAGCGATTCCCAAGGCCCTAGGCCTATTTCTTTTTCGATTGGTATCTCTTATACCACTTTCTTAGTATATGGTGTAGGTGGCCCCTAGGGCTCATCCATATTGTGCAACTTTTATGTATTTTAACTGTGTTTTGTTTTAACGCTTGTGCTTCTGTGCTCATAAAGAGTATAGGGGATATTTGTAGTTAATAAATATATATATAGTTTCAATATATATCTGTGTGGTGTCCTTTCATTGGTATTCAAGGGGGTTGTATATGGTAAAACAGCTTGCTTCACATGCCTTTCAGAGTTTAGCCTAAGACTGCTTTGCCCACACTACCACTAGGATAGCTGGTCTATAAGGTTGACTTACAACCAATCATCATAAGGGTTGCTTGGCATGGTACAAGGTGATCACTAGAACTAGTGAGCATCACATACCAGGCCAACTTCTCACATTGGTGAGCAGCGGATTGGGATCTGAGCTTGCTGTTTGTTTTACCATTACAATCTTTGAGAGTATCATTTGAAAGATCATACAGGTACCTGCTAGGTACATATAAACCAAGACTAGTATACTAAAGTTCTACTGAACTTAGTTGTTGTAGAGGATAGGGCGTAGCACACCCTGACTACAACTACTAGATAGGTTTAGTAGGTAAAAACCTGTGTAGGTAGATTGCAACATATCCACCCACACTAGAGCAATGTCTGGAGCAGAGGGTTCCACTGGGAATGTCTCTGTTGAGAGTGACCCTCCAAGGGTACCATCCACATTTGCTATATTCTCCTTTAAGGAACTAAGGCAGCTTTGTGCCTTAAGAGGTCTTAGGACAGGGCCTACCCCTACTACAGACCACCTTAGAGAGCTCTTAGACCAGTCTGAGACTCTAAAGACCTCTAAAGCAAACCCCACAGGGAATGCTGAGGGAGGCTCTCCCACTGAAGATGACAATACTGATACCCCAGTCCCTGTAGTCCAGTTAGATGAGGATGACCAAGTCACTGGAGATACTCAGCCTGAGGAGGAGGAGGAAGAAGAGGAGACAGAAGGGGAGAACAGTGATTCTCCCGTAGTGCCTTAAGGACACCGAGCCATCAATGGAGTTGTTTACTTTTCCCTTCTCTGTGTCAACTGGTGCAGAAGTGGTACCCCAAGGTCGGTGAAGTCTTTGCAGTCACTGAGACTTCAGAACAGAAGGCAAGCTCTACTCCAAACCCTTGGAGTTACTCAGCACAAGTAAAGAAAGTTCAGTCCGGTCCCTTCACTGCCCAAGGCAGAGGCAGCAACTGAAGGCCAACCCAACAAAGCAACAACACTGCAAAGAGGCAGTACTCCTCCTGGCAGCTCTTCCAGCTCTTCTTCCTGGCAGGCTCCTTGATTCCAGTGAGTTCTAAAGTCTGGGCCCCAGTATTTGTACTCAAAATTCCTTTGCTCTCTCAGGCAGAGAGTATCTGCCTAAGTCCTAACCAGTTTGGTCCTCTCTGGCCCAGATTCCCAGCAGGAGGCGGAGATGGCATTGTCTAAAGCAGACCAGACCCACTGAGGTGCAAGGGAATCTCTTCCCACTTCTTTAAATGCAGCCCAGGTATATTCAGCCCAGCCCAGACTCATCCAGGAACAGCGGGACACACCTTGACTCCCCAGTAGCTGTCTGAAGAGAATGCACATCCCCAGCAACTGTGTTGGACCCGGCCCGTTGGGCAGGTTCACCCCTAGACTTTTTTTGCTTTTTCCTAGCCTGTTTATGGAACCTGGTGTTGGTGATTTTAGGCCTCTGCGCACTTTTTCACTGTGGTACAGTGCTTGAGCTCTCTGTGAATGTATGGTGAGTAACCTGCCCTCCCATAGGAATGAATGGGGAATATGTATGCCCATGGTAGTTCCTGATGTGTGGGGAGTGCAGGGTCGAGTTTGGTATGTATGAACTCGTGAGAATGAATGCTGCAAAATGATATATGTGGCATGACTGTGTCTAGTCTAGAAGTACTACTTTTGGAAGTTGGCATATTTGTGTAAGTTGTTGCTGGCGTGTGATTGGCTGGTGAGCCTGGCCCAGAGTGCCTGGACCTGCTTGTGGATTGACTGTCTGGTTTGAGGATGACAGGGGATGGAGAGCCCAAATGGTTGTCTGAGTCAGCCCATGGATGAAAGGCAGCATCTGCTGCCAGGGAAGTGGGAGGAGATGGCACCTGATAGTGAAGGGCTGTGCCTGCCTAACTACAAAGCTGGCTCCACCTCCCGCTGGGCGACTGTCACCTCTGTCCCTGATACTGAAGGGACTTCCCTGTAACCAGTTCTGGCTGGTTCTCACACTGCCTGCTTCAAAGGACTTCAAAGACTTTCCTGTGTATAAGAAGGGGCTG
This sequence comes from Lissotriton vulgaris, assembly GCF_964263255.1. NCBI lineage: Eukaryota > Metazoa > Chordata > Amphibia > Caudata > Salamandridae > Lissotriton > Lissotriton vulgaris. The sequence continues at coordinate 97,990,076 of NC_141695.1, forward strand.
TGTCCCCTTCCAAAATGTTCTTGTTTCTAACTTGAATCTGCCAGGGGCATGCTGCTGCTGGGGCTCAGGGGAATCCCTGAGCCCTGCCCAGCTGCTGGACTTCTGATGGACTTTCCTGGACTTCTGGGGGGGGACCCCTCTGCCTTGCCTGGGCTGAGGGGGGGACCTTGCTGGACTTTCTGCCCCCCTAAGCACCTTGAAGTGTTTTGTCTTTGCCATAGCGCTTGGGAGCGCTGGATTTGTCCTCCTTAGCCCTTGGGAGCGCGTTTTGCTTTATGGGAGCGCTTTATACTGCTTGTAGCGCTGGGAGCGCTCTATTTTCACTTATAGCGCTGGAGCGCTTTATTTAGTGTGCAGGAGCCCACCCTGCTTATGGTTGCTCTAGCGAGTGCCCACCTCGCTTATTTGCTATTTTTTTATTTTACTCGAGGGAGCCCACTCCTCGGTAAATTCTCCCCAGCCTCTGAGCCCCTGAAACGGGCCGCCGCGCTGCCCGCGGCGACCCGGAAGTGCTTGGTCGGCCGGCCAATCGCAGCGCGGCCGGCCGGAAGTCCCGCCCACAGCCTGGGAGGCGGGAGGAAAGAGAGATGCATGGCGGCCGTTACGGGGCTCCTCTGACCTGAGGGAGCCCCGGAGAAGGAGGAGGAGGCGCGCCGAGAGGAGCGGAGCGGAGGGGGCGCGGGGCACATTGTCACTGCCCGCCCCCGCCGTGAATCTAGGCCTCCAGCTGGTGGCGCTGCAGGGAGAGCCCTGCCTGTTGCCGGTGAAGTGACCCGGTCCCAGGGAGGGAGACCGGGCGAAGAGGAGCCCCCGCCGAGAACAGCCCGGTGAGTTAAGAGGGCTGGGGGGGCTCCGTGATGTGGCTGGCGGTGCCGGTAGAGGCACCAGGGCAAGAGCGGTCCCGTGTGACAGTGCACCGCTCCGACGTGGCGAAGAGTGGTGCGGGAAGGGCGGCCCCGGTTGGCAGCGGGTCGCCCCTACGTTGGGTAGAACCCTGAGAGGCTACCCGCCCCATTTCCTGTTTGCGAGGCGCAGAGTCAGGGCGGCCCGATTGGCAGCGGGTCGCCCCAACGTAGTTTAAAGCCCAGATAGGCCCAGGGGCCATTTGTGTGATGTCGAGCCCCAGAGGGGGGGCTCCAACGACCCCGCCGTCATTTTCAAGAGCCTGCTAGGCTCAGGGGGCATTTTCTGTGGCCAGATCCTGAGAGCTCCAACGCTGGGGGCATGTGTTTTGCGACAGAGCCTGTGTTGCTCCAACCCTGGCGCAGTTTGTCTAGGGGCTAGTGAGAGCCCCCAGCCGCAGTGTTGATGATTTTCCCAGCTGCCCAGCAATTAGGGGGCGGCTGCACCGTTTAGGCGCAATTCCAAGAGAGTCCCTGTCTGGGACAGAGAGGGCACAGTGGTGCCAGGCCTTCACAGCTGCGCAGCACTTAGTGCCAGCTGCTACGTTTAGGCATTTTGTACTTTGAGACTGGCGCTGCATGGCAGCGCACCCTGATATTGAGACTCAGGGCATCTGAGCCCCAACAAGGCCAGTTGGCCTAGGGACTGCCACAGGTAGTGGCTTATGTAGTGTTGGTGCAATGTGATTTCTATGCTTTTTAATAGTTATTGATAATGTGAGTTTTTGCGCTATTGATTAATTATGCACCTCTGAATGTGTTATTGCATCATGTGTCTTTTCTTTCCCTTATTACTCCTCTGAATGTAGGTTGGTGCATCATGAGTAATGTGTTCTTTCTTAGACCCCTAAACGCTGTGTGATACTTAGGTGGTTGTCTTTTCTACTCCTCTGAATGTAGGTTTATTGCATCATGAGTAATGTATTCTTTCTTAGACCCCTAAATGCTGTGTGATACTTAGGTGGTTGTCCTTTTTAGTACAGGTGGTCCTAGTAAGGTGGATACTGGTTGTGATCTTTGTGATTACCATTTTATGTTACATTTATTCTTTATTCTAGAAGTGATTTTATATTCTACATTTTATCTAGAAGTACTATATCTGATTCTGACAGGCGCCCATGTGGCCCTGTCTGGTGTACATAATCCCTGTGAATATTGCCCGTGCCAGTTGGCACAATGTATATGTGTGATTTTATCTGATATGTTTTTACAATACAAAAGTTATTTTTATAATAACCTTGTGTGGAGTCTCTTTTGTGGTGTGCCTAGTATGTTGTTGCTGTTGTGCGCTGGCGCAAATGCTTTACACATTGCCTCCGAGTTTAGCCTTACTGCTTGTGCCAAGCTACCAAGGGGGTGAGCAGGGGTTATCTTGGCGTGTGACTTCCTTGCCCTGACTAGAATGGTGGTTTCTGCCTGGCTTTGGCGTCAGCCTTAGCCTACCAGAAATAGCCAGTTCTAACAAACTGTCACTCCAAAGCCAAACAGTCAATCCACTAACATAGCAGAGGCACTAAGCTAAGCAATAAAATACCTACTTTTCTAAAAGTGGTATTTTCAAACAAAGAACATAAAAATCTTTACTAAAAGATGTGTTTTTAGGGGTGTTGTAAAGATGGCGACCTAAGAGGATGCTGATTCCAGTGGCTCCCCGTTCCGTGCTCCCCTCGCCGCCCACATTCCACTTCAAACTCCCCCATCAGCACACAGGGTTAGCGGGCAGACAAGCACATACCTGGCACCTGGTCTGCTGGTGCTTTTAAAGGTCGGGAGCGGCGGTGGCGATCTTGAAAGGTTCAACTCCAGACATCACGAATTTGAACCCTGACTGGGAGAGCGCCGGTGCACTCGAGAGTGGGGTCAGAGAAGGAGCCTCTGAACTTGTGGAGTCTGGGGAGCCAGCCAGCGTAGGGTTGCCCGCACCTGAGAGCTCCTTGATCACAGCTGTAAAGACCTCGTGGAGCAGCGAGTACCCGATCGCTGCCCCTGCGACAGCGAGCGGGAGGAGGGCCGCGAAAATTGAGACAGGGGCAGAGGGGCCTACACCTCAGGAGCTGAGGTCCGGGTGCTGCCCCTGAAGTTCACCCGCGGAATGCCATCATCCAGTGTGTTGGAGGGGAGCGGCGCCTGTAGCCGGAGAGAGCAGAGAGGAAGCACTTTGGGCGCCCGATCTTCAGATGATCTGGCGGCTCAGGATCAACAGCGGCGGCCCTAAAGAGCCCGACCCCACGCAAGCAAACTCAGGGCGCGGGTTCAGAGGTCTAAGATCACCACTATCCATTACAACAAAGGGCGGGAGCTCCAAGAGGACGTTAAAATTGTGGAAGCCTTTCGGGCCTTCTATGCTGAGTTATACAGCGCAGATCTCTCACTAGATAAAGGCGAGGCAGATTATTTGAACGAGGCGGCGGTAACAGCGCTCAATGAAGCCGGTGCTACTTCATTAGATGCACCTATCAGGACAGAGGAAGTGTTAGCAGCGATTTTACACCTAAAGCCCCTGAAAGCGCCGGGCCGGACGACTTCACAGCCAGCTTCTATGAAGCATTTTCCCCCTACCTGGTGCCCCACTTGAATAAGTTATTTAATACCTTCCAAGGGCCTGGCTCCACACCCAGACATGCTTGGGGCCGATGTCCTAGTACTGCAGAAGCCGGGTGAAGCTGTTATTCAATGCGCCAATCTCCAGGCCCATATATCTGCTCAATCTCGATCTCAAACTCTTTACGGGGATCTTAGCAGCTAGATTAGGACCATGCTTACCTGGCATAATAGAGCCAGACCAATCGGGATTTATCCCAAATAGGCAATGCAGCGACAACACCAAACAACTTCTACATGTCATAGACAAAGACCACTACAATGACTCTGATGCGGTGCTCCTCTCTGTCGACGCTGAAAAAGCGTTTGACAGAGTGGACTGGGGCTTCCTGGACAAGACGCTCATATGATTCGGTATAGGTGATCACTTCAGAGCCTGGGTTGCCAGCTGCTATGATGCGCCCCGGGCATCTGTCCGATTCAACGGCATCGGTTCACAACCGTTTGACATCAGACTCGGCACTAGGCAGGGGTGCCCCCTCTAGCCTTTACTGTTTGCGCTATACCTAGAGCCGCTTGCACAAAGAATCAGGGACAACCCGGATATAACTGGCATCACATTCGGGGGCGTACCGCAAACCATAAGCCTTTACGCCGATGATATCTTGGCGGCCCTGGATAACCCCAAACAGTCCGTGTCAGCGTTTCCTGAAAGAAATGGAGGTTTTTGGGAAGGTATCGGGGTTCAAAATGAATGTGGGTAAGTCCATGATCCTTTCTTTGGACCGCAATGCTCGCAGGTCCACTAGCGGAACATTGACGTACGGGGGATTGGCTTCTCGCACCTCAATCACTTACTTGGGAATCACCCTGACACCAAGTACAACGTAGACTGTTGACCGAAACTACTCAGCACTCTACTCCCAAATCCAGGGAGATCTAAGAAAATTGAGACAACAACCACTTTGACTGCTGGGTCTCCTAGGGGACAAACAAAATACACTGTAATCCACCACCAGGACATGTCATATACACCAGTACATGTCCGACCTTTAACATACACAGCGCCCTGCTCACAGGGGTACCTTGAGCCTACCTTAGGGGGTGACATACATGTATGAAAAGGGAAGATTAGGGCCTGGCAAGTGCGTGCACTTGCCATGTCGACATGGCAGTTGAAAACAGCGCACAGACACTTTAGCGGCAGGTCAGGGCTGCTTCGGTGGGTGGCACAATCAGTGCAGCAGACCCACTAGCAGCATTTGATATACAGGCCCTGGCACTCTTAGTACACTTTACTACGGACATACTAGTAAACAAAATATGCTAATCATGGAAACACCAATATGTAACACAATTTACAACAGGAGCACTTGCACTTTAACACTGAACAGAAGGGAGAAAGTGCACAGAGACATAAAACCAGCAAAAACAGAGTCACAACCGGGAGGTCAGAAAGCAAAAAGCCAGGGGAAACACGCCAAAAGATGCAAGGTCTAAAAAGTGACTTTTTGGATCTCTAGTTACCACAGCATCTAACCACAGTACGATAGAATTATTAACCTAGAGTGCACAATGCAAACTGAAGAATAGACTATCGACTGGTGTCTATGGACCTGATATCCTAGATTAGGCACCCTTGCATTCAACTCAGATCCTTATCAGACAACTCCCCAATAGTTCCGGTACAGGACTGTAAGCAAGGTACCTGACATACTGGAACTTGGAGATCTAAACCAGAATTTTAATTAGATGTCTCTTCCAGGAATGAGCAGTGTGAAGCAATCACTGAACACTCGAACTCAACCTGGTCTCTGTGCTGCGGATAACTACATTTTGGCTGGCCTTTAAAGTGTATGTTGTAGGTAAGGGCATATTAAAGGAAGCAAAGACATTGACATTGCTGTGATAATGATTAACATGACTTAAAAATTATCTTAGGTAGCTGGAAAAAATTCAATGCGAGATCATAATTATGCCACACTTTCCTGAATGAATGAACCATTAAGCAATTACATGGAGGTTGCAGAGCACGAAAGGAGATTCTTGGCAAAGCAAGCTGAGGATTTGTGTATTAATAAATAATTGTGCTTTATTAACAATCTGCATAATCTTAATCTGCCCTCAAATTCACACATTTATACTGACCTGATGCTATTTCATTTGAAACAATTTGATATGACCTGTTAAAATGTGGTATCCTGGCTAACTAGGCCTCAATTGATTTTCAAAACCATCTTGTAAATAATGTATATCACATTCACTATTTATTTCTGCTGAACATAGTCAAGCAAGTCATGTTTGTTTATTTCTGAATGACGCTGTTCGTGAAGAAGACTCTTTGGCATGGACTAAGAATGTAACATTTTTCCAAGGGTCTCACATGAGGTATTGCATTTATTCACAATCGTTTACTGTTGTTTCTGTAAGTAGTTTGTTCTGACACCTCCGGATGACATTAGGCACGGCTAGGGAGTATTCATTATTCACATAGTAGGTTAGTGCTTAGGTAGTAAGGCTGTACAATGTTTTTAAAGTCTGTATTCTGATTTGTTGAACATGTATTGTCTTCCTCGCACCATGATTCAGCAGTTTATATACTGTTCCATGAGGCGATTTCATACATAAATGCCCAATTTTGGGGGTGAGCTGTCTGAGTTCTTACTGACTTTTCTGCATATTTGGAATTTGTTCTTTTATGGATTTTGCCTATTACTATGTATTGTGCTATTAAAGAGAGCCTTCACTGCAATGACGTTAGGCTTATAAATGAGATTAGCTGCATTTGAACAGCATTTCCAATCCACGCAACCAGTGGGAATGTTTTTGTAGTGTAAGGTTTTAGGATACAGCACACTCCCAAAACTCAGGGCAATAGACTGGAGAATTTAGAACACCCAGTTGAGTGCTGTCCAGTACACTTTGAAATATTGCATGCGTTCACACCACAGTGTAATCGTTCTACAGTGCAGTAGAGACCATCTTATTGATATCACACATGGGCCATACTCCTATCCCCATCCTATTATATGTTGACAACGCAGTTCAAATAGACCAAACTACAAATAGTCTCCGGCACCTCTTAGACTTGTTTTGTAATGTAAATGGAGGACCTACACCTCAAAGTTAATTTTTCAAAGTGCTACATCATAACAAATGGTAGCCCTGGCACCAAATTAAAGTCTTTTAAGATGGGCAAATCGGCCTTATCAACGGTTAAAAATGTTAGTTATCTAGGGATTTTGTTTAAGCACCTTTAAGCTGGTCATCACTCATAACATTGAGAGGCCAGATTTTTAGAGGACATATTGAATCCATTTTTAGATTTTCCAGCAAGCTTCAAAATAAACCAATTGAGGCAATGCTGAATATTTGCAAGAGTAAGTGTATGTCAGAATGCGTTTAAGGTACTTGGCCTCTGGGGGCATAATAGCATAGAAACTTTATAACGCATAGAGAATCAAATTATGCCTAGACTTTTATGAGTCCTGGGAAGCACTCCCTCTCTAATTTGTCACAAAGAGCTTGGCACGCTGTCTGTGAAAGATGATAGGGCTAGCACCCCTATTACTCTGGACAAAAATGTGGCCATCACAGGAGGCTGGAATAGCAAGATCTTGTATCTGCGCTTGCCTTCTATTAGATGGGGTAGAACCAATACCACCACTTAAGTAAGTGAGGTTTCTTTTGCATGCTTATGTCTGTCTGATTTTTACAGGTCCCCCTTTTTAATTGGCCCAAATTTTAAGCAACGTGTTAAGAAAGCATACTTTGAGCACTGCACAAATACCTCTTAGATGCGCTCCAAAACATGCAAAGTATTGTAAGTTAAGCTCAAGTAACAACAACCTCTGGTCTGGGGCCTTATCTGGGATGAATTATATACCCTACTTATCGTTATTGCCTTACCCTTTTTAAATTAAGGACTTTGCACTTTAAATTTGACTCTTCCACAATGGGCCCCTGGCATCAAGACCTACTCACCTGCAGGTGCGACAATATTGCAACTCAAACTATCAGCCACTTATTTTTGTTTTTCCACTTGTACCAGGAGCCAAGACTTTGATCCTTGGCATCCTTTTTACGGAAAGCCAATGTGAAACAGTACTAGGAAGGGCTACTGATTATGCGGGCACTAGGTTCTTCAAAGTTTGGTGTGCGGGACTCAATTGTATCAAATCAGCATTACACATTAGGAGGGCTTATGAACCTTAAAAGATGCAGTTTCTGTATGAATCAGTTATAGTCAACGCTTTTTAATCTTATGAAATGTTATAAATTGTACTGAATATCCTTGATTTTATGTGACTCAGTGATATGTTTTATTTACCATATTTTTATAGCTATGTGATCTGCCTTTTGTGTGCTTTTATGGCCTCTCGCCGAATAACATTTATCTTGACTTGACTTGATATCGCAGTTTCATGATTGGAAAGGTTCACATGTCTGCCTTGAGGATTTACTAGAGGTAATAAAGTAGCTGCAGAGTGGTAAGGTATCTGGGCCTGATGGGATTTTAATTAGATTTTATGAAACTTTTGCTGATTTAAAAAGCCCCCTCCTACTTAAGGAGTATGAAGAAGCCATTCTAGAAGGGTGACTTCCCACATTGACATTAGAGGACATGTGGACAGCACTTCTCAAACCCGACAGATCAGAAGGACGCTGGGCATCATAAAGACTTCTGTAATTGCTTTACATTAACAATATGGTTTTTGCAAAAGTCCTAGTTAGTAGGTTAAAACCACTTATGTGTGGCCTGGTACTTCCAGACCAGACTGATTTTACACCCAGCCACCCAACATTGTTACATTAAATATTCTCCTAGCAGTGGTACATCATTTAGACAACGGGTACTCATAGTACGGCCCGCGGGCCAGGGGCGGCCCGGCAAGCCTTCCCTGGAGGCCCGCGGACCGTGCAGACATTGTACCCGTGTTTGTTTGTTTTTTTAAAGAATCTCAGCAAACACCCCTGCGGCAGCGTGCGCGATACAGAGACTCTCTGTGAGGGCAGCGGCGGGCGATTTCCGTCAGAGTGGGGCTGCATGGACCTAAGAGCTGAACAAAGCTCATTAGCATGCGAATGGTCTCTAAAAGAGGTGTGAAGTTCTCGGGTGCAGCTGGCTGGCTGAGTGTGTGTGTGCCTAGAAGCTGTGTCAGCCCGGGCACACACAGTCCTGGTGAGATGAAGAGGGAGAGGGAGGGAGGAAGGAGACAGAGGGGGAGCGAGGGAGGGAGACAGAGGCTGACAGAGGAAGAGCGAGGGAGGCAGTGCGAGGGAGAGCGAGGGAGACTGAGGCAGACAGGGAGAGCGAGGGAGAGAGAGGGAGGGAGACATGCAGACAGAGGGAGAGCGAGGGAGGGAGACAGGCAGACAGAGGGAGAGCGAGGGAGGGAGACAGGCAGACAGAGGGAGAGCGAGGGAGGCAGAGTGAGGGAGAGCAAGGGAGACAGAGGGAGAGCGAGGAGAGCGAGGGAGACAGAGGGAGAGCGAGGGAGGCAGAGTGAGAGAGAGCGAGGGAGACAGAGGGAGAGCGAGGGAGGCATAGCGAGGGAGACATAGGGAGAGCGAGGGAGACAGAGGCAGCTAGAAGGAGAGCGAGGGAGGGAGACAGGCAGATAGAGGGAGAGCGAGGGAGGGAGACAGAGGCAGACAGAGGGAGAGCGAGGGAGACAGAGGGAGAGCGAGGGTGGGAGTCAGGCAGACAGAGGGAGAGCGAGGGAGGGAGACAGGCAGACAGAGAGAGGGCGAGGGAGGGAGACAGAGCCAGACGGAGGGAGAGCGAGGGAGACAGCGAGGGAGACAGAGGCAGACAGAGGGAGAGCGAGGGAGGGAGACAGGCAGACAGAGGGAGAGCGAGGGAAAGAAAGAGCAAGGGAGGGAGACAGAGCGAGTGAGGGAGACCTCAGAGTAAGTGAGGGAGACCTCAGAGTGAGTGAGGGAGACCTCAGAGGGAGGGAGACATCAGAGTGAGGGAGACATCAGAGTGAGGGAGACATCAGAGTGAGGGAGGGGGAAGGAGAGAGAGGGAGACAGAGAGGGAGGGAGGGAGAGGGAAGAAGGGTGAGGGAAAGAGAGGGAAGGAGGAAGAGGGAAGGATAGAGAGGGAGGGAGAAATAGAGGAAGGTAGAGGGAAACAGAGAGAGGGAGAGGGAAACAGAGAGAGAGAGAGGGAAACAGAGAGAGAGAGAGGATGACAGAGAGAGAGTGAGACAGTGAGTGAGACAGAGGGACACAGAGACAGAGGGAGAGAGAGGTAAAGAGAGGGAGAGTGGGAGGGAGAGAGGGAGGGAGGGGAGGGAGACAGAGAGAGAGTGAGAGAGAGAGAGAGAGAGAGAGAGAGTGACAGAGAAAGAATGAGAAAGAGAGAGAGAGAGAGAAATGTGTGTATGCCGGGTCTAGTGGCTCAGTGGACGAAGGCGTCCGCTGCAAGGACCTGTGATCAACCTTATGGGCAGTTTTTTCCCTCTAGCCCCGCCCACTCTCCTACTGACCCCGCCCCCACCAGTGCGGCCCTCGGACACAAACCACACTGTAAATTTGGCCCCTGAGAGAAAGTTTGTGAGTACCCATGATTTAGACCATCAATTACTGGCATAGTCACTTCTTCTTGGCATTAAAAAAGTATTTGGCTCTCTGGAATAGCCATACATGGTTTAGGTATTAACTAAAATGGGCATGGTTAGGCATTTTATTAAAATTAATGTGTTCCGTAAGAACCCCTTGGCCAGAGTGTTTATCAATGGGCAGTGGCACCAGACAGTGTTGCCCTCTATCACCACTCATATTTGCCATTTTCTGGAACCCTTGACCTTTGTTTACAGACAGATGCATGCACATAGAGGAATTTATATAGATGGCAGGCCATTGGTTGTATACCTGTACATGGACAATGTCCTTCTGTATATACAGAACACAACCTGAAACATGATTCCAATTGTTCAAGAAACTGATTCAGTGTTATCTCTGGACTAAAAATTAATTGTGCAAACCGAAGTTGCCAGAGGCTCATGTGTTCTTCATTTGGCATGGACATGTCCATACAAAGCTACATTTTGGCAGGAAATTGATGACTGCACTGTACAAGATGAGATAAATCCTTGCACTGTCATTCCTATTATTGGCATTGTTAGGTTTGAGGATTTGTAGCCATGGCTCTACTTTTGGCAAAGTGTGAAACTGCAGTGTGACGGATGAAAGGTCCAACACCTTTGCCTACACCTAAAAAACTGAAAGAAAACTTAAGTTATTGAAGTGATTTAGTGGTCCGATATCGTGGGACTTCAAGGACTCACTGAGCACATATACCTTTTTTTGTTTTTACAAATTTCTTTATTGGTTTTAGCACAAGTAGAAAAATAAACAAAAAAACATAATAGTGAGAATTCCGTAGTGCCACTCACAAACGATATCGCATCAAACAAAATTAACAAATGTGAACGGTGGAGTCACAATAGCCTAAAGCAAAAATAAGGAGATGATAGACTGAGCACTGAACCTTTTCAGACACTCACCCTCAGTCACAGATCTGGGTTGAATCTATCATTGTTCTTTAGCTAACTTCGCCGCCCCAGTTCATACCACGAAACCAGTCCCAGGATGCTTGTTTCTGGTCCAGGGAAGACCCGGCTTGGCAGTTCGGGCTGGACTGTTCCCAGGAGGAACGGGGTCATGACTGATTTGCACATGGCTGGGTCTGAACTGAGGAGGGAAATTGAGCTAAAGAATGATGATGGATCAAACCCAGATCTGTGACTGGGAGTGAGTGTCTGAAAAGTTTCTGTGCTCGGTCAGTCATCTCCTTGTTTTTGTCATAATAGTCTAGACATGTCACTCCTCCATTCTCAGGTGTGGTAGCATGTCATAATGAAGAAGGCCCCTGCATTGACATGGGTGGCAGTATGGTGTATCGTGCCAATAGTCCCTGGGGTACAACATGATTTGGAAGGACACCCAGGCACATGTACGCGTCAGTACAGGCTAATCCATACATGGAGATATAAGAAGATCCTGCAGGCCAGTGCCAGTGGTCACTCCAAGCCAGGACAGCAATTCTGGGGTGCCTGAGATCCACACCCACAGTTGTAAGGGGCAGTGTTGGTGTGGCTGTATTACCTATGTGGAGTCCTCATAGCACCATGGTCACGCTATCGCATGTGCTGGCATGGCTCATTGTATGAGTTGTAGGATGGGACAGAAGTACCTAGGGTAGTGGTCAGAGTTCAGGGTGGACGTCCATACTTTTTTTCCTCTAAGTTTCTGATATAGGTATCCCAGCACCCGTCTCTAGCATTCCCCCTCCATATCTACGTGTCACTGCGAGGTCATCTAGGTCAGCTTTTGCCCATTTGAGCAATGTGGAGAGCCAACAGGGTGTATCGGTGGCTGTATGAGCCTTCCAGGACATGATGATTTGCTGTTTGAAGAGTATTATGGCTAGGTCAAGGAATCCATGAAAGTACTTATCTCTCTTAGTCTTGGGTCTAAGACCGAGTAGGCATGATTCCAGGATCGGCAGGACCAAGCGCTCTAGCGAAGTGGAAGTTATTCTGTGACTTCTCCCCAGGGCCGCTCCATCACATTGCGCTCCCAGACCATGTGGTCAAAAACATTCCTCATCTGCTCTACATCTGGGGCATGCAGAGGATGCTGTAGAAAACAGGTGCTTGATGCGTTCCAGTGTGAGATGTCCCTGATGCAAGTAGTTAAATTGTGTGTAATAGAAGTGTGGATTACGTGAAACCTCCTTTACATGTTGTAACACCTGAGTCCAGAGACTGTGAATTGCATCTCGAGGTCCACCATTTATCGGTCTTTAGCTCTGTCATACGACTCACAATGGGACGAGTGCAATGCAACATTAAGGGCCATAATATTTTTCGTTGGGATTGCGTGCAGTGGTGGTGTAGTGTAGTTATTGCATACTGTCCGGCATGATATATCAGGAATTGGCCTGCCACAATGCCATACGTGTCCATAATCTCAAAAAGGGGATTTGTGCAGCCACCATGAAAAAGTCACCCATTTGGTCAATCTCTGCCTCTCTCCAAGGCAACATGTTATGGTGTTGTTTGGTCACCTCCTGGAGTGCCAGCAACTGTCAAACTGGGATCAATGGGGAGTATGAAGGATGGGACCCGTTGCCTTGCTCGTATGCATGCCAGCACACATGTCCTATCATTATTTGTAGCGTCTCATATGCTGGACTAGCCCTGGGGTCCAACAGCCGCATATATATGTGTCCACCTAAGGAGCCTGTGAATGGTTGCTCTCTCTGGTCAAGGGGCTGTGCCCAGCCAGTGCATCAGCCACTGCAGCTGAGCTGCTGCATAGTACTGTGGTAAATAAAGTATTACCCTGTCATAATTTCTATAAATAAACAAAGGGTCATGCATAAAATGAGAGGCAGAGTCCGTGGTGTCCGATTTAAAAGGGCTTTATTTCAATAACTCGAGTTAGGGGAGAATCGGTTCCATCACCACGAAGGTTCAGGAAGGGTCTTCTAAACTTTATTCACAGAGTACAATATTTATACATTCAATTTCGCAGATAGGGAGGAGCGCTCCAGGCAGAGCAAGAGAAAGAGAGATAAGAACATGTGGGCGTGCATGAGGGCGTACATGTGGGCGTTCACTGAAGGAGTCATAGGTGAGTCATAGGTGGGTGGATACATGGAGGGGGTTGCATGGCCAGCGGGAACTTTGCCCTACTTGTGTGCGCAACTTGATCATGACGTGCAGCTGACGTGTAACTGGGGGGAGCTGACTTTCGGTCTGATAGGGAGGCCTTCAGTGTCAGGGCGACCAGCACGTCTGGTATTATCTGATATCTTAAGTCTGGGGATGTATTATCTGAAGCAAAGGTCGCTCATCACCAAGAGCCAGTGTGGGCATCTATTTCTTCGGTTATTGCGTGGGGGCCTTGAGCTTTCAATGGACGCGAGCTCTGTAAATCACTTAAACGGAGACAGAAAGGCTAGGCCCTATCTCTGCAGACGGGTTCTGTTTACCTCCTTCACCAGGCAGGAATGTGATTCTGTAGAGCAAGCAGATAACTGTTATGCACAATACTGTCTTGGCACCCCGTGCTGGGCCCCTCTCGGCTTAGCCAGAAGTATGCAAGGTCAGGGATACGTAGATGCAGCCCTCAGAGTGTCTGGAGGCATGAAATCTCAATTCGGGAACTGGCTGAGCCACAAAATGGAGAAATGGGTTCTTCGCGATATATTAAAAAGTGCACAATGCAAACACATGGGCCACACGGGCCTCAGTACAAAATTAACGTTTCTTTTATGGAAGACTTGGTGACTGGCATCCTAATGTAGGACTTAAATGCAAAGGCATCATTATTGCAGGCCATAGAGGGAAAATGCATGGGTGACATGCACGTACACTAAACGTTGGGGTACACGCAGGGGACATATTGGCCATGTAAAATTTCTTTTTCCTCATTCCCTCCTTGTCCCCTACTGTACCCTTCAGCACACATCTATTTTCATGAGACCGTATATTTGATCATACAGCATCATTTGTTCATCTTTGATCCTTTGTATACGTGGATGTGGAACACAGGCAGTCGCACACAGGCCGCAAATGGCCGGGCCACACTGCAGACAGAGACAGCAGCCGAATATCATAAGCAGTATCATTCCTAGGAACAACAACACTTTCCATCCCCATGCCGATATTACACCCCAGAGCCAACTGGACCAAGTCCATGTGCCTGGGTCTTGATGTATATCGTGAGCAATCTTGTGGAGCCTTGTTATTGCTGCGTACACAGATGGCGCGCTATTAGGAATGAAAACGCAGCAACTGGAGCCGATCACTCTACAGGCCCCGCCCCTATCCTCCAGGATGACGTCAAGAACAAGGCGGTTCTGAAGAACAACCAATCGCATGGCAGACTGCTCCTGGGTCAAGTTCGCCATGGCAGATGCAGTCTCATTCACAACTGCTTCCAGAGTCCTTGTTAACCTGCGTATGAGTTTACTGTTTTGGACGGGACCTATGAAGAAAAAGAATCCTTTGTTGAAATCTGTATATTGCTCCCAGGCTGTCTCAGTCTGATCAATCTCTGAGGCATCGGTCTCTCTCCTGTGTCTAACATGCTCTAGTCGTGAATCTCGATGATAATTGGATGGGGCCAGAAAGACGGGTGGCAGCAGGAACGATATATAGCATGTCCCACCCCAGTCTAAGGGCAGATGTACATAGGCTGTCTGACCGCAAATGAAACAGGTATGGCGAGATGACTTGAAAGAAGACTTTCCTTTATCAGTAAACTCTACTACAGCATTACACTCGCTGTGTCCCATATGTACTGATCCTTTCTTTCTAACGCACAAATCACCTTTTACTGGTAGGACTTAAATAGACGGTGGACCTGCATTTTGGGTGGGCTGAACATTCAGCATTATAAAGCTGAGGGAAGCATTTCCTTGCTCGTACTCTTCATTTTCTAGATCGGTCCCCTTCTTTTGGGGGAGTCCGTCTTCGTCCGGAAAACATACCTCATTCATTACTTTATTCAAGTTTCCCCATATCCAGTCACCCTGGTAAACTGTGGACTTTCTGTCTATTGATGACATTAAGGCAAACCATGCTCCGCACGAACCATTGTGGGAGAACGGAAAAGGGACGAGGGGCAGAA
Source organism: Lissotriton vulgaris (assembly GCF_964263255.1). Taxonomy (NCBI): domain Eukaryota; kingdom Metazoa; phylum Chordata; class Amphibia; order Caudata; family Salamandridae; genus Lissotriton; species Lissotriton vulgaris. Next base: position 98,005,174 of record NC_141695.1, read on the forward strand.
CTCCCTTCGTTTTTTGATAAGGTGGAAGTTGGCCACATACCCAGCAATCTGTCGCATTGCTGGTCTGATGAGAATGGTGCAACATCCGAATAAAAGTATTGTTGCGCAGGGCCAGTCGATATGACAGTTCATGGGGTGGCAGATCACTAAATGTATGCTCTATGGTGTCATTAATGGAAGAGTGTATATGTGAGGCAATAGGAGGAAAGAAAACATGTAGTATTAAGCTGATACAGATTATAGTGATGCACAGAAGAGACAGAAAAATCAGAGTTACTATACATCTACTACGTAATATCTTGCAGTATTTCTCTTTCATTTTGCTCTTTTTACTATTGTTGTCCGCGATCTTATGCATGTCAGAAATCTTGTTTAACCGATTCACCACCTAGTGGACTTAAATGATTAAACGTCGTCTGGCTTTCTAGATCTTAATTTGGACCTGTACTCTTGCTGTGGAGTCTTTTCTAGCAAAGGGGGCTCAAAGTCTGTAATGTCTTTTGTCTTCACCAAAGTTCCAGAGTCTCCAAAATACCGTTTGCAGTGATGGGCATGAAGCTATCCCTTTCTCCCTTCGACTTTGATGGCTGTCCTCGTTGTTAGTAACACTAACTTCGGCGCCTTCCAACGCGGCTCAAGGGGGCTTGATCGATCAAAGTTCCTGACGAGCACGTAATCTCCTGGGGCTATGGCGTGCTCCTTGACCTTGGTGTTGTTAGGGAAGGCGGCGGCAACCTGTGAACGACAAGAGAGTAGTGCAGACATAAAGGAAGCCAGGTAATCTGTAAGCATGTTACTGTCAACATCAGTTATTTTCTTAGGCATAGGCGTACCCCACATATTCGGCGGTCTACCGAAAACCACTTCATATGGTGATAGGCCTGTTCTGGAATGGGCTACCATACGCATGTAAAAGAGGGCAACCGGTAAGGCTACCATCCAATCCACGCCTTTGTCTGCACAGATCTTTGCTAGTTTTGTCTTAATTGTCTGATTGTGCCTTTCTACAAGGCCTGCTGCTTCAGGGTGTCGCACACAATGGAACTTCCAGTTATATCCTAACAGAAGAGACACTTGTTTCAATAATTCAGAAGAAAAAGGCTGACCATTGTCTGAGTAAACGACACGGTGCAATCCGTATCTAGGAAAGAATTTGTGCACCAATTGCCTGGCGGTTGTCACAGCAGTATAATCTGGGACTGGATACGCTTCTGCCCATCTAGTTAGTGCACACACAACTACCAGGACATACTTGTAACCTCTACATCTGTCCATTTGGATATAATCCATCTGGAGGACCTCAAAAGGGTGGTCAGGAGGATGAAATCTGCCTTGTTCCACCGGGATTCCTTTACCTGGATTGAACTGACAACAGATCATACATGTTCTTACTTTTTGTTTCGCTGCTGCACGCAGGTGCTTGTTAAACCAGATATTCTGTAAGCTGTCTATCATTGCCTTCTCTCCCAAGTGTGCTGGACTATGTGCTGTGTTTATGATTACTTGTACCATGGAACCAGGAAGAAACCATGTTGCTTTGCCCTTAGTCATCCAACCTTGGTCAGTCTGGACCCCTCCTTGTTCAGTCCATTTCTTTATTTCATCTGAAGTGGCATGTGTCTGTATGTCGAGTACATCTTGAGAAGGATCCCTGACTGTCATGCTTTTTGTCAGTGATGGTACCTCTGTCTTTGTCGTGTCTGTTGGCGTCTGGGCTGTAAGTTTAGCAGTTCGGTCTGCCAGGTCATTACCCTGGGAAATGGTGTCTGTAGCTTTGGTGTGTGCTTTGCATTTCAGGATGGCTATGGCTGCAGGTAAATGTATTGCTTCCAACAGGGCCTGAATAAGCGGGCCGTGCTGAATTTTGGCCCCATGAGAGGTCAAGAAACCTCTCTCCCTCCATAGTACGCCAAAATCATGAACTACGCCAAAAGCATATTGTGAATCTGTATAAATGTTCACTTTCAAGTGCTTAGCTCTTATGCAGGCTTGTGTCAGAGCGATGAGCTCTGCTGCTTGTGCTGACAGTATGTCTATTCTTTGTATCTCTATGACTTCAGTAGCAGTGGTCACGGCATATGCTGCCACTAATTCTCCCGCACTCGTTCTCATGCATGATCCATCTACATATAGTGTCAGGTCAGGGTCTGGGAGTGCAACATCTGTCAGGCCTTGTCTTGGTTTCGTCACTATATTCATTATTTCCACACAGTCATGTGGTGCGGTGTCTACTGTACTTGAGGGCAAAAGTGTAGCAGGGTTAAGTATGTTACATGTCTGATCTCTATGTGTGGTTGAAATAACGTCAGTTCATATCCTGTTAGTCACGCTACGGTCAAGTGTTGTGTCTGTGTCCTGTTCAAGAGAACTTCCACTGCATGCGGTACCTGTACTGTCAGGGGGTGTCCCAGCACTATCGAGTCACTTTGTCTTATGGCTAGGGCTGTTGCTGCAACCGATTTCAGGCACGCAGGCAGAGCCTGGGCCACTGGGTCCAGTGTACTAGAAAAGTAAGCACAAGGCTTGTGTTTTTCTGCTTGATCTTGTGTGAGGACAGATAATGCTGTTCCATCCCGTTCAGTTACGAAAAGCATAAAGGGTTTGCTGTAACTAGGAGTCGCTAAAACTGGCGCTTGACATAAGGCTCTTTTTAATTCTTCAAATGCCAAGGTGTGTTCCTGTGTCCAAGGGAGGACAGTCGAAGACGCTACCTCCTGTGTTGTCAACTGTATGAGTGGTTTGGCTAGATAGGCATACTGGGGAATCCACTGCCTGCAGTATGAAGTGAGGCCAATGAAGGCCCGCACTTCCTTTTGTGTCTTTGGCTGTGAAAGGTTAAAAATTAACTGAATACGTTCTTGTGTCAGCTGTCTACCCCTCTTGGACAGCAAGTGTCCAAGGTACACCACTTGCTGTGCACAGAATTGTAACTTTGAAGGGGACACCTTGTGCCCCTTGTCTGCCAGAAAGTGTAAGACCGTCAGTGATGCATCTTCGCAGTCTGTTTCTGATCGTGCTGTAATAAGGATATCGTCAACGTACTGAATCAGTGCTGTGGTGGTAGGCATATTAATACTGTTCAGCTGTCTTTTTAACGCCTGACTGTAAATACTCGGACTCTCTGTAAAACCTTGGGGTGCTCTTGTAAATTTAAAACTGCGTCCTTTTAAACTGAATCCGAAAAGATATTGGCAGTCTGGATGAATTGGAACGCTAAAAAAGGCATTCTTCAAGTCAATGACTGTAAAGAACGTTGCCTCAGAATCAATAGCAGTCAGTAATGAAGAAATGTCTGGGACCACTGGGTATTGTGGGACTACGCATTTATTCAATTCTCGAAGGTCAACAACTAGTCTGTAAACTGGTGGTGCATTAGGGTCTGATCGTTTAAGGGTAGGAAGGACAGGTGAGTTACACACATTCGAGTCAGTCTCCACCACCACCCCTTGTGCAATGAGTTCGTCAATAATTTTTAATAATGCCACTTCGGCATCAGGTGGTAACTTGTATTGTCGTATACGTGGTAGTACTACTCCTGCTTTGAGAGTGACACGGTGTGGTGTTATGTTCATGTAACCTACGTCAGTCGGACCTTGTGCCCATAGGTGCTGGGGTACATTCTGGAGTCTGGGGTCAAAATCTGTCAACACATAATGACCCTTAAAATCACGTAAGTACAATCGCACTCCCTCCGGAGAACAACAGATAACTGCTCCTAGTCCTTTTAATGTCTTTATACCAAGCAAGTTTTCTGGACATGATTTAGTAAGTAGCAAGTCTGTGGTACGTGACAGTGGACCAACCCCGAGGGTGACTGGTTTCGATACTTCATTAACAATAGGCTTTCCTGAAAATCCCAGGGAAACATTCTGTGAGCCCGAGAGAGGTGCCCCTGGAACCTCGTCATGGCTGATGGTAGTTCTACTTGCCCCTGTGTCAATCAGAAACTTTCTGTCCTGTCCCAGTACACGACCATGTACATAGGGACCTTCTTGATCTACAGGAACCTGAATAAGGGGCAAGCCATTTTCCCTCTCAAGGCTGTTTCATGAGAATGCTTGGTATTCTGGATAGTCTGACTGCGTGTTCTGATACATTTGTGGTGTGGCATGAACAGGCGGTGGTGGGGGTGGAAAAGTCGCCATTGTCTGTTGTGTGCTCTGTTGGGTGCTATTTTGCCCAGGAGTGTGTGGTCGTTCTTTTGTTTTGCCTGTAGCTATATTGTGTTTCAGGACAGCACATTCCTTTACATAGTGACCTGGTTGTTTGCAATAATTACAGTTCCCCATAACAGGTGTCGTGCCATTTTTGTTCGTGTTTACCGGTACCGTTTGGGCAACCACCACCTTCATTTTTGTCTCTTTCATGCGTCTCTTTTCCTGATCCTGCTCTTCTCTAATCCTGTTCTGGTGATATTGTAGCATCTGTAACATTTGTGAAGGGCTGTTTGCTTGCCAAGTACTCTCAACCTTCAGTACTCTATTCTTGATCTGGGGTAGGGAATTCTCTACTAATTTGCTCACGAAAAGATGGGGATATGATTCGCTACCGGGCTTAAGGCCACTATTAATAGCAAAGCATTTCTCGAATCTAGAACAGAAATCGCTTGTGTCCTCTTCTTGTTTTTGCTTACAGGCTGAAATGGCATCCCAGTATTCCTTTTTAGTAATCAATAGTCTCGGCAAAACCTGTATTAGGAGTTCAGGTAGTTCTTTAGCTTTGTCACCAAGACCAACCCCCGGGAGCCTGCCTTTATCCTCTGTTTCCAATGCTTCCCAGCTTAACTTTTTCTCTCCCACCTCCCAGTCTTTTTCCTTAAGCTTTTCATAAATGCCTGCTGGCAATAGTACTTTCAATAGTTTCAGAATGTCAGCGTACGTTTAATCTCCGATGCGGAGAATGTCTTTTAATTCTCGGTGAAACCCCCCCGGGTCTTTATCATGGGAGGGCAGCATCTTTTTCATTTCCAGTATTTCTAATTTCGTCAAGGGGGTGTAAACATACACCCGTTGAAGCTCATTGTTTGCATTTTTGACGGGATGTACCTCTCGTAGGGGGTTCTGTCTGTCTAAGTATAGGTGCTTTCTGTCGAGGTATGGGACGGGAAGCATGCATGTGGTCAGAGAATTTAAGTACTTATGTCATTGATCCAGGATGACGTTAATTAATTCAGTACCCAGGCCTGTCCATCTGTCTAGAAGTATGTCGTCCAGTAATTTATACAATTGACCGGGATCGGAATATTGATTCTCATACAACGTTATTAAATGTTGGACCATGTAAATACCGGCCAAACGCTGTTCATTCGGCGGGAGGCTCAAGAACGTTTGGGCCACTATATCATTGCTATATATATTAGAATTGGACACCCACTGGGTGGCTGACCGGGCCAACTCCATTTCGTGTGGGGTGTGAAATCGCTCGTTCTTTATCCGTCGGTCCAGTGCTTTTTCAGTAGCTTGGAATAGATTTTCAAGGGAATATCTTTCTTTTATAGCCGGCCCCTGTTTACGGTAGTCGAGGCACTTGGGCCTGTCAAACCGTCGTGCATTACCTACATAATTCATTTTGTCCCTTGTCTCGTCTACCTCTTCCGTTGATGGCTCACCCTTCTCGTCAGACTCTACTTTGTGTGTTGCTAATATTTCCTTTCGTATTTTGTTCATCATGCTGTCTGTCTGTCCCGTTTTATCATGCCGACCGGCATCTATGTTATCACTCCATTCTATCAAACAAGGCTTTACATCCCCGTCTCCTTCGTCTTTTTCCCTGATCAGGCAGTTAACAATAAAACGGAGGATGTAGTTCTTAACCCCCACCTTTCTGTTTTGCATGGCCTGTGCTATACACTCGGGTCCCTCCCCCGTTCTAATGAAACGGTATATTTTATCTAGGTGTTCTTTCATATCTATTAATTTGTCCAAATATGCGACGGCTTGTCGTAGTCTTAGTGAAATCATGAGCATTGAGCCCTTTCCTGGTTCTGGATGGTATATACAGTGAGGGATTGCAACATCTATAGTAGGCCCCCCTCCCCCTACGGCCCCTTGTCCCACGTCGTCTTTCACGAGCTGCTGGAGCTGTTCCGCTGGTGGGGGCGGAGGGAAATCTGCGTTTGCGTAGTCCGGTGGGGACTCTTCTAGATAGGAGGAAATAAACGCCTCGGATGCTGTCGGCTTTATTCTACGTACTCTATAGGGTACAGGTGGTGGCGTTCGCGATCTACGGGGTGTTTCTGAGGGGGTCACTCTAGCTAGTTCTTCTGAGAGGACGGGATAAATGCCAGTAACGACGGCATTTCTTTCTCTATCAGCCTGCTCTGCTTTGACCCGTTCCCCCTCCTCCCGCAACTCTTTTTCTTTGGCTTTTTCCGCTGCTTGTTTAGTTCTCTCTGCTTGGTTGAATTCTTTCTCTGTTCTCCTATGTGCTTCTTTGCGCCATAACTCAATGGCATCTTTCTGAGAGGGTCTTGATTTCTTTTTCCACAGCGCTTCCTCTACTCTCATAATGCATTCAGAATCCCACGTTCCCGAGACAGGCCATCTGTACTTCTCCTCTAAATCCTTTGTGTAATCTACCCATAAGTCTAAATACAATATGGCATCTAGCCCATGCTTATTATACATATAATGACCAGGTGTGTCTTTAGGTGGGATGTTAACTAGCTCTTCTAGTATTCCTTTTCTGGTCCCTATCTGACGTAATTTTGAAAACAGTGGCATGTTGAAACCAACTCAATGAAAACACAATACACACCAAAATAGTCTGACTGAAACAATCATTAACACTAAAACACTAAAACACTAAAATAGATACAGTTTAACTGATACATGGAGTTAAACATGTACTTGAAAACAGTTAACTTTATGCACTGGATTACAGCACAACCATACCGGTCTCATAAATGAGACACGTCTTTACCGGTCCCATAAATGAGACACGTCTTTACCGTGTTCACGCAAATGAACCTGTCTTTACCGTCTTTACCGTGTTCATATTAATGAACCCGTCTTTAACTTTATGCGTTCCCAATAGTGGCACTCACCGGGAAGCAGAACTTGAAGGCCTCGGATACTTGATACTGCGCATGCGCGGAACAGGTGGACCTCTGGAAACCTCGGACCTTGCTCTCTCACGGGTTAGGCTCTGGTTGGGATGATCCGCGATCCTCACCCCCTCGTGTGGATGCCTGGTCGCAGTCCGTCTCCTCCGTGGGCCTGAGGGAGTGAGCGGGAAGTCCCGCTGGCGTGTACACTTTGAAGTCCGTCACGGCTGTAGAAGGGGGCAAGGGCTGGACCTACATCTCAGGCGCGTGGGGAAGGGGATTTGTCCCTATTCGGGCGCCAGATTTATGTGGTAAATAAAGTATTACCCTGTCATAATTTCTATAAATAAACAAAGGGTCATGCATAAAATGAGAGGCAGTGTCCGTGGTGTCCAATTCAAAAGGGCTTTATTTCAATAACTCGAGTTAGGGGAGAATCGGTTCCATCACCACGAAGGTTCAGGAAGGGTCTTCTAAACTTTATTCACAGAGTACAATATTTATACATTCAATTTCGCAGATAGGGAGGAGCGCTCCAGGCAGAGCAAGAGAAAGAGAGATAAGAACATGTGGGCGTGCATGAGGGCGTACATGTGGGCGTTCACTTGAGGAGTCATAGGTGAGTCATAGGTGGGTGGATACATGGAGGGGGTTGCATGGCCAGCGGGAACTTTGCCCTACTTGTGTGCGCAACTTGATCATGACGTGCAACTGACGTGTAACTGGGGGGAGCTGACTTTCGGTCTGGTAGGGAGGCCTTCAGTGTCAGGGCGACCAGCACGTCTGGTATTATCTGATATCTTAAATCCGGGGATGTATTATCTGAAGCAAAGGTCGCTCATCACCAAGAGCCAGTGTGGGCATCTATTTCTTCGGTTATTGCGTGGGGGCCTTGAGCTTTCTATGGACGCGAGCTCTGTAAATCACTTAAACGGAGACAGAAAGGCTAGGCCCTATCTCTGCAGACGGGTTCTGTTTACCTCCTTCACCAGGCAGGAATGTGATTCTGTAGAGCAAGCAGATAACTGTTATGCACAATACTGTCTTGGCACCCTGTGCTGGGCCCCTCTCGGCTTAGCCAGAAGTATGCGAGGTCAGGGATACGTAGCTGCAACCCTCAGAGTGTCTGGAGGCATGAAATCTCAATTCGGGAACTGGCTGAGCCACAAAATGGAGAAATGGGTTCTTCGCGATATATTAAAAAGTGCACAATGCAAACACATGGGCCACACGGGCCTCAGTGCAAAATTAACGTTTCTTTTATGGAAGACTTGGTGACTGGCATCCTAATGTAGGACGTAAATGCAGAGGCATCATTATTGCAGGCAATAGAGGGAAAATGCATGGGTGACATGCACGTACACTAAACGTTGGGGTACACGCAGGGGACATATTGGCCATGTAAAATTTCTTTTTCCTCAGTACAACTCATAATTTGAACCATCCTCATGAAGCAGGCACTAGAGTATGAAGAGCACCACCCAGCTCTTGCCTGAGCCCCATATCAGCTCCAGCAGGAGACCATGGAGGTCCTAAATGAAGCTCTTGGTGAGGGAAAGTGGTAACGCTGCAAAGTATACAGGAGTCATGGCAAGATAAGCATTTTGAAGATTACCCGCCAGCCCAGCGGGGACAGCTGCAAGGACAACCATAAGGGAGTGATTTACAGATGTAGTTCGGGGCCCTACCCATGTTAACGCTGCCCTCCACAAGTCCTTGTCCGAGTGGTGGATCTGTACACCCATGTACTTCAGCATGTCAAGGTGCTATTCCAGCCCAAACCGTGGCAGGGCCCTCCTGTTATGCTCATGAACTGGACACATGGGGAACAGGCAAGGCTTAGACCAATGCAATCTGAAGCCTGATACTATTCCAAATTCCTCCAGTGTCTCCATCAAGGCTGGAAGTGTGGCAGTGGCATCATACAGATAGATAGGGTCAGCATGTGCTTAAAAAGAGATGATATGGCGTTTGTCATGTACTTGCAGACCCCAAAGCTGCACTTGCAAGCTCTGGCAGCAGGCCAGGGGCTCCATGGTCAGGATACAAATTAATCAACAGGGATAGGGGGCAACCCTCACTGGTGCAGCTATGTATGTCAAAGCTGTCGGTTATCAACTGTACCATCCTGACTCTTGCTTTTGAGTTCTTATAGAGGGTGCATATCTAATTAAGGTACCCTGGCCTGAAGCCTATTTCCTCCAGAGTTGTCAGAAGGTAATCCCACCCCAGTATGTCATACTCCTTATCTAAGTCAAGCAACACCACCAACTATTCCCCAGTCTCACTCAAGGCAGGTTTCATCAGATGAAGTGGTCGTCGTATGTTGAGAAAAGAATTGCATTCTGAAATAAACCCACATTGATCTACTTGTGCTAGGGTGTTAGAAACAGCCAATTAGCCAGGGCCTTCCCTAATATCTTATTGTCTACATTTAATAGGGAGAATGGCCAATATGAGGGGACATTGGGGGGATCCCGGCCTGGTTTTGACACCTCTATCAGCACCTCACGGAGCGAGTATGGGAGCTGACCCTTTTTTATTGCTTACTTAAAAACTTCCAGGAGAATCTGGGAAGGGTGTGCACTGAAGGTGACATAATATTCTAGTGTGACTCCATCCGTACATAGAGTTTTATTTCATGCAATTTGGGTGATAGCCACCCGTATCACATCAATTTGAAGGGGTTCATCCAGTTCAGCTCATTAGAGTGGAATCAATCAGGGTAACAGTAGCCCGTGAAGAAACCCTTTGATTCAGTTAATGGGGGCTGTCTACAGCTGCATACCGGGAGTGATAGTACTTTGCAAAAGCGGCAGTAATGGCCACTTGTGTATTAACCACCATGCCACCCTCCAACTTGATTGCTCTTACTGATGTGTATGCCTGGCACTCTTTAACAAGCCATGCCAATAGCCTGTCCGAACGCTCCCCTCCGCATGGAGATGGGCAAGGCAGTGACTATTGTCATGTTTCCCCTACAACGCATCTAGATCCCTGTGACTCTTTCTCAGCTGCTTGTTTTTTTCTGTCCCATCGGCCCACTATGACACCTTGGTCTCAAGTAGTGTCAACTCCCGCTCTATGTCCAGCAGCTTCATGTTCAGGGCCTTACGTACCCCCTGACATAGTGGCAATGCATTGCCTTCTGATGACCACCTCGTGGAAATCCCACTTCAGCACCCTGGAGGGGGTGGTGCCTGTGTTAAGTTCGAAATATTGAGTAATTTGTATTGAAAGAGCCACCCTGAAGGGGCCTTCTGAAGTACCTTGGTCTGGAACCTCCAGGGCTTTAATGTCATCAGCAGTGGGCAGTGATCCGAGAGGGTGCGCTCCAAGGACTTTGTCACAGTTACTCACGTGCCCAACGGTTCATTGCAGAGAAAAAGATCAAGTTTAGCTTGGAGGTCATGGACCAGACAATAAAACAAGCCACTGGTGTCCAGATGGTGCAAGCGCCACATATCGAACACACTCTTGTTAACCATCGAGTCCTGAAAGTATTGTGATACCCTGACACACATAGCGCCGTTCAACGGATGGGTGGAGCAGCCCTGGGCAACATCTGGAACACAATTAAAGTTGCTGCCTGAGATGCTTGGATTGTGTGGGTCCCAGAAAATAGCTGGGGTGAAGAACCCCAAAAAAGTAGAGTCAATAGTGTTGGGGGCATAAACAACCACTAGCATGAGGGGAGCACCATCCATTTGTCCTTCCACCACCTACTACCTATCCTCAGTGTCAACTCTGTGCATGTCTTTCACAATTGGTACCCCTGGGGCAATCTATCTCATGACCCCCTTTGCATATAGGATGCCATAGTGCTATACAACTGCCCCCTCCATTTTGAATGCACTTTTTGTAAGTCTGCCTGTGTCAAACGCATTTCCGGCAAAAGGCTATGTGTGTGCAACGCCACTTAAGATATGTATGAACCCAGTATATCTCTGTGGTAGTGGCCATGCCTTTCACATTCCATGTCAGCAAGTTATAGTGTGACGTCATATGGCCTGTTAGTGTGCCCATCGGTTTTGGTGGGAAGTAGTGATGCATCACATTCCACAATTGCCATTCCCCAAATCTCTAGTGTGAAGGCAACCCCAAATGTCCAATCAATGATAAAGAGATCAATGGAGTACAGAGCCATGTCACAGAATTATATGTAGAAAACTTCTACATATAATTCTAGCCATACTAGCCATAACAATCCAACAAATGTACAACAACCAAAGAGAAATGTGTAATAAAATACATGCCCTGTTTGGAGAGGTCAGGGCTCATGGATACAAGGGTCGTCTTCGATGATCTGGGCGTCCTATAGTCTCTCATGAGGTTCCAAGGTGTCTCCAAAAGTTACTGGTGAGCAGTCCACACCACTTCTCACACAGTAAAGACCAAACCCCCACGCTTCATAGCAGATTATCCACCATTCATGGTGTCAACTCCTGCCCCTGGGAGTACTCCCAAGCAGGGGCCATTGTTGTGTAGTTCCTACAAACCTATATAGGATCTGTGCATTTAGATAACATAAACAAAGGGACTGGTGTCCAGACTGATTCTAGGAACCCCCAAATAAAATGTTAGTCAGTAGACCAGCTAGCTCACAGTGCCACTGTGAGCCCCTCTTACCAAGGATCGAATAGTTTCTAGCAACTATTGAACATGACAACCTTGACCCCTCAGGGATCGTGGAAACAGTACAATACTTTTCACTCAGCCACTCACTTGTACTTACTTTGTTTCAGAGAGATACACAGAATAAATGGTGGGGACGTTTTCAATAAGTATTTATCGAACCAGCATATTATTCTTGTATAGAATATGTGTGCTGCAACAACCTTGAGACAGAAACCGATATATATGATTATGAGCGCCAGTAGAGTAAAAAAAAATGTAGAATTCTACCATAATGCTAAAACAAAGACTATATGCAGGCATATAGATACATAACAGTAAAAATGCATTCTCCTACAATGTAGACCCTAACTAGATGTACCTAAGTTTACCTAGCATGTATGTAGGTGTATAGCCAAGAACCCCCTTAGGGTAGAGCCAACCTCATTACATGAGGTGGGAGAGTGAAGGACCCCATCTTGGTCTCGAGATGGACACCCCGCAAGGGATGTCAGACCAGTGCGTGCTGCATGTCTGCATGCAGGGACCTCAGCGTCTCACGTCAGCATGTCAGAATGGGAGTCTTTCTCCTCTGGTTTGCCCAGTGAAGATGTAGTGCTTATATACCTGAAAGGTACCCTCAGGGGTTCTGCCTAGAAATATACAATGGGCATGTTGGGCAATGATGACGATTGAAATGGGCCTTATATAGACTTATTATACAGAAGATGGTAATCCTGAGTTGATACTGAGAATCCTCATGCATAATACATGAGGCTAGTTTTCAGAGAAAACCACACAACAGTCATGTAGCACCTAACTAGGTAAATGGTTAGCGCCAGACCCGTTATGTAGAACAGTGCTAGGAAAGATGTAGGTAAAAGGTCATGTAACTACTTAGGCCTAATTTGGGGTACATTGGGGTTCATAACACCATGGAGCCATTAGTATCTGACTGTCAGAGGCATGGTTTGACAGCAACGCCTCAAAAGAGTTCTGGTCATATTTCAGCACCACTTGCCCTACCTCTGCTCGCTCCCTGGCCGTCTGTGCCATGAAGGGGCAGCTATGGGTCTCCCCGGCTCCTCTTACCCCTCAGTTGCAATGTCAGCCATTTACTAACATTCCAGTCATCTGATGTGGGCTTATCAATTGTCTTGGTATGAAACCAGACTTATGCGTCTCTAGGAATAAAAAAAGAATGGGTTCACTCACCATCCATCACCTCAAGTTTAGCAGGATAGAGAAGAGCATACTTGAGGCCTAGCTCATGGTGGATTTGCTTGACCACAGTATGCAACTTGAGAAGATGTTGCATGTCCACAATAAAATCTGCCCTCAAAGTGCCAAGGACCTTTCATCCGGAAAAACTGCACAATCAAGTCTTTTTCTCTATCATTAAGTTGTTTTCCACTTACATGACACGTATGTGCCCCCGATGGTGGTGACCTCCCTGGTAGACAATGTGCTTTTGTGTTTGTATAGAAAGGGGTACCCCTGACGCTAATTCCTAAATCAGGGTGTATCAACAATTTGTGTATAAAACAATTTAGGAATATGAAAATATCATATTGGGCCTAACAAGCATACTAAGAAGTAACATGCATGTACCTTTCAATTTCAAAAATATAAATATACATTTTATAAATTAGACATTTTCAAATACAACTCCAGTGTCAATTATTGCAGAAATGATTTACAAGAATAGTTCTTTAGATAAGTTCGTTTCACAGGATACAACATTTTGTTTCTATTCTAGAGTTCATTAGACATTCATTAAATCAATTGTTAGATATAAAATGCTTATCAAAATCAGAACAACAAAATGGTTTAGGCCTGGCTTTTCTATATAATTATTCCTACGCGCGTTTCGGCTGAAGCCTTCGTCAGGATGCCATGTACATATATAATTTGAAAACCTGAAAAAGGGTACATGCAGAAATAAACACAAAAGAGTGATGCAATTGGGTCCTATTTACATTATTTCATTTACAGTTAAGCAGTTGAACAATATACTTTTTATATATATAAGCTACCTAGATAAAAACCACTAGTCACTTCAAAGTCAATATTACCAAAAACTAATATTGGATAATATCTAAGAAAAACCTATTTATTAACACCGTAGTGTAAATTAATTGGAAAGGAGGGATGGAGGTGGGGGTTTGGGTTTAGGAAAAAAGGGGGGGAGGGGGAGAAAGAGGAGGGGAAAAAAGGGAGAGAAAGGGGGAAGAAAGGGGGGAGAGAAGGGGAAAGAAAGGGGGAGAGGGTGGGGTGTTCTTGTTTGTCGAGGAAAAGGGGGCAAAGGAATGTTAAAAAAGGTTATATACTGGGAGGCCACCCTCAAATATCACCGTTTTGTAATCTGATACCTTACGCAGTGCTCATTTAAAACAATAAGTACCTTGAAGTCTTGTGTTGAGTTATTGGACTTCCTGATTGTTTCTAAAGTGTATGGTATTATTCTTTAACTGTGAAAAGTGATAAAATAACATTATGGACATTCTATTTTATACTGCAGAGTTATTTTTGTATATATGAATAAACGTATCTGACAGTTACCTCTTGAATAAGCTTGAATGGATCAGACGTTGACATACAAAAATCACTATAAAACGATTCAAAGTCGTCTGCTTATATTGGTTGCCACCTCTGTCTCTATCTAAATGAAATATAACCTGCATTAAATACAATTTAAAAAGGCCAAATGGGAAAAATTGAGTTTCTCTAAACTGTTATTCATTACATAGCCATAGCGTACAGTAAAGTTCATGGTATAGATGGACCGAGCTGATAGGGGAAAAAGGAGATGATAGCGTGGAACCATGCTAACTATATGATACCGAACCGTGACTTTATAACAAAAATCTCTTCAGGCATCTCTGCTAAAAGAATAATGATTCCTATTTAATCTCTTTGTTTCCAAGCGACCCACTTCATTTGAATTATCAAGGAATTCCTCGTACCTGAAAGATCCAGATTAAGGCCTCACCGGACCGATAACTCGGAGGCAGATCTAGTGTGTTTTTTATGCTGAAAATAAATTAAAGATGGAATACTCTTATAATTAGACAATGTCCTAAATCATCTTTCAAGATCAAAAAGTATATCGGCTAAAGTATAATATTTATATATATATATCTGTTAAGTACACAGTGAACAGCGACACTATGTTTATAATGAAGATTGCTAATGTCTCCGAGTACGATCAACGGCTTCCGGTAGCCATTCTAACGAGGTTACAGCGTTCCTAAAAGGTTATCTAGAAATTCGAAATGGAGAGTGATAAAATAACCATATGTTCTCTGCCATACTATTCTAATATACTAACTGAATAGAGGCTGGATGTCATTACCTGTTTGAATTCTCTAGTCCCTTAACCGTTAATGTTCGGCGGGTCGGTCCGGCGTTGTCTAGGATCCCAAACTGAGGACGTCTCACCAACAGGGCACCATGGTTTGTAAAACTCCGTACGTCATGTGCGGCTGCTCCCGTGATTCTTAAATAGTCGAATCATGCTGGAGATGCGCCTTTGACTACCCGGAACCATTGGAAAAATACCCGGAAGTAGAACAGATGTCTTGGATTGAAATTAACAACTTCCGTGGCGGCCAGCTTATAATGTGTTCCGCCTGATTTTAGGGATAGAACTATTAAGCGTTGGTGTACTTCTTAACTATATTTAGTGATTTTGTCCATAAATATTTAGCAATAAGGCCCGACTTTACACGTTATCGCTCGATAACTTCAAGTTGGTATGTGTCGTGCGTTATGACCTGGAATGCTTATTGAGCACATAAGCTTCCAAACCAAAAATCATAATTCAATTTTACAGTTAATGAAACTAAAAAATTAGAAAATTACCTCAAGGAATAGATGTAGAAGAATCCAAATTGGTTCGCCACAGCTATTCATGCATTGCTACAGGGTCCTGCTGATAATGCATGATAATTTAATTACAGTTGTATTTCAATACTTGGTCCCATGGAATTTCGTTATTCATACCAACAATGTGCTTTCTCCACAGCAAAGAATTTAGGTACATTGCCCGTCAGTACTGTGGGCATCAGCCACTGTTTGAGGAAGAGCTCCGTACTCAGGCCCCCCAAGCATTCCAGAAAGCTCAAAAAATGGACATTATTATGCTTTGAGAATCCCTCTGCATCCCCCGATGTGGAGAGGTCATCTCCGCACTCATGTCCTTCAGATGGGCTTGGAGTTTCTGCAATGTGGGTCGCATCGTGGTTAATGTAGATTCAACATTGTCCATACAGTCCACCAGTTTCCTGTGGTCCGTACAAAGCAGGTGTACATCTAGGGAGTCTGCCTTGATCTTGGACTTCAGCGTGGCTTTTGTGTCCAGAATTGCCTGCAATATCTTTTCAAACTGTAAATAGTGACTGCGGAAAGTGGCCTGAGAATGCCGACTCCATTATTGGGCGGGGCGGAAGGCCTGCTACAACCCCAATGCCTGAGGTAGAGTTCTTAGCAGATTTCGGCTTTCGGCTTCACCATCAAACCCGCATTGGTATCAACCCAAGTGGATGCTCAAGCAGGTTCTAGACAGTGGGCCATCCCCCTGACCTCCACCAGGTTTGAGTCGTGGGTAAGTGCAGTGCAATTCTGGAGCTGCACGTGTGTTAGAATAGAAATAGGCATGTTTGTGCATTGCCCAATCTAAGCGACTATTTGCGGCACCATTTTCTATTCAGGCACCATTTTGAATCATGATCAAAACTAATCCTTTGCTACTTCTGAGAAAAGGCCTCTGTTAGGTTTCCTTTCTGCAGTTTTGGGGTTTAGCTTTACTAATGAATAGACTGTTCATTTGAGTGCATACCTTGCTTACTAGATAGAGGCCTCTCCCACTTGTCTGGTGGCGGGTGCAGGGTGAAACGACCTTGGGTTATATTAGGTGGTGTGAGATATGAGAACCAAAACGTATTTTTTGTATTTCACTGTCCAACTGCACCCGCCTGGAAAATTTCCTTTTGGGCGTGCCTTCGCCCAGTCATGAAACTTATATAATGTATCTTTATGCTTGTTCATTTCAGTCCCTCTGCAGCACTCCTAGTGACTGGGCAGACTGGGCTTCACTCTGGGTGTATATGAATAAACAGTTATTGGTTTGTGTTCTCTATTGTCTGACAGACTCTTCATTTAGTATGGAAGCTGAGAGGTGGATATTCGTGACCCGGTTGATCCAAATGGGGCCACTTCCTTCACGTGGTGTCTGTCACACCCCCTCATAGGACCTGAATGTAAAAGCTTGTGGAATATTATCAAAAATGCAAACAAATAATATAATATGCTATCATTTAAAAAGCAACTATAGGTAGTCAATGGCTAAAGGGTAACCCATGAAAAGTAGGGGATTCAAGCTACTACACCTCATGCAACAGCTCAATGTTTGGTATCCCCATAGTAAGGGGTTAAGAAAGCTCACGAAAGGGTGCCAGTTGGCAGAAAAATACTGTGCTCACCAATCCAACATAAGGCCATGTCCAGTTGAACCCAGGTAATTTATAAACCTTGATGATACAAAATATTATAGTCGGTATGGGTCATTAAATCTGCTATTCCCAAAAGGAACCAGATGTGAAAGTTTGCGGAATGAAATAAAAATGTGAAAAGAGACTGCAATCTGGTATAAGCCAAAAGGCATCTACAGTTGGTCAATGATTAAAAGGTAACCCTTGAAAAGTAGGGGATCCAAGATATTACAGCAATGCATGAGCCATAATATGTGGTGTCCCCATGGTAAAAGTTGTTGCAAAACTCACGAAGGGTGCCAAATTAAAATCCTAGTAAATTCTGACCCAAGAAACACTTGGATACCAAATATTATAGACTACTGTATTTGATATTCCCTAAAGAAACCAGATGTAAAACCTTGTGGAATGTTGTTAGAAATGAGAAAAAATTCTGTAGTCTGCTGTCAAATAAGAGACAATTTCAAGTGGTCAATGGCTAAAGGGTTACCCAATGAAATGTAGGGTATACAAGATATTACAGCAATGCGTGAGCCATCATATTTGGTATATCATTGTAAAATATGTTGGAAAGGAAAAGGGATGGTGCTATTTGGCATAGAAATACTATGCTCACCCATAGCACATAGGACCATGTCAAATTGAATACTGGTAAGAACTAACCCCAAAAACTCAGGGGATACCAAATATTAAAGCCGGTATAGCCCTTTATATATGGTATCTCCATGGAGAACCCGACATAAAATCTCGTGGAATAATGTAAAAAAATTTGAAAATATACTGTATGCTCTTATCAAAGAAAAGACAACTTTAAGTGGTCAATGACTAAAAGGTAATCCATGAAACATAGGGGATACGAGATATAAAAGCAATGCATGAGGCATAATATTTGGTATCCCCATTGTAAACAATGTTGGAAGCAAAAGGAAGGGTGCTCTTTGCCATAGAAATACTGGGCTCATCCATCCAACATACGACCATGATAAATTGAATACTGGTAAGTTTCAACCCCAGAAACCCAGGGATACCAAATATTATAGCTGGTATAGGCCATTATATTTAGTATCCCCCAAGAGAACCAGACATAGAATCTTGTGGAATGATGTAAAAAATGTGAAAATATACAGTTGTCTGTTATCATACAAAAGGCAACTTCAAGTGGTCAATGGCTAATGGGTAACCCATGAAACGTACGGGATACGAACTATTACAGCATTGCGTGAGCCACAATATTTGGTACCCCCATTGTAAACGACATCGGAAAGCAAAAGGAAGGGTGCTATTTGGCATAGAAATACTGTGCTCACCTGTCTAACATAAGACCATGCCAAATTGAATCCTGGTAAGTTCTAACACAGGAAACACAGGGGTAACAAATAATATAGACGGTTTAGGCCATTATGTATGTTATCCCCTAAGAGAACCGGACATATGATCTTGTGGAATAACGTAAAAAATGTGAAAAGATACTGTAGTCTCTTATCAAAGAAAAGCCAACTTTAAGTGGTCAATGGCTAAAAGGTAACCCATGAAACATAGGGGATACGAGATATTACAGCAATGCATGAGGTATAATATTTGGTATCCTCATTGTAAACGCTGTTGGAAGCAAAAGGAAGGGTGCTCTTTGCCATAGAAATACTAGGCTCATCCATCGAACATAAGACCATGTCAAATTGAACACTGGTAAGTTCTAACCCCAGAGACACAGGGGATACCAGATATAATATTTGGTATAGGCCATTGTATATGATATTCCCTAAGAGAACCAGACATAGAACCTTGTGGAATGATGTACAAAATTTGAAAATATACAGTTGTCTGCTACCATATAAAAGGCAACTTCAAGTGGTAAATGGCTAATGGGTAACAAATAAAACGCAGGGGAAAAAATATATCACAGCAATGTGTGAGTTATAATATTTGGAATCCCCATTGTAAATGATGTTGGAAAGCGAAAGGAAGGGTGCTATTTGGCATAGAAATACTGTGCTCACCCATAGCACATAAGAACATGTCAAATTGAATACTGGCAAGTTCTAACCCCAGATACACAAGGGATACCAAATATGATAGCTGGTATAGGCTATTGTATATGGTATCCCCATAGAGAACCTCACCTAAAATCTTGTGCAATAACGTAAAAAATGTCTAAAGATTCTGTAGTCTCTTATCGAAGAAAAGACAGCTATAAGTGGTCAATGGCTAAAAGGTAACCCATGAAACATAGGGATGCGAGATATTACAGCAATGCATGAGGAATGATACTTGGTATCCCCATTGTAAACGATGTTGGAAGCCAAAGGAAGGGTGCTCTCTGCCATAGAAATACTGGGCTCATCCATTGAACATAAGACCATGTCAAATTGAACACTGGTAAATTCTAACCCCAGAAACACAGGGGATTCCAGATATAATAGCTGGTATAGGCCATTGTATATGGTATTCCCTAAGAGAACCGGACATAAAACCTTGTGGAATGATGTAAAAAAAGTGAAAATATACAGTTGTCTGCTATCAAGTAAAACACAACTTCAAGTGGTCAATGGCTAAAGGGTAACCCTTGAAACACAAGGGACATGACATTTTACAGCAATGCGTGAGCCATAATATTTGGTATCCCCATTGTAAACGACATTGGAAAGCAAAAGTAAGGGTGCTATTTGGCATATAAATACTGTGCTCACCTGTCTAGCATAAGACCATGCCAAATGAAATCCTGGCAAGTTCTCACCCAAAAAACACAGGGGATACCAAATATAGCCGGTATAGGTCATTATATATGGTATCCCCTAAGAGAACCGAACATACGATCTTGTGGATTGATGTAAAAAACGTGAAAATATACATATGTGTGCTATCATATAAAAGGCAACTTCAAGTGGTCAATGGCTAATCGATAACAAATGAAACGCAGGGGATACAAGATATTACAGCAATACCTGAGTCATAATATTTGGTATCCCCATCGCTAACAATGTTGAAAAGCAATAGGAATGGTGCTATTTGGCATAGAAATACCGTGCTCACTCATAGCACATAAGATCATGTCAAATTGAATACTGGTACGTTCAAACCCCAGAAACACAGGGGATACCAAATATTATACCCAGTACAGGCCATTATATATGATATCCCCATAGAGAACCTGACGTACAATCTTGTGGAATAACATAAAAAATGTGAAAAGATACTGTAGTCTCTTATCAAAGAAAAGACAACTTCAAGTGGTCAATGGCTAAAGGGTAACCAATCAAACATAGGGGATACAAGATATTACAGTAATGCATGAGCCATTATATTTGGTATCCCCTTTGACAACGATGTTCGAAAGCAGAAGGAACGGTGCTCTTTGCCATAGATATACTGGGCTCATCCATTGAAAATAAGACCACGTTAAAATGAATACTGGTAGGTTCTAACCCCAGAAACACAAGGGATACCAGCTATAATAGCTGATATAGGCCATTATACTTGCTATCCCCTAAGCGAACCGGATGTAAAATCTGGGGGAAAGATGTAAAAAATCTGAAAAGATGCTGTAATCTGTTATCAAAGAAAAGACAACTTTAAGTGGTTAATGGCTAAAGGGTAACCCATGTAACGTAGGAGACAGGAGATATTACAGCAATGCGTGAGCCATAATATTTTGTATCCCCATAGTAAACAATATTGGAACGCAAAAGGAAGGACGCTATTTGGCATACAAGTACTGTGCTCACCCATGCAACAAAAGACTATGTCAAACTAAATCCTGGTAAGGTCTAACCTAAGAAACACAGGGAATACCAAATAATAAAGCCAGTATTGGCCATTATATTTGGTATCCCCTAAGGGAACCGGACATACAATCTTGTGGAATGATGAACAAATTTGAAAGGTTACTGTAGTTTGCTATCAAGTAAAAGGCAACTTCAAGTTGTCAATGGCTAAAGGGTAACCCATGAAAGGTAGGGGATACAAGATATTACAGCAATGCGTCAGCCATAATATTTAGTATCCCCCATGGGAACCGGATATAAAATCTTGTGGAATGATGTCAAACATCTGAAAAGATACTGTAGCCTGCTATCAAATAAAAGAAAACTTCAAGTGGTCAAAGGCTAAAGAGTAACTCATTAAACCTAGGGGATACCAGATATTATAGCAATGCGTGAGCCATAATATTTGGTATCCCGATAGTGAACGGTGTTGGAAAGCAAAAGGAAGGTCGTTATTTGGCAAGGAAATACTGTGCTCACCCATCCAACATAAGACCAGATCATTTTGAATACTGATAAGTTCTAACACCAAAAACACAGGGGATGCCAAACATTATAGCCGGTAAAGGCTATTATATATGGTATCCCCTAAGGGAACCAGATGCAAATCTTGTGGGATTCATCTAAGAAATCCGAAAAGATACTCTAATCTGCTATACAATAAAAGGCAACTTCAACTAGTGAACGGCTAAAGGGTAGACAATAAAACATAGTGGATACGAGATATTACAGCAATGCGTGAGCCATAATATTTGGTATCCCGATTGTAAACGATGTTGGAAAGCAAAAGGAAGGCCACTATTTGGCACAGAAGTACTGCGCTCACCCATCCAAAATAAGAATATGTCAAATTGAATCCTGGTACGTTCTAACCCAAGAAACACAGGGGTTACCATATATTGTAGGTTGCATGGACCATTATATATGGTATCCCCCAAGGGAACCTGACGTACAATCTTGTGGAATGATGTCAAAAATGTAAAAAGATACTGTAGTCCTCTATCAAATAAAAGGCAACTGCAAGTGGTCAATGGGTAAAGGGTAACCCATGAAACGTAGGGGATACAAGACATTACAGCAATGCGTGAGCCATAATATTTAGTATCCCCATAGTAAACAATGTTGGAACGCAAAAGGGAGGGTGCTATTTGACATATAAATACTGTGCTCACCCATACAACATAAGACCATTTCAACTTGAATACTGGTATGTTCTAACCCAAGAAACACAGGGGATAACAAATATAATAGCCGGTATAGGCCATAAAATGTGATATTACCTAAGGGAACCAAATGCACAATCTTATGGAATGATGTACAAAATGTGAAAATATACTGTAGTCTGTGGTCAATGGCTAAAGTGTAACCCATAAAACATAGGTGATACTAGATATTACAGCAATACATGAGTTATAATATTTGGCATTCCCATGCTAAACGATGTTGGAAAGCAAAAGGAAGGATGCTATTTGGCATAGATATACTGCGCTCACCCATCCAACGTAAGAACATATCTAATTGAATCCTAGTAAGTTCTAGACCAAGAAACACCAAGATACCAGATATAATAGCTGTTGTATAGGCCATTATATTTGGTATCCCTTAAACGAACCAGTTGTAAAATCTCATTGAATAATGTAAAAAATTTGAAAAGTTACTGTAGTCTTCTATCAAACAAAAGGCAACTTCAAGTCGTCACTGGCTAAAGGGTAACTGATGAAAAATAGGAGATACAAGATATTACAGCAATGCGTGAGCCATAATATTTGGTATCCCCATTGTAAACGATTATGGAAAGCAAACGGAAGTTTGATATTTGCCATAGAAATCCTGTGCTCATCCATCCAATATAGGACCATGTCAAATTGAATTCCGGTAAGTTCTAACCCCAGAAACACACGGGATACCTGATAATATAGCAGGTATAGGCCATTATATATGGTATCCCCTAAAGGAACCAGAGGTAAAATCTTGAAGATGGTGTAAAAAAAAGTGAAAAGTTAGTGTAGTCTGCTATCAGGTAAAACACAACTTCAAGTGGCCAATGGCTAAAGGGTAACCCATGAAACTTAGGGGATACGAGATATTTCAGCAATACGTGAGCCATAACATTTGGTATCCCCATAGTAAACATTGCTGGAAAAAAAAGGAAGGGTGCTCTTTGGTATAGGAATACTGTGCGCCCCCATCAAACATAAGGTGAAGTCAAATTGAATCCTGGTAACTTCCAACCCGAGAAACACTGGGATACCAAATATTATAGGCAGCATAGGCTAGTAAATTTGGTATCCACTAACGGTACGGATGCAAAATCTTGTGGAATGATGTACAAAATGTGAAAAGATACTGTAGTCTGCTATCAAATAAAAGGCAAATTCAAATGGTCAATGGCTTAAGGGTAACCCACGAAACATAGGGGATACGAGATATTATGTCAAAGCATGAGCCATAATATTTGGAATCCCTGAGAAAATGATGTTGTAAAGCAAAAGCAAGGGTGCTATTTGGTATAGAAATACTGTGCTCCTCCATCTAACATAAGTCGATGTCAAATTGAATCCTTGTAACTTCTAACTCGAGAAAATCTGGGAATACCAAATAATATAGGCTCTATATGCAATTATATTTGGTGTCCTCTAAGGGTACCGGATGCAAAATCTTGTGGAATTATGTGCAAAATGTGAAAAGATACTGTAGTCTGCTATCAAACAAAAGGCAATTTCAACTATTCAATGGCTCAAGGGTAACCCATGAAACATCGGAGATACGAGATATTACAGCAATGCTTGAGCCATAATATTTGGTATATGGTGTTGGAAAGCAAAAGGAAGGGTGCTCCTTGGTTTCAGTACACTGTACTCCCCCATCCAACAAAAGGCGAAGTCAAATTTAATCCTGATAACTTCCAACACGAGAAACACTGGGGATACCAAATATTATAGGCGGTATAGGCTATTATATTTGGTATCCCCTAAGTGTACCGGATGCAAAATCTTGTGGAATGATGTATAAAATGTGAAAAGATAATGTAGTCTGCTATCAAACAAAAGGCAATTTTAACTATTCAATGGCTCAAGGGTAACCCATGAAACATCAGGGATACAAGATATTACAGCAATGCTTGAGCCATAATATTTGGTATCCCCATAGTAAACGATGATGGAAAGCAAAAGGAAGCGTTATATTCAGCATAGAAGTCCTGTACTCACCCATCCAACATAAGTCCATCTCAATTTGAACACTGGTAAGTTCTAACCCCAGAAACACAAGGGGTACCAGATATTATAGCCGGTATAGGCCAATATATTTTGTCTCCCCTATCGGAACCGGAAGTACAATCCTGTGGAATATTGTAAAACATTTGAAAATTACTGTAATCTGCTATCAAGTAAAAGGCGACTTCAGGTGGTCAATGGCGTAAGGGTAACCCATGAAACATAGGGGATACAAGATATTACAGCAATGCGTGAGCCATAATATTTAGTGTCCCCTAAGGTAACCGGACGTACAATCTTGTGGAATGATGTACAAAATGTGAAAAGTTACTGTAGTTTGCTATCAAATTAAAGACAACTTCAAGAAGCCAATGGCTTAAGTGTGACCCACGAAACGTGGGGTATATGAAATATTAAAGCAATGCAAGAGCCATAATATTTGGTATCCCCATACTAAACAATATTGGAAGGCAAAAGGAAGGCCACTATTTGGCACAGAAGTATTGTGCTGACCAATCCAACATAAGACTATGTCAAATGGAATCCTGGTAAGTTCTAACCTAAGAAACACAGGGGATACCAAATATTATAGGCGGTATGGGCCATTATATATGGTATCCCCTAAGGGAACCGGTCGTATAATCTTGTGGAATGATGCTGTAGTCTGCTATCAAATAAAAGTCAACTTCAAGTGGCCAATGGCTAAAGGGTAACCCCTAAAACCCAGGGGATACAAGATATTACAGCAATGCATGAGCCATAATATTTAGTATCCCCTAAGGGAACCGGATGTAAAATCTTGTGGAATTATGTAAAACATCTAAAAAGATACTGTAGACTGCTAGCAAATAAAAGACAAATTCAGGTGGTCAATGGCTAAAGTGTAACCCATGTAACAAAGGGGATACGAGATATTACAGCAATGCATGAGCCATAATGTTTGTTATGCCCATATTAAATGTTGTTGGAAAGCAAAAGGAAGGGTGCTTTTTGCCATAGAAATACTGTGCTTACCCACCCAACATAAGGCCATGTCAAATTGAATCCTGGTGAGTTCTAACCGCAGAAACACAGGGGATACCAAATATTATAGCTGGTATATCCCATTATATATGGTATCCCTTGAAGGAACTGGTTGTAAAATCTTGTGGAATGATTTATAAAATGGTAAAAGCTACTGTAGTCTGCTACCAAATAAATGTCAACCTCAACTGGTCAATAGCTGAACGGTAGCCCATGAAATGTACAGGGATACAAGATATTACGTGAGCCATAATATTTGGTATTCCTTTAGTAATCAATGTTGGAAAGTTAAAGGAAGGGTCGTATTAGGCATAGAAAGACTGTGCTCAGTAATCCAACATAAGACCATGTCAAATTGAATCCTGATAAGTTCTAACTCAGGAAACTCAGGGGATACCAAATATTACAGCTGGTAAAGCCCATTATATATGGTATCCCCTAAAGGAACCAGATGTA
Source organism: Lissotriton vulgaris (assembly GCF_964263255.1). Taxonomy (NCBI): domain Eukaryota; kingdom Metazoa; phylum Chordata; class Amphibia; order Caudata; family Salamandridae; genus Lissotriton; species Lissotriton vulgaris. The sequence goes on from NC_141695.1 coordinate 98,030,780, forward strand.
AAATGCTGTGGAATGATGTATAAAATGGTCAAAGTCTGCTATCAAATAAATGGCAACCTCGACTGGTCAATGGCTTAATGATAGCCCATGAAATGTAGGAGATACGTGATATTACAGCAGTACGTTTGTCATAATATTGGGTATACCCCATAGTAACCAATGCTGGAAAGCAAAAGGAAGGGTGCGATTTGGCATAGAAATATTGTGCTCACCCATTCAACATAAGACCATGTCAAAATGTATCTTTGTACATTCTAACCCGAGAAACACAGGGGATACCAAATATTATAGGCGGTAAAGACCTTTGTATTTGGTATCCCCTAAGTGAACCGGTTATAACGTCTTGTGGAATAATGTAAAAGATGTGAAAAGCTAATGTAGTCTGCTAACAAATAAAAGGCAATTTCAACTAGTCAATGGCTAATGTGTGACCCATGAAACATCGGGAATACAAGATACTACAGCAATACGTGAACCATAATATTTGGTATCCCCACAGTAATTGAGGTTGGAAAGCAAAAGAAATGATGATATTTGGTATAGAAATACTGTGCTCCCCCATGCAACATAAGGTGATGTCAAATTGAATCCTGGTAACTTCTAACCCGAGAGATGCTGAGAATATCAAATATTGTAGGCTGTATAGGCTTTTATATTTGGTATCCCCGGATGCACTATCTTGTCGAATGATGTACAAAATGTGAAAAGCTAATGTAGTGTGCTAACAAAAATGATGCTTTTACAACTGGTTAATGTCTAAAGGGCATCCCAGGAAACGTAGGGGATACCAGATATTACTGCAGTACTTGAGCCATAATGTTGGGTATCCAATGTTGGAAAACAAAAGGAAAGGTACTATTTGGCATAGAAATATTGTCCGCACCCGTCCAACATAGGACCATGTCAAATTGTATCCTAGTACATTCTAACCCGAGAAACACTGGGGATAACAAATATTATAGGCGGTAAAGGCCATTGTATTTGGTATCCCAGTTATAAAGTGTTGTGGAATGATGTAAAAAATGTGAAAAGCTAATGTGGTCTGCTAACAAATAAAATGCAACTTCAACTGGTAAATGTCTAAAGGGTAGCCCAGGAGATTTAGGGGATACGAGATATTACAGCAATACGTGAACTATAATATTTGGTATCCCCATAGTAAACGATGTTGGAAAGCAAAAGAAAGGGTGGTATTTTTCATAGAAATATTGTGCTCACCCATCTAACATAAGACCATGCAATCCTGGCAAGTTCTAACCCAAGAAACACTGGAGATACCAATTGTTTTAGCGGGTAAAGTCCATTATATTTGGTATCCCCTAAGGGAACCGGATGTAAAATCTTGTGGAAAGATGTCAAAAGTCTGAAAAGATGCTGTAGTATGCTTTCAAATAAAAGGCAACTTCAAGTGTCTAACGGTTAATGGGTAACCCTTGAAAGGTTCGGGATACGAGATAGTGGGGCAATGAGCCGTAATATTGCGCATCCCCATTGTAAAGGATGTTGAAAATCAAAAGGAAGCGTACTATTTGGCAAAGAAATACTGTGCTCACCCATCTAACATAAGACCATGCCAATCAAATCCTGACAAGTTCTAACCCAAAAAACATAGGAGGTACCAGATATTATAGCTGGTATAGGCCATTATATATGGTAGTCTCACAGTGAACTATATGTAAAATCTTGTGGAATGATGTAAAACATGTGAAAATATACTATTGTCTGCTATCATATCAAAGGCAATTTCTAGTGGTCAATGGCTAATGGATAACAAATGAAACGCAGGGGATGCAAGATATTACAGCAATGCCTGAGCCATAATATTTGGTATCCCCATTGTAAAAGATGTTGGAAAGCAAAAGGAATGGTGCTTTTTGGCATAGAAATACTGTGCTCATCCATAGCACATAAGACCATTTCAAATTGAATACTGGCAAGTTCTAACCCCAGAAACACAAGGGATACCAAATATTATAGCTGGAATAGGCCATTATATATGGTATCCCCATAGAGAACCTGACCTACAATCTTGTTGAATAATGTAAAAAATGTGAAAAGATTCTTTAGACTCTTATCAAAGATAAGACAACTTTATGTGGTCAAAGGCTAAAGGGAACCAATGAAATGTAGGGGATACGAGATATTACAGCAATGCGTTAGCCATAATATTTGGTATCCCCTTTGTAAAAGATGTTGGAAAGCAAAAGGAATGGTGTTCTTTGCCGTATAAATACTGGGCTCATCCATCCAACATAAGACCATGTCAAATTGAATACGGGTAATTTCTAACCCCAGAAACACTATGGATACCAGATATAATGACAGGTATAGGCTAATATATTTGGTATCCTCTAAGCGAACCGAACATAAATTCATGTGGAAAGATTAAAAAAATCTGAAAATATACTGTTGTCTGCTTTCAAATGAAAGGCAACTTCAAGTCTCTAATGGTTAATGGGTAACGCATGAAAAGTAGGCGATAGAGGTATTGCAGCAATGCGTGAGCCATAATATTTGGTATCCCCATTGTAAACAATGTTGAAAATCAAAAGGAAGGGTACTGTTTGGCATAGAAATACCGTGATCACCCATCTAACATAAGACCATGCTAAATCGAGTCCTAGCAAGTTCTAACCCAAGAAACACAGGGGATACCAGATATTATAGCTGGTATAGGCCTTTATATATGGTATACCCAAAGGGAACAGGATGTAAAATCTTGTGGAATGATGTTAAAAATTTGAAAAGATACTATAGTCTGCTATCAAAGAAAAGAAAATTTCAAGTGGTCAATGGCTAAAAGGTATCCCATGAAACGTTGGAGACACAACATATTGCAGCAATGCGTAAGCCATAATATTTGGTATCCCCATTGAAAAGGACATTGGAAAGCAAAAGGAAAGGTGCTATTTCCCTTAGAAATACTGGGCTCATCCATCCAACATAAGATCATGTCAATTTGAATACTGCTAATCTCAAACCCCAGAAACAAAAGGGATACCAGATATAATAACCAGTATAAGACAATATATTTGGTATCCCCTAAGGTAACCGGTTGTAAAATCTTGTGGAATGACGTAAAAAATCTGAACAGATACTGTAGTCTGCTATCAAATAAAAGGCAACTTCAAGTGGTCAATGGCTAAAGAGTAACCCATTAAACGTAGGGAATACAAGATATTACAGCAACGTGTGAGCCATATTTGGTATCCCCATTGAAAACGACATTGGAAAGCAAAGGGAAGGGTGCTATTTGGCATACATATACTGTGCTCACCCGTCTAACATAAGACCATACCAAATCTAATCCTGGTAAGTTCTTACATAAGAAACACATGGGATACCAAATATTATAGCCGTTATAGGCCATTATAGATGGTATCCCCTAAGAGAACAAGACGTACACTCTTGTGGAATTATGAAAAACATTTGAAAATATACTGTAGTCTGCTATCATATAAAAGGCAACTTCAAGTGGTCAATGGCTAATGGGTAACACATGAAATGCAGGGGATACTAGAAATTACAGCAATGTGTGAGCCATAATATTTGGTATACCCATTGTAAAATATGTTGAAAAGCAAAAGGAATGGTGCTATTTGGCATACAAATAATATGCTCACCCATAGCACATAAGACAATGTCAAATTGAATACTGGTACGTTCGAACCCTAGACACAGGGGATACCAAATAATATAGCCGGTATAGGCCATTATATGTAGTATCCCCATTGTAAAAGATGTTGGAAAGCAGAAGGTAGGGTGGTATTTTTCATAGAAATACTGTGCTCACCCACCTAACATAAGACCATGCCAAATCGAATCTTGGCAAGTTCTAACCCAAGAAACATAGGGGATACCAGATATTATAGCTGGTATAGGCCATGATATATGGTATCCTCAAAGTGAACCGAATGTAAAATCTTGTGGAATGGTGTAAAAAAGGTGAAAAGATACTGTTGTCTCTTATCAAAGAAAAGACAACTTTAAAATGTTAATGGCTAAAGGGTAACCATTGAAACTTAGGGGATACAAATTATTACAGCAATGCCTGATTCATAATATTTGGTATCCCCATTGTGCAAGATGTTGGAAGGCAAAGGGAATGGTGCTATTTGGCATAGAAATACCGTGCTCACCTGTAGCACATAAGACAATGTCAAATTGAATACTGGCAAGTTCTAACCCCTGAAACACACGGGATACCAAATATTATAGCCAGTATAGGTCATTATATAAGGTGTCCCCATTGACAACCTGACGTACAATCTTGTGGAATAATGTACAAAATGTGAAAAGATACCATAGTCTCTTATCAAAGAAAAGACAACTTTGAGTGGTCAATGGCTAAAGGGTAACCAATAAAACGTAGGGGGTACAAGATATTACTGCAATGCGTGAGCCATAATGGTGTACAGTCAAAATATCGAGTTTTTTATATCGATTAACTTTAATATCGATTCAAAAATATAGAATGGACACAATATCGACTGGACAGAATATAGACTACAAAAATATCGACTAGAATAGCAATAATATCGATTCCAAAATATATAATGGACAAAATATCGAATGGACAGAATATAGACATCAAAAATATCGAATTAGAGGTAAGTTAATATTAATTTGTTTAAAGTGTTTTTATGTTACTATATGTGTGAAAAGTGTATATTTATTTATAATGTATTTTAAATAATTAATTTATGGTATTTTATTTTTGCGTAATATAAACCCGTAGCGGGTTGTGGGTTTATAGGGGAATAGGGTGGGAAGTAATTTAATTATAGTTAATTAAATAAGTTAATTTATTGATTGGTATTTATTTTGAATTAATTGTTAATTATTTATTAATTGGTGATTTTAATTAATTGGTTAATTGATAATTATGTTAATTATATTAGATTATTTTCTGTTGCTGGTTGTGAGTTTATAGGGGAATAGGGTGGGAAGTAATTTAAATAAAATTAATTAAATATGTTAATGTATTTATTGGTACTAATTTTGATTTAATTTTTAATTATTTATTAATTGGTAAATATTTTAAATGAAATAGGTAATTAATTTTAGTTAATTGATTAATGGGTAATTAAAATAAAATTGGTAATTCATTGTTAATTAATTCATAATTGGTAAGTAATTAAAATATAATTGGTAATGAATTTTAATGAATTGATTAAATGTTAATAATGTTAATTGTATTAATTTCTTTTTAGTAGTGGGTTGTGGGTGTTTAGGGGAATAGGGTGGGAAGTAATTTAATTATAAATAATTACATTTTGTTATTTATTTATTGCTTATTTTTGTTGAAATAAATTAATTTATTATAAATAACTAATCATTATTTTTTTATTTTTTTATTGGTATTCATATTTAATTAATTTTCATTCATTTATGGAGTATTTATGTTTCCTACTGTTGCACTCTCAGGAGTGGGAATAGTAATGTTTACCCCTACGCTATCCAACGCTTTCCCTACTGTTGCACTCATTGGAGTGGGAATAGTAATTTTTACCCCTACGCTATCCAATGCTTTCCCTACTGTTGCACTCTCTGGAGTGGGAATAGTAATTTTAACCCCTACGCTATCCAGTGCTTTCCCTACTGTTGCACCCACTGGAGAAGGAATAGTAATTTTTACCCCTACGCTATCCAACCCTTTCCCTACTGTTGCACTCTCTGGAGTGGGAATAGTAATTTTAACCCCTACGCTATCCAATGCTTTCCCTACAGTTGCACTCATTGGAGTGGGAATAGTAATTTTTATTCCCTACGCTATCCAATGCTTTCCTTACTGTTGCACTCTCTGGAGTGGGAATAGTAATTTTTACCCCTACGCTATCCAACCCTTTTCCCTACTGTTGCACTCTCTGGAGTGGGAATAGTAATTTTAACTTCTACGCTATCCAACGCTTTCCCTACTGTTGCACTCACTGGAGTGGAAATAGTAATTTTTACCCTCCCGCTATCCAACGCTTTCCCTACTGTTGCACTCTCTGGAGTGGGAATAGTAATTTTTACCCTCCCGATATTCAACGTTTTCCCTACTGTTGCACTCACTGGAGTGGGAATAGTATTTTTTATGCCTACGCTATCCAATGCTTTCCCTACTGTTGCACTCTGTGGAGTGGGAATAGTAATTGTTATCCCTACGCTATCCAGCGCTTTCCCTACTGTTGCACTCTCTGGAGTGGGAATAGTAATTTTAACCTCTACGCTATCCAACGCTTTCCCTACTGTTGCACTCACTGGAGTGGGAATATTAATTTTTACCCTCCCGTTATCCAACGCTTTTCCTACTGTTGCACTCTCTGGAGTGGGAATAGTAATTTTTACCCCTACGCTATCCAATGCTTTCCATACTGTTGCACTCTCTGGAGTGGGAATAGTAATTCTTACCCTCACGCTATCCAACGCTTTCCCTACTGTTACACTCACTGGAGTGGTAATAGTAATGTGTACTGCTACGCTATCCAATGTTTTTTCTATTGTTGCACTCACTGGAGTTGTAATATGAAATTCAACCCTCTAGCTATCCTATGGTAAATATATTGTATATATATTGCGTAAGCGCGTCGGATGTTTACGTTGCGCGATCGTATTCGCTCGAGTGCTTCCGGGTGCGCCTACGCCGTGCGTATCACGCGAACGCGGCTACGTGATACGTCACAATCATGTTTTCGTTCGCGATATTGGTGCTTACGGGACACTCCCCGGATCGCGCCCCGGCGCGCCTTATAAAAGTACGCTTTTTTGGGGCGCTCCCCGGGGCGCGCACCGGGAGCGCTCCAACGCAATAAAAATAAATATTAAAAATTGGGGAAAAATTGTAGGGACTGGTAGCCCTATTCTCAAGTGGTTTTTACCAAAATTAACTTTGAAAAAATATATATTGTGCTACATTGGGCTATATATATGTTAGAGCCCAAATGTAGCCCAAATGTAGCCCAATGTAGCCCAATGAAGCCCAATGTAGCCCAAAGATGGCCACCAGAGACAAAAAAAATGTAGCCCAAATATCAGCCAGATGTAGCCCAACTGTAGCCCAATGACAGAATGTACCAGAGTGTTCTAAAGAAAAACTAGAGCGCTAACAGTCTTACCTATAAAGTGAGACTTATAGTTAGGAATTAGCATTAAAAAACCTATGAAATTCACTGAAAAAACCATAGGTTTCAGACCAGTTATAGTTAGAAATTAGCATTTAAAAAACCTATGAAATTCACAGAAAAAACCATAGGTTTCACACCAGTTATAGTTAGGAATTAGCATTTAAAAAACCTTTGAAATTCACTGAAAAAACCATAGGTTTCAGACCAGTTATAGTTAGGAATTAGCATTTAAAAAACCTATTAAATTCACTGAAAAAAACATAGGTTTCACACCAGTTATAGTTAGCTGGAAATTTTACTGACATAAAACCATTGAAATTCCACGTTATAGTTAGTTGGACTCACTATAACTTGCGCGTGTAATGCACTGCTAATGACGTCACATATTACATCACTCATGACATGGTCAGTGACATCACTCATGACATCACTCATGACACCATCCTTGTGACAGAGTGACAGACCTCCTTTCACTGTAATGTAACCCATGAAACACATATTGAAAAATATAAATTAAAAAATTTTTAAAAATGGAGATACCCATACCAGTTACAACAACCAATTCAATAATTCCACCATCTATATACACATTCACTCATTCATCAACAGTTCTATATAGTCACTCATACATATACTCACTCATCATATGTAGTGATACACCTATACATCCTGTTACACACCGACCGTCATCCAAAAGTTACTCACACACATACTCACACATGCAAATAAACTTTTGAACATCCATTTATTTGCATATACAGCTATACACACACAACCACCTTACTTCTAAGGAAACTTACACATACTTACTCTCTTAAACAATCACTTATAGAAACACAAACTTATTTAAACAGGAACTCTTACAATCTCTCAGTCTCACATATACTCACTTATATAAATCAATACTCACATATACTAGATTAAAACATATGTAGTTACTGATAAAGACACTAGTGAGACAGTCATTCACTCACTAACACACATATATACACATACATCCACCCATACAGTCCTGCACATATGCTGTCTTCAAAAGACATAGAAACAGTGAGTCAATCATTGATGCACCTATATGTTAAGTAACACCCCCACCAAATCATACAGAAACTTATACTGATGCTAAAAAAAAATCTAATAACCCATATACACACACATGTAGCTACTCACCAACCCATGCAGCCACTTATACACAAAGTGAAACACTGATACAAACATTTAAATATTTAAACAATATTCGCTAATATATGTATTCACTAAGATACACTTAATAAGCCAGTTAACCAATCAATTTTTTTTTTTAAAACATTCATTAAGACACTTATTTAAACATGTATTTTTCCATCGACCTTTACATATACATATATAAAACATATTTATTTTTCAGAAAGACACACATTCACTGGATGGTGTCTGCAGCTGCCGGGAATCAACAGAGCACCGCCCTGATGGAGCCGGACCCCCCCAGAATAATTGCTCGATCGGAGCTGCGGGCGGGACTGGCTGTACCCGCGGCTCGGGGCTGCTGACAAAGCGCGGCCCCGTGTGGATGGTGGGCGGGCGAGGGTGACGAAACTGTGGCCGGGGCGCCCAGGCCTGGAACTGCTAAGGCCTGCTGTGAGGGCTCGAGCGGAGTGTCGGGGCAGAGAATTATTGTGGCTGCTGGCGCCGGAGTGAGGGCGGACCTCTGTGGAGGACTGCGGGCCGACCCGGCTCCCTCCCAGCATAGTGCCCCAGGTGAGATGAGCGGCTCTCGGGTGGATTGAGGACCCGGGAGGACCAGGTGGCGCTCTGTTCTGAGGGGGACAGAGGAGCCTCGCAAGACGTCTCAGAACTGTGGCAGACATTTGGGAACCCAGGAGGCTGCCCATCTTTGGTTCATGTGAGCAGAGCTAAGCGGGATGCCCCCTAGGAGCCTGGGGGTGCTGGAATTAACGACGATCTGCAGCCAGGCACCGGTACACTAGAAGGAGGACTGGGCATGACCCCTGCTTTGGCTCGTGGTGGCGGTGTGTCCCTGGCGAGGAGGTGAAGGTCTACGATCCCCCCTGTGGCTGGAAGCGCTGTGAAGTCTGGGAGGGCCACAAAGGCAGGCGGGAGGTGTGGTGCAGCCCGCTGGGGACCCGGCCTGCGAGCTCTGGAAGACCGTGGCAGTCACACTGTGAGGTGCGCTTAGTGTGGAGTGAAGGGGCTCTCCCTTATTGGTGGAACAGTGACCACGGCGCTGCATTGTGTTGGCTGCGACAACTGATGGGCAGTCTGCGAGTATGAAAAACAGCGCTACTGGTGGGTGGAAGGTGCCTGAAAGCGTTGTGCAGGTCCCGACTGGTGATGCTCCGGCGGTGGTGGCCTGCCATCTTGCGTCCTGTGTGCCATTTTGGGGGCAGAGACTTGCTAGGTGCGGCGGCGCATTCACTGCGGGGGAGCTACAGGGCGAGGAGAGTAGGCCTTGAGAGGCCGGAGGTGGCTGGGGCACGTGGCGCATCAAGTGTTCCACAATGGCCTGGGCATGCTGAACTACTTTCAGCGGCACGGTAGAACACTTCATCTGGAGTCTTTGTTGGAGTCCTGATGCCCGGGGGCAGCGGAGATGAGAGCTCACCCGGTGCAACCGGGGGAAGCTAGACCAACACCTGTGCCGCCTTCAGACTCTGTCCCACTGACCGGGGGTGTAACCCCTGCCAGCGGCGGCACCCACCCTGGGGAGTGTGCAGTCCACCTTATGTCGATGCAGTTGAAGGAACGGTGTGGCCCGGACACCTAAGTGGAGGATTTGGAACGGGGAATTGGTGATTTACTGTGCGTGATCAGCTCGGTGAATGCCTACTGCACAGCAGCTGGTAATGGGCAGGCTCAGTGATAAGTTGCACAATAAACAGCAGGCAGCTGACGGTCTTGGCTCTTCACACGGACATCAGGGTGGTAGCATGGAGCCAGCAGCGGCTAAGATGGACTCTGTACTGGCGGCAGTGGAGTGCACTGGCACTACTCTGGAGCAAACTAAAGTGTCCTTGGAGGCCCGGATTGATAAAGTCACGTCTGACTTTACCCTTCTCCATGCTGACCATCGCAAGCTGTCGGAGTCAGTCACTGTGCAGAGTCAGTCGCTCCAGAAACTACAACCTGTGGTGCAAAATCACGCTTCAGCGCTCCAAGATATAATCGACAGGGTTCATATGCTGGAAGATCGCATCGAGGATGTGGAAGGGCGCTCTCGGCGCAACAATGTCTGGGTGGTAAACCTCCGGAGGGAGAAGAAGGGAAAGACCCAGAGCAGTTCCCTGAGAACTGGTTCCGTGAGCTTTTGCCCCGGGAGTGCTGTCCCCGCACTTTATGGTAGAAAGAGCGCATAGAGTGCCAGCGTGGAAGCCTAGGCTGGGAGCTCGGCCTTGCCCGTTCCTCTTCAAACTCCTCAATTATCGAGATCGGGACATGGTGCTCCGCGAAACCAGGAAACTGGGTGATCTCATAGTTGGGAACAGTCGTGTGATGATCTTCCCAGATTACACGGCAGCAGTGCAAAGAAGAAGGAGCATGTACATGGCTGTGAAGCGACAACTGAGGGAACTAGAGCTGCCCTATTCCTTGCTGTTCCCCTCTCGCCTCCGTGTGGTCTTGAAGGAGGGTGTCCGCTTTTTTGATGACCCATCTGAAGTCTGGGACTGGCTGGAGGAGACGGGACAATGGAAAGGAGCGAGACCCGCAGGTCCAGAGGAAGGTGGGTGGCAGGAGCAGCGACCGAGGAGACGCAGACGGAGAGGGGCCCGCCGGGGCACGGGCCTTGGCCCAATTGCACCCAGCCCGGAGAAGATGCGGCTGGATCGGCAGGAAGCACTTGAGGCGGTTGTGACCCTGGGAGCAGTGAACAGTGCTATCCGCCTTGATCCCCAGCCACACAGCGACCTGGAAATGAGTGGCTCATTGTCCCCATCCATGGTAATTTCCGAAGACATGAACATGCCAGTGGTGACACTCCAAATGGCTGACCAGCTGATGTGACTGAACAGTGAACTATGGCGGCCATGCAGGGCCCATGTCTCAGAATATTCTACTTTTTGTATCCTTCTAGAAATGTTGATGTGTGCGCTGCTGCAATGTGTTCTATGCCAAGTGTGTTTGCACTGCCATACGGTGACATGCAGTTAAACATATGCGGACGTGCCTGCCGGTCCGCGGTTAGAACGCGCTGCATAGCTGCTGCACTCGCGGGCTCTCCCGCTAATGACCCACACTGGCCCTGTGCGTTTAAACAGCCTGTACTGCACCTCTTGAATGCCCAGGAAGTCGGTGATAGGAGAGCAATACAGCTTGGTTGCTGACAGCCGACTCACCCAGACAGCTACTGCGCTGGAATTACATTTTCTAATTGGTGGATCTTCTTGAGGTTTGGACTTATGCCCCCTTGGGGACTTGCCCTTTTAGTTGCACTGTTTGTAATTGTTCTGATGTTTCAGTTGTGGCACACTGATACCCCCTTCCCTGATGGTGCCCGTAGGCCCCCCTTCGAGGTGTTCCCCTGGCCCTGTGTGGGTGCGCGCGTCCAGACACATGACACACACTAACATAATGACCTGGAATATCCGCGGTATGCACACCCCGTCATGCCGTAACTCTGTCTTCTCCTATCTGCATCGGCATGCAGTGGGGATTGCCCTCCTCCAAGAGACCCAAATGACCCAGATAGAGCTCGACAAACTCCGCAGGCGCTGGAGGGGGCAAATTTATAGCACGTTTTTTTCTGCGCATGTGTGAGGCACACTGGTATGGGTGAAGGCAGGTGTCCCCTTCATTTGCAAAGAAGCAAAGGTGGATCAGGAGGGGAGGTACTCCCTAGTGCGGGCGGCTGATTGGTCAGGAAGTCCGCTTAGGATCCTCATTTGTGGTCCCCTGGCTCTCTCTGCGCTCAATGCGACCAGTGTGGCTTCAAGGCCTCAGGGACTAGCCAACTATAAGCGCCTGCAACCTTAGCAGCTAAGTCCCCTACAAAGTTAAGCTTAGTGAGTCTCAATTGCAGGTCATTAGTGAAACACCATGAGGACATCCATGAGTTCCTCGTAGACCACTCCCCTGACTTCCTATTCCTGACGGAAACATGGTTAACCGATGACACCATGGCCATTTGCACCTTGGCGCTTCCCCCGGGTTACCTCATATGCCTCCAGAATAGACCAAAAGGTAGAGGTGGTGGTATAGCAGTGATATTTAAAGATATCTACTCCTGTACCCTCAACCCCACAACCATAACAAACTGTGAAAGTGCGGTATTTAAGGCACGGGTTTCTGACACCTTCACCCTTACGGGGCTCCTAATTTATCGCCCCCCCGGCTTAGCCACTGCCTTTCAAGAATCGCTGGTGGCAACTATCACTGCACTGGCCTTACAGCCAGCTAATTTCAGTGTACTGGGGGACCTCAACCTCCATCTTGAATGTCAGGACTCGCCCACCATACTGAAGTTTCTGGGTGATATGGAAGCCTGCCAGCTTATCCAGTTGGTCGAAGGGCCTTCGCCTCAGGCAGGCCATTTATTAGATCCGGTGTTTACGAACATCCAGGAAGCGTCTGTCTCCATTCCCGGTCCTCTTACCTGGACAGATCACTTTCCGGTTTTTACTACTATCCAGATTCCAGCTAGATGCAGGGAAAAGCCACCACCTTTGTTGCAGAGACGCCCCTGGAACAAGCTTGACAATGCAGCGTTCAAAGCTAGACTCCATTCCTCCTGCCCCACTTGGCCGAGCAACCTGGACGAGGCCGATACAGCCTATAGGGAGTGGATAAAAGAATCACTTGACCATTTCATTCCTATGAAATGCTCTAGGCCCAAGCGGGGCCAAACTCATCCGTGGTACTCTGAGGCCCTTACATTACAGAAAAAACAATGTAAGCAGTTGGAGCACCTCTGGAGGAGGTCGTACGATCATTTGGCTAAAATCAACTTTAGAGTAGCTACTAAAGCCTACCATAAACTTATAAAACTATCTAAAGCCAAATACTACACAGATCTGATCAACTCCAGCACCAATCGCTCCAAAACCATTTTTACCTTAGTAAAAGATCTGACCAAGATACCAGAAGGTCCAGGTAATTTAATTGTGTCCGATGCCCAATGTGAAGAGCTGGCCTGTTTCTTTGTAGACAAAGTCAAAGGGATTTATAACTCTCTAACCTCAGATAGACCCAGTGCTAATTCCAACCTTATGGGGTCCATCGACTCGCCATTCTCACTACAATATTTACCATCTATTGAGCAAACTGAGATGGACTCTCTGATCAAAAGAGTCAAATCAGGTTCCCCGGAAGACCCTGTTAAGCCAGAATTATTCAGATTATTCCAGGATTCCATCTTACGGGAAGGGCGGATGTTAATTAACAACTCACTTCAGTCTGCGACCATTCCCCCATCCTGGAAACATGCTAAAGTTGTCCCCCTTTTAAAAAAGCCATCATTAGATCCCACCAGATCAGACAGCTTTAGACCCATCTCCTTGCTCCCCTATCTTGCCAAGGTGATGGAGGCCCATGTAAATTCCATTCTATCTACCTATTTGGAGTCGAATGGAATATTGGACGAATCTCAGAACGGCTTCCGTGCTAAACATAGCACGGAATCTGCTCTGCTCTGCTAGCCGTTACGGAACATCTGAGGGAGGGGTTGGACCAGGGTGAGACATCTGCCCTGGTTCTGCTGGACTTGAGCGCGGCCTTCGACACGGTCTCCCACAGGATCCTGCTTGCGAGACTGTGGGATATCGGAGTCAGGGAGAGTGCCTTGGGATGGTTCACGTCGTTCTTATCTGACCGCTCCTTCCAAGTGCACGCCCCGCCGTACTCATCCAGCATACACCCCCTGGACTGTGGAGTCCCGCAGGGCTCTGCGCTCAGCCCCACATTGTTCAATGTGTACGTCCGCCCCCTGGCCATGCTGGCCAGGGACCGTAACATCAAATTAAGTTCCAGGAATATATCCTGGCTATATCGAATTGGCTGTCACAGAACTATCTCCAGCTAAATTCTTCCAAGACGGAGATACTCCTTGTAGGTAGGGATACCGAGAAATGGGATGCACATTGGTGGCCTCCCACTCTGGGACCCTCTCCCATCCCCAAAGAGGCTGTTAAAAACCTGGGTGTGATGTTGGACAACTCACTCTCCATGGAAAGTCATGCCAAGAGAGTGGCAGGCACCTGCTATGGTCGCCTGCGCTCTCTCAAACCTATCCTCGGATTCTTTGAGCCTTGCATCCGCCAGACTATAATTCAGGCCTTAGTCTTATCCCATCTAGACTACTGCAATGTCCTGATGCTAGGTTCTAACTTGACGGTGATAAACAGACTTCAGAGAGCTCAGAATGCCGCGGCGCGCATTTTATTCGCTCTGCCAAAAAAATGCCACACCTCCCCTATCCTTCATCGGTTACATTGGCTTCCCGTTAAACAACGTATCCAGTTCAAGAGTCTTTGTCTAATTCATAAAATCCTGTATAATACCGCCCCTCAAACCTTGATGGGACTCTGTTCCTTCTATGTCCCCTCGCGTGCCCTTCGTTCAGCCGACCTGTCACTGGCACGCACGACTAAGATCCGTAGGTGCCGAGCTGGTGGTCGCTCTTTTAGGCATCTGGCGCCGAAGCTGTGGAATTCGATCCCCCTTGGGGCTCGGGCCACTTCTAACCACCTGCTGTTCCGTAAACAGATTAAAACTTGGCTGTTCTCTTCCATCTAACTCCACCTTCTCTGTTGTGTTGCACTGCTTCTAGGTATGTCCGCAGCGCTGGGACGCCCCATTGCTGGGGTAGCCATGCGCTATATAAGCAGACTTAACATAACATAACATCCCTTTACGCCCCGAACACAGACCAATCCTCCTTCCTAGCGAGCTTGAATCAGGTCCTTCACTCATACGCTGGCCTTCGCTGGCTATTTGGTGGGGACTTCAATATGGTGCTGGACGTGCACCTGGATCACTCTTTCCCTCCCCTCCGAGCTGCAGCGGTGATATCCAATGCGCAAGCGTTCCAGGACTGGCTCTCACACTTGGAGAAACATGACGTATGGCGAGCGCAGCATCCAGTGGACAGGGTATACTCCTATTACTCATCAGTTCACGACTTGCATGTCTGGTTAGATAGGATTGTCGGCACCCTGTCCATGCTCCCACTCCTTGCCAAGTCAGAGTATCTGGGGAGAACACATTCTGATCATAACCCCTTATGGTTCCAGATTAGTTGGGAGGCGGACCCTCCACCTGTACCCACGTGGAGGCTACAGCCTACCGCACTGGAGGATGCTGAGTTCCGCTTCTCGTTGGGCACAGTCATCCTTGCCTACTTTGAGGTCAACGAAGGGACTGCGAGTAATGCCATGTTTGAGTGGGACACACACAAGGTGGCCATTCGAGGGCACTGCATGGTGGCCAAGTGGAATATACGCAAAACACTTTCTACTTCCCTGACGCACCTGGAGCCTGAGCTCCTGCAGTACCTCCACATCATGGGAAGGGGCAAACATCTGGTCCGTTGGTTTGCTGCGTCGTTACGGGGGCACACGGCGCCCAGTTTGGCTCCTCTCAGAGGTAAATGGGAGCGCGACCTTGGAAGGTCGCTCTCTGACAAGGAGTGGGAGAGAATCCTTAAAAGCCAGGTGCGCATTCCCATAAACGTGTACTTTCCCCAGATACAACGTTACGTTGTTCATAGAGCCTATCTCACACCAGAGCTAATCAACAAGTATTTCCATCGCTCAGACGTGTCATGCCCCAGGTGCGGTGAGATGGGTGCGGGACTCCTCCACCTCCTCTGGAGCTGCCCTGGGCTGGGCACTTACTGGAGTGCAATCAGTTAGCTGCTTAGGAAATGCACTGGTCGTACTATACCTTTTGACTGGCCTGAGTACATTTTACATCATTTTAGGCGCAACCCCAAGGAGCACATGCTTAACACCTTACAGTTGCCGGATGAGAAAGGCGGTGCGAGCGGTGTAGAGGTTTAGGCGGGCGCCCTTGGGGGGTGGAGCGTACCGTGGGCTGTTCTCCTGTCCTGATAGTTTGTTGGGTACAACCACTGCTCCACTGGGGCACATAGGTTAAAAGTGCAGGTGCAGCTGTGACTGGGGGTGTGTGTGTACACGGGGGGTTAGCATGTGACTGCGGTTCTGCCACTGTTGTTTCAGTTTTCTTTACTGTTGTAATATAAATATTACTTATGTATGCAAGTCCAAGTTGGGGGGCCCACCCAAATCTTGCTACTCGTACAGGGTCCAGCGCGAGGACAGTCATGGACAATTCTGGAGTTTTGCCTGCTGAGGCACTCCACGATCTAGCCAGCTTCGGGCAATTATCCTCTGTCCCTGAGATAACACAACTGAGTCATTGTGATCCCATCATATAATGTTACTATGTATGTGAATACTTAATTGACATGCCCAGACAGATGTGCTGCAATGGTTGAAGTTTCTACTGTATTATGAAACCCTAAAATGCCAATAAACAAATTTGAAAAAAATAAAAAATAAGACCATGTCCAAATGAAGCCATAGAATTTTTTATACCCCAAAACCTACGGGATACTAAGTATTATAGTTTGTATGGGTGATTTTATTTGGTATCCCCAAAGTAAATTTAATGTGAAAGGGTTCATTAAAAATTCCAATTGTAGATAGACCTACTGATAGACCATGCCAAATAAAATTTTAAAAAACGAATTTCAAATGGTCAATGGCTAAAAGGTAACCATTGAATAGTAGGAGATACAAGATACTATAGCAATGTATAATCCATAATATTTGGTATTCCCATAAAGCAGAGTTAAAGTTACTACGAAGGGTGTGATGTGACAGGTAAATACTCTGCTAAATTAGCCAACAAGTGAATAACTTGTCATATTCTATGCTGGTAAGTGTTAACACTTGGTATGTAGGTGCTACTAAATACAGCCAATATGGGCCATTCTTTGGCACACTGCTAACTGAGCTTATATGGCCGTGTAGTGTTATCTGCTAATTTTGAATTTTTGCAAAATGTCAAATACTCAATCCCATAGTGCAAGGCAAGTGTGTGCTATTACCAGTGGCAACCAGGCTTGTCGCCATCAAATAACACAGCACCATAAGCAAACCGAATAGATGATGCATCCAACACCAAAAACCAACAAGAGATCTAGACTAATGATTTTTTTCTCATTGATTTTGTTTTTATTTGG
Organism: Lissotriton vulgaris; assembly: GCF_964263255.1. NCBI lineage: Eukaryota > Metazoa > Chordata > Amphibia > Caudata > Salamandridae > Lissotriton > Lissotriton vulgaris. Next base: position 98,048,084 of record NC_141695.1, read on the forward strand.
AAATGTTTCAAATTCGAATGCACTTCTCTTGGCTCCTTAGGAAGTCATCTAGTACACCTGTGCTTGTAGCAGTGTACAGGTGTATTATTGTACCTGTAACTATTTTGTGTTTGACTGAGGTTTGCACTGCAGGTGCCTGGGAAGTACTCATTCTCTTCAAGTTGTTGACTAATGCACTGTTAATGCCCACAAAACATGTTCAATGTCCTTCTCATTTAGCCACATTACCACTTTGCTTGCTATCATTTTTCAGCTGTACTGTCAAACTTAAAAGAGAAACATTTCCAGTCCCAGAATGCAACATGGTGTAATTAAAAAATGAAGACTGCAATCTCACATGACATGCAGCTACTTGATAATCGGGTCACACGAGAAAAAAATATCATTTGCTTACATTTGCTATTTTGGAACAGCCAAAAGCTAGTAGGTGTTAACAAATTTATGTAAAATGGTCAGTCCTCATTAGTCAAAATCATGCCTCCATTTCCTTTATTAAGTATTAAAAAATTAGACACTTTTAAATGATTTATTCACATACATGCTGTTTTAGGTTTTTATGTCAAAAGAAAACATACAGAATTGTATACATTTGCTTTGTAGTTCTCGCCTAGGCAGCGCAAGCTCTGTGAATTTGAGATCTTTTGTTTTCCAAGAGTGGTCTTAGAGCCTGCTCGCTGCTTACCATTTGTTGGCTTTCTTGTGACTCTCTTTTGTTTGCTTTTCATTGGCAAGCTTCAGTAGGCCTCCTTTGTTTTTGCATGTTTGTCCTTCCACTCGGGCATGGACACACTACTGGTATCTTTCCACTGATCATGTTTTTTTATACTTACTTTTACTTTGTGTTCAAGCACTGCACTAGAATGCGTCTTTTTCAGCTGGCTCCCTCATGTACTTCTCCCACTTAGGGTCCCTCACTCATCCATGTTGCGTACCCACACTCCCTCCCTCCAGTGTTGTCCATGTTGTTGCTTGCCCTACTCATCCAACTTCCTTTTTTTGTTGCCTGTGTTTATGCCTGCAACACCCACCTTCCCATCTGCCATTGTTGCCCATATTGTAGCTTCCTCTACCCACTCTCATTACTTCTTTCCATTGTTGCCAGTGTTGTTGCTTGCTTTCTCCCACCTTCCCTCCTTCCATTGTTGTCCGCATTATTGATTGCTTCTACCTGCCCACCCTAATTCCATTGTTGCACTTGTTGTTGAGTGCCCTGCACCCTCCCTCCTTCCATTGTGTCAAGGTTGTAGCTTGCAACATCCACCTCCATCCTCATTCCTTTGTTGCTTGCTTCCACCCACCCAACCTTCTTCCGTTGTTGCAACAGTTATTGTTGCTTTCCCCACCAATTCTCCTTTCGTCCATTGTTGCCTGTGTAATTGCTTACAACACCTACCCTCCTTCAGTTGTTGCCTTTGTTGTCGCTTGCCTCCAACTACACTACCTTCTTCTATTGTTCCTTGTGTTGTTGTTTGCAATCCCACCCACCCTCGCTCCTTCCGTTTTTCTTGTGTTGTTGCTTTCCCCACTCACCCTCCTCTGTTGTTGCCCATATTGTTCTGTACCGTACCCTCCCTCTTGTTGTTGTCCGTGTTGCTACCAGTGTTTGCTTCTACCCACTCTCCCACCATGGGTTGTCAATTTGCCTGCTCTGAGCCCATCCCTTCTATCAGCCATTGTCCGTGTTGCCCCCCTGACTCACCCACTCACCCAGTTGCCTCCATAGCTGCTTATGTGTGACATTTCAATGGTTTAAACATACTTAGGAGTGACGTCCAATGACCAAATATGTGACACTTAGAGTGACACTTTCTCTTGAGTAAAACCAAGCACTGAAGTGCAAGGAAAGCGAAATGACAGTCTTTTGAGCACTGAAAAGCTTTAAAACAATCTTGAAACAGCTGCTAAGTTCCTCAAATGGAAGGTTACTACCTCAACCGTCCTCCACTATAAAAATGGGAGAAACTCCTGGACAGGCCACTAATTACCAGGGCATCTCTTACCCTTGCCGCACTATGGACAAATTATGGCATTACTGTCTCTGAAAAGTGCAGAATTGCGGGGCCATGATGTAATTTAGCTATATAAACACATCTTTTATCACAACTTAGAAACTAGATTTTAAATCTCCTTTTCTCATTGTTTTAGAGAACCACAATATGACATACAAACATAATCTCCCCAAACGGCACAGTGACAGACAGATCGCTTTGTGTTTCTCTTAATGGTTGCCCTGCCTGCAACTAACCAACTCCCTCTGCTGGCCTTCTGCATGCTGACTCTCATGTTATAGCTGCTCCTGTGTGTGGACTCACACCATCTGCCTTTTGATACTCAACTAGCGCAGAGATGCTGCTACTTAGTGTGCTGTTGTGTTCTGCTACTCAGTGCTGCTGGTGACGGTGTGGAGTAAGAGTAAGTGGAGACCTTGTGCTCTCTCTCATGGGTGTAGACGGGGAAAAACTCCCTGCGCATTGACAGTCAGCCACACTTGACATCCACCCCAGATTTTTTAATCATTACAGCGTGGCACATGTCCTTGCCATGACTGGACATAAGCAGATTGCCATCCTGTGCCTTCCCACATGTGGATGCCTATCGAGATCAGCATGTGTGACATGAGTGACTTGTTGTTTATAGTGTCACCAGGTGGGCCCCATGGGCCCCGTCCACTTGCAGCAATGCCTTTCTGGGGAGCGGCAGGAGGATTTTGAAAAAACATTCTGGTGCCAGTCTTCAGTGTGCTGACACACTAGCACACAAGGTAGTACAAACAAAGCACTGTTAATGAGGCTGGGGGTCTGTAGCGATGCGTGGTCTGAGAGGTGCCAACAGCCCCACTAACTCTGTGCCTGCAGGGGAGCACACAACGTGTAGCAACGTAAAAACATAATTTTGCCCATCAGTTGCCGGGTCACTGACCAATCATCCAATCACTCACTTTGTGGAATTGAATTAACTGTCACTGACGGCGGCGTGCAGGAAGCCTCAGTTTTCGAAATTCAACAGGGCAAGTTGTCACCCTCTGGATGCACCATCACTCTCAGCCTCAGTCTGAGCAAGGGGCAGTGCACAGCTGAGTAGTCTCAGTGTTATTACTACTCTCCAGGGAGGATGTGATTGTCAGTGGCGGCTCGTTGAGGAAGTGCCGCAGGGTGGTGGGGCAGGGTGTTGGAGGAGAAGGGTGAGGGGTAGTAAACTCCAGCTTAAGGCCAAATGGAGTCCCGTTAAAAAAACAATAAATAAAACGATTTTCATTCCACTCGCTGCATTGCATCGCTGGAAAGCACTCCCACGAGGAGCCGTCACTGGTAATTGTCAGAGTCTGTTTAACAGACTTAGCCATGGCATGTCAGGTGGCTGTGTACCGTAGGCTCAGATTCATTGTGCACTGCAGTCTGAGCTGGAGACTGCATTATTCTGAGTGATGACAATTTGTGTTCATTATTGTTAGTGAAGAAACTCAACCTTGAAGGCAGCACTGTATAATGAAGGCTCACAGGCAGCACAGTTTGCACAGCACTGCCAGCAGGCAGCCGGCTGATTGCGCTTTTGCAATGGTCTGCTCCTATTCGCAGTTTCCTATGCCCAGCAGTGCCGCTGTGTTAGGAGGTGCTATAAATGCATGATTAAGTATTTTAGTGTGGTGATGAGGAATTCCATGCTAAACTGCATTGGTATAACCACTGATGCATGATACTTGGCTGAGCTATACCTCCAGCCTGAAAAAATAAAAAGGTGCTTTAATTCCCATCCCCTCCACTGTCCATGTTGCCCCCGACACCCATTCCTTTCCTCCCTTCTTGCATCCCCTGCTTTCCCTTCTACCCCGCCAGCAATTTAAAAAAAGGGTTACAGCTGTGTCATATCTCCTTTTTAGGTAAAGGCTAGAGTGAGCGTGCATGTACTGCCCTGAGAAGCATGATGTATCTACAATATGGGCTTTAATCAAGGCCACTGATTGCCATTTGTTCTTTTTTGTTCCTATCAGAAATGCTGCCTTTTTATTAATGCATTGCTTGTAATTGTCCTCTCTTTGGGTACTTGGTTCACGCCCAGGCGATTTGACTAAATGTTCCTCCTGGTTGTCCATCACAACGAGCGGCTTATTTGATCTTTCCCTCTTGATCAGCACGGCATGCAGTGTTTTATCTATTCATCTGTGTGGTGCATCAAGCTTCAACTTTAAGCATGGATGCATTCGAACTTTAAACTGCATGCTTCAAACAGACACATATCTTGACCGCTGCATGTTTCTCTGTGTATTTGGCATGATTCTGCTCAAGCGAGCATTATTGCAGTTTAGGTTTCCTTTCTTTTTCACAGACGGCGATTGTAAGCCACGTGAGGGGGGACCTGCCAATGTGGTCTTATGTTTACACCTGGAAGACCAGTGACTGGAAGCATAAAAGATATGTCGAAATGCTACTTGAGAGATTTATTTATTTAAAAGGTTTTATATAGCGCTAGCTGGACCCAAGAGTATCAGAGCACTTTACAGGATACGTTAAACATCGAGAAGAGATCAAACGGAGAGCTATTGTTAACATAAAATAAGGCATTTGAGCTTTCAGAGTGGATAAGGATAAACGAGTTCAAAAAGCATGTACATAGATCAGAGGTCTTCAAACTTTTGTCGGCCGAGCCCCCCCATCTAAACCTTTTTACACGTCGAGCCCCCCCCCCCCCCTACCGCCACCACCACCTGACAAAAAAGTTCTGGAAGCTGGTACTCTGCATCATTGATGGCCATTCCCTCCTGCAGAGCCCAGGGTGAGCGGGTGGGTTGAGTGCACAGTGATCAGTGTGAGCACATTGTGATTCCTGTGTGTGCAGGGTGAGTGTGAAAGTGAAGGGCGGGTATGAGGAGTGAGTTGTCTGAATGCAGGGTGCATTTCCAGACACAGTTGGAGTAACTCAGCATGTCATTGAGGCCTGGCATAGGGTTTCATATATTAGTTAAACTATTGCTTTTATGGCATTATTCAGGGTCCAGGGGTCGAGGGTGGAGGAAATAAATATTGTGCTCATCCTGCAACAAACTTCCAGTCTTGCGATTAGGGTTGCCATCTCATTATAGTGATATCCCAGACGGTACAAAAGTAGGCAGTCCACTAAAGCTTATTTTCAGCACTTATCTGTGCATACTTGGAACAGCAAAAATAAATGGAAAACATTTTTAATTGTGTTCTAAGGCTGCCTTAATGATCTATGACTTATAAATAAAAGGAACAAAGTTTGAAACATCACATTACAAATGAATACATACTATTTTATGTATAACCCTATTTAGTGTCATGACAAGACCTTTGCAGCCTCTTTAAAAAACACATGGCTGGTATTTTTATTTTGCTAACCCTACTTCATATTCCCTGTTCATGAAATGCATTCTCACATTAAGGCAGTAAAATGTAAAGATAGGCAGAGTGGGGGCACAGGGGGTACTTGAACCAGACAAAAAAACAGCCTCTGTAATCAGATTACAAAGGTATGTAAATATGCACAGCCTCCCCCGCATATTGTGTCAGCCCGGACTAATTTTGGAGCTGCCAGCCGCACCTGAGTACTTCACAGGTCTTTAAAAGACCATTTACGCATTAAAGAGAGGCGTTGTTGTTTTGTCACCCCTTCTTAGAGCCCCTGCATTTCCACTCCTCATGTGCTGGAAGAATTAGGCTCCCCACCCGAAATTGTTTCACCTCTGGCCTTTAGGACCTGTGACCCCAAACACTCTCAGCCGGGCCCCAGCAGCTGGAGCTGCAGCAGCCTGGCGGAGACACACGGCTCGACTTGTGCCTGGAATCAACAACAAAAAAAAAAGATGAAAAGATGAAGGTGGGGTGGAGTGCGCGCCCCCCTGAAGGGATGCTGCGCCGCCCCCAGGGGGGCGTGCCCCACAGTTTGAAGACCGCTGACATAGATAGTAGATCAGGAAGATTGAGAAGGGTTGTATAGTTAGTCTGAGGATGGAAGAAGGTGAGAGATTTTAGGAAAAGTTGTGGGCGTGATGGATGAGGTGAGTAAAGGTAGAGCGAGGAGTAAATGGCCAGAGAGGATAATATAATTAAGAACCCCAATATTTGTTGAGGAGAAGCAGCTTGAGTTTTTTTTTAAGATGGGGTAAGAAGGGTTACAACGAAGATCTTTGGGAAGAGTATTCCAAATAGAAGGGGCGTTACCAGAGAAAGAGCGAGATGGAGTTGCTTTCTTTTTTAGCTGAGGGGGGATTAGGATAAGAGCGTTAGTGCTCCTCAGAGATCTAGTACAACCAGCTTTTTGTAGTTTGTCCGAAAGGTATGAAGGGGTATTTTGGTGAAGGGCTTTGTGAGTGATGCAGGCAATCTTGTAGGTGGATTTGCCTTTGATTGGAAGCCATTTGAGGTTTTTGAGGACAGGGGAGATGTGATCGTATCGCTTACAGTCAGAGATAAGCCTGGCCGCAAGGTTGAGAACGGATTTGATAGGGGCTAGGTGGACTTTCAGGGTGCCAGCAAGGGTGGCGTTGCCATAATCTATTCTGGAAAGGACCAGTGATTGTACAACTGATTTAAAGTCATCGGCTGGAATGAAGGGTTTAATATTTTTAAGGTGATGTAGAGTGAAGAGAGCACCTTTTGTCGAGTTTTTTACATGAGGGGTGAGATTGAGATTCTGATCGACGCTAATGCAGAGGGATTCGACCAAGTTGGAGATGGTGAGAGAGCAGGTGAGTGCTTTAATGTCCGAGATCCAGTGTTGGATAGGGAGCGAGTTGTTTTTGGGAGAGAATAGAATGATTTCAGTTTTTGGGGGATTTAATTTTCAATCAATCAATCAATCACAGACATTTATATAGGGCACTACTTACCCGGAGGGTCTCAAGGCGCTAGGGGGGAGGGGGCGGGTGCTGCTACTGCTCGAAAAGCCAGGTCTTGAGCTTCTTCCTGAAGGAGAGGTGGTCTTGGGTCAGGCGCAGGTCGGGAGGGAGGGAGTTCCAGGTCTTGGCGGCCAGGTAGGAGAAGGACCTTCCTCCTGTTGTCGTTCTTCGGATGCGGGGAACGGTGGCGAGGGCGTGGCTGGCTGATCGGAGATGTCGTTTGGGAGCGTAGAAGTTGATGCGGTTGTTGAGGTAGCTCGGGCCTTGGTTGTGTAGGGCTTTGTGTGCGTGGGTGAGGAGGCGGAAGGTGATTCTTTTGTTGACGGGGAGCCAATGAAGGTCTCTCAGATGTCCGGAGATGTGGCTGTGTCATGGGATGTCGAGGATGAGTCTGGCTGAGGCGTTCTGGATCTGCTGGAGTCTCTTCTGGAGCTTGGCGGTGGTTCCGGCATAGAGGGCGTTGCCGTAGTCCAGTCGGCTGGTGACGAGGGCCTGGGTGACCGTCTTCCTGGTCTCGGTGGGGATCCACCTGAAGATCTTCCGTAGCATGTGCAGGATGTTGAAGCATGACGAGGAGACGGCGTTGACTTGTCTGGTCATGGTGAGGGAGGAGTCCAAGATGAAGCCCAGGTTGCGTGCGTGGTCTGTCGGTTTGGGTGCACTGCCTAGGGCGGGGGGCCACCAGGAGTCGTCCCAGGCGGAGGGTGAGGAACCCAGGATGAGGACTTCCGTCTTGTCTGAGTCCAGTTTCAGGCGGCTGGTCGTCATCCACTCGGCTACGTCTTTCATCCCTTCGTGAAGGTTGGCTCTGGCGGCTGCAGGGTCGTTGGTCAGGAAGAGGATCAGCTGGGTGTCGTCAGCGTAGGAGATGATGTTGAGGTTGTGTTGGCGTGCGATGGCCGCGAGGGGGCTCATGTAGACGTTGAAGAGGGTGGGGCTCAGCGAGGATCCTTGAGGGACGCCGCAGATGACTTCGGTTGCCTCCGACTTGTACGGTGGTAGACGGACTCTCTGTGTTCTTCCACTCTAGTGCCTTCTTCTGGATTCCTACGTTGCTAAGGCGCTGCACTAAGGTGCGGTGGCAGACAGTGTCGAATGCCGCGGAGAGGTCTAGGAGGATGAGGGCCGCTGTTTCACCGTTGTCCAGCAGGGCTCGGATGTCATCGGTGGCAGCGATGAGGGTGGTCTCAGTGCTGTGGTTGGCTCGGAAACCAGACTGTGAGGGGTCGAGGGATCCATTCGTCTCAAGGAAGGCGGCCAGCTGCTTGTTGACGGTCTTCTCGATGACTTTGGCTGGGAACGGGAGGAGCGAGATGGGGCGGTAATTCTTGAGTTCGGTGGGGTCCGCTGTAGGTTTCTTTAGTAGGGCGCTGAGTTCGGCGTGCTTCCAGCTCTCCGGGAAGGTGGCGGTGTCGAAGGAGGTGTTGATGATGTCCCGCAGGTGGGGTGCGATGATGCGTCGGCCTTGTTGAAGACGTGGTGAGGGCAGGGGTCGGTCGGAGATCCGGAGTGGATGGAGTTCATCACGCGGATGGTGTCTTCGGTGCTGATCGGAGTCCAGGCGCGGAGGGTGGTGGTGGGGGGCGGTGGTTCGGTTGTGGCGTGCGTCGGTTCGGTGCTGAAGCTGTTGTGTATGTCCGTGATCTTGTTGTGGAAGTAGGAGGCGAGGGAATTGCAGAGGTCTTGCGATGGGGTGATGTCGTTGTTTCCGGCGTTGGGGTTGGAGAGCTCTTTGACGATGTTGAAGAGTTCCTTGCAATTGTGTGCGTTGTTGTCCAGCCGGTCCTTGAATGCAGTTTTCTTAGTGGCGCGGATCAGTTGGTGGTGCTTCCGGGTGGCAAGCTTGAGGGCGGTCATGTTGTTCGGTGTTGGTTCCCTTCTCCAGGCTTTCTCGAGGGCTCGGCAGTTCTTCTTGGAGCTCTTGAGTTCGTCGGTGAACCATGGGGCCTTCTTACTGCCGGGTCTGCTGGGCGGGGTCTTCAGTGGGGCGAGTTCGTCCGCGCAGTTGTTGATCCACTTCGTGAGGTTTTCGGCGGCCTGGCTGGGGTTTGCTGAGCTGGCGGGGGGTGCAGGCTCAGGTGAGCGGCAAGCTGGTCGGCTGTGATCTTGTTCCAGCTTCTTCGGGCAACCGGTTGCTGGTGGTGGTGGATCGTCGTTCTTTTGAAGGTGAAGTGGACGCAGCTGTGGTCCGTCCAGTGGAGTCCAGTGGCGTGGCTGAAGGCGATGTCTTTGCTGGATGAGAAGACGGCGTCGAGGGTGTGTCCGGCGAGGTGGGTGGGGGTGGACACCAGCTGCTTGAGTCCGAGGTTGGCGAAGTTGTCTAGCAGGGTGATGGTGTTGCGGTCGTTGTTGTTCTCCAGGTGGAAGTTGAGGTCCCCCAGGAGGATGTAGTCAGCGGAGGGGAGGGCGTGCGGGCTGACGAAGTTGGCGATGTCCTCGCAGAATTGTGTGCGTGGTCCCGGGGGTCGGTAGATCAGGGTGCCTCTGAGGGTGGTCTTCGGGTCGGTGCGATCTGGAAGTGTAGGTGTTCGGCGGTTTTCAGGGTGTCGTCGGTGTTGGTCGTGATGTGGATGGTGTCCCTGTGGATGATGGCGATGCCTCCTCCCGTCTGTTTGACGCGGTCTCTTCGGGTGATCTTGTATCCCTCTGGGATGGCGATGGCGATGTCGGGTGCCGAGGAGTCGTTCATCCAGGTTTCCGTGAGGAAGGCGACGTCAGGAGTTGTGGTGTCGAGGAGGTTCCAGAGTTTAATGGGGTGCCTGTGGACGGAGCGGGTGTTGAGCAGGATGCACTTGAGGTGGTTGCTGCTGGTGTTCGGCTTGGCGGGTGCTGGTGTGGGGCAGGTCCGGATGCAGGTGAACTTGCAGGCGTGGCAGCTGAAGGGTCCGTGGGTGCGCCTCGGGGTGGCTCGGTAGCATCCAGGGATCCCGCCGGTGTTGAGTGCGATGAGTTCGGTGGCGTTGTAGGACAGTCGGGTCGTCTTCCGTCGGTGGGGGCCAGGGGTCCTGGCGCTGGGCGCGGTCCAGGCGCGGACGGGCGCAGACGGGCTTACCTTTGGCGTGCCTTCGGCGCACAATCGGCGCTCCCGCTGCGCGTGACCGTTGCACGTTCGCACGGCCGCCATATATGGCGAAGTGCTAGGGAGGGCGGAACAGCTGGGAGGCGGGAGCGGGGAGGGCACACAAAGAAAGGGGGCGTGGTTAGCGGCGACGGCGGGAAGCGGGGAGCGGGGAGGGAGGAGACCGGGGGGGGAGCACTAAAACAGGGGACAGGCGAAAAATAGAACAAAAAAATCACCCAATTAGACTAAACAGGCAGAGGCAATACAATACTATTTCACACAAGAGCAGCACAGCGCTAGACCGTAGGGGACCACGCCGCTCGGTGGCAGGGGGCGTGGTCTCACGGCGGCGGCAGCAAGGGCAGCAAGGCAGGCTGGAGGGAGGCACACGCAGCAGCTGGTGGCCGTGCGGCGCGGGGGTGTCCTAAACTAGGTCACACTCACCTGCGTCGCACAGCCGCCATACATGGCCAAGTGCTAGGGAGGGCGGAGCAGCTGGGAGGCGGGAGCGGGGAGGGCACACAAAGAAAGGGGGCGTGGTTATCGGCGACGGCGGGAAGCGGGGAGCGTTGAGGGAGGAGACCGGGGGGGAGCACTAAAACAGGGGACAGGCAAAAAATAGAACAAAAAAATCACACAATTAGACTAAACAGGCAGAGGCAATACAATACTATTTCACACAAGAGCAGCACAGCGCTAGACCGTAGGGGACCACGCCGCTCGGTGGCAGGGGGCGTGGTCTCGCGGCGGCAGCAGCAAGGGCAGCAAGGCAGGCTGGAGGGAGGCACACGCAGCAGCTGGTGGCCGTGCGGCGCGGGGGTGTCCTAAACTAGGTCACACTCACCTGCGTCGCACGGCCGCCATATATGGCCAAGTGCTAGGGAGGGCGGAGCAGCTGGGAGGCGGGAGCGGGAAGGGCACACAAAGAAAGGGGGCGTGGTTAGCGGCGACGGCGGGAAGCGGGGAGCGGGGAGGGAGGAGACCGGGGGGGGAGCACTAAAACAGGGGTCAGGCGAAAAATAGAACAAAAAAATCACACAATTAGACTAAACAGGCAGAGGCAATACAATACTATTTCACACAAGAGCAGCACAGCGCTAGACCGTAGGGGACCACGCCGCTCGGTGGCAGGGGGCGTGGTCTCGCGGCGGCAGCAGCAAGGGCAGCAAGGCAGGCTGAAGGGAGGCACACGCAGCAGCTGGTGGCCGTGCGGCGCGGGGGTGTCCTAAATTTTGAGGTGGTTTTGATGAAACCACATTTGGATCTTAGTCAGGGCATCGTTAAGATGTGAGATGTCATTGTGGGATTTGATCTTGTAATATAGTTGTGTGTCATTGGCATAGAGGTGGTAACTGATTTTAGCTTGTTTAAGAATAAGTGGGAGGGGTTCCATGAAGAGGTTGAAAAGAGTTGGAGAAAAGAGAGAGCCTTGTGGAATGCCCAGGGAGACAGGTTGAGGTTTAGCGAGGCAACCGCTGAGTTTAATTTGTTGAGTTCTATTTTGGGAATAAGAGGTTAACCACTTGAGGACATTGCCGTCAAAGCCAAAATGGTCTTTGAGAATCTTGAGTAAGGTGACATGGTTAACAGTATCAAAGGCAGTGGAGAGGTCAAGGAGAATGAGGAGGGAGGATTTGCCTTTGTCCAGGGAGCGATGTATGTCATCAGTAGTGTTGAGCATTGCTGTTTCCGTGCTGCATCCCTTTCTAAAACCTGACAGGAAAATGTCAAGGAGGTTGAATGTGTCAATGTGATTGTCCAGCTGTGTCAGGACGCATTTTTCGAGGGCTTTAAATAGGAAAGGAAGGTTGGAGATAGGGCGTAAATTGTTTAAATCATCGGGGTCCGCCGCAGAGTTTTAATGATGGGGTAATTTGGCCTAGATGGAGGGAGGCAGGACCAATACCAGTAGCAAAGGAAGAGTTGATAATATTGGTCCATAGTGGGGCAATGATGTGTTTAAGTTCTTGCACTAAATGAGCAGGGAGGGGATCTCTGGTATGCGAGGATGGTTTAAGCTTGGTGATGTTGTTGAGAGCAACACTTTCTGATATTGGACACAAATCACTCCATGATGCATTGTTTTTTATCTGGGGGTCAATAGAGATAGGATCGTAATGGGAGAGAGAGAGGAGTTGTCGGGGGTCAGGTGGGGGGGAGGGAAGTGGAAGAAGGTACCAGCAGAATGCTAAGGAGGGGGTGTTGGCTGAGTAGAGGGGAGGAGGTATGAAGGATTGATCAATCTGGGTGACTTTATCAGAAAAGAAGCTAGCAATTTTTTCACACCTCTCAGCAGTAGCTAGTACTTTTGGAGGGCATGTGCTGGTTTGGTTTTTGACAATGTTAAAAAGTTCTCTGGGACGCTCTGAGTGCGCTATGTGCCTTGCTTGCTTGTGAGAATAGACTGCATGTAGAGAAGTGATCCTGTACGTCGTGTCAGAGCTGTAAATATTAACGCACATGGGGCCAGATGTAGGTAGCCTAATACCGGTCGGTAACGGCCGAAAATCGGTGTTTTCGGCCGTTACCTACCAGTATTAGGAAAATGAGATGTAGGTCGCCGAAAACCGGTAAAAATACCGATTCGGTAGATTACCGGCTTGGTAAAGATACCGAATCATTAACATTTCCGAATCTGTAAAATTACCGATTCGGAACAAATACGGAGTCGGAAAAAGTTCAGATTCGGTAAAATTACCGATTCGGAACAAATACCGAGCCGCAAAAAGTTCAGATTCGGTAAAAATACCGAATCGGAAATTACAAAATGAAAAATACCACGCCATCGAGATGTAGGTGAGCCTTAAATTACCGATTTTCTATGAAAATCGCTAATTTCAAGTCGGTATTTAACATGGATTGCAAGCAGGTGGTAATCAGGTACAGCCTATAAAAAAGGGCCCCAAAATGCAACAATGGAACTAGAATGGCTGCTTTTTACGTCATAGCAAGACAGCTAAGGCTACAGGCAGCAGGTGAGAGGGAATGGAGAAGGGAGGAACAGGTATATAGGCAAAGGATTACACTCTTCCAATTGACAGAGGCAGAGATACTGCAGAGATACAGACTGCACCCTGAAATCATCATGGACCTGATCAGGGACCTGCATCCACTTGTGGACCACCCTAGACCAAGGGCCCATGCCATCCCACCCCATGTCCAGGTGCTCTGTAGCATACACTTCCTAGCATCTGGGAGCTACCAGAGTATAGTGGCAACGGTAGGTGGGGTGTCCCAGAGCTGCCTGTCGCGTTTTTTCAGAAGGTTCCTGGACGCCATGATACAAAGAATGGATCACTACATCCACTTCCCCGACACTGATGCGGACTTGCTCAGGACCAAGACAGACTTTTACCTCATGGCTAACTTCCCACACGTGATCGGCTGCATTGATGGGACCCACATCCCTATTTGCCCCCCAGCTGCCACAGAGCACATATACAGGAACAGGAAGTCAGCACACACAAACAATGTACAAGCAATCTGTGATGCCAAGTTCATCATCACCGATATAGTGGCCAGATACCCAGGAAGCACCCACGACTCATATATCTTCCAAAACAGTGGGATCTATACCCGCCTGACAGCGGGCGAATCCGGGGAAGGATACCTGCTAGGTAAAGAAATGGGTGACACTCCCTTGATAGATGAAGCAGATGTATGTCAATGTGTGCATCTGAGTAATGTATAATTTTGTCTTCCACTTTAGGGGATAGTGCATATGCACTCCGTTCCTTCGTCCTGACACCCTACCTCAACCCCACAACCCCCAGCCAGAGACGTTACAATGTGGCACATAAATCCACCCGGAACATCATTGAGCGCACCTTTGGCCTCCTGAAGAGCCGGTTCCGCTGCCTCCACAAAAGTGTGGGGGGGGGGGCACGGCAGTACACACCTGTAACGTGCTGTAAGATTATTGCAACCTGTGCAATGTTGCACAACCTCGCAACTAAGAGGGGCACAGAGGTGGAATTGGAGGAGTATGAAGACCCTGACGATGAACAAGCACTACCAGCAGCCAACACAGTTGGAGTACCAACACCCACAGATGGAAGACAGAGATGGACAGAAATCACATACAACTACTTCTGAGTACGTATGGAGACAAAGCACGTGTTGTACGTCAATGCATGTAGTTTATTTAGCACTACGTAGAAAAGAAATTAGCCAAAAAAGTCACATACTAGTGTGCCTGGCACTACTGTGTGTACAGGGGTTACCTCACCCTCACATGTCCAACTGAACTTGCTGGACTCACTGCTTGCGCCCATGTACAGCCACGCGTGCTGCAGGAGCTGGGCTGGGTTCAAAGTCTGCTGTGGCAGCGCCGGCACTCTGGCGTCTGCTACTCCTCCTTACTTCAGGGACAGGGGTGCTGGCCCTGCTACTAGTGGTATCTGTGTCCCCGACACCTTCTGCTCCTGTGGTGGCTGACTGGTTTGTCAGCAACACTTCCATCGCTGAAGTCACTCTCCCCATCCCCCGTGTGAGGTCAGTACAGCAGTGCACCAGCCCCTCCTGCATTGCAACTGACCGGCGACACATCAGTGAAGTTGCATTTGCTAGTTGCCGCATGCCGCTTGTCTGCTGCTGCGTACAATGGCTCTCCCTGCGCCTTTGTGCACGGTCCTCACGAAGTTCTTCACAGAGTGTCATGACACACTGAGACATGTCCCTGACTCCCTCTGTCATGTCCCTCATGCTGTCTGTCATTGATGCTATTCCCTTGTTCATGTCTGTGAAGTTGGTGTTAAGAATTTTCATCTGCCTGTATACTGCACTGATCCCTTTTGCTTGCAGGTGCTGAACCTTCACCATTGTGGTCTCCAGGCAGGAAAACACTCTCATCACGGCCACTGCCGCCTGACTCCCGGGCCCTATGACGTCTTCTTCCTTCAGATGGCCTGTCAGGAGTGGATGTGTGAGCTGGTGCATTCCCTGCCATAGACTGCCTTGACTCCTCACATTCCCCTTCCTCATCCGAGGATGTTTGCAGGATCCTATGCGGGGTACCCGCATGCCTCACTGGCCTGAGGATTACTGACACCTCTGAGTCTGCTGGTGTGTGCGATTGTTCTGCCGCAGGTAGTGGTGAGCCTATGAGCACAGGAGATGCTTCCAGTTGCATGGTGTCGTCTGCCTCTGGTATGTCTGCTGCTTGTGTGCGGGGTGCCGTAGGTCTCGCACTGCTTGGCCCAGCATCCCTGCCTTCTTGTTCACTGCTATCCCTTTGGGGATGTGTCTTCTCCCTCATGTGCTGTGACTTGCGTGATGTCTCTCCTGTAGACAGACATGGACAGTATCTTAGTGGTGCTTTCACCGTGTACATCAAGATTAAATTACATTTTCACATCACTATTTTCTGGTCCTCCCATGTGTCTGATTGTATTGTGTGGCATGCCTGACGACATTTCATGTTGACTGCTCATATGGGTATTCTTATGACTACCACTCCCATAATGCTTTGCAGGTGAGTACTAAAGTCAGAACTGGATTTCCTAAATACATAGCCACTTTGGGGGAGGAACACAGGCAGGGGGCGTGGGATAATGGACATGTCCCTTACCTTTCTTAGCTGCAGCTCGGGCTGAGCTGTCTGCATCACCAATCCCCAGGACGCAGACTGGCTCCAGTGTGGACTCCACTAGCTCTTCCAGGTCTGTGAGTGGAGGTGCCTTGTTCTTCCCTCCACCTGTTAAATTGGACTCCTTGCTTCTTGCAGCCAGTTTCCTCTTAGTGGTGATCCTTAGATCATACCATCGTTTTTTTAGGTCGTCCACTTCCCTGTTGGTCACTCCTATGGCATTGATTTTAGTCTGGATCCCCAGCCATGTGCTCCTCTTGACAGCCTCTGATACATGCAGGGACTGTTTTCCAAATATTTTTGGGTAGTGCTTGACTACCTCCTCCACCAGCACCTGCAGTTCTCCAGTGCTAAACTTCATCTTCCTCTTCCTCTCTGCACCTTCTTTTTGAGAGTCTTGGGGCTCCATTTCTATCTCCTGCAGGGCTCTGCTTCACAACTGCCTGTCTCTGTGTGTCTGCTCTCCTGTGTGATCAGTTACACTGCACCTGCATGGGTGTGGCCACTTCCTGGATGTGGGGTGGGGTCCATGCACAGGATTGGTCTATGGCTCTGTTGGTTGGCTGAGGGGCGGGATGGTGACACGTGATTGGTTGTATCTTCAACTGCCTGATATTTTGTATCCCAGACTTGGTATTTACCGACTCGGTATTTACCGATTCGGTAAATACCGAGTCGGTAGTTTCAATGCATTCCTATGGGCCTCCGGGCCCATAGGATTGCATGTGAGTTACCGATTCGGTATTTGCCGTTTCTGAAGATACCGATTCGGTAAATACCGTGAAGGGGTTACCGATTTTTACCGATTCCGTATTTTTTACCAATTTTTTACCTACATCTCGTTCCACTTTTCGGAAATACCGAATCGGTAAAAATCGGTAATTTTCAGTCGGTAAAAATGTGTTACCTACATTTTGCCCATGATGCCTTGTTTCTCTAAGCTAGAGTGCGAAGTTGTTGGAAAATGTGTGTTCTGTTATGAAACCACAGCCCACCATGTAAGAAGCATTGTGTAGTTCACCTTAAAGTGCTTAGTAGTCCTCCCTCCCTTTCAAACATTCTCCAATGGAAACAGTGGGTAACAAAGAAAGCTAATCAGGGCTGGTCCATGGATTTTCGCTACTTTTGACAAAGTGACATTTTGCGCCACTTCACCCCCTGTACTCTTTGCTAGTTTTATGATAATGCTGATGGTCTTCTGCTCCTCTAGACTTTAGGCAGCAGCCTGCTCTTGCCTTGTTCTTGAAACTGACTCTGGAAGATGAGACCGTTTTCCCACTGAGCTCCAACTCCATAGCATGCCCTCCACTACGGCTGGGATCTGACTGCAGTAGTAGTGATGTGTCGTTTGGCTCAGTCTGTTGTCAGATTTCCCACCTCTTCGTGAATGTGCTTTCTGTTACCATTCTGACTCACCATCTGTTTAATGCACCATTGTCCGATAGACATGTGAGCAAAAAAACATATCTTCTCTGTTTGATTTTGCAAACAGAAGAGGACAGATGGTATCGAAAGCATATTACCTGCTAGATGTACATGTTGGTCTTACCATCAAATTAGAACCTGATTATTTTTACAGTGCTTGCAAGTGTTTACCATTTATAGCGCTGTAAATAACAAGTGTGAAAAGCTACAATGGTTCTGTCGGGAAAGTACAATTGCTTCACAATTATGAGATTGATCATCAAACATTCATTTGTGTATGGAGCATTAATGTATAGCAAAGAAACACAAAAAAACAGAAATTTGCGTTGCGAACAGAGTATTTACTTTTTGTTCAGTAAAGCAGTATTGATATGTATTTTTGTTATAAGGCTGTCAACAATTGAATGCAAGATTGTGGTGCCATATAGTATGGTGAAAGAAACGTGCTCAGTGACAAGTTCTAAATTAACTAGCAACTGTGCAAACTGCCAGAGATATTGGTGTCTTAGTTGTTCTGACCATTTTTAACCTACTCTTTCATGAAAATGTGTACATAAGTTTGATTCACCCATGTATATATGACACTCACTACACCATTGTCACTGAGCTCGACATCGATGGTTCCAGGGTTTCACGGGGAAGCCGCCTGACTCTGCTTCGGTGGCGCATCTATGTGCCGCGTCAGGCTGTTCAGCCCCTGTTTGCCTTTATGGTACTGGCCCTCTTTTGCACTCAAAACCGCAAATGAAGGGTGGTTTAAAAATTCTAAAGAAAAGAAATACTTTGTAAGGGTCAAGCGATGGTGTGCAATGTTTGTTCAAACTCGCAGGCGCCCCTCAAATAGACTGTACATTGGTGCCATCGAATCACACATTTAAGCAAATAATTATGAAACCCCCAGGGTTGGATTTTATGTGCAAGGCGTTTAGAAATTTCACACATCATGGTAATCTGTGATATATTAACAGATTCATAGTAATTGCTTAGTGCCGGTGTGGAGGAGTATGGGCAGAATGAGGTGGATAGGTCAAAGGACCTGTAGTGTTCATGCTCCTTCAAGATTATTAACTATTTTTAAAGGCGCTATTAATGGTTTGGGTAAAGGATGGAAAGGGTGTGGCTATTTCTTTAATATAGTGATGCCCACACTGGACGCAGACAGGTAGGCTATTGTCTGTGTGTCCAGGTCTACAACAAAATTATTCTCATTGAGGTTGTATTAATTTCCAATCTGGATCCATGGTATTTCATCATTCAGTCCTGTGTCCCATGTACATAGGTGATAGAACCACTGTTGTTCTCTCGTGTGGAGGATCCCCTGGATATCAGGGCCTGTTGTTTTATCACCTCAAGTACCACCCATTTCAGATCTGTGTCCTTGTGATTGTGTTCCGAAGCAATGCCATGTCAACTTTGTATCCGTTTTTTTGCGTCTAATGGTGCTCATGTGTTCATTGATGGGGACCTTGATTTTTCTGGTTGTCATTCCCACGTACATAAGATTGCAGGGGCATGTGAGCAAATAAAAAAATATTCTTGCTGTTACAATTGCTAACGTTTTTTAATATTCATGAATTGTTCGTTTTTATATCCACCATTTTGGTTGTGCTGGTAAATGGGCATGCCACACATCCTCCCCATGCGTAGTGTCCAACTAGTGTTTGGTTGCCCCATAGTTTGGTTTGGTTCAGGTCCTTTGGAGGTGGTACCTTAGTGTGAACAAGTTCATCACGGATTCCCCTGTTATGTCTGAAAGCAAATAGTTGGGCGGGGGCACTGTTTTTGTTGCCCCATTAAGGATAAGTCAATGTTTATATAACATGTTTAGTACTTTATTCGATTTTGGGGTGTATGTGGTGACGCACACTACTCTTTCATTAATCTTCTTTTCTTGTTGTTCAAGTAGAGCATCTCGGTTATTGTTTTTTCTTGCTCTTCGGATTATATTTCTAGGGTAGTGTTGTTCAATCAACTTCTTCTCCAGAGTCTCGGCCTGTTCCTCATACATTTCCATACTAGAGAAATTCCTCCGGATCCTGAGTAATTGACCTACTGGCAAATTTTGTCGCAGTGATTTGGAGTGGAAGTTCCCAAAAAGTAGTATGCTGTTTTTGTGTGTGCTCTTGTTGTGAACTTTAGTCTGGATCCATTCCGCTGTCATGTTTATAGCTAGGTCTAGAAAAACGGCTCCCTCCTTGCTGACTGCATGTGTGAATTTCAGATGTTCATCTCTAGTATTGATCCATCTCACAAAGTCCTCAGCTTCATCTTGGTTGCCGCGCCAAATGACAATATATCATCTCCATACTTTCAATTGTGCTGCAAATGAGTTGCCTTGATGGAAGATGTGGTCCACTTCAAATTGGTGTACATAGAGGCACGCCATGCTCGGAGCAAAATGCATCTGATCTGATGGTATATTGTGTCTTCATATTCAAAGTAATTTTCTATGAGAGCAAATTCTGCTCACTCCATGATGAAATGTCTGGGTGTCATGAGCTCCCAGTCTCTTTCCAGGAGAATGTGTTCTACCATGCTCAATGTGCATCTCTGAGGTATGCTGGTGTATAATGCCTTGATGTCTATAGTAATGAAAAGATCTTCAGCTGTGATGAACTTGAGGTCTCCAAGTAGGCAGAGGACAACTTTAGTGATTTTGCGGGAATTCCGCAAAATTCGCGGATTGCGGATTTCCCAAAAATCCGCAAAATCCGCGAGCGTAACGGATTTCCCGCTCACACTTAGTCATCAGGGGACAGTGTATATCCAGGCAAGCGGAGTACTTAAAGCTATTAGGCACACCCTTTTCCCCTTAGAGGCACAGATTAAGGAACTAGAGAAGAGGATCACTATTGACTGTGACTCAAATCTCTTAGCGGACCTCAAGGTCAAGATGAAGATGAAGAAGAGGCCCAGAGAGAAGTGAAATTCTTGGGGAAATATACGGAAGCTCGCCGGTATGCGTGCCCCGCGCTCTATGGCCTATGTGCCTGAATTAGTGGGAGAGGATGGAAGGACAGTTCGGGGCTCCCTAGCTTTTCTACAGGAGTTCTCTTCCTTTTATGCTCATTTATATACAGCCACGCAGACTGAGTGGCCAGAGGGCATGCAGGAGTTCTTGGACTCCCTGGCACTTGTATGGGTCAATGATCGCCATAGAGAGTACATGCACTTACCCTTCATGGTTGTGGACGTCACCGATGTCATAAATAGCCTTCCCCTTGATAAAGCCCCTTGTTCCGATGGTCTGACGCCTTCTACAAGACGTACATGGCAGAGCTTGCCCCCAGACTCTTAGCAGTAAATAGGGAAACGCATGAGGCTGGTATTTTACCAAGCTCCATGCGCGAGCTAATTATTGTCACTTTGCTAAACAAGATAAGTTGGACACTGATCTCAACTCCTATAGGCCCCTATCGCTCATCAATGTTGATGTAAAAATTTGGACTAAGTTGATAGCGAATAGGCTTCAACCTTTACTTCTCATTATAACCTTGCCGGATCAATCGGGATTTATTCCCGGGAGGTCTACCTCGCATAACCTTAGGATGGTGTTTTCCGTTTTGCATTATTTACATCCCGATGTACAGGCGGCGGTGGTGTTCCTAGATGGGATGAAGGCTTTCGATTAGCTCGAGTGGCCGTTCTTATTCAAAGTCCTGGAGCGGATGGGCTTCGGCCCATTGTTTCTCCAATGGATTAAGCTACTATATACTAAACCGATGGCTAGGATCCGGGTGAACAATGTTGTGTCTGACTCCTTACCAATCACACGGGGTACGAGGCAGGGCTACCCGCTCTCACCCTTGCTGTTTGCCATCACGATGGAGCTGTTGGCTGCACGCATCCGGCAACATCACACTGATAAGGGGATAGGTTTTGGGGCGCGCAGTTTGTTGATCTCACTTTACGCGGACGACATAACACTATATATTCATAAACCTGAGCGTAACCTAGACATCGTGCTGCGTGAGTTCATCAAATTCGGTGGGCTATCTGGGGTGAGCATAAATTGGGCAAAATCAGTAATATTTCCCTTAACCAACAACACCAAGCGGTGACCTCGGAATTTCCGCTCAAATGGGTTCAGGATCAAGTGAAATATCTGGGTGTCTGGATCAGTCACAACCTACAAGACCTTTGGAATCTTAATTTTGGGAGGACTATGGTTTGGTTAGAGGAAAAAGTAGCATTATGGTCTAAACTTTCGCTCTCACTTGCCGGCAAAATTGCACTAGTCAAAATGATAATCTTGCCTAAATATTTATACCTTTTCGTAAATTTGCCACTGATACTTACTAGCCTGTTTTTTAAGTCACTGCAGACTTCATTGGTCTCTTTGGTCTGGGCGAATGGTCAAGCTAGGGTGTCTTGGGCCCTTTTGTCACTGCCAACAGCTCAGGGGGGGATGGGCGCGCCGGACGTGAAACTGTACGCACTCTGTGCGCAGGCGCAATTCCTGCATTACTGGGTACTTCCAACGCCATTTCAGCCTCATGTGGAGGTGGAGACAGTCGCGGTTGCGCCTGTCCCTCTTAAGGTCGCCATTTTTCAATCTTATAAGTGGCCTAGAGATGGTATTGACACATCTGAGACCCTGCGGTGGGCTTGGGATGGCCTACGGAGAAGGGCGGGCGCTCTGGCTTTATACGCCCCCTCTATTCCACTTGCGAACAACCCTATGTTACCCAATGTAACGGATGAGTTAAGTGATAGAGTAGCACAAACGTTGTCTTTGCATACATTTGCTGATCTATCCCCTGAGGGTCTGTTCAGGGGACCCCCGGTTGCAGAAGAGGGCCAGTCGGTGCCCTTTGGTGAGGCCTTTTAGTATCACAAACTCCGGGCCGCATACAGGGCACTACATGATGAATTCCCCTCCCAGCCAACTCCGCTAAAAGCTCTGGAAAACCTCTTGTGGTCAACATCTTCGAGGAAACTTATTACTAGATTATACACTACCATGCAAAAGGATGTACCCTGCAACTGCTCTCAGTGCCCGTCATAAATGGTCTGCTGAGTAGCCTTCCCCCATTACTGATGACCAGTGGTCGTATTGTTGTGCCCCGATGACTGACCTGTCACCCAATTATAAACTTAGGTTAATTAATTTCAAGTTTTTGCACCGCTACTACAGAACACCCATTAGTCTTTACAGGATGGGATTGAGGGAGGATGATTGTTGTTGGTGCTGTGGGTTAGAGGCTGCCACCTTTTTACACATGGCATGGGACTTTCCGATCATTTCTGAATACTGGTATGCGATATTTGAAGCCATAAACCAAATCTTAGGGCTATTACTATCTCCATACCTGTTACTGGCCCTGTTGAGCTCTGTGAAAGGCACGCATGTTAACAAGTTAAAATTGCATGCGCTTTTATGGCTCTTTGCCAAGCGCCAAATAGCCTAGATGTGGGGCAGGAAGAGTAAACCCACTACTGCAAATTGGATCAGAGAGATCACCTATGGTCAAACGCAGTTAGCTACTTTTTGGGAACTTATGCCACCTGCTTCTAGGCCTAAGAACATATTGGGGCCCTTTATTGATTGGGCTCAGGAAACGTTGGGCGCATCTAGCGGTGATACTGATCCGGCGAGAGTTGCTGGGTCGCATGAGGGTTAAAGTTTATCTGAGGTCAATGTTATTGATATTGTGTTATGGTTTGCCATTTTCTAAGCACTATATGATAGCAATCCTCTACTATAGGCTCAATGGGCGATGGCCTTGTTTCTACTGGTAAATGCATATGTTCTTTTTGAATTGAGGATTACTGATGAACGGAAATGCACTTGTCTCCTGCTCGGATGTGTACTCCGGATCTTGCTTTCTCTTCTAGTATGGTCAATGTACTGTTTCATTTTTTTTTTTGCACTTTATTTATGTAACCTTTATATGCTTTGTATTTGTATTATGGTGAAAATCAATAAAGAAATTAAAAAAATAAAAAACATACATATGTATTGTGTCTCATTTCGAACCACCAAATCTATATTAGGTTAAAAAAAACAAGGGGGAAGGCAAAAAGTTCCGGGATGACCCTGAAAGCAGGGCCAAGTCCAACACCCTCACACTTTAATATTCTTTCCATATTGATGTGTTTTACCCTTTCAGGTTTTTTAATCTCTGCCATTGTTTCCCTCTGCTCTGCCAAGTATCATGATCAGATGTTAGACTAACACATTTCAGTGTGGTTGTCCACATCACTACACTGAAATGGAAATTCATGCATTTGTAGAGCCTCAGTATCAAGCCAGAGTGCTACTAGTTCTCTGTTAGAAACTGAAATCCAGGTTGCAACGCACGGTCCGCGCTGCTTGTGCCGGCTTTGGGCGGCGGGCTCACCTTGTGACTAGGCTGGTTTAGGCAGGCGGGAGCAGAGGCCACAATGTAACAAAGTTTATACACTTCCCCTCAACTCGGGCAATCCATTCAGGTTGACTGTGTGACTCACTGTGAGACCCATCAAGTGATGGCACCTCACAGTCCGTGTTAAAATTATGCCCAACAGCTTCTATCAAGAGACTTGCACACTTTATACATTGGCGGACTGGCTTGGTACGAGGGGGCTATGTGGCAGTCACTGACTAATGTGACAGGCTTGTGACACATGGCGGGTCCCGTCCCAGTCTAGACAGCCACGGGATTGGTGGTCTCTTACAGGCAGCCCTTAGCTGCAGCCAAACAGCCTCACCTCAGAATGCATACCGTGGCACAGCAGGCAAGGAGTCATCAACTCAACTCCTGGAGAAGCACGGCTGCAGCCAACTCTGAAGACAGCAGCACCCAGGAGGAGAGGCTACACCTGCAGCAGGTAAGGGAACCTGTGCCCCCACCTTGAAGCTTAATCTCGCTACACGTGGGCCAATACTCGCTTCCCTGGTCGGTTTGGTCTTGAATTCTCACAGAGCAGGCCAGGAAAGCAAGTACTCACGCAATCAGCAGGTAATGGGAGCCACAGGAATGAAAAGGTCTGCACTTACCACTCAACCCCGCAAATGGCTTGATGCCCCACCGGCGCTTTACAGCAGATAAACGGCAGTGATCTGCAGTGCCACAGGAAGTAAGGGACCCTATGTGAGACACCTGCCTGCAACTGGAATCTTTCCCCCACACCCTCCAAAAACACCAGAGAAACCCATACACTCACCCCCCCTCCACCCAGCGTCCCTGCTTCCATACTTCCCTTCCAAAAAGGACTGCCCGGGTACACCCCCTGCATACTAGGCTGCCACAGGTGAGTGCTGCCTACACATAAATAAGCAGGAAGGTGAGCCCTAGGAAGCAGTCACCAGGATAGATGTGGCCTCCCTAGGGCCTCAGTCTGTTGGCGCCTGCCTAGCGAAGCGACTCCGGCCCCTAGCATCGACAACTTGATACCTGGTTACTGTATCCGCATTGCCCTCACTCACCACTTCAACACCCTGCTGATTGGTGCAAGCCAGCAGAGGACACGCTTTCTGATTCGTCCTCTCGCGGAAGCTAGAGGGAGGACACCACTTCCTGTTCCCACACTGCTGGGCGGTTAGCGCTCTAGCAGCTGGGGCTCTCGGGGCTACTTAGGCGGAGCCTGACTTCCTGGCGCTGCGGTAAGAGGTAGTGGCAGTACCTTGTAACCGCTTGCTCGCCCAGGCTATAGCGCTGAGCCTGCGCTTGTTTCGCTGTTGTTCTGAAACATTTTAACTGTTGTAATTATCTGTATTCAAAACGGAACCTTTTTAAAATTGATATCCGCATTGCCCTCACTCACCACTTCAACACCCTGCTGATTGGTGCAAGCCAGCAGAGGACACGCTTTCTGATTCGTCCTCTCGCGAAAGCTAGAGGGAGGACACCACTTCCTGTTCCCACACTGCTGGGCGGTTAGCGCTCTAGCAGCTGGGGCTCTCGGGGCTACTTAGGCGGAGCCTGACTTCCTGGCGCTGCGGTAAGAGGTAGTGGCAGTACCTTGTAACCGCTTGCTCGCCCAGGCTATAGCGCTGAGCCTGCGCTTGTTTCGCTGTTGTTCTGAAACATTTTAACTGTTTTAATTATCTGTATTCAAAACGGAACCTTTTTAAAATTGATATCCGCATTGCCCTCACTCACCACTTCAACACCCTGCTGATTGGTGCAAGCCAGCAGAGGACACGCTTTCTGATTCGTCCTCTCGCGGAAGCTAGAGGGAGGACACCACTTCCTGTTCCCACACTGCTGGGCGGTTAGCGCTCTAGCAGCTGGGGCTCTCGGGGCTACTTAGCCCTCGCCTTCCCCTGAGCGCGCAGCGATCGCGCGCAGTGGAGCCGAAGCTACGCCGAAGAGTAGCCAAAGAGTAGCCCGTCTGCGCCCGTCCGCGACTGGACGGGACCAGGGGCCACCCACCCTGCCCACATGTCCTCCCACCCCCCCCCCTGCCCCGGTCTCCTCTACAGACTCTCTCATCAGGTACTCTTCTGATTTTCTACACTCGCTTCGCCCACATGATCTCTACCAATGTTCAGATAGTGGCTGGCCCTACCCAGAAGGACCATTCTCATGTGATAAGTGTGGTTTTCAAACCACTTGTAATACACTGATACCAGGGCACGCTCCTACTCCTATAGCCACACATAAAGGCTGGAAAAGTTTCTTGCTTAATGTTCGATCCCTTCCACGCCACTGCATTGAAATATGGGATACCATTAGCTGCCTCCAACCGGAAATATGTTTCCTAACGGAAACCTGGCTAAAGCCCCACACTATTCCATCTATTATGACAGGAATCCCCACAGGATATAAAATCCTGAGGCAAGACCGCCCGATAAAAACAGGTGGCGGCACTGCCATAATACATAAAGACAGTTTCCATATCTCCATATTAGAACAAGCTCTTCTTCCCTCTATGGAAATTATGATTTTTAAAATAAACACCAGTAACAAACATCACTGGAAAGGCGCTTTAGTCTACCGCCCCCCAGGAACTGACACCAGTTTCACCCTGGCCCTCACTGAAATTCTTGCTCCTCATATGAAAGCCAAAGAGCATTTCATCCTACTTGGTGATTTTAATATCCATGTAGACATACCAGAGGACCCTGATGCCAAACTCCTACTGGAGGACCTTGCTCTACTTGGCCTACACCTGCGAAATAGTGGTCCCACCCACAGAGGAGGCCACACCTTAGATCTCATTTTTACTAATGATCCTTCAATTCACTGTCATCCCCCCAAATCAGTATATTGGACTGACCATAGCATGCTGGAGTTTTCCTTCATGCAACTCACCAAACCTTCTGAACCTTCTGCCACCAGGAGCATTAAACGTAGACCTTGGCACAAGATATCCCCGGAATCATTTGTAGAAACATGGAAAACACCAACCTTTTCCGACTCTGATACCCCTGATTTGGCCCTGGCCAAACTTAACGACTCCCTCCTCGATACAATAAACCTCTTAGCTCCTCAAAAACTGGTCAAACTACCAACCACTAATAACAAAAAAGAAATCTGGTACACTGAAGCTCTAAAAACTGAGAAACAAAAGTGTAGAAAGCTTGAGAAACAATGGAGGAAGAACCACTCCAGCGAAAGTAAAGAGCTTTATCAGCAAGCTGTCTCCTCCTACCACAATAACATAAAAAAGGCAAGGAAAACCAGCCTACAGTCCCAAATAGACGAAGCAGACAACTCTACCAGAGAACTTTATAAAATCCTAAGAAGTTTCACGAACCCCACAGCTTGCGAAAGTCCTGACACTTTTTCGCAGGATCTGTGCAACAAAATATCTCTATTTTTTGAGGAAAAAATTGATATCATCTATAAAAAAATACTGGCCAAACACCCCAACAATACAGAGACGCTTGACGCTCCCTGTACACAAACCAATGCTGAAACTTTCATTAAGATTCCTGAAATTTCTAAGGACGAGATAAAATCCTTATTAAATACCACAAAAACAGGGTCCCCTCTCGACCTTCTTCCCCCCAGAGTGATGAATATGCTCTGCACCGACCTCTGTCCTCTATCCAAAGAGTTTTGAACCTCTCCTATACAGAAGGCAAACTCCCCCAACAATGGAAAGAGGCAGTGGTGAATCCTATTCGTAAAAATGCCACTTCCCCATGGACAGAACTCTCTAACCTCCGTCCCATCTCCTTGTTGCCCCTCCTGAGTAAATTGGACGAAAAACATGTTAACATCCACTTATCCAGGTTCATTGAGGCGACAGGGGGCCTGGACCACTCCCAATCTGGGTTCAGGCCCAACTACAGCACCGAATCTGCTCTCCTCACCGTGACCGATAACATCAAGATGTCACAGGATAGAGGAGGCTCAATGATTCTGGTGCTGTTAGACCTGTCGGCCGCATTTGATACTGTGTCCCATAAGATCCTCACGAGCCGTCTACAGGGAGTGGGCATAGGAGGTCAAGCCCTCTCTTGGCTGGAGAGCTTTCTGTCCGGGCGCTCACAATCCGTCAGCCTGGGACCATATCGCTCTGCTTCCAGGATGCTCACGAAGGGGGTCCCACAGGGCTCATGCCTAAGCCCCACATTGTTTAATGTGTACGTGGCCCCCCTCGCTGAGATTGTGAGAAAATATGGATTCACCCCGGTGTCTTACGCTGACGACACCCAGCTTCTCTATCCTTTCCATTCCTTCAACTCCAACGTTAGGGACAACTTTGCAGAAGGAATGAGGGCCATCTCCAATTGGATGGCTGTCAACCGCCTCCAATGCACGGAGCTAATGCTTTTTGGAAAAGCGTCCTTACTGTGGTCCCCCGACTGGTGGCCCCTTGACTTGGGACCAGTACCCACCCCTAAACTTACAGTAAAAAATCTAGGGGTGAAGCTGGATCGGGACCTTACCATGAAGGAACACGTGAATGCAGTTGCTGGGTCATGCTTTCACACCATCGGCCTGTTAAGAAGAGTCTTCCCCTACCTTTCTGACAGCTATAGAAAGACCCTAGTGCAGACTATGGTGATCAGCAAAATTGATTACTGCAATGGACTCCTTATTCAAGCCAATGAGAGTGCTATTAATCGCCTCCAAGTAGTCCAAAACACTGCAGCAAGATTGGTCCTGAATGCCCCCCCCAGAACTCCCTCTAAACCCCTGCTGCGTGAACTGCATTGGCTGCCAATAAGACAACGCACCAAATTCAAGATCTGTTGCATTGTCCACAAGTGCCTGTTCTGGAAAGGCCCTGACTACCTGCTCCAAAAGCTACCTGTCTATAAACCTGACAGAGCCTTACGGTCAAGCAATCAATTGCTACTCAAAACCCCTCTTGTCAAAAAAACCAGACAAGGGGGCAGATCATTTTCTTTGGTAGGGCCCAAGCTCTGGAACAATCTTCCAATTGACCTCAGACAAACCCACAATCACTCCTCTTTCAGGAAGAAACTAAAAACCGTCTTATTCCAGGAAGATTAAATATTTCCAAACATCAGTGTTCATCCTCATTCTCTGTTCTATAGCAGCTACTCCATCTTGCGAGCAAAGCGCGGAGATACCTCGTAAGGGGTCGATTCTTGCGCTATACAAGAACATAAATAAATAAATAAATAAATAAGTGGTGAGGATGATGGTCCAACTTTCAGCATGGCCAGCAGCTTTGTCACGTTCGAGTCTGTTGTTTTTAGTAGGTCTGTGACAGCTGCAGCCTGGTGGTGTGATCTGGTGCTGCGGGGTGGGGCAGGTAGTGGCGTGCCAACCGGGGCTGACAGTACTCAGCTGCACTCATCTGTTATCATTTTTATTCGGATTGATTATACAGTACTGTCTTTGAAAAGAACCGCTTTCTGGCTGGCTGTAAAGGGTGTGCCTCACTGTCCTGAGCCTTGCCGTTGCCCTGGTCTTTCCGCGGCGGTTTGAGAGTTCTAGGTTAGTGCCCTTCCATAACTGGTGACTTGCAGTAATTTTAAGACCTTCTTAGAGTTTCTCTTTCGTGATATGGATGTAATTTCTGATATTTATAGGCTTCAATCATCTTTATAAATTAACTTTGCTTGCCAGAAAGTGTAACTCATAGTTGAATTATCATGCATAATTACACTGAAATTATATGAATATCACACACAGCAATCTAAAACCTTGCAAGCTATGTTCCCTTCTTCTTTGTCCTTCTCTCTCCCCATGTTTTAATTTACATCATTCCGTCTCTTTGAAAATAAAAATTCCATTCTTTCACTCCGACTTCGTGTATATGTTTAATTTTCATTTATTTCACGTTTCCTTCTTTGTACTACTTGCGATTTGCTTAAATAATAAAAATAAAATTCCATTCTTTCCCTCCCAGTCCCTGCGTGCATTTATTTCTATGTCAGGACAGGAGGCTCCGATTATGCTTTCTCATTTCTTTAATGAAATGCTCAGCAGCCAATCAAAAAACAGAACTACAAATCCCATGAACACTTGGGAATGACCCTAGAGGAAACACTATAAAAGGTCCATAAATCAGTCTTTCTTCCTCTTTCTTTGCTGCTCCGCAGCCAGTTAAGTCTCTTTTACCTTTCTTGCATTGCTTTTCTTGTAATTGCTCTGCTTTGGTGTGTACACTTGCCTTGTATTGCGCTGCTTGTGCTTTATTGCGCGTTGCTTGTGTACTCTTGTTCGGTGTTCATTACCGATACTCTTTCAAGCGTCCGTTAGCGGCGTGTCTTCCTGGGAGCGTGCGTTCACCTCCCTGCGCCTGGCCGCGTCCTTGTGCCCGGTTGCTTTGGTGGAGTGGGAGCAGGGGTCGTCGGCTTCTTGGGAGAGCGCGAGCGCTCTCGAGCCGGTGTTTCAGCGGCAGCGACGTCGCGCATGCGCGTTGCTTGTTTCCGGTTTCTGGCTGTTCGCCTCACGCCGGTCGAGTGAAGGAACGCTTCTCACCAGCGCTCACGCCCACAGCCCTGAACTTTCGACCCCGTCTACGCCGGAGCACGCTGAGGTGTTTTGGCTGATAATTGTTGCATAGGCTCTGCCTAGAGTGATTTGTTGGCAGGCTCTCTCCCTCCACGTTCTATTGTTTTTTTGGAGTTTGGTGTTCTTTCGACCATCTCTTGGGCCTGCTTTGGGGTTCTCACTCCCCCTTACTGGTATCACTGATACTCCATATTTCAGTCAGTCATCAAGTGGGCATTCAATTTTGTACCTCGTTACAATGTCTGAGTATTACGACGCAGACGATGACTGCTATTATGACGAGGAGGAGGATGACTCCATGGAGTACAACCTGGTCGAGGAGTTGGACAAGGGTGTCCAGTTTTCGGTTAACAAGGCCTTGGTTCAAGCCATTACCCCTCTGAAACGACACCTCAGTGACTATGCTGTGCAGCAGGGGTGGTTGCCGCCTTCTCAAAAGGCCGCAAAGTCCCCTCACAATCCGCATAAATCGGACTTTCAAAGGCTGGCAAGGGCCTTGTCTTCCGACAAAACCAAAGCTTCTGCGTCTCAACCTGTCGAGGAGTCGGACCAGGCTCAGGCTTCTTCGGAGCACGACTCTTCACCCCCAAAGAAGCGTCTCCGCAAGGAACGTTTTGTTGACGCACCTGAGCGTCCCCTACTCTTAAATTTTGAACCGGAGGATATCATCCACCCTAATTCCACGTCCTGGTTGCCGGCTCCGGCGGTGGCCGCATATCTTGAGGCGCACGTTCGCCACCCTTTCGAGGCTCCTGTCAGGGCTCGTCTGCGCTCGGAGTGTCCGAGGCCTGATCTTGCGGACCACATTGCGGAAACACCAGAGGTGGACCCCATGATGGTGACGTACCTCAAGAAGTACGCCAAAGACCCTAAAAAAGGTCTTGACCGCTCGTGGAGGTCCTGTCAGGACAAGTTGATGGACATGCTGGGACCTCTCTCAAAGATCCTGGATTTGGGCTACAAGGCCAAAGAGGCTTCCGCGACCGTCAACCCAGATGAACTGATTGAATGGGCTCAGCGAGCTGTCTGCATGTTTGGTAATGTGAATTGCGCCATTTCCGCGGAGAGACGCAGGTCTATTCTCCTCAAGCTTGACCCGAAGTTGGCTGAATTGGCTACGTCTGAAGCCGGCCCGGAGGCGCAAGGCCTTCTTTTCGGTCAACCGTTCCTCAAGGAGTTGCCCAAATTTGTTTCCGCCTTCAGCGGCATTGACAAAGCGCAGGCGTCTTTGCGCCGGGCCATGCGTCCGGTTTTCAGCAAGGCCGGACGACGGGGACGGTCGTTCGGCCGCGGGTCGCAGCAGCAGTCCCACAGGGGAGCTCCACAGCAGCGCGGTGGTCAGTACGACTCCGGTTATTCCACCCGCGCAAACTTCTATCCTTCCCGGAAAGGAAAAGTCCAGTACGGCAAAGGCAGATCTGGTGGTCACCAGGGACAGTATCAAGATTCCGGAGCTGCAGGTGAGCCTAATTCAAGCATGCGATGTGATGCTGGGGGGCAGGATACAGTTTTTTCTGAACAATTGGCGCTTAATCTCCAGCGATGCTTGGGTGCTGGAAACCGTTCAAGGGTTCAGAATCGAGTTCTATCACCCAATTCATCAGACCCGTCTGCCGACCCCTATGCTTTTTTCAAGTCACTCTCGAGCTTGTATGTCAGAGGAGATAAAGGAACTCCTAAGCAAGGGGGCGATTGTTCCAACAGTACGCCATCCTCAGGGCTTTGTCAGCTCAGTCTTTCTGGTGGAGAAAAAGGGAGGCGGATCCCGCCTGGTTCTCAACCTGAAAGACTTCAACAGCGGAGTTGTGTACAGGCATTTCAAGATGGAGGGCATCCATCTTCTGCGGGATCTCCTTCGGGAAGGGGATTGGATGGTCCGTCTGGACCTGAAAGATGCTTATTTGTCCATCCCGATATACAGTCCCCATCGCAGGTTCCTCCAGTTTCAATGGCTGGGTCAGTGGTACGAATATCAGGTTCTCCCGTTCGGCCTTTCGTCAGCACCGTGGTGCTTCACGAAATTGCTGAGGCCAGTAGTGGAACATCTTCGTTCCAGGGGGGTCAGACTGATTATTTACCTGGACGACATCCTTTTTATGGCGGATTGTCCTCTCAAGCTCCTACAGCATCTGGAGTGGTCCATCACCCTTTTACAATCTCTGGGTTTTCTAGTCAATGTGCCCAAATCGGTTTTGGTTCCCGCTCAGTCTATCGATTTTCTAGGTTTTCGGATCGATTCGTTGACTTGTCAACTACTCTTACCCAACCAGAAACTCCGTTACATCAGGAGAGAGTTGACGTCTGTTATTTCCAGACAGACTGTGTCGTTGAGGTCGTTGGCGCGTGTAGTGGGCCTTCTAGCGTCCTCCATTCAGGCGATCTTCCCGGGTCCCTTACATTACCGGGCGATGCAACGCTTGAAAATCCAGCATCTCCGGAAAGGTCTCCGCTATTCAGATCAAATCCCTCTTTCAGAGGAAGTGCGGATGGAGATGCAATGGTGGCTAGACCACATGGAGGCCTGGAACGGTCGAGCCCTGTTCGGGTCTTCTCCGGAGCTAGTGATAGAATCGGATGCCAGCCAATGGGGCTGGGGAGCCCGTTGCGGATCCATCTCGACGGGGGGTCGTTGGTCTCCCCAGGAATCGTCCCTACATATCAATTGCCTGGAACTCCTGGCGGGTTCCTTTGCGATTCAGTGTTTTTCCCCCATGCAGGCGAATTGTTGCATCCTTCTCCGGATGGACAACGTGTCGGCAGTCCGTTATGTGAACAAACTGGGCGGGACACGGTCCAAGATTTTAGCGGAGATTGCCAAGGATTTTTGGCATTTTTGCCTTCACCGGAAGATCACAGTTATTGCCGAGTATCTTCCGGGCCGCAACAATCAAGTGGCGGACTGGCACTCCCGTCATCTTCGGGACTACAGCGACTGGAGACTTCATCCTCGAGTCTTCCGTGCCATTATTCATCATTGGGGCCAGTGTCACCTGGATCTTTTTGCATCTCGCCTCAATACGCAGCTTCCCCAGTTTTACAGCTGGAGACCGGACCCATCAGCTCTGGCCACGGATGCTTTTCTCCAACAGTGGCCCTCGACTCTTTGCTATGCGTTTCCCCCGTTTATGATGCTTCCCAGAGTCCTGGCTTACGCCAAACGCTTTCGAGCAGAGCTGATTCTGATTGCTCCCTTGTGGAGAGCTCAGGCATGGTTCCCGGTTCTCCTGGAAATGTGCTGCGCGCCTCCTCTCCTTCTTCCCCAGAAGCGGAATCTGTTGCAGGATCCTCTCGGATATCCGCATCCCCTCATTCTCGCCGGCACTCTCCAATTACTAGCGTGGCGAATTTCGGGGATCGTTGGTCGGTCCCAGGCATTTCTAGCGAAGCTGCCAACTTCATCAGTAACGCCTGGTCTCCCAATACCCACAAGCGGTATCGAGGAGCATGGAAACGCTGGAGTGATTGGTGTGCTCAACGGGAGGTTGATCCCGTTTCGGCAGATGTCAGTCTAGTTATAAACTTCTTGACTTCCTTGGCCACGTCGGGCCTTGCATACCGGACTGTTAATAGTTTTCGGTCGGCCATTTCGGCAGGTCATGTCCATATTGATGGTAAACCTGTTGGGGAACATCATTTGCTTTCCAAACTGTTGAAAGGCATCCGCCTCGCGAAACCTCCCACACCGAAGTATGTGTCTTTGTGGGATGTTTCGGTTGTCCTGAGATTCTTGGAGGCCTGGCCTTCTAATCTTCTATTGTCCCGGAAACAGTTGTCTGCAAAACTGACAATGTTATTATGCCTAGTTTCTTGCAAACGTGTTTTGGATATTCGGGCTTTGGACCTGGCGGGCCGCTCCTTCACTCCCGAAGGTGTTACTTTTACTCTTTCTCGAAGGACTAAAACCAACACCTCATCCATTTCGTATCCTTCCTTCCCGGATCACCCCAACCTGTGTGTTGTACAATGTTTGAAGGATTACGAGGTGAGTACCGCTTCTTTGCGCGCAGATATGCAAGGTCAGCTGTTGATAGCCTTGCAGAAGCCTTTTCGCCCCGTAGCCCCAGCTACGTTAGCTCGATGGGTGCGCTGGCTTATGTCCGAGGCAGGCATTGATGTTTCTGTGTTTGGGGCGCATTCTGCTAGGGGGGCAATGGCCTCCAAAGCCTTCTCTATGGGTGTGACTTTGTTTGACATCATGAAGGCTGCAGACTGGTCTTCGGATTCTGTTTTTAAGCAATTCTATTATAAACCTATTGTTAGTGTTGCCTCTGTTGTGGTAGACGAGCTTTGAACAAGCATAATCGGAGCCTCCTGTCCTGACATAGAATTCAAAATTTGCAAACATTCGTGACAAGAATTTTCAATTCTATTAAGGACAAGGAGGCGAGGATTATCCCACCCGGACTATGCTTAATTGGTATTAACATGTACTGTATATCGAATTGTATATTATTACAGTTGTGAAGATTTCTGTATTTTTTCCCTCCCCTGTATATCTTATTCCCTCGATGTTGGGATATTACGGCTCTGTCTCTGTTTCAGGTTCTGACCAGAAGTGATTTGGTTATGTATCGTGAGCCTCATCTGTCTCCTTGTGCACGGAACCCGGATGCTTCCACCTTTGTCTTCAAGATCCTGTGGATTTCGGCGGCTTGCTTGGAGCTGATGCTGTTACTTTATCTTGGATTATTGTTTGATGTCGAACTTGTTACCCAAAGAAAGAGGAAGAAAGACTGATTTATGGACCTTTTATAGTGTTTCCTCTAGGGTCATTCCCAAGTGTTCATGGGATTTGTAGTTCTGTTTTTTGATTGGCTGCTGAGCATTTCATTAAAGAAATGAGAAAGCATAATCCTCGCCTCCTTGTCCTTAATAGAATTGAAAATTCTTGTCACGAATGTTTGCAAATTTTGAATTATTTTTCATTGATTTCACCTTTCCTTCTTTGTACTAGTTGCCGATTTGCTTAAAAAATAAAAAAGAACATTATTTCACTCCGATTCCGTGCGTGCATTTATCTCACCTTTCCTTCTTTGTACTAGTTGCGATTTGGTTGGAAAATAATCATTCCAATGTTTCACTCGTCTCTGCATTTATTTTTCATTTATTTAAGCTGTCATTCTTTGCACTACTTTGATTTACTTCCTGTCTCTTGTCCAGCGTGGCTCCAGCATTAGAGAAGCTAAACGTCGAGTAATTTATAGCGTGTGCTCGGTCTGGTGTCCCATGATATCGTGTATCCCTGCACTCAGCCCGAGCAGAGATCGACTGCTTCTGTCTGATCCTGCCCGGGCCGAGTTCATTCTCCGAAGACGGCCGAAGTGCAGGGGATACACGATACCAGGGGGATACCACATATTACACAACACCTGTACCGAGGCCGGACAGGGCCCGCCGGGAGGGCAGACGACCGGTGTTCTAACTAGCTGATCTTCCCCATCGGTTTGATCTTCCCCTACGTCAGAGGGGAGATCAAACATACAGCACGAAGCTAACTAGCTGAGCTTCCCCGTCGGTTTGATCTTCCCTTTCTATAACGTGCTTTGCTGTATTTGCGCTCGTCAGTTTGATCTTCCCTTGCGTGCTTTGCTGTATTTGCGCTCCCCCTACGGCGCTTATAAATTCAGCTGAAACCTATTTTTTTTTTTGCCAGGCTTTTGTCTATGCCTTACGTAAAGCGCTGTTGCTATTTGTACGTGTATTTGAGCATAACATTCTTATCGCCTGTAAAATTTGCAAATATTTACAGTTTTCATCATTAATTGTTAATCTATTTTCGTATGTAGCATATGGATACAGTAAAGTGAAAAAAATGTCACCAAATTTTTTGTTCCTAAATCATTTTTAGATTTTTACAAAAGAGGAATTTTTTGTTTTAATAATGCCACAATATTTTATATAAACAATTAATATATTTATACCTACAAAGATATTTCTAAGTATTGATCCACATTACAATACTTATAACAATGAGAAAGATTAATCCAGCAAATTACAATCAATAAGGTTTTTGTTCTTTAATCGAGTACTTCTAGGTTTGTGCTGACTGCCTTAAACCTATGCGCTCCAACAGCTAAGGAGGCGCTTTCAAAATGTGCAACTGGATTTATTAATTATGGTAGCATCTTCTGTTTTTTTTACTTTAAAGCTCCCTTACATTTTCGCCAGAAGCCATTATATTTAAAAAGGTGCTTCAGTCCATCTTGTGAGGTATATGGTCTCTGTTTTAATTTTTTACTTTTTTACTTCCCCATGTAGGCAAGTGCTTGCTTGTTCTGTTAAATATGTGAGATTCCTTGACAGTCTGCTTTTAACCTCTCTTGTCCGCACCCTATCAGCCCACCACCCAAATGAACTCATCACCAACTTTATTTGCACTTTTTAATATTTTTATTTATTTATTTTGAGATTTGTAAAGCGCCTGGTGACCCGAAGGCATCCCCGCGCTATAATACTGTAAAATCCAGGACAGGCGAGAACCAGGAACTATTTGGGGAAGAGGAGGGTTTTGAGTCTTTTGCGGAACAGCGTGTGGCTAGGTTCCAGACGCAGCAGACGAGGGAGTGCGTTCCATGTGGAGGAGGCCTTAACCGAGAAGCGGCGTCCACCGGTGCGCGCCTTCTTGAATCTTGGGACTGTGGCCAGATGTTCGTTGTCCGAGCGGAGGTTTCTGTGGGCTTTATAAGGTGTGATCATATCTTTGAGGGTGGCAGGTCCAACCCCATTAATGAGTTTGTGCGTGATGCACATGGCCTTAAACTCCTCTCGCTGGCGGACCGGAAGCCAGTGCAGAGATTTGAGGGCCGGTGTGGTATGGGCTCTGGGGGGAAGTTTGAGAATGAGTCTCGCCGCGGCATTTTGTACGCGCTGAAGTTTGGTCAGGGTGGTTTCAGGAGCACCGAGGTATGCGGCGTTGCCGTAGTCCAGGCGTGATAATATGAGCCCTTGCACCAGAAGTTTCCTGGACAGGGGGGGCAGGAGGGGGAGGATCTTCCGAATTGAGCGGAGAAGACCAAAGCAAGTGCCCGCGGTCTTGACTGCCTGGGTCTTCAAGGAAAGGTCCTGCTCCAACCAGAAGCCCAGTGTTTTAATTTCTGTCTTGGGCGTGTCTCTGTACTAAATTATTTTATTTTGGGTTTGTTTACCAGTCACAAGATTAGAAAAGTAACTACAATACTGCCTTGTTACTCATATGTTTATGAATTAAAATATATATTTTTTTCTCTGTATATGCTTTTCAACAGTGTAACGGTGCTATGATTGCATGTTATTGCATTAGTTTCAATTAACTGTGCTAATGTAATAAACTAGAGTGCCATTTATTTGATTAATTGATTTTTTTAAATGCACTTTATAAGTCTATTGGGAAGCACTATGTAAATATTGTAGCAGTTGTATTTTAACCCCTTTTTCTGCTAGGGCTATCCACCCACTATTTCCACCCCCTTTTCTCATCCTTATTTTGTTTATTTGTGGTATGAATGAATGAAAAAGATATTTAATAAAGCGCACTGCGGCCAAGCGGCTTCCTGGCGCTGGGGACCTGGTCAGGGCTCACAGAGGGAATCTGGGGGACCTAAGAAGGAAAAGCCTGGGTAAAAAGAAAGGTTTTAAGGGCCTTTCGGAAATGGGTGTAGATGGGGATGGAGCGAATGTGAAGTTTAAGGCTGTTCCAGAACTGGGGGGCCAAAACAGAGAGGCGAGTGCCACCAGTTCTGGATTTGCGGAAGCGGGGGATGTGCAGAAGAGAAAGAGAAGAAGAGCGAAGGATACGACTGGGGGCGTGGGAGGAGATTAGGGAGGAGATGTAGACAGGGGCAGAGCGGGAATGAGCTCGAAAAGCAAAGCAGGCTAACTTGAAGAGAGATCTGAAGCGGATAGGGAGCCAGTGCAGAGATTTAAGAACAGGAGTAATGTGAGAGGATTTGGGAAGGGAGAGAATGAGGCGAGCAGCTTGATTTTGAATGGCCTGTAGACGTCGAGACTCGTAGGCTGGGATGCCCACGTACAGGCCATTCCCATAGTCAAGTCGAGAGATGACTAAAGCCAGGACTACGGTTTTGAGTGCGTCAGTGGTGAAAAAACGCGAGATTTTCCGGATGAGACGGAGGGATAGGAAGCAGGAAGACACAACAGAGCTAATCTGACTGTGCATTGTTAAGTCAGAACTAACTTTGATGCCGAGGGTGCGAACAGAGGAGGAAGGTGTGGGAGAGGGACCAAAAGAAAGGGGCCAATGTGCTGGGGACCAAGGGTTAGATGGACCACCCGTGAGGACAAGTTCTGTCTTATCGGGGTTGAGCTTAAGGTGGTTAGCGCTCATCCACTCGGAAATGAAAATTAAGGTGGAACTGAACTTGGGGAGAGAATCAGGAGAGGAAGAAAGATCAAAGACGAGCTGGAGGTCATCTGCGTAGTTATACACCGAGACCCCCAGCTCAAGAAGGGAAGTGACAAGGGGACGGATGTAAAGATTAAAGAGAAGAGGAGAGAGAGACGAACCCTGGGGAACACCACAGGTGACCGGACGGGGGGGGCAGAGAAGCCGGAGAGATGAACCGCCTGGTACCTATCCCGAAGAAAGGACGCTAGCCAAGAGAAGGCCGCGCCCCGAATGCCTGCTGCGCTGACACGGTCGAGAAGAATAGAATGGTCGACCGTATCAAACGCAGCGGACAGATCGAGAAGGACCAGGGCTTGGGGGAGGTTGGAATCTGCCTTCCCCTTGAGTTCATCCAGAACCGCGAGAACCACTGCCTCCGTTGAATGGCCTGGGCGAAAGCCCGCTTGGTGGGAGGCTAGAAGGCCGTTGTCCTCGATATACGAGGAGAGGCAAGAAGTGACATGGGTCTCGAGGATCTTAGCTAAATAAGGGAGCAGGGAGATGGGACGGAAATGAGCAGGGAGGGAAGGATCCAGACCGGGTTTTTTGAGAATAGGGAGAACAACGGCGGATTTAAATGATAAGGGAACGGAACCAGAGGCCAAAGAGGAATTAAGCAAAGTAAGCGGGGAGCAGAAGAGTTAGTGAGAAGAGTTTTGAGAATGCGCGCCGGTGCACAGTCCATAGGGGAGCCAGATTTAACCTTGAGCAGGTAGTTGTGAAATAGGTCAGGAGAAATGGGGGGAAAAGTGACGAAGGAGGAGAGAGAGGGAGTAACAGGGCAGGTGGGAATGGGTTGGGGCACCGTCGGAATGTCAGCTTGAATCTTCACAATCTTGTCTATAAAAAAGTCATTAAGTGACAAGCAGAGGGACTGAGAGGGGACCAGACAGGGGGAAGAGCGATCGGAAGTGGCAAGATTGTGAACTAGGGAAAAGATTTCACGAGATTTGTTTGCAGAGAGAGCTACTCTCTCAGTGAAATAGGAGGTTTTGGCCGCAAGGATAGCTTTTTTGTAATCGGTGAGGAGTAGTTTGTATTTAGCGCGCAGAGAGGGAGAGTACTGCCGTCTCCAGAGACGTTCCGACCGCCTGAGGTCAAGTTTTAAAGCTTTGAGCTCTGGCGAAAACCATCTGTGCGCATCGTAAGGGCGGACCGCCTTGATCTTTTTTAGCGTGGCCACTCGATCACACGAAGAGGAGAGCCATGTACTGATAGCATTGACCTGAGACTCAAGAGGGAGGTTGGTAAGATCAGGAGCGGAAGAAGCCAGAGAAAGTGAAAGAGAGTCCAGTTCGGTCTTATTCCAATTGCGGACCAGGAGATTTTTGGGAACAGAGGGCTTGTCGACCACACCCAAGTGAATAGAAAAGAAAATGATATGGTGATCCGACCAAACACAAGGGGAAATAGAGGGAAGTGAGGCGAGGGGGCAAGAAGACCAGATTTGATCAAGGATGTGACCTTGAGCGTGGGTAGGGGCTGTGACATAGGGAGTGAGATTCAAGCAGTGAAGAGTGGCAGAGAAGTCTTTGGAAGGGAGATCTTCCTTGGGATCTCCCGGCCAGAAATTGAAATCTCCGAGAAGTAGAACGGAGGAATTGTTAACCACCAAGGTGGCCAAGAGGTCCTGGATGGAGGCTACGAAAGAAGGCATCGATTGGGGGGGACGGTAGACAAGAACAACAGTAAGAGGAGAGGGAAGATTAAGGGAACGGGCCACGAGGTAGTCCACGTTGGGTATGGGGGAGTGAGGGAGAAGTTGAAATTTGAGTGCCGACCGGATGATCATCGCCACCCCTCCACCGGCCCTACCATCCGAGCGATCAGCTCGGAGGGCGTAGTAGGTGTCGGGGAGGATGGCTAAAAGATCAGGGAGAGAGTCAGCAGAAAACCAAGTTTCGGTCAGAAATAAAAAGTCAGGGGAATCAGAGGTCAAGAGATTAAAGAATGCTGCCTGATGTTTAACTGCAGACCGGGTGTTAAGTAAGCAGGCAGAGGCCATAGTAAGAACAGGGGGGGACGGTAGTTTGTATTTAGGTCCATTGTAAGTTTTTGTCGACCTATTTTTTTTTTAATCAAATTTATTTGTATTTTCATTTAGACAAAACATTGCAACAATCTGACAATCACAGTACAAAATGCTTTTATAGCCCCTTGTCCCTGTTCTAGTATCAGGAGGTTGATCCCTGGGGCGAGATGCCATGAGTTCTTGCATGGTGGTGTGGGTCCTGCCCCGCAAAAAACTGTATCTAATAGCTCTCGTGTTAAACCCCCTTCCTAAACCCTCCCTAACCCCAACTGTCTTCTCCCTTGAACTGCCCCCCTCCCCCTTTCCCCCCCTTCCGGAGTGTTTCGTTGTGCAATTGTAGGGCTTTTGAATGACCCTTTTCATACCTTTCGCTTCTCGTCTCTTGGTGGTTTGTGGAACTCATCTACCAGTCTGAGGACTCTGAGATATTTTGGGCACGTAAG
This sequence comes from Lissotriton vulgaris, assembly GCF_964263255.1. Taxonomy (NCBI): domain Eukaryota; kingdom Metazoa; phylum Chordata; class Amphibia; order Caudata; family Salamandridae; genus Lissotriton; species Lissotriton vulgaris. The sequence goes on from NC_141695.1 coordinate 98,088,740, forward strand.
CTCATGGAATTTGTGGGACAGCAGGGAGACCAGAGTTGACCATGTTTCTTTAAAGGTGTCTGAACTTTGTGTAAGACAGGCTTGTATTTGCTCCATCCCCATTATGTACCATAGCCGGTGGAGCCAGCCCCTGTGTGTGGGCTTCCTTTACATGCCCCAGAGTGCAAGCATATGTTGTTTCGCTGCCCCTATCGCAAGCCCCATTTGCCTCCCCCGAATGGACTTAAGTGGGAAACTAAGTTTGTTGGGCAGGCCCAAGATCGCGTACGTTGGGAAGTGGGGAATCTCTGTCTCAAAATACTCATCTACGTCCCTTGAGGACCTCCTCCCAGTATTCCTGCACTTCCGGGCATTCCCACAACAGGTGGAGCATGGTCCCTATGTGTCCACATCCCCTCCAGCACATGGGATCCTGACTTGGATTGCTCTGGTGCAGTCTCTCCGGGGTCAAGTGCCAATAGTATGCCACCTTGACCGCAGATTCCCGACTGGCCATGTTGCGAGCTGTGTGATGCGCCCGGTAGAACATGTCCTGCCATTCCTTGTCCGAGAGTGCGCGTCCTAGCTCCCGTTCCCACCGTTTCTGTCCCGCAGATTTAGCCACTGGTGGGGGGGGTCAACAACTTATACAGTTCTGTGATCGCCCGTTTATCCGTGGATTTGGCCAGGAGCCACTTCTCATATGGCTTGAGATGGCGGCCTACATGTGGGATGGTATCTTTATGGGTAAGCCAGTTTCATAGCTGAAAAAAATGGAAATTTTGCGGCTTGTCAATGGAGTACCCATCAGTTATAGCTTTCAGTGTCAAGAAGCCCTGCTGATCAAACAAATGTCCGGCCCAGTTGCACTCTGCCTGTCTCCACTGCGGGAAGGAACCAGAGACCATTCCCGGCGGAAACGCCGGGTTGTCGTACAGAGGCGTTATTGGCGAGGGAAAGGACGTGAGGTCTCTGGCTACCGCCACTGCGTCCCAGACCTGGAGGAGTGTCCTGTTGATGGGCGATTTGTAAATGTAAGCTGGCCTATCTGGACGCACCAGAAATGGGATTCGCCAGAGCGGCATCCCTGTCATGGCTCTGTTCTGAAACACCTTGCGCTTCTCTGAGGTCAGCCTGGACCACTCCAGGAGGTATTGCATTTGTGTTGCCTGGAAGTACCGCTGTAAGTCATGTACACCCAACCCTCCCTCTGCGGGGACCCGTGTGATCAAGTTGCGCCTAAACTTAGGACGTTTACCGGCCCAGATGTAGTCCTGTATTGAGTCCTGCAGTTTTTTAATCATGGCTGTAGTAGGGGTGACCGGGATGGTTTGGAATAGGTAAAGCACTTTTGGCAGCAGGGACATTTTGATAGCGGCCACCCGGCCAAACCACGAAAGTGGCTGATGTCGCCATCTCCGAATATCCCCTTGGATGCGTGTGAGAAGCTTGGTGTAGTTCAATTCAACTATCTGGGCTGTTGTGTGCGTCAGTTCGATCCCCAAATAAGGGATCACCGTTTGTGTGGACAATCCTCCCAGTTGCAGTGAGCCTCTATTAGCTTGACGGGCGTTACACCCCAAGGGGAGAATTATCGATTTTACGACATTCATTTTTAAGCCTGACACCCTCCCGAATCACTCCATTTCCTCTAAAAATGCTGGTATTGAGACTCTAGGGTTGTCCACGGTGACCAGGATGTCGTCTGCATATAGGCTTATAGTGTGTTCTTTACCCCCAAATGTAATGCCAGTGATGGCCTTGTTGTCCCGTACTCGCTGGGCGAAGGGTTCTAAATATAGGGCGAACAGCAGTGGCGAAAGTGGGCAGCCCTGCCTCGTGCCTCGTTGGATGGCAAACGGCTTGCAGCTCGTCCCGTTCACCTTGACTGTCGCTTGGGGAGACGTATAGCAGCCTGCCACCCAGACCCTGAACCTGTCACCCACTCCAAATCTCTCCAGCGTCCTGTCTAGATGGATCCAGTCCACCCGGTCGAACGCTTTTTCGGCGTCGACCAATAGAAGGGCCGCGTCCGTTGCGTTATTGTGTGCTTTATCAATCACGTGCATCAGGCGCTTGGTGTTATCTGTGCTTTGACTGAAGGGTATAAAACCTGCCTGATCTGGCTCTATTATACCGAGGAGACACGGACCCAACCTTGTGGCTAGAATCCTGGTGAAGAGCTTTAAGTTGAGATTGAGGAGAGAAATCGGCCGGTATGCCGCGCATTGCGTCGCGTCTTTGCTTGGTTTCGGCAGGACAATAACGTCAGCCTCCAGCATCTCTGGTGGGATCGATCCTGGGCCTTCAAAGTAGTTAAACAGTTTCGTGAATACTGGGTTTAGGAGTGGGCAGAAGGATTTATAAAAGCCTGCGGAAAATCCGTCTGGGCCTGGCGCTTTAAGTGGTTTGAGGCGTGCAATAGCGGAGATCACTTCCGCCAGCTGTATGGGGGCGTTGAGAGCCAGGGCGTTCACCTTATTAAGGTCCGTTACCCTAGCTTCGTCCAGGTATGCTGTTCCCGACTCAGCGTCGGAAGCCGGATCAGCCTTGTAGAGTTTAGCATAGAACGTCTTGAATGCCTCCGTAATTTGGCCGTCTTACCGGAGCTCCCCAGCACCCTCCTCGTGGATGATCTGGATTTTAGATCGGACTGTTTTCGCTTTAAGTTTATTGGCAAGCAAGTGGCCCGTCTTATTCCCCCCCCACGTAGTACGTGTGCTTGAGGCGCAATGCAGCATATTCCGCCTGATCCAAGTCGATGCTCGCAAGCTGTGCCCTGTCTGCTTTCAACTTGCGCCAGATCCTTGGGGCCCCTGTCTGGCTGTGCACCCGCTCCAACTCTAGCACCTGTGCCGTCAACTCCTGACGACGTTCCTTCCGTTCCCTATTGTCCGCAGCCGAGATCGCTATCAGCTCCCCTCTGACGACTGCCTTGAGTGCCCCCAGACTGTTGTCATAGCCACCTCGTGTCGTTCTGGCCCAAATAGTCCGTGATGCTTTGTGCAAGCTGCTGAATGACCCCTTTGCGGTAAAGCAGACTCTCTCGGAGGCGCCAGTTACCCTTACGTGGTTGAATTCGCGGGACCTGTAAGCACAATACTACTTCATTGTGTTCTGACGGAGCTTCCGGGGCAACCTCCAAATCTTGTACCATGGGGGCCAGTTCCGCTGAGCTAAGAAAGTGATCAATTCTGGCATATGTACGGTGCACATGTGAATAAAAGGTGTACCCCGGGGCTGTGTGGTGGATCTCCCTCCACGTGTCCAAGAAGCCCCTATTGGCGAGCCAGAGCTCTCCCTCAGTAGAGAGAGCTCCGGAGTCGCCGAACCTCCAACCCGACCTGTCCCTCTCATTTTCCATAACTAGGTTTATGTCCCTGCCTATCAATGGTTACCTCAAGCTTGTACTCATGACCTCCGAAAGTGCCCCTGTAACAAACGCCTCCTGTTTGGTGTTTGGAGCATATATGGATCCTACCGTGATCGATAGGTTCCCTATAAGAACAGTGTTGGCTAATAGCTTGCCTTTGATTTCTGCTACTTTGTCCCCCACCCGACCTTTGAAGTGTTTAGCAAAGAGCAAGGCCAATCCTGCTTTCTTGACTTCATGCGATGCCAGTCTTTTGCCAGCAAGTGCGTTTCCTGGAGAAGGCATACTGCTGCCCCAGATTTCTCCAGATAGGAGAGTACTGCCTGTCTTTTGATTGGGTTATTGAGCCCCTTAACATTAATAGTAAGAACCTGAATAGACTCGTCAGCCATGAGGAGGTATGTACCTTATCTCTCTCTTTCACTGTCCTGTGTTGAAGCCGCCCCACCCTCCTGTACCCGTTTCCTGAGTGGAAGGAACACACCGCCACCTACTCCGGATCCCCCCCATCCAACTCCTTTCACCCCCTCTCCCCCCACCCCAACTTTAAACGTGAAACCCCAACTTGTGAACATTGTCCCAGGCCTATGTAACGTCAGTCCAGGCCTGTGGTAGAGTGTCAAGTATGTGGGATGCGTGGCAGTGGCGACCTGAGGACCCCCGTCCCGTCCCCCAACCATGGCGTTGCAACTTAGCTGGATAACAACATCGTTTAAATCCATCTATGAGTTGGCATTAGTGTCTTTGGATACCTCTTGGATCGCTGCGGCCTTTTCTTGTGCCATTGCCTCCTGATTCGATTTGAGGCCCTTCCTGGAGGAGCGTCCAAGTCGTACCTTCTGCCAGCCGTCCCCGGTCGTTCGCGGGGAGCCGGACGGGACCCGAAAAGACCACCTCTCGTTGTCGTCATCCTGTTGGTCCCCCTCCTGTCGAATGCCCAGCAGGGCGCAAGTGTCTCGCAGGGACCTTAGCTGGTGCAGGTCCCCATTCCATTTAAAGATTAGCCGAAAGGGGTGCCCCCATGATTACGGGACCCCTTTATCGCGTAGGAAGGTGGTGGCCACTTTGAGCGCTCTTCGCTTCTGCAAGGTGATTGCTGACAAGTTTTGGAATAGTTCCACTGTGTGACCCTGAAATCGAAGAGGTTGCTTTAGGCGTGCCGCTTTCAGCATGCGTTCCTTGGGGGGGTAGTCTGGCAGAAAGGCCAGGATGTCTGCAGGGGGAGCCAGATTTTGGCGGGCCAGGGCCACCCGGTGGGCTCTGTCAATACTAATCTCACAGTCCTCGCCTTTCTCTAGCACCGCTCGGAATAAGCTCTGCAGGTACCCCGCCACGTCATCTTCCTCCGCTTTAGATGGCACATTGCGGACCCGAATGTTGTTGCGCCTTGAGCGGTTTTCAAGGTCTTCCGTGTGTGTTTGGAGGTCCATTTGTTGCTCATTAAGTCTAATGATTTCCTGCTGCAAAATTTCTACCTCTTCGCTCCTAGCCTTCCCAGCGAGCTCGGTCGCGGCCACCCGTTCACTGAGGTCGTCGACGCCGTGGTGTCATTTTTTGTAGTCCCCTGCAATTTCTTGTCTGAGGGTTTGAAAGTCGTCCTAGAGAGAGGTGAAGAGGGCCTCCATGAATTCCTTAGTTGCTGGTGCTTCCCCTTCATCTCGGTATTTTCCCTTGGGAGGAATCGGCTGTGCCGGTTTATCATGGCTTTTGCCGGTCTTGGAAGTCCCTTTGGCCAGCATTTCAGGAATGGTGCGGCCTCCCTTGCGGCTGGTGGCAGACATAGTCTATTCCCTTACGGGTCTGGCCGTCTTCCCAGGCGTGCCGCCTTCCCCAGCGAGACCACAATCAATGGCGGGCCCGTGTTAGGGGGATGAGGAGTTGTGCGTTTGAGTGGCGCTGCGTTGCGGAGATTGCCTTGTCCCCGCTGGCCCCGGCTCCCGGACCGTGCTATTCTGTGGTTTCACGGGCCAAGCTTCTTCCCTCGTACCTCAGTGATCTCGTTTAGACCGCAGGGTGGTCACCTCTCCTCACCCCCTGCCGCCGCTGATCCCCGTGGACCCGTGCAATGCCCCCGGAGCTTTTGCCCCAGGCGTCAGGGTCTGTCGTCCGTTGCTCTGTGGGCCCTCACTCCAATGCCCCGTTATTGGGTCTCCAGGGCCTTCTTTTCTGCCTGCCCCTAAGGCGAAATCTCGTGGCGCTGGTGCTGTCGCTGGGCCAGGGTTTGCGACGTGGGCCCGCCTGCGGCGGCACGGTCTTGTGCAGCAGGGGTTGCAGTGCTCCGGCTTCAGGTACCGGTTCACCCGGGGTCCCTCCCCGGGGGCTCGTGTGGTGCCCCCCGATCTCTCTCCTTTGGACCTGGAGCCTACCTTCGATGCGCACCTTCCCAGGCGAGGACTCTTCACTCCGAACTAGGCCCCATCTGTGCTAAGCCTCTTGGAGCTACCCCCAGGGGTGTGGCCGCGTGTCCCAGGGCCCCAGCGGCGCCGGCGGCGCCGACCTCGGTCTGTTTTAGCGCCGGGGGCTCGAGTATTTGCCCCCCGAGTTTCTGCCCTCAGGTCCGCCCTGCCTCACTCCTCACCTCCGTGTGTGGCAGCTTCCGCGTTCATCTGTTCCAGCAGCCGCCACTTCACCGCTGAGTAGGCCCAAGCCTGAGCCTATAGTAGCTCCCCCAGCCGCCCGGTCCAGGGCCTCTCTCCGTGGGTCGTACCCCAGTGGCCCGCGGCCGGATCTTCATCCTGCATCACACGTCCTCCTCCTCTGCGCCGTGCCAGTACGTCCTCTCAGCTGCCACCAGGGGCCCTTCCGCTACTGCCACTTCGTTAGCCGGGCCGCTGCAGTCACGTCCCCGGCCGGCAACGGCCGCCTCCTGGGTTTCGTCTCCGTCCCGACCCCCAGCGCGGCCGCTGAGTTCTTTGTCAGTATCTTGCCTACCGCTTGTGGTCGGTATGGGGCTTGGAAGGCAAGATGGTGTGCTTTTAGGCACGATTAGGGGATTTGGCACGAGTAGCCTCTGTGAAACACGTCCTCCTAAGCCGCCATCTTGGCCATGCCCCCTCCACCTATGTTTTAATCTAAACTTTCTGCCCTTATTCCCAACACACAGATGATTTTAATGCTACCCAGTGGTATTGTTTTCCCCTTCAAAATACCCATAAATGTTTAAAAATACTTTTATAAAAATTCCTTTTTCTAAAAATATTTGTTTTACATTGCTCCATTGGAGTCTTGTTTTTTTCTTGTAAACTGCATCAGTATTTGTGTTGATTAAATTACCATCATCTTACAGTTTCTTTGAGACCCAGTCGGCGCCGAACGACATGGCCGCTCTGCCGTGAAGCTCCTCCATGCGGGCTCCCAGCGGCAGCGAGCGGGATGCGATCCGCTACACCTGCCTCCCCCAAACACACGGAGCCGACTGCTGATGTCCTCTAGAGCAGCCGGGCCAAGTTTCCACATCACGGGAGCAACCTAGGGCTGCGTATACGGCGGAGGGGATTCGAGGCCTCCGGACCGCAGCTCCATCTTCCCTTCTGTGAGGTGCGATGGGTGAGTGCTGCCCGGCCCTCGGCCGCCGTGCCTCCTTTCCCCGCTGCTTCCCCCGCTGGGCTCACACGGTCATCTCCCTTCCGTCACGGCTCCCGTTTTTTCGGGGCGCTTGGCTCCCGAGCGCGACAGCGGCCTTTGGCCCAAGGGAGCGCCGGGGCCGGGGCCTCCATTTCGGGCCCGTGCGGGCGTACGGGTGGTGGCTGTGGGGCTTGGCCAGGGGCGGTGGGTGTTGGGCGTGGGACGGCTGGGGATCCCGGCGGCGGTCTCCGGCGACACACAGCGGCCCCGCCATACGCTAGCCTGCTTGGAGACCGTGTCTCTCCACTTTCCTCGGGCGTGGTCGCCGTGAGAGGGTTGCTCCCTGCCTAATGGCACTGAGTGTGGCGCGGAGCCCGTGAAACAGAGGGACCCACATTAAGGTGGCTGTGCTGGCTGTTCCCGACCGCTGTTTTCAGTGATTCGCTCACGCGGACTGGGTCCTGCTTTCATTACTCTGTCAACGCCAGGCCTGCCAACACCCTGGTGGTGCCGGTGGTAAGGCTGCCATCTGATTCTTTGGTTCCTGCCCTCTGACTTGCTGCCCGGCACTTTCGCCATTGTTACTGCGGCTGCGGCTTCTCCACACGGCCTTGGGGATGGCAAAAAGGGACCCTGCCCAACGGAAGCTTAGCTTCGACAAAACACCCCTCCTCACCACTGACCCCCCGCTTGGCGCGGCATCTGGTGCTCACGGCCTACCGGACGGTGGCGACGCAGCGTCCATGATGGCCGCCATGATGGGGGAAATGCGCGCTGCCTTCAAGGCCCTGGATACTCGCTTTGACAGCCTGGAGAAAAAACTGTCTGACATTGGTTCCACAGTGCAAGCCCATAACCACCGCCTCGACTTGGCGGAGTCCAGAATATCGGATGTTGAGGACGGGTCTGCTAAAACACTGAAACGGCTGGAACATGTCGCGAAAATTCTTAAAGATGTGGCCATTAAGAATGAGGACTTGGAAGCGCTTAGCCGGAGAAATAATATTTGTATCCTTGGTGTGGCGGAGACAACTGCCACGGGCCGGTTTGATACCTTTGTAGAACGCCTCCTCATTGAACTGTTCGGAAAAGACACCTTCACGGCTGGCTTTGTAGTAGAACGGGCGCATAGGTCACTGGGGCCTAGGCCGCGCACGGGGCAAGCGCCCCATCCCATCATTGCCAGGATTATGAACTTTCGAGACCACGACGCTGCGCTCCGAGCTGCACGTGAGATGGGAGAAGTGCAGTGGCAGGGTAGCAGGCTGTCTTTCTTTCTGGACTACACGCTCATGGTACAAGAGGCACGAAGGAAATACTCTAGCGTCAAAGCCGCCCTCCGCAATCTTGGCTTGAAATACAGCATGCTCTATCCGGCACGACTGAAAGTGGAGGTGAACGGCCGATTCCGCATCTTTGACTCTCCGGCAGAGGCCCAAGATTTCTGTTATGGCTACAAAAAACAACCGGGCTCGGCTCCCGGCTCTAGGCCTCACTCTCCACCTCAATCTGACACGCAGGCCAGTGATGACTTGTTCGCTGAGACTGGCCCAGGCTGATCATCCACTGCTACTCTATGCAGGGATCCTTCTATATGGTAGTTGACAGTTCGGCTCTGTTCGGTTCAAATACATGCCAATATCTCATTTGACGCTCTGCTGGGTCGCCCGCATGGGGTGGCTTTGCTTCCCCCTATGGCGAATGCCAGTTTGTTTCGATTTTATTGGGGTTTGTTAACTTTCAGTTTGCAGATACGTTCTAATACCATGTTCACTTTGCTATTTGTGTTCTGCACAGCTGTTCAGAGCTTGTTTGAGTTCTGCCTCTCCAGGGGTGTTGGGAGGCTGGGTGGTGGGTGGGGGACGGGGTGTGTGTTTTTTTTGTGTCCAATTTTATTTCTGTTAGATTGCGAAGCTTATGGGATCGGCTTGTTTGATGACCGCTCATCGATTGCTGTCATGGATTTCACAATATGGCCGGGTTAGGTCTGCAGTCTGGTCCTTCCAGGCTAAAGTTGATGTCATGGAATTTTCGTGGCTTGAACACCACTCGTAAACGTAAACAGGTTCTGCAATATGCTGACCGCCATAAGGTGGATATCCTCTTCCTGCAGGAGACCCACCTGGTAGGGGCGGACACCGCTTCATTGGCTAGGGGTTTGGTGTACCTATAGAGTGTTTTCGACTTACAGTAGGTATGCACAGGGGTTTCAATTCTTGTCCACAAACGAATACCCTTTGTTTTTACAGACAGTAAGGTGGATGGAGAAGGCAGATATGCGGTACTTTCTGGTGTGTTGTATGGATACAAGATTGCCTTGGTGGGGGTCTATGGCCCTAATACTGACTCCCTGGCCTGTTTCCACGACCTGCACCTAACACTGCTCCATTCAAACATATAGCTGCTGGCATTGGGGGGGCGACTTCAACCTATTGATGGACCCTGGCAGGGACAGCACGTCTTCCTCCCCAGATCGCAAACCACTTGCCCACGCGGCAATAGCAGCTATTTGCTCACACTTCTCGCTGCTATATATAGAGGCCAGACTACACGCTCATGCCCCAGCTTTTACTCACCACTCCAGCTTCCACAACACCAGCTCCAGACTTGACTATTGGCTACTCTCTCCGGGCTTGGCGGGATGGGTGGTTGATCTTTGCACACTTCCGCGCACTCTTTCTGACCACTCACCTGTGGTGTTGACTCTGGCGGTTCCGAGGATGGGCGGGTATGAGCGGCAGTGGCGTTTCCCGGGAAGAGCCCTTGCGGACCCGGTCTTTACTGAGGAAATCCGTACTGCCATTGAGGACTATTTTGACATCAACACTGGCTCTGTGACCACTTGGGCCACCTTGTGGGAGGGGTTCAAGGCCATCATTAGGGGAGTCTGCATCACCAAGCATGTGGGGGCATTACGTGAGATTCGCGCTACTCTTGGCCGAGTGGAGGCAGAGCTATTGACGGTGGAAAGCGAGATTCTCGCTGACTCCTCACCGAGATGCGAAGCTAAGCGTCTCGAGCTGCTTTTTGAGTTCAGGGAAACCGCGGACAAGGAGTTGCGGTTTCTGAGCAAGTACCACACGGCACGCCGATACAGTGAGGGGGATCGGCTGGGCAGATTATTGGCTCAGCTGCTTCGCCCACCGCGACAAGCTGCATACATCACTGACATAATTGACGCACAAGGCACGCACCATTTTTCCACCCCCGATATTTGTGATATTTTTTGGGCTTACTACCGGCACCTCTACACATCTGCATTACCGGGGGTCGTATATTAATGAAATTGCCATGGTATACTTGGAAAAGTACATGCAGGACTTTCTGGCCCATCCCATCACATCGTACTCTATAATTGAAGCCATTGACTTCTTGAGGTGTTCTTCGGCGCCTGATCTTCCTGGCTTCACGGCCGACTTTTATAAAGAATACAAGGAGGAATTGGTACCCAGGCTTGTCGAGGTGTATGCGGAAGCTCTGGAGTCAGGTGTTCTCCCCCCCACGCTCAGAGAGGCGGTCATTGTTTTGCTGCCCAAACCGGGTCGCGACCCCTCGGTGTGTAGCTCCTATCGTCCGCTGTCGCTGCTTAATCTCGACTATAAGATTTTGGCCAATGTCCTGGCAATGCGGCTAGCGCTGCTGGTGGATACTACTGTTTCACCGCCCAGTCCGGCTTTGTCCCTCACAGGTCTACCTCCCTGAATCTCCGTACACTTTTCTCGGTCCTACACAGGATCAATCCCTCCACTCCGGCAGCCGCTGTGTTTTTAGACGCCAAAAAGGCATTCGACACTCTGTAGTGGCCTATTTTTCTACAAGTGATGCGGAGGATGGGCATGCCCGCAATGTTTGTAGCCACGGTGGAGCTACTGTATACGGCACCCATGGCTCGCATTTGCTTAAATGGTACCATTACTGAGAAGTTCACACTCTCCAGAGGCACCTGGCAGGGGTGCCCCCTATCCTCACTCCTTTTCATCCTTGCTATGGACCCCCTAGTGCGACACTTTCAGGAGAAACATCTCCATAGGGGGCTCCAATTCCGCACCGGCCCTCTCTTAGTCTCGCTTTGTGCGGACTATATGGTCCTGTATGTCCGTACCCCGGAGGCCAACCTGCAACCCTTTGGCGACTACTCGGGCCTCAAAGTCAACTGGCACAAATCGCAACTGTTTCCGCTCACCCCCGCCACCACACGGTCAATCAATCAAGGCATTTATATAGCGCACTACTCACCCGGAGGGTCTCAAGGCGCTAGGGGAGGGGGGGTCCGGTACTACTCGAACAGCCAGGTCTTGAACTGGCAAGGTGGTCCTGAGTCAGGCGGAGGTGGGTCGGGAGGGAGTTCCAAGTCTTGGCGGTCAGGTAGGAGAAGGACCTTCCTCATGTGGTGGCTCTTCGGATCCGGGGGACGGCGGCGAGGGCGTGGCTGGTCGATCGAAGCTGGCGTGTGGGAGGGTAGAAGTGGAGGCGGCTTTTGAGGTATGCTGGTCCTTGGTTGTGCAGGGCTTTGTGTGCGTGGGTGAGGAGACGGAAGGTGATTCTCTTGTTGACTGGGAGCCAGTGCAGATCTCTCAGGTGTCCGGAGATGTGGCTGTGATGGGGGATGTCCAGGATGAGTCATGCTGAGACGTTCTGGATCCGCTGGAGTCTCTTCTGGAGTTTGGTGGTGGTTCCGGCGTAGAGGGAGTTGCCGTAGTCCAGTCAGCTGGTGATGAGGGCCTGGGTGACCGTCTTCCTGGTCTCGGTGGGGATCCACCGGAAGATCTTACGTAGCATGCGCAGGATGTTGAAGCACGATGAGGAGATGGCGTTGACTTGTCTGGTCATGGAGAGGGAGGAGTCCAGGATGAAGCCCAGGTTGCGTGCGTGGTCTGTTGGTTTGGGTGTGCTGCCCAGGGCGGGGGGCCACCAGGAGTCCTCCCAGGCGGAGGGTGAGGATCCAGGGATGAGGACTTCCATCTTGTCCGAGTTCAGTTTCAGGCGGCTGTTCATCATCCACTTGGCTACTTCTGTCATCCCTTCGTGTAGGTTGGCTCTGGCGGTTGCGGGGTCGTTGGTGAGGGAGAGGATCAGCTGGGTGTCGTCGGCGTAGGAGATGATGTTGAGGTTGTGTTGGCGTGCGATGGCTGCGAGGGGGCTCATGTAGACATTGAAGAGGGTTGGGCTGAGCGAGGAGCCTTGAGGAACGCAGCAGATGACTTCGGTGGCTTCTGATCTGAACGGTGGGAGGCGGACTCTCTATGTCCTTCCGGCGAGGAACGAGATGATCCATTCCAGTGCCTTCTCCTGTATTCCAACGTTGCTGAGGCGCTGCACTAGGGTGCGGTGGCAGACAGTGTCGAAGGCCGCAGAGAGGTCTAGGAGGATGAGGGCCGCTGTTTCTCCGTTGTCGAGCAGGGCTCGGATGTCATTGGTGGCTGCGATCAGGGCGGTCTCAGTGCTGTGGTTGGCCCGGAAACCAGACTGAGAGAGGTCGAGGGATCCGTTTGTCTCGAGGAAGGCGGCCAGTTGGCCTTGCTCCCACCCACTGGAATGGTGCGAGGACTCTGTTAAATACCTAGGGATCCACATACACCCTGACATAGTGTCCATTATTCGTCTGAATTACGGACAAGCCCTGTATTTTTTTGAGGATAATACGGACCGGTGGCTCCATCTCCCTCTGTCTATGGCTGGCCGGATCGCCATCGTCAAGATGGTAGTCCTCCCCCGGTTTTTGTACCTTTTCAATAATATCCCGATCCCTCTCAACAAGTTTTTTTTCACACAGCTACGCACTGCCCTGTTACGGCTGGTGTGGGGCGGTAAAACCCCCCGCGTAGCCTGGCGCACACTTACGCTGCCGTATGAGAGAGGTGGATTTGGTGTTCCGTATTTTTATCTCTACTACTTGGTTGCACAGTGTTCGTATGCTCATTCTTGGTTCCATCCGGATGCCAGAATCCCACATTTGAGACCGGAGGCTGATGCGGCGCTCCCAGTCTCACTTAACGCAGTCCTCCCCAAGGGTCTCCCACGGGACCCAAATGACATACACCCACTGTCCACAACGGCCTGGGCTTGGGGCAAGATTAGAACCTTACTACACATAGACAAACTGTACTCCTCCGCTCTTCCTTTACCCAACCCGCACTGTCTCCCCATCACTGGCGACTCGTTCGTCCGTCGTTCGCTGTCTAAATTCCAGGTATTCACGATCGGAGACTTGTTCCCAGATGGTCATGCTTTCTCTCTGACAGAAGACCCCCGCTTCAGCGACCGAACATTCATGGATGCCTTCAATCTCACGAGACTCTGCTCGATGTTACGGGCTGAATTTCCCATATTCCCCCTTCCACCTGAAGACAATCCCGCACTTACATTCATTATACAAAACAAATCGGGGGCGCATGTGGTGTCCAAACTCTATGAATTGTGCTTGTCCTCTCTTCCAACGTCAGACGAGGTGGTGCGCGCTGCATGGGAGCGTGATCTGGGTACACAGATTTCTGACGACCAATGGGTGGCATGTTGTGCTATGACCAGGGATGTTTCCATGATTAGTAGACACAAGCTCATACACTTTAAATTCCTGCGAAGGATGTATCGCACACCAGCGCTTGCTCATAGAATCGATGCCAATAGGCCCCACGTCTGCCCCAAATGTAACGCCCCGCAGGCGGACTTCGCACATCTGTCATGGACTTGCCCGAGGTTACACACTTACTGGATAGAGGTCCACCGGGTTTTGGGGGACATGTTGGGACTGTCGTTAACTGTCACACCTGAAATTGTGCTGCTGGGCTATGTTGCAAACTTTCCCCGCCAGCTTTGTAAACTGGCGTCCATTTACTTCCTCTTGGCCAAAAGGGAGGTGGCACTGCTCTGGTGCGCGCGACGCGCCCCGACGATCACTTTATGGCTGGGGAGTGTGGCATACTGCAATGTGAATAGTGTGGAAGATTCGGAACAACTTCCAACCTCTTCCCGCCCAACTGACATTTGGGGTCCATATCGGCAATACATCGCAAAACTAGCTCAGGACACGCCATCCCAGTCACTTCATCCTATCACTCCTACTGGGGTGGGCTAGAGCAGAGCGGCTCGTACGCCGCGCTCGACTACTTAAGGCTGCTCGTGCAGCTTGCATTTACCCCTCGCTTCAAGGAGCTGGGTGCATGCCGTCTGGTGGTACTTTGCCCTTCGTAACAACTACTGTCTCTTGACTGATATTCATGGGGGTTTTTTTCTTGCTTGTTCAGTCCACTGCCCTTTTTTGTTAATGCATATCTGTGCTGGTTATATATGACCGCCCATTCGGGGATTGTGGGGTGCTTGGTGGCGTTTGCTGGGTCTGAGCTGATGAGGTTGCTTATGGTGGTAGTTGACACATCGCGAGCCGGCTGGCTGTATTGGTTTTGCAATCTCATGGATATGATTTTATTTTTTTTCACTTTGCTTTCAACTTCTGTGATGCTAATTTTTTTTTTGGTGGTTTTCTGTTACTTTATTAAAAAATATGTATCTTGTATCATTCTCAATGCCCAAATACGCAATACTACTGTGTACACCAGTTTTTCCGCGTGATGTTATATATAGCATCTGACATCTTTTTGTACTTGCTCTGTCCTTTGTTTTTAGCACTGTGGATTGCCTCATTCGCTTCAATAAAGTATTTAAAAAAATTAAAAAAAATAAAAAATCTTACAGTTTCTGTGCAACTTGGCTTTTGACAGTAAAACAAATATTTTTCAAATTTTTATTTTTCATTGTGACATATTATGTTTCCGTTTTTTTTTTTAACCTCTTTCCATGTTTTGGTAGTAATTGCTTTGAAAACAAAATTCGATCCCAGTAAACTATACATTTCTGAAAAATAGACAAACATTGTAAGTCATCAATATGTATAATTTTCTAAATTCGCTAATGTATATTTCACAATAGTAAATATTTCACTAAATTATTAAAAAATATATCCATTTGTGTTAATGTTTCACCTGTAATTTTTGTAATTTTTCCAAATAATGTAACATTGAATCGTCATTATCCTTCTCTTTTTGGGATATATAGGACATATAGGTTCTCAAAAAACCCAACCAATCCAGATTGAAAAACTGAACTGCGTCTTGCACTTGTTTATCATTGTTTACTGTGTTTCTTGCAATTTATTTGCTAAATATAAACAGAGTAAAACAGGTACAAATGAAAACAATATATTTTTGAAACAAAATGAAGAGTTTATAAGCAGCGTTTTTTGCATATTTTAAATATTGTGGCTACCAATGCAAGCATGTTCTTCAGTTGGGATATGTTTTCATGTTTTCCTATTTCCCAATTTTCTTCTTTATGAATTTTTTTTTCCAAAGGAATTTAATTTGGAGTAGCAGTTCGTCTATTAATCTGTTTATCCATACTTCTCCCTATAAAAATGCTACTTTACTTATGTGTGAAGGACTAGTGCCAGCAACAGGAATTAGACCAAAACTCAATGTGGTCCCACAACATTTTTACAAATAAAACTGCCCCCCATTTTGCCTTAAATATGGATTTTTACTCCTTGCACTTCCGCCACCTCGCAAAACCCTGCTAACCTATAATTTAAAAAAAATTATACACTATGGGCCCCATGAGTATGCTTGCTGGACTACTTTAGCTGTGTTTTTACTGTCTGCCAGCTTTCGGAGGTCCCACAATGCCAATTAGTATGCAACCGCTAACGTGGCAGTCTCATCCTGCATCTTTGACTTTTCCAAGTGTGCCACTGTAACCTGCCCCCGCCGCAAAGCCCAATAGTCATGTTGTTCTTTGCCATGGACCAAGTGGCACGCCACCTTATGTATGGCATTGAGGTTTGCTACCACATGTACCTGACCAGTGCAGCCCCCCACCCTTTCAACCCACTTTGGGGTCCACAACGGTCCCCCAAAGCAATTATTCCCATCTTTTCCACATCTGCGAAGCCACCATGGAAAGTGCTTCACATCAATTGTTTGCAATTATCAGGTTTAGTGAACAAAAAATAACTTAAACAGTGGACATAGTTAGACACAATAAAATGGAATAGGAACTGTGTTACCTTGAGCAGACACTAAATTGCACAAACAGACTTTTTATTGAAAATAATCATTTTTTTTATTATTTATTTAAATTATTAAATATTCTTTGTATTTGATGTGGTAAACCTTGTTTTAACACATATTACTTTTGTACTTTGTTTTCTTTTTCAATTAATACACTAATTAAATAATTTCAAATAACAAGTAAATCAATTACAGACATATTCTTATATCTAACATGGCTAGAAGACAATGGTTAAAGATGAAAAAAATAAAAAAACAAAAGTCTCTTAATGATACGTGTGTTTCGGCTACAAGCCTTCATCAGGGAGCCATGGTGTTGTGCGCTTAGTGCCACCTACACAATAAACACAGACAACCAAAAGAAAATACATATCAGTGTCAATTATTACAGACTTACTTAAACATTATTGTAACACAAAAAATATTTATAATATATACAAACTTTTCTTATAACAATTCTAAAAACCTAATATATACATGTGTTTACATATATCTAGTGTAATAGACCACTTGTCACGACATAAAGTCACTCTGAAACTGTATGTTTGTTGTGCTGTCTACAGTTATGTATTGTCTTAACCTCACATTATGATGGCACAATGTAGGGACCCTATGTGCTCTCTTTTACGTAAAAGGGGAAATCATGTTTTTCTATCACACCATCCTATTATGGATGGCGGTGCTTGTTATGCACCACCACCATACTAGTTCTGCCCGGCTGACAATCTGAATCATTGTCTGCCAGATGAAAAGAGGCGTACGCACTTTGCGTCACTTTGATACCCCCCGCCATTGTAATATGAACGTGGTTTTCAATCGTTATGATGTGGTTGATGTCGCCACCACCAGCTCAGAGCTGGTGAACATCAGGACATCTTAACGAGCCGCCAAGTTAAATCCAGTATGTGGTCACTTGTGTGGCTCTTTTCAGGTTCTGTGTCCCAGAATTCCCTGCAAGCTCCAAAAATTAAAAACATTGTTTTTTTTCCTCCCATTTCTGAGATGGAAATCTTACTGTATTTACAAAATTCTACCCACCAGTTATTCCACAAGTTTCATTATAAAAACGGTAGCTCGCTTGTGGGTGTAGGCTTAGTGCTTGCAGTAGGAAACGGTGCAAAATATAACGTGCACCCACAACATTTTTGCATTGGAAACGTACCCTTTCTTTTTTAAAGTGCCTATCTTTCTATATTGAATCCTACCTCTGCTGGTACCTAGTGAAACATCTGAAAGCTATACATTTTTGACATTTAGTTATCCAGGCAAATCCATGATGTTTCTAACTTGTATGCCTTTTACCATGTTCTGTTACCCAGAATCCCATTTTTAACATCAACATTTTTTTTTTAAAACAATCAATTTCATTCACATTCCGTTGATGGAAAGTTCCGCTATTCGTGTGGTTACATCAACTTCCACCCACCCTGCATTCTCCAAAGTTTCCGATTACAATTGCAACCTCACTCATGTGGTTGTTCCAATTACCCTTGTCATTCAAAAATTTTAGATGAGACATTAAACATACCTATCCATAATCACCTGTTTTTAAAAAAATGCAATTTTTTTGCCGGGGGGGGACCCTGCTCAGTGGCCATCTATTGAAACCTTACCAAACCTACACATTTCTTTAAAACATACATCTCTGCTAGTACACGGAGGTATGGCGTGTGTCTAACGCCCAAAAAGTTTACTACCTAGAATTACTTGCAAACTTTGTGGCCCATTACGATGTCGGGCGTATTGCCTCCGCCTGGCGTAGGCAATACGCCCGACATCCATTCCGGAATCCCCCCACCATATTAGTATGGCGGGGGGATCGGGGCGGACGGAAAGACCTTCCGCCGCTTTTCCCTCCCGGTCGCCTTGCGGCCGGGGTGGAAAATGAATAATTTCTTGGTGGTGTCTCATAGACACCGCCAGTCATATTACAATGTGCCAAATTGGATGCCTTTCCGTGGCGTCGATGCTGCCAAGGAAAGGCATGCGATTTTCACTCTGGGGGCCCCCTGCTGGCCCGCAGAGTGGAGGAGGGGTGGGGTGTGCACACGGGGGTACCTGTGGTACCCCCCAGCATGTGCATAAACAAAGTGACAGGCACCACGCGCTGCCTGCCGCTTTCTTTAAGCAAATGTGTGCACTCATTTTTAACATTGTGGCGGGCGGTGCAGTGAGCACCGCCCGCCACAATGTTAAAAATGGTGGATGTACCCGCCACTGTGGTGGGCGCATCCTAATGCAGACTTCGGGACCCCCTCACGGTCTCGTCTTCTGCAAGGGTATCCTAATGGGCCCCTTAATATTTACTTTAAAAAATCCAATTTTCCACCTAATTTTTTGTGATCACCATGCCGGCTTAAATATCCTTCCTTAAATTGTCTTCCTCAGTCTCACAAACAAAATTATCCTTCACTTTCTTTATTGTCAAAAACAGATTTGGCTCAAGTGTTTTTTTTCCAGCTTTCAAGCTATCTGGAATGACCGTTTCAAACCTTTACGACTGCTCTTATGAAAATGAGGCACTTGTACTTTAACTTTACTGGCATATTACCATGCAGCTGTAAATTCTTTGATCAAGGGTGGGAGATTTTTACATCTGATTTTTTTTTATACCAATTAACAAATGTATATTAAAAAATATTATTTAAATTATAACTTCAACTTGAAATACATTTTTATACATTATATTTTTTCATACCATTTTTTTAGTTTATATAACTTTTTGAACAGTTGTGTATATATTTTGTTACAAATAAGTAACAAAAACTGGACTAAACTAGTTTCACTATATAGTTCAACATTTTGTTATATTAGTATATTAATTTCTATTTATTTTATAATTTCGTTATACTATTTTATGACATGTTTTCCAAATTGAATATATTTTTTTCACACCTCTACTCTTATAATCTTTGATTATACTCACTTCAAATGTACACATTATCTTTTTCTATTTTTATTTGTTTTTTCTAGTATATTTTTTCCTCTAGCCCTATTAATGTTTGCACGCTTTTGGGGAGACAAGCTTGCATTTTCTTGCTATTGTTATCGGATAAGGGAACTTTACTTTTCTAAATATTTTTCATTTCAATTACTTTAATAGTAGAGGGGAGGTATTTAAGTTTATGAATCATATTTGTTGTGTAATACCTAGTTACAGTTCGATGTTTACTACCATGAAAACCTTTATGGTTTACCAATATGTATTATATTAGTTTCTTTTTATGATCGACATCACATGCAGATTTACCCACCGCTATATTACCATGGAGTAGGGTATTGTGGCGGATACAAATTCTGTCCTCCGCTTTTCAGTTGGTGGCAATAACACCTATTGTCACGTGCATGGAAAAGGCCCACTAATATGTTGACGTTGCCTATCAGGCACCATCCCCCATAGTAGGTTGTGTCCTATAATAGCCCTTTCCATGCCTTTGGTGCTGCTGTTTAAAGGCTCTTGTGAAGAGCCATTTGTGCTTATTTGCCGGCTCCTTTTGTGGGGCGGGTGGTGGTACCTGCATTGATGTGTACCCATGGTACCACCCCTTCATTTCCAGGCACCAACTGTCAGTCATTTTGTGGAGCCTGCCACTTTGTGCAGTAAAATGCGGTGCAAGCACCTTTAACATTGCAGTTGTTGTTGCTTCCCCCAACACTTCCTGCAATATCAAATGCCCAGGATTCGCTTGCCCTTTTTATCAGGCGCATCCTTATGTCTGTTGTTGGACCGCTGCATGTCTGGTGGGCGGTACCAATCCACCTCTATAGTGGCGGGTGGTTAAAATCCACCTTTCCTAGTAATCAACACATTAATCATTTTTCGTACTTTTTTATTTGTTTTAGGTCTAAAATATAGGCCTTCATTATGAGCTTTTTTTTTAAATTATATCACCTTAGGTTGTAGCCTTTCTGACTGAAACCGTCTGTTTCCCTTACGACTGGCTGATTATAAAACTGCCTTTCTGAATTGAAACCGGCTGGTTATTCACGCTGTCTTCCGACGTTCTCCAGGAACCTGTTCTTCAATATCAACTGGTATGTAATTTATATTGATTGCGATTTAAACTGTCTGGCTTACGATTCACTTTTTTATTTTGTATTTTTTTTAATATCCTGCTTTCACACATTGAAAGCATGTTTGAAATCTACTTCACCTAGCATCCTACGGTTGGTGTTTAATGTGATAACTAGGATGCCCACTTTAGGATCCCTGCACCATGTGGCAAGCACCTGGTATTCCCTAGTACACGGTGCATGGATGAACTCCATCTTTTATTTCCATGTGTGAGCTTGAGCTACGGCCACTTTAATTCCTTAGCACATGCTCTTATAGTTTAATTTGATAATGCGACTGCAGCGCAACATGTTTGCTTTTATCGTAAAAAGTTGGTTTGGACAGCTTTTGGAGGTTGCCGGTTATGTTTCCGCTATGGTGCCGTACAGTATTATAAGTCTTCTAAAGGTATTTCAATATTTTTGTGGATGAAGTTTTTCATATGTAAGTGTTTTAAAAATTTTCCACATCTTCACTTCAATGGTTGATGTTGTTATCATTTTTTTCCTACTTTTATCTTTATTTTTATAAATTAATACCTTATTTAAATTTTTCTTTTCTTTTATGTTTTAATGAAGCATTTTTTTCGCAAACTTTTTTTATATTTGTTTTTTAAACTTTATATGCTATGGATGAATTTATATTTCTCTTTCATTTTTTCTCATTTGTATTTATAATTTTTTTGTGCAAATTTCAAAATGAAATCCCAGGGTAAATATTGGGCACACCTGCATTGTGCTACAATGGACTGTATATATTTCATGTATGTCATTTCTGTGATTTATATAATACATTGTTCACATTTTCTAACATCTGTGTATGATTTTTAGGAGTGAACAATTACATTTATTTTACATTTTGCATTTTCGAAATCCATAGCGCTTATTGTGTATTTTTTTGTTTTTATTTTTGAATTATTAGATTTCTTAATGAATTCATGTTCTTTTTTTTTTAATTGATCATAAATTTTTTTTTTTTTTTAGAAATATTTCTATCTTTTCTTTTGTTTTTTGAACGAGGCAAGTGCCTTGTTAACAATTCCATTATCTGCAATATGTCCTCATGGCCAGTGACTCACCCATCACTTGTGCATGTGATTGTCTTTAACATGGCCTGTGACTGTGCCTGACTCAACTGTGCATCAAATCAGCATACCTCCTCTATCCTTTCTTTAAATGTTTTTGCTTTTATTAAATTAACTTTTTCAATTATTTCTCATACTTAAAGCCATTACATTTTTCATGGTCAGAAGAAGTTATATACGTTCCGGTTGTTTTGCTCAAGTGTTATGTTCTGTAGTCATGCAAATGATCGTTCACTTTAACCACTTGCATTGTCTGACCTAACTGATTTTTAAGGCATGTGACTTCCTCATCAAATTTCCTCTCATGGTTTACTTTCCGAGTGTTTATAGTACCTGTACACAGAAAACTGATACTGCATTGTCATACCAAATTGCATCTCAGTTAGTAGCACAACTGATGCTTGTTGTCAGTGGCCTTGTACTATGTTGTCCTTATAAGTTAGGTCTCCTGTTGGGGTTGCATGAGATACAAGTAAAGGTACAGCAACACACAGACTTTCTTAGATATATGCTACAGTAAAATTCATGACATATTGTTTTTCAGAATTAATTTGATACATTAAATTTTGCTATTCATAAATATTGTGTATGCAATATTTGCACTAAAATTTAAGGCGTGCAACATTATCCTAATCAAGAATATTTGTTTGAAGGTAAATAATACAGTTGTTAGTATTTTTGAATTTATTACTATATTTTACTTATATATCCAACTGAAGAATATTGAACTATAATTTTTTCCTTCTTATCAAATTATTTATCTTATTTTATACGATATAATTTTTTTTATTTTAGATCTCTGTTATTCCTTTTTTTTATAATGGTAATTGACATAATTAAAATGAATAAAAAAAATTCAATACCCCATTAATCTTCCTTTGCCGAAGTATTTAGGGTTTTATCTAAATAAATGCAATTTCGTAATCAAGCAAATAAAAAATAATATATCAAAAATATAACTAATAATTGTTGCTTCTATAATTCACTGTCTTGTGGGATTTAAGCTTCTGGAGCAGCATATAGTTTGTTGTTGTATAGACATTGACGGAAATTAATGAATTATAAATAATTTAAAAATTTTGCTTTTTATTACTTCTTTATTTTAGAAATAATTCAGTAAATTATATAATACAATGTTGGCACTAATGGCCTCATTAGGTTTGCCTTCTCATAATAACCCCGATTGGCATGGTAGCATGACAAGACCACCCTGAAGAGCAACGGCATAACTTTTGTTTTAATTATTTTTATTCTGCATTCCAAAGACAAACGCGGAGGTACGTGCCTAGCCATTAACATTGCGGCGGATGTTTCTGCAAGCAACAACTTTGCAATGTCAAAAGGACCATGTCCTGCATTTCCCTGCACTGTGTTTCAGGCACTGTACAGGCTTTGCCACCGGTTACCCACACCCCTCCAACAAATTACTTCCAGAATTTTTCGTGCTAAATGTCGACCTACAAAAAACAATCGCCGCAGGCATATCTAAGTTAACAAGATTGACATCCTAATTACAACATGTTAAGTACAAAAATATTGAAAAAAAAATTAAGCATGTTAAAAATAATTTTTTCTTTTTAAATTAAAAAAAGTGTTGAATACATCAAATAATATTTATAAACCATAATAACATACTTATAAATATTTGATATTTTAAATTAACAATTTATATATATACCATTATGTATAATTAATTAAACATATATATAACATATTTAATATTTACTTATTTGATAATAACTTTTACAACTTATTTTATTAACCCTTACATTAGTAAAAAATGTTAGAAATTACATATACATCTAAACATAAAACGATAACATAAATAAAAAATATTTGATTTAATACTTGTAAATAATTACATTTACTTTCAATAATTTCAACTTTAGTATTACACTAAATTATCAAAAATATTAATACAAATTTGAAATAGCTAAATAATTTCAAAAACTATTCAATCTCCCCCCCAAAATACTGTAATTTTAACATTTGGTGCTACAGTAGGTAAATCGTTTGATAGCGTAGGGGTAATAATTACTACTCCAACTTCAGAGGTGGCAACATTAGATAAAGTGTTGGGATTTGTTGTCGTTAAAACTTTAATATTCCAAATCCAGAGGGTGGAACAGTAGGGAAAGCGTTGGTTAACGTAGGGGTAAAAATTACTATTCTAACTCCAAATGTTTGAACAGTAGGGAAAGCGTTGGATAGCGTAGGCTTTACAAACTATTATTCCAACTCCATATTTTATAGCAGAAGGGAACGCTTCGTATAGCGTAGGGGTCGAAATGACTTTCCTACTCCAGATGGGTCAGCGGTATTGGAAGCATTTTATAGCGTAGGGGTTAAAATTACTGTTCCAACTACAGAGGGTGGAACAGTAGAGAAAGATTAGTATAGCGTAGGGGTAAAAAAATGTTATTCCTAATCCAGAGGGTTCAACAGTAGGGAAATAGTTCATTAACGTATGACTTAAAATTACTATTCTAACTCCAAAGATTTCCACTGTTGGGCAAGCGTTGGACAGCATAGAGGTACAAATTACTATTCCAACTCTAGAGGGTCCAAATGTAGGTAAAACTTTGAAAATCTTAAGGTTTAAAATTACTATTCCAACTCCAGGAACTGAAACAGTAAGGTAACGTTGGATATCGTAGGATTTAAATATCACATACTTATAAATAAATGTTAGATTTCTATTAAAGAATTATTACATTTTTAAGTACTTCAACACCATTTACAAAAAATTAATAATTATGAAAAGGCATTACAATTTAAAAATGTAATTGACAATAAATTAACAATACATAAAAATGAATATTAATTGACAAATAGAGTGCGTGGAGGGGTGCTGCTATCGTAGCAGCATCTGGTGTTGTGGCGTTCGTGGGGGCCAGGGATTCTGTAGCTGGGTGCGGTCCAGGCACAGACGGGCTTGCCTTAGGCACGCCTTTGGCGCGCGCGCCATAAGAGGGGGGGGAGGTGGGTGGGAGGAGCAGCTGGGAGCAGACAAATGAGAGCGGGCGGGAAACTGGAGTGAGGAACAAGGAGGGGTACAGAAAGCAAAAGAGGTCACAGGGCACAGAATAGCGCAAGAGGGGAAAAAGGAGGAATGAAACGAAAACAAAATAAACAATGACAACAAAAAGCAATACAGTAACAGTGAGCAACCTAGGGCCTACCACTGGCCACCAGGGATGAGGCGCAGGTTGTAGCCTGCAGGTGGAGGAGGGCCTCCAACTTCTTCCAGCAGCAGCGGCAGCTGGGCTAAGGCAACAGGCACACTGGTGGTTAGATTTTAAAGTTGGACCAGTGCGCTTGGTTTTTGTGTGAGGTATGGGAAGACAACGCGGAGATAAGAGGTAGAGCCGGCAGATTTTGATGGTTAGCTAGGGATAAGGTTCATTTCCTAGGGCAGAGATTTTGTTGCAGAAGAAGGATGAAAATTCCTCGCTTGAAATTAGGGGTTTAGGTGTTTGTTTGGAGGTTTTCGCTAGTTTGTTGGATTGGTATTTGACCAAGTTAACCAGCTTGCGAGGTCTATTTTTGGCGGTCAAGCTCTGTTCAGAAGAATTCTTATTTTAGAGTGGAGGATTTTGTTTATTGTCGGAATTCCTGGTCTGGTGGAGAAGTTTTAGATGGGTTGCTGATGGGTGTTTCCAGTTTTGTTCAGTCTGGCGAAGGGCTCTCCTCTCCTTGTTGAGGGATCCGTTGAACCAGGTCATCGAGAATATCAGATATAGTGGAGGAAGTCTCACAATGTGCTGCCACTTTCCCGTGATCAAGGTTCTTGGTGTCTCTAACCCATCGTTTGGTAATCACAGGTTGTGCTGTTCATGGCTCGTGGGTGCTAGGCAGGCGGATGGTGATGGCGTGGTGGTCAAACCAATCACAAGGGTCAATAGAGATAAGTTTGACCTAAGCAATGATATGTCAGAGGCTCCCACAAAACATTGGGAGGAGGGATGGCGCCTCAGCAATACAGAGTTCTCACTCTCATTGGCCCATTACATCCCCTTAGCTGGGCATCTTGGCCAGGAAAAGCCTTGGAGTAGGAAAGTTGCCCACTTCTACTGTCCAAACATTTACCAGAAAGTGAAGGAGTTTTGCAACACCTGTGTTACCTGTCAAGCCAATGGCAAAACGGGTACCAACCCTAAGCCCTATTTTGTTACATCCAAGTTAAGATTTTGGCATTTCACAAACATAATTCTAAAAGAATACATAAAAATGCATTAGAGATATAGACATAGTAGATACATTATCATCCATATAGTTAAACATTCAGCTCATGATGCATCTGCCACCAGCTGCACATCTTATACTTTCGGTGGCCTAACTGGACCTCATCGATCGGATTCTCATGGCTGGCTCACCAGCCCACCCCCTCCACCCTTACAATAAGGCGTGATTCCGGCAACTTCCAGTTACGGACGATATCTTGTTTCCCCAACAATGTGGCCATCCCAATAACGTTTCTCTCCAGTCTCAGTCATCTAACTTCCTCCAAGAGGCACAACAGGGCTGTCCTCAGGCACCCCCGTTCTGTCTCTTGGAGGAAGATCACAATGACATACAAAAAGCGTTGGATGCACATCCTCTTAAATAAGGCTACCCGTCCTATAGCGATTAGAGGCAGCAGGCCCCATTTCCACAGGACCTAGTCAGGGTGATCATAAGGGGCTGAAAACTAAGAGTCCAGGCCAGGGCTTGGCAGCGGAGAATATCTAGAGATCTAAATATTTGAAGGAGACAACATATCGAGATCGCAGGGTGCCAAGAATGTCCTCTTGTGTCTTCAACTGGTACCAACAGCGACTTGTTCATGTTTTTCTGCAGACCACATGCTTCACAATATGGGTTGAGACGTCTGGTGCTGAAAGACTGCAGGTCAGCCAGAAATAATAGGATGTTATCCACTTACAGAGCTTTGCGCTTTTCAGGATCCTCCTCTTAAAGCCAACCCAAATGTAGGTGTTGCATCTGATAATACGTGCAGAGTTAGATTACTAGGGTAAGTAATGGAGACAGAAGACAGCCCTGGTTGGAGCCCCAGACTACTGAAAAGGGCGGGGGATAGGGCTCAGTTTACCTGAACTTGGGATGCAGGGGAATTGTATGGTAGGCTGGTGAGTCTGAGGAAGTAGGTTCCAAAACATGCATGCTTCAGCACAGCTTCCAAGGTCCACGCCCCAGTGTAAAGGGCCTTTTCAAAGTCAATTTGGGCTAAGACCAGGGAGCTGCTCAAACGGGACAGCTGGGACAGGGTGAGTTGTACCCTCCGTGCACAACAGCAGGGGATCCTGCCAGGCTTGAGCCAACATTTGTTCTGGGTGGACTAGGTAACTCAGTGTCTGACTTAATGTAATCACTCTGACTTCCGCAAACACTTTGATGTTTATTTTTTTGAGAGAGATGGGCATATACGAGGTGCAATATTCTGCCGGTTGGTTGGCCTTGAAAAATCACACAATAATGGCAGTGCCCAGGTTTGGGGGTGAAAGATCCATGCTCTGCCATCTAAGTTTAGAGGGCCAGTAAGTGAGGGAACAAACGGGCCAGGTTGCTTTATTGGAATTTTACGGAGAACCAGTCTGTGCCAGGTGTCTCGCCCGAATTGAGATCTGAAATAGCTATGTTTATGTCCACAGTTGTGAGCGGTTGGTCAAGTTCTCGGGCCAGAGACAGCAGGGAATCAAGTGTAGGGGGAATGTCCTTTAGCAGTGGAAATGCAGCTCCTGTGGGGGTAGAGGGGTTGCCACTTAGAAGTCTTGATACACCGCGAGGACCTGAGCTACCTCAGGCATACTTTCATGAAGCGTTCCATGAGAATTACGAATGGCCGGTACGGTTCTAGTCAAGGCCGCATAAGGTGCCGGACAATATAAGAGCTTGCTAGATTGGTCTCTATGTTCGGAGACCAGCTGGGTCAACGCTCTCCCGCACTGCCTAGCATCCTCATTGAAGATCTCCTTCAGGGTGGCCAGAACAGATTCTCTCTATGGACTGGTGGTCCTGCAACTGTCGCTCAATGTCACAGAGGCCCAGCCACAAGTCCACCACTCCAGAGAGGATCTGGGCTTCAAAATCCCTTAACTGTAGCAGTTGGAGTATCTCCTTTCCACTTACATGGCCCTTGGTCAGACCCCCTTGGGGTGTGTTTGCTGGACACCCATAGGGGTTCCAGCAGAGGGCTCAGTATTACAGTTTAGCTTAAATGAGATCTGGAGTTCCTCCGCTATAACGTCAATACAGTCGTGGTCTACTAGATGCCAGGCGTTGAAGCGCCACATAGCTCGTAAGTAGACCGAAGAGTTTCCATTACAGAGATAAAGGGTGTGTGACCTGAGATGCCTCAGGGCAGGAAGTCATTGGATGGGAGCCAAATCTGACTGATTCAATCAGGATTTGTAGAACACAGCAGCTTCACCAGTGAGGGTCTCTAGGTCTGGAACCTAGTTTATGCTCTGCTGACATGTAAATGTACAAGCGTGAAGGGTTCCATAATCTCCAAGCACTGCTTAGGACATTTGAGTAGGTCTACAATGTAAGTTGGGATGAGAGTGTAATTAGGCACAGCCAAAGGGCCTCGGAAATATCCAGAAAGGGGTCGGAGACAGCGTTAAAAAAACACCACATCTACCGATCAGATAGTCCAAGTAGCGGGGGCACCACAAGGTCATGGGGTGCCTGCAGTGTCCAGTGCAACATATGTTGGGGAACGTAGGCAGATATTAAGTTCTGGTGTCTAGTCTCTTGAGTGCCCTCTGTTTCTATGTACCTCCCCTGCGGGTCAATGTAGGAGGAGGACAATGCCATTGGGAAGGCCTTGTGCAGCAAGATCGCAACCCCTCATGAACCTCTGAAGAAACAAGCATGAAAAACTCAAGTCACAGCCAAACCGGATGAGCAAGGGACAGTGGGACCCTAAAAGATGTGTTTCGTGGAGCATGACCACATCCTAGCGAAACCGCTTTATGTAACAAAGTACAGGCAATCCCTTATCGATAAAGAACATAGTTTACATTCTAGGAAATTAACATTACCATGTGTGGCAGGGCTGCAAAGTGGTGTACTGGCCACTCTCCTCATGAGAGGCCTCCCGGTCCAAATAGGGATAGACTCAGTGGAGCCATAGAGCATGTTGTATGTGAGTGGACCCAGTGGAGGAAATTTGTCGTTGGTGCCTGCAAAAGAAAGTCAGAACAATAAAAGGAAAACAGAACATTAACCCATCCCACCACACCGCCCCCCTCAACACATACTCCTAACTATGAAGCATCTGTCGCCAAACATTCAAATATAAAGAAACTAGTAGGGTGTCAGGATTACATCCTAGCCTCCCTGTTGCCCAATAGAAGGATCATGCTAGCTGACAGCAATTTCTGATTATCACAATAAAACAACAAAAGAACGTAAGAACACAGGATAACACTCCCTCCAACCCATAACCAAAAAGACTATATGTAATACAGCAATAGAGTATTTCACAGCTTATGTAGCAATGGTTGGCCATCCATGAAAGGGTTATTCTGCACCTCTCCATCTGCGGGGGTCAAGTGAGTGGCTCATGATCGCCATCTCGAGTCTGAAAGATTGTGGGGGTGCCAGAGAGCGACACCTTTGGGTCAAGAGCTTCTGGTTCACTCCCAGTAGGAGATGAGCTCACAGGGCTCGGAAAATCTGAATAATTGTATTAGTCCTGTAGGTCCAATACCTTGAAAAATCACCTTGACCCAACAGCAACCTACTTGACTTCAGTCTCTGAAAGGGGAGCAAATGTGACAAGATTTAAAGGCATCTTTATTGCTCATTAGCTTGGTGAGCAATAAAAATGCCTTCAAATCTCATCTTGTCACATTTGCTATGTTTTCAAAGACAGAGGACAAAAGTTAGTTAGTTTGCCTATTCGCCAGAAAGGGTGAGTAGGACCTAAAATTAGCTCTTCCTTAAATCTACCTCGCAAATGCGAGCTGGCGAGTGGATTCGTCGAGCCCTAGCCAGTAACCCTTGTCTCCTGTGCTGGTTCGTTCGGCCCCTGCTTGAGTGGGTTGTCTTTCCCCCATGGTACTCGAGAGAGCTCTAGGGGACCCAGCTGTCCTAGAGTTTGTGCATCTTCAATTCTGGTGGATCGGAGTAACCGTTGCCCCATTGCCCACTTCCATGCTTGTTGGGGAATGTCAAAGAAATAGGTGGAAGAGTTGAAAATTACTTTGACGGACCAGGAAGAGTTGAAAATTACTTTCAGACGGACCAAGAATAGGAGCATATATTGGATATGATGGGCCAGGAGTTTGTTGAACACCCTCAAACAAGCATCTGTGCTGCAGGACCACCCGGGTGTAGTCTGAAGACCATGAGCTTGGTGTTGAAGCGCATATCTTGATCCTCCTTGAAGATGACATTCCGATAGTGGTGGTTGAAGATGCAGCCTATCATGGGGCGAGAAACCATTACAGGCGGCCTGTTAGCCATGACCCGATACTCCCTCTCATCCAAAAAACAAAGAGACAGCTTTTCCAATGGGACACAAGAACAGAACCATGGCTCCAGAAAGCTGTCTGTCCCGGAGGTCTCAACCCCCTCTGGGAACGCAATGAGGCACAGGTTGTTTCTCAGGAATTGCTTTCGGCACCCTCTTTTCGTTCTTCCAGTGTATCCATTGTGGAGAGCAACTAGAGACCTGCAGTTTAAGGGTGGTCACTTAATCTTCAACCACGGAGACCCAGGCTTCAGCCACCCTACCTACTATTTTGTGAGTATCTTAGTGCAGGAAGATTACATCCACCCAGAACTTATCCACTTTTGTCTGTACTGCTTCCCTGGAGCCTTGAATTGCTTTGAGGATGATGGGCATGGCGGTTTATTGTTATTGATGGGAGAGTTGGTTTGCGGTCTTCCCGGTATGTGCAGTAGGTGCAATATACTAGTATTTTTGTGGCCAGTTTGAGTTGTGAGGGCTTGTCAAACCCCATCTCCAACTGCAGAGCCACTTTCGCCATGGGAGGGTATAGGCACAACACAAGTGGCCCACTTGCTATAGGGCAGCACGAGCAGCCAGAAAAGGCAGACATGAGGTGGATCTTTGAGAATCATCGTTGCTGTGCAATACCCCAATTAGATAGGATTCAGACTTCGGCAGTTCCCCACACTTATCCAAGCGCCACAGAGCCATTGAGGCAGTCTACAACATCTTAATCAAGAAAGGATATATAAAGCATGGCATATTACCTGTGAGGGTCTCAAGGCACTGGAGCTGCTTAACTGCTTTGTGGTGATTTGTTGATTCAAACAGCCAGGACTTGAGCAATTTCCTGAATTGCCGGGGTGATTGGGGTAGTCAGGGGGTGCAGTGGAAGGCCGTTCCAAGCTTTGGGCACCAGGTGTGAGGAGCGCCATCGGCTATTAACTTGGCAGATCCGAGAAGTTGTGTGCGAGAAAGAGGGAAGAAGATGGCAGGTGTCTGGTCGGTTAGTGGAAAGTTATGCTTTTGTTGATTTATGTTGGTCCTTCACTGTGCAGGGCTTTGTATGAGTAGATCAGCATTTCTAACGGGAATCTCTTCTGGATCTGGAGCCAGTGAAGCTTCTGGAGGTGGGGTGTGATGCTGGTCTGTCTGGGGAGATTGAGGAAGAGTTTTGCAGCTGAGTTTTGTATTGACTGTAGTCTCTTCAGGAGATGTGCGGTGAGTCCTATGTACAGAGTGTTCACACCGTCCAGCCAGCTGGTAACAAGGGCCTGCATAACAGTCCTTCCAGTGTTGAGTGGGAGCCAACTGAAGACCTTGCCAAGCATGTGTAGGGTGTGGAAGCAGGCAGATGAGAATGCGTTTACCTGCTTATTCAGAGATAGCTTGCTGTTCCAGATGACGCAGAGGTTGCATACGGGGTCTGTCAGGCGGGGGAATCGGCCAAGTTAAGCAGGCCATCATGCATTGCTCCATGATGAGATGTTGTTCCCAAAGATCAAGACTTCCGTCTTGTCCGTGCAGAGCTTGGGATAGTTGTCCTTCCAGTCCGCAGCATATATCATACATCTGTGGAAGTTGCCTCTGGAGGTGGAGGGCTCTTTTCGCCAGCGAGAGGATGATTTGGGTGTCAAGTGAATAGGAGATGATGTGGAGTCTCTGCGATCTGACGGTGTTGGCCACGGGATCATATGCATGTCAAAGATTGAGGGGCTGATGGATGATCCATGTGGGATGTAGATCTTCTCAGGTTCTTAAGTGAATGGTGGGAGAAGGATTCTCAGAGTTCTTCCGTGTGAGGTGATCCATTTGAAAGGGTCTCACTGGATTCTCATGTGGTGAAGTCTGTTGATCAAGAGGTGATGGGAGACTGTTGAAGAAAGCAGATAGGTCCAGGAGGAGGAGGAGGGCTGCCATTTTGCAGTAGTCCAGGAGGGCCCGGATGTCGTTGGTGGCTTTGATGAGGGCTGTCTTGGTGCTGTGATTGGTTCAGCATCCAGATTCAAAGTAGTCCAGGAGACTGTTGTGTTCTAGTTTGGCGAGTTGCTGGTTGAATGTCTGAGACCATCTGTTGGGAATGGGCCGTTAGATCTTCAGTTCCGCTGGGTCAGCAGATGATTTCTTCGGGAGGGACTGCAATTCAGCGTGTTTCAAGTCTTCAGGAAAGGATGCAGAGGTAATGAAGGTGTTCAAGACTTTGAGCTCATCGTCAATAGTCCTGCTCCTGAGGTTGCAGGTGGGGTGGTGACAGTGGTCTGTGTGTGAACCTGAGTACACAGAGTTCATAATGGAGATTGTGGCTTAACTTGTGAGGGTCCCAATTGGTGATCAGGTGTTGAGGGTGCAGTTTACGGATGTGAGCAGGCTGATGCGGTCGGCGATATGGGGTTACGGTTTTGAAGTGTTCATAGTTGACAGATCTGGTAATGGAAGAAGTTAGTCAGGGTGTCACATTTCAAGGGAGGGGATGGTGTGGTTCTTAGTGGCTGCAGGGTTGGAGATCTCATTCATGATGATGAACAGCTCCTTGCTGCGGTTTGTGCTGGCTTCTATGCGGTCTGCTTAAGCGTACGTTTTTTCTTTCGGGGTGGGGTGTAAATGATTTAGAGATGTCTTGAAGCTGCTATGGTTGCCTGTCTCGTTGTTAGTGTGCCACTTCCTTTCAACTTGCCTGCAGTTGCATTAGGTGGATTTCAATTCAGCAATGAACCAGCTGGCTCTTCTGAAAAGTCATGTGGATCTGGCTGGCTTAGCAGTGGTAATTAGGTCAACTCATTCTGTGATCCACTGGGAGTAGTTCTTAGCAGCCGTTTCTAGGTCTGGGAGGTGAGCGTTGGATATTGTCCCACTGTTTTTCGGATATATTTTTACAGTTTCTGCGCATGGAGTTGGGGGCATGGTGCCGGTGTTGGTAAGTCTTGAGATGGTGAAGTGGATACGGTAGTGGTTGGCCCAGGTGAGCTGTTAGAACAGGTTGAGCTTGACTAGGTCTTTTAGATGTGAAAATGGGGTCGAGTGTTGTAAGTAGGGTAAGTGACAAGTTGTTTGAGGCTAATTCGGGAGTGGATGAGGGTGTGGACGGGGGGTGGGGGGAGAGAAAGCACAATGAGGGAACACAATGTAGCAGATTTTTAACAATCATAGTCTAACAATACGGAGTGGAGAGACCACATCATAATGAAAAGTCGACAACAGTATCATCGTCGGGTCAGTAGGGAGAACACAGCACACTAGGAGGAGATCTAATAGATCAGGCAAGAGAGAAAACAGCACACTTGAGAGATAGTAGTATAGCAAACAGGCAGAGGAGAGAGTGAGGCACCCAAACAAGTCATGCCAGGTATAGGCATATGACTTCTTGGCTGTCAATAGTGGCCATCCACCAGTAGAACCATAATGCAAGCCTTGCCAAAGTGCAAAAGCCTACTTGGGCTCCATGCCCAGTGCTCAACTGCGAGGCTGCATACACCTGGTGATATTGCTATATGGCAATCAATGAGGGATTCTTTAAGTGCATTATTCACCCATGAGTGTTTCAAGGCGCGGGGGCAGCTCCAGTCAGTCAAAGAGCCAGGTCTTGTGGTTCTTCCTGAAGATGTGCAGGGTGGGGCATGTCGGATGTCGATCAGGAGCTCGTTCCAGGTCTTGGCTGTGATATAGAAGGATCTCCTACCCATTCTTGCTCTGCAGATGCACAGGGGTTCGGCGAGGGCAAGGACGGCGGTTCCTCTTGGGTACATGGAAGGAGATTCTGTCGTTGAGATATTGGGGTCCGGTGTTGGAGGCATTTGTTGCCATGGGTGACTATCTTGAAAGTTAGTCTCTTCTCAACGCGGAGCCAGTGGAGCTCAAGCAGGTGTTAGGTGATGTGTCCATGTCGAGGGACGGCGAGGACAAGTCTGGTTTCCGGTGTTCTGTGTGGTCAGAGACTTGTTGATAGTGGCGTGGAGGGCGTTTCCTTAGGCAAGTCTGATGGTTATGAGAGCTTGGGTGACAGTCTTTCTTGATTCGGGGGGTGGGGTCAGGGGAAAGAGTCCATTTGAAGGTCTTTCGTAGGATGCAGAGGCTGTTGAAACAGGTGGAGGCGACAGCGTGGACCTGTTGGGTCTTGGAGAGGGAGGAGTAGAGTACGATGCTGAGGCTCCGGACGTGGTCAGTGAGGAGCAGCTGAAGGCAGTCAGCCACTAGATGCTGTACCAAGCCAAGGGGGGTGGGAAGAGTCAGAGGACCTATGTCTTCTCTGAGTTGAGCTTCAGGCAGCTGCTGCTCATCCGGATTGCACCATCCTTCATTCCTTCCTTCCTGAAAGTGGAGTCTGCTGGTGAAGGGAGAGGATGAGCTGGGCATCAGTGGCGTAGGATACTATGCGGAGTCCGTGCTGTCCAATGATGGCAGCAAGGGGGGCCATGTAGATGTTGAAGAGCGAGGGGCTTAGTGACGATCCTTGGGGTACTCTGCAGTTGATTCGGAGAGGAAGGGTTGTAGTCTGATTGTTTGGGTTCTGCCAGTGAGGAAGGAGCGGAGCTGGTGGAGGGCCATTTCCTGTATGCCGTTGTTGTGGAGTCTGGTGGTGAGTGTGTGGTGGGAAACAGTGTCGAAGGCTGCTGAGAGGTAGAGTAGGATCAAGGCTTCAGTGGGTCCTTGGTCGAGGAGTGTGGATGTCGTCTGTGGATGCGAGGAGAGCGGTCTTCATGCTGTTGCTGTGGAATCCGGATTGGGGGGGGGGAATTGGTTCTCTGCAATTAATTTTGTTAGTTGGACATTACCGGTCTTCTCAGTGACCTTAGCCGTAAAAGGGAGGAGTGAGAGGTGTCTTAGTTCTTGAGGTCCGTGGGGTCTGCTGAGTGTTTCTTTAATAGGGGTCTGACTTCTGAGCTTTTCCAGTCCTCAGGGAAGATGCTGGTTTTGAAGGTGGCTTGGATGGTGTGTCGTGGTTCGGGAGCGATGGTGACTGTGGAAGATGCGCGGGGGTCCGGGGTCTGTGGGGGCTCCGGAGTGAATGCTTTTCAGGTTTGCTGCGGTGTCTTTGGGGGTGACAGGGGTCCAGGAGGAGATGGTGGGCTGGCTGGCGCTGCTGGAGGAGGGGGTGGTTTCGGAGTCAGGCATCTGGTCGTTGAAGTTTTCGTAGAGTCCCTTGATTTTCAGATGATAGTAGGAGCCAAGCATGTTGCAGAGGTCCTGGGAGGTGGTGATGTCCGTGGTTTCGCTGATGAATTCTTGGATGATGCTGAAGAGTTCCTTGGGAGTTGCTGTAGGTGGCGAGGATCTCGTTCTGGATGAAGGTCCTCTTGGCGGATGTGATGTGTTGATGGTATTCCGTCATGGCGTTCTTGAAGGTGGTAGTCTTCCGCAGATTTGCTGTTTCTCCAGTTTTTCTCGAGACGTCTGCAGGCGAGTCTGGCATCTTGGAGGTTGTGTAGTGTAGTTCCTAGTTTCCCACTAGGCCCTGCGCATTGGAATAACATAAACAGTAGTATTGACGTGGAACTGCAGATATTCCAAGGCTCCACTGACTATGCTAAACTTAATTGGGTTGTGTTACCAACTAGCTCAGAGGTCACTGGAAACTTTCTTCTCTGCATAGGAAGTGATCAGCTTCCTTGGCACAGACAAGAAGGGATTCAGTTTTCCAACAACCGTGCCACATGACAACTTTGCTCCTCAGATCAAGAGTCAATCTCTAGGGTCGTGTGAAACAATAGACATGTATTTCACTCAGTCAGTCTAGTGCAGTTTACTTTCACGAGATGTAGAGAATAGAGAGACGGGCGTTTGTCAATAAAGGGTTAACATTTATTGAACAGTCTTTCTTCTCGTACAAGAGAAATGTATTGCCACAATTGCAATAATTGTTATTATAAAAAGTACGTACAGTAAGATAAGTATTGCGAAATAGAACTGTAAAAGCATTGATATGGTTTCTTAGCCATACAATGGTTTAAAAGTAATAAAACATATATACAGTCATATATACATTAGGCTAACATACTCAACTGGTGCTTCTAACTAAGCCTACCCCAGTGTGCCTGACCTAAGCCTAACACGTGGAAGGGGAGTAAGTAAGTAGCTTTAAGTTAAGTTGGTTTTGCCAAGGTTTGTTTCAAGAATTCTCGTCTAAGGGTTTAGTCAACACCATACCTCTGAATAGAATGATGGAGGATTGGTATCTCCTTCAGGGGTCTCTCTCGATATCACAGTCACCTGCGAGGGTAAACCGGAAACGCTGTAGCTGGATTTCTCTACACGAGAAAGGCAGCGGCTGCTCTTCAGCGCGTCGAGGAAGGAGGGGGGACAGCGTCCGCGGGCAGCTGGAATCTGCTGGATGTCTTCGCAGGGGGACGACTGTTCAGCTCCTTAAGCGTACTGCACCATAGTTCGCGCTGTAGCGGCGAAAATGGTATCAGCAGCTTCACCACCACAGGATAGCAGGCTGCAGCGACAGAGTGCTAGATTTACCAACACGGGGTCGTGCAGGCAGCTGGCTTCAGTAGCTCGTACAACAGGCGATTGCTTAAGGCAACGTTGGTAATATTTATACCTGACAGGTGCCGGGTTTGACGCAAGTTTGCTGGACATAAGACGTCAATTAAAGATGTCACTAGGAAGTGATAGTTATCAGTTGCTCATTAGAGTTCCATTACTAATCAAAACATAGCAAGCGGGGATTTCCAGGTTTGCTAAGTTTTTATCTTGTTGAAGAACTCGGAGTGTTATCTAGGAATATCAGATAGTGACTACTGCTCTGTCATTGCACTAATTGGTCGCAAAGGAAGTGGCAGAGGGAACTATGCTGAAATGTGGCTCTGTTCGTGTGAGGCCAGAGATGACTTTTCTGAAAATCGCACTTGAACGGTTATGCCAATATAGGGAATAAATGGATTTATAGCCGAATAGGGGCATAAGGTCACAGTATCGATCAGGAACCTAGATAAACACGCAACAGTTGATGGTGATCCATGTGGCCTTACTGGGGCGCGGTCTATCAGGAATACATAGGGGTGCAAGCTCGTCTGCACAGTTGGTGATCAATTTGAAGAGTTCTTTTCCTGAGAGGTTGGGTTGGTCCTGGTGGTGGGGGCATCGCGGGTGAGGGTGCAGTTGAGCTGCTCCTCTGTGACCATGCTCCAGGTTCATCGTGAGCGTCTTGGGTTTATTGATAAGGAAGTGTACACAGTGGTGGTCCATCCATGGGGGTTGTGTGGTGTGGCCGAAACGGATGTTGTTCTCACCTGTCAAGATGGGGGTTGAGGCTGTGTCATGCCTTGTGGGTAGGTGTGGTGACAAGCTGTTTCAGTTCTATGTTGGCGAGGTTTTCCAGGAGAATAGTGGATTGGGAGGGGTGAGGGGGCGCTTGTGTGGTCGAAGTGGAAGATCAGGTCTGTGATGAGTATGTAGTCCATGGAGGAGATGCCGTGGGGTGCAATGAGGTCAGTGATGGCGGCGAATGAAGTCTGGAGTCCAGGAGGGTGCCACGAGATGTGATTCTAGTGCTGGTCTGGATGGCACTTTACTCATGCATGCCGAAGCGGGGGGGGGGGGGGGGGGAGAAAAATACATCCCAGAAGCAGAGTGCTATTAGTGATGGGTGAATAGAGGCGGAATGCTAGGTCTCTGCCGCCAGACAGCCTCCCTTCAATAGAGGCATGAAAGAGGGTCTATCACACCACGATAAAAGTGCCACCGTAAGCAACTAAAAAGGACACCGCATTGGGAGGCAGTCGCAGGTAGATCGCCGCAAGCGTCATACATGTGGCAACCATTCAAAACAGCTATCAGCGCAAACCCGGATAGAAGTTTTGCAGTCTTGGTGCCGGAAATGCCAGCCGACAGAGTGTTAACAAGGTGCTCAAATCAGTGTCTCACCTCAATCTCGGTCTCAATGTCTATCCTCACGCAGCGCCAGGAGGGGAAATCAAAGGGTGCAGCAGCCATTGTGCAGCTGCTTCGTTCACTGGTGTGAAGACGGCAGCCATATTGTATTCGGTCCTTCCCTTTCAATGATTGGGTTAGCAGGAAATTATATTGCTGTGTCTACAACAATTATGCAGCTTAAGAAGAACAAATTAAAGTTTTTTTCCCCAAAGCTATAGATGCCCTGACCTAAAGGGAAATCATACGGTATACTGGCAGGACGCAAGTCTGGGGAAAAGTCGGTCACACAATAACAAATAACATCAAATGTAAATGTAATAGCACAAGACCCTTCTAGGAAACCAATTTGACTGCAGGCTACCAGGCATTTAAAACTTACTCCATCAACAATTCTGTTGTTGCTTCTACATGAATAAAAGATCACCTGTCTCTCGCCTAGTTGTCCTTGGATCCTAAAACTAATAATCAAACTTAAGCAGATGTGACACAGAAAAGTAAAAAATGGTGAGAATGCCAACAATGTGTGATAGTGATTGAATAGTGAACATTATTTGGCATACATGGAATTCAGAGAAATCGAATGAGATGGGGGTGCGGGGGTTGGGGGTTATGGAGAAGTAACCTAGGCCTTAAGGCAAGCAATAGAAGTAGGTCACCATGCACTGGTTGGATAGCAATAGACTGTATTTGGTACAATGGGCTACATAGTACTCATGGTCCACGGTGCCATTCCAACAGCTGCCATCTGCATGCCACGCTCGGACCTCACACTATAAGAAACAAAGCAGCAACACAATGTAAAACAGGCAAGAGACTAATCATCAACTCAATGTATAATGGACAAGAGAAAATGGGACGTAAGAAGTTGAATAACCATGTTTAAGAAATCAAGGTGGATGATTTTTAAAGATACATCTGTCATGTGGATTCTGCCCGTCACGCTCAACTCTAAAAAAGGTACAACCGTTAATATATAACGGGTGGGGGGAAATCAAAGGAGAGCAAAATCTGTCACATGTTAAAGAAATGCGGAGAGAAATACCAAAACACGAAATTTGCCAAACTCACTGTGGACACAAAGCAGCAAGAAATGTGGTTATGTAAATTTTTATGTAAATTTTGAAAATACTTCACCTGCTTAGCGTGGCTTCTGCCTGCCACACTCAAACTTCACAAAGCAGAACACTAAGTGTTTACTGGGAGGAGGGTAAACCTGCTGTCCAAAGGTACATATAATAGACATTTCAACCGCAAGTTTTAGTAAACATTAACGCTTAAATACATGTTTAAAGCTCAATGCAGCATCCTTCAATGTGAAACCTGGGTACTGGACTGAGGCCAACTCTAAGGCTGCTGGAAATGATGGCCTCCAAAACATCAAGTGGCAAATGGGGGCTATGGAAAAAGATCTGAAGTCTTTGTGGGCCCAACATCAAGGGGACATCTCATACTAAATTGATATTTTGGAAGACACTGCAAGAGCCTTCTTCTCATCCCTATACAGACCTGACAGTGAGGAATGCGTTGCTTATGGGTTAGGGGTGCCCACCTGTGAGAGGTGGAGATAAGTGGCCTCTGGCCGAGTTCCAGCCCCACATCAACCTAAAAAAGTGAAGGGCCAATAAATCAGAGCTGGTAAAGCGCAACTACTCACCGGAAGGGTATCATGGAGATTTTGGGTGGGGGGCCTAATTTGAAGAGCCAGGTCATGAACTCGTTCATGAACCATAGAGAGCGTTTGTGTCTGTTGGAGGTTGAGGGAGGATGTTCCATGCCCTGACAGCGAGGAAGAAGGAAATGTCTTCTGTTCTTCTTGATGCGTGACACTGTATCAAGGGGAAGCTGAGCAATCTTTGGGGTACGTGGAACAAGAGTCGGTGGTTCAGGTAGGTAGGCCTGGAGTTGGAGGCTTATGTGGGTGAGAAGCATGAAGGAGATTCTCTTCTCAACGGGGAGACAATGTAGTGTCCGCAGGTGTTGGGTGACGTGGCAGTCTCGAGGTAGGTTTTGGACTAGTCTGGTGGAGGTGTTGTGGACGTTCAAGTTTGTGGGTGAGGTTTTCGTTGATCAAGCCGTAGAGTGTGTTGCTGTAGTCGTGTCTGCTGTTCGTGAGGGCATGGGTGACGGTTCCCCGTGCTAGTGAGGAATCCAGTTGAAAGACTTTCATAGTAGACGGAGGGTGTGGGAACAGGAAGAGAAGACGGCATTGATTTGGCAGTTAATTTTGAGTTCAAAGTCCAGGATGATTCTGAGAATGCGTACGTGGTCCGGGGTGGGAGGGGGATGGTGGGGCGAGTTTGGGGGTCCCAAGAGCAGGAGGCCACCATGTGTCATTCCAGGTGTATGGGTCCATGATGAGTACTTCAGTTTTGTCCATTGAGTTGTAGGCAGCTGTTCATCAACCTAGCGACAGCTGCCATTCATTCTTGGAAGTTGTTTGGAGATATTGCGTTCGTTGGATAGTGAGAGGATGAGTTAGGTGTCGTCTGCATAGGATACAATGTTGAGTTTGTGGGATCTGAAAATGGGTGCAAGCAGGCCATGCAGACGTTAAACAGGGCGGGGTTGATGGAGGATCCTTGGGGAACTCCGCAGGCAGTCAGTGTGAGATCCAAGAGGAATAGTGGGTGTGTGAACTGCTGCGTTCTGCAGGATAGGAATAAGCAGATCCAGTCAAGGACCTTGTTCCGAATTCCTGCGTCTTGTAGTCTGTGGGCCAGGGTGCGGTGAGATACAGTGTCAAAGGCTGTGGAGAGGTCCAGGAGGATGAGGGCCACAGTCTCTCCTCTGTCAAGGAGGGAGCGGATGTCATCTGTCACGGCAAGAAGGGTGGTTTCAGTGCTGTCGTGTTTCCTGAAACCAAATTGGGAGGAGTTGAAGAGGTTTTCTTCTATGAAGGAGGCAAGCTGCCTGTTTACGCTATTTGATGGCTTTCGCCGGGTAAGGGAGTAAAGAGAACGGTCTGACGTTTGAGGTTGGTGGGGCTCTGCCAAGGGTTGTTTCAGGAGAGGGTTGATCTCGGCGTGTTTCCAGTCATTGGGGAAGGAGGCGGTCTTGAAGGATACGTTGATGATTCATTGAAGCTCTGGGCGATGATGTTGGAATCTCTGTGATAGATGTGGTACGGTCAAGGGTCTGTGGGAGCCCCGGAGTTGGCTGACTTCATAGCCTTCGGGGTGTCATTGATGGAGAGGGCAGTACAGCTGTTGAGTGATGGCTGCGTAGAGTAGGGAATGGTGATTATAGGTTCTGTGTGTAGATGGTCTTGATCTTGTGGTGGAAAAAGGTGCCGAGTCTGCTGCAGAGGTACAGGTGAGGGGGGGGGGAAGACAAGACATTGGTCGTCTCTCTGTTGGGTTGGGCAAACTCCGATGATGCCGGAGAGTTCCTTGCTGTTGTGTGCGTGGGTGGAGAGTCTGTCCTGGAGTGCTTTCTTCCTTGTGTATCTGATGAGCTTGTGGCGAACAGCAGTGGCTGCTTTGAAGTTGTCAAATTTTGCTGTGGTTTTGGAGTTCTTCTATCTCTTTTTGAGGCGTCTGCAAGTTACTCTCAATTCTCGGAGTTCGGCGGAGAACCAGCTAGCTCTCTTGGCTTCTGGGTTGATAGTTTTCTTGAAGGGGTGGGTGATGTTGGTGCAGTCGGTGAGCTAACTGTGCAGGGTTCAGGCAGCGTTGGCTGGGTCGTCATCCGTGTAGGTGGGAGTGGAACTTCTGAGGGAGGCGTTGAGCTGGTCACTGGTGTTCCAACTCCTGCATTGGAGCTGGTGTGGACGTTTGCGGTTGATGTTGGTTTTGAGTGTGTGGGTTGTGGTAGGATCTGTTGGGAGTCCAATGTTGAGGGGGTAGGAGGAGTTGGGGTCTTGGAGGTTGTTGAGGTGGGAGTGGAGTTCTCCCAGCAAGGTGTAATACGTGGAGGTGATGGCTTGCGGGATGATGTTGGTGATTGAGTTGGAAAAAGGTGTGTGGGGTCTATAGATGAGGGTGCCTCAAAGGGTGGTAGTCGGGTTGGTCTGCATGTTGAAGTGAAGGTGTTCCATCAGGTCTGTGGGCCTGTCTGTGTGGGTGCTCCGTCGGATGTTGGATTTGTGAGCGATGGTGATGCCTCCTCTGGGGGGTCCTTCTGAGTGATGTTGTAGCCTTTGGGGATGGCGATGGCAACACCAGTTCCAGGAGTCGTTTATCAAGGTTTCTGTGAGGAGGGCGACATCGTAGGAGGTGCGGTCGAGGAGGTCCCAGATTTCCTCCATGTGTATGTGGAGGGAACGGACACAGAGGAGGATACATTCCAGGGTTTGGGGTGCAGTGAAATTGTGGCAGTGAGTTGAGGTGGGTCCTGGGTCTCGGCGAAGGCGTGGCAACAGTGGCAGCAGATAAAAGGTCAGTGGGTGTGAATAGATTAAGAACCCTTGCAGTTGTCCAGGCCTGTGTTGAGTGCCTATAGGGCAGAGTAGATGCTGCACTGGCGGCCGGAGGTCCAGGGTCCCTGGTGATGGCCGCGGTTGGGACGCGCATATATGCCACAAATTATTATTAAGTAGAGGGTTAGCAGGGAGATGGCAGGACCATTCTGGAGGAGCCGCAGTGGAGAAAAACATGGGGGGGGGAGGGGAAGAGGCGAGAAATATGAAAGGAACAGAAAAAAAAAATTTAAAAAAAAAAAGGAACAGGAAAAGGCAAGGAAATGGGAAGCAAAAAATGAAAACTTAAAGGGCAGACATAAGGAGGAAAGAATTAGGCACAGAAGGGGAGACGAGCAGGAGGCACAGAAGCCTCGAACACCATTCTTGCAGCGATGGGGTAGGCAGTTAACGGTGGAGCTGCCTGAGGGGAAGAGCAGTATTCTGACCAGAAGTTCAGAGGTCTAGGCGGATTAATTCAGCAGTCAGAGCCTAGGAGGATCAAGAGTGGCAATAACACATGGAGCCAGGTCAGGTTCTCTTCCACAAATGGGGATAACCTTCGCTCTGTTTGCCACCGTCAAGTACAAGCAAAGTCAGCACTTCTGCAGACTGGTGTTTCAAAGGCATCTGTCACTCAGACATGCGTTCCGCCTTAGGTGGATTGTGGGACTCCTGTATGCCTTCTGGTGGATACCACTCCTGTCTCACGTTCTCAAGAATATTAGGACCAACTGGATCAAATTTTTCAAGAGGACCCAATTTGGGCACAGAAGGTAATGCTGGAGTATCTGTACTCTGATGAGGCTATGTCAACGGGAGGACCTGCTATTGCAGTAGCAGAGCTGGGTTCTCAGGCCAGGCATTCGCAAAATCCATGTCCATGCATGGAGAATGAGCGGCGACAGCTGAACATGTTTGATCTTACTCCAGAGGTGATGGACATACTCTTGGCTGCGAGGCATCCCTCAACAATAACGAAACTATATATATATATATGTCTGTTGCTGGGAACAATGTGTTGACTGGTGCAGTACTTGGAACCCAAAAGTGTGGATCCTCGATACAGATTTGCCCCAAAGACCATCAGGTGGGTGATCAGCTCTTTGTGGAGTTCACTGTAGTGAACAAGCATCAGCATAGCCAATAGGTCTCGATTTGGGACTTTACATGTTTTTTGCCATGAAGCACATTATCCTGGAAGCTGTGCCACCGGGGATTGAAGAGCTATACAATTATTACACACTTGATCATGCAGCCTGATTCAGGAATACATGCTTGTCTCAGGAAACAATAATGGACATATTCCAACGCTTTATAACGCACAGACAGAAAGACAAGTGCATTGATGCAATTCAACCGCTCAAAATATTCTGTGTGCAACTGAAATACTAGAGCAGTAAACAGCCTATGAAAAAAAAAAAAAAATGAAAAACATTTCAATGGCGGAAAAGTCATATCCCTCCTCCCCCAGGCCTCTATTCACCAGGCGCCCTTCTCCAGAGTTTTCCACTTAAAACAATGCATGCACCATCTGTACCAGCAGGCCATGGTCCCGAACTGTGTCCCAAACCCCTGGGTACAGGAGCACTAAACATGGCAACAGCCTCCAAATATCCCATTTGTCAGGCACGGAACAAATAATAAATAAACAAACAAGGGTGGCAATGGCTGGGAGTCCTAAACTATCTAAAGGAAAAGTGGAGAATTTAGAGCAATGACAAAGGTGGCTTAAAATGACGGACAATCTACAAACATTGCAAGTACCAAGAAATTAGTGAAGCAATTAATCATATCAGAACACCACATAACTACAAGGGGGAGGTCTATGTGATCAGTCCCACAGTAGTAGGACCAGTATCTGCAGTTTTACTGCAGCCAGTACACACCAGATAGTTGCAGGTGAGTGTTGTCTATAAAATCTGGTTTCCTGACCTACTTTTTCCAATTTCATCACAAGTAGCAAAGCCAACTACCTCTTTGGCAGTATCCACATTCCCGCTGAGTGCAAGTGATGTGAGTTTAAACTAAAAAGTGTGCAGGCCAATAGAGGCTTGGGCCAGATGCTTAGCTCTGGTGCCGCATGAGGGCCCCTTGAGAAAAAAGAATCCAAGCTTTCATGTGGCTCCTGGTTGTCGCCCACACTAAACTAAAGCACCACAAAGTAAACACATTATTAACATTAACCTTTGATGTAAACTACGAGAGGTCACATGATGCTCATCCAGAGGCTGAATGAGCAATGTAAAGTCAGAAAACCTATCATTTCTTCCAAGCTTCTCCGCTTAACCAATTAGTTAAGAATGCCCGTGTCTGAAACGTGAAGCTTGAAAATTTAGTTTGGTGTGTGTGCAAATCCTGCATTGCCAATCCCTGGCGAGTTGCCCTGCTACTGCTGAAACAATGACAATGGCGGTACCAATGGGTGAGGCGGACTGGCCTCAATGGTCCTGTGACCTCAGTGACAGTCAATGTTGCTCTAGGGAGTGCTGCTTCGTGAGATTACCCACAAGGCTGGAGATGAACTTCAGTATGGATTGTAGTGGACAGGCCTTCAAGCTTAACCCACACTTCCACTGCTAGGGTCCACCTGCTAGTGCTAGGAGAGCAGGGCTTCAAAAGGTCCAGTGAAGCCATCTAAATTCTAGTATGGAAATGTGCTCCCTCCAGAGAATGGTCTGGTCATTAAGGCTTAACCATGGTTCCTCAGTTCCAAATTGAACAGCTCTGGCCGTAGTGCCACATCCTTTCTCTCTTACTGAACACCATAATGCCCCACTGAGAGAAACTTGCAGTGCTTTCAGCTACAACCCAATTGGGCCCCGCTATAAACACCTGGTTGCGACTCAATTCAAATTATGCACTAGAAAAGAGTAAGTAATATGCAGCCTGAAAAAAAAGTAACATCCTAGAAAAAGCAAACACTCGTAGTGAATGCAAGATTTCGTAAAGCGTGTCAAATATAAGCAGGAACAACATGGTAAACTTAACTCTTTTACATTTTTCAGAAATCAATAAGAATTTTTGCCTGATAAGTTAAGTACATGACA
The DNA here is from genome assembly GCF_964263255.1 of Lissotriton vulgaris. Lineage (NCBI taxonomy): Eukaryota > Metazoa > Chordata > Amphibia > Caudata > Salamandridae > Lissotriton > Lissotriton vulgaris. Next base: position 98,133,641 of record NC_141695.1, read on the forward strand.
GCAGTATGGTTTATAAAGACCACATTCCTGAAAACAGAGCAACGGTATACATTTTATAAACTAAAGTAAGCAAAAAAGTAGACACATATCGTATTAAAAGTTTAACACTCCACGCATCACAGAGTATTGAGTACCTACATGAATAGTGCACTTCCCCAACCAGGGAAAAGAATACTTTTCAAACAAAAAGAGCAGAAAACAACAGTAGCGCGTAACTGGCAAACTCTGTAAAGTGGCCCTAATGTGTTGGGGTGTGAATAAAACCCAATCAGGCCACTTTGCGATCACTCTGGCTTGTTTGATTTAATTATTTATATTTCAAACCTTTTTTCCCCCTCTCCATCTTGAGGCTGAACTTTGGAATTCAAAAATGTTAGAAAGACATTTCCAGCAAAAATGTTGCTTTGTTTATCCATTTCACAGGGGGAAAATGAAGGAATGGAGAAAATAGAGGGTAAGAGTCGGTGTTCTCACTAAGTGAGGAGCGAGACAAAGAGGGAATGGGGGCGGGCGTGCAGCGGCAGCGCATAAGTGGAGAATGTGCTTGTCTGATTTGGGTAAGAAGGAAAAGACGGTCAAGTCCTTGTCCTGCTCTGCCCACCCGTCCTCGAACGGCCAGGGAGGGCTGAATCTTATCTACAGGCCTTAGTTATTACTGACTTTCTAGGGCGCATTTTTAAAATAAAAGGGAGGGGGTGAAAGAGTGATATATCCATTTGAAGGCCAATGGAAGTTGAGGATTAGCATTGGACTGAGGAGCACTAGGGGGTACATCAGTTTGACCTGTTCACACCAGACCCCGCAGCTGAGCGTAGCAGGGATTAAACAGGACACCTGGGTACTGCGATCATTTGGTTCACCCACATGATACTTGCAAAACTACAAAGGCGACATGCAGGCATCGACGAGCCCCTCTCTCCTGCTCACTTATACCTCACATGCTTTCCCCACGGCGGCAACCACGCAGAGCACTGTGGCGGCCACGGAGGCCCTAGGAGACGCCTTCCATGAGGTTGCCATGTGTGCTCTCTGGGCCGAGGGGAGTGCCATCACACACTCTGGTTCTATTGTACAGCACTCTGACACCTTCGGGTAAAGTCTGCGCTTTAAAGAATGCATTAAATAAATAAACTCAGAGGGGCTTGACCGCTTCTGGATTGCCTGTCTAGCCCCAGAGCCCTTCAGCTACGCGGCCCACTGAGAAGCAAGTGGTGAGCACAGTTAGATGCGTTTATAACAAAGCCTCTTAATGACCGACAAATTACACAACGCGCAGTACCTGAACCAGCCTCTCCTGTCTTTAATTACAACCGATATGTATGTGACTATTATTCTGTGTGTTCTACAGAGAGGCACAGGACTGGATGAGCATGAAGACTGAACACCTTTATGACCAACTGACAGACAATGTGAGAAGCTCGCACTGTCTTCAGCATCTGCTCCCGAGCTCTGGGTAATGCCCAGTCAAGAACACCCATCCACAAACTAAACTCATCCAGTTCATCCAGTTCACAATATACACTATTCAAGAGGCATATGTTGCAGGAAATAAATGACAAAGACATCTAGAAAAACAAGTACTCTTAGGTAATGCAAGGTGAAATAAAACATGTAAAACGTAAATAGGGACTGGGCTGCTAACATGGGTTACTTTAATGGATTTGACAGGCATTGTTAAGTAAACGATCAGTGTTTTGCCTGTAAGGTTAAGATTATAAATATAGGGCCCTGTGGAGACCGGTTTCAAAATCGGTTTTTAATAACAGTCCGGTGTCAGATCTGGCAAGATCTGCCCCACTCAAAGTCCTGTTTATAACGAGAGATATTTGGCTCTGTAGATACTAACCAAAGCGCTTTATGTAAAACAAAGATACAGTGTTGCTTTACCCTCCCGGATTATAGCAAATTTCTGCTCTGAAGTACCTAAAATGAACTATAAAACAGTAATAAAAGAGATGTTACACAAAGCAGCCAACAACCCAAAAACGACCAAAACTAGTATTTCACCCACACAGCACGAAAATGAGACCAGCATGCAAGGCGTTAAACAACTTTTCTTCTGGTGGTGTTCAGGCTCAATTCCTTGCTGTCAGTGCTATTGTGTAATGCAAGTGTGTGGAAAACCTGGCTCTGTGACTCATCATATCAACATTCTAATGGCACCAGGGGAGCAGCAATGTTCTGCCACTGTGCCAGTATAAACAAGTGTTTGCACTGAGTATTACTATAATTATTCTTCTTTCTTGATATATCTACTTCTGCTGCTGGAGCTCCACCATCCCACCAGGAGATAAGATGAAGGCCATCACAAAAGGAGATTGCCATCTGGTGTTTATTTGGGGAGGATGAGGAATGTCCCTATGGTCCCTTCCGCCAGCCTGGCCCACTGCCCCTTCCCATCCACACCATCACCAGCACTGACAGCAGTCAGGATCCACCACTGCTGCCACCCAGCGGGAATCCCCCCCTTCATCATCAACAACAGATGGTATCCTCTTCCATGTGGGTCAACAGAACCTGGATCAAGAAGGGGCCCCCTTAACAACTGCCTGGATGCCCTCTAGGAAAGCCTTTTTAATAAATGTTTTTGTGTTGGAGAGACTTTTGTTGTGGGTGAAGAGGGTGGGAAGGGGAACAGAAGATTGAGGAAATGTTTGGACTTGGGACACTGTTGGGAAATTGAAGATATTTGTTAGTAGAGACGGGTGGGCCTATTGTGGGTGTAGAGGCTGGGTTTTCTTTGTAATAATAAATAGGTAATTTATTTCTTGCATATCACTTACAATCTGTCTTTTGCCTGTGCACATAGCACTGCCTTCTGTTTTTTGTTGACAAAATGCTACCCTCTGAACAGTCAAATAGTGTGCACATTGATTTATCCACCTAGACTTTCCCTATCTGATTCTGAAATCCCTTGCCATGTATATATTTGCTAGGTTACTTACTTTACTAATACCCGAAAAATAGCTCGCTGCCAGAGTGGGAACAACACAGACTAGGTCTGACTTATTGCTTGATGAGTATAACTTTTGCCACTTTTGCAGTACTTTTGTAGCACTCTGCCACTTATCAAAGTGCATAGTATACTAGTTAGCTTTACCCTTGTCCTACTACTCTTTGTAACTACATTGACCACTGGGGGGGGGGTATGCCTATGTTTCTTGGCTACAACATAGATACAAACATCGTAATCTTTTTTAAAGTTTGCTAACTAAACTAGTTCCCTTCACTTCTTAGTCCTCTTACCAGAAGGGTTAAAATGATAACTGGTACCTCTCTCAATCTTCCAAACCTTATTACATGGCTTCACAAGGTACTTCTTATTGGTGGTGGTAGGATAAGTGGGCTAGCGCTAACAGGAAGCACATCACAAGCGATGTCCCACTCTCATCTAGGTGAACTCCAACTGTTGGATTATTTAGAAGGAATAACTGTCACAGGCAACTAGACTGAAATAAATCAAAGAGTTAGTGGGTTGTTCATTATTATATCTTATCAAATGCTAAGGCCAGACCACTACCACACACATACCTCCTATTACAAAACTAACAGTAGTAAATTCTGTGCAATTGGTAGCTAGTATTTAATTCATTGAAACAATTAAAATTAAACTCACAAAATCCTTGACTCAGAGGTGAGCCCAGCAGGTTAAGAATTTCAACAACACAAGGCCTGATTCAGAAATGTAAAGTATGTTACACTTCTGAGGTTAGTTTACTTACTCTTGCGATGTAAGTTTATGACTCATAACCTTTCCAACAGTTACTTTAAGAGTAGTAACTTTGAGATTAGTGAATAATCCCATTCACGTACTTTAAAAGGAGTTACTATTACTAGTTAGTTACTAGTAGTAAGGTTAATACTTGTCATGGTAACCTTCTGGTAGTTCAGTCAAACTGCAATAGTGACATTATAGCAAAAGTTCAACTTTACCTTTGTGAATCAGGCCAGACAGTGGACATTAGTAATACGACTTATCATGAAACATTGGAACAGATATTGTTTTGACTCTGCACTATGATGAAAAATTCAATGATGTTAAATATCCCTTTCATGCATGGGGGTGACTGTGGCTGGTGTGGGCTATTGCTCAGGTAAGGAGATCCTTCAGTTGCTTGGTTTCACTTTCACCACATCCTCCCCAAGTGTGTGATCCACTTATACTGTAAATTCATAAGTCACACCTCAATATATCACACAGACTAGTGGAAGAATGTTAGGGTTTGATGAATGGAAGGGAACGGGTAGTTGGGGAAATATGTGACAAAGAAAAACACCAGACAACATTGTTCATTAGTACAATTAGCAACACATCATCATCATCAAATCTGTTGTGGAAGGAAATGAAGAAATGACACAGTTCAGCTAAATGCATTGCAAACAGTCCTTCAGCCCCAAAGACCCAAGTTATATGAAAGGGCAGAGGAGAAGCCGCTTAACATCTGGCATCCTCTTATAAGATGGGGAAGGGACTTAAGACTGATTCGGACACTCCTATGATTACACCATGTCCCCGGTACTAAAGGGGAGAAGGTCTGGTGACCCAAGTAAATGTCGTCAGCCTGGTGGCCCCTAGAGATCGAGTACGGCTGTAAAGGTTCCACAAAGACTTGACACGGTGAGATGAGGAGAAAAAAAAAAGACCCAAGTTATATCTAAATGTTCTGTCATCTAAGTTTGAAAAATACAAATCATGGAGAATTGTACCAACACAGTTCTAAAAATGATGATTGTTAAAAGAAAATGTATATGTATATAAATGCCAAATTGAGTTGTGCATCTGCAATCTTTTTGGAATGTCTGTGTTGGGTGGCTAGTTAAACCAATCCAACAAGGTAAGCCAGAGTGTTATGTAATGTATGTGTCTTGTAAATCACACTGCTGCCCTGAGGCGTCGTGGCGCTGTAGACCGCTGGGGAACCCGTCCTGGCTATCCCTGTGGGATGGTCCCTACTGGGTATCTCCAAGGTGAAACCAGGCATCCCCGGCGAATGTGGGGGGCTGTTGTAGAGATGAGGCAAACTAATGCCCAGAGTTGCCGAGTGTGATCCCTGGTTTGAGTAGGCACCGAGGCGAGAATTATCAAGTCCGCTGACCCTGGTCCACGACCCTGCCGCGTCAGGAATTGAACCCTGGTCCTGGGCTGTTCTCTGCTTCCGAGTCTGCCGCCTCCAACCAGTGAGCCACACCACTCCACTCCATGGAGTTTTCATCTTTTGTGCAGAAGAAGGGAAGGTCTGTGGATTGTAAAAGAGACAATTTGTAAAGTCCATGGAAAGGAGAGAAGGCAAAATTCATGATGGACCAAGAGGCAGAGCAACAGTATAGGCTGCTGGAATCATGATGACTCATGTGCGATTAACTAGGAGAAATTTTACAAACAGTCCCAGACAAGGAGCTCCATGATTCTCACAACTACCATAGCATAGAGCATCCATCATAATATCATTGACATGTCTGTCTCCAGTCATAGCCCCCTCAACCACAACCACTCCATTAGAGGAGTTTGACAATTGAGCCAGCACACTACTCAGCATTTCCCAAATCAAAGCACCACTCTCCACTGAAGCCCACAGGACTGAGTAGGCCTCTTTAGATCATGCTGGCTTTCCTTAGAACTTGAAGTAAATAACTTCTGTAACCTGGCTGGTGATAACCTGGCTGTTGAGATAGTCCTGTCTGACTCTGTCTGACTTCTAAGTTCTAGTTTTCCTCACCCTAATGAGAGATAAACCTGTAGTGCACTGCTGTAGATGAACAAGAAGTGCAATAGAATGGGATTATTTGTTGTTTAGATTGTATTTGTTAACTAAACTGACAGGTCTTTGAATAACCAGAAAAGAATTACAGCAAAGAGTAGACTATTCAACTCTGCCTTAATATGAGCACTGCTCCACTCTTTGGTCAGGTATGTTGTTTAAATGATACTGCACTGATGATACAGTTTGTACCTATTGATTTTGTTTGAATTTATAGATGGCATATTATTCTTGTATTATATTATAAGTTTCAGTTTGGTTGGAGTGTTTTTAAATATATGTCTTATTGGCACATTCAGTGATTACTTTTTTAGTCCTATCACCATGTAAATCAGAAATTTTTCTTTCGTAGTGCATGGTTTACTAGGTCTGACCGGCAAGGTTTTTTATTGTTTATATGCAAGATCCTGCCAAAGCAGTCCAGTCCGGAAATGTCATAAGTAAGATGCAGACAGTAACAATTGTAATATGTAATATGTGATGTAGCAAAAATGTGAGCAAGGCCACTCAGTGACCCCAGGACACATGCTCGCAAGATGCACGAATTTGTGATTTTGAATGGCATACTAATGTCACTTTTATGCTGTTGCAATGGAAAACATTCTTTTATATATGTGTTCTATGTTTTTGCCATTTATATTTGAGCACAGAAAACACCAACAAAGATATTTTTTTTCAAAAAGAGTGGACTATGCAAGTGAATCTAGCTAAGTTTGAAAAAAGGGCCAAAAATCACTTCCAGGCAGAATAACCCTTCAGCCACCAAACATTGCAAATCTTCAGTTTCTGCGACCACAATCAATCATCACAACCCACACTTACTCAATAATATCACTTATTGGTGTAATAATTACCTGTTCCAATCCAAGATTGGTAGTACAAGTTGTCTATTTGTGTATATCCTCTTAGTCCCATGGTAGCAACACAATGGCAGTCTTGGAAATGTATGCTCTTTAGTGGGGCTGCCCAGCTAGGGAATTAAAAAAAAGAATAGGGATGTGACGGAGGCAGGCATTGTCTTCATATCCTATAAGAGGATAGAGAGGCTTCTACTGTGCACACTGGTCCAACTCCAATCCAGTCATATATGTGCATAAATGATGTGGACTGCATAGTTCAGAAATCAAATATATCTTGTTCCTCTATCTCTGTCCATTTTTTTTGGGGGGGGTTAAAAGCAGTTCACCGATAAAGTAAAAATTCTTTGTGGCCTACTCAGTCATTAAAGCAGAGTTCATCCTTAAACTCAAGGGGTTCGCCCAGAAGTTGGTCAGCTAAGGCACTTGAGAGTGGCCAATTGTCGTTTTCCTCCTCCTTTGCAGTTTCAGGAAAGGGGTAATATTGTGCTATGAAGTGTTGGTTCATTTAAATCATAGTCACTCTCTGCAGGTTTTGACGCTAGAGACTGATGCTTCTGACTGTGACAAATGTATGAGCTGCTCTGAACAAAAGCTCAGCAGACACATGTCTACCTGACAAGCAAGATACTTTATTGCTACCCTGCTAAGCTCTGGCCATTGGTACATCTTCCAATACTAATAGACCAATGGGTTTTTATCTACGTAGATCTCTTTTGGGTCATCCAGATAGTCATGGACCATCCTCTGAATGATCATGGTGCTTCCACTTACCCACCCTCTGTAGACTACCCCTCTGTAGTTGATTTAAGTCCTGTCAGTTGAAAATAAGGCAGAGCAGATGTTGGGTTCAATTCTTCTGTTGCTGGTTTTGTTACTGCTGTTACCAGTATTGTTGTTGCTGGTGTTGGGTGGAGTGAGACAAAAGCACAGGCCTCTCTGGAGATTAAAGCCGGCTGCATACCAGAACGTCTGACCAGGCCTCTTACTTCCAGATGTTCTTCTTCCATGTTTTTCACTTTCTCAAAAATTCACATCTTGTATTGTGAAACAAAACTTTCTGAAAAAGGAATGGATGTGGACAGTAATTTTTTGTGTGTGGATCATGTATTGTGGCACAGATGTACTCTTTGGAGAGCACAATGTCTTCTTGCAGCCTCGGATTAACATCCAAGCGCAGGATTAGGCTCTCAATCGACTCATATGCTTCTTCATTCAAACCTGCGAACCTTTGCAACACCTTTTTTAACAGGTCTTGCAGCAAATGCAACAAAGGGATAGCTTGGCCTATCATACTTTCCTTCTTGCTGACTTCCCATGTAAAAACCACATAAGGAAGTAGCATTTGTGTCAGGTATTTTTCTATCTACATGGTCACGCTTTTCCCAGTTGCATTCCCTCCTTCTTGAAGGACATAGTCAGTGATTGGTCTGTTCTGCTCCAACAGATGTTGCATCATATATTAGGTCGGGTTCCAACATGATGGCACCTCCTGTATGAGTGCTTTAACCAGTACTCTATTAGCACGCTAAATTATCCTCAACTGCTTCCGGCTGTAAAAGAATGACTGGAATGAGTGCAGATTCTTCTGCAGGTGACCAGTATGTTGTTGACTATGTCTTCTTCTTTGTGAAAGTCCTACACAATCAAATTGATACAATGTGCCAAACACAGCACCCTGATATATCCATCATCTGCCATGGCCTTGACTACATTACTGCCAGTGTCCATGGCTACAAATCCAATTCTGAGACCTTGCTGTTAACATTTTCCCAGATGTTTGCAGCTGCATGGGATTTCTCCATGGAGAACATCATTACTGTTACATGCTGCCACGCCCGCCTAAAATGTTCTTCAGTGCTCAGATCTGCAGATTGTTGTTGCCTAACCCTCCCATAAGAGATTCAGTGTGCAGTCATAGACAAGTAATTAGTTGCTCGACAACTGGTCCACACGTCTGTTGTCAGGTGGATAGTGTGAACAGCACTCTGCTGCAAAGCTCGTTTGACCAATTGCAGTGCATCATGAATCATGATAGTCTGTAGCAGCAACAACGGTAAAAAAAAAGGTCAAGCTGGGAACCTTCCTTTGGGCAAAAGGCCTACACATCTTCTAAAAATCCCACTCCGTCTGCAAAAAAAAAGGAGAAGGTCCTGCAATGACATTTTAGCAAGCTTCCTGTTGTACAAACATGCCAATGTGTGGTATCTTTCATAGGGCCCTCTCCTGCCTAAACATGCCAATAATAATTGGATTGTTTATTTTGTGGTGCTAGCAAACTGATGCAGGAGACTTCTGGACAGATCCAGGAGGTGGTAAACTCAATGTGCGTCTTAAGGGAAACATCACTGTAAGAGGTGGTGTCTGCAATTGGGTCTTGTGCCATTTGGAGGTTGCTGATGCGGGAGATGCTGGCACACTGCTAGAGACAGAGCTGTTTGGTAAAGCTGTCATCCACTTCTGGTTCATCACCTCCTAACATGGTGATTGGAGCTGATACCCCTCTCTAATCACCACCAGCAACACCAGCAAATTTATTTAATGTGCTGGCCCCACACATTGCATGATATTTTTTCATTTCGGTCATTTGACCTCCAATACTATAGTGTGAACCAGGCTTACCACAGTGAGCACTAGCGTGGCAAATGGAGCATATCGCAATGTTACCCTCCTACTTGCTAATCGTGAAGAAGTCCCAAACTGGGGAGGATAACTTTTTTAGTGTGCCACACCCAATATCTGAAGAAGACTTGGAGAAAGGTAGGTGTACTGATTGTCTATCTGCTGTGCATACTTTGACTTAGGTAGGTATGAATGCACATCTCAGCAGGGGCCTTACAAATATGGATGCTGGTGGTGGAACATGTGCCAACATCCCTGTTAGCAATTTGAATAAAGGATGGAATATAGGTGTCCGCTGAGTCGGCCTCCATACTGACAATCAATGGCTTATCCTCATTACTGTCTCTTTCCATAATTCTAAGGCTTTTAGGAGCTTTCCTTTTCCCTTGTCTCTCGTGGTGGGTTTCGGACTCAGCCGGGGTCCTGTCCATGTCGATGTCATCAGAAGGGGAGAGCCTGGAGAACATGGTGAAATATCCTTTGTGTTTCTTGCTGGAGATCAGGAAGCCAATGGTTCATCAAGAGCTACATCTTGCTCAGCAGGAATCTCAACCTCCTGTTCTGCTCCTACTTCAGGAAGAACGGTTGCTGGCTGAAGCTCCTGTTCTCATTGGTCAGTTTCCTGCAATGTTTGGGCACTTTGCACCTGGGACAAATCTGATTCAGACTCACTGCTCGTCGCCATGATTGCAATGCTGCCTTGCTGGGAGACATTTCCTTGGGCCTAGATTGGGGTGGTGCCTTTGATGCAGGAGTGCTGCTCCCAGCTTGCTCCTTGGAGGATGGTGCAGCAAACAAATCACGTTTCCTGAAAAAATTGGGGGGCTGTGTGCCAGTGGGGGCAATCTGCTTCTTTGTCTCCTCTTCACTGGCCACCTTCTTGGCAGGAACACTTTTCTTTGGTGCTGTCTTCAAGCGCTGTCACTTAGCACATAGCAATAAAAAACAAGAGCAACCCATATGTCCCTTTGAACTGGGTTTTAGCTAATTAGCTTCAGTACAATCGTTCACAAGGAACTTGTTTAAACAAGGATTTTTTACTTTAGCAACTATCCCACTTTTTGCAATGATTTGATCACGGACCATAGATAACCATTGTATCAACAATCAGTACAAATTGGTTTGAACTATTCAGTGTATGATTCTAAATCTAACTAGAGAAGACTAGCCCTAAAAACAGATTTTTTTTTAAAACACTCACTTCAGTCGAAGTTGGTGATATTTATTTGCAAATACAAGTTCTTAATAAAAAAAAGTATATGTTGTCACAAAACACAACATATATTGTTACTATTTACAAACGTATTAAGAGGTAATGAGAGTGATTTATGTGACCCCAGTGCAGTGACAATAACCAACATGTGATCACAAAGTGACTGTTTTAAAAATAGAAAAGTCAGTTATTAGAATTCAAAGGATGTTCTTTATGGATTCTGAATAAATCGTTATGTCCTATAGTTTGCTCTACTGTTCTTTAGACTATCATTTACTGGTTGCTGTTGACGTTTTGACCCCACTACGGATATCAGGGTCTCTTCAGGACAGGAATTCCAGGGACTTGGGGCACTTCGGTATTTGCCAAGACACCAATTCTCTGGACCGTTAACTCTTCATGGTCCAAACCTCAATCTTGGGTTATAGGAAGGTGAACCCACCAGAGCAACAGAATGCCATCACCTTAATGGGTAGGAATTCCTGATATTCATTAAGGGGATTGCTTCAGTGATATGCCTATTTCGACTACGTGCACACAATCACAGTATTTGTTCTGCACCCAGCTTGCCACAAGTTCAAGAATGGGATCAAGGCTTGCCACGATCTGGCAGCCTTATTCCCTTGTACAGTGGTATCCCATATACCCAGAGCCAATAAATTAAACGCTACTAGTAGGCTTGCAGCGCTTCTGGTGCCACCCACCATAGTAGCCTTTCAATCCTGTCTCAGGCCACTGCCATTGCAGGGCCTACGCTAATAGTTTACTGCTGCCGTGGCGTGGCACATAAAGTGGTTGCCACATAAGCAATTCCGCTTTTACTTCATATCAGTCACCCCTAAGGTAGGCCCTGACTAGCCCTATGGGCAGGTGCAGTGTAGGTAAAGGTAGGACATGTGCCTTAACTGTGTGGCATGTTCTGGTAGTGACAAACAGCCTATTTGGTTGTTCACTGCTGTGAGGCTGCCCTCTCACTGGGATGCATTGAGGATTCCCTGATATGTGCTTCAGTGTTAATTACTGACATGAGAGGAATAGCACAGTCACGTTTGGTATGTTTGGAAAATTAGTGATAAATCCTGCTTATTGGTGAAAGCAGATGTATTATTACTATTTTAGAAATGCCACTTTTAGAAGTTGGCATTTCTGTGTGCTATGTGTCTTTGTGCCTGCCTGATGTTTATTGACCATCTAGTTCTGACTGACAAGGGAGAGGGGATGTGCACTCACTCCAGCCAGTCCCAGGGGGGTTGAGGTGTGTTCTGCCCTGCCTAGGTGACTGAATTTGGAGGGGTGGGAGGAGTTGCACTTGCACCTAAATAGGGCTACGCCTGACTGCCACAATGATGGCTCCACCCCCTGTGGTGTATTTGAAGCTCAGGCTTACCCTGTGAATTGGGGGTGTTGTGTACTTTCAAATGCAACTTTAAATTGCCCCTAGAACTGGTTTGGGCTGGGCTCAGAGCCCTGTGCCAGGAAGGAACAAATACTTTGTGACTATAAGTACTGGATCTGTGACCCCATGTTTTTGTCTTGAACTGGAACTAAAGAAGAACACCCTTGCAAGAGGAATGCCAGGAGGAACTGCCATGGGACTCCGCTACTGCCTACTGTGTCAAGTCAAGTCAAGTCAAAGATATGTTTATTATGATCGTAATCTTTAAACAAGTGCAAGGGTCAGTACCACAAGTTTAAAATATTCATATAAAAGGTAATAAAAACATTGTCCAAAATGTTCCAGTATCGTTTAAAACTCTTACACACCCTTAAACGTTTCAAAACAACGGCAATAAAATTACACTAATAATAAAACTTATTATCCCATTAAAACACTTTCATTACATTTCATTGGGTTAAGATTCATAAAATCCTATAGATTCCTCCTGGCTTCTTAGTAAGCTCTGTACCACATTTATGTATTTTCCTAGGGCAATTGCAATGTTAATAGTGGGCATTTCAGTTAGAAGGTTGGCCGCCTGCGCCCTTGTTCTTATATCGTGTTTTAAAAATACAGGGCGCAACCACAGTTTCCGCTGATCTAGAAATGTCAGACAATCAAGAAGGGTATGTACCATGTCTCCTTTGGAGCCCAAATTACACCTGCAGCACCCTTTCTGGTCTAACATTTTTGATTTAAGGTATTTATTTGTTAACCCTGGATTGATCCCAATCCGCAACCTTAATATCTCCTGCCTATAGCCGCGATTAGGTAGGATGTCTAAATAGGGAAACCAGTTATCGTTTGACCAAGAGTTCATCATAAATTCTACTGATTTTTTCTTTTCTAGATATCCCATATCAGTCTTTCTGGATACTTCCTTGCCATTAAATTTCAGCTCACTCTTAGTACAGGCTATTTGATACGTTTCCTGATTCGCCTCTACCTTTAGCCTTTTACAAACCTGCAACAATCTTTCCCTACAGGCTTTTGCCCATTTTAGTTCACTATTTTGGATTTCTTTCCTGCACCATTCTGCCACTTTTTGCCCATCTGTATCTTCCAATCGTTTCCAAAGTCTGATTATTGCCATTTGTACTTGTACGTCCCAGGAGTTTGTACCTATTTCTGTTCTTATAGCTTGGACCATAGATGATTGAGGGAGGGATAGAAGGCTTTTTAGGCATTTCCCTTCCACCAAGTCCCAGATTCCCTTACCGCTCAAATAAAGGATTTCTGCTCCGTAAAGGACTTGTGGGGGTATCATTGCGTTAAAAGCTTTTAGCAGTGGTCGGTGCGACATATCACCATAGTCCCGGTTAAACATTTTTAGTCCACAGATTGAGGTATGCGCTTTTGCTTTTTGTGTTTCCATATGAGTACGCCAGTTTAGTGTCTTATCGAACCAAATCCCTAGGTAGCGATATTCTTTGACCGTCTCCAATTTAAGATCACCTAGATACCAATTAAACCTACTTGCCTTTTTCCCAAAGCATAACATTTTTGTTTTATCTAGGTTTACTGTAAAAAATTTGCTGGCACAGTATACATTAAAAGCGTTCAACTTTCTCTGGAGGCCTATCTCAGTCTGGTCTACTATTACCAGGTCGTCTGCATAAAGTAGACAGGGCACCTTTTTTCAGTCCATTCTGGGACTTGCACTACCCTCAACCTCTAGATAGGCAGGAAGATCTGACAGGAAAATGGAGAATAGCTGTGGGGCCAGAACGCAACCCTGTCTTAAGCCGTTGGCAATGGGTATTTTTTGCGTCAGTGACCTCACAGTGTCCCTGATGACTTGGGCCCAGTTTCCTCTGTGTAATTCCTTTATTATAGTCAGTCGGTCATTGGGAATTTTTACCTTCATTAATGTTTCCCATAGGCAGTCTCGGTCTACTAAATCGAAGGCTGCTCGGAAGTCAACGAAACAACAGCATAACTTGCCATTTTGTTCCCTTGACTTCTTTACCATTGCCCACAATGCGAAGCTGTGATATATCGTGGAGTGCCCCTCCCTGAATCCTCCCTGTTCTGTGGGCACGATTTGAAACTCCTTAACCCATGCGTTAAGTTGATTCAGCACAATTTTTGAGAAAACCTTCTCTCCTATATCTAGGAGGTTAATCAGTCTGTAGTTTTGTGGTGCATCCATGCTCCCTTTCTTATGGATTGGCATGATTATTGCGCCCTTCCAGTTTGGTGGCATTATGCCTTCTGTTAGTATTATATGTAACATCTGGGTGAAGAATCTTGCCCACCACTTTACTTCTGACTTCAATATTATTGCAGGAAGGTTGTCAGGTCCTGCCGCACGAGTTAGCTTCAGTTCTCTTATTATATACTCTATTTGTTTTTCGTTAAACTCAGATTTAAGGTCTTTCGATATTTCCTGCCATTTTTGGATCTCTAACTGATCTCGAGGAGCTCGTACCCCATACAAATCCCTTATATACTCCTCCCAGGCTGCCTCACTGACGACACATTTCATTTCTCCATCTATTGGGCCCGCTGCTGCCTTTACCAATTTCCAGAATTGTCTTAAATTATTTCCTTCAATTGCTTCTAGCAGGTTTAACCAGCAATTCTCTTTTTATGATCTTTTTGCATCATTAGCCATTTTTTTAAATTCTCTTTTCAACTTGTTTATACATTCCTGTCTCTCTTGGATGAAGTTCTTTTTTTGCCTTCCTTGTGCTACCCCTATCTCCCTTTTTTTAGATTGGCACTCGGCAGAGAACCATTTCACTCGTCTGGCCGGGGGTTTTGAGCTAATCTTTTTCTCCTATTTTAATTCTATTCTTAGACACTGAACCACTAGGTCTATGAACCATTCCAGGTTTTTATTCTTTACATTTTCTGGTTCAACTCTAATTTGCATAGCCTTCAGTTTTTCCTGGTATTCCTCCGTAAGTCGTGTCGTTACACGTTTAGGATACTCAACTTCCTGTGGGATCACTTTGTCTCTAGGCATCTTTCTTCCCCCAAATATCGTTAAATACAATGGATTATGGTCGCTCCCTTAATTTTGTTCTATCTTGAAGTCCCATGTAGTCGATTGGGCAATTCTGTAAGCCTATTTTTAAGGTCTTCCCTGCTGGGCAATCTGTCTTCATTCTACCATTCAGACATTGGAGATCCCTACCTCCTAGGAAGTGTACTAATTCCGTTTTCTGTTTTAAGGTCTCACCTACCGGGAAGCTAGCGTGGTTTATTCCATACACCTCTAACAGTTCTCTATTCCAGAGGTCGGCCTTCTTTGAGTTTAGTTTATGGTTTAAATCCCCCATAATTATCAGTACATCCGATGCATATTTTTTTAGTAGAAGGTCGACATCCTCTTTAAAATATCCCATCTCACTCTCATACTCTGCTCCAGTATCCCACTACATGTATACATTCATTACAGTCAACATTTTGTATTTCATTTCCAAGGTCAACAATTCTAGTCTACAAGCCTGTACCCATTTACATTTCATTTTTAACGATGTTACTTCTCTCAGAACTTTTGTTGATACCAGTGTCAATAATCCCCCCGAAGGGCAGCCAAACCTTTTTCCCGTGGCCGGGCGACTCAATTGTAGATATCCCTCGATGAGTGGGGTTTCGTCGCATGTCCAGGTCTCTTGTAGGCAGGCAATTTCTACTTTATTTACTATTTCCTTTATATATTCTCGCTTTAGCTCATTGCCTAAACCATTTACATTCCATGTTAAGAGACATAGACAATGCGGCACCCCCCCATCCTATTCTACCTCACTTAGGCCCCCCTCTTCTGCCCCTTCCTCCGTATAATTCTTGTTGGGGTCTCCCACATAACTACTACATAGAGACCAGTTATCCCATGAGGCATCATTTCCTGTATTATTTATTACTATGTTCATGCAGCTACGGTTTTCTTCTTTATCACTATATAACTTCACTTGTCTCCTCTCTAGACCTGCGTGATTTTTTAGAAAGGTGCTACCTGTGGGGATTTTTACTTCCGTCTCTGGAATTACCCTTATTCCCAGTTGGTTTATCTCACTAGTAGCTTTTAGAATTTCCGTTTTTACCAGGTCTGAGTGAAGTGACACTTTAGGTATTGCCTTACCATTTTTATTTTCTACAAAACCAATTTGCCTTAGATCGTTTGTACTGGTCCCGCTCAGTCTACTGCATTTGGCGAATGTGGTCAGAATCTGTGCCCTATTTAGGGGGTTCGTTTTTCTAACCAACTTTCCCCTTAGTATATCCATTGGTTGTTATCCACCTCTAATAATTTTTTGGGAGTTTCGTATTTTGACTGTCTGCCCTTTGTTCTCCCAGGTGGCAACCCTTTGCTTTCCACTCCTGCTAGTACTCGTGCTTGTGAGCTATCGACTCTATGGTCATTTTTGGGTTGTCTTAAGGCTATCCTTACTTTCTGCTTTACATTGTGTGATGTTGTGGGTTTCTCCTTCAACTCCTTACTACTCCAATTTTTCCTTGATACTATCTGGGTCTTTGTTGTTTTAATCTCTAATTGCGAGGGTCTGATCGGTACGTAGACCGGTGCGGAGGCATTTAGGCCTGACTGTGCCTCCCCTTCTAGTTTCTTCCCTTTTCTCTTTGTTGTTAAATTCAGGGCCCGCTTCTTACCAACCCTATTCCTAGTGGGGGCCACTGCATACACACTGCGCCTTTTCATCAGCATTGGGCATCTGGAAATATATACCTTATCTGATGCCTCTACAGATTCATTTACTATACTTTGTTCTATGGGTTGGGGTGTAACTACTAGGTTTACCACGTCTGCCTCTGCAGGTTCATTCTCTACGCTTTCTTCAATGGGCTGGGGGGTAGCTACTGGGCTTAACATATTTGGCATTTGACTCTTAATCCCCACCAGTTCCTCTTCAATCTTTTTTAGGTACACTTTCCGAGCTTTCAACACTCCATTATTTGCTAGTGTTACTTCTAGAATTCCTTGTAATGTCTTCTGTAACATCAATATTAGTTCCATCAAAGATGATGTGGGTGTTACAGAGATATCCGAGTCCTGTGGGTTGTTTATTTCTGGATTTGCAAGATTTCCCGTTTTCATAGTGTCTTGCTGTGATAGGTTTTTTTGGGCATTTTGATGTTGCAGGGGTTGATCTGGTGCGCCTCCCCAGACAAAGCTCGGGCTCTGACTTTCATTTCCCCTTTGCCCTTCATCTGCCTGCTGTGTGGTTGAAGGGAATGTCCTCTGCTGGAAGGCCCTGCATGCTGGCCTGCCTGCGCCCTGTTTTCTGGTCCTCTTCTAAATAAACCATAGCTTTGGGGAGCGCTTCACGTGCCCTGCATTAGCTCGTATTGGGGTACAGGTGAAGTAACTTGTGGGTCTGATTGCCAAGATGAGTGCTTAATTTTTTGCCACAGAGAGCATGGTTTCAGTGAAGGAAGAAAAGGAAGCAGCCCGGTGAGCGTTGTACTTGGTGGTGCTCCTCACCACATGAGAAATGTGGGGGTGCAAGACGTGGAGAGCTAGAATATCTGCGATGTCTCACCCGGCCCGGGTTTGGAGCAGTTGCCTAACAACTGAAAGGAGGGGAAGGCGGCGTGCCTAGTGCACCAGAGTGCGAGGGCTCCAACGGAAATCACAGTGACTGCTGGGCCTAAGGATAGGCGGACGCCTTGCCAGAGCAGAGACACGCCTTTGCTCCCGAGGCCCAATCCAGTAGGGGCGGCAGGAGAGCATCCCCCTTAGGTATTTCCTGGACCGGCAAGGGCACCGTACGTTCGCAGGCAGCTGTCCTTAGTTCAACCTTGCATTTGCAGGAGATCAAGTGAGGTCTCCCGCCCTTCCAGCATTTGTGCGTCCCTGGTCACAGTGGTGGCTTACCGGGGATGAATGCATACAGTCCAGAGGGGCCATAAGTGGGACAGCTGCCAAAGAGCTACCATAATTCCACTAGATGGAGCGCAGAGGCTCTTGTGTCGTAAGGAAAAACCCAAAGCACGGCGTTACCTATAATTTGCCCTGATGTTACAAGCCTTCTATACCTTGTGGTGACATGGTAAGGGGTATAATTGCCAGATCCACCTAGTATACACAGTGATGATGTTTCCACCTACCACCTGTTGTGATGTTGTGTCATACTGTGAAGTTTATGCCATAAGGCATTCACGTTTGAGATGTCCTATAGTGTACAGCTGATGTTGCTGGTTATTTCTATATATGTGGTCACTACAGGTGGTTACTATGGTGCACTGTGGATAATATGTCTGCATAATGTTTTATGCTAAGTACAGTTCCTACCAGTAGCTATTGGTCCCTAACTGTATTGTTGATGACAGTGGCCCCATTAGCCAAAGGGATTGAGATGCAGCTGTGAACGACAAAGAAATTGAACTTGTTACCAGACGTCTCTCTAGGTCACCCACTTCCACCTTCCACCCTTTGCATTCTGATATACTTATTTATTTATTTATTTTATTTATTAATTGAATTTATAGAGCACAACAGCTACCCATGAGGGTTTCCCGGCGCTAAGAGACAGATCAACAACATCAGGCAGAAGATTTAGAGATCGAAGAGCCAGGTTTTCACCGCTCTGCAAAATCGCATATGACAGTTTTCCATACGAATGGCCAAAGGAAGTGAGTTCCACAGTCTGGGTCCTAAGTTCACAAAGGAACTGCCGCCCATTCTGGTGAGTTTAAACTTTGGTACATTGAAGAGATGATGGGATGAGGAACAGAGTGAGCTGGCAGGAAGGTAGGGGCTAACAAGGGCCTGAAGGTAGAGGGGAGCTGATCCGATTTTGATCTTATGCATAAAGCTCAAAGCTTTAAACTTTATACGATTTTCAACACGAAGCCAGTGAAGCTCTCTCAGGCGTTCTGTAATATGGTCACGTTTCCTACAGCCACAGAGAAGCCGAGCTGCGGCATTTTGTACCAGCTGAAGGCGCCATGTGACGGCCTTGGTAGACCCCAGGTAGAGCACGTTGCCGTAATCTAATCTCGAGGTTATCAAGGCTTTCACAACAGATCTCTGGGTGTTTTTAGGGAGTATCCAAAAGATTTTACGCAGTCATCGTAGGATGGTAAAACAGGTGGCTGCGACTTTGTTGACCTGATCTTTCATGGATAGTCCCCTGTCGATAATTACTCCCAGGTTTCGCACTTGTTCAGATGAAGTAGGTAGGGGACCCATGGTAGTAGGCCAATGTCTTAGGTTCCAGAGGTCGGGTTTGTTACCAAGGACCAGGACCTCAGTCTTTCCGCCATTTAATTTGAGTAAGTTGCTGTTCATCCATCCAGATATTTTGCTGAGTCCTGCTTGCAGAGGGGAAGGAACCGTGGGATCAATTTCAGATAGTGAAAAAACAATTTGTGAATCATCAGCATAAGAATAAATGTTTAAACCAGAACATTGTGCAACATAAGCCAAAGGTGTGACATATAAATTAAAAAGGAGAGGACTAAGGATTGATCCCTGGGGTACACCATGGGGGGAGAAGTAGCTCTTAGAGGAGGATGACTTAGAAAACATTTGAAAGGTACGGTCAGACAAAAAGGATGCGAGTCAGTCCAAGGCTTTATTTCCAATGCCGATGGTAGCAAGAGATTTGAGAAGGATACTGTGTAACACAGTATCAAAAGCTGCGCTGAGATCAAGTAAGATCAGCGCAACTGTTTCTCCTCGATCCAAGAACAAGCGCAGATTGTCTGTAACGTCCAAAAGGGTCGTCTCCGTAGAGAAGCCGGGGCGAAATCCAGACTGGGATGGATGTAAAAGGCTGTTGTCTGTTACAAATTTTGAGAGATGAACATGGATGTGACGTTCCAAAATTTTTGAAAATGCCGGTAGTAAAGAAATGGGACGGTTGTTGGCGGTCACCTTAGGATCGACCAGCGGCTTTTTCAAGAGTGGGGTGACCATAGCACGCTTCCAACAACTGGGAACGGTTGCAGTATCAAGCGAGTGGTTTAACATTTTGCAAATAGTGGAAAGATGTGAAGAATTCAGAGAGCGTAGTATCGGGGCGGGCAACAGATCCAGTGGGGATCCTGATTTAACTTTGCTCAATATTTCTGAGAGATTTTCCGGGCAGAGATCAGGCCAGGACAACAGTTGAGGCAAAGGTGACACCAATGCGTTGACAGCCTCTTCCCTGGTCTGAGGAAAAGTTGTGGAAACATTTAAGTTGCTTTGGGCAAAAATGTCCTGATGTGTATTTGTAATTTTGGAAATAAAGTATTGGGCAAGCTCATCGCATTTCGTGCTGGATAACTGGGGAGTTGTTTCCGTGGTCTGTGAACCAGCGAGCTCCTTCACCACGTTAAACAGAGTTTTTGATTTATTTATTGCTTCGTTGATAGTTTTATTGACGTGGGTAGCCCTGGTTGTATCACACGCCTTATGATAGCATTTCAGCTCAGTTTTGTAGGCGGTACCAGGTATAAGGGAGTAATCTTTCCTCCATACTTCCTACTTGTGCCCCTGGTCAATGTTGAATATGACCACCTGAGCCAGTGTAACATGAATGGGCCTGAGTTGGTAGATAAGGACAGTCTTAGGTCCCCCAGCCATTTACCTTTTCCCTCCTTGATTTTTCCCCTTTCCCAGGCAGTTATAATAAGCAATAAGTCGGGTATCGGTGAACAGAGTATGTACAGTACCTGCCCACAATAAGCATCTGGAGTCCTTATCAGCAACCGGGATAGGAAGCCCATCTTTCACCGAGGGGGGAGCATCAAGAGCGGGAGGGAGTACCAAAAGGAAACGTCAAGTGATGGGGTGTAAATGTAAGAGAGCTAGAACTAACTTGCAGCATAAAAAACCCAGTACCCTCTCATTTAATGCCCATTTCTGCCATGGCAGGCGCACTGGACTCCTTCCATGTATTGATGACGAGTTTGTTGGACTCAAAGCTGGGCCCGATAGTCAGTCGCTTAACCGCTATTGAAAAATGTTTAGAGGCCCCCAAACGTGGTGCCTCATCATTATTATTGGGAGGGACCAGGGTTAAGCAAGGTCAATGTAGTGCGCAGCTACCCATCATGAATAGTCCGCCTAAACTATTAGGGGCCAGTTACAGACACAGTTTAACTTACAATCACATTTAACTGCAAGTCAGGTAACAGACATGCAAGGGAACAGTCTAAGCTCTATTAGTGCAGCAGCTACTTTAGGAGGAAACCACAACAGGGTTAGCCTGCCAAATCAGTTTCAGCCAGGTCCAGTCCCCCGAAGACAACTAACTAGAAAGCCATCAGGTAGTCAATCCCAGGGATATCGGGATCTCGTTCCTCAGCAGTTACTGATTATTCACTTACCACCAGCATCCACTCCTTATGTAGTGGTATTGGGGAATATGCGAACTCTCCCTCAGGGTTCCAGAGAGGATTTTTGCCAGTTAAAAAATAAAGTCTTACACAGGTTTTCGCTTAATACCTCACTGGGAACTAGGTTGGAGAAAATATCAACATGTTATGTAGAGTAAGTTGGATAGGTATCTCATGCAAATCAGGCCCGGGGGACAGTGTCAATGTTGATTTTAAGAAACAGCATAAAGGAGAAAGAATACTATTTCATAGTCATACCCTGTCAATTGTGGATCAAAGTCGACCATTGTAGCTTTTCCACTTGGTTACTTTTATAAACCTGTTCCGCCGGGGTGCAGTAACATGCTTACCAATGATGTGGTTCCACCCGATAGTCTGATACCATAAATCCCGCCTGCCACTTGGCTATCAGCATCTGCCCCATCGCTAAATTTTCCAAGGCAGATGCCTTCACTGTGGTAGAATATTGGTCCCCCACCTTGGGGGCTCTCTAATAGGTTTACCCCCTTGGCTATGCTGGAGGCATGTGACTGACTTATTAGTCCTGCTCCCACGGTCTCTGGTAGGCTGCCTCCCCAGCAGGATCCTGTAGTGTTAAGTAAGGGGGATATAAGAGGGTTCGCTAATAATGAAATATCCTGGAACATTACTCGTTTGGCAAATACATTTTCTGATCTTATGTGGTTGGCCTATGTGAAACAATTTAGTATTACATGTTTCCAGGAAACATGGTTATTGGACTAAAGCTTATTTTTGGAGGGCTAAAAGACCTTTTTCATCTCTTCTTTTACCTCTTTGTCTGGCAGACCAAAGGGTGGTCTTGTAATATACATCTGAATAGCACTGGAATGTCAGATTCAATTCTTGCCCTCGACAAGCTCATGTTTACAGTTCTAGGTCCTAAGCAGAGGGGCATACAAAATGTTTTTCGTAAACTTTTATAATGCAACATTATGCTCTAGCGATGTGTGTGACATCACACTGTTAGGAACTTTAATAAGATGACACTGAACAGAAGATTTGCACAACCTTATGGTCATGAGGGACTTTAATATACACCCGTATGGGGACCCTGAGATTACACGTTTAAATGACTTGGGATGTCCAAGGGCAGAGGGGCTTCACTTGGAACATTCTGTTCAGGGGGAGGTTCTGAACTGCCTCCTACACATATTTAACTTGATATCTCTCATGTCCTTGGCTGATCCGTTAAGTACGGCCTCTGTCCCCTCCTTTAAAGGGAGATGTAGCGGTGCATTTATTGATTTTATTCTAGTTTCTTCCCTCTCACAATTTTTATATCAAGGTTTTATTATTGAGGACTGTGCTTTCAGTGACCATAACCCCCTCTGTGTTAAACTAGGAGGCCCCTTATTGACCAGCCAATGAAGATTTGAAACAAAGGGGGTCATAATACCGACCAATTAGAAGAGAAGGTTACGTTGGACACAGATGTCTCCAGAGAGTCTTTATAAGTCAGTATAAGAATCTTGTGCTAGTGAATTTGCACTGTGTACCTCATTGGGTACTTCCCCGGAAGAGGTAATAAGTGCTTTAACACGTCTCCCTAGAGTAGGA
Organism: Lissotriton vulgaris; assembly: GCF_964263255.1. Classification (NCBI taxonomy): domain Eukaryota; kingdom Metazoa; phylum Chordata; class Amphibia; order Caudata; family Salamandridae; genus Lissotriton; species Lissotriton vulgaris. The sequence goes on from NC_141695.1 coordinate 98,156,402, forward strand.
GAATTTTTGAGTGCTCTGGTATGCGGCACCGTTTTCACAACCCCAAAATGGTTTGATTTGTCCTGCTCGCTGGCTTCAAGAAAACTGCAGGAGGCCCTTGATGAGAGTCCCGGTAATTAGGATAAAGCATGGAGGGAGTTGTCAGAAGCTAGTACCCTTAAGAATAGCTCCAGGATCTGGAGCATTATTAATAAACCCTTCCTAATTCATGATGAAGTTGGGGACTTCGGTGCACATATTACCGAGGACGAATGGGTGCTCCATTTTCAAACTATGTTTGAAAGTCCGTTAGAGCAACCATGTCAGCATGGTCAAGGGGTAGATGCACAGGTGTTAACCTTCGAATTGGGGGAGGTCATGGATGGCATTATTGTCATGACAAGTATGAAGGTGCAGGGGCCTGATGGTAGCCCCCAGGCGTTTGTAAATCTGAGGTACCCTTTTGGGCTCCTGTGCTTACAGCTGTTATTAATGGAGCTGCTAAGAAAGGATGCCCGGAGTCCTGGGCCATCTCGACCATTGTGCCGGTTTTTAAAAAGGGTGACCACGGTAGTACACATTGTTACAGGCCCATCTTGCTGTTGTACTCAGTAGTCAAGCTGCTGGGTTGTGTGCTACTAGATAGACTGAGCACCTAGACAGAGGAACAGAAGATACTCTCAGAGGTACAATTTGGGTTCCGCCCAGGCCCGTCAACCATCACCCAATGTCTCAATCTAAGTTTGATACTTAAGAAGTACAAGGTGGCACAATCTGGCACTATTTATCTAGCCTTCATGGACTTGATCGGGTGAATAGGGCAAAACTGTGGATGTCCATGAAGGATATTTAGGTTGATGTTTCTATCGCCCATTTTTTGGCTGACCTTCACCGAACAACTAGGGCTAACATTAGATTTTCAAATGGGCTCCGGGTGTCCCGGAACTTTGACATCAAAAGAGGTGTACGCCAAGGGTGTATTTTGGCGCCTTTTTTTTAACCTTTACGTCAATGATCTAGATAAAGCTCTTTTATCAACCAGGGTAGATTATCTCTGCGCAGGCCCTCGAAGCCTCCCTGTTTTACTCTGCGGATGACACAGTCCCTATTTCCAGGACTGCTGGGGAGCCCCAATCTCTGCTCGTCGCTTTCTCTGATTTTATGTTGGAACTTGATCTAAACATTAATAACTCAAAATCTTTTGTTATGGAAGTGGGGAGAGGCCCGAAAAAGAGTTTTTAATTCAGGGTAGGTACAGTTAAGGTACCCCGAACCGATGTTTTACCTCATCTCTGGGTTATCCTGGAGGATCAGTTTTTAATGGGGTCTGCTTAAACAAAGGAAGAAGGGGGACTTGGCGCGGGTGAAGACAGCTATTTTCAACTTTGCCTCTAAATTGGACAATAGACCTTAATTCTGCACTGTTGAAGATCTACCAAGCAAGAAGTGTAGCCACAGCCGCCTATGGGAGTAAATGATGGGGGGACATTGTGACAGATGTTTTTCAGGGAGACGAGAATTCCTTTCTAATGCACATGTTAGGTGTACCCCAGGTCACGCCCAACCTGGTGGTACACGAGGAATCAGGGGTACCTTATCTAAGCGATACTTTCGCACTCAGGCTCTTGAGTTTTTTGGCTAAAAACCTGGTTAAACGAGAGCCTAATACTTTGCCATTTGATTTTAAAGGATTGTATGTCCCTGCATCATGCAATTAATATACCTGGGTTTAAATACATCAAGCACATCTCTGAAAAACTGGGACAAACTGAATTTTTTACTAACCCTGATTTAATAACCAATATGGATGTGAGGATAATAATGGAGTCCTTTATCTGTTTAAGAAAATTGGAAAGGGAAGAGCTGGAGCTGCAGAAACCAAGCATCTGTAAATTTTCAATACTACTGACGACACCATTAGCCGAGCCATATATCCTGGGACTTTTATCTGTTTATGAACGGTTTTTATTGACAAGGTTTTGCTTTAACCTCTTTCACCTCCTGCTTGCCTTTCCCAGGGGGTGCAGTAGAGGCCAGCAGCTTGCATCCTGTGGCTGTGACGGTGAGTCTCCACAGGACCTTCTACATTTTATATTTGTCTATAAATTTTATGAGGTTCTGAGGAAGTCTTTTTTAGTCCCTATTTTAAAGAAGCTGAATTTTGCTCAGGTGCGCCCAGCTCTCCTGTATCTACAACAGGACAATTGTATTTTTTTCAATGTTAGTTATCTGAAATCTGTGGTGAAGTACAGGGCTTGTCTTGACTAAAAAGGGTTGAGTGCTTTGGGCTTATGGTTACCATTTTTAAGTTTTATTCACTTTTATAAAATAGAACTCTTTTATTGAGAGAATAATTTAAAGGGGAAAATTGTTGATTTAGGAATTTTAACTTGATGTCACCAAACAATCGGATATATGGTATGACGTTGTTTTGCAATGTTTAATGGTGCTGACCGTTTACAATTTTATAATACCTTATCATTGTGTCACTCTGTTTTATGGTAATTATGTTACAGTCGACCATGGGACTATTGATGTAAAATTGTGCTGCTATTACGAATATTTAATTATTTTTATGTTCTGTCAACTGTTATGGTTTTATACTTCAAAAACTGAATGAAGTTTATATTGATTGATTGGTGTAATCCCTGTAAAGTAATTATGAGTGCCTTTTGGCACAGTTTAATATATGTGATTGTGTTCCAATGTGTTTTTATGGATGATACAAAGGCTATTTTTATATAACCTTGTGTGGAGCTTCTTATGTGGTGTGCCTAGTGTGTCACTGCTGTGTGAGTGTGTTGCGAAAATGCTTTAAACATTGCCTCTGGGATAAGCCTGATGGCTTTGCCAAGCTAATAAGTGGGTCGGCAGGGGTTATCTTCAGTGTGTAACTGCCTTGCCCTGACTAGAGTGGTAGATTCTGCCTGGCTTGGGTAAATACCCTAGCCAACCAGAAACCCCATTTCTAACAGATTTTATTCATGCAGACAATATAATAAGTGAGGTTTTCCCATTCCCAAATAATTAACAACAATAGTGTACCCATTGACAAATGCAATCCAAACCATAACATAATATTTCAATCAGGATAGCAACAACATACAAATATAAAGGTTAGCTTTATGTGCCTCTGAGTTGAGACACATGTGGCAGGCAGGAGGATGCGGGGAAAATTTAATAAAAGGTGAATGGTGGTGTGCCCCTCTAGCTTAAGAGATCTATGGCAGGCAGGGGGTGTAGTGCAGTCCAGGGAAAAAATGTAATAATTCTTAAAAAGGTGAATGCTGGTGTTGTCAGCCTATGGCCTAAGACACCTGTGGCAGACTGGGGTGCAGGCCAAGGAAAACTGTAATAATCCATAAAAAGGTGACTGCTGGTGTGGGCCTATGCCCTAAGAGACCTATGGCAGGCAGGGGTAGTAGGCCAGGGAAAACAAATAATAATCCTTAAAAATGTGAATGCTGGTGTGTGCCTGTTGCCTAAGAGACCTGTGGAAGGCAGAGGGTCAGGAAAAAATGTAAATATCCATAAAAAGGTGAATGCTGGTGTACGTCTGTGGCCTAAGAGTCCCCTAGCAGGCAGGGGGAACTGCTGGCCAGGGAAAAATGAATAATCCTTACACAGGTGAATGTGGGTTTTCATCCATGGCCTATAAGACCTTTGGCAGGCAGGGGGTGTAGGCCAGGGAAAAAAATTGAATAATCCTTAAAAAGGTGAATGCTAGCATGTGTCTATGGCCTAAGAGACCTACGGTGCACAGGGAGTGCAAGTCAGGAAAAAAATATAATAATCCTTAAAGAGGTGAATGATTGTGTGCAACTGTGGGCTAAGAGGCGTCTAACAGGCTGGGGGTTCAGGCCAGAGAAAAATTGAATAATATAAAAAAAACGGTAATTTGTGGAGTAACACTAGGGACTATGAAAAATCCTTTGGGAGGCAAGAAGGGGCATGGGTAAATGGAAAAAATGCATATATTATTATATAAACACTGTACATACATATTATAATGAACCAGGTTCACATTAAACTGATATCAGTGAAAAAGTACAATACTGAGCAAAAAGCAAAGCCCTCTTCAGAATCCCTAGAAAATGGCTGTGGGAATGGAGAAAAGGGAATTTATTTAATACACTGGCCACATGTTAAAACACCAACAAAGGAATGAGGTATGGACAACAAAGAACACATCCAGGCCTATGGCTAAAGCACCCAGACTGGCTACAAAAATGGCCAGTGGCCACATAGTCAAGAAAAAACAAGAAGCAAGGAAGTATGGACAACAAAGAACACATGCAGGTCATTGGCAAAAGCCCACTGGCTGAATACAGAAAATCGCTGCCAACCACATGGTCAAACAAGAAGCAAGGAGGCATGGACAACAAAGAACACATGCAGGCCTATGGCAAAAGCACACTGACAGGCTGCACAAAAAGACCACTGGCCAAATGGTCAAACAACAGCAGTAATCAAGGAGGCATGGACAACAACAAACACATGTTCGCCTATGACAAAAGCACTCTGACTGGCTACACAAAATTCCCAGTTGGTCAAAACACAACAAACAAAGTTGCATGGACATTAGAGAACAAATGCAGGCTTATGGACACTGACTACACATAACGGTTGTCAGCCACAAGGCATGAAGGACAAAGACAAAGTGTCAACCTATGGCAAACACACACACACACTGGCCAGACAAAGGATCAATGGTAAACAATGAAGAAAATACACACTATTAATTTCTAACAAAATTAAGTGAGCTATAAAATATTTGAAACAACGCAAATCTTTCCAAGACTGTAAATAATATTTCCCAACAAAATACAGTTTTTGCAGAAAAATATGAAATGCAAAAAAAAATGCATTTTTATTTAATCGCATGCCACCCCTGGCTTACATCATAGATTTCACACAGAAACAGTTGTTCCATGTACCTAATGACTAGTTCTGCCTGGATGGCCCATGGGCAGACTGGGCCACATGGTAAAATAAATGAATAGTGCAAATTCAACAAACATGGGGTACATTTATTAACTGTGCAATCTTTTTCCCTTAAAAAAGATTAAAAAAATTAAATGCAAGAAAATGCTAGGCCACTACTGTAACTCCTGGCCACCCACCATAACCACAATTACATTTAAAAATTGAATACAAGTAAAAACAAACACTGGTTCTCTATTAAACATATAGTGCCATGAAGTCTCTGACCATCAATGGTAGCAAAACAGAGTATGGTACTAAGGCCGTCTCCCCGTTTTAAGCGGAACCCCACAATTGAAGGAGTACCCACAGAAATAGTCAAGCAGTTTGACTATATGGGAATTCGCTTTTCAGGGAATCTACATGGGGTAGCCAAATACATAAAGCAACTTTAGCTCTGCAACACATTGCAGGTGGGGTATTGAAAGTTAGGCATAAAGTTGATGTAAGAAGCATTAGTGTAATTCGGTAAATATATAAGTGAAGGGCAGGGATAGCTGCACTCAATGAGCTCTGGGATTATGCAAATGTTCGATCATCCAAGTAGCTGAGAATAACTACTTAAGAGCTCGGCTGATGTTTGGGCCGGGCACTCCCTTAGTGGTACTTTATGCAGAGATAAAATTCACCACAATTAAGGAAATTGCTGCTCTCAGGCCCAATCTCTACTAGGCTAGGCTGATAAGCAACCCTAAGGCAGCAATACATTTGAAAACCCCAGAAAAAGTTACCTACAGTGATGATTGCAGAGGGGAGTACCTGGTCGTCTCATGTCCAGAATATCTTAAACAACCTACGGAAGAAGTAGCTTTGGTCAGTCGCCTGTAGAGTCAGACAGGATACTGAAGATCTAATCAAAGAACGGTACCACATATATATGTATACAAGGAAGAAGCAAGGTTCTATTGCATGAATATTTTAGTAACACCTATGGGTTCACCTGTATTGAGCATTTGGACGTGTTACACCCCAAACTAAAAAGAACGTGTAAACCATACGCTGGGTATTGAGCCAACCAGGGACTACTTAATCTGAATCTACAGGATTTCCACTGGATTTTATCACTGAGAGAGTAGTCTACCATTTTCAGTAACAGTTTAGCTTGATAACCTAAGAGGCAGTGCACACTTTCAATCAGCCACTGTGCTACCTGCTAAGGTGTTAACCAGCACGCTACTTAAATTGTATGCACCCTCAATGTTCCTTTGCACTTGTACCTTCCACATCTGGCAAAGTGGCTGATTGTTTTTATTGGGATGTAATATATTGTCTAAGTGCTTTCATGAAACTTAGATGATAGTATTGTATATGCTTTTTAGGCAAAAGGCCATGGACTATTTGTATATCTTTTAATGTTTCTTTACACCTTCACTTTTATATGTTTGATGAATTTGTTGACAACTATATTGGAATGGAATGACTAGCCTAGCCTAGATGTGATTGTGTAATCCAGCTGATTGCACTAAACACGTTTTTAAGAAACTAGTTGTGAATTTATTGTGTTTTTTTATTTGCATTTTTAACTTATGTAAGACTGACAGCTGAAACAATACATAAACAGCCTTATACAAAAAAAAGTAAAGTAAAAAAAAAAGCAGGTGATATCCGAAGCCGCCAATCCGAACCAAAACAACACTCCTTTGCGCCTGGAACCCAATCACTACTGTAGACACCATCCGCCTGATGAACTCCATCCACTCAGGTTCTCCAACCGACCCATGTCCCCACCACATCTTCAACAAAGCAGACTCCATCCTCACACCCCTTCTCCGCGATGTCATCAACTGTTCCTTTAACTCCGGTACCTTCCCGGAAAACTGGAAACATGCTGAACTCAGCGCCCTTCTGAAGAAACCCACTGCAGACCCCCTCAGAACTTAAGAACTACCGCCCCATCTCACTCCTCCCATTCCCCGCCAAAGTCATTGAGAAAGCCGGAAGAACCCAGAGAGTCCGCCTCCCTACATTCAAATCAAAGGCCACCAAAGTCATATGCGGCGTACCACAAGGATCATCTCTCAGTCCCACCCTCTTCAACGTTTACATGAGCCCCCTCGCATCCATCGCGCGACAACACAACTTCAACATCATCTCCTACGCAGACGACACCCAGCTGATCCTCTCCCTCACCAAAGACTCAAACACCGCCAAAACCAATCTACATGAAGGAATGAAAGAAGTAGCTGAGTGGATGAAGAACAGCCGTTTAAAACTAAACTCCGATAAAACGGAAGTCCTCATCTTAGGATCTTTCCCCTCTGTCTGGGACGACTCATGGTGGCCTCCGGCCCTGGGTACAGCACCCATACCTACAGATCACGCACGCAACCTGGGCTTCATCCTAGTCTCCTCCCTCTCAATGACCAGACAAGTCAATGCAGTCTCATCTTCATGCTTCAACATCCTACGCATGCTTAAAAAAATCTTCCGTTGGATCCCCACCGAAACAAGAAGGACACTGGACAGTCACCCACACACTGATCACCAGCCGACTGGATTATGGGAATACCCTCTACGCCGGAACCACAGCCAAACTTCAGAAAAAACTCCAACGCATCCAAAACGCCTCTGCCAGACTCATACTGGACATCCCCCATCAAGCTCACATTTCCGGTCACTTGAAGGAACTCCACTGGCTCCCCATCAACAAGAGAATAACGTTCCGCCTCCTCACCCATGCACACAAGGCCCTCTACGACCTAGGCCCCAAATGCCTCAACACTCGACTGTCCTTCTACAAACCCACCCAACAATTACGATCTTCCAGCCAAGCCCTCGCTGCAATTCCGCGCATCCACAAATCCACCATGGGAGGAAGATCTTTCTCCTATTTAGCGGCCAAGACCTGGAATTCTCTCCCCACTCACCTTCGCCTTACTCAGAACCACCCCTCCTTCAGAAAGCAACTAAAAACCTGGCTATTCGATAAATAATAATCCTACCATCCCTCAGGCACCTTGAGACCCTATGGGTGAGTAGTGCGCTATACAAATTCCAGAACTTGAACTTGAACTTAGATCGACCTTACCATCACCAGCATCCATTAAGTACCAGCATATCCGCCTCCCTACTTTCAGTCCCTAAAACTATTCTAGTCAATTTTGGGGGATTTTCAGGTTAGGGAGAGGGTATAGACCAATGCCTTTTGAGGCAAAGACTATTTGCTGATATGACTAGATCAGCAGCCCAATGCCCATGAGTTTAAACCGATGGTTGATAACTTTAAGAGTCTAGGGGCACCATCAGGGATAGTCCAACAGTCTAAATTGAAAGTCATTCATAATGGTCAATCCTGGGTTTTTTAATCTGTCGAACAGGTATATCAGTTTCTGCAGAAAAACTTTGAAGAAGGATAATTTTGCAGGCAATCACTTCTGACTTCTGGTTACTTTCAGTTACCTAAGTGCCATGACAAATCACTCACCTAGGGGAAGGAATTTTACAGGGGGAAGATGTGTACATTGGAGGTTGAGCTCCGGCTTTGTGGGGAGTCTCTGGCAGATTAGGCTCGTGGAGCAGGGGGGGAGAGAGAGAGGGAGGAGTGAAAGAGCTCTTCAGGGTAGGATTAACCCTTGACCCCTGGGTCTTGTAAGCTGCTCCACCACTGCCTTGGCCGCCTGACTCTGCCTGACAGTGCTGCTGTGTCCCACTACTCGAAGCCACCAGTTTAGTCCCGCTGCAAGATACTCTGTTTCAAATCACCTCACTGTTCATGTATTCCATTCTTTTAGTGCCTGGGATTGGGTTACTCAGTTTTCAGTTTTTAACATCTTTATTTCGATTTTTCATCATAAAAGACACACATATAAACAAAAATTACATAAAATACAATTAGTGTGACAAAGTCATAAAGTCATAAATATTTGTATGAGCATACTAAGCAAAATCAGAAAAAACAAGACAAGAATAGTTAAAACAAGACAAGAATAGTTAAAAATCTCAATTAAACATACATATAAAGACGTCAAGAGAAATTTGTAAAAACATTTAAGCATATATTAATATGAAAGGCAGATCATCAATACTGGTAAAGTCAAAGACCAAAAAATAGTAGACTAACATGTTATATGAGTTATTCAGGTCAAGATGCTATGAGCTGACTTAATCCTTATTAGCCAAGCCCACCCAAGGAATTTGGCCAATCCAATGGTTAGCCATTCAGAAGTGTTGGTTCTCAAAATGTACAATGCTTCACTGCTCACTCGGGTGTTTAGTCTAGTACATATAGGTTTTAGCCACTTATAACGTGGTTCACGATAAGCAGTACAAACAAATAAAAAATGACCTAGTGTTTCTTTACAATCGGTACAACAAGGGCAGAAGGTTGACTCAGTCTTCTGCCAGCCACTAGTAAAAGCCCTAAGAGGCAGTGTACCTACACGAAACTGATGGTATAGTTTCCTATCTAATGTTTTAAGGATAACATCCCAATATACTTCTTTATGGGGAACTGCTTTATGGAGCAAAAACTGGCCTGTCAAGTTCGTTTTCTCAGAGAGAGCGACGTGTTCCGTTTTTACCATGGACCAAAAGAGAAGTTTAAATTCTTTCTTTGTAGGAAAGGTATGAGAACCCGGCTCAGACCAAAGCAAGGGAAGACCCATTTCAATAAGAGTATTCTTAATTAGCTTTAGCCATGGTATATCACCCGCCCCTTGTTGCATTCTCACATCCTGTAATTCAAGGGCAAACATGGCCAATTCCGGGGTAGACCATATGCGTCTCCATAACGCCACCATCCTATAGAGGGCCTGGTGTTTAATAGAATAAATGCCCATATCCATCAAGAGTGGAAGGACTGGTGTTGAGGGAGGGAGACTGACTAAATTTCGAAGGAATTTATTCTGTATCCTATCTAGGACAGCCAAGTCCACACAACCCCAAATATCGGCCCCATATAATATGGCTGAGCTAATTTTAGCACTATAAATTTTAAGTGCGGGCAGTACTCTTTTGGTCAGGGAACACCGCTGCTCCTTAACTAGACAACCGGACAGGCGAGCAAATTTCAGACTGAGTGCCGCTATTTGCTCTTTCCATCGCAGCCTATAATCCAAAGTAACACCAAGATAAGTCATTACATCAACCTGCTCCAGTCTAGACCCATTCATTAAAACATGGCCCCTCAATGGTTTTTTCTTTGTCAGGACCATGAACTTGGTTTTATTAATATTGATTTCAAGATCGTTCTCATTGCAAAAATCCATACATTTATTTATTGCTACCTGTAAACCCTTCTGTGTTTTGGCCAGTATGAGAGTATTGTCTGCAAAAATTAAAAGAGGGAATTTAGTCCCACCCAGTGAAGGAGCATCAGTAGGGGTTTCTGAGAGGAACTTAACCACCTGATTAATGAAGAGTATGAATAGGGTATGAATAGGGTGGGGGCCAGGACACAGCCCTGCCTCACACCGCGGGTCACGGGGAAGGATTCGGTAACCTGGCCCTGGCGACCCCATCTGACTCTTGCAAAGTTTCCCTCATGCATCCTAATGGTGAGTTCTAGTAGTGCAATAGGGACCCCCATCCTTCTCAAAGCTGCCCACATCTTCCCTCTGGGGACCAGATGAAACGCTGATTTGAGGTCCACAAATGCAGCGAAAATCTTCCCATCTCTCAGTAACACAGTTTTCCAATAGATCATAACAAATCTTAATATCTGATCAACTGTGCTAATATGAGCCCTGAAACCCGCCTGCAGTGGAGACAGAATATCGACTTCTGACATCCATTCCCTAACAGCATTCTGGCTATTACCTTTTGTAGGGCATCGATGAGGCTGATGGGTTGGTTGTTTCCCGCATCAGATCTATCCCCTTTTTTATGCACAGGCAAGATCTCAGCCCCTTTCCAGGAGTTTGGGATCCTAGTCCCTCTGGCTATCGCATTTGCTAAAATTGTTATGTACGGGACCCAGTGTGTTTGATCATACTTAAAGAGGTCCGCAGGGATGCAGTCCATGCCGGGGGCCTTGCCATTCTGCACTTGTTTAAGAGCAGAAATAACTTCAGTTTCAGTAAAAACAATGTGATCAAGTGAGGGCACCTCAGACTGAACACTGGCATCTTCCCTACTAATAAGGGAGATCCGTTCCGTGTTGCTGAACTGCGCCTCTTAGTGCTTGACCCATTGCTCTGCAGGGACATGGTTTACCGGAGTATGCAGTTCCCCCGACCCTCCCCATTTCACAACCTCTCAAAATTTTTGTTGGTTAGATGAGGTACTTGCCTGATATAAATCTAACCAACGCTGATCATCCCATTTGATTTTTGCCACTTTTAATGCTTTCCTATAATTAACCCTAGCTATCCTTATATCCGTAGGTGATTTGGATTTGATAGCAGTTAACAGAGAGCTATGGGCAATACAACAAGTCTTGTCATACCATTTCAACCTAGTTTGTGCTGGGCCATTATTTCTTCCTTTTACGGGTTCAATAAAAAAAGACTTTATTTTAGTAAAAAGAGACTCATGAATCGTCCGGATTTGATCAAGTGAGGTTCCAGCATCAAGTATGGGTACCATCAAATTTGTAGCCGCTAAGACCTCTGTGGCAACCCTATTGGTAGTAGCAGGGTTGTCTAGGAACCTAGCCCATCGTACCCTTCTGCAATCATTCGTAAGACCAGCGTCTGCTGTAGCAATATTGGTTGCAGAATTCATGAGGAGACCCTCATACATTGATAATTTTATTACCAGGGGATTATGATCACTCTCTGGTCTTGTGACTACTTCCATGTCCACCAATATTTTCCAAAACTCTATCCTTAACAAAAAATAATCAATGCGGCTCGATTTCTGGGAATTATCAAATGTTACCTTTCCCATCAAGTCTGATTTGGTCCTTCCATTCGCTGCACGCAAATCCCATTCAAGACAAAGACCCAACCACTGCATAACTGCCTCCGTAACTTTTTTAATTGGAGGAATAGACAAAGGGGGAATATTCCAAATCTGATCAATTTCCCCATAACCCCCACTGTCAAGATTAGGAAACGGTTCGAAAGAACAGTTGAAATCTCCTGCCACCATGACACATTTGTCTCTACTAATATTATTCAATAGGGAGTCTAGTTCAGCTACCACTCCCGCAGGCTTCCCACCTGGTTGCCCTCTTGCATATATATTAATCAGGAAAAGGTCCTGGTTATTTTTACCGGTTAATTTCAAGGCTAAAATGTCGTTGCTCGGAGTGGGAAGGTCTGTAATAGTAATAGCTAAGGATTGTCTTATCCAAATAACCAGACCTCCTGAAGGGCATCCCTTAGGTCCTTTACAGGCTGGTTTATAATAATTAAGGTAGCCAACCCGATAAATAGCGTCAGTTGACCAACTTTCCTGTAAGATAATTACATCATGTAAATCCATAAAGGAGCCCCAGTCAGCCTCTGACATTTTCCCCTTTAAACCCGCTATATTCCATGACAAGACTGCGAGGGTGTGAGTTGGTTTCTCTGCCGTATTGGCAACTAAGTTCACAACATCCTCAGAGATCGAAGGTCTAGGGATACTGGATGAAAATGTTTCCCTTGTTACCACCCTCTGTGTTATTGCACTTGACCCTGAGACAGTCTCCTCCCTAAGGGCACTCACGTTATTTGGGGAGCAGATTACTACAGCACTAGAAAGCCCAGTGACCAAAGGTTCTACGTCATGTCAATCCACACCTTCCAGACCGGAAAGGGAAGCAAACCGGTTCGCAAGGTGGGGATAGAACATTGGATAAAGCGGAGTGTCAAAATGAAATCTCCCTCTAGACCTGTCCCTTCTGGTGTGATGAAACGGAGTTTGGGATCTATTTGCATATAAAGCTGGATAAAAGTAATGCAACGATAACGTTTGCACATCCCCAACTCTTCCGAATCTTGGTTCCCTGCAGATGTATTCAGCAACCCAAGGCTCTCTAAAACTAATTACCACACAATCCCCCTCAAGATCTTTCTTACCATAACCTATCCAATCCACCCTCCTTACATTAAGTATTTCGGGATTTAAGTTAGGAGGGAGTGGCCGGTTTTTATTGAGCCAGAATGTAACCTTATTATAAAGATCCTTGTGTGTTTCCCTCTTACCATCTACAAGCGGAGCCACGCCAGTTAAGATGATAGTATAAGGCACTGACTCTGGTGGGAGGTTCACACACTGTTTCTTTGGGATGGGTTTGGCGGTGGGCTGGTGGCTTGTGTTAAGGCCCCTAGTGGAAATGGGGTTTTTCTGGACCTGAAGATTTTTTACAGGCTTAGGCCTTGAAGAGATCTCAGTAGAAGTTGCTTTCTTGGGAGCGGGTACAGTTTTTTGCGGGGCCTTTGGTATAGAGGGTCCCGTTTTAGAGCTATTACCTCCTGCTTTATTATTCATGATGGTGGGCTTCGGGATGGTCGGGACAGGAGGGGTCAGACCAGCAGATGCTAGGCTGGCAAGGATTCTGTCAGAGGTCGCTATATTGTCTTTCACTAGCATATCTAAGGAATCCATTTTAGTGTTTAATAACCTTGTCCTTTCAAATAGCGGTAAGAGTAGAGATTTAAATAGCAACTCAATTTTAGCCAAAAATATCCCTTCTGTGATGCTAATTATGGTCTCACCTTCCCCTGACTGGACAGCAGCATTAGTGTTAGGTAGCTGTGGGGGGGATGGAGTGACGTTTCCCAGCCCCTCAGTTTGTTCCTCTATGACCGGTGAGTCTATCCTTTTGCGTTTCCCAGGGTTATGAGTGGGTGTATGTTGTGATTGGGAAAGGGAATCCATTTGTTCAGTACTAATATTAAGTTTTGGTGAGTCCGAGAGACCAGAATTCTCCCTGGACTGATCTAGGTAAATGGTCCCACCGTTTGGTAAATTATCATGCGCAGTATTAAATGCACTTTCTTGGTTTGAACCCACTATCTCCACAGTGTGAGTCTCAGGAGCAGTTGCCAACACTGCTTCTACATTGTCAAGAAGGCTATCTGTGTTCAACGTGGAGAGTGGGACAGGGGAGACAGCCTCATTAATTTTTCCTAGTGAGGAATGCTTGCCTGTAATGATATCAAGCGAAAGGCGTTTTTCAACTAAGGCGATCTCCTTCTCCAGTATAGCAGTTGAACGTTTAAAAAATTGATCAATTGTTCCAGTAAAAGTACCATTGGAGGTGGAGACCTGAACTTGCCTCTCTTTACCAGACCTTAAAGTCATTTTTTTTTAAAAAAATACAACGAGCGAGATTAATACCAACCTCAGTAATCAATCAACAAAGCCACAAGATTTTTTCCTTCCAAATATGTGGACTCAAACGTCACTTTAGACTCAAACAATAGAAAATAATTTATACCAGTTAAAAAGACTTAAAAATAGGAAGAAAATGTTAGTAAGATGGCCCAGCCCGGCCTCCTTTGGCCCCTGACGGCCACAGACGGTCCCGCCCTTGTCCCGGGCTTCTCCCGGGACGCTCCCGCGTCGCGGTATAGAGACCTCCCCTATATACGTTGGTCAGTGTTAAGTGAGGGGGGCGTGTCAGGCAAGGAGAGCGGCCCGATGGCAGGGGGCGAGGGTAGCCGGGACTTCTGGGACACGAAGTCCGGCCCCTTGCGCTCGCAGCCTTGCCTGCTAAACTCTGTCCTCTCTTAGCCCCTCAGACCAAGTTGCTCCCAGTGGCGCTGCGGGACCCGCGAAGCGGGTTCCGCGAGGAGTGGGATGAAAGGCACTGGAATCCCTCTGCTTCACCAGCATCCAGCACGACGATAGCGAGGTGAGAAAAAGCGTCCCGCTGCCTCCAGGTGCTGCAACCAATTTAAGATGATGAGTGTGAGGGGGGCGTGTCAGGCAAGGAGAGCGGCCCGATGGCAGGGGGCGAGGGTAGCCGGGACTTCTGGGACACGAAGTCCGGCCCCTTGCGCTCGCAGCCTTGCCTGCTAAACTCTGTCCTCTCTCAGCCCCTCAGACCAAGTTGCTCCCAGTGGCGCTGCGGGACCCGCGAAGCGGGTTCCGCGAGGAGTGGGATGAAAGGCACTGGAATCCCTCTGCTTCACCAGCATCCAGCACGACGATAGCGAGGTTTTGTGGGCTTTTGCTGTTTTGTGGGCTTGCATCGTGTCATTTCCTCACCTGTCCCGTTTTAGCCCATAGCCTCACCCACCCACTCTTGCTGTTTTCCCCTCAGGTTTTCAGCCTCTGCAGGTTCCCTCTCCACTCCCTCACGCTTCCCAGCCATCCCCTCCCACCTCTCAGGACTTCTTATGCAGACGTTGCATTGCTGTGCGCCAAAGACAAGCTTGTCTGTGACCTTCTGTGCCTGGACTATGCCCAGCACCTGGAACCCTGCCCCTCTGTTCTCCCACAGATACTCTGCCACAAATCTCTGTGACCTGGGACACTGATGCGACAACAACTGCTGCCTCGCATCGTCTCACTCCACAGTGGACCTTTCCCCTGCATCCGCTGCTGGTTCACCTCACCCCTAGGACCAAATGCCATTGCAGCAAATTGAACCACACCATACCCATCAGGGGAGATGTCCCCGCAACAACTCAGATGCCTCCTGATCAACTTCAAGTTGCTCTACATATAAACCACCAAAGTCTGGGACACCACCTCCACCCTCAACCCCAATGTAATCTTTATTTCAGAGACTTCGCTCACCCCTGCATCCATCCCAGATATCCCCCCAGCAACACCCATTGGCTACAAGATTAAACACTGCACCCGAGCCAACAGACATGGAGTTGGAACTGACATCGTACACATAGAATCGATCATCTGCACCACCACCGATGTCGAGACCTCACCGATCATGCAACACATGAATTTCCAGTTCTGTACAGACAACAAATTCACCATTAAAAGTACCCTCGCTTACAGACCCCTAGGACCACAAACCAGACTCAGAGTCACCATTGTCAAATTCATCACCCCTCTTGCCATCGAATTCGAACACTACGTCTTCCTGGGAGACCTCAACTTGCACTTGAACAACCCCACTGACTTCAACTCCACCGACCTCCTGGAAGAGTTGGAGAACATTGGGCCGGAAGCAGATGGTCATAGACCCCACTCAAAAAGCAGGACACAAGCTGGACCCCATCTTCACATCCAGTAACAAAATCAGATACAGCCACACCATTGAACTCTCCTGGTTGGAGCACTCCCTCATACACTTCACCATCGCTGGACCTCTCTGCACCAACATCAACTGTTACAGCACCCCCTCCCCCAGCAGGACCAAGGTCACCCAGCACTATTGGACTGACGCCCTCAAGATCACCCAGCCCAACATAACCACTGGCCTGAACCTGGCAGTAGAGAACTTTGACACCTGGATTACTAGCTCTGACAACTGAGTTGCCACCACCAAATCTGCAAAAATGCACAGGACCACCAAACGAGCCAGCTGGTCCACCCCTGAACTTAGCGTGTCAAAAGACAGGTGTAAACAGCTTGAAAGAAGATGGTTGAACTAGCAGGAACAACACTGATGAAGCCACCTTCAAATCATCCGTCAACATCTACCATGCCAGCTCAAAGCTGCAAAAAAGGAGCCCCTGCCACACCTGATCGTGACCAGCACCAACCAAGACAAGCAACTGTTCACCATTGTCAGAGAGTTCACCTGCCCATCAGTCACCAAAAACTTGATCCCCTCCTCACAGGAACTCTGCGACGCTCTCGCCAACCACTTCCACAACAAGAGAAACAAATCGTGTGCACACGCTTAAACAATAAGTGGTCCTGAAGTTAGGACTCGAAAGTTCAGAGCAAATTTTCTTGATGATGAAATGAAAGTCACACACCAAATGTTCGTATGTGAATAGGATTTATGACTCAATTTAAGTTAGTACATGTGATAATAGCCAGCCGATGGGTTTTGTCACACCGTGAAGGAGATGTGACTCATCAGGGCTGTAAAACTTGGGTGTAGTCAAAAGCTTGGTGGCGGTTCAAAGGTATTGCGGGCCACATGTGAGCATTAAAAATGATTCAATGTATGTCCTGCTCATTTGAGTAGCGAGATCATAGAGTCTATACGGGTACGTCCCAGACTCTAACAGGGACCTAAAGAAAGGAAGGAACGCACTGGTGTGTGCGGGCGTCAAGCATTCTGAGTCCGGGTAGTGGACTCAGAACGCTTGACGTCCCTGTTAGAGTCTGGGACGTACCTGTCTAGACTCTATGATCTTGCTACTCAAATGAGCAGGGCATACATTGATTCATTTTTAATGCTCATACGTTGCCGGCAATACCTTTTAACCGCCACCGCGCTTTTGACTACACCCAAGTTGTCACGTGTCGGCTGGCTATTATCACATTTACTGACTTAAATTGACTCATAAATCCTATTCACATACGAACAATTGGTGTAGATCCATGTAAAAGCTCTGGCCAACAAACCTAGTATCCTGGGATTTATTTCACACACCTTCTATGCAACAGCTAATGCTGTAGTAAGGGGGGGAACGGCAATTTTTATAGTAGGTGACGGTACATGTGAAGTAAAACAGATCTCCCGAGAGTCACAGGCTAGAAGGATTATGGTGAAGCTAAGTGAGCATTCCAAAATTATACGCATTATCAGCTATAATGGGCCAATTGAAAATGATGCTAGATTGGCCAGTTATAATTGCGGGTGACCAGTATAATTCAGGTCTTTAAACTTGATTGTTAAGGCACGAATAAATAGAAAAATAAGTCTTCGATTAGGTATTTGCGTAGTGATCATGTCATGGTGGATCCTTGAGGAGTTGATCACCTCCAAGATAGAATGTATACATGCTTTTCTAACCAATACAACTCAGCGTTCAGAATCTACTTCTTTTTTGTTTCCCCCCCTATGGAACAGGATACAGTCTTGCCGTTTGTCAAATCCCTTCTCAGACCACTCAGTCCCCTGTATTATACTGGCTTCAAAGTATAATACATACAGTAAGAAGAGTATTATGAAATAATACTGTAAAAGCATGGTATAGTTTCTAAGCCATAAAATACATACATAAATAACAATGACTAAAAGTACTCAACTGGTGCTTCTAAAATACGCCTACCCCGATGTACCTAAACTAGGTCTAGTACGAGGGAAGAAGTAAGTGAGGTGTAGCATAGGTTTAGTATTCTTTGCCAATAATCTATCCAAGATTTCTCTTAGGGTCTAATCAGCTCTGTACCTTGGTTTAGAATGAAGGAGGTCTGGTATCTCTGTCTCGGGACTCGATTTCCCAACATCCTGCAAGGAGAGCTTGTGAACACTGGAGCTGGATTTCTCAGTAAGAGAAAAGACAGCGTCTCTCTCAGTGCGTCTGCTGGAGGGTCGGCTTCCTTCGGCACTTGCTGTAGCGAGCTGTGTCGGGCAAATAGATAGCCGAACTCCTCCAAACCACCGTGTGATTACTAGGGCAAGTGTGGGCATATTTATACCTTGAAGGTGCCGTGTTTGACGTAAAGTTGGACATAATAACGTCACCAAAGAATGGCAGTTCTTTGAAAACTCCATTAGTTCTTGGACAAATCAATATTCAAGCAAGGGAACGTCCCTAACTACTGAAGCCGAGTTTTCCACGAAATCGTTGTGGCTTTTCGGAACTAGTGGAAGTATCCATGCCTGTATTTGGACAACATAGGTTATGTCTAAATATGGTTATGATTTCTATTCCTATATAAGGACAAGGTGATAAAGGGCATGAATCGGGAAAATTACACTAGGGTCCTAAAATGCTATAAAACACCGCAGCATGCTTTAAATGCGCCCCCAGAAAGGCGATTGGCCGCATATTTGTTCAACATGTCCCCGACCTCAGCAGTTTTGGAGGGAAGTCTTTGGCCATATCAGTGATAGATTTCAAACAAAGACCGACCCAGATTTGATAGGCACTTTATTTGGGCTAGATCCACTATCAAACAAAATAACGGTGCATCAGAACCAATTCTTATTGTCGCCATATTACTATCTAAGGGGCAGATTTAAAAGTAACTGACGCATCTAGATGCGTCAGTTTCCTAGCGCCAGTGGCAAATGTCCTTGCACCACCATGGATGCGCTTTATTTACAATACAGTGCTCCCTGGTAGCAAGGATTAACAGATGCGTCAGAAATTCTTTGCTTGTTAAAGTGAGCAAACTCCAGCAATGCGTCCCAACCGAAAGGTGAGTCCCATTCAAGCCCTCTGTCATTCCTTATGCCTAGTCTGAGCAGGCGTAGGGATTTTGAAGCAGTGAAGGCGTAGAGTGAGGCAGTGAAATCTTGTAGATTTCACTGCAGCAGTTCTCAATGGCTTTTTACGCAGGAACTCCCACCCTGCATACATTATACCTGATGCGTGTATAATGTGATGCAGGCATTTGTAATGTCTTGCATCTCCCTAGATGTGTCAACCTGTAAATTGGCTGCATTGTGTGTGCCACCATTGCGTCAAAAAAAGTGACGCAAAGGCGGCGCAAAGAGGCACAAAGGGGTTGTAAATCTGCCCCTAAATCTCTAATACTGCAAAGATCGTGGTCCTCTGAGATACCCACAGTGAACATATGGGAGGCGACGATGAACAGGATCAGGCATAACAAACAGCTATATGCCCAAAGAGTGGGCGTACATTAAACACTTTCGGCAAACTTGGCATGATTAGTTTGAAGTAACTGCATTTTGAAATTTTGGCAATATATTATGTTCTTTTGTTAACAAGGGTAGCTAATTTTTTTCATCAGTTGGTATTGTTTTGTGTGGGGATGTATGAATTTAAAATGAACTTGCAGGTTCTATTTATTCAATGTATTTCATGATTTTTTTTTTCCTCATTTGCCTTTACCCCCATGTAGGAAACACCAACCACCACTAGGTGTCTAGGTGAGCGAGCCCAGGAATCCAGGTTCTATCTCACACCAGGACACATATATCTTATTGGCGGGAGAGGGATACTACAAGTTTAGGGCCAGCTAATTCACTCCATCAAGGTATATTACCACCTGTTGGACCTCGGTGTTAATCATAGGAGACCCGTAGCAAAAGGTCCATTGAGCAAAAAAGGCATAATCATAGGACCCGGGGAAAAAAAAAACGGAAATCCTATCTCCACTGTACCAATAAGTCCCAAAAGGCTACCTTTTTTTTGCTACAAGATCTAACCACGTCCACCTTAGAAACCTCATATAGGGACGTCAGCCAGCCCGAATGTGTTGGTGGGGCGGTGTCAACCCTAAACTTGCAAATTTGTCTCTTTGCCAAAAGAATTGCGTAAAAGAGGAATGATCTTGCATGGTCGGAAATATTTTCGTCAATACCAAAAATAATTAATGGGAGAGTGATATTCAGTGCAGTATTGAGTATCGAATCCAAAGAAACCTTCACTTCCTCCCAAAAACGAGATATGGGAGGACAATATTTGAACATTTGCAAGTCAGATGCTTCTGACAGGTAACATTTGTTGCTTATTTTCCCTGGCAGGAATTTTGATAATTTTAGAGGAGATAAATATGCACGGTGTGCCGTGAACAGCTGATTGCCCCTCAACCATGCTGGTTTCACTATTTTATGAAGAAGATTAAAGGAAACCATCCACAGCTGCTTACAGTGGAAGCCCAACTCACCTCCCCATAACTTATCGGCAAGTTTGAAGTCCCCATCTATCTCCTCTAAGATCATCCAATACCAAAGTGAGACCTCTTTGCTGCCCCTGACCTTACCACCAGCTGGTTTTCCAAGTTGCTGTCATTTCCCAGGGGGAAACCCTTCCTACACATTGCCTGAGCCCAGCTGTTCAGCTGCATATATTTAAACCTTGAAAGGTCCGGCCCAACTCTCTCCCGTAGTTCGTCCCAGAACAAAATTGAACTCCCTGCCAGCAAGTCTCCCCATTTCGAAATCCCGGCATCCCTCATGGGACTCGCCAGTCTGTCCTTAAGACAAGATGGAGTACCTGGGGAGTCCCACAAAGGTGCAAAGTTGGAAAAATAGCTGAGCCCTATTTTCTTTCTAATTGTTGACCAACTTCTGGCCAAAGATTGAAGACATTTTAATTTTACCTTTTTGAAGAATTTTTGGTCTCCAAACTTAAAACTTAAAAAGGAAGCCGTCCAGTGGTAGATCAGCACCTTCTTACATAGCCCGATATATTTCACCTCTAGATGTATTTAAGGGTGTTTTTAAAAGCATTCTGGAGTATGAGAGCTGAAACGCCCATGTATAATATTGAAGGTCGCCTTCGCCTCAACTTCTTGCACGCTAGTCTAGAGGTTCTATATTTCCATATAAAGGAGTTTATCTCCTGTTGGCATTTGTCTATCTGTTTAGTGTCAAAAGCCAAGGGGATGGAGTTGAAAAGAAATGTGTATTTAGGCAGGATAGACATCTTTACTAGATTTGTCCTCCCCAAGATGGATAAGGGAAGGTAGGCCCAAATCTTTAGCTGTTTCTGACATTCTTTAAAGACCCGTTCAAGATTGTATTCTGCGGTTTTACCGACTTCCTGAATAATTCTAACTCCAAGATATCACATGGAGGGAGCCACGTCAAATTGTGTACTAGTGATGTTCCACATCTTCGAAAAAGCCGTGAGACGCCAACAGCCATCTTCTGTTTGTGCGTCTCTGCACTTGACAAGCGGCCTTAGCTAGCTCGTTTGACACATCTTCGAATAAGCCGTGATACGGCAACAGCCATCTTCTGTTCGGTCGTCTCTGTATTTGACAAGCGGCCGTAGCTAGACTCGCATACTCTGAGTCTGTAATCTTGGAAGTTTACCGAAAAATATGATATGGATCGTGACTGCGCAAGCTCCGCTATCTAAACGGCCTTAATTTGATTTGTGTATACTGAGTCCCTCACCTTGGGATCTTTCTGAGTATAACGGTATTGATCGTGACCGCACCATTTCCAATGTGCGCGGCTGTGCAATTTATCTTGAACACGTTGAGCAACTATTCTCTTCCTTGTGGGGATTTGTCTTTAGCCCCCCTTTTTGAGACCGCGTGTGCAGCATCTTGAAGCACGCTCCCTTGGGATACACACAAAGGGCCATCTTTCAATCGTATGTGTGTGTACTCTAGTTTCCAGAAAGAATTGTTTGTGGCTCCTGAAGCAGGCGTTCTTTTAACGCCGAAACGCGCGTCGATGAAATTAATTGCCACTTTTGGTATTAATTAAGTGTTTTTAAACTGAATCTTTTGTAATTTCGTTCTATATAGTAATGGTTTTATTTTTACTGTATATTTATTAGTATGTATTATGTTTTATATGATTTATGATTGTAATATGAACATTTATTAAAAAACAATATAGTTTTATAATAGAGTGAATTCTTATATGTTCCTTTTTTTGCAACCTTGAGTCCCATGCTGTTGTTGTGATTGCCTAGGATTGTTATTTACAAACTTGTGATGTTCCAGGCCACAATTTCAGTTTTATTGGCATTTACTTCGTACCCAGAGACTTTGCCGAACTCCTCCACCCTCTTGATAACTGTGGGAAACGCGAGGTCTGGATCAGATGTCAAAATAAGGATGTCATCTGCGTAGATGGCTACACGCCTTTCCCACAAGCCAAAACTAAAAGATGGAATATTAGCCTCCTCTCTAAGAATCTGAGCAAAGGGCTCAATACAGAGGTTAAAGAGGGGAGGGGAAAGCGGGCCGCCCTTCCTTGTACCCCTTGAAATTTTAAAGGCCTTATTAACAAGGAGTCTAGCTGTTGGAGCTTTATAAAGGAGTGCAATCACCCGGCAGAAACCATCACCTAAATTAGATTTTTTCATCACCGCTGCCAGATAGGCCCAGTTGAAACTTACAAAGTCTTTGGTTGCTTCTAAGGTAAGGGTGGCCAAAGGAAAAGAAAAAGTAGAGGCGATATCTATGGCCCCAACTAGATCTTGCATGAGGTCTGCTAATTGTCTTCCTTTTATAAATCCTTTTTGATCCTGATGAATAATCGACTCTGCAACACCCCCCAGCCTTTTAGACAAAATAGCAGCAAAGATTTTATAATCGATGTTCAGGAGTGATATTGGGCGGTAAGACCCGCACTCTGTCGGGTCTTTCCCTGGTTTGGGAATTAAGACTACCGTCGCATCACTCATGACTTGGGGGGTCCACTCCCTCCGGGAGGATATTGTTAAAATCAGTAGTCAAGATTGGGATAACCTCCTCACTGAGAGCCCAATAGAGTTTCCCCGGTAAGCCATTGGGACCGGCCGCCTTCCCTCTCTTAAACTGTCTGATGATAGTGCTCACTTCTTCCTCCGATATCTCTGCCTCCAAGCGCCTACTTTGCTCAGATGAGAGTCTAGGCATGGAGACTTTGTCGAGCCAGGAATTTCTCGCTACGTGATCTTCACAGATATCTTCCTTGTAAATAGCCTGGAAGAAGTCCTGAAATGCATTCCCGATATCTGAGTTCGAGAGCCGGGGAACTGATTCGCCCTCCACCCTTATCTCTCTGATGTAATTTTGCGCTTGATCAGCTTTTGTTTTCCAAGCGAGAATCTTGCCTGCTGCCTGCCCGAATTCAAAATGAGACATTTTGCTCACCTCCAATTTCCTAGCGACCCTAGCTTGTAAAAGATTTTCAAGTTGGTTTTTCAATAGGGCTAACTTTTCTTGATCTTTGTTTGATGCCATGTGGGCGCCTAGTTTTTGTTCGATAGCCTTCATATCTTCCTCATGACTATTAACATTTTCTGCAGGGATTCCGTTCTACAGAACTGTGCATAGAGACTTGGAACCTCAGTGAATTAGGGTGTGCCAAAACTCACCTTAGTATCCAAAATCCCCTACCAGACTAGCTACAGTATCTCATTGGTTATTACAAACTCCCAATGCTTAGACAAACCAGAAAATGGACTTAGTACACCTCAGGTAACGTGGAACACATGAACACTCTTTTGTTATACAATAATTTCAATCCAGAATGAGAAGTAAATGAGGACGCATGCACATTTGAAATGTTTATTTAATATTGCAGTGTTCTCAAACGCAGTATCTTAGCTAATACAAGCAAACATATTATAAGAAATAAAGTAATCAGCAAAGTTACTAGTCCATAGAATAAAAAAGGTGAAAGCATATTAAAATGCTACTGCGAATAGGGTTAAACAACTCCTAATTCTCACCCTCCCTCGCTAGTATATTATATTATATCTAAGAAGGTCTCATTGGGTTTTAGAAGGGCGGCCCCATACCTCAAGATCCTAGTGGTAAGGGATCACATCATCTTCCACCAGTTCTCTTCATGCGAAGCACCATCAAGTGTGTGTGTGTGCTCTGTGCAAAGCAATATAAAACGCGCCTAAAGCCAGAATTTGGCTGCAGCTGCATGTATGTTATGTCTAGGAAGGTGCAAAGATCAGACCTCACAACAACCACTGTGTCGAGTTATCCTTGAAGGCTTCAGCACTCACTGTACAGACACAGCTCTCTAAGCAAAGCTGATATCTGAGTAATAACATATTATTCTTGTGTGAATCAAAACACTCTACTAGGTTCAAAGCTAAACCAACAGTTATGTGTCGTGTGCAGAAGCAGCAGAAAGGTAAAATGGCGTTTAAACTCCTAATAGGCTCATGCTAACTCAACACAGCATATAGGCAAAGCATAACTATATGACACCCTCCCATGATCCAAGCACGGATAAGATAAGATAAGATAAGATAAGGAGCTCCTTTTTTGAAATGCAGAGTTCAAGATCGATAGTCAGTTAAAATTTGAGTAAGTGAGAAAAAAAATATTTTCGTCACCCAAAAAAAAAAAAATCTCACCAACATGACAATTTTGCGTTCACTTTAATCAAAGTCAATAGGGCCGGGTCTCAAATTTTTTTTCATAATTCCCCCCAAAAATATAACGAAAAAGTTCAATGGCAACAAAGGCCTCGATTGGTCTCAGCCTAGGACTGAATATGCAAAATAAGCAGCAACAGCTTTCAAAAGGAAGTCACTGTTATCATCCGAAAACCATTCAGCCATCCAATTCAATAGCGGGAAAGAACATACATGCTCTTCAATTACCGGAGCATCTAGCACCATCAGAGGACAACTCAGTGGGTTCTCAATGAAGCTGTGTGCCAAGAAATCTTGCGCCGCTGCGAATAAAGTCCAATGACCCAGTATTCCATGCATCGCTGCCAAGGCCATAAACCCTCCGTCAGAACAAAGCAATTCATGAGCAACTAAGGGGCTCATGAGTTGATTAAAATCCACTTCAGGAGGCACCATATTGCAGAGACACAAATCCAGGGCCCAGTTGAAATCGCAGCTCAGGCAATGAAAGACAGGCTTGACACATGTGAAATAGGACAATCGAAACGATAATCCATATGCTGCGCTTAAGGTGGCGAGCGGCAGAGCACCATAGTAGTCAAGCATCCTGTTGCGAAATAGTGCCAGCCGCGACAGCTCGTCTTGGAACACAGGATGTGCATCCATTTTTAAGAAAACAAAATAGCACCAGAACGCCTGCAGCCAGCGTCAGTAAAACGGGAAATCCACCAAATAGGCTAGAAAAGGTTAAATGGAAGAAAGCAGGAATGACTCCAAATATCTTTTCAAATGAAGTCACAAGACCACTGCTAACTTTTTTAAAGAAAATGCGCCAGCCCCGATGAGGAGGATGTGTTAAAGATTGTATGAATCAGTTCACTGAAATGCAATGGTAGGTCAGTATTTAATAAAGCATGCACCTCTGTGCGGGTGTTAGCCACGTGAAGGACAAATGTTTCACAAGCTGAAGTCAGGGCAACTTATTTTTGTGACAATAGGGCTCCTATTCGACTCATCCCATTGAACTCTGCTTTCAAGGTCGGAATCCTCGGCCAGATGGAAACATTCAAGTTCCCATGCAGGGTGGATATAACACATTCTTACAGCAAACCACACGTTCACTGACTGTAACCACATAAGCAATGCCTTTTATTAACCCACAGCAATCTTCATTATTTAAAAGTAAATAACTGCTGTTTGCCAGTAATGTAAATGTGGGGACGATTGCGGGCACGGGGGTACCTTTCAAAACCGAGGCTAAATTAGGCTGTTCTTGATTACAAGAGCCTTGTAATTGAATATGTCTACACATTAATGAGTGATCCAGTGTTCCTGTGCATTCTTCACCTTTGAGATAAACTTCTTTTCCTTCCCTAAGGCATCTGTATGTAAAAGGAAGCGACCAGGCTTCATGGAGATAGGAACTACCAAGAGGCTCATATCTACCATTGGCAAAATATTTCATACAATTTGTACATTTGAATAGAGCAAATGGTAAACTTATTAACCCATGGATAAGACACGTTGCAGCAGTGGCCTCAGCCACAGAGAATGGTAAAGACTCCAATCGTTCAATGTGTAACATGGAGAAAGATGCATCTCTCATTGAAAGCAACCCCTGCTTGTCAGTCAAATTAAACGGGGCAAATAGAGACGAGACATTCATGTAATTCCAAGGCACTTTTCCGGCCTTAAGTGTCTGCAGGGTCCACGCAAACTGCATAATAAACGCAATTGATTTTGACCATGGTACAACACAGACACTTCGGGCCCGATTCACAGAATGAACTTACTACTTTTGGCATTCACAGAATGCACTTACTACTTTTGGTATTCACAGAATGAACTTACTCATTTCGGTTTTCACAGAAGTTAGGACTACTAACTTTAGGACTCCTAAATGCCTTCTGTGAATACCGAAAGTCTTAAAATTATGATTTTTCTCAATTTAGTAGTAGTAAAGTTAGGACTACTAACTTTAGGATGCCTAATTGTCTTCTGTGAATACCGAAAGTCTTAAAATTAGGATTTTTCTCAATTTAGTAGTAGTAAAGTCAGGACTCCTAACTTTAGGACTCCTAAATGCCTTCTGTGAATACCGAAAGTCCTAAAATTACGATTTTTCTCAATTTAGTAGTAGTAAAGTTAGGACTACTAACTTTAGGACGCCTAAATGCCTTCTGTGAATACCGAAAGTCTTAAAATTACGATTTTTCTCAATTTAGTAGTAGTAAAGTTAGGAGTCCTAACTTTACTACTATTAAATTGAGAAAAATCCTAATTTTAAGACTTTCGGTATTCATAGAAGGCATTTAGGAGTCCTAAAGTTAGTAGTCCTAACTTTACTACTACTAAATTGAGAAAAATCCTAATTTTAAGACTTTCGGTATTCACAGAAGGCATTTAGGAGTCCTAAAGTTAGTAGTCCTAACTTCTGTGAATACCGAAATGAGTAAGTTCATTCTGTGAATACCAAAAGTAGTAAGTGCATTCTGTGAATGCCAAAAGTAGTAAGTTTATCCTGTGAATCGGGCCCTTCATCTTGCACAATATCAACAGCAGATGACACTATTATCCAAGGTGTAAATGCGGGAAGAAAGCGTGGTAATGCTATTATCCACCACAGCAAGCAATTAGCTTGATCAATAGCCCTAAGGCGGGTAGCCGCCTCAATCTGTGATGTTTTCCAGATTTCATTATAAACTGCATATATCCATCTTCTAGATCTACCTCTAGCAGGGCCTTTTATGAAATCAGTAAAATCAACATCATCATTCAGTTTAGATAAATGCAGTTTAACAGACGCGAAGGTAAAATGTTTGAGGCAATTCCGACATAATTTGCCCACTGAATAAGTGGTCACTGAATGGTCACTCTCAAAACGGGTATCGACCCTAACCTGTGTAAAGCCAGCAGCTAAACCCAGAAAACAATGTTGGCACGAGTCAGCACTTCTGCGCCAGAGCAGCCAGCCTTTGGGATCCAAACTGGACATGTTAAAGGAGGAATTTAGTAATAGAGTTTGCAACTCCCTGATGGAAAATGTTGTAGTATTACCCCAACCTGAATATTCTTCCGAATCAGGGAAGGAAGGAGTATTTAATTTTTTAGAAGTAGCCAATCCGAAGCATGTTGTCTAAGAAATGGGAGAATTCAAAAACAACATATGATTTGGGATGAGACATGCATGGTGCAAAGCCTCAGTGCCTTGTACCTGCCAACTTTTAGAACCCCAAACAGATTTAAGGTCGACTGTTTCCTTCCACAACTCGTAACCTCCAACAGCTAACTGGTCTAGAAAGGACTTCGAGTACAATAACTTAGTATCGGTAAGTCTAACCTTGGACATGGACTTTTCTGACATTTTAAAATAAAATGAAGCGGGATTGGACTGATTAAAGTCAGTAAAATAAGTGTACTTTTTCAAAAAGGTACTTGAACTGCCTTGCAAAGGAACTGGGCAATGCTCTCACTGTGTATAATTTACAGTACTCCTCCTGGAGTTAGTTTTATGTAAGTAGTGGTTACCAAAATGTAGGAAACAAAATAATTAGCAGATTCTAAATACAAATCTTCAGCATCAAAGGCAGCATAATATTTCAAATCAGAAAACAATTCTTCTACGGCCTGAACATCCCAATCATCAGAACGTATGTTTTGTTTCACTTCATCCCCCATGTTAACTCTAAGCACATTAGGGACATTTATAACCTCAGTGGGGACATGGATTTGAAATTTAACAGCATCCCATACAATCCCTTCCAGGACAGGCCAAGCAGTGATGTTAACAAAAGCCAAGTCTCTCTTTAATCTGTGGGCAGAATGTGACGAGGAATGGGGTGCCAATGTTCCATTAAGATGATGAATGCATGTTCTCTCTTCGACATAGTGTTCATTGACGAATCGGAACAAATAAAACACAAAGCCAATTGACATATAAAGGTAAATCGCGAAAGCATCTGCTAAAAACTGTAATTTTTTTGTAAGGCCAGATTTCTGCCAGACAACTGTTTCTATGCGTTGGCTTTTAAGACAACTCATCCCGGGTTTTCAACAGACGGGTGCGGCGGTAAATTTGCAAAACCCGGCCAAATTAAAAGTTATACTAAAAGGGCAAACCAAATGTTTTAGGTCAGAGATCCAGGCTAAAGAATATCTGGAATCTATATAGGTAGTAAAGTTGGGTGTGATAACCTAGGATCAAGTTAATTGTTAAGGGACCGATTTGGCTTTGCGGGGGGGGGGGCTCCTTTTGATTTTAGGGGGGGTAGCTGAAGAGGGTTATGGTATTTCTGCCTTTTTTGCTCTTTCCTTTTTCATAGTAATATCAGCATAATATGTTATAAAGATGTGGTTTTTTTTCCACAGGTCTCAGAGGACAGGAGCGGGAGTACACAGCACTCCATCAATGCAGGGACTAATAGTCCTTGGGCCTCATATGTTGGGAAGGATGGGTGGGGGGAGCCAGGGCAGGGGGGGTGGAAGGGTTTGGTGAGGCTTCTAGGGTTTTGGTGGTGGGGGGGGGGAAAGACAGCAGCAGGCATGATAGTCGAAACAATGGGTTGCTTAATTCAGAGGGCAGGGATAAGTCAAGCAAAGTACCCCAATAAGGAGAAGAGATGTGAGGAAGAATGGTTTAATGGAATTTTATTTGGTCATTTAAGTACGGAAAAAGTTTAAGATCTGCACCCTAAACATTTGGGTTTAAATGATCCGAAAAAACGTCAAGTGTTAGCCAAATTAATTCAGATATTATATGTTGACATACTGTGTTTACAGGAAACCCATGTGGCCTGGGCTAATAGGGATTATTTAAAAAAATATGGGATTGGAGTTGGTCGTTTGTTCTAAACAAACAGGTATTAAAAGGGGGTGGCGATACTCAAAAAACGGGGAGTAGGGAAATGCACAAAGATACTGGCAGATAAATGGGGTCATTGGGCCATTGCCGAATTGAAGTTTGGACAGCGTAGATTTAAAATTTGTAATGCTTACGGCCCAAACTTGGATGATGCAGAGTGTTGGACTTGACCCTTCTGGCAGGTTCACCCCTAATCTTTTTGCTTTAATCTGTGATCTGTGTGGATGATTTTCTGGTCTGTGCGCACTTTTTCCCTGTGTCCCAGAGTAAAGTGCGTGCATGTAGTTAGACTGGCCTGCTCTCCTTTAGGGATGCATGGGGAATGTCTGTGTCCCTGGTAGTTCATGATGCGTGGGTAGTGCAGACTCGAATTTGGTATGTGCGAGCTCGTGAGAATGAATGCTTCGCAATGGTGTATGTGGCATGAGTGTGTCATGTGTAGAAATGCCACTTCTAGGACTTGGCATATTAATGTAAAATATGCCTGGCGTGTGATTGGCTGGGGCTGGCTGGTGAGCCTGGCTCCAGGAAGGCTGGATGGGTCTGCCCGGTGGTGAGTGTGAGATTAGCATGTTGATGGCTTGGGAGGAGTGCACCTGGTCCCTGATGGGCCTGGACTTTCCCCACACAATGCTGGCTCCACCCCCTGTAGTGTGACTGATGACCCTAGCCCTGTCAGTGAATGAAATGGATGGTTGAGCTATCAAGGGTACTTCAAAACCAGCTGCGACTGGTTTCCCCCCACCCTGCACCCACAGACAAAGGGTTTTACAGTATAAGAAGGGACTGTGTCCCCATACAATTTGGTTCTGTTCTGCTTTGGATCCTTGCCAGAGGGGGCTGCTGCTGTTGCTGGGGCCAGGAGGACCGCCACTTGGATTGTTTCCCTGCCTGGAGACCCAGTGTGCTGGCTCTGGGCCCTGCCTTGCCCCCCTGCCTGCCTCCAGACCCTGCTGGAGCTTGACTTTGTGCTTGGAGAGCGCTCTCCCTTGTCCTCAGCGCTGGGAGCGCTTTGTTTCTGCCTCTTAGCGCTGTGAGCGCTTTTCCCTGCCTGTGTAGCGCTGGGAGCGCTTCTCTGTGTCCCTAGCGCTGGGAGCCTTTTTCTTTGCCGTGAGAGCGCTTGGGAGCGCACCGATTGCCAAGCCGGTGCCACCCAGCATTTGCCCAAAATTGCAGCGCATAGCGAGTGCCTATCTCGCTTTATATTTTATTTAAAGGCTGGTGCCTACCTAGCATTGCCCCGTGGTATTTTTATTGTTTACAAGCCGGTGCCCACCCGGCATTGCCCGTGATCACCGCCGCAGCCCAGGAGCATCGAAAACTGTTGCGGGGCCGCTGCCTAGTGCGACCCGGAAGTGCTGGGCCGACCGGCCAATCGCTGTGCGGCCCCAGAGGCCGAACCGGAAGTCCCACCCCCGCAGCCGAGCAGTGAAGGGAGAAGCAGCCGGCCGTGTCCCCGAGGCTCCTGGGAGGAGAGGAGCCCCGTGTTGCCCGAAGAGGTGAGCCAGCAGTGATTCCCGCCCCTGCAGCACCAGTGAAGTCCCGGTGAGTGCGGGGACAGGGTCCTTTGAGTTTATTTAGAGCGGTCCCGGTTGGCAGCGGACCGCTCCAACGACCCTTGGCATTTGTTCCGAGTCTCCGTGAGGGACTCCCCCAATGCCCCAGTTGTCTCTTTGAGCCCCGAGAGGCTCCAGGCATTGAGAAGGTGACAGAGCGGCCCGAAAGGCAGCGGGCCGCTCCAACGTGCATAGTTGCTCTTTGAGCCCACGAGGCTCCATGCCCATATTTGTTTTCAGAGCCTGAGTGGCTCATAAGTGCCATTATATTTGATTTGCGAGTCCTGAGAGGCTCTTGGGAGACACGGGCAGTTAGTTGGTTAGAGCCCCGAGGCTCCCACGCTGTGTCTCCCCACCAGTGTTCTTGAGCCCACGAGGCTCCAACGTTGCTCATCTTGATTTACAACTGTCCAGCACTTAGTGGACAGTTGCTACGTTTAGGATTGTGTTCTGTGCTGCCTGCGCAGCCTTCCCTGACAATTTGGACTCAGGGCATTTCAGCCCTTGCGAGGCCAGTTGGCCTGAGGGACAGTTCTAGTGTGGTGCTATGTGCACCCTGCGCATTGTAATTTACTGATGTATGTGATTCCTGCGCAAATGTTCTACCTGCACCTCTGAATGTGTTTTAATGCCTCATGTGCAATGTGTTTATGTTATTACCTTTGCTAAAAGTGACCTGCTTAGGTATTCTATGTTTTATCCCCTTTGCTAAGAGTGACCTACTTAGAGGATTGTTTTATGTTCCATTACCTTTGCTAAAAGTGACCTGCTTAGGTATTTTATGTTTTATCCCCTTTGCTAAAAGTGACCTGCTTAGAGGATTGTTTGTGTTATTACCTTTGCTAAATGTGACCTGCTTAGGTGATTGTTTAGGTTTCCTTCTCTTTGCTAAAAGTGACCTGCTTAGCTGATGGTTTTCCTTTTATACGTCCTGATAAGGTCCTAGTTCCCTGCGGGATTTTCCTACAGTGTTTTAGGGTTGCGTAGGAGGTATTTACTCTATACCAGTGATTACTGGTTGTGTGCTGCATTTACTATTTTGGTGCCAGTCATTATATGTTTATGTGCTAAGTGTTATGCCTACAAGTATTATTTCTAACAAGTGCCTACCCCGGACAGTGGTCCATGTGGCCCTGTCCTGTACATAATCCCTTGTAAATTCTGCCCGTGCCTGTTGGCACATTGTAAAGTTTGTGTGTTATCTAATGTGTTTTTACTATAATACAAAGGCTATTTTTTATATAACCTGGTGTGGAGTTTCCTTTGTGGTGGGCCTTGGGTGTTGTTGCTAGGTGCGCGCGCAAACGCTTTACACATCGCCTCCGAGATTAGCCTTGTTGCTCGTGTCACGTTACCTAGAGGGTGAGCAGGGGTTATCTTGGTGTGTAACTCCCTTGCCCTGACCTTAGACTTGGTGATCCCTGACTGACTTCGGCGTGAGCCTTGGCGGGCCCGGGGTCCCGGGTCTAACACAGAGCTTTTTATTTTTTTAAATCTCGAATTGGCACAATGGATTACACCTGTTTTGCTGGTTGGAGATCTCAATATTAATATTGATGTTGATTTGCCAATAAGATCCAACCAAGTTTTCCCTGGTAGAAAGAAGTTAACATACATAGCAATACGGCAATTATGTCTTGATCATGGCTTATACGACGTTTGGCAGGCAAAACAACCTGCTGATCCAGGATTTACTTTTTTTTCAGCTCCCCATTCAAAATGTATTCGTCGAGATTATGTTTTCTCCACTTCCGAATTTTTACCTAAAATTAATATAGAAATATGCCCAAAATTGGTCTCCAATCATAATCCGGTGGTAATCGACTTGGTGCTAGAATTAGAGGGACAATCAGAATTTTCCCCATGATCTTTTGACCGAAAACTGTTACTAGACAAAGAGTACTGTCAGTTTATGTCCCAAATTATCCAGTTTTTTGTATATAAATAAAGGCTCAGCAACACAGGAAATAGTTTGGGACGCATTTAAATCCATTGTTCGGGGTGAGACTCTAAGCTTTTCTTTGTTTAGGAGTAAACAGTTGCACCTTAAACAACGACATGAGTTTAATCAG
Source organism: Lissotriton vulgaris (assembly GCF_964263255.1). Taxonomy (NCBI): domain Eukaryota; kingdom Metazoa; phylum Chordata; class Amphibia; order Caudata; family Salamandridae; genus Lissotriton; species Lissotriton vulgaris. Next base: position 98,189,556 of record NC_141695.1, read on the forward strand.
GTCCTACAGGCAGAGGAAAAACTGGCCGAGGTCATAAGACTTGGGGCTGATGTAGAAGAACGAAATCAAGCTCAAAAAGACCTCACTATCAAAAGGGCAAACGTGTATGCCAACATTGCTGAACAAACGGTGCACAACTATGTACAACAGAGGGAAGCTGCATATGAATTTGGGGGAAAAACAGGTATAATTTTGGCCAAAAGGGCAAGGGAGAAAGCGGTATATAATGAGATATTGAGAATTAAGGAAGTGCAGGGGGTCATGCAGGAGACAAAGGAAGGTGTGTTGACTGCCTTTCCAAGAGTATTACCAACTGCTATATAGTAATGACAATATGACGGAATCAGCCGCGGCTGATTTGTATTTAAATGATGTTATTCCGGTGACCCTCACTGACGCTCAATACGAAATATTATCAGCACCACCACACTGGGGAGAAATCGAGATCGCAATTAATGGGCTAGCTCAGGAGAAGGCTGTGGGGCCCGATAACATTCCTTTGGAGTTTTACAAGAAATTTAGAAATTTATTAAGAGAAAAATTAGTAACGGTATGCCAGCAAGCTTTCTTGGGAAAGGCTCCGCACTCTTGGTCTGAAGCCACTATTGTGGTGTTTAAAAAGAAAGGCAAAAGAAAGGATGAATTGGGGTCTTTCAGACCCATATCACTTCTCAATTCTGACAGTAAAATATATTCAAAAGTGATAGCTAATTGTTTAAACGAATTGATGCCAGAATTTGTTTCTCCTCGACAACTTGGCTTTATACTGGGTAGAGGTACCACAGACCACATAAGGCACATAATTTCGCTGTTGGATTGGTCGGAGGGGACTAGCTCTCCGGTTGGCGTGGCCCTGTTGGATGCCGAAAAAGCGTTCGACAGGGTCACGTAGGCTTTTTTGTGGTCAGTTTTGATAAAAAAGGCCTTCCAAAAGAACTAGTTAAAGCAGTAAAATCATTGTATTCGCAACCATCCGCTGTGATTCGGATTTCAGGGAAGACCTCAGGCAGGGTGCGGATAGCGAGGGGGACGAGACAGGGTTGTCCCTGTTCCCCCTTGCTGTTCGCGATGTATATTGACCCGTTTATAAACAAACTGGAAATGAATCCAGCAATTAAACCTGTTCAGATTCATAATAAGGATTTTAAAGTTTGCGCATATGCAGACGATATTGCTATAGCTACATCTGAAATTGCTAGTGCATTGACGATTATAGTGAAATCTACTGAGGAATTTGGCCAGCACTCTGGATACAAATTAAATATCGAAAAGACACAATTTATCCACTCGACAGTTGGCCATCCTGATAGTGTAAAGTTTGATAAAGAGGCGACCTATTTAGGAGTCAAGATTACACATAAAATGGAAGATATTATACCTATTAATATAGACCCCATAATTGGATCTTCTAACAAACTACTCGAACATATGAATAATTTGAAGCTTTCCCTTTTAGGGCACAGTAACGTCTTAAAAATGCTTATTCTTCCTAAGTTTGTGTATTTGTTTCGTTCTATTCCCCTTATGATCGCATCTGGTTATTTTGTTCGTATAGAAAGAATGTGCTCGAGATTCCTCTGGGGATACCATCGTGCTAGGAGAGCATATAAGTATTGTGCATTTCCTAGAGAGAGAGGGGGATGGGGTATTCCATATTTTCAGTTTTACCATTGGTGTGCATTATTTCAACATATGGGATTCTTTCGGAAGATCCCACTGATGAGTATTTAAAGCCTTCTATATATGAAATGCTTTTGGGCACAGAGGCTAAACAGTGTCTAACCCGTGTTATTGAACCTAGCTACCACAAAAAAAACTAAATTTAAGATCTTTATAGCGGCATATTACATATGGAGGAATCTAAAAAAGAGGTTTTGTTTTGGCCCAAACATTAATATTTATACACCTTTGAGAGGTTGAACTTTTTTACCTGATCTATTTAAAGATGGGGTGATACAGCGGTGGCATAACTTGGGGATACGCAAATTTGGGGACATGTTTCAGGGGAAGGAGTTTGTATCTTTTGAGTATTTGATGAAAGAACACCAGGTACCCCGTCTTGACTTTTTAAGTTTCTGTATGATGAAAATATCACAATCCATGATCGGCTTAGAGAAGATTGCTTTGCTTGAAGCATTAAAGAGCCCATAGAAATTAGGGCCTTTATATCAATTATTTGTTGAAACACTAAAAGATGATTTAGCAATTAGAGCTGATAAATGGCAGAATAAATTGGGTATAGAATGTGTCAGCTTAGAGAGAAGTATTGAGATAGCTAGCAAAGTACTGTTGAATGGACCCATGATAAGTCAGCACTTCATGTCAATTTTTGAGCTTTATTACACACCAAGTAAATTAGCAAAATTGAACTCAGGGCGTGGGACGACGTGCAACCGTTGTAGTTTATATTCAGCAGATGCTGTTCATATGTTTTTTGAATGTCCAGAACTGGGTCAATTTATTGCCGACATAGAACATTTTGCTTTGAGGAGTTTAGGTATTTCAATTCAACTCACAGCTTCACTCGTGATCTTAGGTTATGAGGAGGGGTTGAATCAACAAAGAGTTGGGGTAGAACTAGGATTTATTTTTATTTGCATGTCGGCATACCGCTCTTGTGTCACGTCTCACTGGCTAGACACTGATCCACCCAATTTTATAATGTGGCAAACAAAACTTTTATCTATGTTTTATTTTGAAACAGCATTATATAAAATGAAAGGTATACAAAAGAAATGTTTTGGCCGACAATTATGGTCTCCAATTGCTAGATGGATTGGTTAAATAAACTTGTATAGGATGCAAAATGTGAGGGCTTTCCTGATGTATGTGAAACAGTGTCAAATGAAAACCTTGATTCTGTGGCGAGACGAGTTTGTAAATAAGGCATCGATAAGTCAGTTGGGTAAGTGTAGTCAATTTCATCAAGTTGAGTACCAGGCAATGTACTCAATAAAGGACTAGAAATAGGAGGCATCTCGATGTCCACCTCTGGGTCTGGATTCGAAGCAGTGGCCAATACAGAATTTCTAACAATCGAAGGACAGGATACTGCCGGTGTCATACTAACTCTGTATACCACTCTGTGTATCTTGACATTGTCAATGGAGATATACCTGTTTTCCTGTCGATTTTTGAAGAGGTGGTAAAATGACTGTTCTTGTGCCCTTCACACCAAGCACAGGAACTGGAGCTCAGTAAGAGGGACCAAATTCCTTCTTGTTTTCGATCTTCTCCCGAACCAATTCTCTGACTTGGGGTAGCCAGCCAACTATCGGGATCTGCAACGCATCATCCGAAGTGGAGGGCAAATTTTCCTTTGCAAGACCGTCTCTTGTCTTTTGTAGAGCCTGTAAAACATTGCAATGTTCATCTGCGTCAAAGGAGGCAGCAACAGCCACCGAGTCTAGACCGTCAAGGTCCGGTACATACATCTTGATACCAAAGAGCATTTCGTATGGGGTCCGCCCGCCCAGAGACCTTTTAGGGAGATTATTAAGAGCACGCTGCATGCCATTGAGATGGGCTAGCCAGTTCCTGCCAGTGCCTATAACTCGAGCTGTCAATGATTGCTTTAAGTCACGGTTCATTCCTTCCACTACACTATTACTCTCAGGTCTGTATGGAGACGAAAATTTGACTTGGACCCCCATCTAAGCCATGGCATCCTTATACGCCTTAGAGGTGAAAGCAGGACCCTGATCCGAATGGAAGGTACCACAGGCAAAAATTCCTACAAAGACACGCAAATCCCTTATGACAGTCCGTGAATCAGCGCTGAGGTGAGGCCACACCCACACAAAGTGCATGCGTCAACTGCGACTAAGACGTACTTATATGCAGTATCAGAAGAAAAAGGACCGCAGTGATCTAAATAAACACAACCTAGTGGTTTATTAGAAATGAACAATTGTGTCTGGGGTGTCACATTGAAGGACATAATCGCGCGTCTGTTTGTACAGTCCCTGCCACCAAAAACACTGGTGCAATTGAGACACAGTGGCAGAAACACCCGCATACGCAGATGCAACACCTTCATGTGCCGCTGTGATCAATGTATTTCTGCGATCTGAGTTGGGAATCAATCTCTCTGCAACGTCAGGTATTTTCACATAAGGAACCTTATCCGGACTTAAGTGGTATGTGTACTTCGAGGGGAACCCCTTAAGATATTTACCTCCCTTCTCAGTGGCAGCAACAGTCGCCAAGATATCATCATCAATCTTACTTTTGGACCGTGTAACAGCTGCAACCAAATATGTCGATACTGCAGATTTTGCCGCCTCATCAGCATGCGAGTTACCAACAGCGTGAACTCGAACACGCTGATGACCGAGAGTATGAATTAAAAACACAAGCGGCAACTGCTCTTTAAGCTCAGCCACTCGGACCCAGATCATTTTATGCTTTGTTGTGCTACCCTTGGAATCACGAAAATCATTCTGAATCCAAAAGAACAAGTTCTCATTGTAAGACTGGGCACAGTAGTAAGAATCACTCACAATAAGAGTCGTCACACTAGGATCAGAGTACTCCAATGCAAGCATCAGAGCCAGAAGCTCTGCCAATTGTGCAGTGCAGTCCCCTATAGTCTGCGTGTGCACGACTCTGGACTTGAACTCATCGTTCACCATGGCACCTACCACAATGGCGCATGAGGAAACGTAGGCGTGTTTAGAATTATGCGCAACCTGCGCCGAACCATCAGTGTATATGATGCAATGGAAATCCTCCAAAGGCCGCATAGCCAAAGGTGCAGGATGAACAAATTTGTACTTCAAAAAGTCCTGCGACCGTAAGGAGACATCAAAAATAAACGTGACATCTCGAGACGTCAAAGAAGCAGCCCATTGTATCCACTGAGGGTGCAAAGCTTTAGAATTAGGTACACTGGCTTTCGTAACTGCTTCTAAAGCAGGACACGGGGTAACAACCAACATGCGTTTTCCCTGTGACAGAGCACGTTCCTTAAGAATCGCCATCTGTACAGCTGTTAAAACTTTCTCCACAGTGAAAACTCGCATTTCAGCCGAAGTGTACAAGCGTGACTTGTAGGCAATAGGTACTGTGTCTCCTTCGTTAAAAGTAAGGTAAGTGAAACCCAACGTCCCAGGGATGATTCTTATCACCAGGTTGGTGTGGTTGTCACGAGTCAGTAAGAATTTAGAAGCGAGCAGATCAGCCTGCAATGATTGCAGAATAGCTGAGTGCTCAGGCAGCCACCATGATTTGGTAAAAGGAGATTGTATCAAAGCATACAAAGGCTTGATACGCTGGGCATATTCCGGAATGTATGTCCTTCCGAAATTTAAAAAACCCAGCAAAGACTGTAATTTTGTCAGAGTCTTCGGAGAGCGCAGTTGTGCGCATTTCTCCAAGAAGTGAGGAGCTAATCCTCGACCTTCATTGTTGAGCTCATAGCCCAGGAACAACACTCTGCAATGTGCGATTTCGCAAAGTTGAATTTGTAACTGAAGTCCGCAAAGCTACAAATTAAGCGGTCTACTAGACACAGATGCTCCCAAAGTTCGTCGTCCGTGAGATAAATGTCATCCACATACGAGCATGCATCAGGGTCGATTCTCTCCAAGAGAGAGACTATGCGGGCAGCAAATACCCCAGGACTATTTTATAGCCCATTGGTAAACAGCAAAAAAATTTCTGTACGCCGCCGCATGTAAAGCTGGTCCATTGGAAACTTAGACCATTCAAATGGTGGGCATAAAAACCGTTGGGAATGTCAAGCGTGGTCTTAAACTGCTTACGCACAAGACTATCCACTGAGGCAGAGGCGTGAGTATTCTGTACTGCACAGTAATGGCAACGTGAATTTAAATGCCGGTAATCCAATACCAAACGATATGAACCGTCAGGCTTGGTCACAGTAAAAAGAGGGTTATTCATTGGTGACACACATGTTTCAATGACTCCTTGATATTCCAATTGTTCAAGGATTTCTGCAACAGAAGCTTTAGCTTCACGTCTTATGGGATATTGAGGTTGAGGCTGTGGCTGTGACCGCAAAGGTATTTCGTGGTGTGGGAAAATTCATCCCAACCACAGTGTGTACAGTACAGAGGCGGCGCTAGAGCCTTAGCCCACTCTTCTGCAAAATTCAGCGCATGATCCTTCAAGACCGTGTGCGCGAAACTAGGGAGGATTAACTCCTCACCTCTTGGAGCTGCGAGAACAAAAGGTGGGGGCCAGTCAGCCTCCGCTAACAAAATGTCATAGGTAGGCTTAAGATTTTCCCAAAATATCCCTTTTATGGTACGGTATATGTCACCTTCAATTAACAAGACTATTTCATAAAGTCTGTCAGGGGGAGCAACTCTAGTGTCAGCTGTTTCTACAACAACATGACGGTCATTCGCTGTCACCTTCAGTAGTGGACGCAGTGCCTCTAGCACTATGGTAATCTCCGCCGCGCTGTCCAGCAAGGTCAGAGCTCATGTCTGATTCCGAAGCTGCGTTCTCACTATCTGTGGCATATCTCGCTGTTAATGCGGCGACCTTTTTCTTTTGAAACTGGGGTCTTTTCGGTGAAGAATCGTCCTGCTTGCCTTTGCCGTCTTTCGGGTGGGGCTGGTCGCGTCCTTGCTGGCCACCCCAACCCCTGCCACCTCCTCCACCACCGGTCGCCGAGGCGCATGACTCCTGAAAAGAACGAGGAGAGCGTTGATCAGACACCTGAAATCGATGAGGTGATTTTATCGTCACGCGATCGCGCAATTCATTAACACGTTCTGGGGGCGCAGGTAATGGAGATGCAGGACGAGACTCCTGTTTCTGTTTTTGTTGCTTTCCCTGTTTTTGTTTCTTTGGCCAATTTAGTTTTTTGGTCTTAGGCTGGTCGTCGGTTTCTGACTTCTGCCCTTGGGGTTGTTTTTTCTCTTTAGTAGAAAAAGGCTTGAGACCCCTACTATTGCGGCCCACGGTTTTTTTAAGCCGCCACAATAATCCTTGCTAACTGTCTGGGTTTATCGACATCGGGAATCACCTGCAAAGCATTGGCTACCTGAAAGTTCACCGCATCCCCCTTGACATTTGCAAGAATGAGATCGGAAAACACATCAAAGGAGCCACATAGGCGCATACCCAATTCAATCACAGCCTCAAGTCCGTGAACACGCTTAAGGACCATTGGCAGGACAGTTATAGACGGAGTGCCGTAACACCTCGCATAGACTGCTGCAAATGTTCTACCCCAGGTCTCACAGTCACCAATTTCAGGGGTCAAGTCTTTAGGCAAGCTAATTCTCAGAATCCTGTGTTTCTCACCAGGAGTTGTGTTAGGAAATACAGCTTCAAGCTGGTCAAACTTTTCGGCAAGCCAGAAAGGAAAATCATCCTTATCCTGGGGACGCTTGCCCATCACAGCGTTGATCATTACAGGATTGAGCTTCATGCCGCCCTGTCCAGCAGGAAGAGCTGCACCACCTGGGGCCCCGCACAGGAGATTACGGGTTCTGTATTGCACTAACGACCTATTTACGCTTATCACGACTGCATGTAGTCGTCTTAACTCAACCACGGAACACGCTCCGTGTTGAGGATGAGGAGTAAATCCAGCCAAAACAGGCCAATTTGTGCCTGGAATGGACAAAGGACCTAACCTCGGAGCTGTCAAAGAGTGGGGTAGGGCGCCATCAAACCAAACGCGGTGCTGCCAAGTATCTATAGGAATCTCCTCTGCCCTATATGGAGTATATTCCTGTGGCACAGCTGTGGGATAGTACGTGTCGAACACAGTAGTATTTGCGTTACCAGCTGGGAAGGTCACCCACGAGTAAAAAATTTCGTAAGGGTAAGCCACCTTTTCACTCACCACCATATTCACGGCCATGCCATCCACCGGAACATTATAATGCTGCAAATGATTACGCACCACAATTCGACTATGTTGCGGAATGTTCATCGCCGCCATAGCAACACAGAAAGAAAGAGGTACCAAGTAAACTTTGTAGCACAACTGGGTAGTAATTCAAGAAAACCGTTTGGAAAGATTCAAGCTTGAATAGACCTATACAAATATAGGTAGGTGTGTCCGACACCACCGTCAACCGGAAACAATAGTGAAGGTGTTAAGAACTGAATATTGTACTACTCAAGTGTCATTTAATAAGACCACCAACGATTGGGCGCCATGTGGTAGGGATTCCGTTCTCCTACAGAACTGTGCATAGCGACTTGGAACCTCAGTGAATTAGGTTGTGCCAAAACTCACCTTAGTACCCAAAATTCCCTACCAGACTAGCTACGGTGTCTCATTGGATATTACAAACTCCCAATGCTTAGACAAACCAGAACATGGACTTAGTACACCTCAGGTAACGTGGAACACATGAACACTCTTTCGTTATACAATCATTTCAATCAAAAACGAGGAGTAAATGAGGACGCGTGCACATTTGGAAAGTTTATTTACTAATGCAGTGTTCTCAAACGCAGTATCTTAGCTAATACAAGCAAACATATTATAAGAAACAAAGTAATCAGCAAAGTTACTAGTCCATAGAATACAAAAGGTGAAAGCATGTTAAAATGCTTAAACAACTCCTAATTTTCACCCTCCCTAGCTAGTATATTATATTATATCTAAGAAGGTCTCATTGGGTTTTAGCAGGGCGGCCCCATACCTCAAGATCCTAATGGTAAGGGAAAACATTATCTTCCACCAGCTCTCTGCATGCGAAGCACCATCAAGTGTATGTGTGTGCTCTGTGCAAAGCAATGTAAAACGCGCCTAAAGCTAGAATTTGGCTGCAGCTGCATGTATGTTAAGTCCAGAAAGGTGCGAAGATCAGACCTCACAGCAACCACTGTGTCCAGTTATCCCTGAAGGCTTCAGCACTCACTGTACAGACACAACTCACTAAGCAAAGCTGATATCAGAGTAATAACATATTATTCTTGTGTGAATCAAAACACTCTACTAGGCTCAAAGCTAAAATAATAGTTATGTGTTGTGTGCAGAAGCAGCAGAAAGGTAAAATGGTGTTTAAACTCTCAATAAGCTCATGCTAACTTAACACAGCATATAGGCAAAGCATAACTATATGACAGCTCTACTGGTAATACAGCCCTCCAGAAGGCTTTCAGAGCATCCCACACGGTTGAAATGATTGCAGACTCAAAGTTAGCCTCAAGTAAATGCTGAGTCTCCGATCGAAGGAAGGCAATTTCGAATGTATGACGTTTCAACGAATTCTGTTGCCACGCATGCCTTTACCACGCATGCGTTACAACGGAATTCGTGTACCACGCATAACCTTTACCTCGACTATTTGCGTGGTGACGTCATACGTCGTTAAGAGGAAACGGATTTTTTTCCGATTTCTCTTTAACGACGCTGATTATGTGCAGATTTTGACGTGACTTCTGGTGAGTTTTTTTTATTTGGGGGGAGACCCCCCAAACCCCTCTTTTTTTACTATTTACCTTTACCACATATGCCTTTACTACAAACATCGTAGTAAAGGTATGCGTGGTAAAAGCTTTAGTGGTAACCACGCATGCGTTGTACTGCATGCGTGGTTAAAGATTTCGTGGAAACGGCTTCGTTGTAAAGGCCGTTTCCCGGCAATTTCGTCCTCCTCTAATAAGATGGTGTGATCGAAGGACCATGAAGCGTGTCTAGGCTGCTGGCCAGATTTTAAACTGAAAGAAATAGCTGAATGGTCAGAAAGATGGGAGGGGAGATATTCTATGTCCTCCAGCGAGTCTTTAAGACTGTAACTGAACAGTGCATAGTCTATTCTTGACAGATGCTTATTTTTTAGGTTCCGAAATGAAACCCCCAACTTTTCCCCTACCCTTTCCCTCTATATATCTGCAAGCCCCATCTGCGTCATTATTGTCCCAAGGACTTGCCTAGATTTAGAGAAGACACAGGCTCTGGAGTTAGGTGATTTGTCGAGTTTAGGGTTTAGAACGATGTTAAAGTCCCCGACCCAAATTAAAGGCTCTTGAATGGCCAGCAGATGGCCACGGATAGTATCTAAATAAGAAGGATCGTCCTGGTTTGGACCATAGTATCCTACCAGGGAACACAACAGGCCACCCAGCGAAACCCTCAATAAGAGCCATCTCCCGCTGTTATCTTTCCTATACTCTACAATTTGGGCCTTTTCCTGTTTTGTAAAAATAAATAAAATCCCTCTGATATTTGCAGATTGTTCTGTGCATACAAAAGTGTCTATCCATTTCTGTTTCTTTAATATGTCGAAGGTCTTATATTTTAGGAGATGTGTTTCCTGTAAGGCAATGACCTGTGCCGGGGAGTCTCTCAAATATTGACGAATCCTGTCCCTTCTACCCCTCATGCGCAGGCCATTGACGTTCCAGGATAGATAATGTATCAGCGTCATGCCTTTACAACTCCCTTCACAGTTACCTCCACCTTCCCCAGAACCTCCTTATCAAATATTCCTAATTCTGTCCTGGACCTTATTGTCAGAGTGTTCTTATCTCGGGAACCTAAACCCTGGCAGTGACCTAAACTAAGCCTTATAGGAAACTGCAGGGGTACTGACCTATGAGGAATTTTTTCAATTTCAACCCCACCACCCCACGTGGCACAACTTCCCCCCCAACGCCTGGAAAACCCCTCCCTACTTACACTGGCCTGGTGTATTGCCAGTTTTATGCCCTCAGGCCACCCCCCTTTCTCTACCCACCATACTTATAAACCAGTTAGCAACCTTCCACCCAATTAGCCTGGAAGAAACAAGGCAGTCAATCTTAACCACAAAATCTGGGTCCCCATTTGACCCCTGTCCCATAAGACTCCTGCATCTCATGGTAGATGAAGTAAACCCTATGATTAACGAAATCGTAAATCATTCACTTTCCACGGCCAATGTGCCACTGGAATGGAAACTTGCGGCAGTGAAACCCTTACAGAAAAAAACCCTTCCTGACCCTGAGACTCTTTCCAATCTGCGACCTATCTCACTTCTTCCAGCATTATGTAAGATCGCTGGTTAACAAACAGCTGACCATGTTCTTAGAAGTCAACGAGATATGGCATCCCAATCAGGCGGGGTTTAGAGCCCAGCATTCAACAGAATCGGCTGTACTGTACACAGCAGACACCATTCGTACTGCCCTAGACCAAGGAAAGAAGGCCGTCCTGATTTTATTATACCTGTCGGCGGCCTTCGACATGGTCTCCCATGCCATCCTATTAGATCGGCTAAAAACATCGGGCGTGAAGGGGACGGTACTAGAGTGGTTGGAAAACTACCTAAGGGACAGGAGACAGGTGATAACCCTGGGGGAATTTACCTCCACGGAAAAACATCAGACGATGGGAGTACCCCAGGGGTCCAGCCTTAGTCTGACATTATTCAATGTCTACACTGCGCCTCTGATTAAACTAATATCATCCTTTGGCATAGAGGTAGTAGCATATGCCGATGATACGCAGTTAATACTGGTTACGGATAGGGACAACCAGTCATGGGAAGTAACATTCAAGGAATGTTTAACTGCCACCTTCGATTGGATGCGGAAGAATCACCTAAAATGTAATACAGGAAAAACAGAGATCATTCTGCTATGCCCAAATAATGACTTTATTCCCAGGCAATGGTGGCCAGAAAGGGCAGAAATACCGCCTCATACAACCATAGTTGCTCGGAACCTGGGGGTCACGTTTGATTCCAATCTTGCCTTCAAGCAGCAGGCAATAAAAGTGGCAGGAATGTGCTTTGGTTTAATTAAAAGCCTGAGGAAATTCTTTGATATACTCCCTTTGGAGGCGAGGAAAACTGTTGCAGTAGCGTTGGTAACGTCGCGCTTAGATTATTGCAACAGTTTGTATGCTGGCACAAATAAAGAAGTAACTTACAGGCTTCAGCTAGTGCAAAGCGCTGCTGCCAGATTGGTGCTAAAATGGCCAAAAAGATCGTCAGCCTCAGGGGCATTAAAAGCTCTTCATTGGCTTCCCATTGTAAAAAGGATCCTGTTCAAGGTTTTGATTATAACATTTCGAGCAATGCACAAAACAGGACCACTATATCTACAGAAAAAATTCAAGAGATACTGCCCAACCAGAAGCCTACGATCATCAAATTCTAATACTCTGGTGTTTCCTAGGTTTCGTTTAAAAACCCGTGGAGGAAAGTCCCTGGCAGTACTGGGTGCAAAGGCTTGAAATACTCTGCCTCCTGCCCTGAGAACTCTGGATAAAGAAACAGAGTTCCGCAAAGAATTAAAAACTTGGATATTTAAACTGCAAGATAGCATGGCCAGAACTCTAGTTTGATGCCTGCCTCTGTTTTTGGTCCAACTCTGAGTCACTTTGTCATCTGGTATTTTGCCGGAGGTAGCGCCTAGATGCTCCATTGGAGCGATTGCTGCGCGATATAAATAAAATTTTACATTACATTACATTACATACTACTTGTCGGTGCAGGGAAGAAGTGCATTTTTCTTATTATTGTTTTTTCTTCTCTATATCATTTTTCTTTTTTTTTTTAAACCACCACTGATAACAATTTAATTTTATATACACTTTTTTTTCAGATGGTGACATTTTTTTTTCTTATTCTTTTATATATATATATATATTTTTTTTTCACACGATTGATTACTATATAGTGCCTCCCTCTAGACACAATTGTACTTTGTGCCCTAGAAAATAAAAGAGAATTGATTTACATGTTCTGTAAAAAAGGGACATACTCTCTCTAACCTAGCTTATACTTCCATCGAGTTTCCTCCCCCCCGTGAGAAATCCCTTAGGGATTCCAACATTTCATTAGCCTCAAAGGGGGATCTGAAGTTGCGCATCCTATTATTAAACATAACTCACAGAAAGGCAGGAAATCTCATCTGCACCGTAGCGAGCACAGCTCTGAATTTCTCCATCCTTTGGCCAAGTTCCCATTGTCAATCCAAAGTGGTCTTCGAAAAATCTGAGCGAACCTCAAACAGGAATTCCGGACCTTTCAGTGTTTTAGCTTTCAAAGTCAGGTTTAGGATCTTTTCTTTTAGTGAGTACGTAAGGAAGTTAACTAATATTTTCCTGAGTTTAACTCTGTGCCAGGATTCAAGCGAAAAGGATCTCTGTGAATCCTTTGAATATCTTTCTCCAAGATGTCAGATGATTCCTCAGGTTCAATGCTTCTTTTAATAGAACTACCACAAAGATCTAAATATCGCTCCCTTCTTTCCCCTCTGGAACCTTCAGAAGTTATTCCTACTTGAGTAATTTTTTAAGGATCCCACTCTCTCGCGTATGGCGTCTCCCTCTCTTTGCAGAGTTTGAATTTTTAGTTCTGCTGAACCCAAGTTTGATTTAGGCACCTCTACAGAACCCTCCAAGGATTCTGTCCTTTCATGCAATCGATCCACTTTTTTCTTGAGAATGTGGCATGCAGCCCTAATTTCAGACTGATTTTCTGTCGATACCAAAAACCCATTTCTATTGTCCTCCTTCATTGATGCTAACTGTCTGGGTTTATCGACATCGGGAATCACCTGCAAAGCATTGGCTACCTGAAAGTTCACCGCATCCCCCTTGACATTTGCAAGAATGAGATCGGTTACCACATCAAAGGAGCCACATAGGCGCATACCCAATTCAATCACAGCCTCAAGTCTGTGCGCATCCTGAACACGCTTAAGGACCATTGGCAGGACAGTCATAGACGGAGTGCGTAACACCTCGCATAGACTGCTGCAAATGTTCTACCCCAGGTCTCACAGTCACCAATTTCAGGGGTCAAGTCTTTAGGCAAGCTAATTCTCAGAATCCTGTGTTTCTCACCAGGAGTCGTGTTAGGAAATACAGCTTCAAGCTGGTCAAACTTTTCGGCAAGCCAGAAAGGAAAATCATCCTTATCCTGGGGGTGCTTGCCCATCACAGCGTTGACCATTACAGGATTGAGCTTCATGCCGCCCTGTCCGGCAGGAAGAGCTGCACCACCTGGGGCCCCGCACAGGAGATTACGGGTTATGTATTGCACTAACGACCTATTTACGCTTATCGCGACTGCATGTAGTCGTCTTAACTCAACCACGGAACACGCTCCGTGTTGAGGATGAGGAGTAAATCCAGCCAAAACAGGCCAATTTGTGCCTGGAATGGACAAAGGACCTAACCTCGGAGCTGTCAAAGAGTGGGGTAGGGCGCCATCAAACCAAACGCGGTGCTGCCAAGTATCTATAGGAATCTCCTCTGCCCTATATGTAGTATATTCCTGTGGCGCAGCCATGGGAGTGTATGTGTCGAACACAGTAGTATTTGCGTTACCAGCTGGGAAGGCCACCCACGAGTAAAAAATTTCGTAAGGGTAGGCCACCGCTGCACTCACCACCATATTCACGGCCATGCCATCCACCGGAACATTATAATGCTGCAAATGATTACGCACCGCAATTCGACTATGTTGCGGAATGTTCATCGCCGCCATAGCAACACAGAAAGAAAGAGGTACCAAGTAAACTTTGTAGCACAACTGGGTAGTAATTCAAGAAACCCGTTTAGAAAGATTCAAGCTTGAATAGACCTATACAAATATAGGTAGGTGTGTCCGACACCACCGTTAACCGGAAACAATAGTGAAGGTGTTAAGAACTGAATATTGTACTACTCACGTGTCATTTAATAAGACCACCAACGATTGGGCGCCATGTGGCAGGGATTCCGTTCTCCTACAGAACTGTGCATAGCGACTTGGAACCTCAGTGAATTAGGGTGTGCCAAAACTCACCTTAGTACCCAAAATTCCCTACCAGACTAGCTACGGTGTCTCATTGGATATTACAAACTCCCAATGCTTAGACAAACCAGAACATGGACTTAGTACACCTCAGGTAACGTGGAACACATGAACACTCTTTCGTTATACAATCATTTCAATCAAAAACGAGGAGTAAATGAGGACGCGTGCACATTTGGAAAGTTTATTTACCAATGCAGTGTTCTCAAACGCAGTATCTTAGCTAATACAAGCGAACATATTATAAGAAACAAAGTAATCAGCATAGTTACTAGTCCATAGAATACAAAAGGTGAAAGCATGTTAAAATGCTTAAACAACTCCTAATTCTCACCCTCCCTAGCTAGTATATTATATTATATCTAAGAAGGTCTCATTGGGTTTTAGCAGGGCGGCCCCATACCTCAAGATCCTAATGGTAATCTTCCACCAGCTCTCTGCATGCGAAGCACCATCAAGTGTGTGTGTGTGCTCTGTGCAAAGCAATGTAAAACGCGCCTAAAGCTAGAATTTGGCTGCAGCTGCATGTATGTTAAGTCTAGAAAGGTGCGAAGATCAGACCTCACAACAACCACTGTGTCGAGTTATCTCTGAAGGCTTCAGCACTCACTGTACAGACACAACTCACTAAGCAAAGCTGATATCAGAGTAATAACATATTATTCTTGTGTGAATCAAAACACTCTACTAGGCTCAAGCTAAAATAATAGTTGTGTGTCGTGTGCAGAAGCAGCAGAAAGGTAAAATGGTGTTTAAACTCTCTATAAGCTCATGCTAACTTAACACAGCATATAGGCAAAGCATAACTATATGACAGCTCTACTGGTAATACAGCCCTCCAGAAGGCTTTCAGAGCATCCCACACGGTTGAAATGATTGCAGACTCAAAGTTAGCCTCAAGTAAATGCTGAGTCTCTGATCGAAGGAAGGCAAATTCGTCCTCCTCTAATAAGATGGTGTGATCGAAGGACCATGAAGCGTGTCTAGGCTGCTGGCCAGATTTTAAACTGAAAGAAATAGCTGAATGGTCGGAAAGATGGGAGGGGAGATATTCTATGTCCTCCAGCGAGTCTTTAAGACTGTAACTGAACAGTGCATAGTCTATTCTTGACAGATGCTTATTTTTTAGGTTCCGAAATGAAACCCCCAACTTTTCCCCTACCCTTTCCCTCTATATATCTGCGAGCCCCATCTGCGTCATTATTGTCCCAAGGACTTGCCTAGATTTAGAGAAGACACAGGCTCTGGAGTTAGGTGATTTGTCGAGTTTAGGGTTTAGAACGATGTTAAAGTCCCCGACCCAAATTACAGGCTCTTGAATGGCCAGCAGATGGCCACGGATAGTATCTAAATAAGAAGGATCGTCCTGGTTTGGACCATAGTATCCTACCAGGGAACACAACAGGCCACCCAGCGAAACCCTCAATAAGAGCCATCTCCCGCTATTATCTTCCCTATACTCTACAATTTGGGCCTTTTCCTGTTTTGTAAAAATAAACAAAATTCCTCTGATATTTGCAGATTGATCTGTGCATACAAACGTGTCTATCCATTTCTCTTTCTTTAATATGTCGAAGGTCTTATATTTTAGGAGATGTGTTTCCTGTAAGGCAATGACCTGTGCCGGGGAGTCTCTCAAATATTGACAAATCCTGTCCCTTCTGCCCCTCATGCGCAGGTCATTGATGTTCCAGGATAGATAATGTATCAGCGTCATGCCTTTACAACTCCCTTCACAGTTACCTCCACCTTCCCCAGAACCTCCTTATCAAATATTCCTAATTCCATCCTGGACCTCATTGTTAGAGTCTTCTTATCTCGGGAACCTAAACCCTGGCAGGGACCTAAACTAAGCCTTATAGGAAACTGCAGGGGTACTGACCTATGAGGAATTTTTTCAATTCCAACCCCACCACCCCACGTGGCACAACTCCCCCCCCAACGCCTGGAAAACCCCTCCCTACTTACACTGGCCTGGTGTATTGCCAGTTTTATGCCCTCAGGCCACCCCCCTTCCTCTACCCACCATACTACTTGTCGGTGCAGGGAAGAAGTGCATTTTTCTTATTATTGTTTTTTCTTCTCTATATTATTTTTCTTTTTTTTTTTAAACCACCACTGATAACAATTTAATTTTATATACACTTTTTTTTCAGATTGTGAACATTTTTTTTTCTTATTCTTTTATATATATTTTTTTTTTTTCACACGATTGATTACTATATAGTGCCTCCCTCTAGACACAATTGGACTTTGTGCCCTAGAAAATAAAAGAGAATTGATTTACATGTTCTGTAAAAAAGGGACATACTCTCTCTAACCTAGCTTATACTACCATCGAGTTTCCTCCCCCCCGTGAGAAATCCCTTAGGGATTCCAACATTTCATCAGCCTCAAAGGGGGATCTGAAGTTGCGCATCCTAATATTAAACATAACTCGCAGAAAGGCAGGAAATCTCATCTGCACCGTAGCGAGCACAGCTCTGAATTTCTCCATCCTTTGGCCAAGTTCCCATTGTCAATCCAAAGTGGTCTTCGAAAAATCTGAGCGAACCTCAAACAGGAATTCCGGACCTTTCAGTGTTTTAGCTTTCAAAGTCAGGTTTAGGATCTTTTCTTTTAGTGAGTACGTAAGGAAGTTAACTAATATTTTCCTGAGTTTAACTCTGCCAGGATTCAAGCGAAAAGGATCTCTGTGAATCCTTTGAATATCTTTCTCCAAGATGTCAGATGATTCCTCAAGGTTCAATGCTTATTTTAATAGAACTACCACAACAATCTAAATATCGCTCCCTTCTTTCCCCTCTGGAACCTTCAGAAGTTATTCCTACTTGAGTAATTTTCTCAGGATCCCACTCTCTCGCGTATGGCGTCTCCCTCTCTTTGCAGAGTTTGAATTTTTAGTTCTGCTGAACCCAAGTTTGCTTTAAGCACCTCTACAGAACCCTCCAAGGATTCTGTCCTTTCATGCAATCGATCCACTTTTTTCTTGAGAATGTGGCATGCAGCCCTAATTTCAGACTGATTTTCCTGCCGATACCAAAAACCCATTTCTAATGTCCTCCTTCATTGATGTAAGGAGGGCCTCAATTGAAGGACAGGCTAAACTCTCTGCCCCTCCTGAAGTTCCAGCGTCTGACTGGGGTGGTGTAGGCAGGACAGGGGTTTGGGTTGAAACCAACACACCCTCCCCCGAAAAATCGGTATCTGCAAGTGTGGTCAAAAGGCTGTCTGACCCAACTGTCTGATCTGTGAGCTCTACTACGCTTACCAAAGGGGCCATAGGAGCCAAAGGTAGGTCCCAGGGTTTAGCAGAAAAATTAGTGTGGTGAATGTTCAAAACCTGAGGTAGCACCTTAAAAAAAGAGCGCAGGAAAGGAGTAATACGTATTGAATTATTTTCCGTGCAGTTTTTTTTAGCCCCCACTCTCTGTGTCTTTATAGGGACTTTAGCAGCAGCCTCTTTTACGCCCCCTCCTTTCACTTGGGAAGTCTGGCTTAGGCTACCCCTCTCAGTACCCACTGAACTGGCCTCAGCCCTTGTGTTTGTCCCCGATGGAGCCTGTGAACATTGACTGCCCTTACCCTTGCCCTTCCCCCGATTGGTTTTTGCGGCTTGCCTCTTGCCCCGCTGCTTGATGTTAGCAACAAATGTGGGGTCACTCCCGTCTCCACCCTTCAGCAGACCTCTGTCCCCGACCCCTCCTTTCCGGCACACCCACTCTCACTGCTCTCGCCACCTGTGGCTCCTGAGTCGTCCATTGTCCTCCCAGTGCCCAAGCCTCCCGGGGCACCGAGCTGCTCCACCACTGATGAAAACACTGGGGGGACCGCCGAAGAGAAAAAGGCACTAATTGTTGGACCGCCAGTAGCCCTGTCTCCGCTTGAAGTGCCTCCACTTGTACTGACGCTGCCGCCGGCGTTGCCCCTGAAGAGACCGTGGGCGGCCGCTTTGAGGCCGCACCTCAGCTCCACGGCTGCTAACTCCCAGCGCGACAAGAAGGCGGGGTATGGAGTCCGCTTCGCGTCTCCGAGGCACATCCATGAAGCAGGGCCGCTCCAGCAGGTATGGATATAAGAGCAAAGGGAACAAAAACTCTGCTACATATGCTCTTGTTTCGCCGTTCTACAACTTTCCGAGCACCTTCCACGCTAAAAGTTACTCATGCAGGCTAGGAGAGAGGGGGCTCTAGCGAGGAAGCGCGCAACCGCCTAACACGCGGGCGCCATGTTTTCCCCCCATATCGAGCCTCCTCTCGTTCTGCGTAGTATTTCATGATTTTTGTCTAACTAAGGATCTTTAACCATAATTGGCCAATATTCTTGCAAATGATATTTGGGGCACAATGTGATATTTCGATGCTTATATTCTGATACCATCACTACACATGAGGGTTTTGGCTGCAGAATTAAATGCAACATTTCATTGGTGTAATAGTAACTTGGCTAAACAAAGTTAAAAAGTAAGTTCAAAGTTGAAGGTAATGCAGTTTGTAATTAATGTTAAGCTGATGTGGTGCTCCACTGGTGACATCCAAAAATTTAGGGGCAGATTGTTCATTATTTGATGCAGCGCAACACAGCACGTCAACTTGCTGCAGTGTGTCAAATGGAGAGGGCAGGAATGTGCCATTTTAACCAAGATATGGTGCATTCCTCTTCTCTTCCTGCTCTGGTGCACTATATGAACCCCTTGCACAATGGTGCCAGGGTGCCTGCATTGCAGACAGGATTGTTTTTGTGCAGGAGGAGACACCTTCCTGCACAAGAACAGTCCTTAGATGCGTGTTCCTCTTTCTAAGTGTGCCACAGAAGGCACCACACTTAAAAAGAGGAAACAACAAGACGAAATAAAGATATTTTTCGGTTTTGCGTCTCTATCAGGAAGTAGTACAATTTAGATGCTTTGCCACCTTCACCTGTCTCAGTAAACCTGGTAATGCACTGTCACAGGAAATTAAAACAAGACCCACACCTCCCAATAGGTATCAAAAGAGTTTTATTGAAGGAAGTAATCCAATAGAAAAGAGTACAAAAGTATACACATCCGACTGTTAGTCCACAGACCACTCTTCACAATCAGGATTTGTATTGAGTGGGGATTTTCTTGACGCTCCCTCAGTATTAAAACTGTATCCAATCCATCGACAAATATCACCACTGTCATGTAAATCCTACAAACCTGTATGGGATCTGCACGTTTAGACAACATAGATTGTGGGATTGGTGTCCAGATTGATTCCACACACCCCCACCGAGTATGTTCGCCTGTATACCAGCTAGCTCACAGTTTCACTACAAGCTCCTCATACCCAGCTATTGAACATGACAACTCTCTGCCGCCAGGATCAGTACAGTACTTTTTGCTCAGTCACTCGTGCTCACTTTGTCTCGGAGAGAAACACAGAATAAACAGCGGGGATGTTTTCAATAAGCATTTATTGAACCAGCGTCATTCTAGTGTAAAATAGGTGTGCTGCAACAACCATAAGACAGAAACAGATATAAAGATTATAAGCACCAATAGGGTAAATCGACGGTAGATCCTACCATAGTGCTAAACCAATGAAAACAGGCAAGTATAAAAAAGCATGACAATAATAATGTGTACTCCTACGATGCAACTCTAACTAGACATACCTAAGTGCTAAGTGTGCCTAGCATGTATGTAGTTGTAGAGCCAAGAATCCCCCTAGGCTGATGCAACCCCTTTAGCTGGTGTGAGTGGCTGTGGGACCCCATATTGGTCTCGAGATGGACACTCTGCCAGGGATTTCAGACCAATGCAAGCTGGAGTGTCTGTGTGCAGGAACCTCAGCGTCTGGTGTCAGTGTGTCATCATGGAACTCTTTATCCTCTGCCTACCTTGGCAAAGATGTGGTGTATATATCCCCAAAAGGTACCCTCAGGGGATTCTACCTTGCTGTTTCATGTCAGCAGGGATGACCCTTATACATAGGTATTATGCAGAAGATGGCAATACCGCTGTGATTCTGAGAATCCTTATGCATAATTCATGAGGCTGGTTTTCAGGGAAAACCTTACAACATTTATGCAGCGCTTAGCTAGGTAAAAGGCCAATATAACCTGTTATGTAGTGTAATGGTAGGGTAAATGTAGGTGAAGATTTAGGGGACTACTCAAGCCTATATTGGGGAACCCTATGAAACATAACACCCACTCCTCATCTTACCGGATGACATACTAAAAAGTAAATGCCTTTCTAATCAAGCATTAAACATTATTAAAAAGGTGGTTACAAAGTTTCAAAAATTAACAAAATCCCTCAAAATTAAACTCTAAAAGGCCTTTAAAAATATGTTCATTTATTTATAGTCTGAGCCACTGAATTCATCTGAAAGTCATGGAGCTCAGCAATAGCATAGAAAGAAAACCAATTTTTGGTTGTTTTGAAAAAAGGCGGAATTATTCCTAGCACACGGAGAGCCAAAAACGTATGTGGCCTTTGTGGGAGACGCAACAACATCGCTGATTGCCTTACCAGACGACAGTCCCTCACTGTTCACGTCAATTGAGCAAAGATGATCTTTCTCAGTTCCCACATCTGATGCTGGGGAAGTATTTGTAACATCCAAAGCCTGTATGCCTCTAGTAGAGCCAGTGTCCGATCCAAAAATAGATGAAGCGTCCAGTGGTGGCTCTAAGAAAGCCAACATCAGGTGTTTTAAGTAACCTGACAGTATTGCCTATCACATATATGGCCAGTGAAAACTCTTGTGGCCACTCCTCAGTGTTAACACCGGACAATTAAGCCTCAGCCCATAGCCAGCAAAGATATGCGCTTCCCCCAGGGACTTAATCCATGTGTCTTCCTTTACCACGCTCCCCTCTTTCTCTCCAATAAGGAATTCAAACAGAATACTGCAGGAAGAAATTAAAGAAATACTATGAGAAAGGAAACTTAACCACAAGTACCATATTCTACCATTGGTGGTTACATAATACGGCCCTAAAAGGGTTCTCAGAACCCCTGCAGATATGCCAGTGACAGCAGCCCAGTGCAACAGTGCACGCACCTCCCCGGTTCACATGCCTGAAGCTGTGACCAGGGCCGGCTCAAGGCTCATGGTGGCCCTGTGCAGGGAGCGTAGGTAGGAGGCCCCAGAAGAGGGGGTCCGGGCGGGGCGGAGTATGTAGCAATCTTAAAATTAGTACCTTTATAACATTCTGGGCATAGTTTAACTTTGACGACTTTGTTAGAAGAGACACTGCACATATACGATAATTGATTTCTCTCCCGCATTTTAAGCTGCTGCTGTATAATATTTGACAGATACACCACCCTATACTATTGCGCCGGCCACTATGAACACTGGAAGGCATTGGACATGATCTATTATGCACTAGTTACTTGTAGCAAGAGTCACAGTGACATGAACATATGAAAGTTCAGTTAGTGAAAATTAAAACATATCAAGAAGTGCCATGTTCCAAGTGACCATTTGACACACATAACTGCCTACAATGGATTCTGAAATTGAAAAAAAATACATATACAAAACTATGCTCAGCTTCTTGCCTAAATAAGGGAGAATCGTACTGATTGACGAAAGCATCCAATTTTAATTTCAAACCACAAGTAAAGTGAAAGTTGCCTTCGTCATGCCAAGCTATAAAAAACACAGATAGACATCACTTTTATGTATAACAGTCGAAAACGTAACATGGGCCCCCAGATCCCCTGCGGTGCACACCCTGCTTTACATTAAAAATAAGATTGGTATATCTAAGCGAAGCGAAATTTTACGATCACTCGCTTGAATTATGACACTGATAAAGGTGCACGAGATTTGAGCATAGGAAAATCAATGCACAGGTGACGGGAATAAAATGAGCAGGGCTCTTACTAGACATTACAATTAAATATCCACCCAGGCTCTCTGACTCGCGGGCACAACCCGGGAAAATATCTCGTCTGATTTTGCATATCTTGCCTATTGAAATATAACAAAAACCACCTGCATCAAAGGCCCCGTTCAAGATTTGGTAAATGCAAGCAGGGCGAACACAGACAGATAAGTACCCCCGGCCTGAATCCTTGCAGTCCAGGCAATGTGCCTTTCGAATTTATTTTTGTTTATTCTTCACATTGAGTAATTAATGACTGTCGTCTTTTTAGGACGGAGTTTAAGTTTTGACCTTGCACCTTTATCAGTGTCATAATTCAAGCGAGTGATCGTAAAATTTCGCTTCGCTTAGATATACCAATCTTATTTTTAATGTAAAGCAGGGTGACACCTGAGGGGTGTGCACCGCAGGGGATCTGGGGGCCCATGTTACGTTTTCGACTGTTATACATAAAAGTGATGTCTATCTGTGTTTTTTATAGCTTGGCATGACGAAGGCAACTTTCACTTTACTTGTGGTTTGAAATTAAAATTGGATGCTTTCGTCAATCAGTACGATTCTCCCTTATTTAGGCAAGAAGCTGAGCATAGTTTTGTATATGTATTTTTTTTCAATTTCAGAATCCATTGTAGGCAGTTATGTGTGTCAAATGGTCACTTGGAACATGGCACTTCTTGATATGTTTAATTTTCACTAACTGAACTTTCATATGTTCATGTCACTGTGACTCTTGCTACAAGTAACTAGTGCATAATAGATCATGTCCAATGCCTTCCAGTGTTCATAGTGGCCGGCGCAATAGTATAGGGTGGTGTGTCTTTCAAATATTATACAGCAGCAGCTTAAAATGCGGGAGAGAAATCAATTATCGTATATGTGCAGTGTCTCTTCTAACAAAGTCGTCAAAGTTAAACTATGCCTAGAATGTTATAAAGGTACTAATTTTAAGATTGCTACATACTCCGCCCCGCCCGGACCCCCTCTTCTGGGGCCTCCTACCTACGCTCCCTGCACAGGGCCACCATGAGCCTTGAGCCGGCCCTGTGTGCAGGTGCACAGTTTGCACATGCCTAAAGCCGGCCCTGCTGTGACTCTTGAGAAGAGTCACAACTGCCCACCCCCCAGGTTGTCTGGGGTATCTCCAGCACAAGATCTCCTTCAAATTCCACGCATAAGGCTGTGTCGCTCTGGAGGAAAATCCTTCTCGTACCTAGCTCCAAGGTACTGGAATGAATTACTGGATTTCCTTCGAAAAATGGACACCTACAGCACATTCAGGAAACAGCTTAAAGCCTTCCTATTCTAGTTTCATTTGCTCCCTTTCAGTCACGGGAAAAATGCTAGATTCCGCCGAGATGCCCCGGGGTGAGTCGAGTGCTATACAAAAAGCATTAACAGAACATAGCATAACATAACACCTTGGAAGTGCTCCCTCAGGCCTCCGGTCGAGGTCAACGTCTCTGTAGTGCATGTGGTCTCAAGTTGCATCAAAGTAGCACAGTCGGGCTCCTTGGGTTGGGTTCCTCCCCAGTCCGGCTAGAGCCTGTCATTTTCTCATCCTCTTCAGAAAATGCACTCTCTGCCCCGTTCCAACGCTGCCGCTGCCATCGATCGCCTTCCGGGTTCAACGTCACACTGTTGTACAGTGCTTTGCTCAAGGAGGGGAGATATGTTGTACAGTGCTTTGCTCCTTCCTTGGGCTAGCACTCTAGATCTCTCCTTGCGTTCCTATTCTGGAGCTCTCCTTCGCCTGGTTGGCAGTTGGAGCTTTGGTTGGACGAGGAGCTGACCTACTATCTCTGTGCTGCAATAAAGCTTATCCTAAGCTTACCTGTACCAGATGTCTGCATCTTATTTACATCACACACACCTTCCTTGCTTGCTTGCTGTTCTGGCCTATGAGCCTCCAGTGCTTGATGAGTGGATGTGGTCTCAGACACGACTAGAACACTAGCCAGTGCCCCTGCAGTGCCCCTGGCATGGTCCACCCGTCATCCCTGCTACATGCACCAGAAACCATGGGTGGATGTATGGGAGCACCCATGCTACAGCCATGTAAGACTCTGGATTTGGCAAGCAATGCAGGGCCACGCATGGTGGCTTTGTGTAACTTGGTAAATCTGATTTAAGGATTTTGTTGTCCTTGCACCACTATGTGTGACTCAAGGGCAATGCAAAGCGTTGGTACATCTGGGCCCCTGTGTTGAAAGAGGCTCACAACCAAGTGCACAGGTGCTATAGGCAATTATTCTGAAAGTGAAGGAAGATTTAGCTATTTTGAGCGATAAGCTAGCAATTCCAAGGAACCACACAGTAAAAAGACTAAACCCAAGGCAGTCACTCTTAGTATGTAGGTACAAATCACTTTTCCTCCTTAAAAATGTGTAATGCAGGAGGAACAGGTGTATACTGTTGGGGTGATTAATTCTGGTCCCATGAGTAGGTTCTAGACCACTCAGGTTGTAATAACGAGATGTGCTACTCCGAAGCACGGAGGCTGATGATTAAGATTTGGCAGGTGCCCAGTTAAGGCTCTGGGGCTAATCAAAACCCCTAGTACAATAATATTTCAGTTTATGTTGTAAACTGCAATTTCAAGGCAAGTGACTGCAACCTCTGCAGTGTTGGTTGCTTATGGGCGATGACCCTTCAGTGTGGCAGGCCTCTCAACCAAGACTGATAAAATTCACTTCATGGAGAAAATGAGCACAACATGCAATGAGGAATTATAGTTTTATTGTAAGGAAAGTAGCATCACCAGCACCTTGCCAGTGTCTTCCTGTGGGCAACTCATCAACCAACTAGGTGGAAATGTAACATTCCAAGTGGGAGAGTGTTGGACAATTCAGGAAAATGGCTGAGGGAAAGATAAAGAATAGGGGGAACATCGCGAAACATACCAAGTGATAGAATGCTTCAGAAAGTACATATTCAGAGCCTTCAGCCTGCATATGACAATACAACATCCATCTCCTCAGATGAGTAGCATCACCAGGTGAGTCATGTGTTTTTATGCTTTTCTACCTAGCTGCTTTAGACCTGACCTCTGTGGATGTGCAAAGGCAGTGTTTTGAGGAGTCTGCCATTGAATGTGGAACACTGCATCAGTAGCTACCTTGAGCAGGGAGTGCTGATGGCTGTCAACTGTACCAGCCTTGTGGGGAAGAGGAACAGAGAAGGGGAGAATTTGGTGCCAGCATAGTGATGCAATTAATTCCAAGACACAATGGAAGAAATAACTCTGGTTATTAGCGTCCTCCAGCTCCACTCCAGTGACAGCAATAATTCTGTCACCTACATTCTACCTGAACAACCACAAGGGCAAACCATTCAAAAGAAGAAGAGAGGGGGACACAAAGGGGAAAAGAATGGTCTGCCTTCCTGAGTACTTGAATACAACACACATGTGTGCAAAGTACCCAAAAAGCATTGGGTTCGAGACTTTGGGTTCCTTAATGGTTGAATGTTCCCCTGTCTGGCTCTTGTAAAACGATTCCATACACATTCTATAGAAGTAAAATTCTTTATTAGTAAACTAGCAGCCCGTCCCGACCTTGTCCGGGAGCAACAGGCTTCCCTGACCCCCGCCCGCCCTGACATTGTCCAGCAGCCCGGGACCCCGCCCGGCCCATCCACCGCCTGCCCCGACCCCCGCCTAACCCGACCCCCGCCTAACCCGACCCCCGCCTGCCCCGACCCCCGCCTGCCCCGACATGGGTCCCCTTACCTCAGCCGCCGCTCCTCCCGCCTGTCCGCTGCTCGCACCGCCACTGGCCTGTCCGCTGCTACTCACGTTACCGCTCCTCCCCCGCGCCATGTCCGCCGCTCCTCGTCGCGCTCCTGGACGCCGCTCCTCCCCACGCTCCTGACGTGAGCACGCACGTCGCGTCCGGCGCTACTTCGGAGGGGCAACTTTTTTTTTTACTGTACATTTTTTAAATAACGTTTTTTTTTTATTTATATAGCCTATAACCATCTACACACCCTGACTATTCCAACGGTGTATCGGGTGTGTGGATTGACGCTGTGGTTCCCAAGTTTACCCGCCTCAAAGGCTGAAAGTTCTTCCTTTATTATAGTAGTATAGATTCCAACATAGATGTGAGGGCCAACGTGGGTGAAGGCCATGTCGGGTCTGCTCAGGTCAGTCATCAGCTGTCATCTGTCAACATTCGAGAAAGCACATCTGATGACGTGACCAGATGGAACAACGAGTAGGATGTCCCAAAGAAGACACATAAAGTATAAATCATGACACATCTACCTCCTTATAAAAAACACAACAAAAAGGAAGCAAGACCATATTACTATATGTTGTTACACAAATAAATTGGGAAAAACTAAACATACAAGTGAATAGCATAAACATTACACAGTTTGAAATATTGCTAAATAAACATTGCAAGCATTAGAGAAGGTCAAAATATGAGTATATCATATGTAATAAAGCATAACATAGATAGTTTGTAGGAAACATCCGTGAGTTACTCGGATACGGACATAGTGCCAGATGTATTGTAGTGTAGTTCCTATATTCCCAATAGGCTCTGTGCATTGGAATAATATATCCTATAGATGAGACGTAGGACTGAGGTCGACTAGGTCTCTATAAAATATACTAAACTTAATAGTGAGTGCCAGCTAGCTCAGAGGTCACTAGAAATTTTCTCGCATTTACAAGAAGGGATTCGTTTCTCTCAACCGCATAAACATGACCACTTTGTTTCCCAAGAAAAAGAAATATATCTCTAGAGTCGTGGAAACAATAAATAAGTATTTCACTCAGTTAATTGTGCATGCTTCGTTTGAACAGAGTTTGTAGAGGAATAGAGAGACAAGCGTTTTCAATAAAAGGTTTATTGAACAGTCTTCTTTCTCATACAAGAGAAGTGAACTGCTACAATCGTTATGCAGACTGCATAGTATAATACGTATAGCGAGAATAGTATTATAAAATAATACTGTAAAAGCATTGTATGGTTTCTAAGCCATATACAAATACATACATAAATAAAATTGACTAAAATACTCAACTGGTGCTTCTAAATACAGCTACGTCAATGTACCCAACCTAAGTCTAGTACGCGGGAAGAAGTAAGTATTGTGTAGCTTAGGTTTAGTTGCTCTTTTCCCAAGAATCTACCAAAGGTTTCTCTAGGTTCTAATCAGCTCCATACCTTGGTTAGAATGAAGGAGGTCTGGTATCTCTGTCTCAGGACTCGATTTCCCAACACCCCGCAAGGAGAGCTGGATTCTCGGCGAGAGAAAGGCAGCCTCTTTATCAGTGCATCAGCTGGAGGGTCGGCTTCTTTCTGTACTTGCTGTAGCGAGCTGCATCGGGCAAGTAGATACTCGAGCTGCTCCAAACCACTGTAGTTTGCCATAGCAAGTGAAGGTATATTTATACCTTGAAGCTGTTTAGGAATGCCATAGATTGACGTAAAGTCGGGCATATGAACATCAGGAAAGAACCCCTTGGGAACAGTTGTTCTTTGCAAAGTACATGAGTTCTTGGACAAATCAATATTCAGGCAAGGGGATGTTCCCTAACTGCTTAAGTCGATTTTCCAAGAAATCGTTGTGATGTTTCGTACGGGTGGAAGTAGACATGCCTGTATTTGGGTCGCATAGGCTACGCTGAAATAAGGGATTGATTTATATGCCTTTATAGGGGCAATGTGAATTGTACGTATATAAGGGCATGAATCGGGAAAATTCACTTGGAGCTCTAAACGCCACACAACACCCACTCCACTTTCTTATGTATGACATTACTAAGTTCTAAACACTTTAAAACATATATAAACATGATGTGTGAAAAACCCACCCAAAATACATAAAAATGCATTGGTACTGGTTGTACACAAATTTTTAAGCATTGTTTCATTCAAAGCATATAGATGACATTTGAAAATGCTATCCGAATGAATCACGAAAATACATTTATGAAATGGCTCTTAGGCCCAGATGCAACAAAGGAAAATTTGGTCACAAAGGAGCAGATTCTCAGAATCTGCCCCTTGCGCCCGGTATTTTTGCATTTGGGATGCATAATCCCAAATGCAGAAATCGCAATTTAAGAAATCGCTAAATTGCGATTACTTAAATTGCTATTGCATTTAAGGAATCTCAAATTGAGATTCCTTAAATGCAATGCAATAAAGTTAAAAAATTAGCGATTTCGCTAATAGGGGGAGCAAATTACCGTGGAGCTGAACTTCTTGGTAATTTGCAATGCACCAAAGTGCATTTTTCAAAGTTCCATTTTACACACAAACGTGCCCTTAGGCCCTTAGGGCATGTGTGTGTGCAAGATGTACCCATATGCAGATTTAAGGGGTGCAACAGCGTCTCCTTTCTGGTGAAGAATTGGCTTGGTAGTTTAGTCTGCCCTGTTCCCATGATGCACTGGGCCAGGGACAGACTCATTTGCATATAGCCAGGTTCTGAGCTGGGATGGTGCAGTGAGATAAATAACGGTGATGGATCAAGCCCTGATCTTTGGACTGGGTAAGAGTGGTCTGCTTAATTCAGACACCCTGTTCATCACCACCCCCTTTTCTGAATCGTTTTTGGCCACTATAGGTGTGGCAGGGTATACTCAGACATGAGTCCCTTTCTCACTGCACCATCAGGATTCAAGCAAGCCGGGCCGAAGACGGCTGAAATGCCAGAAACCGGTCCCCGGTAGCTTGTCTCTTTTCTGGTGAAGAATTGGCTTGGTAGTTTAGTCTGCCCTGTTCCCATGATGCACTGGGCCAGGGACAGACTGATTTGCATATAGCCAGGTTCTGAGCTGGGATGGTGCAGTGAGATAAATAACGGTGATGGATCAAGCCCTGATCTTTGGACTGGGTAAGAGTGGTCTGCTTAATTCAGACACTCTGTTCATCACCACCCCCTTTTCTGCATCGTTTTTGGCCACTATAGGTGTGGCAGGGTATACTCAGACATGAGTCCCTTGCTCACTGCACCATCAGGATTCAAGCAAGCCGGGCCGAAGACGGCTGAAATGCCGGAAACCGGTCTCAGGTAGCTTGTCTCCTTTCTGGTGAAGAATTGGCTTGGTAGTTTAGTCTGCCCTGTTCCCATGATGCACTGGGCCAGGAACGGACTGATTTGCATATAGCCAGGTTCTGAGCTGGGATGGTGCAGTGAGATAAATAACGGTGATGGATCAAGCCCTGATCTTTGGACTGGGTAAGAGTGGTCTGCTTAATTCAGACACTCTGTTCATCACCACCCCCTTTTCTGAATCGTTTTTGGCCACTATAGGTGTGGCAGGGTATACTCAGACATGAGTCCCTTTCTCACTGCACGATCAGGATTCAAGCAAGCCGGGCCGAAGACGGCTGAAATGCCAGAAACCGGTCCCCGGTAGCTTGTCTCCTTTCTGGTGAAGAATTGGCTTGGTAGTTTAGTCTGCCCTGTTCCCATGATGCACTGGGCCAGGGACAGACTGTTTTGCATATAACCAGGTTCTGAGCTGGGATGGTGCAGTGAGATAAATAACGGTGATGGATCAAGCCCTGATCTTTGGACTGGGTAAGAGTGGTCTGCTTAATTCAGACACTCTGTTCATCACCACCCCCTTTTCTGAATCGTTTTTGGCCACTATAGGTGTGGCAGGGTATACTCAGACATGAGTCCCTTTCTCACTGCACCATCAGGATTCAAGCAAGCCGGGCCGAAGACGGCTGAAATGCCAGAAGCCGGTCCCCGGTAGCTTGTCTCCTTTCTGGTGAAGAATTGGCTTGGTAGTTTAGTCTGCCCTGTTCCCATGATGCACTGGGCCAGGGACAGACTGATTTGCATATAGCCAGGTTCTGAGCTGGGATGGTGCAGTGAGATAAATAACGGTGATGGATCAGGCCCTGATCTTTGGACTGGGTAAGAGTGGTCTGTTTAATTCAGACACTCTGTTCATCACCACCCCCTTTTCTGAATTGTTTTTGGCCACTACAGGTGTGGCAGGGTATACTCAGACATGAGTCCCTTTCTCACTGCACCATCAGGATTCAAGCAAGCCGGGCCGAAGACGGCTGAAATGCCAGAAGCCGGTCCCCGGTAGCTTGTCTCCTTTCTGGTGAAGAATTGGCTGCCCTGTTCCCATGATGCACTGGGCCAGGGACAGCCTGATTTGCATATAGCCAGGTTCTGAGCTGGGATGGTGCAGTGAGATAAATAACGGTGATGGATCAAGCCCTGATCTTTGGACTGGGTAAGAGTGGTCTGCTTAATTCAGACACTCTGTTCATTACCACCCCCTTTTCTGAATCGTTTTTGGCCACTATAGGTGTGGCAGGGTATACTCTGAGATGAGTCCCTTTCTCACTGCACCATCAGGATTCAAGCAAGTCGGGCCGGAGACGGCTGAAATGCCAGAAACCGGTCCCCGGTAGCTTGTCTCCTTTCTGGTGAAGAATTGGCTTGGTAGTTTAGTCTGCCCTGTTCCCATGATGCACTGGGCCAGGGACAGACTGACTTGCATATAGCCAGGTTCTGAGCTAGGATGGTGCAGTGAGATAAATAACGGTGATGGATCAAGCCCTGATCTTTGGACTGGGTAAGAGTGGTCTGCTTAATTCAGACACTCTGTTCATCACCACCCCCTTTTCTGAATCGTTTTTGGCCACTATAGGTGTGGCAGGGTATACTCAGACATGAGTCCCTTTCTCACTGCACCATCAGGATTCAAGCAAGCCGGGCCGAAGACGGCTGAAATGCCAGAAGCCGGTCCCCGGTAGCTTGTCTCCTTTCTGGTGAAGAATTGGCTTGGTAGTTTAGTCTGCCCTGTTCCCATGATGCACTGGGCCAGGGACAGACTGATTTGCATATAGCCAGGTTCTGAGCTGGGATGGTGCAGTGAGATAAATAACGGTGATGGATCAGGCCCTGATCTTTGGACTGGGTAAGAGTGGTCTGTTTAATTCAGACACTCTGTTCATCACCACCCCCTTTTCTGAATTGTTTTTGGCCACTACAGGTGTGGCAGGGTATACTCAGACATGAGTCCCTTTCTCACTGCACCATCAGGATTCAAGCAAGCCGGGCCGAAGACGGCTGAAATGCCAGAAGCCGGTCCCCGGTAGCTTGTCTCCTTTCTGGTGAAGAATTGGCTGCCCTGTTCCCATGATGCACTGGGCCAGGGACAGCCTGATTTGCATATAGCCAGGTTCTGAGCTGGGATGGTGCAGTGAGATAAATAAAGGTGATGGATCAAGCCCTGATCTTTGGACTGGGTAAGAGTGGTCTGCTTAATTCAGACACTCTGTTCATTACCACCCCCTTTTCTGAATCGTTTTTGGCCACTATAGGTGTGGCAGGGTATACTCTGAGATGAGTCCCTTTCTCACTGCACCATCAGGATTCAAGCAAGCCGGGCCGGAGACGGCTGAAATGCCAGAAACCGGTCCCCGGTAGCTTGTCTCCTTTCTGGTGAAGAATTGGCTTGGTAGTTTAGTCTGCCCTGTTCCCATGATGCACTGGGCCAGGGACAGACTGATTTGCATATAGCCAGGTTCTGAGCTGGGATGGTGCAGTGAGATAAATAACGGTGAAGGATCAAGCCCTGATCTTTGGACTGGGTAAGAGTGGTCTGCTTAATTCAGACACTCTGTTCATCACCACCCCCTTTTCTGAATCGTTTTTGGCCACTATAGGTGTGGCAGGGTATACTCAGACATGAGTCCCTTGCTCACTGCACCATCAGGATTCAAGCAAGCCGGGCCGAAGACGGCTGAAATGCCAGAAACCGGTCCCAGGTAGCTTGTCTCCTTTCTGGTGAAGAATTGGCTTGGTAGTTTAGTCTGCCCTGTTCCCATGATGCACTCGGCCAGGAACAGACTGATTTGCATATAGCCAGGTTCTGAGCTGGGATGGTGCAGTGAGATAAATAACGGTGATGGATCAAGCCCTGATCTTTGGACTGGGTAAGAGTGGTCTGCTTAATTCAGACACTCTGTTCATCACCACCCCCTTTTCTGAATCGTTTTTGGCCACTATAGGTGTGGCAGGGTATACTCAGACATGAGTCCCTTTCTCACTGCACCATCAGGATTCAAGCAAGCCGGGCCGAAGACGGCTGAAATGCCAGAAGCCGGTCCCCGGTAGCTTGTCTCCTTTCTGGTGAAGAATTGGCTGCCCTGTTCCCATGATGCACTGGGCCAGGGACAGCCTGATTTGCATATAGCCAGGTTCTGAGCTGGGATGGTGCAGTGAGATAAATAACGGTGATGGATCAAGCCCTGATCTTTGGACTGGGTATGAGTGGTCTGCTTAATTCAGACACTCTGTTCATCACCACCCCCTTTTCTGAATCGTTTTTGGCCACTATAGGTGTGGCAGGGTATACTCAGACATGAGTCCCTTTCTCACTGCACCATCAGGATTCAAGCAAGCCGGGCCGAAGACCGCTGAAATGCCAGAAGCCGGTCCCCGGTAGCTTGTCTCCTTTCTGTTGAAGAATTGGCTTGGTAGTTTAGTCTGCCCTGTTCCCATGATGCACTGGGCCAGGGACAGACTGATTTGCATATAGCCAGGTTCTGAGCTGGGATGGTGCAGTGAGATAAATAACGGTGATGGATCAGGCCCTGATCTTTGGACTGGGTAAGAGTGGTCTGTTTAATTCAGACACTCTGTTCATCACCACCCCCTTTTCTGAATTGTTTTTGGCCACTATAGGTGTGGCAGGGAATACTCAGACAAGAGTCCCTTTCTCACTGCACCATCAGGATTCAAGCAAGCCGGGCCGAAGACGGCTGAAATGCCAGAAGCCGGTCCCCGGTAGCTTGTCTCCTTTCTGGTGAAGAATTGGCTGCCCTGTTCCCATGATGCACTGGGCCAGGGACAGCCTGATTTGCATATAGCCAGTTTCTGAGCTGGGATGGTGCAGTGAGATAAATAACGGTGATGGATCAAGCCCTGATCTTTGGACTGGGTAAGAGTGGTCTGCTTAATTCAGACACTCTGTTCATCACCACCCCCTTTTCTGAATCGTTTTTGGCCACTATAGGTGTGGCAGGGTATACTCAGACATGAGTCCCTTGCTCACTGCACCATCAGGATTCAAGCAAGCCGGGCCGAAGACGGCTGAAATGCCAGAAACCGGTCCCCGGTAGCTTGTCTCCTTTCTGGTGAAGAATTGGCTTGGTAGTTTAGTCTGCCCTGTTCCCATGATGCACTGGGCCAGGGACAGACTGATTTGCATATAGCCAGGTTCTGAGCTGGGATGGTGCAGTGAGATAAATAACGGTGATGGATCAAGCCCTGATCTTTGGACTGGGTAAGAGTGGTCTGCTTAATTCAGACACTCTGTTCATCACCACCCCCTTTTCTGAATCGTTTTTGGCCACTATAGGTGTGGCAGGGTATACTCAGACATGAGTCCCTTTCTCACTGCACCATCAGGATTCAAGCAAGCCGGGCCGAAGACGGCTGAAATGCCAGAAACCGGTCCCCGGTAGCTTGTCTCCTTTCTGGTGAAGAATTGGCTTGGTAGTTTAGTCTGCCCTGTTCCCATGATGCACTGGGCCAGGGACAGACTGATTTGCATATAGCCAGGTTCTGAGCTGGGATGGTGCAGTGAGATAAATAACGGTGATGGATCAAGCCCTGATCTTTGGACTGGGTATGAGTGGTCTGCTTAATTCAGACACTCTGTTCATCACCACCCCCTTTTCTGAATCGTTTTTGGCCACTATAGGTGTGGCAGGGTATACTCAGACATGAGTCCCTTTCTCACTGCACCATCAGGATTCAAGCAAGCCAGGCCGAAGACCGCTGAAATGCCAGAAGCCGGTCCCCGGTAGCTTGTCTCCTTTCTGTTGAAGAATTGGCTTGGTAGTTTAGTCTGCCCTGTTCCCATGATGCACTGGGCCAGGGACAGACTGATTTGCATATAGCCAGGTTCTGAGCTGGGATGGTGCAGTGAGATAAATAACGGTGATGGATCAGGCCCTGATCTTTGGACTGGGTAAGAGTGGTCTGTTTAATTCAGACACTCTGTTCATCACCACCCCCTTTTCTGAATTGTTTTTGGCCACTATAGGTGTGGCAGTGAATACTCAGACAAGAGTCCCTTTCTCACTGCACCATCAGGATTCAAGCAAGCCGGGCCGAAGACGGCTGAAATGCCAGAAGCCGGTCCCCGGTAGCTTGTCTCCTTTCTGGTGAAGAATTGGCTGCCCTGTTCCCATGATGCACTGGGCCAGGGACAGCCTGATTTGCATATAGCCAGGTTCTGAGCTGGGATGGTGCAGTGAGATAAATAACGGTGATGGATCAAGCCCTGATCTTTGGACTGGGTAAGAGTGGTCTGCTTAATTCAGACACTCTGTTCATCACCACCCCCTTTTCTGAATCGTTTTTGGCCACTATAGGTGTGGCAGGGTATACTCAGACATGAGTCCCTTGCTCACTGCACCATCAGGATTCAAGCAAGCCGGGCCGAAGACGGCTGAAATGCCAGAAACCGGTCCCCGGTAGCTTGTCTCCTTTCTGGTGAAGAATTGGCTTGGTAGTTTAGTCTGCCCTGTTCCCATGATGCACTGGGCCAGGGACAGACTGATTTGCATATAGCCAGGTTCTGAGCTGGGATGGTGCAGTGAGATAAATAACGGTGATGGATCAAGCCCTGATCTTTGGACTGGGTAAGAGTGGTCTGCTTAATTCAGACACTCTGTTCATCACCACCCCCTTTTCTGAATCGTTTTTGGCCACTATAGGTGTGGCAGGGTATACTCAGACATGAGTCCCTTTCTCAATGCACGTTCAGGATTCAAACAAGCCGGGCCGAAGACGGCTGAAATGCCAGAAACCGGTCCCAGGTAGCTTGTCTCCTTTCTGGTGAAGAATTGGCTTGGTAGTTTAGTCTTCCCTGTTCCCATGATGCACTGGGCCAGGGACAGACTGATTTGCATATAGCCAGGTTCCAAGCTGGGATGGTGCAGTGAGATAAATAACGGTGATGGATCAAGCCCTGATCTTTGGACTGGGTAAGTGTGGTCTGCTTAATTCAGACACTCTGTTCATCACCACCCCCTTTTCTGAATCGTTTTTGGCCACTATAGGTGTGGCAGGGTATACTCTGAGATGAGTCCCTTTCTCACTGCACCATCAGGATTCAAGCAAGCCGGGCCGAAGACGACTGAAATGCCAGAAGCCGGTCCCCGGTAGCTTGTCTCCTTTCTGGTGAAGAATTGGCTTGGTAGTTTAGTCTGCCCTGTTCCCATGATGCACTGGGCCAGGGACAGACTGATTTGCATATAGCCAGGTTCTGAGCTGGGATGGTGCAGTGAGATAAATAACGGTGATGGATCAAGCCCTGATCTTTGGACTGGGTAAGAGTGGTCTGCTTAATTCAAACACTCTGTTCATCACCACCCCCTTTTCTGAATCGTTTTTGGCCACTATAGGTGTGGCAGGGTATACTCAGACATGAGTCCCTTTCTCACTGCACCATCAGGATTCAAGCAAGCCGGGCCGAAGACGACTGAAATGCCAGAAGCCGGTCCCCGGTAGCTTGTCTCCTTTCTGGTGAAGAATTGGCTTGGTAGTTTAGTCTGCCCTGTTCCCATGATGCACTGGGCCAGAGACAGACTGATTTGCATATAGCCAGGTTCTGAGCTGGGATGGTGCAGTGAGATAAATAACGGTGATGGTTCAAGCCCTGATCTTTGGACTGGGTAAGAGTGGTCTGCTTAATTCAGACACTCTGTTCATCACCACCCCCTTTTCTGAATTGTTTTTGGCCACTATAGGTGTGGCAGGGTATACTCAGACATGAGTCCCTTTCTCACTGCACCATCAGAATTCAAGCAAGCCGGGCCGAAGACGGCTGAAATGCCAGAAACCGGTCCCCGGTAGCTTGTCTCCTTTCTGGTGAAGAATTGGCTTGGTAGTTTAGTCTGCCCTGTTCCCATGATGCACTGGGCCAGGGACAGTCTGATTTGCATATAGCCAGGTTCTGAGCTGAGATGGTGCAGTGAGATAAATAACGGTGATGGATCAAGCCCTGATCTTTGGACTGGGTAAGAGTGGTCTGCTTAATTCAGACACTCTGTTCATCACCACCCCCTTTTCTGAATCGTTTTGGCCACTATAGGTGTGGCAGGGTATACTCAGACATGAGTCCCTTTCTCACTGCACCATCAGGATTCAAGCAAGCCGGGCCGAAGACGGCTGAAATGCCAGAAACCGGTCCCCGGTAGCTTGTCTCCTTTCTGGTGAAGAATTGGCTTGGTAGTTTAGTCTGCCCTGTTCCCATGATGCACTGGGCCAGGGACAGACTGATTTGCATATAGCCAGGTTCTGAGCTGGGATGGTGCAGTGAGATAAATAAGGGTGACGGATCAAGCCCTGATCTTTGGACTGGGTAAGAGTGGTCTGTTTAATTCAGACACTCTGTTCATCACCACCCCCTTTTCTGAATCGTTTTTGGCCACTATAGGTGTGGCAGGGTATACTCAGACATGAGCCCCTTTCTCACTGCACCATCAGGATTCAAGCAAGCCGTGCCGAAGACGGCTGAAATGCCAGAATCCGGTCCCCGGTAGCTTGTCTCCTTTCTGGTGAAGAATTGGCTTGGTAGTTTAGTCTGCCCTGTTCCCATGATGCACTGGGCCAGGGACAGACTGATTTGCATATAGCCAGGTTCTGAGCTGGGATGGTGCAGTGAGATAAATAACGGTGAAGGATCAAGCCCTGATCTTTGGACTGGGTAAGAGTGGTCTGCTTAATTCAGACACTCTGTTCATCACCACCCCCTTTTCTGAATCGTTTTTGGCCACTATAGGTGTGGCAGGGTATACTCAGACATGAGTCCCTTGCTCACTGCACCATCAGGACTCAAGCAAGCCGGGCCGAAGACGGCTGAAATGCCAGAAACCGGTCCCAGGTAGCTTGTCTCCTTTCTGGTGAAGAATTGGCTTGGTAGTTTAGTCTGCCCTGTTCCCATGATGCACTGGGCCAGGAACAGACTGATTTGCATATAGCCAGGTTCTGAGCTGGGATGGTGCAGTGAGATAAATAACGGTGATGGATCAAGCCCTGATCTTTGGACTGGGTAAGAGTGGTCTGCTTAATTCAGACACTCTGTTCATCACCACCCCCTTTTCTGAATCGTTTTTGGCCACTATAGGTGTGGCAGGGTATACTCAGACATGAGTCCCTTTCTCACTGCACCATCAGGATTCAAGCAAGCCGGGCCGAAGACGGCTGAAATGCCAGAAACCGGTCCCCGGTAGCTTGTCTCCTTTCTGGTGAAGAATTGGCTTGGTAGTTTAGTCTGCCCTGTTCCCATGATGCACTGGGCCAGGGACAGACTGATTTGCATATAGCCAGGTTCTGAGC
This sequence comes from Lissotriton vulgaris, assembly GCF_964263255.1. Lineage (NCBI taxonomy): Eukaryota > Metazoa > Chordata > Amphibia > Caudata > Salamandridae > Lissotriton > Lissotriton vulgaris. The sequence goes on from NC_141695.1 coordinate 98,227,508, forward strand.
TGGGATGGTGCAGTGAGATAAATAACGGTGATGGATCAAGCCCTGATCTTTGGACTGGGTAAGAGTGGTCTGCTTAATTCAGACACTCTGTTCATCACCACCCCCTTTTCTGAATCGTTTTTGGCCACTATAGGTGTGGCAGGGTATACTCAGACATGAGTCCCTTTCTCACTGCACCATCAGGATTCAAGCAAGCCGGGCCGAAGACGGCTGAAATGCCAGAAGCCGGTCCCCGGTAGCTTGTCTCCTTTCTGTTGAAGAATTGGCTTGGTAGTTTAGTCTGCCCTGTTCCCATGATGCACTGGGCCAGGGACAGACTGATTTGCATATAGCCAGGTTCTGAGCTGGGATGGTGCAGTGAGATAAATAACGGTGATGGATCAGGCCCTGATCTTTGGACTGGGTAAGAGTGGTCTGTTTAATTCAGACACTCTGTTCATCACCACCCCCTTTTCTGAATTGTTTTTGGCCACTATAGGTGTGGCAGGGTATACTCAGACAAGAGTCCCTTTCTCACTGCACCATCAGGATTCAAGCAAGCCGGGCCGAAGACGGCTGAAATGCCAGAAGCCGGTCCCCGGTAGCTTGTCTCCTTTCTGGTGAAGAATTGGCTGCCCTGTTCCCATGATGCACTGGGCCAGGGACAGCCTGATTTGCATATAGCCAGGTTCTGAGCTGGGATGGTGCAGTGAGATAAATAACGGTGATGGATCAAGCCCTGATCTTTGGACTGGGTAAGAGTGGTCTGCTTAATTCAGACACTCTGTTCATCACCACCCCCTTTTCTGAATCGTTTTTGGCCACTATAGGTGTGGCAGGGTATACTCAGACATGAGTCCCTTGCTCACTGCACCATCAGGATTCAAGCAAGCCGGGCCGAAGACGGCTGAAATGCCAGAAACCGGTCCCCGGTAGCTTGTCTCCTTTCTGGTGAAGAATTGGCTTGGTAGTTTAGTCTGCCCTGTTCCCATGATGCACTGGGCCAGGGACAGACTGATTTGCATATAGCCAGGTTCTGAGCTGGGATGGTGCAGTGAGATAAATAACGGTGATGGATCAAGCCCTGATCTTTGGACTGGGTAAGAGTGGTCTGCTTAATTCAGACACTCTGTTCATCACCACCCCCTTTTCTGAATCGTTTTTGGCCACTATAGGTGTGGCAGGGTATACTCAGACATGAGTCCCTTTCTCAATGCACGTTCAGGATTCAAACAAGCCGGGCCGAAGACGGCTGAAATGCCAGAAACCGGTCCCAGGTAGCTTGTCTCCTTTTTGGTGAAGAATTGGCTTGGTAGTTTAGTCTTCCCTGTTCCCATGATGCACTGGGCCAGGGACAGACTGATTTGCTTATAGCCAGGTTCCAAGCTGGGATGGTGCAGTGAGATAAATAACGGTGATGGATCAAGCCCTGATCTTTGGACTGGGTAAGTGTGGTCTGCTTAATTCAGACACTCTGTTCATCACCACCCCCTTTTCTGAATCGTTTTTGGCCACTATAGGTGTGGCAGGGTATACTCTGAGATGAGTCCCTTTCTCACTGCACCATCAGGATTCAAGCAAGCCGGGCCGAAGACGACTGAAATGCCAGAAGCCGGTCCCCGGTAGCTTGTCTCCTTTCTGGTGAAGAATTGGCTTGGTAGTTTAGTCTGCCCTGTTCCCATGATGCACTGGGCCAGGGACAGACTGACTTGCATATAGCCAGGTTCTGAGCTGGGATGGTGCAGTGAGATAAATAACGGTGATGGATCAAGCCCTGATCTTTGGACTGGGTAAGAGTGGTCTGCTTAATTCAGACACTCTGTTCATCACCACCCCCTTTTCTGAATCGTTTTTGGCCACTATAGGTGTGGCAGGGTATACTCAGACATGAGTCCCTTTCTCACTGCACCATCAGGATTCAAGCAAGCCGGGCCGAAGACGGCTGAAATGCCAGAAGCCGGTCCCCGGTAGCTTGTCTCCTTTCTGTTGAAGAATTGGCTTGGTAGTTTAGTCTGCCCTGTTCCCATGATGCACTGGGCCAGGGACAGACTGATTTGCATATAGCCAGGTTCTGAGCTGGGATGGTGCAGTGAGATAAATAACGGTGATGGATCAGGCCCTGATCTTTGGACTGGGTAAGAGTGGTCTGTTTAATTCAGACACTCTGTTCATCACCACCCCCTTTTCTGAATTATTTTTGGCCACTATAGGTGTGGCAGGGTATACTCAGACAAGAGTCCCTTTCTCACTGCACCATCAGGATTCAAGCAAGCCGGGCCGAAGACGGCTGAAATGCCAGAAGCCGGTCCCCGGTAGCTTGTCTCCTTTCTGGTGAAGAATTGGCTGCCCTGTTCCCATGATGCACTGGGCCAGGGACAGCCTGATTTGCATATAGCCAGGTTCTGAGCTGGGATGGTGCAGTGAGATAAATAACGGTGATGGATCAAGCCCTGATCTTTGGACTGGGTAAGAGTGGTCTGCTTAATTCAGACACTCTGTTCATCACCACCCCCTTTTCTGAATCGTTTTTGGCCACTATAGGTGTGGCAGGGTATACTCAGACATGAGTCCCTTGCTCACTGCACCATCAGGATTCAAGCAAGCCGGGCCGAAGACGGCTGAAATGCCAGAAACCGGTCCCCGGTAGCTTGTCTCCTTTCTGGTGAAGAATTGGCTTGGTAGTTTAGTCTGCCCTGTTCCCATGATGCACTGGGCCAGGGACAGACTGATTTGCATATAGCCAGGTTCTGAGCTGGGATGGTGCAGTGAGATAAATAACGGTGATGGATCAAGCCCTGATCTTTGGACTGGGTAAGAGTGGTCTGCTTAATTCAGACACTCTGTTCATCACCACCCCCTTTTCTGAATCGTTTTTGGCCACTATAGGTGTGGCAGGGTATACTCAGACATGAGTCCCTTTCTCAATGCACGTTCAGGATTCAAACAAGCCGGGCCGAAGACGGCTGAAATGCCAGAAACCGGTCCCAGGTAGCTTGTCTCCTTTCTGGTGAAGAATTGGCTTGGTAGTTTAGTCTTCCCTGTTCCCATGATGCACTGGGCCAGGGACAGACTGATTTGCATATAGCCAGGTTCCAAGCTGGGATGGTGCAGTGAGATAAATAACGGTGATGGATCAAGCCCTGATCTTTGGACTGGGTAAGTGTGGTCTGCTTAATTCAGACACTCTGTTCATCACCACCCCCTTTTCTGAATCGTTTTTGGCCACTATAGGTGTCGCAGGGTATACTCTGAGATGAGTCCCTTTCTCACTGCACCATCAGGATTCAAGCAAGCCGGGCCGAAGACGACTGAAATGCCAGAAGCCGGTCCCCGGTAGCTTGTCTCCTTTCTGGTGAAGAATTGGCTTGGTAGTTTAGTCTGCCCTGTTCCCATGATGCACTGGGCCAGGGACAGACTGACTTGCATATAGCCAGGTTCTGAGCTGGGATGGTGCAGTGAGATAAATAACGGTGATGGATCAAGCCCTGATCTTTGGACTGGGTAAGAGTGGTCTGCTTAATTCAGACACTCTGTTCATCACCACCCCCTTTTCTGAATCGTTTTTGGCCACTATAGGTGTGGCAGGGTATACTCAGACATGAGTCCCTTTCTCACTGCACCATCAGGATTCAAGCAAGCCGGGCCGAAGACGACTGAAATGCCAGAAGCCGGTCCCCGGTAGCTTGTCTCCTTTCTGGTGAAGAATTGGCTTGGTAGTTTAGTCAGCCCTGTTCCCATGATGCACTGGGCCAGGGACAGACTGATTTGCATATAGCCAGGTTCTGAGCTGGGATGGTGCAGTGAGATAAATAACGGTGATGGTTCAAGCCCTGATCTTTGGACTGGGTAAGAGTGGTCTGCTTAATTCAGACACTCTGTTCATCACCACCCCCTTTTCTGAATTGTTTTTGGCCACTATAGGTGTGGCAGGGTATACTCAGACATGAGTCCCTTTCTCACTGCACCATCAGAATTCAAGCAAGCCGGGCCGAAGACGGCTGAAATGCCAGAAACCGGTCCCCGGTAGCTTGTCTCCTTTCTGGTGAAGAATTGGCTTGGTAGTTTAGTCTGCCCTGTTCCCATGATGCACTGGGCCAGGGACAGTCTGATTTGCATATAGCCAGGTTCTGAGCTGAGATGGTGCAGTGAGATAAATAACGGTGATGGATCAAGCCCTGATCTTTGGACTGGGTAAGAGTGGTCTGCTTAATTCAGACACTCTGTTCATCACCACCCCCTTTTCTGAATCGTTTTTGGCCACTATAGGTGTGGCAGGGTATACTCAGACATGAGTCCCTTTCTCACTGCACCATCAGGATTCAAGCAAGCCGGGCCGAAGACGGCTGAAATGCCAGAAACCGGTCCCCGGTAGCTTGTCTCCTTTCTGGTGAAGAATTGGCTTGGTAGTTTAGTCTGCCCTGTTCCCATGATGCACTGGGCCAGGGACAGACTGATTTGCATATAGCCAGGTTCTGAGCTGGGATGGTGCAGTGAGATAAATAAGGGTGATGGATCAAGCCCTGATCTTTGGACTGGGTAAGAGTGGTCTGTTTAATTCAGACACTCTGTTCATCACCACCCCCTTTTCTGAATTGTTTTTGGCCACTATAGGTGTGGCAGGGTATACTCAGACATGAGTCCCTTTCTCACTGCACCATCAAGATTCAAGCAAGCCGGGCCGAAGACGGCTGAAATGCCAGAAACCGGTCCCAGGTAGCTTGTCTCCTTTCTGGTGAAGAATTGGCTTGGTAGTTTATTCTGACCTGTTCCCATGATGCACTGGGCCAGGGATAGCCTGATTTGCATATAGCCAGGTTCTGAGCTGGGATGGTGCAGTGAGATAAATAACGGTGATGGATCAAGCCCTGATCTTTGGACTGGGTAAGAGTGGTCTGCTTAATTCAGACACTCTGTTCATCACCACCCCCTTTTCTGAATCGCTTTTGACACGATAGCACCCTTGAAATCTCAATCTCAATTTGTGATTCTCTAATTGAGAATCGCAAATTGAGTTTGTCTTTCCATTCATTCCTATGGGCCTCTAGGCCCATAGGAATGAATGGGGATGTATTCCTTAAATGCGATTCGCAATTTGCGAGTCGCAATTAAGGAATTCTAAGAAATCACTATTTTTAAAGCGAGTTCTTCATGTATAGCATTTTGCTATTCCTTATTAGTAAATCCTTATTTTTCGCTAATAAGGAATCGCAAAATGGATCCTTGATGCATCTGGGGATTGATTACTGAAGAAAAAATCGCGACTATTCCATGGCAGATTATATACACTGTTTGAATGTGGACAAGGTCAAATATTGTCTCTTGGAAGTTTTTCAAAGAATTCTAGTTCTCTATGAATAGTTCTACCATGAGCAGATTACTTTGTGCTAAATGAAAAATGCAAATTTGGAAAAACAAAAGCTTGATAATAGAAAAAGGAGTTCCAAAGTTAGAAACTTGTTTTGGAAAAATGAAGGTCGAATTCAGAGCCTCTCAGAACACTATGTGCCAATTCAAAAGTGAGTGTTATTGTTTGGCGAAAACATCAAATCTTCTTAGTCTAAAAAGAATTTTTCTACCAGTGCAGGTGAAAGTTGGATTACCTCGTTAAGAAGATCAATTGCACAAAGATGTGAAGCATCACCGTCAGCGTTGGTCGTGTTAGCAATGTTCAAATTGGATACCTGTGTGCCGCTCTCCTCTCGTACCTTACCGTCAGCATTATGCATCTCTGAGATCTCAATGAATTGCGTCATCAGAATTGGTAGCCGCTGGGGACAACACTGTGCATGGGCCTTCACCGGGTCCAGCAAAGCATCAACATCTGTTGGCATGACTGATGGGAGTGTGAGACAGATGTCTAACACGCATTCCTCTCCACATAGCAGGCATCGTAGAACAGGTAAGATGCAAACTTGCCAGATTGGTCTGAATGACATAAACCATGATGTATTTAATTCTCTTAAACAAGTTAATCCCAACATTTGGACTATGCGGTCATTACACTTTATAGCCGGAAGAATGTTCTTCATGGTGAACTGGGTATTGCTTGTGATTTGCCTTGCCATATCAGAGCAAAAGGATCAGAAATAGTATCCCTGCTGCGAGTCCCAAAACGAGAGGCAGTCTGACGAACACTGAGTGCACGAAGTTTGGAAATATTCCTGGGACTGCTTCAAAGGGTACTAACAGTCCCAAAAAAATCGTCTTAAAAACATGTACAATACCACTCGTATCAGACATGTTTAAGATATGACCTAACATTTCTGAGAAATGCACAGGGCAGTTTGTAGTTAATAGGGTGTGTATCTCTGCAGAAGTCCTTGCGATTTGCAGATCATACGTTTCTTTGGCTGATGTCAATGGCACAGTTTTTTGTAAAAGAATGGCTTTCATTCTGCTCAAAGTATCAATTCGTATCGAAGAGATGTTCAATGAAGACCATAACGGTCGACTCCCGATCTGTCTTGGTTTTTGGAAACAATACTTGCATACAGCAAGTGACCCTGGCTGACACAGTTACGAGATAGGCTAAACCTGGCAACATGCCACAGCATTTGTGATCATTCAACATTATGTAACTTCCATTAGAAAGTTGCCTAAAAATTGGATCAATCACTGCAGCTGGTGAACCTTGCAGGTGGCAGGATAAGTTGTTCGAGGAACCATCACAGGCCCTGTGTAAGTTAATACCCTGACATAGGAGAGAGCCGCTCTGAGCTTTCTCAAAATTATTGCCAATAAGAAACACTCCTTTCACTCCACTCCATCATCTGTGTGTGTAAGGTAATTCCCAGGATGTCTTGATGTGTTCTTTACCTAACCTTTCATATAGGCCTGCTGGTATACGTTTTAAGTAATACTGAGAATGGAAAATTGTAACAGGCAGAGTGATTGTACCGTGCATTGTCCATTCAATGTCTGGTTTTTCAGCGAATGTAAATGGAAATCTTTCTAGTTTTTCAATGCTCAGCACCGTATAGTCTGCTCCCCTCTGTGCCAAATTGATTTGTTTATCTGTGAGATTAAATTCAGAAAACAATGACGTTGTATTGATTAAATGCCAAGGCACATAGCCTGGATGAAGGTTTACTAACGTACAGCCTAATATCATTATAGAATGCAATTGCAACTGACCACGTTGCAACATGACCAAGTCCTGTTCCATTATGTCTATGGCAGAGGATACTATGCTGTTCAAAGAGTATATCCTGGATGATAGAGTTGTAGACCCATTGTCAACTACAGAGAGATTTCTCTATATTAATACAATCAATTTCTCGTATTCGATCTGCAGTCTCTGCTTGCGTAATCTTCCATGCTTCATTATACATGGCATAGATACCGGCGTATACAAAACGTTTATGACGCGGTTTCTTAGGTCCTTCTAAGAAGTCCCTCAGGTCAGCACCATCTTTCAGTAAAGATCAGTGTACTTTCACTTCCTTCTGTGTAGATTTGTGTAGCCACTCAAGGAACAGTTTCCCTATGCTGTATGATGTTACTATCCCTGGATGCTGTCTCTGAGCATATCTTGGATCTGGCCTAGTATATGTGAACCCTTGTATCTTATTCTGAAATCTATCTTGACAGTTGTTTGTGTCTGCGGGCCAGATAAACCATTTTTTCCAGCAAAATTGTATGTACGCCGACCACCCCCTCTGAAGTGTAACTGCTATCAGTTGTGGGTGTAGATATGAACTGTTTGTTTAAGTCTTATATCTTGGCTAACCCAAGACAAGATGTCTGTTGAACAGTGTCATTCAAGAACATTATTTGTTTTGGGATAATGCAGGCTCTAAATAAAGCTTCTAATCCCTGCACCTGCCAGTCTTTTGTGCCACAGAAAGTTTTTTTCTCAATGTTGTCTTTCCAAAAGTCAAAACCTAATGTGGACGGCTGAGCATAAAAGGCCGCAAAATAAATGTGCTTTGTATTTGTCAACATTCCTGTCCTATTAACATTTTTAAAGTAAAATGATTCTGAATTTGAAACATTATACCCTGAAAAGTATGGAAATTTGCCAAATAATGTTTTTGATCTACCCTTTGGTGGCGTAGGACAATCTTCCCATTGGTTATAAGTAAATACATTTCAAGGATTTGCAGATTTATGCAAACAATGATGACCATAGTGATTATAACAATACATTTCTTCATAATCTGATGAACCTTCTAAGTATTCATGATTTGTAAACTTTGCAGACATTTCTAAGACTGACATCAGATTATTAACAGTCTCGAAGTCCCAATCATCAGAAAAGGTACTAGATGAAACAAAGTCACTCAAGGAAATTTTGAATTGTTGTTGAATCTTCAACAACTCCGCCGGACCAAGAATGTCATATTCAGTTCTGTCCCAAGCTATACCACCTGGTATAGGAACGGCTGTGATGTTCACTGATGACACGTCTCTTTGTTCACGATGAGATGATTTGTGTGGCTTGAAGAGTAAGTTGATGTGCTTATTTGCTGTGTTCTTTTTAACATATCTTCCATTTATCAGCCTTCCCAAAGTAAATTCAAGAGTCAACCAAAGTAGAAGAAAAAGTAAAATCAACACAATCCAAAATTCAATCCATGGTGAAACCAGATAAGTCTTTTCCAGTTGATGAAAAAGTTGTGTTGCGTGTTCTTTAAAAGTTCTTTTTGCTGGCGTCGTTTCAGGTTCACTGGGATCCTCGGAAAACGTATCAAAGTTAATGAAATAGCCAGAGGCAGTTCTGTCAATTATAGGGATTGCATCAGGATTTGATGAAATCGCTGGAACTAGTTGATCACTTGTTACATTTGTATAGTCAGTAGCTATTTCATTGTAGACAGGCGATTCTTGACGAACTGTTATTTGGGTCTCAAGAGGTACAAGTTCCATGGCTCTGTTGCATAGTCCTTCTTTTCGCACTGCAGATTCTTCAAAGGTGATGAGTCCCTCAGTTTAAACCTCTTGGATAGTAGCCAGATTTGGGCATCTGCTACATCTTTGGAGTCCACTTGGCCTACTACTTATGATCGGCCACATGATGTGGTTTGACCAGGTTGATGGACACAAACCTATTCTCCTTTTTACCAGCAAGGGGCGCCAGTAAGACTGTTCTTGAGCCGTAGATGGCTTGGACAGGTACTTGTTGTCTGTAAGAAGGCTCAAATTCTTTCTTGTCCGCAATCTTTTCTCTGACTAGATCCCCAATCTTTGGAATCCAGACAGGTCTTGCTAGGACGGATGGTTTCTCTTCAGTTTCTCTTCAAGCCAAACCATCCGTCTTGCTAGGACGGATGGTTTGGCTTCAGGAGTACATTACTTTGTCTGGATCTTATTTCAATTAAGTCCTGAAAAACAGCCAAATGATCTTTGATATCAAAGGGTTTTTGTTCTACTACTGAAGTGTGACAATCGAGGTCCTGCACAATCATTCTATTTCCAAAAAGGATTTCATATGGAGTGATACCCCCTAGAGAAGTTCTCGGCAGATTGTTAAGACTATGTTGGACACTTATTAGATGTCTAACCCACCCGTCACCCGAGCCTAATACCCTAGCTGTCATAGATTGCTTTATGTCACGGTTTTTTCTCTGCACTACCGAATTTCCGTTAGGATGGAATGGACTAAAATACCGTAATGCAATGCCTATATTGTCCATGACCTTTTTGTAAACTTGAGAGCTAAACGCAGCACCCTGGTCAGAATGTAGCATGCCGACTGCCTATGTGCCGATGAAGACTCGCAAATATTTTATAACAGTTCGAGCGTCAGCCGAACACTGAGGCCACATCCAAATGAATATGTCCAAATATTTGTGGGACCGCATTTGTCCACAGGGATGTCTGCGTGTAGAAAGCCTAATGCTGTCTAACAATGGTGTCTGTACTGGGCTGGCTATACTGTAGTCAGGTATCTGGCGGCATTCTCTGCTGAGATCTCTGTTGCAGTTATGGCAGTTAATTATGAATGTGTGAATGTGACCATTTATAGGTGCTTCATGTATCAAAGCTACTCTACGTTTCCAGTTTGGAATTACCCTATCCCCACTCCAGGAATACGAGCAAAAGGAATGGAGTTTGCGTCAATTATGTATGAATATTTGAGTGGGTAGTTTTGAGGTCACGCTGCACCACTGCCTTTGCTTGTCGCATTGACAGCTAGCATTATTTTGCCGTCTATTTTTTGTACGAGTGATTGCAGCTACGGAAGCCGTTTGCACAGCTACCTTTGCGGCTTCATCAGACAATCAATTCCCTGCAACGTGAACGCCATCACGTTGATGACTCAGTGTATGTATCACGTGAGCTTTTTGTACTTCTTGTCGTAACTGAACTACTTGTTCCCATAGCAACTTATGCTTAATTGGGCCACCATTTGCATCTTTGAAACCGATTTCAATCCAGTTCTGCAAGTATTCATTGTAAGATTGAACACAGTAATATGAATCACACACTATTAGTGTGGGGAATTCGCAATCAGTATTTTCAAGCACTATCTTGAATGCTTGTAGTTCAGCTAGCTGAGCTGTTCAATCTCCTAGAGATTGAGTTTTAGTGACCATTGGTCGGAATTTGCCATCTCGCCAGCAACCTTTAACGATTGCGCATTCAGCACTATAAGCTTGTTTACCCCCAATAGCGGGCTGTGTTGATCCTTCTGTATAATTTATACATTCATACTTCTCTAGAGGCAGAATTCCAGTAGGCAGAGGACATTCTTGTTCATATTGTAGAAATTCTTGTGTTTTCAAATTATGGTCGAAAACTTATTCAATGTCTGTTTCAGCAAGAGAATTAACCCATTGTATCCATCTCTGATGTAAAGCTTTTGCATTCGGAATGCTCGTTTTCGTCACTGCCTATAAGGCAGGTACAGGAGTACCAACCATTATGAGCTTACCCTGTGCGAGGGCTCTCTCTTTTGCTACTGCAGTTTGAACCACTCTCAGAATTTTTTCTGTTGAAGTAAATTTCATTTCTGCTTGTGTGTACAAGTGTGATTTGTAAGCTATTGCAACTTTTTCTCTTTCATTAAAGGTTAAATATGTAAATCTGCATCTTCCTGGAAAGATTAGGATCACTAAGTTGCGTACGTTTATGAGAGTCTGTAAATGTGTTGTTGCCAACATGACTGTTTGGACTGAACGCAAAGTTTCTGTGTGTTTTTGTGTCCAATTAACTGTTTTGAAATCTGCTTGGATTCATTCGTAGAGAGGTTTAACTCTTTCTGAATAATTTAGAATGTATGTTCTTCTGAAATTTAGGAAACCTAGAATTGACTGTAAGTTTCTCAGCATTTTTGGAGGTTGGAGCAGCACACATTTCTCTAGAAAGTTTGCTGCCAGGCTCTTGCCTTCACTTGATAACTTGTATCCTAGGAAAAGAAAGTTAAGTGGGCAATTCTCGATTTCTTACAATTGAATTTATACCCTTCAGAGGCGAAGCCAAGTATTATGGTGTTCACCCTGTTCAAGTGCCTATCCAAGTCATCGTCTGTTAGATAGATCTCATCGACATATGATAATGCCTCATCATCATAGGTTTGTAGTAACTCTGTTACTCTGGCTGAAAATAACCCTGAACTATTCTTGAATCCCTGAGTGAGACAACAGAATTGACACTGTGTCCCCATGATTGAGAAAGCTCATGTGCAATGTTTTGACAGAAGAAACTGTTGGGAATATCTAATGTGGTGTTATATTTTTTACGCAAAATGTTATTCATTAGTGCTGACTGTGTGCATTTTGTACTGCAAATGTTTTGCAACAAGAGTTTAAATGTCTTCCTTGAAAGGAATGTATTCCTCTGGAGCTTCATCTTCTTTGTAGAAGTGAAACACTTTTGTTCTTGGATTTGCTTCAGGGAAGATTATCCATGAATAGAATACCTCTGTCTGATGATATTCATGTGCCTCTATCACAAAAACTACCCTACCACCTCTTGCTGATAAGCCATTTCTTATAAGTTTCATATTGATGGCTTTCCTGAAAGTTTCTGGGACGCTTATAGCATCCGAGTCGGTCTCTTGGAGACCTGTTATGTCAAAAGCTGCTGGATTTACTGCAGCTCCACCGTTCACGGTGTCGTTATCCAGCATTTTTGTTTAATGAAAGATTGCAGAGCAAGTTTCAAGGAAACAAAGATAAGGTGCACAATATTTTGGAACAGGTTGAAATAACCAAAAACTAATACAAAGGATTTTTCGTCCTACTCGGCTATAGCAGATATTATCCCTTTACCCACTCCAGACGTCTATTAGAGTATTTTACGGGAAAAAGGGGTCTCTGAGAAAAGCACGACTGAGTTACTTTAGTATCTAGCGTTAAATTAGTGCATAACCAAACGTTTGGCGCCATGTAGTCTAGTTCCTATATTCCCAATAGGCTCTGCGCAATGGAATAATATATCCAATAGATTAGACGTAGGACTGAGGTTGACTAGGTCTCTTTCGAATATACTAAACCTAATAGTGAGTGCCAGCTAGCTCAGAGGTCACTAGAAACGTTCTCAAATTCACAAGAACGGATTAGTTTCTGACAACCGCATAAACATGACTACTTTGTTTCCCAAGAATAAGAAATATATCTCTAGAGTCGTGGAAACAATAGATACGTATTTCACTCAGTCAGTCCTGCATGCTTTGTATCAACAGAGTTTGTAGAGAAATAGAGAGACAGGCGTTTTCAATAAAATGTTTATTGAACAGTCTTCTTTCTCATAGAAGAGAAGCGAACTGCTACAATCGTTATGCAGACTGCAAAGTATAATGCGTTCAGGGAGAATCCTTATCCTTACTAATATTATAAAGAGAGAGCCCAAACCTTTGAGGCGGGAGATTTCAGTAACCACAGCACCAATCACAACACCCAATACAGCGTTGGAAAGGGCAGTTGCAGCAGAAGGACATAGGCTATGCAGACGGCCACCATCTTTTATTTTTTGCAGTGTTTTATATAGCACGAACTTGACCCGAACTGAATCAGGTATCAGAGCACTTTACATAGCACCAGTTACGTTACATGAGGACACACAATCATTTTTGTTAGGCACGGGGAGATTAACTGATTTGCCCAGAATCACAGGATGTTTGGCGTCGTTACCAAGACTCGAACCCATATCCCCAGGTCCGAGGTCGAGCGCCTTAGCCGTTAGGCCAACTCCTCTATACATTTAAAAGGTAAAAGAACCGTGCCAGCAAAGTAGTCCCTTGTGGGCTTGTCTGCATTGTGCTGTGGGCGTGGGCTAGGGGTGTGACTAACGCTGGGGGCGTGTGGTACGGCCATCACATCGTGGGCTGTGGGTGTGTGCTGGGGGCGTGACAAACGCTGGGGGCGTGTGTCCGCCCTTCATGCCACGTGAGTCGTACATACAAGCGCCAATTACGTTGCTGTGCAGCATCAAGGGGCACGCTAGGGACGTGACACGCTGGGGGTGTGAGAAACGCTTGGGGGGTGTGTCCGGCCTTCCTGCCATGTGAACGCAATTGGGCCGCCTCAAGGGGCACGCTGGGGGCGTGAGAAATGCTGGGGGCGTGCGCTTCGTTCCGCCCTTCATGCCATTATTAATATTATTATTTATTTGATTTGTAAAGCGCTACAGCTACCCAAAAAGGGTTTCCCGGCACTGATGTGGGTCGTACACTAATCAGAAGATCGGCTGCTGTGGTCGTGTGCTGGGGGCGTGACAAACGCGTTCACCTGGAGGCCTGGGAAGTAACGTTACTGCAGCCTCTCCTGCGTGCTGTTACTGAACTCTTTCATTCAACGAAATTACACGCGCCTGCTGCCATCAACCAGGGCTCTAGCCGGGCTCAGGCGGCGGATCTGTACACTAATTACACGTGCCTGATAACATCAACCAGGGCTGCAGGTGGGCCTCAAGCGGGGGAACACGCACCTGCTAACATCAAACAGGCCTGCATCTGGGCCTCAAGCGGGGGAACACGCAAATGAGCGTGTCTGCGGGGACAATTACTGCAGCCTCTCCTACTCGCTGTCACTCAACTCTCTCATTAAACGGATTTACCCGCGGCTGATAACTCTCTCATTCAATGACATTACACGCACCTGCTAATATGAACCAGGGCTGCAGCTGGGCCTTCTCCGTCCCTATTCTAATGAAACAAAAAATGTTGTCTACTGCGAGGTTTTAAAATAAATTGCCCTTGCCAAATAGACACATTACACACATTCTATTTCATACCCGGACAACGTCGGGACGGGCTGCTAGTAGTGTTATAAAATAATACTGTAAAAGCATTGTATGGTTTCTAAGCCATCTAAAAATACATACATAAATAACATGGTGCTTCTAAATACGCCTACCCCAATGTACCTAACCTAAGTCTAGTTCGCGGGAAGAAGTAAGTATTGTGTAGGATAGGTTTAGTTGTTTGGCAGCTTCTTGATCAGTGCATCAGCTGTAGGGTGGGCTTCCTTCTGCACTTGCTATAGTGAGCTGCGTCAGGCAAGTAGATAGTGAAACTGCTCCAAACCACCGTAGTTGGCCATAGCAAGTGAAGGTATATTTATACCTTGAAGGTGTTTAGGAATGCCATAGATTGGGGTAAAGTCGGGCAAATGAACGTCAGGAAAAAACCCCTAGGGGACAGTTGTTCTTTGCAAAGTACATGAGTTCTTGGACAAATCAATATTTAAGCAAGGGGAAGTTTCCTAACTGCTTAAGCCGATTTTCCAAGAAATCGTTGTGACGTTTGGTACGGGTGGAAGTAGCCATGCCTGTATTTGGGTCGCATGGGCTATGCCTAAATAAGGGATTGATTTCTATGCCTATATAAGGGCAATGTGAATATATAAGGGCATGAATCTGGAAAATTCACTTGGAGCTCTAAACGCCACACAACTGTACCAACATTGCCTTTGGGGGCGTAGCTTAGCCGGCTGCAAAATGGCCACACTTTAAGTGGCCTCTGTCGGCCAAGCCTTTTATCCGAAAAGATCCTGCAGACACCCTTGACGCAGTGGCCCAGCACCCCGCAGCCTGCATTTATCTTGCCCTGGGACACCTGCTGATGCCACTATCGGCCTCCTGGGCCGCAACGGAGCCATGCTGTGCCACCTGACTTTTCCCATCGGGCCCGGGCCCCGCTGCTGAGGAGTCCCGGCCTACCTGCTCTTCAGCTGCCGTGGCCCTCCACGCATGGGTGTCTTCCTTATGGACTTCGTGGGATCCGTGACTACTGCAGCGTTGAGTGTCTCCGCCACTGGGGATCCTTGCGGAGGGACTCGGGGTGCTTGCTGTGGCGGCCTATAGGTTGCCGGGCCTGGCGATGGGGCAGCACGCCCCCCAGCGATTCCCCACAGCATGCGGTTCTCTTCCGCGGAGACTCTCAGTTCCCCCTCCAGCACTCTGCCAGTGGCTGCCTACTGTCCCCGTCCTCCGCAGCCCTGCAGCCTTCCGTGACTCCTGGGCCCGGCCCGGCCCGGCCTCTGCAGCCACAACTTCACCCACTCTGCTGTGACTCCCTATCTGCTGTGCTGTGTGGGGGCTGTGCCACGTGGGCCCTCTGCTACTCCTGCTGGGCCTCCTGCTGACACCTGCACCTTCCTGAGTGGCCCACCTGGCCTTGGGTCCTCCAGCAGTTACCATCTTACTCCTCATGAATGTTTAGATGCCTGCTTTATTTACCTGTTGGCGGCTTCTCTGCGCCCCGGGAGCGGGCAACCCTGCGGGGATCACGTTGTGGGTAGGGGGTGTGTGAACCCTTCTACGGGGCCTTTCTGTTCAACGCTGCTGCGTAGTTGACCTGGCTTTCTCCCCGCTAGTCGACCCACCACGCCAGCTCCGCTCCAGATGCTGCTCGTTCCTGTGTCTCCCTGCTGCTGCTGCCTCTGCGTCGTGCCTGCCTTGTGCCACCTACGCCTGGACGACTACCCTCCATGGCTGGGTAACACTGGGCGACCCTTGATTCCTGAATCTCTTGGCTGCCCTGGTGGGCCTGCCTCCCACATCGCACCCTCCGCCTGCTACCCTCAGTTGGAGCTCCTGTGATCATTTTACACCTTCTTCGGCTTAGTAGGCGACACAGCCCAAGAGACTTTCCGCTGTGTCTATGGTGCCTGCCTCCACTTTCTTGCCACTCCGCCTGGTCAGAGGTTCCACTTTGCTCCTGATCTTGCCACCCCCTGCTGGCCTTCTGGGTCCACCGACCACCTGCCTGGACCCGAGCTCTCTGGGGGTGTTGTTTGTGTTTCATCACTGATCCAGAGTCTGCAGTGGCCCCCTCTTGTCTGCTCTCTGCCCGGGGTATCGCCGGGGGGCACTGGTCTCCAACTTTGTTCTTTTTTGCTGCAGTTTGACTCAGCTACCGCTGGGTGCAGTTATTTTCTATTAGCGCCATTGCCTCCCTTCTGCAGCTCGACTGAGCTATCCATTTATTGCTACCAGCCATGGGAGAACTGACCCGAAACAGCCAAAGATCGCCTTTGATCAGCGCCGCCAGATGCGTCAGGAGGGCCAACGTCTGAAGGGGGAGATCCCGATGCCATACTGGAGGCAGCCCCAACCCACGAGGATGATCTTAAGACAATCAAGCTAGATGTCAAATCCACGGTTACTGGCATAGCGGCGCAACTTGATCAGCTGTCAGCACATCTAGACACAGTTAAGACCAGAGTTGAATTTTGACGCCCGCCTTCTACATGTTGAATCCAGGGACTCTGACGCAGAGGACGCCGCCACTCAGGATCACCAGAAACTGCTACAGATGGACAAGGTGCTTGATCTCAATCAGAATAAAAATGAGGATTTGGAGGTGCGCTCCTGGAGGAGCAACCTCTGCATTACGGGTGTGCCCGAATCCAGCAATATTTCTCGCATGGAGGGCTTTGTCGAGCAGCTCATCAGAGATCTCTTTGGCGACATCCTCTCTCCTGTCTTCATTGTTGAGCGGGCTCACCGTTCCCTCGCCCACGTCCAGGCCTTGGTTTCCCCGCTCACCCCATCATAGCTAAAATCCTGAACTTCAGTGATTGGGATGCCATACTCCGAGCAGCCAGGGAGAAAGGCGAAATCCATCACCAGGGCAAATCCCTGTTGTTCTACCCTGACTAAACTGCCGCGGTCCAGGCGACTCGCCGTGAGTTTCTCCTGGCAAAGCGGATCCTGCAAACACACAAGGTCTCCTATTCCCTGGCGTATCCTGCCAAAATACGTGTACGGCAGGGTTCCAAACTCACCTTTCCAGATCCCAAGAAGGCTCTGGCCTTTGCTATGAAGCTGGACCGGTCACATCACTCTTCGCTTGCCAACACTCAGCCCACCGCGGCCGACAATCTCAGTGACAATGACTGAACTGGTACTTAATTTTCTATGTCTGCCAATTGTATTCTACGTTGCCAACACTCTTGCCCCTGGCTGGCCCCTCGGCCTTCCGCTGCCCTCCTTGGGCATGTTATTCCAAAACCCATGTTCTGGGCTTGCTGCAACTTGTTAACTGTTGTTTTTTTTCTCGCCTGTCTGCCGTAACATACGGCTTGGCCAACCGGTCTTCACAGCAGGGGTGTATGCTGTGCGATGCCATGCCTCCACTGGATGATTCCCAGTTCGGACATTGACTTTTCCCTTTCTAGTTGTGGGTCCCTGGGGTGGGAATGGGTGGTATCTCATCCTGATTAGGGGGTTGGAATGGGTGCGGGATGGGGGAGTTTCATGGGGCTGGGTGACTGAGGGGCGTCGCAGGTGGTGGGATTTTTTGGGGGGGGATTTGGTGCCTCCCTCTGAGGCTATGTGGTTTATTATTTTACTGTTCTGCACAGTTCAATCTGCTTGCAGGTTGGTGTGGGCGGGGGAGGGGGGTTTTAGGTGTTCGCGACCTCCTTCTGAGACTTTCTTGCTTTTCTTTGTATGTATTCTATTGTTTTTTTAGCATGTCTCGCGATGCTGTACCACATTCTCTCCACTGTGTTCAGTTGCATCGCTCCCGGCACCCACTTAAGGGCATTCCCTTGTGTATTACACTCTTAGACATCTCCCATCCTAAGTGTGGGGCTTGTGGTTTTCCATTGAAGCCAAAATGTCGGTTACAGCACATTCCTGGTTGCCGTCTTGCACCCCCATGTTGTTATGTTGTTCATCTCTCTCTCTCTAATGCTGACCCACCACACACATTTGTACGAGGGTTCAGGCCCCATTTGCTACACCCTGTGTTACTATTTCCCAATATATGACTCTATGACAGACACTATCTATTGGACCTGGAACGTTCATGGTCTCAAGGACCACCGTTAGGCTCGACTAGTGCATGCTCATCTCCTCCTGCACAAAGTGGACATTTGTCTTCTCCAGGAGACCCACTTGCTTCCTGCTTCTCCCTCTAGACTCCTCTTCTGACACTGGGGCGAATCACACTCCTCTTCTTACTCCAACTATTCCTGGGGGGTTTCTATTCTCATACGCAGAGGTCCTCCCTTGCAAATGTCACAGGTAATTGCTGACCCTGCCGGGCGCTTTGTTATTCTCCACCGCTCCCTCCAGTCCCAACCTCTGACGATTGCTGCAATGTACGGCCCTAATAATGATGATCCAGACTTCTTTACGCAACTGTGAAACCACATATTATCCATTGGCCACTCTCGCACTCCTTTGAAAGTGGGGACTTTAATGTACTACTGTCCGTGGTCTTAGATCATTCTCGCCCCCATGCTGAGAACTCCCTATTTGATGCTTGGCATCACATACCCCCTGAGGTTCGCCAGGGTACTGGCGTCACCGGCACCCACGGCTGTTGGTTCCATCTGGATCTCTGGATTACAACCCCAGATGCTTTCTCCTGGCAAACCTCCGTTGATCACATGGCTCGCACCCTCTCTGATCACGCGCAGATTCAGCTTAGTCTTCCTCTCCCCCAGTCCCCTCAGCGAGCTTTCTCTTGGTGGCTCCCTCCCAAAGTGCTGCGAGATTAAGTCTTCTGTGACGAAATCCAGACCGCAATCACTAACTACTTTGAGCTCGACTAAGGTTCAGTGGACTCCCCTTCTATGCTTTGAAAGGGTTTTAAATTTGTCATTCACTGGGAATGTATTTCTAAACAGTCTGGCATTCTCTGCTCCATTCCCACCACTCTTGATAAACTGGAAATGGACATCAAATCCCTGGACTCCTCCCACGCTCTTAATCCTAGCCTCTGGGCAACTCCGTCAGAAACACACAAAATTTGCAAACGAGGCCAATAGAAAGCTCTCGTTCCTCACTGGGAAGGCTCGTGCGCGCTGCTTAGGTGAGGGTGATTGGCCCGGTAAAACCCTAGCCAATCTCCTCTGTCAACCTAGCGCTGTTCCCATGAGGCACAGGGTCAAGACTGATTTGCATATGGCAATGTCTGAACTGGGGTGGCGTGGTGAGCAAATAAATAATGGATTAAACCCAGATCTGTGACTGGGGGTGAATGTTTTGCCAATGTGCAACATTCCGTCCATCATCTTGTGTGTTTTTCATCCTTCATTACAGCACTTTAGGATGGTGGCCCAGCTCGGACCACCTGCCTTGAAAAAATCAAGGCACGTTTCACAGACTTTTACAAGCAATTATATACGGCGAGATCCACCGATCAATATTTTCGATACGCTTGAACTCCTTTGGCTTGAAAGTTATCACTGGGAATTCCTGGACAAGCCTTTTTCCAAAGAAGAAATCCTAGCCACCATCAATGGTATGTCTGGCGACATGGACCCCCGTCTGCACGGCTTGCCTGACTCCTTCCTCAATACCTTCCCTCCGCTTTTGGTATCGCACCTGGCCGCCATGTACAATGAGTCCTTTGAGAGTGGTCAGTTCCCTCCTTCGCTCCGTGAGGCTATGCTTACTCTTCTTCTCAAGCCGGACAAACGTCCCGAGATGTGTGATTCCTACCTGCCCCTGTCCCCTATTAATACGGATAACAAAATCTTTGCCAAATTGCTTGCTTTGCGCCTTCTCCTTCTCATGCCCATCCAGACCAATCTGGTTTTATTCCTGGCCGTGTGATATCACATAATCTCCAAACCATCTTCTCTGTTCTTCACCAAAGCAACCCAGCGCTCCCTGCAGTGGCTGCCATGCTTGACGCCACTAAAGCCTTTGATAACCTAGAATGGCCCTTCCTATTTTTTCATCTGGACTTCAGCCCGGTCTTTATACTCATAATCGTACTCCTGTATACCCTTCCCACTGCTCGTCTCCGAATCAATGGCCCCCTTTCGGATCCTAGCCCCATTGGGCGGGGCACCTGTCAGGGATGCCCGTCGTCACCTATGCTCTTCACCATGCGGCTAGACTCCGACAACATCACACACAGAGGGGCATCGGATTTGCAGTCCGTGCCCTCTTGGTCTTGTTGTATGCGGACGATGTCATTCTATGTGTCCGCAACCCCCAGGAAAACCTTAGCCCTCTCGTGCGCAAGATTATACAGTTTGACTGCTACTCAGGTATACAGGTGTACTGGAACAAGTCTGTCCTCTTCCCTGTTAATGACGCCTCCACGCCCTTTTCCCCGGATTATCCCTTCGTCTGGGAATCAGGGCCTACTCAATATCTAGGTATCTGGCTTGGCAGTGACATGGACGAACTATGGAGGGCTAACTTTGGTCGCGCCGTGGACTCCAAGATTCCTAAATGGAGCCAGCTGCCCCTGTCAATAGCTGGTCGAATAGTAATCGCCAAGATGGTTGTGCTCCCCAAATTTTTATATTTATTCCTAAACGTACCTGTTCCCCTCACAGGCCACTTTTTTCGCAGGGTTCGTTTGTTACTTATCTCTTTGATCTGGGCTGGTAGGCAGCCTGGGATCGCGTATGACACTCTTACTCTTCTCATGTCTTGCGGAGGCCTTTGCGCTCCTAACTGTAGGCTCCATGCGCTGTGTGCACAGGCTAGTTTTCTACACTTCTGGCTCCATCCTACTATTTTCCAGCCACATGTGGCAGTGGAGGTGGAACTTGCAGCCCCATGGCCCCTCACCACTGCCCTGTTCGCCCCAGCAAAACTCCCACACACTGGAATTTACACAGTCAAGACCCTGCGTTGGGCCTTGGAGGGACTCCGCCTCTTCTCCCGTGCTCCTATGCTCTTGGCGAACACTATGCCTATCGCTCACATCCGGCTTTCCCTCCCCTCCAACCCTCCAGAATGGTTAAACATGCCACCAGTTTGGGGCTGACTACAGTAGCAGACCTCTACTCAGGGAACACAGTCTTCTCCCTCGCTGAAGATTCTGGTCTTATGGACACTTTACTTTATTATCAACTCAGGGCGATTTGTAGGGAGCTACATCCTGCATTCCCCCAGCCTTCCCCTCGATGGCTGATCAGGATTTCCTGTACTCGTATTCCTCCCCTCAGAAGTTGGTGATTAAACTTTACGCCTTAATGCTGGCAGCTACCTCCATCTCCGCGGACCGTGCAATTGTGGCATGGGGCGAGGGCCTTGGTGTGCAAATCTCCCAGGTCGATTGGCTTTACTGTTGCAACCAGACTAAGCGATTGTCCCCAAACTATTGCCTCATTCATTTTAAATATTTGCTTAGGCTCTACCGTACTCCTGTCCAGCTGCACAAGTTGGGTCTCACTCTATTGATAGATGCCTGCAATGCTCTGCTCCTGTGGAAGACTTCTCCCACCTTGCCTGGCCGTGCCCCAAGGTCTCCGCTTACTAGCATGAGGTCTGTGCTGCTATCACTGAGGTCACTTCATCGCCAGTCCGGCCCGACTCCCCGATCTGCCTCCTAAGCTTTGTTAAATTCTGCACTGACGCCGCCCACTACTTGATTGCCATGCTGCTTGTCCTCGTGCAGGTTTGTGTCCCCTTGTGCTGGGGGACACAAACCTGCACCTAAGTTTGCTCATTGGCTTGAGGATGCATCGCGCTGCCAGACCTTATTGTCCAAATTCTGGGACCTTATGTCAGCTAGATCTCGCCAGCTCAATATATGGGGCCCTCTTGTGTCTTACTTCCTGGGTCGTATCCCCCCAAGCCCTGTGGCCTCTCCCGCCCTCCCCTCCGGCACTCCGCCCCCGCCAGCTGCCGGTGTAGGTCAGTAATTGTCTGTCCCCCTGTCTCTACTCCCTTCAGCTTGGCTCGTCCCTTCTCCTGTAGCCTAGGGGCCTTACCTCGACCCCTGTTCCCCATCCTGGTGTGCCTGCGGTATGTCTGTCATGTCGTCGCTTTCCGATGTTTTGTACTATTAGTCAACCTCGTCATATTTGATTTTTATCCTGTATATGGTGCTCTGATTCGGTGCACATATGTAACCTGTTTATGCAATTTTGTCAATAAAGGTTTTGAAAAATTAAAAAAAATAAAACATTGCCTTTTGCAAGTCCATAATAGCGAATATTACCGATTCGCTATTATGGACTCGCAAAAGGCAATGCATGTAGGTTTCGCAAAATAAATTGCGATTCCTACCCATTCCTTATTTGTGATTCGCAAATTGCGATTCGCAAATAAGGAATGACTTCCCATTCATTCCTAGAGGCCCATAGGAATTGCATTCGCAATGTGCGAGTAGCCAATATGTACTTGCAAATTGCGCATGCAATTTCAAGGGTGCAAGTGTGACAAATGGACACCCTGTTGCACTCCTGAAATATACATATGTGCACATGTGGCACACATATATGCCTTAATGGCATGTATGTACGCCATATGGCAGCTAGAAAAATGCAAAAAAGTGCATTTTTCTTTGGATTTGCAAATTACCACCAACTCAAAGTTGGTTGTAATTTGTAATTTCTTAAAGGCAGGTCACAAATTCTTTTTTTGCTTGCTGCATTTAATTTAAGGTATCGCAAATTGCGATTCCTTAAATGCATTTGCAAAATAGGGAATCACACTTTTTGCGATTACCTATTTTACGAATGCCTTTTGAGATGAGACATACCAAAAGGCTTTTTCCTGTTCGCAAATGGGCCCATTCTGCAAATCGGCCAGTTTGCGAATGGGAAAACGCTTGATACATCTTGCCCATAGTCCTATAATTTCTTTGGTTTCATTACAGAGCGACCTACTCTACTCGTTTTTAAGCTGGTAGTGGCCGTTACCTCAACAGGAGTAAAAGTTTCTGTACCTTGATGTGGTTCCTTTTGAACAGCAAGATCATTAGGGCGCTCACCTTCATCTTTCAATCACCAACCATTCCTCAGATCAGTTGTATTAACACCACTAGTACTTGTGGATGAATTTGCACATCACAATCTCTGAAAAGTGCCACACCCCACCATTACTCAATAAGGCTGCATTACAGGAAACCTTTTTACTATAAAACCTGCTTTGGCTTCAACCAATTTGACCACTTTTCTGTACTCTCACCATGTCTCCCACATGTAACTGTACTGCCTTGATATTTTGTTTCTTGTCATATTTTTTACTTACTTTCTGAGCTTCTACTAAATTACCTTTGACAATCTCCAAAGACCAATTCAATCTCCAGGGTGCTGCCAACCAAACCACATTATCTTTGGACATGGCAGTCCTTCCTCTCCTCTCAGGAGGTCAAAAGGACTAAGATCAGTGCTGCTTCACAGTGTGATTTTGTATGCCAACAATCTCTTGTGAATTTCCATTCTCCAAGCTAGACTATTGTTGCCAGCTAATTTGACTATACCTTTAATAACACAGTTAAACCGTTCCACAGCACCATTACCTGCGGGACTGTAAACTTAGGTTGTTTTGTGCACAATACCATTTCTGAGTAAATAGACCTTAAAACTTTAAGTTGTGAATTGCAGACCATTGTCACTGAGGATGCTCTTGGCCAGCCCATCACTGATGACTATTTAATCTAAAATATTATAATGCTACTGTGGTAAATAAAGTATTACCCTGTCATAATTTCTATAAATAAACAAAGGGTCATGCATAAAATGAGAGGCAGAGTCCGTGGTGTCCAATTCAATAGGGCTTTATTTCAATAACTCGAGTTAGGGGAGAATCGGTTCGATCACCACGAAGGTTCAGGAAGGGTCTTCTAAACTTTATTCACAGAGTACAATATTTATACATTCAATTTCCGCACATAGGGAGGAGCACTCCAGGCAGCGCAAGAGAAAGAGAGATAAGAACATGTGGGCGTGCATGAGGGCGTACATGTGGGCGTTCACTTGAGGAGTCATAGGTGATTCATAGGGGGGTGGATACATGGAGGGGGGTTGCATGGCCAGCTAGAACTTTGCCCTACTTGTGTGCGCAACTTGATCATGACGTGCAACTGACGTGTAACTGGGGGGAGCTGACTTTCGGTCTGGTAGGGAGGCCTTAAGTGTCAGGGCGACCAGCACGTCTGGTATTATCTGATATCTTAGGTCCGGGGATGTATTATCTGAAGCAAAGGTCGCTCATCACCAAGAGCCAGTGTGGGCATCTATTTCTTCGGTTATTGCGTGGGGGCCTTGAGCTTTCTACGGACGCGAGCTCTGTGAATCACTTAAACGGAGACAGAAAGGCTAGGCCCTATCCCTGCAGACGGGTTCTGTTTACCTCCTTCACCAGGCAGGAATGTGATTCTGTAGAGCAAGCAGATAACTGTTGTGCACAATACTGTCTTGGCACCCCGTGCTGGGCCCCTCTCGGCTTAGCCAAAAGTATGGGAGGTCAAGGATACGTAGCTGCAGCCCTCAGAGTGTCTGGAGGCATGAAACCTCAATTCGGGGACTGGCTGAGCCACAAATACAGAAATGGGTTCTTCGCGATATATTAAAAGTGCACAATGCAAACACATGGGCCACATGGGCCTCAGTGCAAAATTAACGTTTCTTTTATGGAAGACTTGGTGACTGGCGTCCTAATGTGGGACGTAAATGCAGAGGCATCATTATTGCAGGCCATAGAGGGAAAATACATGGGTGACATGCACGTACACTAAACGTTGGGGTACACGCAGGGGACATATTGGCCATGTAAAATTTCTTTTTTCTCACTACCAGAATCAGCATTCTGCATAGGACCAATTTCTTGCCTCTTAGAAAAGTGGTCGACGAGGACTAAGACTAAAAAACATATTCATTCTCTTCCTGTATACGTCCTGTTATATCCACAATTACCCTTTCACAAGGCATATTGGGACATAGAATTGGGTAGATGGGAGGTCTAAGTGTGACTTGGGTTTTGCCAGAATTTTCACAGAGCAAACAATCTCTAGCATTCCTCTCTATCTCTTTGCTCACCCCAGGTACCAGTACCAATTCTTCAACCTACATTAGGTTTTACTGATACCCAAACGTCCTTCATGACAAATCTCAAGAATATTTGTTCTCAACCTGGAAGGGGAAATGACCCTGCCGCTTCTTAACAGCAAAGCACCTTCCTCAGACAACACATGCCTAATCATCCAAAAAGGCAATAACTCCTTGGGAACAAGTTTCTTATCCGGCCAACCACCATAAATCATGTCCTGAACATTACTAAGAAAAGCATTATTTTCCTGTTCCAACTTGCACTACTTCACAGATATGCCATGCAACTCTACATGTATATTCACCACACTGAAATCCTCAATTATGATTTCACTTGCATTACTCAAAAGCACAGACATGCAACTAAGAAAGTCAGCAACCACATGTTTAACACCTGTCACATACTTCATAATTGAAATCAAACAAATGAACCGACATACAGGCTAGTCTTGGGGATGCCAACTAAAGGTCTTTTGTGGTCAACACTATCGTCAATGGTTTGTGATCACTGTGCAATGTGACTTTGTTACCCCAAACAAATTGTCGAAAGAACATGCTAAACCTTCCCGCTTTATGACCAAATACTTCTCTTCAGCGGATGTCAAAGACCAAGATGCAAAATCAATGGTATACTTCTTACCCAGAATATCCTTCTGGGTGAGGACAGCTCAAAGACCTTTAACACTAGCATTTGTGGTCTCAATATTGGATAGGGATGAGTCAAAACCTTGAAGTGGGGGAGCAACACATAATTTATCTTTTAGAGAACAAAATGCAGTATGACATGTGTTTGACCACTCAAATTTGTTCTTAAGTTTAAGTAGTTGTCTCATGCCATACGTTTAAGTAGAGACGTTTTTTAAACATTTGGCATAAAATGCAACCAAGCCTGGGAAAAAATGTAGTTCATCCCGGTTCTTGGGCTCAGGATCTTTTCTAATCGCATCAAGTAGATCCTTCTTTGGTTTTATGCCTTCACCTGTAACCAAATGACCTAAATATGTCACTTCCTTGCATGCAAACATGCACTGACAGTGTTCAGGAGTCTAACCTTTGCTTTAAAGAATTCTAAGGACTTGAAATAATTGTTTATCGTGATCTTCCATGGCTTTGCCCATTACCAATATACCATCATTATCAACACCATTAAAAATTACTTGCAGTAGTCTCTGAAACATGGCCGCTGCAGAGACAAGACCGAAGGGCACTCTCTTAAACCAATAACACCTAGATGGTGTGATGAATATAGTGAGGCTTCTGTTATCGGGGTACAGTAAAATCTGATGGTAAGCTCCTGTAAGATCAATGGTGGAAAACCACTTGATACGCTTAGAAAGGGCCAGCATCTCATTAATACGTGGCAGGGGAAGTTAATCCATTAGAATACCATTATGAGATCGCGAAGATCTATGCATGGACTCAATTTTCCTTTGGCCCTTTTTGCCACAACTAAGGGGGCCACCCATTCAGGAGATTCCACCTGCTCTAACACTCCCTCCTTAAGTCATTGCTCTAATTGTATTTTAAATTCATTTTTTATGACAAACAGAATGTTCCTCACCTTATGAACTTTGGGCATGGCATCCTGCCTTACACAGATTTTATGTTTGAAACTATTCATTTTCCCAATATCACCAGAAAATACTTTTGGAATTTGTTTTAACACTGCCTTACTAAACTCTTATTCAGACTGAATCATGGGTACTGGATCAGGACTGTTAGGGTCTATGTTAATTCCAAGTTTACCTTGGTCCATCCACCCTAACACAGAGGGACCCATTTTAGAAACATAGGGGTCTATTAGTATGTCGGGCGGATTGCCACTGCCCGCATTGTGGTGGCAATCCACCCAACATTCTCCTCCACCCGCATGCCATTTCCCCCCACCATATTAGTATGGCAGGGGTAAGCCCGGTAGACAGAAAGACCGTCCGCTGGTTTTCAGCCGGTCACACAGGTGAACGGGCGGAAAAGGGGCCTGATGTGGTGGCGCTGTCTGCTAGACACAGCCATCCATATTACAATGGGAGTGGGAAGCAGCCTTTCTGTCACGGAAAGGCATGCAGATAGCTTAGTTGGGGCCCATTGCGGGCCCCCAGGATGTTGGGGGGCACATGGGGAGTACCTATGGTAACCCCCTGCACTTGCATGGATGACGTGGCAGGCACTGCACGATGCCTGCAACGTTGTGCATGCAAATGCACACATTTTATTTGAAAACAGGGGACCCCTATATAATGACTAGCCTAGCTATACATAGGGAAAGGAATCTAGTGGGAAAAGGTCTATAGCTTAGTCAATAAGGCTGTAACGTTTTGAGGAAAACCCAAACATTAATTTCAAAAATTGCTATTGCCTAAACATGACATACTTCAAAAACCTGTGATTTGAATCATATTTTAATTTATTATTTTTTCATATAAAAAGATAGTATTATATATATACAACAACACAGAGACACTGAGAATAAAATTTTAAACATGCACCACCCACCAGAGGTTCTGAAACTCCCTACTTACGAGGAATACAGGTTCCAGAATGCCGGGATTAGAACTCACCCACCAGAGGGACAACCCACCAAAGGTTTTGAAATTGGCAATCGCTGTAGGACCGTAACTGGGAGACAGTATGCGGCACACCTTTGAAAAAGTTGAGTGATCAACGAAACACGTTAGGACTGCCAAATCTGTTATTAAATAAACAAGTGTGCGCGAGCCTAGTGAAGTGCGACTCCAATTCTTCAAGCAGAGGAAGAGGTGTTAATGATATTCAAACGGCGTGGTTCAGCCGCGGGAGTTACGCACAGTCAGCGAGAGCGCCTTTATTTTCCCTGACAAGAACCGATTTTGTTACCTCGCAGAAGCGGATAAGGGAAAGTGGCTGCCACCGGAGACTGGCTCCGGTATGACTCCTGATTCATCCTGCAAAGGGGCTGAAACGGGGCACATCGGCTCAACAACACAGAGACACAGAGAATAACATTTTAAACATGCACCACCCACCAGAGGGTCTGAAACTCCCTACTTACGAGGACTACAGGTTCCAGCATGCCGGGATTAGAACCCACCCACCAGAGGGACAACCCACCAACGGTTTTGAAATTGGCAATCGTTGTAGGACCATAACTGGGAGGCAGTGTGCGGCACACCTTTGAAAAAGTTGAGTGATCAACGAAACGGTCAGGACTGCCAAATCTGTTGTTAAATAAACAAGTGTGCGTGAGCCTATTGAAATGCGACTCCAATTCTTCAAGCAGAGGAAGAGGTGTTAATGATATTCAAACGGCGTGGTTCAGCCGCGGGAGTTACGCGCAGTCAGCGAGAGCGCCTTTATTTTCCCTGACAAGAACCGAATTTGTTACCTCGCAGAAGCGGATAAGGGAAAGTGGCTGCCACCGGAGACTGGCTCCGGTATGACTCCTGATTCATCCTGCAAAGGGGCTGAAACGGGGCACATCGGCTCAACAACAGAGACACTGAGAATAAAATTTTAAACATGCACCACCCACCAGAGGGTCTGAAACTCCCTACTTAGGAGGACTACAGGTTCCAGATTAGAACTCACCCACCAGAGGGACAACCCACCAAAGGTTTTGAAATTGGCAATCGTTGTAGGACCGTAACTGGGAGACAGTGTGCGGCACACCTTTGAAAAAGTTGAGTGAATAACGAAACGCAGCAGGACTGCCAAATCTGTTATTAAATAAACAAGTGTGTGTGAGCATAGTGAAGTGCGACTTCAAGCAGAGGAAGAGGTGTTAATGATATAGATATATATATATATATATATATATATATATATATATATATATATATATATATATATATATATATATATATAGATATATATATTCAATGAAAAAACCATTGGTTTTAGGCCATATATAGTTAGGAATTAGCATTTACAAAACCTTATTTTACTCGCATAAAACCATTGAAATTCCATATATAGTTAGAAGCGCTAACTATATATCGCGCACCCGCAATCCACTGCTGATGATGTCACATATTACATCATTCATGACATGGTCAGTGACATCACTGATGACATCACTGATGACATCTCAAATGACATCACTGATGACATCACTGATCACAACATCCAGTGATTGTATGTGTCTGTAAAGTTTAAATATGTTTTACATATTGAAGAATGGGTGGATGTATAAGTGTCTGGATGAAGAATTTAGTAGGTGCATGACTGACTGTATGAAAGAGTGATTAAATGTGTCTCACTGAGTGCATGGGTTAGTGACTAAACTGTCTTAATTTGTGCATCAGTATGTTTGTTGTTGTGTAAGCTGCTGCATGTGTTGATCAGTAGCTATAAGAGTGGCCATATGGGTTATTGATTGGTTGCCAAAGTATTTGAATGGGAGGCTGAGTGTGTGTGTGGGTGGCTGGGAGGTGCGTGACTCTGTGCATAGATGTGTAAGCAGTTGATTCACTAGGAGTATGAGTTCAAGAGTGCATGTGGAAACAGCTATATGGGCGGTTGACTGTGCATGGGTGTGTTGGTGAGTGAATGGATTTCTCATTGCTACATGTGCAAGTAAGTACGTATGTAAAACACAATACATGTGAGAGTTGAGATATATAAATAACTGAACATAAGAGCCAGTGAATGTGTGAGTGGCTGTATCGATCACTGTGAGCTTGTATCAGGGATTATATAAGAGAGTAAATATGTGTTATTATATGTTTGAATAAGTAAGATGTGTATAACTGTATAGTTGAGGAAATGGAGGTGTGATTGATTCTTTGCACGACTGACTAGGTGTGTGAGTAACTCCATGGATGAGTGACAGTCTGTGAGTGTCTGTTTATACTGAGTGTATGTAAGGTTATATTAGAGTCTGAAGAGGTTCATTGTATTATCACATGAGTGATGTGATCAGTGATGACAAATGAGATGTGATCAGTGATGTCATTTGAGTTGTCATCAGTGATGTCATCAGTGATGTCATTTGAGATGTCATCAGTGATGTCATTTGAGTTGTCATCAGTGATGTCATCAGTGATGTCATTTGAGATGTCATCAGTGATGTCATCAGTGATGTCACTGACCATGTCATGAATGATGTAATATGTGACATCATCAGCAGTGGATTGCGGGTGCGCGATATATAGTTAGCGCTTCTAACTATATATGGAATTTCAATGGTTTTATGCGAGTAAAATAAGGTTTTGTAAATGCTAATTCCTAACTATATATGGCCTAAAACCAATGGTTTTTTCATTGAATTTTCAAGGTTTTGTAAATGCAAATTCCTAACTATATATCCACTATAACCTATGGTTTTTTCTATGAATTTCATTGGTTTTTTAATAGCAAATATGAAAAGCTTTAAAATGTCAAGTACGTGATAGATAAAAACATTTTCGTATTTATGCACGCTGATGTGCTTTGAACGCTGCACCCCCCCCCTCCCCTCTTTTGTCTTAGTAGTACTCTCTCTTTGCAGATACTGAAGGGTAATTAACACAGGCCTTTACCCCCGTTGTAATCCGTCGTGCCTCCTTGTCTCTCCATTTGATTGATTGTTGTCCAAGCATTTACTGTTTTAGAATTGGTTCTCTTTGGATCATTCTCTATTTACAAACAAGCACAAAGTCGCAATACTCTGTTTAGTCTTTGCAGATAGTGAAAAATCGTGTAAAAAAATAAAAGTAATCGAGCAAAATCAGTAGGCCACTAATTGGATCTCTTTTTGACCTCGCTAAAATAGAAATATTAGGAACAACCCTTCATGAGAAATACGAAAATAGTGAGATGAACTGAGCTCCACACCATGAGGGCTGCAAGACAGCTCGGCTCCATCACCCATCCCGCACAAAATAACGACAAACCCTATGCAAATATTAAAAATATAGACAACACACCAGCAAAGAAACAGGGTAAAACATTTTATTAAAAAACTATTTACATAACGTTGGTTTATAAGATGATGTCAGTAGTGGACCGATGTGTGAATAGATCGAAAACAGCACAAGGCTCCAAGATCCGGATGGCAAGCTCCTGGATGTTGGGTGCCATAGTTTAGAGTTCTGAATTTCAGCCTTTTTCAATGCCTGTGCTTTGTTGAATCAAAATGGCGGCTTGACACAAAGCTGACTCAAGCGTTGCTACTGATGCTATGCAGACCAAAACTGGTTTTCAGTTTGTACATTTTTCTAGATTTTTCAATCCAAGTTTGGTTGACTTTGTAGAACGATGGCTTCAGATTTTCAACATACGGTGTGGTGGCGCTGACTGGGAGGGGGCGCTTCGCTCCTGCCCCCTCCCCAAGTAAGATTTTCATACGTGAAAGTACGTTAATGGTTTTGGTCCCTGAGATGCTTCGATGTCACTGCCATTCTCAAATAGCATAAGTTCTGGATGTTGGGTGCCATAGTTAAGAGTTCTGAGCAGTGCTTGTAACACTGTCTGAAGCTTATTTCCACCTACTGCAGCTTCACTATTCTCAAAGTAAGTGAGTGTCGTTTGTGGACCTGACTGCATTAGAAAACAATGTGATATGTTACCTTCTTAAACAGCTTGACGGAGGCCCCTGAGGGGCGGTGTGATGGCCATGGACTCGGAGAAGACGCTTGGCTCCGACACCCTCCCCAAGTCTTATAGCACTGGTGTAGCCTTAGATCGCCCCCGACATAGGCGGCCGGCTCCCGGGGTCCGGCGGAACTTTTTGCCTTTTGATGACTCTTCAATTCTGGACCTTGTCCCACAATCCGTTTGACCTGAAGACAAGCTGTAGTGGGGCGCCCCTTTATCGTTTTAGTTGCCATTCCGCCCGCTTTTGCTACACTGTGCCTCTTCCGCCATTCAGCTGTTTACCGCCCGCTCTTGCGACTACAGCGTCTCGCTCACCATGTAGTTGAGATGCGCCCGCTCTTGCGGTGCAGCGATAGGCGGCTGCCACAGGACTCTCAAAATGGCGGCCGGCTCTTCGGTTTTGGGCCTGGTCCACTAAAATGGCCCTGGGACACCTTGGAACTCGGACGCTTGTCTGCTAGGGCTTGGGTCCCATTCTCGAAAAGCGTCCCCTCAGCCGTGAAGATTCTACAAAAGTCTTGGGGGCCTCCGACTCCCGCAGGCTTCTGGTGGGGAGCGGCTGCCATGATTGCTCGTGGAATGGCCACGACGGAGCTACGAGATGGTAGTGGTCTCATGCTGACGCCAGCTTTATTCTGAAACATCCAGAAACACTATAGACTACCAATTCGATCAGTTCCGGTAGCGCCCCAACATGACCCGGAAGAGAAGAACTTGCCCTCCCCTCTTTGACTGATGGTTCTTGTTGCCTGTCCCCTCTGTTGTCATTTAACAGAACTTTTTGGACTGCTGAAAGGGGTTGTGTTCTGAACGCTGGTTGGTGGAGACATTTAGACTATATTCTTGACCTACGTTGTCGCGTAATGCGTTTTATGACACGCCGCGTTAGCGCACCCGGAAGTGATCCGAGGCGCGGCGCGCAGCGCGTAACATAAGCATAACAGGTCATGTGACTTGTTAATAAAACTTTTCATTGGTTCATTTTACTTTTGTTAATTTAATGATGAAAAGCTTGGTCATATGACCTAAAAATTACGCTTTTTATTATTTTCGAACAATATTTTTTCTTCAAACATATGTTATAATATTCCAGGCTAATGTACTTTCCCGGAAAATTTACAACTGTCTTGCAAGTAAAATATATTCCTTTTTCGAGAAAAAGGGCGTTTCTTCCTTCCATGACGGAGCCGTTGAGTAAAAGAGATTCGGCCTGCTGTCTTAGTCGCCGATACGCCTGATTATCAGATTCTTATCGATCACTTTATGTTGCAGACATGAAAAACACAACTGCCCTTGACCATTTATCTTTACTGCGTTCCTACATATTATACCTTTTATCCGTCATGTAATTGGACTGCTTTATTTCACTTGTCTTTTACTGATTCGAAAACAGTCACTAAAAGTAAAAACTTTACCAATGTAAATACTACTACCGTGTTTTGTTTTAAAAACCTTTATTGTGAAAATGTCAGTATACAAATACGGGCCTATAACCACGTGGGCCGGCCACGGAGCAAACTGAAATCGTATATGATGAGGAGACATTTACACTGTAGAGGAACGTAACGAGCGGGCCATTAGGTTGCAAGAACTAAGGTGTCTAACAGTTGCGGAATCGGTGGACATACATTTTGTAATTAAAATAGAACAGGGCCACTTACAATAACATTTTCTAGATATACATTTGCGGGCAAGGAGTTACGAGTCCCATTTATACCGGCGCCATTTTGGGCGAGGC
The DNA here is from genome assembly GCF_964263255.1 of Lissotriton vulgaris. Lineage (NCBI taxonomy): Eukaryota > Metazoa > Chordata > Amphibia > Caudata > Salamandridae > Lissotriton > Lissotriton vulgaris. Next base: position 98,260,922 of record NC_141695.1, read on the forward strand.
CGGGCAGGTCCAAGATATAGTCAAAATGTCTCCACCAACCATCGGCCAGACCAGAACCCCTTTCGGCCCTTTATGCTACAAGATGGTGTCTTCCATTCAGAAAATATTGTTGGCAGCATTTTGAAAGGAAACAGAAACAGCCGTTCTCCTAGTGAGTTTCACATTGTTACATTTAGGAAGAATGTTGAAGAGTAGTATGTGGAAAATCTGAAGCCATTTTTCTACAAACTCTCAATCAGACTTGGATGGAAAAAAAAAACCTGAAGAATGTACAAACTGAAAACCAATTTTTGTCTGTATAGCACCAACAGTAACGCTTGAGTCAGCTTTGTGTCAAGCCGCCATTTTCATTCAATCAATAGCGTCCCCCTGCACACATTCAGGGACCTGGTCGTGTCTTCAGATGAAACGCATTGTAGGAAAAGAAGCAGAAAGGAAAAGGAAAAAAGTTCCGCCGGACCTAGTGAAGCTGCAGCAGGTGCAAATAAGCTTCAGACAGTCTTACAAGCACTGCTCAGAACTCTCAACTGAGGCACTCAACATCCAGGACTTGCCATTCGAATCTTGGTGCCTTGTGCTGGTTCCGACCTATTCACACATCGGTCCACTACTGACATCACCTCATAAGCCAACGGGGCACCCCACGCCGACTTTCAGCGCAGCATTGTAGGATGGCCACACCAGTGCGGCAACTTGCTGGACACAACATCGGGGCCATCCAGATCTCGGCGCGTTCGACTCACTGTACCGCAACAGTGACCGCAACTCAGCTGGACACGCCGTCTTTCGGCGCAGCATTGTAGGATGGCCACACCAGTGCGGCAATTTGCTGGACACCACCTCGGTGCCATCCGGATCTTGGCGCGTTCGAGTCACTGTACCGCAACAGTGACCGCAATTCAGCTGGACACGCCGTCTTTCGGCGCAGCATTGTAGGATGGCCACAGCAGTGCGGCAATTTGCTGGACACCACCTCGGTGCCATCCGGATCTCGGCGCGTTCGAGTCACTGTACCGCAACAGTGACCGCAATTCAGCTGGACACGCCGTCTTTCGGCGCAGCATTGTAGGATGGCCACACCAGTGCGGCAATTTGCTGGACACCACCTCGGTGCCATCCGGATCTCGGCGCGTTCGAGTCACTGTACCGCAACAGTGACCGCAACTCAGCTGGACACGCCGTCTTTCGGCGCAGCATTGTAGGATGGCCACACCAGTGCGGCAATTTGCTGGACACCACCTCGGTACCATCCGGATCTCGGCCCGTTGTGCTGCCTTCGGCCTATTCGCACATCGGTCTGCTACTGACGCCGCCTCACGTGCCAACGGATTTTCTACGCTTTTTGTAGCCCTATGCCGCATAACAGGTCATGTGACTTGTTTATAAAACTTTTCATTAGTTCATTTTACTTTTGGTTTCCTAAAGATGGAAGGCTTGGTCATATGACCTAAAAATAACACTTTTCATTGGTTTAGAACTTTTTTTTTTTCCCAAACGATGAAAGCCCCACCTTGTTTCTGGATCATTCAGACTGAAGCTGGCGTCAGCATGAGAGCACCACCATCTCGTGGCTCCGTCGTGGTCATTCCGCGAGCAATCATGGCAGCCGCTCCCCACCGGAAGCCTGCGGGAGTCGGGGGCCCCCAAGACTTTTGTACAATCTTCACGGCTGAGGGGACGCTTTTCGAGAATGGAGCCCAAGCCCTAGCAGGCAAGCGTCCGAGTTCCAAAGTGTCCCAGGGCCATTTCAGTGGACCAGGCCTAAAACCGAGGAGCCGTCCGCCATTTTAAGAGCCATGTGGCAGCCGCCTATCGCTGCACTGCAAGAGTGGGAGCAACTCAACAACATGGTGAGCGAGACGCTGTAGCCGCAAGAGCGGGCGCAACTCAGCTAGATGGCCGCCACCTGGGGAGGCCCGTTCACGCCGCCTCCCCCACGCCCCCCCCCCCGGGCCGCCGCACGCCAATTTTCGGAGCAGCATTGTAGGATACCAAAACCAGTGCGGCAGTTTACTGGACATCACCTGGGTGCCATCAACATCTCAGCGCGTTCTGCTGCCTTGGGACTATTCGCACAACAGACCGCTACTGACGAGGCCTCCCCCCGCACCACCCGGGACGCCCCACGCTGTTTTTCTGTGCTGCATTGTAGGATCCCTAAACCAGTGCGGCACCCAGGCGACATCACCTGGGTGCCGTCCAGAACTCTGCCCGTTGTGCTGCCTTGGGACTATTCGCACAAAAGACAGCTTCTAACCATTGTTGCTTTTTGTGTTGAGAAATGTTTAAATGTTTTTAGTTTTTGTTCCGTTCGTTAAAGTTAGTAGTTAATAAAGTTTTATAACCTTACTTTGTTGGAGTGTTATCTATTTTTTTTAAAACGGGTGAATGGGGCCTTGAATCGGGTTATTGTCATGTGTGGGCTTTGGAAGTGTGCTGCTGCAGGATCGGACATTTCAAACTCAAATGCACGTTCTTTTTCTTACCTTTCCGAAGCATGGAGCGCAATAGCAAGCAGAGAAAGGGTGATGCACGTGTTGAACACTACCTGACCTGGCAAGTTGCTGGCAGTGCCCCCCCGCCCGCTCCTGAAAGAGGGCACACACACACACCGCCGCTCCGAGTACTTCACAAATCTTTAAAAGACCATGCGCTTGTTCATGAGGCTTAAATGGTTTATCACCTCTTCTAGAACCCCTGCATCGACCCTCTGACGTTTCCTGGAAAAATTACCATGTAACACAATACCAAGCCCTGTCAGCTGAAACCCCCAAGGAATCGTGGGGCATATTATCAAGGGGGTTTATCTCCGCTTTTTTGGCTTTAAAAGCCTTGAAAGCGGAGATAAAATTATCTCCCTATTACCAAGCTGTCGCTAACACCAGTTAGTGACAGCTAAAAGGAGATAGCGACCATCTTGGGCCCCGCTTTGCATGTCAGTGATACTTATCACTAATGACATGCAAAGTGGCGTGCCAAGATGTTAGCGACTAGAAACAGTCCCTAACATCGCTACCTTCTATTACCAACTTTTGGAGATATTCGCGCTAAGCGCGAATATCTCCAAAATCTAACACCTGCCCTGAGCAGTTCTTAGCCATGTTATCCAATGGGAGGTGGATAACATGGCTAAGAGCATTAGGTCGATAATACATGAATATCGCTGACTTTTCTGCGATAATAGCAAGGTTTATCTGCGATAAAAATCGCCGATGTACGGCGATAATTTTTGTCTCTAAACAAGTTAGAGACAAAAATTATCGCTAGTTGTTCGTAATATGCCCCCGGGTTTTTGCTTGCAGAAATCGGGAGGCGGGAGACTAGCACTGAAATCAGTAGTCACACGCCTGAATCGGGAGGGTTGGCATGTCTGAATTCTCTACAGCTGGGGCCATAAACTACATCCGCAGGGTTAGGTGATAGCCTGGGACCAGCCTGGCATCTAAAATGGCTGCCGTGCACGACAAAATTGTGGCATTCGAAAAAAGGCAAGATGGCGCAACCGCTGGAAGAGATGTATCAACATATATCAGCCTCCTCAGCCACCCTCAGGAAACATAGGGGATTAGGATTCGTCTCCCGCACCCCCTTATACCTAGTACTTTAATTAACGAAGCACAAAATGGCGAATTCCCGTTTCGCTACCAGTTTGCGGCCCAGTTCGCGGCCCGTGAAGGGCTTCTACCGTGAAAAATCATTTTTTTTTATTTTCCCCACGGGACCCTTTAATAACCCCAACAACATTCCTAGGGGGTCAAGAGGGGGATACCTTGCCCCCTTTCATTAAATTCCCCTTTCGTTTTTCACCTCTTCTTCTCTCTCGATCCTACCGAGAGACAAGATGGCGGCCGCTCCGGACTGTTTAGAATGTTGACAGACACCGGAGAGCCAATCAGCTTTCTGCGCGCAAAGTTCCGATAAGCGAAAAGTAAGCGGACCGGATCGCTGCCCGGAGCGCTGTTACAGATATATATCTTGATTTAAACGTTAATTTCTCAAAATCCACTGAAGCACATATATTGAGACCTAGCAAAGGCACATCGGGCTAACAGTCCCTACAATTTTGCCAAGTTTCGTGCAAATCCATTCAGCCGTTCGAGCTAAAAGTGAGTCCAACCGCCCTATGGAAAACTCAATGTAAAAAACGCGTTTTGGGACCCCCCTTTTTTCTCAGCCCCCCCTTGACGAAACCCCACCAAATTTTCAGGGGCTGCTCAGAAACAAAATGTGCCATTTTCCTGAAAATTTCTGCCGATTCCGTCCACAAACGCAAAAGTTATTAGACATAGAATTTTCAGAAATCCCATAGGGAATTAATCCTAACTATATATACCTACTGGCTATTGCCAGTAGGTAATATATATATATATAATCAGAATCAGAATCAGATAAGCTTTATTCGATTTTAGTTTAAAAATCATAAAAGCATCAACAGTGCATAAAAAAAAAACGTAACATTTCATAAACACAGTAACAGATCATTGCAAAATTATTAAAACAAGATTAAATAAATATAACGAATCAGCTAATCAATATGCAAGGGTTTCGTTATCAATGAAACAACTCTAAGACAATATATTTATCAGTTACATCCTACCCTGTCAGTTTAGCTCAAACTTATGAGTGGCCTCATAATGGTGGGGTCTTAAAATACTATTTTTTGGACAAAAGTTCAGAAACATTAAAGCCTAAAAAGTTGGTTCTATGTAATATGTGGGGAGCTCGGGTAAAAATCGTACTGATCCCAAATGCGGATGGTGCCGTGTCTTTCTTTGGGGGGGCAAAATCGTAAATAGAGGACAACATTCCTGTTTTTGAATTTGATTAGCACCAAGTCCCCAGCGATGTCTTTGGGCAGCGTGCCTAACCATCCCACCCTCCTGACACTCAGGATACCACCATCTAATTCAGGTGGCAAAGGTCTATTGTTTTGTAGCCAGAAAATGACCTTATTTAGCAGATCCTGCTGGGATTCATGTGTTCCCTGGGTGAGGGCAGGGACCCCGGAGAGGACGGAGACATATGGGGCGGCTTCAGGAGGTAGGTTGATGCGTGGCATTCTTACCGGAGCGGGTCTAGCCAATGTATTAGTTTTTAACGCAGATTTTAAAATTACTTTGGGGCGTGTTGGGGTAGGTATACAGGGGGGCTGTATTTGAGTTACACCGTTTTTACTAATACCAGACTTATGCTTTTCGGGGGCGAGGGGAGGGTTAGGGCAGATGGATATAGCCATTGTGTTAGTAGGCGGAGGATACTTTCTGATTATTGCCTCGATGCTAATCAGCCTATCCCCCAAGTCGTTGATTTTTATGATCAAGGGTGAGATGACAGCTGACAACAGTTGCTCAATTTGGGCCAATAAAGTCAATTGGGGAGGCAAGACAGGGTCATCTAATTTGTCCGCGGCCGGGTCCTCCATTAATGCTGGTGGGTTAGAGGGAGATAATATTGCGCAGGTGCACAGATTTTGAGTACTAGCATAGTTCCCATTGTCAATTTCGATGTCGTGCTTTCCTGTAATGTTGAGACCCAGGGGCGAAGCATTTGCTTGGTTGTGGACTTTATTTACGGGAAGAGCAAAGTCCCGTGGGGAGCCATTAGAATTTACACAATAAGTGCCCACAGTAGGAGAGGTTATGACATCAGGGACGTACTTTGTGCCACACAGGGAGTTGAGTTCTTCCCAAATGGACATAATGTTTTTGATAGTAGTAAATACGCCAAAACAGTCAATGAAATGGAAGCAGCACAATACCTCCTCCTGTGACGGATCAAATGGGGCGGCCCGTCCCGTCCTCCTCGTGCCTCTGAGGTCCTCAGAGGGCCCGCCCTTTGCCCGGGCTTAGCCCCGGGCGCCCTCCCGCGCGCGATCCCGCGACTGCTGTCCTTTTGAGGCGCCTCCTGTCGCGCTGGTCCTGTGTGGCGAGAAGCGCCGCTGGGGCGTCTGGGGATTGTGGTTTCCACCCCCAGTGCTCCGGCCGCTGTTGTGCTTGCGGCGGCGAGGGGGAAACTGGCAGGAATGGATGCTCCCCAGTTTGGTGAACCCTTACTTCTGGGTATTCTCCCGGTTCTGCTTCGAGGTCGAGGCGGTTTGAAGGAGAGAGAGGTCACCACAGCAGAAATGCAGCTTTCTATTCGCCTTTACTCTCCAAATACGAGCCTTGAAGTGAAGTGACCGTGTAATTATCCGCAGCCGCCTTTCCAGCTCGCGGCTATGTGCTCTTCTACAGCGGCCCCCCGCCTGCAGGAACCGATCAAGAGATCACGGAAAACCACCGGCGCACACACCCGCTCCTCACCGCAACCGCGGGAGAAATCACTCGCCTGGATCACGCCAATGCAGCCGTCCAACTTCAGTTGTGTCACTTACTGACAGCGCCGCCTCACCAATACAGAAAACTCGGCTCCGGCGCTTCATCAGAATCGGAAGGTCCAAGCACAGCAGCCTGCTTGCCTCCCCCAGCCACGGCTCACGGCCATCATGCACGAGGGAAGGGCATATATATTCACTTAAAAAATCATAGGTTTCACACCAGTTATAGTTGCTTGAAATTTTACTCGCATTGAAATTCCCACGTTATAGTTAGTTGGACTCACTATAACTTGGGCGTGCAATGCACTGCTGATGACGTCACATATTATATCACTCATGACATGGTCAGTGACATCACTCATGACATCACATTTTTTTTTTTTTTCCCCGGTGCGCTCCCGGGGCGCGTACCGATGCGCTCACCGGTAAGCGCAGTGCCATGGCGCCCCTCGGGGCGCGTACCGGTGAGCTTCCCATTAGCGCTATTGCGGCGAACGAAAACAACATCGTGACGTATCGCGTAGCCGCGTGATGCGTCATATGACGCACAGCATAAGCGCACCCGGAAACACGCGAGCACATACGATCGCGAAACGTCCTGACGGGCTTACACTACGCCCCCCGGGGCGGGTCGGGTCATGTGACCTGAAAATAACACTTTTCATTGGTTCACAACACTTTTGGTTTCCAAATGATGAAAACCCTGCTCATGTGACTTGAAAATAACACTTTTCATTGGTTCACAACACTTTTGGTTTCCAAATGATGAAAGCCCTGGTCATGTGACTTGAAAATAACACTTTTCATTGGTCCAGAACAGTTTTGTTTTCCAAATGATGAAAGCCCCACCTTTTTTCCTTATTCTGACTTTGTCCTTTGACTGAGGAAGACCTGTTTGGAGATCTGTCTCTAATCTTTTCTACTTTAAAATGGCTACAGTAGCAGCAGCAGCTGGAGCATCTGCCCCACCACCACCACCACCACCACCATCAAAAAGACCACCAGAAGATCACATTGGTGGTCAAGAAGAAGAGGAGGAGGATGATGAAGAGGAGGGACAGAGAAGGCATTTCCTGCGTGAAGTTCATCAGCCCTACAAACCAAAAGAGCACTTCGTATGGCAGTTCTACAAAATCCCAAGGGGTTTCAAAAAAGTCAACGCTGCGAAGGTAACCTGTCTGATTTGCTGAGCTGTCCAGGGGGAACCCTAACAAAAAATAACAAAAAATATTCCTTAAGGAATCATACCATGCTTCAGCACATGATCCGTTGGCACCCAATCAACTATTCTGCTGCAGAGGTAAGGGACCTCTGCATTAAGCTACCCCCATCAACATCGAAAGAACCAACTCCATCGGGTTCAGAGGCAACAGAGACAATGCCTATCATACAACCAAAATTTAACGATTTTAAAATCATGTGCAAATATTGTGGAAAGTTAATTTGCTATGGTGAGCAAAGTATAAAACTTATCATCTGAGCTGGGGATAACCATAAGTGCCCGAAAAAATTTTTTGCTCCAGTTGAGCCATTTACAATTCCCTGTTTTTTGTTTCTCATCATAAAATATACAAAAAATATATAAAATTGTTCAGAAAACCCAAAAAAAGTACAAAATGTTCAAAAAAACAATAAAAAAAATATAAAACAACAAAAAGAAGAAAAAATACAGTTCTTTTTAGAACTACCTCCAATTTATAAAAAAAGGCTAAATTTTTAAAAAACTCTGTCATTCTATTTTCCCCATGGTACGCTCGCCGGTGCACGTACCAGGTGCTCCCCCCACGAAAATCGGAAAAAAAAATGTTTTTTGCCCCACGGGGGCCCTTTTATGGCTCCCACATCAATCCTAGGGGGTCAGGGGGGTCTACCCTGCCCCCTTTTGGTCATTTCCCCCTTTGTTTTTGCCACCTCTTGTGTCTCGATCCTACCGAGACACAAGATGGCGGCTGCTCCGGACTGTTTCGAATGTTTACAGACACCCGAGAGCCAATCAGCTTTCCGTGTGCACCTCGCGTGGCGCGCCCGGTGCGCTCACCGGGGCGCGGCCATATATATATATATTTTTTTGAACCTAAATTACTCAAAATCCACTGGAGCACATGTCTTGAGACATAGCAAAAGCACATCGGGCTACCAGTCCCTACAATTTTGCCAAGTTTGGTGGAAATCCATTCAGCCATTCGGGCTAAAAGTGAGGTCGACCACCCTATGGAAAATAACATGGGGAAAACATGTTTTGGGACCCCCTTTTATCTCGGCCCCCGCTTTTTGAATCCCCCCGAACCTCTCAGGGAAGGACCGGAGCTCCGCGAGGCAAATTTGAGGAAATTTTCAGGCAGATTCGTCAACCGGCGCCAAAGATATTCACATTAGAATTTTGAGATTTTGCATTGAAAAAAATCCTAACTATAACTACCTACTGGCGACCGCCAATAGGTAATATATATATATATATATATATATATATATATATATATATATATATATATATATATATATATATATATATATATATATATATATATATATATATATATAACAAATCTCTTTCGCAAGTTTTTCTCTGCCACTTGTGACGGCGGGCTTCCGGCCAGGTAGCGAGCCTCAATATTCCAGCACCAGATCCTTACGTTCTGAGTAAGAAAAACGCTGAGCCCCAATTCTTCGATGAACACAATTTGTATTCACTTCCATAATGACAGTCAACCTAAGCCGTGTTTCATATGCCCACTTGGGCGGAATTGTATCAATGTGGTTAATTAGTACACAATTCTTTGTAAAAAATATATGAATTATATCACAATTCGATTTCGGGCCCACCGAGGTTATAATAATCTTCAGTATTTAGTGAAGTTCACCGAATTTAATTTGAACATGACAGTTTGAGTTAAAAATTATTTAATCACCATGTATATACATTACGGCGAAATCATGTAATGATTATAATTTTTGACTGTGGATGTTTAGTTTAAAAATACTGTTCAACCATGGCGACTCAGTATTCAACGAAAAGCAATGGGCAGAGTAAAATCCGTAGTCCTCTTTCTATTGTACTGCACTATATCACGTAAACACTGTGCACTAACAACTGACCCGTGACCAAGGAACCGGCTGGTTCCGAAACGCGTCGGGTATGTTTGCCACTGCTGTCTGAAGAATAAATTGCTTCATCGAAGAATTGGGGCTTGGCGTTTTTCTTACTCAGAACGTAAGGATCTGGTGCTGGAATATATATATAAACGGTGTTCCACAACTGAAGAAGTTCAAAGGAGAACGAAACGCGTCTTGTGCAATGCCGTGCTGAAAATGCATTTGAAAAATAAAAGACAATTGGCAAATATTTGGTTATCGTGTGCGGCTCCACTTTCCTCTGTGGGAAAACTGTTGAAATATATATATATATATATATATATATATATATATATATATATATATATATATATATATATATATATATATATATATATATATATATATATATATATATATATATATATATATATATGTTCAACTGTGAGAGTTTTGATGGGAATGTCTGACTTTTCCAACTGACCTACCACAACTAGCATACATTTCTCATCCCATACCTCTTTATTGACAATGGTGTATTGGAAACCTGAAACTGTGAGGCTAGATATACGGCGGCTAGGCTGGTCATGGGTGCGCCAGCTAGGACTCCTTCTAAGCCTTTGTTGATGGAGCTACACTGGCTCCCGATACGGCAGCGTATCAGTTTCAAAATATGCTGCACGGTCCACAAATGCTTATATGGGGATGGCCCTAAATATCTCTCCCAATCTGTTGAACCATACCAACCTAGCTGCTCACTTCGTTCAAGCAACCAAGCACTCCTGAAACCCCCTGCAACAAAAAGAGCGAGACAGGGAGACCGAGCATTTTCGTCGGTTGGGCCTGCCCTATGGAATAAACTTCCCACAGAAATGAGGCTGAACACCAATCACCTGGCCTTTAGAAAGGCCCTGAAAACACTCCTCTTTCAGGAAGCATTTCAGTCCCATTAATACACCGGAAGATTACGACAACGTCCTGGCTAGCAAAGCGCGGAGATACCCTCATGGGATTGATTCCTGCGCGATATAAGAAATTAAAATAAAATAAAATAAATTGTCATTTAACAAATCGGTTTTTCGTCTTATACGCTGACTCCACACATGTTCAAATCCTCATTATCAGACGTGCTAGTTGTGAATGTCTGACAAAATATTGACAGACAGAAAATCGACCTACAAAAATATCGACACAGAAATACCAAAGTCAAAAATTACTATTCCAACTCCAGAGAGTGCAACAGTAGGGAAAGCGCTGGATAGAGAAGAGGTAAAGAATTACTATTCCTACTCCAGTTAGTGCAACAGTAGGGAAAGCGTTGGATAGCATAGGGGTAAAAATTACTATTCCCACTCCAGAGAGTGCAACAGTAGGGAAAGCGCTGGATAGCGTAGGAGTAAAAATTACTATTCCAAATCCAGAGATTGCAATGGTAGGGAAAGCCCTGCATAGCGTAGGGGTTACATTAACATACTTATCAATAGAATAATTTTTATTAAAAAAATAACACATTAATAATTAATTTACAACAACATTATTAAGGAATACCAATACATTTTAATTATTATTTACTTAATTAACATTAAATTACATCCCACACTATTCCCTCTTTAACATACTACACATACAAAAAACACATTTAATTTAACTATGAGTCAATTAATAACAATTAATAAAACATTTATTTTAAATATTATAAGTATACATTAACTAATTAAGAAATATTAATTACCAGTTAATATTTAATCGCCAGTTAATTATTAAGTAACAATACATTAATTGACATAACAATAAATCCAAAAATATTAATACATTATTTATAATTAGTATAATGAACTAATTAATACAAAGGAATTACAAATTAATAATGAATTAACTATTAATTAATCATACATACCAATAAATAAAAACAATCTCATTAATTAATTTAATTTCATTACTTCCACCCTCCACCACCAAGGAAGAGCAACGTGCAGAATCTTTAGACCTGCAAGGTCAAACCGACGGCTGTACCCGCCCGTCCTCCTGTGTCATCCTGACACTGCAGAAAGTGACTGATTTGTCCTCCCTTTCCCCTGATGCTTTCAAGCCTCTCCTAGCCTAACCATTCACAATAGAACCCATCCTGACCGGGTTGGGAGTATCACCGGTTTCTCAACACTGAGGTTGTCTGCTATTTTCACCCCTGAAGAGTCACGGGCACCCTGCCCGCTTGACGAAACACATGTCGACTGGTTTTTCTATGTTGTTCTCCTTCTGAAGAAGAAGGTTTAAATATTTTTCACCATAAAAGAAACCATCTACTGGTAACTACTTTGTCTCCATTACCGCCCTTACGTTGTATTTTGTCTCACAGACATTAACTTGTATTTACCTAACGTGTGCACAGGACTCTTGTTTGCATTGACTGAGTGGGTCCTCGCAACTCCGATCAGGGGTTATTGAGGTTTCCTCTGACCTAGTAGCACCGTACCCCTTTTTGCTGTTGTATATTGCTTGAACCAGGTTAGGGCGCCATTTTTCCTGCATACACAAAAACGTACACAGAACTCTATTCCCCTTTTAAACCACCACCCACTACACATACAAAAATCACATAATGAATGTAATTATCAATTAAGCACTTAATAAAAATTAATCACCTATTAACAATAAATGAAATAACAATAACAATAAATACAAATTAATAGTAAATTAATCAAAAATAATATAGTTAAATAATTAATAAAAATGAATTACCAACTTTATAATTTATTAACAATTAATTAATACTCAATACTAATTAATAAAAACATATTAATTAATTAATTAATTATAATTAAATTACCTCCCACGCTATTCCCCTATAAACCCACAACCCGCTCTGACACTAAAACGCAAAATTTACTTTAACAAAATTACTAATTTCTAAACATTTATTGAAATATTTATGAAAATACATTAAAAAAAATCAACATACATATAAAATACATAACACAAAATGTTTTCGATATTATTGACAACGACATTTTTACTTACGATATTACTTACTTCGATATTAAAAATAAGAGTATTACTTACCGTGGGCTTGATATTCTGGTCAATGATATTCTCGACTTCGATTTTCTGTCCCCACGATATTAAAAACTCTATATTAATGTAGGTCAATATTTAAAAATCTATATTTTGACTGACCACCGATAGTTGTGCCTTCATTATCCTTTTCAACTAACTTGACAGAAACAGAAGACTTTTTCTGACACACCTTTTGAAAGTGTCCCATATTTCCGCAATTGGAACATTTCTGTTTTCTTGGGGGGCACCTCTTGTCGTTAGCTAGGTGAGTGGTACTACCGCACCTGTAACAACATCTCCAAGTGGGCCCTTTGTAATTGTTATTACCAAGGACATTTTTTTCTTCAGCTTTCATCTTCTACATTGCTGAGGGGTTGGTTGCACCAACTTTAGCTACTACAACTTCCTACTTTATTTTCTGAAAGAACAGCCTTGACACACCTGACAGTCAATTCAGCCCTCTTGACAATTTGAATTACATATTGCAATGGACTTTCACCCTTAGCCCACACATTTTCCTGGATGCTAGGGTTAAAAGCTTGCATCACAATTTGGTCCCTAATTAGCTCATTGTGCACATTTCCAAAATGACACCTGAGTGCAAGAATCTTTAACGCCTGTACTTAGTCCTCCATGAACTCCTCTTTACCTTATTTTCTATGAAAAAAACATCCATTCATCCACTGCTACGCACACCGTTTGTTTATAGTATGTGTTTAAATCCTCAACGGCGTTTACGTAGACAATACACTGTCCTGCTATCCTACGTGTTTTAATAATGCTGTAGTAAACTTTTAACCCGCATGGGCCCAAGCATTGCCAAAGTATTTTACATTTCTTATTCCTCATCGTCGTCAAATGTAGATATACAGTTGGTGAAATACTCCCCCCATCCTTCCCATTTAAGTTCCGGTTCACCAGCAGCAGGTAGGAATGCCTATGACGGCTGGAGGTTTCACACATTTCCTGAAGCGCCATGGAAAAATTAGATAAGTGGCCAAAATGCCCAGCAACCGAGGAAATACTTGTAGGAAAAAAGCAGAATATCAGAAAAATAGAAATATAATAATACATTATTACTGGAATGCTCTCACCTCAATGCACAGTGGAGCAGCGTGGGGTAGCAAATAAATGATGCTGCGCCAGTCATAACACACCGTTATTGACCAGCTAAGTAAAACGCAAGATAACACAGTGCCTGTCAGCATGCGCAAAGTATGACAGGCTCCTTTGAATGATGAACTGCGAAATTAAGTTTAAGGTACAATAAAATCATTAAGGTACATTAAATTCATTGCTGTGCTTGTCAGCATTCTGGAGGAAAAGACAATCTCCAATTGCACGCAGGAAGGGACAAGCTATGTCTGTCAGTGTGTGCGATAATGTGACAAGCTCATGTGATGTGCAAAACTGTGCTTGTCAGTGAAAATGCTTGAGAGAAATAGTTGTGCTTGTCAGCTTATTCAACAACGTAACAGGCTAATGTGATGTACAAAGCTGTGCCTGTCAGCAAAAAATGCATGTTTAAAGAGCTGAGGGTAGCGTGCGTTGAAGCTGAGTAGTGTGTTGAAACTGAAGAGTCTTGCAATCATCTTCAGAGACAACCTGGGAGGTTCTGGTTCCGTGGCTGGAAGTAGTCCTGACTGTGAAGTTCTCATTAAGCAAAAACTATACATTTCAAGGCCTTTTGCTAAATAGGCCCCCTGGCGTAAGAAATACCTTTGGGAATTCTATTAGCTCTTTGACTGAATCCAGTATTGACACAGCTGATTTGTCAATGCTGGGGATTTTAATGATCATTTGCAAAAACTAGAGGACCATGACACATCCTCGTTAGTCGATACTGTGGCTAGGTTTGCCTTGAGACAGATAGTCGAGCATTCTACCCTCGCTGCAGGACATACCTTAGATGGTATTGATCCAGCGCCACTATAGAAATTCTGTCTCATTAACACTACCTAACACCACATTACTCACCATAAATCATAAACTCTCACAAGGCCCATAAGTAACGGAGACAGATTTTTGGCAACTGAATCATGTCGCCTAATTAATCAAACCTATTTATATTCTATTTACACTTTATATACAACTGCAGTTTATCATCACTTTAACCATGGTAAAATAACGGAAACACTTAATTGAGCCACACTGGTCGATAGATTAACTGATGGTAACGACTAAAATAATCAAGGCCAGCTTGACATTTTAAATCTTTTTATTTTCCAAAGAAAGAGCATATTTTAATGAAAACATTATTTATTAGCATTATCTTTAGCAGTTTTATTAATAAAGGCACATTGATCTTGGCAATTCAAAATAACCAGAAGCATGACTATTAATCAAACAATTTTCATTCCCTAAAACTGTCTCCCCAACTGACTGACTTCACCTAAAGGGGAAAATATAAAGTCATTAGCCCTGTTAATGCTTACATGAATAGGAAGTCCATCAGCATATCATCGTCTCTCAGGAATCGGGAAGTGCGAGCACCGGCTCTTGTCAAGGGGCCAGTTGTTATACCTTTTCTAACTAACTAAGTATCTAAATTCTAAAAGACACCAAAAATCCAGCTTCACAATTGGCTGAGCCATGTCAGTCCACCAACGTGTCACTTGTTCGTGACCAAGTCCGGGGCACATCATAAGCCCTTACTGTTCTAAGATTCCATCCTTCCAACTTCCTTAAGTTTGCAACAATACACTAGACCAAGGAGCGTTCACTTCCTGAACTTGGCAAGCAAAGCAGGCTCACTGTCCTTGGTGCACTCCAAGAACACACGTAGACTCAACCGACAACAGTCCTGCACATTATTCTTTTGTCTTGGCAGGAAACATTCTTTTTAGCACGTGAGTGAAAGCTTCACTCTGGTCAAGTCTCCTCCTTAGCATCACTGCCAGCCAGCCATCTTTCAAGGAAGGCCCACACGGAAACTAATATTTAAACAAACACAAAACAGTAATTAATTAAAGAATTGAGATCCATTCTGTTACCCACCCACCATTGCTAATGTTTACCCATTAGTTTATAATATCTAGCAAAAAGCACACTTATACAGAGAAAATATCAACCATTCTTCTTTAAAGCCAGCAGGATTTTTTTCACGAACCTGCACAAAAATAAAAAGACACAACATAGACAATAGCACATATAAACTAAGCACATGCTATTAATTAAACAGCCACATTAATGTTGACAAAGACATTAGACGAGGTTAGTAAATTATTTTTCCGACAAACTTGCAGATGCAACATAAAGCAGATAATAGTAGTCCCACGTGTTTTTGTTCACATCTTATTCTAGGTTGATTAATGAAAACCATGCACAAACACATTAATAAAATTATTGATTATGGAAATATGACTTCACGAGTCAGAATAAAATTAATTCTGAAACTCGCTCCATCAGTATATTTACATCAAATCCATCTATGAAAGTCTCAGAAGTGCTGCCTATTCTCTGGTCAAACCATAAAACAATAATGTTCATAGTGATTACTTCCCAGCAGGACACGAGACCTCACAACCCCCGCAGAGTAATTATAGGTTGTGACTGGAGGAACATTGACCCCCTTGCACAACAACTGCCCTTAACCAGTTCAAAGTCCGACATGATCACAGATTCAAACACTGCAGCTCCTAGGTTTTCTTCCTGGATTAAAGTTGAGGTTGATCCCCTAGCTCCTGAAAGGATTTTTATCACTAAGTGGAAAAATCCCTCAGAACCTTGGTTCACCGATAAATTGAGAGATCAGGAACAAATCTGCAGAAGGAAGGAGAGGCAGTGGAGAGCGAATTAGGATTAATCCGATATAACAAAATATGCACAATCACTTTCTGACTATAAGAAATCAATAATGGAAGAGAAAAGGAAGTATTTCTCTGTAAGAATTCTGCAGGCAAAGAATTCTAGCAAAGAGCTCTTCATGACTTTAAAAAGCCTAGTCAAGCTACCGGAGCCCCCTAGCATTGAGATCAGTTTTTAATTCTGTAACATCCTAGCACAGTTTTTCAAGGACAAAGTGGGGGCAGTGTATAATTGTTATATCTAAGGTTTTTACCTTACATCTTCCCTGTTTCTCTGCCTCTGCTGTTCAGCCAGTGTGAGTGGAATGTTAGTGTGAGTGTGATGTCATTGGAGTCTTTGGTATTCTGTGAGTGGACTGTCAATTGGATCCTGGGCTGAGCAGCAGAGAGGATGCTCCTGGTGGGGCTTTGATTACATATATACTGGTAAACCTATCAAACCATCTAAGAAGAATAAACTTATCATCTGTGACCTATCTAAGTCTTCTGGAATTCCTTACCAGGATGTAACAATAAGTCCTTTAGGGACAGTGACTCAACTGCAAATGGAAATCCTCCAGTAGTAACAACACCTTTCCCATCTAATTTTGTTGTTTCCTTTTCCCCACCAATCGCAGAACATATTACTCAGATGGTAATGACATCCACATGTGGGGCTCCATCCGATCCTTGCCCCCCAAAAATACTGCACCTTGCTTCTGACATTTTCAGTGAACAACTGGGAGCTGTATTCAAAGAGATCATCAGCTCAGGTATTTTTTGTGATGTTTGGAAAATAGTCTTGATTCTCCCACTCTGGAAAAAATATAATTTAGATCCAGCTGATCCCAGCAGCTATAGACCAATCTCTAGACCACCCTTCCTGGCAAAAGTGTTGGAAAAAGTATTAAATATACAATTCACATTGTTAATCTTTTCCAAGGAACTTGTAGATCTGTACTGATTCCGGGAGGGGCATAGCACTGAGACGACCTTGGTCGTGGCTGCCGAAGAGTTAAGATCAATTTTAGACGCTGGAGGTAAGGCCGCCCTGAATCTGTTGGATCTATTGGCTTCCTTCGACACAGTGAATCTTGAAATACTGACTAGCAGGTTACCATAGCTAGGGATAAGAGGCACTGCCCTTAATCTGGTTAAATCATTTCTATCTAATAGGGTTCAATCAGTAGAAACGGGAGCATTTTCATCTGAGCAATTCAGACTTCCATGTGGGGTAAGCACTACACTGTTCAATTTATATGTTACACCTCTGGATAAAATTATTGGCGAGCTCAGCTTCTCAACTGTCTCTTACGCCGATGATACTCAGCTAATACTATCAGTCTCTAGTAATATGGAAGAAACTGCAGATTGATTTAATATCTGTATGACCCATGTAAATCATTGGATGAGCACCAACTGTTTAAAACTCAACAGTGGACAAAATGGAGGTTCTCCTGCTTGGTTCAGACCTCTATTTGGTCACCTAGATGGTGGCCTTCTAGTCTGGGAGACCTTCCAGTTCCAGTGAAGAAGGTGAAAAATTTAGCGTTCATCTTTGACGATAATCTGGCTTTTAAAAATCGGATCAGAACTCTTACCGCTACAATTTTTTTCATTGAATGATAATCAGTAAAAATCATCCTTTCATAACTCCATACACCCTAAAAACTCTTGTGACACCATTAGATTCTGGATAATGGTAATTCTCTTTACATGAGTATCCAAACAAAAGTTACAGCGACCAGCCGCGGCCCGTGGAGGGAGTTGCGGTGGGGCAGGGAGGCGGGGCTGGGGAGGGGCAGGGTGTGGGGTGATAAAAACTGGCATATGGATATTTGGAGGTAAGTAAACATATTAATTAATAAAACGAATTTCGTAGCGTGCGCTGAATCGCATTTTGAGATGCAGGGCACGCTACGAAATTCGTGTTTTAATTAAATTGTTTACTTACCTCCAAATATCCATATGCCGGTTTTTATCACCCCCCACCTGCCCCTCCCCTGCCCCGCCTCCCTGCCCAACCGCATCTCCCTCCACGGGCTGTGGCTGACAGCGACTCCAAAATGTGGCAGCCAGATTGCTAGATCTCAGCCAGTCTCCCAAGGTTTGAGAGCCATGCACTGGCTCCCAGTCAGAAAAAGGATTACATTTAATTTACAATGCTTATCATTTAAGGCACTGCATCGTGCCGGTCCTCAATATTTGAAGAATCACCTGACTTGGTCTTCACACAACAAACTTCTAAAGACCCTCAGATTCAAGGAAGCATGTTGGGGTGGAAGAAGTTTCATCTTAGGGACGGTTCAAACATGGAACTAGCTTTTGACTGACATAAAGAACAATCCAACGCTATTATCCTTCAGAACATTGCTACAAACCTGGCACTTCGCCTACTACTAATTCTCATTATATTTCTCATCTTCAACCTTGCTGGGTCTCTCTGGCATTGGCGCCTAGATGCCCTCGGGCACTCGAGCACTATATAAATGTTCAAATCAAATCAAATCAGTGGTGCTTCGTAGCTATGAAAGTGAATACCTGATGCTCAAGTGCGCACCAGCTCAAAAGTACAGCAGGCAGTGTTTTCGAGTAGTATTGCTGGAAGCACTGTGAGCACAGAAGAGAGAATGTTCTGTAGACTCCCAAAAAGCCAAAAGGCTTACAGCTAAACTGGCAGACATACGTAAATATCCTGAGAGGAAAAGTGCACATTCAAAGTAGTGCCGATGAGATTGTATTCCTCGAATCATTTTGATTCTCTCAACTGTCACTTGTCGGATTCCTTTTGCAATTCTGTGACCAAGATATTTTACCTCTTGTTTGCAAAACTGTAATTTTGTAGGTGACACTTTATGTCCCTCATCTGCCAGACGATTCAAAAGGGTAATGGTGTTGGTTACACAGTTTTCTCGTGTTTTTGCAGCCACAAGAAGGTCGTCAATGTACTGGACCAATGTTGACTTACCAGGTACCTCTAGATCTTCCAAGGATTTCTTTAGCAACTGATTAAAAATGGATAGGCTCTCAGTATACCCCTGTGGGATACGACACCATGCTAGGATGCGATCCTGGAACTTGAACGCAAACATTTGTTGGCTCTCTGAATGCAGTGGAACCGTAAAGAAGGCATTACACAGGTCTATGACCTTGTACCATTCTGCATCATGCGGAATCTGATAAAGAATTACCTCAGGGTTTGGTACAACTGGGCAACATGGAACAACAATCTGGTTAATTTTTCTCAGGTCCTGAACAATCCTATATGTTCCGTTTGGCTTTTTGATACCCATAATCGGTGACATACATGGGCAGCTCTCAATTTCTTTCAAAACACCTTGTTTTATGAATTTCTCAATCACAGGAATGACACCCTCAATTGTTTCAGCTTTCATTTTATACTGAGGAATGTTAGGAAAATCTATTCCTTGTTTTACAGTGATCTTTACTAGATCCACATGTTTCATTAAACCCATTTCATCTCCAGTTAAATCCCAAATTTCTGGTTTGACTGGCTCTTTTAATTCTTCAGGCAAATTGTTTTTGTCAAAAGCAGGAAATAGTTTACTTTCTTCTGCTTCAACCATTAGCATTATCAATTTGTAAAGGCCATCTTCATCAAAAGTTTGGAGCGCAATACCCTCTGGTGAGCAATATATTCTGCAATTCATCTTGCACAATATATCTCTCCCCAATAGGTTTACAGGACTGCAAATCTGTGTTTGTCTTTGAAATTTCCAATTTCTATTTTTACTGGCTCAGTTAAATTTGTTTTAATTTGCTGATTTGCAACACCAACTACTTGGATGGTATCACCAAAGAGAGGAAGATTTTCTATTTCCACTGATCTAACAGTAGAACGGGTAGCACCTGTGTCCACAAGAAAAGTGACATCTACATCATTCACTTTACTATTTACAAATGGACCAGCCTGATCTACCTCAAGAGTGGCTCCAAGCACACACTCTTCTTCCTCTCTCAGGCACCATCATGCGTAATCTTCAGAAGAATCACTTCCTTCATTTTCTTTCAACCAAAATTGTTGAGAAACATTTGGCACATTCACTCTTGGCGATCTGTTTACTTGATCTGCTCTGCAGAATCCTGTTTCTGGACTGAATCTCTGCCCATTCATACAATTTGGTAGTGGTGGCTGTGGAATCTGGCTCTGCTGATTCACTACCTGTCGCTGTAGCTGTCGCTGCTGACTTAATTCATTTAACTGTTGCTGTAGCTGTTGCTGCTGATTTATCTCACTCTGCATCTGTGGATTTAATGGTGCATTTTTAAAATTTCTGGGC
The DNA here is from genome assembly GCF_964263255.1 of Lissotriton vulgaris. Taxonomy (NCBI): domain Eukaryota; kingdom Metazoa; phylum Chordata; class Amphibia; order Caudata; family Salamandridae; genus Lissotriton; species Lissotriton vulgaris. Next base: position 98,281,450 of record NC_141695.1, read on the forward strand.
AGATTTTTGCACTCTCGCTTCCAGTGTCCAATTTTGCTGCAATTAAAACAAGGTAGCTTTTTGTGTAAGCTCCTCAATATTCACATTATATTTTGGTTTGCTAACAAAGTTTCCCCTAAACTTGCCTTGATTCTGAAGAACATTTTTATTTTCTAAGGTCGCTATCTGCTGTTCAGCTACCTTCACTTGTGCCCACATTGCCTTTTCCTTAAGCATCTTCTGTTTGGCATCTATCTCATCACTGCAGTATTTTGCTTTCCTCAAGATATCATCAACTGTAAGTGATTGCCAACCTACAATCCCATTTCTGATCATTTCAGTAATTTCAGGTCTTAGGCCATAAACAAACCTGTAAATGAAGTGGCTCATGTCTCCTTCACCTAATTTTTCATAGCCACTGTATTGTTTGAATGCCAGCAGTAACTTTTCATAAAATGAATGTACTAATTCTTTTGGTTCCTGATTTGTTCTGTCAATTTTAACCCAATCTACTTCTTTTGGGGCAATTTTGTTTTTCAACCAGACAATTACTTTGTTATATAAATCCATAACATCTGGTGAAGGAGCGCCTGTTATTTTATCTCGCTCAGGTTCTTCTTTGGGCCAACTTACAGAAATTTTACATTCTGTCCAAAGATATGATGGGACAACAATGTCAAAGAATCCATCCAGATCAATCCACAGAACCTTTGAGACTTTGATGAATCTGTCCACCTGACGATACCATTCTACTGCCTTTTCTCTCAGCCGAGGAAAATCCTTTGTGAACAGTAGAATGTCCTGCCTTGTCCAGGGAACATGCACATACCCTCCACCAGCGTATTTCCCTCATTGGAAACTCAGTAACTGTTTCCCCTTTGTCTCTCTTTTCTTGCTCTCTAATCTTTGCCCATTTTATTCTCCATTTGCCTAATTCACCTAATCTTTTTAACAACACAATTAACTCTTTTACATGAGTTATTCTTCCTGAAGTATTCAGGTTTTCAATAACCTTTTCAGAAAAATCCACTCTGTAATGCTTCTGCAAATGTTTCTGTCTACTCAAATCAATTTCTAATTCAGCAGCCATTTCCTTCAATTGATCATATTTATTTTTCGTTTTCCACTGTATGCTCTTGCAGATAAACAACAATTCATCATCCTGATACAACTTTAAACTGTCAGTTCCAATTGTGCCAATAATTAATTCCTCCAAATCAGCTTTCAATTTTGCAACATCAAGTAATTTAATTTCTGGGGCCTGTGGAGACTGTGAAGTCTGAGTTAAATCAATTCTATTTAAGCTCCTTTCTGTAGAGGCAGAATCAGAATCTGCAGCAAATGGTATTTGATCATTTAACAAGCTTCGATTTAATGTTAACTCTGGCATTGTTTTTTCTCGGTGGTGCATTTCTGTTAATTCTGAATACAAATTTTCAGCCACTTTCTGAATTTCTGCATTTAATGGAATGGTCAGAGCTGAGTGTCTAGTTTCTCTTTGATCAAAAACTGGTACGACAGGACCAATCGTTACTGGTACTGTCACTGCTTCCATGCTTTTAGTTAATTGCTGGATTAATTCTTCCTTTGCTTTAAAATATTTTGAAACATCTGGCACATCCCCAAGTGGGATTTCAGGATAATTTCTGTTTTCTCGAGGCGTGTTGGAATTATTATTTCTTTCAGGCAGTCTTACAAAAATCTGGGTGAATCTTCATCATTTTCTCTGGGAGGTGCACTTGGAGAAATTCCTGAAGAAATTCTTGGGGTAGACTGTAAATTTGGTTGATAGGGTGGCGGATTGCGTTTAGTTGTATACATTTCTTCTAAAACTGCATCATCTAATTCTTCATCAATATTATTTTTCTTTTGGGTATTCTTTTGACCTGGTATTTCAGTAATCATTATTCTTACTGGGTACAGACCATCACCCATGTCTGCTTTTCTCCAACGACGTACTCTATCTTCATGAGTATCCCTATAAATGTCTAATTTAGGACTTCTTGTTATTCCTCTGGTTTCTTGCTCAAGTTCATACATTTCAACTTCCCAACCAACTAAGGCTTCAAATTGAGTAGGTCTAGGCTTTGGCAGAAGAGCCATCATTTTTTCTCTCAAATTTTTCAAAACTTTAATATTAAATGACCCTTCTTCCGGCCATGCTAATACACTATCATATTTGGTATATTGCTTCCAATTGTCAAACCAAAGAACTGTATGATAACCATATTCACTTCCATATATGCTGCAGGTGTTTTGTACTTATGAAGTAATTTTCCACCACGCGTTTCAATATTCTTGTTGGGGCTAAATATATTTTTCATTTTATGAAACCATGAAGGCTTCTTTTGCTCTTTATCATACCAATAACTCATGTTTTTAAACAAATACGTTTATTTCAAAAAGATCGTAAGTATTTCCTTGTGGTTCCGCTACTCTAGCCAATCTGTGCGCAAAACTCACTAACAAGCCAATCAGGTTAAGCCACGTCACCACCTTGCTCAACCAATAGAAGAACTGTATTCCGAATGAAACAATCAGCTATCAGCTTGTCACTGTCACGTGAGCCAATCAGTGCGCTTGCTGTGACGTAAGCTAGCCAATCACAGTGCGAACCCAGTGACGTACACTGCCGCTGCAGCTTCGCTGTGTCCTACTCCGTCTACTCGCCCCTCCTTTACAAAATATTTTCACTGCGCCATTTTAACAATTCTTTTCAATGAAATTCAATTAGTAACAAATGAAAAACAATCCATTTGTCTGTTTCCTAAGTAAAGCAATAGTTTTCACAGTGATTCAGAAATTCTTTCATGTGAAATAGAAGACGCTATTCTCACAAAATCATTTACGCTCATTCAAACAAAGAAAACCCTAATCATCACCACAGATACGTGATATCTCGGCTGGACTTCAACCCACCAATAGAAATCCACAATCGCCAGTAAGAATAGACAACGCTTTCTTACCCTTCACTCAAGCTTGGATAAATCTACTACTCTTTTCACAGTGAGTTTTAATACGGGCTCCTAGTCCCTATACTCAAAAGTAACAATTTTATAGACAATCCTTACTACACATTTAACCTAACACACCTATGGTCCCTAAAATTGTGTTGTACGCCCACAACACTAGCGATATGTTAATACCGCCGTTTTGAAACAGAACAAATGCACTGTGTAACTTCACCTAGTCACACTACTCTTTTGCCGGCAACCAACCAGGATTTTTCACACTGCAGGAAAAAACCTTTCGACTACGTGTAACAAGTGAAAAAACTTAACAACATTTTATTAGACATGTATCCTTTGTAACTACCATGTAGCATGTTCGTTACCATAGTAACCATCCTCTGCTACAAGATAAATGGATCCAGCACCACTGAAGAAATTCTGTCTCAAATACACTACCTAACACCACAATACTCACCATTAATCATAATCTCTCACAAGGCCCATAAGTAACCGAGACAGAAATTGGGCATCTGAATCATGTGACCTAATTAATCACTAACCACTCATAAACTATTTACACTTTATGTACAACTGCAGTTTATCATCATAATAATCATTGAAATATAAGGAAACATTTAATTAAGTCACTTTGGTCGATAGATTAACTGATGGTAACGACTAAAATAATCAAGGCCAGCTTGACAATTTTTAATCAATTTTATTACATTCAATTAATCTGAGTAAAATGTAATCTTTGTTAGAATTTTCTCTTTAATAGCAATTTTAAGCATCATTTAAAGAAAGGCACGTTAGACTGGCATTTCAAAGTAATTCAGAATGCATGAATAAAGCATAAATAGTTTCATTCCCTATGCCCTATCTTATTCTCTCTAAGCCCTGAAAAGAAAAGTCATTTAAAAATCATTAGTCTTACATGCGCCAAGAAATCGGACAGCACTTCGCCCTCTGGAACAAGACAGCACAGTTCCTCTCAAGGGGCCAAGTTTTCATAACTTTCTAACTCACTAATCAAATCTAAATGTAATTAATCAGAGCCTTCCAGTGATTTGATTGGTTGACAGCCGTCAGACCATAGTTAGGCCATTCATTTTGACAAAGTCTGGGGCACATCTTAAGCCCCTTTTGTTCTTAGTTTCACCATCCCCCGAGCTTCCTCAAAAGTGCAACATTATTTAATAGTTCATTGCTGCTTCCTCAGCTTGGCACAACCCACGACATCCTGTCCTTGACAAATGTCCATTTGAGCGTTTCTGCACAGTCTGTTTAGAAATTTCTTTTGTTGAACACATCAACGTGGCAAAACTTTTCCACTTTTTTTTTCTGTGCTTGGCTCATCACGACAGGATTTCAGTCACCCTCTAAAAGCACTAGGCCTCAGGTCTTTTTCACGGGCTATTATTTAAACAAACACAAAACAATAATTAATTCAAGTAATGAAAATCATTCTGTTACCCACCCACCATTACTAATGTTAACCCATTAGTTTATGTTAACTAGCAAAAACACACTTATGCAGCAAAATATCTACCATTCTTCTTTTAGGCCAGCAGGATACTTCATAAACTAATACAAAAAAATAAAAGGGCACGACATAGACGAAAGCACACAAAGAATAAGCACATGCTATTAATTAAATAGCCGCATTAATGTTGACAAAGACATTTAGACAAGGTTAATTAATTAGTTTTCAACGTACTTGCAAATGCAACATAAAACACACGATTTTAATCCCACGTATATTGATGTGTAATGCATTTTAATCTAGGTTGATTTAGTACAGATCATGCAAAAACGTATTAGTTCAATTAATTAATTATGGAAGTTTAATTTCACGAGCCAGAATAAATATATTTCTGAAACTCGCACCATCAAGAGAAACGTATTTCTGTGACTGTAGAACCCACTGAATGGAAAAAAGTGGGGGTATTTGCTTCTGTGGTACTGTCGGTCTGTAACCAACGGTCCCTGATAAGTTTCTCAGAAGTGAGCAGACAGGAGTTATCTCTATATCTGTGAATGGACATTGTGGTGAGACCCAAGCTGAAATATATTTGTATTTGGTTAGTTAGAGAAACATACACTAAAAGGTTGAGGTCTCTTTGTCCAGTGAGTGTCAATACTGCACACAGATGCAACTTTAAAATTCTGAATAAGCAAGCACATCATTTTAAGCCAGTTCTTTTGGGGTATAGGGAAGTCATGGGTATCCCAGTGAACAAATATGGCCTGTTTTTCCTGGTACTTTAAAAGCCATGGCACAACCTCAAACTCACTGAATTGCCAAGTGCCTCTTATTCACGGTTTGACATCAAGTACCTCCTTTTAAGGCTTTGACATGAAAGGAGCAGTGGGGCTGAAGTATCAATGTTTACTCTTGAATTTTGGTGGCACTGAGATCATTCACATTAATGGTAATATCCAGTCAGTGTGATATTTTTACTAACAAGTAAAACTTATTCTCATTGAGAGTAATAACATAGTAAAGTGATGATAGCACCATGGCTGAATGTTTCTACCACAGCTCTGATTGCTCCTGCAGAGAAGTAGGTGGATGTAGGCAGCTGCACATCTAATAACATAACAGGTTATGTAAATCTCTGCATCTGTGGGTGAAATCATTCTCTGGGGGGTATCCTGTTCCCTCGAGTCTGCTCTGTGTACAGTCTTTGCTTAACACAACCTCAACAATCTCTAAATTACATTTCTGAGTAGGCAGATCACACAGATGTATTCCCATAGGCCATATTGGACTTGCATACTCACGCCACCTATCTTTGGCTCAAAATTGCTGACTTGGTACCAAGTAATGCCACCTTGTGACAAGAGTCTCCAAGAATTCCAAATCTTGTCTTCTGTTCTTCAATCAATCAAAGTAAAGTTAATACAGACGTCTCACGTGGTAGTGGGTTTGTTGCGTTGCTATCTGCTAAGACAGGCTCCGGGTAATAATGGCTGTTGGTAGTGATTTGAGATTTAATACTGTGCCTCCACAGAAACACTCACAACTGCTGAGGGTCACTGGGCTGCCACACAAATGTAAAATCCAAAATAAGTAATATGGGGTCAACACCTGGATACTCTGTAATATTAAAGAGTTACATAATAGGAAGTGTTTGGGCCAGCCTAAGGGAAACTTTCCATGAAGGACACTTAAAAAGCTTCACTGCATAAGGTAAGATAGCAGCAACAGGGCAACAATGCAGTGGCTCTGTGATCGTATACAGTATCATCATTAGGTAGTCCAGAAGATGTGTTTTGAGAAGTCACTTAAGCTTATTATTTCACATTTTTTAATTAATGAGTGTGCTCTGTCATCTGCCTTTCACCCCAGAGCTGAGGAAGCATATGTACAGATCTGCAACGGGCTGACATCTATCGAGTGCGCCGAAGAAACAAGCATTAGCCTAGCCAATCGGTCTTGCTTTGTAAACCAATGCCTATTCTCAATTGCATCCAGGCAGGCAGATGAAAGATAGCAAAGCAAGGAGTGACAGAGACCCGGTAAAGCGTTGGGAAGCTGGGACAAAAGGCAGAGTGAGCGATGGCAGGGGAGTCACCGGGCAAGGAGGCAGGGTGTTGGGATGAACAGGAGCTGAGTGACGAGGCAGGAACGGATGACTCGCAAGGAAACAGGCTGGGATGAAATGGTGCTAAATAGCACACCACTTGCCTAATTTAATTTGATGCTCAAAAGTCACATTGTGCAAATTAGCAATAGCAATGATTCAACCTGCTTATATAATGTGTCCCTAGGTACATAAAAAAAACTAACAACAGCACCTCCTTACTTTTCACGACAACCACCAAAAGGTATCAAACAGAGAAAAGGAAACATATCTGAGACAGTAAAACTAAGTACTGTTAAGCGTATATGTGTATCATTTCCAGTGGAAACAAAGAGGTTAAAAACGTAACCTGCTCTGTCACACTAACAGTCACCAGTGAAACTCTTGTTGCCCCTAGAAGGTACAAAGACATGCAACTTCCTCACCGTTTGACCACCACACACATTGAGGAATGCTTCTTCATTCATGACAGTCTTAATAATGAGAAAAACATATTCTACTTGCTGCAGCAGATAATTTATGAAGACTAAGACAATGTCAAACATGGATAATGGACAGAACATTCAAAAAGTGCCCTAGATCATTCACTCAGATATACTTTTACAACAAATAATGAAAAAAAATTATTTAATAGAAAAACATATTTTGGAAATGTCCCCTGTTTTTTCCCCTATAGACCCAGCATACAGCTCCAAAAACTTTCAGAATAATTTTTTTTAATACTTATTCCAATAACTTTCTTTTCTAAATAACAAAACATTTACCCTTTACATTAAATAAGTTTGAAATTAAAAGGTTACATAAAAGCTTATATCACCTAATAAATACTAGTAACAATTACAAGAAATTAACCTTAAAACTAATATTATATATAACAATATTTTTTAAAATATTTGTTTTACAATATTGAAACACTCCTAAAACAATTGTTTTACTTCAATATTTTTTGTAAAAAATATTTTAACCATCATATTATTCATGACACAATAAGTTTGTTTCACAATAGTTGTTACCGATATTTTGACCAAACACTGAAAACAGTAATTAGCTTGATTGGTTTGCAGGGAAATGTTATGCCAGATGCCATAGGCTTGGCATCTTTATTATGAAAAGTTATCACAAAAATTTTAGGCTTGGCTTATTCGTTGTGAAAAGAATATGATAAATCCAAAAGACCTCTCACAGCGCATTGTTTTCAGTCAGTCAGTCAGTAAATAACTTTATTTTGGCGACTCGGGCCATAAAGTTACATTATCACAATCATAAAATCACCAAAAGAAATGCTAAAATCAATTAAAATGCAAATATACAATTCATTTAAAATTGCTGGTTAAAAACAAAAAAACGAATAAATTGTGCAATTATCATCCATATATAAACATCCATAAATTTAACAGAAGAGGACACAATTATATTTATCTGCTTGATCTCATCAAAAAGACCATGCGCTTACCACATTCCATTCAGGAAGTGCAAAACAGAAAAAACAATGGGGGGATGTGTATCGTATTTTAATATCCTAAAGGCCTGGTGACAGTGCCTAAACCCTAGGTTTCTGCATATTGGTGCTATCCATCGTTTGCGAGGTAGAGAATATGCAGGGCAGATAAAAAACACATGAATTACAGACTCTACATTGTGTTTGCATGCCGGACATTCTTCCTTCTTCTTTTTATCCCATTTACTGGTGAATGACATGAGTGGAAGTGTCCCCAATCTAAATTGAACATAGAGTTTCCTAGCCAGGGGAGGGTGGATCACATCCAAATACTCTTCTTTCCTATATTCGGCCTTTATTTGAAGAAACTCTAATGTCAACAGGCCACTGGTTGATCTTTCTTGAAGAGTTGTCAATTTATAATGTCTATAGAGCTGCACAAGCTCTGCCCTAGTTGTTAGTGGGCACGATAGTTCGGGTGTTTTCCAAAAGTTTTGCCTTCCTATCATGTTACTCAAGTCATTTATGTGGATGAGCCAAAGGATTTTCTTGTTAATTAAACAAATTAGGACCTCTCTGAATTCAGCTCTATACCAGGCCAGCTCTAGTGTTACTTAGAGCCTATGCCAGAATGTGATAGGCCTTAGGGCGATCTCCTCGTCAATGGGTAGCAAACCCAAGTCCAAGCGGAGGGGAACTACAGGGGTACTACTAGGAAGGCCGACTATTCGTCTCATGAAGTTGTGTTCTGTTTTCATGAGATTAGAGGGCCTACAGTGACCCCATAATTCAGCCCCATATAGGGTATCCCCCCGGCCTGGGCTTTGTATATTTGAATGACAGGGACAGCTGGCCTGAATGTAAGAGTTCTATGCATTTTCAAAATTCCTCCTGCTATCTATGATAATTTCAAACTTGCCTTAACCAGTTGGGTGTCCCACTCCAGATGTTCTGTTAGGATAATGCCTAAATACTCAAAAGTCCTCACTCTGTCCAATGTTATGCCATCTAGGGATGGATTTGGAAGGGTGTTTTTGGGGGGATTGAAGATCATAAATTTTGGTTTTGGATAGGTTGATCTCCAAGCCCCTCAGTTTACAATAATCAGCAAAACCATCCAGGGTGCATTGTATGCCCGTTGTTGTTTTGGACAACAACAGAGTGTCGTCCGCGAACATCAACGGTGGCACCCTCCCCGAAACTAGCCTCAGTGCATCGCTATCAATGACACTGTTTAAGTGAGCCCATTCATATAAAGGCAGAATAGAGTGGGGGCAAGGACGCATCCCTGGCGAACTCCCTTTTTGAAGGGGAAGCACGCAGAGAGTTCCCCGTGTTTTCCATACCTTACTTGAGCGTAAGTCCCCATATGTAGCCTCACTAGCACGCAAAAAGGTAAGGTGGGATCCCAAGGTCGCACAATACTCTCCACAGTTTTTCCCTTGGAACTAAGTCGAAGGCAGACTTCAGGTCGACGAAAACGAGATAGAGGCTGCCACCCTCTATACTTACCATCTTCCAATAAAGCACCTGAAGTCTGAATATCTGGTCGACGATTGATGTACTAAACCTGAAGCCTGCCTGATAGGGACTTAGTTTCTCCATCTTCTCTATCCAGCCCTGTATTCTGTACAAGATGACCCGTCCCATATGTTTCTGGGAAGTATCTATTAGGCTGATAGGCCTATAGTTTCGGGGCAGGAGAGGGCAACCTTTTTTGTAGATGGGGAGTATCTCTGCCCGACGCCAAGTATCCGGGGGATCCATATCCTTTAAGATGACATTAAAGATGGCACACAGATATGGGGCTCAGATTTTCGGTTCAGTCCGATACAGATCCCATGGTAGCTTATCTAGCCCTGGTGCTTTATTGGTTTGCAATTTACCAATGGCACGTTCTACTTCACCCAATGTTATCTCCCAAGCACCCTCCAATCGGTTCTCATGATAGGGCTTTGGGGGGACAGCAGGATTGCCCACTTCAATAGAACCATCATAAAGTGCCCCAAAATGTGTTTCCCAAACTGCAGATGCTATGTTCGGATCTAGGGCGGGTCGCCCTTCCCTTACCCCCCAAACTTACTATTGCCCAAAATGTATTCAAATCTTTCTAATTAAGGGCAATCCTAAGGTCATCCCACTTTTCTGCTTCCCAGTTTTTTTTTTCTATTTCAATAGTCAGCTAATTGCCCTGCACTTCTTAGTTGCTGACCTGTCCTTTACCTTCACTGCATTTAACAGGTCCAATTTAGATTTACGGCAACTTGCATTAAACTCTTGGCTTTCCCACTTGGTAAAATGCATCGAGGAGTTTTGTTATTAGTTTCTCATGAATTTGTAGGGGCCTGTCCTGTTCCCCTAACTGGAAGTCAACTCCTCCTACCTCCTCCATTTCAATTAATAGTGGTAGAGCCTGGTTGTATATATTGGCCAATTTAGATTGAGATTCCTAGATATGGCACCACCTCAATCTCCGCCTGTTGTTCGAGAGTGTTAGTGTGTTTTGCTCCCTATTAGATGCTGGAAGGGGGTTAGTTAGGCCTAGACTCCCTGCTTTCATAGCCATAACTAGTGCATTGTGATCGCTGTCTTGCCTCTGGTGGACCTGGAAATCGAGGACCCTATCCCAGGTTCTAGAATCAACCCAGATGTAATCAAGCAGCGAGTTCTGGCCCTCTTTATTGAATGCAAACCGGCCTGGTCTCTCCAATTGGGTCCTCCCATAACATGCCCTCAGGGATAATGTCAAGGTAAGGGAGTTCAATTGCAAGACCAGAGATGACCAGGCTCTACCTGGTGGAATCTGTGGATGAGGTATCGAGCAGAACTGGTATTCCTCCGTAGGCCCATCTGGAGTTGGGTCAACAAGAGGCTCGAACTGGCCATCCGGGGCTGTTATAAAGTGTCCCAGCTCCTCTAAAGCACTCAATTCTAGCCCATTCTTTAGCGGTCTAGAGTAAACATTAAGTAGGGCTATTTGTGCCTTTGTGTCAAGTGTTAAAAGGACACATTGCACATCATCAGTATTAGATAGAATCTGCTCAGCTTTAACGCCGAGGTGAGTGCCCACCCAAATACTTAGGCTACCCGACGGTCTCCCCCTGCCTTTCGTAGTAGCTAAGATATTAAAATAAGCAAAACCTGCTCTCTGATATTCCTCCCGGGCTCAAGTCTCCTGAAACAGGCAAATATTGTAATTTCTACAAAATATCCACAGTCTGGGCAGGGCAGTTTGTTCTTCATTCCGGCCAGGTTCCGAGACAAAATTCTAATAATATTGCCCGGCAATCTGGCTGTCTGCTGTACCACTTTGCCCCTATCACATACAGCTACCAAATCATCATGAAAGAGTCCACCAGGAGTGCCAACTACTGTAGCCAGTTCTTCAAGTGGGACCGTCAAGCCTACTAGTAGTGGCACATCCATGGCTCCCCCTTCCTGTGTAGCAGTTGATGGAATGCCACAGGGTAGGCTGTCGTCCACACAACTCAGCCCTACTGAGTGCGGCCCACGGTAGACCACAGCTCCCCTCTGGCTCTGGATCTGGCACAAAGCTTCCCCATCCTGGCCGATGCTGATTTCAGCAGTGGCATCAGGTTGAATAGCAACTATCCCATTTAAATCTTCTAATAATCCCAAATCATTGCCCAACCTCACAAGATGACCTGGAACCACAGCTTCCTGTCGCCTTTAAACTTCTATGGTTTCGGATAAAAAAATAGATTCCCCATGTTGAGTTGCATTGTGCTTATTGCTCACCCTGCTAGGCCATATACAGACTTTATCAATCGGTCCATTAGACGGTTCTTCACTCACCGATTCCCTGCTTTGTATCAATGTCCGTTTAGGGGCTACAGCTCCCTCGCCAACCAAAGGTGAGCCTAACCGTTGGGCCTTAGGAATCAGCGGCGTCACTAGGGGAGTGCGGGGGGTGCGGACCGCACCGGATGACACCTGCCTGACACCATCGTCATGGGGTGACACCAATCTGCCTACAAGCAACAAATACTGCAGTGCACGCAGCCACGCATGCACCACCTAGCATAGTAGTGAAGATGATGATGCGATGCGCGGCGGCGTAACAAGTTTGTGGATCCCAGGGCTGTCAGTCTTACAGCGCTACCAATGACGGCCCTGGGCCATCCCCTTCGCTGTCCGGAGTCCTCTGACGTGCGCCACTGCCGCCACCACCACGCACTTAGACAGTCTCGGCAGGGAGTGCTGAGGGTTATTTCCAGAACCCCTACGGGAGGGCCCAGCCACAAACACAATGGAGTGATTATATTTAGCACGTTTGATCAAATAAGAGAAACAAATGCTGCTCCAGACTTTCGCTTTCGTATTTGCTTAGTTGGCAAGATGGGCAGAAGGGAGATAGAAGGAACTCTCCTAAAAGTAGTTTCATGTCTGGTATGGCTTTATATGGAGGCCTCTTCGTTTTATTGGACAGATGAAATGTTATAACGTGTTGTGAGTGGGCAGACGTCCTGGGGAATGATACTTATGTGATTCGAAGCAGGAATTGGATGCGTTTTTTTTTATTTTTTGTATTGTATAACTTACATAAACTTGAAGTGATACCAATTTGTAATTTTAGCATACATCTTTTTAGATGTATAGTATTATTATATTATTAATTCCATTTACATTTTTTGACATTTTTAACTGTATGTGTTGATTGTGATGTTTGTTTTGCCTAGTCGGCAACCTATCAAACAAATACATTTAAACTGAACTGAAACTGAAATATATGTTTGTGTGTGCGGTTTCGCTAATAAGAAGCCTCATAATCGAATTGCTTTTTTAAATGGAAAAGGTGTCAAATAATTTTCAACTCAGCAGGGCCCATTTTAGTGAATGAAAAATTGATTCAACATCTGCAAGGACCTACACATTGTTTTGCCTAGAGGAATCCTAGGGGTGGCTAAAAGTGAGGGGGGCTGGGGAGGCAGGACTCCCACCAACATTAAAAATGGCTAGTGCAATATTTTTCAAAAATCGAAAATTAAGATGCTGCTCTCTTTTCACGGACCAGGCAGCAGCTTAGCTCCTAGACTGTCTGGCGGTCTCACAGGGAAGCTCTGAAAGCCCCGTTTACTTTCAGTCTCTGGGTGCTCAGAATGATGCCACTGGGTAGACTTGGCAGACAGTGTCCCACCAGTGTTTGCTCTCCCTAGCGCCTGCAAGGCTTTCACTTGCCTTGGAATCCCACTTGGGAGGTGATTGGAGGTGTGTGGGGGGGAGGGGGGGCATGGGGGGGAGGTGCTGTTGCGTCAGTGTTTCTCTGTGGACTGATAGTTCAGGTTTCTAGCTCACTCCAGGACGAATTGCACCTTGGCTCTGACCACCAAGGGATTATAGTAATACATTGGCATGTATAGCTCATCGAAGCCCGGGGAGACACGGGGAGCTGTGTGGGGGTGCTCTGTGTTCTCTGTGAGCATAACGTTACCTCGCACCGCCTTCTCAGCGTTATGCTTCATCAGTAAATTATCTTTGAAACAATATCTGCAGCCCGAGCCATGCCCACTGTTCTTAAAAGAAGTCGGCCATATTGACTTTACTGTGTACATCCTGCCCTCTCTGGCTGGCCCTCCCTGTCCCACTCTGTCCTCTCTGGCTGGTCCTCCCTGTCCCACTCTGCCGGTCCTCCCTGTCCCACTCTGCCCTCTCTGACCCTCCCTGTCCCATCCTGCCCTCTCTGGCTGGCCCTCCCTGTCCCACTCTGCCCTCTCTGGCTGGTCCTCCCTGTCCCACTCTGCCGGTCCTCCCTGTCCCACTCTGCCCTCTCTGACCCTCCCTGTCCCATCCTGCCATCACTGGCTGGCCCTCCCTGTCCCATCTTCCCCTCTCTGGCTGGCCCTCACTGTCTTATCCAGTCCTCTGTGGCTGGCCCTCCCTGTCCCACTCTGCCCTCTCTGGCTGGCCCTCACCGTCCTATCCTGCCGTCTCTGGCTGGCACTCCCTGTCCCATCCTGCCCTCTCTGGCTGGCCCTCCCTGTTCTATCCTGCCCTCTCTGGCAGGCCCTCCCTGTCCCACTCTGCCCTCTCTGGCTAGCCCTCCCTGTCCAACTCTGCCCTCTCTGGCTGGCCCTCTCTGTCTCATCCTGCCCTCTCCGGCTGGACCTCCCTGTCGCACTCTGCCCTCTCTGACCCTCCCTGTCCCATGCTGCCCTCTCTGGCTGGCCCTCTCCATCCTCAGGGCTCTTAAAAGTCACTGCCGGCAGACACAGTGGTCTCCGCTCGGCTACTTCCCCTCTCATCTCTCTGCTATAGCTGGTACAGATATTTGGCACCACACTTTCATCATTAGAGCACCTGTGGCCCTCTGGTCCCTGTCACTTGTTAATGGATAGCTTGCTCTAATGCAACCTCAGGACTGGGAGGTCGTTGAGCACTGAGATGATGCCCCCTCGTCCCATTCTATCCCCAGGGCACTCTACTGCTCTTAGATCACTAAGGATAGACAAAGACCGGTTTTTCCCTAGGCACTGTCACCAACTTACTCTCATTTCTAGTATAACTCACTCCAAAACGATGCAGACTCGCACCTACTAAATTGTAGGCATCATAGATTCACACCTACAAGATGTGCAGTTGTGTGAAAAACCTGTTTCCTACTTATTTAGTTCCCAAAAAATAATTTGGAAATAAGGCATCCAATCCAGAAATCTGTTTGACCTCCTGATAACAGGTTCGAGGTCTGTAAGGTCCAGCCAGCCTTTCATCCATCTGAGGTCGATAAAATGAGTACCAACAAACATCTGTTATTAAGTGGCAAGATGCCTCTAGGGCCAAACGTGCACTTTACAAATACAGATTACAGACTAATTTGGTCTCTTATCAAAGCCAGACCCTTACCCTAACAACAATTCCCACACAAATGTAAACCTTAATCCAATTAGTCAACATTCCTTCATAACATAGCAGTTAATCATAACCCTAATTTATTACACATATTTTGCAATTCATTTTTTTTTTATAATTAAGCCTACTTTGTTTTCCGTGCTAAAATTTTGCTGAAACCCACCCACAGACAAAATCAAAATTGGCAAAGCCAAGAGGTCACACCTTTGAAAGTGGTAGCTGATCTTTTGACTTTGACAGTGCTTGTTGCCGATTCTGATCAACTGCGGCTAACACAAAAAAAAAACAGCATTGGCAGTGCCTATAGGTCTCGCTTTTGGGACCTTATAAGTATTTAGTTATGCAGCACAATATCCTTGGTGCAACAATGTCAACCGTTGCATGGCTAAACACTTATAAGGTCCCAAAGGCGATTACATTTACAAACGTTACTTACCAACTGTGTCCACTGACGGACTCGGAGCAGAGGAGGTCCATGCGGTAAGTCGTGAGGGGGTGACACCATGAGTTACCCGCACCGGGTGACACCAACCCTAGTGACGCCACTGTTAGGAATTAAATAGTTACTGGTGGTGGTTAGTCAATCTACCTGGTCCAGGACACTAAATCAGTTACTAACAGGCAAACCAACTGGTGGGTCGATGTTGTGTGTGCAATGCCCATTGAATGCACTTCCTGCCTGCAATCTTGGGTCCCATCTTTCCCAGTTTTCCCTTAACATGCCCCCTCCCTCTAGAGATGACTGAAAGGGAGTAGCAGGATAAAAATAGGTTACGGGGAGGGACTGTATCATGGTTTGTGACCATGTCAGGTGCCAATGACATATGTGTTCTACCGCCCACCTTTCCCTAAAGGTTATCAGGATACAATCACCCTCAATATGTTTCTTCCTTTGCTCCACCCAGTTGACCCTACGGGCAAACACGATTTCAGTATATACCTGTGGTGGGAGTAGCCTGTTAGTATTTAACCAATGGGTGCATTTATTTTTTAGGTCAACGTACGACTCCTCTTTACCATTATCCAACGCAGGGCCCCAGCTAGTACTACAACATACAGGATTGATGCCGGTGGTAAATCTATACTTAGCAGGCTAGCCTTCATTACACCATGACTCAAAGTACTCCTGTGGGGGGCATAGGTTTTATCTTTTCTCTCGGGTTCAGGCACCAAACCACCCCACCCCACAATCGATATCATTGGCCTCATATTCTCAATAGTTTCTTCCCCCCCGTTAGACACACTCCCAGTACTGGCAATAGTAGTAGGAACCTCAACATTCCTACCACAAGAAGGTAAAGGCAAATCAGACGGGAGTGGAAGAGGTGAGCTAGAAGGTGCTGAAGCAATACACAATACATTTCCTGTTGTTTCAGAAAGGCCAGTGTCCCCCCCCCCCCCCCTTGGGTTAATGTAATTAGTGTGATTAGGTGCAGACAAGGATTCAAAGTGCAAGAGTCCTTCCTCTACTGTGGAGAGTCTTTCCTGGAGGGCTAGGAGCGATTTAGTTATTAAAGTTTCCAATCTAGCCCAAAAATCTGCTCCAATTTTGGACAACTGGGCATCACCCAAGTTTGGAACAGTCACATCCTCCAAAGAAGATGATGCGCAGGTTTACGATGTTGTTAGCACTTCTGGAATTTCCGTTATTCCAGACCTTATAGATTTTTGGGTTTTGGCATTTTTATTTCTCTGGGCACCACCACCCGCTTTCTCTTTGTTGCCAGTTCTAGCGTTTGAGCCGCCACTTGTGTTGAGGAACTACAGACAGACCTTGTTAAAGCTCGAGGGAATACACTACTAGCAGGAAAACCCTAATGAAGGATGGTGTATTTTTGAGATTCCTGCGAGATTGTTTGGTTTCCTGGCATCCTTGATCCAGGCCATTTTCCAAGGATCTCTTCACTATTAGGCCTTACTGACGGTGAAAGCTGTTCATTTCTGCAAAAGGGTGATTCTTACCCAGCTCATGTATGTCTAATGGAGGAACCCAGAACAGATATCCAAAGGTGGTTGAATGACATGAAGGCCTGGAATGGCAGAGCAATTTTGGTTCAGCTCTAGACAGTCATAGAAATGGATGCAAGTATTTTGGGTTGGGGGTCGTGCTGTAGAGAGGTGATAACCAGAAGACTGAGTCGGAAAAGGAAAGGTAACTGCACATGTAAATGTAAATGTATAGGCATTTATATAGCGCACTACTTACCCAGAGGGTCCCAAGGCACTTCGACCGCTGCGAAACCCTTCCTGGCTTCCCTGAGAGATGGTCCCTTAATGGGTATCTCCAGGGTGAGACCAGGCATCCCCGGCAGTCTGGTGGGGCCGTTAGTGAAGATGAGGCAAGCTAATGCCCAGAGTTGCCGAGTGTGATCGCTGATCAGAGTGGGCACCGAGGCGAGAGAATTATCAAGTCCGCTGACCCTAGTCCAGAAACCTGCCACGCCGGGAATCGAACCCTGGTCCCGGGCCGTCCTCTGCTCTCAGGTCTGCCGCCTCTAACCAGTGAGCCACACTACTTCACATAAATTTCCCACAACTTCTTGCAGGATAATTCAGAGTGAAATATCCCTCCAAAGAAAGTGTTGTGTTTTATCCTTCTCTAAATGGACAATGTATCAGCAATCAGATACACAAATTGACTGGGAAGAACAAGATCAAAACTCCTGGGGGAGCTGATTAATGATTTGTGGCATTTCTACCTAGACAACAAGATTTTAGTCATGGCAGAATACCTACTAGGTTAAAGTGAACCGCATAGAAGGCTGGAACTCCAGACACCTTAAATATTTCATTGTGTGGATGCTGGATCCATTACTTTTTCAGATGATCATGGATGAATGAAGTCCCTGCCAGGTGGATGTCATCTTAGCATGTCTCAATTATCAACTGACACAATTTTTCAGTTCACAACCAGATCTGTTGGCCCAAGCAGCCAATGCTTTTGAGCAGGACTAGAGCCATTTCTTAGGGTATGTATCTCCCCCTTAGCAACGGTCACAAGGCTGAGGAGGCAAGCATGGTTTCCAGTTCTTGCAGAATTTTCTATGGATTCGCCAATCCTACTTCCCCAAAGTCAAAATATTTTGATGGATGCTCAGGGCAACCGTCACCAACAATGTCTGGATGGTTCACTCTTGTTGATGGCGTAGAAATGAAATGAAATGAAATGTGTATTTATAAAGCGCGATTGCTGCCCAGGGGCGTCCAAGCGCTAGTGTGAGGGGTAGTTGCTGAACAAAGGGAGTTTGGCCATGAGATTAGTGATGGACATTAAACAGGAAAGTTTTCAGTTGTTTGTGAAAGGAAAGAAGGTTGGGGTTGGACCTGAGTTGGAGGGGAAGGGAGTTCCATAGTTTGGCGGCATTGAGGGAAAACATCCTGCCTCCAGCTCTTGCCCTTTTTATTCTGGGCACTAAGGCCATAAAAGCCTGACTTGATCGGAGATTTCTGGTGGGGTAGTACTGGGTTATTAATTTGCGGCCGATTACTGGTCCTGTATGCCAAAATGCCTGATGGGAAATGCACATCGCCTTGAAGGCAATTCTTTGTCGTACGGGTAGCCAGTGCAACTTGCTCAGCCCAGGTTTGGCTGATTGTCTGCGGGACAGCTGGAGTAATGTGCGGGCTGCGCAGTTCTGCACTATCTGCAGTTTTCGTAATGTGTATTCCGGGGCACTGAGATACAGGGCATTACTAAAGTCCAGCCGGGATTGAATCAGGCCCTGGACAGCTACCTGTTTGCCTCCATAGGTAGGAGGAAGGACTTTCCTCAACATCCTGAGAAGACCAAAACAGGTTGCAGACAATTTCCTAGCCTGAGTGTTAAAGGAGAGAGCTTTGTCCAGCCAGACCCCCAAGCTCTTTATGTTGTCTTTGGGGGCTGGGGGGGTTGCCTAGGCAAGGGGGCCAGAGGGAATTGAAGTGTACCAGAGATGTGGGTCCCAGAAGCATCAGCTCAGTTTTATCCCCATTGAGTTTGAGGGAGGATGTTGTCATCCATCCCTTGACATCCTCCAGGCATTTTATTAGTCCTGATGATGATGATTGACCGCCCTCCTGCGCCAAAGAGACCACTAGCTGAGTGTCATCTGCGTATGAGATGATTTTATTACCAAACGAATAGACAACCTCAGCCAGTGGTCTCATATAGATATTGAATAGCGCAGGGCTTAAAGAGGAGCCCTGCGGAACCCCACAGCTCAGTGGCCTGCTCGTTGAGACAGTGTCTCCATCAATGATCTGGAAAGACCTGGTGCTCAGAAATGATTCGAGCCACTGCAGTGCCCTGTCTGCTATTCCGACGTCCGATAGGCGGCTCAGCAGGGTGACATGGCTGACATTATCGAAGGCAGCGCTCAGGTCAAGGAGGACCACTGCCACTGATCCCCTTGATCTAGGATCTTTCGGGTTTCCTCAGTGACTGCTAACAGAGCGGTTTCTGTTCCATGCTTAGGTCGGAAGCCCATCTGGGTGGCATCTAACAGCTGGTTATTCTCGAGAAAGTCCATTAGATGGGTATTGATGTGTTTCTCGAGAATTTTGCTCACCCAGGGGAGCAAGGAGATCGGGCGATAGCTGCCGAGATCCTCAGGATCGAGATTTGGTTTTTTAAGCAGAGCCCGAACCCTGGCCTTCTTCCAGGCAGACGGAACGGTGCAGGAGGTGACCGAGGCGTTCAGGAGGTTCATTATGGTGGGAAGCACGGCCTGGCTTGCCAGCAACATTATCTCTGGCGGGGCAGGATCGCATGGCGATCCCGATTTTACTTGACGAGCTAGTAGGTCCAAGGACTCAAGGTCTAGCAGAGGGAAATGATTTAATGTCGCCAGAGGTTGAGGGGGGACCACCCCCGGGTTCCCCTGTCCCTGTGCTCTAGGGTCTGTTACTGCAGTCGGGAAGGAGGAGTAAATTTGGTTGACCTTCTGGTGAACAAATTCTGCTAGGTCATTGCAGTGAGCTGAGGTTTTGGCAGGAAGCGTGGCAGAAGTGGAGATTTTGATGAGATTTTTTACTATGTGGAAGATTTCCTTAGGTTTGGACTTCGCTTCCATGATCTTTTCCGAGAAATAGGCTGATTGGGCAGACTTTACATCGCCCTTGTAGGTTTTGATTGCCTCGCTATATTGAGTTTTCACCTCTGGTGAGTAGTCCAAGCGCCACCTTCTTTCTAGTTTCCTACAGAGACGTTTCTTATCACTGAGGGCCTTTGAGAACCAGGGGGCAGTTTTATGTGACCGTTTTGATGTGACTTTACGGAGGGGGAGAGTAGCTTCAAGGGATTTTGTGATCCATTCTTCATATTCTTGGTTAGCTATTCTCGGGTCCTCGTTATGGGGTGGGCAGGTGAGCACCAGATTGTGGAGCAAGGGGTCAATTGGTAGTCTGACCCAGTTTCTGGAGTTCCTGACCAAAGGAGTGGGGGGTGGTGATTTACACATGATCCATATAAAGGGGATGAGGGAGTGGTCTGTACAGGGGAGGCAGATTGGTTGACCGACCACAAGCCCAGTGCAGTTGCTAAAAACTGGGTCCAGGAGCTGACCTTTAATATGTGTGGGTGCTTCGACCCGGTGGTCTAACTGAAGGGCCGCTAGGTCGTCCGCCAGTTCCATGGCGACGTGATCAAGGGTGGTGTCAAAGTGTAGGTTAAGGTCGCCGAACAGTGTGAAATTGGAGGAGGTAGTGACCTGTTCGGCTAGAATGGCTGGGAGAGATTTGTGAAACTATTTGGAAAGGCCCGGAGGGCGGTAAACTATGATGCCAGAGAAACAGTTGTTGGGGGAGAGATCAATACTGAATGCAAGGCTCTCGCATTATAATAAGGGAATTTTGTAAAGCGCCTGGTTACGCTCAGATGGCGTGTCCCCACTCTATGGCTAGTGGAGTCAGCAAAAAGTTTGCCGCAGGGTCTGTTCGGTTTACCGTGTGTAAAGGAGGGTTTTTAGCTTCTTCCTGAAGCCAAGTTCAGATGGCTCAGGGCGAAGGTCCAGTGGTAAGGCATTCCAGCTTTTCGCCGCCAGGTATCTGAAAGATCTACCTCCCATGCGAGCCTTTTTTATCCTGGGGACCTTTAGTAGGCCTCCATAGGAGGAGCGCAAGGCGCGCGTGGGCGCGTATCGGGTGATCAATCTCTGAAGCGGTGCTGGTGCCTTCCCAGACAGGATGCGATGACATGTACAAAGGGCCTTAAACTCGACCCGGCTCCTTACTGGGAGCCAGTGAAGGGTCTGAAGGGCTGCTTTGGAAGCAGATTTCTTGGGGAACTTTAGAATCAGGGGAGCTGCTGCATTCTGCAACACCTGGAGGCGGTTAATCGCTTTATTGGTGGCTCCCAGGTACAGCAGATTGCCATAGTCCAGGTGCAATGTGAAGAGGGCATGCACCAGCGTCCTGCGGGCTGACGTAGGAAGGAGATCTAAAACCTTCCGCAGACTTTTTAGGACGCTGAAGCAGACACCCACCAAACGGCCTATCTGAGGTCCAAAGGACAGGTCCGTGTCAAGCCAGACTCCGAGGTTCCTGGCTGCTTGACAGGGTGTTGGAACCTCACCTAAGCATGAAGGCCACCATGCTGACGACCAGGCAGATGGGCTCCCCCCCACCGCGAGCACCTCGGTCTTGCTGCCATTCAACTTGAGACAGTTGGTGGATATCCAGTCTGCAAGTTCTTGCATGGAGGCTCTGAATCTGGCCACCGCAAGACCGGGCGCGCGCGAAAGGGAGATGACAAACTGCGTGTCGTCTGCATAGGACACCATGCGCAGACCATGGCTTTCAACTATGGGCGCCACTGGGGAGACATATAGATTAAATAGGGTGGGGCTCAGGGACGAGCCCTGGGGCATGCCCTGGCCCAAACCGATTTCCCTAGAATAACATTCTAGGGAACACTCTGGGATAGATTCAGGGGTTGCTCGGCAGCGATACTGCTCTTTAAATATAATTGCCAGGCCTCCTCCTCTCCCTTCAGCCCGATCTAGCCGGGTGATTTGGAAGCCTGGGGGCAGGGCTGTCACTATATCAGGCTCTGAATCTGGAGTCAGCCAAGTTTCTGTCAGAAAAACTGCATCCGACATGCGCTCTTCTAGCATGAGGGCGATTTCCGTCCTGTGTTTGGGTAATGACCTGCAGTTTAACAGTAGCATATTGTATTCCTGTTTTGTGACCCGCAGCTGGCTGTTATTAAATGTGTGTCTGCACATCGGGCAGACCAGTGGCAGTTCGGTGGCCATAGATGCATGTAGACAGCCTTGCATCCCTGTAGTCCTCATACTGTGAAGGTTGTCCTAGCTGTAAACCCTTGTGTGTGAGGAGTAAGATGCAGGGGGTATGGCCCCGGGTCCTGCTCGGTCGCGGAAGGGTGCAGACGGGCTTGCCTTTGGCGCACCTTCGGCGCACCGCCGGCGTGCCCGCTGCGCACGCCCGCTGCGCGCGCCCGCTGCGCGCGCCCGCTGCGCGTCCGGGGAAGGCACATCGTAAAATAGGAAAGGGGAAGGGGCGTGGCCTCAGGCTGTGGGCGTGGCCTGGGCTCAGGGTTTCCGCGGGGATGACGGGGATCCTTCTGCGACCCGCTGCAGTGCCTTGCTCGGCTGCGCAGGGAGAAGTGATCAGGGTGGGAGTGTCAGGGGCTCAAGTGAGGTTTCCAGCAAGTTTTAAAAAGCACAGCACAATACACAATACAATTTTTAAAAAGATCGCGGCTCCCGGCTTTCCGCCTTAGGAGTTCGTCAATTTCACCTACGACGCGCTTGAGCGAGAGCGCCGCTGAAGTAGTGGTGGGGGCGTGGCCTGAGGCTGTGGGCGTGGCCTGGGATCAGGGCTTCCTCGGGGATGACTGGGATCCTTCTGCGACCCGCTGCAGCGCCTTGCTCGGCTGCATGGGGAGAAGTGATCAGGGTGGGAGTGTCAGGGGCTCAAGTGAGGTTTCCAGCAAGTTTCAAAATGCACAGCACAATACACAATACAATTTTTATAAAGATCGCGGCTCCCGGCTTTCCGCCTCAGGAGTTCGTCAATTTCACCTACGACGTGCGTGAGCGAGAGCGTGGTTTAAGTAGTGGTGGGGGCGTGGCCTGAGGCTGTGGGCGTGGCCTGGGCTCAGGGCTTCCTCGGGGATGAAGGTGATCCTTCTGCGACCCGCTGCAGCGCCTTGCTCAGCTGCGCGGGGAGAAGTGATCAGGGTGGGAGTGTCAGGGGCTCAAGTGAGGTTTCCAGCAAGTTTTAAAATGCACAGCACAATACACAATACAATTTTTAAAAAGATTGCGGCTCCCGGCTTTCCGCCTCAGTTGTTCGTCAATTTCACGTAGAAGATTATCGGAGATGATAGAGCATCCCAGGACCTCTGGAATTGCCTGCAGGCCTCATCAAGGACTCTTGGTCGGATTCCACCAATAAGCAAAACAGCTCCTCTTGGCATTAATGTCCCAGTTAGTGTATAAGACAGAATTTGGATCCAGTGGGGGCAGATATAGCTTATTTCTTAAATTTTCTGTCAGAATTGTTTCAACATGGCTTAGCTTATCATACGATCAGCATGTGAAGGTTGTTAATATCAGAAGGTCATGAGCCATTTAATGGGCATCCATTCTACAAGCATCTACTGGTTTGAACACTCATTA
The DNA here is from genome assembly GCF_964263255.1 of Lissotriton vulgaris. NCBI lineage: Eukaryota > Metazoa > Chordata > Amphibia > Caudata > Salamandridae > Lissotriton > Lissotriton vulgaris. Next base: position 98,304,893 of record NC_141695.1, read on the forward strand.
GGGGCAACTGATTATTTTTTACCCCAGAACCTAAATAATCTTGCCTGTGGGACATCAATGTGGTTGTCAGTTGGAGTCTGGCAGGACAACTTTATCCAGGAAGGAGTTAAGCTAACCATGCTTTTATGTTTGGTCTCATTTAAGAGAGTGTCAGATATCAGAGTGATGGATGTATCCTCCAAGTGTTTTACCTTAATTTAATCGTGTCCAGCTGCTGCCCCTGCAGGTAAGAGTTGTTGGGCGGTGGGGCTGGCTGGGGGGAATAGCGATAGATGACAACAAGGGAAAATGAATTATTTCTTTAATTATCATTCCTCATCTTTCGAAATCCCCCGCACCGGGCCCAACAGCCCCACCGCTCTTACCTGTACGAGCGGTGGCTGATGGTGTCTCGGAGCACCAAGTCCAACATAAGGATTGTTCACTATCCAGCTTGCCCAGTCAATCAGAAACTGTGTGTTAAGATGCATTAGGGTTTGCAAGGTCATGAGGAGGAACATTGAACTGCTGGTACTTGGCAGCTGTTGGTTGTGATAAAAAAAGCCTTTTAGCCTGACTCTGCCCTGACGATTGCCAGATAGGTTAGTTGGGTGTTATCTTGTGGAGCTCACTCAGTAAGGGGCGATTGTATCTAAAGCCCTCTCAGTGACATGTTTTCTAGAAGACCTTTTGGGGCTGCTGGTTGGTCATTAGACACAATCTTTAAGAAGTTCTGCTTTAAACCAGTGATGGGGGTGCCATCATTTGTCATACGTAAGCGTTAAACAAGCATAATCTGATACTCGGGTGCTTACATAGAATATAGAATTTCCTAGCTCTCATAAAGAAAAGCTTTTAAATTCTTTCAGAACATTGGAATGTTAAGCGCTCCATCGAAGACAATGGAGTGCTTTGGGCTTCTAATATCTGGTAGAAGCCCGGAGCATCAACATTACAATGTTTGCCTTTATTCACAGTCGCTGCTGTGAACAAAGGCCCTAAGAAGCTCGAGGGGATTTCAACCACCTCCGGCTCGTGAAGCCTTTTCTTTTACTATTAAGAACATTCTGCCTTCTAGGGCTGCTATGTTCCAATAGCCTTATAGCTCTCTATAGAGGGCTATATCAGCCATTTAAGGCCTGTCCTAATAATATTAATAATAATAATAATAATAATATGAGCATTCCTAAAGCTCCTGGTTACACCAGCTACTGTGATGAGAGGCTGACTGCTGAAGAACCTGAACCGCAAAAGAACCCAGACAACTAAAATGACCCTACAAGCGCTGAAAGAGATGAGTTTTCAGGTATTTCCTAAACTTAACCTCGGAAACCTCTAGCCTAAGGTTCAGAGGAAGTTTGTTCCAGTTCTGAGGAGCCAGGCGACTAAATGACCAGCCCCCATCCTAGCCTTCTGAACCTTGGGAACAAGTAGCAGGCCCGTCCCATGGGATCTAAGTAGTCTAGTGGGAGCATGGTGGGTGATCAGGTTAGCCAAGTATGCGGGACCCAAATCCTGGGAAATGCGATGGCAGACGCAGAGTGCCTTAAACAGCACCCGTTCCCTAATGGGTAGCCAGTGAAGGGTCGCCAGAGCCTTCCTTGAGAGGGCCCGCCTCGGTTGCATGAGGACCAGCCGCGCGGCTGTAGACATTGAAGTCTATTCAAGCACTCAGCCATAGCGTCCAGGTACAGTATATTGCCGTAATCGAGGCGAGACGTCACAAGGGCGTGTACCATAGTCTTCCTAGCAGGACGTCACTAAGGTTCTGAGTGCTTTTATAGAGGACAGCGGCTGTTTAGTCCCCTGCCAGGCGGGCTTTCGCCCATCGCACTCTACGGAAAAGGTAGTTCTTTCCATTATGGACAAGCTCAGAGAGGGGCTGGATGTCAACGCACCCCAGTCACTGGTCCTCCTTGATCTGCCCGCCGCCTTCGACGCGGTTGATCATTCCATCCTTCTTTCCCGTGTCGAGGCGGCTGGCATCGGGGGACATGCTCTGGCTTCGCTCACCTCCTTTCTGAGTGGCCGTACACAGGCCGTACATCTGGCCGACTTTTCTGCACCCCCTCGCAAGGTTCAATGTGGCGTTCCCCAAGGCTCTTCCCTTTCCCCCTTCTTTTTAATATATACATCTTCCCTCTCATATTTGGTTTACAGCGTATGGAGGTCACGGTCTTCAATTATGCCGACGACCTCCAGCTCATCTTTAACCTTTCTTCTTCCCCTGAGTCCATTCCCAATTTCCAATCGGTTATGATTTTCATCAGGGACTGGATGAACTGCAACCACCTTAAGGGGCCGATTATGATCTCGGACGGACTTGCGTCCGTCCGCGATCACTGAGGAGGAGGGGACGTCCGCATGGGCTGCGGAGTCCCCTCCTGTGCGATGAGGATGTGACCACCACCCTGGCGGTCACATCCTCTATTTTTAACATTGCGGCGGGTGCGGCTTTAAGCTGCACCCGCGGCAATGTTAAAAATGCAGTCATTGCATTTGCATGCAGAAAGAGGCAGGCACCTCGCGGTGCCTGCCGCTTTCTGCATACAAATCCAGGGGGGTACCATAGGTACCCCCCATGTGCACCCCCACCCCCCCTTCACCTAGGGGGCCCGCAACAGGCCCCCGCAGTGAAGTTACACATGCTTTTCCACGGCGGAAAAGCCGCCGCGGAAAAGCATATTTTACATCCCATCCTAATCTGCCTGACGGTGTCTGAGAGACACCGTCACCAGATTAGAGCTTTTCCACAGCGGTTGTAAGCCAACCACGGCGGAAAAGCTGCGGACGGAAACCAGGACCCACCAGCCATCCTAATGAGGCGGTGGGTCTTTGGTCAGTCCGCTGCGGTTTTTCCGCATCCTCTGGGCCGGCGGTGGCTTCCGCCGGCCCCGAGGATGCGGAAAAACCGCAATCCTAATGAGCCCCTAAATTAAATCCAGATAAAAATAAACTACTACTCATAGGTGGCAACACCAGTCCCTGGACTCCTTTGTTTTGGCCTTCTTTCTTGGGTGCCCCTCCATCACCTTCCTCCTCAGTCAAGACACTAGGGATCACTCTCAACAATCACCTCACTCTCCACTCCCAAATCAGTTCAGTGGTGTCATCTTGCTTTTTAGTTCTTCACACTATTCGTAAGATATCTCGGTTCTTGTCCTTCTCTGCTCTCAAACTGATCATACTGGCTATGGTCTTGTCACGCCTCGACTACGGCAACATCTTGTACAATGGGGTCCCTGCCTTTGACCTTCGACGCCTTCAAATGGTCCAAAACCAGGTGGCTCGTCTCATCTTTGGTCTCCTGAAATCCCATCATGTCACTCCCTTACTCAAATCCCTGCACTGGCTCCCTATCTGGGAGCGCGCCCTATTCAAGATGGGCTGCACGACCTTCCAGGCACGCGCTGGAACTGCTCCAGCCTTCATCAATTCGGCAATCAAACTCTATGCTCCCAGTAGGGAGCTGCTCTCCTCTACCCAGTTCCTCCTGACCATACCCCGCTTCAGGAAGAAAAAATCTGGGGGCGTAAAGTTTTCCGTCCTTGCACCCACCTTCTGAAACACCCTTCCCTGCACAATCAGATCCACGTTCTCCTACCCTGAATTCCGCAAAGCCTTGAAGACCTTACTTTTCTCACAAGCCTTTCCGTCCTAAGTACCCACCCGCCGCCCTCCTGGGTTTGCATCCATAGCACCAAGGAACTGCCTGGTAAACGTGCGCTCTAAATATTTTAACTTCAACTTCAACGGGCAGCAAATCCAGAGTTTTACGAAGGCCCTTAAGGACCCTGAAACAGGTCCCCACCACCCGCCTAATTTGGTATTCAAAGGGGAGCTTGGAATCCAGCCTTCGGCTTGGGCCTTGAACGCTGGAGCGGGTCTTTTATGGCCGGTACAGAACGCTACTGTGGGCTATAAGATTATACTAAAGGCGTGGAGGCAATTATGATGCCGCCTGGATATGAATATGATGAAAGCTCTCCCAAGAACTGGAATGTGATTCATCACAGGGTACAAGCATGCTATTTACATCAGATTATTCTGAATAATGATAATTGCCTTATAAATGGAAAATGATGATATCAATGGCCTTTCTTTCGTAATTACAGTATATTTGTTGATTGAAAAAAAAATTGATATGAGGTATTTTTAAGTGTATTTAGAATTAGAACTTCAACGTAGTTTCTTCATTATAGGTGCCAAACAGAAACATGATTATCAGTAGTAGGAGCATTTCAATTGAAATTTTCTCATGAAGAGAGATAAACGACTTTTGCTTGTGGATGTTCTTATGGGAAGGTTGACATCATTGATAGGTGGAATCTTGCTTCTTTTACTAGGACTCATGGGAGCTGTAGTCCTATGTTATATTGTCTTCCAAATCAATTCGGACTGCTGAGCAAAATAAATTTGGAATGCTAAGCATAATCCTCGCCTCCATGTCCTTAAAAGAATTGAAATGTATCGTACTTGCAGCTTACAACAATGATATTTCTTGGACAATGGGAAGGGGCATGTACTCTATTCAGATATGCTGTGATTGGCATTAAAGGGAGCAAAGCCCTTTAAGCAGTTCTGTTTTACTTATATACATTTTTGTTTTAATTTAGCTTTGTCTTTTTTGCTTGATTATAGACGTACAATGCACTCAGCAAACCACTGATTTAGATATTAAGAAACCACGTTGCTTTAGGACCATCACATTAAATTGATGGCTAGCTGTAAGAAATCGGGTTAGAAATTGGGTTACTGGGGGGGGGGGGGGGGGGGGGGTTGGGGAAGGGTGAGATCCTACCCGAGCACCAACCACAGGTCTTATCTGGGTGAGGCACAGAGAACCCAGTGTTCAACCCTTTGGTAGGTTGGCACAGAGCAGTCAGGCTTAACTTAGAGACAATGTGTAAAGTATTTATGCAGCACTTCAATCAGTAATAAAGTGGAAACACAAGAAAAATCCCACACCAATTCATGAAAATAGAGCAAAATTAAATGAATAAAACAAGACCAAAATTACCAAAATATTCCAATCAGTAGAACCAGAGGCTGTTTCTACTGATTGCTAGGCTAGATGTGTCACTTCTTAAATATGGTGCAACATGGTGCATTTTTTACGCCACTGGTGCGTCACAGAAAGTGACGCACCGGAGGCGCAAAAGTGACACAGGGGCTTATAAATAAGCCCCCTGGTTTGGTAATCTACCGCTGGTGTGAGTAGTGTATCCTTACCCTCTGTAGGCATATGCTTCCACAAGCCAAATCTCCAGTGCTCCTGTGGGATCTTGTGCACCCTCAGGACCACCTCATATGCAGTAACCTATCACCCCCACACCACATAGTTGGGCACCAGCTCTTTGGGTCTTGACAGCTAATGACAGTACAGGTGCAACACTCGGGATTACTACCAGCAACTGTCAACCAGCCATAAAATTACGAGATGCGTCGTAGCGAATACGTCATCACGTCACACTTAATCTACTGCAGTATCTTGTAGCTTTCGGTTCTGAAAAGTATTATTCTGCCTCAAACACAGGCAGGGAACGCAGCAGTTCAGCTTTTGTTTCGCGGCAGGTAATTGGAGCATCTGATGATGAGGAAGAAAACACACCAGCCATGCACCACTGAAGTCACTTCAATCTATAATCGAAACTACACAAACAACACAACAGGAAAATTGCTTTTAAAAAACCTGATTGATGATCAATATGGTTCAACCAGGGATAAACAGGAGCCATGAACCAGGGAATGGAGGTTCAGGGCATGTACGTCAAGATCATATTTCAGTTCAAATGTTCTGGTTTTCAAAAGGAGATTAAAAGTCTCACGTTTTTAGAGGTGTGTTTTTGTGCAAATTTCTCATCGTTATAAAATATGTACAGACTAAATTGGTCTACATCAGATTGCACTTTGCATGCATTTTAGCACTGCTTCTTTTATTGTGTGCGATTGTGAGGGCGGTGGTTTATTGTGTAAAGTGCTCCGATTCGACATGGAGATGCCCCCCCTGTGTACAAATAAATGAAACTTAACCTTGGTTTTATGGTTTTCAGACCTCTCGCCTATCAATTATATCACTGCAGTCAGTCATTGTAGTGAGTGGATTCACTGAGGAAGTGCAATCATTTCGATGAATCTACGTCAGTAGCGTCATTCGTCCGGTCACACAAGCCGTGCACACTTCCTCTTCAGGAGGTGCTAAAGCCGCTCCTTTCTGCGACTCTAGAAGGAGTTGAGCCTTTACTTGCTGCATCGCAGTCCCCTGTCTCCGAGCTCGTCCTTCAGCGCTTGACATGGCCGGGGATGTTGTTTACGCAGATATCAAGATTCCTGGGAGAGCTGCGCGCACCAATGAGCGAAGGATATCAAATGGGCGCTGTGAGTAGTGATTTATTTGTCATTTTCATTACGATCTGGGCACCGCTGCAAAGAACCATTATGGGGCAGATTTACAAGACCCTTGTGCCGCTTATGCGTTCTTTTTCCCATGTTAAAAATGACGCAAGGGTGGCGCAGGGGCTTGTAAATCTGCCCCAAAGTGTCTAACACCCAGTGAGGGTTTACCTTCTAACTGCAAATTACAACAGGAAAGTACTGCTAAGCCTCCTGCCAAAATGTGTAAACCGTATTACCTAGAGATGTAGGTGCATTCGTATGATGGATGCTGTGGCGAGACAGTCGGGGCATCTGATATGGGGTGATTTGCTGTTACTGATGTTTTCACGAGTGGGGGGCTGGACACTTGCTGCAGAATGCGACAACAACCTCTAAGCAAACAGAACTTTTTAGTAAATACAAATATTCATGAAGCTGCGTTTCCACCACCAGTGCATGCTCCTCCGAGGCCAAAGGGCCACACTTTAGTTGTTATGCTGATCACTATCACACCCAAACCCCCTTCGTCCTCTGCTCGCTGCTTCTGCTTGCTCACCAGTGACAGGCACCCTCCAGGATCCTACCATGTTTCCTGCTATAAAAAACACAGATGTTTTTACAATTGTTATTTTACATGAGAGTTTTTCCTTAAATGCCTTGGAATGAGTCTGCAGGTGGATATGAGAGAGCCTGGTCACTTCAGACTATCTAGTGATAGAGAGTTTGAATTCCATCTTAATAGGAGCTCTAGTGAATGAGGGCACTGAGTCTCCTGTGAATATCCCAGCTTATTTACTGAGTAATACAATATTTTATATACATAAATTACATTTATTGTTCTTTCAAGTTACTCATTTCATTCGGTTTGTACTGATACCCAATACAATGACACTCCTCAGAAGGATGCAAAGCACAGTTGCCCTCGCTGGGATTCACAACCAGCAGGCTATAGCAGTTGTCAGAAGTGAGCGTCTAACTCACTGAGACAAATGCAAAGAAAAACAATTCACATAGTCTGGGAAGAAACTGCATTGCTGTTCATGCGGTTGTGTGTTTTGATCTTGCTTCATACATAACAATTGCCCAAGAGCGGCCTCTGCAGGTAATAGCAGTAAGGTGGGGTGGCGGTGGGGGACTTGACAGTGATGAAGAGGGAGAATGAAGTATTTTATTTTTCCCCAGAGTATTATATAGCTGGAACTTGACCCGAAGGCATCAGAGTGCTTTAAATAGAACCAGTTGCCTTACACAAGGATACAGTCATTTTTGTTATGCATGGGGAGATTAATCAATCAATCAATCAAGGCATTTATAGAGCGCGCTACTTATCCCGGGGGTCTCAAGGCGCTTGGGGGAGGGGGTGGGGTGCCGCTACTGCTCGAACAGCCAGGTCTTGAGCTTCTTCCTGAAGGAGAGGTGGTCTTGGGTCAGGCGGAGGTCGGTAGGGAGGGTGTTCCAGGTCTTGGCGGCCAGGTAGGAGAAGGACCTTCCTCCTGTTGTCGCTCTTCGGATGCGGGGGACGGCGGCGAAGGCGTGGTTGGTCGATCGGAGGTGGCGTTTGGGAGCGTAGAAGTTGAGGCGGTTGTTGAGGTAGCTCGGGCCTTGGTCGTGTAGGGCTTTGTGTGCATGGGTGAGGAGACGGAAGGTGATTCTCTTGTTGACGGGGAGCCAGTGAAGGGCTCTCAGGTGTCCGGAGATGTGGCTGCGTCGGGGGATGTCGAGGATGAGTCTGGCTGAGGCGTTCTGGATCCGCTGGAGTCTCTTCTGGAGCTTGGCGGTGGTTCCGGCGTAGAGGGCTTTGCCGTAGTCTAGTCGGCTGGTGACGAGGGCCTGGGTGACCGTCTTCCTGGTCTCGGTGGGGATCGACCGGAAGATCTTCCATAGCATGCGCAGGATGTTGAAACAGGACGCGGAGATGGCGTTGACTTGTCTGGTCATGGAGAGGGAGGAGTCCAGGATGAAGCCCAGGTTGCCTGCGTGGTCTGTCGGTTTGGGTGCGGTGCCCAGGGCGGGGGCCACCAGGAGTCGTCCCAGGCGGAGGGCGAGGAGCCAAGGATGAGGACTTCCGTCTTGTCTGAGTTCAGTTTCAGGCGGCTGGTCGTCATCCACTCGGCTACGTCTTTCATCCCTTCGTGGAGGTTGGTTCTGGCGGCGGCGGGGTCGTTGGTCAGGGAGAGGATCAGCTGGGTGTCGTCGGTGTAGGAGATGATGTTGAGGATGTGCTGGCGTGCGATGGCCGCAAGGGGGCTCATGTAGACGTTGAAGAGGGTGGGGCTGAGCGAGGAGCCCTGAGGAACACCGCAGATGACTTCCGTGGCTGCAGATCTGAACGGTGGTAGGCGGACTCTCTGTGTCCTTCCAGCGAGGAAGGAGATGATCCACTCCAGTGCCTTCTCCTGGTTTCGGATGTTGCTGAGGCGCTGCACTAGGGTGCGGTGGCAAACAGTGTCGAACGCCGCGGAGAGGTCTAGGAGGATGAGGGCCGCTGTTTCACCGTTGTCCAGCAGGGCTCGGATGTCATCGGTGGCAGCGATGAGGGCGGTCTCAGCGGACCCCTCACAGTCTGGCTCGGAAGCCAGACTGTGAGGGGTCGAGGGATCCATTCGTCTCGAGAAAGGCGGCCAGCTGCTTGTTGACGGTCTCCTCGATGACTTTGGCTGGGAACGGGAGGAGCGAGTTGGGGCGGTAATTCTTGAGCTCGGTGGGGTCCGCTGTTGGTTTCTTTAGTAGAGCGCTGAATTCGGCGTGCTTCCAGCTCTCAGGGAAGGTGGCGGTGTCGAAGGAGGTGTTGATGATGTCCCGCAGGTGGGGTGCGATGACAGGGTCGGCCTTGTTGAAGACGTGGTGGGGGCAGGGGTCGGTCGGAGATCCGGAGTGGATAGAGTTCATCGTGCAGATGGTGTCTTCTGTGTTGATCTGGGTCCAGGCGCTGAGGGTGATGGTGGGGGGCGTTGGTGCGGTCGATGGGAGCGTTGTTTGTGGGCTGAAGCTGTTGTGTATGTCAGCGATCTTGTTGTGGAAGTAGGAGGCGAGGGAGTTGCAGAGGTCTTGCGACGGGGTGATGTTGTTGTTTCTGGCGTTGGGGTTGGAGAGCTCTTTCACGAAGTTCCTTGCAGTTGTGTGCGTTGTTGTCCAGCCGGTCCTTGAATGCTGTTTTCTTGGTGGCTTGGATCAGTTGATGGTGCTTCCGGGTGGCGAGCTTGAGGGTGGTCATGTTGTCCGGTGTTGGCTCCCTTCTCCAGGCTTTCTCGAGGGCTCAGCAGTTCTTCTTGGAGCTCTTGAGTTCGTCGGTGAACCATGGGGCCTTCTTGCTGCCGGGTCTGCTAGGCGGCGTCCTCAGTGGGGCGAGGTCATCTGCGCAGTTGCTGATCCACTTCGTGAGGTTGTCGGCGGCCTGGCTGGGGTTTGCTGAGCTGGCGGGAGGGTGCTGGCTCAGGGAAGCAGCAAGCTGGTCTGCTGTGATCTTGTTCCAGTTTCTTCGAGCAACCTGTTGCTGGTGGTGGTGGATCGTGGATCTTCTGAAGGTGAAGTGCACGCAGCTGTGGTCCGTCCAGTGGAGTCCGGTGGCGTGGCTGAAGATGATGTCCTTGCTGGATGAGAACCTATGTGGGTAAACAATCCTAGGACGTCATCAGAGAAAATAACCAATTATTCCAAAACCAGTAGTGTGAAGAAATAACGAAAAAATTAGACTGTATACAAACATATATTTAATAAGTATGAATAAAAATCATAAAGATAAACAGGCTATATGATAAGGTAAAAGTATACTTCATTAAAAGCAGACACAGTATTACAAATCAGTATATATCCTATAAAATAAACATATTGTAAAACAAAATACATTCACATAAATTAATGACATAAAAAGAATAAGAATTATAATCATAAAAGAACTCGACGCGCGTTTCGGCAGAAAACCGCCTTCTTCAGGAGTCTCTGCTGATAATCTGGAAAAACATATACAAAAAGGAGAGAATATACATCAAGTCATGGTTTTATTTTTATAACTCACATCATTCTTTAACAATATCTAAGCACATTAAAAACAGGAAGATCATATAGGCTACAAGTTCATATTATATCTAACAAGTTCATCACTCTTCACAAACTACCAATTAAAGGCATTAGAATTTGGTCATTTCTTGTCTTATGATTGACAGATACTTTCAACTGTATTGTGCAGGACTTAATCATACAAAGAACATTATTCTATGTATAGGCTATGTTGCCCTTAATATTGAGTTATGTACATATAACCTTCATAGAAGGAGGATGGAAACAGAAAGGTTTCTATTCATCTAGGACAACAAATCTACTATAATCTAGATAAACACTTACACTGATATATCTCATAAAAGCTGTTGATATCTTCGTACATGTGAGTAGTCAGAGGCACTTGATAGAGGCTAATACCTGATCAACAAATGATGTAAAAGATGAAATAAATAACGATCGTTAGAGAATTTAAAGGGGTTTACAAATCAATAAGTCATTATGAACATAAGGCTTCATCTAGATGGAAAGTCTAACGCATTCCTTACATCTGGAGGGGGTTAAAGGAGCATACTTACAATGGCCTATCTATTGTGGAATACTAACTTTATAGAGGCGATACATTCACGCTCTCACAGGGCAGAGAGTGCCAGTTGACACTCTGACAGACTATACGGTTACGTAGTAAGGTTCCAATGTTGTCTTCGTATCTGGGCTATTAGGGTGTATACTAACGTCTAACTATCAAGTAATTAAACAATGTATATAAACACCACATGATGTTATTACCAATACCTTGAATAGCACTGACATCGACTTAAATTCAAACACGTTGATCATGCACAGCACCAAGGAGGATAAAGCCAAGGATGCGGGAGGATCAAAAGGTCAGCATAGTCAAAGATACTATATTGGTGAAAAACGGGACATCTATAAAGTTAGTATTCCACAATAGATAGGCCGGGAATCGGCCGGTGTTGAGTGCGTTGAGGGTGGCGGCATCGTAGGTCCGGCGGGTGGGCTGGGGTCTCCGGGGACTAGGGGTCCTGGTTTATGGGCGCGGTCCAGGCGCGGACGGGCGCAGACGGGCTTACCTTTGGCGCGCCTTCGGCGCACAAACGGCGCGCCCGCTGCGCGTTACCGCTGCGCGTGCGCACGGTCGCCATTTATGGCGAAGTGCAGGGAGGGAGGGGCAGCTGGGAGGCGGGAGCGGGGAGGAAGGGGGCGTGGCTACACTCCCCAGCGGCGGGAGTCGGCAGCGGGGCGCGGGTGCAGGGGTTGGCAGCACAATGGGGGGAAACCAGGGGCAGCACGGGGACAAAATAAACAAAAGTAACAGGGCACAGTAGAAAACAATACAGCAGGAACAATTCAGACAGAGGAACAGAACGCGGAGAAAACAGCAGGCGGGGGGCGTGGCCTGAGGGCGGACCCGAAGGTGGAAAGGCTCTACGAGGCAGGCAGAGTCGGTAGGCGGGGGCACCCGCAGCAGCTGGTGGCCGTGTGGCGCGGGGGTGTCCTACAAGTACGTCACACTCACCTGTGCCGCACGGTCGCCATAGTGCAGGGAGGGAGGGGCAGCTGGGAGGTGGGAGCGGGGAGGAAGGGGGCGTGGCTACACTCCCCAGTGGCGGGAGTCGGCAGCGGGGGGCGGGTGCAGGGGTTGGCAGCACAATGGGGGGAAACCAGGGGCAGCACGGGGACAAAATAAACAAAAGTAACAGGGCACAGTAGAAAACAGTACAGCAGGAACAATTCAGACAGAGGAACAGAACGCGGAGAAAACAGCAGGCGGGGGGCGTGGCCTGAGGGCGGACCCGAGGGCGGGAAGGCTCTACGAGGCAGGCAGAGTCGGTAGGCGGGGGCACACGCAGCAGCTGGTGGCCGTGCGGCGCGGGGGTGTCCTACAAGCTTAAGTGATTTGCCCAGAATCACAGGATGTTGAGCTCCCCTGCTGAGATTCAAGTCCGGTTCCCCAGATTTGAGATCGGCCGCACTAGCCGCTAGACCACATCCTCTTCCCTCTCTCTCTCCATTATTAATTTAATTGTCCCTCATCATCATCCATTGAGTCCCCCTCACCCCATCACACCGCTCTTACTTCAATGGGCCACTCCTGCAATTGCCCTGCTATTTAAACGCCACTCGTGGAACTCTGTACACACATTCCAAGCAGCCCAACCAAAAATTCCGTTTTAGGTCTCGCCTACGCAGCTCGCATGCGCTACTTAGGAGTGACCTAATGCCATAGGTCCCCTTTTTGAGCCACTACAGTGCACTCGCGTGCACGTGTGGCTATTCCCTTGCAGGCTCGATCGCTGACACCATATGTTTGTAATTAAGTTGCAAACATATGGTGTCAGCGCTCGTTCCCGTAAGGAAAGCAGGCGCAGGCCCCCTCCTGTCTCCCTCCCCCTGCTGCCAGCGCGAGCGCAGCATGTTTGTTTTTCATGTCAGTCCCCCCGGGGCACAAGCAGGCATCCTATCTGTCTTTTTGCTGCGATCAGCTGTAATGACAGAAGTGGATGCCTGCTTGTGCCCCGGGGGCACTGACATAAAAAACAATCGCACCGCGCCTGATTTGGCAACATAGACTACCGTCTGGATTTATTTTTTATTTTTCCCAATGCATCCTTTTACTTTCTTGTACTTTTGCAGAGTAGTGAGGTCCAGACCCCGGGGGTAGTTAGAGCAGCTCATGCGATGGTGGCTAGGTCCGCTGCGAGGCTGTCTTCAATTGCAAAGCTGCCGCTCCTTTTCCACACCCCTGCTGGGAGGGGCAGCTTTAGGCTTCATTGCTTCTGGTAAGTGCCGTCTAGGACAGCTGGTAGAGTCGAGGGCAGTACGTAATTTCCAGCAGGCATAGAGCCGCTCCTGCTGTCTAGCCGCAACCTCACACTTAGCTGCACAGATGCCTGATTGTTCCTTAAGTAATCTCTGCAGGACATCTAGTAAGGCTGACAGAATCTTTTCTTTTCCAGTCACTACTGTTCCTATTGTGAAGTGCTCTGACACCTTCGCGTAAATTCTACGCTATATAAAAACACATAAGATAAAAAATAAAATACATCATGTGTAGAGTAGCAGCACTCTCTTCTCAAGGTACAAATAGACACTTGGCGCACATCCTGTTGTCCTTTGGATACTAGAGAGGAGCCATACACATTATGGAATTCAGGGGCCTTTCGCTACTTCGAGGGGAGATAAACAAGCACTGCAGCTGCTTTATTTAAAAAAAGGCAATAATAACTATACCTAAATACAGCATATGGAAAAAAGTTGAATAACAGACAATTTATCCATGCTGTTTAAATTCAGTTAAAGCTGTTATGACTGACCCACATCCATCGGCTCCAACAATACACTGGCATTGGAACTCCCCAGGCTGGCTGTGTCTTCAAGTAAACACTGAAGGCGGACCGCTGCAGAAAAGGGAACAAAATAACGTGAGGGGATGATGGAATCAGTCAGCGCTTCAGTGTACATCGCCCTTTGACACCAAATTCCTTCTGCACCGGTCTGGTCTTTGCTGCAGCCCCTTTCCTAATATATCCCCGTGCGGTGAGAAGATAAGTCCGGACCTTTGACGTGGGCTGCCATTCAGACCCTGAATTTATGACTGTGCTCATTATGAGGAGCACACAGCCAGATACTTTGATCATTGCTTTTAAGACAGGCAAACCATTTTTACTTTCTGGAAATTGGAGTGCATGGGCCCTATAAGAGAAGATCCCACTGCTAGTTATACACAAAACCAAGGCCGGTTCACCCCTCAAAACATTACAGTTGAAGCCACATGGAAACGATGTTCCACATACATAAACCAGACTCTGAAGTTGGCACCACAGTTTGTTTTCCCCCACACCTTTGTTGACACTTGATCTGGAGCCGTTGAGGTGTTCTTGATTTTCTTTAAATGTTTGTTGAGTTGTTTTTCCTCTATTGGGACAATATCTCCTGCAACCTTTTCGGGCTTTAAGTCCTACTGCAAGTGCTGTTGACTCGCATAGGTTGCAGATCTGCACAACACAGTGTTTGTGGTGATGGTCATTCCTGACTCTCCTTGTAGCTTGTGCTATGTACCTGAAAGCAATTTTTTTGACAGACGCCAAACTGGCGGTGAATTATAAATGACTAATATTGTTCCCATTCCAGCAAGAGGGCTCATTCTAGCTCTTGGAGTCGTTTTCCATTCAGGTAATATTAGAAGCAGAAGAAGCAACACCATAGATCATCTCATAGTAAGAAGAGGTGGGGAGTAAGGAACTAATATTCTCTTCCTATGAAACTTTCTAGTCCCGGAGCCCTTGCAAACAAGCATTGGCATAGTCAATAGGTCTCACCTTTGGGACCATATAAGTGTTTAGCCATGCAACACTTGATGTTGTTGCACCAAGGATATTGTGCTGGATAACTAAACACTTATAAGGTCCCAAAGGCGAGACCTATTGGCTATGCCAATGCTTGTTGAAAATTACTCGTGCTTGGCAAATGTAGGGATGTCCTCCTGCGGAACTGAAGGAATTTCACGACTCTGCATTACTCTTATAAAAGCAGAGTTCTGGACAAATTCTGCCAATTACTGCACAGCTGAATTTTTTCCTGCAGGGCTCCAGAAATATGACGCAAACGACATTTAGCATCACTTAGCATCATTTTCTAACGCGGGTGGTCGCAGTCAGAGGGCTGGTGCTCGAGTAGAATTTCTACTGTTATTCATAATTTTCATTAGAGCCATATTCCACCTACATGTTTCCCAAATTCTTGACTCCATACTCCAATTCTCCACTTTGTTGAAGGACTGTTTCATGAAGTCTTCGGTTCTTTGCATTCAAAATGTTAGGCATATGCCTTTTCTAATTTTCATAATGCTTGCTATAATGCAAAATCATCAGCTATGCCTCCATCAAATAGTTTTAGTGTGGAATATATTATTAATCTTTTCTCAAACCTGTTACCGAAAAGGCTGAATTAATATACTCTCAAAGATCATACATGTAAAAGGACTGAGAGAAAATGAGTATGACCAACAAGAAGTAGACAATAGAGTATTACATTTTTTATGGAAATTGTACAAAAATATTCGATTAGAAAATATAAAGTTTGAGTAACACTGACAGCTGATGAGGTAGACATAATCTTTGTCCGTATGTTACTCCAAATTAAAAGCGAAGAAGATTTTTTAAGGCCTATCCTCATTCCATCTTTATTTATCACTAAATATTAACAACATTAGCAAAATTCATAAACTAATATATTTTTGAAGATTTATGTGGCGAATTAAAATTACATAGGTTAATGACACCCTAAATTAGAAGTTTCTAATAGTTATGGTAAGTTACACTTGTTCTGATGCTGAGGAAAAAGATGCCACTCATGAATAGCATATACTTGACACAACCCAAAACAAAACCTCTTTCTATTCAACGTTTCCAAAAAACAGTTCTGAATGTAGTAAAAATGTGAAGCATCAACTATATGTTTTCACTCCAAGGTTTCAATATCAATAAAGGGTTAATACAATAGACAGCTATTTTTCAAAATAGGCAAAGATGAAAGAAATACGTTTTTGTGAAATACAAATAATATTGAAGAACGAAAATGAGGCAATGAAGGATCTCTTTAACTCCACCTAAATTTGAGAATCATAAAAGAGGAATCCTGTAACCAAAATCAGAACTGTTTGAGGCAAAAAGCTTTGTGATAACAAGACAAAATTAAGGAATTTAAAGCCTACTCTTTCCATGGGTAATTTAATCCATTAAGAAGTATTCTGGTTTATTTTTAGTTTGTTCATAATAACAGATCTGTTTTCATAAAGAGGGATTCTGGTACATTAACAGGAAGCATTGAAAGAAAGCATAGAATTATTGATGAAATTGTTAATTTAATAGAATCTAGTCTTCCCCACCCTGAAACATATAATGTCGATTATGTGCTAATAAAATAATAAATTTTTCAAAAAAGATATTGTAAGTTATATGTTAAGGTATGGTTGAGTGACCTAGATATCAAAACACCTACTATTGATTCTTTTCATGACACCAAATGAAATAATTTTTAAATACATGTTTGATTCAGAATATGGCTTGAGTTGCAAAGTAAATCATTCCCTTGTTTAGGCCACTTTAGCTGTTGCTGGTCTCTCAACTTATGCATTGCCTATGGAGGGCATACATCCTAAAAGAGAGTGTCATGGTTATTATTAGTATTACAGTCCTGGGGTTGTCTTCCAGGTCGAAACCCTTCAGCTGTAGGTGGCTTTGTATTTAATATTTTTTTAAGAGAGGAAAACATCCTTGTATTTTCCTTATAGACAGCACTAGAAAAAAAGTAATTCTCCAGAAATTTAGAATTCGACTAAGGAGCAAAGCTTAAGTGAGATTGATGTTTAGCAAGACATAAAGCATCAACCACTGCACATGTATTACAGAGAGTCAGTCTATTGATTCGATTCAATACTTTATACAGTATGTGAAAACAACCATAAAAGCATTCAAAAATAAAAAATTTCACATAATTATGCTCAAAAATAAAAACAGCACCCATTACACATGATTGTAATCACAAATAACCGTACCAATAGTAAATGAAAAAAATTACTTAAAAAAATAAACTTCTATAAAATTCATCGTAATATAAAAAAATACTTTTGTGTATATTGATCGCATTTATAATAAAATGTGCGACATTAAGGCAAACCCTGGTATCATTTAGCTCAAGCATATATTTGCAGGACAACAATTTGCGATCTAATATTCTGTGCAAGCAGAACAGGTTTTAATTAATAGCGCCTAAACTCAAAGTAAAAATCACACAATAGCATAAAGTGCATAGTGCTTTGCTTGCTCTGGCCATCACAAGGACAGGGAGTTGTATCTGGAGGATAAGATTTCATGGAGGGTAAGGCAAATAAATGATGGGCCGTCTCTAGTATGAATCCAATTAATAAAAAAAGGTGCATTAAATTAGAAACATAAGTTAGATAACTTTGCCAGCCCTCCTTTAGCGCAAGTGAAAGATAGAATATGACATTTGGTTTCCCTCCCTCACTTCTTACCCGAACTTCCCTTTTATAGGTCATAAAGGTGTCTTTAATAGACCGTTTGTTGAGTGATGTTACCAAAGGCGTGGTTAGACTGAGTTGGCATCTTGAATAAATTAGTATAAATTGAGTTGATTTAACTTAGCCAGGGCATACACAGTACATTATTCAAGGACAGCAAACTAAAATAATTGACTTTTTTAAGCTAATTTCATCTTCTATACTAATAGAATGTCAAAGCATCAAGGGATGAAGTGTAACTACATCTGCAAAATACTGTAACCCTACCTTTCCATGTGTAATCTCAGTGGACGAAGACATAGGTATCCATAATATACGCTTGAAAAAACTATTTTCCTCAGTCTTAGGAGCCTTACTATTATAGTTGCCTCACACACCATACGTAGCAATTGCTAATACCTTGGCTTGTAATTTACTAACATATCTTTTGTAGGTCGGGTGCCCAACTTTGCTGAAAACCTAAAGATTCCATAGGCACTTCTAATCATCCTACCCCTAACGTTTGTAATTTCATGTGACCATGAGCCATTACCTCCAAAACGAATGCCCAAATAACCAAGGTATCAACAGAAGCTACTGGGGTATTAGCCATAAAAAACATTCTACATTTCTTTTTTTGACCCACAAATCATTGTATGGGTTTTATTTTTGTTAATCACCAGTTTTCCTGCAGCAATAAAATCCCTAAAGATATTCATTAGTCGATGTAAGCCCACTGGGGTCCTTGCCAACAAAACAGCATCATCTGCACACAATAGCACTGGTATAGGAATCTCGTTGCATGGGGGGAGTCTGCTTGTATCGCTTGTAGGGCCTTGTCCACCCCATAAATAAACAGGGAACACAGTAGAGTGGCAAAACACAACCTTGGCGAATACCTCGTTCTACATTAAAATGTTCAGTGCATTCGCCTTGTCGACCAAAGCGTACTTTGATTGATAATTTCTCATATAGCCTTGCAAGAAAGCAGATAATCAGTCTAGGCACCACAATAGTGAACAGGGTTGACCAGACAATAGAATGGTTGACTAAGTCAAAGACACTAAACAAATCTGCAAAGCAGAGAAACAGTCTCCCACCTTCAGCACATGTATATTTCCCTATTAACAAGTCCAAATTCACACATTGCTTTAAGGTCCCCACTCCTTGTCTGAAACCCAACTTCGTTGGAGAAAGTATTGAGTGTTCACATGCACACTCTTCCAATCTCATAAGTAACACTTTACTCATCACTTTTGCCGAAAAATCTAAAAGTGATATTGGGTGGTACTTCTTCGGTTTGGATTTGCTGCTCTTTTTATTATAGATTGGTACTTTAATAGACATTTCTCATGAGGGCAGAATCACAGTGGTCGCAGCCATATTAAAAACTCTTTTTAGATTTGGACCCCACCAATCAACAACAGTTTTGTGAACATCCACTGGCATCCCATCAGGTCCTGGGGCTTTACCCCCTATGCTTTCTTTCAGTGCTTATAAGAACTCTTCTATTGTGATGTTCAATGGTAGTGGAAGCCAGGGGTACTTTTTCTCCCTTGAAATGGTCTCCTTCCTTGCAGCTGGAAAACTACAAATTTCTATAAAGTGAGTAACCAAGGCATCAAATGTAACATGGGATTACAGCTCTGGAAGATAATCACTCTTTAAAAAGGTTGAATTGACAGTATTCCAGAAAAGTTTGTTATCCGCTGTATCTGCAGCGTGTGACAATATAGACCAAGCTTTCTCATGTAGCCCTTTTTTCCTTACAGAAAGGACATTTCTGAAATTTAATCTAAGGGATGTGATCCCCATAATGTCTCTGGGTTGAAAATGGAGGGCCAATTTCAATTCTTGGGAGGCTATAGTACATGCATGATTAAACCAACCTTTGTGTTGGCCATGGCCTGTATTAATTGGGCGAGTCAAGATGTCATTGGTTATATTAGTAGCGCTAATGAACTAGAAAATAACTGATAGGAAGTACCTTCATCTTACAGGCAATAGAGGATATCTCTATGGCCCTTGGAAAAAATGCCATGTATGATTTTGGTTGGATCAAATCCATCCCTCTTAATGCAAACCCAGTTGGGTTGTAGGGGTGATGTTAGTAATAAGATTTGGTGAGACGTTACTTGCTTTGCCACAAAAGAAGACAATCAATACAATACAAGTGTGGTCACTCAGGTCCGGCTTAACAACCCTAGGTGTGGAACACCACCTGTTAGCATTAGCTGAAATTAGGATCTGGTCAATGATGGGTGTGGCTTTCCTAACTATACTAGTTGGTGTTGGGCCTCCATTATTATCACAGGTGCATTTTAATAAATGGAAACCTAACTTAGTGATCATAGAATTCAGAATACCCCCATAGTGATTGTGACAAAAATGTAAATACCCAGCACAAGCCTGGTCAGTGACCCCATAAACCTGTTGGGTGGACAAGGGGCAGGATTGGATGTTTCCTTCCAAAATTAGTATAAAGCTATTGGTGATAATGGGAAGTAACGTTCCAAGTCCACCATCGAGAGCTAAAACCACCTTCCCATGAGTATAATCAAAAACATTGTTGTAATAATTAACCAATACCACACCTGGCCTCTTTTAAATGTTAGCCATAATATTAATGAATGAGGCCCTATTGTTATTTTTCTTAATATTTACTGGGAGGTTATTCGATAAAAGGACCATGAGCCCCCCTTTGCCCCACCAGCAGGCGATGGATCGGCCTCAAGCTAGTGTGATACCCTCAAAGTAAATGGGGTTGTACACCAAGTTGCCTGGATACATATTATATCAAGATCACTTCTAAAATTAGCCCAGCCTGATGAAACCTGTTTGTTTGCTAGTCCACCTGTATTCCAAGATGCAATTTTGTATCCTGCTCTAAACCAGGGCGAGAGGTCATAGATGATGACAAATTATAAGATGCCACTCTCTGGCACATATTATCCTCAATATTGTTCCTGGATGGGGATGGGGCACCAGTTAAGATATTATCAGCACAATTGATATTGTTAATGTCCAAATCAGTATCCTCTTTCCTCCTCTCCCAAATTAGAACCTCATTCATCTTGTGTTGCCCTGACTCATGTCAGTCAATATCGGGGAGGTCATTCAATTTTTGGAACCTATTAAAACCTGCCAGGGTCTGGCACAGAGGGTATTCTGTAGCATCCTCATTTTGGACTGGGAATTCTGGAGATTCCTGTAAAAGAATCGCAGGGGCTGCAGTGATACATTGTACTCTATTTGTGGTGGGGGTGTTTCCTTCACTAAAACTCCCCTTTCCCAACTGGGGTCCCTAAAATTGATTATGATACAATTCCCATTACAATGTTTCCTCAGGGGACCAACCCAGCTCACTCTCTTGGTTAACGGGATTTGTTGGGCACCACCTACTGGGAATTGAAAGTTCCTATGGAGCCAGTGGACAACTCTATTCTTCAGCAAATCTTGGGTCTCTGTTTGATCTGGCTGCAAGAAGGGGGGGCATTGAATAAAAATGCCATGTATGGGCAGTATTCCGGCTGTTAATTAATGGCAACATAAGCATCCCCTCTATTGGTGCCCCTATCCCTTACTGAATTATGGGCTATATGCTGTAACTCATTTCGTGAAATGTCACTTTTCATTTAATGAATTTTGTTTCCATTAGATTGCTGAGACAAATGCCTCGTTTGAACCATAGGAGCAGATAAACATTCACAGCCACTGGAATGTAGCTTGGTCACAGTACTAGTCTCCTCTAACCTCTGAGAATTGAGTTTAGATACCCCTATGTTGGCCCCTGATATATTAGGTGTTGTGGTTACTAGTGATTGTTTCTCAGGGACACCCTCCTCAAATTCCATATGAGTGCGCTAGGATAATGGGCTCTGATCTTTTCCACCTCAGTGATAATGAGCTCTAGCTTTCCTCAAATTGGTATTTACAAAGCCTCCATTCTAGATGTTATACCTGCTATTAATGTTGCCCAGTAAGACTCTACAGAAGGACTTGGCCAAGTCACTACCTCTGTGCTGCATTACCCAGCATTTTTTTTTAGTAAGTTTTTATTGAGAAGAAAACATTTGTCATATACAGATCTTAATAGGATATGTTTTATTGTTTTAAAAGAGAAAAGATGCAGTATAATAAGCAACAATACAATCAGTCATTACATTGTCGTGATGTTCTTACGTGACATTTCAAGTTCTACAGTCGGTGAAATGCAGAGTTCCCCCCGATAGGCATTCCAAGCCCCCCACTTTTTATCCCATTTCATAGGACATCTTCTAGCTTTATTTACTTCTTTTTCGGCAACCATACATTTGTCCATTTCCGCCACCCAACCAATCACCAACGGCTTGTCAGCAGCCCCCCATTTCATAGCAATGGCTCTCTTAACCAGGGTGTATCCCAGGGAGGTGAATGTTTGTTCAATGTCTGTGAGATCATTCGCTTCTCAAACATTCAGAATTCCCAGTGGGGGTGTCAGCACAGGTGATTTTCCAGTGTGTCCTGCATCTTATTTGTGGCTCGTTTCCAGATGTGCCGTATGTTGGGGCAGTCCCATAATATGTGATAAAATGTTGCAATTTGGTTGCAGCCACGCAAGCAAAGCGCACATTGTCGTGTCCCTATCTTAGCTAGTGTCACCCCAGTAAGATATGTCCTATGGAGGACCTTCAGTTGAATCAATCTGAAGCGTTGGTTAATCGCGGCTTCCCAGGGAACATCAGGGCCGTCTGCCAGTCCTCATCATAAAGCTGTCTGAAACCTAATTGCAATCTTTCTCTAAGAGTAAGGAAGGGATCTGAGAAGTCATTACACAGCTTACGGTAAGTAAGGGAAATGGACTTAGTAGGGAGGGGGTCAGAGAGAAGTCGTTCTTCCAGAGGGGATGAGTCTGGACAGTCATCCGATCTGTTAATGCTGTGTTTTGCTCATGACGGATTTGTAGGTACCTGAAAATCTCTTTGGGTGCCAGTTCGTGTTTCCATTGTAGTTCCTCAAATGTGAGTAATTTCCCTTTCTGTAGAAGGTCCCCAACTGTGGCGATCCATATTGTATCCCATCTGTCCAACCCTACCTGATGGCACAATAGTTCCAGTTGTTGAGAAGACCATAGAGGCATGTACTTCTTCAGCTTTCCCTGCCAACCCAAACGTTTGCTAGCCAACCGCCAGATGGAGACTGCATGTGCCATTGGACCAAGATGTCTCCCCTTGCAGGGTTTGGTATATAAGGCTCCCAGATACCTTTCCTGGCCAGTCTGGTATCTTTCAAGGTGGTACGGCGGGTTCGATTGGGGACTGTACAGCCTGTGGTTAGTTGCCACTAGTTGTGATGGCCAGTAATAGAGACATAGATCTTGGAGTGCAATACCTCCGTCGTACCAGCTCTCTGTCAATTTACCTAGGGCAATACGTGGCATCCCTCCATCCAACCACAGTGTCTGAACCTCCGCCTCCACACTGACAAAATAGGAGTCCGGGATGGGATGGGCAGTTATGGAGTGAATAAAGGAATCTTGGTAGCGCTAACATTTTTAACGGGGCCGCACAACCCGATAGCGGCAATCATCTCCAATGTCTGACATCTTCCTTAAATCACTGCAGTCGCACAGCTAAGTTTATGTCGTAAAAGGTTTTGGGGTCTGGCGTGATGAAGATTCCTAAATATGTGAAGCCATCCCTAGTCACTTCTATGTTGCAACCTTTAGGTAGGCTAGGCATGGGGCCATGGAGGACATAGAGTATTGATTTTGCCTAATTAACGGCATAGCCGGAGTATTTTCCAAAATTAGTAAAAATGGTGAGCAGATTGTGGATCAAGGCGTATAGGGAAGCTAAATAAATCAGGATATCATCTGCGTATAGTGATATCCTGTCCTCGGTGTCCTCATCCCATTTTAGACCTCGTAACATGACGTCTCGTCTTACCCATGCTGCCAGCGGTTCAAGCACAAGTGCAAACAGTAAAGGGGATAGGGGCAGCCTTGTCTAGTTCCCAGACATACCTTGAATTCTCTAGAGGTATGGTTATTAATCCGCACTTGTCCCTACCGGTCAGGATACAGCAATCAAACCCAGGCTATAAACTTGGGGCCAAAACAAAAGCCCGCAAGCACTTCAAAGAGGTATGGTCATTCTATTGAGTCAAATGCCATAGAGGCAGGCAGGGACATAATCACTGCGCCTTCTTCCAAGTAGGGTTGTCTCGCAAGCACATTATTCACTCTGTGAATATTCAGTGCTGTGTTCCGACTGGATATGAAAGCAGATTGGTGTGCGTGGACCAGGGAGGGCAACACAGCATTCAAGCAGGAGGCCAATAATTTTGCCAGGATCTTGGCCTCTCCGTTTATTAATGAAATTGGTATATATGAACCGCAGCAGTCTGCCACCTTCCGGGTCTTCCGTATTAGTACTATAGAAGCTAGTCTTTGGTCTGGTGGCAGCGTGCCCTTCTCCAGGCTTTCCGAATACATAAGGTTGAGATGGAGGGGCTACCTTCACCGCCAAGGATTTGAGAAACTGTATCGGGAATAAGGGTGGGCGTAGTATGCGTAGTGGGGCTATGCGAAGCTATGCAAAGTGGGCATGAAACTACGCCCACCTACGCACTTCATGTATCCCCACTACGCGCTGCCCACCTCCCTCCCGCCCTCTCCTAAATACCTAATTAAAGCTAAAGATACTATACAAGTAAATTAAAGGCACTTACCTGGTCCGCAGCGTCCCGGGGCTCCCTCTTCTCTTTTGCGCCGCCGCGTCTTCCACCCCAATGCGCATGCGCGGCCACCCGAGCATGCGCATTTCTCGCGAGAAATGCGCGGGCGGCGGCGCATGCGCATTTGGATCGAAGACGGCGGCGCGAAAGAGAAGAGGGAGCCCCGGGACGCCGTGGACCAGGTAAGTGCCTTTAATTTACTTTTGTAGTATCTTTAGCTTTAATTAGGTTTTAGGAGATGGCGGGAGGGAGGCGTGTGGAGGGCAACTACGCTCCGTCCACAGAGCGTGTGTAGTGTTGCCTACTACTCCTACTTTGCAAAATGCAAAGTAGGCATCACTACGTACACTCCGTGGGCGGAGCGTAGCATTACACCCAGGGTTAATCGGGATACCCTTAGGTCCCATCGCTTTCCCTGAGTGAACGCTATAAATGGCTTTACAGAGTTCCTCATTTGTGATATCTACTTCTAGATTGGCCTTTTCAGTTTCCGACATGGAGGGCAGGTTACTATCCATCAATAATTGCCGGTAGTCTTCTGACATATAGGTGTTAGAGGGAGAGTATACTTTCTCCAAATAACTCATGAAAGTATCTACAATTTCCTGCAGGTCAGATATTCTTGCACTCATTTCAGTAGATAGTACTGGCACCCATCTGTGTTCCTGCTCTCTCCGTTTCAGCCAGGCCAGCATCCTGCCCACCCTTACCCCCATCTTATACACTCTATGATGTGTGGACAGTAGTCTCGCGCTTACTTTTTCTCGCAAGAGGGCTTTATACTCAAGACGTTTAATCGTCAGGCGGTGTGCTGTTATATAACATGGTGAGGAGTTATGGAGTGACTTTAGTTGTTGTAGGTCATTCTCCATTTCAAGTATCTGCTCATTTTGATGTTGGATATAACGCAGTTTTAACGCTAATGCATGGCCCTTCAACACTGCTTTATTTGCCTCCCAGATCATCTGAGCTCACTCCACTATTCCCAGGTTTTCTGTGAAATAGTGGTCCGTCTGTTCAGTTAGTTGGTCCCTAATGTCAGGTATCTTAAGAAGCCATGGGTTTAGGGCGGTGGAAGGTAAGCTCGACCCACACCGGGAAATGATCCGAGATAACACTTTTTGTTTTGAATAAAAATATATGTACTGTCTGTGGTTGTTTATAGGGGCTTTCAGTAAACTTTCATCATGCATTGTTTTGTCTCAGTGTCATTCATTCATTTTACTTCCACCCACCACAAAATACGGTATAAGTCAGAGGGTCAGCCCACTTTACCATTTGCTTACCTAACTGTGAGTGACAGCATTCTCCTCTTGCGCAAGGCGCACATACACCCAATATGTGGCCCCGGCCTGTCAGGCACTACTCGTGCAATATATATATTTTGGCTTACAGACAATGATTATTTTACTTAGATCAGGGCCAGGCAAATGTTCCCAACACCTGCCGGGCTACTCCTGAGTTGAGTGCATTCATGCAAAAACCTTACCTTAACAATAGAATTATTGTCATACCCAGTAAAGCTGGGCGTATTGGCTTTGTCAATACTTGTTTAGATAGTTGTCAAGCAAAAGTACCTGCTGGTCGAAAGTAATGAACTGAATAAAGATGGGAATATGGACTTTTGGCCTTACTTTTACATTTGTTGTATGCAACTCAGACTAGCCCCGAATACTGTCTACACAGACTTGGATCTAACTTATACAGTTAATGGAAAAGAAGCAAACTCAATGCCAGAGGAAAATAGGAGTATTATCATAAATAACAGCTAATGTGTCCTGCATCCATTGTTGAGCCTCACCAAAAATTCTGCTGTTGCCAGCAGTAAGATCAAACAGGATCTGTGTAAGACTGGATCGCAGATGACACAGAACACAACATTTCTTGGCCACCTGGACCATAGGGAACAAATGAAATTTGAATAAGTACTTGTAGAATGGTAACATTCGTGGGGTTCCTTCAGGTAATCACCATTTATTATTAGCTAAAAGAACTTAGGGCTACATTTACAAAGAAATCTTTTTGCTACGACCTACTTAGGAAGTTGCAAACAGTAATGTAATAATGTGTCTCAGACACATTTATTGATTCCCAGTGGATCATAAATGGACTCACCTCATCAATATTCATGAGGAATGTCGCAATTTGTGAACCATTGGGAATTGCTAAAAACACTGGGATGCTGGGGACAGCAGACCACCATGTCCGTGTTTGCTTACGTTTCTTTTTAATAAAGCAACGTTTCTTTTTAACAAGGCATCCCGTTTTCCTTGAAGGGAAATGGGAGGCATCTCATTAGGAAAAATTACATTGTTTAGCTCCTAAAAAAACGTTTTTGCAACCGTTTACAAAGGCAAAGGGGTTCCCTGGGAATCCCTTCTCGTTAGCGGCTCACTTACCAGTAGTATGGGGTAAAAGGCAAATGTTTGGCTTCTGCATTTCTGTCGCAGAACATTCTTATGCAGCACTGCGGGTCAGTAGGAAGGGACACCCTTCATATTCCCCTTCCTATTTGTCACTCGTAAACTCAATTTGCGATTTTTGGCAATACGTTACAGAATCACACAATAGGGTTCTGTACATCCCAAGTGGCTTTAACCAATTTTTCTGGGGCAGCAAATGGCCCAATCCTGCAAATTGGGACGTTTGAAACAACAAAAAGGATATGTACATGTGGTCCTAAGTGCAGATGTTATGTTATATTATAGTGGATTTATAGCGCGCACCGATACTCAGGAGAGTACTGGCGCAGGAGTTGGCTGGGGTCAGAAGCGAAAAGAACATTAGATGGCACGACTGAAAAGATGTGTTTTCAGGTGCTTTTTAAAGTGTTGAAACTCTTGGATAAGTTGCAGATCTGGGGGAAGCGAGTTCCAGGCAACAGCGGCTTTAACAGAAACTGACTGGCCTCCCAAGCGAGCTCTGCGGGAGCGTGGGATAATCATCCGGCGGACTGAGGTAGATCCCAAGGGCGGTTCGGCACATAAAAGGCAAACCTCTTCCTGAGGTAGGAGGGACCAGAGCCATGAAGGGACCAGTGAGCCAGGGTAATTGCTTCAAACTGCACTCAAGTTCAAGTTCAAAAGACCTTTATTCGAATTTCATAAAATTCATAAAAGTACCGCAATAAAAAGACAGCAAAACATTACAATATACATACATACAAAGGATTTCATAATTTGAGATTTAAAAATGTCATAGTTAAAAATTCCATACAATTTAATTCATTTCAATTCAATTCAGCTCCAGTAAGACTATTTGATAATTAAGGATTTTCCATCGTTTTACGGACTCGCGTGATTATTCTCAAAAAAGTGCTGGTGCGAAAAACTAATTCATCAGAATCCAGGGAAACTAACATTCTGTAGGATTCATTACGTGAGATTGGTCTATGTTTTTTAAAATATGGTGTTAAAAGCCATTTAATATATCTAAGATAAAATTTACAAAAGAATAGGAAGGACACCATCACAGGGGCACGGGTTAAAATCAGTACCATGTCGATGCCCCAGTGGAAAAGACAACATAAATTTCACTGTACCCGCTCTTAAACGAAACAAAAGTGATCTCTCCCAGCCTGTCATAGGTAGGGTGAGATATGGCGGGAGCGATTGTCTGCACAGTTCATTCCCTAGATATTTTACAACAGTTGATTTCTTAGATTCTCTTCCTAACCGTTCAGTATTGTAAAATGCATACAGTGCATTTTTAACCTCAGCCTTATCCTTAAATTCAATTGTGGAAGGATCAATAAATAAGTTGCCTCTATCCACTACACTCAGTGTTTTAAAAACTTCTGAGAGCCAAGGAATCGCCATCCCATGGTCGCAGTTTAAGCAGTCTTTTATAATATTTTGTGTAAGGGTGGCAGCAACATTCCTCCAGACTCTGATCCAGAAGAGTGCTGGTCTGGCTCTAATAAAATCACTGATATATGGGAGATGTAATTCACTATGGCAAATGTAGTCAGAGGCTGAGATCGGGGCACGAAGTATTTTCCTACAGAAGAGGCTTTCCTCCCGTTGAATACAATGGTTGCTACCCGACCCCCAAACCTCCGCTCCGTATGTGGCAACAGGTGAGCACTGCAATCTAAAAAATTTTAAAATAGCTTTAGTGGCACCAATCTTCTTTGGGCGAGGAAGACTCAACACAGAATTGTTGGCTTTCGAGAACTTGCTTGTGGCGTGGGCCAAATGCCCACTCCACGAGCCGTTCGCAGCGAAAACCAATCCTAAATAAGGGAATGTAGGAACAGATTCAAGTTAATCTGTGCCTATCTGTATGAAGTTGAGCTTCCTTTTACCAGGGCCACAGGACATAATAAAAGATTTTTTAAAATTATCCCGCAAATCTAGACCCTCCATAAAGTGAACAAAACTATAAACCAGTAGATGAAGGGCATTTGGTGTGCGGGCCATAAGCACAGCATCGTCAGCGTATAAAAGCACTGGTAAGGGTTTCCCTGGTATTGTCGGAACGTCCATAGTAGCTTTTTTGAGGCAATTGGATAAACCATTTATATAGATGATGAACAACAGGGGTGCTAAAACGCACCCCTGTCTCACCCCCCTGCCTATGTCAATGGCTCCTGAGACTTCACCGCCCATCCCAATTCTAACTTGTGCTTTCAAGTCAGTATGGAGATAGGCAAGGAACCTGACAAGAGTGTCGACTAGGCCATTGTTGGAGAGGATTATCCAGAGTTTGGATCTATTCACCAGATCAAAAGCGGATGAAAGATCCATAAAAACGAGATAAGTGGGGGAAGATCAGGCTATGCTATATTTGTCAATTATTAATTTCAAATTCAGGTATTGCTCCACTGTTCCTACCCCACTACGGAATCCCATCTGACATGGATCCAATAAGTCTGTGTCTACAGCCCACTCAAGTACTCTATTATAGATTATATGTCCCAATATTTTTAGGGTATTATCCAAGAGGGAGATCGGACGATAATTAGCTAGTTCTGTCCTATCTCCCTTTTTGAAAATTGGGACGATGATACTAGTTGCCCATGTGGCCGGCATAGCCGCTGTTGGAAGACAGTTAAAAACATTAGGAAGAATAGGGGCCTATAGATCAGGGTTGTGTTTAATTATATCTATAGGCAGACCATCGGGTCCAGGCGCCTTGTTTCCAAGGCTCTCTTTTATAGCTTTCTTGACTTCAGGAGCTTTGATCTGTAGACCAGCCAATTGTCCTGGATTGCAAGTGGACAACTCCTCTGGTGGGGCAGTGTAAATTTTGGAGAAGTGGGTCTCCCATGCATTGCTGGTTATAATACAGCTGATTGGGGTGAGCTTCTTACCCATTTCTCTTGTTTTCCTGACAGCGGACCAAAAGGGGCTGCTGCCACCCAAATTCGCACTTATCACAAGCGATTCCCACTGTTCAAAAAGCAATATCGACTTTCTTTCTGCTAATTTAATTTTATATTGTTTCCTGGCTATCTGGATGGTCACTTTGCACCTAGGTTTAGCATTAAGTGCCTTTCTTAGTTCCCTGTTAGCCAACGAGCAGGCTGAGTCAAACCACCTTGGGTCTTTACCTTCCTTGGGTAGTGGGGCTGACAAAAGGGATTTTATAGTAGAACACAGTACTTCAAAATCTGCAATTATATTATCACAATTACCATTCATAGACAGGCAAGAATTGAACAGGTTAGGATGTGAAAGTTGTACACTGTCCAAAATTGCCCCACAACCAACCCCCCTCCATTTTAAACGTAAGCCATCAATTGAGGGTGTGATATCCCTTGTACCATTCAGGTTCATAAAAACAGGGCCAGGTGTAAGGTTCAGAATTACTATCAATGGGTTGTGATCACTAAATGATGTCACCATCACTGTGGTCTTTACTATACAATCTGTTAAATGAGGTGACATAAATATATAGTCAATAGTGGAGCTACTATCCCTACCTGTGAATGTTGGGGCGTGGGGGACACTACGACTATAACCTATTCCCATGGCATCATCAAGGGCAAATTCAGTTAACATGTCACCTAATTCGGTGCCCCTGCGTTCCGCTTGGTCTTGATAGGTCCTATCCTTGGCCCCTTGACTCTCTATAAGTTTTGCATTGAAGTCGCCCCCAATTAAAATTCCTGACTCTGCGTCAGTTATAACACTACATTCCAGTTTTCTTAAAACCTTTGACAGTGCTAGAAAATTCTTATTCGGTACATGATAAAAATCATTATTATAAAAATGTATTAAATAAATCTTGGTCTTTGACTTTAACTTATATTTGAGGATTTGGATATTCGGGTTATCATTAAACAAGACTCTAGTTGAGCCACCGGCCAAAATCCTAATCCCAATAAACAGTCCACCCACTGCTCGGCCAAAACTAGGTTTGGGTGATGTAATACTAAAACAGTGGTAACCCTCTATATATGAATTTCCAACAGGCCATGTCTCTTGAGACATAAGAATATCCATGCCATCAATTATTTCAACCCAAGCAGGGTCTGAGAGCCTAGATTCCAGCCCTGCCACGTTCCAGCTGAGAATTGATTACATCAAGGCTTGACTACGGCAACATTCTGTATCTGGGCGCAAACAAGTCAGTAGTCGGCCGACTACAGGTGGTGCAAAACGCAGCAGTTCGTCTACTATGCAATATTCCCCAAAACTCCGGAGTCTCGAACCACCGCCGGGAACTTCACTGGCTCAGGATTGAAAACAGAATCCGCTTTAAAGCCCTGAACTACATGTTCAGAATTAAAGCAGGTACAGCACCTAAATATCTTCAAACCCTCGCCCACCTCTACACTCCCAAGCGTAATCTTCGGTCGCAGACGGCAGCCTTTTTCTGTGTGCCGAGATTCAAACGGGCGAGAGTAGGTGGCAGATCCTTCGCCCATCTGGGACCTTCCCTCTGGAACACGCTCCCTCCCTTCATCCGAAAGGAAGAAAATTATGCCAGGTTCAGAAAGCTTGTTAAGACCTGGGTATTTGAACAATAAAACTCAATAGCCATTACCCCTTTCTCCTGTCCTCTAACTAGCTGTGTCTAGCCGCTGGCAAACCCTCTTTGGGTAGCTGTTGCGCCCTACAAATTGAAAAAATAAAAATAAATAATAATAAATAAAATAATTGATAGCCCATGGATACTGCGATGATTGGTAGGTTTGCTCCCAACACTCTTTGGTGTAACCTTAGTAATGTTGACAACTGCAGGTGGGGTACTATTAACATTCGTGTCATTCACTAGGTTATTCTGATATATACGTTCTTCAGCTAGTGATAAGTAACCCTCATGTCTGTTATTTGTAACTAGACTACTGGTGGTACTCTCAACCGTTTTATCCAGTCAGTCCTGCTCATCTAGGTTGGAAAAGTATTCAAACTGGTTATGAGTGGGATTGTTAAATAGTGGCCTAACTTCATTCATCGGTGTATGTTGATTAAAGATAAATCCTGGGTATGACCTTACCCTATGGTCATCGTGGGGCACAGTTGGGAATTGTGGATAGTGCAGAGGGTGTGCTGGCATTGGGGACTGATAACGCCAGGTGTGGCCGTTCGGGTAACTAAAGTCTTGGTTCCGAGAAAAGAGTGGAGATTTGATTCTTGCTCCGAAATTCAAATCCTGGTGCGAAATGGGGAAATTTTCGCCATGGTCTGTTTTGGGGCTATCAGATGTCTATAAAAATACCCCAATGGGAGGAGGGTAGTATTAAATTCCCATGGTGAGGGTAGCGGGCCGCTTGCCAATGTTTTTTCCGCCCATTGGGGGTTTTTAAAATTTATCGTAATACAATCCCCTTCGAACTTTTTCCACAGTGGGCCTATCCAGCCCACTCTCTGAGTGTGGATAATCTTCCTTGCCCCTTCTGTAGGAAAATTGCAATTTGCAATTAACTAGTGTAAAGTTTTATTTTTTTAAAGATGTGGGGCTCTCCTCTTGATCCTTCCTTAGTTTAGGAATATTAACTAGGACCAGCACGTAGGCTCCACACTCAGGTGGCAAATTAATACGGGATGGAATCTGCCTAAAAGTTTTTTTGGGGGGTTGAACCATAAGGGAATCATTTGAAGGATTGTGTGATTGACTTACGGGGATCCCCTTAGATTGTTCAGTATTTAGGTCCTTCCTGGAATGTGATGCTGCGTTAGTAGTACTAGGGTTGGCTACTGTCTGGTTGTCACTAGTCCCTTTAGTTGGAGGTTGCGGGGGTTTAGATGTTATTTTTGTTGTTATCGCTTGGGGATTTTTAGAGTTGGTGCATACAGGTTTAGATGAACTTAGTTTGGCTCCTGCACCGCTAGGAGCACCCTCTCTGGAGATAGTCTTAATGGGGATACTCAGTTCCGCTATTTATTTTTCTAGGCGTGTGAGCCTACTTTCGATGGGCGACAAATAGATACTAAGTAATTCACCCATTCTTTCCAGTAAGCGGTCATTTGCAATGTTATCATCAATTTTGCCATCTGTGTCTGTCACCCCTTCTTGATGCTCCTCACTATCTACCTCAATAGTCTCCTTTGATTTATTCGTACTTAGATGGGGATTAGAATTTGCACCTTTCCTAGCCTTCCATTTGGCATACCATGCTTCCTAGCCTTAGGCATACAGAGCTTGGTTGGCCGTTGTACTTGCTTTTGTTTTTGGATAGCGCCCTCCTGCCTACCTCTTGATTGCCTCGTGCTATCTGCAAGTACTTTATCTGGAGTAAGGGCAATGGGTAAGTTGGGGGATTTCTCCAGATCTGCGCTTATATCTGTTTCGGAATCCATCAATGGTATTGATGCAGATAAATTGACCTCACTTGGTATAGTATGGATGTCAGCACGTGTGTCAATTAGTGGTCTAATATTGCTAGATATAGCCTGAAGAGGTGTAGTTGCTGATGCAATATGGCTGAGATACCCGCCACCCCCTCTTAACACAATCCCCAAGGATGGGAAACCGGAAACAGTTCTGAACTTTTGGAAGACGGGAGGGAGTGACCCTCCCGGCCGTATTTATTAAAATATGAAACAAAATTAAAACATTAAAATAACAGTTTCATATTATGTACAATTTCATTACCACATTGCGATGTTTGGCTAACCTTAACATATTCTCTAATACAAAGGTTCTCCTAGCCGAACTAACATCCTACATAACATCTAACTTGAAATTTTGAAATTGTACATCCTAACGTTTAAGGGCCAACGGCAAGGTCGTAACCGGTGTCAAGATCCCTAACCAGAAATATCCCCCTCACTTGTGAGGGGCGACCGCACAGAGGTGTACCTCGAGTGCAACTACCAATTTCCCTTGACTTGACGGGGGCCCCAATAAACTCGACGCCACTTAAAGGTCGTCCGAGGACTCGTGTGAGGAATCTAGAAGGTAGCGTAGACCCCCCCCCAAACCCCACACAACTTACCACATCTGCCGTCGCAGATGTCCTGGCCCCGGGAAATTCTCCGGGAGGGGGCTGTAGCCCCCCCTACCCAGGAAGGGGCCTTGACCGCCTTTCCTTTCCTTTCGGCGTCCCATCCTTAGAAGGGACCGCCTTCCCCGTTGAGGGGCCAATGGCCACCTCCTTCGAGCGCTCCCATCCGTAATGGGTGACGCCCACTCATAGGGATCTTCCAATTAGTGCTCACCGATCATGACCTTACCGCCCGACCAAAATAAATACGACAGTTCTAAACTAAATGAGTTCTAAACTAAATGACTAAATTACTTAAAAGACAGTTAAAAGCAACAATTATTAAGAACATGCTACTGATCAACACTAGAGCAAGATTACTTTATTTGCAAAACATACCACAAATTGACCATTTCTTTATTGCATATTCATGGTTATCACGATAATAATCCGACCTGTAAATAAAAGAGTTACCACATCAAACTTTATTCAAAACTACTTGCTGTCTTCAGGGGCTGGTGGGTGGGTCAAAATTGGCTCTTCGTTCCGTCTCGAGCTCACGTGCAGCGAGGTGGTGCAGCTTCAGAGCACAGGAACAAGAGGATGCTTCCTCGGCTTGTTGCTCCTTTTATCCGTCTTCAGGGCGGGCGTAAACCCGCCCCGGCCTGCCCCGAGGGCGTGGCCCGGCCGCGTCAGTGTCTAGGCCAGCCCACTCCAGGGCGGGAAAAAGGCGCGCCCCGGCTACGCCGCTTCGGGCATACCAGCCGAGACTCGCCTCCCGCCCAAGATGGCTTCCCGGGGGGATCGTGGTACTCCGCCATACGTTCGGGGGGACCGAATGGTCGCCCCTTTCCATATGGCTGAGATACCCGCCACCCCCTCTCAACACAATCCCCAAGGATGGGAAACCGGAAACAGTTCTGAACTTTTGGAAGACGGGAGGGAGTGACCCTCCCGGCCGTATTTATTAAAATATGAAACAAAATTAAAACATTAAAATAACAGTTTCATATTATGTACAATTTCATTACCACATTGCGATGTTTGGCTAACCTTAACATATTCTCTAATACAAAGGTTCTCCTAGCCGAACTAACATCCTACAAAACATCTAACTTGAAATTTTGAAATTGTACATCCTAACGTTTAAGGGCCAACGGCAAGGTCGTAACCGGTGTCAAGATCCCTAACCAGAAATATCCCCCTCACTTGTGAGGGGCGACCGCACAGAGGTGTACCTCGAGTGCAACTACCAATTTCCCTTGACTTGACGGGGGCCCCAATAAACTCGACGCCACTTAAAGGTCGTCCGAGGACTCGTGTGAGGAATCTAGAAGGTAGCGTAGACCCCCCCCCAAACCCCACACAACTTACCACATCTGCCGTCGCAGATGTCCTGGCCCCGGGAAATTCTCTGGGAGGGGGCTGTAGCCCCCCCTACCCAGGAAGGGGCCTTGACCGCCTTTCCTTTCCTTTCGGCGTCCCATCCTTAGAAGGGACCGCCTTCCCCGTTGAGGGGCCAATGGCCACCTCCTTCGAGCGCTCCCATCCGTAATGGGTGACGCCCACTCATAGGGATCTTCCAATTAGTGCTCACCGATCATGACCTTACCGCCACAGGCCGGATAGTTGACCGGCTATCCGGACCCCCCACATCACTCCTACCTAAAGGTCATGTCTTAAAGTCTTTAGCCAAGCTATACAGTCTCCTATGAGTAACTCGTTCCCCACCCGGGACAAATGAACACCATCCCCCAAATACATACTGTCGCCAGTAATACAACCATGCGAAATAGAATGCAGTGTATTGGAACGGAACAATCTACTCACTTTGTTATTAATTTTCCTTACTGAATGGTTTAAAGCAGAAACAGAAACAGCCCCCCGCCATACTTTACGTGGGATCATATGTGACCATGCAATCGTGCACCCTGGAACTCTCCTCGCCAACCAACTTACAGTGGAAAGCATCGCCTCAAGAAGAAGTCGTCTACCAGTGGTGACCAAATCATTGCCCCCAAGATGTACTATGACTATAGACGGCGGTGACCTCGTCCGCCCTAGCAAACCCTCAAAAAATGATTGAAACTGGTCAATACAGAGTCCGCCCTTTCCGTAGAAGGACACACTGTACCCGTATTCCCCAGCCACGTGATTCATGTCACCTGCTTTGAATACGTCCGCGGCTCGCCTCACGTATGAGTGGCCCACGACCCACACCTCCTTTTTCACAGCCGGTGAAGTATGACCGCTGGCCCGGTGTTGGGTCGACTGCATAGTCCGCCCCGCCTCGTAGGCTTGCGCAACTGAAACCAAACAAAAACAAGAAGCGTGAGTACATCGTTACAGCTTCACAACATGTGCAACCGCACATACCTCTTATAATAATTAGAGGACCAACGCCCCACACGTTTAATTTGTTCAACATTCAGACCCCTGGCCGTAGCCTCTGTAGCAGCCCCTATCCGAAAGGAATGGGTCCCAAACTCGCTCGGGTTCAAACCCGCAGCCGTAATCGACATCGCAAGCACCCGCTGAAACTGAAACCTCGTCAGTGGGGTGGCGTCAGCGTGTCTCAACAAGGTCCCCCCCCATGATGCCACCCTCTGTGCTAAATACTCCTCTACACAGCTCACCGGGCACATGGAGGACCCGGGGATCCTTCGTATCATTATGCAGTCCCCCATTGAACCCTGATCGGTCTTGGACTTGACAAATGAGACAGTCATTGTCTCCCCCCTGACTTGGACGTGCTCTCGGCACAGTCCCCCCCTGGTATCCTGCTTGTTCCTTGCCACTAATTCGCTTACCCGCATAGCCCCATGGAATGCTAGCACAAAAGCGGCTCGGAATAACACTGCTTCATACTGGGATGAACATGTTGCAGGAAGTACAGATAACAACAAAGCCAACCTATCCAGACCTATCGGGCGCCTATCATCTACTCTGCGACCCTCAAGGCGTTGCCACCCACGTAGCGCTTTTTGCACAACGAAAGACGCTGTCGGGTCCTGGATCCCATGAGCCCTAGCCACAAAGGAAATGGCGGCCCGATGCCTCTGGGCCGTAGCCACTGATTTGCCTGCATGACGTAAAGATGGCAGGAATTTCACTACCAACTCCTCCTGGCCCCAAAGCTCCCCTCTAGCTGCCCCCAAAAAGGCCCAATAGGAACGGAACGCCCCTTCATATGCCTTCCTTGTCCTGGGTGCTAAACTCTCTCCCACGAGGTTCTGTAGTTCGGGGCACCGAGAGACAGAGAGCTTCGGGAAAGGGTGCTGCCACCGGGTCCGCTGTGGGCAGAAAACCCCAGAAGGCCTGCATACGAAAACGAGAAAGCGCATCAGCCGCCTGGTTCATCACCCCCGGGACATGTCTTGCCTTAAATACTACATTCAATTGCATACATAATAACACAATTTCCTTGAGCAATCTCAGAATCCACTTGCATCGTGCTGCCTGGCTATTGATACACTCAACAACGGTCATGTTATCAGACCAGAATACCACAGAGTGATCTCTGAACCCCTCGGGCCAAGTTCTCAGGGCCACCAGAATGGGAAAAAGTTCAAGGAAAGCAATGTTACTTGTCAGACCACTCTCATGCCACCATGACGGCCATTTTTGCGCCGACCACTGAGTGCCGAATATGGCGCCAAAACCAATGCTCCCTGCCGAATCTGTCCACAGCCCCAGCTCCTCGGAGGACACGGCCGGTTTGTTCCAGACAATTCGGCCATTGAAATCCGCCAGAAATGCCAACCAAATGCGCATGTCCTGGCGAACCTCTGCCGAGAGCCTTGTGCGATGATGACCCTCCTTCAGGCCGACCATGGCTTGAGCGATCGAGCGAGAAAAGGGGCGGGCCATCGGTATAACTCTTAGGGCAAAATTCAACTGTCCCACCAATTGCTGTAATTGATGTAGCCTAACCTTAGACTCACTTATACACATTTGCAGGGATGCCCTGAATCTTAACACTTTGTCCCCTGGTAGACGAAAACAACCTTCCTCGGAATCAAGCTCAATCCCCAGAAACTCGAGGCAAGTCGAGGGACCCACAGTCTTACCTGGTGCCAATGGCACGCCAAACTGATTCATCAAAACACAAAATGCAGTCAAAGCCTGTCCACATTCGGGATCCCCGGCTGCCCCCAGAAACAAAAAGTCATCGAGATAATGCATCACATGTTGAAACCCCGTTTTCCTCGTGAAGACCCATTGCAGGAAGCAACCGAACTTTTCAAAATAGGCACAAGATATAGAGCACCCCATCGGCATACACCTATCCATGTAATAATGACCCTGAAACATGAAACCAAGGAGACGCTGATCGTCTGGATGTACCGGGAGCAACCGGAACGCTGACTCGATATCAGATTTTGCCATCAGCGCACCGGGCCCCAGGCGATTCAAAATGGCTACGGCCTCATCGAAGGATGCGTACCGCACCGAACACACTTCCGGGTCTATCGCATTGTTTACTGAAAGACCACGTGGGGCTGATAAATTGTGTATCAGCCGAAACTCCCCCGGGTCCTTTTTGGGGACCACCCCTAAAGGGGAACAAACAAAGTTAGCAACTGGTGGCACATTAAATGGACCGGCGACTCGACCTCGAGCCACCTCCTTCCCGATCTTTTCTTGTACCACGGTCGTATGCTGTAAGACCGATATCTGGTTTTTACATTGTGGCATACCCTGAAACTCTCCCACTGGGATGCGGAAACCATATGAAAATCCGTTGCGCAACACCCCAGCGGAAGCGTGATCCGGGTATTCGCTGAGCCAGGGAATCATTGCCATGGTATCAATCGGGGTAGGTAAAGGCGCCCCTCGGACTATGTCAGACCTGTTTGGCGCCTCCTCTACCCCCGTTATCACCCGTTTTGGCTCTGCACATGGACTCAGGATGGGATGATTGCCCACACCCCCCACATTCGTGCCTAAATTTGCATGACCCCTGGGGCCTAGTACATTTCCCCCTGTTAAAGTTCCAACAAACCCCCCTTTTATTTGCGTTGCCGGCTGGCCTCGAGTGATTGTCGTTACTCGTACCTGATCGAAAGGGCGTCCCCGCATATTGGCGGGAGGATTCACCAACGTTACTTCCTACCAATGGCACCTTCAACATACCAGAGTCCTCCATTTTGGACCAGGACACAGAATCATAACAATCCCAAGTTAAGTTTTTATCATGCTCTTTCGCTTTCCTGAAAATATTGTCGTAACAAAACCAATGATTGCCCTCGTGAGATACAGAGTACCCCATGATCCGTGACTGATAAATCGGCAATTCGGGCAGCAATTCGGGCCTACGTTCACCCAAGATGGATGTAAAAACCCCCCATGCCTTGCCCCAATTACCAATGTTTTCATTTACCTTAAAGGCGGCCATCTTTGCGCGCCAAACACTTGGATGCATGAGCTCTTTCTGGCTCTTAACATGCTCCATTTCATAATGGTCGGTAAGCAACGAGAAGATGTTTATATATTCCCCTGCCCATATATTCTCTTTAATAGCCAGGGGGACATGTTGACCCAATTTTTCCCTCCGAGAGGGTGCCGACTCATCCCTCGCAATCGGCAATGGCCGCTTACCTGAACCGGAAGCTGCATCTGCGACTGAAACTGATGGCGATGGTGCCGTCGTCGCTTCCCTTGTTTCCCGCAGCTGCCTCATTA
The DNA here is from genome assembly GCF_964263255.1 of Lissotriton vulgaris. Lineage (NCBI taxonomy): Eukaryota > Metazoa > Chordata > Amphibia > Caudata > Salamandridae > Lissotriton > Lissotriton vulgaris. The sequence goes on from NC_141695.1 coordinate 98,344,066, forward strand.
ACACCTGCGCGTCGTCAGCCGTGGCGCCCTTGCTACCTTTACCCAACCACGCTGCTAATTGAGCTGCCAGCTCGGGCGGCATATCCTCCCCGGACACGGGGGTGACCACTACGGGAATCGGATTCCCTTCCTCCAGCAAAGGAGTGGGTGCTTCGAGTGGGGTACAGGGAACTGGGTTGTCTCCCCCAGCTGCTCCCCTTCTGGGCCTCTTGTCTTTTCCTCCTGGAGCTGCTCCTGCCCGAGGACGTTTCGGCCCCCCTTCCTCGTCTTTCTCCGCCATTCGCTTCTTTAAGTCGGTCACCTCCTTCATGAGAACACGCAGCATCTGGTCGGTAGTCATTCGCTTTCCCGCCTTCTTAGGCATTCTCACGACAGAGTATCTGAAAAACAAACAAGAAAGATTACAACGCTCAAAATTGGCTCTTCGTTCCGTCTCGAGCTCACGTGCAGCGAGGTGGTGCAGCTTCAGAGCACAGGAACAAGAGGATGCTTCCTCGGCTTGTTGCTCCTTTTATCCATCTTCAGGGCGGGCGTAAACCCGCCCCGGCCTGCCCCGAGGGCGTGGCCCGGCCGCGTCAGTGTCTAGGCCAGCCCACTCCAGGGCGGGAAAAAGGCGCGCCCCGGCTACGCCGCTTCGGGCATACCAGCCGAGACTCGCCTCCCGCCCAAGATGGCTTCCCGGGGGGATCGTGGTACTCCGCCATACGTTCGGGGGGACCGAATGGTCGCCCCTTTCCATAAGACCAAGGGATGAACGTTTGGCATGGACTAGATCTTGAGAGACCCTACGTTCCAAAAGTAAAATGCCCTGTTCTATATCACCATTGGCTCTAGTTATAAAGTTGTCTATAGGGCCAATCACTGAAGCTCCCCCCCCCCAGCTGCAGTCTTACTGCGAGTACCCCTGGGAGACATGATAATAGAATGCTAATATAACAAGGAATTCGCAATATAGAATCCAATAACAATCCTGTTTGTGCAGGGCGAGGGAGAATTGATACAAGGTGATAGACCGTGCACCATAAAGTACAACAAAAGTCATGAAAAGCAGGTCAATAAGGTATTAATCAGCGTGTTGTCCCTCTCAGTAATTGTATTGTTAGGGGGTCGTTGTAAGCTATGATGCATCCACAAATCAATAGGTCTGACAGTCAAAAGTACCTTGAATAGAGATGTTAGGGGGGTGCACCCGCCCCGACCTCCTCAGGCCTCTGAGGGCCACAGAGGGCCTGCCCTTTGCCCGGGCTTAGCCCAGCGTCCCGCGAGACAGGATCTCTGGCGTCTTTATGCGCCTCCTGGCGCTTGAGTTGCGTCACTAGTAGCGCGCCGCCGCAGAGGCTGCCGGGATTAGCAGTCCCGGGGCGGCCGCGCTAATGGCGATGGTGTGGCTGTGTCTAATCCCGCTCAAAGTGACTCTTGGCGGTGGATTCGGCAAGCAAAGCCTCCCCTGGCAGCAGTTTTGGAAAGTGAGTTCCCCGTGCTCACTGGGTCTCTGGCGTCTTTATGCGCCTCCTGGCGCTCGAGTTGCGTCACTAGTAGCGCGCCGCCGCAGAGGCTGCCGGGATTAGCAGTTCCCGGGGCGGCCGCGCTAATGGCCATGGTGTGGCTGTGTCTAATCCCGCTCAAAGTGACTCTTGGCGGTGGATTCGGCAAGCAAAGCCTCCCCTGGCAGCAGTTTTGGTAAGTGAGTTCCCCGTGCTCACCGGGTCTCTGGCGTCTTTATGCGCCTCCTGGCGCTCGAGTTGCGTCACTAGTAGCGCGCCGCCGCAGAGGCTGCCGGGATTAGCAGTCCCGGGGCAGCCGCGCTAATGGCCATGGTGTGGCTGTGTCTAATCCCGCTCAAAGTGACTCTTGGCGGTGGATTCGGCAAGCAAAGCCTCCCCTGGCAGCAGTTTTGGTAAGTGAGTTCCCCGTGCTCACCGGGTCTCTGGCGTCTTTATGCGCCTCCTGGCGCTCGAGTTGCGTCACTAGTAGCGCGCCGCCGCAGAGGCTGCCGGGATTAGCAGTCCCGGGGCGGCCGCGCTAATGGCGATGGTGTGGCTGTGTCTAATCCCGCTCAAAGTGACTCTTGGCGGTGGATTCGGCAAGCAAAGCCTCCCCTGGCAGCAGTTTTGGTAAGTGAGTTCCCCTGCACTCGCTGGGCGACCAGCAGCCAGTGCAGTCGGGCGCTGGATCTCCTCAGAGCGCTAAAGAGGAGTCTTGCCACGGCATTCTGGATAATTTGAAGTTTCCACAGAAGATAGCCGGGCAGGCCTGTGAATAAAGCATTGGCATAGTCCAGCCTCGATAGGATCCAGGCATGGGCGACCGTCTCTTTAGCCACCCGCGGAAGCTATGGAAACAAAGTGCCTTGAGGGTGCCATAGCAGACTCCCGTCAGTTTTTTAACATGGTCAGCAAACCGTAAATGCTCACTGAACCAAATCCCCAGATTTCTGGCTGGTCCTTCCACGGAGCGTGGGCTAGGGAAGTCTGGAGGCCATAGATGATGTCCAAAATCCAAAGGAAACTGACCATAGAGGAGGACCTCTGATGAATCCTCAATACATTTGAGAGAAGCTTGGGCCAGCCACCGGAATACTGACGTTAGGAATTTCTGGGCAGCTACAGTGGACAGGTCAGAGCCCCTCCAATTGAAAAGCAACTGCGTATCTTCGGCATACGATATCACTTTTGCTCCCAGCTTCTCAGCCAGGTAGACCAAAGGAGTAAGATATATGTTAAAATGTACGTATCCATTTGCAAACCATTTGTGAACTTAAAGTTTGACTTGCAAAATGTGTTTAGTAACCCTTACCAAATAGTATTAGCAGGTGCAATACATTAGCTAGATACACACACCTCAAAGGAGGGGGAACTGGTTTGTGAAGGATATGGGATTCACGGAGGTCTCCTTCTCTTTTGGGAATCATTACTTGTATTATTTGTGGGGATCTGCCTACATCTTCCATCCTCCACCCCAGATATCTTCCCAAGCTAGAAATTGTTGCTCTTTTAAAGGATGTGGGGTGATTGAAAAAGGTTCTCCTGTTTGGGAATGCAAAAACAAGAACACTGTCTGCTATCCTCACAGCTCACCATCCTGTACTGGCAGCTGATTATAGGGGGTCGCAAATTATGATCTTGCCAATGAATGTATTATTATTAAGCAGGCCATTCTGGGACTCCCTGTGGTTGGAGATCTGGCACCTGAACTATTTGTACAAAGTTGACATGGCAAATATCAGAGATTGGTCACACAAATTCACAGCGCAATTTGCTAAGACTTTTTGCGACCTGTATCTTTATACATTTGCTCCTAGAATCATAAGTTGGCTTCTATCAGCAAACATGCAACTAGTACAGTATTACATACCCCCAAATATTGGTCTGTGCATTCTATTGAGAATAATAAAGCTGTATGTAGTGTCTGATCTATACAATGATAAAAAAAAATGTCAGGGTGCCAAGCACTGCCTCTCTCAAGTTATATCAGCAACTGAAGCATGAATGTAAATTATGCATTAGTCTTGGAATTGTAGAAGCGTTCGCACAATTGTTAAACCAACCAGGGTCACTAGACCTCAGCCCACTATGACAGACTTCTCTAAACCTATTTGCAGGCCAGGCATTTGTCTGCCAATGGCTTCAGGATGCAGAATTTCCCTCTGAAAATGTCTGCAAGGGACAGTAGTTCATTAAATCTGCATTTGAATTTGCAACATGTTTTTAGTGCAGTCCCTCTACCTAAAAGCGTTGGAGGCGGCAATAACAAAAACTATATCATAAGATAAAGGAAGCCTGTGAAGTAGCATTGAGTCACTGCTTCTTGTGCCCACAGTAACATCTCACACACAGTGGAAGCTGTCCCTCACCAACTGCACACTGTGAACTTTCAGTACTCTGCTACAGAAGGCGTTACTGCAAACTCATTGATAGACATACTTTTAAAATTGCTTACAGTTTAATTTGCAAACACAAGTGCAACTCAAAACATCATATTTCTACAATGGGATACGGTCATTTGCAATCACAAGTCTTGTCAATTTAAGAAGTGTAGGCTTTGAGAATCCAAAACCCCTTTGTACATCTGGCAGAGAGTGTAATCATTTCATGTGGTTTGGTCAATGCTTTCAACACCGTGCTTCATTCTTATTTTGAGCTAAGAAGGCTTGAAGACAGAAATGAGTTATATCTTCTGAAATATGGGATTAGGTACCAGAGTGGATAAATACTTTTTAGGTATATGTGAAGCATTACATGGTAGTTCAACAAAATAGAATCAGGGCTTGTGGTTTTAGGGAAGGAATGTCTAAAATACTTTCTCCCAATATACACAAACCTAGACCCATGCCTGTGCCTTTTCCGGATGCAGAATTATCTTGTAATGTGGTGTTGTATAGTGTTTTAGGACCAGAGTGGAATTTTCCCAATTTATGCCCTTATATAGTTACAATTCAAAATGCCCTAATATAGGCATAGCTATCATAACCATTGCAGCCTAGCCTATGCAGTCCAAATACAGGCATGGCTACTTCTACCAGTTCCAAAAAGCCACAATGATTTCTTGGAAAATCGGCTTAAGCTGCTAGGGAACCTCCCCTTGCTTGAATATTGATTTCTCCTAGAACTCAAGGAGTTCTCAAAGAAATACCATTCCCTTGGGATTCTTTGATGACATTATCATGTCAGACTTTACGTCAAACCAGGCACTTTCAAGGTATAAATATGCCTACACTTGCCCTAGCAAACACACAGTGGTTTGGAGCAGTTCGACTATCTACTTGCCAGACACAGCTTGCTACAGCAAGTGGCGAAGGACGTCGACCCTCCAGCTGATGCACTGACGGAGAGGCTGCCTTTCTCTTGGCAAGAATCCAGCTCTAATGTTGCCAAGCTCCCATTGTGGGGTGTTGGGAAATCGAGTCTTGAGGCAGAGATACCAGACCTCCTTCATTCTAAAACTAACCAAGGTACGGAGCTGATTAGACCCTAATAGAAACCTTGGATAGATTCTTGGCAAAAGAATACTAAAGTATACCACACTTACTTCTTCCCTCGTACTAGACTTGGGTTAGGTACACCGGGGTAGGCGTATTTTAGAAGCACCAGTTGACTACTTTTAGTCATTGTTATTTATGTATGTATTTTATTGCTTAGAAACCATACCATGCTTTTACGGTAGTATTTTATAGTACTATTCTTGCTGTACGCATTATACTTTACAGCCAGTATTACGATTGTAGCAGTTCATTTCTTCTGCATGAGAAAGAAGTCTGTTCAATAAATACTTTTATTGAAAATACCCGTCTCTCTATTTCTCTGCAACTCTGATGAAACGAAGCATGCTCGATTGACTGAGTAAAATATCTATCTATTGTTTCCATAACTCTGAAGATGCGTTTTTATTTTTGGGGAAACAAAGTTGTCATGTTTATGCGGTTGTCGGAAACTAATCCCTTCTTGTTTATTTGAGAAAGTTTCTAGTGACATCTGAGCTAGCTGGCACTGACAATGAATAGAGACCTAGTCGACCCAAGTCCTACGTCAATTCTATAGGATATATCATTCCAATGCACAGAGCCTATTGGGAATATAGGAAAAACACTACAGTAGAAAGGATTGCAATTAATTCTTGATTCAGACATTTTTTTTAAATGAAGAAGACCTCTCACCCACATTAGGGAACATGCATTATCATAAAGGTTACTCCTCGCCATTAAAAAAGTTGCCTGGTCTGCTCCTCCAAGTTTTTAGGGGCATATCATCAAAGACCAGCGATAATTATCGCTCAGCGCACTTAGCGCTAGGATAATTATCACCGGGTAATGTGGAATTTTATCACTGAGATAGCGTGCTATTAGCAACGCTTATCTCAAAAGCGATACAATTCCGAGTGCTAACTGCCAAATGTGAGATTATCGCTGGAAATCCAGCAATAATCTCACAAAGTTCGGCGATAGCTTGGTGATAGGGCAAGGCATACTTAGCCATGATATCCACCTTAAATAGGATATCGTGGCTAAGTCAGGCTTGAAGCAGGCGTAAGGAAAGTAGTAATAATAGAGGTTATAGCTACTTTGCTTGTCGCGCTGCAGGTTAGCGTGCCCATTGATAATTGGAGAAATGTCGCTTAGTGACATTTTTCCAGTTATGTCAGGGCAGGAACGCCCACTTTGCATTTCATTAGAGATGCAAAGCTGCTTGGAAAACAGGCGTTCAGAAAACAGGTGCTAATGTAAGGTTTCACGCGATTGCGTGACCTTGCTGATTAGGCAATAAAATTATCACTGCTTTTCATCCGAAAATGGACGCAAAAGCGGCGATAATTTTTTATCACCTCGTTGATATTATGCCCCTTAGATGTGTATTTCTTGAGCAAAGTTTGATGTGTATGTCCTTGTTACCTACGAAAAAAACCTTGATCTGCTGACACTACTTCATCCATTTTTTTGATTTTACATTGCACTAATATAAAATTAAAACTAATATGATGGAAATATGATAAATTACACAATCACACTCATCAGTGATCACTCCTCAGTTGTCAACATGGTTCTGCTCCAGCTTTCCTACCAAACAGTCATAATATGAAGAGTAAGTTTTCTAATGAAATCTCTGATATAGTAATCAAAAGTAGAAGAAGTTCAGGCGTTCAAGTTAAAAAAGATATCCAATTGTTCAGTTGTGTCCTACAATAGCTGCAAAAAGACTGTTATCTATTTTATGTTTCAAATAGTAGTATTAATACTTTAGGATACCCCAACACAGCGGCTATACAGTTGTTCTCCATAACTGGGCCAGCCTCCACAGAGTATTAAACAGCATAATTTTGTATGGCTTACCCTGCTTTTTCCATTAGCCCACATAAATCTAATAATGATTCCATTTAGCTCATTAAAACAATTAGTTAACTCATAATTCAATGAATGGAAAAATATACATTGAGGACGATAAGTCATCTTCAAGACGGAAATCCTGCCTATAAATGAAACATATTTTGTCCCTTCTTTGCACTTGTCTCGTCATTTTCATTAAGAGGACACAGTTAAACCGATAACATTTCTGACTTCGTCAGTTGTGTGGATTCCTAATTTCCTAACACCGTTATTCTCCTGGGTTGAGTTTAATGCTTCTCTGGTAATGTGTAACTCCTAGGACCAAATTATGTCCTCAATTTTAGTCTATTTTATTTTATACCCAGATACCTTGGAAAAATAGTGTGTAATGCCCAATGGCAGTTTCTCATTTAGTTACCCAAAATTCCGATACAAAACTATATAGCCTGGAGATATTATCTTTCAGCCCCCAGGAAGACAATACTGCATCACCTTCTTTGTGCACATTTTAATGTGAAGGGTTCAATATACAAAACAAATAATAGAAGAGACGAGGGACACTCCCGCCTCTTTCTGCGGCTATCCTCCATCACTTCTTTTTCACAGTGCTCGTCTTTAATCGACGCTGCACTTCAGTATATAGAGGCAACATTGACCTCATCAACTGGTTTGAGATTTTTATGTTTTTGAGAACATTCCACATCTTTACCAGGACAAACACTTTTGGGCTTCTAAAACATAGAATGCATCCACGTATTTCTTGTTCCTGAAGATAAGAGGCAGCTTCCTTCAGACGTTTTGTTTTTGTTCAGAGAAAACAAACTCCTAGCTCCTTTCACAGCAAAACTATCCCACCTGGCAGACCATGATCTCCAACCTTTGCCCACCTGCAGGAATGTCTGATGTCCACTAAAGGTTAAACAAGGCCTAAAATAATGCACTGTAGATCCCGATTGTGGGCAATGCTGAATTACGTTCTATACTGCCCCTGAGCCAAACAACTAAAGCAATTAAATTCCTTTTGGGACCGTCTAGATGAATTTCCACTACCTGGCAGTTTTGTGTTCTCATCTTTGCCTAAAGCTTCCCATGAAAGCGTTTTACGGCGAAAATATTTTTATTGCAACCAAATTCATATTTCATCCAGAAAACTACACATAGCTACATAGCACTAAATTAAGCATGTTTTTAGAATTCGACAAAGTGTTCACCTCATTCTGATTGTTAGTTGCCTTCTGGTACAGTATATCATCTAAGGCAACTGAAGATTATTTTCTTAGAGGTGACAAAACCAGATCTCAGGGATAGAGATGTGTCATGTTTCCACTAGTACTACATGTAACCTGCTCATACCTACCCTTCCTGGGCAGTGTATTTTGCACCCAACTCAATATTACAGATGCAGGTTGAAGGGTAACCAAATTCCTACCAATTAAAATGCGTAATGTGAAATGCGTTGGTAGCAGACTTTCTGCCAAAATTCCAGTGCCACTGATGGTTGCCCTACCTCATTTCAATAGGAAAAAAACTCTTCATTTCCTCAGCGAGCTCTGCCATAGAAAACTCTTTGACACTGGACCATCTGCCACAGGCCCACTTTTAGGTTTAGATGCTGCCTTTTAATACAGACCATTCCGATTCATGACCGCTTGGCAAACTGTGGGCAACCATGGCTGGACGAAAACTATCAGCATATCGTGGACTTTTCATTTTTGTTTTTCAGAAACATACAAATGCTTTTTGGAGATTTCTTCTGCAAAGCAATAAAATGATCACTTGGTGCCAGCTGGGATTAACAGTTTTTTCTGAAAAGTGTCCCTTTGCATTGCTGGAAACACCTTCGGGCATGGCAGGGATGTCTACATTGTATCACAAAGCACTAATAAAAGTCCAAGCTCCATGTGGAAATGATGAGAGTTAGCAATTATTTTCAAAGGATGTAAAAGGGTCTTTACAATTTGAAGAGAAATACAGGTGCATTGGGGAGGATCTCAGAAAATAGTTTATTGAGTTAAATAGCTGTTCCTTTATTACGGGTACAGCATTTCTTTCAAGTATGGTGCTCTGTGGGATGTCTTTCACTAACTACTTTCTCATTATTATTAATGGTCCAACATTGGTCCCACACCTGTTTCTGGTAGAACCTCTCCTGTGGAACAGAGTAACAAGAGATTTTTAGTTCACCGGCTCGAATTGTTTCCTCCACCGCAGTACCACAGCTGCTTTCTTCTTGTGAGTAGTATCTTTCAATGTTGTCTTCTAAAAGTGTTTTGCAATTTCATGTCAAGACAGTAGATTCACGTGTGTATTCATCCTTTAAATTACCACCCCTACAGCTGATTGCAGTACGTCTGTCCTGGACATAGATGAATGGACCATTTCTGCACTGAGGACATTAAAAAGAAAATGTCTCTCTTCCTGAGCCAAGGACGATTCTTTAGTGCTGATACATTCAGGGGCTTATTTACATGCCAGTTCACCGTTGGAACTTCACTTTCAATGACATTCCAGCAGTGCTTTGGGCCTACCCATATGTACGACGACACGTAAAGCCACTCTGCGTGGTTCTTTATGGACACATCTCAATGGTGTGATACAACACAGTGCGAGTCTCTGCATTGCCTCACACTGCAATGGGGAGGCATACCTTTGGCATTAGGGTGGGTATTCCCACATAACACCGATGGCATTAGACACATTCCCAGATGTATAACAAGCTGAAAACTTCGGGTTGCATCAAAAGTCTATACTTCCCCAGGGGTGGCATAACGATTGTTTTTGTGAGGGAAGGTATACCCTCCCCTGCAAAAACAAGCTGATTTCAATGCAGACAAACTTGCACCATGGTGCAGGCGTTCATGCGTTGGTGCATAGCAGCCATTTGTGCGCCAGTGCTGTGGGAGAGTACAGGAATTCACAGTACCTCATACATCCTGCCCTTTTCTTTTCCCGTGGCACTGCCCTATGCCAAAATATAGTTAATTAGGTCCTCTGTGCTTTGAATGTTATTTCTGAGATGCTTTTCACAGTCAGGTATTATTTTGGAATCTATTAACAGCCAATGATTCTAAAGACATTTCTTTATAAGCCGCAAACCATACGTCACTCCGCAATTAAATTGTAGGATAAACTGCAACAAGACACAGATTTTTCAGAACTTTTATAAAACCATTCATTATGTAGTTGGCTGCGCTAACGTAGACCAATCCCTTAATTTGATGTGCCTACATAGTATAGCTGGCTCTACCCCCAAATGTGGTGTACTCCATGGGGAGCTCAACCACCAGCTTTCACATTGACAGTAGACATCACGTCATCTGGACCTTTTTCGGTGTCAGCAAAAAAAAAGCCAACAACAACTCTTATATTTCCCATCCTCCCGATGAGAGCCTATTGCATTTACTAACTCACACAGAGCAGTCTATATTATGGTAAATGGGTGCAAAGCATCACCTCTCTGAGTCCCATTCACATTTCCCGTAAGTAGCCCCCAGCTTTTATTAACATATGTGGTAGAAAACGAAGCCTTTGTTAATGATCTTCTGTGCTTTGGTCCAGGCACCCCGCCTGTCAATACCTGAGGGAGTGGTCAGTACTCTTGATGATCCTATTTTCAGTAGCATAATAGTTACAGATAGGGTATAGTCAACCAGAGGCTCCTCCTCTGTCGTCTTCAGTTTCCACAAAGCGGGCATCTTGGTTGAACGTGTACCTAAAGAAATAACCTAAGATTGTTAATTAATGCAGACTAAATAATTATTGACATACTCTTATTGTCTCACACTTTTAACTTTACAGCTGCTTCCCAGTGTCCCCAATGGCACAGACGTGCACTATGGGCCAGTGGAGCTCTGCTTATAATTGCGGTCCTGACTTTCGTAGGATGTGGTGTTTGGGGTAAGTTCTGACATGTATGAAACTGAAAAATGTTACATGTGGGAGACCTTGATATCGGGTCCAACAAAGTGTTGTGTTTGTGGAGTTAAACCCAAAACTCCAGGTTTCAATCCAGGAACATTTTTTTTTGCATGCAGCATAATCACGGGCTAACAAATAACAATACTCTTAGCCTGGGGGGAGGGGTAAAAAAAAGCACTTAATGGGTCCATTCACAAAAGTAACTTACACTTGTGAGTAACTGCCATGTGCAATTTACTCTTACAGTTTTGATGGCATTTACATATTTTGAATATCCACAAAATCCAAGTGCAAAGTTTCTCAGAAGTGATTATTTACATGTTTCTACCTCCCGAAAAAGGGGGTGGAGCCAAATTTACAAGTGTGAGTTACTACAACTAGAAAAGAAACAGTAAGTCCACAACCACACATGGTAATCCACTGATACACCCTCCCATAAAAAATAATGGACACAGGAACTTTATATAAACCCATATAGAAACTAATAGTAAATTAAATTACATTATTTAAAATAGGTTACAATGTAATAATTAAAATGTAAGGTTTAAAAAATCTAAACAGTATACATTGATATTTAATTACAATAAAAATGAAATGTTCACTTTTAATAACTCTATAAGTCAATTATAAATATTGATGCATAATAAAATATGGTGTTATTTTAGGTGAAAATGTGTTAAATAATTTAAATAAATGTAATTTATTTTATACATTTGTTTCAAATGTAGAACGAAAAAAAAATATACAGCACTGGCACTTAATTTTGAATAAAACAAACACAAGGAGATGATGGACGGAGTGCTGAAACTTTTCAGACACTCAACCCAGTCACAGATCAGTCTGACTCTGTGCCTCATCGGAACAGTCCAGCCAAACTGCCTAGCCATGTGTTCCTTGGACCATAAACAAAAATCCTCGGACCAGTTTCGGGCTAACAGCCCACATCAGCCAGACTAGCTTGAATACAGTGGCAAAGTGAGCAAAGGACCCACGTCTGGGCATACCCTGCGAACTTAGGGCGAAAAAAGCAAACACAAGGAGATGATGGACGGAGTGTGAAATGACATTCACTCCCAGTCACAAATCTGGGTTGCATCCATCATCGTTCTTTAGCTCACTCTGCCACCCCAGTTCAGACACAGCTATATTCATATCAGTCTTGACCATGTGCCTCATGGGAACAGTTCAGCCCAAACTGCCAAGCCATGTCTTCCCTGGACCGGAAACAAGCATCCTTGGATCAGTTTCGGGCTAACAGCCCTCAGCAAACTTGAATACAGTGGCAAAGTGAGCAAGGGACCCACGCCTGGACAGACCCTGCCAACTTAGGGCGAACAAAGCAAACAGACATTTGCTTTGATGTGGGTCGCTTGGTCGCCCAGTTCAGACACTGCTTTATGAAAATCAGTCTTGACTCTGTCCCTCATGGGAACAGTTCAGCCTGAACTGCCAAGCCATGTCCTCCCTGGACCAGAAACAGGTCCCAGGAAGCTTGTTTCCGGTCCAGAGAAGACATTGCTTGGCAGTTCAGGCTGGACTGTTCCTATGAGGCACAGGGTCAAGACTGATTTGCAAAAAAGCTGTGTTTAATCTGGGGTGGCGAAGTGAGCTAAAGGACGATGATGGATTCAAACCAGATCTGTGACTGGAGATGAGTGTCTGAAAAGTTTCAGTGCTCCGTCAATCATGTCCTTGTGTTTACTTGATTTTGAATACAATCGTTAATTAATTTCAATATTTTAGATTAATAATAAACAACAAAATATTTAAGTGAACATTATTTCCAATTGGGTTTTTATTTTATGTCCCTAGCTCCATTATTTTCTATAGGACGATGTTGCAGTACCAGTTTTTGGCCATGTCTAATGCTGAACTTATTCTGTGTTGGAGTAATTTACAACTGTTTGCCTGTAGTAACTTTAGAAGTGCTATGTGTGAATAGCAATGGGTTTACGCTTTTCTGTGTTGGTGCATGTGCCCCCTTAAAATCCCTCCCTGAGCCTCCCATATTTCTCCCTAATCTCCTCCCCTTAAGTCATATATATTTCCCTTTTTTAGCCCCTCCCCCACGTCCCTCCCACATGTACTACCAAAATGTATACTTGCATGTACATTGACACTGCAGTTGGGGTGGAGATTGGCTCACAGAAAAAGATAAGACAGGTGGAGGTGGTCACAAGTTCAAATCCAGGCGGGTCCACTCAGCCGTTCATCCTTCTGAGGTTGATAAAATAGGTACCTTTGAGTTAGGTAACAATAAACATCTGTTACTCAGCACAAAGGTACCCTTGAGTGAACGTGTGCTTTACAAATGCATGTTATGGTATGTTTCCACAAAACCTACTACAATATGCAATTCATTAATAGGTCTCTTAAACTGTAATGGCTCAAAATATCTAAAGATAATGGTAGCCATTAGATACAATGATATCTCTTTGGAAGCATAGAGCATATTATTTAAATGTTCACAAACATTTTCAAAAATATTTACTGTGTATCATGGACAGTTTGGAACCCCTGATTGGTGGTGCCTCAGACAGCCTTCCATACATTTCAGATTCTGGGAAAGGAGCCCAAGAGAGAAATATATGTAAATTCCTGACAAAATGTATGCCACGGTGCCTGGATACCCTCTCGGGTCATAAGCAGTGCTTTGTACATATGATATGATATGACCATCAGTGGGCTATCTCAGTCAAAAAACATGTTGATGCTACATGACAGACACATGAAATGTAGCACACTAAATGAGATAATAGATATTTTCAAGTTCTCAACCAAATTACCAACTATTCAATGTAATCATTGTTCAGCTCCTATATTCCAAAATGTAATGATATAGAACATTCGGTAATTACACTACACAGAGGGTGGAAGGGCAAGTGGCTTAATAGAAAACAACACAAATCCCAAATCTCCAAATGCGCTCCAGCATGGAAGGGTGGGTGCTTGTATGATCAAATTGTTGTGCTCTATACTATACTGGCATCCCTAACCAATATATCAGCAAACACTATTGTTGCTCTATCCTATCTCCTAGTAAGTTAATATTATAATGTGCATAATGGACTTCAGTGCTATTCAACAGATATCTATTAACTACAGGGAAATATTAATAACAATGGAAGTGTATCACATGATAGCCCACTACAGAACATTTATTTGTCCACTAGGCTGAGCTCAGAATTAGACTACCTTTGTATTCACATGTCTGATATCTAGCTCTGAAACAGGTTTTTAAATAGTAATCAGGACAGAAAGCAACAGCTATCCACTAATGATTATACTTGACTTTTGATTCATATACTTCACTTAATTGCGCTATGCAGAGGCCATTAGTTGTTCATCAATAGGAGGCATCTACAATGGTTGCAGTTTAGCCATTTGGATTAATTTGCTAAAGGAGATAGTCCGCATCAGAGAGTTGTATGCAGAGTTGAACTTGTATTTGATTTCTAGATGTCCATGTATGATCCATTTATGGCACCTATATTAGAAAATTAGAGTGATCTAATTGTTGTTACAAAAGTGGAAAATAGATACAAGGTTCAATCTTCATGTTGGGAGCTTTAAGGCAAAGATTCATGGGCAAATGGGCAGTAAAACCATCAGAACAGTAAACACTCGTAAATAGGGTATATGAAAGAGAAACTAGAGTCCTAATTGTTAATGTTCAAAAAGCAGCTGAATTTGTTGAAGATTTAAAAACCTAAGATTCAAGAAAGCTTTGTCCTTTGATCGATTATGCTATTCTCACACAAAATAAATCCTGACATTTTAGCATTGTTTTACAATTAGCAAAATATATGTACCTCACAAAAATAGACATATATCTGACAGCATAATTACTATCATAAATATATACAGGCCTATTCCACTCCTTGATGGAAGAGGAAAGATTCTTGGCTGTGCCCTGCCTGATAGGTTGCAGGTTTGGGTGGATAAAAGTTCTATCTTTAGTGATACCCAGGTGGGCCGCTGTAAGAAGTCAGTACCATTGACCAAGCAATTAATTGCCTATAATTTGTGCTGATAGCGCAGAGTTGGGACAACATTGTAAATTATGATTCAACCTTCTCTTACCATCACCTACAGAATTAAGCTCTTTTCCGTACTGCATTTAGAATATCCTCTCTCCAGGTTGATGGGCCTTTGCCACTGTGTTTTGAGTCAGGAGCTAAACAACACAATGTGTTCAATGATAATTACTCTTCTAAGTTCAGTCAGTTATGAGAGTTTAAACTAATTTCAAAATCTTTATTTCTCATTCTGACAGTAGTACAATTATTTTTATTCTTTTATTCAAATTAGTTGATGAGTTCAAATATGTTCACAGAAATTCATAGAAAGTAATGGTTAAGAAAAAAGATCAAATAATGCATCAGGTGCTTTCCATAAAGGAACATTTCCCTATGCTAATGAACAATGCTAGGAGTAAGTTAGCAAAACGTGTGAGGAGTTCAAATTCAATGTAAAAGCTTTTGAGAGAGCATAAAGTTCAAAATTCAATTAAGCAGCAGAAATCCCCATTAAGAGCAGTTCACAAACTCAGTTGTGTCAATCAAGAAAATAAGCATACAGTTGCAGTAACTATAAATATCAAGCATCATTAATAAAATCAAACGGATATACAGCAGCAGCGGTAGCCATAGCGATCAGTCTACGATAAGGAAATGGAATAGGTCTCTGGGAAAAGCATCAAAAAAACAATGCATCTACACTAGGAACACGCACTAATATAAAAAGGCAGAAAGATGTTGGAAACAGTGTATCAGTCTTTTTCTCTTCAGATCCAATCATTCAACAGCATTCTTCTGTGATAAAAGTTCAGCTCTTCCTTTCTCACTAAATAACACGAAGCTTGTAAAATTGCATCATAAAGTTTGTTAGAGACATCTTAAGTTTGTGGCTTTTAAATTCATAAGCCTCCTTTCCCATAGGAATCAAACACATTTTAACCTTATACTATTATTGTTTCTTGCATAAAACAATGAACTGTGGTAAAAGAGAGAAACATCAACTTGCAAATACTGTGTAGGAAGCTTGGTTTTCACAATAGAAATATTTCTTAGCAAAATATTTAACACATTTGTTAAACAGGAACATTCCGCAGTTATGACAAATATTTCTAAGCATGTCAGAATAAGGTTAAACTTCCGAATTCGATTGTGCACATTTCAGCATGTTGAGCTCATTTCCATTCAAGAGAAAATTTGCATTGGAGCATTTCTGTGGGCTATTCTAATAACTATGGACCTGGTCAGATCTCGGCGGATGGTTTACTCCGTCACAACGCTGATGATAGCCCGTCCACAGAAATATAAATCCCATTCTAACCTATGGTATTTATATTTCAGCAGATGGGATTTCCATCACTGTTGTGACGGAGTAACCCATCCGCTGAGATCTAAATCAGGCCCTTTGTTTGCACAGTGCAGTTTACATGCATATAACGTGTGTCATTTTATCTTTAAGTTTCACGTTAAGCACTGCTCACCTATTGGTTAATTATTAAAATTGCACCTAGCTCCCTCAGTTACCTCTTCTGGTCGTTATCTTAACCATCACATTTATCGTTGTTTCAAATGTGAGTTCTGCTCAGGGGGTATTTTCATCGTCAGTTGAATCCTGACGTTTGTGTTTTAAACTTTTTAATTTCAGTGACTTTCTTTATTCATCATTCATGAGATTATTTAGTTCTAATTCTTTTTCAAATATTGAACTTCTTTCTCCGCACTTTCTTTTATGTAAATAATATGTACAGACTTTGAATAATTCAAATAGGAATAACGAACAAAGGCCTGTAATTAGTATTGGCATAATTATAGCTTTCAAAATACCTCCTCCTGCTGTTATAATCCAATTTCTGATTCTGTGTATTTCCTTTCCAAAGTTTTCTGAAATACTCGGGGGCATATTTACAATAAAGTGGCAGAGCGCAGGTTAGTTCCAAAATTTCTAACTCCGTTCTCCATCAATTTAGAAATGCAGGGATGCACCGTATATACAATATTACAGTGCACCCTTTTGTTTCTCTCTGAACTGGAGCTAAATGCAGTGCAAGGGTGTCTGTGTTGAGGTAATGATTGTTTGTACACAGGAAGGTGTCCTTTCCTGCTCATAAACAATCCAGAATGGCAATTTTTAACTTCATTGTGCAGCACACTTAGAAGTTGTAAATCATCATTTTTTTTTATGTGACACCTTCCTGCACATAAGCAATCATTCATAGCAATGTAATGTTTCTATGTGTGCTGCACAATGCAGCACACATAGAAACAGCAAACACGAGGAGAAATAAAGCATTTCTCCTCCTATTATGATGTTAAGACCAGGTTTTCCCTGGTCTTAATTGTGCCGCTGCCTCCTATTTACGCCACCCTTGTAAATGGGGGCAGCGTCATAATCAATGGGTGTTGCGGTGGAATGCTCACCACAACACCCATTACCCCACCACAACAACCAATACCCACCCTTTTCACGCTAAGTATAGCATAAAACGGTGCCCTACTTACAAGGCGGCGTTAAGCCATATTAAGTTGCTTAATCCCGTCTGTTAAATAAGGTCAAGCCCCTATCACCACATGAACATCATAAAAAATGACGTTCCTGTGGTGATAGGGACTTGTAAATATGCCCTTAAGTGTTTCTAATTGTTCTAATTTTGGTTTGAAATAAGAAGCGTTCTTTGCAAATTCTTCTATTTTCTTACCCTAATCTGGTATGCATGAGCAACAGTGAATTTACAAATCCTGTTGGGCGGTTATGCCGTAAGGGAAGCCTAAGGACGGGTGTGTCCAAGACCCACGATCTGAAAATTGTGTCTTGAGCAGATGTGTGGCGGTAACAGGTCTCTCGGAACCGGATCGCCCAACAGGATTCGTAATTTCCACGTTTCCCGTACCAACAACTCGTTATTCCCGCCCAAACTGCGTCCCTACATCTCAACATAGAGAACCTAAGCCCTGAAGAGTCACATCCTTCACACGATGTGACGAAACACGTGTCGGCTTGCTTTATTTTCAAATGTACTGATCAAGACTGAACTATAAATCACTCTTCATGCATTGCTGGATCTCGACTTTTTATTACGTTCTTCCAATGAACTATACCTAACTGTTTGGTTCTAACATAAGAACCTATAACCCTAAACGTGTGCACAGGACATATATTCATATTGTTGGGGTATGGAACTTGTTCCCTTGCCTATACAGGGAATTTTTTGTCTGGGTTTGGTCCCCTGACCTGTTTTGCACCGTTACACCTATGTTTATATGAATCTAACATGTAATCGCACATGCTAGAGTGCCAATTCTTCCTGTTCTCCACTCAAACCCAATCTCTTCCAACTGCATTCCCAAAAACATCCCGACTTTTCTTTACGTTCGAGGTGGATTCAACTCAAGAATTGTTTTCACTCTCTCAGGTGACGGTTTCCTAGCTCCTTTTTCAATAACGTGTCCCAGACATTGCACTTCTTTTTGACAGTACTGCAGTTTACTTAGGGACAAAGTGTGTCTATTCTCTGCCAGGTGATTCAATAACGCAATAGTATCTTGTTTACAAGTTTCTTGTGTCTCTAATGCCACAAGTAGGTCATCAATATATTGTACAAGTACTGATCTGTAGGACATCTGTAATGACTCTAGATTATTTTCCAAGATCTGGTTGGAAATGGACAAACTCTCAATATACCTTTGTGAGACTCAGCATCAAGCCACAACTCTCAGGTGAAAAATGTAGGAAAGAAGATATTGGCTATCCTCATGCAATGGCACTGAGAAGAAAGACTGGCAAAGATCAAAGACAGTAAACTATTCTGGAGTACAAGGAATGTCTAAAAGTATTCTGGCTTCGATGTCACAGGACAACATGGAATAGCAATGTCATTCATTTTCCTTTAGTTCTGCATTATACTATTCTTCAAATTGAGTTTCTACAAACCCATGATCGGAGAGTTACATGGACTCCCAACCGGTTCCCTCCAAATTCTTTTCTGTAACATGCATTCTATTACAGGTGTTATTCCGGCAATAGTCTCTGGGGTCAGATGGTACTGTGGAGTTCGACTTTAAGAGTGACTCGGACTGGTTCTACACCTGTAATTTGTCTGATATCTTTTCCTGTACAACCCAACATTTCTGGATTTACTGTCTCTTTTTAATCTGGAGGTAAATGTTCAACTGTTGTTACTGGGAACAACCCTATAACTGAATCCTTTTGAGCTATTTTAAATTCAACATCCTCATCATGAGTCTGAAATTCAACACCCTCCAGTGCACAGTAAATGGTTCAATTTAACTTGCAAAATAAATCTCTGCCTAGTAGATTGACTGGATTCATGTCACAAACAACGCATTGATGATTTCATCTAATAAATATATTTTTACAGGAACTTTCTCTGAAACAGGATTTGTGAGCTGATTATTTGTAACTTCTACAACTTGGATCTTCTTTCCCGAGAGGGGTAGGTTTGGAACCTCCACGGTTCTAACAGTGAAACGGGTAGCACCAGAATCTATAAGAAATTATACGGGTGACAATTTACCTCACCTTCTACAAATGGGCCACTTTGGTCTACCGCCAAGACTGCGCCTAGCACACAATCTTCCTTCCCCTTCAGGCACTGTTATTGTGAAATGTCAGAACCTGAACTCGCATTATTGAAACCAGGGAATCGTTGAAATGCATTCTGATTTTGGTTGTAGAAAGGCTTTAAGTATGCTTTGAACATCTGATTTAAATTGAATCTTGGGTTTCCCTTAATTTGTAGGATCATTTGGGCTTGTGGGGCTTGCATAATTGCAATTTATTTTTGCATTGGCATCTACAGTTGTTGCACTGGAATGTTTTGCATCTGCATTCCTCTCTGCGTGTACATCTCCATTTACTTCATCAGGATTAAGCCTACACTCCCTCTTCCAATGCCCAATACTGTTACAAAAATGACAGAATATCAAAAAAAGGGGGGACACTGGTCCTACAAACGGGGTGCAAACAGTCACCCGCGCCTTAGGGTGCAATAGTCACCCGTGCACACAAGATAGATAGGTGAAATAAAAAGAAGAATGTCCCAGGTAAATGTGACCCACTAATAAAGTGGGACAAGCATTTGATGTCCTGTGTTGCCCTCACACACCCGAGAGGTGTCATGCTTCATCATCGGGCAGTTGCTCCTCGTAGGGCCGGTGCTGCAATCCCCTACGGGTCCCCCGAAGGGTCTCTTTATCGGAGATCTTTTCATGACTGCCGGATGGTGCATGTGGGTGTGTGGGGTGTGGGTCCAGTGAAGGTACTAAAAGTGTGTGCAAGTATAGTGAAAATAGTTAATAAAGGGTAAATATGCAGCGAGTATCTATATTGTGTAAACCCTTTGCAGATAAACTGCTGAATAAAATAATGCCCCAGAGGCACACTATGCCCGGGTGTCTAAAGGTCATAGGTCAACATGTTTCGCACCTGCGTCGCCATAAGGGTCATTGGCGCTTCGTCAGGACCAAAGCTATAATCAAAAAAAGTGCACGTGATAATAAAAATTGGACCCTCTAAACCAAACAGGGCGAAACGGTAACCACTATACCTATATTAAGGTTACAGCTGCATGATGAAACAGTGCTCCTGATGGGAACATCGCCACAGTTTGGGAAAACCTCACCAGTGAGACCGCGAGGAACGCCCACACATTACCAGGATTTTCACCGGGATGCTGCCTGCTTGACATCTACCCCTTCCTTGTGTCTGCTGGTAAATGACAGAGTAATTTTTTTACAGTGCTGCAATATCCATACCTGAATTTGGATCAATTAAAACACTTCTACCTTGCAGAACACCAAAACATTCTTGAGTACCCTGTACTCCTGCTTGTGGAACAACAAAACCTTGCATACCTTTTTGGTTTCCTGCAAAGAAAGTTTCTGAAAACCTTTCTGAGTACACTTTGACTTGGCCAACATGATTCTTTCCTTAAGTTTTTTATTTTTCATTTCTTGTTCATCACTGCAATATTTTGCATACCTTTCATCTAGCAACTTTTTCTGCCAGCTAATCACACGGTGCTGTGTATGCAAACTGATCTCTAGTCTTAATCCAGTAACAAACTGAGATACAAAGATTCCCATATCACTTTCATCAGGATATTCTATTTGGTTAAAACACCTGAAGTAACCGCTTATAATATTTATCAACTGATTCTTTTGACTCCTGGGTAGTTTGTTTATACAGCAAACTTACGTTCAGCCCACAAATCACTTGGTACAACATCAAAAAGCATATTCAAATCAATCCACAACACATTTGAAATCTTTACAAATGGGTCAACTAGTGTATACCGCTGCACCAATTTATTGAAAATTGTTCATAAATGATGCAAGATCACCTCTACTCCAAGGCACATGCAAATACACTTCACGCACTATTTCCCTCAGTGGCTAAGCTAAATGCTCCTTTCTCATCCTGTTCTCTATTTTCTTCTACTAATTCTGAGTGTCTCTTTTTCTTCTCATAATTTTTTACACATTTTAATTTTTCAAAATTACTCCAGTTGCAAATGTGTTTTATTAATTCTGTGCTGTGCAACCGCATTCCTGAAGAACGCATTGCTTCACTTGCTTTATCATCTGATTGGACCCTGTAACTTCTCTGCAAAGGAAAACGTTTGGAAAGATCAACCTCATATTTATGGGCCAACTCAGTCAATTTGATGCCCTTCTTGCAATTTTTTCACACAGGTAAACTACTCATTTTTATTGATACAGATTTGAATGTTCTAAATCTTAACGTCCTTCAAGAATTTCTTGTAGCTCAACTTTTAATTTGTGAATGTTTATTGGCCTCGCTTTTTCAGATTCTAAGTTAACCAGTTGCACAAAACATAAAAGCTACACTCCTACTTAATGCAGGCATGGCTCAAGCTGCTCTTGTGCAATGCTTTAAATTGAACGGCTGGCCAATAAAGATTTTACTTGTGAACTTTAACAGTAATGAATCATCAAGAATCAGCGTCATGAGGGTGCTAGTGGACACACTGGAAGAGCTACTAAGCAGCCAGCCAAAGGGGGCGTGGCTTGGCTGAGCAGCGGAATGGTCGCGCACTAGAGAGGCTCCGCTGGCTGAGTTGAATGAATCCGTCAGGAATTCGCACAAAGCATATTTTTCCGCAAGCCATCTACTGGGGACAGTCAAGGACACATACCAGCGGGCGAACGTATCCTTTCCTTGATGGCCGTAGCAAATTAATGGGACTGCAGAGGCACAGAGATGGCGTGAGGCCCACCCTCATCACCAGAGTGAGGATTTTGGCACTGCCCCGAGATTCGGAAAGAGGTGCCGGACGGAGGAGGTACTGCAGCTGCCCTCGACTGCAGAGTGAAGCGAGAGTGCCTAGCAGGCGGCACCCGGCAACAGAGGATTTGGCCTAGGGGCAAGACAGAAGTGGCACGGGCCCGACCAGGACTTGCGACGGAGCGAGGCTATACGGGTGCCTGAGGGAGCAGGAATTGCTGAGCGGCGCCGACCCCATAAATCAGATCAGAAGTCCCGGGCAGCCGTACGGGAAGTGGCGGCCTGCGGATTACTAAGCAGCGATGACTGCCATGTGGGGGAGAGGCTGCTGATTTCAGGACTGATTGGCCAGGAGAGGCCGCCATTTTGTGAAGCCTGCAGGGAGACCACGGAGGCTGACGTCGGGAAACACGGCTCAGATTTGAGAGAAGGCGGGATTGTTTTTAGTCAACTCAGTCACTCCCATGCCAGATTATGATACACAGGGCCTTGTGGAGGGGATTTGCTAGCGGACCAGGGTGCCGAGAAACAGTGTGAACGGGTGCCGGAAAACTTCAGATCGCGGCAATATAGATGCCACAACTGCACAACAGTACCTCCTATTTTGTGCAGCGACCTGTGGTCCCACCGGACACTTGCGGACCACTGTCCCCTATCATGGGGTAAATGCACATTTGTGGACATTAAGAAAGGTTGCCAATCTCCATAAGTGATGCACTACATTGTTCTTTCTACTGCATGATATGCCCAAAATAGCACTGGGCACCCAGGGCGGCAGTGCAGTGGCAGAAGTGTGAAATACGATCTGGATGTAAGGAGAGATTCCAGGTACCAGACCCATGGTGGACACACAACACCTCTTCATACTCATAGCCTATATACAGAAGTGGGCGGCCTGCGCCAAGGTAGATATATCTATAGTTTCAGTTTCAGTTTCATAAGTCTTTATTTCGATTATCAAATCATAAAAGACAGAAAGTATCAAAGACAGGATAAGAAAATTGGTAAAAACCATCATAACAATCATCATTTAAAAAGTATTAAACAGTATAATAAAGACTTTATAAATATAATACCCCATTAAACATTTTCCATATTAAAATACGTTTGGATTCCTAGTTCGAATAACCCATGCCCACCCAAGGTATTTTGCAACACCAACCGCTACCAGCTCAGAAGTGTTGGTACAAAATATCCTCATGGCTTTGGTGCTCCCTTTAATGTCTAGCCTACAGCAAATAGGCCTGATCCATTTCATTCTTGGGGCATGATATGCAGGGCAGGCAAAAAGAAAATGTCCCACACTCTCCAGATGGTCTAAACAGAAAGGGCAGGTATCGTTTAAATTGGCAGACCACTTTTTGGTAAAAGAGTTAATAGGTAGTGACCCAACTCGGAACTGGTGATATAATTTCCGGTCGAGAGTCTTAGTAATCACATCCCAGTAGATCTCTAGGGAGGGGGTCACTTTATGAGCCAGGAAAAGACCTGTTAGGCTAGTGGCATCAGACTGTACAACAGCTGAATGCTTAACTGAAGCCCAATACAGATCTTTGAAATCCTGTTTAGAGGGGAACGCAAAACTCCCCGGGGAGGCCCAGAGCTGGTTTAGACCCATCTCTTCCAGCACCAGTTTCACTTCCCTTAACCATGTAAATTTTGAAGCGCCCCATAATGATTTTACCTCGGCTCGTTCGTTGGCAAAGAGGCTGAGTTCTGGAGAAGGCCAGAGCCGTCGCTGCAATGCCACCAAACGATATCGAGCCAGCTCATTAATGGGTTTACAGCCCAAATCTAACAACAGAGGTTTGATAGGTGTAGATTGAGGAAGACCTACCAAATTCCGCAAGAATTTGTTTTGGGCTTTAACCAGGAAGGTTAGATCTTTGAAACCCCAAAGGTTGGCACCATACAGAGTGGCTGCATTTATTTTTGCTTCATAGATCTTAAGTACTGGAGCAATACGTTTGGTCAAGGACTTCTTATGCTCCTGGATTAAACAACCCGTGAGGCGTGCAAATTTAAGATATGATGCCTATAACTGGGGGTCGAACTGGTGGAATTGACAGTGGGGAAGTGAGCGCTCACAGCACCTGGAGGGCACGGTAACAAAGTTTTGGAAAGAGGTATCGCAAGGCGGTGTCCCTTCCCCCCCACTCAACGCTTGAGACAGAGAACTGCAGTTCTAAAGCTTCAAGGATCTGCTCAGTTCACCATTGTTGACTTTAGGGTGACAGCTCAGATATCCAGTGGACTGCCCAGATTGCCCGATATGGGCAAAGACGACACTGCACGGTGACATGGTCATTGAGGCTGTCAGACTTAGGGGAGCAGAGGGTCAAAATGGGAAAGCCGGATACATGCCAAAGAAGACTGAACTTTAACAAGAAAACCGCCAAAGGTGCAGACATCGACATGGGCAACTAGGAACAGCCTGGCGACCATGCAGCGAGTCAGCCACCAGCCGAAGATATTCGGGAAATGTTCAAAGATCTAAAAACTAGCCTTCAAGGCCTCGATTCCAAGATAGACTCACTGGCGAAGAGAATGGATAGAATAACCCATCGAATGGAGAAACAAGAAGGTCGCATGAGTGTTCTGGAAACAAGAGTGACGGAAAAGGAGGAGGGTCAGATGAAAATGGACAATTAGCTGCGTGACATGGATGGCGTGTTATATGCAATACAACAGAAGAATGAGGATTTGGAGGCTAGGTCTCGGAGAAATAACATACGCATTACGGGAATTGCGGAAACAAAAGACATCCAGAATATGGAATAACTCATAGAGGCGATGATGGCTGACCTGTTCGGACCAGATCTGTCTGCAATGTTTCCTATTGAAAGAGCACATCATACGCTGGGACCACAACCGAGACTAGGAGCACCGGCCGGCCAATACAAGCAAGAGTGCTGAGTTACAGGGATCGCAACAATTCTGAGGATGGCCATAGAGAAAGGTGACATACAATATAAGGGAAACAACATATCGCTATACCCAGACTTCACGCTCCAGGTCCAGGAGCCCTGAAGGGAATTTC
Source organism: Lissotriton vulgaris (assembly GCF_964263255.1). NCBI lineage: Eukaryota > Metazoa > Chordata > Amphibia > Caudata > Salamandridae > Lissotriton > Lissotriton vulgaris. Next base: position 98,369,121 of record NC_141695.1, read on the forward strand.
TTCCTGCTAAGAAGATTTTTCAGCAGCTAGGAACCAAGTACGCCTTTATATACCGAGCTAAATTGAGAGTGCAGGGGCCTGGAAAGCCAACCTTCTTCACGGAGGCCAAGGCTGCCCTAACCTACGCAAAACAGATGGTGAAGGAACACAAGCAGCGTGCAGTCACCAGCGGCTTACAGGCGGAACACAAACTGAATGACAATGATTGATGGACAGGAGCCCTTACGCCAGATATGCAGATAAGTATCGTCCATGGGACAATTTGTAACTATGCTTTGCAATTCTTGGGCGGCAGGCGTATTGATAGACTTGAAAAGGCCTGCAGGGAGTCAGGCTATATATTATCTCAAATTGGTCACTGGTTGATTGCTGTTGCATGAATGTACTAGCCCCTCGGCTCATGGATACTTGTTGAGAACTTGGCCACCCTGTCACAAGTACAGGGGTGTATTGCCGGCAACTCTCATACTCCACTGGGATTAATTAATTAATTCCCTTGTGTTCACTGCTGTGGACCATATGTTTACAGTTAGGGGGGACGCTTCAGAAGATGATTGGGGGGTTGGTGTGGGTATGGGGAGGAGATGGGAAATGTTTTGTTTAGTTGCCATGCCTTGCCAAATGCCACGTCTTATAAGATGTAATGGTTTTGATAAGTATTTCTCTGGAATAGCCCACTACATGGGTCCTCCTTGAAGTATATCGTCCTTGCACGGCCTACCTCCTCCCAGATACTGGTCACATGTGAGGTAGAAGTCAATCACACGTATATACCTCACTTGCACTACTCATGACAGCACTCATGTGTGTTTCTTGGAATGTTAGGGGCCTGAACGATCACAGAAAAGCCAGACTAATCCACTCTTATCTCTTGAGACATAAGGGGGCTATCTGCCTGTTACAGGAGACTCATTTAACGAGCGCAGCTGCTGGTAAGCTCAAACATAATAGATGGGGAGAGGTGGTAGAAGCTGGCTCACCTAATTATTCCAGGGGGGTGCCAATCCTTAGTCGCAGAGGACTTCAATGGAAAGCACACCACAAGATAGTGGATAGAGAGGGGAGGTATATTCTATTGCAGGGCACACCCTATGACACTGTTGGAGCCTAAAAACTAAAATTCTTTATAAATGATGTCATAATCCACTATCACACTTACACTTACCAATCAATACCAGGCCCATAAACATAGAGAGTGAGGTGAATGGATACTATATGTTTGTTTAAGACATTCATGATAAACTATCTACAATAAACAAGACCAGCTTGTCATTTTAAAAAGTTTATTAAAACATATTTAAGAAAACTTAGGTTTGGAACTTTATTCAGCAAGCATTAGAAAAAGTCATAAGTAAGTTTTATTCAGCATTTTATAAAGAGAGCTTAATTCAAGAAATTATTATTCATTAGCAGAAATAAGTGAGAAAGAGCATTTCCAAAACCTAACTGTCTCTCTGACTCTACCCTCATCGCCTGAAAACAAAGTCTTAAAAAGTTACATTTCTTACGTGTAATCATCGGACAGCAGAACACGTCCTTCTGGAATCAAGAGCGTAAGCCAAAAGTTTGCAGCTAACGCCTATTCTTATACTCTGAAATAAGCTGAGCTAACTATTTTTCACATTCCAACAGCTGAATTCTGGCTCTCCATTGGCTGAATCACCTCACGCCACAGTAAACTGTGACATCTTCCACCACGAGACCAGGCTTTACACAAAGTCATTGTTCATGCACAGAATCCTGGCAATAGTTCCATAGTCGCTACAATTTGTAGCAAAAATGTTCAAGCAGTATGAAATCTTGTCACGTCTCTTCCTTTTAGCCTTGAGGCTGACCGTTCTGAGCTTTCATGGCACATCCAAACCCACTCCACAGAGTTGACTTTAGGAGTTCATTTTTTGAAGCTTTCAAAATAAAAGTTTGTAGGCTTGTCATCTTTTTTTTTCAAAATAACTTTCTCCTGTGGCTTAGCATCAGTAGGCCTCTTTTAGAAGGCGTCAATTTTCTGCGCCACTTTTTGCTTGCGACCCTGCGCCACTTTCAGCCTGCGTCTCTTTCCAGAAAACTATTATTTAAACAAACACAAAAGAATAATTAATTCAGGTAAAACAAATCCTTCTGTACCACCCAGCCCTTGCTAATTATTAATTAACCCACTAATAAAAGACATTTAGCAAAAGCAAACAAATAAAGCAACACATATAATAACTACCATTCTTCATGTAATCCAGCTTTATGTTTCTGAAAGAGTAAAAAGATGATTAAATAATACACAGACAGACAAACACAACATAGGACATACATGTAAGCACATATAAAAGCACATGCCATGAATGATCAGCTGCATATTAATAGTGACAAAGACAATAGGACAGACATAACAACAGGACAGTATTAATAATGTGTTACAAAAACAGACTTGCAAGTGCAACAAGAGCACATTTAATTAGTTTCCCGCGTGTTCATGTGTGGTGCAAACTTAATCTAGGTTGGTTTAATCAAACAAATCATGCAAACACTTATTAATATATTAATTCAAATTATGAGAGTATGACATCACAAGCTTAAATAAAATATTTCTAAAGCTCGCTCTATCAACTCCCCTGTTGTAATCATAAACACTTATGGCCCTAATACGGATAGCCCTTCCTTTTTTCAGTGTATCAGGCAGAAACTACAGACACTTGGAAACATGGGCGATATTGTGGGGGGGTGTTATTAATTTTATTTTATCCCTTGTGGAGGACAGACAGGGTACTACTCACCATCACCCTCCAAAGGCAGCGGAAATGCTGTTGTTAGTTACAGAGGACCTAAACTTGGTAGACTCCTGGAGAATACTCCACCCGACAATCAGGGAGGGCAAGTGCGTGACTCATCATCGTAACGCATGGTCCAGACTGGACTATTGGCTAGTCTCTAGAGATCTACACACATGGGTGACGGAGGCCACGCATCATTCATGCACCTTCTCTGACCATGCACCCACAGCGATAAAATTACTAATTTCACAACCATACCGGCAAAACTTTAGCTGGGGGTTTCAATCTGGCGCGCTGATTGATCAGGTTTTCTGGGAAGAATTAAGAGAAAAAAATCATTGATTATTTCACCCTAAATGAGGGAACAGTGGATTGGCCCAGGACACTATGGGAAGCATTTAAAGTGGTAATGTGTGGAAACTGTATAGCATTAAAAACGGAGGTACTCAGAGACATACGAACCACATTATATAGATTGGAACATGAAATTGGTATGCTAGAATGTGCGGTCCAAACCACTCCGTCCCCCGCTGCTGTGGCCCAACTTGGATCAAAATTGACTGATTTCCAAGCAGAGGCGGAAAGGGAATTTGCGTATTTGCACAAATACACACAAGCGAGGAGGTATGGAGAGGGAGATAGAGCCGGGAAAACACTGGATGGACTACTTCGACTTCCTAGAGGGTCTAATTACATTACGGAATTGCGGTTGGACAACGGGGAGATGGCTAGAACTCCATGTGACATACTGCAAATGATGACTCACTTTTATAAACAACTATATGCCTCCCATATAAACCCAACCCACTCGGACATTACAGACTACTTGGATACCGTGGCACTGGCATGGTTTAACAGGGGCGCCCGGGAATATATGGATTTGCCAATCACGGTAGACGATGTGAGGCAAGTCATAAGTGGTATGCCGGCTGATAAATCCCCTGGTGCAGACGGACTAACTGCAGTCTGTTACAAGGAGTATGTCGATATCCTCACCCCTCGCCTACTACAAGTATATCAGGAGGCGATGGACACGGGCATTCTGCCACCTACCCTCAGAGAGGCCACAATAATTATGCTACTGAAACCCGACAAAGACCCCACTTAACCTGACTCCTACCGACCATTGTCGTTAATCAATTTAGACGCCAAGATTTATGCCAAGTTACTCGCAAACAGGTTGCAGCCTATGTTGCCGCAGATTGCACTGCCGGACAAATCCGGGTTTATCCCAGGCTGTTCAATGGCCCACAATCTGAGAACGTTGTTTGGGCTGCTGCAGTATCTGGATTCCCATGTCCAGGCTGCCGCTGCACTGTTGGACGCTACTAAAGCGTTTGACTCGCTAGAGTGGAAGTTCCTCTGCGGGTTACAGTCCCGGATAGGTCTAAGCCCTAAGTTTATCAAACAAATGCAAATAATATATAATACTTCAATGGCGAGAGTGAGGGTGAATGGACAGGTCTTAGACCCATTTGCTATTACGAGAGGGACAAGACAGGGGTGCCTGCTGTCGCCATTGCTCTTCGCAATTGTCACTAAACTATTGGAGGCTAGGCTCCGCCAAGACCACACGGATATATGATGTTACAACGCATACTGCAACAACGCATCCCGTTACAACGCATCTTTTACAACGCGAATACTGTTACAACTCATGTATTTACAACGCATTTTTTTACAACGCAGGTACCTTTACAACGCATACCATTACAACGTAAGTATTGGTAAGTATATATTAATATTAATATTATAATCGTAAATTTATTTTAAAAAATATAATTTAATGTAATTTAATTTTATTTAATTTCAATTAATTAATTTAATTTAAATTTAATTTTAATTTATTTTTACCCTGTACCCCTGTACCCCCCAAAATCAAAACTGACCCTCAACCCCAAAAATACCCCTTTACCCAAAAAGTCAAAACTAACCCTAAACCCCAAAATACCCCTTTACCCAAAAACTAAAAACTGACCCTGAACCCCAAAAATACCCCTTTACCCAAAAACTAAAAACTGACCCTGAACCCTAAAAATAACCCTTTACCCAAAAACTGAAAACTGACCCTGAACCCTAAAAATACCCCTTTACCCAAAAACTAAAAACTGACCCTGAACCCTAAAAATACCTCTTTACCCAAAAACTGAAAACTGACCCTGAACCCTAAAAATACCCCTTTACCCAAAAACCCAAAACTGACCCTGAACCATAAAAATACCCCTTTACCCAAAAACTGAAAACTGACCCTGAACCCTAAAAATACCCCTTTACCCAAAAACTGAAAACTGACCCTGAACCCTAAAAATACCCCTTTAACCAAAAACCCAAAACTGACCCTAAACCCTAAAAATACCCCTTTACCCAAAAACCCAAAACTGACCCTAAACCCTAAAAATACCCCTTTACCCAAAAACCCAAAACTGACCTAAAACCCTAAAAATACCCCTTTACCTAAAAACCCAAAACTGACCCTAAACCCTAAAAATACCCCTTTACCCAAAAACCCAAAACTAACCCTAAACCCTAAAAATACCCCTTTACCCCAAACATATAACATTTAAAATATAATTATATACTTACCAATACTTACGTTGTAATGGTATGCGTTGTAAAGGTACCTGCGTTGTAAAAAAATGCGTTGTAAAAACATGAGTTGTAACAGTATTCGCGTTGTAAAAGATGCGTTGTAACAGTAGGTAGTTGTAAAAGTTGCGTTGTAAGGGGTGTATACCGACCACACACATCGGAGCATAGGCTCACATTCAGGGGTCTCCCAATATCCATGTATGCCGATGATACGACCATTTATCTAGTGAATCCCAATGAAAATTTTGACATCATTATGGGAGAAATAGTGCGATATGGTGGGCTTATGGGAATACAGATAGACTGGGCAAAATCTATAATGCTACCCCTCATTGACGATACTGCCTCATGCGAAACAGAGTTTCCAATCCAATGGGCGGAAGGCGAAGTGCGCTACCTGGGAATTTGGGCAGCAGGTCTACACAAGAAATATGGCTAGCCAACTACGGGAAAGTGATGGATTGGATTGAAAATAGGGTATAGCGTTGGAGACAGCTTCCGCTGCCCAAACTCCTGTACTTATTTGTAAATATACTCCCGTCATTGAGCACTCATTTTTTTAAACGTCTCCGGTCTGCCATCATAGGGCTGGTCTGGGCGAGCAGACAACCCTGGGGTTCATGGAGTTTGCTGACATTGCCCTTCACTCAAGGCGGGCTGGGAGCTTCGGACTTTGAATTATATGCATATAGTGCACAGACGCAATACCTGCACCTCTGGCATCACCCAACACCTTACCAACCTCATGTGGTGATCGAAATAGACAGAGTTGCACCAACTCCACTAAATACGGCTGTATACCACCCTTACAAGAGACCCCATAAGGAGATAGACGCAGTGGAAACAACACACTGGGCACGGAGGGGTGTAGCGAAGAGGGCTGTACCCAATGAACTGTATGCCCCGTCCATGCAATTGGTGGGAAATCCGCTCCTAGCTCCTTTGACAGATAGGGCTACCGCCCTGAGGGCACAGGTCCACTATCTGACGGAGGGCAGTGATCTTTATCCAGACAATACATGTCTTACCCTTGAACAGATGTGCAATCAACAATCACCTTCAGCCTCAGACTTGTATTATCAACTAAGAGCGGCAAGCAGGGCGAGATATACTGATTTCCCTCAGACCCCCCACATTACCTGCGTTGGACAACATATTGTCGAACCCATCTCCCCGTCAATTATTTACACACATATATAGCACAACACAAGATACATCCCCCATCATCTCATGCTCGTCCAAAGCACACTGGGATAGAGAAACAGAAACTACAGTCACTGACAAACAATGTCAGTTCTGCTGTGCACAATTAGAGCATTGTTCACCAAACTATAGATTGAGGCTCATACACTTCAATTTCCTACAGATGCGGATCGCAGGATGCAACATTGTTACACCTGGCTGGCACTGTAGGCCAATAGCACAATTCTGGGCTGAGATCGATGGACACATTGGGGACATCACCAAAAATAAGATACAACTTACACCACTAGTAGCACTGCTAGGATTTGTACTAGACATCCCAAGAGGCTCCCGCAAGCTCACGGCAATGCTGTTGTTATTGGTAAAACATCAGGTTGCCATACATTGGAAAAAGCAACATCCCCCAACGGTAGCGGGATGGCTAAATGCAGCCATATACTACAGAATCAATTAACGAATTACTGGGAACTGATGCCCAGCAGATCTTGACTCTTAGACATCTGGGAACCTCTGGTGAGCTGGCTGGGATCGGGGTGTGCGGATCTCCGAGGAAGTAGCTCATAATGAGGGGGGGCGTGAAGTTGGGGTGGATTATTCTATCCGGATAACAGTGGAAATGATTGACAGGATATTGTAACAGCTGGCAACGGCGTTATACTGTGCATGGAATATAGCGAAGGTGGCCTACAACAGACGTACGAACACGGTTTATGTTTGTATATACATTTAACTGCATATTTGAGGGATGGCAGCCAAGGCGGGGTGGGGGGGGGGGGTTTACTGAGTTTATGGACAGTTCATGAGACTGCGTACATTGCTTCATACAGACAAACCGATTGGTCATTTTGTTTTTTCACATTCTGTGTTTCTAATCGCTGCCGGTCCCCCGGAATGTCGGGGAAACGGCTTTGTTAAAAAAAAAGAGGTGTTAAATAGCACATGCTGCCGGCCCCAGGGTTGTCGCCAATCAGCTGTGTAAACTGTTACAAATATAATAAAAACGTTTTTTTTAAAAAAAGCAGCCAGACAAACTGTGGGATTATAATCGCCGGTGATTTTAACACTCAGAACCTAGGGACCGCACCAACGATGGACTCGACTGGATAGCTAATTAATATATTTTTAAATACACACAGACTAAAACCAATACAAATACTCAAACCCCCACAACATCAAAACCAAGATCCACTATATCTTTGTGTGTAAACGCTTGCATGTACACGTGTCAGCATCTGAGAAACCCATGTTCCCAATGAGTGACCATCTCCCACTGGCCATAGTCTTTGCTTTACAAATGGCCAGACAACCTCTCATTGCCGTAGTCGGTTACACAAAGGGGGAGATAATTCACATCTTACAGGGGAGAATGAAACAGAATACAATAGATACAACAGAAATATGTAAGTGGAAAAGCATCTGGCCCAGACACGCTCACAAACTCATAGTAGGCAATGTTTGCGAAAATTAGATTAAACTGGCGACAGAGGTGTACAAACTTTTGATGTGCAGACAAATAAACCACCAGCCAGCCTCAGGATAAAAGATCTACCAACCACAACCCTGCTGCACAAAAGTGGGGCAAAGCAAGCGGGCCCCGAGATCAGCCATCCTCACCCACAAGCTAGAGGGAAAGGACAAAACATTCCAAAATCGACTTCTAGCTAGGAAAATACACGGAAAACACGTATGGGATAGCAAAAGAAAACAGCAAGACTCCCAATGGTTGAACATCCATATCCTGCTGTCCCCAAATAAACAGGCAGAATTCTGGCCATACACCAATAGGCTCTCAGGGCATGGCCACAATAGGTGCAACGTGGTTCCCAGCTACTCATGGACTGCCCATGTGGCCACATTGTATTGTCGCGTGCCAAGCCAGACTCAACCGCATCAGCAACATCTGTACATTACCAATGATCTGCGAAACACTCTCCTTCCAATTATCGAATACACAGCCGCACAGACAGTAACAGGGAAACTCTCGTACAGCGAAGAACAATCAGTGCACCAGGTCAAAGCGAACCGTGTCACACTAATTCTAAAAAAATCAGAAAGGACGGGGCACCAGGCCCCAACGACTTACCAGGATACCTCTTGAAAGACAACTGCAATTTCTGGGGTACCATACTTACGCCACTTTATCAGTATTGCCTGACCAACTCAACATGCCCGGAAACTTGGAAAGCTTCTTCGCTGCAACCCATTCACAAAAATGGATACACCGGGGACCCAGCGAACTACTGGCTGATTGCTCTCCTGGATATCGAGGCAAAAGGATATGCAAGCCTCCTTCTGCAAGAATTGCAGGAGTGGGCTTACGATAATGAAATCCTACCAGCCTGCCAATCTAGTTTTAGGCCTGGAGCGTCAACAATGGATAACATCTTAGCTCTTGCCTATTTAGCAGAACAGTCCACTCAGAAATATCAACTTCCACTCTTTGCATGTTTCTTGGACTACTCTGCAGCTTTTGATGGTGTTAACTGGAGTCTGCTGTGGCGGAAACTGCAAAACTGAGGGGTACCACCAATACTGCTATAAGCAATCCTTAGTAGATACAAAGTATTTCATTTGTTTTCCCAAAGAAATAGCAAACAAAGACTCTTCACTTCAATTCAGTTCTTTATTCAGTTTTCTTAAAATTGCAGAAAGCCAGATAGCCAACACGTTTCGTCTGTGACCAGACTTCTTCAGGGCTATACAAAAGTTCAAAAAACAAAAAATACATATTTACAAAGTGCTATTTACAAACATATAAAAACAATGTTGCTATAGTCCAATAACCTGAACTTAACAAGGTGATTCATGCTTCTTTTTAAGATTGCTTGGGAAAACATTTTAGATTGACATTAATGACAATGTAGACCTCAACCTTCATAATTTCTACAAATATTTATATTCAAGAGGATATATAGTCGGATAGGTACACAATGACACTATTTCACATATTCTCTTAAGGTCTAAAACATTTGTTCACTCCTAAGTGCCATCAATAGTTAATTCAAGGAACACCAAACATAATTTAACACAGTACATAGAAAATGAAAGGGTTGATTGTGATATACCTGAATAGAACGTATCAAAGACAGTTTCAGGTACAGTTCATACCGCTGATTGTTCATTAATCTTTTGATGTAATAGTCCTCATTAGTGTATAAGGAAAAAGAACATGTGCTACACATACACATACCGTATTTTCCGGCGTATAAGACGACTTTTTGACCCCTTAAAATGTTCTGGAAAGTCGGGGGTCGTCTTATACGCCGGGTGCCAAATTTTAGGGTATTTATTCATGCGCTTTTATATAGCGCGGACTTTACCCGAAGGTGTCAGACCGCTTCACAATAGGAAATGGTGCTTTACAGGAGGAAAAAGTGACGTGTGTGCAAGAAGAGGACTTAGTGCTGGTCTATCCCCGCTCTGTTCTAGACATTGGTACAGCAGGACTTCACAAGGACAAAAACTGTTTAAACTGCCTAAAACCTCTCTCACTGCGCCGCCTCCATACAGTGTGACAGGGCCCCTTGGTTCTTTCTAATGTGCTGTTCACATGTGCCAGAAGTGCTTAGTGGCTTTCACATACACTGACAACCCCTTGCCTCACATTGGCCGCAAATTGTTCTCACAGCCTCAGATTGCCTGCACAGCAGTTGGCTCTCGAGCTGTGGGCGTATTGTATACTACTCACCAAACCGGCAGACTCCTACAGCCTCTGACTGCTTCTCACAGGTTCTGACTTACACAGCACTCACTCACTAGCATTGGCATCAACTCCCTCTTGTGTCCTCTCACAGCCACCGCCTGACTCACATGGGCATTCAATGCTGCTAAGTGCCTGTAACAGAAACAGACCGGCAGTCACTGCATCACCTGTGCAACAAGTGAATGAATATTGACACTTGCGGTGAGTTTTTTGAAGAAATGGCTATGCAGGACTGCGTGGACTGCGTTGGAAGTGGGGGTAGTCTTATACGGCGAGTATAGCACAAAACCTACATTTTATCTAGAAAAGTAGGTGGTCGTCTTATACGCCGGGTCGTCTTATACGCCGGAAAATACGGTACACTAAGCGGCCCATCCACTAAACCCATCAGAAAGGTCATATGCACCAAGCTGCTACCCTCACTGACATACGGCCATCTAGCGTTCCCGGCGGCTTTTAGTAACAGCTTGGAACAAGACAACTGTTGAGCGTTAAGCAAGTTTCCAAATATCAACACATGGCTGGAATGCACTGGTCCGATTAGAATTCGGGCTAAACAAACAGAGATACGAGCATTGAGCATCAATAGACAGTTCTATTGAGGGGTATCTGCGGCCCCCCCGCAATCAATGAAAGCAATTTTAAAAACATTTTTTGAGAAAGGAAATAACTTGTGCTCTAAAGGCCTGCACACCGCCTGCACTGAATTGCACCTTGACATGTCCAACAGGCAGGATTTTATTCTTCAGCCCCGTACCCTAAAATCGAGTTTGACTACTCTCTAAGGAAAAGGACCAGAAGGAACTGAGGCTGTCCAGCAGCAGATCTCTGTACTGGGGTGAATGTATGACCTTGTTCTGCATTCTGTCCATCACTTGTTGTTTTGCATTTGTGCAGCAGCAACATCAGGATTCTTGACACCTCCTACAAAGACCGCCTAAGGCAGACGTGTCTTGATGCCGCTTTAAATACGTCAATTTTAAAGCAAATCTTAGCAGTGAGACTCCTATTAAAGCTGATAAAAGACATTAACATGCACTGGAAATCCTTAGAGGTGGTCAGTACTTGCTGACTCTGCCTACAGTACGAGGAATCCATGGCTAACTTGGTTTGCATATGCCATTGCTTTGCACAGGCATGTCGCACTTTACTAACACCGTTGTTTTTACAATACGGAACACAAACATGCCAAGATGCGATGAAACTTCTTTTCAATTTGAACATCCCAATGGAACTGGCAAGATTTGCCAAATAACTCTTAGGGAACGCCTCGCACATTGAACTTTATTGAAATCTCCGCAGTTAAAGTATGGAACATGTACCTGCACAGTTGCCACAAAATCTTTCTTGGCCCTATATAGAGGAGTGAAAATTAGCACTTTAATGAAAAAACTCTAAGTCATCACCTTAATCATGGATTAGAACTAATCGAAGGCTTTGACAGTTGATCCTTTGCACAGTTTTTATTCGTTTTATTGTCCAACGTAATATTTTAAATCTATTTTATTCATGAATTACAATGGTACACATGAACAGTTAAACACATACTTACTGTAACTGAATTAATTAAGTGCTGTAATAGCTCTGCTTGTTCTTCATTGTAAAAATTTTCATTAATTGAAACAATAACAATTTATTATTATTATTCTGTGTTTTCTGTTCTTTTAATCACCGCCTCTTCTTCAAGCCATGGTTTAAAAAATTCAATTTTCAAACATATTTGTTTCCCCCTATGTCGATTGTTGTTGTAAAAATAATTCTTCCCCTCATCACTTAATGCATGAACTGTCTGTTGTGGTCTCCATGCAACAATTTGTGAATTTTGAAAAGTTCATCCAGATCTGGGCAATCGACCTACAGCTCCTTAAACATCCAGAGTCAGGTTAACATTTATTGGGGCAGTAGCAATTGGCGTAGGCACTGTCTGCACAGTTGCAACTTGTGGTAATAGTATCAAACCAGTCATTAGAGATGTAGTTATCACAGGTCAAATAACAATCTGTGGTTGAGCAACCTGTGGTGGGGCAATTTGAAGTATCTGAAGATGTCTCTCAACTTGTATTATGCTTCTTTCAACAGGGGGTGAAGCTACTGTATTGCTTGCATTGGGCCTCATATCCCTTTCAGGGCCACGCTAGATCAAGGGGCAAAAGCTCCTTAAATCACACACCCCTAGGTAGGAAGGTGGGTTGGGATAAAACAAGAAAAGTGAAACGTGATGCTGGATCTGCTCAGCGACTTTGCAATACTGTGTAACTGGACTCATCACTCCCAAGACCTTCTGAGTTTTTGAGGTTGATATGCACTGGACCATGACCTTGTATTTTTGGGTAGATGCTATACACTGGAGATAACAAGAGGAGGCAGTTACTATCAGTGAACTAGCAGGCTTCAATATACCATGTCCATACATTGACATCAGTAACATACACATACAGGTTTCATCAGCAACACAACATGAGAGCAGAATAACCAAGATCTGAGATTGTAGTTTTCTGACACTCCCAAGAATGAACTTGAAATACATGCTGGAGTTTCTGGGAGTCCCAAAGACAAATTCGAAATACAGATTGGAGTTACCGGCACTCCCAAGGTTAAAATCAAAATACAGATTGGAGTTACTGGCACTCCCATGGATAAACGTGGTCTAAAGATTTTTGTATAACGCTTAAACATATATCATCATCAATACTTTATTCAGTTTTTGCAACCATGAAAGTACATGGACAGATACAATACACAAAAATATATATGGTAGAGCCAAAGTCAACCCTCATCAGTAGTCCATCCTTTATAACACATTTTAAAAGCAAAAAAACTCAGCCATATACCCAGTGAGCCCACGAGGAGACAACAGGAACATTCTAAGATTTTAGCCAAGTGTGTCAGCATTCGTTAAAACCGACTTATAAAACATAACATTAATCATAAGGCAAGACCAGATAATTGGACCAATTAAGACATATACTTCAGATACAGCCACAATTATGCTAAAAAGTTAATAGCTTATCAATGGAAAGAGAGAAAGATCATAAAAAAATGAATCGCTGCACATTTAAATGGGAAAGACAAAATGAATTCTGCAGATAAGGATAGACCAGGGCTTGGGACATGACAGGTGGTAAAAAGGCTCAATCCAGTGTTTTACTTCTCATGCACCAGCTCCAGAGTAGGTACTTAGACACTGCACAAACAATCATCTGCAGAGACTCTGTCAGAAGCAGACGCAAGTCTACCTGAAGCAGTCTGCAGCAGAGTTGTTTGCAAAATGGAATTCCTAAGCTTTCCTAAGGCAAGAATAGCCAGGGCAGAAGAAGATAAAGTGTACCAGAGATTCCTCTGCCTGCCGGCATGACGGGCGTGTTGTACCTTTATTAGTTTGGGGACTTTATTAAACTAATAAGGACAGGAGAGGGAGTGTGCCCTTCATCCAAATTTAGGGTACAATTGCCTTGCAACAGGTAGATAATAAATGGGTCAAATTCAGAATCTTGCTTAAAATCTACAAAAGTACAAGTAAGGGACCCTTCTGACACATTCCTCATTTCATTGACGTGCATATGCTCCGAGAAGGCATCCGAATGGGAAGCCCTAGATAAGGTTTTCACACAGGAGCTAGGTTAAAAGACCTTTAACTTAGGCTATCCTCCTCATTTTACCAGATTTATTAAGGGTGGCAACTTGCTGTAGGGCTCTGTAATTATCCTAAACCTCTGCCAGTACATTAGCGGTCTGAGTTGGGTCTTGTGGATCATTGGCTCAATTTCCATATCCATGCATAATGGTACTAATGGGTGTTTTTGGAAGGCTTGTTAGGGCTCTCAGGAACATATTCTTAGCCACCTCTAGTGGGACCAGACTGACAATGCCCTATGGTCTGCCCCATGCAATGCACTTCCCTTTGCCTTATAGACCGTAAAACACATGGGAGATGCTCCAATCTCTGGAAGATCTGTAAAGTCTTAGGATAGCAGCAGAGTGATGGGTTAGGTTCAAGCTGCTCTTTTGGATCTGGGACATCCTTGACATGTATCTGGTTAGCTTGATTCCCAAGCAATCAAACTCAGTGACCTTGTCCAGCAGTTTGCCCTCCAACATTATTGTGCCCCTAAATGATTTGTGTGGACCGATGGCCATATACTTTGTTTTTGAGAGGTTAATCACCAGACCTCGCTCAGAGCAGAAAGCCTCAAACTTATCTACCAAATGTTGGAGGCCACTAGGCGTCTTCGAGATTAAAGGACAAAGTCCCTGTTTGCATTAATGCAATCCAGAAAAACAGGTAGTGTTATGTATCTATGAACTCAGAACAAACAAGTACTAACACCATATTAAAAATATATTAAGTGCCCAAGATCAAACAAATGTTCTCAGAAATTATTGTATTATATTGTTTTCCTGCTCTCAGGAATTTTTATGTTGTATTTTATCTGTTTTTATGAAATTTGCTTATACTAAAATGTATGGTACTAAATAAATCATGGTTTTTTAGCAATCTTGTTTTAATTATTATTTTCACAATTATCCATTGTTTGGTCTTGGTCTATGGTGTTAGTACTTGTTTGTTCTGAGTTTATAGATACATACCACTACCTGTTTTTTTATTGCATTAATGCAAACAGGGACTTTTTCCTTTAATCTCCTATTCCCCCCTGTCCCAGATTGGATTGTAAAAGGGACCTCCCTTGTTTGTCTTCTATCACTAGGCATCTTCAACCTCAGCAAAGTGTTGTCTGTAAAGAGTAAAGGGGGGATTTTACTGCCCGCCAATTGGTTGGTGTCATTTTGTCCATCCTCTAAATATGCATCATTTAAATATAAGGAAAATAAGGTTGGTGCAATGACACAACCCTGTTTGACCCCCTTCTGGACACCTATCAATTTAGGCAGCTCTTCTTCCGGACCCCATCTGACTTGGGCATAAGCGTTATGATGGATGCAAACCTGGACATCCAAGCGGCATCCCATGTATCTTAAGGACATCCCACATCTTTCCTCAGGATGTCTCGTATCAAATGGGTATCACCACTTTTAAGGGTTTGACGAACCTCATTCTTCTTATCATTACCCATCTTATTATACCAGGTGCGTTCAGGCTGAGGAGGGGCTTGGAGGACTCCTGATCCTACTTGAAGCATTTCCCAAAGATTTTAAACACATTTTAGTTAGTCCTTAAAACTATGGATTTCCAGGCTTAGTCTCTGGCTTGGGTAAGAATGGGGTTTTCTAGCTGTAGCGTCCCTTGTGGCTTTAATGTGTAGGTTTGTGGCTACTCTCACCTACTAAATCAAATCCTGCACCGGTCATAGGTGGGAATCACGTTGGTACTTTAAGATACAGGTGCATTGGTCAAATGATCAATTCAATCTTTTAAGGAACAATGGATAGCGTTGCGATCACGGATTACCCTATTAAGTACTTTCATGGCAACCAAGTACAAAGATGGAGAGAGATTCTACTTGAATGACTGGACAAGGATGGTTGAATGTATTGGTGGCCTGGGGACGGATGCTATGCGGCCATTCCGTGACCTCACACTATGTGATAGTCTAATGGACAGGAACTAGTAAGCAGTTCCTGTCCAGAGCATCACTGGAGTAGTATTGAGCACAGGTATCCTCATCTTCCTCCATAGTAAGGGGAGTGCTTCCATCATCAAGTGGCTCATATGTGGTGTTGCTGTCAGCAGCAATGATGACAAAATCATGGGAGTCATAGAGGGCCCTATGTGAGCTAAGGTTGTGCATCACCTGTGCCCTGCTCTACTGACCACCTGGTTTTAGACAATGTATAAATAATACGTGCATAAGTCCTCCCTGGTAATAGATAATCCCAAGTTATCTTGTGAGATAGGATGCAGCAGACGTATTTTGCCATTAAGGGCCACTTTTCCCCAAATGAGATGGCCTCCTGAAGGGTGGGTATATAATAGGCCTATGAACCAGGTCAAAGCACCCGGTTTCCTGGAGGAGACATACATTGAACTGGTCAAAATAGATCCCCCAGGAGGGGTCACCTATCTTAGACATCACGCCCACAATGTTCCAAGACGGATGTTAGTGAAGATGCAGTTTTTAGGATGTACCTCATCCTTTGTAACCAGAGATGAAGGGTCACTATTTGGGCCAAGTGACTCACGACCAGGTGGGATACCCCTCCCCTCACTGATAGAGAAATCACATCACCCAGCCAATCTATCATGGATGCACCCATGGCCTCAGACATGTTGGACAACATCTCCTATTGATGTACTTGTGTGGCACAGGGAGATGGGAGGTAGAGTTTGAACTTGATCGATGTACAAGGCAGGGCTTCCTTGTGCAATTCTATGTTTGCCAACTTTCCACCAGGGATTTTGACTTTAGATCTAGCCTAATATAATCAAAGGGTACTAGAGGGACAGAGGGGTTGTGAAAATATTTCACATGCAAGATGTCAGAGCAAATAACAGAGCTACAATCATAAACTGACCATATGTGGAATAGACATTTATTTATCAAAGACTCCTCATCTTCATACACTTTCTTAGGCAGTATGGGGACCTTTACCATGTATATGGGAACTGGATTTCCCAACACGGCCGCCTTCCCTAGTTTAGTCTTGCCCCCCTGTTCCCAACTTTTAGTTCAGGATCATAGTAAAGCCAACACTTTGATTTTTCACATTAATTCTTTGATCAATTAAAGACATGTAACTAGAGCACAGCACTCCAAAGTAGAGTTTGGAAATAGGCAGCTTGACAAGAGATCTTAATTCCCCAAACTCTGCAGATAGTGTGGCTAGTTTAGATCTTAAATCAAGCAACCTAGCTTCCTGTCCGGGTTAATAAAAGTTGTAGCCATTTCCAAAGGGAAAGTGTGCAAGTTAGGAAGAGTTTTGGGCTCACTGAATTTTGGAGAACATTCCTTGGTGCCCGAATTAGGAGAATGGAGGCAAGGGGCAAGTATTTATTCACACCGGTAATTAGAGGTGACAGTGGAACAGGAATATAGTTTTCAGTAGAAGTCTTGGGCAAAGTAGTGGTAGGGTCAGCTAAAGGGCCACCCATGGGGGGACTAATAGAGGCAAGATAAGCATTAGACCTTGCTATACCAGGAGTGGATTAGCCTTTCTATTCTTGGAAAAGATAGGAGCAACATTCTTCAAATCTGCGCTTGACTGTGGGCCTCTGGCTTGCCTCCTCTTAAAAGGTTTCTATTTCTTCAATAAGTGTGTATATATCCTTAAAGGTGGATTTGTATGGAAGTGCATCAGTGGGAAATGAGTAAAAGCGGCCTAATAATTCGTGACCTTTTTTCCCTGGAGATTGTCAGCTGCTTTGCGTTTCCCCATCTTGGGCTTCGATGTGCACTTAGCTTGAGGCCTAGACATTAAGAAGCAAAGTAGGAGGAAGTACTCAAAGTTTACCAAAGTTACTTCAAAAGCTCCATAGGTATTTTCTAACCGTGGGTGTTAAACTCTGCTCTGCTGGTGGAGTTTATAGAGGTTTTGTCACTCTGAACTCCGCTTGGAGTGCGGAGCTTGGCAAAAGCTCGGCCTATGCCACATAGCAGATATATCCGGCACACAAACGGACCCCACTACTATTCGAAACACCTACTTGGTCTCAACACCAGCTTCTTCTTTTGTTAGCCACTCAAAAATGGCAGAGGTGGCACCCTCCTCACTGATTGGAGCAGATCCACCCAATCAGGAGACAGCCATGACTCCAAGCTGGTAATTACTCTGAGGAAAGTATAAAAGGCTATCATGCACTGGGACATTGTATTTCAAATGAGGCATGGGTCGCTGACTGGCTCCTTGGCTCTGGCATGGCCGTCAAATTTTATTGAATGCTTTTACAGCTCTACAGCTTCAAGAAAAGTGTCTCCTTTTTACCCTCACTTGAATCCACTGCTCCCTCCCCATGGGGTAACCATACGCTGCCGTACGTATGGCACCGAGCAATGTACTGACTGTTGCCTGCACACAGCATAAAAATATTAACCCACCAATCTGTTTTTTACCATGGAAATGGAATTACAGTTCAAATCGGCAGTCACATATAGTAGCGCAGTGCATAACTACTATGTAGGTATGTGTCAAGGGGAATCATTCGCAGGTACTGTTAGAATAATTTCAACATTCAATCAGATACTGTGATGCAAAGTAAAGTGCGAGGTACAGAAAGCATACCACCAATTCGTTATTTGATGCATGGCTGTGCCACTGAAACAAACTAATCATGCCATGAATGGTGAAAAATAAGTTCCAATAATATACCTCTTTTTGGAAAATGCATATCCTTCGCTCTTCGACTCTCTTCAGCGTGCTGCGATATTGGGCAGGTCTGACGACACCTCTGAACTTCCTCCAATCTCATCACGGCCAGAAGCGAATCAGAAATATAGGATCCTGCCTCTGGTGGTAAATGTATGCAGATGTTGGTTTTTACTGGACCCTCGGGAAGCTTACCTAGTTGGGTCGGCCGTGCTGTAGAGATAGAGCTGTTGGCTGTAATGCATTTATTAAAAGGCTCCTTACTTTTAGGTGCTCGGGATTCAGGGTCCGATGGTTTACCCAGGGGGTTTTATGATTGACAATGGTTTTGTAGGTATTTAAAGCAGCTATGCTCTGAGATTGGTTGTTTGTCAGGTTGTTTACCTCTAGTTCTGCGAGCTTTACCCCAATTCTCTCTATCCTGTCAATCATCGGGACAAGCAGGTTTTTAAGCAGTTCTTCTAGGATAGCTAGCAGGGTGGCTGGAAGGAGGGATACAGGTTTTTCCAGTAATTGATTGGGGCTCTCACTGGTGGTGGCAACTGTAACCATAAGTGGATTTAAGGTGGTTTTTGGGTGTTTCGAGGGTCTCCCGTTGCAAGCTACACTTTTACGTTTAATACCCTGGGCAAGAACCTGTGGACATTCTATCGATTGGGGGGTGGGAATTTCTACTAAAGCAACATCCGGGTTTATCAGGGAGCTGTTAATAACTTGCTGCGGTTTTCTGGGCTTAGGACTTCCAGAACTCACAGGGCGTGAATAGGGACCAGTCTGTTCATCTTCCTGTGATATAATTTTATACTTAGTGTTACAAATCCCGTTAAGCTCTTTCAACAATACAGTGTTCGGCGGATCAAGTGGAGTTGAGGGGGATCCTTCACAGCATGTGACATCTTTGGGAAGGCTGTGTTCGATAGTAGCAATGGCCGATGTCACCCTGGCTAGATACAGGTCCAGTGTCCCTATCAAGGATCCACCCTGAGCAGGAGTTTGATCGTAGAGTACTTTAGTCGTCATGGGGCAGCTAAATTCACACACCCATGCAAGTGAACAGACAGTTCATTAGACTACCTCCTTATTGTGTCCGGGGATAGGCATGGTAGGCTCTGGGCAATACACTGTAAAGATCCTACCTTGGTTCTTCGGTAAACCAAGAATCGTGTCCCGTCCCGGCCTCTTCTGGCCTCTCTCAGCCCGTGACACGAGGGCTGCCCTCCCTTATGAAGCGCCTCCGGGCCCGGTGCTGCCGGCAAAGGAGTCTGGGGGATGTAGTTCTGCTGGAATTCTGCGGCGGGAGGGGAACGGAAGGCACCAACAGGCTGTAGAAACTCCCCAAGAAGCATGTACGGGGTCCGAAAATCACCCGCCCAAGTGTCCTGGCATCCCCCACTCCACCGGGGCTGCCCCCCTTATGAAGTGCCTCCGGGCGCGGTGCTGCCGGCAAAGGAGTCTGGGGGATATAGTTCCCCTCCCCACTGCGGCTGCAAGCTGGAGTTCTGCGGCGGCTGGAGGGGAACGGAGGGGAACGGAAGGCACCAACAGCAGGTAGGGGGTCCGAAAATCACCCGCCCAAGTGTCCTGGCAGTTGACAGTGGCAACAGGCAAGTCCAAAAAAACGCTCCCCAAACAGTCAAATTGCCCCCTTTTCTCTGCCTTGCCTCGCCTCACCTTCCACAGATGTCTGGTCTGCGTCAGATTCGGCCTCCAGTCTCTCCCCAACGAGCTCCTGGTGATTTTCAGCTAGGTTGCTGCACCATCGGCCGAAATCCTTCACTGCCGTTTGAACATCGCGCCAAAACGAGTCAGCAGCAGTAACTGGGAGGCACTCGGCACAGCAAAGCTCACGGACATCGAGATTACACTGACGAAGCTCCCAGCCTGACCCGAAGCTACGAGGTGTGCGTCTCTTCACCCTTCTTCCTTCCAAAAATGCTGAGATGCAGAAATGCAGAGCGGTGGCTCCAGCCCGCCGCTCACTTTCGTGCCGCTTCGATAGACTTTCTCACCATGTCTGCCGTTGTCGGAGAGGGGCGGGGCCAGTCATCTGCAGGTCCTGAGGGTTGTCCATTTATTCAATCTTTCATTCATCCATTCACCCTTTCACTAATTCATCCAGCCATCCACCCATCCCTTCACTTACTCGCCGACCTTTCCATATTAATTTTGAGCTGAGCCCTTTTGAGAAGAGGGCCATCAAGAACTTCACCCTCGCTGCAGGAGCCATTCCAGGACTGGGACAGAAGCCACCCAGGGAGGAGACAGGATCCACCACAGGGGGGGACAGGAGCCATCACAGGTGGGGGTGGACTGGAGCCACAACATGGGGGGACAGGAGCCATCCCAGGCGTGGGGTGGACTGGAGCCACCACATGGGGGGGACAGGTGCCATCACTGAGGGGAGGGCAGGAGCCATCACAGGAGAGGGAACACAGGGGTGGGCATGCAGTATTCTAGTATCATCTTGGGCTCCTCTCCTGCACAAGGCAACGAAAAGACAGGCTCTCTGTCCAAAATGCAATCCCCCACTGTGATGTACAGTACTTACAGGAGATACTCTAAGAGAACTGATTCAAGTCAAGTCAAGTCATGGAATTTGTTTAGCGCACTACATACCCATAGGGTTTCAAGGCGGTTAGGAAGGGGAGGAGGATTACTTGTCAAATATCCATGTTTTAAGTTGCTTTCTGAATGCTAGGTGGTTCTGGGTAAGGCGAAGGTAAGCGGGGAGTGAGTTCCATGTTTTAGCAGCCAGGTAAGAAAAGGATCTGCCTCCCATGGTGGTCTTGTTGATGCGAGGTACAGTGGCGAGGGCTTGGCTGGAAGAACGTAGTTGGCGGGAGGGGATGTAGAAGGACAGTCGTGAGTTGAGGCAATCTGGTCCGATGTCGTAGAGTGATTTGTGTGCGTGGGTAAGCAGACGGAAAGTGATCCTCTTATTGACGGGTAGCCAGTGGAGGTCTTTAAGGGGACCAGAGATGTGTTCGTTGCGTGGGATGTCTAATATGAGCCTGGCTGAGGCGTTTTGGATTCGTTGGAGTTTCTTCTGGAGTTTTGCGGTGGTACCTGCGTAGAGGGTGTTTCCGTAGTCCAGTCGGCTCGTGACCAGAGCGTGGGTGACTGTTTTCCTTGTTTCGGAGGGGATCCAGCGAAATGTTTTTCTGAGCATGCGAAGAATGTTGAAGCAGGAAGAGGATACGGCGTTGACTTGTCTGTTCATTGAGAGTGAAGAATCCAGGATGATACCTAGGTTCCGTGCGTGGTCTGTCGGGATGGGTGCTTTTCCGAGGGCTTCTGGCCACCAGGAGTCGTCCCATGCAGAGTGGGATGTACCTAAGATGAGGACTTCTGTTTTGTCCGAGTTCAGTTTCAGACGGCTTTGTTTCATCCATTCGGCAACTTCTTTCATTCCTTCGTGTAGGTTAGTTTTGGCGGTGCTGGGGTCATTGGTGAGGGAAAGGATCAGTTGAGTGTCGTCTGCGTAAGAGATGATGTTGAGGTTGTGTTGGCGTGCGATGGCCGCGAGGGGGCTCATGTATACGTTGAAGAGGGTGGGACTGAGCGAGGATCCTTGTGGTACGCCGCAGATGACTTCAGAGGCCTCGGACTTGAATGGAGGAAGGCGGACTCTCTGGGTTCTTCCGGTGAGGAACGAGGTGATCCATTCAAGTGCTTTTCCTGAACTGATTGTCCTCCATACTTTGTCAATCAGTGGGGGTGCGATTGTGCCAATTCTTTATGTTCTTACATTATAGACTGCATGTTTGAAGAACCGAGGTTTGCTTACAATTTAGTGTCAGTAATTAAGCTCTGTGAAGAGAACCACGTGCTGCCTCAGTGTAATCAGGGGTGTAATCTGGCCGAGTCTCAGATATTTGGGACCCTGGGTAGAAATGGAATGTGTGAGCTCCCCCTTTAAATAGCAGAGACATGACACATTCAGGGCTGTTTGCATGTGAATAGATGTCGCTGCTCCTGAACCGGCAGCCCCTCCCTCTCAGTCACCTTCGAAGCACCTCTTAACAGGTCATTAAGGGCTGGAGGTGTGAGGGTAGCCATCCCGCTGTGCCTCTCCAATGCTGCGGGGCATCTGAGGAGCTTTGATGCAGCATCGGAGTGAAGAAAAGAGGTGGATGCAAGCTGTGCCGGCTTTAGGGTGGAGCAACCGGTGCCCTGTTAAAATGACGGACAAATGGCGACCGTTAAAGATTCCTTCATGGACAACGGACAGACTGTTGGTCACCCTACTCAGACAAGCAGACGTCCGCTTCAGCGCGTCAACGTCTATGGTGGTGAGACGCATTGAGGCGGTGAGACGCCACTAGCCTGCTCTGATCCTTTCGCTGACAGGCACAGCAAGTAATTGTGAGATTTTCTTTGTGTGGGCAGAAGCATAGAGGGCGGAAGGGGGTTGAGCCTCATCTATACATGTATCACAGTCTTGTCACCCCATTACACGCTGACAAGCACAGCTCATAACCAGTTGGAGTAGCATTCCCTTTCGTCTGATGAGCATTTGACTACTATATGCCTGTTAGCTTTCCCTCACACAGAGAGGCACTGCAGGACTTTCTGGCTTATCGGCTTAGAGCCATTGCTTGAAACCATCTACAGCTGTATACTCTTCCACTAGCGGGTGCCTGGCTAAGGTAGCAACATCAAGTGAACCCATCCGGATTAGAATGGGCAATTCAAACATGTCGCAACCACCCTCGTTCCTCACGAACTGGGGGAGCCACAGTTACCATGGAAGTAATGGTTTGGGTTGCTGGAGTCCTATCTCATGGCAATTGGGAAAAAAAGTATCTGCCCTTAGGAAATTACATACCCTGCTTCACAACCTAGGGTTTGAAGGGCTTAAGACATATGACAATATTTCAGCTGAAGAAGGTGAGGATAGTGATGACGACGAGAACGTGTACCTAGCAGCAGTCAATAGACTTGAAAAACATTTTGGTAAAACGATTAATGTGGTGTTGGAAAGGCATACATTATTTTGAAGAGTAAAGGGGAAGAATGAGAAGGTCAAAACGTACATTGCAGCCCTTAAAAGCCTGGCTTACACATTTGAATTCGATGCATTGCAAGACTCACTCATCAGAGATCAGTTGGTAAGGTGCACCAACAACACTAAGATACAAGAACGGCTATTAGTCGCCAATCCGGACCTAAAACAAGCTATAGATATAGCGGTAGGGATTTAGTACACTGCTGATTGTATGGTGGCAATGAAAGGTGACTGAGACAAAAATGCAGAAGTAAGCGCAATAGGCAAACAAGAGGTCATTCAGGAGAGCGCAAACAAAGGTCTCAGTGGTCTTGGTACCGGCACTAAACGCAAATGTTATCGGTGTGGTAACCCTACGTAACAGGCTAATTTTACAGGGTGTCAAGCCAGATCAGTTACCTGTCATAAGTGTGGAAGGAGGGTCACTTGGCCAGGATGTGTAAGGATCATCAAACCAAATAAGTTTTGGCTACAGAACAAGATCCTCCCCAGGAAAATAATCTAGTTTTCCAACTAAAAAATGGCAAAAAAAACAAATTACTTCCCATCTTGCACTAGCACCTTGGATAAAAGGGAGGTGATGGTCTTTGCTGATTCCTGCTCACCCTATACATTAGTGGAAGCTGAGGCATTTACTAAGTTGTTCCCCTCATGGCAACAGTGCATACAGCCTCCAGACATACATCCAAGGGGTTACAATGGGGACCCCATACCTCTGATAGGTATTACAACCATGAACATAGGGTTCAAAAGGAGAAGTAAGGTGGGCAAAATCTACATCACACAGAAGGGATCTAACTTGTTGGGGTGGAAACACCAGAGGGAACTGGGCATCAAATTAGACTCTAATAGCCCTGATCAAGTCCTTCTAGTAAATTCGTCAATGGTGGGAACAGAGGTTTGCAATGAATTTCTTGAGGTTTTCATGGACAAACTGGGTCTACTGAGGAACAATCAACACTCTATCAAACTTAAAGTTGAGGTAGGACCAGTAGCTCACAAGGTTAGGCCCATACCACATATGATGCAAGAGCGCATCCCCGACAGTGCGAGAAGTTTCCCGCCGCTACGAAGGACGAGATCGGCGCAGCGCCTGACGCCGCTGCCGGAGTCGTCGCATCCTTCGTTTGCGGGATGCACCAGACCGGTGCGGGAGAATCGAACATCGCTGCGAGTGTCGTCGCAGAGCCTGTCGTCGCTGGGTGAGATCACCACACCGCTTGCTTGCGGACCGCATCACGTCGCTGCGAGCATCGTCGCAGAACCATCGCATCGAGGAGCTGCGAGAGAGAGGATCACCACTGGACCGTGCATCGTCGCCCCGGAGATCGTTGCAGCCCCTACGAGATCATCGCATCGTGCCTTTGCGAGAACAGACTTCCTACGGAACCTACGCACCAGAATCCACGCAAGCGGCCTTCCTCCCCATACAGACCGGATTCATCGCAACACGCCCGCTGCTGCAGCGGGGCGGTCGCATCGCCTCCCCAGGGTCTCAGGAGTAACACATCGCTTGTTTCCACCGCACCAGCTTCCTGCTTGTGGAACTTTGTTGCATCTAAAAGGTACTGTGAGTAAACGTGATGCAACTGTGAACTTTTCACGCATCTGTGGATTATTTTAACGCAACTTAAAGAACTTTGATTACAACCTGAAGAACTCTTTTGAAACCATATTCTTGAACTGTGTGTGTTGGATTTTTGACGTTTTGGTCTTGTGTAGTTTAGAATAAATATCTTTATTTTCCTAAACTGTTGTGGAATCAGTTTGTGGTGTTTTCACTGTGTTACTGTGAGTGTTGGTACAAATACTTTACGCATTGCCTCTGGTTAGCCTAGACTGCTCAGGCCAAGCTACCTAGAGGGCGAGCAGGGGTTATCTAAGAGGGTTATCTCCTTGCCCTGACTAGAAGCAAGGGTCCCTATTTGGACAGTGGTACCTACCTCTGCCAACTAGAGACCCCCAGCTCTAACATTGGTGGTCAGGCGGTGGGATTTGAACTTGTATTTGTACTTGACCCACAGTAATTGGTGTACATCACTAGTGAGTGCAGACCACTACGCCACCGCATAATATTGGTTTTTGAGTTTTTTTTAATTCTATTTTTGAGTAACTCTTCCAAGCATCATGTCTCTGAATGGGAAGGCACCCAGTGAGGAGGCAGATATAGATTTGGAATTCTCGATTGGAGATTTGTACTCCTACCCGGTAAAGCATCTTAGGTACTTCTGCCAGAAGTTTGAGTGCCCCATAAAGAGCGCCTACAGGAAGGAGGGGCTGCAGAGAATCTTGAAGGTCCATTGGGAGGCACAAGAGGGAAATAATGTTGTGGATGTAGAAAGTGCTTTTCAAGGCAAAGATCTGCCAGTGGGCAGAGTAGGCTCAGGAGCTGGCAGCAACCACTCCAGTAGGGGCCTCACCCCAGAAGAGTTACAAGAAAATCAGAGAATGAGAGAATATGACTTGGAAGTCATGAAAATGAAACTGAGGCAATTGGAATTGGAGAAAGAAAGGGCAGCGGAAGACAAGAGAGAGGCCCGTGCCCTAGAGGAAAAGAAATTGCTTTTGGCTCATGAGTTGAGCATGAAAGAACTAGATCTTAAAGCCAAGGAGGTGGATGCCAGTTCAAATGGTGGCAGCGCGCAGCCAGTGCATGGGGGTAAAGTATATATTCCCAAAGACCTGGTACAGAATTACCATAGGAGTGAGGATATTTATGCCTGGTTCACTTCGTATGAGATTGCATTGAAGATGAATGGTGTGCCTGATAAGCATTGGGGGGCGGGCCTGTGGAAACATTTCGAGGCTTCTGGGAGGAGTGCTCTAGAGCCCTTAGAGATGGCAGGTGCCATGACCTACCCCAATATGAGGGAGGCCTTATGTCTCAGGTATGGCCTTACTCCAGAGCAGTACAGACTGCAGTTTAGAAACTCCAAGAAAAAAGAGTCTGAGACTTGGATGGAGTGTGTGAATGGGTACTCGCGTGCACTGGAAGGTTGGATGAAGGGCAGTAAAGTAACTGATTTTAAGGGGTTGTTGCATTTAATCAGTTGGGAGCACTTGAGTAGTCTTTGTGTTCCAGAGCTGCGCCAGCATCTTTTAGACAGCAAGCTGACAGACCCCATTGAGCTTGCTAAGGAGGCGCACCGCTGGACCTGTACCAGGCTCCACAGAGGAATTGTGGGTACCACAGCCAAAGGTGGGCAGGGTCCCCAGCAGAAGAGTGGGGGGGACAAGGGTAACCAAAAGGAGTTCTCCCAAGGGCCCCAAAATAGTTCCCAGGAAAAGGAATCCCGACCCCCCAAATCTAAACAGCCATGGCCCTCTAAGGGCAGGCGGGACAATAGAGACAGGAGAAATAACCAGGGTCCCCCTACCTGCTATCACTGCAATGAGGTGGGCCACATTGCTCCAAAATGTCCCAAGAAGAAGCCTGCAGCCACTGGTGCTCCCGCCCCAGCGTTAGCTAGTGTAGCTTTGGGTGGGGATTTGGTTTCTAGTGACTGGGGGGAGCTAGCAGTCATGACCCTTGTCTCTCTAGGAGACCAATAGATGGTCCAGGAAACCTTACTGCCCTCTAATACTAAGAAATATGGGCAGAAGGTGACCATCAATGGGAGGGAGGTTGAGGCTCTGAGAGACACCGGAGCCTGCGTGACATCCGTGAGGTGTCAGTGGGTGTCTGAAGAGCAAATCATCCCTGGCGTACTCCGCCCTGTAGTGGCAGCTGACAGCTCAGTGCGCCTCTGCAAGCTGGCGAAGGTTTCCTTTGAATGGGGAGGAGTCTCTGGTCTTTTGGAAGTAGTTGTCAGTGATGCCTTGCCTGTGGACTGTCTGTTAGACAACGACCTGGAGAGTTCTCCATGGAAAGACATAGAACACAGAACTCACTTGGAAATGTTGGGTCTGCCTGCGTGGATCTGCGTGACCACGCGTGCTATGGCAGCCAGTAAAGGGTGAATCAGCAGAACTGGAGCCTGAAACAGTGGCCCAGAGACCTGCCCAGAGAGGAAGAGGCAGAGGGCGGGGGAAACCAGCCCCAGCCGTTCCCACGGTCCAGGAGGAAGCAGAACCTGAGGGGGATGCCCTGGAGACTACAGGGGAACAGGTGGCCGAACTGGGAGACCTACCTGAGCTGACCCATTGGCAGCAAGAAGGTGGTCCCTCCAGGGAGGAGTTCTGCCAAGCGCAGAAGGAATGCCCTTCCCTCATTGGTCTGCGGCAACAGGCTGTAGATCAGGCAGCAGGTGGAGCAGTCAGAGATCACTATGTCTACTGCGAAGGTGACCTACCTTATAGCGAGCCTAAGTTTGCTGAGCCCGGTGCAGCCCGTGTGCTGGTGGTACCCGAGCGCTTCAGAAACTTCCTAATGGGTCTGGCTCATGACGTGCCTCTTGCAGGACATCTGGAGCAAGACAAGACCCTAAACAGGCTTGTCACCCACTTCCACTGGCCCCAGATGAGAAAGCACGTTGGTTCCTTTTGCAGATCTTGCCAAACCTGTTAAGCTAGTGGCAAGACTGGAATTTTTTTATTTTTATTTTTTTAGGCGATTTGTAGAGCGCTCAACTACCCGTGGGTGTCTCGGCGCTGAGTGAGAGAACTAGTTCATGAGGAGTTATTGCTTAAACAGCCAGGTCTTTATCCGTCTGCGAAAGGAGAGCAGAGATGTGGAGGTTTTGATGAAGGATGGAAGACTGTTCCAAAGTTTAGTGGTGGTGACTATGAAGGATCTATCTCCCCAGGAGACTTTCTTAGTCCTAGGCACTTGCAGTAGTCCAGCAGTTGAGGATCGTAGGGATCTGGTAGGTTCGTAAGGACGAAAGGAGTCTTTCAAGTACGTTGGTCCTTGACCATGAATTGCCTTGTAGGCAATGCAGAGAGCCTTGAACTTGGCTCTCTTCTTCACTGGCAGCCAGTGGAGCTCTCGGAGTGTTCCGGAGATAGAGGCGTACTTGGGGCATCCAGTAATCAATCTGGCCGCCGCGTTCTGCACCAGTTGTAATTTCTTTAGGACACCTTCTTGAGCGTTGACTAGCAGTCCGTTGCAGTAGTCAATGCGGGCCATGATGAGTGCGCTGATTAGAGTTTTTCTCATAATCATCGGAAGGTAAGGTAGAAGTTTTTTTATCATCCTCAGAGTGTAAAATGAGGAAGATACTACCGCGTTGACGTGATGCATGAGGGTGAGCTTGGTGTCCAGTATAACTCCCAAGTTCCTTGCTTTGGTTACGGGGAGGGGGGGAGGTCCCAAGGCATCAGGCCACCATGTGGGAGACCAGGCAGGGGAAAGATTGCCGAATAACATCACCTCCGTTTTATCGGAATTCAACTTCAGACAGTTTCGTGTCATCCAATTGCTTATTGCCAGCATTCCCAGATTGAAGTTGGAGGCCACTTCATCTCCGTTATTATTTATGGCTAGAACAATCTGGGTATCGTCGGCATAGGATGTAACCGCCAGGTGATGGATTTTTATGGTCCTCGCCAAGTCCGACACATAGATGTTGAATAATGTTGGACTTAGCGAGGATCCCTGGGGTACACCACAAGGAAGAATGAAGGAAGGTGAATTGAAGTTGCCGAAGGTAACAGATTGAACACGATTGGTGAGAAATGAGGCAATGAGATTCTTCGCTGAACCAGTGATGCCCGTCGATTCGACACGGTCGATCAAGATAGAGTGATCGACCGTGTCGAAGGCCGCAGACAGGTCCAGTAGAATGAGCACCGCCGCACCTCCACCATCCAAAGACTTCCTAATTTCCTCCGTGGCTTTGATAAGCGCAGTTTCCGTCCCGTGTCCTTTACGGAAGCCAAATTGTGTTTCGTCCAGGCAGTTGTTTTGCTCTATAAAGTCGGAGATTTGTCTGTTCATGATTTTCTCTACAATCTTGGCAGGGAGCGGGAGGCAAGCGATTGGACGGTAGTTGGCAACTATGGTAGGATCAAGAGAGCTTTTTTTGATGAGAGGCTTGACGACGGCTCTTTTCCAAATGGAGGGAAAAGTAGTGGACAGGAACATAGCGTTAAATATCTCGGTGAGTTTAGGGCTTAAGATTTCAGGGAAATTTTTGAGAATGGAGGGAGGGCACGGATCTTCTGGGGAACCGGAGTTCGTGGTGCCTAGGAGATGGGACACCAGTTCAGAAGAGATTTGAGAGAACTTTTGGAAGGAGTTGGAAGGGATTGTTCGAGGGGGATTGGTGGAATTCATGGCCGGAGGAGAATGATCATTAAAGACGGAGTAAGAGTGTCCAGTGTCACTAGCATGAGCTTCAAATTGGGAGAAGATGTCAGTGACTTTTTTTTTAAAATGATTTGCCAAGGAATTGCATAGTTCTTGGGTATACGTGACCGGGGTAGAGATTGTTTGTCCAGAGAGATGCGTCACTACCTGGGAGTTGGTTGAATGAAGGTGAAGGCACCCCTTCAACCCTTCCCAGTGGTGAGCACCCCTTTCGAGCAGGTGGGCATAGATATCGTAGGGCCCCTGGACCCCAAGACAGCCTTAGGCAACAGGTTCATCCTGGTCTTGGTGGACCATGCCACCCGGTACCCGGAAGCAGTCCCTCTCAGGACAATCACAGCACCCGTGGTGGACCGTGCAATGATGGGGATCTTTTCCCGTGTGGGGTTCCCCAGAGAGGTGGTCTCCGACCGGGGTACCAACTTCATCTCTAAGTACATGAAGTCTCTGTGGGAGGAGTGTGGGGTAACTTATAGGTTCACCACTCCTTACCACCCTCAAGGAAATGGGTTGGTTGAAAGGTTCAACCGGACCCTGAAAGGTATGATTATGGGCCTAGCGGAGCCCATGAGACGGAAGTGGGACGTCTTGTTACCATGCCTGTTGTTTGCCTACAGGGAGGTGCCTCAGAAGTCCTTAGGGTTCAGTCCCTTTGAACTCCTGTATGTCCACCCTGTTAGAGGACCTCTCTCACTGGTGAAGGAGGGTTGGGGAAAGTCCCGTGGGAAAACCCCCCAGGATGTGTTCACCGATGTGCTGGCCATCCGCAACCAGACACAACGCTTCAGGAAACTCGCTCAGGCGAACCTGGAAGCAAGCCAGGAAGAAATGAAAAGATGGTACGACCAGAATACCACTCTGGTCGAATTTCAACCTGGGCAGAAAGTGTGGGTGATGGCGCCAGTGGAGCCTTGCGCGCTCCAAGACAAGTGGTCTGGGCCATATGAGGTGGTGGAAAGGAAGAGCGAGGTAACCTACCTGGTTAACCTGAAGACTCCCAGGCAGCCCCTGAGAGTCTTGCATGTGAACCGCCTCAAACCACACTTTGAGAGGTCTGAAGTAACGTTGCTCATGGCTACAGATGAAGGAATGGAAGAGGATAGTGATCCTCTCCCTGACCTCCTGGCAGTTAAAGAGCAAGATGGGTCAGTGGATGGTGTGGTCCTCTCGCCCACCCTGACCCCAGAGCAGCAGAGTGACTGTCGCCAAATGTTGGGTCAGTTCTCCTCTCTGTTCTCCCTGACCCCAGGAGTCACCAACTGGTGCGTCCATGATGTGGACACTGGAGACAGTCTGCCTGTGAAGCAAAAATTTTACAGGGTAGCTGACAAGGTCAGGGCCAGCATAAAGGAAGAGGTTTCCAAGATGTTGGCGCTAGGGGTGATTGAGCCCTCCAGCAGCCCCTGGGCTAGCCCAGTGGTCTTGGTTCCCAAGAAAGCTGCTACCCCCGGTGGCCCTCCAGAACTCCGGTTTTGCGTGGACTACCGTGGGCTCAATGCGGTCACGAAGACTGAAGCACACCCTATCCCCAGAGCTGATGAGCTCGTGGATTGGTTGGGAGCTGCCCAGTACCTCAGTACATTTGATTTGACTTCGGGGTACTGGCAGATTGCCTTAACTGATGGGGCCAAAGAGAGGTCAGCATTTTCAACGCCAGAGGGGCACTTCCAGTTCCGTGTCATGCCCTTTGGGTTGAAGAATGCCCCTGCCACATTCCAGAGACTGGTTAACCAGGTACTGGGCGGAATTCAGCGCCGCATACCTGGATGACATTGCTGTGTTCAGCTCCACGTGGGAGGAACACTTGCAACACCTCTGCGAAGTGTTGAAGGCTCTGCAAAAGGCAGGCCTCACTATCAAGGCCAGCAAGTGCCAGATAGGGCAGGGATCTGTGGTGTATTTGGGACACCAGGTGGGGAGCGGCCAGGTGGCGCCCCTACAGGCAAAGATTGATACCATTCTGGCTTGGGAGCCCCTCAAGACCCAGACAGAGGTGAGATCCTTTTTAGGACACACCGGGTATTACAGACGGTTTGTCAAGGGATATGGCACCATTATTGCACCCTTGACAGAACTCACTTCCAAGAAGTTGCCCAAAAGAGTTGACTGGACTGACGCCTGCCAAACTGCTTTTGATGCCCTGAAAACTGCGATGTGCACAGCACCGGTGCTCAAGGCACCTGACTTTTCCAGTGAGTTCATAGTTCAGACGGACGCTTCAGAGCATGGTGTGGGAGCAGTACTCTCACAAGCCACTGAGGAGAATGGAGACCAGCCAGTAGCTTTCATTACTAGGAGGCTATTCCCCGGGGAACAGAAGTGGAGTGCGATTGAAAGGGAGGCTTTTGCTGTGGTCTGGGCTCTGAAAAAGTTGAGGCCCTACCTGTTTGGGACTCACTTCCGTGTTCAGACCGACCACAGGCCCCTCAGGTGGTTAATGCACATGAGGGGCAAGAATCCAAAACTGTTGAGGTGGTCCATCTCCCTACAGGGAATGGACTTTACGGTGGAACACCACCCTGGTACAGAACACGCCAACGCTGATGGTCTGTCCAGGTTTTTCCGCCTTAGTGAAGAGAACTCCCAAGAGGGTGGGTAGTTCTCCCCACTTTCAGCTGGAGGGGACACGTGTTAGACCTGGCATCTTTGGCGTGATTACCCCTATCTTTTTGCCTCTGCCTCCTGTATTTTTGATGCTGTGCTGGATTAGTTTTTGATGGTTTAGATGCTTTGGACACTCTGCCACTGCTGATCAGTGCCAGAGTGTAAGTGCTCCCTATGTAAATTGTTATTCTGATTGGATATACATGTTTGGCATATTTGTATCACTATGAAGTCCCTAGTACAGTGCACTGGGTGTGCCAGGGCTGGTGATGATAAATGCTACTAGTGGGCCTGCAGCACTGATTGTGCCACCCACAGGAGTAGCTCTAAAATGGTGTCTCAGGCCTGCCACTGCAGTGCCTACGGGCAGTTTAGAACTGCCATGTCCTCCTGGTCAGTGTCCCCACTGACCAGGCCTAACCCTTCCCTTTTCGTGCACATCAGTCACCCCTATGGAAGGCCCAAGGTACCCCCCTGGGCAGGGTGCAGTGTATGTGAAAGGTAGAGCATGTACTAGTGCAGGTGACATGCTCTGGTAGTGAATTACAGCCATTTTCGTTTTTCACTATTGTAAGGCTATCTTGCTCCATAGGTTAACATGGGGGATGCTGGCTACAGTGGTTAACAGCATTTCTTCCCATAGGAACAAGATAGGACATAAGTATCTAGTATCCCTGAACTCAGAATTTAATAGCACATCTTTTAGGAAAGGTGGTTTTTAAATCCTGTGTTTGAGAACAGCACTTTTAGAAAGTTGCTGTTCTCTTGTCTGACCCTTCTGTGTGCCTGGGCCTGTTTGTGTATTGACTGTCTGGTTTGTGAGTGACAGGGGCTGGGGAATTCCCCCAGAGGCTGGATGAGTCAGCACTAGGCTGAATGGATGCATTGCAACCTGAGTGGTGGGAGGAGTTAGCACCTGGGCTGCCTAGGGCTGTGCCTGCCTGCCACAATGCTGGCTCCACCTCCTGCTGGGCGGCTGTGGACCCTGCCCCTCACTCTGAAAGGAAAGATGCAGCCAGCAAAACAAAGTGCTCAGGATCCACCTAGAACTGGTTCAGACCAGGGTCCAGGGCCCACATGCACAGAGAGAACAAAGACTTTAGGGGTATAAGTACAGGACCCCTGACAACAGAAAATTAGATCATCCTGGAATCAAGAAAGAACCTCTGCCAAGGAGAAAGCTGACTCTGAAGAAGGAAGACTGTCCTGCTGTTGCTCTGCTGGACTGACCTGCTGTTGCTTTGCTGCCAAGGAGAGGGGAAGGACTTTGCTGTGAGCTGTGTCCCCTGTCTTGAAGGAATCTCCAAGGGCCTGAGAAGAGCTGGCTCCCTGTTTTTGAAGTCCCAGGAACAAAAAGACTTCACCCCCAGTTTCCCTGAACTCTGCTGAGAGAGTTCTGTCCTTCCTAGAGTGCTTGATCCAGTTGTGGGGCCTCTGGAAGTTGAACCTGAGCTGGGAAGCTTGAAACTAAGCTTGAGAGACTTTTGAAGCTGAAAAGTGTTGCATCGCTCGCTTGCGGAGCGCATCCCCGACAGTGCGAGAAGTTTCCCGCCGCTACGAAGGACGAGATCGGCGCAGCACCTGACGCCGCTGCCGGAGTCGTCGCATCCTTCGTTTGCGGGACGCACCAGACCGGTGCGGGAGAATCGAACATCGCTGCGAGTGTCGTCG
This sequence comes from Lissotriton vulgaris, assembly GCF_964263255.1. Classification (NCBI taxonomy): domain Eukaryota; kingdom Metazoa; phylum Chordata; class Amphibia; order Caudata; family Salamandridae; genus Lissotriton; species Lissotriton vulgaris. The sequence continues at coordinate 98,403,170 of NC_141695.1, forward strand.
CAGAGCCTGTCGTCGCTGGGTGAGATCACCGCACCGCTTGCTTGCGGACCGCATCACGTCGCTGCGAGCATCGTCGCAGAACCATCACATCGAGGAGCTGCGAGAGAGTGGATCACCGCTGGACCGTGCATCGTCGCCCCGGAGATCGTCGCAGCCCCTACGAGATCATCGCATCGTGCCTTTGCGAGAACAGACTTCCAACGGAACCTACGCACCGGAATCCACGCAAGTTGCCTTCCTCCCCATACAGACCGGATTCGTCGCAACACGCCCGCTGCTGCAGCGGGGCGGTCGCATCGCCTCCCCAGGGTCTCAGGAGTAACACATCGCTTGTTTCCACCGCACCAGCTTCCTGCTTGTGGAACTTTGTTGCATCTAAAAGGTACTGTGAGTAAACGTGAAGCAACTGTGAACTTTTCACGCATCTGTGGATTATTTTAACGCAACTTAAAGAACTTTGATTACAACCTGAAGAACTCTTTTGAAACCATATTCTTGAACTGTGTGTGTTGGATTTTTGACGTTTTGGTCTTGTGTAGTTTAGAATAAATATCTTTATTTTCCTAAACTGTTGTGGAATCAGTTTGTGGTGTTTTCACTGTGTTACTGTGAGTGTTGGTACAAATACTTTACGCATTGCCTCTGGTTAGCCTAGACTGCTCAGGCCAAGCTACCTAGAGGGCGAGCAGGGGTTATCTAAGAGGGTTATCTCCTTGCCCTGACTAGAAGCAAGGGTCCCTATTTGGACAGTGGTACCTACCTCTGCCAACTAGAGACCCTCAGTTCTAACAGTAGTATACAAGCATTATAGGAAAGTTGTTCTATAAAAGGATTTATATAAAGTGCAAATAGGTGGGGAGAACAGGGGTAGACTTGACGAGTGCCCTGTGTTGTGGCCATCTCTTTAGATAACAAACCCATAGCAGAAAGTTTAGCAGAGGGTGTACAAGGCTTGCAAGGCTGTAATAAATGTAAACCACTTCGACCCAACAGTTACTACATATAACCCCATTCAACACGATCAAACGCTTTCTCAGCATCCAATACTATCAATGCTAAATCCTTCTTTTCTGTACCAGCGATATTGAATAGTGCTACAACTTTATTAACGTGCTCAGTGGTACCACGTTGAGGGATGAAACCATGTTGGTTTAGAGAGACCAGAGAAGTAATAACTGTGGATAACCGATTAGCTAAAATTTTGGAGTATATTCTATTATCACAGTTCAATAAGAAGATTAGGCGGTATGATCCCACCGACTCCGGAAGTTTACCCTTCTTGCAGAACACCGCAATCGTGGCTTCTGACCAAGATTTAGGAGGTTGCCCCAATTGTGCCAATCAAAACACTTTCAACATCTCATCTTTAATTAGGTGGAACAATGTCCTATACACCTCTACAGGGATCCTTTCGGGTCCTGCCGCTTTCCCCACATCCAGGCTTTTTACTGCCCTTTCTAATTCCATCATAGAGATTGGGGTATCTAATTGCTCTGCCATTAAAGGATCTAATTGCACCAGTCCCTCCCACAGAAATGCGCTTTCATCCCCAATCAACCCTCCCTGGTGACTATATAAAGTAGAATAAAACTGATGAAAATTTGAGAGTATTTGTTGAGGATCAGAGTGCAATACATCGTTCTGATCCTTCATTGCGTGTCTCATTTGAGCAGATTCCTTCATATGAATCCATAAAGCCAGCCTTCTTCCAACAGTCTCCCCAAATTCATAAATTTGCTGTTTCGATGTTATAAATTTCCGAGCATTCTCCTCCCTCTAGAACCAGAGCCCCAGGACCTTTACACGATTTTTAGCCACATTATTTACTAATCCAGATACATCTTTCTCACCTAAAGAAATCCCTGTAGTTAAGGCACCTTCTGCCTCTTTCAAAGCCTCATAATGTCGAGACAATTCCAATTCACGCTTCTTCTGTTGGTGCAAACTAAAACTAAGAACTTCCCCTCGAAAACAAGTCTTAAAAGTATCCCATATCGTGATAATAGGTGCTGATAGATTATTATTTTAAAAGAAGTCCTTGATCCAATAACCCATGTGCTTCTTAAATTCTTCATTTAAACAAAATTTCCAATCAAAAGAAAACGACTTAAATGGAGGCCTGCCCCTAGGTAAGGATAGTTCTAAAACAATAGGAGCATGATCCAATGAGATCCTTGGGTACACCTGACTAGAAGCATCATTTAGAAGCAAACTAGGTGTGAAAAACTTCCCACCCTATACCCATACATAACCCAAACTCCACACCTGAAATGTTTCTTAAAAATATATATCTACAATTAACATAAATAATTATCAATGAAATAATTTATATTTTTGAAATTATCAATGAAATAATTCATATAATTATGAATTAATTATAATCAATTTACTTCCCACCCTATACCCCTACAAAACCCACAACCCACACCTAAAACTTAACTTAAAAAAAAATTATACAATTAACTAAAATAGCTATCAATTAAATATTAATATTAATTTAAAGCTTAAGCATTAATTAATTATAATACATTTTCCTCCCACCCTGCACCCTTATAAAATCCACAACCCATTACACTACTGAAAATGATAAAATATATTACATTAAATTAACAATATTTATACAATTTAAAACGTAAACATTTAAAATATAGAGTAAAACACATATAAATTATTGAAAAAGCGATATTCTTAACAACTATGGCCCTGATTGCAATTTTGGGCAGACTTGCATCGGCCTGACATCGTATCAGTCAGGAACTGCCTGACCATAAGTCAACGGTTCTGACCTCGCAATTTGGATGCGACTGCCCATCGGGCGGTCCGAAACCTCCATTTCATATTGCAGCTTGAGCTGCGGATGGAAAGGGCCCACAGCACAAGCTGCCATTGTGATATGGAAGTTTGTAAACATCCCTGCACCGTGTGCAAGGCACCTCCTGGTGCCTGCCACACAGTGCAGGAATGTTTAGTGGGCACCATAGTTGCCCCTGCCCCCATAGTGAAGGGCCTGGAGGGAAGGGCCTGGCTATGGGCCCCCAAAGTACTTTCTGACTGCCTTACCATGTCGGAAAGCAGACATGAAAAGGCTGTCCGAAAAAGACATCATAATCCTGATACCAGAACCACCGTCATTAGGAGATTATGAGCATTTCTAAAGCGTCGGAGCAGCAGAGGATGGTCCCTCTGCCTGATGCTTCCACATCTCAATGCGGTGGGTGGACCGCAGGGGCAGATGTTGGTGGGTCCGACACTGACGGCAATTTGGTGTGAAAACCACTGAAATCATAATATGCCCCAACATTTTCAACATCAATATTAGCAAAATAGATATTTTTGTAATTGATATTTACTCTTTCTATACTTTTAACATTAATATTTCTTACTTTAAAAACAATATCCTCGTCAACAATATTCTTTCAGATGATATTTCTGTATAACGATATTTCCAACTCGATATTTGTATAGGTTGATATTACATGTTTGATATTTAGTGTGAATATAGCAGCTCAGAGTGACCCAACCTGCCTCAGACTTCGAATTGACCAAAATATTCTCAGATTTGATTACAGAGAAAATATTAGATTCAAGAAAATGTTAGATATAAAATCATTAAACATACATTTCACATGGGCACTTAACTGGTATTGCTGTAAACTCAGAATACCCTGATGCTATCAAAAATTTGATAGAGCAGGAAAGACCAAGACCAAAAAAAGGTACATTATCAATAACAGCACAATCATAGCACAGGCTGATGGCCAGATTCTTAAACCCTTCAAAGGATAAGATCAGTAGCCTGTAAAAGCCTACACAACATAGATTCCATAACTATGCCGAAATTCCTCATTCACCAAGGACCAGCAAAGAAGACATAAGACCATTCCTCCCACCACTGCCTGGCTCACAACAGACCAGAAAGGCCCAAGCCAAAAGCTACAAATTGTAGCTAAATCAAAAAACAAAACACGCTTGGGAACCAGCCCTCCCAGACATTATGGTATCAGAATATTGGGCCTCATTTACAATATTTTGACGCATGGCAGCACAGCAAGCCTTCCTGCTGTGCATCAAAATAAAAGGGCAGGAATGTTCAGTTCCTAAAAAATACATCTCATCCCTCTCCTGTGCTGGCGCACGGTTGCCTGCGCTGAGGGGATGATTGTTTTTATGTAAAAAGGGGCAACTTCCTGAACAAAAACAATTATTAAGGGCTTTACTATAGGTGCTGCTCAATGCAGCATGCCTAGAAAGAGGAAAAAAAGGGAGAAATAAAAGTATTTCTCATTGTTGCACTTCATTATGCCTCCCTCTCATGCAAGGTGGCTTTGCATGGCTTGGTAAATCTGACTTAAGGATTGCGTGCCCTTGCGTCACCCTGTGACAAAAGGGTATCACAAACCTTTGATAAAAAAGTACTTCGGCTGAAATTAGAACATTTTCTCTTTCTTCTGATAACTCGTGTTTTAGGTGTGGAACCAAATTTCATGTTGTTTCAGCAAAATAATGTCTGGCCTTAGGTAAAGGATTTATTAAATATGGGGTTCTTGGACATTTTGCAAGGGTGATAGAGTGTGTCAAACCACCAGTCCAGTTTTATACCATATTCACCTGGGCCCACACCCATTCACACTTTGAACCAGTAGTCCTGCCTGTGTTAACGATTAACAGCCTATCAGTGACTTGAGTCCTTTAGGACTTATACCTGTAAACCATGACTTACCAATCCTTGTCACCTTAGCTCCTGTGGATCAGAGGTGTTAGAATAAAATAGGCATTTAAACATTTATCCTTCATGAAATAACCACAAACTCTGGGAAAGTTTTAAAAGTGTATCTATGAAAGATTTAAGTGAGTCGTTGACCAAATTACAGGAATCATGAATTTCATAAGCAAGAATATGAATATAAACAGGTAAAGTTTGCAAGAAATCACAGTAACACATTAAAACATTGTTACCTGGGAAAGGTGAGAAAGGGAAAATAGCACATGGACTTCCCACACAGATTATATTTACCTAGAATGATGCAATGACCAATCCTGGTCACGAGTTGGGACAATATCAGGACCAGGCACCCGACAAATCAGGCACCCACGGGACAAGGCAGGTGCAAATCAGGACAGGTGACGTCAGCTAAGTGCAACACCAGCATCACAACCCTGTCTCTAGGAAAGCCAATTAGTACCCTGACTGGGTAATCGAATCTTCTGACAGAGTGCTCTGCCTGCACCTCTGTTCTTGATCGCCTATTGAGTGCGTTGGGTCAGTGACAGGTCAGCTATTCGGACAAGTTGGACAATTACTTTATCTAAACCTACCTTAGATATGCCATTTCGAGGGCAATGTTGCAAATCTATGTGTTCCCCTTCAGTGATTGGTTGGAAAGAGGAGGAGAGATCATCACACAATACCAAGATGAGGTAATTTCAATTCGATTCAGTTGATTGAATCCCCACCCACAACTTTATTTTCCCATGATTTTATTTCGCCCACCAATACTGTCATACGAATTATATACATTATATTTGTTTGAGTCTTCTTGATTCCTTGTTAAAGGTCAGCAGATCAGGTTCCCAGGAACATCGTGGGTAAGAAGAGTGTTAGACATGGTTCAATGACAGTGCTTCAGCAGTTTTAGAGTCTGAGTGCGTGTGCACGGCATCATCGAAGATGGAGTATGTGTCAGTAATCAGGCACAAAGTACGAGCTAGTAGCAAAGTCAAAAAGAAACATATTTAAATACAAAAATAAATGAATGCACTGTATACCACCTATCGGTACTCTAACCAATTTACTTTATTTTAACTTGTGCATTATTAATTAGGCAGAACAAACAAGTTTTAGTACAAGCAGCAGCATAGCGTTAGTATGTGAAATTAAAGCGGCCATTTTGTCACTTTGTGTGCAGAATCAAAGATTTCTCACCAAGCAAAAGAAAGCGTCATGCCACGTAGATGTGACTGACGCTTGCGCAGAAGGTTTCCCGTGTTGCGGCGGCCTTTTTAATATAGTCGCGTTAAAAAATACTATTCCCACTCCAGAGAGTGCAACAGTAGGGAAGGCGTTGGATAGCATAGGGGTAAAAATTACTATTCCAACTCCAGAGCGTGCAACAGTAGGGAAAGCGTTGGATAGCGTAGGGGTAAGAATTACTATTCCCACTCCAGAGAGTGCACCAGTAGGGAAAGCATTGGATAGCGTAGGGGTAAAAAACTACTATTCCCACTCCAGAGAGTGCAACAGTAGGGAAAGCGTTGGATAGCGGGAGTGTGAAAATTACTATTCCCACTCCAGATAGTGCAACAGTAGGGAAAGCTTTGGATAGCGTAGGGGTAAAAATTACTATTCCCACTCCAGAGAGTGCAACAGTAAGGAAAGCGTTGGATAGCGTAGGGGTAAAAAATACTATTCCCACTCCAGAGAGTGCAACAGTAGGGAAAGCGTTGGATAGCAGGAGGGTGAAAATTACTATTCCCACTCCAGTGAGTTTAACAGTAGGGAAAGTAATGATTTAATATATTATTAAAAATAAATTAAATATCAATACCAATAAAACATTAATTGAAATTAATAACCAATTTAATATTATGTAATAATTAATTAGAAATACAACTAAATATTAGTTATAAAAAATTAAAAAACCTATTAATAATTATTCAACAACTAATTAATTTTAAATAACAAAAACTAATTAATAATAAAAAGTAATACCAATTAAAAATTAACAGTAAATTAATTATCAATACACAAAAAGTATTTTTAATATGTAATTAATTACAATTACATTACTTCCCACCCTATTCCCCTATAAACCCACATCCCACTACAGAAAATACATTAATACAATTATCAAATATTTAATTAATACAAAATAATTACCAATTAATAAAAATGAATTGCCAATTAATAGAAATTAATTACCAATTAAAAATTAATTAACAATAAATTTAAAATCAATACCAATAAATGATTTTTTTTTTTTACTTTATTACAATTAAATTACTTCCCATCCTCTTCCCCTATAAACCCACAACCCGCTACAGAAAATAAATTTAGAAAATTAACATAATTAACAATTAATCAATTAATACACATTAATTGGCAATTAATAAAAATTAATTACCAATTACAAAATAACAATAAATTCAAAATGAATACCAATAAATAAATAAAAATATTTAATTAATTACAATTAAATTACTTCCCACCCTATTCCCCTATAAACCCACAACCCGCTACAGAATTAAATTACGGAAAAATTAAATAACATAAAATTCATTACTTAAAATACATTAAACATACATTACAAAAATTAATATACACTTTTCACACATATACTAACATACAAAACACTTTAAAAAAATTGATATTATTAAAAAATCGATATTTTTAATGCCTATATTGTATATTTCGATATTTTGACTTCTATATTTTGAAAATCGATATTACTTACCTTAAATTCGATATTTTTAACCACTATATTGTGTCCATTCGATATTTTGTCCATTCTATATTTTTACTTCGATATTATGTCCATTCTATATTTTGGAATCAATATTATGACTGTTTACCTTCCCAAGCATCCACCCATCGATTCTGACACAATGCCATATTTACTAGCATTGGTAGACCTGGGAATGCATCAAAATTGAGCACCTCTCGACTAGAGGCACAATGAGGAGAAATATCATTATTTCTCCCCATTGTTTCCTCTTTCTATGTGTGCTGCATTCTGCAGCACACTTGCAAAGAGGAAAATGACTCTAAGGTATGTTTTTCAACAGGAAGTAGCCCCTTTATGAACAAAAACAATCCTGTCGGCAATGCAGGCCCCCTTGAAACATGATGCAAGGTTGCGTGTGTTGGCGCTAAGTAGTCAAAAGTGTGCCAGCGCTAGTAAAGGACCAGAATGTGCAGTATATTCCAAATATCACACTCTTGCCCTTTCCCTTTCATGCAGCACAGTAAGGTAGCTTTCTGAGTTGCATGAATTTTTGATAAATATGGCCCTAAATATATACGAATATTTACAACGAATATCCATTTTATATTTTTGGGGGCCAAATCCACAAAGGCAACTAATAGTACAAAGGGCTTTCCAGGCAGAATATATAAAACAGTACTATTGTTGTACTATTCCTAGAACTCATAAATGTTTTTGTGAATCAACTGCACAGTTTTTTTTAAACCCTAATCGGAATTTCCCTTTTTCTGAATTTTTACGGGAATTTCTTTATTATCTCGGAACAAACTTTACTTTTTCAACTGAGTAAATAAATAAAACTTCTCTTTAACATATTTTTCATTGAACTTTGTTGTTATTAATAATTTTTTTGTTTTTTACCAACATATGCACAAATCCCTTCTCTCTTTAGATTTCTCAGTGCATTGCTATTTCTGAGCTCAACAAACAATGGGTTCAAGGTCTGGCATTGAGCCAATCGCTCAACCCAATTAACCTGCATTAAGTGCCAAAGTCGTTCTTGACAACGTCTGATAGTGCAGGGCATTTCTAATCTTAGGCAGTAGTGTCTGGGGGCCCTGCGATAGGTTCAGAACTTTGAGCCTGATGAGGATGGTGGGCAGACTTTTGTCCGCCTGCCTCCCTATCGTAGACGGGTCACAATGCTTATATTTTGCAATGTAGTGTTGCGTGCTTATCTAGGTTCCTGATCGATACTGTGACCTTATGCCCCTATTCGGCTATAAATCCATTTATTCCCTATATTGGCATAACCGTTCAAGTGCGATTTTCTGAAAAGTCATCTCTGGCCTCACACGAACAGAGCCACATTCCAGCATGACTCTCTGCTACTTCCTTTGCGACCAATTAGTGCAATGACAGAGCAGTAGTCACTATCTGATATTCCTAGATAACACTCCGAGTTCTTCAACAAGATAAAAACTTAGCAAACCTGGAAATCCCCGCTTGCTATGTTTTGATTAGTAATGGAACTCTAATGAGCAACTGATAACTGTCACTTCCTAGTGACATCTTTAATTGACGTCTTATGTCCAGCAAACTTGCGTCAAACCCGGCACCTGTCAGGTATAAATATTACCAACGTTGCCTTAAGCAATGTGAGCTGAGAGAAAGATACGAGCTGCTAGTTCGTTCCCTGTTGCTGATGCCGGCTGCCTGCATGACCCTGTGTTGGTAAAAACTAGCACTCTGTCGCTGCAGCCTGCTATCCTGTGGTGGTGAAGCTGCTGATTGCCATTATCGCCGCTACAGCGCGACCTATGGTGCAGTACGCTTGAGGAGCCGTGCAGCCGTCCTCTGCGAAGACATCCAGCCCAGCTGCCCGTGGACGCTGTCACCCCTCCTTCCTCGACGCGCTGAGAGAAGCCGCTGCCTTTCTCGTGCAGAGAAATCCAGTCCCGGCGCTTCCGGTTTACCCTCGCGGGTGACTGGGATATCGAGAGAGACCCCTGAAGGAGATACCAATCCTCCATCATTCTATTCAGAGGTATGGTGTTGACTAAACCCTTAGACGAGAATTCTTGAAACAAACCTTGGCAAAACCAACTTAACTTAAGCTACTTACTTACTCCCCCTTCTCACGTGTTAGGCTTAGGTCAGGCACACTGGGGTAGGCTTAGTTAGAAGCACCAGTTGAGTATGTTAGCCTAATGTATATATGACTGTATATATGTTTTATTACTTTTAAACCATTGTATGGCTAAGAAACCATATCAATGCTTTTACAGTTCTATTTCGCAATACTTATCTTACTGTACGTACTTTTTATAATAACAATTATTGCAATTGTGGCAATACATTTCTCTTGTACGAGAAGAAAGACTGTTCAATAAATGTTAACCCTTTATTGATACACGCCCGTCTCTCTATTCTCTACATACTGTGAAAGTAAACTGCACTAGACTGACTGAGTGAAATCTACGTCTATTGTTTCACACGACCCTAGAGATCGACTCTTGATCTGAGGAGCAAAGTTGTCATGTTGCACGGTTGTTGGAAAACTGAATCCCTTCTTGTCTGTGCCAAGGAAGCTGATCACTTCCTATGCAGAGAAGAAAGTTTCCAGTGACCTCTGAGCTAGTTGGTAACACAACCTAATTAAGTTTAGCATAGTCAGTGGAGGCCTGGAATATCCGCAGTTCCACGTCGATACTACTGTTTATGTTATTCCAATGCGCAGGGCCTAGTGCGAAACTAGGAACTACACTACATGGCGCCCTAACGTTTGGTAAGGCGATAAACTAACGCAAGACTTATAGAGTAACTCAGTCGTGCATATTTCACACCCCTTTCTCCCGTAAATACTCCAATAGACGTCTGGAGTGGGTGAAAGGTTAAAATCCGCCCGACCTTAGTAGGAAGAGATTCCTATGTAAAGCTCTGGTTTATTCAACGTTGAAGGATACAGTGTTCCAAAATATTGTGCATCTAATCTTTGTCTCCTTGGAGACCTACTCTGCAAAGCCTGCATTTTTAAAAAAAAATGACAGACAGTGAAGAAGAAAGGGAAGCAGTTAGACTAGCTTCCATACTAATAGAGGAGGACTCGAGTCTCCTACACACAGACCCGGATGCTATTATCATCCCGGTCCAGTTAAGAAGATCTATAACTTTAAAACTTATAGAAAACGTACTGACACCTCAAGGTGGTACAGTAATTTTCGTGATAGAGGCTCACGAATATCGGCAGACAGAGGTATTCTATTCATGGATAAACTTTCCAGCGGTAAACGCTATAACACAAGAGTTTCACTATTACAAAATAGAGGAACCTCCGGGAGAGTACGCTCCTTTCGAGGAGATTGAAATCCCACTTAAATTTCAAGAGCACCTGCTCTGGTTTAATGGCGCCCTAAAACACAATGATCACATAACCAGGCTCGGTCCACTAGGTAGACCAGGAGCCACGTGGCCGGTTCTAGCCAGCTACACACCACATCCTGACATTGCAAGAATGTCTAGAGAAGAGCTGTTAGCACAGCTAAACACATTAATAAAAATACATAGGCAATTAGTCCAATATGTAATGCGGACTGCAACAGTCCAGCCAGCTGTTAATACACCACAGCTGACCCCTCATCAGGGGAACACAAATAAAATTACACCACAGAACATACAGTCATGTCTTGGTAAAACACCCGTAAAAACGGGAACAAATTCCTTTCTGGTTAGCACAGAAAATCACTCAAATAGAGGCAGTATTTCCTGATACTACCCCTATTGAGAAACACAGAATCTTGACCATCTGCCTTCCTATGGGAATCGCACCACACGTGGAGGACTGCGACACTTGGGGTACAGTCTTTGCTTCCATTTACACAAAAACACACGGTGTTCCGTCTATGGCGGTAATACTAGAAGTGCTAAAACAGATTCAAAATGAATTCGGTCCAGAACCCGCTTTAAATCTAGGTATGAAATTACTGAAAGACTTCAAGCAGGTCACGGCTATATTATTAGCCAACATAAAGGGAGAAGCAGCATCTGTGGCGATCCGCCAGAAGTTGAGGGAAACAGATATAAAAGATCCTGTTGAGCTTGCAAAAATCATAGAAAAGTGCTATGAAGAATTAGGTAGAGACAGCTTGGGTGGAAAACCAGTTAAGCCCCAACTGCTCGAAAATCCTGAAAAATTATTTATTAAAAATAATTTAAACACTCCTAAAAAGAGCTGGGATGGAAATAAACAATCCACTCCCAAGGAAAAAGTTTTCCAGTCCAGAGGAAGGTCTCCTCGACGGAGGGAAAGAACTCCGACTCGAGAACGCCAGTCTCCCCAACGGGAGCCCTCTGAAAAAAGATATAACCTTAGAAATAGGGATAATATAAAAAAACCTGATAGATATCAAAGTATTGATACACGTCCCTCTCGATCTTTTCCACAGAATTCGGAAAGAAGAGGACGGTCAGACCCAGGAGAGCACACCAAGTCCAAAGACAAGGAACCTGCTCAAAATAAGAAATCTCAATTTCAGAAAAAGAAGGTAGCCAGTATTAGAGTAATCAACCATGCCGAGAATACTGAGGACACAGTTGAAAAACGGGGAGTGGGCATTGACAATGTTGGACAGTGCAGCAGAAATCAGTATAGCGCGCAAGATCTTGATGAGTCATCTGGAGACAGTGGACACGAATGAATACATTCAGGTTGAAACTGCCGACGCCAGACTTAGCGAGCCCCATAAAATATACGAAATAACATTGCGTATAGAGGGTGATAAGACTAGGAAAATTAAGGGTCTATTTTGGGATAAGCTCTCAAAAGCCTATGATATTCTGTTAGCTGAAAAAGATTGGCCCCCAGAGTTTGTCAGGGAGTGCCCTCGTGGCGAAGAAGTGATTATGCCTGCCTTCTCGAATCATATACCGATTCACAAAAAAATATACATATGCAAGGAAATGGGCAGTAGCCCAGGCACCTGCATTATATAAAAATCATGTAGGATGGGATGAGGATTCACCGCCTCACAAAATCCAACTAAAAAGTGAACCAACTGCCCAACGGCAGTATCCCATAAAGCAAGAAGCTAAAAAACAAGTCAGGGAGATCTTAGATCAACTTGAGTACCAGGGGGTGATTGAAACATGCACCTCTCAAATGAACAATCCTTTGTTTCCTGTCTCCAAGCCAGACAATTCATATCGTCTAGTTTTGGACTACAGACACCTTAATACATGTTGCAAAACTTTTGCAGTACAAAACTCACATAGTGCAGCCCTAATGAATAATATAGTTAGGAAAAAATATAAAACGACATTAGACATATCTAATGGTTTCTTTTGTCAAAACATTGCACCGGAAAGCAGATATTTGACCGCTTTCTCCGCATTTGGGTCGCAGAAAAAATTCTGTCGGCTCCCACAAGGGTTCAAGAACAGCCCAGGACTATTCTCAGCTAGGGTAACAGAGTTACTACAAATCTATGATGATGAAGCATTGTCTTACGTAGATGATATTTATCTCACAGACGACGACTTGGATACTCATTTGAAAAGAGTGAACAGCATTATACTTGGGTTCGCAGCAGAGGGTTACAAATTCAACTTTAAAAAGTCCCGAATTGCCCATCTGACAGTACTATTTTTAGGGTACGAATTATCAAGTGAAGGGAAAAGCCTAGCGGACAACTTCTTAGAGAAGTGCGCTGTACTCCAAGCTCCAAAAACGCTGAAGAATTTACAATCCATTCTAGGTTTTCCGAATTTCGGAAGAACTTACATTCTAAATTACGCAGAGAGGGTTAAACCTCTCTATGAACTAATTAAACCTGATTTTAAACAAATCAATTGGACTCAAAAACACACAGAAATTTTGAGATCACTGCAAACAGACATGTTAGCAAAAACAAAATTAGATACACGTGACAACACGATCGATCTTGTAATCCGAGTCATCCCAGGAAGATACGGATTCACGTACCTAACCTCTAATGAGGGAGAAAAGGTACCAATTTCAATTAAATCTCACTTGTACACACAAGCAGAAAAAACATTCAGTCACACAGAAAGAACTGTGAACGCAGTGCAAATCGCATTAGCAAATGAAAGAGAACTAGCACACGGCAAACGGATTAATATCCTTACAGCGGAATCCGCCTTCGAGGCGCTATTCAGCCCAGTAAACCTGCCTACAGTGTCACTGGAGCCGAAATGGATACAGTACATAGATTCTCTAGGAGCGGAAGATGTGAAATACTATTTCGCCCCGCAATTTGAAGAACTGAATGATTTAGAATATGAAGAAGAATATCCTCTGCCAATCGAAATCCTGCCTCTCCCACAATACGCCTGTATAATCTATACAGATAGCTTTGTACAGCATTTTAATGTAGAGAGTAAATCCTACAATGCAGCATGTGCGATCATTAAAGGTCGTTGGCTGTGCGGTAAATTCAGACCGAAAGTAACAAAAACTGAATCAGTAAAGTACTGTTCGGTTCAAAGAACTGAAATCAGATCTTTAAAGATGGCGCTAGAAAATGCAGAACGCGAATTCCCCACACTTATCGTGTGCGATTCTCATTTTAGCGTCAACTCTTACACCAATAAACTGCAGAGTTGGATTGAAAACGACTACAAAGATGACACAGGTGCCACAATAAAGCATAAATTGCTTTGGGAACAAGTAGCTCTTTTACACAAAGAACTACAAAAGACTCACGTGATTCACGCACAGAGTCTTCAACGTGATGGTGTTCACGTTGCAGGGAATTCATTGGCTAATACAGCCAAAGCGGAAGCAACTAAACCGGCTTCCGTAGCCACAAAAAAACGTACAGATAAGTACATAGACGGGGAAACCATGCTGGCAGTAAAAACGACCGTAAAAGGCGACTGTGCAGCACTACCCGTAAACTATCCACTCAATTATGCATACATAATCGATGCAAACTCCGTTCCTTTTGCTCGAATCCCTGGAGTGGGGGATAGAGTAATTCCAAACATGAACAGGAGAATATTTTTAATAGCAGACGCACACATGGGTTTGGGTCTAAGGCACAGAGAGATCAAGGTATCACTGACTGAATTACAATCAGTATTCTGGTGGCCGGGAATGAGTGTAGAACACCAAATATATGCAAACAACTGTGAAAACTGTAATAGGGATCGCAGTAGCGAACCTTGCTACCGGCTACCAGTCAGAAAGAGCGTAACGCTGCCTACACCCCATCCTGCGTCCTATTAACAATTAAGACGAAAAGCACTTAAATAATGAGGCCTCCAGCGCTCGGCTGACGCTAGAACGGTTATAAAAGATTAGCGAGTCCATATCGGCATATACGCAATTACCAAGTTCTATTCTGACCAGGGTCCTGCTTTCAGCTCTCGAGCTTATGGGGGGGCCATGGCTAGCATGGGAATTGGGTTGCGGTAATCTTGTCCATCGCACAAGTGTGGTAGAAAGAAAAAGCCGGGATATAAAGCAATCTATAACAGCGAAGGTATTAGGTTCAGGCGCTGGGTGGGTCAAACATTTAATAAGTGTCCAGACTAGTCTTAACAACATGCCAAGAAATTCTCTAAAAGGTTTCAGCCCATACAAACTATTGTTCGGAATTAGAATGAATGTTCAGGACCTCGATAGTCAGATGTCAGTGGTACAAGAAGAAAAAACGCAGTTTGATGTAAAAGACCGTTTGGCTGTTTTACAGGAACTGAATGAAACAAGAAAATCATTAAGCAACATAAAGTTAAAGCAACAGCCAAGTACCACTGACGAGGCACCACCCGCAACAGCCCCAGCAAGGCCTGTCTGGATTCCAAAGATTGGGGATCTAGTCAGAGAAAAGATCGCGGTTAAGAAGGAATTTGGGCCTTCTTACAGAAAAGCAGTACCTGTCTTGGCAGTCACCGGAACAAGATCAGTTGTACTACCGCCCCTTGCTGGTAAAAAGGAGAACAGAGTCGTGTCTATCGATCTGGTAAAACCACAAGCATGTGGCCTATAATCAACAGTAGGCCCAGTGGACTCCCAAGAAACAACAGAATACCCAAACTTGCAACAATCCAAGAGGTTCAAACTGAAAGACTAATCACATTCGATCAGCCTGCAGTGCACAATGAAGGACTATGCAATAATGCCATGGAACTCGTGCCTCTTGAAACACAGATTGAAACAGTTCGTCAAGAAACAACACCAGTCTACACTAATGTGGCATCAGAAAGTGCTACCGAGAGACAGATTAAAAGAACAATCCCATCAATTGACAGAACTGCCTCTGGTTATTTCATCAACTTCGACAACTTCTCTGAAGATTTAAGTGACCCCGAAGTGATGCCAGAAACAAAAAAGTCTTTTAAAGAAAAAGCAACGGAACTCTTTCATCAACTGAAGGAAATCTACCTCGTTTCCCCTTGGCTAGAGTTCTGGTTCGGTCTAGGTATATTTTTCCTCCTGCTTTGGCTCATCATGGTACTGTGTTTGGGAAAATTCATTGAAGGAAAATATATTACAATGGACACAGCAAGTCAGAACATCAACCTAGTCCTGAAACCACACAGATCATCCCACGTGAAGAAAAGAGAACTGTCAACAGTAAATGTCACAGCAATTCCAATACCTGGTGGGGTAGTATGGGAGAAAACAGACTATGAGATCTATGGTCCGGTCGAAATCCTGAAGTATCCTCATCAACTAAAGGTTTCCTTAAGTGACTTTGTGACACCAAGTACATTCTCTGATGATTGGGACTTTAACAGTATTAATGACATGATGTCTGATTTAGTAATGTCAGCTAGATTCACAGATCATGATTATTTACAAGGTTCATCTAGTTATGAGCAGTTATTCTGTTACACCCACTATGGGGATCATTACTTGCATAAATCTGCACAGCCTAGAAATGTTTTTATGTATAATCAATGGGAACATTGGGCTACACCACCTAAAAGCAGTTCTAAAGCATTTTTTTGAGAAATTCAAATACTTCTCAGGGTTTAACACCAGTGATGCAGAAACGTTTTATTATAAACTGTTAGATAAAACAGGAATGAAAACAATGCTGACAAATTCTAAATTGATATATTCAGAAGCATTTTATGACAAAATGATGACATTTGGTTTTGATTATTGGAAAAATAATATTGAAACGAAAACGATTTGGGGTACAAAAGGTTGGCAGGTGCAAGGCATTGAAGCACTATTTAGAACCTGCATGATACCAGAACAAATGTTATTTTTAAATGACACTGTACACCAAACATCTTGTCTTGGCCTAGCTAAGATCAAAGAAATGAAAACACCGTCTATTCCAAAGCCAATACCTGAAAACGCAACAGCTGATATTGAATTAGACGTGTCACAAATTTTACATTTCAACAGAACACATCCTGATTGGAAAAAGTGGTTAATCTGGCCTACAGACACAAATAGCTGTCAAGATAGGTTCCTGAATAAAACACAGGGATTAAAAATGACCAGATTAGACCCTAGATACTCCCAGAGACAACATCCAGGGATTATAACAACATACAGTGTAGGGAAACTCTGCCTAGAATGGCTAACTACATCCACACTGGCTGAAATTAAGCAACACTTGTCTTTATTAAAAGATGGTGCTGATTTGCGCAATTTCATTCTTGGACCACGCAAACAGCGTCAAAAGCGTTTCATAGCGACCAGTATCTATGCTGCTTACAACGAGGCTTGGAAAGTAAAGCAAATTGAAACTGCTGAAAAAATACGAGAAATTGATCGTATTAATTTGGAGAAATCACTTTCTGTGGTAGACAATGGGTTAATGACTCTGTCTTCCAGAATATATTCTTTGGACAATATTGTATCCTCTGCCTTTGATGTGATAGACAGAGATTTGCTAATGTTACAACTTGGCCAGTCTCAATTGCGCTCTATTATACAACTAGGCTGGACGCTGCAAAATCTTCGTTCAAGCTATGTGCCTTGGCGTTTAATCAACACAACGTCATTATTTTCCATTTTTAACCTTACTGATAAACAGATCAGTTTGGCACAGAAAGGAGCAGACTATACAATCTTGAGCATCGAGAAACTCGAGAGATTACCATTGACAATGTCAGAGAGCCCTGTCATTGAATGGATAATACACGGAATTATCACAATTCCGATAACAACTTTCCGATTTCATAAATGCCTTGAGTACATACCTGCTGGCCAATATGAACAATTGGGTAAGGGATATGTAAAATCCGAATGGAAATTACCATACACTCATTCTTGCTATAGTGACAGCGACAAAAATGTATTTCTTAGTGGTGACAACTGTAAACACTCACTAAGCGGTATACTTTTGTGTCAGGGTATTAATTTACACGGAGCATGTGATGGAAATTCAAACAACCTTTCATGCCACCAGCTAGTCACACCTGCAACTCAGATAGAGCCCTTCTTTATGCAACTCGCAAACGGGAGTTACATTCTTAGAACGGATCACAGGTGCTGTGGCCTGACGCCCGGGAAAAGTTATCTAGTACAAGTAACGTCCATGGTCAAATGTTGTATGCAAGCATTGTTCCCGAGCGGGCCTCCAGACATAGTGACTCCCCTCTGGCCTCGTCTGAATCTCTATTCTATACGAATTGATACATTAAGCAAAATGAAATCTGTGCTTTTACAGACAACAGTGCCTATAACGTCATCTAAAGAGACGTATGATCTTCTAGTCGCAAGGACGGCTACTGAAGTCCATGACCTTTTATCAACAAATTGCCCCGTGCATTTCGTAGAAATGTTCAGCCAACTCCTTAACATGTCTAGTGCAACAAGCATCCCAGGCATATTTAAGACAGTCTTTACGGGACTGCTGACACCCTTCCAGGCAATTTTGGGAATCTTTCCTAATTTTGTGCACTCCATCTTTGGCGGCATACCACTATTTTTGGGACTCATTGCAGGGATTCTATTTTTGACCATCCTGCTACGATATGGCAAGCCTCGGCTCAGACATAGCTCCCATGGGAATGGAAGAGACAATCCTAGCAATGCGCTACAGGGACAGGATAACTAACGTCCTCGGATTGGCCAGGCTGAGAGATCTAAACATGACCTGGTTCCTTTCATTCAGACCGATATTGCAAAATTGCATTTTACCTGTGCTACGGTGTATGCTTTGCGGCGATGAATGCGTGTTGGACATCTGTCTTTCACTTCCATCAGCAGTACCAATGGACGTCGATACTTTGCTAAGTCCAATAACGGCTCACGCATTGTGTTGTCCCCAGCGGCTACCAATCCTGATGACGGCATTCGTGGAGACTCCTGTACTACAGCCAAGTGGTAACAGTGGAACGAGTGACAAAAGCAACATCATCCAGGTACAACGTTCTGTGAGCATTGCTGGTCCTGCCTTCGATGACAGCAATCATTCTCACACCTGCCAAGTTACAGCGCTATCTAATTTGGTTGAACTATCACCTGATTTTGTAGACCAATTCTTTGCGAGCCTGTCTGATACGATGTTCTCACCCATAGAGAAACAATAACTTTTGAGAAGCTTTCCGACACACAGCGTTCCCATGAACTCTGAATTCGGCCTTCAGTTTTGATCAACAAAAACTGCCAGGAGCTTGGAAATATATTTTCTTTGAATTGGACAATTTTTTTTTTAATATTGACCCTTTTTTGGCACGAACAATTCTTTGCTTAACGTAAAAACTATTCTTAGAGAACAGAAGCTTCACACTTCTATTTCTAAGCACATCTAGAGACATAACAACATAACACCAGCCTCTAGCACACATGTTATTACAATGCATTTTTATGTGATGATTTATCTCGCCTTTCTTCTGTCAGAGATACTTCATGTGTAATTCCTTTTGCATAATCGTTCATTGATTTCATATGCAATAATTTTTTGAATGATTACTATGCTTTAAAAAACGTACAGTACCTAAATTCCATGTATTACAAGTACGCCTATTTCGAATGCATTTATGTATTTTGGGGTGGGCAATGTTACACATACATCTAATTGCTTAGTTTTAGTAATTTTGATGGACATGAAAACGTGGAGTGGGTGTTGCGTGCTTATCTAGGTCCCTGATCTGATACTGTGACCTTATGCCCCTATTCGGCTATAAATCCATTTATTCCCTATATTGGCATAACCGTTCAAGTGCGATTTTCTGAAAAGTCATCTCTGGCCTCACACGAACAGAGCCACATTCCAGCATGACTCTCTGCTACTTCCTTTGCGACCAATTAGTGCAATGACAGAGCAGTAGTCACTATCTGATATTCCTAGATAACACTCCGAGTTCTTCAACAAGATAAAAACTTAGCAAACCTGGAAATCCCCGCTTGCTATGTTTTGATTAGTAATGGAACTCTAATGAGCAACTGATAACTGTCACTTCCTAGTGACATCTTTAATTGACGTCTTATGTCCAGCAAACTTGCGTCAAACCCGGCACCTGTCAGGTATAAATATTACCAACGTTGCCTTAAGCAATGTGAGCTGAGAGAAAGATACGAGCTGCTAGTTCGTTCCCTGTTGCTGATGCCAGCTGCCTGCATGACCCTGTGTTGGTAAAAACTAGCACTCTGTCGCTGCAGCCTGCTATCCTGTGGTGGTGAAGCTGCTGATTGCCATTATCGCCGCTACAGCGCGACCTATGGTGCAGTACGCTTGAGGAGCCGTGCAGCCGTCCTCTGCGAAGACATCCAGCCCAGCTGCCCGCGGACGCTGTCACCCCTCCTTCCTCGACGCGCTGAGAGAAGCCGCTGCCTTTCTCGTGCAGAGAAATCCAGTCCCGGCGCTTCCGGTTTACCCTCGCGGGTGACTGGGATATCGAGAGAGACCCCTGAAGGAGATACCAATCCTCCATCATTCTATTCAGAGGTATGGTGTTGACTAAACCCTTAGACGAGAATTCTTGAAACAAACCTTGGCAAAACCAACTTAACTTAAGCTACTTACTTACTCCCCCTTCTCACGTGTTAGGCTTAGGTCAGGCACACTGGGGTAGGCTTAGTTAGAAGCACCAGTTGAGTATGTTAGCCTAATGTATATATGACTGTATATATGTTTTATTACTTTTAAACCATTGTATGGCTAAGAAACCATATCAATGCTTTTACAGTTCTATTTCGCAATACTTATCTTACTGTACGTACTTTTTATCATAACAATTATTGCAATTGTGGCAATACATTTCTCTTGTACGAGAAGAAAGACTGTTCAATAAATGTTAACCCTTTATTGATACACGCCCGTCTCTCTATTCTCTACATACTGTGAAAGTAAAGCACTAGACTGACTGAGTGAAATCTATGTCTATTGTTTCACACGACCCTAGAGATCGACTCTTGATCTGAGGAGCAAAGTTGTCATGTTGCACGGTTGTTGGAAAACTGAATCCCTTCTTGTCTGTGCCAAGGAAGCTGATCACTTCTTATGCAGAGAAGAAAGTTTCCAGTGACCTCTGAGCTAGTTGGTAACACAACCCAATTAAGTTTAGCATAGTCAGTGGAGGCCTGGAATATCCGCAGTTCCACGTCGATACTACTGTTTATGTTATTCCAATGCGCAGGGCCTAGTGGGAAACTAGGAACTACACTACAGTAGCAGGTGCTGCAGCCAGTAGTACCTGCCGCAATGCAAAAATGGGACACTTTACATATCCCTGCACTACGTGACAGGCGCCATACGGCGCCAGCCACATGGTGCAGGCAGATATAGAGACGCACAGTGCTCACAGCTTAGGGCCAGGGGGGTCTGCTATGGGCCCCCAAATTCCCTTTCCGCCTGCTTGTTCATAGCATGTTAACTGTCATAAACAGGCAGGCAGAAAGGGATATCGTAATCCCTACAGCGGTGCCTTGTAGACCCGCCACCATTGTAGGGACTATGAGTTGCTCCGCCTCACCGGCGGGCTCAAGGAGCCCGTCGGATACGTGGCAGTCATTCTTTACGACTGCCAACTATCCACCCGCCATGGTAATATGGTGAGTGGATGTCATAGTTCTGATGGCGGTAAGACCACCACCAATGGGCTTTTGGTGGCTGTCTCACCGCCAGCATAACCAGGCCCTTTGTTACAGGTAAAGCTCTTTATCTGGGGGGAATTGCCATTTGTCCATCCTCTTCAGGTCGTAACTTTGGCCAATGGCCAAAGATATCATGACTAAACCAAAACAATTCTTTGAAAACAATCTTGCTACACTGGCTCATAATGTTTTGAATTCATTCGGGTAAGCTCTAAATCATAATGGATTGTGGAGAATAACAAATGTTGTAGATAAAGAAGATGGGATGGCTCAGTTGACGCACAAGTGGCATAAAGTTGACTGTTTAAGATGAAGAATGCTTTCCTATATTTGTACTACCTAGCCACATATTAAATTATTTTATGCTCTAATTGTTTTCTGCCTCGTCTAACTCTATGCCTCTCTTGCAGTAGTCTACGGGTTACGCAGGAAGTGCCCTGCAACTGAATCTGAAACAAGCAACTCACCTAGGAACTTGGGTAACAAGTTTAAACTCATTTTAACGTTATTTACTTGACAGACTAATTTATTTAACACCTTTGATGACTGCTTAATGGGGACCATATCCACTAACAGATGGTAACAGGGACATGGATCCCTGCTGTTTACAACAGTGCAAAATTACAGAAATTAGCAAAGCTAGAGGCCTCTTTTTAGGTTTAACAGAAGTAGTCAACAGTACATCTCTGATTTTATGAGTGGCAGTCATTGTGGCGAATGGCATGTTGCCTCCTTACATATGAGTCCACATCAGAAAGTGGCTAAGTGCCAAGAGGCATAACGTTAATCTTTAGCCAGCATCACCCTGCACCACACACAATGCCACACGAAAGCTATTTGGGATGTGTGATGCAAGGGGTGAGGCTGGAGGAAGCAGTGCGGTCCCCATAGAGAAGCGTTGCTGCAGCAGCATTTATGACACTCAGTGCTGGAGAAGCATCTATGGTGCATACCGCAGCTGAGCATCAATCGGCCTCTACTTGCATCACAGCCCATCTGAGTGCTCAGCAAGGAAACTTTAGTAGAACAAAAACAACAAAAGACATCATCACCACAACAAATGTGCACAACTGTTTTTACCACACATTAACACCTCCAGAATCCTGTTTTTATAAAACAGTGGTAAAAGGTGTTTACATCATACACTCTCTTGACTTACCACAGAGGACAAAAAATACCACCATTCAAAAATGTTTGGGGATGCGGTCCACTGTGTCTTAGTATAGAGAACCCAGTGTTTACTCTAGGGGTTTCGACCCAGTTTCTCTTCCTGAGTGCCCTAACTGCTCCAGACTACAATGAGGCCCACCTGTTACCACAGTGTAATGGAGAGCTGATGTCTCTTTTTTGTGCTGCTGGTACTGCGAGGGTGGCAGATGGATGCACTGGATTTGATGCCATTAGAAGAGAATATTGCTATGAACGCTTGAGTGAGTGATGGTTAAAAGCAATTTCTCTGCATTTCATTTCATAAGGCTTTATTCGGAACAAAGAACAATGTCCATAAAAGCACATACGAATTGAAAAACATTTAAGACAATGTCCAAAGTTAAAAACAGAACAAAAAATACAGGCAAGGGGTTAATAAATAATTTAAAAATTCATACTTTTCCTTGCATTGATTGCTTTAAGGAGGAAGGTAGCCGTGAAAAAACAAACATCAGGATGATGCAAGTTAAAGAGCAATTTCATGGAGTCATTTACAGTCCTGACTCCAAACTTCACAAAAATAGGTTTTAAATAAACAATTCGTAAATACCTATACATTGGACACAACAGGAGAAAGTGCATAGTGCTTTGTGCTGAGGTAGTGTCACATGGACATGGTCCAACTGGGTGCTTGTTCTGGCAAGGGAAAGCCACCAAATTGTGGACAATCCCGATTCTTAATCTTGTTAATACAAACCGGTGTGATGTTCTAGTCACTTGGGTCAGATATGGTTGATAGCCCACAAATTCATTCAAACCATTATATGACACACAGGTGGATAGGTTGCCACTATTACTAAGCCGCCTCTCAGAAAGAAGATTCAAAAAGGACTTCTTCATTTCGGGTTTAGATAAATCAGAGGCCCCGTAATTATCTAATTTAATATCAATACCATAGATCACCTGGAAACTATCTAGATTGTATTTAATCCATGGGATCTTAAAATAATTATCCATAGAGAGGCAGTCATTGATGATGGCTCTACATAGAGATGTTTCTTCTATTATCCAGACTGATCGCCATAACATAAGGGGTCTAAGGAGAATCAAATCGGTAAGATGTTGAATGCCGAGTTCTCTATGTACTAGTTCATTTGAGGCAGATTTAGGTAGACACAAGAGTCTTTTTAAAAAGACGATCTCCTCCACTTGTAAGCTCCCGGCAGGGGCGAAGCCCCAAACCCCGGCGCCATACAAAGCGGTAGAAAGACATCTGAACTGAAATATTTTAAGCATGTCTCTCACCCGCCTATCCCCTAGTTTAGTGGCTAATGTAAACACTCTGTGAGCACTCTTCGCCATCTTGGCCCTCACATTTTTATGGATGTATGACATAAAAACGCATGCTTTTCCCACACATGCTTTTACAACGCAGATTTTACATCTTATACCACTATGCTTTTGGGTGTTGGATAGTGAATTATTTAATTTACTATTCCAACTCCAGTCCCCGTGGACACTAGGGAAGGTGTTGGATAGTAAATAAATCTATTCCCTATCCTAGAGCGCCCCCTAGCACAATGCGTTGTAATGGTTTGCTTTGTAAAAGTTGCTTAGTAAAGGCACTGCGTGGTAAAAGTTGCTTTGTAAAGGATGTTCTCCTATTTTTATGCTCGCTAGTCCAGCTGTTATTGTTAGAAAATGTGATGCCCAGGTATGAGAAGTTTTCAATTTGTTGAACCTTATGTCCATCAATAAAATAAGAGGATGACTTCCTTTTACGCCCCTGCCCACATTCCATAATGTAGGTCTTGGATTTGTTAATCACAAGCGTTCTCCCTTTTATAAACTGTGAAAACCCATCCATCATGCGTTGGAGGCCTATCGGGGTGCGAGACAATAGAACAGCGTCATCCGCGTAAAGTAATACCGGGGCGTTAGCATCATTAACTTTAGGGGCATCTTCTGCAATGGTTTTTAGGATGGAATCCACTTCATTAATAAAAAGGGTAAAGAGCAAGGGGGCAAGAACACACCCTTGTCTAATACCCTGCCTGATCCTAAACTTGGTTGTACACTCACCATGGGTACCGTATCGTACACAAGTACATAATTATGTGTAGAGGCGGGCTAAAAAATAAACAATACCTTCTGGTGCCCCCATTTCAATCAGCTTGGCCCAAAGAATTGCATGGTCCACCAGATCGAAAGCACTACTCAAATCTGCAAAGCAGAGATAGATAATGCTCGGCTTGGACTGTGTACACTTTCCGATCAACAGTTCAAGGTTTAGACACTGTTCGTGTGCGCCAACCAGTACATGTTTTTTTTACAATAAAAGGGGTATTGATAGAAATCAAAAACAGAGCCCTTAGCTCTTCCAGAGGTGGAAACCATGGCAGGTAATTGATAAGAAACACATCCATTATAACCTTTAAAATCTTTACACCACGTTTCCTGGAAACAGATGATATCAAAAAGGGCCAAAAAATCCAACCACCCCAGACAGTCAGATTTGGATGTTAATCCCGCAATATTCCAACTAGCAATATTGCAACTAGAAAATCCAGTTGCCACATTGATATGTTGACTACCCCGTAAATTGGTTATGGACGGGTTTGTAGTGCTTTGACAATCATCTTCCGGCAGATCCTCGTTACATTCTCCTGATTCACCCTCTATACTGCCTATCATACAATCTGCATAATGCAGAATTTCTTTAGCTACAGGCCCTGAAGTTGTTACAACGGGTTCAACTCCTGGAAAAACTAAGTCCTCACAGTGTAAGCAGGGGGCCAAACCTGAATCCAGTCAATCGTTAGAGTCTAACCCACTTAAACATTGAAAACGATTGAAGGTAGCCACCTGGGGCCCACTCGGCTTATTAAACATACTGGGACCTTTCGCTCTGCCCCACCCATGATCATTATTAGGCTGGCCGGTGTGATGTCTATAAAAATAGTCCAAGGGGCGGAGTGAGATACCCTGGTCGTTAGGTGGGTGAGAAGTGGCTCTAATCAAAGCGGTGGTAGCAAGATGGGGACTTTTGAAGTTAACAATAACACAATCACCCAAAATATTCTTGTGTGAAGTACCTATCCAGTTGGTTCTAGTAGTTACTAAAATCTGGTCTGCCATAGCAACTGGAAAACCACATTCTCTGTTGAGCCAGGCCACGGTTTTGTTCTTTAACAAATCGTGTGTTTCGTGGGTACCATCAGGTCCCTCCTCCCTTACTGGTGGAACATTGGTCAAAACTGCCACATATGGTGCGCAGTCAGGTGGTAAATTAGGCAGTGAATAGCCATACCACTTTTTCTTAGCTAAATTAATTCTCTGTGTGTTCCCTGTAGTCAAGGTTGTGGGTATGGTTGTGGGCACAGGGTTAGTAACCACTACCGTTTCAATGCTTGGACCCCCAGTAGGCCACTTCAACGGCTCACTGGTGCTACCCTGAGCCGTTTCAACAGGTACCATACAATTATTAAGGTCGGGATGGATTTGCACAAGTCCTCCTAGCCGTTTCAATTCCCCAGAAACAATATCAAGTTTGTCAAGTAAGGGTTGTATAATTTTAACAAACCTGACATCAATAATACCGATCAGCATCTCTAACTGCTCAGGTGCTAATTTCAGATAGGTATTGTTTGAAGCAATGTCAGGATCATTGATGGTTCCTTTGGTAGTTGTTTCGATGTTTTTTTGACTTTTACGATTCCCCCCCCCCCCCCCCCCCCCCCGTTTAGACAAAGCTGGCCTACTTGCATTTCTTCCAGACCTTAAAACCCTCTGCACTTTAGGGGCCGGTGAACATGATACTACAGAATCGTTAAGATTCCCATTCACCGCCAATATGGGTTCTATATCAAGAGATGCTTGCATGATAGAGGGATCTGTGGAACTTGTAACACAGCTAACATCCACGGAGGGAGTAGTTAGAGGAAAGGATGCCTGAGTAGGAATAGGGAAGGGGTCAGAAGAACTCCCTCGTCCTAAAGATTGTCGGCGTTCCTTATTAATTTTGACTACCACTTTGACAAGATAATTGTCAAGAGTGGCTACAACGGGTCGAATATTCCCTCCATTGGTTTTAGACGTTTTAGATATGCAAGGGAGGCCCTTGCCAGGGGCAAATGAATATACTTAAGTTAAGAATATAAAAATCCGAATAGCACAATTTATGAAATGACGATGACCCTAACACATAAGGATCAAAAAAGCAATCCTAGAAATTGCCAAACAACAATAAAAAGGGGATATTTGCCCCAAACAACCCCAAATAGTATATGAGGTACAATATTAGGGGGCTGATCACCATACCTGGTCCAGTTCACAATTCTATGAGTCCTCACAGTTCTTAGGGCAACAATCCAGGATCCTCGACCCAGCCCCGCCTCGTCCTGTCCCGGATGTCACAGACTGTCCGTCCTTTGTCCGTCCGTCCGTCAGGTGTGCGCCGCCGGGGCACCTGGGGAATGTAGTCCAGCTGTTCCCCTCACTGCGTTAGCGGGGTACACTCCGGTGCGGCCGTTCCTCTCACGGCGATGGACAGAGTGGAAATGCCAGGTAAATTCGTCCCCCAAAGAGCGCTTGGCGCTCCTTGCTTTTCAAGCGCCTCCGGGCGCGGTGTCTCTGGCGTCAGGTGTGCGCCACCGGGGCACCTGGGGAATGTAGTCCAGCCGTTCCCCTCACGGCGTTAGCGGAACACACTCCGGTGCGGCCGTTCCCCTCACGGCGATGGACAGAGTGGAAATGCCAGGAAAGTTCGTCCCCCAAAGAGCGCTTGGCGCTCCTTGCTTTTCAAGAGCCTCCAGGCGCGGTGTCTCTGGCGTCAGGTGTGCGCCGCCGGGGCACCTGGGTAATGTAGTCCAGCTGTTCCCCTCACGGCGTTAGCGGGACACACTCCGGTGTGGCCGTTCCCCTCACGGTGATGGACAGAGAGGAAATGCCAGGTAAGTTTGTCCCCCAAAGAGAGCTTGGCGCTCCTTGCTTTTTAAGCGCCTCCGGGCGCGGTGTCTCTGGCGTCAGGTGTGCGCCGCCGGGGCACCTGGGGAATGTGGTCCAGCCGTTCCCCTCACGGCGTTAGCGGAACACACTCCGGTGCGGCCGTTACCCTCACGGCGATGGACAGAGTGGAAATGCCAGGAAAGTTCGTCCCCCAAAGAGCGCTTGGCGCTCCTTGCTTTTCAAGAGCCTCCAGGCGCGGTGTCTCTGGCGTCAGGTGTGCGCCGCCGGGGCACCTGGGGAATGTAGTCCAGCTGTTCCCCTCACGGCGTTAGCGGGACACACTCCGGTGTGGCCGTTCCCCTCACGGTGATGGACAGAGATGAAATGCCAGGTAAGTTTGTCCCCCAAAGAGAGCTTGGCGCTCCTTGCTTTTTAAGCGCCTCCGGGCGCGGTGTCTCTGGCGTCAGGTGTGCGCCACCGGGGCACCTGGGGAATGTGGTCCAGCCGTTCCCCTCACGGCGTTAGCGGGACACACTCTGGTGTGGCCGTTCTCCTCAAGGCGATGGACAGAGTGGAAATGCCAGGTAAGTTTGTCCCCCTTTGCATTTCATATACACTTTTTCTATGGATTTTAGCAATGTATTTTGGGCTTGTGTTTAGGAGTACCCACTGCCTGAGTGTTCAGTCCCAAAGGGGTGGGATCAGGAAGATACATGAGAGCAGCATATACATGTATACAGATGGCAGGCTACCAGTCCTCTTTGCTTGGCATGTGCTCTGTCTGCATTTGAGCAGAAGGTTTGTTTGTGGGGTCCACTGGTTCTACCACCATACTCTTGCTCCTTCTTTGCACACCTTCTCCTACAGACACTCTATAACAATTGTTGGGGAGGGGGTTGGTAGGGGGTGTTGACATGTGTGTGTGCTTGTCTCTCATGAGTAATACAAAGAAAATATCTTAATAGTGACCACCGCCTTCTGTGGTTTAAGCAACAGCTATAGCATCCACTCAAGGAAGCCTGTGAATGTGAGTAGTGCAGGTAATCTCTCTTACTCAGCATAACTTGCATGGCCCCATGTCATGGTAAATTATTTTGATTTGACACAACGGTCTTGTTCATGAGAAATACCTATATCATTGGAGTTTGGGCACTCTGACCCAAGATTTAGGTATCCCTCCAGGGGTGTAGCCAGGCATGTAGCCAGGAAAATATATTCAGGGGGCAGCTCTGATCAAACATTAAAGCTGTTCACTGGAGGTTCATTCTCTTCCAAATTCTTGGATGAAGAAGGTACAGTATGCAAGGTTTGAAAGCCCTCAGTGGTGTATCATGCTTTTGTTATTGGTGTGATTAGTTGTACTGCTAAATATTGACTCCCAGAATATCATGCAACTAAAATATTCATAGAATATCAACAGGTAAGTGCATACAGGAAAGTACAGATTTACTATTCCCTGAACATACATACACCACATAGGTGCACACATGTGGAGTAAGATATTGTGGAGTAAGATTTAGTCAGTATTTTGTATTCAATATCTTTCCTCATTATACTATGTCATTTATAATCTGGTGTTGATATGAAGGGTGCATGTGATTCTATCTGAAAGAATGTGTGAATTGTTAAGTTGCATGTTAAAGCAACTCAATCAACTTTCCACAATCCACCTTTAAATCCTTTAGAGGGGCATAAAGTTGTGAAGTTGGCTAACTGACAACTTTGAGTATTTTCTAAACTGTTTATGAAGTACTTTAAAAAGCTGGCCTCCGCTCAGAGCTCTCTCTTTCACATCTCTTACCATTACTAAGGAAAGCCTTGGACTTCAGAAGGGTTGAATGTATTATTTCCATTCCACTATAAGCAACTGTAGGGAAAGTGCTGACTTCATAGTCGTTAGATTTACTATCCCCACTCCACTATAAAAAAAAAACAATGGGGAATGTGTTGGACTTTGAAGGGATTACATATAAGAATACAAGTCCTCATCATTTAGTAAAAGTACTTTGATACCTAATATAAAAAATATTAAATCATAGTACATATAAAAAATATATTGTTTAAAAAAAAGTTAACATATAAAATAAACACAAAAAACAAAAAAAAACAATAAATTACTTATAACATTCACTTGCCTTGTCATGACTACTTCCACCATGGCCACAGCGCAACCTTCCACCACCACCATGGCAAAGGCACACCCTTCCACAATGCTCCCTTCCACACTGTCATGCCCTCCAGCGAATCAGTGATCGTTGGTCTCTTTCCCTCATCCCTCCCACATCACACACGTTCCAGATTGTATTTCTCTTGTTCCGCTTCTTCCCGCCACAGCTGTCCCTTTTTGCATCACTCCTCCACTTGTTTTAGGACCTTGAACGCAAGGGTTTCATTCCATGAGGCCTCTCCACATTATTTCCTCTCGCCAGGTGCACCTTGAATTAACATGCACCAGTTGCTTTAGAGCTCACTAAGCTCACAAGATCTCAACTTGCCATGGGCACCAGCAGTCATCTTTGGGGTGCAGCAATAAATACCACCTCGCATCCACGTGGCTCAGCTTCACTTTCTCGCTCTGAAGACTACCGGATGCATGAACAATTACCTGCCTCTCAATCCAGGATATCCGCATCACTGCCCAGCTTTAGGATCCTTAGCATCTCCTCCTTGACACTCCTTTGCAGGCATTACCCAAGAACTAGAACCAGCAAAATAAACCACAAGAAAATAACAAAGGTCCTCATACGATTGCGGTCTGACGAGCATCCGACCGCCATCGTAACGCCATGGAAACCACCTGATATGGAGTCGGCAGCTTCACCCACCATATTACAATCCGACCACAGTGAAGACTGTTGGAAACATGCCTTCTTCAATTTCGGCTTGCACTAAGGATTACCCTTGCGGGCAGTTGCAGGGCTAGCATTGTCTCAGTGTGACCCGGAGGTTCAAGTGCATGGACTCAGCATTATAACTAGACAAAATACAGAATTCTCAAACTTGTTTCATTGAAATTAATAACTAAAAGACTAATACCATTTAAACTCGAAATTCATTTCACACAAAAAAATTCCAAAACACTAACCATAAAATCAAAATAAAACAAAACAATAAATGGTGGGTCCAGCATTTAAATTATACGAACTATCAATTAATCAATTACATATAGTGAACAATGCAATAATATAAAAAATATTATAGCTCTAATTTTTTTCCACTCTGTTCCCCTCCAACAAAACAGTTATAGTAATAAATAAATATTTTAAACATGAAGAAAAATGAAATTCTAAAAAAACGAAACAACATATAATTCATTAATTTACATAGCTGATATTCAAATTATGTTTAATTATTATAAATGTAAGTTAATATTAAATTTAACTGCATTTCATTTAATTAAATTTCGACCTTATTCCCCTACAAACCCAAAATATCACTTACTATTACCAATATTAACATTAAAATATACATTAAAATGACCAAATTAATCTAAAAGATAAAATAACAAATAAACAATTCACATATCCAATTAAATAATTGATTTGAAATGAAAAACGAATTACCAATAAATGTTAATTATTTAGTATTTTATGAACCTGGAATGCCCCGTGCTGGCCTGGTGACATGGGTCCCCTCCCTGTACCCTCCAGGAAAGCCAAGAGTCTTGGGGGCCCATTATGATGTCGGGCGGATTGCCCCCGCCAGGCTGGCGGGAGCCACCGCCAGCCTGGCGGGGGCAAGCCGCCGGACATCCACACTCGTTTTCCCCCTGCCATATTAGTATGGCAGGGGGACGGAAAAGGAATAATATGGTGGCGGTGTCTATCAGACACCGCCAGCCATATTATGATGTGCAATTGTGGATGCCTTTCCGTGGTGGCATAAGCATGCGGACAATCCCTGCGGGGGCCCGTTGCGGGTCCCCAGGGACTACGGGGGCATGGGGGGTGCACATGGGGGATACCTATGATACCCCCCAGCAGTTCCATGCACAGCATGGCAGGCACCGTCGGCCGTTGGACGTTGCGAGCACTACCTTCGGAGTGCTGCACACGTCCAAAGGCCAACACGGCCCCACCCATTTCTTAGAACGATCAGCACTGGCGCTGAACGTTCTAAGCAAGAAACGGGTTAAGGATCTTCACTGGCTGAGAGTCAAAAACAGATACAAGTTTAAGGCCCTCTGCCTGACATATAAGGCCCTCCATGATTCATGACCTTCTTTTCTGAAGAAATCCTGATAATGGTACACTCCTACAAGAAACCTAAAATCAGCACGTTCTTTCAGAGTAAATGCCATTAGATTTAAAAAATCGAAATGGGGTGGCAACAGCTTTGTGGTTACAGCTGCGACATCCTGGAATCTTCTTCCACTCAATCTTAGATCTGCTCCTTCCCTGCCCCAATTCAAGAAATTTCAATCAGTAGGTCGTCTCTTCCCCTATTAATGCTTACAAACTTCAGTGCCATGACCTTTGTGTATACGCTGCGCTTTACAAATAACTAACATAACATTTACATATCACCTTATAAATTACTAATTAGATTTGACAATATATTACAAAAACCTTAAAATTACAAATTAATGGGCATATTACCAAGAAGGGCGATAGACGAATATCGCTGTGTTAGCAGCCGTTTTCGGGCGCTAAGTTGCGATATTTCTATCGCCCTATTAACAAGCTGTCGCTAACAGCAGTTAGCGACAGCTTGTAGGCGATAGCGAGCGGTTTGGGGCCCGCTTTGCATGTCAGCGTTATTTATCGCTAATGCCATGCAAAGTGGGCGTACCCAACCCGTTAGCGACTGATAGCAGTCGCTGACGTGGCTATCGCTTATTAGCAAGGCAGGCGTGGCGATGGAAATATTCACGCTAAGCGCGAATATCTCCAAAAACTAACGCCAGCCCAGACCAGTTCTTAGCCATGTTATCCAATGAGAGGTAGATAACATGGCTAAGAGCATTTCATCGCTAATGCGTGAATATCGCTGTATTCTCAGCGATATTCACGCATTTCGCTGCTATTGCCTTGATTTTTATCCCTTTTGAGATAAACCTTGCTAATAGCAAGTTATCTCAGCGATAGAAACCGGTGATGCGCAGCACTAAAAATGTTGCCGCTAACCCAATTTAGCGATAAATATCGCTTTTTGTTGGTAGTATGCACCTATATTTTTTATACACTAATAAATATTCTAACAATACTGACACCTTAAATCAATAACTGAACTAAAACATATTACATTAATTTAAAAAGGAACATTATTTACAACTATATCAAAGAAAACGAAATTAAAAGCAATATTTCTTGAAAATTATATTATAGACCAAAAAAACGATATTCTTTAGAATTATATTTTGCTAATATATCTATAACAATAGTGATATCCCACCATGTTTAAAACACCCTTAATTTAAAATGGGATTCACCCGAGCATTTTCTCAATTTTTAGTCCTCATGGACCCTTCTATAGCAATAACACGAGCATTTGTGGTTATCTGTTTGACAATAAACAGGCTATGATGTTTGAATCAATAAATCTACTTTTTGATTCAGGGTGCACACTTCGGGACTAAGATAATCTCACTTTCCTGTGAGATTTGTGGAGGTTTGTGTGTACTTGATAGGCATCCTTGGCCAGAAGTTCTATCTTTCTTATTTTATATGGTAAATGGTCAACTTTGACCTCCCCATTCTCCTCTTTCTCTGGCATTATCTGCTCTTCCTCATCCAATGACATACTAATATCTTCAAGATAGAATCGGCTGATGTGCTGCGTAGTGGTGCCTACCTAGCCTCCCTGGAGAAGACACAAAGTGCGCATGAATGTTTGGGGGCCCGAGAGGGCCAAACAAACATTCATGTGCCGTTACATAGTGCCCACCACTCAGCCCCCTGCTCTGAGAGCAGAGCAGATCCGCCCACCCAATGCAGCAGCAGGAACAAATCGAATGATATTGTGAGTTATTATCATTTAATAGTAGCTTTACACGTATCAATTCAGATATGACTTTACACTGAGTTGATAGTTACACCTAGGTATAGAAAGAGGTATGCATGTAATTAAATTTACTTATGTAAATGTACCTTTGTGAAACGGACCCTTAGTTTTTATGAAGTCTGCCCCCATTTGCAGTTCCTTCTCATACATTGCTTTATGCAAATGCTAGCACTCATTTTCTCATTAGTGTAATGCTGGTAAAGATGCACAATCGTCTATGCACTAGGTACTAAACTCTACCTGTTATTTTCTGTCCTAGTATATCAGGACTTCAGATGACTGTGACTGACTGAGATTGAGGAGAATCTGCATATTTCAGGGGAAACTCGCTTAACATATTTGTGTTGCCATTTTGCTGAGAGTTGTACATTTCTGCTTTTTTATCCTTTGGTGCAGTGGCACAAACCCCTCTCTAAAATGTCTTACCAGCTGAGCTACCTGACTGTGGCCTGCAGATTTTCTTTTTTACTCATTAGTTTTTAACCCTAGTAACAATTAATTCCATTCTTCTTCCAGCATCAGTTCATCCTACGCCATCTTGTCCTCTGTACTGGCAGCAGCGTGGACGGAAGTGCTATTACTTCCCAGAAAAAACAGATGAGAAAAGCTGGAGCGCGAGCCATGAAGACTGCTCCTCCAGGGGCTCCCGCCTGGCATTGATAGAGGATAAAGCAGAGCTGGTAAGGCATCAGTGATAGAGGAACAGCCAGAGCTGGTTAGGCACCAGTGGTACAAGAGTAGGCAAGGCATCATTGACACAGGAGTAGGCAGAGCGGCTAAGGCATCAGTGATACAGGAGCAGACAAAACTTGTAAGGCATCAGTGGTACAGAAACAGGAAGAGCTAGTTAGCCATCAGTGGTACAGGAGTGGGAAGAGATGGTAAGGCTTCAGTAATACAGGGTCATGAAAATTGGAATTGCATTAGTGATACAGGATATGGCGTGGCCAATATGGCATTGCTGATACAGTATGGGTGCCAGAAAGAATTAGTTGGACGGAAGTACAAGAGAAACCAGCGGTGACAGCTGATAAGGTGTTAGTGACAGAGGACCAGGTTTTGCGTTTAACGTACTAGAGAGAGAGGACAAGGCAAACCTGTCTTAACCTGTGATACAGGATAAGTCATACAACATTAGGCATAATTGATAATGTACAACATATAGCTGATTAGCTGTAGTAATAAAGAAGCAGGTAAAGTTGGCAAAACATCAGTGATACAAGAGCAGCAGGGCTGGTAAGGCATTCATGCTACATAGATCAGTAGGGTTGGTAAGTCCTGAGTTATAGGAGTGAAAACAATTCTTTAAGGCCTGTGGACCTCAATTAAATCTAGGCAATCATTGCAATAAATATACCTGTTGTCCCTCGAACCATAGAACCCAGATAATATCACAAGTTTTGTGAAGCTCCAACAACCTAGGTAGACCTTTGTCTCTTATGGGAAGCAAGACTGAACAACCAATGCTTACAACTAAAGGTTGGATGTTAAGCAGAATGTTGTCTAAAGCTAGCACATAAATCACTCACAATAATACAATCCCCATGCTGTGTTATACATTTGGAAAAAAAAGTGTTATGACTTTATTTTCATTAAGTATAACATTCTTAGTATTGTAGAGAAGGAACCCATATACCATCATACTCAGCAAAGGAACTGGAATATTTTGCATTGGCTACTGGGCTAATGGGTCTTTGTGTATTTTGAATTGTCCTCAAATTACAATACAAGCAAGAAAACAGGTAAAGCTTAAAGGGAGATCTTTTGGCTTCAGGTCCTAGTGAAATATTTTGGAAGTCGCTCTCAATATGTTCTCACTTGATCAGTGTAGGGAAAGAACTGAGAGATCAGGAAATATTAAGATTCAAGAGGCAGGAAGCACACATTTAAATCTGTGCAATACACCAGGGTTCTCTGCAGACAGGAATTACTGTCAAATGGGCACTCAGGATAGAAATTAACAACAAAAAACATTGTAGAAAATCTAACACCCAAATCAAATCTCAGAAGAAAAGGTCCCGATGGTAGGAGTGAAAATAATCTTTCCAGTAGGCGCGCTTCCTGAACCCATCATAGCGGTCTGAAGCAGATGGAGGTGGATTTCGGATCCCATCAGTTGATACCAGCTGAGCTGCGGTGGTGGGATATTTTGGCAATGCAGGTGAGCCCCACTGTGTGTTGAGTGACAGGAGGCTGGAAATATGCGTGTTTCAAGGAAGGAGCTGAGCGGTGATTTGTAGCGGTGTCTCCCGTTCTCTGATGTGTGCGTTGCTGGCCCTGTCCCATGATTGTTTGGGTATCGGTGCTCTGAGTTGGACCTGGAGATGGAGCTAAATTGCACACTTTAATGAATGAGATAAATGGACTAAATTACTGGTGCTCCAAAAGTCTGCAGTAATGTCTAAAATGGTTGAGAGCATTGTTGTCTTTTTGGACCCTGTTGTGAACTATAACTGGATCTCTTGAGCTGTGGCGATGAGATAGGGAATAAGTTACCCAAAGAACTCGGCTTCGCTATGGTCCAAGCTATAGCATCCTCCCTAGCTTGGGTACCCGCAATGACTACATCACACATGTAGTTTAGTATGACACGTCTCTATTGGTCTGCCTGTAACTGTGAACTTAACATTCTAAAGCAAGGTTTAGGGTCCGCATGGAGCCAAAAGGGTTCTGTCATAAAACTCGCACAACACTACATCTCACCCTTTGCTAAATTATTTTTTTTACAAATTATATATATATATATATCCAAGTCATGCCGAGGGATGCCACAGGCGTTTTTAGTGACTGTGTCATTGACGACCTGAAAGAATTAAATAGAAGTGTTGTCTGTCAAAACAAACATAGAAGTTTTACTGAACAGCAATATTCCAAATTAATGCGAAAGATAAATGAGAATAATAACGTAATTGTAAATAAAGCAGATAAAGGGGACAATATCGTGCTCTGGCCCCATGATGATTATGTGAAGGAGGCTCAGTGACCCTTTATGTTATAGGAAAGCTTCATTTAATGAGCTGAAATTGGTACAAGATCAAGTATTCAAGGATTTGGCGCAATGGCAAAGGGAAGGCCTTATCAACAAAGAAGAATACAATTTTTTGAAAACAGATTACCCAATCACGCCAACTTTGTACTTTATACCGAAAGTGCATAAGTAAACTAGTCCTGTGCCAGGTTGGCCCATCATTTCTGCACAGAGTGGGTTACTAGAGTCTATGTCGAAATATGTGGATTACTATTTAAGAGATTTTGTGGAATGCCTCCCTTCATATATTAAAGACAATAGCCACTTCTTAAGCAAGCTGAGAGAGGTCACTTGGAGTGATGAATACTGTTTTATTGTTATGGATATATGCTCCCTGTATACGAGCATCAATCATGATGATGGTTTAGTTGCTGTGCAACAGTTTCTTTCCAGTAGGGACGTGAGGTTTAACGAAGACAACAAAATGTTGATAAACATGATCCAAATATGTTTGACGAACAACTACTTCTTATTCACAAAGAGGTGCACCAACGACTCCGGGGTGTGGCTATGGAGGCATGTTTCTCCCCCAACAATGCATGCTTGC
This sequence comes from Lissotriton vulgaris, assembly GCF_964263255.1. Lineage (NCBI taxonomy): Eukaryota > Metazoa > Chordata > Amphibia > Caudata > Salamandridae > Lissotriton > Lissotriton vulgaris. The sequence continues at coordinate 98,440,291 of NC_141695.1, forward strand.
ATGTTGGCTGGTGGGAGAGACATGTACTAGGCCACATCCATGTTGACTCTTTCAAGGATAACATTGTCAGGTGGTGGCGATTTATAGACGATGTGTGCGTGATATCGCAGGAATCTGTTGAGTCCATACAATACTTTCTTGATATAATCAATAGAAATAACTTGAATTTGGAATTTACTGCTACCATTAGTAGAGTAAAAGTTGAATTCTTAGATGTGGAGATATATGTTAGTGATAACATTGTTCACACTAAATTGCACAGGAAGGTTACTGCCAGGAATTCAACACTGCATGCCAGCAGCACCCATCCCATATTCCTTGTTAAGAGCATCCCCTACGGGGAGTTCTTATGGATAAAAAGGATTTGCAGCAATTATAATGACTTAACTGATTGTTTGAATGAATCTGTGCAGAGATTTTTAGCACAGGGCTATAAAATGGATGATCTACAGATAGCTTTATCTAAATTGCATAATTAGAAAAGTGATGTGACAATGATCAATGAAGAAAGGTGTATGACATCTAGTATAATAAGGGATTCTAGAACTGAAAAGTCAGCGGTCAGACTTATAACCACTTTTAGTTGACATGAAAAGCAGGTTAGAAAAATTAAGAATAAAAACTGGCCAATTTTGAAGTCTGACATCATGCTTTCCCCTGAATTAGACGTTCAACCAGTCATTACATTTAGAAGGGCACCCTCTATGAGGGATGCCCTAGTAAAAAGTAGTCCTGAAGTACGGGACACAGGTAATTGGTTGTCTAATAGAACAGGTTTCTACAAGTGTAGTTCCTGTAGGGCGTGTATATTCAGTATCAATAAACTAGAATTCATTGATGCCTTTTCTTCTACCCCGTGCAGAATCAATGGACCCTTTAGCTGCAAGACAGACCATGCTGTATATGTCCTAGAATGTACGTGTCAAATAAAGTACATAGGTAGAACTAAGCTCCAGGTTTTTAATCTAATTTACAGCACTTACGTGCTATTATTAACTCAGACTCTAGTTATCCGGTGGCGCGTTATTTTAAATTAGTCCATCAGATAACTAAAAAGATCTAAGTTATTTTGTAATTGACTCAGTCCCAAAATCAATAGGAGGGGGCAACAGAGAGAAAAAGCTGCGACAACTAGAGAGCCAGTATATTTTACAACTTGATACTAAAATGCCTAATGGTTTGAATACTGGAGAAGATTTGTACAATTTTTTTATAAAATCAAACTCATATATAATGCTGCTATTTCCTGTATTGAGTAATTTTGGACTGATGCTTTTTTATGGATGAATTACTTTTATTGGAATTTTATCTTTACTTTTATCGGATTTTTACTGGTTTTACTGGATTTCTGCTTTTAATGGTTTTTATTCGGTGTCAGTGAAGAATGGGGTTCCGGTAGTTGTTGTTTGTGCATGATTTTAGTATTTATTAAAATTACTCTATTTCCTAATGGTTTTGCTTATTCAATAATGTAGGTTTTCAAGTTTGATCATTCTTGATTTAATTTTGAGCTGTTTTTGCACATATTTCTTACTTATTGATTATGTCCAGATGATTTACTGTTTTTGGATCTGATATTGCAATGGCACTTTATGAACTAATGGATTCTGGATCTTTGAAGTAATTTTGCATTAAGCACTTTACAGTATATTGAATATTTGAATGATTGGCGTCCTTTACACATGCCTGATTAATCTATACATTAAGAGTATGCAAGCTACTTATGTATTCAATAGTCGAGCTGCATTTATTTATTTATTTATTCATTTGTTGGTTGGTATGCACTTTTTTATAATTTTGAACTCATTTTTTGCACTTAGCACTTTGCTCGCACAACAGACTTAAGAAAGTATAGTGAATTTGGGATCATGATATGTCCATGTTTTGGTAACATTTATTCCATTACGTGTATGGGCACTTGCCCAGTATTGCTGATATGTTATAACCTGGATATAACAACTATGAAATATTTAAATGATTTCCTTATGGAAAAAGTTGGATTTTAAAATATTGTTTGTTGTATTAGGTTTTAGCCAAACATATCACTTTGCGTGAAGTCTGTTGTCTAATTCTATGAGTACAATAGGAGGAGCTTATCTCAAGTGTAATAGTATTTAGCCACATGTGTGATAAATATATTTAGGAAAAGTGAATTAATACTTATGGACCTAACCAATCAACACAATATAGCATAATCAATAACAATGTACATGTTCATATTTAGTGCACAATGGACAACAGTTAGTTCTTTTCAGTTTTGTAAATTTGTTTGTTTTCTATTCATTATAAAGATTATCTAACAATAATATAAATAGAATTTGGTTGTCCAATACCAATTGTATTACTGTGCTTGGCTTTTGTTCCTAATTTTCACAGTTTATAAAGTTCAATATTAACTTTCTAAATTCATTAAGTCACAGGACAAATATAAAAGAAAGAGCAACAATCAATGATGACATAACTGTAAATTCTGGTAGTTTCTACGCGAGTTTTGGATATCAGCCTTCATCAAGAAGCCATGATTATAGTTCAAGAAAAACCTAAACAAAATACAGATAACCAAAATCCATATCTGTGTTGTGTCACGGTCCTATATACATGATAAAAAATTGGCATTTACACAGCATAATTACAATCAATATACTAATAAAAGCTACTAGTCATAGCATACACATTCTAACCAACCTAACAAAACTGACCCAAAAGAGGGTCTATGCCAATTAGTCACTAACACCAAAAATCCGTCACCACGTGGATTCACTCTGTATAACTTCTATCTATTAAACTTCTGGCTGAAGTGAAATCAAAAAAAGAGAGAGAAGAAAACGATATAAGAATAGCAGGATGAAAAACAGTCAAGAAAATCCAAAAAAGAAACAAGTAAAAAGAAGGACAACCAGTTGTACCTTATAACAAGTAAAAAGAATGATTGCAGAACTCTCTAATAACGTGATGAAATAGGGGGCCGGCTATTGTTTTACTGCCACTGTATGAAGGTCAAACCTATACAAACAGAGAACTCAATTTAATTGGATGATGTTCTAATGCCTTCACTAGATGTTTAATACAACCGCATTACCTAGTTATATGTAATTACCTCAATATTATACTGGAAACTTTATGGACAGTCCAAAGAAATTCAGTATGAAGCAGTGTTCAGTGCCTCAGTTCATATGGGCTTAGAGAAGCATGTGAAAACTCTGAAACAAAGAAGGAAACAGTAGTCGATATTGATGAACCGCTACTAATAACGTAGAGATGTCACTTCTAGAGCATTATCTACTTCAGAAACTATTCGGTAGCCTTATATTTATTTTATGGTTGTAATTATCTGGTTGTCGTAAAATTAAGATAGTACTCGTATCTAGACCAACCCTGACTACCTTGGTAGAGATATATAGATCCTTAAAGAAGTGTTTAAACACAGGGATGATACGCTAATTAAACTTATACCTGATGTGTGTCACAATAATCTCCGAGGAAAGGAGAGATTGCTTCGGAGACAGATTAAAATGTGTAGATAATATATAATATGAATAACTATGTGTGAATGAATGAATGAATGTGTATGTATAGCTAGGAATTAGTCAGTGGAAATTTAGTAAATGCTATTGGTCTATCTATGGTTTCAAAAGTGGTACTCTGTATTTTAGAGTGGGTGTATCAAAGGTTACATTAGGGTGTGAGGAGGTACATCAGGTTATTACATGGATGATGTCATCAGTGATGTCATTTGAGATGTCATCAGTGATGTCACTGACTATGTCATGAGTGATGTATTATGAGACATCATTAGCAGTACATTGTGGGGGCTAACTATAACTTTCGAATTTCTCTGGTTTTGTACAAGTGACATGTCCAACTAACTATAATGTCCTTAAAACCTATGTTTTTTTCAGTGAATTTCTATGTTTTATTAAATGATAATTTCTAACTATAACGTCCCTAAAACCTACGGTTTTCCAGTGAATTTCAATGGATTTTTTAATACTAATTTGTAATTATAATGTTCATTAAACCTATAGTTTTTTCAGTGATTTTAAGTTATCATTCCATTCTCCATGGTGACAACAGCCGATATTGCCACAAATGAGAGCAACAACTAACGGTATTAATATGCAGAGTAGGCATTCCCGTGCAAAAATAACACAAAAACACCACTTACTGATATTTTCAACGAGCAGCCAAATCTGTGGTGCGATCCAAAAACAGGCAGTAAGCAGCGTTAGCAGTAGTAATCTAACGTTTGCCTTTTACTGGTGTAAACAAGGACAACTACCTACAGTGTGAAAGGGAACCCTGCCCAGAATCTCATCTGAAGACCAACGCATGTCATAGAGGTACTGATCATGCAGCTCCCATAACCAAGAAGACCACAACACCCACCAGCCTCAGGATCCTCTTGGACCACCCCCCTCCCTACTACCACTGAGGCAGCACAGAACATCACAATGGAACTTCCAAAAACGTCATGGTCCCTCAGCCACACAATAGCTGAATGTTGAAAGATGTGGCAACCAAGTATATGTGAAGGACACAAGTCACCAATCAATAATAATGTACACAATACCAAGTGTAGCGGTGATTTGCATGACAGACCTCACTATGCAGAGCACACACCTCTCCATGTGTACATATACTGCTGGTATTTGTGGTGTTGTGCACAGTTGATGCAATCATGTTACCTCAGGCAGTGGGGAAGATCTTGGTCATGTAGCTGGTTTGTCCCCCCCTGGAAGCAGAAGCGGAGTGGGCTGGTCTAATGAACACCACTCCAGCATAGGAGTATGAATAAATAGGCTGGGGCTCTGGGTGTAGTTCACTTGTGGGAAGGCCAAATTGTCTGCCAGAGTGGTGGCCCTCACCGTGCCATGTGGCTGCTGCCATGACTGTGGGCCTTCTCGTGCCTTGTTTGCGCAGCAGTGGGCAGTCACCTCCTGGTAGTGGTAGTGCATGGGGTGGAGCATCCAGGGTGTGCAGCAGCGGGCAAACACCTCTGGGCAGTGGAAGTTGATGGGCGGCAGCAGCCTGGGTGTGCAGCGCCGGGTCAGCTATTTAGGCGTGTGCTGTTATATGTACTCTACCATTAATGATTCCATACTACGTTTCAGATGAGTAAGATTGAGGGCTGCCCAATATCCCGGCATATGGTTGGAGACACTCCGGTGGCAGAATGGTGAGGTGTGAGGATTTTCTCCACAGTGTCAACACTCCATCTCACTCTCCTTTCTGTCACTAACACTCTTCCTCTCTCTCTCACTCTATCTCTTCTTTTCTGTCTGTCACACTCTTTCTCTCTCTATTCCTCTCTCTCTCACTGTATCTCTTCCTCTCTCTCACACTGTTTCTCTCATTCTCTCTCTCTTCCTCTGTCACTCTTTCTCTCTCTCCTTCTCTCTCTCACTCTTCCTTTGTTTCTCTCTTTTTCTTTCTCACACTGTTTCTCCCTTTCTCTCACTCCCTCTCACTCACTGTTTGTCTCCCTCTTCTTTTCTGTCTCTCACTGTTTCTCTCTGTCTTCCTCTCACTCTTTCTCTGTCTTCTTCTCTCTCTCTCGCTCTTTCATTTTCTTTCTCTCTCTACCTCTCTCTCACTCATTCTCTCTTTCTCTCTTTCTCTCTCCTTTGATGGACGCATGACGCACAATCTTATCTTTCTTTTTGTCTTGCAGGCTGTGAGTATTTGAGTAGTGTAGGGGTCGTGCCTGGAGTAGTGTTTTAGGGTTTAGGGTAGTGCAGTGGTGTTTGTGTAGTGTATGGGGTCATGCTGGGGATAGTGTTTTAGGGTTTAGGATAGAGCAGTGGTGTTTGTGCAGTGTACGGGGTCGTGCTGGGGTTAGTGTTTTAGAGTTTACAACAATGCAGTGGTGTTTAGGTAGTGTAGGGGGTCATGCTGGGAGTAGTGTTTTAGTATTTTGGGTAGTGCAGTGGTGTTTGGGTAGTGTAGGGGGTCATGCTGAGGGTAGTGTTTTACGTTTAGGGTAGTGCCGTGGTGTTTGGTCAATGTAGGGGATCATGCTGGGGGTTGTGTTTTAGGATTTAGAGTAGTGCAGTAGTGTTTGTGTACTGTTTGGAGGTGTGTGTTGGGAATAGTGTTTTAGGGTTTATAGTAGCGCAGTAGTGTTTGTGTAGTGTAGGAGGTCATGCAGGGGGTGGAGTTTTAGTATTTAGGTTAGCAGAGTGGTGTTTGTGTGGTGCAGGACATCATGCTAGAAGTAGTGTTTTAGAATGGTGCAGGGGTGTAGGAGGTCGTGCTGGGAGTAGTTTTAGTGTTTAGAGTAGTGCAGTGGTGTTTGGGTAGTGTAGGGCACCATGCCGATGAACTGACTAACAGAGCTCTGAGCCGAAGGACTGGCTTCTAAAGGCAAAGCCACGACCTGGCGATGTGGGGAGAGGCAGCATGAAAGGGGTATCTCACACAGACCCACATGCAGAATATTTTCAGTGTGGCCAGGCACATGACCCGATGGCTTGTAGAGGGAGAGATGCAACCTCCCACCTGAGTCACAAAATGTCTGACTGCTTGCAGACCCAGAGCTGCGAGCCGACGTACTGGCTTCTAAAAGTATAACCGCGAACGGGTGATGTGGGGAGAGGAACCGTGAAGGAGGTATCTTGCAGGGACAGAGCTATGGTATATTTTCAGTGTTGCCTCACAGAGTTAAAACTACGGAACTAATGGCTTGTAGATGGAGAGATGCAAGCTAAAAGACTGAATCACAAAATGGCTGCCAATACTATCTAGTTTCAACAGTTCACAGCCAAAGAGACGCAAGCTCGTGCTCATAACGCCTCAACCAATCAGATGTCAGAATTCTCAAATATCGATATCTGTACAATATGATACTTCTCAAAAACTGCTGAACGGATTTACCCCATTTCACCCTGCCAAATGTGGTGAAATTCCATTCAGTAGTTTGACCTATAGACTTGTCTAAAGTTTCTGATGGAAAATGCATTGAGAAATATATTTTGGGACCCCCCTTTTTCTGAGCACCCCCTTGATCAATCACCCCCAAATTTTCAAGATAGGAGCTGATCAAAAAGGAGAAATGTTTTCATAAATTTCGTAAACATTTGTCAAACAACGCCATAGTTATAAGCACATGGATGGGTCCAGGAGGGGGGCCGCTTATAACCCTGGGCTTAAAACTACGCTCGTAGCATCTAAATCAACAATATTCTCAGATGCTTTGAAAAAGCTATTTTATATGCTTAACAGCATATAACCAATTCACAAAATGAACTTTTGCAATGAAAACATTAGGTAATGAGAGATCTGATGATTTTGGGCTCCCCCCTAACCTAGGGGGAGCACCAAGCAGATGCCTTGAACACAAAGAGCATAAACAAAAAGCACATTTTGTTGAACTTCAGTGGTGATCCCATCATTTTAGGACCACCCCAAGCACAGTTATTGGTAAAAAAACACACCAACCATAGGCCCTGCAAAGCATTATGGGACGAGATTAGCAGTGGGCAGTGAATATTATAGTATCTGTTAGACCTGACATCATTGGCCTGAGTCTCTCCTCCATTTTTTCTGTCTGCCTCCTCTGTTTACGATGTTTTTGCTGGTATATTGCTTTGGGCGCTGTGCCACTGCTGATCAGTGCCACAGTGCAAGTGCTCCCTATGTGGAATGGGGTGCCGCTCGCCTTAGAGGTTGTGTTTCCCAGCGTTTCCAGCGTGATTCAAGCCCCACCTGACTTCGCTACAGGAGTAGCTGACATCTGCCAAGAACTCTGTGTCCCTGAGGGAGGAGACGTGAGGCCGCAGAGGAGGTGAGAGGCGCGGCCCCGGGACTGCGAGGCACAGCGTTAGCAACACCAGCTGTCTCCTCTTCCCGCGTGAGCCGCGCCCCCTCCCAGTGCCCCGCCCCCTGCAAGGCGTACTTAACCTCTCGCGGCCCCCGCTTCGCGGGGGCCGCTCGCCTTAGAGGTTGTGTTTCCCAGCATTTCCAGCGTGATTCAAGCCCCACCTGACTTCGCTACAGGAGTAGCTGACATCTGCCAAGAACTCTGTGTCCCTGAGGGAGGAGACGTGAGGCCGCAGAGGAGGTGAGAGGCGCGGCCCCGGAACTGCGAGGCACAGCATTAGCAACACCAGCTGTCTCCTCTTCCCGCGTGAGCTGCGCCCCCTCCCAGTGCCCCGCCCCCTGCAAGGCGTACTTAACCTCTCGCGGCCCCCGCTTCGCGGGCGCCGCTCGCCTTAGAGGTTGTGTTTCCCAGCGTTTCCAGCGTGATTCAAGCCCCACCTGACTTCGCTACAGGAGTAGCTGACATCTGCCAAGAACTCTGTGTCCCTGAGGGAGGAGACGTGAGGCCGCAGAGGAGGTGAGAGGCGCGGCCCCGGGACTGTGAGGCACAGCGTTAGCAACACCAGCTGTTTCCTCTTCCCGCGTGAGTCGCGCCCCCTCCCAGTGCCCCGCCCCCTGCAAGGCGTACTTAACCTCTCGGGCCCCCGCTTCGCGGGTGCCGCTCGCCTTAGAGGTTGTGTTTCCCAGCGTTTCCAGCGTGATTCAAGCCCCACCTGACTTCGCTACAGGAGTAGCTGACATCTGCCAAGAACTCTGTGTCCCTGAGGGAGGAGACGTGAGGCCGCAGAGGAGGTGAGAGGCGCGGCCCCGGGACTGCGAGGCACAGCGTTAGCAACACCAGCTGTTTCCTCTTCCCACGTGAGCTGCGCCCCCTCCCAGTGCCCCGCCCCCTGCAAGGCGTACTTAACCTCTCGCGGCCCCCGCTTCGCGGGAGCCGCTCGCCTTAGAGGTTGTGTTTCCCAGCGTTTCCAGCGTGATTCAAGCCCCACCTGACTTCGCTACAGGAGTAGCTGACATCTGCCAAGAACTCTGTGTCCCTGAGGGAAGAGACGTGAGGCCGCAGAGGAGGTGAGAGGCACGGCCCCGGGACTGCGAGGCACAGCGTTAGCAACACCAGCTGTTACCTCTTCCCGCGTGAGCCGCGCCCCCTCCCAGTGCCCCGCCCCCTGCAAGGCGTACTTAACCTCTCGCGGCCCCCACTTCGCGGGGGCCGCTCGCCTTAGAGGTTGTGTTTCCCAGCGTTTCCAGCGTGATTCAAGCTCCACCTGACTTCGCTACAGGAGTAGCTGACATCTGCCAAGAACTCTGTGTCCCTGAGGGAGGAGACGTGAGGCCGCAGAGGAGGTGAGAGGCGCGGCCCCGGGACTGCGAGGCACAGCGTTAGCAACACCAGCTGTTTCCTCTTCCCGCGTGAGCCGCGCCCCCTCCCAGTGCCCCGCCCCTTCCTTACATCTCACCACAATTACATAAACAGGGATCACTACGCGCATCGCGGGACGCGCGCGGGTCGACGCCCGGGCGAAGCCCGGGCCAAGGGCAGGCCCGTTTAAGCCCGTTCAAGCCTGGGCAAGTATGGTCTGGGCCAACCCCTTTTCATCCTTCATCTCCGCCCTGTATATTACTATCTACTTTGGGAGCCTTTAACCACTACTGTGTTAGCCTTTAAACCCACGGGTGCTTCTCTGCTAACATGACTACCAGGGCTATGAGGAACAAGACGGCTCATGGAGTGGGTGAAGTAATTGGCCCAATTGATCAATTCATTACCAAAGCTAACGATGCTATCAATCAGGGAATTGTATTGCTCGAAAGACGTGTCTCCCAGGACCTTGCTGCAGCACGAAGGTCATCTATGGGCCTTCTGGCTTTAGCCAAAACACCTATCCACCAGGAAACCAACGTTCCATTACTACAAGAAATTCGTGCAGAACTTCACACCATCCCAATGAGCGTTGACTTATCAGTCACTCATCTCTCACTAGGGGAAGCCTCTATGGATGACTTGGAGAAAACTCCTACCCTGGTGATCAGCCCCACTCAAACTGTGCCGTCAACTTTGATAGAGTCACAACCTTTGCCCTCACCCCTAGCCGTAGCCTCACCCCCAAAACCCGAGAAGGTGTCTAAGGAGGGTGCCATTCCCAAACAAGCTAGTGTAAGGTCAATACCCAAGACTAAGTCGCACTGCCCACCGAAGCGTACTAGGTCTAAAAAACTTCCACGTATCAACCTTCCAAAGAACACAAGACAGTCACTGCCTGACAACGTGGATGACTCCTCTCTTTTGGCTGCATCGGTGGAGGAGACTCATAGGGGTTATGACACTGTTAATACTAATCATCCAGAACTCAATGCACAAGTGTTCGACTCAATTAAGGATTTCATAAAATTGCAACTACTCCCAATCGAGCGAACGCTAAATAATATCGAGAAGCAGCTCGCTAGACTAACAAATCATGTCAGTCATCCCAAACCTTCCGCTATCACCCTAGAGCCACTAGTCTCTACGACCACCAAACATGTTAAGGCTGTTACTGTACAGAAACCAGTGCCCCAACAGACAACGCATAAAGCTCCCCCACCTACTGAAAAAAACCCTAAAACTCCAACCATTAACCAAGCAACTTCTACAGACACTAAGGGCCCCACCAAACAAGTACAGGGAAAACCAGCAACAAGTGCTGACCCCACTAGAAAGAACTCTAAGCCCCCATCACCCAAACCCTCGGTTACCCAACAGGCTGCTGATGCACCCAGTAAACCAGTTGGCCCAAAGAGACCAGTCCATCTTCCCCCAGAAGCAAGCCCCTACACCGTGATCCTTACAGGGGTACCAGAACTGGAAGAATATATGAGTGAATCCACCTGGTCATTGAAAAACAAAGTTATGCAGTGGCTTCAGATTAATAGACCCCTTCCTTCACACTGTAAAAGTAGACTGTCCATGGTACGAAGAGTCCCTTGGATAGGGGACACAAGGAAAAGAATAAAAGGGGATTGTATCATCATTAATTTTGATAACCCAGAGACAGTGAGTTACATATGTTCCTGGTCAACCCTGGAGAGAAAGGGAAGTATAGACACTAACCGTCTGTCCTTCTTTTACCCACCGAGGTTTCCACGTGAACAAGATTTCCCCCAAAACTGGGACCAATCCCCAGGCTGGAGTTGGTCCCAAGTCGAAATGCGTAACAGGAGGAGGGACTGGGATTATCAGCCTTGGAACCCAAGAAGAGATCAACCATACGCAGAGGGGCGGAGAGGGGCTCCAACTAGCAACTATTTTTCAACCTTAGAAATGGTTGACTGACCATTAAATAACCATTTACCATCTAATAACAAGTCTATGACCCCCCCGGTCTACTGCTAGCCCAGGGATGTCCCCAAGCAAACATGGGACCTTGTATCTCCCCAACCCACTGTGGACTTCCTTAATCTGGCTCTGTCACACGGCCCTTCTGGGTCGGAAAGTTTACAAACTGACGACTCCCAGACTTCTCTCTTACCCTCAACTTCTGACCTGAATCCCCCACACTGTTCCTCAACGCACTCTATTGAGGATAAATATCTCTCTATCTTATCTTGGAATATAGCCGGGCTTTCAAATAAAATAAATGACCCAACCTTCCTGAACTATATACACACTTTTGACATCTTAGCGTTCCAGGAATGTTGGGATCTGACACCCGCAAATCTGGATGGTTATACTACACATTTCACCCCTTCCACTCAGTCCCATAGAGGTAGACCCTCGGGAGGTCTTTGCTTGTACGTTTCAAATAGATTAAACGTATCATTAGAACGCGTTGACCTCCCGCAAACTGATCATAGCTCAAAGTCCTTTGGCCGCCTACTACAGGCCTTTAAAATGTCTGGGAAAGAGGTTGTCAACTCTCTCATTATTAATCTATACAATTGTGCGCAGAGAGATGATCAAATAAAATTTATGGAGTTTCTTTCTAAATTAATAAAGAAGGGCATGGGAGGATCCTCTACAGACAGGCGCTTGATCATTCTAGGTGATTTCAATTGTCACTTATGCCCATATAGTGGAACCAGGGTTTGTGATCAAAGAGCCCCAAATAGAGAACATACTACCCATTTTGAACATTCAATTACGGGAACCCAACTGAACAACTTATTACATGAGTGGGACCTGGGTTTTTTCAATGATCTAACTGTGCCCCCGACTGATTTTTTACCCACATTCCATGGAAGGGGATCGCTCACGATAATAGACTTTTCCTCTTGTCTCACAGTCATCATTGAGACGCCTTAGAATTCAATAGAGAGGAGTTGGTTCTGAGCGATCACTACCCCATCAGCATCAAAATATATTCCCCCTCCAGTGGTACTAAGTCCAGGAGCAACTTGGAAAATCTTTTTTCACATACCATTTCACTTTCGTCAAGAAATGGATACACCATAAATGGGCTAAAATTAACACCTTGAAATTTCTTGAAAACTTGATCAAAACGGTTCCTGACCTCTTCTGGACCTGTTTAGAACTCCCACCCAATCCACTAGAAATTATCTCTGCCTTCGACCAAATCGCCTCACAAATCAGAAAAAACTTGAGCAGAAATAACAACAAAAGCAATGCTCCCAAGAGCCAAGGTTGGTTTGATCACGAGTGTTCAAACACTCGCGACATCCTGAAGGCCAGCCTCCACAAAACTCCAAAAAACCAGATGGAAATCAGATCCGCCCGTGCCGCTTACAAACAGGCAATTAAGAACAGAAAAAAGGTCCTGAAAAATGCGGCCTGGGAAGCTCTGTTGAAAGCCAGTACTCTAAGAGACAACACGGCCTTCTGGAGGGAGGTGAACGCCCCTTTTTTTAGTGATAGGACAACCGACTGTATAGAAATTGCCATCACCGAAGATGTCTGGATAAACCACTTCACCGAACTGTACAAACTAGACGACCGAATTGAACCAATGGAGAGCAATGAATTGCTAATCAATAATCTAGAGCCGTTTCCACTTTCCATCTACTTCAATTACTCGGAAGTGGAATTGGCCATTCTTGAAAGCTCAAATGCCAAAGCGCCCGGCCCAGATGGAATCCCCATAGACTTATTCAAAGACAACATCCAATTATGGGCACCTATTCTTACCAACGTCCTTAATTCTTATGCCCGTAAAGGATTCCCTACAACATGGCAAGAAGCGATCATAATACCCATTTTCAAAAAAGGAGAAAGAACGGACCCAAAATGTTATAGACCAATTTCTTTATTGGACTCCATGATGAAGGTGGCCGGGAGAGTCCTTTTGAATCAACTACAAACATGGGCACAGGAGAATAACATTTTATCTAACTTTCAATACGGGTTCGTTTCTGGTCTCGGGACAGTGGAACAATGTTTAAATCTAGCTCTGATCATTGACAAACATGTGCTGGCAAAAAGAGGCAATATATATATATGACTTTCGTGGACTTAAGCTCTGCTTTTGATTGCCTCAACCATAGCCTACTCTGGTCTACCCTCACCAACATGGGCGTTGACCCCAACATCTTATCTTTCATAAAAGAACTCTATCGCGGAGCCGGGGCCAAGGTCCGATATGGGAAGGACGGAGCCTGCACCAATAAGTTTCCTATTAGAAAGGGGGTCAGGCAGGGTTGCATCCTTGCCCCCTTTCTTTTTAATCTGTACATCAACAGCGTCGCCGACTGCCTGGCCAAATTAGATGTGGATTATCCAAAAATAAATAGCCTTGCGGTTCCAATCCTTTTATATGCGGACGACGCTGTGATTATGTCCAGGACCCAACTAGGGCTTCAAAAAGCGCTGACCGCCTTTTCTACCTTTATGGACATGAGAGGTCTTAAGATCAATGTAAGCAAAACTTTTACAATGTGTTGCAGTAACAAAAAGAACATCTCTTGCAATACGTACATTGATGCAAATAAGATCAGTCTCACAAAAACCTTCACCTATTTAGGTATACTTTTTAGCAGTACAGGCACTTGGAAGAATGCCGTACACACCCGAAACCTGGCTTTTATCAGAGAAATTGGAGCCTTAAAGAAATTTGCAACCAAACTAGGTGGGAAACCAGTTAGAATCTTGCTGGACATATTTGCTGCCAAATGCGTCTCTACCGCAACATACGGAGCAGGTATCTGGGGCCTGGTGGATTGTGGAGAGATCCAAATCAGTGAGAACGCGTTCTTAAGATTTCTGCTGGCTGTTCCTCGATCCATTTCAACCACAGTCTGCCACAATGAGTTAGCACGAGTATACATCTCAGACATAATTAAAACCGCACCAATCCTGCTATGGCACAAAGTCTGGTCCTCGGAAAAAACGGTGTTAAACCAGGATATAATTAAGGACTGTATGGCCTTAACCAATTCAAGAAAAATACCCTGGCTCGCCTATGTACAGAAATTTTTAACCTCCCTGGATCTAGCTGATATGTATATTAACCCCACAACGTGTCAAACGATTTCTAAAAAGGACCTCAAGGCTCGTTGCTTAGGCTTACTTTCAGACAGACGTTCTTACCTCGAAGGTAACAAACTATCGATTGCCAATCACAACCTCTTACTTTATGATGACGGCATCCCATCCTACCTTTCTCCCTTCACCACCCCCTATACGAGAATGTTGCTGACAAGGATGAGGACGGATTGCTTTTTCCGTCTACTAACATTTCCCACTGTAAACGATTGGTCGGTTACTCCGGTGGCCTGTCCTTGTGACAATGTTTCCAAACAATCCAACATTCACGTAATTTTATTCTGCAAATTTTATGACTGGGGTAGAAGGAAACATCTTTTCCCGCTTCTCAAATTCTGGGGCTTAAGACAGTGCCGGCCAGCCTTACTTAAGCTATACATGCTTGAAGATGTACTTACAATCAATGCAGCTAGTAGCTTTTTGAAATTCGCAGTAAGGTGCAGAGCATCAATGAATTAACTGTCTTCTGCTCCCCACTAGCCAAAACTTTGCACAATTCTGTACAAACTTAAATTTTTAACTTGTTCTTAATACGTTGTATGTTTTTTTTGATCGCATTTCATAGTCATTTTTATGCTGTATTATATGTGCTTTTATGGTTTTCTCTGTAAAAATCGAATAAAGCTTTATTTGAAGTTGAAAATTTGAATTTGAAATTACTGTATTGATAGATTTCCATGTTTGGCTTATTTGGTTTACTGTCAGTCCATAGTCTAGTGCACCAGGAGTGCCAGGGCTTGTAAATGCAAATGCTGCTCGTGGGCTTGCAGCACATGTTGTGCCACCCACAAGAGCAACCTAGTAAAAGTATGTCTAAAGGTCTGCCATTGCTAGACCTACGTGCAGTCTGGTTCTGTCACGCAGACTGCGCAAGTACACCTACTTGCCAGTCCCTAAACCTTCCCTTAACTTCATGTTTGTCATGCCTATGGTAGGCCCAAGGGCAGGGTGCATTGTAAGCATAAGGTAGGACAAGCCTGACTAGGTTGGCATGTCATAATAGTGAATTACCGCCATATTCGTTTTTCACTATTGTAAGGTTACCTGCTCTCCATCAGTTAGAATGGGCTGCCAGTATTATTAATGGTATAATCCTAGCGGGCTCGGGGAGCATGGTACAATGTTGAGCTTGGTATCCCTGAACTCAGGGTTTAATAACGCATCCGTTTGTGTGGATGGTTTTTGGACTCTGGGTTTGAAAATAGCACTTTTAGAAAGTGGCTATTTTCTTGTCTAACTATTACCGGTTTCTGCTGGTTTGGTGTGTGTGTGACAGGAGCTGGGTGGCTCCAGAGGTCTGAATGAGTCAGTGTGGGGTGAGTGAGGCATTTGCATTGAGAGTAAGGAAAGAGTAGCTCCTGATAGCCTGCCCTGCCTGACACAATGCTGGCTCCACCTCCTGCCGGGCGACTGATGGATCTGCTCCCTGCCAGTGACAATACTGGCTCCACCTCCTGCTGGGCGGCTGAGGACCCCGCCCTGCACAGTGAATAGGCCAGGTGCCTCGGCCTGGCTACACCCACAACAAACCCAGGATGAGGGGAATTCCCCTGCATGGACAAAGGGATCAAAGCCAAAAAGGGGTATACAAGCTTTACTAAAGAAAATCTCCAAGGGTTGGAAGAGTGCCAGCCTCCTGTTGAAGTCACAGGGTCAAAGGACTTCATTTATTTGCAAAAAAAGTTCTTGTTGCTGGAACCTGAAAATCCAGCACCTCTGAAGAATCCAGCAATCTCGACGCCGACGGACGCCGCCGAATCCAGCTCGACATCGTGAGTAACAGCTCCCGTGTCCCGCATCTTCGACGCCGGCCGCTAGGCCAGATCGACGCCAGTAGCGACACCAGTGAGTAGCGAGTTTGGCTCCAGCTCCAAGTGACCCCGTGTCGACGGCGCCACTGATCGCATCGACCCCGAGCCCTCTCGACGTCGTGAGCTCTGCTCACTCTTGCAACATCATCATCGACGACGCCGCCGTATCCTGCTTCGCCTCGAGAGCGCTGCTCCTGCCTGACATCTGTCGACGCCGCTGCAGATCGCCCGACTTCGAGGCCTGATCGACGCCGAAGACGTGACGCCGGACAGCTCGACGCCGCTGATCATCGTGTGCTTCGCTTTCCCAAGGCACTGTGTTGTGGGGGTCTGTGCGACTCCGGGCTCGACGTAGCGCTCCTCGCGGTCGACGCCGAACCTTTGGATTAACTTTGCCTCGACGTTGTGTGACTCCTGTGGGCGTTACATTGTTGCCAAGAGCTGTGATTTAAAGAAGAAGAATTGCTTTTGTTACAAAAGACTTTGTGCTAAGAAGAAACTACATTTGAACTATTATCTTTTTTCCTTCCAAGAGTATTTATTAAGATTGTGGTATATTTTTGTTGTTATTTGGTCTTGTGCTAAACCTTATATATACATCATTATTTTTATAATACTACTGTGTCGTGTCCATTTGTAGTGTATTCACTTTATTACTGTATGTGGTCATAAATGCTTAACGCACTGCCTCTGAGATAAGCCCGTCTGCTTTGCCAAGCTACCAATGGGGTGAGCAGGGGTTATCCAAGTGTGTGATCCCCTTGCCCTGACTAGAGGAGGTGAGTCCCTATTTGTCAGAGGTGTATACCTCTGCCAACTAGAGACAGCCAAGTCTAACAGTATCCAATATCAAAATAATTCTACAAAGAGCTGCAGTTCAACTAGTTGTTACTAGATGTCCCTCACAAGTCAAATGCAAAGCATTGAACTTATTCTTACATCAAGCTGCAGTTCCACTGGTCGTTCCTAGATGTCCCTCACGAGTCAAATGCAAAACCATTGAAACCCTTTCATTAAGCATTTGCATTTGACTCGTTAGGGATATCAAGTAACCACCAGTTGAACTGCAGCTCTTTGTCGAATTATTTTGATATTGTATACTATATAATATTCACTGCTCACTGCTAATCTTATCCCATAATGCTTTGCAGGGCCTTTGGTTGGGAATGTTTTTTTGCCAATAACTGTGTTTGTGTTTGTCCTAAGAGGATGGGACCACAACTAAATTGTTCAATAAGATGTGCATTTTTGTTTTCAAGGCATCTGTTTGGTACTCCCCCTAGGTTAGGGAGGATCCCAAAATCATCACTCCCACTGCTTGCTAATTTTTCAGTTTCACCATTGTGAAAGTACTATATGCGCTTTAGCATATAAAGATAGAAATACTTATTTTATCATATCTGGGCATGTACAGGAAGCTTTTTGTAATTATTTAGCAATTTTTGCACAGTACAGACATGTACTACGCAAAGTTTATCATGTGTAGTGCTGCTATGCAAACTACGCCCAGGCTTAGCCGCGTAACCCCTCTCCCAACATGACTGAAGTCTGGGGCTGCGGGGGCCCCAGCGGGCCCCTGCGGGCCGCCGCTATTATTTTTTAAGAAATGCCCCTGGAACCTAGCCCACCCAGGAGCCTCATTAAAATAAAACACGGGAACCCGTGACCCCAGCGCAAATTGCGCCGAGATTCTTTTTTAAAATTTTTTTTTTTATGGCTCTAGGAGTCCTACTGGGACCCACTGAGCAGGCCTAGGGGTTCAGGGTGTTTCTACCCTACCCCTTTTCTTGTTTTATATCTTTGTTACTCTGTTTTCTGGTGACTCGCTTGTACCGAGTCACAAGACGACTGCCAACACTTCCTGGCTTGGAGTGTTGACTTCCAATCACATTGAAGCTCGTGCTCTGGACTTAGGCTCCGCCCAGATATCAAAAGTTTTATTTTTCTAATTTCTCAGCAACTACTAAACAGATTTACACCATTTAAAGAACAGGTCACTTTCTGATCCATGTACTGCCTTTTTGACACATTTGGGGTCATTCCGTTCAGTAGTTTCGGCTGTAGCCTTGCCCAAAGTTTCCTATTGGAAATAGATTTTTTGACTCTTATTTTTTGAATTTCTCAAAAACTACTGAATGGATTTACACCATTTAAAATGAAGCCACTTTCTGAACCAAGTTCTACCTTTTTGCGAAATTTGGGGTAATTCCGTTCAGCAGTTTGGGCTGTAGCCCGTCGCAAAATTTCCTATGAAAATTAATGTGGGGACCCCTTCTTTCTCATCCCTGCTTGACGTATCACCCCCAAACTTTCAGGATAGGAAATGACTTGAATAGACTTTTGTTTGGGAGAATTTCGCGAACATTGGTCAAACAATGCCAAAGTTATTAGCAAATAAAAAATGCTTTTCCTACGGAAACTATGTTGTAATTATAACTACCAGTAGAATATATATATTTATATATATATCTATATATATATTCACTGAAAAAACCATAGGTTTCACACCAGTTATAGTTAGCTGGAAATTTTACTGACATAAAACCATTGAAATTCCACGTTATAGTTAGTTGGACTCACTATAACTTGCGCGCCTGCAATGCACTGCTGATGACGTCACATATTACATCACTCATGACATGGTCAGTGACATCACTCATGACATCACTGAAGACACCATCCTTGTGACAGAGTGACAGACCTCCTTTCAGTGTAATGTAACCCTTGAAACACGTATTAAAAAATAGAAACTAACATTTTCAAAAGAATGGAGATACCCCTACCAGTTACAACAACCAATTCAGTATTTCCACCATCTAGATACACATCCACTCATTCACCAACAGTTCTATATAGTCACTCATACATATACTCACTCATCATATGTAGTGATACACCTATACATCCTGTTACACACCGACAGTCATCCAAAAGTTACTCACACACATAATCACACATGCAAATAAACTATTCAACATCCATTTATTTGCATATACAGCTATACACACACTACCACCTTACTTCTAAGGAAACTTACACATACTTACTCTCTTAAACAATAATCTATAGAAACACATACTTATTTAAACAGGAACTCTTACAATCTCTCACTCTCACATATACTCACTTATATACATCAATACTCACATATACTAGATTAAAACATACGTAGTTACTGATAAAGACACTAGTGAGACAGTCATTCACTCACTAACACACACATATACACACAAATCCACCCATACAGTCCTGCACATATGCTGTCTTCAAAACACATAGAAACAGTGAGTCAGTCATTGATGCATCTATGTGTTAAGTAACACCCCCACCAAACCATACAGACACTCATACTGATACTAAAAAAAACTTCTAATAAGCCATATACACACACATGTAACTACTCACCAACCCATGCAGCCACTTATACACAAAGTGAAACACTGATACAAACATTTAAATATTTAATACTTGCTTACAATAAGCCAGTTAACCAATCAATTTCTTTTTTTAAAAACATCCATTAAAACACTTATTTAAACATTTATTCTTCCATCGTCCTTTTTCATATACATATATAAAACATATTTATTTTTCAGAAAGACACACATTCACTGGATGGTGTCATCAGTGATGTCATGAGTGATGTCACTGACCATGTCATGAGTGATGTAATATGTGACGTCATCAGCAGTGCATTGCAGGCGCGCAAGTTATAGTGAGTCCAACTAACTATAACGTGGAATTTCAACGGTTTTATGTCGGTAGAATTTCCAGCTAACTATAACTGGTGTGAAACCTATGTTTTTTTCAGTGAATTTATTAGGTTTTTTAAATGCTAATTCCTAACTATAACTGGTGTGAAACCTATGGTTTTTTCAGTGAATTTCATAGGTTTTTTAAATGCTAATTCCTAACACTCTGGGACATTCTGTCATTGGGCTATAGTTGGGCTACATCTGGCTGATATTTGGGCTACATTTGTTTTTTTTTTTGTCTCTGGTGGCCATCTTTGGGCTACATTGGGCTACATTGGGCTACATTTGGGCTCTAACATATATATATAGCCCAATGTAGCCCAATATATATTTTTTCAAAGTTAATTTTCATAAAAACCACTGGAACATATATCTTGAGACATAGCAAAGGCACATAGGGCTACCAGTCCCTACAATTTTGCCAGGTTTGGTGGAAATCCATTCAGCCGTTCGGGCTAAAAGTGAGTTTTACCGCCCTATGGAAATTAACATGGAGAAAACACGTTTTGGGTCCCCCCCTTTATCTCGGCCCCTGCTTTTCAGGGATGGAGCGGAGCGGAGCGGGTCACCTAATTTGAGAAATTCGAGAAGATTTGTCCACCGGCGCCAAAGTTATTTCCAATAGAATGTTGCGGATTTCCTATGGAAAGTAGATCCTAACTATAAGTTAAGATATATATATATATATATATATATATATATATATATATATATATATATATATATATATATATCTTACCTTATAGTTAGGATCTACTTATATATATATATATATATATACATATATATATACATATATATATACACATATATATATATATTCACTGAAAAAAACATAGGTTATAGACCATATATAGTTAGAAATTAGCATTTACAAAACCTTGAAAATTCACTGAAAAAAACATGGGTTATAGACCATATATAGTTAGGAATTAGCATTTACAAAACCTTATTTTACTCACACAAAACCATTGAAATTTCATATATAGTTAGTTGCACTAACTATATATCGCGCACCCGCTATCCACTGCTGATCATGTCACATATTACATCATTCATGACATGATCAGTGACATCACTGATGACATCACTGATGACATCTCAAATGACATCACTGATGACATCACTGATGACAACATCCAGTGACTGTATGTTTCTGAAAAGTCAAAATATGTCTTACATATTGAAGAATGAGTGGATGTATAAGTGTCTGGATGAAGGATTTAGTAGGTGCATGACTGACTGTATGAGTGAGTGATTAAATGTGTCTCACTGAGTGCATGGGTTAGTGACTAAACTGTCTTAATTTGTGCATCATTATGTCTGTTGTTCTGTAAACTGCTGCATGTGTTGATCAGTAGCTTTATGATTAAGTATATGGGTTATTGATTGGTTGCCCAAGTATTTGTATGGGAGACTGAGTGTGTGTGTGTGTGGGTGGCTGGGAGGTGTATGACTCTGTGCATAGATGTGTGAGCAGTTGATTTACTAGATGTATGGGTTCAAAAATGCATGTGGAAACAGCTGTATGGGCGGTTGACTGTGTGCATGAGTGTATTGGTGAGTGAATGGATATCTCAGTGCTACATGTCAAAGTAAGTACATATGTAAAACACAGTACATGTGAGAGTTGACATATATAAATAACTGTGCATAAGAGCCAGTGAATTTGTGAGTGGCTGTATGGATCATTGTGAACTTGTATCAGGGATTGTATAA
The DNA here is from genome assembly GCF_964263255.1 of Lissotriton vulgaris. Classification (NCBI taxonomy): domain Eukaryota; kingdom Metazoa; phylum Chordata; class Amphibia; order Caudata; family Salamandridae; genus Lissotriton; species Lissotriton vulgaris. The sequence continues at coordinate 98,461,866 of NC_141695.1, forward strand.
GAGAGTAAATATGTGTTAGTAAATGTTTGAATAAGTAAGGTGTGTATAACTGTATAGTTGAGGAAATGGAAGTGTGATTGATTCTTTGCATGATTGACTAGGTGTGTGAGTAACTCCATGGATGAGTGACAGTCTGTGAGTGTCTATTTACTCTGAGTGTATCTAAGATTATATTAGAGTCTGAAGAGGTTCACCGTATTATCACACGAATGATGTCATCAGTGATGTGATCAGTAATGTCAAATGAGATGTCATCAGTGATGTCATCAGTGATGTCATTTGAGATGTCATCAGTGATATCATCAGTGATGTCATCAGTGATGTCACTGATCATGTCATGAATGATGTAATATGTGACATGATCAGCAGTGGATTGCGGGTGCGCGATATATAGTTAGTGCAACTAACTATATATGAAATTTCAATGGTTTTGTGTGAGTAAAATAAGGTTTTGTAAATGCTAATTCCTAACTATATTTGGTCTATAAACCATGGTTTTTTCAGTGAATTTTCAAGGTTTTGTAAATGCTATGTCCTAACTATATATGGTCTATAACCTATGGTTTTTTCAGTGAATTTCAATTTTTTTTAATACCAAATATCAAAAGCTTTAAAATGTCATGTACAAGGTAGGTAAAAACATTTTCGTGTTTATGCACGCTGATGTGCTTTGAACGCTGCCCCCCACCCTCCTCTTTTCTTATAGGAGTATTCTCTCTTTGCAGATAGTGAAGGGTAGGTAACGCAGGCCTTTGCCCCCGTTGTAATCCGTCGTGCCTGCTTCCCTCTCCATTTGATTGATTGTTATCCTAGCATTTATTGTTTTGGAAATGGTTCTCTTTGGTTCATTCTCTATTTACAAACAAGCACAGAGTCGCAATACTCTGTTTAGTCTTTGCAGATAGTGAAAAATCATTAAAAAAACAAAAGGAATCAAGCAAAATCAGTAGGCCACTAATGGGATCTCTTTTTGACCTTGCTAAAATAGAAACATTATGAACAACCCCTCATGAGAAAAACGAAACTAGTGAGAGGAACTGAGCTCGACACCATGATGGCTGCAAGACAGCTCGGCTCCGCCGCCCACCCCACCCAAAATAACGACAAACCCTATGCAAATATTATAAGTATATACAACAAAGTAACAGGGTAAAACGTTTTATTAAATATCTATTTACATGGCAGCCTGCTGCAACATCGATCCGAACAAGCCTTTGTGTTTGTGGCTCAAAATCAACCATCAATAGTAAGATTTTCATAGGTGAGTGTAGGTTCATGGTTTTCCATCCACAGACTAAAAGCCTGGTGTGGGAGTGAAAGAACAATAACTAGGTAAGAAGGAAGGCAGAGGTTGTGGGAAGGACTCTGGATATGGTATGTTGCTTGGTCCTTGAGATGCTTCGATGTCACTGCCTTGCACAAATGGCATAAGTCCTGGATGTTGGGTGCCATAGTTGAGGGTACCGAGCAGCGCTTGTAACACTGTCTGAAGCTTATTTGCACCTGCTGCAGCTTCACTATTCTCAAAGTAAGTGGGGGCTGTTTGTGGACCTGACTGCATTGGAAAACAATGTGATGCAGTGCCTCCCTGAACCGCTTGACGGAGGCCCCCGAGATAATTGCGCCTGCTCCACACCTTGTCCCACAATCCGTTTGACCTGAAGACACGTCCTGCGGTGCCTTGGTCCGACCATCACATATACCTGCACCAGGAGACGGTGTGGGGTGCACTAGAAGGGAGAGGTGGCGCGAACGAGCCTCCCCCACCTCCCCAGGTGGATGTTTCTCAGCTACACCCCAGCGCTTCACTCGACCTGCTGACTTGCGCCCGCTCTTGCGACACGGTGCCTCGCTCGGCCAGCTGAATTGCGCCTGCTCTTGCTATTACAACGTCTCACGCGCCATCCAACGGAATTGCACCCAATCTTGCGGTACAGCGACCGGCGGCTGCTACGGAGCTCACAAAATGGCGGTCGGCTCCACAGACTTGGGCCTGGCCTGCAAAGATGGCTCTGGGCAACCGTGGAACTCGGACGCTTGACTGCTAGGGCATGGGCCCCATTCCCAAAAGAGTCCCCTCAGCCTTGAAGATTCTACAACAGTCACCGGGACCCCCGACTCCCGTAGACTTCCGGTTGGGAGCGACTGCCATGATTGCTCGCGGAATGGCCACGACGTAGCCACGAGATGGTGGTGCTCTCATGCTGATGCCAGCTTCAGTCTGAAACATCCAGAAACACTGTAGACTACCAATTCGATCAGTTCCGGAGGAGCCCCAACGTGACCCGGTAGAGAAGAACTTGCCCTCCCCTCTTTGACTGATGGTTCTTGTTGCCTGTCCCTTCTGTTGTCATTTAACAGAACTTTTTGGACTACTGAAAGGGGTTGTGTTCCGACCGCTGGTTGGTGGAGACATTTTGACTATATTCTGGACCTGCGTTGTCGCGTAATGCGTCATATGACGTGCCGCGTTAGCGCACCCGGAAGTGCTCCGGTGCGCGAGGCGCAGCTTCCCGGAAGCGATCCAGGGCGCGGCGCCCAGCGCATAACGTAAGCATAACAGGTCATGTGACTTGTTAATAAAACTTTCCATTGGTTAATTTTACTTTTGTTTTTCTAATGATGGAAGGCTTGGTCTTATGGCCTAAAAATAACACTTTTCATTGGTTTCGAACATTTTTTTTTCCCAAATGATGAAAGCCCCAACTTTTTTTTTCTCACTCTGACTTGTAAAGCAAAGGACCCAGATGCATTTACAGTTTATCACTAACAATGTTCCAGGCTAATGTATTTTCCCGGGAAATTTACAACTGTCCTGCAAGTAAAATATTCCTATTTCGAGAAAAAGGGCGTTTCTTCGTCCCATGAGGGAGCCGTTGAACAAAAGAGGCTAGACCTGCTGTCTTAGTCGCTGATAGGCATGAATATTGGATTCTTATTGATCACTTTATGTTGCAGGAGTGGAAAACACAACAGCCCTTGACCATTTATCTTTACTGCTTTCCTGCGTATTATACCTTTTAACCGTCATGTAATCGGGCTGCTTTATTTCACTTGCCTTTTACTGATTCGAAAAAAGTGGCTATTATTCAAAACTTTACCAATCTAGGTACTGCTACCATGTTTTGTTTTAAAAACCTTTATTGTGAAAATGTCAGTATACAAATACGGGCCTATAACCACGTTGGCCGGCCACGGAGCAAACTGTAATCGTATATGATGAGGGGACATTTACACTGTAGAAGAACGTAACGGGTGGGCCATTAGGTTGCAAGAACTAAGGTGTCTAACAGTTGCGGAATCGGTGGACGTACATTTTCTAATTAAAGTACGACAGGGCCAGTTACAATAAAGTTATCTAGATATACATTTGCGGGCAAGTACCATGGGTGACGTTAATTCGAACTTTCAATAGTACAGTAATCAATAACACATCAGAACTTAATATCAATAGGGATGTCCAAATGTTTAATCAGTACTCGTCCCCGCCCGCCATGTGCTTCAAAACTGCATACGTATCTCGTGATATCAAGGTTGGGCAACCAGTACACAACAAGGAGTTACGAGTTACGAGTCCCATTTATACCGGCGCCATTTTGGGCGACGCCGGGCAGGTCCAGGATATAGTAAAAATGTCTCCACCAACCAGCAGTCGGACCAGAACCCCTTTCAGCAGTCCAAAAAGGTTCCGTTAAATGACAACAGAAGAGATGGGCAACAAGAACAATCAGTCAAAAGAGGGGACGCTTTCGGGAATGGGGCCCATGCCCTAGCAGGCAAGCGTCCGAGTTCCAAGGTGTCCCAGGGCCATTTTAGTGGACCAGGCCCAAATCCAAAGAGCCGGCCGCCATTTTGAGAGTCCTGTTGCAGCCGCCTATCGCTGCACCGCAAGAGTGGGCGCAATTCAGCTGGATGGTGGGCGAGATGCTGTAGCCGCAAGAGCGGGCGCAACTCAGCTGGATGGCGGGTGAGGCCCTGTGCCGCAAGAGTGGGCGGAACTCAGCTGGATGGCGGGTGAGGCACTGTCCCGCAAGAGCGGGCGGAACTCAGCTGGATAGCGAGTGAAACGCCAAGGGGCGCCCCACTGCAGCTGAGGAGCCTCCACCTGGGGAGGCGGGAGAGGCCCGTTCGCGCTGCCTCCTCGGGGCCCCCCCCCGGGGCACCCCACGCCGTCTTTCGGCGCAGCATTGTAGGATGGCCACACCAGTGCAGCAACTTGCTGGACACCACCTCAGTGCCACCCGGATCTCGGCGCGTTGTGCTGCCTTCGGCCTACTGTAGCAGCAAGTGCAGGCGCAACTCAGCTGGACAGCGAGTGAAACGCTAAGGGGCGCCCCAATGCAGACGAGGTGCCTCCACCTGGGGAGGCGGAAGAGGCCCGTTCACGCCGCCTCCCCCCCCCGGGCACCCCACGCCGTCTCTCGGCGCAGCATTGTAGGATGGCCACACCAGTGCGGCAACTTGCTGGACACCACCTCGGTGCCATCCGGATCTCGCCGCGTTGTGCTGCCTTCGGACTACTGTAGCAGCAAGTGCGGGCGCAACTCAGCTGGACAGCGAGTGAAATGCTAAGGGGCGCCCCACTGCAGACGAGGTGCCTCCACCTGGGGAGGCGGAAGAGGCCCGTTCGTTGGTAGTCTACAGTGTTTCTGGATGTTTCAGACTGAAGCTGGCGTCAACATGAGAGCACTACCATCTCGTGGCTCCGTCATGGCCATTCCGCAAGCAATCATGGCAGCCGCTCCCCACCGGAAGCCTGCGGGAGTCGGGGGCCCCGATGACTTTTGTAGAATCTTCAAGGCTGAGGGGACGCTTTCGGGAATGGGGCCCAAACCCTAGCAGGCAAATGTCCGAGTTCAAATGTGTCCCAGGGCCATTTTAGTGGACCAGGCCCAAATCCGAAGAGCAGGCCGCCATTTTAAGAGTCCTGTGGCAGCCGCCTATCGCTGCACCGCAAGAGTGGGAGCAATTCAACTGGATGGTGGACGAGACGCTGTAGCCGCAAGAGCGGGCGCAATTCAGCTGAATGGCGACTGAAAGGCTAAGGGGCGCCCCACTGCAGCAGAGGAGCCTCCACCTGGGAAGGTGGGGGAGGCCCGTTTGCGCGGCCTCCCCCCCCCCCCCCCCGGGGCGCCCCATGCTGTTTTTCGGCACAGCACTGTAGGATGGCCAGAACAGTGCGGCAACTTGCTGGACACCACCTGGTTGCCGTCCGGATCTCGGCGCGTTGTGTTGCCTTCGGCCTTTTCGCACAACGGACCGCTACTGACGCCACCTCACATGCAGACGGATTTTGTAGGCTTTTTATAACCCAAAGCCGACTAAAAGACAGACCAAAGCAGCCCATTGTTGCTACTCCGGGGAAGGAGGGGCAAGGACAGTATCAAGCGGACGGTGAATGCTTTGAGATGGATGTTGCAGCAGGCTGCCATGTAAATAGTTGTTTAAAATGTTTTTTTTAACGTGTTTACTTTGTTGGAGCGTTGTATATATTTATAAGTTATTAAAGTGTTATAATCCTACTACTTTGTTGGAGTGCTATATATTTTTAATGTGACACATAATTGTGAAGACTTTGATGTACAAAAAGGCATCCCTGGAATCTTCCGCTTCAGGCTCAGTCCCACACACCCTTACAGTGAGAATCCCCTCCTCAATCACAATACAGGATCGTTATCAGATAGTAAGAACGCGTGTGGTGTGACGGATCTCTTGGGGTGGGGCCCTTGATCTACTGTAACTCCTTTGAAGAGGGGTTATTCTTTACAGTTGGGGCCATAAACTACATCCGCAGGGCTAGGTGATAGCCTGGGACCGGCCTGGACAATCTGACACAGAGGAAGAGGAGTGTCAGAGGGTGCGGTAGTGAATAGGGTGAAAGGGAGGTGTCGGGCGGGCACAGGGTGTGATTCTCAGGGAAGATCAGCGCAGATGGGGGGAGGTTTATGGCCCATGCATGAGAGAGAGAGCAGGGGTGACCAGTACGTGGGGGAGATGCTTGCGAGGGTGGGGAGCCATGCTAAGGATCGGCGGTGTGCAGAGAGTGGGTCTGGTCAAGGCATCTAAAATGGCTGCCGTGCACGACAAAAGTGTGGCATTGGAAAAAAGGCAAGATGGCGCAAACAATGTTCGCAAACCGGGAAGCGCTTCTACCGCGAAAAATCAAATTTTTTTTATTTGCCCCACAGGACCCTTTAATAACCACAACATCATTCCTAGGGGGACAAGAGGGGTGTACCTTGCCCCTTTCATTAAATTCCCCCTTCGTTTTTCTCCTCCTCTTGTCTCTCGATCCTACCGAGAGACAAGATGGCAGCCGTTCCGGACTGTTTAGAATGTTGACAGACACCTGAGAGCCAATCAGCTTCACTTCGCAAAGTTCCGTTACGTGAAAAGTACGCGAACCGGAGCGCTACCTGGGACGCTGTCACAGATATATGTTTTTTAAATCGTTAATTTCTCAAAATCCACTGGAGCACATATATTGAGACCTAGCAAAGGCACATTGGGCTAACAGTCCCTACAATTTTGCCAAGTTTCGTGCAAATCCATTCAGCCGTTCGAGCTAAAAGTGAAGCCAACCGCCCTATGGAAAAATGAATGGGAAAAACGCGTTTTGGGACCCCCCTTTTTTCTCAGCCCCCCCTTGATAAAACCCCCCCAAATTTTATGGGGCTGCTCAGAAACAAAATGTGCCATTTTCCACAAACGCCAAAGTTATTAGACATAGAATTTTCAAAAAGTCCCATAGAGAAAAAATCCTAACTATATATACCTACTGGCGACCGCCAGTAGGTAATATATACATATATATATATATATATATATATTCAATGAAAAAACCATTGGTTTTAGGCCATATATAGTTAGGGATTTGCATTTACAAAACCTTATTTTACTCGCATAAAACCATTGAAATTCCATATATAGTTAGATGCGCTAACTATATATCGCGCACCCGCAATCCACTGCTGATGATGTCACATATTACATCATTCATGACATGGTCAGTGACATCACTGATGACATCACTGATGACAACTCAAATGACATCACTGATGACAACATCCAGTGACTGTATGTTTCTGTAAAGTTAAAAGATGTCTTACATATTGAAGAATGAGTGGATGTATAAATGTCTGGATGAAGGATTTAGTAGGTGCATGACTGATTGTATGAGGGAGTGATTAAATGTGTCTCACTGAGTACATGGGTTAGTGATTAAACTGTATTAATTTGTGCATCATTATATCTGTTGTTCTGTAAACTGCTGCATGTGTTGATCAGTAGCTATATGAATAACTATATGGGTTATTGATTGGTTGCTCAAGTATTTGTATGGGAGACTGAGTATGTGTGTGGGTGGCTGGGAGGTGTGTGACTCTGTGCATAGATGTGTGAGCAGTTGATTCACTAGGTGTATGAGTTCAAGAGTGCATGTGGAAACAGCTATATGGGCGGTTGACTGTGTGCATGAGTGTATTGGTGAGTGAATGGATATCTCAGTGCTACATGTCAAAGTAAGTACATATGTAAAACACAGTACATGTGAGAGTTAACATATATAAATAACTGTGCATAAGAGCCAGTGAATGTGTGAGTGGCTGTATGGGTCATTGTGAACATGTATCAAGGATTGTATAAGAGAGTAAATATGTGTTAGAATATGTTTCAATAAGTAAGGTGTGTATAACTGTATAGTTGAGGAATTGGAGGTGTGTTTGATTCTTTGCATGACTGTCTAGGTGTATGAGTAACTCCATGGATGAGTGACAGTCTGTGAGTGTCTGTTTTCACTGAGTGTATCTAAGGATATATCAGAGTCTGTAGAGGTTCATCGTATTAACACATGAATGATGTCATCTGTGATGTTGTCAGTGATGTCATTTGAGTTGTCATCAGTGATGTCATCAGTGATGTCATTTGAGATGTCATCAGTGATGTCATTTGAGTTGTCATCAGTGATGTCATTTGAGTTGTCATCAGTGATGTCATCAGTGATGTCACTGACCATGTCATGAATGATGTAATATGTGACATCATCAGCAGTGGATTGCGGGTGCGCGATATATAGTTAGCGCATCTATCTATATATGGAATTTCAATGGTTTTATGCGAGTAAAATAAGGTTTTGTAAATGCAAATCCCTAACTATATATGGCCTAAAACCAATGGTTTTTTCATTGAATTTTCAAGGTTTTGTAAATGCAAATTCCTAACTATATATCGACTATAACCTATGGTTTTTTCAGTGAATTTCAATGGTTTTTTAATAGCAAATATGAAAAGCTTTAAAATGTCAAGTACGTGATAGATAAAAACATTTTCGTATTTATGCACGCTGATGTGCTTTGAACGCTGCACCCCCCCTCCCCTCTTTTCTCTTAGTAGCACTCTCACTTTGCAGATAGTGAACGGTAGTTAACGCAGGCCTTTGCCCCCGTTGTAATCCGTCGTGCCTGCTTCTCTCCATTTGATTGATTGTTATCCAAGCATTTACTGTTTTAGAATTGGTTCTCTTTGGATCATTCTCTATTTACAAACAAGCACAAAGTCGCAATACTCTGTTTAGTCTTTGCAGATAGTGAAAAATCGTGTAAAAAATAAAAGTAATCGAGCAAAATCAGTAGACCACTAATTGGATCTCTTTTTGACCTCGCTAAAATAGAAATATTAGGAACAACCCTTCATGAGAAATACGAAAATAGTGAGATGAACTGAGCTCCACACCATGAGGGCTACAAGACAGCTCGACTCCGTCACCCACCCCGCCCAAAATAACGACAAACCCTATGCAAATATTAAAAATATAGACAACACACCAGCAAAGAAACAGGGTAAAACATTTTATTAAATAACTATTTACATAACTATTTTATACTTTTTATTGCCCGATCCGGCTAGCTCAATCGATCGAGCATGAAACTCATGCAGTCTGATAGCAAGCGTTGCTACTGATGCTATGCAGACCAAAACTGGTTTTCAGTTTGTACATTTTTCTAGATTTTTCAATCCAAGTTTGGTTGACTTTGTAGAACGATGGCTTCAGATTTTCAACATACGGTGTGGTGGCGCTGACTGGGAGGGGGCGCTTCGCTCCTGCCCCCTCCCCAAGTAAGATTTTCATACGTGAAAGTACGTTAATGGTTTTGGTCCCTGAGTTGCTTCAATGTCACTGCCATTCTCAAATGGCATAAGTTCTGGATGTTGGGTGCCATAGTTCAGAGTTCTGAGCAGCGCTTGTAACACTGTCTGAAGCTTATTTCCACCTACTGCAGCTTCACTATTCTCAAAGTAAGTGAGTGTCGTTTGTGGACCTGACTGCATTTGAAAACAATGTGATATGTTACCTTCCTAAACAGCTTGACGGAGGCCCCCGAGGGGCGGTGTGATGGCCATGGACTCGGAGAAGACGCTTGGCTCCGACCCCCTCCCCAAGTCTTATAGCACTGGTGTAGCCTGAGATCGCCCCCGACATAGGCGGCCGGCTACCGGGGTCCGGCGGAACTTTTTGCCTTTTGATGACTCTTGTATTCTGGACCTTGTCCCACAATCCGTTTGACCTGAAGACACGCTGTAGTGGGGCGCCCCTTTACCGTTTCAGTTGCCATTCCGCCCGCTTTTGCTACACTGTGCCTCTTCCGCCATTCAGCTGTTTACCGCCCGCTCTTGCGACTACAGCGTCTCGCTCACCATGTAGTTGAGTTGCTCCCGCTCTTGCGGTGCAGCGATAGGCGGCTGCCACAGGACTCTCAAAATGGCGGCCGGCTCTTCGGTTTTGGGCCTGGTCCACTAAAATGGCCCTGGGACACCTTTGAACTCGGACGCTTCCCTGATAGGGCTTGGGTCCCATTCTCGAAAGCGACCCCTCAGCCGTGAAGATTCTACAAAAGTCTTGGGGGCCCCCGACTCCCGCAGGCTTCTGGTGGGGAGCGGCTGCCATGTCTGCTCGTGGAATGGCCACGACGGAGCTACGAGATGGTAGTGCTCTCATGCTGACGCCAGCTTTAGTCTGAAACATCCAGAAACACTGTAGACTACCAATTCGATCAGTTCCGGTAGCGCCCCAACATGACCCGGAAGAGAAGAACTTGCCCTCCCCTCTTTGACTGATGGTTCTTGTTGCCTGTTCCCTCTGTTGTCATTTAACAGAACTTTTTGGACTGCTGAAAGGGGTTGTGTTCCGAACGCTGGTTGGTGGAGACATTTTGACTATATTCTTGACCTACGTTGTCGCGTAATGCGTTATATGACACGCCGCGTTAGCGTACCCGGAAGTGATCCGAGGCGCGGCGCGCAGCGCGTAACGTAAGCATAACAGGTCATGTGACTTGTTAATAAAACTTTTCATTGGTTCATTTTACTTTTGTTATTTTAATGATGAAAAGCTTGGTCATATGACCTAAAAATTACGCTTTTTATTGTTTTCGAACATCATTTTTTTTTAAACATATGTTATAATATTCCAGGCTAATGTACTTTCCCGGAAAATTTACAACTGTCCTGCAAGTAAAATATATTCCTTTTTCGAGAAAAAGGGCGTTTCTTCGTTCCATGACGGAGCCGTTGAGTAAAAGAGACTCGGCCTGCTGTCTTAGTTGCCGATACGCCTGATTATCAGATTCTTATCGATCACTTTATGTTGCAGAAATGAAAAACACAACTGCCCTTGATCATTTATCTTTACTGCGTTCCTACATATTATACCTTTTATCCGTCATGTAATTGGACTACTTTATTTCACTTGCCTTTTACTGATTCGAAAACAGTGACTAAAAGTAAAAACTTTACCAATGTAAATACTACTACCATGCTTTGTTTTAAAAACCTTTATTGTGAAAATGTCAGTATACAAATACGGGCCTATAAACACGGGGGCCGGCCACGGAGCAAACTGGAATCGTATATGATGAGGAGACATTTACATTATGGAGGAACGTAACAAACGAGCCATTAGGTTGCAAGAACTAAGGTGTCTAACGGTTGCGGAATCGGTGGACGTACATTTTGTAATTAAAATACGACAGGGCCACTTACAAAAAAGTTATCTAGATATACATTTGCGTGCAAGTACCATGGGTGACGTTAATTCGAACTTTCAATAGTACAGTAATCAATAACACATCAGAACTTAATATCAATAGGGATGTCGAAATATTCAATCAATTCTCGTCCCCGCCCGCCATGAGCATCAAAACTGCATTCATATCTCGTGATATCAAGGTTGTTCAACTAGTACACAACAATGAGTTACGAGTCCCATTTATACCGGCGCCATTTTGGGTGAGGCCGGGCAGGTCCAAGATATAGTCAAAATGTCTCCACCAACCATCGGCCAGACCAGAACCCCTTTCGGCCCTTTATGCTACAAGATGGTGTCTTCCATTCAGAAAATATTATTGGCAGCATTTTGAAAGGAAACATAAACAGCGGTTCTCCTAGTGAGTTTCACATTGTTACATTTAGGAAGAATGTTGAAGAGTAGTATGTGGAAAATCTGAAGCCATTTTTCTACAAACTCTCAATCAGCCTTGGATGCAAAGAAAAACCTGAAGAATGTACAAACTGAAAACCAATATTTGTCTGTATAGCATCAACAGCAACGCTTGAGTCAGCTTTGTGTCAAGCCGCCATTTTCATTCACTCAATAGCGTCCCCCTGCACACATTCAGGGACCTGGTCGTGTCTTCAGGTGAAACGGATTGTAGGACAAGAAGCAGAAAGGAAAAGGAAAAAAGTTCCCCCGGACCTCGGGAGCCGGCCGCCTATGTCATGTGCGACCTTTGGCCACACCAGGGCAATAGTGAAGCTGCAGCAGGTGCAAATAAGCTTCAGACAGTCTTACAAGCACTGCTCAGAACTCTCAACTATGGCACTCAACATCCAGGACTTGCCATTCGGATCTTGGCGCCTTTTGCTGGTTCCGACCTATTCACACATCGGTCCACTACTGACATCACCTCATAAGCCAACGGGGCACCCCACGCCGACTTTCGGCGCAGCATTGTAGGATGGCCACACCAGTGCGGCAACTTGCTGGACACCACCTCGGTGCCATCCGGATCTCGGCGCGTTCGAGTCACTGTACCGCAAGAGTGACCACAACTCAGCTGGACACGCCGTCTTTCGGCGCAGCATTGTAGGATGGCCACACCAGTGCAGCAATTTGCTGGACACCACCTCGGTGCCATCCGGATCTCGGTGCGTTGTGCTGCCTTCGGCCTACTGTAGCCGCAAGTGCGGACGCAACTCAGTTGGACGGCGAGTGAAACGCTAAGGGGCGCCGCACTGCAGCCGAGGAGACTCCATCGTGGGGGAGACGCACAGCCCCCACTGACTGACGCGACCTCACAGGCCAACGGGGCGCCCCACGCCGACTTTTGGCGCAGCATTGTAGGATGGTCACACCAGTGCGGCAATTTGCTGGACACCACCTTGTTGCCATCCGGATCTCAGCGCGTTGTGCTGCCTTCAGCCTATTCGCACATCGGTCCGCTACTGACGCCGCCTCACGTGCCAACGGATTTTCTACGCTTTTTGTAGCCCTATGCCGCATAACAGGTCATGTGACTTGTTTATAAAACTTTTCATTGGTTCATTTTACTTTTGGTTTCCTAAAGGTGGAAGGCTTGGTCATATGACCTAAAAATAACACTTTTCATTGGTTTAGAACATTTTTTTTTCCCAAACGATGAAAGCCCCACCTTGTTTCTGGATGTTTCAGACTAAAGCTGGCGTCAGCATGAGAGCACCACCATCTCGTAGCTCCGTCGTGGTCATTCCGCGAGCAATCATGGCAGCCGCTCCCCACCGGAAGCCTGCGGGAGTCGAAGGCCCCCAAGACTTTTGTAGAATCTTCACGGCTGAGGGGACGCTTTTCGAGAATGGAGCCCAAGCCCTAGCAGGCAAGCGTCCGAGTTCCAAGGTGTCCCAGGGCCATTTTAGTGGACCAGGCCCAAAACCGAAGAGCCGGCCGCCATTTTAAGAGTCATGTGGCAGCCACCTATCGCTGCACTGCAAGAGTGGGAGCAACTCAACAACATGGTGAGCGAGACGCTGTAGCCGCAAGAGCGAGCGCAACTCAGCTGGATGGCCGCCACCTGGGGAGGCCCGTTCACGCCGCCTCCCCCACGCCCCCCCCCCCCGGGCCGCCCCACGCCAATTTTCGGAGCAGCATTGTAGGATACCAAAACCAGTGCGGCAGTTTAATGGACATCACCTGGGTGCCATCAACATCTCAGCGCGTTCTGCTGCCTTGGGACTATTCGCACAACAGACCGCTACTGACGAGGCCTCCCCCCGCACCACCCGGGACGCCCCACGCCAATTTTCGGAGCAGCATTGTAGGATACCAAAACCAGTGCGGCACCCAGGCGACATCACCTGGGTGCCGTCCAGAACTCAGCACGTTGTGCTGCCTTGGGACTATTCGCACAAAAGACAGCTTCTGACAATTGTTGCTTTTTTTGGTGAAAAATGTTTAAATGTTTTTACAGTTTTTGTTCCGTTCATTATATTTAAAAGTTAATAAAGTTTTATAATCTTACTTTGTTGGAGTGTTATATATTTTTTTTAAAACGGGTGAATGGGGCCTTGAATCGGGTTATTGTCATGTGTGGGCTTTGCAAGTGTACTGCTACAGGATCGGACATTTCAAACTCAAATGCACGTTCTTTTTCTTACCTTTCCGAAGCATGGAGCGCAATAGCAGGCAGAGAAAGGGTGATGCAAGTGTTGAACACTGCCTAGCCTGGAAGTTGCTGGCATTCCCCCCCCCCCCGCCCGCTCGCTCCTGAAAGAGGACACACACACACCGCCGCCCCGAGTACTTCACAGATCTTTAAAAGACCATGCGCTTGTTTATGAGGCTTAAATGGTTTATCACCCCTTCTAGAACCCCTGCATCGACCCTCTGACGTTTCCTGGAAGAATTACCACGTAACACAATACCAAGCCCTGTCAGCTGAAACCCCCGAGGAATCATGGGGCATATTATCAAGGGGGTTTATCTCCGCTTTTTTGGCTTTAAAAGCCAAGAAAGCGGAGATAAAATTATCTCCCTATTACCAAGCTGTCGCTAACACCAGTTAGTGACAGCTAAAAGGAGATAGCGACCATCGTGGGCCCCGCTTTGCATGTCAGTGATAGTGCCCTGAGCAGTTCTTAGCCATGTTATCCAATGGGAGGTGGATAACATGGCTAAGAGCATTTGCTCGATAATACATGAATATCGCTGACTTTTCTGCGATATTCATACATTGCGGCCGTTTTTTATCGCATTTGCGATAAACCTTGCTAATAGCAAGGTTTATCTGCGATAAAAATCGCCGATGTGCGGCGATAATTTTTGTCTCTAAGCAAGTTAGAGACAAAAATTATCGCTAGTTGTTGGTAATATGCCCCCGGGTTTTTGCTTGCAGAAATCGGGAGGCGGGAGACTAGCACTGAAATCAGTAGTCTGACGCCTGAATCGGGAGGGTTGGCATGTCTGGATTCTCTACAGCTGGGGCCATAAACTACATCCGCAGGGCTAGGTGATAGCCTGGGACCGGCCTGGCATCTAAAATGGCTGCCGTGCACGACAAAATTGTGGCATTGGAAAAAAGGCAACATGGCGCAGACAATGTTTATCAATAAGGATTCATTTATAACAAAATATTTTATCGCAGTGACAAATTGGCGGTCAACACTTCCTGATTTCCATCGAATCGAACGTTAACAGACGTCACGCAGCAAAAAAAATAAAAAGCTCACGCACAGCCGCTGGAAGAGATGTATCAACATATATGAGCCTCCTCAGCCACCCTCATTAAACATAGGGGATTAGGATACGTCTCCCGCACCCCCTTATACCTAGTAATTTAATTAAAACGAACCACAAAATGGCGAATTCCCGTTTCGCTACCAGTTTGCGGCCCAGTTCGCGGCCCGTGAAGCGCTTCTACCGTGAAAAATCATTTTTTTTTAATTTTCCCCACGGGACCCTTTAATAACCCCAACAACATTCCTAGGGGGTCAAGAGGGGTATACCTTGCCCCCTTTCATTAAATTCCCCCTTCGTTTTTCACCTCTTCTTCTCTCTCGATCCTACCGAGAGATAAGATGGCGGCCGCTCCGGACTATTTAGAATGTTGACAGACACCGGAGAGCCAATCAGCTTTCTGCGCTCAAAGTTCCGTTTCGCGAAAAGTAAGCGAACCGGAGCGCAGCCTGGAGCGCTGTTACAGATATATATCTTGTTTTAAACGTTAATTTCTCAAAAACTACTGGAGCACATATATTGCGACCTAGCAAAGGCACATCGGGCTAACAGTCCCTACAATTTTGCCAAGTTTCGTGCAAATCCATTCAGCCGTTCGAGCTAAAAGTGAATCCAACCGCTCTATGGAAATTAACATGGGAAAAACGTGTTTTGGGACCCCCCTTTTTTCTCGGCCCCCCCTCGACAAAACCCCCCCAAATTTTCAAGGGCTGCTCAGAAACAAAATGTGCCATTTTCCTGAAAATTTCAGCCGATTCCGTCCACAAATGCCAAAGTTATTAGACATAGAATTTTCAAAAATGCCATAGGGAATAAATCCTAACTATATATACCTACTGGCGATAGCCAGTAGGTAATATATATATATACATATATATATATATATATATATATATATATATATATATATATATATATATATATATATATATATATATATATATATATATATATATATATATAATATAAATATATGTATATTTATATATATATATATATATGTTTTACCTACATGTTCCCCTTCCCCGGTCAAAAAAAAGACAGTGTGAGAGAGCGAGGAAGAGAGCGAGAAAGGAAGAGATGGAGACGGAGAATGAGTTGAGTTCCGACACTGCGGACAAAACCCTCACAGCTCACCTTTCCGCCACCGGTGAGTCTTCAACCACGTGCCGGGACATACTCTTGCCCTCAAGCTCACTCATCTAAAGCATAGTTTAGAATATATAAATATATTTGCACGCAAACCAGAGGCGTGACAAGAGGCTCCGTTCTACAAGTAGTTGAAGTGTTACTGGTTCCTGCATCTGAGGTTTCTTTTCTTTCTGAGATATCGGAACCGCTCCGGCCCGCCTCAATGAATAAGCAAAGCAAGGGCTGCTGCCAGGTGCAGCTTGTGACTTCACTAGTGGATGGATTCACTGCAATCACAGCCTTATTTTTCGAGACTGGAACATCAAGGGGACCCGAGTAAGCCCTTTGGATATCAACGAACCAGGACAATTTTCTAATCAGACACCAGCGTTTGATCCTGCACAGCACTAGTCCTTCTGGATTTTATTTTTGTTCCCGTGCAGCATCAACTCAGGTATGGTGAACTCTGGAAGATGCAGTGTTCACTACACTACAACTGGTGGGCGATCACATGACCAGAGATTGTGAGTGATCCTACCAAGGGAGGGTTGCAGGACTATTCAAAAATGTGGGTGGGGCAGTACCCTGGTAAACAGTGGCATCTGAGGAAGGTGAAGAAAGCTGAATTGCATCATGCCTTATGCTGTTGAATAAAAGGGCTTCCGAAGATATTTCCCCGTGTGGCCTCTTCTTTTCTGTATTGGAGGGCTTCCTTTTATATATATATATATATTCACTGGAAAATTCATTTCATGGGTGTCATAGTTAGCTGGACATTTCACCCATTCCTAGTTATAGTTAGTTGGGCTAACTATAACTTGTGCGTTCGCAATGCACTGCTGATGATGTCACATATTACATCATTCATGACATGGTCAGTGACATCACTGATGACATCACTGATGACATCTCAAATGACATCACTGATGACATCATCCAGTGAATGTGGTTTTGTTTGAAATTGAAATATCTATTATATATATATACACCAATCTGTATTGAAGATTGAGTGGATATATAACTGTCTGGATGGAGAATTTAGTAGCTGGCTGACTGTTTGTTCAAGTGAGTAATTCAATGTGTCTCACTAAATATCAAGTCAAGTCAAGTTTAAATTTGTATAGCGCACTTCTCACCCAGAGGGTCTCAAGGCGCTTGAGGGAGGGGGGGAGCTTTACTTATCAAATATCCAAGTTTTTAGTTGTTTTTTGAAGGAGAGGTGGTTCTGTGCGAGGCGGAGGTGGGAGGGGAGGGAATTCCAGGTCTTGGCCGCTAAGTAGGAGAAGGATCTTCCTCCAATGGTGGATCTTTGGATGCGTGGAATTTCGGCGATGGCTTGATTGGACGATCGAAGTTGGCGGGTGGGGGTGTAGAAGGACAGGCGCGTGTTGAGGTATTCGGGTCCTAAGTCGTAGAGGGCTTTGTGTGCGTGGGTGAGGAGGCGGAATGTTATTCTCTTGTTGACGGGGAGGCAGTGGAGGTCTTTCAGGTGACCAGAAATGTGAGCTTGGCAGGGGATTTCTAGGATGAGTCGGGCTGAGGCGTTTTGGATGCGTTGGAGTTTTTTCTGTAGTTTGGCTGTGGTGGTGTTTCCGTAGTCTAGTCGGCTTGTGACCAGTGCATGGGTGACCGTCTTTCTTGTTTCGGTGGGGATCCAACGGAAGATTTTGATGAAGCCCAGGTTACGTGCATGGTCCGTTGGTATGGGTGCGGTTCCCAGGGCCGATGGCCCCCATGAGTCGTCCCAGGCGGAGGGGGATGATCCTAAGATGAGGACTTCCGTTTTGTCCGAGTTAAGTTTTAGACGGCTGTTCTTCATCCACTCGGCTACTTCTTTCATCCCTTCGTGTAGGTTGGTTTTGGCGGTGTTTGGGTCTTTGGTGAGGGATAGGATCAGCTGAGTGTCGTCTGCGTAGGAGATAATGTTGATGTTGTGTTCTCGCGCAGTGGATGCGAGGGGAATTATGTATACATTGAAGAGGGTGGGACTGAGTGAAGATCCTTGGGGTACGCCGCAGATGACTTCAGTGGCCTCTGATCTAAAAGGGGGGAGGCGGACTCTCTGGGTTCTTCCGGCGAGGAACGAGATTATCCAGTCCAATGCTTTTCCTTGTATTCCGACGTTGCTTAGGCGTTGTATAAGGGTGTTATGACAGACTGTGTTGAAGGCTGCGGAGAGGTCGAGTAGGATGAGGGCAGCAGTTTGTCCATTGTCAAGTAGAGTTCGAATGTCGTCTGTTGCTGCGATGAGGGCGGTCTTGGTGCTGTGTTTGGCTCGGAAGCCGGACTGTGAAGGGTCGAGGGATTTGTTGGATTTGAGGAAGGCGGCAAGTTGTCTATATTAGTTATTGATTAGTTGGCTGAGTATTTGTAAGGGAGAATGAGTGTATCTGTGGTTGGGTGAGGGAGTTGTAACTCTATGCATAGATGTGTGAGTGGCTGATTGCCTAGGCATATGGGTTTATGAGTGTTTATGGAAACAGTCGTTTGGGTGTCTTAGTGTGTTTATTTGTGTGTTGGTAAGTGAATATATGTGTCAGTGGTACATCTCCAATAAAGTAGAAAAATAAAAGGCATTGTATATGAGAGCTGCTGTATATTAATAAGTATACGTAAGAGTCAGTGATTGTGAGAGTAACTGTATGAATGAGTGTATAATTGTAATAGTGATTTTTTGAACATAGTAACTATGATTTACTATGTGTATGTATAAATCAGGTGTTGTGTGTATAACCGTGTAGGTGAGTAAATGTAAGTGAGATTGATTCTTGTCATGAGTGAGTAGCATCACTGCATAACCGACTAGGATGACTGCAGATGTGTCAATGTCTTTATAAGTGTATGAGTACATTTGATAGTGTTAACATCGATCAGTGACTGCATGTATAAGTGATTCTGTGGGAGAATGGACAGTTGTGTGTGTAGACTTAGGAATCAGTGAGTGTGTATGTAGTAACCGGTATGTGTGTGTCAATGCTTTCAAACATGGTATTCTGTATTTTACAGTGAGTGATCAAAGGTTATACTAGTGTGTGATGAGGTGTATCAGATTGTCACGTGGATGATGTCATGAGTGATGTCATTTGAGATGTTATCAGTGATGTCATCAGTGATGTCACTGACCATGTCATGAATGATGTAATATGTGACATCATCAGCAGTGCATTGCGGGCGCTAGTTATAGTAGCACAACTAACTATAATGGAGGAATTTCTATGGTTTTGTACGAGTGAAATGTCCAGCTAACTATAACACTCATGAAACCTATGGTTTTATCGGGGAATTTCTAAGGTTTTTTAAATGCTAATTCCTAACTATAACATCTCTGAAACTTATGGGGTTTTTTCTGTGAATTTCAAAGGTTTTTTAAATGCTAATTTCTAGCTATAACGTCTCTGAAACCTATGGTTTTTTCAGTGAATTTCAAAGGTTTTTTAAATGCTAATTTTTAAGAGCAATAGTAGTTATACCTATTGTTTGTACTGAATTTCTACAGTTTTTTAACTGTTTATTATAAATATTTTATTTATTAAACATTATATTTTTTCTCAAAATTGCAAAAAAAAATTAAATAAATGTAAAATTGAAATATTTTAATTATTAAGTTTTTTTGTATTTTAATATATTTATATAATTTTCTTTTTTACATTTTTTGGGAAAGCGTACCTACTGCAGCAGCCCTGTTTATTCTAGCTGCCATTTTGGAAAAGTTGTGAAGGATCCGCGTATGGTGAGCAACGAGTGCATGGTTTTTTTCAGTTACATCATATACATACAATTTTACGTGGTGTGCGTGACCGGTATGCGTCCAGCCGCAACTCCTGCTCCCACGCATTCGCGACACATACGTATTACGGTACGTGACGCTTGCGCTGTAGTGGGCCCTACGTGACTTCATATACCTGCTAGGGCGTGCTGGGTGCACGACTCCCGTGAAATTTTTTATGTTCTAAAATTATATGTACTTGTCTTTAATGTACATATTAGGGCAAAATATTATCTACGGTATTCATACAATAACGATATTTCTACTTGTAATAAACGTATATTATTCTTAAATATATTTTCGCGAAGTCGCGTCGGGTTCGCTCTTCGTGAGCACATGGTGCGTGTATCCCATGTGACCTAAAAAAAAAAAGATTTGATTGGTTCATAACATTTCCCATCGTAACTATTGAAAGACCCCACCGATTTTAATTATTCTGTTTGGAGCAGTTGATGAGAGACATCTCTTCTTCTTCCAGAACTGGTTTTGGAATTTTTGGGTGTTTTAAAAAAATTGCAATGGAGAAATGGCATCTGGTTCGCAAGCTCCTCATCATTCTTCAGATGAAGATATCTTGGAGGAAGATATACCCAAGCAAAGGCATGAATCAGTGGTATGGAAATTATACACCCAAAAAGTACAAAATTGTTAAAAAACTACAAAAAAATAGAAAACAAAAAACAGAAGAAAAAAAAAGTTTAGAACTACCTTTTCTTGTTTAAAAAAAGAACTATAATTGCATGGTAATGTCTGAAAGTTTCGTTGAATGTATGTGTAGAGCATGATTGACTGAAAGAATACAATAGTACTGTATGGTAAATTTATAGGGGCAGATCTATGAGGAAATGCTGCATCGTGACACTGCAAGCCCTTTAGCTGCAACACGCTGTGGCACTTCTGAAGCACAGGAATGTGACATATTTACATGAATATGCCGCTATTCTGTGCCCCCTTTGCACTAGCACACAAACTGCAGCCATGCAGTGATGCAGGCACCCTTGCACCATGGTGCAAGGATACCTGTGTCGTGGGGCGATTGTTTTTCTGCAGGAAGGGACTACTTCCTGCACAAAAACAATCACTAAAGGCATTTTCCTCCTTCAATGTGTGCTATGGAATGCAGCATGCATTGAAAGTGGAAAAAACTAGGAGAAATGAAAACATTTCTCCTTGTTGTGACTCGCTACACCACCTCTAGGGTGGCGCACCATTCACACGTATCTACAGATTTACACTTCAACGTAAGTCATGAGATGTGTTATTCCATGAGTGTTGTATGGGAACAGACACAGCAACACCCATGGAACGCCCCTTCAACGCAAAGTGCTGCATTTGAATGGGCTGTGTTTTCAAGTAGAGGAAAAGCCACGCAGTAAATATCGAGGAGTTCCCAGCTCCATCACTACGTTACAAAAAGTGTCTTACTGGTGGCGCAGGGGGCTTGTAAATCTGCCCCAGTGCTTAGGTATTGGCAGAGTGATACAATAGGAACATAGTACTGGATGGCTGATTGACGAACTGCATGAGACTGATAGGAGGTATCGTAGGCTGCATGTGTACTACTTTAGTATTTTAGTGGTGTGTACCAATAGTATGTATCTGCTTAGAGGCTTGTAGGGATTGTGCACGGAATATTGTACGTGTACCTGTGTTGGTGCCTAGGTCATTCTATAAAAACATCACTAGTAACTAGAAAGATAACAATGCTACAAACCGAGTGCTCAGTTAATTTATAAGTGCTTAGGTACTGCCTCAATGCCTGAGGCATTCTGCAAGTGCATAGACAGTGACTGGGTTCCTAGAGTGCTAGTAGTTGACAGCAGGCTATGTTTATAAGCACTTATGTTTCAGCAGAGTGATTAGATAAGGACATGCTTCTGTCAGGATGATTGTAGGAGTGGACACAGACTCAGAGTGTGATTCCAGACACACATGACTAGTACCTGGAAATTTGCAGGACTAACTCAGTAGTCAGCAAGGGGGTAAGGGACCGCATATATTGTGCACATTTGACTGTACCACTGCTTGTCTCAATGCCTGAGTCATTCTGCAAGTGCATAGACAGTGACTGGGTTCCTAGAGTGCTAATAGTTGACAGCAGGATACGTTTATATACACTTATGTTTCAGTAGAGTGATGAGATAAGGACATGCTTCTGTCAGGATGATTGTAGGAGTGGACAGAGCTGCTTAAGAGCCATAGCGCAGGTCAGCAGAGCTGCTTTAGAGCCAGAGAAATAGGGTCAGCAGAACTGTTGTAGAGCCAGAGACCCAGGTCAGCAAAGCTGCTGTAGAGACAGAGAACCAGGTCAGCAGAGCTGCTTTAGAGCCATAGAACCGGGTCAGCAGAGCTGCTGTAAAGCCAGAGAAACCAGGTCAGCAGAGCTGCTTTAGAGCCAGAGAACCAGGTCAGCAGAGCCATTGTAGAGCCAGAGAACCAGGTCAGCAGAGCTGCTCTAGAGCCTAAAAACACAGGGCAACAGAACTGCTCTAGAACCAGAGACCCAGGTCAGCAGAGCTGCTCTAGAGGCCGAGAACCAGGTCAGCATAGCTGCTGTAGAGCCAGAGAAACCAGGTCAGCAGATCTGCTTTAGAGCTAGCGAACCAGGTCAGCGGAGCTGCTCTAAAACCAGAGAACCAGATCAGCAGAGCTGCTTTAGAGCAAGAGAACCAGTTCAGTAGAGCTGCTTTAGAGACAGAGAACCAGGTCAGCAGAGCTGCTCTAGAGGCAGAGAGCCAGGTCGGAAGAGCTGCTTTAGAGGGGGAGAACCAGGTCAGCAGAGCTGCTTTAGAGCCAGAGAACAAGGTCAGCAGAACTGCTCTAGAGCCAGAGAAACCAGGCCAGCAGAGCTCTTTAGAGAGAGAGAAGCAGGTCAGCAGAGCTGCTTTAGACCCAGAGAACCAGGTCAGCAGAGCTGCTCTAGAGCCAGAGAACCAGGTCAGCAGAGCTGCTTTAGAGCCAGGGAACCAGGTCAGAAGAGCTGCTTTAGAGCCAGAGAACCAGGTCAGCAGAGTGGCTCTAGAGCCAGAGAAACAAGTCAGCAGAGCTGCTTTAGAACAATAGAACCAAGTCAGCAGAGCTGCTTTAGAGTCAGAGAACCAGGTCAGCAGACACGCTCCAGAGCCTAAGAACCAGGTCAGCAGAGCTGCTCTAGAGCCAGAGAACTAGGTCAGCAGAGCTGCTGTGGAGCCAGAGAAACCAGGTCAGCAGAGCTGCTCTAGAGGGAGAGAACCAGGTCAGCAGAGCTGCTCTAGAGCCAGAGAACCATGTCAGCAGAACAGCTTTAGAGCCATAAAACCGGGTCAGCATAGCTGCTTTAGAGCCAGAGAACCAGGTCAGCAGAGCTGTTGTAGAGCCAGAGAACCAGATCAGCAGAGCTTGTCTATAGTCTAAAAACGAAGGGCCAGATGTAGGTAACTTCAATTTAGCGAGTCTTTAATAGCGATTTTTAGCGATTTTAGGACTAGCTAAATGGAATGTAGGTAGGAATCGCTAAAATATTAGCGATCCCTTAACATTCCTTAATACCAAATCGGTAATTGAGATTCGTTATTAAGGAATACCTAGCCATTCATTCATGGGCTAGGAGGCCCATAGGAATGAATGGGAAGATATTCACTATTAGCGATTCAGTCTTACTGAATTGCTAATAACGGGAGCTATTTCAAGGGTGCCAGGGTGTCCAAATGACACCCTGTTGCATCCCTGAAATGTGCATGTGTGCACATGTGGCGCACATACATGCCCTAAGGGCATGGATGTGTGCCATGTGGCACATTTAAAAAAGCAAAAAAGTGCTTTTTTAAAGGAAATCGCTACTTACTACCAACTTGAAGTTGGTGGTAATTAGCTATTCCTTAAGGCTCAAGTGCACTATTTTTAGTGCAACCTACATTGCATTTAAGGAATCAGCATTTCCGATTCCTTAAATGCAAGAGCAAAATAATGAATCGCTATTTTGCCATTCCTTATTTTACATGTAGGTATGAACTCAGCTACATTGCACTCAGCAAAATACGGGTCGATAATGCTGAAATTCTCTGAATTTTGGCATTACCGACCAGTATTTAGTCACCTACATCTGGCCATAGGTCGTAGTGCCAGAGAAACCAGGTCAGCAGAGCTGCTTTAGAGCCAGAGAACAAGGTCAGCAGAGCTGCTCAAGCTGACACTGACTGACTAACACTCATAGATTGACACTAACTGACACTGATTGACTGACACTGACTAACTGACACTGACTGACACTGATTGACTGACACTGATTGACTGACACTGACTGACTGACACTGGCTGACACTGACACTGACTGACATTGACTGACTGACACTGAATGACACTGAGTGACACTGACTACTCTCTTTTACTATACTACTCACTCTCTACTACTCTCTACTACTCACTCTCTACTATTCTATTATTCTATACTACTCGCTCTCTACTACTCACTCTCTACTTTTCTACTACTCTCTACTACTCACTCTACTACTCTCTACTACTCACTCTCTACCACTCTCTCGCTACTACTCACTCTCTACTATTCACTCTCTTCTACTCACTCTCTGCTACTCGCTCTCTACTACTCACTCTCTACTACTCACACTCTACTAATCGCTCTCTACTACTCACTCTCCACTACTTACTCTCTACTACTCGCTCTCTACTACTCTCTACTACTTACTCTCTCCAACTCACTCTCTACTACATACTCTCCCCTACTTGTACTCTACTACTCACTCTCTACTACCCTCCACTACACACTCTACTACTCACTCTCTACTACTTACTCTCTACTACTCACTCTCTACTATTCACTCTCCACTACTCTCTCTTTACTACTCACTCTCTACTATTCACTCTACTACTCACTCTTTAATACTCGCTCTCTATGACTCTCTACTACTCACCCTCTACGACATACTCTCTACTACTTGCCTTCTACTACTCTCTCTCTACTACTCTCTACTACTCACTCTCTATTACTCGCTCTCTACTACTCACTCTCTACTACTCACTCTCTGCTGCTCTACTACTCTCTACTACTCTCTCTACTACTCACTCTCTACTACTCACTCTCTACTACTATATTAGTCTCTACCACTCACTCACTGCTACTCAATCTACTACTCTCAACTACTCTATACCACTCACTCTCTACTACTCTCTACTACTCTCTCTCTACTACTCACTCTACTACTCTCTACTACTCACTCTCTACTACTCTCTCTCTACTACTAACTCTCTACTACTCTCTACTACTCACTCTCTACTACTTACTCTCTACTACTCTCTGTACTACTCACTCTCTACTACTCTCAACTATTCACTCTCTATTACACATTCTCTGCTACTTGCCCTCTACTACTTGCTCTCTACTACTCTCCACTAGTCACTCTACTACTCACTCTCTACTACTCTACTATTTACTCTCTACTACTCTCTAGTACTCACTCTCTACTACCCTCCACTACACACTCTACTACTCACTCTCTACTACTTACTCTCTACTACTCACTCTCTACTATTCACTCTCCACTACTCTCTCTTTACTACTCACTCTCTACTATTCACTCTACTACTCACTCTTTAATACTCGCTCTCTATGACTCTCTACTACTCACCCTCTACGACATACTCTCTACTACTTGCCTTCTACTACTCTCTCTCTACTACTCTCTACTACTCACTCTCTATTACTCGCTCTCTACTACTCACTCTCTACTACTCACTCTCTGCTGCTCTACTACTCTCTACTACTCTCTCTACTACTCACTCTCTACTACTCACTCTCTACTACTATATTAGTCTCTACCACTCACTCACTGCTACTCAATCTACTACTCTCTACTACTCTATACCACTCACTCTCTACTACTCTCTACTACTCTCTCTCTACTACTCACTCTACTACTCTCTACTACTCACTCTCTACTACTCTCTCTCTACTACTCACTCTCTACTACTCTCTACTACTCACTCTCTACTACTTACTCTCTACTACTCTCTGTACTACTCACTCTCTACTACTCTCAACTATTCACTCTCTATTACACATTCTCTGCTACTTGCCCTCTACTACTTGCTCTCTACTACTCTCCACTAGTCACTCTACTACTCACTCTCTACTACTCTACTATTTACTCTCTACTACTCTCTAGTACTCACTCTCTACTAAGCACTCTCTACTACTCTCTACTCTACTCTCTACTACTCACTCTCCACTACTCACTATCTAGTACTCACTCTCTACTACTCTCTTCTACTCACTCTCTGCTACTCACTCTCTACTACTCTCTACTACTCTCTAGACTACTCACTCTCTATTACTTACTCTCTACTACTCATTCACTACTACTCTCTCTACTACTCTCTCTACTACTCTCTGCTACTCTCTCTACTATTCACTCTCTACTACTCTCTACCACTCATAATCTACTATGCTCTACTGCTCTCTCACTACTACTCACTCTCTACTGCTCACTCTACTACTCTCTATTACTCACTCTCTACTACTCTCTCTCTATTACTCACTCTCTACTACTCTCTATTATGTACTTTCTACTACTCAGTCTCTACTACTCGCTCTGTACTACTCTCTACTTCTCTCTCTCCACTACTCACTCTCTACTACTCGCTTTCTACTACTCTCTACTACTCACACTATTACTCTACTACTCTCTCTACTACTCACTCTCTACTACTCATTCTCTACAACTCACTCTACTACTCTCTACCACTCATGCTCTACTACTCTACTACTCACTCTCTATTACTCTCTACTACTCTCTCTCTACTACTTACTCTCTACTACTCACTCTACTACTCTCTACTACTCATTCTCTACTACTCACTCTCCACTACTCATGCTCTACTACTCTCTCTCTACTACTCATTCTCTACTATTCACTCTCTACTACGCACTCTCTAATACTCGCTCTCTACGACTATCTACTACTAACTCTCCACTACCCACTCTCTACTACTCGCTGTCCACTACTCTCTACTACTCACTCTCTGCTACTCCACTACTCTCTCTACTATTTACTCCCTACTACTCACTCTCTACTACTCCACTACTCTCTATTACTCACTCTCTATGACTCTCTGCTACTCAATCTACTACTCTCTACTACTCTCTACCACTCACTCTCTACTACTCTACTACTCTCTTCTATTCTCTCTCTACTACTCACTCTCTACTATCCACTCTACTACTCTTTACTACTCACTCTCTACTACTCTCTCTACTATTCACGCTCTACTACACTCTACTAGTCACTGTCTACTACTCACTCTACTACTCGCTCTCTACAACTCTCTACTACTCACTCTACTATTCACTCTCTACTATTCTACTCCTCTCTATACTACTCACTCTCTACTACTACTCTCTACTACTCACTGTCCACTACTCTCTACTATTCACTCTCTACTACTCACCTCACAACTACTCTCTCTCTACTACTCACTCTCTACTACTCACTCACTACTACTCTCTACTAATCACTCTCTACTACTCACTCTGTATTCCTCTCTACTACTACTCTCTATAACTCACTCTCCACTATTCATTCTCTACAACTCACTCTACTACTCTCTACCACTCACTCTTTACTACTCTACTACTCACTCTCTATTACTCTCTACTACTCTCTTTCTACTACTCTCTCTCTACTACTCTCTACTGCTCACGCTCTACTATTCACTCTCTAAAACTCACTCTCTGCTACTCTACTACTCTCTACTACTCTCTCTCTACTACTCACTCTCTACTGCTCACTCTACTATTCTCTACTACTCACTCTCTACTGCTCTCTCTCTACTACTCACTCTCTAATACTCTCTACTAGTCACTCTCTACTACTCACTCTCTACTACTTGCTCTCTCCTACTCACTCTACTACTCACTCTCTAGTACTCTCTACTACTCTCTCTACTACTCACTCTCTACTACTTCTCTCTACTACTATTTCTCTACTACTCACTCTCTACCACTCTCTACCATTCACTCTCTACTACTCACTCTCTACTACTCACTCTCTACTACTCACTCACTACTACTCTCTACCACTCACTCTCTACTACTCTACTACTCACTCTCCATTACTTTCTAATACTCTCTCTCTACTACTCTCTACCTGCCAATCACTCTCTACTACTCTACTACTCTCTACTACTCTCTCTCTAATTCTCACTCTCAACTACTCACTCTGCTACTCTCTATTACTCATTCTCTACTTTTCTCTCTCTACTACTCACTCTATACTACTCACTCTCTACTACTAGTTCCCTACTACTCTCCATTACTTGCTCTCTACTACTCTACTACTCTCTCTACTATTCACTCTCTACTACCCTCTCTACTACTCTCTCTCTACTACTCACTCTCTACTACTCACTCTACTACTCACTACTACTCACTCTCTACTACTCTCTATCTACTACTCACTCTCTACTAGTTTAGTGACCGGATTTGTACACCAAGTTGTCAGCTTACCAATCATAGCACACCCAGTCACCACATAAAACAACCCTTCTCAGGACCTAGAAGACACAATATCTAAACTACCTACCTGAGAATGGGAAAAATGACAATAAACAGGCTTGCACAGTTAGAAATACTACTAGAATCTGTGGAAATCCACACTATATTTTATAATTATCTCACTTAACTGGTTTATAGTTCTCTGACTGTCCCTATTTAACGTCTACCAACGATCACATTTACTGTCTTACGACTTCTTTATAGTCTCCCGACTGTCCCTATTTATCGTCATCTGACTGTCCCTATTTAACGTCTTCCGACGAACACATTTACCGTCTTACGACTTCTTTATAGTCTCCCGACTGTCCTTATTTATAGTCTTCCGACTGTCCCTATTTAATGTCTTCCGATGAACACATTTACCGTCTTACAACTTCTTTACAGTCTCCAGACTGTCCCTATTTATAGTCTTCTGACTGTCCCTATTTAACGTCTTCCGACGATTTCGTTATAGTCTCCCGACTGTCCCTGTTTATAGTCTTCCGACTGTCCCTATTTAACATCTTCCAACAACTTCTTTATAGTCTTCCGACTGTCCCTATTGATAGTCATCCGACTGTCCTTATTTAACGTCTTCCGACGACTTCTTTATAGTCTCCCGACTGTCCCTATTTATAGTCTTCTGACTGTCCCTATTTAACGTCTTCCGATGAACACATTTACCGTCTTACGTCTTCTTTATAGTCTCCAGACTGTCCCTATTTATAGTCTTCCGACTGTCAAACAAAAGGAAGAATTGTCCCAGTATAGTTTTAGGTCCAGAGGAGGGAGAGAAGAAAACCTAGGTAAGGGGGTTACCTCTGATTAGACCTATATTACTTTTTCACAGAAATTTATCACAAATATTTTAGGAAAGGATGCTATAAGTAAGAGAAAGTCCTGTAATTTCTTCAAAACATTATTTTATTATTTTTATTTTTTCTTTTTGTTTTGCAGTTTATCTGATTATACATAAATACAAATTATTTTGTGACACGCAGACATAATCTTAAATAACAAATTGTCTAAATGAAATATAGAAGATTTCTATGTCTACATAGGGTCTATAATCTTTGCGAGCCCAATTCCGTACTGGAGCATGACCTTTGTCCTAGTCATTTGTATTTCGATCTGACACCCAAGATAAATCAGGATAAAGACTCTCATATCTTTTAGGCAGTACATCTTTTTCGTACCCTCTTCCTTCGGGAAATGGATTCTTATCATCTGAGAAGTATTGTGATTTTCGGTCAGAGGATCTCTGTCGTCAGTCTCTCATTCTCACCTCAGGGGATCTATTCCTTTCATCCCTTTCTCTGTATTCAGTGAATTCCTCTCTCTCTCTCTCTCTATGTCTCTCTCAATTCAATAAAAAAAGTCTTTATTGCGATTATTCATCTTAAAAGACTGGCCAAAGGGATACAACTATAAATACACCATGGTTTTACAAAAAGCTGGCTTTACGTAATATGTCAATAAAATGAAGAAATAAATACATATGTTTACAATTTAAAATCAGTTCTTCAGAAAATATTAAATACATCACACGCACAAGACTTAAGACACATCATGATAACACCAATAACATTTTCCAACACCACGCATTAGATTCAGTAGCCCAACAATAAGCTAACATGACTATTTTGACCCCCCATTTTTCTCCCGTAATACCCATGCCCAACTCAGGAACTTAGCTACTCCTATCACTGCGATGTCGTTAAGACCAAATTTCAGTATCCTCTTTGCAACCAATGCAGAGCTAGTTCCCAAGGTCCGAAATATTGGTTTCAACCAGATGCTTCTAGGTTTTTGATAAACCGGGCAAACAAATAGAAGATGTTCAATATTTTCTAAATGATCATGACAAAATTGGCACTTATTACTGATTCCTGGGTTCCATTTACATGTTAGGCTATTAAGGGGTACTGTCTCTACCCTGAACTGATGATAAAGCTTGCGAACTAAGGGCTTGGTTATAAGATCTCAATAGCTTTCCAAAAGTGGTTCATCTTTTATCACAAGGAAATCCCTTGACAGAGATGAGCTGGTGTGGGAGGAAAATTTCCTGATTTGAATTGACTCCCAATATGCTGCTCTATAAGATTTTTTTGAAGGAAATTCTGCGGTCTCTGGGCTGTCCCAAAGATCCCTCATCCCCATATTGATAAGTGAGGTTTTAATGCCGATCAACCATGGGATCCTGTTTGAGCGATCTAATCCCCTTACTTCAGACAGTGCCCTAGCATAAAGGTGGAGCTCCGGAGTAGTCCAGAGACGCCTCCAGAATGCCAGCGGCCTATACCGAGCAGCATCCTCAATTGTATGACAACCTAGGTCAAGGAGCAATGGGATGCGAGGGGATGATTGAGGCAGTCCCACAACCAATCTCATAAACTTATTCTGAGCAGTCGACAATTGGGTAAGATTACAGAAACCCCAGATTTCAGCACTGTATAGGATAGCAGGAGTGATTTTCGTTAAATAGATTTTAACAACAGGGTCTAAGGGTTTTGTAAGTGATAACCAATGTTCCTTAATCAAAGCTCCAGCTAATTGGGCGTTTTTCAGCGCTAAGATCTTAACTTGAGGTTTCCAGCTCAGCTTATCGCCAAAAGTGACTCCTAAATAGGTAAAAACATCGGTCTGCTCCAGGAGTTCTCCTCCCATAAAAACTTGTGCTTTGACAGGCTTGGATTCATGGAGCACCATAAACTTGGTTTTCCCTACATTAACCACAAGCTTATGTTCGTGGCAGAACACCTCAAAATGAGACAGTGCCAACTGCAACCCCTGTCTCGTCTTGGATAATAACAGAGTGTCATCGGCGAACATGAGCAAGAGCACCTTCTGGCCAGCTAACATTGGTGTATCCGTTGGGTGATTAACAAAATACTGCACCACCCCATTAATAAATAGGGAAAACAGGGTGGGCGCCAACACACATCCTTGTCGGACGCCTTTCCTTACCTCACATTTCTCAGTGACCTCACCTGGTTTACCCCAGCGAACCTGGGCGTAAGTGTTTTCGTGGAGTTTGACCAAGAAGGAGACTATCTCTTTTGGCAGCCCTATTTTCAATAGAACCTCCCTCAATTTTGCCCTTGGGACGAGGTCAAAAGCAAATTTTAAATCCACAAATGCCGCAAAGAGCCATCCCCTACCCAAAAAGACCTCCTTCCAATAAAGTAAAACAAATCTAAAAGATTGATCCAGGGTCCCTATATGAGACCGGAACCCCGCCTGCAGGGGTGATAAAATGTCGTCATCAGACATCCAACCCTGAATCCTCCCCAGTATCAGGCGTGCTGCTATCTTTTGCACTGCAACAATTAAGCTGATGGGTCTGTAATTGGCCAGAGCGGAGCAATCACCCTTCTTGTAGATTGGAATAATTTCCGCTCCGAACCAGGATGTAGGAATTGATGCTCCACCAGCAAACGTATTGACTAAAATTTTAATATAGGGGAAAAATATAGGGGACCCAAAGATCGTAATCCTGCTTGAATAAATCTGCCGGAATGCAATCTGGCCGCGGTGCCTTACCACTCGGGATAGACTACAACACTGTCTCTACCTCTCTATTGTTAAACACCAAAGGATCTTCAATTTTAATGAGCGGAACTACCCCAGTACTATCAATGCTTATTTTAAATTGAGCTTCAAAGAAGGTAACCCATTGCTGAGGGTCAACATGGTTATTCGGGGTTTTCGACTTCTGCCCATTCCCCCATTTAAGTAGATCCCAGAATTGGGTCATATTTCTACCCTCACAGGCTAGTAGTAGATCTTTCCATCGACCCTCGTCCCAATCTCTCTCATATTTTGGCCTTTATTTCGAAGACTTTTCCCTCTCATCTCAATCTTGATAATGTAAGGATTCATCTCTCCTTCTCTCTCTCTCTCCCTCTCTCTCTCTCCCCTGTCTTTCATCACCACTCTCATCAGAATTCACACGTTCA
This sequence comes from Lissotriton vulgaris, assembly GCF_964263255.1. NCBI lineage: Eukaryota > Metazoa > Chordata > Amphibia > Caudata > Salamandridae > Lissotriton > Lissotriton vulgaris. Next base: position 98,494,007 of record NC_141695.1, read on the forward strand.
TGCTCTTGTTTGTTGACTCTTCTAGCCCCCTCTTTTCTGTCCAACCCTCGTTCCGAAATAAACTCCACAATTTTCCATTAGACTCTCCATCAATATCCTCCCGTCTCATCCCATCTTTGAGTTGGGCAAGAAACATATCTCGCCTGGAGAACTTATAATTATCAGTACGGACTTCTGGTCTAGATGGATTTTCTGTTTTAATCCACACTCCCAGTTCGCCCAGTTCATGAACTGCTTCAATTACATCAGCTAAGGTATTTCCTGTTTGATTTATTAATAATGTCATCATCACTTGTTTGTAAGCAGTGCAAATTATTTTATTTCTCAAGTGTTAAGTAGACCATTCATCAGCCTATCTGCCCTACCTAGAAAAATAGACGGTTTCATCCTTCTTTTAGTCTTTGTGACGCATCTCTTAAAGTATACCAGGGTGTCTCATTGACTGGCCAATCTGATTCAGAAGGGTATTTATGATTACAGCCGTCTACCGTTAACTGCAGCAGACTAATTTGAAAATTATTTGAATAGCTTCTAAAATGTTCCTGTACAGTGCTCAATAAACAAAATTTCACTGCATCTCCATGATCTAACATGATCCCTGCAGCACCCAAATCGAAAATTTGAACCATCCAGGTAAGTAAATTCTCACCCGATTTTTGTCGAAATCTGTCCAAATTGTCATTAATTTCTTGTTGTGTAAAACCCTCTATGCTATTCAAAGCAATCCCTTGGGGATTGTTAGGACCACCCTGCAATTTTCTCTGATGTATTGGCTGCACATGAACCTCTTTGCGCCCCTCAGATTCACAGCCATGTCTAGTTCGGGCAGACTCAGTTCTGCTATTCTCTTCACTTAAGGTCAAAGACTCAGACGAATCCCAGATGTTCCCATCCCATTCATCAGGGTTCCAATCGAGCCCTGCCTTCGCAACAACCAGTTGTACCTTTCTCTTATTGACTCGTCCACGTCTATTTCTGTATTTGTATTTTGCAATACGTACCGCAGCTCTTTCTGCAATTGTTTGACACGTTTCTAGTTTATCTGCCAGCAACTTATTTTGACACCTCAATAGCGTGTTAGGATTCTGCATTTCAACAAACTGCTCTTCAAACTCTTTGCATTCACGCTGTAATTTCATAGATTTCTCATGTACAAGCCTGTACGCATTCAAAAAAATCCATCCCCTGCGTTCTAATATAGGAAGCTCTTCACCTTTCAATACCGGCACTTTCTGAAAACACGTTACCACTTGAGCCGGTTCCGCATCTTCTAAACATGAATTCCAGTTTTCACTCAAACCAGGAGAATTAGCCCATTCATAAGCCAGCGCGTCATAAGAGGTCGATTCCCACACAGGAACCTCTAACGGCAATTTAAAATCAGTTTTTGTTTTCCTGGAAAACATATTGAGGCTCTATATTCACACCAACTTAATCTAATTGCTGTACTGAAAAAAACATATTTTTTCACAATCTCAATATACACAACTTCCCTCCGTACATTCCTCGTTCGAGTTCTATAGAGCACGATGCCAAATGTAATTGATTACCCTTCGCAACTTTTCTGTTTGAATCCTGCAAGTGACGCCAAATATAGTGACCAGATTTTTACACCAAGTTGTCAGCTTACCAATCATAGCACACCCAGTCACGACGTACAACAACTCTTCTCAGGACCTATAAGACACAATATCTAAACTACCTACCTGAGAACGGGGAAAATGACAATAAACAGGCTTGCACAGTTAGAAATACAACTAGAATCTGGGGAAATCCACAATATATTTTATAATTATCTCACTGAACAGGTTTATAGTCCTCTGACTGTCCCTATTTAACGTCTTCCGACTATCACATTTACCGTCCTATGACTTCTTTATAGTCTCCAGACTGTCCCTATTTAACGTCTTCCGACTCACATTTACCGTCTTATGACTTCTTCATAGTCTCCAGACTGTCCCTATTTATAGTCTTACAACTGTCCCTATTTAACGTCTTCCGACGACTTCTTTATAGTCTCCAGACTGTCCCTATTTAACGTCTTCCGACTATCACATTTACCGTCTTATGACTTCTTTATAGTCTCCAGACTGTCCCTATTTATAGTCTTCCGACTGTCCCTATTTAACGTCTTCCGACAAACACATTTACCGTCTTAAGACTTCTTTATAGTGTCCCGACTGTCCCTATTTATAGTCTTCCGACTGACCCTACAATTTGGGTATCCAAGATGAGAGCCGATTTCCCTTCCACATTGAAAAGGGGCCCGACCTTCCCAAGCAAGAACTGTTAATGCAAATCATTCCCATCTGAAGTTATCTCCTGTGATGAATTACATATCCTCCTGTCCTCAGTTACCTGTAAGAAGGGAATCACACATCCTTCTATACATCAGCACCTGGCTAGAAAGAAATGTTAACTCTTTCTCAGAAATAACATACAGATGAAACTAATGAACACTGGGGTCTCATTATTACTTAATAATAGAACTACGAGGAAGACAAAGCAACAAAATAATATGATAGTAAATCATTTGCAAAGATAAAAACCTAAATACAACCTAGGATGCAAAAATGAATGATTATATGTCATAAGCTAACTTGGAACGCCTCACCGATATTCTGCTCATTCCGGCCTCAGCAGTTGAGCTGGCCCCTCTCTGGCTCTTGCTTTGATTCATTCAGGACTCTGCTCTGCAATCACGGATACACGTCTGCACCATTCTGCCTCATCGAAACTGCCACCCATCCAAGTTACTCGAACTCTCTCCCCATGGCAATTTCCAGCCCGCAACCTGCCTCCCACCGGATTCCTGTACCAAGCCCCGCTCTCCCTACGCACCCACAGTGGCCAGCTGCTGTTGCGTCTGGAGCCCAGGGAATAAGTACATTCCTCCAATAAGAGCCGGTCTTCACCGGTTTCTAACTAGCGAATAACAAGCTAAAACGAAAACACCACCCTTCACCTACAGGAGCCTCAGAGAGTCAGGGCAGAAAAAACATGGCGTCTCTATAGTATAGGCCTCTAGGCCCGAAAAGAGGCGAAAGAGACATGGCATAATGTCCAAGGACATAGGTAAGCCTTGCAAATAGGTAAGATAAAGTTGGAAATAAAGAACTCATGATTATATACTGAGAAGACAGTGGGCAACGGTCATCGCCAGCCCAATTAGTATAAATTATCCTGTCACTACAACTAGTCACTCTCTACTACTCTCTCTAATACTCACTCTCTACTACTCACTCTCTATTACACACTCTCTACCACTTGTTCTCTACTACTCGCTCTCTACAACTCTCTACTACTCACTCTCTACTACTCTACTATTCCCTACTAATCACTCTCTACTGCTACACCCTACTACTATCTCTATACTACTCACTCTCTACTACTCTCTACTACTCACTCTCTACTACTATTTACTATTCACTCTCTACTACTCATACCACTACTAATCTATTTCTACTACTCACTCACTACTACTCTCTACTACTCACTCTCTACTACTACTCTCTACTACTCACTGTCTACTACTCATTCTCTACAATTCACTCTACTACTCTCTACCACTCACTCTCTACTACTCTACTACTCACTCTCTATTACTCTCTACTACGCTCTCTCTACTACTCACTATCTACTACTTGTTCTCTATTACTATCTATACTCACTATCCATTACCCATTCGGTACTACTAACTCTCTACTACTCTCTACTACTCGCTCTCTACTACTCATTCTCTACTACTCTACTACTCTCTAATACTCTCTTTACTACTCACTCTCTACTAATCACTCTCTATTACTCTACTAATCGCTACTACTCTATCTAGTACTCACTCCCTACTACTCTCTACTACTCACTCTACTACTCTCTACTACTCTCTACCACTCACTCTACTACTCTCTCTAGTACTCACTCTCTACTACTCACTCTATACTGCACACTCTCTACTATTAGTTCTCTTCTACTCGCCCTCTACTACTCTCTACTACTCACTCTACTACTCACTCTCTACTACTCTTTACTACTTACTCTCTACTACTCTACTACTCTCTTTCTACTACTCACTCTCTACTACTCTCCTTATACTACTCACTCTCTACTATTCACTCTCTACTCACTCTCTACTATTCACTCTGTACTACTCAATCTCTACTTCACGCTCTCTACTACTCTACTACTCACTCTCCACTACTCAATCTCTACTTTTTGATCACTACTACTCTCTACTACTCACTCTACTACTCACTCTACTACTCTCTACCACTCACTTTCTACTACTCTCTACTACTATCTCTCTACTATTCACTCTTAACTACTCACTCTACTACTCTCTACTACTCATTCTCTAATATTCTCTCTCTACTACTCTCTCTATACTACTCTCTACTACTCACTTTCCACTACTCACTCTCAACTATGTGATCTCTACTACTCTCTACTACTCTACTACTCTCTCTACTACTCACTCTCTACTACTCTCTCTACTATTCACTCTCTACTACTCACTCACTACTACACACTCCCTACTACTTGCTCGCCACTACTCTCTACTACTCACTCTACTACTCGCTCTCTACTACTCTCTACTACTCATTCTCTACTATTCCACTACTCTCTACTACTCACTATCTGCTACTCTCTGCTACTCAATATACTACTCTCTAGTACTCTCTAATACTCACTCTCTACTACTCATTCTTTACTACTCCACCACTCTCTGCTACTCACTCTCTGCTACTCGACCACTCTATTTCTCTACTACTCACTCTCAACTACTCACTCTACTACTCTCTACTACTCACTCTCTAATACTCTCACTCTACTACTCTCTACTACTCACTCTCTAATACTCTCACTCTACTACTCTCTCTTTAATTCTCTCTACTAGTCACTCTCTACTACTCACGATACTACTCACTCTCTACTACTCTCTCTACTACTTACTCTCTACTACTCTCTTTATTACTCACTCTCTACTACTCACTCTCTTTTACACACTCTTTACCACTTGCTCTCTACTACTCACTCTACTCACTCTACTACTCTACTACTCCCTACTACTCACTCTCTACTACTACTCTCTACTACTTTCTCTTTACTACTCTCTCTACTACTCATTCTCTACTACTCACTCACTACTACGCTCTACCACTCACTCTCTACTACTCTTCTACTCACTCTCTATCACTCCCTACTATTCTCTCTCTACTACGCACTCTCTACTACTCTCTCTACTTCTCACTCTCTACTACTCTCTACTACTCACTCACTACTACTCACTCACTACGACACACTCCCTACTACTTGCTCTCTACTGCTCTCTACTACTCACTCTACTACTCGCTCTCTACTACTCATTCTCGACTATTCCACTACTCTCTACTACTCACTCTCTTCTACTCACTCTCTGCTACTCTACTACTCTCTACTACTCTCTCTACTACTCACTATCTGCTACTCTCTGCTACTCAATATACTACTATCTAGTACTCTCTAATACTCACTCTCTACCACTCATTCTTTACTACTCCACCACTCTCTACCACTCACTCTCTGCTACTCACTACTCTATTTCTCTACTACTCACTCTCAACTACTCACTCTACTACTCTCTACTGCTCACTCTCTACTACTCTCACTCTACTACTCTCTCTTTAATATTATCTACTAGTCACTCTCTACTACTCACTCTACTACTCACTCTCTACTACTCACGCTACTACTCACTCTCTACTACTCTCTCTACTACTCACTCTCTACTACTCTCTTTATTACTCACTCTCTACTACTCACTCTCTTTTACAAACTCTCTACCACTTGCTCTCTACTACTCACTCTACTACTCACTCTCTACTAGTCTACTACTCCCTACTACTCACTCTCTACTACTACTCTCTACTACTTTCTCTTTACTACTCTCTCTACTACTCATTCTCTACTACTCACTCAATACTACTCTCTACCACTCACTCTTTACTACTCTTCTACTCACTCTCTATAACTCCCTACTATTCTCTCTCTACTACTCACTCTCTACTACTCTCTACTGCTCACTCTCTACTATTCACTCTCTACTACTCACTCTCTACTACTTGCTCTCTAGTACTCTCTACTACTCACTCTCCACTACTCACTCTCTACTACTCCCTCTCTACTACTTGCTCTCTACTACTTACTCTCTTCTACTCTACTACTCTCTACTTCTCTCTTTACTACTCACTCTCTAATACTCTACTACTCTCTACTACTCTCATTAGTAGTCATTCCCTACTACTCTATACTACTCACTCTACTACTCTCTACTACTTACTCTCTACTACATGCTCTCTAATACTAGCACTCTACTACTCGCTCTCTTCTACTCTCTACTACTCTCTACCACTCACTCTCTACTACTTACTCTCTACTACTAATTCTCTACTATTCACTCTCTACTGCTCACTCTCTACTACTCTCACTCTACTACTCTCTCTTTAATATTCTCTACTAGTCACTCTCTACTACTCACTCTACTACTCACTCTCTACTACTCTCTACTACTCACGCTACTACTCACTCTCTACTACTCTCTCTACTACTCACTCTCTACTACTCTCTTTATTACTCACTCTCTACTACTCACTCTCTTTTACACACTCTCTACCACTTGCTCTCTACTACTCACTCTACTACTCACTCTCTACTACTCTACTACTCCCTACTACTCACTCTATACTACTACTCTCTACTACTTTCTCTTTACTACTCTCTCTACTACTCATTCTCTACTACTCACTCTCTACTACTCTCTACCACTCACTCTCTACTACTCTTCTACTCACTCTCTATAACTCCCTACTATTCTCTCTCTACTACTCACTCTCTACTACTCTCTACTGCTCACTCTCTACTATTCACTCTCTACTACTCACTCTCTACTACTTGCTCTCTAGTACTCTCTACTACTCACTCTCCACTACTCACTCTCTACTACTCCCTCTCTACTACTTGCTCTCTACTACTTACTCTCTTCTACTCTACTACTCTCTACTTCTCTCTTTACTACTCACTCTCTAATACTCTACTACTCTCTACTACTCTCATTAGTAGTCATTCTCTACTACTCTATACTACTCACTCTACTACTCTCTACTACTTACTCTCTACTACATGCTCTCTAATACTAGCACTCTACTACTCGCTCTCTTCTACTCTCTACTACTCTCTACCACTCACTCTCTACTACTTACTCTCTACTACTCATTCTCTACAACTCACTCAACTACTCTCTACCACTCACGCTCTACTACTATACTACTCACTCTCTTTTACTCTCTACTACTCTCTCTCTACTACTAACTCTCTACTACTCACTCTACTACTCTCTACTATGCATTCTCTACTATTCACTCTCTACTACTCACTCTCTACTACTCTCTCTCTATTACTCACTCTTTACTATTCACTCTCTACCACTCACTCTCTAATACTCGCTCTCTACGACTCTCTACTACTAACTCTCCACTACTCACTCTCTACTACTCGCTCTCTACTTCTTACTCTATACTACTCAGTCTCTGCTACTCTACTACTCTCTACTACTCTCTCTACTACTCACTCTCTACTACTCTACTATTCACTCTCTGCTACTCTCTGTTACTCAATCTACTACTCTACTACTCTCTACCACTCACTCTCTACTACTCTACTACTCTCTCTCTCTACTACTCACTCTCTACTACTCACTCTACTACTCTCTACTACACACTCTCTATCACTCTCTCTCCACCACTCACTCTCTACTACTCTACTACTCTCTACTACTCCCTCTATACTATTCACTCTTAACTACTCACTCTACTACTCTCTACTACTCATTCTCTACTAGTCTCTCTCTACTACTCTCTCTATACTACTCTCTACTACTCACTTTCCACTACTCACTCTCAACTACGTGATCTCTACTACTCTCTACTACTCCACTACTCTCTCTACTACTCACTCTCTACTACTCTCTCTACTATTCACTCTCTACTACTCTCTACTACTCACTCACTACTACACACTCCCTACTACTTGCTCTCTACTACTCTCTACTACTCACTCGACTACTCTCTCTCTACTACTCTCTACTACTCATTCTCTAATATTCCACTACTCTCTACTACTCACTCTCTTCTACTCACTCTTTGCTACTCTACTACTCTCTACTACTCTCTCCACTACTCACTATCGGCTTCTCTCGGCTACTGAATATACTACTCTCTAGTACTCTCTATTACTCACTCTCTACTACTCGTTCTTTACTACTCCACCACTCTCTACTACTCACTCTCTGCTACTCCACTTCTCTATTTCTCTACTACTCACTCTCAACTACTCACTCTACTACTCTCTACTACTCACTCTCTACTACTCTCACTCTACTGCTCTCTCTTTAATACTCTCTACTAGTCACTCTCTACTACTCACTCTACTACTCGCTCTCTACTACTCTCTAGTACTCACGCTACTACTCACTCTCTACTACTCTCTCTACTACTCACTCTCTACTACTCTCTTTATTACTCACTCTCAACTACTCACTCTCTTTTACACACTCTCTACCACTTGCTGTCTACTACTCACTCTACTACTCACTCTCTACTACTCTACTACTCTCTACTACTCACTCTCTACTACTCTCTCCCTCAATTACTCACTCTGTACTATTCACTCTCTACCACTCACTCTCTAATACTCGCTCTCTACGACTCTCTACTACTAACTCTCCACTACTCCCTCTCTACTACTCGCTCTCTACTACTCTCTACTTCTTACTCTATACTACTCAGTCTCTGCTACTCTACTACTCTCTACTACTCTTTCTACTACTCACTCTCTACTACTCTTCTATTCACTCTCTGCTACTCTCTGTTTCTCAATCTACTACTCTACTACTGTCTACCACTCATTCTCTACTACTCTCTCTCTCTCTACTACTCACTCTCTACTACTCACTCTACTACTCTCTACTACACACTCTCTACCACTCTCTCTCTCTACTACTCACTCTCTACTACGCTCTATTAGTCACTCTCTACTACTCACTCTCTACCACTCTCTTTATTACTCACTCTCAACTACTCACTCTCTTTTACACACTCTCTACCACTTGCTGTCTACTACTCACTCTACTACTCACTCTCTACTACTCTACTACTCTCTACTACTCACTCTCTACTACTCTCTCTCTCAATTACTCACTCTGTACTATTCACTCTCTACCACTCACTCTCTAATACTCGCTCTCTACGACTCTCTACTACTAACTCTCCACTACTCCCTCTCTACTACTCGCTCTCTACTACTCTCTACTTCTTACTCTATACTACTCAGTCTCTGCTACTCTACTACTCTCTACTACTCTTTCTACTACTCCCTCTCTACTACTCTACTATTCACTCTCTGCTACTCTCTGTTTCTCAATCTACTACTCTACTACTCTCTACTTTTCACTCTCTACTACTACTCTACTACTCACTCTCTACTACTCTCTATTATTCACTCTCGACTACTCACCCCACTACGACTCTCTCTCTCTACTACTCACTCTCTACTACTCACTCACTACTACTCTCTACTACTCACTCTCTACTATTCACTCTCTATTACTCTCTACTATTACTCTCTACAACTCACTCTCTACTGCTCACTCTCTATTACTCTCTACTAATCTCTCTATACTACTCACTTTCTACTACTCTCTATGGCTCACTCTCTACTATTCACTCTCTCCTATTCACTCTATTACTTGCTCTCTACTACTCTCTACTACTCGCTCTCTGCTACTTTCTACTACTTTCTCTCTACTACCCATTCTCTACTACTTTCCACTATTCCTCTTACTACTCACTCTCTACTACTCACTCTCTAGTACTCTATTACTCTCTACTACTCTCTCTAATACTCACTCTCTACTACTTACTCTATTACTCTCTACTACTCTCTACCACTCACTCTCTACTGCTCTCCCTACTACTCACTCTCTACTACTCTCTACTACTCACTCTCTACTACTCACTCTCTACTACTCTTTACTACTTACCCTCTACTACTCTAATACTCACTCTCTATTCCTCTCTTTCTACTACTCACTCTCTACTACTCTTTCTACTACTCACTCTCTATTATTCACTCTCTACTACTCTCTCTCTACTACTTACTCTCTACTATTCACTCTCTACTACTCACTCTCTCTACACACTTTCTACTACTACTCACTCTCCACTACTCACTCTCTACTACTCACTCTCTACTACTCACTCTCTATGACTCACTCTCTACTACACTCTACTACTCACTCTACTTATCTCTACTGCTCACTCTCTACTACTCTACTACTCTCTACTGCTCTTTCTCTACTACTCACTCACAACTACTCACTCTACTACTCTCTCTACTACTCACTCTATACTGCTCTCTACTACTCACTCTCCACTACTCACTCTCTACTACTTGTTCTCTACTACTGCTTCTTACTCTCTACTAATCTACCACTCTGTACTACTCACTCTCTCTCTACTACTGTCTCTACTACTCACTTGCTACTACTCTCTACTACTCACTCTACACTACACACTCCCTACCACTTGCTCTCTACTACTCCCTACTACTCACTCTACTACTCACTCTCTACTACTCTCTACTATTCATTCTCTAATACTCCACTACTCTCTACTACTCACTCTCTACTACACACTCTCTGATACTCTACTACTCTCTCTAATACTCACTCTCCACTACTCAATCTCTATGACTCTACTACTCTCTACTACTCTCTCTACTACTCACTTTTGAGTACTTACGTTACTTCTCTCTACTACTCACTCTCTACTACTCTCTTTACTACTCACTCTCTACTAATCTCTACTACTTACTCTATACTACTCTGTACTACTCTCTCTACTACTCACTCTCTACTACTCTCTCTACTACTCATTTTCTACTACTCCCTACTACTCACTCTCTACTACACACTCCCTACCACTTGCTCTCTACTACTCTCTAATACTCACTCTACTACTCACTCTCTATTACTCTCTGGACTCTTTCTCTAATACTCCACTACTCTCTACTACTTGTACTCTACTATTCACTCTCTGCTACTCTACAACTATCTCTACTACTCACTCTCTACTACTCTACTAATCTCTACTACTCTCTTTTCTACTCACTCTTGACTACTCACTCTACTACTCTCTACTACTCACTCTAAACTACTCTCTTTACTACTCACTCTCTAATACTCTCTACTACTCACTCTACTACCCACTACTACTATCTACCACTCACTCCCTATCACTCTCTCTAGTACTCACTCTCTACTACTCTCTACTACTCACTCTCTACTACATTATCTCTACTATTAGTCCTCTATTACTCACCCTCTATTACTCACTCTACTACTCACTCTCTACTACTATTTACTATTTACTCTCTACTACTCTACTACTCACTCTCTACTGCTCTCTTTCTGCTACTCACTCTTTACTACTCTCTTTCTACTACTCACTCTCTACTATTCACTCTCTACTACTCTCTCTCTACTACTCACTCTCTACTATCCACTCTTTACTACTCAATCTCGACTACACGCTCTCTACTACTATCTTCTACTCGCTCTCCACTTCTCCCTCTCTACTTTTCGCTCTCTACTACTCTCTCCTACTCATTCTTTACTACTCTCTCTCTGCTACTTACTCTATACTACTATCTATTACTCACTCTCCACTACTCACTATGTACTACTCGTTCTCTAATACTCTCTTCTACTCACTCTCTACTACTCTCTAGTACTCTCTTTACTACTCACTTTCTACTACTCTCTCTACTACTCACTCTCCATTACTCTCTACTACTCACTCTCTACTGCACAATCTCTACTATTAGTTCTCTGCTACTCGCCCTCTACTACTCTCTACTATTCACTCTACTACTTACTATCTACTACTCTTTACTACTTACTCTCTACTACTCTACTACTCTTTTTCTACTACTCACTCTCTACTACTCTCTTTTTACTACTCACTCTCTACTATTCACTCTCTACTACACTCTCTACTACTCACTCTCTACTATTCACTCTGTACTATCTACTTCACACTCTCTACTACTTTCTACTACTCACTCTCCACTACTCAATCTCTACTATTTGATCACTACTACTCTCTACTACTCACTCTACTACTCACTCTACTACTCTCTACCACTCACTCTCTACTACTCTACTACTCTCTACTACTCTCTCTCTACTATTCACTCTTAACTACTCACTCTACTACTCTCTACTACTCATTCTCTACTAGTCTCTCTCTACTACTCTCTCTATACTACTCTCTACTACTCACTTTCCACTACTCACTCTCAACTACGTGATCTCTACTACTCTCTACTACTCCACTACTCTCTCTACTACTCACTCTCTACTACTCTCTCGACTATTCACTCTCTACTACTCTCTACTACTCACTTACTACTACACACTCCCTACTACTTGCTCTCTACTACTCTCTACTACTCACTTGACTACTCTCTCTTTACTACTCTCTACTACTCATTCTCTAATATTCCACTACTCTCTACTACTCACTGTCTTGTACTCACTCTTTGCTACTCTACTACTCTCTACTACTCTCTCCACTACTCACTATCGGCTTCTCTCGGCTACTCAATATACTACTCTCTAGTACTCTCTATTACTCACTCTCTACTACTCATTCTTTACTACTCCGCCACTTTCTACTACTCACTCTCTGCTACTCCACTTCTCTATTTCTGTACTACTCACTCTCAACTACTCACTCTACTACTCTCTACTACTCACTCTCTACTACTCTCACTCTACTGCTCTCTCTTTAATACTCTCTACTAGTCACTCTCTACTACTCACTCTACTACTCTACTCGCTCTTTACTACTCTCTAGTACTCACGCTACTACTCACTCTCTACTACTCTCTCTACTATTCACTCTCTACTACTCTCTTTATTACTCACTCTCAACTACTCACTCTCTTTTACACACTCTCTACCACTTGCTGTCTACTACTCACTCTACTACTCACTCTCTACTACTCTACTACTCTCTACTACTCACTCTCTACTACTCTCTCTCTCAATTACTCACTCTGTACTATTCACTCTCTACCACTCACTCTCTAATACTCGCTCTCTACGACTCTCTACTACTAACTCTCCACTACTCCCTCTGTACTACTCGCTCTCTACTACTCTACTATTCACTCTCTGCTACTCTCTGTTTCTCAATCTACTACTCTACTACTCTCTACCACTCACTCGCTACTACTCTCTCTCTCTCTACTACTCACTCTCTACTACTCACTCTACTACTCTCTACTACACACTCTCTACCACTCTCTCTCTCTACTACTCACTCTCTACTACGCTCTATTAGTCACTCTCTACAACTCACTCTCTACTACTTGCTCTCTACAACTCTCTACTACTCACTCTGGACTACTCTACTATTCTCTACTTTTCACTCTCTACTACTACTCTACTACTCACTCTCTACTACTCTCTATTATTCACTCTCGACTACTCACCCCACTACGACTCTCTCTCTCTACTACTCACTCTTTACTACTCACTCACTACTACTCTCTACTACTCACTCTCTACTATTCACTCTCTATTACTCTCTACTATTACTCTCTACAACTCACTCTCTACTGCTCACTCTCTATTACTCTCTACTAATCTCTCTATACTACTCACTTTCTATTACTCTCTATGGCTCACTCTCTACTATTTACTCTCTCCTATTCACTCTATTACTTGCTCTATACTACTCTCTACTACTCGATCTCTGCTACTTTCTACTACTTTCTCTCTACTACTCATTCTCTACTACTTTCCACTATTCTCTTTACTACTCACTCTCTACTACTCACTCTCTAGTACTCTATTACTCTCTACTACTCTCTCTAATACTCACTCTCTACTACTTACTCTACTACTCTCTACTACTCTCTACCACTCACTCTCTACTGCTCTCCCTACTACTCACTCTCTACTACTCTCTACTACTCACTCTCTACTACTCACTCTCTACTACTCTTTACTACTTACCCTCTACTACTCTAATACTCACTCTCTATTACTCTCTTTCTACTACTCACTCTCTACTACTCTTTCTACTACTTACTCTCTACTATTCACTCTCTACTACTCACTCTCTCTACACACTTTCTACTACTACTCACTCTCCACTACTCACTCTCTACTACTCACTCTCTACTACTCACTCTCTATGACTCACTCTCTACTACTCACTCTACTTATCTCTACTGCTCACTCTCTACTACTCTACTACTCTCTACTGCTCTTTCTCTACTACTCACTCACAACTACTCACTCTACTACTCTCTCTACTACTCACTCTATACTGCTCTCTACTACTCACTCTCCACTACTCACTCTCTACTACTTGTTCTCTACTACTGCATCTTACTCTCTACTAATCTACCACTCTGTACTACTCACTCTCTCTCTACTACTGTCTCTACTACTCACTTGCTACTACTCTCTACTACTCACTCTACACTACACACTCCCTACCACTTGCTCTCTACTACTCCCTACTACTCACTCTACTACTCACTCTCTACTACTCTCTACTACTCATTCTCTAATACTCCACTACTCTCTACTACTCACTCTCTACTACACACTCTCTGATACTCTACTACTCTCTCTAATACTCACTCTCCACTACTCAATCTCTACGACTCTACTACTCTCTACTACTCTCTCTACTACTCACTTTTGAGTACTTACTTTACTTCTCTCTACTACTCACTCTATACTACTCTCTTTACTACTCACTCTCTACTAATCTTTACTACTTACTCTATACTACTCTGTACTACTCTCTCTACTACTCACTCTCTACTACTCTCTCTACTACTCATTTTCTACTACTCCCTACTACTCACTCTCTTCTACACACTCCCTACCACTTGCTCTCTACTACTCTCTAATACTCACTCTACTACTCACTCTCTATTACTCTCTAGACTCTTTCTCTAATACTCCACTACTCTCTACTACTCGTACTCTACTACTCACTCTCTGCTACTCTACAACTATCTCTACTACTCACTCTCTACTACTCTACTAATCTCTACTACTCTCTCTTCTACTCACTCTTGACTACTCACTCTACTACTCTCTACTACTCACTCTAAACTACTCTCTTTACTACTCACTCTCTAATACTCTCTACTACTCACTCTACTACCCACTACTACTATCTACCACTCACTCTCTATCACTCTCTCTAGTACTCACTCTCTACTACTCTCTACTACTCACTCTCTACTACATACTCTCTACTATTAGTCCTATATTACTCGCCCTCTATTACTCACTCTACTACTCACTCTCTACTACCATTTACTATTTACTCTCTACTACTCTACTACTCACTCTCTACTGCTCTCTTTCTGCTACTCAGTCTTTACTACTCTCTTTCTACTACTCACTCTCTACTATTCACTCTCTACTACTCTCTCTCTACTACTCACTCTCTACTATTCACTCTTTACTACTCAATCTCGACTACACGCTCTCTACTACTATCTTCTACTCGCTCTCCACTACTCACTCTCTACTTTTCGCTCTCTACTACTCTCTCCTACTCATTCTCTACTACTCTCTCTCTCTGCTACTCACTCTATACTACTATCTATTACTCACTCTCCACTACTCACTCTGTACTACTCGTTCTCTAATACTCTCTTCTACTCACTCTCTACTACTCTCTATACTACTCACTTTCTACTACTCTCTCTACTACTCACTCTCCATTACTCTCTACTACTCACTCTCTACTGCACAATCTCTACTATTAGTTCTCTGCTACTCACCCTCTACTACTCTCTACTACTCACTCTACTACTCACTATCTACTACTCTTTACTACTTACTCTCTACTACTCTACTACTCTCTTTCTACTACTCACTCTCTACTACTCTCTTTTTACTACTCACTCTCTACTATTCACTCTCTACTACACTCTCTACTACTCACTCTCTACTATTCACTCTGTACTACTCAATATCTACTTCACACTCTCTACTACTTTCTACTACTCACTCTCCACTACTCAATCTCTACTATTTGATCACTACTACTCTCTACTACTCACTCTACTACTCTCTACCACTCACTCTCTACTACTCTACTACTCTCTACTACTCTCTCTCTACTATTCACTCTTAACTACTCACTCTACTACTCTCTACTACTCATTCTCTACTATTCTCTCTATACTACTCTCTCTATACTACTCTCTACTACTCACTTTCCACTACTCACACTCAACTATGTGATCTCTACTACTCTCTACTACTCTACTACTCTCTCTACTACTCACTCTCTACTACTCTCTCTACTATTCACTCTCTACTACTCTACTACTTACTCACTACTACACACTCCCTACTACTTGCTCTCTATTACTCACTACTACTCACTCTACAACTCGCTCTCTACTACTCCCTACTACTCATTCTCTACTATTCCACTACCCTCTACTACTCACTATCTTTTACTCACTCTCTGCTACTCTACTACTCTCTACTACTCTCTCTACTACTCACTATCTGCTACTCTCTGCTACTCAATATACTACTCTCTAGTACTCTCTAATACTCACTCTCTACTACTCAGTTTTTACTACTCCACCACTCTCTACTACTCACTCTCTGCTACTCCACTACTCTATTTCTCTACTACTCACTCTAAACTACTCACTCCCCTACTCTCTACCACTCACTCTCTACTACTCTCACTCTACTACTCTCTCTTTAATACTCTCTACTATTCACTCTCTACTACTCACTCTACTACTCACTCTCTACTACTCTCTACTACTCACGATACTACTCATTCTCTACTACTCTATCTACTACTCACTCTCTACTACTCTCTTTATTACTCACTCTCTACTACTCACTTTCTTTTACACACTCTACCACTTGCTCTCTACTACTCAATCTACTACTCTACTACTCCCTACTACTCACTCTCTACTACTACTCTCTACTACTTTCTCTTTACTACTCTCTCTACTACTCATTCTCTACTACTCACTCACTACTACTCTCTACCACTCACTCTCTACTACTCTACTACTCACTCTCTATCACTCCCTACTATTCTCTCTCTACTACTCATTTTCTACTACTCTCTACTGCTCGCTCTCTACTATTCATTCTCTACTACTCACTCTCTACTACTTGCTCTCTAGTACTCTCTACTACTCACTCTATACTACTCACTCTCTACTACTCCCTCTCTTCTACTTGCTCTCTACTACTTACTCTCTTCTACTCTTCTACTCTCTACTTCTCTCTTTACTACTCATTCTCTACTACTTACTCTCTATTACTCTACTACTCTCTCCTACTCATTCTCTACTACTCTCTCTCTGCTACTCACTCTATACTACTCTCTATTACTCACTCTCCACTACTCACTATGTACTACTCGTTCTCTACTACTCTCTTCTACTCACTCTCGACTACTCTCTAGTACTCTCTCTACTAATCACTTTCTACTACTCTCTCTACTACTCACTCTCTATTACTCTCTACTACTCACTCTCTACTGCACACTCTCTACTATTAGTTCTCTACTACTCGCCCTCTACTACTCTCTACTACTCACTCTACTACTCACTCTCTACTACTCTTTACTACTTACTCTCTACTACTCTACTACTGTCTTTCTACTACTCACTCTCTACTACTCTCTTTCTACTACTCACTCTCTACTATTCACTCTCTACTACACTCTCCACTTTTCACTCTCTACTATTCACTCTGTACTACTCAATCTCTACTTCACGCTCTCTACTACTCTCTACTACTCACTCTCCACTACTCAATCTCTACTATTTGATCACTACTACTCTCTACTACTCACTCTACTACTCACTCTACTACTCTCTACCACTCACTCTCTACTACTCTCACTCTACTACTCTCTCTTTAATACACTCTACTATTCACTCTCTACTACTCACTCTACTACTCACTCTTTACTACTCTCTACTACTCACGCTACTACTCACTCTCTACTACTCTCTCTACTACTCACTCTCTACTACTCTCTTTATTACTCACTCTCTACTACTCACTCTCTTTTACACACTCTCTACCACTTGCTCTCTACTACTCACTCTACTACTCTACTACTCCCTACTACTCACTCTCTACTACTACTCTCTACTACTTTCTCTTTACTACTCTCACTACTACTCATTCTCTACTAATCACTCACTACTACTCTCTACCACTCACTCTCTACTACTATACTACTCACTCTCTATCACTCCCTACTATTCTCTCTCTACTACTCACTCTCTACTACTCTCTTCTGCTCGCTCTCTGCTATTCACTCTCTACTACTCACTCTCTACTACTTGCTCTCTAGTACTCTCTACTACTCACTCTCCACTACTCACTCTCTACTACTCCCTCTCTACTAATTGCTCTCTACTACTTACTCTCTTCTACTCTACTACTCTCTACTTCTCTCTTTACTAGTCACTCTCTACTACTTACTCTCTATTACTCTACTACTCTCTACTACTCTCTCTAGTAGTCACTCTCTACTACTCTCTACTACTCACTCTACTACTCTCTACCACTTACTCTCTACTTCTCAACTACTCTCTCTACTACTCACTCTCAACTACTCACTCTACTACTCTCTCCTACTCATTCTCTACTACTCTTTCTCTGCTACTCACTCTATACTACTCTCTATTACTCACTCTCCACTACTCACTCTTTACTACTCGTTCTCTACTACTCTCTTCTACTCACTCTCTACTACTCTCTAGTACTCTCTCTACTAATCACTTTCTACTACTCTCTCTACTACTCACTCTCTATTACTCTCTACTACTCACTCTCTACTGCACACTCTCTACTATTAGTTCTCTACTACTCGCCCTCTACTACTCTCTACTACTCACTCTACTACTCACGCTCTACTACTCTTTACTACTTACTCTCTACTACTCTACTACTATCTTTCTACTACGCACTCTCTACTACTCTCTTTCTACTACTCACTCTCTACTATTCACTCTCTACTACACTCTCTACTACTCACTCTCTACTACTCGCTACTACTCATTCACTACTACATACTCCCTACTACTTGCTCTCTACTACTCTCTACTACTCACTCTACTACTCGCTCTCTACTACTCATTCTCTACTATTCCACTACTCTCTACTACTCACTCTCTTCTACTCACTCTCTGCTGCTCTACTACTCTCTACTACTCTCTCTACTACTCACTATCTGCTACTCTCTGCTACTCAATATACTACTCGCTAGTACTCTCTAATACTCACTCTCCACTACTCATTCATTACTATTCCACCACTCTCTACTACTCACTCTCTGCTACTCTACTACTCTCTTTCTCTACTACTCACTCTCAACTACTCACTCAACTACTCTCTACTACTCACTCTCTACTACTCTCACTCTACTATTCTCTCTTTAATACTCTCTACTAGTCACTCTCTACTACTCACTCTACTACTCGCTCTCTACTACTCTCTACTACTCACACTACTACTCACTCTCTACTACTCTCTCTACTACTCACTTTCTACTACCCTCTTTATTACTCACTCTCTACTACTCACTCTCATTTACACACTCACTACCACTTGCTCTCTACTACTCACTCTACTACTCACTCTCTACTACTCTACTACTCCCTACTACTCACTTTCTACTACTACTCCCTACTACTTTCTCTTCACTACTCTCTCTACTACTCATTCTCCACTACTCACTCCCTACTACTACTCTCTACCACTCACTCTCTACTACTCTACTACTCACTCTCTATCACTCCCTACTATTCTCTCTCTACTACTCACTCTCTACTACTCTCTACTGCTCGCTCTCTACTATTCACTCTCTACTACTCACTCTCTACTACTTGCTCTCTAGTACTCTCTACTACTCACTCTCCACTACTCACTCTCTACTACTCCCTCTCTACTACTTGCTCTCTACTACTTACTCTCTTCTACTCTACTACTCTCTACTTCTCTCTTTACTACTCACTCTCTACTACTTACTCTCTATTACTCTACTACTCTCTACTACTCTCTCTACTACTCTCTACTACTTACTCTCTACTACATACTCTCTAATACTAGCACTCTACTACTCGCTCTCTTCTACTCTCTAATACTCTCTACCACTCACTCTCTACTACTTACTCTCTACTACTCATTCTCTACAACTCACTCAACTACTCTCTACCACTCACGCTCTACTACTCCACTACTCACTCTCTTTTACTCTCTACTACTCTCTCTCTACAACTCACTCTGTACTACTCACTCTACTACTCTCTACTATGCATTCTCTACTATTCACTCTCTACTACTCACTCTCTACTACTCTCTCTATTACTCACTCTTTACTATCCACTCTCTACCACTCACTCTCTAATACTCGCTCTCTATGACTCTCTACTACTAACTCTCCACTACTCGCTCTCTACTACTGGCTCTCTACTACTCTCTACTTCTTACTCTATACTACTCAGTCTCTGCTACTCTACTACTCTGTACTGCTCTCTCTACTACTCACTCTCTACTACTCTACTATTCACTCTCTGCTACTCTCTGTTACTCAATCTACTACTCTACTACTCTCTACCACTCACTCGCTACTACTCTACTACTCTCTCTCTCTCTACTACTCACTCTCTACTACTCACTCTACTACTCTCTATTACACACTCTCTACCACTCTCTCTCTCTACTACTCACTCTCTACTACGCTCTATTAGTCACTCTCTACAACTCACTCTCTACTACTTGCTCTCTACAACTCTCTACTACTCACTCTGGACTACTCTACTATTCTCTACTTCTCACTCTCTACTACTACTCTACTAACTCTCTACTACTCTCTATTATTCACTCTACTACTCACCCCACTACTACTCTCTCTCTACTACTCACTCTCTAGTACTCACTCACTACTACTCTCTACTACTCACTCTCTACTATTCACTCTCTATTACTCTCTATTATTACTCTCTACAACTCACTCTCTACTACTCACTCGCTATTACTCTCTACTACTCTCTCTATACTACTCACTTTCTACTACTCTCTACGGCTCACTCTCTACTAATCACTCTCTCCTACTCACTCAACTACTTGCTCTCTACTACTCTCTACTACTCGCTCTCTGCTACTCTCTACTACTTGCTCTCTACTACTCATTCTCTACTACTCTACTACTTTCCACTATTCTCTTTACTACTCACTCTCTACTACTCACTCTCTATTACTCTATTGCTCTCTACTACTCTCTCTAATACTCACTCTCTACTACTCACTCTACTACTCTCTACCACTCACTCTCTGCTACTCGCCCTCTACTACTCTCTACTGCTCACTCTGCTACTCACTCTTTACTACTCTTTGCTACTTACCCTCTACTACTCACTCTCTATTACTCTCTTTCTACTACTCACTCTCTACTACTCTTTCTACTACTTACTCTCTACTATTCACTCTCTACTACTCACTCTCTCTACACACTCTCTACAACTACTCACTCTCTACTACTCACTCTCTACTACTCACTCTCTATGACTCACTCTCTACTACTCACTCTACTTATCTCTACCACTCACTCTCTACTACTCTACTACTCTCTACTGCTCTTTCGCTACTACTCACTCACAACTACTCGCTCTACTACTCTCTCTACTACTCACTCTATACTACTCTCTACTACTCACTCTCCACTTCTCACTCTCTACTACTTGTTCTCTACTAATACTACTTACTCTCTACTACTCTACTACTCTGTACTACTCACTCTCTCTCTACTACTGTCTCTACTACTCACTTTCTACTACTCTCTACTACTCACTCTCTCTACACACTCTCTACAACTACTCACTCTCCACTACTCACTCTCTACTACTCACTCTCTACTACTCACTCTCTATGACTCACTCTCTACTACTCACTCTACTTATCTCTACCACTCACTCTCTACTACTCTACTACTCTCTACTGCTCTTTCGCTACTACTCACTCACAACTACTCACTCTACTACTCTCTCTACTACTCACTCTATACTACTCTCTACTACTCACTCTCCACTACTCACTCTCTAATACTTGTTCTCTACTAATACTACTTACTCTCTACTACTCTACTACTCTGTACTACTCACTCTCTCTCTACTACTGTCTCTAGTACTCACTTTCTACTACTCTCTACTACTCACTCTCCACTACACACTCCCTACCACTTGCTCTCTACTACCCGCTACTACTCACTCTACTACTAACTCTCTACTACTACCACAGCGCTATTTACTTAAATTCCCCAACCGGCTTCCGGTTTCGCTTCTGACGCCATTTCTGTTGTTGTTGTGCCTCGGAGCCCGCCCTCTCCACCGCGCACCCGCTTCCCAGCTGCTCGTCCCTCCCACTGAGTGGCAAGGCTCTCCCCACCGATTGAAGCGCTGTGACCGTCCTGACTTCGTCAGAAGCGGTCGCTCCCCAAGGCCCCTGGGGCCTTATTTATGAAGGCCTTGCGCCGCCGGTGCGTCACTTTTAACATGGGAAAAAGTGACGCACCGGTGGCGCAAGGCCTTCATAAATAAGGCCCCTGGTGTCTTATGATCTACGCGGTGCCACACTGCTGCCTGACCAACGCTGTGCTGCTCTGCTGACTGCTCTGCTGCCTGGGTATCATAGCGCTGCCCTGAATTAATCACAGCTCACTGTGCCTGCTCGCTTTACACTACCTCTAGCTTTTGCCCGCTTTGCCCTGACTAGCGCTCGCATTTTATAAATTAAGTTTTAGAAATTAAGTTGTGCTCTATTTCGCTAGCGCCTCCCTGCCCACAGCGCTATTTACTTAAATTCCCCAACCGGCTTCCGGTTTCGCTTCTGACGCCATTTCTGTTGATGTTGTGCCTCGGAGCCCGCCCTCTCCACCACACACCCGCCTCCCAGCTGCTCCTCCCTCCCACTGAGTGGCAAGGTTCTCCCCGCCGATTAAAGCACTGTGACCATCCTGACTTCGTTAGAAGCGGTCGCTCCCCAAGGCCCCTGGTGTTTTGTGATCTACGCTGTGCCACACTGCTGCCTGACCAACGCTGTGCTGCTCTGCTGACTGCTCTGCTGCCTGGGTATCGTAGCGCTGCTCTGCTGCCCTGAATTAATCACAGCTCACTGTGCCTGCTCGCATTACCCTACCTCTAGCATTTGCCCGCTTTGCCCAGACTAGCGCTCGCATTTTATAAATTAAGTTTTAGAAATTAAGTTGTGCTCCATTTCGCTAGCGCCTCCCTGCCCACAGCGCTATTTACTTAAATTCCCCAACCGGCTTCCGCTTTCGCTTTTGACGCCATTTCTGTTGTTGTTGTGCCTCGGAGCCCGCCCTCTCCACCACGCACCCACCTCCCAGCTGCTCCTCCCTCGCCCCTCCCCTTTCACTATCCATATATGACAGATGCCTTTGCGTGCAGCGTTCACGTGCAGCCGACGCGCCCCATGCGCGCCGAAGGTGCGCAAAAGGTAAGCCCGTCTACGCCCGTCCGCGCCTGGACGGCGCCCAGCACCAGACCCCCTGGTCCCCACAAACCGCACTCCTCTCGCATAACGTATGACACCGTCATCCTCCTAGCCCTTAACCCCGGACGCACACCACAATGCTACGAAGCTACCCCTGGACGTGCCCACGGTCCCTTCGCCTGCCACTCCTTCAAGTTCGCCTGCATCAAGACCCACACCAAATCCACGCCCTCCAAACATAGCTCCGACTCGAACCACCTGAAGTGTATCCTGCTGAGCACCCGCTCGGTCCACAGACACGCCACTGAACTCTGGGACCTACTCGACACTGCGTAACCGGACATCGCCTTCCTTACAGAAACCTGGATGAACGTATCATTAGCACGCGACAACGCCATAGCCTTCCCGGACGCTTACAAGATCATCCGAAAAGATCGCATCAACCGAACAGGAGGAGGCATCGCCATCGTCCACAAGAACACCATCAGAATCACGGCCAGCTCCGACGATAACCTCGCTACCGCCGAACACCTTCACTTCCAGATCCACACCGACCCCAGGACCACACTTAGAGGCACTCTCATCTACAGACCACCAGGAACCCATAAACAATTCAACAAAGACATCACTGACTTCATCAGCCCACATGCCCTCGTCTCCGAGAACTACATTCTACTAGGAGACCTCAACTTCCACCTGGAAAACAAAAACGACAGCAACACCACCACCCTTCTGGACAACCTGGCCAATCTCGGACTCAAACAACTTGTTGACTCTCCCACCCATGTAGCCGGACATACGCTTGACCCAATCTTCACCTCCAGCTAACACATTTCCTTCGATCGCACCACAGCTCTCCATTGCACGGACCACAGTTGTGTTCACTTCAGCTACAAAACCACCTCAACCCACAACCCCCCACAACCTATTCCTCGAAGAAACTGGAACAAAATCACCACCGACCAACTCCTCACATCGCTCAACCAAAACCCTCCCACCCTCTCATTGGACCCAAACCAAGCTGTCACCAAACTCAAACAATGGATCACTCACAGCGCTGACGAATTAGCACCCTTGAAAAACCACCAGATCAAATCAGGTAACAAAAAGGCCCCCTGGTTCAACGATGACCTTAAGAAATCCAAGAAGCTATGCCGTACTCTAGAGAAAACTTGGAGAAAAAACCCAACCACTGACAACATGACCACCTTCAAGGCAGCCACCCGGAAAAACACCACCAACTGATTCGATCCACCAAGAAATCAACATTCAAGGATCGACTTGACAACAACGCCCATAACAGCAAGGAACTTTTCAACATCGTCAAAGAATTCACCAACCCCACCGCAGCCTCAAACGACATTACTCCCTCCCAAGACCTCTGCGATTCGTTATCCTCCTTCTTCTACGACAAAATTGCCGACATACATAACAGCTTCGAGAACATTTCCAACGAACAATCCTCCCCATCCCCCTCCGAACCTACACCGCCCGCTAACAACCTCAGCGCCTGGAACCCAATCACCACTGAAGACACCATCCGCCTAATGAACTCCATCCAATATGGCCCGCCAACCGACCCCTGTCCCCACCACATCTTCAACAAAGCGGACTCCATCATCGCACCCCATCTCCGTGATGTCATCAACTGCTCCTTCAACTCTGCTACCTTCCCAGAAAGCTGGAAACACGCCGAACTCAGCGCCCTCCTGAAGAAACCAACAGCAGACCCCTCTGAACTTAAAAACTACCGCCCCATATCCCTCCTCCCATTCCCTGCCAAAGTCATTGAGAAAGCCGTCAATAGCCAGCTCGCCGCCTTCCTTGAATCCAACAACTCCCTCGATCCCTCTCAGTCCGGATATCGAGCCAAACACAGCACCGAAACCGCCCTCATTGCAGCGACAGACGACATCCGAACACTACTGGACAATGGAGAAACAGTGGCCCTCATTCTACTCGACCTTTCCGCCGCTTTCGACACAGTCTGTCACAGCACCCTTATACCATGCCTCAGCAACATCGGCATACAAGGAAAAGCCTTGGACTGGATCATCTCGTTCCTCGCTGGGAGAACTCAGAGAGTCCGACTTCCCCCATTCAAATCAGAGGCCACCGAAATCATCTGCGGTGTACCACAAGGATCATCACTCAGTTCCACCCTCTTCAACGTTTACATGAGTCCACTCGCATCCATCGCGCGTCAACACAACCTTAACATCATCTCCTACGCTGACGACACCCAGTTGATCCTTTCCCTCACCAAAGACCCTAACACCGCCAAAACCAATCTCCACGAAGGCATGAAAGAAGTAGCCGAATGGATGAAAAACAGCCGCCTAAAACTTAACTCAGACAAAACGGAGGTGCTCATCCTAGGATCATCCCACTCTGCCTGGGACGACTCATGGTGGCCTTCGGCTCTGGGCACAGCACCCATACCCACAGACCACGCACGTAACCTTGGCTTCATCCTAGACTCCTCACTCTCGATGACCAGACAAGTCAACGCAGTCTCATCCTCCTGCTTCAACATACTTCGTATGCTCAAAAAAATCTTCCATTGGATCCCCCCCGAGACAAGAAAGACTGTCACCCACGCACTGGTCACGAGTCGACTGGACTATGGAAACACACTATACGCCGGAATCACGGCCAAATTACAGAAAAAACTCAAACGCATCCAAAACGCATCAGCGAGACTCATTTTGGACATCCCTCGCAAAGTTCACATTACCGGCCACCTGAAAGACCTCTACTGGCTTCCCGTCAACAAGAGAATAACGTTCCGTCTCCTCACCCACGCACACAAAGCCCTTTACAAACTAGGACCCGAATGCCTCAACACTCGACTGTCCTTCTACACACCCACCCGCCAACTAAGATCCTCCAATCAAGCCCTCGCCGCAGTTCCGCGTATCCAAAGATCCACCATGGGAGGTAGATCCTTCTCCTACTTGGTGGCCAAGACCTGGAACTCACTCCCCACTCACCCCTGCCTTACCCAGAACCTCATCTCCTTCAGAAAAGAACTTAAAACCTGGCTATTCGATAAATACTGAACCCCCCACCCCCCAAGCACCTTGAGACTCTCTGGGTGAGTAGTGCGCTATATAAATTCCTGAACTTGAACTTGAACTTGAACTACTCTCTCTAATACTCACTATCTACTACTCAATCTCTACTACTCTACTACTCTCTACTACTCTCTCTACTACTCACTCTCGACTACTTACTCTACTTCTCTCTACTGCTCACTCTCTACTACTCTCTTTACTACTCACTCTCTACTAATCTCTACTACTTACTCTATACTACTCTGTACTACTCTCTCTACTACTCACTCTCCACTACTCTCTCTACTACTCATTTTATACTACTCCCTGCTACTCACTCTCTACTACACACTCCCTACCACTTGCTCTCTACTACTCTCTAATACTCACTCTACTACTCATTCTCTATTGCTCTCTGCTACTTATTCTCTAATACTCCACTACTCTCTACTACTCATACTCTACTACTCACTCTCTGCTACTCCACTACTCTCTCTACTACTCACTCTCTACTACTCAATCTCTACTACTCTACTAATCTCTACTACTATCTTTTCTACTCACTCTTGACTACTCACTCTACTACTCTCTACTACTCACTCTAAACTACTCTCTTTACTACTCACTCTCTACTACTCTCTACTACTCACTCTACTACCCACTACTACTATCTACCATTCACTCTCTATTACTCTCTCTAGTAGTCACTCTCTACTACTCTCTACTACTCACTCTCTACTACATACTCTCTACTATTAGTCCTCTATTACTCGCCCTCTATTACTCACTCTACTACTCACTCTATACTACCATTTACTATTTACTCTCTACTACTCTACTACTCACTCTCTACTACTCTCTTTCTACTACTCACTCTCTACTACTCCCTTTCTACTACTCACTCTCTACTATTCACTCTCTACTACTCGCTCTCTACTACTCACTCTCTACTTTTCCCTCTCTACTACTCTCTACTACTCACTCTCTACTACTCACTCTACTACTCTCTACCACTTAGTCTCTACTACTCAACTACTCTCTCTCTACTACTCACTCTCAACTACTCACTCTACTACTCTCTCCTACTCATTCTCTCCTACTCTCTTTCTGCTACTCACTCTATACTACTCTATATTACTCACTTTCCACTACTCACTCTGTACTACTCGTTCTCTACCACTCTCTTCTACTCACTCTCTACTACTCTACTACTCTCTAGTACTCTCTCTACTACTCACTTTCTACTACTCTCTCTACTACTCACTCTCTATTACTCTCTTCTACTCACTCACTACTACACACTCCCTACTACTTGGTCTCTACTACTCACTCTCTACTACTCAATCTCTTCTACTCTACTACTTTCCATTACTCTCTCTACTACTCACTCTCTGCTACTCTCTGCTACTCAATCTACTACTCTCTAGTACTCTCTAATACTCACTCTCTACTACTCATTCTTTACTACTCCACCACTCTCTACTATTCACTCTATACTACTCACTCTCAAATACTCTACTACTCTCTACTACTCAATCAAAACTACTCACTCTACTATTCTCTACTACTCACTCTACTGCTCACTCTCTACTACTCTCTCTACTACTCACTCTCCACTACTGTCTTTATTACTCACTCTCTATTATTCACTCACTATAACACAATCTCTCTACCACTTGCACTCTACTATTCGCTTTCTACAACTCTCTACTACTACTCACTCACTACTACTCTACTACTCCCTACTACTCACTCTCTACTACTACTCTCTACTATTATCTCTTTAGTACTCACTCTCTACTACTCTCTACTATTCACTCTCTACTACTCTCTCTCTACTACTCATTCTCTATTACACCCTCACAGCTACTCTCTACCACTCACTCTCTACTACTCTCTCTCTATTACTCTCTACTTCTCTCTCTACTACTCACTCTCTACTACTCACTCTCTACTGCTCACTCTCTAGCATTCACTCTCTACTACTTGCTCTCTACTACTCTCTACTACTCACTCTCCACTACTCACTCTCTACTACTCACTCTCTACTACTCTACTACTCTCTACTTCTCTTTTTACTACTCACTCTCTATTACTCTACTACTCTCTCTAGAACTCACTCACTACTATGATCTACTACTCACTCTACTACTCTCTACTACTTACTCCCTACTACTTACTCTCTTCTACTCACTCTCTACTACTCTCCCTATTTACTCTCTAATACTCGCTCTCTACGACTCTCTACTACTAACTCTCCACTACTCACTCTCTACTACTCGCACTCTACTACTCATTCTCTACTCTCACTACTACTTTCTACTACTCTCCCTCTATTACTCCCTACTACTCTCTCTACTACTCACTCTCTACTACTCTCTACTGCTCACTCTCTACTATTCACTCTCTACTACTTGCTCTCTACTACTCTCTACTACTAACTCTCTACTACTCACTCTCTACTACTCGCTCTCTACTACTCACTCTCTATTACTCTACTACTCTCTACTTCTCTCTTTACTACTCACTCTCTACTACTTACTCTCTATTACTCTACTACTCTCTACTACTACTCTCTACTATTATCTCTTTACTACTCACTGTTTACTACTCTCTACTATTCACTCTCCACTACACTCTCTCCAGTACTCATTCTCTACTACTCCCTCACTACTACTCTCTACTACTATCTATTACTCCCTACTACTCTCTCTACTTCACGCTCTCTACTACTCTCTACTACTCACTCTCCACTACTCAATCTCTACTATTTGATCACTACTACTCTCTACTACTCACTCTACTACTCACTCTACTACTCTCTACCACTCACTCTCTACTACTCTACTCCTCTCTACTACTCTCTCTCTACTATTCACTCTTAACTACTCACTCTACTACTCTCTACTACTCATTCTCTACTATTCTCTCTCTACTACTCTCTCTATACTACTCTCTACTACTCACTTTCCACTACTCACTCTCAACTATGTGATCTCTACTACTCTCTACTACTCTACTACTCTCTCTACTACTCACTCTCTACTACTCTCTCTACTATTCACTCTCTACTACTCTCTACTACTTACTCACTACTACACACTCCCTACTACTTGCTCTCTACTACTCTCTACTAGTCACTCTACTATTCGCTCTCTACTACTCTCTACTACTCATTCTCTACTATTCCACTACTCTCTACTACTCACTCTCTTCTAATCACTCTCTGCTACTGTACTACTCTCTCTACTACTCACTATCTGCTACTCTCTGCTACTCAATATACTACTCTCTAGTACTCTCTAATACTCACTCTCTACTACTCATTCTTTACTACTCCACCACTCTCTACTACTCACTCTCTGCTACTCCACTACTCTAATTCTCTACTACTCACTCTCACCTACTCACTCTACTACTCTCTACTACCCACTCTTTACTACTCTCACTCCACTACTCTCTCTTTAATACACTCTACTAGTCACTCTCTACTACTCACTCTACTACTCGCTCTCTACTACTCTCTACTACTCACGCTACTACTCACTCTCAACTACTCTCTCTACTACTCACTCTCTACTACTCTCTTTATTACTCACTCTCTACTACTCACTCTCTTTTACACACTCTCTACCACTTGCTCTCTACTACTCACTCTACTACTCACTCTCGACTACTCTACTACTCCCTACTACTCACTCTCTACTACTACTCTCTACTACTTTCTCTTTACTACTCTCTCTACTACTCATTCTCTACTACTCACTCACTACTACTCTCTACCACTCACTATCTACTACTATCTTTTACTCTGTACTACTCTCTCTACTTCACGCTCTCTACTACTCTCTACTACTCACTCTCCACTACTCAATCTCTACTATTTGATCACTACTACTCTCTACTACTCACTCTTCTACTCACTCTACTACTCTCTGCCACTTACTTTCTACTACTCTACTACTCTCTACTACTCTCTCTCTACTATTCACTCTTAACTACTCACTCTACTACTCTCTACTACTCATTCTCTACTATTCTCTCTCTATTACTCTCTCTATACTACTCTCTACTACTCATTTTCCACTACTCACTCTCAACTATGTGATCTCTACTACTCTCTACTACTCTACTACTCTCTCTACTACTCACTCTCTACTACTCTCTCTACTATTCACTCTCTACTACTCTCTACTACTCACTCACTACTACACATTTCCTACTACTTGCTCTCTACTACTCTCTACTACTCACTCTACTACTCGCTCTGTACTACTCTCTACTACTCATTCTCTACTATTCCACTACTCTTTACTACTCACTCTCTTCTAATCACTCTCTGCTACTCTACTACTCTCTCTACTACTCACTATCTGCTACTCTCTGCTACTCAATATACTACTCTCTAGTACTCTCTAATACTCACTCTCTACTACTCATTCTTTACTACTCCACCACTCTCTACTACTCACTCTCTGCTACTCCACTACTCTAATTCTCTACTACTCACTCTCACCTACTCACTCTACTACTCTCTACTACTCACTCTTTACTACTCTCACTCTACTACTCTCTCTTTAATAACCTCTACTAGTCACTCTCTACTACTCACTCTACTACTCGCTCTCTACTACTCTCTACTACTCACGCTACTACTCACTCTCTACTACTCTCTCTACTACTCACTCTCTACTACTCTCTTTATTACTCACTCTCTACTACTCACTCTCTTTTACACATTCTCTACCACCTGCTCTCTACTACTCACTCTACTACTCACTCTCTACTACTCTCTACTATTCACTCACTACTACTCACCCCACTACTACTCTCTCTCTACTACTCATTCTCTACTACTCACTCACTACTACTCTCTACCACTCACTCTCTACTACTCTACTACTCACTGTCTATCACTCCCTACTATTATTTCTCTACTACTCACTCTCTACTACTCTCTACTGCTCGCTCTCTACTATTCACTCTCTACTACTCACTCTCTACTCCACTACTCACTCTCTTTTTCTCTCTGCTACTCTCTCTCTACTACTCACTCTCTACTACTCTCTACTACTCGCTCTCTACTACTCTACTATTCACTCTCTGCTACTCTCTGTTACTCAATCTACTACTCTACTACTCTTTACCACCCACTCTCTACTACTCTACTACTCTCTCTCTCTACTACTCACTCTCTACTACTCACTCTACTACTCACTCTCTACTACGCTCTATTAGTCACTCTCTACAACTCACTTTCTACTACTTGCTCTCTACAACTCTCTACTACTCACTCTGGACTACTCTACTACTCTCTAATTCTCACTCTCTACTACTACTCTACTACTCACTCTCTACTACTCTCTATTATTCACTCTCTACTACTCACCCCACTACTTATCTCTCTCTTCTACTCACTCTCTACTACTCACTCACTACTACTCTCTACAACTCACTCTCTACTACTCACTCTCTATTACTCTCTACTACTCTCTCTATACTACTCACGTTCTACTACTCTCTACGGCTCACTCTCTACTATTCACTCTCTCCTACTCACTCTACTACTTGCTTTCTAATACTCTCTACTACTCACTCTCTGCTACTCTCTACTACTTGCTCTCTACTACTCATTCTCTACTACTCTACTACTTTCCACTATTCTCTTTACTACTCACTTTCTACTACTCACTCTCTATTACTCTATTACTCTCTACTACTCTCTCTAATACTCACTCTACTACTCACTCTACTACTATCTACTATTCTCTACCACTCACTCTCTACTACTCTCCGTACTACTCACTCTCTACTACTCTCTACTACTCATTCTCTACTACACACTCTCTACTACTCGCCCTCTGCTACTCTCTACTGCTTACTCTGATACTCACTCTCTACTACTCTTTACTACTTACCCTCTACTACTCTACTACTCACTCTCTATTACTCTCTTTCTACTACTCACTCTCTACTACTCTTTCTACTACCCACTCTCTACTATTCACTCTCTACTACTCTCTCTCTACTACTTACTCTCTACTACTCACTCTCTACTACTCACTCTCTCTACAGACTCTCTACTACTACTCACTCTCCACTACTCACTCTCTACTACTCACTCTCTACTACTCACTCTCTATGACTCACTCTCTACTACTCTCTACTACTCACTCTACTTATCTCTACCACTCACTCTCTACTACTCTACTACTCTCTACTGCTCTTTCTCTACTACTCACTCACAACTACTCACTCTACTCTCTCTACTACTCACTCTATACTACTCTCTACTACTCACTCTCCACTACTCACTCTCTACTACGTGTTCTCTACTACTACTACTTACTTTCTACTACTCTACTACTCTGTACTACTCACTCTCTCTCTACTACTGTCTCTAATACTCACTTGCTACTTCTCTGTACTACTCACTCTTCACTACAAACTCCCTACCACATGCTCTCTACTACTCCCTACTACTCACTCTACTACTCACTCTCTACTACTCTCTACTACTCATTCTCTAATACTCCACTACTCTCTACTACTCACTCTCTACTACTCAATCTCTACTACTCTACTTCTCTCTACTACTATCTCTACTACTCACTTTTGAGTACTTACTCTACTTCTCTCTTATCTACTCACTCTCTACTACTCTCTTTACTACTCACTCACTACTAATCTCTACTATTTACTCTATACTACTCTGTACTACTCTCTCTACTACTCACTCTCTACTACTCTCTCTACTACTCATTTTCTACTTCTCCCTACTACTCACTCTCTACTACACACTCCCTACCACTTTCTCTCTACTACTCTCTAATACTCACTCTACTACTCACTCTCTATTACTCTCTGCTACTCATTCTCTAATACTCCACTACTCTCTACTACTCGTACTCTACTTCTCATTGTCTGCTACTCTACTACTCTCTAAACTACTCACTCTCTACTACTCAATATCTACTACTCTACTAATCTCTACTACTCGCTCTTCTATTCACTTTTGACTACTCACTCTACTACTCTCTACTACTCACTCTAAACTACTTTCTATACTACTCACTCTCTACTACTCTCGACTACTCACTCTACTACCCACTACTACTATCTACCACTCACTCTCTATTACTCTCTCTAGTACTCACTCTCTACTACTCTCTACTACTCACTCTCTACTACATACTCTCTACTATTAGTCCTCTATTTCTCGCCCTCTATTACTCAGTCTACTACTCACTCTCTACTACCATTTACTATTTACTCTCTACTACTCTACTACTCACTCTTTACTACTCTCTTTCTACTACTCACTCTCTACTACTCCTTTTCTACTACTCGCTCTCTACTATTCACTTTCTACTACTCTCTCTCTACTACTCACTCTACTATTCACTCTGTACTACTCAATCTCTACTACACACTCTCTACTACTCTCTACTACTCGCTCTCCACTACTCACTCTCTACTTTTCGCTCTCTACTACTCTACTACTCACTCTCTACTCTTCACTCTCTACTACTCACTCTACTACTCTCTACCACTTACTCTCTACTACTCAATTACTCTCTTTCTACTACTCACTCTCAACTACTCACTCTACTACTCTCTCCTACTCATTCTCTACTACTCTCTCTCTGCTACTCACTCAATACTACTCTCTATTACTCACTCTCCACTACTCACTCTATACTACTCGTTCTCTACTACTCTCTTCTACTCACTCTCTACTACTCTACTACTCTCTAGTACTCTCTCTACTACTCACTCTCTACTATTCTCTCTACTACTCACTCTCTATTACTCTCTACTACTCACTCACTACTACACACTCCCTACTACTTGCTCTCTACTACTGACTCTCTACTACTGAATCTCTTCTACTCTACTACTCTCCACTACTCTCTCTACTACTCACTCTCTGCTACTCTCTGCTACTCAATCTACTACTCTCTAGTACTCTCTAATACTCACTCTCTACTACTCTCCACTACTCATTGTTTACTACTCCACCACTCTCTACTACTCACTTTATACTACTCACTCTCCGCTACTCTACTACTCTCTACTACCCAATCAAACCTACTCACTCTACTATTCTTTACTAAGAACTCTACTGCTCACTCTCTACTACTCTATCTACTACTCACTCTCTACTACTCTCTTTATTACTCACTCTCTATTACTCACTCTCTATTACTCACTCTCTATTACACAATCTCTCTACCACTTGCGCTCTACTATTTGCTTTCTATAACTGTCTGTACTACTCACTCTACTACTCACTCACTAGTACTCTACTACTCCCTACTACTCACTCTTTTCTACTACTCTCTACTATTATCTCTTTAGTACTCACTCTCTACTACTCTCTACTATTCACTCTCTACTACTCTCTCTCTACTACTCATTCTCTATTACACCCTCACTACTACTCTCTACCACTCACTCTCTACTACTCTCTCTCTATTACTCCCTACTACCCTCTCTACTACTCACTCTCTACTGCTCACTCTCTACTATTCACTCTCTACTACTTGCTCTCTACTACTCTCTACTACTCACTCTCCACTACTCACTCTTTACTACTCACTCTCTACTCACTCTATACTACTCTCTATTACTCACTCCCCACTACTCACTCTGTACTACTCGTTCTCTACTACTCTCTTCTACTCACTCTCTACTACTCTACTACTCTCTAGTACTCTCTCTACTACTCACTTTCTACTACTCTCTCTACTACTCACTCTCTATTACTCTCTACTACTCACTCACTACTACACACTCCCTACTACTTGCTCTCTACTACTGACTCTCTACTACTGAATCTCTTCTACTCTACTACTCTCCACTACTCTCTCTACTACTCACTCTCTGCTAGTCTCTGCTACTCAATCTACTACTCTCTAGTACTCTCTAATACTCACTCTCTACTACTCTCCACTACTCATTCTTTACTACTCCACCACTCCCTACTACTCACTTTATACTACTCACTCTCTGCTACTCTACTACTCTCTACTACTCAATCAAAACTACTCACTCTACTATTCTATACTACTCACTCTACTTCTCACACTCTACTACTCTCTCTACTACTCACTCTCTACTACTCTCTTTATTACTCACTATCTATTACTCACTCTCTATTACACAATCTCTCTACCACTTGCGCTTTACTATTCGCTTTCTACAACTCTCTACTACTCACTCTACTACTCACTCACCAGTACTCAACTACTCCCTACTACTCACTCTCTACTACTACTCTCTACTATTATCTCTTTAGTTCTCACTCTCTACTACTCTCTACTATTCACTCTCTACTAATCTCTCTCTACTACTCATTCTCTATTACACCCTCACTACTACTCTCTACCACTCACTCTCTACTACTTTCTCTCTATTACTCCCTACTACTCTCTTTACTACTCACTCTCTACTACTCTCTACTGCTCACTCTCTACTATTCACTCTCTACTACTTGCTCTCTACTACTCTCTACTACTCACTCTCCACTACTCACTCTCTACTACTCACTCTCTACTACTCTACTTCTCTCTTTACTACTC
The DNA here is from genome assembly GCF_964263255.1 of Lissotriton vulgaris. Lineage (NCBI taxonomy): Eukaryota > Metazoa > Chordata > Amphibia > Caudata > Salamandridae > Lissotriton > Lissotriton vulgaris. Next base: position 98,530,297 of record NC_141695.1, read on the forward strand.
ATTCTTTATTACTCTACTACTCTCTACTACTCTCTCTCTCTACTATGATCTACTACTCACTCTACTACTCTCTACTACTTACTCTCTACTACATAATCTCTACTACTCTCTACTACCCACTCCCTACTACTTACTCTCCTCTACTCACTCTCTACTACTCTCCCTACTTACTCTCTAATACTCGCTCTCTACGACTCTCTACTACTAACTCTCCACTACTCACTCTCTACTACTCACTCTCTACTACTCTCTACTGCTCACTCTCTACTATTCACTCTCTACTGCTCACTCTCTACTATTCACTCTCTACTACTCACTCTCTAATACTCGCTCTCTACTACTCTCTACTACTAACTCTACACTACTCACTCTCTACTACTCGCTCTCTACTATCATTCTCTACTCTCACTACTATTCTCTACCACTCACTCTCTACTACTCTCCATCTATTACTCCCTACTACTCTCTCTACTACTCACTCTCTACTACTCTCTACTGCTCACTCTCTACTATTCACTCTCTACTACTTGCTCGCTACTACTCTCTACTACTAACTCTCTACTATGCACTCTCTACTACTCGCTCTCTACTACTCACTCTCTACTACTCTACTACTCTCTACTTCTCTCTTTACTATTCACTCTCAACTACTTACTCTCTATTACTCTACTACTCTCTACTACTCTCTACTACTACTCTCTACTATTATCTCTTTACAACTCACTCCCTACTACTCATTCTCTACTACTCCCTCACTAATACTCTCTACCACTTACTCTCTACTGCTATCTATTACTCCCTACTACTCTCTCTACTACTCACACTCTACTACTCTCTTCTGCTCACTCTCTACTATTCACTCTCTACTACTTGCTATCTACTACTCTCTACCACTCACTCTCCACTACTCACTCTCTACTACTCGCTCTCTACTACTCGCTCTCTACTACTCAATCTCTTCTACTCCACTACTCTCTACTCTCTATACTACTCACTCTCCACTACTCACTCTCTACTACTCGTTCTCTACTACTCTCAACTACTTACTCTCTACTACTCTACCACTCTGTACTACTCTCTCTACTACTCACTCTCTACTGCTCGCTCTACTACTCACTTGTTACTACTCTCTACTACTCCCTCTCTACTACACACTCCCTACCACTTGCTCTCTACTACTCTCTACTACTCACTCTACTACTCACTCTCTACTACTTTCTACTACTCATTCTCTAATACTCCACTACTCTCTACTACTCACTCTCCACTACTCACTCTCTGCTACTCTACTACTCTCTCTACTACTCACTCTCTACTGCTCAATCTCTACTATACTATTCTCTACTACTCTCTCTTCTACTCACTCTCAGCTACTCTCTGCTACTCTCTAATACTCACTCTCTGCTACTCTACTACTCTCTCTACTACTCACTCTCTACTGCTCAATCTCTACTACTCTACTATTCTCTACTACTCTCTCTTCTACTCACTCTCAGCTACTCTCTACTACTCTCTACTACTCACTCTACTTATCTCTACCACTCACTCTCTACTACTCTACTACTCTCTACTGCTCTTTCTCTACTACTCACTCACAACTACTCACTCTACTCTCTCTACTACTCACTCTATACTACTCTCTACTACTCACTCTCCACTACTCACTCTCTACTACGTGTTCTCTACTACTACTACTTACTCTCTACTACTCTACTACTCTGTACTACTCACTCTCTCTCTACTACTGTCTCTAATACTCACTTGCTACTTCTCTCTACTACTCACTCTTCACTACAAACTCCCTACCACATGCTCTCTACTACTCCCTACTACTCACTCTACTACTCACTCTCTACTACTCTCTACTACTCATTCTCTAATACTCCACTACTCTCTACTACTCACTCTCTACTACTCAATCTCTACTACTCTACTTCTCTCTACTACTATCTCTACTACTCACTTTTGAGTACTTACTCTACTTCTCTCTTATCTACTCACTCTCTACTACTCTCTTTACTACTTACTCACTACTAATCTCTACTATTTACTCTATACTACTCTGTACTACTCTCTCTACTACTCACTCTCTACTACTCTCTCTACTACTCATTTTCTACTTCTCCCTACTACTCACTCTCTACTACACACTCCCTACCACTTGCTCTCTACTACTCTCTAATACTCACTCTACTACTCACTCTCTATTACTCTCTGCTACTCATTCTCTAATACTCCACTACTCTCTACTACTCGTACTCTACTTCTCATTGTCTGCTACTCTACTACTCTCTAAACTAATCACTCTCTACTACTCAATATCTACTACTCTACTAATCTCTACTACTCGCTCTTCTATTCACTTTTGACTACTCACTCTACTACTCTCTACTACTCACTCTAAACTACTTTCTATACTACTCACTCTCTACTACTCTCGACTACTCACTCTACTACCCACTACTACTATCTACCACTCACTCTCTATTACTCTCTCTAGTACTCACTCTCTACTACTCTCTACTACTCACTCTCTACTACATACTCTCTACTATTAGTCCTCTATTTCTCGCCCTCTATTACTCAGTCTACTACTCACTCTCTACTACCATTTACTATTTACTCTCTACTACTCTACTACTCACTCTTTACTACTCTCTTTCTACTACTCACTCTCTACTATTCCTTTTCTACTACTCACTCTCTACTATTCACTTTCTACTACTCTCTCTCTACTACTCAATCTCTACTATTCACTCTGTACTACTCAATCTCTACTACACGCTCTCTACTACTCTCTACTACTCGCTCTCCACTACTCACTCTCTACTTTTCGCTCTCTACTACTCTACTACTCACTCTCTACTCTTCACTCTCTACTACTCACTCTACTACTCTCTACCACTTACTCTCTACTACTCAATTACTCTCTTTCTACTACTCACTCTCAACTACTCACTCTACTACTCTCTCCTACTCATTCTCTACTACTCTCTCTCTGCTACTCACTCAATACTACTCTCTATTACTCACTCTCCACTACTCACTCTATACTACTCGTTCTCTACTACTCTCTTCTACTCACTCTCTACTACTCTACTACTCTCTAGTACTCTCTCTACTACTCACTCTCTACTATTCTCTCTACTACTCACTCTCTATTACTCTCTACTACTCACTCACTACTACACACTCCCTACTACTTGCTCTCTACTACTGACTCTCTACTACTGAATCTCTTCTACTCTACTACTCTCCACTACTCTCTCTACTACTCACTCTCTGCTACTCAATCTACTACTCTCTAGTACTCTCTAATACTCACTCTCTACTACTCTCCACTACTCATTGTTTACTACTCCACCACTCTCTACTACTCACTTTATACTACTCACTCTCTGCTACTCTACTACTCTCTACTACCCAATCAAACCTACTCACTCTACTATTCTTTACTAAGCACTCTACTGCTCACTCTCTACTACTCTATCTACTACTCACTCTCTACTACTCTCTTTATTACTCACTCTCTATTACTCACTCTCTATTACTCACTCTCTATTACACAATCTCTCTACCACTTGCGCTCTACTATTCGCTTTCTACAACTGTCTGTACTACTCACTCTACTACTCACTCACTAGTACTCTACTACTCCCTACTACTCACTCTTTTCTACTACTCTCTACTATTATCTCTTTAGTACTCACTCTCTACTACTCTCTACTATTCACTCTCTACTACTCTCTCTCTACTACTCATTCTATATTACACCCTCACTACTACTCTCTACCACTCACTCTCTACTGCTCTCTCTCTATTACTCCCTACTACCCTCTCTACTACTCACTCTCTACTGCTCACTCTCTACTATTCACTCTCTACTACTTGCTCTCTACTACTCTCTACTACTCACTCTCCACTACTCACTCTTTACTACTCACTCTCTACTCACTCTATACTACTCTCTATTACTCACTCCCCACTACTCACTCTGTACTACTCGTTCTCTACTACTCTCTTCTACTCACTCTCTACTACTCTACTACTCTCTAGTACTCTCTCTACTACTCACTCTCTATTACTCTCTACTACTCACTCACTACTACACACTCCCTACTACTTGCTCTCTACTACTGACTCTCTACTACTGAATCTCTTCTACTCTACTACTCTCCACTACTCTCTCTACTAGTCTCTGCTACTCAATCTACTACTCTCTAGTACTCTCTAATACTCACTCTCTACTACTCTCCACTACTCATTCTTTACTACTCCACCACTCCCTACTACTCACTTTATACTACTCACTCTCTGCTACTCTACTACTCTCTACTACTCAATCAAAACTACTCACTCTACTATTCTATACTACTCACTCTACTTCTCACACTCTACTACTCTCTCTACTACTCACTCTCTACTACTCTCTTTATTACTCACTATCTATTACTCACTCTCTATTACACAATCTCTCTACCACTTGCGCTTTACTATTCGCTTTCTACAACTCTCTACTACTCACTCTACTACTCACTCACCAGTACTCAACTACTCCCTACTACTCACTCTCTACTACTACTCTCTACTATTATCTCTTTAGTTCTCACTCTCTACTACTCTCTACTATTCACTCTCTACTCATCTCTCTCTACTACTCATTCTCTATTACACCCTCACTACTACTCTCTACCACTCACTCTCTACTACTTTCTCTCTATTACTCCCTACTACTCTCTTTACTACTCACTCTCTACTACTCTCTACTGCTCACTCTCTACTATTCACTCTCTACTACTTGCTCTCTACTACTCTCTACTACTCACTCTCCACTACTCACTCTCTACTACTCACTCTCTACTACTCTACTTCTCTCTTTACTACTCATTCTTTATTACTCTACTACTCTCTACTACTCTCTCTCTCTACTATGATCTACTACTCACTCTACTACTCTCTACTACTTACTGTCTACTACATAATCTCTACTACTCTCTACTACCCACTCCCTACTACTTACTCTCCTCTACTCACTCTCTACTACTCTCCCTACTTACTCTCTAATACTCGCTCTCTACGACTCTCTACTACTAACTCTCCACTACTCACTCTCTACTACTCACTCTCTACTACTCTCTACTGCTCACTCTACTATTAACTCTCTACTACTCACTCTCTAATACTCGCTCTCTACTACTCTCTACTACTAACTCTACACTACTCACTCTCTACTACTCGCTCTCTACTACTCATTCTCTACTCTCACTACTATTCTCTACCACTCACTCTCTACTACTCTCCATCTATTACTCCCTACTACTCTCTCTACTACTCACTCTCTACTACTCTCTAGTGCTCACTCTCTACTATTCACTCTCTACTACTTGCTCTCTACTACTCTCTACTACTAACTCTCTACTATGCACTCTCTACTACTCGCTCTCTACTACTCACTCTCTACTACTCTACTACTCTCTACTCCTCTCTTTACTATTCACTCTCAACTACTTACTCTCTATTACTCTACTACTCTCTACTACTCTCTACTACTACTCTCTACTATTATCTCTTTACAACTCACTCCCTACTACTCATTCTCTACTACTCCCTCACTAATACTCTCTACCACTTACTCTCTACTGCTATCTATTACTCCCTACTACTCTCTCTACTACTCACACTCTACTACTCTCTTCTGCTCACTCTCTACTATTCACTCTCTACTACTTGCTATCTACTACTCTCTACCACTCACTCTCCACTACTCACTCTCTACTACTCGCTCTCTACTACTCGCTCTCTACTACTCAATCTCTTCTACTCCACTACTCTCTACTCTCTATACTACTCACTCTCCACTACTCACTCTCTACTACTCGTTCTCTACTACTCTCAACTACTTACTCTCTACTACTCTACCACTCTGTACTACTCTCTCTACTACTCACTCTCTACTGCTCGCTCTACTACTCACTTGTTACTACTCTCTACTACTCCCTCTCTACTACACACTCCCTACCACTTGCTCTCTACTACTCTCTACTACTCACTCTACTACTCACTCTCTACTACTTTCTACTACTCATTCTCTAATACTCCACTACTCTCTACTACTCACTCTCCACTACTCACTCTCTGCTACTCTACTACTCTCTCTACTACTCACTCTCTACTGCTCAATCTCTACTACTCTACTATTCTCTACTACTCTCTCTTCTACTCACTCTCAGCTACTCTCTGCTACTCTCTAATACTCACTCTCTGCTACTCTCTACTACTGATTTTTACTGCTCCACTACTCTCTACTACTCACTCTCTACTACTCACTCTCTGCTCCTCTACTACTCTCTACTACACACTCTGCTACTCTCTGCTACTCAATCTACTACTCTCTACTAATCTCTACCACTCACTCTCCACTACTCACTCTCCACTACTACTCTCTCTCTACTATGCTCTTCTAGTCACTGTCTACTACTCACTCTCTACTACTCTCTATCTACAACTCTATTACTCATTCTACTACTCACTCTACTACTCGACTACTCTACTACTCTCCACTTCTTACTCTCTACTACTCACTCTCTACTACTCTCTACTATTCACTCTCTACTACTCACCCCACTACTACTCTCTCTCTACTACTCACTCTCTACTACTCACTCTCTACTACTCACTCACTTCTACTCTCTACTACTCACTCTCTACTACTCACTTTCTATTACACACTCTCTACTACTCGCCCTCTACTACACTCTACTTCTCACTCTACTACTCACTCTTTACTACTCGTTACTACTTACCCTCTACTACTCTACTACTCACTCTCTATTACTCTCTTTCTACTACTCACTTTCTACTACTCTTTCTACTATTCACTCTCTACTATTCACTCTCTAGTACTCTCTCTCTCTACTACTCATTCTCTACTATTCACACTCTACCACTCAATCTTTACTAACACTCTCTACTTCTCTCTACTACTTACTCTACTGTGTTCACTCTCTACTACTCACTCTCTACTACTCACTCTATACTACTCACTCTCTGCTACTCTACTACTCTCTACTACTCTCTCTACTACTCAATCGCTGCTACTCTCTACTACTCACTCTACTACACTCTACCACTCACTCTCTACTACCCTGTTACTTTTACTGTTCTTTCTCTACCTCTCACTCACAACTACTAACTCTACTACTCTCTACTACTCTCTCTCTACTACTCACTCTATACTACTCTCTACTACTCACTCTCCACTACTCACTCTCTACTACTCATTCTCTACTACTCTCTACTACTTGCTCTCTACAACTCTACTACTCTGTACTACACTCTCTAATACTTACTCTCTACTACTCTCTCTACTACTCAATTGCTACTACTCTCTACTACTTACTCTCTACTACACACTCCCTACCACTTTCTTTCTAATACTCTCTACTACTCACTCTCTACTACTCTCTACTACTCATTCTCTAATACTTTTCTACTCTCTACTACTCACTCTCTACTACTCACTCTCTGCTACTCTCTCTATTACTTACTCTCTGCTACTCTCTGCTACTCAATCTACTACTTTCTACTACTCACTCTCTACTACTCTCTACTACTCATTCGTTACTACTCCACTACTCTCTACTACTCACTCTCTTCTACTCTACTACTCACTCTCTACTAATCTTTCTACTACTCACTCTCTACCTCTCTCTTTTTAATACTCCCTCTCTAATACTCTCTACTAGTCACTCTCTACTACTCACTCTCTACTACTCGCGCTCTACTTCTCTCTACTACTCACTCTACTTTTCACTCTCTACTACTCACTCTCTACTACTCTCTTTACTACTCACTTTCTACTACTCTCTACTACTCACTCTATTACTCTCTACTACTCTCTACCTCTCACTCTCTACTACTTTCTCTAGTACTCACTCTTCACTACTCTCTACTACTCACTCTCTACTACTATCTACTACTCACTCTCTCCTACTCACTCTACTAATCTCTACCACTCACTCTCTACTACTCTACTACTCTCTACTGCTCTTTCTCTACTACTCACTCACAACTACTCACTCTACTACTCTCTACTACTCATTCTCTACTACTCTCTCTCTACTACTCACTCTATACTACTCTCTACTACTCACTCTCCACTACTCACTCTCTACTACTCGTTCTCTACTACTCTCAACTACTTACTGTCTACTACTGTACTGCTCTGTACTACTCTCTCTACTACTCACTCTCTACTACTCTCTCTACAACTCTCTACTACTATCTACTTCTCTCTTTACTACTCACTCTCTACTACTCTCTACTACTTACTCTACTACTCTCTACTACTTATTATCTACTATACACTCTCTACTACTCGCTCTCTACTACTCTCTACTACTCTCTCTCTACTACTCACTCTCTACTACTCACTCTCTACTACTCATTCTCTACAACTCACTCTACTACTCTCTACCACTCACGCTCTATTACTCTACTACTCACTCTCTTTTACTCTCTACTAATCTATCTCTACTACTCACTCTCTACTACTCACTCTACTACTCTCTATACTCATTCTCTTCTACTCACTCTCAAATACTCGCTCTCAACGACTACTACTAACTCTCCACTACTCACTCTCTACTACTCACTCTCTACTACTCTCTCTCTACTACTCTCTCTCTACTATTTACTCTCTACTACTCACTCTCTAATACTCACGCTCTACGACTCTCTACTACTAACTCTCCACTACTCACTCTCTACTACTTGCTCTCTACTACTCTCTACTACTCACTCTATAATACTCACTCTCTGCTACTCTACTACTCTCTACTACTCTCTCTACTACTCACTCTCTACTACTCTACTACTCTCTGCTACGCACTCTGCTAGTCAATCTACTACTCTCTACTACTCTCTACCACTCACTCTCTACTACTCTACTTCTCTCTCTCTACTACTCACTCTACAATGATCTATTACTCACTCTCTACTGCTCTCTCTCTACTACACTCTATTAGTCACTGTCTACTACTCACTCTCTACTACTCACTCTCTACAACTCAACTACTCATTCTACTACTCCCTCTGGACTACTCTACTACTCTCCACTTCTTACTCTCTACTACTCACTCTCTACTACTCTCTACTATTCATTCTCTACTACTTACTCCACTACTACTCTCTCTCTACTACTCACTCTCTACTACTCACTCACTTCTACTCTCTACTACTCATTATTCACTACTCTCTACTACTCACTTTCTACTACTCACTTTCTACTACACACTCTCTACTACTCGCCCTCTACTACTCTCTACTACTCTCTCTACTACTCACTCTCTACTGCTCGCTCTACTACTCACTTGCTACTACTCTCTACTACACACTCCCTACCACTTGCTCTCTACTACTCTCTACTACTCACTCTACTAATCACTCTCTACTACTTTCTACTACTCATTCTATAATACTCCACTACTCTCTACTACTCTCCAATACTCACTCTCTGCTACTCTACTACTCTCTCTACTACTCACTCTCTACTGTTCAATCTCTACTACTCTACTATTCTCTACTACTCTCTCTTCCACTCATTCTCTGCTACTCTCTGCTACTCTCTAATACTCACTCTCTACTACTCATTTTTTACTACTCCACTACTCTCAACTACTCACTCTCTACTACTCACTACTCTCTACTGCACACTTTGCTACTCTCTGCTACTCAATCTACTACTCTCTACTACTCTCTACCACTCACTCTCTACTACTCTACTACTCACTCTCCACTACTCACTCTACTATGATCTACTACTCACTCTCTACTGCTTTCTCTCTACTATGCTCTAGTAGTCACTGTCTACTACTCACTCTCTACTACTCACTCTCTACAACTCTATTACTCATTCTACTACTCACTCTGGACTACTCTACTACTCTCCACTTCCTACTCTCTACTACTCACTCTCTACTACTTTCTACTATTCACTCTCCACTACTACTCTCTCTCTACTACTCACTCACTTCTACTCTCTACCACTCACTCTCTACTACTCTCTACTACTCACTCTCTACTACTCTCTCTCTACTACCCACTCTTACCTACTCACTCTCTACTACTCTCTACTACTCACTCTCTACTTCTCACTCCCTACTACTCTACTACTCACTCTCTACTCCACACTCTCTACTACTCTCTACTACTTACTCTCTACTACTCACTTTCTACTACTTGCTCTCTACTACTCTACTACTCACTCTCTACAACTCTCTACTACTCACTCTACTACTCTACTATTCTCTACTTCTCACTCTCTTCTACTACTCTCTACTACTTACTCTCTACTACTCGCTCTCTACTACTCACTCTCTACTTCTCTACTACTCTCTACTTCGCTCTTTACTGTTCACTTTCTACTACTTATTCTCTATTACTCTACTATTCTCTACTACTCTCTCTAGTACTCACCCTCTACTACTCACTCTACTACTCTCTACTACTTACTCTCTATTACACATTCTCTACTACTCGCTCTCTACTACTCTCTACTATGCTCTACTACTCACTCTCTACTACTTACTCTCTACTACTACTACTCTCTACTACTCACTCTCTACTAATCTCCCTACTCCTCACTCTCTACTACTCACTCTCTACTACTCATTCTCTATAACTCACTCTATAACTCACTCTACTACTCTCTACCATTCACGCTCTATTACTCTACTACTCACTCTCTTTTACTCTCTACTACTCTCTACTACTTGCTCTCTATCTACTACTCACTCTCTACTGCTCACTCTACTACTCTCTACTACTCATTATCTACTAGTCATTCTCTACTACTCACTCTCTACTTCTCACTCCCTACTACTCTACTACTCACTCTCTACTCCACACTCTCTACTACTCTCTACTACTTACTCTCTACTACTCACTTTCTACTACTTGCTCTCTACTACTCTACTACTCACTCTCTACAACTCTCTACTACTCACTCTACTACTCTACTATTCTCTACTTCTCACTCTCTTCTACTACTCTCTACTACTTACTCTCTACTACTCGCTCTCTACTACTCACTCTCTACTTCTCTACTACTCTCTACTTCGCTCTTTACTGTTCACTTTCTACTACTTATTCTCTATTACTCTACTATTCTCTACTACTCTCTCTAGTACTCACTCTCTACTACTCACTCTACTACTCTCTACTACTTACTCTCTATTACACATTCTCTACTACTCGCTCTCTACTACTCTCTACTATGCTCTACTACTCACTCTCTACTACTTACTCTCTACTACTACTACTCTCTACTACTCACTCTCTACTAATCTCCCTACTCCTCACTCTCTACTACTCACTCTCTACTACTCATTCTCTATAACTCACTCTATAACTCACTCTACTACTCTCTACCATTCACGCTCTATTACTCTACTACTCACTCTCTTTTACTCTCTACTACTCTCTACTACTTGCTCTCTATCTACTACTCACTCTCTACTGCTCACTCTACTACTCTCTACTACTCATTATCTACTAGTCATTCTCTACTACTCACTCTCTACTACTCTCTCTCTACTACTCACTCTATACTACTCACTCTCTGCTACTCTACTACTCTCTACTACTCTCTCTACTACTCACTCTCTACTACTCTCTACTATGCACTCTGCTACTATCTGCTACTCAATCTACTACTCTCTACTACTCTCTACCACTCACTCTCTACTACTCTACTTCTCTATCTCTACCACTCACTCTACTATGATCTATTACTCACTCTCTACTGCTCTTTCTCTACTACGCTCTACTAGTCACTGTCTACTACTCGCTCTCTACAACTCTACTACTCTTCACTTCTTACTCTCTTCTACTCACTCTCTACTACTTTCTACTATTCACTCTCTACTACTCACCCCACTACTACTCTCTCTCTTCACCATTCACTCTCTACTACTCACTCACTTCTCACTCTGTACTACTCTCTCTCTACTACTCATGCTTTACTACTCACTCTCTACTACTCTCTACTACTCACTCTCTACTACTCACTCTCTACCACTCGCTCTCTACATTTCTCTACTACTCACTCTACTACTCTAGTACTCTCTACTTCTCACTCTCTACTACTACTCTCTACTACTCACTCTCTACTACTCTCTACTATTCACTCTCTACTACTCACCCCACTACTACTCGCTCTCTACTACTCACTCTCTACTTCTCTACTACTCTACTTCTCTCTTTACTATTCACTCTCTACTACTTCTTCTCTATTACTCTACTACTCTCTACTACTCTCTCCAGTACTCACTCTCTACTACTCTATACTACTCACTCTACTACTCTCTACTACGTAATCTCTCCTACACACTCTCTACTACTCGCTCTCTACTACTCTCTACTACTCTCTACTACTCACTCTCTACTACTTACTCTCTACTACTTACTCTCTACTACTCACTCTCTTTTACTCTCTACTACTATCTCTACTACTCACTCTCTACTGCTCACTCTACTACTCTCTACTACTCATTATCTACTATTCATTCTCTACTACTCACTCTCTTCGACTCTCTCTTTACTACTCGCTCTCTTCAACTCTCTACTACTACCTCTCCACTACTCACTCTCCACTACTTGCTCTCTACTACTCTCTATTGCTCACTATATACTACTCACTCTCTGCTACTCTATTACTCTCTACTAATCTCTCTACTACTCACTCTCTACTACTCTACTACTCTGTAATACTCACTCTGCTACTCTCTGCTACTCAATCTACTACTCTCTACTACTCTCTACCACTCACTCTATACTACTCACTCTCTGCTACTCTACTACTTTCTATGAATCTCTCTACTACTCACTCTACTACAATCTACTACACACTCTATACTGCTCTCTCTCTACTACGCTCTACTACTTACTCTCTACTACTCACTCTCTACTACTCGCTCTCTACAACTCTCTACTACTCACTCTACTACTCACTGTGGAATAGTCTACTACTCTCCACTTCTCACTCTCTACTACTCACTCTCTACTACTCTCTACTATTCACTCTCTACTACTCACCCCACTACTACTCTCTCTCTACTACTTACTGTCTACTACCCACTCACTTCTACTCTCTACTACTCACTCTCTACTACTCTCTACAACTCACTTTCTACTACACACTCTCTACTACTTGCCTTCTACTACTCTCTACTTCTCAATCTACTACTCACTCTCTACTACTATTTACTACTTACCCTCTACTACTCTACTACTCATTCTCTAATACTCTCTTTCTACTACTCACTCTCTATTACTCTTTCTACTACTCACTCTCTACTATTCACTCTCTACTACTCTCTTTCTACTACTCACTCTTTACTATTCACTCTGTATTACTCAATCTCTGCTACACACTCTTTACTACTCTCTACTACTCACTCTCTACTACTCACTCTCTACTTTTCGCTCTCCACTCTCTACTACTCTCTACTTCTCACTCTCTACTACTCACTCTCTATTACTCACTCTACTATTCACTACCACTCACTATCTACTATTCTACTACTCTCTCTCTACTACTCACTCTCTCCACTACTCACTCTCTACTACTCTCTACTATTCACTCTCTACTACTCACCCCACTACTACTCTCTTTCTACTACTTACTCTCTACTACCCACTCACTTCTACTCTCTACTACTCACTCTCTACTACTCTCTACAACTCACTTTCTACTACACACTCTCTACTACTTGCCTTCTACTACTCTCTACTTCTCAATATACTACTCACTCTCTACTACTATTCACTTCTTACCCTCTACTTACCCTCTACTACTCTACTACTCATTCTCTATTACTCTCTTTCTACTACTCACTCTCTATTACTCTTTCTACTACTCACTCTCTACTATTCACTCTCTACTACTCTCTTTCTACTATTCACTCTTTACTATTCACTCTGTATTACTCAATCTCTGCTACACACTCTTTACAACTCTCTACTACTCACTCTCTACTACTCACTCTCTACTTTTCGCTCTCCACTCTCTACTACTCTCTACTACTCACTCTCTACTACTTACTCTCTATTACTCACTCTACTATTCTCTACCACTCACTATCTACTATTCTACTACTCTCTCTCTGCTACTAACTCTATACTACTCTTTACTACTCACTCTCCACTACTCACTCTCTACTACTTGTTCTCTACTACTCTCTACTACTCACTCTCGACTACTCTACTACTCTCTACTACTTTCTCTACTACTCACTCTCTACTACTCTCTCTACTACTCACTCTCTATTGGTCTCTACTACTCACTCACTACTAAACACTCCCTACTACTTGCTCTCTACTACTCTCTACTACTCATTCTCTACTACTCAACTACTCTCTACTACTCACTCTTTTCAACTCACTCTCTGCTACTACTCACTCTCTACTACTCACTCTCTATTACTCACTCTACTATTCTCTACCACTCACTATCTACTATTCTACTACTCTCTCTCTACTACTCACTCTCAACCACTCACTCTACTACTCTCTATTACTCATTCTCTACTACTTTCTCTCTACTACTCACTTGCTACTACTCTCTACTCCTCACTCTCTAATACACACTCCCTACCACTTGCTCTCTACTACTCTCTACTACTCACTCTACTACTCACTCTCTACTACTCTCTACTACTCATTCTCTAATACTCTACTACTCTCTACTACTCACTCTCTACTACTAACTCTCTGCTACTTTACTACTCTTTACTACTCTCTCTACAACTCACATTTTTTGCTACTCAATCTACTACTCTCTACTACTCTCTTATACTCACTCTCTACTACTCTCTACTACTCATTCTTTACCACTCCACTACTCTCTCATACTCACTCCCTACTACTCACTCTCTGCTACTCTACTACTCTCCACTACTCTCACTCTACTACTCAATCTACTACTCTCTACTACTCACTCTCTACTACTCTCTCTCTAAAACTCATTCTCTAATACTCTCTACTAGTCACTCTACTACTCACTCTCTAATACTCGCTCTACTACCCTCTACTATTCACTCTCATCTACTCTACTACCTCTCTACTACTCACTCTTTACTACTCTCTTTACCACGCACTCTCTACTACTCTCTACTACTCACTCTCTAGTACACACTCTCTACTACTCACTCTCTACTACTCTACTTCTCCCTACTACTCACTCTCTACTACTACTCACTACTTCTCTCTCTCAACTACTCACTCTCTACTACACACTCTCTACTACTAGCCCTATATTACTCGCTCTCCACTACTCTCTACACTCTTTACTACTCACTCTCTACTACTCTCTACTACTTACTCTCTACTACTCTACTACTCACTCTCCACTACATTCTGTCAACTAACCACTCTCTACTACTCACTACCACTCTCTACTACTCACTCACTACTACTCTCTACTACTCTCTACTACTACTTTCTACTACTTACTCTCTACTGCTCATTCTCCACATCTCACTCTACTACTCTCTACCACTCACTCTTTACTACTCTACTACTCACTCTCATTTACTCTCTACTACTCTCTCTCTACTACTCACTCTCTACTACTCTCTCTCTACTATTCACTCTCTCCTACTCACTCTCTACTACTCTCTACTATTCACTCTACTACTCTCTACAACTCACTCTCTACTACTGTCCCTACTCCTCACTCTCTACTACTCACTCTCTACTACTCATTCTCTACAACTCACTCTACTACTCTCTACCACTTACGCTCTATTACTCTACTACGCACTCTCTTTTCAATCTACTACTCTCTTTCTACTACTCACTCTGCACTACTCACTCTACTACTCTCTACTACTCATTCTCTACTACTCACTCTCTACTACTCTCTCTCTACTACTCACTCTCTAATACTCACTATCTACGACTCTCTACTACTAACTCTCCACTAATCACTCTCTACTACTTGCTCTCTACTACTCTCTACTACTCACTCTCTACTACTCACTCTCTGCTACTCTACAACTCTCTACTTCTCTCTCTACTACTCAGGTTTCAGGTTTAAAGTCTTTATTTCGATTTTTAACAAATCATAAAAGACACATTAAAATACAATTTTTTTTAACTGATTCAATTTAAGCAAAAACAAAACTATAATAAGGATTAAACACTAACAAAAGTATACAAATAAGGAACATTTAAGACAAATGGATAAAACAGGATTAAATTTCAATAAATGAAGAAACCTGACAATTTTTTTTAAATTATGTTAAAAAAGAGAAGACATTGCAGTTCAGATTCATTATAAACGGGCCCTTTGTATGGCAAAAAAAGAATTCAAGGGATACAGATGAAGCAACTAAATCATGGAACAGTTAGCTGATACATAGTCAAAACAGATTATGACCAATTATAGAGCATCTTGATCCTTAGGGCTAAGGCGTGTTGTTTTTTAGCCTGAGAAGCCAAGCCCATCCCAAATATTTTGCCAAAGATACTACAAAGAGTTCGGAGGTGTTAGTCCTAAGCACCCATATTGCTTCCATCGATGTTTTGTATGGTAGTTTTTGAAACAAAGGTTTTAGCCATTTCTTTCGGGGTGCACCGTACCTTGGGCAAGCAAAAAGAAGATGTCCTTTGGATTCAATATCACCTGGACAGCATGTACAGTAGGGCGATAACCCTGTAGACCGTTTGTTTAGAAAAGAATTCAAGGGCAAAGCGCCCACTCTAAACTGATGATACAGCTTCTTGTCTAACGGTCGAGTTATTACATCCCAATATGGCTCTCGCGATAGGTCAAGTTTGAATGTTAAAAACCTGCCTGTAAGACTGTTTTTGTTAGAGAGCTGAACTCTTTTTAGGCGGGTTGTTGCCCAATACAAGGATTTGAACTCGTCTTTGGAAGGGAAGACATTGGATTGAGGGGATGTCCAAAGGTGTTCCAAGCCCATGTCATTAAGGATAGATTTGACAGCAGAAAGCCATGGGATTTTCCCTGAGCCCCTAATAGACCTAACTTCGGCCAGTTCCTTTGCAAAGAGGGATAGATCTGAAGATGTCCATACCCGTCTCCACAGGGCCACTAGCCTAAATCTAGCCATCTCGTTAATGGGTGGGGAGCCAAGGTCCAAGCAGAGGGGGATCGATGGTGTTGACTGGGGGAGGCCTACTAAATTACGAAGGAATCTGCATTGAAGTTTGAACAGATTAAGCAAGTCCATGTGGCCCCACAGATCTGCGCCATATAAAATGGCTGTAGCGATTTTAACATCATAGATCTTAAGGGCCGGAAGGACCCGTTTTGTAATTGATTCCTTTTGCTCTTTAACGAGGCAACCAGTCAGCCTAGCAAGTTTAAGATGTTGTATATTAATCTGGTCCTTCCATCTTAAGCGGCTGTCGAGGGTAACCCCTAAGTAGGTCATGGTATCGACCTGCTCGAGGTTTACTCCATTCAACCTCACGGAACTCCTAACTGGATGGTTCTTTGTAAAAACCATAAATTTTGTTTTCCCAACATTAACTACCAAATTATTGATGGCACAGTACTCCTCAAAGCGGTTGAGAGCCCGCTGCAGTCCACTGCGTGTTTTTGAGAGGATTAAAGTGTCATCTGCGAAGATGAGTAAGGGAAACCTCATCCCAGCCAGCATTGGGGCATCAGTGGGGGTATCCGTGAAAAACTTGACAACTTGATCGATGAAGAGGAGGAAGAGGGTTGGGGCCAGGACACACCCCTGGCGGACACCTCGAGTTACGGGAAATGTCTCAGTCACTTGTCCCTGGCCCCCCCACCTCACCCTCGCAAAGTTGTCCTCATGGAGTCTGACAATGAGGCCTAATAGTTCCAATGGGCATCCCAGATTTTCCAGAACACCCCATAGTTTGGCCCTTGGCACCAAATCGAAGGCGGACTTCAGATCTATGAATGCTGCATAGATGGTGCCGCCGCCGAGCCACACCTCCTTCCAATAGATCAGGCAGAATCTAAAAACCTGATCTATGGTGCTCATTCCCGATCTGAAGCCCGCCTGCATGGGTGACAGGATATTCTCTGTTTCAATCCATCCCTGGACCCGTCCCAGGACCATGCGTGCTACTATCTTTTGGATCGAATCGATCAAACTAATAGGGCGGTAATTGCCTGGGATGGATTTATCGCCCTTTTTATAAATTGGAACGATTTCAGCCCCCTTCCATGATTTCGGGACTATGGCTCCAAGGGCCAAGGTGTTAGCTATCCTGGTTATATAAGGGAGCCACAAGGCGGTATTAGATTTAAATAAATCTGCCGGGATCAGATCCATACCGGGGGCTTTCCCTCGAAGGGTCAATGCAAGGGCCAGCTCGACCTCAGCAACTGTGAAAGTCAATTTTTCACTTTGCGGGGTCAGCAAGAGTGCATTACCTAAGGGATTTGTAGTTTCGTAGTCATCAGCTCTAAATTGGGCCGAGTAGAAAGATACCCAATCCTCAAGGGGCACATTATTTCCCGGGATAGAAGAATCCGCATTTTTCCCCATTTAACCAAATCCCAAAACATTTTCTGATTGTTAGTGGAAGATGCCTCCAGAAGGTCTGACCAGAACTTATCCTCCCACTCCCGTTTTGCTTCTCTAAGGGTTTTCCTGTAATTAAGCCTTGCAGCTTTCACTCCGACCATATCCCTGGATTTAATGGCTAAAATGAGAGCTGCATGTGCCTCCCTACATTTCCTATTGTACCATTTTTGGGGCAAAGGATTTGTTTTAGTAGGAGCACTTCCACACGGTAGGGAAAGAAGAGTTTTTAAATGGTCAAAGCATTTAATATGTACTCCCATCACATCGTTAGCTAGTCCAGGATCCACCCCCATCAGATCTATTTGCGACATTTCATTAAGCGCATTTTCTACCACAACATTAATGTTGTCCAATAAAGACTCGTCTTCCAAAACCCGGGACCACTTCAGTCTCCTCCTGTCATTGGTAAGTTGGACGTCCCCTGTATAGGTGACAGATGGCTCCTCCTGTCTATTTAGACCCGGTATCTTCAACGACAATGACAGCGGATTATGGCACTTTCTGGACGCTGTAGTACTGCCATGTCGATTAGTGACGACCAGTGTTCCATGTTCAGTAAGATGTAATCAATGGGGCTCTGCCTCTGCCCATTGTCGAAAGTACAGTTTCCTTTGATGTCCGAGGCAGAGCGGCCGTTACATGCATGGAACCCATTTTGTAATCAAAATGCTATCCAAGATACCGCCGCCTCTGTTGATTTTTCCCTCTTATCCACTTGTAAGTCCGGGATACCCCATACAGAATCGTCTGCCATAGTCCAAGTATCTCCCATATCAAACAAAGGTTCTATGGTGCAATTTAGATCACCAGCAAGAATAGTAATATTGCCTCTGTCTATTTCCGTGGTTATATGGTCAATAAAGTTCAACAAGGGTGGGCTTCGACCACCAGGCAGACCTCTAGCATAGATATTAACAATGTTCATGATTTGCTTATTCCCTTTGTTTATTATAATGGAGAGGAGATCCAAGTTCTCCACAGGAAATTCAGTTGGATAGAAACCCAAGGATTGTTTCACCCAAATCAACAAACCGCCTGAGGCCCGCCCTTTTCCCCCTTTGGTTGCAGGTTTAAAAAAGTTAATATAGCCCAACTTGTGAACAGGCTCCATTGCCCATGTTTCCTGCAACAGGATAATATCGTAATTGTCCATAAAGTTCGACCAGTCAGTAGAAGCAAGGCGCGCCTTAATACCCGCTATGTTCCAGGACAAGATTTTCAAGTGGTCTTTCATGTGGTCTTTCAAATTGTCCAGCAACGAAGGTTGTAAAGGCTGTACAAATCCCTGAGACGTCCCTTTATCGTCTTTAACCACTAAGTGCTTAGTACAATCTACTGGAATTATGAGGTTATCCTTGGTCGAATTCCCCTGGACAGCTGCATATGGTAGAGGGCTAGATATCAGAGAGGCTTGACCTCCTTCCTCATCTACTCGATTACTGGTTTGATTTGGGCACACCGTACTATGCTCAATGGACTCTTGGGCTACTGCGCTACCAAGCAAGGGCTCACTAGATGGATCGTTGAGTCAATCAATGGCCTCAAGGCCAGAGAGGGGGCCAAAGTGATTAAAGAGAAAGGGGCGCTGGCAGTCAAGCGGGGTTAATGCCAGGGGATGTCTTGCAGCAGGGCCCTTTTGAAATAAAGGGTAGGATTGGGGGGGCAAATGCCTGTGTGGATAAAAATATGATAAGGATAGTGTTTGTACATCCCCCTGCCTTGCAAACCTTGGTTCTCGTCGGATGGCATCTATCACCCACGAATCTTTAAATGAGATAAGGATACAATCTCTTTCCAAGTCTTTTGGCTCATGCCCCACCCAGTCTACTCTCCTCACATATAATATCTCCGTAGGAGTGGAGGGGGGTAACGGGCGATTTTTATTCAGCCAAAAAATGACTTTATTGCGAAGGTCGCCATAAGACTCCCTAGCACCTGGTTTTAATGGCGCTACGCCTGTCAAAACGATGGTGTGTTGGGCTGCTTCAGGTGGTAAATCGACACTAGGGGTAGTTGGTCTTTTACGTCCCCCCTCCCTATGCTTGGTGGAGACAGTACGTTGGACTCTCGGGGTACTTGGGGGGGCAAGATTTAAAGTAGATTGTGGGGGAGGACCCATGGTTTGGCGCCCACCAGTATTTTGTTTAGCCGCTGGTTTCGGGTGGGGCTTTGGTGCCTGGGCGTGAGTGTTAGCACCTGATTTAGAAGAAGTAATATTAGGTTTTTCACCCCCTTTAAGCATGGTACTATTCGTTCCTATGGTTTTATTAGGAAGTGTTTTACCCTTTTCCATATTGGTATTACTAGTGGCCTTAGTAGATGTTGATGTTTTAATGGCACCCGTATTATTAGAACCAAGTACTGTTTGTAGCATCGTATGGTTTGAATTAATCATAACCTCCATACCATCAATTTTTGAGGTCATGAGCCTAGTCCGCTCCAGGACTGGTAAGAGTAATGTTTTAAACATAGCCTCCATTTTTGCTAACAAAACTTTGTCACTATTAAGGCACATGGGGCAGGTACTTGAAGAGCCCAAAGCTGTAAGGGAAGGACATAACATGTTATTAAATACAGAGGGTATTAAGGGGTTTTGGGGAAGCTCAGACCCCTGGCTACCACCATCTTGGGCTTTGTTTACTTTAGGCATTTTTAAGTCACTTTCCCCTGACAATCTAGAGTCCAGCTTTCTTTTCTTAATGTTGGGGCCAGGATTAGAAATAGGATGATTAATGATTTTGGCAGGATTAGACGTATTAGAGTGATTAAGAGGAAGACTTCCAGAAGGCTGACTACGATCCGGCCCCCCGCTAATCAAGGAATCATTATCATCATCCCCATCCCCCTGGCTACATTGGGAGACGTCTATACTATGCCTTACTTCCCTTGAAGTATCCCCTGTTGGACTTCCCCCTATGATTTCTAGATGGACTATTGCGTCCGTAGAGGTGGTATGGACGCAGTTAAAGGCAGCATGTGGGGCAGAGGGCGCAGGGGAGATGGATGTAGCTAGGGCCCCCAATGATGATCGCTTTCCACTAATAAGGTCTATTGAAAGTCTTTTCTCTACCAAGGCAATTTCCTTTTCCAGGATTCCAGTGGCCCGTGTTATGAATGCGTCTAGGGGACCAGACACCACGCCCTTGGTGGTATTGATTTGGACAGTACATTCCTTCCCTGATCTTAGTGGCATTTTCTATAGCCTTGTAATCGACCAGGGGGGGTGGGCCTAGGCCGTTCTCTGCCGTACTCGAACGGCCTCAAACGGCCCGCTCTTTGCCCGGTCTTTGCCCCGGCCTTTGTCCCGCGCGCGTCCCGCGTGCGCGTCACTGCCGCAGTTTATCAGGGGGTGGGGTAGGTGAAGGGGGCGGGAAGAGGACCAGCTGCGGCAGATCAGCGCCGCACAGCACGCTGGTCCTCGCAGTCCCGCCTCTGGCCCTGGAACGATGGTGCTCAGCCCCTGCAGGCACGTTGGTGCTCCAAGCACTTAGAGGGACCCTGGGACAACGACAATCCCTGTCACAGTCAATGGCCTACGAGCGGTACCCGCGGAGCGGGGCCCGCTAGGCGTGGTATGGCGTAGCGGCCAGAGCGAGCAGAAAAACCACAACAGCAGCACTCCCGGCAGGGTCACAGGAGAATCCCACGCAGGTCAGGCTCCACAAAGCTTTTAAAAGGTGGAGGGGGCGGGAAGAGGACCAGCTGCGGCCGATCAGCGCCGCACAGCACGCTGGTCCTCGCAGTCCCGCCTCTGGCCCTGGAACGATGGTGCTCAGCCCCTGCAGGCACGTTGGTGCTCCAAGCACTTAGAGGGACCCTGGGACAACGACAATCCCTGTCACAGTCAATGGCCTACGAGCGGCTCCCGCAGAGCGGGGGCCGCGAGGCGTGGTATGGCGTAGCGGCCAGAGCGAGCAGAAAAACCACAATAGCAGCACTCCCGGCAGGGTCACAGGAGAATCCCCTACTCACTCTCTACTACTCTACTACTCTCTACTACTCACTCTCTTCTACTCAAACTACTACTCTCTACCACTCACTCTCTACTACTCTACTACCCTCTGTCTACTACACACTCTCTACTACTCACTCTACTACTCTCTACTACTCTCTCTACTACTCTCTCTCTACTACGCTCTACTAGTCACTCTCTACTACTCACTCCCTACTACTCACGCTCTACAACTCTACTACTCACTCTACTACCCACTCTGGACTACTCTACTATTCTCCACTTCTCACTCTTTACTACTACTCTCTACTACTCACTCTCTACTACTCCCTACTCGTCACTCTCTACTACTAACCCCACTACTACTCCCTCCCTACTACTCCCTCTCTACTACTCACTCAATACTACTCTCTATTACTCACTCTCTATTACTCTCTACTACTACTCTCTACTACTCACTTTCTTTACTCTCTACTACTCTCTCTATATTACTCACTTTCTACTACTCTCTACTGCTCACTCTCTACTATTCACTCCATACTACTCACTATACTACTTGCTCTCTACTACTCTCTATGCTCACTCTCCACTACTCACTCTCTACTACTCGCTCTCTGCTACTCTCTACTACTCGCTCTCTACTACTCATTCTTTACTACTCTACTACTCTCCACTACTCTCTTACTACTCACTCTCGACTACTCATTCTTTATTACTCTACTTCTCTCTACTACTCTCTCTACTACTCACTCTACTACTCACTCTCTACTACACACTCTCTACTACCAGTCCTCTACTACTCACCCTCTACTACTCTCTACTACTCACTCTACTACTCACTCTCTACTACTCTTTACTACTTATTCTCTACTACTCTACTACTCACTCTCTATTACTCTCTTTCTAATACTCACTTTCTTCTACTCTATTTCTACTACTCACTCTCTAATATTCACTCTCTCTCCACTATTCATTCTCTACTACTCATTCTCTACTACACGCTCTCTACTACTCTCTACTACTCATTCTCCACTACTCACTCTACTACTGACTCTACTACTCTCTACCACTCACTCTCAACTACTCACTACTGCCATTTCTCTACTACTCACTCACAACTACGCACTCTACTACTTACTACTACTCATTCTCTACTACTCTCTCTCTACTACTCACTCTCTACTACTCTCTCTACTACTCACTTGCTACTACTCTCTACTCCTCACTCTCTACTACACACTCCCTACCACTTGCTCTCTACTACTCTCTACTACTCACTCCACTACTCACTCTCTACTACTCTCCACTACTCATTCTCTAATACTCTACTACTCTCTACTACTCACTCTCTACTACTCACTCTCTGCTACTCTACTACTCTCTCTACTACTCACTTTCTACTACTCAGTCTCTACTACTCTACTACTCTCTCTACTACTCACTCTCTGCTACTCAATCTACTACTCTCTACTACTCTATTATACTTACTCTCTACTATTCTCTACTACTCATTCTTTACTACTCCACTACTCTCTACTATTCACTCTCTACTACTCACTCTCTGCTACTCTACTACTCTCTACTACTCTCACTCTACTACTCAATCTACTACTCTCTACTATTGACTCTCTACCACTCTCTCTCTAATACTCACTCTCTAATACTTTCTACTAGTCACTCTCTACTACTCACTCTCTACTACTCGCTCTTCTACTCTCTACTATTCACTTTCATCTACTCTACTACTCTCTCTACTACTCACTTTCATCTACTCTACTACTCCCTACTACTCACGCTCTACTACTACTCTCTACTTCTCTCTCTCAACTACTCACTCTCTACTACACACTCTCTACTACTAGCCCTCTAGTACTCACTCTCTACTACTCTCTACACTCTCTACTACTCACTCTCTACTACTCTCTACTACTTACTCTCCACTACTCTACTACTCACTCTCTACTACTTTCTGTCAATTACTCACTCTCTACTACTCACTCAATACTACTCTCTACTACTCACTCACTACTACTCTCTACTACTCTCTACTACTTCTCTCTACTACTTACTCTCTACTAATCATTCGCCACATCTCACTCTACTACTCTCTACCACTCACTCTCTACTACTCTCACTCTACTATTCACTCTCTTCTACTCACTCTCTACTACTCATTCTCTACTGCTCACTCTCTACTACTCTCTCTACTACTCACTCTCTACTACTCTACTACGCTCTAGTATTCTCTCTACTACCCACTCTCTACTACTCTCTACTATTCACTCTCTACTACTCACACTCTACTACTCTCTCTCAACTACTCACTCTCTACTACTCACTCACTACTACTCTCTACCACTCACTCTCTACTACTCCACTACTCACTCTCTATTACTCTCTACTACTCTGACTCTACTACTCAGTGTCTACTACTCTCTACTTGTCACTCTTTACTATTCACTCTCTACTACTCACTCTCTACTACTTGCTCTCTGCTACTCTCTATACTCACTCTCCACTACTCACTCTCCACTACTCACTCTCTACTACTCTCTTCTATTCACTTTCTACTACTTACTCTCTACTACTCTACTACTCGCCACTACTCTCTTTAGTACTCACTCTCTACTACTCACTCTCTATTACTCTACTACTCTCTACTACTCTCTACCACTCACTCTCTACAACTCTCTACCACTCACTCTCTACTACACACTCTCTACTACTAGCCCTCTACTACTCGCCCTCTACTACTCTCTACCACTCACTTTACTAATCACTCTCTACTACTCTTTACTACTTACTCTGCACTAGTCTACTACTCTCTTTCTACTACTCACTCTCTACTACTCTCTTTCTACTAATCTCTCTCTACTACTAACTCTCTACTACTCTTTCTCTACTATTCACTCTCTACTACTTGCTCTCTACCACTCTCTATACTCACTCACCACTACTCACTCTCTACTACTCACTCTCTACTACTCTCTTCTACTTGCTTTCTACTACTCACTCTCTACTACTCTACTACTCACCACTACTCTCTTTACTACTCACGCTCTACTACTCACTCTCTATTACTCTACTACTCTCTACTACTCTCTCTAGTACTCACTCTCTACTACTCACTCTACTACTCTCTACTATTTTCTACCACTCACTCTCTACGACTCTCTCTACTGCTCACTCTCTACTACTCTACGACTCTCTACTACTCTCCCTACTACTCACTCTCTACTACTCACTCTCTGCTACTCTACTACTCTCTTTTCACGAATGTATTCCATGTATAAACATTGCTGCATGGTATTCATTGTATGAAATGGAAATGTATTTGAATCCAAGATGTATTTGTTTTTATTGTGTGCAGGATTTTTTTAAAGCCAAACTGACCAACCAGGCTTGGATTGGGCTGTTCATGACACCCGCAGGAGGGAGCTGGACCTGGGTGAATGGATCTACTCTGAATGGAAATGTGTAAGTGTTACTAGTATTCTTACTCTGGGGGATTCAAAGTCTGAATGAATCATAACACATTTTTTGAGGTTGTCAATGGCACATTTATATATTTGAATACAGACTGATGCTTAGTCTTAAGTCTGTCTTAAGTTTGTCTTAAGACAAACTTAAGACAAAATCCTAACTTCTGTGAATACCAAAAGTAGTAAGTTTAGGATTTTGTCTTAAGTTAGTTCTGTGAATCGGCCCCTGAATGTTGACTCATATTTGCATCATCAATTACACATAGACCCTTCCTCGTACCTGCTTCTGCCGCCTTTCATAGCGTCGACCTCCCCCCCCCCCCCCCCCCCCCCGTTGGGGGTAACTGAGCACTTTATAAGCTTCTAACTGAATATTGGCTGCACTGCCGCATTTATACTGTCAGTCACTAATGTTTAGGGTATGTTCAGATTTTCACACTCTCTCAGTAATCATAGTGTGTGTTTATTAATAACTCATGCATGCAGATATTTGCACTGACCCTCAGTAATCTTCAACATGTGCCAGCTTTACACGATTACGTAGAAATCTTAACTGTACACCATGCTTTTTCCATCACTCATTTATGCTTAGTGTAAGTTCAAACTAGCCCCATTGCTTGGTAAACACTAGCACATCTTTATTTTTTCCCCATCACTATCTAATTCTTAGCTCATATTAGCATTTGAGCCATTTCTCTATAGTCCCCACTACTCAGAAATTGTAAGAACATGGTTGTGCTTTAGCAAGACCTCTGGACCTATGTCTCCTTCAGCACAGCAACATAACTAATATAGATTCCAAGTATTCCAAGTATCTGTTAACAAATTCCCACTGTTATATACTTCTCCATAATCCAAAAACCCTTATTCGATTCTGTAATCCTTTGAGAAATCTAAAATACTTCAATTGCACGCACATGTAAAATGCCCCAATGTATTTCATGTACGGCCTCTTCATGAGGACCCTCACATTACTTATTGGTTAAAACCAAGTCCTAAAGGCTACAAAATATGGATTTTGAGTAATGACTCAAACAAAGTATTTAGACAATTGTATAAACCATATGCAGTTAAACTTCTGAAATAAAAATATTATGTATAAACATAGGTATGTGATACATCATCATTTGCATAAACAAAACAAAATCACGATCTCATTTTGGCATTTTCAGTACTGGCTTATTTCATGCTCAGCAATACAAATGCCATTTGTGTGCAATTATATACCTGTGTATTTGCTTTATTTTTAAATACTCAAACCGTACTGTAAATCATAACTAATATTAACTGATATTTCACAATCGGAACAATAATAAGCACCTTCACTCCGAAATCTTGAATGCCTTGAGTGTCTGTCTATCTTTGCACCCTTCACAGTGTCGTCTTAAGTATTTTGGGAGCCCCAGGCATGAAGTGTTATGAGGGTTCTGTTCGAACAATTTTGAATTGTATTACCTATCTTCTGATAATTCAAGCTCCACAAGGCAAAATAAGATTGATTAATATGTTAAAGATTAGGACGGAGAATTAGACTGAAGTAAAATTGAGAACAAGTTTATTTTCTCTGGGGCCCCTTAGATGGTTGGGCCTTGGGCAGTTGTTCTCTTGGCTTACACAGAGCAAGCCCCACACTGCCCGCAATATACTGTCTTCTTGACTAAGTATGGGACCATCACTCGTACCAGCAGTAGGTAGTTACTGAGCGGGACTCTGTGAGTGGGGCGATGAGTGGACATGACTCACCCAGAGGGGTTGGGGGGGCACTATTAGGCTTCATAACATTAGTGAATAACAAACATCTGTTGTGTGGGAAAGAGAGCGAGAATGTTCTATAGAGTCAGTGCGAGTGAATCGAACATCCACTTCTATCACCTTATGAGGCATCACAGATGCAGCTAATGAGTGATTTAGTTAATGCAGGTGATGAAGCTTATCTTGTCACCCTTCATGATGGCTCCACTCCCTACCCACACTTTTCACACATTATTTCCAGGTTGACTCAGCCAGTATTATTGCACTGGAACCTGCTGGGCCCTGCCAAGGAAGGCTCAAACAGAGTCTGAGGATGTCTGTTTATTTCAAGGCCTCTCAGACCTATGTATGCCGAAGAATGGTTTTAGATTTGTTCACCTATAAGAGACAGTGCTTTGTGGCCGGAGACACCATTTTAAACGTCATTCAATGCCTAAAGCGCTGCTAGTGCAGTTCCATTGTAGGTCAGATTATATCTCCCCTGTTTCATTGCGCAGATTTAATTTTTTTAACTCAACTCTAGCAGGCCCTGCCGCCCTCACCTAGTGCTTAACTCTAGTCTCCGAGTTGGAGTCCATATCAACACGGCCCAATATCGTCCAGGTCACGGCCCGCGCTAGTGGCTGCTTTCAGCAGTGGCCGTTGAACCACGATACTCGCCGGTGCGGTGGTCATAGCTGCCAATGTTTCAGAACTCTATATGTGACAGTTTCCTAATTTCACTGTAATTACAAGTGACATTTCAATGACTATGAGTGACTCTTTCTTGCGAGCAAAATTAAGCAATGAAGACGAGGGAAACATATGAATATCGCAAATTGAACCCATTTGAGCATCAAGAAACTCTAAGAATATCTTAAAACTGCACCAAAGCACCGTTGGACTCGACTGTACCAAACAGCATGTGATAGGCCACACTGCCTGCAAATGAGCCTCATCTTCCATAACGCTCCCCCCCCCCAATAAAACTATAAAAATAGGCTAGATCTCCCATTGGTGGACTTAAGCAGCACCACCTCATCCTCACTCTGATCAGAATGTACTGAGAAGCTCCAGAACGTACCATCACAGTGTATCCTGCTCCCGTACCATGTGACACTCACAGCCACCATCCAACACAAATGTCACCTAGCTAGGAGGGTTTGTATAAAGCCATCCCGCCAATGCCCTTCGTTGCATAACTTCTATATAAATCCGGGCCTTACTAATTAATGTAAGCAATATAAATGAAAATATACCACCCACAAAATGAGGAGAATAAGTAACTGCTAATGGTAGAAAAGGCTCACCAAACTGTTTTAAACAGTACAGCGTCATGTAGATCATGTCACAGAGCTGAGTGAAAACATACTGATCCAGCAGGGACGGTATAAACTGAGAGGTCAGAGATAATTGTCACAGTGAGCTGCAGAAATCCTGCCTTCAGCCACTAACTCCATCCGGTTATGGCAGACTCACTCATGTTGCTACAAAGTAGGTGGTACAGACTATGGCAGGCTGCTGGTTGGACGGGTGAATTAAAATTACCATCAGACTCACAGATCTGAGTAATCTTTGTACCCTGGCTTGCGTGCGCACACACACACTTGTGTCATGGCCGGAAACATCAGCGCTTTACTGGGGCAGTCACAGCGCCCCTCCCCCATGCACTGAGGATGGTTGGGCCCTCAGGCAGTGCAGCAGTGGGAAGCTGAGAGAGTCTGGTGGCCAAGCCAGTCAATTTAAATTACCATCAGACTCGCAAAGCAGTTCTGAGTATTCTTTGTACCCTGTCTTATGTGCACACACACTCGCGCTTTACTGAAGGTAGTCACAGCGCCCCTCTCCCATGTACTGAGGATGGCTGGGCCCTCAGGCAGTGCACAGTGGAAAGCTGAAAGTCTGGTGGCCTGGCTTAGTTGTTTGCTAATGCTGTAATGTCTTGACACTTACTTTCAGCGAGCGGCGTGGTGAGGTGCGGCCGTGCTGGTATGCTGGGGCATGGCAAAAGCAGGGAATGAGCGCGCAGTGCATGCAATCTGAAAAAAATCAGCACACGCTGCCTGCTACCGTGCACAGCCCCAACTCCCACAGAAGACCAGGCGCCCTGCCCAACTCAGTGTCCTGCCCACTTGTCCCGGTACGGCCGCTGGGCTGCCAGTGCCTGATTGAGAAGAAGTATTTAACTCTTGAAGAACAGTGTGAGAAGAACTTTAAACTAACTTGTAGAAGTGAAACAACAAGTTCTTCAATATCACCAGTCTGGCAGTCTCGCATCAACAACAACACAAGCAGTACGTAAAGTAACACAGCAGCAGCAGCACTTCTTACGGTAGAGCAGCAAAGCACACACTCTGTGCAACTAATTTTAATTACTGACGTGCAGGATTC
Organism: Lissotriton vulgaris; assembly: GCF_964263255.1. NCBI lineage: Eukaryota > Metazoa > Chordata > Amphibia > Caudata > Salamandridae > Lissotriton > Lissotriton vulgaris. The sequence goes on from NC_141695.1 coordinate 98,560,452, forward strand.
GAATTAGCCTCTTTGGACAGGACCACATCCAAGCTGGTACCTTCCCAGCCCCTGTGCGACTCGCTGAATAACTTCTTTATCAACAAAATTGCAGATATCAAGGCCAATATCCCTCCTCCCTCCCCAGCTTTCCGAAACCTTGACCCACCACCCAACGCCTTTCACCTCGACCTTATAGCCCCGCTGTCTAAAGAAATTTTCCTCTCCCCGCTCCATTGCGTCAAGCCTGGATCCCCTTCCAACATCTGCCCGGCTCACATCTTGCGCGATATCTTACTTACTTGCCCTTCCCCCCCCACCTTTGTCAATGAGACCCTTAAGTTAGGTACTGTCCCTCCATGCCACAAATCAGCCACCATCATCCCAATCTTGAAAAAAACAGGCGCAGATCCAACAGCGCTAGTAAACTATCGGCCCATTCTCCTTCTTCCCTACTTGGCCAAAGTCCTCGAACGCCACACCACCAAAGTCCTTAGCTCTTTCATAGAGGACAGCGGCTACCTCTCACCGTGCCAAGCTGGGTTCCGCCCTCTCCATTCCACCGAAAAATTGCTGGTCTCTGTTATAGACACACTCAGAGAGGGGCAAGATGTTAATCTTCCACAGGCTCTGGTTCTTCTTGATTTGTCGGCCGCCTTCGACTCGGTGGACCACACCATCCTTCTTTCCCGCATTGGAGGTTCTGCCCTGGCCTGGCTCAGCTCATTTTTGAGCGATCGCTCACAGGCAGTCCATCTGGCGAATTTTTCCTCGAGGCCCGCAAAGTGCAATGTGGCGTCCCTCAGGGATCTTCTCTCTCCCCCCTTCTTTTTAATTTGTTCATCTGTCCGCTCATTTCTGCTCTGCAGAGGATAGAGGTCACAGTGTTTAATTACGCCGATGACCTCCAGCTCATTTTTAACCTCTCTGACTCCCCTGACTCTATTTATAATTTCCAGTCGGTGATGGTCTTTATCAGGGATTGGATGAGCGTTAGCCATCTTAAGCTCAACCCTGATAAGACCAAACTTCTTCTCACTGGCGGTAAACTCAACCCTTGGTCCCCCTTCTTTTGGCCCCCCTCTTTTGGTCCCTCCCCCTCTCCCTCTCCCTCTGTCAAGACATTGGGAATCACCCTCAATCAACAACTCACCTTACATTCCCAGATCAGCACGGTGGTTTCTTCTTGTTTTTTTACTTTGCGCACCATTCGAAAGATCTCACGTTTTTTTTCCTTCTCAGCCCTTAAACTGATATTGATGGCTATGGTTCTCTCCCGGTTAGATTACAGGAATATACTATACAACGGTGCCCCCGCGTACACCATCCGGCGGCTCCAACTGGTGCAGAACCAAGCTGCCCACCTGGTCTATGGTTTACCCAAATCACACCACACCACTCCCCTTCTAAGATCCCTCCATTTGCTCCCAATTAGAGAAAGGGCCCTCTTCAAGATGGGATGCATTACGTTCCAGGCCCTTAGGGGAACAGCTCCATCATTTATCATGTCCAAAATCGTACCCTACATCCCCAGCAGACAACTGCGATCTTCCTCTCTGTCCCTCTTTGTGGTGCCCAGGTTCAAGAAGAGCAGAATGGGAGACTCTAAGTTCTCCGTCCTTGCTCCGCAATTTTGGAATTCTCTACCTCTCCAAATGAGATCAACATCATCCTACCTGGAGTTCCGCAGCACCCTGAAAACCAATTTGTTTGCACAGGTTTTTAAAATCTAAACCGCTCCACCCTCTTACTCAGGAACCATTCTCCTCAACAGCGCCATGAAACCGCCTGGTGTACGAGCGCTCAATAAAGACTTTTAAATTCAAATTCAAATTCACTAAATGCGTTTAGCCCCGGCCCTGATAATTAAGTGCAGATTCTAAGCACCGGCAAGCACCGGCACAAATTAAGCACTATGTTTACCACATCGTACAAATACTGTCTAAAAAGCTTGAGGTTTAAAAGGCCCTTTTGAAGGGGCGTGCTTGAAATATTGAAACACTTGTAAGTGAATCAACAATAGAACTGTTATGCAACAACAGCAGTAAATAATCTCCCAAGCACAACAGCATTCACATCACCTAGTATGTTCAGTGACACAAGTAGTCTTTATCCTACCTGCACACAGGGCATCCTGGATTACTGCTTCTGCAGTCACACTACTATGGTAGTCTCACTACAGACAGCTCCAGCTATCTGACACCAACATCATTGCATGCAATAATCCACTGCTGAGTGATCCCTTGTCCATAATTGCATGGGCATTCTTGCTAATCTCATCTTGGGTCTGGATTTAGCCAAGACCTTTATAATTTTATAAATATTATATGTATAATATACTTACTTAAAGGGTTTTTCAGCCGGCTCTCTTCATCTTTTGGTCTGTAATTGTGTCATTACATTTTGCTTCTGCCCACTACAGCAAACAGCATGGGGCAAAGGGGCCATCTACTTAAACTTTTGGCATTTATCACTTTCACTAGGAGCGCATCTGCATAAAATGCCGATCCCATCACTGCCAGTGTTTTTCATTATACTTATACTTATTACTTTATGCGTTTGTGATTAAAGCCTGTTACAGCACAGCACACATTCCCGCTTTTTCAGTTCCTGCCTCCTGCTAATGATGTTGTAAATTCCTTTTGAAGCTGCCTTGTTAGGTCTTGGCTCTTCACGGTGCATGCACTGTCTCAAAGAGACATGTTATATATACTTTGTGGGCTTCAGCCTGCTCATAGGCTACCCATTTGCTGGCTCCATCATTGCTCTCCTATTTTTTCTCCCCATTTGTTGATGGCATGCTTGCGTCATACCTCTTCTTATGTTTAGCTCTCGCTGAGAGCATGGAATAACTACTTCTATTTATCTGCTGCTCCACTTTTAGAAACTGTTTTAGGAACTTCTTTTTTGTTGTTTTGGAGCACTTCAAACGCGCACTCGTGTTTTCACTCACTCTGAGACATCAAACTCCTTTTTTTGTTGTTTTGAAGTACTTCACACTAGCGAGCGCTCGTGTTTTCACTCCCTCCAAATTCTGACATATCAAACTTTTCGTTATTTTTTTTTCTAGGAATCACAGGATATTTAGCCTCCCGCCAAGACTCGAACCCGGTTCCCAAGTTTCAAAGACAGCCACTCTAGCCATTAAGCCACATCTACATTTAATAGACTGATTGTTGGTTGCTATTTGCAGCTTCACATGGAGTATTAGATGAATGTCAGGCTAAGTTTTGGAATATTAAGGGGGTACTCCATATTAAAATTAGTATACTCGAAAAAAAAATCTTCAAATGTCGTTATTTGAACCAATAGGCTGATCTCAAACAAATTTCGAATGTACTTCATACTGACAAGCTGTTCTTACACATATGGGATAACATTCAAAATGGACGCCTGTTTAGTTCTTCATATTTCTGTAGCACGTCTGTTCTTTATTTCCATGGTCTTCCGTTCTTTTTGGAGTCTTCAGTTTGATTCCACACCTCCTGCCCCCCCTCCACCCATCAACCACCACAGGTGGTCGCCATTTTAGTTCAGTTATTTTGGCAGTGAAGCTCCCGGGCACTTGTTTCCTAAAAGGAGCACGAAAGACTTATTAGAAAAGTATCTGCCACCCATTCTCACCTCCTGAGGCAGTTTCCCGGTCCCGCCAGCACCCTTGCTATTCTCCGCCGCCGCTGGGAACATCGCGGCCGCCGAGAGAGCAGAGCCTTGGGGGTCAACTACAACTCCCAGCGTCCCCTGCTTCCTGGACGCTGACCGCCGCATCACTCTGCCACGCCCGGAGGCGCATAAGAGAGAAGCGCTCCTCCCGCATCGCGGGACGCGCGCGGGCAACGCCGGGCTGAGCCCGGGCAGAGGGCGGGCCGTCTGTGGCCATCTGGGGCTGAAGGTGGCTGGGCTGGGCCACCCCCCCTTTCATCTATTGAAGTTACAAAGGTACTGTTTCCATTTGGATTAAAGTTCTTAGATGTATATAGCGCCCTAGCAACGTAGTGGGAGAACCTGAGGTGGGGCATCTGACTGTTAGATATATTCTACCAGCTACTGACCTCATAACATCCCTCTTCCAAAATGAACAAACGGGGAAATAAAACCATAACCCCCGCGACACGATCTCACACCAAGCTGTTGGCAGCCGAAGCACAACCCCTACCAACTTTGGCGGCTATCGACAAGATGCTGCAACAGACTATCGGTGTTGTGGTTAATGCTATTGAGAATACCGAGAAGAGGCTATCGATAACCCCAACACTAGGTATGCAAAACCCGGGAAGAGACATCTCAGCTACCACGACTGATGTCTTGGACACTAGCTCATTTTTGGCGCCAACATATGTAGACTTGCCCTGCAGTCAGAAGCCCGTTGAGACTTCTACAGATGTGCAGGAGTATCCAATCACCCTGTCTTCCCCTTCCCCGGAGAAAAGGACAGCAGGACGTAAACCATGTATGAGGAAAAAGAAAGGAAATATCCTAAATAAATTGGGTAATAATAAATTGGCAAACCATGACCTTGTGACACCAACTACCAGTACAACTTGCCCAATGCTAGGAATACCATGCTGGGTCACAAACATGGTTGCCGATTTACAAGCTTCCTTGGAGCGGACTATTGTTGCCCAACTTAACCCCTTCCATGCTCATGACGGAACGGTTCCGTCATGAGCGTCGGTTGGCCTGTGCTTATGACGGAACCGTTCCGTCATGGTTCCATTGGTTCTTTAGAACCTTCAGCACCACAGCAGAATTCACGCAGCGCTGAAGGGGTTAAGCCTCTGGTTTCAAAACTTGATAAACTTATTGCTGCTACAAATACAAAGGGGGGAGGGAAAATTGAGCCAGCCAAACAAGTGAGAAACTCTGCACCCCATGTTATTGATACTCCATCCCAAAGTGTTCCAAGAACTAGAGTAGTGGAAAGTAAAACCCCCCTAGTACAGACCGCTAATGTCGTAGCTACACCAACTTCCCAAAAACCCACGCACGATCCACCACAACACCTGCCAAGGACCAACACTCAGAAGCAGATCTGCCAAGCAGCACGAAACTTGGAAAATGCCATAGCGAAAGACATGCCAAAGACAAAAGAGGGAGATAAGGGAATTATCAAAACTAGTTCGCCACCGAAACAAAGCCAAACACCAAGATCCTTTTCTCGACAGCCACCAACAATTAACCTACCCCCTGAAGCCCAATCCTATGTGGTGGCACTCGCAGGAGTTCCTCCGTTAACTGAGGGGAAAAGAGAAAGGGAGACTGAGCTGAAAAACAAGTGCATCCAGTGGCTTAGTGTAAATAGACCCCTCCCGGGGAATGTCTCAGGGGAAATCCTGTCAGCCAGAAGAGTGGGTTGGATTGGGAGGAGCCCAAAAACTGTGGCTGGTGACGTGATAATTCAGAATTTTAGGGATACCTCTGCTGTAGGGTATATTTGTAATGCCCTGCACTATAGTTCAGACACGCAAATATGTCCGCTGCACCTCTCATATTTTTACCCCACTCCTAGCTTGGAACCATGTCGTCCTAGATTCACACGCAATAACAGGGGGGGGGGTTCCTACATCATATAGAACTTTAAATGGGGGGTATTTAGGGAGGGCATGTCTACCTACGGTCCACTATTCCCGATACAGCCACATTGGAATAGGTTCAGTGTTTTGGAAAATGTAGACTGACTTAGTCAAGGAGGAATGTCACCCTCAGAAGCCACAAATGTAGTACACAGAAGTTCAGGGGCAATAGAGGAAAATATCCTGACACCAATGTCGAGGGAGGTTCCAAAAGCTGTAATATAGTTAGGGAAAGGACTAGCAATAGGGGGATTAGGGAAGTCGAAGGATCAGATAGCTCAGAAAAAGGATGCCTAAAATTGGTTTCCTGGAATATAGCCGGGCTAAAAAACAAGCTGCTTACTCCAGAGTGGGCCACCTTTATGGCAGCATATGACATCTGCCTGATGCAAGAGACCTGGGCACTAGAAGAGACCTCGAGTGCGACCTTTGCAACGTTTGATATCTTGGCAGTATCCACAGGTAGAGGGCGCCCGTCGGGCGGGCTATCAATTTGGATAGGAACTCACCTGGGAATCCAAGCAACCAAGATTCAAACAAATTCCCCGGACATCCAGTGTGTCTTAATAGAACCCCCAAGCCAACCGCTAGTAGCAATAATAAGCACCTACTCGAGACCATCAAGGAATGGCCAGGAATCAGCTACAGTTAGAGCCCTGAATTCCTTCATTCAAGGGCTAGACCCCTCTATCTCAATAATCCTCGGAGGAGATTTTAACTGCCAATTTGAACCTCTGGGTAGTCTAGAACTGGGTGACCAAGACAAGGTAGATGCACTATGGCATATCCTGGACCCGAATATTGCCCCCGTCAGGGCATGGACACCCCTTGTGCTCCAAATAAAATGTTTCTCCCTTGCGACATCCCTGCGGGCGTGCAATGGGAGATTGGACCCTGACCGCCCAGCAATGGCAACCTTTAATCGGGCAAACAAAACAACCATCATTGACTACCTAATGGTGGATGCCAAAAACTGGGATAAGCTGAAAGAATTTAGGGTCATTCAAAGACAGGACAGTGATCACAATGCCTGGTAGTAACTTTCAAACCAGGGTCATTTGGACTAATCACCCCTGACCACATACCTGCCACAATGACACTTCCCCTCACGCTGACTAATAACAGAAGGAGGGTTAAGTGGCCCCACCTTGTAGATTCAACCTCGAAGCTTGCCAAAATCTACCAACTCGCTATCCCTTTTATAGCGCAGATGGGTGACTCGCCTGGCTGGCAGCAGGCATTAGATACGCATAAACAGCTAGTTGAGGTACTAGGGGATGTGTTCTACCCCATAAGTAGAATTAAGAAGCATGTTCCAAAAACCCACCCCTGGTATAATGATGCATGCAGGAACTCAAAAAAGGAGCTCCTTGCGGCAATCAAGGCAAAAGACAGAGAGAACATTAAGGCAGCTAGACTGATCTATAAAAAGGAGCTGACCAGGGGCAAAAGGGAGTGGGAAGAAGCCAGGTGGGAAGAACTCAGAGGTGCCCTTGTGACAAAAGATGCCAAACTATTCTGGGCATTAGTAAATTCCGGTACAAATGATGGTGGGGGGATCCCTCTACCAAATATCCCCCCCTCAGTGTGGGAGGCGCATTTCTCTGCACTCTATACTAGCTCTGTGCCCAGTTACAGTGACCATTTAGATAGGTCTGGGATGTCAGAGTTAGAAGGTCCCTCCTGGGTCTCCCCTGCCCAAGACCCCCCGCACGAGTACCGACTGTGGGGGGCCTCGAGCATGGAACACCAGGTAGACCATAGGGACATCGAGGTAAGGATGGCCCCGAGAAGTGGTGAGAGTATTTCAGTAAAGGAGGTGGAGACTGCAATTACCAGACAACTCCCTAACAAAGCACCAGGCCTGGATAGGGTACCGGGTGACCTTTTTCGTTCTCAGCCAAAGATTTGGGCGCCGTACCTAACCGTATTGTTTAATGCGGTCTTACAAGGGGCAAAGATCCCTGACACCTGGGCGGGGGCCGAGATCGTCCCCATTTTTAAGAAGGGGTGCCCTTTGGAGCCGTCAAATTATAGACCAATCAGTCTCTTGGACACTACCCAGAAACTGATGGGCCGGATACTCCTGGATAGAATACTGGGATGGGCGGAGGAGCATGAAGTAATAACTACCCTCCAGGCCGGTTTTAGATCAGGGATCTCGACCACGGACCAACTCTTTAGGCTGCAGGTCCTTTTTTGGAAGACCGTAAGTGTCGAGGGTGGCAGCCTCTACCTGGTCTTCGTAGACCTGCGGGCCGCTTTCGACCTTGTGCCGAGGGAGAGTTTATGGAGGGTCTTAAAAGATCTTGGCCTTCCTCCCTATCTATTGGAGGTCTTGATGTGGTTTCATGCAGGGAACTATGCCCGTGTGAGGTGCGGGAAGAACGGGGAACTATCTGCACGTTTCCCTGTAACTAGAGGCGTACGCCAGGGCTGCACCCTGGCTCCCACGCTCTTTAGTCTCTATATAAATGGCCTGGTGGGGGAACTTGAGAGAGTCAGGGATAGCGATGCCCCTTGGTTGGCGTCAGGTTGGGTGCCTTCTCTGATGTTCGCAGACGACACCTTATTGTTGTCGCGAACATCAACAGGCATCCAGCGGGTTCTGGACGGTTTTGTCTCATTCTGCGCCTCGAGGGGACTCGAGATCAATTTAGAGAAAACTAAATTTATGATCTTCGGTCCACCGAAACACACTCGCCCTAACCCCACATTAAACGGCATCCCGCTCGAAAGGGTGAGAACATTTGTATACCTGGGGGTCACTTTGACTGAGGACTTTGGTTGGGGCCCTCAGGTATCCAAATCTACCCTAAAGCTCTCACAGATTTTAGGGGGCATAGGTAAGTTTCAGCGGACAACGCAATTTAAGCCAGTCTCCCCAGCGCTTGAAATCTACAGTGTTCAAGTTAGACCTGCAGTAACTTATGGTGCAGAACTTTGGGGACACTCGAGTACAGCAAGCCTTCTCAGGGTTGAACGGGCCTTTATGAGGAATTTGATTGGTCTACCCCAAAGCACCCCGCTCATACCCTTGAGATTTGACCTAGGTGTGGAGCCCATCTCTGAACTATTAGCGGCCCGACCCCTCCTGTACTGGAGAAGGCTCTGGACAGTACCGGAGCTTGCGGATTACAGAGCTGAGTTCGCTGCTGTCTGGGGGGCGCTGAAGAGCAAGAAAATACCCTGGTTGCTCCATATTAAAACTATTGCCTATCGAATAGGAATGCCCCAAATATGGGAGACTCCGGCGGAGAGTTGTCCAGTGCTGAGGAGAACTGTGCTATTGGCCTCTCTGAGGCACTACAACCTAAGGTTGCTGCACCGTTTGCCAAGTATGGGCAGGTTGTCTTCGGAATTTTTGCAGGTAAAACTCGTGCCCAGTAGGGAGGAATTTCTGGATCAAATAGAACCACACCCTGCAAGAAAATTATATACACAATTAAGGCACGGCTGCCTGCCACTTGGGACACTGACCTGCAAATGGGCAGGTCAAGAGGAGGGAATCTGCCCTGTCTGCAACAATGGCAAAGAAGACATTGCCCATGTTTTGTTTTTTTGCCCTGCTTATAGCGTAATCCGGAGAGCCTGGCTGGTACCACTAAGCAGAAATCTGGGACTAAAACATTGTGCTCAAGCCGTTAGAATTTTAAAATATGATACATCCCCCCTTATTGTGTTCTCGGTCTCCCGCTTTTTGTACGGTATGTGGCGCAGAAGGTCCACTTTGATTAATTGCGACTAATTTTTAATGATGGCCATTTTTCGTGGATAACTTATTGTTTAATAATGTTTTAACTGCTGGTTCTTAATTATTTATGTATTTTATTGTATGTACATACTTTGCTTGTGCTTTTATGGTTGTTGACCAAAATAAAGTTATCACGATTATTAGAAAAGCAACTTCTCACCAAGCATACCATCTGTTCTGCTCTAGCTTGCTCTACTGTGTGGAAAAAGGACTTTGAGTACAGCTTTCACATACAAGTTAAGCCATAGAGGTCTATGCAGTGCCTCACAAACACCTTTATCAGAAAGCGGATGAAGGGAAGTAAAATGTCCAAGCCTATTGGCACAATCAATATAACCTCAAGTACCCTTGCAGCAGGGCTTAATTTGAGCCAGTGGTTTACGGAGCTCAGCACCAGGAATTAATCATGAACATCGGCGCTTACAGCGCAAACTCGACTCAAAGGAATTAGAGCATGAAAACATTCACTTTTGGTAGGCACAGGAGTTCTATTTTAGGTGGGGCTTACAAGAGCAATGGGCAGGTGCAAGCTGCCTCCTGACAAAAGCACTGGCACTTATTTATTTTACAAATTAACCACTGCCTTGCAGGCCAGGTTGCTTCAGATGAGAATAGTCCACCCAGTTCCGAGCCTCTATTTTCCCTGCATTTCGGGATTGGTCGTTTTGCTTTTTCACTAGTTTCCAGTGTGAGCACGAGCAGTGCAGCCCAAGGTACTATACTGTGTGTTCAGCTGAGCTGACACAGAGTTGTGACTTAGTAATGCCTTGTTTTGCAAATGTGGGCCAACGACTGACCCAGACTCAGAGGGAATGCCTGCACTGCAGACGTGTCTGTTGTGTTCTTGTTTCTCCTTCAGCCTTCAGTATAATTTCTTCAACAGCAGGGCTGCAGCTGAGTAAGTGGGGGTTTTAAATGCTTACTGTAACCTTATATGGAGAGAGTTCGCATGCACCTTGCACATCTGTGAATTGCTTGATTGCTTTTGTCTAATTCAGTTAATCGTCACCTTTGTAGTTGCATTACAATGTGGGTGCAAGACCCAATTATCTTCTAAATTCGCAGTCGATAAGGAGTGTATCTTTTATGGTAGCACAAAGTTATATATGCATAGTTGAAATATATAAATCATTCTCACAAAGCAGAAGGTTCTTTCTGAAGACATAGTTACATGCCATATAATTATACTGCACTCAATGTAACATACACTCCAAATGCCACTTAGTGCCACATTTTTACACGCCACATAATTACACTGCACTGAAAGCACCATACACTCCAAATCCCACTCAGTGCCACATTGATACACGCCACATAATTACACAGCACTCAATGCAACATACACTCAAAATACCACTCAGTGCCACATAGCTACATGCCACATAATTACACAGCAGTATTCAGTAGAGTGTAATTGTGTGGTGTTTAATTATGTGGCACTGAGTGGTATTGTTTGGAGTGTATTTTGCATTAAGTGCAGTGTAATTATGTGGCATGTAACTATGAGTCACTGAGTGGTATTTAGAGTGTATGTTGTATTGAGTGCAGTGTAATTATGTGGCGTGGAATTATGTGGCACTGAGTGGTAATTGCAGTGTATTTTGCATTGAGTGCAGTGTAAATATGTGGTGTGTAACTATGTGGCAATAAGTGGTATTGGGCGTGTATGTTGTATTGAGTGCAGGGTAATTATGTGGTGTGTAATTATGTGGCACTGAGTGGTATTTGGAGTGTATGTTGCATTCAGTGCAGTGTAATTATGTGACATGCAATTATGTGGCACTGAGTGGTATTTTGAGTGTATTTTGCATGGTGCGCAGTTTAATTATGTGGTGTGTAATTATGTGGCGTGCAACTATGTGGCACTGAGTTGTATTTGGAGTGTATGTTGCATTGAGTGCAGTGTAATTATGTGGCGTGTAAGTATGTGGCATTGAGTAGTATTCGGAGTGTATGTTGCATTGAGTGCAGTGTAATTATGCATTGTGTAATTATGTGACACTGAGTGGTATTTGGAGTGTATGTTGCATTGAGTGCAGAGTAATTATGTGGTGTGTAATTATGTGGCACTGAGTGGTATTTGGAGTGTATGTTGCATTGAGTGCAGTGTAATTATGTAGCATATAATTATGTGCCACTGAGTGGTATTGTGTGGAGCGTGTGTTGAATTCAGTAGAGTGTAAATATGTGACGTGTAATTATGTGGCACTGAGTGGTATTTGGAATGTATGTTGTATTAAGTGCAGTGAAATTATGTGGCATGTAATTATGTGGCACTGAGTTGTATTTGGAGTGTATGTTGCTTTGAGTGCAGTGTAATTATGTGCCATGTGATTATGTGGCACTGAGTGGTATTTGGAGCCTATGTTGCATTGAGTGGAGTGTAATTATGTGGCATGCAACTATGTGGCTTTGAGTGGTATTTGGAGTGTATGTTGCTTTGAGTGCAGTGTAATTATGTGGCATGTAACTATGTGGCGCTGAGTGGTATTTGGAGTGTATGTTCCATTATGTTATGTTATGTTATGTTAGTATGAATTTGTTGAGAGCACATTCACCCCATGGTTTCTTGGTGCTGTGTGCCTCTGGGGAACCCATCCTGGCTTTCCCTGTCAGATGGTCCCTGTTGGGCATCCCCAAGGTGAAGCCAGGCATCCCCAGCAGCGAGGGGGCCGTTGTGGAGATTAAGCAAGCTATTGCCCAGAGTTGCAGCATGGGACCCATGGTTAGAGAGTCACCGAGGCGAGATTTATCAAGCCCGCTGACATTGGTTCCGTACCCTACCGCGTCGGGATTTGAACCCTGGTCCCAGGCCGACCTATGCTTCTGGGTCTGCCACCTCTAACCGGTGAGCCACACTTCTCCACTTCCGTTGTGCGCAGTGTAATTATGTAGCATATAATTATGTGGCACTGAGTGGCATTGTGTGGAGTGTATGTTGTATTCAGTAGAGTGTAATTGTGTGACGAGTAATTATGGGGCAGTGAGTATTGTTTGGAGTGTATGTTGCATTGAGTGCTGTATAATTATGTAGCATATAATTATGTGGCACTGAGTGGCATTGTGTGGAGTGTGTAATGCATTCAGTAGAGTGTAATTTTGTGGTGTGTAATTATGTGGCACTGAGTGGTATTGTGTGGAGTGTATGTTGTATTCAGTAGAGTGTAATTATGTAGCATATAATTATGTGGCACTGAGTGGTATTGCGTGAAGTGTGTGTTGCATTGAGTGCAGTGTAATTATGCGGCGTGTAATTATGTGGCACTGAGTGGTATTTGGAGTGTATTTTGCATTGAGTGCAGTTTAATTATGTGGCCTGTAACAATGTGGCACTGAGTGGTATTTGGAGTGTATGTTGCATTGAGTGCTGTGTATTGTTACTAAAGTTATGTTATCATTAACCCCTTCGCTGCTAGGCCTTTTCTCCTCCTGTGCTAAGCCATTTCTTGGCGATTTGGTTCAGTGCGCGCTTAGGCCTCTGTAACCTTTTGACCACATAAGGTATCAACGCCAAATTTGCGTCCTTCTCTTCCATCATCATGGGGATTCTAAAGATACTCAGGGTTTGTGGATTCCCTTGGAGGGGTCCCAGAAATTAAGCAGAATACAGTAGATATTTAGTTTTTTTCAGAAAAATTGGAAAAACGGGCTGCAAATGAAAGACTCTGGATTTTTCCATGCAAATGTTATGAAAAAAGGGTTTATGGACTGAAATAACAATTTTCTCAGCTTTTAGGGAATAACAGTCTTTTGCCAGAGAATCAACATTTTTCACACAGTTTTGGAATTTTTCTGGGACATAGCCTATTTTTGCTATTTTTAGTGCTTTCAACCTCCTTCCAGTTAATGGTAGAAATGAGTTTGAAAGCAATAATGGATCCTGGAAAGTTATACATTTTCAAAATGTAGACAAAATTCTGAATTCAGAAAGGGGTCATTTGTCTAAATTCATGAAGGTTTCTTTATAGAAACTAAAAGGTAAATATTGGAATAATTGAAAATTAGTTGAAAAAATCAGACTTTTGTCTCAATGTTTTCACCTGTAACTTCTTGTAATTTTGACAGCTCTTTGAAAGCAATATACCGTTACATCCGTTGGAACTTCCTGGTTGTGGGGATATATAGGACATCCAGTTTTACTAAGAACCCGAAGAACCCAGAGCCAAAAACTGAGCAGCAACTTGCAATGGTATTTTATTGTTTACCGGGTATAGAGCACTTATTCTTGAAAATGTATTCATGGAAAAATGGGGATGAAAGACACCTATGTATTTCTGAATTGGGTACAAATTATAGAGTTTAGAAACAGTATATATTTGCACATTTTCAAAAAATGATTTTTTTTCACAATGTTTTTCATTGGGAAGGGAGAAATGCATGAAAACTCAATAGGTAATAACAGTTCAGTTACAAATCTGAATTACCCTAAGTCTCCTGATAAAAATGGTACCTCACTTGCCGGGGTCTGCCTAGTGCCTGCGACCGGAAACAACGCAAAACTCAACGTGGTCGCACCTCAATTTTGCAGTGAAAACTGGCCCTTTTTTGGCAAAGTGGCTAGCTGTAGTTTTTGCACCCTAGCTCTGCCGGCACCTAGGGAAATCTAGCAAACCTATACATTTTTGAAAACTAGACACCCAGAAGAGTTCAGGATGGGGTGACTTGACTGCCTCTCACCAGGTTCTGTTACCCAGAATCCCTTGCAAACCTAAACAATTGTGGAAAAAAGCATTTTCCTCACATTTCTGTGGTGGAAAGTTCTGGAATCTGTGTGGTTTAACAAATTTCCATCCACCCCGTGTTCCCCAAAGTCTTATGAGAAAAATGGTACCTCACTTGCCTGGGTCTGCCTAGTGCCTTCGACAGGAAACGTTGCAAAACACAACGTGGTCGCACCTCAATTTCACAGTGAAAACTGGCCCTTTTTTGGCAAATTGCCTACCTGTAGTTTTTAAACCCTAGCTCTGCTGGCACCTAGGGAAAACTAGCAAACCTGTACATGTTTGAAAGCTAGACATCCAGGGGAATTCAGGAAGGGGTGACTCAACTGCCTCCCACAAGGTTCTGTTACCCAGAATCCCTTGCAAACCTAAATAAAAAATTGGGGAAGAAAACGCATTTTCCTCACATTTCTGTGGTGGAAAGTTCTGGAATCTGTGTGGATCAACAAAATTCTACCCACCCCGCATTCCCCAAAGTCTTATGAGAAAAATGGTACCTCACTTGCCTGGGTCTGCCTAGTGCCTATGACAGGAAACGACGCAAAACGCAACATGGTCGCACCTCAATTTCGCAGTAAAAACTGGCCCTTTTTTGGCAAAGTGCCTACCTGTAGTTTTTGAACCCTAGCTCTTCCGGCACCTAGGGAAACCTAGCAAATCTATACATTTTTTAAAACTAGACACCCAGGGAAAATCAGGATGGGGTGACTCGACTGTCTCCCACCAGGTTCTGTTACCCAGTCTCCCATGCAAACGTAAAAAATTGGGGGAATAAACGCATTTTCCTCACATTTTTGTGATGGAAAGTTCTGGAATCTGTGTGGATCAACAAAATTCCACCCACCCGCGTTCCCCAAAGTCTTATGAGAAAAATGGTACCTCACTTGCCCGGGTCTGCCTAGTGCCTGCGACAGGAAACATTGCAAAACGCAACGTGGTCGCACCTCAACTTCACAGTGAAAACCGGCCCTTTTTTAGGCAAAGTGCCTACCTTTATTCTTTGACCCCTAGCTCTGCTGGCACCTACCTCTCAAACCTATACATTTTTGAAAACTAGACACCCAGGGGAATTCAGGATGGGGTGACTCGACTGCCTCCCACCAGGTTCTGTTACCCAGAATCCCTTGCAAACCTAAAAAATTGGGGGGAAAATGTATTTTCCTCAGATTTCTGTGGTGGAAAGTTCTGGAATCTGCGTGGTTCAACAAAATTCTACCCACCCCGCGTTCCCCAAAGTCTTATGAGAAAAATGGTACCTCACTTGCCTGGGTCTGCCTAGTGCCTGCAACAGGAAACAACGCAAAGTGGTCGCACCTCAATTTTTAGGTAAAAACTGGCCCTTTTTGGGCAAAGTGCCTACCTGTAGTTTTTTAACCCTAGCTCTTCCGCCACCCAGGGAAACCTAGCAAACCTATACATTTTTGACAACTAGACACCCAGGGGAATTTAGGATGGGGTGACTCAACTGTCTCCCACCAGGCTCTGTTACCCAGAATCCCTTGCAAACCTAAAAATTGGGGGAAAAAACGCATTTTTATCGCATTTCTGTGGTGGAAAGTTCTGGAATCTGCGTGGATCAACACAATTCCACCATCCCTGCCTTCCCCAAAGTCTTATGAGACAAATGGTACCTCACTTGCCTGGGTCTGCCTAGTGCCTGTGACAGGAAACACAGTAATCAATTATATGCACCATTGGTCAATATTCATACATACATTCCTGAGATGGTTCCCCTAAATCGGAGGCACACAAAAAAATGCAATTGTCACTGTATTATTACACAAAACCAAAACTCCTAAATAGCTGTACAAATACTGATTGACGATAGGAGTTGGTAAAGGTGGTGAGAATAGTCAACGTTTCGACCCTAAGACGTTGTAGGGTAGGGCGCCCTTACAAAGCGGGTCTTCATCAGGACTGGGGGGCGGTGGGCTAGCCTCCTAGGGTAAAAAAGAATAGGGAAAACTAATCAGACTTACGGGTCTCAAAGGAATCCTGAAAATGCCATAGCGGGGATACCCGCTCGGCAGAGTCATTAAAATACATACATTGTGTGAGGACTATCATTCTTGATGGTTCAGTTCATAAACTGCATTCAATTAGTTTAGAGAATGGTTAGGTGAGCAGGCATTTCCCTTGTGAAAGGAGGAGCAAGAGACTGATTAGATGGCGAACAGGCATTTACCTTAAGAAAGGAGGAGCAAGTGGGCTGGCATCAGGTGTGATGCAAACAGCCTCGTACGTTATCTAGATGCGCGAAAGAACTATAATTAATTAAGGTGAATACTGTTACCATGTACACGGAAAGTTTAAAAACACACAACAATGTGATAAGTTGCATTCTCAGTGATTTACCTCTCGTCCCAGGAATCGAAGTCCGGTCTGGTTTAGAGTGTCCGTATCTATAAGAAAAGGGGAGGGACTAATGATTAAGAGATCAAATGTGGCCCAATTTTTACACTAATAGGAGCTTCCAGTCACCTAATGTTGGCTTACCTATTCAGATTGTTTTCTCGCCATTAGCGAGGTCTCGAGGCAGTCAATGCACGCATCTCTCGTAACCAGGAAGTCAAACAGGGAGGTGGCGTGGTTACGTTTATATCGAGTGCGGTGGAAAATGAAGAAAGACTCGCTAGGTAACCATGGACACATTCTGTCTCATCTTGAGCCAGGGGGCTATCAGAGCGAAATTATTCTACCCAAGGTCGGGTTACAAGATCATGGTTGCGTGTGTATGAATATTTACTGAGGTAGGACAATCATTGCTCGGCCTGAAAAAAATATATATAAAAAATACATATAAATATGGGGCTGTCAGAGCGATGTTAACCCATATATGCGTATATCTACCTAAAGTAGAGTTTAATTGTTCATAGGTGTGAATATTATTATTGCGGTTCACTCAGGATTATTATACAAAATGGGATCAGTCAAAAGGACGCAAGTGTGTGTACCTACCAAACATGGTGGTAATACACACAACATGTGAATAATCAATCGAGCCCAAGCGGGTGTACCTAACAAACACGTTGGTAAAAACACCACAGGATTGATAATATTCATATTAAACAAATTATGCCAGACTGAACAATGAAATAGTTAAAAAGGTTATTTAAAAACCATATTGAAAAACAATTTCAAAGAAACAACAGAGATGGTAAAATCAAGATATCGTGCATGTACCTACCCACCACGGTGGTAAAACGCACGGCTTAATTTTCATATAATGATGGTATTGGCAGAAGCCATAGGATAGTAGATAAGAAAGATTTACAGAATAGCCAGTTAGTAGATAGGAAGATTTACAGAATAGCCAGTTGTGCAAAGCTACTCTCAGACTCATTTAGGCCATTTTGTACAGAATCGAAAAAATCTATCCATTTGAGTTCTCTGACATTGAGGATAGGGGCAATGTTTCCTCCTCTGGGGCCAAGTTTCACTTGTTCGAGTACAATCCACTTAAGGGTTTCTGGAAGATGGTTTTCTTTTATACAATGTTCAACTATATGTGCCCCAATTACTTTGCACCTGACGTGACTACAATGTTGTAGAAACGCATTTTGACACGTTGTTGCGTTTGACCGACATAAATTAAGTCACATGGGCAGACTATACAGTACACCACATCTTTAGTGTTGCAGTTGGTATGTGTTTTTAATTTTATGCAGTGATGTTTGAAAAGGAATTCCTTTGTTTGAATAGTGGACGGACACGCCTTACAATTACCACATTTGAAGTGGCCCACAATGGGTGGAAGGTTCCAGAGTGAGGTGATGGTAGGTGTAGACGTACTGTCCAAGAATGAACAAACTACATGGTCGCGAATGTTTTTGGCCTTCTTAAAAGAATGCAAGGGTGAGCTGCTGCACCCAAGGTCCTCCGAAATCATTGTCCAGTGTTTGTTTACAGCTTTTTTAATTGCATGGCTCTTAGTTGAAAAAGTGGTTACACATATTAGACGTTGATCTTTATTTTTAGTCTGTTCATTTGGTTGCAACAAAGTCTCTCGGGGATTGAACCACGCTCTCTCCTAGCCTTCTTGGTCAGACGCTTGGGATAACCATGTTCAATGAGGCGGTCCATAAGGTTCTCTGACTGCTCCAGGTAATCCTCCTTCTTGCTGCAATTGCCGCGGATCCTTAAAAATTGTCCGAAGGGCAGATTGTCCCTAAGGCCCCTCAGGTGGTGACTGGAGTACTGGAGTAATGAGTTTCGTTCTGCTGGTTTCCTAAAAAGGGTTGTATGTAATACTTCATCCTCAGCAATGATGGAAAGATCCAGAAAATCTATTTTGTCTTATCAAATTGGATGGCGAATTGAATATCCTGGGATTTATTGTTGAGCCAAGTGAAGACATTTTTAATTTCAGTTTCTGTGCCAGCCCAAACAAGGAGGATATTGTCAATATACTGCATCCATAATTGTATATTGGACTTGAATGTATTAGAGTCATTGAGAATGAAGATATTTTCAAACGTAGACATGAAGATTATCGCTAAATCTGGGGTATAGGCAGCCCCCATTGCAACTCCCTTCGTCTGCAGGTAGAAACAGTTCTGAAATATGAACAAATTCAGCATAATCACGATTTTGAGGAGCAGGATGATGAATGCGGTAGGGACACGTACTGGTGCTTCACGTGTGTCCAATGCCAAAGTGGCCAACACCAGTGCTTCTTCCTGGGGGATACTGGTGTAACGCGACACAATATCGCAGGTGGCCGGAAATTCTTCATTAGAATTAAATGGACGTCCGCCCATTATGTTGATTGCATGCGTGGTGTCACATAGGTATGTTTCAGTTTGTTCAGCCAGTGGTTTCAGGAAAAAATCAATATACCGGCATAAAGGTTCAAGTATTGAGCCGCACCCAGATACAATAGGTCGCCTGGGAGGGTTTTGCAAGTTCTTGTGTACTTTAGGCAACGTATATATGGTTGGGATACGGGGATTCTTATGGTTCAAGTATTGGTATTCTTGATCAGACAGAAAACCTTGTTCCAAACCGTCTTTTGTGACTCTTTGGATCTCAGCTGCAAACTCTTTAGACGGATCACCGGGCAGCTTTTTATAGCTGATTCCATCACCTAGCTGTCTCATAATCTCTTCCTTGTAATTATCCACATCCTGGACAATGATGGCACCACCTTTGTCAGCAGGCTTGACTATGACGTTCTTATTGTCCTTGAGAGATGATAAAGAAAGTTTCTCGGCTTTGCTGATATTATATTTTGTATATTTCTTCTCATTTAGAATCTTCTTTACGGTACGTAGAACTAAGCTCTCATATGCCAGAATCCTTTGGGTCATCGCATAAGTTGGAGGGACAAAGGTCGATGGTGTGAGAAGATGACCTGATATATAATGTTCACTATTCTAGTGAGCACTTTGTATCAGTCCAAACAACCCTTATTGATGATTGGTTGTAAGTCAACCTTACAGACCAGCTATCCTAGTAGCATGACAAGAGCAGTCTTTAGGCTAAACTCTAGAGGGCGTGTTAAGCCAGCTGTTATACCATCACATATACCCCTTGAACACCGAGTGAAATGACACCACACAAGTTGTTATGAAAATAAAAGGATATTTATTTATAACACAACAACCCTGGACTCTTTATGAGGACAGGGTGCTAAGCACAACACAAAACTCTTGAAGAAATACTGAAAGTTGCACAATTTACACAAATGCCCGAGGGGCACGACAAACCATATACTATGGAAGTGGAATGCGAATTACTAGCAGGTAAGTAACTATTCTCAGAGGCTTTAGAACCGCTAGACCTACAGTTCTGAACCCTTAGATTAGAAGCAGGAGGCCTAGGGACTTCGTGTGCAGAGTGGAAACTCTTACGCGCAATGCGGGACAAAGTCTATGGTCACTAGTAAAATGCAAAGTTAGTGTTATCGGGCGAACCCGACTAGTTAGAGCTGAAACGAAAAAGGATCTGGACACTTAGAGAGTGGACCTATGCTAGAGCACCGTGGTACTCGGTTTACCTAGCCCAGGGGCTGCGACTGCATAGGGTTCAAGTGACATCGGGAATCCTCGTTGAAACTCAGGAGCCTGAAGAAAGTAGTTGCTGGCAGGCGGCCAGTGAAGATGTTCCAGGCTGATCCAAGGAGGGATCAGTGAAGAAGGATACCTGTAAGCAGAGGGGACCGAGTTCTGAATCACTAGCCAGTGATTAGGTGGGCACCAGGATGGCACCGGACGAGGTCACTCAGCCAGGTGAAGAAGTGACACTGGATTCTGCTGCTGCACGGACCAGGGCGCTGATGTCGACCAGGCTGGAGGTCTGCGAGCTGTCCCACGTCGGATGTCTACTGCTGGCGATGCTGGATCCGTTGAAGGAGGCAACAAGCCTTGGCTAAGGCAAGCCCACGTGGCGACACAAAATGGCATCTGGAGTGGACCAGGAGGTTCCGAGGAAGTTCCCCTTCAAGAGGAGACTAGGGCCAGTCTAGAGGAGCTAGACCAGCGGTGAAACTACGTGGGACGTCGTCGGGAGGGTCACTAGCCAACGGGCAAGTGACCGGACAACGTGGCAAGCAACACAGAAGCAAAAGGGCCCCAGGCAGATCTGGTGGATGCTGGGGGGCTGGGCTTCGGTGCACGTGCTGCTTGGGGTTGGGGCTTCTCTTACCCCAGTGCACCCACTCGAGGGTCCCTCGGCGGTCGTGCTGGGTAAGTGTTGTGCAGGTTCTGATGATAGCCGGTTCCTCTGGTCTCGGCGCACCCACGGTTCTCAGCTGTGCTGTAGAGGCAGGTAGAGGCCAGAGAGGGCAGGGAGTCTGGGTCTCGTCGTGCTGGTCGGTCTGGTTCCGGGGGAAGGACGTGCAGCAAACCGCAAAATACTTAGTTGGTGCCTGCGGATGCACGAGTGACTACTCCTTAGTCACAAGGGAGAAATCTTGAGAAGAAGTCGAGAGTTCCTTTCATGGAAAGTAGTTTCAGGATTCAAAGATGATCTAATCTGGAAGGGTCCCTGCTCCTACCTTTATTCTAAAGAAAGGGGCTGGTACGCGACTAGGTCCTGCCCATGGGTGGGACTAGGAGGGGGGTGGTTACACCCCTCTCCTTTGTCCAGTCTCTCCCCAGCTCAGGGGCTGGTGTGCCCCTGGAACTGGTTTGAGCCGGCATATGCACAGTGAGCACCGGGGTGCCACTTGCAGTCACCTTCCTCTCAGCCCTGCCTACCTGGGATACACAAAACCCTGTCTGGGATGGTGCTAGCACCGCCCCTGACAGGAAACCCTTTGTCCTCGCTCTCCTCGCTGGAAGGACTCCCAGCAGCAGGAGGTCAGACATGTGTCTGTGGTG
Organism: Lissotriton vulgaris; assembly: GCF_964263255.1. Lineage (NCBI taxonomy): Eukaryota > Metazoa > Chordata > Amphibia > Caudata > Salamandridae > Lissotriton > Lissotriton vulgaris. The sequence goes on from NC_141695.1 coordinate 98,581,801, forward strand.
GCAGCATCCATTTTTTGATGCTGAGGCTCAAGTTACCTTTAACCGGGGTTCACAGTTACACACATGTCGTGTCCCTCTAGAAGGGTGGAATGCTAACCCTGTCACCAGAATTGGTGAGGGGTTAGTATTCCAATTCGTATGACACCTTACTCGACATGTTTTGATGAAGCGATACCAAAGTTGGCAAATAACCGCGAGGATTATAAGGCACTTAAGAGTATATGGTACGCGTTATCATGGAACAGCTATTAGGACTTGGTCCTGCAAGCTGCAAATGGGCTCAGCTCATGCCAGAGCACCATCTCACATAATTCCAAGCACTCTGCCTTCAGGATTGATAAGGCCTGCCATAGGAGTGACTGATAGGAATACATGTGTCCATTTTAGGGTTAGATATAGGAATACTATATCTAAAGCAAAGGGTGATTACACCACCTTGCCCCAGCTGTCGTGCAGCCAGTTGTGTCAGATTTAGATGGCCAGCCAGGGGTGGCATAATACATGCTGCAGCCCCTGGTAGGCCCTGGGTACACCTATGCCCTGGGTGCAGGGACTGATAAGGTGGCCCAGTACCAATTGGTAAATGCACCTAAGGTACACGTGTCAATTTAGAGAGAGAACAGCTGGGCTGTGGGTCTGATTAGCAGGCCCACAGCCAGGGAAATTCATCAACCAGTGAAGCAAAAAGCAAAAATCTGGGGTGATCATAGGATTGCAGACCCTACTCTCCTACAGATGGTATTCGGAGGCCGGTGGTAGACACATTAATCTGTGATGGTTTGTCTTTAAAAAAATATCGAAGTCTGATTTTCCGGACAAAATTGTGCAATTCAGCTACAGTTGTTACAACATTCGGTAGAGCTGTGGGTACAAATGATAGACCACGACTGAGCACTTTGACTTCCTCATCCTTCAGAGTGTATGAAGAAATATTTATCACAGGGTTGGTAACCGGCCTCACCACTTGTAGTTCTTTCGACGGGTTGACCTCTCCCCATGTTCCTCCTGAGGAAAGTGAACCTGTTTCACACCTTCTTCTCTCACGGTGTTCCATGCCGCTTCCACGTTCTGTTGACCCCTGCCAGTGCCTCTGTTCCAATTGTTGCCTCTGCCTCGTGGGCGTCTCCATCCACCCTGTCCTAAAAAAGGGTTAGGTCGGTATGCTGGACCGTATGAGTCTTGATATCCGGAAGCTCCACTAGGACCGGCCTGTTCAGAGTCTTCTCCGGAGCTATAGGATGTGTCAGAAAACGTCGTGAAATTCCGTCTGCCTCTAAAGCCACCACGGCCACGGTTGGTGAATCGACCTTGGAGGTCTTGGCGATAGTATTCTTCTTGCAAATAGGGGTACGTCTTTTTCTTATCGTAAAGTCACACGTCACGTGCAAGCTTCTCTAGTTACTTCTTAATGGTGGTGGTTTCAAAATCCTGGAGTGTCGCAACCAATTTAGTCAACGCTTCTTTTGAGTTGGTGAGTGTTGTATCACCAGCAATTTCAGCTTTCAAATCAGTTATCTGTTTGGTAAGAGCTTGAACTTGCTCTGCCGCCGTCTCGATTCCCAACACCATCCAGTGTCTTGAACAGTTGTTAGCGACAAATCTAAACCCTTCCCTGAACTTCGGGATATCCACAAATATCGCCGGTTCTATCTTAACTGGCAATCCAGCCGGAATGATGTTAGATTGTAGGCACTGTGCCAAGAAATGGCCATGTAGTTTTGTTCTAATCAATTTTTTCTCCAGGCGCTCCAATTTGCTAATCGTATCATTGAGTGTGAAATCAATGCACGGTATATTAGGAGATAGGAAATTGTTTGCAGGGTCATGAAGAAGTTGTTGTATATAGTCCTCAGTGTAAGTGAGAATGTCTTTGTCTACCATTCTGTGGTAGCTAAAAAAGCCAAAATATTTACAAAATATATAGAAAAGGAAGTAGAAACCTCGCAGACAGAGTGGGTGGGCCAAAGGCCTGTGACTAGGATGACCCCAAAACAGTAGAATTCTCTGTTCTTAATTTGTCATTCCCGAACGCTACAATTTCTTAAAAATACATTTTTAGCCTGTTCTGCTTTGGACACCCACAAAAGTGAGATATCATTTTACTCGGGAGAACAAGGGGACCGCTGGGTGGTAGGACATTTCAGCTGGCACGGAGATCCCACGCAAAAATGTATGGAAAAGTGTTTTTATTACCTAATTTTAGGGTTTGCTGGGAATTCTGGTTAGGAAAACGTTGGAGGACCCACGCATGCCATACCTCCCTGGACTCCCCCGGGTGTCTAGTTTTCAGAACTGTTTAGGCTTGGTAGTTTCCAAAGATGGCCGCCGAGCGCTGGGCCAAAAACTCAGGTGCCCCCCCTAAAACAAGGTTGTTTTGCAATAGGTAATATTTAAGTCTCCACCGTACAGATTTCAGTGACTAGTTGCTCACAGGAGGACATCAAAGCATTTTAAGTCTGTTTCAACATGAGGAAAGAGCGATGGATTCAAGCAATTCCCCCCCCCAAGTTTTAACAGGTCGATCACATCTGACAATGCAATAATCAGGAGAAATTAAGATGTCAACAACTGGGGAGGAGGAGTCATTATGCCAAGTTTCAGTAAAGATCAGAGGTCCAAATTTTGTGTGATGATGAGTTCAGAGATATCTGCTGCGTGTTTCACTTCTGAACTGCAGTTGAGGAGCATCGGTTTGATGCGTGAGTTGGTAGTGACCGCTTCAAGGTGAGAAGTGGTGATCTGAAGTAGGTTATCCTTATTCACAGATCCAAGGTCAACACTAGGTTCTCAACCAGGGTCAGAGATGATAGTTGGGATTTTGGTTGTTGATTCAGAGGAGACACACCAAGAGTCATTGTACAATAGAAGAAGTGCAAGAGTGTTGTCATCTGACAACTGAGGTAACAACCTAAGGGGCCTGGACTGGTAGTTTGGAAGAGGTCAGGTTTTCCAGAGAGGGCTAAGTGGGTAATTGAAAGAAGACATTTCATGTCCACCATGTTTATCACTTTATGGAAGCCTGGGTTGATCGGTCCCAAGGGAGGGAGATAGTTTCCAATACTTCTCCTTCTTCAAGGAGAAATGTAATAGGGTCTGCAGGTTATCTTTGACAGTAAGGAGATCCTGCTTGAGGTCAGCCATCTTCTCCTCAATGTAAGGGAGGTTATCACAACCAGCGGCCGGCTTAGAATAATATAATGGTTAGGACCCCTTAGGAAGAGGGGCGTTGGATGGCAAAGTATATCCCTCACAAAGGTTGCAGGGGGAAATGAATTACACAGCGCACAACATTGGGGGTGGGGTCCATGAACGCAACTGTTATAGCATTTGCAGGAAAAAGAAAGTCTACTTGGGCCTGCAATCTTCTCGGTAAATAGTAGAGTACCAAACATGTGTTCTTAGTCTTACACTTACAGAACAACAAGATAAATAGGAGAGAGGAAAGATTACCAACAACGCTGAAGATAAGTGAACTAGAGACTTGCGTCAGCTACCAGAAAAGAAAACCTTGTAACATAAGGAAAAAAAAGATAATGCAGGGATAACAGGAATTAAACAAAAATTAAATCCATTTTATATTTGCAATAGTGAGTTCATATGCTATGCTAGTGACCATGTGCAAGGAAGAGGACAGTTAAGGGTGTCAGAGCAACGTTATTTCTCACCTGCAACACCTGCAACACCAGCCTCCAGGCAGCAGCTCCCATTCTTAATGAGGTTACCAGAGCACTCAGTAGTGGCACTGGTGGTTGGCGCCTTCTGCTAGCTAGCTACTCCTGGACCCTCTGCAATGTCCCTTTTATTGCTCTTGGGTGCTGATGTAAGAAATGAAGAAGATAAAACAATTGACAGGCAAACGCAATCACATAATTTTGCTTCTCTAAAACAGATCACCTACAGTACTAGTTTTGAGTCTATCGCTATTGTTGAGTTGCCCGTACTAAACCTAAAATCCTTGTTCCAAATTTCCTTAACACAACCTACATTTGGAACTAATGCATTTATGTGGATGATCTTTCATTCTATTCTCATTTCTCAACCTCCTTGTTGGACCAACTTAGTCTCCCTTTTTTGCAATGCATAATACTTATTGCAGTGAAATAGCTTGGAATTGTACCAGCTCCATAAACAAAGTCACAGACAACACTAACTCACTAATATCCCTGATTCACTATGGTAATAGGAGGACAAAAGAGTAAGCAAGGGCTTCTTAATTAAGCAGCCAAAACAAGCACCAGTGATGAGTATGACTAGGTAGCACTGAGCACCTGCCTGGCAGAAACTAGAAACCGGATCACATAATATTAATATTCTTGACATAAACTAAACTAAACTGATCTGCTATTCGGAAAAAAATGTTACCATTGTAGCAACACAACAAATACTTAATACTCTCTGAGCTGTGGATTTTAAACACCGAGCAGGTCGGAGAGGTCCTATTCCTAGTCAAGGATATCTTTCAGTGATGCATCAGCTGCTGGACGGTGCCCCAAACCTGGGCTCTTTGATGATTGTCATAAACCAGCACACACCGGTGTACCCTCCCCCAGCACAGTCAATGCTTCCGCATGGGGTACCACTGCCGGGCCTGGTGCTATTGCCAGAATGGAGGGGAGATGGTGCTGCACAAAAAAATAGTGCTCTCACCTCCTACTTGCTGAAGATCGCCCGGGGCTTCACACATGGGTGGGGGTACCACCCACAAGGTAAACAACCCTCTGCAATAGCGCTGGGTGAGAGAATGGAAGAGGAGAAATGAAAAAACAAGAAAAGAAATAAAGGGAAAGAAGAAATAAGAACGTAAGGGGAAAAATAAACAAAAAAGTAAAAGTCATGAAAAATAAATAAATTGCACAAAAACATAAAATACACATACACAAAGACACACACTAATCTAAATTAAAAAAAAGGTGGATAAGTTTGATAGGGGAGGATTAAAGAGGGATTGAAAAATGATACCTAGCACCATAACTAGAGTAGAAAAACAAGATATCCCAACGTTGAAAAGATGTCATTAAGCAGTTCTTTGACTTATCAAAGATTGATCTTCCACCAAAGGACATGAATATTTATCTATGACTACCATGAGATGGTATCCATTTCCTAAAAGCCCCAAAACATCAATAGCAACCCTCTTCCAAGCATAGGCAGGAAGGTCAGACATTGTCACTGACTTCTGCGTCACATTGAGGGACAAACAATTGCAAATGTGGTATGCCTTCAGCTCCTTCTCAACTTGCTCATCTACTCGAGGGAACCACACTCGATCTCTAAAGACTCTTTTGGTGGCTACGATACCAAATTGTCCTTCATGGGCCATCTCAATGATCCACTGTATTAGGCGTTCAGGTATGAAGATTTTCGACCCTTCCAGTATTACAGCTTCTTGGGTGACTGTCAACTCACCCTGCACATTTTTGAACTTTTGGGATTCATCATCACGGGCAAGGGTCCGGGTACTTCTCATCCATGAATGTGTGGTAATAAGCTCTTTGATGATTGTCATGTCTATATCTGCATTGGTGGAAGCAATGAATTGTTCCACAGAGAGAGTCGCTGGTGTGCTTGATCTCACAATAAAGTTGAGATATTCTTCAGCTGTCTTTGAGACCGAACTGTGATGAGACAATGGCATTTGTGAAAAGTAATCTACCAGGCTTTGATCATTCCCCAGTTTCTGTACAATCTCATAGCTGTACTCTTGCAGTCATAACCCCCACCTCTCGATGTGAGGGGGCAGCTTATCCTTCAGGTTTCCACAAATTGTAAGCAACGTCTGGTGATCCATGATGACAGTGAATTGATTTTTGGAAGGGAATACATGAAAATATTCACAGGCCCACACCACAATCAGACTCTTCTTCTCCAGCTGAGAGTAGGCACGTTCTGTTTCAGGCACGCCTCAACTGGCATATGCCATAGTGTGTTTCTGAGCATTCGGATGGCCATTGTGTTGAGAAAGGATTGAGAAATGATTGCCCTTAGGCCTACTGTAATTTTGGTTTGTAACTTGGGGCCATTTCACTTCCTTTCACAATCACATGCTTAATGTCATCAACACTCTGGTTGCATTCTGAAGACTAATGAAATGGTACATTTTGCATTGTCATTTCTCTTAATGGGGCACCCACTGTAGCAAAGTTGCAAAGTACTGGCCATACCTAGAAAGGATTGTAGATTAGTAACATCCTGTGGGGGGGGGGCAAGTAGATGACAGTATGTGCACCGTGTCTGGAGTCATTTCCCCATCAGAGAATATGTACCCAAAAGAGACCTACATCAGTAAGTAAGTGGCACACTTGATTAAGGTTTTTTTCATCTTCTTTCTGTGTTTTTCCAAAAACCAGTATGTCATCACAGTAATTGAATGCATGTGTAACAGGTTGGATTACTCTGCGAATGAATATCGGAATATCGGATCGGATGGTTCGATGAGACACAGTTCGGCTTCCGCCCTGGGCACGGGACGGAGACCGCACTGGTAACCGTACTGGACAATCTTCGTTCGCGTGTCGACAGTGGTTGGGCAGCCTTTTTAGTGCTGCTCAACATGTCGGCCGCGTTCGACACGGTTTGCCATCGGACTCTTATCAGGAGACTGGAGGAGTGTGGGGTCACAGAGGGAGCAAGAGACTGGCTGATATCCTATCTTGGTAGCCGGCAGCAGTTGGTCTCGCTCCCCCCATTTCGTTCTGAGCCACGAAAAGTAGGGCAGGGGGTCCCACAGGGCTCGGCCATCAGCCATATACTTTTTAATCTGTACCTCCGCCCCCTGGTCCAGCTTATAAAATCTTTTGGTGTCTCGGCCTTTAATTACGCCGACGACACCCAGCTGGTCTTTTCGCTGGAAGGACACAATGCGGTCCCGCTGGAGACATTTCATCGCTGTATGGCAGCCACAGCGGATTGGCTACGGGCCAATTCCTTACAATTTAACAGCACAAAGACAGAGGTGCTCTTTTGCTCCATAGACCGGATCCCGCGGGTACTTCCAGAGAACTTTTGGCCTGCCACTTTTCCCGAGCCAGTGTCGGCCGCGGAATCAGCTCGTAATTTGGGGGTGATCTTCGGCCCAAATTTACAGCTTGACATGCACGTCAACAAAACCATTTCTACGTGCATGATGCTGCTACGCATGTTGCGTAAAGTTCTGCCCCTTCTCCCCACCCAGGCCAGGCCGGAAGTAGTGCGCGGGACCATACTAAGTCGTTTAGACTACTGTAATGCGCTACTTCTGGAGGCCCCAATAAGTCTGCTGGGGAAGTTACAACGGGTGCAGAATATGGCCGCCAAGCTGGGTCTTTCCCGCCCTAACTTTAGCTCTTCTACTCTAGCTCTAAGAGATCTACATTGGCTACCGGTACACCTGCGTGTACTGTATAAAGCGGCATGCCTGGTGTTTAAGGAAGTACATCAACAGGGCCCAGTGCCCTTGCAGAACATGTTTGCCTGGTACTCTGCTTCGCGGCCCCTCCGCTCTTCTTCGGCACATCTGCTTGTGGTCCCGAGGTTTCAGAGAGTCAGGATTGGTGGCCGCTCATTTAGTGTTGCAGCGGCCAAACTTTGGAACTCCTAGCCACTCTCCTTGAGAAGCCACAGGGACTACTTCCCGTTCAGGAAAGCGTTAAAAACGTATCTCTTCCCTAGAAATGTTTGAGCAGTGAAAAGTGTGACCGCCCGAAGTTCAAGCGCCAGGATGCCCTTTGGGTGACAGGACCGCGCTCTATAAGTATACCTACATACATACATACATACAATATCCTGAAATTTCTCAGCAGCCGAAGATACTCCAAACTGAGGGCCTGATTTAGATCTCGGATGACAGGGTACTCTGTCACAACGGTGACGGATATCCCACCTGCTGAAAAATAAATCCCATAGGACATATTGGGAGGTATATTCGGGATGTCTGTCATCAATGTGGCAGAGTACCCAAATCAGGCCCTCAGTCTCTTACATCTGAACAAACCAACATGAGTTGAAAATGTTTTAATGTACCTGCAGTTCTTCTCCAACTTGAGTTGATGGTATCCTTTATTCCGGTCAAGATGGGAAAACACATTGGCTCTGTTCAATTGCATGGTCATGCCTGCTATGTGTGGACTAAGGTGTCTCTCCCACCCAATGGCTTTGTTGGGTAGCGCATATCAACTCATATGTGCACAGCTCCACTACTGTCCTTTTTAGTACTACTACTATATGCAATACCCACGGCGTGGGGCATGTGGACTGATCAATGATGTCATGTTTTAGGAGCGCTTCCTAATGTTTTTGTACAGCTTCTTGTAAATGAAAAGCAACTCTACGGTGCCACTGAGCAACAGGGCAAATGTCTTCACTAATTAAGGTGTACTTTCATTTTCTTGAGTTTTCACAGGCCTTGGAACAAAAACAGGATTTGGCTTGTGATCTCAGAGGTTCTAGTCAAGGGATATCAACAGACGAGCACCCAACTAAGTCCCTCATAGTAAATTAGTGGTGACTTACAACAATGTCTTTTTGTGTCACATTGTCACTGTAAATTACCATTGGGTTTACAATGGCTCAGAAGCCGCCCAGGTATATATCTTTGTGCCTGATAAAGGGAGGCAAGGCACAGGGGATAAGCTGTTAAACTTTTCCACAGCATGATATTATTCAACACACCACTGTCTATGAATAAAGTCATTGGTTGATCATCTCATTTCACTGTGATTTTGAGACACTGCCCAAAGGAAGTTTGTTGTTTTATTTGGTGAGTTTTTTTTTTAGCTGCAATCGTATTTACAGCCAGCTAAAACCACATGTGCATGCCTTTCTTTGATAGATATCATCAGCGCACACCCAGTTGATTTAGCCTGGTTTCTACTTGTTGCAGCTGATGCTGCTTTTCGGTTTTTGGGGCATGGTAAGAATGCTTCAGGAACGTTCTAGTGTCCATCTTTCCTTGCCGTCGAGATGCACTTGATCTTTCTTGAGCTCGGCACAAAGTTATGAGTCTTGTCCTATTTCTGGATATTTACCTTCATGGGAAAACAAAAATCTGCATCTGATGCATAGCTTTGTTTTCCGTGTAGACGCTGACTTACGTGTATCTTGTTTATGCTTGTGCTTGCTTTTCAATGTCAATGCCAAGTCATTGTGTGCTGTTCCTGCTTCCATGTCAGCAGCGTGTTGGTCTGCACATTCTCCTGTTCTCGCAGCCATTAGAATTTTCTCTGGAATGTATGTTACTCTCAGCATGTACCTTCAAAACAAATCTGAAAAGCAGCCATTAATAGCTATGAGGAGCATGGCTTTTTGGTTGATGTCATCCCAAAATGTGCAATGTTTAATAAGTGCATCAAGTATTTCAACAAAATCGTCCATTGTTTTACCAACCTGCTGTTGTGCTTGGTTCAAGGTGTACCTTTCATAGTAGACATTCGGCATTAGATTGGACTTGACTTCCAAGGCTTCCTTTACCCATTGGTAAGATTTTACCTTAGTTTGAGATTTTCTTTAGCTCTTCTTCAACTCCATCACCTGCAAGGTTTTTGAAATATTTGATGATCTTCTTGCCATCTTCCTACACTAGCACATCTACAAAATCATTGAATGTTTCAATCCACATAGCACATCTGGCACCAATGTTCTGCATCTCAGCAGTGGTGAAAGGCGGTGGTGGATTCAGGAACATGGTTGCATTGTATTTTGTGCTCACTTCAGCTGCCATTGAGACCAAGTGCTGTTCAGGTGCCCTTTGATGCTCTGGGTGGCAACAACAACTTCTGCAAGCACTAACCTTGTGCTTGAACCAGAGTCGCAGAACGCTTCAATCCCCCTTGATGGGGAGTACCTTCTCTGTTTCTCATACCTCATTATCACTGTCGTTATCTTTTTCACTTCGTCTGAATAATCACTCTGAATTCAGTGTATCGTGCAGCGTCTCTGTCAACAACCTTGTTGATGGTTTTGGCAGGCATTTTGAATATTCTTCTCTGCAGGGCCTTCGATCTCTTCTACAGAAGTGTAGGGGCTGAAGCAGGGCTTTCACTCCACATGTGCCAGTCGCAGACTGCTTTGGATCAATTCTGGACACACGTGTCATGCACAAGCAGTTTGTCGTATTGTTGCAAACCCTCAGGGAGAGCAGTCTTGTCTTCTTGGGAACGTATCCCCTTCTCATCACCAGTTGTATCATGTTTCCCAGCCAAGGAGCATGCAAATTGATTACGCCACACAGGAGCTGAGGTCCAGCATTACTTCATATTCTTCAGAATACACTCATTCACTGTGCATTACATCATACTTTAACACCCTAACACCTCCCCACATGTTACATGTTTCCTCTTCAATGTCCACCCAGGAACAAGAAGTTCTTAGTGCGCATAACATCAATATGCTACACCTGGGAACCGGACAGACAGGTTTTTTGATTATAAATGTACAGCACTATTTGTGACCTTCTATGAAAACATAGTATGCCACACGGGCAAGCAATTATTTGCTAAGTTTAAATACAAGATGATCCTCCAAACAGCTTTTACACCTATGGGGTAAGACACATTGTACTAGAGATAGATTTCCAGCTTGCAGAACTGACACTGAAATGGTCGCACATTTGTTTTTCTTTTGAAGCGCTTATGTTGCCCCACATAGGAAATGCATTCTACATGTATGTTGGTTACTGGGGGTAAGACAGTTGTGAAGCTCAGAGAATTTTGAGAACCAATATAGACAGATAACTTGTTTTTAGTCTAAAAAAGGTTTTAACTATTGCGTAGGTGATAAAGAGGAAGTTTTGTTCAGCTGTGCAATGTAAACAGGATGGTGAACCAATGAACTTACTGTAGACTGTATAGTATATTTACATGCAATAAGGGTAAGAGAGATATTGCATTCATCACAACTTAATTGATGAATTGCTGGTTTCAATATTGTTTATTATGGAGATGAACTGATGAATTGTACTTTAAAAATATTTGTATAATTTTTAGTAAATTCTTATATTTTACATGTATTGATGTTGATTGTGTCTAATTTATTTAACTATTTTATGATGATGTGTTTTAAGGGTGTTTTATCCAAAATAAACATAACTAGATTGATTTATTAGATAGTGAATAGGTAGATCTATATTCATTTATGTAGTTGCTGTCTTCTACAATAAATGAACTTTAACAGTACAAGAGTCCAAGAGCAATTGCCAGTGACTGTATATTATACTTTATAGCAATAGGCACTAGTGTATACAGCAGAAGAGTGGAATAAAATGAGGAGCAAAACAAAAATAGAAGAAAATAACACAAAACAAAACAGCAAAAGGTGTGTCTCGTGTATTATATCTAGGCATAGGAAAAGTTAGATGGCACTTATCATGGCAATTTAGACATTTGTAAGTACTTGTCAAATGAATCCCATGATTGGTCTATTAATTTCTGATCATGTTTGAGTTCTAGGCCAGCATTATCAGCAATTCTAATTTAGCACAGCCAGCCTAATTAAGCATGCATAGAAATTTCAGCTGCTGATGCCCACTTACTCAGCACCATCTTGAAACCTAATGGTATCATTAAATTTAGTAGTACAATATCTTCATCATCCAACATAGCAATTTGTTTGCAGCATATTCACCCTGGTAAAATGTAATTTGGTCTATTTCAATACATTTGTCAAAAGACTCATTGCAAATATGGTGTATCTCACTCCATAGAGGTTGGACCAACTTGCACAAAACTTGTTGTGTGAACAGTCTCCCTTAGCATCATAGAGATTTTAAAGCAGGTCTGATGATAAGAGGTATAGGAGGTGGCAAAAATGCTGGGTGATTGGTTATTTTTTTATTTTTTTATAGACGGGGTCCTTTTGGAGCGAGAAGGTAAGTTCTGTATTTGCGACACTGTGGGCCTGATTTACAAAGAGCCTCTACACTCATTGAGGAGGCCTGGCAGATGTGGGGGAGACTCCGCACTCTGGGCGGAATGTTGGCAATGTGAATCAAAATTTAAGCATTCAAGTTGCACTTTTCTGCATGCAGAGTTATGCCAAATTCCTTGAATCGTTCACATACCTCAGATCATACCTTTTTATGCTCCGTCAAAGTACACGCAAAGAATAACACATCATCCTGGAAAGCCTGGACCCCACTAAAAACCCCCAACATGTTGTCCATAAATATCTGAAAGATACTGGCCACAGAAGCCAGTCCATTTGGAAGCCTACTGGATGTGTAGGCTCCAAACAGTTTTACAAAGGTTGTGAGGTCCTGAGAATGCTCTTCCAAGGGAATTTGGTGGTATGCAGACTTGAGGTCCAATAGAGAAATGAACATTGTGTTGCCAATGTTAGCCAAAAGTTTTTGTACTTTAGGAAGAGGATGACACTCAACAACTATATGTTTGTTGAGACTGCGGAGATCCACACAGATCCTAATATGGCCATCCTTGTTGTGATCTAAATCAATGGGACTGACCCACTCAGAAGACACAGCTTCCACATTTAAGACATCCCTTGCCATCTGGCCCAATAATTCTTGCAACTCAGATCTAATACTCAATGGAACAGGGCAAAGTTTATGATTTACTGGAAAGGCATTCTTCTTAAGTTTGCTGGAATGGATATAGTTCTTTATGCACACATTGGCCTGACTGAAAATCTGAGGTTACATTTTACAAACACTGTTCACTGAAAACTGATCCTGAATATGAACAAGAGAGATTGGAATATTCGAAAGTCTAACTGAGGGATCAGCACCAGGTATCAGCATAATTCCCAACTTGGCCAAATCTTGCTAACCAATGATATGCCTTTCCTTAATAGCAGCATAAACTTTGGTGAACACCATTCTGCCCAAACATGTAACCTGTTGCTCATAATACCCCTGCATACCAATGTCCTGATCTCCATAGGCTTTAGGATGGCCATCAGGTTCAGTTAACACAACAGAAACACCTCAAAGAGTATTAAACAAAGTATCAGAAATGATTGTAATAGGTGCCCCAGAATCCCAGATCATATCAATGGTTATACTATTACTCAAATTTACTTTACACAGAGGATCTTTAACCTTCTTTGAAGCATCCGAAATACCTCCAAAGTGAGCACTTGTTCAAAAAAATCCAAGGTATCATCCTTGTCTGTAATTTAAAAACTATCCACTTTGGTAAAATGTTTGCCCATTTTACAAACCCCATGAAAATGACTAGCAATGGGCGGAAAATCCGTTCCGCTCGCGGATTTTGCGGATTTTCGGTAAATTCGCAATCCACGAGAATAGCGAATTTCCCAAAAAATCCACAAATCCGCACGCAGCAGATTTTTTTTTCTTGGTCATACAATTTTGCGGCGTGCGGCGTTCACTTACCGTCATTCAGCGTTTGCCGAGTTGTTTTTCTCGATATTTTGCGAGTGCTGCGCCATTTTGGATCTTGCTGCGGGATCCCGCAGGAGTTTGGCGACCCCGATTACATCATCGAGGCTTGCCACCTTGCACAGCGAGAGTTTGTCAACGCGAGTTAGTCATGATCACGTATCGCGGGAGTTCGCAATTGCGAACCCGTAGATGCGGCGAGCAGCAACAATCTCGCACTCGCGAAAATAAAAAATTTGACATTCTGCACAAGAATCCACCAGCAAGCAGCATAAACCTTCTGAAAATTATGATTTTTATCAGAATAACTCCTCAGGTTGACATTTGCCTGCACTTTTTTTTGCAAAAAGTCCATTATTTTTGGGGGGGGGAGGAAGGAAGTGCCCACAGTCTCCAACTTCCTGTTGCTGTCCAGCAGGCTCCTCCCAGTGCTTTCTTCATGTGCTGGTCACTTTCATTCGGATTCTTCACCTGGAAGGATTACTTTTTGTGGATGCTGCTGGATATTTGGATTTGAGGCCTTTTTGACTTTCTTTGGATCACTTTTGGATTAGAAATTTCACAAGTAAGTTTGTTTGGGGCATTACAATTGCTGCAACTACAATTTTGTAATTTTCGATTTTTGGGCTGTTGTTGGGGCCTTTTGCCCAGGGGTACTCAATGGTGGGTGGACTGAGTCTTTCTGTGGGGTCTCTTTAATAAAAACATCATGGAGGGCCTGGATGGCTTGGGATTGTGCTGATTTTTCTGTGATTTTCGTTTTTTTGGGCTGTTGTTGTGGCCTTTTCACCAGGGGTAGTGAGTGGTGCATGTGCCTAGCCTTTCTGTGGGGTGTCTTGAATTTAAACATCATGGAGGGCCTGGATGGCATGGGATTGTGCTGATTTTTATGTGTTTTTCGATTTTTTGGGGTGTTCATGGGGACAGGCCATGTGGGTGGGGGCCATTTTGAGTGCTGCTACAGGCCCTGGCCATGTGCTGGGAGGGAGCGGGCCATTTTGAATGCAGGCAGTGTTCTTAGGTCTGCAACCATTTTGCCAGGCTTTCAACCTTTATGCCTAGGGGTAGTGAGTGGTGCATAGGCCTAGTCTTTCTGTGGGGTTTCTTGAATTTAAACATCATGGAGGGCTTGGGATTGTGCTGATTTTTCTGTAATTTTCGTTTTTTTGGGATGTTGTTGTGGCCTTTTCACCAGGGGTAGTGAGTGGTGCATGTGTCTAGTCTTTCTGTGGGGTGTCTTGAATTTAAACATCATGGAGAGCCTGGATGGCATGGGATTGTGCTGATTTTTCTGTGTTTTTCGATTTTTTGGGGTGTTCATGGGGACAGGCCATGTGGGTGGGGGCCAATTTGAGTGCTGCTACAGGCAGGCCCTGGCCATGTGCCGGGAGACAGGGGACCATTTTGAATGCAGGCAGTGTTCTTAGGTCTACAACCATTTTGCCTAGCTTTCAACCTTAATGCCCAGGGGTAGAGAGTGGTGCATAGGCCTGGTCTTTCTGCGGGGTGTCTTGAATTTAAACATCATGGAGGGCTTGGGATTGTGCTGTTTTTTCTGTGATTTTCGTTTTTTTGGGCTGTTGTTGTGGCCTTTTCACCAGGGGTAATGAGTGGTGCATGTGCTTTGTCTTTCTGTGGGGTGTCTTGAATTTAAACATCATGGAGGGCCTGGATGGCATGGGATTGTGCTGATTTTTCTGTGTTTTTCGATTTTTTGGGGTGTTCATGGGGACAGGCCATGTGGGTGGGGGCCATTTTGAGTGCTGCTACAGGCCCTGGCCATGTGCTGGGAGGGAGGGGGCCATTTTGAATGCAGGCAGTGTTCTTAGGTCCGCAACCATTTTGCCTAGCTTTCAACCTTTATGCCCATGGGTAGTGAGTGGTGCATAGGCCTAGTCTTTCTGTGGGGTGTCTTGAATTTAAACATCATGGAGGGCTTGGGATTGTGCTGATTTTTCTGTGATTTTCGTTTTTTTGGGCTGTTGTGGGGAAGTGTGGCTCAGGGGTTAGAGGCGGCAGACCCAGAAGCTGAGATCGGCCCTGGACCAGGGTTCAATTCCCCGCCTCGGTGGGTCTTGGGCTCAAAAATTCCACGGACTCGATAATTCTCGCTCCGGTGCCTTCTCGACTCACGGGTTCACACTCTGCGACTCTGGGCAATAGCTTGCTTAATCTCCAAAACGGCCCCTCGCGGCGGGATGCCTGGCTTTCACCTTGTGGATACCCTGCTGGTGTTATCTCACAGGGGAATACCAGGACGGGTTCCCGACGCAAGCGCGAGGAAACCCTTTGTGGGTAGCTGTGCACTATATAAGCTCAAATACATTTACACATTTACATTTGTTGTGGCCTTTTCACCAGGGCTAGTGAGTGGTACATGTGCCTAGTCTTTCTGTCGGCTGTCTTGAATTTAAACATCATGGAGGGCCTGGATGGCATGGGATTGTGCTGATTTTTCTGTGTTTTTTTTCGATTTTTTGGGTGTTCATGGGGACAGGCCATGTGGGTGGGGGCCATTTTGAGTGCTGCTACAGGCCCTGGCCATGTGCTGGGAGGGAGGGGGCCATTTTGAATGCAGGCAGTGTTCTTAGGTCTGCAACCATTTTGCCTAGCTTTCAACCTTTATGCCCAGGGGTAGTGAGTGGTGCATAGGCCTAGTCTTTCTGTGGGGTGTCTTGAATTTAAACATCATGGAGGGCTTGGGATTGTGCTGATTTTTCTGTGATTTTTGTTTTTTTGGGCTGTTGTTGTGGCCTTTTCACCAGGGGTAGTGAGTGGTGCATGTGCCTAGTCTTTCTGTGTGGTGTCTTTAATTTAAACATCATGGAGGGCTTGGGATTGTGCTGATTTTTCTGTGATTTTCGTTTTTTTGGGCTGTTGTTGTGGCCTTTTCACCAGGGGTAGTGAGTGGTGCACATGCCTAGTCTTTCTCTGGGGTGTCTTGAATTTAAACATCATGGAGGGCTTGGGATTGTGCTGATTTTTCTGTGATTTTCGTTTTTTTGGGCTGTTGTTGTGGCCTTTTCACCAGGGGTAGTGAGTGGTGCATGTGCCTAGTCTTTTTGTGGGGTGTCCTGAATTTAAACATCATGGAGGGCTTGGGATTGTGCTGATTTTTCTGTGATTTTCGTTTTTTTGGGCTGTTGTTGTGGCCTTTTCACCAGGGGTAGTGAGTGGTGCATGTGCCTAGTCTTTCTGTGGGGTGTCTTGAATTTAAACGTCATGGAGGGCTTGGGATTGTGCTGATTTCTCTGTGTTTTTTTGTTTTTTTGGGGTGTATAACTGAACTGATGTTCCTCTGTCTTCCATTGCTTTTAGGTGCACAAGACTCAAGAGAACCACCAGTGCCAGGAAGAAGTCCTCCAGCGGTGTGTGTGTGTGCAACATAACGTCACGCGACGTCACGTCTGGCTACAGACATCTCCGCAACTCGTGCAACTGCGGCCTGCTGTTCTGACCTGCTCTGAATAAGATGGCCCCCAAAAAAGTTCCCCGTAGCTCCTCTAGCAAGAAAGTTGCCAGTAAGGAGCAGAAGAAGCAAGTTACCAAGGAGACTGGTGTGCCTCCCGCCATATTTTTTGGGAGTAAAAAAGAAAAGTACGCCTCCAGCAACAGCGGGATCTGCTGGGGACCAAGCTGGGAGCAGCACCCCCGCTCCATTGGGCTCAGTGCCACCACCACCACCACGCCAACTTAAGTCCAAGCCCTTGAGTGCTGCAGAGGCACTTAGTCTAGTTGTTCAATCACCATCGACCAGTGATGTTGGCTCATCGCAAGAAAGTAGCAGCAATGTCCCTCAATCAACACAGGTTGTTGTAACTCATCTGACGAGTGTTGAACAACCACAGCCGCAACAACAAACACATGTGCAAGTACAAGCCCAAGTACATGTGGAAGGAGAGGCAGCGCAAGGAGATGCGCAAGCAGAGGTGCATGGAGGGTCACAAGTGTCCACAATAGTTGTTCCTCCCAAAGAAGGGGCACATCAGGAAATCAACAATCAAGCCGAGGTATCATTTGAGGAAGCCACTCCTCCTGATGATCATTCATTGTCTTCCACATCCCTAGCAAGGAAAAGATCAAGGGCGGTGTCTACATCTTCTTCAAGCCCACCTCCTTCTGATGATACAGATCTAAATTGGGAACCATCACTGCCGTCTGAGAGTGAGGCACACCATGATCTGACAAAGGTAGTTAAGCATTAAAGGAAGGTCGTCGAAAAACTCATAGTTATGGAGTGTGATGAGGCTCAACATGAAGTGGCGGATACTGCTGCTGATGAAGACTGTCACGACGACGACCCAGTCATCATAAAGGTCACTGCAGCCCCAGCAGGCATGCAGCAAACAGACATTTTGACCCTAGCCCGAGAAGCTGCTGAGCGTGATGATGTTGTCGACGAGGAGGCAATGGAAGAAACACCACAATCATTGGAGTTAACTAGTACACCAACACGTACCGCTTCCATATTTCTTCCTCGCCAGAAGGGACCTCCATCCACCTCGACCTCAATTAGTGGAGGTGAAAGTGCAAAACGTACTAAAGTTCGGCAATCCACATCCTCCACTTCATCTGGCATTAGCAGCAGGACCACCACCACCAGTATCGCCGCCTCCTCCGGCCCCAAAGACATTTGAAGTCCGCAGTTTGGGACTTCTTTAGTGTTTGCCCAAAAAAGGAAAACCTCGCCATTTGTAGCATTTGTAAGCATGCAGTTAGTCGTGGTAAGTTTGGTACCAACTATGGTACCGGAGGCCAGAGAGGTCATCTTGAGAGACAGCACGCTGTCCAATGGTTTGCGCACCTAAAGGAGATCAAGGAATCCCGAATTGCAAGTCAAGAAAACGTTGATGTTTCATCTGATGATGATGAGGAGGAAGAAGACGTGTCAAACACTTCACTTACACCCAGTACCCCTGTCAGCAGCACAACCCATGTGAGCCACACTAAGAGTGTGGGAGAGAGTAAGACACCAATGCGAAAAAGTTCATCAGCGAGCGTAACTGGGTTGAAGAAATCATCATCATCCCGTAAATGCTTGGTCCAGGGCAACAATAGAACCATGTTGTTTACAGAAGCGCCATATGAACGCAACCACCCACTGACGCATCTATATAACACTAAGCTGGCTAAAATGCTAGCTCTGGACCTTCTCCCTTTTTCTTTTGTAGATGGGGTTGGTTTTCTAGAATTAGTGGCAGCGCTCTGCCCTAAATGGAAGGTTCCTAGCCGGTTCTATTTTGCCAGAGTTGCGGTTCCAGCACTACATGAAGATGTGCTGGAGGTGATTGGGGCAGCTTTGCAGAAGAGTGCTGTTCACACTATACATCTGACAACAGACATGTGGACCAGTGGCCCAGGCGCTGATTACATGTGCATCACTGCACACTGGGTCTCTTTTTCATGGGTTAAAGCAAAGCTAAACGCAGGTGTTGACCCGGACCAAGTTTTTAAAGCTGTTCGGAAACATGCAAACCAGCCATGTTTGGCTTGGAGAAACGTCACACAGCACAAAATATTTTGGATGAGTTTAACACAAAGGTCTTTCACTGACTGTCCCCAAAAAAACGCCAGATTGGTTATGTTTCCACGGATAATGGCGCCAATGTAGTTAAGGCCATGGAGCTGGGTGACTATTTCAGAGTGCCGTGTTTGGCGCACTGTATAAACCTGGTTTTTAAAAAATTCTTGAGTGATGAAGACAGTCCAGCGTGCGAGGAAGTGGCCACCTGCCGAAAAATGTGCAACCATTTCAGCCATTCTTTTAAGGCCCGGAAGCATCTGAGGAGCCTGCTACATGAACGTCGAATGCCAGTGAAAGCACTGATCCAGGAGGTGCCAACACGTTGGAACTCAACCTTCTACATGCTTGAGCGTCTGTATGAGCAGTATACGGTACTCGATCACTATTTCTTAAAACAGGGTACAGCTCAGAAGGACCTGAGGATGGATGCGGCACAATAGGACCTAGTTAAAAGCCTGACAGACATGCTTCGTCCTTTTGAGGTCTTCACGCGTGCAGTCAGCAAGGAGGACTGTCATTTGGGAAAAGCTATCCCATTGTTGTGCATGCTGGAGCACCAACTGAAGGCGGTGTCTTCTGTGTTTCAAAAAGATGAAA
This sequence comes from Lissotriton vulgaris, assembly GCF_964263255.1. Taxonomy (NCBI): domain Eukaryota; kingdom Metazoa; phylum Chordata; class Amphibia; order Caudata; family Salamandridae; genus Lissotriton; species Lissotriton vulgaris. Next base: position 98,601,252 of record NC_141695.1, read on the forward strand.
AAAAACAAGACCCTTTTGTTTAGGCGGAGAAATTATTAGAGCGCCTACGTGGTGATGAACGTCTTAAAATGATCCACTCAGAACAGCATTACATTTGTGCTACTATTCTGGATCCATGCTACAAAAAGGCGCTAGCAGGCCGAGCATTCTTTCCTTTTGCTGATGAAGATGTTACAAAGTACAAACGTTGGCTAGCCTTGTCAGCCAAGAGGTTTGAAAGAGAACGGCAGCTCATTGAAGGATAAGGCAGTACATCAGAATCAGCATCAGCAGGCCATCCCCAGTCAAAACAATCCACTTCTGCACCTGTGGCTGTGGCACAAGTGAACTCTCAGCCATTAAAACACCAGCAACCGGATCATCTGCACCAGACACAACAGTAACATTGGATGCTGAAGAGGATTGGCTAACTTGGCTTGGGCTTGGTTCTCAAAAGGTCACAGCAAAAAGTAAGCAAAGTGGAGGAACCTTGGAGGACCTTGAGTCGATAGTGCAGGACTATCTGAATGACTCAACAGAGGTCTATGTTAATGCTGACCCATTGGCGTATTGGCATGGGAAAAAATAATTGTGGCCACAGCTCTCCAACCTGGCTATAAACTACTTGTCTTGCCCACTCACAAGTGTGTCTTCTGAACATGTTTTCAGTGCTGCTGGTGGCATTGTAACTCCCAACGGAGCCGCCTCTTGCCCAAAAATGTGGAGAGGTTAACAATGATCAAGATGAATCAGCACCTCATACCACCAGATTACAAAGTACGAGAAAGCACGCCGCATGAAGACGAGGAGGACAGCAAAGTAGATGAGGGAATTTGTTCTCTGTTTGGTGACACTGACCTCACCATGCCTGAATTCGCAGAGTATGATGACAAACTCTTATTCTTATTCCCTGACACCGAGCCCTGAAAATGAGACAATGAATCAATAACTTTCTTTTTCGTCCTTATTCACTTTTATTCCTGTGTGTCTGTCTTTCTTTGTTTTGCACAGTTAATTTAATTCAAACTTTAATCACCTAATCACAAAAACAAGCCCATCAGCAGAACTGTCTTCACTTGTTTGCTTATTGATTTGAAGGTGCCGCAGTCTGCATTCCTCAGGTTCACAAGTTCAGAAGAACATGCTCCTCTATCCTCCTCCTCCAGACTCCTATTTCCCTCAAAGCAGAGGGCTGGATTACGCCCAATGAAGAAAGACTCAGCACTTGTGGGGGTGTTCTACTTCTTTGCGGGTGAGTTGACGGCTCTGGGGCCATTGCTGGGAAGCTCTAATACCGGATAAAAGTGGTTTGTGCCAAATCGGAGGCAAATTTTTTTTTGCGTTTTTGCTGACTTGCTTGCCTTTGAGGTGCTCTTTGGGGGGTTCCGGGTGTTTGTGCGTGAGTTTTGGGGTCTGGGAGCACTGCTGGGACAGTCTAATTTTGATTGCATATGCTTTTCAGGAAATCCGTGGTGGAAAACGGAAGTTATGACCTAGCTGCACAGCGCGTTTGGACCGAAGGCCGATAAATATTGTAAGTATGAGATTTTCCTTTTTGACTGTTTGGGGGTGTTGTGCTTATTTGCGGGTGGGTTGGCGGGTCTTGGGGCATTGCTGGGAAGGTCTAATACCAGATAGAAGTGGTTTGGACAAAATCCATGCAGAAATCTTTTTTGCTATTTCTGACATTTTTCTCAATGTAGCGTTTTCGGGGGCCTGTTTGGGGGGCTTCCTGGTGTTTGTGGGTGGGTTTCGGGGTCTGGGAGCACTGCTGGCTATGGATACTTTAGATTGCAAGAGGTTTGAAGCAAATCCGTGGTGGCAGAGGGGAGTTAAGGCCTAGCTACAGAGCGCGCGCGGAGTGATTTTGGAAATTCCCAGGAAAATGACTAAGTCCCCATTTTTGTACTTTTGCTTTTCGGCAGTTTGGGGGTCTTCTACTACTTTTTGCCTGGGTTGATGGCACTGGGGCCATTGCTGGGAAGCTCTAATACCGGATAAAAGTGGTTTGTGCCAAATCGGAGGCAATTTTTTTTTTGCGTTTTTGCTGACTTGCTTGCCTTTGAGGTGCTCTTTGGGGGGGTTCCGGGTGTTTGTGCGTGAGTTTTGGGGTCTGGGAGCACTGCTGGGACAGTCTAATTTTGATTGCATTTGCTTTTCAGGAAATCCGTGGTGGAAAACGGGAGTTATGACTTAGCTGCACGGCGCGTTTGGGCCGAAGGCCGATAAATATTGTAAGTATGAGATTTTCCTTTTTGACTGTTTGGGGGTGTTGTGCTTATTTGCGGGTGGGTTGGCGGGTCTTGGGGCATTGCTGGGAAGGTCTAATACCAGATAGAAGTGGTTTGGACAAAATCCTTAAGGGAAAGCCTTTTGGCACTTTTTGTAACTTAGGGTTCGTTAGGGTTAGCCCTAGCAGCAGGATTGCATGTGTTTCGGGGTGTTCTCGATTTTTGCAACTGAGTTCTGGGGTGTTAGAGCACTCGTGGGAATGTGTAATTTTGGTTGCAAGTGATTTGAAGAAAATCCATGGTGGGAAAGGGGGAATTTGGCATAGTTAAAGAAAGCCTTTGCCACTATTCTTAACTTAGGGCTCGTTAGGGTTAGCAGTATTTGTATTGCATGTGTTTGGGTGGGGGGGTTTGCGAGTCTTGGAGCGATGCTGGGTATGGATACTTTTGCTTCCTTGCAAGTGGTTTGAATACAATCCACGGTGGGTAAGGGGGTATTTGGGCCTACTTTTACTTTCAAAGTACGTTTTGTCACCAGTTTTCTACTATGCCTCGTTTTTTGAGATCTGAGTGGGGGTCTTCTACATTTTTGCGACTGGCTTTAGTAAGGGTCTTGGTGGGAGCACTGCTGGGAAGGTCTAATTTTGTTCTAAAACACAGTTTACAGTACACCTGGCTTGAGGGGAAAGATCCGCTAAATTAATTTGCCCATACTTATTTATCCTTCAAAAGGAGACTCAGACAGAGTACGCACTTTCAAAAATATTGTACTGTCTATTAGGAAACTCAAAGTGTGACTTTTTGCACTACACAGTACACAGCATACATACCTTATATTTATTTATCAGTGGTGTTCTAATATCACTTCCTGTTTTTCCGTCAATAATTACAGGCCGGGTTTCAGTCTGTGCAATGGGAAAAAAAGGATGGAGTCAGGCTTCACGTTAGCGAGCCGCAATTCAGCATCCGCCAGGCAGGCAGTGGACAGCGTGTCTTCTGGTCACCAACATTGATGGACCAAGCGTCAGCTGGAATGGAGGAGTGCCGCTAATAAGAGGAATTGTTTGATGCGTGCAACTTACTTACCAAATTCAACAGGACAACTACAACAACATACAGATACAGTATCAATTGTTTTCTTCTATGAGTGTGACTGCATTTCTTGGATCTCTCTCTGCTTCTAAATTGATCCCTACAGCCATTCTATAGGTTTTACTTCGGCTATTTTTTAAACCTAATTTAATGTAAGAAGTGTTCCTCTGAGTGCAGAGAAAGGCAAGTGAAAACGCTGCAGCCCTGTACTGTCGCATTCTGTCATTCACGGTTGTCGAAAGTACTACTTACTTTTCAGTAACAATGCATGCAGTAGTGCATGCACTTTCTTTATGTCACTTAAAAGATTTATGGTTAGCTTTGTACCCAAAGATTTCTTTATCTTCAATTATTGTTTGTCCATGCTGTGCTTTTTTTTTCTTCTCTCAACAAAACCTACCCAAAAAGAAACCCCCATTCCCATCCATTTTACAAACCCTAACCCTCTTCCCCCAGGCTGTGTGGTTTTGATTGATGTGTGACTAAATGACATCAATAATTCCACACACTTGCTGGGGAGGATAAGGTCATAGCAACAGGCTGGTGAAGGAATCCGAGGATATATTCTAGACTTACTCAGCTTCAGTACTATTTCTTGTAGTAGTAGCCAATGTCAAAGAAATTCAACGCAAGTACTAGTTTTACTTTCAAGACTTTACCATTTGTTAGGCTACATTGTGGCACTGTTCTAGTGTACTGTCACCTGCTATATTCTCTATCGTACCGTTGTAATGCTCCAGTAAGGACAAAGCAGGTTTCATTTTCTTTTTTTCCATAGGCATGCAACTGCCACTGTGTCACACCACTAGTACCACCGCAATGAGGACATTTCATCCGCCCAGGATTGCCAACCTTAATCACCATTTCCCGTGGAGCCAGCCCTGGTCCTAGCCCTACTTTCAAACACAAATTACAGGTAAGATAAGCGTTTGGTGGGACGTAGTATAATGGAGTATTATGAGAGACGAGAGATTGACGGTAGTACTACTAAAGTCCTAGGACTTGTGAATTCACTTACTCTGTGAGAGGCACTTAGTGTTGAAAACATTTAGCCATTTACACTTAAAGGAAGAAAATGACACAGACTTAAGTTTCAGGAACACAAAGTTTCTGTTAAATCCCCACCCACCAGACTCAAAAGCAGTAAAAAACAGGTATGCTCAGATAAAGTTTCAAAAAGTTGTAGCCCTGACAAAATAATCTCCCGCAAGACCCTCCCTAACCCCAACGATTGTCCTTCAAAAGTCCCAAAAACAACCCAACTCCCAATTCCCACCCCCCAAAAGTCTCTAAAAAAGGGGCAAGGGACACTACGGCAGGCTGCTGTTCACTTTTGCGGCCAGGGCATCATACTCCTTGTGGAGGGTGGCATGGTCGGAGCGGAGGCCCTCCACCAAGGTCTTGTACGTTAGGACCTCCTGCTCCAGGTAGGACACTCTGAGGGATAGGCGGTGCTGGCGTGCCTTGAAACGCCTGTGGGGGGCAGCTGCTGTCTTTGCTGCTCGGCGGTGGCGGTTGGCTTTGGTAGCCCGGCTCCGTACCGCTGGAGCACTGCGCTCGCTGGCAGCCCGTGGGGGCCCAGAGGAGGATGCTGCTGTCCCAGTAGATGTTGTTCCGGTAGACTGTGTGTCCTCCTCCTCCAGGGCCACCAGCCACCGATATTCGGCGACAGTGGCATCCAGCCTCCGTTGCCGGGCCATTTGAGCCAGCTCATTCCTTGATGGTCTGTTTGATTTGGAAGGAGCAACTATATGAAGAAAGAAAGACATAGTCTGTAACCAATGCTCCTTAAGATTAACACAAAATGATTGAGCAGAAAGTTGTGTCACAGTACAAGTAGCAAATTGAAAGCACAGTACATAACTATTGAGGACAGTATCTATCTAACTTCCCACTCCTTCATCCTTGCTCTAACATTAGTGTGAGTTTAAGGAACAAATTCTACGAGCACTATGGACTTCCATTACAGTCGACTATGACAGTACACCAGTCTTATTCTTCTTCTTCTCTCTTGTTTAGGAAAATTGGTACGTTATCTTATGCAAGCTGGCATAATGCCAGCGCAGTGAACTTGCACCCGAGAAAACAGACGCACACCATGATGAGTGAGACAGACTTGCGTTACTGTACCGGTCCAGTACATGCAGGTGGTGAAGCTCTTACTTTTCTATTATGGGTGGCACTGAGAATACTCTGTTAAAAGGGCTACTGCTTAATTAATTTAGCTTTCACCCTACAGTGCAAATGAGTACTAGAAAAGGAAAATGAAGAAGCTAAATAATCTGATTATCTATCACTTCACATGGGATGTATTTGATTACATATGGGATGACTTTAGGTGCTTTGATTATTATTGAGTGAACAGTGATACACCCACACATGAATGACTTATTACTACTAAACTAAAGTTATTAAGAGAGGTAGGGAGTGTCCAAAGTAAGAACCGGATATATGCTGCGCTTGCAGTTGCAATACAAACTACTGCTACTATTCATGGTAGTATTTGGACAAAATTACAACTTCTTTTCCTTGCCTTTCATATACTGGAATGGACGTGCGGGTGCAGTGTTACATGCTCTTCAAAGTAACACTTAGTTCATCCAGTGACCGTCTACTCTCTCTAGATACACATATGCTATCTAAGAGTATATGCTATCTAAGAGTCAGATAGTACCATGATCCAGGCATCCATCCTTTCAAAGTATATGCACACATACAGTTTCTTTTTCACCCACCCAGGCTTTCCTTCCCAGCTACCTCGGGGACCAAGCAAACACATATCATTCTTCTTTGCCAGTCATCATTAAATTTCTCGTCCTTCCACACTTACTTACACCCTTCTTTCGCTTTTCGTTCATCCCATCCATCAAGTTCATCTCAGATCTGATTGGGATTCTTCTCGCCAAAAACTACACAGCTAAGTCGAAGTACATTAAGAGGAGGCGAGTACCTGGTTGATTTATAATACACCCGTGCAGATAGCGGGCGCAGGCTCCTTGCACTTGCTGGTGCGCCCCCTCCCCCTCCCAGAGCCCCAGATAGCACACTCTGCAGTCTTCAATCTCAATAAGTAAGGAATATATAGCTTACCTCTGCCCGCCACCACCGTGTGAACCCTCACAGGCACACTGGTGTCGTCCGGCACTTGCACCGCATCCTCCCCAGAAGAGTTCGCCTCCTCCACCACCACCACCCCGCGCTGGCCCCGCCACCAGATGTTCCACCTACAAAGTACATTTAAGAATGTTAGAATACACCACTCACTACTACATAATATTTGGTCTAGGAATAAAGAAATGTTAAAAAAAAAAGCAAACAATGTAATAATTTGTGGCTTTTTCCAGGGAAGGCTGTTGTCTTGGTGCACTTTTTGGCACAACTGATGAATGCTTGCTTTTTATTTTTAACACGCACCACTTTTTCTCCTAACAGACAGAAGCTTGACTTCTAAAAACACGAGCAAGATCAAGTTCAAACCAGGTGAGAGCTCGGCTCGACCACAAGAAATGTGTCCAATTAGTCGTCAGCACTAAGCACTTTTCCATTTTCAGTTAAACGTTTACTTTTATGACAAACTTGATTTTAATAAATGTGTTTACCTTTAATAAAGCTTTTAAACTTAAATAGACTCTGTGGTTTTTGGTCCTCCAGAATAGAGTGGCAGAGCTAAAGGTTTTGGAATTTTTGCAAGCATGAGTCTGTGCCTCTGACACTTCTTGACTCCGACTCCGTACTCTTGTCCTGCGTTGGATAATCTAATCATCATTGGGGATCAATCATCGGTGACTTTGGGAGCTAAATGACTCTGCCACACTATCTAGTCAGTAAGGAGATTGTGGGTTCAACTACAAAGTCTGTTATCACTGAGGTATGTGGAAAGTCTAACAGCGCCTATTATAATTGATAAGCTAAGCAATGCATTATTTAGTGTTCATAGTTCTGTTTGTGCAGATTTGTCCCGGTAACAGTAGTAGAATGGACTGCCCTCCTATCCAAACCAAAAGTAAAGTAGTATCTTATTCTTTCTTGGTGGTCATTCTCCTTTTTATTGTTGGCAATTGTCAAAGCATAAACATTTAGAAGACTTGAAAAGACAGTATGGACAATCCCAGAGAACTGCACTCGGTGCATAGAGCTATTGCTGACTAGAATGGGAGTCCAATGGAATTGCCAAATGTGCAATCTTAGTTAGCTACACAGACAGACTAATAAGAATAATCTAGTAATACGACAGGGAGTCATAGTCGAAGCAGGATAAGAATTTAGATCCAGTCTACAAGAAGATCTAAGACGATTTAGAAAAAATCGAATGAGGAACGCTAGGAAAAAATAGGTACTCCTATATTAAAATTAAAACTTACCGGGGCCAGCAAAGGAGCTCTCGCCTGCCCGATCCTGGCCTGCATCCTGGTGAACAGCAGCCTCCTCCTCCTGTGTCCTCTTGCCCCTTGGGGGAGCTGATGTACAACATGAAAGAAAGAAAGACCAGAAAACATGGATGATATTTGTCAACCAAATCAAACATTTCAAAAGAACAATTACAAAATATTTTGGCGAAATAGCAAATAGACCACTATTCCACGGGATATATTGACCGATCTCATGTGGTCTACTATGTTATTAGTATTGCTTGATATGCGGACCGTCAACTTGGAAAGTTCTTTTGTAACTCACTAAACAAAGTACTAAAAAGGTTTGCCTAGGACTGGCCGGCAGCAGTCCGCAGCACACGAAGTGACAGACAAAGTCCATCGTGATTGCAGATCAGCGACAACACAAAAGTTTCCTACTACATTAACCAGTCATTAAAATACTCAAACTATCAATCCACCACCACTATTTCTTCTTATCGCCATGTGTACAAAGGAAGGACTGGACTTGAGTCTGTTTGGGCTGATTTAGAAGCCCCTTGCGGCTCTTTTGCTCCATTGTTGCGTGAATTTTGACACGCAGCGGCAGAACAAAAGAGGCGCCATGGTGCGACGTATATTAACAACGTGACGCATATGGGAGATGCATCACGTTGTAAAGCCCTGCACCATCAGGGGGCGTTCCGGCGCAAGGGAGGGCGTTCCTGCGCTGGAACGCATCCTAAAAGTGGCTGAGTGAAATCTACAAGATTTCAATCAGTCACTTTGAGGACAATGATGCGTGACTTAAACCCTTGCGCCTGCTTGAAGCAGACGTACGGCTTGACGCAGCATTGGGGAGATAGGGCACCCCAGAGCATTGCTGGAGCTGCGCCATTGTTGCGATGCAACTCCAGCATTGCGCCGCCTTTACGGCACAGATGCGTAACGCTTTGGTGACGTTTTGGGCCCATGGTGCGCCGCATTGTAAATACAGCGCACAATGGGTGGTGGTGGCGTGGCGCACAATTACTGGCACATCCCTGCTACTTTGCAGGGATGCGCCGGTAATTAAAAATCTGACCCTTAGTGTCTAGCATTAGGCAGTTCTTTAAACTACACTCATGCATAATTTCACAGGCCAATGAAATGAGCACAAAATCGAAAACAAATAAGCATAGTAGCAGCGCTACTGAGAAGGAGAGCAGTGCACCTGAAATGCACAGAAGATTTTGAAATATAATTTACCTACAATGTAATCAGTAGCATTATTGCTCTTGGTAAAAAACAAAAATTTGCAAGATAATAACACACAGAGCAGGAGAAAACATAGTAAAGAAATAGCTACTACTACTCACCAAACCCGGGGATCTCAAGGCCGAGCAAGTCGAGCAGATCGTGTTCCCGGTCCAGGACATCCATCCAGCGATGGGTGGCCTGGTTGTAGGTGCACCGGACCCGAGAGTGGTGGTACATGGCCCGGCACACCTTCTCCCACCGCTTCCGGCGCTCCTGGATCCCGTACCCGCTAGTGATCTTGCCGCCTGCCATTATGGTCCTGGGGAGGCGGCGATGAACATAAAAAATTAGTGCGGCCACCTCCTCCGGGCTGAAGATTTCCCGGGGTGCGACCTGCTCCCCCCTCAAACGCCTGCACGGGAGCCGGGCATGGGGTGCGGGACCCTTCCCCTTCTCGGGATGCTTCCTGGCTCCCTTTACCATGGTCTGGGCAGAAAGGAAGCTAAATAATAAAGAAAATAGAATAGGGAAGAGAAGAAAAGAAAAGAGTTTAAAAAAGTAGTTTAAAATTAACCAAAAGTAGCAGAAAACACAAAATATAGAGCTAGAAAAATAGAGGGATAGATAATAAGTAAAATAGATAAAAAAAACTTCAAATAAGCAAAGGATGGTAGAGATTCAGAGAGGATACAAAAGGCATGCCCAGAACCATAGCAATGAATGAGAAACAAGATGGCCGCGCCCGTTCACGACTGCGTGGGTAAGTTTGCGCGAGATTTTCCTCGCGAACACACACGAAATTGTACTAGCGACCTGCACACTTTGCGAGATTACACATCGCGCCCGGAAACGGAAATACGTCATGCAAACAAGATGGCCGCGCCCGTGAACAACCGCGAGTGTAACTTCACGCCGTTGGGCTACAAGCGGCTCGCTAAAACGCACAAAACCTTGCGAGCTAACACGCCGCAAAAAAACAAATCGCATATTCGCATGAATTTGCGGCTTCCGAATTCCGCAAAATTGCAGAAAAATGAGTTTTTCAAAACTGAAAGCACTCAGCAGGTGCAAAAGTTCAAACTCATCATTAGTAACCATTCCCTGTAGTGCTTCCTGACTGGGGCCCCTCCAGAGTTCAGTTGCTAGTTGCAACAATTGTATGACCCTGCTCTGACCCTCACAGCAGGCTCATAGAAAAGCTACAAGTAGGCCACAAAGGTCCTGGAAAAAAAAAATTGCACTGCAACAGAAAGCAAATTACAGATAAGGAGGAAGCAGGTGCCAGACTGGAATTTTAAAATAGTGACACATTAATAAACCAACCCCAAATTAATTCATGTCAGTTGAAGCAGGGCAGATGTGCTTGCTTTCCCCCCCCCATAATCTACAGTGATGATGAACCAGAGGGTAGCATTGATGTACCAGAGGGTGGCATGGGTGAAACAGAGGGTGGCAGTGGTGAAACAGAGGGTGCTGGGAACCTGTGATGATGAACCAGACGTAGAAACAACATAGTCGCGACCGTTGCGAGCCGACAATTAAGTTCGCAATTGCGAACTGGTACCAAACCCTCGCAAACTGGCAGAAACCCTTGCCAACACAAAAAAAATAATCCGCAAATTCGCGAGAATTTGCGGATTTTGCGGATTGCGAGTTCGCAAATTCGCAAAATTCACGAACGCCAGATTCGCAAAATTCGCCCATACTTAAAAATGACCAAACTTCGTACAGTTAGTGCAACGTTGGCCCACAGCAAGAAATTGTGTAGAGCTTCCCAAATGAGTTTTCAAACCGAATCTGTAACAAAACTAGTTCGATTTTTTAGAGAAAAATGTCACATTCTTGTACTTTACATGCACAAATTCAACATGTTCAACATGTTCAGACTCATCAATCATATTAACTACCACAGAAGACCTACTTAAACACACTTGAGAAATGGCACGCGTGGAGACCATTGAGCGTTCAATGCTTTTTGCTAGATCCAACACTCACCTAACAATAGATCTCTGCAGCTCAATAGCCTTTCTTGTATTTTATTTGAATAACAACTGTACACAAATTGATCACACAAGTAAGTATCAAGATCAGCACAAAAATTACAAGTAGCTACAAGAGACCTTAAATCTGAAATAGCAGATTGCTTTTTCTTTAAAGAAATGTAATCTTTCCAAGAGAGCACTAGGTTCCTATGAAATATTCTGTTGCAGACGTCATCACATTTCAATCTCCAGCCTCAGCAACAGATGGAACAGCCTTTTGGCAAATTTAAAAACTCCTACTGACCTACAAGGCCCAGATAAGAAAATGAAAGGGCTGCTTTGCGTTTAGAGTCTGACCCATCCACACCCACAGCTACAAGGTAGTTGTCAAATGAGCGCAACCATAACTTCCATTTAATTGGTGGTATACCCGGATGCTTAAGAAATGGGGTGATTAGAGCCAAATTAGTATTTATTTATTTATTTATTTATTTTCTGGCACTTATAGAGCGCAAACAATTACCCTTGGGTGTCTCGGCGCTAGACTGCAGTAATGTCATTCCTTAGAGGTGAGGATGCGGTGGGTGTACTGTATTATTGGTTGAATAACCACATCTTCAGATTTTTTCTGAACTGTAAAAGCGATGGACTGGCTTTGATGTGGTATGGTAGGGTGTTCCAGATTTTGGGGGCCGCAACTAGGAAGCGGCGGTCACCCCATGTGACTGTTCTGCTACGTGGGACCACTAATTAGTTAAGTGATGAAGATCGTAGCTTTCTGGCAGGACTGTAAGGTATTAGGTGATCTTTTAGGAAGCGAGGCCCCTGATCCTGCATTGCCTTGTAGACTATGCACATAGCTTTAAACTTTATCCTGTTTTGGATAGACAACCAGTGGTAGGACCTCAGAGTATCTGAGATGGGTGCGAATTTTGGTTTTTTTGACAGCAAGCGGGCGGCGGCATTTTGTACCGTCTGCAACTTTTTTGTGACTCTGGATTGTGCATTCAGAAAGAGTCCGTTGCAGTAATCTAGTGAACTTAAAACCAATGACGTGACCAGGGTCTTAGCGGCCGTGTCAGGCAGAAAAGGCAAGATTTTCCTTATCATTCTGAGTTTAAAATGGGCCGTGGACGCTACCTTATTGGCATGAGCCATAAAGTTAAGCTGGTTGTCAAAGGTAACTCCTAGATTTCTCACCTTGGGGGTCGGACAAGGTGGGGTGCCAAATGCTGATGGCCACCATGTAGTAGGCCACGATGGCGAGAGATTGCCAAAAATGACAACCTCCGTTTTCTCGGAGTTGAGCTTCAGGCAGTTTCCTGCCATCCACTCACCGATAGCTGTCATGCCTCTTTGGAACCGTTCTGCCACCTCCTGTCCGTCACCCTTGATGGCCAATACCAACTGTGTGTCGTCCGCGTATGAGGTTAGGCTCATCCCATGTGCTTTGATGACACTAGCAAGGTCCGACACATAGATGTTAAAAAGTGTCGGACTAAGGGATGAGCCTTGAGGGACCCCACACGGCAACGACCGTTTGGCAGATTGGAATGGTCCAAGAGTGACCGCCTGAGTTCTATTAGCCAAGAAGGAGGCAAGCAGGTTTCTCGCAGTGGAATGGATTCGCATTTTTTCGACACGGTCGACCAAGGTCTTATGGTCAACCGTGTCGAATGCTGCCGAGAGGTCCAAGAGTACCAGCAAAGCTGTCCCTCCTTGGTCCCGGATGAGTCTAATATCATCCGCTGCTTTGATGAGAGCAGTTTCGGTTCCATGATATTTACGGAACCCAAACTGGGTATCATCAAGCAGATTGTGTCTCTCTATATATTCCGACAGCTGCTGGTTCATGGCTTTCTCTGTCAGTTTGGCCAAAAAAGGAAGACTTGCTATGGGCCGGTAATTTTTCAGATCATTCCTGTCAAGATTTGGTTTTTTAAGCAAAGGCTTAATCAATGTGTTTTTTAAAGAGTCTGGATAAGTCCCAGAACTCAATATTATATTGCAGACGTGAGTGATAATAGGAGTAATTGTGTCTGAAACCATGGCTAACACCGAAGTAGGGCAAGGGTCCAATGCAGAGCCTGATTTAATGGACCTCAGTATGGTTTTAGTTTGATCGGTCGTTAAAGGTTTAAAACTCGTCATGGTATTACTCAGAACTGTCTGCGAGAGAGGGGCAGCGGTAGTATTAGGTTCCAAGGTGAAAGCTTGGTATATATTATTCACCTTTGTGAAGAAGAACTCAGACAGGGCATCACATAGTGATTGTGATGGGAAGGGGTTTAAGTCTGGTGTGTTACCCGATAGGGTTTTAGCTATGTTATACAGCTGTTTGCTGGAATTTTTGGCATGTTCTATATGCAGAGAGAAGAAGTGCTTCTTTGCGTCGTGATCATAGTTTTATAAGTGGCTAGAGCTTCTTTATATTTATTCTTGCTTTCAGTGTCGTAAGTTCGTCGCCAATACCTTTCCCTGTTTCTTATTAATTGCTTCTGTATTTTTAGCTCTTCTGTGTACCATTGAGCAGTCGGCGTACTTCTGTTTCTTGAGTGGGATTTAGTGGGTGCCAGTTGAGACGTGGCATCACTCAGCCAGTCGTGAAATTGAGAAGTAGAAGTACAGGGATCGTTAGATAATTCAGGTTTAGTATTATTTAGGAGTATATTTAGGTTGTTGTAATTTATGTCCTTCCACGCCTTGAAAGTGCCTGGCTTGGGGTGGGAAGTGTTCTTTCTAAACGGATCTTTAATGGTCAGCCTACTGAAAATGGCAACGGATTGCAACGGATGCCATAATAAGATTAAATCAAGGAAAAAACACAAGGAATCCCCAAAAGTACCTTGAAAAACAACAATTGTACCTCAGAGGCTGGAGAGACAAATAAAAATGTGCCTGAACTTAGAAATTGTAACAGTACGTCAAATGCCCGGAACAAAAAAAAAACAAAGATGGTTTGCCTATCACCGAAATACAGGCTATCATTGGGGAAGTAACACTTTGGAAGACACAACCAAAGGAATCCAACGAAGCATGAGGCATCCAAACATTGCTGTGTTAAACTTGAAGAAAATATAGCTCAAGAAACAGTGTGTAGTGCACACTGCCTTCATAATCAGGTGTAACATAGAAGCCCACTGAGTAATTTAAGGGCCAATTACGATCCCGCCATCGCATAGTCAAAAGGGACAGCCCGCCAGAGGAGCGGCGGTCCCGCAATACAAATTACGCGGGTGCATCCTGTATTTTTACATTGCAGCGGGCGGCAGCACCCGTCACAATGTAAAAATACATGTTTTGCATTTGTATGTAGAACATGACAGGCACCGTGCGGTGCCTGCCACCTTGTACATGCAAATGAAGGGGGGTACCATAGGTACCCCCCACGTGCAACACCCCACGGGCCCCCGAAGGCATTCGCCACCTGCCTTTTTGCGGCGGAATCTCCACCACAAAAGACAGGCACCCTAATGCACATGGCGGTACTTGCAAGTCCCCGCCATAATGCCCCCATTATACCATGTCCCGCAAGGCGGGCGGAAAAGGACCGCCTTGTGGGACCACAGCGGATGGTACCATTCCCATTCCCACCGCCATCCTAATTTGGCCGTGGGTATATTGAGGTTGATGGCGGGCGGGTCGCCACCGCCGGGCTGGCGGTCCTCACCGCTGGCCCGGTGGTGGCAATCCGCCTGCCATTGTAATCGGCCCCTTAGTGTGCATGCATTCTGGGAAACAGACCCCAACCAGTGGGTGCACCCATGAAATTTGAGCTTCAATCAGAAGTGATCCAGAAGAATCCAAAGAGATGAAACAGTCCATAGCTTCGTCTGAGGCAAAATGCACAGATGAGAAAGCTGATTACCAGAAACACACTGGGGTAAACCAGGCGGTGGAAATTCAGTGGAACTTCCCAAATTAATCCAACGGAAAAGAGGCGTAATCCAGATCAGCTGCCTCAAGGCAGCGTGAAAGGTTTGCAGCAGAAGAACTGTGAGCTCCACGAAAAATGCCAAAAATCACCAACTCCCAGGACCAACTGTTGCAAGGTGAAGTGGCGCTTAAGGAGGAGACACGCAGATAGTAAATTCTTCAAAGGACTTTATTTCAAAACCCATTTATACAGGAGTACACAGTCAGTGAGTCAGCAGCAACTGACATAACTGATGCACCAGCAATGCCAAGGAGCTTCACAATTTAAAAGTACTAATGTACTAATGTCATGCTAAAGCATTAGCACAAGGAATAACAGCTTTAATGCAAAACAATTCCTAAAAATAACATTCATGTTCACCGCCGCATCCACAAATCCAGCGCACACAGCAGTGCATGCACAAAGGTGCATGAGACACATAGCACAACAAACTTCATCACAAGTACAACACCCACTCACGCGACAACCACTGTCTTTGGAAGGGTGAAACACACATTTCATTAAAGTAACCAGTGCTTAACACTCTGGAAAGCTAGGCACAAAGCAGTCAGGCTTATGTAAGAGATAAAGTGCTGCGCATTACTCACGAAAAGTGCTGCAACACCTCGTCAGGGGTAGTAAGCGCTATATAATAAAATAACAATACAATACAATAAAGTGAAAACACACCACAAAATAAATCCCAAACCACTTAAAAAAATATTGTACATTTTAAAATGACACAAAGAAAATAACTAAATCCAATCAGTAGAACCAGAGTTATGCATTTTTAAAGTTTTATGTAAGTATAGAACCTAAGAGTGCAAAGCACCACTTTCAGTAATAAGGATGTGCTAGACTGGGAGAAAGTCACAAATTCAAGCCGACTTAGATGGAGTGTGGACAGGACACAGGGA
Organism: Lissotriton vulgaris; assembly: GCF_964263255.1. NCBI lineage: Eukaryota > Metazoa > Chordata > Amphibia > Caudata > Salamandridae > Lissotriton > Lissotriton vulgaris. The sequence continues at coordinate 98,616,957 of NC_141695.1, forward strand.
CCAGGTTAGTCAAAAAAGTTACCTTCTTAAAGTCTGGCTTGAACAGTCCAGTTTGCAGAGTAGAGGATGGGTGGGGCAGGTAAAGTGTTGCATATGGTTATCACTGCTGTATGAAGAGCAGGCTTGGCATGGCAGAGTAATTTCTGTAGCACAAAGATCCTGTCAGGCATCACAAGCAGTCGTTACTGGCACTCACTGCGGGCTGTCGTGGAAAAAGCAGATTTGGTATTGATGGCCGTCACTGGTGGTTGCTGTAACATGAAGAGTCTGGTTCACCTGAGGTTCTTGTTGGGGGCCTCGTGGGCTGCAGAGTCTTGGCGTAAACAGACCCATTTGCAGCCATGATGACCCAGAACTTCAGGATTTCTCCTTTCCTTGAAGAAGAGGGCACTCTGATGGCAGCAAAAGGTCCAGGAGGCATCTCCTGGGGAATCAGGACTCACTGTAGCAGAGGCCAGCAGGGCTCAGGCAGGTGCAGTTGCAGCAGGTCAGGTGGGCAATTGTAAGGAGGCCTCTGGAGCTTGTTGTGTCCCTGTAGCTCAGAACAGGAGGTCAGTCAACTGACCCTTGGAGCCTCTCAGTTTAGGCTGGGATGAAAGGAGGAGGTCTAGTCTTTCTTCTCAGAGAGCAGGCCTCAAGTATCAGGGCAGCCCTCTGGGGAAAAAGTGAGCCCTTAAGCAGCAGGGCATTCCAGGAGGTAGTAGTTGGGCAGTCCTCCAGAGAACAAGGATGCCTCAAGCAACAGGGAAGTCCTTTAAGGAACAGGGCAGTTCTTCCTCTGTAAAGTCCACAGGCCCAGGAGTGTACTGAAGAGATCAGGAGATCCACAAGTTATACCTGATGCCAATCTTTGAATTGGGGGAACATCCTGACTACCTCCACATTTGATATGAAGACGTTTTCCCTTCCCCTGCCAAAGCTCCAAAAAGTCTGGGGTGAAAAAAGCTAATGTCAGGTTCCTTTGTATATGTGCTGGAGGCACATACACATTTTACATTTTCCAAATAAATAAGAAATAGGATTTATTTTGAGATTTATGTTAACATTAAATTATAAATGTATATATTTGTAACTACTGTAAATAATGTCATTTGGTTTAACATTATTTCCTATGTGTTTTCATTCAATGCCCCTACTCTGCCACCCCAGTTCAGCAAGGGACTCAAGTCTGAGCATACCCGTGCTCACTTTTGCCACTGGGTCAGACTGATTTGCATATAGCCATGTCTGAACTGGGGCGGCAGAGTTGGCTAAAGAACGATGATGGATTAAACCCAGATCTTTCGACTGGGTGTCAGTGTTTGATTGATTCAGATGCTCCGTCCATCACCACCTCCTTTTGTACAACCGCATGTAGGCGCCATTTGTCTGAGTCTAGAGTAAATCGTGTTGTCCGGTTGACTCTCTCGAAAGTAGACACGTTAACCCTTCAAAGCGTTTCCCGACTTAGTAACTCCCGGCCGCAAACGAGTGTTTCAAGATACGGTGGCGGTGGATGCCAAAACGACCCACACGTTAAACCTTCAAAGCGTTTCGCCAACTTTGTAACTCCAGGCCGCGCTTCCCGCCAAGAAACTGCACTTTCAACAATATGCCATTATTATTGAGCCAATGACATCCTAATGATGCCCCGTACACTTCCTAAACTACGCGTGAGGCCCCCTCACCTTTACGAGTCGCCAACGCCGCCGGGCCCAGGTAGCCACCCAAAGCCAACTGTTCGCGCTGCGCCTTTCCGGCTACTCCGCAAGGCGAGAGGACAAAATGGCTACTCCCTTGATTCCGGCTATTTTTATCACCTAAGGGGAGGGACCGCCAATGCACCTCCTTCACTCGCATTTCAGGAGTCCCTCCCCTTGCCCACTTTCAGGAAAACAAAACCGTTCCCTCTGCACTAACATCCCACTAAAGGCACCCCTCCCCTAGATGCGGGAGTGCCTATCATGCCACTTATCGATTTCCATGTGAGTGAAACATTCCGCCCCTTCATGTTATCCCGTGCTCAGGCTGCAAGCACACAACTGCGAAGCAGAACTGCATCTCCTAGGCAGTGCTGAACCGCCCAGGCCCCACCCCTGTTAAAGTTATATGTGCTTGTATAGCGCACGGCTGCCCCAGCAAAGGGGCGTCCCGGAGCTTACTGTATGAAAAGTGGACAGATGATAGGGTCAGGGAGGTAGGAAGGGAGGAAATCAGTTTAACAGAAGAGGTGTGTTTTAATTGCTTTCCTAAAGGTCTGCAGATCTTGTATCCCTAGGATCTGGTCAGGGAGGTCATTCCAGAGTTTGGCGGCCAAGTATTTGAAGGAACGGCCACCCATCCTGGATAGTTTGATACGGGGTACCGTTGCGAGATTTTGTCCTTCTGAGCGTAGGGTGCGTCGAGGGACGTATATTGACAAGAGTGGGCAGAGCATGGGGGGTGAAGCTGTCTTTAGGATTTTGAATGCTAGGCATAGCGTTTTGAAGTGGATCCTTTTCTCCATTGGGAGCCAGTGGAGTTTGATGAGAACATTAGCCACGGACGTGTGGCGGGGGATACCTACCAGCGCCCTGGCGGCAGCGTTCTGGACTCGCTGGAGTCTAGCTTTTTCTGCTACGTTCATTCCTAGCAAAAGGGAGAGGATGGCTGCTTGGACTATCGTCTGACGGGTTTGGTTGTCAAAGAATCCTAGGATGGGTCTAAGGTTCCGTAAAAGCAGGTTGCTGCCACTTTTTAAGTATGGTGAGTAAATTTAAGGGCAGAGTCTACTCAGACTCCCAGGTTTTTGACACAGTCCTTGGGTTCAGGTGGTTGTCCTAGGTTTACTGGCCACCAGTTGTTCCCCCAAGTGTTTGTCTTTTTTCCCACCACCAACACCTCGGTTTTACCGGCGTTGAGCTGGAGGTAGTTCGCTGTCATCCATTTTGTGATGTCAACGAGAGTGTGTTGGAATTTTAGGTACTGTGACCACTTTCATCATTTAGTGCCACCACCAGCTGAGTGTCATCAGCGTAGGATACAAGAGACATTCCGTGCCTCCTGGCTACCTCTGCCAGGGGCTGGACATACACATTGAACAAGGTGGGGCTAAGAGCTGACCCCTGGGGCACGCCCTGTTCAATGGGGCATTCCCTGGAGAGGTAGGGGGGGGGGGGGGGGAGACTCGGAAGGACCGGCCAGATAGAAAGTCTCTAAACCAGTCAAGGGCGAGTCCTGATACCCCGACCTCTTTTAGCCTGAACAGCAGAACCTCGTGTGACACTGTATCGAAGGCAGCACTGAGATCAAGTAGAATAAGTGCGGCCGTTCCACCAAAATATAAAATGGTGCGGAGGTGTTATGTCACACTTAGTAGGGCTGTCTCGGTGCTGTGTCAAGCCCGGAAGCCATGTTGTGACCAATCTAAGATGTTATTAGATGACCGCTCCTGAGGCGGACAGCCGGGAGGTAGTAGCGATTTTTAACTGTTTTCTTGTTGTGTGTTACTTTGCTTGCAAATAATTATTTTAATCTGTGGAGAGCGTGATTGAAATCTATTCACCTCTCCCCAAGGAACCTCCTCAGTGCTGCAGCACGCGCACTGTTTCCTAGCCTCTCTGTGCACTGCTAAAGTAATTTTGCTGTACTCTGTGGCGCGATGGGTTTGACAACTAAATTCTGCAACCCATCAGCTTCCCCCAGCGCAAACATCGATCGGCTTGACACAATAAGCCCCTCGCACCCCGCACTCACCTATACTGTCCCAGCTGTCTAAAAGCTGAAGGCACCTCGTCACTACAAAACGTCTGTCTGAGCCCCTTCATTGCAGCTCCAGGACCCGCTAGTGCATGTCGGGCTCCCGGGTTGGCCCCTGCCACTGCCGATCCCGGCTGACCATTTAGCTGTGTCAACCCCTCTGGGGCCGGGCTGTACCCGACATGGAGCCAGGGAAAAGACCAGGACAGCCGAGCTGCCACCTTGCCCCCACAAGCCCTCACTTGCATTTTGACCCTTGACACCCTGAGAGCAGCTGGAAGGTAGGGTGAACAGCAGCACTGGGGCTAGGACTGCAGACCCGGGAGGTGTAATAGGTAGCCCGCTCAACCATCATTTTAGTGGGCTGCCGTTTAATCACCTCTGGCCCTTTCTCGGGTGCCTGCCCATCACTAGCCAGCAAGCACCGCACTCCTCCACCTCGGACCAATGGCTAGTATCCCCTTGTAGCAATGGCGTAGCAGGATCCCTGCAACCTCTACCCCATAAATGACTATCCAGAACATCTGCTGCCTCTGTAATATGATGAGAACATACGGTCAGAGGTGCATGGTTTGACCAGGGAAGCAGTGCTGAGCCCAAACACAAAAAAACACTTTTTATAGATGGACGAGCTCTTTCTGTTTCTGAGCGAGGTTACCCTGAGACCTCTGTGGTTGGTGCAAGAAGTTAGCACCATTGCATTGCATGATTTTGCTCATGAGAAAATGCCACTTAGTTGTTGAAATGTCACTCATAATTACACTGAAATTATGAAAATGTCACACACAGCAATATGAAACCTTGGCAACTATGTCGATATCCAGTACTAGACACACCACCGCCTCCCAAGTGATTCCTTGTTAATATAACAAGCAATCGTGCAAGAAGCATTTGTGAGGTTAAGGTTCTCTTCTAAAATCCTTTATTGATTTTGTTCAGTGCGCTACTATAGCCAAATGCTGCTTCAAAGCACATTGCAGCGTGTGATTACTAATAGAGAGAGAAAGTGGGGAGTTAGGGTGAGCGCAGATGTAGTCATACTACAGAGAGTGACCAAAGGCATAAACTTCTTTTTTGCAGCAGGTGAGTTTTGAGACCTTTTCTTAAATGATGCTGATGGTATGGCTTGATTGTTGTGGATGTAATGCAGCAAACATTTGAGCCTCGACTGATATGTGCAAAGAACAACTTGGGTTGGCTAAAATGAAAGTAGCTCCCCCTTCCCAATTTTTCACTCTAACTAGTTAGTTACTAGAAATCTATGAGATGCTGGGGGAGTCTTGTCGTTGTTGCTTCTGCTGAACTGAGGGTGCACCCACTGCCCCACCCCATAGTGAGGTTGGCTACTGCCACGTCCGAGGCCTCGGGGCTTTTGCTAACAATATACACAGAGAAGGCTTTGGGCCCGCTCCTTTCAACTAGTGGATTTCTTTGTGCAGCCTATTTGAGCTATTCATGGGACTACGTGCTAGCTGAAAGGTACTTTACATAAGGGCACATTTCACGTTTCCCAATATAGGGTTAACTTGTGTGCGCCCGGATGGTGCGCAGTTGTCTCCGGAAGTCCAGGGTGGGGCTGGTGACCACATTTGCCATTTGCATTGCGGAGCGCAATTAAGGTGTGCCTGACTTTGAGGTGATCAAACCCAGATCTTTTGACTGGGTGTGATTGGTTCAGATGCTCCGTCCATCACCACCACCTTTTGTACCGCTGACTTTGAGGTGAGGCATCCCAGGACCCAGCCATGCCAGAAACTGAGAAGGACCCTCCGTCACTGGCCATAATAATTTAAATTATTGCTAGCCCCTGCCTGCCTTGCTAGCCTTGCCCTGTCTCGCACCTGCCTCTGAAGCTGCAGACCAGGCCTCGTCCTCAGCCCTTCAGGTGAGTCAGAGTCTGTCCGAGGCAGGAGTGGTCCGTGGGTGGTGGCCAGGACGGAGTCTCGGTGTGTGGGGATCTGGGGTGGTTATCGCATCGGATGAGAAGAAAGATGCTAATTTGGAATCAGGGAAGGCATCATGGTGGGGCCCGGCCGGGAATAAAAGTAAAAGTTTAAAACATAATATAGCGTTGGACCAGTGAGTAACACAGGCCCCAGCGTTGCAGCAGGGATTGGGGGCTTTGCAGGGGCCCCTCTTAGTTTCAGTGAGCCAGCAGCAAACCTTGTTTTTATTAATTAAATGGTGCGCACGCAAGGGACCCAGCCAGGTCCCTCGGAGGTTCTCTTCATTTTATTAAGTGGTGCGCATGTCCAGGCCCCGGCCATCACTCTGAAGGCAGTTTTTGTACAGCTAGTCCAAGAAAGCAGGTTCCAGGTATTAGCCAATGAATTCCCTGCAACGTGAACGCCATCACGTTGATGACTCAGAGTGTGCATCATGTGAGTCTTTTGTAGTTCTTTCTGTAAAAGAACTACTTGTTTCCAAAGCATTTTATGCTTGATTGTGGCATCTGTCTCGTCTTTGTAATCATTTTGATCGCAGCTCAGCAAATCATTATTTTAAGAATTGACGCAAGAATGCGAATCGCACACGATTAGTGTCTGGAATTCGCGTTCGCCATTTTCAAGCGCCAACTTTAAAGATCTGATTTCAGCTCGCTGAGCCGAACATTTTCTCAGTGATTCAGTTTTTGTTATTTTCGGTCTGAATTTACTGCAGAGCCAGCGACCTTTAACAATCGCGCAGACTGCATCATAGGATTTGTCATCTACATTGTAATGTAGTACAAATCTATCTGTATAAATTATACAGGAGTATTGTTCAAGGGGCAGAATCTCGATTGGCAGAGGATATTCTCTATCATATTTTAAATCATTAAGTTTTTTCATGTTCGGATTAAAAAGGTAGAACCGCAATTAGCCATCCCAAGATTTGCATTCAAGAGAGGTAAAAATCTTCATGATCACCTTGTTAAAGCCTACGTTGAACCTAAGATCAGTACTTTAACAAGCCTGTGAGGCCTAGCACCTAATGTTGGACACTTTCCTTGCGGTGGGTGTACAGCATGTGCAACCACTCAGGTGACTAAAATCTGTTGTATTAATGGGAGACAAATAACGTTAAAACATCATTCTAATTGTATGACCAAAAACGTGGTCTACTGCATTTAATGCCCTTGCGCCCTGAATTACATTGGCAAGACAACACAGGAAATAAGGAAACGTATCACACAATACCAATCCCGCATCAGATGCAATGTTAGCACTGCGCCGCTTGTGGAGCATTATAACAACATGTTACACGCACCCTCTGATATGAAATGGTTTGTTATTGAGGTTGTAAAGGGTACAAGGAGAAGACCTAATGTGGAAAAATTGCTAGCCCAAAGAGAGAATAAACTGATTTGGCTATGTAATACTGTGGAAAACGGGCTAAACGCCTTTATTGAATGGCATACACTGGCTACTCTTGCTTGATTCCTCTCTGATATACTATATGTTGGCTACTTCAAATTGCTCCTATAATATGGGATTTCTGCTTTGCTGAATTTTGTTGTGAGTTTTGTTAGTAACTTTTAGTTGCTACACACAGCTGTGTGCTGCAATTAGTACCATCGATTACTTATTGTATTGTTTGTTCCTGATGTAGTCCTCAGATATGATTCTCTTTGATCCTTGTTATTTATATTTTACTGGAAATGCATGCTTTTTGGAGTAATAGAAATAGGCTTTTGACCATTCTAAGATGGCCGCCATGCTTTCCGTCCTTGTGACGCCATCACAACACGGAGTTTTAACCACGTTGTGTGCGGAAAGAGATTGATGCCGCGATTTCTCACGGGGATCAACCACGGACTTATTTGAGCTGGTTATCTGTTGCTTATTAAGTGAGTACCTACCATGAGCATATGCCTCTTTAGTTAGACACTTCGGCATTTTTGCTCAGGTTCTAACCGAGATCTATACATTGTTTACAGATCATTTGGTGGCTTCCTGACTGTAAGTGCGCTACCTTTTTCACATTTGGGTGCATTGGGAAGGGGCGCGTAGTCTTTTAATGTTTAGGTTGACCTGACCCGACCCTTTGTTACTCTGTAGAACGACCTGTCTGGCGTGCCATTATCGTGAGTAAATACTCTAATTAGCAGATCACACTTAGCGCTCCTCACCATTTCTTTCAATAGTCACTGTCTTTCGCTCCATTAGAGTAATTGTGGTTCCTATTTTTGGATAAGGGAGTCTAGCATCTACTGGTTTTACATATTCTATATATAGTTTCATAACATTGTACTTCACGGGAATTGTCACGTGGTCTTGGTATTAGGTTGATACTGCACCTATAGTCTCATTTGGTGGTTGGTGTTCTGCATGGAATTGGTCATGCTTCTATCACCTGACTATTGTCACTTTATTGCCTTTTTGTGTTGAGCTGAGTATTTGTCTCCTTGTACCATAGGGGTTCATGTATACCTATGTTATTATGTTTATATTAGATACTTCTGTGCAACTTTTCTGTCCTGAAGATGGTCCTACGGATCTTTTTGACCAACGAGGAACGAAACGTTGACGCCTAACACCTTTTATGCAACATATTGTAAAATTCACTTAAAACTTAAAACATGATCTGTGAATTTCATTGTGTTTAATTTACTTATATGTGGTTCTTTGAGTGTATCCACATTATATGCTGAAGGTGTTTATGTACCACCATATTATCTGTTATATTTGTTTTGGTAGTATTTCTGTTGCCAGACCTTTATTGTCAAGAAAACAAGCTATCTATGCACTGAAAATTAAAAAATAAAAATAATATATTTTTGATACAACTTTGAGTGTTGCTTCTGAAGCCCTTTGGTCGCTATACCTAATTAAGTGTTCACGTATGTGACACAGATAATTGTGAAAATATATCGTGAATGATTCCTTCCTGGACATTTAGCTTATACTGTTCATTGTGTTTTAGAGCGCCTTTAAACCAGAGCAGGTGCTCTTGGTATTTTAATGGGATTTCAATCTCCTCGAAAGGAGCGTACTCTTCCGGTGGTTCCTCTATTTTGTAATAGTGAAACTCGTGTGTTGTAGCGTTTGCCGCTGGAAAGTTTATCCATGTATAGAATACCTCTGTCTGCCGATATTCGTGTGCCTCTATCACGAAAATGACTGTACCACCTCATGAGGTCAGTCCATTTTCTATAAGTTTTGACGTTATAGTTTTTCTTATGTTTGCCGGGATGATATTCGCACCCGGTTCATTTAACCCTGTAACATCGGAGTCCCGTTGATTCGCATCTACTGCGGCTTCAGAGGTCCCGTTGTTCTTGCCACTTCCTGGCATTTTACTGTCAGAAAGATCTTTTGTTGCAGATCAGGTTTCAAGGAGACAAAGATTCGGTGCACAATATTTTGAAACACTGTATCCTTCAACGTTGAGTAAACCAGAAACTCTACATAGGAATCTCTTCCTACTAAGTTCCGGCGGATTTTAACCTTTCACCCACTCCAGACGTCTATTGGAGTATTTATGGGAGAAAGGGTCTGTGTGACAAAGCACGACTGAGTTACTCTAACGTCTTGCGTTAGTTTTATCGCCTTACCAAACGTTGGGCGCCATGTAGTGTAGTTCCTATTTTCCCTACAGGCCCTGCGCATTGGAATAACATAAACAGCAGTGTAGACGTAGGACTGCGGTCTTCTAGATCTCTACTGACTATGTTAGACTTAATTGGGTTTGTGCCAGCTAGCTCAGAGGTCACTGGAAACTTTCTTGACTGAATAGGAAGTGATCAGCTTCCCTGGCTCAGACAAGAAGGGATTCAGTTTTCCGACAACTGCATAAACATGACAACTTTGCTCGTCAGAATAAGAGTCAATCTCTAGAGTCGTGTGAAACAATAGTTATTTCACTCAGTCAGTTGTGCAGATTTACTTTCACCAAGATGCAGAGAATAGAGAGACGGGCGTTTTCAATAAAAGGTATTATTTATTGAACAATCTTCCTTCTCATGCAAGTGAAATCAATTGCCACAATTGCAAGACTTGTTATTATAAAAAGTGTGTACAGTAAAAGGAGTATTGTGAAATAATACTGTAAAAGCATTGATATGGTTTCTTAGCCATAAGATGGTTAAAATGAATAAAATATATACATTAATATATACATTGGCTAACGTTCTCAACTGGTGCTTCTAACTACGCCTACCCCAGTGTACCTGACCTAAGCCTAACACGTGGGAGGGAGTAAGTAACAATTTAAGTTGAGTTCGTTTTGCCAAGAGTTTGCTTCAAGAATTCTCTCTAAGGGTTTAGTCAGCACCGTACCTCTGGAATATAATGTAGGAGGTCTGGTATCTCCTCTCAGGTCCCGATATCCCAGTCACACGCAAGGGTAGGCTGGAAACGCCGGAGCTGGATTTTCTCGGCAGGAGAAAAGACAGCGTCTTTCTCAGCGCGTCAAAGAGGAGGGGCAGCGTCCGTGGGCTCCTCGCATCTGCTGGGCTCTCTGCAAGGGGACAGCTGATCTGCTCCAGTATTCACCACCACCTTGTGTTTGCTTAAGGCAACGTTGGTATTATTTATACCTGAAAGGTGCAGAGTTTGACGTAAGTTTTTGGACATAAGACGTCAATAAAGATGTCACTAAGAACTGGTCGTTCTTGCAGTGCTCGCAGGAGTTCTATTACTAATCAAAACAAAGCAAGCGTGGCTTTCCCAGGTTGCTGGGGGTTTGGTATGTTGAAAGAACTCGGTGTGTTATCTAGGAATCTAAGGAAGTGGCTTCTGCTGTGTCATGGACTGTCATAGACTGCAGAGGCGAGTTACAGAAATACGGCTCTAATTAATTTTGCCGTTATAGGGATATGTATTGATTATAGCCGTATAGGGGCCTAAGGTCACAATATTGATCGGGGTCCAAGATAAAACACATCACCCACTCCACAAATTTATGTCCATAAAATTACTAAAAACTAAAGCAAAAAGATGCGCGGGTATTCCTACCCACCCCAAAATACATTTTGCATTTGAAATGGTGTATGTGAAATACATGAACATATAGGTACTGTACGTTATAAGCAGAGTAATCATTCAAAGAAATCTATGCATATATATTCAGTTGAACGATTATGCGAAAATTACACATGAAATGTCTCTAAATACAGAAGAGAAGGGCGAGACAATTTCATCAAATAGAAATACAATTTTGTAAAGCGTGCTAGAGGCTGAGGTAAAGTATTGTCTCTAGATCTACTAAAAATAGAAGCTCTGTTCTTTTTGAATAGTTCTACTTTAAGCAAAGTACTTGTGCCAGAAAAAAGGTAAATATTTTGAAAAATTTCTCATAAAAATTTTTTTTTCATGGTGAGCGGGGAAAAAGAGTTTCAAACGCTTTTCAGTATTTTTTGTTTATCAAAGCTGAAGGCCGAATTCAGAGTTCATGGGAACGCTGTGCGCCGGATTGTTTTCCAAAAGTCATTGTTTCTGTTCAGGGAAGAACATCATATCAGACAGGCTCTCAAAGAATAGGTCTACATATTCAGGTGACAGTTTGACCAGGTCCGATAGTGCTGTAACCTGGCAGTTGTGAGAATGATTGCTATCCAGGTAGGGAAGAACATGGCGGCAGCAAGCTAGCTCGCCGCAGTGCTCCGTGTTGATCCGCCGGCAGGATCATCTCCCGCTTTGTGCTCAAGAGTGCCTGTACATGGGGGCATGAGTAATCGTCTCGTGAACATATGAGTGCTTTCTTGGAGGAAATTTTGGCTTAAGTAAAAATATATCCACGGACCTTCATCTCCTTCATTTCCGTACGGATGGTGGTTTCCATGGTATCTCGGCCTCGGCCGAAGGGAGTGCGGAGTCGAAGACGGCTGCAGATACGGCTACGGAGGTAGCGGGTGTTGTGGGGGGGGGGTCGTGTGGACTCATCCGTTGCAGGCAAGTCGGGTTTTGATGTGCTAAGCTCCGGGCCTTGTTTCATTCAGAGTGTTTATCTAGGAGGGAGATTCGAAAGTAAAAATAAAACGTCTATCAGTGCCACTGCTCATTTAGTGAGCAGCGCTTTAGCCCCCTCTTCTCCCCTCGTGGAAAAACGCTTAGAATGCCAGCTACTCCATCCAGCCCGAGGATCTGTGTAGCCGCCCTGGAGCTAAAGAAGGTTAAGAGATTGAGAAATCTCTTTTCTCCTTGAAGGGTTGCTGAGTTAGAGTCAGAGAGACTTACTGACACAAGTACAGACTCAGTCTTTAAGGAAGGATTCCAACGTTAGCCCCAATATTTGCAAGTCTCTGCTCCCTTTGCTGCAGTGGAGGGGTCTTCTGGGTATGAATTGGCTAATACTAGTTTTACAGACCAGTCATTGATAGAAACCACCCTCACTCTGCCTGATTTTGACATTGATGCAGTTGTTGTTGAGGAGCATTTACAGGCCCCCTCAAATAAGAATATTCCAACTATCCCTGGCGCATTTAATACTACCGACAGTTTACTTAATACTCCCAAAGGCGAGTCTAAACGAGGTCGAGGTCGTGGACGAAAAAAGAAAATAGATCTAAATTAAGTCGGTGTTCCAGAAGGGAGAGTAGAAGTCGGGAAAGGGGTCAATATATCATCCAAGACGAAATCATCCTCTTTTTTGAACACTGAATTCAAGCCCAAAACCCCAATTGTGAAGAGTAAAACCAAAGCGAAGACCAAGGACTCTAAAGCACTACATCCAGCAGGCTCCAAAAGTACTCCTTCACTTCGCTCCTATTTTAAAGCCATCCCACAGATCTTACATCTTCCTGAAGGCTTAGACGGTCAAGACATGGCGTCAACCTCAGAGGGTGACTCTCCATTGTCTTGCCAACCTGCCATATCACTGGATACATCATTATCTGGGGGGTCAGATCAAGTTGAAAAGTGCCCTGGTCAAGTAATAGAAAAGGCAGCGACTACCGATTTAGCAGCAAGCTCGCAAGGATCACTAGACCTAGAAAGAGAGCAACAGCAGTCCCTCCTGCCAGGACAATCTCAGTTCCAGTCTTCATCCACGCAGGAGTTGAGTTTACCCCAAGATCTTACTACAGTTTATTCTGAAGAGGCCGAAGAATTAGATCCTACTGACTTGGGAGGCGCGGCTGGGGGTCCAGATGATGATGATTCTGTTAATCCCATCCAACCTGATATTAACTCTTTATTGCCCCCTACCCCTTAGCCTCTCAAGTTCCGATGACGGCAGCCTCTGTTATAGAGATGTTTTCAGCTCCTACTCTGGAGATAAGGAAAGGATTTGCCGAATCATCTGCTAATCAAATAGAGTTCAAAAATTATTGTGAATCACTTGACAATAAAATCGAGGGTCTCACTATAAGAACTGGAGTGTTAGAAGAGACGGTTGGCATTTATTCAGTTTATCTGGATCAGGCGAAGCAGGATATCAAGAAACTTACAAAGGAAGATCTGGCTCTCAGCGAGAGGATGGAGTCCCTTGAAAACAATGCGAGAAAGGGAAACATCCGTATTTTGAATGTTCCAGAAGGATCTGAAGGGTCAGACATTAAACAATACATCGTCTCATTACTGAAGGAAGCACTGTCATTAGAATACACTCCCGCAGAACTGTCAGTCGATATTCAGAGGGTTCATAGAGACCCCTTTAAACTGAATCCACACAGATCTAAACCACACAAAATTTTGGTTAATTTTCACACATATGTCCTAAAGGACCGCATCTTAAATATGGCCTTGAAACAAAAGTCTTTGTCTGGGAAAGGCTTTACTTTTCTGATAAGATCAGACCTTTCCCGAACAACACTCGAAAAGCAATGGGAATTTGGGAGGCGCTTGGATGCTTTCAGAAAATTGGGCGCAACAGCTCAGCTCATGTTCCGGCAGCTCTTAAAGTAAATCACAACAATAAGATGTATAACATTAGGTCTGTGCAAGCAGCGGATGAGTTACTAATGGATCTGGGTAAAGCGGCCTGCTAGGCTTAATTTTGGACCCGTGCAACTAGTTGATGAGCTACTAATGCCTTGGGCAAAGGGGGCAGCAGGGTTTAATATTAGGTGCCCTTCTTTTTCTTTTCCTAATTGCCTAAATATGTCCTGCTGTTCTATCTTTCATGTTCTCAATATGAATATCAAGGGGCAGAGGCACATACATATATATGTATTATATATGTACTAAATAAACACTAGTTAAAAGCCCTATGGCTTTAATTACATTTTTTCAAAATTTTTTCACTCACTAAGGTCTACTCACTTGAATAGATAGCGGTCAGACTTTTTTGTAGGGGGTCAACCGGTGGGGCGCTATCTACTGGACTCTGCTCCGGTTAGATAATGCAAGGGTTCTTCACGGGGCTGGGCTCTCACCTCGGGGGGGGGGGGGGTGAGCGCGCAGGGGCGGCAAAAATGTAAAAAAGTCCTCAATAACCTAAATAGTAGTTTTTGGAATGGTAAGTCATATTTCACATATAATCGCTGGACGCAAGTACTTAATATTACTATAAATATCTCTTCTGGTATAGTACTAATCATGGTGCTTTATTGGTTAAGAGATGAGTAGTTTAGGTCTCCTTTCCTGGAACGTCAATGGCCTCTGCACCAAGCCCCGAGCCAGTAGAATTCTGCAATATCTGAAGGACTCGGATGCGCAGGTCATGGTGTTGCAGGAAACCCACCTTACGCATTCTGAACTGTCGACAGTAATTAAAAAGAATAGATGGATTGACTTTATGGTCTCTACCACACAAACTTCTCATACAAGAGGTGTTGCGATTATTTTTAAAAAAGGAGCTAAAGCTAAGCTAATCTCACAGGTTGTAGATTCTTCTGGCAGATGGGCCACAGCTTCAGTTCTAAAGGCTGGGTTTTCAATTACAATAGTCAGTTATTATGGTCTGAATCAGGACGACCCCTCTTCATTGGAAACAATTTTTGTTTGCCGTTACTTTCTATTTCTGGACCTATAATTTTAGCCGGCGACTTTAATATTGTGTTGGACCCCATCTTGGACAAGTCCCCTAATAATCGATCCATGGTTTTGTCTAAAACTAGATCTTTTTTACTAGACGCTATGAGACAGCACGGGTTTGTGGATGTCTGGCGACTAAGGTCAGGAAACCAACAGGGGGTCTCCTATAGGAATTTTAAATATCACCATAAGTCAAAAATTGACTATATTTTGACCACTCAAAGATTGGTTGATTCTGTTAAAACAATAGAATATTTTCCTTCGCATCTTTCAGATCACTCTGCGGTTAAATTAGTGATGACATTCTGTAGTAAAAAACCCCCGACTGTTTGGTCTTTTGATCGCTCCCTCCTCACTAATAAGGAGGATATCTTGTTCTTAAAGTCAGAGACTCACAACTTTTTTTTGTCCAATAATGGTACAGCCTCTAATAGAATTATTTGGGACTCATTTAAGGCAACATTGAGAGGGTTGGTTGTTGCCAAAGTTGCCTTTCGGAGGAAGAGTTATAATAAATTGATTTCTTCTATAGAATTAGATATGGCTCGTGTTCAACATGAGATTGACCTCAATAGTACAGCTTCGAGGACTATATTAGATCCTCTTTATAACAAATTGGTGACTCTGAAGGGAAGTTTGGCTTCGACCTTAAATTTGAGGGTCCAACAGAGATGGGAAGCCAGTAAATTAGCTCACTTCGAATATAGTGAAGGCGCAGGCAAATTACTGGCTTGGAAGACCAAAGTAGATCAGGTCCCGAACAAATTGAAACTATAAAAATAGGAAACACCAATCTCTCTTCAGATGATGATATCAGGAAGGCATTTAGGGAATTCTTCCAGGTAATATACCAAGAAGACAAAGTGATATCGGCTGAGTCTGTTAAGAGTTGGTTGAATAATATTACTCTACCCTCCCTTTCTCTTGAACAATCCCAATACTTGGATAGACCCATTATAGAGAGTGAGGTGATATCTGCTATTAAGAGATCTAAGAAGGGGAAGGTGTCGGGACCCGATGGCCTGCCAGCTGAGTTATACAAGATCTTAGACTCAGAGATAGCTCCTTTCCTCACAAAGCTGTTTATACCAATACTTCTAGAAGGAATGTCCCCCCCAGCATCTTGGGATAATGCCTCTATTACCCTTATATTAAAACCGGGTAAACCTAAGGAAGAGTGTGGGTTGTATAGGCCAATATCCATTCTGAATGTGGATTATAAAATCTTTACCACAGTTCTATCATCAAGATTGGCCGATATTGCACCTTCTGTCCTTCATTCGGATCAAAAGGGGTTCTTGAAGGGCAGACAATTATATGAATTGACCTATGATTTAATTGGTGCCATAGATATCGCAACATCCAATAATCTTCCATTGGCGGCCCTAACGCTGGATGCAACCAAGGCTTTCGACAGGGTCAATTGGGTGTACCTGCCAGAGGCCTTGGCCATGTTTGGTGTGGGGGAAAGTTTTCGTAGGGCGATTGGCCTGTTGTACAGTAATCCTTCTGCATCTCTTCTCGTTAATGGTGATCTATCGAGCCCTTTTTCCATCACTAGGGGAACCCGACAGGGGTGCCCGCTCTCCCCCTTGCTTTTCGATTTTTATATCGAGCCTTTTGCGCAATATCTAAGGGAGGAGGTCTCAATCAAACCTTTCCAGTATCAAGGCTGGAAGAGGAAGGTGGCATTATATGCCGACGACGTATTCATTTTAACATTAGATTCCGCTACGGCTCTTCTGGCTATAGTGAAATTGGATTATGCTTTTGGACAAGTGTCTGGTTATGAAATCAACGCAGCCAAAACAGAAATGCTTGTTTGGAATGATGAGAACCCTCCACCAGAACTCCAACCAGGCACTTCAATGCGATATCTAGGCTTGACAAGTGTAAAAGATATTAATAAAATAGTCCAATTTAATTTGTCCACAGTACTTAAAGACTGCCCTAAGCTTCTCCAATCTTGGTCACACCTCCCCTTGTCATTAATAGGTAGGGTCAATCTTATCAAAATGTCTATTCTTCCAAAAATTTCTTTTTTATTTAACACCATTCCTTTATACGTTGATCAAAATATCGTAGCCAAATTTCAATCAAACGTTTCATCTTTCATCTGGAACAATCATCTTCCATGCATCGCCTGGAAAAAACTAAGACGGCGACATGATAAGGGAGGCTTGGCAGCTCCAGATATAAAAATCTATGCTTGGGCCTTTCAATTATCCCACTCAAGGATGTTGCTTAAGGATCCTGAAGCTTCGGAGGTCGGTCTAATGTATGCAGCTATGTTGGAGGGGGAAAAAAAATAATCATTCTAGTTTTCTTTTCAAGTTTGGAAACCCTAAGTTTTTAAAAAAAATTAAACTGAAGACTCTACAGGGTTTTGCTCGAACATGGGCTGAAATTATGAAATCCATAAAAGTAAATTACTTGTGTGAAAAAACTCCGTTGTGGGACCTGCCTGAAAATCCTGCCTAGCTTGATGACATCTTGGCAGTTCCTCTGAGAGAGGCAGGCATGGAAGTTTGGGGTGACCTTTTCTACGAGGGAGATTTATTTTCGTGGGAACATCTGCAAGCCAAGGTCGGCCCTAATTTTTCACGCTTCAAATATATTCAGATCTATAGTTCAACTGCAGCTTATAAAGCATCTCCTGCCAACAAGAATAAGCTTAAACTTGGAGGACATAGCACATTCATCTCTGACTTACTAAACAGAGGTCCAGCAAAGAAAGAAATATCTAAATGGTATAATTGTATTCTGGAGGAATCAGATGGAGACTTTGTCTTGCCAGAGTCATTATGGGGTTCTGTTCTGGTGGATCTGAACTTACAAATTCTTTGGAAGTCTTTTTTCGAGCTTCTGTGGAGCATTGTCAAGCCATCGTGGCTTCGCAGAAATCATATCTTTACCCTGTATAGGGCGTACTATTCCCCTCTAAGACTATCTAAATTTGCAGGAGGCCAGTCAGTGTCTTGTACTAAATGTGGTTTGATTGCTGCTTCGGATACACATATGTTTTTTGAATGCCCGGTATTAACCACATTTTGGCAGGAAATCAGCAATTGCCTTACGGAGACTTTAGGAAGACCTGTCATAATGGATTTGTCTCTAATAATATTCGGAGTCCTAGAAGGTGTACAACACTTACCCAGATGTCTAGTTTTTTATTCCATTCTGCTCGCAAGAAGAGAGATCTGCAGGAAATGGAAAGCCCCCTTACCTCCCTCCTTTAGAGATTGGCAAAATTCAGTATTGCAGACCTCAGTTACAGATCTGGCCAGATCTGGTAATAACAGAAAAAGGGCCTTTTGGCATCTACTCTTGTGGCGTCAGTGATTTATTCAGGGTTTTTTTTTCCCCGAGTCCAATGATTGATCTCCTATGGTGCTTCTATGTTCTGCACCTATGGAACAGCCGTTATCCGGTTCATGCCCGGCCCCCACTTGGCTGCTAAAACTACCCCTAGGTTTGCTATAGATTGGCAAATTAAGGACCCAGTGCCTCTCTGGATTACGGTGGAAGGCTGAGGGAGAGTTGGCCTCCATAAGATTTGCGTCCCTTCCAGTTTTTCAGATAAACTGAGTCAACTATTCTCCGTTAATTCCTTTGGCACTTTGTCTACATGGTGGTTATGAGTACACAAAAAAAAAAGAGAAAGATTGCTATCATCGATTTCAGGATCAGCAATGCTCACAGAAGGTTGTACCTGGGTGATGTTGCTTTCATTTCTTGCTTCACTGCCGCCACCTAGACGTAGTGCAGGAGTCTCAACGAATGCCGTCATCAGGATTGGTAACCGCTGGGACAACACGATGCGTGAGCCATAACTGGACTTAGCAAAGTATCGATATCCATTGGTACTGCTGATTGTAGTGCAAGACAGGTGTCTAACACGCATTCCTCTCCGCATAGCATACATCGAAGCACAGGTAATATGCAGGTCTGCCATATAGGTCTAAATGAAAGAAACCAGGTCATATTCAGATCTCTTAGCCGTGCTAGTCCAAGGACTTTAGTTATGCGGTCCCGGTAGCGTATTGCTAGGATCATTTCTTCCATCCTTGCCGGAGTCATGTCTGCGTTTTGGTTTGCCATATCGTAGCAGGAGGGTCAAAAATAGAATACCTGCTACGAGTCCCAAAAGTAGTGGTAGGCCGACAAAGATCGAATGGACAAAATTTGGAAAAACGACCAGGACTGCTTCAAATGGTGTTAACAGTCCCGAAAAAATTGTTTCAAATACACTTGAGATACCACTGGCATCCGACATATTTAGGATTTGGCTGAGAATTTCTGTGAAATGCACGGGGCAATTTGTTGATAAAAGTGCATGTATCTCTGATGTTGTCCTTGCAACTTGGAGATCATACGTTTCTTTTGATGACGTGATGGGCACTGTTGTCTGCAAAAGCACAGACTTCATTCTGCTTAAAGTATCAATTCGTATAGAAGAGATATTCAAGGGAGGCCAAATCGGACCCACTGAGTCTCAAGGGCCATTTGGATACAATGCTTGCATACAGCAAGTGACCATGGAACTCATGCCTAAGAGATATGCTTTCCCTGGCACCAAGCCACAACAGCTGTGATCCGTTATTAGGACGTAACTCCCGTTAGAAAGTTGCTTAAAGAATGGCTCTATTTGTGTTGCAGGTGTGCCGTGAAAGGTTATTCGAAGTATCCTCACAGGCCCCATGCAAGTTAATACCTTCGCACAAAAGTATAGCGCTTAGGGAATGTTTACACTTATCACCACTAAGAAATACACTTTTGTTGTTGTCACTATAACATGTGTGTGTATAAGGTAATTTCCATGTTGACTTAATGTATCCTTTACCCAACTTTTCATACTGGCCTGCCGGTATATACTCAGGGCAATTTTTAAACTGGAAAGTTGTGATCGGAATTGTGATAATCCCGTGTATTGTCCATTCAATGACTGGTCTTTCTGACATTGTCAATGGTAATCTCTCAAGTTTTTCGATGCTCAGGATTGTATAGTCTGCTCCTTTCTGTGCCAAACTGATTTGTTTATCAGTAAGGTTAAAGATAGAAAACAATGACGTTGTGTTGATTAAACGCCATGGCACATAGCCTGAACGGAGATTTTGCAACGTCCACCCTAGCTGTACAATAGAACGTAATTGGGACTGGCCATGTTGTAACATTAGCAGGTCCTGGTGTATTGTATCAATAACAGAGGATACAATACTGTCCAGTGAATATATTCTGGAGGACAGAGTCATTAACCCATTGTCCACAACAGAAATTGATTTTTCCAAATTAATACGATCAATTTCTCGTATTTTCTTGGCTGTTTCAATTTGAGTTTCTTTCCATGCCTCGTTGTATGCAGCATACATGCTGGCCGCTATGAAATGTTTCTGACGCTGCTTGCGTGGTCCCATTAAGAAATCTCGCAAATCAGCACCATCTTTAAGTAAAGACAAATGTTGCTTAATTTGTGCCAGTGTGGATGTTTATAGCCATTTGAGGCATAGTTTCCCTACACTGTATGTTGTTACTATCCCTAGATGTTGTCTCTGGGAGTATCTAGGGTCTGGTCTGGTCATTTTTAACCCCTGTAATTTGTTCAGGAATCTATCTTGACAGTTGTTCGTGTCTGTAGGCCAGATTAACCACTTTTTCCAATCGGAATGTGTTCTGTTTTAATTTAAAATGTGAGATATGTCTACTTCAATATCTGTGGTTGTATTATCAGGTATTGGCTTTGGAATAGACGGTTTGTTAAGGTCTTTAATCTTGGCTAGGCCAAACCAGGTTGTTTGTTGAATCGTGTCATTCAAGAACATTATTTGTTCTGGGATCATGCAAGCTCGAAATAATGCTTCTAGGCCTTGTACCTGCCAATCTTTTGTACCCCAGATGGCTTTCGTTTCAATGTTATTTTTCCAGAAACCATAACCAAATGTAATCATTTTTTCATAAAATGCTTCTGAATATATCAATTTAGTATTTGTCAGCATGGTTTTTGTCCCTGTTTTATCCAGCAGTTTATATTAAAATGTTTCTGCATTACTTGTGTTAAACCCTGAGAAGTATTGGAATTTCTCATAGAATGTTTTTGAACTGCTTTTAGGTGGAGTAGCAAAATGTTCCCATTGGTTATATTTAAAAACATTTCTAGGTTGTGCAGATTTATGTAAATAGTGGTCTGCGTAATGGGTAAAACAGTACATTTGTTCATAATTAGATGAACCTTGTAAATAATCATGTTCTGTAAATTTTGCTGACAACACTAAATCCGACATCATATTATTTATACTTGTAAAATCCCAATCATCAGAGAATGCACTTGGTTTTACAAAATCACTTAATGAAACCTTGCACTGATGAGGATATTTCAAGAGCTCGACCGGGCCATATATTTTGTAGTCTGTCTTGTCCCAAACTACCCCGCCGGGTATTGGAATGGCTGTGACATTCACTGATGATAGTTCTCTTTTCTCGATGTGCGATGATTTGTGTGGCTTTAGAACTAAGTTGATGTTCTGACTTGCTGTGTCCATTGTACTGTATTTTCCCTCAATGAATTTTCCCAAACAAAGTACCATGATGAGCCAAAGCAGCAGGAAAAATACACCCAGTCCAAACCAAAATTCTAGCCATGGAAAAATAAGATAAGTTTCCTTGAGTTGATGAAAGAGTTCTGTTGCCTTTTCTTTAAAAGTCTTTGTTTCTGGCGTCACTTCAGGGTTGCTTTGATCTTCAGAAAACTTATCGAAATTGATGAAGTAGCCAGAGGCAGTTCTGTCGATTGTAGGAATAGTATTTCCTATTTGAATTTCATTAGCACATTCTGATGCCACATCATTGTAGACTGGTGTTTCATGATGAACTGTTTCAATTTGGTTTTCAAGAGGCACAAGTTCCATTGCATTTCTGCATAGTCCTTTTTTATTCACTGTAGGTTTATTAAATGTGATTAGTCTTTCAGTTTTGAACCTCTTGGATACTAGCAAACTTGGATATTCTGTTACTTCTTGGGAGTCCACTGGGCCTACTATTTATTATAGGCCACATGATTGTGGTTTCACCAGGTCGATGGATACAACTCGGTTCTCCTTTTTACCTGCAAGGGGCAGTTGTACTACTGATCTTGTTCCGTTGATTGCTAAAACAGGTACTGCTTTTCTGGAAGAAGGCCCCAATTCCTTCTTCACTGCTATTTTCTTTCTGACCAGATCCCCAATCTTTGGAATCCAGACAGGTCTTGCTGGGACTTCAGTGGTGGTTGGTTGTTTCTTGAATTTTATGTTGCTCAGGGCTTTTCTTGATTCATTTAAGTCCTGTAAAACAGCCAAACGATCTTTGATGTCAAAGTCTTTATTCTCATCTTTTACCACTGAAGCATGACTATCTAAGTCCTGAACATACATTCTAGTTCTGAAAAAATAGTTCGTACGGGCTGAAACCTTTTAGAGAATTTCTTGGCAAGTTATTAAGAATACGTTGGACACTTGTTAAATGTTGGACCCACCCATCACCCGAACCTAATACCTTTGCCGTTATAGATTGCTTTATGTCTCGGTCTTTTCTTTCCACTACCCCGTTTCCCTCAGGATGGAAGGGACAAGAGAACCACAATCCAATGCCCATGCTGGTCATGGCCTCCTTATAAGCTCGAGAGCTAAAAGCAGGACCCTGATCAGAATGAAGCATGGCAATTGCGTATGTGCCAATAAAGACTCACAAATCTTTTCTAACAGTTCTGGCGTCAGCCGAGTACTGGGGCCACATCTTTTTAGTGAATGTATTCTTAAATAATTAATAGGACGCTGGATTTCGTCTGTAGATAGCCCTATGCTGCCTTCATAAATGGCCACGGCATTACTCCGCTTGACTCATGCTGCGATCTCTGTCGCAGTCCGGGCAGTTCTTTACATATTTATAGTGGTGCAGGCTCATCCCCAGCCACCAGTAATTCAGTCAGAGATTCCTTCATCTGTTTATGCCTTGGACCTTCACCCATGTGTGAGTCTGCTATTAATAAGATTCTCCGATTCATGTTTGGAATTACCCTATCCCCCACTCCAGGGATTCGAGCAAAAGGAACGGAGTTTGCATCAATTGCGTATGTATAATTGAGTGGATAGTTAAGAGGTAGGGCTGCACAGTTGCTTTTTGAAGACGTTTTTACTGCCAGCATGGTTTCCCCATCTATGTATTTTTCTGAACGCTTTTTAGTGGCTACGGATGCCGGTTTAGTTGCTTCCGCTGTGGCTGTTTTGGCCAATGAATTCCCTGCAACGTGAACACCATCACGTTGATGACTCAGAGTGTGTATCACGTGAGTCTTTTGAAGTTCTTTCTGTAAAAGAACTACATGTTTCCAAAGCATTTTATGCTTGATTGTGGCACCTGTGTCATTTTTATAATCATTTTGAACCCAGCTCTGCAAATCAATATTGTAAGAATTGACGCAAGAATGCGAATCGCACACGATTAGTGTCGGGAATTCGCGTTCTGCATTTTCAAGCGCCAACTTTAAAGATCTGATTTCATCTCGCTGATCCGAAAATTTTCTCAGTGATTCAGTTTTTGTTATTTTCGGTCTGAATTTACTGCAGAGCCAGCGACCTTTAACAATCACGCAGGCTGCAACGTAGGATTTGTCATCTACATTGTAATGCTGTACAAATCTATCTGTATAAATTATACAGGAGTATTGTTCAAGGGGCAGAATCTCGATTGGCAGAGGATATTCTCTTTCATATTTTAAATCATTCAGTTTTTTCATGTTCGGACCATAATAGTATATCACTTTTTCTGTATCAAGATAATTTTCCCACTGGATCCATTTTGGATCTAATGCCACTGTAGGCAGGTTGATTGGGCTGAATAGTGCCTCGAAGGCTGATTCTGCTGTATAAACAGTTATTCTTTTTCCTTGAGCCAGTGCTCGTTCTCTTGCTACAGCAGTTTGCACTGCCTTTACAGTATTGTCTGTGAGACTGAATGTTTTCTCTGCTTGTGTGTACAAATGTGATTTGTAAGCTATTGGTACCGTTTCTCCCTCATTAGAGGTCAGGTACGTGAATCTGCATCTTCCTGGGATGACCCGGAATACAAGGTTGAGTGTATTGTCACGTGTTTCTAATTTTGTTTTAGCTAACATGTCTGTTTGCAGTGATCTCAAAATTTCTGTGTGTTTTTGAGTCCAGTTGATTGGTTTAAAATCAGGTTTTATTAATTCGTAGAGAGGTTTAACCCTCTCGGCATAGATTAAAATGTAAGTTCTTCCGCAATTCAGGAAGCCTAGAATCGATTGTAAGTTCTTCAGCGTTTTCGGTGCTTGGAGTACAGCGCACTTCTCTAGGAAGTTGTCCGCTAGGCTTTTTCCTTCACTTGATAATTCGTAACCTAATAATAGGACTGTTAGATGGGTAATTTGTGACTGTTTAAAGTTGAATTTGTAACCCTCTGCTGCGATCCCAAGTATTATGGTGTTCACCCGTTTCAAGTGAGTATCCAAGTCGTCATCTGTGAGATAGATGTCATCGACATAAGATAATGCCTCATCATTATACATTTGTAGTAACTCTGTTACTCTGGCTGAGAATAGTCCTGGGCTGTTTTTGAATCCCTGTGGGAGCCTACAGAAATTTTTCTGTGACCCCATTATTTAGAAAGCGGTCAAGTACCTCCTTTCTGGTGCAATATTTTGACAAAAGTACCCATTAGATATGTCTAATGTTGTTTTGTATTTTTTGCGAACTATGTTATTCATTAGTGCAGCACTATGCAAATTTTGTACTGCAAATGTTTAGCAACATGAGTTAAGGTGTCTGTAGTCCAAGACTAGACGATACGAATCGTCCGGTTTGGAGACAGGAAACAAAGGATTGTTCATTTGAGAGGTGCATGTTTCAATTACCCCTTGGTATTCAAGTTGATATAAAATCTCCCTGACCTGTTTTTTAGCTTCTTGCTTACTTGGGTACTGCCTTTGTGCAGTCGGTTGACATTTTAACTGGATTTTGTGAGGAGGAGAGTCCTCATCCCATCCTACATGATTTTTATATAATGCCGGTGCCTGGGCTACTGCCAATTTCCTTGCATATATATATTAAGCATGGGCGAATTTTGCGAATTTCGCGATCCGCGAATTTGCGGATTTGCGAATTAGCGATCCGCAAAATTCGCGAATATGTGCGAATTTGCGGATTTTTTTTTTGTGTGTTCGTGGGGTTTTTTTGCGTGTTTGCGGTGTTTTTTGCGTGTTCGCGTGGCTTTTTGCGTCTTCGCGAGCGAAGTTACCCATGCAGTCGTTTATGGGCACAGCACCCCCTGGTTCATAACTGCCACCCTCTGGTTCACCACTGCCACCCTCTAGTTCACCCCTGCCACCCTCTGGTTCACCCCTGCCACCCTCTGGTTCAACACTGCCACCCTCTGGTTCAGCACTGCCACTCTCTGGTTCACCCCTGCCACCCTCTGGGTCAGCACTGTCACCCTCTGGTTCACCACTGCCACCCTCTGGTTCATGACTGCCACCCTCTGGTTCATCACAGCACCTCTGGTTCACCACTGCCACCCTCTGGTTAACCACTGTCACCCTCTGGTTCAGCACTGCCACCCTCTGGTTCACCACTGCCACCCTCTGGTTCACCCCTGCCACTCTCTGGTTCACCACGGCCACCCTCTGGTTCAGCACTGTCACCCTCTGGTTCACCCCTGCCACCCTCAGGTTCAGCACTGCCACCCTCTGGTTCAACACTGTCACCCTCTGGTTTACCACTGCCACCCTCTGGGTCATCACTGTCACCCTCTGGTTCATCACTGCCACCCTCTGGTCCACCACTGCCACCCTCTACCGAGACCTTTTGTGACGCAGTGGCAGCACAAAAGATGCGCAATGGTGCTGGGTATTAACAACGTGACGCATCTATCTGTGAGATGCGTCACGTTGTAAAGCCCTGCGCCATCAGGAGGCGTTCCGACTCAGCCTCCTAAAAGTGGCTGAGTGAAATCTACAAGATTTCACTCAGTCACTTTTAGGCCAATGCTGCGTCAAAACCCTGCGCCTGCTTGAATCAGGCGCAAGGCTTGATGCAGCATTGGGGAGATAGGGCCCACCCAGAGCTTTGCTGGAGCTGCGTCGCAAGAGCGACACAGCTCCAGCAATGCGCTGCTTTTACGGCACAGATGCGTGACGTATCTGTGCCGTTTTTGCCACATGGTGCGCCGCATTGTAAATGGGGCGCACCATGGGTGGCGGAGCTGCGGCGCACAATAACTGGCGCATCCCTGGGGATGCGCCAGTTATTGTAAATCTGCCCCTATACATTTAGCCAACGAGGGAGCACTTACTGATTAGACAGTAGAAAGTTCTCCAGTTGAGTAGAGGTATTGCACAAAAAGGTGGCATCTTCGTGGACAAACATGCTGGGCGGGATTTATTCTTCCCCCTGTTAAACTTGTTTTTTGTGCCCTTCTGCCCTCTGTTAGACTCGTTTTTTCCTTGTTTTTCTGCCCTTCTGCCCTCTGTTAGACTCGTTTTTCCCTTGTTTTTCTGCCCTTCTGCGCCGTTAGACTCGTTTTGTGTTCCCTTGTGCCCTCTGTTAGACTCATTTTTCCCTTGTTTTTCTGCCCTTCTGCCCTCTGTTATACTCATTTTTTGTGCCATTCTGCCCTGTTATTCCCTTGTTTTTGTGCCCTTCTGCCCTCTGTTAGACTCATTTTTTGTGCCCTTCTGCCCTCTGTTAGACTCGTTTTTTGCCTTTCTGCCCCATTAGACTTGTTTTTTGTGCCCTTCTGCCCTCTGTTAGACTCGTTTTTCCCTTGTTTTTTGGCCCTTCTGTCCACTGTTAGACTGTTTTTTGTTCCCTTCTGCCCTCTGTTAGACTCGTTTTTCCCTTGCTTTCTGCCCTTCTGCCCTTTGTTAGACTGCTTTTTGTGCCTTTCTGCCCTCTGCATCACCACATCATCACTCAGCGCTACCCCAGCATCACTCAGCTCCACCACAGCACTACTCAGCACCACCACAGCATCACTCAGCACCACCACAGCATCGCTCAACACCACCACAGCACCACTCAGCACCACCCCAGCATCACTCAGCACCATCCCAGTATCAATCAGCACCACCACAGCACCACTCAGCATCACCACAGCACCCCTCAGCACCACCACAGCACCACTCAGTGCCACCCCAGCATCAATCTGCGCAACCATTCAACAACTGGTTCAAATATGTTCTCTCAATGTTTCAAACTTTATTACAAATGTCACAAAAAGATGTTAATATTTCACTTCTGTTCTTGGATTTTCGTCACAATAAAATACACTGAACATACACTTTTATTTAAGTATTAATTATTTAAAAAAATTAAAAGCCATTGTAATTTGTAATATCAATACAGCTAAGTCACGTAAATACAAAACATGGAAGACCTTTTGCATTGCAAATGCTTGTTTGTACTTTGTCATCTAGATCTTTGCAATGTTTCAAAAGAGAGAAAGAGAGAGAGAGATAGAGAGAGAGAGAGAGAGAGAGAGAGAGGGAGGGAGAGAGAGAGTGAAAGAAAGAAAGAAAGAACAAAAGAAAGAAAGAAAGAAAAAAGAAAGAGAGAGAGAAAGAAAGAAAGAGACAGACAGACAGAGAAAGAGCAAGAAAGTGAAAGGGAGAGAAAGGGAAAGAGAGGGAGAGAAAGAGAGAGTAAGAGAGAGAGGGGGAGAAAGAAAGAAAGAAACAAACAAACAAACAAACAGGGAGAGAGAGAATGAGAGAGAAAGAAAGAGAGAGACAGCGAAAGAGCAAGAAAGTGAAAGAGAGAACGAGAGGGAGAAAGGGAGAGAGAGAGAGAGGGAGAGAGAAGAGGAGAGAGGGATCTAGAGAGAGAAAGAGAGGGAGAGAGATAGAGAGAACGAGAGAGAAAGAGACAGAGAAAGAGCAAAAAAGTAAAAGAGAGAGAGAGACATGGAACGAGAGAGAGAAAGAGAGAAAGACACACAGAGAGGGAGAGAGAGAGAGAGGATGTGAGAGAGAAAGAGAAAGAGAGAAAGAGGGAGAGTGAGAGAGAAAGAAAGAGAGAGAAAGAGAGAGCGAGAAAGAGAGGATGTGAGAGAGAAAAAGAAAGAGAGGGAGATAGAGAGAAAGAGAGAGAGAACAACGGAGAAAGAAAGAGATAAGCAGAGAAAGAGGAAGAACTTGAAAGAGAGAGAGAAAGAGATAAATAGAGCAAGAACGGAGAGGGAGAGAGATAGATAGATAGAAAGAGAGAGAAAGAGAGGGAGAGAGAGAGGGAGAGAAAGAAAGAGAGGCCGGATCTCTGAAGGGCCAGATTCCTGAGTTGCCCCTACAGAACATACAGCAATTTATTTTTAGCAAAATGCATATGAAAATTGTGCTGTAAAGGTCTCTTTTAGTTTAACCCCTCCTGACAACTCAAAATGGGTGTATTTGCCATCCTCTCCCTTCTTCCTGTTTTTTATATCTGTAAGTGCTTCCTGATGAGGTTTAATTCCTTGGACAGGTGCCTCGTTGCCTACTTGTAACTTTTCTCTGACCCTGCTTCAAGGGTCAGAGCAGGGTCAGAGAATAGTTGCAAGTAGGCAACCAGGCGCTAGGAAGCAATTAGCAGCAGGTCCCCAAGTTGAAGTTAATTTCTTTGTAACCCTTTTGTAAAAGGTTACAAAGAAATTAGGTTCAACCTTTGCACCTGCTGCTGTAACCCTTGCTTGTCTGAAAATGCGTCCCCGCTGATTCGCGGATTTTACCGCGATTTCGCGAGATTTGCGGATCGCGAAATCGCGGAAAATCCGCAAATTCGCCTGCGAAACGGATTTTACGCCCACCCTTAACATATATTTAGTGTGAATTGGAACGTGATTTGAGAAGGCCGGCATAATCATTTCTTCGCCATGAGGGCACTCCCTGACAAACTCCGGGGGCCAATCTTTCTCGGCTAACAGGATGTCATAGCCTTTTGAGAGGTTATCCCAAAATAGACCCCTTATTTTCCTAGTGTTATCTCCCTCTATATGCAGTGTAATTTCGTATATCTTATGAGGTTCGCTAACTCTGGTGTCTGCAGTTTCTACTTGAATGTATTCATTCGTGTCCACTGTCTCCAGATGACTCATCAGGATCTTGCGAGCTATGCTGATTTCTGCTGCACTGTCTAGCATTGTCTGTGCCCACTCTCTGTTTTTCAGCTGTGTCCTCAGTATTCTCGGCATGTTCGATTACTCTAATACTGGCTACCTTCTTTCTTGGAAATTGTAATTTTTTTACTTTTAGCAGGTTCCTTGTCTTTGGACTTGGTGTGCTCTTCTGGGTCTGACCTTCCTCTTCTTTCCGATTTCTGTGAAAAAGATCGAGAGGGACGTGTATCAATACTTTGATATCTATCAGGCTTTTTCAAGTTATCCCTATTTCTAAGGTTGTATCTTTTTTCAGAGTGCTCCCTCTGGGGAGACTGGTGTTCTCGATTAGGAGTTCTTTCCCTCCTCCGAGGAGACCTTCCTCTGGACTGGAAAACTTTTTCTTTGGGAGTGGATTGTTTATTTCCATCCCAGCTCTTTTTAGGAGTGTTTAGATTATTTTTAATAAATTGTTTTTCAGGATTTTCGAGTAGTTGGGGTTTTACTGGTTTTCCTCCCAAACTATCTCTACCTAATTCTTCATAACATTTTTCTATTATTCTGGCAAGCTCAATTGGTTGATCTGTTATATCTGTTTCTTTCAATTTCTGGCGGATCGCCACAGATGCTGCTTCTCCTTTTATGTTGGCTAGTAATATAGCCGAGACCTGCATAAAGTCTTTCAGTAATTTCATACCAAGAGTTAAAGCAGGTTCAGGACCGTATTCATTCTGAATTTGTTTTAGCACATCTGGTATTACCGCCATGGACGGAACGCCATGTGTTTTTGTGTAAATGGAAGCAAAGACTGCACCCCAAGTGTCACAGTCCTCCACATGTGGTGCGATCCCAATTGGGAGGCAGATAGTCAGAATTCTGTGTTTCTCAATAGGGGTAGTATTCGGGAATACTGCCTCTATTTGAGTAATTTTCTGTGCTAACCAGAAGGGAATTCGTTCCCGTTTTGCGGGAGTTTTCCCAAGACATTATTGTATGTTTTGTGGTGTAATTTTATTTGTGTTCCCCTAATGGGGGGTTTGCTGTGGAATATTAACAGCTGTCTGGACTGTTGCAGTCCGCATTACATATTGGACTAACTGTCTGTGTATTTTAATTAATATTTTTAGCTGTGCTAAAAGTTCTTCTCTTGACATTTTATCAATGTCTGGATGTGGTGTGTAGCTGGCTAGAACCGGCCACGTTGCTCCTGGTCTACCTAGTGGACCGAGCCTGGTGATGTGATCATTGTGTTTTAGGGCGCCTTTAAACCAGAGCAGGTGCTCTTGGTATTTTAATGGGATTTCAATCTCCTCGAAAGGAGCGTACTCTTCCGGTGGTTCCTCTATTTTGTAATAGTGAAACTCATGTGTTGTAGCGTTTGCCGCTGGAAAGTTTATCCATGAATAGAATACCTCTGTCTGCAGATATTTGTGTGCCTCTATCACGAAAATGACTGTACCACCTCGTGAGGTCAGTCCGTTTTCTATAAGTTTTGACGTTATAGTTTTTCTTATGTTTGCCGGGATGATATTCACACCCGATTCATTTAACCCTGTAACATCGGAGTCCCGTTGATTCGCATCTACTGCGTCTTCAGCGGTCCCGTTGTTCTTGCCATTTCCTGGCATTTTACTGTCAGAAAGGTCTTTTGTTGCAGATCAGGTTTCAAAGAGACAAAGATTCGGTGCACAATATTTTGGAACACTGTATCCTTCAACGTTGACTAAACCAGAAACTCTACATAGGAATCTCTTCCTACTAAGTTCCGGCAGATTTTAACCTTTCACCCACTCCAGACAACTATTGGAGTATTTATGAGAGAAAGGGTCTGTGTGAAAAAGCACGACTGAGTTACTCTAACGTCTTGCGTTAGTTTTATCGCCTTACCAAACGTTGGGCGCCATGTAGTGTAGTTCCTATTTTCCCTATACGCCCTGCGCATTGGAATAACAAACAGCAGTGTAGACGTAGGACTGCGGTCTTCTAGGTCTCTACTGACTATGTTAGACTTAATTGGGTTTGTGCCAGCTAGCTCAGAGGTCACTGGAAACTTTCTTGACTGAATAGGAAGTGATCAGCTTCCCTGGCTCAGACAAGAAAGGATTCAGTTTTCCGACAACCGCATGAACATGACAACTTTGCTCCTCAGAATAAGAGTCAATCTCTAGAGTCGTGTGAAACAATAGACAGCTATTTCACTCAGTCGGTTGTGCAGATTTACTTTCACCAGGATGCAGAGAATAGAGAGACGGGCGTTTTCAATAAAAGGTATTATTTATTGAACAGTCTTCCTTCTCATGCAGGAGAAATGAATTGCCACAATTGCAAGACTTGTTATTATAAAAAGTGTGTACAGTAAAAGGAGTATTACGAAAAAATACTGTAAAAGCATTGATATGGTTTCTTAGCCATAAGATGGTTAAAATGAATAAAATATATACATTCATATATACATTGGCTAACGTTCTCAACTGGTGCTTCTAACTACGCCTACCTCAGTGTACTTGACCTAAGCCTAACACGTGGGAGGGAGTAAGTAACAGTTTAAGTTAAGTTGGTTTTGCCAAGAGTTTGCTTCAAGAATTCTCTCTAAGGGTTTAGTCAGCACCGTACCTCTGGAATAGAATGTAGGAGGTCTGGTATCTCCTCTCAGGACCCGATATCCCAGTCACCCGTAAGGGTAGGCTGGAAACGCCGGAGCTGGATTTTCTCGGCAGGAGAAAAGACAGCGTCTTTCTCAGTGCGTCAAAGAGGAGGGGCAGCATCCGTGGGCTTCTCGCATCTGCTGGGCTCTCTGCAAGGGGACAGCTGATCTGATCCAGTATTCACCACCACCGTGTGTTTGCTTAAGGGAACGTTGGTATCATTTATACCTAAAAGGTGCAGAGTTTGACGTAAGTTTTTGGACATAAGACGTCAATAAAGATGTCTCTAAGAACTGGTCGTTCTTGCAGTGCTCGCAGGAGTTCTATTACTAATCAAAACAAAGCAAGCGGGGCTTTCCCAGGTTGCTGGGGGTTTGGTTTGTTGAAAGAACTCGGTGTGTTATCTAGGAATCTAAGGAAGCGGCTTCTGCTGTGTCATGGACTGTCATAGACTGCAAAGGCAAGTTACAGAAATATGGCTCTAATTAATTATGCCATTATAGGGATATGTATTGATAATAGCCGTATAGGGGCCTAAGGTCACAATATTGATCGGGGTCCTAGATAAAACACATCACTGTCTCTGAGCGAGGTTACCCTGAGACCTCTGTGGTTGGTGCAAGAAGTTAGCACCATTGCATTGAATGATTTTGCTCATGAGAAAATGTCACTTAGTTGTTGAAATGTCACTCATAATTACACTGAAATTATGAAAATGTCACACACAGCAATATGAAACCTTGGCAACTATGTCGATATCCAGTACTAGACACACCACCGCCTCCCAAGTGCTTCCTTGTTAATATAACAAGCAATCGTGCAAGAAGCATTTGTGGCGTTAAAGTTCTCTTCTAAAATCCTTTATTGATTTTGTTCAGTGCGCAACTATAGCCAAATGCCGCTTCAAAGCACATTGCAGCGTGTGATTACTAATAGAGAGAGGAAGTGGGGAGTTAGGGTGAGCGCAGATGTAGTCATACTACAGAGAGTGACCAAAGGCATAAACTCCTTTTTGCAGCAGGTGAGTTTTGAGACCTTTTCTGAAATGATGCCGATGGTATGGCTTCATTGTTGTGGGTGTAATGCAGCAAACCTTTAAGACTAAAGCGCTTGAGCCTCGACTGATAGGTGCAAAGAACAACTTGGGTTGGCTAAAATGAAAGTAGCTCCCCCGTCCTAATTTTTCCCTCTAACTAGTTTGTTACTAGAAATCTATGAGAACCGGAGGGAGCCTTGTCGTTGTTGCTTCTGCTGAACTGAGGGTGCACCCACTGCCCCACCCCATAGTGAGGTTGGCTACTGCCACGTCCGAGGCCTCGGGGCTTTTGCTAACAATATACACAGAGAAGGCTTTGGGCCCGCTCCTTTCAACTAGTGGATTTCTTTGTGCAGCCTATTTGAGCTATTCATGGGACTACGTGCTAGCTGAAAGGTACTTTACATAAGGGCACATTTCACGTTTCCCAATATAGGGTTAACTTGTGTGCGCCCGGATGGTGCGCAGTTGTCTCCGGAAGTCCAGGGTGGGGCTGGTGACCACATTTGCCATTCACATTGCGGAGCGCAATTAAGGTGTGCCTGACTTTGAGGTGATCAAACCCAGATCTTTTGACTGGGTGTGATTGGTTCAGATGCTCCGTCCATCACCACCACCTTATGTACCGCTGACTTTGAGGTGAGGCATCCCAGGACCCAGCCATGCCAGAAACTGAGAAGGACCCTCCGTCACTGGCCATAATAATCTAAAATATTGCTAGCCCCTGCCTGCCTGCCTGGCTAGCCTTGCCCTGCCCTGTCTCGCACCTGCCTCTGAAGCTGCAGACCAGGCCTCGTCCTCAGCCCTTCAGGTGAGTCAGAGTCTGTCCGAGGCAGGAGTCGTCTGTGGTGGCAAGGACGGAGTTTCAGTGTGTGGGGATCTGGGGTGGTTATCGCATCGGATGAGAAGAAAGATGCTAATTTGGAATCAGGAAAGGCATCATGGTGGGGCCCGGCCGGGAATAAAAGTTAAAGTTTAAAACATAATATAGCGTTGGACCAGTGTGTAACACAGGCCCCAGCGTTGCAGCAGGGATTGGGGGCTTTGCAGGGGCCAGTCTTAGTTTCAGTTAGCCAGCAGCAAATCTTGTCTTCATTAATTAAATGGTGCGCACGCAAGGGCCCCAGCCGGGTCTCTCTGAGGTTCTCTTCATTTTATTAAGAGGTGCGCATGCCCAGGCCCGGGCCGTCACTCTGAAGGCAGTTTTTGTACAGCTAGTCCAAGAAAGCAGGTTCCACAGCTTACCGTGCTGAATGTGAAGGTGCTTTCTATGGGTGTTTTGTTTAATTATTAAACATGCTCCTACCTACAACTGGAGGGCGTGGGGCAGCTGTCGGGTTAGACTTCAGTGTATGTTTCAGTGTTGATGCCAGATGGACCTCGATGCAACAAGATTTGGATGACGCGCCTGTATGCCACAGCTACTAGTGACTCCAAAGCCAACCCGTCCTACAACATTATTACTGACGGGTGAGTAACGGAAGAGAACCATATGAGAGCCTGTCAGTAACACGGCCCTAGGGACGAGGAGCTGGCCCACCACTTGTGGTAGGCAGGGTAGGCTGCCCAAGTGTAGATACTGGCTCAGGGGAAGGTCAGCAGGTCTCCTTCAAACGTGTTCAAGTAAAGGAGTTCAAGATTGCATATCTGATATTCAGACAGAAATGAAGGAATATGGAGTCTATTCAAGAAGAAGCGCACTTTTCAACTGTTACAGTTTACAACAAATCATGTCATATCAGGATTGACAAATTAAGTAAAAGGAAAATATGTGTGAAAGATAAAAAATATAATCTATTGTATAAGGATTGTAGATTTGTAGTTATGTTTTGTTTTACATTTGTGCTCCGACGTAGCCTTCTAACAGTATGAGCGCTATACATATCTATGCCAAGTCACACATAGAAACACGGAAATTACTTTGTAAGTTTCAGTTTCACTCTTGGTAAATCATATGCATGTTTCTACATATAAGAAAAAAACAAATAATCAACAGAAATGAAATCACTGAGAGTTGTAACATTTCTAATGAAAAGGCTGGTACTAATAAATATAATGTGATTTTTAGGTTTCGCCTAAGTGAAAGCAGCGCACTGCGCAGCTTTTCACGCAGGCGAAAACCTAATGAGAATACTATGTGGCTTGGGAATCCGCCCTCTATTCCATTGGCTAGCTCCATAAATGGAGGCTAGCCATTGGAACAGAGATCTGTCCGTCATGGCCGGACCAAATTCGTGGGCGTTCCCGCGATTTCTTCCCTCTCCACCTTTTTCTGATCGTCATCGCGGCGGTGGGTGTGTGCTATTTTTTTTTTTTCATGTCGGCCTGTTTTGTTCTTTTTAGAAGTGTCTGTTGCTGGAGTTGGCTGCAAGATTTAAGTTCTCACTGGCCTCCGCTTCCTCCCCGGGGGTTCGCGCCCCACAGATTGAATACCTCTGGTCTATCTTGATGACCTTTTGTAACTTACCTGGTTCTTTTGTTAAGCGCTCTGTCACCTTTGGGTAAACTGAATCAAATAAATAAATAAACAAATGGCAGCCGGAGGCAGAGCACACGGTGCAAGGGGTGGCGCCGGGACACGCTTGCTGTGAGCAGGAGCGTCCACACCTCCAGCTGGTCACTGGTTTAACCGAGGCTGGCGCTGGAGCTGAGGCGTAGGTTATTTTCAGTTTATCGCTTCCATGAGGGCTGCATACGGGATCAGGTGACTCCTCGGTCTACGCAGTGCTCAGCCCCCGCGGGCACAAGGGTTGGGAGGAAACTATAGGCAACGCGGGCACTCGGGGTGACTTCTGCCCCGTTGTGCTCAGTTGCCCTGGACACGGGGAGACTTCTGCCCCGTTGTCCTCAGTTGCCCTGCACGCGGGGAGACTTCTGCCCCATTGTCCAGAGTTGCCCTGGGCTCGGCTGGGAGGGGAGGCACGGCGTGACCATGCGGGGCAGGGACGCCGGCGGAGTGAGGGGGCACGCGTGCCTAGTCGTGCTACCAGTGCCCGGGCCCACTGTGCTGCCACCAGGAGGCAGCCCAGCCCAGACACTGCTGAGCACCGACCTGTGATACGGAAGCTTTTCCTGCATCCTCTCTGTCGAGGTCGGAGGAGGGTCCGGCGATGCTGCGCGGGGTAAGTACCGTGCCCACACATGCCAGGACCCTCTGCCCCGTGGACCGATGTGCGTGAGCGGGTCCCCGGCGCTGTCTGCTACGCTGTATTTCATTGTATTGCAGCGTTTATAGAGCGCTCACTTATGTGGTGGACTTAAGCCACCAACATGTGTAGCACGCTATGCTAGGAAGTGTGTGCGGTTAGAAGGGTTAGGTGGGCAAGCTAACAAATTTACAGGGAGAGTAAAGAAACTAATATTTTTGAAGACTTTTAAAACCGAGCGAGTGTGTGCGTTTTTGTCTATGTGTATGGAAAAATGACTGGTGAAATACAACGGACGCGTCACCATAACCGACTGAAACCACTGGTACCCAACTATATAACGGAAAATACATTTATTAGGAGTGTGTAACACCCCTCCTGAAGCTATACCCATGCCGAGCCCTAAAAATATTTATGCAAATAACGCAACAAACATCATGTAAAATATGATAACGTCGCTTACAAGTAAAAATAAAAGTGTATTTCATTTGTCAAAAGCAATACCAAAAGCTCAAACTTTAACAAAGGCAAAACCATTGCATTGTCAATGCTTGTTTATAAAGGCATTGGCTTTGTGGTAATAAAGAACCTCCGAGGCAAGTTAAGAACATTTGTGTGAGATCACACTGAAAGTGTATGATAGTCTGAGACAGTATATCTTTATTTTATATACAGCTTTTGTGGTAGGGCATAACATGACATCTAGACCATATTAACGTCAATGGTTACACTTCTCATCCAACCTCGGCCTGAAGCGAAGCGTCCAATCTTTAAGAATAGTGCAATTGTGCCTTCCATTCACTCCCACTCTTGACTTGCACCCTGGGTGGGAGGGAAGGATCATGCCCTTGCAGTTTAATGTCTCTCCAGTGCTAGGGATGGTGGCGTGTGACCTGGCGACACGCTACGAGGCCCACTGCCTGTAATGTAATGCTGCAGTAACACGCTCAAACAGTATTGGTGTATGGGCCAAGACCTCGAGCGGTCATGCACCAATTTATTTATCCCCTTGGGCGAGCCCGCCCTCTGTGGTGATACATGGTGATGATACATGTTGCATGATATGTTCTCATATACATGTTGCACCATGTGTTTTTCAAAATTTTGCACCAAGTTTTCGGAAGTTTATGTTGTAAATGCAAAGCACCATTTGAACCTTTTTATTTGGTTCTTGCTAGGGGAGTTATTTCTTGCTGGGGAGGGCCCAATTGGGAAGGCCAACACCGAACACTCCTTTTTCACGTTGGTGTGCTTGCTGTACTCATTTGCTCCTTGCTCTTGGATTGCAGCTTTTCAGTTCACTCATTTTAGGATCCACCAGCCGCCACTGCATGGGCATCTGGCCCCTGACCTGAGAGCTCCTGACTGAGTCCGGAACATGGGGGGCCCCCTCCATGTCCTTTGCAGGGGGCCCCCTCAAGTTTCATTACGCCACTGCACGCACCCAGTACTGACAATGCTCTGGGAGGGAGCCAAGACAGGCAGAGTGCTGGCATGGCTACTAAAGAGGGATCGCCCCCAGCAGTCGCTTGGCCTCTCCTTGAGGGGAGGGAAATGATAGTGCAGCAGTGGTAGCATGCACCTTGATAAAAATGGCTTGCACAGAATACTTGCGGGAGAGGTTTATGCTTAGGCCGCTGGCAGATACAGGTATGATTGAGGAGCACATCTGGCAGCAGAACTACCCAGATTCATCCAGGAACAACAACGCTCACGGAAACACCCTTAACGATAGAGTAGGTACAGAAAGCGCTGGCAGATATGAAGTGGGGGAAGACCCTGGGAACTGACAACTTCCTGGCTGAGTTAGTTGAGTGGAAGAAGTGAGAGCTGCCCCAGAATATGAGAGAGGTGACAATTTAATTGCTCCCTAAAGATGGAAATGACCCTGCCGAGCTCACATTATATAAACCTCTCTGTATGCACAATATCATCCTTTAGATACCGTACAAGGTGTTAGCTGCCAGACTACTGTGAGTGACCTTAACATTCATACATAGTTTATTCCAGGAAGGAAGCGCCAGAGGTCTCGAATTAGAGAAGGGATCTGGAGGAGTGTGCGCTAGCAGATGAGCAGAATATTAAATGCACCCGAAGAGACGAAAAAGCAGCAGAAACGTGGAACACTGCAGGGAAATGATCTTGAAAACTGGGGACATCCCAGCAGAGAGGCCACTGCCAGAGGCGTAGAAGGTTAGCTCAAATTTACACTGGATGAATGCACGTTAGAACAAAGGATGAGCAGGCTAGGGGAATGGGCTGGGAAAAAACTGTAGATGCGTTATATGTAAATTGGCTACAGTGGATCCTGGCTTCTTAAGATACATTCTGGTATTGAAAATGCTAATAAACAACATTTAAAAAAAATCAATCTTCTGCTGCATATTATGCAGATTTTAACAAAAACTTTCAAGATCAATTAGATCAAAAGTTAATAAAAATGCTGCAACGGGCGACTCGATGTAACAAATGGTCATTGGCAAAGGTTGGCTGGTTACTTATAGATAGCTGACTAGATACTTGTAGCATTATTTGAATGTGGAACAGGTACTAATGTAGTGAAATTTTTGCCCACACAGTGCTAACATGTCTAAAAATGTCAAAATAATAAAGTGATACCATCACTAAATGTGCCACACTAAGCCACATAATTTGTGCTTTCTTGCTACGTAATTTAGTCAACATTGCTGCATAATTTCGGAACTCCAGTGGCTCTTTCTGTACCCTAGCGAGATTGTCACATAGATTACTTTACAAAATCCTCCCACTTTTCAGACAAAGAAAGAAAAGTAAATAACATATCCACTTAAAAGAATATGAACCAAATTATCAGAAGAGATAGCTTGACATTTCACCTGTCGTGGACCAGCAACAAGATAAAAACACAATTTAAAGGCATTTTTATTGTCCAGTCACTTTCTGAACATCTGCACCTTTATATTGCATCAGTGGCCTAGTTCATTTGGAGAAGCCAAAGATTTATTTGAGCTGGCCCGGCCCTTAAATGCCCCCCCCACGGCTATGGCCCTGATGAAGGGTCATGTTATAGATATTACTTAAGCGCACAAATACCCAGAGGTGTCTAGGCGTTAGGTTGCATAAGTAGATAGACAGATAGATAGATAGATAGATAGATAGATAGATAGATAGATAGATAGATAGATAGATAGATAGATAGATAGATAGATAGATAGATAGATAGATAGATAGACAGACAGACAGACAGACAGACAGACAGACAGACAGACAGACAGACAGACAGACAGACAGACAGACAGACAGATAGATAGACAGACAGATAGATAGATAGATAGATAGATAGATAGATAGATAGATAGATAGATAGATAGATAGATAGACAGATAGATAGAGAATTTGAAACAAACAGCACAACTTCAATTAGAAGCATACTCATTAAATGTCTATATAAGTATGACATAAATGGAAAGGGGCGAGCACTCGGTCCCCCCGAACGTATGGTCGGGGGTCCGGATCCTCCCGGGAAACCATTTTGGGCGGGGGGCGTGTCATGGCTGGTATGACCAAAGCGGCGTAGCTGGGGCGCGCCTTTTCCCGCCCAAGAGGGGTTGTCCTAGACACCTACACCGATGGCCACGCCCAGTAGGTGTACCAACGGAGGGTTCACGCCCTCCCGAAGAGGAATAAAGAGAGCGGGAATCCGAAGAAGCATCCTCTTGTTCCTGTGCTTGGAAGCTGCACCCACTCGTTGCACGTGAGCCCTCGACGGAACAAGGAGCAATTTTGAGAACTTGTAATTCTTGTGTTTCTCTTTCAGCGACTTCGAGGCTAAGGATCCAGGACCGTGTTGATCAACTTGGATCGAATATTTGATAACTATGCCTGGCAAGAAGGCAGGAAAGAAGTCCGGTACTGACCAGATGCTTCGCATGCTGGTAAGAGATATGGCAAACATGAAGAAGCAGATGGCTGCGATGAACAATCCGGGTAGACCAAAGAAGGTAATAGGCCCGGCATTGCCGGGAGTTGTCCCCGAGGGTAGGGGGAGACGGGTCAGGGGGGGTGGTTCCGATCCCCGAGGTAGCCCCGGTGAGCCCTACCGTTCCACTCGAGGCCCCGGTACCGATCCCGGACGCGGGTCAGCCGATTCCGGTTGTTGTTACGCCAGCCAATGAGGAGGACATGCCTCCTGAATTGGCCGCCCAGTTGGCTGCATGGCTCGGCAGAAAAACAGGGGGTGCTACGGCACCTGGAGACACGGCCGAAGAGGCCAGGTTACTAATGCAGCAGTTGCGGCAGTCGCGTGATGCCGCAAAGGCGAATCTCCCTCTTGTCCCCCCACAGGTGACCCCGGAAGGACCGGCAGCTGGCGTTGAAAAAACAGCGGGAGCGACAATCGAGCCGGGTAAGCAGGCTTTGCCAATGGCGGGGGGGGGCTCTTTGCCCTCAAGACGGGAGAAAGTGGTTCAACATATCCCGTTGGCCACGAAAGAATTGATCTGGGCTGACAAGTATGTAAATATGTTTTCTCTGTTGACTGACCATCGCGAGATGGAGTATGCTAAGGCGCAGAAAGATTTGTGGCACCCGAGTGTCTGGCGAGCCAAGATGGCGGGATTCAGGGTGGATGAGACAATCACAAACTGGGCCAAGGCCTTTGCAATGTTTACTGCAATTATTGGGGAACGTAAGCCCGAGGTTTTGCCTGAATTATCTTGCTACCAAGCACGAATAATGGACTTCTATGAAACAAATGAGGGGAATGAATGGATGGGTTATGATATGAAATTCCGTAAGGCCAAAGAGTACGATTTATCTCTGACGTGGGATTGTCTCGACTCGATTTCATGGCAGAAGCAGCTCCTACCGGGCGCGACGAAGACGTCCTCGCCAGGCGGGAATGGGTGGGGGTTTTCCCGCCAACAGCCCACGGTGCCCTTTCGAGCGGGCGCCGGTGGCGACCACCAAACAAAGACTGGTGGGAATGTGGGAAAGAGAGAGGTCTGTTGGAGCTTTAACAGGGGCAACTGCAGCAGGCCACAAGGGACATGTAAGTTCAGACATGCGTGTGCGGGTTGTGGGAATTCCTCGCACCCGGAGAGTTCATGCAGATCCAAGAATGGCGGGTCGGGAGGTAGAGGAGGGTCCAAACAAGACTGAGGTGGACCACTGTGTACCGTTACCTACCCCTGTTGATGTTATGGCAATGATCCCCTGGCTGAACCAATACCCTGATCATGTCTCCGCCGGGGTGTTGAGGAATGGCTTCTTGGAGGGTTTCCGCATCCCGGCGGGGGATTTTCGTGGGGAGCCGCTTTGTAGGAACCAACTGTCGGCTCAGCATAATACAGCGGTGGTTGAGAGGAAGATTGCAAAAGAGGTTGACCTTGGCCGGGTTGCCGGCCCATATGGGCACCCGCCAGTAACCGATTTCATCTGTTCTCCGTTAGGAGTAGTTCCCAAGAAGGACACGGGGGAATTTAGGCTGATCCATAACTTGTCAGCTCCAAGGGGTCTCTCGGTGAATGATGCGATTGACCCGGTCTGTTCGGTACGGTACGCATCCTTCGATGATGCCGTCACCATGTTGAATTACCTGGGGCCTGGAGCGCTGATGGCAAAGTCAGATATCGAGTCGGCGTTCCGGTTGCTCCCGGTACACCCACGGGATCAGCATCTGTTAGGCTTTGTGTTCCAGGGACGTTACTACATGGATAGATGTATGCCAATGGGTTGCTCCATCTCTTGTGCTTATTTTGAGAAATTCAGCTGTTTTTTGGAATGGGCATTCACCAAGGCCACTGGCCATAGCCATGTCATGCATTACTTAGATGATTTTTTGTTCTTGGGGGCAGCTGGCGACACAAAATGTGCGCAGGCGCTACAGGAATTTTGTACCCTCATGAAGGGATTCGGAGTGCCATTGGCACCAGGTAAGACGGTTGGACCATCTACTTCACTCGAGTTTCTGGGAATTGAGCTCGATTCTGTGGAGGGATGTTTCCGTTTGCCAGTAGGGAAAGTGGCGAAGTTCAGGGCTTCCCTGGAACTGTGCCTTAGCAAGGAGAAAGTTACCCTCCATCAGCTACAACAAGCAGTGGGTCAGCTTAACTTTGCCCTTAGAGTGATACCAATGGCCCGCCCCTTTTCCCGCTCCATCGCCCAAGCTATGGTTGGTCTCAAGGAAGGACACCACCGCACGAGACTGTCTGCAGAGGTTCGCCAGGACATGCGCATATGGTTGGCATTTCTGGCAGATTTCAACGGTCGAGTGGTGTGGAACAAGCCGCCAGCGTCTTCGGACGAGCTTGGTTTGTGGACCGACTCGGCGGGGAGCGTGGGATTTGGCGCAATCTTTGGTAATCGATGGTCGGCGCAAACATGGCCGACGTGGTGGCACACCAGCGGTGTCACAGGTAACATTGGGTTCCTCGAGTTATTCCCGATTTTTGTGGCTCTGATGGCATGGCCGGACGAGTTCAGAGATCGCTCTGTGGTGTTTTGGTCCGACAATATGACTGTTGTTGAATGTATAAATAATCAGGCAGCACGCTGCAAGTGGATATTGAGATTGTTGAAGGAAATTGTACTACTTTGCATGAGACTGAATGTGCAATTCAGGGCGAAACATGTGCCGGGTGTACTGAATCAGGCTGCTGATGCACTGTCTCGTTCACATATGCAGGCTTTCAGGGGTTATCTACCTTCTGCGGACCTAGCGGCGGCACCATTTCCTGAAGCACTCTGGCTACTCGGTGCCCCGGATTACAAGACCTCGTGGCAGCAAGCTTAGCCCCCAGGACGAGGAAGGCATACGAAGGAGCGTTTCGTTCCTATTGTGCATTTTTGGGTCCGGCAGGGGAGGACAAATGGGGTCAGGAGGATTGCTTCCTAAAGTTTCTGGTAGCATTACACAGGGAAGGCCGATCAGTAGCGACGGCAAATAGGCACCGGGCCGCCATTTCATTCATGGCGCAGGCGCATGGCATCAAGGACCCGACATCGTCCTTTTTGGTAAAGAAAGCCCTTCGTGGTTGGCAACGCCTGGAAGGTCGAACAGTAGACGAGAGGCGCCCGATTGGGTTAGAAAGGTTGTCCCTGATTATGTCAATACTTCCCACGACATGTTCCTCCCATTTCGAAGCAGTTCTGTTCCAGGCCGCTTTCGCATTAGCGTTCCATGGGGCTATGCAGGTGAGTGAACTGGTTGCAAAGAATAAGAAAGATGTGGAGGGGGGTCTGTGTCGAGATCACATTCTGATTAGGGGTGATTCAATGGTAGTCACGATAGCCAAGTCC
Source organism: Lissotriton vulgaris (assembly GCF_964263255.1). Taxonomy (NCBI): domain Eukaryota; kingdom Metazoa; phylum Chordata; class Amphibia; order Caudata; family Salamandridae; genus Lissotriton; species Lissotriton vulgaris. Next base: position 98,659,792 of record NC_141695.1, read on the forward strand.
AAGACTGACCAGAGGGCTATGGGAGACAGTGTGGTTGTCCAGCGCATGCGAGGGTCCCCCATGTGCCCGGTAAAGTGCGTTGAGGAATATTTGGCGCGAAGGGCGGATACATGGGGGGGAGCCTGCTGAGACACATTGATGCCACCCCACTGACGAGGTTCCAGTTTCAGAGGGTGCTAACAATGGCAATCGCAGCAGCGGGCTTGGACCCGGGCGATTTTGGGACCCACTCCTTTAGGATAGGGCTCTACTGAAGCTACAGCCAGAGGTCAGAGTGTCGAAGAGGTGAAACAACTGGGACGATGGTCCTCGAATTGGTTCAAAAGGTATGTGCGATTGCACATGTTGTGAAGTCAAGTGACATGCACTCACGCTTCTTGTCTTCTGTTTGATTTACAGTTTCGCAAGCATGTTATGCGGGGCGGAATTTGCAGTCGACCCGGCACCAGGGGACCAGCGGTCAGAGATCACCAGCTGAGGAGAGAGTGGTGTGGGTCGTGGGCCACTCATACATGAGGCGAGCCGGGGACGTATTCAAAGCAGGTGACGTGACTCACGCGGCTGGGGAATACGGGTACAGAGTGACCTTCCACGGAAGGGGCGGGCGCTGTATTGACCAGTTCGAATCTTTTGTCGAGGGGCTCTTAGGGCGGCAGAGGTCACCGCCATCGGTAATCATAGTACACCTGGGGGGCAATGACATGGTAACGCTCGGTAGGCGAGTACTAATCGAGCGAATTTTGTCTACTGTTAGCTGGCTGGCAAGAAGGATCCCGGGGTGCACAATAGCATGGTCCCACATGATTCCCAGGAAGGTGTGGCGGGGGGGCCTCTCGGTGTCAGCACTGAATCATTCAGTAAAAAAGGTCAACAACAAACTTGGTAGGTTGTTTCGCTCGGCGCTGTTGCACAGTATTCCGCATGGATGTATTCGGGGGGATCGCATGTATCTCGATGATGGGGTCCATTTGTCCCGGGAGGGGAATGTCTTACTCATAGGAGACTTCATAGCATGGCTAAGGGGTTTGTGCAAGCATGACCTTTAGGAGGAGTTTGTGGGGGGGCCGGATAGCCGGTCAACTATCCGGCCTGTGGCAGTAAGGTCATGATCGGTGAGCAGTAATTTCAAGGTCCCTAGAGGGGGGCGCCACCCACTATGGATGGGAGCGCCCGGGGGCAGGCGGCCATTTTCCCCTCCCACGGGGAGGCGGCACCCACTAAGTATGGGTCGCCTAGGGGAGGACGGCCATGGGCCCCTTCCAGGGGAGGAGGGGGCTATATGCCCCTCCTACGAATTTCCCGGGGCCCGGATATCCGCGACGGCAGATGTGATAGACAGTGTGGGGTGGGAGGGGGAGTCCACGCTGCCTTCTTACAGACACCTCACACGGGTCCTCGGACGACCTTTAAGATGGCGTCGAGTTAAAATGGGGGGCCCCACAAGACAAGGGAAATTGGAGTTGGCACAGAGGGTACAGTCCTCTGCGCGGCTCCACTCACACCGTGAGGGCGAGAGTTTTGGTAGTAGGGATCTGACACCGGTTGCGACCTTGCCGTTGGCCCGTAATGCTAGGATGTACAATTTTAATTTAGAAAGTATGCATTTGCAGGATGTTAGACTCGGCTAGGAAAACCTTTGTACTAGAGATTTGTTAAGGTTAGCCAATAAACATGTCTTCATCGAAATGTAATAAATGAAAATTGTACATGATATGAAACTGTTTTTTAATGTTTTAATTTTGTTTCATATTTTAATAAATACGGCCGGGAGGGTAACTCTCTCCCGCCTTCCAAAAGTTCAGAACTGCGTCCGTCTTCCCATCCTTGGGGATTGTGTTGGGAGGGGGTGACAGGCATCCCGGCCATAAGAGTACTGAAAGCAAATTAGAAAACCATACCTGAAGGGTTTACAAATTTAAATTTGGTTTACAATTTTAACATTATTCCTCAACTAAAATACAATCCAGTGTGACACACAGGAGAACAGTTATTCATCCAATTCATTGTGTGCATACTGAAAAGAGGATAACTTTATAAAGAACAGTTTCAAATGTGCACAATCTGGTATGCTGTCAAAAGGCAGCAGTCATATAAGCAAAGGTCATTCAAAATGGAATATACATCAGCGTTAGCTGGAGACTGTAAATGATACAGCTGGAATGTACCATGTGCTCACATCAAATGTGTCCTGCTATCACATCAGGCCCTAAACACAAAAACACTAAAGTAATAATACAGATAAAACAAAAACACTAGAACTGAAAGGAACTAGCTTGCTCCTTGTGAAAGAGCAAAATGTAGTAACTCAAAGTGAAGTTAGATTACCGAGTTACTGAAGGAAGATGACCCATTGTCACATGTTGTACTCTGAAGTGTGTGGAAGCTAAATGTGAAGAATCACTGACATATTATCGAAAGACACAATATCCTGATACAAAAATATCGGCACAAATATATCGAAAGCATTAAGATCGACATCCTATACTTAACTATAAACATACAAAAATATCGGGTACACAATATCGACACACATAAACACCGATATCAATAATATTGACTACATACACATCGAAGGTAATCAATATCGATCACATTAAAATAAATACACCAGAACAAAATTATCGAAATCACTAATATCGTCAAGAATAATATCGTCAAATTAAATATATCGAAATTGTATACATATATATATATTCACTGAAAAAACCATAGGTTTCACACCAGTTATAGTTAGGAATTAGCATTTAAAAAACCTATGAAATTCACTGAAAAAACCATAGGTTTCACACCAGTTATAGTTAGGAATTAGCATTTAAAAAACCTATTAAATTCACTGAAAAAACCATAGGTTTCACACCAGTTATAGTTAGCTGGAAATTTTACTGATATAAAACCATTGAAATTCCCACGTTATAGTTAGTCGGACTCACTATAACTTGCGCGTGCAATGCACTGCTGATGACATCACATATTACATCACTCATGACATGGTCAGTGACATCAGTCATGACATCACTGATGACACCATCCTTGTGACACAGTGACAGACCTTCTTTCACTATAATGTAACCCTTGAAACACATATTCAAAAATAGAAACTAATATTTTCCAAAAAGTGGATATACCTATATCAGTTACAACAAGCAATTCTGTACTTCCACCATCTATATGCACATCCAGTCATTCACCAACAGTTCTATATAGTCACTCATACATATACTCACTTATCATATGAAGTGATACACCTATACATCCTGTTACACACCGACAGTCATCCAAAAGTTACTCACACACATACTCACACGTGCAAATAAACTATTGAACATCCATTTATTTGAATATAGAGTTATACACACACTTCCACCTTACTTGTATTGAAAATTACACATATTTATTCACTTAAACAATCACTTATAGAAACACATACTTATTTAAACAGGAACTCTTACAATCTCTTACTCTCACATATACTCACTTATATACATCAATATTCACATATACTAGATTAAAACATATGTAGTTACTGATAAAGACACTAGTGAGACAGTCATTCACTCACTAACAAACACATATACACACTCATCCATCCATACAGTCCTGCACATATGCTGTCTTCAAAACACATACAAACAGCGAGTCAGTCACTCATGCATCTATGTGCTAAGTAATACCCCCACCAAACCATATAGACACTCATACTGATACTAAGAGAAACATTTAATAACTCATATACATACGCATGTAGCTACTTACCAACACATGTAGCCACTTATACACAAAGTGAAACACTAATAAATGAATTTAAATATTTAAACATAACTCACTAATATTTATTTTTCAGAAAGACACACATTCACTGGATGGTGTCATAAGTGATGTCACTGACCATGTCATGAGTGATGTAATATGTGATGTCATCAGCAGTGCATTGCACGCGCAAGTTATAGTGAGTCCGACTAACTATAACGTGGGAATTTCAATGGTTTTATATCAGTAAAATTTCCAGCTAACTATAACTGGTGTGAAACCTATGGTTTTTTCAGTGAATTTAATAGGTTTTTTAAATGCTAATTCCTAACTATAACTGGTGTGAAACCTATGGTTTTTTCAGTGAATTTCATAGGTTTTTTAAATGCTAATTCCTAACTATAACTGGTGTGAAACCTATGGTTTTTTCAGTGAATTTCATAGGTTTTTTTAATGCTAATTCCTTTGTATATCGAGTTTCTAACCTTTTTTTTTTTACAATTTGCTGTTTTTTTTAAGTATTCATTTTTTTTATAATTTTTTTCTTTTGCGCTCTGGGTGCGCGCTCCTGGAAGCTTTCAGCTAAGCTCTCCTGTAAGCTTCTCCGAGAGCTCATCTGAAAGCGCACCCAGAGCGCAACTGTCGTTCGTGAAAAAAAAATATGAATGAAAAGTTAATAATAATGCAAAACATTTCGTACCATACAAATAAAATTTGTTTTTTTTAATATTGAAAATGATTATGCATTTCTATTAAAGATTGATGACGTCACTTCAGCGCACAACGTACGTGCCCTCGGAAGCGCCTACGTGCGCGGCTCCTAAACGCACGCAAAAGCGCCTACGATCGCGCCACGTGTGCGCCCCGGAAGCGCCTACGATCGCGCCACGTGTGCGCCCCGGAAGCGCCTACGATCGCGCAGCGTAAACGCACCCGGAAGTGCACCCGAGCGCGCAGCGTAAGCGCGTCGGGTCATGTGACCCTAAAATAACACTTTTCATTGGTTGCTAACAGTTTTTTTTTACAATGAATGAAATCCCCACCCATTTCCTTCACTTCTTCTTTCACTTTTGTGACTGAAAGACCTGCTTTTTTGCTGCTCCTTTTTTCTTGGTTCATCATGGCTGCCAGATCATCCAGCAGTGAAGATGACTTCATTGATGAAGAGCCACCTACCCCAAAGGTGAAGGGACATTTCATTTGGAAATTTTTTAAGTTTCCAGAAGGCCAGAAGAAGGTGAATGCACCAAAAGTAGAGTGCAGGATCTGCAAAAAGGTCCTGTCACGGGGTAACCCCCTAAAAAAATACTCTTTTGGCAACTTCACGATGATTCGCCATGTGGAGACCAGGCACCCCCAGAATTTTGCCCGAGAAAGTGTCAGGGCTCTGGCACAGGAGGTTCCCTCTACATCAACAGGAGGAGCAACTTCTTCTGGAAGAGACCAATCTCAGGGGCAGGTAGCAAACATCCAACCTGCATTCAACCATGGGGTCGTCAGATGCAGATACTGCAATCAACTCCTCACCTATGGGGAGCAAAGTGTCCTGCTCATGGTTCGGGCATTAGAGAACCATCACTGCCCTTCCCACCCCTAATTTTTTTCTTTTCTTTTTGCTCCTGTTGAGCAGTTTCTATTCCCTGTTTTTGTTCCTCTTCAGTTAAAAGAAGAAAACCAAAAGTTCTTTTCAGAACTACCTCCAATTCTCATCAAAGAGCTATAATCTTAAAAAATGAAGAGTAAGTGAAATATAGTGCATTGATAATTGAAAGGAGAATGAGTAAGAAAGAACAGAAAGGTATGAGAGGTGAAAGGAAGTGAAGTAGGAGGACTGAAAGAAGGTGAGTGTTAGAAAAGAAATTTATGACACAGTGAATAAACTGGAGGCCTCATTTCTGAAAAGTGACGCATCGCTACGTGAAAATAGCGATGCGTCACTTATCTGGACGCACTCCTTATGACATTCCACATATGTCATATTTAATATATGACTAATCAATTCGCAAGGAGTTACAGATATGTCAGTATTTCTGACATATCTCTAAACACAAAAGTAACGCATTGCAGGAGTGCGTCACAAAAGTGACGCAACTCCAGTAATGTGTCCTTTCACATGGAAAAAGCACCATGTGAAAGGTTTGCTGAGAAGCAGGCGCAAGATTTTGGCGCAACTGCATCCTAAAAGTGACGCACTGCGTCATTATTACCAAGCTTTTTGCAAGGAACACCCCCTCTGCATGCATTATACCTGACACTATTTTTTAAAAAGTGACGCATCTAGGTACATGGGTCACTTTTTAAAACTCTGCGCCATATTGTATCTGCATCAGGTATAATGTATGCAGAGGGGGCAATCCCTCGCAAAAAGCTTGGTAATAACAACGTACTGAAATCTATGAGATTTCCCTGCGTCATTTTTTGGATGCTATTGCGTCAAAATTTTGCGCCGGCCTCGCATCACTTTTATGTTTACACATATGTCAGAAATACTGACGTATCTGTAACTCCTTGCAACATGATTCGTCATACATTAAATATGACACATCTGGAATGTCATAAGGACTGTGTACAGAAAAGTGACGCATCACACCAACAGTGTAATAAAATGTGCCTCGTTGCACTATATTTAAAGGATGCAACAGCATCCTAAAAGTGACGCAGTGAAATCTCAAACATTTCACTGCGTCGCTATTACAAAGCTTTTTGTGGGGGAACACCCCCTCTGCATACATTATACCTGACGCTATTTTTAAAAAGTGACGCATCTAGGTACATGGGTCACTTTTTAAAACTCTGCGCCATATTGTATCTGCAACATGATTCGTCATACATTAAATATGACACATCTGGAACGTCATAAGGAGTGCGCACAGAAAAGTGACGCATAACACCAGCAGTGTAATAAAATGTACCTCGTTGCACTATATTTAAAAAGTGACGCATCTAGATAGATGCGTCACTTTTTGAATATTGCATAACAATGCGCATTTTTTTACACCGCTGGTGCGTCACAAAAATTGACGCACAGGAAGCGCAAAACTAACAGCGCAAGGCCTTCATAAATATAGTCCTGGATTTAGGGGGTCAGAGGGGGTCTACTCTTCCCCCTTATGATCCAATCAGCTTCCTGCGCGCAAGTCGCTCGTCGCGCCTGGAGCGCTCTCCCGTGCGCGCACGGGAGAGCGCATATTCCCGCGCAAAACGAAAAAAAAATTTTAATGCCCTGCAGGACCCTATTTTAGTCCCTACATCAAACCTAGGGGGTCAGAGGGGGTCTACTCTTCCCCCTTATGGTCATTTGCCCCTTTTTTTTTCAAACCCCTTCTGTCTCGATTTTACCGAGACACAAGATGGCGGCCGCTCCGCACTGTTTAGAATGTTTACAGACAACTGAGATCCAATCAGCTTCCTGCGCGCAAGTCGCGTGTCGCGCCTGGAGCGCACTCCCGTGCGCGCACGGGAGCGCGGCTATAGATATATATATTTTTTTGAACCTTAATTACTTAAAATCCACTGGAGCACATATCTTGAGACATAGCAAAGGCACATCGGGCTACCAGTCCCTACAATTTTGCCAAGTTTGGTGGAAATCCATTCAGCCGTTCGAGCTAAAAGTGAAATCGACCGCCCTATGGAAATTAACATGGGGAAAACGCGTTTTGGGACCCCCCTTTTATCTCGGCCCCCGCTTGACGAATCCCCCCCAAACTTTCAGGGAAGGACCGGACCGCCATGAGACCATTTTCCTGAAAATTTCAGGCAGATTCGTCAACCGGCGCCAAAGTTATTCAAAATAGAATGTTGAGATTTAACATTGAAAATTATCCTAACTATAACTACCTACTGGCGACCGCCAGTAGGTAATATATATATATATATATATATATATATATATATATATATATATATATATATATATATATATATATATATATATATATATATATATATGTATATATAGATAGATAGATAGATAGATACTTTCAAGCTACAAATAATCTTATTGGCAATAAAATACACACCTCTCATTTAAATATATATTTATAAACATTTTTTTAAACTCTAAAACATAATAATTATAAATTATATTACCAAAATATTTTTTTTAAATCTTTTCCTTTCTTTTAAACATAAATAAATTGCATTTGCCTTATCTAACAACATGAAACTCACAACAGAAATTCAAAAATACAAACTAACCAATTAACACACGGAAATACTAATATAACCAATAGCAAACTAATTGCTAATTACAATCCTCTATATAAACAATTACCCACTAAACACAAACCACATGCTAAAACAAACGAAAGGAGATACATCTGTGGATGAATTGCACTACACCAACAAGATCATCAGAATTTACTGGATAAATTAATGGATTTCAAGTAAGTAACTCTAATAAACTAAATATAAGTAACTGCTAAAATGTAAATTTATTACTAAATATCCACTTTTCCTTTTCTCAAACAACTACAGAATACTCTACTAATAAATAACAAACAACTGATTTCTGAAAACAAAGAAACTACTAAAAATGTAAATATAATCTCTATATTAAGTAAATGGTTAAATCTTTTAAATAAAATACAAGTTATAATGAGTAAATCCTATGCTTTTTTTATTTCTCTCCTAATGCTACAGAAAACTACACTAACAAATACAAGACTACACAACTCTAAAACAAAGATACAACTAACAAAGTAAGTACAGTTAAACACTAAATGAACTGCTAAAATCCCAAAAAATGAGCACATGTTCTAATTAATTATACATATCTACTTTTTATTTTCTACTACCACTACAGAAAACTCTACAGACAAAAAACAGAGAAGAAAAATCCTAAAACCAAAGATACAACAAACTAAGTAAGTACATTCAAACACTAAAGTAACTGGTAAAATGTTAAAAATAAAAACACATGTTTACATTTCTAACACATATCTAATTTTTCTTTTCAGATACCACTACAGAAGACTAGACTAAAAAAGAACAGACAACAAAACTCAAAATTCAAAAATAAAACTAACAAAGTAAGTATATCCAAACACTATCAATCACGTCATTTGTATAGCGCACTACTCACCCGGGAGGGTCTCAAGGCGCTGGGGATGGGGAAGTTACTGCTCGAACAGCCAGGTCTTGAGCTGCTTCCTGAAGGCGAGATGGTCTTGGGTTCGCCGAAGGTGGGTGGGGAGGGAGTTCCACGTCTTGGCTGCCAGGTAGGAGAAGGATCTTCCTCCGGCGGTGGCTCTGCGGATGCGTGGTACGGTGGCGAGTGCGTGGCCGGTCGATCGTAGCTGGCGGGTGGGTGTGTAGAAGGTCATGCGGTTGTTGAGGTACTTGGGGCCCAGGTTGTGGATAGCCTTGTGTGCGTGGGTGAGGAGTCTGAACGTGATTCTCTTGCTGACGGGGAGCCAGTGCAGGTCTCTCAGGTGTCCGGTGATGTGGCTGTGTCGGGGGATGTCGAGTATGAGTCGGGCAGAGGCGTTCTGGATACGTTGGAGTCTTTTTTGAAGTTTCGCTGTGGTTCCGGCGTAGGGGGTGTTCCCGTAGTGCAGTCGGCTGGTGACAAGTGCCTGGGTGACGGTCTTCCTGGTTTCCGTGGGGATCCATCTGAAGATCTTGCGGAGCATGCGCAGGGTATTGAAGCACGATGATGAGACAGCGTTGACTTGTCTGGTCATCGACAGGGTGGAGTCCAGGATGAAGCCCAGGTTGCGTGCGTGGTCCGTCAGTTTGGGAGCAGTGCCCAGGGCCGGGGGCCACCAGAACTTGTCCCAGGCGGAGGGTGATGATTCCAGGATGAGGTTTTCCGTCTTGTCCGAGTTCAGTTTAAGGCGGCTGTTCCTCATCCAGTCGGCGACGTTTTTCATCCCTTCGTGTAGGTTGGCTCTGGCGGTTGTGGGGTCGCTGGTGAGGGAGAGGATGAGCTGGGTGTCGTCGGCGTAGGAGATGATGTTGAGGTTGCGCTGGCATGCGATGGTTGCAAGGGGGCTCATGTAGACGTTGAAGAGGGTTGGGCTGAGTGAAGATCCTTGTGGTACGCTGCAGATGACTTTGGTGGCCTCGGATCTGAACGGGGGAGGTGGACTCTCTGGGTTCTTCCGGTGAGGAACGAGATGATCCATTCCAGAGCTTTTTCTCGAATTCCGATGTTGCTGAGGCGCTTCACTAGAGTTCGGTGGCAGACGGTGTTGAATACCGCAGAGAGGTCCAGGAGGATGAGGGCCGCTTTTTCCCCGTTGTCGATCAGGGTTCTGATGTCGTCGGTGGCTGTGATCAGGGCGGTCTCGGTGCTGTGGTTGGCCCGAAACCCGGACTGCGAGGGGTAGAGGGATCCGTTCGTTTCGAGGAAGGCGGACAGCTGTTTGTTGACAGTCTTCTCGATGACTTTGGCCGGAAAAGGAAGGAGCGAGATGGGACGGTAGTTCTTGAGGTCGGTGGGGTCCGCCGTTGGTTTCTTCAGGAGGGCGGTCAGCTCGGCGTGCTTCTAGCTCTCCGGGAAGGTGGCGGTGTGGAAGGAGGAGTTGATGGTGTATCGGAGATGGGGTGCGATGGTGGCGTCAGCTTTGTTGAAGACGTGGTGTGGGCACGGGTCGGTTGGTGATCCGGAGTGGATGGAGTTCATCGTTCGGGTGGTGTCTTCGGTGCTGATTGGGGTCCAGTTGCAGAGGGTGGTGGTGGCGGGCGTTGGTTCGGTGGTAGGGTGCGTGGTCTGTGCGTCGAAGCTGTTGTGTATGTCGGCGATCTTGAGGTGGAAGAACGAGGCAAGTGAGTTGCAGATGTCTTGCGGGGGAGTGATGTTGTTGTTTCCGGCGCTGGGGTTGGAGAACTCTTTGACGATGCTGAAGAGTTCCTTGCTGTCGTGGGTGTTGTTGTCCAGTCGTTCTTTGAGTGCCGTCTTCTTGGTGGCGCGGATCAGCTGATGGTGTTTGTGGATGGCGTGCTTGAGGGCGGTCCTGTTGTCTGTGGTGTGGTTGAGCCGCCAGGCTTTCTCGAGGGTGCGGCAGTTCTTCTTGGATTCCTTGAGTTCGTCGGTGAACCAGGGGGTTTTCTTGCTGCCGTGTCTGCTGGGAGGGTTCTTTAGTGGTGCGAGTAAGCATGGGCGGAAAATCCGTTACGCTCGCGGATTTTGCGGATTTTCGGTAAATTCGCAATCCGCGAGATTCGCGAATTTCCCGCAAAATCCGCAAATTCGCACGCAGCGGATTTTTTTCTTTGCGGTGTAAGTTCGCAATTGCGAACATGTAGGTGCGGCGGGCATCAACAATCTCGCACTCGCGAAATTACAAAAATTGCAATTCCGCACAAGAAATCTACTAGCAAGCAGCATAGACCTTCTGAAAATGATTATTTTTATCAGAATATCTCCTAAGGTTGACATTTGCCTGCACTTTTTTAGATTTGAGGCCTTTTGATTTTCTTTGGATAACTTTTGGATTAGAAATCAACTTTCTCATATAAGCTTGGTGGGGCATTAAAGTTTCTGTAATGCTGCTCTGCAGAAAAACGAGTTTTGCAAAAGTGAAAGCAGGTTCAAAAGTTCAAACTCATCATTAGTAACCATTCCCTGTAGTGCTTCCTGACAAGGGCCCCTCCAAAGTTCAGTTGCTAGTTGCAACAATTGTTCATTTGCTAGTTGCAACAATTGTATGACCCTGCTCTGACCCTCACAGCAGTCTCATAGAATAGCTACAAGTAGGCCACAAAGGTCCTGGAAAAAAAAATTGCACTGCAACAGAAAGCAAATTACAGATAAGGATGCAGGTGCCAGACTGGAATTTTAAAACAGTGACACATTAATAAATCAACCCCAAATTAATTCATGTCAGTTGAAGCAGGCAGGTGTGCTTGCTTTTTCCCTCCATAATCTACAGTGATGATGAACCAGAGGGTGGCATAAGGCATTAATGTACCAGAGGGTGGCATGGGTAAAACAGAGGGTGGCAGGGGTGAAACAGAGGGTGCTGGGAACCTATGATGATGAACCAGACGTAGAAACAACATAATCGTGACCGTTGCGAGCCGACATGTAAGTTCGCGATTGCGAACTGTTACAAAACCCTCGCGAACTGTCAGAAATCCTTGCGAACTGGCAGAAATCCTTGCGAACACAAAAAAAAAAAATCCGCAAATTCGCGAGAATGTGCGGATTTTGTGGTTTGCGAGTTCGCGAATTCGCAAAATTTGCGAATGCCAGATTCGCAAAATTTGCCCATGCTTAGGTGCGAGGTCATTGGCGCAGGCGGTCAGCCACTTGGTGAGGTTGCTGGCTGCTTCGTTGGAGTCCGTTGTGCTGGTGGGAGTGTTCTGGCTGAGGGAGGCGGTGAGCTGCTCAGCGTCGATCTTGCTCCAGCATTGGCGGGGGACCTGTTGCAGGTGGCGGTGTGTCGTAGTTTTTTTGAAGCTGAAGTGGACGCAGATGTGGTCGGTCCAGTGGAGTCCGGTGGCGTGGCTGAAGGAGATGTGCTTGTTGGATGAGAAGACTGGGTCAAGCGTGTGGCCGGCGTAGTGGGTGGGGGTGTTCACCAGTTGCTTGAGTCCGAGGTTGACGAGGTTGTCCAGCAGGGCGGTGGTGTTTCTGTCGTTGTTGTTCTCCAGGTGAAAGTTGAGGTCTCCTAGGAGGATGTAGTCGGCGGAGGCAAGGGCTTGCGGGCTGATGAAGTCTGCGATGTCTTCACTGAATTGTGTGCGTGGTCCCGGTGGTCTGTAGATGAGGGTGCCGCGGAGGCTGGTCTTGGGGTCAGTGTATATCTGGAAGTGCAGGTGTTCGGCGGCGGTGAAGGTTTCGTCGGAGTTAGTTGAGATGCGGATGGTGTTCTTGTGTATGATGGCAATGCCTCCTCCCGTCTGGTTGACGCGGTCCTTCCGGGTGATCTTGTATCTGTCCGGTATGGCTATGGCGATTATGGGCGTTGAGGAGGCGTGCATCCAGGTTTCGGTGAGGAAGGCGACGTCCGGTGCTGTCGTGTCGAGCAGGTCCCAGAGTTCCACGGCGTGCCTGTGGATGGAGCGGGTGTTGAGCAGGATGCACTGCAGGTGGTTGCTGCTGGTGCCGGGCTTGGCTGGGGCCGTGCAGGTCCGGTAGCAGGAGAAATGGCAGGCTTGGCAGGCGAAGGGTCCGTGTGTGCGTCTCGGGGTGGCTCGATAGCAGGCGGGGTTCCTACCGGTGTTGAGTGTTTTGAGTGTAGCAGCGTCGGGGGCCAGGGGTCCTGGCACTGGGCACGGACCAGGCACAGATGTGTGCAAACGGGCTTGCCTTTGGCGCGCCTTCGGCGCACAATCGGCGCGCCCGCTGCGCGTGACCGCTGCGCCTCCGTGCGGTTGCCATTTAAGGTTAAGTGGGGAGGGAGGAGCAGCTGGGAGGGCACAGAACACAAAGGGGGCGTGGCCTCGTGGCCGGCGGCGGGAAGCGGGAGCGGGGCGGGAAGGCACAGGGGGGAATAGATGATCACGAATACAGAAGGCAAAAGTACAATTTTACAAACACATGGCAATACAATCTCTCAAGGCAAAACAAATCCAGTAAAACCGGCGGAGCTGCGGGGGCAGCGTGCAGCGAGGCGGGCAGCTAGGGCGGCAGGCACACGGAGCAGCGAGGTTGCGAGCAGCAGCAGGGTCACACACACACAGCTGGTGGCCGTGCGGCGCGGGGGTGTCCTGAGGACAGGTCACACTCACCTGCGCCGCGCGGTCGCCATTTAAGGGCAAGTGGGGAGGGAGGAGCAGCTGGGAGGCGGGAGCGGGGAGGGCACAGAACACAAAGGGGGCGTGGCCTCATGGCCGGCGGTGGGGAGTGGGGCAGGAAGGCACAGGGGGGAACAGATGATCACGAATACAGAAGGCAAAAGTACAATTTTACAAACACAAGGCAATACAATCTATCAAGGCAAAACAAATCCAGTAAAACCGGCGGAGCTGCGGGGGCAGCGTGCAGCGAGGCGGGCAGCTAGGGCATCAGGCACACGGAGCAGCGAGGCTGTGAGCAGCAGCGGGGTCACACACACAGCTGGTGGCCGTGCGGCGTGGGGGTGTCCTGAGGACAGGTCACACCTAAAGTAACAGGTAAAAATCAGAAACAATAGCACATGTTCTAATTAATAACACATATCTACTTTTTATTTTTTCCTAACACTACAGAAAAATCTACTAACAAAATACAGAAATCGAAAATCCGAAAACCAAAGATACAACTAACTAAGTAAGTATATTCAAGCACTAAATTAACTGGTAAAATTTTTAAAACCTAAACATATGTTTACATTTCTAACACATATGTACTTTTTATTTTCAGATACCACTACAGAATACTCTACTAAGAAAGAACAGACAACTTTACTCCAAAATCCTATCTAAAACTAACAAAGTATATTCACAATTTTTATTAAAATCCTACACTTATTAGCAGCCAATTTTATAGCAAAAATTGGCACTGAAACTCAAACAATATACAAAATCAAGTTATAAAAATCAGAAAACACAGTCCACAACTAAAGAATAAAGCATATCAAAATATTTCACAGATTTCGAAAAAATGTAAGTATATACAATACAATTGTTTACTTAATTAAGTTTAAAAACAAACATTACCTTTTAAATAATTATTAAATATATCTCTTGTAGATTTACAAACAAAAAAATGACTGAAGGAACTGAATTTATAACCAGCCAGAAAGGAAAGCTATTACTCTGCTACATTGGTTACACTTATACCGAAGAGAAAAAATTGGAAATGTTGCAAATATTATTCCAATAAGTGTTATGGAAGGGCAACAACTAGAGAAGCAATTGTACTTTGTACCAGGGAACACAACCACCCACCAAACGTAACAGAAATAGAAGTTAGAACAGCATTAGAAAACATAAAAGAGGCAAGCACAGGTTCTCAAAAACCAACCAGCGTCATATTAAAAGAAGAAATTCCCCAAATTCCAAAAACAGCAACAACACAGATGCCAAATATTCTTGCACTAAAAAGAACTAAAGCACGAACAAAAAGAACTACTACTACTACCACACCACCTCCAAGAACATATAGTGATATAAGTTTAAATGCCAACCAAATTATAACTTTAAACAAACAACCATTTATCATTTACGACAATGAAAGCAATGATAAAAGACTTATAATTTTTGGAACAAATATGAACCTAATAAAACTTCAGCAAAGCCAATATTGGATGATGGATGGGACTTTTAACGTCTGTCAAAAAAACCTTTTTTCCAATTATACACTATACATGGCCTATAGCAAAACTGCAACATACCTCTACTTTATGCACTACTACCAAATAAAACTAATTCCACATATATGGAATTATTAAATATAATCAAACAAAAAACTAATGACTATTCCCCTGAAAAAATAATCCTAGATTTTGAGCAAGCAATACTTTCAAGCATTTTAAAAATACACCCCCATACCTGCGTTCAAGGCTGCTACTACCATTTAAACCAGTGTCTATGGAGACATCTACAAAAGACAACCTTAAGCATAGAATATGCAACAAACTCATCTTCTGCATGTCAAATAAAAAAACTCATAGCACTGGCTTATGTTCCAGAAACAGACGTAGCAGAACACTACAACATTCTAATAGATAGCACCTTTTATAAACAAAATGAAGCAAAATTGAGTCCCTTTTTAGACTACCTTGAAGACACCTGGGTAGGCAGACTCCATAGATCTGGCCACAGAAGAAACCCTAAATTCCTAATACCCCGGTGGAACGTTTACAGAAGCACCTTAAATGGGGATTCAAATACAAACAAAGCAGTTGAAGGTTTGCACAATGCCTTAATACAATCAACTGCCAGAACTAAACCAAGTTTAGAAAATTGTATTAAATGCCTACAAAAAGAACAAAGCTACCAGGAGTTCCGAATGGAACAATCTATTACTGAACTAGTCCCTAAAACATCTAAACAAAACAAGCAAATGCACAAATACCTAGAACAACAAGTAAAGTTATATCCTAGTACAAAAGATATTGAATACCTAAACATAATTGCCAAAACACCACTCTAAATAAATCTGAACACCAAACCAGTCCCTAACAGTGAAACCTAAACAATCAAAATAACATTTAAATCTTTATTTTCTTGACTCTTTAATTTATGCAATATATATATTATTTAATTACATATATATGCACACATTACTTACAATTAACAACAATAAAACAGAACTATAATAATAATTACATTACCCACCCACAAATAATAAAATAAAAATAACTTGCCAAGCATTTCGCAAATCCAGTAAAATCCCTCTCCACCAAAATAATCCAGTTAGTGAAAAGTTGACCCCCAAAAAAATGAAAAAATAAAAACTGTACCAAAATTCGACAATCCATCAAACGAAGATCTTTGGAAGAACCATAAAAATCCAGAAAATTGGTAAAAAATAGAACAAACGCTCCAGGAAAACCGAAAACTTTAAAGAAGTGTTTGAAATCCATTAGTTAATAAAACTAACAAACACTTCCTTAAAAAAAAAACGCTACTTCTGATATGGCGAACACCTAGAACAGAAATATATAAAACATACATTCCCACCCACATAAAACAACACATAAACAACTACTAACATTAGTATTATATTTATATTCCTACTACATATACTTTAAACATGAATATAGTAACTCTCCAAACAAGCCTAAAACAAGCTAAAACTACGAGTAGCTACCACACGTAAATAAACGATCTCAAAAAACTTTAATACAACTCACTTACATCTAACAACAGTATATAACACCAGACTACTCTCAAAAATACATTAAAACACCGATAAAACATATAAAACAAACCTAACCTTAAGCGACGTGAAGTCTCTCCCAACCGCGAGCTGCTCTCCATCCAAATGACACAAAACGACCTAACCCGGTTACAAAATAAAAGACCCAAAAGTAACAAAATAGTCCAATATCACAAACATATTATTAATTCTTTCAAAATTCGCCTACAATAATTACAAAATCACTACTATATTTTATAAAATGTTTTTTCTTCCTTCTATTAAATAATTATGAAATATGAGGAAAAACTGTACAAATAAATATTATTAAATAAATAATATTTATTTAAAAATTATTTGAAATGTTATAAAATTTTACAAAATTTTGTGATATCCTATTTCTGTTTGTATATAAATGAACCTATGTTGAAAAAAACTTGTATACAAATATATTGTTTAAAAAACTTAATATTCATATTTTTAATATTAATATTAATGTAAAAATTGTATGTACTAACAACATATGTAACACTATAAAAATGTGATGTTTAACAATAGTATATTTTCTTCTTATTTAAAATAAAACTTGCTTTTGTATAATGTATTTTTTTTAAAATATACATTTTTCACAAACATAAATAATATAATTTGAAAATTATTATCTCTGCGAAATATACAATACCTAATAAATTTATGTTGTTAAAAAAATATATTATTACTTTTCTGTGTTTTTACAATTATGATCTTAAAATAATATTATTTCCCATACACAGAAATTATATATATTTATTTATATACTTAAATAAACAACTCTTCCCACACTTATCCACATAAATATCAATTAGTTGCTAGACACTAATTAAATATAATTTACTCTTCCCACTCCAGTCTAGATAAAATTAATGTAGGTGCTGGACACTAATTAAATATAATTTACTATTCCCACTCCAGTCTGCATAAAATTGAAGTAGGTGCTGGACACTAATTAAATATATTTACTATTCCCACTCTAGTCTACATTAAAATAATGTAGGTGCTGGACACTAATTAAATATAATCTACTATTCCCAATCCAGTCTACATAAAACTGAAGTAGGTGCTGGACACTAATTAAATATAATTTACTATTCCCACTCCAGTCTAGATAAAATTAATGTAGGTGCTAGACACTAATGAAATATATTTTACTATTCCCACTCCAGTATACATAAAATTGAAGTAGGTGCTGGACACTAATTAAATATAATTTACTATTCCCACTCCAGTCTACATAAAATTGAAGTAGGTGCTGGACACTAATTAAATATAATTTACTATTCCCACTCCAGTCTACATAAAATTGAAGTAGGTGCTGGACACTAATTAAATATAATTTACTATTCCCACTCCAGTCTACATAAAATTGAAGTAGGTGCTGGACACTAATTAAATATAATTTACTATTCCCACTCCAGTCTACATAAAATTGAAGTTGGTGCTGGACACTAATTAAATATAATTTACTATTCCCACTCCAGTCTACATAAAATTGAAGTAGGTGCTGGACTCTAATTAAATATAATTTACTATTCCCACTCCAGGCTACATAAAAATAATGTAGGTGCTGGACACTAATTAAATATAATTTACTATTCCCACTCCAGTCTACATAAAATTGAAGTAGGTGCTGAACACTAATTAAATATAATTTACTATTCCCACTCCAGTCTACATAAAATTAATGTAGGTGCTGGACACTAAATAAATATAATTTACTATTCCCACTCCATTCTACATAAAAATAATGTAGGTGCTGGACACTAATTAAATATAATTTACTATTCCCACTCCAGTCTACATAAAATTGAAGTAGGTGCTGGACACTAATTAAATATAATTTACTATTCCCACTCCAGTCTACATAAAATTGAAGTAGGTGCTGGACACTGATTAAATATAATTTCCTATTCCCACTCCAGTGTACAAAAAATTGAAGTAGGTGCTGGACACAAATATTTGTTATAAATGTATTATTTTATAAAAACTACCCACAATTATCCCATATACAGCCAAGATTAAGCTAATAATTTTTATAATTTTTAATTTTTTCAAAATAATTTTTCAAATTTTTTATTTGTTTTTATTTTTAAAATAAATTAAAAATGTCTATTTAAATTAAATTTACATTTTTAATTTTTTTCATTAGTTATTTATATTTATATTTCAAATTACTCCCTAGCCTAATCCCCTAAAAAATAATTAACTACTACAAAAAGTGTTTTTTTAATTTAAAATTTAAAATTTTAAATTAAAATTTTGGTTATATTTTTATTTTTTTTAAATATGTAAATATTTGTCAATATTTTTTTAATTTGCTAAATATTACTTTTTTAAAAACATTTTTGAAACACTCCTAACTTTTTTTAAATTTTACAATTTTAATTTGAAATTTGAAATTTCTAAATTTTTAACAATTTGATTTCTAATATGTAAATATTTGTAAATATATATTTAAATTCGTTTATTATTTTTTTTATATATATATTTTTAAAACACTCCCCACCCTTATCCCCTATAAACCCAATAACCAGCTCCTAAAAATATATATGTATTTTTAATTATTATAATATTACATTTATTTGTATAATTTTATTAAAATAACATTAACAGATTGTACTACAATATTAGCATAAATTATATATTGTTAACTATTATTTACTATTATATGATATTTTTTATTGTCGATATTTTGTCTTCCGATATATTTACTTTCGATATTATGATACACATACTAAATACGATATTTTTGTTTACGATATATTTTTTTCTCGATATATTTTACCTACGATATTAAATCTTCGATATAATGTCATATCGATATTAAAATATCGATATTATGTCTGATTACCAAATGTGAATGGTACAACAACAAATCAATGGATGAAGAGAGATGGATGAAAACCCCTGTAAGAAAGTATATTATACGTATAATTTTTGTAAAAACCAAAGCTATTGCCAAAAAATCCAGGAGCTAAACAGCGTCTCTGTGACCATATGAGAGTGCACAGTGACACTCTTCAATAAGGGCTGCTGGGCTTTGCCCTCCTTTTTTTCTGACCCATTTTTATCATACCAATAATATATAATAATCTACAATCTTGGTATCATAAAATGCTGTCCGCAACAGCCTGAGGCAGCTGCTAGTGACACTGTCTAATGGCTGGCAAGTGCATGCAAAGGCACATTCACCAGCCATCAAAGATAATATCCAGTGTTGGTGAAACCTAGCCCTGGCCTCATGGTCCTGGCTCGCTTCTGTGCCTCCCCATCCGGGACATACTAAAACATCAAAGCTAAATGTAGCCATGGGTGCTGCATGCTTAAACCCTGCAATGTCAGTGGGTGCACACCAACCAGCCTGACACCACCCTTTCCCAACTAATCACAGAGTTGTAAAATGTTGGGGTTAAAAAGCAAAGACTAAAACCAGGTCCCTGCAACTGTGCAGGTTCAAAGGTTCAGTTTCATGCTCCAGTGCTGATTAAAGCTGGAAGAGACTTAAGTCCTAACAGGACCTGCGTATGCTTCAAGGTAAGTTAAAAAGCCTCCACGTATTATGTTCTTATGGGTGAGAGAGTGTATCTGTGAGAGAGAGTGTGTTTATGTATGAGAATATCTGTGTCTCTGATCATGTGTGAGTGAAAGGGAAATAGTCAAAGAAGGAGTGCGTCAGAGAAAATAATAATGAGTGATAGGAAGAGTGAGTTTGAGTAAGGGAGAATGACAGTGAGTGTAACTGAGTTTTACTGTGCGTGAGACTGAGTGAATCAGAGTGAGAATGAATGAATCACATTCTGAATGAGGAAGGGAATGACTGGGACTGATTGAGTCAGAGTGAGTGAGAATGAGTGAGATAGAGTAAAAGTACTTGAGACTTGGCAAGCCAGAGAGAGAGAATGAGTGCATGAGAATAAGTGGAACTGGGTGAAACTAAGTGTGACTAAGTGAGAATAAGTCACACTGAGAACAAATGATATTAAGAAACCCTGAGTGAGTTGGAGGGACATTTTCAGTGAGATTAAGTGAGTCCCAGTCTGAGTGAGTCAGATAATGATTCATACAAAGTGAGTAAAAGTGAGAACCAGTGGCATTGATTGAGTCAGAGTGAGTGAGAATGAGTAAGACTTAGTGAGATTAGGCCAGTCAGACTGAGAATGAGTAGGTGAGACTGAGGTGAGTGAAAATGAGTGGGAATGAGTGAGACAAAGACTCAGAGTGAGATTGAGTGAATCAGAATTAGTGGGGCTGAGTGAATCAGTGAGACCAAGTGAGTCAGAGGTAGATTGAGTGAGAATGAATGGGACTGATTGAGAATTTAATCAACATTCAGGTAAATACCTGATACTCTCAGAAAAGTATCAAGGGCAGTACCGTTCGATTGTAATAGTGAAAATGTATGGTAAATTTAAAAAAATAAGTTAATTATGGAAAAAACAATACAGATTAAAATAGTGCAGGAGAATAATAAAAGACAATTAGGCAAAACGGAAGAGGTAGAAGAGAAAAAAGGGAAGTAATTACATGAGAAATATACATACAAGTCTGATTATTGATAGAGATTAAATATCAATGCATATACGCATGTTTAATCAATGATTTTGGCACACTGCATACCACCATGCTTGAGAAGATAATTGCAAAGAGTCTTTCAGGTGTCAAGTTACTTGGTGAAAGGAAATTGTTAATAACAAATCTAATATTTTTATATCAAATGAGACAATTATCCATGCGCCATATACACTACACAAAAACATGAAATATAGATTTAATTTGACCCCCAAACTTGTGTTAAAACAATAGGGGTCTGTAAATAGCAAATGTTTCATGTCAGCTTGTGTGAATGACCATGTCCAACAAGGATCTAGGATTTCTGGATTAATCTTATGTAAGAAAGCAGGTGTCTATTATATAGGTAGAAGAGGGTTTGCGTTGTGTTTTCAGCTCTGTAGGATTTCCTGAGTTTAATCCAGATGTAAAGGGTATCTGTGGCTTCTGCTGAAGTTCCAACACAGTTATGTATAGGCGAAAGTCATTTTTGATCAATGAAGCCACCTTTGAATCGCCGCTCAATGTGCCTCCCTGCAGAACTTAGCGGAACACCGCCATCTTGTGAGAGTGCCTAGCCATGTCCCCATGAAGATGCATTTTAGCCCAACAAAGAAACACGGGGTTTATTTCTGTGCAATTCACAGTCCAACAATAGGTTGGACTGTGAAATCGAAAGTTGTCTCGGTGGCTCACCCCTACCTAGGCCTAGATGTTATTTAACTATAAATAAATCAATTTAACTGGCGTCTGTGGATATGGGTCAGCTGGGGTCTCAAATTAAATGTTTCAGGAACTGCTATTGGTACATTGGCACAGCAGGGCTCACACCCAGAGCCCGTGTCCAAGGCAGGCTACCAAGACACACGTAGATTAAACTTATGTCTTCCTCTAAATTTCCCTGCACTTCTATCTGTTCCTGGGGTGTGTTACTAGGTCACTCCTCCGCCTGGACAGCACATATTGTAATAGTTGCAGGTTGCAACTGTGCACTGTCCCCAGAGCACGAAGGCTCGAGCACTGGTAAAAGAATTGTTACATTAGAAAATAAATTAATTTGTGAGCATTTTAAACAAGCATTGGCCAAGCTGAAAGGTCTCACCTTTTGGATCTATTGGCTCTGCCAATGTAGTTTGACGACGCTGCACAGTATTGGCAAAACAAAAGGCTCAGTGACACAACCACTGTTGCTCGTCATGTAATTCTCTGACTACTTTGGATACTGTGTTCAACAATATAAAGAGGTAAGTGAATGATTGAAGAAACATGGCGGCCGCTAGCTAAATGGCCGCGGTCACGCTCCATGGGGGCCTTTGATGTCGGAGCCCTGATCGCATGTGTTTAATCCCCTCTTTCGCCTACCGCGGGGGCGGTGATTCCTTGTGAGTCTTCCTTTTTTCCCTCTCCTGGCTCCGGAGGACGTGCGCTTCTGGACCCCTGCCACGGTCCGCCTGGAGATTTGCCCTGGAGGTGGAGGGCAGCAGCATGGGACTGGAGACACCAGGGCGCAGCTCACGACCTGCTCCAGATCGCCAGAGGCAGGGGCAGCATAAGCGCCGGCTTCTGCGTGGGCTCTGGGGGAAGTACTGAGCAGCAGACAGACTCTAGGAGGCAGGAGGCTGGTTCTAAGGCCGGTTTCCAGGTAGGGCATTGGAATTGCGTTCTTCTAAAGGAAGCAAGCACTATTGGGCTAAGTGAAGTTAAGAAGGAGCACATATTACCCCAGATAGCCTCACTAGTAGTCATACCTATAGCACCTACTTATCTCTCTGTAAAAGGTCACTTGGTATCATAAGGGCGCTAGCGGGGGAGAGGTGCCCCATTACTGTATGGAGACAGGCGAAGTGGTAAAAGTGTCAAAAGTGGACTCCTCACCACCTAAAATTAGCAGATATACTATGCGGGCTAGAGTGACCCACTCCTCCCTTAATACAGATATTATTCAGCCTATCTTGACCCCCAGAGTCTCCCCTCCTGTATCTGAAGTTAAAGCATCAGTGAAGCAACGGAAGCAGAGAAGGGACACAATGGAATGCAGTCTTGCTACTAAAGGGAGAGAGGTTGGTAAGGGTAAGGAAAGAGGCAGGGGGAAGAAAATATTGCCCCTAAAGGTGAAAGTCACCCCATCCTTGAAAACATACCTCAACAGAAACTACCATAAAGAGTGTGAAGAGTGCAGACCAGGTTAGCCCCCAGGGAGGTGCACATAGCCCACAGTGCCTTGCAGATGTGGATATAAGTAAACCCCCTGATCAGCGGAGTGAGGCCACAGAGGATACATATTTCATCCAGCTGAGTAATTTAGAAAGGCCAATCTCCAAGAGTAAGCAAGCTGAGAGTTCAAGCAGATTATCCATCCATTCTACAGTGAGCCTCTCAAATAGGTACTCTGTTTTGGGAATTGAAGACAGTACGAAAAACCAGCTGAAGGTTACAAAAACTACAAGTGACATTATTACACTGCATAATGCTCTCTTAGACTCTACGACTCACTCATTGGCTGATTTACTAGCCATGAAAGAGGAGATGGCTAGTAGGTTTACGGATCCAGAAACAAAAACAGGCTGAGATGGCTAGCAGGTTCTCGGTTTCAGAAGCTAATCAGGTGGCTATCCAACTATCATGCGAAGTGCTGACCCAGAAATTGGAAGAAGTCACTACGAGGACGGATGCAATAGAGTCTGAGATCCCTAAACTTAAGGAAGCTATACACACTAACTCATCGGATGTGGTAAAACTAACAGCCCAAAACAAAGAACTTAAAGACGATCTTCAGCGCCTGGAAAATCATTCCAGGAAAAACAATGTGAGACTCCTAAATATCCCGGAAGTCATTGAAGGATCAGATATAAAGGGGCTTGTGATTTCTCTGTTAACGGGAACAGTTTAAAAAAACTTGCCTATTATAGATCTCTCACATGAGATCCAAAGAGTACACCGCAACTCTTTCAAGAGGAAACCTGGCAGACAAAGACCAAGGAAGATACTGGTTAATTTTTTGTCATACTCTGTTAAGGAGTTAATTCTATCCTCTGACCTCAAGGGAGGTACTATTACATCTACATCAACATCCATGGGTCAAACCCCATTCTCCTTCACTATAACATCAGATGTCTCACATATCACCGCAACAAGACTGTGGGAGCTGGGGAAGAGGCTCGAGGATCTAAAAAGTGTGGGGGCAAGAGCACAGTTGAGGTTTCCTGCATCATTACGGGTGATATGGGATAATCAGAAGCATCTGTTTCGCACGACTGAGGAGGCAGACACAATCATAGCCAGAATCAAAATGGAGGCAAAGGGGAGAGAGGGAGATCATTGAAGCTGTGGGGGGGCTCTTTGACATCAAGGTTCCCTGATTCAACTAATTGCCTTCATGTACTTTTTTTAGGAAGCCCGAGGGAGTTGTGATCGAATAGGCTTAGCCTATTGGAAGGGAGGGTTCCTCATGGGAGAAGGGGTCACAGAGTAGGGGGTGTGGGTGATGAGAGGGTAGGGAGCACAGGGTGGGGAGCAGTGGATAAAATAAAAAAATATACCTCGTCCCACTTGAAGCTTAGGAAGTCTTTGTTTCGTCAACACCAAGGGTCTGTAAGCTGATGGCAGGAAGAGGGGAGATCTCCAGGGGTTCTCGTTTTAAAGCAAAAAATATCGTCAATCATCCAGGATAGACTATATTTTAAACAAACAGGCATGTCCTGGACAGTTTGACGGGGGTCTGAGTATTGCCAAGTCACCTCTCGGATCACGCCCCAATATGATTCTTTTATCCAAGGAAGAGTAATACACTACAAACTAGATGGGCGCTCAACAGAGCAAAGCTTTTAGACCCCGAAATTATACAGGCCACTAAATAATCCTCCCTAGAACACTTTGTTCTCAATATTAGCTCTACGACTATGGATTTTGTTTGGGACGCCTTTAAGGCCACCCTGAGAGGCAGATTGCATGGCCTTATCTGCTCTAAGAATTGGGCTGAAGCCCGGGAGTTAAGTAATATGGAGGGGAGAATCCTGCAATTTGAAACTGAAAGGAATCAACTCCATGGGAGCCCAGGAAGATTTGCAAAAGTCCAGGGAGACCTAGAGGGAGCCAGGCAGGAGTATAGGGGAACATTGGGCCAGAACTGCAGGGCGCAATGGCTAATCAAGAACATGGAAAATTCTGACTAGGGGGAGAAGGCCGAGGCTCTACTGGCCTGGAAAGCAAGAACTGATCGCTCAAAGAATAATATCAATGAGCTTATAATAAATAATAATGGGGAAAAATCAAGCAGAATAGAGGACATGCAGACCTGTCTCCTCTCCCTTTTTTCGGATCTCTACAGAGACAATTTAGCCTCCTCCCTAGACCAAATACAAATTTGGCTAAGGGGTAAATCTTTGTCAACATTGACTGAAGCAAGCCGTAATCTCCTTGATGCCCCTAATACTTTAGAAGACATTAAAAATCAAATAAAGAAATCTAAAAACAACAATGCATACTTTTACAACGCATACCATCACAACGCATTTTTTACAACGCAACATCCATTACAATGCATTCCATTACAACACATGCCATTACAACAAATTTTTAAAAACTACCATTACAACGCATTCCACTACAACGCATAGTAGCTTTACAATGCATACCATTACAACGCATACCATTACATTGCATGTATGGTAAGTATTGGATAGTGTAGGGGTAAAAAGTACTATTCTAACTCCAGGGGGCGGAACAGTAGGGTAAGTGTTGGATAGTGTAGGGGTAAAAATTACTATTCTAACTGTGCAGCCGAAACTTCTTGGACCTTACTGTGGAGGTTTTGGGGAACAAAACTGACCTGCTTTCTGCCCGAGGCCAGGCTTGGCTCCACCTTCCCCCGCATTTCTGCTCCTCTCATTTCCCGGGCTTGCCTGCTCTACCAGGAGCTGACCCGCCGGGCTTGGCTCCGCCGGTCAGCTGGACAACTACAGGCCCCAGCAGCCCTCGAGGCACGTGTGACATCACCGCTGCGCGCCAGGAGGCGCATAAAGCCGCGACCGGGGCCGAGTCCCCGTGCAGCCAAAACTTCTTGGACCTTACTGTGGAAGTTTTGGGGAACAAAAGTGACCTGATTTCTGCCCGAGGCCGGGCCTGGCTCCACCTTCCTCCGCATTTCTGCTCCTCTCATTTCCCGGGCTTGCCTGCTCTACCAGGAAGCTGACCGACCGGGCTTGGCTCCGCCGGTCAGCCGGACAACTACAGGCCCGAGCAGCCCTTGGGGCACGTGTGACATCACCGATGCGCACCAGGAGGCGCATAAAGCCAGGACCGGTCCCTCGTCACAGGGAGACGCGCGCAGGACGTGCCGGGAGAAGCCTGGGACAAGGGCGGGACCGTTTGTGGCCGTTCGTGGCCTGGTGAGGCTGGGCTGGGCCACCCTCCTTGGCCCAATGGTCTTGGGTCCTAGACTTGTTCTTCTTACTAAGAGTGTTTAAAATGGGAAGGCGTAAAACCTTAAGATCTGTCCCTGTACCTAAGGAAAATGCAGCCGCTAATCCCCCGCTCCCTAGCTTGACGGCTATAGAATGCATGCTGCAAAAAACAATTGGGGTGGTGGTAAATGCTATAGAGAGTACTGAACGTCGTCTTTCATTGCCTGTGAGTTCCCACCCCCCCCTTGCCCTCTTCTAACTTTTCAATGTTTACTACCAATTTCCAAGAGTCAATTTTGGTACCTTCTTTTGTTTCCCTCCCAGGCACCTGGCAGGGCACATCGGCTCAAGCTGTATCTCCAGAGAAGACTAATGTGCCCTCTGAGTCTTTACCTTTATCCCTAAATGATAGGTTATCCCAGACACCGATTACCCCTTCATCCCAGGCAGATGATTCCAAAATCTGCGAGAATTGTGAAAGGTCTCTAAGCTCGAGCTCGATCTCTGAGGGAGACCAAAGTGTAAATAGAGGCTCTCCGCGTGTAACTTCAAGAGGGCAGCTGGGTAGGCTTAGGTCTGAATTCGCTTCTAGAGATAACTTCTTTGCCCAAAAGACTAAGGTGAGCGCAGAAGGAAATATGAAAAAGAAACAGAAAGGGGCTGATAAGCATATCACAGGATGAGAATAATTGCAGCTATGTATCTGATACTGTAATTACCTTAGCTGAAACCAGAGGCCCAATACCTGGTGATCTTTTCTTGCAAAGAATAGAGGCCTTGTTGGAGAAATCTTCTGCCCATACCAATAGTTGAACTTCTAACATTAATACCATTCTGCTCCCTGGTGATAGTATAAATCTAGGCAGCCCACCATGTCCTCCAAAAGATATCTCTCTTATTGCTCATATTGAACAGATCATAAAGTCTCTTATACTGCCGGTACTTGAGAGGATAAAGGCTCTATTAAAAAGGCTCGACAGTTTTGAATAAAGGACTCTTGACAACGTTAATTAAGCTACACTCTAAAAATAGCTCTGCTTCTGTTGAACAGAAGTTGCCACATTTGTCACAGGCATGCATTATTGCTTCTCCAAACCAAAAGGTTGTTCCCGGTATAACGAATAGCAATAATCCCCCAGTACCAGCTCCAAAAAAGGGGAGTAAACCAAGTAAACATCCAACAGCAAAAGGGGATAAGGGGCGCGGAGTCAGTGCGCCTTCACAAACTCTAGTAGATAAAAATGCCCCCACTAACGTAGCAACTTCAGAAGGGAAGGGAGGTAGTACTGGTGCACCCACGCAGATCCAGATAGATAAAAATATTCCCAGTAATGTAGCAAATGAGAATGTAAACCTGGCCTATAAATCTGGTGCAACAGATAGTGCACGGCTTAGCTCTCCCCATATTGACTTGCAAGTGTGCCCTATATAGTTGTTTTAGCAGGAGTTCCTCGGCTACTACCAGGTAAAACAGAATCATACTCTGAACTCAAAAACAAAAATACATATTGGTTAAACAATAACAGGCCCTTGCCAAGGCAATTAGATGGAAAGGTTCTGTTTGTTAGAAGAGTGGACTGGGTGGGTAGTAGAGAAAAGGACATCCCAGGCGACTGTATCCTAGTTAATTTTTGGGATATGCACGCCGTAATGTCTATTTGCAACCATCATAATGAGTTTGGTAATAGTGGAATAAGAGCATTTGGTTTGGGGTATTTCTACCCGCAGCGAGCGCCTCAGATCCAATGGCAGAATTATGGTTGCCAACCCTGGGGAGCGCTTTCGGACGACCACTGTATCCATCCCGCTCTAAACTTTGGTAATAGACGAGAATATATGGCCCTGATTTAGGGTACTGACATAATGATTGTCTTTTTCCTAATCTAGAATATAGCTCCATAGGTGATCCCCTGATTTTAGCAGTACAACCAATTAACCAAGAAGATGTCCCGGTTTTGTGCATATCTCCCCCGCTTATCTTGGCTACGGAGTCGGTTAGAGCAGAGCCTAACCCCCGTAATGTACGATTGGACTCCCTGCAAAATCAAGTATTGAATGACAATGAGCTAATCAAGGTTATTAGCTGGAATATAGCAGGTATCCACAGGAAAATAGGCTTACCAGATTGGAACATCTTGGTGGATGCGCATAAGATCTGCATCTTCCAGGAGACGTGGAGTCTGAAACCTATCCACAGAGCTGGTTATGTTACCTATTTCCAACCTGCAGTACCCCCAATTACTGGGAGGGGTCGTCCTTCCGGGGGTTTCTTATCTGGGTAAGCATTTCCCTGGGTTGCTATAACAGGTATCAGCAGTGCAACTCCACAGATGTTCTCAGAATTTCTCTGAGGGGTCCCAATAGGGGGCGAACCCTTGAGCTATTTAACATATATGCTCGGGGAACAAAAAATGGTTCTTTGTCTCCATCAATAGCCATCCTTGAAAGCGAACTTAGAAATTGTAATGATGGCATGCGAGTCCTTGTCGCAGGTGATTTTAATTGTACATATGAGCCCCTTGCGACAGAGGATATTCTGGACTTAGGTGAGGACGACGCAAGGAGGGGCATACCCATGTTAACTATCCAGCCTATAAAAAGATGGTCCCAAAGGGCGATTCAGTTGAATGCATTGACCATGGAGTTTGGGTTAAGAGCAGCCAATGGTCGAACTAATTTGGACCCCATGGGCGCTGACACATTCAATAGGGTGAACCACATGTCAAGAATTGATTACATCCCCCTTGATTTTATGCTCTGGGAGATTCTCCTGGATATGGTTGTCTTACCCACTGTAGATAGTGACCACAACTCGCTTTCTCTAACTCTTAAGAGTTTGTGGCCCAGAAAAGCTAATGAAGTAATAACAAGCAAATTGGAGCTTGCCCCTAAAGTTTTCCTATCTAACTGTGGGAGACGCCTTAAGTGGTGTAAAGTAGCCCTGGATGAAGCAAAGTTAGAGGCTGTATATATTGCATTAACAGCCTCGCAAAGGGAGCTGGAAACCATCTTTTTAGGCCACATTGTCCCAGGTAGGGCAACGCTCGTCTTCCAGGATACCATCAAGACTGTAGGGAAATTATTCCTGAAGCAAATACGACGGGGTAAGGCGAAAGGGAGCCAGAAGCCAAAGGGTGTGCATGATTGGTTCACTCCTACATGCAGACATAAAAAGTCAGCCCTAATCCAGGCTGTCAAAGGGAAGTCACAACCTTTGATACAGTGCGCTAGAAAAGAGTATAAGCAGGCCATAACAAATGCAAAAAGGAGTGGGAAGACCAGATTTGGCAAACATTAAAGGAAGCTAGCTCTAGCAAGGATGCTAGACGCTTTTGGGATACAATAAGAGCCAGAAACAGACCAGATAGCGACCTCATTACATATAATATTACTAGCCAAGTGTGGTATGACCACTTCTCAAAACTGTATACCTGACAGCAAGGGTCTAGCGCTCTAGTTACATCTAATTCTCATGTTTTGTAGGGCGATTCTAACGAGTTCCCCTTTACAATCAAGGAAGTGGAGTATGCTATCAGCACCATTGTGCCCCAAAAAGCAGCTGGCCCAGATGGCATCCCTGGGACTTGCTCCGATCGGATAAGCCGAAATGGGGGAAGTTCATTCACTCTTTGCTTATTGCCATTGATAGAGGTGCTGCTATTCCCGAGTCCTGGAAAGGGGCTGAGGTCGTGCCCATTTTTAAAAAAGGGGCTGAGGGGCGACCCTTCCAATTATCGGCCTATAAGTTTGTTAGATTCAAACCAGAAGGTTGTTGGTAAGGTGCTGCTAGAGAGAATATTACAATGGATTGACAAAAATGAGATTCTCTCCGATTACCAAGCGGGGTTTAGGGCTGGTACGGGCACAATAGAGCAGGCGTTTAGATTAATGTTAATCTACTGGAAGGTGGTGGTTATAGGCAAAGGCAGTCTTTATCTCGCGTTCATCGACCTAGTGCCTAGGGGGATTCTTTGGGGAGTACTCTCCGATATGGGGTTTCCACGCTATATCTTGCCCATATTGGTGAGGCTCCACGAAGTCAACTTTGCCCAAGTAAGATGGGGCACAGAGGGTCGAGAAAACCAACAGAATCCCAGTAGAGAGAGGGGTTCACCAGGGATGTGTTCTCGCTTCCACTCTTTTCTCACTGTAAGTGAATGGTGTGGTTGAGCATCTGCTAAAAGATCCTTCAGATGAACCATCTCTGGCGGGCGAGCGAATTCCTACCCTCCTATTTGCGGATGATACGCTCTTAATATCTAAGACCCCAATGGGCCTCCAAAACCTCCTAGATAACTTCCAGATTTTTAGCTTGGAGCTGGGTTTAGTAATTGATACTGATAAAACAAAGTACTTGGTGATCAATTCCCCCGAAAAAACTTGGCCGTCCCCTTACATTGAACCTTGTGCCTTTGGAAAGGGTCATTGTGTTTGATTATTTAGGCATACGTATATCGCATACCATGCAGTGGACCCCGCACCTGTGCAAAATGCTGCTAACCCACAAGAGGGTAGCCGGGGCACTGCTCAAGGAACAGCGCTCCTGTTCAATAAGGCCAATAGCCCCTGTCATTGACATTTACAAAGCAAAGGGAGTTAGCTCTGCTCTCTATGGGGCAGAGCTATGGGGTACTATTAGTACAGATGAACTGACAAGGTCCGAAAATAAATTCTATAGGGACCTTATGTCACTCCCCCAGAGTACCCCAATGATACCTTTAGTGCTTGATTTAGGTTGTCGCCCTATTAGCGATTTGGCAAAGCTTCGGCCGTTGCTCATATGGGCCCGGCTGTGGCGAGTACCTGAATTGTCCAGATATGCTAAAGGGCTATCTGAAGTAATGTCATTGCCTGGATGGCAGAAAGTAAAGTGGTTAAAAAATGTAAAAGCTTTGCTTGGTGATTTGGGCCTTAGTGAGGCATGGGTTGGTAGGTCCTCTCCTCCGAAGGCAACTTTAAAGAGCCTCTATTGGAATTGGGTTGCTTCTAGAACTAGTATTGATCACGCTCTGGGTAGGCTTACGGATGACTTCCTAAAGTTCAAGGATTTGCCGATTCGGGAACTTTATTTGGATATTATCTGGAAGCCACTCGATAGGGCCCTTTACTTTAGATTTAGGGTCGGTGCTCTCCCAGTGCGTGCCCTAACAGCTCGCTGGAAACTCCTGACTCAAACAACAGCATTTTGCCCTATCTGTTTAACCAGACCAGAAACTATAGCGCACTTCATGTTTGAATGTCCGGCGTACATGCACCCAAGAAATAGGTGGCCTTTATGTCAGTTGTTAGGCACTAGGTCTCATAATGAGGCATTGCGCATTTTGATGGCAGATTCACGGCCATTGTATGCTTGTGGCCTCTCTACATTTTTATCATGGGCATGGCATGTTAGAAACAAAAGGCTTACATAAAATGCTTAATCTGATTTTTAATCAATCGCTTAAATGTTGTTTTTAACTTGTAATTATTAGCTGCAAAAATCTGGTGTAAATAGATTATTTCTTGTTTTTAATTCCAAATGTGCTTCTTTTAATGTGATGCTTTTATGATATGTTTTTATCGAAATAAAGCCTTTCTGACTGACTGACTATTCTAACTCATGGGAGTGCAACAGTAGGGTAAGTGTTGGATAGTGTAGGGGTTAAAATTACTATTCTAACTCCAGGTGGGCGCAACAGTAGGGTAAGTGTTGGATAGTGTAAGGGTACTATGCGTTGTAATGGTATGCGTTGTAATGGTATGCGTTGTAATAACTGCGTTGTAGTGGTATGCGTTGTAGTGTCATGCGTTGTAATGGTTGCGTTGTAATGGCATACGTTGGAATGGATGTTGCGTTGTAAAAGTTTTGTTGTAATGGTAGTGTGTTGTAAAAGTTGCGTTGTCAAGGTTGTTTCCCTCACGAATAGACGCACTGCCGAATGAAGTTTATAAACTCTTATCAGAAGAACTGATACCGGTACTGGGCATCCTGTTTAACTCAGTATATAGCTCAGCAGGCCAGATACCCACATCCTGGAAGGAAGCAACCATAGACTAATATTAAAATCTGGTAAGGACCCATTAAAAGCTGACTCCTACCGCCCAATCTCCATGCTGAATGCCGACTATCTTTATGGGTATTTTAGCAGGGAGATTGGCTAAATTGGTCCCCAATCTAGTCAACATTGACCAGAAAGTTTTTGTAGCTGGGAGATACATCCAGGAGCAGACACAACTGCTGATAGGTAATATCGACTTGGCCGTAGTAAGATCAGATCCCTTGGCAGTAGTTGCCTTGTACGCGGCCAAGGCGTTTGACAGGGTCTGCTGAGTGTATCTCTGGGATGTACTTGGAACTATGGGCTTCTGCCCTATTTTTATTCGGACCCTGAGAAAATGTTATCATGGAGCATCTGCAAGGATTTTATTGAACGACATGCTAACCTCTAGCTTTAATATCCAGAGGGGAACAAGACAGGGGTGGCCTATTTCACCCCTGCTATTTAACATCTATACAGAGCCGCTGGCACAGGCCATCAGACTGGACGATCTAATTTATCCCTTTAAATCCCAGAATTATCAATGTAAGTTAGCCCTATATGCGGAGGTTGTAATATTATTCACCAGAAACCCTGGGGCGACCATCCAGACGGTTGAAGCTCTCTTGGAAGAATTTGGCTCCTTCTCTGGCTATCTAGCTAAATCCTCCAAAACGGATGTGATGTTTTGGAACATCGAACAATGGGAGGGCCCTACTAGTAAGGAGATAAAATACTTGGGGGGTGCGGAGCTTGCTCAAGACCAAGATGGACGCTTGCGTCTCGAGCTCCATTAAGCCATCACATAATCCTGCATAATCCTGGAACCCTGAGATGCTGGGGACACTGAAAACCAGCTGGAACTAACTGCGGAGCGGCTGAGCAACATCGTGCTCATTGCGGAGTGAGATAGTGGTCTGATTGCTGATCCGAGAGCGGAGCGGCCTAGCGCACATTTAGCCTGTGAAGCGTCCGCCTGTGGTAGCAGACCCTAGCAGCAACGTCACTGGACGGCCGGGAGTACTGGGCTTCGAGGAAAGACGGCGGTCCTGACTTGGCGCTGACAACGGGGCACCTGGCGGCACAGTCGGCGAGGTGAAGCTGCACACTGCAGAAGCATACGCCTTGACGACCAGGGTGGCCGCCGCTCCCACGGGGTATGAAGCGTCAGGGCACATACCAACGGGACGCTGAAGCGACGCCGCCGAAGATCTGAGCCGCGAGATCCGGCCTGGTGCGCGGCCGCTGCGCCCAATAGAGGAGCGCTTTAGACAAGGGAGGCAATTTGGACATTGAGTGCGAAGCGATGGTACTGAGGCCCTCGTTATAGCCAGTGCTGGGTGGAAGGCCGGAATTGCGGTGCAGATAGAGACTGGGCTGCGGTATAGCCTAATTAACAAACACCACCCTGCGCCACGGCGGAATACCGATCTGGGGCCCTGCGCTTCAGGGCACGAGGTGTAGCATGTATATCCTTGACCTGAGCAGCGAGTCACCGGCCCACTAGAAGAGCGTGCAGTGTCAGCAGCGCTGAGGTGCAGGAACGGTGTGGCGAGGTGGGGCGTTGTGCTTTATTCAGAGCAGCGGCTTAGAGAGTATGTGAATGTGGCTGCTAGCGGAAGGGTGGATAAGTGAGCCACACGCAGAGAGAAAGCATTACAGACCCTGCGTGAGCTGTTGGACACAGGCCTGTGGAACAGACATAGGCTGAGCTGACCGGTGATCTTTTAGAGCAACCAGGTGGGCGACGTGCTCCTCATCACGTCCGAGCACCACATTGATATCCCACACATAGCAGGATGGGGAAAACGGAGCGTACCCAGTCCAAGCTCCTCTTGGCCAAAAACAGTACTAAGACACAAGACAAAACCGTGGGTGGTAGTAGCAGGCCTTCCTCCCCCATGGAGTGGAGGAGTGTGGCTCAACGGTTAGAGCGGCAGACCCTGATGCAGAGTTCTGGCCAGGGACCAGGGTTCGATTCCCGCCTCGGCGGGTCTCGGGCTCAATTTCCTCGGACCTGTTAATTCTCGCCTCGGTGCCTATTGTAATCACGGGCCCCACGCTGCAACTCTGGGCAATAGCTTGCTTAGCCTCCGCACCGGCCTCAACAGCGCTAAGGATGCCTGGCTTCACCCTGGGGGGGCCCAGGAGTGGACACTTCACAGGGAAAGCCAGGAGGGGTTCCACAGCGGTATGAGTATCAGCGCCAGGAAACCAAAAAGCCGACACCGCAAGTTGACCGTCTGGTGACAGTGCGCTCTATAAGGACCATGACATTTACATTTACATGGACCGGGAACAGGATATCAGTAGCATGCTGAAGTCCATGGAGCAGGGTCTACAGGAGGGTATCTCATCGCTAGGGATGAAAATAGACACATTAACATACAGAATGGATAGAATGGGAGAGAGACTTGACAAACAAGCGTAGAGGCTAGACATGTCTGAGAGGAGGATAACAGAAGTTGAAGAGGCACAAACAACTATGGATAAGGAGCATAAGCAACTTGGTACAGTGCTGCAACTGCTACAGAATAAAACTGAGGATTTGGAACCGCCGCGTCCAATAAATGCTAAATTCCTCAATTATAGGGACAGGGATGCGGCCCTGCGCGCAGCCGGAGAAAAGTAGGAATTGACATACGAGGGCTCAACTATCTCATTATACCCGGACTTCACGGCCATGGTACAGTAAGCGAGGAAGCACTTCGTTCTGATGAAGAAGCAATTGCGTGAATACGGCCTGGTGTATGCTATGCTCTATCCAGCTAAGCTGAAAGTCAACCGAAATGGACAATCGCATATCTTCACAGATCCTAGAGCATTGCCGAAGGCGATTAAAGACTGGGCAAAAAAAGGGAGAAAAACCCCAGATCGGGGGGCACTGGACGAGGAGTCAGGTGGAGGAATGGAAGAACAAGGTTAAAAGTTATTGCGCAGTTGGAACTCCGACGACTCACTAGGCGGCTGGATGTGCCAGTTACTGTGTGTAGTCACTGTTATCATGAAAGGAGATTCATCGAGACAATTGACGTCCCCGGCGTACGAAGGGACGATAGCTGGTGGCTAGAGGAGCTGAGCTGAGTGTCAAGTACTGTGTTTACATTTGGGGTTTTATTTTAGTACAGAGCAACCTCCACCCACATGTGGTGACACTTTGTTTGAGGTTCTTGTTTTGGGGGGAAGGGGGAAGGGCAGACACAGGGTTTGGACATTTAGCGACCTAGCTGGGGGTGGTCCGCTGTGGGTGGGATGGATGGGCGGAGAAGGGAGGGAAGTTCAGAGGTTACAGTTACGAGGCGCCGGCTATAGTACTTCTGATAACAAATGTAGCTTTATTGACAACTGTGGAGTAGACATTGACAGAAATTGTAGAAGATGCAGGATACGCCTGGTGGTACTGAAGTAGAATATAAGGAGGGTGAACTGAAGGCTCTGACTTGGAATGTTCAAGGACTGAATGACTATCGAAAGCTATGTAATGTCTTGAAATATTTAACTAGACACCATATAGACCTGGCATTAATACAGGAGACACATTTGCCTGCGAACAGTATTGGGATGCAAGCAAGAGGACTGAAGGGTCAGAATAATGCTGCAGGCTTCACAACTCATGCACGAGGAGTGCTAACATGGGTAAACCCGAAATCTGAGTGCACATTGAGAATGCTATTTGCAGACCCGGGGGCAGGTATGTCATATCACTGTTCGCTGGCAGGGGGATGGAAATATTGGTGGTGAATGTATAGGGTCCTAACTATGACAGCCCTGAGTTTTATAAAAAGCTGGCCGACGTGACGAGGGATTATCCCAGTCTCAATGTCCTATGAGGGGGGATTTTAACATGACCAGGTGCCCAGAAGTGGACCGCTCGAGCAGGCCGGAGAGAAGACAGGCACAGGCAGCTAGGGAACTTGACAGGAAACTGATTAGCGAAGACTTGGCAGATGTTTGGTGCACCTTACACCCAGAGCAGGGGGGATACTCGCATTATTCAGCCTTTCATAATATACATACCCGCATAGATTATTGGCTAGCCTCTACGAGACTTCTCACGTAAGTACGCAAATGTCAGGGGTACCCCGCACACTGTCAGACCACTTCCCAATCCTATTAGCGCTTGCAGAGGAACGTAAGGACATTCCCCCATTCACATGGAGATTCCCACCATACTCATTGCAGGACCCATTATTCAGAGAGGGACTGCATGAAGCAATAGAGACATATTTCGAAACTAATATAGGATCTGTGGAAAGTTTTTAAACGGTATGGGAAGCGTTCAAAGTTTACATTAGGGGGTGGCCATGAGCAAACATTCGGGGGTACTCCGCTCGATACGACAAAGGCTGGCGCAACTGGAGTGGCAGCTAGCCAAGTGTGAAGGCCGCCAGATAGCGGGAGATGTGGACGCGGCTCGGGAGGAACTGAAGGGTTTGCTGGAGGAATATCAGGACGAGGCAGATGCGGAGGTTAAGCATTTGGGCAAGTATGCCACAGCTAGGGTGTACGGGGAGAAGGACAGACCGGGAGCGGTTCTGGCCAACATGATAAAGCAGCAGAGGCGGAAAATAGCGGTTAATGCCATCAAAACAAGGGAGGGTGCTTTGCTTACCACAGAAGAGGAAATAGCACGCAGATTTAGGGAATACTATTCGGATTTAAATGCATCGCGTTCCACAGGGAGCGAAGAGGATATACTAGACTACTTGGAACATATCAAACTCCCATTCTTATCGGATGTACAAAGAGAATTTTTAATGCTTCCAATAGAGCATGATGAGATTCGGGAAGCCCTGGGGACTATGAAGGCAGGGAGCGTGCCAGGGGCAGATGGGCTAACAGTAGGTTTTTATATAACATTTTTGGATCTACTGCTGCCACATCTTTCTGCCCTGTTTGCAGATATGGAAGACACAGGGAAGATGCCGCAAACTATGAGAGAGGCACTAATAGTGGCAATCCCAAACCCGGAGAAACCCCCAGAGGAGTGCAGTTCCTATAGGCCATTGTCGCTATTAAATGTTGACACAAAGATATATGCGAAAATCCTTGTGACTAGATTGGCATTGCTGACACCGGAACTTGTGGCTCCGGAACAGGAGGGGTTTGTGTCGGGCAGGAATATAGCCTACAATCTGAGAACGGTATTTGGTGCACTTCAACACATACGTCCGGAACAGAAGGCATGGGCAGTGTTTTTGGACATGGAGAAGGCCTTCAATTCCGTGGAGTGGCCCTTTATGAGAGCGGTGCTCTCGAGACTTGGGCTAGGCCAAATCTTTCTCCAGAGGATTGAGGTGCTCTATGGTGATCCGACTGCCCGCATTAAACTCGGGTCCCACGTCACTGAACCGATACAGATACAAAGGGGCACCCGCCAGGGCTGTCCTTTGTCGACTACTATATATAAGATAGCCATAACTGAATGGGCGACTGGGTACAACAAAGCTCGCATAGACTGGCAGCGTGACTCGGAAAGGGCTATTGATGATGACATGTGGCGCTACTGCTGTACTAATATGAGGTGTATATCCCTAAATGGTAGACACAGATTAGTGCATTTCAAGTATATTAACAGAGTGTATCACACCCCGGAAAGACTTTACCGGTTCGGATTACGAGATACTGTGATGTGTGACAGATGTGGTGCACTGGTCACAGGCTTCCTACACTTGGCATGGGAGTGCCCGGGGGTGCAGCAATATTGGAATATAGTGTTTAAAGAAATAAGCAGAAAACTGGACGCGAAAATCACTCCTGTCCCGGCGCTGGCACTCCTGGGGAATTCAAAGTTACTGCCAAAGTCTAGGTGGCGAATAGTAGACATGGGTTTGCTGCTAGCGAAGAGGAGGTTAGCTACGTGCTGGATGAGAGGCCCCCTTCCCAAGACTGAGCAATGGACTAGAGATTTGACTTATTGTTGCACGCAGTCCGAGAACTATAGCAAACTTCTGTCGCTCAAAAGTAGGCCTAAGATATTCTGGGGATTA
The DNA here is from genome assembly GCF_964263255.1 of Lissotriton vulgaris. NCBI lineage: Eukaryota > Metazoa > Chordata > Amphibia > Caudata > Salamandridae > Lissotriton > Lissotriton vulgaris. The sequence continues at coordinate 98,698,271 of NC_141695.1, forward strand.
TACCTGGAATACATGAAAAGGCGGGGCAAGGCTGCGGCAAGATCAGGGGCTGAAGGAGCGGATGTTCCCCGCCTCAGCCTAGATGGGAACGAGGCCACAGGTGATGGTGGTGTCGGAACTGGAGTAGATGTCTAGGATAGCACACCATGATTGAGTCTGGCGAGTGGGTATAAGGTCAACTGAGGACCACAGGGCATGCATTATGTCTAAACACCACAGGTTGAAACGATGGGGATAGCGGGTCCGGCATCTATAGTTGTTTGTTGTTTTGTTAACAGGGAAAAATGTGATGGCAGCACTTACTGATGTGCATACTTAGTCTTACCATTGCAAGTGATAAAGATGACCCCTAGAACAACGCCGCCCAGCCTTCGGGATGTGTGCAGAAAGGCTGTGTCATGTTCCTAGAACAGTAGGGTCTTATACTTGGCTGTGTACGACACACTGCATTTCCATATGTATGCTCTGTTGCGCTCATAATAAAAAATAAAAAAAAGAGATAAAATACTTGGGTGTCCATATAGTGAAAGATCTAGACAAAATCCCTCAGATACACCTGAGTAAAATACTAAAGAAATTGACCGTCCCTTCACTAGATGGAGGAATCTTCCCTTAACAATTTACGGGAAGGTTAATTTGGTGAAGATGGTCATCCTCCCTAAATTGACTTACCTGTTTAACGCAGTTCCCTTGGTTTTTCCCAGCTCATGTATTTCTAAGATTCAAAGTAAAATCGGGAGCTTTTTTTGGGTAGATAAAGGAGTAAGGCTATCCTCGAAGAAGTTGAGGCGTAGGGTCACTAAAGGAGGGTTGGCTCTTCCAGACAATAGATGGTATTCTGTTGTATTCCAATTTAAAGGTATTCGGATGCTACTTTCCAAACCGGAGGATTCATCATGGGGAAGACTGTTGGGCGAAATGGCTATGATGGAGGGCAGAGGAGGTGGAGAAAGCTTTTTATACAAGTTTGGGGCCCCAAGGTACTTTAAACTAGTGCATCTGAAGGTCCTTGGGGCCGCCCTGGAAACATGGTATAAAGTGAGATGCAGTTGGGGAATTGGCTATTATTCAGAATTCGCACCTTTATGGGATTCCCCTGGGACACCACTCTGCCTCCAAGATAGTCTGGCTGTACCTATTAAGAGAGCAGGCATAACCATCTGGTCCGAATTGGTAGACGCAGAAGGAATTCAGCCTTGGGAGTTACTAAGAGCCAGGATAGGCCCCAGGTTTTCTAAGTTCAAGTATGTACAACTTAAATCTTGGTATAAAGTGGGAAATAACTGGAGACTGGGATACGGAGATTCTTTTCCAATCAGTACAGCCACAAAAAAAAGACATTTCTATTTGGTATAAGAAGTCTCTAGAGGCAGAAGATTTGGATCTTCCACCACAATCCTTGGTCCGGAATCAAGCCCCCTTTGAGTCCAACATTGGAGATTTACTTGAGCACTCTCTGAAATTATTATACAAATTTATCAAACCAGCCAGCCTAAAGAAAAATCATTTTTTTGTCACCAATCGATTTTACTACAGCCAGCTAAGATAGCCAAGTTGCCCCGTTGGCTACCCAAAATGTCCTGGGAGTAAGACACTTAACGCTAATGACATCCATATTTTCAATGAGTGTCCCGAATTAATAGCCTTCTGGAAGGGGGTGGGGGATACTCTCCATGGTATCTTTAAAGTAAACATTGAGGTTAATCTATTATTGATATTTTTGGGAAACAACGGCATATCTACTACAAACTTATTACAGATTCATAGTGGGTTGCTTCTATACCCGATGCTACTTGCCGGGAGAGAAATATGTATGAAGTGGAAAGATCCCCATCCTCCGAAGAGAGAAGATTGGCTTAAAGCCGCATTTGCTATGACTCACCTAGACCAGGACTGAACTGAGGCTAGGTCTATAAACATCTGGCAGCCCCTTTCGAGCTGGGGCGAGATTTGAGATTAATATAATCTTTGCTGGCTCCTCCTATGGTCCTATGATTACACCTAGCCCTCATTATATCGGGCCAGTCTGGTTGACCTAAGCAAGTGCTGTAACCCATAGGGCGCCCAGTTGTAGATTGATGGCTTTTCAAGATCTGCAGAAGCTTACGGGTGAGATGAGGACAAAAGAAATAAAAATAAAGAGGATTGTTGACAATACTGTTATCTACTGAATAATGCAATCTTTCTAATTGAAAACCCCCTATTTACCTAGAATTCAATGTGGCAATTATTTAGCTTGTAACACAACTTTCACTGATTAATCTTGTATACGTAATGGCAAAGAACGTTCTGTCAGACATGTGATTCAGTGTATTTAATATCCTTGTGGTGTTTACTACATTGGTTACATGGATACAGGGGGGATGATGTGTGGCCTAACGGCTTGGGCGGTCGATCTCAAATCTGGAATCCGGAATCTCTGGAAAAAAGAAAGAAAAAAAAAACATCATACAGGAAGTATGCAGATGCATTTCACATCATCAATCAAGAAGCAGATGCAATGTGGAGAACATCACTCTAGTTGTACAATATAAGCTACAATATACCATCAAGCACAGGAGGTAAAAGGGTGGGTCTTTGACGTTGTGAAATGTTGACTGAGGGGACACAGTGTTGACCAATTGCACACTATTCGAGAAAACAAATGGATCTGGAAAGTCAATAATGTTAAGGATGAATTGAAAATGTCAATTTATTGATTTTCTATAACACTTCTGAAGTAATTCCTGTCAGCTGTATTGTAATTAGTTCATTTGTATTTTGTTCTTCGGCAAGTGACTCTTGGAACTTTGTTAACACTGTTTGTTTTGCTCATTGGGCTTTTTTTATCATTCCTCACCCATTTCCACATGTAAGTTTTCATTTGGCTGGGACCAGTTTTCCAACAGTTTGCCTATGTGGGTCTGATATTTGGTCTCCAAATATAGCTCATTTCAAGATGGCATCTCAATATTCAACTTGAGCCTTTATGGCGGTGGATGGTCACACTGCCCGGGGGCTCTGGCCTCCTATGATGGCCATTTTTCGACTTTCTAGTCACGTCTTATATTTTTGTGGCAAATGTTTAGCCCTTCAAATAACCTGTATTAGTTGATTGTTTCTATTGTTGATACATGATTACCTCACTTGATTAAGCACCTTACTGAAGATGGATTATGTAAAATGTGGTTTCCATTTGGTAGACATGTTTCGGTAGCCAAGGTATCCCACTGTCTGTGGTACTAAAACTCTTCTGAAACTAAAAGTGTTTTGTTTCCTCCAAGCACATGTTTAGAATATTGATAGCACCGGAGCTGCCTTGATCTCAGTGAGAGGATTTGTTTACTCACAAGGTCAGTTTACACAGTGATGACACTTCCTGCAGGTGGTTACATGGTGATATAGCCCTCACCAATATGGAAGCTCTTCGTTAAGTGTGAATCAGTGTTTTCAGTAGTTCATTTACTATTAAAATGTAGTATACATTTAGAATCCATGAAGACGGCTTGGGCAAGATGGCGTCCGAGTCGGACGTGTGAATTTGTTGCTCCTGCCGGACCCCATAGAGATAAGGCAATGCGGCGAGAAAACTGAAAACTGAGAGGCTGAAATTTTCTTAAAACTAGTTAAAAAACTTTCGTAACTGCTGCACTGGATTCCTAGGATGATACAAGGAATAGTATTTACCTGGGCGTGGCAGCGGTTTTGTCAGCGGCTTGGACAGCGAGCACACGGCGTTCGGTTGCTGCCCCTGATCAGATACCAAACTCTGCGCACCTGGTGGAAGGTGGTTTCCTGCTCGAAGCAGGACAGAGCGGCTTTCGACATTACGGAGCCTGGGGCCGCGGTGTTAAGCGCTGAGAGAGGTGCTCCTAGCAGATTGGGTGAGATGCGGCTGAAGGGAAGGAGAGCGCGAGGGCAGGGCACTACAGCTGAAGTGGCTAACGGAGCTGAAGTGGCGGGGAAAACGCCAGAGGCCACTGCGGCGAATACGGCTGAGATTGACATTGCTGGAGTAACTACCCCCCGCCTCACACAGTGAGTACGAGCAGCGCGGTGCTAGTGAAATCAAAGGGGAGAGAGGGGGAGTTAAGTGTGCGGAGAAAGATACCAGGAATGTTCACCGCTTAGAAAGCGAAAGCGGTGGATACAATTGTTTCAAAAGACTCAAATGATTCTAATGCTTCACAAACAGCTGCTGTAGAAATGGAGGATCCGACGACCGGGTCCGGGGAAAAGGCTTCTGACTTAAGCCATGCTCAGAGTTTAATAGTGGTAGCTGTGGGAAGCGAGAAAGGGTCTGTGACAGATTCTAATATACTTGTGAGCGCTGGTGCAGATTTGAATGCAACAGAAGCGGCTGCACAAATACAGGCACAAATACAAGGACAAGTGAATAAAGGGCTTCTATGTGAAGTGATACATGAGAAAGCGGGCAGTGCTGAGGTGACCCGTTCAATGGCTGGAGACACTGATTCTGCAGATTTATTTTCTCTATCAGAGCATTCTATGTCTTCATCTGAAAGCCTGGTTGAACTGTATGCAACTCGCATGAGTATGGAGGATGAGGGCCCGGACGATGAGATAGATGAAGAACCTGGCTGTAGTCTTCACAGTAGCCCGGAGGAGAATATGGACAAAGAGTCCACTGGCGCAAGCACTGTTCGGAGGCTCAGATTGGACAAAAATGATAAAGAGCTTTATTTAGAAGGCACAGTTAACAGAAATAATGATGGGGAGTGCTCTGAGGATATATCATTAGATCTGATATATCAGACCATGATGCTACATAGGGAAGAGAATCGAGAAGACAGTATGAAGGTTCAAAACTCTTGCAAGAAATTACAAAACTCGGTCAGGAGGCTGGTCAAGTCACATAATGAGTTTGTTACTAGAGCAACTGAAGCTGAAGCGCGTATATCCTCATTGGAAGATGAGATGGTCCAACAGCGGAAAACTATTGAAACACATCTAGCGACTAAAGAAGATATCAATTGGAAACTTACAGACATTGAAAATAGAGCCCGTAGAAACAATCTAAGATTTTTGCAAATTGAAGAAGGAAAAGAAGGCTCTGACACACGAGGATTCATAGTCTCATTGTTAAAATCTGCTATGCCACAGACTGAGAGATGGGATTGGGACAGGGAGGTTGAAAGGGCCCATCGATTTCCGTTCAGGGCGAATCTTAGAGATAAAAAACCTCGTGCAATTCTAGTGGCGTTTAACAGCTTTCAAGCTAGGGAGGAGATTTTTTTAAAGGCTCGCCCTGATAAAAAATGTAAAGGTCTTGATTGTGAATTCTTTGTTAGGCCTGATTTGTGTAAGCAGTCTGTTGAATTACGGTGGCAGTTCAGACAACTTATAGCTCAGTTTCAAAGCAAAGGTGCGCAGGTATATTTGATGTTTCCTGCAAAACTCAAGGTTATACACAAAGAACGCACCAGATTTTTTACCACTGAGTCTGCCGCCAAGGAATTTTTGCTTTCAATTTGATATTGGGCTGTGAGATGCAAAATGTCTAAATAACTTTGGTCATTTGGGGTTATACTACTGGCAGTATTACTAGCAGTATTGATTTGTAGTTTATTAGACAAATGTCTAAATAATTTGGATTTTCTTGGGGTTCTCTCGCCGGCAGTATTGATTTGCAGTTTAATCATAGGTTTGTGAAAACTCTGTTGGGGGGCGGCAGGGGAGGGGGGACAAACTTTTCATCACAGGACCATTGGTCCTAAAGCCTCAGTGAAGGGGGGGGGGTTGGGGGGCAAGAGAGGGGGGGGGGTTTGGGGGGGTAAAGGCACGGGTGGGTGTAATTAAAAGGGGGAAAAAATTTGGAACACGACTAGTGAGTGCTGCAAAAATAGACACAAGATACAATGAGCGGAATTTGGACTTAAACATGTCATTATATAATTTTTCTTTTGTACAAAGCTTGGTTAAACCATTTTGGATAAGACGTTCGAATTTAATATGGCGGGGAATTGCTTAAGGATTTGTTCTTTGAATGTATCCGGTTTAAATAATGTAATAAAAAGACATAAAGTGTCAGCGGAGTTAAAATATATACAACCTGATGTGGCTTGTATACAAGAGACGCATATCCCATGGTGTAAGAGGGACCTCTTGAAGGATCTAGGCTACAGAGTTGTATCAGTCTCCAAACAATCGAGTATGATACGGGGGGTGGCTATTTTGGTTAGAGACACCTCAGTGACTGTTGGGCGCAAGCTGGAAGACAAGAAAGGGCACTGGGTCATTGCTGAGTTAAAGTTTGGAAATAGACAGGTTACATTAGTTTCGGTATATGGGGCAAATCTGGATGACCCCGAGCCGATGATAGAGATCAATCTGGAGCTTGTTAATTTTCAACACCCGATAGGGATCTGTGGTGATATCAATATTAATTTGAGTACTAGTGTACTAGGAGATCCACAAACAATATATAAGGGTCGCAAGCCCAAGGTTTATATTGCCCTTAAGAATTTATTACAAGATCATGGGTTGGTGGATACTTGGGGGGTGCTAAGAAATAAGGACGCTGGATATACATTCTATTCTTATCCACACAAGAAATTAGTAAGATTGGATTATTTTTTTCTACCCCGAAACTTGATTGAAGGCACGAATATTAGAACTTACCCCCGAATTTCTTCCGACCATTCCCCATTAGTGGTAGACATACACCACTTACCCAAAAGTAAGATACAAGCTAGTTTTTCATATGATCGCAAACTGGGTGTAAATATTGAATTTATTACACACATGCAGGGTTGGATCCAAACCTTTTTCGATGAAAATCATGGTACGGCTAGCATCCCCGTGGTATGGGACACATTTAAAGCAGGGTTTAGGGGAGAATGTATTAATTTTGCATTTGGCCAGCGCAAGAAATTAAAAAGGGAATTGGATATGTTATATGAAGTGCTGAGAAATGCTGAGATTTCTTTAACCAGAAAAATTGCTTTGGGTAATGTTGATTTGGTGGAAGAGGAGAATGGGGATATTAAAGCTAGGTCTAACATCTTGGGATTCTGCGATAAAGAAATTGCTAGAAAGTTTTTAACCTCCAAAGTGACAAGCCATGAATTCGGTGAAAGGATAGGTCGGATTTTAGCGACAAAAATCCGAATGAAACATTCCACTGAATATATAAAGGCAATGGAAGATTCTCATGGCAATATATATCACGATCAAGAAAGTATATTGGGAATTTTCCAAACTTATTATGCACAACTGTACACGAGGGAAGACATTGTAGCGCCTGACGATCAATGGTATGATAGGATGTTTACAGATTTGAAAATATTAGACCCTGGCATAGCCGATGAACTTGACCAACCGATAACTTTGGGGGAAGTGGAAATTGCAGTGAACAGTTTAGCATTGGGCAAAGCCGCAGGGCCCGATAGGCTGCCTGCTGAAATGTATAAACGTTTTATGCATAACATCAAGGATGAGCTACACCGGGTAATTTTAGCTGCTCAAGGTGGCAATCCCCCTGCTACATGGGCCGAAGCAACAATTGTTGTGTTCTGTAAAAAAGATAAACCTACTGATAGGGTAGGGTCTTATAGACCTATATCCCTGTTGAATGTGGACAATAAGATCTACTCAAAGATATTGGCTATTCGACTGTCCGGGGTAGTGGCATCTTTAGTGTCCAGACATCAACACAGGTTTATTCCTAAAAGGAGCACTACTGAACACATTAATAAAGTTATCACCCTGTTTGATTTGGCTGCGGTTAGCAAAAAAAAATTAGCGCTTTTTCTATTAGACGCGGAAAAAGCTTTTGATCGGGTGGCATGGGAGTATTTATGGACCTTAATTGAAAAAATGGGGAATGTCAGAGATATGTTAAGGCCATCAAAACACTCTATCTCCAACCCAAAGCTAGGATATCCACTTTGGGCGGACTATCCGATGTGATTAATATTACAAGAGGGACCCGTCAAGGCTGCCCATGCTCCCCCCTTTTATTTGCATTATATATTAACCCTTTTATTGAGTTACTAAGTCAGAACAGGTTGATCCCCCCCTTTATAGTTGCCGAGTTTTCTTTTTCTGTCTTCGCATATGCGGACGACATAGCAGTTGTGACGGAAAGCCCGGAAACTGCTAGTTTGGAAATTGAGAAGCTAGCTAAAGAATTCGGCAGGATAACGGGATATAAACTTAATGCTTCCAAGACACAAATACTTTGTTCCGGTGCCATAACTTGGGGGGATGAAAGGGTGGTTGATGAAGTTACATACTTAAGAATACGTATCAAAACGGACATGGATGAGTTGGTTAATGCTAACTGGAGTAATGTTTTCCATAAAATCAAAACCTCCTTGGAGAAATGGGAGCGGCTATATTTGACTATTATTGGTAGGACTAACGTCATCAAAATGAATGTTCTTCCGAAAATTCTGTATTTATTCCGATCAATACCCCTGGATTTTCCGAAACCTAAATTGCAGGCGCTACAATCTCTTTGCGGTAAATTTATTTGGAGCCCCGGAAAACCCAGGCGGGCAATGAAACATCTTACCTTACCAATTGAAAGGGGCGGAATGGGGGTACCTGATTTTTTCTTGTATTATGTAGTATGTTTTTTGTTAAAAATGAGATTTTTGTTAATAAGAGATGCCAAGGAGGACATGCATAACTATCCCTCTATATTTGAGATTTTGATGGGGTCACAAACCAAACAAGTGTTTTTTAATGAAATAGATGGCAATTATTACAAAAGGACACGATTCAAGGTTCTTATAGGTGCTCATAAAGTTTGGAAATGGGTGGCCCGTCTCATTGATGTACGGAAAGTCTCATACTATACTCCATATTGTTTGGTTAGTTTTTTACCTATGATATTTTCGGATGGAGTTGCTCGGAAACTGCAAAAAAAAAGGGGTATTTAGGTTGGGAGATTTTTTTTCGAATGCAGGAGAGTGTAAATCGTTCTCAGAAATGAGTGAAGAATTTGGGCTGACCAGGGATTTTTTCTTCAAGTTCTTACAGATACGAGATTATTTTAATAGACACAAAATTTCTTTAAGGGAGCATAAAATTGTAGAAGGTATAACACAACAAGTTAAGATAGGGGTTCTCTATCACATGTTTTTGGAAGAAAAAACTGATGATTTGGACAAAGTACAAGGAAAATGGAGGGAACTACTGGGAGACAATGATATTGAAGTGGGAAATCTGATTTTGATGTCTAAAGATGTACTGATGTCCGCTAACTTAAAAGCGCAATTTTTTAAAAGCCTCTTTGATTTATATTATACACCGGTTCGAATGCTAAAGTGGGGAAGAGGTCATGATGGCAAATGTTTTCGTTGTAAAATGGATAATGCAGACTGTATACATATTTTTTTTCCTGCCCCATATTAGGGAAATTCATTCAAGATATTGAAAAGTTTGTATCTATTATCTTAAAGGTTAATCTAAAAATTACTCCTTCAATGATGATTTTAGGAAAGACTCCTGAGGATGGCCAAAATAAGGAAATCACTGGTTGTCGACAGTTTATTTTTGTTGTAATGACAGTCGCTAGATTATGTATTGCGGCAGAATGGCTTCAAGAAAAACCTCCATTATTTCAACAATGGCAAGCTCGATTATATAAATTGTATAAGTTAGAGTGGAGTCTTTTTTCGTTATCTGAATCAAGAAGAAAAAAAAGATTGGGATTGAAAATTTGGGGGGCTTTTTCTGATTTTTATGAGACTTAAGTACGAATAATGATGTGGCTATAGTTATGTGTATCTCCCATTGTGTAGCTTTACCCTCTTCTTATTTGTAAGTTGTATTTGAGTATGTGCGCTTGTGTTTTCCATTTCCCCAAGGTTGGAAAATTGTTTTGAATTATGAATTATGTATTATGTGACGGTTATCTTGTGTATTTTGTATGTTCATGGTTTCTTTCTTGTTTGTCGTGTTCCAATTAAAAAAAAAAAAAAAAAAAAAAATAGAATCCATGAAGACTATGTAGTATGCCCACAAGCCGAAATGTGCAAATGAGGGAATACTAGTTTAACACACATACTCTTCAAATATACATGATGAGCACTTCAACTGATTGCTTAAAGGAGAGTAGTAGTATTCAAAAAGAATAGTATTTGAAACTTAATATTATTCTAGTAGAGTTTATTTGTAGTGTAGGATTGCTTCAAAGGAGTAACTCAGGAAGAAAACGCCATGACAGTATAGCAATTTTGGCAAGTGCTAAGTATGTCGTGTTAGGGTAATGCATTTTAAGTTAAGTTCCTGCATAACCGTATGATCAGTAATTTGCCAGGCAAACAAGATTGAGAGAAGGCTAAGTGGGATATCTCTTTTTTCACTGCCTTGTCGTGGATGGCTCTGCACTTTTTAATTAGCTATGAGAGAGTGACAGCAAGTAGCAGTCAGCTCCGTTGGTCAGAATAGCAGTAAGAGCGTTGCTGACACTGGGGTAAGCTTACATAAGCATCTTAGAAGAAGTGTTCTTACCCAACCAGGCCTGAGTGTGTTCCAGGACTATAAGAGTAAAAGAGTATTAGGGCCAAGTAGATTAGGTGGCTTAACACATGCTAACTGTATTGATGCAATGCATGGGAGCCATAATCAATCCAATATGTTGATGTTTGCAGATCCACTTTAAGTAAATAAAATAAATGGGCATATCTGAAATTCTTGTGTCTGCAGGTGGGAATACCATTGAATGAGAAATACTATTTATCTTTAGTATGGTTTGTGTTTGTAGGTGAGACAGCGGTTTTCAAGTGGCCTTCTCTTATGTGATTTGGGCTTCTTGACGGTTCTAACTTTGCAGTCTGATTGATTACCTATTAACCTTATCAGACTAAAGTCTTTTCAGTTGGCTACATTAAATGCTGGTTTAGAACGTTGTCACTGCATGAGATCACATGTCTTATTAGTATCAATTAATATAACCATGTTTTAAAACAGCCTTGAGAATTACATTTATGTACAGGAGCTGGTACATCTCATGCTATAATCAATACATTTTGGCCCATCATAGGCATATCTTCACAACTTAGTTGAGCTGTGCATATGTTCAGTGTGGGTACACGGTGATGCTAGGGACATGCGCTCACAACATGGACAAAACTACTTGACTACACCCACCATCAAAGTGTCACATATAAGGCAATCAAATGTCCCACATAAACACAATGAAAACACAGAAATGTCACACTGAAGGAATTAGAGGAATTAGAAAATGTGCACGCTATCGCATGGGGATTGTCTTCTAGAAGATAAATTATGACTGTGGTGCATTAGACAGATGGCTAGGCTTTGATGAGAACCAAACAGTCATTTTGAGTCAAACGTTGACAGCCCTTCCCCAGTGTTGCCCATTTGATGTATTCATAGTTAGAGTTTTCTGTATAGGTTAATATAATAATCCATTCAAACATATGTGTACGAGCAACCATGGTGTTTTGCAGTGTTTTAGTACATTGTTTTGTAAATATAAATGTTCAATTTATAGAGAAATGTCAGTGTCTACACTAATTTCACTGGAGAAAATACAAGGGATATATAGTGGAACGATTACAATAATTTGAACTACTTAGAAGAGTGGCTGTGGTGAATTCATTTCTTATATAAAATCTACTATTACATGGATATGATGTAATTGCCAGATCACATGAGGAATGAATTACCTTTAAGTGATCCAGAGCTTAATCAATAACTTCCTTAATAATTGCTCTATTTTGTGTAAGTGCACCATTCATCACCGGATTCTCAGAGCAGGGGGGGGGGGGGGTTAGCTTCTAAGACTGACTCAAAGAGGCTGTGGGTAAGGTAGTCCGAACTCAGCAACATAGAAATTAACACAAAATAAATAATTTTTTGTTTGTTTAAGGAAACGTACTATAATTCAAGCCAAATCAAGTAATGTTATGTCTATTTTAAGTGTGGGCAGAAAATTTGTTCCGCTCGCGGAATTTGTGGAATTTCCGTGATTTCGCGATCCGCGAATCTCGCGAAATCGCAGAAAATCCGCGAATTCACGAGCGGGACAAATTTTCATGGAAGCACTTACAGGGTTACATCAGCCGGTGCACAAGTTGAAGTTAATTTCTTTGTAACACTTTACAAAAGGGTTACAAAGAAATTAACTTCAACTTGGGCACCGGCTGCTGTAACCCTGTAAGTGCTTCCTGGCGCCTCGTTCCCTACTTGCAACTATTCTCTGACCCTGCTCTGACCCTCGAAGCAGGGTCAGAGAATATTTACAAGTAGCCTATGTTGCGCCTGTCCCAAAAATTAAACCTCAACAGGAAGCACTTATAGATATAAAAACTAGGACAAGGCAATGACGGAGGGGGGAGGGACAAGACATCTGGTTTGCACTCAAGAACATACACCAGTGGTTCCCAAACTTTTTTGACCTGTGGCTCCCCTTACCTAATCGGCAGTTGGCCGTGGCTCCCCACCATTTTTTTTCCGGTGGGTGGGTGGGTGGTGTGTCCCTCCTGTTATCTTCCTTAAAGTATTTGGGACGCAATGAAGGTATTATATTGGTTGGAATGCTTGAATTATTAATCTCATCCACTGGCAATCACTTTGGCAGCATCCCAATCCATCGTTTTTTCCCCAACAGAATGCTTGGTCCCAAACCCTTATTTATGCCAGCTGCTGCTTTCAGTACCTTTTGGTACTGAGACGCGCTCTGAGAAAATGGAACATTGAGTTTGGTCTGTCGTAATCAGTATCCCCAGCCTTATTTTTACACTAAAAAGGTCTGTCCTTCCATCTATGTGCCCATCTATATCCAAACATATTCAACCATTTGCACACCTATCCACCATATATCCTTCCGTCCATCATTTCACTCATCCATCCCTCCATCCACCCTTTCACTCATCCATCCATTATTCATCTACCCACCCTTTCACCCCATCCATCTGTACAATCATCCATTCTTCCACCCAGTCATCCATTCACTTACTCATCCATCCACCCATTCACTTACTCATCCATTCACCCAGTCATTATCCTTCCACCCATTCACCCTTTCAGTCATTCATCCTCCCTTTCTCTCTACATCCCCCTTTCACTTATCCATCCATCTACCCACCCATTTGCTCATCCATTCATGAATCCATCCATTGATCCTATTACTCATCCATTCTTTCACTCATCCAACCATCCGTTCACTTATCCAGCCATCCATTCTCTCATCCATCCACCCTTTCACTTCACTCATCTGTCCATCCTTTTGTCCATCTACCCCCTTTCACTAACTCATCAATCCTTACATCCACCCTTTCACTCATCCATCCATTCACCATTTCACTTATCAATTCATCCATCCACCCATTCACTTGCCCATCATCTACCCTTTCATTCATCCACCCATCCATCCTTTCACACACCCATCCACCAATTCCCTCGCCCATCAGCTGCCCTTTCACTCATCCATCCATCCTTTCACACACCCATCCACACTTTTACCCATCCATCTATCCTTCCACCCATACATACATCTATTTACCTTTTTTCATCCATAATTCCATTCATTCACTCATCCATCCATCCTTTCTTTCATTATCTATCCATTCCCCCTTTCATTCATGCATTCATCCTTTCAGTAATCCATCCAGCCATTCAGACATTCCTTCACTTATTTACTCACCCACCTTTTCACATTATGAGCTGCGCCTTTGTTTGCAGAGTTGCAGACAGAAGAGGCCTATCAAGAACGAACTACAGCAAGGGGTGGGATGGTGGAGAGTTCACTATGCCCCTGCACATAGGCAGATTGAAAACCTAGGAGTCATGCATGATGTACAGTGCCAGGATGAGAGGTTACTGTAACATGGTGTTGTTTCCAGGGCTTTAAGCTGCGTAAAAAAACTGGGGGGTCTCTTCAAAGGGGTTTTTTGACGTAATTAAGAGCGCAGCTTAAAACACCTAGGCTAAAAATCTGCGCTTAGTATAGTGTTCCGCCTCACTGGTAATATGTTGTCTCTGTCATTGCATCCAGATATATAATACAGCAAGTATCATTACACCTCAACAAGCCAGGACTATTGGCTTTGTCAATGGTTGCTAGTTCTTTAAAAAAAAGGAGCAACCATGGCTTTGTTGAATAAAATATTGAAAATACTTCAGTTCTAAAATGACAGGACATCGAGAGAACAATAACCCGTTCTTTTTAACTTGTTTTACAGGCTTCTTTGAATGAAGTGTTTTCTAATGTTGCAGTGTGGGCATTTTACTTTTTATCGTACAGAATGCCCTTCTGTACACTGAGTCAGGAGGAGGCAACAACATGGTATCACACCCCCAGACTGCCCCTTTGTCATCAGTGGCGTAACGAAACTTGAGGGGGGCCCCCTGCAAAACACATGGAGGGGGCCCCCCGGCAGCCCAGCCCACCACCTACCACTTTGCCCCAGAGCCCAAAATGCTGGCATATTTTGATTTGAAACCTCCAACGTTGTAACGGCGCAGTGCTTGATACAAACTAACATCCGGGGCCAAGCATCATTAAAAAACACATACCTAAACCTCATACCAGGAAACAGAAATCAAAGTTTTTTGTCAACCTACGGGTTGAAAGTGTGTTTTGTCAAAAGCTATTAGGAGTGTTCCATAACGCAGGGCCGCTGGGAACACGGTTTAAGCACATGTAAAGGCTTGTGGTACACATCATGACCGGTAAGGAAACTCCTGTGTTGTATGTAAGGGTAAAAGAAATGTTTAAAACACCTCCTGATATTTAATCTGCACATTCCCATGTGCTTTTATGAAATACAAGATTGCTTCCTGCTGCAGAGGCGCCCCTTGGATTGCCAGTCTTTGCTAACACTGGGCCCCCTCCCTGCCAGCAATCAATCAGGAGAGCTCCAGGGCCTCTCTGTCCATGTGGGATGCAACCCAAAAGGATGTGAGGCAGTCCCAACAGGAATAGTTACAACACACGGATCCATCTTAGCTGCTAGTGTGACACTGACTCACGTTCGGACAGGCACCATACTGCATTCTCCTCAGGCTGAGGCAGAAGCTGTGCAGTAATCTCACAGCAAAACCAACAGGTTGTATGACTGTCAGAAGGGACCCACCTGTTTTAAATTGCCCCCAAGATACAAAGAAGCACGGCCGCCAGAAAGCCGGCTGCATTTGCCAACAAGCGCTTGAAATAATGGGCACACGTACCTGCAGCATTGCTGTCTAGTTTTTAAGATTGCTGATGTGTGACATTTCAATTGTGATTGCAATCGCACAGCCCACCTAGGCACCAAAGGCAGGCATTAGGCAGAAGTGGTCTCGGAAGTGTAAGAAAGTGCACATAACATTCCCAACTTTCAAGGTTGTACGAGGAATTTAACATATTCCAGCCGTACATGTTCTGGTTTTTCAGAGTGCGAAAAAGCAAAAATCATTGAGAAAGGCCTTTTTCAGAACAGTAAGGTAAGATGTAGATCTACCTCATGTAAGCCTATCGCTTCGGTGAATCAGGTAAAACATCAGAAATTGGCACAATGCATAGGCCTCTCTATGTATGCTGTAAGGTATGTTTCTTTGGTGACTACGCGGCCGCCCATTATTTCTAGACTGGAGGCCTATATTATGCTCTCAACTTTGATTATGGTTACGGCTTGCGCACTGTCGTGTGGCTGCAATATATCACAATTTTTAATCATGATGATCGTGACAATAATTCAATTTAGTTGTATGAATTTGGCCATTGCAGCAGAGCAGTCCACTTGCTGTCAGCTGTATGTAAATTATTATACCCCGGGCCGGCTTGTTTGTTTGTTTATTTGTTGATGCCCCCCAATTACCACCTCTGCCACGGACTCCCTCGCTAACACGCTTTAACAGTGCCCCTCAAGTCTCTATAACCACTCTCTTGCTGAAATGCATTTAATTCGTTTTATTGCACCGCTCATACAAGTGTAGGGTGTCAGAGCCCTCTACATCACACACACATTACACTGAGACAACCAATTAAAGTGTGAAATCAGTGTATTTGGATTGTTACATAAAATAGAGGACTACAAGGGGTAAGAGTCACATGCCATCCATACTGATAGACAGTATGGTTTGAGTGCTTGGTCTAGAGAAGCACAAAAACTCAGAATTTAAAACGTTACACTGAGGTTTACTGTTTTTTTTTACCAAAATGAACCCTTTTTGCAACATTCTAATAATGAAAAACTGGGGGGGGTCATAGCACTCTCCGTTTTGTATGCACTCTTCTATGACAGTTAATAGCTCACTTGGATTTTAACTTAAACACTCACTGTAAATAAGAAAAAGGATATCTCGAACATAGCGCTGACCTATTTTCATCATATGCGCTCCCTGATCTGCATTTAGCATACAGTTTGCAGCAGGCATATTAACTCTCTGCCCTACTTACTAATTAGCCAAAACTTCCACTAGACAAAATTCCGATCTGTATTGTGATATTTTTATTGTATGTAAATTTATGGAGGAAAGAAAGACCGTAACAGATGCTTGTAAAATTCAAATACTTGCAAAGTAGGTGAATACTATTTGTAGTCATTAATAACGTATTGGCTCCTAATTGATTGTAGCAGGTTTCATTGACAATCCATAGCTAACTTCTAGAGCTTGAGTCACGTAAAAAATCAAGGTAAAAGTCTCAGGAATAAATGCATATTTAGATATGGCTCTGAACTGAAGGTGACCATAGGCAATCTTCCTCATGCTAAAAGACCGGAAAAGGGTAACAGTCCCCGAGGAAAAAGCCTAGACTTGAAAATATAAATCTTTACTGGAGGCAGGTGCTGAGAGAATCCGCCGGTGCAGTAAGGTTGGTGCCTCATAATCGCACTGGAGCAATCATCACGGTCTCTGCCTCTTGACTCCACAGAACGGTCCGATAGGGGCCTAAATTAACTTTTACTTTTATTCCTTGCCGGCCGCCCCACGATGCATCCCTGCGGGCTTCAGAAGACAGAGCAAGAATGCTCGGATAGCCAGAGGAGGCTATAAATAATTAAATGATGTCCTGCGGCCATGCGGTCCCTGTCGGTCATCTCTAGCACCTGCGATGTGTGCCTGGCTTCACCAGACGCGCACTTTCAGTTGCGCTTTGTGCATGGCAATGGTCACCAAACCAGCCCCCACCCTGCGTGCCGTGCACCATCGCGCAATAAACAGACCACGCAGTGTCAGCGTAAAAGGCCATTTTATTAGACCAGAACTGCGTAATCTGTACATAACAGTAACATCAACATAGTAATAACAACAAACCCCCACTCACACTCCCCTCTCATTCGTTTCACTCGTTCCGCTCCATCACCAAGCCCTAGAAGCTCCAACCATGCCTTATTCTTGCCCCTCAATCACTTGTCATCCAGCCCACTCCTTGCGTCCTGCCATTCACGCTTCTATCCGCCCTACGTACTCCCCCCCCCAAGGGATGGGTGTGCCTGCTCTTGACCCCCCTGTCCCTTCAAATCCTGCCAACCAGTGAACCCCCTGTAGGGCGGTTCACTGCCCCACCCCCTTCCAGGTCCGCCAGTCCGCACACACACTCCCGCATTCACTCCCTGCGACACCAGATAGCCTCATTCCACAACTTGCTCACCACATCTCTCATCTCCATCATGTAATACACATTATCCAGCTGGGACAAGTGCACCCCGTCGTCCCTGAAAACTAAAGGCTCCTCCAGTCGTATCCCGCCATGTGCAATAACCTTAATGTCTTTGTCACCACAGTAGAGTCTCATTGCCCTATTGAGCTTCCTTTGTGCTTTCTCGATGGCCCCATGCTTCATAGCCCCTCTCCACACTTTCCTGGGGACCAACTCAGTCCAGGCAATGCAGGTCCCTGCAAGCCTCGCTTTCAAAACCTCCAGGTCCCGTTGCATGAGTTGTAAAAGTGCCAATCCGGACAGTTGCACCAGGTCATTCTCCCTCAGATGAATGATCAACAAATCAGGACATCCCCTCTGTGGGATCATCTTCGCGAGCCAGGGCAGTAGTGCCCCCCATCGCATGCCACTTTTGCCCCACCATTGTACCTCGTGCAAGTGTCCTTTCAGTCCCAGGTTACGGCCGTAAACCTGCTGCTCCGCATATTTGGAAGCCCAATGCACGAAGGAGTGCCCAACAATCCAAGTCACCATCTTACCGCCCGGTCCACCCAAGCAACCTACGAAGAAAAATATGTTAGAACAAGAAAAACAGTCTGAAGCAACCAACATCCTGCCTGGGACCAACCTACTTCCTCACATACCTCTCACAACAGCGCGACTTCCATCGCCCAAGTCTCCTAATCCTATCCCAGGACCAACCCAACCTGGCTGCCGCTGTCGCAGCCCCAATCCGGAAAGAGTGGGTCCCAAAACCAGCCTCATCTATGCCCAACCACCTCAAAGCCTTGCGCAAAACATCCAACAACTGGCCCGCCGTCACTCTTGCGCCAGATGCATGACCAAAAAATCTCCCCACAACGCACACTCCCCGTCCCCAGGAAAGTTCGCCATTCCAACACTGGGCAAACCGCCCCGCCTGTCTCATTCAACCGCACCCACTTGCCCCTGCCCAACTGATCAGTCTTGGAGCACCGCAGCCAATTACCCAAGCGCCCCCATCCACTTGCACCTCCTCAAACAACCTGCCAGCCCCTCTCCTCGTACCCAAAAGCTCAGACACCCGAAATGCCCTGAAAAACATCCACACCATACACAAGCGAAAAAGACCCACCTCAACCAGGTCATAACAACATTCCGGCAACACCCCAACCAGCCGGACCAACAACTCAAACGTCACCGCCTCCCTCAGCCTACCCCCCCACTCCCTCGCTCCCTGCCCCGCAACATTCTGCTCAGTATCACATCCTTGGTTGGGTCAAAGCCCAGGAACAAAACACAGTAGAAAGATATCCCCGCCAATTTACCAGATATCGTAGCCGCAGTCAAACCCCGATCCATGCAATCCAACACATAACCTCTCAGCCCTTGTTCCACATCCGACTCCACACCCATAACGCCAGTCACCGTCCAGCCCATGAAAGCACTAAATTCAGACCATGCCAAACGATAAGTCCTCCTCATGGTCACAGCCAGCAAACCCTCCACCAGTCTAATCATCCTCACTCCCCTGAGGCCCAGATGCCGGCCGGCAGCTCGGTCTTGCATGTATCCGCTCCCGATGCCAGGTGTCGAAACCGCTGCCACTGCGAACGAGACAAAGCATCCGCAATGTCATTATTCGCCCCCAGGGACATGCTTAGCCCGAAACACCACATTCAACCGCAGACACGCCAACATGAACCTCCGCAACAGCCGCAACACTCTCAGGTCCCTCGTCCTCTGATGATTCACCAGCTCCACCACCGTCATATTGTCTACGTGGAAAAGCACAGATCTGTTTCGAAATTCCTCCCCCCACACCACCAGCGCCACCAGCAAAGGGAAGAACTCCAAGAAGGCAATGCTCCTGCCCTGTTTGATCCAGGAGGCCGGCCAGCTCTCCGCACACCACCTGCCATCCCAGAAGACACCAAACCCTGCTGACCCAGCCGCGTCAGAATAAATTTGGCATTGCCAGACCGCCCTCTCCTCGTCAAATTCCAAAGACACACCGTTGAAGTCCTGCAAGAAAGTAATCCACGTCCTCAAGTCCGTCCTCACTCCCATGGAAATCCTGACCCTGTGATGTGGAAGCACTGCCCCCGACATGGCCATGCCGAGCCACCTGCAGAACGTCCGCCCTGCCCGCACTACTCTACACGCAAAGTTAAGGAAACCCAGAAGTTTCTGCACTGCCCGCAAAGGAATCCGCCGTTCCCCCACAGCCCATTCCAGACATGCCAGGATCTCTGTCACTTTGGCCGCAGGAAGGCGCGCCAGCCACTGCACTGAGTCCAGTTCGATCCCCAGGAAGTTGAGGCAACAGCTGGGACCAGCCGTCTTCTCGGGGGCCAGAGTCACCCCAAACTGAAAGGCCATCTCCTGGAATCGCAACAGGGCCCTGCCGCAATCCACGGTATCCGACCTCCCCTGGAAGAGGAAATCATCCAAGTAGTGGGTGACTTCACGACACCCACTAACACGCACCATGACCCACTGCAGAAAAGTGCTGAACAGCTCGAACAGAGCGCAGGAGATGGCGCACCCCATGGGCAAAACCTTGTCCACGTAGATGGCCCCCCCAAACTGCATGCCCAAGAGTGGAAAATCCACCGGGTGAATAGGCAGTAAACGGAAAGCAGACTTGATGTCACACTTCGCCAATTCCGCTCCCGTCCCACACACCCTCACCAGGCGGATCGCATCGTCCACCGACGCGTAGAGCAATCTAGAATCTTCCACTGCAATAAAATCGCTCACTGACTGGCCCTCCGGCCATGACAGATGGTGAATCATCCTGAACTCCCCCTCCTCCTTCTTCGGCACCACCCCCAATGGGGATATGATCAGGTCCTGCAACGGCCAGTCAGTAAACGGGCCAGCCACCCTTCCTTCCTCCACCTCCTTCATCAACTTAGCAGACACTACACCCGGCAATTCTTTGGCAGATCTCAAATTCTCGGCCCAACGGCGCTCCCTAGGACCCTGGTAGCCCACCCTAAAGCCCTCAGTGAAACCCCAGAAAAGCCGCGCCGCAGCCTCCTAGCACGAGAGCTACGGGGCCATCGCCTCCACCCTAACCAGTGTAGGCACCCTTCGGTCCAGGGTGGCCCCACCCTCTGGCGTTCCTCCATTGCTCCGAGGGTGTGGTGAGCGTGAGGCACTGCGTAAGGGCATGCTTCCTGCCGCACTTCGAGCACTCGTGTTTGAATTTACAGGGATACCGGGAACAATACCCCTTATTGTAGCTCCAACAGGCCCCCGTGGAATAACCCCCCGGCTTGGACTACTGCCCTGAGACAATGGTGCTGGGCACTGTTCCACCCCCCGCCCCGCCTTGGGCGGGACGCGGTGGAAAAGACCGATACACCACCGGTAGACGACTGGCCGTGTGTGTGGACGCAGTGGAGTGTGAAGACGCCATCCACTGAACCCAGGGTTCCTGATCCACCTCCCCCCAACTCGTCTCGGGATTCGCGCTAACCCTAGCTCGAAACTCCTCATCATAGCTTAGCCAGGCAAAATCCCCGAACTGCATCTGTGCCTTGCGGATGATATCCATGTATTTGAAAAGCACGATCGCCCTATCCAAATACTTCTGGCAATAAACACTGCCATAGATCAAGAACGCCGACGTCCAGTTCTCCATTGTCACCGGCACCCTAGGGCGCCTCGTCAGCTCCCACTTTTCCTCCTTTGACCCCTCCTTAGCCTGCACCTCCCTGTGTAGCAACTTAAAGACATCCACAAACTCATGTTTCCAGATCCGATCCTTGAGCTTCTCCGAAAGATGTGACCCCAAAGGCATCGCCAGCCCCATATATGGTAGCTTCTTAGGAACCTTCACTCCCTTCTCCTCTTTACCATCCCCCTTGTCCGTCTGCACCCCCATCGTCACCGACTTACCATCCACCTTCTTACCATCCTCGAGTGGACCGCCCGATGGCTTCTCGGCCTCCCGCACCGAACCATCACCCACTCCCACCCGACCTGCAAGTCCTCTTCCGCCCCTCCCCCCCCCCGGGGAACGTCTTCCAGGCCGCCCACCAGGCTCCCTCACCTGTGAGTGCCGTGCTCTGCTCCCGGGGCCGTCCTCTGGACTCCGTAACCTGGACTGCTGCCGTCCCGGCCCTGGTCTTCGTCGCCGCCTTGTCCTGCAAGACACCAAGATCGCTGTTGTCCGCAGCGCCCCCTAAGCCTTCCAAGTCATCCCGCACCTCCCCGTCCTCCAGCTCATCACTCTCCGCACCATATTCCAACTCAAGCACCGGTTCCAGATCCACACACAAATTGTCCACCTCCTTCACTGCTCGCTTTACACCTTTCTGCACACCTCCCCGCCCACGCACTCCAGCATCCACACGCGCTCCAGGAGCCCGAGCTCTCGGTGGAGGGACAGCCGCTGCGGACTGCCCTACTGCTTCCGTCCTGCGTCTTGGAGCCGTCTTGCGCCCCGCCAGGCACCCCCGGGCTCTGCCGACAGCCGCCGGCTTGGATCCCCTCCGACCCCTCAGGTCGCTCCAACCTGAGTGGGCCCTAGCACCATCGGGCCTCAAAGCCGTCCTGGCCGTCCCTACTCCTGCCATACTCGCCCTGGGGGGGTAGTCCTGCACTGCCTTCCTCGCCCTGACCCTCCTTACTCTTCCTCCCTCTCCGCTTCCCTTTCCTGCTCAGAGGTCAGGTGGGAGGGCCCTCCACCTCATGGCCCCAACCCGCACCCACCCTGGCACTGGTCTCCTCGGCCCACCTGACCTCCTGAATCTGCTGCAGGATCCTCTCACCCCGGGCCCTGTCTTCCCAGGAAGTGGCGCCCCAGATCTGGGGTGGGGGAGGGGACGGGCAGTAGCCAAAAAATTCAGCCCCCGGGGGGAAGAAACCCATCTGCGGGAAACTAGGAACCCAACCAGGTCCCCCCATGGGAACCAGGGCGGGCAGCCCACCCCGGCCCCCCAGGTCCCCCGCCGCCACCTGCCTTGCTGGGGCAGGGGTGCCAGCCCTAGAGCTGGTAGACAGGTCGATGGGGGCCTCCTCCTCCAGCCCTCCTGCGTCCCTCGTGATGTCCCCAGACAAGCCATCCCCAGGAGCAGTGAGAGCCGACTGCCCGGCAAGCCCTGGGGCCCCATCCCCACCCGGGGCTCCCTCTAGCTCTAGGGCAGGCCCAGAAATGCCGTCTGCCTGCCCCTCCCCCTGCACAGCGCCGGCCGGCACCTGCAGAGGCCCTTGGGGCGGAAGCATGGGGGCGCGGCCCTCACGGCCGCCCCGAGGCCCCAGGCAAGAACTCGATCGGAGGGTAGGCCCGCGGGGCAGGCTCCTGCGTTACCCGCCCCTCGCCGGTTCCTTGGGCGCTCCGCCCCCCTCCGAACGCCATCATGGCCTGCAGCGTCAGGCTAGTCTTCCTGGCAGCCCACCACTGCAGCCTTAACCCCGGCCGAGGCAGCGCGTTTGCCCCTGGTGGCCCCCACCCACGCCTGACCTATGACCCCCCGGCTGCAGCAGGTCCTCCCGCCCGGCCTTCGCTAGCAGTAACAAGGCCTCCCGGACCTCTTCAGACCACACCCCCGACATCTTGCCAAATGCCACGCTACTGGCAGAATAAAGCTGTATCGGCTGCCATGAAACAGCCCCCGACGCCGATCGGCCTGACCCAGAAACCTGCAAACTACGCTAAACTAGTGAAAAACACAGCCCTAAACTAACCTTCTTTTTAGCTCCCTCCCGATGGTGCCAGGGGCAGGAAGAGGAAGTTTCCTTCCTCCCCTGCGCCTAAATACCCACCCCCTAACTCCTCCCCTTCCCCTACCTGGCCTATCCCTGCACGAATGACCCCGGGGGAAGACTAGTCTGCGACTCTGCTTCCCCCGCGGCCCGGCAATCTGACGAGGCAAGGGCGCGGTGCTGGTGCAACAAACGACGTACTTTACCAGTTAATCGCAACACAATACCAAATATACCGTCCTGTTGAATCTGTAGTACTTGCTGGCTCTGCTAATGGGGCCCCTGGAGCGTGAGGGCCCCCCCCCCCCCGCAACGCGGGTGCTGCGTGGGCCTGTGTTACGCCCCTGATTGTCATTCAGTAAGTGGCAATCAGCGGCATACTGAATGACAATGGGGGGGAGGGGCTGCTCTTGTGCTCCTGGAGGAGTGCCAGGCAGCTCCATCAGCGGGGGTGAGGCCTCTCGCAGGGGAGCAGCGCTGCTCCCTGTGATGGCCAAAATTACAGATAAAATGCCCATGGAATTTACGGACTGTTGGTCACCCTAGTGTGCGCGGCGCCCCTGACACCTCATTACGGCGCACCGGGGCGCCGCGGCGCACAGTTTGGGAACCACAGACATACACAATGCTGGGTTTGGTGGCGGTAATTTACACCTTCCTGCCCCTTTGAGTTATTCTACACCTGGACTGCACAGGGTCGGGCATTCCTGTGGTATCGCCGTAATTTTAACCATACCATAGGAACCAGTTGGAGGGAGGCGCAAGCTTCCGCTCGTTGATCAGGCATTTAAAAAAGCAGAAGATAAAAAAATACCCAGAGAAAAACAGGAGGAGGGAGCTCGAAAACGAAAACTGCAATGGGTAGCATTGCTGCAAAAAAGCAAACAATGCTACCTTACAGGAAGGCAGCCGTGGCAGCTCGGCTGGACTGCCAATTAACACCAGGACGCACAAGTAGGACTCCGAGACACATGCACCCCGATCAGCTGTGTTCTGAAAAGGAAGTCACCAGAGTTTTCGTTTAAAAGCCCGCGCTCTCCGCCCGTCATAATCCCATTACAGCTCCTCAACTCCTACACCAGTTGAAAAAAGTGGCGCACACCATCAGATAATATCAAAGCGGCGTGAAGCACTGACGGCGGCATGCACCCGCTACATATAAAAGCTTAACACTGCCAGCCCCGGGCGCCTTTACACGGAAATAAAACACACAGGCCTCTTGCTTTGGAGTTTGTGGTTCAAACCGGGCTCTTAAATGGTGAAAACGAATGCAGAATGAACAAAAAGCCAGGAGAGTGCACAACATCTCCCCCTGGGCAGAAGGGAGGGCTTTTGATATAATTCGAGCATGTTACATCTCCTTTGCCATTGGATCCTCAAGTGCAGCAGTCCTACAAGAAAGCAGCATTTCTGCTACTCAGTATATCGATATATTTAATGTATAACAAGGCCTTCACATGTTGATGTTAAGCGAATAATTGAGCTTTGTGATAACCGGGATGGATGGTGAAAGATGAAACGAGTTTATGTGCTAGCGTGACACCGAACAAATGTTTAACAGATCGCCAACTATCTCTTTCTTTCTTTCTTTCTTTCTTTCTTTCTTTCTTTCTTTCTTCTTTCTTTCTTTCTTTCTTTCTTTTTTTCTTTCTTTCTTTCTTTCTTTTTTTCTTTCTTTCTTTCTTTCTTTCTTTCTTTCTTTCTTTCTTTTTTTCTTTCTTTCTTTCTTCTTTCTTTCTTTCTTTCTTTCTTTCTTTCTTTCTTTCTTTCTTTCCTTTCTTTCTTTCCTTTCTTTCTTTCTTTCTTTCTTTCTTTCTTTCTTTCTTTCTTTCTTTCTTTCTTTCTTTCTTTTTTTCTTTCTTTCTTTCTTCTTTCTTTCTTTCTTTCTTTCTTTCTTTCTTCTTTCTTTCTTTCTTTCTTTCTTTTTTCTTTCTTTCTTCTTTCTTTCTTTCTTTCTTTCTTTTTTTCTTTCTTTCTTCTTTCTTTTCTTTCTTTCTTTTTTTCTTTCTTCTTTCTTTCTTTCTCTTTCTTTCTTTCTTTCTTTCTTTCTTTCTTTCTTTCTTTCTTTCTTTCTTTCTTTCTTTTTTTCTTTCTTTCTTTCTTTCTCTCTCTCCCTCCCTTTTTCTCTCTTTCTCTCGTTCTCTCTCTCTCTTTTTCCCTTCTCTCTCTCTCTCTCTCTCTCTTTCTCTTGTTCTCTCTTTCTCTCTCTCTCTCTCTCTCTCTCTCTCTCTCTCTTTCTCTCTTTCTCTCCCTCTCTTTCGTAGACTCCCCCTCACTGGACGCCTAACCGCCCTTGCTATGTGGTAGATTCTAGTCATCCATCCGGACCAGCCATCAGTAGTCTGTGCCCTGAGCTGTGGTCGCCGTGGAAATAAGACCTTATTCAAGGGGGGGGGGGGAGGGGGGGGAGGGGGCAGTATATCGAGCTGGGCTAGTGGTTCACTTCAAAGGAACCTAAAGGCGTGTGCTACCAGAGCAGGATGTCAGAGCTCTTTGGTTTCCAAGTTCTTTGCACGAATAGTTTATGCAGCCAAGCCCTATCTGTGCACTATGGCACGGAACAGTATTGTGCCTTTTACACTAGTGACCAGGGGAATTCAACTTTGAACAAGTCTGTTCACGACACTGCCTTCACACTTCCCACTTTTACTAGCATTGCATACTTCAAGAGGTTTTGTACTGTGTAGCCCATCAGAAAATCGTGACTACAAGTACTACAATGCAACAGCTACTTCCTCGAGGCATAGGGACATGTGCTTCATTACTACATGAGTGGTAACAAGCTCTATATAAATGCAAACCTTTCCCCCTCTCCCTCCCCTACCCTTCTCAATCCAAATAACTGACTAATATCCACCACTCAAAATACTTTCATATTTCACTATACTAATTCAACACTAATCCTTTATGGGTTTCGGAGTAGTGTGCCACTCGCCAAAAAAGTGCTTCAACACCCCATCAGGGGAAACAAGCGCTATATAAATGGAAACCTTTTTTACCTCTTCTATCTTTCCGCTATCCTTCTGAGTCCAAATAACTAAACTATCCACCACTCAAATTAATTTAATATTTTACTATACTAATTCAACACTAATCCTTTAAGGGTTCTGGAGTATCGTGCTACTTTCCGAAAAAGCACTTTGACGCCTCGTCAGGGGTAGTAAGTGCTATATAAATGCAATTACAATACAATATAATGCAATACAATTACAATGTGGGAGCATTGGGATATGAGATAAGGGCCCTGCTTGTAGGGTTACCCGGAAGTCACCTTGCTGCTAGTCCTGGGCTTACATTTATAGAATCAGTGCATTCTGGGAATTGTAGTCCAAGTTCAGTCGAACAGCTCAGCCTAACTCATCAGAAAATAATGCCTTGTACGAGCGAATCCCAGGACAAGAACAGCTGTGCCTGGTGACAAGGAGTATTGTAGCCTTTTACTACACTGCAGCGGCATAAAGGGCCAGAAGATGTGTCTTCAGTGACCACGTGTGCCTGTAACAAACTGCGTGTTTGTTACAGGCACACATGATCACTGGAGACACATCTTCTGGCCCTTTACGCAGCTGCAGTGTAGTAAAAGCACTATACATTTACCAAAGAGGGAGCACTTACTGGATTAGCCAGTAGAAAGTACTCCAGTGCAAATCGCAAACAAATCCGCGATTTTGCGGGAAAATCTGCAAATTCGCGGATTTTTTTGCAATTTTGTGCGACTTCGCGGACCGCGAATTCGCAAATTTTGCCCATACTTAGTCTATTTGTATAGTTTACTAATCACCTAAGAGGTTATCAAGGCCCTTGAGCAGGTGTGTAGGTGAGTGTCCTCTCAGAGTCATTAGGAAAGCCAGGTCTTCAGTTTCTTGCGGTACTCAAGAAGTGAGGAAGAGGCTCTGATGTGTTGAGGGAGGCTGTCCCATGGTTTTCAATCAATCAATCAATCAATCAATCAATCAATCAATCATAGCATTTATAAACGTGCACTACATATCAGTGAGGGTCTCAAGGCGCTGGGGGGGGAAGCTGGTACTGTGCGAAGAGCCATGTCTTGAGAAGTCTCCTGAAGGTTAGAAGGTCTTCGGTCTGGATGGAGAGGGTGTTGAATGTATTGGCGGCGAGGTGGGAGAATGCTCTGCCACCGACGGTCACTCTTTGGATGCGGGGTAGGGTGATGAGGGTGCGGTCTGTGGAGCGGAGCTAGCGGGTGGGGGTGTAGAGGCGGAGTCTGCTGTTGAGGTACAGTGGTCCGGCCTTGTGTGCGTGGGTGAGGAGTTTGAAGGTTATCCTCTTGTTGATGGGGAGCCAGTGTAGGTCTCTCAAGAGGGGTGTGATGTGGCAGCGGTGAGAGATGTCAAGGATCAGGGGTCCGGGGGGCGTTCTGGATCCTTTGGAGCCGTTTCAGGAGTTTGGCCGGGGCTCATGCGTAGAGTGCGTTTCCGTTGTCCAGTCTACTGCTGACGAGGGCCTGAGTGACCGTCCTTCTGGTTTTGTTGTGGTGCCTCAGAGCCCGTCCTCCACAGCCCGCCCCGCCTCCCAGCTGATCCTCCCTCGCCCCTCCCCCTCCACTATCCATATATGACAGATGCCTTTGCGCGCAGGGTTCACGCGCAGCGGTCGCGTCCCATGCGCGCCAAAGGTAAGCCCGTCTACGCCCGTCCGCGACTGGACCGCGCCCAGCGCCAGACCCCCTGGTCCCCGCAAACCGCACTCCTCCTGCACAACGTATGACGCCGCCACCCTCCTAGCCCTTAACCCCGGACACACACCTCAATGCTATGAAGCTGCCCCGGGACGTACCCACGGTCCCTTCGCCTGCCACTCCTGCAAATTTACCAGCATCAAGACCCATACCACATCCACTAACCCCAAACACAGCTCTGACTCTAACCACCTGAAGTGCATCCTGCTGAGCATTCGCTCGGTCCACAGACACGCCACCGAACTCTGGGATCTACTCGACACTACATCACCGGACGTCGCCTTCCTTACTGAAACATGGATGAACGCATCATCAACACCCGACATCGCCATAGCCATCCCGGACAATTACAAGATCATCCGAAAAGACTGCACCGTCCAAACAGGAGGAGGCATCGCCATCGCCCATAAGAACACCATCAAAATCACAACCAGCTCCGACGACAACCTTACAACCGCCGAACACCTCCACTTCCAAATCCACACCAACCCTAGGACCACACTCAGAGGCACCCTCATTTACAGGCCTCCAGGAACCCGCAAACAATTCAGCGAATACATCACTGACTTCATCAGTCCACATGCCCTCGCCTCCGAGAACTACACTATACTAGGAGACCTCAACTTCCACCTGGAAAAGAAAAACGACAGCAAAACCACCACCCTTCTTGACAACCTGGCCAATCTCGGCCTCAAACAACTTGTTGACACCCCCACCCATGTAGCCGGACATACGCACGACCCAATATTCACCTCCAGCAAACACATCTCCTTCGACCGCACCACAGCTCTCCATTGGACGGATTACAGTTGTGTTCACTTCAGCTACAAAACCACCTTGACCCACAACCCCCCACAACCTATTCCCCGAAGAAAATGGAACAAAATCACCACCGACTAACTCCTCACATTGCTCAACCAAAACCCACCCGCCCTCTCATCGGACCCAAACCAATCTGCCATCAAATTCAAACAATGGATCACTCACAGCGCTGACGAATTAGCTCCCTTGAAAAACCATCACACCAAACAAGACAGCAAAAAGGCCCTTGGTTCAACGATGACCTTAAGAAATCCAAAAAGCTATGCCGTAATCCCGAGAAAACAAGGAGAAAAAACCCAACCACCGACAACATGACCACCTTCAAGGCAGGCTCCCGCAAACACCACCAGCTGATTCGATCCACCAAGAAATCAGC
The DNA here is from genome assembly GCF_964263255.1 of Lissotriton vulgaris. Taxonomy (NCBI): domain Eukaryota; kingdom Metazoa; phylum Chordata; class Amphibia; order Caudata; family Salamandridae; genus Lissotriton; species Lissotriton vulgaris. The sequence goes on from NC_141695.1 coordinate 98,727,431, forward strand.
ATTCAAGAATCGACTCGACAACAACGCCCATAACAGCAAGGAGCTATTCAACATCGTCAAAGAATTCACCAACCCCACCGCAGCCTCAAACGACATCACTCCCTCCCAAGATCTCTGCGATTCGTTATCCTCCTTCCTCTACAACAAAATTGCCGACATACATAACAGCTTCGAAAACAGTTCCAACAAACAATCCTCTCCACCCCCCTCAGAACCTAAACCGCCCTCTAACAACCTCAGCTCCTGGAACCCAATCACCATGGGAGGTAGATCCTTCTCCTACTTGGCGGCCAGGACCTGGAACTCACTCCCCACTCACCTCCGCCTTACACAGAACCACATCTTCTTCAGAAAACCTGGCTATTTGATAAATAATGAACCCCCCCCCCCCCCCCAAGCGCCTGAGACCCTCTGGGTGAGTAGCGCGCTATATAAATTCTTGAACTTGAACTTGAACTTGGATGTTGGGGATGTGTGGAAGTGAGAGTGAGGCTGAACATAAGTGTCTGTTAGGCTGGTGAAAGTCGTTGAGGATGCAGAGGTAGGCTGGACCAGTGCTGTGTGAGGCTTTATATGTGTGCATGAGGAGTTTGAATTGGGTGCCTTTGTACATTTAAATGAAAAAACCCATGTTTTTTTTTTACGTTAAACCAACACTCCCAATTAGAGTATGGAAATCCTAGATCAATTTAAAAACGGTCCACTGTAGTAGTTTTCGATGTTTCAACCCAAATACACAGTTATTTAGAGAATAGTCATCATCAGGACAGAAAATATACAGAGGAGACGCCAGTAGACTGTGGCATACATTTCCACAAACAGAGACGTGTAGTAATCTTTGAAGGAAACATAGACCTGACTTGTATGTGGTTTGGCAAGCAGCTAGGGAAAGAACCATACACTGTCAGAAGATTGTACTAGGTTTCTTAAAAGGTGATCGGACGTGGTGTCCAGGGTATATCAGATGTGTCGGGCTCTTAAGACGTTTCAACACGCTTGTGGTTGCCTCATTATAAAGCTGACCACTAATTGTGTGTCTGTAGTCTGGAATCTGCCCAATGAGGCCTGCATAAATGTATCGTCCTTTGGTAACCTCGAGTGGTTTCACTTCATCAGTTGTGGAAAATGAGTAAAGAACCATCGATCATCCTTACATAGGCCACTGTCAGTCGATCAGTGGAAAGAAGAATGTCTCAAGCAAAGAAGAATGTCTCAAGCGCTGGCCGGAGCTGTGTCTCATGCTGTGTATGGATGATTGATTCCTTCCTTTCTCGTTTGGCACAATTTGTGATGTGAAACTGCACGTGGTACACAACGTTAAAAAAAACTTGATTCCCATGTGCCAAAATCAGCTTTTTTACGGCTTGTGTCGCCCAGTGACCCACTGAAAGCAATGTAAGAAACTGTTGGGTCGTGTGTGCCAAGATTGAGCCATACTGTTTCTGGCCATTTGGAAATATGCATTTTTGGACAGCCTTTTGAGCCATTCCCAGAACCTAGTGAAAGCTGTCATTAGTTGGCTAGTTGTCACAAATAATACATACCCAGTTTGCCTAAAAATGAACAGTAGTACTTTTTTCTTAAGGGTCTTTGGATGAGAAACAGAAGAGGGGCCCATTTGCAATTTTGGACCTCGACCCACAAAAGCTTGTGAGAAACTTGTGCTAAAATGCAAAGAATACAACGAAAGGCCAGATAGCCTCTTAAAAAGATACAAAAATATCACATTGTTTATCCCATATGTAGGGAAACATTTGATGGGCTTTTTCACAGAGCAGTTTTAGCCTCTATGTAATCTACTTTAATACTCTATACTACATACCCCAAAGTCAGGTTTAGGATGTCACAGAGTAGTTTCCTCATTGTGTCTAATATCCGAGGAAGTTCTGCTGTAAACCCACCATCATATATATTTAATCAAGAACCACATTTACGCTAAAGCAGGAAACCGTTATGTATGAAATGGCATTACCATACCTATGATGCAATAATACCACATTAAGGTAGAATAATCCATTTACTTTAACTCCAGCAAAAGCTGCTGGTGTCACAATGAGACTACTGAGCAAAAGCAAGCAGTAAACCTTGATTATGTTTGTTATACCTAATGTACCTACATTTGTCTTTTTATTAACTGGTGAAGCACTGTGAACATAGTATTTCTGGTTTGTGTTTTTATTTCCCAATTTTACAAGTGTATAAATTGGTTTGTGAGCATTGAAACACTTTTTGCTGTATACAATAACTACATTGCACAGCAAAGGTCCTTCAAAACCCCTAACCTTGTAGCACCTTTATTTGCAGGGCACCTAAAAGAGGCAGTACTAGAAGAGACAGCGTTGTTACCATGAATAGCGGATAGTGTTATCTTTTCATTACTGCAGTTCAATTTATAACTAGTTCAGCCAGAAGGAAGGACTTCAGATCTCAATTTGGATTTTTTCAATGGGGTACTGTGCTCTCAGTTTAGTAACACATGCTCATGTTTAGATATCTTGTGACACACTCTGGTGGAAGCCAGTTTGTTATGCACATTATTCACTGCAGCAATGCTTACATTTTAACTCTGTAAACACGATGTTTTGTAACACAAGTCTGTCTTATTATTGTTGGCAGCTGCTGTCACACATTAATGCCCCCCCTGTTTCTACAGGATCCTTGTCAGAGGTTTTGCTGATGGAGACCAGTGTGGAGTGGTGAACAGAGGCGCCATAGTATCCTCACGATGCATTAATGATTTTTACTGGATCTGCCAGAAAGAAGTGGAGAGCTGCAGCTCCAGGGAGTAAAGCTGGAGTAAAAGCACAAAGGAAAGCCTAGCAGGAGAGTGTGTGGATAACCTAGTGGGAGAAAAATACTAGAAACAATGTGTAGCCTCCGGAACAATGTGAAACACCCTGAAAATGATGGGTGCACGTAAATAAAGCTGAAATTGTATTTGATTAATCACTCTATAAAAAGCTAATTTTCTATATCTTTTATGATACAATGCGCAATGAGGCCATGAGGGAGTGTGAGAGGGTAGCTGGTAAAGAGCTTAGGGTGCAGTCAATGAACTGTATAGAATGAGTGATGTGTATAGCATAGTTTCTGAAGCTTCTGAGCAAGCTCTAGTTCAGGTGGTATTAGTGTGTACAGGTAGTTATTGTTAGGACCTTGTTTCTATTCAAAAAGTGTTTTTTCTTTTGCTGATATCTTTGGCGCCATTTGACAAATCTTCGCGAAATTTTCAAAACGAATGGCCAGCTACGGTAAGCTCTTGTCTTAAAAGGTTTGGGGTAATTCGTCAAGCGAGGGACAAGAAAATGGGGGGATCCCAAAACGCATTTTCCGCACGTTAATTTCCATAGGAATTTTAGACAAAGCTACAGCCCGAACTGCTGAACGGAATTACACCAAATTTGGCAAAAAGGTAGGTCTTGGTCCAGAAAGTGACCTTTTTGTTTTTTAAATGGTGTAAATCTGGTCAGTAGTTCCTGAGCATTTGTTTTTAAAAAGTTTCGATATCTGAGAACCGAGGAGGAGTCGTGACTCCTCCCGAGCACGAGCTGAATTCTGATTGCCTGCCAACAATCCAAACCAGGAAGTGCTGGTAGCCATCTTCTTACTGCGGTAACCGAGTCACAACAAAACAGTGAAAAAAATATTAAAAAATAAGAAAAGGGGGCAGGCTAAAAATGCCCTGTGCCGCTAGGCCTGCTGAGGGGGTCCCAGAGGGGATCCCAGGGCTAAAAAAAAGCATTGTGGGGTGCACAAATCCTCCTGTGAAAATTAAAGAAAACAAAGCAAAAGCTTTGTTATTGTTAAGCCCCCGGGTAGGCCAGGTCCTAGGGGCATGCCCAAATTAAATAGCGGGGTCTGGCGGGGGACCCCGCAGCCCCGGGGACCATCACCTTCAAGGGGCTTCATTGATGATTTGTGGGGGCACGCAGCCCATCCCCCAGCCCCGGGGAACACCACCTCCCAGGGCTCTTATTTAAAAAAAAAATGGGACCACCATTTCCGTGAGGCTATGGAAATGAATGGAAAGGGGCCACATGGCCCCCCTCCTGGAGCCCTTGATTGCTCTGGGGACCGCCAACCCACAGGGCTGGCTCCTACAATGTCCCGGTGTGCCCATCCCCAGGACATTGTTGTTTGCTATGGCAGGGTGGGAGCACAGCTCCTGCCCTGCCAAAACTGCCCTAGTAACTGGTGACAGTCTTCGCGCTGCTCAGGGGAGAGGGAGGAGGAGAGACTCACTCCCTCTACGGAGCCATCTTTTTCTTTCGCACACAGGAGATCGGGGAGAGGCTCCGTGTCCTCCTACGCTCCGTCGTCGGTGGTGAGGAGCAGACTCAACCTGGACCACACGAAATGGGGTTTCAGGCGGTTCACATGAAGGACCCGCAAGGGGTTCCTGGGGGACTGCACATCGATGAAGAAGGTAACCTTGCTCTTTCGTTCTACCACCTTGAAGGGCCCTGTCCACTTGTCCTGCAGGGCACAAGGTTCCACAGGGGCCATCACCCAGACCTGTTGTCCAGGCTGAAATCGACCAGAGTGGCATTCTGGTCATACCACCTTTTCATCTCTTCTTGGCTGGCTTCGAGGTTTGCCTCGGCCAGTTCTCGGAACTTCCGAGTCTGGTTTCGGAGGGCCAGAATGTATCGAAACACATCTGGTGGGGGGTCCAGAGACGCTGTCTCCCATCCTTCCTTGACCAGGCTAAAACCCAAGGACTTCTGGGGAACTTCTCGGTACGCGAACAGGAGGCAGGGGAGGAGGAAATCCCACTTGCGCCTCAGGGACTCCTCTAGACCCATGATGATTCCCTTGAGGGTGCGGTTGAACCGCTCAACCAGGCCGCTGCCTTGGGGATGGTATGGGGTGGTGAACTTGTACGTCACCCCAAACTGTTGCCAGAGGGACTTCATGTACTTGGAGATGAAGTTGTTTCCTCGGTCGCTGACTACTTCTTGCGGGAATCCCACCCGGGAGAAGATCCCCATGAGGGCCCGTCCCACTACGGGGGCCGTCACCATTCGGAAGGGAATGGCCTTGAGTTATCGGGTGGCATGTTCCACCAGGACAAGGATTAACCGGTAGCCTAAGGAGGTCCGGGGGTCAAGGGGCCCCACAATATCGATTCCCACCCGTTCAAAGGGGGTACTGACCACGGGGAAGGGTTGGAGGGGAGCCTTGAGCCTCCCTCTGCTCGTTCCGCTGGCCTGACACGTGGGGCAGGATCTGCAGTGGGCCTCCACATCGGAGCGCATGTGGGGCCAGTAGAAATGAGTGACCAGACAGTGGTATGTGTTGTCTTGACCCAAGTGTCCCTCCAAGGGCACATCATGGGCCAGGTTCAGGAGAAAGCCGCGGAAACGTAGGGGTACCACCAGCACCCGGGCTGACCCTAGTTCGGCGGACTTTTGCTCACTATATAGCAGGGACTTTCCCAATACATGTGGTGGGAGCCGGACTGGTCACCGGCGGCCTGGGCGGCGGCCTGCCGCCACGGCCCCACTAGAGATGGACAGGAGGTCTGTTCCAGGCAGAACTCCTCTCAGGAGGGCCCCCCCCCCTTGGCGCCACTGGGCTAACTCAGGGAGATCATCCGTGCTCGGGGCTGGTTCACCGGCCAGGTCCAGGGGACCCGGGTCGGGGTCACTGCATTCGCCGGGAAACGGTCGGGGCCTTCTGTCTGCCCACTGCCCTCCAGCGCAGCGGAGACGGGGAGAGGGTTCTCGGGTTCCACCCCCTCGGGAGCGGACACTCGGGCTGCCATGGATCGGGTGGTCACGCAGGCCCACTCGGGTAGGCCCACCATCTCGAGGTGAGTCCTTCGCTCCACTTGCTTCTGTGGGGAGCTCTCTAGGTCATTACCTAGTAGACAGTCCATGGGCATGTCGGTGCGGACTGCTACTCGTAACTCCCGGGAGACGCTCTCCCATTCGAACGGGACCTGAGCTATTCGGCAGGTGTGGACGGAGTGGTCAGCGGAGATCACCCTGTAGGAGGCGTGGGGTACGATTTGGTCCTCGGTAACTAGGTGCCCCCTTACAGCAGTGATACTGGCCCCTGTGTCTCTGAGAGCCCCTATGCGGTGCCCGTTGAAGGTCACCTGCTGCCGGTACTTTTCAGTGTTATCTGGCAGGAGAGCTCCGGGAACCATTTCTCTATGCCCCAGGGAGACTAAGGTCATGGCTGCTGGTTCCCACCCCTCTGTGTCCTCTATCTCTTCCTCTTCTAAGGCTACGTTGGCAAGGTGGCGCGCAGGGGGACTCGCAGCAGTGGTTTTCTTGAGCATGGGGCAGTTGGGGTCGCTGGCATAATGCCCTGTCTGTTGACACTGGTAGCAGGCGGTGCTCATTCTGGGTCCTTGTCTAGCTGGAGGGAACCCGGACCTCGCGGCAGGCGGGGAGGCCCCGGGCTGGGTTCTAGGGGGGCTGCTGGGAGGCCCTGTCTGGGGACCCCTCTGTCTACCCTGACCTCCTGCGCCCCTCTGACGTGGAGATCCTTGCTCGTTTCGGCCATAGTCTCCCCGGGACCTCGTGGGACTCTGGTGCTCACCCATCGATCGGCCTCGACAGCCAGCTTCCGGGGGTCTGCCAACTTGCTGTCCAGAAGGTGCTGTCTTAGTTCTACAAAGCAATTGGTGGATAGGTGTTCATAGGCGATGAGGTCAATGAGTCCTTCAAAGGTGGTCACCTTGCTGCCCTTGATCCATCTTTCCAAGGCCCGGCTGTAGAAATTCACATATTCCACCCACGTGGTGCCAGGGATCTTTTTGCAGTCTCGGAATCGTTGCCGGTACATCTCCGGGGTGAGCCCATATCGAGCCAGTAGGGCATCCTTCATATGGGGGTAGGAGGTCATGACGGAAGAGGGAAGGTCCAGCATGGTGTCTCTTCCCTCGCTGAGGTAGCGGCCCCATAAACCGTCCCCCAATCCTTCTCCAGTACGCGGTGGGCGGTCATGGCGACCTCGTACGTCTTAAACCATTGCTGGATGTCGTCGTTCTTATATTATTCCTTCACCACATCCTTGGGGATGTGGACTTTTGGCTCTACTGGGGGACCAGTGTCTCGGTTCCCTGGGGGTCGGGTTTCTTCGCTTCTCGCTTTGAGTTCCAGTTCCTTAAGGCTGCGCTCATGTTCGAGCTGGAGTTTCTTTCCTTCATGCTCCCTCTGGAGCTTCTTCTCTTCCAGTTCTCCTTGCAGCCGTAATTGTTCTACGGCTAGGTTCTTCTCAGCCAGCTTGAGTTCTCCTTCTATTTTAAGTCGTGCCAGTTCTAGCTCGTGGTTCCGGTTGCGTGCTCGGTCTGTCATTTCCTCTATCGACAGACCTCTCTCCGTGCTGGTATTCCGTGTTAGGGAGTCGGGTCCCTCTTCTTCTTGGCCGTATTTTTCGGTCGGTGGCTCTCCCTCCATGCCATTTCCTTCTGTCGTGGGGAGGTGGGCCCCGGCCTCTACCCAGGCTGTCAGGGCTTTCTGGTAGTCGTCTTTGGTGCTTAACTCAGTGGTAGCGATGCGGAAATCTTTGCAGAATTGTTTTCATTCTCGGTGGGTATATTCTTCCAGGAGGTCCTTTTGGAATGTGGTCTTTTCGCTTGTTCGGATGAGACTCATGGTTGTTCTTGTTCAGGTGCTGTGTCAGTCGTTTTACTGTACGATTCCTAGACGTAGGCTCTGATCCCGTCGCTTTCCACCAATGTTAGAAGGGGCGATCCCAGAGGCCAGGTTATGTCTAACCGACTACTCCGTGACCCACCTCTCCCACCAATAATGCCGAGCCTTAACGAGAGATCCCCACCGGTTAGGACTTCAAGTATTGAATCGTACACACGAAGACACTGTAGGTTTTTCAGTATCAGGTTCTTTATGAACAGATAAAAGAATCAGCACTCTTATTTGCAAGCGATCGAGGGATCGCAAAGTCTCAAGGATTTTGGGAAGGGGTAGCGGGACAGTCTTAGTCTTTAGGTCAGTACGAAGCGTACCCTGCGCACAACTCTCAATCCTCGAGCCGGGGGATACGGAAGATGGTAGTCGCACTGATGGTCCTACTCACTTGAGGTCGACTTGGTTCGTGTTGGTAGCGTCGATGGTCCAGCCGGACCAGAGTACTCCTCGAGCCGCGACGAAGTCAGCAGGGCTCGATCCGGAGGGTAGTTCTTGAGGAGCCGCGACCACATCAGCAGGGCTCAGGATGGTGGATGAAGATCTTTAAAGTTCAAACTTGAGCCGCGACGAGGTCAGCAGGGCTCTGATGTTCTAGTTCCGTAGTTCCAAGGATGAGCCGCGACAGCGTCAGCAGAGCTCGAAGAGTTCCAAAGTTCAGTTTTCCCCAAGGGTCAGCCGTGATCAGATCAGCAGGGCTCTCTTGTCCAGGATACAACTGCCCGCTAGTTCTTGGGTGGGCCTTGATAGTCCAGTGGCCCTTTGATTACTGGACCCTCGCAGGCGGAGGTCTTAGGCCTTGGGGGCTGGCCGTTGGTGAGGTCCGGCGGTTGGCCCTTTGATCTCTTTGAGGATGCATCCGGGAATTCCCAGACGCCCAGCAGGGTCTGGAGCCAGCACTCAGGGAGGCCAGAGGTGTGATCGAAACAGGCCCACAGGGGAAGGCCAGAGGTGTGACAGAAACCAGTCTCTCAGGGGAGGCCGGAGGTACCATCGAAACTCCCTGTCTTATCTTACTCGGGGAGCCCTCACTCTCCGCACGGGGCTGGCGCGTCTGTAGCCTAAGTTTCGCTGGGGCTTGGGTCATGCTAGGCCCAGGGAGTCAAGGATCTCGGGAAGGGAAAATGGCTGCCGGTGGGCCTATTGGGCCTTGCGGGTTCGGCGCGCACGGGGCTCGGAAGGAGGACGGGGACAGGCCGGGGCTTGTCGTCGGTGTTTGGGCCGAGGCCAGGTCCAACACATATCAGTGTGTTCATATGCTTCACAAAATAGGATACATCCCAACGTGGAAGAATAACAATTCACCTAGGACTCAGCAGTTAAATAAAAGAGAACCAAAATCAATGCTGATCCTTAGTAAATGTTATGAGGACGTTTCTCTGGCATAGAGATTTGTTTCTCTGGCATGGAGATTTGTTTCGTTTGCTTGTTTGCACTGGACCCCTCGTGAGGCGACCAGCCGGGAGGTAGACTGCTTCTGTATTGCTTCTCTATGTTTCTTTTAATTGCTGAAATACGAGCATTTTAAAACGGCAAAATTTTAAATACTTTATTTCTTTTCTGCACTTACCAAAATACTGTCACCACTAGATTTAGACCCAGCATATTGACGGTTCTGCCGATTTGCGGGCTGAACACCGACTCATATTGGCTTTAGAATCGAAAACGGCGGACATGTTAGGTGGGAGGCGTGAGCTTTAACAGCGCTCTAGCCATCCCTACTTAAGGAGCCCTCTGCAGTTCATCGCGAGATTTGTTTCGTTTGTTTGTTTGCACTGGACCCCTCCTGAGGCGACTAGCCGGGAGGTAGACTGCTTCTGTATTGCTTCTCTATGTTTGTTTTAATTGCTGAAATACGAGCATTTTAAAACGGCGAAATTTTAAAAACTTTATTTCTTTTCTGCACTTACCAAAATACTGTCACCACTAGATTTAGACCCAGCATATTGACGGTTCTGCCGATTTGCGGGCTGAACACCGATTTTATTGGCTTTAGAATCGAAAACGGCGGACATGTTAGGTGGGAGGCGTGAGCTTTAACAGCGCTCTAGCCATCCCTACTTAAGGAAACAGTGACATTCCGCGATAGCGGACGCGAATTGTGGACGCGCCTGCATCAGCGCCGGAGTCACGCCTGAGTCAGCCCGTCTGCGCCCGTCCGCGCTAAGGCTGCGCTAGGGCAGGACCCTCCGGTCATTATTTAATATGCTTTCAGTGAGTTATCTACATGGCTTAAGGGATAGGACAGGTATGTGTGCTCACAGTGAGCTCGATCCTTTGTGCGGCCCTTATCAGTGCCCTGACTGCCTGTTTGTGCTTCCAGCACCCTCTCTGGTCAATGCCCTCAGAACTATGGGTAGAACTCCTGGGAAAGCGACCCATTTGGCTGCTACTTTAGGTCTGAATACTTTAAAAATCTTTCACCTTAATGTTAGATCATTAGTATGCCACTATCTGGATGTTTTCTCCATACTTACGGATGAAAAGCCGGATGTATTTTTTCTAACTGAAACGTGGCTGCATGCCGATGCTACGGCAGCAATCAATCTTGCGCTACCTATGGAATACACTATGTATACTCTTCATGGTGATTCGAGGGGTGGCGGGATTGCGGCCGTGGTTAAGGCATGCTACCCATGCTCCTGGAAGGCTACGGATATAGTGGGTTGTGAAAGCGCTCATTTCGCAATCTCTATAAACTCTCAGTTTACCATCTCGGGTCTTCTTATCTATAGACCTCCCGGCCCTGACGCTGCTTTCCGCACCGCCCTACCGGAAGCAGCTTCTTCCTTGGCCCTTAAATCGGCGAATTTCTGCATAGTGGGGGATCTTAATCTTCATCTGGACTCCCCTCTATCTGTTGTGTTAAGTAGCTTTCTCACAGACTTTGAGGCTTTACAACTGTACCAGCATGTCACTCACCCGACTCATGTAGGCGGCCACTTATTGGATCCTTTCCTTACTAATCTCCCCGGGGTTGTCTCCTGTCCACCTAAACCCATGGCCTGGACCGACCACTATTTGATTGAAATACAGATTTCTTCGATTAGGGCCCCTTTCAAAAGTACGATCCCTACAGTCTTTAAACGTCCTTGGAGGAAACTGAGGCTGGCTGACTTTCATCAGCTTCTGGCGCAACATCCACCTGATCCTCCTACTGACGTTTCTTCGGGGTATGATTACTTCTGTGACTGGTTGACTCAGGCATTGGATACTCTGATTCCAGCTGGATGGAGTAAAATTTGCCCTGGCCCACCTAGTCCATGGTATGACGACTCTCTGAGGCTTCTCAAAACGGCATGTAAGAGGGCTGAAAGAGCCTTGCGCAGGACATATGACTCTGTCCTCAAGCAGAGTTACCAGGCCAGTATCAAGCGCTACCATCATGCAATCTGCAAGGCCCGGGCCTCCTTCTATGCCTCAGAATTCAAAAATAATCCCAATCCTACTAAACTTATCTTTAAAGTCATTAAAGATCTGACTAGTAGGAAACAAGTAGGCATGGAACAATGCTCTCAATCTCACTGTGAAGAACTAGCAGCCTTCTTTGTGGAGAAAGTGGCGGCCATTTACCGGTCCTTTCCTTCCTCAACCAGCCCAAATAGTGACTCATGCCGCACACACCTGACTATTAGGCCGCTCGCATCAATACCTGAGCCATCTCAAGAAGAGTTTAAATCTTTAGTTCTGAAAGTTAAGTCAGGGTCACCTGCGGACCCTTTGAGACCTGCACAATTTAATGAATTTGCTGAAGTCTGCCTTCCTCCTTTGCTTGACCTTATTAGACTATCTTTTTCCTCTGGGACTGTACCTGTCAAATGGAAGCAGGCCACGGTTATCCCGATCTTAAAGAAGCCTACTCTAGACCCAACTAAACCAGAACATTATAGGCCTATCTCTCTTCTCCCCTGGGTCTCTAAGCTGGCCGAGGCTCATGCTAATAAAATTCTATCATGTCATCTACAAAATCTGGGTGTCTTAGATCCTTCTCAGAATGGCTTCCGCGCCGACCATAGTACAGAGACAGCTCTGTTAGCTATGGTAGAACATCTGCGGAAGCTGTTAGACTTAGGGCAGACGGCGGCACTGATCCTTTTGGATCTCAGTGCCGCTTTCGACACTGTTTCCCACACTATCCTTGTCCAACGTTTAAAAGAGGCTGGTGTGGAGAGCACAGCTCTCGAATGGTTTCACTCTTTTTTGACTGAGCGTACCTTTAAGGTTTCTACCCCCCCATTTGAATCCGTTTCCTGCTATATCCCTCAAGGGGTTCCGCAGGGTTCGGCATTGAGCCCGACCCTTTTTAATTTATATGTGCAGCTGCTGGCTGCGGTCGCAAAAAAATGGGGTCTAACCATAGTGTCTTACGCTGATGACACTCAGCTTGCGGTGGCACTAAATGGGGACACCATGATTGAAGCCTCTAAGTTCCAGGCGGCCCTTAAGGACGTGGCTAGTTGGATGACAGATAACTGTCTCCAACTCAATGCTTCTAAAACCGAAGTCTTAATCCTGGGCAAACAGGCTCAATTATGGGGCGACTGTTGGTGGCCAGAGGAATTGGGCCGAGCACCCACTCCGGTGACAGAGGTAAAGAATTTGGGTATCTGGCTGGACTCAAATTTATCATTTACCCCCCACACGAAAAGAGTTGCGGGGACCTGTTTTGGGGCTCTTCGGAGCCTTAGACCTATTTTTAAGTTTTTCGATGCCTCTACTAGGCAACTTATTCTCCAAGCTGTGATTTTGTCCAGATTGGACTATGCCAGCTCCCTTCTTCTAGGTGTCAACCAAGCTGAACTAACTCGGTTACAACGTGTGCAGAACGCGGCAGCCAGAATGTTGATCGGTTTGCCTAAAATCTGCTCTGCCAGGCGTACCATCTCCGATCTACATTGGCTGCCCGTTGGGCAGAGGATCAAGTTTAAAGCCTTATGCCTGGTGTTTAAGATCCTAAAGGCTGCCTCGCCCCCCATTCTTGCTCAAGCTATCGTCTACTACACCCCGGCCAGAACATTACGCTTTACTGGACAATTTCTGGCTAAGATTCCTCGCTTTAAAAAAGCCAGAATTTGCGGCCGTTCTTTTGGTGTTCTGGCAGCAGAACTATGGAACTCACATCCTGTTAACATTCGTTCCATTCCTGACCTGCTGCCTTTTAGGAAAGCCTTGAAGACATTTCTTTTCACCTCGGTTAAATAGTCTTTGTTTCTGGTTTGGTCCTTCATTGTGTTGTGTTGTACTGTCCATCATAGCGCTGGGACGCCACTTGGCTGTGGCAGCTACGCGCTTTATAAATAAAATAACATAACATAACATAACATAACATAACATAACATAACTGTGTTCAAATCCCAGTGAGAAATAAAACCAAAGTCTTAGAGAAATGATATCGCTCCTGATTAGCAACACAGACATGGTAATGCGCGGTTACCTCACCACCACATTCGGCTCTGGTACTTGGTAGAAAGATCACTGAACTCCTGTTTTGCAACAAGACTCGGTAAGGCGTGGTTGCTTCACCACCGCATTCCGCTCTGGTACCTAGTAGAAAATAACTCAGAACTCCACCGAGCTAATATTGGCAATAACTGATGCAACTCCAGAAATGGTAATGCGTGGTTACAGCACCACTGCATTCCACTCTTGTATTTCCATAAACTAGATTCAGACGCCGCCGATCTAAGAATGCCACTAATCACCTGGTAATGGAGAGTTCACAGTAATCCTCACCATGACCCAGCGCTCTACTCACTGATCTGCAGTCTCCGATGCCATAAATGTAGAACCTGAGACTGGAGTTCCGCCTCAATGAAGTCTCCAAGCCTCCAAGGCTGTATCCTTAATACTTGGGAAACAATAGCCCAAGCAGGAAAGAATCCAAAGATTCCCAAACAGCTTTCGACCACAATGGAACTCCCCCTCGGCTGAGAGAGAATCAAAGTTTACTGAGATACGCACGACGGCCAGAGTGCGTCGAACCTTAATATAGTCCCTCCCAGCAGCCAAGCATCTTGGGATTTGCAGCTCTTTGATCGGTACAGTAGGCACTGCTAGAATCATTTCCTTGCAACTTGTCATTTTCTGCACCTTTCCTGCCGGTTTTTGCATCTCACTTGCCTCTTCTGCACTTTTCTTGTTTCTTTCTACACCTCAGTTGCTTTTTTCAGCAATTCTCTTGCCTCTTTGTGCACTTTTCTTGCCTGTGTCTGCACCTCCATTGCCTCTTTTTGCACCTCTGTTTGCTCTTTCTGCACCTCGCTTGCTCCTTCCACACTTTTCTTACCTCTGTATGCACATCTGTTGCTTCATTCTGCACTGTCCATGCTTCTTTCTGCACGCACCTGTCTGGCTTCTTTCTGCACCCCAGTTGTATCTTTATGTACATCTTTTGCCTCTTTCTGCACTTTTCTTGCCTTTTTCTGCAGTTTTCTTCCCTCTTTCTGCATGTCTGTTGCCTCTTTCTGCACCTCATTTGCTTCTTTCTGCCTGTTTGTTGTCTCTTTCGGCAGCCGTCTTCCCTCTTTCTGTACCTTTCCTGCCCATCTTTACATCTCACATTGCCTCTTTCTGCACCTCTCTTGCCAATTTCTGCAGTTCTCTTACTTATTGCTGCAGTTCTCTTGCCTCCTACTGCACTTCACTTGCCTTTTTCTGTAATTCTCTTGCCCCTTTGTGCCCCTCTCTTGCCTCTTTCTGCACCCCTGTTGCTTCATTTTGCACTTTCCTTGTTTCTTTCTGCACATGTCTTGCTTCTTTCTGCACCCCTGTTGTCCCTTTATGTACCTCATTTGCCTCTTTCTGCAATTTTCTTGCCTTTTTCTGTACCTCTCTTGCTTCTTTCTGCACGTCTGTTGCCTCTTTCTGCACCTTATTGCGTCTTTCTGTACCCTTGTTTTCTCTTTCTGCACTCACCTTCCCTCTTTCTGTACCTTTCCTGCCAGTTTTTGTATCTCACTTGCTTCATTCTGCACTTTCCATGCTTCTTTATGCGCCTGTCTTGCTTCTTCCTGCACCGCTCTTGCCTCTTTTTGCACCTATGATGGCTTTCTCTGCACCTCATGTGCTCCTTTCTACACTTCTCTTGCCTCTTTCTGCACCCTTTTTGCTTCATTCTGCACTTTCCATGCTACTTTATGCACCCGTAATGCTTCTTTCTACACCCCTGTTGTCGCTTTTTGTACCTCTTTTGCTTCTTTCTGCACTTTTCTTGCCTTTTTCTGTAGATCTACTCCCTTTCTGCACATTTGTTGCCTCTTTCTGCACCTCATTTGCTTCTTTCTGTACCCGTTGTATTTTCTGCACTCGTCTTCCCTCTTTCTGTATCATTCCCGCCTGTTTTTGCTTCTCACTTGCCTCTTTCTGCACCTCTATTGCCTCCTTCAGCAGTTCTCTTACCTCCTTCTGCACTTTACTTTCCTCTTTCTGTAACTCTCTCACCTCATTGTGCTCCTCTCTTGCCTCTTTCTGCACCCCTGTGGCTTCATTTCTACATTTTCCATGCTTCTTTCTGCACCTGTATCGCTTCTTTCTGCACCCTTGTCACCTGTTGTCTCTTTATGTACCTCTTTTGCCTCTTTGTACACCTTTCTTGCCTTTTTCTGCAGTTCTCCCCTCTTTCTGTACATCTTTTGCCTCTTTCTCCACCTCATTTGCTTCTTCTGCACACTTCGTGTTTCTTTCTGCACTTGCCTTCCCTCTTTCTGTACCTTTCCTGCGTGTGTTTATATCTTACTTGCCTCTTTCTGCACTTTCCTTGCTTCTTTCTACAACTCTGTTGCTTCTTTAAGTAATTCTCTTGCCTCTTTGTGTACTTCTCTTGCCTCTTTCTTTACCTCTTTTACCTGTTTATGTACCTCTATTGCCTCTTTCTGCACCTCACTTGCTTCTTTCTGCACTTCTCTTGCCTCTTTCTGCACCCCTGTTGCTTCATTCTGCACTTTCCTTGCTTCTTTCTGCACCTATCTTGCTTCTTTCTGCACACCTTTTGTCTCTTTGTGTAACCATTTTGCTTCTTTCTGCATATTTCTTGCCTTTTTCTGCAGGTTTCTTCCTTCTTTCTGCACGCCTGTTGCAAATTTCTGCACCTCATTTGCTTCTTTCAGCCCCATTGTTGTCTCTTTCTGCACTTTCCATGCTTCTTTCTATAGCTGTGTTGCTTCTTTCTACACCCCTGGTGTCTCTTCATGTACCTCTTCTGCCTCTTTCTGCACTTTTCTTGCCTTTGTCTGCACCTCTTTGCCCTCTTTCTGCACGTCTGTTGCCTATTTCTGCACCTCATTTGCTTGCTTCTGCACCCTTGATGTCTCTTTCTGCACTTGTCTTCCCTCTTTCTGTTCCTTTCCTGCCTGTGTTTTCATCTCACATGCCTCTTTCTGCAGTTCTCTTGCCAACTTCTGCACTTCACTTGCCTCTTTCTGCACCCTTGTTGTCTCTTTCTGCATTTGTCCTCCCTCTTTCCGTACCTTTTCCGCACTTTACTTGCTTCTTTCTGCACCTGTCTTGCTTCTTTCTGCATACCTGTTGTCTCTTTGTGTACCTCTTTTGCCTCTTTCTGCACTTCTCTTGCCTTTTTCTGCACGTCTGTTGCCTCTTTCTGTACCTCATATGCTTCTTTCTGCACCCTTGTTGTCTCTTTCTGCACTTTCTATGCTTCTTCCTGTACCTGTGCTGCTTCTTTCTATACCCCTGGAGTCTCTTTATGTACCTCTTCTGCTTCTTTCTGCACTTTCCTTGCATTTGTCTGCACTTCTTTTCCCTCTTTCTGCACGTCTGTTGCCTCTTTCTGCACCTCATTTGCTTGTTTCTGCACCCTTGATGTCTCTTTCTGCTCTCGTCTTCCCTCTTTCTGTACCTTTCCTTCCTGTTTTTGCACCTCACTTGCCTCTTTCCACACCTCTATTGCCTCTTTCTGCAGTTCTCTTGCCTTCTTCTGCACTTCACTTTCCTCTTTCTGTAACTCTCACGCCTCGTTGTGCACCTCTCTTGCCTCTATCTGCATCCCTGTTGCTTCATTCTGCACTTTCCATGCTTCTCTCTGCACCTGTCTTTCTTCTTTCTGCACCCCTGCTGTCTCTTTATGTACCTCTTTTGCCTCTCTCTGCACTTTTCTTGCCTTTTTCTGCACCTCCCTTTCCTCTTTCTGCATGTCTGTTGGTTCTCTCTGTACCTCATTTGCGTCAGCACTGACCTTTTTCTCATCAAAATCTATCAAATACAAACCAGTCAACGTACTTCCCTGAGAAAATGCAACGTATGACGTTCCCTCTTTGAACACCATACTTCCAATATTGACAAAAGCTCAGTCTATACGTAAACCTTGAGATCTATGAATAGTTACTGCATATGATACAGACAGAGGAAACTTTTGTCTGCGAACATACAAACCTTTTACAAGCAAAAAACGTACAACACAATGCTCAATCTATCTTAACTCGTTAATCTGATCAAGTTTTATAATCAAAAATTCTATTCCATCTCCATTCTGAAAATTTACAAAATCATCAACATTTCCCATTGCTCCATTTACTAATCCTTCTACATTCGAATTACGCCGCAAAATTACCCCCGCAGTTTATACATACATGTAAAGTATTTTCTACACCTGAAGTTTTAAATACCGACTTTTCCAAAGAATACAATTTAGCCTGTAGTTTCTCAGTAGGAAGAATTTACACTCCCTGGTGTTCACTTTTCTATCAATAGCTTCAATTTCCACAATTTGTTGTGTTTCCAGTTTGAGAGTTGTTGAATAAATGTTGAGCACTCTTGCAGTGTAGTCATTAGGCAAACTATAGTCTTATTTTATACAAGCATATTGTACATTACTTCTGCTGCCGTTTTTCCAATTGTAAACAACTTTCTTAGTAGCCAACACTCTAAAGCTAGTTTACCATGTTCTTATGTCTTGAAAAATATATCCATAATCTTCATCACTTGCTGGACGCATATTCTTAACAAGTTCTTTATATTCAAAATGTAACCAAATCTTTACACTTCCAATCCTTCCCAAAGTTTCCTTGTGTCTTCATGGAGAATTGTTTTAACAACAGTTTGTCCTTTTACAGGAGTGAGTTGTAGTAGAGTTCCAAATAAAATTAAATGTTTTCCTCCAAACAGAACATCGCAATCTGTTTTTAAAATCTGTTGCATTCTTAAATGTACAAAGACAAGCATTAAGTTTGAGACCATGCTCACCTCATCCATGATTAGATGTTTCACTTTCTTCAGTACTCTTGAGACTTCATAACAAGCTTCTCCAGATAGCTTCTGATATTCCAATGTATTATCATGTTCAACAGGTAGCATAAATAATCAATGTAAACTAATCCCTTTAATGTTGTGTGCTGCTAATCCAGTTGGAGCTGGTACGATACAAGAGAAATGGGATTCTGGAGTTTTGTATAAAAAACTGGTCAAAGCTTTAATCAAGAAACATTTTCCTGGGTCTTGACCACTGATGTATAATACAATAGTTTAAATGATGAACATGGCATCTTTTTTTTCATGCAGCAAACTATGCTGTATCTGCTTTTTGACTTCTAGATATTTTAATTTGTGCTCAATATTTAGTTGTTCTACTTACTTTTCCAACGCAATCTTTTTTCCCATACACTCATGAGACTTTCCTTTGCTTCTTTCATTTGATATAATTCAATACTGCTTCCAATTATGTATTTTAAATGTAGTGGGTGTATTGTATAGTGTTCAGAGATCTCTTCAGCTCTGCACTTGTCCACTTATTCAATTTGGACAGTTGAAATTTCAATGTCATCTACATTTACATTTTTATGATAAATATTATTCTGTACCAGGTATAATGTATCTTTTTAAAGTTTATTCACATCTACAAACTCATGCCAGATTCTTCGACACTTTGTTGGTACACCATTTACGAGAATAACTACTGACTCAATGTCTTCTCAGTCTACACCAACAGTTTTAATGTTTTATTTTAAATCGAAAGGTAAGCACACAACTCTTTCTTCGAGACCTTTTTGTAAATCTGTTGGTGGCAGCTTACCTGTTTAGGCTCCATACGAACTATGGTCTGAAATGGGTGTACAGATTGAATAAGAATATACTCATATGTATTTAATTCTGGCAGTTCCCGAGGAATAGGTACCAACTCTTAGTTGTAATCTACTGCTCTAGCTGGAATTTTGTTTTCTTCTAATTTGTTGTAACATTTCTTACAAATAACGTGATTACCAACCAACGCAAACTGACCTTCTACCAAAAAATAAACACCAAATTGCTGCTAATTGTCATTGTTTTCTTTTTCACTTTTTAAATATAAATCAACATTCCTAGTTTGACTTCTATATTGAGTACGTCGACAACAAATACAAATATAGTTTGGTTTTTCAGTCAAAACTGTGTTACACTTAGTAATTTCTTCTGCACACTCATTAATACTAATCTCTTTCTTGTGTTCTTCAACATCTACAATTATCAAACTTTCAGTTCCTCTACAATCGTCTTCCGAACTAAAAAAACAAAACTTTAAATCATCACAAACTTTCTCTATATCTGAAATAGATCCATGCAAAAGAGCTTTATTCATTTAATATTAACATAATGTAGGAGTTTTTTATAAAATACATTCTCGTTACTACGGCATTTGTCAGTGGTGTACAGCTAACAATTTTGAATGTTGAAAAGTAATTGGGCACACTTTTTTTCGAAAGACAAGCCAGAGAATGACCTTGCAACTTAGTATATTATCTCATGTTACATGGATCTAGTTCTTGTAACATATTAATCTTCTGTTTAATAAGTATGGACGAATTTTGCGAATTCGCAGTACGTGAATTCGCACGAAAGCGTACTTGCGGTTTGCAAAATACGCGAACTTTCGCAAGATTGCGGATTTTTTTATTTTTGCGAGTTTGCGGGATTTTTTTTCACTGCGGCTACCGCGAAGTTACCAATGCAGTCGTATATGGGCGTAGCCATCTTGTTTTCACCGTTTGCGTTGCGTATTTCCGTTTCCGGTCACTAGTTGCATGCTCGCGTTGTGCATTTCCTTTTCCGGGTCGCAATTGTGTGTTTGCGTCCGTTTTTGCGTGCTCGCGAGGAAAATATCGCGCAAACTTACCCATGGGGTTGTAATGGGCGCGGCCATCTTGTTTTTCATTCATTGCTTTGGTTCTGGGCATGCCTTTTCTATCTTGTTTCAATCGTTGTAATCCTTTGTTTGCTTGAACTTTTTTGTAATCTTTTTTACTCATTATCTATCTCTATTTTTGTACATCTATATTTTGTGGTTTTTTCCTACTTTTTGTTACTTTATTAGCTACTTTTTTTTTAGCTCTCTTCTTTTATTTACTTTTTTTCCCCTATTCTTTCCTATTTTTCCTTTCTTTAACCCAAGACCATGACAAAGGGAGCCGGCAAGTCCAAGGGGAAGAGTCCCGCACCCCGCAGCCGGCTCCCTTGCGAGTGTTTAAGGGGGGTCTGTAAGTCCCAGGGATATCATCAGCACGGTGGAGGTGGCCGCACTGGTCTTCTTTGTGCAGCGCCACCTCCCCAAGACCATTGCAGCAGGCCGCAGGCCGCAGGCCAGGTACCAGGTATGGCCTCCGGGAGCGTCACCAGCTATGGGGTAAGTTGTGCCGGGCCATGTATCGGGAGTCAGGGGTCCGGCGCACCAACAACCAGGTGACGCACCGGTGGTCTGACATACTGGACACGGAACAGGACCTGCTCGACCTGCTTGGCGTCGAGATCCCGGGGCTTGGTGAGTACTAGTAGCTATTTAATAACTAGTTTTTTTTCTTCTGCTCTGTGTTATATTACAAATATATGTTGCTGCTGATTACATTGAAGGTAAATTATGTTTCAAAACCTTCTGTGATTGGAAGTGCTCGTCTGCTCAGTGGCGGTGCTACTATGCTTACTTGTTTTCAATTTTGTGCTCATTTGGCCTGAGTGATTATGCATGAGTGTACTTTACAGAACTGCGTAATGCTAGAGAGACTAGAGACTCAAGTCCAGTCCTTCCTTTGTACTCCTGCTACTAAGACTAGATAGTGGTGGTGGATTGATAGGTTGAGTATATTAGGACTTGTTATTTAGTAGGAATTTTTTTAGTGGTCTGCAATCATGACGGACTGTGTCTGTCACTTCGCGTGCTGCTGAGTGCTGCCAGTCCTAGTAGAACCTTTTTGTAGTTGGTTTAGTGAGTTACATAACTTTCCAAGTAGACGGTTCGCGAATCCAAATACTAATATCCTAGTACACCACATCAGATAGGTCAATAAATTTAGTGCAATTGTTGTTTATTTCCCCAAAATAATTTGTTAATAATTGTTTTTTTGAAATTTTTTAATTCGTTGACAACAATCATCCATGTTTGTGTCTTTCTTTCATGTACATCAGCACCTCCCAGGGGCAAGAGGACAGAGGTGGCGGTGGCGGCGCCCGTGGAGCAGGAAGGCCAGAATCGGTCCACCGAGGGCTCTTTTGCTGGCCCCAGTAAGTTTTCCTGTTAATATAATAATAATTATACTTCCCTAACTTTTACAGCACCTATTTATTGCAAACGTTCATCATAATTCTATTTTTTCTAAATCGTCTTTGATCTTCTTGTAGACTGTTTCTAAATTCTTATCCTGCCTCTACTAGGACTCTCTGTTCTACTACTACTTATTATTATTAGTCTGTCTGTGTTGCTAGCTAAGCTTGCACAGTTGGCAAAAGGTGTTAAATAAAACTCTTATTCAGCAATAGCTCTAGGCAGTCCTCTGGGTTGTCCATAATGTCTTTTGAAGTCTTCTTAATGTTTATACTTTGACAATTCCCAACAATAACATGTCAATGGCCACTAAGTATAAGATACTAGTTTACTTTTTGATTGGATAGGAGAACATACTACTACTGTTGCAGGGACTATTCTGCACATACAGAACTATGGACAAGAAATAGGGCATTGGTGATAATAGGCGCAGTTAGACTTTCCACATACCTCAGTCATAACAGAAGTTGAACCCCCAATCTCCTTACTGACTAGCTAGTGTGTCAGAGTCATTATTTAGCTCCCGAATGAAGCGATGATGTCCAATGATTATACAACCCAGAACATAAGACTACGGAGTCAGAGTCTCGACCACTCGGAGTCACAGAATCATGCTTGCAAATTGCAAACCCTTTCGCTCACTCACTCATGACCAAAAACCACAGAGTCTATGTAAGTTTTAAAGCTTTATTAAAAGTAAAACAACTAGCTCTGTGTGTACTCTGTATATTAATTTTCAATTGTGAATTATATAAAAACATTTATTAAAATCAACTTAAGAGAAATGGTGAACTCTTGAAAACTGAACAGTGGCTGATTTTACACAATAATTGTGGGAGACCCCTCACCTGGTTGGAATTTAAAGTACTGGTGGTGATGACGATGAGTAACATATGGCTCTTGTTCGTAGAAGGGAAGCTTCTGTCTGTTATGAGAAAAATGGAGCTTGTTAAAAAGCAGGCATTCATAAGTTGTGCCAAAAAGTGTAGCATGTTATGGCTAAGCATAAATAAAAACACCCTCCCCTTCCGAAAGGGGAATTTTTAGTTTAGACTAGAGAGTGACAAATAATTAAATGTATTTATGTAGTAACATTTTTTTTCATTCCTAGACAAAATAGGGAGTGGTGTATATGGCATCTAAAAAAATTAAATGTATTTTCTAGGTGGAACACCATTGGCACAGCCCACCACCAGTGCCAGGGCTAGCGCAGAGGTGGTCACTCCAGGGGCATTTGCGTTGCCACCAGTGCCAGCAGGAACTGCTGTGGGGGATGCCTCGGTAGTGGTGGGCAGTGGTAAGCTATTATATTCCTTACTTATTGAGATCGCAGAGTAGGCTTGCTGCAGGGGTGTATATGTTGTACAGTACAAGTACACTTTACTGTTAAGAAGACTGTTTAGAACTAAGTTTTTCTCAACCAGGTAGAAGACAGTCACCCTTGACTTCGCATTAGCAATAGCAAGCAAGCCACCCGCAAACACCACCAGCTGATCCGCACCAACAAGAAGACAGCATTCAAAGAACGACCGGACAACAACGCCCACAACAGCAAGGAACTCTTCAGCATCGTCGAAGAGCTCTCCAACCCCAGCGCCGGAAACAATGACATCACTCCCTCGCAAGACCTCTGCGACTCACTCACATCGTTCTTTCAAAGCAAGGTCGCCGACATACACAACAGCTTTGGCACACAGACCATGCACCCAACCTCCGAACCAACGCCCCCCACCACCACCCTCTGCGCCTGGACCCTGGTCAGCACCGAAGACACCACCCTCACGATGAACACCATCCACTCCGGATCACCAACCGACCCCTCCCCCCACCACGTCTTCAACAAGGCCGACTCCATCATCGCACCCCAACTCCGGGACATCATCAACACCTCCTTCAACACCGCCACCTTCCCAGAGAGCTGGAAGCACCCCGAGCTCAGCGCCCTCCTGAAGAAACCAACAGCGGACCCCACCGTCCTCAAGAACTACCGCCCCGTCTCGCTCCTCCCTTTTCCTGCCAAAGTCATCGAGAATCCTGTCAACAGACAGCTTGCCGCCTTCCTCGAGAGGAACGGATCCCTCGACCACTCGCAGTCCGGTTTCTGAGCCAACCACAGCACCGAGACCACCCTCATCGCAGCCACTGACAACATCAGATCCCTGCTCGACAACGGGGAAACAGCGGCCCTCATCCTCCTGGACCTCTCCGCAGCATTCAACACTGTCTGCCACCGCAACCTAGTGCAGCGCCTCAGCAACATCGGAATCCAAGAGAAGGCACTGGAGTGGATCATCTCGATCCTCGCCGGAAGAACCCAGAGAGTCCGCCTCCCCCCATTCAGATCCGAGGCCACCGAAGTCATCTGCGGCGTACCACAAGGATCATCACTCAGCCCCACCCTTTTCAACGTCTACATGAGCCCCCTCGCAACTATCACATGCCAACACAACCTCAACATCATTTCCTACGTCGACGACACCCAGCTGATCCTCTCCCTCACCAACGACCCCGCCACCGCCAGAACCAGCCTACACGAAGGGATGAAAGACGTCACCGAAGTGGATGAAGAACAGTCACCTGAAACTGAACTCAGACAAGACGGAAGTCCCTATCCTGGGATCATCGCCCTCCGCCTGGCATGACTCCTGGTGGCCCCCTGCCCTGGGCGCCACTCCCAAGCCAACGGACCACGTACGTAACCTGGGCTTCATCCTGGACTCCTCCCTCTCGATGACCAGACAAGTCAACGCAGTCTCATCATTGTGCTTCAACACCCTGCTCATGCTCCAAAAGATCTTCCAATGGATCCCAACAGAAACCAGGAAGACAGTCACCAAGGCACTCGTCACCAGCCGACTGGACTACGGAAACACCCTCTACGCCGGAACCATAGCCAAATTCAGAAAAGACTCCAACGCAGCCAGATCGCCTCCGCACGACTCATCCTGGACATCCCCCGACACAGCCACATCTCCGGACACCTGAGAGACCTGCACTGGCTGCCTGTCAGCAAGAGGATCACGTTCAGACTCCTCACCCACGCACACAAGGCTCTCCACGACATGGGCCCCAGGTACCTCAACATCCGCCTGACCTTCTACACTCCCACCCGCCAGCTACGATCGACCAGCCTCGCCCTCGCCGCCGTTCCACGCATCCGCATAGCCACCACCGGAGGAGATCCTTCTCCTACCTGGCAGCCAAGACATGGAACTCCCTCCCCATCAACCTCCGGCTAACCCAGGACCACCTCTCCTTCAGGAAGCAACTCAAGACCTGACTTTTCGAGTTGTAGCGGACCCCTCTCCCCCAGCACCTTGAGACCCCTCCGGGTGAGTAGCGCACTATACAAATGTTATGATTGATTTATTGATCATTAGCGGTGGGAGTTGATGAGTAACCAATGGCCTCCTCTAAATTTGACTTCAACTCAGCTGTGAACGTTTTATCGAGAAGCCAAGTCAGATCAGAGATGAACTTGATGGATGCGATGAACGAAAAAGGAAAGAAGGGTGTAAGGAAGGACGAGGCAGTTAAATTAATGACTTGCAAAGAATGATACATGTTTTTGAATGCAGGCAGAGGTGGCTGGTAGGAATCTGATGCATGGCCGGTTGAAGCAAGGATGGGTGGAAGGAGAAAGAAAAGAGGACTGCCTGGGTGGGTGAAACAGAAACTCTATGTGTGCGCAATATATCCTTTGGGTCAAATTCAAATGCAAGTCAAGCACGGATGCATGGGTGGCGGTTTACTAAATAAGATACAAAGGGTGTTTTTCGGTGAGAAAAAGTAAGGTTTGTCCAGTTGAGACATTAAGAAGAATGATTGACATTTACTTTGAATGGATGGATGCCTGGATGGTATCTTCCGCATAGATAGCATAGGTGTATGTACAGTAGACAGAGTAGACGGTCACTGGATGAAGAGTGTTAGTTTGAAGAGCATGTAACACCGCACGTCTGTGCCAGAGTAGCAAAGCTGAGGAAAGTAGAAGTTGTAATTTTTCAGAATAATGCCTTGACTAACAGTAGTTTGCAAGCACAGCATATATTGTGCATCTATATTGTATAGTTCACATTATCAAGTCAAGTCACAAGTGCCTTCCTCCGGCGATTACGGGGACCACTCATTACCTATGTCAATAATTTTTTTTAAACTCTGTCATTCATGTGTGGCCTATCGGTGTTCAATCAATCAATAAAAACAAAGCACCTAAAGTCATCCATTATATAAGTAAATATCATGTGAAGGGATAGATGATCATATTATCTTCTTCATTCTCCTTTTGTAGTAGTCAGGGGCAGGGCAAGGTGAAAGTTAAATTAATTGAGCAGTAGCCCTTGTAACAGAGTATGGCCAATTCCACCCATAATAGAAAAGTAAGATCTTCCCCACCTGCATGTACTGGTAACAGTAACGCAAGTCTGCGTCATCATGGGTTGCGTCTGTTTTTCTTGGGTGCCAGCTGACTGAGCTGGCATTATGCCGGCTTCCACAAGTTTAAGTACTAATGTCGCTAAACAAGAGAGAAGAAGAAGACTGGTGTACTGTCTGAGTCTAATGTAGTGAGTCCATAGCGCTAGTAGAATTCCTGGAACTCCCACTAATGTTAGAGCAGAGGCCGACGAAGTGAGAGGTTAGCTAGATACATGCCACAAATGTTATGTACTGTGCTTGCAAGTTGCTAGTGCTACTGTGACACAACTTTCTGTTGAATTATTTTGTGTTAATCTTAAAGAGTATTGGTTACAGTGTTTTTTTCTTTCTTCATATAGATACTCCTTCTAAACTATCAAGGAAGGAGTTGGCTATCCATGCCAGACGACGGAAGCTTGAGGCAATTGTTGCCGAATATCGGCGGCTGGTGGCTCAGGAGGAGGAGGATGACTCTTAGTCAACAACAACAGCTGCATCCTCCTCCACTGCCCCTGGGTCATACAGCCAGCACAATCCTCCGGTGGTACGGTGCCATGGTCCAGTAGCCACTCGCCGCCGCCGAGCAGCGAAACCAACAGCTGCCCCCCACAGTACCTGCAAGGGGAGTGTGCACCGCCTAACCCTGCGAGTGGCCTACCTTGAGCAGGAGGTGGAGAGGCAGAAAGTCCTGCTCAAGGCCCTCCGGAGAGAGCTGCGTAACCACCTGGCCACAGGACGCCGCCGGCCAAAGACTGTCCTTTGCCCCTTTTTTAAATACTTTTGGGGGGGGAGGGGAATTGGGCGTTGAGGTTTTTTAACTTTTCATGGACATTGGTACATTGGTTGGGGTAAGGGAGGGGGTTTGTCGGGTCTTGTGGGATAGTTTATTTTTGTTAGGGTCGAAATAATTATTTATTTTCCACTTAAACATAGCATACGTGTTTTTACTGTTTTATGGGTGAGGCAGGGGGGGTTAACTGTACGTTTGTTTTCCTGAAACTTAACTGGCTGGTTGTCCAAGTAATCGCCCAAATTTGTACAAATGTGCCACTGACAGAGTTAGATTCAATTGTCCTACTACTTTACTAGTACTACCGTTAGTCTCTCCTCTCCTCCTACTCCATTATTCTTCCTCCCCAAAATGCATATCTTACCTGTGATTCGTGTTTGAAAATAGCGCTAGACACAGGGCTGCATGGCAAATGGCGATTAAGGTTGGCTATGGAATCCTGGACGGATGAAATGGCATCATTGTGGTGGTGGTAGTAGTGGTACACACTGGCAGTAGCAGCATATGGAAAAAAGGAAATGAGACATTCTTATCTTATCTTAAGTGACATTTATAAAGCACACTGACACCATAAGTTTCCTGGCGCTAAATTGAGTGGCCTGAGAGGAGCATTCAAACAGTACGATAGTATAGTACACAAGAACAGTGCCATAATTGTAGCCTAAGCAATGCTAAAGTATTCAATCAAAAGTTAACTAGTAGTTGCGTGGATTAGGACTACTACAAGAACTAGTACTGAAGGACACAGCAGCGTAAGCTTTCGTCACATGTAAGAGGATGTTGTTGATTTAGTCACACCTCAATGAAAACCACACAGCCCGGGGCAAGAGGGTTAGGGTTTGAAAAATGGGTGGGAATGGGGGTTTATGGGAACGTTTTTTGGAGAAAAAAAAGACAGCATGGGCAAACAACAAATGAAGAAAAACGAATCTTTGGATACGAACATATCCATAAATCTTTTAAGGGACATAAAGGAAGTGCATGCATAAAGTTGTTTGCTAAATGGATGGTTAGGTTACTGAAAAGTAGTACTTATACCACAACTTACTAACTAGTACCAAACAATTAGACAGTATAGGGCTGCAGTAATTACGCAATTTCACTTGCTATCTGCCCTCAGAGAGAATAAGCACTTAGTAGTACATTACATTGATTTTAAAAATAGCAAAGAAACGTATCAAATAGCTGTAGGGATGAATTTGAAGCAGAGACCAAACGCACAGAGTCGCACTCATAGAAGTTCACAACAATAACATTATTTAAAAGATAAGGACAAGTGAAGTGGATACTGTAACAGCATGTTGTAGTTGTCCTGGTCAAATTGGGAAGTTGCATGCATCCAGCCATTCCTCTTATTCGCGGTACTCCTCCATTCCAACGGGTGCTCTGTCGATCAATCTTGGCGACCACACTGTCCACTGCCTGCCTGGTGGATGCGGAATTGCGGATTGCTATGGTAGCCTGATTTAATGTTTTTCCCATCGCACAGGGTAAGTGCCGGTCAATGGAAAAACAGAAAGGGATATTAGAACACCCCGGAGGAAAAATATAAGGTACGGTGTGTAGTGCAAAAATAACACTTCCACTTTCAGAGGCGACAGTATTACACACATGCATCATTTCTAAAGTGCCTACTCTGAGTCTCTGTTTCCTGGATAATAATTAGCACACAGCAGGCAGGGCCATGCAGACGGTCAAGGCAGGCACCACTGAGTGAACCAACCTCCATGTAGCATTCCTCTTTGACAGAGACAAAGCAGATCTAATTTTATACAGCAAGCCACATAGCCGCAATTTTACATGAACCGCTGTCTGGACTCTACCATAACACTACACTGGGTCGACCACTCCATACCACGACTAGACAGACATGCTGTTCTGCTGTGGTTGTGGTTGACTTGTTTACCTGTTAGCCACTTACAAAATGGCCGTAGTTCTTCCGGAAATCGACGATGATGATCCATCCATCCCAGTGAGTGACTGTAAAGATATTATGTAACTTTGGTCATCATAACTCATCCTCATCATGGTGTTGGCAAATTCAATGTTGTTCATGCAGTCACAGTCTACACACAGTGAGTCGAAGGACATTTTCCATGTTAAGAAATGCAACGTAGTGGCCCCTGCATTAGAAGTACAATTTGTATTAAACAAGGTAAATAGAGTAGACTTGAGTTACATTTAGTGTGTAAAAGATTAAATAAGAACAGAACACATAGGATTTGTGAACTTGTGAACTTCAGGAATACCTACAGCGGCACCTTAAATATGGAAATAAGATGAACACAGTGCTGCTGATGGATTTGTTGTGATTTAAGTTTTGTTGTGCTAAAAGTTGCAAAACAAAGAAAAACACACAGAAATAAAAGTGAATAAGGATGATAAAAAGGTAAGTATTTCAAGCCTAGTTGTCAGGTAAGTAGAGCTCGTCCTCAAACTCTGTGAATTGACCCGGGACTAGGTCAGCTAACAGAGAAGAACTTCTGTCACCTAAGTCGGTGTCCTCTTCTTCTTGCATGGATTCACATATTTTGTAATCTGGTGGTATGAAGTGCTGATTCATCTTGATCATTGTTAACCTCTCCACATTTTTGGCCGAGAGGCGGGTCCTTTTTGAAGTTACAATGGCACCAGCAGCACTGAAAACACGTTCAGAAGACACGCTTGTGAGTGGGTAAGCCAAATAATTTATAGTCAGCTTGGTGATTAGTGGCCATTGAGGGCTTTTCCCATACCAATACACCAATGGGTTCTGATCAAAGAAGACCTCTGTTGTGTCATCCTGATAGCCCTGCACCTTCCACTCAAGGTCTTCCAGGGATGCTCCAATTTGTGCACCATCTGTTGCCTTTGCATCAACACTGGGACGAGCAAACCCTTGATGAGTTATCCAATCCGCTTCCGACAATATTATGACAGAGCTAGCCAATGTTTTTACTTGGAAACATCTGCTTCAAAAAAAGGAATGAATGTATTGCTGGACTATGCCTTTTTGTACCGTGCATCCAGAATAGTGGCACAAATGTAATGTTGTTCTGAATGTATTGCTTTAAGCCTTGCATTGTCAACTAGGCAGAGAGTACAACAGTAGGGAAAGCGTTGGATAGCATAGGGGTAAAAATTACTATTCCCACTCTAGAGAGTGCAACAGTAGGGAAAGCGTTGGATAGCCTACTAGTAAAAATTACTATTCCAACTCCAGATAATGTAACAGTAGGGAAAGTGTTGGATAGCGTAGGTGGAAAAATTACTATTCCCACTCCAGAGAGTGCAACAGTAGGAAAGCATTGGATAGCATAGGGGTAAACATTACTATTCCGACTCCAGAGAGTGAATTTGAATTTATTTTTGAATTTAAAAACATTTATATAGCGCACTTATACCATGCGGTTTCATGGCGCTTCAGATTGCGAGGGGATGGCAAACGAGGAGAGTTAGGCAGCAAAAGCACGAGAGAAAAGGAAGGTTTTAAGGTTTTTCCTGAATTCAGTGTAGGAGGGTGTTGTGCGAAGTGCCGCGGGCAGGGAATTCCAAAACACGGGGGCCAGAACAGAAAACTTGGTGCCGCCAGCCTTTTTCTTTTTGAATCGGGGAACAGTTAAGAGGGCCAGATGGGAGGAGCGAAGTACTCTCCCTGGGGTGTAAGGCTTGATAGCCGAACAGATGAACTCTGGTGCTGTGCCCATTCTAGCCTGAAAGGTGAGGCACCCAAGCTTGAACAGGGCCCGCTCTTTCACCGGCAGCCAGTGCAGTGCCTGCAGTAAAGGGGTAGCCCGATGGTATTTAGGCAGGCCATAAATAAGTCGGGCCGCCTGGTTCTGCACCAGTTGCAGCCGGTGAATAGCGTAGGCGGGCGCACCATTGTAAATGATGTTGCCGTAATCGAGGCGCGACAACACCATCGCCAGCACTATGATCTTTAGCGCGGGGAGAGAAAAGAACCAAGAGATCTTCCTGATGGTTCTGAGGGAGAAGAAACAGGAGGAAACAACAGAACTAACCTGTGAGTGAACAGAAAGAGAGGGATTGAGAAAGATACCAAGGGTTTTGACTTTGGGGACCGGGAGTGGGGGAGCACCGAGTGGGGAGGGCCAGTGGGAGGGGGACCAGGGACTGCAACCACCTCCGGTCAAGACTAGTTCGGTCTTGTCCGGATTGAGTTTGAGGTGGTTGCAGTTCATCCAATCCTGAATGAACAGCATGACAGATTGGACATTCTGGAAGGATGAAGGGGAATGGGAAAGGTTGAAAATAAGCTGGAGGTCATCGGCGTAGTTGTACACCGTGACCTCGAGCTGCTGTAACATAAAAATGAGGGGGAAAATGTATAAATTAAACAAAAGGGGGGAAAGTGAGGAACCCTGGGGGACCCCACACGTCACCTTGTGAGAGGCCGCAGTGAAACCGGTGAGAGTGGCACAGTAGGGAAAGCGTTGGATAGCGTAGGGGTAAAAATTACTATTCCAACTCCAGAGAGTGCAACAGTAGGGAAAGCGTTGGATAGCGGGAGGCTATAAATTACTATTCAAACTCCAGAGAGTGCAACAGTAGGGAAAGCGTTGGATAGCGTAGGGGTAAAAATTACTATTCCAACTCCAGAGAGTGCAACAGTAGGGAAAG
This sequence comes from Lissotriton vulgaris, assembly GCF_964263255.1. Lineage (NCBI taxonomy): Eukaryota > Metazoa > Chordata > Amphibia > Caudata > Salamandridae > Lissotriton > Lissotriton vulgaris. Next base: position 98,758,437 of record NC_141695.1, read on the forward strand.
CGGTGGATAGCGTAGGGATAAAACGTACTATTCCCACTCCAGAGAGTGCAACAGTAGGGAAAATAAATACTTCATATATAAATAAAAATAAATTCAATTTTAATACCAATTACAAATTAATTAAAAGTAATTAACAATTTTATATAATATAATGATTAATCAATTAAAAATACGAATTAAAAATTAATTATTAAAAAGTGTTACCTATTATTACAAATTATTTACCAATTAACAATTAATTAATTATTATAAAATAATAAAAAATTAGAACAAAAAAACAATAAATAAATTAAAATATTTAATTAATTACAAATAAATTACTTCCCACCCTATTCCCCTATAAACACACAACAGAAAATAAATTCATAAAATTAACATAATTACCAATTAATCAATTAATTAAAATTAATTACCAATTATATTTTAATAAATTACCAATTAAAAATGTAAACAACAATTAATTCAAAATAAATAGCAATAAATAAATTAAACAATTAAATTATTTATAATTAAATTACTTCCCTCCCGATTCCCCTATAAACCGACAACCCGCTACAGTAAATAAATTAATAAAATTAACATAATTATCAATTAATTAATCAATTAAAATGAATCACCAATTATATTTTAATTATTACCAATTAACAAATAATTAACAATTAATTAAAAATAAATACCAATAAATACATACATTTTTTTAATTAATTATAATTAAATTACTTCCCACCCTATTCCCCTATAAACCCACAACCCGCTACAGAATTATACTACTCAAAAATTAAATACCATAAAATTAATTAATTAAAATAAAATATAAAATAAATATACACTTTTCACACATATACTAACATAAAAATTCACTTTAACAAATTGGATAATATTAAAAAATCGAAATTAACTTACCTCAAATTAGATATTTTTGTTGTCTATATTCTGTCCATTCTATATTTTTGTTGTCTATATTCTGTCCATTCGATATTTTGTCCATTCTATATTTTGAATTCGATATTACTGCTATTCTATTCGATATTTTTGTAGTCTATATTCTGTCCATTCGATATTGTGTCCATTCTATATTTTTAATTCGATATTAATGCTAATCGATATTAAAAACTTGATATTTTGAGTGTATACCAGTGACAAGGGAAGGATTGCTGTTTTATAATTGGCTATGCCCAACATTCTCAGGAGTCGGAGAAAACTGAATTTGCAAAATAAAAAAATAGCTTTAAGAAGTGTTGGTAGAGAGATTAGTGATTAGGGTACTTTGTATAAGTCTCTGTAAAGGTAGACTTGAAGTAGGCCACATAAATTTAGGTGTGTTCTTGAAATGTGAATAGCAGTATGTCCAGTTTAAAGGTCTGTGTGCTCTTCTGACTGAGGTGTGTGTCTACTCCTACATGTATTTTCACACGTGCCATGCATCTGAAGATTTTACACATCTGAAACAGAGGTATTGAACTGTTTGTATGAATATTTTTATGACTAGCAAAAGGCCGAGACAGACACATGCATGTCTTCAGAAACATGGTACGAGTTAGAACAGTGGCTTGGGAAGGGTTGCTGTTTTAAATTTGGCTAGGCGCAACATTCTGAGCACTTGGTGAAAACTGAAGCTGCAAGAGAAAAGTGACCTTTAAGACATGTTGGCTGAAAGATTAGTGATTAGGCTACTTCATAGAAGTCTGTGGAAATGTACACTTGAAGCATGACTCATAAATGTTGGTGTTTCCTTGCAAGGGGACGTGCAGTGTGTGAAGTTTAAAGGTCTGTGCGCTCTAGTGACTGAGGTATGTGTCTACTTATATATGTATTCTCACACGTGTTATGCATCTGAAGCTGCCAGACGTCTAAAACAGAGTTATTCAACTATTTGTGTGTTTCTTTTTATGTATGACGCTACCAGCAAAAGGCACAGACATATGCATGCATGTTTTCAGGAATATGGTGAGACTTACAATAGTGAGATGGGAAGGATTCCTGTTTCAAATTTGATTAAAACCTTCCATCTTCAACCCCCTGACCTCATGATTGTGCACTGTGGTGGCAATGACCTAGGCACATTGACTGGGGTTGAATTGGAAATCACAATGAAGGATACCCTTGCACAACTAATTTCCCTTTTCCCCCACACTGTCTTTGTATACTCGAACATATGCCAAAGGCAGAAATGGAAGTGGTCAAATATATTCTGTCCACAGGCTAGGAAGAATGCCAATAGAGCTGTTTCTGCTTTCCTCAAAGACCATAACATGGGCTCTACCTATAACAACATCCCATGTTTTCGCGTGCATAACATCTACAAAACTGATGGAGTTCACTTCACAGAAGAAGGAAACATAGTGTTTCTCAACAACCTTAAGCTGTGCATCCACACTTATATGTAGCTGCAACAAAGCCATCAAAGTCATAATAAACACAATAGCCATCCTAAAACCCACCAGTGAAAGTTATATATTTTTTATTATATGTACTTTTTTTTCGGATTTGCAAACCCATCGTGAATTTGCAAAACAAAAGCAAAAATTCAATGTACTACAACACATATAACCTTTCAACTGTAATTTAAATTTTTAATATGATATCAAACTCTGACAATTCTAATGTGATTATGAAGTTCAATCTCAGTACATCTATAAAAAAAAGTCCACAACTATAACACTACCTTCTGAATTAGATAGTATTTAATTATTTATTTAAGATAGACTCATGAATCCACCGCAACGGTACATGGGGTGGGCCGCGCTGAGTTACGATAGAGTCACAACTCCTATCAAGAAAGAAAAAAAATACCCCCAGTTCCATACAACTATTTTACCCTGGGGTGGGGACCCCATCCTCCGGGGCCACAGAATTTCAAACTGGAATGTAATGGGGAGCAAAAAACAATGGATTTAGGGCCAGAGGAAGGTAAATTCAATTATGCGAGTCATTAATAGCGATTTTTACTGAATCGCTATTAAGGACTCGCAAAATGAAATGTATGTAGGAATCGCAAAAATATTTGAGATTCCTTGATATTCCTTAATTGCGAATCGCAAACTGAGATTTGCAATTAAGGAATACCTTCCTATTCATTCCTATGGGCCAATAGGCCCATAGGAATGAACGGGATTTGGGCACCCAATTTGCGAGTAACCAAGAGGCACTCGCTAATTGGGTGCGCAATTTCAAGGGTTTCCTAAAGGACACCCTGTTGCACCCATGAAATGGGCATGTGTGCACATGTGGTGCACACATGCCCTAAGGCTGTGGTTCCCAAACTGTGCGCCGCGGCGCCCCGGTGCGCCGTAATGAGGTGTCAGGGGCGCCGCGCACACTAGGGTGACCAACAGTCCGTAAATTCCATGGGCATTTTATCTGTAATTTTGGCCATCACAGGGAGCAGCGCTGCTCCCCTGTGAGAGGCCTCACCCCCGCTGATGGAGCTGCCTCGCACTCCTCCAGGAGCACAAGAGCAGCCCCTCCCGCCCATTGTCATTCAGTATGCAGCTGATTGCCACTTACTGAATGACAATCAGGGGCGTAACACAGGCCCACGCAGCACCCGCGTTGCGGGGGGGGGCCCTCACGCTCCAGGGGCCCCATTAGCAGAGCCAGCATGCACTATAGATTCAACAGGACGGTATATTTGGTATTGTGTTGCGATTAACTGGTAAAGTACGCAGTTTGTTGCACCAGCACCTCGCCCTTGCCTCGTCAGATTGCCGGGCCCCGGGGGAAGCAGAGTCGCAGACTAGTCTTCCCCGGGGTCATTCATGCAGGGATAGGCCAGGTAGGGAAAGGGGAGGAGTAAGGGGGTGGGTATTTAGGTGCAGGGGAGGAAGGAAACTTCCTCTTCCTGCGCCTGGCACCATCGGGAGGGAGCTAAAAAGAAGGTTAGTTTAGGGCTGTGTTTTTCACTAGTTTAGCGTAGTTTGCAGGTTTCTGGGTCAGGCCGATCGACGTCGGGGGCTGTTTCATGGCAGCCGATACAGCTTTATTCTGCCAGTAGTGTGGCATTTGGCAAGATGTCGGGGGTGTGGTCTGAAGAGGTCCGGGAGACCTTGTTACTGCTAGCGAGGGCCGGGCGGGAGGACCTGCTGCAGCCGGGGGTCATAGGTCAGGCGTGGGTGGGGGCCACCAGGGGCACACGCGCTGCCTCGGCCGGGGTTAAGGCCGCAGTGGTGGGCTGACAGGAAGACTAGCCTGACGCTGCAGGCCATGATGGCGTTCGGAGGGGGGGCAGAGCGCCCAAGGACCCGGCGAGGGGCGGGTAACGCAGGAGCCTGCCCCCGCGGGCCTACCCTCCGATCGAGTTCTTGCCTGGGGCCTCGGGGCGGCCGTGAGGGCCGCGCCCCCATGCTTCCGCCCCAAGGGCCTCTGCAGGTGTCGGCCGGCACTGTGCAGGGGGAGGGGCAGGCATACGGCATTTCTGGGCCTGCCCTAGAGCTAGAGGGAGCCCCGGGTGGGGATGGGGCCCCAGGGCTTGCCGGGCAGTCGGCTCTCACTGCTCCTGGGGATGGCTTGTCTGGGGACATCACGGGGGACGCAGGAGGGCTTGAGGAGGAGGCCCCCATCGACCTATCTACCAGCTCTAGGGCTGGCACCCCTGCCCCAGCAAGGCAGGTGGCGGCAGGGGACCTGGGGGGCCGGGGTGGGCTGCCCGCCCTGGTTCCCATGGGGGGGCCTGGTTGGGTTCCTAGTTTCCCGCAGATGGGTTTCTTCCCCCCGGGGGCTGAATTTTTTGGCTACTGCCCGTCCCCTCCCCCACCCCAGATCTGGGGCGCCACTTCCTGGGAAGACAGGGCCCGGGGTGAGAGGATCCTGCAGCAGATTCAGGAGGTCAGGTGGGCCGAGGAGACCAGTGCCAGGGTGGGTGCGGGTTGGGGCCATGAGGTGGAGGGCCCTCCCACCCCGACCTCTGAGGAGGAAAGGGAAGCGGAGAGGGAGGAAGAGTAAGGAGGGTCAGGGCGAGGAAGGCAGTGCAGGACAACCCCCCCCAGGGCGAGTATGGCAGGAGTAGGGACGGCCAGGACGGCTTTGAGGCCCGATGGTGCTGGGGCCCACTCAGGTTGGAGCGACCTGAGGGGTCGGAGGGGATCCAAGCCGGCGGCTGTCGGCAGAGCCCGGGGGTGCCTGGCGGGGCGCAAGACGGCTCCAAGACGCAGGACGGAAGCAGTAGGGCAGTCCGCGGCGGCTGTCCCTCCACCGAGAGCTCGGGCTCCTGCAGCGCGTGTGGATGCTGGAGTGCGTGGGCAGGGAGGTGTGCAGAAAGGTGTAAAGCGAGCGGTGAAGGAGGTGGACAATTTGTGTGTGGATCTGGAACCGGTGCTTGAGTTGGATTATGGTGCGGAGAGTGATGAGCTGGAGGACGGGGAGGTGCGGGATGACTTGGAAGGCTTAGGGGGCGCTGCGGACAACAGCGATCTTGGTGTCTTGCAGGACAAGGCGGCGACGAAGACGAAGGCCGGGACGGCAGCAGTCCAGGTGACGGAGTCCAGAGGACGGCCCCGGGAGCAGAGCACGGCACTCACAGGTGAGGGAGCCTGGTGGGCGGCCTGGGAAGACGTTCCCCAGGGGGGGGAGGGGCGGAAGAGGACTTGCAGGTCGGGTGGGAGTGGGTGATGGTTTGGTGCGGGAGGCCGAGAAGCCATCGGGCAGTCCACTCGAGGATGGTAAGAAGGTGGATGGTAAGTCGGTGACGATGGGGGTGCAGACGGACAAGGGGGATGGTAAAGAGGAGAAGGGAGTGAAGGTTCCTAAGAAGCTACCATATATGGGGCTGGCGATGCCTTTGGGGTCACATCTTTCGGAGAAGCTCAAGGATCGGATCTGGAAACATGAGTTTGTGGATGTCTTTAAGTTGCTACACAGGGAGGTGCAGGCTAAGGAGGGGTCAAAGGAGGAAAAGTGGGAGCTGACGAGACGCCCTAGGGTGCCGGTGACAATGGAGAACTGGACGTCGGCGTTCTTGATCTATGGCAGTGTTTATTGCCAGAAGTATTTGGATAGGGCGATCGCGCTTTTCAAATACATGGATATCATCCGCAAGGCACAGATGCAGTTCGGGGATTTTGCCTGGCTAAGCTATGATGAGGAGTTTCGAGCTAGGGTTAGCGCGAATCCCGAGAAGAGTTGGGGGGAGGTGGATCAGGAACTCTGGGTTCAGTGGATGGCGTCTTCACACTCCACTGCGTCCACACACACGGCCAGTGGTCTACCGGTGGTGTATCGGTCTTTTCCGCCGCGTCCCGCCCAAGGCGGGGCGGGGGGTGAAACAGTGCCCAGCACCATTGTCTCAGGGCAGTAGTCCAAGCCGGGGGGTTATTCCACAGGGGCCTGTTGGAGCTACAATAAGGGGTATTGTTCCCGGTATCCCTGTAAATTCAAACACGAGTGCTCGAAGTGCGGCAGGAAGCATGCCCTTACGCAGTGCCTCACGCTCACCACACCCTCGGAGCAATGGAGGAACGCCAGAGGGTGGGGCCACCCTGGACCGAAGGGCACCTACACCGGTTAGGGTGGAGGCGATGGCCCCGTAGCTCTCATGCTACCCGTATCAGGAGGCTGCGGCGCGGCTTTTCTGGGGTTTCACTGAGGGCTTTCGGGTGGGCTACCAGGTTCCTAGGGAGCGCTGTTGGGCCGAGAATTTGAGATCTGCCAAAGAATTGCCGGGTGTAGTGTCTGCTAAGTTGACGAAGGAGGTGGAGGAAGGAAGGGTGGCTGGCCCGTTTACTGACTGGCCGTTGCAGGACCTGATCATATCCCCATTGGGGGTGGTGCCGAAGAAGGAGGAGGGGGAGTTCAGGATGATTCACCGTCTGTCATGGCCGGAGGGCCACTCAGTGAACGATTTTATTGCAGTGGAAGATTCTAGAGTGCTCTACGCGTCGGTGGACGATGCGATCCGCCTGGTGAGGTGTGTGGGACGAGAGCGGAATTGGCGAAGTGTGACATCAAGTCTGCTTTCCGTTTACTGCCTATTCACCCGGCGGATTCGCCACTCTTGGGCATGCAGTTTGGGGGGGCCATCTACGTGGACAAGGTTTTGCCCATGGGGTGCGCCATCTCCTGCGCTCTGTTCGAGCTGTTCAGCACTTTTCTGCAGTGGGTCATGATGCGTGTTAGTGGGTGTCGTGAAGTCACCCACTACTTGGATGATTTCCTCTTCCTGGGGAGGTCGGATACCGTGGATTGCGGCAGGGCCCTGTTGCGATTCCAGGAGATGACCTTTCAGTTTGGGGTGCCTCTGGCCCCCGAGAAGACGGCTGGTCCCAGCTGTTGCCTCACCTTCCTGGGGATCGAACTGGACTCAGTGCAGTGGCTGGCGCCTTCCTGCAGCCAAAGTGACGGAGATCCTGGCATGTCTGGAGTGGGCTGTGGGGGAACGGCGGATTCCTTTGCGGGCAGTGCAGCAACTTCTGGGTTTCCTTAACTTTGCGTGTAGAGTAGTGCGGGCAGGGCGGACGTTCTGCAGGTGGCTCGGCATGGCCATGTCGGGGCAGTGCTTCCACATCACAGGGTCAGGATTTCCATGGGAGTGAGGACGGACTTGAGGACGTGGATTACTTTCTTGCAGGACTTCAACGGTGTGTCTTTGGAATTTGACGAGGAGAGGGCGGTCTGGCAATGCCAAATTTACTCTGACGCGGCTGGGTCAGCAGGGTTTGGTGTCTTCTGGGATGGCAGGTGGTGTGCGGAGAGCTGGCCGGCCTCCTGGATCAAACAGGGCAGGAGCATTGCCTTCTTGGAGTACTTCCCTTTGCTGGTGGCGCTGGTGGTGTGGGGGGAGGAATTTCGAAACAGATCTGTGCTTTTCCACGTAGACAATATGACGGTGGTGGAGCTGGTGAATCATCAGAGGGCGAGGGACCTGAGAGTGTTGCGGCTGTTGCGGAGGTTCATGTTGGCGTGTCTGCGGTTGAATGTGGTGTTTCGGGCTAAGCATGTCCCTGGGGGCGAATAATGACATTGCGGATGCTTTGTCTCGTTCGCAGTGGCAGCGGTTTCGACACCTGGCATCGGGAGCGGATACATGCAAGACCGAGCTGCCGGCCGGCATCTGGGCCTCGGGGGAATGAGGATGATTAGACTGGTGGAGGGTTTGCTGGCTGTGACCACGAGGAGGTCTTATCGTTTGGCATGGTCTGAATTTAGTGCTTTCATGGGCTGGACGGTGACTGGCGTTATGGGTGTGGAGTCGGATGTGGAACAAGGGCTGAGAGGTTATGTGTTGGATTGCATGGATCGGGGTTTGACTGCGGCTACGATATCTGGTAAATTGGCGGGGATATCTTTCTACTGTGTTTTGTTCCTGGGCTTTGACCCAACCAAGGATGTGATACTGAGCAGAATGTTGCGGGGCTGGGGCAGGGAGGGAGGGAGTGGGGGGGTAGGCTGAGGGAGGCGGTGACGTTTGAGTTGTTGGTCCGGCTGGTTGGGGTGTTGCCGGAATGTTGTTATGACCTGGTTGAGGTGGGTCTTTTTCGCTTGTGTATGGTGTGGATGTTTTTCAGGGCATTTCGGGTGTCTGAGCTTTTGGGTACGAGGAGAGGGGCTGGCAGGTTGTTTGAGGAGGTGCGAGTGAATGGGGGCGCTTGGGTAATTGGCTGCGGTGCTCCAAGACTGATCAGTTGGGCAGGGGCAAGTGGGTGTGGTTGAATGAGACAGGCGGGGCGGTTTGCCCAGTGTTGGAATGGTGAACTTTCCTGGGGACGGGGAGTGTGCGTTGTGGGGAGATTTTTTGGTCATGCATCTGGCGCAAGAGTGACGGCGGGCCAGTTGTTGGCTGTTTTGCGCAAGGCTTTGAGGCGGTTGGGCATAGATGAGGCTGGTTTTGGGACCCACTCTTTCCGGATTGGGGCTGCGACAGCGGCGGCCAGGTTGGGTTGGTCCTGGGATAGGATTAGGAGACTTGGGCGATGGAAGTCGCGCTGTTGTGAGAGGTATGTGAGGAAGTAGGTTGGTCCCAGGCAGGATGTTGGTTGCTTCAGACTGTTTTTCTTGTTCTAACATATTTTTCTTCGTAGGTTGCTTGGGTGGACCGGGCGGTAAGACGGTGACTTGGATTGTTGGGCACTCCTTCGTGCATTGGGCTTCCAAATATGCGGAGCAGCAGGTTTACGGCCGTAACCTGGGACTGAAAGGACACTTGCACGAGGTACAATGGTGGGGCAAAAGTGGCATGCGATGGGGGGCACTACTGCCCTGGCTCGCGAAGATGATCCCACAGAGGGGATGTCCTGATTTGTTGATCATTCATCTGAGGGAGAATGACCTGGTGCAACTGTCCGGATTGGCACTTTTACAACTCATGCAACAGGACCTGGAGGTTTTCAAAGCGAGGCTTGCAGGGACTTGCATTGCCTGGACTGAGTTGGTCCCCAGGAAAGTGTGGAGAGGGGCTATGAAGCATGGGGCCATCGAGAAAGCACAAAGGAAGCTCAATAGGGCAATCAATCAATCAATCAATGACATTTATAGAGCGCGCTACATACCCGTAGGGTCTCAAGGCGCTGGGGGTGGGGGGGGGGGGTGCCGCTACTGCTCGAACAGCCAGGTCTTCAGCTTCTTCCTGAAGGAGAGGTGGTCTTGGGTCAGGCGCAGGTCGGTCGGGAGGGAGTTCCAGGTCTTGGCGGCCAGGTAGGAGAAGGACCTTCCTCCTGTAGTCGCTCTTCGGATGCGGGGGACGGCGGCGAGGGCGTGGTTGGCTGATCGGAGGTGGCGTTTGGGAGCGTAGAAGTTGACTCGGCTGTTGAGGTAGCTCGGGCCTTGGTCGTGTAGGGCTTTGTGTGCGTGGGTGAGGAGGCGGAAGGTGATTCTTTTGTTGACGGGGAGCCAGTGAAGGTCTCTCAGATGTCCGGAGATGTGGCTGGTTCGTGGGATGTCGAGGATGAGTCTGGCTGAGGCGTTCTGGATCCGCTGGAGTCTCTTCTGGAGCTTGGCGGTGGTACCGGCGTAGAGGGCGTTGCTGTAGTCCAGTCGGCTGGTGACGAGGGCCTGGGTGACGGTCTTCCTGGTCTTGGTGGGGATCCACCAGAAGATCTTCCGTAGCATGCGTAGGATGTTGAAGCAGGCCGAGGAGACGTTGTTGACTTGCCGGGTCATGGAGAGGGAGGAGTCCAGGATGAAGCCCAGGTTGCGTGCATGGTCTGTCGGTTTGGGTGCGGTGCCCAGGGCGGGAGGCCACCAGGAGTCGTCCCAGGCGGAGGGTGAGGAGCCCAGGATGAGGACCTCCGTCTTGTCCGAGTTCAGTTTCAGGCGGCTGGTCGTCATCCACTCGGCTACCTCTTTCATCCCTTCGTGCAGGTTGGCTCTGGCGGCGGCGGGGTCGTTGGTCAGGGAGAGGATCAGCTGGGTGTCGTCGGCGTAGGAGATTATGTTGAGGTTGTGCTGGCGTGCGATGGCCGCGAGGGGGCTCATGTAGACGTTGAAGAGGGTGGGGCTCAGAGAGGATCCTTGAGGGACGCCGCAGATGACTTCGGTGGCCTCCGACTTGTACGGTGGTAGGCGGACTCTTTGTGTTCTTCCGTCGAGGAAGGAGATGATCCATTCCAGCGCCTTGTCCTGGATTCCGACGTTGCTGAGGCGCTGTACTAGGGTGCGGTGGCAGACAGTGTTGAATGCCGCGGAGAGGTCTAGGAGGATGAGGGCCGCTGTTTCTCCGTTGTCCTTCGGCAATGAGACTCTACTGTGGTGACAAAGACATTAAGGTTATTGCACATGGCGGGATACGACTGGAGGAGCCTTTAGTTTTCAGGGACGATGGGGTGCACTTGTCCCAGCTGGATAATGTGTATTACATGATGGAGATGAGAGATGTGATGAGCAAGTTGTGGAATGAGGCTATCTGGTGTCGCAGGGAGTGAATGCGGGAGTGTGTGTGCGGACTGGCGGACCTGGAAGGGGGTGGGGCAGTGAACCGCCCTACAGGGGGTTCACTGGTTGGCAGGATTTGAAGGGACAGGGGGGTCAAGAGCAGGCACACCCATCCCTTGGGGGGGAGTTCGTAGGGCGGATAGAAGCGTCTATGGCAGGACGCAAGGAGTGGGCTGGATGACAAGTGATTGAGGGGCAAGAATAAGGCATGGTTGGAGCTTCTAGGGCTTAGTGATGGAGCGGAACGAATGAGAGGGGAGTGTGAGTGGGGGTTTGTTGTTATTACTATGTTGATGTTACTGTTATGTACAGATTACGCAGTTCTGGTCTAATAAAATGGCCTTTTACGCTGACACTGTGTGGTCTGTTTATTGCGCGATGGTGCACGGCGCACAGGGTGGGGGCTGGTTTGGTGACCATTGCCATGCACAAAGCGCAACTGAAAGTGCGCGTCTGGTGAAGCCAGGCACACATCGCAGGTGCTGGAGATGACCGACAGGGACCGCATGGCCGCAGGACATCATTTAATTATTTATAGCCTCCTCTGGCTATCCGAGCATTCTTGCTCTGTCTTCTGAAGCCCGCAGGGATGCATCGTGGGGCGGCCGGCAAGGAATAAAAGTAAAAGTTAATTTAGGCCCCTATCGGACCGTTCTGTGGAGTCAAGAAGCAGAGACCGTGATGATTGCTCCAGTGCGATTATGAGGCACCAACCTTACTGCACCGGCGGATTCTTTCAGCTCCTGCCTCCGGTAAAGATTTATATTTTCAAGTCTAGGCTTTTTCCTCGGGGACTGTTACCCTTTTCCGGTCTTTTAGCATGAGGAAGATTGCCTATGGTCACCTTCAGTTCAGAGCCATATCTAAATATGTATTTATTCCTGAGACTTTTACCTTGATTTTTTACGTGACTCAAGCTCTAGAAGTTAGCTATGGATTGTCAATGAAACCTGCTACAATCAATTAGGAGCCAATACGTTATTAATGACTACAAATAGTATTCACCTTCTTTGCAAGTATTTGAATTTTACAAGCATCTGTTACGGTCTTTCTTTCCTCCATAAATTTACATACAATAAAAATATCACAATACAGATCGGAATTTTGTCTAGTGGAAGTTTTGGCTAATTAGTAAGTAGGGCAGAGAGGTAATATGCCTGCTGCAAACTGTATGCTAAATGCAGATCAGGGAGCGCATATGATGAAAATAGGTCAGCGCTATGTTCGAGATATCCTTTTTTTCTATTTACAGTGAGTGTTTAAGTTAAAATCCAAGTGAGCTATTAACTGTCATAGAAGAGTGCATACAAAACGGAGAGTGCTATGACCCCCCCCAGTTTTTCATTATTAGAATGTTGCAAAAAGGGTTCATTTTGGTAAAAAAAAACAGTAAACCTCAGTGTAACGTTTTAAATTCTGAGTTTTTGTGCTTCTCTAGACCAAGCACTCAAACCATACTGTCTATCAGTATGGATGGCATGTGACTCTTACCCCTTGTAGTCCTCTATCTTATGTAACAATCCAAATACACTGATTTCACACTTTAATTGGTTGTCTCAGTGTAATGTGTGTGTGATGTAGAGGGCTCTGACACCCTACACTTGTATGAGCGGTGCAATAAAACGAATTAAATGCATTTCAGCAAGAGAGTGGTTATAGAGACTTGAGGGGCACTGTTAAAGCGTGTTAGCGAGGGAGTCCGTGGCAGAGGTGGTAATTGGGGGGCATCAACAAATAAACAAACAAACAAGCCGGCCCGGGGTATAATAATTTACATACAGCTGACAGCAAGTGGACTGCTCTGCTGCAATGGCCAAATTCATACAACTAAATTGAATTATTGTCACGATCATCATGATTAAAAATTGTAATATATTGCAGCCACACGACAGTGCGCAAGCCGTAACCATAATCAAAGTTGAGAGCATAATATAGGCCTCCAGTCTAGAAATAATGGGCGGCCGCGTAGTCACCAAAGAAACATACCTTACAGCATACATAGAGAGGCCTATGCATTGTGCCAATTTCTGATGTTTTACCTGATTCACCGAAGCGATAGGCTTACATGAGGTAGATCTACATCTTACCTTACTGTTCTGAAAAAGGCCTTTCTCAATGATTTTTGCTTTTTCGCACTCTGAAAAACCAGGACATGTAGGGCTGGGATATGTTAAATTCCTCGTACAACCTTGATAGTTGGGAATGTTATGTACACTTTCTTACACTTCCGAGACCACTTCTGCCTAATGCCTGCCTTTGGTGCCTAGGTGGGCTGTGCGATTGCAATCACAATTGAAATGTCACACATCAGCAATCTTAAAAACTAGACAGCAATGCTGCAGGTACGTGTGCCCATTATTTCAAGCGCTTGTTGGCAAATGCAGCCGGCTTTCTGGCGGCCGTGCTTCTTTGTATCTTGGGGGCAATTTAAAACAGGTGGGTCCCTTCTGACAGTCATACAACCTGTTGGTTTTGCTGTGAGATTACTGCACAGCTTCTGCCTCAGCCTGAGGAGAATGCAGTATGGTGCCTGTCCGAACGTGAGTCAGTGTCACACTAGCAGCTAAGATGGATCCGTGTGTTGTAACTATTCCTGTTGGGACTGCCTCACATCCTTTTGGGTTGCATCCCACATGGACAGAGAGGCCCTGGAGCTCTCCTGATTGATTGCTGGCAGGGAGGGGGCCCAGTGTTAGCAAAGACTGGCAATCCAAGGGGCGCCTCTGCAGCAGGAAGCAATCTTGTATTTCATAAAAGCACATGGGAATGTGCAGATTAAATATCAGGAGGTGTTTTAAACATTTCTTTTACCCCCACATACTACACAGGAGTTTCCTTACCGGTCATGATGTGTACCACAAGCCTTTACATGTGCTTAAACCGTGTTCCCAGCGGCCCTGCGTTATGGAACACTCCTAAAAGCTTTTGACAAAACACACTTTCAACCCGTAGGTTGACAAAAAACTTTGATTTCTGTTTCCTGGTATGAGGTTTAGGTATGTGTTTTTTAATGATGCTTGGCCCCGGATGTTAGTTTGTATCAAGCACTGCGCCGTTACAACGTTGGAGGTTTCAAATCAAAATATGCCAGCGTTTTGGGCTCTGGGGCAAAGTGGTAGGTGGTGGGCTGGGCTGCCGGGGGGCCCCCTCCATGTGTTTTGCAGGGGGCCCCCCTCAAGTTTCGTTACGCCACTGATGACAAAGGGGCAGTCTGGGGGTGTGACACCATGTTGTTGCCTCCTCCTGACTCAGTGTACAGAAGGGCATTCTGTACGATAAAAAGTAAAATGCCCACACTGCAACATTAGAAAACACTTCATTCAAAGAAGCCTGTAAAACAAGTTAAAAAGAACGGGTTATTGTTCTCTCGATGTCCTGTCATTTTAGAACTGAAGTATTTTCAATATTTTATTCAACAAAGCCATGGTTGCTCCTTTTTTTTTTAAAGAACTAGCAACCATTGACAAAGCCAATAGTCCTGGCTTGTTGAGGTGTAATGATACTTGCTGTATTATATATCTGGATGCAATGACAGAGACAACATAATACCAGTGAGGCGGAACACTATACTAAGCGCAGATTTTTAGCCTAGGTGTTTTAAGCTGCGCTCTTAATTACGTCAAACACCCCCTTTGAAGAGACCCCCCAGTTTTTTTACGCCGCTTAAAGCCCTGGAAACAACACCATGTTACAGTAACCTCTCATCCTGGCACTGTACATCATGCATGACTCCTACGTTTTCAGTCTGCCTATGTGCAGGGGCATAGTGAACTCTCCACCAGCCCACCCCTTGCTGTAGTTCGTTCTTGATAGGCCTCTTCTGTCTGCAACTCTGCAAACAAAGGCGCAGCTCATAATGTGAAAAGGTGGGTGAGTAAATAAGTGAAGGAATGTCTGAATGGCTGGATGGATTACTGAAAGGATGAATGCATGAATGAAAGGGCGAATGGATAGATAATGAAAGAAAGGATGGATGGATGAGTGAATGAATGTAATTATGGATGAAAAAAAGGTAAATAGATGTATGTATGGGTGGAAGGGTAGATGGATGGGTAAAAGTGTGGATGGGTGTGTGAAAGGATGGATGGATGAGTGAAAGGGCAGCTGATGGGCGAGGGAATTGGTGGATGGGTGTGTGAAAGGATGGATGGGTGGATGAATGAAAGGGTAGATGATGGGCAAGTGAATGGGTGGATGGATGAATTGATAAGTGAAATGGTGAATGGATGGATGAGTGAAAGGGTGGATGTAAGGATTGATGAGTTAGTGAAAGGGGGTAGATGGACAAAAGGATGGACAGATGAGTGAAGTGAAAGGGTGGATGGATGAGAGAATAGATGGCTGGATGAGTGAACGGATGGTTGGATGAGTGAAAGAATGGATGAGTAATAGGATCAATGGATGGATTCATGAATGGATGAGCAAATGGGTGGGTAGATGGATGGATAAGTGAAAGGGGGATGGAGAGAGAAAGGGAGGATGAATGACTGAAAGGGTGAATGGGTGGAAAGATAATGACTGGGTGAATGGATGAGTAAGTGAATGGATGACTGGGTGGAAGAATAGATGATTGTACAGATGGATGGGGTGAAAGGGTGGGTAGATGAATAATGGATGGATGAGTGAAAGGGTGGATGGAGGGATGGATGAGTGAAATGATGGACGGAAGGATATATGGTGGATAGGTGTGCAAATGGTTGAATATGTTTAGATATAGATGGGCACACAGATGGAAGGACAGACCTTTTTAGTGTAAAAATAAGGCTGGGGATACTGATTACGACAGACCAAACTCAATGTTCCATTTTCTCAGAGCGCGTCTCAGTACCAAAAGGTACTGAAAGCAGCAGCTGGCATAAATAAGGGTTTGGGACCAGGCATTCTGTTGGGGAAAAAACGATGGATTGGGATGCAGCCAAAGTGATTGCCAGTGGATGAGATTAATAATTCAAGCATTCCAACCAATACAATACCTTCATTGCGTCCCAAATACTTTAAGGAAGATAACAGGAGGTACACACCACCCACCCACCCACCGGAAAAAAAATGGTGGGGAGCCACGGCCAACTGCCGATTAGGTCAGGGGAGCCACAGGTCAAAAAAGTTTGGGAACCACTGCCCTAAGGGCATGTGTGTGTACCACATGGCACTTTGAAAAAAGCCAAAATGTTCTTTTTTAAAGGAAATTGCAAAATACCAGTTCAGTTTTAACGTCTTTATTTCGAAGATTTCCTTCATAAAAGACAAGCATATAAAATACATTCACAAGACACATGACTAATGTATACAAATTTATACAAACAGTTAGAAATTTAAAAAAAAAAAAAAAAAAATCTTGCTTAAAAAACAATTAGACGACAAAAAAAAAAAAAAAAAAGACGTTTATGGCCATGTTAATACAAATAAAAAGAGTCATTTCAGGAATGTTACCCTGCATTCAGCTATTGGCTCTTAATGCAAGTTAAAACTTCACTACTCAAACATTACAGTATTTATAAAATAAATCAAATCTGTGGTGGACTGGTAAGCTAATACCACCCCTTTCTAACAAATCTACTGTAGATCTCGGAAGAGGGAAGTGTGGAGTACATGGATAAAAATCATGCAGATCCCAAATGGAAATGGGGCCGTCACCTTCGTGTGGCTGGGAGGATCGTAAAAAGGGGACAATGTTCCTATTCCTAAATTTAACAAGGACTAGGTCCCCAGGAATGTCCTTTGGTAGTGACCCAAGCCAGCCCACCCTTCTGACACTCAGAATGCCTCCATCCTTGTTGGGTGGCAGGGGTCTATTTTTAGCTAACCAGAAGGTGACCTTGTGTAATAGGTCCTGGTAGCTCTCGAGTTTCCTACGTGATGGAGCTGGTACTCCTGAGAGAACCAGCACAAACGGGGCGGCTTCCGGGGGTAGATCTATACGTGCTGCTCTGTTTGATTCTACTCTAGCAGCGGAGTGGTTAGTTACTAGGGAATTAGGGACAATTTTGGTGACCAGTGGTGGTTGGCTCTTAGGAGGCTCTTTTGTAATCGTGACATGTTTTCTTATGTTATACAAAGGTTTGTGGGCAGTACTAGTATCTGTTGGTGGTAGCGTGCTGGGATCTTGTCTTTCAGCGGAAACAGTTTTAGTAATGTCCGTCAGCATAGGGCCTTCAGGTACATTTGGTGGCATGGAACAATTGGGTGTTGCCAGCTTTGTAACGGGAGAGGAATTAGTTTTAATAGCAATCTCTATGCTTGTCAACCTATCCCCTAAAGAGGTAATTTGTTCTAGCAGGGGTGCTATAACAGAATTTAACAACTGTTGTAGTTGGGGTAGTAGTTGTAATTGAAGCAAAGATACATTATCGTCCAAGCGTTCAGCGTCCCCACTGGGTGTGATGGAGTTTATGGCAGGCATTGGGAAATCGAAACAGAGTTTTTGTATTTTAGGTTGGAGATCGTGATCATTTGTCCCGTCATGTCTCCGTTTCACACTCTGGCCCGGCAACCGCGCAATGGCCTGCATGTTATCCTCATTAGGTGGCAGGGAAGGTTCACCAGTTCTGTCAGAGGGAGTGTTAGTAATAAGGCCTTTTACGGGGGAGGGGGAAGTTATTGGAATGAACTTGGTCCCGCACAGAGCATTTAGTTCCTCCCAGTAAGGCCGGATTGGCAAACTAACGGGGGTGTGAGGCGGGGTTAACAATTGGCGACGGTCATCAGTGGTAGGTGATGCATAGCTCTGTAGAAGATGTTCCATTCTCTGGCAGTAATAAGAGGATTTGATATGCCCCCTTGTGTGTCACTAGCAATAAAGTAAGTTCCGTAAAGTGTCTATGTTGAGGTACCCAAAATGTCCGTGAATAGACTTGTAAATGGTATGTATAACTATACCTTCTGTAGCTGTAGGGCCTGGAAACGTGGCCCGTCCCGTCCTCCTCGTGCCTCTGAGGGCCACAGAGGGCCCGCCCTTTGCCCGGGCTTAGCCCCGGGCGCTGACCCGCGCGCGTCCCGCGATGCGGGATTGGTGAACAAGTGAAATAGGCTGAGGGTGGGGGCGCGGCTTACTCCCAGGCCAGGTGTGGGCAGAAAGGATCCTGGGACTTGGAGTCCGCCTCGGTGTTCCGGCGTGACTACGACAAGCCCAGGTACACAAGATGATGCCCCTGACAATCCTCCTAGGTCCGCTGGTCTCCGTGTGACTGGGAAGGACTTTAAAACAGCGTCAGATTATTCCCCCTGGACCTCCACGCTGCGGCAACTTCAAGTTGGTGGTAATTTGCGATTCCTTAAGGCAAAACCGCAATTTGCGATGCCTACTAGCATAGCATTCAGGGAATCGCAAATTGCTATTCTCTAACTACTTGCGCTAAATAAGGAATCGCAATTTTTGCGATTCCTTATTTTGTGTGAGGGTATTTGCCTACCTACATTGCTCACAGCCAAATTGTGATCTCAATGTCTGCAAATTTCAGCGTTTGCGATCGCAATTTGGCTTCCTACATCTGGCCCTTAGGCCCAGATCTTTGTACTGGGGTGGATGTATGACATTGTTCTGCATTCTGTCCATTACTAGTTTTTTTTGCATCTGTCACCCCGAGCGGGATGGGTATACTCAGATGTGGGTCCCGTGCTCTCCATACCACTCGAGTAAAGCTATCTTGACTGATGAGGGGTGAAACCCCGAAACTGGACCTAGGATGCTTGTTTCCAGTCCAGGGAGGACCAGGCTTGGCAGTTTGGGCTGGACTGCTCCCATTGGGCACAGGGTCAGACTGATTTGCATAAGGCTGGGTTCGAGCTGGAATGGCATGGGGAGCAAATAAATGAAGGATTTAGGCCCAGATATCTGTACTGGGGTGAATGTATAACATTGTTTTGCATTCTGTCCATTAATCGTTCTTTTTAAAGAATTTCACGAGTCACAAGCAAAATGGAAAAAAAAAAAGAAATGGGGCCAGGGTAGAAACTCCCTGCACACCCAGGCCTGCACACCCAGGGCAAATAAAAGCATGTTTTTAAAAACATTTTGGCCGGATTCACGTTGGATCTGTGAATCCTGATGACATTTTTAAAAACTGAAGCATGGGTTATGGTAGCCCTGGGAACTGCCACCTCCCGAAGCTCTATTTAAATAGCATGCGTGGAGGGCTTCACCCCCCACGCAGCTTCAGTGACCGCCACTTCCCTGGGGCTACTATATTTAAATGAAGGGGGCCATATGCCCATGCCCCAGGGACCACCATCTCCCAGGGCTCTGCAGAAGATGGGAGGGGAGCTGCACAGACCCCCTCCAGGAGCCCTACATGGCCCCACTTACAGCTACCCCCAGTCCTGGCTCCAGCTATGTCCTTGGACATTGCAGTTTGCTATGGGATAGAGCAGTGCTCCCGCCATCCTATTGCAAATAAGTGTGCTTGGCTCTGAATAAGTGAGAGCATTTTGCATTTGCTTGTTCAAAATGGTGCACACTTTGCTTTTCACACCCATGGAGCTGTATGTCAGCAGGTCCCTGGGTGTGAAAGGCCATGCTGGCTCGGCTTCCGCAAGAGGGGGAAGCCGGCCAGGACCGTGTGGGCATTCGGGCTCACACGAGAGGCCATGGTCCCTCCAGGGTCTGCAACGAGAGCCATGCCCCGGGGGATGGGGTCCCTGGGGCTGAAAATGACCTGGGAGGGGGGGGGGGGGTAACCCCGGCCTCTGTCCATTTAAATAAATAAATAAACAAAAAATGGCTGAGCCCCGGGGGATGGGGTCCCCAGGGCAGAAATCGGCCTGGGGAGGGGGGCCATGCGGCCCGCACCCTTTTAAAATAAAAGGAAATGTCTGCGCCTTGGGAGCATGATGTCCCTGGGGCCAAAATTGGCCTGTATACATAACAGTGTGACAATGTTAGTGATCTCTTAAAAAATGTATAGGTACCTAATACTGACCCAAATTAACTATAGATTCATATGTAGACAATATATACTAATTAAATGAAGACACTAATGTACTTTGAATCATGTGGCATTCATATTTTGCTAAATTTAATCATGGATTTATTGCATTTTTATAAAGACCTCAAGCTTTCTCTCATTTTCTAGCACTAAAACATGAAATTTAAACAGTCTGAAGCCCATGGAGATCTTTTGTAAAGTTTCCATTTGTGTTCCAGCAATCAATAGGTTCTTTTCTTATAAATAGCTAACTTTACCAGACTTGCAACAACATTTGTTACTTCATAGAGCACATGCCTGGGAACGGAGGGGGACGTTGGTACGCATGCTTCCTAAGATGTCATAACTCATTATACAATTGAAATACAGTGATCGTAAAGGAAATGTGAAAAATGGACTACTTAATTCTTACAGATTTGTATACATTTACCTACCACATGATATCATCCTACAGTGAACAACCAATGGGACTGCTGAGGATGTAGTTTCAACAGGTGAGGCAAATTGCACCAAAAGTGGGCAAGGTACTAATACCTGCCAATTTGATAGGTTCCCTATGGAACCACCACAACGCCCGTCACAAAATTCTGTGACCATGCAGCTAACTGACATAATGAATGAAATTCAGTGCCTTAAGACCTCCATTTGCAACCTAGCTGACTCCATAAGCAAGGCCCACTCAGTTATACAGCAGGTAAAAGACAAGCTGAGAGAACAGCCACAAAATAGCCTAAGCACATTGGAAGACACGAGTAGAAATAGCCAGCTAGACACCAACTGCCATATCAAGGCTCCGATTGGTGCAAGCAACCACAATAAGAATCCCGCAACAAGTTACATTAACATGGGACGCACTCAAGGGGATTCAAAGTAAGACTCATAAACCAGAATTCTGGACAGAATCCTAGACTCCAACCTTCAGCATCTCTTTTCCCGCCCAACCATGACCATCTAGGGTACACCAGATTGCGGACGCCTAAAGACACCCCATTAAATCAAGAATGAAAAATGTTGTATGCATGACTAATGTCCATAAATGCACTGGTAACACACACAGGGAAGATGAGGACTTTCTTTGTAACAAATGTATACAGTGGATACGACATGTCAGGGGTTGTCAATCGGTAATTAGAGAAGACATTAACACTGCCCATAGTCCGCGAAGTAGTGCTACGCGTAGCTGCGCAAAGTGCACTTCGCTCTACGCGAGCTACGCGTAGCACAGTTTGCGAACTGCGTAGTACCCAGTTCGCACTGTGCAAGATGCCGTTTTAAATGATTGCACACTGTGGACAGGCATCTGGCACTGTGCAATCACTGAAAATGGCATCTTGCACAGTCCGAGCTGTAGTTTTCTGCCGCTCGAGTAGATTTTTACTCAAATGGCAGCTTTCTCAACGTGGACTAGTAGTTTCTCATCGCGAGCGGTCGTGAGCATACGCGACCACTCGCAATGAGAAACCTGACCTTCCTGCGTTGAGAATCTCGCCGGGAGATTTACTTTTCACACTCGCGATCGGCAACTTGATGTTGCTGATCGCGAACGAGGAAAAAGTCTCCCCAGGATGTTATTTTGCTTGCTCGCAGTCACCAACTTGGCGCTGAGGCGAGCGAGCAAGCAAAAAATGGCAGCTGCACTTCGCTACGCTACGCGTGTTTGCACTGTGCTCCGTGTAGTGCAAAGTAGCGCAAACTTTGCAAACTATGCAGGCGTAGTGTAGTGCTTTGCCCAGGGTTAGAAGACATCCTTATGGCCAAACGATACATGATTCCCGAACTCCCCCATCGTCATCTGATGGAAAACCTTATTGATTTTGATATTTGTGCCCAAAATCGTACTTGTTCAAGCATTCGCATTAAGCTTAATCCCTCTGAACCAGCCACACACCTGAGCTTGTCACCACTCAGGGAGATAGATTGAAGGTATCTTTTTCTGGCTGACATATCAGCTATACACGTTAGGTTATCCCCTGTCAGCGAGATTATTATCCCCCCATATCATTCCAACCAAACTTATTACTGTACAATTTATCCCCTAAAGACACAGTTTTGGAGGAAAGGAAGGAGGATGTAGCAATGCAAGCTCTAATGCATACGAACAAATTGAGAAATATCATACCTCTTCTAGCATAAATGTCATGGAATATAGCTGGACTAAAGTCAAGGGGCCTACCCCGGGAGTGGCATACATTTAGTGACCAATATGATATAGGTCTCTTCCAAGAAACATGGTTAACACAGCCCATTTTTAAGCTTGGGTATTTACATTATCACATCAAGGCAAGTTGCGGAGATAAAGGAAGGCCCTCAGCGGGGCTCACTATTTGGGTAATGCAGGCTGTTAGTTACAAGATAATGGAGCTCCCAACTCAGTGTAATGATATCATAGCCATTAGATTGACAGCGGGCCCCCACGGGAGCATCAATATTTACAATATCTATGCCAGAGGGCTTAGTGGGGGAAGAGATCAGAGGCCACAACAATCCTAGATGAGCACCTAGACCATCTCTCTAAACATTCCCAGGTTATAGTGGCAGGGGATCTTAATTCAACCTGTGAGTCACTTGGTATTAAGTACCATGATCTGGTAAAGGAGGAAGATGAACAATGGGAAACTCCAAGGCTTGAACTGACACCTGTAAAATGGTGGACAGATGTGGCAATTCAAATCAAAGCCACCTGCTTGGGAAAGGGTCTACGGGCGGCAAATGGAAGAACTCCCTCCGATATGCATGGGGCTAACAATGGCTGACATACAAGTTGCATTGACTATATGTTAATTAGCCTAAAGATTTGGCATACACTTTTGGACATTGAGGTGTGTGACTGCCTGGAGAGTGATCACAACCCGCTGTGCTCAACTTTCCAACTATTGGCCCCACAGGAACATATCTCCTAAGATATCCAGCTCACTACCCGTGACCTGATACCCACCAATGACATGAGGCGTCTTAAGTAGGAAATGGTTCTGGAGAAGCCACATATTCTGGACTCCATCGCCAGGGAAACTGAGCATGCAATATATGATCTGAAGGCCCTTTCATCTCACTCTGCTCCCCTCGTGGCTGTAACAGCCAGAAGCAATCTTGTGGATGCGATTACGTCAAAAGAGCCCTGTGGCTTACGGATAGCAAGGTTAAAGTATATGAAAGCCCAAGGCAAAGCAAAAAAAGGGATTGGGATGAGAGAAGGTGGCAGGTTCTCAGAATAGCATGTGCTAACAACAAAGCCCGTAGGTTTGGACAGTGGTGAAATGGGGCAGGAATGGATCACGACCACAGCCACAAGATCACGTAGCACAAGACAAATGTGTTAGCCATTTTGAATCACAATATGCTGCTGATCCTGCAGAGGCTAGAGGCTCCAGTTCTCCCTCATACTTATTATTCCAGAAATCCTTTCACTGTAGCTGACGTCAATGTTGCTCTTTGTGCAATCGTGGAGGGTAAAGCTCCAGGGATAGAAGGCATCCTCCCGATATCTTTCTCTACAATAAGGCAAAATGGAATAGATATATTTTGCTACATGCAAATGCTATTGCCTTTGGAGCACCTATACTTGATTCCTGGAAGGGGGCTGAGATTATCCCTGTGTACAAAAAAGTTGACAAGCCCCTTCTAGGAAACTACAGGCCTATAAGCTTAATTTACTCCATACAAAAAGTGACAGCCTGACTGGTGTTAGGAAATGTCCAAGAATGGATCAAGGACCAGGATATTCTCACTTCCTTACAGGTGGGCTTTCAAGAGCATGTTAGCACGATAGACCAGGTATTTAGGTTTACATTAATACACTGACAGACTGTGGTCCTAGGAAAGGGCAGCATGTTGACCTCAAGTCAGCATTTGATCTGGTCTCTCGGAGCAAATGTTGGGCAGTGCTCCTGGAGTCAGGGATGAGGCCTGAACTGCTATCCCTCACAGCTCGTCTTAATGAGGACAACTTTGCCCAAATACGCTGGGAAATGCAGAGAAATGTTACTATACCCTTTCCAGTTGTGAAGGGTGTGCATCAAGGTTGTGTCCTGGCACCTAAATTATTTTTGCTTTTTATAAATGGCATCTCTAAGAATTTAACTTCCATCCCCATTGATGCTCCGGCTCTTGCAGGTATTAACATTTCTATTTTGATGTTCGCCGACAATATGTTAATTATTTTCAAAGCCTTGATTGGCCTACAGTGAGCATTACATCTTTTTGAAAACTTCTGTACCATTAGGGGCTTGGAAATTAACATAACTAAAACTAAGATTATGGTGTTCAATCCACATAAAGCATTTCAAGAAGGTATAGTTTCAACAGCCGACCATTGCAACAAGTCAGTGCCTTCCCATACTTGGGTGTGACCATGCAAAAAGACATGCAATGGGTTGCCAGATAGATGCTGCCACCCTGAAGTATCAACAGCTTGACCAAGCCAGTTAGTCCTGTCCTACAAATATATGATATGAAAGTGGTGAGTTCAGTGTTATATGGGCCAGAACTTTGGGGTTTTGTGAATATGCCCCAGCTCAATATTGCAGAACATCATTTTCTGCAGAACATCACCACTATCCCACAAAGCACCCCGATATTACCATTGATGCTTGATCTTGGCTGTAAAGCTCTTGTTGATTTTGCCAGGCTGTGTCCTATTTTGTACTGGTGCAGAATCTGGAGTTCACCAGAACTGTTAACATATGCAAAATTCCTTAGGGATATAATTAAAGTGGATTCTTTCCACGAGATCACAGGCACGTGACTGTGTGTTTCTGTAAATGTAAATATGCTTAATATATATAGGGAAAGGTGTATTGAAGAATGAGTGGGTGTATAAGTGTCTGAATGAATGATTTGGTAGGTGCGTGACTCAATCAATCATAGCATTTGTAAAGCGCACTACATACCCGTGAGGGTCTCAAGGCGTTAGGGGGGGAACGCTGCTACAGTTCGAAGAGCCAGGTCTTGAGGAGTCTCCTGAAGGTTAGGAGGTCTTCAGTCTGCTGTTGTTGGATTGTGAGGGTGTTCCACGTCTTGGCGGCGAGGTGGGAGAATGATCTGCCACTGGCGTTCACTCTTCGGATGCGGGGGACAGTGGCAAGGGCGTGGTCTGCAGAGCGGAGCTGGCGGGACTGGGTGTAGAGGCTGAGTCGGCTGTTGAGGTACGCTGGTCCGGTGTTGTTCAGTGGCTTGTTTGCGAGGGTGAGGAGCTTGAAGGTTATCATCTTGTTGATGGGGAGCCAGTGCAGGTCTCTCAGTTGGGGAGTGATGTGGCTGCGGCGCGGCATGTCGAGGATCAGGCGTGCGGAGGCGCTCTGGATGCGTTGGACCCGTTTCAGGAGTTTGGCTGGGGCTCCTGTGTAGAATGCGTTCCTGTAGTCCAGTCTACTGCTCACAAGGGCCTAGGTGAACGTCCTTCTAGTTGTGGTGGGGATCCACTTGAAGATCCTGTGAAGCATGCAGAGGCTGTTGAAGCAGGAGGAGGAGACGGCGTTGACCTGCTTCGTCGGAGATTGTGGAGTCGAGGCTGACCCCCAGGTTTCGTGCGTGGTCGGTGGGTGTAGGGGGTGTTCCTAGTGCAAAACAACAGGTGATGGACAGAATGCAGAACAATGGCATACATTTACCCCAGTACAGAGATCTTGGCCTGAATCCATCGTTGTTTTGCACTCCAAACCACCCCAGTTCAGACAGGGCCATATGCAAATCAGCCTTGACCCTGTGCCTCATGGTAACAGTCCAGCCCGAACTGCCACGCCATGTCTTTCCTGGACCAGAATCAAGCATCCTAGGACCGGTTTCTGGCTATCAGCCGTCTTCAGCCAGGATAGCTCGGCTCCAGTTGTGTGGAGAGCATGGGACTCACGTCTGAGCATACCCATCCCACTCGGGGTGACAAATGCAAAACAACAGTTGGTGGACAGAATGCAGAACAATGTCATACATTCACCCCAGTACAGGAATCTGGGCCTAAATCCATAATTTTTTTGCACTCCACACCACCCCAGTTCAGACATGGCCATATGCAAATCAGCCTTGACCCTGTGCCGCATGGGAACAGTCCAGCCCGAACTGCAAAGCCATGTCTTTCCTGGACCGGAATCAAACATCCTAGGACCGGTTTCTGGCTATCAGCCGTCTTCAGCCAGGGTAGCTTGACTCCAGTGGTGTGGAGAGCATGGGACTCAAGTCTGAGCATACCCATCCTACTCGGGGTGACAAATACAAAACAACAGTTGATGGACAGAATGCAGAACAATGTCATACATTCACCCCAGTACAGAGATCTGGGCCTAAATACATCGTTTTTTTGGGGTGTTCTCCTAGTGCCGTCGGCCACCAGGAGTCGTCCCAGGCTGAGGGGTTTGAACCGAGGATAAGGACCTCCGTCTTGTCCGAGTTCAGCTTCAATCGGCTGTTTCTCATCCAGTCAGCGACGGCCTTCATTCCTTCCTGGAGGTTGGTTTTGGCGGTGTGGGGGTCCTTGGTGAGCGAGAGGATCAGCTGGTTGTTGTCAGCGTGGGAGATGATGTTTATGTCATGCAGTGCGGCGACGTGGGCGAGTGGTGCCATGTATACATTGAACAACGTTGGGCTGAGGAATGATCCCTGGGGTACGCCGCAGATGATATTGGTGGCTTTGGAGCAGAAGGGGGGGGAGGTGGACGTTCTGAGTTCTCCCTGAGAGGATAGAGGTGGTCCAGTCCAGGGCCTTCTCATGGATTCCGGTGTTGTGGAGGCGTGCTTTTAGTGTGCGGTGGCAGACTGTGTCGCAAGCGGCTGGAGGATCCAGGAGGATGAGGCCATGGTTTCTCCGTTGTCGAGCAGGATCCTGATGTCGTCGGTGGCGGCGATGAGGGCAGTTTCGGTGCTGTGGTTGCTACGGAACCCGGACTGGGACGGGTCTAGGATGTTGTTCTCTTCGAGGAAGCTGATCAGTTGTTTGTTGATGACCTTTTCAATGACCTACGCTGGGAACGGGAGCAGGGAGATGGGTCAGACGTTCTTTAGGTTCTTGGGTTCCGCCTTGGGTTTCTTGAGTAAGGCGTTGATCTCTGCGTGCTTCCGGAGGTGGGGTGCGATGGTGCTGCTGGCTTTGTTGAAGATGTGGTGTGGGCAGGGGACTTCCAGGGATCCGGAGTGGATGGTGTACATGACCTTGATGGTGTCTTCGTCATTGATGTTGGTCAAGACGAGCAGGTGGTTGGTGCGGGTGGTGGTCATGGGAGCGGGGACGACGGCGGTTGCCAGGGTGACGGCGGTGTCGAAGCTGTCGTGGATGTCTGTGATCTTGCGATAGAAGAAGGTGGCAAGCGAGTCGCACAGGTCTTATGAAGTTGGGATATCGTTGATGCTGGAACTGGGGTTGGAGAGTTCCTTCACGATGCTGAAGAGCTCTTTGCTGTTGTGTGTGTTGTTGTCTATGCGGTCTCTGAAGGGGGTTCTTTTGGCAGATCTGATTAGTTGGTGATGTCGGCGGGTGGCGTTCCTGTGGGCTGTGTAGCTTTCCAGTGTTATTTTGCGGGTCAATTTGTTTTCCAGTTTTTGGCAGGCTTGGAGGCCTGGAGGTCTTCGGTGAAGCAGCTGGCTCTCTTGCTGATCTGGGTGTTGGGGGGCTTCTTGAGCAGGTCGAGGGTGTTGGCGCAGTTGTCGATCCATTGTCTGAGGTTACGGGCTGCAGCGTCGGGGTCGGTTGGGTCTGCGGGTGGGCTCTGGGGGAGGGCGGTGGTTAGCTGGTCCTCTGTGATCTTGCCCCAGCTTCGGCGTTGCATCAGTTGGGTGCGGTGGTGGTTGGAGGGTTTCCGGAAGATGAAGTGGATGCAGCGGTGGTCAGTCCAGTGGAGTTCGGTGGTGCGGCTGAAGGTGATGTGGTTGCTGGCTGAGGAGATGGGGTCAAGCGTGTGGCCAGCGGAGTGAGTGGATGTTGTGACGAGTTGTCTGAGTCCGAGGTTGCCGAGGTTGTCGATCAGGGTGGAGGTGTTGGGGTCGTTATTGTTCTCGAGGTGGAAGTTCAGGTCCCCGAGGAGGATGTAGTCCGTGGAGGCGAGGGCATGTGTGCTAATGAAGTTGGCGATGGAGTCGCTGAACAGCGGTCGGAGTCCGGGGGGGACTGTAGATGAGAATGCCTCTGAGGGTGGTGTTGGGGTCGGTGTGGATCTGGAAGTGCAGGTGTTTGTCGGCGTCTGTCGAGATTTTGAGGGTGTTTCTGTGGACAATGGCAATTCCTCCACCTACTCCGTAGGCGCGGTCCTTGCGGGTGAGCTTGTAGCCTTCTGGGATGGCTATGGTGGGTGCCGTGGAGGGGGTCAGCCAGGTCTCTGTCAAGAAGGAGACATCCGGGGAGTTGGTGTCGAGTAGGTCCCAAAGTTCGACGCCGTGTTTGTGGGCGGAGTGGGTGTTGAGCAGGATGCATCTGAGGAAGTTGGGTTCTTCGGTGGGTGGGTTGGCAGGCAGGATGCTGGTGAAGCTGCAGCTCTGGCAGGAGAAGGGTCCGTGGGTGTGGTTCGGGGCGGACAGGCAGCAGGTGCATGACCGTTCATATTGAGTGCATGGAGGGTGCTGGATTTGTAGCGGGGTGGGCGTCGTGGTGAGTGCGGGGGCCAGGGGTCCTGGCGCTGGGCGTGGTCGGGGGCATACGGGCCTGCCGTAGGCTCGCCTTTGGCCTCATATGAGGGGAAATGGGAGGGAGGAGCAGCTGGGAGGCGGGAGGGGGGCTGCGAATGGGAGTGTAGGGGGGCAGAGGATGCAGCCGCGGGAACAATGAAGGGGGGAGCGGGCGGGTGGTAGTGAAGGCAAAAGTGTGGGGCACAGAGGGGAGATAAAAATACAATGAATATAATCAGAAACAGAGCAAGGAAATACAGGCAGATAGTGCAGTCCCAAGAGAGAGAGTAACGCGGCAGCACAGAGGGGAGATAAAAAATACAGTGAATATAATCAGAAACAGAGCAAGGAAATACAGGCAGATAGTGCTGTCCCAAGTGGGAGAGTAACGCAGCAGCACAGAGGGGAGATACAAAATACAGTGAATATAATCAGAAACAGAGCAAGGAAATACAGGCAGATAGCGCAGTCCCAAGTGGGAGAGTAACGCGTCAGCACAGAGGGGAGATAAAAAATACAGTGAATATAATCAGAAACAAGGCAAGGAAATACAGGCAGATAGTGCAGTCCCAATTGGTATTGTAACGCGGCAGCAGGAAAGGTGGGCACTGACCAGTGCGAGCGGCAGCAGCGGGCACACCGGAAGGCTGTGTGGTGGTGAGGGGAGCGTCCTGCCTGGTGACAGGGTCAAGGGTCGTGACTGAGTCTATAAGTGAGAGATTAAACGTACCTTACTGAATGCATGGGTTAGTGACTAAACTGTGTGAATGTATGTATCCCTCTGTCTGTTGGTGTGTAAGCGGCTGCATGGGTTTGTGAATAGCTACATGAGTGTCTATATGAGTTATTTATTGGTTGTCTGGGTATCTGTATGTGTGCCTGAGTGTTTGTGCGGGTGGGGTGTGTGTGACTGTGCATAGATGTGTGAGAGGGTGATTCACTGGGTGCATGGTTTCAAGAGTGCATTTGTGATGGACTGTATGGGTGGGTGAGTGTATATATGTGTGTTAGAGTATATAAATGGCTATAAGTGAGAGGGTGTGATTTTGAGGGTGGCTGTATGGATGACTGTGTGCTTATATCAGTGATTGTATGAGCGTAAGAATGTGCTAGTATTTGTATGAGTAATTGAGCTGGTGTGTGTATAACTGTATAGATGAGTAAATGGCAGTGTGATTAATTATTTGCATGACTGACTAGGTGTGTAAGTACCTCTATCGATGAGTGGCAGTGTGTGAGTGTCTGTATATGTGTATGATTGCATATGATAGTCCTGTACTGAGTGATCTTAAGTATGAGTGACTGTACGGGTGAGTGAGTGGATGTGTGTGTAAACCTAAGAATCAGTGAGTGGGTATGTAGTTATTGGTGCTGGAGTGCCTATGGTTTTGAGAATGGCAGTTTGTAATTTAGAGTGGGTGTATCCAAGCTAATATTAGGCTGTGAGAAGATGCATCAAATTATCACATTGATGATGTCATCAGTGATGTCATTTGAAATGTCATCAGTGATGTCTCTGACCTGGTCATGATGTTGTAAATTAGCATAAATGGGTTAGCGTTAGCAGAAGCCATTTCGCATTTAGAAGTTATCTTACCTGTTTTTTAGAAGCCATTTTAGTTTCTGGAGGCCATCTTGGCTACCATGTGCTGCCATGTGCTCACTTTGTGCATTGTCCTACCTTCCTTTTAACTGCACTTGAAGTCTGCCTAGTAACAGGATATATTTAGCCTCCTCCACTTCCACGCATGCTCAGAAATGCCTGGTAGAGTTTGCATCTGTTACTGATTAAGTTTTACATAGGAATGTGTTCACTACGTTCTGAAAGTGTTAGCTCCTCCCACTTGGTTCCACATGTCCTTATTAGGTATTCCTTGTGTGCTCACAGGAACACAAGACTGCCCCCTTTTGTGTATGCTTACTGTGTAAGTCTGAAATGTATATAAGGCATCAGCCTTCTGACTTCCTCAGACTGCCTCATTCATTTGCCATGGCCTTTGGACGACGCAGCCTCACTTCATGTAATAAACTGTCCTTTGATATTTCAGAGTTCTGTGCCAGCCTCTTATTGCTTTTAAAGGACTCCAAGGTTTTTGAATTCCACAATTGGCGACGCACGAAGGGACTCATCAGAGAGGTGACAATCTGGAGGAGTGATCAACTTGCCAGGAGGCAGAAAACTGCTGAGCAGCATGGGACTGGGTTCTGCAAGAAGGTAGCTGTGCACGGCGCGCCTCTGGTGATTCCTTGTGTCTGCAGCTCGTGTGTGTTTTCTGCCTCTCCTGATCTTTGGTCCTCCTAAGGTTGTCACCCCCCCCTGACTGAGAACACTTTTGGCGTGAGTATTAAAATGTAACATAAAAAGATAGACTGTTAGATGAGACTTGGCAGTTAGAATTTGGACAGCTTATGTTTGGTAAAAGTAACTTTGCGGCGCCTGTTCTAAGTTTTGAATGCCCTTGTAACGCTTACTGTGGCATATTTGAATTTGAGATAGACTTGTCTACTTTGGTTGTTTGATCTTCGAAGAATTTGATGTGATTTGATTTGATATGTATGTGTTGCAACTCATATAGGCAGGTAATGCGAGGATATTTCCTCCTTCTTTGATAGTAGTGTATACTCTGCACTATTTTTGGCATGCCTGTTGTCCTTGGTTAAGCTCACATGTTAAAATGTGTTGCTTTTGTGAACGGTACCATAATGTGATTTGAAGTAAATGAGCCGGCTTCCCTTAGAAGGGATACCTAAATAGGTTTAGGTGTGAAAACATATTTCTTCCTTGGTGATATTGTATCTTCAGGGAATTAAAATATGGCCATTATACATGTAAAGATCTTTTGTTCTGCGCACTTTTATAAATGGGGGAATGCAGAGCGATTTTTGGTGCTCTGCCAGTCAGAAAACTTGTGAATTGAAACATCATTGCCAAACATTCCTTGTAAATATGACGTACAACTAGCATTTACAAATTGGTTTGGTTTACGATTTGTTTGTGGCTTGTTTTTTGTTTCAGTCCTATGTATTGGTCTGTGGGTTCAATGTGTGTTTAAATGTGGGGTTTCTGTTCTTGTTAGTGTAATTTCTGCTTGTGAATAGCGTTGGCGCGAATTTATGAAAAAACATGCTTTAAGCGCTGTATTGTGTGTCCTGCATGTTTGAAAATGTTTCTGTTTCTGTGTGAAATGAGCTCAATGTGTGATTGTGGATTTCTTGATGTTTTTCAGTCTGTTAAGAAAAATGATGCATTAATTGATATTAGGTGAAAATTAAATAAGAATGCAGTAATTTGCCATGTTACCTGCGAAAATCGCTATATGTTGCT
Organism: Lissotriton vulgaris; assembly: GCF_964263255.1. Classification (NCBI taxonomy): domain Eukaryota; kingdom Metazoa; phylum Chordata; class Amphibia; order Caudata; family Salamandridae; genus Lissotriton; species Lissotriton vulgaris. Next base: position 98,790,126 of record NC_141695.1, read on the forward strand.
CTTAAATTATAGACTAAACAAAGGCACATATGTGCAAAACGTTAAATGCTTAAAATAGATAATGTTAAAATTTACATTCACTAGGAAAATGAAAAGCCTCAAAATTAAATTGTGTGTTCTGTAGGGAAAAACGAATTTGAAGCCCTCCTTTGCTTACATGCATTTTCATACATGTAAAATGTTAAAGTTTCAGCTAACAGTGAATTTTTGCTACATTTAAATGTATTTCGTGTCACACACTTTTCTAAAAAAATGTCTGTTTCCTGAAAGCTCCAGGGTCAGCTCCGTGCCGGCCATTTCCTGCCTTCCTGCCTTGAGAACGGCAGATGGTGTTTTTTTACAGGCCATAAAACATTGGAATGTTGATTCAGCCAGAGATTAGAAGGTAGTTTAACACGGGCTGAATTTAGCAACTCAGAATAAGTGTTTTAAAGGGTTACAAAAGTAAGTTGCATTATTTTGTATTACAGGAAGGCATTTCAATTGGGGTTTTTGATCATTTCCTAAAACGAGTAAAATAAGTAAAAAGAAATAGGGGTATATTTCTGGGTTTGTGGCTCAAATGTTCTCTTTTAAATTCTGGCGCGAAAATATGTCTTGTTCTAACTTAGGCTTTTTGCGCATAGGCTCATACATGATTACATCTACACTGTTAGGCAAAAGATGCAGTTTGGTTTTTAAATGCGGTTTTAGTAATTCAGAATGGGTTTGAAAAAAATAAACAATAAATAAATTATTAAACATGAAAAAAATTATTTGAAAAAAAAAATATGTGTTTTTCAAAATCGTTTTTAGATATTTAGAAAGCTTAATACTCATACTATGACCTCCTAAAATTAAAACTTGATTAAATTATTGTGTGACTGACTAATTAGGATATTTGCATGTTAGGGTTTTACTTGACGCAGGCGTAAAGGCTCATTTTTCTAAGGCATTACATGCCTATGCCTCATGTTTGCTCCTTGCAACATGTAAAGCACATTCTAAGGATGATTAATATGTAATGCAAGTGTAGGATTTTCAATTTTAAGTGCCCCAAACTCAAAAGTCGAAAATAGGTTAAACTGGACCTTTTAAAAAGCATTCTAGTCATTTACCATAGCCTTGCAGTGTTTCTGGCTTTCAGAGAATGCATGTTTGTATCTATTACAAAACGTGTGGGTTGTTATTATTTGAGGTTGTTCTTCGTAGCTCAGTGAGCTACTGTGCCCGGTGTAGAGGTTTATGTTTAATATCAGGATTGATAATTCAAATTTCGGCAGGGCCTACTCTGTCTTTTATCTTTGTGGAGCTGATAACTGAGTGTAATTGTATAGGCTAGTAGCAAACATTTAAGATAATGCTGGTATGCTATGTTGTTATGTTCTGCAAATTGTTCACAGTAAATGTTTTACTAAATGCATTTTATTCCTGAAAGAAGTCATTTATATAACATGTGTTTTTCAACAGGGTTGATCTTGTAGCTTAGAATGAGTGGGGAATGGTTTCTGGTCTTGTAAGTTGAAGGGAGGAAATAGGATATAGGGCCCACACGGTAGGCCTGGCAGAATATGACCTTAAGGTCGGTGAGAAGGGGGTTTAGGAGTAAGTAAGTGAACAGATGGAGCAAGGACTGCTTGGTGAAAAAGCTTCTCTGATTAGCAGAATTTCAAGCTTGCACATTAGATGGGTTACATGAAGGTTTTTGTTTTTGAGTAGTGCATTCTTGACCAGCCCTAAAGAAAGAAAAAAAAAGCAGGCCCTCAGGGGCTTTGGAGAGGGGGGGACCATGTGGGGCTCGCAGGCTCCCAGGGCTGTGAAGGGGCGCAGGCTCCAAGGGCCATGAGGGGCCGCAGGCTCTCAGGGCCTTGAGGGCAGGGGGTCTGAAGGGGCCACATGGAAAGGCTGGTGCAAGGAATGCAGTGTGTCTGTGAAAAAGTTTTACAGTCAATATGAAAGTGGGTTAGCATGTTTTAAAAGAGGGATGGTTGGTTAACAGTTGAGATTTACTCTGTTATGCGCTGTGTTAGTAGTATGTTGAAAAGAGATGGGTTTATTATGACTTCTTTGAAATGAAATGTTTGTGTGTTTTTTTCATGATTTTGCATTTTTCCCTTATGAATGGTTCTTGCTCATCCTATGGGTCACAAACAGCACTGTAAGTTGTATTTGCCAGTTTTGATAACCAGCAACTGGTGATAACCTGGCAAAAAGCGGGGTGTGAGTAAAATGAAAGCGTAATTTTGATGTAATTTTTGATTTTGACAAATTAAGCTGGCCTGGATTCTGGGTTTTGGGTTGCATGCATGCACGTGTTTCTGCTTGATTACAAGTACTATTGTGCTTTGTTTATGTTTTTTGTGCTTACTATATATGCATGTATATTTGATGATAGCGTAATGACATGTTGTTTTGTTTTATTAGCTGCTTTTTGATATTATTGCAAGTTTGCCTGTGTTGTGAAGAGACATGTATGACGGTATGTGTCGCTTTACACCACGTGGTTAATATTCTTGTTTATACTAAATTCCACAGATATGATATTTGCATACTGTGATCATAAAATACATTCGCCTCACCAGTAGATGTTAAAATTTGGACATAATAGTATTGAAGTAAAATAAAAGAGATATACAGGAAGCCACAATACAGATACTGCCCTTTCTCCCTTAAGGAACAGGCAAGCCTAGATTTATATATATATCCTTGATTGGACCTAAGGATGCAATTATAGATTTGTGGCTCTTGTTAAAAGGTGACATAACTTTTTCATTTTTTCGACATTTTTCATTTTTTCCCTTGAAGGAGGCGCTTCTCCCCAGATGTTGCATTGTGTCCAGACTGCAGAGATGTAATAGGAACAACAACATTATGCATAATTCCCCTTAGTATGACCTGACCAGACTGTTTCTTTCTCTTTAGACTTTTTCTTTAGGCCTACATTTTTGATGCTTTCCAGTCTGACTGTCAGCTTAGTGATAGACTGGTTAACTGATTTAATAATATAATAAGGAAAGTTTCTCATCCCAATAGGAGACACTGTATGTTCATTCTTGAATGTGGGAAAAATGTAATGCCCATTCTAATTAGGTTCTCAGTTCTTTTAGCTGCTGTTTTAATGTTTGATGGACCACATGTGTTCTAATAATGGAAACATTAGGAGTTTGTACTCTTGTTTTTTCTCTGTTTTCGCATTTTTGATAAATTAGCCATTGTATGAATGCCCCTGATCATCTGTTATGTAAATTCGTTTTTGAAATGTTTTAGGTGAGGGATTTAGGAACACTCAGATTTTCTCATTTAGGAAAATGTTTACCCATTAGATGATGCCCCTATATGTAAGGACTTCCACTCAGATAAAATGTTTATGTAATTGCCTACCCCTAGATGATAGAAGACATGCTCTCATATGGAAACACAATTGAAGAGGCTAGAGTCATTGTTTTGCCTTCTATGAGAATGATAGTGTATTTTAGATTATGATAGTCCCATGGTGTATGACCCCTCTCTTGAACATTGTAGGGTAACTGATTGCAATCCCCTTGTTAAATATTGAATTGTTTTTTGTACAACAATTGAAGGAAACTAACGATTGTGTCATATCTTCTACATTGATAGGTTCTGCAGGATTCTCCAGAGTCAAAGGGAGAGTGACACCTGCAGAACGAATGACAAAGATGAATTCGAATTCCTATCCTTGACAGCCATAGATAAAAGCAGGAAGTTTTGGTCTATAGTCCCAGCACCCAGTAAGGAATTTGCACGCCATCAATGGTATACCCTAGTTCTTTGTTCACTCTACTGCCCAGCGTTCCACGACAGAAGAAAAGGAGTCCCTTTGGTTTTGCAACAGAATTTGAATTGAAAACAAAAGCAAAAAGGTACCTGTTATGTACTGGCAACCTCTGGCAGTGTACAGCCCCCTGAGTCCTTGGCCTAAGTTTTGGCCTGAGCCCCTTGAGCCCTTTTCTCCGAGTCTTTGCCTGAGTTTTGGCAACATCGTTCCCTTTTCCCCTTTTGCCTACCGGAAGAGCAGTGAAATGGAGAATTTGAGATTGGCGAGAGGCACTATCTTATGGTGCCCATGAACGAGCAGCTTGAGCGTCCTCTGACACCGAACAAGGAGTGTTGGAGTTTGAAAGTGCTGCTGATTTGTTGAAGGAGTTTTCTTGACAGTGCTTGGATCTGCACGAGATGCTTTGTGCCCTTGATCACGAAGAGCACGTCATTTGTAGTGTCTGCCGTAGTGTCTGCCGCAGATGAGAGACACTGGTGCACTGCCCTTTTGAACTTGAGACTTTTGATGAGTGTTTGCCAAAAAGGGCACTCCAACGGATGCTGAGATACATTTCTATGGAAGGCCTGAAATGATGAGGCCCTTGCAGCGATGGATGAAGAGATTCGATGAGCAAAAAAAGTCTGCCAGAGAGACTTGGAATTGGACTCTGGGCATAAGTCGTGGTTATAGAAGTAATTCCTGAAAAGTAAAGACACTGGGTGTTGTGGAATAAATTTTTTATTGTTTTGCCTGCAGTATTTTAGAGTAGTATTCTTTTTAGCACAGGTAGAATAGAAGTTCATTCTCTGTGGAAAAGTGTTCTTATCCCATTTGAGAGCATTGAAGGATTGCATTGCCACCATTTTACATGAGTATATAGTGTTTTATGAAAGATTTTAGGATTTGCTATTGCTTAGGGTTGTGAAAATGTTAATTTTCTCTGTAATAGTGGTCATTATTTCTTCCTACTGTTTGTATGTATGCTTATGACCTAATGTCCCGTTCTTTAGTGTTCCTGGTCATCCCCTTGCTGAAATGTTTAGAATGGAAATGGTTATCTAGCAATGAATTAGAAAATTGACGAAATGATGTTCAAATTAATGAGCACCTGTTTTCCATGTTCCTACTGAGTAATACGAATGTCTTCAGCAAACGCTAAAAGGGCCGTCTGTTGTAAATTAGCATACATGGGTTAGCGTTAGCAGAAGCATCTTACCCGTTTTTTAGAAGCCATTTTAGTTTCTGGAGGCCATCTTGGCTACCATGTGCTGCCATGTGCTCACTTTGTGCATTGTCCTACCTTCCTTTTAACTGCACTTGAAGTCTGCCTAGTAACAGGATATATTTAGCCTCCTCCACTTCCACGCATGCTCAGAAATGCCTGGTAGAGTTTGCATCTGTTACTGATTAAGTTTTACATAGGAATGTGTTCACTACGTTCTGAAACTGTTAGCTCCTCCCACTTGGTTCCACATGTCCTTATTAGGTATTCCTTGTGTGCTCACAGGAACACAAGACTGCCCCCTTTTGTGTATGCTTACTGTGTAAGTCTGAAATGTATATAAGGCATCAGCCTTCTGACTTCCTCAGACTGCCTCATTCATTTGCCATGGCCTTTGGACGACGCAGCCTCACTTCATGTAATAAACTGTCCTTTGATATTTCAGAGTTCTGTGCCAGCCTCTTATTGCTTTTAAAGGACTCCAAGGTTTTTGAATTCCACAATGAGTGATGTAATATGTGACATCATCAGCAGTGCATCGCGGGGGCGTGAGTTATAGTAAGCTGAACTAACTATAACGGGGGAATTTCTCTGGTTTTGTACAAGCGAAATGTCCAACTAACTATAACTTTCCCTAAAATCTATGTTTTTTTCAGTGAATTTCCAAGGTTTTTTAAATGCTAATTTCTAACTGTAACATGCCTGAAACTTATGGTTTTTTCAGTGAATTTCAAATGTTTTTTAAATGCTAATTTCTCACTATAAGGTGCCTGAAAACTATGGTTTTTAAGTGAATTTCAAAGGTTTTTTAAAAGTTAGTTTCTAACTATGCCTACAGAGGTAGGACATGTGAAGAAAGAAGAAAAAACGCACAGAAAGAATCAAAAGAAATGCAGAAAGAAGCAACAGAAGTCCACAAAGATGAAGAAAAGTGCAGGAAGAAGCAAGACATGTGCAGAAAGAACCAACAGAGGAGCAGAAAGAGGCCTTGTTGCAAAATCATCCTGTGCCCACAACGTTTTCAGACGGGTACTGGTGTTAACTGACTCTGACTAACCAGGCCTATAGCCAGGGCTATGCTAAAAGACACTTAGAATACAGTGAAAACACCTGCATACACTAGGGAACACTATGCGTTGAGGTACCCCTGTGATTAGCATGACCTCCTCTATAAGGCCCTAGTACATAATAGGCCAAACTATTACCTCCAGTCAGTCCCACACAGCAGCACTGGTAAGTACTCATACCAGGCCATGCCCACTTTGCCCACCACTCTACAAAAGTGCTCCCTGGCATGCTCTTGGATAGGGATTGAAGTCCCCTTCACTGCTGGGTGTCCTTTAGGGGCCAAGTACCCTATCTTTTACCTCCAGTAAGCCCCACACAGTGGCATTGGTGAGAGGTGGACAAAGTCCATGCCCCCTTTTTCCACCACTCAGTGTCACCTTTTAAGTTGGGGGATGAAGTCCCCTTGAATCCTGAGGGTCCCTGGGGTCCACTTAGCCCACAAGGAACCTCCAGTAAGCGCCACAGAGCTGCGTTGCAGAGAGGTGTAAAAAGGGGCATGACCTGAACCAACTCTTTGCAACGTAGGGCTATGGTGCTTACTGGAAGTACCTGGTGAGCTAGTTGGCTCCCAGGGACCCTCAGGATTCAAGGGGTATTATTTCACCAACTTAAAATGCACCACAGGGCGTGCTTGCACACAAGTCACCTCAGGTCCTGCCCCCTCCCTTCACCACTGTGCAAACGAGCCCTGTGGAGCCTGTTAAGTTGGGGGATAATGTCCCCTTGAATCCTGAGGATCCCTGGGGTCAAACTAGCCCATGAGGTACCTCCAGTAAGCGCCAAAGAGCTGCGTTGCAGAGAGGTGTAAAAAGAGGCCTGGCCTGGACCACCTCTCTGCAACCAGGCCCGTGGCGCTTACTAGAGGTACCTGGTGGGCTAGTTGTCCCCCATGGGCCCCACAGGATTGAAGGGGAATTATTCCCCAACTTAAAATGTGCCACAGTGTGTGTTTGCACACATATCACCTCAGGCACCGCCCCCTCCCTTCACCACTGTGCAAACGCGCCCTGTGGTGAATTTTAAGTTTGGGTATGAAGTCCCCTTGAATCCTGACGGGCCCAGGGGTCCAACTAGCCCACCAGGTACCACCATAAGGTGTAAAAAGGGGCGTGGCCTGGACCACCTCTCAGCAACGCAGCCCTGTGGCGCTTACTGGAGGTATCTGGTGGGTTAGTTTGCCCCCAGGGACCCCCAGTATTGAAGGGAAATTAATTCCCCAACTTAAAATGCATCACAAGGCGCGTTTGCTGAGTGTTGCTGGGAGGGAGCAGGGCCTCCGGCATGATCACGTGTTATTTTAGATAATTTTTGAGGGAAGGGGGGCTGTGTGCCAACCTTCTTTTTACTTTTTTTGGGCCCTGGGGACCCCATCCCCCAGGGACTGACCCCCAATAAAAAAAAATCTATATATTGACGGGATGGGGGCCATGTGGGCCCCCCTCCTGTGGCCAATTCAGGCCCCGGGGGACCCCATCCCCCAGCCATGGCCAAATATATTTATTTTTTATGGAGGGGGGCTCTATTGGCCCCGGGTCTCCATCCCCCTGGACCGGCCTTTATTTTTTTTTTGTTTAAAAAATAATTTTGGTAGGGAACGTGGCCGTTTTGCCCCATCCCTCGGAGCCGGCCCTATCCATTGGGGACCCTAATTCCCCCACAGTCCCGCCAGCTCCTGGTGTCCTGCGGGAGCCAGCATTGACTTTCCACATGGGGAGCTGCTCACATGCAGCTCTCCTTGTGGAAAAGCAATCTGCTTTGCTTAATTGAAGCAATGCAGTTTGCAATGACAGGGCAGGAGCCGTGTGACTCCCGCCCTGTCATTGCAAACAGCAGTGTCCCAGGGGTGAGCACCTCCAGACACTGCAGCTGTGGTGTGGCGGTCCCCAGAGCCATCAAGGGCTCCAGGAGGGAGGCCGTGGGGCCCCACTTCCCAACATCTGCACAGCCCCGGGGAGTGGCGGTCCCTGGGGCATGTGGGGGGGCTCAAGCCCCCCCCACACAGTTGTATTGGGTTGCGGTTCCCGGGGCAGCAGGTGGACGTGTGCCCCCACGATTATAATTAGTAAAAGCCCCAGGGGGTGACAGTCCCCGGGGCTTGGGGACCTTGGAGGCCCCACACACAATAAAAATAAGAAGCCTCGGGGGGGCGGTATGCCATCACAAATATTTATGGAAAGCCCCAGGGGTGGGGGTCTCCTGGGGCTGTGGGGGCCTCCCTGTGCCCCCGAAATTACCCAATTGAATGCCCCTGGAACTTGGGCCACCCAGGGGCTAAATAATAACAGAGCACGGGAACCCGTGCTTTCTTTTATAAAAAAAAATTCAGCCGAAATTTGAGCTGGGTGCACGAATCTTGCCGTTTTAAAAGAAAAATGCTTTTTATGGCCCTGGGGGTCCTTGTGGGACCCCCTGAGCAGGCCTAGGGGTTGCGAGTGTTTCTACCCTGCCCCTTTTTCTTTTTCTTCACCTTTCTTTCCCTGTTTTCTTGTAACTTGGTTACTGAGGCACAAGATGGCTGCCATTACTTCCTGGTTAGGAGTGTTGACAGCCAATTAGAATAAAGCTTGTGGTCAGGAGGGTGCGCAGATCCACCGCGCCTCTATATATAGAATCTATTATTGTTTTATTTTCTCAGCAACTACTGAACTGATTTACACCATTTTAAGAAAGGTCTCTTTCTGAACCAAGGGCTACCTTTTTGCAAAATTTGGTGTAATTCCGTTTCAGCAGTTCAGGCTGTAGCCGTGTCTAAAGTTTCATAAGGGAATTAACACGGATAAAATACTTAGTGGGACCCCCCTTTTTTTGGCCCCCGCTTACCGAATCACCCCGAAAGTTTCAGGATAGGAGCTGACCGGAGCGCCCAACGAGTTTTGAAAATTTTTCGAATATTCGTCATCCGGTGCCAAAGTTATTGGGAAAACAAAAAATGTTTTTTCTATGGAAACTAGGTCCTAACTATAACTACCTACTGGCAACTGCCAGTAGGTATATATATATATATATATATATATATATATATATATATATATATATATATATATATATATATATATATATATATATATATATATATATATATATATATATATATATATATATATATATATATATATATATATATATATATATATATATATATATATATATATATTACCTACTGGCAGTTGCCAGTAGGTAGTTATAGTTAGGACCTAGTTTCCATAGAAAAAACATTATATATATATGCAACGAGACGAACTCACTGGAGTCTGACACCGGAGCACTACGAGGACCACAAAGCTGTGCAAGCAGCCACGCCCACTGGGGCAGGTCCAGTTGAAATTTAAGTGCAAGGAATCGCCGTTTTCAACAGAAAGCCATTGAGGAAGGGAAGATGCCCGAAACCGGTCTGGCTGGCTAACATTTTGGTGACTGTTGCCCTGTGATCCCTGCTTGTAGCAGCCTTTTAATAAACGAAGGAATGCTGTACCAACCTTGTGGCTTCTTCCACCGGGGCTAAAAACTGTGTTTGTGTATTAAGCGGCTGGAGCCCAGCCGCGGGAGAAGCCTGCCGCGTGGTAGCGGACCCGGATGACGCCAGAACGGTGCCATCATTCACGGGAGGTTGGCCTCAAAAGGCATGCTGTAACAACAACCGGCATCAACAGCGTGACATTTCACCAACCTACAGAGGAACAAAAAGCATAACATTTCTCTGCTGAATGCAACGAGACGAACTCACTGGAGTCTGACACCGGAGCACTACGAGGACCACAAAGCTGTGCAAGCAGCCACGCCCACTGGGGCAGGTCCAGTTGAAATTTAAGTGCAAGGAATCGCCGTTTTCAACAGAAAGCCATTGAGGAAGGGAAGATGCCCGAAACCGGTCTGGCTGGCTAACATTTTGGTGACTGTTGCCCTGTGATCCCTGCTTGTAGCAGCCTTTTAATAAACGAAGGAATGCTGTACCAACCTTGTGGCTTCTTCCACCGGGGCTAAAAACTGTGTTTGTGTATTAAGCGGCTGGAGCCCAGCCGCGGGAGAAGCCTGCCGCGTGGTAGCGGACCCGGATGACGCCAGAACGGTGCCATCATTCACGGGAGGTTGGCCTCAAAAGGCATGCTGTAACAACAACCGGCATCAACAGCGTGACATTTCACCAACCTACAGAGGAACAAAAAGCATAACATTTCTCTGCTGAATGCAACGAGACGAACTCACTGGAGTCTGACACCGGAGCACTACGAGGACCACAAAGCTGTGCAAGCAGCCACGCCCACTGGGGCAGGTCCAGTTGAAATTTAAGTGCAAGGAATCGCCGTTTTCAACAGAAAGCCATTGAGGAAGGGAAGATGCCCGAAACCGGTCTGGCTGGCTAACATTTTGGTGACTGTTGCCCTGTGATCCCTGCTTGTAGCAGCCTTTTAATAAACGAAGGAATGCTGTACCAACCTTGTGGCTTCTTCCACCGGGGCTAAAAACTGTGTTTGTGTATTAAGCGGCTGGAGCCCAGCCGCGGGAGAAGCCTGCCGCGTGGTAGCGGACCCGGATGACGCCAGAACGGTGCCATCATTCACGGGAGGTTGGCCTCAAAAGGCATGCTGTAACAACAACCGGCATCAACAGCGTGACATTTCACCAACCTACAGAGGAACAAAAAGCATAACATTTCTCTGCTGAATGCAACGAGACGAACTCACTGGAGTCTGACACCGGAGCACTACGAGGACCACAAAGCTGTGCAAGCAGCCACGCCCACTGGGGCAGGTCCAGTTGAAATTTAAGTGCAAGGAATCGCCGTTTTCAACAGAAAGCCATTGAGGAAGGGAAGATGCCCGAAACCGGTCTGGCTGGCTAACATTTTGGTGACTGTTGCCCTGTGATCCCTGCTTGTAGCAGCCTTTTAATAAACGAAGGAATGCTGTACCAACCTTGTGGCTTCTTCCACCGGGGCTAAAAACTGTGTTTGTGTATTAAGCGGCTGGAGCCCAGCCGCGGGAGAAGCCTGCCGCGTGGTAGCGGACCCGGATGACGCCAGAACGGTGCCATCATTCACGGGAGGTTGGCCTCAAAAGGCATGCTGTAACAACAACCGGCATCAACAGCGTGACATTTCACCAACCTACAGAGGAACAAAAAGCATAACATTTCTCTGCTGAATGCAACGAGACGAACTCACTGGAGTCTGACACCGGAGCACTACGAGGACCACAAAGCTGTGCAAGCAGCCACGCCCACTGGGGCAGGTCCAGTTGAAATTTAAGTGCAAGGAATCGCCGTTTTCAACAGAAAGCCATTGAGGAAGGGAAGATGCCCGAAACCGGTCTGGCTGGCTAACATTTTGGTGACTGTTGCCCTGTGATCCCTGCTTGTAGCAGCCTTTTAATAAACGAAGGAATGCTGTACCAACCTTGTGGCTTCTTCCACCGGGGCTAAAAACTGTGTTTGTGTATTAAGCGGCTGGAGCCCAGCCGCGGGAGAAGCCTGCCGCGTGGTAGCGGACCCGGATGACGCCAGAACGGTGCCATCATTCACGGGAGGTTGGCCTCAAAAGGCATGCTGTAACAACAACCGGCATCAACAGCGTGACATTTCACCAACCTACAGAGGAACAAAAAGCATAACATTTCTCTGCTGAATGCAACGAGACGAACTCACTGGAGTCTGACACCGGAGCACTACGAGGACCACAAAGCTGTGCAAGCAGCCACGCCCACTGGGGCAGGTCCAGTTGAAATTTAAGTGCAAGGAATCGCCGTTTTCAACAGAAAGCCATTGAGGAAGGGAAGATGCCCGAAACCGGTCTGGCTGGCTAACATTTTGGTGACTGTTGCCCTGTGATCCCTGCTTGTAGCAGCCTTTTAATAAACGAAGGAATGCTGTACCAACCTTGTGGCTTCTTCCACCGGGGCTAAAAACTGTGTTTGTGTATTAAGCGGCTGGAGCCCAGCCGCGGGAGAAGCCTGCCGCGTGGTAGCGGACCCGGATGACGCCAGAACGGTGCCATCATTCACGGGAGGTTGGCCTCAAAAGGCATGCTGTAACAACAACCGGCATCAACAGCGTGACATTTCACCAACCTACAGAGGAACAAAAAGCATAACATTTCTCTGCTGAATGCAACGAGACGAACTCACTGGAGTCTGACACCGGAGCACTACGAGGACCACAAAGCTGTGCAAGCAGCCACGCCCACTGGGGCAGGTCCAGTTGAAATTTAAGTGCAAGGAATCGCCGTTTTCAACAGAAAGCCATTGAGGAAGGGAAGATGCCCGAAACCGGTCTGGCTGGCTAACATTTTGGTGACTGTTGCCCTGTGATCCCTGCTTGTAGCAGCCTTTTAATAAACGAAGGAATGCTGTACCAACCTTGTGGCTTCTTCCACCGGGGCTAAAAACTGTGTTTGTGTATTAAGCGGCTGGAGCCCAGCCGCGGGAGAAGCCTGCCGCGTGGTAGCGGACCCGGATGACGCCAGAACGGTGCCATCATTCACGGGAGGTTGGCCTCAAAAGGCATGCTGTAACAACAACCGGCATCAACAGCGTGACATTTCACCAACCTACAGAGGAACAAAAAGCATAACATTTCTCTGCTGAATGCAACGAGACGAACTCACTGGAGTCTGACACCGGAGCACTACGAGGACCACAAAGCTGTGCAAGCAGCCACGCCCACTGGGGCAGGTCCAGTTGAAATTTAAGTGCAAGGAATCGCCGTTTTCAACAGAAAGCCATTGAGGAAGGGAAGATGCCCGAAACCGGTCTGGCTGGCTAACATTTTGGTGACTGTTGCCCTGTGATCCCTGCTTGTAGCAGCCTTTTAATAAACGAAGGAATGCTGTACCAACCTTGTGGCTTCTTCCACCGGGGCTAAAAACTGTGTTTGTGTATTAAGCGGCTGGAGCCCAGCCGCGGGAGAAGCCTGCCGCGTGGTAGCGGACCCGGATGACGCCAGAACGGTGCCATCATTCACGGGAGGTTGGCCTCAAAAGGCATGCTGTAACAACAACCGGCATCAACAGCGTGACATTTCACCAACCTACAGAGGAACAAAAAGCATAACATTTCTCTGCTGAATGCAACGAGACGAACTCACTGGAGTCTGACACCGGAGCACTACGAGGACCACAAAGCTGTGCAAGCAGCCACGCCCACTGGGGCAGGTCCAGTTGAAATTTAAGTGCAAGGAATCGCCGTTTTCAACAGAAAGCCATTGAGGAAGGGAAGATGCCCGAAACCGGTCTGGCTGGCTAACATTTTGGTGACTGTTGCCCTGTGATCCCTGCTTGTAGCAGCCTTTTAATAAACGAAGGAATGCTGTACCAACCTTGTGGCTTCTTCCACCGGGGCTAAAAACTGTGTTTGTATATATATATATATATATATATATATATATATATATATATATATATATATATATATATATATATATATATTACCTACTGGCGGTCGCCAGTAGGTATATATAGTTAGGATTTTTTCCCTATGGGATTTCTGAAAATTCTATGTCTAATAACTTTGACGTTTGTGGACGGAATCGGCTGAAATTTTCAGGAAAATGGCACATTTTGTTTCTGAGCAGCCCCTGAAAATTTGGGGGGGGTTCGGCAAGGGGGGGCCGAGAAAAAAGGGGGGTCCCAAAACGCGTTTTTCTCATGTTAATTTCCATAGGGCGGTTGGCCTCACTTTTTTGAGCCCGAACGGCTGAATGGATTTCCACGAAACTTGGCAAAATTGTAGGGACTGTTAGCCCGATGTGCCTTTGCTAGGTCTCAATATATGTGCTTAAGTGGATTTTGAGAAATTAACGTTTAAAACAAGATATATATCTGTAACAGCGCTCCGGGATGCGCTCCGGTTCGCGTACTTTTCGCGTATCGGAACTTTGCGAAGCGAAGCTGATTGGCTCTCCGGTGTCTGTCAACATTCTAAACAGTCCGGAGCGGCCGCCATCTTGTCTCTCGGTAGGATCGAGAGACAAGAGGAGGCCAAAACAAAGGGGGAAATGAAGGAAAGGGGGCAAGGTAGACCCCTTCTGACCCCCTAGGATTGATAAGGGGGATATTATAGAGCCACGCGGGGCCCAAAAAAAAAAAGAAAAAAAATCAGATTTTTTTCGCCGTAGAGACGCGTCTTGGTACGCGAACCGGGAAGCTAACCGGCAGTGTAACGGGAGTTTGAGGAGTAGCTGATTGGCTGTCAACATTGTAAACAGTCCGGAGCGGCCGCCATCTTGTCTCTCGGTAGGATCGAGAGACAAGAGGAGACCAAAACAAAGGGGGAAATGAAGGAAAGAGGGCGAGGTAGACCCCTTCTGACCCCATAGGATTGATGAGGGGGATATTATAAAGCCACACGGGGCCCAAAAAAAAAAAAAAAAAAAATCCGATTTTTTTCGCCGTAGAGACGCGTCTTGGTACGCGAACCGGGCAGCTAACCGGCAGTGTAACGGGAGTCTGAGGAGTAGCTGATTGGCTGTCAACATTGTAAACAGTCCGGAGCGGCCGCCATCTTGTCTCTCGGTAGGATCGAGAGACAAGAGGTGGAAAAAAAAAGGTGTAAATGAATGAAAGGGGTAAGGCAGACCCCTCCTGAACCCCTAGGATTGATGAGGGGGCTATTAAAGTTCCCTGCGGGGCATAAGAAAAAAAAATTGCGATTTTTCGCGGTAAAGGTGCTTCCTGGTACGTTAACCGGGCAGCTAACCGGCAGCGTAACGGGAGTCCGACATATTGTGTTTTTTGAACGTTTGTGATATGTGCACGTGTGGATTTTGTCTAATTAAGGTTAAAAAAAATATATATATATCTTTAAGCGTGTTCTGGCGCGCTTACGTTTTGGGTTTGGTTTGCGCTGCAGAGACGATACGTCACGGTTATGCGATGCATCATGAGGCGTCTCACGGGCTACGTGATACGTCACTTAATAAAGAATATATTTTACAGCTATAGATATTAGCTTTTAAAAAACCAATGAAATTCACAGAAAAAAACATAGGTTATAGACCATATATAGTTAGGAATTTGCATTTACAAAACCTTGAAAATTCACTGAAAAAACCATAGGTTATAGACCATATATAGTTAGGGATTAGCATTTAAAAAACCTTATTTTATTTGCACAAAACCATTGAAATTCCATATATAGTTAGTTGCACTAACTATATATCGCGGACCCGCAATCCACTGCTAATGATGTCACATATTACATCATTCATGACATGGTCAGTGACATCACTGATGACATCACTGATGACATCTCAAATGACATCACTGATGACATCACTGATGACATCTCAAATGACATCACTGATGACATCACTGACATCTCATTTGACATTACTGATTACATCACTGATGATATCATTTATGTGATAATACATCTTCAGACTCTAATATAACCTTAGATACACTCAGTGTAAACAGGCACTCACAGACTTCACACATCCATGGAGTTACTCACACACCTAGTCAGTCATGCAAAGAATCAATCACATCTCCATTTCCTCAACTATACAGTTATACACACCTTACTTATTCAAACATATAGTAACACATATTTACTCTCTTATACAATCCTTGATACAAGTTCACAATGATTCATACAGCCACTCACACATTCACTGGCTCTTATGTTCAGTTATTTTTATATGTCAACTCTCACATGGAGTGTGTTTTACATATGTACTTACTTTGACATGTAGCACTGAGATATCCATTCACTCACCAATATACTCATGCACACAGTCAACTGTCCATACAGCTGTTTCTACATGCACTTTTGAACCCATACACCTAGGGAATCAACTGCTCACACATCTATGCACAGAGTTATACACCTCCCAGCCACCCACACACATACTCAGTCTCCCATACAAATACTTGGGCAACCATTCAATAACCCATATAGTTACTGATATAGCTACTGATTTAAACATGCAGCAGTTTACATAACAACATAAATAATGATTGCCAAATTAAGACACTTTAATCACTAACCCATACACTCAGTGAGACACATTTAATCATTCTCTCATACAGTCAGTCATGCACCTACTAAATCCTTCATCCAGACACTTATACATCCACTCATTCTTCAATATGTAAGACATATTTTAACTTTACAGAAACATACAGTCACTGGGTGTTGTCATCAATGATGCCATCAGTGATGTCATCAGTGATGTCATTTGAGATGTCATCAGTGATGTCATCAGTGATGTCACTGACCATGTCATGAATGATGTAATATGTGACATCATTAGCAGTGGATTGCGGGTCCGCGATATATAGTTAGTGCAACTAACTATATATGGAATTTCAATGGTTTTGTGCAAATAAAATAAGGTTTTTTAAATGCTAATCCCTAACTATATATGGTCTATAACCTATGGTTTTTTCAGTGAATATAAATATATATATATGTTACCACTGAGTGCCGGTAGTCCAGGGCTCTAACAACGCGGCGGTCCCGTCCAAAAAACCTTGCAACAAATTGTATATTGGTAGCACAAAGAAAAAAGGAAAAATTAGGGTCTTGGAACATAAGCGAGCATTAAGAAATAACAATGAGTTATATCCAGTAGCTCGCCATTTCAAGGCGTTTCATAAGCAGAATGATAAACTGTTAGCATTTATTGTCTTGGATGCGATTAAACCTCAATTAAGGGGAGGTGACAGAGAACATCAGTTGAGAGTGTTAGAGTCCAAATTTATAATAGACTTTGAAACTCCAATACCGGTAGGCTTGAATTCCAGTGAGGAATTGGCAGTCCACCTTGGATAATTCCATTATACTAAAATTAGTGGCTTGTTAAATGAGACTTCTTGTATATATTTTATGAAAATGTACAGTTTTTAAGTGTAAATTATATTTACTTGTTTTATCTTTTTGCAATTGTAGTTGAGCACTTATACTTAGAGCAGTTTTCTTTTATTTTTTTCATTAGGACATCGCAGTATGGGTTTTTGCTATGAATCGATTGCAACCGGCTTTCAAGATATTGAATCAATTATAACAAACCATTGGATAAATAGATCATATAGAGTAACCAAGTATAATATGTGATTTATGCCCACTAGGGCAAGACCTCATTTACATTAGGATTGATCATGGTTACTAATATGAAAAGCGATTGCAGCCCACTAGGGCAATACTATTGCACAGTAACTTAGAGAATAACTGTTTATAAATTATGATTTGTAATTATTGAGATAGAATGGCCACTACAAGATGGCGACGATTCTCCTGGTGTGTAACCTTGCCAGTCCTATGTTTATTTAAACGCGTCGGCTTTTGTAACCATTAGTTGCTAATAAATTGAATTTGAAGCATCTCGGAGTGTCCCGACCCTTTCTGAACCCAGGAGGTTTGCAGGAAGCTTACTGCAAGATAGCCAGTAGGTAGTTATAGTTAGGATTTTTTTCAATGTTAAATCTCAAAATTCTATTTGGAATAACTTTGGCGCCGGTTGACAAATCTGCCTGAAAATTTCCTCAAAATGGCCTCTATCCCATGGCTACAAGACACTGGTTGCCCGCCTAACCAAGGATAAAAACATCGTGATCCGTGGGAGTGATAAAGGGGGCAACATAGTACTAATGACTAAATCAGACTATGATAAAGAGCCTTATACTCAGATCAACAACAGGAACTGCTATGAACGTATTCCACCCCAAAAAATGACCATAATCAAAAGTGATTACCATAAAAAATTGTCTGGATGGAAATCAGTGAACTTGATAAGTGGAGATGAATACAAGTATCTCAAGGTCAACAATCCTGTACTACCAATCATGTATTTCATCTCAAAAATTCACAAGGACCCCCTCAAACCGCATGGCAGGCCAATCATCTCTGCCAGGGGAAGTTTATTGGAACGGACATCAATTTACATTGAATATTTCCTACAGGGTTATGTACAGAAATTAAAATCATATGTACGTGATACTAGTGATTTTTTGTTAAAACTTAAAGAGGCAGATTGGAGACAGGGTGATTGGCTTTTGGCCTTGGACATAACATCGCTGTATGCCAGCATATCCCACACTCAGGGTATGGAAGCGGTTAAATACTACCTCTCTAGGAGATCTGAAGAATGTGAAGCCCACAATGCTATGTTGTTAGACATGCTGGATTTTTGTTTATCTAATAACATTTTTATGTTCAATCATTTGATTTACCGTCAAATACAGGGGGTGGCAATGGGGGCCAGCTTCTCTCCAAGTTTTGCATGTTTGCACATGGGAGCTTGGGAGGAGTTGGTCCTTGAAACCACCTACCTGAATGAGATGAGGGACAACATTATTGTTTGGTTTCGTTTCATTGATGATTTGTTTATTATTTGGCGGGGTAGCAAGGAATCTGCCGAGAAATTCATCACTGAAATCAATGTAAACGAACTAAATCTAAAGTTCACTGCAACACTAAGTCAAAGTGATGTTACCTTTTTAGACACAGAGGTATATACTAAAAACAACGAACTGCACACTAAGATTTTCCGAAAAAAAACTGCTGGAAACAGCAGTTTACACGCTGCGAGTAGCCATCCCAGGCACCTCATAGCAAGCATCCCCTATGGGGAGATGCTGAGGATGAAAAGAGGATGCAGTGACCCTGTGGAATTAAAGCTGGCACAACAAGAAAGTAAAAAAACATTTCTAGACAGATGATATTCAGCTAAAATTGTGGACACAGCTATTGCTAAATCTGATTTAATAACCAGGGATGAGTTGCTAACAGGCAATCACCAAAAAAGACAAAAACAAACTGATCCCAACAAAAATGAGTTCAGAATAATTACAGGATTTAGTAGACAATCGAAGGAGATCTATCGGATTGCTAATAAACATTGGCCACCGGTTATGAAAGATCCTATTATAGGCAAGGATTTGCCTACTAGGGTCTCTCTCACTTACAGCAGGGCTCCTTCCCTGAGGGACCAAATTGTGGACACTAATCCTGAACCAATCAGAGGCAGTAGCTGGTGGCAAACAGGCAGAGGCTTCTATAAATGTAAAACATGCAAAGCCTGCACCCATGGTGTCAATACTAAATGCTACAAAGATGGGTTTAGTGACACAGTTCACCTAATATCACAAGTATTGACGTGCAAGACCGACCATGCGGTGTACGTATTACAATGCCCTTGTCCTCTGATGTTCGTAGGAAGTACAAAACTCCCTGTACATCAGCGAATCCTCCAGCATTTGTGGGCGATCTCAAATGGAGACAATACTTATCCTGTTGCCCGCCACTATCGAGAAGTACACCAGAGTAACAACAAAACATTGTCGTACTTTGTGATAGATAGTGTTAATACAAATAGACGGGGAGGAGACAGAGAAACGAATTTGAGAAAACTTGAAACTAAGTATATCCTCATGCTAAATACTAAGGCCCCAACAGGATTGAACATCACTGAATATTTGTATACATGTTTTTTATAATTGATTTAACACTCTGACACCTAGGATATTACATCACCCCCCTATGGCAATGAGGGATAATCTGGGCTGGGACAGAAATCTACCCCAATTGCTTCTATAGGGTAATAGGTAGCGTCTGGCATTAACTATTCAGGTACTGCAAAATGAAACTGTAGCTGCTATTAAACAGAAAGATAACAATGAGATAAGAAAAGAAAAAAAGAAAAAAAGTAAAAAAACAGATACAAACAAAGTAAACAATAAATTACAAAAATAATGTTCACCATAAATACAAGTATCTGAATGATCCAGCTAACAGGTCCTTATTCCTGGCGCTGATCTAATTCAGATAGACTTGTTCTGATTTGTTTTGCACTATATTTTCACTTTATTATTGACATGGGAGTATATAAACGTGTAACAATTGGAAAATGATTTAATGGGTATTGAATGATTTTCTAGTGGGTTGCGAAAAATAAATTAAATGAAGCGCCTCAGGATTAAAACACAGTTACATTTACATTATAAGCTTGCTTTGATTTGCACTATTGATGTTATAACCTATCGACGGATAGTTATCACATAGATGTTTATTTTTGCATAAATGCAGAAATTTAAATCAAGCGTTGAAGCCTTGAAGCACAAGCACTTTGTTTTTAATAATGTTAATATGTAAAGATGTAAAAATATGGATGTATAACAATAGTATTTATTCAATTTTTGTATATAGAAGTATCATGAGGCATTTTTCTAATATAGAGTGATTTATATTTTTGTATTTGACCCATAACTATCAAATTCAGATAATTTTACCCATTATATACCAAAGAGTATTTTACCATGATATCATGAATTAATTGTGCTTCTGATTTGCCATCTATTACACAAATGTGATATTTTGTCAAGCAAGTCAAAGCGGAAAATATTTCTTCCATGTCTTTGTTTAAACAGAGCATGTGATAAAAAACTTTTTTTCAACCAGTGGCTGTCTCTTTAAAAGAACGGCTCATGATGAATGACACTGTCATATGAACAAGGCTCCCCGGAGCCGAAACGTCATGCGATGTGCCTGCTCGAAATAAATTGATCTGCACACATTTGGACCGTGTCTTTCTAAGGTGTGGGAGGACGCCTCACCTTTTGGAAATCGTGCGTGGATTTCTTGGATGGATATATATATATATATATATATATATATATATATATATATATATATATATATATATATATATATATATATATATATATATATATATATATATATATATATATATATATATATATATATATATATATATATATATATATATATATTCACTGAAAAAACCATAGGTTTCACACCAGTTATAGTTAGGATTTAGCATTTAAAAAACCTATTAAATTCACTGAAAAAAACCATAGGTTTCACACCAGTTATAGTTAGCTGGAAATTTTACTGACATAAAACCATTGAAATTCCCACGTTATAGTTAGTTGGACTCACTATAACTTGCGCGCCTGCAATGCACTGCTGATGACGTCACATATTACATCACTCATGACATGGTCAGTGACATCACTGATGACATCACTGATGACACCATCCAGTGAATGTGTGTCTTTCTGAAAAATAAATATGTTTTATATATGTATATGTAAAGGTCGATGGAAGAATAAATGTTTAAATAAGTGTCTTAATGGATGTTTTTAAAAAAAAATATTGATTGGTTGACTGGCTTATTAAGTGTATCTTAGTGAATACATATATTAGCGAGTATTGTTTAAATATTTAAATGTTTGTATCAGTGTTTCACTTTGTGTATAAGTGGCTGCATGGGTTGGTGAGTAGCTACATGTGTGTGTATATGGGTTTTTAGATGTTTTTTTAGTATCAGAATGAGTGTCTGTATGGTTTGGTGGGGGTGTTACTTAGCACATAGATGCATCAATGACTGACTCACTGTATGTGTTTTGAAGACAGCATATGTGCAGGACTGTATGGGTGGATGAGTGTGTATATGTGTGTGTTAGTGAGTGAATGACTGTCTCACTAGTGTCTTTATCAGTAACTACATATGTTTTAATCTAGCATATGTGAGTATTGATGTATATGAGTGAGTATATGTGAGAGTGAGAGATTGAAAGAGTTCTTGTTTAAATAAGTATGTGTTTCTATAAGTCATTGTTTAAGAGAGTAAGTATGTGTAAGTTTCCTTAGAAGTAAGGTGGTAGTGTGTGTATAGCTGTATATGCAAATAAATGGATGTTCAATAGTTTATTTGCATGTGTGATTATGTGTGTGAGTAACTTGGATGACTGTCGGTGTGCAACAGGATGTATAGGTGTATCACTACATATGATGAGTGAGTATATGTATGAGTGACTATATAGAACTGTTGGTGAATGAGTGGATGTGTATCTAGATGGTGGAATTACTGAATTGGTTGTTGAAACTGGTATGGGTATCTCTATTTTTTTGAAAATTTTAGTTTCTATTTTTGAATATGTGTTTCAAGGCTTACATTACACTGAAAGGAGGTCTGTCACTCTGTCACAAGGATGGTGTCATCAGTGATGTCATGAGTGATGTCACTGACCATGTCATAAGTGATGTAATATGTGACGTCATCAGCAGTGCATTGCAGGCGCGCAAGTTATAGTGAGTCCAACTAACTATAACGTGGGCATTTCAATGGTTTTATGTCAGTAAAATTTTCAGCTAACTATAACTGGTGTGAAACCTATGGTTTTTTTCAGTGAATTTAATAGGTTTTTTAAATTCTAAATCCTAACTATAACTGGTGTGAAACCTATGGTTTTTTTCAGTGAATTTCATTGGTTTTTTAAATGCTAATTCCTAACTATAACTGGTGTGAAACCTATGTTTTTTTCAGTGAATTTCAAACGTTTTTTAAATTCTAATTCCTAACTATAAGTCTCACTTTATAAATAAGACTGTTAGCACTATAGTTGTTCTTTAGAACACTCTGGTACATTCTGTCATTGGGCTACAGTTGGGCTACATCTAGCTGATATTTGGGCTACATTTGCATTTTTTGGTCTCTGGTGGCCATCTTTGGGCTACATTGGGCTACATTGGGCTACATTTGGGCTACATTTTGGCATATATATAGCCCAATGTAGCACAATATATATTTTATCAAAGTTAATTTTTGTAAAAACCACTTAAGAATAGGGCTACCAGTCCCTACAATTTTTCCCAATTTTTATTTTTTTATTTTTTGCTTTGGAGCGCTCCCGGTGCGCTTCCCGGGGAGCTCCCCGAAAAGCGTACTTTTATAAAGCGCCCCCGGGCGCGCTCCCGGGAGCGTCCCGTAAGCGCCTATATCGCGAACGAAAACATGATCATGACGTATCGCGTAGCCGCGTCCGCGTGATACGCACGGCGTAAGCGCACCCGGAAGTACTCGAGCGAATACGATCGCGCAACGTAAACATCTGACGCGCTTACGCTACGCGACCCGGAGCGCCCCCGGGCGCGCCCGGGGGCGCGTAGCGTAAGCGCGTCAGGTCATGTGACCTGAAAATAACACTTTTCATTGGTTCATAACAGTTTTAGTTTCATAATGATGAAGCCCCTGGTCTTGTGACCTGAAAATAACACTTCTCATTTGTTCAGGACAGTTTTTTTTCTAAATGATGAAAGACCCCACCTTTTTTCCTTATTCTGACTTTGTCCTTTGACTGAGGAAGACCTGTTTGTACATCTCTGTACCTTTTTGATCTTAATAATGGCTTCAGTAGCAGCAGCAGCTGGTGCATCTGCCCCACCACCACCACCACCACCAACAGGACCAGCTCCAGATTATATTGGTGGTCAAGAACAGGAGGAGGAGGAAGAGGAAGAGGAGGAGGGGAGGAGAAGATGGCTGCCTGAAGAAAATACCCCATACAAACCCAAGCCACACATTGTATGGGAGTTTTTTTCAATCCCAGAGGGCAAGAAAAAAGTGAATGCGGCCAAGGTAACTTGCCTAATCTGCAATGAAGAACTTTCACGGGGCAACCCAAACAAAAAATATTAATTTGGTGACCATACCATGATTCGTCATATGACCTGAAAGCACCCAAACAACTACTCTCGTGCAGAGTTCAGGGAACTGGCCAGTAACCTCCCCCAGTCGTCAAGGACCACCTCCCAAAGAAACCAACCCACTTCATCGGGACCAGAAACATCCGAGATGATGCCTTGCATTCAGCCAAGATTTGCTGATTTTAAAATCACTTGTTCTGCATGTGGCAAGCTTATCGCCTATGGTGAAAAAAGCGTTAAGCTCATCGTCCTTGCAGGTGATAATCACAAGTGCCCCAAAAAGAAGTAATTTTTTGGGGTTTTTGTTTTTTGCTCCAGTTGAGCCAGTTTCAATTCCCTTTTTTTGTTTCTCCCCCTAAAAAAATACAAAAAAAATATAAAACTGTTTTGAAAAGCCAAAAAAAGTTCAAAAAGTTCAAAAAACACAAAAAAATATAAAACAACAAAAAGAAGAAAAAAAAAAGTTCTTTTTAGAACTACCTCCAATTTCTAAATTAAGGCTTCATTTTTTTATAAACTGTCATCTTTTTCCCTCATTTTACGCTCCCCGGTGCGCTACCTGGTGCACGTACCGGGCGCTTCCCCCGCGCAAAATGAAAAAAAAAAAAAAATTAAATGCCCCGCGGGGCCCTTTTATAGCCCCCACATCAAACCTAGGGGGTCAAGGGGGGTCTACCCTGCCCCCTTATGGTCATTTCCCTCTTTGTTTTGCCCACCTCTCGTGTCTTGATCCTACCGAGACACAAGATGGCGGCCGCTCCGGACTGTTTAGAATGTTTACAGACACCCGAGAGCCAATCAGCTTTCCGTGCGCACCTCGCGTGGCGTGCCCGGTGCGCGTACCGGTGCACGTACTGGTGCGCGGCTATAGATATATATATTTTTTTGAACCTTAATTACTCAAAATCGACTGGAGCACATATTTTGAGACATAGCAAATGCACATCGGGCTACCAGTCCCTACAATTTTGCCAAGTTTGGTGGAAATCCATTCAGCCGTTCGGGCTAAAAGTGAAATCGACCGCCCTATGGAAATTAACATGGGGAAAATGCGTTTTGGGACCCCCTTTTATCTCGGCCCCCGCTTGACGAATCCCCCCCAAACTTTCAGGGAAGGACCGGAACGCCGCGAGGCCATTTTGAGGAAATTGTGAGGCAGATTCGTCAACCGGCGCCAAAGTTATTCCAAATAGAATTTTGAGATTTAACATTGAAAAAAATCCTAACTATAACTACCTACTGGCGACCGCCAGTAGGTAATATATATATATATATATATATATATATATATATATATATATATATATATATATATATATATATATATATATATATATATATATATATATATATATATATATATATATATATATATATCACCTACTGGCGGTTGCCAGTAGGTAGTTATAGTTAGGATTTTTTTCAATGTTAAATCTCAAAATTCTATCACCTACTGGCGGTCCCCAGTAGGTAGTTATAGTTAGGATTTTTTTCAATGTTAAATCTCAAAATTCTATTTGGAATAACTTTGGCGCCGGTTGACGAATCTGCCTGAAAATTTCCTCAAAATGGCCTCGCGGCGCCCTGGTCCTTTACTGAAAGTTTGGGGGGGATTTATCAAGCGGGGCCCGAGATAAAAGGGGGTCCTAAAACTTGTTTTTCCCATGTTAATTTCCATAGGGCGGTCGACCTCACTTTTAGCCCGAACGGCTGAATGGTTTTCCACCAAACTTGGCAAAATTGTAGGGACTGGTAGCCCAATGTGCCTTTGCTATGTCTCAAGATATGTGCTTCAGTGGATTTTGAGTAATTTAGGTTCAAAAAACTATATATATCTATAGGCGCGCCCCGGTGCGCGCACCGGGCACGAGCTGCGACTTGCGCGCGGAAAGCTGATTGGCTCTCGGGTGTCTGTAAACATTCTAAACAGTCCGGAGTGGCCGCCATCTTGTCTCTCGGTAAAATCGAGACATAAGAGGTGGCAAAAATAAAGGGGGGAATTGACCATAAGGGGGCAGGGTAGACCCCCCTGACCCTCTTGGATTGATGTGGGGGCCATAAAAGGGCCCCGCGGGGCAATAAATGTTTTTTTTTTTTGATTTGCGCGGGGGGAGCACCCGGGGAGCGCACTCGGGAGCGTACCATGGGGAAAAAAGAATGACAGAATATTCCAAAAATGAAGCCTTTTTTTATAAATTGGAGGTAGTTCTAAAAAGAACTGGTTTTTTGCTTCTTTTTTAGTTAATTTTTTTTTACTTTTTCCGAACGTTTTAAAATTTTTTTTGTATTTTTATCAGAACAAAAACAAAACTAGGGAATGCAAAACTGCTCAACAGGAGCAAAAAAAAAGGGGAAAAATTAGGGCTGAGGGGCGCAGCGGTGTTCCTCCCTCTTTCTAACAATCAGGTCAACGCTCTGCTCCCCATAACAGAGCAGTTGGTCACACTGCTTACAACGAAATGTAATATCTGCAAAAACAGGCTGAATATTTGGGGTCATCACTGCTGTTCTTCCTCTCACCGATGATGTTGAAGCTCCGGTGGAAGTGGAGGGGCAATCGGGTGGTGGATTGCGAGCCAGGGCCCTGGTGCTCTCCCGTGCATAACTAATCGGGTGCTTCCTCTAAACATGCCTGAGTAATGTTTCATTGCCAAAACTATATTTCCGGGTGGGACTTCCACGTGAGAGAACAGTGTCACAAATTTTACACGTGACGTTTGCTGCATTGCATTTTTTCTCCCCCTCTGGAAAAGAGAAAAACTTCCAAATGAAGTGGTCCTTCACTTTTCTCTGTGGGGGGACCTCAGGCAGGAATCCATCTGAAGAGTCTGAGGACTGGTTGAATTTGACTTTTTTGCAGGAACAGCAAAGAGGTGTTGTCTCAGCAAAAGCAAACAGGTTGTGAGGGAAATGGGTGGGGTGTTTCCCTACTTGTGAAAAAAAACTGTTATTAACCAATGAAAAGTGTTATTTTCAGGTCATATGACCCGACGCGCTTACGCTACGCGCCCCGGGGTGCTCCCAGGGGCGCGTCGCATAAGCGTGTTGCGCGATCGTATTCGCTCGAGTGCTTCTGGGTGCGCTTACGCCGTGCGTATCACGCGGACACGGTTAACGATACGTCACGATCATGATATTGGCACTTACGGGACGCTCCCCGGTACGCGCCCCGGGGCGCTTCATAGAACTACGCTTTCCGGGGCGCTCACCGGGGCGCGCACCGGGAGCGCTCCAAGGCAAAAAAAAAATATACAAAAAAAAATTTGGGCAAAATTGT
Source organism: Lissotriton vulgaris (assembly GCF_964263255.1). Lineage (NCBI taxonomy): Eukaryota > Metazoa > Chordata > Amphibia > Caudata > Salamandridae > Lissotriton > Lissotriton vulgaris. The sequence goes on from NC_141695.1 coordinate 98,816,891, forward strand.
AGGGACTGGTAGCTTGATGTGCCTTTGCTATGTCTCAAGATATATGCACAAGTGGTTTTTACGAAAATTAACTTTGAAAAAAATATATATTGGCCTACATTGGGCTATATATATGTTAGAGCCCAAATGTGGCCCAATGTAGCCCAATGTAGCCTAATGTAGCCAAATGTAGCCCAATGTAGCCCAAAGATGGCCTCCAGAGACAAAAAAACCAAATGTAGCCTAAATATCAGCCAGATGTAGCCCAAATATAGCCCAATGACAGAATGTCCCAGAGTGTTCTAAAGAACAACTAGAGCGCTAACAGTCTTAGGAATTAGCATTTAAAAAACCTTTGAAATTCAATGAAAAAACCATAGGTTTCACACCAGTTATAGTTAGGAATTAGCATTTAAAAAACCTATTAAATTCACTAAAAAAAACAGAGGTTTCACACCAGTTATAGTTAGCTGGAAATTTTACTGACATAAAACCATTGAAATTCCCACGTTATAGTTAGTTGGACTCACTATAACTTGCGCGCCTGCAATGCACTGCTGATGACGTCACATATTACATCACTCATGACATGGTCAGTGACATCACTCATGTAAATATCTGTATCATTGTCTCACTTTGTGTATAAGTGGCTGCATGGGTTGGTGAGTAGCTATATGAGTGTCTATTTGGGTTATTAGTTGCTTTTTTGAGTATCAGTATGAGTGTGTGTATGGTTTGATGGGCGGTATTACTTACCACATAGATGCATGAGTGGGTGACTCACTGTTTGTATGTGTTTTGAAGACAGCATGTGTGCAGGACTGTATGGGTGGATGAGTGTGTGTATGGGTGTGTTAGTGAGTGAATGACTGTCTCAATAGTATCTTTATGAGTAACTACATATGTTTAAAACTAGTATATGTGAGTATTGATGTATATAAGTGACAGCGAGAGATTGTAAGAGTTCCTGTATAAAAAAGTATGTGTTTCTATAAGTGATTGTTTAAGAAGTAAGTATGTGTACGATTCTGTAGAAGTAAATGCAGTGGTGGGTGTATACCTTTATATGCAAGTAAATGGATGTTTGATAGTTTATTTGCATGTGTGAGTATGTCTGTGAGTAACTCTATAGATGACTGTCTGTGTGTAATAAGATGTATAGGTGTGGGAGTACATATGATGAGGGAGTACATGTATGAGTGCATATATAGAACTGTTAGTGAATGACTGGATGTGTATGTAGATTTTGGAATTACTGAATAGGTTGTTCTAACTGGAATTGGTATCTCCTTTTTTTAATATGTGAGTGATGGTGCATATAAACACTTATATGTGAGAGTGAGTAATTCTGACAGTGGCTATATATATGAGTGTATACTTGTATCAGTGATTATATAAGAGAGTAATTATGCGTTACTATCTGTATTAATAAGTGAGGTGGTGTTTATATAAATTTATAGGTGAGTAAATGGGACTGTGATAGATTCTTAGCATGACTAAGTGTGTGTGTGAGTAACTCCATGGATGAGTAGCGGTGTGTGTTTGTCTGTATAGGTGTATGAGTGCATATGATAGTATTGTATTTGTGAGTGAATGCGGGTATTAGTGATTGTATGGATGAATGAGAAGATGTGTCTCTAGACCTAGCAATCAGTGAGTGCGTATGTAGAAACTGGTATTGGTGTGTTAACAATTTCGAAAATGGTTGTCTGCATTTTACAGGGGATGTATCAAAGGTTATATTAGACTGTGAAGATGTGCATCAGATTTTATCGAGAATAATGTCATTGGTGATGTTATCAGTGATGTAATTTGAGATTGATGTTATCAGTGATGTCTTCAGTGATGTCACTGACCATGCCATGAATGATGTAATGTGTGACGTCATGAGTAGAGCATTGAGGGGGCACGAGTTATAGTTAGCTGAACTAACTATAACAGTGGAATTTCTTTGGTTTTGTATGTGTGAAATGTCCAGCTAACTAGGATGCCCCTGAAACCTATGTTTTTTTTAGTGAATTTCAATTGTTTTATTTTTTTTATTTTTTTAAAGACCTTTATTACATTGTTTCACACTACACAGCTTCCAGCCTACAACCCAATCGGCCGGCCGCAACAGCACTTCAAATTTGCCCCAATTCTTTAAGAACACAGCCCCCTTGCCGTCAACCCTGGGGTACGGCGGCGTTATAGAATACGCGTGTATGGGATACCAGTTCAGAAGGCAGATCATTGAAGGTCCGATTTTGTTTTTTGTCGAAAATTAAAAACAAACCACATATAAACACATTCACATGGCAGAAATACCATAGTCGGGAAACATGAGGTCACGGGGAATGAGTTCCAGATTAAGCATACAATAATCAAAGCATCAGTTGCGGGGTGAGGGGGCAGCGAGGAGACCATGCAATATGCAAAAGTATCGTATGTAGGCCTGGAATGCCGTCTAGGGAGATACGGGAATATCAAGGGTAAAATCTTGTGGGGGAGTACAAACATTCCCACGATACGCGTTCCATTGGGACCATATTCTACTCCACTTCTTGGGTCTGCCCCTGGACAGGTACACCGTCTTTTCTCTGAACATGCACCAGTCCATGTTTTCCTTCCAAGCCGATATCGTAGGCGGTCTGTGGGAACCCCACAGCTGCGCAATGTTCCTTTTAGCCGACATGTTACCAAGAGTAGCCCAAAAAGTCTGAGCCGTGTTATAGTCGTTAGGTTCCCAAACATTGAGAAGGCATCGTCTGGCCTCAGGTTGAAGTGAGACTCCGGTGACCCTTTCCATGGTAGCATGCACTCTGGACCAGAAGGCGGCCACTGCAGGACACTCCCACAAGATATGAAGAAAGGTACCACTCATACCACAGCCACACTTACATAGACCATCCAGGGATTGACCCATTCGTACCAGACGCGGACCAGTTACATACACACGATGAAGGATCTTTAACTGGACGAACCAAAGGTGGGCAGGGATGGCCACCTCCTTAGGGGAGGACACGGCCATTTGCCAGTCCTCGTCGTCCAATTCCAATCCATCAGCGGTCCATAAAGACCTGAGGCGCACAAGCAGGTCGACTCTGTTAATAATGAGTTTTTTATAAATCAGTGAGATGGTACTGTCAGGTACATGGCCATCAAGGATACGGTCCTCAAGAGGCGAGTATTCAGGAATCTCCGTCCCCGTGGGGAAGGCAGAAAATAAGGCATGTCGCACCTGAACGTACCGAAAGAATTCCTTGTCGTCAAGCTCATATTCAGTCTTAAGCGCCTCAAAAGTCTTAACGGTTCCTTTGGACCAAAGATCATCAACCTTACTTATACCTATCATGTCCCATTTATCAAAACCTTTCGTCCTCCACAGGTTGCCCAAACGATCAGAGTCATACAGCGGGGTTGCGCAGGATAATCTATCACACCATCCCATGGCAGCACTCGCATCGCGCCATACTCGCACAGCAATTTTGGTGGGTCCGACCAGGGTCTTATATGGTTCCTTAGAATAAAATGCCCTATTGAAACTCCCACCCGGAAAGAGATGTTTATCCATTGCAAAGGCAGGAGTCGGACCGGGGGCGTAAGTCACATGATTAACAGCACTCAGCTGAGAGGCCCAATAATAGAGTCTAATGTCCGGGAGGGCGATGCCACCGTCATACCATGGAAGAGTGAGATTGGGTAAGGAAATACGCGCACGCCCATTGCAAATTAGTCGCCTCTGAAGGCCCTCCACTTCACGGAAATATCCAGGTGGAATGGGATCAAAGAAGTTCTGAAGTGCATATAAGAATCTGGGGAGCGACATCATCTTGAAGAGAGCCGCACGCCCCAATGGTGATAGAGGCAGCCGGCGCCATCGTAGAACGTTGAGTTTGAGCCGCTGAAGGGGGGCTCCAAGGTTACGTTCGTAACGGACGGCGGGATCCAGCGAAACATAAATCCCCAGATACTTTAAAACGGGTCTCGGCCAACTGAATCGGGAATCTACGAGGCAACGGAGGGAGATCTCCAGCCAAAACGTAGACGCATGACTTGGTCCAATTAATGACGATACCAGAGTTCTTCCCGAAGGAGGTCAGAACATCGAAAAGCACATTTAGGGACTTTCGAGGGGACGTGAGGTATAGAAGGATGTCGTCTGCGTACAGCGAGATTCGATCCTCAAAGTCGGGAGTCCACCGAATGCCCTTCATCGAGGGCTCCTAACTAAGCCACTCGGCCAATGGTTCCAGGGCGAGGGCAAAGAGCAATGGGGACAGGGGGCAACCCTGCCGGGTGCCTCGCCCGAGCATGAAAGTACTGGAAACCCTCCCATTTACAACAACCTGGGCTAGCAGTCTTTCATAGAGGAGCTTCACCCAAGCAATGAATGTCGGACCAAACCCAAATTTAGCAAGAGCAGCCCAGAGATACGGCCATTCTATGGTGTCAAAAGCCACAGTGGCATCAAGGGAGGCCAAAATGGCCGGCTCAGTAAGAGTCCCAGCTCTCGCGAGAACTCTCTCTGAAGATTAAGGGCGGTGTTCCAGTGTGGAATAAAACCAGATTGATCCGGGTGGACCAAGTCTCCAACTACCTTAATCAATCGATTATCTAACAATTTAGCGAGTATTTTGGGTTCGGCATTAAGTAGCGAAATGGGCCTATACGAAGCACAGCGATCACGTGCTTTACCCTCCTTGTGGATTACAACGATGGTAGCCAAACGCTGATCAATGGGAAGGACACCAGAATCGAATGCCTCGAGGAACATACCCCTCAGATAAGGCGCCATTTTGTCAGGTCGCAGTTTATAGAGCTCAATGGGCAGACCGTTGGGGCCCATTGCCTTACTGGACCGAAGGGCACGGATGGCGACGGCGATCTCATTCACCAAAATCGGCGCATCCATTAAAGCCCTATCCTCTTCAGAGAGGCAGGGCAATGCAATATCACGCAACAACAGCCGGGAGTCACACTCATCTCTATCACTGACCGAGGTGTAAACCGTCTGAAAATGGTCCACAAAACAATCAACAATCCCAATCGGCTCCGAAACACGATCACCATTCGACCTCTCAATCACAGGCACACCCCGATTCAGTCTTTCTTTCTTGTCCAACCACGCAATTAGCTTACCCGTTTTATCACCCACGTCATACAGTCTACCCTGCTGCTCCCTATTCATAACTTTAGCGGCATCAGTCACCAAGGCTCTATATTCAAACTGTTTCAGACTAAGGGAGTGCAAAGTAGCACGGGCGGCATCCCCCCCCGAGGTCACTCTCAAGTACAGTTATTTCAGATTCGAGGTGTGTCAATTCTTCATGTTTAGCCTTCTTGGCGGCAGCAATTAATGACAATGAATAACCACGAACAACAGTCTTAAAGGCCTCCCACAATGAAATGGAAGAAGAAACAGACCCCACATTTTCGTTAAAATAGCAATCAATTGCCTTCACAAGCTCAGAGCGTGTCTTGGGGTTTCGCAAGTACCATGGATTTATAGGAGCCACTCTCCCCTCACTACCCATTCCAGCCTCAAACAGAGCCACAAGGGGGAATGAAAAGGGATGCCCCTAGGAAGGTGACAGATCTCCCTCACGAAGGATGATTGCGCTGAAGGCATTAAGAAATAATCAAGTCTGGAGAGACTACCATGGGCCCCAGAGTGGAACGTGTACTGCAGTTGTGTGGGATGTAGAAGTCTCCAACTGTCCGTAAGCCCAAAGGTTTCAAGCAGCTCACTAAGCCACATCTGGGATCTAGGTAAGTCCCTGGGGGGGTAGTGATCAGTGGTACCTGAAACCACGGAGTTAAAATCCCCCTGAGAACAAGAAAACCTTCAGGTAGCCCCAGCTGAAGCCGCCCAAGGTCAGCATAGGTGGTGGCCTGTAGGCCTGGGGGGACATATGTGTTAATTATGGAGAGCGTCTTACCCTCCCATCTCCCCTAGATCGCAGCATACCGACCCCTATCATCCAGCGTTATCTCGTCAATTTCAAGGGGTAAAGAGGACCTGATCAAAATACCCACCCCTCTTGAACCGGAGGTGAACCCAGCATGAGCGACTAACCGATACCCACGTCTATTCATCGCCCCGGCAAGCGTTGCCAATCAAGTGGGTTTCCTACATCAAGACAATATCAGGGGAGTGGCGTCGAAGGTACTGCAATACCACCCCTCGTTTTATTCTATCCCCCAATCCATTGACATTCCAGGACAGAAGTCTCAACTCACTACCCCTCATCCCGAGAAAGGACCATTGCCCCCCCCCATGAGACCCAACAACAGCAGGATGAGTGCAGACTATACAATGCCATGTGAGAGAAACAAATACACAAACACTCCACCCCACCACCCCCCAACAAGAACCCGTTACAACACCCCCCAGGATGCACCCCTGCGTACGACTCAAAAGCCACCCCAACTTGCAGTGTGCCTGTCACCCTCTCATCAAAACAAAAAAACACAAAGAACCCAGGAGGAGGAAGAGTCCCCTACACCCCAGCCACCCTCAGGCTCAACAAATACAGTAACAAAGAACAAATAGCAAAACTCAGCTGACAAGCAGTTAGGAAAGATCGGACATCGGGAACCACAATGTCACTCCTGATCTGGTGTGCCCCTCTCGGCGCCACCGGGGTGCTCAGTTCGATCGTCCCTTTTGGGCAATGAGTCAAGCCAGTCACTGACGCTGTCTGGGCGATCGAAGAAGAAAGTTCGCTCCTCGTATGCGACGCGCAATCGGGCCGGAAACAACATCGCGTACTTGAGGCCCAGGTCTCGCAGCCGTCTCTTCACTCCTTGGAAACCCATTCTCTGTCGTTGGACCTGGGGAGTAAAGTCCGGATAAATCTTCACAGTAGCATTCTCGAGCTTCAAGGGGCCGCGATCCCGGGAGGCTTGAAGGATAGCGTCTCTATCTCAAAAGTGGAAGAGCCTGGCAATAATTGGCCTCTTGGGGCCCCTGGCTTAATCTTCCCGCCCGGGAAACGATATGCCCGCTCGACAGCAAAGAATTTGCTGAGTCCGGCAGGAGCGAGGTGAATTAAAACCAGGTCCTCCACTAGGAGGTCGACAGCAGAGTTCTCATGATTTTCCGGTACACCAATAAGGCGTATGTTATTTCGCCGGGCCCTATTTTCATGTTCATCGAGTCGACGGGACATCGATTCATGCGACGATCTCAAGTTGCCGATCTCCGTCAGCGCGTCTGCCACGTCAGTGATCAGGCTGGAGGTCTTTAGATCCAAGGCCTTAACCCTCTCATAGGTTTTGGCCAGGTCCGCTCTGATCAGTGTGACATCCACGGCTACGGTGTCGATCTTGGATGCGAGAGCCTCGTATTGCTGTCCCATCGCGGCCTTCATCCCAGTGATGGCACTCATGAGGTCCTGGAGAGAAACCTCTGTTGGCGCAGTTGAGTCTGCCTTAGGGTCGTCAAGAGTGCGGCCGGCTCCGCTGAGGGATCTCTTCGGTTGCGTATACCGGTCCATGACATTGGTCTGGGTAGGTCCCCCGTGGACAGGCGTCTTTGTCTTGCGCCTCTTGAACTCAGGTTTAGTGGCCATATTGGAAGCTGTGCCCCGAAGGGGCCCTCGGGACCTGGTAAAAATGGCGGATGGTGATGGCACCACGAAGACTAATTTTAGGCAAAAAATAGCGCAATGCCAACAGAGCAATAGGTGAAAATGCTCAGAGGGGGCAGGACTCAGCAGCAGGTCAAAGTTGTGCCGCCTCCGGAGTGGATCAGATAGGAAGACAGTCACTTGGAGCCCTGAGTAGAAATCGAAACCGAAAGTGAGGGTGAGGCCGACTGGGGAGAGACCCCTCTGGCCGCTGTTGTTAAACTACTCTCCGGCCCACGAATCAGTAGAGCCCCTGGCCTCGCCCGTGGCAGGCCCAGAAAGTTGAAGTCGGTATAAAATCGGCTCCCGACGTCCAAATTCGATTTCCAAAAGGATGTTGAGGTCAGCAAGAGTTCGTCTTCAGAAGCCCATAATTAAAATGAGGATATTTTAAGGATATTTGCGAAAGGGCGGCGCGGGTCTCGGGAGCCCTCTGCTCACGCGACCATCTTGGACGCCCGCGTAGCTCCTCCTCTTCAATTGTTTTTAAATGCAAATTTCTAACTATAACGTCTGTAAAACCTATATTTTTTTCAATGAATAAATATATATGTTCAAGTTCCAGGTTTCACCCAACTGCCAAACTCTGGATAGGCGCTATCTTCTGAAAGCGTGAGGGTGAGTCACATAGAAAATATGAGGCTCAAAGCAGGAACAAAGCACTCATGGGTCATTCTTTGATTAAATTCAAGCAAATGCATTTCGGCACACAGCCTTCCTCAGTGCTCTTTACAACTTCATCAAAGGTAACATGTTTTTAAATTACTGAAAGGGTCATTTCATTGGTGGAACTTTAGAAAATGGCAAGTGACAAAGGACTATCAAAATTATAGTGCAAATACCAGTATTTCTGGCCACCATGTCAGCATGTACTTCCTTTGCTTTAACCAGATGGTAATTACTTTGTTTTATTTTGCTTATGAAGTCTCTCATAGACAGTACAGCATTTATTCTTACAAAAAATGGAAAAACGAAATATTCATCATGTACCTCATATGCAGGCTGAATTCACACAGTCATTTGTAAGATAACAGCCATAGTGCACCCAAACAGAGGTGCCCTATCAACAGTCTGTCTGTCCCTCGCCACTGCCGTGGTTGAACAGTGTCCAATCCCACAGGCTTTCGTGGATATATCTGTAATGTTAACAGTTATCTTATTTCAGGTTCTCATATGATAATTGTTTTTCCCCTAAGTATTCCAGTCCCTTTCAGCACAGAGCAAGATCCATTGGAGGAGCTAAGAAGTTTGGTAATGGTAGCTGAGGTGATTTGAAATAGGTGAGTTTAAATACAAACATCAGGCCTATACATATATGCTATAACAGCAACAAAGTAACTAGACTGCCCATCAAAAACACTCTGAATGCCCTGAACCACGAGGAAATGCATAATCGAAACCTCATAATGGGAGCTGCCATTTACAAACAATGTGAGAGTTCAGCTGACTCAAACAATGTGCAATTTGTACTTGGGCACTGGCGGCAGGGAAATGTCCCCTGCATGGTAAAGAGATGAAAGTTTCTGCCTTGGATGTCTGACTACTTGTTCATGGTACCTTGCATTTTTATTTTCACCATGGCATCACACTAGTCTAGCCTGGACAGAGAGGCCTTGGTCTGTCTCACATTACGAGTGGTCCTGGACTTGTCCAGTTCCCTGGAAAAGTGCACAAAGCATGCCCTCATTTCTGAGAAAGGAATGCTGTCCTTGACATTGGGGATAGCACATAAAGTGGTGGTGGCAGAATATAATGATATATGGATCAACAGACCAGACCTTGTTATCTGAGTTCTGGAGTCAAAGTCTACTCAACCACTCTTATAAAGTTCTGCTTTCATTGGCTTACCCATATCTTTGTACTAACACCCAGAGTGTGTGTTAAGCACAGTAGTGTGAAGTCAATACATGCATTATGTGTGTGAGGCAGCTAGAGTAATTTAGACCTGTGCGATCCATTTGGATACCCGTGGCCTGGCTTTGCACAAAATGAAAAGTGAGACTGTGCTCCTAGACAGCGGAAGTGTGTTGCTCATATTTTTGCAGCATGATGAACGATACCTTGATACTGAAGTGAAGGGAGTGCAGAGAGTGTTCCATTAGATATTCTATGAGGCCTTTTGATTTGCAAGGAGCTGCTGACTAATCCTGTAAAAAAAAGTACAATCTCATGGCGGGACAGTGACTGTTGATCTGTCTTGCAGTTGTTTAGCTGCTATGAGGTTAGTGGGTATTTTCACAGGACGTAAGGGATAAGAATTGCTTTAAGTGTCTAAAACTCATAAGAGAGGAGTCCATGCCTGTACCTTTATTAATGTTGGCTATTTACCATTTCTGAGCATTAACCCACTACATCGTGAAGACTTGCATGTCTTAGTTGAATGGGTTGAATCTACATAAATGTAACATATGACCATAACGTTACTACTAGTAGCTATACAACCATATTATACATTACAGTCACCTGATGGAGACCTCGACACGCAGGGCCTCTGCATGGAAGGGCATTGGAGAATTATATACGTCCAAACCAAAATATGCACACCTGACACCTATCCCCTTACTGCAACAAAAATACTGCCCACACCATGTTATCTGTATTGACCCTCTACCTTTCTGCTGCTGTAGCCACCACATTCTGTCTAAAGGGTGCAGACCCCACTTCCCAAGAGAAAAATACATTTAATAAGGAGGAGACAACGCTTGTAGTTAAAATTTGTGGTCAGAAAATGTAAAATAAACGACATGATCTGCCGCTAATCATCCTCAGTGGAACACATAAGGCAGCCTTATGGCAGTAGGTGGCGACTCTTGTCAATATATGGAGGGAGTATGCAGTCTCTGTGAGGGATACAAAAAAATGGCAAGATGAAAGGAGGGGGCTAAAGAAGACATTTTCCTGGAATCAGTAGGCACAAGATCTTTCTTGAAGAACACATGGTTTCGATCTCCATCTCACCACCCTCGACGAGTTTGTCATCTCCTCAATGCACCTCCACCAGCTTTCGGGGCAGCCTCTTTACTACAACACTAATGCTGTGCCAGGTGAGATTCTAACATCCTTCTCTTTCTCACTAAATGCAAATATACTCACTGATATCTGTCCTTCTCCCATACCTACATTGTTAGGCGCACATCACATACATACCTCTCAAAAATACTCTATACACATACTCTGTAAATATGTAGATACTTTGATTGTATTTCTTTTATTTCTACTCTCTTCATACATAGCATTTTCAAGTAGATTGGTTGTTTCAAATGTCAGAGTCATTGAAATAACAGCAAGGCAAGACACAGGGGTCTGTCTCACAATGCAACCCATCTACACACACATGTATTTTCTTATGTGTACAATCAACAACGTGGTGTGGGAAAGGATAACCTACCCACCAAGTTGCGCGCTCAATTTACGTTGAAACACGTGGTTTCTTCACGTTCTCCAAATAGATTGATTACATATCAATACAAAGTCTTTCAAATTAATTTCCATCCATTTATTGATGAAATGTTTGATGTATTCATAATCATTTTCTTATGTTACACATCCTTTTTAGGTCGAGGTACTATCCGGTTCTGCGCAGAACCGGAAGTAGAGAGATCTTATGTTCCTTAGAGGGGCTCTTTATCCCGCTTCTAATTTTGGCTCTCTCCCATTGGCTGGCTTCCTAAATGGAGGCCAGCCATTGGAGGAGAGAGCTGTCCCTCCAAATAGGCTCTGTCTTTTTCGGATTTGGGGGCGTACATTTTGCTGTTCTTTCACCAGTGACGTCACCCGTCACTCAGAACAACAAAACACACGGCCCCGAATGCGAAAATTACCATGCTTTCTCCGAGGCATTTCTGCTTTGCCTCGGAGAAAGACAGTGGTGCTTTCCAGAGCTGCTCTGCTCGTGACCCCTCCCTCCGCCCGCAGCTCTCCTCCGTCCCGCTCCCCCCCTCCCTCCGCCCGCAGCTCTCCTCTGTCACTGCCTCCTTAGCCAGCACCTCACACTGCCTCCTTGAGTGCTGCAGTGTGGGGCGCTTGTTGATTATTTGATTCCTGCCGGTGTAAGAATGGACCATGGGTGGAAGGCCGACAGCACAAAAGTTCGCCCATTTAAGGCTTGTTCTTCTTCCATTCCTTTTTGTTGCATCACTTTGTTGGGGGTAAAAGATGTATTGTACTCTACAGCTGGCAATATAGTTAAGAATGCATCATAAGGAACTGTATAGAACTTTGTATGAGCTAAGCAACCACTTAGATTTAGCTGGCATGTTGGATGGCCGTGTTACTGTTGGTGGATGCAATACAAATAACTAGCCAGCATTTGATGTGGCGTACACTCTTTTCACTGTTTATACATTTTTGTTTGCAGTTTTCTATTGCGCGAACTTGACCCGCAGGTACTTGAGCGATATAAATGTGCACACGTTAACATGAAACAAGGACCCGTTCTTTCTGGTAGGCACGGGAAGGTTTAGTGATTTGCCCAGAGTTGAGCAACGCCGAGAATCGTGCCTGGTCCCCCACGTCCAAAGTCGGCAGCTCTCCCCCCTTAAAAAAAAAAGAGGTTCAAAACCGGTCAATGAACTGGCTCGTCAATGATGGTGAAGTCTGGCAATCAGAAAGGGATCCCTTTAAATAAGAAAATACTTTTCACGCCATGGTTTGCCATATGATTTAAGTGTTTGGAGACGTTGCTTTCTAGGAGGGCCAGATGAATACATCTCGGTTAATACTGCACGTTTCGGTAAGCGATCTCGGAGTCAGACTTCGATTTAAATGGGCTGTCCGTGGACGGTGGCTCGCATGCCGTGGTCACAGAAGAATAAATAGGGACACACAATTAAATTAAATAATTAATGGCGCTAATTAAGGCGGCCGAGAAGGCCCAGCCGTGTACGTCTGCCGATCTCGCGCTGTTCTCTCCTAAATACGAGGTGGAGGGGGGCACAGCACCCGAGGACGGAGCCTCACTAACAGACTCGCTAGCCTCCGCGGTCCTGTGGTGTGGAACCACAACCAACTGCACTACCGCCCCACCTGGAGGCGCCGGGCATGGAAGAGCTGCTGAACACCCTTCGCCCCTCATCCCCTCTCGAATCGGGAACGTTATGAGTAGCGCAGAAGACAAAAATGTTGCACCCTCACTCCCCACAGTGAGAATCACAAGTAGCAAGTGGGGGTGGGGGGGGTTATACTAGTATTCTATTCAGTTAACCTATGTTTCACCGACTTGCAATGCGCCAATATCTACTGCGACGTACACTTCAAGAGCTCGAATCCTGGCATGGCCTAATCAGCATGCCATCCTTCCGAAGTCGGTGAATCGAATACCATTAAATGTAGGATTCAGAATTTACTCGGGGCTGCGTACAGCGTTCTGGAATACCTTGCCTCATGGCACAGACATGAGAACGAGGGGGCGTAGGCTTCCTCACTGCGCTGCCTCCCCCTCCCCCCAAATAAAATAAAAAGGCAACAGGCAGCGTATGGCTTGAGTCTCAGTCGTGTTGCGCTGCTGCGGGACCACCAGCCTATGAATAACAGCATCAAATAGGCAGAAAGGCCGGCTCAAAGATTGCAGAGGGGCAGCTAGGAATGGTGGACACCCCTGCCCCAAAGTGAGCATAATGTATGAATGGGTCAAGAACAGAGGGGAGGGCATGGGCAGAGAGCCCGATCAGCCTTGGGAAAACGTGATGTACAGAGTGAGGCGGCCGGGGGCCCGGGGAGGAGCACTCTGCCTTGATGACACTAAACGTCAATATACAGATTTACAGGATACTGCCCGGTGAGAGATGTGGTCGGAGGGCGGAGGCAGTCTCGGGGAATACAAGAGTGCAGCTGGTGCCCTGGGAGCGCGGGGGATCATCTGGTGCATCTGGAGGCAGGGCGAACTTCAGTCGCATCGGAGGACAGCCTGGAGCCTGGGGGGAGAGGGCTCAGCCGTAACTTGCCCATGGACGGCGGCTGGAGGGGAGGTGGTATTGGGGGGGCCGAGAGATGAGCACAGAGAATACGTGGATAATGATAGGAGCGCAGCCAGGAGCCTTGGGAGAGAAAGTTCAACACTGAGAGCAGGCGAGATTACAGGCAGAGAGAGGAGGCGAGCCTGCGGAGAGAGGGCAGAGTCCGAAGGATGTGTCGCTGATGGAGCCCCTCTGCCTCAAGCCTCTGTGGAGCAAGCCCCCGCCCCCCCCAATTCAGCCGAATGTCAATAAATATATGTGAGATGTGGTAGACCCAGGCACCCTCGGCACATTCTACAGTGCCCCCGTCATTTTGCGTTACGCTGCTGGGGAGAATGTACGCCAGAGAGGGCGGAGGTGGCTAGAGAAGGGGCCCTGTGAGGACGAACTGAACACCGAGGACCACAGAAAGACAGAAGGGTACAAGAAGAGGGAGAGCTATACAAGATGACAGTGGAGGGCAGCCTGGGCGGAAGTGAAGTAATTGACGCATGGATGCTGTGTAAATGTGACTACGTAAAAGTGTTGTCGGGCGAAAGGAGGTTTAACAAACTGCATCGAATTAAACAATCACGCAGCAGCCTCTACTCATAACAGGCATACGTTATGAGGCACCCAAAAAAAAACCTTCACTACTGTCAACCAAGAGGAATATGCCTGTCGCAGGCATATTCCTCTTGGTTGACAGTAGTGAAGGTTTTTTGGGGGGGCAGGGGGGGATGTTGCTCAGCAATGGACTGCAAGCTAACATCAGCATACACACAACTGGTACCTCTGTTTCCTCAGCAGAAACGAACACCGAGAGATCTGAAACAGCAGTCACTGCTCACGACCACAGATAGTCGATACATGCACCCCAATCTTTCAATTTAGTCAAAAGCCAGAGATTTACACACCCTGCGGACGCATCCATATCTAGAAACCGATGTGTACACCCCTCACACAGAAGCTCTAGACAGAGAAGTACCAAGCAATGGTGTAGCAAGTGCAGGGGCATCGTGGCCCTATTGAAGTCTTATTTATAGGCTTATTTATAGTTTCATTTTAGGACCGATCCAGCCTGTGGTCGTTTCCTTCATTACACGTTTGTTACATCACTGGTCCAAGTTAATTTTACGAGAGGTTTTGCTCACACCACCGCCAACATAGTCCACAAAGCTACGTTTTCTGCACTTCTAGGATTCTGTACTTGGATCTCCAGACTGACCCCACAGGTGCCCCCGTCCCCCCCCCCCCCTCCCTCCCAAGAAGTCAATGATAACCCAGGCAAATCACGCAGTAACATGAGACTGAATGTCTCTCATGGAGAGCCCCAACAAGTTGAATCATGAATCTTAGCAATGGAGAAAAAAAAAACAAGCATTTACAATGCAATGGTCTCGGCATTATTAAAGGTAGAGCTATTGGCATTGCTCATAACATGTTTTTTTCATTTTCTTTTAAAACATACATAAATGGTATTGTCAGTTACAATGGCAATAGGTGAGCATTAGACAGTAGTAGAGAATATTCCTGGACATAGAGCCACACACACACACACAGACAGAGCCACACACACACAGACAGACGGCTCTGTCTGTGTGTGTGTGCGTGGCTCTGTCAGTGTGTGTGCGTGGCTCTGTCTGTGTGTGTGTGTGTGTGCGTGGCTCTGTCTGTGTGTGTGTGTGCGTGGCTCTGTCTGTGTGTGTGTGTGCGTGGATCTGTCTGTGTGAGTCTGCGCGGCTCTGTGTGTGTGTGGGGCTCTTGTCTGTGTGTGTGTGTGCGCGGCTCTGTGTCCGCGAATACTCGCTACTACTCTCTAATGCTCACCTATTGCTATTGTAAATGACAATACAATTTATTTATGTTTAAAAAAAAATGAAAAAAAATGTCATGAGCAATGCCAACAGCTCTACCTTTAATAATGCCGAGACCATTGCAATGTAAATGCTTGTTGTTTTAAAGTGCTTCAAAAACACCCAATGCATTTCGGGTATGTCAAGTAAGACCCTTCGTCAGGGGTCTGTAAAATGAAGTAATACAGGACCAAATTAGAAACTCCACTTTCAAATAGATGACAATCTACAATAGGTTCATTAAGCTAAACGAGATACGCCATGCAGAGGTGCATACCAAAACACAGATGCAATATAAAAGCAAGAGTAGGAAATGAAGAAACGAGAAAGCTCCCAATGTGGCATGGGTGTTATAGTGACTATCATGGGATTCAATGTGACTCGGTGTCCATCGGAAGTGTTATTTAAAGCCAAAGAATGTACCGTTAAAAAGGAAGAAGAAAAGTGATTTACTGTGACAGCGTGCAAAAGACTGAATGTGGAGAAACTTACGGAAAGACCGTGCAAGCTGCGTCTCGGCGTTTACAATGGTAATCAGGTATAGGGAAGTGCAACAATGGTTAACCAATGAGATTTAACGCATAAGCGTAAATACCGAGTCACGTGGTACGAGGATCTCGGCTTCTAGGAGATGTGCCCCGGTGGATATAACAATAGTCAATAAAGTTGTATGAAAAGGAAAAAGCAAATGAAAAATAAAAGAACATGCGTTAAAAAACACCGTGAGCCCGGTGATACAATCAAAAGTATAAAGTGAATGGGTAAATCGCCTAAACATAGTAAGAACATCACGAGTTGTCACGATCCTTATAAACAGCATAAACAATGTACATGAGGTATAATAAGAATAGCATCGTTACAGGGAGAAAGAATATAGAGTGTACAATGTCATAATACAGTATGGGAATTCCTATCACTTAGGGCCAGATGTATGAACACATTTTCCCATAGACACAGAATGGGTAAAACTGTTTGATACATCTGGCCCTTAGTTTGTTAAACCCAAACACTTTATTTTACAATGTGTATTGTAATACCTTATAATTGTAGCCAAATCTGACCTTGATTTTGACATTGTTACACTAATTTATACTCATATATTTTTCCCTTTTAAGGCCCTGTGTTTTTGTCCCATTCAACCACCTACTCCTAGCACAGCTATAAAACCAGACTGGCATCACACAGCAAACTGATGGTAGAGTGTGTTATGTTCTAGTTGTCCTACGCTAGTGGCGCACTAGGCGCACTGCGTGGACCCACGTGACCCTGCCAATAAAAAGGTCTGCGAGCGTAGGCACGCCAGTTGTCGGTGACGTGACCAGCAAGCAACTATAGCCCCAGTTGTCCATCTGTTTAATTCTAGGCCTGTGCCAGGTGCTAAGCAC
The DNA here is from genome assembly GCF_964263255.1 of Lissotriton vulgaris. Lineage (NCBI taxonomy): Eukaryota > Metazoa > Chordata > Amphibia > Caudata > Salamandridae > Lissotriton > Lissotriton vulgaris. The sequence goes on from NC_141695.1 coordinate 98,833,657, forward strand.
CTAGTGTCCCAGATTGCCCCCGAGCGAAGTAGTCACTCGCAATGTATCTCACTTCAAGATATTCCAGGAGGTGATTCCCCCTTCTGAGCCGGTGGTGAGCCCCACGGCAGTCAATTCAAAGACTCTCTCTCCGCCGGTGGTGCCAAAGAGACCTCAAGAGGAGGAGCCCGCTGACGTCGCTGGAGGGGAAGACCGCCCTCAGAACCCATCAGAGAACAGTGTCCTGGACCAAAGTGAGAGCAGTCCCGTGGCCTGTAATGAACGACTACCTTCCCCGGCTGGGGTTGGAGCCACGCCGAGTGCCACGCCGAGCAGGGGTTCCAGCCGATACCAGCTGAGGAAGAATCCAGAGCCCTCCCGCCGGCTGCGGAATTACTTCATGTAAGACTGTTCCACTATTTTGTTTTGAGTTTTGTTGAAATGAACACTTTAAGACTATGTGCCACACCCTTGGTGGTCGAGACGGCTCGTCCAGCGGTGTCCTGAACTGTGCCCAGCAGAACTGTGCCATCTCTCATTTTGTTTCATTTTATGGTTGGTGAGGAATGTTATGTTCTAGTTGTCCTTCGCTAGTGGCGCACTAGGCGCACAGCGTAGACCCACGTGACCCTGCCAATAAAAGGGTCTGCGAACGTACGCACGCCAGTTGGCGGCGACGTGACCAGCAAGCAACTATAGCCCCAGTTGTCCGTGTGTTTAATTCTAGGCCTGTGCCACGTGCTAAGCACCTAGTGTCCGAGATTGCCCCCGAGCATAGGGTCCCCCAAGAGCCATCCCTGGGGACCCCCACACGACACAACAGAGAGTACTAAGTGAAAAGTCAGCTGTTTTGACTTTGTGTCTAACCTCTATATTTGTTACTGCCGCGCTCATCTGACATACCTTGATGCCGTGAGGGGAACGGCTGCCCTTGGGTCTCTCTCTGCCGCGCTGTGTAGCGGACGGCTTCTCCCAGCACCAGTAGCCCCAGCACCATGAGGGGAACGGCTACTCCAGTGAGCTTTGCGCCGTGAGGGGAACCGCATCACGGCCATCACCACTGCCACCTACAACTCCCAGCAGCCTCCGGGGGAGCAACGTCACCACCGCGCCGGCCCCAGCCCTCAAAGCGCGCCCGCACCACGCATCGCAGGATGCGCACGGGCGGTGCCGGGAGAGGCCCGGGACAAGTGCGGGGCCGTCTGCGGCCGTCAGCGGCAGGAAGAGGCTGGGCTGGGCCCCCCTCTAACAACTGCTCTTCATGCCCTGGACAGAAAGGTACTGTTCAAAATCGTAAGCCAGGGATTGTGTGAATCAAAGCCCTATTTCCAGTGTTTGGTTACATTGCAGTTTATGTAATCTAAGGTCTATTGTGTGGCCATACCTCAAGTAATCTATTTAGTGGGCTATCATTTTGCAACAAAATATAAGCAAGATAATTGTAAAATGGGGAAAAGGATATGCGTGGAAAAAAAGCAAGTGGCTATTGCGCCAAAACCAATACAGAAACCCATTTCTATAGATCAGATGTTGGCGAAAGCTCTGGGTGTAGTCACTACAGAAATAGAGAGGACAGAGAGACGCCTATCCATTACGCCAAACCTTGATTTAGAAACATCGACCAATAGTCTTGCTGCAGATACAGAGGTTACATCTCTAGACCCCCCTAATACCCCAATAGTAGATTTAGAGTCTAGTATAGAGTCACCTGAGGTTGCTACCAGGAAGCAACCGGGCAGAAGCAATACATCTAGAACACAGTCTAAAGCTAAACCACCGGCCAAGCGAAAAAAACAACTCCAAGTTCCCATTCCACTGGAAAGGCCCAGGCCTGATGATACCGTAGGGGTGCCCAACGACCCTACTAGCGAACAGCCCGGGTGGGTATCAACTTTGGTGAACAATCTACACATGCAAGTGAGGGACATTATCAAGGAGGAACTCTGCAATCTAATGGATAGGATAGACGGGTTAGTTGTAAGGGTGGACCATTTCCTAAAAACTAAAGAGCCAAATGTGGCTGCCTCCAATAGAGGAGTTAGTACATGCCATCAGGTTAATGGGGATACTCATTTGGATGACCCTGCATCAACAGCTATAGACCAACCTCCTATTACAACCCAGGCTAATGTACAACAGGATAGGAGGTCGAATGTCCCTGCATCCCCTGTGGCACAGGCAAGATTAATGAATGCCAGCCAACCTTTGCTTGGAATCACCAGGAAAGCCGAGAAAACCCCAAGAATGAATGCCCAAGGAAATGGTTTACCCTTGCCCCCTAAAAATAAAATCTACGTACCGCCAACTATCAACCTCCCACCGGCCTCATCCCAATATGTAGTGGTGGTTGCTGGGGTACCGACCGTAAGAGAAGGCCTATTGGAAACCCACCAAGAATTGAAAAATAAATATGTCAATTGGATAGTGAATAATAGCACCCAGGGGTACGAGATTTCAGAAGAGATCCTAACAACCAGAAGAGTGGGTTGGATAGGCGATCGAAGCAAAGACATATCAGGGGAATGCATAATGATTAATTTTAGGAATCCTTATATAGCACAAAGGCCCAGATGCATCAAGCAAAAAACAGGTCGCAAACGGGCAGATTCTCAGAATCTGCCCCTTTGCGACTGGTGGTTTTGCATTTGGGATGCATCATCCCAAATGCAAAAATCGCAATTAAGGAATCTCTAAATTGAGATTCCTTAAATTGCGATTGCATTTAAGGAATCCCAAATTGAGATTCCTTAAATGCAATGCATCAAACTAAAAAAAATAGCGAATTCGCAAATAGGAGTAGCAAATTACCATGAAGTTGAACTTCATGGTAATTTGCAAAAACATTGAAAAATGCACTAAAGTGCATTTTTCAAAGTTCCATTTCACACACACACATGCCCTTAGGGCATGTGTGTGTGCAAGATGTACCCATATGCAGATTTCAGGGGTGCAATAGGGTGTCCTTTGGACACCCCTGCACCCTTGAAATTGCATTCTCAATTTGCGATTCGCTAATTGCTAATCGCAAATTGAGAATGTCTTCCCATTCATTCCTTTGGGCCTCTAGGCCCATAGGAATGAATGGGGAGGTATTCCTTAATTGCGATTCGCAATTTGCGAGTCGCAATTAAGGAATTTTAAGAAATCGCTATTTTTAAAGCGAGTTCTTGATGCATGGCACTTTGCAATTCCAGATTAGCGAATCCTTATTTTTCGCTAATAAGGAATCGCAAAATGGATGCTTGATGCATCCTGGGGAAAGTATTTTACCAAACGAGCACGGGAGGACCATGAGTAACATTTTACCCTTCCATTTAAGTTACTTTTATCCCCCCAATAGACCACGTAAATGTAACTATGACCTTAGGATGGGTAGGAGTTTTCCTCCTATAGATTGTAGATCAACCTTACGTGAACATCACTAGACAACCTATCCCTGTTTTATTATCCCGACAGGTAATAGATTCAGCGCACTAGACGGGGTGGACTAAGTAGAGCATCTCCCTGTAACAAGAAGAGTAATCCCCCTCATTCCCAGGATCAGGGCACTAATCATAGTAGGGCATATTCTCGTAAAAGGGATGGACCTGCTAGTAGAAGCTTGAGCGGCTTCCCTAGCAATAGCAATCCTATCCCTAGAGGAGTTTGTGCCCAGTGGGAAATGCCAGATTCACAGTCAAGCATAAGGGCTCAAGTTGAGGGCAACATTGGTTTGACAACCTCCATAACCTATCATAATGCCACTTAGAATTCCACTACAAGACAGACAAATAACTAAGGTCTTGTCTTGGAACGTGGCAGGCATTAAAAACAAACTGGGTGATCCTGATAGGTGGGCTTTTATAGGCCTATACGAGGTTTGTATGTTTCAAGAGACATGGGCTTGTGAGGAGGCAATCAACCCAGGCTATGCCATTTTTAGTATCCCGGCCACAAAAGGTAGTGTAGGGAGACCGTCTGGTGGGCTTATGATCTAGATAGGGATTCACCTGGAATGTAAGGTTGTACAAATTGAAACAGGTTCCATTGATATTCTCTGTGTCCAATTACAGTTTCACTCCAACCCTCCAGTTACCTTAACACGTTCGCTGCTGCCGTCGGCCGTTGGACGTCGCGTGCGCTACCTCCCTGATGCTGCGCACGTCCAACGGCAGACGCGGCCGCACCCGTTTCTTCGAACGTTCAGTACTGGCGCTGAACGTTTGTAGCAGCAAACGGGTTAATTAACATATACTCTAGACCAACCCCCAGGGGTAAACAATCAACTACGGCAGGGATCCTATCTAACTTTTTATGTCGTATAGACCCAAACTAAATGATTATTGTTGGCGGGGACTTCAAATGTCAGTTCGAGCCCCTTGAGGGCTTGCCCCTGGAAAACAATGGGGACGAGGACCTCCCTTTGGCAATTCCAAAAACTAGTTGTCCTTTAGTTAAATACTACTCCCCCCTAGCAACCCAGCTGAATTGTCTGGTTTTAAGACATTCTTTAAGAGCGTGTAATGGGAGATCACGCTCAGACTCATCTAATGGCTATACTTTTTATAGCAAGAAGCACGGGTCTATACTGGATTACATTTTAATAAATTCTAACTCCTGGGATAGGATGATTAATTTTAAAATTGCTACATGACTGGACAGTGACCACCATGCTCTAATAATGGAAATAAAGGCTATAAATCCTCAAAATACTCCCTTAGAGGATCCGAATAACCTAGGCTTAACAATCTCTAACTGTAGGTGGAAAGTACGTTGGACTTATTTCCTCCAGTCACAAAACAGGATGAGCTGTCTATACGAAGCACTCATTCCCGTGTTTGAAGAGGCATCATTATTGCACCACAGCAATGTGGTCCTAGATTTGGGAGCTGTAGAAATAAATTACAGTAAACTAATGGAGAAATCATTAAAAAAAAATTCCTGAATGCTGCCCCCAGATCTAGTAGGCCCCCCAGCCATCCATGATACAACAGCGACTGTTGCAGGGTGAAGAAGGTACTTTTGAACTCCATTAAAAGTAAAAACCACCCCCTTATTCATATCCTAAGGAAGTCATATAAACAAACGATCCAAAAGGCTAAACAGTGCTGGGAAAGGGAGAACTGGGATTTACTCAAAACGGCCCTGGGGTACAGGGACATGAGGACGTTTTGGAGCATTGTTAATACAGGTGCCCCCATTTCTAACCCTGCAATTGAACCAAACCTGAATGAAGAGGTATTGCGGGAGCACTTTAAAACTCCCTACACCGTTGAAAAGCCCTGTCAAGGACCGCCAACGGTTCGGTCACCCTTGAAGTTGGCTTTCCCGGGGGATGGTACTGCTAGCAATCTAGATCATGAAGGAAACCTAGGTATTAGCACAAGTCCATTCATAACTCTAAAGGAGATCAAAGGCGCCCTACTAAAAATAGCTCCAGGTAAAGACCCAGGCCGGGATAAGATCCCTAGGGACTTATATAGGAGCGAACCAGCAATCTGGAACTCGTACTTCTTTGGTCTTTTTAACGCCATAACCAAGGGTATGAAGATTTCATCTAGCTGGCTGGGAGCGGAGATTATCCCAATCTTTAAAAAAGGATCCCCGCTATTGCCAACAAATGACATACCCATAAGCCTAATAGACATATCCCAAAAACTATTTGGAAGGGTCTTGCTAGCCAGGCTACAATCCTGGATGGAAGAAAAAAGGGTTTTGTCTCCCCTCCAGGCGGGGTTCAGGGAAAAGATATCAACCCTGGACCAGGTACTAAGGCTTCAGCTCGTATACTGGAAGACAGTCCGCCTCCAGGGGGGCAGCTTATATTTGATTTTTGTAGACCTGATGTCGGCATTCAACGTGGTGCCATGGTAAAAGCTATGGTCAGTTCTTCTTGAAATGGGGGTCCTGATATATCTCATCGAACTCTTTAGGAGATTGCATGAAGACAATTATGCCCAAATTAGATTTCGGAAGGACGGACAACTCACAGCTCCAATACCCGTTAATCGTGGTGTACGCCAGGGATGCGTTTTAGCTCCAACACTTTTTAGCCTTTATATTAATGGGCTAATTAATGAACTAGCAACAATAAAAAATCTAAATGCTCCCAAGTTAGCGTCCCGTCAAATTTCAGCAATGATGTTCGTTGATGACACTCTTGCAGTTTCAAAATCGTCCATGGGGATCCAAAGGGTTTTGGACAAATTTGAACTTTTCTGTAAGGAAAGAGGTCTAGATATCAACTTACAGAAAATAAATACATGGTGTTCAATAGCCTAAAAAGCTCTCGCTCTAACCCACAATTAAACGGGAATCCCTTGGAGAGACTTTCATCTTTTATTTATCTAGGTCTTACTATTGCTGAAAATATGAAATGGGAGGCTTATATCCCTAAGAGCACATTAAAACTAGCCCAATCGACTGGTGGCATAATAAAGGTCTATAGCAAATCAAGTAAGAGAGCTGTTAGTCCAGCCCTAGAAATGTATAAGGCCCAAGCTCGAGGGGGAGTACTTTATGGTGCTGAATTATGGGGTCATTGTAAACTAGATTCCCTTTTAAAGGTAGAAAACCAACTTCTTAGACAGTTGCATAATCTCCCAATGTGCACCCCGCTGATCCTGCTATGACTAGACTCAGGACTAATGGCGATAACAGACACTTCAAGCCTTAGACCCATATTATACTGGCGGCGCCTCTGGTCTACTCCTGAACTAGCAACATATAGGGAGGAGTTAGCAGAGGTTATGTCATCTTGGGGTGCAGTTAACCTCCCTTGGTTTGTACACATAAAACCTGTACTGACTAATCTGGACTTGGGCGACTGTTGGACGGACCCAGAACATGCTTGCCCCCAAACAACAAGAAAGCATATCAAATCTCGGTATGAAGAATACAGAAGGGCCCAACTATTTTCTTGCCCCAGGACTGGTTAACAGTTTCAGTTTCATAAGTCTTTATTTCGGTATAATTGACCATAAAAGACATCACAAAATAAAACACAATAAAACATTAAAAACCGACACAATACATAATTAACATAGTACATGGGACTTCACTCATAGGATATTCAATAATAATCTGACTAACACTGTAGATATCTGACTCTAATTAACCAAGACCAGCCTAAGTATTTAGCTACTGATATGACCACAGGGAGTTGTGTTACCATCCCTAACAGCCATAGGGCCTCTTTGGCCCCTCTAGTGTTAAGCTTTCGACAGATTAGTTTTAGCTATTTATTCCGTGGGGTACATATGCAGGACAAACAAAAAAGTAGTGGTCCACATTTTCCTCCTGATCTTTACACCATGGACATAAATTCCCTAACCCACCCCTCCATTTATGTGTAAACTATCTCAGAGGTAGTGTTCCTCTTCTAAATTGATGAAAAAGTTTTCTATCAATGCTCTTTGTTATGGCGTCCCAGTAACTTTCCAGAACTGGGTCCACCTGATGGCTCAAAAACCTACCAGAAAGAGTTAGCGAGCTATGTTCCATAATCAACTTATTTCTATATGCAGCCCAAAACTGGTCCTTAAGATCCTTTTTTGAGGGGAACACACTAGTCCTGGGGTCGGACCATAGCTGGATAAGGCCCATATTTGACAAGATAGATTTACCAGCTTTGAACCAAGGGAGATTACCACTACCCACTATTTGACTAAGATCTTCTATTCCAACAGCAAATATAGCCAATTCAGGGGTTACCCAAATTCTCCTCCATAGTAGAATAATTCTCAGTTTTGCCAATTTCTCTATTGGATGACAACCCAGGTCCAACATTAAAGGAAGCATAGGGGTCGATTGAGGAAGACCCACCAAGTTTCGTAAAAACTTATTTTGTATTTTCTCAAGTTGGGAAAGGTCAACATAGCCCCAGAGATCTGCTCCGTATATAATGGCCTTTCTAATCTTGATGTTATATATTTTGAGGGCTGGGCTCACTCTCTTAATTAGTGAAAACTGTGAAAATTTTAGTACAAAACATCCAACTGGGCAGTCCATCTTAATCTATGGTCTAAGACCACCCCCAGGTAAGTCATCTCATTTACCTGTTCCATATTTATGCCATTAAGACTAACCTGGCCTGATCTTAATCTATTTTTAGTAAAAACCATAAACTTGGTTTTACTTGTGTTGACCTGCAAATCATTGGCATCACAGAATTCTACAAATTTAAGTGCCAGTTGTAGCCCCTTTTGTGTTTTTGAGAGTATGAGCGTGTGGAACCTTCATACTGCCCAAAGTAGGAGCGTCAGTCGGAGTATCCGAAAAATATGCAACAACTCTATTAATAAATAGAAGAAAAAGGGTAGGGGCAAGGACACATCCTTGACGGACTCCTCGTGTCACTGGAAACTTTTTGGTGACTTGGCCCTGCATACCCCATCGAACCTGGGCATAGTTCTTCTCATGAAGTCTTATGATAATGTCCAACAGATCCTTCGGCAATTCCATTTGTATCAGAGCCTCCACAAGTTTGGCTCTTGGGACCAAGTCGAAGGCGGACTTTAGGTCCACAAAGGCCGCATAGATCACTCCTCCACTTAAGACCACCACCTTCCAATAGATTAGTAGAAATCTTAGAATCTGATCTATTGTACTTACACTGGGCCTGAAGCCAGCCTGCAAATGTGATAGTATTGACGTTTCGTCCATCCATGCTGAGATCTTAAACAGCACCATCCGAGAGATGATCTTTTGGACGGCAACAATAAGGCTGATCGGACGATAGTTTGCAGGCAGGGATCGATCCCCCTTTTTAAATATTGGAAGGATTTCCGCCCCCTGCCAGGAGTCGGGTATCGGGGCTCCATCTGCCACTGCATTAGCAACTTTCAATATACAGGGGACCCAGACGGCTTGATCAAATTTAAAAAGATCTGAAGGAATGCAATCTATGCCGGGAGCTTTCCCCCCTTTAGTCTGGCTTAAGGCCAGCTCTACATCCAAACGATCAAAGAGGGGATCTGAGCCCGGTGTTCTTAGAGGGGCCACCCGCATACTTACTATGGGGGCTACTAGAGAACCAGAGATGCTAAACTGTTCCCCGAAATATGCAACCCATCCTTCTTCACCTACATGATTAGAAGGGATTTGAGACTCATAGGAATTCCCCCACTTGAGAACATGCCAGAACCTCATTTTATTAGAGGATAAGCTTGCCTCATAAAGATCCTGCCAGTGTTTGTCGTACCAAGCTGATTTGGCCTCTTTCTGGCACTTTTTATATTCCTGTCTACCCTTCCGTATAGCTACACTGTCACGCAACTTAAGTGCTACAAGTAGGTCAATATGGGCTTGGCGACACAATCAATTATATCATTTGCCCCCACCCAGTGCTGGTCGGGTTTTTTTTCCAGTTTTTTTAGAAGTTAAAAAAAGCGATTTCAAAAAGTTAACAAGATTATCATGTAGCCCACAAAAATCAATAGGGTCAGTCGTTTTCTCCATAGTAAACGAAACCTCCACGACTTTCCGTGAGATTATACTTAGGGTGGCGGGCTCCTCCGCTAACTTACACCACTGTACCCTTCTTCTATCATTCTCCAAGAACACATCAGCCGTGGCACATTTATGGGAGAGTCCCATCCGATGGTTACTATCAAGAGCTAGGCTGAGTGCCAAAGGATTATGATCACTCTCAGGGCGATCTACCACTAACATATCAACCAGTGAGGACCAACACTCTGCCCTAATGAGAATGTTGTCAATCCTACTCGTTCTATGGCCATTATCAAAAGTATGTTTCCCTTGTTTGTAGCAATTTAGGTCACCTGCCAGTATAACAAAAGATTCCCTACCAATTTGGTTAAAAATAAGTTCAAGATCATTAAACATACCAGTGGGACTACGTCCTCCCGGAATTCCCCGTGCATAGATATTTATAATAACTATCACCTGTGAACCAGGATTTGAAAGCTTGATCACGAGGATATTGGGATTTGTAGTGGGCACCTCTGTGATATGATAGTCCAATGACTGTCTTAACCAGACACATAGACCCCCTGACGGTCTACCCACTCCTGACCTACGAGCTGGTTTGGGAAAATTAAGAAACCCATGGTGGAAAATAGGGTCAGTTGCCCAGGTCTCTTGAAAAATAAGGATATCCTGGTTATTCACCAGCTCCACCCACTCCGCGATTTGAAGCTTACTGCGTAGACCAGCTAGATTCCACGATATAAGTTTCAATGGTATTGGGTGATTAACCAAATTCAACCCTACGGGAACATTTGTGCTAGATAGTAAAGGGTCACCCTCCCTCTGGCATACAATAACCTCTAGAGGTGCATCGTCCCTCCTAAGATGGGGACAGATGTTAATAGATTCAGCATCTCCACAGGCAGTCAACTCAGGCTCCAAGCTTCTGCCTTGAATCCCTCTATATATTCCAAACTCCTCATTTCCAACCTGAGATGCCATCACATCCTGGACCTCAGCCTTATCTACTTCCAAGCTTGTACCTCGATTCCCTCTAAAAAGAACAGGCTTCACATTCCCAATCTGGCATGTCATTTCATTCCGTACTTCATCATGAGAGGGTACTATGTCAAGTGTAGCAAAAATACCCCGACAGTCTTGAGTGGCCTCCGTATCAAGAAGTGGCAGGTCAAGTCATTCATTTGAATCCAGCCCCGAAAGGGGTTCATATAGGTTATACAACGGAATGTTCCAATACACGTTACAGTTTGTAGGATTTGTAAAGATATTAGATGGAGGGAAATGTCTGGGGGGGGCGTTGGCGTAGAGGAAGGGGAAAAAGGTTATTTAAGTAATTGGCGGGGCCAGAAAAGTGTGGTGTGCAATAAGCCAAATTCCGATAATTAGGATTTCTGGGGTGAATAGGGGGTATAAACAAAGACTCTGGATAAAAATAACTCAAATTTCGGGTTGAAACTCCCCCTTCACTTTTTCCTGGAAACCAGTCGCTAATAATGTGACTACTCTTTGGTCCTTAAAGTTTACGATCACAACATCCCCCTCAATATCTTTCGGTCTGGGACCCACCCATTTACATCGTCTTAGGGACATTATATCTCCATTTAAATGAGAGGGGAGGGGTCTGTTGTTTCGCAACCAAAAGATAACTTTATTTTTAAGATTATCATTGTATTCAACATTACCCTTAGAAATAGTTGGGACACCTGTTAGAAGGATCACATAGTTAGCTGACTCTGGGGGTAAATCCACTGTATTCCTATGATTTGAGTTAACTCTTTGGCTTTTAGCTGCCCCCGGAATCATAGTTGGCACATTAGCGGAAGGGGGCGGTTTTTTTAGGGCAGGCATGTGCTCCGCTATAGGTGGATCATGTACAGCCGGGGGCTTGGTAGTGATTGGGGGTGCAATTTTACTAATAGAAGTTAGATTTTCTTTCTCTTTCTGTGGTCTACTTAGATTAGGTGTTTTTGTACTTAACTGGCGTTTTGCTCGATGTGGATCCTTGGATTTCACAGGGTCAGGATTTGTACTCGGGCAAACAACTGACAATAGGCAGTCCATTTTTTCCCCTAGGATCTAACTCTCTCCACGAGTGGGAGCATATAAGATTTTAGGAGCTGTTGAAACAATTCTATTGACTCTTTATTAGTCGTTGTTAATTCTCCTGGCATTGGTGGCGATTGGGTGCCTATTAGGGCATCCCTCACTGGTGGGCCCGATGGTTTAGTTTTAGGGCCTACCAGGGGGGATGTAACAATCAAACATTTTTCCCCTTTTCATTTTACCCCACCTTTTCTCCTTCTTTTCCTTGGAGGAGAATGAAGTGCCCTCCGTGGATTCTTAGAGTTGTCTTTGGTCGTACTAATAGTAGCTGGTGGAACTGTCTCTGTAGGTGCAGCAGTATCAATTGAATGAGTGGAAAAAGTTGAGTGGAGTTGCGAGGCAAGATTCAAAACAACTGGAGAGTTTAAATCTATAAGACTGTTGGAATCAATAGGAGGGCAATTTAGGTTACCATCTATGATGATATCAGATTGTAGGGGTTATACTGCGGTCTTGAAAAATAAGGGGAATATGGTTGGTGCTAAATAACTCAGCATCTGTTTCCATCCTACAAGTGCTACCCAGATCTTGAGTAATGGGTGAGTTTTGAGGAGTGATCAGTGGTTTCTTTTTGAGTAATTCTATGGAGCGACTGCGCTCTGCACGTCTCTCCGCTAGCAAAAGTTCTTTGTCTATTTCTTTGGTCGCCCTTGCAAAATATTTGTCCATGGGACCAAGAATAGAAAGCCCTACACTAGAAGGTAGAGAGCTAGACATGTCTATAGGCATCCTAGATACTTTGGGCATCCCAGATTGCAACAAACTTTTAGACAACAATGGGCAATTTTCCCAAAAGGTAAATGTTAAGGACCAGGCCCAGTCCAGCCTCCTACAGCCCCTGACGGCCACAGACGGTCCTGCCCTTGTCCCGGTTTTCTCCCGGGACGCTTCCGCTCAGCGGGAGTAACGATTGATTGATATAGGGACCTTAGTTAGTGGGTCGGGGCAAGCAGGGAGAGCGGCCCAGGTGATAGCAATTCGGGCTAGCGTGGACTCCTGGGAGATGCAGTCCCGGTCCCGCTGCTCGCAGCCCTGCTACGTCCCACACGCCCACAGTTCACTCCAAAGGGTCAGCGCTCCCTAGTCCACAGTTCTGAGACAGCGCACACCACGAAGCGGGACCCGCGGAGCGGGTACCGCGAGGCGCTGCAACACAAGGAACAGGAATCAAAGCACAAAAGTCCCGGCAGGTAGGAAGGAATCAACAGAGCGTCCCAAGTCCAATCCAAAAGTGAGGGTTTTTGAATTCGTTGGTGGGGCGGGGCAAGCAGGGAGAGCGGCCCAGGTGATAGCAATTCGGGCTAGCGTGGACTCTTGGGAGATGCAGTCCCGGTCCCGCTGCTCGCAGCCCTGCTACGTCCCACACGCCCACAGTTCACTCCAAAGGGTCAGCGCTCCCTAGTCCACAGTTCTGAGACCGCGCACACCACGAAGCGGGACCCGCGAAGCGGGAACCGCAAAGGGGGTACCGCGAGGCGCTGCAACACAAGGAACAGGAATCAATCACAAAAGTCCCGGCAGGTAGGAAGGAATCAACAGAGCGTCCCAAGTCCAATCCAAAAGTGAGGGTTTTTGAATTCGTTGGTGGGGCGGGGCAAGCAGGGAGAGCAGCCCAGGTGATAGCAATTCGGACTAGCGTGTACTCCTGGGGGATGCAGTCCCGGTCCGCTGCTCGCAGCCCTGCTACGTCCCACACGCCCACAGTTCACTCCAAAGGGTCAGCGCTCCCTAGTCCACAGTTCTGAGACAGCGCACACCACGAAGCGGGACCCGCGAGGCGCTGCAACACAAGGAACAGGAATCAATCACAAAAGTCCCGGCAGGTAGGAAGGAATCAACAGAGCGTCCCAAGTCCAATCCAAAAGTGAGGGTTTTTGAATTCGTTGGTGGGGCGGGGCAAGCAGGGAGAGCAGCCCAGGTGATAGCAATTCGGACTAGCGTGTACTCCTGGGGATGCAGTCCCGGTCCGCTGCTCGCAGCCCTGCTACGTCCCACACGCCCACAGTTCACTCCAAAGGGTCAGCGCTCCCTAGTCCACAGTTCTGAGACAGCGCATACCACGAAGCGGGACCCGCGAAGCGGGACCCGCGAAGCGGGTACCGCGAGGCGCTGCAACACAAGGAACAGGAATCAAAGCACAAAAGTCCCGGCAGGTAGGAAGGAATCAACAGAGCGTCCCAAGTCCAATCCAAAAGTGAGGGTTTTTGAATTCGTTGGTGGGGCGGGGCAAGCAGGGAAAGCGGCCCAGGTGATAGCAATTGGGGCTAGCGTGGACTCCTGGGAGATGCAGTCCCAGTCCCGCTGCTCGCAGCCCTGCTACGTCCCACAGGCCCACAGTTCACTCCAAAGGGTCAGCACTCCCTAGTCCACAGTTCTGAGACAGCGCACACCATGAAGCGGGACCCGCAAAGCGGGTACCGCGAGGCGCTGCAACACAAGCAACAGGAATCAAAGCACAAAAGTCCCGGCAGGTGGGAAGGAATCAAAAGAGCGTCCCAAGTCCAATCCAAAAGTGAGGGTTTTTGAATTCGATGGTGTGGCGGGGTAAGCAGGGAGTGTGGCCCAGGTTATAGCAATTTGGGCTAGCGCGGACTCCTGGGAGAAGGAGTCCCGGTTCCGCTGCTCGCAGCCCTGCTACGTCCCACACGCCCACAGTTCACTCCAAAGGGTCAGCGCTACCTAGTCCACAGTTCTAAAACAGCGCACACCACGAAGCGGGACCCGCGAATCGGGTTCCGCGAGGCGCTGCGACACAAGGAACAGGAATCAAAGCACAAAAGTCCCGGCAGGTAGGAAGGAATCCACAGAGCGTCCCAAGTCCAATCCAAAAGTGAGGGTTTTGGAATTCGTTGGCGGGGCGGGGCAAGCAGGGATAGCGGCCAAGGTGATAGCAATTCGGGCTAGCGTGGACTCCTGTGAGATGCAGTCCCGGTCCCGCTGCTCGCAGCCCTGCTACGTTCCACAGGCCCACAGTTCACTCCAAAGGGTCAGGGCTCCCTAGTCCACAGTTCTGAGACAGCGCACACCACGAAGCGGGACCCGCGGAGCAGGTACCGCGAGGCGCTGCAACACAAGGATTAGGAATCAAAGCACAAAAGTACCGGCAGGTAGGAAGGAATCAACAGAGGACTGGTTAACTATCCATTGATTTTCTGGAAGTCAAGGATGTTGCCCGTTTTGAGCCAATTCTAGACATGATTACACCGGTGGAGGCAAGAAAGATTTTTATACAATTCAGGTTTGGGGTCCTCCCAATCCACTGTTATATGGCAAAGTGGAGTTAGGACCATGAGGTTCAGTGCTTTGCCTGTGGATTTCCAGACGAATCAGTGCAGCATGTGTATTTCGCCTGTCCTGGCTATCACAAGGCCCGGAAGTGATGGCTGGTATAGATTTGCAGAAACATTGGTTCCAGGAACCAACTGGAAGCATTTCGGATATTGAAATCTGATCTAAGTATTCTGATTGTGTTTTCAGTTTCTAGATTTTTGTTTTCCATGTGGTGCACTAGAAGGGCCCTACGGAAATTATCTAATGAGGTCTAGGGTATGTGGCAATGATTTTATTGAAACCTTTTTACAATTGTCTATTTTAAATTAAGACCAAGATTTTATACTGTGCTATTGTTTTTAATTTCCCCTTAGATTAGCCTGTTTTTAACTTATTTATGTATCTATTATCATGCATCTCCAGATTTGTATTGTATAGCTTGACTATCTGTAACATAGCTTCTGTATTGTATCTGGTATTTGAAACTTTAAGATACTGGTGTTGTCTCCTTCTACCCAATCCCCTATTTTGATACTCGAGACTAATCGTGCTGTTGTATATGTTTTTAGAGCTGTACTTTTAAAGGTCGTAATGACCGAAATAAAGTTTTTCTGAACTGTTACTGACAGAATAGAGGATAGCTGTAGATCTTTTGTCACAAATCAGAGTTTGCACCGATGCAATTGCTGATATATATTTTCGGATAAACTGCCCTTAGACTAGGAAAGGTGAGGAAAGCACTTTAAGGTATCTGTTAGGCCATCTCTTAACCTGCAGGAAAGGAATCTGCGTGGGTCTTCAAATGAGAATTTGAACCATATAAATAGCATCTTCTAGCTTGATTTGGATGTCTTTACTCCCGTATCCCTCTCTTATATCAGCTTCTGTCACACAACAGCCCCTAGTGTCAGCCTTGTGAACTTCAACACAGATGAGATCAGGGGACAACCTGTCAGCAGCTGTTAGGTCCTCTGTCCTTCGTCAGTTGAGTAAGCATGGGAGCCTTTGATCTTAAGTTTTGTATCTCATCATTAGTCCTTTCAATAAATAATTTATATGGATTTTATCATCATGTAAAATATTAAAAGTTTTTTATAGATGTTGGTTCTTTTTCTTTCTGTTATGTACTGCTAATATGTCAGCATCTGTGGTCATGATTACTTTCATAGCTTGACAATATATATTAAACATAATTCTTATGGCTACAAAAGCGACCCCCCCATGTGACCCTCCCTGCGTGACCCCTCCCCGCGTGACCCCCCGCCTGACCCACCCTGTGCGACCCCCCGCATGACCCACCGTGTGACCCCCCACACGACACCCCCGCAACCCTCCCGCTACACAACATTTCTCCTATTATCAAGGATACCGCTAACCCTGTTAGCGATAAAAAAGAAGCAGCGCTAACCGCGGTTAACGCTGCTTTTTTACGTCTGGTATCCTTTGTAAGGTGGATATCATGGCTAAGTATGTCTATCCCTATCAGCAAGCTATCGCCAAACCTTGTGGGATTATCGCTGTATTCCCAGCAATAATCTCACAATTGCCGGCTTGCGCTCTGAATTTTATCGCTTTGGAGATAAGCGTAGCTGATAGCACGCTATCTCCACGATGAAATTCGAAGTTGACCGGCGATAATTATCCTAGCACTAAGTGCGCTTAGCGATAATTATCGCCTGGCCTTGGTAATATGCCTTTTAGTTTGCAGGGCTGGACTGGGAACCAAAACCGGCCCTGCAAAGTGCTTGGCCGCCCCCCCCCCCGGGGGGGCCAGCAGCGTAACAAAATCTGATGGGGCCCCCTGCCAAGTACATGGAGGGGGCCCCCCACTCAGGGCTGACGGATCTATGAAGTGGTATGAAAGACTCGAGACATGTGCAAACTGCAAGCATGGGCTTAGATATGTACCGTTTTTTCATCAATCCTTCCCAACTCTCTAAAAGTAGTCTATAAATTCTCATTAGTATAGACTTCACCAACAACCATGTTATGTTTTGAATCCTGAGTTTTAACGCCTGATTTTGTGTTTCGCTAGCTCAAGGACAAAACATATAATATCTATTAGTATCGATGACAATCAAGGGACTCTGACTCCTATATCTTTTGGCCCTCATTGCTTTAGGTAGCATTCCCTTTATGTTGATTGTTTACACTTGCATGATTTATTGTCTTGGTATAATATGTGTGTGATGTAAAGCACTCTGGGATTTCATTATGGCCAAAGGGTGCTACATGATGAGAAGTGCATTTTCACCATAATGAAATCAAAGGCAGTGATATCATACGACCTATGACTCTAAATTTTCCGAGGACATCATGTCACATCACCTTAAGACATTACTATAAGTGACATTACTGAAGTTCTATCATTACTGCATGATTATATAACAATGCAACACATACAGGTCTATTTTAGATACCACATATATTAAAGTGTTGACATGATCTTTGAAAGTTGTGGGGCATAATATTAGCCCTAAATAGTAGAGACCCAGTGAAACAAGTGAGCCAGACCTCTCCTAAGAGGGGCCTGCCCAGGAGAACATTTAGAAAAAATTGTGGGCAAATAGTGCATTTTTTTAAAAACAACTTTCACACTACTTTGCTACAAAGCCATAGTCTCTGAAAGGACACTTTAAATATTCAAGTCCTCAAATGATGTGCCAAGCCAATGGAACCAGACACTCCACTGGAGTTGACATCATTTTTCAAAATGCGCTATGGGTGCCCCAATATATCAAAAACAATCTCCATTGTGCCAAGCCAGCATTTTGCCATGGACCTATTGCGCCAAAAATTACAAACAATATACCAGAGCCAGAATGTTTGCTATTAATGCCATCCATATACCATGAGTGACACTTACGTCAACAATTACCTCAGTATGTCAAGGCCAGCATTTTGTAATGGTTCCCCCTTTCATGCACCCCAGATGCCCCCACTCATGACAATATTTACCTCCAATTTGATAGTGCCAACAATTTGACACAGAAACTCTAATGTCAAGTATTTCCTCAAGTATGCCAGCTACAGCATCTTCCCGCAGGTGCCCTCTTATATGCCAGTACGGGTATTTTATTATGTCAAGAACTACCTGAAGAACAAAATACTTCTATCATGTCAATACCAGCATTATATTGTTATGCTAACAGCTACCTCCAGTATGGCACTACTTAACACAGCTTCCTGTCATAGTAAGAATTGCCTCCAGTATGGCAGTGCCAACATTTTGCCTGGGATGCCCCCATCAACAATTACCTTCAGTATACTGTGGCACACAGCAGATTCACAAGCATATTTTCACAATCTCACTCATGCTCACTTACGTCCATTTATTCTCACTCGCCCTCACTTATACATTTTCACCACATTGTACTCATTGTTCATTGTCACTCACTATCCTGCACTCACTCTTACTTCCTAACTCTCATTCACTTTCACTTTTCAATCACTGTGACTCACACATTCTCACCAATTCACAGTCACTCAAATTCACTTTCTCTGAGTCATACTTTCACTCACTCATTCTAGATCTTTTTTACTCACATTGATTCTCACACTCTCTAGCACTCCCTTGCTCATTCATTTTCTCACTTACAGTCACTCTTACTCAGTCTAACTCAGTCTGCCTCACTCATACTCACTGACACTCAAACTCACAGATTGTGATTAACTCTCACTCTCATTGACTCTCACATTAATATTTAGACCCACAGATACACACACACTCTCTATCTCACACAAATACACTCACCCACATGCAGTTACACAACAGACATATGAAAACATGTGTATCTACCTTACCTGCCAGGAAAGTCCCATTCCAGCTAATTGTACTCCATTATTTATTACACATAATGAATAACATAATGTTATTCACTATTAGTGTATTAGTATTGTACCAGCTGATGCCATAAGGACAAGCAGCTCCTGTGTTTCTGTCACTGATTTTGACATCTCCTAGACCAGGGATCACAAAGAACGAGCCAGAGCCAGGTGTCACAGCTGCAACCCCTGGTAAACCCTAAATGATGTCCATGACCCCTAAATGATGTCTATGTCCTAGATAGATAGATGGATGGATGGATGGATGAATGATAGATAGATAAAAAGCTGGAGTAGAAGAAGGAGACAATGGTGTCTAGAGTACTCAGAATTACAGTGGGTTGGGCTATGGCTCGTGCCTTGTGAATGATTTCATGTGCAGTTACACTTTGCATGAACATGAATGGCCCACCCCACCCTGAACCAAAGGAGACACCAAGGCCAGGCACTGAGGGCAGGCCCCGGCGAACCGTCCAGTTTATTGTCTGCAAGAATATGCTGCCTATGTTTAGATAGCAATAAAACTTATGGAATATGGAAAGTTCCCCAGCCAAAGGCATCTATGCCATAGAATAAGGATGTCAGTCCTTCCTCTATTTCTATTGTCTTTCGACTGTAGATACCAGAAATCTTCTCTCGATTTACATTCTTTAAATACAAATAGCCCTTCCTTTCATACAGTCTGCCACTAGCCCCATGCATTTCCAATTCTTACACAATCATCCCCAAATTCTCATTCCACTAAATAAGTGATTTCTTTCATACCAAACCTGTCCCCTCTATCCACATGCCACACAGGATGCCATTATCAATGCCTGACATGCACTATGACTAAGGAGGCCATAGTTCTCCCAGATACTGCTAGGGGGTGATTTACAAAGGCACAGCTTTCATTTGTGGAATTTAGAAATAAAATGAAAAAAAAAAAACATTTTCCCCAGTTGGGGTTTGAACCCTGGTCAAAACTCACTCTGAGCCCCCTGCACATTAACAGTGAGCCACCTACTCTGCTGAAAGTTCCCCAGCCAAAGGCATCTATGTCATAGAATAAGAATGTCAGTCCTTCCTCTATTTCTATTGTCTTTGGACTGTAGATACCAGAAATCTTCTCTCGATTTACATTCTTTAAATACAAATAGCCCTTCCTTTCATACAGTCTGCCACTAGCCCCATGCATTTCCAATTCTTACACAATCATCCCCAAATTCTCATTCCACTAAATAAGTGATTTCTTTCATAGCAAACCTGTCCCCCCTATCCACGTGCCACACAGGATGCCATTATCAATGCCTGACATGCACTATGACTAAGGAGGGCATAGTTCTCCCAGATACTGCTAGGGGGTGATGTACAAAGGCACAGCTTTCATTTGTGGAATTTAGAAATAAAAAAAAAATAAAAAAACGATTTTCCCCAGCTGGGGTTTGAACCCTGGTCAAAACTCACTCAAAGCCCCTGCACATTAACAGTGAGCCACCTACTCTGCTGAAAGTTTCCCAGCCAAAGGCATCTATGTCATAGAATAAGGATGTCAGTCCTTCCTCTATTTCTATTGTCTTTGGACTGTAGATACCAGTAATCTTCTCTCGATTTACATTCTTTAACCACATGCGCGCTAGCGCAATTCCCCTCCTACGCGATGATTTACTAAATCCCATGTTACGTGACGAGCTGGGCTCGGCATCAGCGTGCGAGGAGGCTATGCCATGACGAGCCCAGCTCGTCATCAGCCCCGAAGGGGTTAAATACAAATAGCCCTTCCTTTCATACAGTCTGCCACTAGCCCCATGCATTTCCAATTCTTACACAATCATCCCCAAATTCTCATTCCACTAAATAAGTGATTTCTTTCATAGCAAACCTGTCCCCCCTATCCACATGCCACACAGCATGCCATTATCAATGCCTGACATGCACTATTACTAAGGAGGCCATAGTTCTCCCAGATACTGCTAGGGGGTCATTTACAAAGGCACAGCTTTCATTTGTGGAATTTAGAAATACAATTTAAAAAAAAAAAACGATTTTCCCCAGCTGGAGTTTGAACCCTGGTCAAAACTCACTGAAAGCCCCTGTGAAATACAGTGAGCCACCTACTCTGGTGAAAGTTCCCCAGCCAAAGGCGTATATGTCATAAAATAATGATGTCGGTTCTTCCTCTATTTCTATTGTCTTTGGACTTTAGATACCAGAAACCTTCTCTTGATTTACATTCTTTAAATACAAATAGCCCTTCCTTTCATACAGTCTGCCACTAGCCCCATGCATTTATTATTGTTACACAATCACGGCACAGGGAACCCCAGGTGCCACCCAGATTAGGACCCCCCTGGCATAGGTAGAATAGGATGAATGAAACATCTGGACCGCCATTTTTAGGACAGCTTCTGGGCACCCTCTTCGTTCAAGTGGGTCTCCTGGAGGCACGCAATGGAGACGCCATGGCGTCGGAGGAATGAAAGGACCCTGTATCTTTTAGTGCAAGTGCCCAATCCATGCACGTTCCAAGTTAAGAATTTAAACCCCATGACAGGAGATCACGCCCAACCTGGCCATATAGTACAAACAGCGTGTTCCGCCACCCACGGGCCCAACCAGCATCCAGGCCGGGGGACCTAGCCCATCTGATCAGCCATTCAAAAAACAGAAACACAGTACTCTCGATGCCAGCAACAATTTCCCCTCCCAACCCCACCAACCCCCCAAGCCCCCCCAACCCCAAACCCCCCCCATAACATGTACCCCCAACCCCACCCACGAGCAAGATGACAGCAACAACAAAACACGCTATCCTGCCCTCCCCCTGCTGGTGCCAGGATGTACACAGCCACCCTATTCGTCCCATCCAATACACACACACACACACACCCAACCAAACACCACCCACCCCCCTTCTAGCTCCCCATGGGACCCAGACGTACAGGAATGAACCTGGGCTTGGCCGCCGGCATCAGTCCCAAAGCAGGGCCCTCCCCAGCCAAAATAAAGACAGACACCGCCACATAAGGTCGTTCCAACGGGATACAGGTCCTATGCTCCTCTCCGTCATTCAAGCTCGAACAGCACGGCTCCCAGGTACCTCATACAAACTCAAGGCCCAGCACTAAAGCCCCCAAAGCAGAGCACAACACTCTTCACTCCAACAGTACCTTACAACAGAGCCGTCCCCTGCAGAAGTTCAGACATTCCAGTGTCTGGGATCACCGGAGCCGTAGAGTCTGTACCTGGCACAATGTCCTGCAGGGTATCTGGAACCAACACGTCCCCAGGGGCGGATGCGCCCGAGGACTCTGGACCATCCCTCGCCAAGGGAGGTCCCAACGTCTCCGCCTTCCGCATCGTCGTCTCTGGGGATGGTTCCCCCAGGTCTCACGGGGCCCCCCTCACTCTCCCGAGGGCATGTCGTCACCCCTGTATCTCCTGCCACTCCCACACCTCAGCGGGCTATTCGAAGAAATGCGCCCGGCCCTGAGATATCACCTTGACCTTGGCCGGATATAACAGCATATATTGTAGCTTCATCTCCTGGAGCTTCTGCTTGACTCCCAGGTAGGACTTCCGCTGCTCTTGCACCTGTTGGGTGTAATCAGGATGGATGCATATGCGGCTGTTCTCAATGGTGAGAGACTCCGTCTACCTCGCCGCCTTTAGAATGCAATCCCGGACTATATAGTTCAGGATCTTCGCAATCAATGCCCTCAGAGGCTCCCCCGGGTGCGGGGGGTACCATGGCCCTATACGCCCGTTCGATGACAAATACATTTGATATCCCATGCGGGCACAGTTGAGTCTGAATCCAGTCCTCCAGGAAGCGCTCGGCATTCCCCCCCTCCAATCGCTCTGGCACACCCAGGACTCTAATGTTGCTGCGGCGCGCCCTACCCTCCGCGTCCTCAGCTCTTCGTTCCAATGTGTGCTTCATAGAGGTGAGTTGCATGACTGTCTTCTGGAGGGAAGCCACTGATACCTTATCCGCCACTTTGCGAAGATCCGTTCGCAGGAGGTTGACATCAAGCGATACAGTCTCTATCTGCCACTCCAGCGCAGAATGGGAGCCCTGTATGGCCTTCAGCAACTCCGCCCGGGAAGGCTCCGCGCACTCCTCTTATGTTATGTTATGTTATGTTATGCAGGGGTTTTGTATAGCGTACGGCTACTCGGAAGAGTGTCCCGACGCTTTGGATTGCACACTAATCTCATAACACAACAGGGAAAATAAGAAACAGAGATAAAAAAGAAACCTAATAGGGACCGAAACTAAGAGGAAAAGAGCCAGGTTTTAAGCCCTTTCCGAAAGGCCAACAAATTAGGAATGCTGCGCAGGGACACAGGCAGTTTATTCCATAACTGAGGTGCTAGCAGTTTAAAAGAGCGGCCTCCGATGCGGGCTCTCTTCACACGAGGAACCGCCGCAAGAAACAGGGCTTCAGACCTGAGCGACCTGGCAGGCAAATAAAAGGCCAGCCTCTTCTGCAGATATTTTGCTCCTGAGGCGTGCAAGGCTTTGTGCGCCAGAGTAAGAGTTTTAAAAATTATCCGCTTCCGGACAGGGAGCCAGTGCAGAGCCTCCAGAAGACCCGAGGCTCTGGCACAGCGAGATAGTCCAAAGATGGCCCGTGCTGCCGAATTCTGGACAACCTGTAACCGTTGGAGCAGATACTCTGGCAAGCCGAGATAAAGGACGTTGGAATAGTCAATTCTCGAGCCTATAATCGCCTGCACCGTGATCTTCCTATGTTCCTCCGATAACAGGGGAAGGAACTTACGTAGCATCCGGAGTAGGCCAAAGCAGGTACCAGTGAGACCGATTACCTGTGAACGTAGTGTGAGGCCATTATCAATCTTAATCCCAAGGTTTTTAGCCACCTGGGACGAACTTGCTGGTGGAAACATGTTCTCAGGCCACCACACTTTCCAGTCCGGATCCGAACTGCACCCAAAAAAGAGGACCTCGGATTTATCCGAGTTGCACTTGAGGCTGTTGTGATGGAACCATTGAAACACAGCCTCAAGGCAACCCTGGATCCTACCTCCATCGAAGTCCGCACCCCTCTCACAGGTGAAGAGGAGCTGGGTGTCATCGGCATAAGAAACGATCTGGGCCCCGAAAGACTCCGCCAATGCCGCCAGAGGGGTCATGAAGATGTTAAATAGAGTTGGACTCAGGACAGAGCCCTGAGGAACTCCGACACCCAATGGCGACATCTCGGCGGAGCAAGCAGAAGCCCAGACCGTTTGTCGACGGCCTGCCAGGAAAGATCGAAACCACTGGAGCACCGTCCCTCGGAGACCAGCCTCTGAGAGTCTTGCAAGAAGACCCTCATGAGGGACGGTGTCGAAGGCCGCCGACAGATCTAGCATCACCAGCATCGCTCTCCCGCCCGAATCCAGCACCTCCTTAATCGCCTCCGAGACTTCCAGGAGGGCTGTTTCGGTGCTAAGATTGGCGCGGAAACCCGACTGGGAAACTTGACCTCTCTGCCCCGTAATCCGTTGCGACGGCAGACGCTGGGTTGTATACTGTGTGATACTATTAGGCTGAGTGGATTTCGACATCCTGTCCTTACCTTGTTTCTTTTTTTGTAACAATTTGCTCATCTTTGCACAAAATGTTTTGTTTAATTATTACTCCTTGCCTTTTTATCCCATTCTGTATGTAAAGAGGTCTGATATCCGTAAGGATCTTGTTCGCGCTCTATAAAACTTTTAAAATAAATAAAAATAAATTAAATTCACTATCAGGACGTGCCACACACACCAGCGCATGTCCTACCTTTCACATACAGTGCACCCTGCCCATGGGGGTACATTGGACCTACCTCGAGGCGACTTACATGTAGAAAAGGGAAGGTTTAGGGACTTGCTAGTGTGTGCACTTGCCAATTCGACATGGCAGCCCTAGGCTGTGGACAGGCTACGCAATGGCAGGCCAGAGTTACACTTTACAGGCTGTTTGCATGGGTGGCACAATCCAGTGCTGCAGCCCACCAACAGCATTTGATTTATATGCCCTGGCACTCGCAGTGCACTTTACTAGGGACTGACACATGAATCAAATAGCCAATCATGAAAAAACCAATCCATAACACAGTTTACACAGAGAGCATACTTTATCACTGATTTGGAGTGGTTAAGTGCCCATAGTCCTAAAACCAATGCACACAGGTCAGGAAATAATAGGAGGAAAAATCTAAATATTTGGGGATAACCCTGCAAACAGGGCCATTTCCAACAAGCAGTCACACACATGCAAGCACAAAATCCACTCAATAGCAGTCACACACATGCACACTCGACTCACGAGCAGTCGCACACACTCCACTCACAAGCAGTTACACAAATTCAAGCACAAACTCCACTCACGAGCAGTCGCACACTCCACTCACGAGCAGTCACACTTATGCATGTGCACACTCTACTCACAAGCAGTCGCACATAGGAGCACTCGAGCTCTTCCACTAATGTTATGTGAATGTGATGGCATGCAAACAGCTCCTTCATTCTGCAGGCAGAATGTGTGGTGAGCACAGTGCGGGGGAGACACTCAGAGTGTGAAACTCTCTGATGGATCCTGTCTGGATTGATCTGAAGGGCTCAGGAAACAGAGGAAAACTAAGAAACAAAGAAAACAGCAGTGTGGGGACGCCATTTTTTTTTCCATATATAAACACAAGCCTGCCAATTTTAAAATGAGCCTGGATAGCTCAGTCGGTAGAGCATCAGGCTTTTAATCTGAGGGACCAGGGTTCAAGTCCCTGTTCAGGCAGTTCGTTTATTTTACTTTTTTTTACATCTATGATTTCTATTTTTGTTCTTAAAGGCTAACGCTCCTAGTAGAAATAATCTTTGCAAGCTCTTCTTTTTTTTAATTAAATTTGTACTTTATTACACCTTTGAAGTTTGCACACAGCACTCATCGCCTACAACCCGGAGGCCGGCGGCAACAATAGGCATCACCCAGATCCCTGAGCATAGATCATATACACGGCCGTAACGCCAGCATCCCGGAGGCCTGGCGGCGAACTCATGGGAAAGAAAGAACAAATAAAATCGGGTCTTGGAAACAGCTTACGACTGATATCAAAACGATAGGATATTTAATACTGGTGCCGACACTCATGACCATAGTTCGATGTGCAAAAGTAATACAGTCAGTTTGCAGGTGCTAAACCAAGTCTCGGTATCATGAAGATAAACTCTCCTAGAAGGGGGGGAAAGAAATAGGTGCAACAAACCCACAGCGAGAAAAAAAAAAAAAAACACCCACCCTACAAACTAGCCAGCCTACCTATGCCCGTGTCCACCCACCCCCCGTACTAACTACCGCGTCCATAGACGAACGTAGGACGCACAGCTGCGGACCCGAGGGCCCAATGGAATGATGCAGCGTGCAAGAAGGATCACTAAAAGCACCCTCCCAGCTCAGCCATCCCAGTGACTCACACACTCTGCTTCTCAGTTGAAATCAGAATGGGACCTGTCAACCACCCCCAACAGGGGAACAGTCAACCACACATCATATCAACCTCCACCATCGCCACCCCGCCCTCCTGCAGTTCATCCAACTCCTCCCCATCGGGGTCTGACTCACTATCCCCCCTAGCGCACTGATATTCCCTGTATAACCCCCAGAAGTTTTTAGGCCGACTCTTTTGGGGAAGTAGTTCATTATACACCTCAGACTGTGTGCAGCAATACAGCAAATCCGAATCCCAGCGCTTCTTAGTAGGAACCGGCCCCCTCATCCAGCACAACGCAATCAGGCGCTTGGCCGTCAGCAAAGCCATGTCAGTCAGTCGCCGCATCGCCACAGGCAACGGTTTAGAAAAACCCAGCAACGCCAGCGCCGGGCAAGGCAGGACCTCCGCACCCAGCCTGGAGCTAAGTTCCGCAAATACCTCCCGCCAAAACTTATGGATACTAGGGCAAGTCCAGGACATATGCAGGAAATCCGCCGTGGGAAAATGGCAACGCTCACACTCCGCTGACTCCCGTAGACCGTACCTTTGTAACCTGTCCGGTGTATAATAGACCCGCTGTAGGTATTTAAAGTGAATCAGGCGGTGTCTACTATTGAGTGAAATCTTCCTAGTGTTCGTACAGCAGTATAGCCACATCTCATCCGAGATCGGCAACCGAAGATCAATCTGGCCTTGGAGGGCAGACACTGCCGGTGCCTATCCCCGAGTTTCTTAAGAGTAGTCACCAATTAACGGGGAGAGGGATTCTTAATAACGTACGTAAGCTCAGGCACTTCCTGCGGCTCTGCCAATTCCGGGCCCAGTAAGTCCTGCAACGCTTTACGGACCCGATGGTATTGGAAGCCATGCAATAGCGTCGCCCCAGGGTGGGATTGGAGGGCCTGCTGCGACGTCTTCACTATGCCGTTCGAAAAGAGGTCCCCCATCTTGTCTATACCCAAGTCCCGTAACGCCTTCAGGACACCCTTCTCCGTTAGCGGGGCTAACCACACCGCCCATTCCAACCGCAGAAGGGGAGAGTACAACAGCTCACTTTCACGAGAGCGGACCAGCGCATGCCATGCGTGGTTTGTGGCGGCAATGGAGTCCAAGTTGCCGACCCTGCGATCGACAGGACAGCATATTGTGGCCGGGAGCGGAGTGGGGTCCGCGAAGAGGCGCTCCAGTTTCACGTGCGGGATGCCAGGGTCCCCATGCATCCAGGTGTGGAGATGAGCCCCCTGCGCAATCCTGTAGTACCTTTCTAGGTCGGGAGCCCCCAGACCCCCGCGTTCATAGGGAAGCAGGAGAGTCTGTCATTGAACCCTTGGCTGTTTGCCCCCCCACGCAAGTCTAATAAGCGTCTGAGTGAGCTGACGAAAAAAGGCCTTGGAGAGTACGACAGGTATGTTAGCAAAGAGAAAGAGGAATCTGGGGAGAACCACCATCTTCATGATTGCAATCCTACCCATTAGGGATAGCGGGAGCCTGCACCACACCTCAACGTCATCCACCAGCTTGGAGTAGGCAACCCCATAGTTCTCACGTATCAGGATCTCGGGGTCGGTGTGTATACGGATCCCCAAATAACGTATGGAGTCCGTGGTCCACTGCAGCGGGTATTCCGAGTCAAACTGGAGTGTCACCGGAGTCAAAGGCAACGCCACAGATTTATTCCAATTGACCCGAAGGCCAGAGAGGGCCCCGAAACGCACCACCTCCCGCAAGACCGCCGACAGATTCACCTCCGGGTCCCGGACATACAACAAAGTGTCGTCTGCGTATGTCGAGATGCCAATCTGGTAAGAAGGAAAGTTGATCCCCTCGAACCTGTGGTACTCTCTTATTGCGCAGGCCAGGGGCTCTGCCACCAGTGCATACAGAAGTGGGGAGAGAGGACAGCCCTGCCGAGTGCCTCTGCTGATCTCAATCGGGGCAGTGACCGAGTTCCCTATCTTTAGCCGCGCAGTAGGCTTGTAGTATAGGGCTCCTAGCATCTGAAGGAAGGGTTCGCCAAGCCCATACTTACGAAGGACTCTGAGCATAAATGACCACTCCACCGAGTCAAAGGCCTTTTCCATATCCAGGAAAATAGCCACAGCCTTATTTTCCTGCCGGACATGCTGAATAGTGCCCAGCACCGTGCGAATGTTATAAGTCAAATTCCGTGCGGGGACAAACCCAGCCTGCTCTGGGGCAACCAAGCCCGGGACCAGGAGAGCCAACCGAGTTGCCAAAACCTTCGCGTACAATTTAGCGTCTACATTAATCAGCGAGAGCGGCCTATATGAGCCACATTCATTGGGGGGTTTGCCCGGTTTCGGGATGGTGACGAGAAGCGCCTCCCTCATAGACTTCGACATGCTACCCTGTTGACAAATGTCGTCAAAAAGAAGCATCAGGTAGGGCACCAGCTTATCTTGAAAGGCCTTGTAGAAGGCCACCGTAAGGCCGTCCGACCCAGGAGCGCTGCCCGACCTCATCCCCTCTAGCGCCTCCGTGATC
Organism: Lissotriton vulgaris; assembly: GCF_964263255.1. Taxonomy (NCBI): domain Eukaryota; kingdom Metazoa; phylum Chordata; class Amphibia; order Caudata; family Salamandridae; genus Lissotriton; species Lissotriton vulgaris. Next base: position 98,862,228 of record NC_141695.1, read on the forward strand.
TCCTCTTTCTGGAATGGGGCCATCCAAAATTCCCTCTGCCAGTCAGCTAAAAAGGGCATCTGAATGTAACTCAAGTAGTCGTCTATCTCCTCCTCTAGGTGGCTCGATTTTGACGTGTACAGCTCTGTGTAATAAGTATGGAATTCCGACAGAATATCTTGCTCCCCAGTCACCACGTCACCATTAGCTGTTAACAACTCCTCAATCACTAGAGGCGGCCTGCTGTTACGCATCAGCTTAGCAAGCAGGGAGCCAGGGCGGTCCCGCTCCCCATACGAGCGCGCTATTTTCCCATATGCCTTACCTCCCTGTCCGCCTCCTCATGGAATTCCGCCGGGAGTGGCTTAAGCCTGTCATGTATGTCCGCAGCCCCATCACCTCCCGCCTGACGTTCCAGAGCAGACAACTGTGTTTCCAGAAATTTCAACCGTTGCCTGATAGCTTTAAGCACCCCTGAGTGTTTGGCCATCGTCATCCCTCGGATATACACTTAAATGCATCCCAGAGCACCTGGACACTATCCACCGACCCCACATTAGTTGAAAAGTACGTGTCTATGTCCTCAGCCAGTTCCCCTCTGAAGGCCTCATCTAGAAGTGAATACGGGGGGAACCTCCAAGTGAACGGGGGTATCCTCCTAGCCGGGGCATCTAGCAGCAAGAGCAGTGGCGAGTGGTCAGATAGCGTGCGAGGCAACACAGCACACCCCTTCACTGAGTCGAGGAGGGATCGGGAAACAAACCAGTAATCAATCCTCGTGTGGACATTATGATAGGCTGAATAATGAGTGAAACCACCCTTCCCTGGGTGCCTATGGCGCCACACATCCAGCAGATCGAGTTTCACTAGCTCCGCCTGCATAAGTAATGCCGAGGCCGCCGGGGCCCTAGGGGCACCCGCCGATCTATCCAACTCCGGGTTCAACACAAAATTGAAGTCTCCCCCCCATAGCAGCTTAGATCCCTCATACTGTCGACAGAGGTCCGCCAGCGAGGCATAGAAAGCTGGAGTATCATAGTTGGGGCCGTACACATTCACAACCATCAAATCGTGGCCTTTACCCACGCACCGGGCAACCGCATACCGACCCTCCGGGTCCACAGCGACCTGCTGCAATGACAACTGAGATTTGGGATTAGCCCACGTAAGCACACCTCTTGCATGTGTGGTGAACCCTGCAGTAACACAAGCACTCCCAAGACCCCTGGTCTGTAATATAGGACTGGTCAGAGGCAGGTGGGTTTCTTGCAGCAAGGCGAGATCAACCCTATGCCGCTGCAAATAGGCCAACACTTTCCTAAGTTTACGAAAATCATTCAGCCCCCTCACATTCCAGGACAGCAGTCTGAGAGAGTTGGGGCCACCCTCCGGCCCTAGGGACTCAACATTCGCCATTGCAGGGTAGGGAACAAATCAGAGTAGCACAGTTGGTATAGTAGACACAATCCAGTAGCTGGCCCAAACAAACCCCACCCCCAACAGTCCCCGAACAACCCACATATCACGATCAACAAAAGAAGTTCAGAGCAAACGCCCATCCACCCACAGCCGACCAACCCCAACCCGGTCAGACAGGACTCACCACCACCCACCATCAACCCTCCCCAAAGAAACACACTACAAACCCAAAGGCCCACCGAGGAGCCAAAAGCCGAAAGCGCGGGGGCAGAGGTTCCCAGCCAGACAGCAAGTTAAACAGGACAAGGACCACAGAACTCAGTGGCTCCACCACCCCGCCCCCCAGCAACATTTGGCACCCTCACCAGCCCAAAAAAAAGAGTGTCATCAAATAACAGGTCCCCCAGTCGGAGGAGAGCCCCCCCAAAGCTATCACCAGGCTGCAAATCATGTCAATGCCACAGCCGCGGTGCAATCCGCAAACAGCAAAAGCACACCCCACGTTATCAGGCAAATAGGTGCATAGGACCTGCAGCTGAGTTAAACGCACAGATGAGGCCCAACTGAGCTGGTGAAAAGGCCACAAGGCAGATTACCCCTGGCCGTCCATGGAAGCGGCCTCCTCCGCGTTCTCCTGCTGACCCCTCGGGCTGTTGCGTTGTTCCTTGGCCCACTCCTTCAACGATTTTTTCAGATCCGCTGGGTCCGTGAAAAAGTGCGAGTGTCCTTGTTTGTTGATTCTGAGCCTCGCCGGGTACAACATGGCGTAGTCCAGCCCCAGGTCTCTCATCTGTTTCTTATACGGGGCGAAGCGCTTCCTCTCCTCTTGGACTCTCGCCGCGAAGTCCGGATAGAGGGAGATGTTCATGCCCTCGAATTGCAGATTTCCCTTCTCCCTTGCCAGCCGGAGCGCCAAGTCTCGATCCCTATAGTTTAACAGCTTGGCAATAATCGGCCGTGGCGGAAGTCCAGGCTGCGGCTTTGGCCCCAGGGTGCGATGAGCCCTCTCGACGATGAACATAGGGGAGAAGACCTCCTCCCCCAACAGTGCCTGGAGCAATTTCTCCACAAACAACTCCATTTTGCCAGTGTTGGTAGATTCCGCCACCCCGGTAATGCGGATGTTGGTGCACCGTGAGCGTGCTTCCAAGTCCTCTGTCTTGTCTTGTATGACTTGGAGTAGGCGACCAAATTGCTTGCGATCCTTATCCCACTCCGTTTGGGTCTCCTCAGCCTCCGTTAACCGCCGTTCCGCCATATCCAGCCGCTCAGCATGTTTGTCCACCCTCTGGGACATGCGGTCCATCCTGAAGGACAAAGCATCTATTTTCGTGCCAATCGCCGCCATACTGTCTTGCAAGCCCTTCTCCATGGCACCCAGCATTTCACGGATGTCCGCACATAAGGAACTGTCAGCAGCCGTGGGCCGCGGTGAGGCATCCGTAGCCGGCCCCTCCGCACCTTTCGCCTTCCGCTGGTCAAACGACAGTTTTGGTTGGTTCTTATCACCTTTCCCCATAGTGTTCCTGGGGGACATTCAGCAAAGTGTCCCACTGCTAGTAAAGAATTCGCCAGGTAGTGTTGGTGGGGCGAGGAGGGGGCGCTGGGGAAGCAAGCTCCGCAGGGCGAGATGTTGCGCAGCAAGAAATGCAGTCAAAATGGCAGCCGCGGGCGCCGAAACATAAGTAGGCCCAGGAGCCAGACAAGCATGCCACTAGGCACTCACACGAGGTCAGGCCCCACCAAAGTCAAGCAAACTGGGCCCCCACACTCCAGCGCACTCCCAAGCTACCGCACCACAGCGGTCTCTGAGGCGTCCCAGGGGCAGGCAGCTGTCGACAAAACTCTTCGCGAGGAGACAGCGATCCACTGAGGGTCTCCCGCACCCTGCCAGCGCACCTCAAAGCATCAGCAGTCTTTCTCCATGAAATGCACAACCATGGGCAGGTCCACCACAGCCGCCTCCGGGAGTACAGCCCGAGAACACCCAGCAGGAACTGTAGCGCAGTAACCAAGTGGGAGGACCGACTTCACTCCGGTATCATTGGTCGCACGTAGCGTGACGCAGCTCGGGCAGCTCCTCAAGATAGACCGCAGATTACGGCCTGGTCCGCCACTGTGCCCTCCGTCGAACAGCGGAGCAAAACCACCACCGATTTCGACCGGGGAAAGGCCCCCCACAAGGCCGGGGGGTAGAAGGAGAGTCCGCCACCGATTTCAGGGCTGGCTAGGCGCCAAAAGGATAGATTTGTCGAATATTAAAGGGGCTCAGGCGAGGAGCTCAGCGCTCACACGTCTTTCATGGACGCCGGCAAGCTCCGCCCCCCTCCCTTTGCAAGCTCTTTAAGGTTGGAATTCGCTAATTGCTCTCCTTTTCGATATTCAATGTTGTCTCCGTAGCGCCACCTCCTGTCTGTCTGTCACTGTGCACCGGTTTCAACGAGTGATAATCGGAAGTGCAGTCGGTGTGCAGCCGGATCCCACTCGGGCTTCCGCTCGTTGACAACTCTGCTCATTATCAGATACTTCTGTTTTGCATCTTATAAATGTAACAAACTTACTATATTCTATTCAAAATTTGAAACAACCTCGTGCAAGGGAAATGAGTGTAATCCATTTTTTTTTTAAATTAATGTCTTCTTGTTGTAAATCGTTTGAAATAAAAGGACGTGAACATTTTCTAAAAGAAGTCACTGTGTGTGTCTTAAACCATCTTCCCTCAACAAGATCTAATTTTTGCCACTTCCAGTGCAATGTGCATAACTGGTGCGAAAATATAGAGCACGAGCTCTACGTGTACCGACATCTAAACCCTATTGGTAAATAAACTTCCCAGTGGCATGTTGGTCTAGGGGTATGATTCTTGCTTTGGGTGTGAGAGGTCCTGGGTCAAATCCCAGATGAGCTATCTTTTGATTTTAATATTTTTTTGTTTAAAATAGGGGCACTGAAAAACTCTTCAGAAAGATGAAAAAAAAACCTTTTTCCTTATTTAAAACGCATTAAATAAAAATTAAAAAATTTGAATATGAGATAAATAAGAAGTAAAATGGGCTCATCCAGGCTTTGAACCCGGGACCTCTCGCATCCTAAGCAAGAATCATTCCCCTAGACCAACAAGCCACTTTGTATGTTATTGCATCTTTCTCATATTCCAATTCTTAGTGCTCAGAGCTGCCACCAGAGCAGCATAGGGCTTTCAAGTAGACTTTTAAAGGGACCGCACTATTAAAACCCACTCACTGAACAGTAGAGAAGGAATTAACAGCAGAACCAGAAGGACCCATAAGAACACTTCTTACCTCCCACGTCTGTGAGACTCACCGGCAATAGAGCAGGGGCCCCACATACACAGAGAGCTCTGTATCAGGACGTGTGTTATTTATACTTTGATAAACCTATTTTGTGCAGTCATTTTAAGGGCCATTTTCATCTCTCAGTAATTCTGACCAATATACTCGAATATGCTTCTACGCCAGTGCATTAAATGGAACTATAGAAGTGAAGGTGCTCGCTATTTACAGTATCTGTTATTCTGCTTGCTCCTGAGAAGTGCACTGGCAGCACTGCGGAGAAGTGCACTTACTCACCCTTTCAAATGGAAGAAGTGCATTTACTCAGTACCGGACAGAGTACTTGCCCATTTAAAGCAATGCCCAATGCCATAAATAGCAAATAAAACCATATATATGATAAAATTAGTGGACACACGTACAAGCTCCGTCATCAGATTTACTCCACACCCCTACTCATCACTCCCACGTTCACCAGTAACTAGACGTAAAAGAATGAGTGATTAAAAGTGTGTGAGGGTGTATTCTAGGTTGCACTCCCCCATCCCATGAACATAGAGTGGGATTATGCACCCACTACTTCTTTCTCCTGAGTACAAGAAGAGCAGTCCAGTCCTTCATGGCTCCTCTCAGGTCAAAGACAGCAGGTCCAGTCCTCTTCAGTTCGTCCTCAGGTCCAGAAAGTGTTCTGAAGTTGCTGCCTGGAGATCAGGGCATAGCTTCAAGGGGGTTGTTTGGGGGTGTGACACCCTCCCAAATTATTGCGTTCATTACTTGGCATTTGGGCTCAGGGCCCTGTGTCGGGTCTGCTATCGATGTTTTTTTCTGGTTTTGACCCGAGAATAAAAGACAAAAGATTAACCTTTTATGTGAATTAGTGCCAGAGATATGCAACTGGAGACTGAATTTCAAAATGTGAAACCAGATAAACTTAAATCAATACCTGCTTCCCTGCTTCTTCAAATTGTGTGATCCTAAACAAATCTTTTATTTTGGAGCCTCCTTTTTCTTTATTATCCTACATAGGCACAATTCTAACTACTTCAAGTTGTGCGCTGTAAAACCACCTCTTATGCTTGATTTAATAATCTATAATGTTGTGCCTTCTATAATAAGAATCTAGGACACGTTTAGCATTTAAATGACTACTTTAACAATTGCGATACAAAAGGGGATGATGGACGGAGCGTTTGAGCGAATCAAACACTCACCCCAAGTCAGCTGATCTGGGTTTAATCCATCCCCATTCTTTAGTTCACTCAGCCACCCCAGTTCAGACATGGCGATATGCAAATCAGTCTGACCCTGTGCCTCATGGGAACAGTCCAGCCCAAACTGCCAAGCCATGTCTTCCCTGTACCGGAAAAAAACATCCTGGAACTGGTTTCTGGATAATCAGCCATCATCAGCCAGGCTAGCTTGAATCCAGTGGCAAAGTGAGCAAGGGACCCAAGTCTGGGCACACCCTGCCAACTTAGGGTGAACAAAGCAAAAGCAAAGGGGATGATGGACCGAGTGTTGAACATTGCAAGCACTCACCCCCAGTCAACTGATCTGGGCCTTGATCATCTTACCTGTCCACCCTGCAGCTGACTGCTTTTTTGATTGGGAAATTTGAGCCCCCCCTGAATCTCACTAACTAGGCCAGTCCCCCTGCTGGGGATGCCACATTCATGCCTGGCACGTAATCAGACACATAAGGGCTTGATTTGCTTGATGCACAGAGTCAAGTTTACTCTTCCTGTGAGTTCATGTCCTCATTACATTAAGGTTGTTAAACTTGTTACTGTGCCTACTACATAATACACTGCAACCTACACGCTGCAGGCTCTAATCCCTAAAGTATAGTTAAAGGTGACTGAGCCAGCTGCACCGGTCTGCTTGTGATCTCCAGGTTACACATCCCAGTCCAGTTACGGTTACTCAAAGGCTCAGTTTACTGCAGAATAATGTAAATAAACTGCAGATTGCACTTTTGAATTCACATAGGAGCTACCCAGCCTCTCACTCTTCTAAGGTGGAGACAATCTGTACATTTAAATATAATCCTAACATGAAGTAGGACTCAGGTTACTGTGGGTGAGTCTCCAGCACATCTTTCATAATAACCATGTATCTTTCAAAATACTCCTCTCTTATTACAGTATTGCTGGGGGGACTGGTGATTTACATGGTGAGCTCAGGTCACATTCCCTACTTTCCCCAGTTGTAGCAGTAGGAATTGTAAAGCACATTTTCACCCTGAAAAGTACATTGGTACTGAAAAACAGATGTTCATTGTTCTCTAACTCAATAGTGCTCCTTTAATTAACTACAGAAAGATGAAAGGCTGAGTCAACTTACCAGCCTTTGAACCCGTGACCCTGAAGTCAAACACAGATCTCTGCAGTTAAATGTGTGAGTCCTCAGAGCCACCAACTGAGCAAAAGCAGCAGGTCAAGCAGTGCACTATTGATAGTGTTTGGCTACAGACAGCTGCAGCTGTCTGTTAGCAACTGCTAATGAGTAGGCCTTGGCAGAGTTCGTGGAGTTCCGCATGACTGAAAAACTCTGCTGTGCTGCGCGGACTTTGGCAAGCAGCAGAGTGCGTTACGTTGCACCATTCGCACTGATTTTTAGAACTTGGAGTTTGACCCGTGCTATAAAATCAGTGCAAAAGGTGCACGCACAGCGCAAGAGGGTGCAGCTTCTTTCTGCTGCTCGAGTTGATGTTCTACTAGAGCAGCAGCTTCCTCAGCGCGAATGGAAGGTTTCTCAACGCAAGCGGTAGCGACCATCCACACTGCCAGCATTGAAAGATATCGCCGGGAGGTGGTCTGGGGTAAAATTCTCCCCGCTTGCAAACTTAATGTTGGTGAGCGCAAGTAAGTAAAAACTCTACTCTGCTGAGTTTTTCAGAAATCCGCGTGCTATGCGGAGCGTGGAGTGGAAAAAACTCAGCAAAATCAATGAGCGAAGTGGAATTTCATGCTCAGGCCTACAAAAGAGCTCCACACTATCAGGGTCACTGCATATTAATTTTTTTACATTTTGCTGTTGAAAACAATTATATCAAATGTGAAGTGACTGCCATCTTCTACTTCATAACTTGCAATGCATGAAATAATGGTATTGTTACCTTAGGTATAACAGGCAAACCACTTGTGTTGGCTTTGTCAAATGCTTCTTTCTGTTCTTATCTTTGTGTGTTGCCCGTCACGCCAACACTCCGTGATAAAGCATTGGCATAGCCAATATGTCGTGCCTTTGGGACCTTATAATTATTTGGCCATGCAGCACATTATCCTGGGTGCTACAGCATCTACTGTTACTTCGCGGGATGGGAGGAATGGCACCCTCACAGCTGCCCCATCCCGTAAAGGACAGTGCCCTCACAGCCATTGTTAGAGCACAGTGCTGCTACAGCTGCTCCAATCAGAAAACACACAGCACTCCTGTAGCTGCTGTTAGACGTTGGCCTGGCATATGCTGTCCACTATTCTAGTGGGCACCTAGCACCAGTCCAAATGACCCTCATTGATGGTAGAATGTGCGTGCCCATACTCACACACGCACACACACACATACACACACACTCACACACACCCTCCACCCTCACCCACCCCCCTCTCCCTCACCAACAAACATTGCGTGCTTTTTCTTTCCCTCCCTCCTCCTTCTCTATGGCTGGTCTTCTTCCGTCCCTGCAGCGCTGTTACTGGTAGAATGATGCGTGTGCTGTGGCTGCTCTGGGTCCTCGGCTGGGCCAGCATGTACTCACAAAAAGACCCACTGGTCATCTTGGACACCGACAACCGATCTCTCCTTCTTCACCGAGTTCTACGCCTCGCCACTGGGCACGAGTTGCAGGCCACGCCGATGTGCACGGTCATGGCTTGCCTCCAGCGTGCACTGCTCTTTCACTTTCCCTTGGTTTTGAATCGTGGAGCTCAACGCTGAGACTACAGTGTGGAGTCCTTTCCGGAACCAGGGAAAGCAAACGTAGTAGAAGAGGGTACGTGGCATAGCCCTTGATGAGCAGCTGAGGAAGAAGCCTACCAAGCCTATACCCGATTATGAGTTACAGCTCGACGTCCGGCCCTGAAGACGAGCTATGCAATAGAGACCTACGACAAGCCAAGGAAAAGCATAGGGGCGAGACACTGGGTCCAAGTGCTGCATTAATTAGGTGAGAGCTGCGGGTTTGACGAGGCAGCTTGGAGAGGACGGCGTTGGAGACTGGCCCTTACTAGTTGTCTACAGGATCATTGGGCAGATGCAATTGCATTTTCGTTGCAGAGCGGAAAATCCCCCTGCTCTTTCTAGCAGTTGCTCCTAAGCGATTCCTGCACGCACCAAGTTAATTAATGACTCCTGTCAGGCCGCCTCCAAAATGAAAACACATTTTCAGAGCTGCCTTTGTTTCGAAATCACTCTTTTGTTGACTTATCAGCTTTTTTTGCCTCAGGGTGTCCAGCTGTGTTGAGCTGACACCTTCAGCCGACACACGTACACGCAGGCGGCCTTCATCAGTGAGGTCAGCACCCCCTCGGGTGTCCCGTGGACCGCTCTCCTCCAGTCTAAAGCCTCATTTCTCATGACAAGGCCCAGTTCTCTTCCAGAGTGAGCCAGTCCAGCACTTACAGTATTCACATCAATTTATACAACGTATGCTTGGCACACAGCGGGGAACCGTGGGAGCCATACCAGTCAAAGCATTTGCAATGCAATAGGTCTTACATTTACACGAGTTTAAGCTGGTGGCATTGTAAATGACAATGCATTTTATTTATGTTTTAAAAAAGAAAACATAAATAAAAGCCAGTTATTTGCACTGTCAATTGCTTAAACTTGCGTAAATGCCAGACCTATTGAATTGCAAATGCTTGTTTAAAATGCCATTGTACTCCAAAGTACGGGGCAATCCTGTCATGTGTACGTATACTTCTGGTGCCTCAAAGAATAGCATACGGGATTGGTACACCGCGCTCAGCTTGGCTACATACAGCAATGCATAGGGAAGTTTCTGCTCACCTAGTTGGGCCTTGTCTGCCATAAATTACTGTTGTTTCTGCTGGACTAGTCTTGTGTACTCATGACATTTGAGGATGCAAGTGTTTTTGAACATTAGGTGTTCTTTGTCTGGATTGATTTCAAATCATGTCTCCGCTGTTGTGCTTATTCAAAATCTTTGCAATGAAAGGACTTGGTCTGGCTTCCCGGGGCGACTTCTGCATCATGGCCCTGTGTGCCCTTTCTACAACAAAATAATAGGACAACAACTATGGAAGTAGCCAGCCGGTGAGCCACTTAGTCAGGAACTCTTCCATGCTCCCCATTCATTTTGCATAAGCTTTATTCGATAGCAATTATCATAAAAGCATTTCACAGTCACATAAAAGTATATAAAATGAACATTTCATATAGTAAAAACAAGTTTTTAAAACCTGGCTATACCGTCCACTCTAAATTTACGCTTAATATCTTAATTGGCATTTGCTCATTAGGTTTAAAATTACAGATTAGCTAAAACAAATGTCCCATACAAAACAGTTAATCTTCAGTACTTTGCAAATAATTCCTATGTGTAAATTATCTCTCAGATCCACAGATTAGATGGTATTTATTTGCACATTACTCCTTAATTGTGCCCTTATACGGATAATCCATGCACACCACAGGTACTTTGTAACACCACATACTAGCGAGGACCTACTTGAGTCACTTCTCATGATTCGTAGAGCATCAATGAGGTTTCTAGTGCCCAAATATAATACATATAGGCTTGATCCATTTGGCCCTTGCTTGCTTGTAGGCTGGGCAAGTAAAGACTACATGGTCTACAGTTTCTTGTTGTGCATCACAGCAGGGGCAGTTATATAGGTTGGATGTTGTTGGGTCCCATTTTGCCAGTTTGGTATTTAGCCTTACTGACCCTAATGTAAACTGCATATATAGTGCCCTGTCTCTGTGTTTCCTGATAAAATCTAGATAACGTTCCAGGGATCGAACTGATTTATGCTGGATGAACTCTTCAAATAGTCAGACAAGCATTTGTTTATGTAAGACCTGGTGATTTACCCAGTTCCAGTAATTCTTTTTTAACTCTCTCTTAGTCGGAGTGACCTGCTTGGCCCAAGCTTTGGCTAAGCCCAGCTTGGTCAGTAATTCCTTTAGATCTTTAAGCCACTTAACACCTTTGTTGTTATCAAGGGTAATTAGCTCAGAAAGGACCGTCGCATAGCTATGGAGTTCTGGGGTGCGTCTTAGTCTTATCAAGTATAGAATAGGGCAAAGTATATCCACCTCGCTAAAAGTGTGTCTGCCCATGTCAGAGAGTATGGGCTTGAGTGGTGTATTGGTAGGGACGGATACCAGATCTCTAAAGAATTTACTCTTTGATCATCCAATCTCATTAGTTTTTTCGAAGCCCCAAAGTTCAGCGCCATAAATTCTTGACCTCACAGCTTTACCTTTATAGACTACTAGTGAAGGAGCTACCAGTCTACTTGACGTTAACCTTTGGTCCCTACCAATGGCATCCACCACCCGCTTATGGTTCAGTAACATTTTGTTCATGTGAGTCCCCCATTGCATTTTATGCGATAACCTAATACCCAGATAATCAAAGGAATGGACTCTCTCTAAGGGGTAAACCATTGTTAGTGAGAGTGTTATTAAAATGTTTGCCCACATTGAAAGCCATAAACTTAGTCTTTGTGATGGTTATCATTAGGCCCCTTTGTGTACAGGAAAAAGTGAAAGCGGGTGAGGAGTTCCCGGAGGCCCATTGGGGTTTTCGATATTAAAATAGTGTCGTCGGCCAACAGTAGGGTATGGTTTTTTTCCCCTTCAAAAATTGGAGCAATTCTTTTTGAAATTGGCTAAAAAAACTAACCACTCCATTTACATAAAGTGAAAAGAGGGTAGGAGCCATCACACAGCCCTGGCAAACCCCCTGTTGAACTGTATCTTGTCTTTACTTTTCCCATGAGCCCCCATCTAACTCGGGCATAGGTTTCATCATGGAGGCGTTTTAAAATATTTAAAAGGTATGAGGGTAAGCCCATTTCCTGGAGCACTGACCATAGCTTCTCTCGCAGCACTAAATCATAATTGGTTTTAAGCTCAATGAACGCAAGTAAAGACTTCCCATGACAATTATGACTACTTTCCAATATAAATAAGTAATGTAAACAGTCCTGTACTGGTACCTTTACTAAAACCTGTTTGATAGGTGGAAAGATCATCTTCCTCCTCCATCCAATTTTGAATTCTATTTACAAGGGCTTTGCCAACCACTTTCTGCATGGTATCTATTAGGGTGATAGCCCTGTATTTGTTAGTGTCCTCGCCGTCTCCCTTTTTATATATAGTTATGACCTCTGCTCCTTTCCTAGATATAGCGACTTCTGCTCCTTTCATTATATTGTTGATTAAAAGCAGGATATATTGGGCCCACTTCTGTAGTTCTAATTACAGCAAGTCACCCAGTATACCATCGGGGGCTGCCGCCTTTGCAGGAATAGTACACTTAATTGCATTCGCAATCTCTTCCATTTGGAAGAGATTGGTATCTTCAATTATAAGTGGAACCTGAATTCTCTTCAACTGAGAGGTAGGTAGGGCCTCTAGTTCATCCGTGTCCAGTTGGGAAAAGTCATCCCACCAGGCCTCATCACCAATATGGTTCGTGATTGGGATGTTGTCCCTCCTATTTCTCATCTTGATTAGAGCCCAAAAGGAGGCGTAATCCCTCTTGGGACAGTAAACTTTCATGTCCTCCTAATGTACCTCTTCCCAATCACGTTTTGCTTGCTTTAGTGATATGTTGTACTCCATCCTCGCTATTTTTACTATTGTGTGTTTTTTCACCTTTTCCGCAGATATTAGTACTTGCGCCTTTTCTCCCTGCAAGACTCAGTGTACCATGAATTGGAGCTTTTTGTTCGGCTCCTAGTGGGGCCACTGCGTCGTCTTTCAAGGAAGTGTGCACCAATCGGAGCAATTGTCTCGTGGCGTATTATGTGGATATTCCCCCCCCCCAACATTATCTCAAGCTGCCTTGAGTTCGGCTGTTTTTGACACTAATATTGAGGAGATGTTCTTTTGTTTTTGGTCCTCTCCTGCGACCTTGGGCCATCTTAGACGCCTACCACAATTAGATAGAATTAACTCCTTTGTGGATACGAGGTAATTCCCAATGGTATTAGAATTTTTGTTGGGAGGGGCCCATTGATTTTTTCAGTTTAATATTAGATGGTTGTGGTTACTGTCAATAGTTAGGCCCAATTCCATGTTCATGACATCGGGCCAGAGGCGTAAGTCGACCAAGATATAATCAATGCTGGAAGGGCAAGCAAGTTTATTGTAAGTATTTTTCCCCCTGATGTTGGATAGGATTCTGCCATTTGTGTCTCTTATGCCATATTCTAGTATTATAGTATTAACTTGTATTACAATCTCAGACCATCTTTTGACCGGTGGTAAGACTAGGGGGGGGGCACTGACCATTTGCTATCCTCTTCAATTATCCCTAGGAGATCTTCACTGCTTAGTGGCTCGAATGTGCAGTCACCGGCCGCAATGATTTTATCAAATGAGGGGCACTTGTTTATTTGATTTTCTAGCTGTCTTTCGATGGTCGATTATTTGCCATTTGCTTTCCCTCTTATATAGACTTTAATAGCTACAATACATCACCACCCTTCTGACCTTTTATTTTAAGCCACATAATGTCGGGACTTCTGGTCTCATGTAGGAGGGATGAGCAGCCCAGATCTAATCTGATCCAAGCTGTTATTCCTCTAGAAGGCCTGCACTTTCCCGTAGACACTGCCGGGATATGCAATGTACTTTAGACAGGTTCTTACAGTGCAGTTACACTCCAAACTCTTCTCGTCTTGTCTTCTTGGCTTCATGGAACAGAAGCACACAGGCTCACACAATCCCCTAAGCCAATCACAACTCTGCTGTCACCAGCAATACAGCAGTTTCGAGATTAGTCTGAGCGCCCTGTTTGGCTGCTCAGGCAGTGCATGGAAGCCTAGGACAGTTCTTCACCTGGCTGGCAGGCTAAACTGACATGTGCAGTAATGTTATACATATTTTCTCCTCCCACTGGCTCATATAGCCCAGCCCCGCACCACCCTAACCTGGCTCTGAGTTCACACTGAAAAATATCTGATAATAACATTGAGTTTTTACTTATTTTTTTTGCGCTGCTCAAACAGCAGTGTGGTCACTCTGTTTCACTCTGCTGGAGGAGCCGCTGCAGTCTCGACCTGCAAGTGACCTATTGTCACTAGTGGATTTTGCAGTTGACTTCAATGCTATTTTGTCAATTTCTTTTTCAGCACTGATTTTTTGTTCCTTTAAAAATCTATAACTCTTATTATAAATATGCTATTCTGTTATTTTTGGTCGCTACATTAAGATAACATTAAGCTTACTGTATATAGATTGATGCTGGATTTCTTGGAAATGTTGTTAATTACATGTTCCTCTAGTTAAGCCTTATTTCTTCTAGCCACTCACTTCTTAGGACCGAGAAAAATAAGTATTACTGTGAATTCAAGGACCATCTTTGGGATATAAATATAACATGATTTGGTAAGGCTCCCCAGCCATAATATTTTCTAATGCACTTTTCTACAGGTAGTCACACATTTTCTTTTTTAAACCTTAAGGTTAGTGGATGGGAAACAGAGTGCTGCAGTCCAACAGTGACATTTAACTTGAAGGCCTTGTGTACAATTTGTGCACAACACTAGGGGCTTAGAAGTAAGGTTAAATATGCCAAAATAAAATCAATCAATTTCATCGTATTGAAAATAGGAGCACAGGCTCATCTTAACTGTGAGGCATGTTTAACGTATAGAGTAGTACACCCAACAGTAACCAATATGGTAAGACTTTGGGTATATGTAATGCAAAAGATGTAAAACTCCTGAAGATAAATCACAGGTTCTTTTTTACACTGAACTGTTTATTTCCATAAAGTCCACTACATTTGTTGTTCTTTTTAATTTTGACAGACATTAGGTTTATTTGCCAGCTTTTTTGAACAAATATACACAGCAATTCAGTGCATTCTAGATTAATAGTATTTTCAATTAGTAATAATATGAAATCGCAGTTGATGTAGAATCCTAATGATAACATTGCACAATCTGGTATTCATTTTAATTTCTATGTTCATCAAATCAAAAATGATGTTCAATGCAATTCTTATTGTTTATGATTACAAGTTCTTTGTTTCAATTGTTTATAAATATTCTATGTTGAAATGAAGCATAATCACAATAGGCATCACAGACAATATCTTCATAGTATTTTTATCTCATTACTAAAAAAAACTCAACTTTTTAAGCTTTTATTTATAATTGAACCTCAGTAAGCAGTTATACATATTGTATTTTAGTCAATAAATATTTTAAAAAATTTTTTTATTAAAGTTACATGTAATAATTTACTCCATTTGTCAAAAAATTACAATTAAATTTTTCACTTTAATAAACAAGACAATCATTCAAAAAATGTATTTCAGTGCGCCCATTTTCAATTTTTCAAATGTCTCAACATCATCTACTTCATCCTCATTGGAGTCTAGGAAGTCCCCTCTCATCAGTACAAGTTCTGCTTCATATCTATTTAAATCTTCATGTTTTTGTAGAATTTTGATTGTCATCTGCAAAGAGAAAAAATTGACTTTTAAAGCAACATACTTTTAGCTTTAAAGCTTACATGGAAAGTAATCATACCATATAAATATTCCATACAATAATTACTTTCCTATTTTATTTTATTTTTCAGAACTATACATTTTTAAGATGTATTAATAAGCAGGTGTTAAGTGTGTACACTTATTTTCTGTTTTCAAAACTTTCATGCAAAATAAATGTTGTAAATTAGCTTTTTCTAATAAGATAAGCTTCTTAATTTTTATTCTTTTCTTGCAAACATTTTTATTTCATGTTATACGAAAAGACACATTTAAATGTACAACTATTTCAGATTTTAAATATTGCTTATCTTTTGTTGTCTTTCATCATTTCTATATTTAGTATTACCCTTCCTACCTAAAGTTTTGAACATGTTACAAGTTGTCTGATTACACCCAATTTAAACATACAAGGACATCCGTTTGCCTATTGTGTTTCTGAATGGAAAATGCCTGGTTATTTTAATTTTCAATGTTTTACCATCGTTGGCTAAATAGTCGAACCCTACATACTTTCAGGTTAATGTGCATACACTGTTAAATAGCACATTTTAATTTATATTATTTTATGCAATGATATATGTTTTAGATGAAATGTTATTTAGGTGAGATGTAATGAATTATTGGCAGTTTTCATAATAATCACAAATTCTAAGGTATGTCTTGTAAAGAGAAGGGTTAAATAATTTGTGCACATTTATGTTTTTGGAAACTTTCCCAATACCCTTATAAGTGTATAACCACATTTTCATGCACCACGTGCCCAACTATTCATATTGGCCACTTGATCACAGAAGATGGCTAAACACCAACTCATAGTTTCATCCCTTTCAATAACAATGCATTATATTTCTTTTTTAATATGAACATCTTATAACGGTTAAACACACTCAAATTAAATAATGTTTTGGCATAAAAGTAAACTACATTTTTAATTCAAAAACATTTTTCAAGTATAACCCCTATTTGCCTGCTTGTGATTCTCATAATGCGAACTAATCTCATTAAAACTTTCTGCTTGGCCTGACCAGGTTTAGTTTTTCACATGCCAGATTTTTATTCAATAATGCTCAAGATGACTACTTTATTCAAGGAAGCCCACTGTTTTGTCAGGTACACAACTTTTCAATGGATGTCCATCATAATGATAACATCCTTCACAACATGTCAGTCATAGACATTATTATTCCAAGATTAGTCATAAATATGATAGAAATGGCCACAAATATAGCATGATTACTAACAATATGGCATTTAAAGCTTCCATTATCCAATAATTACTTTGGGGAAGCCTTTATTTAAGCTTTATTAAACTTTATTATGCCATTGTAAATATAATACCAACAAAATTGTCAGTAATCACAAAAGGTCATGCAAGTCCGTTTTTACTGCACTGTGAGAAGTTTTCACACTTTTCAAATTCAAAGGAGTGACTTGGCATTTG
Source organism: Lissotriton vulgaris (assembly GCF_964263255.1). NCBI lineage: Eukaryota > Metazoa > Chordata > Amphibia > Caudata > Salamandridae > Lissotriton > Lissotriton vulgaris. The sequence continues at coordinate 98,879,065 of NC_141695.1, forward strand.
CCGGATAGCTAATGCAAATTAGCATCCCTGGGTTTTAGGGTGGGAACAGGTAAGTAAACCTTATAAAAATTGTTTTAAATAAATATTTGCAAAATATTACATATAAATGTAACCTCTTTGCATCAATTTAGTACTAATTACCTGTCAATAGTCACAAATGAAAGTATATAATCTTTACTTTGACATTTTTCAGAAAGATGCTTGTGCCTTTTTAGTAGAGAAAAACTATTTGTACAAAATATATACAATAAAGAATGCCTTGGACTATAGACACAACTACTTTTTTGAACATACCAGTTTTCGGAAACTTAAATATTTGTAGGTTATTGTGCTCAACCTGCAGGTGCAATGGTCTTACATACCTCGTTGGTTCTGAAAAGCTAATGATCTCCTTCCCTTACGCGCAAACTTAATTTGAGGAACATCCAGTAACAGGGCATCAGCCGATATTAAAGATTGGTTTGGATTTTATCTTAGTTAATGCTAGACAGTGTAAACTGTGGACTATGTCTGGGTGACCGTGTTGTGTCAATTTACAGCAAGTGGAATCTTAACTGCCCTTTTCTGAACATGTTGCAAACAGGGCCAAACATTTTAGAAAGAAGCCAAAAATATAGTGCATTGCATTAGTTTACCCGAGAAAGAATGGTAGCACTATGTTTCATACCCAGGTTTGCAAGCCAAAAAGAAAAAACAGGACACTAAATTTAAATTTACTTGCTTTTAGAAAGTCAACTAAAATTTAATGAAGAAAGACAGTGCTATATCAGATTAAGTGCCAGTGTAGAAGCCCATTTCAAAGTAGAAGCGCATCAATTACTATTTTCAGTTATTGACAAAGGTTCTAAGTCAGAAGATGTGTTTTATCCCTCTTAAATTTCAAGGCATTTTTTCACAGCCCAATGCTCAATGACAGCATACATGCATAAAAAGTAATCTCAGATGTAGATTCACCTCTCAGATGTCTTGTCACCTCTCCTATGGGCTGCTTAATGTCCGGTCCCTTTGTAAGCATCACACGGACATCACCTTCCTCATCGAGTCCGCGGGGCTCGATGTTCAGGTTCTAACGGAAACCTGGACGCGGGAGGACTGTGAAGTTGAACTGGGTTTTTGGCCTAGCCTCCAGGGTTTAAAATCAACCATACCCCTCGTGTGAAGAACCGGGGTGGTGGGATTGGATTAATTTATTGAGACACGCTAGCTCTCTCCCAGCTTAAGATTAGAGCGGTGTCGGGCTTTGAATTGATGGGGTTTTCTCTTAAAAATCACGAGAAGACTTTTTGCTTGGGCGTTTTGTGCTACCGTCCGCCTGGCAATGTACCTTCCCTCCCTGACTTCATTGACCTGATTTACGACCTCTCTAACACCCACTCTAAGCTAGTGGTCTTAGGGAATTTTTAACCTGTGGTCGGGTGGCCCGCTGGACAGTGCGCTTTCCACTCTGTCCCAAGCCTGCAATGATATCCAGCTGCAACAGCTGGTCCGGTCAGCCACACATCGGAAGGGCCACGTTCTGGACCTAGTTTTCGCAGACACCCAACTTGTGTCGGTGGATGACATCTTGTGTCAATACTGGATGGATCACTCAATGGTTGCTTTCTCCCTCTATTTGGGGGATCACTCCTCGGTGGAAGCTGGATCTAGACAGGCTAAGTTGGGCAGACCTTGGTCTCGACTCCTAAAAGCCTCGCCTCTGCCCAGACTACTACCGGGCAACTTCAGTTTGAGTGACTCAGTGGAAGAGAGCTATACCACCTTGTGTCAGTCCATCAGTCGAACTCTTTGGACAAGGTAGCGCCACTCCGTAGGTCAAGGGGCAGGCTGAATCGGTCGAGCCCCTGGTATACGGACGCCCTGCGGCAGTTAAACCTTAGCTGCAAATGCACCGAAAGGGCGTGGAGGAAGCAGTATTCTGACTCGGCGAAGGCTATCTTTAGGCAGTCCCTGCAGGAATACACAGATTAAGGTGGCTAAGGCGTCCTATCTGGAAGCCACCTTGAATCAGGCTTCCAACAAGTTGCAAGCACTGTTTAAAATTGTTAGGGACCTGACTCATCCTTCATGCACGGTCAATAATGTTCCTGCGTCGCAGGTCTTGTGCGACTCCCTGGACTGCGCCTTCAAGGAGAAGATCGTTAAGATCTTGGAAGGTTTACTGAGCCCAGTACCTTCCTCCCCCAGTTCGGGAGCTCTGGACGGCTCGCCCAGTCGACCCCAGCGGTGTGGTCCTGCTCTCAGTTTGGGAGCTCCGGACTTGCCTCCCAGTCGACCCCAGCCGGCTGGCCCTGCCCTCAGTTTGGGAGCTCCAGACGTACCGCCCCGTCGACCCCGGCTGAGTGGCCCTGCCCTCAGTTTGGGAGTTCCGGATGTGTCGTCCAGTCACCCTAGCTGAGTGGTCATGCCCTCAGTTTGGGATCTCCGGCGGACTCGTCCAGTCGATCCCAGCTGAGGGATCTTGCTCTCAGCTTGGGAGCTCCGGACGTTGTGTCCCGTCGACCCCAGCTGAGCTGCTTTCCCATCCCCTACTTTGAGGAGTTCTGTAGTCTGGCACAGACGGTGTCATCTGGCTCCCTGCTTGATCCACTCCCTCCTAAATTTTGGAAGGTGTTTCAGGATGAACTTTTCCAGCCCTTGTACTCCATCTGTCTATAGTCGTTTGATACTGCAACGTTCCCGGAGTACTGGAAACTGGCAGTGGTATCACCTCTCCTTAAGAAATCCACTTTGGACCCCGCCTGCTTGTCTAATTACCGACCCATTTCCTTTCTTCCCTTCCCCATTAAGATCATGGAGAAGTTAGTGACCCGCTCCTTGTCTGGCTTCCTGGAAGAAAACATCTGGTTTGATGAAGCACAGTTTGGCTTTCGCCCAGCACATGGGACGGAATCTGCGCTGGAGACCGTGCTTGACAACTTGCGGTCGCGGGTCGACAGTGGTCGGGCAGCCTTTTTGGTGCTGCTCGACATGTTGGCCGCGTTCGAAACGGTCAGCCATCCTACCCTTATCAGGAGGCTGGAGGAGTGTGGTGTCATGGCAAGTGCAAGGGACAACCGGCAGCAGGTGGTGGCGTTACCGCCTTTCAGCTCGGAGGTGCGGAGAGTGGGGCAGGGGGTGCCACAGGGCTCGGCCATCAGCCCTATACTCTTTAACCTTTACCTCCGCCCTCTGGTCCAACTAATTAAATCATTTGGTATCTCGGCATTTAATTATGCGATTGATACCCAGTTGGTCTTTTTGCTCGAAGGGAAGAACGATGTCCCATTGGAGACTTTCCATCGATACATGTCAGCCACAGCTGACTGGCTCAGTTCTAACTCGTTGCAGTTTAACAGTACCAAGACTGAGGTACTGTACTGCTCCTCGGACCGGGTTCCTCGTGTTCTCCCGGCGAACTTCTGGCCCCCGTTGTTTCCCGAGACTGTGTCAGCCGCCGAGTCGGCTCGCAACCTGGGGGTTATATTCGGCCCTATTTGCAGCTGGACATGCACGTGAACAAGACCACGTCCACGTGCATGATGCTGCTTCGCATGTTGCGTAAAGTTCTGCCCCTTCTTCCCGAGCAGGCTAGGCCTCCCGCCACAATGCTAAAATTGAACGGTGTGCCCGCCACTGCGGCGGGCACAATTGAAGGGTGTGCCCGCCACTGCGGCGGGCACATCCTAATTCCCCCAACTGGACCCCCGCCCTTATGGCGGGTGGTCCCGTTCTCCATTATATCATCTTCAGTCGTTCATATCTTCTCATTGTATTAATCTTACTTTCTTATGTAGATTTTATGACATTTCTGTCAGTAAATAAAAATATAAACAATTTGCACAATGCTTATGAAGGTGCAATCCAATCCACATGTTAATGCGTTATTTAATTCACACGTCTGCATTTCATGAGGTGCTATAAAATCTAACGTTTCCCATCTTAAAATCAACTTCTTCACCTCAGATTTGTCATTTGTGTGGGCTAACAATGTAACTACTTTTTATTTGCATTTTATATGCATTTACTTATATTTCTTATACTTAACAACAAATAAGTTTTAAACACACTTTTAAATTATTTCTTTCTTTTATTAAAATCACAATTTAGAAAAGCAGTGATCATTTCATTACCGAAAACTCTCACCTCTGGTAATAACACATCAATCATGAGTGATGTGTTTCGGCTAATTATTGAAAAATTTAGAACTTTCTTTATTTGTTCCGTTAGACTTCTTGCCTGCAATACAAAATAGTTATAGTATTGGTATTAGCGACGTTGTTTCATATAATAATTCAATTACAAAGTGTGGTTGATAAAGATAATACTTTACTCACATCATTTTCATTGAATATTGTCATCCTCCTATTTAATTCTTGTTTTAATTTCGGCATAAATGTAGGGTTTGAGAAAAGGAACATTCTATTTGATTTCTTTTTACCCTTTATAATATTGTTTGCATGTTCCTATTAACGATAAAACACAAATCAACAATTAGACAAATCAATGTTTCTCAAATTTGACCGTATTATCATTTGGCAAGTAGCAGAGAATGTCCTAAAGTTTTGTTGTCAGCTGTCTTTAACTAACCAACTATACATTATAAATACAGTCAGCTCTACTTCATTGTACTTATTGAAAAGACTTGTAAAAAATCAACTTTCTTTAATATGAGCACAAGCTCAAAAAATGAAGAACTAAGTTACTCTTGACTTTCACACACATGGAGTACGTTAGGAGTAAGACAACTTATGCTTGTAACTCAAGAGTAAACCAGGTATTTTGCAGAAACATTCTACATATAATCATATCAAAGGTTTTGTGTATCAGTCCTGATGAAAATGTATGCTTACTTTAACAGAGGGAGCTCCTCTACTAGGGAGGAGTAGTGTTGCCTTACTGCTTTCACACAGTTCTAGAAGCAGAAACATAAAATGGTAATAGCTTTGTTTTATTATCAATTTATGTTTTTTTGCCTGCGGATGGGTGGGCGGAGTGGGCTCTGCAAAGGAAGGGGAGGAGCGGTGTGCCTGAGCACTACTTAATGTGCAAATAATGTTTTTTCAGCCCCCTGGGGCTACCCAAACTAGTCATGCACACTCTGTCCTGCTCCATGCATGCTGCAAGGCAGCATGTAGAACATGGCCTCTCTATAAGCCGCTGGCTTGGCGGCATCTGGCGGCATCTGCAACAATCAAAATGCTGCTTGGAGTACTATGATTGCTTTATTGAAGGGACTCTGACTGCCTGATTTTGGTTCATGTTACTGCCAGGGTCAGGAGCAGAGAATATGCTGGACCAGGACGGTGGAAATGTAAGTTTAATTTTACCCCACCCACTATATTCCAATTGTCTCCTTTATATTTTCTGTTAAGTAGGAGTCACTTTTATGTTTAATATACACATATTAAATTTGTTGTAACTCAATCTAAGTTAGTAACTGCTTATATAAGCTGTGTTGAAGGAATATCAATGAAATTTCACCAGGGACCCAGATACTAATTACAATTTAAAAATGTTATTATTTGTAGACATCCTGCATGGTATGTTACTATATTAATGATCACATAACGTAATAGAATCATTCAGTAATATCTCAAATTTCTCATACATTTACACTGTATGACAGTTGATGCACCCTCCGCAGTTGGACAGAGACCTCCCCAGAGGAAAGAATAGGTTAGGTTACAGTCGACAATTATGTTTGTAAATAGCATTTTATAGATTGTTATTAGTACTATAGTAATATTACTAAATATTGATTCTAAATAGACGTGTAATTTGTGACCATGGGCTTGCATCAAACCTTTTTAACTCTGGGTCTTGTAGTACATTTTGTTTATTACTTCATGAGTCAAAAACATGCTCTTTTATGATATTCACCAAAGTACTTCACATTATTTCCTTATTTAGTTACTAATTTTTTCTTCAATTATCTCAGGCCTCGATTTATTTTAAGAATCAATTACATTGCTATATACTTACCCCTATCCACATGTTCCGCTAATAATTATCGCCAGGTTCTCATTTTGAAGCCTGACCATGAGTTTTAGTATATTGAATTGAGAGAACACAGTCAACTAATTTAAAAATGCATATGACCAAACTATGTCATTAAGTAAACAGGTTTTTTTTAAAAAAGTTGCTATATCACTAGAAGGTACATAATTACTTAATAAAGTAAGTAATAAAAACATTTTTTCAGAGAAGATAGAAATGAATAAAGATAAGTTTTTTCAACCTTTTTACAAATTTTCAAACAACATGCCACCTTCCTTTATGTCATGGCTCTTGAACATAATACATATAGTTGCTGAAGGTATTTCCCTTCAGTACATTGGTGTTAATGAATACATGTTTTAAACACACAAAATGTAAAAATCATAGAAATACTCATTATTTTATACAAGCCTTTATCTCATCCTCAGTAAGTAAATTCACAATGCTTCTGTCTTCCAAGGTTTTTTTAAGCCTACACATTAATAATGTCATATTATTCGATTGTCTGACAATTTAACCTTTTATTTTGAAAAACATAACCATTGAATATAATTAATGTCTATGTATGAGTCTTTTTACAGTAATACTCACTCAGTATTATTTTTAAAACAATAATGCCTATCCCATAAAATCTTTTTTTAATTTTTTCAATTATGACCATATTTTAAAAATTCAACATCATTTCAATCAATGCCATCAACAGATTCAGAATTTTTGAATTTCTTCTTGTGCATTTCTTAACCACAAATTCAATAATTAAGTGACAAAATTTAAATATAATATTTTCTTGTTGTGAATTACATAGTGCTCTTTTTTTTAGAAAAGGAAAATAAATCATCGCATAAAGACTTGTTTATTGTGAAGTATTGACTAACGTTTCTAAAAGCTAAGAAGATTTCTAAGAATACACAATACCATTTATGTCACTTATAGATTCATGTGAGTAATTCTCGAATGCTGCTGAATGTCAAATAATTTATGTGCATACATTTAAATTTGTTTAAATGTAGCAATTGTCCTACCTAACAGTTTTTAACCTCAACGCCTTGCATGTTTTACTTTTAGCAGAACATCCTACCTCTAAACCTCAACTATTAAACATAATGTTTCTTCTTTAACCTCAACTGGTGACTTCGTTTGTACTTCAAATGTGGGAATTTCAAGTATCACTACTTACTTTTCCGAAGTTTCCATTGCTCATATTTTCCTTCAATGTATTGTTCAAATATATAGGAAGATATATCTACACCAAATCATTTATTATGGATTTCACCATGCAAAAATGGTAATAGGAACAGTAAAGATATCACTTGAATCATTCATTAAATATAAATGTGTAGGTATGCAGTACAAACTACCTTTTCTATAATCCAAGTTTACTGTGACTCATAGTTTTGCACCTTCAATTTCAATAAGCAGGTTAAATAAATACATATATTCAATATTAAACTGTATATTTACCTGTCCAATGCGATTGGAAATTTTTTGTGGCATCCGCAATAAAATGGAGTGTCAACAAACTGTTCTGTAATTGGCACATCTGCACAGTCTGAATGTAACCACTGTTTGCACTTTTCGCACTCTATCCATTCTAGTTTTTGTTCTTTGGGATATAGTGACCTGTTGATGCAAATATATTTTGAGAACATATTTACTACAGTGACTATAACATTTTTAAAATGCAATGTCCATCTTTTACATCACTTTTCCAGGCATTGAGGGGCATATTCACAAGCAATAGCGATAATTATCGCTATTGCTTGGTTAGAGACAAAAAATGTATCGCCGGGCGGCGGCGATTTTTATCGCAGATAAACCTTGGTATTACCAAGGTTTATCGCAAATGCGATAAAAAATGGCCGCAATGCATGAATATGGCTGAAAAGTCAGCGATATTCATGCATTACCAAGCTAATTCTCTTAGCCATGTTATCAAACTCCCATTGGATAACATGGCTAAGAACTGCTCCTGGGCAGGTGTTCGCTTTTGGAGATATTCCTTGCTTTGCGCTAATATCTCAAAAAGTTGGTAATAGGAGATAGCGATGTTAGCGACTGTTTCCAGTCGCTAACATCTTGGCACGCCCACTTTGCATGTCATTAGTGATAAATATCACTGACATGCAAAGCGGGGTCCAAGATGGTCGCTATCTCCTATTAGCTGACGCTAACTGGTGTTAGCAACAGCTTGGTAATAGGGAGATAATTTTATCTCCGCTTTCTTGGCTTTTAAAGCCAAAAAAGCGGAGATAAACACCCTTGTGAATATGGCCCCTGGTACTTGTTAACATTATCTCCAAATCTCAAAACTCAGAACCACATAAACACAATGGAAATAAAAATTCGAAGCGTGCTTTATTTTTTTTCCAGCTTAGGACGGAAGCTACATATTTATAACATAATTCAAGATCACTATAGATTCTGTTGCATACATTCCCCTGTAAAAAACTATTATTATTTTAGTTGCAGGTTTTTATTTGTGTACACATACAAGTACTAGTCACTGTCACAAACTAACATTTATATAATATATAGCTATATTATTAACAGACGTTACTTAACTTACTTTTTTTTAAAATCAGTACTCTCTTGGTATAGGCAGACCATCTCTTTTGCTGCAATGCATTCTGTGCCATTGATTCCTCGAACTAGGCTCTTTCCTGTCTCTCTGTTTTGGACAACACTTTGCTCTGCTCCTGCAGTCTCTTCTTTTTGCAATAACTGTTCGGTTTTCAGACCACTCTCTTTGGAAAGTGGGGCTACCTTCTCCTTCTTAATGCCCTATAAAAGATCAATATACTTTTAAATGTTTATGTTCAGTGCGGTTAGTGTATAGCTGTGATTTACACTATGAGTAACGCTGCTTTCCCCAATGGTATTTGTTCACATAGTTTGCACTTATGAAAGCATGCACTTAACTTTCTCTTATTTTGCTGTCATTGAAATGGTTTTCTGCCAAAGACAAACTATTCTCTTTAATGGTAAAAAAATGTAGTGAGTACAATAGCATATGGTGCCACACTACATGCGGACATAAATGCCTATGTGCTCTATTTTGGCATGATAAAATGTTTTGACATGGGAGTAACAATTCACAACAAAATATCAAGAACCGTTCTCAGGAAATTGTGACTGACAAGATTGGCGTTTGAACAAAAAAGCAGTACTTCATAGTTTATTTGAAAATGACATTTTTTAAGGTAAGACATTAACAACAATAATTGATTGCTAATTTCACTTACAAGTAACTACATAAAATACTAACATAAAATTGATAAGTCATGTCACAAAATAATCTAAACACATCTAAAAAACTTTGATAATTGTACCTAATGTAATGGAATTTATTATTTTGTATGATACTTTATTTTAAATCTGCTGTTGATGTAACAATCAAATCATTGTCATACAATCCACAACTTCAAACTCAGACAGAGCTACAGTTAGATCCAAAAATGATTTTTGTTGACATTTTACCTTGATAAATTGTGATAAGTGGATTTGACATATGTGCACATCATGGTTTTAAACATTCAGCTGCATTTGAATACTATCATATTTTGTTGAACCAATGCATGTTTTGAAAAGAAAAGAAAAGTCATAATGTTTATCAATTGTATTGTAACAGGAGGACAAATAATGCAGAGCTACATAGTATGACATTTTATTCTCAAGAGACACTGATGCATGGGGCAAGTTTCTCCTAATTAAGAAGTGACATTCCAATACCATATATGATTATAACTCTTGAGGACAGTTGATGATCTCATATCCACCATTCAACTGACGTATAGTATGTCATTTTACACAAACTAACATTTCATTTCCTCACCTGCCACATAAAATGCGCTTTTTTATTCAACAATAATCAGTGAAATAAATCTTATGTGTACACACATTAAATTTGGATGTATGATGTTAACCAAATTCTTTAAAAAAATTGTATTATTACACTAGGAAAAAATGTAAATATTTTATTAGTATTCATTATCTAATTAATGAAGACATTTTCATGCCTGCTTTCGAAGAATCAACATGAGTTTTGAAGCATGGTATCTTCTTAGGTGCTGCATATTATTTGCAGATAATTCTTCGTATGACATTAAGATACCCCGACTGACAACATCAGCTGCCTAATAATTGAAGAAAAAATATGCTGTTGTGTATCCATGGAAATGAATAATAGACAATTGATAAAGTTATTTATGAAAACTTACAGTGCAGACAAATACACCACAACTCTCACTGTCTGTCTGTTTCCATTGTATTGGGTATTCAATTTTCCACTGTTGAAGATCCCATATGTTCTTGAAAACATTACTGAATTATAAAAAACAACGGAACAATTCTGATAAATATACCACAGTGGTTATACTATTATTTTACAATTATTGATAATAATAATTTAACAGGTGTGCTGATGATACTTACCAAAGGATGTTCATGTCATTAACATCAATACTTTTATATTTGGCCAAGGAATCAAAAATTTGTATTATATGTGTTTTGCCATTAAAAATCTGCAAAAAATCAAGTGAAATATTGCTATACATCAAAACGTAATAATAAAAAAACAATACGATGTTTGTCGAATACTCATTCATTTATATATATATATTTGCAAAGCCATTATATCAATAAGCGATGATTAAATAAAAAAAATCTAAAATGTACTAATAAAAACATCAATGAGTTATTACTTCAATAAAGCATAGATTTTACTAACAAAGTTCAAAATGCACACCCCTGCAGTATAGAGGCTGTCCAAAGACATGCGCAAAGGCTGAAACAAAGTACATATCTTATTGTGCCTATTCAAAAAAGATGTATGTGCTCATAACTTGCACTACAGCACCACTGTTCAAATACCAGATAGAATACTTTCTTTTTACACTCGAACTTTTATTGTGACTCAAATCTTTTTGATGTGTGTCACTTTGTGCACCCACAAATTCACTTTCTCAAAAAAGTGGTGTGCCAATGTGACTGCTTATGATGTTTATCAGTACAGATTTGAAAATCAGTTTACTTCGTAGTCTTACTGCTGCTTTTTCAATAACTCTTTAGATTTGAAATAATTCCAATGTAAATTTAACTTGGCATACCCAGAGAATAAAATGGTTTCCAGTTTCTGGTGAACTTCCGCCAACAACTCGAGGAAAAAAAACTATGCTGTCCCTGTGAATGTCCTACAAAATGAAAATAGAAAACAATGCTAAACAAATAATATTTTACACCCACTTTACAGACCTAAACAAGTCATATAGACATTAGGGGGCATAACACACACAGTGTCACAGGGCACAATTGGCTTTTTGCACCCGCTTTGTTGTGAAATTCTTCATGTTTCATGGAAACTATTGTAGCAGACCTCGAGGTAGATCAAAAAAAGTCCATTTGGTGAAATGCTACACCAGTTAACTCATACTATACATGATATTGGATGTACCTCATTTCCTATGGGCATAGGCAAACACAATTTTGCCACCATGATTACTGGACCACAGTACATCCCATCAGACATAAAGGAGAAACATTTTCCGCTACAAATATGCACACATTATTCAAATTAGTCACCCATACATACAAAAAACTTCACTGACTAGTATACACTTACCCCAATGTCCGTATCACATTTCACACCACCAGTAGACAACTCAGCAGAGTCAACCTTTTGATCAACACTGGCACCCACATCTGAAGAACCAAAGTCACTTGCTTCACCTTCTTCGTTCTGGCTCCTAATCTACTTCACATGAGGCCTGCCAACTCCGTATTTTAATTTATATAGAAATACAAATTGAAGCTCTTCACATAGGCACCAGCCAGCCAGACCCACTTGCTCATATGCCCCAGTATACCATCCTGGGTGAAATGTTGGTTTAAAAGTACACTTAACATGACATAAAACAACAGCGCATAGCATGTGTGACCAGACATTTTCCATTATCTTCGAACTCTTTAATTCAAACTGCTCATAAGTTAAAAATGTGTGCGATACATAATCGCCAATATGCTTGCGAGTTTATTATCAACATAATGCTACTTTCATAAATTATAAAACATATACAAGATTTTTTTTGCAAAGGAATGATGAGCTTTTCTGGATTAATTCCTAAAAGATGACGGACAATGTCAACCTGGAATCTAAGAATAACATGGAAATTTGATTTACATATCTGAACCATTATGAAAAGATACTTACAGATCGTTAGAGATGCCCAACAGGTCAACAATTATATGAAGTTAATCAATTAATGAATCAATCGATAAGGATGTTTCAATCCGAGCAAATCACCCGTTAATGTCTCTAGACTAAGGAGTTGCTAGCTACTTTGCGGATAAAGCTCTCAGAAACACAGAGACAACAGAAGGAGTAAAACAGTGAAAAATAAGAGAACAGCATGAGAAAGCACTCAGAAAAATGGTTCAGTGGAAGGTAAAAGCAATTAAAAAAAGGCAAACGTTGGGGTAATGTAAGATAAAAGCAGTACAAATGATAGAAAAGCATGAAAAAGCACTCAGAACAATGAGGCAGAAGCAGAGTGGTGCAGCAGCATGGGTCTGCTTGCCCCAATTTACATTTAAAAGTATAAATGTTATACCACTTTTTATTCCGGTCGTACAATTATGAGATTTATGTGCAAATTTAGTCAATCCTTATCTCTATTGGCACATATTAGCTAAATAATTGATTGAAACTAGAGTAAAACTTAGTGATTCACATTAAATCCAAAATGCATTTATTTACCTGCTTCCTAGAATACTGTAATTACTGTTCTGCATGTGCATGCAATTATAAATATTACAAAATATTCATCATTAAAACGCATTAAACAATTTATGAAATTTTAAAAACACACTGAACCACTGTAAAACAATACATTCTTTGTAAATAAGTTCTTCATAATGAAGTATAAGCATTATTGAATGAATGAATGAATGAAGCAGTACTTGTATAGCGCTATCTACCCGGAGGCCTCGTAGCGCTAGTGACAGAAATTCAATTAGCAAGGGCTCAGGGCAGGTCAACAGAATGTGGTATACAAGTGTGTTTTTAAAGTTTTCCTAAAGGAGAGATGGTTTAAACAAAAAAAATAAAAAACAAAAGAGGACTTTGTTATTTGTTTAAAAACCGTAAAGTAGCCTTTAATATTTGTTTACCTTTAAGCTTGAGATGTTTTGCTTCACTTTTCCTAATTTTTCAAATTCTCTCCACCAAGAAACGAACTGGAAAGTTTCTATAATGTGATACTAAATATTGATAAAAAATATCATTGTTTGGCAAGAATTGATATTTCCTTTTGTTTTATGGTACTCCTCAAATAAATTGCATGCTTGAAATAGACATTGATATATGCACATATGATGGGAGCACAAAAACACACCCAACTGTAAAATTTACAATAGATTATCTTATCTCATGTCATTAATTGAGCTTTCCAACAATATCTTATGAGATATGCTGTTTAGTGTTCATTTAATACATCATTCAATCTCAATCAATGGAGTTATATTTAATTCCTAGCATTTATTGTATCTGACTCAAATACATGACATTTAAAGACACTGAACCAATCTCAAAAAAATTTAATATCAAGGGCTAAAGAAATAGAAGTCTAGAAAAATGTATTTCTTGTACAGACAAAAATGCTACGTAACTTCGCATATCAAGTGTTTTTAACGTTACAAACATCTGTGTCTCCAAACTTCAGTATGAGCTACTTATGTTCAATGAAAATCTTACTGAGCTACTAATGTTATTAGTGCTGTAATATTGACCACATCAGACAAGATTTATATTTGTGGGAATGCCAGTCAAGACTGCTAGAAGTGATTACCGCAATGCATCAGCAAAGTTTTTAGCAGTATTTATAAAAACATATTTTAGAAATTTTTCAAGCATCCCCATTGGTCATACATAACAGCAAGAATGTAATGACCCTGTAACCAAAATAAGAAGACTCCCTACGAATGCATGAGTTATTACTCAAATAATACCTTTTATTATGACATAGGATGTAGATTTTAAAAAGAAAAGTGCAAGATAAAGGGTATAGTGTTGCAAAAATAATTGGTTGTCTTTCAAATTATACTGGAGAGTTGAGTGAAATTCACAAAACTTCACTCAAAACATTAGCTTTGCATCATGAATACACAGTTTTTAATACTGGTATATATGTATTGAAGCAACGAAGCAAAAGCTTCAAATTTAGTAGGCTGTATTCCATACTGGAAAGCTAACTTACAAGTAGCTGGAGAGCCACCTCTAGCTCACGAGCTACTTGTTGGAGAACATTGTCATAGCTTTTCATATTAAATATATATATATATATATATATATATATATATATATATATATATATATATATATATATATATACATACATATATATATATATATATATATATATATATATGTACTATGTACTATGAACTAACTTAAGAATAAATCAGAAACTTTCTACTATTGGTAATCACAGAAATTAGGATTTTGTCTTAAGTCTGTCTTAAGACAAAATTAAAATAAAATCCTAACTTCTTTGAATACCAAAAGTAGAACGTTTACGATTTTGTCTTAAGTTAGTTCTGTGAATCAGCCCCATAGTTTGCTCTTTTATTTTCTGTTTCATACTTTGGACTATTGAGAATGGAATTACAAACATTTTCAAAGTTAGTATATCATATTACAGTGTGACCTAAATCTTTACTCCGATATGCTAATGTCCTTTGGTTACTTTTAAGACTTGAAGCAAAATTACAAAGTCTATTTAAGAGCTGCTCTTATCTGCTTTTAGTATTCGTGTGATAACTAAAAAACTTTTTAAGATCATGACCAAAATGACCAATTAGGTATTCCCTGAACAGGAGCACAAGATCCTAGGGCTTGGTTTGCTCTTGCTTGTGCTTAACTGCCAGATATATTTTTGGTCCAGAGACACAATATGCGTGGAGGACCGATAATGATGCACTGTGATGAGGCTCGAGTAGTTTCTGGTGGCTGAGAATAATTCAAACATTACATCATCTCTCTTTTGTATTACCTCTGTTTTGTAATTTTTTTGCTCAACCACACTACACATGTCTCTCTTTATATGTCTATCTCATTTAACTAAAGGTAGAAATTGGGACGCAAAGGCAGAGCAGGTTTTGAAGCATTATTAAAGCCGTTTTTTAAAGCAGCAAAACTACTATTGCTTTTGTTTCATCTGTTGATTTTTTAAAAGCTTACAGTGACAAGCAGACAGAATATCTATTTAAAAACAATTGTCCATCAGCTTTTTTATGTGTTTGATTTTACATTAAAGTTTAATTTCCATTCTTCATCTTTGCAAACATGATCACTCATATAAAATAACTATGCAACAATGTTTAAAGTTGTTTTTGGGAAAGGTGATGGTGGGAGAATATCTTTTATGTGAAAATGTACCCCCTTGTATACTTGATAAATATTTTGAAAGTCACCTCAGAGTTCCATAACTTTGTAAACAAAATGTTCCTTTGGCATTGTTGCTCTATATTGTTATGGGACATCTTGGTGACTTGTAATACTCCTCTAATGTACGTCAACGTTAATGTTATCCATTACCCCTGGACCCCGCAGACGCCAGCCTACCCGCCGGACCTACGACGCCGCCACCCTCAACGCACTCAACACCGGCCGACCCCCGGGATGCTACCGAGCCACCCCGAGACGAACCCACGGACCCTTCAGCTGCCACGCCTGCAAGTTCACCTGCATCCGGACCTGTCTCGCACCAACACCCACCAAGCCGAACTCCAGCAGCAACCACCTGAAGTGCATCCTCCTCAACACCCGCTCTGTCCACAGACACGCCATCGAACTCTGGAACCTCCTCGACACCACAGCCCCTGACGTCGGCTTCCTCACGGAAACCTGGATGAACGACTCCTCAGCGCCCGACATCGCCATCGCCATCCCGGAGGGCTACAAGATCACCTGAAGGGACCGCATCAACAACACAGGAGGAGGCATCGCCATCATCTACAGGGACACCATCCGCATCACGACCAACACCGACGACACCCTGACAACCGCCGAACACCTGCAATTCCAGATCCACACGGACAACCCCAAAACCACCCTCAGAGGCACCCTGATCTACCGACCCCCGGGACCTCGCACTCAATTCAGCGAGGACATCGCCGACTTCATCAGCCCGCATGCCCTCCCCTCCGCTGACTACATCCTCCTGGTAGATATCAACTTCCACCTGGAGAACAACAACGACCGCAGCACCATCACCCTGCTCGACAACCTCGCCAACCTCGGTCTCAAGCAGCTGGTGTCCACCCCCACCCACCTCGCCGGACACACACTCGACGCCGTCTTCTCATCCAGCAAAGACATCGCCTTCAGCCACGCCACCGGACTCCACTGGACGGACCACAGCTGCGTCCACTTCAGCTTCAGAAGGACCACAATCCACCACCACCAGCAACAGGTTGCACGAAGAAGCTGGAACAAGATCACAGCCGACCAGCTTGCCGCTTCCCTGAGCCAGCACCCCCCACCAGCTCAGCGAACCCCAGCCAGGCCGCTGACAACCTCACGAAGTGGATCAGCAACTGCGCGGACGAACTCGCCCCACTGAGGACCCCGCCCAGCAGACCCGGCAGCAAGAACGCCCCATGGTTCACCGGCGAACTCAAGAGCTCCAAGAAGAACTGCCGAGCCCTCGAGAAAGCCTGGAGAAGGGAACCGACACCGGACAACATGACCACCCTCAGGCTTGCCACCCGGAAGCACCACCAACTGATCCGCGGCACCAAGAAAACTGCATTCAAGGACCGGCTGGACAACAACGCACACAACTACAAGGAACTCTTCAACATCGTGAAAGAGCTCTCCAACCCCAACTCCGGAAACAACGACATCACCCCATCGCAAGACCTCTGCAACTCCCTCACCTCCTACTTCCACAACAAGATCGCGAACATACACAACAGCTTCAGCACTCAACCGACGCACGCCACGACCGAACCACCGCCCCCCACCACCACCCTCCGCGCCTGGACTCCGATCAGCACCGAAGACACCGTCCGCATGATGAACTCCATCCACTCCGGATCTCCAACCGACCCCTGCCCTCACCACGTCTTCAACAAAGCCGACGCTGTCATCGCACCCTACCTGCGGGACATCATCAACACATCCTTCGACACCGCCACCTTCCCGGAGAGCTGGAAACACGCCGAACTCAGCGCCCTACTCAAGAAACCTACAGCGGACCCCACCGAACTCAAGAATTACCGGCCCATATCGCTCCTCCCGTTTCCAGCCAAAGTCATCGAAAAAACCATCAACAAACAGCTGGCCGCCTTCCTCGAGATGAATGGATCCCTCGACCCCTCACAGTCTGGCTTCCGAGCCAACCACAGCACCGAGACCGCCCTCATCGCTGCCACCTATGACATCCGAGCCCTGATGGACAACGGAGAAACAGCGGCCCTCATCCTCCTAGACCTCTCTGCGGCATTCGATACTGTCTGCCACCGCACCCTAGTGCAGCGCCTCAGCAACGTCGGAATCCAGGAGAAGGCACTGGAATGGATCATCTCCTTCCTCGACGGAAGAACGCAGAGAGTCCGTCTACCACCGTACAAGTCAGAGGCCACCAAAGTCATCTGCGGCGTCCCTCAAGGATCCTTGCTGAGCCCCACCCTCTTCAACGTCTACATGAGCCCCCTCGCGGCCATGGCACGCCAACACAACCTCAACATCGTCTCCTACGCTGACGACACCCAGCTGATCCTCTCCCTGACCAACGACCCTGCCGCCGCCAGAGCCAACCTTCACGAAGGGATGAACGACGTAGCCGAGTGGATGACGACCAGCCGCCTGAAACTGAACTCAGACAAGACGGAAGTCCTCATCCTGGGCTCCTCGCCCTCCGCCTGGGACGACTCCTGGTGGCCCCCTGCCCTGGGCACCGCACCCAAACCGACAGACCACGCACGCAACCTGGGCTTCATCCTGGACTCCTCCCTCTCCATGACCAGACAAGTCAACGCCGTCTCCGCGGCCTGCTTTAACATCCTGCGCATGCTACGTAAGATCTTCCGGTGGATCCCCACTGAGACCAGGAAGACGGTCACCCAGGCCCTCGTCACCAGCCGTCTGGACTACGGCAACGCCCTCTACGCTGGAACCACCGCCAAGCTCCAGAAGAGACTCCAGTGGATCCAGAACGCCTCAGCCAGACTCATCCTCGACATTCCCCGAAGCAGCCACATCTCCGGACATCTGAGAGACCTGCACTGGCTCCCCGTCAACAAGAGAATCACATTCCGTCTCCTCACCCACGCACACAAAGCCCTACACGACCAAGGCCCGAGCTACCTCAACAACCGCCTCAACTTCTACGCTCCCAAACGCCACCTCCGATCGACCAACCACGCCCTCGCCGCCGTCCCCCGCATCTGAAGAGCGACAACAGGAGGAAGGTCCTTCTCCTACCTGGCCGCCAAGACCTGGAATTCCCGACCGACCGACCTGCGCATGACCCAAGACCACCTCTCCTTCAGGAACAAGCTCAAGACCTGGCTGTTCGAGCAGTAGCAGCACCCCCCCCCCGCCCCTCCCCAAGCGCCTTGAGACACTCCAGGGTAAGTAGTGCGCTCTACAAATGTCTTGATTGATTGATTATATGTTCATTTGTTATTTTCGAAGTTTGCCATTACTATAGTGAAAAAAAATTGATGGAATGCACTTACATCT
Source organism: Lissotriton vulgaris (assembly GCF_964263255.1). Taxonomy (NCBI): domain Eukaryota; kingdom Metazoa; phylum Chordata; class Amphibia; order Caudata; family Salamandridae; genus Lissotriton; species Lissotriton vulgaris. The sequence goes on from NC_141695.1 coordinate 98,897,783, forward strand.
CTTTGCTCTGAAACTATTTGATAAATCCGTGCATTAAGAATCTAGGATGTAAAGATATTTCCATTAACATAACAGAATTTAAACTAATAAAGTTTAATTTTATCCATCATTAGCACATTGTTTCGTACAATAGTTAAAAAAAGAATTCTTACATCATCAGTGAGCCAGTTTTCTGTTCCATCTTGTGTCTTCTGGCTGCGGTTCGTTGTAATGTTAATTGGACAAAGGCTCCTTAAACACTTTAAATTTATTGAGTTGTTTCCTACAAGGGCTAATGTTTCTTCTTCATCACCATCATCATTTAAAAGTGTCTTCAAAAATTCCGTTTGCAGAATAAATTGTTATAGTTAAATATTACATTTCAGGTAGGTTTTCAAACTGGTATTGCTAATGATAGTTATACCATCACATTTTTATTTAATTGTGTATTCAAGACATGATTTATTCGAATAAATATATGTTAAAATATACGGATACATAATCATATAAATGTTAATATACATGCAAACATACATGTATGAGTGAGTGTGTGTGTATACCAATATGGAAATATCTACCTGTTGATATCATGTTTTGAAATGCACATTTGGCATTCGAAACACGTCATGGAGACATAACAGCAAAATAAATGCACTTTACAACTTGAAGTCTGTGCCATAATATTTTGGGATGATAAACACCTGATAATATATATATATATATATACATATATGTATATATATATATATATATATATTTTTTTTTTTTGATAACTATATATATATACAGGTATGTGCCTGTGTGCCCATCCCCTTTGTATTTTTGCTGGAGAAAAACTCACAATATCGGATTTTCCGTTATCACCACATTTAATACACTAACTTCAATTCTAATTTCTGAGTATGTCAAATGATTATGTCATTTAGAACATCTTTTTTTTTAAAAAGATTTTATTGTTAACAAGCTGACAAGAAAGACATACATACATTGATACATGTATCAAAGGACATAGAGAAAAATATATTGTAAAACATATGAATAAATAATATAAAGGAAATGAGACAGTTTATGATTCATAATCAACCTATATAAATAAGTTTTGTTACACGTCCAAAAAGGTATCGCAGAGTTGAGCAGTGTTTACTCTGAAAAGGTTCCCCAATTTCTTTTATATTTAATCAATGACCGTGTTCCCCTTAGATTTGCTAGGGCTAGCTCCATGGCATGTATCTTGGTTGCTAGTGACCACCAGTCCCAAACCGTAGGTGGTTCCGTACAGCTCCAGGCTCTAGCCAGAGTTAATTTGGCACAGGACATGAGTATGGTAACTAGAGCAGATTGTGGAGATGACATGGGGTAAGAGTCTAGTAGAACGGAAGCAGCCGTAAAAGTAGGTAGCAAAATCTTCTACATTCTCAGTACATTCTGGATGTCCCCCCAAAAGGTCTTAAGTTTAGTGCAAGAAAACAACATGTGTACTAAGTTGGCTGCTTTGGCAGAGCATTTGGGGCATTTTGTGCGATCGCTATAGACAGCGTTAGGGGACCATCTAGAGATTCTTTCAGAGGTATAGTAGAGCTTGCAGGTTGTTCTGAATTGTTGAAGCCTGAGGCTAGATGACCGTACAAGTTTATTAATATTGGACAGGGAGTGCTCAATTTGGTTCGAGGTAATGTTTGAGCCCAGTTGAGTGCCCCACTTCTCGGCTAGTTTTGAACGGTCATTCATTTTAAAATTAGTAAGTGATTTGTAAGCCTCACTTATAACTGGTTTGTTCTTATTTGAATATAGGCAGGTCCAGATGTCGCAATCAGAAACATATTGGAGACTAGCACTAAAGATTAAATCTATTTCCGTATCTGACTGTCCAGTATCTTGGGCAGCTTGATATCATGATTACGTATAAGTGTTCCACTACCAGGTGTTCCACATTGACACATAGAGGCCTATTAGGATGGCGGGCAGACTTTGCCCGCCCGCCATCCTCGTGGTGAATGGAACCACCCGCCATAAGGGCGGGCGTCCCGTAGGGAGGATTAGGATGTGCCCTCCACAGTGGCGGGCACATCCTGTATTTTCAGCATTGTGGCGGGTGGTGCAGAAAGCACCGCCCGCAATAATGATGAAAATGCATTTCTGCATTTTCATTTACAAAGCAGCAGGCACCATGTGGTGCCTGCCGCTTTGAAAATGAAAATGAGGGGGGTACCACAGGTAGCCCCTGTGTGAACCGCCCCACTCACCTTCACTCTCGGGGCCCGTAGGGAGACCCCAGAGTGAAGACCGCCTGCCTTTCCGTGGCGGCATTGCCGCCACGGAAAGGCATTGATCTTAAGCCATTGTAATGTGGCTGGCGGTGTCCAATGGACACCGCCTCCATATTACACATTTTCCGCCCTGGCCGCAAGGCAACCGGGGCCGAAAAGTGCAGTGCGGTGTTTTCATCCGCCATGGTCCCCCCCCGCCATCCTAATATGGCGGGTGGAATTAGGCACGCGATGTCTGGAGGATTGCCTCCGCCAGGCCGGCGTTAGCCACCGCCAGCCTGCCGGAGGCAATCCGCCTGACATCGTAATGGGCCCCCATAGTGTTTTTGGTAGCCAATTTCTCAGATAAATTTAAAGAATCTTGTCTAAAGGCTGTCAAAAATGGACTGCTATAATTTTAGTGTAATTGTATTAATTCAAATGTGCTTTCTGAATCTTAATTCTTATTGGGTTTTCTTTTTAAGGTATTACTCTTTTGGTGCAGATATATCCTTCACCAATTGCAAGTTAAGCTTGTCTGCTCTGTGCCAAAACTATTAAGGGATTTTGTTTTAGTAACTTTAATAACAGTGGTAGTTACATGCTGACTATGCATAAGGCGGGTAGTCATCCATTTCAACTAATAATCTTTTTTCCTGTAGAAACACATTTATAAAAGGCGGTTTTCAATGATACCATAAACTTTTGTTATTTTTTAAGGAAAAGCATCATTACAGAATTAATCAATATTAGTCAATCATACCTGCGGCAGAGTATCCAACATAAACATTTTTAAATACTACCTTCCTTTTTGTATTCACCTCATCACTTGAATCAATCAGAAAGTGTCCATCAGAAAACCTGTGAGTCATATTCTCTTTCAATGTATCTTTTGGTGTTAGCTCTTGCTTCAAGGATTTACTTCTGTTGTTCTCTTTTTCATCTACCAAATAAAATGTTGTTTTATAAATATGTTTTATACAGTACAAAATCCTTTTCAAGGAAATAAAAAGCAAGTGTATGAATTGTTAATCACATTATTGAGTGTTGTAATCTGGGACTGTTGCATTACCATTCCAAAGACATTTTTTATACATGAGTTTATTAATATACAGTAATGTAAAAGTAGAATTTTTTTATAAATCTTACCTGCTCCTTCAAGTGCAATCCTTCCATCAGAAAGTAAAGTGAAATTGGGTGATGTAATTTTTTTCATTTGCTTTTCAAAAGTTTTGTTAATTTTTTCATTGTTTAAATGAAATAGAAGACGAACTGAAAATAAGAAATGCAACTCTTTCATATCGCAGACAAAATAACGGTTCGAAGCAAGGGCACGATTCACTTGCTCAGCCTCAGCAGTGTTTATGTATCCAAGCAAGTCTGGAGTTAAAGCTATACTCCTTAACTTTTCTTCTGCTCGTTTCTGGTTCTTTTCGTGAAATCGATCATACAAAGACAATCGTTCATGTGTGCCAGATATAGGATGCTGTTTCTGATAAAATTCCTTCTCAGACATTTGCATGGATTCCATTGGATCATTAGATAATACATTTTTAAGCCAAGGAATTTCAATCTTCAGGGTCTTATCGGTGGCTTTCTGGATATTCTCCTCAGTTGCTGCACATAGTCGCCCATCATGGGGTTGAAAGAATTGTTGCTCTGTTCTGTTGTTGGTGTGTCTAGCAACCTGACCAGCAATATCAGATATATAGATTGATGGTGGGTATAAAAAACTTAGCAGCCCATCTGCATGATCACGTGCAGATTCTTGCCACCACAGTGGCGAACTGTAATAAATTACTGAATGAGTGCAGCCCATGTGTAGTACACCTCCTGAAAAAAATGTAGCACATATTACAATTTCTATTTATTCATTACTTTTTCTGCATTCACAAAAACACAACACATTTGGGGATGCTGCAAATTAAATCAGATAAGATGTTAACCACATATTCATCAATTAATAGTTTTTTAAATCAGTATTACTATACTTTTATGATGGAGAATGTTTTAAAGTAACAAAATGTAAGACGCATTCGAGTTTTATGAAAACTTGTAAATATTTGAATGCAGGAGAATTCATGGATATAACATGGAAAATCCACTGCAACCCGCATGGTATGGGCTATTGCGCCACTTTTGCATGAAAGAAGAACATATTTACAAGACAACGAAAAGCTATGCATCATGATTTGCTTGGCAAAGTAACATAGGCCACCATACTGTTCCAGCATCCTGGAAATAAGTGATATTATATATATATATATATATATATATATATATATATATATATATATATATATATATATATATATATATATATATATATATATATATATATATATATATATATATATATATGTATGTAGGTATATATATATATATATATATATATATATATATATATTCAATGAAAAAACCATAGGTTATAGACCATATATAGTTAGGGATTAGCATTTACAAAACCTTATTTTACTCGCATAAAACCATTGAAATTCCATATATAGTTAGAAGCGCTAACTATATATCGCGCACCCGCAATCCACTGCTGATGATGTCACATATTACATCATTCATGACATGGTCAGTGACATCACTGATGACATCACTGATGACATCTCAAATGACATCACTGATGACATCACTGATGACAACATCCAGTAACTGCATGTTTCTGTAAAGTTTAAATATGTCTTACATATTGAAGAATGAGTGGATGTATAAGTGTCTGGATGAAGAATTTAGTAGGTGCATGACTGACTGTATGAGTGAGTGATTAAATGTGTCTCACTGAGTGCATGGGTTAGTGACTAAACTGTCTTAATTTGTGCATCAGTATGTCTGTTGTTGTGTAAGCTGCTGCATGTGTTGATCAGTAGCTATAAGAGTGGCTATATGGGTTATTGATTGGTTGCCCAAGTTTTTGAATGGGAGGCTGAGTGTGTGTGTGGGTGGCTGGGAGGTGTATGACTGTGCATAGATGTGTGAGCAGTTGATTCACTAGATGTATGGTTTCAAAAGTGCATGTGGAAACAGCTGTATGGGCGGTTGACTGTGTGCATGAATGTATTGGTGAGTGAATGGATATCTCAGTGCTACATGTCAAAGTAAGTACATATGTAAAACACAGTACATGTGAGAGTTGACATATATAAATAACTGTGCATAAGAGCCAGTGAATGTGTGAGTGGCTGTATGGATCATTGTGAACTTGTATCAGGGATTGTATAAGAGAGTAATTATGTGTTAGTATATGTTTGAATAAGTAAAGTTTGTATAACTGTATAGTTGAGGAAATGGAGGTGTGATTGATTCTTTGCATGACTGACTAGGTGTGTGAGTAACTCCATGGATGAGTGACAGTCTGTGAGTTTCTGTTTACACTGATTGTATCTAAGGTTATATTAGAGTCTGAAGAGGTTCATCGTATTATCACATGAATGATATCATCAGTGATGTGATCAGTAATGTCAAATGAGATATCATCAGTGATGTCATCAGTGATGTCATTTGATATGTCATCAGTGATGTCATTTGAGATGTCATCAGTGATGTCATCAGTGATGTCACTGACCATGTCATGAATGATGTAATATGTGACATCATCAGCAGTGGATTGCGGGTGCGCGATATATAGTTAGCGCTTCTAACTATATATGGAATTTCAATGGTTTTATGCGAGTAAAATAAGGTTTTGTAAATGCTAATCCCTAACTATATATGGTCTATAACCTATGGTTTTTTCATTGAATTTCAATGGTTTTTTAAATGCAAATTTCTAACTATATATAGTCTATAACCTATGGTTTTTTCTGTGAATTTCATTGGTTTTTTAAAAGCTAACATCTGTAGCTATAAAATGTATTCTTTTTTAAATCCCAAAATATTTTTAGATGTTTATTGATAATTTTTTTTTTAATATTTTTTTTCTTCGCTTCTAGTTCGCGAACCGGGAAGCTTTCCGTTAGCTCATCTTGATGCCGCGATCTAGTCCGCGAACCGGTCAACGTTACGTTAGCGGAACTGTGACGCGTCGCGGAAGCACGACGTATCACGTTATCGCGTAATGCGTCTAATGACGCGCCGCGTTAGCGCTCCCGGAAGTGCTCCGGACCGCGAACCGGAAGCGATCTGGGACGCGGCGCGCGCCGCGTAACGTAAGCGGAACAGGTCATGTGACTTGTTTATCAAACTTTTCATTGGTTCATTTCACTTTTGGTTTCCAAATGATGTATGACTAGGTCATGTGACCTAAAAATAACACTTTTCATTGGTTCAGAACTTTTGCTTTCCCCAAATCATGTAAACCCCTCCTTATTTCCTCACTCTGACTTTCATCTTGGTGAGAGAAAGACCATTTAGCTAGAATTGAACAATGGCTTCTGTACTTGCTGCAGCTGGTGGACCCCCACCACCACCTCCACCTCCTCATAAGAAGAGAGGACCACCTAGTCAATTTATCACTACCAGAGAGGAGGAAGAGGAGGAAGAAGAAGAAGAGGACAGAGAGGAACCACAATTTGTCCAAGAGTTGCCCCGGGTTTCAAAACGAAAAACAAGTTTCATCTGGCAGTTTTTCTCCATTCCTCCTGGATCAAAGAAGGTGAATGCTAAATATGCCACCTGCCTCATCTGTGATTACAGATTGTCGAGAGGCACAGAGAAGAAATACAGTATGGGCAACTATACGATGCATCGACACATGAGCAGGTGGCATCCCTTAAACTACAGCCGGGCTGAGTTAAGGGATCTACAAGACAATCCCACGACAACTCCTGTGGCCAGATCTACATCCACAATGTCTTTGACGGGAAGAGAGGCACATGAAACTGTGCCAAACATTCAACCCAACTTCCAACATATGAAGTTAACTTGTATACACTGTGGTGCTATGCTGTCCTATGGCAACATGAGCATCAACCTGATGAATATGGCATTCGAAAATCATAAATGCCCTAATGCACCCAAGAAGTAATTTTTTTTTTGCTCCAGTTGAGCCGTTTTCAATGCCTGTTTTTTGTTGTTTCCCCTCCATAAAAAACACAACAAAAACATAAAACAGTTCTAAAAATACAAAAAAATCAAAAAATGTTCAAAAAAAAAAAAAAAAAAAAAAACAACAAAAACAAAAAAAAACAGTTCTTTTCAGAACTACCTCCCCTTTCAAACAAAATTGCTAGAATGTTTATCACTCTGGCAAGCACTATTTCTTTTGGTTCGCTTCAAGTTCGCTGACCGGTTCGCGAACTGGAAGCGAACCAAAAAAAATATTTTTTTTAAAAAAAGAAGAGTTAGTATAAGGGAAGTAAACAGAGAATAATGTAAAAAGAAAGACAGCTATAGAGAGTAAATGAGAGATACTGTCAGTGACATCATCAGCAGTGCATTGCGGGTAAAAAGAGTAGAAAACATTTACCTTATAATTCTTGTTACCTTTTTTAAATATTTTTTCATACTTTCAATCTGTAAAACAAAGAACAAACATTTCCAAAAATATTAAAACATGTATTTAAAAATTAGAAAAGACAAGGGAAAAGGTTCAAAAACAAACAGTTTTTCAACAACTTTGACATTTACAGAAGTCTCTGCTTCTCTACGTCCCCTACACAATCCTAAAGATATATATTTTAAAGAAACTGTATCTTGATGTTGATGAACTGAGGCCTATTTTGGAACATGGTGCTTTTTTTGCACTGCTAATGTCTCACAATAGTGATGCAATAGCAGCGCAAAAAAGATGTAAAGCCATCATAAAATTGTGTCTAACATTTTAAATGCTTGATTTAGGATGCAAATAAGATGTGTGCTTTCAAGAGCTTTCTTTGAGGTGAGGCCTCTTTTCTTTTTTTAAAAAAAACACTACCCAGAAGTACAGCACTGAAAGCATTAAAATTGATATTTACAAAACTCAGCTTACCCATATGTACCTCACATTTCTAAATGTATATCATAAGGACAAAAAGCATAACATTAATTATACATGTTAAATGGTTTCTTTTTGCTGTTCTCAGAATGTATCAAATTTCACTTAAATCAGTGACTTGAAGGTATTCATCATGTAACAGCGGGGAAAAAAAAACACAATCAAAATGACTGTGTTTAAAAAACCCATACAACCTAAGAAATCTGATTTCAAAACTCCTTAAAATTAACTTACTTTCAATGACGTCGAACGATCTCCTATAAACAGCATCCACTCTGTTGTGCTACAAATATTTTCAGCCCGCCACTTTCTGAAAGAAAACCTCAATCGATACGTAAAATATGTTACATAGAAAAAAAACTTCTCTCATTATATCACATGTTTCCACTAGGCCAAATCATGTTGCCGCGATTCGCAAGTCTTGTAATTCTTCCAATCAAATCCCGACATTTTCTATTTTCGCAACTTTCAAAAATAAAATATTTGAGATTATTTTCACAATCCTGGACTACTAATATCTTACTCTTCTTTGTCACTCATGTTCTCCTTTTCCTATGACACTGATACTGCTTACTATGAAGCAGACTTACTTGCATCAGGTTTATATAGTTGGATTTTTAATCTAGACAGCATTGCAGACTTACATTCCCTCTACTTAAAATTTTGGTTTTAAAAACACCAGGTAAGAATTTTTAAGGTCAAACGGCAATTTTTTTTTGAAAGTTACAACGGAATCATTACAGAATGACCAGCCGTTTCCAGACTTTAAGTAAGCTGTATAATGTCCTGATGTTGTTGATGGACCATCGTGATAGATAATTGCTACAGTAACAAAAGTCCTCCCTGATATTGACAGCTGAGAAGCCACAAAATTTTTTATTAAAGTTGACAATTTTGATCCATCAGGCCTACAACGTTGGATCATTAAAATGACATACTGGCCATATCTACGTATAAATAATGTTGACATCATATCACATTTACATTGGCTACACTCCATGTTGTGATCCGCTGCATTTACTAGCTTATTAAAGGACACTGATTTACTGTCTGGCAAAGTTAAATATATAAATCTTTCTGAGTCTACACTAGTAGTACTTGATACCATACAGTTCTCGCAGTCATGCTGCCATTGATAAGAAAGCCCAAACAGGTGATCTACATCTACACCCTCATCTTGCAATACATCAAGCATATACATTAAAAACTCCTGACAATCTTGCTGATTATTTTCAGAGAAGTCTGTTTGACCTGAACATTCATCTAACAGATAACGAACTTCAGACACACTTTCTACTTTTGTTCGATCAGTGCTACATTTCTCTAACACAGAATTCAACAAGCAGCATAAACTTTGTTCTGAATTGAACACAATCTGTTCTTTTAAACTCTCTAGTGAAAAGAGAACATTAACAACTACATTTGCATAGCAGTTGACACCAGAACTGTTTTCAAATTGAAAACCAACAATATCTTCAACAGAATCCACTTTCTTTCTGCTAACAACTTTCGGTTCATTGACTTTTAGTCTTTTTGCAACAACCTCCCTACTGTTACTGATATTTCTACGTTTCTGGCCTACCACACGTTTCTCAAACAAAGGATATTGAGGCAAATGTGGCGCATACTCTCTTCTTAACCTATTGTATTCCTTAACACAATCTAGATCCGCACAAATGTTTGTGACATCACAGTCAATCAAGTACAATCCCGATAAAGTTCTAACTCGTGACAATGCCACATATGCCATACCCTCCTTGAACACAGAACTGCCAATATTCACCAATGCACAGTCTACACTTAAACCTTGCGATTTATGGATTGTCACCGCATATGCCAAGCAAACAGGAAACTGTTTACGGCGAACATATAAGTCTTTAACAAGCAAAAACCTAGCAGAACAACGACCAATTTGCTGTACTTCCTCAATGCCATCAAATTTAATTCTTAAAAATTCTATTCCATCTCTATTTTTGTATTTCTCAAAATCAACAACATTACCCATTGATCCATTTATCAGACCTCTTTCTACATGTAAATTCCTTCTCAAAATAATTCGGCAATTTAAACACACATTCAAAGTCTTTTCAAAACCCGCTGTCTTAGATATAGTCTTCTCTAATGAATCCAATTTTGATTTCAAATTGTCTGACAAAATGATTGTTGATCCCATATGCTCTAATTTGTCGATAGCTTCAAGTTTCACAATCTCTTGCTTTTCTAAATTCAACATTTTGTTGTTGAAGATGGCACATTCTGCAAGAGTTGGCATGAGACATATCCCAGATTTCTTCTCAGTAATTTTCTGAAAAATATTCTCAGGCTCAATCTCTTGTTTGGGATATAAATTTGACAGTAAACGTGCATTTAAAGCTTCTTTTCCATGCTCGGTCACTTTTCCAATTCTAATATCTTGTAGAATATTCTTGTAATCTTCATCCTTTGCCTGACGCATATTTTGATGCAGTTCAGCATAATTGAAGTTTAACCATATATTGACGTTGCCAATGCTCCCTAGGCACTTCCTGGTATCTTCATGCGTGAGTATTTTGAACACAGGTTGACCTTTTACTGGTGTCAGCTGCAGAAGACCTCCGAAAACAATGATGTGTTTCCCACCAAATAACACATCATATTCAGTTTTAAGTACTTCTTGCATTCTCAAATGCACAAAGGCAAGCATGACATTGGAAACCATGCTTACTTCGTCAATGATAAGTAGTTTCATTTTCCTCAAGACTCTTGAAACTTCACAGCATGCATCTCCCCATAACTTGTTGTATTGTAATTTGTTGTCATGCTCCACCGGCAGCATCAGTAGACGATGCAAAGTAATACCTTTAATGTTATGTGCTGCCAGTCCAGTAGGAGCGGTGACAACACAAGACAGCGATGACTCAGTCCTTTCCTGCAAATAACAAGAGATTGCTTTAATGAGGAAACTTTTTCCAGTTCCCGCTTCTCCACTCACGTACAGTCGGACAGGCTTCAACGATGTACATGAGCACTTGTTCTTCTCATGACTTAATCCGTGCTCAATTTCCTTGGTAACTTCATCATATATTTTCCTCTGCTCAACGTTGAGTTGTTTTTCCAAGTCTTCTAAGTTAACTGAATCCTCCTGAGCATGTGCCATGGCTCTTTCTACTTCATTCATAGCAGTGGCAGCTTCATTTTCGATAATAGGTCCTCCAAGTGGATCTTGACTCAATGAAACAGAACTCTGACTGTCCTGAGAACTGTCTCTGGCAATCTCGGCTGCAATCGTTGCTTCCTGCTCAATTTCCAAAGTTAGCATTTCTTGATATTTAGAAAAAGCAGGACATTCTATGGACTCCTTGGCTGCATTGAAAGAGTCTTCGTAACAGAGGAAATCTCCAAGCAGTTCCTCTTCTGCACGCCAAGGCTTGAAAAGTTGCAAAAGTGCTAAATAGAAAAACTCCTTTTTTACTGGAGATTCACCACTCAATTTTCGATGGTTTACTAATTGGCATTTTCTTTGCTTGACCAGGCATCCCTCACTTCCAATTACAGCATACACTCCTTTCTCAATATCTTCTTTGATGTTCCTCTTGAATATATAATTTTGGAGAACCTCATATAAACAAACATTCTCAAGGTGACTGCTTCGATTTGGATAATATGTATCCAACATGTTGGTCTTCAAAATGTCGGTACTGTTTGGTTCCTTTTCTGCCAAATACTCAATTTCCCGGACAGGTTTTAGAACTCGATTTCGCATTGCAGCAAGACCAAGACTCGCCCAAACGAGACTCCTGGATTTGGCATAGAGACTTGCTGAAGACAATCGATCAGAACATTCGTAAGCTCCGATTTCTCGATGCGACAACATCTTCAGACTGAAACTGTACAACTTCTTGCTGAGGCTCTTTTCATGGGAAATGTCCTCCCACATATCCTTCAGTTCGGTCTTTTCTTTTTTGGTGATGTAAGATGTCACATACCGAGCCACAGCCATACAGTTGTCAGCCACAAACTGTATATCCATGTTGGCATTCCACATGGACAAAATCACTGGGTTGTAGTCATTGATGTACTTGGACTCTTCATTCCTTTTCAAATTGTATGTATTCTTGGGTGATTTCCTCGTCACATTATGTCGCAGAGAAGACATCAAACTGTTCACTCTTCCTTTAGAAATCACCGGTCGTGGAAAGTTGAAACGACATTTGGTGTAGAACTTGTCCTTGTTTCTGAATTTACGACGACAGTACTTTCCACAACGATGGCTTTGGAAACGTAGAACTTGTTCTCTTAGACTTTTCTTCTCCGTTGCGTTTGGAACAGCACACGTAGAATACTGTTCTATGAAATTCATCACTAAGTCATCCGGATCTGTTCCAAATTTAGGTGCATCCTTGATCCACAACAACATATGTATATGAGGGGCACCTCTTGCTTGGTACTCCTTTCTCCAGAAGAAATCCAACACCTCTCCAAGAGGTGGATTCTTTTTATTTGTGATGAAAGACATCATAGCTTCAAATCTATGATTGAAGTACCTGCATACATTCACTGGATCCAAAGAACACAGTTCTCCAGGTGTCTTGAATTCAATGTTTTCAATATTTCCATTTGCCTCTCGTAGAAATTCAAGTAAGTCTTCCCAGCCATACTCGGCACAGCTCAGAGTGAGGAACCATGTTGGAGTTCCTAAGTTCCTCAGCATACATTTTAAATCACCATGACGACGGTACCAGTACTCATTAGTACCACGCTGACACGCCATGAGCTTAATTAAGTGAGAATCCAAAATACTGTCTTGGACATTGACTTTATGCATAAAGTCACTTGCCGAGATGTTTTGCATCTGTATACCACTTTTTAAGATGTGGTTCACTGCATATGACAGTCCAGACAGATCGCTTTCAAACAAGAGATGAAACAAATAGGGAATGCATTGCCGAAACCTAGGATCTTCTGCATACAATCGTAAAGTCCGGTATTCAGACGCAGGGATTTGATGAGGTCGCTCATCATATCTTCCTCCTTGACCTGTGGGAAATAGCTGTGGGAAACACCGAGCTTCCAAACTTTCCTCCCAAACACTAATGGGACTCCCTTTGGCTTGTTTCATTTGAAACAACTCAATAGCATTCCCCATGACTTCCTTGGAATGCAAAGGATGAACACTATAATGTTCATATATTTCTTCACTTTTAGAGGCCTCTACTTTCTCAATTTGGCCAGCACACAAATCGCTATCCTCTTCATCACTTACTTCCTCTTCTGCAACATATACATTCTTATAGTACTTATTATTTTTCTTCAAATACACTGTTGCCTTTTTGACTTTCCTAACATCCACTAAATCTTGCCATATTTTCTTATTCTTTGTCGGAACCCCATTAACCAAGATAACCAGAGGTTCCTCTTCCACTTTTTCTATTCCAATTGTGTTAATGTTTTTCTTCAAATCTAGAGGCAAATAAACAACTCTTCCCTTTAATCCTCTCTGTAAATCTGCTGGAGGCAACTTCCCTGTCTTTGGCTCCATTCTTACAATAGCCTGAAAGGGATGGATACTTTGAATCAAAATAGATTCATAAGTATTTAAATCCTTCAATTCAGAAGGAATCTCAACCAATTACAGATTATTTTGAACTGCCCTAGCAGGCATCTGGTTTTGGTTTAATTTATTACAACAATAAGTACACACACGTTGATCCGATCCCAAATCAAAATAATTTTCTACCATCAAGTATGTGGCAAAATCCTTCCATTCACTATTATTTTCCCTTTCACTTTTTGCATATAAATCCACTACCTTAGTCTGATTCTTATAATAAGTGCGTCGACAACATACACAAGTGAAATTAGGCCTCTCACTTGATTTCATCTGAAATGTGGCAATTTCCTTCTGAAAATTATCTGTACTGGAAACCTGTACATTATCTTCAACATTACCTTCTACTTCTGGGTCAATTTGAACATTCTCATCTTTACTACCAAAGTAACAAAACTCAATTTCTTCACAAATATTCTTGACATCTATTTCAGAACCATGCAAAAGAGCAGCACATAATTGTTTAAGCATAATTGCTGGACTCTTAGCATAATACAACATTCTCACTAATTTTCTCACTTTATTATGATGCACTGCTAGCATCCTGAAATGATGAAAAACACTCTGGCATACTCTCCTGGAAAGACAAGCCAGTGAATGACCACGCAAACCTGTCATTTGTCTCACTCTGCAAGGATCTAAATCTTGCAACAACTTCATTTTCTGCTTCAAACTTTTCTTATTAAATGTCCGTATAAAATCACAAAGCAAATTGATGGAAACCTGTCGCACACTGCAAATAGAACTATACTTCCAAATGTACACAGGACCCTTAGGACGTCTTCCTAAAACCTCATCACTTAGCGCCTCTTCTGTCTCTGTTGTCACAAGTTGTTCTTTTTCAACTGGACAACCATCCTTCACTTCATAAGCTCGACCACTGATGTCAACTGCATGCACCAAATCATTATCCTGAAAATAAGTCTCCTCATTAAAAAATGCCTCAGAACTTGAACTATGCATCCATTCTCCGGAAAAAACTTCACAAAAGTTAGTACGATTTACTACTCTCTTCCATCTACTTTTTGTTTTGAAATCAGAAATTACCTTGCTTAGTTTCCTAATTCTATTGATTACCAAAATAAACAACTTTCGCTTAATTTCAAAAGCATGATCAATAATTTTCTCTACATTTTTCTTCTTCTTATAAAATGCCGCTTTCTGTTGGCCTTTCTTTTTAATACTTTTCAATAAATTAACTAATATCCTATTACGGAACATTCGATTTCAAATGTCCCTAAACTGTTGTTTCCTTCTACTATCATGCACAGAGTTATCTCTTCCTCTACCAGTAACATTTGTGATGGGTCTCTCCTTTCCATTTAAATTACTTTTCTTTTTGTGAACTGAAACATTTTTTTGAGCAAAACTTTTTTTACTACAAATATTTCTTAAGAATGATTTCGTGCTCTTACCCGGACCTTTCTTGGTGTTTTGAGAAGTATTTGGGGAAGAGGACTGCTGCAATAAAACATCATCCTGCTGTCTTTGACGTTTTCTAGCCTTTCGTATTCGACTTTTGGAAGGCATTTTCCAAACTATGAAAGAATCTGCAGTTGAATCTGTGGAAAAATATAATATAAAATGTTATTAACCACTATTAGCAAACAGTAAATAAATAACAGTCATCTAAAACTTAATGCCGTACTAATTATTTAACATAGCAAATGTTTTCCACCAGCACTGCATCACAAAAATGACACTCAATGGTACAAAAAAGGCATACAACACTCATAAATCACTCCCTAATATTTTAAATCATTAAGTATGGATGACGATAAGATGTAGCCTATCTAAAGATTTGTTTAGGCCCTGATCTTTAGACTGGGGTAAATGTGTGTCATTGATCCACATTCAGTCCATCACCTGTTTTGTTTATTTGAGGTGAGGCCAACACATGGATGCAGATAAGATTTTCACTGAAAAATACCAAAATAAAAAAACATGTGAAGGCCTACCAATGAAGTAAATCATTAAATGAAAACCAATACATTTCTGGAAATATGCACTACTAGTGCTTCATAAGATGTTTTGGGTCATATTTATAAGGCATTTGAGTATCTAGTATGCTATTTTACGTTCTTCCTGGTGCAAATTTATTGTAAATATGCTCCCACCTGCGGTTGGCAAATTTAGATTTTGATTATGGGAGTTAGATAGGCATGTTAATAATTTCCCAAAAATGGTGTATAACCCCAAACAACCTTTGAAGCAAATGCTCTTAGCCATGTTATCCACCTCCCATTGGATAACATGTCTAAGAAGTGCTTGCAAATGTGAAAAAAAACGGCCGCAATGCATGAATATCGCAGAAAAGTCAGCGATATTCATGCATTTTCCAGCACATGCTCTTAGCCATGTTATCCACTTCCTATTAAATAACATGGCTAAGAACTGCTCAGGGCCCCATGAGGAACGCTTTCCATTTAAAAAGGGAAAAATAACATCAAAGACACTAAAATGCCTTCTAAATATGACCCCAAACAACCTATGAAGCTCTAACAGTACATATCCTGAAATGTAATTGATTTCAAAATTCGTTTTTAAACACAGCATATAAATCAATTGTATACCTGCATTCATGGAGAAATGACTGAAAATGTCCTTGAGACACATGAAAGTGTTTTCTGGAATGCCCTAGCACCATTTTTGGGACACTATTAACATGGCTACGTAACTCCCATAATCAAAATCTTAATTTGCCAAGCACAAGTGGGAGCGTATTTACAAGACACTTGCCCCAAGAGGAACACTTTCCATTTAAAAAGGGAAAAATAACATCGCAGAAAAGTCAGCAATATTCATGCACTTTCCAGCAAATGCTCTTAGCCATGTTATCCACTTCCTATTAAATAACATGGCTAAGAACTGCTAAGGGCCCCATGAGGAACGCTTTCCATTTAAAAAGGGGAAAAAAACATCAAAGACACTAAAATGCCTTCTAAATATGACCCTAAACAACCTATGAAGCTCTAACACTACATATCCTGAAATGTAATTGATTTCAAAATTCGTTTTTAAACACAGCATATAAATCAATTTTATACCTGCATTCATGAAGAAATGACTAAAAATGTCCTTGAGACACATGAAAGTGTTTTCTGCAATTCCCTAGCACCATTTTTGGGACACTATTAACATGGCTAGGTAACTCCCATAATCAAAATCTAAATTTGCCAAGCACAAGTGGGAGCATATTTACAAGACACTTGCCCCATGAGGAACACTTTACATTTTAAAAGGAAAACATAACATCTTAGACACTCAAATACCTTATAAATATGGCTCAAAACAACCTATGAAGCTCTAGCAGTACATATCCAGAAATGAAATTGATTTCTTAAATCGTTTTTAAAAGCAACATATCTGTTTCAGCTTAAATAACAGACGATAAAATGGGCTCCATGTACCACAATAACTTGTGTTACTGCATGCCAGAATGTTACACCAAATATGCAATTACAATTTCTCTATGAAACTAATTCTATTACTATATCACTAGAGACAAAACCACATTTTAAAAACACAGCTTTCTTCATCATTTTCTCCTTAAATCATACTATTCTCTATCTAAATTAAATAAATCTTTTCTCACCTTAGCAAATATTTTTTGAGTTTTGAAAACAGTCTAAGAAATACACCAAATTGTCTTCAGCAGAAGAAAAAGGATGCACTCCAAAGGCTGCAGCTATTGAAAGCACAGAAATACAGATATTCTTTTCACATATCTCTCATATTAGCCAATCATACCTCTTCCCTCACTTTTTTCAAATCTAAACCCTTCCCCCCTCTGCCCTGTCTGCCTTGTTTCCATAGCAACCACCTCCTGGAAGAACTCTCATGTTTGCAAATTCACACAACAATGTTTCAATTGAACTCTGAACTCTCAGTGCACCTGCGTATCCAGTGCAATCTTTCATTAAATGTTTCTTCCTTGACCATTCAAATTACATCTTTCAAAGAACACATCCATGCACCCTAACTTTCTGTTTTCAGAAATGGAAATGCACCAATCACTGCTAATGAATCATTAGCATTGTAAATCCACAGTTTTTTTTCTTTAGAAACTCCTACTGTTTCAACTGCCCTTTCATTACCACACTTCATCTGACTGCAGAACAACCTTCTCCCACCATGTTTAAGGTCTGGATTGTTGGACATAGTTACATCCACTGGGCTCAAAGGTATGCTGAGAGCAGAAATTTACCTAACCTCAATTTACAAGATGTGGAAATTAAGTGGTTGGGCCAAAGAGGATTAAAATGTCACCAATTGATACCATTGGTGAAAACCTTTATGCATTTGCCAAAACCTGACCTGTTAATAGTGCACTGTGGAGGTAATGATTTGGGCACTTTGACAGGGGTAGGTCTGGAAATGCTTTTAAAGGACACCTTTGAGCAATTAATGGCACTTTTTCCTCAAACTGCCTTGGTATATTCCAATATATGCCAAAGACAGAAATGGAGGTGGACCAACCAATTTTGTCCACAAATTGAGAAAGCGAGGAAGCATGTAAACAAATCTGTTTCAGCTTACATGAGAGACCATGGAATGGGCTCTCTGTACAACAATAACTTGCGTTACTACATGCAAGATATCTACAGAGGAGATGGAGTTCACTTCTCAGATGAGGGCAACAGAATTTTCATTCTGAATTTAAGACTGTGCATTGGTACCTACTTATAAGTACCTAAATGTACCATAAACCCAAAAGCTCTTCTCAGAGCTACCCTACATCTGATCACTCACAATTATTATTTTTCTCTAATTTTTTTCACTAATTTTCCACAAAATTCGCTCCCCGGAGCGCTACCCGGTTCGCTAACCGAAAGCTAACCTCGCGGAATTTTTTAAAAAAAAGTTTTTTTCCGCACATATAAGCCTCCTCAGCCACGCTCAGAAAACCTAGGGGGTCAAGATAAGTCTACCATGACCCCTTCTACCCATTCTAAACATTATTTGCCCTCCATCTTGTATCTTAATGCGACCGAAACACAAAATGGTGGACTCCCGTGACGCTTAAGGTTCGCTAACCGGGCCGCTTCCCGGAAAGCGGTCCAAAAAAAAGGTGGGAAAGTAATTTACAGAAAAACGACTAGAGACACTCTCACCAAATATAGATTAGCTCATAGTACATAACAATCCCTTCCATTCTCACAAATTTCATTGAAATTTCATTTAGCCATTTAGCCTGTAGACCTCTCCAAGTACCGTGAGGTAAATTACTTCACAAAACACATCTGAATTGTTGGAATTGACAACCAATGAAAATGTTACTTTCATTTTCTACTTTTATTACCTGACATTTGATTGGTTATATACCTGTATATATATAAAGGGAGAGAAGGAAACACAGCCATTTTGACTACTACTTCTTGTTGTACCTCCTATTTCAATAGCTTCAAAAAACTTCAACTTCTTTGTGAAGGTAAGTTATAATTTAATATATTGTGCAGTATAACTTAATATAGTAGGCTTTTTCTGCTAAATATACACTATCCCTCTGTAGTAGTAATGTATTTAGATAGACTTCTCTGTTATAGTTATGAATGGAGTAAGGCTTGTCTTGGTTAAATCACATACACTTTTTTATAGTCCTATTTCCACTCTCATACTATACACTGCCAAAAGATAAATTCACTGATAAAAACTGCCTATCTAAAATTAATCCCAACAGTGCCCTATCTCTACTAATATATATATTTTTTTTATCCAAATTTCAGGCAAAATGGAAGGCGAGCAGCACGTTTCTTTTGAGATGGACCTGCAAGAGAGCAGCCAGGAATTAAATGAACAAATTGACCTGGAATTTATGGATGAAAGCTTGGATAATGAACTGCTGCAATGTATCCAAGCAGTAGATGTCCTCCTTGCAAATGAGAACATTTTGCAACCTCACCGATTGCAAACAATATTTCAAGAAAATAATGACATTTCAGACACTGAAATGTTAGAAAGTTTAATAAATTATGAAAAAGAATCAAAATAAAAAAAACACTTTAAAAAAAAGAAAACAAAAAAAAACAAAAAAAACAACAAACAATTAACATACAGTATTAGAAAAGTCTTTCATTCTTTTATCCATAAAGTTCGCTGCCCAGAACGCTTTCCGGTTCGCGAACTTGGCGCTTACCACGCAAAAAAAAAATTTTTTTATTTTTTTTTTTGGACCCTCCTAGGCCCTTTTAAAACCTCCACATAAAACCTAGGGGGTCAACGAGGATCTACTATGCCCCCTTATGGTAATTTCCCCCTTTGTTTTGGCCTCCTCTTGTCTCTCGATCCTACCGAGAGACAAGATGGCGGCCGCTCCGGACTGTTTAGAATGTTGACAGACACCGGAGGGCCAATCAGCTTCGCATCGCAAAGTTCCGATACGCGAAAGGTTCGCTAACCGGATCGCTGCCCGGAGCGCTGTTACAGATATATATCTTGATTTAAACGTTAATTTCTCAAAATCCACTGAAGCACATATATTGAGACCTAGCAAAGGCACATCGGGCTAACAGTCCCTACAATTTTGCCAAGTTTCGTGAAAATCCATTCAGCCGTTTGGGCTAAAAGTGAGTCCAACCGCCCTATGGAAATTAACATGGGAAAAACGCGTTTTGGGACCCCCCTTTTTTCTCGGCCCCCCCTTGACGAACCCCCCCCAAATTTTTAGGAGCCGCTCAGAAACAAAATGTGCCATTTTCCTGAAAATTTCAGCCGATTCCGTCCACAAACGCCAAAGTTATTAGACATAGAATTTTCAAAAGTCCCATAGGAAAAAAATCCTAACTATATATACCTACTGGCTATCGCCAGTAGGTAATATATATATATATATATATATATATATATATATACATATATATATATATATATATATATATATACAGAGAGAGAGAGAGTGAAGACAGGGTTCTGCTTACACACCTTGCTATGTTAGCATTAGGGTATGAAAAGTTTAAACGATATTTTACACATTTGCAGCTTTTGCACACAACACAACATGTAACTGTTGTTGTAAGTTAAACTGCTTTTTTTCTTCACATGAGAACGGTCTTTTTTTTACATCCCTATACTGACAACGCGACCTTAGTCTGTAGACTGTGTGCAGATTTCTTCAAGGTAATAATAACAATCAACTTAAATGCTGGGTTGGGAAGATCTGTTAGCCGCAGCAATGGTAAAAGACTATTCATTATTCTGGCAGATCATTGCAAGTGGCAATAAGTCCAGTAGCTAGCCCAGCTTTATCATCTGGCACCTTGCACTTGGTTACATCATTTTGCACACTTTTATGCAGTTGCGTATTTTACATTGCATTAGTGCAAATATAGTTGTGAAACTCATATGTATTATACTTTTAATTGATGATGTTTACATTTTTTTGTAAAGATTTAGTGACTATAATTTATCAATGTAAACTATTTTTATTGTGTCAGAATTAACGAAGATGTTTTTTACATTGGGAATATTAGTCAATTTTGAAATTGAATAAAGGTATACAAAATACATGTAAAGTTATCAATTTTAATTACATTGTTTCCAAAAAGTGCTTATTAACATACAAAATCAATTTAATTTGTGTAAAATTTTCAACTTTGAAATGCTGACACTGTCATGGGTTATTAATATTGGCAGAAGCACACCAATACAGACTGTTAACTTTATGACATGGAAACAAGAAACACACAACTCTCCCATCATTCTATGCAAACAAAATTGTTTTATAATACTGAGGTTGTATGACACTATTGCAACTTAGATATTACATTCATATAGCATACCTCCTGTTTTCTGTAATTTTGTAAACATCTTAGGGTAAATTTCTTTATAGAGGACAAGCTCTTGAAGCCTGTTTATGAGATCTGATTGTGATCCGATTCCAGAAACACCCAAACTTTGGCACGCATTCATCAGTTCTTCATTTGTAGCCTATGAAAATACTGTGTGTTAAGACTGATTATAATAATTAATTTCATCTGCAACTACCATAAACTTACTCTGCTAATTGTAGTTAAAATATTTTAAGCAGTTCATAGACATGCTGTTGCTCTTTTTTTTCACAAACACATATTACCTATAACAGTTTGAACAATTATCCTCTTTAGATTGTAATTTTTTAATTCCAAAAAATGTCATTTGTTTAATGTAGAACACAAACAAAGGCACAATGCAGAGGATCAATCCAATTCCCCTAAATTGATATTCAGAAATATAATTGAGAGTAGGGTACACTACATGCACATTTCACATAAAACCCCTAATATTTCTTCATTGGTCCATTATGCTGCCTTGTATGAACCTGAAAACCTATTAGCAACAAACATCTTAAGAAAAAATTGTATAACCTGAAAGTATGTGCTATTTCTGAGGATAGCACATGGATCCATAATGGAGACATAATGTAGTCTGTCCCAATGGTGTAGAGGCCACTACTTAATTCCTACATGACTGCCAAGCAGTCGGCCATGTATAGGGGCATTAGCAGGATGCATACTCATGGTGCTTATTGCTCATGCATTTTAATGTTGGCTACAGGGCTATCTGGCAATAATGTAGCCCTTTAAATAACAGTATTAATTATTTCATCTTCAAAATGAAAATATATAAATGGGATTTTCTTTGTAAACCTATTAAAAAATACACCAATTTTATATAATGTAAGAATTCGTCTATCATGGCAGAGGGAAACATTACAATGGTTTTATTTTCCCTTACCACTACGGTTTCACCTGTTGACAAACTACAGTAAAAAAGTCACTCCATGTCTGCCCACCTACATTATGTTGGCAGACATGTTTCCACTTCTCAAACAGCCTTCAATGCACAGGTCATTTGGCGAAGTTTTGCCAATAGCAGAAACAGAGTAGTCATTACCGGTGCCAAACATATGGTCTGACAGCAGTTAGATTTGGTGGGCGGACCACTGTATTAGCGGTGATGGAACTCTGTCTGCATTGCAACGAAACACCCTGGGCACCAATGTATACAGCAGGCCTTAAGTCTTAAATGGATGTAGATGTTAATTTAGATTGAAAATTGTAGATGAAACCAGGTCACTATTACTTACATTGGTCATCAAATAACGGGTAAAAAGAAAAATAACTTTTGCATTGTTGAAATATTTTTATTAACTAACACTTTAACCTCATTCCCACTACTGCAACTTCTAATTACAGGTTTACTTTTTTTTTTTAGAAGGGGATAGTTTTACATGTAGCATTTCCGAGATGTACTTGCTAGACACTCAATTGTACTAATTACCTTGTTGTTGAACCTGTGATTAAAAAATGTTTAATAAAATAATTTAAATAGCTATGGAAATAATGTAGGAGTTATAATTATTATGCATTCCTTACTAAAAGAAAAAAACAATACAGTCTTGGTTGTCCCAGATGCTTAATTTTATAGTGCTCTGTGGTGCACTTAGATGAACATTGAAACAATGCATTTCTAAGAACCCCTTCACACAAAGTAATATGTATAACATACTTTGTAATTACATCTGAAAAACAAATCAAAAAATATAACGTGGAAATTATGATACCATACAGAGTGATCAATTAATTTGATAAACAATTTATACCAACATGTCAAGTCTCTGATTTTGAAAATTGTATAACACAATTAAAATTAATACCTGCGTTGATTCCAGAAGTAGCAAGATTTTATCTTCATTCATTGTTCTGTCTTCTTCTTTTATAAGAGTTTCATCTCTACACCTCAATGGCAACCCTTTCTTCACTTCACTTTTTGGCACCTTAGGGCCCACCCTGGTTGCACTACCAACCCAAGGCACAAAGTTTGAGTAGTCCAGTTGTGTACAATAAGGGTTTTTCCGATCATTCCCTAAAACATTAGTAGGCAATAACAATTAATTAATATAAAACAATTTATTTTTTGTTTCTGAAAAATAATTAACTTCAAAAATATTGTTTCAAGTTTATTAGGAATTCATTAAGTTATCATCTTGGTACAATATAAAATAGTTGAATTTGACATTTTAGGGTTATAGTAACTGAATAGAAATGCATCCTTTAGAAGACAGCAGAACAGCGAAAAATAATAATTGTTGGGCAGGTGCGTAATAAAAACAAATAAAAAAATGTGAACAAATCAATCAATCAGGATTGTTAAAGCAAGGCTAATCACCATGAGGGTATCCAGGAACTAGGATCATGCTGCAATCAGTTGATGAGGTATTTTTTTACTTCATTTCTGATTTCAAGGAGAAAGAGTGCTGTACAATATGGAAATAAAAGTCCATTCCAGGGCGTGGCAACAAAATAATAGAAGGAGCATCCTCTGATGCAGCTTCAGCAGATACCGGGAGTGCGAGCAAAATTGATGGAGGCAAAGCACAGTTGTCTGGATGGCTGCTGGTAGTTCAGTGTGGTGGATAATGCAGCTGGTCTCCGGTCGTGGAGGTCTAATATGCATATATCAGCATCTCAAATCGGTATTTCGTTTGGATGGTAGTGAATGGAAGTACCCGAGGTGGTGGATGATGTGAGTCCATTTGGGAAGTCTTTGGATGAGTCTGGACACTGCGTTCTGGATCATCTAGAGTCAATTTAGGTGCTGGGGGGTGAATCCTGCATACAGCTTGTTGCCGTTGTAAAGCCAGCTGGTGACTCGTGCTTGGGTGATATTTTTCTTGGTATTTACGTAGAGTCATTGTAAGATCTTTCAGTGCATGTTAGTATGGTGTTGAAGCTGAGGGAGTATGAGGCTGTGTTGATCTGCCATTTCCTTTTGAGTTGTCTACCACCAATGATGCTAAGCATATGGAGTTGTTTTTTTGGAGTATCAATAAATCAATCAATCAATCAGCATTTGTAAAGCGCCCTAATCACCCGTAAGGGTCTCAAGGCGCTGAGGGGGGGGGGGGGGTCGCTACTGCTAGAACAGCCAGGTCTTGAGTGGTTTCCTGATGAGAGGTCCAGGGTCATCCGTAGGTGGGTGGGGAGGGTGTTCCATGTCTTGGCTGCCAGGTAGGAGAAGGATCTTCCCCCGATGGTAGTTCTGCGGGATAGTGGGACGGAGGCGAGGGCGAGGCTGGCGGAGCAAAGCTGACGGGCGGGTGTGTAGAAGGTGAGTCAGTCGTTGAGGTACTTCGGGCCCGTTTTGTGGAGAGTCTTGTGTGCATGGGTGAGGAGCCTGAACGTGATCCTCTTGTTGACAGGGAGCCAGTGCAGGTCTTTCAGGTGGGCAGAGATTTGGCGGGGATGTCAGGATGAGTTGGGCTGAAGCGTTCTGAATGCGTTGGAGTCTTTTCTGGAGTTTGGCTGCGGTTCCAGCTTAGAGGGTGTTCCCTGAAGACTGGACAAGCCCCTTGATATTGCCCTTGGTACCCTGATCATCTTTCGAGTCCTGTTTCGGACCGGGATACATACTTTCCAAACTGGCCACCCCATGATCTCTAACGTGCATATAAGAAAGAAAAAACAAAAGAGCACTGATTGAACCCTCTGAAATTAACCAAACAGAAGGCATACCAGCGACGAAAAGGCCACGCAATTTCTGCGGGATATATATATTCAATACTGGCCTCATCAAGATCTCCAGCAAGTCAGGAATAGAACTTGCCATACCTCTGAAACATAACAAACAGGAGACATCTGAGCGACGACGGCACCACTTACATTCTTACCCTGAAGAAGTCCCTAGAGGATAAAATGCGTCGGCGATAAACCCCGTGTTTTATACATCACTTTTGAATAAAAGAACTTCACAACTAAGAAGATCCACTTATGTGATTATTTATGTTACACTTGAAAATAATGTGTGGTGCACCTTTGCCTTAATAATTTACCTGAAGTTCTTGATTGAACTAACATTGTAACAGTGGGTGTCAGACAGTGTGCACACATACTGCCCTTACCGATTCAGGGATGGGAACCGACTTTCTTGGAGTTATTGGGATTAGGTGCTGTAAATTGGGAAGTTTCCACTGTTGTCCTCCTCCTGGAACTGGTCATGTGTTAAGCTGTCTGGACGCGGCGCCAGGCTTTCTCGAGGGTGCAGCAGGTTTTCTTGGAGTCTTTGAGTTCGCTGGTGAACCACGAGGCTTTCTTGCTGCAGGGTCTGCTGGGTGGTGTCTTCAGTGGTGCGAGTTCGTCGGCGCAGTTGGTGAGCCACTGAGTGATGTTGCAGGCTGCCTCGTTGGGGTCCATCGTGTTGTTGGGTGGGTTCAGGCTGAGGGCGGTGGTCAGCCGGTCGACGGTGATCTTGCCCCAGCTTCTGCGGGGAACCTGTTGCAGGTGTTGCTGGGTCGTGGTTCTCCTGAACCTGAAGTGGACGCAGCTGTGGTCTGTCCAGTGTAGTCCGGTTGAGTTGCTGAAGGAGATGTGCTTGCTGGAGGACAAGATGGGGTGAAGCGTGTGGCCGGGTTAGTGGGTGGGTGTGTTCACCAGTTGCTTGATTCAGAGGTTGGCGAGGTTGTCCAGCAGGGCGGCAGTATTGCAGTCCTTGTTGTTCTCAGGTGGAAGTTGAGGTCCCCTAGGAGGATGTAGTCTGTGGAGGTGAGGGCGTGTGGACTGACGAAGTCAGCGATGTCTTAGCTGAATTGTGTGCGTGGTCCCGGGGGTCTGTAGATGAGGGTGCCTCTGAGGGTGGTCTTGGGGTCGATGTGTATCTGGAAGTGAAGGTGCTCGGCAGCGGTGAGGGTGTCATCGAACTTGGTCGTGATGCGGATGGTGTTTCTGTGGACAATGGCGATGCCTCCTCCGGTTAAGTTGATGCGGTCACTCCGGGGGATCTTGTAGCCTTCTGGGATGGCTATGGTGATGTCGGGGGATGAGGAGGTGTTCATCCATGTTTCCGTGAGGAAGGCGACGTCTGGTGATGTTGTGTGGAGGAGTGGGTACAAGCTCAACAGGCTACTAGGTTTCATTCCTCTGGGAATTGTTTTTTCACAATATGACCAGTTCTGTCTTGTCTATCATGAGCTGTAGGCAGTTTTTCTTTATACAGTCGTTGATGCTTGTCAAGCATTTGTGGTAGCTTGTGCCGGTGGAGGCTGTTTTTTTTTATGACTTTGATGACGAGCTGGGTGTCATCTTTCTACAAAATGATGTCGATACCATAACTTTAAATGATGTGCAATGTAGGAATGACTAGATAAATTTGACAACATGTAGTACTACATCTTCGATGGAATATTTGATATGCTAACCTATCCGATTAAAATGAAAATACATGTTTACATAACTTTCAGCACTATGAAACCCATTGTAAATTACATTGTCTAAAAGACAAATGAAAAATATTACAAAACAAATATATTTTTCCCAAGGATATATAGTTTTGGACATTAAAGAACCTCATATAAATCTCATTGTACAAATATTAAAATAACAGTTGAAACCATTGAAAAAACATGATTAATAAAGGAGACACCTCTCCAATGTAAAAATCCTAATAACCCATTCCAATAGTAATCAAAATACATGGTGTGCTACTTCAAACACTTGGACATGGATACACACTGTGTAAGATATTTGGTTCCATCTCATCATGCATAAGAAAGGGAAGGCACAGTAACCCAAGGTGTTCACTCTTCTTTTTTTCTCCAAAAATATTTGTGGGATGTGCATTTTATTTCAATAGAAAAAGCTTGTTTCCCTAATTTTTCAAAATCATAATTCTACTTAGAATAGTTGATAGCTCTACATATTGTTTTTAAAAATACTGTTTGCATGTCAATACATAAAATACACCATCACAGTTAATATTAGCAAATGAATGGTGTATTTAAGTTATTTATCACTTGAGCCTTATGTAAGAAGGCATACATTCATAGCAGTATCAATACATCTTAGAAACAAATACATTTATGGTGAAATTTACATATATGGAACATGCATAGGCACCACTGTATGATTACTGACTCCGACTCCGTGCGCACCGACTGCAGACTGCTCCTCTCGTCAAGCCACAGTGCCGCACCCTAGAGAGACGCGCCGCGCGCAGACGCGGCAGAGGAGGGGGCAGGCATAATTCTGCGCGCTGCGCACAGGCACCTCCCCCCTCCTCCTCCATTTGTTTATGTACTGTTAGGTAACGGTTACGGACCCGGTTGCAACTTGCACACTGCACATACAATCAGGCTTGCAGCGCTTGCTGGGGGTGGGGGGGGGGGAGTGTTCGTGCAGGCCTGCATGCATAGAGTCAGACATGATTGATGTGCGAGTGCGACTGCGAGTGCGTGCCCCTGCCCTGAACAAAGTGAGTGAGTGACGCACGCTGCCGGGGGCAAAATCGGCCCCCAGACACAAAACCGGCCCCCCTTTCGGAAACCGGCCCCCAAAACCCTCCAGCCGACCGGGGGATTGCCCGGTGCCCGGACTCACCAGTCCGGGCCTGCTCAGTGACCAGAGGTAGGCCACTTCGTTCCGAACTGCCTCCCTCCACCCTCCGCCCGGCGCCCTGCTCAATAAGTCTCAAGTCACTATAGGCAGCATAACTGCCTGACCACCCCCCATGATCATCATCAATCAGGGGAATCAATTGGTGCCGAACTCGGAGAAACTCACCTGCTGTGTTGGTGGCAGACAGGGGTCTACGTCGGCGGGCAGCGGGCTAGGCTAAGCCTAGGAATAACATTAAATTATGGCGGCCCACAAGAACATTCGGAGGTGCTCAAATCAATGCCTCTGCTCCTCGTCACTCATCTCATGATGCTTCTAGTCACACACACTTATTTTAGGGCCCAATCTGCGCTGTGGGGAAACGACATCGGCCGCCTGCATTCGGCCCGGACCTAGAGAGGCGCGCAGTCTACAGGGCGAAGGAGGAGACAGTGCGCACTGCGCACAGGCTGCTCTGCCTCCTGAAACGTTAGGTTAGGTTGCACAGTGTGCACACACTGCACGGCGTCGGGCCAGTCAATCTATGTCAATGTGTGTTGCTCGATTAAATTGCTTTGCTTGGTTTCCTGGCTGCAGCCTGCAGGCTGCTTGCGGTGACTCTCTGACTCACGTCACTCATCACCAGCCACACTCACTCAATACAACTCGGACTGAAAATCGGCCCCGGCGGCAGGCGGCAGACACAAAACCGGCCCCCTGTTGCAAAACCGGCCCCCACCCCATCCAGCCTACCGGGGGATTGCCCGGTGCCCGAATTTACCAGTCTGGGCCTGAGCGTACCTTCTTCTTACAACAGAGATGCGGCTCCCAAGGACACTGGGTGCCCTAATGTAAGAACTGAAATTACCAGACCCACCTCCTGTTTTGTTGGAAAATAAATAAATAAGGGTGAACTATCACACACTGAGCATCGGTGTCAATGCTCCTGCTGCACCAGTGCAGCAGGTGACAGAGCTCGTGGGAGGGGACACTAAAATAAAGAATAAACATTAACAAAGGCAATACATAGATGTAAATGCTTATTTTGAATGAAATAGCACTCGTGTGTTGTCACCTGTGTTCTTTGTGATGTTTGTGTGTTGAGAGTGCCTAAGTAATGAAGGTGTTTCTACTTCACTCAGCAGCGAGATTAGGTGTGGTATATTGCACCTGTTAACTACTCGTTACGTATAGGCGGCAGCAGTTGGCAGAGTAAGAGTAAATATATCCCCCATGGATAATAAGTAGGGCCTATTGCTCTCCAAGGTGTGATACTTTACTGTACTGTTGCATGTGATATTACACTACACACTTCAATTAAACAGGCACTAGTGAGCAATGTAATGTCACATGAATTATCCCACACGAATAAAGAGGCTGGTTGTCTGAGCAGGATTGACATAAGCCTCTCACATGAGCTAGCATTCTGCCAATGGCGCAGCAGGTGCGGTGGCACCAGGGCCATTGGCCGGTGGCGCCCACTGCATCCTGAATAATGAAGGATATTCCCACCTATCTGCAGTGGTCTGGGGGCCCATTAGCATTCACACAATAGTGCCAAAGGCACCCTGCTATGCCACTTAACTATCAGGTGGTATGTAAATCCCCTGTAGCACCAGCTGTGTACACATGTATTCCTAGGGCGTTACAGCGTCTTACTAATTCAGTAATTGTTGTTGCACTTTCAGTTATCAGGATTTTGAGAGTCGACTTTAGGGCATGTCCCGTTGTATTCCCAATTCCTGTGCAAAAGGGGTTTCCTCCAGAAGCGAGAGTCGGACTACACGTTTTGTGGAGTTCCCAAACTCTTGAATTGTTTTACTTTTCACCACGCACATTTTGCAAGAATTTTCTTAAAAGTTTGCATTAGGAAAATTGGTTAGAAAAATAGAATGTGTGTGATAAACTTGTCGAAGTCCACTATACGCACACTTAACACAACTTTTATATCTTGTAACAACATCTAAATACAATCCCAAGAATGAGAAGGAAGGAATGGGTGGGGAAGTTGCTGTGCTGAATTGAAGTGTTTAAACTTTTAATCCGGGCATTTTTTGTGTCTATTCCTGGCGCGCCTTCTCTTCCTCTTCTAGCCCTGGGCCTGTATATCACACAGACAGCTCATGCCCGAATCCCGCCGCAGAGCCGTACCTGAGCCCCACAGCGCCGGAGCCGCCACTGTGCGTGCAGCATCGGCCCGGCCCTGAGAGCCACAGCAGGTGCTTCACCTTCAGACTCGGATGTGAGCCGCGCAGTCAGTATCGGATGCGGGCTGCGCAGAGCTACCTACACTTGACTTGAGCTCCGTAGCACTAGACTTGGACCATGGCGGTGACCGGGGACATCATTCTTTTTCTGCCTCCCTGTTTTTAGTTAATAATAAATAAATGGGGTCCTCTTTTTCTCTCCTTACATCCTTCAGTTCTCTGGGCCTCAGAGTCCTTCCGTTCCAGGGGTCCCGTCGCGGCTGGCAAGAGGGGGTGGGGGGGTTGGGGGGTGGGGCGGCGCAAGGGGGGAGCGACACAGTAATGTCAATAAAATTAAAAATAAACTTAACTTAATACCTCACTCCCACTGCGTCCTTTGGATCACGTGCCACCACTCCTGCTGCTCCTGGCTGGGCCTGCCTTAACCTAGGCAGCCTCCCTCCCCCTCTCCTAAGCCACACTCCTTGGATGTGGGGGCGTGGGGCCCCTCAATAAATTCATCCCCTGTCTGATCTGGGCTGCACGAGGTGGGCCCCAGTCCTGGGTTAGCAGTGGCATCTGTTACGCCAGAGCCCGGGCGTGCGCATGGGCACCAACTATTTCAATAATTAAGAGGCCGGCTGGCGATGCGTGCGCACAGCACCATTCCATTAAAGAAGAGGCCATGGCATGCGCGCAACGAAGACGCTTGTTTGCTAGCTTTGCTGAGTGAGGGGGCCCCGCGGGCCCCTGAAGCCCAGGGCCCCCCGCACTGCGGGGGCTGCGTGGGCCTGTGTAACACCCCTGGGAGAAAGGTGTCAGAACACCGGGACATACGTCAAAAAACTGGGCCTGTACGGTCAAATACAGGAGCGCCTATTGCGTTGATTTCCGATTTTATTGATTTAAAGAATTGCTTTGTCCTTCACGTATAATTTTCTTTTCCCCTGGATTTTCGGGTGTTTGCTGTCAGTAAAGCAATTGAAGCCAAGTGAAGTGGGTTCTGCACTCAGGGGAGCCGGGGGTCAGGCATGCCTGGCATGAACAACAACCCTCTCAGACAACTGCCCCTTTCAAAAGCACTTGTCTGAGAGGTAACTGACATTGCCTGCCCCAGATGAGCACGTCAGTCATCTACCAACCCAGGGTTAGTCCTTTAGTCTTCTGGAAGCACCCCCGTATTTAAGCGGTTCAGTGTCACAGCCCTTACATGCCAGATACTGGTCTTCAGGGCGCTATTCTTGCTGTCATGGCCATTGATTGCACATACTCTTTCGGGCATGCATTTAGTCTGAAAAGAGCACCGGGAGCCAGGGATTGCGTGTTTCCGCAAGTGCCTGGGACCAGCCTTGCGTCTGCACGAACGACGACTTCTTCTATTGTACAGCGCTCTGACACCTTCGGGTAAAGTCTGCGCTGCATAAAAATGCATTAAATAAAAATTAAATAAAATGAACCTGAACCTGCGTGTCTGTAACATACACTAGTAAACTAAGTGCCACCACCCCCACCTACCAAGTGGGGGTGTGCACTCTGCACTGCACACAAAGGCCCACAGAGGCTTAAACTCAGGAGTTTAAGTGGGCCGGGTCTCAAGGGGTCTGAGCACCGGCAGCTTTTTTCAGGGGACCTCGAAACGGGTCTCTATCGGGCTCTGTTTTGAGCCCTGGTACAGGCGGTCCGTTTTTTCCGGACTGCAGTGACAGCAGTTTGCTGTCACTGCAGTCTGGAAAAAAGTGCAGGGCGCAAAACAGCCTGATAAAGACCCTTTTGGAGACAGTAAGCACGTGGTTATGCACTTCCCACACTGCTCACTTCTCACTACTCACTAGTGGAGAAGTGACGGCATGACATCATGTCAGGTGAGCGTTGTGGGGGAAGGGAAATCCTTTAACCACTTCGATGCTGATGACGAGCTGAGCTCGTCATGTAAGGCGGTTTTTAGAAAACAGCCGCACAGCGCAAAAATAACCGCAGCAGCGATGCGGTTAAAGAGTCATTTTCTTTCTGGATTTCCCTTCTCTTTCTGAAACGCAAGAGCAGCAACATTGTGGTAGGGTCAACAATGCTTTAATTGGAAACTTTTTCAAAATTATATGTAACAAGCCATAGTTACAACTTATTTATCCTATGCAACTAATAACCATTGACAAAGCCAATAGTCCTGACTTATTGTAGGTATGATGTTACTTGTTGTATCACATATCTGGATGCAATGACAGGAACCGCAAAATACAAGTCGGGTATCACATTATGCTAAGCACAGATTTTTAGAGTAAGTGTTTTAAAGCCACGCCCATAAGTACACTGACCACGCCCCTTTGAGAGACCCCCCAGTTTTTTCATCCTACTTAAAGCCCTGCTTAAACTGTCTGCTGCCGGAGTCCCAGTGCCACAAACGAAACAAAAAGCCCAGTAGCCAACCAAAAACAACGTACGCCACCAGGGCAAGGCCTCGCCGCCTCGGGCTCTATGGATCGAATCAAAGTCACCCCCTACCGGCAGTGGCCCATCCCCCAGGTGTCGCGCAGTCAGTAGAGTACTACTAAAGTTAAGTGTAACACACAAGTACATAATTAACGCAGGCTGCAGCGACAAAATTAAAAACACAACAGCCCCTATAAATATAATTAGGAGGTTGTTGTGGGTGGTGGCGGGATCCCTTTCACTTACCAGTGTGTTGTAGTTACCGTGACCTGCCCTGACCTCGACGTTCACTTCTCAAGGCTCCTCGTCAGGCTCCTCGTCTCGACTCAATACCAGGAGGACTGCAGTCAGGGCTCGAGTCAGGGTGCCACGCGGGTGGACGGCGTCTCACCACTTATTTTACTGTGTTTTTACCGGGTGGACGCCGTCCCCCCTGCCCAAAAGATGGAACGGGTGCCTGAGTCTGCACCTGCTCGTGAATGAGAGCCTTCTAAATGCACCCAAGCCTCAGACTAATCTCCCCTTCCACCTCACGCCCTCCCCTTGCCAGCATTTCTCAGAGCACAAACGAGGCACCAAGGCTTCAAGGAGCTGCGCCGTCAACACGCCGAGCATGTCACTTC
Source organism: Lissotriton vulgaris (assembly GCF_964263255.1). Taxonomy (NCBI): domain Eukaryota; kingdom Metazoa; phylum Chordata; class Amphibia; order Caudata; family Salamandridae; genus Lissotriton; species Lissotriton vulgaris. Next base: position 98,931,099 of record NC_141695.1, read on the forward strand.
CAGGGACACCGACAGATGCCCGTAGTGCCGTCTGTAATAACCGTGTAATCTGAGGAATGGGTCTTGTGTATAGTGTGTTCTTGTGTTTTGAGTGACTGCCACTTACTGCAGTATTATACTTCTACATGTATCTTGTGTGTATTCAGCCATTTCAGACGGAGAAAGTAAATTTCGTGGCGTCACTTCCTGTTGTGACGTCACTTCCGGTGACACCACCTAACTTGGTGCGTACCCCCACTTCTTTTTTTAGGACTTGTGCCCTGACTGCAGTACACAGCATGGCAATAGCAATGATAGCACGCACAAGCCAGCCACGACGAAGCAAGCCAAAAGTAAAACTGGGAAATACTGGAATTTGGTGGTCTTTGGACTCCTCCCCCAGACCCCAGCAAATCAATCACATGCAAAACAACAAACTGTTGCTAGGTCTGGTGGAAGAGGCAATGGCCACTGCCACACCCCCACAAAATCAAAGCCGCCCGGACTGTCCCGCCCTCAGCCATTGAAACTAATGGAGGGCCTCCAACTCCTCCCTGGGCCAAAGGAATAACGCCCAAATATAAATGCTATTCTGGCAGTGAGACACAGGCTGCACGCTCCAGTGTGTCGTCACTGCCCTGCTTTATGGCTCCAGGTCGAAGAAATCTTCGCCCAGCCAAAAGCATGTGCAGAACAAAGGCAATCCTCCACCACCCCCTTAAAAAAAGAACATTTGAACATGTTTGTTCATCGAGCACAAGCAGCCAGCAAAATGCATTGCTAACTGCTCAGTGTTCCATCATGCATTTTGTTAGTCCCCCACAGTCCCCCACAGGGTGGGAGGGCGACGCCCACCTTGCCCGTGTACACCAGCCGCCCCTGGGTTTGACATGGTAGGGTTGTAACTTACGCCATTAAGGCAAGTTATATGCAGAGTTACTTTGCATGGATTTCTGTTGCTGGATCTAAGATCCAATACGGCTGTGTGTTTCATGGCATTGCAGGGTTTGAGAGACATCGATGGCCGATCCAAGTCAAGTTAAGTCAAGTTAAAATTTGTATTGCGCTCTCCTGACCCAGAGGGTCTCAAGGCGCTTGAGGAGGGGGTGTTCGCTACTTATCAAACAGCCAAGTTTTGAGTTGTTTTCTGAAGGAGAGTTGTTTCTGTGTGAGGCGGAGGTGGGTGGGGAGAGAATTCCAGGTTTTGGCCGCTAAGTAGGAGAAAGATCCTTCCTCCCATGGTAGTTCTTCAGAAGCGTGGAATCGCGGCGAGTGCTTGATTGGAAGATCGGAGTTGGTGGGTGGGGGTGTAGAAGGTCAGGCGCGAGTTGAAGTATTTAGGTCCTAGGTCGTAGATAGCCTTGTGTGCGTGGCTGAGGAGACGGAACGTTATTCTCTTGTTTACGGGGAGCCAGTGGAGGTCTCTCAGGTGACCGGATATGTGCTTGTGGCGGGGTATGTTTAGGATGAGTCGGGCGGAGGCGTTCTGAATGCGTTGGAATTCTTTACTGTAATTTGGCTGTGGTTCCGGCGTAGAGGGTGTTTCCGTAGTCCAGTCGGCTTGTGACAAGTGCTTGGGTGACTGTCTTTCTTGTTTCGGTGGGGATCCAAAGGAAGATGTTTTTGAGCATACGTAATATGTTAAAGCATGATGATGAGACGGCATTGACTTGTCTGGTCATCGAGAGGGAGGAGTCTAGAATGAATCCCAGGTCGCGAGCATGGTCCGTTGCTTTGGGTGCGCTGCCCAGTGTCGGTGGCCACCATGAGTTGTCCCATGCGGAGGGGGATGATCCTAGGATGAGTACTTCCGTCTTGTCAGAATTCAGTTTCAATCGGTTGTTCTTCATCCATTTGGCTACGTCTTTAATCCCTTCGTGTAGGTTGGTTTTGGCGACGTTTGGGTCTTTGGTGAGGGAGAGGATCAGCTGTGTGTCGTCAGCGTAGGAGATGATGTTGAGGTTGTGTTGGCGTGCGATGGATGTGAGGGGGCTCATGTAGATGTTGGAGAGGGTGGGGCTGAGCGATGATCCTTGTGGTACGCCGCAGATGACTTCGGTGGCCTCTGACCTGAAAGGGGGAGGCGGACTCTTTGGGTTCTTCCGGCGAGGAAAGAGATGATCCAATCCAATGCTTTTCCTTGTATCGCGGCGTTACTGAGGCGTTGTACTAGGGTGCTATGACAGACCGTGTCAAACGTTGCAGAGAGGTCCAGGAGGATGAGGGCAGCTGTTTCCCCGTTGTAGAGTAGTGTTCTGATGTCGTCTGTGGCTGCGAAGAGGGCGGTCTCGGTGCTGTGTTTGGCTCGGAAGCCAGACTGAGAGTGGTTGAGGGAGCCGTTGGACTCGAGGAAGGCGGCGAGCTGACTGTTGACGGTCTTCTCTATGAATTTGGCAGGGAAAGAGAGGAGCGAGATGGTGCGGTAGTTCTTAAGTTCAGTGGGGTCTGCTGTAGGTTTCTTTAGTAGGGCACTGAGTTCGGCATGTTTCCAGCTTTCCTGGAAGGTGGCGGTGTTGAGGGAGCAGTTGATGATATCCCCGAGATGGGGTGCTATGATGGAGTCAGCCTTGTTGAAGATGTGTTATGTTATGTTAAAATGGGACTTTTATAGCGCAACGGCTACTCCAAAGGAGTGTCCCGGCGCTTTGAGCTCCAGACCAGAGAAAAGAGCTAGAAAACATAACAATAACAAAGCAGGGGCCTAGAAGAGGGGACAGATTATCCAGCGAACAACCAGGTTTTCAAGTCTTTCCTGAAGACAAGCAGGTTTGCGGTGTTTCGCAGGGACACCGGTAGAGAATTCCATAGCTGAGGAGCAAGGAAACTAAAGGACCGGCCGCCTAGCCGAGCCCTTTTGATGCGTGGCACCCGAGCCAAAGCCAAGGCTTCTGACCTGAGGGATCGTGCAGGTCGATAGAAGTCCAGCCTCCTCTGAAGATACTTGGCACCATTGCCATGCAAGGCCTTATGGGCAAGAGTCATGGGCTTGAACAGTATCCTCTTCCGCACCGGAAGCCAGTGAAGGGATACAAGGAGATTAGAGGCACTAGTGCGGTGGTGAAGGCCAAAAATAGCGCGCGCAGCAGAGTTCTGGGTGACCTGCAGACGCTGGAAGAGATATTCAGGCAAGCCCAGATATAGGACATTGGCATAGTCCAATCTGGACCCTATGAGGGCCTGAACAGTGATCCTCCGATGTTGCTCCGAGAGAAGGGGAAAGAACTTGCGCAGCATTCTAAGAATCCCAAAACATGTTCCCGTAAGAGTGGAAACCTGGGATTTGAGCGAGAGCTCGTTGTCAATTTTAACTCCCAGGTTCTTCGCCCACTTACAAGACTGAGTGGGAGGGAACATGTCAGCAGGCCACCATCCCTGCCAATCTGGTTCTGATGGGCATCCGAAGAATAGTATTTCAGATTTGTCCGAGTTGCACTTAAGGCTGTTGTGTGAAAACCAGCTACAAACAGCCCCAAGGCACTCACGGATCCTTTCTCCATCGAACTCTTCGCTCTTACGACAGGTGAAAAGGAGCTGGGTGTCGTCAGCATAAGAGACGATCCGGGCCCCATAGGACTCCGCCAATGTCGCCAGAGGGGTCATAAGGATGTTAAATAGAGTGGGGCTCAAAATAGAGCCCTGAGGCACTCCGACTCCCAATGGCGGCATCTCGGCGGATCCGGGTGGGACCCAGACCGTCTGGCGGCGGTTTGCCAGAAAGGAACAAAACCAATTGAGCACCGTCCCCCCTAGCCCAATGTCACGAAGCCTAGTGAGGAGATCCTCATGGGGGACGGTGTCAAACGCCGCCGACAGGTCTAGCATGACTAACATCACCCTGCCTCCCGTGTCCAGCACCTCTTTAACGATCTCCGAGACTTCCAATAGCGCCGTCTCGGTGCTTAAGTTGGAGCGAAAGCCCGATTGGGATTCATGAAGTAAATCATTAGACTCCAGGAAGTTGGAAAGCACGCTGTGCACGTGTTTCTCCAGGATCTTAGTCAGTGCTGGAAGGAGCGAGATTGGCCTATAATTAGAAGGTGCCTCTGGGTCAAGATAGGGCTTCTTAATCAGGGGGATGACCGCGGCTTGCTTCCAGGCCTGGGGCAGAAAGCCCTGGCTCAGGGATAAATTGAGGATAGGATTGGCTATGGGGTTGATGGCGTCTGCCATTTTTGCTAGAAATTTTGCTGGGCACGGATCTAACGGTGAGCCCGATTTAAGGTTCCTCATCAAGGCTAAAGATGTGGCAACCGAAAGGGGAGGAAAGTCAAGCAGAGCTGGGCCTGAGGGAGACAGAGAAGCTGTCTCAATCGGCACCACAGACACATCATCTGGGGCTCTCAACGGGAAAGAAACCTGGATTTGCCTAATTTTGGTGGTAAAGAAGTTGGCAATAGTGTTAGCCCAGGTCTCCACTGGAGCACCCTGAGTAAAGATGGACCGGGGGCTAGTGAATTCACGCACAATTGAAAAAATCTCCTTACAGGAGTTAGCTGCGTCGTCAATCCTTTTGGCGAAATAACATTTCTTGCTCTGAAGGACTAGATCATGGTATGACTTCATCATGATTCTATAACGTTGTTTAGCCTCAGGCTCATACTGGGCTCTCCAAGCCCGCTCAGCAACTTTACATTGCCTACGGGCGTGGGCTAGTTCCTCCGTAAGCCAGGGGGCAGAGACCCGTCGAGCAGCGGACCTGGGAGGCTGTAAAGGAGCGAGCTCATTTAGTCTGGCAAGAAGCCAGGATTGCAGGCTCTCCAGATCTTTCTCCAGGTCACCAGTACAAGACACAGGGTGATCAACCAGAGCATGCGTGAGCATATCTGGGGTCACCCGATGAAGTGCCCTATAACTGCTGCCCTGCTGTCTCGTGGCGCTGGCCGGAGAAGCCATAGTAGATGGTATTTCAAAATGGGCAAGAAAATGATCAGACCAAACGACTGGCAGGGTGGGGGCATGGGTCGGTTGGTGATCCGGAGTGTATGGAGTTCATCAAGCGGATGGTGTCTTCGGTGCTGATCGGGTTCCAGGTGCAAAGGGTGGTGGTGGGGGGCTTCAGTTCGGTAGTAAGGGGGGTGGACTGGTCGCAGAAGATGTTATGTATGTCAGCGATTTTGCTGTGGAAGAATGATGCTTGTGAGTCGCAGAGGTCTTGAGAGGGAGTGATGTCGCTGGAGACGGCACTGGGATTGGTAAACTATTTGACGATGCTGAAGAGTTCCTTGCTGTTGTGGGCGTTGTTGTGGATTCGATCCTGGAATGCTGATTTCTTGGAGGATCGGATCAGCTGGTGGTCTTTGCGGGTGGCGTCCTTGAGGGCGGTCATGTTGTCTGTGGTTGGGTTTTTTCGCCACGTTTTCTCGAGGGTGCGGCAGTTCTTTTTGGAGTTCTTGAGGTCGTCATTGAACAAGGAGGCTTTTTTGCTACCTTTGTTGTTGTGATGGTTTTTCAGGGGTGCTAATTCGTCAGCGCAGTGGGTGATCCATTGTGCGAGATTGACGGCTGCTTGATTTGGGTCCGATGATTTGGCGGGAGGGTTTTGGTTTAGCGATGTGGTGAGTTGGTCGGTGGTAATTATGTTCCAGTTTCTGCGGGGGACTTGTTGTGGGTGGTGGTGGGTCGTGGTCTTTCTAAAGTTGAAGTGGACGCAGCTGTGGTCTGTCCAGTGGAGTCCTGTGGCGTGGTTGAAGGAAACATGCTTGCTGGAGGAGACGATTGGGTCCAGCGTGTGTCCAGCGTGGTTGTGGGGGTGTTTACCAGTTGTTTGAGTCCGAGATTAGCGAGGTTGTCCAGAAGGGTGGTGGTGTTGCTGTCGTTGTTCTTCTACAGGTGGAAGTTGAGGTCCCCTAGGAGAATGTAGTCCTCGGAGGGGAGGGCGTGTGGGCTGATAAAGTCGGTGATGTCTTCGCTGAATTGTGTGCGGGGTCCTGGTGGTCTGTAGATGAGGGTGCCTCTAAGTGTGGTCTTGGGGTCGGTGTGTATCTGGAAGTGAAGGTGTTCGGCAGCTGTGAGGGTGTCGCCGGAGCTGGTCGTAATGCGGATGGAGTTCTTTTGAACGATGGCGATACCTCCTCCTGTTTGGTTGATGCGGTCCTTTCGGATGATCTTGTATCCGTCAGGGATGGCTACGGAGATGTTGGGCGCTGATGAGGCGTTCATCCAGGTTTCTGTAAGAAAGGCAACGTCCGGTGATGTGGTGTTGAGTAGGTTCCATAGTTCAACGGCGTGTTTGGGGACCGGGCGCGTGTTGAGCAGGATCCACTTTAGGTGGTTGTTGTTTGGGCTCTGTTTGGCGGTAGTGGTTGCAGTGTGGGTCCTGATGCAGCAGAACTTGCAGAATTGGCAGGTGAAGGGTCCATGGGTGCGTCCTGGGGCGGCTCGGTGGCAGTCGGGTAGTCGTCCGGTGTTAAGTGCAGAGAGGGTTGCGACATCGTACATTAGGCGGGTGGAGTGGTTTTTGCGTGGGCCAGGGGGTCTTCCGCTAGGCGCGGTCAAGGCGCGGATGGACGTAGACGGGCTTACCTTTGGCGCGCCTTCGGCGCGCTTAGGGCACGCCCGCTGCGCGTAAATGCATCTGTCATAAGTAGATAGTGGCGAGGGCGTAGCGTGGGAGGAGCAGCTGGGAGGCGGGAGCAGGGTGGCGACTGGGGAGGAGATTGTACGGCGATGCTGTATATAATAAGACAGGTGCTAATTTCGAGCTACATGCAATGGCAGCGGGGCCAGAGCCTTCAACGACTCCAGGATACTGACACAGTCTAAAGAGATACTTTTTGTTCACAAACCCAGGTCTTCCTCCAGGCGGATAGCAGCACTCTCTGACCCGCTTGATTACACCACTACCCCATGGCAGCCATGAAGCTGTGGGGGACCAGCCGACCTCCACCTCATCGTAATGGATTGCTTAGTCTTTCTTTCTCTGGGATGGGGTGCTGGGCACTATTGGGATGGGGGATAGGGGGTTGAGACTAATGTCATGGAATGTCAATGGTCTAGGGGACAGAATTAAAAGAGGGGTGGTTCTCCAACTACTCAAGAGAATGTCACCAGATGTGGTCCTGCTACAAGAGACACACCTTATAGAAAATTCCTGCTCATCCATGAGCAGACGAGGTTATCGTCTTGTCGCTCATTCGGGCTTCACCTCCGGGTCTCGGGGTGGGGGTAATGATCAGAGCCTCCCTCCCCTTGGAAATTGACGAGGTGATTTATGATGACAGGGTACGTTATGCAGTAATAGTGGGCAGATGGGAGGTAAAGACCATACTTCTAATGTCTGTTTATGTCCCACCTGGTCTGCAATAGTCCACATTTGAAGATATCGGTAAAGCATTTCTGAATCTCCCGGAAGGATTCCTGATAGTGGGTGGTGACTTTATTTCGGTTGTTTGTGGGAGGGAAGATCGTTATCCACCTAGGGACCTTCCGGGATCAAAGGCTTGGCTGAGTAGGCTTATGGACACTTTGGGATTAGTAGATTGTCGGCGCTTGCTACATCCTGGGCAGACAGAATACACCTTCCACTCCGGGGCACATGGCAGCCTCTCTAGGCTTGATTATGTACTGATGCCAGCGGCGCAGGCCATGATGGTTAAGGAGGTTAGACATCTGCCTCGTGGCATTTCAGATCACTACCCGCTACTCATGGTGTTGGATACTGGTGTTGGAGCAGAAGGGAGGTTAGCTCCCATAAACACATGGTACCTCCGCAACCCTAGGACCCGTGCAGCATTGGTTAAGTCTATAGAGCACTATTTACTTGAAAACTTGGGGTCAGTGTCTTCTGCTGTTTCACTTTGGGAGGCTTTCAAAACAGTTATCCGTGGGCAGGCTTTGTCGTTGATTTCCTGTGCCAAGAGGAGTAAACATGAAGAAGTAATCCGACTTGAATCCGAAATAGACGAGTTGGAAAAGATTTGGAACATGATGTTACTCAGGAGAAATTTCATGCTCTTAGTCTCAAACAGAGTGATTATAAAGCACTGGTCACTGACGCTGCCAGATCCATGAGTAGAGAGCAGCAGGGGCGTTTGTATGATGTTGGGGATAAGGCAGGTAAATTGATTGCATGGCTGGACAAGAAGGAGAGAGCGAGTCGGGTGGTTCCGGTGATTGAAAGTCAGAGTGGTATGAGAGTTACTGACCCAGTGAAAATAGTGGAACGCTTCGCAGAATATTTTCAGGGGGTTTATTCTCCCGTATCGGACAGACCCGAAGAGGACTCGCATTTGCCGCTCATTTGCTTAAACTCTACTTGCCAACAAGGAGGATACCTGAACGCTGAACTCGGAGGGCGCTTTGCAACACCTAATCTGCACAGGAAAGGTCGCGCCGCTGGTGGGAGCTTCTCCAAAATCGGCGGACAGCCTGCAAGCTCCCAGCGTGCACTAGACCTTGAGGCTACCTGTTGGCTCCACCGGGGGACTGCGAGGACCAGCAGCCTCTACACCTAACAGCTGGTGCCTCTTCCCCCGGCGGCCACGCCCCCTAACTAGCTCACCAAAAATTGAACAGACCCAAACGCACCGCGGGACGCGCGCGGGGCGAAGCGCGGGCGAAGCCCGGGCCAAGGGCGGGCCCGTTTAAGCCCGTTCAAGACCGGGCAGGACTGGACTGGGCCACCCTATTTTCAGTTTGCTTTTATATTTTGCCACTGACAAAACATCTATTTAGGTCCCGCCAGTTTTTGCTATTTGGCCTTAGAAGTTCCATTGTACCTTACTACTGTTACGATCCTTATGGTACAATGTGTCCGAGAACCACCAGGAATACTGTTAAAAAGCAGGCTCAATCTGCAGCTGAGGTCATTGGGCCAATAGACCAATTTATAACGAAAGGTAACGATGCCATTGAGCAGGGTATCATTCTATTGGACCGGAGGATCTCACAGGACCTGATGATTGACAGACGCTCTTCAATGGGCTTACTGGCCACTGCAAAAACCCCACTTCGTCCTGTTGATCTGCCCCCTCCAGTGACAGCACATGCAGAAATGCACACCGTCCCTCGCACAGTGGACCTATCTGCATCCCTAGATCTTTCCGAATCCCATTTCTCTCTTGAAAAATCTCCAGTTATTTTTGTTACCCAACCAGATAATCCCCCCTCCTACCCAATAGCCAGGGGTATACGAGAAGGAGCAATTCCCAAAAAATTGAAGAAGAAGGCAACTACTAAGTCCCACCACTCCACCATTCCTTCTTCTACAACTATCCTTGCAACTCCTTCTGTCTCTGATCCTCCCCCGCAAATCTTTAACCCTTCAACCCCCCACCATTCTCCTTCACTGTCAAGTGCACAAGCAGTGGATCCTATCTCTGTTAACCCGAATATCAGCTGTACTAGCTCCAGTAGCTATGACAGTGGAGGAGACATGGAAAATGGTAACCTTACAACTAACACATGTAGCAACGATAGCTTACTGCTTACCAGAATTGGAGATTTATTTAAATCCCACTTGGAACCAATTGAAAAGGCTCTACACTTGGTTCAGTCCCAACTAACTCAACTGTCTCTAGGACTAAACCAAAGTAAGGGAAACAAGAAGGATTCCAACTTGGCGCAAGGTAGGCCCACTACTTTAAACGTAAAAACATCAAAGCCTGTAACCTCTGCGCAGAATCCCAACACCAACAAACAAAAAGCCCCAGAGAAGCCTACTCAAAAACATTTTTTAACACCTACAAACAAGCCGCAACCACCTCCCAAATCCACTAATCCCTTACCGTCACATTCTGCAACCAATCCCAACCCAACATCATCTACCCATTTAAATCCTCTTTCTTCCCTTTATACCACCGCAGTCCCCACTCCTGCCCCCACCCATCCCAAAAACTCTACTGGATTCAATACCATTCCGAAAAACCGTAAGAGAAGGACTCCCCCTATTCATCTCCCACCGAGGCTTCTCCATATGTAGTAATAATGACTGGTGTTCCGGAACTCTCCCCAAACTAAGACGAACCGGTATGGTCTTTAAAAAACAAAGTAATATAATGGTTGTCCAGCAACAGACCTCTTCCAATCTTTATGGACAACAGAGTTACTACAGTGCGCAGAGTGCCTTGGCTAGGCAACGAACCGAAAAACATCCAGGGCGACTGCGTTATAGTAAACTTTGCAGATCCCAATACAGTTGAGCATATCTGCTCCTGGGGTGATCATACCTCTACTGAAGGGATAGCCACTCACAATCTGTCGTACTTCTATCCCCCGACTACACGACGTAACGCTGGTCCTCCGTGGTCCTGGACGAGGGTAGGGAACTGGGGTGGGTTTAGAGATCGAGACCAGTGGTCTGGGTACGGTTTTAGCAATCCACCACCAGGCCACTTTAACAACTTTAAAAACTGGAGAGGCCCACCATTATCCAATAGATATGACTGTTTGGATATGGTGGACTGACCACCAACTCTACCCATCTCAGACAGTGGCCCCAACAATGTTCCGCCCAACCCCAAACACTCCTGTAAGAGCACTCGGACGGTCGGCTCTATTTTGCCACCCCTGTCTGGTACCCAGCCCGAGTCTTGTCCTCCCCAGCAACCCTTGACCCAACAGCCGTCAACTTCTACTCACCAGGATTTGTGTCACACTTTGTCAGCTACCCCAGTTGACTCACCTCTGAGCCAACAACCTATTATTCTTCAAGTCAGTGATCCAAAACCTACCTTCTCCCTTTCCGTCCCAACCACTCAGTCCTTGTCCCAACCCCCACACTCCTCTGCTGAACCTCAGTTTTCAAACCCTATTTTTTCATCAACCCAGGATCTTCCAGTCATATACTGGAACGTAGCTGGCCTTAGATCCAAAATCCATCTCCAGTCCTGGCTAGAAGTGACCAATAAATATAAGCTAATCTGCCTTCAAGAAACCTGGGCCATTGATCCTATTCACATCCAGGGCTCCAAAACATTCCATCTTCCGGCCATACCGTCCACTCATGGAAGACCCAAGGGTGGCTTAGCCATTTACATTTCCAACTTAATTCCTTTTACGACCACGGAAGTCCCGTTAGTCTTTCCAATCTTTCAAATTCTCAAATTAGTTCCAGACAATAGTTCTTGTTATTATTTCATCAATATGTACAATAATTCCACGCCTGGTGACTGTGTAAAATCTTTGTTGGAAATCACTTTATATTTACAAGATCAGAAAGCCAAGAACCAACAGCTACAATGCCATGTTGTGTGGGGTGGGGATTTCAATGTTTATTTGTGTAACAACTATAACAAAGGTATTTGTGGGCTACAAGACGAGCACGACGCCCCCCTGGCCCACTTCGCCCACAGTAGTGTTGGTGACGCTTTAAATAACTGTATTTTTGCTCTAGTACTTGAATTCGCGAACATTTTAGTGAGTCCTGCTGTTGAGTTCAAGATGACTTTTCACGGTAGAGGATTTAGCACAATTATTGATTTTATCTTATGTTCCCAATCTTTAAACAACCGATTGAAACACTTTACAACTGGTACCGATCCCTCAAGCGTTCACTACTCAAACAGCACCACTATAGTATTAAATACCCCATCCTCAGCCTGTCCAAAAACAAGCCTCTTAACGCAGCATTCCCTGTAGATGAGTAAAATTAATGGCTATACTCTCAAATGGTCGATGATCAATCCCTCAGAGGCCACTAGCAAGATCATCCAAAGAACCCTTCCCTTAATCTATCACTGTTTGGAGATGTCATCATCCCCTCAGCTGATCCTCTCTAGCTTCGTTAAAATCTTAGAAGCCATCAGACAAGAGCTTACTCGCCAACATAAGACTCACAATAACGATAAGGATTCCAGTGGGTGGTTTGATTCCCATTGCCGTAAAGCCCAGCGTGCACTAAAAAACGCTCTACACAATCAAGTCAAGGACCAGCCCCTAATTGCGTCTTTAAGAAAAAACTATAAGATGGCACAAAAATCCCATAAACGGGAAATTAAAAATAATCTCTGGGCCCAACTACACCAGAGCACACTAAGCAAGTACTGTACCCTGTTTTGGAGAACAGTTAAGGCCCCTTTCCTAGCTGATGCAACTGCTGTACGGCATCTTGACGTGGCAGTACCCGCTGATAAATGGGTAGCACACTACTCGCAGATCTTCGGGGACCCCACCTTGACAACTGAGGCTCCTAGACTAGAGGCGGCAGCTGTCACTAGTAACAATATCTACCCTATTGACCTCCACTTCGATCTAGTGGAGGTGACCGCGGCGCTGACCTCCTCAAAGACCGGTAAAGCGCCCGTTCCTGATGGGGTCCCCTTAGACATCTTTGTTAGCAACATAGACTTATGGTCCCCAATTGTTACCCAGGTCATGTCCGCAGTGACTCAGATCGGCCTTATTGATTCTTGGTCCACTTCTGTGCTCCTACCCATATTTAAAAAGGGAGAACGGGACAACCCAGCCTGCTACAGGCCCATCTCCCTCTTGGATTCTCTGGGCAAGGTCGCCGGCAGATTAATTCTGGAACGACTACGGGACTGGGCCACAGAGAATAAGATCTTAACAGACTTACAGTTTGGTTTCCAGGAGGGTCTGGGCACTGTAGAACAGGCCTTAAAACTGACTCTGCTTTTATGGGTAAATACGCCTGGGCCAAAGGCGGTAATCTTTACCTAGTCTATGTGGACTTGAGTTCCGCATTCGACTGCGTAATTCATTCCAAGCTATGGGCGATCTTGAGTAATCTGGGCATAGATCTTGCACTGCTGAATTTCCTCCGAGAGTTATACTCGGATGCAAAAGCTTGTGTGAGATACAGCATCAAAGGGGAGCTTTCTGAATCCTTTAACATTGCAAAAGGCGTTAGGCAGGGTTGCGTCCTTATTCCATTCTTATTTAACATCTACACTAATGGACTGGAGCAAGCGATGCTAGTTGAAAGTAAAGATCTCCCCTGCATAAACACCCGCCCAATACCTGCATTATTATATGCAGACGATTCTGTCATCCTAGCAAGGACACCTAACCAACTACAGATTCAACTAGATAAATACTGCCAATTCATGCTTTCTCTTGGACTTAAAGTTAATAAGTCCAAGACTTTTGTTATGAATATTGGCAAGAAAGCCCAAAAATGCAAATCTCCTTTTATTGAGAAGACCAGGTTAGAAACTGCTAACACCTACCCTTATCTAGGTATTCTCATTGATAAGCATCTGTCCTGGAAACCTGCCATTTCCAGCAAGAAATTGCAGTTTCAACGCACAACATCGGCGTTGACTTCATTCTCAAGGAAACTGGGCAAGCCCGCCCCTGCTGTGATTTTGAAGATCTACCAAGCTAAATGCATGAGCGTGGCCACGTACGGGGCTGGTGTATGGGGCTATACGCCCGCAGATGAGCTTCAAATTATCAAAAATGACTTTTTGAAATATATATTAGCCCTTCCCCGAAGTGCTCCTACTTACGGCACCCATATGGAGCTCGGCTGGGAGTATCTAACTGACATCATTAGGTACCAGCCGATTCTCCTATGGCATCGTATATGGACTCAGGAGCAATGTCATCTTACTAGGTCACTAATATCTGACTGTCTCACACTGACCTATTGGAAAAAGATTCCCTGGCTGTTATATGTTTTTAAATTTTTAAATGATCTGAATTGCCCTGCATATTTCACTGACCCTGAATCTCTATTGGCTATACCTAGAAAAACTTTAAAAAAAATATGTGTCGCCCATTTAAGCAATTTACGTTTGTGTTCAGAACTTGGTAAAAAGTCAAATGTTCATTTAACGATGATTCAATCCTCCTATGGCATTCAACCTTATCTGTCTTTTTTTTTGTCTAATTATGAGAGATATGTTTTAACCAGATTTCGGTTTGATGTATTTTATCGCCTTGTCTCACTGCCTGTGCCCTCTGATTGGTCACGTGAAATAGCTAACTGTCCATGTGATGGTCATACTCGCCAGTCAACCCTGCATGTAACCTTCTTCTGCAGTCTTTATGAGACCCCGCGGAAACGTTGGCTGGTCCCACTTCTCCGGCACTTAGGATTGAGAAGATGCAGACCGGCTCTTTTGGCACTTCAATACTTAGACACCCCGTATGTTGCCAAAACTGTAGCCTGCTACCTCAAAACCTGCTTGAAAATCCATTCCCAATTACTAACCACTGCTCCTTAAGACTTTATTTCCGCGCAAATGACTAATGTGATAATATATTTGTGCATAGAGTGTCAGTGTTTAGTTGAACTTGAACGATTTCTTATTGTTTTGAAGCAATAGCGCTCCACTTTCTTTAGTAATTAATGAGCAAATGGAATTTTTTATACTGTTGTAAATATTCGTTTTTAAATGCACTTGTTATGATTGTAAATTCAATCGAAATAAAGTTACTTTTGACTGACTCGCACTTGTTGTTGCGAGACATAGCTTTACCCCGCCTAGCTAACGAAGACAGGGAATTGATCGATGCTGTACTGACTGCTGATGTGATTGTGCTGGCGATCCGTTCAGTGCGTTCAGTCAAAGTGATGGGACCAAACGGGCTCCCTATTGAACTGTACAAACTAAGACCCGACAAGATAGCGCCATAACGCCGGGCTATGTTTCTTGAATCGCATGATGCGGGCCTCCTCCACCGTGATCAAAGGCTCGCAACCATTGCAGTTATCCACAAAGAGGGAAAGCCGCGAGAACATTGTACATCCTATAGGCCCATTTCACTTTTGACCGCCGAGCCTAAGATTCTGGCTAAGGTTCTGGTGAATCGCCTGATAACAGTCATTGGTGATTTAGTCCATCCTGATGAGTCCGGCTTTATTCCACATCGCAATACCACACTGAACCTGCTGCGTCTCCATGGAGTCCTCGCGAGAGTGGCGTCCATACGTGAGCCAGCCATCTTGGCATCCCTGGATGCAATGATGGCCTGCGATACGGTGGAGTGGCCATACCTTTGGGCCGCGCTGGCAAAGTTTAGTTTCGGACTGGGATTTATCAGATGGGTAAAACTGTTATACAAGGAGCGGCTGGCCCAGGTAGTGGTGAATGGCAAAGTCTCTGGCCCCTTTGTACTGGGGAGAGGAACGCGACAGGGATGCCCGTTGTCCCCTCTCCTCTTTGCTCTGGCCTTGGAACCGCTCGCTGCCTGGCTGCGTTGGCAGCCCTCGATGAGTGGTATCAGCTGGACCCCGGAGTTTGAGGATCGCATTTCGCTCTAAGCTGACGACATCCTTTTATATCTTTGTAAATCACCCCCTAGCAGTGTCTGGGAGAACTATGGCCTCCTTAGTCATAGTGCATGTGAGGCATTGATGATGCCATGCTGTGTGGCATGTGGATAGGGGGGACAGGTTTGCTATGAAAGAAATCATTAATTTAGTGGAATGAGAATTTGGGGATGATTGTGTAAGAATTGAAAATGCATGGGGCTAGTGGCAGACTGTATGAAAGGAAGGGCTATTTGTATTTAAAGAATGTAAATCGAGAGAAGATTTCTGGTATCTACAGTCCAAAGACAATAGAAATGGAGGAAGGACTGACAACCTTATTCTATGACATAGATACCTTTGGCTGGGTGTCTTTCAGCAGAGTTGGTGGCTCACTGTGTATGTGCAGGGGCTTTGAGTGAGTTTTGACCAGGGTTCAAACCCCAGGTAGGGAAAATCATATATATATATTTTTTTTAATTTTATTTCTAAATTCCACAAATGAAAGCTGTGCCTTTGTAAATGACCCCCTAGCAGTATCTGGGAGAACTATGGCCTCCTTACTCATAGTGCATGTCAGGCATTGATAATGGCATCCTGTGTGGCACGTGGATAGGGGGGACAGGTTTGCTATGAAAGAAATCACTTATTTAGTGGAATGTGAATTAAAAGAAGATTGTGTAAGAATTGGAAATGCATGGGGCTAGTGGCAGACTGTATGAAAGGAAGGGCTATTTGTATTTAAAGAATGTAAATCGAGAGAAGATTTCTGGTATCTAAAGTCCAAAGACAATAGAAATAGAGAAAGGACTAACAACCTTACTCTATGACATAAAGACCTTTGGCTGGGAAACTTTCAGCAGACTACGTGGCTCACTGTGTATGTGCAGGGGCTTTGAGTGAGTTTTGACCAGGGTTCAAACCCCAGGTGGGGAAAATGTTTTTTTTTTTTTTTTTTTTTTTAAATTTCTAAATTCCGCAAATGAAAGCTGTGCCTTTGTAAATGACCCCCTAGCAGTATCTGGGAGAACTATGGCCTCCTTACTCATAGTGCATGTCAGGCATTGATAATGGCATCCTGTGTGGCACGTGGATAGGGGGACAGGTTTGCTATGAAAGAAATCACTTATTTAGTGGAATGAGAATTTAGGGATGATTGTGTAAGAATTGGAAATGCATGGGGCTAGTGGCAGACTGTATGAAAGGAAGGGCTATTTGTATTTAAAGAATGTAAATCGAGAGAAGATTTCTGGTATCTACAGTCCAAAGACAATTGAAATAGAGGAAGGACTATGGCATATGTCACATCAGATGTGGCATATGCCACATGACTGAGTGACACGTGTCACATGCCAGACTTGGGCTCCAACCCTTACTGCGGCTAGAAGCGAGTCACTCAAACCTTGGTCCCAGATGAAATGAGTTTTTTCTTTATTTTATTCTTTTCCAATACGAGGCCAATTATAATCCCGATGAGACCCTGATTTTGCCATTTTGCCACTCTTTGGAGGCAATCGGTATGTGACCCATTCGGCTTATTTTCTGTCTAATAATATCAATAGGAACGTTAATTTTATCTGAAACAATCAAAAACGTTATTTGCAAAGTTATTACTGTATATGTAAGTGTGCAGTGCCACCTGGTGGCGAGTTTTATTAACACGAGATTCTTTACTGTACATTCACCTAACATTCCACAATCTGTTTTATTTAGCACATCGACTCCGTCCACTCGAACAGAACTCCATAGAATTTAGCAAAGATTTTGGGTAACTCAGTGGAATTCAAAATTTGCAAACATTTGTGACAATAATTTTCAATTCTATTAAGGACAAGGAGGCGAGAATTATGCTTAGTCTCATTTCTTTACTAGAAATGCCCAGCAGCCATAGAAAAAACACATACAACCACAATACCCATAGATACCTGGGTAACAACAATAGAGTCTGCACTATACAAGGTCATGCTGATAGTCCTACTTCCTCTTTCTTTGGTGAGAAATTGTCAGAGTAAACCATAAAGTCAACATAAAAAGTCAATCCAGGAACACCAACTCCAATCCAGGACAGCAAAGGAGAGTCCAGAAAATGCCACGGCAGAAGAAAACAGGAACCACAATCCTCAAAGGAGAAGGCAGGAAAATCCAGGCCTCGACGAAGAGTCGTCACTTGGGATCAGATCCTGAAAAGAAACACAGAGCCGTAATACACATTCCGTGCAATCATGAACAGATAAAGAAGGGCGGGTAGATACAAAGGAACATTGCATCAAGTTGAACTGCAAGGAAAAATCTTGAACATGTGTAGTAATAATAATGCATACAACAATGGGTGGGATAATCCTCGCCTCCTTGTCCTTAATAGAATTGAAAATTCTTGTCACGAATGTTTGCAAATTTTGAATTCTATTTCAGGACAGGAGGCTCCGATTATGCTTGTTTAAAGCTGATCCACCACTACAGAAGCAACATGATCAATAGGCTTAAAATAAAAGGTTTTGAAAACAGAATCAGAGGACCAGTCAGCGGCCTTCATAATATCAAACAAAGTTACTCCCAAGGATAAGGCTTTAGAAGCCATAGCTCCCCGTGCAGAATGAGCCCCAAACACAGATACATCAATGCCAGCCTCCGCCATGAGCCATCGTACCCACCTAGCCAACGTAGCCGGGGTAACGGGGTGAAAGGGCTTCTGCAACGCAATCAATAATTGACCTTGCATATCAGAACGAAAAGATGAAGTACTTACTTCGTAATCTTTGAGACATTGAACGACACACAGATTAGGATGTGCAGGTAAAGTGGGATAAGAAATAACCGCAGTATTGGTCTTGGTACGCCTAGAGAGACGAAACGTGACGCCCTCCGGAGTAAAACTGCGCCCGGCTAGATCCAAAGCCCGGACATCCGATACCCGCTTGCTGGAGACCAGACACAGCAACATAATGAGTTTAGCTGACAGCTGTTTCTGAGAGAGCAAAGAATTGATTGGCCAAGCCTCCAGAAAACGTAAAACAATAGATACGTCCCATAAAGATACATATTTTGGACGTGGGGGATTTGCAAGGCGGATACCCTTTAGTAATTTGACAACCACATAATGTTCCCCTGCCGGTTTACCATCCAAATGGAGGTGACCCGCAGAAATAGCCGAGCGGAAGTTGTTCACCGTGCGATATGCCAAACCAGAGGAAGCCAGCGAGGCCATAAAATTGACCATCACAGAAACATCAGCCGATGTTGGATCAACTTACCGTTGAACACACCAGTCACTCCAACGCTTCTAAGAGCCTCTGTAGCGTTTTTGGGTACTAGGAGACCAGGCGTCACTGATGAATCTGGAAGCGTCCGCAGAAAGGCCTGGGACCGACCAGCGTTCCCCGAAATTCGCCACACTAGAAGAAGGAGAGAGCCTGATTGAATCAGGGGATGCGGATTCTGAAGCGGATCTAGCAGGAGATTCCACTTCTGGGGAAGAAGGAACGGTACCGCACAAGCCATTTCCAGGAGAACCAGGAACCACGCCTGAGTTCTCCATAGAGGAGCGATCAAAATCAACTCCGACTATTAACGTTTCATGTAAGCCAGAACCCTGGGAATCTTCATGAACGGTGGAAAGGCATAACACAGTGCAGTGGGCCGTTGTTGGAAAAAAGCATCCGTGGCTAGGGCAGCCGGATCCGGCCTCCAACTGAAGAACCGTGGGAGTTGGGTGTTGAGGCGGGACGCAAAGAGATCGATCTGACATGGGCCCCAAGATCGGAGGAGTTGGCGGAACACATGAGAATGAAGCCTCCAATCGCTGAAATCCCTCAGGTACCTCGAGTTCCAATCCGCAACTAGATTGTTGCACCCCGGAAGGTATTCTGCAATAACCGTGATCCTGTGTTGCTGACAATAATGCCAAAATTCCTTGGCAATTTCCGCCAATAACCAAGACCGAGTTCCCCCCAGTTTGTTGATGTAACGGACTGCTGATACGTTGTCCATGCAGAGAAGTATGCAGCAGTTGGACTGAAGGGGTGAGAGGCAACGAATCGTGAAGGATCCCGCCAGAAGCTGCAAACAATTGATGTGGAGAGAGAGCTCTTGGGGAGACTACCGACCCCCCGTCGAGACTGGACCGCACCGAGCTCCCCAGCCCCAAAGACTGGCATCTGATTCGATCACCACTTCCGGCGTGGACCCGAACAGGGCCCGACCATTCCAAGCCTCCATATGATCCAGCCACCATTGCATCTCCGATTTCGCTTCCTCCGAGAGGGAAATTTGATCGGACTACCAGAGGCCATTCTGAAGATGACGAATCTTCAGGCGCTGCAACGCCCTGTAATGCAGCGGGCCGGGAAGATTGCCTGCAGGGAAGAAGCTAAGAGAGCGACAACTCGAGCTAACGATCTCAATGACACAGTCGGTTTCGTGATAACGCAAGTCAATTTCATTTTGATATACCGAATCTTCTGATTGGGTAAAAGAAGCTGACAGGTGAGAGAATTGACTTTGAAACCCAAGAAGTCGATCACCTGAGTCGGACGCAACACAGACTTTGGAGCGTTCACCAGAAATCCGAGGGATTGCAAAAGCGCGATGGTCCACTCGATATGAGACATCAGTTTGACCGGACAATCCGCCAGAAGGAGGATGACGTCCAAATAAATGATCAACCGAACACCCCGACTGCAGAGAGACTCCACGACCGGCCTCAACAGCTTCGTGAAGCACCAAGGTGCTGACGAGAGGCCGAAGGGCAGAACTTGATACTGGTACCAAGTCCCCAGCCAGTGAAACTGGAGAATGCGACGATGCTGGCGGAAGATCGGAACAGACAAGTAAGCGTCTTTGAGGTCCAGACGAACCATCCAATCCTTTTCCCGCAGAAGATCCCGCAACCGATGGATTCCCTCCATCTTGAAGTGGCGGTAGACCACTCCCCTGTTGAAGTCCTTTAGATTGAGAACTAACCTCGATCCCCCTCCCTTCTTCTCCACAAGGAAGACTGTGCTGACGTACCCCCGTGGATGACGCACGGTTGGGACAATCGCCCCCTTCAAGGGAAGTGACCTGAGTTCCTCTGTGATGAACTCTTGATCTCTTTGGGGAAAACAAAGTGGAGAAGGAGGATGGGTTTGACACTGGGGCTGATAAAACTCTATTTTGTACCCTTGGATCCTCTCCAGCACCCATGCATCGCTGGAGATCAAGTGCCAATTGTCTAGGAATACTGTATCCTGCCCCCAGAACAACACTGCATGCAGGAATCAGGCTCACCTGAAGTTCCGGAATCTTGATATCCTGCGGACTGACCACCGGAACGTCCCTTCTTGTACTGTCCATGCCCCTTTCTAGAGGGGTAGATGTTCGATCTCTGGGAGTAGTTGGAATCTTGATGACCTCCTCTATGGGACTGGTACCCTCTCTGATTGGGTTGTTGTTGCTGACCACGGCCGTACGAGCGTCCCCTACCTCGTCCGGCCTTGGTAAAAACCGGACGAAACGCTCGCCGGAGAGTTGCTTGGGCCTTGTCCAATCCACTGAAGGTATTGACAAATTGGGTCAGTTCCTTCAAAAACGGCTGTCCAAAAAGTAAACCCTGTGCAGCGGGACCTGACTCTGAGGCGGAGAGCTCCGCCAATTTTGGGTCGAGTTTCAACAGGATGAAACACCGCCTCTCGATCGAGAGTGCGCAGTTAGCGTTGCCAAGTTGGCAAATTGCCCTCTAAGCCCACTCGATAAGCTCGTCCGGGTCTACCATTGCCGATGACTCCTTGGTCATAAACCCAAGATCTAAAATCTTTGTAAGAGAGGCCAGCATATCTAAGACCTTGTCCTGACAGGACTTGCCAGGAACGATCCAGGCCTTTTTTAGGGTCCTTTGCAAACTGACGCAGATAGGTCACCATGGTGCGGTCCACCTTGGGTGTGTCCGCCAAATTGTCCGACAGATCCAGCCTAGGACACTCCGAATGGAGTCGGGCACGGACCTCCTTGTCAAAAGGTTGCCGGATGTGTTGTTGCACATACTCTGCCACCGCCGGGGATGGGAGCCAAGCTGTGTAATTTGGGTGGATAATGTCAGTGGGATCAAACGTGAGGACTTGGGGATGAGTGGGGGCATCCACAAAGTGCTCCTTGCACTTTCTCTTTTTAGGAGGTGGGGAAAGATGTTCTGAGGAGGAGGAAGAGAGATGATCATCACTTTCAGCCTCCACTGCTGCAGTCTGTGACTTGGAAGTGGACAGAGACTTCGCCAAATGCTGAAAGTCCGAAGCGTGTGGATTTCCTGGGGAACTGGTATACTTCTGTGACGCAGGGACCCAACCTTGTTGTTGAGCATACTGGGTTAAATGCCTCTTCAGAGGAGTAATGGCCCGAACCAGTGCCTTATTCATGGAATGTTGCATACCCCTATCAAGGGCTTCCACCAAGCCCTGTTCAAGAGAGTCAGAGGCCTCCTCATCATAGTCATTGTCATCTTCATAATAACAGTCTGCCATGGTACAGCAAATGTGATATTCTGCTCACAAGATGACGTTTTACAAATGTTGCCGAAGGCAAAAATCAGGGGGAGTGACAAAACCCCACAGCAAGCCAAAGAAGCTGCAAAAATTGCCTCAGAAAAACAATAGAACGTGGAGGGAGGGCTTGCCGTCTATAAAAAAGCATGCTAGGCAAAGCCTGTGCAAATTCTCCTTGCCTGAAGCCTTTTGTAGCAACTGGCGTATGGGGTTAACAGAGAGGCTGTGGGCGAGTCAGTCGCGAAGGACGTCCTTCTGAAATGCTCCGGTTCTGTCAGAAACACGGATCGCCGGAAATGCCCCACTGCGCATGCGCGGGCACCGACCACCTCAGTGCAATGAGAAGAGCTCGCGCAGGCAGTGCGAGCCTTCACCAACCCCGACTTCCACTCCACAAAACAGGAAGACTCGGGCACAGAGCGCCCGGACTTCAAGGGAGATGAGCACACGCTCCCTGCCGTGCGCGCAACACCATAAAACAATAACGGAACAAAGCGCACAGACAAGGAAGCGCGAAGCCCAACGCGACACAGGCGCAAGGAAGCGCGAAACACAACGCGGCACAAAGCGCGAGCACAGCGCTAAACAGAATAGCAATTAAAGCACATCAAACAGTAAGTAGAATATAGTGAAAGCAGTTATCTGGCTGCGAAGCAGCAAAGAAAGAGGAAGTAGGACTATCTACATGACCTTATATAGTGCAGACTCTATGGTTGTTACCCAGGTGTTTATGGGTATTGTGGTTTTTTGTGTTTTTTCTATGGCTGCTGGGCATTTCTATTAAAGAAATGAGACTAAGCATAATCGGAGCCTCCTGTCCTGAAATAGAATTCTGCAGCGTGAAACTCCGCACACTCCGCCCAGCCCAAGAGAAATTACTACCCTGTGCCTAATCCTCTGGTAGCTCGACACAAAACAGTCAGTCTTATCTTAGAGGCATAGTGTAAAGCTTTTATGCAAAACAGTAATAAAATGAAAACACATCACAATAAAAATCCCAACGAATTTAGAAAAATAGGGTAAATTTCAATAAATAAAATGACACTAGAACAGCTAAAAATCCAATTAATAGAACAGGACATATGCAATTACAATGATTTCAGTAAGTATAGCACATAAAAGTACAAAGCACTGAAAAAATTTACCATCTCAAGTCTATCATGAAGAGTCCCATTGGAGGATGTCACAAGGAGCAGGGAGAGCGATGCATAGGAATGCTGCTGTAGTGTGAAGAGCAGGCTTGGCGGTACATGGCTGTCATCGCTGTACGTGAAGAGCCGGTCGGGCGTCATGGATGGTCATTGTTTGAGCTTTGCGTTGTTGCTCATCGTGGGCTCCTGTTGCTGTAGCAAGAAGTGCAGATCTTGTGTTACCGGTTATCGCAGCAAGTCACTGTAGCGCAAACAATCGGGTTGAACAGAGATTCACATTGGAGGTTTGTGCAGACTGCAGTCTCTGAGCAAACAGGCACGTTCACAGATGCAAAGAGCCCAAAACCTCAGGATTTCTCAATATATTTACAGGAGCATCTCAACTGATGCCATTTAAGGGTTCAGAACCTGGGGAGGCACCGTTTTGGGATTAGGAACTCACTCCACCAGAGGCCAGCAGGATCTCAGGCAGGCCTAGTTGCAGGTCCAAAATGTGCAGCAGGTCAGTTGAGCAGTGACAGGGAGGCCAGTGGAGCTTATTGTTTCTCTACACCGTAAAGTATGTCAGCCAACTTATTTTTGGAGTCACACAGGTAGCCTGGGATGAAGGGAGCAGGTACTGATGAGTGGCTCAGGAAGTCCAGTATGAATACCTGGTGCGAGCCTTTGTGTATGTTGGCAACACCCTGTCTAGGTATGCAACCTTTACAACGCAACTTTTACCACACAGTGCTGTTACAACGCATTACACTGGGGGGCGCTCTAGGATAAGGAATAGTTTTAATTTACTATCCAACACCTTCCCTAGTGTCCACGGGGACTGGAGTTGGAATATTAAATTAAACTATTCACTATCCAGCACCCCCAAGTGTAATGCGTTGTAAAGGTATTCGTTGTAATACTTGCGTTGTAACAGCATGCGTGGTAAAAGCATGCGTTGTAACGTCATACATCCCCCTGTCTTATCCCAGCATCTGGTTCAGAAAAGGTCTTCCCTTCCCATGTTAAGTCTCCACACTGTGTAGGGTGACAATAGCATGGTGTCAGGGTCCTTTGTAGTGCAAGTGGGGCAGGGCACTGCTCCACTCCTAGCCATACTGGCAGGTTGTCCCATCCTGCCTACACCAAGTCCCGTTTTGTCTGACTGTCTGCCAGCAATACACATAAACCACTAGCAGAGCCATTCACAGTCATGCAACCCAGGATACTGGCAGAAGGCACAAACGTTTAGGAGAAGAAAATGGCACCTTTCTTAAAGTGGCATTTTCTGAAGTTTGACTTGAAATCTAGTTTTATCATTGAAGAGGATTTTATATTACAATTTATTTAAATGTCAACATGACATCTCTACCGGGTCGCCTTCCAAACTCAAATGTACTAAGTTAACCCAACGATATCCAATGGGAAAGATAGCCTTTAGAGTTGGGAAAAAAACTAATTCCAGAAGTTTTCACTACAACAACATCCAACACTTAAATTTTAAAAGTCCACACCTTTTAAATACAATGATGAACTTAGAGTTGACCAATATATATATTGTAAACGAAAGGTTTAGGCCTGGGAAAGGTTTTATTTTGTCTGGTCAAAATAGAAGTTTAAAATTGTACTACAGACTGCAGTGGCAGATCTGAGGCATGCTTTAAAAGGCTACTTTAGTGGGTGGTTCAAAGGAATCACTGACATAATAGTAAAGTCAAAAATATCCAAGACAAAAACATCGATGTTAAAATATCAATAGTCAAAATATCGACATGCTATCTTTAAAGTGTAAATAACAAAAATATCAAGAAAAAAATATAGATGTAAAAAAATGTATGTCCAAAATATTGTTTATTTTAATATATAAAACAAATGTTAAAACAATTATATTATAAAATTAACTAAAAAAAATTACTTACTTAAAAAATATAGGGCCATATGTAGGTGGCCAAATACCGGTCGGTAACACTGAAAGTGGCCCGTTTTCGGCGTTACCGACCGGTAATTAGCCATGTGAGATGTACGTAATACCGAATTGAATCGATAATAACGAATCGGTAAAAAATGACCAATTCCTTACTTACCGATTTGAAAATACCGAAACAATGAAGACCGAATCGGAATAAACGATTCGGTAAAACCCCCAAAAATGCGATGTAGCAAACCTCGGTATTACCGAATATGACCATATTCGGTAATAACGAATCAGTATTTACCACGTTTCAAGAGCATCTGGTAATCATGTGCAGTACATAAAAACAGGCCCAAAATGCATCTGTGTGAACACAATGGCGGCCCTCTACCTCATTGCAAGGCGGCTACGCTTGAGAGCAGCAGGAGTGAGGATCTGGAGACGTGAAGAGCGGGTGTACAGACTTCGCATCACAGTGTTCCAATTGACAGAACCTGAAATCCATGAAAGATACAGACTGCACCCAGACACCATCCTGGACCTAATACGGGACCTAAAACCCTAACTGGAGCATCAGACACCAAGGGCCCACGCTATCCCCACCCATGTCCAGGTACTCTGCTGCCTGCACCTCCTTGCATCAGGAAGTTTCCAGGGTGTGATAGCTGCAGTGGGTGGAGTGTCACAGAGCTGTCTATCCCGTTTCTTCCACACCTTCCTGGATGCCATGATGTACAGAATGGAACATTACATTTCCTTCCCCAGTACACAGGTGGAGCTGAAGAGAACCAAGCTGGAGTTCTACCAACTTGCACAGTTCCCACACGTAATTGGCTGCATCGATGGGACCCATATACCCATCTGCCCACCTGCAGCAAGTGAATACATATACAGAAACCGCAAATCCACCAACTCCATCAATGTGCAGGTGATTAGTAATGCCAAATACATTATAACTGACATTGTGGCAAAATTCCCCGGGAGTAGCCACGACTCGTACATCTTCAGGAACAGTGGCATGCATACATGTGTGCTTGCTGGTGAATTTTGAGACAGATACCTACTAGGTAAGTAATGTGACACACCCTGATGTACACCCTGCCTCAAGCTGTTGGTCACACAAATTCATTGCACTTACTTCTGTACATAGGTGACACCGCATATGCCCTACGGCCTTATCTACTCACACCATATCTCAACCCAACCACCCCAAGGGAGAGGAGATACAATGTGGCACATAGGAGCACACGCAACGTGGTGGAGCGCACATTTGGATTGCTCATAAGCAGATTCCGTTGCCTCCAAAAAACTGGAGGTGCACGTCTGTACAGCCACATCAAATGTTCCAAGATAATTGCTACATGTGCAATGCTACACAATCTGGCCACAAAAAAAGGAACAGCAGTGGAACTAACTGACTCAGGGGACGAGGACGAGGACAACCCTCAGCCAGAGCCCTGCGCAGCTGGTGTTGCAATTGAACATGATGGGAGACAGAGACGGGCAGAGATTACGTCAAACTATTTCTGAGTGAGTAACGACACTGAGCCAGTAACAGTTACATGTTAAGGTATTTATTGGGCACACCTCCAGTATTGTGAGCAATGTCCAATTGGACATGGGCTACATCACCCATCTCATGCATGGGAACAGCCATAGGTCCTTACTTCCTGCGTCCACGCCCTGCAGGTGCACGTTCCCTATCGACACTGTCTGGTGTGTCGGACTGTTCCTGTGCAGCCACGTTGCGTTCACTACGTCTCCTGCACTTGGTGGGTGAGGGCGTAATGCTACCATGGCTGGTAGCCTCCTCACTGCCCCCCCCCCCCCTTCCATTGTGGCCGCCTTAGCATTCTACATGAGCTCTAGCACTGAGTTCATGGACACCATCCCCCTGGCCACATCCCTGCTGCAATGCGCCATCTCCTTCTGCATGGCGATGGACCTGCGACACATCAGTGATGTTGTAGTGGCTAGCTGGTTCACCGACTTGGTATAGGCCTGGAGCCTCTGTCTCTCCCCGCGCCTGCCAAGACTGTCCTGCTCAAGCTGGCTGCAGAGGTTGTCCACCGAGGTAGCTACTTTCTCCATTCCCGCACACAAGTTCTCCCCCATAGCACTGATGCCCTTCTCCATCCTGTGCATAGGCTTGTTGATGTTTGCCTCCTCCCTGTGCATTGACTTCATCTCCCTCCATTGCAGGCGCTGGACCTTCAGCATGTTGCCTTCCAGTCCAGCAAGCACACTGTCACCCTGCTCGGATGCTACTAGACTGTCCGGCCTTGCCCTGCGGCGTCTTGATGAGATGTGGGCACCCTCGGATGCAGAACCAGCCCTCTCCCTGTTGTATCTTTCTCCTATGGGACTTTGTCCGCCCACTCTGCCCTCCTCCTGCCCTCCTCCTCCGACTCCTCCATCTGCTGGAGGTTGGCCACAGCATGCCTCCTGCCTGCCTGACTGTGGTGGTGGTGGTGTTGGTGATCGTCGCAGTGGGGACTGATTGAGAGGGGATTGCGGCCCTCCCTGGCGCTGTGGTGATGGCTTAGGTGGAGGATTGGGTGGCTGTGATGGTGCCAAGCTTATGGTCCCTGCAGGCATGCTGTCATCCTCATGTTGCCTCCCCTCTGGCCTGGCTGACTTGCCTCTGCTGCCCTCTGCTGCACTGCGGGATGACTCGCCTGTAATGACACAAATGTAGATATACTCAATGCTCTGTCTGCAATGGAATTACATTAAACTACATGCCTACAGAGCACAGTGGTTGTCCTGATGTAGCCAATTACTTTACCATGCTATTGTGTATGCTGGCCTGACTGTCCTATTCATGAGTTCCCTCTGACTACATCTCCCATAATCCATTGCAGTTAACCAGTAAGACATGGGGTGGAGTGGGAGCCCCTTTGCCACTATGGGGATTGGGGTTGGGGAGGGGGTAGCACAGCATGCTGGGCATGCTTCTTACCTTGTTTTCTTGCTGCTCTGGCGGAGCTGTCTGCGATGATGGATTAAACCCAGATCTTTTGACTGGGTGTGAGTGTTTGATTGATTCAGATGCTCCGTCCATTACCACCCCCTTTTGTACCGCTTTTGGCCTCCATAAGTGTGGCAGGGTATTCTCAGATGTGAGTCCCTTGCTCACTTTGCCACTGGATTCAAGCAAGCCGGGCTGAAGACGGCTGGAATGCCAGAAACCGGTCCTCGGAAGCTTGTTTCCGGTCCAGGGAAGGCATGGCTTGGCAGTTCGGGCTGGACTGTTCCCATGATACAAACACAACAATGGTCCCAGGCAAGGAGACAAAGGATAGTAGAAAAATAAATATAGACTCAGTCAGTTCTATATTGCCAAAGGCATGCCCAGCCGGACAGAGGTCTTCAAAGTTTTTACTTGAATAAGAGTTTGAAACACAAATATAACACCTTCAACAATTTACGTGCCTGGGGCACAAGCCTGTACCCAACCACGACGATACATAGACACAGACAACACACAAAAGGGCTTGCAAGGCAAGAGCAGCAATCTCTGTAGAAATCCAGTTATACAGAGAGATTCTTATAGGTACCATTACATAGCATTGTATAGTAATCCTTTTCACAGGTATATGGTACTCAAAAAGTCGACGGCGTTTCGGACCCCCTACTAAATGATGGGGTCCATCATCAGGACAAAACAATAATTGCCTTAGAATATAAGCCTCTTTAGCCTAAGGAGGAAGAAGGGGGGAACAGAAATACATTTAGTTTAACCAATCATATAACATGATCATAAGGAATATGGTGACATTGTGTTGTGGTTATACTAATAATCGCTTATTTCCGGAGCGGAGACAGCGAGTGATATTTACATTAAAGTGTTCGCAGGCATGCGACTGAGTGACTGAAAACATACTTTTGGGGACTTTTGATGACAGGCATACAACTATGATGCCCGAATTGTGAAGAGTGTACGTGGATAGTTTGACGAAGTTAAAAAATAGGGCACCAATGAGCAGTTACATCAGTGCCAAACAAAACCGGCACAGTGAGACAGTTCAGTTTCAAGGAGAAAAGTCTTAGAAAGAAAAATTGCGTAGGCTCACCAAGAGAGCGTAAGGTGAGAAGCTCACAGACGAGCTTGAGATGAATTCAATTCAGCAGGGCCAGGGACTTGGACTGACTGTGTCGAGGACATGGATTAGCTAAAGTAAAATTCAGGAAGGAGTCAGCAGAGTAGAGCAGCCACTACTGTGCTCAGGAGGATAAGCGGGAGACGGTCACGTTTATGGGTGAAAAAATTAATTAATAGAATGGCTTACCGGGGGGAAAAATATTAGCTGTTGTTCTCGGGCCCAAGGGCGGAGCACGCGAATTACCTAGTGTCCGCTTGTACCTATATAGGTAAGGGTACGAGTTTTAGGAGACAGAATGGAAATAAACAGTGGCGTGTGTGGCCAGAATTATAGGGGTGCTTACCACAATCCGGATACTACCGGTAGCGCCGAGTCGCGCTGGGGTCATGGGGCCAGGGGTGACCTGCAAGGGAATATATAAATAAAGCCCATTAAGGCAAACAGGCTTTTGGGTTTGGGTGACCACAGGAGCGTGGGCATAGCGCGAGGTGCAATCTTACCGGGTCAGTCGGCAGCAATGGATTTCCTGGCTGAGGGTATCATGTGACCGACACCATTATAACACGGTTGGCCATTGGCGCTGGTTGGGGCATAAAAATAGAGGAAAGACTACACATCAGTAGCCATATTGGATGGAAGAAATAAAGGCAGAAGACAGATGAAGGGTGCAAACACGTGACATTTGTGACAATAAAAAACAAATTGCGTAAAGTGCATTAAGTCATGGAAGCGCATTTAAGGAGTCTTTTAAAATACACAGTTCATTCACTTGAGTTCTTTAGAGGAGGTAGTGTGCAGAGCTAGGTCAAATTAAAGTGGTCCATTCCTCTTGCTGGTTAAGACCAGAGTTCAGACTGTCTGTCCTTATTATCCATTTCAGCTCTTCCTTGTTGAGCAGAAGATTGAGGTCACCACCTCGAGGTGGCATTGTCACTTGGTTTATCACCGTCCAAAGAATGTCATTTTCTGTGTGCTGCTTGGAGGTGAAGTGTTCGACCAAAGGCGCATTGGGAGTCCTACATCGTATTCTGCTCCGGTGTTGGGAGATGCGAAGCTTGATTTTTTGTTTGGTTTGTCCCACATAAATGAGGTCACAAGGGCATAAAATTGCATATATAACATTGCAGCTGTTGCAGTTTGTAAATGTTTTCAACACATTTCTAATTTCCTTGAATACAAATTCTTTACCCTCAATAGTGAAATCACATACCACACATGTACCACATTTTGAATGGCCCTTAAGAGGTGTTGTAGCCCAGTGGTCATCAATCGTTCTTTTTAGGGGAGCGGTGGATGGTAAAGCTGCTCTCACTAGATGGTCTTTGATGTTTTTGCTTTTTTTGAAGGCAAAGAGTGGGCGTTCCCAGTTTAGTTGGCCCGAATTCAAAATATGCCAATTCTTTTTTATGGTTTTCTTGATTTTGTTGGAGACAGTGGAAAAGGTCGTCACACAAACCAGCTTGTTTGTAGTGGGTTTGGGTTTTTGTTCCAAAAGGGCCTCGCGTGGGCAGTACCATGCGCGTTTCATAGAGTTCTTAATGAGGCGACGAGGGTAGCCCCTTTGTTTCAGTTTGGTAGCTAGAATGCTCGCATGAGGCACAGGGTCAGACTGATTTGCATACAGCCATGTCTGAACTGGGGTGGCAGAGTGGGCTAAAGAACGGTGATGGATTAAACCCAGATCTTTTGACTGGGTGTGAGTGTTTGATTGGTTCAGATGCTCCGTCCATTACCACCCCCTTTTGTACCGCATCAACACTGGAATGGCACACCATTCAGTACATGGAACTGTCACATCATGACAGTAACATGCCCACTGTCACAGATGTGAAATTGACGCACAGCATGACCCTGTGTGACCATGTCATGTGTGTGCCATGTGCGACATTGTGCATGCTGTGTGCATATGAAAGAAACTGGTCAGTATTATATTCCTCCCCTTACAATATCCCCAAGCGTCAGACTGGATCTGCAAATTTGTGCTTAGCAGTACCCTTGTGCGTCGGTAGGCGACATCTGTGGCTCCGCGTGTGTCGTTGGCGTCGTGTGCGCCATATGACGTTGTCTGAGTACTCAGACACCGCCTACGCGTGCTGACGTCAGGTCCGATTTTTTCACGCCAGCAGTGCAGTTCCGGTATAAGTGTATAAGTGTCACCTTAGTTATTTAAATTCAAAACTTTGTACAATCACTTTTGCTGATTTTACTTGAGTCTTCGACTCTGGACGGTGCCAATAGGGATGTCCGGTGCCAAGCCTGTGAGGATTGCGACCGACTGATGTCGGTGACTGACCCCCACCGTCGGTGTCTCCACTGTCTCGACGTCAACCACGACAACAAGAGCTGCTCCGACTGCCGGGCCCTGACTTTGGAAGCTAGGCGGGAGTGGTCCCGCAAGCGGCTCCGACTCCAGCAGTTGGCCTGCACTGCAAGAGGTCATGGTCTGGATGGAGGTCGAGGGACCGGTGCGTGGGGTTTGAGCCATCAGAGCTCCGGGAGTCGACATCACTCCTCCGGGGCAAAGTCGTCAGCAGACCACAAGAAGTCAAAGAGACGTCATCGCTCTTCCAAATCCCCACGATGCATGTGCAATGCGGCAGGGGATTTGTGTGACACCGCCCACGCGGCTCCGTCAGAGTCGCGGGCGTCATAGCCTGCCCCACAACCTCCGGTCCCTGGGCAGCATGCAACGCAGGATGAGTTTGAGCGCTTCCTCATGGCCTCGATGTCCCTCACTCCTCCGACGGTCAATTCCGCGGCTTTGGGCCCAGCGGACACGTCTGGGGGCCCTAGCGGGTCTGGTGCTTCTGCCCCGACGCCGTCTGGTGCTTTGGCTCAGACGGCGCCGGCGCATCCGGCCCTGCGCCACTGGGTCACACTGGATCAAAATCTTGATCCTGGTCCTCGCTGGTTGACCTCACGCCGTCACCGTCTACAGTCCCCCTGGTTTCACCCTCAGCACCGTCCTCAGGTAGTGCCGTCCCCAATACCACACTCTATATGGCTCTGGCGTGGGAACGGCGCAGCTGAATGCCGCTTTTAATGCCGCATGGAGAGTATAAATTCGACGAGCCGGGCACATCTTTTGACAACCCTGATAATCATGGAATGGGTGATAAGGATTATTGGGATTGGTCTGAAGACCCACTGACACGCGAGTGTCAGTCCCAAGATGAATGGACAGGTGGACTGGGGGATGCGAGTGGTCTGCACACCACGTCAGACACTAGTATTGTCCCAAATCCAACCGTGTCTTCGGAGGAGGGGGCAACCTACAGTGTGGTTTTGACACGGGTGGCCAAAGCCTTGCCCCTTCATCTCCCTGTCGCGGCCGTGAGGACCAACCTCCTCACTGAGGTCCTTAAAGTGCAGTCAAGCTCGGCTGAGCCTCTGCAGCCGTTTCATGAGGCATTGACTGACGCTATTTTGGGCTCTAGGTCCAGGCCCGCTGCAGGTTTGGCTGTAGATAGGCACGTGGGCAGACGCAAACACCTGTCCCCGGACGACCCATGTGTCCGGTCCTCTCACCCCACCCCAGAGAGCCTGGGCATTCAGGCCTCCAATTCACAGACCGCATTCCCGTAGGCTTCGCCGGACAGGGTATCCAAGAGGTATGAGCAGTACAGCAAGATGGTATCATCCTCCCTGAGTCTGGAACTGCGGTCTTCCAACATCACATGCCTCTTTGTCCGCTACACCCACTCTTTGCGGGACACGGTTGCGGAACTGCTGCCCGTTGTAGGTAGGGGCAAAATTTGCCCAAGCCCTTGTGCCTATACATTTTGTGGAAGGCCAAGCTGCAGCATGGTATTTGATCCGGTGTGGGCTGGATCGCATCGACTCACTGGGCAGAGCGATGGCAACCACGGAGGCAATTTGTTGCAAAGCCTGGTTGAAGTCCGCCCAATTTATACCCGAGGTCCAGAGTACACTCATGGACATGCCGTTTGATGTTTGTTGCCTTTTTGGCAACAAGGCAGACCATGCGCTGGAGCACATTAAGGACTCCAGGGCTACTGGCAGGTCCATGGGCCTGTTGCCCCTGCACCAGCAAACTGGTACCTTT
The DNA here is from genome assembly GCF_964263255.1 of Lissotriton vulgaris. Classification (NCBI taxonomy): domain Eukaryota; kingdom Metazoa; phylum Chordata; class Amphibia; order Caudata; family Salamandridae; genus Lissotriton; species Lissotriton vulgaris. The sequence goes on from NC_141695.1 coordinate 98,963,961, forward strand.
TGCTCATTTCGTGGCCAAGGAAGTGGCACACACACATGTGCTGGCAGCCACGCAACGCTGACTAACATCCAACGTGGTGGCGGCAGTGGTAACCGCTGTGGCGGCGGTCGGGGACAACGGGGAGGTCAGTCCACACATTCCCCTGCAACATCTGCCTACAAACCCTCCTACTCTGTACTTTTAGGGCCATGTGACACCAGTGGGGGGGGGGGTTCGCCAACACCTCCATCACTGGTGCACTGTCACATTTGACAGGTGGGTGCTGAAAATCATCCCAAGCGTCTATTCCCTCACCCTTGATGCAACCACTGAAGCCATGCCACCGCAATAAAAACGTGTATCGGGGGATCATTTGCAACTGCAGCAAGTTACAGCCCTCTTGGCCAAGGGGACCATCATGCCCGTTCCTGGGCCCAAAATAGGGTGTACCCAAGAATGCCAATGAGGTCCTACCCCCTATCTTGGACACATGGAACGTCAATGGCTTCCTCCGGAAGGAGAAGCTCAAAATGCTGACAGTGGCTCAGGTCCTACCTGCCCTGGACCAAGGAGACTGGATGGTAGCGTTGGACTTGCAGGATTTATATTTCTACATCCCCGTCCTGTCGGCCCACTGGCCCTTCCTGCGGTTCACGTTAGGCCACGAGCACTTACAGTTTCCCAACTCCACTTTGGCCTTACCAGCGCACCACGGATGTACATGTAGGTACTGGTATCCCGAGTTCCTCATTATGTCATTTGATCACCCGGTTCGTCTGCCTCTTCTGGAGGACCTTATGTCGCAGCAGCAGAGGACGGTCCGCCACCCGTACCTGGACAGTCTCCACCTCCATGCTTGGAGATTGAGCGGCGACAGTAGAGGCCATTTGCCTTTCATCCTCAAGTCTGTAATATCATCCATGCTGCCTGGCGTCCCTCCACAAAGTCGGTATACGCCTGCAGGTGGACCAGATTTGTGGCATGGTGCACACCAAAGGCTGTGGACCCTCTTTCTGCACCTCTTCATGAATTTCATCTCTTCCTTCTTCCTCATGCCCAGCAGGGCTCTGCTCTGGGCACTATCAAGGGCTACGTTACTGCCCTTTCACCCTTACTAAGGCTGCCTGATCAACCTTCTTTGTACTAGTCCCCTATTGTGACTCGTTTTCTGAACGGCATCAGACACACGTTTCATCATGTTCCGTATGTGATGACTCAGTGGGACTTCAACCTGGTTCTTACATATCTGATGTGGGCTCCCTTTGAGCAACTTCACAATTTTCATCGCCGCCTTGTTACTCAGAAGACTGCTTTTCTCTTTGCCATCACCTCTGCCAGGAGAGTGAGTGAGCTCCAGGCTCTTTCTACATAACCTCCTAACCTTTAAGTCCATCCGGACAGGTTTGCGTTGCGGAAAACACCCTATTTCCGGCACTAGTTTGACACGGACTTCCACATCGGGCACTCTTTCACCTTGTCCACCTTATTTCCACCTACGCATCCCCCAAAGGAGATAGAGCAGCTACACAGTCTGGACCCAAAATGTGTGCTCTCATACTATCTGAATCGCACACACCAGTTCCTGGTGGATGAACAAGTTTTAGTCTGTCACGTGAGTGCTGAAAAGTGAAGGCCGGTACACAAGCAGACCATCTCTCTGTGGGTTGTCTGGTATATGAAGGCTTGGTACCCCTTGCCAAAGACGTAGCCTCCTGTTGGGCTGAGGGCCCATTCCACTCGGGCCACGGTGGCTACTACTGCCCTGGGTCGAGGAGTCCCCTTGCAGGAAATTTGTCAGGCAGCTACGTGGGCCTCAATGCACACGTTTGGAAAACACTACTGCCTAGACAGCCAAGTCCGGAGGGATGTCTTCTTTGGCCGTTCCGTCCTCCTGGATTTTCTTGTGTGATTATTGGTTTCGAGACCCACAACAGGCATTGGTCTTGCTGGGGTATGTATTCCAAGGTAGGAATCTGATACTGACTACAGATATTTCGTTACATAAGGTAAGTAACTTGTTCATACTGTTAACCCCTTAAGTGCTGCCTCGGTGCATTGGCCGACGGCAGCACTACCTCCCCAGTGCTGCGCACGACCATTGGACGTCCATTCAGCACTAGTTCCAATGGACAGCGCAGCACTGGGGAGGAATGTTTAATAGCATCTATGAGGTTAAGTATATCTGCTGTAGGAGCATAGATGATGTGTCCTTGCTGTGATGAGAGGTTTTCACATGTACGCACACCATGCCACTTGTGCTAATGATCCGCTCATATGTGTGATGGCATCATAGACAATTTGTCACAAATCAAACATTTCTGCTGTCTGATGATGTCCATGTTTTACTTTTGGAAATGTTACACCGCAATGAGAATATGTCTGATCAGTGCAAATGATGGCACATGTGATGTGGGTGTGTGCATTGCTGTCAGCTGTCTGGATGTGCAGACAACCTCCTAATGCAATTCATGTGACGTGTGTGACTGACGTGATACATTGTCCTGCTCACAAACAACAGGTCTTGTACTTTTCATGGAGGAGTGCCAGCTAGCTGGCACATGTTTCCTGTGTGTGTAGCCCACGCCACACTCAAAATTGTATTGATGTGTTGAGCAGTGTTGCTTGTGCCATGTACATTATAATTTTCTTTGTCTGACAGTTGTACACAATTTTTCTCCTGAATATGTTTTGCAGGGCACCCCCTCTGCCAAGGCCATTGCCAGACTTGGCTGCCATGAGGGAAGGTGATTGCATACGGCGTTACCACTTCCCGGGACAGTTGATTCAGGACCTGATGGAGAGACTGGAGCCACATCTGCAACCACGACACAGGTATCCAACTGTGCTGGCACCCAATGTAAAGGTGATGGCGGCACTACATTTCTTTGCCACTGGTACGTTCCAATTTACCATAGCTGATGTGGGAGGGATGTCACAAACATTGTTTAGCCGGGTATTAAGTGATGTATTGGATGCAATGTTGCTGCACATTGATGAATTCATCACATTCCCTACTCCAGAACAGTTGACAGATATCAAGGGGGAATTCTATGCCCTAGGACGCATGCCACATGTAATTGGTGCAATTGATGGTACACATGTTACTCAGGTGCCACCCCAGGCTCAGGAGCAAGCGTACCGCAACAGGAAACATTACCACTCAATAAATGCCCTGGTGGTGTGTCTTGCCAACATGCTTATCTCACATGTTTGTGCTCGTTTTCCAGGATCGTGCCACGATGCATTCATCTTGAGGCTTAGCGGGGTACCACAGATGATGCTGCAGCTGCACAACCATCGGGCCTGTCTAGTTGGTGGGTATACTCTGTTAGCCATGTATGTCAGTATGTCATTACTTCATGAACTGCATCATATTACACACTCATTTCCATGATGTCAATTTGCAGAAGACGCAGGATATCCAAACATGGAGTGGCTAATGACTCCCCTACGCAATCCCAGGACAGCTGCAGACCAGCGGTACAACAATGCTCATGGGAAGACCGGACGGGTGATCGAGCGAACATTTGGACTCCTGAAGAGCAGGTTCAGGTGCCTGGACAAGACAGGCGGAGCACTCCAATATACCCCACTCAAGGTGTGTAACATCTTCATTGTGTGCTGCATGCTACACAACATGGCAGTGGAGAAGGCTGTGCCACTCATCCTAGATCCTGATGAGCTGGAACATCCGCCCGTTGAGGATGAAGGCCTTTCCCAGGATGCGAGTGACGAGGAGGTTGAAGATGATATCCGGAGTCACCTCATCCGCAACTTCTTTTCATGATGGTGAGTCATAGGTGAATTTTGTCCAAACCTCAACTATAGAGTTGCATGGGTAGCATGCTGTGTATGCAGCTGACTGTATGCAATGTCACTTTGAGGTTGGCTGTGCAGTGTCATACAGGTGCAGATGTAATGCAACACACTTACGGGCTATGTGTGTACTTGGAATGTACAAGTGTACTACAACATCAGGCTATTTAACATGACTATGTCAGAATAACATTCAACAGGACTTGACCCCTTGTGTGCCTCTCATCCCCAGCTCGCCCTGCCTGTTGTCCGCTGGTGCCATCTTGGTCAGCCTGCTATTGCTCATTATGATTGCAACGTCAGCCGAATCAACGGAGCATGCATGGACATGTGGAAAAGTCAATTTGGGTAAGGACTCATATGAGGCTGTTTAGCGTTGGTATGTTTTCAATTGTGTGGTACATGTTCTGGCGCATGTTGTTTGACCATGCATACATGTAACAACATCATGTTTCCTATTATATGTAGGCCCACTCCCATGACAGGATAGTCACCCCATCTGACAGTCATCTGTAGTTGTTTTAGACTCTGATGGAAGCATCAATGTGGGTTGACATTGACACTGAAACATTGCATATACCATGGTTTGAAATTGTGTGGGAGGTCACAACCACAGACTCTGTGGGGGATTGCAGCCTCACTGTGTGCATTACAATGTATCTAGATCATCACCTCTACCTTGTGGGCCAGTCCAGTTTGGTTCATAGCAACCATGTTGTGTAGGTGTGGCCTAGTGTATGTTCCACATGTTAAGATAAATGTCCTTGTTGCAGTATGTCATGTCGCTGTTGTATCGTTACCTCAGTGCAGGTTGAGAATATTGCGATGCCAGCCTTCACAGTGAGTAGAAGTTCTGTTTACATTGACATGATGCCATGTATGTTGGGCTGATGACATCACAATGGTATGCTGATGCACATGTTAAATATTCTGTGGCACCAGTGGAGTGCGGTCATTCACATGATTCTCTAGTCCCGTGCAGCATTTCTGTGCAACGGTCGGGTTCTTTATGTGGCTAGGCTCCTCATTGATTGCTGTTTACTATTATTCCACCTGCTTGTCATGTTTAGCATGGTGAGGCACAGTTGCTAGAGCAACATACTGGCTACAGAGTGCCTTTATTGCAATTAGGTAATTATCTTCCTCATCTTATGTGATGCTGACAGCTGTTGTGGGTGATGTTAAGTTTGCCTTCTTGGCCCTTACGGGTACACATGAACATATACAGATATTACACTTTGCGTAAGTAGCACTTCCATATGTTTACATGTGTTTGTAGGGGACACATCATCATACACAGGAAATTAGTTTTTGTCTACATAGATCTCATTGCATCGTAGCAGACTTGTGACCTTTACACAAGAGTCAAATAGGTGACAGACTGTCTTAGGTTGCATGTGCCCGTGTTACAGCATCTGCTCTTATGTGATAGCATGATCAGTGATCTCTAATTGGCTACAATTGTTACATTACACAGGTGTGACTGGTACAGTGAATATCATGAGGTATTTGTAGGGTATGCAACCTTTACAACGCAACTTTTACCATGCAGTTCTGTTACAACGCATGTATTACAATGAAAACCATTACAACGCATTACACTGGGGGGCGCTCTAGGATAAGGAATAGTTTTAATTTACTATCCAACACCTTCCCTAGTGTCCACGGGGACTGGAGTTGGAATAGTAAATTAAACTATTCACTATCCAGCACCCCCAAGTGTAATGCGGTGTAAAGGTTTTCGTTGTAATACTTGCGTTGTAACAGCATGCCTGGTAAAAGCATTTCGCGTTGGTTTTGAGGGCTCTGAGGCCGGTCGCAGTCCAACGTACCGACGATATTTTGAAATCAATTGACTATGTAGGATACACATTCAAACGGGAATCGTGAAAATGTGTAGTCCGATTGGATCAAAACCAACGCGCTGTCTATATTACGAAGTGATTCTACCCCAATTTCGGTCCGTCGGACCGTGATCAGCCATAAAGCTTTGTCAAGTTCGCGTTCTGTATATACCACGTTGTGGTTATGTGTCCCACTTTCCAGTCCTGATGAAGACCCCAGAGCAAGGATAGCGCTAGTACCTGCATATATGAGGGTCGAAACGTCGACAACTATCTGCTTTTGAATACCAACTTCACGCCCTAATGTTTCATTAATTGAACTATGTGGAGTATGCTTTGTTTGAAAAGTTGTTTTGACCTAATGGTCCCGGTCTTTGTACATATTATGTAACATTGACAAATGATTTATATTTGTTGATTATACTGTCACTCAAGAATTATCCTTCTCTTCTTTCACTTCATCCTCACATGATCACCAACCACCCCCCTTCCCTACTTCCTCTCCCATTTTGGGGCACTGTCAAACCACTTATTTATTGTTCGAATACACTGTATATTTAATATACGTTCCCATTGTGATTAAAACAGTGTGGACTGATTTGTTGTTTGGTTGACTTATATGTTTGCTTTTCTTGATTATTGTTCCTATGTAACTGGGACCCCTTCCTATAACTATGGAGTAAGGTACGGGCAGTCCCTGGCAGTCTAGTGTCGAATGTTTCAGCTGCATTTCAGGTGACATCATTCAATGACTTATTTTGTCTACTGGTCAATGGCACTGACCATGTATGTTTGATTATGCTCCATGGCCTCCCAAGGTAAATCATCATGTTGTGCATGATGTGTCATTCCAAAAGAATATTGTGCCTCCTTGATGTCAACGCACATGTCCTTCTAATGTGCATATATGATATATGGCCTATTGTAGGATCATTGATGATAGGTGTTTACATGTACTGTGACAACATGGATGGTGTTGGTTGAGGCTTAAGTACTGTATTGTGTGTGAGGTAGATGGCTGTGTAGCTGCTGTTTTGCTTTGGACACAGTACATGTAGACTACACTTGCTGATGATGTGTGTCCTGTGCCCCACTTGTCCCTAAGGGACCTGATCCTGTGACTTTGATCTTTGCTGATTACTGTTTCATTTAATTTGCAGTGACCCTGAGTGAAGCAGACACTTCTGCATTCACATACACATGTAAGTTTGTGGCTTGACAATGCCCTTGTGGTACGTGCTTGTTTTGCAAGTTTTCGCACCCCTTCTGCCATAATGTCTTCACTCATTGCTGCTGCTGCATACACAGCCACAATGCCGCGCACACTACCCAGATCCAGGACCACACATGCCTACAGATTACCCCTCCTTCCAGCCATTAGTAGAGCATGCTCCAGCCACCCTACACACAGAGAACACCAGACAATCATCCACCTGGTATCTCAATAACTCAAACTCACCCATAACTACACTACATTGGCTACCTGTCAGGGAGCGATCCCTCTTTAAAACAGGCTGCATGGTCTTCCAGGCTCGCCAGGGCACTGCCCCTGCCTTCATCTCCTCTCTGTTAAAAGACTACACCCCTGTTCGTGAGCTCCGCTCATCTACTCAATCTCTCTTTCAGGTTCCCCGGTACAGACGTAAGAAATGGGGCGGAGCTAATTTTTCAGTCCTGGCACCATCCTTCTGGAACTCCCTCCCCGACCACTTACGCCTGGCCACACAATATTCCATCTTCCGAAAAGATCTCAAGACTTTTCTGTTCACTCAGGCTTTCTCTTAAGGGACACTGATCTCCCCTCTCCAGTCCTCGTTCCTACTGCTAAATTTGCCTCCACAGTGCCAAGAAACTGCATGGTGAACGTTGCGCTATATAAATATTTTAAATTCAATTCAATTCAACAGCTTCTCTGCCTGTGTGTGCAACACATACTGGCAAGACTATGCAGAGAAACATGACAGTGTGTCTACGTACAACCAGGTCATGTGCCTTGTACAGCACACACAGACCTTCCTTACACAAAATTTTGGACAGTGTTACCTTGTCAGCACCACAGCAGCACACCTCGCCTTCCTTACAGTAACGTGGCAGTACACTACCTTGGCACACCTATTCAACATTTCGGTCACAGCCAGTGAAGTAGCCACCGGGTACACACACCATAACCACGTCTCTTGGGTGTGGTGTGATGTGGCCATTCTGGTGAAGATAATTGTCACACGTGGCTAGGTGTTCTGTAGGCGTTGCACACATCACATCAGTTGTTTACTTGTAGCTCTATAGGGGGAGGTCACGTAATCTGGTGAGCTTGTGTAGAGTGCTACAGTCCATTGCCCACAGTCTGTCCTGCCACCCTTTGCCTGCGCACCATTCATCACATCCACAGTACAGCAGCATGCTGATGATAGTTCACATACCTGAGGACACAGTTTTAGGTACTCCCAACGTGGCCACCTAGCTTTATAACCCTGATCTATACACCTCCAATTGATTCTCCTGTGCCTGTCAGTAATTGCAGTTTTGTGATCCAAATCCTCCTCCAGCATTTACTAACCATCACAGGTGTGTATTTCCATCCATGTATCTAGTTGTTAGAATATTGTTACCTATGTGTGTCCTCATCCAGACTCAGATCCAAGTGTGTGGATGGATGCAGTTTGTTACGTACTCTTGCATTTCATACATTTGCACACACATATTTTTTATACTGTGGGTACAGGATGACTACACAAATGCGTGTGATGTAATTTATATTTATTAGGTGATGTTGTGCAGGAAACGTGAGTAGGTGCTGTACAGGAATGGGGGGAATCCAAAGTTCACTGCTGGAGACGAGATGCCTTACAGTTTGTGTCAACAGAGTCCAGCCCACAGTGCTTGGCTTCATTGGGCAGAATGTGACCCGCAAGTCCATGTGGGAGAGTCTGATGGGTGATGCTATTGCACCCAAGGGCAATATGCCAGGTCAGGTGTCCTGGGAGTTGTGCATGACCCACTGCCTCTCAACGTCTTAGCCGTGGACAACCCTTCTTCCTTGGGGGACCCTCACGTGCAGGTATGGATGATACATGGGACGCTACTTCAGACAGTTCCTCCTCCTCCTCCTCCCTCCCTGTGGCTGGTGTTGCACTTTGCCTTGATGTTTGTGGCCTGGTGACACAGGGAGGGTACTGCATGTTGCCAGCAATCTGACGTAGTGATTGGCTCATGTCCCGATGCACCGTCAAGAGCTCAGCCAGTGTTGCCTCCACCCGTCCATAATGTCGTTGTTGCCTGGCATGTTGCTCAGCCTGCTGTTGTTTGAGCTCGGTGAGGGGCTCGACTACTTGGCTAACCTCCCTGGTGTCCCGCCGGTATGCCTCCAGGATGGTACTCAGTTCAGTCACACCGGGCCCTGCAGCTGACTGGCCAGAATCTCGCCTATGCCTTGCGCCACTCCCACCACCCTGACCCACACGAGCACGGCCTGCGCTTGTGGGCACATCCGATCGACGGGACCCCCGAGTGCTGGCAGGGTGGATGTTGTCTGCCACCTCAAGGGTGCCCGTCAAAGGCTGTCCCTCATTTTCAGACTGGATCTTTGGTGGATCATGGGCAGGGCTCTGACCTGTCTGCTGGGATGTGGTGGGAATGGGTCTGGTGGTTGGCACAGATGTAGCTGGTACAGTTGCTGCAGGGGTTTGGGATCCAGAGGGGCCAGGTTGGTTGGGGTCATCCACAGTCCGTTGAGTGGCGTCGCTATCGGTGGGATCAGGGTCCTGCTAAGCCTGGGACTGGGATCCTTCTCCCCCCTGGTTTTGGGTGGTTTCAACACGATGCCCTGTGTGTGTGAGAGACAGACACAGTTAATGAACTATCAAGAAACACATTGATTTTTTATCCATTATCAGCATCACAGTTCCACAAGCTTGACATTGTTGTCATTGTTCAGTTGTGTATGTAGTGGTAGCCAATTGACATGTACTCATGGATTTTTTCCTTCTTCCGTTCTCTTGACAATGAGTGACACAGCCATTGCATTGTCTTGTCTTGCCAGCACAACACATACACAGCAATACTCTGTTTCACGCAACATTCAGGATACAGTGTCAATCCTTATGCCTGCGTCAAGCATGCACAGAGTTTAGATGCAGCATGTTCATGTAAGAGACAGAGTGGAATTTTTAAGGATAAATTCCTGTACTTTGGATAGTTGTTGATGTTCCGTGATGGGCAAGCCATGCCAACCGCTCTGGACCTGTACACCCACTTCTAGATCATGGCTGTAGGACGTGGCACTTGTCCTAGACGCATGACCTTGGCAATACCCATGTCCATGTTGGTACTTAAGTGCATCCACAACGTTCATATGATGGGGCAAGTGCATTGTGTGAGAGGCACAATGGACTTGAGCATCTGCACTGTGCATGTTATAGTTGTATGTGTATTCATATGAGAGAGTGTTTAGTTGTGGTACATGACCATTGTGACAGTGTAGCACTCCATTGCCTGTCCCCATGGGCTTAGTTTCTGTAAGGGGTGTGTGTGACAGGCCATGCTAGTAGTTAGAATGTGATTTGCAAACTTACATCCTTTGTGGTTTGGCTGTGCCCTCATGAGACATGCTGCCTTGATCGTGGTTGTGGGTTCCTGCACAGGATGTCTGACCTTGTACTGGTGTTTGTGTTTGCAATATTCACAGGAGGGCCTTGTTCTGCCTACACCAGGGCCCATTGTCTACTACAGAGCTTTACAAACTGTGTGTCCTGAGACAGTACTGTGTCACCTGCAAATGCTGGGTGTGTCGCAGGCAGTTAGCACATTACTGCTGGTAATTAAGTAACATCCCTAGACACTCTGGTCTATGGTCTTTAATAGACCTTTGAAGTGCTTGGTGTGGCTGTGTGTGTGCCCAGGGAGCTGGGGTAGGTTGACCGTGGGAGGAAAACTGAAGGTGGAATACAGAGGAAGGAGGGTGACAGGGTGTGGAAGCCAGACCTAGGTAGGGAGACAGACAGAGGGAGAGTGAGGGTGACGGAGATAGCGGGGGATGGAGACAGAGGGACGGAGACAGAGGTTGACAGACACAGGGAGACTGTCAGAGGGAGGGAGACAGACAGAGGAAGGAGGGCAACAGAGGGATGGAGACAGGTGGTTTGGCCTCACTTGCTTGCTACACTGCCTTACTGTGTCACCAAATGATGCATCTCCAAAACGTGTGTCAACAACATGAATAGATTTTATAGCTGTGGTCTACTTGTCTGTACTTTCACACTCCCTGTGCATTCAGCATGGTGCTTGTGTGTGTACCTGGGACATATGGGATGAGAGCAGCCTCCTACCCTACACCTTCCACCCTTTCAGCCTCCCCCTTGCAACTACCCCCATACAGTTTCGTACTGTTGGGACTCATGGCCACCCACCCCCATGCTGCTGGGCACTGTTGTAAGTTCCACCATATTACATGTGTTTGTTGTGTACTCACCAGGCTCAATGACTCCCTCTATTCTGTGTCCTCCCACCAGTGGCAGCAGGGTCATGACTTTCTCCTCCCAGGGATGGTATACTGGAGGTCTGCGGGGACCACCCCCACCAGTGTGGTTTGCAGCGGCGTAGTCCTGGTCCATCTTCTTCTTGACCGTCCTCCGCAGATCATACCACTTAGACTGGCATTCCTGCCTGGTGCGCTTGATGGGTGCAACAGCATTGACCTTGTCAACGATCCTCTCCCACATGCAACTTTTGTCAGCTATGCTGGTCTGTCTGACCAATGCGCCAAACAGCTGTGGCTCGACTCGGATGACTTCATCTGTAAGGATCTCATTTTCCGGGTTAGTGAACTTTGGATTCTTTTGTGTGGTCATGGTGTGGGGTGTGTGTGATTGAGAGGGTGATGGTGTGTATGTAAGAGGGTGTGTGGGTCTGATTGTGAAGGGGGTCGTGTGGGTGTAGATGTGATAGGTTGTATGTGTGCAGGTTTATGGGTGTAGTTGGTGATGTGCTGGCAGGCTCACAGCTACAACTCACTCGAGGATACGGTGAGCACTTCAAGATCTAGAAGGCCGTGGTGACGGCCGCGCCCACCTGGGCGGGGACTTGTTAATTTAAAAGTGACTTGCATATTGCGGGCTGTATTCCCTTACCTACCTGGAGCCCCTGATGAAATGCCGCCAAGCATGAAACGCGTTTGGCAGCACAGGACTAAGATGGCGAAGCGCTTGTGCTGATAATGGAAAGCCGTTCTTGTCATGAAATAAAGAGGATTACTTTTACGCACTTGTGTGGGCAGACTCAATGCAGGCAAACTCTGTGTTTGAGTATTAAGTGGCGCAGTCTGAGTCGCGAGTCCAGCCCTGCTGCACGTCCGTGCAGCCCTGTTGAGGTGTCAAGCTACGCCGCAAATGAGGGATGAGTGCACCTCCATGGCAGAACATACTGTGTGCCTCCAAATCAACACTGGAGACTACCGCGACCCACTGTGGTTTTATTTTGGACAATTTTTGGGGAATGTCACAGCTGCAACTCACTCGAGGATACGGTGAGCACTTCAAGATCCAAAAGGCTGTGGTGACGGCCGTGCCCACCTGGGCGGGGACTTGTTAATTTGAAAGTGACTTGCATATTGCGGGCTGTATTCCCTTACCTACCTGGTGCCCCTGATGAAATGCCGCCAAGCATGAAACGCGTTGGGCAGCACAGGACTAAGATGGCGAAGCGCTTGTGGTGATAATGGAAAGCCGTTCTTGTCATGAAATAAAGAGGATTACTTTTATGCACTCGTGTGGGCTGAATCAATGCAGGCAAACTGTGTGTTTGAGTTTTAAGCGGCGCAGTCTGAGTCGAGAGTCCAGCCCTGCTCCACGTCCTTGCAGCCCTGTTGTGGTGTCAAGCTACGCCGCAAATGAGGGAAGAGTGCACCTCCATGGAAGAACATACTGTGTGCCTCCAAATCAACACAGGAGACTACAGCGACCCACTGTGGTTTTATTTTGGACAATTTTTGGGGAATTACACAGCTGCAACTCACTCGAGGATACGGTAAGCACTTCAAGATCCAAAAGGCTGTGGTGACAGCCGCGCCCACCTGGGCGGGGCCTCTTAATTTAAAAGTGACTTGCATATTGCGGGCTGTATTCCCTTACCTACCTTGAGCCCCTGATGAAATGCCACCAAGCATGAAACGCGTTGGGCAGCACAGGACTAAGATGGCGAAGCGCTTGTGCTGATAATGGAAAGCCGTTCTTGTCATGAAATAAAGAGGATTACTTTTATGCACTCGTGTGGGCTGACTCAATGCAGGCAAACCGTGTGTTTGAGTTTTAAGCAGCGCAGTCGGAGTCGCGAGTCCAGCCCTGCTGCACGTCCGTGCAGCCCTGTTGTGGTGTCAAGCTACGCCGCAAATGAGGGACTTGTGCACCTCCATGGAAGAACATACTGTGTGCCTCCAAATCAACACAGGAGACTACCGTGACCCACTGTGGTTTCATTTTGGACAATTTTTGGGGAATTTCACAGCTGCAACTCACTCAAGGATACGGTGAGCACTTATTGATCCAGAAGGCCGTGGTGACGGTCGCTCCCACCTGGGTGGGGACTTGTTAATTTAAAAGTGACTTGCATATTGCGGGCTGTATTCCCTTACCTACCTGGAGCCCCTGATGAAATGCCGCCAAGCATGAAACGCGCTGGGCAGTGCATGGACTAAGATGGGGAAGCGCTTGTGCTGATAATGGAAAGCCGTTCTTGTCATGAAATAAAGAGGGTTACTTTTATGCACTCGTGTGAGCTGACTCAATGCAAACTGTGTGTTTGATAATATATATATATATATATATATATATATATATATATATATATATATATATATATATATATATATATATATATATGTAAATATATATATATATATATATTCCACAAATCCATCATCCGATAGAGAAAGTCCGCACTCACAAAGGTTTTTGTTTCCCAAGTTTCAAAATTTATTTGGTCAGATTTTAAGCATATAAGTACAATACCAACGCGTTTCGCAACCCACTGTTGCTTGTTCACGGTAAGGGTACAGGGTCACAGACTCCTCCTATATTACAAAAAACCCGCCACAAACAAATACTGCTGATCTCACTTCCTGTCCATCGGCAGGAAGTTGGATGGGAATTGTAGTTTTTTCATGTATTTTGGACATCGCTTTTAACAACAAGTTTACACTTTCACAATTACATACCAATTTTAGATCTTCTAATAAGGTGGTGATTGTGCAAAGAATAATAATTTATTACATCATTCTGTGGTTGGGTAATATTACGATAAGTTGCACAGTGGCAAATTAAATTAAATTAAAGCCCTCTGGTGGGCATATTGCAATTGGGGATTACGGAGTTGTTTGTTTATGTATACACAGCTCTCTGGAAGTTAAAAAGAGGAATAACTTTTTGTCCAACTGAATCAATGAATATGGCACAAACCAGAATTGATATATACAAATATATCAGGAAAATCAAGTTAACTAAAACTTTTGAGGAAAACGAAAAATGGCAATGTATGCGAAAAATAAAACCAAGTCACGCATGGATCAGACAATTACAAATGAGGGCTTAACCTCAGCGGATCTACCTTCATTGGTAGCAATTACAAATTTGGATATAGACAATGAAGATGATAACATTTCGGAATCAGGAGCAGTACCACAGAAAGGAGCAGGTTTAAGTGGGATGAAAGTGTCTTCAAAATTCTACCCTCAACTACCTCAAGGGAATAAAATCGATCTTTTCCAAGAGGCCGTCATCAAAGATATTTATAAAATTAAAAGTTTAAAATACAAAGACAACTTATTGAAAGATGAAAGAACTGCCTTTATCAACCTAAAAGATGATAAAACAATAACAATAAAAACAGCCGACAAAGGCGGAAATATCATCATCCTGAACACAATTGACTATGTGGCTGGCAAACATTCACAGTTTGATAATAAAAAATACTACAGAAAATTAGAAACCAATCCAACAAAAGTGTTTAAAGAGAAACTAGATGAAAAACTTCAAATCTGGAACAATCAAAACCTAATTGATTTAGATGAAAAGAAATTCCTTAGCACGTAACATCTAAAAACAGCCACAATTTACTTTTTACCGAAAGTGCATAAGAACCCACTAAAACCACCAGGGAGACCCATTGTGTCATCAAAAGGGTCCTTAATAGAACCAGTGGTGAATTACATAGATTTCTTTCTTATGCCGTTTGTCACCAACTTAAGTTCATACTTATGGGACACAACAGACCTCCTTAAACACCTAGAGGATCTACCATGGCAAACCAATTATCTGTTGGTCACAATAGATGTTTTATCTCTGTATACAAATATTGACAATGATATTGGTTTGAATGCTTGCGCTTTCTTTTTGAAAGAACGTGACATCCAGTTTAATCGACACAATCAGATGCTGATAGATATGGTAGAGATGTGTTTAACCCAAAATGTTTTTTTATTCGGAGATTAAATTTACCAGCAAATACATGGCTGCGCCAACGGTTTCTCCTTAAGCCCAGCGTACGCCTGTCTCACAAAGGGGTGGTGGGAACAACAGATTGCTTGGCACACAGACAATGATTTCTTTGTGGAAAAAATAGCAAAGTGGACAAGATACATAGACGATCTTCTGATAATATGGGAAGGAACAGCCCAAGAATTTGAAAATTACTTCCAGATCCTGAATTCCTCAACTTCAAACATACGCTTTTACATATAAAATCAGTAAAGATAGAGCGGTTTCCCTTGACAAGGAGATCTATATTCAAGATAATAAGTTGGAAACAACACTTCATAGAAAAGACACTGCAACCAATTCAATTTTACACTTTAATAGCTTTCACAAACCATCCCTGAAGGAAAACATACCGTATGGGGAGTTCCTCAGATTACGAAGAATATGTTCAGAAGAAAAGGAATGGGAAAGAACTAGTAAAGACATGGCACAAAGATTAATGATCAGAGGATACCACAAGACTATTATAAAAAGGGATGGCAAAGAGCAAATATGAAAGAACGGAAAGATGCCTTGACCACCAAAAAAGCAATAACAAATAGCATTCAAAACAAAGAACTGAATGAAAGAAAAGTGAGATTGATTCTTGACTACACCAGAGAATCTAAACAAATTGTAAACATTTTGAGAAAAAAATGGAAATTACTACAATTAGATCACACAATGGGCAAAATAATGGGGAATCACCCACTTGTCACAAATCGCAGAGCTAGAGACAGACTTATACAGAGTCATCATCAAGATAAGACCAAAAGGAAAAAAGGAATCCAATGGTTAAATACTAAAGGATTTATCAAATGTCAACATTGCAAAGTGTGCCAAATTGCAATCAATAAGAAAGAGGTAATGTTACCGAATAAAAGAATGTGGAAGATCAATCAACTGATTGATTGCCTGAGCACACACGTAATATATGTGATTGAATGTCCGTGTGCGTTAAAATACATTGGAAGCACGAAAAATGAATTTAAAAAACGTATCCTGGAGCACATTAGAGCGACAGTGAATAAAGATAGAAGTTATGCTGTCGCAAAGCATATGGAGTTGGCTCATAACAGTGACTGGAAACTCCTAAAGACATATGCACTGGAATGTATTTTGCCACACGAAAGGGGCGGAGATCAGGAAAAACAACTAAGATGCAGGGAATCAAGACAGATCCTGAATTTCCGAACAATGAGCCCTTGGGGACTAAATCAGAGAGAAAAACTTTATGTACATTTGTAAATAATTGGACACATGGAGATTTGTTTTGTGTATTTGAACTATTTTATTTGCAAGGGAAGCGAGAGACAAGAGTAGGAATCCAGAGATGAAAATTTTGGCAACATAGGAACCTTGGGTGGAACTATGTTTTGGTGATATTTAACAAGTTAATGGACAATTGTTTTTTGCATTATGAATTAATAGTGATAAACACAATACATGGTGGTTATCAATCATAAGATGTGAAGTTTTTCAACAATATGCAATGAATTTGGGTTATAATACACACTATTGGGTGAATTGCAACAGTATGTTTCTTGCCCACTAGAGGGCTTTATCACAGGTTTTCATCCGATAATGGGTGACTATAAGCAACAATGATATAAATGTTAAAGGCTCACCAGAAAGCTGTGTATACATACAACTCCGTAATCCCCAATTGCAATATGCCCACCAGGGGGCTTTAATTTAATTTATTTTGCCACTGTGCAACTTATCGTATTATTACCCAAACACAGAATGATATAATGAATTATTATTCTTTGCACAATCACCACCTTATTAGAAGATCTAAAATTGGTATGTAATTGTGAAAGAGTAAACTTGTTGTTAAAAGCGATGTCCAAAATACATGTAAAAACTACAATTCCCATCCAACTTCCTGCCGATGGACAGGAAGTGAGATCAGCAGTATTTATATATATTTATATTTATATTCACAGAATAGTTTCTATTTTCGAATATGTGTTTTATGGGTTACTTTACAGTGAAAGGAGGTCAATCAGTCTGTCACAAGGACGGTGTCATTAGTGATGTCATGAGTGATGTCACTGACCATGTCATGTGTGATGCAATATGTGATGTCATCAGCAGTGCATTACACGCGCCAGTTATAGTGAGTCCAACTAACTATAACGTGGGAATTTCAATGGTTTTATGTCAGTAAAATTTCCAGCTAACTATAAC
Organism: Lissotriton vulgaris; assembly: GCF_964263255.1. Lineage (NCBI taxonomy): Eukaryota > Metazoa > Chordata > Amphibia > Caudata > Salamandridae > Lissotriton > Lissotriton vulgaris. The sequence continues at coordinate 98,981,296 of NC_141695.1, forward strand.
TGGTGTGAAACCTCTGGTTTTTTCTGTGAATTTAATAGGTTTTTTAAATGCTAATTCCTAACTATAACTGGTGTGAAACCTATGGTTTTTTCAGTGAATTTCAAAGGTTTTTTAAATGCTAATTCCTAACTATAAGTCTCAGTTTATATGTAAGACTGTTAGCGCTCTAGTTGTTCTTTAGAACACTCTGGGACATTCTGTCATTGGGCTATATTTGGGCTACATCTGGCTGATATTTGGGCTACATTTGTTTTTTTGTCTCTGGAGGCCATCTTTGGGCTACATTGGGCTACATTGGGCTACAATGGGCTACATTGGGCTACATTTGGGCTCTAACATATATATAGCCCAATGTAGGCCAATATATACTTTTTTCAAAGTTAATTTTCGTAAAAACCACTTGTGCATATATCTTGAGACATAGCAAAGGCAGATCAAGCTACCGGTTCCTACAATTTTGCCCAAATTTTTTTTGTATATTTCTTTTTTTTTTGCCTTGGAGCGCTCCCGGTGCGCGCCCCGGTGAGCGCCCCGGAAAGCGTAGTTCTATGAAGCGCCCCGGGGCGCACACCGGGGAGCGTCCCGTTAGCGCCAATCTCATGATCGTGACATATCGCATAGCCGCGTCCGCGTGATACGCACGGCGTAAGCACGCGAGCGAATATGATCGCACAACGCGCTTACGCGACGCGCCCCTGGGCACGCCCCGGGGCATGTAGCGTAAGCGCGTCGGGTCATGTGACCTGAAAATAACACTTTTCATTGGTTAATAACAGTTTTTTTTCACAAGTAGGGAAACACCCCACCCATTTCCCTCACAACCTGTTTGCTTTTGCTGAGACAACACATCTTGTCTGTTCCTGCAAAAAAAACAAATTTAACCATGTCTGGTTCCCAGAACCCTTCCCAGGACCAGTCCACAGACTCTTCAGATGGATTCCTGCCTGAGGTCCCCCCACAGAGAAAAGTGAAGGACCACTTCATCTGGAAGTTTTTCTCTTTTCCAGAGGGGGAGAAAAAATGCAATGCAGCAAAAGTCACGTGTAAAATTTGTGCACTGTTCTCTCACATGGAAATCCCAGCGGTGATGACACAAAATATTCGGCCTGTTTTTGATGATATTACATTTCGTTGTAAGCAGTGTGACCAACTGCTATGTTATGGGGAGCAGAGCGTTGACCTGATTGTTCGAAAGAGGGAGGAACACCGCTGCGCCCCTCAGCCCTAATTTTTCCCCTTTTTTTTTTGCTCCTGTTGAGCAGTTTTGCATTCCCTAGTTTTGTTTTAGTTCTGAAAAAAATAAAAAATTAAATTAAAAACGTTCGGAAAAAGTAAAAAAAAATTAAAAACTAAAAAAGAAGCAAAAAAACAGTTCTTTTTAGAACTACCTCCAATTTATAAAAAAATGCTAAATTTTTTGAAAACTCTGTCATCCTTTTTTTCCCATGGTACGCACCCCGGTCTGCTCCCCGGTGCGCGTACCGGGCGCTCCCCCTGCGCAAATTGGAAAAAAATAAAAAAATGTATGGCCCGGGGGGTCCTTTTATGGCCCCCACATCAAACCTGGGGGGGTCTACCCTGCCCCCTTATGGTCAATTCCCCCCTTTATTTTTGCCACCTCTTGTGTCTCGATTTTACCGAGAGACAAGATGGCGGCCGCTCCAGACTGTTTAGAATGTTTACAGACACCCGAGAGCCAATCAGCTTTCCGCCCGCAAGTCGCGTGTCGCACTCGGTGCGCTCCCCGGTGCGCGCCTATAGATATATATTTTTTTTTTAACCTAAATTACTCAAAATCCACTGAAGCACATATCTTGAGACATAGCAAAGGCACATCGGGCTACCAGTCCCGACAATTTTGCCAAGTTTGGTGGAAAATCATTCAGCCGTTCGGGCTAAAAGTGAGGTCGACCGCCCTATGGAAATGAACATGGAGAAAACACGTTTTGGGACCCCCTTTTATCTCGGCCCCCTCTTGACAAATCCCACCCAAACTTTCAGGGAAGGACCGGGGCGCCGCAAGGCCATTTTGAGGAAATTTTCAGGCAGCTTCGTCAACCGGCGCCAAAGTTATTCCAAATAGAATTTTGAGATTTAACATTGAAAAAAATCCTAACTATAACTACCTACTGGCGACCGCCAGAAGGTAATATATATATATATATATTCACTGAAAAAACCATAGGTTTCACACCAGTTATAGTTAGGAATTAGCATTTAAAAAACCTATTAAATTCACTGAAAAAACCATAGGTTTCACACCAGTTATAGTTAGCTGGAAATTTTACTGATATAAAACCATTGAAATTCCCACGTTATAGTTAGTCGGACTCACTATAACTTGCGCGTGCAATGCACTGCTGATGACATCACATATTACATCACTCATGACATGGTCAGTGACATCACTCATGACATCACTGATGACACCATCCAGTGAATATGTGTCTTTCTGAAAAATAAATATTAGTGAGTTATGTTTAAATATTTAAATACATATATTAGTGTTTCACTTTGTGTATAAGTGGCTACATGTGTTGATAAGTAGCTACATGCGTATGTATATGGGTTATTTGATATTATTATTAGTATCAGTATGAGTGTCTATATGGTTTGGTGGGGGTATTACTTAGCACATAGATGCATGAGTGACTGACTCTTTATTTGTATGTGTTTTGAAGACAGCATATGTACAGGACTGTATGGGTGGATGAGTGTCTATATGTGTTTGTTAGTGAGTGAATGACTGTCTCACTAGTGTCTTTATCAGTAACTACATATGTTTTAATCTAGTATATGTGAATATTGATGTATATAAGTGAGTATATGTGAGAGTAAGAGATTGTAAGAGTTCCTGTTTAAATAAGTATGTGTTTCTATAAGTGATTGTTTAAGAGAATAAATATGTGTAATTTTAAATAGAAGTAAGGTGGAAGTGTGTGTATAACTCTATATTCAAATAAATGGATGTCCAATAGTTTATTTGCACGTGAGAATATGTGTGTGAGTAACTTTTGGATGAATGTCGGTGTGTAACAGGATGTATAGGTGTATCACTTCATATGATGAGTGAGTATATGTATGAGTGACTATATAGAACTGTTGGTGAATGAGTGGATGTGTATATAGATAGTCGAATTACTGAATTGCTTGTTGTAACTGATATAGGTATCTCCATTTTTTTAAAAATTTCAGTTTCTATTTTTGAATATGTGTCTCAAGGGTTACATTATAGTGAAAGAAGGTCTGTCACTATGTCACAAGGATGGTGTCATGAGTGATGTCACTGACCATGTCATGAGTGATGTAATATGTGATGTCATCAGCAGTGCATTGCACGCGCAAGTTATAGTGAGTCCGACTAACTATAACGTGGGAATTTCAATGGTTTTATATCAGTAAAATTTCCAGCTAACTATAACTGGTGTGAAACCTATGGTTTTTTCAGTGAATTTAATAGGTTTTTTAAATGCTAATTCCTAACTATAACTGGTGTGAAACCTATGGTTTTTTCAGTGAATTTCATAGGTTTTTTAAATGCTAATTCCTAACTATAACTGGTGTGAAACCTATGGTTTTTTCTGTGAATTTCATAGGTTTTTTAAATGCTAATTCCTTTGTATATCGAGTTTCTAACCTTTTTTTTTTTTACAATTTGCTGTTTTTTTTTAAGTATTCATTTTTTTTTTATAATTTTTTTCTTTTGCGCTCTGGGTGCGCGCTCCGGGAAGCTTTCAGCTAAGCTCTCCTGTAAGCTTCTCCGAGAGCTCATCTGAAAGCGCACCCAGAGCGCAACTGTCGTTCGTGAAAAAAAAATATGAATGAAAAGTTAATAATAATGCAAAACATTTCGTACCATACAAATAAAATTAGTTTTTTTTAATATGGAAAATGATTATGCATTTCTATAAAAGATTGATGACGTCACTTCGGCGCGCAACGTAAGTGCCCTCGGAAGCGCATACGTGCGCGGCGCCTAAACGCACGGAAAAGCGCCTACGATCGCGCCACGTTTGCGCCCCGGAAGCGCCTACGATCGCGCTGCGTAAACGCACCCGGAAGTGCTCCGGAGCGCGCAGCGTAAACGCGTCGGGTCATGTGACCCTAAAATAACACTTTTCATTGGTTGCTAACAGTTTTTTTTTACAATGAATGAAATCCCCACCCATTTCCTTCACTTCTTCTTTCACTTTTGTGACTGAAAGACCTGCCTTTTTTGCTGCTCCATATTCCTGGATTCATCATGGCTGCCAGACCATCCAGCAGTGAAGATGACTCCAATGATTTCATTGATGAAGAGCCTCCTACCCCAAAGGTGAAGGAACATTTTATTTGGAAATTTTTTAAGTTTCCAGCAGGCCAGAAGAAGGTGAATGCACCAAAAGTAGAGTGCAGGATCTGCAAACAGGTCCTGTCACGGGGTAACCCCCAAAAAAATACTCTTTTGGCAACTTCACCATGATTCGCCATGTGGAGAGGAGGCACCCCCAGAATTTTGCCCGGGAAAGTGTCAGGGCTCTGGCACAAGAGGTTCCCAGAGATGGGGCCTCTACATCAACAGGAGGAGCAACTTCTTCTGGAAGAGAACAATCTCAGGGGCAGGTAGCAAACATTCAACCTGCATTCAACCATGGGGTCGTCAGATGCAGATACTGCAATCAACTCCTCACCTATGGGGAGCAAAGTGTCCTGCTCATGGTTCGGGCATTGGAGAACCATCACTGCCCTTCCCACCCCTAATTTTTTTCTTTTCTTTTTGCTCCTGTTGAGCAGTTTCTATTCCCTGTTTTTGTTCCTGTTCAGTTAAAAGAAGAAAACCAAAAGTTCTTTTCAGAACTACCTCCAATTCTCGTCAAAGAGCTATAATCTTAAAAAATGAAGAGTAAATGAAAAATAGTGCATTGATAATTGAAAGGAGAATGAGTAAGAAAGAACAGAAAGGTATGAGAGGTGAAAGGAAGTGAAGTAGGAGGAATGAAAGAAGGTGAGTGTTAGAAAAGAAAGTTATGACACAGTGAATAAACTGGAGGCCTCATTTCTGAAAAGTGACGCATCGCTACGTGAAAATAGCGATGCGTCACTTTTCTGGACGCACTCCTTATGACATTCCAGATATGTCATATTTAATATAAGACTAATCAATTCGCAAGGAGTTACAGATATGTCAGTATTTCTAACATATCTGTAAACACAAAAGTAACGCATTGCAGGAGTGCGTCACAAAAGTGACGCAACTCCAGTAATGTGTCCTTTCACATGGAAAAAGCACCATGTGAAAGGTTTGCTGTGAAGCAGGCGCAAGATTTTGGCGCAACTGCATCCTAAAAGTGACGCACTGCGTCATTATTACCAAGCTTTTTGCAAGGAACACCCCCTCTGCATGCATTATACCTGACACTATTTTTTAAAAAGTGACGCATCTAGGTACATGGGTCACTTTTTAAAACTCTGCGCCATATTGTATCTGCATCAGGTATAATGTATGCAGAGGGGGCAATCCCTCGCAAAAAGCTTGGTAATAACAACGTACTGAAATCTATGAGATTTCTCTGCGTCACTTTTAGGATGCTATTGCGTCAAAATCTTGCGCCGGCCTCGCATCACTTTTATGTTTACAGATATGTCAGAAATACTGACGTATCTGTAACTCCTTGCAACATGATTCGTCATACATTAAATATGACACATCTGGAATGTCATAAGGACTGTGGACAGAAAAGTGACGCATCACACCAGCAGTGTAACAAAATGTGCCTCGTTGCACTATATTTAAAGGATGCAACAGCATCCTAAAAGTGACGCAGTGAAATCTCAAACATTTCACTGCGTCGCTATTACAAAGCTTTTAGTGGGAGAACACCCCCTCTGCATGCATTATACCTCACGCAGATATAATGTGGCACTTGATTTTAAAAAGTGACCCATCTACCTAGATACCTCACTTTTTAAATATAACGCAACGAGGCACATTTTTTTACACTACTGGTGCAATGCGTCACTTTTCTGTGCGCACTCCTTATGACATTCCAAGTAACGCATTGCTGGAGTGCGTCACAAAAGTGACGCAACTCCAGTAATGTGTCCTTTCAAATGGGGAAAGCAGCATGTGAAAGGTCTTGCCTCAGTCTAACACCTGCTGTAAAGCAGGCACAAGATTTTGACACAACAGCATCCTAAAACTGACGCAGTGAAATCTCAAAGATTTCACTGCGTCGCTATTACAAAGCTTTTTGCGGGAGAACACCCCCTCTGCATGCATTATACCTGACGCTATTTTTAAAAAGTGACGCATCTAGGTACATGGGTCACTTTTTAAAACTCTGCGCCATATTGTATCTGCATCAGGTATAATGTATGCAAAGGGGGCATTCCCCCGCAAAAAGCTTGGTAATAACGACGTACTGAAATCTATAAGATTTCTCTGCGTCACTTTTAGGATGCTGTTGCGTCAAAATCTTGCACCTGCCTCGCATCACTTTTATGTTTACAGATATGTCAGAAATACTGACGTATCTGTAACTCCTTGCAACATGATTCGTCATACATTAAATATGACACATCTGGAATGTCATAAGGAGTGCGCACAGAAAAGTGACGCATAACACCAGCAGTGTAATAAAATGTACCTCGTTGCACTATATTTAAAAAGTGACGCATCTAGATAGATGCGTCACTTTTTAAATATTGCATAACAATGCGCATTTTTTTACACCGCTGGTGCGTCACAAAAATTGACGCACAGGAAGCGCAAAACTAACAGCGCAAGGCCTTCATAAATATGGTCCTGGATTTTCCCCGTGCTTCGCCGGTGCGCGTACCATGCGCTTCCCCCGCGAAAATCGAAAAAAAAAAAAAAAATTTTGAGGCCCCGCGGGGCCCTTTAATGGCCCCCATATCAAACCTAGGGGGTCAGGGGGGGTCTACCCTGCCCCCTTATGGTCAATTCCACCCTTTGTTTTTGCCACCTCTTATGACTAGATTTTACCGATAGACAAGATGGCGGCCGCTCCGGACTGTTTAGAATGTTTACAGACAACTGAGAGCCAATCAGCTTTCTGCGCGCAAGTCGCGTGTCGCGCCTGGAGCGCACTCCGGTGCGCGCACCGGAGAGCGCCTATAGATATATATATTTTTTTGAACCTTAATTACTCAAAATCCACTGGAGCACATATCTTGAGACATAGCAAAGGCACATCGGGCTACCAGTCCCTACAATTTTGCCAAGTTTGGTGGAAATCCATTCAGCCGTTCGGGCTAAAAGTGAAATCGACCGCCCTATGGAAATTAACATGGGGAAAACGCGTTTTGGGACCCCCCTTTTATCTCGGCCCCCGCTTGACGAATCCCCCCCAAACTTTCAGGGAAGGACCGGACCGCCATGAGACCATTTTCCTGAAAATTTCAGTCAGATTCGTCAACCGGCGCCAAAGTTATTCAAAATAGAATGTTGAGATTTAACATTGAAAATTATCCTAACTATAACTACCTACTGGCGACCGCCAGTAGGTAATATATATATATATATATATATATATATATATATATATATATATATATATATATATATATATATATATATATATATATATATATATATATATATACTTACACCTATAACATAAAATATCATAATAAAAACACTATATTATGAAATAAAATAATACATTTGTAAACTTACATTTTGCACTCCATTGAGTGCAACAGCTGGAAAGTGCTAATTTGCATAATGATAAAAATTAACTATTCCCACTGCAATTACTGCAACAGTAGGGAAAGTGTTGGATAGCATAAGGGTAAAATTTACTCTTCCCCCTCCAGAGAATGCAACAGTAGGGAAAGTGTTGGATAGCAAAGGGGTAAAAATGACTATTCCCTCTCCAGTGAGTGCAACAGTAGGGAAAGTGTTGGATAGAGGAGGGGTAAAAATTACTATTCCCTCTCCAGCGAGTGCAACAGTAGGAAAAGTGTTGGACACTGTCCTGAACCCCCCTCCTAATCCTGTCCAATCTGCCCGCAATCTCGGCTTCCTATTTGATAACGCTATGTCCTGCAAAGCTCAGGTCAATAGAGTCACCTCTGCCTGCTTTGGCAAACTGCGCATGATTAGGAAGATTTTTCCCTATCTCTCTTTGGTGTCCCGCAAAACAATTGTCCATGCTCTTATCACGGCACACCTAGACTATGCCAACAGCTTGTATGCCGGCTCCCCCCTCTACCTTATTGAAAGGCTACAAGTTGTTCAGAATACGGCGGCTAGACTCATTGGAAATATCCCTGTCCGTAACTCTGTAGCAGCCTACCGGAAAGAATTGCATTGGCTCTCTATCTCCCGTCGCATTCAATTTAAAATTCTGATCCTTGCCTTTCGTGCTATAAACGGAATTGGCCCGACCTACCTGAGTAAAAGACTCAAACTATCTGTATCCGTCAGATCCTTGAGATTAAACAGCCTTCGCCTTTTGGTGGCACCCAGATTTCGTCTCGCCAGGAGTGGTGGCAGAACGTTTGGAGTGGCCGCGGCCAAGTATTGGAACAGCCTTCCTCTGGACCTCAGGTTCATTGAGTCAGAGCAAGTATTCCGACGGAAACTCAAGACCTGGATGTTTTCTAATCCTTAAATTTATTTATCCTCTGAGGCTCTCTGTAGTTCCGGGTTATGATGGACATGCTCCTGGTAGTTCCACCTCATGAATGACATGTATTTCACAGCGCCGGGACACCCCCTTTCGGGGGTAGCTGCGCGCTTTATAAGCTTCTTAAATAAATAATAAATAAATAGCGGAAGGGTAAAAATTACTATTCCCACTCCAGTGAGTGCAACAGTAGGGAAGGTATTGGATAGCAGAAGGGTAAAAATTAATATTCCCACTCCCGAGAGTGCAACAGTAGGGAAAGTGTTGGATAGTGTAGGGGTAAAAATTACTTTTCCCACTCCAGTGAGTGCAACAGTATGGAAAGTGTTGGATAGCGTAGGTGTAAAAATTACTATTCCCACTCCAGTGAGTGCTACTGTAGGGAAAGTGTTGGATAGCGTAGGAGAAAAAGAAACAAAATACCAACTACAATACAAAAATGGTTAAGAACACAAAAAAATACAGATCAAAATATGAAAAAATTACAAAAGCTCGAAAAAAAATTTTATGTTAAGAAGTACTAAAAATAACTACTAACAATAATTTATAAAAGTTTAAAAACACATTTTACAAGCAAATAACTATATAATATAAATATATTATAATCAAAAAATTAATTATTAATGATTTTTAGATAAATTACTTCACACCATATTCCCCTATAAACACAGAAACAACTCCTACATAATTGACACAATTAACATATTTACAATAAATTAATTATAATTAACAAATAATTAAAAATTAATTAATATTAAATCGATTACCTGAAACACTATAAAATCGAAATATAAAACAAATACTAATAAATCAAAATTATTAATTACTTTATCCTGATAAACCCACAAGCCGCTACTAAAAAAAACAGATTTAACAAAATTACCAATTAATTATTTAATAACATTTGAAAACCAATTGATAATGATTTAATTAAAAATAAATATAAATATTAAAAATAAAAATTATTAATTACTTTATTATAATTAAATTACTTCCCACCCTATTCCCCTATAAACCCACAACCCGCTCCTAAAACAAATAACACAATTTACATAATTATCAATTGAAAAATTAATAACATTTGATAACCAATTAATAATGAATTAATATATAATTAATTATAAATAGTAATAAATAAACAATTAATAATAACTTTTTTCAAATTAAATTACTTCCCACCCTTTTCCCCTATAAACTCACAACCCGCTCCTAAAACAAAATCACACCATTAACATAATTATCAATTAATAAATTAATACAATTTGACAACTAATTAATAATTAATTGATAAAAACATCATTATAAATACTAATAAATAAAAATTATGAATTACTTTATTATAATTAAATTACTTCCCACCCTATTCTCCTATAATCCCACAACCCGCTCCTAAAGAAAACCCACAATTCACAGAATTATCAATCAATTTATTAATAAAAAAGAATCACTGATTATTAATTAATTAATAAATCAATTTACTATAAATACTAACAAATACAAATTATTAATTACTTTTTTATAATTAAATTACTTCCAACCATATTCCCCTATAAACCCAGAACCCGCTACAAACTAAAATACGCAAAATCTCATTAACATAAAATGTCACACATACATTAGAAAAAAAGCTATACTTATACAAAAGAAATTAGATCACATACTTTTAACAGACATACGAAAATACAGACCACTAATATAAATATTGATATTATTAACAACAATATTTTTACAAAAAATACTACTTACTTCGATATTACAGAAAACAATATTTCTTACCTTCTAGTCAATATTCTGGTCAACGATATTCTTTCAGTCAATATTATGCCACTTCGATATTCACACCTCAATATTCTGGCACTTCGATATTCAGAATTCAATATTCTGGCACTTAGATATTCAGAACTCGATATTCTGACTGTTCTCCGGTACAATGAGTGCTGCTGCTCAATAGTATCATTTAACTTACAGGCCCCTGGTACCTGTGGTACCATATACTAGGGACGTACAAGTAAATTAAATGTACTAATCAGGCACAAGTCAATTGCGCCATGTTATGTTTAGAGAGAGAGCATAAGCACTCTAGCACTGATTAGCAGTTGCAAAGACTCCTAAAAGCCAACAAAAAAGGGTTTGTAAAGGAAGACAGTCGAAACATTTGGGGTGATCGTGTGAAGAGGTGCAAGTCCAACAATTATACATTGTGGAAGAATGTATAATCTAAGGATGACTGACAAACAGTTTAAGTTGTAAACATTACTGCAATGGTGAACGCCATTCTGCCCATTTCAAGGATATTAGTAAGATATTTTTCAGTTGCAAAAGCACAGATGTGTTGCAAGTGCACAGATGTGCAGCGGGTGAATATTTTGTAAGATTAGGTATTCAATAAGTAGATCTCGTTAACACTCTCTCGAACTGTATTTAAGGTTCAATAACTTGGTGATTGCATTATTGTCAATAGAGACATTATGTTTGTTATGCACCTAAATATCAGTAAACCAAAGACCATAACCTCTACTAAATGTAGGTGTATTCACAGACATGCTTTGAATCCTGGATGTTGCAAAAGGATACGCCATGCAGAGGTGATAGAAAATCGGGTCTAGGTGCAGCTCGCTGAATACCTTCCAGAACGAAAAGCATCATATTCATGAGCAATCAATGATGTGGTTTAAGATGTCATCAGTGATGTCATAAATATGTCATGAGTGATGTAATATTTGAGGTCATAAGCAGTTCATGGCGGGGGTGCAGGTTATTGTTACCTCACTGAACTATAACTGGCTAATTGCGGGTCACCTTAGGGCACGAGTTATAGTTCCCAGAGCTAACTGTAACTGGTGTATTTCAGTGGGTTTGTACGTTAAACTGTTACGTTGTCACTGAAACTCTCATGTAACTACAATGTTGCTTTAACCTTTGGTTGTTTCAGTGAATTTCTAGGGTACTAGAGTATTCTAACATAAAGTTATTTTTTGTTACCATATGTAAAGCCAAATGCCTTTGGAGGTGAGCGGTTAACCACAGGACCTGTGAGCCTGGAGCGTCGAACGCTATTGAAGGAGTGGTGTGCTGGGTGGGCGGGGTGGTAGCTGGGCTCACCCTATTCATCTGTTACTCTGTTTTCCTGTGTATCAGAAACCTGTACGCTCAGTGCTAGCGTTGTGAGAGTGCATATGCCCTACGTCCCAGTATCCACACACCCTGACTTTCACCCACTACCCAAAATGATGGGGAGGCCTACACGTCGCGTTGTCCGAATATGATTTAGAGGAGGAAGATCCTGGCCCACCTGCTCAGCAGCCAACAGAGGAGAGCAGAGCAGTGGAAGGGAGAAGGTGCAGGGACCACATTGCTACACATTATTATATTTCTCAAGATATCTTGTGTTGTCAATTTCCTCGATCCGCAATTTCGATATCTTATATATCTGTTTGCGTCCAGTTCCCAAATACCCCCACCTTAGTCTCTAGGGAGACAAGTGCCCTGAGGAAGGTGAGACCTGTCATAGGTTACGCACCGAAACGTACGTCAGCACTATTACAACAGCAACTTGGCAAAGTCAACCACATATTGGCCTCCTTGTGATTTATTATTTGAATCTGATTTAATCTTTGGATACTTTGTTCTTGGACAGTTCAACTGTATTACCTTTATGTTATATCTCCTTGAATTTGGATCTTGTTCTCAATCTCGAGACAAAACAATATTGTGTTCTGGAGACCCATTTGCACACTAGCCCTTTAATTTGGAACTGTGGATCTTCGCCTTTTGTTTTCTTAACCGGTTTTATTGAATTTGAATGAGTGGATCCCTTAGGATCAGGACAAATATGAGTGAGAGAGTATGTGTATGATTGATGGTTTGAATGATTGCTTTTCATTGGGGTCTGTACATATTTTTGTCTTTCATGTTTTTTTTCTGATATTGCATTTATTGAAATTAATGAACTGCATATGTATAAATATTGATTAAAAGTTATTTATGGATTTGTTCCTATATTTGTTTCTTGATTTTTTCTTTCTCTTGGGAGGGAGACTGTATCTTTAGTGACTTAACCAGCACTTTTTGATATATTTCCGGTGGAGACTTTTCTGTGTACTATATAACCACAGGACCTGTCCATGAGCCAGGCCCTGCTTTCAAACCTCACAGGCAGCCAACACAATGCAGTGCATTGACTTTAGGTATGGATGACGATAAGTTGGTCGTAGGGCTTGGCCTGTTGCTGGATTTTTGGCCAACCCACTCAGAGGCAGGCAACCCTACACTTCACAAAGCACTGCGAGATGTTGACTGCAGTCCAGGCCATGTTGCTAACCCCCCACAAGCAGCCAACCTCACACTACACACGGCCTTTGGCCATGCATGGTGAGTGGTTGGCCCACAGGACTGCGCCTGAGACCAGGCCCAGTAGTCTACCCCGGATTGGAACCAACCCCATGCTGCGCACAGGCCACAGAGTCCACCCACCCATATGTAGGCCAGTGTCCCCATAGGCTGCCAACCCAACACTGGGCACAGCTTTTGATATTTACAGTGTAGGTTGGCCTTCAGGTGACAGGGACCCTATTGCCCTGGGGCGAAAAATATATATGTTAAGAGGAGGGGGCATGCAGAACCCCTTTGTGAGCCTTAATTAGCCCTAAGGACACTAACCCATGGCCAAATTACATTAAAAAGGGCCTCCTCCCTAAGCCCCCTTCATAGGCTCCAGGGACCCCCTCCCCTAGGGCCATATGTTATGTAAAAAGGGAGGGGTCCATGCAGCCCCCCTTTCCAAGCCTTCTGTGCCATAGCACCACATCATCCGAGGAAAGAGGTGGGTGCCCCTGTGCTCACACAGGCACCCACAAACCACACGTTGAGGGTCACAGGGTAGCCTCTGGGCTCCTTGGGCTCCTTGGGCACCAGCCGGCTCCCTGCATGCTGTAGGAGGTGGCATTTCTCCTGCCCGTAGGGATAAGTTAATTTTTGCATGCTCCCTCTGGGCAGAAGCAATACCTGTTCTGCTACATTGCTAAGTGTAGCACCAGCGCAGGGGGAAATGTAAGGCTACACCATATCCTAGTAAATATGGTGCAGCCTTGTGTTTCAGAAGTGGGGGAGTGAGGCATTAAGCCATGATGGCTAACTCCTCACTCAATCAATCAATCAATCAATCAATCAATCAATCAATCAATCAGTCAGTCATTTGTTAAGCACACTACATACCCGCGAGGGTCTCAAGGCACTGGGGGGGGGGGGGGGTGGGGGCCACTACTAATCGAACAACCAGGTCTTTAGTATCCTCCTGAAGGTCAGCAGGTCTTGGGTCTGTCGTAGGCCCAGTGGGAGGGTGTTCCATGTCTTGGCGGCAAGGTGGGAGAAGGATCTCCTGCAGGTGTTTGTACTTCGGATGCGCAGGATGGTGGCGAGTGAGAGGTCGGCGGAGCGTAGCTGGCGGTTGGGTGTGTAGAAGGAGAGCCGTCTATTGAGGTAGGCTGGGCCGGTCTTGTGGAGTGCCTTGTGTGCGTGGATGAGGATCTTGAAGGATATCCTCTTGTTGAGGGGGAGACAGTGCAGGTTTCTCAGGTGGGAGGTGATGTGGTCGTGTTGTGGTACATCGAGGATTAGTCATGCTTTTGCATGCTATATTACAGTTTATTCTTTCAAAATTCATAACTTTGCTTTTTCTGATTTGATTTTTGTTGTTTTAGTCTTGTTTTATTAATGACAGTCTTCTCTATTCTTCTAAACAGATGTGAAATCTTTTTGTGAAATATTTGCCCTATTTTACTGTTTTACTGTTACAACCAGTAACCTAATTTCTAACATTGGTGATCAGCTATAAGGATGGCACTTGTGTTTCTGCAGTGCCCTACAGTGATTTGGTGTACACTACCATCCCATATATGAGACCAATTCAAGCCTTTTAGAATTCTCCTAAGTCTTCATTGGCTATTTTATTTTTTCAAAATTTAAGTAACCCTACATCCATGACAATTGAGCCGATCGATGTTGACAACTACACCAGGTTCAAGGTTTTTATTTGAGATTTAGATCTTACAATGAGATCTACATTTTATAAGTACATCAATTACTATAACGTCAAAAAAGTTACAAATGTGAACGTAGTACAGCACATTAATAATTAACAGGAAAATGTATAATCTCCATAGCAGTTAGAGTGATTGGAAATCCTTGTTTTCTAAAATCTAATCTAAAATTTTTTGTTGGTAAACACTTAAAACAGGATATCTTCGATTGTAAATGATTGTATGATAAAGTGCAAATTGCTCACTCCCAGACAACATTCTGCCATGCATCATCACAGTTTTTAACGGTAAACGTTTCAACCACAACCTCACTAGGTCTGAGCTGCAAAGGCTCTGCAAGGAGAGAGGCTTGAATGTTGGCAGGTTAGCTTCCAAGGTGGGTCTACAGTTAGCTTTCCAAGCCTATGAGGCAGCAACATAGGAGGATGACTCTAAGGGAGACCTTGGTCTGTAAGTGGATGATGACCAGGACCCAGAGGAGAACTCTGAGCTGGAGGAAGTGCCCCACCCCAGTGAAGAATCAGGATTGACGGGATGAGTCAGGGAGCAGTGTGTCTTCCAGGGGCCTTTTGCAAGTGGAGTTGGAAGACAGGAGGGAGGTGAGGAATTGCAAGCTGGAGCCGGGCAAACTAAGGATGGAGTATAAAATTATCATTCTTGGCTCATGAAATGAGTCTTAAAGTGCTGGACATAAAAGTCAAGCAAGTAGAGTCCATTAGCAAGGGTGGCAGCATACCATCATTGTCCAAAGGAGAGGTGAAGATCTGCAGACCTAATGACCTGGTGCCCAGTATGTGGTGGGAGATGATGTAGATAAATGGTTCTCAGCATACGAGGTGGCTCTGAGGGTACACAAGGTCCCAAAGCTGTACTGGGGGGGTAGCTTGTGGAGGTACATGCCCACGGTGAGGAGGGACACACTCCTGCTCCTAGAGGTAGAGAACAATTATGTGTTGCAAGGTGAAAATATTATTCAGTACGGCAGGGGTGCCCTACCAGGTAATGCTATCACAATAAACAAAGATTCTCTCAGAACACCTCTTAGTCCTAGTAGAGTGGCATAGAGGAGATAAGCTACATGTTGGAACATGTGTTAAGCATTTCACATTACCAACATGGACGATATGTAATTGACAAGACTCAAGAGAAATCTGACAACTCTTTATAAAAATTGCTCTGATTTCTATATATTTTTAGGTACCAAAATGAAATCAATAAAAACAGTATAACCAGAGTTATCAATTTTCAAGCATTAAAAAAATCAGTGCTTTGTACTGTGAAAAACATTCATGCTGTGGTCAATGGGAAAAAAATACATGTATGCAACTGATACTTTAGAGGGTCAGTTCAGGGGAACCCACTCAGAGTTAAGGTCTGCAGTCCATGTTGTTGTCTTATAGAACATCACCAAATTCTGTCACATTGGTCCCGCTGTTGACTGCAAACTAGTCCTTAGACTAGTTTGCAGTCAACAAAATTTTACCTGGCTCAGGGGAGCGGGGTGCAGAGTTGCACTTTAGTTGCCAAACGGAGCTGTCAGTCAGACTTGCAGTATTGAAGTGGTTAACTTAGCAAAAAGGTCCTTATGGAAACTAATGTTTTCACATGCTGTAGAATTTTGCTTTAAATGCTACTACAGGGCTATATAGGCTTGCACATATATTTCCACACATATAATTAATACATCACCCTGCCTCCTGGGCTATAGGAAGCCTACTTTAGGGGTGGCTGACATATATTAAATGCAGTGAGGTGTGCAGGGTTGAACTCGAGCAGGCAAGTTGCTCGTGCAGGACAGACATAGCAGACCTGCAGACTTCAACTTTACTTGTGTCACTCAGGGTGATACAATTAGTGCTGCAGCACTGGTACCCCTTTTACATCCCTGCCTTGGGTATCACTGGTACCATATACTAGAGTCTAACAGGGGTGTAAAAGTACTTGCCAATTGGGTGTACCAATTCACAGCGCAATGCTGGTTAGCATGACCCAGCTACTTTCAGATCAATTACCACAGCATCTTAGTAGTAAAAAGGGCCATAATAGTGTGGGTCACTGTTTTAGTCCATTTTACAACATTATGCCTCCATGAAGGTCATTCTTCTTTCCAAATTTGGTCTGATCCTGAGAAGTATAGACAGAGGTTCAGGAACAGGCAAAAACATTTAAACTAGTCCTGGGTGGACTTCTTAGACTATTCCAGCAAGGAGCTGAAGGGCTGGGTGTGGGTAGCAAGGTAGATGATTTCAATGGGCTGTACAGCCTAATCTTGAGGGAACACATGTTCAATGCTTGTTTTATGGAACTTCGTCAATACCTGATAGATAGCAAGCTGGCTGACCCCAGGAAGCTTGCTAGGGAAGGGGACCTGTAGGTCAGCACCGGAGTATCCAAGAAGGCGTCTGAGGGTCTCCCAAAAGAGTGGTAGGATTTCCACAAGAAGAAGGGGGGGGTTATTAAAAAGGACTCCTATCAAGGCCCCAAAAATAGATCTCAGGAGAAAGGGTCCCAGTGCTGAGAGTGTTATGAGTATGTGCACCTTAAGGGTAATCTCAAGTGCACCAAGAGGGCACAGCCTTTCAGTGAAGTCCTGGGGTTAGCTAGCATAGTGCTTAGGGAGGAGATGGCCTGAGTTACTAGGGAAAAGTCAGTGAAGTTACAGTAGTATTCCTGGTTGATGATGAGATGGTGGCCAAAGCCCCCATGTGTTCCAATACTTCAAAGTATAGGCTGTGGGTCACAATGAATGGGCAGAGGGTAGAGGCTCTGAGGGACACAGGTGCCAGTATGACTACTGTAAGGTGTCATTCGGTGTCCTAAGAATAAGTGAATCCCTATGCATTCTATCAGGTCGCAGTAGCAGACAACCAGGAGAGCCACTACCCTGTGGCTCTAGGTCCTTTTGAGTGGGGGGTGGCTGGGTCTCAGGTCTTCTGAAAGTTGCTGTTAGCCCTGCCATGCCTGTGGACTCCTCTGTTCGGGAATGAAGTGGAGCTCAGGTCACACCTGGAAATGCTGTGGTTGCCTGAGTGGGTTTGTGTGACCAGCAGGTACATGGCTGCCCAGGGAGGACATCGAAGAGATCTGGAGCCTGGAAAAATAGACTAGATGGCTGTCAAGAGAGGAAAGAGCAAGGACCATTCGGAATTAAGCCCCTGAATGTCCCACAGTGGAGGTGGTTGGGCACCAGAGGAGGCTGCTCCAGAGTGTACTGGGCAGGACATTGCCTCCCTTCGTGACCTGCCTGAGCTTGCTGGGAGGCATTCTGTAAGCCACAAAGGGAGTGCCTCAGTAGTTACCCAATGCTCCAGGGCCCACCTACTGAGGTGGCTCATGGGATACTCCTAACATGAAATCTAGGGCCTGACAAAATCTTTGCCAGGCTTGCCCCCCACTTTTACTGGCCACGGATGAGGATTTCCTCAGATACGTTCTGTAGGACTTGCTTAACCTGCTAGACCAGAGAAAAATCTGAAATCTCCCCTGAATCCCTTATCTGTAGTTGGCACCCCTTAAAAAGGGTGGCCATCAACATTATATGTTCAGTGGACTCCAAGAGAGTCTCAGACAACAGATTTATCCAATTCTTGGTAGACCAGGCCACTAGCTATCCAGAGGCCATATCACTGAGGACTGAGACTGCAATTGCAGTGGGCAGGGCCCTAATGGTGGATTTTCACCAGAGTGGGTTTCCTCAAGAAAATTGTGTCTGACAGGGGCCCCAACTTTATGTCTAGGTCTGTGGCTGAGGGATAAGGACAAACAAGACATGCATCGGAGCCTCGGACGAAAGTGACGACAGACGCTACCGTTGCTGTTGCTGATCGCAGCGGTTCGCTAGTGTGCAGCAGAGTGCTGTCTCCCGTCTCCAATCTCCTGTGAACTGCGGGAGCAACAAGAGCCTCCCAAGAGCCTCCCAACCTGGCAGGAGCCACAGGGAACTGCTGAGTGCCTTACAGTACGGCGGGAGCCGCGAGTTGCTTTCCCGTTCGGCGGGATTGCTTGCCTGGCACGCAATGGCCGTGCGAGCTTTTCATCGCGGCAGGGGCCGCAAAAGCATTGCCGAGCACAAGTTGTCTTTCTTCGCAGCAGGGACCGCAATTTATTTGCATAACGCGGCAGAAACCGGGAGAACGCAGCAGAAAGTCGCAAGTTGCTCCCCAACACAGCCAGAGCTTGTTTTCCAGTCCGTGTTTTCCGAGTTTACGCAGTGGCTGCAGTCTGCAGCATTCGAAGGAGTAGAGAAGAGAGCACACGTGAGAGCACAGCAGCAGCAGCAGCGGCGGCGAGAGAGAGCAACTTGTGAATCATAGGAAGGAGAGTGAGACTGAGAGTCGCCAGTCACCTGCCGCAAGCTTGTCCGGGGCCGGTTGTGAATTGTGCCGGCCCGGGACACGGGAGCCGGGTCACAGTGAGGCCGGGTGCCACGAGCCGCGAGCAGGGAGCTCCGGGCTGCGGGAGCTGCAAGTGGGCTGCAAGTAAGCGAGTGAGTTGAGCCACAAGCCATAAGACACACGGTTGCGAGTCGCCTCTTACAGAGCGGGACTCAGCTCTTCACAACGACCGGAGACCGGAGATCGGGAGCTGCAGAGGTAAAGTGATCAGGCGCTCGGGAGTTGGGTTTGAGAGCGCGAGTACTGCATTAATTGTATTAACTAGGGTGAGGCGGGACTAGTCACAAACAAACTGTTTCCACGTGACCCAGTGACATTGTTGGGACATTGTTGGGTCAGCAGGTGTGAGAGTGGTGAGAGAAGAAGAAGGGCCCACTACCCCTCTCCCGCTTCCCTGTTCCCCTGCTTGTACATAAAGCTGTGCTACTCTGCCGGACCATTTGCCCCTTGCCCCCCCCCCCCACGGTCATAGTAAAAGGCTCCTGGGCCACCGGCTTGCAGGAAAAGCAAGGGGGGTGTCAACTTCGATGAGAACTGAGGGGGCACGAGCACTCACCAGCCTCATCAGACCCACAAGGACAGGACAGGACAGGATAACCGTTGGGCAGGAGTCTCCTCTCAAATCACTCAAATTTGACACCCCCCAGGGTAGTGGTATAAGCATAACAGAAGAAGGCCAAAGGAACTCAGAAGCAAGGTTCGATATGAGATCGGGGAAAATCAGACAAACGACGATAAGTAAAAAATCAAAAAAAGTCAAACCGAAAAAATCCTTTGAAGAAGTCCCATATACAAATCATAAGGGAGTAGCCCTAAAAGCAAGAGAGAGACTGGTTTCAGTACCCTCTCCTGAAGGAAACATGAGATTCAAAAATTATTTTTCTTGAAAGACCCAATGGCAGTAATCTACGCTTCTACAGTAGAGGCCACCAAACTTCCTAGCCCTATTTTCCCAGACAGACTAGTCGCCCTCTCTGCACATGTCCACACAATCTTTGACGAAGGAAAGCAAAGTTCATTGAAATTAATAGCGGATCAGCCAGTGAGTAACCTTGTAACAGTAGCAGCACAGGTGCACCAGAGTAAATGCATTACAACTACAAGGGAAATAAACAAAAGGGAACTAAACAAGGGAACTAAAGAGGAACACATGGACGCACAACTGAATTTGAAAAAACAGCCCAGAAGTAGAAACCCTAGAGGGAATCTAAATGAAATGGAATGTAGGGACGACTCAAAGAAGAACAAATCACAAATAAATGAACCTCAAAAGCAGGTAGTTACAGAGGCAGACCCCTGGCTAAAGTCATTCTCTATATCCAATGGTCCAAATCTATTAGAAATTATGGAAACTATTACACAAAAACAAGAAACTCAAAGGAACGCCACTCTACCAGATACTCGCTCAGAAGTACAACAGACCAGGTTGGCAATGGTGTCATCAACTCCACGAAGCCAGCCACCCAGCACTGATGAACAACAGATCATATTAGATGATAGCACCACTCCAGTGACGAAAGTAAACCAACTGAATTTGTCAGCACCAATTACAATATCATCCGTCAGTATGATAGATCACGCATCAGGGGGGTCAGGGAATTGCAGCGAACAACACCCAAGCACACAGTGGTGCCAGTCCTTGCTAGGCTCATTAGACTAAGCAATAAAGGTACTGAACTTTTAATCTGATAAAATGGACGTACAAATAGATCTTATAAACCATATTGCCACCCATATCTCAAGCATTAACTTCAAGATGGATTTGATTACATCCCTACTAAAACAAAGGGGAAATTTGGAACATCAAAGAAACAAAGATAATCAACAGCCCGATTGTGGCTGTGGGAATATAATAGAGAAACTGGCAAGTCTCCCCGATATTTTAATGGACATTTTAGTGGCGGGAAAATCAACAAGTAACAAAAAACAGAATATGGAAATTTTATATAGGTCAAACATGAAGGCATCCTCAACATGTAATTAAGTAAATACAAGGTTAAGTAGTGAAGGCAAAGGAGATCACGAGCAAGTGGAACTCGATGAGCATGTAATCCAAATGAAAGAAACACAGAATTCCTCGGAGATTTCTCCTCACGCAAAACCCACAAAAAGGCAAAGAAAACGTGCAAGGAAGGCCTGGCTTAAGCATAAAAAGCAACAAAGCCCAGTTTCAGAAAAGATCTTTCCAATATTCGCAATCAAAACATTTCGAATGAGAAAAATCAATTAGCTGAATTCATCAACGGGTGGGCCAGTCGTATCTGACATAGCTCAAGTGAAGTCCCCACAAGAACTTAAGAGAAAGGAGGACTGCTCATGTATCGCTGTTCGTTCCATCTCCAGCTTGCAAAAAAATAAGTTAAAGCAATGTCTTGTCACTGAAGCAGAAAGCCTGTAAATAAAGGAAATAGACCAGAAAAACGCTTCTTGTAGCAACAAACACCGAAACACAGACAGAGGAGTCAAAGTCCCGCATTGGGACGAGGAAGGCATAACTAGGAATGAACAAGGAAGTAGGGACGATCCAACAAGTAAGAGGTGGATACAGGAAACAGTCCCCACGCTAAGCCCAATCTGATAAACGTTACCACAAGAGGGAAGGAACGAAGATGTATGCTCCCCCCATGGAACGGGAAGTCGAACTAACAGGGACAAGGACAACAGAATTTTGGACATGAATATGAAGAAGGCTCACAGAAATTATGTGGGTCAAGAAGCCAGTAAAGAATTTAACTCATCGAAAACTAACAACTTGTCATCACTAAAAGAAGAAATCGCACAATTTCACAATCGTTTTCAAAATCAGTCAGACGCATTTGAATTAAACTGATATTTGTGCCGGAATATTCAACCAAGGGAAGGCAAGACATTTTGAACCGAGGGAATTGGCTAATGTTGTTTAAAGCAGTCCCAGAATTAAACGGAATTACCTCACAAGACCTAACAGCCGTTGATTTTCAACAAAAAGGATCAAACTCTGAGATTGAACAGTCAATGACAACATGGTCCTCAAAGGAATTAGTTGACAAGATATTCGCAGCAAAAGCAAGATTCGAAGCCTGGGGAATCATGCTGAAGTTGCATAAACGCCCAAGATATCCTTATCCGCTCTTAGGCAGTCCAAAACATTTAAAACAGGAAGACTCTCTCGGGAAATACCAGAACATATGCATACGAGGAGCTCGATCGACCACACCGGTTATGACATTGACAGAAAAGGGGCCCACAACATCGGCAAGTGTACCCGACGAGGGAAGTAAAAAATTGGACAGGCTGGATTGGTCATGGTTGCCAATGGGGCTAAGTAAAAAACATACCTAACACAGAGCTAAAGCTAAATGTAAGAGAAGAGAAACAGGCTGATAATACGGAGGGAACGAAGCATGACAAACTTTCAATCTGCTCCTGGAACGTCCACGGGTTTAAAGATATGGACCAGGACCAGGAAACAATAGCTTTCTTTCAACAATTAGATATAATCATGCTTCAGGAAACTTGGAACTTGATTCCATCCGCAATTCCTGGATTTAAAGAACATCATATTCTTGCAGAAAGATTCTCAAACTTTGGGCACCCGCGAGGAGGCTTGTCAATATATGCCTCACAAAAGTATATCTGGCTAACCGAATAACTGGACGTGGGGGCAAATTGGGTACAAGTGATTAAAATCACCGGATTGTCCCCTTCAAATAACCTAAAGTGGCAACTCTTAATGATTAATGTTTACGTACATCCTGAGAGAAAGACCCAGCAAGAAAGAAACTCTATTTTAATGGCCCTGATCAAAACTTTGCAAAGATCTCACGAGCAATGCCCCATGTTCATCTCAGGAGACTTTAACAGCAATCTCATAACAAAAGATCGAATGAAAGGAAAGAGGTTGGGGAACTGGGGAGGCCGAATATTAACGAATAAGCTAAAAGATATTGAATTGAAATGCAAAGGGAGATACATCAGCGGCAATAACGTATTCGAGTGGTAATGTTCGCTCAATTATAGATTTTACCATCGTTAGTACCAGGCTACTCTCTTGCATCAAATCTTTTTGTATCATCCAGAGCATAGAAAGCGATCATTTCCCTCAAATTACGACAATGTCCATTTCCATCATATGGGCAGAAAAAATCAACTCCCTTATACAACCCTCCGAAAGGTTTAACTTGTGGAAACTTAAATGGCGAGGGGGAAACCTGAAAGTTATACATGAGACAGTAAGGGAGCTTATGAGCAAACTGGGGATACAACCAGACGAAGAACGTGTAAAAAACTGGGAACATCTGGGCCAGGCAATTACAAGTAAATTTCCAGCACCACCTGGCAGCCAAAGAAGGTTTAACTTGAGGAGGGAACCCTGGTTTAGCAAAGATCTAAGAGATCAAAAAAGAAGGATCTCACGAGAGGTACGAATTCAAACCCAGGCGACAAGACTGGGCAAAAAATCAAATAAAAGTAAATTGAAGGAACTAAGGAATTCCTATAAGAAGTCATTGACGCAAGCAAAAATGGTTTATAAGGAATCAATTTGGATACATCTATTGAGTGCAAGTAAATTGCCAAATAGCAGGGACTTTTGGGGCATTATAAATAGCCTGAACAAAGGAGCAAGACTCCAACAAGAACTTGGAATTGGAGCGGAAGCGTGGGTTGAGCATGTGCGGGACATGTACACCAGTACAACACTAGGGTCCATTGAAGGGTCTCAATGGTCGTCTTCGGTAGTAAAAGAAAGGAAAATAAAACCCAAGCAGGAAAATTTGGTTCTGCAAAATCCACTACAAGTGACAGATGGCCTTGATCGAAATACCCTGACCACCACAAAACTACTACGAGGTATAATACAAAGGTTAAAAACAGAAGGAGCGGCAGGTCAAAATGGCCTACCCAATGCATTCTTTAAGAATGACCCAGATTATTGGTCGAGCAACTTAACACCGCGATTCAACCATATTTTTACACACAGCGACGTCCCCGATTCATGGAAAGGGACCATAATCCATCCTATATTTAAACAAGGCGATCGTCGTAATCCAGGGAATTACAGGCTCATATCTCTAATCGATGTTGAGGCCAAGCTCTACGCCTCTTGCCTCCTTGTTCAGTTGCAAGAGTGGATGGACGACAACAACATAATTCCAAATTTTCAAACAGGTTTTAGACAAGGGATGGATACAATAACAAACTTGGCATTCCTGGCATTCCTAACTGAAAAGGCACAAAAAAGAAGAATGCGACTGTATGCATGTTTTATTGATATAAAATCTGCCTTTGATCAAGTGAACAGAAGGAGACTCTGGAAAAAGCTAAAGACATGGGGACTACCATATCAATTATTAAATGCAATAATTGCCCTACATAGTGACACCTGGGCGAGAGTAAAATTGGGCGAAGGATGCAGCACCACAGTGAGCATCGACACGCAGCGAGGATTAAAACAAGGCTGCGTGTTAGCACCAAGCCTATTTAATTTGTTCCTGTCAGATCTTAGTAAATACATGGAAGTAGCTGATTGCCACCCAACGTTAATGGCCAATAAGCAAATCTCCGTTTTACAGTATGCAGATGATATTGTATTTTTAAGCCAAACTCCTATCGGCCTACAAAGAGCGATAAATAATTTAGCATCCTATCTGGACCAGGAAAATCTGGAACTTAACAAAGCAAAAACAAAGGTTGTCCGTCTGGTGAATTCACACAAAATTAAATTCAATGGACAGTAAAAGGGACGAAGGTTGAAGAGCAAGGGTCATACAAATATCTCGGTATTACAATAGGGCAGGGTACAATCCACAAGGAGCACAAACTTGTCGCCAAAGCAAAAGCCCAATCATTAATCATTGCTTACGGACAACTAAAAACTAAATTGGACTGCCCGAATAATAACCACCTTTAAAAAGTGATGTCAGCACAAAGTATGCTCACTCTGTCATATGGCTTAGTCACTTGGTGTGGCAAGGAGGCGGAGTTACTCAATGATCTCCAGACAAGGATCTATATAGCTGTTTTTAATTTGCCAAAGTCAGCCTCTCCATCCCGGCTTAAATTTAGCCTCCAAAAGCAAAAATTTTGGAGCATGAGCGGGTTTTTAAAGCTTTGCCACAAATTCCGTGCTGCAGAACCCGATTCAATGGATAGC
Organism: Lissotriton vulgaris; assembly: GCF_964263255.1. Taxonomy (NCBI): domain Eukaryota; kingdom Metazoa; phylum Chordata; class Amphibia; order Caudata; family Salamandridae; genus Lissotriton; species Lissotriton vulgaris. The sequence goes on from NC_141695.1 coordinate 99,006,494, forward strand.
CTATTCTGGGAAGAAATCAAGCTCCAGACGGGCCAAGAATTACCAAGCTTATGGGGAAGTTGTCTGAGAACTTGTTTGGCAGACTGGGAAAAAAGCCTAGACAAAGCAACTTTTAGTAAAGTGATTAACGACGCAGCAAAAAAGAAATCCTTTCTGGAGGACAAAATTATACTTCTAAAAGCAGGCACGGGTGGACGATCATCTCTTCTTACAAATTATTGAAACCGCAAGCATACCTAACATCTCACTTTAGCTGGCATCTAAAGAAGTCTTTATAGACTACAAGCTGGGCTTGCATGAATTGAAAGACCTACAGCCGTCCTGGAAACAACCCAAACAAGTACCTCAGTGTCGTCTGTGTGGCTATCTAAAGGAATCCCTAATCCATCTTTTTTGCGTTTGCCCAGCAGTTACGGCTTGGAGGAGATACTACTTAAGAGCTATTTTCAACGAACTTAAAATCGGCACGTGCAGGCAAACCGTTATACGCTGGATGGACGGTTCCTCTATAATCCTGGCCTGCAGAGGAGTGAAATACCTGGCTGAAGTTAAAAAACTATTACTCCAAGCAGGAGGAGATCAGAGAGGTCGGAGCAATAGGACACTGTTTTAATTGGAATAAGTTGTGCAATAAATGGACTGAAAATAGATTTACTTGGTTAGGTGTCATAGATGCTGGACTAAATTTTAACTATTGTTATTTTAGTATTTTATGCGATGGTAGAGTCCCCACACTGTAATCAACAGGATATAGTATTTAATGTAGTTTGGTTTTAACCGTGGATGCAAAGATATTTAATTGTTTTGGATATCTGTAACGATTTTAACTAATCATAAAATAAACCTGAAATTTGAAACATGCAGTCAATGTGGAAGGAATGTGGAGCTGCTTACACATTTCCACAACCTGCCATCCACAAGCAAATAGGCAAATAAAACCTGCAGGCAAATATTATGGACCCACCTGAGCCCATGAGGTGGAAGTGGGATGTCCTTTTACCATGCCTCTCAGTCTGTTTAAGGAGGAGTGGGAGCAGGCTACATGCTAGCCCTCCGGAACCAGATGGCCAAGTTCTGGAAGAAGGCTTCTGAGAACTTGTAGGCTAGCCAGGAGGTGATGAACCAGTGGTATGACCAGATTGCTAGTGCTTTGGAGTTTCAGCCTTGGCAAAAAGTGTGGGCAATGGAGCCTGTAGAGCCCAGGGCCCTCCAAGACTGTTGGAATGGGCCTTATGAGATACTTGAGAGGAAGGTGGAGGCCACATACTTGGTGGACTTCACAACCCCCAGACACCCCTCAACAGCCTCCCATATCATACGTCTCAAGCCACACTTTGAGAGGTCTGTGGTCACCATGCTGTTGGTGGCAGATGATGGGGAGAAGAAAAATTCAAATTTCTTCTACTCTGTGCAATATGCATTGACTTCTGTTCTCTTCTAGAGTTCATTCTAAAATGTGCAAAGTTGTTTATGGGTAAGTAGGAGACTACATAATAAATCATCCTCAAATATATCATCTTGACAGAACCAAAAGATCCACACACATGAACATTTTAATTTCTATAAAAGTGGCCTTTTGACTAGAGATGGCCTGGTGATTGTGGAACAAGCTTTGTGTTGATAGAAGATTGATGCAACAAAGTCACTCCTTCAAGAAGGCAAAAACACCTCTTAAGCAGGTGCGGCTGGTGTTAGTGGGCAAAGGGGGTGTTGCCCTGCCATTTTTAAAGGAGAGGCAAGAAAAGAATTTAAAAAGCCAAGCAATTGAAAATAAATGATTACTTGCTGGTTGCTCTATTACTTTTAATGCTGCAGCTGAAATAAACAGCAGACGTCCTGCTGCGCATGTGCCTGCCAGGGCGTGGTCATCTTTTGACCTGCATGCACAAGCTACAGTGGTGAAGTAGTGACATCATGGCAGGGGGTGTGCTGAGTTAGAATGCTGAGGATGAATCTTCTTTTCGGGCGCTCGCAAAATGGCCCAGGGAGGTGTTTGCAGAACCTCGTTTGTTTCAATGGCAGAGTGCGGGGCAGGCTGAGAGGCCAAATGAGTAGTGGGTGACAACAATTACCGGTCATCACGAGAGGGGCTGGGTTGTAGGAGGGGTGCAGCTATCTGCACTCTGGCGGCGTGCTTTCACTTTTGAAGGTGTAATGAAGCCAAAGCTGAGCCATGTTTCATTGGAATTGTTACAGCGCAGGCCCAAAAGAATACAGGTTGGTAGGTGCCTATTTTCCCTTTAAGCTGTAATTTTATGGATTAGTTTATTTACGTGCAGTTAAACAGCCATGTGGTGTTCATGCAGGAGAGTTTGTAGTTAGAATACTCAACCCAAAGGTATTGGTACACATTACATGAGCACCGTACTACATTATTCAAGGTCAGATTTTTTTAAGGCACCAGCAGTATAAGTGATTTGCCCAGAATCACAGAATATACTCGAGCCAGGCGCCGAGACTCGAACAGCACTTAGGCCCCCATTATGATTGCGGGCGGACTTTGCCCGCCCGCCAATCTCGCAGAAAATGGGACCGCCCGCGAGCTGTGCAGTGGTCCCGCCTAGCATATTATGATGCGCCCACCACAGGGGAAGATTTGGCTAATGGAACCTCCACTGCGTCCACAAGTGTCTTCATTGTGCTGCGGTAAACCCGCATTCGTGTGGAACTTTAGTCCGGATATGCTGTGCGCTTTGTGAGGAGCCAGCGACCGCCATCTTGTGCTCGTTTTGAAAAAAAAAGGGCACCTTTATTGTTTCTTATCCTGAAAATACATATTCCTCTATTTTCCGCTATCCAATGTGGCTTAATCAAGGAATGGATTGTATTGCAATTGTTTTAAGTAACTCTGCAAAATAAAATAAACTGAAACTGAAACTGAATGGATCGTGACAGCTATTTTTCAGTAAACTTGTAAAACAGCTCCTCTCCATATTGTGGTATTTAGAAAGGAATGTCTGCTACACAGAACAAAACCTCCTGTTTTGTTTCAAGCATTCAATTCAGCTTTTCGCAAGCTGCTCTGGCATGTTAGTGAATCTTTCTGACTGGTTTGTGACTGCCATCTTGTGGTTCTCTCAAGCATTTACCTACTGCTGCAACTTCTCTTCATATAAATGCCATTTTTTCTTGGAAATATTTTGTTTTTCATATCTTGGAAGAGAGTGATCTTGTGATTCTTTCTAGCGTTTACACGCTGCTGTAATTTCTCTTTCCTTGAATCCCATTTTTTCAAGGAAATGCCTTATTTTTAAATAATTTGGAAGAAGATTTCTTTTTCTATTTGATGTTTATTTCATAAGAAAATCATCTCTCCGTTATTCCTTTCATCTTGTGGTCTACAATAACTGTTTTTCACATTTGCTGGAAGATATTTTATAATTTGGCAACTAATTTTTTCTACAGTGTTCCTACTTCTACTGTGGTTATTCCTGAATATCTGTGCTTTCCATTAGAAACTTTCCACATCTTCCTCTACAAACACTTGCCTGCCTTTTTCTTTCATGTCTATGGGGATAACCAGAGGGGGACGAGGCAACATTTCATCCAGTTTGTCTACCTCCAGTTCAAAATTTACTACGCTGCCTCTCTTCAACCCCTTTTCTCTCCTACAAGACGACAAGGAAGAACCCACGTAAACAAATATGTCTCATTTTTCCGAAGCTTCGTCTACCATGTCCTCTCCTATACTTGTTTCCGGACCTCCTTCTACAGAAGTCAACATTAAAACTGCACCTAAAGCAAATGCTTCACTGTCACTCTCCTCCATAAAAAGAACCAAAAAGGATCCTGCTACACCTACTATCTTTCCTCCATCAATAGAACTGCTTCTAGATGAAATACGTGCTCTTAAGCCGTATATGGAAGAAACAAATACTCGTCTGCAAAGTTTGGATGATAATTGGTTCTCACTTCAAAATAAGCTTACTTCTGTGGAAGGTCAAATTGAGTCGTTGCAGGTCTCTTCACGACAAATCTCCTGTATGAAACCTGAAATATTACAACTTCAGAAGCAGGTTGAAAACCTCCAAAATTTATGGCCTATCCGAAGGGTTGGAGGGACCCAACCCTATAGCCTTATTCCAATCTTTCATTGCACAATTGCTTAATATTCCAGATTCTGCACTTTTGAACATGCAAAGAGCTCACAGATTGGGTTCGTCCTCCCTCCACTTCTTCAGCTCAACTTAAACTAAGAGCTGTCTTACTTTATTTCTTGGAGAATACTGACGTGTTGAAAGTTTTGCAGGCTGTCAAAGTCAAGCGTCACATCCCCTGGCAAGGTTCACAATTATTTTCCTCACAGGATTACGCCAAAACAACTGCAGATAAAAGGAAAAGCTTTCTTGCGATGCGACCAGCACCACGAGATTTAAATGCCAGATTTGGTTTGATAGTCCCTAGCCTTTTCAAAGTAACTTATAAAAATAAAACAACCACATATGAAGATTCAACGTTTTCTTGAAAACTGCAGAGAAGAATCTATGGATTTTGCAGGAACATCTTCCTCTTGAGAACTTTATTATTTTTTCGATGTCAAGTTGTAGCTATTTGTTTATCTTATGCCTTTCTTGTTCACGATATTTTAATTAAGTTTTGACTTTTTTTATGTCTTCCATTTCTGGTGTCGTTTTTCCCTCCTTTTTTTACCCACCGTTGTTCTTTATCATCTAAATTATTTCATGTTTTTTCCTGAGTACGTTTCTTATCATTTTGAGGTTATGCTTGTAGTTATGTATTTATTTAGTGTTTTCCCTGTTCATGACAAATGAGCTAATTTTCTCTTTTTCGCTTATCCTTCCTTTTAGATGTTATCTCCCTCCAGTTGTTATCCCCCATTGTCTAATATTGTCTAGAATATTTCCTTCCTCCTGGTCTCCCCGGAGGTGTTAAGCTGATTAGTTTTCCCGTCCTTTTGTCTCAACACCCTCCACCCATGTTTGAGTCTCTGGTATATTTTGATGTTCTTCTCTTACCTTTTTCATATATTTTCCTCTTCTTTCCTCTTCTTTTCTTCTTTTTCTTTCTTCCTTAGTCCCCTTTTCTTCTTTTTAGGTCTTGCTGAGCCAGCGCATGCACAGCTCTGCGAGAAATTTTGTAAACGGTCATTTAAAGTGCTACCATGGGCGGCCTACAGCTTGCGTGCATGTGTGCGGTCACACGCTTACCGCACAGCCGTCATCTGGCTTTCTTATCTCTTCCTCAAAGCCAATAGCGATCACTTTCCCTTTTGCCAATTTCATTCGCGGCACCCTTAAAGCATGATCGCGATCACTTTCACTTTTGCCCACCGCATCACTAATGCGCACATGTGAAGTCTAAGGGGTCCATTAGGATATCGGGCGGATTGCCTCCGCCAGGGTGGCGGTGGCCACCGCCACCCTGGCGGAGGCAATCCGCCCGACAACCACTCTCATTTTCCCCTCCGCCAGATTAGGATGGCGGAGGTGACAGCGGCGGACGGAAAGACCGTCCGCCTCTTTACTGCCGCGGTTGCCTTGCAACCGCGGCGGTAATAGATCAATATGGTGGCGGTGTCCAATGGACACCGCCAACCATATTACGATGGCAAAATGTGTGGGCAATGCTGCCACGGAAAGGCATGCGGAGATTGCTGTGGGGGCCCCCTGCAGGGCCCCCAGGTTGGCGCCACTGTCGGGGGGGCACATGGGGGGTACCGATGGTACCCCCCCACATGTACATATGCCACATGTACATATGCTAAGCGGCAGGCACCGCGCGGTGCCTGCCGCTTTGCATGTGTGAATGCGTCAACTTATGTTTTACATTGTGGCGGGTGGTACAGAGAGCACCGCCCGCCACAATGTAAAACATATAGGATGTGCCCGCCACTGTGGCGGGCACATCCTAATACCCACAACGGGACCCCCGCCCTTATGGCGGGCGGTCCCGATCTCCGTTAGGGTGGCGGGCGGACAAAGTCGCCCGCCATCCTAATGGACACCTTAGTACCTCGGGGTTAACCTCATGTCTGTGGCGGCATAAATCAGCTTCGACAAAGGTACGAATTTAGCAACGTGGCGCTAGCTCTGCATTACGCGCTATCAGGCACTATAATCGCGGTAGCACGCGCTTTTTTAAAAAATTGTTGTATTTCGATTTTAATAATGTTACTTTACCCTCGCACTTGACTGCACATATATAGCGCTGACTTGCACTATAATTGGCCCCCGCACTGCTGCTTTAGCGGGTTAGTTGCTGCTCCACACTCCCTTTCAGCCATCTTAGGGATAGGCAGGGACATATTCGCGGCGCCATTTTGGTGAGCGCCCAAGTCTTCCGGTAGGCTTACCATTCCGCATTTAAACTGGTCATGACGACGCGCATCAGTGACGCGCAGCGGGCACGCCGTACTCACGCCGGAGTCCAGCCCGTCTGCGCCCGTCCGCGCTGAGGACGGGCTGGATGGCTGGACTACTGGTCAGGATAAGGTAGGCTCTTACTCATTCAAATACTTCTTACAGGATATATTACGGCTCAAACCTCCATTTGCACCGTGCTTCCATTGGTGCACCCCTGAAGACTTCCTACTACCCTTGGGGTGTGGTTGCTTTCAGGTAGACTCGGGGGGTCCCAACCTACCCTCCCCCCCACCTCCTCCGGAGGCCCGCTCTCCGTTGGGCTCAGTGTGTCGAGCGAAAACTGCTTTCTTATTAACGCTCGCTCTCTCATCAAAAACAGTATAGTTTTTAAGGAGCTCATTTTAGAAAGGAAACCCTCTTGGGTCTTTATTACTGAAACTTGGGCTAAAGACTCGTCAGGTCCTGATCTTGTCGTAGCGGTCCCTGAGGGCTACTGCTTAGCACGACAGGACAGAATAGGCCGAGTTGGTGGTGGCCTGGCTATCCTGTATAAAGACAGGTTTCATTGCCACACTATTCCTCTCTCTGACCCCAAGGATGTGTTCCAAGTACTATACTTTTCCCTGTCCGACCATTCTAATCCCGCGTTCAATGGGATTTTGCTTTATCGTCCCCCCGGCCCAAGACCAGATTTTGGCCTGAAATTGCTTCAGGTTTTGGAACCTTATTTTGGCCGCCAAAACCTTACTATTCTAGGTGATTTCAATTTTCACCTAGAGTTGCTGGAGGCCCATGATACTATCTCCCTGCTGGAAGTTATGTCAGCCTGTGGACTCACCCAATTGGTGAAAGGACCCATCCACCGAGCTGGGCATACGCTCGATGGAATTTTTTCTAACGATCAGAGGCTGACAGTTACCATCCCCTTCCATCTCTCATGGTCGGATCATTTGGCCGTTCCCTTCGATCTAACACATCCGACCCAGGACACTATTAGAAGGGTCCCGAGTACTATGGAAGTACGAAGGAATTTCAAAAACATCAGGGAAGACTCTTTCCATCCGTGGATATCCAGTCTGTCCTCTACTCAGGAGATGGACGCTCCTTCAGCGGTCTTACAATTCGAAAAGACCATCTCGGAGGCCCTGGATGAACTGGCTTCTGCTAGGTCTTGCTATTCAGCCAGGAAAAGACCTTCAGCCCCCTGGTTCTCAGAACAACTAAGGCTCCTTAGACAAGAAGTAAGGAGACAGGAGCGCCTATGGCACTCTAGCTGGGACCTTAAGGATAGAGAAGCCCATAAGATCCTGTTAAAAAGATACAAGCTGGAAGTGATTAAGACCAAACAAGAATACTTTACGGCCCTCACATCCTCACTTTCGTCTCCTAGAGAGCTCTTCAGGATTGTTGATGCTCTTACTTCTCTCCAGATCCCAGACCCGGTGGTTGCATCTCAGGAGCTCTGCAACAAGATAGCCTCTTTCTTTCAGTCCAAAATTTCAGACATTTACATTGCCTTGGAGTCACAAAGATCCTCTACCGCTGTACCTCCAGTGCCTGCTGTCTTGGAGTCTAATTTTGTAGAACTACCTCGGCTCGTGGGTCTGGAATCCTTTCCCCCTCTCTCTTGCCAGGATCTTGAGATCCTTCTCAACAAAACTAAATCTGGTTCTCCGCTAGATGTCTGCCCGTTAAAGATCCCCAAGCAGTGCAGAGAATCCCTCCTTCCCCCTTTGGTTGACATCATGAATAGGGCGATAAAGGAGGGCATTTTTCCCCAGCAATGTTAGCCTATGGCAGTGTCCGTCGTGAAGTTTACCACCCACTATGTGGTCAACTTCTGCCACACCCGTCTGATTTCAAATATCCTATTGGCAAGATCAGGCACCCACCATTTTAGAAGTTCAAAATAGTGTGTTTGTGACAGTTAAATGAGTCACTCTCCACCATTCAAAATTTGGTCTAGCTGGTTTACAATTTCAAACTTCAATGGACACATCTCATTCTTTTAAAAAATAAACATTTATATGTACAGCGTTACTATGCTGAAAACCAATATTAGAGCTGTGTTGTTTACACCTTTGTTAACGTTATTTTTGGATGAAAAAAATTAAAAAACAAAATGCATAAATAATACATTTCAAATGTATTTCTTACCCTTTTTTTATTTTACAGTTTTTTTAGGCTATGAATGTAATTTGTGAAGAATAAAGCACAAAAAGCAAATATTTATTAAAATATGTAGTAAATCCATACATATTTTTTACAACTACATTACTTTAGTGTTAAATATTAAATATGTTGCTGTGGAAAATGTGCGAAAGGTTCAAACGTTTTACCAGTGCAGACATTTGAATCCTGGGACTTCAAGGGGGTAACAGCCTCAGGTGTATCACTCATTTCCATACCTTGCCACCATAGAAGAAAGTGATATAATAAAGAAATTTAGATTGAATAGGCAAACTACACTGGATTTATGCCATCAGCTGGACCGATATCTTCAGCCACGCAACAGAAATCTCCCATCTATTACACCAATTGTCAAACTCGTGGCAGTTTGTCATTTTGTGGCCACAGTATCCTTCCAATACACTGTGGCAGTATCTGGTGAATGTCACAACCTACGTTTGGTGGTGCGCTACGAGAAGTTATATCTTCAATGATAAGACACATCAACAGCTTCATCCAGTTCTATGGTAGCAGGATTTAGCTAATTTGAAGGGAAAGTTCTATGTCTTGGATGGCCTACCACATGTGGTTAGAGCAATTGATTGCACACATATTGCATTAGTGCCACTACAACCCAGACAACAGGTCTACCGGAATCGGAAACACTTCCAATCAATCAACATGCAAGTTGTCTTCTTGCCAGACTAGAAAATCACAAGCATCTGTGCTCATTTCCCCAACTCTGCCCCTGATTCCTTTGTACTATGGAACAGTTCCATACCCCTGCAAATGTTACAACTTGGACCTCAGAGGGGCTGGCTTTTTGGTCAGTACAATCTTTCATAATATTGTTTGGGGAATTTTTAGTTGAATAATCTGAAATTGAGTTACAGTTGTTGGCACATATTTTGTATTCCATGTAGGAGACTGAGCCTATCCCAACAGACCATGGTTGTTGGCACTGCTGAGAAATCCAACAACGCAAGGGGAAGTATACTTCAATGAGGATCATGACAGAACACAGCGCAGTAGAGTGGACTTTTGGGCTCCTAAAGGAAAGATTTTGTTGTCTGGGCAAAACTGGTGGAACCCTCCCCTACTCACCTGATAAGGTGTGCCAAATCACCTTGCCTGCTGCATGCTCCACAACATCACCCTGCGATGGAACATCCCTTACAATTCCAGAGGATAGAGCCCATGAAGAAACACCAGGTGAGAATCCTGAAATGCCAAATGAAGAGGATAGTGTTGAAGAGGAAGGAGTTGACTTATGTCAAGATGTCATTGACAACTTCTCATGAATATAAATATATATTTACAAGTTATCACTTTCATGCTTACACCAACTATTGATGTGATGATGAGAGAAGTATGTGGTGGTAATTTGTCAATTTCAGGGAATTTTATTCCAAAGGTGTTTGTTAATCAAAGTTTCGACACATTGACTACTGTGTTCACTTACATTGTTTATCTGAGATTGTTTTGTGAAACTGTGTCCTCCAAACATTGAATATATAATGTATCCTTTATGTTATGTTTGATTGGAAATCTTTTTGTTTTGATCTCTTTTATGTTCCTACACCATCTCATCTTCGTTTAGACATTTCAGAGTTGTAACCTTTTCAGCTATATGGTGCTGTTTTGAAGTACAAACTTTGGGTGTACAAATTGTGTATCAAGGCAACTTGTACTGTGATTGAATGGAAGATTTGTAGATTACATTGGACTTGTTCACTGTCGTGTGTTGGCACTAAGGCAATATGTGTACCATCATTAGCTCAAACCACATGTAGTAGTGGAGCCAAATCATGATAATCTCCCATCACATTGGCAAAATCCTCATTGTGTGTAAAGTGTATGTAGCTGTTGATTTGTCTCATAATTGTCAGACATACTTCGTGTGGCACACCATATTCATTGGTTGTGACATTCCACCAGACACTAGAACAGTAAATTTAAATTATCCTCTGTCTACAAAATTTAGTACTGCCATGTTTCTGATTAATGGTGTTATTGATGTGGGATTCTTTATGTTAGCTAGAAGATCTGGCTCCAGCTGATGACATGAGTCATGGATAATTTGGTTTGATTTAATGGTATTTTTTGGGGAGTCATGGTTGGTAATTTGAGAATAACATTACCTGCTTGCAAATTATCTGTGTTTACACAATCATTTAATTTTTCTCATTGTAAAGTTATGATGGAAGGAAACAAATGCATTTATAGAGTTAAGATATACAACACCAGTCTATGAGTTTTTGAGTTATGAATTTAATGAACTAAATGTGAAGACAATAAACCGGGTGAATGTGAAAAAGCAGACTAAAAAGTGAATAAGTCATTCATGGTGAATCAAACCATAGTTGAAGAGCTAAAATTGTTTGAAGTACAATGTCCAGAATATGCCTGGCATCACAAAGTTAAATCTGTCCGGAAATAGTCCACAGAATGAAGGGTCATCACACAATGGAGGAAATGGTGGTGGCAAAGGTCTTGCCATCCTCACCTCCAGATAATCTGAGCGGGCACCCCTTCTGCAGGTGAGGGAAATCCACAGTTGCAGGATCTTTGGTCCCTGCAGTTGGTTCTTCCAGTGGCAGCGCCTCCATTCCTGTGGCAGGTGTAGATTAGCCAGATGTTGTAGGGCAACAGGAAGGTATAGATGGTGCTGAGAAATCCCTGCACATATGGGTGTAAATGTTCTGCAGCACCCTAGTCAGGGAGCCAATATTGGAGTTGTGAGCCTCCATCTGATAATTGAGTTTCCTTCGCAACTGCTTCATGTCCCAGAGCTCGGTGAGTACCTGACCCATCATGTCTTGAAACTGATGATAGGCTACAAAGACTCGGTCAAAGGTGGTCTGGGAGAGAGTGGCCTCTATGGCCTCAATATGTTGGCCCACAAGGGAAGGAACACAATTTGTGTTACAGCGGTAGGAACACAGGAAAGGGAGGATTAGGTTAGCTGAGGTGAACCCAGTGAAACTCTCTCAAACCGTCCGCCCATGCTAACCAGATGGACCAGGATCCTCATTGTCATTCAGATTACGAGGATACAAGAAGCATTGTCCTTCACTGAAGGCTTGATCCTGTGCTGGAGTGGAGGTCTCTTCAACGACAGATTCCTGACCATATGCTCTGGCAGTTGGACCTCTTGAGAAATTAAGATCATATTTTTTAGTAAAAGTATGCATTATACATCCAAATCTTTTTAAACAAACTATAAAGTAACCTGGAAGAAAAACGGGTAGAGATTATGATGATTTTAGCTTTCAGTGGTATCGAACCTATTTTTTACTTTTTGCAATTTGAAACAGCACAACTTCAAATAAGCAGGTAATAAGAGGTCCTATATATTTCTTTAAGTGATTAGGAAGTCTAGTTAACATTTCCCAACCATTCAACATAACACAAAGGAGAGGTGACATGTGTAATTGACAATTCCAAGGAATAGCTGACTTCAAAACCGAGATTTACACACCTTGGATGGATGTTTGACTTTAGTCATCATGTGAACTGTGCAGAGTCAATTTATGCAATTATCACATATTCTTGACATCAATTCAATTGGTTGAGAAGAACAGGACAACATTCAGAAACCAACACTAACCATTGAATAGGGATTGATCACAACATGATACTTTACCATATATGGAAAACTGATAGACAAGAGAGAATGAGCAGTATGACACAGCAATAATCTTTTGCAAAATCAGAAGCAGGGCATCATGGTAGTTTTAATCATCTCAAAGACAACTTTCCAACATTCGCAAAATTGTTAGTGGAACAAACCTGTAGAAAATATGTAGTTGAAATGGGACAGGCACTTACAATATGACATACATATGGGTGATGGGTTATTTGGTGTTCTAACAATTACATGCACCTTATCAGTATGTGACATGTAATGGAGATTGACACCTGTAATCTTAGATGCAACACAATACATTCACACAAACTATCCAAATTATCTGATAATGATACTTTGAGCTTTCTATATTAGGAAAATAGTGAGACTTTGTAAAGTGTAACTTACCAGACTCCACAACACTCCACTAGGTACTCCTGTGAAGCCTTCAGGATGTAGGATCTGCAAGACCTTCTACAAGACCTTCTACTCCAAGGGTATGAGTTGTAAGGGGGGCCTGGGAAATCCACCCACGGTCTTCTGGGCTTCCAGGTGACACTGAGGCCAGGGAACACACCCTCCCCACAGGTCATTCAATGTCTTACTAATTTCCTCCTGTGTACGCAGATTGTTTGCTATAGCATTCACTGTTGATTGTTCTGGCCCAGATTTGCCTTTTCTGAGATAGGGTGTATTTTGGACTTGGGCTCCAAACAATTTTGGCTCTACTCTTTCATTCACCAAAACAGGGATTTTTGGGGCCTTGCATTGTGCAAAGGAATATGAAGAAATAAAACAGTTTGCCTCAAGGAATTAAATAAACGAAAATAAAGGGACAAAAAACAGGGAAGAGCAACAAAACAACCTCACTCAACTGGCAACAATTCTGCTAGAAAATATTGTGGTGCAGTGGAATGGCAAAGGATCATGGTCTGAAAAGGAGTGTTTTTTATTAGTGTGATAGGCAGGTGTTTCCATTTGGCCAAGGGACATCAGGTGTGTTGTACCAGCATCGATCCATTGGCCCCAGTGATGGTACACTGTTGAGCATGTAGCACAACAGATTCCATCCATCAGGGAACCACTGCTAGGAGATCACCAGCACAACAGTGAATTCTAAATCTGTTCAGCGGGAACCTGAGCATTGGCGTCCACCGTGTTGGCAATGGTGAGCTGCAAAACGTTGCAGGAAACACTCTGTTGACGCGGATCGCGAGTCAGCCTGCAAGCATCTAAAAATGGCAGGCGAAAGACCGTAGACATGGCAGGGTACTAGGGACCCCCTCCATCACATGACAGCAGCAGTCAGACTATCAAGATCCCAATCAGGCTCTTGGTCACAATATATCTAAAGTTGTAAAGGAAGAGCTGCGGTTTTCTTACCTGACTGCTGCTCTTCGTTGCATCAGATATTGACCACAGCGCTCCACCAACTATAGATAAAGATGCTAAACCATTTACATCAAGCCAGAAAGTAAAAATAAGAAATTGACAACTTTTTCCATTGAAGTCAATGGGAAACAATGGGAAAATGTTTTGAGGATTATAAAAAAGTATGTTATGGACTATTTAAAATATATATAGTGCTTTAATAAGATAAGTTATGTTTTTTACAATTTATGAAAAGTTTATGAGCTCTTTACACATTATATTAATATATTTCAAGTAATAAACCTTTTATTATCTTTTACAATAAAATTATAAAAAATGTATGTTGATGTGATTTTTCAAAAATATTTTACATATTTTACATGTTGGTTTTACTTTTGGTTTAATCATGCCTGATACCAAATGTGTATCATAATCATGGTTTTCTAATCAATACACAGGTATTAAAATGAATACCTGGGCATTAATATACTTGCCGCACACAATACATCTATAACTCTTGCATTCCATCTCTGAAGATGTGTTCAAGTTTTAAAATTATTCAAAAAAATGGTATTCAATTCAATTCAAAAGAGACTTTATTCGGTATATTTCAACCATAAAAGTGCAATAAAACATACAGTACATACATCAAATTACATTGTAAGTCCAGAAGATAAAAGAGCTGTATACATTACATACAATAGTTCATTCATTGGTCCAGACAAAGTCGCTGTTTAAGAGCCAATTTTAAAAATTCAAGAACTTGAAGGACACTATTACTGTATAAAAATTGTAAAAAGAAAAAAGCTGGTCGTATCTGTTTAAAATTCATTTCTTTTAAAAGGGCAATTAAAAAGCGTTTACGAGGGAATTCATAATATTTATATAGAAACATAAAGTGCATCATGTCCTGTGGAGACTTTCCGTCGCAGCCACAGGACGAAGGAATTTTACAGAAGCTCTCCTTTTTAGGTCTAATAAGCAGATGTTGAAACTGGTTAAATCTGAATCTTGTAAGCAAGAACTTATCATGAGTGCTGAAAGTGCCGAGTAAATAAGGCTCTGTTGTCAAACATGTTTTAACCATGATAAATTTCCTCACACTAACTTTTTGTAGCTCAACACCCTCCCTCTCAGCCTTCTTACGCTGAAAAAACACCTGCTTGACTAGATCAATGTCCGCCTTTCCAATTCCTGATGGGTGTTCAAACAGATCAGTAAAACATGTTTTTAAGTACTTCAGCCATGGAGTACCTGATGCGTTCTCAAGGGCCATGAAGTTGTTAACAATTAAGTGTGTTAGGGGAATTTCTTCGCATAACCACATTTTCAACCAACATAACAGAGGTCGTTAGGGACAGGATATCACTCAAATACCCCACTTCTAGTTCCTCATGTACCATAAAGTTGGAAGTAGAGGCCGGAACACACAAGAGCCGTTTATAAAAAAATTTTCTGTGGTCTGAAGTTGTTCCCCAACCATATAGCCCCAGAGCTCACTCCCGTATGCTGCGGTTGCTACAGATTTTGCGTCATATAATTTAATCATAGCAGCCGTGGGTTTTTTACCAAGCTTTGACGCAAAGTTAAAGATGGAGGCATTGACCTTAGACACATCACATTTTTTTTAGCAAGTTGCGGGGCCCAAGATAATTTAGAGTCAAAGAGTACTCCTAGATAGGAAAATGTACTAGAAAATGGTATATCTGCCTTATCTAGTTTGAAGGTGTATTGTCTCTTTGGCTGTTTCCCCACCTGCATAATGAAAGATTTGGAGTTGTTCACTAACAGATCTCTATCTTCCATGAACTTTTTGAATGCATTAAGTAGCAATTGAAGGCCTTTTTCCGTTCTTGCTAACAACACCGCGTCATCTGCGTATAGCAGAACGGGGATGCTTCTATTCCCCACTCTTGGACTATCTGAGTTCACCTCCTGTAGAACACCATCCAACTCATTTATATAAAAGTTAAAAAGGAAAGGGGCCAGTATACAGCCTTGCCGTACCCCCTTCCCAGTTCTAAAATCATCGGTTACTGATAGGTCTTGACAGTACCTTATATTTGCACTAGTGTTGTTATGGTGGTCACCCAGGAAGTTTATAATGTCATTGTCCACTCCCTTGTCCCTCATGGACCTCCACAGCTTCCACCTGTTGACACAGTCGAAAGCTGACGATAGGTCCATGAAGGCCAAGTGGACTGTGCCCTTTTGGACAGTGGTATATTTACTTAGTATTAGGAAGAGGTTCAGACATTGAGTTGTGGTCGAGCGGCCATTACAGAAACCATATTGGGCGATGGACATAATATCGTTGTCCGGTGTCCAATCAGAGAGTCACCGCAATACAATTCTCCCCACAAGTTTTGCCATGGAATTAATCAGGGAGATAGGCCTGTATCAGAGGGGGCTATCCCTGTCCCCTTTTTTAAATATGGGCACAATGGTGGAGAGCCCCCATGATGGCGGGCATCCCACCATTGCGGCTGCGTTAATGACCGCCGCAATAATCGGTGCCCATCAGTTGGGATCAGATTTAAAGAGATCCGGGGGTATCCCATCCGGGCCTGGTGATTTGCCCGCTGTGAGCCCCTCTATTCCCACCACGACCTCTCCTATACTGACATTCATATAAGGACCCCCTAAAGTGCGTTCAAAGGGTACCGCATTAGTTTCACTTCCCCCATACAATTGTTTAAAATGTGCGACCCATTCCTCTTTTGTAATAACACATTCTAACCCTTCCCCTGAGTCTTTCACCAGGAAGGGTTTCTTAAGCACCGCCCAGAATCTAGCACTATTTTTCAATGTTTGTGGTTCCAGGATCCCATCCCAAGCCTCATTCTTCAGTACCTCCTTTCTTGTTGCAATGACTGATTTATACTCTTTACGTGATCTCTGAACTAATTCCTTGTTTCGAGGTTTTAACATCAAGGCCGCTCTGAGATCACGGGCCGCTTTAGAGCATTCCCTATTGAACCACCTCGGGCCCTCCCTCCCTCTACATGTTAGAGGTTCTGTCATTGAAATTGCTATTTTGTCAGTTAAGCTCTGAAAATCAGATAGAACCTGGGTTGGGTCAGAATCAGCCTGAGTGCTTCTAGCGATAATATCGCTACAATTAGTTTGGATGTTCTGATATATGAGGGCCGGGGTGCACATAGACCATTTTAGGCGGCGTCTACCATCAGTTGCTGTTACCCTACCCTTACCTAGGTTACATCTTTCTCTGGCCACCCAGGGCCCCCTTAAGTGTATAGTCAGAGGGTTGTGGTCACTAAATGGGTTATTATCTATGAAGAATGAACGCACAAACACCTGCATGGGGACGGTTAACAGCATGTAATCAATAAACGTCCCCTTCCCATGCCCTTTAAAAGTTGGGGTAAGAAAGCGCTATGAGGGATCACATAATGCCATTGCAATGGTGAGACAATGTTCATTAAGTAAGTTATTAAAAAATGCCCCCACCGCGGTATGTTCCAGATGTAAACCGTTTATTCTGGGACAATACAGTTCCTGAAGGTTTTTCCCTAGGGGGTCACCACAAGGGTGAATATTAAAATCACCCATGATCAGCAAGTTATGTGAACAGTCCCTCATTGAAGTACCTATATAATCACTTAAGGTTTCTAAGTTGCCATGACTTGTAACATTATTAATAGAGTTATAAAAATTTATAAGACCAGCCTTACAGTTGCCCGCAGATAAAACTAGACCTTGTATACCAAGGTTACTTGATGGCCTGCTAACAATTGTACATTTCAATGCTACCGATATAAACATTACCATACCCCCCTTTGGTCTTCCCCGGTTTACTGATACAGTGGGTACAAAATATGCCTTATAACCTTCAATATACATATCACATTTTACTGACCAAGTCTCTTGTAAACAAATAATTTGAAAGCCCCCAATGTAGGCTAACCAGCTTTCATCCTGCATTTTGTTTTCTAAGCCCGCCACATTCCAACATATAACATTATTTTTTGGTGTAGTTGGTGGAATCACTTCTATCTGTTGTACTGAAGGCGACTGAACGGTACTCTGACCCTCCGAGACCCTCAGTCAGTCGCAGGCGTCCAGCCCTGAGAGCATATCAAAATGATTATGTGTGGGAACATTGTACCCTCTATTGTTCTGATTGTTGGCATTGAGGTTTGCTACTGGTGACCGCCAGCCATTAGCGTTTACTGCCAGTGTTTGCCAACCAATCAGCCCACTAATATTGTTATTGTACATATATGGTGTTACCGGACTTGGAATCTGAGCTTGTGATATAGGTCTGTACCCACGAGAATTATTAGGGGGATTTTTAGGGGAGTTCTGGTCAGGCGCATAAAAGTATCCCAGAGGACGCACACAGACACTGTTTGCATTGTAAACCAGTGAGGATGCGCGCAGTAAGACTGTAAGACTGTGGCGACATGTTGGGGGTGCTGGAAGTTAACAATCACACAGTCCCCCGTGGTTGATTTCCTTGAGGGTCCAACCCAATTTACTCTTTCAGTGGATATAATTTGGTCGTAAAAATGAGATGGATAACCACAGTTTTTATTTAGCCATGCCACTGTTTTGTTTTTTAGGGAGTCATGGGATTCTCCATATGGTTGGGCTGGTACTTCCTCATAACGTGGAACATTGGTTAGGACCACCACATATGGGACACATTCAGGGGGGAGATTTACGTTCCTGAGTCTAGCCCTCTGTGGGGCCGCTACACAGTTACCTAGGGGACAGGGGCCTGCTGAATCGGCTGGTTTACTGGAGCTGCGGGAGCCACAGCCACAGCGCCAACCAAAGGTTCAGGGTTTGACTGCCGCTTCTGCTGCACACTCTGTCCCCTGGCTACATTCTCCTTCCCACCCCCAACAGGGATAGTTTTAGGGGTTGTCACGCCTGGGGCAGGGGTCATATATTCCGCCACCAGACTGCCCAGTCTTTCTACCTCAGAAGCTACTATGTCCAATTTGGACATTATTGGAGTATTTAGATCTGCAATTTTGGCCTCCAATTTACCTACTATAGTATTTATTAGTGCTTCTAGGTTGGTGTCAGACAAGGTCACACTTCCCTCGTTATTGCTGCCCTCTTTGTTAGATTCTTCTAAAACCTGATTGCTTGCACTATTAGTATTGGTGGCTTTGGAGTTATTGGGTTGGTTAGTGTGAGATTTAGTTTTTACAGACTTTCCCCCACGCCTCCCCTGAGTCTTTCTGCACTTCCTCACTGGTCTTTGTGTAGAAGGGACCTCCACTAGCTCTTCTACTACTGAGTCTTCCTCCGAAGTGACAAACAGGTCCACAGGCTTCTCAGAGTGCACCTGTACCTTTACTACTACGCTGGGGCCCTCTGTACTGTGTGCGGCATGTTCTAAGGTGCCTTCTGGACCTTCTGTGGTCTCATTAGACACGATATCCATAACAGGGGGAAGACTTTTGCTGCCTAGTGAGGCCCTGCGTTCATTGTTGATTTGTGTAACTTTTTTTACCAAAAAGTTGTCCATGGTGCGTAGGCCCAATGTCGCAGGGTCCATGGTAATTGTGGGCATGTTAGCAGATTACAAGAAGGCTAAATTAACCCACTCTCAAGCAACATTTACCCTGCAGTGCTAAAATGAAATAGAGTACAGTATGAACTATTCAAAGTCTTACTTAAGAGTTCTATGTCCATGAGACCAGGGTCCGTGGCCCGTCCCGTCCTCTTCCGGCCACTGAGGGCCAAAGAGGGCCCGCCCTTTGCCCAGGCTTAGCCCGGCGCTGCCCGTGCGCTCCCGCGACTCGGGGGCTGCCTGCTCCTTTTCAAGCGCCTCCGGGCGCGCTGGCAGGCGGAAGTGCTCGCCGAGCAGCCTGGGAGCTGTAGTTCCCCCCGCGGCGTCCTCAGGTGTAGTGGACAACTGCGGCAAGGGAGAACAACAGCGTGGGCTCCCCAGGGACGTCTGCTGTGCTGGCGGTGAGTAGCGCTGCCCCCAAGGTCCGTCCGGCGCTTTAGAAAACTCTCCCCCCTCACTCTGACCACTTCATTTATCGCTGTAACTAAAGTATTCAGTTTGCCTCCGGTTTGCCTCCTACTGCTCATTCAGAGTTGAGCACTCCTTGCTGCCTGCACAATTCAAGAGACATTTCCAACGCTTTCTGTATTATCGGAACCCGACCAGTGAACCAGGGACTTCAACGTGACTATTTCTTGCTACAAGTCACACTACAGTTTAACTTATCCTTCTCCAAAGTGTGACTACCACAGTGTCTACTCGTCTGTGGTGCAGCACTTTTTGTTAGACGATGTACGTTTCGGAGCACCGGTGTCCGAGTTTACACGTTGTGTGGTGGGCTTGGGCACTTTATTTTGGTGATTCGAGTCCTCAGCTTTCTTCCGTTGCACCTTGGCAGTTGGTCTCCTTACTTTTAAACATTCCACGAACGTCACACCATGTGAGCCCTCTCACCACACACAGCATTACCTTTCTCATGCTGCCTGCTTCACCTCACCGTGACGTCTTGGAATGATTTCTTGTTACTGCTAAGGGATGCCTAGCTGATTCAATGTCCGTGAGCCGTGGTATTCAAAACCTTACCAATTCAATGTTGTAACAAATAAACCCGGGTATTAAGGTTAATACCTGAGTATTAATACAGTGTCCTGTCTAATATCCCTATATGCCTTGCATCCCACCCCTAAAAGTGTTTCACTTCTTTTTATTAAACAATTATAGAAATACTTATGGCAATACATACCCTATAAATTCACTTTTTAACACTGAATACTCAGGCATTCAATTTCATACCTGAGTATTAATATACATACTAACCCAATACCCCTATATACCATGCATCCCTTCCCTTATTGTTTGTCTCTTGGTTTAAAGCTATTTTTAAAGAATAAATGTAATATTAGAAACCTTATAAATTATCATTTAAAACGTTAATACGTATGCATTAAAATTAATACCTGAATATTAATGCACTCCCCCATCCAATACTTCTCCATCCCTTGCATACCGTCCCTAAAAGTTTGTTTTCGACTTTTATTAAAGTTTTTGAAGAATAAATATAATATACAAATTCTATAAATTCAAGTTTTAAAAATGAATACACTGGTATTAAAATGAATACTTTAGTGTCAATACATTGTCCTACCCAATACCCCTTTATCTCTTGCATCCCATCACTAAAGGTTTTCTCTACATGAGACAATGTTTATCAAAATAGTTAAAGTAAAAAAAAACTATAAATCCATGTTTTGAAAATGAAAACTCAGGTATTAAACTTGCAACCTGAAGATTAATGCACTTCTCCACCCAATACTTCTATATTCCTAGCACCCTGGCCGTAATGCCAATTGGTTTATATAAAAATATATAACATATATATAAACCTATCAATCACATATTTCATATATAACTATTTATTTACATTGTTTTCTAATACACACCAGCATATCAAAACAGATACCTGTCCATACTTACAAATACTTACCTATATACTTACCCAATAATGTGTGGTAACATAAATAAACCTATAAAAAAGATTACATTTGTATATATTTAAAATTCAACAATAAACATCATATCATTTTTTGAAAACACACTAATCCCTACTTTTTTTGCAGAGTTTTATACAGTGAAATCTCGACCTGAAGATATCAAAGCTCTTTACATATGCAGCAGTTGCATTACATAAGGACACATTCATTTTTTTAGGCACAAAGAGATTGTGATTTGCCCAGAATCCCAGGATATTGAGCAACCCTGCCAAGACTCGAACGCGAGTCCCCAGCTTCGAGGTCGACGTGGAAATGGTATACTTAGTAAAGGCATTAGAGGTAAAGGTATATGCCAATAAAGCGTGTTGAAGGTATGTGTAGTAAAGGCAACATGGTAAAGATATATGTGTGGTAATGACATGCGTGGTAAATGCCTATGCATTTTAATGACTGTGTGGTAACTGTTATGCGTGGTAAAGACTGTCTGTTATGGTTGTTTCACTTGTTAAATAATGCTGAATGCTTTTCAGGACCTGCTTTCAGAGTTTAGTTTGTGTGATTTGATGAGATAGTAACAAACTATCACACTTGCGTTTCTGTTACAATGGAATGATACCTTCTTGTATGCAGGAGTCAGGTAGCCAGTTCACATAGGATATAAGGTAAGTTTATTGCAGAAGTTGTAGCTTAGGCTACAAGTTACAGATAAATACCCCACCAAGATCAGTATCATTACTGCTAAGCACACTCTCTCTAAGTGGCACTCTTACAAGTACTCATCAACATTACATGACATCATAGACACAGGCTGAGCAGCAGAGAACAGCAAAACTATGGAGAGGATGCATTATGACTAACTCCAGGTTACAACACATCTCTTCCCCTCAGAAAATATCATACAATTACAACAGGATGTAAGATTGGAACTAATACACTGGATAAGGTCCATCAACATTCAACTCTATCAATTATTCAGACAGGTCAAATAACAATACCTTCTCACTCGCACTGATGAAGCTGTGGAGTAAATAATAGCCACAACATAATACTAGATAGAAGAATGTTTCCTAAACCCTAACGGAGGATCCTACGATGGCACTGAGGAAGGACTTCACAACTTTAGAGTGCAATGCAACATGAGCCGAACAATCTTTAATGTTACAGACCAGACACATCTCAACCATAACAAATCCTTAACCACTGAGGAAGGACTTAACAAGTTCATAGTTCAAAACATGACCCTCACACATCTCCTCAACCCCTGAGGGAGGACGATGCAAAACATAAGCATCTCAAGCATGCATCTCCACCATGACAACTCCTTTACCACTGAGGAAGGACTTTTGCAAGTTTAGGGTTCAAAACATGACCATTACACAAATCTCGTCAACCCCTGAGGGAGTGCGATACAAAGTAGATGCATCTGTACTTTGCACCTCAACCATGAAAAAAATGAATCGACATAAAATATAGACGCCAACAACAGCCACCCTATATTGCATTAACAAATACGTCCAAGGGTATGTACGCAAAACACAGACTCAATTATAACAACTACTCTTCATCAAGACTCACGCAACCTCCTACACAAACAGAAATGCGAAATGTGAACTTTTGCATCCACAAATAAAAAAAAACTAAAATACTTGCTCCCTATCATTGTACACAGACAACAATATTCTAGGCACAGACCTTAGCATAGCATTGTGAAATATTTGAACAGTATGACATGACAGTAAAGCTGCTGCATAACATTGCACAATATTGTCACAATACGAATATATATCATATATTTACCATTCAGCATTACATTTCAAACAAATATATTAACATATGATTTGTTTTTTAAACCAAAAGAAAATAGCCATGGCAGGTAACACAACGTCCTCTACACCAGTAAGCAACTTCTCGCCTGAACATACATTTTAGAACACTGACTGCAGAGCCCATAGAAACAGTCCGATTCCAAATATAAGCAGAATGCAAACTGCATCGATGGCTTCATTAGCAAAGCTCACTTAAATTTCCTCCTTCGCTGTGTGAACTGCCTGAGAGTGAAATCTTACTAAAGCTAGAAACTTCAGACTGCATATAGACTAACAACTAGTGCATTTAGGTTAAATGTCAATCAATCAATATGGTGATGGAAAGCGCATTACTCACCCATCAGGGTCTCAAGGCGCTGGGGGAGAGGAAGGGGGTGCAGCTCCGTTGGGGGTCATTTGAAATGTCTCACACAACCGCTTCCTGTTTGCCAGAAGAAAGGAAGCTGTAACAGATTCTGCAAAACGGTGAGCAGTGCGGTAAACCAAATTCAATTTCTAGTAATTAGGCCATGACTTAATTTACTGTTTTTGCATGAAGCGCCCGTCACTGAAAAACAGAAGAATACGTGCTTTACAAGCTTCCTACGGTGACTCGGGTTCCCGCAGCCATCCACCGGGTAATCACGGCACGTGCTTGACTCATGCTGCAGCTCGCACCACAACACACGCAGCATCTCGTTCTTCAATGTGACAAGGGCTCTGTGGCTCGCCCCTCATTAACAGCGCTCTCGGCCTGGCTCCCCCGCAGACGATGCAGAGGCACACACAAGTTCATAAACCCTCGTACTCCACAATGCCTCTGAAACATATGCACATCTGGACACAATGCCAGCATGCTCCTCCTCAAAACGATTCAACTTCAAAAGCCATCAGATTCCATGTGCTGGACCCAACCCAGTGCTCACGCCAGTCACCACTATATGGGCAAAATAGTACATTTCTCACCAGCAGTAACTCCTCAAGCCGGTCATCACACCTCTTGATAGTCTTTTAAACGGCCATCTCTCCTGGCAACACTTCAAAGTCAGTCTTTAGTACCCCCGGTTCACTCACCACCAGTATTTCTTCCAGCGATGTCAGAATATATCAATCTGCATTCATCAGCAGGTCCAACGTCCTTGCACCTCTGTTGAACAAAGGCTGGCTGTTTGTCCATGTGCAATGAAGTAGGTTACACTCTCAGTCTGCAGGCTGTCTGATAGGGAAGACTCTGGCGGGGTTCAGGGTGTTTGCTACTTCTCCTTTACCGTCTTTTCCCCCCTCTTGTGCTTGTAGTGTTTCTTCACTTCTTTGTTTCATGAGTTCCTTCTGCGTAGGTTCATTCCCAGATCATCACCAGTGTGATTGATAACTTCTAGCAAGCAAGAGTCAGGTAGCCAGTTCATGTATGATATTAAGGTAGATTTATTGCAGAAGTTGTAGCTTAGGTTATAAATTACAGATACATACCCTACCAAGAGCAGCACCCTTACTGCTCAGCCCACTCTCTCTTACTCACACTCTTACAGGCACTCATCAACATTCCATTAAATCACACACACTGGCTGAGCAGCAAAGAATATGGAAACTATGGAGAGGATGCTTTACAACTAACCACAGGTAACAACACTAAGGTTTCTACTTATTCAGATGTCGACGTTCTACAGCTAACTCACAGTGTGTGTACAAGTGCAAATTTACTGTTCACTTGGGGCCAGATGTACAACCGTTTTTTGCGTTCGCAGAGGGGTTTCAGACCCCATAGCGACCGCAAAAAATGAGTTGGCCATGAACTATTCCTATTTTGCTTGTCGCAAATTATTTGCGACTCGCAAAATAGGAATAGCGAGTTGCTATTAGGAAGGAGGTTACGAGTGTGCGAGGGTGTCCCTTCCTAATAGCGAGTCCTACAGGTATGTATGACTCTTTTGTGATCGCAATTGCGGTTGCAAAACAGTTGCAGTTTACCACCCTTCTCAGAAGGGTGGTAAAGCAATCACAAATGGGAAGGGTTCCCCAGGGGACCTCTTCACCTTTGGGAATGCAGGGGGAAATATTTTTTAAGGGCTAGCCCTTAAAAAATGAAACAATGTTTTTTTGTTTTTTTTAAAATACATCCCATTTAAAGAAAACGGGCTGAATTTAAAAAAATAATAACTGCTCTATTGAAAAGCAGTCACAGACATGGTGGTCTCCTGAATCCAGCAGGCCACCATCCCTTTGAGGCTGGCCATTCCCAATGGGGTCGCAAATTGCGAGTGGCTCATGAATTGATGAGCCTTGCATTTTGCGAACCCACTGGGAATCGCTAACAGTGTCTCTGACTCTGTTGTGCATTTGATTTAGCGCCTTGCAATTTGCAACTCACAATTTGTTGCAAATTGCAAGGCGCTAATTCCAATGGTCATATATCTGGCCCTTAATTTTGTAACCTAAATCTCACCAATACAGTAGCCATAGCCCCAACCCAAGTGTTTGCAAAATGTTCCTTGTGGGATCTCCTCACATTTCTTTCTCACAATGTAAAAAAGGAAATTAAAGATTCCTTTAATTGCAAAATCATGTAGTTGGCTGACGTCCAGCTCCAAACCATGCTAACCCTCTACAATGCACACTTTCCTAGCTTCAACTCTGTGATCATCGTGTCTGTTAGACTGTGAGGTAAATGACATCTGTTTCTTTCAAGCAAGGATGAGCGACTTCACTTTTAGACTACAATCTCTTGTCTTACCTGTGGTAACCATGATACTAACCACAAGAGGTTAAAATATGACAACTATTTATGCAATACAACATTTTTGGGACTTTTTGGGCTTACTTTTAATCTTCAGTTTGAATGATTTTATGAGATAGTAGCACACTATCTCATGTAACTTTCTTTTTTTTTACTCAAAATCTGTTTGTTGAGTTTTCAAAAACATTACAATATGATTGCAATTGAAAAAGGACTTGCAATAGGCATTTGCAGAATGGTAGCAGTACATGTAGGAAGATATGCAAGTGTGACAATAAAACTCTCCAAAGACCATGGGAGGAAGAGAGCTTAAAGTTTGCAAATTTGCTCCTAGTGAAATACCTACGAGAGCCTTAGCAGAGGTCAGGGCACTTTCAGCAGCATAGATAGGGGGCTGAGGGAGGTGGTCCGCCCCAGGTGGCATGAGCTATGGGGGTGTTGGACTCCCTTTCTATCACCTGCCATCTCGGGCGGCAACAGCACCCCTCGCTCCTCAAAGCGTTTGCCGCAAGGGGTATTGGGGGGCAGCCAAGCCTCGAGGTCTGCCCCCAGGGCAAATTGGGAGGGGGAGGGGGGCGAGATGGCGACAGCCATTTTGTGCCGTTTGGGCTGCTTTGGGATAGCCCAAAAGCAGCCCAAGTTGGGTAGTAAAGCCCAAAGGTTTATTAGGGTTAACGTCGCCAGCCCAACCACCATTCTAGGTTTGGTAACCTGGTGGCTGGGAGCGCTGTAGGAGAAGTTTTTGTCGAGAGGTTTTGGTCTAGCTTGTGGCGGTTGTCTTACCTGGTTGGTAGCGTTATGGCAGCTGAGGATTTTCATGTTCTGGAGGCCATTCGCCTGCTCGGTAAGGCAGGGCGAATGGAAACCCTTGTGGGCCCCTGGGTGGGCCCGTCCGGTGCGGAGTGGGTCTGTGGGAGTGGCGGCGGCCGTTTTTGCCTGCTCGCCGCCCCGGAAGCTGGCAAAGTCGCAGGTAAGGCCCCCTGGCTGCCCGGAGGGGCCGACCATGACCCTGGGGAACAGGGCAGGGGGCGAGGCAGGGTGCGGGGGTCGTGGGAGGCCCTTGAGGCGGGGGCGATCTGGGGCCTGCTGTCGGAGCCCGCGGTGGTTGCATTGGACCACCCCGCTGCTTCGGGGGCGGTCTCGGCGGCGAGGGCGGGGAGGTCCAGGGCGGAGGTCGCGCCTCCATCTGGGACCTTGGGTGCGGGAGTGTAACGGCCGGATTCTCGGACCAGATAGGATCAGCTCCTCAGAGCACCTCCAACCCAGCCGGAACGTAATCACCTCCCTCCTTAGGACGTATTTACAATAGCTATGTATATGCCTTGTACCTAAGGATGGGGAATTAGCAATATACATGCATAGGTTTTCTACAATATCCCACTCATACCAGTTAGTCTCGCGGCAACTTAGGCCCAGACTAGTCTACACTAGGGCAGTTCTGATTAGTTACCATCACACACTGACCACAGTCAGTGGTAGCTCGGCAAGCCGCAATCCTGCGTGCCTACGCACCAGTATCCTCCCTGGTGTTCTCTCACTCACAGCCCGATCCACAATCCGGCGGATCTACGCACCAGTGTCCTCCCTGGTGTTCTCTCACTCACATTCCGATCCACAATCCGGCGGATCTACGCACCAGTATCCCGCCTGGTGTTCACATTAACGCCGCTTACCAACGACGATCACTTTCCTATGAATACCTTTGGAAGGAATCTCTCATTGGCTACTCTGGATATGATACTACAATATTAGGAATTATACCACAACTTACCAAATTAGAGGATGTGCAATCTATTCTTCACATCGAGAGGTCCCTCTCTCCCTCATTGCTCAGTCACTACTTACCTGACCGGGAATTACATCCGTTCATGAAAACAATGCCTGACTAGAAGAACAGGTTACCCTGATTGAACAAGAATACGAGGCACATGCTGGTTCAATAATCACTGGGGTACTGTATTACAATGATCATAAAAACACAATACTACACTATGACATATATATATATATATATATATATATATATATATATATATATATATATATATATATATATATATATATATATATATATATATATATATATAGATATATATACATATATATATATCCTGCAAAGGAAAGTGAAAGGTTAGAATGTGCACACTAGGAGGAAAAGGTCGACGTCACCTGATTAATGTGAAGTCTGGATTCAGCAGTCATATAGGTTCCCTTCTCGTCTGTGCCTTGGCTCGTCTTTAAGTCACACTTCGGCAGTCACGGGTACACGTCTGCACCGCTATGCTCGGTCTTCTCTGCTTCCCTCCAAGTCAATGGAACCTTCCTTTCATTGGCTGCTTTCTCTCTGGCTGTTCTGAGCTACTCCTCTCTCCTCTCAATCACGGACCATCTCCACTTCTCGGCTTTGATCTTATAACTCAGTTTCAGCCACTCTGGTATTCGTTCTCCTGACTAACTGCTTCATTCGGAATGCTCTGATCGTATAGGTCAAAGCTCGCCAGCTGCTCCAATTAAAATAACTTCAATCTTTCTAAGAGAGTATCAGCTTCTTGGTCTTTCTCGGACTTCAAAATGGCGACTGTCTGCCTGGAAATAATTAATGGCATTGATGCTAACGGCTAGCTGCCGCCTACAGACTGACTAACTCACTGCCTCATGCTTTCGCTAATATGGAAGCTTGTCCTTTCATGGAAAGTTACGGCCAGTAACCTGCCGCCCATCAAATTCTTGTACCTCCCCGTTCAAGGACACGTTCTCAGCCGGTCGGCCTGATGTTGTGTCTTCGGAGTGGAGAAAAATACAGTCTTTCGATAAGGGCCAGCCTGAGCCGGTTCTGCCCAGAAAGGAGATAAAAACTTAGAAATACCAATAACCACTGACTCGTAGAATTAATGTGTTGTGATATCTCCTTTTAACTGTGACTTTGTCCACTACTGTTCCTTATACTTCAAATCACTGATGGTTGATGAGGCGAGAAATTGTGACTTGCCTTTGGAACAGTCTGAAATAGATATAGATGCCATGTTGTGTATAGTTAATGTATTTTGATGTAATGATGTTTTCTTTTTGGTAAATGTTGTGTTTAAGTTGAAGTACATATATGTTATATTTGTTGTGTTCTTTCTCTGACATAGAACCTAAAATTTTGTCAAAAATAGATTTGAAAGAAAAGGTAAAAATAAATATACCTAACATATCAAACTAAGGTTGATGTGTTGCTTATAACTAAGAGCTAACAAAAGAAGTGGGGTGGCATTTTGTGTGAAAGAAGGAGAAATGGCAGTTTCGGTTGATACAGCACCTGTCCCGGCCCGAAGGGGGCTCGGTGAACGATTTTATCGACGAAAGGGAGGCTAAGGTCTCATATTCCTCCGTTGATGCGGTCATGGCCTTGGTAGTGTGTGCCGGTGCAACGGCAAGAATGGCAAAGTGCGACATCAAGTCGGCTTTCCGGCTGCTCCCAGTCCATCCAGACGATTGGGGCCTACTGGGGATTCAGTTTGACGGCCGCTGGTACGTGGACAAAGCATTGCTGATGGGCTGTTCGATGTCATGCGCACTTTTTGAGTGCTTCAGCACATTTTGCAGTGGCTGTTTATGGCACGGATGGGTCACCAAGGGGTCACGCACTACCTGGATGACTTTTTGTTGGCTCACCCGGTTCTGCAGACTGCCAGGAGGCGCTGGACAGGTTCATAGAGCTCATGGGGGAGTTGGGGGTGCCACTGGCACCGGAAAAGACAGTGTTACCCGGCACGGCGCTGTCCTTTTTGGGGATTGAACAGGGCTTGGTGGCAATGGAAGCCCGTTTACCAGTGGATAAAAAGGAGCACATGCTGGAGCTGCTGGTAGGAATTTTGGCACGACCCGAGGTTACGGTTTTGGAGAGTCAGGTGTTGCTGGGCCACCTCAATTTTGCGTGCAGAGTGGTGCACGTCGGAAGGACTTTTTGTAGAAGGTTGGCCCGGGCTTTGGCGGGGCGGCACCCACCGCATCACCATGTCCGGCCCCCTGCGGGAGTCAAAGAGGGTGGAAAGGAAGTGGAGAAAGGACTTTGCCCCTGCGGCGAAAAGTGAATACAAATCATCTTTGAGATCTTACAAAAAAATATTAAATTCTACACAAGCTGGATATTATCAGGGTAAAATCACGGAAGCAGCTAATACCCCCAGAGAAAATTTTAAAATATTCCAAACTTTGGTCGCCACCCCTATGGCCACTAGGCCCGCTCCTAACCCACAGAAACGCTGTGAGGACCTAGCCGCTTTTTTCGCTGCCAAAGTGTCTAACATCTACTCCAGCTTTGTGCCAACTGCACATATTCCAGATAGGATGGAGAACGAAAACGGGATGTCTGAGGAGGTAGCCCCAGACTTGTATGGAGGTCTTAAAGCCTTCCCGCTACTAGATCTGGCTACCGTGGAAAGTCTCCTCCACAACCTGAAATCGGGCTCCCCTCTGGATGCTGCGCCTCCAGCGGTTCTCAAACAGGTATCGTGGACGGTCTGCCCGGCGATAATGCAGGTCATTAACGCATCTCTGGCATCAGGAGTAGTGCCCCCCAACTGGAAGATGGCAAAAGTCAGGGCGCTGCTAAAAAATCTAGTTTGGACCCTGAAGACCTGGCTAATTACAGGTCAAGCAAAATAGAAAAAAAACACGTGAATCAGGTCCTGTCTTCTTTTATTGAGACCGCGGGTTCACTACATCCTACCCAGACAGGGTTTAGAGCTAAGCAAGGAAGGGAGACAGCTCTAGTGACGGTGGTGGAGGCGGCCAGGGGCATTGTGGATGTGGGAGGCTGTGCTGCGGTCGACACTGTGAATCATTCCCTCTTGCTGCACCGGCTACGTCTTGCAGGGGTTTCCGGATTGGCCCTTAAATGGCTCCATTCTTTTCTATCGGACAGATGTTTCTCCATCTTTGAGGAAGAGGTATCATCGAGCCAGCTGCAATTGAATCACAGCGTTCCCCAGGGATAATTGCTCAGCCCCACCATGTTTAACATCGACATGAGACCTTTGGCTGAGGGGGTGCTTCCCTGGAGAATCCAACTTGTCACCTACGCCGATGACACGCAGCTGGTCGTCTCCCTGGTGAGGGACGACACTTTAGATCAGGGGATCAATAATTTGACCCCGTGTCTCACCAAAGTCCTGGAATGGATGACCTCCTCTTTTTTAAATTTAAATGGGGCCAAAACGGACATCATGCTCTTGGGTTACAAAGCCCCAATTAACCTGGACCCCTGGTGGCCACATTGTCTGGGACCCCCTCCAGTGCCTATGACTCAAATAAAAAGCTTGGGGGTCTGGCTGGACTCCTCTTTAGGATTCCAATACCAGGCCAAGAAGGTGGTCGCAACTTGTTACGGATTGTTGAGGGTCCTTAAGAAAGTTTAGGATCTTCTTCCATTTGAAGCCAGACACGTGCTGGTCCAGTCGTTGATTCTTTCATGGCTGGACTATGCAAATGCTGTTTATATGGGGGCCCCAGCAGGTCCTATAAAAACTCTGCAATCTGTGCAGAATTGTGCAGCTCGTCTGCTCATGAAAGTCCCTAAATTATGCTCGGCAAAGGCCTCACTTCGGTCGCTTCATTGGCTACCAATTCAAGAGAGGATTATGTTTAAAACCTTGTGTTTGGCGCATAAGTCCATCCACAATGTCGGCCCTATCATTTTCGGTCCCCTGTTTCGTTGCCATCAATCGGTGAGACCTCTGAGATCTAACCAGCGAAATATGCTGGTAGTACCCAGGGTGAAGTTAGCCCGGATGGGAGGCCGCCAGCTTTCCTTCCAATCAGCCAAGGGATGGAACAAACTCCCAGATAACATCAGGCATGAAACCAACCATCTGGCTTTCAGGAATCGACTAAAGACATTTTTGTTTCTATAATGTCTTTTTCACGTCCTCTGGTCTTACAGCGCTGGGGTGCTCGAGGGTAGCCATGCGCTCTACAAGAAAGTATTCATTCATTCATTCATTAATCTGTATCTGCTGGAGCTTCGCGAGGTGTTGGCGCGGTTGCTGGGGGTCCCTTAGAGATCGGGATGGTGGAGGAGAAGTGTGGCTCAGGGGTTAGAGGCGGCAGACCCAGAAGCTGAGATCAGTCCTGGACCGGGGTTCAATTCCCCGCCTCGGCGGGTCTGGGGCTCAAAAATTCCACGGACTCGATAATTCTCGTTCCGGTGCCTACTCAACTTACGGGTTTACACTCTGCGACTCTGGGCAATAGCTTGCTTAATCTCCGCTACGGCCCCTCGCGGCGGGATGCCTGGCTTTCACCTTGTGGATACCCTGCTGGGGTTATCTCACAGGGGAATACCAGGACGGGTTCCCAAGGCAAGCGCCTTGATGCCTTCGGGTGATACGTGCGCTATATAAATCGCAATACATTTACATTTACATTTGTCTGGTGTTGGGGGAGCGGGGTGGGTGAGGGGGGCAGGATAAGTAGGGAGGCGGTGTAGCCACCTATCCTCCCGACTTCTCTTGGGTGTTGGTGTTTGTTTTGGAAGTTGCCCAAGTTTGGCTGGAGTTTTTGGTAGTTAGGGTTAAGTTTGGGGAGTTGGTTTCAGGATTGGGGAAAGGTTAAACAGGTTGGAGGTTTTACATTGGGGCTCATTAGTTACAGTTGCAGGAAGAAGGATAGGAGGTTAGGTTTTGGGGGGGTCAGGAAGGTCAAAGGTTATGGGATAGGATTGGGTATTATGGTATTTATGTAATGTGTTTGCATTTAATGTATTGTGTTTTGCAGGGTGGGGGATGTTTTTATCATGTGGGGATCGTAGGGGCGGGGGAAGAAACCCAAGGGGTCAGGTAACTCGATGTTTGGAGAGGTTTTAGTTTTGTAAGGCGAGGACCAGTTAATAAAGTTTTGTGATGTGCACCTGTTTCAATAAAGCAGCCTTTTACACACACAATACACTTGTCAGTCTGGCTTGCCCCCCTTCTCCCTCCCAAGGGGGTTTTGGAGGGCAGCCGAGCCTCAAGGTCTGCCCCCCGGGCAGATTGGGAGGGGGGCGAGATGGCGATGGCCATTTTGCGCCATTTGGGCTGCTTTGGGATAGCCCAAAAGCAGCCCAAGTTGGGTATTATAGCCCAAAGGTTTATAAGGGTTAATGGCGCCAGCCCAGCCACCATTTTAGGTTTGGTAACCTGGTGGCTGGGAGCGCTGTAGGAGAGGTTTTTGTCACCACCCGCCCTCCCTGGGTTCGGAGATTTTATTTTTGGGAGGTTTTCTTAAACTTTCTTCAGTTTTTGTTAGGGCCGGTTTTAGAAACAGGTGTGCAGGGTTTTTTTATGAATTGTATTTTGTCGCTTGGAACAGGTGCTGGCGGTGTTTGTTTTGGAAGTTGGCCACGTTTGGCTGGAGTTTTTGGTAGTTAGCGTTAAGTTGGGGGGAGTTGGTTTCAGGATCGGGGAAAGGTTAAACGGGTTGGAGGTTTTACATTGGGGCTCATTAGTTACAGTTGCAGGAAGACAGATAGGAGGTTAGGTTTTGGGGGGTCAAGAAGGTCAAAGGTTATGGGATAGGATTGGGTATTATGGTATTTATGTAATGTGTTTGCATTTAATGTATTGTGTTTTGCAGGGTGGGGGATGTTTTTATCATGTGGGGATCGTAGGGGTGGGGGGAAGAAACCCAAGGGGGCTGGTAACTCGATGTTTAGAGAGGTTTTAGTTTTGTAAGGCGAGGAGCCAGTTAATAAAGTTTTGTGATGTGTACCTGTTTCAATAAAGCAGCCTTTTACACACACAATACAGTTGTCAGTCTGGCTTGCCCCCCTGCTCCCTCCCAAGGAGGCAGCAAACACACAAAATACTCACCCCCGCTCTTCACTGCAGCCACAGAGAGCGGCAAACGCAGAGACCGCCACAGGCGCCCATGGGGCTAGCTACGCCACTGTGCACTTTCGTCCCTTGACAGTGTGTGCCTAATTGAAGAGTGAAACTGATGAACAAAAAAGTAGTGGAAGGAGGCGAAACAGGGAAAAGGGGGGGGAAAGGGTGTCTCCAGCAGGTCTCTAATAGCAGTGGAAGTATAACGCGGGGAGTGATTATTGCAGTGTGATGGAGCACTATGAGAGCCCTGGGGGGGAAGGAGGGAAGACTTCCCCTTATCCCACTGTATGAAACAGGTGAAGAGCACGCAGTTTGGGAGGTTGGAAGCATAAGTAATCTAAGCGGGACATGTATCCAATAAGAGGTGTACAGAGGTGCAGGAACCGCTTATCTGTGAAGGACAGTTTGTGTGTCATCTGCTCCATTGAAAAGGTGTACCAGAGCTGTGTGAACCATCACTTTATAAACCCAAATATCATCAATTAAATACCCATACCAGCAGACCACTTTTTACATGCATTTCTAGGGGTTTCATGTGGGTACAACCTCAAATTTCCTTCTCAGAATGTAAGTAAATAAAATAAAAGAGGAACTTAGA
Organism: Lissotriton vulgaris; assembly: GCF_964263255.1. Lineage (NCBI taxonomy): Eukaryota > Metazoa > Chordata > Amphibia > Caudata > Salamandridae > Lissotriton > Lissotriton vulgaris. The sequence goes on from NC_141695.1 coordinate 99,040,451, forward strand.
AGCAATATGTTACAAATGCCTAACACCCAATGCCAAACCATTCTAACTTTGGGGATTCCCGCGTCGCACTCAGTGGGCCTTGTAAGTGGGTGGCCCCCTTAGTGCCACATTAGGCACAGCCCGCACCCTGTCTCTGGGACCCCCTCCTCTGGGAGTCCCTCCTAAGTCTGGCACCACTGCAGCATCATTTCTGGTGGGCTGGGGACAAGAATTTGTACCTGCTTCTACCCACTGGCCATCATCTTTGTAACCTGCTGGACACACTGTCTGTTGTTTCACGCCAGGACCAGAGGCGGTGTTTCGTTGGTATATTGGTGAGTTCGGCCCATTTGGGGGCTCTTTCCCCTGCCATGCCTCCTGGCTTCCAGATGGGTTCTCCTGGCTCAGGGGGGCGCAACTATGCAATATATGCAATGCCCTCGTTTGAGGCTGGGATGAGGGAACAATTTGAGCTGTATGGTCAGTGAATCAAACCACAATGTTTTTTTTTCCTCGTTGTGCACTTGCTTTGAATTTTTTGGTTCGGGAGGGGGGGGGGGCGTGCCATTTGAGCACCAGTCAGTTCCAATCACTCAGGAAATTTCTATGCCTCGCAGGCCTTATGGGGATCCAGGCACTGCCCGCACAGAGAGTATGTTGATATATGCTTTTGGTACTTGGCAGGCGAGGCTAGCTACCCCCAGTTACATCATTCATAGGCTATACCTGTAAGGGCCAATTTTAAATATTGGAGGGTCTGGGGATTTTTTACTCACTGATGATAGGCCATTGCCAGGCAAATTTTACTCGCACCTTCAGCCGGAGCTCTGGTTCAGTGAAGCATACTCATGCCGGGGGTCTGGCAGATGTCGGCAAATCATTGGACCGGATTCTGCTCTAGGTTTCAATGAAGAGTAGATATACTAGCAATTGATTGCACTGAAGTTCATTACGTCGTAGACGCGCTTATCATGCGCTACTTACTTGTTCGTTGTGTACAGGACATGATTTCCTGGAGGCAAAACATTCTGACTACTTCATCTGGGTAAAAATTCATTATTGTTGTTTTAAATCTAATGTACTGCAATTCTCATAACTGCTGTAAAGGAGGGTTCCATCAGCATATTGCACCTTATTTTCAAGTAAAAGAAATACAGTGCCCGTGTTTGGCAGATTCCAGCGGGCCAATGGGTCAGTTACTGCATGTTCCCTTCCCTGCTCATGCTTCAGCTGGGACTGAGGAATGCTTTACATGAGCATCTCTTCTAAGCCCTACCCCTACCCCTTCTTTCTTCTCCCCCACCCCCTATTTTTGGCGTGTCTTCGTTACACAATAGATTTTCAGATGTGCCTAAGAGCAATCTTTTAAGAGTTTTTAGAAATCATACCTGAGAGTGCAGCTGGCGCATGAGACAGTAGATCCTCAAGACCTATTGCCAGCGCCGTATGGGACATTGCGCCACCGACAGTTACAATTTAAATTAAATTTAAACTTGTGGGTTTCTAACGCGCTAGAATCAACTCCCAAAGGAGTATCTCTGCGCAATAGACCGCTGGGGAACCCGTCCTGGCTTTCCCTGTGAGATGGTCCCTACTGGGTATCTCCAAGGTGAAACCAGGCATGCCCGGCGTATGTGGGGGGCCATTGTGGAGATGAGGCAAGCTAATGCCCAGAGTTGCCGAGTGTGATCTCTGGTTAGAGTAGGCACCAATGTGAGAATTATTGAGTCCGCTGACCCTGGTCCGCAACCCTGCCGCCTCGGGAATTGAACCCTGGTCCCAGGCCGTCCTCTGCTCCCGGGTCTGCCGTCTCTAACCAGTGAGCCACACCACTCCACAATGAAAGGGATAGTCAAACAGCCCCTCGGAGAACACCGCTTCGGTCCTCTTTAGATGCGGACAATAATGATAATTCTGTAGCAGGGCTTTTTCTAAAACTGGTGCCAGAACTAGGTTTATTGGGGCCAGCTTCTGCTGTTTGGTGACTTGTGGAGACAAATGCTAAGCCATAGGCTCAGAATTTGTAGTAGACATGTGCAGAGAGATGGGGTTTTTTGATACCATGCAACACCATAAAATTAACTAGTTTAGTAATCAGGCCAAGAATTGGCTGGGTCTGGAGAAGGATAGTTTGTTGGCATGCCTTTCTAGATGTTTGTTGCAAGCTCGCACATTTTGTTGTTCCGCTCTCCTATGGCAATATCTTTAATAAAACAGCTGGCCTGGCGTGATCGTTAATGTAGATATTTGAAAAATAAGAAGGGCTTGGTAAATTAGGCATGGCCTCCTTAGTGAAAACACCACATGGTACCCACGATAGGGACAGGGCACACACTTTTGAGAGGTAGATAGGAGTTGTCCAGCTAGAAGGACCGGTAACTGCAGGTTGCAGGAGGTTATGGAGCCTGTCATGGAGGGGGGACCCGGATATGATGAGTTACAGTGTGATCCGGAACCTGATTGGTACATACGGGTACCATTTCAGAAGCAAAATTGGGGTGTCTTATGCCAAATCAAAGGTGTATTTACTGTAGGACCCTTGAAGAAAGCGTTGGTGCCCAACTAGTCCTTCGGGCGGTTGTAAACCTGAGCAACCAGGGGCTTGCCATGCAACACTCCGCCCCTAAAAAGGTGTGAGTAAAGTTATGGACTGGTGGTCCATGGAATTTAAGAGGGACAATCCCCACATAAATGGTAGCACCGATTGGGTTGGCCACGGAGCAGTTTGGCTGATCATACGGACAGGGCTGCTTAGGTTATTCACCGCTGCCTGCACTTGGATCGCCCATAAATTAATCCACCACGTTGGCATATTCCTTGTATGAAATAACCCTGCAGCAAACTGTTTTACAACTAAATTTGTGTGGACTGATTTGTGTAGCACGACTAATTACTGTTAAGCGGGGGGTTGCCGGTATCGGCACTATAAACAGTGCCCACTTCCCCAGCTTCAACGCTGTGGTCATCTGCTCTGTCTGGTTATGAGGTTTCAGACATCTATGTTTCGGAAACTGTGACAAGAGACTTAATTTTTCCACTTCATTCTTTTCTCTCACCTACACTAACCATAATGCATACCACAATAGGTTAAAGCATGGCATCTGTGTGCACATCACAACATTTTCTATAGTTTTTGGGCCTACTTTCAGAGTTCAGTTCACATGATTTCGATGAGACAGTAACAGACTGTAGGAAGGGGGAGGCTCTAGTTGGCGCAGTGCAACACTAGCGACAAGCAGGGACTCTCTCTTCCTCGTCAGGGCTGAGGGTTACCTTCCAGACAACCTCTGCTTACCCTCTAGGTAGTGTGGCTTAAGCAGTCGTAGGCTAATCTTTGGGGCACATAGGGTTAAACACTTGCAACAGTACACCTTTACAACCAACCCACCACACAACGAGACCAGACTGTATTCTGTAAAAATATATATCTTTATAGAGATTTTAAGCAGGCTTGTGAATACAGTCAATATACTTTATGAAAACGGTTGCAGGTTACTTAATTCGGGTTACCACAGTTCTTATGCGGTTCTCTTGAGGCCCGTAGGCCGGTGTTACTCAAAGTTCTTGTGGAGCCGGCGGCTTCCAGGGGATCTGTCCCACGTCGCGTTGCCTTCCCGGGGTCGCTGATCGTTGCGGCTCTTCAGCCGAGCAGGTCACTGGTCATCCGGGGCAGCGGTGTTCTGTGGCGGCAGGGTCCTCTCCTCGTCGTCCGCTCCGACCCTGGAGGCGGCGGCTGTGCGGTGGTGACAAGTGGCAGTACGGTCCCCAAGTGCAGGACGTACCCAGCCAAATGTCGGTGCAGCTGTGGGCTCACAGCTGGGCTGTCGGGCAGACTACCGACTTTGCGGATTCTCGTAGGGCAACTGTCCGTCTTTGCAGGTGAGTGGCTGCTCGTTATGCAGTCACCTCGAGAGCTCGGACCGGACGGGTCCTCCTTTGCTTTGCTCTCGGGCTCCCGGTGCAGTTGCGGTCACGGTGTTCGGGCCAGCGGCGGCTGGTCCTTACTTTGCTCCCGCTGTTGCTTTGGGCCCCGGTCACGGTGGTCAGGTGGATGTCGTTGCCTGGAGGAGATTCCTCCGTCAGTGCTGCGGCGACGGTCAGCACCCGCAGTCGCTTTCTTCCAAGGGGGTAGCGTCCACTGGTCCTGGGACGCTGGTCAGGGGGCAAGTTCAGTTGCAAGCCCTTGGAGATCTCTTTAGCAGAGTTTGGCACAAGTAGAGCAAAAGTCTTTTCGTAGTCTTTTCGTCTTCCTCTCCTTCAGCAGCAAGGCACCAGACACAGGCAAGAGTCAGCACCCTTCCTTGTCTCTCACGGTCCTTCTCGTAGGGCAGAGTTCTTCTGTGGCCCAAACCGGATCTAATTTTCAAGGAGCAGGGCTCCTTCTTTTATAGGCCAATTCTTTTGTTCTCGCAGGCCAGGGGGGCCTTTGCATAGCCACTCTCAGTTCTGGAGTACCCCGGCGGGTGTACTCCGGCTTCTGCTTTCAGTGTGAGGGGCAGGCGCATCAGACGCCCCCAGGAGGTGGAGCCAGCATTGTCCGGACAGGGGTGGACAAAGTACCTTGTTGATGGGGGCTGCGCCCTTCCTGGGCCAGGTGCCGGCAGAGTCATCCGCCGCTCCCCAGGAGGGTGGAGCCAGCATTGTGGTGGCCAAGCACAGTGACAGTTTGAGTCAAGAGGCACTCCTACCTCCCACTAAGGTGTAATCTGCGCATTCACCACCTGTCATCCCTCCAGCCCTGTCACTCACACATCCCAGACAGACAGATACACATACCAGCAGAGGCGGCTGAAATGGTTAGGCAAGCAAATGCTAACTTTCTAAAAGTAGCATTTGCAAACCCAGGATACTGAAATAAACTTGACTACAAGAAATATCTCATTATCCTGAGTTCAGGCATACTAAACATGACTCACTACCATGCTCCTTGAGCCTGCGGGGATTATAGGGTGTAATAATCTTCGCAGCTCAGTCTGGCCTAATGGAGCAGGTAGCCTTCAGTAGTGAAATACGGTCTTCGTTGTAAGTCACTACTAGGACATGCCACGCACATCAGGGCTTGTCCTACCTTACACCTACAACGCACCCCGCCCGCAGGCCTACCATAGGGGTGACTAATATGTAGTCAAGGGAAGGGTCGGTGCTGGCAAGTGGGGACACTTGCCCAGCTAGCGTGACAGTACGAGACCGCACGCGGGTTCTGCGGTCGCAGTTCCCAGACACATCTTTACGGCTGCTTCGGTGGGTGGCGCAACCAGCGCTGCAGGCCCACCAGCAGTATTGGCATCTACAAGCCCCGGCACTCTCTCGTGCACTTTACTAGGGACTAACAGTAAATCCAATGCACCAATCATGGATACCAATCGTATGTACAATTTACAGTAGGGAGCACTTGCACTGCGGCACGGATCAGCCGTGGCGCAGTGCCCTGAGTATCGGAAAACCAGCAAAACATCGGAGGCACATCAGCAAAAAGTGGAAGGGAGACTCACGCCAAGGTGCCAGGTCTAACATGTGTCCCCTCCAGCTGAAATGTGGGGGGAACTACCCTTCCCCAGGGAGTTCCACATCACTAAGGCGGAAAAATCTGGACAGACCGTCAGCGTTGGCGTGATCGGTGCCAGGGCGGTGTTCCACCGTAAAGTCCATACTCTGTAGAGAAATGGACCACCTCAACAGTTTCGGGTTCTCACCCCTCATTTGCATCAACCATCTGAGGGGCCTGTGGTCCGTCTGAACTCGGAAGTGAGACCCAAACAAGTAGGGTCTTAGCTTCTTCAGCGCCCAGACCACAGCAAATGCTTCACGCTCTATTGCACTCCACCTACTTTCCCGTGGAAGTAACCTCCGACTTATGAAGGCTACGGGTTGGTCAAAGCCCTCCTCAGTCATCTGTGAAAGAACAGCCCCTACACCATGCTCTGAAGCGTCTGTTTGCACAATGAACTCCTTGGAGAAATCGGGGGCCAGGAGCACGGGCGCCGTGCACATGGCAGTCTTCAGGGTGTCGAAAGCCTTCTGACAGGTGTCAGTCCAAATCACATTCCTGGGCTGCTTTTTCGAAGTCAGCTCTGTCAAGGGGGTCACGATCGTGCCATAGCCCTTGACAAACCTCCTGTAATACCCAGTGAGCCCCAGGAAGGCTCTCACTGCAGTCTGGGTCTTGGGGGGTTCCCAAGCCAGGATGGTTTCGATTTTGGGCTGCAAGGGGGCTACCTTGCCACTCCCAACTTGGTGTCCCAAGTACACCACTGAACCCTGCCCAATCTGGCACTTGCTTGCCTTGATTGTGAGGCCTGCTCTGCGCAGGGCCATCAACACTTCCCAGAGGTGTTGCAGGTGTTCGGGCCAGGTGCCGCTGAACACCGCAATGTCATCCAGGTAGGCGGCACTGAACTCGTCCAGTCCAGCCAACACCTGGTTGACCAATCTCTGAAAGGTGGCAGGGGCATTCTTCATTCCAAATGGCATAACCCGGAACTGGAAATGCCCATCTGGTGTTGAGAATGCCGACCTCTCCTTTGCCCCATCGGTCAAGGCGATCTGCCAGTACCCAGACGTTAAATCAAACGTGCTGAGGAACCGGGCAGCCCCTAGCCGATCAATGAGCTCGTCAGCTCTGGGGATGGGGTGCGCGTCAGTCTTCGTGACTGAATTGAGTCCTCTGTAGTCCACACAGAACCGGAGTTCGGGTGTGGCTCCCGGCGCAGCAGCCTTCGGAACCAAGACCACGGGGCTGGACCAAGGACTGCTGGAAGACTCAACCACCCCGAGGGCAAGCATCTTGGAGACCTCCTCCTTGATGCAGGCCCGTACCCTGTCAGTTACCCGGTAAGCCTTATGCTTCACCGGTAAGCTGTCTCCAGTGTCCACATCATGGACGCACCAATCTGTGACACTCGGAACCAGGGAGAACAGGTCTGGAAACTGCCCCAGCAACTGGCGGCAGTCCTCCTGTTGTTCGGCGGTCAGGGAGGGTGAGAGGTTAACTCCATCCACTGACCCATCCTTCTCACAGGCCACCAAGAGGTCAGGAAGAGGCTCCGACTCCTCCTCCATTCCGTCATCGGTTGCCAACAACATGCCCACTTCGGACCTTCGCAAGTGGGGCTTGAGGCGGTTGACATGTAGGACCCGCAAAGGGTTCCTGGGCGTCTTCATGTCCACCAAGTATGTCACGGGGCTCTTGCGCTCCACAACCTCAAATGGTCCTGTCCACTTATCCTGAAGGGCACAGGGCTCCACTGGGGCCAGGACATACACCTCCTGTCCAGGCTGAAGCTCGACCAGAGTGGCATTCTGATCGTACCACCGCTTCATTTCCTCCTGGCTCGCTTCCAGATTTGCCTCGGCAAGTTGTCTGAAGCGTCTGGTTTGGTTTCTGAAGGCCAGCATGTAGCTATCTACATTCTGGGGAGGTTTCCTGGGAGATTGCTCCCAGCCTTCCTTTACCAAACTCAGTGGTCCTCTCACGGGGTGGCCGTACAGCAGTTCAAAGGGGCTGAACCCTAGGGACTTCTGTGGTACCTCGCGATATGCAAAAAGCAGGCATGGCAAGAGGACGTCCCACTTACGCCTCATCGGACCTTCCAGGCCCATGATCATGCCTTTGAGGGTTCGGTTGAATCTTTCAACCAACCCGTTACCTTGGGGATGGTAGGGTGTGGTGAACTTGTACGTTACGCCACACTCCTGCCAAAGGGACTTCATATATTTCGATATGAAATTGGTCCCCCTGTCGCTCACCACCTCTAGAGGGAATCCTACTCGTGAGAAAATTCCCATCAGTGCACGCCCCACCACGGGAGCCGTCACTGTCCTCAGAGGGATGGCTTCAGGGTACCGGGTGGCATGGTCCACCAAGACCAGGATGAACCTGTTGCCCATGGCTGTCTTGGGGTCCAGGGGCCCAACGATGTCAATATCCACTCGCTGGAATGGCGTACCGACCACAGGGAAGGGTTGGAGGGGAGCCTTGTTCTTCCCTCCCGTCTTCCCACTTGCCTGGCAAGTCGGACAGGTTCTGCAATAAGCATCGGAACTCTTGTGCATTTGGGGCCAGTAAAAGTGGGTGACAAGCCTGTCATAGGTCTTGTCCATCCCCAAATGTCCTGCTAAAGGCACATCATGAGCCAGACCCAGTAGGAAGGCTCTGAACTTCTGGGGTACCACCAGCACACGGGCTGACCCAGGTTCAGCAGCCTTAGGCTCTGAATACAGGAGGTCGTTCTCCCAGTACACGTAATGTGTTTTGGCCTAAACACCATTGGCCTGGTCTGCCGCCTGCTGCCGCATACCCATGAGAGAAGGGCATTCTTTCTGCTCCCTGCAGAATTCCTCCCTGGAGGGTCCTCCTTCTTGCTGCCAATGGGTCAGCTCAGGCAGGTCCCCCAGTTCGGCGATCTGTTCCCCCGTAGGCTCCAGGGCATCCCCCTCAAGGTCTGCCTCCTCCGGGACCGTAGGAACTTCAGGGGCCGGTTTCCCACACCCCCTGCGCCTTCTCCCTAAGGCCGGTTCCTGGGCCTCTCCTTCAGGCCCCAGGACCTCTCGATCACCCCTACTGGCTGCCATTGACCGGGTGGTCACGCACGCCCAGTCAGGCAGACCCACCATCCGCAGGTGAGTCGTTTTCTCCACCTTTTCCCAAGGGGAGTGCTCCAAGTCGTTCCCTAGCAAACAGTCAACAGGCATGGTTTTTCTCACACAGACCTGCAGAGTACCAGAGACCCCCCCCCCACTCGAAGGGACCTTGAGCCATCGGACACTGACTCTCAGAATTATCAGCGTTGATAACCCTACAGTAGGCATGGGGTACAACCTGCTCTTGAGACACCAGGTGCTGCCTCACTGCAGTCACACTGGCTCCTGTGTCTCTAAGAGCCTCGGCTTCCTTACCATTGATGATCACCACCTGCCCATATTTTTTAGTGTTAGAGGGCAGGTAGTTCGTAGGGATCATCTCGCTGTCTCCTAACGAGACCAGGGTCATGTGAACGGGATCTCCACCCCCCGGGACCATCATTTCTTCTCCCAGGTGAACGCTAGTCACTTGTCGGGGCGGAGCACCAGTGGGTGTGGGTTTTCCAAATAGGCGACACTTGGGGTCACTGGATATGTGCCCAGGCTCGCCACATTTGAAACAATTGATGGGCCCCTTTGGAACAGGCTTACCTGTCGGGGCCCCATTCTGCTTCGGGGGTGGGGGAGGCTGAGAACCCTGCTGCGGATTCCCTTGGGAACTACTTTGGGGGCCTTTTTGGAACCCTTTCTGTTTTCCCCCCTTGTCCCCCCCACTCTTCTGCTGGGGACCCTGCCCACTCTTGGCGGAATCTCCCACGGGACCCTTGTGGACCCTGGTGCTGAGCCAGTGGTCCGCCTCCTCAGCAAGCTTCCTCGGGTTGGACAGCTTGCTATCGATCAGGTGTTGGCGTAACTCAGGAAAACAGTGATCAGACAAGTGCTCCCATGCAATTAAATCAAAGAGACCTTGAAAATCATTAACTTTGTTACCTTTCACCCAACCATCCAGTGCTCTGCAAAAGTAAGTCACATACTCCACATACGTATTCCCAGGCCGCTTAGTACATCCCCTAAACTTTTGTCTATACATTTCAGGGGTAAGCCCGTACCTGTTCAATAAAGCTTCTTTCATGTGGGCATAGGATCTCTGATTTTCAACGGGCAAATCTAGCAAGGTATCTCTCCCTTCGCTAAGGAACCTTCCCCACAACCCCGCTCTCCAATCCTTGTCAGGGACCCGGTGGGAGGACATGGCTACCTCGTATGCCCTAAACCACTGTCCTATGTCATCCCCCTTAAAGAACTCCTTAACTACGTCCTTCGGGATGTGCACTCTTGACTCTACCTGCACTGGCGATGTGCTGCCACCAGAGGGAGGACGATCCAAGTCTCTCTCCTTGAGACTTATCTCCCTCATTTTTATTTCGTAATCCATCTGGTGCTTTCGCTCTTCCAGCGCCATTCTTTTGGTTTCAAGCTCCAGCTGGATTTTCATTTCTGCCAACTTTCTCTCGTGATTCCGGGTTTCCTTCCTGTCCGCCAGCTCCTCTGGCGACAGGCCTTTACCCAAGCTGTGCTCGCTGTCTTGCCTCTCTAGATCGATCAGATCCCCAAGCGCATTCTGCTCCTCCGTCGTATTCTGCTCGGCGAGGACGTCTTGCTCTTCCGGGGTCTTTCTGGACTCCACCCAGGCTTTCAGGGCCTTGTAGAATTCCGGTTTGTTTTTGCAACCAGCGTGCGGAACCTTGAGTTTCCTACAGAAAAACTTCAGTTCCATCTTTGAGTATTTGTCCAGCTTTGCGGCGTCCCACTCTACCTCCAACACCTCGGAGGTCGTGGACTCCGCTCCATCCAGGCTCTTTGTGCCCGGCATGGTTTCTGCACTCGGAATCTCCTTTCGGCAAAATTCAAAAAGCAAAGTCTGTGGCTAAGTAACTGGACCGTAATCCTTGTGTAGTGGTCAAAAGCTCAGGTATAGGTATCGCAAGTGTAAATTCCAAATCCTCACCGCTGCATCCAATGTAGGAAGGGGGAGGCTCTAGTTGGCGCAGTGCAACACTAGCGACAAGCAGGGACTGTCTCTTCCTCGTCAGGGCTGAGGGTTACCTTCCAGACAACCTCTGCTTACCCTCTAGGTAGTGTGGCTTAAGCAGTCGTAGGCTAATCTTTGGGGCACATAGGGTTAAACACTTGCAACAGTACACCTTTACAACCAACCCACCACACAACGAGACCAGACTGTATTCTGTAAAAATATATATCTTTATAGAGATTTTAAGCAGGCTTGTGAATACAGTCAATATACTTTATGAAAACGGTTGCAGGTTACTTAATTCGGGTTACCACAGTTCTTATGCGGTTCTCTTGAGGCCCGTAGGCCGGTGTTACTCAAAGTTCTTGTGGAGCCGGCGGCTTCCAGGGGATCTGTCCCACGTCGCGTTGCCTTCCCGGGGTCGCTGATCGTTGCGGCTCTTCAGCCGAGCAGGTCACTGGTCATCCGGGGCAGCGGTGTTCTGTGGCGGCAGGGTCCTCTCCTCGTCGTCCGCTCCGACCCTGGAGGCGGCGGCTGTGCGGTGGTGACAAGTGGCAGTACGGTCCCCAAGTGCAGGACGTACCCAGCCAAATGTCGGTGCAGCTGTGGGCTCACAGCTGGGCTGTCGGGCAGACTACCGACTTTGCGGATTCTCGTAGGGCAACTGTCCGTCTTTGCAGGTGAGTGGCTGCTCGTTATGCAGTCACCTCGAGAGCTCGGACCGGACGGGTCCTCCTTTGCTTTGCTCTCGGGCTCCTGGTGCAGTTGCGGTCACGGTGTTCGGGCCAGCGGCGGCTGGTCCTTACTTTGCTCCCGCTGTTGCTTTGGGCCCCGGTCACGGTGGTCAGGTGGATGTCGTTGCCTGGAGGAGATTCCTCCGTCAGTGCTGCGGCGACGGTCAGCACCCGCAGTCGCTTTCTTCCAAGGGGGTAGCGTCCACTGGTCCTGGGACGCTGGTCAGGGGGCAAGTTCAGTTGCAAGCCCTTGGAGATCTCTTTAGCAGAGTTTGGCACAAGTAGAGCAAAAGTCTTTTCGTAGTCTTTTCGTCTTCCTCTCCTTCAGCAGCAAGGCACCAGACACAGGCAAGAGTCAGCACCCTTCCTTGTCTCTCACGGTCCTTCTCGTAGGGCAGAGTTCTTCTGTGGCCCAAACCGGATCTAATTTTCAAGGAGCAGGGCTCCTTCTTTTATAGGCCAATTCTTTTGTTCTCGCAGGCCAGGGGGGCCTTTGCATAGCCACTCTCAGTTCTGGAGTACCCCGGCGGGTGTACTCCGGCTTCTGCTTTCAGTGTGAGGGGCAGGCGCATCAGACGCCCCCCAGGAGGTGGAGCCAGCATTGTCCGGACAGGGGTGGACAAAGTACCTTGTTGATGGGGGCTGCGCCCTTCCTGGGCCAGGTGCCGGCAGAGTCATCCGCCGCTCCCCAGGAGGGTGGAGCCAGCATTGTGGTGGCCGAGCACAGTGACAGTTTGAGTCAAGAGGCACTCCTACCTCCCACTAAGGTGTAATCTGCGCATTCACCACCTGTCATCCCTCCAGCCCTGTCACTCACACATCCCAGACAGACAGATACACATACCAGCAGAGGCGGCTGAAATGGTTAGGCAAGCAAATGCTAACTTTCTAAAAGTAGCATTTGCAAACCCAGGATACTGAAATAAACTTGACTACAAGAAATATCTCATTATCCTGAGTTCAGGCATACTAAACATGACTCACTACCATGCTCCTTGAGCCTGCGGGGATTATAGGGTGTAATAATCTTCGCAGCTCAGTCTGGCCTAATGGAGCAGGTAGCCTTCAGTAGTGAAATACGGTCTTCGTTGTAAGTCACTACTAGGACATGCCACGCACATCAGGGCTTGTCCTACCTTACACCTACAACGCACCCCGCCCGCAGGCCTACCATAGGGGTGACTAATATGTAGTCAAGGGAAGGGTCGGTGCTGGCAAGTGGGGACACTTGCCCAGCTAGCGTGACAGTACGAGACCGCACGCGGGTTCTGCGGTCGCAGTTCCCAGACACATCTTTACGGCTGCTTCGGTGGGTGGCGCAACCAGCGCTGCAGGCCCACCAGCAGTATTGGCATCTACAAGCCCCGGCACTCTCTCGTGCACTTTACTAGGGACTAACAGTAAATCCAATGCACCAATCATGGATACCAATCGTATGTACAATTTACAGTAGGGAGCACTTGCACTGCGGCACGGATCAGCCGTGGCGCAGTGCCCTGAGTATCGGAAAACCAGCAAAACATCGGAGGCACATCAGCAAAAAGTGGAAGGGAGACTCACGCCAAGGTGCCAGGTCTAACACAGACTATCCCACAAAAAAATCTTTCTCAGACTGAAATATACTTTTTAAGATATGGTAGTTGTGTACATTAATCACAGTGAGTGGAGAGATAAGGTGCACATTAACTGTTATTCTCACTTCATAAAGACAAATGCCATCACTTCAATTGCCTTAACAGCTGCCCACTTTTTGCACACATTCTGAAGCATGCCTCCAAATAGTCTTATGTGACTTCCACTCAAATTTCATTTAAAAAATGTAAGAGAAGAGAGGAAAGGATAGATTTTTCCAAAGCAATATGTTGCAGCTGCAATCCCACGCTAAACCTTGCACACACTTTACCACTTTCTACTCTGTGCTCATATGATCTGTTTAATTATGAGGTTGTAAATATCTGTGTTTAGAAGCAGGGGTGAAAGACTTCTTTTAGACTACATTCTCCTGTCATTCTCAACAGTTTGTTGGCTGCCCACAGGAGGATGTGCAAAACTCAGTTTCAGGCTGTTCCTCCGTGCTCTCCCTGCCTGCACTCCCCCTCTCCCCCTTGCTGATTATGTGGTGCATCCCTGCCCCCTTCCTTCCTGGTCCTCTGTGATGCCACTGACTTCCCTGGCTGCCCCTGCCTCTGCCCACTTCCCCCTTTTCTATATTCTATTCTAACTGCCATCCCTGAAATCTGCGCCTCTGCTGCCAAAGTCTCCACAGTCTCTGTTTGAGTGCTTTTGACCCATTCCCCCCTTCTGTCTGTGTGCTGTACACCTTTCCCCTTCCGACATATTCTGCATTACTGCTGTAGTACCTTTACTGCCACTGACCTCTTGGCTGCTCGAACTCCTACTTCCCCCCACCCTCACTCTCAATATACCATTTCACTGTTCCCCCTTCTCAGATTGTTTATGCTGTCACTTCCTCTGTTTTTCCGCTGATCGTGCCAAGTTCAGCTTTACCTCTGTGTAGTGTAATATTGCTCCCAAACTCCTGCTGTGTTGTACGTGCCTGCTCCTGTACGGCTCTTCCAGGTTATCCTGCCACTCTCCCCCATGCCTTCAGTGTGGAACACCCCAGCTTTCTCCATCTCTGTTTACTTGTGCTCCACTGCCCCGTCCTGATACTATTCTGACCCTTGCCCCTCCCTTATTGCTATCAATACCTCAACAAAAGAGTCTCCTTCCACGTACCCAAGAGAATCCTCTGCTCCGCTGACCACGCCCTCGCCAAAACCCCACGCATCCGCAGAGCGGGCTGGAAAAGCCTTCTCCTACATTGCGGCAAAGACCTGGAATGAGCTCCCGACTGACATCAGATGCTCCCCCACTCTGCACACCTTCAGGAAGAACCTCATGACCTGGCTCTTTGGCTGACTTGGAGCTGCACCCCCCTCCTCCAGAGCCTTGAGACCTTCACGGGTGAGTAGTGCGCTTTTCAATTACCTGATTGATTTATTGATCATTGTGGTGTGTTCCTGCTATCTTCCTCCCTTGGACTGTTGTGCTGTCAATACTCTTGTGTTGGCACTGCCCTCCCCGGATGCCCATGCCTCTCCCTCTCGCTCCTCATTAGTCTGTGTAGTGTGTGTGCCCTTGTCCTCCTCTCCCTAGTCCCTTATGCTGCCACTGCCCTCCCTGTCTACCCCTGTTCATTTACTACTGCCTCCGCCCATTTCCTACTCCCCCTTTGCTGCTAGTGTGGCATGCACCTGCAGCCTCCCTCCCTGCTCTTCTATTGCCACTGCCCCTGTGCTGTCTTTGCACTCCCTTCTGCTCCTGCCATGCACATCCCCTCTCCTCATTCTGTCATTGTGGTATGACCATAACACTTCTGTCCCTGATACATTGTGCTCCCACTGCCCCTGTGCCGCTAATGCCCTCCCTCCCTGGCTACCATTATCTCATCCCACCTTGTAAATGTAAATGTATTTGAGCTTGTATAGCGCACAGCTACCCGAAGTGGGTTTCCCGGCGCTTGCTTAGGGAACCCGTCCTGGTATTCCCCTGTGAGATAACCCCGGCAGATTATCCACAAGGTGAAACCCAGGCATCCCGCCGCGAGGGGCCGTTGTGGAGATTAAGCAAGCTATTGCCCAGAGTCGCAGAGTGTGAACCCGTGAGTCGAGAAGGCACCGGAGCGAGAATTATCGAGTCCGTGGAATTTTTGAGCCCAAGACCCGCCGAGGCGGGGAATTGAACCCTGGTCCAGGGCTGATCTCAGATTCCGGGTCTGCCGCCTCTAACCCCTGAGCCACACTTCTCCACTGTCCTTTATATGTATCCCTGCGCCCACCAGCCCTTGTTCTGCCACTGCCCCAGGACTGTTTCTGCCATTTGTGGAAGCCCCTGCCCTCCTCTTTTGCTGTCTGTGTGGCAAGGCCTAGCCGTCTCCTGCCTTGGTACTTTTTAAGGCCGCTCCCACCTGTTGCCTCCCACCTGCTGCACCTGCCAGTGATGATGCCCTCCTCGCATCACTGTCTGTCTGGAATGCTCTGCCCCTTCCCATCTTGGACAAAGACACATGTATTGGTACTGCCCTTCCTAATTACCACTGCTACAGCCCCCACTCCCCTCCCGTGCAGCTCTCCATATGGCAGACCCAATCTTCTCTGCCCTTGGTAACTCATGCTGCCATTGCCCCTGTACTGTCACTACTTTCCTTGGCTAGCCCTGCCCCTTCTCATACCCACCTCCTCACTGCCCATGTGGTGTGCCTGTAGCTCTGGCATTGGTCCCTTGTGGTGCCACTTCCCCTGCTCAGCTACTGGCTTCACTGGTAGCCCCTACCCATACTGCTTCACCTACCTTCACTCTCTGTCCATGTGGTATGTCCCATCCTTCTTCATGCTTGGTCCCTTGTGCTGCCACGTCCCCGCCACCACATCCCTTCACTGTCCATGTGACATGCCTCAGCTCCTTCCTTCCCCGTTCATTTCTTCTGCCATTAACCCTCTGCTGCAGCTGCCCTCTCTAACCACCCCTACCCCTAACCTTACCTCTGCTCCTGCACCCCTGCCCTTTAACTATTCATGTAGCTTACCCCAGCATGCTCCCTCTCTGGTCCTTCATACTGCGACTGTGTCTGTGCTCCCACTGCCCTCTCTGGCTGCCCCTGCCCCCCCCTAACTGTCAATGTGGCTTGCTCCTGCCCCAGTACAATACCATTGAACCACTTGTTGATAGGACAATATAATATCACCTGATGCCATGCTACATCACCAGGTGAGTAAAACTGTTTGAATAGATGTACACAATTCTTTTTTTGTGTCATAATTTTGTTTCACTGGTTCGTTTACCTTTCCTTTTGCTATTTTTTCACAAACTCTACACATTTTCCCACTCATTCCACAATCCATATTTTCAAACTTTAATATTAAGTATCCAATTGAACAGATCGTTGCACTGCACTTGAACTTAGATAGAAAACCACACCTTAAAGTTCCTCAGAACGTTCGCATTGAACCGACAGTAAACCTGCCCCCACTACAGTACACCCATTTCCTAGGCTGTGATGGAAGACCACTTTAAAGCTTGGTTTCGGATCATTGACATAATATCAAGGGACATAACGTCGACTATCAAAAATATTGGCGAAAAAATATCGACAGACAGAATATCGACTTTGTATCTACAAACAGGTAAGTACAAAAACATTGAGTAAAAAATATTGTTTACAAAAATAGAGTTTGTAAAAATATCAACTTATTAAAAAAAATGTTATTTACTAAAATATACTTAAAAATATTTAAATTACCTTATAATAATAAAATAATTATTTAAAGTTATAAAAAACATTTTTTACAATCATATTTGTTAAAACATATCTATAGAGTAACATAATATATTTAAAAAATATCAAATAATATTACCGTAAGATAGCGGAAGTGTAAAATTACTATTCCCACTCCAGAGAGTGCAACAGTAGATAAGGCGTTGGATAGCGTGGAGGTAAAAATTACTATTCCCACTCCAGAGAGTGCAACAGTAGATAAGGCGTTGGATAGTGTGGAGGTAAAAATTACTATTCCCACTCCAGAGAGTGCAATAGTAGGGAAAGCGTTGGATAGCGTAGGGGTAAAAATTACTATTCCCACTCCAGAGAGTGCAACAGTAGGGAAAGCGTTGGATAGCAGAGAGGTAAACATTATTATTCCCACTCCAGAGAGTACAACAGTAGGGAAAGGGTTGGATAGCGTAGGGGTAAAACTTACTATTCCCACTCCAGAGAGTGCAACAGTAAGGAAAGCGTTGGATAGCGTAGGGGTAAAAATTACTATTCCCACTCCAGAGAGTGCAACAGTAAGGAAAGCGTTGGATAGCGTAGGGGTAAAAATTAGTATTCCCACTCCAGAGAGTGCAACAGTAGGGAAAGCGTAGGATAGTGTAGGGGTAAAAATTACTATTCCCACTCAAAAGAGTGCAACAGTAGGGAAAATGTTGGATAGCGTAGAGGTTAAAATTACTATTCCCACTCCAGAAAGTGCAACAGTAGGTAAGGCATTGGATAGCGTAGAGATAAAAATGACTATTCCCACTCCAGAGAGTGCAACAGTAGGGAAAGGGTTTGATAGCGTAGGGGTAAAAATTACTATTCCCACTCTATAGAGTGCAACAGTAGGGAAAGCGTGGGATAGGGTAGGGGTAAAAATTACTATTCCCACTCCAAAGAGTGCAACAGTAGGGAAAGCGTTGGATAGCGTAGAGGTTAAAATTAATATTCCCACTCCAGAAAGTGCAACAGTAAATAAGGTGTTGGATAGCGTAGAGGTAAAAATTACTATTTCCACTCCAGAGAACACTAGGGAAAGCGTTGGATAGCGTAGCGGTAAAAATGACTATTCCCGCTCCAGAGAGTGCAACAGTAGGGAAAGTGTTGGATAGCGTAGGGGTAGAAATTACTATTCCCACTCCAATGAGTGCAACAGTAGGGAAAGTAGATACTTCTTATATTATTTAAAAATATATATATATTAATATCTATAAAAAAATTAATAAAAAATAATTACCAATTTAATATAATATAATAAATAATTAATTACAAATACTAATTCAATTTAATCATTATAATTAGTTATCTATTAATATTAATTCATTAGAAAATTAACAATTAATTAATTAGTAATTTAAAATTTACTTAACAAATAAAATCTAATAAATACCCAAACAAATTTAACATATGTAATTAGTTATAATTAAATTACTTCCCACCCAATTCCCCTATAAACCCACAACCCGCTACAGAAATTAAATTAGTTACATTAACATAATTATCAATTAATCAATTAAATAAAATTAATTGGCAATTAAAATGTAATTAATTACAAAATAATAATTAATTAACAATTAATTATAAACAAATACCAATAAATACATTTACATATTCAATTAATTATAATTAAATTACTTCCCACCCTATTCCCCTGTAAACCCACAACCCGCTACAGAAATTAAATTAGTTAAATTAACATAAATATCAATTAATCAATTAAATAAAATTAATTGGCAATTAAAATGTAATTAATTACAAAATAATAAATAATTAACAATTATTTATAAACAAGTACCAATAAATACATTTACATATTTAATTAATTATAATTAACTTACTTCCCACCCTATTCCCCTATAAACCCACAACCCGCTACAGAAATTAAATTAGTTAAATTAACATAATTATCAATTAATCAATTAAATAAAATTAATTGGCAATTAAAATATAATTAATTACAAAATAATAATTAATTAACAATTACTTATAAACAAATACCAATAAATAAATTTACATATTTAATTGATTATAATTATATTACTTCCCACCTATTCCCCTGTAAACCCACAACCCGCTACAGAAATTAAATTAGGTAAATTAACATAATTATCAATTAAACAATTAAATACATGTAATTGGCAATTAAAATGTAATTAATTACAAAATTTTAATTAATTAACAAATAATTATAAACAAAAACCAATAAATACATTTACATGTTTAATTAATTATAATTAAATTACTTCCCACCATATCACCCTATTCCCCTCTAAACCCACAACCCGCTACATATTAAAATTACGCAAAATTTAAATACCATTAAATTCATTAATTAAATACATTATAACATAAATAAACACTTTTAACACATAAAATGCACTATAAAAAATTCGATATTATTAAATATTTGATATTTTAATTAACCTATATTATATTCTTCAATATTTTGACTATATTTTAAAATTCGATATTACATTACTTACCTTCAAAACGATATTTTTGATGTCTATATTCTGTCCATTCGATATTCTGTCCATCCTATATTTTGCACTCAATATTATGTCCATTCGATATTTTCTAGTCAATATTTTGTCTGTTTACCCTAGGTTTCAGATCAAAAGTTCAGAAAGCAAACTGTGCTCCACAGAATGCTCCATATATTACCAATGGCAGTCCTTGTGTTCTTCTAATGACTATTCCCACTCCAGAGAGTGCAACAGTAGGGAAAGGGTTGGATAGCGTAGGGGTAAAACTTACTATTCCCACTCCAGAGAGTGCAACATTAGGGAAAGCGTTGGATAGCGTTGGGGTAAAAATTACTATTCCCACTCCAAAGAGTGCAACAGTAAGGAAAGTGTTGGGTAGCGTAGGGGTAAAAATTACTATTCCCACTCAAAAGAGTGCAACAGTAGGGAAAGCGTTGGATAGCGTAGAGGTTTAAATTACTTTTCCCACCCCAGAAAGTACAACAGTAGGTAAGGCATTGGATAGCGTAGAGGTACAAATGACTATTCCCACTCCAGAGAGTGCAGCAGTAAGGAAAGGGTTGGATAGCGTAGGGGAAAAAATTACTATTCCCACTCCATAGAGTGTAACAGTAGGGAAAGCGTTGGATAGCGTAGGGGTAAAAATTTCTATTCCCACTCCAAAGAGTGCAACAGTAGGGAAAGCGTTGGATAGCGTAGAGGTTAAAATTAATATTCCCACTCCAGAAAGTGCAACAGTAAATAAGGCGTTGGATAGCGTAGAGGTAAAAATTACTATTCCCACTCCAGAGAGTGCAACAGTAGGGAAAGCGTTGGATAGCGTAGGGGTAAAAATTACTATTCCCACTCCAGAGAGTGCAACAGTAGGGAAAGCGTTGGATAGCGTAGGGGTAAAAATTACTATTCCCACTCCAATGAGTGCAACAGTAGGGAAAGTATATTATTTGAAAAAAATATATATATATTAATATCTATAATTTTTTTTAATAAAAAGTAATTACCAATTTAATATAATATAATAAGTAATTAACTACAAATACTAATTTAATTTAATCATTGCAATCAGTTATCTATTAATACTAATTAATTACAAATGAACAATTAATTAATTAGTAATTTAAAATGTACTCAACAAATAAAATCTAATAAATAGCCAAACAAATTTAACATATGTAATTAGTTATAATTAAATTACTTCCCACCCTATTCCCCTATAAACCCACAACCTGCTACAGTAATTAAATTAGTTACATTAACATAATTATCAATAATTCAATTAAATAAAATTAATTGGCAATTAAAATGTAATTAATTACAAAATAATAATTATTAAATAATTATAAACAAATACCAATAAATAAATGTACATATTTAATTAATTATAATTAAATTACTTCCCACCCTATTCTCCTATAAACCCACAACCCGCTACAGAAATTAAATTAGTTAAATTAACATAATTATCAATTAATCAATTAAATAAAATTAATTGGCAATTGAAATGTAATTAATTACAAATAATAAATAATTAACAGTCAATTATAAACAAATACCAATAAATAAATGTACATATTTAATAAATTATAATTAAATTACTTCCCTCCCTATTCCCCTGTAAACCCACAACCTGCTACAGAAATTAAATTAGTTAAATTAACATATTTATCAATTACTCAATTAAACAAAATTAATTGGCAACTAAAATGTAATTAATAACAAAATAATAATTAATTAACAATTACTTTTAAACAAATACCAATAAATAAATTTACATATTTAATTAATTATAATTAAATCACTTCCCACCTATTCCCCTGTAAACCCACAACCCGCTACAGAAATTAAATTAGTTAAATTAACATAATTATCAATTAATCAATTAAACGAAATTAATTGGCAATTAAAATGTAATTAATTACAAAATAATAATGAATTAACAATTAATTATAGACAAATACCAATAAATACATTTACATATTTAATTAATTATATTTAAAGGACTTCCCACCTATTCCCCTGTAAGCCCACAACCCACTACGGAAATTAAATCAGTTAAATTAACATAATTATCAAATAATCAATTAAATAAAATTATTTGGCAATTAAAATGTAATTAATGACAAAATAATAATTAAATAACAATTATAAACAAATACCAATAAATAAATTTACATATTTAATTAATTATAATTAAATTACTTCCCACCCTATTCCCCTCTAAACCCACAACCCGCTACAGAATAAAATTGCGCAAAATTTAAATAACATTAAATTCATTAAATGAAATTACATTATAACATAAATAAACACTTTTAACACATAAAATACACTATAAAAAATTGATATTATTAAATGTTTGATATTTTAATTAACCTATATTATATAATTCGGTATTTTGACTATCTATATTTTAAAATTGGATATTACATTACTTACTTCCAAAACGATATTTTTGATGTCTATATTCTGTCCATTCGACATTCTGTTCAGCCTATATTTTGTACTCGATATTATGTCCATTCGATATTTTGTAGTTGATATTTGGTCTGTTTACCCTTGGTTTCAGATCAAAAGTTCAGAAAGCAAACTGTGCTCCACAGAATGCACCATATATTACCAATGGCAGTCCTTGTGTTCTTCTAATGACTGTAAACCTATAGCAGCAAGTCTTAGGACTCCTTGTTTTTCAAATCAGAATTAACAAAGAAAAATATCTGTTACTCACTTCCTAATCCACTATTTATCTGTCTAGCAGCAACGAATCCTGAACCATGAGCCCAGGACTCTATACACTTTGCCCTCTTTAAATTGAGCACTCTTACGGAACACTTTTCTTCTGCAGAGTCGGACAAGGATACCAGCATTGTGGTTTGTGTCTGTATCTTGGGTGATTCCTTAATTTTAGGTGCTCGAATTTAGAATTGCAAGTACCCTGATCTCATGATTGTGGACTATAGTGTAAACAATTTGGGCACAATCACAGAGGTAGCTCTTTCAATTCAAATGAAGGAGATATTGGCAGAGTTGAAGAATCTCTTCCCCGGCACTACCTTTGAAGGCCTCCATGAACTATGAAACAATTCTGATTTATAGATCCTCTGAATCTCGACATCCTTTATTGAGCACGCCATAGGTTCTTCTCGACAATAAAATACTCTTTTGGTGGGAGTTGGCAGGGTTGGGCTGATAAGCCTTTCATGGATGTAGCACAAAACGTAATATATTTATGTAATGAAGTGGGTCTGATTCAGTTATTGAAAGGAACACATACAGATGAATTCACACCTATGACTTAATTTTCTCCAACATAAATCAATATAAAGTTTACTGCAGTCGGAGTGCGGAGCTGTGCCAAATTTGGCAATGCAGCACTCCATTTCCAAAATGCAATGGTACACTAAATGTAGCTGTCTAGCAAAAAACGCAGGCATCTTTGCACCATATTGCAAGGGTCCCTGCGTTGCAGAGAATGAATATTTATGTGCAGGAAGGTGCCCCTTTCCTGCACATAAACAGTCATTAATGGCGATTTGTTACATCTATATGTGCTGCAGAAAGCAATACAAATCCCAGAGTTTGCTGCCAAATGTGGGATTATCGCTGGAATTCCAGCGATAATCGCACAACGATTGGCGATACGTTGTTGATAGGGCAGGGCAGACTTAGCCATTATATCCACCTTCCATTGGATATAGTGGCTAAGTCATGCGTAAGAAGCAGGCGTAAGAAAAATATCGATAAGCGCGGTTAGCGCTACTTTTGTTATCGCCATGCAAGTTAGCTGGAGGTTTGTTGATAGGAGAAATGTCGGTTAGCGACATTTCTCACGTTATTTGTAGGCAGACAACCTCTTTGCATCTCATTAAGGATGCAAAGCTGGGCATTGAGGGAAAGGGCGCTGAGGCAAGGATTCACGCGATAGCGTGACCTTGCTGATAATGCGATAAAATTATTGCCGATTTTTGCCCAAAAATGGACGCTAAAGCTGTGATAATTTGATCACGGCGCCTTGATGATATGCCCCCTGTTATATAGATGAATACGCAGGACTTTTAGGGGTATCTATTCCCCATTTTGAACATACAAAATCAGGTGAAGCACTGGAAGCACTATTGGCTAGTTTTAATCTGTATGAGTCTTTCAATACAGGTGGGGGGGAGAGAGTCCCCACCTATAAAGGAACGCCTCAAGGTTCCATAATTGATTATATTTTCATCACTCCTGGGCTAAACACCAAGGTGAAAACCTATAGGACAATTCCCTCAGCCTACAGTGATCATAACCCTGTGCTATTGGTGATGTGTTGGGGAGACCTTAAGCGTGTGGGCTTGGCCCGCCTCCATGGGCAGGCGGTACTTGTGCCTACTGATCAGGGCAGGCGGCTCAAGTGGGGCAAGGTGATCCCAGATGATTTTATGGCAAATTTATTGCCTAAAATCGAGGGAGATATAGAAACATGCTTAAATCAAGAGGCCCCCAACCAAACAATCATTCAGGCGTTTGAATCGATACGTGTCCAAATTTCGAGGGATCTGACAGTTAAGCCCACTAAGAGAGTGCCTAGTACTTTAAAGTGGTGTGACGCAAACGGTTCACGACTAAATACTTGTTTGAAGCGTGCGTTAAAAGTCATACCAAGGGACAAGACTCTTATCGTCAATCTAAGAAGGGAATATAAACTGACCCTAAAGATGAGAAAAGATGCAATTAAAAGTGAAGCGTGGGACAAACTTCTCTCTATCGATGTCTTGCGATATAGTAAGAAATTTTGGGAGATCATAAATCACCCTTTTTTTGTCGGAACACAAAACGCAGTCACTGACTGCGTCATTCCGGACGAGAAGTGGGTCCTTCATTTCAAAGACGTCTATGGTGACAAGAATAGTACAGCCTCGCGCGGCCAATTGGTTGCTCGGGTGTCCCCCCCGGTAGAGTTTTCTGAGGAGGAGGTGCTGAAGGCCATTTTGGAGACCTCAAAAAACAAGGCGCCGGGCGCCGATGGCGTACCTGCAGATCTATATAGACATTCTCCGATAATTTGGTCTCAGGTTCTAACCAAAGTTTTTAGGGCAGCAATGAAAACGTGTTCCCCAACACCTGGGCAACCTCCATTATAGTACCAATCTTTAAAAAGGGACAACGGGAGCACCCGGGGTGCTACAGACCAATTTCCCTCCTTGACTCTGCCATTAAAATTCTAGGCAGAGTCTTATTGTCCAAACTCAGTGGAAATCTGGAGATCTATGGGGGGCTTTCAAGCATACAATACGGGTTCAGAGAGAAACGAGGTACCCTGGACCAATGTTTGAATTTGCACCTACTGATCGCCAAATATGCGGTGGCCGGGGAGGGGTCTCTTTACTCGGCCTTCATGGACCTCTCCTCGGCCTTCGATCTGGTTAATAGGTCCAAATTGTGGTTAACCCTTCTTGAGATGGGGATAGACCCATCCTTGGTCACTTTTATGGCCTCTTTACATCAGGAGTTATTCGCAAAAGTTAGGGTCACAAATGAGGGGAGGTGCACGGACACGTTTAGGTCTGAGAAAGGGGTCCGCCAAGGGTGTATCCTGGCCCCCCTCCTTTTCACCATCTATATAAACGGGTTGGGAAAACATCTAGAGGAGGGGGGGGGTAGATGCTCCGCGTGTGGGAGGACTACAGGTTCCTGCCCTCCTATACGCGGATGACGCCGTACTGATTGCCCGCACAGGTGATGGCCTACAGACATTATTGGATCGCTTTGGTTCCTTTATGGAAAACCTTGACCTGAAGGTACATGCTAAAAAATCTCATTCTATGGTAGTGGGTAAACAGAGAGGAAAGTTTAGAAATAAAACATTTATATGTAAGGGTGAGGTAGTTTCAAGGGTTCCGGTCTTCCCTTACCTGGGGGTCCTCTTCGATGAAAGGGGGTCCTGGGCTCCTCAGATAAAGGTGAAGAGTTTATCCTTGGCCCGTTCGACAGCTGCACTGTTGGGTTTTACAAAAAGGTTGGGGGCTAGACCGATGGAAGCATTGTTAAAGGTTTATAACACCAAGTGTATTCCCATTGCCACCTATGGGGCCGCCCTGTGGGGCTACGCTACCCAAGATAAAATCCAAAGGGTAGAAAATGGAATAATTAGACAACTGCTCTCAGTCCCCAAATCGACCCCCACCTTTTCTATCCACGAGGAAGTGGGTTTGCCTTACATTGCAGATAAGTTGAACCTGGCACCTCTCCTATTCTGGGCAAAGACATGGCTAAATCCAGAGTTAACTTTGAATCATCTTATTCTGGAAGATGTCATTTCTTTGGACCATGCCATGAAAATACCCTGGCTGAAGTATTTAAAAAATAAATTTTTTGCCTTAGGTAGACTGGAACTTTTTTCAACTCCATCTAAAATCAGGAGAGAAGATGTAAAGTGGATCAAGGTCCATTTTATGGAGAGAGCCCGTCTTAATAGAGAGGAGAAAGAAATAATGAAACCATCTGTAAGAGCACACTCTATGTTAATCACTACGCCCTCTCTGGAACCATATTTGAAATATGTCACAAGACCTCTTCATAGATTCTTATTAGTCAGATTTAGGTTTAACTTGATTCAATTCTCTTTAGGCTGCTACCCATCATGGGACAATCCAGAAGATGCTCCTCCTTGTGAATGTGATAATTTATCAAAGCAAGATACCATGCATTTTATGATGTTTTGTGGGTTTTATACTGCCGCTAGGAAAAAACACTTGTTACCTGTGTTGAGGGAGGATGGCTTTATTCAAGTCAGACCTGCATTAATCTACCTCCAGATGTTGGGCAATGTTTACATTACGTTCAGTGTTGCCAGCTTTCTAGCGGAAGCTTTTAGAATTAGGAATAAACGGGTTCCACTGAACATTTTATTGTAAATACGGTATCACTATTGGATTTTAATTCTATGAGCCAAATAAGTCCCAGTAATTATGGCTATCACTGATTTTTGTATATAAACGAACTGTGATTTTAATGTACATGTATTGTATGTGGCTTTTATGATTTTTTTAAAATCGAATAAAGTGTGCTTTGACTTTGACTTTGATATGCCCCTTCGTCACTCCACTGTACGCAATTCTGCTGTACACTACTCCACTCTACACCACTCCACTTGATGCTGTTCCACTCTACACTACTAGACTCAACATCACTCTATGCCATTCCACTCTCTGGTATTCCACTCTGTGCCACTTCACTCTACCGCACACAACTCTACGTCACTCCACATTCATGACACGCCACTGTATGTCAGTCCACTTTATGCCACTCCACTCTACGCTATTCCATTCTAAAATGCTCCACTTTATGCCATTCCATTCTAAGCCACTCCCTGCTTAACCATTCTACTCTATGTCACTCCACTCTATGCCACTCCACTGTGGGCCATGCCACTATACCCTATTTCAATCTATGCCACTCCACAATGCTCTGTTCCACTCTACGCCACTCCACTCTATGGTATTCTACTGTATTCCACTCCACTTTAGGCCACTCTACTGAACGCCACTCCATTGTATGCCAGTGCACGCTATGCCACTCCACTATACTCTATTCACAGTACAACACTCGCCTCTACATCACTGGACACCCCACCACTCTATGCCATTACACTATATGCCACTCCATTCTACACCACGCAACTGTACCCCACTCCAATCTATGCATTTTTACTCAATGCCACTCTATTTAACACCACTCTACTGTACACTACTGCAATCTGTGCAACTGCACTGTATGCTACTCCACTCTATGCTATTCCACTTTATGCCGCTTCACTCTACATAACTTAACACCACTACACTCTATGCTATTCCACTCAACACCACTTCACCCTAGGTCAATTAATGCCACTCCACTGTATGCCACTCCACCCTACACCGCTCTATTCAAATCCATTCTACACCACTCAAATGTACGCCACTCTACTCTATGCCACTTCAGTGGGTATTCAGACAGAATATCGAGTTAGAAATGAAAATATTGTGACACAGAAATATCGACAGCAAAAATATTGTGGTCAAGAATATCGAATTTAAGGTAATATTGTTTAAAAAATATATAAGACATTAATATCCTTTGCAAAAATATAGTTGTTTAAAATATCGATTTTTTAATCAGTATTATGAATTTTAGTTTATATTTTAAATGTGTGTGTTGTATGGTTTTTTTCCACGCTAAAATCCAGCAATATCCTGCGATGATTATCCTAGCGCTAAGCACACTTAGCGTTAATTATCGCCGGTTGTTGCTGATATGCTGAGTGGCATAGAAAGAAGAGGTGTAGAGTGGAGTGGTGTATAGTGAAGTGGTGTAAAGTGGAGTAGCATAGAGTGGAATGGGATAGAGTGGATTTACATAAATATGAGTTGCATAGAGTGGAGTGGTATAGAGTGGAATAGCTTACAGTCTCATGGTGTAGAGTGGAGTCTTTTGAGTGGATTAGTATTGCATGGTATGGCAAAAAAATGTAGTGGCATATTGTGTAGTGGTGTAGAGTGGAGTGGGCATAAAGTGGAGTAGCGTAGAGTTGAGTGGCATAGAGTGGAGTGGCACACAATGGAACAGTGTAGAGGGGAGTGCAGTAGAGTAGAAAAACATAGTGTTGTGGCTTAGAGTGTAGTGTAGTAGAGTGGAGTGCCATAGAGTGGAGTGGCATAACGTGGAATAGCACAGATTGGAGTAGCATGGTATAGAGTGTAATAGCATAGAGTGGAGTGGCATATAGTCTAATAGCGTAGAGTGGATGGGCATACAGAGGGGTGGCATAGAGTGGAGTGGAATAGAGTGGAGCAGCATGTGGTTTGGGAGAGTCTAGTTTGAAGAGAGGTAGCATGAAAGTAATAGATTAAATTTGCCTGGAATATTGGTTATGGGGAAGAGACATTTCTGACATTAGCTGCAAATTGTTTAATTAATGTTAAAGTTATAAATGATAACTCTGTGGTATGCCGCTGATATGCAAATCACAAGGCAGTATATCACTAGTTAATGACTGGCTTTACAAAAATGAAAGACAGCCTTGTAGTGTTCACCGTACTTTGGCTATGGCTGGGTTAGGGCTGTAGATATATGTAAGCAGTAGGTTTAATTGATATTCCATGCCTATTTACACTTGGTAATAGTTACAGAAAAATGTATTTATAATTTTCTAATTTGTTTTTTTTAAAGTTTACAGAGTATCATGTTAGTACCCATAAATGTCTGCATTATGTGCTGCCTTACGCTGCTGCAGATGACCGCCCGACAAGACGTCGGCAAATCCGTACTTCCCATTAGGATATGACCACCATGCAGGCAGTCATAAATGCCTTTTTCTACTGCAGCTTCTGCTGCAGCCCGGAAAAGGGCAGCAGCACAAGCTGCAGTAGAAAAACGCACTTTTCAAACATCCATGCACTGTGTGCCAGGATCCATGTGGTGCTTGGCACACATGGTGCATGGATGTTTGGGGCAACTCCACTTGTGCTCTTTAGCAGTGGCCCTTTGGGGCTCCCAAAGTCCCTTTTCCAACAGCCTTTTCATGGTGGTGGGATGGCCATGAGAAGGCTGTTGGAAGTGGAAATCCTAATCCCTATGGCGGTGCCTGTGCAGGCCTTCCTCCATTGTAGGAATTTGGGTCCAACCGCCACCCTGGCTGAGCCTTGAGCCTGTAGGAGACTGCTGTCTGTCCCCACAGTAATATGAACGTCTGCATCATAATGGGGCAGTGGGACCGATGGCCTGGATGTTGATGGGACAGCCACCAATGACTTGTTAGTGGCGATCCCACTGACATCAAAATGAGGCTCCATATTTGTGAAATATAGTGTAGTACAACGTAATGATTTTCATTTTTGTAAGTAGCGCAGTTCTTTGAAGATAGTACTGAGATAATTTATCTTGTGAAAGCAGCCAGAGAAGCGCCAGCACCAACTAACAAGGAAGAAGTTAAGTCCTTTCTTGGACTAGTTGAGTATATAACAAAGTTTGTAAAAAACTTTGCTGACATTACAGCTCCCTTAAGAACGTTACTTAAAAAAGGAGAACACTTTTTATGGAGTCCTGAGAGTCAAGAATCTTTTGAATTTACAAAACAAGCTATTTCTTTTTTTTGTACTTCCTGCTTTTATGGCTGTATTAGCCGAAATAAAGTTAATAATACTACTTAATAAACAAGCTATTGTGAATGCACCATTCTTGGGCAATTTTGTCCCAAGAACAAAAAACTATTTTTTAACAACAGATGCCAGTGGCAAAGGCATTGGGGCGACTCTCAGTCAAACTATAGATGGTGAAGAAAAAATGATGGCATTCGCATCAAGGGCATTAAAGGATGCTGAACGCAACTACTCCACTGTGGAACGAGAGGCCCTAGCTATGGCATGGGCTGTTAGTCACTTTACATTTTATATGTGAGGTTTGCCTTTTATAGTACGCACAGACCACAAACCACTCAAATAATACATTTTTTCGACCAAAACAGAGGTATTACCACTCCTCGCATAAGCAGATGGCTTATGAGTTTAGAAAAATACAACTTCAAGGTTGAGTATGTATCTGGTACTAAAAATATAGTCGCTGACTGCTTATCTAGATTACCGTGTGATGGAGAGGGAACTGATGCAGACAATATAAATGAACAAGTCATGATAGTGGAAATTACAGGCATCTCTCAAGAAGAATGGGAAAAAGGCATGAGCTCAGATGAGTCTCTCAATAAAGTAAAAGAAAAAATTGTTCATGGTTGGCCTTTAAAACAAGGGTGTTAGATGATAATTTGAAGCATTTTTGGGAAGTTAGCTATGAACTAAGCATTGTAAATGAGAGAGTTATGAGGAAAGATAATCTGGGACCACCTAAGGATCTGTGGGATAGAATTGCTGATTTAGCCCATGAAGGCCATCTAGGCAGAAACCGGACGACGTCTAAAGTCAGAGCATCTTACTGGTTCCCAGGAATGGATAGGATTGTAGAAAACAAAGTAAAAGAGTCTATGATTTGTGCATTAAGCGATAAAACTAAAGTAACCAGAGCTGTCCCCATGTCTCCTGTAAAAGTACCTTTAAAACCATGGGATAAACATGGTTTAGATATTATTGGTCCACTTAGAAACTCGACCTGGGAAGGCAAATTCATGTTAGTATTAGTTGATTATCATTCGCGTTGGATAACAACAAAAGTGTGTACCAAAATCAATACTTTGTCTTTAATTGAATTCCTTTCTGATACCTTTAAGACTGAAGGAGTTCCTAGTACCATCATAACGGACAATGGAGTTCAATTTACTTCAGATGAAATGCATAATTTTTTTTTTTAATTGTCTATTTGTCATCCTAAAACTGCTTTATACTATCCAAGGGCTAATGGTCTTTTGGAACGTGTAAATCGTTTGAAAAAAGAATGCATTAAAATGGCTCAAGTCTCAGGTAAACCTGCAGATAAAGCACTTAAGAACATGCTCTGGTCCTACCATACAACACCTAATGCTGTGACGAATATCTCTCCATTTCTGGCACACAAGAGAAGATTACCAGGAACTAAAATGATCCCCAACTGGTTTTGTGGAGGTGAACCCAAATGGGTAAATAGAGAGGAAATGGGAAGCCAAGTTAAAAAAAAATCAAGATGAGTATACCAAAAGATATGATGCAAAACATGCAATGAAAGCTCCTGACTGGAAAGTTGGAGACGGTGTAGTAGTAAAACATCCTGTGGCGCGTCGCCCCTGCAACAGCAAATTCTCCAAACCCATGAAAACAGTTGAGGTCAAAGAGAATGTTGTCACACTGGATGATGGTAGAACCTGGCGCATGGATAGAATTTCATGTAACACTGCTAGTAGCAGTACGAGTAGTCAAGTTCCAGTCCCACCCCACATGAGGTACTATTTTACAAATCCTAAAACCTCTCATAGAGACCTTATGACAAATGAAGAACCTGTTTGTTCTCGTAGAGCCCCTGTGTGGCACAAAGATAATGTTATTCATTAATATTTTTCTTTTGGATATGAATATCTGTGTTAATATGTAACCTGTGTTATTGCTATTTTTGCATCATTGTACTGTCTTCTTTCTAAATCCTTTTGCACCCTTCTTGTCATTGTTGTGGAAGGGGGAAGTGTTGTAATTTAGTCTCCTTGCTCTCCATACCCTTGAAATGTTCCACTCCCTACCCATGCCACCCCTTTCTCACCAACCCTCTTGGAAATTTCCGCTCGCCTTTGATGAAACTGGCAATGTTCTGACAGATCTGCTGTAAGCTCTGTGGCAGGAGGTTGTAAACCTTTATACAATAAATTATTATATGCTGTACAATCTACTTCGTAATAGATACCATGTTAGGTTTTTTAGAAAAAGAAATATGTAAAAAATGTAAAGTACACTGTAGTGCACTATATTTGTAAAACACAGTGTAGTACAGTGTATTTTTCCATATTAATTTTTTTTTAAAATTAGTGTTCTAATTACTGCTGTACTTTCTAGGTGGTACACAGTACTCCATCAACTTGTTTTTAAATATATCGAAGCATCAAGAATTTTCCCAAATACGACTTGAAAAAAGTGTCAAATCGGTAGGGACAATATATGAAATCATCTACATACCTTTATATAAGGCCCTCATCAGAACTCAGGCAAAGTGTGGTAAACACAACATGGCTCTCTTGTAGTCTGTAAAGGCAGCCACTAGCCAACCATATGCTGCCTTGTCTGGGGGAGCGTGGTCTGGAAAAACAGGACAAAAGCCTGCTCCCAGCGGGCTGGACCATGTTTAAATCTCCCACCAGTGGAGAGCATACTTGCATGTTTGCTCTCATCCTGTGAGAGATTTAAAAATGCTCCCACCAGACTAGAGTAAACACATGTTTCTCTGCCCATGCTGATGCAGGCAGGAAAACTACCATGTCCAGGTTGTGGGCTCTCCGGGTTACAGTCAGTGAGCCGGCCCCCGGGGAATGGGGTCCCCGGAGCATACAGGACCACATGGCCTCCCTCCCCTTTTATTTTAGCATTCAGCCCTAGGTGATGGAGCCACCAGGGGCTTCAGAGGCTCACGAGGGGGCATGTCACTGTTCTAAGTCTCACCATATTTCTGAAAGCATACATGCATGTGTCTGTACCTTTTGTTAGTGACATCATATATAAAAGAGGATTCATGTGCAAGTAGAGACATACCTCAGTAACAAGACCATGACAGACTGCGCGTCACATTTCAAGCAGACACCTAGATTTATAAGGCGTACTTCAAGTGTACCAATCCCTCTGCCAACATGTCTTAAACCTCACTTTTGTGCTGTAGCTTCAACATTCTCTACTACTCAGGGTGTTGGGCCTAGCCAATTATAAAGCAGCAACCCTTCCCATTCACTGTTGTGAGTCTCACCATGTTTCTCAAATGCATGCATGTGTGTGTCTGTACCTTTTGCTAGTGGCATCATATATAAAAGAAACATAGAAATAGATGTATACCTGTGTTTTATACGTCTAGCATCTTCAAATGCATATCAAGTTCAAGTTCAAGTTTTTATTGTTTGATTAATTAAAATCATTACAAAAACCCCCCTGGAAAAAGGAATAAAAAGCTGCATAGGCGAATAGCATTATCGTGCAATAAAAGGATCGATATACGTCACTGTTTTATATTACAAAAAATACGTGGCAATAAAATTCAATTATTAAAAATATTGCTTTAACGATTTTAAAACTCAAGTAGCAGATTTAACAAAATGTACTCCTTGAAAAGGGTGTTGGGGTAATTTAACGTGAATTTATATTTAGTCTACGTCAGCTTGCAATAGGAGACTATTGACAAATTTCATGAATTTAACTCCTCGGCAAGCCAGGATACACGACGAGCCCTCCAACCAGCGTATCACTGCTTGCGTGCTGGACCGGATGTTCAGTTCATTAAAAATAGATTTCAGGTACTGTCTCCTTTGGACTTGGATGGCTGGACAGGCGTATAATAGATGAATTAGGGTTTCTTTTTTGTATCCACATAGTCGACAGGATTCTGAATTAAAAGCTGGTTTCCATGAGGGGTATAGGTCCTTAGAGTCATGCACGCCCATTCTAAACTTTATGAAGCTCGTTTTTAAATATGAGCTGAAATGGGCGGATAAATAAGCTTGTGGCTGTGAAAACCTATACAAGTTTATAACTGTTCACCCGTGCCGCCTCTAGGTGAGCCTCATTTTGTCCTCCAGTAAAGATTTCTTTTTGGCTACAACATTTATTATTTTGACGAAAGTTCCTCTGTCCATCCCTATGTCCCATACTGATTGTAGTTCCATCTTGACCAGAGAGTTACTCAGGAAGCTACCCCAGGAGTTTGGCATTTCATTCTCCCTCTGAGACTTGATTCTGTCCCAGCCTAAGCTGTTCAAAGTGCCCGGGTCAGAGGAGCAGAATGCGTGGCAGAGTTTTATAAAGCTGCTCATTCCCCTGTACTTCTGATGCTGGAGGCCAAATTCCAATCTGACCTGGGTGGGCAAGGCACATTTCGGCAGATCAAAGACAGCTTTGTAAATTTTTGACTGCAACTCATTCAATAGGTGCGAGTCTTTGCCACACAAAGGGGCCAAACCATAGGACAAACTGGGTTGGATTTGTGCGGCCATTACTTTTAGCAAATGGGAATGGTTCGGGCAGTCCATTTTTCTTTACCTATAAGTCTGTATGCATAAATCAGTGATTGTGTCTTGGCTTTGAGTGCCAGTTTATGTTCTTTATGAGTTGCACCCTGCTCCCTGCTCGATTATTACGCCCATGTATTTGTATGAGCTGTTTTCTTCAACGTTAACCCCTTTGAACATCCATTTGAACTTTGATTTTTTGCTATCGACTAGGCAGATGATTTTTGTTTTTTCTTCATTTAGCTCCAGCTGTTCCTTGTCCAAGTAGGCTATTAGATTGTTTATTGATCTCTGTAACCCAACTGGGGTTTGGCTCAGCAAGACTATATCATCCGTGTATTGTAGGATAGCAACTGATTCGTTGGCCAATTTCGGGGGGGTGTATGTATGGAGCAATGTCAGATAAGAACAGGTTGAAAAGGCTGGGGGCAAGGCCCCTTTGAGCGTAGATGCTCGCGGTCGTGCTCAACCCATCACCCAGCTTAACTCTTGCCCAGGTGTCAGTATACAGAGAGATAATGGCATTAAGCAATATGTTCGGCAAACCCCATGCGTTGAGTTTTTTCCATAGCTGACTCCTGCTCACTCTTTCAAATGCGGATTTAATGTCCACGAAACAGGCGAACAGATGGAGTTTCCTTTTTTGAGCTTTTTCCGTCAAACGTGCTAAGGTGGCAAGGTTGGATATTGTACCCATGACTTGCCTAAATCCTTTCTGGAATTTTGGAATAATGTTTTTTTCCTCTATCCAACCTTGCAACTGGATTAAAAGGCATGAAGCATACAATTTTGCTTCAACGTCTAACAGTGAGATTAGTCTATAGTTTCCCGGCTTACGGTGATCTCCCTTTTTGAATATGGGGTGGATGATGGTCCCCCTCCAGGAAGCCGGGATGTTGGACTGAATATAAATCTCATTGAAGAGTGGGGTGAGGATGGAAGACCACAGCTCTGGATTATACTTAAAAATTGCATTAGGAATGCCGTTTGGCCCGGCCGCTCCCTCAGACTTTAGTTTCGCTATAAGGCCGCTTAGCTCTTTCACATTCGTCAGAGAGTTTGGCTCGTTGGTGAGTGAGTTTGATTGAGATGTGCTGCCTTCTGCAGGGGCCGGAGTGGAGGAGGCTTGGGTTTCTTTCTGTTCGAGGTGTAACCCGTAGGGGTTTTGTTCGGGCCCGTCTCAGACTTGTTAAACAGGGTTTTCACGTGGGCAATCCATATATCAGCACTAATTCCTGCTCTTTGCCGAAGTTTTGGGCCGGATGTTAATGTATTTACTATGCCCCAGAAATCGCTGCTGTTGGACTTTTTGCTGGCAGATAATAATTGCAGCCAGATGGACCCTTTATGTGCTGTTTTTGCTCTTTCCAGGTTCCTCCTATAAGTGCGCCTTAGTGCGTGCAGCTTTGTTTTTTCTTGTTTTGGATCCTTTTTCCTGCTCGAGATAGACGTCGCACTTCTCTCGCGATCTCTCTTTTTTGCATTCTGAGATCTTGGTTGAACCACGGGTCCCTTCTGGTGAGTTTTGTTGGAATCCGTCCAGGAGAAGCTGGAAATTTAAAGACCAAAGGCTGGGCCAGCCGCTCCCAGAGGCTAACGTGAGCGTTCTCTAGTACGGGGCCTTGGTTTTCCTGGAAAACCTTGACTGTCTCCTGAATGGATTGGGGGGCCACTCCTCGCCATTTTAACTTACGAAGATTGAACGTTTTTTTGAGCACTTTTTACTTTGTTCTTCAAGTTCAGAGTCAACGGGAGATGGTCACTTTCGGCTCGTGGGATGATTCTGAAATTGTTAATTTGTGAGAGCAGGCTATTGACTATAATTGTAAAGTCAATTGTTGAGGCGACTTTTCCGCTCAGGTATGTTGCGGCGGCTGGCGAATCCCCCGGAGCCTTGCCGTTCATGATTGTCATGTCGAGGGCTGCTAATTTACACACTAGCTCGGTCGCACCCTGGGATGATTTACTATTACTTCCCAGGTGAGTCGTTAAGAGGTTGCTGTTAAAATTACCTGAAATAATTATTTGGCAAATTCACATGGCTTTTCTGCAATGATGTTAATAATTTTATTAGGGTTAGATGTTTTCCCTTCTGCTTTTTTCTCTCCGGATGGATGGAAACGTTGATTAATAGGAGTTGTCTGGTTGATTCCTTGCTGCTTACCTCGATCACTTGGATCCAGTTTGCCCCTTGTCTAGTTCTTCCATTGCCCAGTTTAATTTTTGTGTGATGAAGGTTGATAAGCCCCTCTCGGATGGCCATAGTTTGAATGTCTTTCTGCCAGGCAGTGATGGTCTATGAAACCAGGTATTGAGCTTGCACCCAGGTTCCAGGTTTCCTGGAGCAGGATTATGTGTTGTTGCATAAAAAACAATACGGTTTCGTGGTCTTTCCCCATATCCTTGAAGCCGTGCACATTCCATGAGCAGATCAATCCATATCATGTATGAGAAATATTCAAAATTTCCTAGGCAACATAAATCCTAATGTGAGTTAGGTAGCAGATATAGCTAAAGGATAATCAAGAGCCTCAATGTATGAACTACGGACAGATATCTAGCTTCGATAAGAGTTATTTTTATTCACAAATTTATTTGTGTTCCACATAAAAAAACAATATATTTCACAATGAATAAGAACAAGGACATAAAGTGCTAAAATACATGTGAAAACATGCAAGCAGTATTATTAAAATACAAGATTAAAAACAATCACAATGTGAAAGCGTTTGCAAATAAAACCACTATAACAGTTAGAAATTGCAAATGTTCATAACTATACATATGGTATCATCATCAGTCTCATAAACATCACAATGTCAAAAAAAATTCACCAATAAAGCCACTATAGCAATAGGAAAATGCAAATATTCATAATTGTACACAGCGTTTCGTCGTCAGTCTCTACGCGCGTTTCGGCGGAGGGCCGCCTTCTTCAGGAGATTAACTTGTCAAGTCTAAAAAATAAAGAACAATGGATGTTGCATGTGTAATATCATAGTAATACATTGAGGCTCATAGAACTGATGCTGATCATATGAAGGTACACTAGAACGCTATGCTTAGTTGAAAATGACCAAGCTACTCAATTAATAAAAGCAAAGGATACGTATTCTATGTAAAAAAGGACATAGACTACATATGATGTCACCCAGTAGTGTGCTCCTTATAACCCATGCAGAATGGATATAGTGCCAAGATATCAGATCTAATGAAACAAAGGAAGTTAATCCATGAGCAAATGAAAGGATAATACACCATCACCTTGACCTGATGTGGGTCATGAGTTTTATTGATACTTGATTCTAATCCCAGCCTAGGATCCGACTTGGTACATAGTCCCGACTACAATTGGTTTATATATAAAGCATTCTTACCTATTTAGGGTGTTATTTTTATTGTTCCAATAGAGGGAGTAGTCTACCGCACCAATTGGAATCGCTATAATTGATGAAAAAGAGAGAAAGAGCACAAAAAAGCGCTCATGAGATAATATAAAAGATACTTGATGTTACAACTCGATTTTAACTGACTAGATGGTTTTTGCCTCAAGTTAGAAAGGTACACCAATATATGTTCTGCTTTTTCATGGAGCCTACTTTTAGTCTATGATCTTATGCTGTTTAATTTTACTTTTTGGGCTTCCAATATTATCCAACTCGTAGGGATCAGGTTTTTAGCGCTATCATTAATTTATACTCAAAAAAAGAGATAAGTTATATGGAGACTAGTGTGAAACAATCTTGTCTCTCTCTTATAAATAGACACGACGGATGAGAAGTTACCTGCAATGTTAATGTTGCTAGCTTAGTAATGCGATCAAACGTTCTGTAGATTGAATTTTCTTTCTAGAAAATGAACGCAGACAGCAAACAAACCAAAGGTAAATTTGTTACTAATTATTTAACAAATTTCACATAAAAAACTCCGAAACTACGTGGCTCACTAAATAGGTACCTTTTCTGGTTCTAGAAAATGGGTGAACCATAAATCCACATTCCTTGCGGAGTCTAAATAGCAGTCGTATCTCGTATCTGTAAGGATAAAACGGGAACAACCGGAGTACGATTTTATATGTGACTCTGTGTAGCCCCCATAAACTGTTCCCACGCAACTCGCCAATTATTACCTTTTGAAAGCGAGGTGAGACAAGGATATATGTCGCCTCTATGTTTACTGAATAGATGTTGCGGTATTGCTTGATGGACGCGACCGTGTAGATATACTGCAAACCAAACAGAATATATCGCCAGATGTTAAAACTGTTTCCTTATATAACTTTGAATTAATTAATTAATTTACCCCTAATCGCCAAGTTTTATGCATATAGGGTCTATTATATCTACTTACTGATAAACGGTCTGAATTTACGAGGGCAAATGTTAAAACCTTGGTACATAAAACCAGGTTTTAACATTTGCCCTCGTATATTCTCTAATTGTAAATCAAAAAATTTAATTTATCTGCTTGTATGTCCCTGCAACCTTGGGTATGTGGGGGAAACTGCAAGAGCATTCTGTACTCGGTTCACTGAACATCGGTCAGCTATACATACGTCTAAAATCAATGCACCTGTAGTTAGACACTGTATAGATCATAAACACAAACCAAATGATCTGAGATGGTACATCATAGAAAATCTGGAGAGCCATCAACATACCAATACAGAAAGAAACGGGAAGTCTTTTGGATTTTTATCTTATCGACTCATATCCAAGGACTTAACAGCGAGATACCGTGGGAAAACGCGATCAAATATAACTTTAAATAACACGTTATCTATGTACCCACCCCATATAGAGCTGACCTCATTATTTCCAATTTGGAATGATATGAACACTTTATTTCCCATGTATAAATAGTGCATCCTTCCGCATAGTTATACTTTTCATGACATAGAATGTAAACCATATCAAAGCAATAGAAGATAGAACTAAATAGAGATTGTTTTGCTTCATTGCTGTGTACATGAAAAAAAATCATTCTGTCTACATATAGGAAACAGAAGTATTACGAGCTACTGCTAGTTAAACATTCGGCCACAGCGGACTAAGCCTCTTCACTTCTATCTGAGTATAATTTTATTTATTTTATTTATCTAGGAGATTGAGGGCAGACAATCAGGTAAATTTCCGATTTGGCCACATTTTCTATATAGTCAACAGAGTCTCTTTTTTATTTTCATGGTCTTTCAACTTCGAAAGACGGTCTAGTTATTAGAAAACACTTCTAGTTCGATCACATGACCTTACCACGTCATCACAGTAGGAGACGCTTCGGGCGGGGCTATTTAAATGCCACAGAGTGTAGTTCCGTATTTATCACCGGAAGCAAAAATACAACGCGGCACGACAGACCGTTTATCAGTAAGTAGATATAATAGACCCTATATGCATAAAACTTGGCGATTAGGGGTAAATTAATTCAAAGTTATATAAGGAAACAGTTTTTACATCTGGCGATATATTCTGTTTGGTTTGCAGTATATCTACACGGTCGCGTCCATCAAGCAATACCGCGACATCTATTCAGTAAACATAGAGGCGACATATATCCTTGTCTCACCTCGCTTTCAAAAGGTAATAATTGGCCGAATTGCGTGGGAACAGTTTATGGGGGCTACACAGAGTCACATATAAAATCGTACTCCGGTTGTTCCCGTTTTATCCTTACAGATACAAGATACGACTGCTATTTAGACTCCGCAAGGAATGTGGATTTATGGTTCACCCATTTTCTAGAACCAGAAAAGGTACCTATTTAGTGAGCCACGTAGTTTCAGAGTTTTTTATGTGAAATTTGTTAAATAATTACTAACAAATTTACCTTCGGTTTGTTTGCTGTCTGCGTTCATTTTCTAGAAAGAAAATTCAATCTACAGAACGTTTGACCGCATTACTAAGCTAGCAACATTAACATTGCAGGTAACTTCTCATCCGTCGTGTCTATTTATAAGAGAGGGACAAGATTGTTTCACACTAGTCTCCATATAACTTATCTCTTTTTTTGAGTATAAATTAATGATAGCGCTAAAAACCTGATCCCTACGAGTTGGATAATATTGGAAGCCCAAAAAGTAAAATTAAACAGCATAAGATCATAGACTAAAAGTAGGCTCCATGAAAAAGCAGAACATATATTGGTGTACCTTTCTAACTTGAGGCAAAAACCATCTAGTCAGTTAAAATCGAGTTGTAACATCAAGTATCTTTTATATTATCTCATGAGCGCTTTTTTGTGCTCTTTCTCTCTTTTTCATCAATTATAGCGATTCCAATTGGTGCGGTAGACTACTCCCTCTATTGGAACAATAAAAATAACACCCTAAATAGGTAAGATTGCTTTATATATAAACCAATTGTAGTTGGGACTATGTACCAAGTCGGATCCTAGGCTGGGATTAGAATCAAGTATCAATAAAACTCATGACCCACATCAGGTCAAGGTGATGGTGTATTATCCTTTCATTTGCTCATGGATTAACTTCCCTTGTTTCATTAGATCTGATATCTTGGCACTATATCCATTCTGCATGGGTTATAAGGAGCACACTACTGGGTGACATCATATGTAGTCTATGTCCTTTTTTACATAGAATACGTATCCTTTGCTTTTATTAATTGAGTAGCTTGGTCATTTTCAACTAAGCATAGCGTTCTAGTGTACCTTCATATGATCAGCATCAGTTCTAAGAGCCTCAATGTATTACTATGATATTACACATGCAACATCCATTGTTCTTTATTTTTTAGACTTGACAAGTTAATCTCCTGAAGAAGGCGGCCCTCCGCCGAAACGCGCGTAGAGATTGACGACGAAACGCTGTGTACAATTATGAATATTTGCATTTTCCTATTGCTATAGTGGCTTTATTGGCGATTTTTTTTTGACATTGTGATGTTTATGAGACTGATGATGATACCATATGTATAGTTATGAACATTTGCAATTTCTAACTGTTATAGTGGTTTTATTTGCAAACGCTTTCACATTTTGATGGTTTTTAATCTTGTATTTTAATAATACTGCTTGCATGTTTTCACATGTATTTTAGCACTTTATGTCCTTGTTCTTATTCATGTGAAATATATTGTTTTTTTTATGTGGAACACAAATACATTTGTGAATAAAAATAACTCTTATCGAAGCTAGATATCTGTCCGTAGTTCATACATTGAGGCTCTTGATTATCCTTTAGCTATATCTCCTACCTAACTCACGTTAGGATTTATGTTGCCTAGGAAATGTTGAATATTTGACAAATTACTCTGTCCTAGGAACAATATTCGGAATCAGGGGGTCCTTGTTTTACTAAAAAAAAATAAAAAAAATAAAAAAATATCATGTATGAGAACACATGTGCAAGTAGAGACATACCTCAGTAACAAGACCATGCAGACCTTAAAACTTGACAGACTGCAGGTCCCATTTCAAGCAGACACCTCAATTTATGTGGCGTACTTCCATATGTACCTTTCCTCAGACTCATACAAAGTACCATGATAAGTAATCACTCTGCCAACATGTCTAAAACCTCACTTTTGTGTTGTTGTTTCACTATTCAGCAAACACTCAAAGTGTTGAGCCTAGCCGAATATAAAGCAGCAACCCATCTCGTGTCTCTGTTGTAACTCTCACCATATTCCAGAAACCATGCATGTATGTGTCTGTACCTTTTTCTAGTGGCATCATATATAAAGGAATAATAGAAATAGATGTATTCCTGTGTTTTATACATCTTCATATGCATAACACGTATGACAATATATATGCAAGTAGAGACATACATAAGCCATAAGACCATGCAGACCTTAAAACTTGACAGACTGCACCTCACATTTCAAACAGACACCTACAATTATGCAGCGTACTTCAAGTGTACCTTTCCACAGACTCATACAAAGTAGTCTAATCACTGATCCATCTGCCAATATGTCACCATTCTACTACTACTGAGGCTGTTGGGTCTAGCCTAATATAAAGCAGCAACCATTCGTATATCTCTGTTGTAAGCAGGGCCGGTCTGGGAACTGAAAGCATCCCTGGCAATTTTTTCCAGACCAGCCCCCGACTGGCGTGTAGCGAGCGTGCGCAGTGAGCGAGCCAGACCACTATTAGGAGGGTTTGGGGGGGGGTTCTCCCCCGCCAATAAAATTTTGGAAAAAGACAGACCAAAATGGTGAATTTTATAGCACATTTTTCATTACATATTCAATTGTATCAACTTTCAAAGCACAGTAAATAGTAGATGATGACCATAAAGAGCACCAGGTCTGAATAGTGATGAGGCACCCTGCCCCCTCTCCCCAACCCCCAGGCGGATACGCCGAGAGGTCTGAACACTCATGAAAAATAAATTAAGGCGTCTACATAATACATTTATTGACACAAAATATTATATAGAAACACTGGGAGCATGAACAAGCTCTGACCGCAGCAATAGGTCTGGCTACGTTTTTACATGGGGAAGAGAGAAGGGAGGAGAGAGAGAGGAAGAGAAGGAAGCAGGAGAGGAGAGGGAGGGAAGGAAGGGGAGAGAGAGAGGGAGACAGAAGAAGAGAAAGGGAAAAGAAGAGGGAGAAAAATAGGAAGAGCATGAGAGATAGAGGAGGGAGAGAAATGAGAGAAGGACAGTGAGAGGGATGGAAAGAGAGAGAGAGAGAGAGAGAGAGAGGCAGAGAGGGCGTGGTTGCTAGAGGGAGA
Organism: Lissotriton vulgaris; assembly: GCF_964263255.1. Lineage (NCBI taxonomy): Eukaryota > Metazoa > Chordata > Amphibia > Caudata > Salamandridae > Lissotriton > Lissotriton vulgaris. The sequence goes on from NC_141695.1 coordinate 99,082,848, forward strand.
GAGAGAAGGAGGGAGAGACTGACGGAGAGCGACAGAGAGAGAGAGGGATAGAGAGAGAGCGGAGGGAGAAAGAGGGGGCAGGGAGTGAGAGAACGAGAGAGGGATAGGGAGAGATGGAGAGAGAGAGGGGGAGAAAGAGGAAGGGAGAGAGAGGGAGAGAGAGAGAGAGATGGTGAGAGAGAGATAGAGAGAGAGAGGGGGGTAGAGAGAGAGAGAGGGAGGGAGGGAGTGAGTGAGAGAGAGAGGGAGTGAGTGAGAGAGAGAGAAAGGGATAGAGAGCGAGATGAAGTGAGAGAGATATAGGGCCATAGAGAGGGAGGGAGATAGAGAGTAAGAGAGCAAAAGAAGGATAGGTATAGAGAGAGAGATTGAGAGGGAGAGAGGGATAAATAAAGAGCGAGTGAGAGGGAGAGAGAGAGAGGGATAGAGAAATAGAGATAGGGAAAGGGATAGAGAGGGAAGGAACAAGAGAGGGAGAGAGAGAGAAAGGGAGAGGGAGTATGAAGGGGCAAGAAAAAGAAATAGAGAGAGGGAGGGAGAGAGAGAGGGGGAGAGAGAAGGAGGGGGAGAGAGAGGGGGTAGGAGATAGAAAGACAGAGAGAGAGTGGGAGAGCGAGAGAAGGATAGAAAAAGAGAGAGGGAGAGAGAGGGATACAGAGAGAGAGGAGGAGAGATGGAAAGAGAGCGAGAGGGGGAGAGAAACAGAGAGAGAGAGAGAAAGGGGAGAGATGGATGGAGAGAGAGGGAGAAATAGAGAGATTTCCATCATTTCACTACAGAACATACCACTAATTTACTTATAATTTTACCCTCACTACACCAAAGCACCATTGTAATTCCACATAATGCAATATTGTTTCACTACAGAATAAGAGAATAGTTGAACTAGATAATATAGATATTATTGTATAACAAAACGGCTATCAACGTACTGAATAACATGTCATTACTGTACGGCAGTATATGCCCATTAATGTAGTACAGAATGTCCCCTTGACTGTACTTCTGAATGTAGCCATCTTTGTACCGAATATGACCATCTCTGTGCATCTGTCCTACAAAATATGCAATGATTGTAGTACAGAATATGCAATGTGTATTATAGTATGTCATTGCTACTCTACCGATTGAGGCTATTGTACTACAGAATGTCATATTTTCACTAAAGAATAAGGCTAATATTGCACTGTAGAATGGGCATTAATGTAATGATGTTTCGTACTATGGTATATGTTCATTATTTTACTACAGAATGGTCCCATGACTGTACTACAGAATATGCTATAATTGTATTACTTATGCAATCACTCTCCTACAAGAATGAGGCCACACTGTCCTAGAGATTATGTCATCATTTCACTACAGAGAATGGCTATTATTGCCCTACAGAATAGGCATTAATGCACAGCAAAACATGCTGTTATCCTACTGTAGTAAATGTGCATTATTGTACCACAGAATGTTCCCATGGCTGTACTGAAGAAGGTGGCTATAGCTGGATAGAACATCAGTATCAGCTGATACTATCAATCAAATATTCTTTATATATACTATCATCCCACTCAAATGTCCTTAAACAAACAGAGACGGCAGCACCACACAGATACACAAAAATAACCACACATGCAGAAAGGCAAACAAGAGGCAATCAGACATTTAATTACACATGGAAACTCTGTCAGACAAGCATTTAGACACTGACACATAGGCAGACAGAGTCATTGTACCACTTAGCACACAATGTAGCTAGACACAAAGATCCAGACTGATGCAATCACACAGAGACAGACAGTGTACACAGTGTGACAGACACACATACACGTCATATCCTGAAAAACAGTGATATGGCTACATCCCAAGAAATATATTAATATGTAAGTAAGTTAAATGTTAGCTACCCAAGAGAACTACTCTCCTCATGGCAATTAAGTAGTTTGAAAACTACTGCATTTGTATTTTTTTGTATAGCTCTTTTTATATTAATGACGTAGTATAAAATGTATTTTTATTTTTGTATAGTAATTTTGAAATTAATGATGCTATAAAATGTTTTTGTTAGATTTGTATTTTTACAAGTATGTTTTCACTTGGTAAATGATCATAAATTGATGTAATAAATAAATTACTAATAATATGTATAAACAATACACACGATGGCACAGTGGTATACAAGTCAAACACATGCTGTCAATCAGACGTACATACAGCACGGAAACAAAGTGACACACAGCAAAGACACTGTGTCACACAATACATACACAATGACATAAAACACGCGCACGGTGACACTGCAGCATACAGCACATATACAGCAAAACACAGATCAGAAGCACAATGACACATATCACAGAAAACAGTCACACAACACACAGTACAGGCTTATAGTGATACAAAGTCATGACACATGCAGCACATACAGTGATAGACACCACACAGCACAGGGATGCAGCAGAGACCACATCACAGCAAAACACACATCTGTGGCATGCACCTGTTGCTGCCAAAGACACCACTGTCACAACATCTAACATACCCAGACTTAATATAGCCAGACACACACACAGACTCATATATCAGGCACATGGCACAGTCACAACGACAACTAACACAACTGCATTTGCTATATCAAGCCACACATGTACCACAGCCACAACTTTACCACTACAGCCAAGCCAAGAAAGGAGCACGAGCCAAACTCATAAGAGACTGTGTAGGTGGAGGTAAGGAATGTCTCCAAAGTTACCTCGAAACTGTAGAACTGGTACCAGAGAAGAACATCGCTCCACCAACCTAGTTTGCTACTCACCATGGAAGTTATCCACATCACAAGAACACATGTCCTCAGCCCCAGCCTGTTCCTGCCTGTGAAAATGATTCCTGTTCTGGGAACATCTATCCACAGCCATGGCCTGGTCCTGTCTGTGGAAATCCTGGTTCTGTGCTGCGCAGTGGAGTCAGAGAGAGTGAGTCTCTTGAGACGAGACTGACCTCACCAGAGCCATCAGTTTGTGAGTGAGAGGCTGGGGGCCACTAATGCCCCAAATAATATTTGCTCCATTTTGATTTTTTTTGCTCATACCATCTGATGAGGCCCCAATCTGATGGTATGTGCAAAAAAATGCATTGAGCCTGTATTAATTTCGTTGGCCGCCCCATGCAGCCCCTGAGAGGCCTAGCAATTACAGTAGGCCACAATTAAAGTAGGAGAACGAACAAAGCAGCCAGCCTGCATTACCTTCGTTCTCCTACTTTAATCGCAGTCAGCACCATGCATATCAAATAAAATGATGTAATCATGATGATGATTATTTGTCACGGTCCCTGACGGTGACAATCATCATGGATTCATCATGATTACAAATTTTGATTTATTGACTGCAGCCACAGCCTGCGACGATCCTGTGAGCACGCAACTCAGGCCACCTCGCTCTGCAATGCCTCCGCCCTGCTCACAACAACAATCAAATCAAATCCACCACTGCGCACGATGCCCGTCCAGTGCCACCACTGCCCACCATGAATGAATATTCATTGCTGACGACTGGACTGGATGGAAAAACTCACCTGCTGCTGGCGGCAGACAGGGGTGGGCTAGAAATATTGGAATTATGGCCGCACGGTCAGGCCTGTGCACGGTGCCACTGCCTCAGTAGTCTGGGATGCAGGCAGGCAGTCAAGTGCACTTTTAATTGCGCGATGCCCAATGCGCATGCGGCATGATAATTGGTCACCCATCAGCCCCACCCTAAGGGTGAACTGAAGAGTGGTGCGCAGACACGGCCGAGGAGGAGACAATGCATCTGCGCACAGGCACCTCCTCCTGGGTATTAAATCCACATAGCAGCAGGCTGCCTGCATGGTCTGCACCGGGTCAATGCATTTGTGCTTTTTTCCCTGCAGGCTGCACTGTGGAGCGGAGACACGGATGTAGAGGAGTAGTAGTCTCAGTCTGTCAGACTCAGACAAACAGTCAGACTACTGTGACTCTCTCTGAAGCATAGCTGCCAAGGTTTGAGATTGCTGATTCGGGACATTTTCATAGTTTCAGTGTAGCTATGCCCAATGTGCAGGCAATGTGTGACACTTAAAAATGACACTTTCTTGCAAGTAAAATCAAGCAATGAAGTCCATGGAGACAGATAAATATCAGAAGTTACACCCATATGAGCAGCGAGAAACTGTAAGAGCATCTTGAAACTGCTACATAGCACCTGAAATGGAAGGGCACTAATCGCTCTTTCATGTTTTTCAAATATTTTATAGTGCTCCTCGTACTAGTGTAGGGTGTCAGATCACTTTACATCATGCACACATTATAGATAGACAATCATACATGTGTAAATCAGTCTAAATAAAATGTTACATAAAACAGTGAGGATTACAAGTTGTAGAATCACATTTCATCCATACTAGAAAGCTATATATTTTAAGAGTGTTTGGTCTGGAGAAGCACAAAAACATGTTTTAAAAGGTACCACTGTGGTTGGTTTTACTTAAAACAATATATTTCTATCCAAACTAAATCTTTTAGCAACATTAGGATAATGAAAGTCTAAGGGAAAACATAGCGCTTGGCTCTAACCTATAACACGCAGTTTGAATACAGACCCTTTGGTGTAGTTCATAAGTAATTGTGCTATATTAGGATTGTAATGTAGGACTGTAACCTATGAAGTCTGATTAGGAAAAGGTTCTCTGTGACAAAATCGGTAACCCACTGACCTACCCACATAAAATGCACTTCAGTGATCTACATGTACACGCTCTCTGCCACAAGCATATTAACCTTCTGTGCTGCTTCAGGATGGGTAAAAACTATACAAAACGCCGATCTTGTTCCAGCAGCAACTTTATTCTAAAGATACACTGTGATTTCCTTAAGAGCCTTAGGAGACCAGAAACAGCGAGCTGTTAAGCAGGCTCAGTCAGGGCTGTAAAATATATTATATTTTCAAGTCCAGTGCTATTTAAATGACAGAATGCAAAACAACAGTTGATGGACAGAATGCAGAACAATGTCATACATTCATCCCAGTACAGAGATCTGGGCCTAAATCCATCGTTTTTTTGCACTCCACACCACCCCAGTTCAGACATGGCCATATGCAAATCAGCCTTGACCCTGTGCCTCATGGGAACAGTCCAGCCCGAACTGCCAAGCCATGTCTTTCCTGAATCGGAATCAAGCATCCTAGGACCGGTGTCTGGCTATCAGCCGTCTTCAGCCAGGATAGCTTGACCCCAGTGGTGTGGAGAACATGGGACTCACGTCTGAGCATACCCATCCCACTCGGGGTGACAAAATGCAAAACAACAGTTGATGGACAGAATGCAGAACAATGTCATACATTCATCCCAGTACAGAGATCTGGGCCTAAATCCATCGTTTTTTTGCACTCCACACCACCCCAGTTCAGACATGGCCATATGCAAACCAGCCTTGACCCTGTGCCTCATGGGAACAGTCCAGCCCGAACTGCCAAGCCATGTCTTTCCTGGACCGGAATCAAGCATCCTAGGACCGTTTCTGGCTATCAGCCGTCTTCAGCCAGGATAGCTTGACTCCAGTGGTGTGGAGAACATGGGACTCACGTCTGAGCATATCCATCCCACTCGGGGTGACAAAATGCAAAACAACAGTTGATGGACAGAATGCAGAACAATGTCATACATTCATCCCAGTACAGAGATCTGGGCCTAAATCCATCGTTTTTTTTGCTCTCCACACCACCCCAGTTCAGACATGGCCATATGCAAATCAGCCTTGACCCTGTGCCTCATGGAACAGTCCAGCCCGAACTGCCAAGCCATGTCTTTCCTGGACTGGAATCAAGCATCCTAGGACCGGTTTCTGGCTATCAGCCGTCTTCAGCCAGGATAGCTTGACTCCAGTTGATGTGAGAAGTCAATAGAAAAGCTTCTAAAGGCTCAGTCAGGCTGTACATTTAAATTATATTTACAAGTTGTACAAGTAATACAGACCGGAGTGAGTCATGGCCATGATGATTCTTCGGCTGTCTCCTTGTAACGAAGATTGTGTGTGTGCAGATAGTCTCTCTGAGATGAAGACTTTGCGAAAGCTCTGACTTCGGTCCGGGCGCTGCCTGCAGCATAATGAGGCTGGCACCAATTAACGGGTGGCACAGGCAGAAATGTGATCAGTGGATGCCTCACGCACGCACGTACGCCTCACGAGTGACTACTTCCTGTCTCCACTATCGGCAAATCAAATGTATATTGGTGCAGCGACATGTGAAACCATGTCAAGTGAATTCAGCCGCTGATGAGTGACTCACGTTACTTCAAGGACCGAAAATCGCCCCCAGCCACAAAACCAGCCCCCTGGCAGAAAACCGGCCCCCACCCCCTCAAGCCTACCGGGGGATTGCCCGATGCCCGCAATTATCAGTCCGGACCTGGTTGTAAGTCTCATCATATTCCTGAAAGCATGCATGCTTGTGTCTGTACCTTTTTTATAGTGGCATCATATATGAAAGAAACATACAAATAGATGTATACCTGTGTTTTATACATCTAGCATCTTCAGATGCATAACACGTATGAGAATACATGTGCAGGTAGAGATATACCTCAGTCACAAGAACATGCAGACCTTAAAACTTGACAGACTGCACTTCACATTTCAAACAGACACCTACATTTATACGGCGTACTTCTAATGCACCTTTCAACAGACTCATACCAAGTAGCCTAATCACTAATTCCTCTGCCAACATGTCTCAAACATCACTTTTGTGCTGCAGCTTCACCATTCTACACTACTCAGGCTGTTGAGCCAAGCCAAATATAAAGCAGCAACTCTTCGCATATCTCTGTTTTTTATCTCACCATATTCCTGAAAGCATGCATGCATGTGTCTGTACCTTTTGCTAGTGTCATCATATACAAAAGAAACATACAAAAAGATGTATACCTGTGTTTAACACACCTAGCATCTTCACATGCATAACACGTATGAAAATACATGTGCAAGTAGAGACATACCTCAGTCACAATACCATGCAGACCTTAAAACTTCACACGCTAAACTTCCCATTTAAAGGAGAACCTAAATGTAGGCAGCATAGTTCAAATGTATCTTTCCTCAGCCTCATACAAGTACCCTAATCACCAATCCCTCTGCCAACATGTCTTAAACCTCACTTTTGTGCTGCAGCTTCACTATTCTGCGAAATCTTTGTGTGTTGGGCATAGCCAAATATAAAGCAGCAACCCTTCACATGTCACTGTTGTAAGTCTCACCATATTCCGGAAAGCATGCATGCATGTGTCTGTACCTTTTGCTAGTGGTATTATATATATATAATAAACATACAAATAGATGTATATCTGTGTTTTATATAGCTATCATCTTCGGATGCATAACACATATGAGAATACATGTGCATGTAGAGACATACCTTAGTCATAAGACCATGCAAACCTTAAAACGTGACAGACTGCATTTCACATTTCAAACAGAACACCTAGATTTATTGATACTTATAGTGTACCTTTCCACAGACTCATACAAAGTAGCCTAATCACTAATTATTCTGCCAACATGCCTTAAACCTCACTTTTGTGCTGCAGCGTCACCATTCTACACTACTCAGGGTTTGGGGCCTAGACAAATATAAAGCAGCAACCCTTCACATATCTCTGTTGTAAATCTTACCATATTCATGAAAGCTTCCCTGCATGTGTCTGTACCTTTTGCTAGTGGCATATATAAAAGAAGCATGTAAATAGATGTATACCTGTGTTTTGTACGTCTAGAATCTTCAGATGCATAACACGTGTTAAAATACATGTGCAAGTTGAGACATACCTCAGTCACAAGTCCATGCAGACCTTAAAATGTGACGGACTGCACTTCCAATTGAAAGAAGACACCTACATTTATGCGGCATTCTTCAACTGTACCTTTCCACAGTCTCATACAATGTACCCTAATCACTAATCCCTCTGCAAACATGTCTTAACCTCACTTTTGTGCTGCAGCTTCAATATTCTGCGACTACTCAGAGTGTTGGGCCTAGCCAAATATAAATCAGCAACCATCACATGTCTCTATTGTAACTCTCACCATATTCCTGAAAGCATGCATGCATCTTTCTGTACCTTTTGCTAGCAGTATCATATATAAAAGAAACATACGAATAGATGTATACCTGTGTTTTAAATGTCCAGCATCTTCAGATGCATAACACGTCTGAGAATACATGTGTAAGTAGAGACATACCTCAGTCACAAGACCATGAAGTCTTTTGAACTTCACAGACTGCACTTCTCTTTTTCAGCAGACACCTAAATTTATACAGTGTACTTCAACTGTACTTTTGCAAAGACTTATACAAACTGCCATCATTTATTTATTTATTATATTTATATAGCGCGTTATCACCGATTGGTCTCTAAGCGCTTGTACTTGAGAAACTATTCCTCTCAGAGAACAGACAGCCGAGTTATATCACACCCCACGCTTCTCGGAAGAGCACTGTTTTTAATAATCGCCTAAAAGGCATTAGATTTGGCTCCTTCCTGAGACTTGCTGGCAACTTGTTCCAGGCTGCGGGGAGAGTAGTTGAAAAAGCCCGTCCACCAAGGGTGGTCAAGCGATAGCGCGGGTTTACCAGAAGAGCGTCCTCAGATGAACGCAGGGTCCTTCTGGGGGTGTACTGCACCAGCCTAGCTTTAATGTAGTTGGGTGCATTGCCATAAACCGCTTTATGAGCGAAGCACAGACTTTTAAATAAAATCCTCTGCCTAATCGGAAGCCAATGTAATTGGCGTAAGAGAGGAGAGGCATGGGTGTTTCTGGATTTCCCGAAAATCAGTCTAGCTGCATCATTCATCACTATCTGCAGTCTCGACAGTTGCTACTGGGGGACCCCAACATAAAGGGCATTTCCATAGTCGAGACGTCCTAAAATCATTGCAGACACCACCGTCCTTCGTGTGGAAAATGAGAGCATAGGGAAGATTTTCCTAAGTTGCCTTAGGAGGCCAACGCATGTGCCAACAACCGACGACACTTGATTTTTCATGGATAGATTACCATCAATATAGATACCCAGGCTTTTCACCACTCTCGCTGGTATCGGAGATCTACCCAGCTCCTGAGGCCAGAGAAGATCGCTCCAGGGGTTACCCGAGATGGTGATGGGCAAAACTTCGGTCTTCTCTGGATTAATCTTCAAGGAGTTGGAAGACATCCAATTATTCGTGAATTTTAGGATGTTCTGTAGCCTAGCCTGGGTACCAGATGACTCCTCAATTTGTATGATAATCTGAGTGTCGTCGGCGTAGTTAAAAATTTGACATTCCATTTGATTTAGAGCAGAAATCAATGGCTGTAAATATATATTAAAAAGGAGCGGTTAGAGGGCGGATCCCTGCGGCACTCCGCATGTTAGTGCCGCTGGTGTAGAAACCAACTCTGACAACTGGACCCTCTGCGATGGATAATCACTAATCCATCTACCAAAGTACACATAGTGGTATGCACAACCTATTTCAATCATCATATTACTACAATAAAACCAACAAAAATACATATTTCTAAATTTTATATCATATTTCAAATATTACACTTCTCTAATAATTTTAAAACTTTAAAAATAATGCTTTTCAAAGTTAAAAATATCACTACAAAGAGTGAAGCACCATTACATAATAAGTAACACACCTTACAAATGTGTAACTCACCTTTCACATACTATTGCTGAATATCAAATATTAGAAACTCATAAAAGATTTTCTTTTTCACACAATACATTTAATGCACCTCTCTCAACAAGGTAAAACCAGTAATGGCAAATGTACCCTCTCTTTCTGCACACAAATAAATGTAAGTAACAAATCAAATTGCTCCCTTCATTATTTCAAATTGTGAAACACATTTCTCTTGGTTAGACATATTAATCCTTCCAAACTGTCTTCTAAAAGTGCCTAAAACTGGTTCTGTAATTTACTGGAGTAGCGACCCTACCACGGGGCCGCAGTGTAGCATCGCGATGGAGCTGCGAATCCTTACGGGAGTTCAAAAACCTATTTCCAATAATGCTAGTATTATTTTTTAACAACACACTACTTCTAAACATACTACTGATTTGGCAAAACTTAATTTAGTAGCATATTACTTACATATAAGTTACCATTTCACATTTTAAAACCACAGTTAACTTCCAACCATGTTCCCCTTCTCTTTGGCACTAGTTTCCATAGTAACACTTTCTGCAACATTCAACTGCACCAGAAGGTCGCAAGTTCACCACATTTTCAAATTCACCACACAAGCTTACAAATGCAAATAGAAGGTGTGGTTGACTTTTGGAAAATATTACCTTATCTTAGCTATTGTACCTTTCAAACATATTTTAAGAACCAATCAGAAACATGCTTCTTCAAGAAAAAAACATGCATTCTATTTTTGAGTGCACAATGTTAATGAACAGCCAATCAGTTATTGGTTTCCTTCAAAGCAGCATGTTCTCCACCATTTTAGATACCTCTTATTCAACCAACTGACTAACTCAGCTACAGACATCTTTTCATTACTTCCAGACATCCCTTCAAGATGCTTACACTAGGGATTGTAGGGCACAGCTATGTTTTTTGGTAAAAAAGGTATGCTGAACACGGAGGTATTGACAAAGACCTAGGTTTGCAAAATGTGAAAATTAAACGGATGGCACAGGGAGGATTAAAGTGGCACCAATTGATGTCTTTGGTTAAAACATTTTCGCATCTCCAACCCCCTGGCCTTATGAATGTGCACTGTAGTGGAAATGAACTAGGCACATTAACTGGGGTTGGGCTGGAAATCCTAATGAAGGATACCTTTGGACAACTTATGTTGCTTATGCCTCAAACTGTCTTTGTGTACTCTAATATATGCCAAAGGCAGAAATGGAAGTGGTCAAATCAATTCTGTTCACAGATTGAGAATGCTAGGAAGAATGTCAATAAAGCTGTTTCTACTTACCTCAGAGACCAAGGGATAGGATCCACCAATACAACAATCTACATTTTGATATGCATGACATCTACAGAAGTGATGGAGTTCATTTCACAGATGAAGTTTCTAAACAGCCATAAGCTGTGCATCCGCACATACATGTTCCTACAAAAAAGTCATAATAAACACAACATCTCTTCTTAGAGCCACCCTACAACCCAAAACTGAAAGTGATATATTTTGTAGCATAAATATTAATTTTTCTTTTTTTCAGATTCGCAAACCCATCGCGGATTATGCAAAACAAAAGGGCAAATTCAATGCACTGCAGCACAATACACTTTTAAAGTTGAACGTTTAATTTAAAATGTTTTATATTATTTTTAACTCTATCGAATTTAATGTGATTGTTAACTTCAATCTCACTAGCTCTATAAAAAAAGTTCACAAATGCAACACTACCTTCCGTAATTATATACTATTTAATTATTTACTCAAGGTGGATATGCAAATCCACTGCGATGTTACACTGGGGGCCGCACTGAGAGCCACAAAGAAGTTGCGACTCCTACGGCAACAGAACATAAAATTATGTCGGTCCCGGGGACCCATCCCCCGGGGCTTGCCCAATTCTTTTTTTTTTCTTTAATTGATAGGGGGCCTGCAACCACCCCCTTCCTGGGCCATTTTGGGCCCCAGGGACCACATCCCCTGGAGCATGGCCACAATGTTGAGACCGTGGGTGGAGCACCGAGGCCCCCGTGGTCCCTGTCAGCTCCCTACCTCCTACAGGAGCTGACTTTGGTTTTGGGCAAAGGGAGCTGCTGACATGCAGCTCCCTTTGCCTACAAGCAGTTCTGCTTCCCTTCATGTAATAGAGAGCAATTTTCCTGCTCTAGCTTCCAGGACCATGGAGAGCTCCGTGAGCGGGGGGGGGGGGGCAAGCGGCACCCATCCAATACACTTGATGCCCCAGGGAGGTGGTGGTCCTTTATTAATTAATGATTTGTCCCCGGGGCAGTGTGGGGGGGCAGGAGCCCCCTACACTTTATTTAAAACATTGAAGTCCCAGGGAGCTGGTGGTCCCGAGGCTTGGGGGGCCCACTTGGCCCCCACCCATAATTAATAAAAAAGCCATGAAATTTAGTAGGAATATAGATTATGTTGTGGAAATGGTCCTTTTTTGTTATTTGATGTAAATTGGTTCTGTAGTTTTTGAGTAATAAGGGACAGAACTTAGGGCCACATGTAGGTAAATCTGAAATACCAATTTCTTAATTGCAAATTTTACCGATTCGCTATTAAGAAATCGGTATTTCCTATGTAGGTAGAGATTCGGTAAAAAATACCGAATCCTTAATATTCCTTATTAGCGAATCGGTAATTGAGATTCAGTAATAAGGAATACATACCCATTCATTTCTATGGGCTTGGAGGCCCAAAGGAATGAATGTGAAGACATTCAGTATTAGCAATTCGGTATTACCGAATCGGTAATACCGGGAGGTATTTAAAGGGTGCGAGGGTGTCCAAAGGACACCCTGGTGTACCCCTGACATGTGCATGTGTGCACATGTGGCGCACATATATGCCTTAAGGGCATGGATGTGTGCCACATGGCCCTTTTAAAAAAGCAAAAAAGTGCTTTTTTAAAGGAAATCAGTAATTTCCACCAACTTGAAGTTGGTGGTTATTCCCGATTTCTTAAGGCTCAAAAGCACTCTTTAATGTGCTTCCTACATTCCATTTAAGGATCGGTATTACTGATTCATTAAATGCAAGAGCAATAAAGAATCGGTATTAAGGAATCTGTATTTACCGATTCCTTATTTACTGATTTCTTACCTACATTAGGAATGGCTAAATACCAGTCGGTAACGCTGAAATGTACCAAATTTCGGTGTTACAGACCGGTATTTAGCCACCTACATCTGACCCTTAGTGATATGCTGGGCCCAGGGTATAACATTGTAATTTTGTGGTCTACCATGGTACATAGCAATGACAAAACACAACATTATTAGTTAATGAAAGCCCTAACAAGATACAAAGGTGGTCATACTGTTTAGACAACACTTTGTATGTTGGTGTTTGAACATGAAAGTTTGCCTATTAATGTTCTTGTAACTCATAGGAAGACATGAGGCACTTTACCAAAGTCTGAATAGGTAGGGAAAAGCATTTTTATTGTGATATATATTTTTAAGAAATTTCACGGCCTACAATGTTACTTCCTTAAAACTATCTAGAAAGTACTTCAGCACCTATTGATATTAAAAAGAAATAACATACAACAAATGAAACTGTACGACACACCACTGCACTACATGATGTTCCACGCCATTCTACAACACTCCACACCACTGCACTATATGACACACCACTTCACTCTGTAACACACCTCTGCACTGTACCACTTGCCACCCTACCCTTCACCTCCCTACTATATAATGTTCCACTCTAAGACACTCTGTGGCACACCACTCCATGAAATGCCACTACATTCTACAATACGAATAGCACTCCATGACACATGACTACACTGTACAATACTGTTCTCCACTCTGTGCCCCGCCATCTACATTACTTTACTGCACTGTATAACACTCTATAACATGCCACTCCACTCCACTCTGTGGAACAGAACTCTACTGTATGACACTACATTAGACTCTACAAAATGTCACTCTACTCTTTGCCACTCCACTCCATGCCCACTGTAAGAAACTCCACTTTCTGACACTCAATGTCACTCAACTATATGATACACCACTCCACTGAACAACACGCCACTCCACTGTACCACACACCACTCAACTGTACCACAACGCCACTCCTCTCCACTCTAGGACAAGCCACTCCACTCTGCAACACACCACTCCACCATATGACATACCGCTAGACTCTATGTCACTCCACTCTACGATTCGCCACTCCACTGTTCAACACACCACTGCACTCTATGACACACCCCTCCACTCTATGCTCCACTGCACTATATGTCCCCACACTCTAACGCACTCTGCAACATGCCACTATATGACATGCCTCTCCACTCTACTCTAAAGTAGGACACTCCACTCTATGACATGCTACTTCACTTTGCAACACTCTACTCCACTCTTTGCCCCATCTCTCTACTCCACTCTATGACATGCCACTCCACTCTACTCCATGACGTCACTGATGTCTGCGCCACTCCATTGCAAATACTTTACTCCATGTTGTGCTCCTCCACTCCACACCACTCAACTCCACTGTATGACACTCTATGACATGCCACTCACCTCCACTCTATGACAAGTTACTGCAAGACTCAACGCTAGACTCTACTACACCACTCCATTCTACGACATGCCACTTCATTCTACAACCTGCCACTCCATTCTACAACATGCCTATTTATTCTATGCCCACTCTATGACACTCAATACCATTCCACTGTACTACACACCACTCCACTCCCCTGTATGACCCACCACTATACTGTACTTCATGCCACTCCACTTTATGTCACTCCACACTACACCCGTCTACTCTAAGACACTTTACGCCATGCCATCCTTGATACACTTATCCACTATACTCTATAATATGCAACTCAATACTCTATTCCACTCTATGCACTTCCAGGCTATATCACTCCACCCCACTGTATGACACTCTAGGTCGCGCCACTCAATTCCACTCTAAGACATACCACTGTACACTATGGATGCTGCTAGACTCTATGACACAATACTCCACTCAATGACACTCCACTGTATGCCACACCCCTCCACTGTATGACATGATACACCACTCCATGACACTCCACTCTACGCCAGTCCACTTGGCTCCACTTGAATCTAAAACACTCTATGGCAGGCCATTTATTGACAAGTCACTCCAATCTACTCTAAGGCATAACACTCCACTCTACACCAATCCCCTCTGCAACACTCTACTCCACACTCCTCAACTCTACACCAGTGCACTCCACTTTACAATGCTCTACAACATGCTACTTCACTCAACTCTACAACACACCACTCTAGCTTATGGCAAGCCACTCCACTCCACTCTACAGCATTCATCTTCACCCATGTGTTTCTCCACTCTACACTCTTGTATGCTAAGACACTCCATGACATGCCACTCTATGGCACACTACTCCACTGTACTTTATGCCAAGCTACTACACTCTATGCCACTCCACTCTACTCCACTCTGTGCCCCACTCTACATCACTGCTCTATACTGTACGACATGCTACTGCACTCCATTCTATGACAAACCACTCTACTGTATGACATGCCACTCCACTCTACAACACTGCACTCCACGACACTCAATGCTACTCCACTCTACGGCATGCCACTCCACCCTATGACACACCACTCCACTCTACACTGCTCCACACTATGCCACTCCCGTCTACACCACTCCACTCTACGCCACACCATTGTATACCACTCTACCCTACAGCATGACCCAATGCCATGACGCTCTACACCACAAGAATCAATTCCACAACACTACAACACTGTACCACATAAACACTATACGCCACCCCACTCTATACCACTCCACTCCACTCTATACCACTCCACTGCACTTGATTGTATGATGCACCACTCAACTCTGTGAAACGTGCTCTACTCTATGATTTGCCACTGCACTGCATGACACTCCACTTCACTCTACGATACTCCACACCACTCCACTCTGCGACACATAATTCTACTCACCATTATGCCACTCCACTCTATGATATGCCAAACCACTCGACGACATGCCACTTCAATCGACAGCACTTTAAGCCCCTCCATTCTAAGACACTCTGTGACACGCCACTCTATTACCGACCAACCCTCTCTACTCTACGACATGCCATTAGACTCTTTGCCACACTACTGTACTCTGCGTCACGCTCCCCCACAGTATGCTGCTCCACTGTAGGCCACTCCACTGTACGCCCCTCCATTCTGTGCCTCTCCACTTTATACCACGTAACTCTATGCCATGACAAACTACGACACTTTATGAAACTCTACTGTACACCACTCCATTCTATGTCCCTCCACACTACTCCATTATATGACTCGCTACTTCTCTCTATGAAACGCCACTCCATTTACAACATGCCACTTCATTCCACTCTAAGATACTCTACGATACACAACTCTATGACACGACACCCACTCCACTCTAAGACACTCTATGACACACAACTCTATGACACACCACTCCACTCTACTCTATGACACATCACTACACTCCATGCCACTCCACTCCTAATCTACGACACTCTAATCCACTCTCCGCCACTCCATTATATTACTGTCTATTCTATCCTACACCATGTCACTCTATGCCACCATTTTTAATGTCATGACACCCCATATCACGACACTCTATAACACACCACTGCATGACTCTAGGGCGCTCCACTCTATACCACTTCAATCTACTCCACTCTATGACACTCCACTCTTCTATTTGAAACGTTTTTTTAAAAACATGGAAATTCAATGAGAAAATCAAAGGTTGAGGATGTTAATCTTAATAATGTAATAATATTTTTATTAAAAAACTATTTAAATTACACAAAATTTAGAAATTCTAAGGTTATAGTTACAACTATAATTTGTGCCCCAGCCAAAACCTAGTATGACTCAAGCAGCTTCATACACAGTGTTGTGAATTTGTTAGCCAGAATACATGTACTATAACTCGGCGTGCAACCATGCACAGTGTTCTCAATAATTTGAGATGTCACGAGTGTTGCTATAAATGCTATAATTTAATGTGGTATAAGTGATGTCATATAAAAGGGTACAGGCTGTTCATGGGGAAGGCATGAGTTCACAAGAATGTGTACTGAGGTGCACGAGTCATAGTAAGTTTTGGGTGGGGCGCAAATTATAACTTTAAGTTATAACTATACAATTTCTAATGTTTCTGTAGTTTAGGTTGGTTTTGTATACAAAAAAAATAATAACGTTTTCTTAACTATAACTTATTCTCACACTTTGTTTTTTCCATTTATATAATATAAGATTTCTTTCGGGCAAGGTGTGCGGGTTCTGTGAGATGGGGGATCTAAATGTCCCTGATAATATCAGAGAGTGGGGTTGTGTAGTGTCAGAGTGTTAGAAACACATTTTAAGAAAACTATGAGTGAACCCTCTGTTTTATCATGCGTGATACACTAGCATCCAGTCCACACATGTACATGCATGTACATACATGGACTGCATGTGCATGTACAGGAGATTGCAATTTTCTTCATGATTCATGATACTAGGCCATCGGCATTCACGTGGGCCTGCACAAACAAGCTCTTTACCCAATAACTCACCCCTGTGTAGTTCATTAATTAGAACAGTAATGTTGGCTTAAATGTCTATTGGCTGCCCTATTTTGTCTGCAAATCACTGAATTCTTCAGTCCAAAAGGTTGGATAGTTAGAAAAGTGCACCTTTGATTACTGAATTTGATGTTAAGCTTCACAGATGCCCTTGTTGGTTAACCCATTATTGGTAGAATCCATGAAGGCGCTGGTCGTGCAGCTTCCAGTGCTTTCAAGGAAGACACAGGTTCACTGAGAGCGGGAGTTTCCTTGTCTTGTTAAAATCACAACTCACATGACAACTTACATGACAGCATGGGCCTTCAAGAGCCATTTGCAGTCAAAACTGTGGAAACACTCAAATGATTTTAAGCACAAATTCTACTTTCTTGACTCAGCATGATACTCAGAGTGACACCATGACTTGAACACGTCCTCTTTTTACAGTTGTTGTGCTTGCTCACTGATTAAGACCCTACTTCACCCACGTTTACACCTCCAGTCCTCTTCGCTCACGTCTGACAAGTAGACCTTCTGCTTTCTCGGAAAGAGACTGACTTCTACCTGCCCCTCTCTTTCCTGCTTACAAAAATAGAGTTTTTCACACTTGCTTCCCCTTTCGCATTGGTGAATCTTCTTGATATAGAAATATTTATCTGAGCGGAAATCAGTTTTCGGGTTATTTATTTGACTACACCCAGAGGACACTGTGCCTTCCATAGTTAGCTGTAATGTATTTGTAAGAATCTAAAATATTAGAACTAATGAGGATGGTCAACCCTCACCGCAGCATTAGAAAAGCAGACGCTTCAGTAAAATCACCTGAGATCATTCACATCATTGTATGAAGACAATGTAGACAACTTGACTTTACAAATTATGTTCATTCAGCCATGTGCACATCAGTAGGCAAATCTATCATCTGTATGAGGGCCCGCTCCTCTCCTCTGATGATTCTACTTTGTCGCTGTGGGTTATTAGTAGCGCTAAACATGCATCGACCATTGGAATAAGGCCACTAACTCAGCCCAGGGCTCATCGCAGGGCTCAATACATTATTCTAATGCTCAACGTTTAGCAGCTTTGTTGTGTGTTTCCTACATGGCCCATTGTAATTTTACCTATGTTAGCCTAAGTGTTCACGTTGTCGTCCTTCTTTTCCTTTGCATACATTGCTACAAAAGCACTTTTTTTGCTTTCGAGTTACATTGTACTATTCACATGGAACCTGCATATGTTATAGCTTTCTGTTCTTTCCCTGGGATTGTCCCTTTTTATTCTTTTTGGCCAGGCAATAGCACCGAGACACAACACAAGAATGCAGCTGTTTCTTATGCATACATGTGTCCTATTATATAGAGGAGCACATGAGCAAAAAACAGACACAAGGAAAGAAAGTTCTGAGACAAGAACACTGTGACTGATGAGATGTAGACCATCCATTTGTGAATGCTGAGGTACGGGTACTCCCAGTAATCCCAGAGATATATAATCATGTAGCTTCATTAGCAGGGGAAGGGGGCTTAGGTTACTCTGTCCTAAAAAGGACAGGGCTTTTCATGATATATGGATTATTATCCATGCTAACAGTATTTTTAGTATACATTTGCTTTCTAATTGTCTCACTTATACTGCATTTCAGAGCATGATAGTTTAAATAAATATTCTAAACTGCCTTTGTGTCTCTCAGTTATCTTATTGTAGATGAGTCCGAATGAGAGAGTGAAAGTATGAATGAGACAGTGTTAGGGCGATTCCTGAGAGGGTCAAGAGTGTTGTATTCTGGGGTGCCAATTCACTTGATTCTCTGGTAAGGTTAGGAGGGCAAGTGAGGCACTACAGCTAGTCAGACTCAGACCCACAGGTACTGAGGTGGTATGGTGACTCAGTCCCTACATACTGATGTTCTATGGTCCCAAGCATAGTTCTTTTCTGAGAGCAGATCTCTGCAACAGCTTGGGTGCAAGCAGGCAGACTTAATTTAGGAGACAGTTATTTAAAGCATTTAAAAACAACAATTCAGTAAATGATTAAGGCACAACACACAATAAAAATCCCACACCAATTTATAAACATAGGACATATTTTTATCTATAAAATGACACAAAATGACAAAAATCTAGTTTAGGGAACCAGAGTTATGATTTCGTGAATATTTAGCAGTGTATAGCTAAGAAACCTTATAGTGACACATTGCGACATCTGGTCGCGCTTGACAGGGACTAAGTCAAAGTTTCAGGCCAACCGCAATGGAGTCCTGTTCGGATACCCCTCACGGTAGACCTCGTCGAGATTTAACCTTTGGACCTAGAAACGTTTCTGGAGCTTTTTATGCCGGGGTCCCTCGATGCGCTTTACCAGTCTGAGTTCGTTTAGCTTGCTTTTCAGGGAGCTCCCGGTGATTCTCAGGACGTAAGGGCCATATTATCGAGAAAGGTTCTGGTGTTAACTTGGGCTTCCATGGGAATTCACAAGTGCATATTATCAAGCCCATTATCGCTTCTTTCGCAGCAGTTCCCTGCTGATAAAAGTAGCAACAATGTGTCGCCCTTTCTTGATAATATGGCCCGTATGACCGCTGGAGCCTTTCGTCGGGAAAAACCAGCAAGGCAGACCGGCTCGTGGTTGAGTCATGCCCTTATGGAGTTTTTTCCAAAGTTGCCCCAATCTTCTGGAACTTCTCCCTAAAGTTCCTCTTGTCCAAAATAAAATCCAAGGGTCTGAAATCTCCAAGATGGTCCTTGAAAGGTTGGCACTTCAGTTCCCACAATTCACTTGGACAACAACCTTACAAATCAACTGGGTGCACTCCAGGCTGGGTCTTCATGGTAGCGATGGTCCTGGTGAGCTCTGTTAACCTGTATCTTGCATGGAGTACACTCTTTATTCCTCATGAAGCAAGGTACATTGAGAGGGCTGAAGTTCCAGATAATGCAGCTGGTGTAGTCAGTCAGATTGCACGGTCTGATGCTGGACATCATGTTTCCAGCTTGGCAAGCCTTCTTCTCCAATGAGGTACAGGACAATGACCCCTTCCTCCAAAGAATGGCAACATCTTCTTCCAGAAAGCACTATTCCTTCAAAATTCAGTATTCAGTATTCAGCAGAGGCGTAAGAACTAGTTAATCCAACCTCCAGTATGACTCCTCCCCCTACCATCTACAAATTCCTGCCTTCAGCCTGGCTCTGGCTTAGTGAGGGGGCAGGGGGGTGGATGGACCTTACCTTTTCTGCCTGTCCTAGTCCCTTTTGAAGCTCCATGCTTTACAACTGCTCCCCCCTGCTTTGGCATTCCTGTGTAGTAGAGCTCTCATCAAGAGATAGTTACTCCCTGAGTGATTCACTTATCACTTCATCAAAGCAGCTTGCCAAAATGGTGTTAACTATGACCATTCAGGGTAGAGGGCTGGTATGCTGAATGTTGGTTAACAGACAAGAAAGTCTTATAACTTATTTTCTGTGTACTTTAGAATACATTCAAAAATAGCATGGGTTAAATTAAATGTGCATTTTCACCAACACCAGGGCATATAAAACATCTTTATAGCGACCCTGTTTAAATATAGATGACCCCCCCCACCCCTGGAAAACCTAGCGGCGACTTTAGTGGTCCTGAATATGCATAAATGAGGTAGATCCTAACTACACACTGCTCCTAGCACCTAGGCCAATTTTGGGAAGAACTTTACTCCAATGGGGAAGGTGAAATGTGCAATTTGTCTATACCTAGGGCATATAAAACCTCTTTTATAGGGTCCTCCTAATATTTACATGACCCCCATCTCTGGAGCACCTACGGGAGACCCGGTGGGTACCTAATAAGCTAAAATATTGTTGTGTCTCACTTTTTAAGTGCCCCTAATACCAAAGTCAAGTGTGGGCACAATTTACATTTAAAAGCAGAGCTGCAACACAGGGCCGCTTTTAAAGTGAGCTCAGGCTCTAAGCAGTGCACACAATCAAGTGCAGAAAGGGCTGCTGGCCTCTAAACCGTCCTGGGACTTAAAGGTAGTTTTGCCCCCCTACCCAATAATGTACTAGTGATTTATGGGGTAGGTCTTGCCAATAATAGATGTACCCTAGCACACAATGTACTCCAATGCATGTGTGTGTTTCAACATAACAGTGGGGGTTTTCAACATAGCACTAGCCCTGGGTCTTCCCAGCAGAGCCCAGGGCACCCTCAGAATCACCCCCTAATTTTTATCTCGCTACATTACAGGCACAGGAATCATCTTTTCCATTCTAAACGGCGCCGAGTCACATCACCCATACGGTCCGGCAGCCTTTTCAACTTGTGCTGATGCTGTCACCTGTCCAGCGTGCAGGCTTTTTACTCCCACTACACACATGTCACGGCCAGGTTTTACCTTTCACCTTTCACAACTCACCGACTAACTTTGTCGACTTGTTATGACACTGACCAAGGTCGGACCTGTTGGTCGGAACCAGGCATTCCATCGCGAACTTCGTCACGCAATAACCACTCCAAGCTGTTAGTTTAGCTTAAAAGGCCATTTATTAGGACAGGGTATGACAACCAATTTCAACATAACATCAATAAACAGTTAACAATCCCCAACCTCATTGTTAGACCTGTCAGCCTTAGGGTGGTCTTTCCTATTTTTTTTCGCCTTGGCCTCATTTTTCCCACCTACTTGTTGTTGGTTTTAGGGCTCTGGGCACCTTCCCATTGCTTATCAGTGTTAGGTGCAGGTTCTCTCTTCCCCTAACATGGCTGCCACTGACCCCTGCTACTGCAGCGTGGTCTTTTTAGGTGCACTCTAGTAGCCAGGAGCTGGCTGGAACCCTTAAACAATGTAGCAATGCCAGCCTGCCAGCCTGCCCATAGCTAGAATGAGGGAAGCTCCTGGAACCTTCTGGAACAGGGGAGGTGACACCAACTGCCACTGCCAACTGCCAACTGTCGCTATATAAGGAAAGGGAGGGAAACTTTCTAGTCAGTTGTTGAGGCGTCACTGACCTGGGGAGAACCTACGCAGGAGACTTAGGCGGTAGGGCCTAGTCAGGGACCTATGCCACTGGGAGTGACAGGGCTTAGGTGCTGCCTTCCAAGTAGAGTGAGGAACTCTGAACTAGCCCACTGACCTGGCCCGGCGGGAGGGGAACCCAGGAACCATCTGAAGTGTCCTGCTGAGGGAAAGCCTCCAACTCACACCCCCCCTCCTCAAGAAACCGAGGATCTTCAACCAAAAAGGGCGCAGAAACCCACCAGCGCCAGGAAGAAACTCCCCAGCACTAATCAGGACTACTGGGGATCAGCCAGGTACTGTGCTGTGCCATCTCTGCCCCCTCTGCCTGCCCCTGTGGCTCCAGTGCTGTCCTGCCTCATCTCTCCACTGTTCTGCATAGACTGCTGTCGCCCACAAGGCGCTGGTTACCAGCGCTGTTGCCGGAACTGCCTTGCTACACTCCTACACGGTGCCTCTCAGCCCGCTGTACTTCCCAAAACTGTCTGACGAGAAGTGCCGGCTGAGCGTTCTCACGTCCCAGCGCTAGCCCCCTGAGCTGTTGTGGCCCCTGAGAAGCCTTGGCCAGTCCAGTCCGTCGGAGCTCTGGGGAAGTCTGAGTCCCTAAAGGAAGCGCTGCGCCGCCAGAGACTACTGTCGAGCCCCCAAGCGCTGCCTTAAAGGAAGCGCCGCATACCTGCTTCTCTGTATCAGCCCGGGTCACCCCTGTGACGCCGCCAGCGGCACGGCCTGCGGTCCTGCCCTCAGGACGCCGTCCGCATTCCTGCCGCTGCCCGGCGCTAGGCTGTCCAGGCCCCACAGCTGACTGCATCACCCCGGCGGCCCTCAGAGTCAGAGGAGGGCCGCCCCACTGACCAGACGGCCGCGCTAAGCCCCGGTAGGCCAACAAAGCCTGAGGCTGCGATCTCGACCCACGTGACGGGGGCGCCGCGCCATTAGCTGCACCCCCGCTGCCGCACGATTGGTTGGCCGGCCGCACCCCCTCCGGTGAGGCTCCTGATTGGCCCGACCCGGGAAAAGCCCCGGCCCAAAATTCATCGTGAGGAAGCCCGACTGCCCTCTCAGCTTGAGAACCACCGGAGGGCTCCAAGAGGAGTCGGCGCCCTCCCCCAGCCAATTGAGCCTACGCAAGGACCCCGAGCGGCCGAACATAGAAAGGTACCCCCTGGGAAGGAGGGCGGAAGGCCCGGAGGAGGCCCCGAGTTCGCCCTTCCCCCAGGGAAGACTGTGATTGTGCTTCATTGACCCTAGTGGGCCTCTTAACGTACTGGGACTGGGCATGTACCCTGTGTTAATTGGAGAACCAGCGGGGAGGGCTCAGTGACTGCCCAGTTAAACGAGTAACCCCTTGCTAGAGGGAATGCTACTAGCTGATGGGCCATGATCAGTTGAAGGGTTTAATTCTGTTCCTACAGTGAATAATCTGGTCTAATGTACTGTTTGCCTCCCTGAGGGAATGTGGAGTAACTCCTAGACAAAGGGTGCTACAGTTGGTTAATGGAAGGAAATGTTTTACATGTAATGAGATGTTTACCCTCATTCAAGGCACTGCTTATCCCTACTAAAGGAGAATGTTCGTCTCAGCCTAAAGAAACGTTATTTGAATGTCTTAACAGGGCTTTACTTGCAGGTGCTAACCAACAGCCAGGTTGTTACTTGGCCTACAGTTATTTAATAAGCAGTATTTAATATCTAATATTTATTTATTTAAATATTTATAGCCGAGGACTGTCAAGTTGTGTTTTTCTAAAGAAAGTCATAAGTTACTTCTATTGTGATTTTAATGCCTATGATCTTGAATGCAGATAAAGCTTATTTATTTGATTCAATCCTACTGGTGTGGTCTCTCTCATTGCGAGCACTTCTTGTCCTGGTGGAGGTGTGTGCTGTGTAGTCACTTAACACCTAAGTTTTCGGGTGCCTTCCGGCTCGAGCCAAGCTACCCCCGGGGACCTGGCGAACCCAGATCCTACACTCATGTCTTCCAACCATCATCCACTCTTGTACTCCAATTACTCACTCCCAATTCAAACCACGACCTCTTCACATATATCATTCACTTCCACCCTTCTCTTTCAACCTCCTCCAGCATCTCCAGCCATCGCACTCCCGTCTGCCACCTATAACCCCCTCCCCGGAAGGGTGATTATGCCGGTCATGGACTCCCCACCCCTCCCAAGTACTGCAAAGTCGCCCCCTGTCAACCCGTCCTAAAGTGGCAGGCTGAATAAAGACAAAGAGACCCCTACCCCACTCCTAAAAACTGTAGGGTGGGAGGGTGGTCAAACTTTCTTTAACCTGCACCCTGAAGCACTGGGGACAGGAAGAGGAAGAACTTCCTCCCCTGCCCCCTATATAACCTTTAGCCTAATCCCACCCTCTAACCCCACCCCCTACACTACCTAAGCCCCTGTCCTGTCTCACGCGAACTCCCCAGGGAAAGACTGGTCTGCCAACCTCACTTTCCCTGGGGGGCGCATTGCGCAATAACTACTCCACTCTGTTAGTTTAACGTAAAAGGCCATTTATTAGGACAGGGTATGACAAATGTAGCAATGACACTCCTGGCTACTTGACCAAGTCATTTCCCCCCAAGTGGATAACAATCATGTCTGGGCAGCCCAGATGAGCCACCTTCTTCGTCAACCAGGGCAGCAAAGCACCCCATCGCATCCCGCTCTTACCCCACCAATGGACCTCATGATGGCTGCTCCGCAGGCCCAGGCTACGACTGTACACCTGTCTGTCCGCATACTTTGAGGCCCAGTGAACAAAGGAGTGCCCAACAATCCAGGTAACCATCTTGGCTCCTGGCCCCCGAACGCAACCTACTTAATAAAAAAGAGATTAACACCACAGCTAAGGCAGTACAACGCACCAGCAGCAGCCCTACCTACCCAAACAACATCTCCTTCATCATCTGCGCACATAGTGTTCGCAGCAGCGAGACCTCCAACGCCCAATCCTAACCCTGCTGCCACCATGGCCGCCCCTATCCGAAATGAGTGCGTCCCATACACCTGTAACATGTAACGAAACTTGTGCTATGTAAAGCGCTCTGATAACCTAATCGGTTCAAGTTCGCGCTATAGAAAACTCTAAATAAATAAAATAAATACCTAGATGGATCCCTGCCAACTCACCACAGTGCCATCTCCAACACTGCCAACAACTGAAAGGATGTCAAACGCTTCTGAGAGGCATGGCAAAATATCTCCCCCTCAGACCTCTGTACCCTGCCACAAAACCCCCTCCACTCACGCACCGGGCACACGTCCTCGCAACTACTCTCTCTCAGCCAAACCCACTTGCCCCGCCCGACTTGATCCGTCATGGAATGCCCCAACCAAATACCCAGCCGGGACCCTTCCAAACGCACTTCCTCAAACATCCTGCCAGGTGCCCCCCTTGTCCCCACCAACTCGGACACCCTAAAAGCCCCAAAAAACATCCAAACCATGCACAAACGAAACAAGGCCACTTTGTCGCCATCATAACAGCAATATGGCAACTCAGCCAACAAATTCCTCAACAACTCGAACGTAATTACCTCGTGGGGCACCTCCCCCACCCCCTCCGCCCTCACCCGTCCCCAACCCTTCAACATCCTGCTTCGCAAATCATTCCTAGCAGGATCAAAACCCAAATACAACATGCTGTAAAAAGAAATCCCTGCCAGTTGCCAGAAATCTTAGTCTCGGACAATCCCCTGTCCAAGCAATCCAAAACAAAACAAACCACCCCTTGCTCACAGTCACTCTTGGGCGTACGCCATGCATCCCAGCTCCAACCCAAAAGGCACCAAATTCAGACCACGCTAGGAACACTTCGTGGATTCCGCTATAGATTTTTCCAACAAACCCACTACTCTCACTCCCCCCATGCCCAGATACCCTCTGGCACCTTGGTCTTGCAAGCCTCCGCTCCCGGCGCCAGCCTCCTGACAAGCTGCCACTGCGAACGAGATAACGCATCCGCAATGTCATTACTCGCCCCCGGGACATGTTGCGCGCGAAACAGCACATTAAATCGCAAACAAAGCAGCATGAAACTTCGCAACAGGCACAGCACGTGCAGGTCCCTTGCCTTCTGGTTGTTTACCAGGTCCACCACTGTCCTGTTGTTGACATGAAACAAAACTGACCTGTTCTGAAACTCAGGACTCCACACCTTCAATGCCACCAATAATGGGAAAAATTCAAGAAAAGCAATGCTCCTGTCCTGTCGCAACCAATGAGCCGGCCACTGTTTCTGCGCACCATCGCCCGTCCCAAAAGATTCTAAAACCAGCCACACCTGCAGCATCCGAATAGTGTTGCACCTGCCAGACCATCTTGTCGTGTGCAAAATCCAAGGACACACCATTGAAATCCTCCAAAAAACGGAGCTACACTCGCAAATCCGACCGGACCCCCACGGTGACTCTGACTCTGTGGTGAGGGAGTACTGCCCCTGACATGCCAATGCCGAGACACCTGCAAAACGTCCTCAAGGCCCTCACCATCCGGCAAGCATAGTTCAGGAGCCCCAGGAGACGCTGCACGGACCTCAAGTCATTCTTGCGGACCCCGATCACATGGAACAGAAAAACCTGCATCTCTGCCACTTTCTGCTCCGGCAAACCTGCCAGCCATTCTACTGAATCAAGCTCAATACCTAAAAGGGTCAAGCAGCAGCTGGGCCCTGCCGTCTTCTCTGGTGCCAAAGGAACTCCAAAGTCATGAACCAAACTCTGAAATTGCCCCAGAGCCGCCCCACACTCCCCTGTCTGTCCCTTCCCCACAAACAAAAAATCATCAAGATAGTGCGACACCAGCCGATGCCCACTCCTATCCATGAAGGCCCACTGCAGAAAGGAACTAAAGGTCTCAAAAAGCAGGCAGGAAATCGCACAACCCATCGGCAGGACCCTGTCTACAAAAATGGCCCCCTCAAACTGCATCCCCAACAAGGCGAAATCAACTGGGTGAATGGGAAGGTCACATTTTGCCAATTCTGCCCCCTTACCACAAACACGTACCAGTCCAATGGCATCGTCGACCAAAGTGTACAACACCTTGGAGTCCTCTTCCACAATTAAATCATTCACTGAACTCCTCTTTGGCCAGGACAGATGGTGAATCAGCCTGAACTCCCCCTGCTCCTTCTTCCGGACCACACCCAAGGGTGAAATAATGAGGTCCGGCACCGGCCACATGTCATATGGGCCCACGATCCTGCCTTCCAAAAGTCCTTCTGCAACTTTTTCCCTACCACCCCTGGTAATTCCTTCGCAGATCTCAAGTTATCGGCCCATCGCCTCTCCCGAGGACCCTGATAACCTACCCGAAACCCCTCCGTGAACCCCCAATGTAACTTCAAAGCTGCCTCCCTATCAGGGTACCGAGAGAGCCATGGATTCATTGTCTCCACATCATCCGGTTTAGGGGCCCTTTGGCTCAGCTTGTCCCCGTCTTTTCGTATTCCTCCACTGCTCAGAGGGTGTGTCCAGTGTAAAGCATTGTGTGACTGGGTGGCGTCCACCGCATT
Organism: Lissotriton vulgaris; assembly: GCF_964263255.1. Classification (NCBI taxonomy): domain Eukaryota; kingdom Metazoa; phylum Chordata; class Amphibia; order Caudata; family Salamandridae; genus Lissotriton; species Lissotriton vulgaris. The sequence continues at coordinate 99,110,665 of NC_141695.1, forward strand.
TGGAACACTTGTGCTTAAACTTAAAGGGTGTCGCATGCAGAAGCCTTTATTAAAGTTCCAGCATGCCCGAATGGTAGCTCCCCCAGGCTAGGGTTGCTGACCAGTGGTTCCTGTGTAAGTATCCTGACCCCCTGATCCGACAGAAGAACCCTGCCCACCTGTCTCAGACTGGGCGGGACGCAACTGACACGGCCGATAGGTGACCGGGAGGCCACTGGCCGTGTGCGTAGACGCCGCCTGCGTAGAGGACATACATTGTACCCAAAGTTCCTGATCAATATCCCCCCACGCCTTATACGGGTTAACACTAATCCTGCCCCGAAACTCCTCATCATATCTGAGCCAGGCAAACCCCCCGAAATACATCTGTGCCTTTCTGATCACATCCATATACTTAAACAGAGCTATTGCCCTGTCCAGATGCTTCTCACAATACATACTGGCGTAGATCAAAAACGCCGACGTCCAATTTTCCATAGTTACAGGCACCATTGGCCGCCTTGTCAACTCCCATTCCTCCTCCTTGGAACCTTCCTTGGCCTGAATCTCCCTATGCAACAATTTGAAAACATCTACGTACTCGTGCTTCCAAATCCTAGCCTTCGTCTTCTCTGACAAGTGAGACCCGAGTGGCATCGCCAAACCCATATATGGGAACTTCTTCCTATGTTTGTTCCCACAGTCCTCTTTCCTACCCTGGTCCTCAGTCTTGTCAGTCTGCACACTGGCTGCCACAACCTGTTTCTTCCCCCCCCTGCAGCTCTCCCCGCATCCCCTTGCACCCCCGTATCCCTGACAGACCCATCCCCCACACTCACCGACCGGCAGGCCTTTTTATACCCCCCCTTAGGACCCTAATCCCACGCATGCCACCAGGCACCCTCACCTGAAAGCGTTGTGGGCACCTCCCGGTCCTTCATCCTAGCATCCGCCGGCTTCCGACCCACCTTGGGGGCCCGACTGGTGCTGCCCTGCACCCCCTGCAAAACACCAAGTTTCTCTGTCGCCACCTTGCTCTTCTCCCAATATCCTTCCTCACGTACTTCACCCTCTTCCAAGTCCTCACCATCCTCATCTTAGTCCAGCTGTTCCTCATCCACTACCTCCACAACCGCTCTCCGTACCTCACTCACCACTCTCTTTGCACCTTTCCCTTTCACCCCAGACACAAATTCGCACTCCAGAACAGCTGCTGCCCACTCCCTCGGTGGAGTGCAGGCTGCCGCGGACCCCCCTGCTGCTTCGCCCCGGCACTTGGAGGCTGTTTTGCACCCCACCGGCCCACCCTTGCCTCTACCAGCTTCCTCTGCTGACCTGCTCCCCCCCAGGGCATCTGCGCCTGAGGAGGCCCCAGTGCCTTCAGGTCTCTATGCCGCCAAAGCAGTCCCTGGCCCCTCTATCCAGATCCACTCACCACGGGACCCTGAGGTCCCCTTGACCTGACCCCTACCTGCTCCAATCTCGTGCCCGGGCGCCGGGGGCAACATTCTCCCGGGCATACCCCCTGAACCTGACTCCCTGGCAGCACACAAAATCTGCCATCTCTGCTCCGACTCCTCTATGACGGGACACTGGTTGCGAATCCTTTCCTCCAATGACATGAGCTCCCACCTATCATACCATGACCCCTGGCTAGCTAAATCAGAAAACAGCCCATCCCCCTGGAGAGGGGCGGAGGGGCCTCCCTCCGGGGGCTTCCAGGCAGGCTGTGTAGAGTGTGCCTTCAAGGGGCCCTTCCCTTTTGAACAATGGGGCTTGACTACTCCTTTCTTCCTGCAGGACAAGTCCACTGGCTGCCCCTCCAAGGGCCCCCTCCTCCTCCTCTGAATCCCCATCCGACAGGAGCAATGTAAATTCCTCACCTGCAGGCTCCTCTGTGGCACTCTCACCCTCCCCCCACTGGCCTCACTGGACTCCCCAGTAGAGCTCCTTCCAAGCCCCGCACACCGGCCTGTAGGCCCTCGCGTGCCACGCCATCTCCCACGCCCACAGACGCTGCCATAGTAATTTGGGCCGCCTCGCCCCCCCTGCTCACACTGACAGGCCTTTCCAGGGACACCAGCACATTAGAGGGGCGCGCTGGGAGGCTCTGACGCCGACCGCCGCGCTTGGAAGCCTCTGCCTGCCTCTTGTCACACCCCACCCTGACATACCTGACTTGGGGGGTGGCGGCTCCTCCTGACACGCCGCCACCGCCGCGGCGACTCCCGTGGACCTCGGCGTGCGGGTCATCCTGAACCATGCCTGATCCAGGACGCCGGGCTGAAGGAGATCGGGCCTCCCAGCACAAATAGCGCGGTGAGGACCACCTCCGCATCAGGCGCCTCCATTGTCCCGCCTCCCGGCACCCTGCACTGCCCTGAAAACCTCGGCGAAGCCCTTTCAACAGCCGACACAGCCCTGGACACGAAAGCACACCTGGGCACCAGCGGCTTCACTTACTCAGCCCGGCCGACCGACCAGGTATGCTACTAACCCCTAACTATCCCTGCTACTCCAACTCCCCTCAAACTTTCCTCTCAAACTTTCCTTAACCTGCACCCTGAAGCGCTGGGGACAGGAAGAGGAAGAACTTCCTCCCCTGTCCCCTATATAACCTTTAGCCTAACCCCACACTCTAACCCCACCCCCTACACTAAACATTATTTCACTGCAACCCTGGCACCCTCGTACGATAGTGCAAGAGTACCTGTGTTGGCGCTGGACAGCTATATTTAGTGCCAGCGCTAAGGGACAGGCAGGGGTGCACTGTATTCTTGTGAATGCAGCGTATCCCTGTGTTTGGAACTTGTCAGAGCCTGGCATTAGCCTTATTGGCTTAACACCATGCTCCAACAGTTTCCTAGTCAATATGCCCCCAAGAATTCAAAGCATTGGTCCCTGATCTCTAAAACTGAACCTATACTAATCTAAGGAATGGAAATACATTGTCTTCTGACTATCCCATAAAACTCACTTTTTTCTCCACAGGGAAACATTATCCATGTAGAAATGATATTTTACTGAACACAACACACCTTCAATGAGAAACAATCTTTGGATAAACACCTATTCCATCATGCATTTTGACGGTGTAATTGCAATGGCGGCCATTCCATTAGGGCGTTGGAGCGAAGCAGAAAATAAAATTGTATTTGAAATACCATTTTATTTTCTGCTTCTCGCGCTGCGAGGAGGCAGAAGGCAAGGGTATGCTGTACTAAATTCCTCTTCTCTTTTATTCACTCCTTCATTCTTTCATTCCCTGAACTGCTGCAGCAGCAGAAAAAGCCTGAGCCACTCACCGTTCCTTCGCAGCAAAGGCCATAATGAATGTTTACTTTTGTGTATTACCTTTTGCAAGTTCTATCACTATTCTGCGCAAACCGGAGACTTGTGCATGGCAAGTATAAATCCACACACTTTTTTATATCATTTTACAGCCGCGGCCAATAACTATCAGAACTAATTGCTTTTAATGAAGGCACCCATTTGCTTTGTGAGACTGTCCTTCAATTGTTCTAATTGCCTCCTCTGACTGTCAGAGGCAATTGGAACAATTAAAGGACATTCGCACAAAGCAAATGTGAGCCTTCATTAAAAGCAATTAGTTCTGATAGTTATTGGCCGCGGCTGTAAAATGATATAAAAAAGTGTGTGGATTTATACTTGCCATGCACAAGTCTCCGGTTTGCGCAGAATAGTGATAGAACTTGCAAAAGGTAATACACAAAAGTAAACATTCATTATGGCCTTTGCTGCGAAGGAACGGTGAGTGGCTCAGGCTTTTTCTGAACACAACACACCTTCAATGAGAAACAATCTTTGGATAAACACCTATTCCATCATGCATTTTGACGGTGTAATTGCAATGGCGGCCATTCCATTAGGGCGTTGGAGCGAAGCAGAAAATAAAATTGTATTTGAAATACCATTTTATTTTCTGCTTCTCGCGCTGCGAGGAGGCAGAAGGCAAGGGTATGCTGTACTAAATTCCTCTTCTCTTTTATTCACTCCTTCATTCTTTCATTCCCTGAACTGCTGCAGCAGCAGAAAAAGCCTGAGCCACTCACCGTTCCTTCGCAGCAAAGGCCATAATGAATGTTTACTTTTGTGTATTACCTTTTGCAAGTTCTATCACTATTCTGCGCAAACCGGAGACTTGTGCATGGCAAGTATAAATCCACACACTTTTTTATATCATTTTACAGCCGCGGCCAATAACTATCAGAACTAATTGCTTTTAATGAAGGCACCCATTTGCTTTGTGAGACTGTCCTTCAATTGTTCTAATTGCCTCCTCTGACTGTCAGAGGCAATTGGAACAATTAAAGGACATTCGCACAAAGCAAATGTGAGCCTTCATCAAAAGAAGTTCTGAATTACCCATGACATCCATTTAATAATGTAATAACTGCACTTTCACAATTGCTTAATTAACCTTCTTGCTTCTCAAATTTGCTTGAAAATGCACCATTTACCCACTCTTTTTTCCACATTTTGTCGGGGGGACTCCCCAAAACCCCACTTATAATGTTCGGGCTCGCTCGCTTGCCACGGTGCACTCCAACAGAAAGTTTAGTCTCACCTCTTTCAAATGTCAACAACCACCACTGCGTAGTTGTGTCTTTTTTTCTAGAGAGGAAATGTCATGGAACATGTTTATGAAAATCCACAAACTTCGGTGTTTATTAGCTTTGAAGAAGAGTTTGAATGACGACCATGTCATATCATTTTGTGCCATTTTACTTTTTCTAATGCTGAACTTTCTCTTGTTGAAAAGTACAATACATAGGCGTACTTTCTTTGTGACTATGTGCATTTGCATTCTTTAAAAAAAGCCACATACCTGTGAATCAGGATTTACATTTCACTTTTACAGAGACAATTTATTTTACTCAGAAATCTTTAAGAAACAGATCTTTATGTCTTGTGAAATCTCAGATAAAAACTACAAATATTGAGAGGGATTTGTTTCCATGTGCAACAACTATTTATATCAGCAATTAGTTTAAAAGTCAAAGGTATGTTCTTCATTTTTAAGTCTCAGCCTAGCGATGGCTGCGCTTGCGCAGTCTCGCTGGAGAGATTTTATGTTTTTTATGTATGGGGGCTTGAACCCGCCCCTCTTCTCCATTGGCTGGCTTCCTAAACGGAGGCCAGCCATTGGAGGAGAGGGGCGTCGCTCAGTTCAAGACGGGATTCGGGGGGTGTTTTTGGTGTTCTTTTTCTCCCTTATGCATCGGCAGAGAGCAGCCTCCCATTACGCTGCCTGCACGCCCAAGTCAGCTCTCTGATTGGTGTTCCTTATTAACCAATCAGAGGGCCGACTGGCGCGTGCAGGCAGCGTGAGCAGATCTGCCTGCAGCATGCACTATATACAATTACGTCTATGCCGTGACTCCTGCAATTCCAATGAGTGATCAATTACATGTGGGTCGATATACAATCTCAAACGTGCCTTCCATTCCGAGGTCATCTCCAGCACCTTAACATGGTAAGTCAATCATTATTTCAGCCATAACTTGCAAACATAGCTATTACTGGCCAAGCACACCCAACCCTTCCTTAGATTCTGCAATCCACATTCTTGATGCACTACCGTACTCCCGTACTCCTGATCTCACCTCCTCGCCCCCTTCCTCCAGACTCTGAAAGCTCCATCCCAGAAGCTCTTGTAGCAAAAAGATCAGCAACGCGGTGAACAGTAGTAGCCGGTACCTTCGGAGGAGATACTGCACCCGTGCCCGGTCCGCCATCTCCAAACGTTGCTGCTTTAGGGTGCGCGCACGTACTGGTGGTACGGACTACATGGCACATCGGATTACTGCAGGGCTGTCGATCACTGTTAAAACAACTGGTGTGCTTATATGACATCAACAAAGCGGTGGAGTTCACCAGTAGGGGGTCTTTCAAAATAATGGAGTTCCCCTAAGACTTCAAATGAGTTCAGGTATATTGTTGCGTGCTAACTATCCTTGCAATCTGTAGAGGCCGAACATCTGAATCTGAGTAAGCCCTTCTCAAGATGGCCACCATCGCGGCTCGGAGGGAAAAGCACCGACGGCAATCTTCGAGGTGTTAGGAGTAATTTCTTGTAATGCTGAGATACTTTGCTGAAATGTTCAAATATGAGCTAACTAAATTATATGTCCTAAACAATTTTTAATATTAAAACTGTTAAAGCTTCCTATACTATCGCTGGTGAATTTCAGAATAGTCAATAAACTATTAGTGGCAACTTTGAAAATACAAAATGCATGTTTTTCCGTTTCTCTCCGTTTCCTGTCCATAGTTTCTGGAGCCGCCGCTGAGTCTCTCCTGGTCGCGGCCCGCAGCTTGGATAACGCAGGTAAGGGGTTTGTGCTTGCTCGTTGTGCTTGCTTTTCTGCCCCCTGCCCCCCTCCTTGTGCTTGCTCACCTGCCCCCTCATTCGTTGTGCTTGCTTTCCTGCCCCCTCGTTCATTGTGCTTGCTTTCCTGCCCCCTCGTTCGTTGTGCTTGCTTTCCTTCCCCCTCGTTCGTTGTGCTTGCTCTCCTGCCCCCTGGCTGTGCTTGCTCTCCTGCCCCCTGGCTGTGCCTGCTCTCCTGCCCCCTGGCTGTGCTTGCTCTCCTGCCCCCTTCTGTGCTTGCTCTCCTGCCCCCTGGCTGTGCTTGCTCTCCTGCCCCCTGGCTGTGCTTGCTCTCCTGCCCCCTGGCTGTGCTTGCTCTCCTGCCCCCTTGTTATGAGCGTTTTTCTGGCCTCTGTTCCCTCGGTGTGAGCGTTTTTTTCTGGCCTCTGTACCCTGTGTGTGGCTCTGTGTGTGCGTGTGGCTCTGTGTGTGTGTGTGTGTGTGTGGCTCTGTGTATGTGGCTCTGTGTGTGTGTGTGGCTGTGTGTGTGTGTGGGGCTCGGTGTGTGTGTGGGGCTCTGTTTGTGTATGGGGCTCTGTGTGTGTGTGGGGCCCTGTGTGTGTGTGGGGCTCTATGTGTGTGTGTGGGGCTCTGTGTGTGTGTGTGGCTCTGTGTGTGGCGCTGTGTATGTGTGTGGGGCTCTGTGTGTGTGGGGGGGGCTCTGTGTGTGGGGGGCTCTGTGTGTGTGTGTGTGGGGCTCTGTGTGTGTGTGTGTGGGGCTCTGTGTATGGGGGGGGCTCTGTGTGTGTGGGGGGGCTCTGTGTGTATGTGTGGGGCTCTGTGTGTGTGTGTGTGGGGCTCTGTGTGTTTGTGGGGCTTTGTGTGGGTGCAACTGCAATAATTCTCGCATTTGCGAGCGATTAAGCTATTGGCATTGTAAATGACAATGCCATTTATTTATGTTTGTTTTAAAAACAAAAACATAATTAAAAATAATGTCATGAACAATGCCAATAGCTCTAACTTTAACAATGGCGAAACCATTGCATTGTTAATGGTTGTTTAATTGAGTCTCTTTTTAAAAACCAAACACAGCAAAAGCCAAACGTTCTCATACTTTGCTTAGATTTTCCAGCTACATTGCACTTTATGGTTAAGGATCTTTTTCAAGATCTTAAGGCCTGATTACTAGTGCGGCCATAGGGTTGGTCCACCATATTACGAATACACGTAGTCTTAGAGGCAGAAGACCACTGGCTGCGCCAGAGAAAAGCTGTTCCCTGGCAGTGGCGCAGCGGAGGCTCAATGCAATATGCTGAGCGGGACTGATGCATTCCCACTCAGCATATTACCAGTTCCGCCAGCCAATTCATGGCAGAAGACCCACTATGAAAAGGCTGGTGGTGGGGAAACAAGGTAAACCCTGCATGGCCCCCTTGCCTCTCCTGCCATGGGGATACATTCAGGGGGGCACAACATGTGCCCCGTCTGTATTCCACCCAGTTTCAACACAACAGGGATGCCACTGTCCATGCCGTGCTGGAACATTTTTGCTATTCCCATTGAGGTGCCCTTTTTCAGGGCACTGCTATGCGCAAGGCAGAAGGGCCGTCTACCTGTATGACAAAAACTCAGGCGGGTGGTTCTTGGACAGCTTTGATAGGGCTGTGTCGGCAGAGAGCCAGCGCAGCACCACCAAAGTCGTAATTATGCCCTTGGTAACAAAGGGGAATTAAAGATGGGAAGTCAGACTTAATAACTCCACGAGGACTTATGCTGAAAGATGATCACTTTTATACAAGTGGTATATGTCTGTGTACCTAGATCGCCTGGAAAAAGGATTTCAGTAGATTATTAGTAACCCAAGGACCTGGAATTCACACTCCACCTACAACCACTTCAGTATTTTAAGGGTTGAAAGGCAATGGGACAGTGTAAGAAATTGGCTTATTAGTTGCACAGGTTGTGAGTCCTGCAAAGTATTAGTGGATCCTAGTATCCCATTGAAGCACTTGACTCTTACGGGAGGAGCATGGGCTAGTAAGCTCCATCCCCTGGCACGAAACAAAACAACCCAATAAACCATTATCAAGTAAGTTATTTTTGCTTGAAAAAGACAAAGTGCAATCAATACGCACACATAACAAATACTATGCATTAATTTACAAATGTATACATAAGATAGATGGAAATAGCTTTGGCGACTTTCTTGAATCACATTTGACACCTAGTGGGTCATAATCCTCACAATCATAGCACACTACTATACCAGAAGCAACATCACCATAAGGAGGTGCTATTATAAATAAAGTGGGCCAGTTGGCTTTGTCAAGAGGTCACCACATCAATATATGAGGCAAGAATGTTGGGTTTGTCAAGGGATCACCACCTGAAAATGTAAGGCTATGCTATTGGCTTTATGAAAGGGTCATCACAATAATATAGAAGGCAAGCCTATTGACTTTGTCAAGGGGTCACCTCATTATTAAAACAGTAATCACAGGTTACGGTGTTCACTTTAGCCCATTGAAATCAATAACAATGTTAAAATGCATCATCAGAAATGTGACGATTGCAAATCAAGACAATAAAACATTGCAAATCAAATTAACATGTGTCAAAGTCTTTCCTTACACTCATAAGACCACAGAATGCAGCCACAGGACCAATCACTAGAGGTCCCAATACTCCCAAGCTGCAGAACACCTTTCCCAGCTGCAGGAATACTTGAAAATGGTCCAAAGTCTCCCCAGGACATATATGCCATGACCTACAAGACATAATGTGAATTGGTAAAAGAATAAGGAAGGGCGGTTGTTGCACATCCTGCCACCCCCTCAGGACTTTACAGGTATGCTGTTGGAGCCCTTGCGGGGCACTATGTGGCACTCCCAAGCAAGGGCAGTGAATAAGTAACTATTGACTCACCGGCTGTGCTACTTTGCGCAGGACTTTATTTGTTTTTCTCCTTTTTGGACATGTGCGCCACAGTCCAACCCAGGCTACTCACAGCTGCATAAGTCATGGAGCACCCCCCAGGGCCCTACCTGCTTCAAGTGCAAGAGCAGGCATCCGTTATGCACCTGCCTGTTCTGTCTCTAAAAGGTGGAAGCAAGGCAGGGTGTTCCTCCCATCCTGGGCAAAACACTCAAAGCAGCGTTTCCCGCTTCCCCCTATTCTTAACAGGAAAGCACCCAGCATGCTTTCATTCTTCTCCAGTGTTTGAAGCCTTTGCGATGTGTTCCCGGGTTGTATCGGACCACGGGAAATCGGGTCAAGGACCCTCTGGAGAGGTGGTCCCATGCACGTGCCCTCCCCATTATGATTAAGAATCGTTGTGGAGGTTAGGGTCGTCCTCCGGAGGCTTGGCCCTTCAAGGGGTAATTGAGCCAGTAGTTGCACAGCGCAGTGCACTGTTTGGCCATGTTTAAAGGGGCACATCTTCCAAGGTGCATATATCCGTTGACCCGATCTTCTTGATCTTGGGCTCATTTTGGCTCATTTAGCTCCTGGTGGTGAGGTATAGCCACCAGGAGCATTTTCTATTGGGGCAAACCTTTTGGGTAGCTGGTTTCATTGAGTCCCTGTACCTGTCATCTCTACTGCTTTGCCCTCCACAGGTCCCATAATATCCTGGCTGTCTTGTAAGGCACCTTGGGGTCAGTGGGGCCTAAGTGTGTGCCCAGCTGGTCATCAAGAGCATAAGCAAGCCAGTACCAATGGCCTGGGAAAGGACCTTGTAGTCCTGGGGGTCAGCTATAGTCCTTAGTTATTGTTATTGTTATTGGGTTTTTGTAAAGCGCCTGAATCACCCGGGGGCATCCCCGCACTGCCTAGTCCTTTTTTCTGAAAGCGAGAGTTAGGGTACCAGAGTGAATTTAGCAATAGAGGAAGGCTTTAAGCTGTTTTCTGAAAGTCATATATGAAGGAGACTTTCGCAGCTCTTCGGGCAGGGAGTTCCAATATTTTGTGCCTACATACGAGAAAGCTTTGCCTCCCAGACGATTACGGTAGATACGTGGGATCGCTAGTAGGGCTTTGCTGTTTGATCTCAGATTGCAGGCTGATGTCCATCTGCAGATTTTGTCGTGAAGATATTTTGGGCCAATCTCCCTCATGGCTTTAAAGACCAGGCAGCAGGTCTTGAAAAAAGCTCTTTTCTTCACCGGCAGCCAGTGCAATTCCATTAGTAAAGGGAGTGAAGGGGTACCAGGTGGACAGTTCAAGACCATCCTTGCTGCAGTATTTTGGATCACTTGGAGCTTTGCTAGCTGTGTGGATCCTACTTCAGCCAGCAGTGCATTCCCATAGTCGATCCTACTGATTACCAGGGCTTGCACCACTGTTCTGCGATGGCTCAGGGGCAAATACGGAATGAATTTCCGCAGCAATCGTAAGCTGTAGTAACATGAGCTTACAATGTTACTCACATTTTTCTTCATGGACAGGTTCTCGTCAAGCTGTATACCTAGACTTTTCACAGAGTTTGAAGGGACCGGGGCGGCCCCCAGTTCGGCTGGCCAACAGTCATTTAGCACAGTTTCCTGTCTTTTTCCAAGAAACATCAGCTCCATTTTCTCCGGATTTAGTTGGAGAAAGGACTCAGCCATCCAACTAGAGATGGCCAACATTCCTTGGGCAAAGCGTGTTCTTTCCTCAACCAGATTTTTCCCAATTGGAAAAATCAATTGAGTGTCGTCTGCGTATGAGACTACCTCAAACCCATAATGCCGCACTATTCTGGCTAATGGGGCCATGTATATATTGAAGAGGGTCGGACTTAGACATGAGCCCGGCGGGACCCCTCTCTCCAATAGGTATTTTGACGATTTGAATGAACCCATGATGACCTGTTGCTTCCTATCAGACAGGAAGTGGACCAGCCACTTCAGTGCCCGATCCCCGATACTGCAGTCCTGGAGCCTCTCTCCGCCAGCAGTCGATGGGATACCGTATCGAATGCTGCGGAGAGGTACAGTAGAATGAGCATCACCGATCTCCCTTCATCCAGAGTACGCCTGATGGAATCTGTGACAGCCAAAATAGCTGTGTCTGTGCTGAAGCCCGGCCGAAAGCCGGACTGCGACATGTCCAGAATGTTGTTGGACTCCAAATACTGGCTCACTTGGCTGTTTATGTGAGCCTCCAGTATTTTTGCTAGCTGAGGGAGTAGGGATATAGGTCTATAATTACTTAGTACTGCTGGATCGGCGGAGGGTTTTTTGAGGATTGAACGTACGTGGGCCTCCTTCCATATCATGGGAATGTAGCCGCTGGCCATAGAGGAGTTTAAGATCTCCTGAATGTGCGGCGCACAACTGGACGCGATCATAGCCATGACATACGGCAGGCAAACGTTACTCGGGAACCCGGATTTAGCCATTTGCAGGTGTCGAATGACCTCCTGCCGTTAAATGGGCTCAAACTGGTTGAGGCCCATTACTGGCTCACGGTTGGGAGTGCCCGGTACGGCTGCGCGAGGGCAATTGTTTTTTGGGAAGTTCTCCTATATCCGGGCAATCTTCTCCTGAAAAAAAGTGGCTAATGCTTCACACAGCTCTTGTGTTTTCACCGGCTGTTGTTGACATGCTTGCGGAGAGGAAAAGCCCTTCACTATGTCGAACAGTGTCTTTATGGAATTCCCTGCCTGTTCAATTTGTGTCTCAATAAAGATTCATCTGGCCCCTTTAATGTTGTGATGGTTATTTGCTAGCGCCTTTTTGTATTTTATTTTGTCATTCTCATGTTTAGTCCTTCTCCATTTTCTTTCTAGGGTTTTGCAGGCGGATTTCTCCGTTTTTAGGGTCCCTGAGTACCAAGGAGCTGAGCTTCGTCTCGGTCCCTGTTTGTTATCTTTTTCCGGTATCACTGCGTCCAGTGTCTGAGTCAGAGCCTGGTTGAATTGAGCCAATAAGGACTCTGTGTCGGCCTCCCCTATTTCCTTGGCCTGCTTGTCGAGGCTGGCAAACTTTACTACAAAAGCTTCAATGTCAAGTTTCTGCCAGGGTCTAGTTTTTGGGGCTTTTTGTTTCAGTCTGCCTGGATGCTCGCTTTCCGGATTTACTGCCTCTGGGCAAAAAAAGGAGATCAGATGATGATCAGTCCATGTCAGGGGCCAGGAGTCCCTGAATGACAGGTTTTCGTTGTTTGAGAAAATCATGCCCAGTGTATTGCCGGCTGTGTGTGTAGGGCCCTGTACAAATTGAGCCAGACCCATGTCGGCCAGTCCTGACAACAGATGCCCCACCTCCGGGTCTAGGGTTCCTTCTCCATGGTAATTAATATCCCCCAGTAGTATAAAACTCCTGGAAGCCACAACCTGTGTAGCGATGAACTCTGTTACAATACTTACAAAGTTAATTTTTGAATTTGGTGGGCGGTACAGGAGTGCGCCCTCCCAGCTCTCAGCCCCTGGGCTTGTGACCCTGAACAGGCCTATCTCTAACTGCTCATTGCTAAGCATGTCTAGCCATTGGACTTTAGTACTTTCTTTGAATACTATTGCTATCCCCCCCCACTTTACCCCTTCTATCCAAATGGATTATTTTATACCCCTCCGGAATCGCAATCGTAATTGCTGGTAGGCTAGGTGGGGATAACCACGTTTCCGTCAGGAAGCATATGTCAGGAGTAAGTGAGGATAACATATCCCAGACTGGGGTGGTGTGCTTAATCAAAGAGCGGACGTTGCATAGTAGGTAGCTCGGTCCTATTTGTGGGACGTTTGAGACGGTATCTTCTAATACCCATTGTTTTTTACAAGTCTTACAGCCTACTGGCCCTTCCACCATCCCTGGTGATGATGTGGGGCAGATAGTGCAGTCCATATGATTTATTGATGATCTCTTCCCAATATCCTGAAGCTTTTCACTCGTATACCTCAGTATCGGTGTATTCTGGGGTGTGTATCAGGCTCGGTTCCAAACTTCCTCGGGGCTGTGATGAGAGTCCAAATCCCGGCCCTACCGAACGACCTCAGAGTCCAATAGTTAAACACCGAACAACTAAGAGAGTGCAGCAGGGCGCGGGAAAGGAAGGAAACAGCAGGGAGGGAGATCTGCAACAACAAAGAACAAGATATTAAAGCACCCTATTTCCCTATACTACAACAGTGTACTCTACAGTCCCTTAACCCAAAACCTCCCCACATTTCACCAGTCAATACCTGTAAAGAAAAATACACAATGATCAAATCCAATGGAGACAGGGGTTTGTTGAGGTTTGAAGAACTGGGCCCAACTGTGAAAACAAAACGAACACGATTCAACTCCCTCTGCTCCAAGTACTGGATTGTCGGTTGTTGTTCAAAACAGAGATCACTACACATACCCAAATACTACGTTAGTTTCTATACATGGGTGACGTCACAGTTCCTTTTTGACTTTTCCAATACCCCTCCTGTCTCCTGTTAGAACGAGATAAGCAAACAATAATGGGCACTGCACTCTTCAGAATCACCTCCGTAAGAAACAGTATGGTAACCACTTCCCATTTGGTTCTCAGAGTTAAAGCTCACTCTGCAATGGGTCTTCATTTAGCTTGCGCCCTAGGAAGTTCTGCAAGATAGCACCCTGAGAGGGCTTGAGAAGGCGAGGCTCAGTAAAAGCTCCAGGTGAGTCCTATCACTACTGTGCAAGCTTACACGTATTTACACTATGTACATATTTTGTATACCATGGAAGGCTCAGTTTGGTTATGTTCAATTAACAGGTCTATTTCCCTGTGCACAAACGTGCAGCCACCAAAGTCTGTAACTGCACACGAAGACACTGAGCCTCCGAGTAACACTCATCCGAGTGCAACTCTAAACAACAGACCAGGTTGTGGGTGTGTTGTTGGGATCGAAACTACCAACGCCACACACCCCAACGAATTCGGATTACTCACGATTCTGGAGGACTAGGAATCACCAGACACCTCTTACCGCCTCCAAACAAGGACTCTGTAAACGCCACCGCAAAACGGAATTATCGGCGTCTCACCGCCGTTTGAATCTGACCTTTATTTCCTGGCATGCGTGCGCAGCTCACGTTTGGTACGCGACGTCAGCGCGGCATGCCGGGAACTGTAGTTTCTGATCCTTTTGGCGGCCCATGAGCGTTCGGCGGCTTGGAACCTGACAGTACACCCCCCTTCACAAAGGGGCCCCACCACCCCCCGGTTTTCCAGGAAACAAACGGTGAAACCGGGCCACCAACCGGGGAGCCCGAACAGCGTTCGCCGGTTCCCAGGAATCCTCCTCCGGACCAAACCCCTTCCAGGAGAGTAGGTATTGCAAGCGACCCTTCACCCATCTAGAGTCCCGGATGCACCTCACCTCATATTCCTTATCCTGCATCACCCAGATAGGCAACGGGGACTTACGAATTGGACTTCTGGAGGGTTTCAAGAGGGAAACGTGGAACACAGGATGTATGCGAAGCTGCGCAGGCAAACGCAGACGCACAGCTACCGGATTCACATGCCCCACCACCCGGTAAGGACCTATGAACCGAGGGTTAAACACGCTGTGCTTCTTGAACTTAATGTGCTTGGTGGATAACCATACCAAATCACCCTTTCGATACACTGGATTGGGTCTCCGGTGCTTGTCGGCCTGGTGTTTATAACTGGCTTTGGCCTTCTCAAGGTTCTTGCGTGTGCTCAAAAGAGTTTTGCGCACCCTCAACAACCTTTCCCTCACCTCTGGCAGCTTCACATTATCAGACGGCAACAGCATGGGGGTGAACCTGGGATGGTGCCCATAGGAGCAAAAGAAAGGCGTGTGTTGAGTGGATGCATGTTGAGTGCTGTTATAGGCTATTTCCGCCACCCACAACCAATCAACCCATGAATCGCTGCTTTCTTGCACATAGCATCGTAGATACTGTTTTAAGGATTGGTTCAGTCTCTCCGTCTGTCCGTCCGTCTGCGGATGGAAACTGGTGGACACAGACGAAGTGATGTGTAATGCCTTACACCAGGTTTTCCAAAATCTAGCAGTGAACTGTGCCCCTCGATCGGACACGATGTCACGGGGAAGGCCATGCAGTCTTACTATGTTCACCAGGAGTAGCTGAGCCAATTGTCCTGCTGTGGGTACCTGGGCACAAGGAATGAAGTGGCCCATTTTGGTCAAAAAGTCCACTACCACGATTATGGCGGTTTTGCCTTGGTCTTTCGGAAGCCCCACAATGAAGTCGACTGAGAACCTCTCCCACGGATTCTCCGGAGTGGGCAGAGGTAGTAACATTCCTTGAGGTCTTTGTCTGTCCGTTTTCATTTGACTGCATGTGACACACTCCGCCACCCAATTGCGCACATCAGGTCTGATGGAAGGCCACCAGAATTGCCTCTGGGTTTTCTCCAACGTCTTGACAAAACCCATGTGACCCGCACACGGAACCTCGTGGCACCAAGAGAACACTGTTCGGCGTAAGACTTCTGTGGGCACCAGGACCTGTTTTCCTCTCATTGGAACGCCGTGTTTTGGTTTCCATTCCGGATGATGTCTGAGCCATGTGCGCCACACACAGGTTTGTAATCCCCTCCTGACACGAGACAAAAAGTTGTCGGTATGAGTTACCCCTATGACTTTTGCAGGTTCAATGATTGACCGAACTGGTTTCTCCGCTGGTATTAAGAGATTCTCTCTCCTTGTAAGCGCATCCGCCTTCCTGTTGTTGGTACCAGGCCGAAAGGTAACCACAAAACGGAACTCTTCGAAGAACATCATCCACCTTAATTGCCTGGGGGACAGGTGTCTCGCGGCCCGTAGAAACTGTAGATTTCGATGATCTGTATAAACCGTGATCTGGTGACGAGCCCCCATTAACCAGTGTCGCCATTCCATAAAGGCATCTCGTATGGCGAGCAGCTCCTTCTCTGCGATGGTGTAGTTGATTTCTGCGGAACTGAGCTTCCTAGACATGTAGGCAATCGGATGAAGGGTGCCTGTTGATTCTTCTTTTTGAGACAACACTGCCCCTAGGGCTATTTCTGAGGCATCCGCCTCGACTATGAACGGGAAGTCCGGATTGGCATGTGTCAACACCGGCGCTGAGGAGAACGCTGCCTTGAGCTCATCAAATGCGAGTTGGGCTTTGTCAGTCCACACAAACGGGGTGTTCTTCTTCGTAAGCTGCGTGAGGGGTGACACCATTCCTGAGAAGCCGGCTATGAATCGCCTGTAGAAGTTGGCGAACCCCAACAGGCTCTGGATGTCTTTGACGTTGTTGGGACGCGGCCAATCCACAATCGCTTGGACTTTTCTCTCGGTCATCACTTGCCCTGACGGAGTAAGCATTACACCCAGAAACTCCACCGTTGTGACGTGGAATTCACACTTGGTGATTTTGCAGAAGAGGTGATGTTTCTGGAGCGCACGCAGCACTGATTTTACGTGTGCGATGTGTTCTTCTGTTGAGTTTGAATATATGAGAATATCGTCTATATAAACGACCACATGACGATCCAGGTATTCGCGGAGGACCTCGTTTAGAAAAAATTGAAAAGCGGCCGGGGCATTGCAGAGCCCAAAGGGCATCACCAAATACTCATAGAGTCCGTACCGCATTTTAAAGGCCGTTTTCCACTCGTCACCCCGTCTTATGCGAACAAGGTGATAGGCCCCACGCAAATCCAGTTTCGTATAGATGTGTGCCGCCCGGACCTGTTCCAGCAGCACCGGGATCAAAGGTAGCGGGTATTGATTCTTCACGGTGATGGCGTTTAATGCTCTATAGTCTATGCAGCATCTTTTTTCGCCATTAGCCTTGGGTATAAAGAACAAAGGGGATGCTGCAGGAGATCTAGATGGTCGGATATATCCTAAAGCCAGGTATTTATCCAGATATTCGCGCAGCGTCTCTGTTTCGGGTAGAGTAAGAGCGTAAATCCTTCCATTGGGGATCTCTGAGCCAGGGATGAGGTCAATGCGGCAATCATACGTGCGGTGAGGTGGAAGCACCTCGGCCTCTTTATCGCTGAAAACTGTTCCAAACTCAGCGTAACATGAAGGCAGGGTTACGTCTTTTTCCGCTGCTGTGGCTATTGAATGCATAGGCTCTATGGTTTGTGCCGGCTTCCTTTTCGTTGGGAAACAGTGTTCGCGGCAATAAGGGGAAAGGAACTGAATCGTTTTGGTAGTCCACCGTATATCAGGATCGTGTTTTTGTAGCCATGGGAGACCCAGGATGATCCCATATTGCGGGGCTTCAATAATGTTGAAGATCAGGATTTCATGGTGGGAATCAGAACAAACGATTTCGTACTCCCTCGTATGATAGGTAATCGGACCTGCTTGGAGTTCATGTCCATCAACAGCGTAGACTGTTTCGGGTCTTTCTTTGGGGACTAGAGTCACTCCCAATCGACGAGCCATTGCACAAACCATAAAACACCCTGTAGCCCCAGAATCAACCATCACTTGCACCTCATGTTGTTTGTTGTTGATGGTTATGGTCATGTTCACAAAGAGGTGGTTTCTCACGTCCACGGAATTCGGGGTGAGTGAAGGGATGATGTGTATGCTTGAGGGTTTCCCTTCGTTCACCATCCAGCCATGTAGTTTTCCGGCTCCTTTGCGGAAACTCCTGCTACACTCTGTCCTCCCCGCACCCGGTTGCCTTTTGGCTTAACTGGGCACTCCCGTAGGAAATGGCCTTTCTTCCCACAATAGAGACACAATCCTTGTTTGCGTCTGTGTTCTCTTTCGCTGGCGGTCAAGGAGGCTCGCACCGCCCCTATCTCCATTGCCTCAGAAGAAGGAGCCGGTTTGTCACTGTTACCGGCTTGTTCATAAGGCATCACGGCTCTATCCTTCTTCTTATGCTCTCCTTTCCTTTCCTTCATGCGATGGTCTAAGCGCAATGTAAGGTCTATTAAAGCAGAACAAGTACGGGGCTGGGGGTCTATTTGGGCTAAGACGTCCTTCATGTCTTCGTTAAGGCCTTGATAGAACAAGGCTGTTCTTTTTGCTTCAGGCCAATCTGTTTCAGCCACGAGTCTCCTGAAATTGTTGAGATAAGTGACAAGATCAGCCTCCCCCTGTTTCAATTTCAACAACTCTCTGTCTGCCGTGAGGGTCTCTGCCCTTCTATCAAATGTTTTTTCAAATTCCTCCCTGAAATTGTCCCAGTGGTATAGGAGTGGGTCATCCCTTTTTACTATTGGAACCGCCCACTGTGCAGCTTCCCCCCCTAAGTATGAAATTAGGAAAGCTACCTTCGCTTGGTGTGTGGAAAACATCTTGGGTTTGCACATAAAGTGCATCTGTACCTGTGTCATGAACACTTGAATCTTTTTTATGTCTCCATAGTATCGTTCTGGTGGTGCTAGTGGGATTTGTGCCGGCATTTCCACCACCACGGAAGTGGTAGGAGAAGAGCTACTTGATGCCCCGGTTGTTGCAGTAGTGGTGGGCATTCTATCCAATCTGGCTCGCAACTGTGCGTTCTCAGCCCTTGAAGCCGCTACCTCCCTATTGGAAGCTGCCAGCTCCACCTGAACTAAGGCCAAAGCAGCCATGACGTCCTCTAAGGTGGTCATGGCGAACTCTCAACACAGCCAAGAGGAGGCAAAATCCTTGGGCCGATAATTCTATCAGGCTCGGTTCCAAACTTCCTCGGGGCTGTGATGAGAGTCCAAATCCCGGCCCTACCGAACGACCTCAGAGTCCAATAGTTAAACACCGAACAACTAAGAGAGTGCAGCAGGGCGCGGGAAAGGAAGGGAACAGCAGGGAGGGAGATCTGCAACAACAAAGAACAAGATATCAAAGCACCCTATTTCCCTATACTACAACAGTGTACTCTACAGTCCCTTAACCCAAAACCTCCCCACATTTCACCAGTCAATACCTGTAAAGAAAAATACACAATGATCAAATCCAATGGAGACAGGGGATTGTTGAGGTTTGAAGAACTGGGCCCAACTGTGAAAACAAAACGAACACGATTCAACTCCCTCTGCTCCAAGTACTGGATTGTCGGTTGTTGTTCAAAACAGAGATCACTACACATACCCAAATACTGCGTTAGTTTCTATAAATGGGCGACGTCACAGTTCCCTTTTGACTTTTCCAATACCCCTCCTGTCTCCTGTTAGAACGAGATAAGCAAACAATAATGGGCACTGCACTCTTCAGAATCACCTCCGTAAGAAACAGTATGGTAACCACTTCCCATTTGGTTCTCAGAGTTAAAGCTCACTCTGCAATGGGTCTTCATTTAGCTTGCGCCCTAGGAAGTTCTGCAAGATAGCACCCTGAGAGGGCTTGAGAAGGCGAGGCTCAGTAAAAGCTCCAGGTGAGTCCTATCGCCTCTGTGCAAGCTTACACGTATTTACACTATGTACATATTTTGTATACCATGGAAGGCTCAGTTTGGTTATGTTCAATTAACAGGTCTATTTCCCTGTGCACAAACTTGCAGCCACCAAAGTCTGTAACTGCACACGAAGACACTGAGCCTCCGAGTAACACTCATCCGAGTGCAACTCTAAACAACAGACCAGGTTGTGGGTGTGTTGTTGGGATCGAAACTACCAACGCCACATACCCCAACGAATTCGGATTACTCACGATTCTGGAGGACTAGGAATCACCAGACACCTCTTACCGCCTCCAAACAAGGACTCTGTAAACGCCACCGCAAAACGGAATTATCGGCGTCTCACCGCCGTTTGAATCTGACCTTTATTTCCTGGCATGCGTGCGCAGCTCACGTTTGGTACGCGACGTCAGCGCGGCATGCCGGGAACTGTAGTTTCTGATCCTTTTGGCGGCCCATGAGCGTTCGGCGGCTTGGAACCTGACAGTGTGGTCCCTGGTCTACCTATGCTCCCCGTCCCCCGGCATGGCCCGGCGCGGATGGGCGCAGACGGGCTTACCTTTGGCGCACCTTCGGCGCGCCATCGGCGAGCCCGCTGCGCGTCCGAGGGGAGGGCACCTTTTTATCCCGGAAGTCAGGTGTCGCGTCTGTCCAATGCCTGGCCTGCTAATCCCACCTTCCACAAAGATGGCGCCCACTGTTCGCGCTAGTGCCAGCAAGTCCAGCAAATGTTCCCCAAAGGGGCAGAGAGCATGTAAGTCTGCCCTGCCCCCAAGTTTCGAACACAATTTTCACGTGAGTGAATTTACAGAAAAAAATAACAGTGCAATTTTAAAAGCAGTTTTTTTTAAAAGCGTCTGTGTTCCCGGCTACTCGCCTCAGGAATCAGAACTAGGAGTAACGCGGGAAGCCCTCAACTCTGCTTTTATCCCGGAAGTCAGGTGTCGCGTCTGTCCAATGCCTGGCCTGCTAACCCCACCTTCCACAAAGATGGCGCCCACTGTTCGCGCTAGTACCAGCAAGTCCAGCAAATGTTCCCCAAAGCGGCAGAGAGCATGTAAGTCTGCCCTGCCCCCAAGTTTCGAACACAAGTTTCACATGAGTGAATTTACAGAAAAAAAATAACAGTGCAATTTTAAAAGCAGTTTTTTTTAAAAGCGTCTGTGTTCCCGGCTACTCGCCTCAGGAATTAGAACTAGGAGTAACGCGGGAAGCCCTCAACTCGGCTTTTATCCCGGAAGTCAGGTGTCGCGTCTGTCCAATGCCTGACCTACTAACCCCACCTTCCACAAAGATGGCGCCCACTGTTCGCGCTAGTGCCAGCAAGTCCAGCAAATGTTCCCCAAAGCGGCAGAGAGCATGTAAGTCTGCCCTGCCCCCAAGTTTCAAACACAAGTTTCACGTGAGTGAATTTACAGAAAAAAATAACAGTGCAATTTTAAAAGCAGTTTTTTTTAAAAGCGTCTGTGTTCCCAACTACTCGCCTCAGGAATCAGAACTAGGAGTAACGCGGGAAGCCCTCAACTCGGCTTTTATCCCGGAAGTCAGGTGTCGCGTCTGTCCAATGACTGGCCTGCTAACCCCACCTTCCACAAAGATGGCGCCCACTGTTCGCGCTAGTGCCAGCAGGTCCAGCAAATGTTCCCCAAAGCGGCAGAGAGCATGTAAGTCTGCCCTGCCCCCAAGTTTCGAACACAAGTTTCACGTGAGTGAATTTACAGAAAAAAAAAACAGTGCAATTTTAAAAGCAGTTTTTTTTAAAAGCATCTGTGTTCCCGGCTACTCACCTCAGGAATCAGAACCAGGAGTCCATCGGGACATCCAGCGGTTTCTCCTTCCATCTGTTCATGGTTTTGCTGCCGTCGCCTTCCAGGTCTTGGGTCTTGCTCTTTGTGTCTCCATTTTGTTGGGGTTTTTAGATGTTGGCGGAAAGATCTAGATGCAGGCACCCCTGGCCAATCTTAGCATGCCATATCATCCTTACACCCATGTCCCATTCCTCCTGCCTAGCAAATTGGAACATTCCAATATGGCAGAACCCCTTTTCCCCTGTGTAGACCTCCTGTGCCTACCCAGAGGCAAATCCTTCCTTGTGGTCACTCTTAACCGGTTCTGGAATAGCTTCCCCTACCATTGATTTTGGAGCCAGCCTGACTGGAAGGACAATGGAGGGGACAGACACAGGTGTCAACTATATCTGCCTCAGACAGAAAGAACCCTTGGAAAATCATCCAGTTACTGGGCAAAGCACCCAGCCATCCTGCCAAGGAGGAAAATTCCTGCCTATACGCAGGGGCTTTTGCCTACTGTCAGGGAGAAATACCCATCTCTAAGGAGAAGGGAGCCATCCAGCCTACAGGTGACAGTTGAATGCTTACAACCTTTATGTAGAACAATCATAACTTTTTAAAAGTGTAGTTTGCTCAATAGGTAGACAGAATTTGATTTCAATTTTAAATTGAATGTTGATAACTATAAAAATTAGTCCTTGAATTATTTTTCTAACAAGCTTCCGAGGACCGGTCCTCGGAAGCCTGTTTCCGGTCCAGGGAAGACATGGCTTGGCAGTTCGGGCTGGACTGTTCCCATGAGGCACAGGGTCAGACTGATTTGCATATAGCCATGTCTGAACTGGGGTGGCAGAGTGGGCTAAAGAACGGTGATGGATTAAACCCAGATCTTTTGACTGGGTGTGAGTGTTTGATTGATTCAGATGCTCCGTCCATCACCTGAAGAAACCTTAAAAACCATCATACTGAAAACCATCATACTTCTTCTCAGGGGCCTTACCAATAAGTACTTTATTCATAAGCAGCAAAGGAATCAACAGAGAATCTGAAATATGAAAAGACATCTTTATAACAATTTAATTGTGAGGCTACGTCGCCCAGTAACATTTAAAGCAACTGAATGAGGTAGTCTGCCTGCACGGCCTCCGCACAGACCTTTTGTACAAATTATTATGCCCTAGGCAAACATTCTTTGTTTCACAGTAAATAATTCACATATTTCCAACACAAAGAAGGAGCGGAGTTATGATGACAAGTCCATACTTCAGTTTGTCCAGTATATAATTAACTATCCGGCAAGGTCCAGTGTTTCCATCAGATATCGACGGACCCCTAATAAAAACGGGCACCTCCCCATCGTAAAGCAGATCATAAAGAAAGAAACAGAGACAGGTGTGTGTAAGATTAGACATGGTTTGTGTGCGATGAAAGGCTTGTGGTATGTTGTGCCTTGATACAAATCTCGCTCGGCCAGTGGGTTGGGGACTGCCTGAACAGGTTTGGCTTGAGGCAGTGGAGTCAGCTTGCCCAGGTCACAGATTGTCAGGAAAGGTGTACGTGTCCTTTCAGCTCGAATTCAGCCTTGGTCAATTGACTATGTAAGGGCAATCACAAGATGGATGCCGCTCACAACATGGAACCCAAGGCTTCAAGACAGGGAGCACGATTTAGGGGTGTTCCCGTCACTCAATCGTGACGCAAATGCACAGTAATAATGTCCCAATCATTACCGGTCTGCCAATACCAAAATCGTCATGGTATGATGATATTTTCTGCACGAGGGTAGAGCTTCGGTACCACACCATGGTCGGGTCCAGAATTTTTCAGTACCACAGACGCTCCTTTTGCCGTTATATAGGCAATAACCTAAACCCATGTCAGTCTGAATCTAGGTCTATAATTATCAGATCATCAAGGGGTTGCTGTAGTATCATCTTATTACTTAGCAACTCTCTCGGGACAGGTCTTCTTACACACGTAGTGGTACAAAGGCTATGGACCAAATAGGGAATACCTCTATCTGTAGTATGTGGTATAAGATCACCCACCCAACAATTAGTGATGTTCACTACTAACTTGTGTTGATGTAGAAGCTGTACAAAAGGAATTATCAGTAAACTCTGACCTAACCAATTTATGTTCAGGTAAAATATGAAACTCATGTGAAGAAACAGTAGAAAAAGAAAGAGTAGGTTGAGAAGTTGGTGCAGACGTCAATTGTGTAGGAAAAAACAAACCAGAATGTAGTAACTAATAGAATACATAAAAGTATTAAAATAGATAAAGCTATACCACACTTAGAGAACAACATTCTATAATTTCGGTTTTTCATCTCTTGCTTTTTATCGTCATTCCTCAATACAATCTCCATTTTCTAATGTCGCTCACGCAATCTTGATAGAGTACTTCAGCTGTGATTATTAGCAGGTCATAGGGACACTGCAAGTCCTGCAGACCTACTGCCACTACTCAGGTCCCAAACTGAACCGTTGGTACTCCTACGTGACCCTGCAACTGGCAAATGGTAACCAATCAAAAATTTTACAGAAAACCATAATACAATTTCAGAAAAAGCAAGAGAAAAGGAAAAACAAAAGTCAAATGCAAAGAAGTAATAGTAGGAAGAGACATAGGTTGGCAGGTGGGTACAGATGTCAATTGGGTAGCAACAAAAACGATCCCACCCATAAAACACAATGTCATTTTAAAAAACACTAGAAAACACGTTGTTGAGAACATATAGACCACGGGAGGAAGTAGTGACCACTATTACGAATGAAATCATAATTTTCCACAATCCTAAGCAGAAAGCAAATCCTAGAATTATCTAATAGCATTTTATATAGCTTCCTATGCATTTCAGTAATTTATTATATGTTCAAGTGAAACAGTGGTGTTCCTGATCAATGCTCTCAGATGAAAAGGGATACTCTTCCACAGAGAGACTTTATTCTGCTTTTACAGAATAGTACTTTAAAACAAATGCCAGCAAAGCAGCAAAAATTAGTTTCCAAACTCCAATTCTATACAAGCTCACAGAAAATACCCAGAGTCCGTCAAAGCCTCTCCTTGCAGGCTTCTATTGTCCATCATATCCGCTTCCAGTGTCTTCTTCGCGTTGGGCTTCTTCAATTCAGGCTTTTTCATGAGAAGACAATACTGTTTAGTTGGAGTGCCCTCCTGGCAAAACACCCACAGCTCACTCGAAAGTCTCAATGTCTCAAAACAATGCACCAGTGTCTCTTCTTTGTGTCAGACACTACAAATGATGTGCTCTTCATTGATCAAGGGCACAAAGCATCTTGTGCAGATCCAAGCACTACTTAGAAACAACCTAGCAAGATCAGCAGCACTTTCAGACTCCAACACTCATCATTTAGTGTCAGAGGACGCTCAAGCTGCTCTCTCATGGGCACCAGGATGTAGTGCCTTTTCCAAACGTGGATCCTTGGGTGCACTGCCTTTCCACTAGAGCAAAGCAAAAGGGGTGTGGGTGAGGCCAAAACTCGGGCCAAAGGCTCAAGGGACTGTACACTGACAGAGGTTTCCAGCACATAACAGGTACGAGCCCAAACAAACAAATTTCTCATTCTGTGGCAAACAAAGAACCAGCTCCTCCTTTTTCTTTTTGTTGAAGCAAATGTCTTGCTTGGGAGGTACCATTGATGTTGTGCTGATGATCGCTGTCCAGCTTCGCGACTTTCTTGTTGCAGGAATTGTAGAGCCAAGAAATCTGTTATCCATTTGTAGCGGTCACTGATGGGGAGTAGGCTTAGTGTTGATCACAGGTCTGCAGGGTATCACTCTTCCTTTGACTCTGGAAGATCCAGCAGAACCTAGTGGTGTAGGAAAGGTAACACAATTGTTAGTTTCCCTCAAATCAAGCGCAAAAACAGTTCATGGGTTTTAACAAGGGGACTGCAAGCAGGTGGCCTGCAATCTGCAAGGGAGTGGCAATACGCCATAGGAATCTAAATGGATTTCCTCACACAGTGGCATTGTCTAATGGGGTAAATACATATTTTCCTCAATTATAAAACCTAGGTGTTCCTAAAGTCCTTATCTAGAACATTTCAAATAGAGAAATGACATATATTATCAAGGATATGAAGAAAAGTCGCTTTAAAAATGTGCATCAGGTGCACTATGCAATATAAAGGCTAATGATCAAATGTGCAGACAAAGGACAAGCACAAGAAAGTCCTGGTATTTGCATGATTAGAACACATCTGAACCCACCAAAAAGTAAAGCAGCAGGAACAAAAGAGAACTGAAAAATTTAAAATAGACATTGAAAATTCGTCGTTCAAAAGGATAAACTTAAGGTATCTCCTATTGAGATGGAAAACTTGTCTTACTATAATATTGGGTCAGTTAACCAGCCTATCACTACCCCGACAGTCAGTCTGAAAAACATATTGAAGCAGGCCTAAGAAAAAATTCATGCAAACCAGTCTGGTCATACAAAAGGAAATTATACATAACATGGGGGGTCCCTGATACATCATTGCAGTCTAGAAATGTGCACAAAAACAATACACCCATATAAATGGGCTGACTGGTGAAAGGAATATGGAGAAGGGACTAAGCATGGTGCGACATTGGTCAGGGGAGAAGCAAAAAAAAATCTATAGGAAGAACAAGAGTTTGCTTGGGTGCTTCAGGAGAAAAAAATGAAACCTGGTTTCCTTTCAAGGGACAAAGCCATATGCTATTTGGGAAAAAAAATTAAATAATGCAATATAGAAATTAGGTCACCTTGAGTCACAAATCTATAATTCCATCCTTAAGTCCAATCAAGGATACATAACAATTTAGGGCTGCCTATTCCTTTAAGGGGATGTGCAGTAAGTGACTTGCATCAGGTGATACACTTTGAACCTGTATATCTTTTTAGTTCTCTTCATTATCAATACAGCCAAATTTTAGGCATGCACTGGTAAAAATACTTCCTGTCTTCCTCACAGTATGAAATCCATATCTGTGTAATTTATTTCTATACCAAATTCATCCAACTGTTGTGGAACAATACGTATCGTCATACGATCGCTTCACAACACAGGAGAACTTGTGTAATAATAATAACGCAAAACAAAACCTAAAAAATGCACATGTCAAGCCATCAGATATACTTGCTGTATATCAATGCACAAAGCAAAACAATAACATATGTGAATAAGCGGTAACACACAACACCATGTCCTGTACTTATATGCGCTGTAAACCTGCAGCCAAAAACCCAATATTTGGGCCTGCACCATCCTTTTGACAGTGAACACAACGCAGTCGTAGTTTACTGTCAACTATACCTTTACTGTCTCTCTTCCAACATACACGTCCAACTATAATATTCCATGACAGGGCCAAATACCCAAACGAAAACATGAAATTTTTTTTCTTTCAAAGAAATTACGCAAAAACACATCTCCTTTCAATTGACCAAACTCACGTGTCTTGTCTGCCTTAGAACAATCCATTGATAATCTGTTGGCAAAAAGCAGAAAAATACACAGCACAAAAAAGAACATTGCAACATACACAAAAATAAAGTTACATTATGTAACTGTAACTCTCTTGGCAGTTCACCTCCCAACATCAAGCCATCTTATTTTTACCTTTTTAAAAGAAATGGTTATACTGACACTCCATATAAATTTGTTACCTATAATGTGAACTGAAAAAAGTAATACCTAATGAGCAAATTCTCTTTTATAAACTAGGCCTGTAGCCTTCAAACTTGTGGGAAAAGGCTGCATGTTATTTTTATCTAAGACTTAATGCAACACTTCATTTTCTGTAAAATAAACGCAGCTTTCAAACATTATTTTCCTTAGTGTGGAAACACAAATGTATCAGTTTCGCCAAGCATTTAACACGATGTTTAAAGAAACCTCTTTTCATCTCTCTTTTTAAATCAAGTTCTTTCATGTTATTGATGTTTCCACGGAGAAACCAGAAACCAGAAACCCCACCTCTAGAGGCTCGTTAGAGAGGTCATTCTGCATTCCTCAGAGGCAAAGTCCTAATTAAAGGGTCGCAAATGTCAACATGACGGCCTTCTCCATTATTTACAGGAAACACTAAGAGATAACATCTTCAGCAGCGCGGCTCGAACCAGCCTCTGCAAATTCTCCCGGCCCCCGGCCTCTGCCACATTGAAGCTGACAAAGCCAGTAGGCTCTATCCAATCTGCAATAATACATTCTATGTTGAAAAATAATTTCCCTTTTTTTTTTTTAGGCGCCAAAATTATCTCTATTTCTAGATCATTAAACTACATTAACTGTCAATGTTTCTCAAAACCTAAAGACACACAGACTATTTTTTAGAGTAAATGCGTGTTGCAATCCTATGGCACACACTTCATCAGACTTACATAGACAAACTTTCCGTAGGCCTAGCTGAAGGCAGAACCTTCAACCCTGATATTAAAACAAGCCTGTGTACTGACACATTAACCCACTGAATAATAAGAAGGCACAACCTGCAAGTATATATATTAAAATCTAAATGTAAGCTTTTGCTCAAGCCTGAGACACTTTAAAAGTACTCTGAATGAAAGCAAAATGCAGTTTAAACAGTGCTTTTATTCAAAATCGACTTTCAGGTTTTGGGCATTTAAAAATGAATATCCTACAATTTTCTTGCATAATATGCATTACTAGAATGTCTATTACATAACCCATGAGTCAGACATTTGAAAATAATAACGTATACTTTATAAAAATGAGTTTGTTTGCGCCTATGCCAAGTTGAAATTTACACATGAATGCTTGTCATTTTAGTGATGCAACATAACTTAAATCAAATTTCAATGCTAGGAGGTCATAGTATGAGTGTTAAGCTTTATAAATACTAAAAAAACGATTTTTGTAGCACTTATTTTTAATAATTATTTTTTTCTAATAAAACCAATTATTCCCTTTTTTGTGATTGTTCTACATATAAGAGCCCGCTACATCCCTTGCCTCTCATTTTAAATGCATTAACTCACAAACCTAAGCGCATATGCCTAACTTAAAACGCGTCACATTTCTGAGCCACATTTCTGCGCAAGATTTCTTAAAAGAACTGTTATGCAAAATTCCACCCGTGTTTAACTAGAGAGGAGCTGGCTGAATGAACCTTCTTATTAAATATACTGCAGCTGAAAAGGTTTGCCTGTGAACATCTAACACAGTGCATTTAAGGGAAAATGCTGTAAATTTATTTATTTTTGCAAAAACATGTAATTTCGTTTTCGTCTGGGCCTTATTTATATCCATTAAATGTGACCCACACACATTGAGCTCATTTCAGACATAAACAGAAAGTGTTGAAAACATTTAGGACACACAATACAGCGCGCTCTAACCATTTCTTGTAAATAGCGCTGTCGCAATTTACAACAAAACCCACGAACAAAATAGACATTTAAACACACATTTTAAACACACATTTAAACACATATTTAAACCCACAAATCAACACTCAGGACGAAAACAGGACAGTCCAGACTGTACGTAGCTGTAAGTCATATTTACAAGAAACACTTCTCACTAGAGTTCCAAAAGACACACAGAAGCAGCCCAACAGCACTGGCTGTATGTGCAGGAAAAACGAAAATACACTCAATTCACTAGCTGTAGCTGGCAGAACACCAAAAATCGTTCTGCATATCCATTCATAAAAGTGCACAGGATCCTTTTTTGTCATATTTTAATTCCCTGGGGATACAAAATCACCAAGGAAGAAATATGTTTGTAAACCTAACCTATTAAACCGGCTAATTCAAACGTATACAAAGTTGGCCAACACAAATCTTCAAATTTGCTAAGATCAGGCATCTTATAGCTCACTAATCTAGCTTCAAATTTCAAGGGGCTATCTCTATCGATACACTTGTAAATATACAAACCCTTGGTTATTGAAAATTGCAATCTTCAAATAATACTAAGGACTAAACAAAGAACAACAAAGGACTGGGAGCGACCCACTTATACCTCAAGTAAAGCATATTACCTGCCTACACAAATTGCAATTCGCATGCACAAACCTATATCAAAGCTATACCAAACAAATAGTTGTCCAAATTCTAACTGCCAAGTTCTAACTGCACTAACAGTATCTTTTGTTAAAAAAACACTTACGCCAAAAAGTGGGTTCCTCAGTCAGGAGTGACATCTTTTGGAGAGATTTAAGTCAGAAAAATCAAAAATATACTAGGCCGCAAAGACAGAGAATCCCCCAGAACCTCTGTGCACAGAGTACCTCTTTTAGTAGATTTCTGTCCTGCCTTCCCCAGTAGATTTCTGTCCTCTGACAAGATTACTCCTCCAGATTGTCACTTCTTGATGAGGCCCCCTCGTTGGGCGACAACTGAAGAAAACTTAAAAACCGTCATACTGAAAACCATCATACTTCTTCTCAGGGGTCTTACCAATAAGTACTTCATTCATAAGCAGCAAAGGAATCAACAGAGAATCTGAAATATGAAAAGACATCTTTATTACAATTTAATTGTGAGGCTACGTCGCCCAGTCACATTTAAAGCAACTGAATGAGGTAGTCTGCCTGCATGGCCTCCCCACAGACCTTTTATACAAATTATTATGCCCTAGGCAAACATTCTTTGTTTCACAGTAAATAATTCACATATTTCCAACACAAAGAAGGAGCGGAGTTATGATGACAAGTCCATACTTCAGTTTGTCCAGTATATAATTAACTATCCGGCAAGGTCCAGTGTTTCCATCAGATATCGACGGACCCCTAATAAAAACCGGCACCTCCCCATCGTAAAGCAGATCATAAAGAAAGAAACAGAGACAGGTGTGTGTAAGATTAGACATGGTTTGTGTGCGATGAAAGGCTTGTGGTATGTTGTGCCTTGATACAAATCTCGCTCGGCCAGTGGGTTGGGGACTGCCTGAACAGGTTTGGCTTGAGGCAGTGGAGTCAGCTTGCCCTGGTCACAGAGGAGTCAGGAAAGGTGTACGTGTCCTTTCAGCTCGAATTCAGCCTTGGTCAATTGACTATGTAAGGGCAATCAAAAGATGGATGCCGCTCACAACATGGAACCCAAGGCTTCAAGACAGGGAGCACGATTTAGGGGTGTTCCTGTCACTCAATCGTGACGCAAATGCACAGTAATAATGTCCCAATCATTACCGGTCTGCCAATACCAAAATCGTCATGGTATGATGATATTTTCTGCACGAGGGTAGAGCTTCAGTACCACACCATGGTCGGGTCCAGAATTTTTCAGTACCACACACCACCCCCTTTTGTACCTCTTTTGGCCGCCATAAGTGTGGCAGGGTATGCTCAGACGTGAGTCCCTTGCTCACTTTGCCACTGGATTCAAGCAAGCCGGGCTGAAGATGGCTGGAATGCCAGAAACCGGTCCTCGGAAGCTTGCTTCCGGTCCAGGAAAGACATGGCTTGGCAGTTCGGGCTGGACTGTTCCCATGAGGCACATGGTCAGACTGATTTGCATATAGCCATGTCTGAACTGGGGTGGCAGAGTGGGCTAAAGAACGGTGATGGATTAAACCCAGATCTTTTGACTGGGTGTGAGTGTTTGATTGATTCAGATACTCCGTCCATCACCACCCCCTTTTGTACTGCTTTTGGTCGCCATAAGTGTGGCAGGGTATGCTCAGACGTGAATCCCTTGCTCACTTTGCCACTAGATTCAAGCACGCCAGGCTGAAGATGGCTGGAATGCCAGAAACCGGTCCTCGGAAGCTTGTTTCCGGTCCAGGGAAGACATGGCTTGGCAGTTCGGGCTGGACTGTTCCCATGAGGCACAGGGTCAGACTGATTTGCATATAGCCATGTCTGTACTGGGGTGGCAGAGTGGGCTAAAGAACGGTGATGGATTAAACCCAGATCTTTTGACTGGGTGTGAGTGTTTGATTGATTCAGATGCTCCGTCCATCCCCACCCCCTTTTGTACCGCTTTTGGCCGCCATAAGTGTGGCAGGGTATGCTCAGACGTGAGTCCCTTGCTCACTTTGCCACTGGATTCAAGCAAGCCCGGGCTGAAGACGGCTGGAATGCCAGAAACCGGTCCTCGGAAGCTTGTTTCCGGTCCAGGGAAGACATGGCTTGGCAGTTCGGGCTGGACTGTTCCCATGAGGCACAGGGTCAGACTGATTTGCATATAGCCATGTCTGAACTGGGGTGGCAGAGTGGGCTAAAGAACAGTGATGGATTGAACCCAGATCTTTTGACTGGGTGTGAGTGTTTGATTGATTCAGATGCTCCGTCCATCACCACCCCCTTTTGTACCGCTTTTGGCCGCCATAAGTGTGGCAGGGTATGCTCAGACGTGAGTCCTTTCCTCACTTTGCCACTGGATTCAAGCAAGCCGGGCTGTAGACGGCTGGAATGCCAGAAACCGGTCCTCGGAAGCTTGTTTCCGGTCCAGGGAAGACATGGCTTGACAGTTCGGGCTGGACTGTTCCCATGAGGCACAGGGTCAGACTGATTTGCATATAGCCATGTCTGAACTGGGGTGGCAGAGTGGGCTAAAGAACGGTGATGGATTAAAATCAGATCTTTTGACTGGATGTGAGTGTTTGATTGATTCAGATGCTCCGTCCATCACCACCCCTTTTTGTACCGCTTTTGGCTGCCATAAGTGTGGCAGGGTATGCTCAGACGTGAGTCCCTTGCTCACTTTGCCACTGGATTCAAGCAAGCCGGGCTGAAGACGGCTGGAATGCCAGAAACCGGTCCTCGGAAGCTTGTTTCCGGTCCAGGGAAGACATGGCTTGGCAGTTCGGGCTGGACTGTTCCCATGAGACACAGGGTCAGACTGATTTGCATATAGCCATGTCTGAACTGGGGTGGCAGAGTGGGCTAAAGAACGGTGATGGATTAAACCCAGATCTTTTGACTGGGTGTGAGTGTTTGATTGATTCAGATGCTCCGTCCATCACCACCCCCTTTTGTACCGTTTGTAGGCAATACAGCCTACTTAGGGGTGATACTAACATTTAAAAGGAAGGTTTAGGCTTGTAAAAAGGAATTATTCTGGCAGGATAAGTTTGAAGTTTAAAACTGCCACAGGCATGTTACCTGTGTGTAGTTACAAGGCTGTGTACAAAAATAATCTCTCTTAGCTAAGGGTGAAGTAAGCTGTAATATAAATACTGTCCTATGATTACACCCAAAGTTGCTTCAATCCTTTTTTTCCCTGATGTAAAAACCAGGGAGGCATATTGAAGAACAAGCAAAACTTTCTGATCTGGTGTGGTTACTATACGGGATGATGGCGGCAAGCAGACTGAATCTTTGGAGTATAAGCCAGAGGCGGTTCAAGTCAAAAGAAAAAAACATTCGCCTTTGTTGTGCAGCCCATATACACATGTGAGTAAGGGTTCATGTGTAACCAGCACTGTGCCCCTTACCCTAGCTTCATTGCAGCAGTCTTGTCTTAAAAGTCGGTCTCAGGTGGTGAACACACAAAGTCCAATTAATATAAAC
Source organism: Lissotriton vulgaris (assembly GCF_964263255.1). Taxonomy (NCBI): domain Eukaryota; kingdom Metazoa; phylum Chordata; class Amphibia; order Caudata; family Salamandridae; genus Lissotriton; species Lissotriton vulgaris. The sequence goes on from NC_141695.1 coordinate 99,143,550, forward strand.
TTACCGTGAGTGAGATGAGGTAGTGATACTCACCCAATATAAAGGTTAAAAAACCAGGTGATCAAAAAGAAAATTAAGGATGTATTAAATGGGCAGAACCCATTTGCAGCATAGAACAAAATATAATTTTTGAATTGGAGCAATAACACACGTTGCCAATTAGTGGAACCTGCAGTTCTTCGATCTAATAAATCTACCGTAAGGCCGCTGTTTTTCCAGTAGCGGCTCCTCCGCTAAGGCAGAGGAGCATCGCCCCACTGCACACTGAGCAAAAAAAAAAAACCTGAAAAATAAAATGATAATAACTTAACATTATTATCATTTTATTTTATTTAGGTGCTGTGGCTCAATTGGTTGGGTGGTGCGTCGGGCAAGGCTGTTTAGAGGCTGAGGGCGAGTGGGAGGCACTTCCTAAGTGTGCATGATATTTTGACCGTCCGTCCTGAGCCGGCCAAAATGTCATGCGCACTTTGCAGGTGCCGCCCCCCAGGCTGAATCACAGCCTGAGTGGAGAACATGCCCAGCCTCCCAGCCCCTCTCTGAGCACTGATCTACAGCGCTCAGCCCAATCACAACCCTGCTGTCAGGCAGTGCTGTGATTGGTCAGAGGAGTTTGGAAGGCTGCATGTTTCCTGCTGCCCCGGGAGAAGAGAAGAGGGAGGTGGAGAGTTTATTTTTGTTTGTTTTTAAATTCCCTCCCCCAGTAAATATATGAACAATACAAGTGGTGTCCAAAGGTAATACATTCACCCAAAATGTAAAAAATATTTGGATGGACACACCTGCTGTCAATCACACAAAACAGTGAAAGATTTAAATCATGCATGAGGAATCGGAGGGAGTCGAAAAATAACAAATGTTATATCTTGTATATTGGTCAATTCACAAATCATCCGCCAGGTTGGAAAAAGGAGGAGCATCAAAAAGTGCCTTTCTCTTTGTGTAAATGTGTCAAAGTAAGTGGGAGCAGTTATGCAGTACTACAGGTTTCTGACAGCCAGGGGGCAAACGCACAGATTCCTTTGTACAGATAAAATCCAGAAGCTAAGATGCAGTTTAATTACAGCTACTTTATGCTGACCCGGCAACTAAGATTGACGTATCGGACCACATAGCACCCAGTGCAACGTTCAGATGGGTTGCTTCCTTAAATTAAAATTGATGACTAAGCCAGTGCAACAAAGAAACTCAAATACATCAACAAGTGTGATCTGGGAAATTATGAGAGGGTGGCACCATTACTTATGACAGGCTGTAGTAAATGAAACAATAAATGTAGGATACATTTTGATCCAAAGTTATCGAAATACAAGAAACAATGGGACATATTATCAAGGCATACCAAATGAAATTATCGCCGCTTTTGCGGCCGTTTTTGGCTGCAAAGCAGCGATAATTTCATCGCCCTATTAGCAAGCTGTCGCTAACAACAGTTAGCAACAGCTTTTAGGTGATAGCGAGCGGTTTGGGGCCCACTTTGCATGTCACGATATTTATCGCTAATGACATGCAAAGTGGGCGTACCCAACCAGTTAGCGACTGAAAGCCGTCGCTAACGTCGCTATCGCCTATTAGCAAGTCAGGCGTAGCGATAAAAAAATGTGCGCTAAGCGCGAATATCGCTAAAAACTAACGCCCGCTCAGACCAGTTCTTAGCCATTATATCCACTGGGAGGTGGATATTCTGGTTAAGACCCTATTGGCGATGATACGTGAATATCGCTGGTTTTCCAGCGATATTCACGCATTTCGCCCCCATCGCCGGTTATTTTATCGCATTGGAGATAAACGTTGCTAATAGCACGTTATCTCTGCGATATAATCCGACGATGCTTGGCGATAAAAAAAATGTTACTAAGCTTCTTTAGCGTTAAATATCGCTTGTTGTTCATAATATGCCCCTCTATTTCTTTTTAATTAAAAAGAAATACTATTACTCATTTTTTAAAGAACCATGGGGCAGATTTACAAGAAAGTGGCGCATCTATAGAGATGCGTCACTTTGCTTGCAGCACCCTAAAAAATGCTTGTGCCACCATGGATGCACCGTATTTACAATACGGCGCACCACGGTGGAAGGTGTGACAGATGCGTCAGAAATTCTGACTCATCTGTTGGGGCAAATGTCACGCATTGCTGGAGTCGTGTCGCAAGCAGGACGCAACTCCAGCAAAGCATTTTGTGGCCTATTCCCACTACACTGCGTCACTCCTTAAACCTGCTTCAAGAAGGCGTGAAGTTTTGACGCAGCGGCGTCCTAAAAGTGATGTAGTGAAATCTTGTAGATTTCACTTCGTCACTTTTACGAGGCTATCCTGCATAGGGACGCCCCCCTGCATACATTATAACCGACGCAGGAATAATATGAAGCAGGGCTTTACAACGTGACGCATCTCTCTAGATGCGACACATTCTAAATAGGGCGCATTGTTTGCGCCGCCGTTGCATCACAAAAAGTGACGCAATGGTGGCGCAAAGAGGCACAAGGGGATTGTAAATCTGCCCCCATATATCCTAAATAGTCAACAAAACCCAGGTAAGAACCACTACAACCGTACACGTTTTATTACTATGTATTTCTTTTGATTTTCCCTTTTCACTCGATAAATTAACTTGAATCAGATTTGCTGACAGTGACACCCGTACCTATGTTGTTTCCCTCTCTGACAATATTCGGGCATTTAGCTGCAACATATTTAACACTCTCCGTCTCATACCTGTCACGATCACCCACGTGTAAGTCACCATACAAGGTCCAGCAGTGCTTAATGGCTGCACACCATGACATTCAAGCATTCATTTCTACCGCTATCCACTGTACATTGTAAAGGGTGGCACTATAGGTTTACTGCCTGTAATACAGTTTGCAGTCTAGTAGCTGGGGTGGGCGGAGCTAGGTGGGCTGAGGGAAAGAGGAGGGGTCAGGACAGGATGAGGGTCAGTTAGAGTAGGGACAGGGTCGACACGAGATGTACTGAATAAAGCTCTAGTAGAACACTGAGCGGTGTCTGTAATTATTCTGTAGCTGGATGCTACAACTGGCGACGAGGGTGGGATCGGCATGACTGCAGCCCAGAGAACCTTTTGAAAGTGCCCTGTCCCCTGCAACATCGGAAAAAGGAATCCGCTGCCGTTTGGTGCTGCTGCCTGGAAAGGAAGTAAGCAGCAGGTGACCCTGCCCCTCCAGTGACCGTGAGGAGCCCAGAGGGAGCCACCGGAGCGAGCGCTGAAACGCTCGAAGGAAAAGCTGTTCGCGCCGAAAGCTTGAGTCCCGCCGGATGCGTGAGACCTGGCACCCTTGAAGAAGCAGGAGTCGGGAGCCCACTCCAACCCTGCCCAGCGCCCCCAGAGCAAGACAGAGGTACCCTGGCGTGGAGGACGCTGTCTCCGAGAGACTGCTGGCAAGCGCCGCTGACCGCGCTGGGACCGGAGCTCAAGTGCCGTCGGAGGTCGGAAAACCTCACGCCCGATGCGTGAGCTTTAGCACGCTATCGGTGCAGAAGAGCGGGAACTCTGAAAGTAAGGTGGGAGCCCACCCCAACCTCACCTGGTGGTCGCAGTGGCTGAAGAAGAGTGAATCCTGGTGTGGACTGCCCCTGAAGTGGACCGCCGGTGAGTCCTGAGTGAAGTAGAGGTGAATGAACCTGGAGAGAAAGCCTCGTGTATGCCTGCAGTGACGGCGGCCATCTTGAAGTCTGGCATTTTTCAGGACAAAACCCTTGATTGTTACAGAGCGGCCATTTTGAAGTCAGGCACCCAGCAGAAACAAGCATTGATAATAACAAATAAACAAGCATTGGCTAATAGAAAGAAACAAGCATTGTTAGGAGCAAATAAACAAGCATTGGCGATTGAAAACAAACAAGCATTGATAAGAGCAAATAAACAAGCATTGGCTAATAGAAAGAAACAAACACTGTCAAGAGCAAATAAACAAGCGTTGGCGAGTGGAAACCAACAAGCATTGGCGGAAAGAAACAAACAAGCATTGAAAAGAGCAAATAAACAAGCATTGGCGAATAGAAAAGAAATATAACACAAGCATTGGTGAGAATAAATAAGGACACAGCGACACCATGACGACCCCAGCCAATTCACCGCCGCGGAATGAAGTCAAGGGGGGAACAGACCTGCGAGCGCCAGAACCCCTGACGTGACCACAGGTGGGAGCATGGGCCCTAAGTGGCAAGAATGGCTAGAAGACTTTGAAGATTACATCGAGGGGTCCAAAGTAACAGCAGATAAGGGAAAGCTAATTGCCCTACGCTACCTAGCAGGTCGAGAAATAAGCAAAATTATCAAGGACATCCCTCCTGCGGATGCTGATACGTATGACAAGGTACGTGAGGCATTAAATAAGAAGTTTCTTCATAAAAGAAACGTGGACTATGAACGCCACACGTTCCATCAGGCACGTCAGGGAAAGGAGGAGGCGATGAGTGCATTCATCACCCGACTACGACGGCTGTCGAGACATTGTGAGTTCGAAACCTTCTCGCCTGATGCTGCCATCAAATCGCAGATCATAACTGGCTGTCACTCAGAAACACTCAGAAGGCGGTTGCTAAGAAAACCCCATGAGCTAGAAGAGATTGAGGAGATGACTCGCCTATACGACCAAGCAGAAGAACACGCCACCACCATTGAAACGGGACACAGTGTGAGCCATGAGCAAGCACACCGCATTCAAGAACAACGCCGGAGCGGACGAAAGTATTCACAAGAGAAGCAATGGAGGCCAAGACAATCATCACACCAACGACGCCCAGAATATAGAAGAAAAGAACCAGGACGGAGAGACCGGAAGCCAGAAAGAACTCGACGATGTTACCGATGTGGATATGATTACCCTCATATAGACTCCTGTCCAGCCATGGGCCAGCTCTGCAGGAAATGTGGGCGATCGAATCACTTCGAGGCCATGTGCAGGGACTATCACAAAGAAAGGCGAAGTGGAGCAACGAGATCGCCTCGCTCAAATACAAGAAAGCATCACATCCGGGCCGTCCAAGGAGAGCCCGTGCGGTCCCCAAGCTCATCGCGTTCCAGCCGAGAGTCACGCAGGTCACGATGGGAACGCAGATCTCCATCTCGAGAGTCAAGATCATCATCCTCCAGGGATTCGGCTTACACCGTGGAGCATGTAAACATGATTGCTGATTCCGATCAACTCAAAAGATATCCACACCTACACATAAAAGTGGGGAATCATGTCACCAAATTTGTAATGGACAGCGGGGCTTCGCTGAAATACATTCCAGTCACAGAACACGAGAAAATGAATCAGAAGCCTCCACTAACTTTTGCACCAGTCCGTGTCTTCATGTGGATGTCCAAAAAACCACTTCCTTGTCTGAGTAAATTCCACACGACTCTCACGCATGACAACATTTCCATACCGGCAGTAATACACGTCATCAAGGGCCCTGAAGCTGACTGCCTACTCAGTGTCCCCACTGCAGAGCGTCTGAGTCTAGTGGAAATCTTGTTCAAAGTCAGTGATAATCCAGACTGCATCAGCAAATTTCCCAAGCTGTTCCAAGGCCTAGGCAAGCTAAAAGGGTGTCAAATCCATCTACACATCAACGAACGGATCAAACCCGTTGCGCAGCACCCACGACTTGTTCCATTTCATCTGCAAAGTGCCGTTGAAGACGAACTGCATGAACTTTTGTCCGCGGACATCATAGAGCGGACAGATGGCCCGACTCCCTGGGTGTCCCCGGTGGTCATTGTTCCTAAAAAGGGAACTCCCAACAAAGTGAGACTATGCGTTGACATGCGCCTGCAGAATACTGCGATTGAAAGGGAGCGACGCCCTGGACCGCATCTAAGCGACATGATTGCTGCGCTGAATGGCGCTAAAGTATTTTTGAAGTTGGATTTGAACAAGGGCTATCACCAACTTGAGTTAGACACCAACTCTCGCTATAGCACCACGTTTGCAACTCACCTAGGACTTTACAGGTACAAACGGCTGAGTTTTGGTGTCTCTTCTGCCGCTGAGATCTTTCAGGAGGCGATCCGGCAAATCATCTAACATATCCCCAACACCTTGAACTATAGTGACGACATCCTGGTCTATGGATCCGATGTTCGCGAACACGACATCGCTCTCGACCGTGTCTGTCATGCCCTGTTGCAGGCAAACCTGACGTTGAATAAGGAGAAATGTGAATTTCACCAAGCTACCCTGAAATTCTTTGGCCACATCTTCTCAGATGAGGGCATGAAGCCGGATCCGGACAAAATTGCGACTCTGAACAACACCAAGAGCCTGCAAGATGTCAACGACTTGAGATCCTTCTTGGGGATGGCCAGCTACTGTGCCCGCTACTTCCGTGACTACGCGACCATCAGTCACCCCCTTCGGGCTCTCACCAAACAGGGTCAGCCATTCGATTGGACCCCTGAGTGCGAGCGGGCATTCAAGAACATCAAGCGTGCTGTGGAATCAGCTGACAGCCTCTCGTACTTCAACCCCCAACGGAAGACTGAGATCACAGTCGACGCCAGCCCCGTTGGCTTAGGGGCCATCTTGGCTCAATATGATCACGACTCTGACCAAAGGCGGATTGTTGCCTATGCCAGCCGCAGCCTCTCTGATCCTGAGAAGAAGTACTCACAGCCAGAGAAGGAGAGTCTTGCCGTGGTGTGGGCATGCAAACACTTTCATGTTTTCATTTATGGCAAAATTTTACCCTGATCACGGATCATCAGGCGCTAGTCACCATCTATGGCAACCCGAAATCCAAGATGCCTCCGAGAATTGAGAGATGGGGTCTCAGGCTTCAGGAGTACACTTTCACGATTGTTCACAAACCGGGGAAGGCGGAGAACCCGGCTGACTACATGGCCCGGCCACCCTCAGCCGTCTTCGGAATCCAAACCATTGATCGCTGAGGAGTATATCCACTTCGTGGCTGACCAGGCATTGCCACCTGCCATCCCCATGGATGTCATCCGGGAGTCACTGCACAAGACACCATCCTGCAAATGGTACTCCACCGGATCCAAACCAACAGATGGAGATATAACCCGCAGGAAGAGGACACCGACCCCACAATCCGGAAAGAGATACAAGCATTCCGGCACGTCTGCGATAAACTGTCGGTCACCACTGACGGAGTCATTCTAAGAGATCACAGACTCGTCATTCCTAGTCAATTAAGGCAGGGAGTTGTCAATCTGGCCCATGAAGGCCACAGAGGAGTAGTATCCACCAAGCGCGCGTTGAGAGAACGTGTCTGGTTTCCTTCTCTTGACCAAATGGTAGAAGATACATTGAAAGACTGTCATCTCTGTCAGTTGACCAGCAAAAGCAATCCTCCGGCACCACTGCAAATGACCACCCTGCCCAGCGGAGTTTGGCAAGAAGTTGCCATGTACTTTTATGGACTGCTTCAATCGGGGAAGTATGTGGTTGCCATAATCGACGAGTACTCCAGATTTCCTATCGCCCAAATAGTACCGTCCACCAGCGCCTCATGCACACTCAAGGTGCTTGACGAAGTATTTGCAGCCTGGGGTGTTCCCAGAGAGGTTAAAACGGACAATGGGCCCCCATTTAATGGACACGAATTTAGTGCATTTGCAAAGCACATGGACTTCAAGCACAGAAAAGTTACACCACTCTGGCCACAAGCCAATGGCACCGTTGAAAGGTTCATGGCTACCATCAAAAGGACCTTCCAGAAAGCGACAGCTGAGAAGAGGGTGCTGCAGGCCGCCCTGAATGAAGTTCTCAGGGCTTACAGGACGACTCCTCACTCAACTACCGGGCAATGCCCTGCGACCCTCATGCTAGGGTGGACAATGAGAAATCGCATCCCGACATGGGAAGGGGCCCTGCAAGAGGTATTGCCAAGTCACAATCACCAAGAAATGGCCGTGATCGACAGACACAACAAAGACAAAATGAAGGCATACGCCGACGCCAAAAGGAGAGCGAGGTCGCCATCCCTGCATGAGGGAGATCATGTCCTCGTCAAACAGGAGGAACAGAAAAAGACTGATTGTCGTTTTCGTGATGAGCCACTGCTGGTTAATCAACAGAAGGGCACCATGCTGACTGCGGAATCTGAACACCGTCGAATTACCAGAAATATTTCTCACTTCAAGAGGTGTCCTCAAGACATGAAGGAGCCAGTGATGAGCACAACCAGCACTCCTGCACTTGTAGAATCTGATCATGGTCACATGGAAAACAACGGTCAGCAGAATGGGCCCTCACCAAGTACGTCTACTGAGACCATGTCTTTGCGACCACGTCGTGACATTCAGCCACCAAAGAGACTCATTGTAGAGATGGACTGAAGTCTGGTCTGTCTGTTTTGTTTTATTAAGAAAGGGGGAGATGTAATACAGTTTGCAGTCTAGTAGCTGGGGTGGGCGGAGGTAGGTGGGCTGAGGGGAAGAGGAGGGGTCAGGACAGGATGAGGGTCAGTTAGAGTAGGGACAGGGTCGACACTAGAAGTACTGAATAAAGCTCTAGTAGAACACTGAGCGGTGTCTGTAATTATTCTGCAGCTGGATGCTACACTGCCATTTTATGGAACGCTGATTTTTGCTCATCAATGCTGATAGGAAAGGTTGCTCAAACTGCAAGAACATTGTCATATGAGCCCATCTCAGAGAGCTCGGTAGTTTCAGCTTTAAAGCATTACAACAAGTGAGGGCCTGATGAGCGACACTTCCCTGTTGGAGTAGCTCTGAATCCTTGTTAAAACCCAATAGAAGTGTGGCTCAATGATTAGAGCGGCAGACCCTGATGCAGAGGTCTAGCCCGGGACCGGGGTTTAATGCCTCGGCGGGTCTTGGGCTCAAAATTCCACGGACCTGATAATTCTCGCCTCGGTGCCTATTCCAATCATGGAGTCTCACTCTGCAACTCTGGGCAATAGCTTGCTTAATCTCCACATCGGCCCCCACAATGCTAAGGATGCCTGGCCTCCACCTTGGGGGTGTCCAGGAGTGGACGCCTCACAGGGAAAGCCAGGATGGGTTGCACAGCGGTATTCGTACAAGCGCCTTGAGACCCTTGCGGGTGAGTAGTGCGCTATACAAGTATCAATTTACAATATGAAAATAAACTTCTTCTTTGGGAGTGCGACCAAAGTTTACAGACCCTTAATCCAAAGTAATATTTCCATGTGGGGTTCCAAACTCTGCATTTCACAACCCTCCTTGAACATGCCAGAGAACAAAACCTATCGGAGCCCTATCCAAGCATTCTGGTAATTAGTATTTTTCGTGCAATTTGGGAGACAAAATACAATATTTTCTCTCTTTCTTTTCCCTCCAGGTTGTTATTCTGTATATCACGTTTAAGCAACTGTAAATAATTATTTTTAATTTCCAATCTATAGTTGGAAATGTAAATGGATTTCTAATTATCTTTCTGATGTGCTCATGATGATTGAATGTTGATCTGAATACTTGAGCTTGATGTTTTTCAGAATTTTGAGGCAAATCTGTTGATGATACGTGAACTGTTGAAGCAACATTTATTAGCAATATTTAAATTGACCACCTGGGACTTTGCTTCTGTTTAATGGTGCATTCATATGGATGACTTATTTATGGTCCCTATTATATAAACAACTATGACTAAAATGTATCATGTACTCTTGACTATGCTGGAATTATGCCAATTATATGCATAAAATGTTTCAGATTCATGATGATTTTTTTCTTTACATGTTTGACTTTTTGTAATGTAACTCAACTTGAACAAGGCTCTTTGACTTCATGAAAAGAGGTGTCTTTGTTGTCATATACAGGTTCTACGAAATAAAGCAAAAAAGCTCCTTTTTCAAATTTCAAAGTAGAATGAGTGCAGAATAATGTGGGTTCAGCAAAGTTTGCTTCTGCCAGTCACCAGCCTCAAGTAGGTTCCTTGCCAAATTTACCATATATGTATTACACTGGCCAGGATTACACACGTGATGTAATAATTGAGTAAGTGTTTACATAGGAAAGGCATTTTTTCTTTATTTAATAACTTTGATAAATCTGCATGAAACTGTCTAAAACAAAAGTACATCTACTTTGGGTGCCAAGTAAAAGGTGTGAGGCTCAAAAGTGTCTTTTCTCATTTTAATCCCCATAGCATTCTTTGTTCTTCAATACAGAATAACAGGGTTGATGGAAATACTCCCATTTTAGTATGAAGGTAGAACTTTAATCAAGGAAGTGTAATTGCACTTGCTGAGAATCCATTTAGTAGCTTTCAGGAAATGAGCGTTTAAAAGGTCTGGACCCCTTGCTGTAGATAGCGGAAGGTAAATGCACAAATGCACTGCATGGGTTGGGTGCCGATGGTAGGTGCAGAGGACAAGCCCAGTAAAAATTCACAACTGAAGGTTCTGTGTAGCACAGCATTGCGGCCCTGGTGGAATGGACACTGTGCCTCTCTCCAGGACCTGCAGCCTACCCTCCTATGGAAAGCTTGGTCCTCGGTATTAGCCCCACTGCAAGAATTCAAACCTTTCAGCAAGCCTCTCACTGCTCACAGCCGATGTCTGTACGGTGTGGGGTTGGCCACCAATGGATGAAGGAATGCAGGGCCTACCTGAAGGTCGGGACCTGTGGTCAAGCCCACTATGCATTGCCAAATGTCTTGCCCAATTGTGGCTGTCCACTGCCAAATAAGAGCAGGGCCTTGCTGGAGCCACTGCAGCTAATCTGTGCTGCACACAGTAGAAGGCGATGCCCTGCAGGGGTGGGCTGCCTATTAACAAACTAATTGAAGAATTGGCACAGTGGATGCATCTGTGGGGGACCTCTTTTAATAGATTTGTCCAAATATTACAAGCCCATTTCTTAGTGCTTGCCAAGGATGCATGCACATGCCAAATCACAGGTGGCTGTCTTGTAACAGAAATTTACATTAAGATGACATTTGAAGCCCCTTGCACCACCTGTGTGCCACTTTTAAGATGGAAAGAACTAAAGAACCAACGGCGCAAAGGGCTTGTAAATAATCCCCTTTGTTTTTACTAAGCCACACAAAGTGAGTAAGTGTGGCTTAGTAAATGCCAAAAGAGATTTTGTAATGGTACTGCGCCACAAAAGTAACTCAACTCCAATTCAAAATCATACTAAATCAGGCCATATAATGTCTATGGTTTAAAGTGAGCGGGCTTTGTATCTTTTTTGACCTTTTATGGGCTGTGACGCAGGAGGTCGAGGAGCGTACTCAGCCCCGCTGTAAAGTTGGAGTTTTGGCCTCAGCTTTGCGTTCCCAGTGGAGCACGAGTTGGTAAAACTCCGCAAACTCCTGTGGCGGAGCAGAGTACGCCACCAGGGGTTAGTAAATAGGAGGCAGTGCCAAAATTAAGACCAAATAAAACCTGGTCGTAACATGTTCGAAATGAGGAGAAATGCTTTCTTTTTCCTTGTTTTTGCTGTTTCTATGTGTGCTGCATTGTGCAACACACATAGAAACAGCAAAACACAGTTAGTGCTTGTTTATGTGCAGGAAGGTGTACCTTCCTGCAAATAAAACATTCAGTAAAACAATGACAACTTGGAACTTCTATGTGTGCTACACAATGCAGCACATATAGAAGTTACAAATCGCCATTTGTAATTGTTTATGTGCAGGTAGGAAGACATTCCTGCACATAAACAATCATTTCCTCACCGCAGGTACACTTTCACTATGGTACAAGTGTGCCTTCGTTGGAGAAAAGTAGCTTAATTTAGCGCCAGTGCTAGAGAGAAGGCAGGGATGTGCTGTATTTTTGTAAATTCAGCGCATCTGTGTGTTTTCAGAATGGCTGTGCGTGGTGTTAGCATTTTGTGCTTAACGCCGCGCTGGGCCATTCCTTTGTAAATATGCCCCTTGGAGACAGGTTCGTGGCCAGGACAAAGGGATTGCACTTTCAACCAAATTAGATTCGCAGCAAAAACTGCTCTTAGAACAGTCAATGAGCAGGTGCACTAGGCAAAGTTTAGCACCAGAAATCAACTTTAGGCCTGCGAGAACACTTCCCAGTTTGTAGGAACCCACCCGCAGAGCCGTAATGTTCAAACTATTACTTCATTTTGTGCTTAAACTACCATGATAGTCAAGGGCTAAAGGGTATGTTAAGATAGTTTGACATCCTGCTTCGGAATAAACTCATGGGCCGAGAGAGGAGAAGTCACCAGCCACTTCCTTGACCTTTTATCAAAACAGTGAGCAGATAATGAAGACCTAAAGATGTAATGTGAAAAGGCATTATATAGTGTCACGACAACAAGCAAAATGTTGCATGCACTCTTGCCTTAATGGTCTCTCAGCATACTCACCGCCAGAAAGAAAGAAAAAGGCAGCTGGCAGCCACAATATTGTGAAATAAGAGAACACACCTCCTGGTAATTAATGCAACACAATTCACGTGAATGCAGGGAGGCCCAACAAATATTTCCTCATTTATTAAATAACTCTGTAACCATTCTATTTCATTACTTTTTTTACTTGTCACTTATCAGTGCTAGATGACACATATAAGTCTGCGGCCTCTAGGGAAAACTCCCTTCTGCCGCATCTACCCTTCAGTGGAGTAGGGGCTGTAACAGCTGCTTATATGAGGGAATGTCTTCATGAAGGTGGAATGTGCACAAATCTGCTGCATAGCTTACCCGACCTACAAAAACTGTTTATGTGCATGCTACAAATGCACAGATAAACAATTTGCACATGAGCAAAGTAATGTTCTGCCTTTTGAATTGCACCTTCATATTGGAATAAAAGCTCATGGTATTGAGAACATGACTACATAATAAACAAAGCTATAAATGATGTCGAAATATCCTAACCCGTAGGCTCATCGCCAGATCTTTCCTCTGGTTTCTTCCCCTTCTTAAAGCACGCTGCCATGCATCCCTCCTCAGCCTCCATGGTTGGATGCTAACAGGATTTCTGAACTCGGGATCTCAGCTCTTCGTTTTGAACAGTAATATTGTTTTCAGACAGACTAGGTCACTATTATGTGCACAGGAAAGAAAAACCCACAAGCCTTCAGCAATGAATGTAGACTAATGTTCAACAGCTGACCACACGCGCAGGAACAACAAAGATGAAAGGTCAGAAGCTAGGCCTACAAGCTCAGAATATTGAGTGATGTTTAGCAGAGCTGTGCAGGTTTACTGTATGCACAATAGTACATAGGAGACTGGAGACTTTCATGCCTACCTCCTGAGAATGTGTAATTTCAGTGAGGCCACTCCTGTCGCAAAAGTCATTAAAATGGGCCAGTTTATGCATCCTGAAGTTCGAAGTATTAACATCTAAATATAGAAGCTGCACTGATACAGCGTTACTTAGAAAAATGTAAACAAACCGGGGGGTTTGTTGCGTTAAACAAGTAGGCATGTAGTTTAACCCTACGCGCCCGGATTCCACATGAACACACCGGAAAGCAACAAATTATGCTGAGTGTTTTACCACCCTATTTCTTAAAAGGTGGGCAAAGGGGGGGAGGAACCATTATTACTTCATAGTGAGAAAGGAAACTACTATATGTTATCCTGTGTAGACTAGCAGGGGTGTCAAGAATGGCAAATGGTATGTATAAAACTTCATGCATACATACAAAGTCAGGCAAATACCATTGTAAGTTTCACCAAGATGCTTTAAATGAAACTTCTATGCATCACATTATAAAACTAATGTCAGGAATTACAAATGGTATGTATAGGGTTTCATGCATACAGAATTCCATGCTTACAGAATCAGGCAAACACCATCATAAGTTACACCAAGGTGTTTCAAATGAAAGTCTTGCGCATCACTACCTTCCGTGAGTCCCAAAGTAATAAATGAACCAAGTGTCTTCTACACTTGTGCATTATCCTGGGATCTTAGGCCATTACGGACCTGTTAACAACAACAACAACCAAGGACCATTTTGAGCACACAGTGCCACATTCACTCTGAGTACGACCACTCCACAAAACACTTCACAACATCACACATCCGTCACTAGTAGGTTTGACGCTGGAACTTCATCAATCTTTGGGCCAGAATTCAGGGGGAACAATTGTGGACTAGGCAATCGCATAAGGTCAACTCTAACCCTAAATAAAATGGTCACCCCCTTTTGGAGACAAACCATCCTTTGCTACCAGATTTGCTGTAATGGTTTCACCCTTCGCGGGCATTAAGCGCTTTCTGAGGTCGAATGGATCCTTTGACCCTTTAATTGAGTGTGATAGATCCATAAACCAAAATATGAGTAATTCATTTAATTTCAAATGGAAAAAGCTTTCATTAAATGTAACAGAGAAGTGCATTTCTCACATTTCTATGCATACATTTTTAATTCATTAATCATGAGAAATTCAATATCAGTTCAACATAATCTGTTAGTTTAGGAACTACATAACAATTTCAAACAACTTTATTCTTGTTAACATTCATTTGAAATAAAATGCCACCTAAGTCAAACTTTGAAATACAAGAAAGTGCACATTTAAAAATGTGTATCAGTGCAGCTTCTATATTTAGATGTTAATACTTCGAACTTCAGGATGCATAAACTGGCCCATTTTAATGACTTTTGCGACAGGAGTGGCCTCACTGAAATTACACATTCTCAGGAGGTAGGCATGAAAGTCTCCAGTCTCCTATGTACTATTGTGCATACAGTAAACCTGCACAGCTCTGCTAAACATCACTCAATATTCTGAGCTTGTAGGCCTAGCTTCTGACCTTTCATCTTTGTTGTTCCTGCGCGTGTGGTCAGCTGTTGAACATTAGTCTACATTCATTGCTGAAGGCTTGTGGGTTTTTCTTTCCTGTGCACATAATAGTGACCTAGTCTGTCTGAAAACAATATTACTGTTCAAAACGAAGAGCTGAGATCCCGAGTTCAGAAATCCTGTTAGCATCCAACCATGGAGGCTGAGGAGGGATGCATGGCAGCGTGCTTTAAGAAGGGGAAGAAACCAGAGGAAAGATCTGGCGATGAGCCTACGGGTTAGGATATTTCGACATCATTTATAGCTTTGTTTATTATGTAGTCATGTTCTCAATACCATGAGCTTTTATTCCAATATGAAGGTGCAATTCAAAAGGCAGAACATTACTTTGCTCATGTGCAAATTGTTTATCTGTGCATTTGTAGCATGCACATAAACAGTTTTTGTAGGTCGGGTAAGCTATGCAGCAGATTTGTGCACATTCCACCTTCATGAAGACATTCCCTCATATAAGCAGCTGTTACAGCCCCTACTCCACTGAAGGGTAGATGCGGCAGAAGGGAGTTTTCCCTAGAGGCCGCAGACTTATATGTGTCATCTAGCACTGATAAGTGACAAGTAAAAAAAGTAATGAAATAGAATGGTTACAGAGTTATTTAATAAATGAGGAAATATTTGTTGGGCCTCCCTGCATTCACGTGAATTGTGTTGCATTAATTACCAGGAGGTGTGTTCTCTTATTTCACAATATTGTGGCTGCCAGCTGCCTTTTTCTTTCTTTTTGGCGGTGAGTATGCTGAGAGACCATTAAGGCAAGAGTGCATGCAACATTTTGCTTGTTGTCATGACCCTATATAATGCCTTTTCACATTACATCTTTGGTCTTCATTATCTTCACTGAAAGTGCTCACTGTTTTGTTAAAAGTTCAAAGGAGTGGCTGGTGACAGGAGTTTTTTCCAAAGCAATATGTCAAACTATGTTAACCCAAATATCCTTTAGCCCTTGACTATCATGGTGGTTTAAGCACAAAATGAAGTAACAGTTTGAAAATTACAGACTCTGCTAGTGGGTTCCTACAAACTGGTGTACAGGCAGGGCCAATATTGATTTTTGGTGCTAACCTTTGCTTAGTGCACCTGCTCATTGACTGTACTGAGGTCAGATTTTTCTGCAAGTCAAAGTTTGTGTGAAAGTGCAATCCCTCTGTACTGGCCTCGGAGGACCAACTTGAAACCAAGAGGCATATTTGCAGGGGAATGGTCGAGCGCTGCGTTAAGCACACAATGCTAACACTACGCATCGCCATTCCGAAAACACATGGATGCACCATATTTACAAAGATACAGCACATACCTGCATTTTCCCAAGCACTGGCGCTAAATTAAGCTACTGTGCTCCAATGAAGGCACCTTTGTACCATGGTGCAAATGTGCCTGCATTGAATAATTGATTGTTTATGTGTAGGAAGGTCTTCCTTCCTGCACATAAACAATCACAAATGGGGATTTGTAACTTCTCTGTGTGCTGCATTGTGCATCACACATAGAAGTTGCAAGTTGTCAGTTGATATATTTTATTTGCAGGAACGTACACCTTCCTGCACATAAACAATCACTAACTGTGTTTTGCTGTTTCTATGTGTGCTGCACAATGCAGCACACATAGAAACAGCAACATTGAGGAGAAAGAAAGCATTTCTCCGCATTTTGAACATGTTAAGACCAGGTTTTTTTGGTCTTAATTTTGGCACTGCCTCCTATTTACTAACGCCTGGTGGCGTACTCCGCTCCGCCAGCGGAGTTTGCAGAGTTTTAACAACTCGTGCTCCACTGGGAACGCGAAGCTGAGGCAAAACCTCCGACTTCGCAGCAGGGCTGAGTACGCCCCTCGGCCCCCTGAGCCACGGCCCAGAAAAGATAAACAAAAATTACAAAACCCACTCACTTTATAAGCCATTGACATTATATGGCCTGATTTACTGTGATTTTGCATTGGGCTTGAGTCACTTTCTTGGCGCAGGACCATTACAAAATCACTTTAGGCATTTACTAAGCCACACTTACTCACTTTGTGTGGCTTTGCGTAGCTTAGTAAAAACAGAGGGGATTCTTTACAAACCCCTCGCGCCACTGGTTTGCCATTTTTTTCCATATTAAAAATGAGACACCTGAAGCCATGGGCTTCAAATGTCATCTTAATATATTCCTATTTCAAGACAGCCACCTGTGATTTGGCATGTGCATGCATCCATGGCAAGCACCAAGAAATGGGCTTGTAATATTTGGACAAATCTATTCAAATATGTCCACCACAGATGCATCCACTATGCCAATCTTTCAATTAGTTTGTTCAAATATTAGCGTAGATATGCAATTAATGGTTTACATGGATGTGGTTTGAGTTACAGATTGAGGTCCTAACCATGACCTAAGAATGTCAGTGCTTTACGGGTTTAATTTGTAACCAAAACTGCACTTGACTGTGCGTTTAGGTGAACTTTCAGGTGTTATACCAAAATCAATCATAACTTCCCTTTAACCTTTCATTTTTTAGAGTGAGTTAAGGAGTTTTTAACCATATAGCACAATCAAGTGTTACCTGCCCCCAAGCCTCTGTGGGCTGCCAAGAGCTACCAACCCCTGCTGCACATTAGAGATTGGCCACAGAGCGGAGCCACGCACAGAAATCTCCATGTGGGCCATCCTGACATTGATGTATGTCTTCATTTATTTGTGAGTTCATTGTTGTGTATATATATATATATTCACTGAAAAAACCATAGGTTTCACACCAGTTATAGTTAGCTGGAAATTTTACTGACATAAAACCATTGAAATTCCACGTTATAGTTAGTTGGACTCACTATAACTTGCGCGCCTGCAATGCACTGCTGATGACGTCACATATTACATCACTCATGACATGGTCAGTGACATCACTCATGACATCACTGATGACACCATCAATGAATGTGTGTCTTTCTGAAAAATAAATATGTTTTATATATGTATATGTAAAGCTAGATGGAAGAATAAATGTTTAAATAAGTGTCTTAATGGATGTTTTTTTTAAACAGAATTGATTGGTTAACTGGCTTATTAGGTGTATTTTAGTGAATACATATATTAGCGAGTATTGTTTAAATATTTAAATGTTTGTATCAGTGTTTCACTTTGTGTATAAATGGCTGCATGGGTTGGTGAGTAGCTACATGTGTGTGTATATGGGTTATTAGATGTTTTTTTAGTATCAGTATGAGTGTCTGTATGGTTTGGTGGGGGTGTTACTTAGCACATAGATGCATCAATGACTGACTCACTGTTTGTATGTGTTTTGAAGACAGCATATGTGCAGGACTGTATGGGTGGATGAGTGTGTATAAGTGTGTGTTAGTGAGTGAATGACTGTCTCACTAGTGTCTTTATCAGTAAGTACATATGTTTTAATTTAGTATATGTGAGTATTGATGTATATAAGTGAGTATATGTGAGAGTGAGAGATTGTAAGAGTTCCTGTTTAAATAAGTATGTATGTCTATAAGTGATTGTTTAAGAGAATAAGTATGTGTAAGTTTCCTTAGAAGTAAGGTGGTAGTGTGTGTATAGCTATATATGCAAATAAATGGATGTACAATAGTTTATTTGCATGTGTGAGTATGTGTGTGAGTAACTTTTGGATGACTGTCGGTGTGTAACAGGATGTATGGGTGTATCATTACATATGATGAGTGAGTATATGTATGAGTGACTATATAGAACTGTTGGTGAATGAGTGGATGTGTATATAGATGGTAGAATTACTGAATTGGTTGTTGTAACTGGTAGGGGTATCTCCATTTTTTTGAAAATGTTATTTTCTATTTTTGAATATGTGTTTTAAGGGTTACATTACACTGAAAGGAGGTCTGTCACTCTGTCACAAGGATGGTGTCATCAGTGATGTCATGAGTGATGTCACTGACCATGTCATGAGTGATGTAATATGTGACGTCATCAGCAGTGCATTGCAGGCGCGCAAGTTATAGTGAGTTCAACTAACTATAACGTGGAATTTCAATGGTTTTATGTCAGTAACATTTCCAGATAACTATAACTGATGTGAAACCTATGCTTTTTTCAGTGAATTTAATAGGTTTTTTAAATGCTAATTCCTAACTATAACTGGTGTGAAACCTATGGTTTTTTCAGTGAATTTCATAGGTTTTTTAAATGCTAAATTTCATAGGTATTTTAAATGCTAATTCCTAACTATAACTGGTGTGAAACCTATGTTTTTTTCAGTGAATTTCATAGGTTTTTTAAATGCTAATTCCTAACTATAACTGGTCTGAAACCTATGGTTTTTTCAGTAAATTTCTTAGGTTTTTTATTAGAAAATGTCTATACCTATGTAATGTAATATTTTTTTAAATGAGTTCTATATTATATATTTATGTAATACTATTTTTTTATGTATATTTATATTTTTTTAATTTTTATTTTTTGCCCTGGAGTGCTCCCGGTGCGCGTACCGGTACGCTCCCCGGTTTTGTAAATGCAAATTCCTAACTATATATCCACTATAACCTATGGTTTTTTCTGTGAATTTCATTGGTTTTTTAATAGCAAATATGAAAAGCTTTAAAATGTCAAGTACGTGATAGATAAAAACATTTTCGTATTTATGCACGCTGATGTGCTTTGAACGCTGCACCCCCCCCTCCCCTCTTTTGTCTTAGTAGTACTCTCTCTTTGCAGATACTGAAGGGTAGTTAACGCAGGCCTTTACCCCCGTTGTAATCCGTCGTGCCTGCTTGTCTCTCCATTTGATTGATTGTTGTCCAAGCATTTACTGTTTTAGAATTGGTTCTCTTTGGATCATTCTCTATTTACAAACAAGCACAAAGTCGCAATACTCTGTTTAGTCTTTGCAGATAGTGAAAAATCGTGTAAAAAAATAAAAGTAATCGAGCAAAATCAGTAGGCCACTAATTGGATCTCTTTTTGACCTCGCTAAAATAGAAATATTAGGAACAACCCTTCATGAGAAATACGAAAATAGTGAGATGAACTGAGCTCCACACCATGAGGGCTGCAAGACAGCTCGGCTCCATCACCCATCCCGCACAAAATAACGACAAACCCTATGCAAATATTAAAAATATAGACAACACACCAGCAAAGAAACAGGGTAAAACATTTTATTAAAAAACTATTTACATAACGTTGGTTTATAAGATGATGTCAGTAGTGGACCGATGTGTGAATAGGTCGAAAGCAGCACAAGGCTCCAAGATCCGGATGGCAAGCTCCTGGATGTTGGGTGCCATAGTTCAGAGTTCTGAGTTTGAGCCTTTTTCAATGCCTGTGCTTTGTTGAATCAAAATGGCGGCTTGACACAAAGCTGACTCAAGCGTTGCTACTGATGCTATGCAGACCAAAACTGGTTTTCAGTTTGTACATTTTTCTAGATTTTTCAATCCAAGTTTGGTTGACTTTGTAGAACGATGACTTCAAATTTTCAACATACGGTGTGGTGGCGCTGACTGGGAGGGGGCGCTTCGCTCCTGCCCCCTCCCCAAGTAAGATTTTCATACGTGAAAGTACGTTAATGGTTTTGGTCCCTGAGTTGCTTCGATGTCACTGCCATTCTCAAATGGCATAAGTTCTGGATGTTGGGTGCCATAGTTAAGAGTTCTGAGCAGTGCTTGTAACACTGTCTGAAGCTTATTTCCACCTACTGCAGCTTCACTATTCTCAAAGTAAGTGAGTGTCGTTTGTGGACCTGACTGCATTAGAAAACAATGTGATATGTTACCTTCCTAAACAGCTTGACGGAGGCCCCTGAGGGGCGGTGTAATGGTCATGGACTCGGAGAAGACGCTTGGCTCCGACACCCTCCCCAAGTCTTATAGCACTGGTGTAGCCTGAGATCGCCCCCGACATAGGCGGCCGGCTCCCGGGGTCCGGCAGAACTTTTTGCCTTTTGATGACTCTTCAATTCTGAACCTTGTCCCACAATCCGTTTGACCTGAAGACACGCTGTAGTGGGGCGCCCCTTTACCGTTTCAGTTGCCATTCCGCCCGCTTTTGCTACACTGTGCCTCTTCCGCCATTCAGCTGTTTACCGCCCGCTCTTGCGACTACAGCGTCTCGCTCATCATGTAGTTGAGTTGCTCCCGCTCTTGCAGTGCAGCGATAGGCGGCTGCCACAGGACTCTCAAAATGGCGGCCGGCTCTTCGGTTTTGGGCCTGGTCCACTAAAATGGCCCTGGGACACCTTTGAACTCGGACGCTTCCCTGATAGGGCTTGGGTCCCATTCTCGAAAAGCGTCCCCTCAGCCGTGAAGATTCTACAAAAGTCTTGGGGGCCTCCGACTCCCGCAGGCTTCTGGTGGGGAGCGGCTGCCATGATTGCTCGTGGAATGGCCACGACGGAGCTACGAGATGGTAGTGGTCTCATGCTGACGCCAGCTTTAGTCTGAAACATCCAGAAACACTGTAGACTACCAATTCGATCAGTTCCGGTAGCGCCCCAACATGACCCGGAAGAGAAGAACTTGCCCTCCCCTCTTTGACTGATGGTTCTTGTTGCATGTCCCCTCTGTTGTCATTTAACAGAACTTTTTGGACTGCTGAAAGGGGTTGTGTTCCGAACGCTGGTTGGTGGAGACATTTTGACTATATTCTTGACCTACGTTGTCGCGTAATGCGTTATATGACACGCCGCGTTACCGCACCCGGAAGTGATCCGAGGCGCGGCGCGCAGCGCGTAACGTAAGCATAACAGGTCATGTGACTTGTTAATAAAACTTTTCATTGGTTCATTTTACTTTTGTTAATTTAATGATGAAAAGCTTGGTCATATGACCTAAAAATTACGCTTTTTATTGTTTTCGAACAATATTTTTTTTTCAAACATATGTTATAATATTCCAGGCTAATGTACTTTCCGGAAAATTTACAACTGTCTTGCAAGTAAAATATATTCCTTTTTCGAGAAAAAGGGCGTTTCTTCCTTCCATGACCGAGCCGTTGAGTAAAAGAGATTCGGCCTGCTGTCTTAGTCGCCGATACGCCTGATTATCAGATTCTTATCGATCACTTTATATTGCAGACATGAAAAACACAACTGCCCTTGACCATTTATCTTTACTGCGTTCCTACATATTATACCTTTTATCCGTCATGTAATTGGACTGCTTTATTTCACTTGCCTTTTACTGATTCGAAAACAGTGACTAAAAGTAAAAACTTTACCAATGTAAATACTACTACCGTGTTTTGTTTTAAAAACCTTTATTGTGAAAATGTCAGTATACAAATACGGGCCTATAACCACGTGGGCCGGCCACGAAGCAAACTGAAATCGTATATGATGAGGAAACATTTACACTGTAGAAGAACGTAACGAGCGGGCCATTAGGTTGCAAGAACAAAGGTGTCTAACAGTTGCGGAATCGGTGGACGTACATTTTGTAATTAAAATACGACAGGGCCACTTACAATAACATTTTCTAGATATACATTTGCGGGCAAGGAGTTACGAGTCCCATTTATACCGGCGCCATTTTGGGCGAGGCCGGGCAGGTCCAAGATATAGTCAAAATGTCTCCACCAACCATCGGCCAGACCAGAACCCCTTTCGGCCCTTTATGCTACAAGATGGTGTCTTCCATTCAGAAAATATTGTTGGCAGCATTTTGAAAGGAAACAGAAACAGCCGTTCTCCTAGTGAGTTTCACATTGTTACATTTAGGAAGAATGTTGAAGAGTAGTATGTGGAAAATCTGAAGCCATTTTTCTACAAACTCTCAATCAGACTTGGATGGAAAAAAAACCTGAAGAATGTACAAACTGAAAACCAATTTTTGTCTGTATAGCATCAACAGTAACGCTTGAGTCAGCTTTGTGTCAAGCCGCCATTTTCATTCAATCAATAGCGTCCCCCTGCACACATTCAGGGACCTGGTCGTGTCTTCAGATGAAACGGATTGTAGGAAAAGAAGCAGAAAGGAAAAGGAAAAAAGTTCCGCCGGACCTCGGGAGCCGGCCGCCTATGTCATGTGCGACCTTTGGCCACACCAGGGCAATAGTGAAGCTGCAGCAGGTGCAAATAAGCTTCAGACAGTCTTACAAGCACTGCTCAGAACTCTCAACTGAGGCACTCAACATCCAGGACTTGCCATTCGGATCTTGGCGCCTTGTGCTGGTTCCGACCTATTCACACATCGGTCCACTACTGACATCACCTCATAAGCCAACGGGGCACCCCACGCCGACTTTCGGCGCAGCATTGTAGGATGGCCACACCAGTGCGGCAACTTGCTGGACACAACATCGGGGCCATCCAGATCTCGGCGCGTTCGACTCACTGTACCGCAAGAGTGACCGCAACTCAGCTGGACACGCCATCTTTCGGCGCAGCATTGTAGGATGGCCACACCAGTGCGGCAATTTGCTGGACACCACCTCGGTGCCATCCGGATCTCGGCGCGTTCGAGTCACTGTACCGCAACAGTGACCGCAACTCAGCTGGACACGCCGTCTTTCGGCGCAGCATTGTAGGATGGCCACACCAGTGCGGCAATTTGCTGGACACCACCTCGGTGCCATCCGGATCTCGGCGCGTTCGAGTCACTGTACCGCAACAGTGACCGCAACTCAGCTGGACACGCCGTCTTTCGGCGCAGCATTGTAGGATGGCCACACCAGTGCGGCAATTTGCTGGACACCACCTCGGTGCCATCCGGATCTCGGCGCGTTGTGCTGCCTTCGGCCTATTCGCACATCGGTCCGCTACTGACGCCGCCTCACGTGCCAACGGATTTTCTACGCTTTTTGTAGCCCTATGCCGCATAACAGGTCATGTGACTTGTTTATAAAACTTTTCATTGGTTCATTTTACTTTTGGTTTCCTAAAGATGGACGGCTTGGTCATATGACCTAAAAATAACACTTTTCATTGGTTTAGAACATTTTTTTTTCCCAAACGATGAAAGCCCACCTTGTTTCTGGATCATTCAGACTGAAGCTGGCGTCAGCATGAGAGCACCACCATCTCGTGGCTCCGTTGTGGTCATTCCGCGAGCAATCATGGCAGCCGCTCCCCACCGGAAGCCTGCTGGAGTCGGGGGCCCCCAAGACTTTTGTAGAATCTTCACGGCTGAGGGGACGCTTTTCGAGAATGGAGCCCAAGCCCTAGCAGGCAAGCGTCCGAGTTCCAAGGTGTCCCAGGGCCATTTCAGTGGACCAGGCCCAAAACCGAGGAGCCGTCCGCCATTTTAAGAGCCATGTGGCAGCCGCCTATCGCTGCACTGCAAGAGTGGGAGCAACTCAACAACATGGTGAGCGAGACGCTGTAGCCGCAAGAGCGGGCGCAATTCAGCTAGATGGCCGCCTCCTGGGGAGGCCCGTTCACGCCGCCTCCCCCACGCCCCCCCCCCCCACCCCCCCCCCCCCGGGCCGCCGCACGCCAATTTTCGGAGCAGCATTGTAGGATACCAAAACCAGTGCGGCAGTTTTCTGGACATCACCTGGGTGCCTGTCGTACATGTTGTGTCAGCCATGGGACACTGGACACAGTCCCATCAACATCTCAACGCGTTCTGCTGCCTTGGGACTATTCGCACAACAGACCGCTACTGACGAGGCCTCCCCCCGCACCACCCGGGACGCCCCACGCTGTTTTTCTGTGCTGCATTGTAGGATCCCAAAACCAGTGCGGCACCCAGGCGACATCACCTGGGTGCCGTCCAGAACTCTGCACGTTGTGCTGCCTTGGGACTATTCGCACAAAAGACAGCTTCTAACCATTGTTGCTTTTTGAGTTGAAAAATGTTTAAATGTTTTTAGTTTTTGTTCCGTTCATTATAGTTAAAAGTTAATAAAGTTTTATAATCTTACTTTGTTGGAGTGTTATCTATTTTTTTAAAAACGGGTGAATAGGGCCTTGAATCGGGTTATTGTCATGTGTGGGCTTTGGAAGTGTGCTGCTGCAGGATCGGACATTTCAAACTCAAATGCACGTTCTTTTTCTTACCTTTCCGAAGCATGGAGCGCAATAGCAGGCAGAGAAAGGGTGATGCACGTGTTGAACACTACCTGACCTGGCAAGTTGCTGGCAGTGCCCCCCCGCCCGCTCCTGAAAGAGGGCACACACACACCGCCGCCCGAGTACTTCACAAATCTTTAAAAGACCATGCGCTTGTTCAAGAGGCTTAAATGGTTTATCACCTCTTCTAGAACCCCTGCATCGACCCTCTGACGTTTCCTGGAAAAATTACCATGTAACACAATACCAAGCCCTGTCAGCTGAAACCCCCAAGGAATCGTGGGGCATATTATCAAGGGGGTTTATCTCCGCTTTTTTGGCTTTAAAAGCCATGAAAGCGGAGATAAAATTATCTCCCTATTACCAAGCTGTCGCTAACACCAGTTAGTGACAGCTAAAAGGAGATAGCGACCATCTTGGGCCCCGCTTTGCATGTCAGTGATACTTATCACTAATGACATGCAAAGTGGCGTGCCAAGATGTTAGCGACTGGAAACAGTCCCTAACATCGCTATCTCCTATTACCAACTTTTGGAGATATTCGCGCTAAGCGCGAATATCTCCAAAATCTAACACCTGCCCTGAGCAGTTCTTAGCCATGTTATCCAACGGGAGGTGGATAACATGGCTAAGAGCATTTGCTCGATAATACATGAATATCGCTGACTTTTCTGCGATAATAGCAAGGTTTATCTGCGATAAAAATCGCCGATCTGCGGCGATAATTTTTGTCTCTAAACAAGTTAGAGACAAAAATTATCGCTAGTTGTTCGTAATATGCCCCCGGGTTTTTGCTTGCAGAAATCGGGAGGCGGGAGACTAGCACTGAAATCAGTAGTCACACGCCTGAATCGGGAGGGTTGGCATGTCTGAATTCTCTACAGCTGGGGCCATAAACTACATCCGCAGGGGTAGGTGATAGCCTGGGACCAGCCTAGCATCTAAAATGGCTGCCGTGCACGAAAAAATTGTGGCATTGGAAAAAAGGCAAGATGGCGCAGCCGCTGGAAGAGATGTATCAACATATATCAGCCTCCTCAGCCACCCTCAGGAAACATAGGGGATTAGGATACGTCTCCCGCACCCCCCTATACCTAGTAATTTAATTAACGAAGCACAAAATGGCAAATTCCCATTTCGCTACCAGTTTGCAGCCCAGTTCGCGGCCCGTGAAGCGCTTCTACCGTGAAAAATCATTTTTTTTTTTATTTTCCCCATGGGACCCTTTAATAACCCCAACAACATTCCTAGGGGGTCAAGAGGGTGATACCTTGCCCCCTTTCATTAAATTCCCCCTTCGTTTTTCACCTCTTCTTCTCTCTCGATCCTACAGAGAGACAAGATGGCGGCCGCTCCGGACTGTCACGCAGCAAAAAAAAAAAAAGCTCACGCACAGCCGCTGGAAGAGATGTATCAACATATATCAGCCTCCTCAGCCACCCTCAGGAAACATAGGGGATTAGGATACGTCTCCCGCACCCCCTTATACCTAGTAATTTAATTAACGAAGCACAAAATGGCGAATTCCCGTTTCGCTACCAGTTTGCGGCCCAGTTCGCGGCCCGTGAAGCGCTTCTACCGTGAAAAATCATTTTTTTTTTCTTTTCCCCACGGGACCCTTTAATAACCCCAACAACATTCCTAGGGGGTCAAGAGGGGGATACCTTGCCCCCTTTCATTAAATTCCCCCTTCGTTTTTCACCTCTTCTTCTCTCTCGATCCTACCGAGAGACAAGATGGCGGCTGCTCCGGACTGTTTAGAATGTTGACAGACACCGGAGAGCCAATCAGCTTTCTGCGCGCAAAGTTCCGAAACGCGAAAAGTAAGCGGACCGGATCGCTGCCTGGAGCGCTGTTACAGATATATATCTTGATTTAAACGTTAATTTCTCAAAATCCACTGAAGCACATATATTGAGACCTAGCAAAGGCACATCGGGCTAACAGTCCCTACAATTTTGCCAAGTTTTGTGCAAATCCATTCAGCCGTTCGAGCTAAAAGTGAGTCCAACCGCCCTATGGAAAAATGAATGGGAAAAACGCGTTTTGGGACCCCCCTTTTTTCTCGGCCCCCCCTTGACGAAACCCCACCAAATTTTCAGGGGCTGCTCAGAAACAAAATGTGCCATTTTCCTGCAAATTTCAGCCGATTCCGTCCACAAACGCCAAAGTTATTAGACATAGAATTTTCAAAAATCCCATAGGGAATTAATCCTAACTATATATACCTACTGGCGATAGCCAGTAGGTAATATATATATATATATGGCATATGTCAAAACACGCCCTTGTAAGTAGTCATCCTCATCACGTTCAAACTTTTCTTGTTTACGAGATATTATTTTTTGTTCATATTTGATGAGGCGAGTTTTCATTTGTGCTTTCAACTGTGTGACTTGATCAAGATCTTGTTCCTTCTCAAGCTCTTCCTCCAGTGCTTTGATGTCAGCAAAACCGTCTGTCTTACTAAACCGGGGATAAGAAAGTGAATTATAGGGTTGCAAAAACTAGGAATAACAGAATATATTGATTTTTAAACGTCCCTAGTGGCACCCTTCTTCTTTTTCCCAGGCTTGGGGTCAACGTGTTTTGAACCACAATATTAGTATGGGTTCTCCTCAGGACACGGACTGGATGGAACCGAAACTGAACATGACACTTGAATGTCACTCATGTGTTGTTGCAGTTAGATGGATGGCCTCGCGGGTGCCGAAATTCTTCGCATCAAGTTGCGTCGTGTACCCAATCGGTGGAGTAGTTCCAATTCAAATTCAAAGACTTCGTAGTTCGTTGACAGATTTCAAAACGAACTTGCTGTTTGGTTGAGCTGCTCTATGTGCTCGCGAATCTCCAATACGAATTCATAGACTTCATAGTTCGTTGACGGGATTCAAAACGAACTTGCTGTTTAGTAGCGGCGACCTGCTCTGTTTGTTCGCGAGCGGGCATCCAAACAGCAAGTTCGTTTTGAAATCTGTCAACGAACTACGAAGTCTTTGAATTTGAATTGGAACTACTCCACCGATTGCGTACACGACGCAACTTGATGCGTAGAATTTCGGCACCCACGAGGCCATCCATCTAACTGCAACGACACATGAGTGACATTCAAGTGTCATGTTCAGTTTCGGCTCCATCCAGTCTGTGTCCTGAGGAGAACCCATACTAATATTCTGGTTCGAAACGCGTTGACCCCAAGCCTGGGAAAAAGAAGAAGGGTGCCACTAGCGACGTTTAAAAATCAATATATTCTGTTATTCCTAGTTTTTGCAACCCTATAATTCACTTTCTTATCCCCGGTTTAGTAAGGCAGGCAGGCAGTGCTCATGAACTGTTTGTCCACCTGTCTTCTTGTACCTAATACAAAGGACTGGTTCCTAGCGTGAAATAATTGTTAGGTATTTGATTAAACTGTTTTTGGTGTTGTTTCTAAGAATTGATAGTATTGATTGTATAGATTTTGAACACTTGTATATTTATGCACACTTTATTTGTTTGTATGTATTTTTCACTGTTCGATGACTGTCTGTTTGATGACATATATAAATCAAATGGTAAAATGTTTTTCTAAAAATATATAAAAATACTAAAATAAAATTGACGGTCCCCCGAAACTGATTGGCTGGGTGGTATCAAAAATTCATAAAAAAATCTGTCTGGCTATTTTGTTTGTTGATTGTAATATAAATTGAAGGCAGTTTTGAAAAACTGAGCTTTCAGATTCGCAGGTAGAAATGTTTCCTGACCCATAATAATGACCTTCTCTAAAGACACCACTTGTTCACCCAGAACATCAGCCCATTTTCGAATATTTTTCTCCAAATAGTGTACCTTAGCTGATAACAATATTTTATACACAGCCCCTATTTTCTCCTGACGCCTAATTGATTCGACTAGTTTATGGCGTACAGCTACCAGCTTTTTCCTAGATAAAAAATCCCGGATTTGGAGAAAGTTAAAAAACTGCGTCCTGGGTACATCGTATTGCCTAGCAAAACCGAAAAATATAGCGAATAAAGCCCGTCTCCATCAAAAAATCACCTATTTGCACAATACTTTTGTGTCTCCAATTTCTAACCATCAAGTCCCAAAAAATGAGAGGCAAAATACGTACAGCATTGGTGGGAGTGTAATCTGTTATCCCAGTTAAAGAAAAGTATGTCCGAATAGCTTTCCAAACATTGAAAGCGACCTCCATAATCTTAAAACTAGTCAGTTTATAGCAACTACCATCAACTTCCTTAAACAAACAATTTTTTACTTCTGCCCCAAGTAATACATGAAAGATTGATGGAGCTTCTGCTGCATTACTGACTTCTTCCCCGGTCAACAATATACGCATTTTAAGCAGAAAACAGGCATAATAATACAATGTAAAATCTGGTATTGACCAACCCCCCCGCCCCCCTTTCTCTCGGCAGTGTCATAAACCGCATTGCTCTTCTAGGTCTACCTGGGGCCCATAAAAATTTAGCATTTGCAGTTTGCAATTGCTGAAGTTGCTCTTTAGTCACCTCTAAAGGGACAGATCTAACAAAGTATAGAACCCTAGGTAGAATATTAATTTTTAAAATATTACCTCTACCCACCAGCTTAAGTTGGAGACGGCCCCATCCTGCTAGGGAGTCTTTGAACTTGGACATGATATCTATCCAATTTACTTCCACTAATTCTCTCACAGATACCCTGATTTTTATCCCTAGGTATGTTACCTCCTTAACAGATCTTGGATCCTCGGACATCATATTATTTGTACATAGTATTTGTGTTTTCGTCTTATTTAACTTATAACCTCATACATGTCCAAATACCTGTTCTAACTGTTCTATTTCTATAATTGCCGTAGCCGGATCGCTGGAAGCGATAGCGATATTATCCGCATAGGCAAATACGGAATGCTGTATTTCCCGGACAATAAATGGTCGCACTGAGGGGCTGCTGTCCAGCATATTGATAAAAGGATTAATATAAATAGCGAATAATAAAGGGGAGCAGGGACACCCCTGCCGAGTTCTTCTAGTTATTTCCACGGGTTCAATACCCTACCCCCAACACTGATCCTAGCAATTTGTGATTTATATAACACCTGCAACGCCTGAATAAATCCTAGTCCAAATCCTGCTCGACCCATGATGTTCCAAAAATAAGACCATGAAACACGATCGAACGCTTTCTCCGCGTTTAATTATATTAGTCCCAGATCCCGTCCTTCAGCCTGAGCGACATCAAATAGTGTCACAACTTTATTAATATGAGCCACTGTTCCTCGAGAGGGGATAAAACCATGCTGGTGTAGAGATACCAAAGGTGATATAACTTTTGCCAATCAATTTGCCAGTATTTTGGAAAAAAAATTGCCATCACAATTAAGTAGTGAAATTGCTCGGTATGAACCCGGAATCTCAGAAGGTTTCCCCTTCTTTTTAAAAACAACAACAGTGGCTTCATCCCATGGTTTAGGTGCCTGACCATTTTGAGCAGCACATATCATCGCTAATAGCTCCTTCTTAAGATCATGGAAAAATACTCTGTGCACCTCCACGGGGAGCTTATCTGGACCAGCAGCCTCCCACTAGCTAATCCATTAACAGCCGCCTCTAATTGATCCATAGTAATACCATGATCTAACAACTCCGCCTCCTCCCGGTCTAACTGTATAAATTCCCCAGCATCTAGCATATCATTCACATCACCCTGTATCTTCTGCTAAGTATATAACTCAGTACAAAACTGATGAAAAATAGTAAGAACTCCCCGGGGATCCTGTACGATTAGGCCAGAGCTATCCCTAAGGCTGGTGACTCTCTGAGAGGATTCTTTCATCCGCATTCATAGCGACAGACATCGCCCTACCGCCTCTCCATACTCATGGCACTCCCTTTTATAAACCAAATATTTCCTGGCATTCTATTTCCAGAGTGTTTTGATATTCGCCCGACAACGTGCAGTATCAGACTCCAACACCGAGATGTCCTTTAGTCTCAGCAAGCGCCAATTTTAAATATAAGTCCTGTAATTCTGCCTTGGCCATCTTTTGATAATGAATACCAAAACTCATCACTTCCCCTCTGAAACACGCCTTAAAAGTGTCCCAGAGCACAGGCACAGACTGTATCTTTATTGTTAAACCTCCTTGATCCATGTTCTCATATGGTCCTTAAACCCATCGTCAAGCAATAGTTTCCTTTCAAACATGAAGGTTTTTGGAGCAGACTCAACCGAGAGTGCTTAAATTTCCAGTGCTATTGGTGCATGGTTAGAGGTAATCCAAGGGTACATCTGTATCTGGGCCCCGACAAGTAGCTCGGAAGATATAAAAAAAGTAATCAAGATGGATCAATTTTTGACGAGGAAAGGAATAAAACTTATACCCAGGTTCTAATGGTTGTATACTGTCCCATGCATCTAGTAACCCATGATCCTTCACCAGATTAACTAATGCTTGAAACACCCTTGTTTCCGACCAGTATATTCTTGCCTTCCCTTTTGTAGTTCTTTATTAACCAAATTGACATTAAAATCGCCACAAAAAGCTAGAGGAGCCGGCCATGATGCAAGTTTGATATTCAATTCTTCTAGAAGTAGCGGTTCATCAAAATTAGACCCATAAATAGTACAAATTGTGAACTTAGAAATGCTGAGGACACATTCCACAATCGCCCATCTCCCACAATTATCAGCTAAGACACGCCCTGTGCTTTGAATTGCGGGTTTAGCCAATATTGCCAACCCCTGTGTCATTGATGTTTGCTGTGACGCTGCAAGTAGTACAAACCCCAAATCAGCCAATACGGAGCGTTTACTCCAAGGGACATGTGCCTCTTGTATACATATTACATTCGTTCGGATCAAACGCAGCTCAACAAATACCCTCTTTCTTTTATTGTAATTATTGAGTCCACACACATTAAAAAAACAAAACACATTTTTAACCCCCTGGTAGCTATAAACAAGTAAACTTGAAAAATGTTATAAGCCATGCCTAACAGACATTTTAAACAAGACATCAATTCTTCTGCTTCCTATAACTATTCCCAATCTGGTGCTGTGAAGTTTTTCCCTTATTTGACCCCCCTAGCCCCCCTACCCCGTCTCCCTTGCAACCCAACCCTACCACCCCCCATCGCCCCCAGCAACAAGGCTTTAGGACTTATGGTCCTTAAGATGAAAAAAGCTTTCATTCATCCGATGCCGCTGCTCGCACCTCCTCTCGAAAGTTGAGGAAAAAATAAGAAAAACCATTACTAAAAATATATTATCTGCGAGAGAAACCCTAGTAGCCAGGAAGCGAGGTACACTAAGATCTTAACCCAGGGCACCTCCAAGGCCAGAGAAAAAAAAAAAAAGAAGGATGATAAATGGGGTTATCCCACCCCTCCTCTACTATAAAGCAGTTTTAATCAAAATCCTATATGGAGTTTAGATACTCTTTTGCAGAACCCCTCTGAGGAAAAAAAACAGGTACGATCCTGAAATATAACCTTAAGTTTGG
This sequence comes from Lissotriton vulgaris, assembly GCF_964263255.1. Classification (NCBI taxonomy): domain Eukaryota; kingdom Metazoa; phylum Chordata; class Amphibia; order Caudata; family Salamandridae; genus Lissotriton; species Lissotriton vulgaris. The sequence goes on from NC_141695.1 coordinate 99,175,766, forward strand.
CCGGGTTCAATAAATACGCTTTTGCCCCTCTAGCCTGAAACATTAAAATGAGCTGACACAACTGCCACCGACACTCTACAGTGTAGTGGCAGAAGTCAGGCCTTACAAAAAATTCAAAATCTTTCCCGGCTCTCTTTTTATCAGGTCGGGCTAGCTAAAACACATCCTCCCTAACTAAAAAGCTATTAAAAGAGATCAATATCACTCTGGGCTTTTTAACTTGGCCTGATTTGAGGGAATATTAATTGGAAACAGTGTGCCCGCTCAATCTCCCAATCCCATCTGGTAAACTCGGGGAAGGCATCAGTAAATAAACCGTCAATACATTAAGTACATCCTGCCCCTCCGGAATCTGTAGCACTCTCAAATGTAATCCTCGTGCGCGATTCACGAATTCGGCTAATTTCCACTGAGTATCGTCTCTCATAGTACGCATGGATTCCTTTTCTGCGCCACAAGTTCATCCTCAAGGTTTGAGATACGTGTTTCTGCTTCCGTGAATCGAGCTGCAAATTCCGAACAAGTCTTGTGACCCTGCGCACAGAATTCTGTAACTTCCAACAGAGGTTCTGTACCCTCTGACTCTCCACTCGATGGGACATGATTGATTGATAGATCAGCGCCAGAGAGCTATCTTCCTCTGGTTGTTCAGTATCCGCTTGCGACTCAGCATTTTATGTTCAGGCTTTTTACGTACAGTAAGGGGTCTACTGTCTAAAAACTTACCAGAATCCTCCAGGTATACACTACTGTTGTCACTACCACCAAAACCATTCACCTGTGTAGAGAATATATCAACTAAGTCCTCACATGACGAGATAGATCGCTCTGACAATAAAAAAAAATCTCCAGATTCTGCATCTTGTGACGAGGCTGGCATATCTCCACGAGTATCACAGTTTTCATGAGCTAAATTCACTACCCCCAGCTCCCCTATCTTTAAGTCATATTTAGTAAGGATATCGCAAGTCTCGTCCACATTACTCACAATGGCTCGACCCCCTGCTACAGTCTTAGGTATTGGAATTCAAAATTTGCTAACATTCGTGACAAGAATTTTCAATTCTATTAAGGACAAGGAGGCGAGGATTATGCTTATACTCATTTCTTTACTGACAAATAGCAGCCAATCACAGAACAGTAAAGAAAAAACAAAACTACGTTACCCATGAACCCAGGGTAACCATAGAGTACACCAATAGTATATAAACTGTCTCAGAGGTAACCACTTCCTCTTTCTTTGTCCAAAATCCATTAGGCAGAACAAGTTAAACATCAGAAATCCAAGAAGAACATCATCCGAAAGGCCCAAAATCCGAACGAGGAGGCGGAGGAACTTCCAAAAGCCACAGGAACAGAAGCAGGCCAACGAGGAGAAGAAATTCGCAGCATATCGTCCACAAGGGCGGAGCCAGAGGAACCTCACTTGGGATCAGAGCCTGAAAAGAGACACAAAGCCGTAATACACATTCCGTGTAATCATGAGCAAATAAAGGGTGGGTAGAGAAAACAAGGTAATCATCACATTACATTAGGAAAAGATCCATGAATCATTGCATAGTAAAATATAAAAGATACATGCATATACAATGGGTGGGATAATCCTCGCCTCCTTGTCCTTAATAGAATTGAAAATTCTTGTCACGAATGTTAGCAAATTTTGAATTCTATTTCAGGACAGGAGGCTCCGATTATGCTTGTTCAAAGCTCCTCCACCACAACAGAAGCAACAGTAGGAACAGGCTTGAAGTAAAATGTCTTAAACACAGAATCTGAGGACCAGTCAGCAGCTTTCATAATGTCACATAAAGTGACACCCAACGAAAAAGCCTTAGAGGCCATGGCTCCCCGAGCCGAGTGAGCACCAAACACAGAAACATCAATGCCCGCTTCCCCCATGAGCCATCGCACCCAGCGAGCCAAAGTGGCTGGAGCAACGGGGCGAAAGGGCTTTTGCAAGGCAATCAACAATTGGCCCTGCATATCAGAACGATGAAGAGAAGTACTCACCTCATAATCTTTAAGACATTGAACCACACAAAGGTTAGGTCGAGCCGGAAAAGAAGGATAAGAAATGACCTCCGTGTTAGTTTTAGTGCGCCGGGAAAGGCGAAAGGAAACACCCTCAGGCGTGAAGCTACGACCCGCGAGATCTAAAGCGCGGACGTCTGAGATTCGTTTGCAGGAAAGCAAATACAATAACATAGTAAGCTTGGCCGAAAGTTGTTTACGAGTCAATAAGGAATTAACCGGCCAAGCCTCCAGAAAACGTAAGACCACTGAAACGTCCCATAAGGCAACATATTTAGGCCGAGGTGGAGTAGCCATACGAATACCTTTTAGAATCTTGGCCACGAGAGGATGTTCACCAACAGGTTTCTCATCTACAGGAAGATGACCTGCCGAAATGGCGGAATGGAAATTATTGACTGTGCAGTAAGCCAAACCCGAAGAAGAGGACAGAGAAGACAAAAAATTGCATATCAAAGAGATATCAGCCGATGTGGGATCAACTTGCCGTTGAGTACACCAATCACTCCAACGTTTCCAGGAGCTTCTGTAACGCTTGTGAGTGTTAGGGGCCCAGGCGTTGCTGAGGAATCTGGTAGCGTCCGCAGAAAGGCCTGGCACCGTCCAACGTTCCCCGAAATTCGCCAGGAGAAGGAGGGATCCGGATTGAACCAGGGGATGCGGATTCTGCAGTGGATCTAGAAGGAGATTCGCCTTCTGAGGAAGAAGAAAGGGCAGGTCGCATGCCATCTCCAGAAGAACAGGGAACCACGGCTGAGCCTTCCAGAGAGGGGCAATCAGAATCAATTCCGCCTGAAAGCGCGTCACATAGGCCAGAACTCTCGGGAGCATCATGAATGGGGGAAACGCATAACAGAGGGTCGACGGCCACGTCTGGAGGAAAGCATCGGTGGCCAAAGCTTCCGGGTCCGGTCTCCAACTGAAAAACTGGGGAAGTTGGGTGTTGAGACGGGATGAAAAGAGGTCGATCAGACACGGGCCCCAACTGCGAAGTAGTTGGCGAAACACCCGAGGATGGAGTCTCCAGTCGCTGAAGTCCTTCAGATACCTGGAGTTCCAGTCCGCCACAAGATTGCGAGACCCGGGAAGGTACTCTGCAATAACTGTGATCTTGTGCTGAAGGCAATAATGCCAGAATTCCTTGGCAATCTCTGCCAACAACCTCGACCGAGTCCCCCCCAGTTTGTTGATGTAACGCACTGCGGAGACATTGTCCATCCGGAGAAGGATGCAGCAGTGGGACTGAAGAGGCGACAGGCATTTGATCGCAAACGACCCCGCCAGTAACTCCAAACAGTTGATGTGGAGTGAAAGTTCCTGCGGAGACCACCGTCCCCCCGTCGAGATTGGACCGCAACGAGCTCCCCAGCCCCAACGACTGGCATCCGATTCGATCACAATCTCCGGAGAGGAGCCGAAAAGGGCCCTGCCGTTCCAGGCCTCCATGTGATCTAACCACCATTGCATCTCCAATCTGGCCTCCTCCGAGAGAGGAATCAAATCGGAATACCGTAGGCCTCGCTGAAGATGTTGAATTTTCAGACGTTGAAGGGCCCGATAATGTAGCGGGGCTGGAAAAATCGCTTGCAGAGAAGACGCCAAAAGACTGACTACTCGTGCTAACAACCTCAAAGACACAGTCGGACTCGAGATAATGGAATTCAATTCCCTCTTGATATATCGAATCTTCTGTTGGGGAAGCAGAAGTTGACAAGTGATGGAGTTGACTCTGAACCCCAAGAAATCGATCACCTGAGAAGGATGAAGAACAGATTTGGGAACATTCACCAGAAACCCGAGTGACTGAAGAAGGTCTATGGTCCAGTCTAGATGAGTCATTAGTTTGACCGGACAATCCGCCAGAAGGAGGATGTCGTCCAAATAAATGATCAACCGAACCCCGCGACTGCGGAGAGATTCCACTACAGGACGTAACAGTTTCGTGAAGCACCACGGTGCTGACGAAAGGCCGAAGGGCAGGACCTGATACTGATACCAAGTCCCCAGCCACTGAAACTGCAGAAAACGGCGATAGGGACGGAAGACCGGGACCGAGAGATAAGCATCTTTGAGGTCCAGACGAACCATCCAATCCCGTTCCCTCAAGAGATCTCGCAACAGATGGATGCCCTCCATCTTGAAGTGCCTGTATACTACCCCCGCATTGAAATCCTTCAGATTGAGGACCAACCGTGATCCCCCTCCCTTCTTCTCCACCAGAAAAATCGAACTTTCAAACCCCTGAGGATGGCGTACTGTCGGCACAATGGCCCCCTTCAATACCAGAGACTTGAGTTCCTCTGTGATGAACTCCTGACTTTGCCTTGAGAAGTGAAGAGGAAAGGGAGGACGAGACTGGTGGATGGGATGATAGAATTCGATTTTGAATCCCTGAACCGTTTCCAGTACCCAAGCATCGCCTGAGATTGCGCACCAATTGGCTAGAAAATGGCGAATCCTGCCCCCCAGAACAACACTGCATGCAGGAAGAAGCCTCACCTGAAGTGGCGGAATCTTGATATCCGCCGGAGTTGCCGCCTGAACCTCCTTTCCTGTACTGCCCACGTCCTTTCCTGGAAGGGTAGAAGTTATACCGCTGGGCATAACCGGAATCCTGCTGGCCTCCCTTATGGGACTGGTACCCACGTTGATTGGGTTGGTATTGACCACGGCCGGACGAGCGTCCCCTGTTTCGTCCGGCCTTGCTGAAAACCGGACGCATGGCCCGCTTTAAGGTGGCCTGCGCCTTGTCAATACTACTAAAAGTAGTGACAAAATGTGTGAGCTCCTTTAAGAAGGGCTGGCCGAAAAGAAGACCTTGTGCAGCAGCCCCTGCCTCTGAAGAAGAAAGTTCAGACAATTTTGGGTCCAGTTTCAACAGAATTGAACGCCGACGTTCACTTGAGAGGGCACAGTTGGCGTTCCCTAAAAAGCAGACGGCCCGCTGGGCCCACTCAATGAGCTCGTCAGGATCAACGGTGGAAGATGCTTCCTTGGCACGGAAGCCCAGATCTAACATTTTAGTGATAGGACCTAGGAGGTCCAAGACTTTATCCTGGCAAGCTCCCCAGGAACGGTCCAGACCCTTCTTGGGGTCCTTAGAAAATTTCTTCATGTATGTCAGCATTGTAGGGTCGACCTCAGGCGTGTCCGCCAGGTTATCCGCTAAATCTGGCCGCGGACATTCCGAGCGAAGGCGTGCACGCACGTCCTTATCAAAAGGATGCCGGATATACTGCTGAACATACTCCGCCACAGCCGGGGAGGGGAGCCAGGCAGAAGAATTAGGATGCACAATATCCTCAGGCTCAAAAGTCAAGACAGGAGGCTGAGAGGAGGCGTCAACAAAATGCTCTTTACACTTACGTTTTTTGGGAGGAGGAGGCAAAACCTCCGAGGAGGAGGAGGAGGAAGCATCATGGTCGTCGCTCTCAACAATTACAGGGACAGCCTTTGACTTGGAGGACAATGACCGAGCTAGCTTTCGAAAATCAAAAGAATGGGGATTACCAGGAGATGAGGACTTCTTGGAAGGAAGCCAACCTTGCTGTTGCGCATATTGCGTCAAATGGCGCTTCAGGGGTGTAATGGCGCGAGCCATCGCCTTGTTCATAGAATGCTGAACCCCTTTGTCCAGTGCCTCAACAAGGTCCTGCTCAAAAAATTCAGACCCCTCCTCCTCATAGTCACCTTCCTCCTCATAATAATAGGAGCCACTCATGATACACAGGAAGCGTGTTAATACAGCCCACCAGGTGACAAGGAATCTGTTATGTCAGTGACACAGTCCGAGGGAGTGAAAAACCTCACAGTCAGCAAGTTTAAGCAGAAAAAACTGCGTAAGAAACAAGATATAGAGCGTGGAGGGAGGCTTGCTGACCAAAAACACAACCACTCTAGGCAAAGCCTATGCTAATTATCAACCGGGACCGTGTTTGCAAGTTCCGGTGTCAAACGGGACCAGCTGACAGGCAGTGGGCGTTAAAGTCGTCAGACGCGGTCAGGAGCCGGCGCTGCGATGTCAAGAAACGCAGCTGCGCGAGGGAAGCCCTGCGTGACAAAGGTCGCGCATGGGCAGTCACTCGGCTCGCCCGACAGCCAAGGAACCTGCTCGGGCTTAACGCGCGCGAGGCAGGACCGTCCCAAACTCCCTCCACAAGAAACGGGACAAACGGCAGCAAGTGCCCGACCCAGGGAGGTGACACACGCTCCCACCGCGCGCGCCGGTCGAGAAACTAACGAACGACCAAAACGGCAGCAAGAGCGCGAGATAAGCGCCGAAGCAAACAGCACACAGCGCATACAAAGCGGTATGAATTACATGCAAAATACAAGTTAAAGAACAATGTAATAACAAATATGCACTTAACTGGCTGCGGAGCAGCAAAGAAAGAGGAAGTGGTTACCTCTGAGACAGTTTATATACTATTGGTGTACTCTATGGTTACCCTGGGTTCATGGGTAACGTAGTTTTGTTTTTTCTTTACTGTTCTGTGATTGGCTGCTATTTGTAAGTAAAGAAATGAGTATAAGCATAATCGGAGCCTCCTGTCCTGAAATAGAATTCGTATAGTTATAATTGCAGTTACAGGTGGCCTCCCCTCTACCTCATGTTGCGAGTACTCACACATCTGACTGTCCAGCACATCCAAAGAGCCAGGGATAATTGATATGGAAAGAGCAACACGCTCCGCCATAGATGCTCCATCTTCTTCCCTAGTTAAATCAACATTAACGGCAGCGTTCTCGCAGCTGTCCCCTCTCCTTCCATAAACCCCCTCTGCCAATATAGGGTCTGCATTCTTGGCCTTCTTTTTCAGCTCCTTCCCACCCAAAAACAATCCAGGAATAGTTTTTTTACAGGCACCATCCACTTTGACCTTATTCACATTCAGATCTGACTTTGTACTTTTCGTGGGGTTACCTAAGGTCTCCAGCACCCCCGGGTCCCTCACTAGCCGAGTCCTCTTGCTGCCGTTATCTCCCACGCGCCCCCTTTAGGCGGCATTCTCCAGCAGGGGCTTACTCCACTTGAATCTCTCTGCACACCGTAACAGCACCAACCTGCAGCCCAGCGCCGGAGCCCAATCAGAGGGACCACCAGACAGCCTCGCGAGAAACCGCCAAACCTTTCTGTTTCCGCCGCTGAAGCAATCCACATCACCCAGCATCAATCACAGGTGAGCGCGCGAAGGAAACTAGGCAGATTCAGCTTCTCAGAAAGCTTCCTGCTTCCACACGCTCTCTTTTGCATTCTTTTGTCGTTTTCTGCACTCCTTTAAGGCTTTGAGGCTTTTTCCAGGGTTTCCCTCACTGTGCCCCTTCGAGCCTCGGCATCGGCGAGTCCAGCTTATGCATAAACCCTCGCGGACGCCATCTTGCCTCTGTCTCATATCCTTTATCCTTATTGTACATTGACAATTGAAAAAGATAACTAGATATTATTGATAAAACTGGCAGCCTCCGGATAACATCATCCACATTAGGAATAAACCTATCTCCTCATATTTCTGCTTGAATGCTATAATTAGTCGTGTATATATATATATATATATATACTACTTTTTCATATTAATAGTTTTTTATTTTTTGTTCAATTAAAACATATTTTAAAATATGGTATGTGTTTGAAGTGAAGTACTTTCCCTACTGCTGCACGGACTGGAGTGGGAACAGTAACTTTAACCATCTTCAGTCCAATGCTTTTCCTGCTGTTGCACTAACTGGAATCGTAATAGCAAATTCTACCCCTCCGCCGTCCAATGCTTTCCCTACTTTTGCACAGATTGGAGTGGGAATATTAATTTTTATCTCTCCTGTGTCCAACACTTTGCCTACTGTTGAATTGACTGGAGTGTGAATAGTATATTTATTATTTTTAAAATTGAATGGTTTTGTTAGTAGTGTTTAATTATTTATTATAATTTAATTTTTTATTAAGAAATGTATGTTATGTTTAAGATATTTTTAATAACTTTTTCCTATTGTTTACTTTTTATGTACTAATAGATTGTAATGTTTTAAAGGGTTTTCTACTTTATTTGTTACAGATTTATTGCACAATATGTTTGTATATATTTTTTCAATATTAGTGTATAATGATATTTTTTTCGAAGTTTTTGCACTTACCATCATATGCATAGAAAACCAATATTTTTGAAATTGCTATTTTTGCCATGATATTTTGATAGCACAATATTTATGTTTTCGATATTCTGTCACTGAACCGGCAGTACTGCATGACTTATTGTGAAATCATGGGTTGCTTGACCCCTGGAGCTTGACATACCCTTGAAACAAAGAATACACCTTCTTATCATGTTTGCATGGGACTTGTCCTTCGATTGACTTCTTCCTTCTCCCCACTCCACCTTGCCCTTGCTGCATGACTGCTCAATAGCAGGAGGGTAATGCCAGAAAATGCACAGTTCTTCCTGGAACTCAATCTTACCACGTCTCCCGTCCCTTTAAGTACTGGAGGTTGAACCTTTCCTATTATCTGTCAAGCGAGGCCAAACAACAGTTGAGGAATCACTTCAGCGATAATGAGTCTTCGGCATCCTCTGCACAGCTTCTATGGCCGGCAGACAAGGCAGTATTAGGGGTACTCTGATGCGACACTCAGCACTTGGCAAACAGGTGCCCTGGGAAGTGCAGGCTAAGTTGTGGAGTATTATTGAATCCCTCTCAGAGACTTACATGAGGTGTTCCACCCCATATCTTTTGAGTCACATGGAGCACCGAAATATGAGTTGAATTCCCATTTTACCTCCATGGCAGAATATGCCATGCTCCACTTGTAGTGCTGCACTATGAACTGGTAGAGAAGGCGGGGAGGCTTTTGACCACCCAGCTGCACCAGCGGGAGGCTAGTACTGCCATTCCGGTTATCCGCAGAGAGGAGGCAGAACTCGAGGGAGATCATAAGAGTATTTGCCCGCTTCTTTAGCAAGGTTGATTGCTCTGAGGCACCTGCTGATCAAACTCTTGCATCTCACATCTCACAATGTATACTTAAGCAATCAGCTAATCCAGTGAAAACAGGAAGCAATGCAGTAGAGCAAAGAGAAGTAGGTTTGTGAAGGACTTACCTGCTTGTCTGGTGAGCCATAAACTGCCCATAACGGGGAGGACTGCTTCTACCAGCTTCTCCAGCTCCTCTTGGTAGGAGGCTGGAGTTCTCCACCCTTTTGAACAGGACATGATGGCACACAGAGAAGGAAAACAGCAGCTGAATTTGAGAAGGTGTAGATTGCAGCACTGTCAGTTGGCAAGTGACGAGTTCGGCCCACCGCGAAGTACATGTACACCATATGGGCGGTCTTTGGTATGAATGCACACCGCCTTTGGACCACGACATTCAAATTCACCAATGTAACTCAAAGGCTATACCAGCCGCGGTTGAGACCGCCTAACTCTCAGGCAACTTCCGCAGGTGAAGTTTCAATTTGCAATGTCTGAAAAGCAACATCAGGCAATCGCCATTTTGGTTGTGGATAATTGAGCAAACCTAAAAGAGTTGAATTTGTCACAGTCTCTAGCAGCATCACATGCATGTATGCAACATAAGTTTGTAACAGCTGCACACAATGTGCTCTGGACCACAGTCGGCCAAAACTGAACGAGTCAACTTGTCACTACTCATTCACCATGTATGTTGTAGGGTCTGAATTGTTCCTCTAAACTTTGTCGGGTTTTCACAAATTTCTGTGACCATGTGACTCCAAGTAGAATGGCCAGGCTACACAAGGACCTGTAAAATCCACTAAACTGTTGTGAAAACCCATTTCCATATTAACTCATGTGAGCCTGTTACAGGTATCGCCCAGTAAGATGTCTAGAACAAGGAGTTAGTGTTGAAGAAAGTGGCCAGTGAACTCTGTTGTCATGTCCGCTTTTACACTTCATCATATGTTCACAGTGACAACACATCTAAATGTTGATTAGGAGGTTTAACATAGCTATGTATAATGTGTCTCACACCAGAGTATCCTGGAGCCAATGTTGATCAAGTTTGTTTGACATGTCATCACATACACCCATATGACCTGACACCACCTAGGCCTATGCACATTCCCACTCCATTATTGTTTGTGTTAACTCCACAACCATTTCAGTTTTGCATTATTGGTAGGTACTACAAAAGGTGAGAGTGATGCGGGACAGGGTATGCCCAGTCCATGTATAGTATGTCACACCTCTAGACAGTAGGCAAGAGACATCACAACGCCACAAATATCTACATAACATATATATTTATATTCCAAATTGTTAATGACAGTTCCCACTCACATATGCATCCAACAAGTCAGATTTACACTACCTGATAATTGTCAGCAGGCAGTTACAGTTCCACCAAATCTTAACATGTGTTTGGGTCATACAGGTCTACTGACTGCTCCCCAGCATGGTACATCACTTTGCAAGACAGTATTGTCAGTCCTCATACCATTAATGTAATTTTCATCACATATGCCTCAGATATTTAGCAATGACTCAAGAATGGATATGCATGACAAACCCACCCATGTCCACACACCCCTGTCTGTATACACATCGCCAGTCACATAAGTCCTTGACACCTTGGCTACCACCTTAAATTGGACACAGATGTCATACTATGTACAGACATAGATCTTGTAGCATGCACTTGTGTGTATGGTGGAACAAAACAGATATGCTACCAATGCCAACCAGCAGTACACCTGCATTTACTCTGCTATAAGGCTTCATATCACTCACTTTACAGATTGATGTTTTTGCAGCTGCCCAATGACAATGAATTAAATGTTAGCCATTAATCAGATTGTCCAGATCATTACTCACCTCCACCAACCCAAGCTACTGTTGGGCCATCAACTGCCTCTCAAGCTCAGGGTTGGTCACCCCCAGGATAAGCGCCATTAGGGGAGCCAGGGTCCAATGCACCCCCCTACATTATGGGGAATATTTCCCTAGCTGGACTTTAGCAATAGTTCGGATAAAGCGCCGGAGGTCCTTCCTACTGTTCTGGCAGTGGGCACTGCCGGGGAAAGACTCCCAGGGACTGCAATTTCCGGGTAATGGCTTTCCACTGCCTTTGCTTGAGATTGGGGTTGACCTGGATGGAACAAATAGATGACAAAACTGAGGGGACATATAAGACAAAGATCATCTGTGTAGCAGATTAAGCATTTCAAGACACTTAACATGTTCAAGTATCACTTAAATCGACCACAAATCTTTGGACTCCATTGTTGGACATGCACACTGACATTAGGCTGCATTATACCAATCCCCTGGTGACTATACCAAACTCATGTTGGTTTGGCCAAAGCCCACCCCAACCTTACTACAACATCAAGGCCAGAGCCACTACACATGGTCTGTTGATTTAGACAAAAGGGTACCAATACACACCTTTGGGAGAACATGACTGTTAGGTCTATCTGCATGACTGTACAGACAGAATAACAGGCCTGACGTCTGACTCTGTACATGCTGATGTTTTTCATAAGCTAGGCGTAAGTAATAAAGTGAGCTTTCAACCTCATCATCCTACCTTTCTCTACAAAACCGTTCTAGCACTGAACTTTTACCCAGTTATGTGCTGCATAAATGTCACTAGGTTTCTTTGAAACTAGCCTAATTTATTATGCATGAGGATTCTTAGTATCATATCGTAATCCCCTACACATGATGCACATACAGGATTAAGATCCTCTGTATTACAACTATGTATAAAAGTGAACGCTATTGTCTTCCTTGGACAACAGGCCTGCTTTACATAATTGCAATTATTGCTCCAGGCTGATTTACATAATTGAAACAATAACATATCGATTAAGGTAGAACTCCTGAGGTTACCTTTTTGGTATAAAAGAACCCCACCTTCACTGGGTAACCAGAGGAGACCTTTTCATGTGGACACTGTGGTCCCTGCACACAAAAGCTCCAGTACACAGTGGTCTGACATCCCTTGTGGGGTGCCTAACTCCTGACCAAGACAGGGTCCTTCATTTTCGCCCATCAGGTAATGGGGTTGGCTTTTTACTAGGGGATTCTTGGCTTCACACTACATACATCCTTTACACCCACATACCTGCTAGGTATACTGAGGTACACGTAGGTACGGTCATCATTGTAGGAGTATGTTAAGATTGCTATTTTTATACTTGGCTACATATATTCATCGCTTTAGCACCATGGTAGAAATGTATCTACTGTTTACTCTGTTTGTGCTTGTAATCTCTTATGTTTGCTTCTGTCTACTGATTGTTGCAGTTCATATGTTTTATACTAGAATGATGCTGGTTCGATAAATGCTTATTGAAAATGCCCCCAATGTTTGTTATGTGTATCTCTCTGAGACTAAGTGAGCACGAGTGACTGAGCGAAAAGTTCTGTACTGTTTCCAAGATCCCTGAAGGGTCAAGTGGTCAGTGGTTTCCAGAAACGATTTACTCCTTAATAAGGTTCTGGGCTTAAAGTAACACAGTGAGCTAGCTGTACTATAGGCCGGGGTGTCCGGAATCAGTCTAGACACCAATCGCTTAGTTTATGTTGTCCAACAAATGCGCAAATCCTATATAGATTTGTAGGGTGGTAATGTTACTTTTGTGATAGAGGCACTAGAGGCATTCAGAACAGAGGTATTCTATTCTTGGGTTAGATTTCCGGCTGCAGACGCACGCACACAGATGTTTCATTCTTATATTGAAGATGACACACCTGAAGAATACTTTCCATACGTGAACATAGAAGTCCTGTTAACTTACCAAGACGATATCAATTGGTTTACACACCACACCAAATATGAGACTTGGTTCTCTCAGCAGAGAAGGAGCAACCTGGCCGGTCCTAGCTGCTTACACACTGCATCCAGAGATTGACACATTGTTAGCAGCAGAATTACGTACACCTTACAGAGACATAGTAAAACTATACAAAATCCTTAAACAGGTTGTCATGCAAATATTTACTCTCCAACCTGCACGGACTGCTCCAGTTGGTCAACCTCAATTGACTAACCCAACTATCAACCCACAAACTCTGAATGTGATTTTAGGACGAATGCCCACCAAATGGGAACAAATCCTGTTTTGGATAGCACAAAAAATAGCACAGCTTGAAGAAGTATTTCCCCATGCGGGCCCGCAGAAAATACACAGAATTTTAGCAATTTGCTTGCCAATGGGAATGGCTCCCCGATAAAGAATTGTACCACTTAGGGTACAATTTTCTCTGCCAAGTCTATCGGTATTCATGGTACCCCCATCAATAGCTGTTATACCAGATGTATTGATAGAGATACGGAGTGAGTATGGGCAGAACCTGTCCTGGACTTGGGGATTAAACTGATGGGCACTTTTGCCCAGGTGTCAGCAATTATGTTAAGTAACAAACGGGGAGGTAGTGGTGGTGGCTATACAACAATGCCTGATGGAAGTCACTCCTGCACAACAAGAGGAGAACTACTTAGGATTATCAAAGAAAACTATGCTTCGCTGGGTAGAGATAACTTGGGAGCCAAACCTGGGAAACCACAAGTGGTTGATAATTCTGAAAAGGATAACTCGAATCAAGCACCCAATTCTTCTAAAAAGAAATGGGATAACAAACAATCAACAAATGTTCACGGGGTGTGTCCTCAACAGGAGCCCTCTGAGAAGAGATAGTGTCATAAGCCATGAAAATATTAAAAAACATGAAAGGTATCAGGAAACTGAAGCACGTTCTTCTCATTCCTTTCAGGGTGCATTAAAACACTCAGACAGGGAAGGGCGGTCAGAACACCGATCAAAAGAGCGAGTCAAGCCAAAAAAGGAGATACATCGTACTTCAGACTACGTAATCAAAGAAGAAGATAAACCCAGAATTAAACCACAATTTAAAAAGCAGAAAATAACTGATCTTAGAATAATAAATGCCCAGGATACTGAGGACTCTGCTTCTGAACGGGGAATGGGCTATGACAAGGTTAGACAGTGCAGCAGAAGTAACAATAGCTCGCCAGAACTTTATGGAAATTCTGGTGACAACAGTGTAGAATGAACATATCTCGGTGGAGATACCTGATAGAAGGGTAAGTGTCCCACATAGTTTATATGAAATAACAATCCAAATAGAGGGGGAAATACCCAGGAAAGTGAAAGGTCTCTTTTGGGAGAACCTGACATATGGGTACAACATCCTTTTGGCTGAAAAAGATTAGCCACCAGTGTTCGTTATGGATTGCATAAGGGGGAAGGTGTCATATTACCGGCTTTCACCGACCTCGTTCCACAGTCACTTAAACATTCATAAGCGCAGGAGCGGGCATTAGCGCTAGCTCCCACACTTTATTGCAATCATGTACGGTGAGATGCTGAATCACCTCACCATGAAATCCAATTGAAATCTACTCTTACTCCACAAAGGCTGTACCCAATAAAACATGAAGCAAAGAAACAAGTCAGGGAGATGTTAGATAAACTTGAATATAAAGGTGTGATTGAAAACTGCAGCTCTTCCATGAATAATCCTTTGTTTCCTGCAATGATACTCGACAATTTATACAGTCTAGTTTTAAACTACAGGCTTTTGAACATATGCACATGAACATTTGCAGTACAAAATGCACACAGCGCTGCATTAATGAATAACATTGTGCGGAAAAAATATAAAACAACACTAGATATCTCAAATGGATTCTTCTGCCAAAATATAGCACCTGGAAACAGACATTTGACAGCATTCTCGGCTCAAGACACTCAACACTAATTCTGTAAACTCACCGAAGGGTATAAGAATAGCCTCCGGTTGTTTTTAGCAACAGAATTACTTCAAAATTGTGATGAGGAGGCATTGTGCTACGTGGATGATATTTATCTGATGAACGATGAGTTATTGGAACACTTGAACGGGGGGAACAACATAATTCTGGGGTTCGCTCATTTGGGCTACAAATCTAACTTTAAATAATCAAAAAACGGCCACCTCAATGTCCTATTTTTGGGATATGAGCTATCAAGTGAAGGGAAAAGCCTGGCAGCTATTTTTTTTAGAAACATGTGTGCTGTTCCAACTGCCAAATACACTGAAAGGGTTACAGTCCATTTTAGGTTTCCAAAATGTTGGCAGAACATACATTTTGGATTATGCAGAAAGGGTTACGCTTTTCTACGATCTAATCAGACCTGATTTTTCAGTCCAACATTGGATACAGGAACACACAGAAATTCTCAGTTCCGCACAAGCTGACATGATAGCTTCCAAACACTTGCACACACATGTAAATACCACCAATTTGGTGATCCGTGTAGTCGCGGGTCAATCAGGGTACACTTACATCACTTTGAATGAAGGTGAAATCACATTTGTACACAAACGCTGAAATGCATTTTACATCCACTGAAAAGATACGACAGCAGTACAAACTGCTGTAGTGAGAGAAAGGGTGGCAGAGTGGGCTAAAGAACGGTGATGGATTAAACCCAGATCTTTTGACTGTGTGTGAGTGTTTGATTGATTCAGACGCTGCGTCCATCACCACCCCCTTTTGTACCGTTGTGAGAGAAAGAGCACCAGCATGATGGGATGGCAGTACTACCACCAAAAGGTTGAATGACTGACATTTTTTGTAAGTAGAATACAAGGAAGATAATAGGGTTGTTGTTCTAATTTTTATTAAAATATAACTACATATCATCTCTCTTTATTTTGCTATATGCACACAGTCCCATGACAGAGTGGCCAGTGAAAAGGTGACCG
Organism: Lissotriton vulgaris; assembly: GCF_964263255.1. Classification (NCBI taxonomy): domain Eukaryota; kingdom Metazoa; phylum Chordata; class Amphibia; order Caudata; family Salamandridae; genus Lissotriton; species Lissotriton vulgaris. The sequence goes on from NC_141695.1 coordinate 99,191,528, forward strand.
CACCCAAAAAAACATACGAGCTGTGATCACTATTTTCTCTTCTTTTTATCCACTTCCCCTATCCCTTGCGTACTTACACTGTCTAATTTCTTAACTTGGATTTGGACAGAGACAGTGGTTGGGTGCACAGAGGACTATCTTCTGGGATTACATCTTGCTCCCACATGATTGCACTACCTAAAGAAGAAAACTAATGAACAGGTTTGTGCCATGACTTTGAAGAAATGAATACCACAGAATGAAAAAACATCTTTTATATTTCATTTGAGCTAAATTTGGGACCATTATCTGAAAGAATACATTTGGGGAAACTCTATCTTTTGAAAACATCCTCAAAAAACTGAATGACCGCAGAAGAAGAAATGTCCTGCACACATACAACCTCCATCTGCCTTGAACATAAATCCAGCAAACACACTAAATATATAGTGCGATGTTCCCCCTTTAATGGACCAACAATATCAATTGTGAATCCTATTCAAGGCTGATTAGGAAGCTCTCTGCAAATCATGTATATCTGTTGAGGAGTCAAAATCATATCACTATTTCTACTTTCTTAAATGCCCTCTAACCAAAAGTTCCACTTCAATATCCATACCAACCCACCACAATTTAGCATGCAATAATTCTGGTCTTGACCGTTCTCTTATAACCAATGTGAGCTTGAGCCACAAGTCTACCCATCAGACCTCCCACAGGAATCAGTCTAGTTCCTCCCAACAACATACCTCTGCTCAGACACCGCTCTTTTTTCAAAAAAGGCAATGGCTAGACTAACAAGCTAACGTTATCAGGCTAAGGTTTTATAACATTCACATAGAAGTGTTGCGGTCCTTTAGAAGGGTGCTGGTGTTGAACATGGAGTTGATAGGGTGAAAGATATGTTTTCAAAGATTAGGGTCTCTATGAAGACGTTTTTGAAGGATCTGAAGGACTGGTATTCTCTGATTAGTTCACCTTGGATTGTTGGTTACACAAGTAAACAAAAACATCTTTCCACTCTGGATTTAGAGAAAAATGGAAGGCACACATATAGGAGAAACCCCCAGTATCCAATATGAGCATGTCATGGCCTTCGTTTGGTGTTCTTTTTTGCCACCTGTGCTGCAATTGTGGTAGAAAACCATCACAGTGAGCAAAAGGTAGTGAGAGAGAAAAAGAAAGCAGAAGCCGGGGCAAGGTGCAGCCTCATAAAGAAAAAAGTATCACAGGGCCATGGAGGTTTGCACCCTGGTAACAAAAACTAAAAAAATGGGTGAACTTCAAAAAATTCACCTACAAATCAGGTTTGCCCTCCACTCTTTCACAGGAACATAGGCAATTGACAGGAAAAGAAGGCATAAAATAAAATATTTAAAAAGTAAATTGTGTAATCACTCCTGGGCAAACACCTCCTCTTACAGTACATCAGTGTTTGTCCAGTGGTGAAAGATTCACAAATCCCCATAATGATGCGCAAGGTCTTATATGTGAAACCATTATTATCTTTACAATAAACCATGCTGGTTTGCACTATCCAGCGACTGGATCTTCTTCACAATGTTGTTATGAAATCAGCTTCGATTCCTCTTTTCTATTTTCAAAAGGAGTCATAATGGTGAGACTAAGCCTGCTCAACATTTTCGTAAAAACTAGATCATACATGAAAGGGAGAGAATAGAACAGCAACTACTATTGTGCACTTTTTTCCTCTTTCCATGTGTTGTTACACTTTAGGCTGCTGTGCGCCAATGCACACACCATTGGGCTAAGTGTGTTCTGTAAGGACTAGTCTAACTCTTTTCAAGCTTTGTATGTGTGCTGCACAATGCAGGACACATTCAAAGGAAGGAAAAACAAGGAGCAATTAAAAGATTGGTGTCAATCCCTGTCTACAATTGTTTGTAGAAATGAATGTATGTCAGAATCCAGGGATGGTTGCATAATAATGCCCACATACCCATGGAAGGCCTGTGAAACAAGGTAGTGCAAAGCGTTAGGAAACCTGGGTTCCAAGTGTGGTTTGTACTAGCTAAACCCTACTACTAAGAAGTGGAAGTACAGAAAATCACACAATTGTATATTAGGGAAATCATTAGTACAGTACTCTAAACAAAATAAAAATGGTTGTTGGCTGAGTCCAATACGAAACTAACTTCAACATCATTGCCAGGGCCTTGTAGCACACAAGCAGACAGGTTCTCATATGTTCTTCCCACACAGCTGTATTTTACTTCCTCTCAATAGCACCAACAAGGTTGATATTGGCAGCCCTTCACCTTATTTGTAATACTTCCCTTTTCCATGCAATAATGTATTGATAAGCCTTAGAAGATGTTATGGCTTGTTGGTTGCAAAATGTTCTGCTAATAACTACATATTTTCAATCTTTGTTTTATACTTATGTTTCAGTGAAATTTTGTAACAGAGTAACAGCGTAATAGTACACCAGCAAAAATACTCAGGAGAGGATCTACAATATGGTGATATCGGGAAACAGCCTGGTTTCTTGAAGGAGTCCTTAAGCTGTGCAGTGGGTGAACATGAACTTGATGATTCTGCTCTTGATTTTGCATTTTCTTCTGTTATTGAAGCAGTTAATATGGCCCCTATTTGCGACCTCAGGCCCTCCTGCCTTACTCACACTATCATTTGAATGGGTGGGCCTGCACACCTATGTTTTAGCTAATTTAATCAAACTGTAAAGAATGTTTCTTCAATATGTAAACAATTTTAGCGTGCAATCACGTGTGGGGAAGTTGCCCTGCGTCCCTATTGATTATGACAATGTTAGAAGAAGGCCGTGGTTCACTACGACCTGCGTGATCCACAGCTCCAGACAATAATGTCTCTTTTGCTAGTAAACTTTCTTTAATTACATGAAACCCAAAATTGTGTGTGTGTAAGCAAACCAAGAAACAATTTAAACGTAAAAATTCTTATCAAAAATTGCTCAGTGAGTATTATTGTCGTGAATTCAAAAGGAATCTTTATATACTTCATACATGTAATCCAATATTCCGACAAGAAACAATCTGTTACACTTTGTACAAAACAAAATCAAAAAGTAATTCCCAATGCATTTCGGGATAAATATAAACCCTTCATCAGTAATGTACAAACAGTGATGATAAACAATGAGTATGTCTTGAGGTCCGCTACAACACAATCCAAACATGAATAATGTGTTGAGTAAATACATTATTCTCATGACAAAAGATACATATAGAATTTGCACTCGAGAAATTATGAGGTTAGATAAAAGTAAAATGTTGGTGTATGGCCAGAAGGAAAATCTGGAAAGGGAGGTGCAGCCTGTACCCTGAGTGTTTCACGGTGCCAAGTTCAAACAGTATGTGACATAATGTGAGCTTACAAGCCACAACTACACCACAAGTGAATTCATGCCTGCTTGAAAATGTATACTGGGTTGCTTACCCCTATTTGATTTGTCCCGGGCTGTGAGTCCGTGCAAGGCTCAAACAACTGAAAAAAACAAGAAACAACCAGCTATATCACATAAGTTTGCTATGGAAGTTTGCGATACCCCACCATTGAGGTTTACGCTTGTCTTACCCGTCGCGGTAGAAACAAAAGAGTTTCAAATATATATAAAGATTCCTTTTGAATTCACGACAATAATACTCACTGAGCAATTTTGGATAGGAATTTTTACGTTTAAATTACTCACACTGCGGGCACTCTTGTCAGTTTGAACCCTTCTAATATAAAAGGGAATCTTGTGTAGCCAAGGCTACACACCTTTTATCAGGCCTATTGGCAATTTTACAGCCGACATGACAAAACGTGAAGATTTAAGGTGTGAAACGTCCATTGCTTGATTTCCTTCACTGGTTGTTGAGTGGTTTGTGGGCGGCTCGTCACCATTAAACACCTTCTATCTGAGGGTCGGTGGTTTCTAGTTCTTGTGCACGGTTTAGAGATCAGTGACACTGCCAAGCAGCTCTGAGAGAAACCATTCAAAGCTCAGACCCTTTGTTCGGAAGTTCAGTTTTATAAGTTCAACTATGGAAGATGAGGAGGGATACACCACTCTGCAGCTCAAGGGAAGGAGGAAATCAGAGGAAGAGGAGGGATACACAGCTCTGCAATTTAAGGGGAGGAAGAAACCAGAGGAAGAGGAGGGATACACAGCTCTGCAGTTTAAGGGGAGGAGGAAACCGGAGGACAGATGTGAAGATGTACTGAGAGGTGAGAACTCCCCTTACTCTTGCCACCTTTCATCTATCTTATGACATATGTAGACATATTTCACCCGAAGGGACACTCAACATCATTTTTTTCACTCAAAGGGTATCATGAGGACTATACATGTATATTCCTGCCAGGGAAACCAACTTAGAACATTAACTTCCAAAGTGAGGGCTTCATTGGGATTTGTTATGGTTTATTTCATGGCTTTGACATGTCTCTACAGGGCTACCAAACCTTCAAAATTACGCAACTAGAACTCATGTTCTGGATACAAGACTACTCTTAAGTTTCCCAGTTCTGTGAACACCACAATATTGTTTCTTCTTTAAATCTGGAGAACAATTTCTGCCTGCGCCTGACTATTCATTTTTAGGTCAAGCATTCGAGACCTCGTGTATATACTTTTGTATATACTTTAGTAAATATACTTTTGTATATACTTATATACTAAAGTATATGCATTGTGGGCTCTGGAGATCAACCCTAGGACTTGTCTGCTTCCGCTTAGGGACTTTTTTCCCATTCAACTGCCTCTATTTAACTGACTTGATAGAAAATGACCAGCAGAGGTTAGTAAAATACCTGAATCACTTTAGCATTCTCTAGAGTCCAGTCCATAGAAATTGTCTTCCACGAGCACCTGTAGACAATAATATTTTTTTTAACTCTTGTATCTTCAGTGATATGACCACCGAAGACCCTGCTTTTATTTTAAAAACAGAGCTTTGGACTATACCCAGCTTAAAGGCAATATTTGTCTCCATGTGTTCCCATACCTGGCGTGTCACGCAGTTTGGTGCTTACTTTCCCTCAATGTTAAAGAACAGTAGATGTTTCATCACCCAGGCAAATGTGCTGCATAACTAAATACATAAGGTCGCAAAGGCGAGACCGATTGCATTGCAAATGCTTGTTATGGCAGTGCTGTAAATTCTGCTTGTGAAGGACTACTCTTTGTTATGCAAACTCATGTAACTGTAGTACAGTAGTTAAATATAACCCTACACAAGACATGTGACTTAAGTGAGAGAAGGAAGATTATTTTCAATATTTTTAACATTGAATTCTTAGCAGAAGCCATTATCAAAGTAACAATGGTGACCAAGGTTTAAACCTGGGTATATGGGCTTTTTTACTCCATCACTCCATTGTCTCCCCCTTGACAAGGGGGGCATTTTGCAGGTTTCACTGCCCTTTACTTCCCAAGAGTAATAAACCACCATCCCTCAGATAGAAGGTGTTGTACGGTGACGAGCTACCCACAAACCACTTTAAAAATGTAGCCTTATGGCTAGAGAGGTCGACTTGGAAGCTGGGGAACTGGGTTCGAGCCTCGGCAACAACGCTGTACATCCTGTGATTCTGAGCAAATCACATATTCTTCCTGTGCCTGAAAAAATGTATGTGTCCTCGTGTAATGAAACTGGTGCTCATGTAAAGTGCTCTGATACCTGATGTCTCGGGTCTAGTTAACACTATATAAAACTCTAAAAGAAAAAAAAAAGGAATTCAAGCAATGAAAATATCAGACCCTAAATATTCATGTTTTAAATGGTGTCTAGTGTAAAATTACTAGTTCAAAAAAAGGGGGGAGGTAGAGGAAAGTGCTAGGTTCACGCTACTGTTTAGCTGTGAACATACAAAAAATCCGTGCTCACGGATAAAGGACCTAGCAGGGGTTGATTTTCATCAGTATGATGAACCAAAACTGGAAAAGAAAGGAACAATGTCCTTTCTTGAGTCCCCTCACACACTAGGGTTTCCCCACAGTGACCTGCTTCATCATTGGGGCCATCCCAACCCGCTGCGGGTTGAGGCGTGCTGCGACTTGCGACAATACGTAGGAGCACTGTAGTGAGGAACTATGTGTAGTGCAAAAGTGTATGTGGAGTGGGGTGATTTTAAAAATAACTGGCTAGTGAGTGAAATTTAACTTTAATCGGGCTCCTAGCTGATATATTAAAAAAGGGGGGTTCTCTAGGTTATCTGATTATGAGTCAGGGGACTTAGTATATGTTCAACATATTTTGAGCTCCCCCATTTAGCTCTTCTTCAGGACGACACAGGGACCAGCCCTCGGAGTACCACTCCAGAAAGTGCACTGCAAAAAAATATGTTATTAAATAATGCGGTCTAAAAAGCGAAATAATACATACGAAATTCAATAATGTATTACACTCAAGAAAATATTTATTTTTAGAAGCAGTACTATGCCTCATGGTCGTTCGAGTTGTACATACATTATTGAATTTCGTATGTATTATTTCGCTTATTAGACAGCATTATTTATTAACCTATTTTTTTGCACTGCACTTTCTGGAGTGGTACACACAGGGCTGGTCCCTGGGGCATCCTGAAGAAGAGCTAAAGGGGAAGCTCGAAACATGTTGACCCTTGGTGTAAAATTACAACAGGTCGGACAGAAGGTGAGTAGCCTTGGTTACACGAGACTCCGTTTTGTATAAGCAGGGTTCAGAATGGCTGACGACAAGAGGTGTAGGTAAAGCCTAATTTTGAGTGATGGACTGTGAAAACTGGCCAGTGTTAGCCCACTCTAAATCGGGTGTGTGGACACATGGCAAAACTTCTGATGGTTCTTACTCCATCGGGCTGTTGGAGTTTTATGTCAAAGGGAGCGACAGAGTAGTCTCAGCCATCAACATAACGAAAGTCTGCCTGACTCTGTGGTGGTGGTCCTTCAGTTTGTCAGTGGAGGTACTCAGTCGCCTTTGCAATGGAACCTTCTCTGCCAAACTATAAATCTGGTCCACAGTCAATAAAGTCAGGGGCATAACACTGGCTCCCGCGGTGCGGCGGGGCCCCAAGCTCCAGGGGCCCCCCTTGGCACTGCACTCTGGCCGGAGAGCTCCTGATTGAGCTCAGAGGTAGCCCCTCTACATACTGTGCAGGGAGGCCCCTCAGTTTTCATTATGCCAGTGAATAAAGTGGTAGCCCTGTTTAACTACTCAAGCCAAAAGGGAGTGAGAATATATTAAGGAAATTACAACTGCAAATAGGACACTCTTAATAAGGGAGGATGATAAACTGGAAGAATGTCAAAGGTTATACACCTCTTTGGACACTAAAGGGGACTATTCTTGGGAGATTTTTTATTGCAGTGATCAGGGAAGAAGTTACGAAAGTGACAGCGGCGCTTAAACTTAATAAGACCCCCAGACCAATGTAATTTCTTTGCTGATTACTTTTTTACTTGACCATGATATTATGACTTTAATGTCCCTGAAATGCTAATATATTTCAAAAACTTTTATTTCGGTCACTAGGACCATAAAAATTGTACACAGGCACCACATAAGACCTATATATAAAGAATTCATACCATTCTTAAGAACACTCCATATATCAATACAATTACTAATTATAAGTCACATCTGAGAATTTTACCAGCTACGTGGGGTGGGAGGAGGGGAGGCAGAAAAAGTGGGACAACAGGGATCAATGATGTCAATTATTATGGTGCAATCAGCAACTGACTAAAAAATAACAGCAGTATTTCAATAAATAATTTTAAAAATGTAATATTTACAATAAAATCACATTCATCAAGAGTAGTTATATATACAGATTGAATTAAAAAGTCAATCTAGCAGAATCTAATCAGATGCTGATCACATTATACAAAAAATTTGATGCCGATATGCAATTTACAATTTTTTACCCTTTTCAATATAAGCCCATCTCCTTCGCCATATTGTATTTAAGTAACGTGAAACAGCAAACACAATGGGTTTGGATGTAACGTATTTTAAAACCCGAAATGCCTCCCTACAATGCTCGAACCCCAGATTCCGGCAAAGCTGTACTAGCCAGTAGCGCCTCGCTTTCTGATAACCAGGACAGAAGAATAAAACATGCATTTCTGTTTCCTCTTGTGTGATACATGCTGGACACGCCTCCTCTTTCTGCCCTGCCCATTTATTAGTAAAAGCACGTACAGGTAGAGTGCTATATATGAACTGGACATACAATTTTCTTGCAGCCTGAGGGAGGATATCATCCAGAACAATTTCAAGTTCGTAATTGTCCTTCACTGCAAGAAACTGAGTTGTAAGGGAGCCCAGTTTAGGATTTAAGTGCATGGCTTCGAGCTTTTGGGTGCGGTAGGTCCTTGGTAATAGAGCTCGAGGGACCAAGGGGCTAATAGCCCCTGGCGTGCTCCACAAGGATGGTTTACAGAGCTTTTCACACTCTTGTTTCACATGGGCAAAGCAAGTAACCCTTTTCAGCAATCCCGGGTAGGATAAGAGCTCTTTTGTTTCTGCCTGGTATGATACTAGTTCGGGGGTTGCCCAGAGTCTTCGCCAAAAGTTTAGTGGTTTTAGAGCGACCTCATCTTTGATCGGCGAAATACCCAAATCTAGTCATAAAGGAATTAGCGGGGTAGCAACTGGCAATCCCATTATTTGTCTTAGGAATCTGTTCTCGACTACAGCTAGGTTAGAGGACGGACAGTGCCCCCATAGTTCCGCCCAATACAGAGTTGCTCCCCGTGTTTGAGCCTTGTACATTTCAAGCGCAGGACCAATATGTTTGAAAGGTGATTCCCTGGCTAAGTTGGCTATGCTTCCAGCAATCTGAGATAACTTGAGCTTAGCTTTGGCTATTTGGGGCGCCCACTGCATATCTTCTGAAAGGGTAACGCCTAGGTATTCAAAGACAGACACCCTTTCCAAACTAATTCCATTCAACTGTGGATTTGTGCGTGTTGTCTTAGGAGGACTGACGATCATAAATTTGTTTTTTGTAGTATTGATCACCAGACCACTAGTATTACAAAATACAGAGTAGCGGTCCAATAATCTTTGGATACCCATCGATGTCTTTGATGAAAGAAGGGTATCGTCAGCGAACATCAATGCTGCCACCTTGATGTTTGCTAACTTTCGGGCATTGTTGTTTGCGACCTTAGTCAGTAGTGGGATTAGTGCGTTGATAAAGAGGCAAAACAGGGTTGGTGTGAGCACACAGCCCTGTCTTACACCCCTGCCAACTGGGAGCCTGTTGGTTACTTCTCCTCCCCTTCCACATCTTACTTGGGCATAGGTGTCATCATGCAGCTTAATCAGCATATCGAGTAGATAGGAAGGGATCCCCATGTCTCTTAAAACCCCCCACAATTTGGGTCTGGGCACGAGATCAAAAGCAGTTTTCAGGTCCACGAATATCAAATAGAGCCTGCCACCCTCCAATGATACCGTCTTCCAAGTAATTAGTTGGAATCTAAATACTTGGTCCTGTGTGGAGGTGTTCTTCCTGAATCTGGCTTGGTAGGGACTAATGATGTCATTTTCTTCCTGCCAACCCTGGATTCATTCCAATATTACCCGAGCAAACAGTTTTTTTGTGACATTGATCAAACTGATTGGTCTATAGTTTGCGGGGTATAGCGGGGAACCCTTTTTAAATATTGGGACAATTTCGGCCCCGGCCCAGGTGTCAGGGATGGGCATGCCATTCATGATGGCATTGAATAGCACTAGAAAATAGGGGCCCCAATATTAACGGTTCTTCCCGGAACATGTCCCCAGGGAGTTTGTCTAAGCCAGGTGCTTTTCCGGCTGGTAGCCTTTCTATCGCTAGAATAACCTCTCATAGTGTTATTCCTTCATGGACATCATTTGCCTGTCTACTAAATGGTACCAGTTGATCTTTTGCACATGCAATTTGTGAGCAAAGCATGTCCCTAGGATCTATTTGGGGATCCTGTTCTGGATCGATTGCGAATAGAGCTGTAAAATGGGCAGTCCACACTTCAGCTGGCAAAGTAGGTTCGCCCCCAGAGTTACCCTCATTGCAGCCAGTTCTTACTATTGTCCAGAATGCTTTCATGTCCCGGGACAATAAGGCTAATTTAATATGTAGCCATTTATTTTCTTCTCAGGACAGTCTTGCACTAGAGACAACTTCTCTGTACTGAGCCCGTCTGCTTTTTATCAGTGGCTTTTCTTCCCCTTTAATAGCCGCTAGCAACGCTATCTTGGCCTTACGGCATTCATGGTTATATCACGTATGTGGTGAATCTCTGATTTTTTTGGGTCGACTGATAGGATTTAAATTATTAGCTAAATTGTCTATAAGCTGTTTATGGAGTTTTGCAACCGAACATAAATGGGCTGGATTAATTCCATCAACCCTGGACGTACCCAATTCCTGCAATATTGGGATAACCATTTCATACAGTTCTATCAATTTCTCCGGGGACTGTTTCATTGCCCCCCATTTTATTCTTTTCCTGTTGTTGGTCAGGATTAACCTGTCATCAATGGGGGTTTCACTAGCCGGGAATATACCTGAATCTGGAACCCCAAAAGATAGTGACATGGCATTATGTCACTATCCACCTGTGGGATAACCTCAAAGTCCTTTACCCAGTGTCAGGAACTGCCCATAACCATAATGTAGTCTATTTGAGAGGCCTGGCCAGTTATAGTAAATGTGGGCCTACTCTGCCTATCTTAAGGAGTACGTCCATTACAGGCTCTCAAAGAATGGGTTAAAACAATGGCATTAATTTGTAAAACGAGGCGTGACCAAGATTTAACTGGACAAGTTTGGGGGTCAGGTATAGCCCACTGTAGGTCCTCCTCATTGGTGAAAACATCATATGAACCTGAAAGGGATTTGAAGTGGCAATTTGGATCTCCACCCACTATCAAACCTGAGTTGGGTGGCACCCTCGGGATAAAAAGATTTAGTTCTTTCAAAGTTTTGGATTCCTCAGCAAGGGATACTGGCGGGAATAGATATTGATGATTGCTAATTTCAATTTAGATGGAAAAGTGAGCAATACTGATTGAATATCATGGGAGTCGGTAATTAGGGAAGTAGGAAAGCAGCCTACATGGGAGGCTACCCATATGGATAATCCACCCGACGGCCTTGCCCTCCCCCCTGTAATAGCTGGTATGTTGTGGGTAACAAAGCCCACCCTTGCACTATCTTCTCTTGCCCATGTCTCTTGGAACAGGCAGACATCAAACTGATCAATAAACATACCCCATTCAGGGGAAGAAAGCTTTGCCTTAATGCCAGCCAAATTCCAGGATAGAATCTTAAGCTCCCCATATTGCCTAATTCTTCCATCCGATTGGCTTTGGACAATTTCTGGTGACTTTTGGGATTTGAGACAATTTAAGGAGTCTGTGGGAGAATTAGTGGGGGTAGTTGGTGTAATATCTAATGACAGTGGAGAAAATTGACATACCCCTTCTCCCGCCCCAGGCAACATCCCGTCAGATGCCACTAATTCTGGTTTTGCAACAAGCATGGAGGAACCCTGGAGGTTCCCCAAGTTTTCCAGTGCGCACCCTTCCTGTTTATCCTTGCCACTCATACCAGACCAGATGGCTACTGTGGTTGTTAGTCAATCCACTTATTTTCAAGGGGCCGTAGAGGTTGTTAACTGGCAAATTATAATACAGCGGCGTGCTGGTAAAATGGCTACGGATCAGTTCAGGTCCCTCCACCCTGAGAGGGTGCTGGGCCGCACCTGGTCGGCATGATTATAGTAAAAGTAATTCTCACTCCTTTATCGGACTCAGTAGGGGCGTTTCTTATGTTAAGTAGAGAGCTTACCATCTGGGGGGGTTTGAAATTAATAATCACACAATCACCCCTGGTGTTTTTCTTGTTGGGTCTCACCCAATCTACTCTCCTTACCATCAGAATATCCCCTGCCCTCTCATAAGGATAGTGCCTGTGTGTTGCTAGCCAGAACAAGCCAGTACCTAAGATCCAGCTGCGACTCTCTCTGAGAAGCGTTTAAGGGTGGAACCCCTGTTAGAACAACTACATATGGTAGTGATTGTGGGGGAAGATCTATAGTTGGCAACACATCATCACCCTTGCCCTTTATTTCTTTATTCCTTCCATCCCGTTTCTCGCCTGGGATTACAGGATTGGGAGGGGGACAGGCCGGTAGATGGCTGCTCTCTGACACAGCGGGAGCTAGTGTCTGTAAACTGTTGGTACACTGGACATGCTCAGGCTGTATGGGCAAGGACTGTAGGCTATTAGTACTAGAGCCTTGAGTGGCAGATTGTCTATCGGTGGGGATTGGTCTACTAGTGGTCATTTGTTTGTTCATGGACTTCCCAGGGCATGTAATAGAGCTATTAGCTAAACCTCCCCTGTTAATCCATTGTTTTTATCAGGAGGGATGGGTTGTATCTGCCTCGCTGTTACCATATCTGTCAAAAGCATCAATTGGTCAGCTAGCGGGGCTAACTCTTGTCTAATCGGATCACCCAGTTGAGACAAGAGGTCAGCAATTAAAGACTGTGCCCAAACTGGGTATTTAGATGCAGTGGCCATAATAGAAGGGGACTCTGTTCCAAAATCCCGATCAGTGGGAGTTTCCTCTGTTAGATCACACCTCGTCCTTGCCTTCTTGTTTGTGGTCACCCTCCCAACTGTTAATTTATGCTTCCCCTTTTTACGTGTAACCATACCCTTATTAGGCAATGTTGTTGAATTTAAAGCAGGGTTCACATGCAATGGGGTTGACAGTATCTCAATTTCAGGGGATGTCAGGGTACCAGACAAATTAGTTTCAGTGGGTGGGTCTATCGTAGGCAAGCAGAGCTCTGGGGTAATAGAAAGCCGCCTTTCATTCCATTGGATTTCTGAGGTGCCAACACCTAGAGCCCTTTGCAGCATTTTGTCAATTGATGTCACTGGCGGTGGTGTTGATATGGCAGGCTGGCCCCGGACTGCATTTTTCTTTGAAATACAAGAGGGTTTCCCCATATTTTTTTTTTATTCTAAACTATTTAGAGGAGGGACACCCCTTGGCCTATTTACTATACAGATGCAGGTCTGCTTTCAAGAGCAGTCCAATTTCCAATACAATCCAGTGGACACAAACAATAATCTCCTAAATTGGTTAACCCCAACTAGAAGCCCCAAGGGTGGCTGGCTCGCTGCCCATCTAAAAATAGCTAAATATACTGTGGGAGTAGTTAAACACTGTAAATAAGTCCCTAGTTCCCAGGAGAAAAAATAGCTACTTGCTGTTTTGGAAGCAGTCCAGCGATATCTTCCAGCAAAAACTTCTTTCCTGGGTTGTGTCTTATGAAAAAGCCAAGCAGAGTGGCCCTGCCCTGCCTCCTCCTGTCGCTGACGGGCGCAGGACGGGCCCGCCACTGGCCTGGGCGCTGGCGAGGCGTGGGTGGAATGCGATGGCACTACGGGGTCAGGGAGATGTAGTCTCCCCCCAGCGTCTACGTCGGCTTGCTCTAACTCCTTTTCCCCACAGGACCAGCAGCTGGTAAGAGGGAGCACACCGGACAACAAAGCAGCAGGTAATTACGTGTAGATGGCTCCTAATATGAGAACAGAAAAGATATACTTGAAATCTGGTTCCAAATGTAACTTCTCTCAACGTTTATCAACAAATGTTGTTATTATTGCAACATTGTGTCAAATACAGAAAAGTGCACCTATGATGGCAAACAATCTGAGAGTACGGCCAACATGGCAGAATTTCTGCCATTATATGTTTAGGGTTAGAAGTGAGAAAGTTCGAGTGTAAGGCGAAGAGCCGTCCATCCAGACACAGCCAAAAACAAATCACATGTAATGTCGGGGCTGGAGGCGACAATTGGCAGAGCAGAGACACACATGCGGACGCCATAAATATGGGACTGGAGGCCTGGAGGCGCCCCGCTCCACGGCCCTTATTTATGAGGCCTTCGTCAGTTTTGCGCCGCCGGTGCGTCACTTTTTGTGACGCACCAGCGGCGTAAAATATGCGCCTTGTTGTGCCATATTTAAAAAGTGACGCATCTAGGTAGATGCGTCACTTTTTAAACCCCTGTGCCACATTATACCTGCGTCAGGTATAATGTATGCAGAGGGGGCGTTCCCCCGCAAAAAGCCTCGTAATAGTGACGCAGTGAAATCTATGAGATTTCACTGCGTCACTTTTAGGATGCTGTTGTGTCAAAATCTTGCGCCTGCCTCACAGCAGGCGTAAGACTGACGCAAGCCCTTCCACATGGGGCTTTCCCCATGTGAAAGGACGCATTGCTGGAGTTGCGTCACTTTTGTGACACACTCCAGCAATGCGTCACTTTTGCGTTTACAGATACGTCAGAAATACTGACGTATCTGTAAGTCCTTGCGACATGATGCGTCATACATTAAATATGACGCATCATTGGTGTCGCAAGGAGTGCGCACTGAGAAGTGGCGGATCGCTGCTTTCACACAGCGATGCGTCACTTTTCATAAATGAGGCCCCACGAGTTTTACGGTAGGGTCATTAACTGAACTCTGGCTACTGGTTCGAGTGACTCAGGTGCGCCGCGTTGGCCTCGCAGCGCTGTCTGCTGCTGTTCATATATTTATTTAACTGAGCAGAGGGAATTTTTATAAATGTGCGTAAGTCACTGTATGTAAGAGTAACATTCACTGTGTGTAACAGTCACTGTAGTCACTGGCACTCAACTCCTCTCACCTGACCCACTCTGCTGCCAATGATGTAGGGCACAATTGCTGTGGTGTTTCTTAGAGCACTGCCGTGTTTCAGGTGAAAATGTTTGTGGCATATGCACTATGAAGGTCAGGTGGTACAAAAAAAGGCATTGAGTAATCAGCGCGAGGGGGACACTCCAGAGCATTAATAGACACCATTGCACTGAGTCTGTTAGTGTCTCAGCGCCAGGAGGCCCACTACCTAGAAACCCGAGAGAAGCACAACACCAGCAGGGTCTCGGCTCAGACCTCCTGCGGCACTGATCACAACAGCACAGACCTCCCTCCCCTCAGTTCACGCAGGATGATGAAGGAATCCTGACACGTTTCCAAGAACTACCCATGTGCTTCAGAGAAACTATTCAACAAGCCCGCCTTCACCCTTCAACCAAGATCAGAGTTTCTCCCACATTTCTCGTACGAGGGCAGCACGATCCTTCTTCGACCTCTAGTACCCACGTTGCAAACAGAGGCCCTTAAAAACATTTCACGGTAATTTTTTTTATTTTGAGCCTGTGGGCAGCAAAACAAAAAAGATAGTTGCGTCTATTTCAGGATGTGTTTTGTGGTGCCCAGCACAATATGTCTGCAAAAACAAAACATGAGAAAAGGACACAACTCCTCATACCCTCCAAAAGCACTGCTGGAAGTTTTTCCAACTCGTTTTGAAAAAACATATGATAATTGAAGTGCCATTTTTTTTAGCACAATAGCCACTTCGACAAAGCTCTGGTAACTGATTTAAATAGTCTGCAGATTCTAGCAATGAATACAAATACATTACCTACTTTATTAAAGGAGCTACTGCTGCGATCAAAGACGTGCAAAATTAATTTACAGAACTTGTTTCAAGAAAGGAAGGGAGGCAGCAATAAGCAGCAGGGCACCAGCAATTAAAAATCATGCACTCCACACTCTAGAACTATATCCTTAGAGAAACTAAATGAAGGCCCTCGTTGTGAGTTATGGTGTCTCAACAGAAGGGTTAACACTGGGTAGGGATACCGAACCCTGATGCATTACAGGTAACCGAAGTCTCCAGATCTGATAATACCAGGTCCGGATGCACCTAGCCTGGTCTTACCAGGTGCAGATCGGCACCCGGTGAAACTGCTGCAGGGACATGGGAAGGGGATGCAGGCAGGAGCACAGCCTGACCATTGCAGGACAAACAAGCAGAGCAGACAATGCTTTTCTTGCCCTACCCTAACCCTGCACTGGTCTGTCTTGACGTGATGAAACTGCTGCACAGGGCAGGGGCTGCGGAAGGGGTACAACCTGGCCCTGCCTGCCCATTAGAGCACCACAGGCTGAGGTTGAGCAGACAATGCTATGCCTGCCCTATCCAAGGGGAACCCACTGCTGGAAAAGTGAGTGGAAGTCGACCTGGAGTCGGGTGATTATCAAATTCCAGAGATTTTGGAAGGAAGCTGTCATTGTAATACAAGCTTCCACAGTGCGTGTTGGTAGCCTGTGCGCTTGTATACACTATACAAATAAATCCAAGCACTAAGCAGAGGCTGAAAGGCTAGGTGGAAGTGAGCAGCCTCTGTGAGCTGAATTCAAAAGTGATGCCAGGAGGAAGCCCCATATAATTTTAATTATCCTTTTAACGTAATGCGAATAATGGGTTCTTAGAGTTTCTTGTTGCGCAAATGGGTGCAATTTCTGATTTTTATATGTTTCCCTCGCCGTCATTGCTTTATTTTGCTAATGAGAAACTGTCACTCATAGTCTTTGAAATGTCACTCATAATTTCTCTGAAATTATAGAAAAGCCACACATAGCAATCTAAAACCTTGGCAGCTATACACTGTGGGGCTCTGGCAGGCAGTGTGGAGGCAGAAGGTAAAAGGCAGCAGCCATCTGCAGTTCTAGCCATAGTCGGACAAAACTACAGGCTTCAGCCAAACTTCGATCAATTCAAGAAGCATTGCCCACTAGGAATGCTTTCAGCCAGGAGCCCTCTTTGCCCGACTGACTTGCGAGGCCCAGATTTTTTCCCGCTTAAGAAGAACTGTAAATATCGTTTATATGTCAGGAGAAGAGTCTCATTAAGACCTTAAAAACACAATGCCCTTGACCTATTGAACCATCTTGTATACTGGTCCCATGCTCAGCTGGTGATGGGAACCTGAAAGTGTGAGGATGAGGGCAGGCCTTGTTGCCAGTTAGGGCTTAATGTGTGAAAAAAAGAAATGCTGGGGCCCAAAGTTTGTCTTTCGAGACCATTTGGAGAAATTCTGAATGCCAGTGTTGCAAACTATGGAGAATGTCTGATATTGATTACACCTCATCATGGCTCTTTCTTCACTCTACACGATTTTCTCTCGTGTGTTCTTTTTCAAGACGGCTTTCTCCCTGTGTCTGTTTGCCCACCCTTCTCTTCCGCCATTCAATATTTTTAACCTTTCTCTCTCCTGCTCTGACTCACAGTTAGTCTGCTGTTGAACAATAATTCCAGGTCTTCAAAAGTGAGGGCTTGTTACCACCACCTGCAACAAAAGGCACAAATTAAGCAGTGCAGTAAGGGCAGCACCCAGCACTTAATTTCAGCTGGTGTTTTCCGTTGCACGGTACCAGTACTAAATTCTCAACACCTGTATTCCGGTACCTATGAAAGTCTGGCACCTGGTGAACCTGTCTGTCTAATTTTGAGTTAAGCACAGCAACAGATGTTTAATAATTTAATATACATTATTTATGAATAATATCTACTGCTCACACCATTTATATAGCTTTAAGTGACTTGAAATAGTCTGAATTATCACAATTCTAGGTGAGTGATGTGTACTAGTTGTGTTGGTACTGCTATTGTCAGAATTGCCAGGGAGGGAAAATTAGTGCTGCAAGCTGCAATGGCCTCCCGAAAAGGGTCCTGGCACTTATGTTTTTACAAATTAAGCGTTGGTTTACTGTAGGGGTGGGCGGCCAGCTACGCTCCGTGCACGGAGTGTGCGTAGTGCCGTCTACTCCGCATTTTGCGTAGTGGGCGTAGCCAGGCGGCACTACGCACGCTCCGCAGACGGAGCGTAGCTGGCCGCCACCCGCCTCCCTCCCGCCCTCCCTAAATACTTTAAATTAAAAGTTTAAATTAATTAATAGGCACTTACCTTGCCCGCCGCTGCCCGCCGCGTCCCCGGGGCTCGCTATCTTCATTGCTGCCGTCTTGTTTACTAATGCGCATGCGCGGGCGGCCGTGCATGCGCATTTTTCACGAGAAAATGCGCATGCGCGGCCGCCCGCGCATGCGCATTAGTAAACAAGACGGCAGCAAAGAAGATAGCGAGCCCCGGGGACGCGGCGGGCAGCGGCGGGCAGCGGCGGACAAGGTAAGTGCCTTTTTAATTATTTTATACTTTTATATTAACGTATTTAGGGAGGGCGGGAGGGAGGCCTGTGGTGCGTAGTGGGGCTACGCGGAGTGCGGAGGTGGGCGTAGTTTCTCGCCCTCTTCACGTAGCTCCGCGAAGCCCCACTACGCCCACTACGCCCAGGGCTAGTTTACTGTGGCTGGAAGTTAACAAAACACCTCGGCTGGATGCCTATATGTGACATTTCAATGGTTTATGGCCTGGATCATGGATGTTTATGTGTGACATGGCCACGGTTTTTGGCCTAGCCCTGTCCTGAATGCTTATGTGTGACGGATTATGGCATGCTTTCTGGCCTGGACGCTTATGTGTGACATATCCATGCTTTCTGGCCTGAGGGCTTAAGTGGGACATTTTCCACAGTTTATGGCTTGAGTGCTTGCTTAAGTGTGACATTTCCATAATTTATGGCATGGGTGCTTATGTGTAACATTCCCATGCGTTCTGGCCTGAGGACGTGTGACATTTTCACGGTTTATGGCTTGCGTGCCAGTTGAGGGTGTGGGTGTGGCCAAAAAAGGAAGTGGGTGAAGCTAGTGAAGGAGGTGGGTGGAGCCAGAAAAAGGGGTGTGGCCTCAGACACACATTTGAGCACCTGCACTTCATATTTTACAAATTAAGCACTGTGGCTAACCATGGAAAATGATTGGAGTACTCAAAAATAGTTTGCTTGATAATTTCAGCCATATAAATACATATAAGGGGTGATACCAAAAAAGGAAAAAGCAACAATGGTTCCAGGGCAAGCATAGGAATAAAACGCCCCCAAATTTCATGGAGGTATCTAGGTATGATCAAACAGGGGCAGTCCAGTCGTAGATTTTCAGAATTAACAGGAGGGATACTTGTTAATTCTTCCCTATGGGAGGAAGGCCATGAGAGAAGAGTATTTTAAAAGGGCTATTCATTTGCATCCACAATTATCTGGCAGATCTCCCTGTTCTCTTTACCACAGCATTTGCCTAGAGAGGAAAAACTCTTTATAATTACAAGGCATTATCTTCCTCCTCCCGCAGGTCTTTATGCTTTTACACCACAGCACAGATGGTGCCTGCTTTGTATGTGGCTGTTTGGGGTCATGTGGTTGGAACTGGGTCTTTTCCTACATAAGGGGTGGGGGGGTTGGTGAGCAGGGTGTGGTAGCAGGTTGTAAGACTGAAGGGTCTAGCCTCATGCTACATCTGGAGGCCTACATCCCTGAAACACCATGAGATGGAGGTTGAAACATTTAAATATTTATTCTGGGGTAATAATGTGTACAGGGATACAGCTACTGAATATTTTAGCTAATTTCTACGAGATGTAATTTTAAAAAGTCAGTTTTATTTGTAACATACAATTACAGTACAGAAAGATTGCTATAAAAACTGGAGAAGATCAGTGCCTAATTTGAGCTGGTTGTTCCAAATGGGGCCCACTGATGCTCATATCTGGAGCTGGAATTTCCTCATCAGACATGGACCCAGAACAAGAGAAAGAAAGGGGGAAAAGGAGGAACGAAAGTAGCAGAGAAATGTGTCAAAACAGGGACAAAGGCAGAAAACAAACCTTCAAGAGTGAGTTAAAAGGTAAAGAGAGTAAATGTGGTGGATGAAAGAGGTATGAGGTTAATCCACATAAACCTACCTGTATTTACTGTTCATTTTTCCCTAGTAATATTCATTAGGTTTCACCTGCCGAAATGCACCTGTGGAATATTGTGAGGCATATGTTAACTACCACAGAGCTGGCAATTCTGACTCCTGCGCAAATAGTAGTTTGAACTGGGATCATAAAGAAGTCACTCATCATCATCACTGAAAACCAGCACCATGGGCCATTCATTTCACACTCTCTTGTTTGTTTGTCAAAGGTATTCTTTTTGGAGATGGATAATTGACAAAATGTTCCCATTTTCCATTAGCGCAGTCTCATAAATTACAGTAACTGTATGTGTGGCCACTTATAGCTGATGGCACACCACTTAATAGAAAATGAACTCTAGGAAAAATAAATATTTTTGGAAACAAATGTATATGCTTGATTAACAGAGGATGTACTCATGCTGGCCATTACATCTCATTTTCAAAGACCACAATCAGATATTGTAATAATGGTGTGCCACAGCTGTAGAGTGATCTTAAGAATATTTGAAGTCCTAGGCATACGACTTTTTTTTGCGGGGGGGAGGGTAACAATATGGCAGATATGTTGCTAAATTTGTAAAATAATACATGCTGGTGCAAGGTAAGTAAGAAATCTTTTAAATGTTGTGTGTGTACAGGTGAAAATGTGTGTCTGCAAGACAGAACATGTGTATGTGTGAGCGCGTTTGTGAGTGTTTGAGTGAAAGTTGGAAAAGGAGTGAATCAAGTGAGCGAGAATGAATGCTAATGAATGAGGGAGAATGCTAATAAGTGTAACTGATTGTTACTCTATTTAAAACTGAGTGAGCTGGAGTGAGACAGACAGAGTCAGAGGATGAGTGAGTCAGAGTTGCCATCAGTGACACTGATAGAGTGAGGCTGAGTGGCTGGGAATGAGTCCGAATTAGAATGATGAATCAATGAGTGGGACTGAGTACATCAGTGAGACCAAATAAGTCAGAATACTGAGTGGCAATAAGTGAGCCATACTAAGACAAAATGAGATTGAGGCAATCGGAATGAGTGGGACTGAAAGAGATTCAGTGAGACTGAGTGGGTCACAGTGAGAAGGAGTGAGACTGCACGAGTCAGTAAGACTGTGTGTCAGAGTAAGTAAAAGTGAGTGCAAGAGCAAATGAGAGTTAGTGAATGTGACTTTAGTGAGAGAATAAGATTGAGTGCATGCGAGTGTGAGTTCACTCCCAAACCCTATGAGAAGTAAGGATTGCTCACTGGAATTCGAGACAAGGATTATGCCTCACCACTTTTAAAGGTCACCAGCCACCACTGGCAAAGAGTGCCTTGGTATTTGGCAATCCGGTTGTTTGGTAGCATCAGCGGTGTCTTTGTGAGAAAAACAAACGTTGGGCCTGCCAGCCCTGCACTTTCAAGTTAGGTAGAAAAGTTGAGGTATTTACCACATTTGGTAAATACCATCACCCCGGAGTGAATTATGTTCCACATGTGGGAAATTCCACTTATTCTGACTTCTTCAGTTGTACATGAAGCATAACTTGCAGAATAGGTATTTAACACACTAAGGGCCAGATGTAGGTGGGCAAATACCGGTCGGCAAAGAGTGAAATTGGGTACATTTCACCGTTACCGACCGGTATTTAGCCATGTGGGATGTAGGGAAGGAATCGGTAATAAGGAATCGATAAATACCGATTCCTTAATTCCGATTCCTTATTGGCCTTGCATTAAAGGAATCGCTATTTACCACCAACTTCATTGGTGGTAAGTAGCGATTTCCTTTCAAAAAGCACTTTTTAGTTTTTGTAAAAGGGCATGTATGTTTGCCACATGTGCACAAATGCACATTTCAGGGGTGCAACAGGGTGTCCTCCCGGTATTACAGATTCGGTATTACCGAATCGGTAATACCGAATGTCTTCACATTCTTTGCTATGGGCCTCCAAGCCCATAGGAATGAATGGGTAGGTATTCGTTATTACCGAATCTCAATTACTGATTCGATAATAACGAATATTAAGAATTTGGTATTTTTTACCGAATTCTTACCTAGATCTGAAATACCAATTTCTAAATACTGAATTGGTAAAATTTGGTATTTAGAATTCGGTATTTCCCTATTAACTACATCGGGCCCTATGTTCTGGATATTTTGCATTTTTGTGGGCCTTTTCCCACAGATAAATGTTGGCAGGTTTGACCAAACTAGGGTGAGCAACCGTCTGTGATTTGGATCTCATGTCCGTTGTACGTGACAATTCCTTTTACGGACACCTTTTGTCCATAATTTTGGGAATTGAAAAGCCTCAACTTCCTGATGGGGCCGCTCTGCACAATAGCAGCCCCTTCCCACCCATTGTAATTCTGAATGCAGTTGATTGTCAGAATGACAATGGGCCAGCCAGTGCTGTTAAAGCATGTGGCTACCTCCTACAGCCTCGGTCTAGAGCAGGACATTCTGTCAGATGGAAGAAATGTACAAAACAAATGTACAAAAACACCCATGCTGCTATGTGCCAGTTCATGAAAAGAAGAGGGCGGAAGAAGTTAAACAGAAGATATTATACAGCTGAAGCAATTTCAATATTGTATACAACTAAGTCATGGTTGATCCTTTTTAGGTCGAGCCTGGAATTAGCATCCGAAGGATGCGTCCAGGTGGAGACTTATAGCTAGCTGACTCGGGGGAATGAAGGACAAGAAAGTGCCACGCGCTTCTCTTCGGCTGGATTTCACTGCGTGCACGCGCTTTCTCCTTCAGTATGTTTCTTTGTCTGTGTGAGCATGCTTTCAGTTTCGTGTCTTAGAGCGCGATCGCTTTCGTTTATTGCTTTCGCTTTTTAGGCTTTAATGAAGTACTCATTGTATTATATGGGCATTTTTATATAGCATAGACTTTGCACGAATGCGTCATTAGGCATTTTTATATAACGCAGACTTTACTTAAAGGCGTTAAAGTGTTTCGTTCCCCCCCCGCCGCATACATACAAGCCCGCCCCCCGCCCGCCGCATACATACAAGTGCCCCCCCCCACTTACCGCCATTACTTGCAGCCTCCGCGGGGCTCTCGCGCGCGCGCTCAGTCAGAGAGATAATTGTGAACCCTGCCCGGGGACGGCTGCACGTGACTGTTGGCTGACGGATCCAGGCACTGACCAACCAAAGTGCCAGCAGAGACGTCCGTCACACCCTCTGTAGAACCCTGGGCTGTGATTGGACAATCGTTTGAGTGCTCTTTGTTTTCCCCTGGCTGCGGGTGCCTGGAGTGGTGATCTGTCTGCTACCTCCAGCGGTGGGTGCCCCGGTCCAGCCTAGTCTGTGTGCTGGAGTTGTGAGGAGCCTGCGCCCGGGAGTCTAAAGCTGCGGAAGTCCTGTTCAAACAGACGAGGAAGAGCACGACCGTGCTGCGTTAGCCGTGCAGAGTAAAAACTGATAGGAGGCTGTGAAGTTCTGTGCACGGAACTCGTTGATCTGAATCCAGACCAGGTGGTGATGCCAGAACCAAAGCTGTGGAAGTTTGAACCGAGGCAGTGGAGCCCTCCGCCAGGGCAGCGATCGAACCATTTGAGCTAGAAATATATATAATTTTTTTAGGAAAATGTGCAGATTATTCAGCAAATGGTGGATAACGTTCAAGTGCATTGACTCATTCATAGCGGAAGTGACTACCTGACATACATTCAGCTGTTTAATGTTTTTGACACACCTTGTTCCATCCTACCAACCTGTGATCCCCCCACGATCCAGAGCATATATCCCCTCCTTGCTAGGTGCACCTTGACATTACCATGTAAAATGTTCGCTTCCGTGTGAAGCGCCTTCATACATCTCGGGGCTCAAGGCGCTATATAAAAACTTGAAGTAAATAAATATGCCGAGTTTTCCCTGTATCCGCTGCTTGGCACTGGTGTTTGCTGCTTGGTGCGGGACATTAGTGCTGTGAGCTTCTTGGCTCTAGCTTTTCTTGCCAAGTGCTTGTTTGCTGCTTGGTTCGGGACATTAATACCTTAATCTTCTTGGCACTAGCTCTTATTGCCTGGTGCTGCCTGTGCTTGCAATGTGACCCTATTCCCGCTGTTGGACTCTTTGCCCAAGCGGGTGCAATATGACGTCAAAGCCCCAAGTAGACCTCGCTTCATTTAGCTCCTTGGGCCATGGAGAATCGCCTCTGTGCGCTATTTCCCCGCTGACCCTTCTCGCGCCCATGGAGGCCAGCATGGCACTTGCTGACACTCAGCGCAGAGTGCAGTCCCGTGCTGCTCCGGGGGAGGGGGGCACCCGAAGAACAGTCTCTAATTGCCCAGTTGAGGGTCAGAAGCGGCCTGCTTCCAGGCCATTGACATGGAAATGTGCACGCGGACACGCATGGGCGAGCATCCCCTCCAGGCCGCGCGCCTCTTAAGATCCTCGACTAATCCAGGCTTTTCACTGGGACAAAGAAAGGCCATTGATGGGATAACGCTCGACAGGAGAGAAAGTGGCTTTGGGAGGTAAATATCTAATGTATGTGTGACGCACCTCGCCGCTGTGCTCTGCGTCTAGGTTTGATGGGGTGGTGGCGTAAGGGCTACATTGTCTAACGTAAAATCACGCCAGTCCCGTTTTTAACAACCACGTGCAAACCCGTGGCACCCGTTGCCACGCGACATGACGTCGTGGCCAGGTGGCCTACTAATCGGCTTAGGTAGCGTTTTAACCGGGGGGCCCCCTTTGGTTGGGTGATGGCCAGTCATGCATGCCAACTGAAATGTGCCAACTTCTTTAAGTCCATACAAACACACATACTCGCAGATACTGGCACAGACACGCCTGCATCCAAACAGCACCACCTGCCTACCTCGACTCCAGCCAATGAGAATCCAGGACCCGTAGAGGGCACATGACTCGCAGAATGCCACCAGACCAATGAAGTGGTAGAAGAGTTAACTGCGCTGGTAACAAAACCTAACATTAACATGAGAGCGAGCTGTAAACAAAACTCGTCTTAGAAGCAAGCTATCTGTGCTTTTCATTGGTTTTTTTTCGTTTAGGGTTTGAACTGCAAACTTGTTTGTCGATGACGTCATTCTCACTAAAGCACTCAATCTCGTACGGGCAGGAAGAACCCCTCGGGTGTGACTCCACCCTCTAAATGTGCAGGTCTCCATGTTCCAGATTCGACTAGATTTACTACTTACTTTCCTGCGTACAGCTACACAATTGTTTGACCGACCTCTTATTTCTCAAACTAGTTGCAGGACAACTATGACCTACTTTGTGATGTTGTAGTGGGTCAGAGAGGAGCTGGCGGCCCAGTGACGTTCCAAACTCTGAAGATGGGGAATATTCTGTACTGTGGGTGGGCAGTCACCGCAGCGCCACCTATCTGCACTCTGCTGCTTTGCTTTGATGGTGTGGCTGATTATGTTAGCCTTGGCATTTGAATTTCTCGGGAATGATCTCATAACAGATGCTTCAACTTGCAGGCGTGCGTGTAATTCGACTGCATGGACGTGTGGGTGTGTCCGTGAAGGATAGGGCGCTTAGAAGCACTCTGGTGAAGTTTCCATCTGGCCAGATGGATTCTAAATGGGTCTGATTAATTTATTGGCACTTTGCTTTATATTCCAGTGCACGTGACGAATAGGACTAACAAGGAATTACTCACAAACACGGATTTCGCCGACGGGCTCTTAAAAATAATTCACATTATTAGAAGTTGGTTGTGAAAGTGGACGCATATTCACCAAACTGTCAGGGGTAGCTTAGGTGACGTCATACAACCATTCAACCCTCATACCCTGATGACTACACAATGCTGCCCCCCCTTGTCACCTTTGGTGCTTCAACAAAGAGGAAGGGCTGCTCTTTCCTGTATACCCGAGCATATTGTATAATGCTATTAAAACAGAGACTTTTTAGGTCAATCCTGAGCAGCGCATGTGCTGCTCTTCGAAGCACGCTGTATTCAGGTATGGACTTGCTAAGATAAGCTTGCAGTTTTGTCCTATCACTGAAGGTTGGTAGGTTGGGGAAGAAGTGTCTGGGGTGTTCTTTAAAAAAGCATTTGCAATGCAATAGGTCTCACTTTTGCGAAAGTTTAAGCTGTTATCATAGAATGACAATGCCTTTTATTTATGTTTTAAAAGCAAAAACATAAATAAAAGGCATTGCCATTTACAATGCCAATAGCTCTAACTTTAATAATGCGAGACCTATTGCATTGCAAATGCTTGTTTATTTTATGCAGCTAACATCCATTGACAAAGCCAGTAGTCATGGCTTGTTGTAGGTGTAATGTTACTGGATGTAATGACAGAAACAGCAAAATATCAGTCTGGTGGCACACTATGCTAAGCACAAACTTGGAGCTTAGGTGTTTTAAGCCACGCCCTTAGTTACATAAATCTTTTTCATCCCACTTAAAGTCCTGAAAACAACACCATGTCACAGTCACCTCACATCCTGGAACTGTGCATCATGCATCATGCATGACTCATGAATTTCCAAATTTTCAGATTGCCTATGTGCAGGGGCATAGTGAGCCCCCACCCCTTGGTTAAGGAAGTAAGTGAAGGAACAGGTGAACGGCTGGATGGATTAGTGAAAGGATTGATGAGTGAAAGGGTGAATGGATGGATAATGAGAGAAGGGATGGTTGGATGAGTGAGTGGAAGGATGGATGAGGCTAAATAGATGGATGTATGGGCGGAATGGTAGATGGGTGGGTAAAAGGGTGGATGGATGAGTGAAAGGATGGATGTATGAGTGAAAGGGTGTATGATGGGGACTGAATTGGTGAATAGATGAATGAAATGATGGATGGGCTGATGAATTCTTAAGCAAAAGGGTGAATGGATGGATGGATGAGTGAAAGGGTGGATGTAAGGATTTACAAGTGAGTGAAAGGGAGGGTAGATGGACAGAAGGATTGATAGATGCGTGAAAGGGTGGATGGATGAGAGAAACGATGATGGAAGAATGAAAGGGTCAATAGATGGATTCATGAGAGGATGAGTAGATGGATAGTTGGGTAGATGGGTAAAGGGTGCATTGAAGGATGGATGGCTAAGTGAAAGAGGAATTGAAAGAGACATGGAGGAGGGATGGATGATTAGCAGAATGGAGAGGCGAATGGGTGCAAGGGTGAGTGAAAAAAAGAATGTAAAGATGGATGAGTGTAAAAATGCATAGAAGAGTGAATGGGAGGGCTGGAAGAAACAATGGATGGTTACGAGAAGGGGTGAATGGGTGGACAGATGTGTGACTGGGTGGATGAATGAGTAAGTGAAAGGATGGCTGAAGGGGTAAATGCTTGAATGGATGGATGAGTGAATGGATGGATGGGTGGAAGAGTGGATGGATGAGTGAAAGGATGGTTTGGGTGGAAGGGTGAATGGATGATGGATAGATGAGTTAAATGGTGAATGGAGGGATGAGTAAAATGATGGATTGGACAGATATATGATGGATAGGTTTTCAAATGGTTGAATAGGTTTGATGTGGATGGGCACAAAGATGGAAGGACATAATGAATGGTGAAAGACTGAATGATGTATGAAGTATTAATGGATGACAGAAAGTAATTGTGAAACGGTGGATATCATGGGTTTGATAGAAAGATGAATGGCTAGACCATTGGACAAGAGAGCTCTTCTAGGGAGGCTTTGCTTTGTTGGTGCCATAATATCGTTAGTTCAAAGTGGGAGGTATTTTAATATTCTGGTTACTCCCTTGCCTATGTGTGGCTATTCTGTATTTGCTGTGTGCTTATGTGTGGGATCTGTACATCACGCATATGACATTTTGAGTTACATCCAACTGCTACTTGAATGTTACACTAGTAATTGTAAATGTTTGCATGTTTTGTTTTAGATGTAAGGTTTTATGGCGAGCCTCATCATGCCATGAGAAGTGCTTGAGATGTATATTGTGTTTGTAGCAACAGGCAGGTCGTCAAAAATAAACTATGTAATAGTGTAGCAACAGGGCCTTCTTTAAGAAAGCTGCAGAGAAAAGCACCTTTGTGATATTTATCAGCTAGTGCAACTCTCTGCTAAACCCCCATAAGCAAAGTCAGATTCCATATTTTAAGTTCCACTTGCTGAAACACTCATAATGCTTTCCCTATAGTGGGATCGTCACTGCAATCCTGTCATGCACGCTCCTTCTTTGTCTCGAAGTGTCCTGGAGTCACGATGCTATGCACCCAGCCTCCCCCGTCACCCTCCGGTAGTCAGGAAGAAACACTAACACCCAAAAAGTAACAGGGGAGAAACCAGGGGAACAAAATAAGGGTAGGAAGGGGAAGAACAATAATACTCCACAGTCTTCTTTCACTCAGAGGATGGTCTATCTTCTGGGACTGGCTCTGTAGAAAAATACAATAACAAGGAGTGA
Organism: Lissotriton vulgaris; assembly: GCF_964263255.1. Lineage (NCBI taxonomy): Eukaryota > Metazoa > Chordata > Amphibia > Caudata > Salamandridae > Lissotriton > Lissotriton vulgaris. The sequence goes on from NC_141695.1 coordinate 99,219,573, forward strand.
AAACAATCCCCTCCCTTATTGTTGCCAATGTAAGAATTGTAATGCGATGTACCTTTCCCTTCTAAACAGTGGAGGGAGATGATAAAGAAATAAAGCAGAAAAATCTGGGACTCCAATGTCAGTCTTGATATGGTCTATCTAATGCAACATAAATCTAAATACAAGAGGACACTATACGTAAAGTCCAAATAATACTGTATCTAAGGAATCTCTCCTGTCTATGAAACTCACCACTAATATTGTATCAGAATGCTGCACAAATATGCCTTCAAAGCTCACAACGAACGGTAGAGCAATACCCAAATAAACACCACTCAGAGCTAAGTGGTAAGAAAAGTGGCATCCACACCAGGCAAGCTATAAACCTTAAAGCTTGCAAAACCGCTATAATTCCTAAGCGGGATAAACAAATAGAATACTAAACTAAAGTAGAGCAACAGCCGAGAATCAAGCCGCTTCTTAGGACTTACGATATCACGAACAGGATTCAATAACGCGGGAAGACACAAACTCCTTCCCCAACGGACCGCTAGCTCCTCGGACGCCTTCACCGTGACGCGGAACGAGACAGGATACAGCTGGCTAAACGTGAAGCATTTCCTGAGTGTTTGGGGCGGGTTTAAGTCTCGCATCGCGTTACGTCTGCGCATGCCCCAACACTGCGCATGCTCCAAAGTACCTGCATAAACATTTGCCAACCATTGCCAACCACGTCTCCCCTAGCAGTCGGCCGATATACCGATCTGAGTTCAAAAAGGCTAGATCGTGCATCACGGTCTCCCGCGTACACGACAGGCATGACAAATTCTCCCTTTAGTTCATCTATGCCTGCCTCTTTACATCTCATAATGGCACTCAGATATGAGATTCTAGTAGTAACAAAGTCTAATCAAGCAGATGTTTTCGACCAATGCCTGCTCAGGACCTTGAGTTGTAAACAAAATATCAGACTGGACAACCCAGTGCAGTAACCAATTATATAGATTATTATCATATGAAATTCCACAGAAAGACCTGCACAGTTGCTTGAAGCTGCACGCACATTGAAAAACCGTGATGTGCATAATTTTCTCAACCTTATATAAACTTATTTTGACTTTGACTTAAGTAGTTGTCTATTTACTTACTTATATTGACTGCAAAGGGATTGCTGCGCTACTCCTCTTAGACCTCTAGGCTACCTTTGACATGGTTGACCATGTCACTCTGATACAAACACTCTACGAAGCCGGTATAGAGGGAACTGCTCTAGACTGGATCGTGTCCTACCCTCAAACCAGAACTAATGTCATCCATACCCCACCTTTCTCGTCCAAACCATAATCCACAAACTCAGGGATCCTGCAAGGCTCTATCATCTCGCCCATGCTTTTCAACATCTACATGAAGTAATTACCGATACTGATCAATCAATTTCACCTCACGTGCTATAACTATACAGATGACACACAAATACTCCTTCAACTGGAATGCCCCAAAGACATTGAAACCTCGCCAATTTTCTGTTGTTTTAGAGCCTTTAATCAATGGATGACTTGGAGCCATCTCAAATTGAATGCTTCTAAAACGGAAATACTAGAGTGTGGTGATTGGAAACATTATGACCTTCTTTCCGCCTGGCCTGATAAACTGGGATCACCGCCTAAAGTATCGAAGGAAGTAAGAAACCTCGGAATGGCTATGGACCCCAGCTATCAATGAATGACCTCAAACAGCAAAATACAAGCTTTGTTATTATAAAAACTCTGCAACGCATCTTTCCCCATTTGGAATTTCCACACAAGGTCCAAGCTACCATCTCCTTCGTTCTGTCCAGACTTGAGTACGCCTATAGCCTCTACCACGGATCACCTTTAACGACCATGAAAAGGCTACAGCAGATTCAGAACTCGGCTGCCAGATTACTCTTGCATATCAAACCACGAGACCACATCTCCCCTGCTTTGGTTACCGGTTGCCAGATGATCCACGTTCAAGCTGCCTTGTATCACCCAGAAAGGAACTTCTGCTCTAGAGTGGCACCTCGCCTCAAAATCCCAAAATAAAATAAAGAAAACATGGGTGGCACATCCTTCTCTGTTCAAGCAGCCAAACTATGGGACTCTTTACCCCCCCAACATAAGATCCACGGACAACCACTTTATCTTCATAAAATTACTCAAGAATGAGCTTTTCCCCACATAAGCACCATACTCAAACACAAATATACAACATATCACTCTGTAAATAAGCATTTATTTGTACTGTAGATGTACCTATATATACGTATTGCTTTGTGTAAACATGTTTTAATACAAATAAATAAAATACATTATTAAGTACAACACTTGCAAGCCAGAGTTTATCTAATGCATCTGTAATCTACATATACTTACATCCTTTATCAATCTATATACCCTCCATGTACTTGAAACTATTTGTGTATTGCCTTTCTCCTAAAAAAGCATATTCAATGCACTACCCTATTTCTCATCCTATACCTCTGTCAATATATTGAATCTACATATACTTACTTCCTTTATGCATCAATAGAGAAGTGTGGCTCACGGTGTAGAGCAGGCAGACCCGGAAGCTGAGGTCAGACCCGGGACCAGGGTTCAATTCCCGATGCGGCAGGGTCTTGAGCTCAAATGTCCACGGACTCGATAATTCTCGCTTCGGTGCCTGCTCTAATCATGGGTTCTCACTCTGCAACTCTGGGCATTAAGCTTGCTTAATCTCCACAACGGCCCCCCTGCGGCGGGATGCCTGGCTTTCACCTTGGGGATGCCCTGTGGGGGCTATCTCACAGGGAAAAGCCAGGACGGGTTCCCAAGGCAAGCACCGGGAAACCTCCGGGTAGCTGTGCGCTCACTGTGCGCTCAATAAATGCAGTAATAATAATAATAATAATAATAATATACTTTCCATGTACTTATGGATCTTTATTTTTATTTTTTTCTTCTAATGTAGCATATCCAATGCACTATCCTATTTTTCACCCTTTACCTTTCTCAATATATCTTCTACCTCAACTCTCTGACTTATCTCAAACCTCTTTCTATTGCTCTGGCCAATGCACTACCCTATTTCTCACCCTATACCCCTATCAATATATCCTCTACAGCCACTCTCTTTTATTAAAAACCCCATACCACTACTATGATCCCCAAATTAACCCTTTCTTGACTCTCCCCTACTCTATCCCACCTTGCATCGTATAACACCTCTTTTACCATACCGCCCCTCCAAAACAAGTCTTTCTAAACTCTTCCCTCTGACTCCTCCCCTCCACATACCCTTTTTAATCATCCCAAACCTCCTCCTACTGCTATGACCTCCAAAACAAACAAAAAACAAAAAAAAGTCTAAATCATTTACTGTTCCATCGCTCCACTAGCCTTTTCAATCAAAATACCAGACTAACATGTCCACTTCTGAAATTTCATATGTCACTATACTAATTCACCACTAATCCTTTATGGGTTCCAGAGTAGCGTGCTACTCACCGAAAAAGCACTTCAACACCTCATCAGGGGTAGCAAGCACTATATAAATGCAAACCTTTTTCCCTCTTCTATCCAAATAACCGAATAACATATCCACCACTCAAATCATTTTCATATTTCACTATACAAATTTTCAATTCTAATCCCTTATGGGTTCCGGAGTAGCGTACTACTTGCCAAAAAAGCTCTTCAACACCCCATCAGGGGTAACAAGCGCTATATAAATGCAAACCTTTCTCCCTCTTCTATCCCTCCACTATCCCTCTGAATCCAAATAACTGACTAACCTACCCTCTACTCAAATTACTTTCATATTTCAATATACTAATTCTCACTAATTCTTTATGGGTTCTGGAGTAACGTGCTACTTGCCGAAAAAGATCTTTGATGCCTTGTCAGGGGTAGTAAGTGCCAGGGCTGAAAGTGGTCCGGTTCTTCCCAGGCTAAGCACTGTCAGGTTTTTAAAGAGGGCCTCAAAACGGGTCTCTATCAGGCTCTGTTTTGTGACCTGACACAGGTGGTCAATTTTTTTTCGGAATGCAGTGATAGCAGGCACATCGATGTGCGCTGCGCACACTGCTCACTTCTCACTAGTGGAGAAGTTACCTCATGAGGTCATGAAAGGTAAGCGTTGTAGGGGAAGGGAAATCCTGTAAAGAGAGTCATTTTCTCTCTGGATTTCCCTTCTCTTTTTGAAACTCAGGAGCAGCAACATTGTCGTGGTGTCACCAGGGCTTTAAGTGGAAGCTTCTTCAATCTTATATACTAGCCATAGTTGCTGCTTATTTCTCTTATGCAACTAAAAACCATTGACAAAGCCAATAGTCCTGACTTGTTGTAGGTACGATGTTACCTGGTTGCATCATATCTCTGGATGCAATGACAGAAACAGCAAAATACAAGTCTGGCGGCACGCTACGCTAAGCACAGATTTTCACCTAACAAGTGTTTAAGCCACGCCCTTAATTACATTAGCCATGCCCCTTTGAGAGACCCCCCAGTTTTTTTAATCCACTTAAAGCCCTGGTAAGTGCTATATAAATGTAATTACTATACAATACAATATAGTATCGCGCAACCTCCTCTGATGTGTCTGTAAAACTTACCTTTTGCCCAGAAGGTTTGCCCTGAATTTTGACATTCTGTCCTGAGACCCGGAGGGCAGACATTGTTTTATGATTGCTGCTACAGAGGGCTTTTAAAAAATGATAATTTTTGCTGCAACAGAGGGCTTTTAAATCTGTTTATTTTTCCTACCTTTGCACTTGCACTTTAGGGCTTAGTGGGTCCTCGGTCCACCACGGTCTTCGCGGAAAGATTGAGTGTAGGGACATAGCTCCGCCCCTTGACTGCATCACTTCCCTGGGCAGTGGGGTTAAACGGAGAAAGCTGCTGGTTCGCGCTGAGATAACAAACGCGCTCCGGAGGGCAGACATTGTTTTATGATTGCTGCTACAGAGGGCTTTTAAAAAACGATAATATTTACTGGAACAGACTGCTTTTAAATCTGTTTATTTTTCCTACCTTTGCACTTGCACTTTAGGGCTTAGTGGGTCCCCGGTCCACCACGGTCTTCGCGGACCAATTGAGTGGAGGGACATAGCTCCGCCCCTTTACTGCTTCACTTCCGGGGGCAGTGAGGTCAAGGTCAGATGGGTTGCCGGCCGCACAGCGGACGCGCGCAGCAGGTGCGCCGCCGGCGCTCCAAAGGCAAGCCGTCTGCGCCCGTACATGCTCGGCCCGGGCTCAGGGCCAGTCCCCCTGGCTTTTTAGCCCCAGGAAGGCTATGCTACTCCAGAGAAATTCCGTTACATCTTAACCCGGGGCATGCTGAGGTATTCTGCCATCAGCTGCCACCTGACAAGTATAGAGAAGGATTAGTAGCCTGCTGCTCTGACTGTCTACTACCTCTCCCACTAACCACCATTTTTTCACAATTGCCAGTTAGGCACCTCAATAACCACACTCGACACAATGAGGAATCTAACATTCGTATGCCAGGCGATATCTTTGTGACTCCCCCTGGCCTTTGGAGGCAGGGTGCTCTCAACTGTGGCCTGCTTAATGTAAGGTTGCTCCCTAAACACTCCACCGAAATACAACTGCTGGTGGAGACACATAGTTTAGACATGCTATTAATGACGGAGACCTGGACCACGGAAGGACTGGAGATGGAGCTTGACCCGGCATGTCCAGTGGGATATAGAGCCCTTCATAAACCCAGATCCAGGGGGAGGGCAGGTGGCACTGGTATCATCTTTAGAGACACGCTCAATGTTACCCCTTTAGACATTGATGATCTATCTGGCGCAGAACTCCTCGGTTTCTCTATCAAAACTATGACAGGGCTGCCCCTCACGGGCATGGTCTGTAACAGACCACCAGGAGCATCGAGTGCACAACAACAGCTCGAGTTGATTAATGCAATCAATAACTTGGCCCTCACACATACAAGACTCTTGGTCCTTGGAGATTTTAACCTCTGGGCCAATGGAAGGCTGGATACAGAATTTAACAACCTGATCCAGTCCTGTGATAATCTGAGCCTAAGACAATGGGTGGCTGAACCTACACACGGAAGGGCACATTCTGGACATGATTTTTGTGGAGGAAGGCTTGGTCACAATGGGGAATATAATGGTAGCGGGTTGGACAGACCATCATCTGGTCAATTTCAGCCTGGATATCCTAAATCAGATGGGACACGCCAAGGTGCTTGAAAGGACCTTCTGGGGGAGAGACTGTAAAGGTCTGCTGAGAAAGGCAAAAACTGGCCCTTTGTTCGATCTAGGTTCCCTGGTTGATCCAGAGAAGCAAGTCACAGTGAACTATACTGCTCTCAATCAGCAGCCCACCAGGAGGATAGACCAACTCACCCCGCTGAAAGATATTAAAAAAAGAGGGAATCCCTCGGCCCCCTGGTACTTGGAGAAGTTGAGAAACCTGAAGTTGGTCTGCAAGATGGACGAAAGACACTGGAGGAAGACCTATGGAGAGAAAGAGAAAGCCAGCTGGAGGCTTATTATAATAAAATATAAAAATGAAATAGCCACGGCCAAGACAGACTACTTCGCCTCCACCATCCTTAATAGTGCTAATAAATCTAGGGATATCTTTAGGATCGTAAGAGATATGACTCACCCCGACTCTATCAACAGTAAAGTCAAACCAACACAGGAGCTGTGTGATGGCTTGAATCATTTCTTCCTAGAAAAGGTCAACACGATCATGGAAGGTCTGAAAGAGTCAACCACTCCCAGGCTATTAAATCAGCTGGAGGGGGAAAGGGGTGACAACGGGGACAAGGACATCGGGGTAATGGCCCTTAAGCTCATCCTGGATAGTTTCCCGATTCCCTCGGAAGAGGAGTTTACCCGAGCAGCTTTGGAAATTTCATCTGGATCTCCTCTGGACTCCATCCCCCATAAAATACTGAAGGAACTCTGAGCCGAGATGTTCCCCATTTTGTACCAACTGTGCTGCCAATCACTCAGCAATGGACTGGTACCATTGAGCTGGAAGCAGGCCATTTTAATGACTTTGCTGAAGAAGCCCACTCTTGATCCTGGTGGTTATAAAAACTACAGGCCCATCTCCCTCTTGCCTTACCTGACCAAGATAGTGGAGTGTCTGGTGAGCAGGGCACTGTCCCTTTTTTTGGAGAAAAACAATAAGCTAACGGAGGATCAATTTGGCTTCCGACCAGGCCATGGAACCGAGACGGCCCTGGTGACCGTCTTGGATAATCTCCGAATGCGAGCGGACAGGGTTCAATCGGCAACTCTGGTTTTGCTAGACCTGTACGCTGCATTCGACACGGTTAACCACAACATCCTTCTGAAAAGATTGGAATCCCTAGGTGTACTGGGGTGGCACTAGGTTGAATGCTTTCCTATCTATCGGAAAGGTGGCAAGCAGTAGCGCTTCCTCCTTACCAGTCGCAATTCATAAAAAACGAATATGGAGTTTCACAGGGTTCGTCCATCAGCCGATTCTGTTTAATGTATATTTGCAACCATTGCTGGGAATCATCAAAAGGTATAAAATCTGTGTGATCAATTACGCCGATGATACCCAGCTCATTGTCTCACTGGACAGAAAGCAAGCAGACTCACTGAAAAGCTTTCACGCCTGTTTGTCTGAAATGGCCAATTGACTAAGAGGCAACTGTGAGAAGTTGGCCTTGTATATAATGCTCACTAATTCTAGTGATCACTTTGTACCATGCCAAGCAACCCTTATGATGATTGGTTGTAAGTCAACCTCATAGACCAGTTATCCTAGTGGTAACGTGGACAAAGCAGTTTTAGGCTAAACTCTGAAAGGCATGTGAAGCCAGCTGTATTACCATACACAACCCCCTTGAATACCAAACGAAAGGACACCACACAGATCTATTTTGAAAATATATATTGATTTATTAACTAAAAGTATCCCCTGGACTCTTTATGAGCACAGAAGCACAAGTGTTAAACACAAGACAGTTTAAAATACACAAAAGTTGCACAATATGGATGAGCCCTAGGGGCCACCTAAACCATATACTAAGAAAGTGGTATAAGAGATACCAATCGGAAATGAAACAGGCCTAGGGCCTTGGGAATCGCTGGAGCTATTTGAGACTAGCAGTGACTAAGTCGGGAAAGGCCCGCGGGACTCGGGTGCAGTATTTAAGGTGCACGCACTCTCCAATGTAAAGTCTATGGTGCGTAAAAAGTACAAAGTTAGTTAGTTCGGAACCTTCCGGGTGACCTAGAAAGCTGAAACTTGAGACACAGGCCCTTGAGATGTGTACCAGTGTAGGAACACCGGCGGAGCTGAGTTACCTCACCCACAGGAAGCGGGTGCACAGGGTCGAAGTAGTGTCGGATTTCGTCACGCTGGTCGATGGTGCTTGGAGCTGAAGATGCTGCAGGCGGCTCGATGTGAAGAGTTCCGGTGGATCCAAGGGTGGATCTGGAGATGTGAAGACCTGAAAGCAGAGGGGACAATGTTCAAAGTCACTAGCCAGTGACTACCGTGGAACCAGATTGGAACCAGGCGATGTCGGGTGCAAACAGGTGTTGAGGTGTAGCTTCTCTCTGCAGCCACGTGGACACCAGGAGTCGAGGATGTCCAGGAGTCGATCACGAGCTGTCCCACGCAGGCTTCTCGCTGTTGGTGGTGTCAGCAACTTGATTGGAGCAACCAGGCCTTGGCTAATGCAAGCCACGCAGGAATTAAACAATGCTTAACACTCAGACCAGCAAGGTCAGAGCAGGTGCTCCTTTTCACAGGAGCTAGGGCAAGTCTGGAGCAACCAGATCTGCAGTGTAGTTTGTCGGTTTCGTCGCCAAGATGGCCGCTGACCACGTGGCTAGTGGCCGGGATGGCACCTCGAGTGGCACAATGCAAAAGGGCCCCACGCAGATCGTGGAGATGCTGGAGGGCTCTTCTTCGATGCAAAGGCTGCTCGGTGGTGGGGATTCTCAGTCCCCAAAGCACAACATCGAGGATGCCTCGGTTGCTGCGCAGTCAGCTTTTCGAGTGTCTTCCAAGAGGTCCGGTCCCATGTCACTCGGTGCCTCCACGGGTCCCTTCTTTGCAGGGACTGTGGATCAGGCTGTGAGAGGTCTGGGAGTCTGGGTCTTGTTAGGCTCTGGGCTCAAGCTCCGGCGGGAGGCGGCGGCAAAGCAGACGTCGAGTTGCTGGTTGGTGCCTGTGTTCACAGGGTGGCCACTCCTAGGCCACAAGGGAGATTCTCTTCAGTCTTCTGTGCAGCAGAATGTCGAAGTCCAGTCTTCTTCTTCGTGTAAAGTTGATTCAGGATGATCTGCTCTGCAATGGCACTGCTCCCACTCTTATTCCCAATCTGAGGGGTTGATCACCTACTAGGTCCCTCCTTTGGGTGGGACCAGGAAGGGGGCGGTTACACCCCCTTTCCTTTGTCCAACTCCTCGCCAGGCCTGGGTCTGGAAAGTCCCAGGACCGGTTTGGACTGGCTTATGCACGGGGACACCTTGTGTGCCTCGGGCATGTCTCAATTTATTCAGCCCTGTCCTACCCAATACACAAAACCCTGTCTGGGGTGGTGCTCGCACCTCCCAAAGCAGGAAACCCTTTGTCCAAGCCTCCCTCGCTGGAAGGACTCCCAGCAGCAGGAGGTCAGACTCGTGTCTGTGGTGGCAGCATCCATTTTGTGATGCTGAGGCTCTGGTTAACTTTAACCGGGGTTAAGGCTACACACATGTCGTGTCCCTCTAGAAGGGTGGAATGCTATCCCCGTCAACAGAACTGTCGAGGGGATAGTATTCCAAAGCGTATGACACCTTACTCGACATGTTTTGATAAAGCCAAACCAAAGTTAGCAAATAACCGCGAGGATTATAATGCACTTAAGAGTATATGGTATGGCAATATCCCGGAACAGCTAAGGGAGTTGTTCCCGACAGCTGCAGACAGGCTCAGCTCATGCTAGAGCACCATCTCACATACTTCCAAGCACTCTGCCTCCAGGATTGATGAGGCATTCCATAGGAGTGGCTGATAGGAACATATGTGTCCAGTTTAGGTTAGGTATAGGGATACTACACCTAAGCAAGATGTGATTACACCAACTTACCCCAGCTGAGTGATCAGCCAGTTGTGTCAAATATGGAGGCCAGGCCAGGGGTGGCACAATACATGCTGCAGCCCCTGGTAGGCCTTGGAAACACCTATGCCCTGCGTACCTAGGGTACACTGTTACAGGGGCCAATAAGGTGAACCAGTTCCAATTGTGTATGCACCTAAGGTACATGGAGTCCATTTTAAGGAGAGAGCAATCAGCCTGGGGCCCTGAATAGCAGGATCCCAGGCCAACTATGTCAAAAACCAGCTAAACACCAGGCAAAAAGTTTGGGGGTAACCTTAGTCAGATATCCACCTTCCTACATACCCCCCCCCCCCCAAACGAAAGGAGATAAGGCTATCCTTGACCAGGTAAGCCTATATTGCCTAAGTCGCCATATAAGGAAGTACCAGCTCTGGCTTGGTAACCCCCTGTCTCATGGTCCACTAAGCAATCCCTCACCCTAAGGGTATCTGAGGGTCTCCACCATAGGGAATCTCTACCTGTGGTGTGTCTTTTCAAAGTCAAAGGCTGGTGTTGAGATGGAGTACTGAAGTGAGTTTCCTCTGTAGGGCTCAGCTTCCTCCAATCACTCTCCACCATGTGTGCCTTTCTTTATTTGACTGAGTTGCACTGTGCTCTCAGGGTCAACCTCTGGCTACCTAAAGCTGGAGGCTGAGTCCCTCTGTTTGGCTTACTGGAGGGGCAGTTCAGGTTTGGGCCCTTAGGGTCCCAGGTTTGGCTGTGCCCAACAATATCTATCTGGGGGAGGTCCCTAACTACTTTTAAGGGGGGATCCCTCAGGAGTTTCTAAAGTTTGCACCTCACTAGGGCTACTAGTTTTGGTGCCCCTAATCTGTTGATGGGGGTACTTTATTTGACAGGGGGCCCTTTGGGTCTCACTGTCCTTCTTGTCCTCTGCAGCCCTAGGCTGAGTAAGGCAAGGTAGAGAGGGGCAGGTTACCTGCTCCAGACTGGGTCCCACCTGAGAAGGGTCCACTGCCATCAGAGGCTCTGTCAGGCCAGGCCTAACAACCTCTGGGACAGTTCCTCCATCAGGGGTAAGATCAGTTCCCTGAGGAGGCTGATCCTTTCCTAAAGTCTGGTGGGAGGGATATTTCTCTTCCTCCTCAATGTTCTCAGTTTGGGTGGAGTGATCAATCATTTCAGGCTTCACTACCCATGTATCAGTTTGAGTTTGGGCTGTGGCCATCACAGCCCCACCAACCTTTTCAGGAGGAGACTGAGTTTGGGTATGGGCTGTTACCATCACAGCCCTGCTACTCTTTTCAGGAGGGAAGTTAGTTAAAGATGGGGCTGAGGTTTGCTCAGCCCTCCCAACCTTTTCAGGAAGAACATCTTGGATTGGGGCTGTAGCCATCACAGCCCCACTAACCTTTCCATGGAGATTTACCATTCTAGAATGTAGCTTACATCCCCGAGCGCTCCCTTATCTAAATTGATTGCGCACCCCCTTCGCAGCAGAACTAACGCTGACAGGGCTGTGACTGGCTCTAGCGCCCGCCATCTTACTGGGGAAAATTGCGAGCGGTCCAGTGCTCGGCCCCTCCCTCAAGCACAACTACAAAAACCTTCACTCCAACCCGCATTGCTGATCACGAGCGCTGTGTGTTGTTGACAGTCCTGAGGCGGAAGCCGGGGCTTGTGTTATCTGCATGAATTTATGTGAGAATCGCTGTTTTTTTAATTAATACCGTTACTTGCACTGATTTGTTTTTCACTAGTGCTTTTAAATCCTCCTGAATAATAGGAAGTAGCTTACATCCCTGAGCGCTCCCTTATCTAAATTGATTGCGCACCCCCTTCGCAGCAGAACTAACGCTGACAGGGCTGTGACTGGCTCTAGCGCCCGCCATCTTACTGGGGAAAATTGCGAGCGGTCCAGTGCTCGGCCCCTCCCTCAAGCACAACTACAAAAACCTTCACTCCAACCCGCATTGCTGATCACGAGCGCTGTGTGTTGTTGACAGTCCTGAGGCGGAAGCCGGGGCTTGTGTTATCTGCATGAATTTATGTGAGAATCGCCGTTTTTTTAATTAATACCGTTACTTGCACTGATTTGTTTTTCACTAGTGCTTTTAAATCCTCCTGAATAATAGGAAGTAGCTTACATCCCCGAGCGCTCCCTTATCTAAATTGATTGCGCACCCCCTTCGCAGCAGAACTAACGCTGACAGGGCTGTGACTGGCTCTAGCGCCCGCCATCTTACTGGGGAAAATTGCGAGCGGTCCAGTGCTCGGCCCCTCCCTCAAGCACAACTACAAAATGACCCCCCCTCACAGGGAGCGCAGCGGACGGGCGCAGCGGGCGCGCCGGCGGCGCGCCGAAGGCGCGCCAAAGGCAAGCCCGTCTGCGCCCGTCCGCGGCTGTCCCGCGCCCTGCGCCGGACATTATGCCACTTTTCCTAATCACCAAAGTCTGCACTATTCTAGCTCACAGCTTCTTGAGCTAAATCAATACCCGTGTAACTTCATGCATGAAGTAAACCTTGGAGATCTCTCCTCACCCTTTTGCTGCGCTTCCTGCGGCTTGCACATACCCCACAATCCCCCTTCGCAATCCCAGAATCTTTACAATCTGCCTTCGGCCATTTGTAAACGTCCGACTAAGATTTCCCATTCGCCTACCAACAATAACCCTAAGGGTGTAACAGACCCACGGGTAGCTGGAAATAGAACTCTGAAATCTATACTGTTGAACACAAGATCTATGGTTAAACACAAACACAAAATTTCTGCCCTGATCACAGACCATGATGCTGATCTTATGTTTCTAACAGAAACCTGGGCATCTGATACCTCTGGACCGGACTGGAATGACGCAGTTCCTGTAGGCTATCATGTAGAATTTGTTAATAGACAAGAAGCAGTGGGAGGTGGTATTGGGATTATTTATAAATCCCATTTAAAAGTTTTCTCATTACCCGAGCTTGGTCTAGAAGCAGAAGCCATGAGCTTTAAAATTAAAGAAAATAATTGCATTATATTTTCGGGCCTACTCGTATATCGCCCCCCTGGTCTGAGAACACCTTTTATCAGAGCACTGCACACCTTTCTTGAATCTACATCTAACTCCGCCACATATACCGTTCTGGGTGATTTTAATTTTCACTTAGAAGCAAATAATGACTCTGACTCAACTACTTTAATTGACAATTTTTTAAGTTTTGATATGTCTCAACTAGTCTCAAACCCCACTCATATCGCAGGACACACCCTTGATGGCATTTTCACTAGCAATAACCATATCAAAGCTATCTCTACCAAAGCAGTCCCTTGGTCTGATCACTATGCTATCTTTTTTAATATGTCTCTGACTGAACGTACACATCATCGAAGAGGCCTTATGCTTCCCGAAAAGACACGGCCTTGGAACAAGCTTGAACCCGCCCTTCTGGCACAGTCACTTGCAAAAGATCCCCCTGCTCTCAATACCGGCAACACCAACTTAGGAGCGGCCAAATTCCAAGATTGGATTCAGCAGACAGTTGACGAACTAGCCCCTGTAGAAATAAAAAAAGCCAGAAGACGCTGTGCCACTGCACCTTGGTATTCCATGGAGGTGAAACACATAAAACAAAAATGCCGACGACTTGAGCGGTCGTGGCGCTCGGATTATTGTGTTCAAAACAAACAAATCTACATCAAAGCCCTACAGGAATACAAAACAGCAATAGTGCAGGCTAAATCGGCCTATTTTACAAATAAAATCCAGGCAGCCTCCAATACCTCAAAAGAACTATTTAAAACTGTCGCTCATCTCACTAGGACCCCCCGCGACACTGTTTTTAGCCCTGACCAAAACTTCGTGACTAATATTGCTACCTTTTTCCAACATAAGGTCCAGACAGTTTATGACGACCTTAGCTCATCGGCATCAATCTCATCTAAGGAGAATAATGACACTGTCTCCCGGTCTGGTCCTAGTTATCCCTCCTTTCCCTTATTAGAGGAGTCACAGGTGGCAGACCTCATCACACAGATGAAATCAGGGTCTCCATTAGATCCCTGTCCACCGCGTATATTACATATGGTTCCGCTGACAGTGGCAGCTGTTCTGACCCCCTTGATTAACAACATTATCATCTCAGGTGTTTTCCCTATCAGCTGGAAAAAAGCATGTATTCGACCAATCCTGAAAAAGGACTCATTGAACCCAGCCGAACCAAAGAACTATCGACCAATATCCTGCTTGCCGCTACCTGCCAAGATTCTCGAAAAAGCCATCAACCTAGAAATGATGCGCTATGTTGATCATAACAAACTTCTAGACCCCTCCCAACATGGATTCCGCCCTTCCCATTCAACGGAGTCGGCCCTGATTATGGCGACGGAAAATATTCGACGAACTATGGATGAGGGCGGCAGAACTGCCCTGATTTTACTTGATCTCACAGCGGCTTTCGACACCGTGAACCACTTAATCCTGTTAAACAGACTAAAAACACTTGGTTTCACGGACGCTGCCCTAGCCCTCTTAACATCCTTCTTGGACTCTCGAATCCAACAAGTGCACTGGGAAGGTCTTACATCTGACGAATTCTCCCTTCCAGGTGGGGTCCCTCAAGGATCGGCACTATCTCCCACCCTGTTTAATTTATATGTCACCCCCTTAGCTGCCTTAGTTCAATCCCATGGTCTGCAATTAGTATCCTACGCTGACGACACTCAAATAGTAGTCTCAGTGTCCCAGTCCATTCAAGCCACTGCGGAGCGCTTTAAGAACTGTCTTCTCAGTGTTAAAAACTGGATGAGCCTTAACTTTTTAAAACTAAATGCAGACAAGACCGAGATAATTGAGTTCGGTCAGAAACCATCGATCTGGAACAACCTCTGGTGGCCCCCAGAGGCGGGCTCCTGCCCAAGTCCAGCAGAAAAGGTCAGGAACCTTGGCTTTCTGGTTGATAAAGATCTATCTTGTAAGGCTCAGATTAACCAGGTAACGTCTACCTGCTTCCATACCATCAAGATCCTTAGGAAAGTTTTACCTTATATCCCCCCCACATTGCAAAAAACTGTTATGGGTGCCCTGGTAATGTCCCGAGTGGACTATTGCAACTCTCTCTACTTGGGCACAGGAGAAAAACAACTGAATAAGCTGCAGGCAATTCAAAACGCCGCAGCCAGGGTTCTGATGAATCTACCCTATCGTCACCCGACATCTAAAGTCATTAGGAAACTTCACTGGCTACCAGTCAGGTGTAGAATTCAATTTAAAGCCCTCTGTCTGGCCCACAGATCTGTGCACGGTACGGGATCTGACGATCTTGCCAAGTTACTTCCTCGATATGTGCCATCACGTGCGCTGAGATCAGCCGGTCTTGATCTTATCTGCCAACCTAAAATAAGAAGACAACGCTGGGGTGGCAGATCTTTCTCTTACCAGGCTTCCAGACTGTGGAACTCTCTACCCCCTGCACTACGCTCACAAAAATCTAAACTTTGTTTCAGAAAAGCACTGAAAACCTGGCTCTTTTCCTCGTATTAAGACTGGCTCACACTGCTCTCTAGTCACTTAGCGCCAAGACGCCGCGGCATTCGAGCGCTTTACAAGTACTTCAGTCAGTCAGTCAGTCAGTCGGTTTGCTGTTCAACCTCAGCCCAGGCTGAGATTTCCAAATCATTACCCAGTAGGCAATCTACAGGCAATTTTGCTGCCACTGCCACCCTCTTTGGGCCAGTGACACCTCCCCAGCTAAGATTGACTACTGCCATGGGATGATTGGTTTCTATGCCATCAATGTTTGTCACCTGATATCTGGCATCAGGTAAAAGTTGCCTTGAGGGGACTAGACATTCAGCCACCATGGTGATGCTAGCCCCTGTGTCTCTGAAGGCCTCAACTTTCAAGCCATTGATGAGGGGCTCTTGTCTATACCTGCTCAAAGCGTTTGGGTAAGCTGTGAAATTGGCAAACCCCATGCCAGTCTCATAGACAAGAGTATCTGAGTTAGGGGACCTGGATAGGCCAGAGTCCACCTGTCCTCCAAAAGTAAACCCACCCAAATTCTTGGGGGTGCTCTCACCACCTGGGGGACCACTGCTAACAGTGACGGGAGGTGTTGGAGCCTTACCTGGAGGTATATTCTCCTTATTGCCATTCTTGGGACAACAGCTGTCTATTTTGTAATGCCACACCTGTTTACAGGCATGACAATAAGGCTTTTTCTGGGTTGAAGAAGTGTCTTGGGACCCACCCCCATTCTTGGAGTTTTGGGGCCCTGAGGAAGTCTTTTCCTTACTTTTATCCCCACCCTTCTCTTGAGGCTTGGTAGTCTCTTTCTTTTGGTCACCACCCTGGTTCTTAGGCCTGATCCTGGTTCTGACCCATTTGTCTGCCCTCCTACCCAATTCTTGTGGGGAGGTCAGATCAGAGTCAACCAGGTGCTGATGTAGAAGCTGATTTTGACAATTACTTAAGATTTGCTCTCTCATAATTAAATTATACAATCCTGTATAGTCAGTAACCTTACTTCCCAGCAACCAGCCCTCCAGAGCCTTAGTGGCACATTCAACACATTCAGACCAGTCCTGAGTCTGTGTCTTCTGGGTGTCTCTGAACATTAACCTGTACTGTTCAGTGGTTAAGCCTAACCCATCAATCAGAGCACTCTTCAGGACCATGAAATTTCTAGAATCCCCATCACTAACTGCGAGGAGTCTGTCTCGGCCTCTACCTTCAAAGGAGAGCCACAAGATTGCTGCCCACTGCTCCTGAGGGATCTGCTGTACTCTGCAGGCTCTCTCCATTGCAGTTATCCATTTGTGGATATCATCCCCAGCTTTGTAGGGGGGCACAATCTCACTCAGGTTTCTTGTATCAAAAGACCTGTCTTTATCCTTAGGGATAGTGCTGCCACCAGTGGATCCTAATCCACTTTCTCTAGGCTGTCTTGCTCTAGCAAGTTTCTCTTGGGCCAGGGCAACCTCTAACTCTTGTCTCTGGATCCTCAATTCAGCCTCTCTCATTTTGGCCTCATGTTCCCTTCTCTGAGGGCTAGTCATCTCCCTTCTGGAGTGACCATGAGAACCTCTAGAAGCATGGGAGTTGTTAGAGTCACCTGAGTGAGTCCTTCTCCTCCTAGGCTTCTGGTTAAGTCCACCTGGGGGTCTGAATGGGTTGTTACCAGATTCAGACCCAAATAGGCTTAAGTTAGCCTGGTTCAGTCCACTGACCAGTACCTGACTATTTCTGTCATCATCTGACTCACTGCTCCCCTCCTCTGTCTCTTCTTCCTCTTCCTCCTCCTCATCTGTCTGAGGAGCTCCAGTGATGGGGGCTTCCTCATCTACCAGGATGATAGGGACAGGGGTGTCTACAGTGTCATCCTCAGAAGGATGGCCTCCTTTAGCATCCCCTGAGGGGTCTGTTTTAGAGGTCTTTAGAGTCTCAGACTGGTCCAAGATCTCTCTAAGGTGGTCTGTGGTAGGGGAAGGCCCTGTCCTCAGACCCCTTAAGACACAAAGCTGTCTTAATTCCTTAAAGGAAAAAATAGCAAATTTGGATGGTGCCCTTGGAGGGTCACTCTCAACAGGGATGTTCCCAGTGGAACCCTCTGCTCCAGACATTGCTTTAGTGTGGGTGGATGTGTTGCAATCTACCTACACTGGTGTTTACCTACTAAACCTATCTAGTAGTTGTAGTCAGGGTGTGCTACTCCCTTTCCTCTACAACAACTAAGTTCAGTAGAACTTAAGTATACTAGTCTTGTGTTATATGTACCTAGTAGGTACCTGTATGATCTTTCAAATGATAATCTCAAAGATTGTAATGATAAAACAACAGCAAGCTCGGATCCCAATCCGCTGCTCAACAATGTGAGAAGTTGGCCTGGTATATAATGCTCACTAATTCTAGTGATCACTTTGTACCATGCCAAGCAACCCTTATGATGATTGGTTGTAAGTCAACCTCATAGACCAGTTATCCTAGTGGTAACGTGGACACAGCAGTCTTAGGCTAAACTCTGAAAGGCATGTGAAGCCAGCTGTATTACCATACACAACCCCCTTGAATACCAAATGAAAGGACACCACACAGATATATATTGAAAATATATATTGATTTATTAACTAAAAGTATCCCCTGGACTCTTTATGAGCACAGAAGCACAAGCGTTAAACACAAGACAGTTTAAAATACACAAAAGTTGCACAATATGGATGAGCCCTAGGGGCCACCTAACCATATACTAAGAAAGTTGTAGAAGAGATACCAATCGGAAAGGAAACAGGCCTTGGGCCTTGGGAATCGCTGGGGCTATTCGAGACTAGCAGTGACTAAGTCGGGAAAGGCCCGCGGGACTCGGGTGCAGTATTTAAAGTGCACGCACTCTCCAATGTAAAGTCTATGGTGCGTAAACAGTACAAAGTTAGTTAGTTCGGAACCTTCCGAGTGACCTAGAAAGCTGAAACTTGAGACACAGGCCCTTGAGATGTGTACCAGTGTAGGAACACCGGCAGAGCTGAGTTACCTCACCCACAGGAAGCGGGTGCACAGGGTCGAAGTAGTGTCGGGTTTCGTCACGCTGGTCGATGGTGCTTGGAGCTGAAGATGCTGCAGGCGGCTCGATGTGAAGAGTTCCGGTGGATCCAAGGGTGGATCTGGAGATGTGAAGACCTGAAAGCAGAGGGGACAAGATCAAAGTCACTAGCCAGTGACTACCGTGGAACCAGATTGGAACCAGGCGATGTCGGGTGCAAACAGGCGTTGAGGTGTAGCTTCTCTCTGCAGCCACGTGGACACCGGGGGTCGAGGACGTCCAGGAGTCGGTCACGAGCTGTCCCACGTAGGCTTCTCGCTGTTGGCGGTGTCGGCAACTTGATTGGAGCAACCAGGCCTTGGCCAATGCAAGCCACGCAGGAATCAAAAAATGCTTAACACTCGGACCAGCAAGGTCAGAGCGGGTGCTCCTTTTCACAGGAGCTAGGGCAAGTCTGGTGCAACCAGACCCGCAGTGTAATTTGCCGGTTTCGTCGCCAAAATGGCCGCTGATCACGTGGCTAGTGGCCGGGATGGCACGTCAAGTGGCACAATGCCAAAGGGCCCCACGCAGATCGTGGAGATGCTGGAGGGCTCTTCTTCGATGCAAGGGCTGCTCGGTGGTGGGGGTTCTCAGTCCCTAAAGCACAACATCGAGGATGCCTCGGTTGCTGCGCAGTCAGCTTTTTGAGTGTCTTCCAAGAGGTCCGGTCCCACGTCACTCGGTGCCTCCACGGGTCCCTTCTTTGCAGGGACTGTGGATCGGGCTCTGAGAGGTCTGGGAGTCTGGGTCTTGTCAGGCTTTGGGCTCGGGCTCCGGCGGGAGGCGGCGGCAAAGCAGACGTCGAGTTGCTGGTTGGTGCCTGTGTTCACAGGGTGGCCACTCCTAGGCCACAAGGGAGATTCTCTTCAGTCTTCTGTGCAGCAGAATGTCAAACTCCAGTCTTCTTCTTCGTGTAAAGTTGATTCAGGATGATCTGCTGTGCAATGGCACTGCTCCCACTCTTATTCCCAATCTGAGGGGTGGATCACCTACTAGGTCCCTCCTCTGGATGGGACCAGGAAGGGGGGCGGTTACACCCCCTTTCCTTTGTCCAGCTCCTCGCCAGGCCTGGGTCTGGAAATTCCCAGGACCGGTTTGGACTGGCTTATGCACGGGGACACCTTGTGTGCCCCGGGCATGTCTCAATTTAATCAGCCCTGTCCTACCCAATACACAAAACCCTGCCTGGGGTGGTGCTCACACCTCCCAAGGCAGGAAACCCTTTGTTCAAGCCTCCCTCGCTGGAAGGACTCCCAGCAGCAGGAGGTCAGACTCGTGTCTGTGGTGGCAGCATCCATTTTGTGATGCTGAGGCTCTGGTTAACTTTAACCGGGGTTAAGGCTACACACATGTCGTGTCCCTCTAGAAGGGTGGAATGCTATCCCCGTCGACAGAACTGTCGAGGGGATAGTATTCCAAATCGTATGACACCTTACTCGACATGTTTTGATAAAGCCAAACCAAAGTTAGCAAATAACCGCGAGGATTATAATGCACTTAAGAGTATATGGTATGGCAATATCCCGGAACAGCTAAGGGAGTTGTTCCAGACAGCTGCAGACAGGCTCAGCTCATGCTAGAGCACCATCTCACATATTTCCAAGCACTCTGCCTCCAGGATTGATGAGGCCTTCCATAGGAGTGGCTGATAGGAACATATGTGTCCAGTTTAGGTTAGGTATAGGGATACTACACCTAAGCAAGATGTGATTACACCAACTTACCCCAGCTGAGTGATCAGCCAGTTGTGTCAAATATGGAGGCCAGGCCAGGGGTGGTACAATACATGCTGCAGCCCCTGGTAGGCCTTGGAAACACCTATGCCCTGGGTACCTAGGGTACACTGTTACAGGGGCTAATAAGGTGAACCAGTTCCAATTGTGTATGCACCTAAGGTACATGGAGTCCAATTTAAGGAGAGAGCAATCAGCCTGGGGCCCTGAATAGAAGGATCCCAGGCCAACTATGTCAAAAACCAGCTAAACACCAGGCAAAAAGTTTGGGGGTAACCATAGTCAGATATCCAACCTTCCTACAGCAACTCTCTCCAATTTAACAAAGAGAAGACAGAGATCCTTCACTGTAAAGTAGGGAAGTTCTCCCGAGGCCTGCCAAATGATTTCTGGCGGACAAATTGAATCGGCCCACTGGCACCAGTCAGTGCTGTACGGAACCTCGGGATCAGTTTCAATGAAAAAATGGACCTGGAGTCACATGTAAATAAAGTAGCGAGAGCTTGCTTTACCCTCATTCGAGGACTGTGTAAAATACTGCCCTTGCTGCCGGTCCACTCAGTAGTCAGGAGCATTATTTTAAGTCATCTTGACTACTGCAATGCTCTACTTTTGGAAACCCCGGGGTATTTCATTGCCAGACTCCAGAGTGTATAGACCATAGCTGCAAAGCTTGCGCTGAGCCGACCACGCCAATCGTCAACAATACAGGCTTTAGCGGAGCTTCACTGGCTTCCGGTAGCACAAAGGATTTTATTTAAATCCTTGTGCGTGACGTTTAAGGTGCTTCATGGGCAAGGACCTAAGCCGATCCAAGCCCGCTTCCAATGGTACGTACCCAATTGCAATCTTCATTCTGCATCTGCCCACCTGGTCAGGGTACCAAGACAAAGAAGGCAACCATGGGAGGTAGAGCCTTCAGTTGGCAGCTGCCCGTCTCTGGAACAGCCTGCCCACCTGGATATCAGGAACACACGGAACCTGCTGCTTTTTTGCAAGAAAGTAAAAACCTGGATCTTTCCTAAAGCCCGCCCCCTGAGTCTCTAACTCTGTGCCTAATATCTGCCTAGCGTTATCTGGTCCGTATGTTGTCTTAGCGTCAGAATGCCCGTAGGGTTACAGTGTGCTCTACAAATGGCAAAAATAAATAAATAAATAAATACATTTTGCCTCTTTGTCCTGAATTTTTACACTTACCGTCCTGAATTTACACCCACGTCAGTTGGTCACCATAGACCAAACGGAATTTATCAGGACAAACTAGGACGTTTCAATGATTATCACACTACTCGTAATTCTTAAACCGGTGCAAACACGTGCTTGAACATAGATAGGAATTTAGTCCAGCACATGTAATCAGGGCCTTATTATTTCACAATTTAAGAACTGACAAATGTTAAATGTTGTATGAAAGCAGATGCAACACTCTCAGCCGGTGCTTAATTTGAGCGATGCTGATGGCGTCCACCAGCGCTTATTTTTTGCATCAGATATGTACTAAGAGCAAGCGAGAGAACAACACAGAGAGGAGAAAGACACAGGAAATGGAATTTGGAAAAAAACATCACAGAGAATGGAGGAACCAACAAGAGAGAGAAAAGAGAAGAGAGAGCGTGTGCTAATCGGTTAAAAAGGCATGGAGTAGGATTTGTGACTGCCAGCCTTTGCAGTCGAGGCACCATTCTGAGTCAAATAACACCTCTTATTGCAGTCACCTCTGCGGTCGGAAGGCATGTGAATGTTTTTGAGTAACTGCGTGAAAATGGCAGCAATGGATCTTAAACCAAAATCATCAAAACCGCAGCAGAGCCTGAGAAGCTGCCCCGCTGACCGCTGCTACATCCTGTCTCACACGCAGAGCTGCGCACGGGACGGCCTCGGTCCCATTTTAAATCTTTGCACCAAACACACCTGACATTCTGCACTAACCCAGATACAGCGTCCAGTACGCGGTGGCCGCAAGTGGTAGAAGATCGCCACCTCCTGGGGTCTAGTGAGACTGCTCGTGCGTCACTGGGCACCGGTGAAGAGGGTCTGCTTCCTATTCAGCAGGATTGGTGGCAGTAAATACCAGTCACACAATTCAAGGGATGAGAGTCAGAACGAGGCCTGGGGGACTCAGTCAGTTTGTTTCCTTTGAAACACAGTGGAAATACGCCATCCCTAGCAGAAAAGAGAGGTTTTAACTCAATTCCAAATATAGTGTACACCAATCAATTATATAAATACAAATATATTTGTCATATTTTTATAAGCACAAATCTCTTAGCAGCCCACTGTTTTGAATAATATCTTTTCATGATTGCATATTCTTGAATCAAATCTCCACTGATCTTTGCGCTGAAGTGTTTCGTCCCCGGGACAGAGAATCCTCAGGACTTCTTCAAGGCTTGTGATTAAAACAGGTAGAAATGCAAAGGATTGAGCAGCATATGTATCATACTTTCACGCAGCGCAATGCAGCTTGCCGCCTCGGTGCGCTGTGTGAAAGGGCAGCAATGCACTGTATTTAACTTCATCTGATGCATTCCTGTCCTTTCCATGTGGCTGCCTAGCATCAACGCACAGGGCTGCGCTGGGAACGCAAACCAGCCTTGGCAATTACGTTGGACTGGTTGGGGAAGGGGCACTGCTGCTGTGCTGTTACAGGGGGTCGACATTGCAGTACTGCTGCATAATCGCCCCACAGTAACAACAAGCATGTGCAATGCAATAGGTCTAGCATTTGTGAGAGTTTAAGCTAATGGCATTGTAAATGACAATGCCTTATATTTATCCTTAAAAAAACGAATAAATAAAAGGCATTGTCATTTACAATGCCAGTAGTTAATAACTCTCATAATTGTGAGACCTATTGCATTACAAAAGCTTGGTTTTGTCTCTCAGTTCGGAGATTTGCTGGGAAGAGAAGGTATAGAGATTTCACAGGAAGTGTCCAGCACTGAAAGCTTGGCAATACCTGCTTCTGCTTTTCAGTGTGAATCCGATGGACAATAGGTAAATGACTACTTTTGAATTTTCAAGAATCATCTATGAGCTGGTAAAAAGGACACCAGGGCGGTAGCTTCTCCAAGTGGGCAAGAGATTGTGCAAAAAGTGTCCTGCACTTCTGTACACCCTTCAGAATCAATGGAGAAGGTGCCACTGCTGCATCTCAGCGATCCACCATGTCTGTGAGCATTAAAGATTCCATACATTAAAATCTTCCTGCAGACCCTACTCACAGATGGCAGAATTTACTGGCGCACCTAACAAACCACAGACGTTCGAGTAAAGACACCCCTGGCCCGCACAAATGAACACCCACATTATGAAAGCGCTTTGTGCTGCGATAATGATAGTAAGCACTGCACAAATGACCACAGCAAAGTATATTAGGAAAGAACAGTGTCTATAACACGCTTTACGAGGGGGCGCAGAGGCTGTACCCCTCGCAGGTACTTACATCCATGAGGCAGACACAAGATTGTCACTCGGTGCAAGCTGTCAAGAGACTGTAGAGATATGTTCACCTCATCCAGAGACAGTAGGCTGATCTGGCATGCGAATGGAGCCTCACAACGTCTTTGTAGACCTTAAAAGGTAGAGGGCAAAACTATGTACAGAAGAGAAATGGTGGAGAATGTGAATGAGACATGGAGGTGCACAGAGAATCAGAGAGTAGTGGTACTTTTAATATGGTGATATTACTTGCCAGGCCCTTGGTGGAGGTGAACATATCTCTCTTGGGTGACGTTTTGTCAGCTATTTTCTCCCCCCACCCTTTTTTATTGACGTTTGGGTGGCCTCCCCCTGAATTTTCCCAGAGCGCGTTGTTATTTATTCAATCTGGTTAGTCTGGTACACGTAGTCCAGGCCTAAGGCTGGAGGGAGGTATCTGCTGTCTAATGAGGTGAGATAAGATTGGCTGTTGCCATAGATGACGAATGTCTTAATTCCGTTTCCTAGCACAGCTTCATCCACCCAAGACAAAAGGTCGGGAGCTAAGAGGAGGGGCACGAGCATGCTGCTGAAGTGCACGTTGTGCTACTGAAAATTCTGGACCCGTGTTATAAACATCGTCGTATCATGGCGATTTTGGTGTCAGCAGACCGCAAATGACGAGTGTAGTGTGTCTGAGTGTTTTCGCATGAATCGATCTAAGAGAACACTCTGTATTCACGGATTTAGTTTGAACCCCCGGGTTCCATTTTGTGAACGGCAGCCATTTTGTGATTGCCCTCACACAGGCCAAATGACTAAGGCCGAAACGAGTCTAAAGGACACGTACACCTTTGCTGACTCCTCTGTGACATGGGCAAGCTGCCTCCACTGCCTGAAGCCAAACCTGTTCGGCCAGTTCCTTTCCCAGTGGCCGAATGAGATTAGTATCAAGGCGCAACATGTCATAAATCTTTCATCCCATACAAACCATGCCTAATCTTACACACACCTGTCCCTGTTTCTTTCTTTATGACTTGTTTTACGAGGAGGAGGTGACCGTTTTTATTGGGGGTCCGTCGATATCTGATGCGAATACTGGGCTTTGCCGAGTAATTGATTGTGGGCTGGACAAACAAAAATATGGGCTTGTCATCATGACTCTGCTTTCTTTTTGTAGTGAAAATATGTGAATGGCCAACTGTAAAATAAGGAATGTAAATGTAAATGTAAATGTATTGGCATTTATATAGCGCACTACTTACCCGTAGGGTCCCAAGGCGCTTCGACCGCTGCGAAACCCTTCCTGGCTTCCCTGAGAGATGGTCCCTTAATGGGTATCTCCAGGGTGAGACCAGGCATCCCCGGCGGTCTGGTGGGGCCGTTAGTGAAGATGAGGCAAGCTAATGCCCAGAGTTGCCGAGTGTGATCGCTGATCAGAGTGGGCACCGAGGCGAGAGAATTATCGAGTCCGCTGACCCTGGTCCAGAAACCTGCCGCGCCGGGAATCGAACCCTGGTCCTGGGCCGTCCTCTGCTCTCGGGTCTGCTGCCTCTAACCAGTGAGCCACACTACTTTGCCTAAAGCATAATATTTTGTGTAAAAGAGAAGGCTGGCTTTGTAAGATTGAGCAGTGTCCTGAGAATATACACCGTGTTGTACTTCTAGGATACCTGTTACTGGCTGCAGCCAATAAATACGATCCTTGACTTCACTAAGAAGACTCTGTGTTTCTGTAGTCTGAAACAGGAAGGACTCGAAGTCTTCGGGTGTGTTCCCTGGCACCGCTGGGTTCTGAAAAACCCGGTACTTCAACGTGAGACTGCACAGGAGTGTGCCAAAGGGTGAAGATAGCGGGATGTTTGGGTGCCGGGGGACAGGCGCAAACAGTTTGACAGCGAGCCGTCCCTGGTACAGATTAGGTAAAACTCCCTGCCGGGCGGTGACGTGGGGAGGGGGAGGGGTAGGGTGGGGGGTAGTAGACTATGGATTACAGCTGATTTCAGGTAAGTAAACATATAGGTAAATAAAACGAATTTCGTTGCTCGCACTGCATTGCATTTGGCAATCCAGTGCGCGCAACGAAATTAATTTTATATATTTATATGTTTACTTACCTGTAATCGGCCGTAATCCATAGTTTACTGCCCCCAATCCTGCCTCTCCTCCTCTCCACGTCATCGACCGGCAGCACTCCCACCACCAACACTACTGGTCCATAGATCTAGCCACTTGCCATCTGCCACTGCCTGCCACCTGGTGCTCAACCACTCTCTCTCACATTTCCTGCCGGGTCGAAGTGGAGCGTCATGTCTACACAGGGGAGCCTGGCCAGAACTTGCAGCTTCAGCACTCAACACCTCAACTGCCCCTTTGCCATTCCGCAAATCCGCTGAAGTCCGGGTTCTCCAGGTGATCAGGTGGCTGTGTGCATGGCCTTCAAAGAGTCGGACGCAAAGGGGGGTGGGTTGTCGTGGGGGGGGTCTTGGAGGTTGCGGATCGATCCTGCCACCAGACTCTCAAACTCTGGGCTCCAGCGGCTGTGGTGATTTCGGTAACAGTCTTGCGGTTTCACGGCTCCTACTCTGCCCATCCTGCCTGTGCCCTATTAGAACTATAAAAAGCACCACAGAAGTTCCCACAGAGCCGGACACGTTTTGGATACCACTTCTGTTTTTTCCTGGACTTGAAGGACTAGCCAGCTACAGGACAATGGGGAGGCATGCAATCAAACCTTAAGGATGCACATGGAAGCATACCACCTCAAAGTTAGCTGAACAAATTCAAGAATTTGCTTTACAATGAATCTCCTTTTCATGAGAGTTGAAGCTATTGTCATTTACAATGCCAATAGCTCAATCTCTTGTGAATGCGAGACCTATTTCACTTCAAAGCAGCGACCAGCTGCTTGAAAGTGGAAGCGGACATGGCGAGGAAACCACATTGTGCGTGCAGTAGGAGAAACACATTAAAGGAAAGAGTGCTTACAGACTAAATATGCCTTAATTAATCCTATTCTTAATGCCTCTCTGGAATCGGGTGTTGTCCCCAAGGTGTGGAAAAAGGCGTACATTGTTCCATTGATAAAAAAACCAAATTTGGAAGCATGGGTGCATTCAACTACAGACCGATTTCACTGCTCCCTGCCTTGGCTAAACTCGCGGAAAAACATGTGCATTCCACTCTGTCTGATTTCTTAGAGACACATAACATCTTGCATCCCACCCAGCCAGGGTTTCGTTCCCATGAGGCCTACGCCTGAGATACCCTGGGCCGTTGTCATTCAAAGCATGAAAAGCCAGCATCAGGTACTTGAACTCACGTAGATTCTTGAACTTTTAGCAACAGGGAGCCAGTGAAGTTGTCTAATGTAGGGAGAGATGTGGTGACGGAATTGAACTCGACATATTAATCTCGCTACCGCATTCTGTACCATCCGCGATCTATTGATCAGATAGGCAGGCAGCCCTAGGTCTAGACAATTTATGTAGTCCAAGCGAGATGTCACAGTTGCGTGTACTATGATCCTTCGACTATCCTCCGGCCATAGGTGCAAGTATATATTCAATGACTGAAGACGGTTGACCCATTACCCCATGGTGCATGCTGCAGTTGGTGGAAGAAAATGTGAATGACACAAAACATCAAAACACACAAGGTGACCGAATGATAGCCAGAAACCGGTCCTAGGATGCTTCATTCGGATGTATGACGGTATAACGCGTACCGTCACAACGCATCCCTTTACCACGCATCCCTTACAACGCAAGTCGTTACCACGACTTGCGTTGGGGGTGCAGATTTCGAATAGTATAATTTACTATTCTAACACCAGTCCCCGTGGACCCTAGGGAAGGTGTTGGGATAGTAAATTTACTATTTTTAAGCCTTTAGCGCCCTTCAGCGCATGTCGTGGTAACGACTTGCGTTGTACGGGATGCGTGCTAAAGGTACCGCGTTGTAAAAACTTCTTGGTAAACGATGTTTACCACTTCATTCCGGTCCAGGGAAGACATGGCTTGGCAGTTCGCGCTGGACTGTTCCCATGAGGCACAGGGCCAAGACTGATTTGCATATGGCCATGTCTGAACTGGGGTGGCGTAGTGAGCAAAATAACGATGGATTAAACCCAGATCTGTGACTAGGGGTGAATGTTTTGCCAATGTGCAACATTCCGTCCATCCCCTTGCGTGTTTTGCTGTTCACCCCATGTGGGAAGGGTATGCCCAGACGTGGGTCCTGTGCTCACTACGCCACTAGAGTCAAGCTATCCTGGCTGAAGACGGCTGATAGCCAGAAACAAGTCCTAGGATGCTTCATTCCGGTCCAGGGAAGACATGACTTGGCAGTTCGGTCTGGACTGTTCCCATGAGGCACAAGGTCAAGACTGATTTGCCTATGGCCATGTCTGAACTGGGGTGGCTTGGTGAGCAAAATAACGATGGATTAAACCCATATCTGTGTCTGGGGGTGAATGTTTTGCCATTGTGCAACATTCCGCCCATCACCTTGTGTGTTTTGAATGACACAAAACATAACAGCAGAAGAGAACTGCCTGAAAGACCCAAGCAGTATATGATATATCAATTTGGTAAATCATAAGGTCTTGGGTAGCACCAAATCTAAAAAGCCCAGTAGCTAATATATTGTCCCAGAGAAGAGACCAAAGAGCACTATGGCACTTTGTGATGGTTTGTAAGTTCTGTTGAAGAGGCCCTGGCCTCTTTGGGTACAGCTTGTGTTATGCTGTTGTGAGGTGGGTTCCACAGCATAATAGCAAACACCGTCCACCATTCATGAAAAAGAGAGCAGAGACTGTTCCACTTGGTTCCATTGGTGTTTTACTGCACTATACTCATGTATGATAGTTCAGTGTATCTCCTTGTACATCTCACTCTTGCCCACCCACCTTGATGGAAGCATGCGGGTGGAGAGACTTGTAACCAGACAGCACCCACACGTGTGCTACACAAGAAGGATTCAGAATAGGCGGTGCACAGCCACACAGTTTACACAATGTTTTCCTCATTCAGAGATGGCCATGACATCAGGAATCTGTATCAGGGATACTCACTGTATTACAAAAAATATAGCTTTAAATGGAGAGGACGATGTGGAGACAGTGGTCGAACCTGTGTTCGAATCAACACCTTTCGAGCTTCCAGGGGGGCTCCCGCAGGGGTCCTCCTTAAGCCCCACTTTATTCAACATCTACGTAGCCGCTCTCGCCCCAGTAATCAGATCCTTCGGGTTCGAGCTAACGTCATACGCCAATGACACCCAGATTGTGGTCTCGGTGCTCCCGGGGACTGAGGGGGAGGTGGCAGGCAGGTTTCAGGATTGCATGTCTGCAGTCAGCTCCTGGATGGCAAAAAGCTGTTTAAAATTGAACTCATCAAAGACTGAGGTGATCATCTTTGGCCCAAATACTAATCTTTGGAGCCCTAACTGGTGGCCCACTGATATGGGGTCTCCTCCTCTCCCTGTTTCAAAGGTGAAGAATCTTGGGGTCGTTATTGACAACCTACTCACCTTTAAACCCCAAGTCAATGCGCTGAGTTCCTCTGTACATTGCACCCTGAGAATTATCAGAAAGGTTATGCCCTTCCTTCCTGAGGGCTGTAGAAAGACGGTGGTGACAGCCCTTGTTCTCTCACGCATTGACTACTGCAATAGCCTTTTTCTTGAGGCACAACAGGGGGTGCTCAATAAGCTTCAAGTTTTACAAAATGTGGCCGCCCGCCTGATTGGGGGATTGCCCAAGTTCTCCTCAGTCTCCAAGGAGTTGGATAAACTGCACTGGCTTCCGGTGCGGAAGCGGATTATGTTCAAGGCCCTCTGCATTGTCTTTAAGGCACTACATGGTCTTGGTCCAGCGTTCCTTCAGGTTCTTTTTCAATGGTACAGACCAGGC
The DNA here is from genome assembly GCF_964263255.1 of Lissotriton vulgaris. Lineage (NCBI taxonomy): Eukaryota > Metazoa > Chordata > Amphibia > Caudata > Salamandridae > Lissotriton > Lissotriton vulgaris. The sequence goes on from NC_141695.1 coordinate 99,249,263, forward strand.
AGACAACTGAGGTCGGCCAGTCTTGGGCTGGTTAAAACCGCTCGGATCAAGAAGGCACGCTGGGGTGGAAGGAGTTTTGTTAGGGGAGCTGCGATGGCGTGGAGTTCCCTCCCTCTCTCCCTCAAACTTAATAAGAATCTCATGACATTCAGGAAAGATCTAAAAACATGGCTCTTCTCCCATTAAGTACCCATATTTTCCACTTCTCGGGAATCATCACTTCAGCGCCAGGACGCCGACTGGTATCAGTGCGCTCTATAAGTGTTAAAAATAAATAAAAAAATAAATTTACACATTTTAAGCTGCAGAACACGCACAGACACATTTTTCATGTGCTGAGAGGAGCATCGCCACGTCTATCAGGTGGTATTATTTTAGTTTCAAATGAAAAAGTGTGATAAATATGTGGTAATTGTTATCCGTATATGTAACATTACATTTGTGCATTGCTGAGAAGCTCCGAATGAGTCTGTGAGGATGTAATGACTAGACTGTTTTGAAAATGTGGAACTTGACGAATTTGTACAATTGTATAATGCATTTTATATTTTATGAATGCTCTAGCATTTTACTTCATCTTAAGGGTTTTCTAATAACAACTGTGAAATTGTTATGTAAATAAAAAGACTTTTGAAAAAATGTTTATTTGCGCTAATTATGTGATGTTATTAGTAGTGCAAAGGTTTTAATTAACTATGCACTTTACAAACAAAGATACTTTTTTTGAGTCTGTGAGGAGGGCACTCTGATCTCTCTTGTACAAGTCCTGCACTGCACCCACCTGGGGCTCGTAGTACAGCAAAAAGAAGGGAGGAGTGCGAGTACCACCTGCAGTGCTGTGGGAAGGTAGAATGGTTTATGCTTGCAACTCCTGCTTCTCATCACAGATCTGGAGATTCACACTGTGCTGCTGACATTTACTCCCAAGTAGCCCTTGTTGGTTTACTTGTGCTACAGACAGATTACCACAGGCTAGTTCCCTCTAGCAGGGATCTCAACTGCTATTTAACTCATTTACAAATGTCCTACTTTAAAAAAAAAATCTTTTTATTTAACTTCTGTCAAGGAAAATAGACATCGGTTACGAAATATGACAATGTAAACAAACATGGCTTAATAGTACTAAACAAAATAGAAATACTTTTCGAATGTCTTCCTATGGATTAAGTTGCATTGAAACATATAGCAAATAATAAAATATATAAAGAAAGAGAGAAAGAAGAAAAACGTAGAAATAGACAGTTGCATAATTAGAGTCACTACAACAGTTCCCAGGGTTCTAACTAAATAAACAACAATGGGGAAACTGAAAGACGTGAAAGCTAGCGTTGAATCTTATTAGCAGCCATTTTCCATTACCCCCATATGCGTTCAAATTTTTAGAGAACAAATTAGTCTAATCTTAGCTAGGGCCATGTCCCTTGCATATGTTTCTCTCATATTTGCCTACCATTCTAATGCTCTTGGAGGAGTTGAAGATATCCATGCCCGAGCAATGCACAGTCGAGCAGTGGCTGTAATAATGGAGAAAGGAGATCTTCAACCCAGATCTGGTTCAGATTTACACCCCAGCATAACCTCTCTTTCTGTTAGTTGCAGTTCTAAACCTAGACAAGTCTCAGACCCACCTCTTTCCAGAACAGGCCCAGTCCTGGGCAAATGGCAAGCATATGCAAAATAACTGCAGCGACCAGTCCACGTTTAGGGAATTCGCCTTTTTTTCCCCCGCATCTCTTCCCTTGTTCAGAGTCAAGTTAACTATTATGTCCGGAGTGTTTTATAGCACACTTATAGTTCAGAATTACTGCAATTTTAAACGAATGGAGTGTGCTGACTCATGCAGTGTTCCTAATGCATTACAAATATCTGAAGGAGTAATTAATGTCCTTTGGCAAAAGATTGCTCTATTTGGATGCCACATTTGAAATATTGTGGTTCTATATTGACACAGTATCTGATTAATACTACTCATTGATGGCTTCCGGGAGACAGAATATAAGGAAGAGATGATGTCAGAACTCTCAAGTACCCCCATACCCTGCCACCCTAGGAACAAATCTTGGATGTGTAGATATTTGAAGAACAGCCACTGAATGCTCGGAATCCATCACATCATACAAATGCCCTAGCTGCTCCACCCTGTTGATTGCCAATATCCTACCAACGCTGTCATGAAATATTTCCATGAGTGACGGGTTTCTCCACAGGTGGAGGCTATTCTAAAAAAGAGGGAATGAGCACTTGGATGACAATTGCCGCCATATATAAATATTATCCCTAACGGAAATGTACTCCTTTAAATTAGTTTGGGTCGTAAGTTCTATACAGAAATATCTTGCTATCAGATCCTAACGCAAAATAATAACAATATCTTTGATTGCCTGTACAAAGCAAACTACACATGCGTCCCATGAAGGAGGCCAAATAATATAGTTTGAAATCTGGGAGCTTCCCTGTGTATAGGGGAATTTAATACATCATATTGCCCGACATGGCTGCTTATACCTCCAGATAAAACAGCTGATTACCCCTTCTAGTTTAAAAAAAATAATTGGGACCTGTAGAGGTATGGTGCAGAACAAATATGAGATTTTAGGTAGTACATTTGTTTTAATAATATTGCATCTCCGTGTAATACTGATGGTATGCAGACTTGGGGGCCCATTAGGATCTCGGGCGGATCGCCACTGCCCGCATGGCCGTGGGGTTCTGCCCGAGATCCGACCCTGCCCGCCACCCATTTCTCCCCGCCGTATTACTATGGAGGTCGGACCACGGCGGACGGAAAGACTGTCTGCCATGTTTCCGCCTGGTTGACAAGTCGACTAGACAGAAAAGAGTTTAATATGGTGGCGGTGACTGTTAGACACCGCCAGCCATATTACTATGGCGGCGGAAACATGCCTTTCTGACGCCACGGAAAGGCATGCGGGATTTGCTTGCGGGGGCCCGTTGCAGGCCCCCAAGGACTCTGTGGGGTGAACATGGGGGGTACCTATGGTACCCCCCTGCAGTTCCATGCACAACATGAAAGGCACCGCGCAATGCCTGCCATGTTGTGCATGGAAGTGAACGGATCTTAAGGGGCAAGGTGTTCCATAAAGTCGCCACTCAGTACAAGTGGCGACTTTATGGAACTCCTTGTCCCTTAAGATCCGTTCAGAGCCCAAGATCTTACTCTTTGGGAAACTTCTGAAGACTCATTTGTTTCCACTGTAGTGATTGAGTTGAGTCTCTCCCTCGTTCTGTTCCGCACCGGGATGCCCCTGGGTAACTGAGCGCGCTATAAATTTTATATAATATTAATAATAATAATAACATACCTTCCTGGCATTGTGGCGGGTGGTGCTGAGTGCACCGCCCGCCACAATGTCAGGAATGCAGGATGCGCCCGCAACTGTGGCAGGCGCATCCTAATAGCCCCCACGGGACCCTGCCCTTATGGCGGGTGGGCCCATTTCACGATAGGATGGCGGGCATACAAAGTCCGCCCACCATCCTAATGACCCCCATAATATCGATGTCTAAATATAGATTTACCATTATATCGCTGTTTAAATATCGATACAACAGAATATCGACCATCAAGAATATCGTCGAACAGAATATCGACATGCCGGTAAAAAAATATTGTTTTAATTAATATTGATGGTAGTAATATCGTTAGTAAAAATATCGTTGTTAATAATATCAATTTTATTTAGTGTTTTGTATGTTAGTATATGTGTTTAAAGTATAGCTTTTTTTTGTAATGTATGTTTGAATTTCTTACAAGTAATTAATTTTATGTTAATTAATTTTTGCGTATTTTAGGTCCGTAGCGGGTTGTGGGTTAATAGGGAAATAGGATGGGAAGCAATTTAATTATAATATATTTATTAATCATTTTTTAGAAGTTATTAATTAAAAAAAACATAAATATTGCGTTTTAGTTCCATATCGGGTTGTGAATTTATAGGGGAATAGGGTGGGAAGTAATTTAATTTAAATTAATTAATTAATAATTGTATTAATTAATATGTTTGTATTTAATAATTCATATTGTTAGTTGTGTTAATTAATTTGTAATTAATTATTTATGAATTAGTTATTAATAACTGATTGGTAAATATGTGAATTCTTAAATTTTTGGAGGAGCGGGTTGTGTTTTTATAGGGGAATAGGGTGGGAAGTAATTTCATTTTAATTAATTAATTAATAACTTTATTAATTCATATTTATGTAGTAATTTTTTCATTAATTGTGTTAAAAAAATGTATTATTAGTAATTAATTGGATATAAATGTTTAATAATACATTGTAAATATGTGAATTGTGTAATTGTGTAATTATTTTATGAGTTGGCTGTGGGTTGATAGGGGAGTCGGGTGAGAAGTAATTTAATGTAAATTTTTTATCATGTTTTTTTAACAATATTTAAAGTTATTTTATTGTGTTGACTGTGTGAACTAATTCATGTTTGATTGTTTTAATTTGCTTGTTAATTGTTATTAGTTAATTAATTAATGTATTGTTAAATAATTATGTTAATTGTGTAATATTTCACCATATTGATGGTGACGTTTATAGGGGAATATAGTGGGAGGTAAATTATTTTTGAAAAATGTATTATTTGTTAATTAATGTTAATTCTCTTGCAGGAGAGGGAATACTAAATTATTCCCCTCCACTATCCAACACTTTCCCTACTGTTACACTTGGTGGAGTGCCGCTATCCAACACTTTCCCTACTGTTGCACCTGCTGGAGTGGGAATAGTATTTTTTACATATCCCCTATCCTAAACTTTCCCTATTGTGGCACTCGCTGGAGTGGGAATAGTAATTTTTACCCACCTGCTATCCAACACTTTCCCTGTAAAAAAAATTGATAGGTTAACTGGCTTATTAAGTGTATCTTAGTGAATACATATATTAGCGAGTAATGTTTAAATATTTAAATATATGTATCAGTGTTTCACTTTGTGTATAAGTGGCTGCATGGGTTGGTGAGTAGCTACATGTGTGTGTATATGGGTTATTAGATGTTTTGTTAAGTATCAGTATGAGTGTCTGTATGGTTTGGTGGGGGTATTACTTAGCACATAGATGCATCAATGACTGACTCACTGTTTGTATGTGTTTTGAAGACAGCATATGTGCAGGACTGTATGGGTGGATGAGTGTGTATATGTGTGTGTTAGTGAGTGAATGACTGTCTCACTAGTGTCTTTATCAGTAACTACATATGTTTTAATCTAGTATATGTGAGTATTGATGTATATAAGTGAGTATATGTGAGAGTGAGAGATTGTAAGAGTTCCTGTTTAAATAAGTATGTCCTTCTATAAGTGATTGTTTAAGAGAGTAAGTATGTGTAAGTTTCCTTAGAAGTAAGGTGGTAGTGTGTGTATAGCTGTATATGCAAATAAATGGATGTTCAATAGTTTATTTGCATGTGTGAGTATGTGTGAGAGTACCTTTTGGATGACTGTCGGTGTGTAACAGGATGTATAGGTGTATCACTACATATGATGAGTGAGTATATGTATGAGTGACTATATAGAACTGTTGGTGAATGAGTGGATGTGTATCTAGATGGTGGAATTACTGAATTGGTTGTTGTAACTGGTATGGGTATCTCCTTTTTTTTGAAAATTTTAGTTTCTATTTTTGAATATGTGTTTCATGGTTAGCATTACACTAAAAGGAGGTCTGCCACTCTGTCACAAGGATGGTGTCATCAGTGATGTCATGAGTGATGTCACTGACCATGTCATGAGTGATGTAATATGTGACGTCATCAGCAGTGCATTGCAGGCGCACAGGTTATAGTGAGTCCAACTAACTATAACGTGGGAATTTCAATGGTTTTATGTCAGTAAAATTTCCAGCTAACTATAACTGGTGTGAAACCTATGTTTTTTTCAGTGAATTTAGTAGGTTTTTTAAATGCTAATTCCTAACTATAACTGGTGTGAAACCTATGTTTTTTTCAGTGAATTTCAAAGGTTTTTTAAATGCTAATTCCTAACTATAACGATTGTGAAACCTCTGGTTTTTTCACTGAATTTCAAAGGTTTTTTAAAAGCTAATTCCTTTCTATATCGAGTTTATAACCTAGGTTTTTTTTTTAATTTGCTGTTTTGTGTAAGTATTAATTATTATTATTATTTTTTATAATAATATCTTTTAAATGTTTTTTTTTTTTAATCATTTTTTCCTGGGGCGCTCTGGGTGCGCGTACCGGTAAGCTCTCTGGAAAGCGCACCCAGAGCGCTACTTGCATTCGTGTAAAAAAATATGAATGAAAAGAAAATAATAAAGCAAGACATTTAGTACCATACATATAAAAGCAGTATTTTTGAATAAAGAAATGAAAATGGTTTTGCATTTCCGTGAAACTATCAAAATGTCACTTAGGCGACATAATATGTCATATATTTAATTTGACGCATGACTAGAAGGCTGAAGGCCTCATTTATGAGGCCATGCGTCACTTTTACGTGACACACCAGTGCTGATAAAAATGCACCTTATTGAGTCATATTTACAAATTGACGCATCTAGGTAGATGCGTCACTTTGTAAACCCCTGCGCCACATGATACCTACGTCAGGAGTAATGTATGCAAAAGGGACGTATTGACGCAAGAAAGGGTCGTAGAGGTGACGCAATGAAATCTATGAGATATCACTGAGTCACTTTTATGACACTGTTGCTTCCAAATCTTGCACCTGTTTCACAGCAGGCGTAAGACTGATGCAGGCCCTTTCACATGGGCCTGGCCCCATGTGAAAGAATGCATTGCTGGAGTTGCATCATTTTTGTGACACACTCCAGAAATGCATCACTTTTGCGCTTACAGATACATCTGAAATACTGACGTATCTGTAAGTAATTCCGACATAATGCGTCATATATTAAATATGACGCATGAGTTACTTTTTGTGACGTATCGGCAGCGTAAAACATGCACCTTATTGAGTCATATTTACAAAGTGAGGCATCTAGGTAGATGCGTCACTTTGTAAACCCCTGCGCCACATTATACCTACGTCAGGTGTAATGTATGCAAAAGGGGCGTATTGACGCAAGAAAGGGTCGTAGAGGTGACGCAGTGAATGAACTGGGTTTTCCCCATGCTACGCTCCCACGTACGCTCTCCGGTGCGCGTACCGGGCGCTCCCCCGCGAAAATCGTTTTTTTTTTGTTTTCCTCGCGGGGCCCTTTTATGGTCCCCACATCAAACCTAGGGGGTCAGGGGGTGTCTACCCTGCCCCCTTTTGCTCATTTCCCCTTTGTTTTTGCCACCTCTTGTGTCTCAATCCTACCAAGACACAAGATGGCGGCCGTTCCGGACTGTTTGGAATGTTGACAAACACCCAAGAGCCAATCAGCTCTCCGCTCGCGAACTCGCGTAGCGCGCCCGGTGCGCGTACCGGGGCGCGCTTATAGATATATATATTTTTTTGAACCTAAATTACTCAAAATCCACTGGAGCACATATCTTGAGACATGGCAAAGGCACATCGGGCTACCAGTCCCTACAATTTTGCCAAGTTTGGTGGAAATCCATTCAGCCGTTTGGGCTAAAAGTGAGTCCAACCGCCCTATGGAAATTAAAATGGGGAAAACACGTTTTGGGACCCCCCTTTTATCTCGGCCCCCGCTTCACGAATCCCCCCGAATCTTTCAGGGAAGGAGCGGACGCCGCGAGGCAAATTTGATGTAAATTTAGGGCAGATTCCTCAACCGGCGCCATAGTTATTCCCAAAAGAATGTTGCGAAATCCATATACAAAATAATCCTAACTATAACTACCTACTGGCGACCGCCAGTAGGTAATATATATATATATATATATATATATATATATATATATATATATATATATATATATATATATATATATATATATATATATATATATATTTATATATATTCACCTAAAAAACCATAGGTTTCATGCCTTATATAGCTAGGAATTAGCATTTTAAAAACTGACCATGTCATGAATGATGTAATATGTGACATCATCAGCAGTGGATTGCGGGTGCGCGAAATATAGTTAGTACAACTAACTATATAGAAGCAATTTCAATGGTTTTTTAAATGCTAATTCCTAACTATATAAGGCCTGAAACCTATGGTTTTTTAAGTGAATTTGCAAGGTTTTTTAAATGCTAATTCCTAACTATACAAAGGCCTGAAACCTATGTTTTTTTAAGTAAATTTGCAAGGTTTTTTAAATGCCAATTCCTAACTTTAAAAGGCTTGAAACCTATGGTTTTTTCAGTGAATTTGCAAGGTTTTTTAAATGCTAATTCCTAACTATATAAGGCGTGAAACCTATATTTTTTTCAATAAATTTCAAAGGTTTTGTAAATGCTAATTCTATTAGCGGATAACGTTTATATATGTTATTATCCTTTAGGGACCACCTGAGCAGCCATCTTGTTTCTCAGGAGAAGTGTGGCACAAGAGAGCACAATACAAGAGTGGAAAATGCCAAAAGGGGCCAGGGTTGAGACCCCCTGACCCCCTAACCCTTTTTTTTTATATCGCGGGGTACGCGCACGGTACGCGTACCGTACGCGTACGGTGCGCATACCCCGTGATTTTTTCGAATTTCCTTTTTTTTTTGTCCTCGGGGGTCCTTTTGGGACCCCATAGGAAGGGCTAGAGAGTTGGGGGGTCTCTACCCTGCTCCATTTTCTTGTTTTCCACTCTTGTTTTGGGCTCTCTTGTTCCTCAGTTCCCTGTAAAACAAGATGGTGGCTAACACTTCCTGGTTTGGACAGTTTGGAATGTTGACAGTCGACTGCCAGCCAATCAGAAACTCGCTCGCGCACGTAAGGGTGCGCAAACATACGCGTATGGTACGCGTACCATACGCGTACGGTGCGCGTACGGTGAGCGCATATAGTTATATAATTTGCTCAAATTTAATTTTCTCAACAACTACTCCAGGGATTTTCACCAAATATAGAAAAGTCACTACTGCATACCTGTCCCTACCATTTTTCCAAGTTTGGTGTAATTCCGTTCAGCCGTTCGGGCTGTAGCCGTGTCTAAAGGTCCCATAGAAAATGCCATTTGAAAAAGTTCAAATTCAATTTTCTCAAGAACTACTGGAGGGATTTTCACCAAACATAGCAAAGTCACATCTGTATACCAGGCCCTACCATTTTGCCAAGTGTGGTGTAATTCCATTCAGCCGTTCGGGCTGTAGCCGTGTCTAAAGGTCCCTATGGAAATTAACATAGGGAAAACACGTTTTGGGACCCCCCTTTCGGCCCACGCTTGACGAATCCCCCCGAAACTTTCAGGGAAGGAGCGGAGCGGAGGTGGCCAAACTTCTGGCAAACTACACACAGATTCCTCAATCGGCGCCAAAGTTATTCCCAATAGAATGTTGAACGCATATAGATATATAATTTGCTCCAATTCAATTTTCTCAACAACTACTGGAGTGATTTTCACCAAATATAGAAAAAGCACTACTGCATACCTGTCCCTACCATATTGCCAAGTTTGGTGTAATTCCATTCAGCCGTTCGGGCTGTAGCATGTGTCTAAAGGTCTCTATGGAAATTAACATGGGGAAAACACGTTTTAGGACCCCCCTTTTTTCTCGACCCCCGCTTGACAAATCCCCCGGAAACTTTCAGGGAAGGAGCGGACCGGAGCAAAGCAATTTTAAGGAAAATTACACGCAGATTCCTCAATCGGCGCCAAAGTTATTCCCAATAGAATGTTGGGGATTTCCTATGGTAACTAGGTCCTAACTATATATACCTACTGACGACCACCAGTAGGTAATAAATATATATATATATATATATATATATATATATATATATATATATATATATATATATATATATATATATATATATATATATATATATATATATATATATATATATATATATATATATATATATATATATATTACCTACTGGCAGTCGCCAGTAGGTAGTTATAGTTAGGATTTTTTTCAATGCAAACTCTCAAAATTCTATTGTGAATAACTTTGGCGTCGGTTGACGAATCTGCCTGAAAATTTCCTCAAATTTGCCTCGCGGAGCTCCGGTCCTTCCCCGAAGGTTTGGGGGGGATTTGTCAAGCGGGGGCCGAGATAAAAGGGGGTGCCCAAAACATGTTTTCCCCATGTTAATTTCCATAGGGCGGTCGAACTCACTTTTAGCCCGAACGGCTGAATGGATTTGCACCAAACTTGGCAAAATTGTAGGGACTTGTAGCCCGATGTGCCTTTGCTATGTCTCAAGATATGTGCTCCAGTGGTTTTTACGAAAATTAACTTTGAAAAAATATATATTGGGCTACATTGGGCTATATATATATTAGAGTCCAAATGTAGCCCTATGTAGCCCAATGTAGCCCAATGTAGCCCAAAGATGGCCACCAGAGACAATAAAAAACAAATGTAGCCAAATATCATCCAAATGTAGCCCAACTATAGCCCAATGACAGAATGTCCCAGAGTGTTCTAAAGAAGAACTAGAGCGCTAACAGTCTTACTTATGACAAAAGTATGGCACACCTGAAGTCATCTTGATTGGAATAAAGTGTTAACACTTAAAACATTTAATTTGCAAAGGAACAAAATGAGGGCATTCATTTTGCCATAGAAATTATGATTAGTGCTGAAGAAGGAAAAATTAGGGCACATTTTGAGTGACTTCTCAAATCCTCTTATATTTCATTAAAAAAATTCTGATATGCAGTCTCCCAAGATGGCCACCAGAGACCAAAGAGTCCAAATGTAGCCCAAATATCAGCCAGATGTAGCCCAACTATAGCTCAATGACAGAATGTCCCAGAGTGTTCTAAAGAACAACTAGAACGCTAACACTCTTACTTATGACAAAAGTATGGCACACCTGAAGTCATCTTGGTTGGAATAAAGTGGTAACACTTAATACATTTATTTTGAAAAGGAACAAAATGAGGGGTTTTATTTGCCATAGAATTTTTTATATATATATATATATATATATATATATATATATATATATATATATATATATATATATATATATATATATATATATATATATATATATATATATATATATATATATATATATATTCACTGAAAAAAACATAGGTTTCACACCAGTTATAGTTAGGAATTAGCATTTTAAAAACCTATTAAATTCACTGAAAAAACCATAGGTTTCACACCAGTTATAGTTAGGTGGAAATTTTACTTGCATAAAACCATTGAAATTGCCACGTTATAGTTAGTTGGACTCACTATAACTTGCGCATGCAATGCACTGCTGATGACGTCACATATTACATCACTCATGACATGGTCAGTGACATCACTCATGACATCACTGATGACATCTCAAATGACATCACTGATGACATCATCCAGTGAATGTGTATCTTTCTGAAAAATAAATATTTTTTATATATGTATAGCTAAAGGTTGATGGAAGAATAAATGGGTAAATAAATGTCTAAATGGATGTTTTTTTGTGTAAAATTGATTGGTTAACTGACTTATTAAATGTATCTTAGTGAATACATATATTAGCGAGTAATGTTTAAATATTTAAATATCTGTATCTGTGTCTCACTTTGTGTATAAGTGGCTGCATGTGTTGGTGAGTAGCTACATGAGTGTGTATATGGGTTATTAGTTGTTTTTTTGAGTATCAGTGTCTGTATGGTTCGGTGGGGGATATTACTTAGAGCACAGATGCATGAATGAGTGACTCACTATTTGTATGTACTTTGAAGACAGCATGTGTGCAAGACTGTATGGGTGGATGATTGTGTGTATGGGTGGGTTAGTGAGTATGTGTTTTTATAATTGATTGTTTAAGAGAGTAAATATGTTTCTGTTTCTGTAGAAGTATGTGTAGCGGTGTGTATTTAGCAGTATAATCAAGTAAATGGTTTTTTGATAGTTTATTTGCATGTGTGAATTTGTATGTGAGTAACTATATGGATGAGTATCCGGGTCACCGGCTTGTTCACGGTGACCGTGAACAAGCCGTAACTTGCGAAACACGTCGGTAGGCAGTTGCCACTTTTGCCGAAATAAAACATCTTGATTAAGCATCCAGAGGTATCCTGCGTTATTTCCTTTTTGGAGAGGGAAATTCCGAGTGAATTTCATTTAGGGTGACCGGCACCCGCTCAGGATCGCAACCAAGTGAGCGCCAGGAGCAACCGGACTCTTGTGGACGAAATATATATATATATATATATATATATATATATATATATATATATATATATATATATATATATATATATATATATATATATATATATATATATATATATATATATATATATATATATATATATATATATATATATACATACATATATATATATATATATATATATATATATATATTCTCACAATTCAAATATTCCAGCAATCCGTTAGTTATGAAGATTTTGATTTATTCAGTGCAAAAAGTACAAGCCTATGCATTTCGAACCCACTGGTTCCTTTTCACGGCGGCATAAACAATTGTCCTACTTCACTTTCAGTATTTAAGTGATTGTAGTTACTTAGTGCATTGTGGGACATGTAGTTGGTTGTAGAAAAGCTCCAACCAACACCATTTATAATAATGACATTTACACCACCATTTATAATAATGACATTTACACTGGGTTCAGTGTTAATACAAATAAAGCATGAATATAAAGCTTATGAATCGCAATTGTGGCTAAGTGCCTTAGTTATTATTAAAGTCCCAAAATTAGCACATTTTGGCAGCCTGGCAGTGTTCACATTTTGCACCTATTGTGGATAAGCATATTCCAATTTACAGGGGAGTTTTCGATGGTTTGTAACATTCCTAAGTGCAAAGTTGTTTAGTTTCTAGGGCTGAGTGCCCTTGCCACTGCCAATGAATGGTTGCCATTAAACTAAATTTACATCAGATAACAAACAAAAAAGAATTTGATTGATATGTGTGAGTGATCAAATAAGTGAAAGGAAGGTGCAATTCGAAGAACTGTCATATAAATGTAATATGTATGTTGCATTTTTTTTATATCAATAATCAAAAGGAGAGGGAGGGAAAAATGTAGACACTACACTCTTATTCCCCGGTCAGTATTTTCACCAACAATGAATTAATTTCATTTAGGGTGACCGGCACCCCGCTCAGGATCGCAGCCAAGTGAGCTCCAGGAGCAACCGGACTCTTGTGGACGAAATATATATATATATATATATATATATATATATATATATATATATATATATATATAGATAGATAGATATATATATATATATTACCTACTGGCGGTCGCCAGTAGGTATATATAGTTAGGATTTTTTCCCTATGTCTAATAACTTTGGCGTTTGTGGACGGAATCGGCTGAAATTTTCAGGAAAATGGCACATTTTGTTTCTGAGCAGCTCCTGGAAATTTGGGGGGGGTTCGTCAAGGGGGGGCAGAGAAAAAAGGGGGGTCCCAAAACGCGTTTTTCCCATGTTAATTTCCATAGGGCGGTTGGACTCACTTTTAGCCCGAACGGCTGAATGGATTTCCACGAAACTTGGCAAAATTGTAGGGACTGTTAGCCCGATGTGCCTTTGCTAGGTCTCAATATATGTGCTTCAGTGGATTTTGAGAAATTAACGTTTAAATCAAGATATATATCTGTAACAGCGCTCCGGGCAGCGATCCGGTTAGCGAACTTTTCGCGTATCGGAACTTTGCGAAGCGAAGCTGATTGGCTCTCCGGTGTCTGTCAACATTCTAAACAGTCCGGAGCGGCCGCCATCTTGTCTCTCGGTAGGATCGAGAGACAAGAGGAGGCCAAAACAAAGGGGGAAATGAAGGAAAGGGGGCAAGGTAGACCCCTTCTGACCCCATAGGATTGATGAGGGGGATATTATAAAGCCACGCGGGGCCTAAAAAAAAAAAAAAAAATCGATTTTTTCGCCGTAGAGACGCGTCTTGGTACGCGAACCGGGCAGCTAACCGGACAGCTAACCGGGAAGCTAACCGGCAGTGTAACGGGAGTCTGAGGAGTAGCTGATTGGCTGTCAACATTGTAAACAGTCCGGAGCGACCGCCATCTTGTCTCTCGGTAGGATCGAGAGACAAGAGGTGGAAAAAAAAAGGTGTAAATGAATGAAAGGGGTAAGGCAGACCTCTCCTGAACCCCTAGGATTGATGAGGGGGCTATTAAAGTTCCCTGCGGGGCAAAAGAAAAAAAAAATTGTGATTTTTCGCTGTAAAGGTGCTTCCTGGTACGTTAACCGGGCAGCTAACCGGCAGCGTAACGGGAGTCCGACATATTGTGTTTTTTGAACGTTTGTGATATGTGCACGTGTGGATTTTGTCTAATTAAGGTTAAAAAAATATATATATATCTTTAAGCGTGTTCTGGCGCGCTTACGTTTTGGGTTTGGTTTGCGCTGCAGAGACGATACGTCACGGTTATGCGATGCATCATGAGGCGTCTCACGGGCTACGTGATACGTCACTTAATAAAGAATATATTTTACAGCTATAGATATTAGCTTTTAAAAAACCAATGAAATTCACAGAAAAAACCATAGGTTATAGACCATATATAGTTAGGAATTTGCATTTACAAAACCTTGAAAATTCACTGAAAAAACCATAGGTTATAGACCATATATAGTTAGGGATTAGCATTTAAAAAACCTTATTTTATTTGCACAAAACCATTGAAATTCCATATATAGTTAGTTGCACTAACTATATATCGCGGACCCGCAATCCACTGCTAATGATGTCACATATTACATCATTCATGACATGGTCAGTGACATCACTGATGACATCACTGATGACATCTCAAATGACATCACTGATGACATCACTGATGACATCTCAAATGGCATCACTGATGACATCACTGACATCTCATTTGACATTACTGATTACATCACTGATGATATCATTTATGTGATAATACATCTTCAGACTCTAATATAACCTGAGATACACTCAGTGTAAACAGGCACTCACAGACTGTCACACATCCATGGAGTTACTCACACACCTAGTCAGTCATGCAAAGAATCAATCACATCTCCATTTCCTCAACTATACAGTTATACACACCTTACTTATTCAAACATATAGTAACACATATTTACTCTCTTAT
This sequence comes from Lissotriton vulgaris, assembly GCF_964263255.1. NCBI lineage: Eukaryota > Metazoa > Chordata > Amphibia > Caudata > Salamandridae > Lissotriton > Lissotriton vulgaris. Next base: position 99,264,399 of record NC_141695.1, read on the forward strand.
ACAATCCTTGATACAAGTTCACAATGATTCATACAGCCACTCACACATTCACTGGCTCTTATGTTCAGTTATTTATATATGTCAACTCTCACATGGAGTGTGTTTTACATATGTACTTACTTTGACATGTAGCACTGAGATATCCATTTACTCACCAATATACTCATGCACACAGTCAACTGTCCATACAGCTGTTTCTACATGCACTTTTGAACCCATACACCTAGGGAATCAACTGCTCACACATCTATGCACAGAGTTATACACCTCCCAGCCACCCACACACATACTCAGTCTCCCATACAAATACTTGGGCAACCATTCAATAACCCATATAGTTACTGATATAGCTACTGATTTAAACATGCAGCAGTTTACAGAACAACATAAATAATGATTGCCAAATTAAGACACTTTAATCACTAACCCATACACTCAGTGAGACACATTTAATCATTCTCTCATACAGTCAGTCATGCACCTACTAAATCCTTCATCCAGACACTTATACATCCACTCATTCTTCAATATGTAAGACATATTTTAACTTTACAGAAACATACAGTCACTGGGTGTTGTCATCAGTGATGTCATCAGTGATGTCATCAGTGATGTCATTTGAGATGTCATCAGTGATGTCATCAGTGATGTCACTGACCATGTCATGAATGATGTAATATGTGACATCATTAGCAGTGGATTGCGGGTCCGCGATATATAGTTAGTGCAACTAACTATATATGGAATTTCAATGGTTTTATGCAAATAAAATAAGGTTTTTTAAATGCTAATCCCTAACTATATATGGTCTATAACCTATGGTTTTTTCAGTGAATTTTCAAGGTTTTGTAAATGCAAATTCCTAACTATATATGGTCTATAACCTATGGTTTTTTCTGTGAATATATATATATGTAAATATATATATATATATATATATATATATATATATATATATATATATATATATATATATATATATATATATATATATATATATATATATATATATATATATATATATATATATATTCCGTCCACAAGAGTCCGGTTGCTCCTGGCGCTCACTTGGTTGCGATCCTGAGCGGGTGCCGGTCACCCTAAATGAAATTATATATATATATATATATATATATATATAAATGTAATATGTATGTTGCATTTTTTTTATATCAATAATCAAAAGGAGAGGGAGGGAAAAATGTAGACACTACACTCTTATTCCCCGGTCAGTATTTTCAACAACAGAAGAGTGTAATTACTATAATCACAACTTGAAACGCATAAGAAAGAGATATGGGGCGGAAAGACCCATGCTCTTCTGATGGTTTGTTACTTTAAAAAAATATATATATTTGTCATGTCCCATGAGTCAGGCAATTCCTCACCATCACCTATATGCTGTATAACTTTGCTCATTAACAAGACAATGCAGTCTGTCAAGACTTCATAGAATTTGACTGGTATCGCCTGTCTCCTGCTGCCTTGCTAATATGCAAGGCTGCTAGTGCTCCCTGAATCCCCCCAAGCTAAATCTCCTGGTGGAGAACATTTGTCTGTTAATCGTTAAGCCTTGGAAGATCACACCTCCTTATACACTCAGCATACCGTTCTCCATCAAAAATATCAGTTTGGCCTTACAGTTTTTGGAAACACTGAGCAAAACTATTTGACTTTTTACTGGGTATGTGTGTGGAGTGATCCGTTCTTGCCTTTAATGACCTTTATCTGACTATTAGCTTTTTATCAGTAAGCTGATGTGCTAAGATTCTCCCCACCTGTTCTCCACATTCATACTGAAGAGAGCGGTATCTGTTGTATCTGGCTGCATTCTTTTCTTTTAATATCCTACTTAAGGTAGAATATTTCTATATCAGAGGAAGATATGTTTGTGTTTGCTCGTAGCCCCCTTGTCTAATCACTTCAGCATGGAGAAATTCTAACTGTAGAATCACCTGACAAGCTGTTCATATGATACCCCTCATAAAAGCCTTCATTGCATCCAAGACTATGAGGGGGGAAGCTGTACAGACATTCTCCTGCAAGAACTCTATTATATATTTTTTAGTTAATAAGACATATTCCATATCCACAAGTAAGTATTGAGGGTTCGAGAATGACCATCATTGCTTACTTGCCACATTTGACTAAAATGAGAACAAAATGTCTGCCGATGCCAGTGTCTTTTGGTAGCAAAAACCACATCAATTTTAGAATACTGCTTATATGGGGCGCTATAATATGTATATCCTGGCTTAGTAGGAAATAGTGTCCGCCATGCATCACTGAGACAGTGCAGACGAGCCATCTCTAACATGAAGGGACTCACTTTCACCATCCTTAATGAGGCTCGCTGATTAGTAGAGTCTATGGCATAGTCCATAATGCAGATAAACTTGCCCATAACTAATAGCTTCCCTTGCCACTCCAGTAGTTCTTATGTTACTGTATCAAAGACTTCAGGTTCATTTAAGTTAGTTCCCTAAATAGAACACCACACATACTTTGTGCTATTGATTAAAACCTGCACCATTGCCCATCTTCCCGGCTGGTCAAAAGAAATTTTAAGAAGAGTATATTTCAAATGCCTTGTCCATCAGGACAGCAACCTCTGTGACGGACACAGTCTGGGATGTACAAACGATTGCTTTAAAACAGATCAGTATCTCTATATGTCAAATGAGTCTCAGTAATAAATACTAAATGAGGTTTGTACATTTTTAACTCTTCCCAAACTAGCTGGTGCTTACTACCTGCATTTAAGCTGAAGACGTTCAAGCACATAGATCTAATTACTCCCATTGTGAAGTAATTATATTACCTCTAGGAGTATTCTGCCTATTCCCTTCTCCCTCTATTGAATCTATCTAGAAATCCAAATAGAGGTAATCTTCCGAACAAACTTGGCCTCATATTCCAGTTCCCTCACTCATCACGTTTCTCCCAGCAATTAATACCCTTGACTACCCCATTCCTCCTGGGGCACCCCCTCTTCTAATTGAGACCCCCTCACCCCTCATGCAAAGAATACCCATGAAAGCAGGTGAGAAATGTCTGAATACTTGCTTTCTGTGTTGAGCAAAGAACCATCCCCAGCCCTAAACCTTGCCCCCTGTTTCCTGAAAAAGGAATCATCCCCGCTGAGCTGTCGATTGAGTGACAGCAGACAGAAAGCACCGAACCACAGGCCGCACCCTACATTAGCCGCACCCCCAGCCAAGAAATTTACAAAGAGAGAGGTTAAGAGAAATATTAAAAAGACAAAGAGAAGAATGCAATATTACATATTTTGTCCAGATCAGATGTCTTTCACTTAGGACCTGACCTATTTTTCTATTAGAAAAAAAGTGTCAGTGACGTAACAGCAAGAGCAGGATAACAATGATGATACAATTAATAGATTAGATGGTCCCCGTTATCAGCTAGTTAGTTGCCAGATGTCGCCATTGGCTAACAGCCTGCTGAGCCTCAGTGTCAGTATGAAAAATCTAAGAGCTGCTCTCTCTGTTGACCTTTCAGCGTGCTGGTTCCTGCAGGAACACCTGTGCCCCTGCCACCTTCAGAGGGTCAATCAGCTGGACGATCTTCCAGCGTCTATCCATTGAGACTTTGCAGAGGTCTGATCAGAAAGAGAGTAAAAGATTCGACCACAATGGGAGCCACAGGCAGGCTGTGGAGAAGCTGGCCTGTGGCAGCAAGAAATTAACAATAAAAATAAGTAATGGACGGGGATGCTGCCACTTTGACCTGACTTTATGGTTATGAAAATTGGAAGTCTGTGTGCCCGCTGGATCTGGTAGTCCCAATCCCAGTCCGCTAGATCAGGATATGCCTTCTGGAATAGTTGCACAATAAATGCTCGTGGGTCAATCCCTCTCTCCTTTCCGGTATCCCAAATAGTCGTACGTAGTTCCTACATTGCCAATTATCTAAGTCCTTGACTTTCTCCTTCAGGAAGATAAGTTGGCCATCTTGCTTCCTGACTGTTCTGGCCGTTATCATGGTGGATTCCTCCATATCTGCCACCTGCTGATGCAAATCCGCAACGTCACACGACAGTGTAGCCACTTTACGAGTCACTTTGGCCACTGCTTGCTGTATTAGGAGACTGTCTGCTCTGGCTTCCATGTAGTGCACCTGTGCCTCTGCCCTTTTATCATTAAGAGCCTGAAGAATTATAAACAGTGAAGGTTCATTTGTACAGCAAGAATCCATTACTCTAGGGAGGGGTGAAGTATTAGTTTCAACATTCACAGAGAGGAAGAAACCAGAAGATTGCCCTTTATCCAATGCTTCAAGTCTAGGCCTTAAACTGTCGGACATTTCCAGTGACTCTGCATTGTTAATGCTTTTCTCGGCCGAGGATGGAAGGGGCACCTAAACGTGAATATGTACGCTAGACCCGCTCGTGGGGTCATTGTTGGGCAGTCTTGATATTAAGGCCTTTACGTTTCACTTAGAAGTAACCCATTTGCGCGGTGTACTCCCGTTGACCCTAGCCTTATATTGAATGTGCGAAGTCCGACCTAAGCATTGAGTCTCTGAGTGCTCAGTAAGCCTTTTCATGTTCTTTGTGGTTTTAGTTTTACTTTGTTTCTTCTTCTCCTGGGAAGGGGATTCAATTAGGACAACCTCTGAAATTTGTAGAGCATCTGGGAGGATTCCATGTGTACCAGTAGGCTGGTGTGGTGTTGCAGACTCCTATGAAAAGTTATGGATTCGTTCGATATCCTGCTCTACAAGCAGATCCCTTGAATTTTCAGTGGCACAATCTCTGGTAGAGGTCTTCCCCTAGAGTTTCAGACTCATGAATATAGAGTGGGTAAGGCGCACCTTCAAAAGTAACGTCCCCAGAGTTATTATTTTTGTGCTTTGACAGGCCCCTGTCTCCTGTGCCACTTGATGCCCCACATCATGTTTGCACTGTTGCAGTGATACCACATGCGGCAGAGGCAGCATAGCTAAGCTAGCAACATTGTTGTCACTACTTTCAGGCATGACACATATCGTAGTTTGCAAGCTCTGAGACATTCTGTTACCTTGAAGTGGATCAGCTTCGGCTATACTTACATCCTGTTGCGTCATGCTCTCCGCATCTGCAGATTCTGAAGAGCTGTAGCATCCAGTCTTGTTAGTGGCAGCCGCCTCTTCATGTTCTGGGTGGACTGTGTTCAGCAAAGTGTCGACCATTGCAGCTTCTAGTGAGGAGTCCGTTGCGCCATCCATCATACCACACGTCTTCAAGATGTCAGCAGCTTTTCCAGACTGCAGCAGCTATAACATCGGCTTACTGGCCCGGGAACCACTTACTTTTGCCGCTGCTATAACCAATTGAAGCCCGCTTGACTCCCCCCGGGCTGCCAAATTCTTCTTTGTTACAGTCTCTAAGTCCGCTGAGACAGGGACGTGAGTGCCTCTGGCTCCTTTTAATGTGCTGCCTCTTTGCGGAGCCATATCGCTGGTTGTAGTAGAGGTTTGGCTTGCCCAATAGAAGGCAGAGTGGCTTGGCCCGATGAGTCACCTCGCAATCCTGACCAGCTGCAAGGCGTGTTGTGGAGTTCGTGCCCGTAACTCAAACATGAAGTCAAGGAAGTTTTATCTACAGCAGAGTCTTTCTTTGTTCTTTGATTCAGACTGCTACGGGGAAAGTTTTAACGGTGATGCATCATGTTGCAGTAGGAGCAGCACAAGGTTCCTGCTCTTCAGTGGTGGAGTCAATCCACCATCTTCCTTTTTTACCAGTCCTGTCAGTGGGATCTCCAATACGAATGTCCTTCAAAAGTTGAACTAAAGCAGGGGTGTATGGATGAACCTCACTAACACTGCAGAACTCAGAGTAGTTATATTTTTTAACTGCTCAAGGAGCCACACTGATCTTCTAACCTATGTGCCATTAGGAGCCATAATGTCCCCTCTTTCCTTTGCAATATATAACCTATTTGTGCAATTGCGAGGAAATTATCCCAATTATGTACACTTCTTTGGTGTTCAGTCAGTCACAAGGAGCGCTTACATAAACCGCCCTCTCAGTTATCAGACAATCCCCACATGGGACCCTCTTGCTGGATGAGATTCTCCTGATACCTTATCTCATCCAATGATCTCTAAATAAGATCCTAAGGATTTGCTACTCCCCCACCAATCTCTCACTTAGGTTTGGGCTCTTGCATTGCTTGCCGATCATGCATCTTGGCGAATCACTGGTAGAACTGGGACTCACAGAGTGATCAGTATTCCCTGTTAGTTTGTGCAGTAATGCTTGAAATATTGACAAGTAAAGTGCTCCGCAGGCCCCACACACTTGGATACCTATAATGCTCTACACACATCCATAGCCATCCAATGTCCAATATATTCCATTACTTAACAGTGCACTAGTCTCTTCCAAACTAATCGAAGTTCTTCCATAATTTACCTCTAAACTTTACAAAAACATCCAACTGCAATGCCCACATACTACCTTGACTCCTACCAACCATTATGCCAGAAACGTAAAAAGCATCTGCAAAGGGCTTAAGAACACCCACATTGTTGAGATGTGCTCTAGAAATGTGTGCACAAAGAACAATCGATGAACAGCATGTAGAATATTGTAAAACATTCACCTCAGTTCAGAGATCTGAGCCTTAATCCATCCTTTCTTTGCTCCCCATGCCATTCCAGTTTAATCTCAGCCATGTGCCCGCAGATGTGTCCTGAATGTTTGGGAACCCAAGGACCTAAACAAGCACAAAACGCAATGGGCAACATTGGCATTCATGGTAGCGAAGCGTAACATAGCCCAACTGTGGGGGTCCAGCCTGCCGCCCAGAATTGTGAACGGGAAGGAGGACTTGGACTGGGGTATGTTCAGGGAGAGGTTGGTGTATTCTACCAGGGGACGCCCCGGGAAGTGGGGTAAGGTTTGGGAGGCATGGAATCACTACAGGGGCAACATTTGTGCCCTGCCGATCAGTCAGGAAGAAACGGGCGACCACGAGTCCCCATGATCCATTATTTAATATAACTGTGAATGTATTGAGCTGTATGGAATGTCATCGAGAACGATTGAAGACCTATAAGTATGTCACCTGATGCATTTCTTTGTTGATTATATTGTTTAATAAAAAGAAATAAAAAATAAAAAAACTCAGCCATGTGTAAATCAGTCTTGACACTGCCCCCCATGGGAACAGTCCAGCCCTTACTGCCGGGCCAGGCCATCCCTGGACCAGAAAGAAGCATCCTGGGACCGCTTTCGGGGTTTCACCCCTCTTTAGCCAGGCTAACATGTCCCCAGTGGTATGGAGAGCATGGGACCCATGTCTGGGCATACCCTTGGCCACATAGGGTGAATATAACAAACACAACAAGATGAAGGACAGAGTGCTGAAATTTTTCAACCACTCACCCCCAGTGAAGAGACCTGGGATTGATCCATCATTCTTTTGCTCACTATGCCACTTCAGTTTGGACCCAGTCACATGCAAATCAGTTTTGACCCTGTTCTTCGTGGGAACAGTCCTGCCCAAACTGGCAGGCCAGATCATCCCTGGACCAGAAACAAACATCCTAGGACCAGTTTTGGGGTATCACCCCTCATCAGTCAGGATAGCTTGACTTAGGTATGGTCTCAGTTGTCAAAACTGGGCACAAAAAGTAAAGTTTAGCTGGACCATTTGGTACATATTAACTGACAATATGTTTTTATTTTTTTATGGGCTTATTAAAAAAAAGTGTAGTAGTTTAGATTGAAAACAGGAACAATGGAATGTACAATACACAGATCCTGCAGCAGACAGATTTCCATATGCAGCTCCTTAAACAACATGACACTGAACAAGAAAGCTGGGTGTCTGGAAGGAAATTGTTCAGAATATATTTTTTATTCATTTAAGACCATCAAATAATTTTGAGACATTTGACAATAGTGCAGAATATGGCCTTTGTGACCTCCAGTAAGTATGTGTGTAAGTAGTAATAGAAGTGCGTCAAAGTGATGAGTGACCCAACATCTTTGACTGTTGATGGATTTCTCCAGATCTTCATTGTCTGAAAACATAACCAAAATGATTGAAATTGTGCAGAATTGTGGATGATTAATGGAATATTTCCTCATTTAATTTCACAGCTGACCCACAAGCTCCTCGGTTCCAGAGACCTGCTCTGTGGATAATTGTCTCTCTCAGTGTCCTACTAGTCCTGGCTGTGGTGGGATCCGGCATTTGGAGTAAGTGAATCATTTCACAGAAATATATAATCAAGTAGATTTGTGTTGCTGGAAAAACAAATATTAGCAGAAATATCCCCAAGAATATTGAATAATCCAATTTCACTTATTAAGAAATTGAGGTAAATATATAGTATAATAAGCTTTAATACCAAGTAGCCTTCTCTCTGTCACCATCAATGTATTATCAATCCATCCCAGAGACCCAAAACACACACACACAGGCATGAACACACAAGCACACATATACAACACACCCCTCGCACCATTCAATGTTTTTGACTCCTCTGCCCTCATAGCCAGTTTCTTCTCCTCCATCTTAAGCTTGGTCACTTGCAGCTTTAGGCTCCCTATTTGCCCTCCTGTCTGCCAGCTCCTCTGGGGACAAGCCCAGAGGAGACAAACTCACTGTTTTGCAGGGCATTCAAATTCAGGAGACAAGTCATCCCTCTGTCCTGTGTGCTGCATTTTAGGGCGTGCATCCATACCTTGCTTCCCCACATTGCCTCCTCATTCCCCTTCTCTGTTGCTGTCATCCTCTGGTGAACCTCTGCCAAGGCCATCAGAGCTTTCTGTAGCTCCAATTTCTTTGTGCCTTTCTTGGTTGGCAGATCCCTTTCTTTACAGAACTGCTTGAGCTAACAGGAGTGTAGCACTCCAGCTTGATGAGCTCAAATTGCATCTTTGTAGGTATGGTCACAAACAGTCAGGTAGAATGAAAGTGGATTTGGAAAAAGCAAATCGAGCCAATAAAGGAGAATTAAAAAACTCGAAATGGTCTCAAATTCTCTATCTGTGATTTTTGTGTAAAACAAAAGCACTGAATAACACTGCACAAACACAATTCCAAACTTAAAACTGAACACCAATGCAGGAAATTGGGTTACTAATTGAGAGGAGTAAAACCAGACTCAAGCAGTAAGCACAATCTCTGTCAGGGTGAAACACAAACAAACCCCAAATAAACCTGTGCTTAACCCTCTGGTATATTGGTACAAAGCCCTCAGGCTTAACTTAGAGGCAATCTGTAAAGTATGTATGCAGCACTTCAAACAGTAACAAAGTCAGAACACAACACAAGAAGAAGTCCACACTAGTTCAGGAAAATAGAGTAAACCGTAATACATTAATTTGAGATGAAAATAACAAACATTGAATCAGTAGAACAGGAGAAGTGCAATTTTAGATCTGTAGGTAAAAATAGTGGCTAGAAGCACAAAACGCCAACTGTGATTATCTGGTTGCGCCGGATTGAGACAAAGACACAAGATCAGGCCCATCACGATGGAGAGCAGGCGGATACATCTTGGAAACAGCATTTACTATGTGGTTGGAACAAAGAATCCCTTTACACACAGACTTTACTATGCATGTGTTTTTACCACGCATGCCGTTCCCACGCATGTATTTACAACAAATATGCCTTTACCACACATGCTTTTACCATGAAAATGTAAGTATTTCTGAGGTCAGTGCCTAATATACACACACATATATATATATATATATATATATATATATATATATATATATATATATATATATATATATATATATATATATATATATATATATATATATGAGGTAAGTCCAGTTCCCAGTACAACGCAGCGCAGCGCAGTCAGCCACACCGTCAATCAGGAACCAGCGAGACCCAAACGTGGTGCAAATTGATTTATTTAAAGTTCAGCCCAGCACCACAGCACATATATATATATATATATATATATATATATATATATATATATATATATATATATATATATATATATATATATATATATATATATATATATATATATATATATATATACATTACCTACTGGCTATCGCCAGTAGGTATATATAGTTAGGATTTTTTCTCTATGGGATTTCTGAAAATTCTATGTCTAATAACTTTGGCGTTTGTGGACGGAATCGGCTGAAATTTTCAGGAAAATGGCACATTTGTTTCTGAGCAGCCCCTGAAAATTTGGTGGTGTTTCGTCAAGGGGGGGCTGAGAAAAAAGGGGGGTCCCAAAACGCGTTTTTTACATTGAGTTTTCCATAGGGCGGTTGGCCTCACTTTTAGCTCGAACGGCTGAATGGATTTGCACGAAACTTGGCAAAATTGTAGGGACTGGTAGCCCGATGTGCCTTTGCTAGGTCTCAATATATGTGCTTCAGTGGATTTTGAGAAATTAACGTTTAAATCAAGATATATATCTGTAACAGCGCTCCGGGCAGCGATCCGGTCCGCTTACTTTTCGCGTTTCGGAACTTTGCGCGCAGAAAGCTGATTGGCTCTCCGGTGTCTGTCAACATTCTAAACAGTCCGGAGCGGCCGCCATCTTGTCTCTCGGTAGGATCGAGAGAGAAGAAGAGGTGAAAAACGAAAGGGGAATTTAATGAAAGGGGGCAAGGTATCCCCCTCTTGACCCCCTAGGAATGTAGTTGGGGTTATTAAAGGGTCCCGTGGGGAAAAGGGAAAAAAAATGATTTTTCACGGTAGAAGCGCTTCACGGGCCGCGAACTGGGCCGCAAACTGGTAGCGAAACGGGAATTCGCCATTTTGTGCTTCGTTAATTAAATTACTAGGTATAAGGGGGTGCGGGAGACGTATCCTAATCCCCTATGTTTCCTGAGGGTGGCTGAGGAGGCTGATATATGTTGATACATCTCTTCCAGCAGCTGTGCGTGAACTTTTTTTTATTTTGCTGCGTGACAGTCCGGAGCGGCCGCCATCTTGTCTCTCGGTAGGATCGAGAGAGAAGAAGAGGTGAAAAACTAAGGGGGAATTTAATGAAAGGGGGCAAGGTATCCCCCTCTTGACCCCCTAGGAATGTTGTTGGGGTTATTAAAGGGTCCCGTGGGGAAAAGAAAAAAAAAATGATTTTTCACGGTAGAAGCGCTTCACGGGCCGCGAACTGGGCCGCAAACTGGTAGCGAAACGGGAATTCGCCATTTTGTGCTTCGTTAATTAAATAACTAGGTATAAGGGGGTGCGGGAGACGTATCCTAATCCCCTATGTTTCCTGAGGGTGGCTGAGGAGGCTGATATATGTTGATACATCTCTTCCAGCGGCTGCGCCATCTTGCCTTTTTTCCAATGCCACAATTTTGTCGTGCACGGCAGCCATTTTAGATGCCAGGCTGGTCCCAGGCTATCACCTACCCCTGCGGATGTAGTTTATGGCCCCAGCTGTAGAGAATTCAGACATGCCAACCCTCCTGATTCAGGCGTGTGACTACTGATTTCAGTGCTAGTCTCCCGCCTCCCGATTTCTGCAAGCAAAAACCCGGGGGCATATTACGAACAACTAGCGATAATTTTTGTCTCTAACTTGTTTAGAGACAAAAATTATCGCCGCACATCGGCGATTTTTATCGCAGATAAACCTTGCTATTATCGCAGAAAAGTCAGCGATATTCATGTATTATCGAGCAAATGCTCTTAGCCATGTTATCCACCTCCCATTGGATAACATGGCTAAGAACTGCTCAGGGCAGGTGTTAGATTTTGGAGATATTCGCGCTTAGCGCGAATATCTCCAAAAGTTGGTAATAGAAGATAGCGATGTTAGGGACTGTTTCCAGTCGCTAACATCTTGGTACGCCACTTTGCATGTCATTAGTGATAAGTATCACTGACATGCAAAGCGGGGCCCAAGATGGCCGCTATCTCCTTTTAGCTGTCACTAACTGGTGTTAGCGACAGCTTGGTAATAGGGAGATAATTTTATCTCCGCTTTCATGGCTTTTAAAGCCAAAAAAGCGGAGATAAACCCCCTTGATAATATGCCCCACGATTCCTTGGGTGTTTCAGCTGACAGGGCTTGGTATTGTGTTACATGGTAATTTTTCCAGGAAACGTCAGAGGGTCGATGCAGGGGTTCTAGAAGAGGTGATAAACCATTTAAGCCTCATGAACAAGCGAATGGTCTTTTAAAGATTTGTGAAGTACTCGGGGCGGCGGTGTGTGTGTGCCCTCTTTTAGGAGCGGGCGGGGGGGCACTGCCAGCAACTTGCCAGGTCAGGTAGTGTTCAACACGTGCATCACCCTTTCTCTGCCTGCTATTGCGCTCCATGCTTCGGAAAGGTAAGAAAAAGAACGTGCATTTGAGTTTGAAATGTCCGATCCTGCAGCAGCACACTTCCAAAGCCCACACATGACAATAACCCGATTCAAGGCCCCATTCACCCGTTTTTAAAAAAATAGATAACACTCCAACAAAGTAAGATTATAAAACTTTATTAACTATTAACTATAACGAACGGAACAAAAACTAAAAACATTTAAACATTTTTCAACACAAAAAGCAACAATGGTTAGAAGCTGTCTTTTGTGCGAATAGTCCCAAGGCAGCACAACGTGCAGAGTTCTGGACGGCACCCAGGTGATGTCGCCTGGGTGCCGCACTGGTTTTGGGATCCTACAATGCAGCACAGAAAAACAGCGTGGGGCGTCCCGGGTGGTGCGGGGGGAGGCCTCGTCAGTAGCGGTCTGTTGTGCGAATAGTCCCAAGGCAGCAGAACGCGTTGAGATGTTGATGGGACTGTGTCCAGTGTCACATGGCTGACACAACATGTACGACAGGCACCCAGGTGATGTCCAGTAAACTGCCGCACTGGTTTTGGTATCCTACAATGCTGCTCCGAAAATTGGCGTGTGGCGGCCCGGGGGTGGGGGAGGCGGCGTGAACGGGCCTCCCCAGGTGGCGGCCATCTAGCTGAGTTGCGCCCGCTCTTGCGGCTACAGCGTCTCGCTCACCATGTTGTTGAGTTGCTCCCACTCTTGCAGTGCAGCGATAGGCGGCTGCCACATGGCTCTTAAAATGGCGGACGGCTCCTCGGTTTTAGGCCTGGTCCACTGAAATGGCCCTGGGACACCTTGGAACTCGGACGCTTGCCTGCTAGGGCTTGGGCTCCATTCTCGAAAAGCGTCCCCTCAGCCGTGAAGATTCTACAAAAGTCTTGGGGGCCCCCGACTCCCGCAGGCTTCCGGTGGGGAGCGGCTGCCATGATTGCTCGCGGAATGACCACGACGGAGCCACGAGATGGTGGTGCTCTCATGCTGACGCCAGCTTCAGTCTGAATGATTCAGAAACAAGGTGGGGCTTTCATCGTTTGGGAAAAAAAAATGTTCTAAACCAATGAAAAGTGTTATTTTTAGGTCATATGACCAAGCCTTCCATCTTTAGGAAACCAAAAGTAAAATGAACCAATGAAAAGTTTTATAAACAAGTCACATGACCTGTTATGCGGCATAGGGCTACAAAAAGCGTAGAAAATCCGTTGGCACGTGAGGCGGCGTCAGTAGCGGACCGATGTGCGAATAGGCCGAAGGCAGCACAACGCGCCGAGATTCGGATGGCACCGAGGTGGTGTCCAGCAAATTGCCGCACTGGTGTGGCCATCCTACAACGCTGCGCCGAAAGACGGCGTGTCCAGCTGAGTTGCGGTCACTGTTGCGGTACAGTGACTCGAACGCGCCGAGATCCGGATGGCACCGAGGTGGTGTCCAGCAAATTGCCGCACTGGTGTGGCCATCCTACAATGCTGCGCCGAAAGACGGCGTGTCCAGCTGAGTTGCGGTCACTGTTGCGGTACAGTGACTCGAACGCGCCGAGATCCGGATGGCACCGAGGTGGTGTCCAGCAAATTGCCGCACTGGTGTGGCCCTCCTACAATGCTGCGCCGAAAGATGGCGTGTCCAGCTGAGTTGCGGTCACTCTTGCGGTACAGTGAGTCGAACGCGCCGAGATCTGGATGGCCCCGATGTTGTGTCCAGCAAGTTGCCGCACTGGTGTGGCCATCCTACAATGCTGCGCCGAAAGTCGGCGTGGGGTGCCCCGTTGGCTTATGAGGTGATGTCAGTAGTGGACTGATGTGTGAATAGGTCGGAACCAGCACAAGGCGCCAAGATCCGAATGGCAAGTCCTGGATGTTGAGTGCCTCAGTTGAGAGTTCTGAGCAGTGCTTGTAAGACTGTCTGAAGCTTATTTGCACCTACTGCAGCTTCACTATTGCCCTGGTGTGGCCAAAGGTGGCACATGACATAGGCGGCCGGCTCCCGAGGTGCGGCGGAACTTTTTTCCTTTTCCTTTCTGCTTCTTTTCCTACAATCCGTTTCATCTGAAGACACGACCAGGTCCCTGAATGTGTGCAGCGGGACGCTATTGATTGAATGAAAATGGCGGCTTGACACAAAGCTGACTCAAGCGTTACTGTTGATGCTATACAGACAAAAATTGGTTTTCAGTTTGTACATTCTTCAGGTTTTTTTTTTCCATCCAAGTCTGATTGAGAGTTTGTAGAAAAATGGCTTCAGATTTTCCACATACTACTCTTCAACATTCTTCCTAAATGTAACAATGTGAAACTCACTAGGAGAATGGCTGTTTCTGTTTCCTTTCAAAATGCTGCCAACACTATTTTCTGAATGGAAGACACCATCTTGTAGCATAAAGGGCCGAAAGGGGTTCTGGTCTGGCCGATGGTTGGTGGAGACATTTTGACTATATCTTGGACCTGCCCAGCCTCGCCCAAAATGGCGCCGGTATAAATGGGACTCGTAACTCCTTGCCCGCAAATGTATATCTAGAAAATGTTATTGTAAGTGGCCGCGTCGTATTTTAATTACAAAATGTACGTCGCCCGATTCCGCAACTGTTAGACACCTTTGTTCTTGCAACCTAATGGCCCGCTCGTTACGTTCTTCTACAGTGTAAATGTCTCCTCATCATATACGATTTCATTTTGCTCCGTGGCCGGCCCACGTGGTTATAAGCCCGTATTTGTATACTGACATTTTCACAATAAAGGTTTTTAAAACAAAACACGGTAGTAGTATTTACATTGGTAAAGTTTTTACTTTTAGTCACTGTTTTCGAATCAGTAAAGGCAAGTGAAATAAAGCAGTCCAATTACATGACGGATAAAAGGTATAATATGTAGGAACGCAGTAAAGATAAATGCTTAAGGGCAGTTGTGTTTTTCATGTCTGCAATATAAAGTGATCGATAAGAATCTGATAATCAGGCGTATCGGCGACTAAGATAGCAGGCCGAATCTCTTTTACTCAACGGCTCCATTATGGAAGGAAGAAACGCCCTTTTTCTCGAAAAAGGAATATATTTTACTTACAAGACAGTTGTAAATTTTCCGGGAAAGTACATTAGCCTGGAATATTATAACATATGTTTGAAAAAAAAATATTGTTCGAAAACAATAAAAAGCGTAATTTTTAGGTCATATGACCAAGCTTTTCATCATTAAATTAACAAAAGTAAAATGAACCAATGAAAAGTTTTATTAACAAGTCACATGTCCTGTTATGCTTACGTTACGCGCTGCGCGCCGCGCCTCGGATCACTTCCGGGTGCGGTAACGCGGCGTGTCATATAACGCATTACGCGACAACGTAGGTCAAGAATATAGTCAAAATGTCTCCACCAACCAGCGTTCGGAACACAACTCCTTTCAGCAGTCCAAAAAGTTCTGTTAAATGACAACAGAGGGGACAGGCAACAAGAACCATCAGTCAAAGAGGGGAGGGCAAGTTCTTCTCTTCCGGGTCATGTTGGGGCGCTACCGGAACTGATCGAATTGGTAGTCTACAGTGTTTCTGGATGTTTCAGACTAAAGCTGGCGTCAGCATGAGACCACTACCATCTCGTAGCTCCGTCGTGGCCATTCCACGAGCAATCATGGCAGCCGCTCCCCACCAGAAGCCTGCGGGAGTCGGAGGCCCCCAAGACTTTTGTAGAATCTTCACGGCTGAGGGGACGCTTTTCGAGAATGGGACCCAAGCCCTATCAGGGAAGCGTCCGAGTTCAAAGGTGTCCCAGGGCCATTTTAGTGGACCAGGCCCAAAACCGAAGAGCCGGCCGCCATTTTGAGAGTCCTGTGGCAGCCGCCTATCGCTGCACCGCAAGAGTGGGCGCAATTCAGCTGGATGGTGGGCAAGACGCTGTAGCCGCAAGAGTGGGCGCAACTCAGCTGGATGGGACAAGGTTCAGAATTGAAGAGTCATCAAAAGGCAAAAAGTTCCGCCGGATCCCGGGAGCCGGCCGCCTATGTCGGGGGCAATCTCAGGCTACACCAGTGCTATAAGACTTGGGGAGGGTGTCGGAGCCAAGCGTCTTCTCCGAGTCCATGGCCATCACACCGCCCCTCAGGGGCCTCCGTCAAGCTGTTTAGGAAGGTAATATATCACATTGTTTTCTAATGCAGTCAGGTCCACAAACGACACTCACTTACTTTGAGAATAGTGAAGCTGCAGTAGGTGGAAATAAGCTTCAGACAGTGTTACAAGCGCTGCTCAGAACTCTTAACTATGGCACCCAACATCCAGAACTTATGCTATTTGAGAATGGCAGTGACATCGAAGCATCTCAGGGACCAAAACCATTAACGTACTTTCACGTATGAAAATCTTACTTGGGGAGGGGGCAGGAGCGAAGCGCCCCCTCCCAGTCAGCGCCACCACACCGTATGTTGAAAATTTGAAGCCATCGTTCTACAAAGTCAACCAAACTTGGATTAAAAATCTAGAAAAATGTACAAACTGAAAACCAGTTTTGGTCTGCATAGCATCAGTAGCAACGCTTGAGTCAGCTTTGTGTCAAGCCGCAAATTTGATTCAACAAAGCACAGACATTCAAAAAGGCTCAAATTCAGAACTCTAAACTATGGCACCCAACATCCAGGAGCTTGCCATCTGGATCATGGAGCCTTGTGCTGCTTTCGATCTATTCACACATCGGTCCACTACTGACATCATCTTATAAACCAACGTTATGTAAATAGTTTTTTAATAAAATGTTTTACCCTGTTTCTTTGCTGGTGTGTTGTCTATATTTTTAATATTTGCATACGGTTTGTCGTTATTTTGTGCGGGATGGGTGATGGAGCCGAGCTGTCTTGCAGCCCTCATGGTGTGGAGCTCAGTTCATCTCACTATTTTCGTATTTCTCATGAAGGGTTGTTCCTAATATTTCTATTTTAGCGAGGTCAAAAAGAGATCCAATTAGTGGCCTACTGATTTTGCTCGATTACTTTTATTTTTTTTACACGATTTTTCACTATCTGCAAAGACTAAACAGAGTATTGCGACTTTGTGCTTGTTTGTAAATAGAGAATGATCCAAAGAGAACCAATTCTAAAACAGTAAATGCTTGGACAACAATCAATCAAATGGAGAGACAAGCAGCCACGACGGATTACAACGGGGGTAAAGGCCTGCGTTAACTACCCTTCAGTATCTGCAAAGAGAGAGTACTACTAAGACAAAAGAGGGGAGGGGGGGGGGGTGCAGCGTTCAAAGCACATCAGCGTGCATAAATACGAAAATGTTTTTATTTATCACGTACTTGACATTTTAAAGCTTTTCATATTTGCTATTAAAAATCCAATGAAATTCACAGAAAAAACCATAGGTTATAGTGGATATATAGTTAGGAATTTGCATTTACAAAACCTTGAAAATTCAATGAAAAAACCATTGGTTTTAGGCCATATATAGTTAGGAATTTGCATTTACAAAACCTTATTTTACTCGCATAAAACCATTGAAATTCCATATATAGTTATAAGCGCTAACTATATATCGCGCACCCGCAATCCACTGCTGATGATGTCACATATTACATCATTCATGACATGGTTAGTGACATCACTGATGACATCACTGATGACATCTCAAATGACATCACTGATGACATCACTGAAAACATCTCATATATATATATATATATATATATATATATATATATATATATATATATATATATATATATATATATATATATATATATATATATATATATAACCTACTGGCGGCCGCCAGTAGGTATATATAGTTAGGACCTAGTTTCCATAGGAAATCCGTAACATTCTATTTCGAATAACTTTGGCGTCGATTGAGGAATTTGCGTGCAATTTTCCAAAAATTTGGCCAGCTCAGTTCTGCTCCTTCCCTGAAAGTTTTGAGGGGATTCGTCAAGCGGGGGATGAGAAAAAAGGGGCGTCCCAAAACATGTTTTCCCCATGTTAATTTCCATAGGACGTTTAGACACGGCTACAGCCCGAACCTCTGAAAGGAATTACACCAAAATTGAATGGACTGGTACGCAGAAGTGCCTTTTGTTTAAATGGTGTAAATCCCTCCAGTAGTTCCTGAGAAAATCAAAAGAGAAAAAATATACATATCTATAGCAGCTTACTGTAAGCTAAATGTACTCTGTACCATTTCGAGCACGAGCTGCGTGCTGATTGGCTGCCAATGTCTGTCAAAAGTCCAAACCGGAAAGTGTTGGCAGCCATCTTGTGCCTCGGAAGACTGAGGCACAGGAAAGCAGAAAAACAATGATGCAAAACACGCAAAGGGAGCAGGGTAGAAGCATCTTGACCCCCTAGGCTGTTGTAGTCAGAGTCCGACACCAAATATGATGATTTAAGTTTTTATTAGCACTTAATATAAGGCCCACAAGGAACCGGCATAAGCAACTGCGAACAGTGGTCGGAACAGCTGAATGTCACAATGGAATGTGTGACGTCACATAAATACCATCGGGGCATTCCAGGATGGAATTATGTGACGTGACACAGTAGACATGGTAGAGGTATGATGATAACAGTGTAATGAAAATAAATACAATTGCAACATCTCCCTTCCTCAACATGAACAAAAACATTATTTACAATTCATAACAGTTGTTCGATGGAACCAGAATATTAATTCCAATACATAACTGTCATAACGTTGGGAATACATATTTCTCTTCCAGACCTAGTATGAGTGTGCACGTCAATATGTCTGTTGTCCACTACATTTCCATTCTTTTTGCACCCCTCTCTTTCCTTAGGTCCCTTAAGTACACATGACCTTCCTTCTAAACTCTCGTGTTCACTATCCATACTTGCATTTCTCTCTTCCACCTGTTTTTGAGCACTGACACTGTCATTGATTATTTGATCACTGGTGTACTGGAGTATCATCCCATTCCAGAATTCTGTCATCAAGTTGGCTTTCCTCATCCTCCATTCCTTTCATTATTAACATTTCCTGACCTTTTTTCAATTTTACTACATCGTCCTTGCTGCGCCATCCTTTGCCATCTACATACACTGCCCCTTTAGATGTACTGCTCACTTGTTCCGGTCTACCAAACACAGATTCTCCTTTGTTCACTCTGAATGGTTTCTTCACCAGAATCCAGTCTCCTTTTTCCATCTCTTTGCTCCTTGCTTTGTTGACTTCATCTGAATATTTTTTAGTCTTCATTTGTTTATTTACAATGTTCTCCCTCACTTTGAGTGTTTTGTCATCTATGCATTCAGTTGTCTCATCATCTTTGTACCACTTTTCAAATTTGGGAGTCAGTTCATTTTTGCACTTTCTTCCTCTCATCAAGTAAAATGGGGTGAATTTTGTAGTTTTGTTAGGTTTGATATTATACGTGTTTACTTTATCTCTTATAAAACTTTTCACGTTCAATTTAGAAGCAATTGCCAATTGGATGCCTTCTTTTATGAATTTGTTCGTACGCTCAACTTGACCATTACTTTTTGGGCTGTACAGTGGCGTCTTTTCTTGTCTCACCCCAATATTTTCCGAAAACTCTGTCATTTGCTTTGACACCAGTTGAGTTCCATTATCTGACCCTAGGACTTTTGGTTGACCTTCTACAGCAAACATTTTCTTAAGAAATTTTATCACAGTTTCAGTGGTCACATTTTTCACAAATTTGAAATAAACCCACTTTGAATAATAGTCTGTCAAAACTATCATGTATCTTTCGTACTCTGGTAGTAAGTTAAATGGCCCAGCAAAGTCTATTGCTATTTTCGACCAAGGTTCATTGGGTATGTCCACCATCTGCAACTCTCCTTTACTGGTCTTCCAGTGCTTATCTGCTTTCAAACACTGTACGCATTTGTCAATGAAACTACACACCTCACTGTCCATTCACGGCCACCAGTAGTGCATGCTTAAAAGATTCTTCGTTGCGCTACTTCCGGGATGACCCTTGTGAGGTAATGTTATTAACTTAGATCTAACGTTGGCAGGTGGTATAAACAGGTCACACCTTTTCAGAAATCCGCTTTCAATAGTTAACTCCTTGCCAACTTGTTGGCAACTTCTTAACTCTTTATGAAGATTTCTGACCGGTGGCCACCCTGTTCTCACATGACTTATTACTCTTTCCATTATTTTATCTTCTTTCTGACTTTTCATCCACTCTTCCTCTGTTATAGACCCACTACACATTTCCGTGGCATCAATCCATTTTACAACACACTCTGTTTTGTCTAGTGTGGTTTCGGAAGGACCATTTATTGGCAATCGTGATAAGCAGTCAGCCCTGCAATTCATTCCACCCTTTATGTGATGTATGGTGAAAGTATACACCTGCAACTTTGACAATAATCTTATCAATCTAGAACTTGCTTTGCCCTTGCCACGTCCTTCTCCATCCATCATGTAAATCAATGGCTTGTGGTCTGTGATGACTTCAAAACTCCTCCCCCATAGGTAACTTTTGAGTTTTTGCACTGCCCAAACACATGCGAGTGTTTCCCATTCAATGGTACTGTAGTTTGTTTCAGCCTCGCTTGAAATAAATGCTATTGTGTTTTCCTTCTTTCCTTGCTTTTGACAGAACACTGCGCCTATGCCTTTGGCACTGGCATCTACTGTGATGACATATTCCAATTCTGGGTCATAAGGTTTTAAGGCAGGTGCTTTGGCAATATCATTCTTGATTTCATTGAAAGATTTATCTTGATCTTCAGTCCATTGGTAACTCACGTTTTTCCTGAGAAGTTTTCTCAGTGGCTCAACTTTGGTGGCATATGCTTGTATAAACTTTGAATAGTATTCGCTTAATCCTAGAAAGGACTTTAATGTTTCCTTATCTTTTGACTGAGGTGCCTCTCTAATTGCTTCCACCAGATCATCTTTTGGCGTTATTCCATTTGAGGTTAACACATGACCCAAATATTCAATTCTGCTCTCCATAAATTTGCATTTGTCTTTGGACACAGTCATACCCTTTTCATTCAGGGTTTTCAGCACCTGGTCCACTATTTTAAGATGCTCAGTCTCTGTCTTTGAATGGATCAAAATGTCATCCTGGAACGCCTCAACCCCATTTACTTCTCCAAAAAGACTATCCATGAGTTTCTGAAATACCCCCGATAAGGAAGCAAGACCAAATGGCAGTCTGATGTATCTGTACGCTCCAAAAGAAGTCACAAAATGGTCACCTTCTTTGACTCTTCTGTCAAGCAAACTTGATGGTAAGCTGCTTTTAGGTCAATTAATGTAAAGTACTTTGACCCTGCTATGGATTGTAGTATTTCTTGTATCATGGGTAATGGATAACAATTAACCAGAATGTTACGGTTGAGCGATCTCAGATCCACACACAGCCTTATCTCCCCTGTTTTCTTTTTCTTGGACACAACAACACCCACTCAGAGGCATCTATCTCTTCTATCACTCCTTCTCCTTTCAGCTTTTCTAATACATCTTTTAACTCTTTTTTTATTGACACGGGTACAGACCTCACTCTATGCTTTGTTTGCATTGCACCATCCTTCAGCTTTATTGCATGCGTGAACCCTTTTACACACCCTATCTCATTTCTGAATACATTTTCATACTTCTTCAGTCACTCTTCTATGCCATTTATTTTTGCTTCAAGTCTTATGCTGTTTATAAAATCCTCCCTCAAAATTATGGGATTTTCAGAACCTGGTTGCAGGATCACTCCTATCTTAGCTAGATCCTTCCACCCCACCAGTATTCTACCATTCTTGGCTACGTACACTTTAGTCTCAATTGTTTTCCCCTTAAATGTCACAGTGTCATTGAAGTAGCCCACCATGTCTATATCCTGTTCCCCAAATGCTTTTGGGTTTATGTCAGTTTCCTGTAGTTCAACATCGTTCCATTTTTCCTCAAAAAGTTTATCTGATATTATCGTTATAGGTGAACCAGAATCTGCAGTAAATTGTAGTTCTACATTCCCTATTTTACCTGCACCTATAGGTCCTTTTATTTTGCCATCTACCATTTCCACATATAGTACTATGTTTCCACACATTTCTTCGTCAAAATCTCCTACAGCATTTACATTAACATTTCCTGTTACTTTCCTGGTTTTGCATAATGAAGTATAATGACCGTATTTTTTACACTTCATACATTTCTTTCCAATAGCAGGACATGACTTACAATCAGCTAGGTGTTCTTGAGAACCACATCTATAACAACACACATTTCTTCCTCCTACCCTTTTATCTCCCCATGTTCTCTCATTACCTTTATGTTAATTTTTCCTCTTGTCCTGTAAATAAAATACATTGGAATTACCACTAGTACAAGACAGTTCTTTAGTTGAAATTAATGATCTTTCTATCCCTTTGGCAATGTCCACCACTTCCTGCAAAGTTGGTTTCCTACATGCTAATAATCTCTCCTGCACCTTTTTAGAGTAGCAGTAAAACACCACTTGGTCTCTTATATATGTATCAGTCAAGTCTTCATATTCACAATCCCTTGCTAGTACCCTTAGGCAAGCTATATACTCCTCTACAGTCTCTCCTTCCTCCTGCTTCCTCAAAGTGAACTTGTGCCTTCCCACCATTATGTTGCTTTCTTCATCATATTGTTTTTCAAGTCTTTTTATAGCCTCCTGATATTCATTCATCTGTATAAACACACCAGGTGGATATACAAATTCTGGCAGTCTGTCAAATACCTCTTGACCAACTTTCCCTAAAAGGCCAAATAATAGTGACTTCTTTCTTTCAGCATCATATTTCTTGCCCTCTATAGACACTGTCATTTTTGAATGCCCTTAACCAACTCTTCCACTTCATTGCTGGCTTTCCTGGTTCTTCTAAGAAAAGTGGTGGCACACATATATTATTACTTTGCGCCATTTACTTTACCCTTTTTTTTCAGATGTATGGCTGTAATTCTTTATTTTAGCTTTCACTCAAATTTTTTTTTTTCAAACTTCCATCACAGTATTTCTGACTCTTAGATACTGCTTTTATTTTCCTCACTTTACTTTTGCTGGACAATTTCCTTAATATCAATTGGTATTGTCATTCATTTCCAATGAAATGCGCATTGTTTAGAGGTGTGCTTATTATTTCATTTTTTTAACTTCCTCGCTGACTTTTCCTTTCAATTACGCTGTTTGCCGCCTCAGACCTGAAATTGTCACAATCAAAATGGCCGCACAAACGCTGAAATGATGACGTGTAGAGCTGTATAACCAATGGCAGTGGTTTACACGCTCGCGTCACTCCCAGAATGCTTCACGCGTTTTCCTGACAGAAATCCTGTTATGCGTTTGTCATGCCAGATATCCCTTGTGCATTGCTTCTGATCAGCTGTGCTTGCGCGTGCAGTTATTTCACTTACTTCGTTGTTCTCTGCTCATTACCGGTTAGTTATTTCGTCCGATAACCGCTGCGGGTGACTTCCTTCAAACCCGATATATTTTCTCCTTTGTGAGCCTTTCACCGCTTTCATTTCGGTTTGTTTCCCTCGTCGCCACTTGTTGTAGTCATAGTCTGACACCAAATATGATGATTTAAGTATTTATTAGCACTTAATATAAGGCCCACAAGGAACCGGCATAAGCAACAGCGAACAGCGGTCAGAACAGCTGAATGTCACAATGGAATGTGTGACGTCACATAAACACCATAGGGCCATTCCAGGATGGAATTATGTGACGTGACACAGTAGACATGGTAGAGGTATGATGATTTAAGTGTAATGAAAATAAATACGATTACAACACAGGCCTGCTCAGGGGGTCCCACAAGGACCCCCCAGGTCCCCCAATTTTTTTTTTTAAATCGCGGCGTACGGGTACATGATAGTACCTCATTAAAAAGCATTGCAGTTAATAGAAGGTTTTAAGACTTTAGTGACATTATAAATAATTTTTTGATGGCACCAAACTCATTTTAGGAATTGTGGTGTGTTCTAAGGTGATTTTACCATGTGAAAAAGTCTTCTGCTGGGATATCATGAATCATGTTTGAAAGAAAACTATTATCTAATGCTTTTCCCACTGTGGTTTGGAAGGGGATCTATAAGCTAAACTGAGAGCATATTTGCTGTAAATTCACATTATCTTTCTCAGTCATGTGAGAATGAAGTCTGACATTCTCAGTACAACATGGACATTCAACAAGGACAGAGACTGTCAGTTGATTCCTTTGTGTTCTACTGCAGCCTCCTAGAGTGTTCTAAAGAACAACTAGAGTGCTAACAGTACTACTTATTACAAAGGTATAGCACACCTGAAGCCATCTTGATTGGAATAAAGTGGTAACTCTTAAAACATTTAATGTAAAAAGGAACGAAATGAGGGGGTATATTTTGCCATAGAAAGTATGATTAGTGCTGCAGAAAGAAAAATTAGGGCACATTTTGAGTGACTTCTCAAATCCTCTTCTATTTCATTAAAAAATTCTTACATGCAGTCTCCCAAGATGGCCACCAGAGGCAAAAGAGCCCAAATGTAGCCCAAATATCACCCAGATGTAGCCCAAGTATAGCCCAAGGACAGAATGTCCCAGAGTTTTCTAAAGAACAACTAGAGCGCTAACAGTCTTACTTATGACAAAAGTATGGCACACCAGAAGCGATCTTGAATGGAATGAAGTGGTAAGTCTGACAGTATTTAAGTTAAAAAGGAACAAAATGAGGGATTCATTTTGCCATAGAAAGTATGATTAGTGCTGCAGAAAGAAAAATTAGGGCACATTTTGAGTGACTTCTCAAATCCTCTTCTCCTTCATAAAAAAATTCTGACATGCAGTCTCCCAAGATGGCCACCAGAGACAAAAGAGCCCAAATGTAGCCCAAATATCACCCAGATGTAGCCCAAATATATCCCAATGACAGAATGTCCCAGAGTGTTCCAAAGAACAACTAGAGCACTAACAGTCTTACTTATGACAAAAGTATGTGTAGTAAAGAGCCACTACACAATAAAGGTTCGAAAGTCCGATTTTATTTAGTCATAAGTAACAGGTGCTCCCAGCTTGGCGGCTACTCTCACCCACAACATTCTGACTCGCGCTCCCAGAGGAGGAGCGGACCATACCAAAAGGGAAAGGAAAGGGAGGGGTGGGTAAGGGGAAGACACAACTGGTAAGGTTACCACACACCTTCCCCCTTACATAGAACGAAGGACAAAGGAATACAGATCCCTAGGCAGGGGTGAGAGAAAGCAGTGGGAGGGAGACTGGAGGGAAAGAGTGGTGAGGCTAGAGGAGGCGAGGGAACAGAAATGGAGAGGGGAAGGAGCGAGATATAGGGAGACAGAAAAGGGAACAGCAAAAGAGAAGGAAACAGGGAACGAACAACAAAGGAAGGAAGGGGAAGAACCCCCAACCCAAAGCCCGCGAAGGCTGTCCCAACGGAATGGAACTATATCAAGGGCAACTGTAAATGAAAACAATAACCAAAGGTTAGCCTCTAAAAGGAACTGATGGGGAGAGAGCTGGGACAGAGGGTTCCTATGTTCCACTAGGCCCCCCCCCTATATACTGGCTTTTATTGCGCAGGGATGGGCAACATGGTATCACAATAGGTGTGGCAGAAACTTCCCATCCCTAGAACACCTCCTCTGCCACCCCACCATACTCTTGTTAAAGTCTCATTGATGAACCTCATGACCTTGGTTAAACACAGATATGAGAACCACATCCCTCTTTCACCTTGGGCTCCCCTTAGAGTTAACAAGCCCAACAGTCTATTTCGCCATAGAGTTCCGCACTTCTCCTACTAGTCTTTCCATCCCCCACTGGAGTGATGATCCTGGAGGTAACGCTCATATTTTCTTATTTAGGCAGTAACTTGGGCCAGGGCACTGCCCGGCAGCTCCTTCTGGCACACTATGTCTCTCTTACATTGTCATCGTCTGTGTCTGGTCTAGGCCATCTTTTACCCTTCCTCCCTTGGCCATTACCAGAATCCAAACCTTTATCGATTTCTTTTTCGAACAGCTCCCGATCATCAACACGAGCCTCTTCTGCCCTAAGTCCGTCCTCCTGTTTCATCACGCGTCTACCATAGGAGAACTCAGCAGTGTTTTCTGGGTCACGAAATTTATGCTTACTCCTAAAATCATAGAGTGAACCCTTCTGCCCTGACTGGACCATTAGTGGGAAATCTTTTAGTATTTTCTGCATTTCCTTACTCTCACTCTCCAACTTCCCACCATAGGGCCTTTGAAAGTATTTACCCTTATTCTCACTCTTTGGTTCAAACCAACTTGAGTCCACTTCTCTTTCCTGTTAACAATTGACCACATGCTCCTCCCTCTTCTTAGTCTTGAACTCAGACGATGTGGTACTTTGCCACGTCTCTTTGCGAGTGAATCGGTTACTCTTACATTTTATCCTTTTCCACTCCTTTGCTGTAGCAATTATGCGTTCTCCCATCCTTTCGAATTCTCCTTCTTTTCCAACTATACCTTCACTGCCTTTTCTCTCGTGTTTCTTACGTATTTCTCTTTCATCCACCAAACATTGGTAAGATTCTCGTTTTCCTTTAAGTTTGTCCTTAGCTGCTTTTTTTCCACGTTCTTTAATACTTGCAGCACCTTCAAAAACTACTGAAACCTTGGAAGGCGGCGTGTGTTCCTTCAATGCACCACCCTTTGTTACACACATGCTTTGTTTCTGTGCCTGCTCACTCATTTGTTCTTTTCTGCTTCCATTTAGTGATATTCTCAATTTCTTTTGATCCTCCCACCCTAGCATGGTGGGTCCACTTTCTGTTATATATATGGTACTCCTAGTATTATTTCCCTTGTGCATTAAATCCATGACCTTGTATCCTATTACGTTGATGTCCTCCCCTGTATACGTTTTCAGGGATATGTTTGCCTCTTTCACTTCGTTTCCATATTTTTAACTAATTTTCTATTCCATTCACTCTTGCTTACCAAATTATAACGTGATCCTGAATCTAAGATCATATCTGTCTTCACTCCGCCTATGCAGATAGTACACACCAGGTTTATTTTACTTGGATTGACTTCTTCTTTGCTATCCATTCTTTCCTTGAACACTTCATCCCTTTGTACTTTCTCCAACGAGGCTTGTGCATAATAATCATCCAACACACTCAAGATGTCCTCATAAATATTTCTGACTGTTCCTTTCATGAATACCTTATCCATTTCGTGGTACTTTTTCCGCCCCCCAGTTCCTAAACTGTGAAGTAATATTTCAGCCTTTTCCTTAGGTACAATGGATACTACCTCTTCCTCAAAAACTGATATGTATTTCTCAAAATATACTTTCCATTCACTCCATTCTGCAATGTTTTGCTCATCCCCCTCCATAAACGGCACTGGTGGCGGAAAAATATACTTCTGGCCCCACTCCATGTTGAACGCGCTGTTATATCTAGGAATACCCGTGAAGATGTAATGATCACCTCCCACCTAAAGATGGCAGTACGAGTGCGCCTCTTTGGACACTCTTTCGCCCCAACTGGTTAAAAGTAATGCGCAGATACTCCAAATGCTAGGGTCAGATAAATGGAGGGAGAAGGAGGGAGTCTTCCTCTATCTAAAGCTCTGGTATGGTGAGGGTGGGTCAGATTCAAAGCTACGGAGTGAAAGGATATTTAGGTATACTCACAGCTGCACTTTAATGAATTCCACAGCTAAAATGCCCCACCCTACTTCTTTAAGACATTCAATGCTTCCTGCGCTGCTTTACCCTCGGTAAACTTGCACCTTCAAGCATGCGTATGTAGAGAGTTCCTCCTACTTGAATGTTCCAAATGACTTAGAACCAGGAACGTAGTCTTCCCAGACCGGCGATATTGCCACTTTCAGTCACGCCAATTTTCCTCAGAGGCTAATTCTCTCCACAAACGAACTAATGTGCTTATTGGTACCCCCTTATCATTTTTCAATACCACCGCACGTCTTTTAATTGTTACAGTCCTTATCCCTTCTATTTTTTTTTTCTTCCGATCCGGGATTGTAATGAGCGTGCGTTGAAAAGAATGGCCCACAGGGTGGCAGTGCAATATGGCGCCTGTTCAAATTTCGAGCTGTAGGAGACAACACTAGCGCCTGTCAAACTTCAAAATTTTACTCCACTGTGTAGGAGAACAGTAAACCTAAATCCACTCTCAACTTCTCCTCACGATCAATTTCTTAGGTGCGCACCTCTTGAATTCCGAGAAAAGTCACAGTACTACCGATTGGGAAATACTTTCATCCAATGTTTCACACACGAGTACTCCCCACGTTACGCAATAAATTACTTGAATAACTATGTAATCTTCTATTTCAAGGAAGTGCGAGAATAACTCCTTCAGATTTCACCTTTATAAAACTTTTCTTTTCTTATCTCACATTTTCCTCTTGCGAAAGACAAACACCTCACAATGTCGTACCTCAACTTCTTCAGGGGTGAGTTATACAGCCGACAGGTTCTCTACTTGGGACGGATTCTGTCAGAGAACGCCTCTCGGTGAAGCGCCGAACACTCCATCTCCTCAGCGCAGCTCACGGCAGGGGCCGTGTGACAACCTCTTTTTTTTTTCTCCGTTAATTCCCCCGCCGTTTCCTCTCACGGAATCTTAGCTAGCCCTCCGTGCACACACGTCTGGGAACTGCCACAGCTTGCCTTTCGCGCCTCTCCGCATATCACCTCTCACCTCATCTTAGTGCCTTCTCCCGCGACGACGAACCTCCTTTGCCAAGGGTTCGGTTCACACACAGGATACCCCGCCACCTACACCAGCTTAGACTCCGTCCGCGGCACCCTCAGGGATGTTTACAGATGTCACTTCCTCCTCATGGACTCTGTCCTGCTTCGTGCTGCATGGGAGTGACGCGATGCCGGGGAGAATCGCGGCGATGCTGTCAGGCAGGGGTTTCTCACCTCAGGTAAGGACTTTCGCGTTTTCCAGGGCTCAATATTCTTCTTTGCCACCATGGCTCATCATATCAACTTCAAGACGCGGTGAGAACATTTTAAAGTAATTTCGTTCCCCCTCCGCTCAGCTCACTTCATAGGCTTCAGCTGCTAAATTCACGGACTTTCGCCTCTTTCAAAACTCATTGACTCGGGTCTTATTCCTCTTTTCAATCTCAATCTCACAAGGACGCCCGAAGCAGGTCATCACTTAATTTCATCATATCTTCTTTTTTTCTTGTCCCAGCTCAAATAATTCCAGGGGAGAGCACCCCATTTACCCTGGCTCAGCTCCGTTTACTTCGTCGCTCCCAGAGGACACTGGTTACAAGATCCACCGACGCCAGTCAGACCTCAAACAAGGAAGGAACGTTCCTCTTCTCCACACGGCACCAGCTCGCCTTCACCGAGGCTTCACACCCGACTTCCTTTTTCTTTCCGGAATCGAGAATCTCACGTCCCCCCAAGGGAACACCTCGATGAGTACAGCCTGGATTACCGGTATGTCTGCTGTCCAGTGATCATCAAACTCAACTGGTTAGTCCTTCTTTTCAATTCACAACTCCGCAAAAGCTTCTAATTTATCCAGGGGGGAAAAACACCAAGCTGACCCTGGCTCAGCTCCTCATCCTCGTCGCCAGAAATGCAGTAAAGAGCCACTACACAATAAAGGTTCCAAAGTCCGATTTTATTTAGTCATAAGTAACAGGTGCTCCCAGCTTGGCGGCTACTCTCACCCACAACATTCTGACTCGCGCTCCCAGAGGAGGAGCGGACCATACCAAAAGGGAAAGGAAAGGGAGGGGTGGGTAAGGGGAAGACACAACTGGTAAGGTTACAACAGTATGGCACGCCAGAAGCCATCTTGATTGGAATGAGGTGGTAAGTCTGAACACATTTAATTTAAAAAGGAACAAAATGAGGTGGTTCATTTGCCATAGAAAGTATGATTAGTGCTTCAGAAAGAAAAATTAGGGCACATTTTGAGTGACTTCTCAAATCTTCTTCTATTTCATTAAAAAAATTCTGACATGCATACTGAAACATGCACTTTGATTACCAGCAGCAGACCTCCCTGGTGAGCAGTAGCTTTACTACAGTGATCTAATGAGCAACTAGAGTGCTAACATTCAGAATTTATGGCAAATGTGTAACACATCTGAATGCCTTCTTGATGGAACCAAAGTAAACAAGCATTGGAAATGCAATAGATCTCGCCCTCATTTAAGTTAAAGCCATTCTGTTTGTAATGAGGTGGCTTTTTAGCTTTGCTTTTATTAGTGTTTTTCAAACTTTCATGTAAATAACATGCATATGTATGCATATATGTATATGTATGCATGCATTTATATTTGTGTTTATATAGATATGCAGATTATATATGTTTATATATGTATGTATATATATATATATGGGTTCTTCCGGCGAGGAACGATATGATCCAGTCCAATGCCTTATCTTGTAGTCCGACGTTCCTGAGGCAATGTACTAGGGCGTGGTGGCATACCGTGTCCAATGCTGCGGAAAGATCTAGGAGGATGAGGGCCACTGTTTCCCCGTTGTCGAGTAGTGTTCGGATGTCATCTGCAGCTGCAATGAGGGCGGTCTCGGTGCTGTGGTTAGCTCGGAATCCGGACTGTGAGGGGTCAAGGGAGCCGTTAGACTCGAGGAAGGCGGCGAGCTGGCTGTTGACGGTCTTCTCCATGACTTTGGCGGGGAACGGGAGGAGCGAGATGGGACGGTAGTTCTTAAGTTCGGTGGGGTCTGCTGTAGGTTTCTTCAGGAGGGCGCTGAGTTCGGCATGCTTCCAGATTTCCGGGAAGATAGCGGTGTTGAACGAGCAGTTGATGATTTCTCGGAGTTGGGGTGCGATGACGGAGTCGGCCTTATTGAAGATGTGGTGGGGGCATGGGTCGGTTGGAGAACCGGAATGGATGGAGTTCATCATGCGTATGGTTTCTTCGGTGTTGGTTGGAGTCCAGGCGTGGAGGGTGGTGGTAGGGGGCTTCAGTTCGAAGGTAGGGGGAGAGGCCAGGTCGTTGAAGCTGTTATGTATGTCTGCGATCTTGCTGTGGAACAACGAGGCTAGTGAGTCAATGTTGCCGGCACTGGGGTTGTAGACCTCATTGACGATGTTGACGAGTTCTTTGCTGTTGTGGGCGTTGTTGTCAAGTCAGTTTTTAAATGCTGACTTCTTAGTGGTGCGGATCAGCTGGTGGTGTTTGCGGGTGGCATTCTTGAAGGCGGTCATGTTGTCTTCGGTTGGGTTTTTTCTCCAGGTTTTTTCGAGGGTGCAGCAGTTCTTTTTGGAGGTCTTAAGGTCGTCATTGAACCAGGAAGCTCTTTTGCTTACTGGTCTGATGGGACGGTTTTTCAGGGGTGCTAGTTCGTCAGCGCAGTGGGTGATCCATTGTGCAAGATTAGAGGCTGCTTGATTTGGGTTCGTAGATCTGGCGGGAGGGTTTTGGTTCAGTGATGTGGTGAGCTGGTCGAGGGTAATTTTGTTCCAATTTCTGCGGGGAACTGTTGCGGGTGGTGGTGGGTCGTTGTCTTTCTGAAGCTGAAGTGGACGCAGCTGTGGTCCGTCCAGTGGAGTCCTGTGATGTGGTTAAAGGAGATGTGTTTGCTGGAGGAGAAGATTGGGTCGAGCGTGTGTCCGGCGTAGTGGGTGGGGGTGTTCACCAGCTGTTTCAGTCTGAGATTGGTGAGGTTATCAAGCAGGGTGGTGGTGTTTTTGTCATTGTCATTCTCCAGGTGAAAGTTGAGGTCTCCTAGAAGAATGTAGTCCTCGGAAGGGAGGGCGTGTGGGCTGACAAGGTTGGCGATGTCTTCGCAAAATTATGTACGAGGTCCTGGGGGTCTGTATATGAGGGTGCCTCTGAGTGTTGTCTTGGGGTCGGAGTGTATCTGGAAGTGGAGGTGTTCGGTGTCTCTGAGGGTGTCATCGGAGCAGGTCGAGATGCGGATGGTGTTCTTGTGGACAATCGCGATGCCTCCTCTTGTTTTGTTGGTGCGGTCTCTTCGGATGATCTTGTATCCATCCGGGATGGCTATGACGATGTCGGGTGCAGATGAGGCATTCATCCAGGTTTCCGTGAGGAAGGAGACGTCTGGAGTTGTGGTGTCAAGTAGGTTCCATAGTTCTATGGCGTGTCTGTGGACCGAACGGGTGTTGAGCAGGATGCACTTCAGGTGGTTGTTGTTGGAGCTCTGTTTGGCATTTGTGGTTGTAGTGTGGGTTCTGATGCAGCAGAACTTGCAGGATTGGCAGGTGAAAGGTCCATGGGTATGGCCTGGGGCAGCTCGGTGGCAGTTGGGGAGTCTGCCGGTGCTGAGGGCAGTGAGGGTTGCGGTATCGTATGTTCTGCGGGGGGATGGTCACTACGGGGGTCATGGGCTCTGGCGCTGGGCGCGGTCCAGGCGCGGACAGGCGCAGACGAGCTTACCTTTGGCGCGCCTTTGGGGCGCGCCTGCTGCGCGTGAACTCTGCGCGTTTGCCACTCCATCATAAGTGGAGAATGGAGGGGGCGGAGCGAGGGAGGAGCAGCTGGGAGGCGGGAGCGGTGTGGCGAGTGGGGAGTGGAGGAGCGGTGATTCAGGAGGGAATGGGGGTTGGGCAGAGCGGCGGCAGGGAGCGGGGTGGAGGGGCTTAGGGCACAACAACAATAATGCTAAACAGAAACCAAAACCGGAGAGGCACAGCGGCCAGCGGTGGCAGCAGCAATCAGGGGCACAGCAGGAACAAGACCGAGCAAAAACGAAACAGGCACAACAATTACTATACTGGGCTAAAATTAAATAAATACACAATGATGTACAAGACCAGATCGATGTCAAGCTCAGGGGCACAGCAGCTCAGGGGCACACCAGAGGCACAGCGGGCAGCGAAGGCGGCAGCACTCGGGGGTCAGGCACGAGCGGGTGGAGCGATTGGCTCTGACCAGGTCAGGTCGGGTCAAAGCTCCCCGTCTCGTTGGAGCAGGCCTAGGCAACTAGTGGGAGGGAGGAACAGCTGGGAGGCAGGTGCTGGGTGGCGAGTGGGGAGTGGAGGAGCGGTGATGAAGGAGGGAACGGGGGTTGGGCAGATCGGCGGCAGGGAGCGGGGTGGAGGGGCACAGGGCACAACAACAATAATGCTAAACAGAAACAGAAACCGGAGAGGCACAGCGGCCAGCGGTGGCAGCAGCAATCAGGGGGCACAGCAGGAACAAGACCGAGCAAAAACGAAACAGGCACAACAATTACTATACTGGGCTAAAAGTAGAGAGTAGTAGAGAGTGAGTAGTAGAGTGAGTAGTAGAGATGAGTAGAGAGAGAGTAGTAGAGAGTGAGTAGCAGAGAGTAGTAGAGAGTGAGTAGTAGAGTGAATAGTAAAGAGTGAGTAGTAGAGAGTAGTAGAGAGAGAGTAGTAGAGAGTAGTAGCGAGTGAGTAGTAGAGTGAGTAGTAGAGTGAGTAGTAGAGAGTGAGAAGTAGAGAGTAGTAGAGAGAGAGTAGTAGAGAGTGTGTAGTACACAGTGAGTAGTAGAGAGTAGAGAGTAGTAGAGAGTGAGTGGTAGAGAGTAGTAGATAGTGAGTAGTAGGGAGTCGGTAGTAGAGAGAGAGTAGTAGAGAGTACTAGAGTAGTAGAGAATGAGTAGTAGAGAGTGAGTATTAGAGAGTAGTGGAGTAGTAGAGAGTGAGTAGTAGAGAGTAGTGTAGAATATTCCAAAGTTTGGCACAGCATCACTTGCACAACAAGTCCAATCAAGTCATATCACTTAGAGTCCTTATTGAAGCGCTGAATCTTGGTGTATATTCAAATGCTTTTATTTTACTTAAGGTTATGTACCACAGCCAGCCGACGCGTTTCGTTCTGTACAAAAGAACTTCTCCAGGGCGTTTTTATTTCCTTCAAGTTATGGCGGTATCCTGTTGTCATATAACTAGATATTTCTTCCAAATGTTAGACGAGACGTAAGTACATTCTTATTCAAAGTGACTAGGTATCAATTTTACCCACACAATTCGGGCAGACTTGAGTAATTTATAGCATCCTCAAAGTCAGTCTTACAAAAATTCCAAAGTATAGGACATGATAATCCAAATCCAATTTTTTCTCAATAAAAGTCATTTTCAATTGTTCGGATTCTCAGCGTTTGGGCAGATATGACCCACGGACACGGTTTATGACTTTTCTTGAGAAACATTTGGATTTGGATTAGCATGTCCTATACTTTCGAATTTTTGAAAGACTGACTTTGAGGATGCTATCAATTACTTAAGTGGAGAAGTGTGGCTCAGGGGTTAGAGGCGGCAGACCCGGAAGCTGAGATTGGCCCTGGACCAGGGTTCAATTCCCCGCCTCGGCGGGTCTTGGGCTAAAAAAAAAAAAACATTCCAAAGACTCGATAATTCTCGCTCCGGTGCCTTCTCGACTCACGGGTTCACACTCTGCGACTCTGGGCAATAGTTTGCTTAATCTCCACAACGGCCCCTCGCGGCGGGATGCCTGGCTTTCACCTTGTGGATACCCTGCTGGGGGTATCTCACAGGGGAATACCAGGACGGGTTCCCTAAGCAAGCGCCGGGAAGCCCACTGCGGGTAGCTGTGCGCTATACAAGCTCAAATACATTTACATTTACATTACTCAAGTCCATGGAAGCTGCTGGGAACGCCCCCAGCAACACCCATTGCACACCCCTTTAACGCAGGACACTGCGTTGAAGGGACTGATATTTATCAGGCAGAGGATTACGCCATAGAAAGTGGCTTAGTCCTGCCTGATAAATTTCTGCGCCACCGGGACGTCACAAAAAGTGCATCATTCATGACATGGTCAGTGACATCACTGATGGCATCACTGATGACATCTCAAATGACATCACTGATGACATCACTGATGACATCATCCATGTGATAATCACTATTACAAGCATACAGTTATCCATATAGTGACTCATACAATCACTAAGTCTTAGGCACACTTAATTAGATATAACTGTCACATACACTGCCTTTTTTTTCAAGTTTAATGGAAATGTACCATTGAGAGAAATATTTAATCACACCACACCCATAAACATATACACTCACTGAAACAACTGTTATAACATGTAGTCTTAACCTCATATACCTACTGAATGAACTATTCACACATGTTTTGGCAATCACACACCCCCTACCAAACCACATAGACATTCATTTACCCATATAAATACTCAGTTAGGAAACCAATAACAAATATAGTCTTTAACATAGCAATTAAGACAAAGCAATAAAGACTTTCACACAGTTTAGTAACTACACATTATATATAGTGAGACTCTACAAATTAGTCAAGGAAACAATCAATGACACTGCTACTAAATCCACCATCCACACATTTATATTTATATATCCACTCATTCTTCAATGCAAAGTAGTGTATTTATAATACATATTTAAATATCAAAGCAAACCACATTCACTGGATGATGTCATCAGTGATGAAGTGAAGCACTTATAAATTTAACATCACTCTCTTTACAGCACTGAAATTACTAATTACTCCAGTTATTAGTCATATACTTAAGGAAAACCCTAGCCACTAACCCAAGTACAGGTACAATGTTTTGTAAACTATGCATGCAGATCTCTAACAAGCTACATACTATTAATACGCTCTTTTACATGCCCAGGTAATACCTATTCAGTGTTGGAATCCTTGTGTCTGTGCCATGGAGTTCTCCAATCACCCATCCAGCACTATCTACGTATCCTATCACTCCGTCAATACCTAAGCACTTATAAATTCAATATGTACTCTCTTTGCAGCACTCAAATTACTCCAGTTATTAGTCGTATACTTAAAGAATGGCCAAGTCACTAATACAAGTGGAGGTACAATATTTTGTACACTATGCATGCAGACCTTTAAACAGCTACTTACTATTGATACTCTCCTCTAAATATCTAGTTAGGACCTATGCAGTGTAGGAATCCTCCTGTCTGTCCCATGCATTTCTCCAATCACCCATCCAGCACTAGCTACTTATCCGATTACTTCACCAATACCTAAGCACTTATAATAACTGAAAACAATGTTCAGCAGTTTTTGATATGTACTACTGTCAATGTAAGATTAAATATTCCAAACACTATCAATGCACAACTACATTCAGCTGTGCACTATATATATATATATATATATATGTAAACCTCTAACCAGCTACTAAGTAAAGTACTACCCATGCAACCTAGGAATCCTCCTGTTTGTCCCATGCACTTCTCTAATAATCCATCCAGCACTATCTACGTATCCTATCACTGCAATACCTAAGCACTTATAACTTCAACATGTACTCTCTTTGCAGCACTGAAATTGTTCTAGTTACTAGTCATGTACCTAAGGAATGGACTAGCCAGTAAAACCAGTACAGCTACAGTATTATGTGCACTATGCATGCAGACCTCTAATCAGCTACATAGCATTGATACAGTCTTTTAAATACTCTGGAGTAATAATCTTTATTGTGTGATTTAAAAATAAACCATTGCAAGTACAAAACATTTAAAAAGTTCAAGATTGCATTTAGAATGTTACATTCATTAAAACTCAGTATGTATAGATGATAACAAATGAAACTTCCATTTAAAAAGTCATATTCATAAAAAGCCAGCAACAGCAAGTAAAATTTGGCAGCATTATTCCAATGGGGGGTCGCAAACTCTGGGCAGCTCAGTAAGTTTTTTTGCAGCGCGCTCCATGAATCTTACTAGGGCACAATTTAATTTAGTGTTCCTAGGGTCGAAACAGGCCAAACTGCTGCTCTACAGCTTCTAATCATGTTTCTATTCCAATGATGCTTGAGTAGGGCCCGTCTCTCTGTCAATAGTAGAGGGCACAGGCATTGAACTTTTCCATGTTCTCTTTTCCATTCTGGCCAATGAGTCGACAGGTTAATAACTCCCAGTCTCAGTTTTAAAGAACTTAGTTTTATCCGAGCACTAAATGATATAGTAAGGTACGGCTGTGCAATTTGCAAGGCATAGGATTGAAGGGTCATCCACCCATGACTTCTTTTTGCAAGGCTGGCTTTGTCTTCCACTATTGATAATTGTTTGGTGATGATTTTCGCTAGCCTTTTAAATTCTATCTGACTAGCGTGCAAGTTCCAGAGGTCATTTAGGCACAGGGTTTTTAAGCCTTTTGACCAGTATTCATGTCCTGCTCGCCATGAGTTGTTCTCAATGTTGGCCCACAGATGGTATCCTAAACTTCCCTCCTTTGATAGCCTTAATTTGTGACAGCACATGAGGAAAGACATGGCTCTGGCCAATCGTTGTTTGCAGATGCCAAGTTCCAACCTAATTTGTGCCTGTGATGTATGGTTTGGTAATTTAACACAGACCTGTAGATCTTAGTAATTATTTTATCCAGATGGTCATTGTCCAATCCTTTTAAATCTTTGCTGCCGTAAGTTAAGGTAGTAATGCTTTTTGCCTGAGCCACCTGTAGTGTGGGTGCAAGAGTAGGGCCTTGTAGTTTCTTTTGAATTAGTCCGATTGCAAAAGCGAGTGCTGTACCCTTCCTTTTTTGCTCTTCTAGGTGGGATTTGTATTTTCCATTGTTGTTGAAAGTGACTCCAAGGTACCTTTGGCAATTTGATTCGACAATGCTTTCATTGTTCAAAGCCCAAGACAGTTTCTTAACTTTCCTTGAGTGCACCGCTAACATTTTCGTCTTCCTGTTGTTGATGCGAAGCTCATTGTCGTTTGAATAGTCGGAAGTAGCATCCAGAAGTCTTGGCATATAATAGTCAGCATATAATAGGTTTGTCAGCGGCAAGCCAGATAGTTTGGGAGCGTGGGAGTTGACCTTATTAAGAGCTTCAGGGAGGTCAGCTAAGAATAGGTTAAAAAGTGTCGGGCCAAGACACAACCCTGTTTGAGGCCTTTTTCCGTCGAAATCGGGTGAGACAGTCTTGAGCCGTCCCCGATCTTAATTCTAACCCATGTGTCCTGGTGTAGGAGTTGTATGGCTCTTAGGAGGGCCTCTGGAATGTTAAGACTGGACAACTTCTGCCAGAGTTTACTTCTGTTGACATTGTCAAAAGCCGCTTGGTAGTCAATAAACCCCATATAAAGTGAACAAGAGCAGAATTTCGCTTGGTCAATCAAGCATGAGAGGGTCATGAGATTGACTGAGGTACCGGTGTTTATTGTGAAACCTGTTTGATTCAGAGGAATTATAGAGTTTTCATCAGCCCATGCCCTAAGTGAGTTGAGCAGCACTCCCGCAAAATACTTTGCTTCGTTGTCAATGAGTGCGATGAGACGGTAATTCCCTGGGGATTTTTTGTCCCCGCCTTTGAAGATTGGTGCAAGGATGGATCCACGCCAGGAGGGCGGTATGGTGTGGTTTTGCAGACATGTGTTAAAAAGGGGGCTTAGTTTCGCAGCCCAGAAAGTTGCATCTTCCTTGAACAGAGCTTGAGGAATTCCACCTGGACCAGGCGCGCCATCCTTGCGTCCCTTTTTTATTATTTTTTCAATTTCGACCTTCTGGACTGTCGCAAAATTGACGCAGCTTTGGGTCGAGTGACGTTCTTTTGTTGGTGTCATTTTGTGACCTAGCTTCTTTAGGGAGTTTGAAGTGTTCAGGAGAGGTTCCGGGACAATCTCTGTTTGTGTTAGTATGTCCATGGGAGGGGGATTTGGATGGTTAATGAGCAGTTCCTGGTCATTAAAGTGGGAAAAGAGAAATTCAACCCACTCTATTTCAAGAATGCTCGAAGAAGCAACTTTGGATGTGCGCCCAGATGCACTATAGATTGTGCGCCAAAACCTGGCAGAGTTGTTTGTTTTAATGTCATGCTGCAGTTTGACCCAAAACAGGTTCCATTGGCTTGTGCATAGGTCACGTTTTGCTTTCTTGAGGTGATTGCGGGCCTCTCTCAATTTTATTATTTTAATGGGATCCATTGGATCAGTTTTTAAAGCCCGCCATAAGCGATTCATCGATCTTGTTGCAGATAGTATCTCAGAATTCGAGCGCGGCGTATACTTTTGATCAATTTGACTTGTGTGTTTTGTTGGTTCCGCGAATCTGTCAGTAAGTTCGGTAGCAAATGTTGACCAGTTGCCACATATGTTGTCCGGGCACTTTTGGCGCTCAATTATTTGTTTAGCCTCTGCTGATATGAGTTGAAGATTCTTAAAGGAGCATTTGATGCGTTTGAGGTTGATTGTAAGGATCTCAAATGGCAAGTCCCTTACATTTTTGTGTTGTGTAAGGCGAGTCCTCAGAATGATTTCTTGCGGGCAGTGATCACTTTCTGTTCTGTTTCCAAGACAGTATCCTGCTACTTGATGGAGCAATGAAATGCTGACGAAGGTATAGTCAATTACTGAAATTCATTTTTTCGATAGATAGGAGAATCGAGGTGGCTTGTCAGCAGGATAACGCCCATTTAAGGCTCTTAGGCCCAGATTTTCAAGGTTACCTTGTAGGGAACTTCCATGTGGATCGTCCTTGTGCCAACCAGGCTTGGCTTGCGGTGGTATCACCCAGATGCTATCATGTGATTTGGTGACCTCATTTTTTTGAAGGACTCACATTAACCACATGTTAAAGTCACCAGTGAGTAGGATTTCTGAGTTTAGAAAACCTGTTTGCACTCTTACTACTGACGCTGTTACTTCGTCTACAAAGGATTTCCTGGATGCTGTGTTTGGGCGGACGTAGGCATTCATGAAGATTAACCTCCAATTTTGGCCATTGTTCAAAGTAAGAGAGATTCCCACACATTGGAGGCAATTTGATGAGCCCGGCAGGTGACTGCATTTTTTGTTGATATATAGACTGCAAGACCGCCACTCCCTCTTCCTGGACGATTCAGTTTATGTGCTGGAATATGGTGGGTTTTAAAGCCTTCTAGGTGCTGCGGTGCCGTAAGCCATGTCTCTTGTGGTAAGAGTATGTCGAAACCCCGAAAGTAGGAAATGGTAGCGTTGTCCTCGAGTTTGCTCGTAAGGCCATTTATATTCCATGAACAGATTTTTAAAGGAATCTTTTTGTGGCAGTCCACCCTGCTGGGATGTCAACGTAAAAGGTGGGTTGTATTCAGGGCGCCGGCCAGCCATGACCATGAACCCACCTCGTCCTGATTCCTATTTATTATGATCCCGTCTTCTTTTACTTTCCTCATTGGGTGGACAGAAGTGGGAGTTTTGTTGCATGCACCCCTGAGGACGGAGTAAACTGTACCCCTCCCTACACTTCTATGTTCAACACCTCAGCTTCCCTGTAGAACGTATGGATAGCCCTCTTCCCTGCCCGGTTGTATCAGTATTCCCCATTGCTTGAAGGTGTCGATTGACCCTAGAATTTTGTTCATTGCCTCTGCGTTTCTCCAGGTGCTCTTTGTGGATTCGTTTAATTGGCCGTGACATGGTGCAATGAATTCTACCAATATTATGTCTTGAGTGGTAATTTCGTCTGACAAACCTGATGCTTGTATCAGCTTTAAGATGTTACCCCGATTTAGGATATCATGGCTGCCTTTAGACTTGTATTCTGGATAGAAGAGGGTAGAGAGGTTGTCCCCAATCCGAACTGTGCTATTTGGCCTGGGCATTGCCTCTGTTTTGTCCATGATTGGCAATTGCGCAATTTTTATCAAAGGACCCGTAAAAGGGATCTGGTTGCGCACAGTATCGGGCCTTTCGTTGTTTACATGACCAAAGTTCCAGTTTTCACTTGCTGGGAGTGCGCCCTGTTGGTAGTTGACACGATTTACTATATCTTCCTTCTTTAAAATGGGGCCTCCAGGCAGCCTTGTCGCGAGACTCGGAGTATGATTCACATCTGTTTCATTCTGCTTGATGTGTGTGTTAGGGGGAACCGAGTTGGTAGTGTTTTTTTGTTCTTTTGCTTCAATGAGCAAGCAATGTCCCGGAGGGACCGTTGGTGGTTTCTTTGCTGCTAGGCGAGCTGGAAATGAGGCTCTTCCTCTTGTCACAATCCTGGTTTATTGGTTGTGCTTTCGTTGTTATTCCTGGGTCAGAGGGATTTCCTTGCTCATCATCTGCGGAAACACCAGGACGTCTAAGGCTGTTGAACATCGGGTAGAGGTTTAGGACTTGTTTGCTCCTTTTCATTTCATTGCGTCCTTTCCGCTTCCTCTGTCTTTTGTCTTTTCCCGCAGGGTTTCCCTCATCTTGTTCAATTGGGGAGAGAGGGGTGGAACTAACTCTGCTAGTGACCAGGGGAGATTGCTTTCCTCTCGTGCCGCCACCTTGCACCGTATTCTCTTCAGGTCGTGGGGAGTTGACAGCTTCTTCCTCTCTTAGCCTTGAATTGAAAACTGTTTTGGATTGACGAGCTTCGCTTGGATTACCTGAATCTGTATTGCTGCCATTCCCAGAGATAGGTGTAGCTTTTGCTATTTATTTTAAGTCTGCTACAAGCTTTTCCATTATGCCTGGGAGCGAACAAAGTTTCTCCACTATTGGTGAGCAATCGCATCCTTGCTGCGGGCGATCTACAGTTTCCTGGGCTCGTCTAATCAGGCTGTTTAGATTTGAGATCCTTTCGTCAATTTTGGCAACATATACGGCAAGTGCATTTAGAAGGCTGATTTGAATGTCCATTTTATCAGCCTGGTAGAACACTGCTGACTTTTGAAGGATATCAAGGGCGGTAGCCCATGCTTTTTCTTGTGAGGGGACTTCGCTTTTGTCCTGCCTTGGAGTTACGGGTGGCTTAGGAAGGCCAGGATTTGAGTTCCCATATGAATTCAACATTTTTGCCCATTCCGTCGAATCAAGGTAGGAAAGCTCTTTCATGACACCCTCAGCATCTTCTGTGTTCGTTACGGTTTCAGTGTGCACTGGCTCAGATTTGCACACACGGTGTAGATCCTGTTGGTTGCAACCACCCCCCCAAAGGAGGTGCCTGGATTTTCCGTCATAAAGGCGGTGTTAATGCCCTTGATGAAATGAAGCCCAGATTCTCTGTTTTGACTGCACGGGATGCTGAAGCTGGCTTCAGGAAGCATTTGGTTAAGGTTTCCCAAAATGCTGTTTTTTTCTGCCGCTGGTTCTGTATTGATTTCCTTTGTGTTGAGGGCAACTCTGGATATGGATATAGCGAATCTGGATGGAGCAGAGTTGTGTCGACACGCTCTCAGTCTTGGGAGAGTCTTCCTTACTGTGATCCACCTGAGCGCGGTTCGAACTGCCATTAGCGGTTTGATGGAAGCAGTGGTTGAGTTGTAACTGAATTGAGGAGTCCTTAATGCCCCATTTGCTACAAGTCCCTTGGAAATGATCACCAGGGGGCTTAGAGGGATTGGAAGCCCAGTGATGTTCTTGTTGCTAGAAAAAAACGTTGACCCAGCGTCCTTTATGTAGTTGAATTTTGTTGTTATCTTCGGTTGATTTCCAATAGGTTTACTGGCCCTTGTATCAGGACACTTCCTGGAGGCCTGAGACTCGCTATCAATTGTGATATCGTTGTCGCTCAGCAGCAGAATAGGTGACCGTTCTGGGTCCGAGACTGTCCTCACGTCTCTCCCTTTGCTTTTCTTTTTCCTTTGGGGAGCCGTTATCCTCACCCTGCCAGATCTCATCTCAAGGCAACAAAGTAGATGAGGAGCTTAACTGAGGAAAGGCTCACAGGGCTACTGCTGGACCTCTGCTACGGCAGAGCTTCAATCAGCTGTAACTGGCCACCAGTTGCTGGGCACAGGTCCCTTTTCACAAAGCCCAGATCTCTGATCACTGATCTCTGATGCCAGCACGCCCCGGGCCGCAAGAGGTTAGCTAGTGTACAGGCATAAAACCCACAAACTCGTGTCCCTTGCCTTGTTCCCGCTTTCTGTTCTATTCGCCAACCCGCACCCCCCAGCAGCCAGGGTGATGGCGGTGATGATGGTACAGTCTTTAGCAGTAGGGCTCAGTTTTTAGTGGGGACTGGGTGTGGGTGTGGGTATGGGAGTAAGTGTGGTTGTTTTCCGCAGTGTCCCGCCAACCCAAAACCCAGAAGGCAAGCAACAGTTTTCGATAGCACGAGCCTCAAACGCTGCACCCCTACCTCTTCGGGTGTGGTTAGGTCACGACGCGTGGTCCAAGGACTGGGTCCGACCCCTTGGAGCAGCCTTTTGAAGCAGCCGGACTCCTCCTGCCAGTACCCTCAGCAGACTTGGCTTGGCTCGGCACAGCAGCTCGGCGCCACTCACACTGTCTCCCTAGCGATGTCTTTCTAGCGTTGTCTCTCTCCCTGCCGTGATATTGAAAGCACTGGGCAGCCGGCAGCTTCAAGGAGTTATGGCCCGATTGGGGGGGGCCAAGTGGGGCCAATGGCGGCCCAGCCGGCCCGCTCCAGGTGCAGCCCAAAATGCTGAAAACGCCAAACGCCAAACCGCCGCCAAACAGCCTCTCTCAGCCGGTCCGCTCTCCGCTCTGGTTCCGTGCTCCTCACAAAACGTGGCAAAACGTGGGCAGGCAGAACTCCCCCAGTCCTAAGGGCTCGCTTTGCGCTTCACCTTCACCCCCGGCCCCCACCAAAGCTTCGGCCCTGAAGCAGCTTCTGCTCTGCTGCTCTGAGGCTGCTCTGGGGCCGTGCACGCGATCGCCACCTAGCGGTCACAGGAGTCTTTTAAATACTCAGTTAGTACCTATGCAGTCTAGGAATGCTTCTGTCTGTCCCATGCACTTCTCCATTCAACCATCCAGCACTATCTACGTATCCTATCACACTGCCAATACCTAAGAACTAATACATTTAGCATGCACTCTCTTTGCAGCACTGAAATTACTCCAGCAACTAGTCATATACTTAAGGAATGGCCTAGCCACTAACACAAGTGCAGGTACCATATTCTGTACACTATGCATGCAGATGTCTAACCAGCTACATACTATTGATGTGCTCTTCTAAATACCCAGTTAGTACCTATGCAATCTAGGAATCCTTCTCTCTGTCCCACGCACTTCTCCATTCCCCCATCTACGTATCCTATCACTCCACCAATACCTAAGCACTTATAAATTCAGCACGCACTTTCTTTGCAACACTGAAATTACTCCAGTTATTAGTAGTATACTTAAGGAATGGTGGAGTCACTAATACAAGTGCAGGTACAATATTTAGTACACAATGCATGCACACCTCTAACCAGCTTCAAACTATTGATACGCTCTTCTAATCACCCAGTTAGTACCTATGCAGTGTAGGATTCTTTCTGTCTGTCCCATGCAGTTCTCCAATCACCCATCCAGCACTATCTACTTATCCTATTACTCCACCAATACCAAGCAATTATAAATTTACTATACACTCTATTTGTAATACTGTAATTATTCTAGTTACTAGTCACAAACTTATGGAATGGCATAGCTCCTGACACAAGTACAGCTATAATATTGTGTGCACTATCCAAGCTGAC
Organism: Lissotriton vulgaris; assembly: GCF_964263255.1. Lineage (NCBI taxonomy): Eukaryota > Metazoa > Chordata > Amphibia > Caudata > Salamandridae > Lissotriton > Lissotriton vulgaris. Next base: position 99,308,990 of record NC_141695.1, read on the forward strand.
CTCTATCTTGCTACATACTATTGATGCACTCTTCTAAATGCCCAGTTAGTACGCATGCAGTGTAGGAATCATTCAGTCTGTCCCACTCACTTCTTTAATCACGTATCTACCACTATCTACTTATCCTATCACTCCACCAATATGTAAGCACTTATAAACTAAGTGTTCACTCTGTTTGCAACACTGTCATCATTCCAGTTACTAGTGGTATTCTTATAAAATGACCTAGGCAGCACCACAAGTACACATAAAATATTCTGTGCATATTCCCCACAAACCTCTAAGCAGATACATACTATTGGTCTACTCCATTATACACTGAAGTCAGTCTCATGCAATTCTTCGTTTTTTGCAATTTTCACCCATCCAGCACTATGTTCTTATTTTATCAGTCTGCCAATACCTAAGCACGTATGGGGCAGATTTACAAGCACCCTGCGCCACCTATACGTAACATTTTGTAACATAGTGATGGTGCCAGGCACTCCTTCATATTTTCAAGGAGAGGAAAAGCCACCCTGTGTGGTTTTTCCTCTCCTTGTAAATACGACCCCTTCATACACAGAACTTTGCGTTGAAGGGGCGTTCCATAGGTGTTGCTGTGGGTGTTCCCACGCAACACCCATAGAACAAGACACATCTCCAGCTTTATGAGAAATCGTAAATCTGGAGAAGTTTGTGAATGCTACGCCATCCTAGAGTTGGTGTAGCAAGGCGCAACAAGGAGAATTGTTTTCATTTCTCCTCATTTTTTCCTCTTTCAATGCATGCTGGATTCCACAGCATACATTGAAAGAGAAAATGCCTTTACTGATTGTTTTTGTGCAGGAAGGTGTCCGTTCCTGCACAAAAACAATTTCCACACGACACAGACATCCTTGCACCATCGTGCAAGGGTGCCTGTGCCCCCGCATGGCTGCAGTTTGTGCAGCAGTGCACTGGATTCAAGCAAGCCGGCTGAAGACGGCTGAAATGCCAGAAACCGGTCCTTGGAAGCTTGTGTCCGGTCCAGGGAAGGCATGGCTTGGCAGTTTGGGCTGGACTGTTCCCATGAGGCACAGGGTCAGACTGATTTGCATTTGCCATGTCTGAACTGGGGTGGCAGAGAGGGATAATGAACAGTGATGGATTAAACCCAGATCTGTTGACTGGGTGTGAGTGTTTGATTGGTTCAGATGCTCCATCCATCACCACTCCCTTTTGTACCGCAGTGCAGAGGGAAGTACAGAGTTTCAACATATTCATGTACATATGTCACATCCCTGTGCTTCGGAAGTGCCACAATGCAGTGCAGCTAAAGAGCTTGCAGTGTCACGCTGCAGTACTTCCTCATAAATCTTCACCTATAAATTCACCATACACTACTAATGCATTCTTTCAGTCAATCATACTGTATACCTAAATTCAACCAAACTTTCACACATTACCTTGCAAATATAGTCCTTTCTTTAACCAGATAAGGTAGTTCTGATAAGAACTTTTTTCTTCTTCTTTTTTCTTTTGTATTTTTTAGAACAATTTTGTATTTTTTGGGTGCTTTTTCAAAAAATGAACAAAAAAAACACAAATAAAACCGGAAACTTCTGGAAATACTTATCATTCCCCCCAAAAAAATTTAACAACGATGGTTGCGTTGTGCAGCACAAACTGCATCCACCGACTGCTCACCGAAGCATATAAGTTTCTTACACTTCATGCAGTGTTGCTTGAGAAAGGCAAATTCTCTCCTAATATCAATTGCAGGTGTTCCTAGGGACGTTCCAGACATACTTGCCACAGCAGGTGAGGGGTTCAAAGCAGCTTTCCTCATTTCCTCCCGAGCAGGATTGAGAGGATGTGTGGTCCGGAGATGCTTGTACATAGAAGCAGTGCCACTAGAGTATTTTTTCACTGCCTCTTGACAGGACTCGGTCACAAATTTTGCACGTCAACTTTCTCGCATTTACTTTCTTCTCTCCAGGTGGAAAAGTGAAGAATTTCCACACAACAGATTCTGGCCTCTGTGGACGTGGTGCCTCCTGCAAGAATTCTACTTCAGAAGAAACTTCCTCCTGCTGCTGCTGCTGTTCAGATGCCATTTTGTTTGATATTTTTTGAAAACCACCAAAAAAAACAAGCAAAGGGGTTCTTTTAGGAAAAGAGATGGCTCTCTAAAGATGCTCCAACAAGAATGATTAAAATGGGTGGGGTCCTTCAATAGTTACAGTGGGAAATGATATGAACCAATGAAATCTTTTTCTTTTAGGTCACATAGGATACGCGCACGTTGCGCTCACAAAGCACGCACCCGACACAACTTCGCGAAAATATATTTCAAAATAATATAAGTTTATAATTAGTACAAATATATTATTTATATCTTAGATAATCTCTTGCCCTAATATGTATATTAAAGACACATACATATCATTTTAGAACATAAAAAATGTTGCGGGAGTCGCGCACTCAGCATGTATGTGATATCACGCGGGACCTGCCACTGTGCAAACGTTGCGTACCGTAATGCCCATGTGTCGCGAATGCACAGGAGCAGGAGTCGCGGACTGGTCCCATACCAATCGCACACATCACGTAATATTAAATGTATATGATGTAACTGAAAAACACGCAGCCGTCGCACAGCGTACGCGGATCCTTCACCGTGATTTGTACGCTTTGGGTGCGCAACTCTGAAAAAAATTAAAATAAACAATACAACAAAAAAAGTAAATAATATTTCAGTTTGAATTTTTTAAACTATTTTTTTGCAATTTTCAGAAAAATATATGATGTTATTTAATGAATAAAATATTTATAAATAAACAGTTAAAAAACTGTAGAAAATCAGTTCAGTATAAAAAAATAGGTATAACTACTATTACACATAACAATTTGCATTTAAAAAACCTTTGAAATTCACTGAGAAAACCATAGGTTTCAGAGACGTTATAGTTAGAAATTAGCATTTAAAAAAGCTTTGAAATTCACAGAAAAAAACATAGGTTTAAGAGACGTTATAGTTAGAAATGAGCATTTAAAAAAACCCTAGAAATTCACATAAAAAACATAGGTTTCAGTCGTGTTATAGTTAGCTTGACATTTCACTCGTACAAAACCATAGAAATTCCTCCATTATAGTTAGTTCTGCTAACTATAACTTGCGCGCCCGCAATGCGCTGCTGATGATGTCACATATTACATCATTCATGACATGGTCAGTGATATCACTGATGACATCACTGATGACATCATCCACGTGACAATCTGATACCCCTCATCATACACTAGTATAACCTGTCATCACTCACTGTAAAATACAGAGTACCATATTTGAAGCCATTGACACACCAATACCAGTTACTACATACCCACTCACTGATTCCTAAGTCTACACACAACTACCCATTCAACAACAGAATCACTTATACTTGCTGTCACTAATTAATAGAACACTATCAAATGCACTTATACACACATATAGACATTGACACATCAGCAGTCATCTTAGTCGGTTATGCAGTCATCCTACTCACCCATGAAAAAAATTAATCACATTTACATTTACATTTACTCACTTACATAATTATACACACAACACCTCATTTATTTACACACATAGTAACTCATAGTTAAAATGTTAAAAAATCACCATTAGATTTATACACTCATTCATAAAGTTACTCTCACAATCACTGAATCTTACATATACTTATTTATATACACCATCTCTCACATACAATGCCTAACTGTGGTTTGTCTCTTAATGGACCATGGTACTGTGAACCTTTCGTGATGTTCATCGAGGATTCGCAGTGAACACCACGTTTCAAGGTACCCGCGGCACAGGTGCCATTAAAATACAAATAAAAAGCATAGGGTGCTGGGAATTGATAAAAACGTAATTTCAGATGTGATATTGTTGAGATTTAAACCAAACCAACATTCTGATATACATGAGTGCTCCTATTGCATTTTGAATTGATTAATTATAATTAGCCCATTAGCCGTTACAAGATGGCCGCCGTGAAAGTGATGAAATAATTACTATATGTGCCTTTCTTTATGTTGATGTTTATCTTTGTTGAAAACACGTGACCTATGTCAATCACGGTTTTTGTTTAAAAATAATGGTCAAAATCAATGTCAGTTTACACTGACGAAGGCGGCAACGCCGAAACGCGTTTGTAGACTGATTTTGCTGAGAAGGTTTTTGGGAATTAAAGACCTGGCGAACCTACGCTATATTGACTTGGAGTGCTCTCATTTGGAAAAACCCGAGGATTGGGGGATTTCGGCGTTGTTTAATATATATATATATATATATATATATATATATATATATATATATATATGTATAAATATATATATATATATATATTGTTGTTTAATATATATATATATATATATATATATATTCACTCCCAAGGTTCTACTCGTCTCCAAAGAACCACTCGGACACCTCAAGTGCTTCAGCTTAGTTTAATTCAACAACAGGAAAAACAACGCGTTTCGGGGATGAACCCTTGATCACGCTCGTAGTTACAAAGTGCCACCATGTTTAAATACATTTAGATAAACAACACCTCACGTGATTTTAGCCATCAACTGTGGCGGCCATCTTATAACATGCAAATTCAGCATGATTCCATGCAATCTAACAAGTCCTGGTAAGTGACATTATTTTCTAATAATGTCAGCGTGTTGTATCCAATGAGTAATAAAATACTACAGGGAAAAGCGGATTGATTCCTGCTACATTTGGATATTGACAATGTTTATGTCTTTCAAAGTCTCGCCCAAGTGGGCTGGCAGAAACCTAGAAAATAATGTCACTTACCAGGACTTGTTAGATTGCATGGAATCATGCTGAATTTGCATGTTATAAGATGGCCGCCACAGTTGATGACTAAAATCACGTGAGGTGTTGTTTATCTAAATGTATTTAAACATGGTGGCACTTTGTAACTACGAGCGTGATCAAGGGTTCATCCCCGAAACGCGTCGTTTTTCCTGTTGTTGAATTAAACTAAGCTGAAGCACTTGAGGTGTCCGAGTGGTTCTTTGGAGACGAGTAGAACCTTGGGAGTGAATTTTCACGGAGCGCCGGCTTCGGTACTCGGACCGCCCAGACAGCCTCGTAATCTCTTCCGGCATTCTCGGAGTGAATCGTAACACGGAGTAGAGGCTGACCCCCTGTATGGAACCCGGCATAGGATTGCGGATTTGAGTGGCAAACGGATCCGCATTAACAGCTGGAACCAGGGAACAACCCGCTAACTACAGCTGACCGGCGTCGGAGGCGAAGCAACAAGAGTCACGTTACACTCTTCTGTCCCGGTGTGGGCAGAACAGCCAGGTGATCGGCAGCAGCACGCTTCGGGGATTCCGATCGTGACTCGAGTGACGTCATGCCAGCATGCAAATAAACATCCAGGCAGCAAAATAATCACCGCTAACGACCTCAGGGGTAGGAGCACCGTTGAACATTACCATTTGGTAAAACGGATTGAAAACGGTGCATCAAGTGCAGAAGCAATAAGTCAAATAACACAATGGCAACAGGATTAGAAGCTCGGAGAAAGCAAACTGCGGACAAGCTCTTCTTTGCGCAAGGAGCAACATCCACCAACTCTAATTCACCCCCACCTGATCTCTCGGAGAAAATTAACCTTCAAGGCTTATTTACAACTCTGGAAAGACTATACAAAAAGGAACTATCCAAGTGGTGGGAGGCGGAATCGCTTCAAAGATATATCGATGTCAAACGGGTCCCACGTGGACTGCGCATATTTACGATTCCCACCTACGAAAACCCAGACGAAGAAATGCTGGATGAATGGCAAAATAATTCCGCAGCCTGTTCTATGACCATGATGCAGATCCTTGTTAAATATGCGATCAAGGACCGTGCTAAATTGGTCATTGAAATAGACAAAACATTGGAGGAAATAAGCAAAATCATCAGCAAGGAAGCCTTGGAGGAACATATGACCAACTTGATGAAAAAAGTGGACAAGTGGGAAGAGGAAATAACAGCAAAAAAACAGCGAAAGTTTCTAAGAGACTACAAGGATTATCAGGCGGGAAGAACACTGACATTTCATCGCAAATATGATCATCTCTTTGAAAAGAGGGACAAATCCAATTCCCCACAGATAGGAGTCCCTACACCTACTGAAGAAATAACGGAGAGCGATGTGTCAGATGGAAACCTGTCAGATGCGTCCACATCAGCAATAAATCAAGAAGCCACACCTAAACATCAAAAGAAATCGAATAATTTTTTATTGCAATTCCAAGTCATGAGCCAAAACCGGACAGAACACCATCAGGATGGAGGGGCTCAGAGAGGACGCGGTCGAGGAACCAGAGGAAAAACCAGAGGAACAGGCAAGCAAAACGGAGGAGGAACAAACGAAAGAAGAACTCCCATGGGAATGGATACCAGGAGCCGCACTCAGAAAGTATGACAGTTGTGAATTTATCTGAGAGACCACTCTCCAAAGCAGAAGAAGAGACTCTAGCACTTGGTTTATCCTTTTGTCCCTCATCTAATTTGAACTATGCTCAAACTAGGATTGACCTCTTCTTGTTCTCCCGCAAACTCAAGTTGAAGAAATGGTTCAACACTGCAGTACGAAATCCACGAAACGTGAGTAATTCTAACACTATAAGTACTATTGATGTGGGTGATATTGACTTACTGAATGTAATATATCCCACCCAAGACAGATTGGAAATGACTTCTGATCAAACTCCTGATTGGGAAGGATGGGTAGAGGATATGAGTGGAAATCCGGGCAGTACATTCAAGCCAAAGTCGATTTTCCTCCCCAATGTCCAAAGTGAAGCGATTGAAATTTTTGAGAGAGGTGTCTTAAAAGACTTGAAAAACATAAGATATGTTAAGACACCATGGGATAAGAAGAACCTAACCGAATCACAAGCAAATGCACTTATGGATTTGAAAAATGATTCCAGCATTGTCATCCGACAATCGGATAAGGGTGGCAATGTGGTCATTCAGGACAAACAGAAGTATATAGCGGAAGGTCAGAGACAGTTGAGTGACAAGGAATGTTATTCCAGAAGCAATATGACTGAAGTATTGGGGTCCTATATTAAGTATAGAAGCCTACTAACAGACTGGTTAGATAGAGGATTACTGGAGGAGGGTGAATATAAATACTTGTACTGCACTCACCCCAGAATCCCTGTCTTATACTTACTCCCAAAACTTCATAAAAGCATGGTAGACCCTCCGGGAAGACCTATAGTTTCTTCAATAGGATCCCTTTTGGAGAATACTTCCAGGTTTATTGATTTCTTCTTAAGACCATACGTTGTTGCATTGCCCTCTTACCTAAAAGATACAACACACTTCTTGACGGTAATTGATGGGGTGCACTGGGAGAAAGATTATCTTTTGGTCTCACTGGACGTTAGCAGTCTGTACACATGCATAAAACATGAGCTTGGGCTAGAAGCTATTCAGCATTTCTTTAAAACGAGATCTACCACCTATTACCATCACTCGCAAATGCTGTTAAAAATGATTGAAGTCTGTTTGACCAACAATTTCTTTTATTTTGATGAGGACATCTATAGACAGTCACAGGGTACGGCCATGGGAACCTGCTTCGCCCCCAGTTACGCGAATCTATTCATGGGCTGGTGGGAGGAGCGGGTTGCCATGGAGATGGTCGAATTTTCCAACATTACCCTGTGGCTGCGCTATATTGATGACATTTTTTTCATTTGGAGGGGCACAGAAGAGGCAGCAACATCCTTTGTAGCCAAGTTGAACAACAACAATCTAAATCTACAATTCACCAGCAACATCAGTAGTAAATCTATGGAATTTCTAGATGTTCTGGTTGAGGTAAAGGATGGGATGATTACATCTAAACTGTACCGGAAGAACACAGCCGGGAACAGTATCCTGTATGCTGACAGCAGCCACCCCTCCAATTTGATACGCAGTATCCCCTACGGGGAATTGCTGCGGGCTAAAAGAAACTGTAGCGATGACTCATCTTTCGAAATTGAACAAGAAGTTATGTGTAAAAGATTCCTTGAGAGAGGTTATAGTAAAAATATCATCAACAAAGCGAAACTCAGGGTTAAATCTTTACAAAGGAATGACTTACTGTATCCTAAAGTGCAAGAAAATAAAGATGAGGACACTGTGAGATTCATCACCACCTTTTCAGGGCAGGCAAATATTGTAAGACACATTTTAAAAAAACACTGGCATGTGTTGTTAACTGACACTCACTTAAGTACCAATTTGAGTAGTAATCCTCAGATTACTTTCAAAAAGAGTAAGAGCTTAAAAGATGAATTAAGTCACAACCATGTAAGATCAAGGGATGTGTCCAATACTAGAAGACCGGCTGGTTTTCGCTGCTGTAAAAAATGTAAAGCCTGCAAGAATAGCACAGACTGCCAGACTCTGCCTATACCCAATCACAATAGAGAATTTGTGATAAAAAAGAATCTGACTTGTACCACCACATACTGTATATATGTACTCATTTGTCCTTGTCAGAAATGGTATATAGGCAGCACGAAACATGAGGCAAAAAAGCGTGTGCTTGAGCACTTAAGAGCTATCAAAAACAAGACCAAGCAGTACCCTGTTTCTCGTCACTTTGCAGATTTTCATTACAGTAATGAGAATCAGGTGCGATTGGTGGTGATTGACAGTGTCGATCTGGGCATGAGAGGTGGTAATCGAGAATTGTCAATGCGCAAATTGGAATCGAGATATATTGTTGAGATCGAAAGCCTTGCCCCTAATGGGCTGAATATTAGTGAAGAGCTGGCAATTCATTTACATGAATGATTGATATGTTTCTTTGTCTGAATACAGTTTGCTACAAAAGTATTTATGTCATGTTTTTAATCTTTTAATTTCAGATTGATTATGGGCACTATCACTTATAAGGACAACTGATGGTTAGAAGATCAAGGCCTAAAGTTTCATGAACATGTAAATAATATGCTTGAATGTAGATGACATATGAACTGGTAACTAGCCCACTGGGGCGAGGCTTCAACTTTCTGCCAGCCCACTTGGGCGAGACTTTGAAAGACATAAACATTGTCAATATCCAAATGTAGCAGGAATCAATCCGCTTTTCCCTGTAGTATTTTATTACTCATTGGATACAACACGCTGACATTATTAGAAAATAATGTCACTTACCAGGACTTGTTAGATTGCATGGAATCATGCTGAATTTGCATGTTATAAGATGGCCGCCACAGTTGATGACTAAAATCACGTGAGGTGTTGTTTATCTAAATGTATTTAAACATGGTGGCACTTTGTAACTACGAGCGTGATCAAGGGTTCATCCCCGAAACGCGTCGTTTTTCCTGTTGTTGAATTAAACTAAGCTGAAGCACTTGAGGTGTCCGAGTGGTTCTTTGGAGATGAGTAGAACCTTGGGAGTGAATTTTCACGGAGCGCCGGCTTCGGTACTCGGACCGCCCAGACAGCCTCGTAATCTCTTCCGGCATTCTCGGAGTGAAATATATATATATATATATATATATATATATATATATATATATATATATATATTGTCGCTCCAGGTTGTCCACCTTTGAGTAGCACCCGAGCAGCAGCTTTATTTATGTGTAGGTGAGGACGGGGATCCGCTTGTAGACGCCGCTCCTTAATGGATCTGCCCGACGCGTTTCGAAGCTCCATCTGCTTCTCTTCAGGGGCTTTAACGGAAGCGGTGTGCGCACCCGTTACACTTCTCCAATTTGATATAACTCAGCCGTCGATGGGAGGCTCCAATGAGACTTCTGGGAAGTGTAGTGCGGAAAGCACACAATCAAGTCCTGTATGGACTCCACAAGTGGGCCCGTCCTCGATCCCATGTACGGCTGCTACTTCACTGCCGTGACCCCCACGTTAACGGGGTGGTGCAAACTTCGCGGCTGGACTGCCGCATGTAAATTGTCGCTCCAGGTTGTCCACCTTTGAGTAGCACCCGAGCAGCAGCTTTATTTATGTGTAGGTGAGGACGGGGATCCGCTTGTAGACGCCGCTCCGTAATGGATCTGCCCGACGCGTTTCGAAGCTCCATCTGCTTCTCTTCAGGGGCTTTAACGGAAGCAGTGTGCGCACCCGTTACACTTCTCCAATTTGATATAACTCAGCCGTCGATGGGAGGCTCCAATGAGACTTCTGGGAAGTGTAGTGCGGAAAGCACACAATCAAGTCCTGTATGGACTCCACAAGTGGGCCCGTCCTCGATCCCATGTACGGCTGCTACTTCACTGCCGTGACCCCCACGTTAACGGGGTGGTGCAAACTCCGCGGCTGGACTGCCGCGTGTAAATTGTCGCTCCAGGTTGTCCACCTTTGAGTAGCACCCGAGCAGCAGCTTTATTTATGTGTAGGTGAGGACGGGGATCCGCTTGTAGACGCCGCTCCGTAATGGATCTGCCCGATGCGTTTCGAAGCTCCATCTGCTTCTCTTCAGGGGCTTTAACGGAAGCGGTGTGCGCACCCGTTACACTTCTCCAATTTGATATAACTCAGCCGTCGATGGGAGGCTCCAATGAGACTTCTGGGAAGTGTAGTGCGGAAAGCACACAATCAAGTCCTGTATGGACTCCACAAGTGGGCCCGTCCTCGATCCCATGTACGGCTGCTACTTCACTGCCGTGACCCCCACGTTAACGGGGTGGTGCAAACTCCGCGGCTGGACTGCCGCATGTAAATTGTCGCTCCAGGTTGTCCACCTTTGAGTAGCACCCGAGCAGCAGCTTTATTTATGTGTAGGTGAGGACGGGGATCCGCTTGTAGACGCCGCTCCGTAATGGATCTGCCCGACGCGTTTCGAAGCTCCATCTGCTTCTCTTCAGGGGCTTTAACGGAAGCGGTGTGCACACCCGTTACACTTCTCCAATTTGATATAACTCAGCCGTCGATGGGAGGCTCCAATGAGACTTCTGGGAAGTGTAGTGCGGAAAGCACACAATCAAGTCCTGTATGGACTCCACAAGTGGGCCAGTCCTTGATCCCATGTACGGCTGCTACTTCACTGCCGTGACCCCCACGTTAACGGGGTGGTGCAAACTCCGCGGCTGGACTGCCACGTGTAAATTGTCGCTCCAGGTTGTCCACCTTTGAGTAGCACCCGAGCAGCAGCTTTATTTATGTGTAGGTGAGGACGGGGATCCGCTTGTAGACGCCGCTCCGTAATGGATCTGCCCGACGCGTTTCGAAGCTCCATCTGCTTCTCTTCAGGGGCTTTAACGGAAGCGGTGTGCGCACCCGTTACACTTCTCCAATTTGATATAACTCAGCCGTCGATGGGAGGCTCCAATGAGACTTCTGGGAAGTGTAGTGCGGAAAGCATACAATCAAGTCCTGTATGGACTCCACAAGTGGGCCCGTCCTCGATCCCATGTACGGCTGCTACTTCACTGCCGTGACCCCCACGTTAACGGGGTGGTGCAAACTCCGCGGCTGGACTGCCGCGTGTAAATTGTCGCTCCAGGTTGTCCACCTTTGAGTAGCACCCGAGCAGCAGCTTTATTTATGTGTAGGTGAGGACGGGGATCCGCTTGTAGACGCCGCTCCGTAACGGATCTGACCGACGCGTTTCGAAGCTCCATCTGCTTCTCTTCAGGGGCTTTAACGGAAGCGGTGTGCGCACCCGTTACACTTCTCCAATTTGATATAACTCAGCCATCGATGGGAGGCTCCAATGAGACTTCTGGGAAGTGTAGTGCGGAAAGCACACAATCAAGTCCTGTATGGACTCCACAAGTGGGCCCGTCCTCGATCCCATGTACGGCTGCTACTTCACTGCCGTGACCCCCACGTTAACGGGGTGGTGCAAACTCCGCGGCTGGACTGCCGCGTGTAAATTGTCGCTCCAGGTTGTCTACCTTTGAGTAGCACCCGAGCACCCCGTCAACGTGGGGGTCACGGCAGTGAAGTAGCAGCCGTACATGGGATCGAGGACGGGCCCACTTGTGGAGTCCATACAGGACTTGATTGTGTGCTTTCCGCACTACACTTCCCAGAAGTCTCATTGGAGCCTCCCATCGACGGCTGAGTTATATCAAATTGGAGAAGTGTAACGGGTGCGCACACCGCTTCCGTTAAAGCCCCTGAAGAGAAGCAGATGGAGCTTCGAAACGCGTCGGGCAGATCCATTACGGAGCGGCGTCTACAAGCGGATCCCCGTCCTCACCTACACATAAATAAAGCTGCTGCTCGGGTGCTACTCAAAGGTGGACAACCTGGAGCGACAATTTACACGCGGCAGTCCAGCCGCGGAGTTTGCACCACCCCATTAACGTGGGGGTCATGGCAGTGAAGTAGCAGCCGTACATGGGATCGAGGACGGGCCCACTTGTGGAGTCCATACAGGACTTGATTGTGTGCTTTCCGCACTACACTTCCCAGAAGTCTCATTGGAGCCTCCCATCGACGGCTGAGTTATATCAAATTGGAGAAGTGTAATGGGTGCGCACACCGCTTCCGTTAAAGCCCCTGAAGAGAAGCAGATGGAGCTTCGAAACGCGTCGGGCAGATCCATTACGGAGCGGCGTCTACAAGCGGATCCCCGTCCTCACCTACACATAAATAAAGCTGCTGCTCGGGTGCTACTCAAAGGTGGACAACCTGGAGCGACAATTTACACGCGGCAGTCCAGCCGCGGAGTTTGCACCACCCCGTTAACGTGGGGGTCACGGCAGTGAAGTAGCAGCCGTACATGGGATCGAGGACGGGCCCACTTGTGGAGTCCATACAGGACTTGATTGTGTGCTTTCCGCACTACACTTCCCAGAAGTCTCATTGGAGCCTCCCATCGACGGCTGAGTTATATCAAATTGGAGAAGTGTAACGGGTGCGCACACCGCTTCCGTTAAAGCCCCTGAAGAGAAGCAGATGGAGCTTCAAAACGCGTCGGGCAGATCCATTACGGAGCGGCGTCTACAAGCGGATCCCCGTCCTCACCTACACATAAATAAAGCTGCTGCTCGGGTGCTACTCAAAGGTGGACAACCTGGAGCGACAATTTACACGCGGCAGTCCAGCCGCGGAGTTTGCACCACCCCGTTAACGTGGGGGTCACGGCAGTGAAGTAGCAGCCGTACATGGGATCGAGGACGGGCCCACTTGTGGAGTCCATACAGGACTTGATTGTGTGCTTTCCGCACTACACTTCCCAGAAGTCTCATTGGAGCCTCCCATCGACGGCTGAGTTATATCAAATTGGAGAAGTGTAACGGGTGCGCACACCGCTTCCGTTAAAGCCCCTGAAGAGAAGCAGATGGAGCTTCGAAACGCGTCGGGCAGATCCATTACGGAGCGGCGTCTACAAGCGGATCCCCGTCCTCACCTACACATAAATAAAGCTGCTGCTCGGGTGCTACTCAAAGGTGGACAACCTGGAGCGACAATTTACACGCGGCAGTCCAGCCGCGGAGTTTGCACCACCCCGTTAACGTGGGGGTCACGGCAGTGAAGTAGCAGCCGTACATGGGATCGAGGACGGGCCCACTTGTGGAGTCCATACAGGACTTGATTGTGTGCTTTCCGCACTACACTTCCCAGAAGTCTCATTGGAGCCTCCCATCGACGGCTGAGTTATATCAAATTGGAGAAGTGTAACGGGTGCGCACACCGCTTCCGTTAAAGCCCCTGAAGAGAAGCAGATGGAGCTTCGAAACGCGTCGGGCAGATCCATTACGGAGCGGCGTCTACAAGCGGATCCCCGTCCTTACCTACACATAAATAAAGCTGCTGCTCGGGTGCTACTCAAAGGTGGACAACCTGGAGCGACAATTTACACGCGGCAGTCCAGTCGCGGAGTTTGCACCACCCCGTTAACGTGGGGGTCACGGCAGTGAAGTAGCAGCTGTACATGGGATCGAGGACGGGCCCACTTGTGGAGTCCATACAGGACTTGATTGTGTGCTTTCCGCACTACACTTCCCAGAAGTCTCATTGGAGCCTCCCATCGATGGCTGAGTTATATCAAATTGGAGAAGTGTAACGGGTGCGCACACCGCTTCCGTTAAAGCCCCTGAAGAGAAGCAGATGGAGCTTCGAAACGCGTCGGACAGATCCATTACGGAGCGGCGTCTACAAGCGGATCCCCATCCTCACCTACACATAAATAAAGCTGCTGCTCGGGTGCTACTCAAAGGTGGACAACCTGGAGCGACAATATATATATATATATATATATATATATATATATATATATATATATATATATATATATATATATATATATATATATATATATATATATATATATATATATTGTAGTGTAGTTCCTATATTCCCAATAGGCTCTGTGCATTGGAATAATATATTCAGCAGTGTAGACATAGGACTGAGGTCGACTAGGTCTCTTCTGACAATATTAGACTTAAGGTTTGCCAGCTAGCTCAGAGGTCACTAGAAACTTTCTCGAATAAACGAGGAGGAGTTTAACCTCCCTGGATAGACAAGAAGGGATTAGCTTCCGACAACCATATAACATGAGAACTTTGCTCCCTCAGAATAAGAGTATATCTCTAGAGTCGTGTGAAAACAATAGACAGCTATTTCACTCAGTCAAATGTGCGTACTTAGTTTCACCAGAGTGCAGAGAAAAGAGAGACGGGCATTTTCAATAAAAGGTATAATTTATTGAGCACTCTTCTTTCTCATGCAAGAGAAATGAATTGCCACAATTGCAATACTTAATGTAAAGTAAAGTGCGTACAGTAAAAGGAGTATTATGAAATAATACTGTAAAAGCATTGATAAGGTTTCTTAGCCATAAAATACTTAAAATGGATAAAATCTATACATACATATATGCATTGACTAACGTACTCAACTGGTGCTTCTAAATACGCCTACCCCGGTGTACCTGACCTAAGCCTAATACGTGGGAAGGAGTAAGTAAGTAGCAGTTTAAGTTAAGTTGGTTTTGCCAAGAATCTGACTCAAGAATTCTCTTTAAGGGTTTAGTCAGCTCCGTACCTTGGTAATAGAATGTGGGAGGTCTGGTATCTCTTTCCTCAGGACTCAATATTCCAGCAACCCGCAAGGGTAGGCTGGAAACGCCGGAGCTGGATTTTCTCGGCTGGAGAAAAAGACAGCGTCTTTCTCAGCGCGTCAAAGAGGAGGGGCAGCGTCGGTGGGCTCTCGGGCAAGTAGATAGCTGCTCTGCTCCAAAACCACCACTGAGTGTTTGCTTAAGGCAACGTTGGTATATTTATACCTGAAAGGTGCCGGGTTTGACGTAAGGTTGGGCATAAGACGTCAATAAAGATGTCACTAAGAACTGGCCGTTCTTACTGTGCTCTCAGGAGTTCTATGACAAATCAAAACAAAAGCAAATGGGGATTTCCCAGGTTGCTGGAGTTTTAATGTGTTTAGAGAACTCGTTGTGCTTTCTAGGAGTCCGGGGAAGTAGCCTTGCTTAATGTGACTGCATGGGCTACAGCTAGATATGGATAAGGGGGCATATTATCAAGGACAGACGATACATTATCGCCGGTTTTATCGGCAGGAAACTGCCGATAAAGCGGCGATAATGGCCTTGATAATATGCTCTATGAATTCCAATCGAAGCCCATGTTAGATGTGAACACATCTAACATGGACTTCGATTGGAATTCATAGAGCATATTATCAAGGCCATTATCGACGCTTTATCGGCAGTTTCCTGCCGATAAAAGCGGCGATAATGTATCGCCTGTCCTTGATAATATGCCCCATAATTCTTATGCCATTATAGGGACAATATTGATTATAACCGTACAAAGGCATAAAATAGGAATATCGAGTTACTAGATAAAAACACAATACCCACTCCACGATCTAATGTCCATCATTACTACAACTAAGACACAGTAATCATTTAAAGGTGCATGTGTATTCCAACCCACCCCAAAATACATTTTTTGCATTTGAAATGGTGTACGCAAAATACACGAAAGAATATTGGTACTGTACGCTTATTAAGCAGTTTAATCATTCAGTAAAAAAGGATGCATATATATTAGCTGAACGATTCGCGAAAATTACACATGAAATGACTCTTAAACAGAAAAGAAGGTCAAGACCATTCCATCACATATAAATACAGTTGCTGTAAATGTGCTAGAGGCTGAGGTAATATATTGTCTCTAGAGTTACTAAAAATAGAAGCTCTGTTCTTTAAGAATAGTTCTACTTTAAGCACAGTACATGTGCCAGAAAAAATGTAAATATTTTGGAAGTTGAAAAAAAATAATTTCGTTTTCAGGGGAGAAAATAGTTCCAAATGTGTTCAGTAGCTTTTGTTTATCAAAGCTGAAGGCCGAATTCAGAGTTCAGAGGAACGCTGTGTGCTCGTTGCTTAAAAAGTTATTCTTTCTGTTCAGGGGAGAACATCATTTCAGACAGATGTGCAAAAAAGCAGTCTACAGCTTTAGGTGAAAGTTCGACAGTGCAGTTGTGAGAATGATTGCTATCATCGATGTCAGGATAAGCAAAGCTCACAGAAGGTCGTACCTGGGTGATGTTGCTCTCATCTCATACTTCACTGCCGCCTAATCGTAGTGGTGAAGTCTCAACGAATGCCGTCATCAGGATTGGTAACCGCTGGGGACAACACAATGCATGAGCCGTTACAGGACTTAGCAAAGTATCGATATCCATTGGTACTGCTGATTGTAGTGTAAGACAGGTGTCCAACACGCATTCTTCTCCGCATAGCATACATCGAAGCACAGGTAAGATGCAATTTTGCCAGATTGGTCTGAATGAAAGAAACCAGGTCATATTCAGATCTCTTAGCCGGGCTAATCCAAGGACTTTAGTTATGCGGTCCCGATAGCGTATAGCTAGGATCGTTTCTACAATCGTTGCTGGAGTCTTGTCTGTGATTTGGCTTGCCATATCGGAGCAGAAGGATCAAAAATAAAATTCCTGCTACGAGTCCCAAAAGTAGTGGTAGACCGCCAAAGACAGAATGGACAAAATTGGGAAAGATGCCCAGAACTGTTTCAAAGGGTGCTAACAGTCCCGAAAAAATTGTTTTAAATACATGTGCGATGCCACTGGTATCTGACATATTTAGAATTTGGCTTAGCATTTCTAGGAAATGCACAGGGCAGTTAGTTGATAAAAGTGTATGTATCTCTGCTGTTGTCCTTGCAACTTGCAGATCATACGTTTCTTTTGATGACGTAAAAGGCACGGTTGTCTGTAAAAGAACAGACTTCATTCTGCTTAAAGTATCAATTTGTATAGAAGAGATATTGAAAGAAGGCCAAATCGTCGCTTCCATATCTGGAGAGCCGTTTGGATACAATATTTGCATACAGCAAGGGACCATGGAACTAACGCTTATGAGATAGGCTTTCCCTGGCACCATGCCACAACAGCTGTGGTCCGTTATTAGAACGTAACTCCCGTTAGAAAGTTGTCTAAAGAATGGCTCTATCTGTGTTGCAGGTATGCCGTGCTGGTGGCATGAAAGGTTATTTGAAGTCCCCTCACAGGCCCCATGCAAATTAATACCTTGGCACAGAAGTATACCGCTTAGTGATCATTTACAATTGTTACCACTAAGAAATACATTCTGTTTCTTGTCACTATAACATGTGTGTATGTAAGGTAATTTCCATGATGACTTAATGTACCCTTTACCCAACCTTTCATACCGGCCTGCTGGTATATACTCTTGGCAATTTTTAATTTGGAAAGTTGTTATCGGAATTGTGATTATTCCGTGTATTTTCCATTCAATGACAGGTCTTTCTGACATTGTCAATGGTAATCTCTCAAGTTTTTCAATGCTCAGAATCGTATAGTCTTCTCCTTTTTGTGCCAAACTGATTTGTTTATCAGTAAGGTTAAAGATAGAGAATAATGACGTTGTGTTTATCAAACGCCATGGCACGTATCCTGAACGCAGATTTTGCAACATCCAGCCTAGCTGTACAATAGAACGTAATTGGGACTGACCGTGTTGTAACATTAGTAAGTCCTGATCTATTATATTGATAGCAGATGATACAATACTGTCCAGTGAATATATTCTGGAGGACAGAGTCATAAACCCATTGTCCACAACAGAAAGTGATTTTTCCAAATTAATATGATCAATTTCTCGTATTTTCTCTGCTGTCTCAATTTGAGTTACTTTCCAAGCTTCGTTGTACGCAGCGTATATACCGGCCGATATGAAACGTTTTTGACGCTGTTTGCGTGGTCCCATTAAGAAATCACGCAAGTCAGCACCGTCTTTAAGTAAAGTCAAGTGTTGCTTAATTTCAGCCAGTGAGGATGTTTGTAGCCATTCAAGGCATAGTTTCCCTACACTGTATGTTGTAACTATCCCTGGATGTTGTCTCTGGGAGTATCTAGGGTCTGGTCTGGTCATTTTGAACTCCTGTATTTTGTTCAGGAATCTATCTTGACAGTTATTTGTGTCAATTGGCCAGATCAACCATTTTTTCCAAACAGGATGTGTTCTGTTTTGGTGTAAAATATGGGATACGTCTATCTCAACATCTGTAGTGGTATTACTATCAGGTATTGGCTTTAGAGACAGTTTATTTAAGTCCTTAATTTTAGCTAGGCCAAGACAAGTTGTCGGTTGAATGGTGTCATTCAAGAATATTATTTGTTCTGGGATCATGCAGCTCTAAATAATGCTTCTAAACCTTGGACTTGCCAATTTTTTGTACCCCAGATGGTTTTCGTTTCAATGTTATTTTTCCAGAAATCAAAACCAAATACAATAATTTTTTCATAAAATGTTTCAGAATAAATCAATTTAGTATTTGTCAACATTGTTTTTATCCCTGTCTTATTTAACAGTTTAAAATAAAACGTTTCTGCATCAATTGTGTTAAACCCTGAGAAGTATGGGAATTTCTCATACAATGTTTTCTAACTGCCTTTTGGTGGAGTAGCACAATGTTCCCATTGATTATACTTTAAAACATTTCAAGGTAGAGCAGATTTATGTAAATAGTGATGTGCAAAGTGGTTGTAGCAGTACATTTATTCATAATTCGACGAACCTTGTAAGTAATCATGTTCTGTAAATTTTGCTGACATTACTAAATCTGGCATCATATTATTTATACTTTCAAAGTCCCAATCATCAGAGAATGTACTTGGTTTGACATAGTCACTTAAAGAAACCTTGAACTGATGTGGATATTTCAAGAGTTCAACCGGGCCATAGATTTTGTAATCCGTTTTGTCCCAAGCTACCCCACCGGGTATTGGAATGGCTGTGACATTCACTGATGATAGTTCTCTTTTCTCTATGTGAGATGACTTGTGTGGCTTTAGAACCAAGTTGATGTTCTGGCTTTCTGTGTCCCTTGTACTGTATTTTCCCTCAACAAATGTTCCCAAACAAAGTACCATGATGAGCCAAAGCAGGAGGAAAAGTACACCTAACACAATCCAAAATTCAATCCGTGGAGAAATCAGATATGTTTCTTTGAGTTGATGAAAGAGTTCAGTTAATTTGTCTTTGAAGGTTTTTGTTGCTGGCGTTTCTTAAGGATTGCTTGGATCTTCAGAAAAGTTATCGAAATTGATGAAGTAGCCAGATGCAGTTCTGTCAATTGTTGGAATTGCTTCCGAATTTTCCTTTGCTTTTTCATTTTTTCTTTCATTAGCATAGTCTGAGGCTACATCGTTGTAGACAGGTGTTTCTTGACGAACTGTTTCAATTTGAGTTCCAAGAGGCACAAGTTCCATGGCATTGTTGCATTTTTATTCACTGTAGTTTTATCAAATGTGATTAGTCTCTCAGTTTGAACCTCTTGGATTGTAGCAAATTTTGGTATTCTGCTATTTTTCGGGAGTCCACTGGGCCTACTACTTATTATTGGCCACACGATGGTGGTTTTACCAGGTCGATGGATACAACTCGGTTCACCTTTTTACCAGCAAGGGGCGGTAGTACAACTGATCTTGTTCCGCTGATAGCTAAGACAGGTACTGCTTTTCTGTAAGAAGGCCCAAATTCCTTCTTCACCGCGATCTTCTCTGTGACCAGATCCCCAATCTTTGTAATCCAGACAGGCCTTGCTGGGACAGGTGGTTTATCTGCAGTGGCTGCTGACTGCTGTTTTAACTTTATGTTGCTCAGGTCTTTTCTTGTTTCATTTAAGTCCTGTAACACAGCCAAACGATCTTTGGTATCAAAGCATTTCTTTTCTACCACTGAAGTCTGACTATCTAAGTCCTGAATATACATTCTAGTTCCGAACAATAGTTCGTACGGGCTGAAACCTTTTAGAGAATTTCTTGGCAGGTTATTAAGACTACGTTGGACACTTGTTAAATGTTGGACCCACCCATCACCCAAACCTAATACCCTTGCCGTTATAGATTGCTTTATGTCCCGGTTTTTTCTTTCCACAATCCAGTTTCCCTCAGGATGGAAGGGACAAGAGTACCGCAATGCAATGCCCATGCTGGTCATGGCCTCCTTATAAGCTCGAGAGCAGGACCCTGGTCAGAATGTAGCATGCAAATTGCGTATGTGCCGATAAAGACTCGCAAATCTTTTATAACAGTTCTGGCATCAGCCGAGCGCTGGGGCCACATCCAAATGAATCTCGTGCAGGAATCCACTGCGACCATGATATATTTATAGTTACCATCCCTTTGTAAGGGACCACAGTGGTCCAGGTAAACACACGCTAATGGTTTATCTGAGATTAGAAAGGGGTGTCTGCGTAGGTCGTTTCACTGTTGATACTTTCATTCTTTGGCATATTTCGCATTCTAGAACATATTTCTTAGTTTGTATTCTCATGCGCGGCCACCAATATCTCTGTTTTAATAATGATATTGTGGCGGAAACACCAGCATGTGCAGAAGCGAGCCCTTTGTGTGCCGCTGTAATTAGTCCTAACCTGTGTTCCATGTTTGGAATTGACCTATCCCCCATTCCAGGGATTCGAGCAAATGGAACATTATTCGCATCAGTTATGTATGAGTACTTTACTGGAAAGCCTTTCGAGAGTGTTTTTCTGTCCTGTTTTACTGACGCACTGACAGCTTGCATTATATCGCTGTCTTTTTTTGTTTTTGACCGGGTGTTAGCAGCTACGGAAGCCGTTTGCACAGCTGCCTTCGCGGCTTCATCAGCCAATGAATTCCCCGCAACGTGAACGCCATCACGTTGATGACTCAGTGTATGTATCACATGAGTCTTCTGTAGTTCTTTCTGTAAAATAACTACTAGTTTCCAAAGCATTTTATGCTTGATTGTGCCACCTTTTGCATCTTTGAAACCGTTTTGAACCCAGTTCTGCAAGTATTCATTATAAGACTGAACGCAGTAATATGAATCTCACACTATTAGTGTGGGGAATTCGTAATCGGTATTTTCTAGCTGAGCTGTACAATATCCGAGAGATTGCGTTTTAGTGACCAGTGGTCTAAATTTTCCTTTGTGCCAACGACCTTTAACAATCGCGCACACAGCACTGTAAGCTTGTTTACCCCCAACTGTGGGTTGTGCTGATCCGTCAGTATATATTATACAGCCGTAGTGTTCTAGAGGCAGGACTTCGGTTGGCAGGGGACATTCATATTCATATTGAAGAAATTCTTGTGTTTTTAAATTATACTACGTCTGTTGCAGCAAGAGAATTAACCCATTGGATCCATCTCGGATGTAGTGCTTTAGCATTTGGAATGCTTGCTTTTGTTACCGCTTCTAGTGCTGGTATCGGTGTAACGATTATTATTTGTTTACCTTGTGCTAGGGCCCTTTCTTTTGCTACAGCAGTCTGATCCGCAGTTAGAATTTTTTCAGTTGATCTGAACTTCATTTCAGCTTTTGTGTACAAATGTGATTTGTAAGCTATTGGTACCGTTTCTCCATTATTAGAGGCCAGGTACGTAAATCTGCATCTTCCTGGGATGACTCTGATTACAAGGTTGAGTGTGTTGTCGTGAGTTTGTAATTTTGTTTTAGTTAACATGTCTGTTTGAAATGATCTCAAAATTTCTGTGTGTTTCTGAGTCCAATTGATTGGTTTAAAATCAGGTTTTATTAATTTGTAGAGAGGTTTAACCCTCTCTGCATAACTTAGAATGTAAGTTCTTCCAAAATTCAGGAAACCTAGTATTGATTGTAAGTTCTTCAGCGTTTTTGGTGCTTGGAGTACAGCGCACTTCTCTAAGAAGTTGTCTGCTAGGCTTCTGCCTTCACTTCATATTTGAATTCGTAACCCTCTGCTGCGAACCCAAGTATTATGGTGTTCACTCTTTTCAAGTGAGTATCCAGGTCATCATGGGTGAGATAGATGTCATGGACATAAGAAAATGCCTCATCATCATATATTTGTAGTAACTCTGTTACCCTTGCTGAGAATAATCCTGGGCTATTCTTGAATCCCTGTGGGATTCAACAGAAATTTTTCTGTGACCCCATTATTGAGAAAGCGGTTAAATACCTGCTTTCGGGTGCAATGTTTTGACAAAAGAATCCATTAGAGATGTCTAATATTGTTTTGCATTTTTTGCGAACAATGTTATTCAATAGTGCCGCACTGTGCGAATTTTGTACCGCAAATGTCTTGCAACATGAGTTAAGGTGTCTGTAGTCCAAGACTAGACAATATGAATCCTCTGGTTTGGAGACAGGAAACAAAGGATTGTTCATTTGAGAGGTGCATGTTTCATTAATTGGGTACTGCCTTTGTGCAGTTGGTTGACATTTTAACTGGATTTTGTGAGGAGGAGAGTCCTCATCCCATCCTACATGATTTTTATATAATGCAGGTGCTTGAGCTACTGCCCATTTTCTTGCATATGTGTATTTTCTATGAATTGGAATATGATTTGAGAAGGCAGGCATAATCATTTCTTCGCCATGAGGGCACTCCCTGACAAACTCTGGTGGCCAGTCTTTCTCAGCTAGAAGGATGTCATAGCCTTTTGAAAGGTTATCCCAAAACAGACCCCTTACTTTCCTAGTCTTATCTCCCTCTATACGCAATGTTATTTTGTATATTTTATGAGGTTTGCTAACTCTGGTATCTGCAGTTTCCACCTGAATGTATTCATTTGTGTCCACTGTCTCCAGATGATTCATCAAGATCTTGCGAGCTATTGTCACTCATGCTGCGCTGTCTAGCATTGTCTGGGCCCACTCTCCGTTTTTCAGCTGTGTCCTCAGCATCCTCGGCATTTTTGATTACTTTAATACTGGCTACCTTCTTTCTTGGAAATTGTAATTTTTTACTTTGAGCAGGTTCCTTGTCTTTGGACTTGACTTGCTCTTCCCTGTGTTCTGACCGTCCTCTCCTTTTCGATTTCTGCAAGGAAGTCTGAAAAGATCAAGAAGGACGTGTATCAATATCTTGATATCTATCAGGTTTTTTCAAATTATCCCTATTTCTAAGGTTGTATCTTTTCTCAGAGGGCTCCCTCTGGGGAGACGTGTGTCCTTGATCTGGAGATCTTTCTCTCCGTCGAGGAGACCTTCCTCTGGACAGGAATCTTTTTTCTTTGGGAGTGGATTGTTTATTTCCATTCCAAGTTCTTTTTTGGAGTGTTTAGATTATTTTTAATAAATGTATTTTCAGGATTTTCAGTTAGTTGGGGTTTTACCGGTTTCCCACCCAAACTATCTCTACCTAGTTCTTCATAGGATTTTTCTATGATTCTGGCAAGTCCAATTGGTTGGTCTGCTATATCTGTTTCTTTCAATTTCTGGAGGTAAGTTATATCCTCCATTGCCAATTGAACTAACTCTCTATATGCCTTTGTTAATTCTTTTTTTTTTAACTAAGAGTTCTTTGCTTGACATATTATCAATGTCTGGATGTGGTGTGTAGCTGGCTAGAACCGGCCACGTTGCTCCTGGTCTACCTAGTGGACCGAGCCTGGTGATGTGATTATTATGTTTTAGGGCGCCTTTAAAACAGAGCAGGTGCTCTTGGTAATTTAGTGGGATTTCAACCTCTTCGAAAGGAGTGTATTCATCCGGAGGTTCCTCTATTTTGTAATAGTGGAAGGCGTGTGTTACAGCGTTTGCTGCTGGAAAGTTTATCCATGAATAGAATACCTCTGTCTGCCGATATTCATGGGCCTC
Organism: Lissotriton vulgaris; assembly: GCF_964263255.1. Taxonomy (NCBI): domain Eukaryota; kingdom Metazoa; phylum Chordata; class Amphibia; order Caudata; family Salamandridae; genus Lissotriton; species Lissotriton vulgaris. The sequence goes on from NC_141695.1 coordinate 99,333,088, forward strand.
TACCACGAATATGACTGTACCACCTCGTGATGTCAGTCCATTTCCTATAAGTTTAAGAGTTATAGTTTTTCTTATGTTGACCGGAATGAGTATAGCATTCGGATCATTCTGTAGGAGAGTCTTGTCATCTGCTGTGAGTTGAGCTGCTATTCTAGCTCTCTCCCTTTCTTCTTCACTTTCCCCCATTTTACTGGTAGAAAGTTTTTTGATGCAGATCAAGTTTCAAGGAAACAAAGATTAGGTGCACAATATTTTGGAACTCTGTATCCTTCAACGTTGAATAAACCAAAAACTATACATAGGAATCTCTTCCTACTAAGTTCCGGCGAATTTTAACCTTTCACCCACTCCAGTAGTCTAATGGAGTATTTACGCGAAAAAAGGGTCTGTGTGAAAAGGCACGACTGAGTTACTCTAACGTCTTGCGTTAGTTTTATCGCCTTGCCAAACGTTGGGCGCCATGTAGTGTAGTTCCTATATTCCCAATAGGCTCTGCGCATTGGAATAATATATTCAGCATATTAGACGTAGGACTGAGGTCGACTAGGTCTCTACTGACTATATTAGACATAAGGTTTGCCAGCTAGCTCAAAGGTCACTAGAAACTTTCTTGAATAAACGAGGAGGAGTTTAACCTCCCTGGATAGACAAGAAGGGATTAGCTTCCGACAACCATATAACATGACAACTTTGCTCCCTCAGAATAAGAGTATATCTCTAGAGTCGTGTGAAAACAATAGACAGCTATTTCACTCAGTCAAATGTGTGTATTTAGTTTCACCAGAGTGCAGAGAAAAGAGAGACGGGCGTTTTCAATGAAAGGTATAATTTATTGAGCACTCTTCTTTCTCATGCAAGAGAAATGAATTGCCACAATTGCAATACTTAATATAAAGTAAAGTGCGTACAGTAAAAGGAGTATTATGAAATAATACTGTAAAAGCATTGATATGATTTCTTAGCCATAAGATACTTAAAATGGACAAAATTTATACATACATATATATATTGACTAACATACTCAACTGGTGCTTCTAAATACGCCTACCGCGGTGTACCTGACCTAAGCCAAATACGTGGGAAGGAGTAAGTAAGTAGCAGTTAAAGTTAAGTTGGTTTTGCCAAGAATCTGACTCAAGAATTCTCTTTAAGGGTTTAGTCAGCTCCGTACCTTGGTAATAGAATGTGGGAGGTCTGGTATCTCTTTCCTCAGGACTCGATATTCCAGCAACCCGCAAGGGTAGGCTGGAAACGCCGGAGCTGGATTTTCTCGGCTGGAGAAAAAGACACCGTCTTTCTCAGCGCGTCAAAGAGGAGGGGCAGCGTCGGTGGGCTCTCGGGCAAGTAGATAGCTGCTCTGCTCCAAAACCACCACTGAGTGTTTGCTTAAGGCAACGTTGGTATATTTATACCTGAAAGGTGCCGGGTTTGACGTAAGGTTGGGCATAAGACGTCAATAAAGATGTCACTAAGAACTGGCCGTTCTTACTGTGCTCTCAGGAGTTCTATGACAAATCAAAACAAAAGCAAATGGGGATTTCCCAGGTTGCTGGAGTTTTGGTGTGTTTAGAGAACTCGTTGTGCTTTCTAGGAGTCCAGGGAAGTAGCCTTGCTTAATGTGACTGCATGGGCTACAGCTAGATATGGATAAGGGGGCATATTATCAAGGACAGACGATACATTATCGCCGGTTTTATCGGCAGGAAACTGCCGATAAAGCGGCGATAATGGCCTTGATAATATGCTCTATGAATTCCAATCGAAGCCCATGTTAGATGTGAACACATCTAACATGGACTTCGATTGGAATTCATAGAGCATATTATCAAGGCCATTATCGACGCTTTATCGGCAGTTTCCTGCCGATAAAAGCGGCGATAATGTATCGCCTGTCCTTGATAATATGCCCCATAATTATTATGCCATTATAGGGACATTATTGATTATAACCGTACAAAGGCATAGAATAGGAATATCGAGTTACTAGATAAAAACACAATACCCACTCCACGATCTAATGTCCATCATTACTACAACTAAGCAACAGTAATCATTTAAAGGTGCATGTGTATTCCAACCCACCCCAAAATACATTTTTTGCATTTGAAATGGTGTATGCAAAATACACGAAAGAATATTGGTACTGTACGCTTATTAAGCAGTTTAATCATTCAGTAAAAAAGGATGCATATATATTAGCTGAACGATTCGCGAAAATTACACATGAAATGACTCTTAATACAGAAAAGAAGGTCAAGACCATTCCATCACATATAAATACAGTTGCTGTAAATGTGCTAGAGGCTGAGGTAATATATTGTCTCTAGAGTTACTAAAAATAGAAGCTCTGTTCTTTAAGAATAGTTCTACTTTAAGCACAGTACATGTGCCAGAAAAAATGTAAATATTTTGGAAGTTGAAAAAAAATAATTTCGTTTTCAGGGGAGAAAATAGTTCCAAATGTGTTCAGTAGCTTTTGTTTATCAAAGCTGAAGGCCGAATTCAGAGTTCAGAGGAACGCTGTTTGCTCGTTGCTTAAAAAGTTATTCTTTCTGTTCAGGGGAGAACATCATTTCAGACAGATGTGCAAAAAAGCAGTCTGCAGCTTTAGGTGAAAGTTCGACAGTGCAGTTGTGAGAATGATTGCTGTCATCGATGTCAGGATAAGCAAAGCTCACAGAAGGTCGTACCTGGGTGATGTTGCTCTCATCTCATACTTCACTGCCGCCTAATCGTAGTGGTGAAGTCTCAACGAATGCCGTCATCAGGATTGGTAACCGCTGGGGACAACACGATGCATGAGCCGTTACAGGACTTAGCAAAGTATCGATATCCATTGGTACTGCTGATTGTAGTGTAAGACAGGTGTCCAACACGCATTCTTCTCCGCATAGCATACATCGAAGCACAGGTAAGATGCAATTTTGCCAGATTGGTCTGAATGAAATAAACCAGGTCATATTTAGATCTCTTAGCCGGGCTAATCCAAGGACTTTAGTTATGCGGTCCCGATAGCGTATAGCTAGGATCGTTTCTACAATCGTTGCTGGAGTCTTGTCTGTGATTTGGCTTGCCATATCGGAGCAGAAGGATCAAAAATAAAATTCCTGCTACGAGTCCCAAAAGTAGTGGTAGACCGCCAAAGACAGAATGGACAAAATTGGGAAAGATGCCCAGAACTGTTTCAAAGGGTGCTAACAGTCCCGAAAAAATTGTCTTAAATACATGTGCGATGCCACTGGTATCTGACATATTTAGAATTTGGCTTAGCATTTCTAGGAAATGCACGGGGCAGTTAGTTGATAAAAGTGTATGTATCTCTGCTGTTGTCCTTGCAACTTGCAGATCATACATTTCTTTTGATGACGTAAAAGGCACGGTTGTCTGTAAAAGAACAGACTTCATTCTGCTTAAAGTATCAAATTCATATAGAAGAGATATTGAAAGAAGGCCAAATCGTCGCTTCCATATCTGGAGAGCCGTTTGGATACATATTTGCATACAGCAAGGGACCATGGAACTAACGCTTATGAGATAGGCTTTCCCTGGCACCATGCCACAACAGCTGTGGTCCGTTATTAGAACATAACTCCCGTTAGAAAGTTGTCTAAAGAATGGCTCTATCTGTGTTGCAGGTATGCCGTGTGTTGTAATGGTTAATTCCCCTCTTCTTTCTTCACATCAATGCTCTCTCTGTTCAGCCTGCATGACAGGAGACTAATGTATGATGTCATGGAATGTTGGTGTGTGGACTAGTGGAGAGCGTCAGTTGGAGGATGAGAGGCTGAGCAGAGGGAGACTGCTCCTGGTGGGGCTGTACATCCTATACATCTTTACTTCTATCTTATTTACCATCCTACCTTCATCTTCTACAACTGAACTGAAAATAATAAAGGAACTACCTTGGAACTACCACTCGGCTTACTCCTTGGACTATTTATTTACAAAATTTTGGTGACGTTTGGACTCTTGAACCTACAAACTTACAATCTTCTTTTACATGGAACATTGAAACTGCAACTAAAGAAAAGAAACATTCAAACTAAAGTAGTACAACTTATGATTTACAAGCTTCAAGCAATCTACTTAGCGAAACTGGCAGCCCCAGCCCCACCAGTGACCTTGATACCGGTCAGCCTCCAACTTGGGCGTGCCAGATTCTTCTTTTCTGACCTGTGTCCATATCAACGACAGCCAAAAGCAGGTGAGCTGTGTCTGTCTGTTTTCTACAAGGAAATCTTTCTTTCATGCTGTTTGTGAACATTTTGAAAATTACTCAAGCCTCCAACAAAGCACATGTTTAATTAAAAATGTCATCCTTACATTTTTAAAGAAATTATTGCTTTCTTCTTATAAACGACATTTAATTTACAAGCTGCATTTCAAGGCCTAATTTTTAAAAAAACGAATACTTTCAATTTCAAAAGAAAAGCATGAAATTCGTTTTGACTATGTGCAGTAAATCATCTTTCTAGCTGCCCAAGCTATGCTGTGGAATTTTACAGAAGGACGCTTTTAAACGTCAAGTAATGTAATCTACCTGCTTAAAGTCTTGGTCTAACTGCCTTCTGGAGCCCGTTTTCCATTGGTGAGGAGCTCCTTCCCTTTCACCTTCCTGAGTATTGTGGTGACGCACTAGAACCTTGCAAGAGGGTTCAGTGAACAAGAGGTGTCATGTTTCCTCAGCACGGCTGGAGCTACGTGGTTAACGCGCCGTCATCTTCACCATGGCAACGTGTCATGACAGTTCACGCCTGGAGCTACGTTTTGAACGCCACTTCAGGAAGTGGTGTAGAATCACTGACGGTGCAGTTGTATTTTAAATCCTTCCTTGCTGCCCTCCCTAGAGAGATTTGAAGGTGCTGTGTAACCACATTACTCCGTTTTCTTTTCCACAGCGTTATTAAGCTGTTAGCTGTGGGAATCTCGTTCTTGTGAGGTGTGTCAGCAGCAAAGTGCGGACCTGCAACAGCGAGGAATAGTCAGTGTGCTTTTGTTGTTGTGGTAGCTTCTGCGCCAAACGAAGATATAGTCTTCATTTGTCATTTTCTCTAACACTCTTTCTGCAATGTGCCATTCAAATCACTACCACTTGCTGCGAGTTCACCTTTTAACCATCGAAACTTCTCCTCATTCTGCCATGAACCATTTTGGGAATAATTATTTTTCAGCATACTGTCCTTGCACATTTATGTTTTACCCCGGTGACAGGCACACCTTTGACTTTGATGGAATGGCGCTTTATTTCAATGAAACTTGCCTGTCACTCTCCGTGGTTAGATAAGATTTGGCATTATTCGAAAAAACTTTCATTATTTAGCCTTTATTCCTTTTAATATACATTGTGCGCCATTTTCTGGCTTGTTTTGGAATCGCTCATGCCAAGCTGAGCACTGTTTCTTATTCTATTTAAAATGTTATTTCATTCTAATGATTTTTCAATGTTCTTGCTTATATGCTGAGTATTATGAAACGTCTACATTTACTTTACAAAGTTAAAATTGCATTTTGGTGAGTGTTCCTCATTGCTTGAAAGTTTGGGTGAGTATTTCTCATTACTTGAATGATTTTATTTACGAGTTAGTGCGCATTTATACAGGTCCCTGTAATTTACATTTACGTTACAAAGTTTAATTGCAGTTTAGGTGAGTCTATCTCATTGCTTGAATGTTTGGGTGAGTGTATCTCATTGCTTGATGCATTAATTTTACATAGGTTACTGTATCCTGGTATTTTGGTTACGTGTGAGTGTATCCCATTACTTGTTATTTATGTGAGGTGTCTTCTTTGTTGACTACTAGTTGTCACGCATGCATTTTATACATTCTGGTTATGGTCCAGTCAAGTCTCAGCGCTGGTTCGCTGTTTACTCAACGGCTCTTGTGTATCCATCTTTCTTTTGTTGCCGATGATTGGATCTTTGATGCATAGGCGAGCCTGAGACGTCAGGTTCACTTATGTTGTGCGTGTGTTTCTCTTCTTCTTTCTTTTACTTGTGACGTAGTGTCTCTTTCAGTGTGGGTATTTTCTTGGCACAGGTCTGGTTTTGCCTTCCTTTGTGAGATATGGGGATTGTGTGCGTGCCATTAAGTTGCTTATATTTCATTGTGCATTCTTTGCTTGCATTTTCATTATTATTACATTGCATTTCTAAGTTGCTTATATTTCGTTGTGCATTCATTGCTTGCATTTTCATTATCATTACATTGTATTTCATTGTTTTGCATTATTGCACTATGTTCCATTTTAATTAATCGCTTTATTGTATTCCATTATTGCATTGTCTGTATATTCCTTCTGTTTCTTTACTTCTTATTCTTCTATTGCCTTTTGTTGTGAAGAGAGAGGATATGTTGTAATGGTTAATTCCCCTCTTCTTTCTTCACATCAATGCTCTCTCTGTTCAGCCTGCATGACAGGAGACTAATGTATGATGTCATGGAATGTTGGTGTGTGGACTAGTGGAGAGCGTCAGTTGGAGGATGAGAGGCTGAGCAGAGGGAGACTGCTCCTGGTGGGGCTGTACATCCTATACATCTTTACTTCTATCTTATTTACCATCCTACCTTCATCTTCTACAACTGAACTGAAACTAATAAAGGAACTACCTTGGAACTACCACTTGGCTTACTCCTTGGACTATTTATTTACAACACCGTGCTGGTGGCATGAAAGGTTATTTGAAGTCCCCTCACAGGCCCCATGCAAATTAATACCTTGGCACAGAAGTATACCGCTTAGTGATCATTTACAATTGTTACCACTAAGAAATACATTCTGTTTCTTGTCACTATAACATGTGTGTATGTAAGGAAATTTCCATGATGACTTAATGTACCCTTTACCCAACCTTTCATACCGGCCTGCTGGTATATACTCTTGGCAATTTTTAATTTGGAAAGTTGTTATCGGAATTGTGATTATTCCGTGTATTTTCCATTCAATGACAGGTCTTTCTGACATTGTCAATGGTAATCTCTCAAGTTTTTCAATGCTCAGAATCGTATAGTCTTCTCCTTTTTGTGCCAAACTGATTTGTTTATCAGTAAGGTTAAAGATAGAGAATAATGACGTTGTGTTTATCAAACGCCATGGCATGTATCCTGAACGCAGATTTTGCAACATCCAGCCTAGCTGTACAATAGAACGTAATTGGGACTGACCGTGTTGTAACATTAGTAAGTCCTGATCTATTATATTGATAGCAGATGATACAATACTGTCCAGTGAATATATTCTGGAGGACAGAGTCATAAACCCATTGTCCACAACAGAAAGTGATTTTTCCAAATTAATACGATCAATTTCTCGTATTTTCTCTGCTGTCTCAATTTGAGTTACTTTCCAAGCTTCGTTGTACGCAGCGTATATACCGGCCGATATGAAACGTTTTTGACGCTGTTTGCGTGGTCCCATTAAGAAATCACGCAAGTCAGCACCGTCTTTAAGTAAAGTCAAGTGTTGCTTAATTTCAGCCAGTGAGGATGTTTGTAGCCATTCAAGGCATAGTTTCCCTACACTGTATGTTGTAACTATCCCTGGATGTTGTCTCTGGGAGTATCTAGGGTCTGGTCTGGTCATTTTGAACTCCTGTATTTTGTTCAGGAATCTATCTTGACAGTTATTTGTGTCAATTGGCCAGATCAACCATTTTTTCCAAACAGGATGTGTTCTGTTTTGGTGTAAAATATGGGATACGTCTATCTCAACATCTGTAGTGGTATTACTATCAGGTATTGGCTTTAGAGACAGTTTATTTAAGTCCTTAATCTTAGCTAGGCCAAGACAAGTTGTCGGTTGAATGGTGTCATTCAAGAATATTATTTGTTCTGGGATCATGCAGCTCTAAATAATGCTTCTAAACCTTGGACTTGCCAATTTTTTGTACCCCAGATGGTTTTCGTTTCAATGTTATTTTTCCAGAAATCAAAACCAAATACAATAATTTTTTCAAAAAATGTTTCAGAATAAATCAATTTAGTATTTGTCAACATTGTTTTTATCCCTGTCTTATTTAACAGTTTAAAATAAAACGTTTCTGCATCAATTGTGTTAAACCCTGAGAAGTATGGGAATTTCTCATACAATGTTTTCTAACTGCCTTTTGGTGGAGTAGCACAATGTTCCCATTGATTATACTTTAAAACATTTCAAGGTAGAGCAGATTTATGTAAATAGTGATGTGCAAAGTGGTTGTAGCAGTACATTTATTCATAATTCGACGAACCTTGTAAGTAATCATGTTCTGTAAATGTTGCTGACATTACTAAATCTGACATCATATTATTTATACTTTCAAAGTCCCAATCATCAGAGAATGTACTTGGTTTGACATAGTCACTTAAAGAAACCTTGAACTGATGTGGATATTTCAAGAGTTCAACCGGGCCATAGATTTTGTAATCCGTTTTGTCCCAAGCTACCCCAACGGGTATTGAAATGGCTGTGACATTCACTGATGATAGTTCTCTTTTCTCTATGTGAGATGACTTGTGTGGCTTTAGAACCAAGTTGATGTTCTGGCTTTCTGTGTCCCTTGTACTGTATTTTCCCTCAACAAATTTTCCCAAACAAAGTACCATAATGAGCCAAAGCAGGAGGAAAAGTACACCTAACACAATCCAAAATTCAATCCGTGGAGAAATCAGATATGTTTCTTTGAGTTGATGAAAGAGTTCAGTTAATTTGTCTTTGAAGGTTTTTGTTGCTGGCGTTTCTTAAGGTTTGCTTGGATCTTCAGAAAAGTTATCGAAATTGATGAAGTAGCCAGATGCAGTTCTGTCAATTGTTGGAATTGCTTCCGAATTTTCCTTTGCTTTTTCATTTTTTCTTTCATTAGCATAGTCTGAGGCTACATCGTTGTAGACAGGTGTTTCTTGACGAACTGTTTCAATTTGAGTTCCAAGAGGCACAAGTTCCATGGCATTGTTGCATTTTTATTCACTGTAGTTTTATCAAATGTGATTAGTCTCTCAGTTTGAACCTCTTGGATTGTAGCAAATTTTGGTATTCTGCTATTTTTCGGGAGTCCACTGGGCCTTCTACTTATTATTGGCCACACGATGGTGGTTTTACCAGGTCGATGGATACAACTTGGTTCTCCTTTTTACCAGCAAGGGGCGGTAGTACAACTGATCTAGTTCCGCTGATAGCTAAGACAGGTACTGCTTTTCTGTAAGAAGGCCCAAATTCCTTCTTCACCGCGATCTTCTCTGTGACCAGATCCCCAATCTTTGTAATCCAGACAGGCCTTGCTGGGACAGGTGGTTTATCTTCAGTGGCTGCTGACTGCTGTTTTAACTTTATGTTGCTCAGGTCTTTTCTTGTTTCATTTAAGTCCTGTAACACAGCCAAACGATCTTTGGTATCAAAGCATTTATTTTCTACCACTGAAGTCTGACTATCTAAGTCCTGAATATACATTCTAGTTCCGAACAATAGTTCGTACGGGCTGAAACCTTTTAGAGAATTTCTTGGCAGGTTATTAAGACTACGTTGGACACTTGTTAAATGTTGGACCCACCCATCACCCGAACCTAATACCCTTGCCGTTATAGATTGCTTTATGTCCCGGTTTTTTCTTTCCACAATACAATTTCCCTCAGGATGGAAGGGACAAGAGTACCGCAATGCAATGCCCATGCTGGTCATGGCCTCCTTATAAGCTCGAGAGCAGGACCCTGGTCAGAATGTAGCATGCAAATTGCGTATGTGCCGATAAAGACTCGCAAATCTTTTCTAACAGTTCTGGCATCAGCCGAGCGCTGGGGCCACATCCAAATGAATCTCGTGCAGGAATCCACTGCGACCATGATATATTTATAGTTACCATCCCTTTGTAAGGGACCACAGTGGTCCAGGTAAACACACGCTAATGGTTTATCTGACATTAGAAAGGGGTGTCTGCGTAGGTCGTTTCACTGTTGATACTTTCATTCTTTGGCATATTTCGCATTCTAGAACATATTTCTTAGTTTGTATTCTCATGCACGGCCACCAATATCTCTGTTTTAATAAGGATATTGTGGCGGAAACACCAGCATGTGCAGAAGCGAGCCCTTTGTGTGCCGCTGTAATTAGTCCTAACCTGTGTTCCATGTTTGGAATTGACCTATCCCCCATTCCAGGGATTCGAGCAAATGGAACATTATTCGCATCAGTTATGTATGAGTACTTTACTGGAAAGCCTTTCGAGAGTGTTTTTCTGTCCTCTTTTACTGACGCACTGACAGCTTGCATTATATCGCTGTCTTTTTTTGTTTTTGACCGGGTGTTAGCAGCTACGGAAGCCGTTTGCACAGCTGCCTTCGCGGCTTCATCAGCCAATGAATTCCCCGCAACGTGAACGCCATCACGTTGATGACTCAGTGTATGTATCACATGAGTCTTCTGTAGTTCTTTCTGTAAAATAACTATTTGTTTTCAAAGCATTTTATGCTTGATTGTGCCACCTTTTGCATCTTTGAAACCGTTTTGAACCCAGTTCTGCAAGTATTCATTATAAGACTGAACGCAGTAATATGAATCTCACACTATTAGTGTGGGGAATTCGCAATCGGTATTTTCTAGCTGAGCTGTACAATATCCGAGAGATTGCATTTTAGTGACCAGTGGTCTAAATTTTCCTTTGTGCCAACGACCTTTAACAATCGCGCACACAGTACTGTAAGCTTGTTTACCCCCAACTGTGGGTTGTGCTGATCCGTCAGTATATATTATACAGCCGTAGTGTTCTAGAGGCAGGACTTCGGTTGGCAGAGGACATTCATATTCATATTGAAGAAATTCTTGTGTTTTTAAATTAGGATCAAATTCATATACTACGTCTGTTGCAGCAAGAGAATTAACCCATTGGATCCATCTCGGATGTAGTGCTTTAGCATTTGGAATGCTTGCTTTTGTTACCGCTTCTAGTGCTGGTATCGGTGTAACGATTAATATTTGTTTACCTTGTGCTAGGGCCCTTTCTTTTGCTACAGCAGTCTGATCCGCAGTTAGAATTTTTTCAGTTGAACTGAACTTCATTTTAGCTTTTGTGTACAAATGTGATTTGTAAGCTATTGGTACCGTTTCTCCATTATTAGAGGCCAGGTACGTGAATCTGCATCTTCCTCGGATGACTCTGATTACAAGGTTACGTGTGTTGTCGTGAGTTTGTAATTTTGTTTTAGTTAACATGTCTGTTTGAAATGATCTCAAAATTTCTGTGTGTTTCTGAGTCCAATTGATTGGTTTAAAATCAGGTTTTATTAATTCGTAGAGAGGTTTAACCCTCTCTGCATAACTTAGAATGTAAGTTCTTCCAAAATTCAGGAAACCTAGTATTGATTGTAAGTTCTTCAGCGTTTTTGGTGCTTGGAGTACAGCGCACTTCTCTAAGAAGTTGTCTGCTAGGCTTCTGCCTTCACTTCATATTTGAATTCGTAACCCTCTGCTGCGAACCCAAGTATTATGGTGTTCACTCTTTTCAAGTGAGTATCCAGGTCATCATCTGTGAGATAGATGTCATGGACATAAGATAATGCCTCATCATCATATATTTGTAGTAACTCTGTTACCCTTGCTGAGAATAATCCTGGGCTATTCTTCAATCCCTGTGGGATTCAACAGAAATTTTTCTGTGACCCCATTATTGAGAAAGCGGTTAAATACCTGCTTTCGGGTGCAATGTTTTGACAAAAGAATCCATTAGAGATGTCTAATATTGTTTTGCATTTTTTGCGAACAATGTTATTCAATAGTGCCGCACTGTGCGAATTTTGTACCGCAAATGTCTTGCAACATGAGTTAAGGTGTCTGTAGTCCAAGACTAGACAATATGAATCCTCTGGTTTGGAGACAGGAAACAAAGGATTGTTCATTTGAGAGGTGCATGTTTCATTAATTGGGTACTGCCTTTGTGCAGTTGGTTGACATTTTAACTGGATTTTGTGAGGAGGAGAGTCCTCATCCCATCCTACATGATTTTTATATAATGCAGGTGCTTGAGCTACTGCCCATTTTCTTGCATATGTGTATTTTCTATGAATTGGAATATGATTTGAGAAGGCAGGCATAATCATTTCTTCGCCATGAGGGCACTCCCTGACAAACTCTGGTGGCCAGTCTTTCTCAGCTAGAAGGATGTCATAGCCTTTTGAAAGGTTATCCCAAAACAGACCCCTTACTTTCCTAGTCTTATCTCCCTCTATACGCAATGTTATTTTGTATATTTTATGAGGTTTGCTAACTCTGGTATCTGCAGTTTACACCTGAATGTATTCATTTGTGTCCACTGTCTCCAGATGATTCATCAAGATCTTGCGAGCTATTGTCACTTATGCTGCGCTGTCTAGCATTGTCTGGGCCCACTCTCCGTTTTTCAGCTGTGTCCTCAGTATCCTCGGCATTTTTGATTACTTTAATACTGGCTACCTTCTTTCTTGGAAATTGTAATTTTTTACTTTGAGCAGGTTCCTTGTCTTTGGACTTGACTTGCTCTTCCCTGTGTTCTGACCGTCCTCTCCTTTTCGATTTCTGCGAGGAAGTCTGAAAAGATCAAGAAGGACGTGTATCAATATCTTGATATCTATCAGGTTTTTTCAAATTATCCCTATTTCTAAGGTTGTATCTTTTCTCAGAGGGCTCCCTCTGGGGAGACGTGTGTCCTTGATCTGGAGATCTTTCTCTCCGCCGAGGAGACCTTCCTCTGGACTGGAATCTGTTTTCTTTGGGAGTGGATTGTTTATTTCCATTCCAAGTTCTTTTTTGGAGTGTTTAGATTATTTTTAATAAATGTATTTTCAGGATTTTCAGTTAGTTGGGGTTTTACCGGTTTCCCACCCAAACTATCTCTACCTAGTTCTTCATAGGATTTTTCTATGATTCTGGCAAGTCCAATTGGTTGGTCTGCTATATCTGTTTCTTTCAATTTCTGGAGGTAAGTTATATCCTCCATTGCCAATTGAACTAACTCTCTATATGCCTTTGTTAATTCTTTTTTTTTAACTAAGAGTTCTTTGCTTGACATATTATCAATGTCTGGATGTGGTGTGTAGCTGGCTAGAACCGGCCACGTTGCTCCTGGTCTACCTAGTGGACCGAGCCTGGTGATGTGATTATTATGTTTTAGGGCGCCTTTAAAACAGAGCAGGTGCTCTTGGTAATTTAGTGGGATTTCAACCTCTTCGAAAGGAGTGTATTCATCTGGAGGTTCCTCTATTTTGTAATAGTGGAAGGCGTGTGTTACAGCGTTTGCTGCTGGAAAGTTTATCCATGAATAGAATACCTCTGTCTGCCGATATTCATGGGCCTCTACCACGAATATGACTGTACCACCTCGTGATGTCAGTCCATTTCCTATAAGTTTAAGAGTTATAGTTTTTCTTATGTTGACCGGAATGAGTATAGCATTCGGATCATTCTGTAGGAGAGTCTTGTCATCTGCTGTGAGTTGAGCTGCTATTCTAGCTCTCTCCCTTTCTTCTTCACTTTCCCCCATTTTACTGGTAGAAAGGTTTTTGATGCAGATCAAGATTCAAGGAAACAAAGATTAGGTGCACAATATTTTGGAACTCTATATCCTTCAACGTTGAATAAACCAAAAACTATACATAGGAATCTCTTCCTACTAAGTTCCGGCGAATTTTAACCTTTCACCCACTCCAGTAGTCTAATGGAGTATTTACGCGAAAAAAGGGTCTGTGTGAAAAGGCACGACTGAGTTACTCTAACGTCTTGCGTTAGTTTTATCGCCTTACCAAACGTTGGGCACCATGTAGTGTAGTTCCTATATTCCCAATAGGCTCTGCGCATTGGAATAATATATTCAGCATATTAGACGTAGGACTGAGGTCGACTAGGTCTCTACTGACTATATTAGACATAAGGTTTGCCAGCTAGCTCAAAGGTCACTAGAAACTTTCTTGAATAAACGAGGAGGAGTTTAACCTCCCTGGATAGACAAGAAGGGATTAGCTTCCGACAACCATATAACATGACAACTTTGCTCCCTCAGAATAAGAGTATATCTCTAGAGTCGTGTGAAAACAATAGACAGCTATTTCACTCAGTCAAATGTGCGTATTTAGTTTCACCAGAGTGCAGAGAAAAGAGAGACGGGCGTTTTCAATAAAAGGTATAATTTATTGAGCACTCTTCTTTCTCATGCAAGAGAAATGAATTGCCACAATTGCAATACTTAATGTAAAGTAAAGTGCGTACAGTAAAAGGAGTATTATGAAATAATACTGTAAAAGCATTGATATGATTTCTTAGCCATAAGATACTTAAAATGGACAAAATGTATACATACATATATATATTGACTAACATACTCAACTGGTGCTTCTAAATACGCCTACCGCGGTGTACCTGACCTAAGCCAAATACGTGGGAAGGAGTAAGTAAGTAGCAGTTAAAGTTAAGTTGGTTTTGCCAAGAATCTGACTCAAGAATTCTCTTTAAAGGTTTAGTCAGCTCCGTACCTTGGTAATAGAATGTGGGAGGTCTGGTATCTCTTTCCTCAGGACTCGATATTCCAGCAACCCGCAAGGGTAGGCTGGAAACGCCGGAGCTGGATTTTCTCGGCTGGAGAAAAAGACAGCGTCTTTCTCAGCGCGTCAAAGAGGAGGGGCAGCGTTGGTGGGCTCTCGGGCAAGTAGATAGCTGCTCTGCTACAAAACCACCACTGAGTGTTTGCTTAAGGCAACGTTGGTATATTTATACCTGAAAGGTGCCGGGTTTGACGTAAGGTTGGGCATAAGACGTCAATAAAGATGTCACTAAGAACTGGCCGTTCTTACTGTGCTCTCAGGAGTTCTATGACAAATCAAAACAAAAGCAAATGGGGATTTCCCAGGTTGCTGGAGTTTTGGTGTGTTTAGAGAACTCGTTGTGCTTTCTAGAAGTCCGGGGAAGTAGCCTTGCTTAATGTGACTGCATGGGCTACAGCTAGATATGGATAAGGGGGCATATTATCAAGGACAGACGATACATTATCGCCGGTTTTATCGGCAGGAAACTGCCGATAAAGCGGCGATAATGGCCTTGATAATATGCTCTATGAATTCCAATCGAAGCCCATGTTAGATGTGAACACATCTAACATGGACTTCGATTGGAATTCATAGAGCATATTATCAAGGCCATTATCGACGCTTTATCGGCAGTTTCCTGCCGATAAAAGCGGCGATATTGTATCGCCTGTCCTTGATAATATGCCCCATAATTCTTATGCCATTATAGGGACATTATTGATTATAACCGTACAAAGGCATAGAATAGGAATATTGAGTTACTAGATAAAAACACAATACCCACTCCACGATCTAATGTCCATCATTACTACAACTAAGCAACAGTAATCATTTAAAGGTGCATGTGTATTCCAACCCACCCCAAAATACATTTTTTGCATTTGAAATGGTGTATGCAAAATGCACGAAAGAATATTGGTACTGTACGCTTATTAAGCAGTTTAATCATTCAGTAAAAAAGGATGCATATATATTAGCTGAACGATTCGCGAAAATTACACATGAAATGACTCTTAATACAGAAAAGAAGGTCAAGACCATTCCATCACATATAAATACAGTTGCTGTAAATGTGCTAGAGGCTGAGGTAATATATTGTCTCTAGAGTTACTAAAAATAGAAGCTCTGTTCTTTAAGAATAGTTCTACTTTAAGCACAGTACATGTGCCAGAAAAAATGTAAATATTTTGGAAGTTGAAAAAAAATAATTTCGTTTTCAGGGGAGAAAATAGTTCCAAATGTGTTCAGTAGCTTTTGTTTATCAAAGCTGAAGGCCGAATTCAGAGTTCAGAGGAACGCTGTGTGCTCGTTGCTTAAAAAGTTATTCTTTCTGTTCAGGGGAGAACATCATTTCAGACAGATGTCAAAAAAGCAGTCTACAGCTTTAGGTGAAAGTTCGACAGTGCAGTTGTGAGAATGATTGCTATCATCGATGTCAGGATAAGCAAAGCTCACAGAAGGTCGTACCTGGGTGATGTTTCTCTCATCTCATACTTCACTGCCGCATAATCGTAGTGGTGAAGTCTCAACGAATGCCGTCATCAGGATTGGTAACCGCTGGGGACAACACGATGCATGAGCCGTTACAGGACTTAGCAAAGTATCGATATCCATTGGTACTGCTGATTGTAGTGTAAGACAGGTGTCCAACACGCATTCTTCTCCGCATAGCATACATCGAAGCACAGGTAAGATGCAATTTTGCCAGATTGGTCTGAATGAAAGAAACCAGGTCATATTCAGATCTCTTAGCCAGGCTAATCCAAGGACTTTAGTTATGCGGTCCCGATAGCGTATAGCTAGGATCGTTTCTTGTATCGTTGCTGGAGTCTTGTCTGTGATTTGGCTTGCCATATCGGAGCAGAAGGATCAAAAATAAAATTCCTGCTACGAGTCCCAAAAGTAGTGGTAGACCGCCAAAGACAGAATGGACAAAATTGGGAAAGATGCCCAGAACTGTTTCAAAGGGTGTTAACAGTCCCGAAAAAATTGTCTTAAATACATGTGCGATGCCACTGGTATCTGACATATTTAGAATTTGGCTTAGCATTTCTAGGAAATGCACGGGGCAGTTAGTTGATAAAAGTGTATGTATCTCTGCTGTTGTCCTTGCAACTTGCAGATCATACGTTTCTTTTGATGACGTAAAAGGCACGGTTGTCTGTAAAAGAACAGACTTCATTCTGCTTAAAGTATCAATTCGTATAGAAGAGATATTCAAAGAAGGCCAAATCGTCGCTTCCATATCTGGAGAGCCGTTTGGATACAATATTTGCATACAGCAAGGGACCATTGAACTAACGCTTATGAGATAGGCTTTCCCTGGCACCATGCCACAA
Organism: Lissotriton vulgaris; assembly: GCF_964263255.1. Taxonomy (NCBI): domain Eukaryota; kingdom Metazoa; phylum Chordata; class Amphibia; order Caudata; family Salamandridae; genus Lissotriton; species Lissotriton vulgaris. Next base: position 99,349,943 of record NC_141695.1, read on the forward strand.
CAGCTGTGGTCCGTTATTAGAACGTAACTCCCGTTAGAAAGTTGTCTAAAGAATGGCTCTATCTGTGTTGCAGGTATGCCGTGCTGGTGGCATGAAAGGTTATTTGAAGTCCCCTCACAGGCCCCATGCAAATTAATACCTTGGCACAGAAGTATACCGTTTAGTGATCATTTACAATTGTTACCACTAAGAAATACATTCTGTTTCTTGTCACTATAACATGTGTGTATGTAAGGTAATTTCCATGATGACTTAATGTACCCTTTACCCAACCTTTCATACCGGCCTGCTTGTATATACTCTTGGCAATTTTTAATTTGGAAAGTTGTTATCGGAATTGTGATTATTCCGTGTATTTTCCATTCAATGACAGGTCTTTCTGACATTGTCAATGGTAATCTCTCAAGTTTTTCAATGCTCAGAATCGAAATAGTCTTCTCCTTTTTGTGCCAAACTGATTTGTTTATCAGTAAGGTTAAAGATAGAGAATAATGACGGTTTGTTTATCAAACGCCATGGCACGTATCCTGAACGCAGATTTTGCAACATCCAGCCTAGCTGTACAATAGAACGTAATTGGGACTGACCGTGTTGTAACATTAGTAAGTCCTGATCTATTATATTGATAGCAGATGATACAATACTGTCCAGTGAATATATTCTGGAGGACAGAGTCATAAACCCATTGTCCACAACAGAAAGTGATTTTTCCAAATGAATACGATCAATTTCTCGTATTTTTTCCGCTGTCTCAATTTGAGTTACTTTCCAAGCTTCGTTGTACGCAGCGTATATACCCGCCGATATGAAACGTTTTTGACGCTGTTTGCGTGGTCCCATTAAGAAATCACGCAAGTCAGCACCGTCTTTAAGTAAAGTCAAGTGTTGCTTAATTTCAGCCAGTGAGGATGTTTGTAGCCATTCAAGGCATAGTTTGCCTACACTGTATGTTGTAACTATCCCTGGATGTTGTCTCTGGGAGTATCTAGGGTCTGGTCTGGTCATTTTGAACTCCTGTATTTTGTTCAGGAATCTATCTTGACAGTTATTTGTGTCAATTGGCCAGATCAACCATTTTTTCCAAACAGGATGTGTTCTGTTTTGGTGTAAAATATGGGATACGTCTATCTCAACATCTGTAGTGGAATTACTATCAGGTATTGGCTTTAGAGACAGTTTATTTAAGTCCTTAATCTTAGCTAGGCCAAGACAAGTTGTCGGTTGAATGGTGTCATTCAAGAATATTATTTGTTCTGGGATCATGCAGCTCTAAATAATGCTTCTAAACCTTGGACTTGCCAATTTTTTGTACCCCAGATGGTTTTCGTTTCAATGTTATTTTTCCAGAAATCAAAACCAAATGTAATAATTTTTTCATAAAATGTTTCAGAATAAATCAATTTAGTATTTGTCAACATTGTTTTTATCCCTGTCTTATTTAACAGTTTAAAATAAAACGTTTCTGCATCAATTGTGTTAAACCCTGAGAAGTATGGGAATTTCTCATACAATGTTTTCTAACTGCCTTTTGGTGGAGTAGCACAATGTTCCCATTGATTATACTTTAAAACATTTCAACGTTGAGCAGATTTATGTAAATAGTTATGTGCAAAGTGGTTGTAGCAGAACATTTATTCATAATTCGACGAACCTTGTAAGTAATCATGTTCTGTAAATTTTGCTGACATTACTAAATCTGACATCATATTATTTATACTTTCAAAGTCCCAATCATCAGAGAATGTACTTGGTTTGACATAGTCACTTAAAGAAACCTTGAACTGATGTGGATATTTCAAGAGTTCAACCGGGCCATAGATTTTGTAATCCGTTTTGTCCCAAGCTACCCCACCGGGTATTGGAATGGCTGTGACATTCACTGATGATAGTTCTCTTTTCTCTATGTGAGATGACTTGTGTGGCTTTAGAACAAAGTTGATGTTCTGGCTTTCTGTGTCCATTGTACTGTATTTTCCCTCAACAAATTTTCCCAAACAAAGTACCATGATGAGCCAAAGCAGGAGGAAAAGTACACCTAACACAATCCAAAATTCAATCCGTGGAGAAATCAGATATGTTTCTTTGAGTTGATGAAAGAGTTCAGTTAATTTGTCTTTGAAGGTTTTTGTTGCTGGCGTTTCTTAAGGTTTGCTTGGATCTTCAGAAAAGTTATCGAAATTGATGAAGTAGCCAGATGCAGTTCTGTCAATTGTTGGAATTGCTTCCGAATTTTCCTTTGCTTTTTAATTTTTTCTTTCATTAGCATAGTCTGAGGCTACATCGTTGTAGACAGGTGTTTCTTGACGAACTGTTTCAATTTGAGTTCCAAGAGGCACAAGTTCCATTGCATTGTTGCATTTTTATTCACTGTAGTTTTATCAAATGTGATTAGTCTCTCAGTTTGAACCTCTTGGATTGTAGCAAATTTTGGTATTCTTCTATTTTTCAGGAGTCCACTGGGCCTACTACTTATTATTGGCCACACAATGGTGGTTTTACCAGGTCGATGGATACAACTCGGTTCTCCTTTTTACCAGCAAGGGGCGGTAGTACAACTGATCTTGTTCCGCTGATAGCTAAGACAGGTACTGCTTTTCTGTAAGAAGGCCCAAATTCCTTCTTCACCGCGATCTTCTCTGTGACCAGATCCCCAATCTTTGTAATCCAGACAGGCCTTGCTGGGACAGGTGGTTTATCTTCAGTGGCTGCTGACTGCTGTTTTAACTTTATGTTGCTCAGGTCTTTTCTTGTTTCATTTAAGTCCTGTAACACAGCCAAACGATCTTTGGTATCAAAGCATTTATTTTCTACCACTGAAGTCTGACTATCTAAGTCCTGAATATACATTCTATTTCCGAACAATAGTTCGTACGGGCTGAAACCTTTTAGAGAATTTCTTGGCAGGTTATTAAGACTACGTTGGACACTTGTTAAATGTTGGACCCACCCATCACCCGAACCTAATACCCTTGCCGTTATAGATTGCTTTATGTCCCGGTTTTTTCTTTCCACAATCCAATTTCCCTCAGGATGGAAGGGACAAGAGTACCGCAATGCAATGTCCATGCTGGTCATGGCCTCCTTATAAGCTCGAGAGCAGGACCCTGGTCAGAATGTAGCATGCAAATTGCGTATGTGCCGATAAAGACTCGCAAATCTTTTAAAACAGTTCTGGCATCAGCCGAGCTCTGGGGCCACATCCAAATGAATCTCGTGCAGGAATCCACTGCGACCATGATATATTTATAGTTACCATCCCTTTGTAAGGGACCACAGTGGTCCAGGTAAACACACGCTAATGGTTTATCTGACATTAGAAAGGGGTGTCTGCGTAGGTCGTTTCACTGTTGATACTTTCATTCTTTGGCATATTTCGCATTCTAGAACATATTTTTTAGTTTGTATTCTCATGCGCGGCCACCAATATCTCTGTTTTAATAATGATATTGTGGCGGAAACACCAGCATGTGCAGAAGCAAGCCCTTTGTGTGCCGCTGTAATTAGTCCTAACCTGTGTTCCATGTTTGGAATTGAACTATCCCCCATTCCAGGGATTTGAGCAAATGGAACATTATTCGCATCAGTTATGTATGAGTACTTTACTGGAAAGCCTTTCGAGAGTGTTTTTCTGTCCTGTTTTACTGACGCACTGACAGCTTGCATTATATCGCTGTCTTTTTTTGTTTTTGACCGGGTGTTAGCAGCTACGGAAGCCGTTTGCACAGCTGCCTTTGCGGCTTCATCAGCCAATGAATTCCCCGCAACGTGAACGCCATCACGTTGATGACTCAGTGTATGTATCACATGAGTCTTCTGTAGTTCTTTCTGTAAAATAACTACTTGTTTCTAAAGCATTTTATGCTTGATTGTGCCACCTTTTGCATCTTTGAAACCGTTTTGAACCCAGTTCTGCAAGTATTCATTATAAGACTGAACGCAGTAATATGAATCTCACACTATTAGTGTGGGGAATTCGCAATCGGTATTTTCTAGCTGAGCTGTACAATATCCGAGAGATTGCGTTTTAGTGACCAGTGGTCTAAATTTTCCTTTGTGCCAACGACCTTTAACAATCGCGCACACAGCACTGTAAGCTTGTTTACCCCCAACTGTGGGTTGTGCTGATCCGTCAGTATATATAATACACCTGTAGTGTTCTAGAGGCAGGACTTCGGTTGGCAGAGGACATTCATATTCATATTGAAGAAATTCTTGTGTTTTTAAATTAGGATCAAATTCATATACTACGTCTGTTGCAGCAAGAGAATTAACCCATTGGATCCATCTCGGATGTAGTGCTTTAGCATTTGGAATGCTTGCTTTTGTTACCGCTTCTAGTGCTGGTATCGGTGTAACGATTATTATTTGTTTACCTTGTGCTAGGGCCCTTTCTTTTGCTACAGCAGTCTGATCCGCAGTTAGAATTTTTTCAGTTGAACTGAACTTCATTTCATCTTTTGTGTACAAATGTGATTTGTAAGCTATTGGTACCGTTTCTCCATTATTAGAGGCCAGGTACGTGAATCTGCATCTTCCTCGGATGACTCTGATTACAAGGTTACGTGTGTTGTCGTGAGTTTGTAATTTTGTTTTAGTTAACATGTCTGTTTGAAATGATCTCAAAATTTCTGTGTGTTTCTGAGTCCAATTGATTGGTTCAAAATCAGGTTTTATTAATTCGTAGTGAGGTTTAACCCTCTCTGCATAACTTAGAATGTAAGTTCTTCCAAAATTCAGGAAACCTAGTATTGATTGTAAGTTCTTCAGCGTTTTTGGTGCTTGGAGTACAGCGCACTTCTCTAAGAAGTTGTCTGCTAGGCTTCTGCCTTCACTTCATATTTGAATTCGTAACCCTCTGCTGCGAACCCAAGTATTATGGTGTTCACTCTTTTCAGGTCATCATCTGTGAGATAGATGTCATGGACATAAGATAATGCCTCATCATCATATATTTGTAGTAACTCTGTTACCCTTGCTGAGAATAATCCTGGGCTATTCTTGAATCCCTGTGGAATTCAACAGAAATTTTTCTGTGACCCCATTATTGAGAAAGCGGTTAAATACCTGCTTTCGGGTGCAATGTTTTGACAAAAGAATCCATTAGAGATGTCTAATATTGTTTTGCATTTTTTGCGAACAATGTTATTCAATAGTGCCGCACTGTGCGAATTTTGTACCGCAAATGTCTTGCAACATGAGTTAAGGTGTCTGTAGTCCAAGACTAGACAATATGAATCCTCTGGTTAGGAGACACGAAACAAAGGATTGTTCATTTGAGAGGTGCATGTTTCATTAATTGGGTACTGCCTTTGTGCAGTTGGTTGACATTTTAACTGGACTTTGTGAGGAGGAGAGTCCTCATCCCATCCTACATGATTTTTATATAATGCAGGTGCTTGAGCTACTGCCCATTTTCTTGCATATGTGTATTTTCTATGAATTGGAATATGATTTGAGAAGGCAAGCATAATCATTTCTTCGCCATGAGGGCACTCCCTGACAAACTCTGGTGGCCAGTCTTTCTCAGCTAGAAGGATGTCATAGCCTTTTGAAAGGTTATCCCAAAACAGACCCCTTACTTTCCTAGTCTTATCTCCCTCTATACGCAATGTTATTTTGTATATTTTATGAGGTTTGCTAACTCTGGTATCTGCAGTTTCCACCTGAATGTATTCATTTGTGTCCACTGTCTCCAGATGATTCATCAAGATCTTGCGAGCTATTGTCACTTATGCTGCGCTGTCTAGCATTGTCTGGGCCCACTCTCCGTTTTTCAGCTGTGTCCTCAGTATCCTCGGCATTTTTGATTACTTTAATACTGGCTACCTTCTTTCTTGGAAATTGTAATTTTTTACTTTGAGCAGGTTCCTTGTCTTTGGACTTGACTTGCTCTTCCCTGTGTTCTGACCGTCCTCTCCTTTTCGATTTCTGCGAGGAAGTCTGAAAAGATCAAGAAGGACGTGTATCAATATCTTGATATCTATCAGGTTTTTTCAAATTATCCCTATTTCTAAGGTTGTATCTTTTCTCAGAGGGCTCCCTCTGGGGAGACGTGTGTCCTTGATCTGGAGATCTTTCTCTCCGCCGAGGAGACCTTCCTCTGGACTGGAATCTGTTTTCTTTGGGAGTGGATTGTTTATTTCCATTCCAAGTTCTTTTTTGGAGTGTTTAGATTATTTTTAATAAATGTATTTTCAGGATTTTCAGTTAGTTGGGGTTTTACCGGTTTCCCACCCAAACTATCTCTACCTAGTTCTTCATAGGATTTTTCTATGATTCTGGCAAGTCCAATTGGTTGGTCTGCTATATCTGTTTCTTTCAATTTCTGGAGGTAAGTTATATCCTCCATTGCCAATTGAACTAACTCTCTATATGCCTTTGTTAATTCTTTTTTTTTAACTAAGAGTTCTTTGCTTGACATATTATCAATGTCTGGATGTGGTGTGTAGCTGGCTAGAACCGGCCACGTTGCTCCTGGTCTACCTAGTGGACCGAGCCTGGTGATGTGATTATTATGTTTTAGGGCGCCTTTAAAACAGAGCAGGTGTTCTTGGTAATTTAGTAGGATTTCAACCTCTTCGAAAGGAGTGTATTCATCCGGAGGTTCCTCTATTTTGTAATAGTGGAAGGCGTGTGTTACAGCGTTTGCTGCTGGAAAGTTTATCCATGAATAGAATACCTCTGTCTGCCGATATTCATGGGCCTCTACAACGAATATGACTGTACCACCTCGTGATGTCAGTCCATTTCCTATAAGTTTACGAGTTATAGATTTTCTTATGTTGACCGGAATGAGTATAGCATTCGGATCATTCTGTAGGAGATCTTGTCATCTGCTGTGAGTTGAGCTGCTATTCTAGCTCTCTCCCTTTCTTCTTCACTTTCCCCCATTTTACTGGTAGAAAGGTTTTTGATGCAGATCAAGTTTCAAGGAAACAAAGATTAGGTGCACAATATTTTGGAACTCTGTATCCTTCAACGTTGAATAAACCAAAAACTATACATAGGAATCTCTTCCTACTAAGTTCCGGCGAATTTTAACCTTTCACCCACTCCAGTAGTCTAATGGAGTATTTACGCGAAAAAAGGGTCTGTGTGAAAAGGCACGACTGAGTTACTCTAACGTCTTGCGTTAGTTTTATCGCCTTACCAAACGTTGGGCGCCATGTAGTGTAGTTCCTATATTCCCAATAGGCTCTGCGCATTGGAATAATATATTCAGCATATTAGACGTAGGACTGAGGTCGACTAGGTCTCTACTGACTATATTAGACGTAAGGTTTACCAGCTAGCTCAAAGGTCACTAGAAACTTTCTTGAATAAACGAGGAGGAGTTTAACCTCCCTGGATAGACAAGAAGGGATTAGCTTCCGACAACCATATAACATGACAACTTTGCTCCCTCAGAATAAGAGTATATCTCTAGAGTCGTGTGAAAACAATAGACAGCTATTTCACTCAGTCAAATGTGCGTATTTAGTTTCACCAGAGTGCAGAGAAAAGAGAGACGGGCGTTTTCAATAAAAGGTATAATTTATTGAGCACTCTTCTTTCTCATGCAAGAGAAATGAATTGCCACAATTGCAATACTTAATGTAAAGTAAAGTGCGTACAGTAAAAGGAGTATTATGAAATAATACTGTAAAAGCATTGATATGGTTTCTTAGCCATAAGATACTTAAAATGGACAAAATTTATACATACATATATATATTGACTAACATACTCAACTGGTGCTTCTAAATACGCCTACCGCAGTGTACCTGACCTAAGCCAAATACGTGGGAAGGAGTAAGTAAGTAGCAGTTAAAGTTAAGTTGGTTTTGCCAAGAATCTGACTCAAGAATTCTCTTTAAGGGTTTAGTCAGCTCCGTACCTTGGTAATAGAATGTGGGAGGTCTGGTATCTCTTTTCTCAGGACTCGATAATCAGCAACCCGCAAGGGTAGGCTGGAAATGCCGGAGCTGAATTTTCTCGGCTGGAGAAAAAGACAGCGTCTTTCTCAGCGCGTCAAAGAGGAGGGGCAGCGTCGGTGGGCTCTCGCATCAGCTGGGCTCTCGGGCAAGTAGATAGCTGCTCTGCTCCAAAACCACCATCGTGTGTTTGCTTAAGGCAACATTGGCATATTTATACCTGAAAGGTGCCGGGTTTGACGTAAGGTTGGACATAAGATGTCAATAAAGATGTCACTAAGAACTGGCCGTTTCTACAGTGCTCGCAGGAGTTCTATGACAAATCAAAACAAAAGCAAATGGGGATTTCCCAGGTTGCTGGAGCTTTGGTGTGTTTAGAGAACTTGTTGTGCTTTCTAGGAGTCCGGGGAAGTAGTCTTGCTTAATGTGACTGCATGGGCTACAGCTAGATATGGATATAATTCTTATGCCATTATAGGGACATTATTGATTATAACTGTACAAAGAGAAACAATAGAAAATGTCCACACCTCAGCAATTGGATTTAATTTGAAAATGACAAGTGTGAATCAATAACACCTGAACAGGTAATTTTATTTATACCCATTACTCATATTTTTGTTTTTTTATTAAGTTTCTTTTAGGAACAGAAAAAGATACACTAAAATGATCAACACAATGACAGAACAACTTATACAAAGTTCTAAAGAAAAGCAATCAATACAATACGTGAAAACACAGAACAAAACATATTCACACATCAATTCATTCATATTTACAAATGAATTCCTATTTCATGACAACCAAAGCTAAGTGACAACAAGAGCACAAGCTGTGTTTATTCTTTTTGCACGGAAACACTTAATGTTGTGATTGGCTCTTGCGGAATGCCGACGCGTTTCAAGTTCGAATGACACGTTTTCGAACCCTCATCAGGGCTTTGTGAGTTGTCTGTGTAAAACATAAAACAACAATGAACCTTTGTTGAAAGCCAAAAACTAACGAGTGTGCCTCAAATCAATAAGATTGTAAGCAATTGTACCTGTATGTATCAGGCTCCTAGAGTTTGGATGGTGGACAAGGGGGGCGGCACCTCGATAGTTTGATTCTATAATAGATAGAGCATGCACTGTTTGAGAATTTAGGTGTTGTATTCTCGTGTAAAAAGGGTGGCGTATTGTCATTAAATGCCACCTACCTCTACGTGCACCGTCCGGCGCCTCTTAGAGGGTGGAGGTTGTGGTCGCTGGTCTTGGAATCCTATGTAACAAAACAACAGGCTAGTACTGTGCAATAATATCAAACTTCTTAAGAATCGGAAAAAATTATGAAAAGACCCCGTACCTCGCGTCTTGAAACTGCAGTTGAAAAATGGATTCAATCTGTAGTAGTGATTTGCATGATACTCTCCGACCTAAAAAATCGGAGCAATTGTCAACACTTGTGCGTGTAAAGTCGGAGCAGTTCTCAACACTTGTACGTGTAACATAAGGCTGTCTGAATCATTTCATGCAGGCGGACTAAAGCCTACCTGGGTTGGCGGCGTATGTCTCTGTCACCCAGGCGTTTATGTGTGGAGCACTTCAATGCGGCTCCGTAGTTTGTGGCGCACTGTGTAAAGGAATGATAGACGGCGTGAATGCAGAAGCTGTAAGAGATTATTTTTGAAACGCATAGGCGACCAAGCGAAGCTTGTTCTTACCTGTCAGTAGACAGTCGATGTCCCCAGTGTGAGGCTTCGGTTCGAATGCCTGACATAATGCGGGGGCCATCTTGTTTTGATTTAAGTTGAGTGTGGTTAGCGTCCCAGTGCATTCTGGGATATGTGGTCCCATACCTAATGGTGAGGGCGCCGAATGTTTGCTGAAAGGAACTTCGTGCCTACTCAGATTAATAATGAGTACTACAACGTTAAAAGCACTCAATGATAAGGCAAAAAGGGCGCCATAGCTTGGGGCTGAGATATGGAGAACGTCTTTACAAAACAGGAGTGTTCACCTTATTTATGTAAGGGGAGAGTGCGTACCGCCATGAACTGATATGGACTGCAGCAGGACACGGGAGTCTCGCATCGCGGAAAAACAAGTTTGTTTCAAATACAGGAACCTGCCGTCTCTCCACGACGTCGTGGAGAGCGCACCGTCATGAACTGATATGGACTGCAGCGGGACACGACAGTCTCGCATCGTGCCGTCTCTCCACGACGTCGTGGAGAGCGCACCGTCATGAACTGATATGGACTGCAGCGGGACACGACAGTCTCGCATCGTGGAAAAATTAAGTTTGTTTCAAATACAGGAACCGGCCATCTCTTTTGCAAAATACCCACTGGAGAGTGAAAAGTATGAAATAAAAGGATCGTTGGCAGTTACCTCAAAAAAAAGATGATACACCTGAAACCACAAGTTCCAGCATGCCTGCAGTCTGCACACCTGAGTCAGTCCACCTGGGGGCAGGCACTGCTGTTCTAAAAGCGGAACTGTGTGAGACAGTTACTGCCACGATCAATCCCGGTCCGTGATCAAGAGGCAGGAGCCTCGAAATGCGTAGGACCTCACATGAAGAATGTTGTAAAAGCACACCGGTTTCTAATGAATTAAAGTTGACTTCTTTGCAAAAGAAGAAGTGGGTCCTGCTTGTGTTTTTGTTGTGCACCTCCATGCTAATGGTAACTTTTCGTGTGATATATATATATATATATATATATATATATATATATATATATATATATATATATATATATATTGTTAACAATCCAATTTCCAAAGCGATGTAAGGAAGGCACTGACACAGTGAATTCAACTCTGGGAAGGTATTTATTCCAACATGCTGCACAAACGCGTTTCGGCGGAAGCCTCCGCCTTGCTCACTCACTCTGCTCATAGTGGCGCTGGCATATATAAACATGCTGACACATCTCAACAACGCTATGGCGTGACTGGTTGTTAGTTGCCATAGTTACCATGAGTCATGCATTAAACAGAGACGGACATTGAACCGATCTACACAATTTGAGTCATTGTATAACCGAAATTAAAGTAAGTGGAACAAACTGGTCGGCGCATCTCTGAAAACAGAAACAGATTATAACAAAAATACAATTTTAGTAAAGGTGGTGATGTCATTCTGGTTATTTTTATGTCGGACAAAATGAAATGACATAATGAATCTTTAAGTGCTGCGGTTAGATTCATATGTATCTCAGTATGGTTATGCTAGCAATATTCCTATATGCCTATACCAGGGAAATCATATGCCAGTAATTGTAAAGCATAAAATTGAGCTGTTATGTCAGCTGGGGTAAAATGATTTCTACACAATATTATAAGCGGAAATTTTTCCTCGGTATAAAGGCACCTCAAAATAATTAAATAACTAAATAAATTTGTCTCCAAGTGGAGTAAGGGAATTTAACAAGTTTTAGGACATTGTTATCGCAGAAATCAATGTTTTGAACCTATAAATTACAACTGTCCAGATTGACACACACTGCCTGACTCTTTGTATCTATGTCTCTTACACACTCGTTCATGGAGTCATGATTTTGATCATGCATCAGACACATAATTTAAATAATAATACAGCAAAAACGAAAGTATTTACAAATGTAATGAAGCAGATGTGTTACTGGAATGGGATTGTGAACGGGAAGTACCCAAACCGTATTATAAATGCAGTGTTAATGCTTCGTCCGAGTTTAACTGATTGGGGATCTTTGAAACTAGCAGGATGATGTATCTAGATTCCAGGCGTCTTAGGGCTAATCTGCAATTCCCCCATCTAGGATTTTTCGGGACACTGTCTATCACAAAATAGGAGAGGTGTTACATGTTACCTTCATGCAGAGTGTTAATGTGCCGGGCCACTAGGTATGTTGGGTCATTGTTAGTAATGGCACGTAAATGATGTTGGATCCTGATGTGAGCTTGATGAATTGTGCTCCTTACGTAGCATTTCCCACAACTGCAAACGAGTACATAGATGGCGTACTCGGTCTTATAAGAGTAGCCGCCCCTGATGACATAATGTTTCTTTCTGAACTGTACTGTGACCTCCTTGGTATTTATGCCCTGTTTGCATGCTTTGCACTTTGTACACTTTCTGAACCGTTTTTGGATCGGCGGCCATGTGACAGGTTTCACAAATGTCGGTGCTTTGCAGACCAGTTGGCTGCGCATCGATTTGGCCTTCCGAAAAGTGATAGAAGGTTTATTACCATTCAAATGTCCTATCACTGGGTCATTTCGTACTAATGGCCAATGTTTCTGCAAGATTCTCCTCACATGGTTATGGTAAGTGTTGTACCCCATTATCATCCTAGGGATGATAACGGGGTACAACCTCACCTGCACAACCTGCAAATTCACCTGACGCCGAACAAGCACCACACCTGCCAAGCCAAACTCCAGCAGCGACCTCAAGTGCATCCTGCTCAACACCCGCTCCGTCCACAGACACGCCGTCGAACTCTGGCACCTGCTCGACACAACTTCACCAGACATCGCCTTCCTCACTGAAACATGGATGAACGCCTCCTCAGCCCCCGACATCGCCATCGCCATCCTGGATGGATACAAGATCATCAGGAGGGACCGCGTCAACCAGACCGGAGGAGGAATCGCCATCGTCCACAAGAACACCATCCGCATCACGACCGACGCCGACGACACCTTCACCGCCGCCGAACACCTCCACTTCCAGATTCACATCAACCCTAAGACGACCCTCAGAGGCACCCTCATCTACAGACCCCAGGGACCATGCGCACAATTCAGCGAAGACATCACAGAATTCATCAGCTCACACGCCCTCCCCTCCGCCGACTACATCCTCCTAGGGGACCTCAACTTCCACCTGGAGAACAACAAGGACCGCAACACCATCACCCTGCTGGACAACCTCGCCAACCTCAGACTCAAGCAACTGGTCAACACCCCCACCCACTACGCTGGCCACACGCTTGACCCAGTTTTCTCATCCAGCAAGCACATCGCCTTCAGCCACTCCACCGGACTCCACTGGACCGACCACAGCTGCGTCCACTTCAGCTTCAGAAAAACCACAACCCACCACCACCCCCAACAGGCTCCTCACAGTAGCTGGAGCAAGATCACCGCCGACCAGCTCACCACCTCCCTCAGCCAAAATACACCAGCCAGCACAACGGACCCCAACGAAGCGGCCCGCAACTTCACGCAGTGGCTGACCACCTGCGCCGATGACCTCGCACCACTGAAGAACCCTCCCAGCAGACCCAGAAGCAAGAAGGCCCCCTGGTTCACCGACGAACTCAAGGACTCCAAGAAGACCTGCCGCACCCTCGAGAAAGCCTGGCTCCTCGACCGGACCACTGACAACATGACCGCCCTCAAACACGCGACCCGCAAACACCACCAGCTCATCCGCACCACCAAGAAGAAATCACTTAAGGACCGACTGGACAACAACGCCCACGACAGCATGAAACTCTTCAGCATCGTCAAGGAGTTCTCCAACCCCAGCACCGGCAACATCGGCATCACCCCCTCACAAGACCTCTGCGACTCCCTCGCTTCATTCTTCCACCGCAAGATTGCCGACATCCACAACAGCTTCGGCGCACCACCCACGCTCCCAACCATCGAACCAACGCACCCCACCGCCACTCTTCGCACCTGGACCACGGTGACCACCAAAGACACAGCCCGCGCGATGAAAACCATCCACTCCGGATCCCCGACAGACTCCTGCCCCCACCACATCTTCAACAAGGCTGACTTCACCATCGCACCCCATCTCTGAGACGTCATCAACACCTCCTTCAACACCGCCACCTTCCCGGAGAACTGGAAGCACGCCGAGCTCAGCCCCCTACTGAAGAAACCAACAGCGGACCCCACTGACCTCAAAAACTACCGCCCCATCTCGCTCCTCCCTTTTCCTGCTAAAGTCATAGAGAAGATCGCCAACAGACAACTTGCCGCCATCCTCAAGACGAATGGATCCCTCGACCCCTCACAATCCGGTTTCAGAGCCAACCACAGCACCGAGACCGCCCTCACCGCTGCCACTGACGACATCCGAGCCCTGCTCGACAACAGGGAAACAGCTGCACTCATCCTCCTGGACCTCTCCGCAAAGTTCGACACGGTCTGCCACCGCACCCTAGTCCAACGCCTCAGCAACACCGGCATCCAAGGGAATGCACTGAAGTGGATCATCTCGTTCCTTGCCGGGAGAACACAGAGAGTCCGCCTCCCCCCGTTTCGATCCAAGGCCACTGAAGTCATCTGCGGCGTCCCGCAAGGATCATCACTCAGCCCCACCCTCTTCAACGTCTACATGAGACCTCTCGCCACCATCGCACGCCAACACAACCTCAATATCATCTCCTACGCCGACAACACCCAGCTGATCCTCTCCCTCACCAGAGACCCCAACACCGCCAGAACCAGCCTCCACGAAGGGATGAAAGACGTCGGCGAGTGGATGAAGAACAGCCGCCTGAAACTGAACTCAGACAAGACGGAAATCCTCATCCTGGGACCATCACCCTCCGCTTGGGACGACTCCTGGTGGCCCCCAGCCCTGGGCACCGCCCCCAAGCCTACAGACCACGCGCGCAACCTGGGCTTCATCCTGGACTCCTCCCTCTCAATGACCAGACAAGTCAACGCCGTCTCCTCTTCATGCTTTCACTCCCTCCGCATGCTCCGCAAGATCTTCCGATGGATCCCGACCGAAACCAGGAAGACAGTCACCCAGGCCCTTGTCACCAGCCGACTGAACTACGGAAACACCCTCTACGCCGGAACCACAGCCAAGCTACAGAAAAGACTCCAACGCATCCAGAACGCCTCCACCTGACTCATCCTGGACATCCCTCGATGCAACCACATCTCCGGCCACCTGAGGGACCTGCACTGGCTCCCCATCAGCAAGAGGATCAGGTTCAGGCTCCTCACCCACGCACACAAGTCTCTCCACGACCTGGGCCCCAAGTACCTCAACGACCGCCTGACCTTCTACACTCCCACCCGCCAGCTACGATCAACCAACCACGCCCTCGCCGCCGTTCCACACATCCGAAGAGCCACCGCCTGAGGCAGATCCTTCTCCTACCTGGCGGCCAAGACATGGCACTCCCTCCCCATCCACCTTGGACTGACCCAGGACCACCTCTCCTTCAGGAAGCAACTGAAGACCTGGCTATTCGAGCAGTAGCGAACCCCTTCCCCAAGCGCCTTGAGACCCTTCCGGGTGAGTAGCGTGCTATACAAATGTCATGATTGAATGATTGATTGACTGCTTCTGACAACTCCAAAAACCAACTGAACTAAACTGCTCCAAAAACAGACTGACCTGAACTGTTCCAAAAACCGACTGACCTGAACTGCTCCAAAAAACGACTGACTGCTCCGCCTCTTCTGCACTTAGCTAATATGGAATGCCCTCCCCTAGTGGAAAGTTCCAGTCATCAGCCTGCCGCCCATCAGATCCCTGCACCACTCCGCGCCAAAAACACACACCCAGACGGCCGGCCTTTTGTGGTGTCTTTGACACAAAGAAAAATACAGTCTACTGATAAGGGCCGGCCCAGGCCGGTTCTCTCCAAGTGAACAACACCTCATAACTAAAACATCACACTTGACCTACATGCATCTCAGTCTGCAGAGACAGAAAGCAAAATGGAGTCTCTCTGGTATTGGGCCTTGTAGGCCCGAAAAGGATGAAAAAGACACTTAACTCTATACACAAACCCTACCAATAGGTAATATAAAGTCAGGACTACAGGATCCACCCTCTACTATAGGTAGGATGATGAAAGGACACATAAATATGTCAACGCCAATAGGCAATAGATGGATTAGAGTCAGAAATAAGGGATCTATCATCATATAAAGCGGCTATCCTCTAGTTTATGCTTCTAGGTCTGGAAAAAGTCCTGAAAAGGACCAAAACAAGCTAAGAATAGGGATCTAGGATGGTAGCAAGCTTAAAGTCACCATCACTCAGAAATAGAGCCAAAAACCCAGTCAGCACACGTGCGCAAAGTGAAGGCAACTCCTAGGGGGTACATACATAGATGAAGTTCGGATGTCGATAGAATACCGGCTCCCGCAGGAGGCGGGGAGCCGGCGGGACAGTGGGGGAATTGGAGACCCTCCTATGGGCCCCAACGGTGACGGTCAAAATAAATAAAAGAAAAAGGCCGTCCCCTGGGAATGGGGTTCCCGGGGCCTTGAAGTGGCTTCAGGAGGGGGGCTCCTACATAAATTAATAATATAGAATTAGCCATTCCCCAGGGGCTGGGGACATTGGTGCCCGTAATTGACCATGGGAGGGGGCCACGCGGCCCCCTTCCCATAAAAAAATTTAATACGGATACTCCGCCTATTGTCATTGTACCTTAAGCGCACCCTTCCGATCACACGCTGAAGGCTAATTGGCTGTCATGTGGTTGTCAACATTCAAAACTAGAAACTGTTGGCAGCCATTTTATGTCTCGGTACAAGGGAGGCTGAAGAAGCATGTGAAATGTGTGTTTAAAATGTGAAAAGGGGGAGGGTGGACACACCCTGATCCTCTAGGTCTGCTCAAGGGGTCCCACAAGGACCCCCAGGGCCCCTAATTTCTATTTTTGGGGTAACATCGCAGGATGCGTGTATGATCCACGCATTCTAGTGATATTAAAAAAAAGAGACGTGTATGTGTGCATATTAGAGAGAGTTAAAAAGAGATGTGTATGTGTGCATATTTAGAGAGTTAAAAATTGGGTTCATACTTACCTGTTAAAATTTTACAATGCTTATACCTTTACCATGCATGCCCTTAAAATGAAAAAGTAAGTATTTTACAGATAAGTATTTTATATATATAAACAAAGTGTTTATACTTAACTTTAAAGTACTTATATTTTTTTACAGTAAGGCATACGTGGTAAAGGCATATGCATGGTAAAAACGTTTGTGGTAATGGCATGTGTGGTAAAGACACATGAGTTGTAATGATGCCATTGTAAAGGCATGTGTGGTAATGGCATGTGTGGTTCCATCACAAATCCTATACATGGACCAGATAAAGCCTGCTGAACAAAGTACCCTAAATCCTGGTTGCAGAGCATTGCGAGATCCCCCATCGAGGATGCGATGCACAGAGGCAGTTCTGCTGAGCTGTGAGGCTGCAATTTGAGGTCCTACATAGCAATTTAGGATGACGTTGAGGAGGGGCTTGCGATGTGAGGTCCTACGTCGAAGATGCTATGCACACCGACGGTTTTGAAGTAGCTGTGGGGCTGTGATGCGAAGTATTATGTCCTCATCAAAGATGGTGTATACAAGGGCCTTGCAACATGAAGGCCTGCATCAAGGATGTGTCATGCAGCAGTGGTAATGAGGAGACTGCGGGCTGCAATGCAAAGTCTGGTGTGGGAGATGCATCATGCAATGGTGGTTCAAAAGCAAAGCTGCAAGGAGATGGGTTGTACTGCATCGGTTCTGCTCACTAGGCCATTGCTGGGCAGACCGAGCACCTTCAGGCTTCCTACCAAGATTCCAGGACTGGTGTGGCAGCACTTGGGGGTCAAGGCTCAGAGCAGACAGAGTTCAGGTGCTGGATTCAAGTTGGTTGAAGCCTTTTCTGTCCCTGAGGCTTTGATCAGGCGGACAGCCAACTATCCCTTGGAGGTACTCTGGTGGTCCTTGAATCAGGAAGCAGGTCCAGCCCTTCTTACTCAGGAAGAAGGGCAGAAGGCCAGCAGGACAGCAGAGCAGCAGGGCAGCATAGCAACAGAGTAGCAGTCAATTCTGACAGAGCAGCACAGCCGTCCTACTGAGTCTTCCACATGTCCATCAGTGTACTGAAGAGTGGGTTCTGAGGGTCCAATATCTAAACCTAGTACAGCTATGAAGTAGAAGAAGGTTCTGCAGGTTTTCACCCCCCAGAGGTGTTTGACTATTCCTGCCTCCCTGCCTCAGACCCAAATGTTCTGGGGTCAAAAAATACTAGTGTCAAACCCTTTTTTAATGTGCCCAAGCAGGGATTGGTGATGTGCAAGTGTGGTTGGTGACAGTTCCTCCCCCTCATCAAGTCTGAGACAGCCCATCCTGCCAACACCTATTTTCTCTTTGTCTAAACGTCTGGGAGCAATACACATGGACCAACTGCCAGCTACACCAAGTCATGTGAAACAGGATACGGGCAGCATGCTTCAAATGGTTAGGACAAGAAAAGAACAGCTTTAAAAAAGTGACATTTCCAGAACTGTGTTTTAAAATCCGACTTTTAATTAAAGAGAGTTTTAAATAGAAATGTGTTATACTCCACACTCTATATTTATACATGCTCTGTTAGAGCTGTCCCCATTGACTTGGGTCTCCCCTGTATTTTTTGCCTTTGCCTCCTGTGTTTTTGCTGTGTGTTGGACTCTGTTTCACTGCTCTAGATGCCTTTGGCACTTTGCCACTGCTCTTCAGTGCTACAGTGCAAGTGCTCCCTTTGTAAATTACTGTTATGGATTGGTGTTTCCATGATTGGCTATTTCATTTACTAGTCAGTCATAATACAGTGCACCACGTGTGCCCAGGGCCTGTAAATCAAATGCTGCTAGTGGACTTGCTGCACTGATAGTGCCACCCACAGAAGCAGCCTGTAAATGTAACTCTGGCCTGCTATTGCAGAGCCTGTGTACAGTCTAGTACTGCCATGTCGACTTGGTATGTGTACCCACTTGCCAGGCCCTAACCTTCCCTTTTCTTACATATCAGTCACCCCTAAGGTAGGCCTAAGGTATCCCTTTGGGCAGGGTGCAGTGTATGTGAAATTTAGGGCATGCCCTGGTGTGTTGCATGTCCTGATAGTGAATTACCGACACTTTAGCTTTTCACTATTGCAAGGCAACCTGTTCCCATAGGACAGACTGGGGAGTTTGCTTATAACATCTTATAAACATAACTGCCCCTGGTGACAAGGTAAGAAAATACATTGTAGTATGCCTGAACTCAGAATGTTAAAATGCATCTTTTAGTGAAGGTGATTTTTTACATTCTGTGTTTGACAATACCACTTTCAGAAAGTAGGTATTTTCTTGCTTAGCCATACAGTATGCCTCTGCTAGGTTTGTGTATTGCATGTCTGGCTTTTGGATGATGACAGAGGCTGGAGAGGGGCAGTGGCTCCAGCGAGCCTTGAGAGTCAGGGCTGGGTTGAATAGACCTGGGCTGCATTTAGAGTACTGGTAGGAGATTTCCTTTCAACAACATGGGCCTTGTCTACCAAGGACAATGCTGTCTCCACCTTCTGCAAGGAAGCTGCACCAGGGAGGACAGAACCGGTTTGGACTAGGCACAAGGCTTCTCTTCTACCAGAGAACAAAGTATTTGGGATTATAAATATTGGGTCCCAGACCCCAGAACTTTAGATCATTCTGGGAATCAAGAGGAACCTTTGCAAAGGAAAAAAGCCGGAGAAATTGAGGAGGAACACTGCCCCTGTGCTGCTTACTATCCGGGGTTGGACTGCAGTGGCTACTTTCTGCCAAGGAAAAGAGAAAATGACTTTGCCTTTTGCTTTGTCACCTGCTTGAAAGAAGATCTCCAAGGGCTTGAAACTGAGCATGCCTCCTGTAATGAAGTCCCGGGGACACAAAGACTTCACCACCAGCTCTCCTGAACTGGCTTGCTGGGAGTTCTGACTTGCAAAGAGGTGCATGCTGTTGTTTTGGACCTCTAGAAACTGTGGTCCGCTGTGAGCTGTAAAAGCAACTCAACTTCGAAGAAGCGAGAAGCATCCGCACCTGTTTCCAATTCATCGCCAAAGAAATTCCACAGCTCAAGAAATCGCTGCATATTGCATTGAGTGCACCGATCGCCAAAGTCTGAGTTCAATGCACTGAGTTCGACTCATGGCATGCTGTGCAGCTGCAAGCGTTAATGCATTGTCCCGAATCATCGCATCGAGACTCCAAGTTTGTTGCATCATTAGGTGACACAGTAAGAAACCAACACCTCACCTACCCACGCAGTAAGAAACCGCACATAACCTCCTCTTTGGTAAGGAAAAGACGCATTACCTCCCCTGAGCTGCAGTAATGAACCAATGCATCACCTTCACTGAGTCTAAGAAACAGATGCATCACCTTCCCTGCTGCTCGTTTTGTTTGTTTGCGTGACGCATCTCAGGTACTTTGTGAGAAAAGTGTTGCATCTGCAATTTGCTTTGAACTGAGCTATTTCTACCATCTGAAAGTCATATTTTTTTTATTACGTTACTGTGTATGTTTGTCGCTTGGTCTTGTTTTGGTTTAGATTAAAATTACTAATTTTCCTAAACTGGTGTGGTGTCCATTTTCAGAGTTTTTACTTTATTACTGTATATGTTCACAAATGCTTTATGCCTCTAAGATAAGCCTGTCTGCTCGTGCCAAGGGGTGTAGTGTAGTTCCTAGTTTCCCACTAGGCCCTGCGCATTGGAATAACATAAACAGTAGTATCGACGTGGAACTGGCTATATTCCAGGCCTCCACTGACTATGCTAAACTTAATTGGGTTGTGTTACCAACTAGCTCAGAGGTCACTGGAAACTTTCTTCTCTGCATAGGAAGTGATCAGCTTCCTTGGCACAGACAAGAAGGGATTCAGTTTTCCAACAACCGTGCAACATGACAACTTTGCTCCTCAGATCAAGAGTCGATCTCTAGGGTCGTGTGAAACAATAGACATAGATTTCACTCAGTCAGTCTAGTGCAGTTTACTTTCACAATATGTAGAGAATAGAGAGACGGGCGTGTATCAATAAAGGTTAACATTTATTGAACAGTCTTTCTTCTCGTACAAGAGAAATGTATTGCCACAATTGCAATAACTGTTATTATAAAAAGTACGTACAGTAAGATAAGAATTGCGAAATAGAACTGTAAAAGCATTGATATGGTTTCTTAGCCATACAATGGTTTAAAAGTAATAAAACATATATACAGTCATATATACATTAGGCTAACATACTCAACTGGTGCTTCTAACTAAGCCTACCCCGGTGTGCCTGACCTAAGCCTAACACGTGAGAAGGGGAGTAAGTAAGTAGCTTAAGTTAAGTTGGTTTTGCCAAGGTTTGTTTCAAGAATTCTCTTTTAAGGGTTTAGTCAACACCATACCTCTGAATAGAATGATGGAGGATTGGTATCTCCTTCAGGGGTCTCTCTCGATATCCCAGTCACCCGCGAGGGTAAACCGGAAGTGCCGGGACTGGATTTCTCTGCACGAGAAAGGCAGCGGCTTCTCTCAGCGCGTCGGGAGGAAGGAGGGGTGACAGCGTCCGCGGGCAGCTGGGCTGGATGTCTTCGCAGAGGACGGCTGCACGGCTCCTCAAGCGTACTGAACCACAGTTCGCGCTGTAGCGGCGATAATGGTAATCAGTAGCTTCACCACCACAGGATAGCAGGCTGCAGCGACAGAGTGCTAGTTTTTACCAACACTGGTCATGCAGGCAGCTGGCATCAGCAACAGGCAACGCACTCATTGCTTAAGGCAACGTTGGTAATATTTATACCTGACAGGTGCCGGGTTTGACGCAAGTTTGCTGGACATAAGACGTCAATTAAAGATGTCACTAGGAAGTGGCAGCTATCAGTTGCTCATTAGAGTTCTATTACTAATCAAAACATAGCAAGCGGGGATTTCCAGGTTTGCTAAGTTTTTATCTTGTTGAAGAACTCGGAGTGTTATCTAGGAATATCAGATAGTGACTGCTGCTCTGTCATTGCACTAATTGGTCGCAAAGGAAGTAGCAGAGAGTCATGCTGGAATGTGGCTCTGCTCGTGTGAGGCCAGAGATGACTTTTCAGAAAATCGCACTTGAACGGTTATGCCAATATAGGGAATAAAGGGCTTTATAGCCGAATAGGGGCATAAGGTCACAGTATCGATCAGGAACCTAGATAAGCACATGACACCCACTCCACGAATTCATGTCCATCAAAATTACTAAAACTAAGCAATTAGATGCATGTGTAACATTGTGTAACATAGCCCACCCCAAAATACATAAAAGCATTCGAAATAGGCGTACTTGTAATACATGGAATTTAGGTACTGTACGTTGTTTTAAAGCATAGTAATCATTCAAAAGGTATTGCATATAAAATCAATGAACGATTATGCAAAAAGAATTACACATGAAGTATCTCTGACAGAAGAAATGCGAGATAAATCATCACATAAAAATGCATTGTAATAACATGTGTGCTAGAGGCTGGTGTAATGTTGTTATGTCTCTAGATGTGTTTAGAAATAGAAGTGTGAAGCTTCTGTTCTCTAAGAATAGTTTTTACGTTAAGCAAAGAATTGTTCGTGCCAAAAAGAGAGGGTCAATATTTAAAAAATTGTCCAATTCAAAGAAAAATCAGTTTACCAAAGCTCCAGGCAGTTTTTTGTTGATCAAAACTGAAGGCCGAATCCAGAGTTCATAGGAACGCTGTGTGTCGGAAAGCTTTTCAAAAGTTTACAAAGTTATTGTTTCTCTATGGGAGAGAACATCGTATCAGACAGGCTCGCAAAGAATTGGTCTACAAAATCAGGTGATAGTTCAACCAAATTAGATAGCGCTGAAACTTGGCAGGTGTGAGAATGATTGCTGTCATCGAAGTCAGGACCAGCAATGCTCACAGCACGTTGTACCTGGGTGATGTTGCTTTTGTCACTCGCTCCACTGTTACCACTTGGCTGTAGTACAGGAGTCTCCACGAATGCCGTCATCAGGATTGGTAGCCGCTGGGGACAACACAATGCGTGAGCCGTTATTGGACTTAGCAAAGTATCGACGTCCATTGGTACTGCTGATGGAAGTGAAAGACAGATGTCCAACACGCATTCCTCGCCGCAAAGCATACACCGTAGCACAGGTAAAATGCAATTTTGCCATATCGGTCTGAATGAAAGGAACCAGGTCATGTTTAGATCTCTCAGCCTGGCCAATCCAAGGACGTTAGTTATCCTGTCCCTGTAGCGCATTGCTAGGATTGTCTCTTCCATTCCCATGGGAGCTATGTCTGAGCCGAGGCTTGCCATAACGTAGCAGGATGGTCAAAAATAGAATCCCTGCGATGAGTCCAAAAAATAGTGGAATACCACCAAAAATGGAGTGCACAAAATTAGGAAAGATTCCCAAAATTGCCTGGAATGGTGTTAGCAGTCCTGTAAAGACTGTCTTAAATATACCTGGGATGCTTGTAGCACTAGACATGTTAAGGAGTTGGTCGAGCATTTGTACGAAATGCACGGGGCAATTTGTTGATAAAAGGTCATGGACTTCAGTAGCCGTCCTTGCGACTAGAAGATCATACGTCTCTTTAGATGACGTTATAGGCACTGTTGTCTGTAAAAGCACAGATTTCATTTTGCTTAATGTATCAATTCGTATAGAATAGAGATTCAGACGAGGCCAGATGGGAGTCACTATGTCTGGAGGCCCGCTTGGGAACAATGCTTGCATACAGCATTTGACCATGGACGTTACTTCTACTAGATAACTTAGTCCGGGCGCGAGGCCACAGCACCTGTGATCCGTTCTTAGAATGTAACTCCCGTTTGCGAGTTGCATAAAGAAGGGCTCTATCTGAGTTGCAGGTGTGACTAGCTGGTGGCATGAAAGGTTTTTTGAATTTCCATCACATGCTCCGTGTAAATTAATACCCTGACACAAAAGTATACCGCTTAGTGAATGTTTACAGTTGTCACCACTAAGAAATACATTTTTGTCGCTGTCACTATAGCAAGAATGAGTGTATGGTAATTTCCATTCGGATTTTAAGTATCCTTTACCCAATTGTTCATATTGGCCAGCAGGTATGTATTCAAGGCACTTATGAAATCGGAAAGTTGTAATCGGAATTGTGATAATTCCGTGTATTATCCATTCAATGACAGGACTCTCTGACATTGTCAATGGTAATCGCTCGAGTTTCTCGATGCTCAAGATTGTATAGTCTGCTCCTTTCTGTGCCAAACTGATCTGTTTATCAGTAAGGTTAAAAATGGAAAATAATGACGTTGTGTTAATTAAACGCCAAGGCACATAGCCTGAACGAAGATTTTGCAGCGTCCAGCCTAGTTCTATAATAGAGCGTAGTTGAGACTGGCCATGTTGTAACATTAGCAAATCTCTGTCTATCACATCAAAGGCAGATGATACAATATTGTCCAAAGAATATATTCTGGAAGACAGAGTCATTAACCCATTGTCTACCACAGAAAGTGTTTTCTCCAAATTAATACGATCAATTTCTCGTATCTTTTCAGCAGTTTCAATTTGCTTTACTTTCCAAGCCTCGTTGTAAGCCGCATAGATGCTGGTCGCTATGAAACGCTTTTGACGCTGTTTGCGTGGTCCAAGAATGAAATCGCGCAAATCAGCACCATCTTTTAATAAAGACAAGTGTTGCTTAATTTCAGCCAGTGTGGATGTAGCTAGCCATTCTAGGCAGAGTTTACCTACACTGTATGTTGTTATAACCCCTGGATGTTGTCTCTGGGAATATCTTGAGTCTAATCTGGTCATTTTTAAACCCTGTGTTTTATTCAGGAATCTATCTTGACAGCTATTTGTGTCTGTAGGCCAGATTAACCACTTTTTCCAATCAGGATGTGTTCTGTTGAAATGTAAAATGTGTGACACGTCTAACTCATTATCTGCAGTTGCATTCTCAGCTATTGGCTTTGGTATAGACGGTGTTTTCATTTCTTTGTTCTTAGCTAGGCCAAGACAGGATGTTTGGTGTACAGTGTCATTTAAAAATAACATTTGTTCTGGTATCATGCAGGTTCTAAATAGTGCTTCAATGCCTTGCACCTGCCAATCTTTTGTACCCCAAATTGTTTTCGTTTCAATATTATTTTTCCAATAATCAAAACCAAATGTCATCATTTTATCATAAAATGCTTCTGAATATATCAATTTAGAATTTGTCAGCATTGTTTTCATTCCTGTTTTATCTAACAGTTTGTAATAAAACGTTTCTGCATCACTGGTGTTAAACCCTGAAAAATATTTGAATTTCTCAAAAAATGCTTTAGAACTGCTTTTAGGTGGTGTAGAACAATGTTCCCATTGGTTATACATAAAAACATTTCTAGGCTGTGCAGATTTATGCAAGTAGTGATCACCATAGTGGGTATAACAGAATAACTGCTCATAACTAGATGAACCTTGTAAATAATCATGATCTGTGAATCTAGCTGACATAACTAAATCAGACATCATGTCATTAATACTGTTAAAGTCCCAATCATCAGAGAATGTACTAGGTGTAACAAAGTCACTTAAGGAAACCTTTAGTTGATGAGGATACTTCAGGATTTCGACTGGACCATAGATCTCATAGTCTGTTTTTTCCCATACTACCCCACCAGGTATTGGAATTGCTGTGACATTTACTGTTGACAGTTCTCTTTTCTTCACGTGGGATGATCTGTGTGGTTTCAGGACTAGGTTGATGTTCTGACTTGCTGTGTCCATTGTAATATATTTTCCTTCAATGAATTTTCCCAAACATAGTACCATGATGAGCCAAAACAGGAGGAAAAATACACCTAGACCGAACCAGAACTCTAGCCAAGGGGAAATAAGGTAGATTTCCTTTAGTTGATGAAAGAGTTCCGTTGCTTTTTCTTTAAAAGACTTTTTTGTTTCTGGCATCACTTCGGGGTCGTTTAAATCTTCAGAGAAGTTGTCGAAGTTGATGAAATAACCAGAGGCAGTTCTGTCAATTCTTTCAATCTGTCTTTCGGTAGCACTTTCTGATGCCACATCATTGTAGACTGGTGTTGTTTCTTGACGAACTGTTTCAATCTGTGTTTCAAGAGGCACGAGTTCCATGGCTGTATTGCATAGTCCTTCATTGTGCACTGCAGGCTGATCGAATGTGATTAGTCTTTCAGTTTGAACCTCTTGGATTGTTGCAAGTTTGGGTATTCTGTTGTTTCTTGGGAGTCCACTGGGCCTACTGTTGATTATAGGCCACATGCTTGTGGTTTTACCAGATCGATGGACACGATTCTGTTCTCCTTTTTACCAGCAAGGGGCGGTAGCACAACTGATCTTGTTCCGGAGACTGCTAAGACAGGTACTGCTTTTCTGTAAGAAGGCCCAAATTCCTTCTTAACCGCGATCTTTTCTCTGACTAGATCCCCAATCTTTGGAATCCAGACAGGCCTTGCTGGGGCTGTTGCGGGTGGTGCCTCGTCAGTGGTATTTGGCTGTTGCTTTAACTTTATGTTGCTTAATGATTTTCTTGTTTCATTCAGTTCCTGTAAAACAGCCAAACGGTCTTTTACTTCAAACTGCTTTGTTTCTTTTTGTACCACTGACATCTGACTATCGAGGTCCTGAACGTTCATTCTAATTCCGAACAATAGTTCGTATGGGCTGAAACCTTTTAGAGAATTTCTTGGCATGTTGTTAAGACTAGTCTGGACACTTATTAAATGTTTGACCCACCCAGCGCCTGAACCTAATACCTTCGCTGTTATAGATTGCTTTATATCCCGGTTTTTTCTTTCTACCACACTATTCCCTTCGGGGTGCGACGGACAAGAATACCGCAACCCAATTCCCATGCTGGCCATGGCCTCCCTATAGGCTCGAGAGCTGAAAGCAGGACCCTGGTCAGAATGGAACGTGGTAATTGCGTATGTGCCGATAAAGACTCGCAAATCTTTTATAACCGTTCTAGCGTCAGCCGAGCGCTGGGGCCACATCCATATGAACCTCGTACAGGAATCCACTGCTACCATGATATATCTATAGTTACCGTCCCTTTGTAGGGGACCACAGTGGTCCAGGTAAACGCATGCAAATGGTTTATCCGAGATGAGAAGGGGTGTCTGCGCTGGTCGTTTCACTGTTGATACTTTTATCCTTTGGCATATGTCGCATTCTAATACATACTTTTTAGTTTGTATTCTCAAGCGAGGCCACCAATATCTCTGTTTTAATAGTGATACTGTTGCGGAAATGCCAGCATGTGCAGAAGCAAGCCCTTCGTGTGCCGCTTTGATCAGTCCTAGTCTGTGTTCCCTGTTTGGAATTACTCTATCCCCCACTCCAGGGATTCGAGCAAAAGGAACATTATTTGTATCCGTTAAGTACAAGTACTTTATCGGAAAGCCTTTTGGGAGTGTTTTCTTATCATTTTTTACTGACGCACTGACAGCTTGTAGAACATCGCTGTCTATTTTTGTTTGTGACCGAGTTATCGCGGCTACGGAAGCCGTTTGCACAGCTGCCTTCGCGGCTTCATCAGCCAATGAATTCCCTGCAACGTGAACGCCATCACGTTGATGACTCAGTGTATGTATCACGTGAGTCTTTTGTAGTTCTTTTTGTAAAAGAACTACCTGTTCCCAAAGCATTTTATGCTTTATTGTGCCACCTTTTGCATCTTTGAAACCATTTTCCACCCAATTCTGCAAGTATTCATTATAAGATTGTACGCAATAAAAAGAATCGCACACTATTAGTGTGGGGAATTCGCGATCAGTATTTTCTAGCGCCATCTTAAATGCTACTAATTCAGCTCGTTGAGCCGAGCAATCTCCTAGAGATTGTGTTTTAGTGACCAATGGTCTAAATTTTCCTTTGTGCCAGCGACCTTTAACAATCGCGCACGCAGCACTGTAAGCTTGCTTACCCCCAACTGCGGGTTGTGCTGATCCGTCAGTATATATAATACTTCCGTACTCTTCGAGAGGCAGGATTTCAATTGGCAGAGGACATTCATATTCATATTGTAAAAATTCCTGTGTTTTTAAGTTAGGATCAAATTCGTAAACTACGTCTGTTGCAGCAAGAGAATTAACCCACTGAATCCATCTCGGATGCAAAGCTTTAGCATTAGGAATGCTTGCTTTAGTTACCGCTTCTAAAGCCGGTATAGGAGTTACGATAATTATTCGTTTACCTTGTGCTAGGGGCCTTTCTTTCGCTACAGCAGTCTGAACCGCAGTTAGAATTTTCTCCGTTGAACTGAATTTTATTTCAGCCTTTGTGTACAAATGTGATTTGTAAGCTATTGGTACCTTTTCTCCCTCATTAGAGGTTAGGTATGTGAATCCGCATCTTCCTGGGATGACTCGGATTACAAGATCGCGTGTGTTGTCACGTGTATCTAATTTTGTTTTTGCTAACATGTCTGTTTGCAGTGATCTCAAAATTTCTGTGTGTTTTTGAGTCCAATTGATTTGTTTTAAATCAGGTTTAATTAGTTCGTAGAGAGGTTTAACCCTCTCTGCGTAATTTAGGATGTAAGTTCTTCCGAAATTCAGAAAACCTAGTATTGATTGTAAATTCTTCAGCGTTTTTGGAGCTTGGAGTACAGCGCACTTCTCTAAGAAGTTGTCCGCTAGGCTTTTCCCTTCACTTGATAATTCGTACCCTAAAAACAGTACTGTCAGATGGGCAATTCGGGACTTTTTAAAGTTGAATTTGTAACCCTCTGCTGCGAACCCAAGTATAATGGTGTTCACTCTTTTCAAGTGAGTATCCAAGTCATCATCTGTGAGATAAATATCATCTACGTAAGATAATGCTTCATCATCATAGATTTGTAGTAACTCTGTTACCCTAGCTGAGAATAGTCCTGGGCTGTTCTTGAACCCCTGTGGGAGTCGACAGAATTTTTCTGCGACCCAAATGCGGAGAAAGCGGTCAAGTATCTGCTTTCTGGTGCAATGTTTTGACAAAAGAAACCATTAGAAATGTCTAATGTTGTTTTGTATTTTTTCCTAACTATGTTATTCATTAGGGCTGCACTATGCGAGTTTTGTACTGCAAAAGTTTTGCAACATGTATTAAGATGTCTGTAGTCCAAAACTAGACGATATGAATTGTCTGGCTTGGAGACAGGAAACAAAGGATTGTTCATTTGAGAGGTGCATGTTTCAATCACCCCCTGGTATTCAAGTTGATCTAAGATCTCCCTGACCTGTTTTTTAGCTTCTTGCTTTATGGGATACTGCCGTTGGGCAGTTGGTTCACTTTTTAGTTGGATTTTGTGAGGCGGAGAATCCTCATCCCATCCTACATGATTTTTATATAATGCAGGTGCCTGGGCTACTGCCCATTTCCTTGCATATGTGTATTTTTTATGAATCGGAATGTGATTCTAGAAGGCAGGCATAATCACTTCTTCGCCACGAGGGCACTCCCTGACAAACTCCGGGGGCCAATCTTTTTCAGCTAACAGAATATCATAGCCTTTTGAGAGCTTATCCCAAAATAGACCCTTAATTTTCCTAGTCTTATCACCCTCCATACGCAATGTTATTTCGTATATTTTATGGGGCTCGCTAAGTCTGGCGTCGGCAGTTTCAACCTGAATGTATTCATTCGTGTCCACTGTCTCCAGATGACTCATCAAGTTCTTGCGCGCTATACTGATCTCTGCTGCACTGTCCAACATTGTCAATGCCCACTCCCCGTTTCTCAACTGTGTCCTCAGTATTCTCGGCATGGTTGATTACTCTAATACTGGCTACCTTCTTTTTCTGAAATTGAGATTTATTATTTTGAGCAGGTTCCTTGTCTTTGGACTTGGTGTGCTCTCCTGGGTCTGACCGTCCTCTTCTTTCCGAAGTCTGTGGAAGAGATCGAGAGGGACGTGTATCAATACTTTGATATCTATCAGGTTTTTTTATATTATCCCTATTTCTAAGGTTATATCTTTTCTCAGAGGGCTCCCGTTGGGGAGACTGGCGTTCTCGAGTCGGAGTTCTTTCCCTCCGTCGAGGAGACCTTCCTCTGGACTGGAAAACTTTTTCCTTGGGAGTGGATTGTTTATTTCCATCCCAGCTCTTTTTAGGAGTGTTTAAATTATTTTTAATAAATAATTTTTCAGGATTTTCGAGCAGTTGGGGCTTAACTGGTTTTCCACCCAAGCTGTCTCTACCTAATTCTTCATAGCATTTTTCTATGATTTTTGCAAGCTCAACAGGATCTTTTATATCTGTTTCCCTCAACTTCTGGCGAATCGCCACAGATGCTGCTTCTCCCTTTACATTGGCTAATAATATAGCCGTGACCTGCTTGAAGTCTTTCAGTAATTTCATACCTAGATTTAAAGCTGGTTCTGGACCGAATTCATTTTGAATCTGTTTTAGCACGTCTGGTATTACCGCCATAGACGGAACACCGTGTGTTTTTGTGTAAATGGAAGCAAAGACTGTACCCCAAGTGTCGCAGTCCTCCACGTGTGGTGCGATTCCCATAGGAAGGCAGATGGTCAAGATTCTGTGTTTCTCAATAGGGGTAGTATCAGGAAATACTGCCTCTATTTGAGTGATTTTCTGGGCTAACCAGAAAGGAATTTGTTCCCGTTTTACGGGTGTTTTACCAAGACATGACTGTATGTTCTGTGGTGTAATTTTATTTGTGTTCCCCTGATGAGGGGTCAGCTGTGGTGAATTAACAGCTGGCTGGACTGTTGCAGTCCGTATTACATATTGGACTAATTGCCTATGTATTTTTATTAATGTGTTTAGCTGTGCTAACAGCTCTTCTTTTGACATTCTTGCAATGTCAGGATGTGGTGTGTAGCTGGCTAGAACCGGCCACGTGGCTCCTGGTCTACCTAGTGGACCGAGCCTAGTTATGTGATCATTGTGTTTTAGGGCGCCATTAAACCAGAGCAGGTGCTCTTGAAATTTAAGTGGGATTTCAATCTCCTCGAAAGGAGCATACTCTCCCGGAGGTTCCTCTATTTTGTAATAGTGAAACTCTTGTGTTATTGTGTTTACCGCTGGAAAGTTTATCCATGAATAGAATACCTCTGTCTGCCGATACTCGTGAGCCTCTATCACGAAAATTACTGTACCACCTTGAGGTGTCAGTCCGTTTTCTATAAGTTTTAAAGTTATAGATCTTCTTAACTGGACCGGGATGATAATAGCATCCGGGTCTGCTTGTTCGGGACCTTGCTGAGTCGCATCTACTGCGGCCCCAGAGGTGCCGTTGTTTTCTACTGACATTGTATGAATGCAGTTTTTGCAGAGTAGGTCTCCAAGGAGACAAAGATTAGATGCACAATATTTTGGAACACTGTATCCTTCAACGTTGAATAAACCGGAGCTTTACATAGGAATCTCTTCCTACTAAGGTCGGGCGGATTTTAACCTTTCACCCACTCCAGACGTCTATTGGAGTTTTTACGGGAGAAAGGGGTGTGAAATATGCACGACTGAGTTACTCTACAAGTCTTACGTTAGTTTATCGCCTTACCAAACGTTGGGCGCCATGTAGTGTAGTTCCTAGTTTCCCACTAGGCCCTGCGCATTGGAATAACATAAACAGTAGTATCGACGTGGAACTGGCTATATTCCAGGCCTCCACTGACTATGCTAAACTTAATTGGGTTGTGTTACCAACTAGCTCAGAGGTCACTGGAAACTTTCTTCTCTGCATAGGAAGTGATCAGCTTCCTTGGCACAGACAAGAAGGGATTCAGTTTTCCAACAACCGTGCAACATGACAACTTTGCTCCTCAGATCAAGAGTCGATCTCTAGGGTCGTGTGAAACAATAGACATAGATTTCACTCAGTCAGTCTAGTGCAGTTTACTTTCACAATATGTAGAGAATAGAGAGACGGGCGTGTATCAATAAAGGTTAACATTTATTGAACAGTCTTTCTTCTCGTACAAGAGAAATGTATTGCCACAATTGCAATAACTGTTATTATAAAAAGTACGTACAGTAAGATAAGAATTGCGAAATAGAACTGTAAAAGCATTGATATGGTTTCTTAGCCATACAATGGTTTAAAAGTAATAAAACATATATACAGTCATATATACATTAGGCTAACATACTCAACTGGTGCTTCTAACTAAGCCTACCCCGGTGTGCCTGACCTAAGCCTAACACGTGAGAAGGGGAGTAAGTAAGTAGCTTAAGTTAAGTTGGTTTTGCCAAGGTTTGTTTCAAGAATTCTCTTTTAAGGGTTTAGTCAACACCATACCTCTGAATAGAATGATGGAGGATTGGTATCTCCTTCAGGGGTCTCTCTCGATATCCCAGTCACCCGCGAGGGTAAACCGGAAGCGCCGGGACTGGATTTCTCTGCACGAGAAAGGCAGCGGCTTCTCTCAGCGCGTCGGGAGGAAGGAGGGGTGACAGCGTCCGCGGGCAGCTGGGCTGGATGTCTTCGCAGAGGACGGCTGCACGGCTCCTCAAGCGTACTGAACCACAGTTCGCGCTGTAGCGGCGATAATGGTAATCAGTAGCTTCACCACCACAGGATAGCAGGCTGCAGCGACAGAGTGCTAGTTTTTACCAACACTGGTCATGCAGGCAGCTGGCATCAGCAACAGGCAACGCACTCATTGCTTAAGGCAACGTTGGTAATATTTATACCTGACAGGTGCCGGGTTTGACGCAAGTTTGCTGGACATAAGACGTCAATTAAAGATGTCACTAGGAAGTGGCAGCTATCAGTTGCTCATTAGAGTTCTATTACTAATCAAAACATAGCAAGCGGGGATTTCCAGGTTTGCTAAGTTTTTATCTTGTTGAAGAACTCGGAGTGTTATCTAGGAATATCAGATAGTGACTGCTGCTCTGTCATTGCACTAATTGGTCGCAAAGGAAGTAGCAGAGAGTCATGCTGGAATGTGGCTCTGCTCGTGTGAGGCCAGAGATGACTTTTCAGAAAATCGCACTTGAACGGTTATGCCAATATAGGGAATAAAGGGCTTTATAGCCGAATAGGGGCATAAGGTCACAGTATCGATCAGGAACCTAGATAAGCACATGACAGGGGGTGAGCAGGGTTTATTTTAGAAGTGTGCCCCCTTACCCTGATTAGAAGCAAGGGTCCCTATTTGGACAACGGTAGCTACCTCTGCCGACTAGCAGTGGTGAGCAAAAATATTGTAGCCTAATGTAATAAGCAAGCGAACTTGAACTGCAAAAGTAGGGTGCAGGGGTTTCCCTCCGCAAGACAATTTTGTAAAAGATGGATTCAAATGGTCGGTTTTACACCACATACTTACAGCAAATTGTTGAAAAAGGGGTTCCAAATACAGCATTTTGAAGCACAAGTGTGAAGGAAACATTAGTATCAAATCAAAAATAGTGAGACATAATAAACATAAAATGCTGCTCTGGAGGTCTGTTTTTTAGTGTACTCATGTGCTTCCTTAGGCTCTGTACTGGGAACAGATAGGAAACGCAAAACTGAACCCATACTTTAGAATGTACATGGGATGCTGTAAATATGTGCAGTACATCCTTTATTACAAGGACCGTGTATATAGATGAATGTTTCACATGAACTGTTTTACTTTAGAAGGCACACAGGGCTGTCTTCAAAGATGAGTTTTATGATCTTTTCATCCTTCCAACACAGGCACCCCACGCTTCTAGCAGACTTCACCTCACAGACAGTTCTAGCTAAAAAAAAAACAGAATCACCCACCTCAACCATATCAGTGCAATGTGAGGCAATACGTCAGTGAATCAATCAGTGACAAGGGCAACATCTTCAACCTTGTCCATCTCGACATCATCAGCCCATGCAAGGTCACATATTCTTGGGATAGACTGGCCACGTTGCCACTTCACTTTACTTCAAGTCCAAAGAACACACCAAGGTCATTCCAAAACAGAAATAGAAACAGTCAGACTCTTCAAGTATTTCTGGATGCCCAAGTTATAGGACAAACTAAGATCTCACCCAAAATCACCAACCCAGCCACTGACATCAATACCCTCCCTACCCTTCTAGAAAACACACTGTTGTAACTTTGCACTTGGTACCTCCCACTTCCCCCCTGTTCCCCCCTCCCGCTTCCGTCCCACTTGGTATGGCCCGTGCTGTCACTTGAAGGCGATTCAGAAAAGGGGGTGGTGATGAACAGAGTGTCTGAATTAAGCAGACCACTCTTACCCAGTCCAAAGATCAGGGCTTGATCCATCACCGTTATTTATCTCACTGCACCATCCCAGCTCAGAACCTGGCTATATGCAAATCAGTCTGTCCCTGGCCCAGTGCACCATGGGAACAGGGCAGACTAAACTACCAAGCCAATTCTTCACCAGAAAGGAGACAAGCTACCGGGGACCGGTTTCTGGCATTTCAGCCGTCTTCGGCCCGGCTTGCTTGAATCCTGATGGTGCAGTGAGAAAGGGACTCATATCTGAGTATACCCTGACACACCTATAGTGGCCAAAAACGATTCAGAAAAGGGGGTAGTGATGAACAGAGTGTCTGAATTAAGCAGACCACTCTTACCCAGTCCAAAGATCAGGGCTTGATCCATCACTGTTATTTATCTCACTGCACCATCCCAGCTCAGAACCTGGCTATATGCAAATCAGTCTGTCCCTGGCCCAGTGCACCATGGGAACAGGGCAGACTAAACTACCAAGCCAATTCTTCACCAGAAAGGAGACAAGCTACCGGGGACCGGTTTCTGGCATTTCAGCCGTCTTTGGCCCGGCTTGCTTGAATCCTGATGGTGCAGTGAGAAAGGGACTCATGTCTGAGTATACCCTGCCACACCTATAGTGGCCAAAAACGATTCAGAAAAGGGGGTGGTGATGAACAGAGTGTCTGAATTAAGCAGACCACTCTTACCCAGTCCAAAGATCAGGGCTTGATCCATCACCGTTATTTATCTCACTGCACCATCCCAGCTCAGAACCTCGCTATATGCAAATTAGTCTGTCCCTGGCCCAGTGCACCATGGAACAGGGCAGACATTAAAGTGTAATATTTGAAATTAAGGGAAGGAAAAGTGGAAGGTGACACTTCAA
Source organism: Lissotriton vulgaris (assembly GCF_964263255.1). NCBI lineage: Eukaryota > Metazoa > Chordata > Amphibia > Caudata > Salamandridae > Lissotriton > Lissotriton vulgaris. Next base: position 99,384,636 of record NC_141695.1, read on the forward strand.
GCGTTTCAATTGAGTTTCCTCTCTTATCTCCAGCGTTCAGTCAAGAGCAAAAGTCATAACGTATTTGCGTCTAACGGCCATTTTGAGTGAGGAAGACATCTATGGGGTTTGCTAATTAAATGCGCGTGTTATGTCCTTAAGGGAATCTAATCTCAAATTTCACCAGTCGAGTGTATAAAGTTTAAAAGGTTATACAGGAATGAGTAATGTCAATAAAAGGTAGGAATTTCTGGAAACTAGTATTTTTGTCAAACTTCAAAGGAAAGGGGAATAATACAGGGAGTTGAGAAAAAATAAATACATAAAACAAAAGCTGTTATAGGTACTAAGCAAAATTATTTTGGTCTATCCTTGGAAATAATTTTTTTTTTTTTGGAGCTACTTAAGGTGAATGACAACTGTGCTCCGGAGCAATCACGCCATCGCGCTGGGTGAAATTAAGTGAATTTAGCTTACCTACACTTTTCACCTATTGCGTGCATCGCTAGTAACATAGTACCGAGAGAAACTTACTGGTTGTGTTCTATTAATCTGGTTTTATAGCAAAATTAACATGGAAATAAACAAAAGGTATAACTTATCTCCACCGGAGCCATTTTTTGAAAGGGATGGTATTACTACAAATACAAGGGAAGAGTGGAAGGAATATTTTCGTAATTTTGTAGCTATAATAGAAAACGAGGAAAAACCATTACTTCCCAATGATAAGGTGGAAATATTGTTGAATAGATTAAGTGCAGGAGGGGAAGAAGTCTACATTAACATTGAAAAGAAGGTCCAAGAGGGAGCTGGAAGGAATGTCGGTGAAGAAGTTATGGAAGATACAGTGGATCATTATACGCAAGTGATGTCTCGTGATGTACAAAGGTACGAAGGTATCAGGGATGACAAGGATGGCAAAGTGGGGATGAACATGAGTAAAGTTAACCCTGTGTGTACTATCAACCTTGGAGGAAGTGAAATTGATATTGTCGCTGTTTCTGTGTCACATTATTCTACGGTGAGCACGAGTTTGTGTAAAAGTAAGTTAGCTGAAGCTTTTGGATTTGAACTCAAAGAGACCAACATATCCCTTAAAACGTACATAGGTGATGACAATAACATAACAGGGGGCAAAGAGTTGGAATGGAGATACAAGAAAAGAAGTACAAGGAAAACAATTTACATCACAGAAAATGAACCCTCCGATCTGAGAGGGGTGGAAAAAAAAGAAATTAGGATTGAAGATATACCTAGAAAGCAATGAACACAGGAGTAATCTGGTGAGAATCAACAGTACACAAATAGCCAGGTTTGAGCGGTTAAAAGAATGGAAACCACCATATAAGGGTGAAGTGGCATGGAAAGGAACTGCTTGGAGAGTGGAATGGAGAAAAAATGTGGTTATGGACAAACTCAAAGTAAAACATGGTACATATAAAGGACTTGAAAGGAGAAAGAATATAAGCAAGGGATCTGTGAAGGGAAAAGTGAAGAAGTTAGGAAAAAAGAAAATGAATTTGTTAGTAAAGGAAAATGTAAGGTAACTCCAACTAAAGGAGTAAAGGAGGAAAAGGGTAATCCTATTCGACACAATTTTTGGAGAGAGTGGCATGAAGTTACATGGAATGAACCTATGTCCAGAGGATCAGGTGCTGAGTATGGAAAGAGATCCGAAGTGGGAGGATGGTCTAGACCAGACAATGAGGATGTAAAGGTGTATGAGGTCTGTGGTCTTACAAGGCGCAGACGCAGTGCGGTCTGGTCCAGGAAACTACCCAAGGAAAATATCTTAAAGTTATTATCACTCACCTGGATGGAGGTGATGATACGAGGGAGAGAAGTCTGGAGCACAATAGTACAAGAGTTCCCAGGTGTCCGGGAAGTTTAAGAGGAGACAGTGGAAGAGGGTAAAGAGGCACACCATCAGGTGCAATGCTCACTCCTCGAACTAAACTTAGGAATTGACTGGTGGCTGACTGGCATAGCGGAAAAGCAGGTGTTCTAGGAATCATTTACCCTGCAGCATCGGCCTGGGCAGTCCGTGTTTCCACGTTGGATTAAGGCCAGGACATTTGGTTGGCCATCACAGAACTAATAAATCTCGTTGACAGTAATACCTCCTGTGTAATTTTGAACTGAGGATTACTAGAAGTTTGACTTTGGGTTGGCCATCACAGAACTAATAACCTTTGTTTACAGTTATACCACATGTGACATTTTACTGAGTATAACTAGAAGTCTGAAGTGTTGGCCCCTCTGGGCTATGACTATGGGGTAGTGATTTCTTACCAGTGTCTACACTATTTCCTTGGTCACAGACACTCGTATTGTTAAGAGCATGATGTCTCACAGTCTCTTGTTAAGAATTTAGGGGTTCAGGGTGGACGGGAAGTTGGGGTGTCCAGCCCATGTTTTACCCTTCTCTATCAGATATAACCGGGAGATTAAGGGGATTCTTAGTCACTTTACGGTTGGTAGGAACGGGGGTGAAGAGTAGATAGAGTTTCAGGCAACCACCCTCCCGTTCCTGGATTTCTCCACCCCGCCCTTACAGAGACTGTTTATCTCGTTTAAAGTGGTCCTCAGCCAGCTTTGGTAGAGGCCTTGGGTTCATCCTTCTAGATGTCCCGGTTCTCACCGGGGCTTAGGTCTTCTGTGTAGGACCCTCTGCTTTTCCTGTTAGCGCATTTGCAGTTATCTCTTCCCTCTATGCTCAACTGTCTTTCTCTCTCTTATTTTCTCTCTTCCTCTCTCTCCTTTCCCCACTCCTTCCTCCTCTCCACTTCGCTCCCCCCTACAGCTGTCCCATGCCTTTTTCCCTTTTGTGTCTCCCTAGGGAGGATGATGTGTTGTAACTTTGCACTTGGTACCTCCCACTCCCCCCTGTTCCCCCCTCCCGCTTCCGTCCCACTTGGTATGGCCCGTGCTGTCACTTGAAGGCAGCAATAGAATGTTGATTTTGTTACAATCCTGTCAAGCTGGGAGCACCTATGATAAATTGAACTTATTAAATGTTCTGGAACCTTACACCGTGTGGACCTCATTACTACACACACTCATGTAAAAAACATATGAAAAGAAAAATCCATGCACCAGTGAAACACACTAAGTGCAGATGTAAATCCTCTACCCCATAGAACTTAAAATAACTTAGGCACAATAAATAAATCGTTAGCAAATTAGAATAAAAATGAAAGAAAAGCAGATCATCAAGGACATCACACTAAAATGTATTTGCTCAAGACGCAGAAAATTCATCACATCAACCCAAGCCAGATACTACACTAATGCAATCAATGTAACCCCTATGCCAGTGGTGATCTCTAAATTTGGCAGACAGCTGTCCGTCATGGTGGCAGATATACAGTACTCTGGCACCCTCACTGTCAGACTCCAGTCTGCCAAACTCTAAATCAGGCCCAAGGTGAATAAAATCCAGGTAACAGGTCAACCGTGATACAGATACCACGATATTGGAAAGGGGCGACCACTCGGTCCCCCCGAACGTATGGCAGAGTACCTCGATCCCCCCGGGAAGCCATTTTTGGGCGGGAGGCGCGGCTCGGCTGGTATGCCCGAAGCGGCGTAGCCGGGGCGCGCTTGTTCCCGCCCTAGAGTGGGCTGGCCTAGACACTGACGCAGCCAGCCACGCCCTCGGGGCAGGCAGGGGCGGGTTTTCGCCCGCCCTGAAGACGGATAAAAGGGACGCAAGACCAGAAGACGTCCTCTTGTTCTTGTGCTCTGAAGCTGCACCTCCTCGCTACACGTGAGCTCGGGACAGAACCAAGAGCCAATTTTGACCCACCCACCAGCCCCTGAGGACAGCCAGTTGTTTTTGTAATAAAGTTAATTTATAATTATGTTTCTGTTTCGTTTATAGGTTTGTGATAGTATCATGTTGATGTTAATTATAATAAAGAATGGTGTATGTTGTGTAGGTTTTGCGATTAAAAATGTTTCGATTTAGTGTTGAATTTTGAGCATGCTCTTTCGGTCGTAGTGATCAATGTTTTCATAGGTTTGATTAGCATTGTCGTATTTATTTTGGTAGGCGGTAAGGTCATGATCGGTGAGCACTAATTAGTAGATCCCTATGAGTGGGCGTCACCCAACACGGATGGGAGCGCTCGGGTGAGGTGGCCATTGGCCCCTCAATGGGGAGGCGGTCCCTTCTAAGGATGGGTCGCCGGAAGTAAAGGAAAGGCGGTCAAGGCCCCTTCCTGTGTAGGAGGGGTTACAGCCCCCTCCTGTGGTATTTCCCGGGGCCAGTGACATCTGCGACGGCAGATGCGGTAAGTTGTGTGGGGTTGGGGGGAGGTCTACGATACCTTCTAGATACCTCACACGAGTATTCGAACGACCTTTAACTGGCGTCGAGTTCTTTAGTGCCCCCGTCAAGTCAAGGGAAATTGATAGTAGTTGCACTTGAGGTAAGCCTCCGTGCGGTCGCCCCTCCCAAGTGGGAGGGGTAAGTCTGGTTAGGGATCTTGACACCGGTTATGACCTTGCCGTTGGCCCTTAAACGTTAGGATGTACAATTTCAATATTTCTGGAAAATGTTTTGTTGGATGCTAGTTCGGCTAGGAGACCTCTGTATTAGAGAATATGTTAAGGTTAGCCAAACATCGCAATGTGGTAATGAAATTGTACATAACATGAAACGTTTAATGTTTTTAATTTTGTTTAATAAATACGGCCGGGGGGGTCACTCCCTCCCACTTCCAAAAACTTCAAGAACTGTTTCCGGTTTCCCTCCTTTCGGGGATTGTGTTGTGAGGGGGTGGCGGGTATCTCAGCCATAGTCCCCTCTGTATGTCCCCTGCTTCACCACTGCATGCTCTTTCATAATTCACTTAAAGAAAAGACTTTAACCTCCTGACAGCAGCCACGGACTGGTGGCTAAACAAACTCTGTGACCAGGATGGTGTGCGGACCAGGGCGTAATAAATGCTCCAGCAGCCCCTGCGGAGCCGTGGGGATCTTTGTCAACTCATTAAAGAAGGCTTCAGCCAGATGTTTCAAGGTAAGAGAGAGGAACCCACCAACCAAAGGGAGGAGTACCACAAATACCACAAAAGACCTAAGTCACAGAAAAAAACCTTTGGATTAATGCACACTTACCACACCACTTATACATAAACAGCCTCACACCAGTAGGATGACAGTGGACACAAGGGATGCAATCAAAAAAGATTAATCTGGAAAAATTCTAATCTAAAAAAATACAAATGTATTCATAATTAAAAAACACCATACACATCACAGTACATTTGAAATGTATGACAGTCCCAGACCAGGATTATATAGTGATAGTCGGACCATATATTATAAAGCACATCATAGTCTTTCTTTTAAAACACATTTATACACAAAACTCATTAGAATGCACAAAATTGGGAACATAAAAAGGAAAAACGAATTTCTATTTCCGAAGAAAACCAGTAAATCAAACATGAATCAATTGTAGCAGCTGTAGATAATTGTCCAAATGCTGAAATTCGATACAATTGTCACCACAGATTTTAAGCAGTTTTCTTCAAAAAGCATCAATGCGTTTCGGTGGGCACTAATTTTTGGCCAACACCTTCTTCAGGAGAGTTTATATAAAAGTCCCAATCAAAGTAAAAATCTGAAAAAGATGAACATTACAATCAATATGTGAACCCCAATCATATTTAATAACAAATCTAAGACCCAGCCTTTTTTTTGATACATCAACCCCCCGTCCACACCTCAACCCACTCGTGATAAAAATGAGGCCAACACATACATCAACAAATACTCAAATGCCACACATATTTAAACCTGATTTCATGCTGAAGACAACTTGATTCTCCATTGATATATCTCTATACATTAGTTTAATTAAGGGGCCACCCTTTTCTCCACCCATATCACGGTCTTTAAATATAAGCTGCACAGATCCCATGGGTGTGTGTAAGGGAAAAGAAGGGGGGGGATTTTCTACACATCCTTTTATATACTCAAAGGTGCCCATGCATATAGCATATACTTATATAGAGACTTCATAACAGCAGTGAAATAGGACGTATTCGTCTACCTGTACGTTCTGGGCACACAGAGGCCTCCAGAAAGCACTGCCAGCGGGTACTCCGGACTGTCAGTACCTGTACAAAGGGATCAATTTATTACCTAAACTTGCCTTCATATGATGGACATCAAGCCCACAAACACACATCACAATTGTAACTATAAACAAAGTTACGTCCAAACTGATGCTAGTTACAATATCATATCTTGCAATTACTGATACAGAATAGGCTGTCGCTATCTTTTAGAGAAATCCTGCAAGTTTACATATTGGAATGTAATCTAGAGAGAGATAAGATCCATGATAATCTCCATATGCGTACCTCCCTTGTCGCCCCTAAAAGGTCATAGGAGGAGAGGTACCTTTCACAAATACTCCAATGTATTCCCTCTTCACAGAATGTATTTATCTCTCCTTTCATTTCCGTGAGACATGGTGCTAGTTCAAGCTACCCGTCCTACCTGCAGTCCCATTTAAAAGTTACTGACCAAATTTAAATACGACAAGCACAGAGGAGCCCTCCCACTTCCTAGCTCGATGCTGTGCCAGGTTCAGAAAGAATCAAGAAATTACCTTTTAGTGTTCCGTTTTCACAACCACGCGGTCCACGATAAATCCGCGGGTGAAAATTAAAAACAGTCCCACACAGGATCTGTACTCCATTTCCCCCTGTGCACGATATGCAGCAAACTGGCTAGTGCAAGTTAAAACACAGTCTTCGAATGGGATCTATTAACAACGCAAAAACCTACTAAATGTAGCAAATAGTTTAAGACGGTATCGATGTGCCGCACGGAAGGACTGTTTGCCTACACTGCGAAGATGGCACATCGTCAAAGCCTGACAAGACTGTGTGCATTGAGTGCATGTTTCCAATTATATGGCGGCCATGTGAACATCAAGCCCCCGAATAAAGAGAACGCCTGGTCTAGTGAACCGGACACTAACACCGGGCACCCCAAGCGATCATCTGCGATTTTCAGAAAATGAGAAAATGAAAAGAGCATTCTGACAATAAGAAATGAGTGTAATAAATTAGCAATAGAATAAAAAACAGACTGCTATGTTTAATTCATAGCTGATCTTTGAATAATAAAGAAAAATAGTACTTCCAGTATTGGCATTTGTTTTGTTTTTGTGATTAGCACAATTTCTTGGCACATACCTGTATTCCGTTGATGAATCCACACGGGACAGATACCTTCGGCAGTCAGTGTAAATTCTTCACATCAACTGCCGGGTCATTAAATACACTTCCAATGCTACTCAGCACCCGGAAACACAATACTACTTCCGGTATTATGAATCTTCCTACCTACATGCCGCGGAACAGGTCGTCCACCATATTGGGAGTATACTCCAACAGTAGGAATATCTTCCTAGCCCTCCATATTTCTTTCATATAAAAGACATACGATCTTAAATTGTCTCATCCATATCAGACGTATGCAGATATCGTTCTAAAATTCAAACATCGTCCAAAATGATTCCCTATCAAGTGTATATTCTCGGTGATGTACATGTACACTTAAAAAATCCAGAGAACATATGGCATCACTACGCCGTACGATGGGCAGGGCACTCTGAAATACATCTCACTCTAATGTGTACATAATCCTTTTCCCAAATTTCATCAGAGGGACCATATGCTTCTGAATAATACCACTCGTTGTATATGCACAATCATTTCAAGATTATTAAGTGTGGGAAAATCAATCAAAGATCTCCCCAACTTCATAACGACCTAGCTATATGGCAAAATATAAAAACAATTCAACTAATCTTTGAAAGCTCCACCTAATTATCTTCTTTCCTCAGATTTACAGGATCACTGAGTGACAGGACAACTATGCCTTATTCTATGTTGCCCCTAATAAGCGCTCCCATTCGTGCCTGGAATTCAGCCCGTTACATATGGTGTTAAGATGGGAAATATACCACTGTTCCCGTACCTTACGTTTAGATTGAATATTCCCACCTCTCTTACCCACTTTAACCTTTTCCAAGATGTACCATCGGAAATCATTCTCCCCATGGCTGTACTCTAGGAAATGGGGCACAAGCGGTGAGGTGAGCTTTTTGGTTTTGATGGCTGACCTATGTTCCTGAAATCTGGTATGTACCTCTCAACCAGTCTCCCCACATTGCCCAAACCATATGGGCACAATAGGAGATAGATAGCATTCTTGCTTCTGCAGTTATTTAGAGTTCTTGATTTAATGAGGAAACCATCATATGTGATTTCTTTAGTTTCTAGGTATAGTGGGCATATGTTACATGTCCCACACCTAACATTTCCAATTGCTGGAGTATTCAGAATTGATCTTTGTGTTTCATGGTTGTCCTCACGATATGTGTGCACTAACAGGTCTCTCAAATTTTGATTCTTTTTAAATGCATAAAGAGGTCGCTCTAACTTGACTTCCTCATCATGGTTTAAAATATGCCAGTTTTTGTTGACTATGTTTTTGATCTGATTACTGCTATTGGAAAATGTACTCAAAAATTCCACTTTGGTGGGCGGTTCTTTTTACACACTGGCTTATTCACCAAAGCATCACAGTCATAGAACCAAGCTCGCTTGAGTGAATGTGATAAAAGTTTTTTCGGATAGCCTCGATCTTTGAATTTATGCTTCAATTCTTCAGGATGCTTATACATTTTTTTAAGTCAGAACAATTCCTCCTCAGCCAGAGAAACTGGCTGAAGGGAATATAGTCTCTCTGTGACTTTGGATGAAAGCTTGAGAAGTGGAGAAGTGTATTTTTAGCCATAGGCTTTGTAAACAACTCCACTTCCAAATCTCCATTCACATCCTTGATAGAAATATCAAGGAAGTCTACCTTAATCTTATAGAATTTATTGTTAGGTGTGTTGAACTGATACTTAAAAACATCTTTTTATTCAAAGATGACTATTTCAAACAGTTGAAGGGGACCAGTATGGGGGCCACTTGTGTCACCAGTCTGGCCTGCTTGTACGCAGGACAATTCGAAACTAGACACATCTACAACTAGGTAGCTCCTTTCTTTGAAAATGTAGTGGGCTGGTACCGCTACATTGACGACATTTTCTCTATTTGGGAAGGAACTACTGAGGAATTAGATGAATTCTTAAACTGGTTAAATCTAGTGGACCCCAATCTCAAATGTATGTCTTATTACAGTAAGATTAAGGTAGACTTCCTTGATATTTCTATCAAGGATGTGAATGGAGCTTTGGAAGTGGAGTTGTATACGAAGCCTATGGCTAAACGTACACTCCTCAACTTCTCAAGCTTTCATCCAAAATAACAGAGAGACCGTATTACCTTCAGCCAGTTTCTCTGGCTGATAAGGAATTGTTCTGACTTAAAGGATTTTTGTAAGCATGCTGAAGAACTGAAGCATTAATTCAGAGATAGAGGCTATCCGAAAAAACTTTTATCACAATCACTCAAGCGAGCTAGGTTCTATGACTGTGATGCTTTGGTGAATAAGCCAGTTTGTAAAAAAGAACCACCCAACAAAGTGGTGTTTCTGAGTACATTTTCCAATATCAGTAATCAGATCAAAAACATAGTCAACAGAAACTGGCATATTCTAAACCAGGATGAGGAAGTCAAGCTAGAGAGACCTCTGTATGCATTTAAAAAGAATCAAAATTTGAGAGACCTGTTAGTGCACACATATCGCGAGGACAACCATAAAACACAAAGAACAATACTGAATACTCCAGCAATTGGAAATGTTAGGTGTGGGACATGTAACAAATTCCCACAATGCCTAGAAACTAAAGAAATCACACATAATATTTGCCTCATTAAATCAAGAACTCTAAATAACTCCAGAAGCAAGAATTCTATCTATCTCCTACTGTGCCCATGTGGTGTGGGGGAGAATGGTAGCGAGGTACGTACCAGATTTCAGGAACATAGGTCAGCCATCAAAACCAAAGTACTCACCTCACCTCTTGCGCCCCATTTCCTAAAGTACGGCCATGGGGAGAATGATTTCCGATGGTACATCTTGGAAAAGGTTAAAGTGGGTAAGCGAGGTGGGAATATTCAATCTAAACGTAAGGCAAGGGAACAGTGGTATATTTCTCATCTTAACACCATATGTAACGGGCTGAATTCCAGGGAAGAATGGGAGCGCTTATTAGGGGCAACATAGAATAAGGCACAGGTCTCTCCGTGATTGTGTAAATCTGAGGAAATAAGATAATTAGGTGGAGCTTTCGAAGATTAGTTGATTCCTTTCTTTATATTTTGCCATATAGCTAGGTTGTTATGAAGTTGGGGAGATCTTTGATTGATTTGAAAAAATTGTCCATATACAACGAGTGGTGTTATACAGAAGCATATGGTCCCTCTGATGAAATTTGGGAATAAGATTCTGTACACATTAGGGTGAGACATATTTCAGAGTGCCCTGTCCATCATACGGTGTAGTGATGCCATATGTTCTCAGGATTTTTTAAGTATACATGTACATCACCCAGAGTATACTCTTGATAGGGAAACATTTTGGTTGATGTTTCAATTTTAGAACGATATCTGGATACGTCCAATATGGATTAGACAATTTAAGATGGTATGTCTTTTATATGAAAGAAATATTGGGAGCTAGGAAGATATTCCCACTGTTGGGGTATACTTCCAATATGGCAGACGACCTGTGCCGCGGCATCTAGGTAGGAAGATTCATAATACCGGATGTAGTATTGTGCTTCCGGGTGCTGAGTAGCGTCAGAAGTGTATTTAAAGACCCGGCAGTTGATGTGAAGAATTTACACTGACTGCCGGAGGGAACTGCCCTGTGTGGATTCGTCAACGGAATACAGGTATGTGCCAAGAAATTGCGCTCTGTGTACCCAGAAGTTACAGGTAGACGAATTTGTCCTATTTCACTTCTGTCATGAAGTCTCTATATAAGTTTAGGCTATATGCATGGGCACCTTTTAGTATACAAAAGGAGGTGTAGAAAATCCCCCCCTCTTTTCCCTTACACACCTATGGGACCTGTGCAGCTTATATTTAAAGACCGTGATATGGGTGGAGAAAAGGGTGGCCCCTTAATTAAACTAATGTATAGAGATATAACAATGGAGAACCAAGTTGTCTTCAGCTTGAAATCAAGTTTAAATATATGTGGCATTAGAGTATGTGTTGATGTATGTGTTGGCCTCATTTTTATCACTAGTGGGTTGAGGTGTGGACAGGGGGTTGATGTATCAAAAAAAAGGCTGGGTCTTAGATTTGTTATTAAATATGATTGGGGTTCACATATTGATTGTAATGTTCATCTTTTTCAGATTTTGATTGGGACTTTTATGTAAACTTTCCTGAAGGAGGTGTTGGCCAACAATTAATGCCCACCGAAACGCGTCGATGCTTTTTGAAGAAAACTGCGTAAAATCTGTGGCGACAATTGAATCGAATTTCAGCATTTGGACAATTATCTACAGCTGCTACAATTGATTCATGTTTGATTTACTGGTTTTCTTCGGAAATAGGAATTTGTTTTTCCTTTTTATGTTCCCAATGTTCTGCATTCTAATGGGTTTTGTGTATAAATGTGTTTTTAAACAAAGACTATGTTGTGCTTTATAATATATGGTCTGAATATCACTATATAGTTCTGCTTGGTACTGTCACAAATTTCAAATGTACTGTGATATGTATGGTGTTTTTTAATTATGAATACATTTGTATTTTTTTAGATTTGCATTTTTCCAGATTTATCCTTTTTGATTACATCCCTTGTGTCCACTGTCATCCTACTGGTGTGAGGCTGTTTATGTATAAGTGGTTTGGTAATTGTGCATTAATCCAAAGTTTTTTTTTCTGTGACTTCAGACAGATGTCTTCAGCCGTGCCATAGTAGCACCACATTTAGCGATGGAGAACTGCACACTGAGCCTGGCAGCAAGAGGCATTTGGGCTGCTAGAATGAATTGCATGGCGGTGGCAACCAGAGTGCTTTATGAGTAACGTTAGCAGGAGGCTCCATGTCGCTTAGGATGCAGTGATTGAGTGCTAAGCTTTGTTTAACAAATATTTCTTTTCAGATGTCATAGTTTTATTGAATCAACTGAAGTGTATCTGGACTACAACTCCAAGGATTCATTCTGTTATGAAAGTGAACGTAATGAGTGGAGCATAGTGACATAGAGCCTTCTGGTAGCCTTATTTATTGGGGTCCATAACATAGGACCATAATCCAGGAGTCCAAAGAGGCCTGCAAAGTCTAGAGAGACAATCACTCCCGCTCCAGGTGCCCTACTTCAGTACCTGTAGAGCACAGGTCCTCCCCCCTCACCCCACATTTTTAGTCTTTAGTTTTAGGGCCACTTTCTTTTCATATAGAGCTAAAATTAAAGCATCAATGTCATCCAAAATAAACAAGATAAACCTGCATGTTCTAATATTGTACAAATTCTCAGTTTGGATTAACTAACTTTTATGTTCCGATTATGGATGTTTTTTAAATAAAGGAGAACAGCGGAATAATTCGTGCTTCACAGCATAGGCAGAGGAGGAAGTGAAAGCATGTCAATTACAAGGGTTGTGATGGTCAGTTTGTTTAGGGTGTAGAAGGACCACTTAAAAGATTGTCCGCTTCCTCGCTATCCCATTCCTTCCCCTTTGCATTCTACTGTAATGGTTTCCCTAACGTCTAGCTCATCTCTTGCTTTAGTTTTCAGGTTGCAGCAGGATAACGGGGACCTGAAGATGAGCCAGAAACAGAGAGAGGAATGTGATTGCACCAATACATCAAGTAAATTCAGAATTATTCTTTCAATATTGGTTTATGCTTCTTCATGTAATGAAAAGTAAAATAAATATCACAAAAAATTATATTCCACTTTAGAGTTTATGATTATATGGCTTAAAAGTGGCATGGGGGGCCTTGGGATGTCCTTAGCTAAAGAAAGGGCTCTCTCTATCCTCTCAGAGCTCCATTTGGCCATGATTATCTCACAACTATCACATTCAGCTTGTGCATTGTCCCTGGACAGGCCAGTGGGGACCAGGGTCGAAAACTCCACCGGATCTCCATTTTGCTCTGATATGCTTAAACAGGAGGAGCCCGGTGGTCAGCATGCTCACTGATAGCTTTTGCTCTCTTATTGTAATCCTTATAAATAGGCACAGCTGGCACAAGTAACAGCGTTTGGGCAGAGGGGTGGGCCAGGGACGGGTAGGGGATTAGTGAACAGATGACGGGATAGGCGAAGTAAAGTAAAAAATAAATAAAACCACCTACTTTTGGCGATGCGGTGAGCACAAGGTAAGTGGTATTAATTATTGTTTTTCCTTTTACATAGGATATGATTTTGAGTTTGTAGTTCTTGGCCATGCTGGCCAGGGGTGTCAGAAGTGTTGAATAGGTTGAGCTGAGTGATGATCCTTGGGGTACTTCACAGATGATGACCTTGCGTTTAGAGGTGAAGGGGGAGGTGGCATTTTTGCGTTCTTCTGGTAAGAAACAAAGTGATTCATCTGAGGAAGAGGCAATCCATCTGAGAGCATCTCTTGGATGCATATGTTGTGCAGCCTTATAACGAGTGTGTAGCGGTAGACTGTATTGAAGGCTGCCGAGAGGTCTATGAGGGTGAAAGCTGCAGTCTCTCCTCGGTCAAGTAGTCAGTGGCGGTTTCTGAGTGAGGGCGTCGGGGCTCCGCCCCCTTTATTTTCACCCCCCAAGTTCGCCCATTGCAAATGTGAAAAACTGTCTTTATTTTTTTTTTAAATGCACACACATACCTCTTGCTGGTGACTGTTGCTGGCGATTTCATTGAGATGATTGATGAGAGTCTCATGTTATGCCAGCGATGTCCATCCATTGCACTCCTGAATGCTACCTAGGGGCGGATCCTAAATCTACAATATTTGCCAGGCTGATGAGCTCACCGACCTGAGGCATGTGAGGTCATCAGCTCGGCAAAGGCATTGCCTTGAGGACCGGTCTCCACCCCCTGATGACGTGGGGGTAAAGTTAGCCCTGGGCGCTTCAGGCTGAAGCCCTGAAGCACCAGGGGCTTCATGTCAATCAGGGAATGGAGAGAAAAGCATCCCACCCTTTCCCAACTCATCATAGGGGGTTGAGTCTCCCCTGTGACCCTAGGGGAAAGGGTGGGCTACAGGCTGCAAGCCGACGGGAAGCCTAGAAATAAAATCTGCGCAGTTGGTCATTAGTATTTTTGAAGATACACTGCGCAGACTCGAAGTGTCTGCTTTGCACTCTTCTCTTAATTGCTGGGCCGTGTGGATGACTTTTGCAGCTCCAGACCAGCTTCTGGGTTTGGCTGGCAGTAGCAGGCTGGAGTTGAGAAGCAGCATAAATGGTGGTGCCAAAGTTACCGGTGTTTATTGTGCAGTGCTTTTTGTGAGAAAGATGCAGGTGTTTTTGTCAGACATCACGTAACTTTGCCAAAACTATAGAGTCAATCCGGTCTGCATGGTGTTAAGGAGCGGTTTAACTGTAGTAAATATTCTACTTTTTTGCCACATTACACTCCAACTTTCAAGTGGATATCGAGGGTTAAATGACCTATCCAACTTTCTACTGACTTAACTTTACAAAACTTATAGCAATCAAAATGCTTGACTTGATCATTTCGCGCCGGGGCAGCACTTACTAGATTGCCCTTTTTAGCCTGGAAGCGAGCAGTGAAACGAGACACTCTGGTAAATTAAAGCATTCAGTGTGCGAAAGGCAAGGAGTGTATGTTCCATGTAAGAGGCAGGCCTGAGGTGCTTGAATGATACCAGGGTTGGTGGGGGTGGGTTGAGTATGAGGCCACTTAGAGAGTACAGAGTGCTGTTAGCACTTAAAGTAAATAAGATGGTGAGCAGAGATAAGATGGCTACAGTATCTCTGGGGCTCAGGATGCAGCATCCAGTTATAAGCAAGGGTTGGGGCTCACCCCTAATTTCAACTCGCTCATAATGTCTTCTCAACAGAAAAAAGTGCTTCTAATGAGGTAACAAGTGTGTCCATTGAAAAGGTGGCACATTATCATATGTGGTGCCATCCAGCAAGCACAGGCTTTTTAGCCAGCTGCATTTTGTGTCTTGTATTTTGAGACTGTGGGATGTTAAAGAGAAACTTCAAATCCCAAAATGTAAACTCATGTTGACTAAAATGTCTGGACTGGCAAAAAGATCACACATTACAGCGGGCATAAGATACGGCAGAAACGCTCTGATGTAAGTGATAAAATGAACACATTTCACAAATACACTTCCAACACCTGATCACATACATATATATGTGGTGTTCTTTGTTTGCTTGAATATACCGGCACACTGAAACGTCTTAACGTGGAATCATAACAACTACAAGGCTAACTTTCTGGGGTTAAAATACCCCAAGCTTGAGCCATTGTTTGAAAACTGGAGTGTCCATGGCGTGGGGGAGGCGTTATATCAAGAGTCAGACCATGTTTGCCACAAGCTTTGAAAAATGTCTAGGGCTAAGAAACTGAACTCAAGATTACTCCTTTGTTTGATGGAATGCCTTCTCCTACAGACTCAACGTACTTCATCATAGGCCATATTTGTATAAATGGGCTCAGTGGGTGATTAGCTGTGCCATCTACTGAATTTGTGTTGTATGCCCATTATTTTTAGGCAGTTTTGCCTGCTTTATTCCACTTGATTGGCACGACTACAATTGACATTTGAAAATAGTGTATCTTCGTTTTTTTAAAAGGCAAACAAAGTGGTGAAGTTTCATATACACAAAAAAACGGAGAACAATCACTTATAGGACTGTTAGAATCTTCTGGCTTATTGTTATTTTACACTAAGCACTATTGGGCCAAGAATAGGAAGTTATTGTTTGAGTGCGAACAGATGTATTCACAGGGGTTCTTGTACAAGTGAACCTGTTGAGGTAACTGGTATGGTTGCAGCTGTGTAAATTATATTTTTTCCCTCCTATTTCCCTTATTGTGCGCCACCCTGTGTCCTTTTCATTTTCAGTAGCATTATTCTTAAGCAAAAGTCCTGTTGCTAAAAGGGCCATGGGACCCATTTGTTGTACTAATGTGGGATGCTACCTCACAGTTGATAAGCTTCTGCTTGATATTACTTCTTCTGTGAATGTAATGTATCAATGTTCTCATTAACATTGGGATTTTCGAAAGATACAAAAGTTCTGAAGGTTCGTGCTTGGAATAGATGGAGTTGCTTGCTCCATTGAGGTACTGGGTGATCCCTTCACTATAGGTGAACCCCCTCCTAGATTCAGTGTTGAGGTGAATAATGCACTTTGTGATGCCCAAGGGTGTTTTGACTAGTGAACATCATGTGAATGGAACTCATTTGAAGATGTTTTGGGGTGTACACTTCACTATGATCCAGGGTGAATTCCTCCTTCGATGGTGCACCTGGGTGGCCTCCTAAAATAGGTATCTCGAGTGAAGTTGCACTCTGTGGCATCCTCTTTAGCCAGGTTTTGGGATAGACACTGAGGGATGAGCATTTTGCTCTATGGAGTTGTAGGCTCAGTCTCTTATTGTTGTAATTGCCCTGTCACAGGTTGGACTCTTTACTCAATGGTGCCAACAGATGGGACTTGGGATGGGACTCCTGGAATAGGTGTTGGGGTGGAAATATCTGTTAGTAGTGCTCCTGGATGAGTGTATGCTTTGTGGTGCCCGATGGTGGGATAGCCCAGCGCTCTATGGAGTCTGTGCAAGTGGTTGCAGAATGAGTGGCTTGACATGCACTATTTCAAGAGTGTTCCAAGGTGACTAATGGGATGCCAAGCGTACAAGGAACATCTTACTGGTTTCAACACGGAAACTGTACTCCTTGTGATATCATGGCTCCTTCTTAGCATGGGCGATAATGTGGACCATGCAATTTTTGCTGTCGTAGGACAGGCTTACTAAAATAAGTGGCTGGGTGAACACTGATCTCCACTGTGTTCCAGGGTGACCACAGAGAACATGCCCCCTTCCTTGGTGCAACATAGGTTTAATTTGACAGGTGAAGGTAAGGAACACACTACAGGGTAACTCATCATTGGCTCCCCTTCTGCAGGGAAAGTTTCACAATTGCTTTATTATCCTTCTTACTATGTCAAATTTGATTGACAATGCACCATTTGCCAACGCATTTTAAAAATGTTCCCGGGGGAGTCCCCCCAAACTGCCTTATGGCAGACGGGCTCGCACGCTAGGTGTGCTCGTGACAGGACACTCCCACCAAACTTTTACGCTCACCACTTTCAAATGTCACCAGCTGCCATTGTGAGTAGTGCTCGGATGTCTTCGGTAGCTGCGATGAGGGCTGTCTCAGTGATATAGAATCCGGATTGGGTGTAGTCGAGTAGGGGGTTCTGTTCCAGATGTAAGAGTTGTTGGTGGATGCCTTTTTCTAATACTTTGGCTGGGAAAGAAGGAAAGGAGATTGGTCGATAGTTATTGAGTTCGCTGGGGTCTGCTGATGTTTTTTTTTAAAAGGGCATTGATTTCCGCTTGTTTCGAGGCCTCTGGGTAGGTGGCCGTGGCAATTGAGGTTGTTGAACAAGGTGATGAGTATGTGGCTCATTCTTGCCTCGACTAGGTTGAAGATGTTGTGAGGGCATGGGTTTGTTTGAGCCTCTAAGTGGACTGAGTTCATGATGGAGGTGGTGTCCTGTGTGGCGATCTGACTCCATTCCGTTAGTTGGATGTCTGTGGTGGTAGCGGGGTCGTTATGTTGCTTGAAAAGGTTGGTGGCCTTGGGCTGTGGTTTGACATTTCTCCAGATGTTGGCAATCTTGTCGTTGACGATGTTTGCAAGGTTGATGCAGAGTTTCAGTGAGAGGGTGAGGTTTGTTGTGTAGATCCTCCTATAAAAAAGGGCAGACACTCTTTTAAGGTCCATAGGCAAAATGTAATATACGTGTACACAGGGACAGCAAGCTTGGCAACTTTGTGCCCAAGTTGCATAAGTCCATTGTGTCCTTTCATTTCTGTAAACCACAAAGGGTGTTCAAATACACATCCAATGAAAATACAGTTACATTCCTTCATTACTATGAACAAATACATCATGCGCTGTCAACCAGACAAGACAACATTGCACAAGCATTAGGTAGATGAAAACCAGAGCAGAGTAACATCTTGTGACATAAGCATGATATAATATGGCAGCTGGTGTGAATTTCACCTGCCAACCGCCTGTACATCCGCAGACAGTATTTGCACAATACCTGTCTTATCAAAAGTAAACTCTTGGTCTAAGCACCAATGTGGCCTTCAGTCTCAGCTGCTGTTGCTAAAGAGGAAATGCATTTCACATATTGTTCAGGCCTTGCCATCATTGTTAGAACTGGGGGTCTCTAGTTGGCAGAGGTAGGTACCACTGTCCAAATAGGGACCCTTGATTCTAGTCAGGGTAAGGAGGAAACCCTCTGAGATAACCCCTGCTCACCCTCTAGGTAGCTTGGCATGAGCAGTCAAGGCTATTCAGGAGGCAATGTGTAAAGTATTTCTACCAACACTCACAGTAACACAGTGAAAACATCACAAACTGCTTCCACAACAGTTTAGAAAAATAATGGTATTTAATCTAAACTACACAAGACCAAAACGACAAAAATCCAACATACACAGTTCAATAAAATGGTTTCAAAAGAGTTCTTAAGGTTGTAATAAAAAGTTCTTTAGGTTGCGATAAAATAATCCACAGTTGCATGAAAAGTTCACAGTTGCATCACGTTTCAGACACAGTACCTTTAGTTGCGACAAAGTTCCAAACGCAGAAGCTGGTGTGGTGGAAAACAAGCGATGCGTTGCTCCTGAGACCCTGGGAAGGCGATGCGACAACCCCGCTGCGGCAGCGGGCGTGTTGCGACGAATCTGGTCTGTATGGGGAGGAAGGCCACTTGTATGGATTCCGGTGCGTAGGTTCCGTAGGAAGTTTGTTCTCGCAAAGGCACGATGCGACGATCTCGTAGGGGCTGCGACGATCTCTGGGGCGACGATGCACAGTCCAGCAGGGATCCTCTCTCTCGCAGCTCCTCGATGCAATGGTTCTGCGACGATGCTCACAGCGACGTGATGCGGTCCTCAAGCAAGCGGTGCAGCGATCTCACCCAGCGACGACAGGCTCTGCGACGACACTCGCAGCGATGTTCGACTTTCCCGCACCGGTCTGGTGCGTCCCGCAAACGAAGGATGCGACGGCTCTGGCAGCGGCGCCAGGCGCTGCGACGATCTCGACCTTCGTAGCGGCGGGAAACTTCTCACACTGTCGGGGATGCACTCCGCAAGCGAGCGATGCAACACTTTTCAATTGCAAAAGTCTCTCAAGCTTAGTTTCAAGCTTCCCAGCACAGGTACAACTTCCAGAGGCCCCACAACTGGATCAAGCACTCTAGGAAGGACAGAACTCTCTCCACAGAGTTCAGGGAAGTTGGGGGTGAAGTCCTTTTGTTCCTGGGACTTCAGAACAGGGAGCCAGCTCTTCTCAGACCCTTGGAGATTCCTTCAAGACAGGGGACACAGCACAACAGCAAAGTCCTTCCCCTCTCCTTGGCAGCAAAACAACAGGTCAGTCCAGCAGAGCAACAGCAGGACAGTATTCCTTCTTCAGATTCAGCTTTCTCCTTGGCAGAGGTTCCTTCTTGATTCCAGGATGATCTAATTTTCTGTTGTCAGGGGTCCTGTACTTATACCCCTAAAAGTCTTTGTTCTCATTGTGCAAGTGGGCCCTGAGCCCGGTCTGAACCAGTTCTGGGTGTTGCTTGAGCACTTTGTTTGCCTGGCTTCTCCTTTCCTTTCAGAGTGAGGGGCAGGGTCATCAGCCACCCAGCAGGAGGTGGAGCCAGCATTGTGGCAGGCAGGCACAGCCCTATTCAGGCCCAGGTGCTAACTCCTCCCGCCACTCAGGTTGCAAATGCAGTCATTGAGCCTAGGGCTGACTCAGCCAGCCTCCTGGGGAATACCCTGCCCCTGTCACTCTCAAACCAGTCAGTCAAAACACAAACAGGCCAAGGCACACAGAAGGGTCAGACAAGAGAACAGCAACTTTCTAAAAGTGCTGTTCTCAAACACAGGATTTAAAAACAACCTTTCCTAAAAGATGTGTTATTAAATTCTGAGTTCAGGGATACTAGACTCTTATGTCCTATCTTATTCCTATGGCAAGAAATGCTGGTAGCCACTGTAGCCGGCATCCCCCATGTTAACCTATGGAGCAAGATAGCCTTACAATAGTGAAAAACGAAAATGGCTGCCTTTCACTACCAGAGCATGTCACCTGCACCAGTACATGCTTTACCTTTCACATACACTGCACCCTGCCCAGGGGGGTACCTTGGGCCTTCCATAGGGGTGACTAATGTGCACAAAAAGGGAAGGGTTAGGCCTGATCAGTGGTGACACTGACCAGGAGGACACACAGTTCCTAGACTGCACACAGGCACTGCAGTGGCAGGCCCGAGACACCATTTTAGGGCTACTCATGTGGGTGGCACAATCAGTGCTGCAGGCCCACTAGTAGCATTTGTCATCACCAGCCCTGGCACACCCCGTGCACTTTACTAGGGACTTCTTGGTGATACAAATATGCCAATCATGTATATCCAATCATCATAACAATTTACACAGAGAGCACATGCACTTTAGCATTGATCAGCAGTGATAAATTGCGCAGAGTCCTATTGCTAACAGCCACGGGTCAGGAAAAATAAGGGAGGAAGAAGCAAAAAGTTTGGGGATGACCCTGCAAGAAGGGCTAGTTCCAACAATCATTAAATATCGCAAAACCTGAACAAAACAAGATGGATTCCACATTTCCATCTTTGATAAATGGTGACATGGTGTATTTAATCCTTTTGGCACTGTTGCATGTCCATTATTCTTGAGTCTAGATATTGTGTCCGGCATGTGTGCAGTTGCTGTCTTGGAAAGTAATTACTATTTCTGTGTTGCATCATCATTAGTGCCTCTTAGTCAACTCTTCAGTTGATGCATGAGGTATCGCTGGTGGTGGTAGTTTATGTAGACAATTTTGCACATGGGACATTAACAAAACTTAAATAGTTATTAGCCCTGTTGTGTGTGTACCTGGGGAAGAAATCAATCAATCAATCAATCATATCACTTGTAAAGCGCACTACTTACCTATGAGGGTCTCAAGGCGCTGGGTTTAGGGGGGTGCTGCTACTGTTCGAAGAGCCAGGTCTTGAGGAGTCTTCTTAAGGTCAGCAGGTCTTGGGTCTGCCGTTGATGGGTGGGGAGGGTGTTCCAGGTCTTGGTGGCGAGGTGGGAGAAAGATCTGCCACCGGCAGTCATTCTTTGGATGCGGGGGTCTGCGGTGAGGGCGAGGCCTGTGGAGCGGAGCTGGCGGGTGGGGGTGTAGATGCTGAGTCGTCTGTTGAGGTATGCCTGTCCGGGGTTGTGGATTGCATTGTGTGCATGGTAGAAATACTTCTTTCCATGCACAGGGGCATCTGGGCTGCATAATTGGGTCACTACTTACTAATCTTTCTCTAAACCCAAGTCAAATTTCTCCTGTTAGTAACTCAAAGTTGTGAAAACTCTAATATTCTGTTATGGGTGTCAATGCTAATTAGATATGTAACCGGACTTTCATGTGGGTGTGTTTTTTCGTCACAGCTGTAGTTGATGAAGGTGATGTCCCGCAAGTTATTGTCTACTAGAGACTGTTGGAGCAGTGTACGCTAATCCTATATTACATAATGCATGTAACTGTGCATGACATTTCACCTATCATTCAACATAGTACTTTGCCCTCAAAGCATTTTGTACATTTTCCCTTTATACTTCGTGAAATTCTCAAATCTGTGATAAAATGCCAAAGTCTTAATGTCATTCAATGTTCCTAACTGAAGTAGAAGGTATTGATGTTTAATCCGTAGGCACCATGTGCAGTACAGGAGCACAGACAACTGTTGGGACCCATAGCCATTTCTTGGTGGGCCTTACAGGGATGTCAGTCGTTGTTGTCTTGATGAATTGCAAAAGGAACCTTTAAAATCATCCATTTCCTTTACCTTGTTTATTGCATCAGAGGTTGCCAGCACTTGAGCAATAGGTACTCTAGAATGAAGGTGATGTGGCTCCAGCAAGATCTTTCAGCCAGAACTGCAGACGATGAAGGCAGTGAAAATGTCAAGAGGAACAGCTGGAGAGACAGTGATTTCTGATGTGGGTGTTTTTCAGTATGGAAGTGCTTGTAGCACCAGATGATGAAGTACCAACTACTGACGGCGGAGCACTGGACGCGGTGCCTGAATTTTCCATAGGCCAGCCACAACATCATTCTGTTTACTCCATTTGGTCACTGTTCACTCTTTCAAACCAATGGTAGCTCTACTGCACCCACTGCTGAATTGTGATAGACACATTACAGTTTTGCGTGACTCCATGCCCATACAAAGACCTTTTAGCACTTTGGAAACAAGTGCCTGGCCACCCTAGGTGTGCCAGAACCTAAAACGTTTGGATACAGACATAGTTCACTGATCATCTTCAGAGTATGTCGGTAGCTTATTGTGAGAAGTTTGAAAATAAAAATTCTAATCGAGCAGTGCTAATATGTATCTTTGTCACTGGTCTCATGAGGGTCTGCAGAACATGGCATACTTTGATGGAAACAACTTATTATCATATGACAGAAATAAGTTAGATAACACCTCCCCTTTGTGCACACCTGATCCCAGAGTTCATTGTACTACGTGTGTAGTATCTCGTAAAAATATCAGTGTAGTCATCAACGCATGTGAGATCTAAACTTTACTCTTAATGGAACAATTCCTTTTTACTACATGTGGCCACGGTGAGAGCAATACATGCTCGGTCATGTATCAGTTATTAAGGGCACTGTTGTCAGCAGTGTAAATCAAATCCATGCAATATTGGGAATCCATCACTTTGTGTAAAACTACAGAAGCGGTGCCAGGGGCACATGCATCTAAATTACTTGTAGATCAGGAAATCAATATGGGTGTATGATGGGAGCAGGCTCCCTCTGTTCATGACTGCATCACTTTGAAAGGACAGAATGTATCAATACAGGACATTTGTGCAAGGAAATAACCACTTCTCTGATAGATGCCTAACACAACAGTTGCAACATAAATTCTGCTTATCATACTGAAAAAAGGAAATGCAAAAATATACTTTAAAACAAATTTCGCCTTCGGTGTGCAAAACCCAAACCATGAATCATTGCATAGTCGACATTAATATTATCAATGCACCATTGTTCCTTTATTCCTGAATCATACAAACCCCTTATCCCCAAATTTCGTCCTTATCCCTCCTCAAATCCAAACATCATTTGCTTTATAACCTACTAAATCCTGGTGGTCCCTTTCTAAAAGTCTGTATTGCACAATGCTGTCTCCTACTTGAACCATTAATTCGGCCCTCCACCATCACTATCCTGTCTGAATTACGCACTGAAGTATTTTCCTTTCTCCTTTACACATTTAAGGCATTTCATGTACTAGGTTACAAAAGAATAGTGGATAGGCAACGCAAAAGAGAGAAGGAAACTTTGAATACAAATATTGTCAATTCTCAATGCCATTACGGACAGTATGGGGTTTTTTAGAAAATTAGGACTAAGGGGGCGCACTGCCTGGGTTGAAACGTTACAAGGTGTGTAAGGAGCAAAAGTATCGTTGTGTAGTGCGTAAAGAGCAGACGGCAAAACGCCCTTAACCGTCTAAACAAGTCAAAGACAAGACAATTTAACAACAAATAAGCTCTCGCAACTACATGTGTGTATATCAAAACAAGGTTCAATGACCAACAGTAAAAAGGAAACGCAGACGCAGGTTCTTTGGTGTGATACTTCTTGTTACAGCAAGATGTTAACTTTTCTCCAGACTTAAGAATGATATCAATGGCGATTGATATCATTCTTAAGTCTGGAGAAAAGTTAACATCTTGCTGTAACAAGAAGTATCACACCAAAGAACCTGCGTCTGCGTTTCCTTTTTACTGTTGGTCATTGAACCTTGTTTTGATATACACACATGTAGTTGCGAGAGCTTATTTGCCATTACGGACAGTAGACTGTTGCGACCTGCTGCCACATGGAAACAAATCCCTGTCACTATACATTATATATTAGGCGGTAGCTCAAAAACTCCCATGAACAAAAAACGACGAAAAACAGAACATAGACCGACACATGAATAAACACATCTTCTCTTCCAATTTTTAAAACCTAGGAAAAACATGGGTAGAAACAAAATACTTTTGCACCAACCGATAATTTTAATTAACAATATATGTATATATTCCTGCGTACAGGGTGTATGCAAAATCATACTGACTGTAAAATTTATGAAAATCCAAATATCGTTATGCATACTCATCCAGTTTGTGCATTTGTTTGCATTCTCCACTACGAAGAATGCACGCTAAACCCACTGAACTATCCTGTGCGTACAGCATACTTCTATTGCAGTCACAGGATATTATTGAAATGTGCAGTTTTGCTCTTGGAGCAATGCCCAGAGTCTGTGGTGAGCCAGAGGCGCCAGAGAAAGAGCAGCCTAAACTCCACTGACATGTCCTAATATTAAAGCATTTGCAGCGCGCTGGGCAGAGAGATGCTCAGTGGGTTCTACCGCTGATCCTTCTCTTGCTACTTGTTTCACTTCGAGTCCTTAAATATTGTATCTAACAGACCCTTGTTCTCCTCCATCATTAGTCTTCCTTCCTCTCTATCTAATTATTCACACATGTTCTGCAACCGTTGTAAATTCTGAGGTGTGAACAATGCTCCAAGGCTTTTTGTTTATTCTCTATTTTCCCGCATCCCAATGTTTCAAGGAGCTTGAGGAAGGAATGGCGAACTAGCGACCAGGTTTTTCGAGCGCTATGTCGTTGAACCCTGTTCTCGCTGTTCGTGGGATTACACGCTGCTAAAGCAGATTGCACAATTACTTATCGTGACAAACACGTTGATACCAGGCAGCTTTTATCTTTTCACAATTCAGGTACCCCTGATGAAGGGACCTTTGTGAGTCCCGAAATGCATTGGGTTCTCAAGAATTGTAACGACTGGTAGAATTGATGCTTAAGAAAATATATCATGGACTCATGTTCATAAATAACAAAAAGTGTAATATGTGAAGAAAATAACATATTAAATGTGTTGAGGAAAATCAATGAAATATCGTTCTAATGATTTTGAAAAATTCTTTTCAAGTTGATGCATGTTGTAGCCCTAGCTGCCAAATTTGGGGTCAGGCCACTTTTATTGGTACACACAATGCTTAGCAGGCATTAATACAACATAGCACACATAAACGTCTGATTAGATTATTTTGATTAATTGAGTGCAACTTCCACCTACATACATATATCAAGGGATATTGGGGCATATTATCAAGGACCTGTGCTAAAATTGTCGCCGTTTTATCGTCAGGAAACTGCTGATAAAACGGCGATAATGAACGGAAGAAGCGTGTTTACTTTCTTTAATGGCCTTTCAGTGCTACGCGGAGATGGACGCGGACGTCCACGCTTCTCGCCTTCTAAGTGATCGCTACGGCGGCACCCACTCAGATCTTTCCACCGGCTGGTGTAGAAGATTGCTAAATAAGTAAACAGGAATTGACTAATCCAAGATTGTTCTTTCGAGTTTGTCGGCTGACATTCTCCCACTAAAAAGGACCCACTGAAGAAGTAAACACGCTTCTTCTGTTCATTCAGGCAGTTCAACCCCCTTCTTGAGTCCTGATAAAGACCCGACACAGATGCATATGAGTGTTTACTAATATAGAGGGTCGAAACGTAGACGTTCTTTATGTGTATCCGTCCACACAAAGTCTCAACAAAAATAAGGGAATACTTTATCCAGTTGTGACAATTATATTCAAAAGTGGACATTCATGACCTAATATTTTGTCTATATGTATGAATATATGTCATTTGTTTTATCTTTGTACAGCACCATGTCACCAGTCACCACCAATCACTAAATGTTTACACAGTCTATGTGTTTCTTTGTTATGGGCAGCTATTTCTAATTTATGGATTGATTCATAAAAAGGTTTATACTGAGGATTTACCTTTAGAACCATATTCGGTAGTGTGTGTCTCCCTATATCCTTCACGGGATATGTTTCACGATATGTATTAATTACAGACCTTCAAATTCCCGACAGAACCATGTTGTTGTTTAGCTTCTACACTCAGGTTCTGAGGGTTACTGGGTTACCTCATTGCTACTAATGGTTAACCATGATGTACAGCATGCTCTCATGCATTAAAAGCTGGAAGTCACATGTTGCGAGCTCCCTATGCACTAATTGAGAAAATACATTTCCTACATTCAATTCTGGCACCTGGTGGATTCTCTTTGGTTCCACCGAATCGCCTCCATTCTTGTCTCCCGAATTCTGTGCACTTGAGATAGTGAGAGAAAAACAGATTGGTGTATCTATTTCCTCCTGCCAACCTTGTCTATAATGTTGATGGACAGGGGAACTTTTAAGCGAGAGAAGCTTACTGCTGTCCATGCCCTCTGTATTCGTGACACAGTCCATCGTATTAACCCCTTCCGCGCTGGTGAAACAAGACAGATAAGAGAAAAAGCAGTGTGGTCCTCGACCAGGAAGACACTCATATTTCGTTGGTAAAAAGTCAAAAGATTGGTCAAATTGAAAACCTGAAATCAATACGTAATCCAACAACTTGCAAGTGCATCTCAGCTATGTTCAACAAGCCATGTTTTACCCATGATTGGAATTGGGAATCACCAAATAAACTGAGCCACTACAATCAAAATCAACCAAAACTGTGGCTCAAGGTTACATATTGGCAGAAACAGTATAAAACAGAAACACTAACTATGAAAGTGACACATAAATATTGACCATGCAACTCAAACTCAGAAATTCCAGATCCAATACACTTTCGAAGCAGGCCTCCCACTTGTCATTTCATGTGGGTTAAGTGCAGTTTACAATGCATGACTTGCCAAAGCAAATTAACATTCTCTCATATTTAAAAAATCCTGTAGCAGACAAAATTGTAAGTTACCCCAAAGCGGGACAAGACTTTACATTCCAACATTCAATGGTCTGTTCCACCGTCTTATTATAGTAGAGATAACCGTGTACGTATGCTCATACCTATATCTGTCTTACATCCTATGTCCCTCTTTTTCTCTCTCTAGCTCAACATACCCATTATACCCCTCTCTCTTTCTGCCACACTCTCGCATTCGGGCTCTACTTAGCTCCGTCTCTCTCTGTTTTTCTCTTTGTAAAAAGTGCAAAATAAAGTGACAAAGGAAAAGCAATGCCATTGTGATCAGGAAGTCAAGCTTTGTCCCCACACAGAAGGTAATAGAAAGTAGTGTAGCTAGCAACTCACTCCCCCTTGCATGACCGCCATATTAACAAATAAAGCACGTGTGATACTAGAACTAAAGTAAAACATCGCACTCAGGACATTTTCCATATTTAGTGCCGACAAAACAAGAATGAATGTAAAACACCAAGCGTTGCGAAAGGTGCGGCCTCCGTAGTTACAGTTAAAAAGTCACATGGCGCACAGGACATTTTTCATATCCAGTGCAGATAAAACAAGAATAAAAGTTTGTTTGTCTGCATACCCCTTAAGGTGCAAAGACTTCCGTACACCTTGTCACAGCACTGGGCTTGGCAGTGGTGCCGCTTGGCAGGAGTGCTCGGGAGACTGGGGTCAAAGCCACTCTTTATCTGTGAGCAAACACGAACAGCAGAGCTGCATCTCTGACTGTAAACAAGCACCAAGGGTCTGTGAACAGAACACTTCCGGTGTTGGAACTGTCTGTAGCCACTTGCTCAACCCACTCAGCTTTGGTGAAACCCCCACGATTATAAACTACACCAAGCAGAAAAGTATGCTTTGAACACAGCTTCTTTCCCCATCTCCCTGGCTTTCATTAAGGCATCTATTTGAATGTAGCATCGTTAAGAGTTACAATGCTGTTTATTTGTCTTCTGCTATTTGTTATGCTAACTTTTTAGACTGTAGAAAGTGGGCACCATACCTCTATAAGTGCATACATCTTTGTTTTATAACTTGTAGCGAGGCTACAAAGGACATCACTTAACTCGGAAAAAAGAAAATAGAACATTTACATATTATTTAGCAATTCATAAGATAGAATGATTATATAACCTTATTTCTTGCATCCATTTGTGTAACTGTTGGAAGTGTGCACCAAACATGCTGATGGCAATATGTTAAGGATAACAGGAACACTCCTTCACATGTCAAACATTCTGAGGTATAGTCGGGGTGGATCACTGCGTACAGATCGCGCTTGGCCTCACAAAAAAACACTTCTCAATAGTCTTTCAGAGAAAGACATGAAGCCAGTTATGAAGAGCTTTGAGAGTTCTGGCGATCCCTGCATTAAGTACGTAAATAAACAAATATTCAAGGCTCCGTCTGTCTGGAGGAGCTTCTCTGGGACTCTAGCGATGACTTCAGCGGGGAGATGCAGCAAAGTCTTTCCCACAATGAACGCTACAGTAACTGTCTACAATATGACGTCACCTCATTCACCACAATGCGCTGTTAACTTTTGCTGCATCTTTAGTCCTGTAGCTGAGCCTTAACGAACCATCCCTCTCCCCTTCTTACAGCACTCCCAGTCTATCTCATTAAATCCATACATCATAACTAGTTGCAAGTGACAGCCAGGACAGGCATAAAACTTTGCTAGTGACAAGGGACACAACCAGGTGCATAGAGTCGTCTTTGGAGGAAGATGGGTGCAGCAGAGGGCCTCCTCAAAATGTTTGCCCTTAAGAGAGTTCTCTCATCTCACGTCCTTTCTATATTTTCTCTGGAAGTTGAAAACTCAACACAGTCTACTGCACGAACCTGAACCCTTCTGCATATTCCAACACCAGAACTCATTCTTGGACATTTAGTTTGGAGCCATTCATACAAGGGATGCAGAAAATGCGTTTAAATAGAGTAGAAGGTATTCCAAAACAAGGAGTGCTGAAATGTTGTTTAAGATAAGATGTACACACTAAGTACTATGGCCAAGAGCACGTAATGTTCAGTCAACAATTGGCTTAGGAAAAACCAACCATTCTGAGAGCACCTAGAGTCAAGATCCTTCACCTTGTACATCAGTTAGAAGGCCTTAAGTCTACGTGCAACTGTTAACATATCACTACATCTTTGGGAGTACATAGTCTTACAAGGGTAAACCAGATGTACATATTAATAAATGTGCCCACAGAAAACAATAAGAACTAGAGCTGTTTTCTATCTCTAATGCAGGTTCCTACTCATGAGACAGAATCCATGCAAGATGTAAACCACAATGGGTTATGTCACCGCAGTATTAGCTATTGTGCTGTCTCTTAATAGTACTACACCTGTCCGGAACAACTGATACCTTCTGTCAGGAGCTTTATGTGTGCGCATTTATTAACAACCTAAGACGTCATGCTTGCATTTATATTTAACACACTGCTATGTTGCCAATGGCCACTTACAAGAACTAGCAAACTTTGGAAATAACTACTCATCAGTTAGATCAAGACTTCCTTGCTACAATCCTACAAGCCCTTGCTCCCTTCCTTTGTCAGTATGACTTAGTGATGTTACAGGAAGTGAAGGTGGACTACCTTAATGAAACGTGGGCAAGTAAAATGGGCTATGAAATAGACGAAGGCGAAATAATAGAAATTGGGTTCTGTGTAGACATAGTAACATGAGAAAGGGTACATTTTTAGACTTGTCTGGGGAGAGGGATCGCTCATTATGTCAGGACTTTGACAACAAATGCTAGACTCAGTGTAATATGAAGATTACAATAAGTCATTAATCACCCTGAATATATTTTGAACTTCATAATGGACAATGCCCCATTCCTACATTCCCAATGTCACCTGTTGGAGTTCTTTGAAGCTTTTTTCCTTGAATTCCATTTTCATATCATTTGAGATAAACTTTTAAAGAAGGGTGCGATTAAAGGACAGAGAAGCGAACTGTTGATAAAATGTAGAGAAATGTCATGTATTTATGCTATTACCCCTTGTCCCTCGCCTACTGTAGCAGTGTGATGCTATGACGAATTAGAAAACCGAACAAAAAACATCCATTAATACATGTGTAAATACCTTTGAAAAAAGGCGATACAATGACCTATTGCTTTTTATGTTGAGGAAAATGCATTATAAGACGCAATTATATCCTGCATAATGGATTTCGGGCACACTACACAACCTTCACATTTGCTTTCAGAGGAAATCGCGATTCATAGTTGATGATAAATTGATGTTAATGCCTACCACGCAGTGGACGAAGGGTTAAATTGGCTCTTAATACTCCCAAACAAATCTTTCAATGCATTAATAATAAAAAAAATCATGTAAGTGGTAAAGGCCATTAATCAGCAATATATTTCATAGAAAAGAGAACACTGTGGTTATTGTTATTAGTTTTTGAAGTGTCTGTGACCTTATTTTTTCTGAATCGAGGCACTATCGGGTGTAGAAAAACAAGCATTTCATGAACTTTTTTGTCAGCGCTTCATTAAGAAAGCCTTCAACATGTTTTGAGAAGTAGTCATTAATAAATATCAGTTGATATAATACAAGCACCTCCTGTCAGTATGTAATGCTTTCTCTAGTGGTATTCTTATTTCGAAATTCAATTTCGTTAAAATAATACCTTTTAAATGCAATGCAATGCAGACAGTGATCTCGGTTGAGACGACCCCAGGACGCCTGCTTTCCCTAGCAGTGCATGGCTCGGAGAACGCATCGCTGCACCTTTCAAGCTCCATTAATCTTCTTGACGAGATTACGCACAGTAAATGTTCCCGGTTTCCTGACATTGGTCATAGGGAAGCGCCATCTGAAAGGCTGCCCGCTTTGACAGCAGCACCTCCGCACATATTAATCCGCCTTAATTATTGGACGTGTGCAGAGCTGCAGCCATGCTTGTGCGCCCAGGGGTGGCACGGCAAGACGGTGTACTCTTCAGGGTTCAATGGCGTCCTATGTCGCCTGTTGCGGAGAGGCCTGCCTGGGAGAGCCAGGCCCAGGGTGCGACTGCCCAGCTTCAGGCACACACACACAAGCACAGCACCGTGCGCTCACACACAGCACATTGCACCAAGGGCAATTAAAAACGATGGAAGAGTCCAGCAAAATCACACATGGCACACTGCACCAAGGACAAATAAGCACTTGTAGGGTGAGTGGCACATATCATACTGCACAAACAGGTATGCATAGGTATAGTGACACAATCGCAGACAGAGGTTATGTTCTGCATAATGGTGCTGCAGCAGTTTCTCACCAAGATTGTGTTCGCCCTTCTTCCTGTACATAGACAAGCATGGTACGTACTGTATTTTGACAGAGGAATAGGTAATGAAATGTGCCATAGTGAAGCCTGCAACATACTACTAAAAAAACTACTACTAAGTCAAATTGAGCTGCAAACAGTGCCCACTCACTTGCCAAATGCTACTGCATGCTGAGCTAAGGCAGACTAACAAAGTGACAGGTCAAGGGGCTGGCCGAAAAGCAGAGGAAAGAGCTGGAGATAATGGCTTTTCAAAGCTAAAATTTGCTTCATAGCTAAGAAATGTCAAAACGAAAAAAGCACGGCATCAACTACTGTAGAAAACAAATTGATTTTGACCTCTTTCTCTTATCCCATCTTTGATTTTTATTGAATGCAATTTTCTATAGCGCGAACATTACCCAAAGGCAGAGCGCTTTACAAAAGAACCAGTTGCGATACATAAGGACTTAGGATTACATGAGTTACATAAAAGATAGAAACAGAAAACATTGCAAATGTACAAGTTGTAAAGTCACACAAGGAAGAGATACAAACAAAAAAAATTGCAAATGTACAAATTGTAAAGTCACTCAAGGAAGAGATACAAATGGATATACTCTAAGTGTCACATAAGAATGGTAGAGAGTACAAACGTCTACTACATATACTAGTGATTAGTTATCTCTTTATATATATATATGGATGGATAGGTTTTTATATAGCGCAATATCACCGCCAGGTCACAAAGCGCTTTGCATTGGGTACCCGTCCTGGTTTTTCCCTGTGAGATAGCCCCAAGGTGAAAGCCAGGCATCCCGCCGCGGGGGGGTGTAGTGGAGATTAAGCAAGCTATTGCCCAGAGTTGCAGAGTGTGAACCTGTGATTCGAGTAGGCACCGAAACGAGAATTACTGAGTGCGTAGACATTTTGGGCTCAAGAGCCTGCCGCGTCAGAATTGAACCCTGGTTCCGGGTCTGATCTCAGCGTCCGGGTCTGCCTCCTCTAACCAGTGAGCCACACTTCTATGTCTCTAACTTCCTTAAGGACCTGAATCGTACATCTTATTTCTCAGACCCTTGCACACTGGTAGATGTTACCAGGAAAGATCTGAAAAAACTGTGCTTAAGCCATCTGAGAGAATTACGCCTCTCACAAGAAGTAATGAAATCCTCAAATGTACGGATTCTTTCAGTCCAGACTGTTCTGGGTATTCAGCCATATCTATTGTACCACCTAACTAATCATGAAAAGTACGTTTTGACTAGGTTTCGCTTTGATTCCTTTTTCCGCCTAGTTACTTTTCCAACAGCGAAGGACTGGTCGTACATCCTCATGAAATGCCTTTGCGATGGTATATCATCTCAATCCACAATCCATGTAATACTGTTTTGCAGATACTATGAGATTCCTCGCAAGCGCTGGATCATTCCTTTACTCCAGAAACTGGAATTGAGAACTTGTCGTCCCGCTTATTTGGCTCTGCAGTTCCTGGATTCTCAATATATAGCCAAATGCGTAGCTTGTTTCTTAAAATCATGTCTAAAAATCCACTATAATCATTGAAGTTTTTTATTTACTTGTTTCTTATCCCAATGAATTGTTTTTAACCAATGTTGTTTAATGTTTAAAGTCTTTTACTGTTTTTAATGTAACATACATTGAATTTTTTTATATATATGCACTGTAATATTTTATTCTTGTACTTTTTATGGTTACGCTAAATGCAACCGAATAAAAGTTTATGAACTGAACTGAACATATATATACAAATAGATTTTCTCAGGATTCCATTTTACCAGCGATTAGGCTTGGACAAGTATATATCACATATAAAAGAAAAATAAAAAGACCCGGGTCGTGGGCATCGATGGAAACCATCCCACCATGGCAAGATGCACCCAGGTCAAGACCCAAAAAACCAGGAGAGCAGAGTTCCATTAAGTGGGGTCAGAGGGAGGATGCAGACACTGCATCAAGGGATGGCAGTAGAATGTCTGCTGTTTCTCAAGATGGCAGACCGACACAGGCTCCAGGGCAACAGTCTAGAGAACGGGACGCCGCAGAGTCCAAACCAGAGGGGGCGCCTCACTGGCAGGGATGGAAACCGACAGGCTCAGATAATTCCAGAGAGCAGCGCCGCAGTTCCTACCCCCACCAAAGTCTCCCGCAAGGCAGGCTGGCCAGCGGAGCAAAAAGCAGCGGTCGTCGAATCAGGAGGGTCAGGAGGAGAGAGCCCCAGCCCGGCTCAACCGCGCCCATGCAGAACAATCACAGAGGCATCGACAGGACCCACCGAACGCCCGTCACCAGGGGAACCCAGAGAAGAGGCGGGGAGGAGGAAGACAGACAGTGGAGATGAGAAGGGAGCTGTGCCTGATGCCCGGCTAGGCAGGCGTCGGCCGCGGCGATACACCGGAGTTCAGACTCCCCCACAGCTGACCGGTGGCTCCACAGGGCAACGGCCATGCCTGCTCGGACTCCACTAGAGAAAGCCTCAAGCGCACATCTCTCGAGGATCTCGGGTCAACAGGCATAGCTTCCCAAACTGAAAGAGATCTGTAAACTTAAATGAAAATGTTGGGAAATGGAAACACACATTAAGTCTGTGTTTGACATGAAATGTGTGTTTGCATTAAATACGTGCTTCCATTGGTGTGTCAAGTGGAACGTCCAATCACAAACTTAACAAAAACTACAATGTATCCTCATGATGCTCTAGTTAGAGGACTCGCAAACTCTCTACAGTTTTTTCGTGGTCTCATAATAGCTTTTATTATTTCCTTCCCTCCTCTTTCCTTCCTACTCCCCAACACCTTCTGCACTTTGTTCTGGAATGATCCACAACACACAAACGGCTCGATCTGGAAAGCCTCGGAACAGCGTCTAGAAGCCCAGTCACTTGTCAAGACTGCGACATGCACAAACAATGTTAAATATAAACTTTCACTATGTATAGTCTATGTTGACAAAACCAAGTGTGATTCTAATAGTGAACTGTAGAGAGAGTGAATATTTTTGATTCTTTTTATTTCTAATCGACGTCGATAAATATATGATTGTGGTTTTAGAGATGGATTTAACTTATGTTTTCTACGTACCCAGCGCATCAGTACAACTTCCAGAGAGTCCAGATAGGTGGAAGTGTTCAGGAGAGGGCGGCGTGGGATGGGCCTTGCTGTTCAGAGAGGCCTCTTTGAGCCTCGAGCCTTTACTCTGTATTTCAATTATTCTGAGATTAAAGGAGGTCGGTCTCTTTCATCAGATGCTGGACGCTTCCTGTTTTCTTGGTACACAGTCAAAATATCGAGTTATAAATACCGACTAGCTATAATATCGACACAGAAAAATTGAAGGTAAGTAATATCGATGTTATAAATATCGATGTAATAAATATTGTTTTTTGTGTGTATAAATGATATCGAGTTCAGTAAAGTCGAGAATTTAAATATTGATGTTAAAAATATCGACAAGACAAAATATCGACATGTTAAATAGTGTGTTTTCAATGTATGTAAAGTACTCATTGTGTAAAATGTTAGCTATAATAGTTTATAGTAATAATAAATAGTGTTATAAAGCATGATACATTTTTAGGAGCAGGATGTAGGGTTTATAGGGGATAAGGGTGGGTAATGTTTTAAAAAGTATATACCAAAAATTTATAAATGCAAAAATAAATTTAGAAAATTATTTAAAAATTTAAAATAATAAAAAAATAAGAAAATTAATTATAAATTTTTTAATTAAATGAAAATTGTAATTTCATGTTTAGTAGCGGGTTCTAGGGATTATAGGGGATAAGGGTGGGAAGTGTTTTAAAAAGTATATACCACAAATCTATAAATTTTAAAATAACTGTCGAAATTTGTAAAATAATTTCAAATATTCAAAATTGTTAGAAATTTATATTTAAATTTTCATTTTAAATGTAAATTGTAATTTAATGTTTAGTAGCGGGTTCTAGGGTTTATAGGGGATAAGGGTGGGAAGTGTTTTAAAAAGTATATAAAAAAAATTATAATTTTACAAATATATTTCGAAATTTGAAAAAACAATTAAAATATTCAAAATAATTAGAAATGTATTTATGAATTTGAATTTTAAATGTAAATTGTAATTTAATGCTTAGTAGCGGGTTCTAGGGTTTATAGGGGATAAGGTGGGTAGTGTTTAAAAAAGTATATACCAAAAATTTTACAATTTATAAAAAAAATTGAAATGTTTAACAAAATATAAAATTTAGAAAATAATTCGAAATTAAATATTAAAATTTAAATTTCATTTTAAATTGGAATGTAATGTTTAGTAGCGGGTTCTAGGGTTTCTAGGGGATAAGGGTGGTTATTGTTTAAAAAAGTATATAAGAAAAATTTGTATTTCAAAAAAAATTCAAATGGAAATTAGAAAAAAAAATATTGAAAATAAATAGGAAAAATTTGCATATATTTAAATATAAATGTAAATTGTAATGTAATGTTTTGTAGCGGGTTCTAGGGTTTATAGGGGATAACAGTGGGTAGTGTTATCAAGAGTATATACCAAAAATTGAACCAAAGAAATATAAAAATACAATTTAAAAAAAAAGATAATTTTCAAAAATGTTTAGAAATTTGAATTTTAATTCAAAAATGTAATTAGAATTTTGATTTTAATGTTTAGTAGGGGGATGTTGGGTTAATAGGGGATAAGGTTGGGGAGTGCTTTTAAAATATATATTTAATTTAAAACATTGTTGTCACATAATTAAGTAGAAAATAGAAAACAAAAATCGAAATAGGAACTTTTTTTAGAAATTAGAAAATAAATTAGAACTTTACATATTTTTTTATGTTTAGTATTGGGATCTAGAGTTTATAAGGGTTAAGGGTGGGGATATTTAGGTTCAGTGTCCATCACCTACCCTAATTAAATGTTGATTGGAGTTGGAATAGTAAATTAAATAGGTTCAGTGTCCAGCACCTAACCTAATTAATAGTAAAAAGTTGGAGTTGGAATAGTATAGTAAATAGGTTCAGTGTCCAGCCCCTACCCTACCTAAATGTTGATTGGATTTGGAATAGTAAATTAAATAGGTTCAGTGTCTAGCACCTACTCTAATTAATAGTAGATTGGAGTTAGAATAGTAACTTAAATATGTTCAGTGTCCAGCATTTACCCTAATTAAATGTAGATTGGAGTTGGAATAGTTAATTATTTAGGTTCAGTTTCCAGCACTTACCATAATTATATTTAGATTGGACTTGGAATAGTAAATTAAATCAGTTCAGTGTCCAGCACCTACTCTAATCAATAGAGATTTGAGTTAGAATAGTAAATTAAATTGGTTCAGTGTCCATCACTTACCCTAATTAAATGTTGATTGGAGTTGGAATAGTAATTTATTTAGGTTCATTGTCCAGCACTTAGCCTAATTAAATGTAGATTGGAGTTGGAATAGTAAATTAAATACGTTCAGTGTCCACCACCTACCCTAATTAATAGTAGATTGGAGTTGGAATAGTAAATTAAATAGGTACAGTGTCCAGCACTTACCCTAATTAAATGTACATTGGAGTTGGAATTGTAAATTAAATCAGTTCAGTGTTCAGCACCTACTCTAATTAATAGTAGATTGGAGTGAGAATAGTAAATTAAATTGGTTCCGTGTCCAGCACTTACCCTAATTAAATGTTGATTGGAGTTGGAATAGTAATTTATTTAGGTTCAGTGTCCAGCACTTACCCTAATTAAATGTAGATTGGAGTTGGAATAGTAAATTAAATAGGTTCAGTGTCCAGCACCTACCCTAATTAATAGTAGATTGGAGTTGGAATAGTAAATTAAATAGGTACAGTGTCCAGCACTTACGCTAATTAAATTTACATTAGAGTTGGAATTGTAAATTAAATCAGTTCAGTGTTCAGCACCTACTCTAATTAGGAGTAGATAGGAGTTAGAATAGTTCATTAAATTGGTTCAGTGTCCAGCACTTACCCTAATTAAATGTTGATTTGAGTTGGAATAGTTAATTATTTAGGTTCAGTGTCCAGCACTTACCCTAATTTTATGTAGATTGGAGTTGGAATAGTTAATTAAATAGGTTTAGTGTCCAGCACCTACCCTAATTATTAGTAGATTGGAGTTGGAATAGTAAATTAAATAAGTTCAGTGTCCGACCCTGCTTTAATTAAATGTAGATTGGAGTTGGAATAGGTAATTATTTAGGTTCAGTGTCCAGCACCTACCCTAATTAATAGTAGATTGGAGTTAGAATAGTAAATTACATAGGTTCAGTGTCCAGCCCCTACCCTAATTAAATGTAGATTGGAGTTGGAATAGTTAATTAATTAGGTTCAGTGTCCAGCACTTACCCTAATTAAATGTAGATTGGAGTTGGAATAGTAAATTAAATCAGTTCAGTGTCCAGCACCTACCCTAATTAAATGTAGATTGGAGTTGGAATAGGTATGTATTTAGGTTCAGTGTCCTGCACCTACCCTAAATAAATGTTGATTAGAGTTGGAATATTAAATTATTTAGGTTCTGTGTCCTGTATGTACCCTAATGAAAGGTAAATTAGAGTAGGAGTACCACATTACACAGGTTAAGTGTGAGGTATGTATGAAATTTGCAAACAGTTATATGTATGATTCTTAAAAGGGTTATAACATTGTAAAACAAAAATTCCAATTTTTATATATATATTTATTTTAAAATATAATAAAAATACATTTGTAATCTTATTATTTATGATTTTCTAATAGCTAGTAGATACAAATAACACAGTGGTTTTAAAAAAAAAATCC
Source organism: Lissotriton vulgaris (assembly GCF_964263255.1). NCBI lineage: Eukaryota > Metazoa > Chordata > Amphibia > Caudata > Salamandridae > Lissotriton > Lissotriton vulgaris. The sequence goes on from NC_141695.1 coordinate 99,422,745, forward strand.
TTATTAATTTGTTTACATAGTAAATAAAGTACATTATACATGTATTACAAATCAATGTATAATATATTATCAAAAAATTATAAGTACAATGTAATTAGAAATTAAACATTTTTGGATAGTTGTTTAGTAAAGTACATTTTAGGTAGATACAAAAAATGTAGTACATGATTATACAACGAGGAATACTATACATAGAGTACATACATTTTGATACAAAATAAAATAATTATACATTGATATTAAATTATACATGTTTAATTCGTAAACATAATACTGTGCTGTACAAATGATGTTATAAATGAATTCACATATTTATAAAGAAATATTGATATTAATAATATTGTACATCATACAATTAACATAATTTCCAGAAAATTTATAATAATATTATTTAAATATTTTAAAATTATTATTATTATAATAATTATTTTAATAATAATAATTTTTAAATTTTAGTGACATTGTTAAACAGACATACAGAAAAAAAGACAGTAATTTTGACACAATTGTAATTTAAAAAATTCAAAATACATTTTTTCATGTTGGTAAGTATATTGTAACATGTGTACATTATTTTTCTAAGTTAATTACATTTTTTGGGCATTTATTTCACTATTTCTTTCATTATTCTATATTTTGGCTCTTTTATTTTGTAACCGCTCATAGTCATTTTGGGTCATTTGGGAAGATGATTGAAGGTCGCGGTTGGATGCTACTTCACGTCTGAGCAGGTAAGAGTTTATTTAAGTATATTTTAGCGATTTTCACTAACTTTTGAAGGTAGTAGTTTGTTATGTAGTGGTTGTGGATTAGTACATGACTATTTAGATATTATGGAGTTGAGTAGGTACGTATTTACGTTATCGAGGTTTTTGGTGGTTTGCAGTAGTTGGAGTTAGTGCGTTTGTGGCAGGTTTTGTCTATTTTGTTAAAAAGCAAGTATTTAATGTTTATTTTTAATGTGTCGTTCTAAGTGTTATGTGGGTGGAAATGTTTCTTTTTATATTCTAGGTGTTTGGATATAGCCCTTTCCGTTTCCGAGTTGTGGCGTTTTTTTTTAATGAAAGGAAGTGTGTTTCAGTTGTTTGAACTGAGATGTCTACAATATGTTATGTTATGTTATGTTATGTTAGCTACATTTATTTTGCGCGCAGCTGCTCCAGCGAAGGAGCGTCCTGGCGCATGGAAAAGGTGAACATAACACAACGCAAGAAAAACAAAAGTGAAGATCAACATAAAAAGTTTAAAACAGGTAGGTTTTCACGGCCCTACGAAATGCTAGTAGATCCTCTAAGAGGCGGATTTCCAAAGGGAGAGAATTCCAGAGAGCCGCAGCTCTCACACGGAAGGAGCGCCCGCCCATCCGGCTAAGCCTGAAACGCGGGGTAACCGCAAGGGATTGCCCAAGAGATCTGAGGGAGCGAGTCGGGACATAAGGGGATAGAAGATTATTGAGGATCTCAGGTGCCGATCCTTTTAAAATTTTAAAAGCGAGGCTGAGTACCTTAAAATGGATTCGGCTTTTCACTGGTAGCCAGTGTAGGGACCGCAGAGTATTGGACGTGGGACAGGACCTCGGCAGACCCACCACTGCTCTCGCAGCCGCGTTCTGGACGCGCTGCAGGCGAACGATCTCAGATTGGTTAGCTCCCAGCAGGAGCGAGCTGGCGTAGTCCAGCCGGGAGATGATCGTCGCTTGGATGACCAACTGTCTCGTCGGAGCATCTAAAAATTTGAGCACCGGCCTCAGTCCACGCAGAACACCAAAACAGCATGCTGCCACTCTCTTAGTGTGGGTGGTAAAACATAAGGTGTGGTCGAGCCATACTCCCAGGTTTCTGAGCTCCATCACCGGTAAGGGGGCAGGCCCGAGCTCCTGAGGCCACCAAATGTCCCCCCAGCAGTCCGTTCCTCTTCCCACGATCATCACCTCAGTTTTTTTCGCGTTCTGCTGGAGACAGTTGTTATTCATCCAGCTGGCCACCTCTCTCAGCCCATCTCGGAACCTGGGGGCATCCAGTTCGGCATCCCCGCTGATCGTGACCGCTAGCTGTGTGTCGTCGGCATATGAGACCATAGTAAGGTCCCACTGCCTGGCGACATCAGCCAGCGGCCGCACGTAGAGATTGAAAAGCGTGGGACTCAGCGAGGAGCCCTGGGGAACCCCCAGGTCCAACTGATGGAATTTGGACTGAAAAGGAGGGGTGGCAACGCAGAAGGAGCGATCGCTGAGGAAGGAACGGAACCACTGCAGAGCGGGGCCACAAATGCCAATGTCCTCCAAGCGGTGTAGAAGGATGCGATGCTTCCTTTATTTTTCGGGTTTACAGGAGCGTTTATTACAAATTTACATTATTTTCGGGTTTTTCATGGATTTTGACCTATTGATTTTTTTGGATGCTGGATGGATTTTGCACAGTTGTATTTTTACAATTTATAAAGGTTTATTTTGTCACATTTTGTGAATTTATCACTACATGGATTGTTATGGATTATTGGATTTGCCTATGATGTTGCTGTGAAAGGTAAGTGATTTAATATTAATATTTATGTTGGGTGGGAAATGTGCACTTATGAAATGTTTTTACTATACTTAGTTCATTATTTTGTCGATATATTATTTATGAAAAAAATATATTAGACAAAAAAAGAAAATATGATTTAATTTTAATATGTGTGGTGTAATATTTCAGGATGTATTAGGATTTTGGTCCTTTGATTTAGTTAGTCTTTTTAGTTTAATGTTTTGGCTATCATTTTTAAGTATTCCAGTCCTCTAGTTGTAGGGTAAAGTTGTACTTGTTGTTGTAAATACTGGTACATTTGGGCAGTTTGTCTTGATAGTTTGGGTTTTAGTTGTAAGACAGATTGCTCCATTCGTAACTCTTGAAAACTTTGCTCTTTTTGGATTGCTGTGAGGAGTTTGTGTAGTGTGGGAGTTATTCGTCCAGTTGAATATAGGAAGGCATTATGCCAACCCTCAACTGGGTTGTTTGTCTTGGCTTCTTGGTTTAGGGTTGGTAGATATACATTCCACCAAGGTATTAGAAATTTAGGTTGGCGTCTGTGGCCTGACCTGTGTAGTCTCCCCACCCAGGTGTCCTCAAAGTAATCCAAAAGTGGAGCAAGTTTATGTTCGTTTTGTGTGTAGAAAGGACTTTCTATTAAAAGATTATAGTGTTCAGCCACATCAGTTATTGGCACGTATGCTAGGGCTATTAGGTGTTTGATTTGGTATGCAAAGGTAATATTGGTTGCATACTCAACACTAAGTGTTGATTTTTGCAAATGTCTCCATAGACATTGGTTAAAATGGAAGTAACATCCTTGTATGGATGTATGTGGATATGTTTTAAGAATAGAATTGATCATAGCTTGTTCGAAGTCTATTATAATTTTTAGTGGAAAGAAGTCAAAAGTTTGCTCTTTGATTTTGTTCCATATTTCTGTGTAAGTTGCTGTTTGTTTGTTTGGTAACAAACAGTAGATGAATGGGATACAGGAATTATGGTATTGCCCATGTATAGTATATAATTGATAGAATGGTTTAGGGCATATGCTAAAAGTGCCATCCATCATCCACGTTTGACTTTATTTTAATTTTTTCAGGTTGTTATTTGTAGCAAACATTATTATCCTTTTATCTTTGTTGTTATTATCATAGAAGATAAAAGGTTCATCATTATGTGTGATGGTAAGTTCAGGTGGAATAATGATCTCCTCAAAAGTTTTAGGTATTGGTATTGTGGGTGTACTGGATTTTTTGGACCTAGCTATGGTTCTTTTTATAGAAGCAATTGATGGTAACTGGCCTCTTGCTTCCCTAGGTACTCTAGGTAGTAATTCTTTTAGAATTACGCTTGTTGGTAGGTCAGATGTGCTCCTTAATTCTTTTATATTTTCTAGAGTAGATCTAACCTCTATTTCTGAGATGTTAGGTGGATGGTTATGTTCAGTAGTATTAATGACACTTGTTTCTCTGATTGTTGCACGCCCATAGCATTTGTTAGAGTAATACTTAGTACATTTCCAGTTAACTCTAAGGTCTTTTTGTTTTTCCTGAGTATAAGTATACCCCATATAGCATAATAAAAATGTTCCTTTCTGAGATGTAATAAATCTTGCATCTTCTGTCATTGTTTTTTTCTTAAATCTAGAAAAGTTGTATTCAAAATATTAGGACATTTTTTTTAACTTTACAAGCATTTTAAAATAAATATGTACCATTTGTAGCTTCTTACTTACCAACAGTAAAGTTGTAGATTTAGAAAGTAGATGTATTTTAAGTTTGATGCAGTTATAGTTTTTATAGGTCTGTTGAAAGAAAGCAAACTATATTATAGGAAATGTATATTTGTGTATTTTGGTTAGACATTTGCTAGGGTATAACTTTTCATATTGAGAAAGGAAAGTTTATTTCGATTAAAAAAGATAACAGTATTCTGTACTTACCAAGTGTTTATGCTTAGTTGTTGAATGTCGGTTCTTGGAGGATAAATTGCTGTTTTTCGTTTCTCTGTTATCTGTTGTGAGAAAAAATGTTGCATGTGTAAAAAGTTAGTTATGTGATTAGAATAGAAGTGATATTTTGACAAAAGCAATTTCACTTATTTCGTCTTATAAACCTGTGTTTACTAATTTTTTACAATTTAAAAGAGAAGACACAATTATAAAAAGTTACTTTCCTTTTAACTATTTGTCTAATTTTTAGAAGTTTAAAACAATAATTAGGTATATACCTACTTTATAATTAGTTTGTAGTATTTCCTGATGAAAATGTTCATCTGTTTTTAATAGTAGAGTCTGTTGTGGATAAAAGGAGATAGAGAAAGAAATAATTAATTATAAAATATTGAATATGAGTAGTAGGTAACATTAGATCAAATTCATCATTCAGAGCTATTACATTACTTACTTGTTGTACTTAGTAGTATTTTCATTCACAGAAGAATCTTGAAGGTAGTCGAACATTTGGCAGTATGTCTTCAAGCTGAATATTTTCTGCAGGCTTTTGGGTATAATTGTGAAGTCTTTATATAGGGTATGCTTAATTTGTGTTTATTTCTGATTGGTCACATACGTTGAGAAGTGTTTCTATTGGTTAGTTTGAATTTTTTTAAGTAAAAGAATTAAGTTACTTGTTTGTTAAAGGTTTATACAGAGGAGTAGTGTATTTGTAAGTATAATGCTAATAATGTATATAGTTTGTATTGGTAGTAAAAATAGAATTATATTATTTAAAAAAATTGTATATAATAAATGTGTGTTTATAATTAAATTATTAATATAGTAATTAATAATAAAATATATTGTGATATATAAGTATGTAAAAGTCTATTATCTTATTTAAATATATTTTATGGGAGTATTTGTAATAGTGTTGATGTGTAGTGTTTAGAAATGAAATAAATATTTATTTAGTATTATCGATATTTGGAGAGAGTCGAAATAAGCGCTGTCGATATTAGTGTAGTCGATATAATAGTTGTGTCCTATATAGAAATATAACTGTTGATATTTTGTATTTCGATAAAAATGTTATCGAAAATAGTGTAGTCAATATTTTGTGCATCGATATTGTGTGGTCGATATTTTTGGAAATCTTTAAATATGTATAGGAAGTCGATGTAATTTAATCGATGTTGCAGACTCGATAATACTGTTGGTCGATTTTTGTGAAATCGATAATTTGTCAGTGATTCGTTTTCTTGGGGATACTTCTGCTGCCGTGTTCACTGCGCGCCAGCTTTGTAAAGGTGTGCTCTGTGCCAATCAACCCCTCTCACACTCCTTTCTCACAGCTCCTCAACTAGCAATTTATTTCACCCAGAACAGTAGCTTTACCACACATTACATTTTGTACGTTCTGTTAAAGAAAACCACCGCACCAAACTGTCACAAGGCACTGGAAGCTAAAGGCTGTTTAATCTCACACGCAGGGGTAGTGGTGTACGGCCAATCTCAAGAAAGTACTGAATATTTAGTTTACCTATGGGCCGCCACAAGGCCTTTAAGTGGGTGAACTCATGCCAGGGGTAGAGCTAACATTGAGAAGCTATTGGAGGGTTTAGTTCACAAACAATAGGAATGCCAGTGCCACTGGTGGCTGGAAGCCATCGGGTTCACACTAGGGGGCCTCTAATAATGAGAAGCTACTCACTGTTGTAACCCAAGTTATCATTGCACCAGCTAACCAGTATAAAAAGCAAATTGTCCCCTCGCACGCCGGGCACCAGTCCCGCCCAGTGCTAGTTACGGAGTGGTTAATCTATCTCACACGAGGGCTAACCCGTACTTGACCTAGTCCTATTCGCGCCAAATGAACCACACACAGAGACAGACAGGAACAGTGTAAAGTGGCAAACTCCTCTCAGCCAATCCTGGCGCTGGAGCAGCACCACTGCGCCAGGATTGACTTAGAGCAGGACGGTGTTACACTTGCCCGCCTGCCCAATAGGAGACTGAAGTTTGAACCTTTGCTCAACCCTCGCTCTACTAATGGGCATGCGCCAGCCTGAGCAGGCACCAGTGTGCATGACTTGGCACGGCGCAAAAATTTGCCGACCTTCCCCACTCATGCACACTTGTGCTGCTGCCTGACCCTGACAATGAGTGTCAGTCAACATGACGCCAGACCCACATCCCCTTCAGACTCTCAAGGGGGTGGGTAGTCCAACGTCATGCTGACTGACATGATAGTCAGTTCTCTCTTGGCGTCTCTGAACTTAAGTAAACTGAGAGTTTACTTAAGTTCAGAGATGCAGAGCAAGCTGCGGGCGGGGGGGCAACGCCCCAACGCCCCCAATGGATGCACCACCACTGGTGTAAACTAGTAACAACTTAGGGGCATATCAACAGGGGCCTTATATCCTCTTTTTGGGCTTTAAAAGCCAAAAAAGCAGAGATAAAACTATCGCCCTATTTACAAGTGGGTGCTAACATGCATTAGAGCATGTTAGCACCCGTTTTCCCAACGCCTCGCTTTGTATCTCTAATGAAATGCAAAGTGGGCATCAATAGGCAGTACTGCATGTAAATTATTGCTGATGTTCACATCTCGATATTTACAAGGAGGCCAACGCATTTTAGCCGACTTTAGTTTTAGCAGATGTTAGTTTTTGGCAAAAACCACGGTTTTTGCCAAAAACTAACATCTGCTAAAATGCTGACTTACGTATACTTATCATTGGGGGGTGGATTATGCTGATACGACCACAGGACCATATCAGCAAGGTTATTGCCGTTTTTCATGGAACATCGCTGGAAAACCAGTGATGTTCCATGGAAACACCGCTATTGCTTGAATAATTATCGCCATTGCGCTATGCGTTGTTAATACAGTGCTAGCATAGCGATAATATTCGCTGCCACTTGATAATATACCCCTTAGTCAAAAAATTTCAAACAGACTTTAAACCATTAGATAACTCCTTGGACACTATTTTGGCACTCTATATAGTAGTGAATTAGTGAATAGAGCCATGTCTGTGAGACATACTAAGCTATTAGCTTTTTAGGTTAAGCCTGGGCAGGGCACATGCGCTGCTCTGCGAGGCATGTAGTATTGAGTTAGGGATGTGAAGCTCTACCAACTATCTGTTCATATATTTAAATGGCATGTTTCATTGTACTTCGTGGATGCTGCCTTCCGATTCTTTTATCGCCATGTTAGTCTCTCCTTAGTACTGCCTTGTCTTCTTTGGAAACCTGCCATGGCGACTGGCTCTTTTACTTCTGTTGCGAAAGGGTATGTTTGAATTGGTCTGTAAGTACTATTTCCTTCAATGGGTTTTGCCCTGCTTTCCTTCCATGTAGCACTCCATGAGCGCTTTCAATTTGAAAGTTGCTTTCAAAGATCCCAGCTGCCCCCGCCATGAGCCCTGGTGTACTTTCTACTGGCTAATCAGTAAGTGCTACCTCGTTGGTTAGATGTATAGTGCATTTTCCTACACTACAGCTGCGTAAAGGGACAGAAGAGTTGTCTCCAGTGACCATGTGTGTCTGTAACTTTGCGACCGCGCCAAATGGCGCCGAGGTACCTTGAGTGAGCTGTCCATCAAAGTAAGGAAATGGCGGAAAGACGTTGCATACCGATAGTGTATGTGAGGTATTTCCAAACGGGCAGGGCTTCAATGCGAATTCACATGCCTCTTGTTTATAAAGGGTCAAAGGCCAATCAAAGCAGCAGATGAGGAGACAGAAGCCTCCTGGTCACAGGAACTACAGAGGCATTGCACTTGACAAACTTATGGATGCAAAGACCTCCATCAATGCTTACAGCTAATTTCCGATGGTAGATATGTAGAGAAGGCGCACCTGCCCAGCCTCGACCGAGCTCATGATTTTTTTCGGCTGATTAATGCGTTACTGAATTTGAGCTTCAACTTGGGCACCTGCTTTATTTATATCTGTAAGTGCTTCCTGTTGAGATTGAATTTTTGTGACAGGAGCATCGTGCCAGAATGAATCCTGCCCTGCATATTATCCAAGAAAATGCCACCGTTTTGTGCAATACCTCTACTGAACTGGAGTATTTTCTACTGGCTAATCAGTATGTGCAACCTCGTTGGGTAAATGTATAGTGCTTTTCCTACACTACAGCTGCATAAAGGGACAGAAGAGTTGTCTCCAGTGACCATGTGTCTGTAACTTTGTCACTGCACCGAATGGTGCCGAGGTGCCTTGATTGAGCTGTCCATCATAGTGGGGAAATGCCGGGAAGACGTTGCATACCACTAGTGTGTGTGGGTCATTTCCAAACGGAGGTGACTTCAATGCGAGTTCACATGCCTCTTATTTATAAGGGTCAGAGGCTGATCAGAGCAGCAAATGAGGAGGAAGCAGCCTCCTGGTCACAGGAACTACACGGGGATTGCACTCAAGACACTCATGGATGCAAAGACCTCCATCAAGGATTGGAGCTAATTTTCGACAGTAGATATGTGGAACAAGCACACCTGCCCAGCCTTGACCGAGCTCACAATTTTTGGGGGCTGCTTAATGCGTTACAGAATTTGAGCTTCTACTCGGGCTCCTGCTTAGTTTATTTATAATCTGTAAGTGCTTCATGGTGAGGTTTAATTACGTCATGCCCCCAAATTCCGTTCCGCGGTGGATCGCGGAAGTTTTACAATTTTTGAGTCCTGGGATAATGCAGAAATGCCAAAATGTCGCTAGTTCCATGAGCGGAACGGAATTTGCCACCCACCCTTAGCTTTTATATAACTACCAGTGACGACACAAACGTATTGTTTATTAATGCTTTGAATAACATGTTGTTTTTCTGAATCTCTTAAGGGTGGAAGACTGAATTCTTGGGATTCAACTATGTGTCCTCTGCGAACGGTTTGAAAATGAGAAGTTTTGTCCTCGATATTTCAGGCAAAGGCGCTGCATCCCCTTAATGTGTTAAACATGGAAGACAAAAGGCAGAAGCAGGGGAAAACTGCTGTTTCAGGAAAGAGGAGAAAACGAAAGTAGCGCTTTAACTGGCCTACTCTGTAAAATGGCGCTGATGTGTTTGCACGTGAGTGAAACCAATCTGGTCAATTTGCAGTCACTATTTTGCTTTATCTAGTTATTTTCCCACATTTGGAGCCGGTTTCCTTTTCATTTATTTACCCGTTCGTCCTCAGGCTGCAGTTTGGAACAAAAATGGCAGAGAAGGACATTTTAACAAAAGTGTTTCTTTCTTTCTTTTTTATCCATTTCACAGCAGAACGAATGAAGGGGGGAAGGAAAAGGTAAGAACCGCTTGCTGAAGTCACAGTTTTCTTTCAGCAAGCCTGAACGAGGGAGGACCTCTGGAATGCAAGACCATTGCTGTTTGTGCTCTGCAGAGAGGTCATCTTTTGAATGATCATGTAATCTGAACACCTTTTTGACAGACCGGCACAGTGGGAAAGTTGTACTGTCTGCAACCTCAACTCCAAGGTGCTCAACAGTAGCCTGTTGTAAACACCTGAAGGCAATTCAGTACAAAGGGTATATCATCGAAGAGTAATATGCTGTGAGATGAAATACAGAAACATACATGCTGGAAATACCTACCACCCTAGGGGAATGCAAGATTATGTAAAGCATGTAAAATATAAACAGGAACAAAATCACTGCCATTGATTACCCTAAAATCCGGACCACTGCAATTATGCGACTAGGAGAGGGCTAAATTATGTGGCAGGGTGAGTAAATTACGTGGCAAGAAAAGGCAAATTATGTGGCATTATCTGGCACATTTTGAAATAGTATTACTTAATTTTGTGCCATTTTTAAACTTGGTAACACTGCTTGGGCACTGGTGGCACTCCATTAGTACCAATTTAACACCCAAATGTAGCTGTGGGAAAAAGAAAGTTGACTATTCCAGCTTTTCATAGGGCCTTCCAAAATGCAGCAAGACGTGTCACTGCGTTTTAGTAACTTTTGAACCGTTTGAGATAGAAAGCAATTTTGTTGTTAAAATCTGTAGATTATGCAGCAGATGATCGATTATGTAGCAAACCCGTCAAATGCATAATTCTGCAGAAATCGCAGCTGCTGCACACTCGCTTAATGCCAGTAGCCCTGCCAAATATGCAGCATCAGACTGGGAAAGAAAATAGGCCCAGTACCAAAATAAAAGGGGCCCGATTAGTGAGTTAATTAGCTAGAAAAGTGTCCCATGTTTGCAAACTGGGGCAGTTTTAAGCTTGTAAAGATATGCTGTGTAGGTTTATTGTAAGGTATGGAAGACCGCAATGATATGAGTTTGGTTCAGGCAATGTTTGCTTCAATATCAGTAAAATAAATAGTAAAAACCAACTCACCTGACCATAAAGCAGGTCAACACTAGCCTAAAAAACGGCCCACAAACTGACCTGACATAATGGTTTTAAGTGGGATGAAAAAAACAGGGGGTATCTTTCAAAGGGTAGGTGCTGATGTAATTAAGGTTGTGGCTTAAAAACATGTAAATATATTAATCTGTGCTGAGCATACTCTGCCGCCTGACTGGTATTTTGCTGCCTTTGTCATTGCGGCCAGAAATATATTGCAACAAGTAAAATTACACATACAACAAGCCAGGACTATTGGCTTTGTCAGTGGTTATTAGTTGCATAAGATGAATAAGTAACATCTACGGCTTCCTTGTATATGATATTGAAAATGCTCCAATTCTGACATGATGAGACTGTGAAAGAATTATAATGAGTCGCTTTGAAGTTTCATTGGATGTAGCGAAGGGGGGAACTGCTGCTGAGTTAAGATTTGTTTTCCCACTCTGAGGATGAGAGCAAAAATGGACATTGGGCCCCTCCCATCAGAACTTTCATTCATTGTGCAGATACTGGATCAATGTTTTTGCAGGTAAACTTAAGGGCATGAATATAGGGCCCATTTTGAATGTCCATTTAAATTCACTACTGGGTCTAAGACTCGAGTGACCCAGCACACTTTAAACCTGCTCCATCCGCTTTTACACGCTGAATCTGCTCCTCTTCGTGCACCTCTTGTCTCTCTGCCGTACACACACCTATCTGCACCCCCATCACTCTGTTCAGTGTGTCTTATCCCTTTAATCCTCCTCTCTGCTCCCTTTCCACATGTCCTAAGTGAGAAGTTTCCATTCTGATGCACCAACATCGCCATTCAATCTTTTGCCCCACGCCCAGCAGGATATTCTGCTTTTCATTGATACAGGGGCAGGGCACCCTTCACAACAAGGGCACTTCAATAAACTGCCTAATTGCTGCCATCAACATGGATATGCAGCCATTAAGCCCACAGAGACAGGTCTGCATGGGGAAATTGTTCAAACAAAGAAAAAATATGAACTCCTAGGGGGCCACCTGGGCCTCAATAGTCTGGAGTCTTTAAAGGTGCGAGGCCCCACGGCTGCGAGCAAGCGCGAGGCCCTGGGCAGCTGCCCATGCCTAGCGCTGGCCCTGCAGAAGTGGTCATTGGTAGGAGTTCCTCAGTTTTCCAACGATATTTCCTTTGTGAAACAATAGCCAGGGAGTACGGAGATCGGGGCAGTTTTCAGGCCCCACGGCGCTCCCAGAGGAAAGAGGAAGTGGATTTGTATGTGCCAGCCTGCCAATGATGTGATTGTGTCATTGACACGACCCCTTCATTGGCAGGAGAGTCGCACCCCCCTGTCCTGGGTCACTAGCACAGCACATCAGCTGCTGCTCCAGTGCTGGACTGGTTGACGTGACTGTGAGAAGTTGGCCCGATATGCAGTGTTCACTATTCTAGCGACCACTATGCAGCGGTCCAAACGACCCTTATGGTGATTGGTTGTAAGTCAACCTTAGACCAGCTATCCTAGTAGCGTGGATACGAGCAGTCTTCGGGCTAAACTCTAGAGGGCGTGTTAAGCCAGCTGTTATACCATCACATACCCCTTGAACACCAAGTGAAAGGACACCACACAAGTGTTATGAAAATAAACAGTGTATTTATTAGAATCACAACAGCCCTGTACTCTTTATGAGGACAGGGTACTAAGCACACAACGAAACTCTTAGGAAAATACTTCAAGTGCACAATCAATACAAGTGCCCGAGGGCACGGAAAGTTTAGTGGTCTCGGGCAGACCCGATAAGGCAAGTCGGAAGCGAGGGACTCGGGACCCTTAACTAAGGAGGCTATGCGGGCACCGGAATTCCGAAGTTACCTAGCCACAAGGGCTGCAGCTGCACAAGTCTTTACAGACGTCGGGAGTCTTCTCTGATGAGCCAGGAGCCGGAAGGAAGGAGTTGCTGGCTGGCGACCAGTGGAAAATAGTTCGTAGAGATCCAAGCCTGGATCAGAGATGGATGACACCTGAAAGCAGAGGGGACCAAGTTCGTACTACTAGCCAGTAGTCAGAGGGTACCAGGAGGGCACCGGATGATCGTCACCTCGACTAGGTGAGTGGGCGACGCTAGGCTCTGCAGTCTCACGGACCAGGAGGCGTTGTCGGCGACCAGGATGGAGGTGCGAGCTGTCCCACGAAGGTTGATGCTGTTGGCGTCGCTGGGCCCAGGATTGGGGCAACAAGCCTTGGCAAATTTCAGGGCCACGTGGTGGGCCTAAAATGGCGTCGTGGGTGGACCAGGAGGGTCCGGGGTGCTCCTCTCGCAGAAGGGAGCGAAGGCCAGTCTGGAGCAATCAGACCAGCAGCGTTGGTGGTCGGGTGTCGTCAAGAGAGTCACAAGCCAGCGGCTAGTGATCGGACAACGTTCTGAACAGCAGCAAGCAGAAGGGCCGCACGCAGATCGTGGAGATGCAGGGAGGCTGCACTTCGGTGCTGGAGCTGTTCAGGGTCGGGGCTTCTCGGACCCCAGAGCACTCACCAGAAAGATCCCTTCGGTGGTCGTGCTGATTTAAGAAAGCGTGCAGGTTTTGATGATGGCCGGTCCCTCGAGGTCTCAGATGAGCTGACGATGTGGGTAGAGGTCAGAGGTGCCAGGGAAGCCAGTTCTCGTCGAGCTGGGCAGTCGGATTCCTGAGGAAGGACTTGCAGCAAACCGCAGAGTTCTTAGATGGTGCCTGCGGATGCAGGGTGACAACTCCTTAGCCACAAGGGAGAAATCTTGAGAAGAAGTCGAGAGTTCCTTTCGTAGAAAGTATTCTTGATTCAAAGATGATCTAATTTGGAAGGGTCCCCGCTCCTGCCTTTATCCTAAAGAAAGGGGTGGGTACATGACTAGGTCCTGCCATAGGGGTGGGACCAGGAAGGGGGTTAGTTACACCCCTCTCCCCTGCCGGACTTTCCCCAGGTCAGGGGCTGCGCGCCCCTGGAACTGGTTCTAACCGACAGATGCGTAGTGAGCACCGGGGTGCCACTCCGCAGTTACCTTCTGGTAAAGCCCTGCCTACCCAGGATACACAAAACCCTGTCTGGGATGGTGCGAACACCGCCCCGGACAGGGAACCCTTTGTCCAAGCTCTCCTCGCTGGAAGGACTCCCAGCAGCAGGAGGTCAGACTCGTGTCTGTGGTGGCAGCGTCCATTTTGTGGAGCTGAGGCTTCAGTTAACTTTAACCGGGGTTCGCAGTTACGTACATGTCGTGTCCCTCTAGAAGGGCGGAATGCCAACCTCGTCGCCAGTATTGGTGCGGGGTCACCATCCCGATTCGTATGACACCTTACTCGACATGTCTTGACAACGCGATACCGAAGTTACTAATATGGTACGCGTTATCATGGAACAGCCATTGGGTCTTGGTTCCGCAAGCTGCAACCGGGCTCGGCTCGTGCCAGAGCCCAATTCACACGATTCCATGCACTCTGCCTTCAGGATTGTCAAGGCCTGCCTTAGGAGTGACTGATAGGAACTCAGTGTCCATTTTAGGGTTAGATATAGGGATACTATACCTACAGCAACGGGCGAGTACGCCACGTTGCCCCAGCTGTCGCACAGCCAGTTGTGTCAGATTTAGATGGCCATCCAGGGGTGGCATACTACATGCTTCAGCCCCTGGTAGGCCCTGGGTACACCGATGCCCTGAGTTACAGGGTCTGACAAGGTGGCCCAGTTCCAATTGGGTAATGCACCTAAGGTACACACATCAATTTAGCGAGAGAACAGCTAAGCTGTGGGTCTGATTGGCAGGCCCACAGCCCGAGAAAGTCGTAAACCAGTGAAACAAAAGCAAAAAATCTGGGTGATCATAGGATTGCAGACCCTACTCTCCTACATGACCTCCCCCCCCCCCCAAACGTTGGGACAATAAACTAACCTTGACCAGGTGAGTCTTCTTGTTCTAAGTGGAAATACCTGGAGAGCCCATCGGTATTGCCATGATCAGTGCCAGGTCTATGCTCTACTGTGAAGTCCATCCCCTGTCAAGTCAAGTCAAGTCAGAGAATTTATATAGCGCACTACCTACCCAGAGGGTCTCAAGGCGCTTAGTAAGGGGAGGAGGATTACTTGTCAAATATCCACGTTTTAAGTTGCTTTCTGAATGCTAGGTGGTTCTGGGTGAGGCGAAGGTAAGCGGGGAGTGAGTTCCATGTTTTAGCAGCCAGGTATAAGAAGGATCTGCCTCCCATGGTGGTCTTGTTGATGCGAGGTACAGTGGCGAGGGCTTGGCTGGAAGAACGTAGTTGGCGGGAGGGGGTGTAGAAGGACAGTCGTGAGTTGAGGCATTCTGGTCCGATGTCGTAGAGTGATTTGTGTGCGTGGGTTAGCAGTCGGAAAGTGATTCTCTTATTGACGGGTAGCCAGTGGAGGTCTTTCAGGTGACCAGAGATGTGTTCGTTGCGCGGGATGTCTAATATGATCCTGGCTGAGGCGTTTTGGATTCGTTGGAGTTTCTTCTGGAGTTTAGCGGTAGTACCTGCGTAGAGGGTGTTTCCGTAGTCCAGTCGGCTCGTGACTAGAGCATGGGTGACTGTTTTCCTTGTTTCGGTGGGGATCCAGCGAAATGTTTTCCTGAGCATGCGAAGAATGTTGAAGCAGGATGAGGATACGGCACTGACTTGTCTGTTCATTGAGAGTGAAGAATCCAGGATGACGCCTAGGTTCCGTGCGTGGTCTGTCGGGATGGGTGCTTTTCCAAGGGCTTCTGGCCACCAAGAGTCGTCCCATGCAGAGGGGGATGTACCTAAGATGAGGACTTCTGTTTTGTCTGAGTTCAGTTTCAGACGGCTTTGTTTCATCCATTCGGCAACTTCTTTCATTCCTTCGTGTAGGTTAGTTTTGGCGGTGCTGGGGTCATTGGTGAGAGAAAGGATTAGTTGAGTGTCATCCGCGTAAGAGATGATGTTGAGGTTGTGTTGGCGGGCGATGGCCGCGAGGGGGCTCATGTATACGTTGAAGAGGGTGGGGCTGAGTGAGGATCCTTGTGGTACGCCACAGATGACTTCAGTGGCCTCGGACTTGAATGGTGGGAGGCGGACTCTCTGGGTTCTTCCGGTGAGGAACGAGGTGATCCATTCAAGTGCTTTTCCTTGTATTCCGATGTTATTGAGGCGTTGTAACAGGGTGCTGTGGCAGACTGTGTCGAATGCTGCAGAGAGGTCGAGGAGGATGAGGGCGACTGTGTCTCCATTGTCCAGTAGAGTTCGGATGTCGTCTGTTGCTGCGATGAGGGCGGTCTCAGTGCTGTGTTTTGCTCGGAAGCCAGATTGTGAGGGGTTGAGGGATTTGTTGGCTTCGAGGAAAGCGGCGAGCTGGTTGTTGACGGCTTTCTCGATGACTTTGGCCGGGAATGGAAGGAGCGAAATGGGGCGGTAATTTTTGAGTTCGGTGGGGTCCGCTGTGGGTTTTTTCAGAAGGGCGGTGAGTTCAGCGTGTTTCCAGTCTTCAGGGAAGGTGGCGGAGTTGAAGGAGCAGTTGATGACGTCTCGGAGGTGCGGTGCTATGACGGAGTCTGCTTTGTTGAAGATGTGATGAGGACATGGGTCTGTGGGGGATCCAGAGTGGATGGAATTCATCAGGCGGATTGTGTCCTCAGTGGAGATTGGGTTCCAGTCGTTAAGGGTGTTCACGGGGGGAGAATGTTCAGCAAATGGTTGGGTGGGTTGGTCTTCGGGTTGGTTGTCGAAGCTGTTGTGGATGTCTGCAATCTTGTTGTGGAAGAATGAGGCTAGGGAGTCGCAGAGGGCTTGAGAGGGGGTGATGTCGTTGGAGTTGGCCGAGGGGTTGGAAAATTCCTTGACGATGTTGAAAAGTTCCTTGCTGTTGTGGGCGTTGTTGTCAAGTCGATCCTTGAATGCTGTTTTCTTGGCCTTTCGGATTAGTTGGTGGTGAGTGCGGGTGGCGTTTTTGAAGGCGTCCTTGATGCTAGTGGTTGGGTCTTTTCAAGGGATCGGCAGAGTTTCTTGGACTTCTTAAGATCATTGTTGAACCATGAGGCCTTCTTGCTGCCAGGTTTGCATTGACGTTTTTTCAGTGGTGCTAAGGTGTCGGCGGTGTTGGATAACCATAGGGTGAGGTTGGCGGCGGCTTGGTTTGGGTTAGAAGAGTGGGCTGGGGTGTTTAGAAGGAGCGATGCGGAGATCTGGTCGGTGGTGATTTTGTTCCAGTTTCTTTGCAGAGTTGGTTGGAGGTGGTTGGTGGGTTTTGGCTTGTTGTAGGTGAAGTGAACGCAGCTGTGGTCAGTCCAGAGGAGATCCGTAGTGTGGCTGAAGGAGACATGATTGCTGGAGGTGAAAATGGGGTCGAGTGTGCGACCTGCGATGTGGGTGGGGGTAGTGACTAGTTGTTTAAGTCCGAGGTTGGCGAGGTTGTCCAAGAGGGTGGTGGTGCTGTAGTCGTTGATCTTTTCAAGGTGAAAGTTGAGGTCTCCCAGAAGGATGTAGTCTTTGGAGGGGAGCGCGTGTGGAGTGACAAAGTCTGTGATGTCTTCACTGAATTTTGTGCGGGGTCCTGGTGGTCTGTAGAGGAGGGTGCCTCTGAGTGTGGTCTTGGGGTCGATGTGTATTTGGAAGTGAAGGTGTTCGGAGTTGGCGAGGTTGGTGTCAGAGCTGGTTGAGATGCGGATTGATTTCTTATGGACGATAGCGATTCCTCCTCCTGTGTGGCCGGTACGGTCCTTGCGTGTGATCTTATAGTCTTCAGGGATGGCAATGGTGATGTCTGGGGCGGAGGAAGCGTTCATCCAAGTTTCAGTTAGGAAGGCGACGTCTGGAGAGATGGTGTCTAGTAGATTCCATAGGTCAATGGCGTGTCTGTGGACCGAGCGGGTGTTGAGAAGGATGCATTGTAGGTGGTTGGGGTCGGGAATCTGTGGTGTGGTCGTAGCGGAGATGCAGTTGGTGCCGCTGAATTTGCAGGAGTAGCAGGAGAAAGGTCCATGAGTGTGTCCGGGAGCGGCTTGGACGCAGTTGGGGGCGCGACCGGGGTTAAGGGCTAGGAGGGTGGCGGCGTCGTAGGTGATGCGGGAGGGCAGCGCAGCGCGAGGGGCAGGGGGTCTGGCGCTGGGCGCGGTCCAGGCGCGGACGGGCGTAGACGGGCTTACCTTTGGCGCACCTTCGGCGCGGATTGGGCGCGGTCGCTGCGCGTGAACGCTGCGCGTTAGAGGAACTACCATAAGTAGTTAGAGGAGGGGGAGGGGCGAGGGGTGGTCAGCTGGGAGGCGGGATGCGGGGTGGAGCTGCAGGCTGGGCCAAAACACCAACAACAAAATGGCAGGCAAAGCGGAAGTGAGGACGACGGATCTGGGGTGAGCAGGGTCGCCGGTCTAGTCAGTAGCGTAAACAGCCAAGCCAGCAAGAAAGAAATATGCGCCCTGAACGAGGATACACAACAACAATGCTAATAATGTCAATAGCGCTAGCGTCAGACTTAGATCTACCTAATTCAGCCTGGGTACAATAGCGCTGGCGTTAGAATCGAATTGGTTAATTAGGCGCAGGCACAATAGCGCTAGCGTGAGGTTCCAATGCAGGCAAGCGTAGGTAAAAGCGTGGGAGCAAGCAAGCAACGATACCACCGGAGGCTTGGAGGAGCTTGGTGGGAGCGACCTCAGCAGTTGGATGCAGAGGGAAATGGACCACCTAAGCAGTTTGGGGTTTTCACCCTTCATCTGATTTAGCCATAAGAGGGGCTTATGGTCGGTCTGAATCTTGAAATGAGTGCTAAACAAGTATGGCCTCAGTTTCTTCAGGGCCCGAACCACAGCAAAGGCCTCCCTCTCAATAGCTGACCAATTTTTCTCTCTGGGGGTCAGCTGTCTGCTTATAAAAGCAATGGGCTGGTCATTACCATCAAAATTCAGTTGAGATAGAACAGCTCCCACACCCAACTCAGAAGCATCTGTTTGGACAATGAATGGTTTGGAGTAGTCTGGACTCTTGAGGATAGGTGCCGTGCACATGGCCTGTTTTAGGTCATCTAATGCTTTTTGACAGCTCGCTGTCCACTGAACCTTTTTTGGCATTTTCTTACTTGTCAGTTCATTAAGCGGAGTCACAATCGATCCGTAATTTCTGATGAACTTTCGGTAGTAACCAGTCAGGCCCAAGAAAGCTCGAACCTGAGTCTGGGTGGTTGGAGGAGCCCAGTCCCTGATTGACTGTATTTTGCTCTCCAGTGGTTAAACTTGGCCTCCACTGACTAAGTGGGCCAAGTATACAACCTGTGTCTGCCCTATCTGGAACTTGATAGCCTTGATAGTGAGACCTGCTGCTTGCAGAGCCTCTAACACTTTCCGCAGGTGGACCAGGTGATCCTCCCAGGTGGAGCTAAAGACAGCAATATCGTCAAGATACGCCGCACAGAAGTCATCCAGCCCAGTGAGAACATGATTCACCAACCGTTGGAAGGTGGAAGGTGCATTTTTCAAACCAAAGGGCATCACCACGAACTGATAATGCCCACCAGGGGTAGAAAATGCGGTCTTGGGCTTGGTGTCCTCAGCTAACCTGATTTGCCAATACCCAGCTGTCAGGTCAAATGTACTTAAGTAGTTGGCAGAAGCCAATCTATCTATAAGCTCATCTGCCATTGGTATTGGGTGGGCGTCAGTCTTAGTGACTGCATTGAGACCCCTGTAGTCTACGCAGAACCTCATCTCTTTCTTACCACCCGGGGTGTGAGGTTTCGGCACTAGAACTACGGGACTAGCCCAAGGGCTATCCGAGGGTTCAATGACTCCCAACTCCAACATTTTCTGCACTTCAGTTTTGATGCAGTCTCTAACGTGATCGGGCTGCCTGTAGATTTTACTCTTGACGGGCAAGCTGTCACCAGTGTCAACCTCATGGGTACACCAATTGGTCTGACTGGATGTTAGAGAGAACATATGCCGGAAGGATTGAAGAACCTGTTTACAATCCTCCTGTTGATGTTCGGAGAGGCTGCCACAAAAGACAACACCGTCTACCGATCCATCGTCAGGATTCTGAGTGAGCAGGTCTGGGAGAGGGTCACTCTCTTCCTCCTGTCCCTCATCTATGGCCATGAGCAAGCTCATGTCCTTCCTGTCGACATATGCCTTAAGCCTGTTGACATGGAGCACCCTGTGGGGGCTCCGGGGAGTTCCAAGGTCCACCAGGTAGGTGACCTCTCCCTTTTTCTCCAGGATGGTGTAGGGCCCAGACCATTTGTCTTTGAGTGCTGCTGGGGCCATTTGCTCCAACACCCACACCTTCTGTCCAGGCTGGTAAACAGTCAGGACAGCCTTTTGGTCATGCCAAGCTTTTTGGAGTTCTTGGCTGGCCTTAAGTTTTTCAGATGCCTTCTCCATGTACTCAGCCATCCGCGAGCGGAGACCAAGGACATAGTCCACAATAATCTTGTTTGAAGGCTTTTTGAGAGGTCTCTCCCATCCTTCCTTCACCAAACACAGGGGTCCTCTTACAGGATGCCCGTACAAAAGTTCAAAAGGGCTGTAGCCAACCCCCTTCTGTGGGACTTCTCTGTAAGCGAATAAAAGGCAGGGAATCAGGACGTCCCATCTACGCCGGAGATTTTCAGGTAGTCCATGAATCATCCCTTTTAGGGTCCTGTTGAACCGCTCAACAAGCCCATTGCATTGTGGATGATAGGGTGTAGTGAACTTGTAGTTGACACCACATTCCTTCCACATAGCAGTCAAGTAGCTCGACATGAAGTTTGCACCTCTGTCAGAGACAACCTCCTTAGGGAAGCCCACTCTGGAGAACACTTCAACGAGGGCTCTTGCCACAACAGGTGCTGTAGTGGTCCTAAGGGGAATAGCTTCAGGATACCTGGTGGCATGATCTACTACCACCAGTATAAACTTGTGCCCTGATGCTGTTGGGGGTTCCATTGGACCGACAATGTCAATCCCCACACGTTCAAAGGGCACCCCCACGACAGGCATTGGTATAAGGGGGGCCTTTGTCGTGCCACCTGACTTACCACTGGCTTGGCAAGTGACACAGGAGCGACAAAACTCCTTGGTATCTTCGTTCATGTGAGGCCAGTGAAAGTGCGAGACACGCCTGTCCCACGTCTTCGTCTGGCCTAAGTGTCCTGCTAAGGGAATCTCGTGGGCCAAGGTAAGAAGGAAACCACGCTGAGACAAAGGGATAACCAGCCTCCTGGTCATGCCAGGCTTGGGGTCTCTTGCCTCAGTGTACAGGAGTCCATCCTCCCAGTATACCTTGTGGGTACCTGTGGCGTTCCCAGCAGCCTCAGCAGCAGCCTGCTGTCTGAGGGGTTCAAGGGAAGGGCAGTCTAACTGGTCCTTCCCCAGGTCTTCTGGTGTGGGTCCCCCTGAGCCCAGAAACTCAACTTGATCAAGTTTGAGTTCTTTAGGTTCAGTTTCCCGCAATTCCTGGAGGTCAGCCTCCTCTGAGACCTGATCCTCGACCTGGGGCAAGGGGGAAGGCGCTGCCTTAACCCGACTGCTCTTCTTCTTGGGTGGTGTCTGGTCCATTGTTCCAGGATCCAGCACCTGTTCAGTGGGGCATCGTCTGACCTGTGACCTAGTCACAGCAAGCACATGTGCTGGCAAACCTAACATCTCCATGTGAGTCCGGTGCTCCACTTCTGACCATTGCGATGACTCCAAATCATTGCCCCACAAACAATCCACTGGGAGGTCTGAACTAACAACAACCTTTTTCTGGCCATTTACCCCTCCCCAGGAGAAAGCAATAATCGCCATACTATGACTGGTAGTGAAGTTGCTGGCATTGGTCACCAGGAAATCTGTACCTGGCATGATCTGGCCAGGGTCCACAAAGTTAGGCGTCACCATGGTGACACTGGCACAAGTGTCCCTATAGGCCTGAGCCATTCTTCCATTGATCAAAGGCGTCTGTCGGTATTTGCCCAAAGTATTGGGACTGACATCAGGGGATATGTCCACATCCCCCGTACAGACAAGGACAGCCTGAGTGAGTGTGCCAACTAAGTTGTCACACCCCTCAGAACCCAAGGTTAACCCAACTAGTCCCTTGGGAGGTGCACTACTACTGCTGGCGGTACTAGGGGGCACAGGTGCCTTAGGGGCTGCAGTAGCAGGAGTCTGCCCTCCTTTCTTGGTGCACTCACTAAACCAGTGAGTTTTACTTTTACAGTATTGGCACCACCTTTTCGATTGGCCTTCTTGATTCTTCTTTTTCTGGGAAGCTTGACCCCCCCCCCCTCTTTGGGTTGTTGGGGACCTGTCGAAGACTTCTGGTCATTTTGTTCCCCTTTCGATTCTTTACCCTTCTGGTCTGCTTTCTTCTGACCACCCTGGTTCTGGCCCTGGTTTTGCTTAACCCTTGTTCTGACCCATCTGTCTGCCTTCTTTCCCAATTCTTGGGGAGAAGTCAGATCCGAGTCGACAAGGTGCTGATGCAACAACTGGTTCTGACAATTGTTTAAAATCTGTTCTCGCATGATCAAATTATACAATCCTGTGTAATCAGTAACCTTACTGCCCAGCAACCAGCCCTCCAAAGCCTTAGTGGCACAATCAACTAAATCAGACCAGTCCTGAGACTGAGTTTTCTGGGTATCCCTGAACAGCAACCTGTACTGCTCAGTGGTTAGGCCGAACCCATCAATCAGTGTGTTCTTCAGGACCTGGTAATTATTAGCATCCTCGACTCTAGTAGTGAGGAGCTTGTCTCTACCTTTACCTTCAAAGGAGAGCCACAAGATAGCTGCCCACTGACTCTGGGGGACGCACTGTACAGTGCAGGCCCGCTCCAAAGCAGTAATCCATTTGTGGATGTCGTCCCCTTGCTTAAAGGGGGGCACTATCTTACTCAGGTGCCTAGTGTCTAAACTCCTATTTTCCCGTGAGGGAATGCTGCCACCAGTGGGATTTGTCCCACTCAATTCTTGCTCTCTAGCAAATGCGAGTCTTTCTTTGGCTAGGGCAAGTTCTTCCCTTTCGATACGCAGATTGACTTCCCGCTCCTTAGCTTCGTACACTCTCCTCTGAGGGGATGTCATCCCTCTTCGAGCAGAGCCTCGAGAGCCATTGGTTCGAGCGGATCTGTTAGAGCCTCTCGACAGAGACCTAACTCGTCCACTCCCAATGTTAAGCTGGCCTGAGAGGGGCCCCAGGGGTCTCCTAGTACCATTCTCGTGCTGGCTTAAGTTGTCCCTAGTTAGCTGGCTAACCACTACTGGACCTTTGTCTGCCTCGTCCCCAGATGTCTCTGGCTCCTCATCCTCCTCTTCACCTTCTGCGGAGAGATGGATGAGGTCAGGGTCACCTGCGGTTCCCTCGAGGGGGGGCATACTCCCTTCTGGATGAGAAGGGTCGATGTTACCCGCCCTCCTAGCATCATAAGTCTCCAAGAGACCAATCAGAAACGGAGTTGTAGGGTTTGAACCCTGTTTTAACTTCCGAGATGTACAGAGTTGTCGCATCTCCTGGAAGCTAAGTGCAGCATATCTGGACATGACCTGTGGAGGGTCGACTGACACAAGGGGAGACTCAGAGTTTCCTCCTTTGTCGAACATGCTGCTTCTAGTGTGGTGTAAGTGATGCAACTACCTACACTATATGTTTACCTACCGATCCCTTGCTAAGAGTTGTAGCCAAGGTGTGCTAAGCCTTGAGGAGCTACAACAGCTGGTTCAGTAGAACTCAGAGTATTCTAAGCTAAGTTATATGTACCTGGAGTACTTATGCGATCTTTCACAAGATATTCTTAGGATACGCGTGGTAAAACAACAGCAAGCTCAAATCCCACCCGCTGCTCACCAATGTGAGAAGTTGGCCCGATATGCAGTGTTCACTATTCTAGCGACCACTATGCATCGGTCCAAACGATCCTTATGGTGATTGGTTGTAAGTCAACCTTAGACCAGCTATCCTAGTAGCGTGGATACGAGCAGTCTTCGGGCTAAACTCTAGAGGGCGTGTTAAGCCAGCTGTTATACCATCACATACCCCTTAAACACCAAGTGAAAGGACACCACACAAGTGTTATGAAAATAAACAGTGTATTTATTAGAATCACAACAGCCCTGTACTCTTTATGAGGACAGGGTACTAAGCACACAACGAAACTCTTAGGAAAATACTTCAAGTGCACAATCAATACAAGTGCCCGAGGGCACGGAAAGTTTAGTGGTCTCGGGCGGACCCGATAAGGCAAGTCGGAAGCGAGGGACTCGGGACCCTTAACTAAGGAGGCTATGCGGGCACCGGAATGCCGAAGTTACCTAGCCACAAGGGCTGCGGCTGCACAAGTCTTTACAGACGTCGGCGACCAGTGGAAAATAGTTCGTAGAGATCCAAGCCTGGATCAGAGATATATGACACCTGAAAGCAGAGGGGACCAAGTTCGTACTACTAGCCAGTAGTCAGAGGGTACCAGGAGGGCACCGGATGATCGTCACCTCAACTAGGTGAGTGGGCGACGCTAGGCTCTGCAGTCTCACGGACCAGGAGGCGTTGTCGGCGACCAGGATGGAGGTACGAGCTGTCCCACGAAGGTTGATGCTGTCGGCGTCGCTGGGCCCAGGATTGGGGCAACAAGCCTTGGCAAATTTCAGGGCCACGTGGTGGGCCTAAAATGGCGTCGTGGGTGGACCAGGAGGGTCCGGGGTGCTCCTCTCGCAGAAGGGAGCGAAGGCCAGTCTGGAGCAATCAGACCAGCAGCATTGGTGGTCGGGTGTCGGCAAGAGAGTCACAAGCCAGCGGCTAGTGATCGGACAACGTGCTGAACAGCAACAAGCAGAAGGGCCCCACGCAGATCGTGGAGATGCTGGGAGGCTGCACTTCGGTGCTGGAGCTGCTCAGGGTCGGGGCTTTTTGGACCCCAGAGCACTCACCAGAGGATCCCTTCGGTGGTCGTGCTGATTTAAGAAAGCGTGCAGGTTTTGATGATGGTCGGTCCCTCGAGGTCTCGTCGCACCCACAGATCTCAGCGGAGCTGACGATGTAGGTAGAGGTCAGAAGTGCCAGGGAAGCCGGTTCTCGTCGAGCTGGGCAGTCGGATTCCTGAGGAAGGACTTGCAGCAAACCGCCGAGTTCTTAGATGGTGCCTGCGGATGCAGGGTGACTACTCCTTAGCCACAAGGGAGAAATCTTGAGAAGAAGTCGAGAGTTCCTTTCGTAGAAAGTATTCTTGATTCAAAGATGATCTAATTTGGAAGGGTCCCCGCTCCTGCCTTTATCCTAAAGAAAGGGGTGGGTACATGACTAGGTCCTGCCCTAGGGGTGGGACCAGGAAGGGTGGTAGTTACACCCCTCTCCCCTGCCGGACTTTCCCCAGGTCAGGGGCTGCGCGCCCCTGGAACTGGTTCTAACCTGCAGATGCGTAGTGAGCACCGGGGTGCCACTCCGCAGTCACCTTCTGGTAAAGCCCTGCCTACCCAGGATACACAAAACCCTGTCTGGGATGGTGCGAACACTGCCCCGGACAGAGAACCCTTTTTCCAAGCTCTCCTCGCTGGAAGGAATCCCAGCAGCAGGAGGTCAGACTCGTGTCTGTGGTGGCAGCGTCCATTTTGTGGAGCTGAGGCTTCAGTTAACTTTAACCGGGGTTCGCAGTTACGTACATGTCGTGTCCCTCTAGAAGGGCGGAATGACAACCTCGTCGCCAGTATTGGTGCGGGGTCACCATCCCGATTCGTATGACACCTTACTCGACATGTCTTGACAACGCGATAAGTTACTAATATGGTACGCGTTATCATGGAACAGCCATTGGGTCTTGGCTCCGCAAGCTGCAACTGGGCTCGGCTCGTGCCAGAGCCCAATTCACACGATTCCATGCACTCTGCCTTCAGGATTGTCAAGGCCTGCCATAGGAGTGACTGATAGGAACTCGGGTGTCCATTTTAAGGTTAGATATAGGGATACTATACCTACAGCAACGGGCGAGTACGCCACGTTGCCCCAGCTGTTGCGCAGCCAGTTGTGTCAGATTTAGATGGCCATCCAGGGGTGGCATAATACATGCTTCAGCCCCTGGTAGGCCCTGGGTACACCAATGCCCTGAGTTACAGGGTCTGACAAGGTGGCCCAGTTCCAATTAGGTAATGCACCTAAGGTACACACATCAATTTAGCGAGAGAACAGCTAGGCTGTGGGTCTGATTGGCAGGCCCACAGCCCGAGAAAGTGGTAAACCAGTGAAACAAAAGCAAAAAATCTGGGTGATCATAGGATTGCAGACCCTACTCTCCTACAGTGACCACGACGTCAATAGCACCCTACTTGGAGCACTATGACCATGGAGTGTGGTAACCAAGGCGTAAGTCAAAACATGTTATCGTTTGTTGCTGCCGCCATCATGGTGAAATTAATTTCACTTGATGTAATGCTTGAAGGAGCCCCCACTCTTAAAGTAATGCTGCTTGAAGTTCAGGTATATGTTGTGGGGACTGGCCTTTCCTCTGAGGGCAGCAACAGTTTATTAGGTGCCTGCAACCCTCCCCCACCATAAGTGTTTTAGGGCATGTGTGTGGATATGTGTATATTATATATAAAACACATTGTAACACTTAAGCTGGGGAAGAGAGCAAAAACAGTTGCACTTTCATGGATTTGCTAGTGCTAAATATTAACAAGCATTGGCAAAGACAATAGGCCTGTTTTTTTTGGGCGGGTAACTGTGTATAAGAGAGTGGTTTATTATGTGGTGTGGTTGTGAGATCTCACCACGTAATAATGTCACAATGTTTATCAGGTCCAGTTAGGTTTTTTAAGTAACGTAGTCCAGATAGCTGTGGCACCAAGCAGTCAGGCTTAGGCATAAGTGTTAAGCATGTAGAAGAACACAAACGACAGGTGGGCAAGAAACATGACACAATACAATTCCAACACCAAATTTATAAAAATAAAATGTATTTTTATAAGTTATAGTAGGCCCTAAATATACAAAAACTTATCAAAAGGAGCCAGAGATACAATTTTTTAAATGTAGGCATATGCTTTTAAGTTCCAGTAAATCTTTGTAACTGTTGTTGTGGTTTCTGAGCCAAGGGCCAGTCCTCTCGTGGACTGACCAGAATGGATCTGGAGCCAGTCACAGAAGCGCATAGGTCCAGGGTGACCACCTGTTAGATCCAGCAGTCTCAGGGTGCGTACAGAAGATTTCACTACGCGAAGTGTACTTCGTACTACGCCCGCCACGCGTAGCTACGCGAACTGCGTAGTGCGGTAGGGAAATGCTTTTCGCCCTGATTTCACAGTGCCGGATGCTTGACCGCACTGTGCAATCATTGCAAAAGGCATCTAGCACAGTGCAAGCGGTCATTTTCTGACACTCGAGTAGATTTGAACTTGAGCGTCAGTTTTCTCAACGCGGACTGGTAGTGTCTCATTGCCAGTAATTGCGAGCATACTAGACCACTTGCAATGAGAAACCTGACCTCCCGGCAATGAGAATCGTGCCGGGAGGTTTACTTTGCTCGCTCGCGGTCGCCAACTTGACGTTGAGAGCTGCGAGCAAGCAAAAAATGCCGCTATGCGCGCTCCGCGAGTGTAGTGTAGTACTATGCCCAGGGTTAGTCCTGATACTGGGGATGCATGATGCTGAGAAGCTGCTGAAGATGGAGCTGTGTAAGAGATGCTGGTATTATTTCTTGCAAAAAACACAGTTGATGGACAGAATGCAGAACAATGTCTTACATTCACCCCAGTACAAAGATCTGGGCCTAAATCCATCGTTTTTTTGCACTCCACACCACCCTAGGGCAGACAATGGCTATATGGAAATCAGCCTTGACCCTGTGCCTCATGGGAACAGTCCAGCCCGAACTACCAAGCCATGTCTTTCCTAGACCGGAATCATGCATCCAAGGACCAGTTTCTGGCTATCAGCCTTCTTCAGCCTGGAAGCTTAACTCCAGTGATGTGGAGAACCTTGGACTCACGTTTGAGCATACCCAGCCCACTCGGGGTGAAAATGGCAAAAAAAACAGTTGATGGACAGAATGCAGAATGTCTTACATTCACCCCAGTACAAAGATCTGGGCCTAAATCCATCATTTTTTGCACTCCACACCACCCTAGGTCAGACAATGGCTATATGCAAATCAGCCTTGACCCTGTGCCTCATGGGAACAGTCCAGCCTAAACTACCAAGCTATGTCTTTCCTAGACCGGAATCAAGCATCCAAGGACCGGTTTCTGGCTATCCGCCTTCTTCAGCCTGGATAGCTTGACTCCAGTGATGTGGAGAGCCTGGGACTCATGTTTGAGCATACCCAGCCCACTCGGGGTGAAAATTGCAAAAAACACAGTTGATGGAAGAATGCAGAACAATGTCTTACATTCACCCCAGTACAAAGATCTGGGCCTAAATCCATTGTTTTTTGCACTCCACACCACCCTAGGTCAGACAATGGCTATATGCAAATCAGCCTTGACCCTGTGCCTCATGAGAACAGTCCAGCCCGAACTACCAAGCCATGTCTTTCCTAGACCGGAATCAAGCATCCAAGGACCGGTTTCTGGCTATCAGCCTTCTTCAGCCTGGATAGCTTGACTCCAGTGATGTGGAGAGCCTGGGACTCACGTCTGAGCATACCCAGCCCACTCGGGGTGAAAATTGCAAAAAACACAGTTGATGGAAAGAATGCAGAACAATGTCTTACATTCACCCCAGTACAAAGATCTGGGCCTAAATCCATCGTTTTTTTGCACTCCACACCACCCTAGGTCAGACAATGGCTATATGCAAATCAGCCTTGACCCTGCGCCTCATGGGAACAGTCCAGCCTAAACTACCAAGCTATGTCTTTCCTAGACCGGAATCAAGCATCCAAGGACCCGTGTCTGGCTATCAGCCTTCTTCAGCCTGGATAGCTTGACTCTAGTGATGTGGAGAGCCTGGGACTCATGTTTGAGCATACCCGGCCCACTTGGAGTGAAAATTGCAAAAAACACAGTTGATGGACAGAATGCAGAACAATGTCTTACATTCACCCCAGTACAAAGATCTGGGCCTAAATCCATCGTTTTTTGCACTCCACACCACCCTAGGTCAGACAATGGCTATATGCAAATCAGCCTTGACCCTGTGCTACATGGTAACAATCCAGCCCGAGCTACCAAGCCATGTCTTTCCTAGACCGGAATCAAGCATCCAAGGACCGGTATCTGGCTATCAGCCTTCTTCAGCCTGGATAGCTTGACTCCAGAGATGTGGAGAGCCTGGGACTCCCGTCTGAGCATACCCAGCCCACTCGGGTGAAAATTGCAAAAAACACAGTTGATGGACAGAATACAGAACAATGTCTTATAGTCACCCCAGTACAAAGATCTGGGCCTAAATCCATCGTTTTTTTGCACTCCACACCACCCTAGGTCAGACAATGCCTATATGCAAAACAGCCTTGACCCTGTGCCTCATGTGAACAGTCCAGCCCGAACTACCAAGCCATGTCTTTCCTAGACCGGAATCAAGCATCCAAGGACCGGTTTCTGGCTATCAGCCTTCTTCAGCCTGGATAGCTTGACTCCAGTGATGTGGGGAGCCTGGGACTCACGTCTGGGCATACCCAGCCCACTCGGGTGAAAATTGCAAAAAACACAGTTGAAGGACAGAATGCAGAACAATGTATGGGATTATTTCTTGGCCCACAACCTTCAGGAGTAGTCTCCGGCCGCAGGACTCGATCTCCCAATATGCCACAGGTGATTTTAGTGCAAGTCTAGTTCCCAGTTGTTGACTGCTGTCCACTTACAGTGGTCTTCAGCCGTTGTCCACAGGCCAGTGTCTCTTTCTTGCAGACTTGAGGGCACATCCAGCAGGTCTGGGCTCTGTCTCCCAGCAGGCACTTCCACATTCATTGACGAGCAGGCGATCCTGGACATCCGAGCTCTCACAAGTGCAGGCTTCCTTCAGCCTTTTTGTCCTTGGTGCAGAACGAAGGTCAGCTTGAGTCTTCCTTTACTGAGCTTTGTTATCAGCTCCTATAGACTGCAGGAGCTCTGGTAAAAATATGGCTTAATACCGCCTCACCTCGAACAGATTGTCACTTTCTAAAAAGGACACAAAAATGTGTCAAATGGAAGAGAATGACAACCCAAGAATGTCACTACTGCAAGCCCTTATAACACTGTTACCAAAAGCTTGCAACATCCCTGGCTCTAACAAGACTAATGGTGGATAAATAAATGAGTGAATTAGCGTATGCAAAAACAACAATTGATGGACAGAATGCAGAACAATGTCATACATTCACCCCAGATCTGGGCCTAAATCTATTGCATATTTGCTCACTATGCCATTCCAGTTTGGACCCAGCCGTATGCAATTCAGTCTTGACCCTGCGCCCAATGGGAACAGTCCAGCCCGAACTTCCAGGCCAGGTCCTCCCTGGATTAAAAATAAGCATCCTAGGACGAGTTTTCGTCTTCCATCCCTCATCAGCCAGAATAGCTTGACTCCAGTGGCATGGAGAGTTAGTGTATGGACAGTGAATATATGGCTAAGTGACTCCTTGCATATATTAGCAAATAATTGTGTTCTTGGGAAGAATGAAAGCATAGCTGGATCGTTTAGGGCATGTATAGATGGATGAATGGATGACGACACATGGACAATAGCATGAATGTGTGCATGGATGTGTGGAAATGATAAATGAGTACGTACATGGATGTATAAATAGGTAAAAAAGAGTTCCTAATTAACACCTTGGCTGCTAGAGGTTTCCCCCCCGGTGCTGGATTCACAGAGTTCCCTTTATTCATGACGAGCTCAGCTCGTCATAAGCACAGCTTAACCGTGCCTCATGACGAGCTGAGCTCGTCATGAGCAGTGAAGGGGTTAAAAGTCGAATAGAGATGTTTATAGTAATGGTGCATCCCCATTGGACTAAGTCAAGAACTAGTCGACATCACATTTTTAGAAAGGTCAGCAGTCGATATCACGTCAAGAGAGCAGGTGTGATTTCCACCTGCCAACCACCTGTGCATCAGCAGACAGTATTTGCACAATACTGGTCTAGTCTAATGTAGACTCTTGGTATAAGCATCAATGCAACCATCAATTTGGGCAGCTGTTGCTAAAGAGGAAATGCGTGCCACATGTTCTTCATGCCTTGTCATCATTAAATATTACAAAACTCAAATAAACAAGATCTATTCCATAGTTGCAGCTGAGGGGCTGGCGAATTTCTTGACAATGTTGAAGAGTTCTTTGCTGTTACTGAAGTTGATTCAATGCGTGAGGCTATAGTCCTTTTCATCAATTCTCTCAACTGTCTGTGTTAAAGGTGGAGGGCTGTCTTGAAGGTGATCCTGTCTGTGGTGTCCTTATTGGTGCTCTGTAGGAAAGTGCCCCTTTTTGCATGGTACCCTCTAACATTTTGACTGACAACTGCTGCTAACTTGACTGAGTGTGCCCTGGATCCCTGCCAATCAGGCTCCCAGGGCCTGTGTTCTTTCCCAAAACTGAACCTTTGTTTCCACTATTGGCATACCTCTGGACCATGTGTAAGTATCTTGTAACAGGTGCTCCTGATGCAAAGGGCCTTGTGACCAGAGAGGGCATCTGAGGGCTGCAGCATGTATTGTACGACCCTTGGAGACCCCTTCACCTTAACATCCACACACTGCCATTGCAGGCTGCGTGTTTTGGTGCAGACCAAACTGACGACTCGACATGGCACACATCCCTGTGTGCTATGCCCAACAACATTGCCTGTGGCATAAATAAGTCAACCCTCTAGCAGGCCTCACAGCCTTAAGGCAGGATTAACCATACCACAGGCGAGGGCATATCTGCATAAGCAATACACCCCTACAGTGTATGTGCCATTCAAAGACCTTGTAAGTGCAGTGAAGTGATTTTGAGTACATGGGCTGGAAGTTTGTCAACACGAACTCCACAGCTCCAGCATGGCTTTACTGAAGACTGAGAAGATTGGTAGAAAACTAGGGGTGGACGGACATTTCCGTTCCACCCACGGAATGTGTGGAAATATGCAGCTTCTACATTCCGCAAAGAAGGCGGTAAAACGGGGCAAATTTCCGCACATTCGCGGGCGAAACGGAAGTTGACCGCCTTCCCGCCTCCCGCCCACCTCCCGCTTCCCGCACGCCTTATTAAATTATATTTACAGGCTACAAATAAAGTTAATAAAACTTACCTTATTGCGCAGCGGGAGCCTGCGCATGCGCATTCCTCGCCAGGAATGCGCATGTGCAGGCTGCTGCGCATGTGCAGTTTCAAAGAAAGAAGCCGCGATGGGGAAGTTTGCAGCTCAATAAGGTAAGTTTTATTTAACTTTATTTGTAGCCTGTAAATATAATTTAATAAGGCAGGAGGGAGGCGGGCGGGAAGTGGGAGGCGGGCAGGCAGGCTCGCGAAATGGAAATATCGCAGAGAGGCACGGAGATTGGTTCAATCTCTGTGCCTCTCCGCGATAGTCCCTTCCGCGACTTCCGCCCACCCCTATATAAAACTTCTCAGCATAATAAACCCACACTGATGCTTTATTATAAAATGCAAGAAGAGGGTATCTTAGAGATGCCCCCTGAAAATTGACAAAGTCCTAATGTATTGGCTGACCGGTCCCTGCCAGCCAGCCACTACCAGATAGGTTTCGGACCTCATGGGGTGATAGCCTTTGTGCTCTCTGAGGGGTATACAACGTTTACAACGGAATTTTTACAACGCACTACCATTAGAACGCAGGCATTACCACGCATACCATTCCAACGCATTGCGCTGGGGGGCGCTCTAGGATAGGGAATAAGTATAATTTTATATCCAACACCTTCCCTAGTGTCCACGGGGACTGGAGTTGGAATATAAAATTATACTTACCACTATCCAGCACCTCTAAGCTCTATGCGTTGTAACAGTATTCGTTGTAAATACCGCGTTGTAAATGTTTGCGTGGTAACAGTATGCGTTGTCACGTCATACATCCCTCTGAGGTCAGAAACAAAGCCTGCTCTGAGTGGAGGTGCTTCTCACTTCCCCCTAGCAGGAACAGTAATACTTGGCAGTGAGCCTCAAAGGCTCTCACCTTGTGGTATGCTGATTTGGGACGCTCCAACTAGTGGAGATGCCAGCCTCCCTGTACTAACCCCACATTTTGGTCGCAGGATAGGTGGGAAAATTAGTAAGCAGATTAGGACTGACTATCTTGCCCTGGAACACCCCTAGGGTCTCCAGGAGCTGAGGTAAACCCCTCTCTTAGAAATTCTCCATCTTGAATTGGAGAACTAGGCTCAATAGGAACAGAGATGTGCCCCTCTCCCCAAAGGAGGGGTCACCTAAAGGCTGTAGTCATCCTAGGGGACACTAGCCATTGGCTCCCCTGAAACTTGTTTCTCAGAAACGATGACCTACGAATAAGGACTGAAGAGCTGTGCAGCAGTGAAGAAGAAGATGATAACTGACTTGGCCCCAGCCATACCAGCCTGTCTGCTACTCCAGCATCCCTCCTCCAAGAAACCGGCATGACCCGCAGCCAGCAACATTCAAGAACCCCAGGGACCTGTGCTGTCTAAAATAAAGACTCTTTTCTCTCCCGTGGACACCAGGTTTGTCCAGCAAGAAACTAACACAAGAACTCCGGATGCAGGCGGATCTGCGACACTCACCACTCTGCATTTGATGCCCATGGCCCTACTCCAGGTGGCCTATCGACCCAGTAAATTGACCTGGAATCCAGCCTTGAATACCTCTCCTGATCTATCCTACAATGCCTGCAGCCTCAGCTTGAAGGCTCCCCCTGACTGTGACCAGATTGGTGGGAGAAACCAGAAACCAAAAGTCACACCCCCACCGCAGCCCCCAGACCCTGGTGTGCCCATCCGACCATGTCCAGACATCCCCTACTATACAACTTAACTCTCCAGGCATGGGATTTCTAAAACCAGCTTTCGGAACCATCACTTCATTGGTTAACCTAACAGATATCTCCATTGCTCTGTTTAGAAACTGTTCCATTGAATTTTTGAATGAGACCAAGCTTGGGCATGAGGCGAACATGTGTATTGTATCAGCTTCGATGCTTTGGCATCGTGGGCAGGTTATGCCACTTGTTCCCCCCAACAAGCTATTCTATGTGGAGTGTGAGAGCTCAAAAATAGTTTTGAAGTGTTGTGCCTGAAGGTTTGCTACCTTTAGCACTGTATTTCCAAGCTTGAGCTAAGTTTCGAACTCGCTCCCCTCCAGGTTCAATTTTCTTCGCCATTTTTACGCCACTTTCCCCTGATCATCTTCAGAGTACTGGCTCAGTTCTTCATCTATATATGAAATTGTGCATCCCTCCTCACTCCGTATTTGTTCCATGACTTCTTCTCTTGAATACCATGTTACCCCCTTGTTTTTTTATTAGAGCGGATCTAATCTGCAGATACTTAAAAAAGTTTCCAAGCTCTATATGGAATAGGTGCTGTGCCTTGTCGAAGGTAATGCCTTTGGCATCAGTAAAATCCCCTATAGTTTTAATACCGAGCCCATCCCACTGTTTTATTACATTATCATGAAACACTGTCGGCAGTGGGGGATTATTAAATAATGGAGTATAATAATTCATCCTGCCGACACCTAGCCTTTTCCGGACCGAGGTCCAGACTGACATTACGGCCCCTCGGCTCCTAGTGTCTTAAACCTTACTTTCTTATAGTAATTTGCCTCTTTATATGTTATTAAGCCATCCTTTAGCCACGGATGTTATAAGCTCGTATGTATCTGGAATGCTCTCGCCACCCCTCCACTTGTCTTGAGTAGTACCCTCCATGAGCCCTCTTTCATATTGCAATACCGCTGCCCAGTAATATGACCTAAAATCTGGTACCGTCAAACCCCCCCGCTCTTTTGACAGAGACATACATTTTAAGGCTCTTTGTGTTTTGCTTTTCGCCCAAATGAAGCGATTTGCAACTCCCTCTATCTCTTTAAACCATTTACCGTAAAATTTTAGTGGGATCGTCCTAAAAAGAATTAAAATTTAGGGAGGAATATCATTTTTATTATGTTGCAGCGGCCTATTATTGTCAGATGTAAATTGTTCATTTTATCCAAATCTTTCCTTGCTTTTTTAAGCACTGGGGCAAGATTCTTCTCTACTAAATTCGTTAAGTCTGAAGTTATCATTATTCCCAACTAGACCGCTGAATCTGTCACTCTTTGATCTGCCAATGTAATTCCTTGGTAACCACAATTTGTGTCTTTTCTTGATATAATTTATACCCAGATAATGCCCCAAAGATATCCGCCTCTCTTTCTATTTCCACCAGCGTAGAAACCGGCTCGGTGATGTGATCGCCAGGTCGTCCGCATAACCCAAGATTTTTGTCTCATGTCCATTTAATATTATCGGCAAGATATTTCTTTTACTATCTATTCTCCTTATAAAGGAGTCAATGTAGATGGCAAAGAGTAGCGGGGAGCAGGGGCAGCCCAGTCGTGTCCCCCGTCCGATGTTTATTGCCCCACTTACCTCACCCATTACTCTGAGTCTAATCTTGGGATTTTTATTTAGTGCCTGTAGATCCCTTATGCACCCTTTGCCGACATTTGCCTTCTCTAACACTGACCATAGGAAACCCCACGAGACCCTATCAACCTTGGCACGTGCTAATATCACCACCCCCGTGTCCTAGTTCCTTGCGTAGTATATACTAGAAGTTGATACCCCAACTGTTCCAATAGGAACTTACAGTAGGCCTCTACGTGCGTTTACTGCAGGCATATTATGTCGGCACGTATTGTTCTTAAATACTCTTTCAAATCCCTACGTTTCCTTGCGTCATTTAAACCACATATATTTAATGTAACTTTCTGCTTGAAATTTGTTTAAATGCACCTTCTTGTTTCCTGTGTACCCCACTCCGACTTGTTCTATTGACTGATGATGAGATTTTTATTCCCTTTTTTACCCCAAAGCCCGACCCTGGACCCCTCCCTTCATGATCCCCCGCCTCCCTTGTTTCCCTCCCTCCTGCCCCACTCCACAAACAAAAGCAAGCCGACTTAAGGTTTCTGTGATGGTGCCTGGCTGTCGGCCTCCGTCTGTCGATTTTTTCTTTTTCTTTTTACTTTTGTGGTGTGCTTATCTCTGAATCACCCCCCTGAATTCACCTGTAGCCACCCTCCGGATCAAAAATGTCTCCATTAAGTGTTTGACGGTGAAGACTTCTCCTTTCACCTCCCCCTCTACACTATAATATTCTCTCACCTATCCATATCTACCCGTATTCTTTCATGAATCTATCAATATCGATAGCAATATCCATAGCATATCAACAGTTCATTTTATCATCTATCTTCTCAATTCTTACAGAGATTCAGCATTTCCATTTCCACTTCCTATTGTTAATGTGTCCATATAGGCTTTGGCTTGGATTTCAGATGCAAATACCCTAGTGGTATTTTTATGAATGATCTTGATCCTTGCTGGATTCATGAGATATGCCTGGAGGCCCATCTGCCGGCATGGTTCTATCAATTCTCCCAGTCACCAGCGCCTCTCGACAGTGGAATGGCAGAAGTCCAGGGTAGTAAAGAATCACTGGTTGTCATAGGATCGTTTAGCTTTCGGGCGAGCCTTGGAGTACACTTCCTCTCTCGGTAGGTAGTTCCCGAAATATACCATTATCACTCTCGGTCTTGAAAGTCCTTCCTGTGATTTAGCATAGTTTTTCTTAAGAGTTAGCGGGAATCGGTGGACTCTTTATATTTCCTTTTCCCACTGTCAGTGACTTAATTCCGGGAAGGCTCCCCTCATTTATTTCACGACATAGGCCTTGATGTCATCCCCTTCTGCCCCTTCTTCAATTCCCAGGACCCTGAGGTTGTTCCGTCTTTGTCGATTTTCCAAATCTTCTAATTTCCATTGCACGTCCGAATACTGTTTATCATACGAGTTTAACTTAGCTGAGTCTTTAGCTTGACAATCTTCCAAGAGGCCCGTACGTTCTTCCAATTGTGCCAGCCTTGTATTAGCGTCGGTACAAATTTTTGCCACCTTCTTTACAGCGCCTTGTAGGTTTTTGTTTGCCAACCCATTCTTTTTTCCCTCCATCCTTGCCTACCCTGGAATTGCTTTATAGATTCCAGTATTGTCTGTAAAGAGGGGAATTCGTCATCTGACCTGGTTACTTCCTGTACCATATGCTCTGGATACACATTCCTGGTGGCTGAATAATCCCAGTTTAGAGCTGCATCCGAGTGGGATCTGCTAGTCCGGGGCTGATCTATTCTTTCCTGGGAGAGAGAGTCTCTTTGCCTCCTTGTCAGCCTTTTTTTTCTTACTGCCGGATCTTTGTCCTTTAATCCTGCCCTGGACCCCACCTCTGAACTGATAACTGAACTAGCACGTGAAGCACTTTCACTTTCCTCTGCCTCGTCTTCTGAGGGGGTGGGTTCTGATCCATCCGTACGGAAAAAAAAGTTATCTCCAAGATCCTGAGTGCCTTCAGCCCCACTGTTTCCACTGCTAGCAGTAATCTCCTGGACTAGTGCATTCGTGATCCTCTGGTCCTCACCGATAGAATCTTCAGGTGCCGCGGTTAAGCCTAACTCCTTTATTACCTCTCGCTGGACTGACAATTCTTGACTTTGCTCGGGAGTCTGAACAGCGGTATCCCCCGCTCCTTTTTTCAGTGCTGACCCCTGTGGTCTCAAGGTCCACTTCTATATCCCCCCACTCTGCTCCTGGGGTGGCAACTTCCTGTTCTAGCTCAGTTGGAGCTACTATAGTTACAGTCTCTTGAGCGCCGGTCTGCACGTCCTTATTCCCCCTAGAGCCGTGTTGTCTTTATCTGGTGCTGATACACCTTTTTTTACCTGGCCTGTTTGGTTAGCGGGAGAGAAAAAGCCAGTTAAACTCTTTAGGCCGCTTATATTTGCTTCCCCTGGCTTAGGCCCTCTCCCCCTTGTATTACTCCATGCCCCCATGTCATTTTTCTTTTGGGTACCAGCCAGCTCACCTGGGATGTTCTTGGTGCTTTTTCCCTGACTCCTTTCCCAGGTCGTTAGCCTGTATTACTGCCTTTTTGGGTGCCCCACCTTGTTCAAGCTCAGGGATTTTTCCCCGCCCTCCGTGGGCATTCTTTGGTGCCATCCTAGCAGTTTCAGCGTCTATAGCCGCAAATTCGGCTTCCTCAGCTCTCTGCACCAAGTGGATCGCTGGATGCATTCTGCTATTGACTCTCTGGGCTCCGCTGCCCTGGCTGTAGCTGTCTCCGCCTCCAACTCCGCCGACTTCGCAAGCTCCATAGGCTTTTCCGCGGTGATTTCGCAGCTTCACAAGCGCCGCTGATACAGAGAGCAGAACCGCCGAAATCTGCCTCTCCGCCGCCACGAGGAAATCTTCCCAGCTGCCGCCTGTCATCGGGTAGGTGATTCCCGAGAGATGCCGTCCTTTTCGCACTGTCTTGAGCACACCCTCATCTCGGTTAGTCCTTCGGCATCAGGAGCGATCTTGGCCGCCTCTGTCAGCCAGACGCCATCTTGCTTTCCCCCGTACTTACTTGCTTTCCCCCCGCACTTTGGCCACTAGGGTTTGACACAAATAATTTTGGTAGGAAGGAACCCCAAGGGTAAGATGGAGCTCTTTGAGCTCCACTGTGATAGTGTACATTGTTCTTGTGTGATTACTTGTTCTCACCTCCCTTATTTTTGTTGCAGATTGTAAACATATTTGTAATTGTAAAAGTGATATGTTTGTATTTGATTTGGTGCCGTAGAAAATGTATTATGGACTGAATAATGTGATAGTGTGTTTGGAGCGTCGTATTCTTTTTTTGAAAATTTGAATACTTTAAAAAAGATTTGCAAATGATCATGTATTTTTAAGCATTTTTTATTGTGATTATTTACTGTACACCGAAGTAGACTATATATGATATATCCACTAAACATTGTCGGATGTCAGACATCCCATTTGCCTGTGTCACATTTTCACCACCTCATTTAGAGATCAGAGACTTCCTGGCTTCTGGCGGTGCAGCTTCAGCTGACTCTGTTGAGGGAAACCATTCACGGGTGTCCCACGTGCTACAAGTGCTACAAGGCTACTGACTTAAAAGGTTCAGAGACTGGCTATCAGGGCCTCACTGATTGGATACCGACAATAGCCCATACTCTCCCTATACACCGTCCTGACATTCCAGTATCACAGCCAAGAGAAGCAGAGTGTGAGGAGAAGTCAGAGAAGAGGGAGTGAGAGAGAGAACAAGACAATTCCTTCTGTCTTGTTGAGAAGTGGATTTCTTCAGTGGTGCAGCCAACCACAGTTAGGAATACTCAGACCCCCTTTGAAGGAATATAAGGTAGAAATGCAGGGGCTACAGAACAGCTGTGGTTTCAGACATACTATATTCTGTAGAACAAAAAACATTTAATGTACCTGTTTCCACAATAGAAATATTGATGATGAGCCTGTAGAGAAGACCTCAGTACTTATCCCAGGTGTCGAGATCTCCCAACAGAGGAGTGGCAAAATATTTGGAGCCTCACTTTTACGCCGCTGGTGCGTCACTTTTTGTGACGCACCATTGGCGTAAAAAATGCGCCTTGTTTGCCCATATTTACAAAGTGACGCATCTAGGTAGATACGTCACTTTATAAACCCCTGCGCCAGGTATAATGTATGCAAGGGGGGCGTATTGACGCAAGAAAGGGTCGTAGAAGTAACGAAGTGAAATCTATGAGATTTCACTGCGCCACTTTTAGGACACAAATGCGTCAATTTCTTACGCCTGCCTCACAGCAGGTGTAAGATTGACGCAGGCCCTTTCACATGGGGCTTGCCCCATGTGAAAGGATACATTGCTGGAGTTGCATCATTTTTGTGACACACTCCAGCAATGTGCCACTTTTGCGTCTACAGATACGTCAGAAATACTGACGTATCTGTAACTCCTTGCGACATGATGCGTCATAATGTAAATATGACGCATCATTGGTGTCGCAAGGAGGACGCATTGAAAAGTGACGCATCGCTGTTTTCACGCAGCAATGCGTCACTTTTCGTAAATGAGGCCCTTGGCATCTACATCCAAGAACACGATGAGATGGTAGCTGCCTTGGGATACCATTGAGGCTTTCGTGTAAACTGGGTGTAGGAAAAAACCTTGCCAAGATGACGAAATGGAATGCATAACCACAAATGTTCTGAAAAGCTTTTCCAGTGATTTAGAGCAAAAATTGACAGCCTGTTTGTAGAATTGAGCTGGGATGTCATTAGGGTAGGGATCCCCATCTGCTCTACTTTTCAGAATCTGCTTGCTGATCCTTATGGCTAAGAAGGTTAGGGCAAAGGGATGAACTTGATCGAGGTCACCTTCAAAGCTCATTTCATGGTTGTTTTTCCTGCTGTTACTGAATGGTAATTTTGTTACTTTCATTAAATCACCGTAGAGGGAGCTCGTGTGGGTGATCCAGTCTGCAGGGGCAACATTATTAACATTGCGCCGTCAGATCCCCGGCGCAGGCGATTTATGATGATCCAGAAAAGACAGAATTGGATTTGTATCATTTCCTCATGCTTTTGTTTTTCTTGCTAAATCTGTTTTTTGTAACAACTACATAGGACATTGGTTTCCACTAAAAGATGGGTTCACAAACAAGGATTTGAGTATTCCTTATACTAGTCTTTTCTTAGCCATAAGTTCTTTTCTTAACCAGGGATGCTGAAGGTAGATAAATCATTTGTCTTTTGGCGTTTCCCTGATATTGCTGGATGTATGTACACATTTAGTATAAATAACTGCCCAATTAACGAGTTGTGTTTCCAATGTTTGATCTCAAAGCAAAGAAAATCCTTGTGCAAAAACCCAATCTGTAGATCACTAGATGTTAAGAGCTTCCGTTGCATGGCCTATAAGTTCGGATCAGATAGTGAAGAAAATAACACGTAATATCCTTCAAAGAGAGTTTTGCAGTCTCACCAGTATTCTAAAATACCTTTCATGTCATGGCGAATAGAAAAGACACAGAATTGTATCCATGCAAAGTTAATTGAAATCTGCCACATTCCTGGAAACATGAGAGATATTTGCGTGTTTTCTCTTGATATTTGGACTTAACATTGAATGGTTGTTAAAAGCAGATAATTTGATTGATGGTTGATGCCTGGTCTAGGTTGTAGCAGCCATCCCCAATCCTCCTGTCTCTTTTCAATGGTGGTTTTAGCGCGCTTGAAATGACTTCAGGCCAGGTTATGACAAGATATGGTAAAGGACTGAGCTTTGAGAGGATAGATTGATTAAAAGGGGTCTACAGCATTTTTTAAGGGAGACTGGGACCTGCATATATTACCTAAGGCTTGCGGAGCCTGGCTTTGGTCAGAGTTGGCATCCTTCTTTAAAAAGATGACTGGATAAAAAAACTTTTGGTGAGTAAGTGATCAATAATCCCCAGTCTTCTAGGATTTTCTGATTTACCCATTTAGAGTTAGCTGCAGATTTAGCTGTCCACGTTACTATGGTTGCTTCCAATGAGAAAATATATTTGAAGGTGTGAACTGTATAGGCATTGTTGCTGGCATTTAGATGACAAGGATTCGGGTGGAAGGCAAGAAGTTTAGACATGTTATCATGATCAATACGTCTCTGCTGCCTTTAAATGTGTATTCTGGAAGCGAGATTGTTATCAAGGCAGAAGCGTCTTGAGTTGCACAATTATTTGATAATTCAGCACCAGGTTGTACTAAAGAGCCTGGTGTTCCAATCATTTGTGTGTACATGTATTGTACACTCGACTGGTGCACTGTCATGTCTTTGGGTGCCATTTGATTCACATGTTGAGGTGGTGTGGCTTCACCTCTGAGTGGCTGTCTTGATGGTGATGGTCATCCTGATTCAATACGATTTGCTTAATTTATTTTACCCAAAGGTACATGGGGCCTTATTTATGAACGTCTTGCGCCACCAGTGCGTCACTTTTAAAATGGGAAAAAGTGACGTACCAGTGGCGCAAGGGCTTCATAAATGAGGCCCATGGGTTCTACCTGACGATAAGTTCTCATTGTGACTAACAAGGGAGTGAATGAATTCACTTGGATTTGCACAGACTGGATCACTATTTACAGTCTGCGGAGAAATAGAAGAGACACATGGATA
This sequence comes from Lissotriton vulgaris, assembly GCF_964263255.1. NCBI lineage: Eukaryota > Metazoa > Chordata > Amphibia > Caudata > Salamandridae > Lissotriton > Lissotriton vulgaris. The sequence continues at coordinate 99,464,629 of NC_141695.1, forward strand.
TTGTGAAGCTTGCTGGACTCCATGATTGGCGGTTCTATTCTAGGTACAGGCTCCATTACCACTAAAGAGGCTTTTTTAAACATCAGCATTTTGTTTTATTAAGATCGTGTCCTGTTTTTTTGTTTGTTTTCTTAGTCGCTTCATTTTACATCTTGATAATTGATTGGGGAGAGTATTGTTGGGCAAAGCTTGTTCATTTCAGGACTTTTCCAACTGTTTACTGTAGTAAAGGATGCTGTAGGACTGGCTGCTATTGCTATTGTTATTTCAGTGCTTTTTGTAAGTTCCAGAATTTGCGAAAGGTCTTGGACTTCCGCTTGGCAGGTCATACCATTTTTCAATATGGACTTCTTTTTTTACAAATATGGATGGATGGCCAAATATTTTTCTGGATCAGCATTGAGTGGTGGTGCAGGAAAGGGCAGGGTTGCTTGCAAGTTTATACCAGAATGTTGCAGTACACTGACCTTTTTCACCTCTTGTACTAGATCTCCCACTATGGACGGCAAGGAAATTAACTTGTCAACGTTTCTTTAAGAACAGAGACTAAATGTATTTGTTAGTACTCCTTGTAATGTGCAAACTGAATAGTATGATAGTTATTGTTTATGGACATTGATTTTGTTTCTCCCATCTCTCTCCTGCAGCTGCCAACCCCAGTCCATATTTTACTCAATTACCACACAGGCCTGAGGTCTAGAAGAGAAGTCCTCACCACACCTCACGTACATCCAGAAAAACTTTGCAGAGCCCTGGTATCAGAACCGGTGTATAGTCAAAAAATCAAGTTTTTTATATCGAAATACAGTAATATCGATTCAAAAATATAGAATGGACACAATATCGAATTGACAGAATATAGACTACAAAAATATCGACTAGAACAGCATTAATATTGATTCTAAAATATAGAATGGACAAAATATCGAATGGACAGAATATATACAACAAAAATATCGAATTTGAGGTAAGTCAATATGAATTATTTAAAGTGTTTTTTATGTTACTATATGTGTGAAAAGTGTATATTTATTATATAATTCATTTTAATTAATTAATTTAATTGTATTTAATTTTTGCGTAGTATAATTCTGTAGCGGGTTGTGGGTTTATAGGGGAATAGGGTGGTAAGTAATTTAAATATAATTAATTAAATATGTTTATTTATTTATTAGTATTTCTGTTGAATTAATTGGTAATTAATTATTAATTGGTAATTAATTAAAATGTAATTGGTAACTAATTTTAATTCATTGATTGATAATTGTGTTAATTAAATTAATGTAATTTCTGCAGCGAGTTGTGGGTTTATAGGGGAATAGGGTGGGAAGTAATTTAAATATAAATAATTAAATATGTTAATTTATTAATTGGTATTTATGTTGAATTGATTGGTAATTAATTAAAATATAATTGGTAATTAATTATAATTAATTGATTAATTGATAATTATGTTAATTAAATTAATGTATTTTCTGCAGCGGGTTGTGGGTTTATAGGGGAATAGGGTGGGAATATAATTAATTAAATATGTTAATTTATTTATTGGTATTTATTTAGAATTAATTGTTAATTCATTAATATTTGGTAATTAATTAAAATATAATTGGTCAATAGTTTAATTAATTTAATTGATTATTTGATAATTATGTTAATTTTATTAATTTCTTTTGAGTAGTGGGTTGTGTGTTTATAGGGGAGTAGTGTGGGAAGTAATTGAATTATAAATAATAAATGTTTTAAATTCATTTATTGCTTATTTTTGTTGTAATATTTAATTTTTTATTATTTGTTAAATAATTTAGTGTTAATTGGTTAATAATTTGTATTAGTAGGTAATTTATTTTAATAATTACCTTTAATTTGTATTTTTAATTGATTAATTAATATATTATATAAAATTGTTAATTATTTTATATTATTTGTAATTGGTATTAATATTTAATTTAATTTAATTCATATATGAAGTATTCACTTTCCCTACTGTTGCACTCACTGGAGTGAGAATAGTAATTTTTACCCCTACGCTATCCAACGCTTTCCCTACTGTTGCACTCTCTGGAGTGGGAATAGTAATTTGTACCACTACGCTATCCAACGCTTTCCCTACTGTTGCACTCTCTGGAGTTGGAATAGTAATTTCATTACAAGACCGGAGGCTACCATTATGCATATAACTTTTAATGCAACTCCAAACAGCCGCATATGTCACAAAGCAATAGTTCCTAATAGAACATTCTTAGCAAAACAATTCTAGAAAGCACTGGGCAATCAGCCTCTTTTAAATGCGGCTCCAGGCAGATAAGTCCTGTTTTTCTTATCCTCCTTGATTTGATATGATTATTGTTCTTCTTTGATAATTTACTAACTATTACCTTTCTTTATTATTATTAGCCCATCTACTTATGGCCTATGTTTTTATCTTTGATTTATATATCGATATAGATTAACGTGCCTTTTGCTGATTCTTTACCTCAATCCTCTATTGGAAGGTTTAGTTCCCTTCCCCTTGTTTGTTTCGAGTGTCCGACCTCTAATTTATGGAGGTCGGCTCCCTCTTACTGCCTGTGTTTGCCTGTTTTTCCTTCTGTGTAAATCTTGCATTTCCCTTCGCGCCGAGTATTTATTTTGCTTACCTTATCCGTACTTTTTTGTTGTTCCAAGGCGTTTCTGCTTCTTTTCCATGTCATGTATTTTAGACTTCCCCCCCTCTTTACCGTTCGCATCTTGAGACCTGCCCTGAATGACGAGAGATTCGAGGAAAGGCCCTTGGCAACACATGTGTGTTATTGTTGCCTGCTTACTTTCCTCAGCCTGCACGCTCACAATGAGCGTCTCTGGGCAACCGGCTGATCGCGATCGGGGAAACTGTCAGTTTTCCGACGCGATCAGCTGATTTACACGGAGGATCATTCCTACCTTGCTTTCTTCGCAATTTAACCTTAAACTAGCCTAAAACGAGCTGATTTACACGGAGCATCATTACTGCTTTAGTTTCTTCGCATTTAAACCCAAATTAACCCCTTACAAGCCAAAAGCAAGCTACAATCCTACCCTTCTACCCTTAAAAAGAAAAAGAAAGGGAATCTTATTTCAATTGATTTCTATTTATATTATAAAAAAAAAAGGGGAGAACAAGAGAAAGAATTATTTATTTATTTTTATACCTTTCTTTTCCCATCTTTATCATGTCTGACTCAGAATCAGACCAAGATAATCTTTCTCTCCCCAACATTGACAATGAGGCATTTAAATCTCTAATACATAAAGAAATGAGGTCTTGTATGTTTTCTACACTTTCTAAAGTCATGGCATCTAAGAGATCCTTTTCTCCTGAAGAGGAGGATGAATTTCAACATGGATTTGATAATGATAATGACCTCACTGAAATAAGGGGTAAAAAAACTAAAAATATTGACTCTACCCCTAAGAGCACTATTTCAGTTCCTAGTACCTCGGGTGTCCCTAGCGGCACAACATCTAAAGGTGTCCCCCGTGGCACAAATTATAAAGGTGTCCTGAGCGGCACAACCTATCCAAGTGCTCAGAGTAATTAATTTAGCCACCATGATAATTTTAATAACTATGACCATGATGATTATAATGACACTGCCTTAGATTTCCCTGACGAATATATCCTTGACTCGGATGAAGATAACCAGGATTTTGAATCCATTGACGATAATTTACCTTCCTCCAAAGGATAGCATTCTAGACCCTCTTGGCGAAGAGATGTTTTCACCTCTTAACATTAGACATCCTAGGAGCTCTGATTGGGTTCCTCTGGACCATGTTAGCAAATTTATTACCAAATGGATCAGGAATCCTCTTGAGAGAGACACTCGCAATCTCTTACGAGCAGAATGCTCAAGACCTTCTATCGAAGGCAAAGTCTGCCAAACACCTATTCTCGATCCCGAGCTGATAAAATATCTCTTCAAGCTTGGTAGGGATCCCAGGAAGGGTATGGAGAGATCCCTTAAGATTTGTCAAGACCGAGTTCTTGATATCTTAGGTCCACTTACTAAAATTATTGATGCTGCTGAAGATAGTCATATCAACGGCTCCACCTTGGACACTGATCTTATCCGTGGTTGGAGTCAGAGGGCACTAGTTCTTTTAGGTAACGCAAATGCCGGTCTCAACTCTGAAAGAAGAAGAGTTGTTCTCACTAAAATTAGCCAGAAGTTGAGCGACTTAGCCGATAAAGAGCCTTCTCTCAATCCTAAAGGCCTACTTTTTGGCGAAGACCTAATCAAAACATTAGGTAGATATGTGTCCACCTTTACAGCCCTGGATAAAGCGCATCAGAATATGAAAAAAGTCTTCAACTTCAACAATAATAACCTTTTTGGCAGGGCCGGAAGAAGGGGCCAATGTTTCGGCCGATTTAATCGTAGGCCCTACGGTAGACACAGAGGCTTTAACACAAGAGGCCGCTACCAGTCCTCCTACCAATCCCAATTTTACCCTCCAAGAGGAAGAGGCTTCTGTTCAACAGGTTCCAGACCAAGAGGAGGATCTAACGACGCCAACCCACAAAGTAAGTGCTTTGATTCCTTTTTCTCCTCCTACGAAAGTGGGAGGCAGACTAAAATTCTTTCTCCAGAACTGGAAACTTATCACGCAAGATCCATGGGTTCTGAACACTGTTACCGGTTTTACAATAGACTTCATATATACCCCGATTAAAGTTTCTTTCCCAAGAGTAATGTCTCCAGATCAAGAGAAGATTATAGAAGAGAAGATCTCTTCAATGCTCCAGAAAGGCGCAATCAAAGAAGTCCCTATAGAATTTCTGAGGTTTATAAGTATTCACTTTCTTGTAGAAAAAAAGGACAAAGGTTGGAGACCCGTCATAAATCTCAGGGAACTCAACAAGTACCTTGTTTACAGACATTTCAAGATGGAAGGTATCCATCTTCTGAGAGATCTCTTGTTAGAAGGAGACTGGTTGGTCAAACTAGATCTCAAAGACGCCTATTTTACCATCCCTATGGCCACGGAAGATCAACCCTTCCTACAATTTATTTGGAAGAACCGACTTTATTAATTCCAAGCTCTCCCCTTCGGTCTCTCATCAGCCCCTTGGTGTTTCACCAAAATAATGAGAGTAGTCGCATTATCTCTAAGAGAGAAGGATATTCGTATGATTATTTACCTAGATGATATCCTTATTATGTCTCAAGATTATACTCAAATTCTTCAAGATCTCAAAACTGTTATGGATCTTCTAGAAAACCTAGGTTTTATTGTAAACAAAGAGAAGTCAATACTGTCCCCCTCAAGGTCCATGGAATTCCTGGGTTTCACTGTAGACACCACCAATTGCCTTCTCCTTCTTCAGAAGAAGATTTCCAAAATCAAAAAAGAAATAAGACATGTCCTCAAACATCAAAATCTTTCCTTAAGAGAACTAGCCAGACTCCTCGGTCTTCTCTCATCCTCCATTCAAGCTATCTTTCCAGGCTCTCTAAATTATCGAGCCCTTCAAAGGATAAAAGGGAAAGCTTTGAGATCAGGTCTCTGGTACGGAAACCGTGTTTCCCTGAACCAAGAATCCATTTCAGAACTAACTTGGTGGTTAGAGAATTTGGATGCTTGGAATGGCAGAGCAATATTTGGTTCAACACCAGATTTTATTTTGGAATCAGATGCAAGCCTTCATGGCTGAGGTGCCTGTCTCCTAGATCAAAATACTGGTGGAATCTGGTCTCAAGAGGAGTATTCTCACCATATAAACTACCTAGAACTGACTGCAGGCCTTTATGCTCTAATGAGCTTCAAACACTCTCTTCAAGGTAGATCAGTTATTCTAAAAATGGACAATATGTCCGCTGTTGCCTACATAATCCGCCTGGGTGGAACAAAGTGGGAGGACTTGTCAAATTTAGCCAAAAAACTTTGGATCTTTTGTCTGGAACACAAAATATCTCTAAGAGCAGAATACCTTCCAGGGGAATCCAACCTTTCTGTAGATTGGAATTCAAGATTCCTCTTAGATCATTCCGATTGGAAACTCAACACCTTAGTGTTCAGATCCCTCAACTATTTCTTGGGTCCCTTTCAAATAGATATTTTTGCGAGCAGGTTGACTTTTCAACTAGATCCTTATTACAGCTGGATGCCCGACCCGGGTGCTCTGCAGTCAACGCTTTTCTTCAATCATGGGTGGGAGTCCACACTTATGCCTTCCCTCCCTTTGCCATGATCCAGAGGGTCCTCCAGAAAGTGAGACCTCAACTTGCCTCCATTGTCCTGATAACTCCTTTTTGGCCTTCCCAAGCCTGGTTCCCAACTACTCTCGAGATGTCTTACGATCTTCCTCTCCTAATTCCTTCTCTCAACAACCTTCTCACCAACATAGACGGTCAAATTCACCCTCTCGTTCAAATAGGGAAGTTGAACCTTCTTGCTTGGAGAGTGTCAGGAGATCCAATGATCTCGCAAGGCTTTTGTCAACAGCTTCAACTCTCCTCGGAGAATCTGTGGCCTCCGGAACACACTACCGGTATAACAACATTTGGAAAGTCTGGTTACGTTGGTGCTTGGAAAGGGACTTGGATCCCGTGGAAGCACCTATCGTTGATATAGTCAATTTTCTCGGAGAACAATTTGACAGGGGTCTAAGTTATAGATCAATCAATTGCTATAGATCGGCTATTTCTGCTGGTCATTCCCTGGTCAACAGTAAGACGGTAGGTAAAAATCCTATCATTTGTAGAATCCTTAAAAGTATCAGACTTAGAAGACCTCCAAAACCTAGGTATCAATCTTTGTGAGATGTTAAATTAATTCCTGACCTTTTCTATAGTTGGCTAGATAGCTCACTTCTGAACAGAAAAAACCTTTCTTTCAAATTAGCTACCCTTCTTTGTTTAATCTCATGTCGTAGAGTTTGTGATGTTAGAGCTCTAGATATTTCCTATAGGTCTTCTGATATGTTTGGCGTCACATTTGAACTCCACAGAAGAACAAAGACTATGTCTGATTCTATTTTCTATCCTCGTTTTGATATTTGTAAAAAACTATGTGTTGTTGATTGTATGAAACAATATGATTTGTGAATGCATGCTCTTCGCCCTTGTGGTGTTAATCAGTTGCTTATTTCCTTTGTTAAACCTCATAAGGGCATTTCCTCTGCCTCTATTGCAAGATGGGTCAAAATTGTTATCAATTTTGGTGGTGTTGATCTAAATATCTTCAAACCACATTCTATCAGAGGTGCAATGGCCAGTAAGTCCTTTTGGTCAGGAGGTAAGTTGGATGATATTCATAAAGCTGCTGATTTGTCGAATTCTAGAACTTTTGCTCATCATTATTGTAAACCAATCACTCATATGTCTGATGTTGTTTTACATGGCTACCAAAATGCATAATGGTAGCCTCCGGTATGTAATGAAATTGCGATTCTCCTATTAACATGACTAGAGAATCTGGATTTCATTAAAGACACGGAGGCTAACATTATCCCTCCCACCCTTCCCTGGGTGGTTGATGGTTGATCTTTTGCTTACTGTTTATTTCTTCTAATATGTTTGTAAATGCAATGATGATCTTGCCTTGATGATAAACATATTTTAATTAATGGAATGTTTTATTTGAATTCTTAAAATTCCTTTTCAGGATTTATCTTTGTTTATATTTCTGGATTTATTTACGCTTCTTTTCTTTTCAGATAACCTCTCGTGAACTCTTGTTCCTGATTCCTTCTCTACGGATCTTGGAGATTTCGTTTGTCTTTCATCTACCTTGATTTTTTGAAGTCTCATAGTTGAAGTTTTTATTGGGACATTTCCTTTCTCTCCTTTACTCCTTATTTAAAAGAGGCTGATTGCCTAGTGCTTTCTAGAATTGTTTTGTTAAGAATGACCTATTTGGAACTATTGCTTTGTGACATATGCGGCTGTTTGGAGTTGCATTAAAAGTTATATGCATAATGTTAGCGTCCGTGTCTTTAATGAAATCCAGATTCTCTAGTCATGTTAATAGGAGAATCGCAATTTTTACCTTTACGCGATCCAATGCTTTCCCTACTGTTGCACTCTCTGGAGTTGGAATAGTAATTTTTAACTCCCACTATCCAGTGCTTTCCCTAATGTTGCACTCACTGGAGTGGGAATAGTACATTTTATGCCTACACTATCCAACGCTTTCCCTACTGTTGCACTCTCTGGAGTGGGAATAGTAATTTTTAATCTCTCGCTATCCAATGCGTTCCCTACTGTTGCAGTCTCTGGAGTTGGAATAGTAATTTTTACCTCTACGCTATCCAATGTTTTCTCTACTGTTGCACTCACTGGAGTGGTAATAGTAAATGTAACCCTCTCGCTATACTACGTTGAAAATATTGTATATGTTTTGGTAATAATATGTATATATATATATATATAAATATATATATACATGTATTAAAATTATTTTAAAAAATGTAAGTTACATTAATTATTTAATAATTTTAAGTTTATTTAAGTCTTTTAAGTATGTTTAAATTAATTATATTTATCATTATATTACTTTTAAATTAATTTTAAGACATTTAAAAAAATCGATATTTTGACTGTCTATATTTTTTACAATGATATTTTGGAGTCGATATTTTCGTACTTACCTGTTTGAAGATAGGAATTCGATATTCTGGCATTCTATATTTTCTCCACGATATTTTGGCAGGTCGATATTTTGCTCCTCGATATTCTGTCAGTGATCCATCAGAACCCTATGAGCACTTTCTATCATCCCCATTTGTATTTGACCCAACTCAAGTCTACTGTACATCTCATTAAAGGATTTACCTTCATCATGGCTAGTAAGGTGTAACTCATACACTGTACCTCCTACATATTAAAGTGTTCCATGTTTTAGTGCACCACAGGCAGAACAGCTGGCTCTGCTGACCAGGTAGGGCCCCTTCACCCACAGTCACAAACGGCTACACAGCATATTCAAGGATGGCTACTGCTCTCTCACAACGGAGAGATTCAAGAGTGGCAATAGTTAATTCTCATTTCAGGGGTGTATGTTTACTTACTTGTGAAAAAGGTTGTTAAGCAGTATATCTGTGTATTACTCCAATGTCCATTCAAGTCCCTCCTAAATGGAATCCTATACCTCCCTCCGGGTGTGTGCTGTATTACACATGTATTGTGTTCTTGGGACACCTTTTTAAGCTGAATGGTGTTTGATGGAGGCACAGTTATCTATGGGTTTTCCCAAGAGTTTCTATCTCCTTGTGGATGTGATAGGCTACTTGCCGCTGTTTTTTTAAGACTTAGCCCTTCCATCTTGCAGACACCAGGGGAAAATACATTCACATCTGCTGGGCTCAAGTCATCTTTGTAGCAACAGTATACAATTCCCTTTCCTCCTATGTCATGCTGGGCATCACCTAACATTGGTAAAACCTGACAAGGAGTTCCTGGTTGACCTCTCCTTTGATTCCACAAATTGACCATTTAGTGTTTACCTGCCATGTATAAACCTGGGAATAAAGCAAGATTGCTAAGATGCATTCAGATGAGCCTGACGGGCAGTTGGAAAATGAAAGGAAGCTTGTCTTTTGGTTGACTTTTGCTTCCTGTCTATATCCCCAAAGGAAAATAAATAAGCCCCATCTAGAGTGTGACTTGTAGTTCATCAGGACTTTGAAAAGGAGTTTGGAGACATCCGCCAAACAATCCTTGTCCAAGAACAGTTCTCTAGAAGTTGTTTTGCCTAAGCTAAGTACAAGCCTCGGATCTAAAGAGGTCATGCAGTGGTGAGCTTCTGTAAACAAAAAGGATGCTTTACAGCTCAGTGTGGAGTGGAAGACACTCCTGACCAGAACAAAAAAAACACAAGACCCATGGACCGTTCTGAGAAAGCAAATCATCTAGGAGCCATGAGGCTCTTGCAGACACAATGGTTCATAGTAAACTAAGGGACGTCCCTATGCCGGGGGGTTGAAGACTTAGAGTTAGTATTTCAGGACATGCGCGGTGAGCCAGCATCACTGCTGGCCTTCTTCAGACTTGTACCCCTGGCCTCAATTCCTGTACCTCAGTTCCAAATGTTGAAGCTTTGGGCTGTGTATTCCACATGTCATTGTGGAAAATATACCACTATATTTTTCTTCCTGATGCCTCTTTTACTAATGTATTTACTCTAGTACTACACTATTGTTAAGTGCCCTACTTAGCGATAGGTGGAAGTAGTATATCCTCCAAACACTGTTGAATGTCAGACATCTCATTTGCCTGTGTCATAACTCATCACCTCATTTATAAATGAGGAACCTCCTGGCTGCTGGTGGTGTAGCCTCAGCAGACTTAGGTGAGGGAACCATTCACTGGTGTTCAACATGCCACAAGGCCATTGCCTTTAGAGGTTTGGGGGCTGGCTGTCAGGGCTTCACTAATTTAATACCCACTGTATCCTGTGGGTACCCACCCCTTTTCTATACTCCTATCCTGACACTGATTTGAATACCCACTGTATCCTGTGGGTACCCACACCTTCTCTATACTCCTATCCCGACAGGTAGGAATACTCAGCACCCTTCAGAAGGGCTAAAGAGTAAAAAAATAGGGGTCATGAAACAATGATGGATTCAAACATGTTATTGTTTATAGAACTAAAAACAATATATTATATCAGTTTCCACAGTAGAAATAGTGATGCTCAGCCTGTAGGGAAGAACTCATTACTGACCAAGCAGCCTGGGAAACCTGTACCATAAGTAAGACAAGAGTCAGCACAGTCAGGAAATACTGAAAACTGGGGGATATCCATGTATGGACACTTCCAGGAACTGGAGTTGAAGAAAGGATGAAGAAGGAGAAATGGAAGAAAACAACAAAGGTGCAGGTTTGGAGACTGGATATGAACTGGTTGATCGTGAAACCTCCGGGACAAACCAAAGACACTGCCAGATGCTGTGTTTCAATATTTCAGAAGAACAAGAGCAACCCATATGCCCATGCAAACTGAGTATTAAGGGTAAACTTATTACAAGTGTTCACATGGATCTTGTTTCTGAAAATGATGTCTTATTGTCACAGAGTAATTCTGTGTAGATTGAATCAAAGAAGGAAAAATTAACAATAAGACAGAACACATCTTTCATAAATGAATTAAAGAACAACCTATATAGCATAATTATTGCTGTCATAGAACTCAGTTCAGCCTACCTGAGTTATTTATTTTGGATATAATACAACATATATCAGTGTGTATCATTGAGTGAGTAGTGTTAATAAATAATTGATTAAGAGCCCAAAGTAAAGTAACAAAATCAAACATTTAGAAAATGGGTGGCAATGGAGTGACTTTGTATTTCAAAAAAGCGTTATTGGTATATACAAGGACGTCTGAATGATCACTTTACAATAGAAAAGGAGCAACCAGACTATTTTTTGGTGCTTCCGACGTGAGACTGTTCTTTAGTGCCAATGACGTTTTAACCCTGCTTGTAATGTGAGAATCTCATCAGGACTGTTATGACCTGGGGATCAAGGATTGCAACGTATTTATTGTTAGGAAGATAATGCTGTGCATCTTTATGTTTCCTGATATGGTATTTTTCCTTCAGGGGGACCAGTCATGGATAAGGGCTCTTAGGATCAAGGAAATCCTGGTTTTGTGTTCTTTCTTCAAGGAGGGCCTAGTCTGTTGAAAACCAGCGACTCTCCAACCGGGAGTTTGCCTTTGGCATATTCTTACAGATCAATGCACAATTAAAAGGCGCAATGGGAGGTACACCAATAACGCGATCAGTAGTGCATACTATTACTTACTGCACTTCCCAGGCCCTCCTTGGAGGACACTGCACTTTCCTCTGGAAATAGCCATGTTGTAGTTCCTATTCCTGCAGTGCAATCTCCATCTCCCCATTCCCCATAGCAACCTAGTTCTATCTCTAGAAAGTTAAGGTGTATGCCTCATTTGCTGCATTTGGATCCTGACTCTAGCCAGGTACTCTGACTCTGTTTTTAGGTCTTGCCTAAAACAGTGGTTGCCTTTGCTTCCAAGATCTTTTGTTTTCTAAAAGTGGGCTCCATTGGTTTGCTTCATTGTTACTCTATTTTGCTTTTGTCTTATTAGTCATGTGCTGTAAACTTCCTTTCTCTTCACTTGTTCGTCCCTGCCCTGGAGCATGAATGTATTACTTTGTCATTCCACTGCTCATTTTCTTAGGTGCTTTTATTTTCTTTGTGTTTGAATACTCAATCAGAGTGTGTATTGTTCAGCTCGCTCCCTTTGCCCCACTCGCCCTTCTGGCCTGGTCCTTTTAAATGACCCACTCCCTCCCTCACATGTGTTGCTTGCTCCCACGTGCACTCCTTCCCTCATTCCATGTTGTTGCTTGCCCCCACCTCCCTCCTTTCATATTTTTGATTGCTCCTGACCGGCATCCCTTCTTCCATTGTCTGTGTTGCCCCTCTCACGCATCAGCTCTACCTCATTCTTTTGTTTGTGTTGCCACCCCACCTGCCATAACTGAAAAAAGTGCTATTACATGTACATGGCTGCTGTGTCATATTCTTTTTTCCCCAAAATGCTCCATTCTCTTTATTGTTCCACCACCTTCCCTCCATATTGCTTCCCCTCCTGCCTTCCCTCTCACCAGCAATTTTAAAAAAGTGCTATGACCGATCCAGTGCTGGCCAAATCATTGCGCATTTTTCTGTTAACTTTCTGCCATGCTGCAAAGCAACTGCGCTGCATCACAAAATCACTGAAAACATTGACAAAACCAATGTCTTGTGCAGAGGAGACCTATTGGCTTTGCCAATGTTTGTTTCCTTTTTGTGACCACCATGAAAGATATAGCAGTCATAATCAGGAAAAATGCAGAAATGTCATAATGAGGAAGTTATTTTTCTTTTTCAAAACAAATTCTTGGTTTTTGGTTTGTTTCTGTAAAACAGCGCTGAACAGGTTGCATGACATGGCGGCTAGTCTGGCATTGCATTTTCGTGCTACAAATAGCATAAAGGCCAATTTATTAGGACATGGCTGCATAGCTTTAACTTTTATTCAACAATAACATCAACTTTGTAACTAAGGCACAATTCCCTGCACATCACGCAGCCACTCGCCTCTCACACCAACTTCCATTCCCCAAACGTCATACCTCGGTCGATCCTTTCCCGCTCCGATCTTTACATTCTTGCCGTTTCCCCAGGCTCTCTTTCTTTATCTTCAAAACACCCTACCTTGAACTCACTCGTCATTCGACAAGGTACCGCCCACGGCTATTTCTCCTGTGCTCCGCTCTTCTCCTCTCCCGAGGGTGTGGAAAAGCCTGCTTGTGACTCTCAACCGCCAAGACTTCAACCACCCAGAATAAACCCGTAGGGAGCTCTTCTGCCCTCCCCATTCACCACCCACATGCCATTCAGAGGAAATCTCTCTTCCACCATATATTCTCATGCCACAATCGACTCCCTGTGTCCCTCAACTACATCATGTAATACACATTCCCAATTCTTGACAAGTGTACACCATCATCCCAAAACAGGCCTGCTTCCTCCTCAATAATACCACCATGAGAGATCACATTAATTCCCAACCCTGAGCAGAAAACTCTCATTGCTCTGTTAAATGTTCTGCAAGCTTTGTCTATTGCTGTGTGCCATGCTGCCCCCGACAACTGTGAGGTGGCACAAATTCAGTCCAAACAATGCAAGTCCCAGCAAAGCTCTGCTTGATGGTTTCAAGATCCAGCTGCATGCGCTGTAAGAGTGTCAAACCAGATAACTGCACTAAATTGTTTTCCCCCAAATGAATCAGTAGCATGTCCAGGCAACCCCTTTGCGGAACCAGCTTTGTTAACCAGGGCAGCAGAATTCCACATCGCATTCCATTTTTTCCCCCACCACAATACTTCATGCTGGCTGTTGTGCAGTCCCAAATTCCTACCATATATATGTTGGTCAGTTTTTTGGCTGCCCAATGCACCAAGGAATTTCCCATAATCCAGGTCACCGTCTTGGCCCCTGGACCATTCACACAACCTGCATTAAAAGAGAAACAGCATTAAACCTGTCATCTGCACAGACCCCATTTCAACTCTCTCTATGCCCCTTCTGCTCAGTCAGGCCAATATTGCTTTTATTTCCTGACATAACACATGCAACAACATGGCTGCCACCTGCCAATCCTCTGGATCCAATCCCAGCCCCACCCTAGATTTGCTGCTGCTGCCGCTATCCTGAAGGAGTGGGTCCCAAATGCCACCGGAATTCTTCCTCCCCAATAAGAGCCATACGCAGCACAACCAAAAGTTGGGAAGCCAACACCAGACTCCCACCTTGGTGACAAAGGATTTCCCTTTACCTTCACCCCAGCCAAGTAAGAAAATGTTGCCACTCCTGCACCAGGCACACCGCTTTGCTTCCCCTTTGGCTCAACCTAACCCGTTTACCCCTGCACTGTTAATCCTTTTTTATTGTGTCAACCATATCGTCATATGCCCCCGAACCATGCGCACATCATCATGCAATAGACTTGTCGACCTTGTTGACCCCATCAGCTCCAAAACTCAAAAAGCCCCAAAGTACATCCACATCATGCAAAGCCGGAAACTGCTAACTCAAACTTGTTATAACAGCCTGTGGGTAGCACCGCCAACAATACCCCTAACAATTCAAACATGATGGCCTCCCTCAGTGCCAACCTCCTCCTGCCCCTTTGTTTGTCCCAAGCTCTCAACATCCGGCTAATAATCTCGTCCCCTGCAGGGTCAAAATCCCAAAGCAGCTTGCAGTCAACCGAAACCCCAGCCAACTTGCCCCCAATCATGGTAGGCGATAAATCGTTGTCAATACAAAAAAGTACAAAACGTAACACTCTCCTTTTAACCTGTTCCAGATCCTGATCCCAGACCCAAAGCACATTTCCACCAAATTCCCAGAACTCGGTCAATGCCAGTCCTTAACTCTTCTTGGTGGATGCCGCCACAGATCGCTTAACCAGGCTGATGACCACCATACACCCATCTCCCAGACTTCGGCCGGTGCGGCATCTTGACTGCGTTAGCCCCGGTGCCAGGGATCCAAATTGTTCCCACTGCGAATGAGATAAAGCATCCACAATGTTATTCTGGGCTCCAGGTACATGCTGAGCCTTGAAAAATATATTCAAACGCAAACGCATGAGCATAAAGTGTCACAACAACTGTAGCTCCCATAGATTCCTGACCCTCTGTCTGTTAACTAGCTCCACCTCTGACATGTTGTTGACATGGAACATCACTGTTCTGTTTGCCATCTCCCCACCCCACAATTGTAGCACTACCAGCAAGGGAAAAAACTCTTTAAAAGCAATGCTTGGCAATTGATGTATCCAACACTCGGCACACCAAGGACCATCCCAAAAGAGACCAACACCATGCATGCTCACCTCGTCAGAGAATATCTGGATCTGCCTTATTGAGTTCTCATCCAAGAATTTCATGGGCACACCATTAAAGTCCACAATAAACGTCCTCCATACCCCCAAATCAGCCCTGGCTGCCATAAAAATCCTGACCATATGGTGTGGCAAGGTCGCATCGGACATGGCCATGCTCAATTGCCTGCAAGAAGTTCACCCTGGTCGCACTACACAGCACGCAAAGTTTAGGAATCCAAGCAGCTTCTGTACTTTTCGTAGCTCAATCCTACGTTTGCCCATCACTTCCAACAAGAAAACATGTATCTCCTTCACCTTGGCTTGTGGAAATCTTGCCACCAACAAAACTGTGTCCAATTGAAAGCCCAAAAATGTCAACACCACCTCCATCTACTCAGGTACCAGAGGTACCCCAAAAACCTCTACCCTGTTTTGAAATGTAGCAGTGCCTTCAGTCACTCGCCTCAATCCTTCCTGCCCACAAACAAGAAATCGTCTAGGTAGTAAGACTCCTCCCCATGGCCACTAGATTTTGTGAAAGCTCATTGTAAGAAAGTATTACATAAACAGAAGAAGCCAACAACGACAGACAAAGGTTAAGCACTTCAATTCCCAAATTACTGTCATCAAATTGGGTGCAACTACTTCCAGCATATGTCATCGTTCGATGCTACAGAGTTCATAGAAATTCACAAATAAGGAAGGTGCACTCAGCGAGAGTAAATCAAAGCAAACAGACAGTTTCCATTTTTCTTCTTAATTCCAAAAATCGAAAAAAACTGCAAATAGCTAAAGCATTTCATTCCTTATTGCCAAAGGAACTTCTACAGGGCTAGAAATCAATTGAATTGAAGAGTATAGAAACAGCAAATACACAATATCCAAGGTATCCAAAAATGATATACAATTCATTTAAATTCATGGCACGAGATTCAGTCATAGGTTGCTGCCAGTTATTACGCTGCGCGTTATGCCCGCATTGTACACATCCTGAGTTTAAATCCTAAATGTAAATCGTCGCTAATCTCCTTATTGGAACTATACTCCTTGTTCCCTTCATTTGCTTCAATATCCATAGTGGAAGCAACATTTATATGATGGGTAAATTATATTAATCAATTTTTGGATACCTTGGATATCGTGTATTTGCTGTTTCTATACTCTTCAAATCAATTGATTTCTAGCCCTGAAGAAGTTCCTTTGTAATAAGGAACAAAACGAGTTGGCTGCTTGACGTTTTTTACGATTTTTGGAATAGAAGAAGCAAAATTGAAACTTTCTGTTGGCTTTGATTTTCTCTCGCTAAGTACACCTTCCTTATTTGTGAATTTCATTGTAAGAAAGTACTGAAGGCTTCAAACAGCGCACAGGAGATAACACAGCCCATAGGCAAAACCTTATCCACATAGATAAATCATCCAATCTGCATGCCCAACTACTGAAAATCCTCGGGGAGTAGACGAAATGCCAACTTGATATCACATTTCGCCAACTCAGCCCCACAAACACAGCTCCGCACTAGGGCCACTACATCTTCTACTGATGTGTACAGCACCCTGGAATCCTCCTCGGCCTTATAGTCATTCACTGACGCACCTTTCAGCCATGATAGATGATGAATGAGCCGAAATTCCCTTCCACCTTCTTTGGCACCAGGGGAGACACAATCAAATCTTCCATGGGCAAACAATTTCCTATGCACACACAATATCAATTTAAGTACAGAGTCTTCCGCATTGTTGCTACACTATTGACGGAAAGACGCTGGACTCGCGGCTGGGCAGAACAAAAGGTCCAGGAACATTCGGACCTTTTTCGGATGCTTATACACGACGTATTTTCATTGACCTTATGAGATTTTCTCGTTTACACTGGATCGGTCTTAAACAGAACTAAAGATTGGATCATAGTGCTCACTTCTGTTCCGCCCATGCGCTCTTTGATACGGCATTCTTTGATAACCACTTTTCTTTAAAGAAACGAGTGAAGAAGATTTTAACCAAGTGACCACACAAGATACCCTTACCGGGTTAGAATTATCATGGGTTAAGTGGAATTACAACATGGCCATCATTAGAAGAAAGCCCTGAAGAGTCAGAGCAATCTGTACTCTGATGAAACACGTGCCGGCTGGGGTAAGATCACTTGAGCAATAAAAGACAAAAATTGCTCACACAAGAAGAAGTGAAAGATTAATTTCTAGGACTAAACCAAATGGATGCATGCTCATAATACTCTCTACTTAAATTGATATTGTGTGAGCATAGGAAATTGTTTGCATAATTTCTAGGTGTTGTTTACAATACCTTGTGAAGGGTTCAGAGGGTTTCCCTTCTCCTGTGGCACCACCAACTACGGATTTTTAACCAGACAGGTAGTCAGAAACTTAGCAGAGCGCAGGTGTATCTATGATTGAATATTATAATTGATTGTATATGGTCACATGTAACAATATGCACTTTGTAAAGATAAAAAATACATGAAATCTTTTTGGAAAAAAGGATATATATATAAAAAATGTGAATAAATTCTATTTTGATACAACAAATAAAAATAAAATAAAACAGTAAACAAAATGTACACTCATCTATTAGCATCTGAATTTTTGTTCAGCGTCTAACCTGTGTGGTCTAAATACTTGCACGTAACCCGGTGCGATTTCGTAAATTTCTAAAAAGTTAAGTTACCTTACCAGGGTTTATCTTGTTAGGTAGGGGCCCCAGTCTTCCATTTAGTATGGCTCATGGCAGGGAAACAGTAGAAGCAAGCAAGAACCCTAACCTCACAAAACCAAGACCAAATAGCAACTCTGGTATCATCGCACTAACCCATTGACTCATTCTCGCCTCAGTACCCACAATTCTCAACTCCCTCACCTCAGGGTTGTCATGAGGTCTGGGAGAGTGAGAAGATCAACCACTAGGCCATCACCCAAACCGAGGAAGAAGGCAGTCGCACAGGCAAACTACGGATGTAAAGTGGTCTCAGAAAACGACAACCCCTGTGGAATCAACATCAAGGATAGCGATAACATCAGCAAGGGGGAAACCCTAGGAACCCAAGAAACCCAAGCTAGCTTGATTGATTGTCCGAAAGCCAACAAAGCAAACAGCTCATCTTCCGCAATGGAGTTAAAAGGCGTAAATCTGTCGAGATAGTAGACATAGAAGGACAACCTCCAAGAAAGTCCACAAGCCTCTATCAGCCAAACATCTACTCAAAATTCACCTTTCTCAAAGATACCAGTAACGCAAGTTACTCAAAAAACAACACCACAAAAGGCCTACAATCCCCACTACGTCCTGATGGAGCGGACCGTCATTCGCTCCAAACATCAGGAACAACAGTTGTAGAAATACACACGGACATAACTAACATGGAGACCATAGCCCAACTGAGAAATAGAACGGGGGACGGAGCGCAAAGGGGGCAAGCCAGCAATACTGTGGAAGCAATTGAGGGGACCACAGGCCAAATCAATTCTCCAATACATACAAAGCACCAGGCAAAGAACTTCAGGGGGCTCATGCCCGAGACCGAGAAGGCCCTCGAGAGCAAGTGGGTCGCACAAATTGAAGAACCCCTGAGCAACAGAGGACCAATGACCCGAGAGGTCAGTCACCTTTCACCCAAAACTCCCCATTTTACCAGAACTCACTGTGCAAACACGTCAGAGTAACTACAACACCCCATGCAAAAAACAGCTCCCCAAACAAGCAATTAACCGCACATCATGGCACCCCAACAGCCGAGGAACAGCAAAGGAGCATTGACCTAGTAAATTACCCTCCACACATGTTAAACGAGGACTTGAGCAAAGCAGACAGTGACATGACCTTCCTGGCGTCACAAGAATGGGTGGACCTTGTGGCCTCATACAACATAAAACCCACCTCCAATAGCTCCACAGAAGAGCTCGCCAATCCACTTATTGAAGGAACCAAAGGTCCCACCAACATATTCTGGGTAAAGTTACTAAACACAATTCAGCTGTCAGCAACAGCACTGCAGTATCAATCAGACAAATTGGACATGCAGCTGACCGTCCTCCAAGCGCTAGCAGAAGCTACCTCTGGGATAGAAAGTAAACTTGTGGATCTTAAGGGCCTTATAAAAAGAGGGACGAGAAGCTGCCAACCTTTCCCAAATAATAAGAACAGACTGCATCTGCTCCCCGATAATTGATAAGCTATTAATTCTACCAACGGTACTGGGGAACCTCCTGGCAGACCTAAAAGTAAACACAACAATGCTCTTAACAACGGAAGTTAAATCCAGCAGAACAAGCCTCAGCAATAAATCCCCAGGAGTAGGCAATGCCCACCAAAGTGCCATCAAGCGAGGGGACTCATCCCCAAAACCCAAACACATACCGGAAGGGACCCTCTTGAACACCTCAACCAATGATGGGGACCTACGAACGCACATGCCAGCAGCAAACAAAAAGGAAGGGCAGGAACAGAAAGACAACAGGAGCACTTTATACCGAAGAGAACAAGCAAATAACAACAGCTGGGGATAAAGAACCAATAGGAGAATCTATGAAGTACACAGAGGAAAAAGGGTCATCTCTCCCAGACAGCAAATCAACAGAAACAATGATCTTAAAACAGCAGAGACCTTTACATCAACACAATCAATACAGAATACAAGTAAACAGACTGAGCATAAAGACACCGGCCCAGTCAAACACACGCAACCTAGCATTACAATTGATTCCACATACGACATACGGAGTCAAGGAAGGAGAAGGGAAGAAAAGTAGCCAACAGTAATAACACAAAACACACAAACAGGCACACATGTCACAGTGAGGGCTCTAGAGGACTCGTCCCACCTCACCACAGATGAAATAAACACCGGCCAGCCAACAAAGAGAGTTAATCATCGCAAGGAACCCATCATTCAGGAACAACTGCTGATAAGTACACACAGCTGGAACAAGCAAGATGTTGTACAAGCAAAAGAGGATCACCACGGAGCCATCACCATAACTAACGACAAAGCACATAGCACTCAGCCTCCACACAGTGCTAAATAACACGTGCCAACCGCATATTAACACACACCGACCCACGGAACAAAAGAGACAGACATCATCCTATTTATCCACGAATTTAAATCCGAAGAAAGAGTGGACACCCTAAACAGGGGTAACATACTAAGACTCATCCATTCAATCGAAAGCCTAACACACATTATTACAACAGACCAGCTTGCAATAGATTTTCACTCTTCACCAGACCGACAAGACCATGAAATAACAAAGTCAGTATGGAAAACAAAAGATTTAGCAGGCTAAATCCTAGGGGAAACACTCAGATACTCTCAATGGGGAATAAAACTGGAACCTGAATGTCTGGGTTTCTGTTCCCTCTCTTGTAGCGCCAAGAAACGGTCACAGGTAAATAAATGTGTGCTCTTATACAAAGCAAAATATCCTAACCTGATCCTTGAGATTACCTCACTTATTTAAAGGGTGAGACGAAGACGTGCTCAAAGCGCCCCTCGGGTGCCTATGTGCCGGCCCCATGGTAACACTGTTGTCTGAACAGGTGCCTCTTGAGGGCAGCCTTGCTGGTTTGGGAAGGTTACGTTATCTGGTTTGGTATCCGTGTGGCTGTGCACTTCTGAAGCACTTGGCTGAGTCGCATTAACCATTTCCAGTTTTTCAGTTGCATTTTTAAGTATCAAACAGTGCTAACGTTTCTCATTATGTAGCAAAATATAATCCTGAATTTGCACGCACATTTTTTGCTATATCAACACATCTTCAAATTTTCCAGCCAATTGGTTTCGTGCATTTAGATCTAGAAGGAAGCACTTAACCCCTTCCTAGCCCAATGCCCCATCTCCTCCTCTAACCATTAACATAGTATGCGCACATCGTGACATTCCCTTCTCCCCAAATTCTGTCACCTTACCGCCCACTACGCCCAAGAACTCTCAGAATCAGGGTATGTTGTCTATGGCGTAGCTTTTTATTTACTTCAAACCAAGTAATTAACCACAGACCATTACCAAAGAAACGTATTATTTTTTGGATATATATCAATTATTCACAGCATCACACTTTAGCTGCATCAACATGTCAACAGCAGTAAGTGAATTAGGCACAACATTACACTTTAATTTTAACTCGGCCATACACTAGAACAACTTGGCCGTACCTTTGAACTTTACACTTTAACTTTTTTACTCGGCTGTACATTAGAACTTTGCCGTACATTTGAACTTGACCATCTCGGCCACCAATGTTCCACTCTGCTGCGCACATTGTGCCGGCAGGCCCCAATGCGCTACAGTCAACAGTTGCACTACTTGACATCCAGGGCACCGCATACCGCACCGGCCCACCGGGGTACCTGAACACAGGCCTCCTCCCCAAGATTCTACTCAGTTCATACGTTGTGGGTTAGGGCAGTAGATTCTAGGTCTACCGGCAGGTCAGTCCCTCCTCCCTGCCGACCCACTGCACATGTGGAATCTACCCCCTCCTGGGGTCCAGCGAATGACTGCACCTCCATTATTGTGCATCCTTCTTTGTTGTTAACTGTCAGCGCTCCGCCACAGGGTGAAACGCTCCCCGGCGTACTCACCCTGACCATACTCCATAATCCTGCATGTTATTTTTTTACAGAACCATGCCAAATTCCTGAGTAGACGAGTGGAGCCAATTGTGCCTATTGTTGGACTTGCTACCAAGTTATTAATTAACCCCTTAACTAAAAGCTTAATACCCAGGAGAACTATCAGTAATCCCATAGTCAGATTATCCATCTCCCCCCGTTCATGGCTCTGAAGCCCCAAAAGTGAGACCCTGGCCCCAAATGTCCCTGCTTATTTCTCTGTTGGCAGTAACAGACAGCTATAATGGACCCCACAGGACCCCAGCCCCAGAATGTTAGCCATTAGTGTATTTCCTTTTAACAGTGCCAGGAAACCAAAAAGCAAAATTAAGAAAGGAAAAGTCAGAGAACGCTATCTTCACCAGCTGGTATACCTCCTGCGGCCTACTGAAAGTTAGTTGTGTAGCACACTACTGATCCTTACCAAAATTGCCAGCCTGTAAAAGAAAAATATATAACTCTGCTTATAAAAACGTTGGCCATTGAATGAAGCCACCATACCAAAGATGAATTTTTAAGCACCTCAATTATTTGTGCTTTATGCCACCGGCTGGGGTAGAACCCGCGGCCTACCGAAAGTTAGTTGCATAGCACGCTATTGGTCCTTACTAAAACTGCCAGCTTGTAATAAGAACAATATGTAACTGTGCTTATAAAACCTTGACCATTGAATGAAGCCACCATTCCATAGATGGATTTTTCAAGGACCTCAATTAGTTGTGCATTATGCCACAAATAAACCGCAACCCCCTCTGATTGTTGTTTGTCTTTAAAATGTCCTCACTAAGAAGTGCTGATACTTAAAAAGGGAAAGTAAAAAAGTAAAACTTTGCAGATATATTTTTTGGCAGTGAAATACAGCCCCATAGGTGTGCACTGGTAAGTGGGATGAGGCTTTAAAAGGATTTCCTTCCCCCAGGCCACTCCGTCTTACTCGTGCTGCGCACCATGAATCTTCATTAGGGACCAGCTGCTGACACGTAAACAAAAGAGCAAACAGCCCTCTGGATAACAATGCTTGGCCATTTAGTAAACCCATCCTAACATTGATGGAGTACTAGAAATCCCTTTTTGCCTGTGGATTATGCCAATATACCTCATCACTTGTTGCTGGGGTGCGTTACAACATATCTCTTCCCCAAGGCTTATGATTTATATTGTGTTGCACACCAAATTGTCATCACATCAAAGCATAGCATTAAGTTGTTCATACTCTTGAACCCTCTGCTGCTCACATTGTGCCGGCATTACTTGCAATCCAGGGCCCCACATAGCACACCAGCCCTCCGTAGTACCTAAACCATAGCATCAACCTCTAGCGACATTCACATGTCAAAGGCACTAAGAAATGTAAATTGTCATTATAGTTACGCATAGCCTTAAGTTGTCCATACTCTTGACCACTCTGTGCTCATTGTGCCGGCAGGCCACAATGCGCTACAGCATGCATTTGCATTACTTGAAATCCAGGGCACAGCATAGCGCACCGGCCCTCCAAGGTACCTGAACACAGATAGCCTTCCCCAAAAATCTTTTCAGCCCATAATCTCAGGATAGGGCAGTACAGTCGAGGACCACCGGCAGGCCGTTGGCTGGTCCTGCTGACAATTTGAAAGGGGGAGAGAAACTTTGCAGATAAGTACGTTATTTCTGACACCTACCAGAAAAGAAGGAACAGCACTGTGCATATCCATGCTTTGCAATATAGAAAAGCCGCCCCAATGTTTATTGATTCCTCAGCAATTCCTATTGTCTGTGAATAGATGAAGAGTCCTTACCAAGAACTGTGGACTATTCCCCACATAACCTGTGGATTATATCCCAAATAAATCGTTACCTATTATTGGAAAGTGCTTTTTTTTTAAAAAAATTTTTTTAATAATGCATTCTTTCCCCAGGGCCAATTGTTTTTAACAGAAGTAGCACCTCTACACCTAATTAATTGGGCTTTTAAACAAAACAGTCACTCCTGGGGTTAATTACCCACTAGCCGGCATTACCTCGACCTTGGAAGGGTAAAAAGCATAGTGAACCTAGACCGAACTGTTTAGGCTGCCATCCAGAGTCCTGTAAGCCCTGCTGCATCCTGCCCGAGCCTGAATCAGTGAGTTATTTCCTTTTAAATATATCAAAAAAACACAAAGGTTCCCTGGGGCCGAATGATTGCAGTTCCAACTGGCTCTCAAGTTAGCAGCCGAGGCTACTGTGCCACGTTCTCTCCCTTGGAGAAGTAACTAAGGTTACATTTAAACTGCCAACCAATTTTGAAATGTTCTGTCCAAACAATGTACACAATATACTGTACTGCAGATGCAGTTTTTTACCTTGCCCACCGGCAGTGTGCTGATTTGCCACAATACCTGCGAAACTTGGGCGATTGTAATGCTAGTTTCAGCCCCTCCTGGGGGCTTTGACATAAAATTGTACCGTGTGATCAGGAGGCACATACATTAATACCTAGCACCTTGGCCTCAGTACATCACATTATGGAACTTGATACCAACCGATACCCTTGGTGCATTCGATACCAGGCGTGCTCCCTTAGATGGGCTTGTGTGTCTTCCTCTGCCGGCTGGCCAGACCCACTCCAAAAATTCCTGTTACCTTCATGGGACCTTGCCGCCGCCATCCCAGCGAGGACCTCATACCGGCAAGAGAAAATTCAAAGCATACTGTTAACTAGTGGACAAAACAGACATTCCTGCACAATCCTAAACACCATACTACCTTGCGCCTTTTGTGGTAAAAGTATCCTGCCCCACTTATTATTTCCACTGCATAGCCTTCCCCTACTGTGCCGTTATTCAGTTCAAGATGAATGGGCAAGGAGAAACCTTAAGTGTCCTGGCATGAAGACATGCTTCATACCAAGCTCCAGATCGTCGCGCATGCATTTAATACTGCACCCAGTATAGTGAGGCAAGACGCAGGGATTACTGTAAATTCATGCCACACAAACACATGCAGCCCCTGTGTATACTCCCCGGCCCCACCTAGCACACCCGCCGCTATGCTCATGATTATTATTATTTTTTTATATTTATTTATTTATTTTTAATTATTATTTTTTTTTTTACAGTGAGCCAAGGCCCCATTACCGCCACCCTCGCCTGGAGCTGTGTTACCCAATTAAAGTTGCCACAGAAACCACTGTTGCCAAAATGTAGGAGCAGCTTTTGTACCTAGAGCAATGTAGTCAGAGGCAGGCGCACAACGCCTATTGGGCTCAAAGGGTTTCAGGTCCCCCCTGTCGTGTATGTCCGCCTGGCTAAGACAGCTTCCAAGGCTGGCGACTATCTTATTGCCGCTGCACCTGAGTACTTCACAGGTCTCTAATAGACCATTTATTTGATAACGAGGCTTTGTTGGGGTTTAGCACCCTTTCTTAGGGACCCTGCAGCTTTACTCTTGGCTCCAGTTGCGCCTCTGGTCAGAGGTATCTGACCAGCTCAACTGGTGACAAAAAAATTATTTTGAAAGTCAGGCTTCGTTTTAAAAATAAATCTACTTCGGTTTGTGAATAATTTAAACATAGGTTAACACTGACCCAACAAACTTTTTGGTAAAATTCACTCTATAGAAACTGACGCTGAAAAACCAGATGCCCAACATCATAGCTAGAATACTTAGCAGCACTGAAAATCCAGCTGACCAACAGCATAGGTGGAATACTTAGCAGTAGCACAAAAGATAAATAACAAAAGTTTGATAATACTAAAACCATTGGTACAGAGAAGCTCAGAAGGAGATTATAATTAATGCCAATCATTTGCTCAGCCTCCCTCAATCAATCAATCAATCATTCAATCAATCAATCACGGCATTTATAAAGCGCGCTACTCATCCGGGAGGGTCTCAAGGCGCTGGGGGGGGGGGGGGGGGGGGTATGTTACTGCTTGAACATCCAGGTCTTGAGCTGTTTCCTGAAGGAGGGATGGACCTGGGTTCGCCTAAGGTGGGTGGGGAGGGAGTTCCAGGTCTTGGCTGCCAGGTATGAGAAGGATCTTCCTCCGGCGGTGGCTCTGTGGATGCGTGGTACGGTGGCGAGGGCCTGGCTGGTTGATCGTAGCTGGTGGGTGGGCGTGTAGAAGGTCATGCGGTCGTTGAGGTTCTTGGGGCCCAGGTCGTGGAGAGCCTTGTGTGCGTGGGTCAGGAGTCTGAACGTGATTCTCTTGCTGACGGGGAGCCAGTGCAGGTCTCTCAGGTGTCCGGTGATGTGGCTGTGTCGGGGGATGTCAAGGATGAGTCGGGCGGAGGCGTTTGGATGAGCTGGAGTCTTTTTTGAAGTTTGGCTGTGGTTCCGGCGTAGAGGGTGTTCCCGTAGTCCAGTCGGCAGGTGACGAGTGCCTGGGTGAC
Organism: Lissotriton vulgaris; assembly: GCF_964263255.1. Taxonomy (NCBI): domain Eukaryota; kingdom Metazoa; phylum Chordata; class Amphibia; order Caudata; family Salamandridae; genus Lissotriton; species Lissotriton vulgaris. Next base: position 99,490,989 of record NC_141695.1, read on the forward strand.
GGTCTTCCTGGTTTCGATGGGGATCCATCTGAAGATCTTGCGGAGCATGCCCAGGGTGTTGAAGCACGAAGATGAGACGGCGTTGACTTGTCTGGTCGTCGACAGGGAGGAGTCCCGGATGAAGCCCAAGTTGCGTGCGTGGTCCGTTGGTTTGGGAGCGGTGCCCAGGGCCGGGGGCCACCAGGAGTTGTCCCAGGCGGAGGGTGATGATCCCAGGATGAGGACTTCCATCTTGTCTGAGTTCAGTTTAAGGCGGCTGGTCCTCATTCAGTCGGCGACATCTTTCATCCCTTCGTGTAAGTTGGCTCTGGCGGTGGTGGGGTCGTTGGTGAGGGAGAGGATCAGCTGGGTGTCGTCGGCGTAGGAGATGATGTTGAGGCCATATTGGCGTGCGATGGCTGCGAGGGGGCTCATGTAGACGTTGAAGAGGGTTGGACTGAGTGAAGATCCTTGTGGAACGCCGCGGATGACTTCGGTGGCCTCGGATCTGAACGGAGGGAGGCGGACTCTCTGGGTTCTTCCGGAGAGGAACGAGATGATCCACTCCAGTGCTTTCTCTCGGATTCCGATGTTGCTGAGGCGCTTCACTAGGGTGCGGTGGCAGACTGTGTCGAACGCCGCAAAGAGGTCCAAGAGGATGAGGGCCGCTGTTTCCCCGTTGTCAATCAGGAGTCTGATGTCATCGGTGGCTGCGATTAGGGCGGTCTCGGTGCTGCGGTTGGCCCGAAACCCAGACTGCGAGGGGTTGAGGGATCCATTTGTCTCGAGGAAGGCGGCCAGCTGTCTGTTGACGGTCTTCTCGATGACTTTGGCCGGAAAGGGAAGAAGCGAGATGGGGCGGTAGTTCTTGAGGTCGGTGGGATCCGTCGTTGGTTTCGTCAGGAGGGCGGTAAGTTCGGCGTGCTTCCAGCTCTCCGGGAAGGTGGCGGTGTGGAAGGAGGAGTTGATGATGTCCCGGAGATGGGGTGCGATGATGGCGTCAGCTTTGTTGAAGACGTGGTATGGGCAGAGGTCAGTTGGTGATCCGGAGTGGATGGAGTTCATTGTGCAGGTGGTGTCTTCGGTGTTGATCGGGGTCCAGTTGCAGAGGGTGGTGGTGGCGGGCGTTGGTTCGGCGGTAGGGTGCGTGGTCTGTGCGTCGAAGCTGTTGTGTATGTCTGCGATCTTGCTGTGGACGAACGAGGCGAGTGAGTCGCAGAGGTCTTGCGAGGGAGTGATGTCGTTGTTTCCGGCGCTGGGGTTGGAGAACTCTTTTACGATGCTGAAGAGTTCCTTGCTGTCGTGGGCGTTGTTGTCCAGTCATTCTTTGAGTGCCCTAAACTTCTCATCTGTCTGAGGATTGGACCCTCCCGGAGTTCTTTGCGCCTTGCCCAAGGAAGACAGCCAGTGACAGGAGTATGCACCGGCAAGAGCTCCCCTCCAAAGCCCTCTGCCATGGAAGCTAGTTTAGTCACTGACGCGGAACCAAGGTTCTTGACCTCCTACCCATTGACTCTAGAAAGGCCATAGTCCATGCCCTGGTAACCCCCCACCTTGATTACGGGAATGCCCTGCTTTTAGGTTTAAGCCAAAAAGGATTACACCAACTCCAGTGCGCTCAGAATGCCGCAGCTCGCCTTGTACTTAAACTACCCCGCAGGGCTTCAGGGAAATCCGCTCTGTCCAAACTCCACTGGCTTCCTATAAAAGAGCGTATTAAATTTAGGTCCCTCTGCTTCGCCCATCGTATCGCTCAGGGGAAAGGCCCGGATTATCTTCAAAATCTCCTCACGATACATCGTCCCATTAGAGACCTGAGATCAGGTGGTACGATGTTGTTTAAACTTCCCAAAATCACCAGAGCCAGGATGGGCAGACGCTCGTTCAGATTTTTAGCTGCCAAATGCTAGAATGAACTTCCGCTAGGTCTCCGAATGGAGCCCTCTGAGAATATGTTTCGGAGAAAACTTAAAACTTTTCTCTTCCCTCGGGCATAACCTTGTTCAATCTGTTCCCTTCTGGCCCACCCCTGTTCCTTCCTCTAAGCTGTTCTGCAGTATTCAGAACGGGGACACACTGTTTTTGGGTAACCAGGCGCTTTATAAATGGTTTTATTATTATTATTATTGAACATGCAAATAGCTCAGCCTCCCGGCCCTTCATGCACCATCTGATTGCTTGCTTTTCTAGAATATTGAACCCCCAGACGTGCATATGCTGACATGGTAGTCCTACCGAACAGAAATCAACTGTGAGGCTTTTAATGTAACAATGTAGTATACTTGTAGTATTGTAGAATACTTGTAAAGCGCACATCTGCCCCAGCAACGGGGCATCCCGGCGCTGTATAACGCTGAGGAACCCTTCCTGGCTCTCCCTGTGAGATGCCCCCCTGGGCACCCACTAGTGTTGTTGGGGCCGTTGTGGAGATTAAGCAAGCTATTGTCCAGAGTTGCAGCGTGGGACCCTGTAACGACCGGATTTTTGGACCAGATAGAATCAGCTCACCAAGACACCACCAACCCAGCCGAAACGCAACCACCTCCCTCCTTAGGACCTATTTACAACAGGTATCTGTGTTCCTACCTAAGGATGGGGAATTAGCAATATACAAGCTCATATCATCAAAACCACCACTACATCTATAGGGATTACTAGGAATACTCACTGATTACTAAGGACGTCCATGCTCTACACAACACTCAGACCTTATAGTCTCGCAGCAACTCAGACCCAGACTATGCTACCCTCCTACTCATAGTGAAGGGGGCAGTTCCATTTACTTACCATTACACACTGACCACAATCAGTGCTCACTCAAGCCACATACACACTGTGTCCTCCCAGTGCTCTCACTATTTCATACATACACAAGCCACAATCCTGTGGGTATACACATTGACTACAATCAATGCTCTCATTAACGCCACTTTCCCTAGCGGCGATCTCATTACACACTGACCACACTCAGTGCTCACTCAAGCCACAATCCTGTGGGTATACACATTGACTACAATCAATGCTCTCATTAATGCCACTTTTCCTAGCGGTGATCTCATTACACACTGACCACACTCAGTGCTCTCACTAATGCCACTCTCTCTCTAGTGGCAATCTCTGTCCTATGAATACCTTCAGCTCTCTCTCTCTCTCTGTTGGGAAGTTTCTCTCATACATCTAATACCTACTGGGGATGTAATTGTTATATTTTATGTGGTGCACAAGAATGGCCAAATTACACTGTGCAAAAGTTATTATCAAATACAAGCTCTCCTCTCCCCCTCATTGTTCAGTTACCATTTACCTGGACGGGAGTCGCATCCGTTCACATAACAGCATCTGACTAGAAGAAAGGCTAACTTTACCATAAGATAATAAAACATACACACTTGTTCACTAAGAACTGGGGTTCCTTTATTCACTAATAATATCAACAATATAATACTGCACTATAACACATAGCCTGAAAAGTAAAAGGGGAATAGACACATACACAGATCTGCGGGGTCTCTTTATTATAATGGAAAGCTTTATTACTATAACACATCCACATGTAACTGACAGGGACTGTAGATAGCTAAAAAGGGAATGGATTATACTGCACACCGCTGAAAGAAAAAGGATTAGCAATACAGTAGGGAAACTAGCCTAGGAAATAAAAGACAAGATTAATGTTTAAGTGTAAAGCAAACTAGTTTAGAATACCTCACCCTATTAGAAAGGAATGTTTGTCTCTCTCTCTGGTGGAATCAGGGCTCTCTCTCTCTCCCTCCGTCACCACAGCTTCACTCCACTGGCTCAACTGCTCCAGCTGGCAGCTTCAACTCCTCCATCTGACTGGTAACTGTTTTAATGCATCCTGATAAACTGGCAGCTCCAGCTGACAGTTCCAACTTCATTCCAAGATTCATCTGACTGCTCTCTCCAGCTCCAGCAATCATCTGCCTTCTCTCTCCATTCCAGAAAACTAACTGAACTGAACTGTTCCAAAGACAAACTGACTGGTCTCTGTTTCAAACACCAACTGACTGTTCTCTTCAGCTCCAAACACCATCTGACTTCTCTCTCTCCAAGAACCGACTGACTGACCCTCCTCCTCTTCTGCACTTAGCTAATATAGAATGCCCTCCTCTAGTGGAAAGTTCCAGCAGAAACTACCTCCCACCGAATTCCTGTGCCAGCTCCAAGGCTCTCCGCGCAAACGCAGTGGCCATCTGCATGTTACGTCTGGCCCCAAGAGACAAACACATTCTTTTCGATAAGATCCAGTCTCCGCTGGTTTTCCCCTTGCACATAACAGGATTAACTATAAACATCACCTTTACCCTGCAAGCATCTCAGTCTGCAGGGACAGAAAGCAAAATGGAGACTCTCTGGTTCTGGGCCTTGTAGGCCCGAAAGGGGCTTAACTCTATCAGAATACATACACAAACCATACCAATATGTAATATAAAGTCAGGACTACAGGATCCACCCTCTACTATAGGTAGGATGATGAAAGGACACATAATTATGTCAAAGCCAATAGGCAATAGATGGATTAGAGTCAGGAATAAGGGATCTATCATCATATAAAGCGGCTATCCTCTAGTTTATGCTTCTAGGTCTGAAAAGGGGCCTAAAAGGACCAAAACAAGCTAAGAATAAGGATCTAGGATGGTAGCAAGCTTAAAGTCACCATCACTCAGAAATAGAGCCAAAAACACGGTCACTACACTCCACCCTTGATTTAATTTGCTAATATCTGAAAACAACAACAAACAAATAAACAAACATCAACATAATCTATCAACAAAATCAAAAACAAAAAGACTCCCTAAAATAAATGACAACTAAGGTAAATACCACCTAAAACTTAATGTAGGGAATGTAAATCTGACAACCAATTGAAAACTAATCAAAGCACCCTTGACCTGAATGTTGAAATGTAACTAAAATGATCTGATAACAACAGAAATTAACCAAAGCACCCTTGAACTATATGTGCCTCAACTTCTAGTGATAACTCATGAAATCTATTGATGTAGGGACATGTCTGTGAAGTAAAAACAACAAAGGGCCTAAATGAGGCCTACCTACTTTGGTCAACTTAAGAAAGGATTTGGTAAAATCTGACAAATTAACATAACAAAGGGTCCTCAAAGTCTGGGCAACTATTACTAATAGATGTAGGACATAACCTGACTAAAAGACACACCTCCCAGGACAACTTAAAGTCTAAGGTGACCACCCTTGGAACTAATCCCACTGTTCTAATTAAGAGTTGATGGATCAAAGTGAAAGTGTAATAATAGGAAAACAAGGACAACCCCATCTCTACAAAATAGCTGGTGTAGCACTATGCATATCAAGCAAGAAAATCAAAGAAAGTTATCTAAGTGTGGTGTATATATTCTTCTACAAGATTATCCAGACATAAATAGTCGGTCCAGAAATCCCTATAGCTAAAATAGCTAAATCATAGAGTTAAACTTGGGAAATTGAGTAATAGTAGACCATGCCAAAGTCAATAGGCAAAGGTCATAAGTCATCTAACTCAGGAAACAGTTTGCACCTAATCCCTCTGTATCAATTTGTGGAACACATGTGTGCACCATCATTCAAAAACATTACTTTCCTTTCATTGGCAAAACTGTTTTACAGAAAACAGGAAAACTATGAAATAGGTGAAAGATAAACAAGTGTAAAGCCAATCTGTATCAATAATGAAATAGCGTAGCATACTAAAATCAAAATATCATGTATCACAGGGCATCAGATTATTAAAGCAGCTTACTAATTATATACTGCACCCTATGATTTTCAAATAATATCATTTACATATATTAAAAGGAATCATTAACCAAAGGCCAAATCATGAATGTGGCACTGCATCTTTTAAACTGGAAAATAAAAACCATGAACAGGACTGAGAAATGTTGGATTGGGGCCTGTTTGTGGTAACTGCAAAAGTGGCATAATGTCCATCTGAAATAGAAACATGGGAAAAATGCAAGACTCAAGAATGCAGGCCAAGGAATTACACTGCAGGTTTTTGTTGCAGGAAATATAATTATAACCAAATAAAAATGGGTTCTTTTAGATCATCACTTGCAAAAGTCAATTAATAATTTTTTTTTTTAAATAGAACTATTGGCTTTGTCAAGAAACATTTTTTTGTTTAGGATATCCAGGAATGGTATATGGAGTTTTAACCTGACTGCTGAGGCAACCAACTATAGATTATAATGACAAGTTCAAAAGTTCAGTCAATATAAAAAGTTCTCTTCTGTTAGGATCCATAGTTGGTTTCTCCTTAGGAAAACAGTTCATTCGTATAGGCCACGATCATCTATCTTCATGTGTATCCTTTGTCAAGGAAGCACGCCCTCCAATCTGGTTGTAAGTGATCAGGTCCAGGCACGTCAGCTTCCGGTCTGGGTCCAGGCTCGGGGGTTTTGGGGGAATGGGGGCACTCACTCCGAAAATAATAAACACACCACTCCAAAATAAGAAAAATACGACACTCATACAGGGCCCCCACACATCAGCCATCTGAAACTAAAAACAAGCATCATCAATCTTGCAAAAACAAATTTTCCATTCAAAAAGCACCCCAATTGCTTTTCATTTCTGTGAGAAACCTCCTAATTCATGAAAAGAACTCTTCTAAATCCAAGGAATGATTTAAGCATTCTACCTATACCATATTCTTTAAATTTGTTTGGGCAAAATCTAATTTTGTCATACACAGCCATAAGGGCTGGGCCTAGCCACTGGCTCACTCCTTTGAGAAACAGCCCCCACCTCTAGAAAGATGTCCGCGCTCAGAGTTTTGAACCAACTCCAACCATAACAAGCAGGAGCCGGGCTACATTGTGATCTAAAATTGAATCACTGCCAAATGCTGATCTCATTGCAGGAGCGAAGCTCCTGCCAAGTTTTTTCTCCACACTGCCTTCCCCTCATCGTGATGTCACCCACAGGGGGGCCTCCACCCTTTCAAAACTCTGTGAGCTGACAGCTTCTGAATATTTGCCAAAAATTAAAAAAAACAAGGCAAGGGCAAGTCTTCCTCGCCCCAAAAAAAGGCCACTCCTTCCATAATGCTCTTGAGAGCCTGGCTGAGCTATCATATTAGCCAAGGTCAAAAAACAAATTCCTTCTAACTTGAAACATACCCGTTCTCAGGCTTCAAAGAAATCCTGCCGTTAATTCGAAACACTGCACCATTATTTCTAACTTATTTAAGCAAATTAGACATGGTAAAAAGCATCCTAAAAACAGGAATTAATAAAGAAATTTTTTGTAACCTAGACAGATGCTAGCATTCTCAAGTAAAAATCAAAATAATTCTGTAGAATCTAAGACAAACTATACATCATAATGTACTGTTACTTGCTGAAAAGGAAAACATTAAAATAACATTACATGCAGCAACATAGAAAATCATGACACATTTCTTAAAATAACATTTGAAACACCATCAATTTAAACAAAGGGAAAAAAAGTTATACATGTAATTGTGCACAACATAACCAAGAATTCATAATTTGGTGCGCAAGCTTTTCTATTCCAATTATTAAAAGGGTCAGATTTATATTTGCAGGTAGCCTTTTTTCCTAACTGAGTGGGAACATTCATCTCTCACGCTGTTCTGCTTCATATCAGCGTAAAATACAAAATCATTTGCAGTTGAACTTTAAACAAAAGGGGCAGCTTGCTTTAGGGAAATAATCACTTATATTTTCTACATGTGCAAAATACACTACGGAGCATTTTTTAAAAGCACACGGTTGCATTTCACTGATTAAAGCACATTCTATGATGGGTCTGTTTTATTTCCACAACCGGTGAACACTAATTCTAAAACACTGAGTTGGTTATCTCTTTGCACCGTCCATGCTGAGCTGAAAACCCTCTGCTAATGCTCATGTTAAAACACCCCCTCGCAGTCCGACTGGTTGATTTATAACACTCCGACCTCCGAGTCAGAAACATTAAATTATGTGTTCAAAGGCAAACCCACACAAACTCGTGGACGCATTGCAAACAGTATTTTAAATGAACACTGCTTTTATTTTTTTCTCTGTGCAAGATGTTACCCTTCGTCAGCTAGCTGTCAAAGTACATAAGCGAACCCTGCAACTAATTAAAAAGTAAAATCAAACCATCTTTAATCCAAACAGTCACTGACTTTTAGCGTCAGCTCTTGTAACCATGCATGTTAAACTGTCATATGGATACTTCATTACATATATTGCGTTAAGTTAGCATGAGTGTATTACATGTTTAAACAGCCGGTTTGCCTTCGGCTTCAGTTTTGCACACGACACATACTTGTTGTTGTAGCTTTCACCCTAGAAGCGGTGAGGTGGTTTATTTGAGAATAATATGTTATTTCTATGCTATCAGCTTTGCCTGGTACACTTGGTACAACTGTCTGCACACTGAGAGCTGCACACTCTAAGATTAACCTAACACAAGGTTGCTGAGAGGCCTGATCCTCGCACCACATTAGACATAACACAAATAATGTTGATGCCAACATTTTGGGCTCTACGCGGGTTTAAGATAGAGTTACACGGAACAACAACAGACACTTGGTGCTGCGCATGGAGAGAGCTGGTAGCTGTTGATGTGAACTGCTCCTACTGACATTGAGAGGTATGGGGCCGCCCTGCTAAAGCCCGAATGAGACCTTCTTAGATATAAAATAATATACTAGATAGGGTGCGCGAAATATAGGTGATATCGATTTCTATAGGTTTTGCATTATAACATGCTAGCACCTTTTGCTTACTATGGATTAGTGACTATGCTGCTGACTCTGATTTTTATAATCTGCATTTTGGTATTATACAAGATACTGCGTTTGAGAACTTTGCATTGAATAATAAATATTTCAAACTTGCACTTGTGTTCTTTGACTCCCAGTTTTGGTTTGAAATGATTATATAACGAAAGAGTGTTCATGTGTTCCACGATTCCTGAGGTATTCTAAAGATCATGTTCTGGTTTGTCTAAGACATGGTTCATTCCATAATGATCCATGAGACACTGTAGCTAGCTAGGTAAGGAGATTTCTGACACTGAGATGAGTTTTGGATCATCCTAACTCACTGAGGTTCTAGATCTCTATGCACAGTTCTGTGGGAGAACGGAAACCCTGCTACATGGCGCCCAACGGATTGGTTGGCCGTATTTCATGACACTCGAGTAGTATATCATTCAAACCTTAACACCTTCATTCCCGTTTCCGGTAAACGGTGGTGTCGGAAAAACCTACCTGTTTTTGAAATAGGTCTTTTCAAGCTTGAATTCTACTTTAAACGGTTTCTTTGAATTGCTACCCAGTTGTGCTACAAAGTGTTCTTTGTCTTTTTTTCACTTCCGGTGCTACCATGGCCGTGGACATAGCGCAGCATAGCCGCGTCGCGGTTCGCGACCACTTGCGGGCATATAATGTCCCGGCGGAAGGTTTGGCTGTGGTTCTAGTGGTGAGTGCGGAACACGCGTACCCATACGAATTGTTTTATTCCTGGGTGACGTTTCCGGAAGTAAACGCTAATTCGGGCGTCTACCATTCATACACTGCCTCGGCTGTACCGGCGGCTTATGCTCCGTACAGGGCACTGGAAGTACCTATCGATGCTTGGCAGCGCGGAGTTTGGTTTGGTGGCGTCCTACCCCACTCTTTAACGGCTCCGAGGTTAGGTCCGTTGTCCATTCCGGGCACAGCCTGGCCCGCCTTGGGCGGATTTACTCCTCATCCTAATCGCGCCACTTGTAATGTGGGTGATTTGCGGCGTCTGCATGATGTCGCGGTTGACGTGATTAGAGCGCTTGTTCATTACATTGGTCGTAATATACATGGCGCAGCCCCCGCAGGTGCGCAGCTTCGAGCGGAACAGGCTGGTTTGAAAATCAGCCCTGTCATGGTGAATTCCGTAATGGGCAGAAAGCCAGAAAATAAGGATGATTTTCCTTACTGGCTTGCCGAGAAATTCGACCAGCTGGAGGCTGTGTTTCCTAATACGACTCCGGGTGAAAAACACCGGATTCTTACGCTTAGTTTACCGAAGGATTTAGCCCCTGAACTTGCTGACTGTGAAACATGGGGTAAGACTTTTGCAGCGGTTTACTCGAGGTGCTTTGGCACACCGACAGTGTCGAACCTGTCTGCGATCCTCAAACGTGTTCAAGATGATCACGGACCTGAGTCGGCGGTTGAGTTGGGTATGCGCCTGAACGGTTCATTTGAGACAGTTTGCGGTATTATCCTTGCCAATGTAAAAGGGGATGCTGTGAACTTTCAGGTGGCCAATGGTCTGGCGTTAATTCCCGATGCCGAGAAACCCCGTCAGCTGGCAAAAATTATTGTGGCGGCTTATAAAACGGTTGGCCGCAATTCTAAGGGTGCTAAGGTTTTTCTTGAAAAAGAAAAGAAGCAGCCCCAGGGACAGTCTTCGGAAACAGGTGGACAGCCCAAGTCCAAAAAACAAAATTGGCCTAAAAAGCAGAATCAGGGTAAGCAACAACAACAACAGACACAGGTTTCGAGTCCGGCGCCTTCACAACCTGCGCAGTCAGAGCGAGTTTATGAATTGCGCGATCGCGCTACGATTAAATCGCCTGAGAGATATCAGGCGTCTGACCAACGCTCTCCTCGTTCCTTTCAGGACTCATCGGCTCCGTCAACCGGTGGTGGAGGGGGCGGCAGGGGCAGGGGTGGCCAGCAAGGACGTGGCCAGCCCCGCACACGAAGTGAAGGGGATCAGCGGGACGACTCTACGCCAAAGAGACCGCAGTTTGCCAAGAAGAAAGTCGCAGCCTTAACGGCGCATCGATATGCCCCAGATAGTGAGAACGCGGCTTCGGAATCTGACGTGGGCTCTGACCTTGCTGGACAGCGCGGCGGAGATTACCATAGTGAGAGAGGCCCTCCGTCCACTGTTGAAGGTGACAGCGACTGAGACTTTTATTGTGATTGAAACAGCTGATACACATGTTGCTCCCCCTGAAAGACTTTTTGAAATTGTCCTGTTAATTGAAGGTGACATGCAGCGAACTGTAAAAGGGGTATTTTGGGAGAATCTTTCGGATACGTATGACATTTTGCTTTCGGAGGCTGACTGGCCCCCACCTTTTGTTCTCGCAGCTCCGCGAGGGGAGGAGGTAATCCTCCCCAGTTTCGCGCACACTGTGCCGAGAGTGGAAGCGCTGCATTTTGCAGAAGAGTGGGCTCTGGCGCTTGCGCCGGCTGTGTACCGAAATCAGTGTGGCTGGGATAAATTGTCCCCTATTTTTTGAAAAGGTATATGCCCAGGCAGACTTATACTACAAGGAGCTGGCTAAATCTTAACACAACATGATCATAACAGATGATAACCACATGAATGATAAAAAACAATTAATACAACAGACTGCTAAGATATAAAAAATATATTTTTAATCTCGATACGTTTTTTTAAAAGAATAACATAGTAAAACGATTCAGAAAATGTTGCTATGTAAATATAATGAATTTGATACAATGATTATGAAATAACAAATCCGATACATTTTTTTTAAAAAAAGGACAAACAAATATAAAAATCTAATTTCCAGGGTATTCCTTCAGATATTGTTAGACTTGGGCTGTGTCAACGCGTTTCGACAATCTTTTGTCTTCATCAGGACTTAAAATATGCAGCCACTTTTTTTCTAAATAAAATAAAACAGATTTTAGATAAATGTAAAGTTAACACTTTCTAGGTAGTATGTAGCAACTTCTATTTCAGACTGACCAAAAATGGCCAACAAATCATAACGTTTCATGACATTTTATAACAGTCTGTTGACAGTTTTCTTAAAAAATGTTGATAGTAAACATATGCTGAGCATTTGCTCTAAAAAAGGAGTTAATGGTTTAGAATAACATTCCTTAGCCAGACTTCTATATACATGGGAGTGATAATACAGAATCGTAGAGACTACAGAATACGAAACTCATTGGTAGTAAACTTTTTATGGTTAAACCAGGAGAGAAGAGGAGCTAATCTTTCGTGAGTCGTGTAAAGGGGAAAACCTATTGGTAAAACTAAATTAAGGGCTTGTTCATTTTGGGGAACCTGGGTGTTGTAACGAAAATTATCCTGTTAGATCCTTCCTTTTAGAACAGGCTCATTGTCTAATACGTTATTATTGTAACTGCTATTCACTTTTAATTGTATGTCTATGTTATATCTTCTTTTAATAATGTCATCAAATAGTGTCTTACCTAAAACAAGGGGTTTAGTGGTATCCTTCCACTGTGCTCTATTGTAGAAAGCTGTACAAAAAGGGTTTTGGGGGACTGTGCGACACCTTTTCTGTATTGATTGTGTAATATTTAATATCTGTTGAAAACCAAAAGACAACATATATTGGTATTCCAGTTCTTTAGTTCTATCTCTGTTAGTTTAATCTATAACCATGAGCGCAGAGCGGGTTGTTTATTCTGACTACTTATTATTCCTCATTCAAAGCTTTACCTGTAGAGGTAGTAGTAAATGAGCACTTGTTAATCCTGCCCTTGTGGTCTTCTCAGCACTCTTTTATCATAGAGTATAGTCAACAGATGGTTACATTTGGGCAAAAGATGCAGAGCGGTCCGTTAAAATATTTCTAGGTAGCACGCTCCTGTGTAGAAAAAACGGAGGTTCAAATCTACTTGCATTTTAAGCTAATGTTATCAGGACAGATATAGATGTCATTGTTAATTACTAGTCCTTATTTAAGTAATGATTTACCTTAATCTAAGCGCATAAATGCCCAGAAATAGATCGAGCACGATGAAGAGGCCAGCAGAAAGATGTATGCTGTCGTCTTTAAGATATGTTTTTCAGATGCCACCGCTCCCTCTATTTTCACGAGTGACCGTGGTTAAAACTTGAATTGATAATGAAATTTAAAAATAGATCACATCCTGCAAATTAGGCGAAAAAAAGAACGTTTTAGTATTTAATTCCTCACGGGGTAGGGTTGAAGGTTAGTTTGGTATCTATCCGTGTCATTTTGCGTTTATTTACCTTTCGGAATTCAAACAGGAGACTCGCTTGTCCAGCTTTAGATTTTCGGGCGGGTCAATCAAAACCGGATCCTTCGTGTGGATACCGATAGCTCAGGCCGGGGTAATCAAATCGGCGCAACAGAGACTCAGAGTCTAGGGAGAGTGAAAAGATAAAACTCTTCTTAATGGCTGGTTAGAAATTTGGAATTTCGCCAGACAGGATTTCCAGTAGGTAGCTAAGGAGTCAGTCTGCAAGGAGACAAGCAGATAAAGAGCCGAGTTTGTGGAGCTCTTACCGTTTACTGTGCGCAGCAGCGTCGTACGTCTCCTTCCGTCGGGGTTCCAAGTAGGAAAATGGACGATCATGGAAAGTCCATCTTCCATTGCTATATATATCCTTCCTAAGTAGGAGGCGGGGTTAATTTTTTAAAGGAGCCTTACCTATTCCGTCATGTTTCCTAGTTTAAAGTGGTAGTGAGGCTAAAATTTAAAGTGACATCGCTTAAGCCAGAGTCTAAAGTCGGGGTTGTAGATTAAAGCGATATCGCTTGAAATTATTTCAAGGGGTTTGCTAATCAGGTTCATCATATTAAGGATATATATATAGGTGACAGATTTTATCTATACATATATCTAAATGTATATGTATTTATACTCATAATATTGCGTTTTCCCAGGGCAGATCCTGATTAAGCCCATGTTCAAAGGTCCCAAGGGTAAATATCCAATATACCTCACGCTTCTTACGTATTTCATTACCACCTTGGTTCTCCTGCACATGAATTTTCTCCAGGATGCGCCATCTAATGTCCTCTGGTTTGTGCTTGTAATCAGAGAAATGATTTACGAGGGGGGCCGTTAGACGTTTTGTCTTAATTGCCGACCTATGTTCGGTGAGTCTCGTTTTGATCATGCGAGACGTTTCCCCCACATAACCCAGATTGCAGGGGCATATGATCAAATAGATCACATTCTTCGTCTGTATTAGAAACCTATGTTCGCCCACAGACGGAATAGGAATTTAAAAGACCAAATAGTCCACTCCCGCCACAAACCAAAAACTAAAGATAATGCTTTCATCCAGAAATCAATTACTGGAACAAATGCAATCAGAGGCACCTCTAGGTGCGGATCATGCCACTCATGCGACAGCATCATAATTGGCGAAGAAATGCAATTCAAAACGACGACCATTAGAGCAAAAGAACTATGGAATTGCAAGACGAAGAATGTGATCTATTTGATCATATGCCCCTGCAATCTGGGTTATGTGGGGGAAACGTCTCGCATGATCAAAACGAGACTCACCGAACATAGGTCGGCAATTAAGACAAAACGTCTAACGGCCCCCCTCGTAAATCATTTCTCTGATTACAAGCACAAACCAGAGGACATTAGATGGCGCATCCTGGAGAAAATTCATGTGCAGGAGAACCAAGGTGGTAATGAAATACGTAAGAAGCGTGAGGTATATTGGATATTTACCCTTGGGACCTTTGAACATGGGCTTAATCAGGATCTGCCCTGGGAAAACGCAATATTATGAGTATAAATACATATACATTTAGATATATGTATAGATAAAATCTGTCACCTATATATATATCCTTAATATGATGAACCTGATTAGCAAACCCCTTGAAATAATTTCAAGCGATATCGCTTTAATCTACAACCCCGACTTTAGACTCTGGCTTAAGCGATGTCACTTTAAATTTTAGCCTCACTACCACTTTAAACTAGGAAACATGACGGAATAGGTAAGGCTCCTTTAAAAAATTAACCCCGCCTCCTACTTAGGAAGGATATATATAGCAATGGAAGATGGACTTTCCATGATCGTCCATTTTCCTACTTGGAACCCCGACGGAAGGAGACGTACGACGCTGCTGCGCACAGTAAACGGTAAGAGCTCCACAAACTCGGCTCTTTATCTGCTTGTCTCCTTGCAGACTGACTCCTTAGCTACCTACTGGAAATCCTGTCTGGCGAAATTCCAAATTTCTAACCAGCCATTAAGAAGAGTTTTATCTTTTCACTCTCCCTAGACTCTGAGTCTCTGTTGCGCCGATTTGATTACCCCGGCCTGAGCTATCGGTATCCACACGAAGGATCCGGTTTTGATTGACCCGCCCGAAAATCTAAAGCTGGACAAGCGAGTCTCCTGTTTGAATTCCGAAAGGTAAATAAACGCAAAATGACACGGATAGATACCAAACTAACCTTCAACCCTACCCCGTGAGGAATTAAATACTAAAACGTTCTTTTTTTCGCCTAATTTGCAGGATGTGATCTATTTTTAAATTTCATTATCAATTCAAGTTTTAACCACGGTCACTCGTGAAAATAGAGGGAGCGGTGGCATCTGAAAAACATATCTTAAAGACGACAGCATACATCTTTCTGCTGGCCTCTTCATCGTGCTCGATCTATTTCTGGGCATTTATGCGCTTAGATTAAGGTAAATCATTACTTAAATAAGGACTAGTAATTAACAATGACATCTATATCTGTCCTGATAACATTAGCTTAAAATGCAAGTAGATTTGAACCTCCGTTTTTTCTACACAGGAGCGTGCTACCTAGAAATATTTTAACGGACCGCTCTGCATCTTTTGCCCAAATGTAACCATCTGTTGACTATACTCTATGATAAAAGAGTGCTGAGAAGACCACAAGGGCAGGATTAACAAGTGCTCATTTACTACTACCTCTACAGGTAAAGCTTTGAATGAGGAATAATAAGTAGTCAGAATAAACAACCCGCTCTGCGCTCATGGTTATAGATTAAACTAACAGAGATAGAACTAAAGAACTGGAATACCAATATATGTTGTCTTTTGGTTTTCAACAGATATTAAATATTACACAATCAATACAGAAAAGGTGTCGCACAGTCCCCCAAAACCCTTTTTGTACAGCTTTCTACAATAGAGCACAGTGGAAGGATACCACTAAACCCCTTGTTTTAGGTAAGACACTATTTGATGACATTATTAAAAGAAGATATAACATAGACATACAATTAAAAGTGAATAGCAGTTACAATAATAACGTATTAGACAATGAGCCTGTTCTAAAAGGAAGGATCTAACAGGATAATTTTCGTTACAACACCCAGGTTCCCCAAAATGAACAAGCCCTTAATTTAGTTTTACCAATAGGTTTTCCCCTTTACACGACTCACGAAAGATTAGCTCCTCTTCTCTCCTGGTTTAACCATAAAAAGTTTACTACCAATGAGTTTCGTATTCTGTAGTCTCTACGATTCTGTATTATCACTCCCATGTATATAGAAGTCTGGCTAAGGAATGTTATTCTAAACCATTAACTCCTTTTTTAGAGCAAATGCTCAGCATATGTTTACTATCAACATTTTTTAAGAAAACTGTCAACAGACTGTTATAAAATGTCATGAAACGTTATGATTTGTTGGCCATTTTTGGTCAGTCTGAAATAGAAGTTGCTACATACTACCTAGAAAGTGTTAACTTTACATTTATCTAAAATCTGTTTTATTTTATTTAGAAAAAAAGTGGCTGCATATTTTAAGTCCTGATGAAGACAAAAGATTGTCGAAACGCGTTGACACAGCCCAAGTCTAACAATATCTGAAGGAATACCCTGGAAATTAGATTTTTATATTTGTTTGTCCTTTTTTTAAAAAAAATGTATCGGATTTGTTATTTCATAATCATTGTATCAAATTCATTATATTTACATAGCAACATTTTCTGAATCGTTTTACTATGTTATTCTTTTAAAAAAACGTATCGAGATTAAAAATATATTTTTTATATCTTAGCAGTCTGTTGTATTAATTGTTTTTTATCATTCATGTGGTTATCATCTGTTATGATCATGTTGTGTTAAGATTTAGCCAGCTCCTTGTAGTATAAGTCTGCCTGGGCATATACCTTTTCAAAAATTATTGTTTCCCTGACCCAGGAGCTAGATCCTAACAGGGGGTCCCTGATACTTACCCAAAAATAAATTGTCCCCTAGCCATGAGATTCCGTTACGGTCACAGCCGCAGCCACTACCCCAGTATCCCATACGGCGTGAAGCTAAAGCTTCGGTCGCGGCTATCCTTGAACAATTGGAATATCAAGGTGTAATTGAAACGTGTGTGTCACCGATGAATAATCCCCTTTTTACTGTCAACAAGCCGGACGGATCGTATCGTCTGGTTTTGGATTACCGGCATTTGAACTCGCATTGCCGTAACTGTGCAGTACAGAATACTCACGGCTCTGCCCTAGTAAATAGTCTTGAGCGTAAACGGTTCAAAACCACGCTTGACATTTCCAATGGTTTTTATGCACATAGATTAGATGGTCTAAGTTCCCAATGGACCAGTTTTATGTGCGGCGGCGTACAAAAAAAGTTTAATCGACTCCCAATGGGATATAAAAATAGTCCTGGAGTGTTTTCCGCCCGCATAGTCTCTCTTTTAGAGAGTTTCGATCCAGTTGCATGTTCATATGTGGATGATATTTATCTCACAGACGACGAGCTTTGGGTGCATCTGTGTCGAGTAAACAGCATAATTTGTAACTTTGCAGACATGGGTTACAAGTTTAACTTTGCAAAATCGCACATTGCGGAGTACACAGTGTTGTTTCTAGGTTATGAACTTAACCATGAAGGAAAGGGATTGGCTCCTCAGTTCCTGGAGAAGTGCGCGCAGTTGCGCTCTCCGACAACGCTGAAAAAATTACAGTCTTTGCTGGGTTTTTTAAATTTCGGGAGGACATACATTCCGGAATATGCCCAGCGTATCAGGCCTTTAAATGCCTTGGTACAACCATCTTTTTCCAAATCATGCTGGCTGCCTGAGCATTCAGCCATTCTGCAGTCCTTGCAGGCTGATATGCTAGCTTCTGACTACTTACAGACTCGTGATAACCAGACCAACCTGGTGATAAGAATTATCCCTGGGACGGTGGGTTTCACGTACCTGACTTTTAATGAAGGGGATACTGTACCTATTGCTTACAAGTCACACTTGTACACTTCGGCTGAACTGCGTTTTTCCACTGTGGAGAAAGTTTTAACGGCTGTGCAGATGGCAATTCTTAAGGAACGTGCCCTGTCGCAGGGAAAGCGCATGTTGGTTGTCACCCCGTGTCCAGCCTTGGAGGCGGTCACGAAAGCCAGTGTGCCTAATTCTAAAGCTTTGCACCCTCGGTGGATTCAGTGGGCTACATCCTTGACATCTCAGGATGTCACGTTTATTTTTGACGCCGCTTTACGGTCGCAGGAGTATTTACAGTATGAATTTGTTCATCCTGCTCCTTTAGCAATGCGGCCGTTGGAGGATTTCCATTGCATCATTTACACTGATGGTTCGGCGCAGGTTGCGCATGGCTCTAAACACGCCTACGTTTCCGCTTGCGCCATTGTGGTCGGTGCCATGGTGAACGATGAGTTCAAGTCCAGTGTTGTGCACACGCAAACGCTAGGGGACTGCACCGCACAGTTGGCAGAGCTTCGTGCTCTTATGCTTGCATTGGAGTACGCTGATCCTTGTGTGACGACTTTAATCGTAAGTGATTCTTACTACTGTGTCCAGTCTTACAATGAGAACTTGTTCTTTTGGATTCAGAATGATTTTCGTGATTCCAAGGGTAGCACAATAAAACATAAAATGATCTGGGTCCGAGTGGCGGAACTTAAAGAGAAACTGCCGCTCGTGTTTGTGATTCATACTCTCGGTCACCAGCGCGTGGGGGTCCACGCTGTTGGCAACTCGCTTGCTGATGAAGCAGCGAAGTCAGCGGTATCAAAATACTTAGTTGCAGCAGTCACGAGGTCCAAAAGCAAGATAGATGATGACATCTTGGCGGCTGTTGCTGCCACGGCAAAGGGAGGTAAATATCCTGCGGGGTTCCCTTCGAAATACACATACCACTTAAGTCCCGATAAGGTTCCTTATGTGAAAATTCCTGAAGTTGGAGAGCGTTTAGTTCCCAACTCGGATCGCAGAGCTTCTCTGATTACAGCGGCTCATGAAGGTGTGGCGTCTGCGCATGCGGGCGTCTCAGCCACTGTATCTCAGCTACAACAGAGGTTCTGGTGGCGGGGACTGTACAAACAGACGCGCGATTATGTCCTTATGTGTGACATTTGTCAGCAGATCAAGCCTTCTACTGCTGCGCGTCCGCCTCAGACACGGTTGTACATCTCTAATAAACCACTTGGATGTGTTTATTTGGATCACTGCGGTCCTTTTTCTTCTGATACTGCGTATAAATACATCTTAGTAGCAGTTGACTCATGCACACGCTTTGTATGGGTATGGCCGCATCGAAGCGCTGATTCGCGAACTGTCATTAAGGATTTGCGTGTCTTTGTGGGAATCTTTGCTTGTGGTACTTTCCATTCGGACCAGGGTCCGGCTTTCGCCTCTAAGGCGTATAAGGATGCTATGGTTTCGTTGGGAGTACAGGTGAAGTTTTCAAGCCCCTACAGGCCTGAGGGCAATTCTGTAGTAGAAAGAATGAACCGCGACTTAAAGCAATCTTTGACAGCCCGTGTTATAGGCACTGGTAGAAACTGGCTGACCCACCTCTATGGCGTGCAGCGTGCGCTTAATAATCTCCCTAGAAGGTCTCTGGGTGGGCGGACCCCATACGAAATGCTCTTTGGTATCAAGATGTACGTCCCTGACCTTGATGGTGCAGACTGCCAGGCCCAGGCCGCGGCCTTTGACGTAGATGAACATTGCAATGTTTTACAGGATCTACAAAAGACCAGAGACAGTCTTGCAAAGGAACACTTGCCCTCCACATCGGATGATGCGTTGCAGATCCCGGTAGTTGGCTGGCTACCCCAAGTTGGAGAACTGGTTCGAGAGAAGATCGATAACAAGAAAGAGTTTGGTCCCTCATATCGACCGCCGGTTCGAGTCCTTGGAGTGAAGGGCACAAGAACAGTCATTTTACCACCACTTCCAGGTCGTAAAGAAAACAGATTTATTTCTATTGACAATGTCAAGACACACAGGGTGGCCGATTCTTCATAGCATGACACCGGCTGCATCCTGTCCTTCCATGGTGAGGAACTCTGTGCTGGCTATTACATCTGGTACAGATCAGGAGGTGTCCCTCGAGATGCCTGCTTTATCCAGTCCTTTATTAAATACTATTCCTCTTGCTAACATTGATGAGCTGACCTATGCAGATCCTGCTGATTTATCTATGTCCGACCTACATGCCCGTTTGGCTAACCAGTCCAGATTCTCTTTTGACTCTGATTCGGAACTTTCAAAGAAACCATCGACTATTGCAAAATATGCCACGTTGTTTAAAAAACATTTTCTAATTCCACCTTGGACATACGTTTGGCTGATACTATTTTCATTTTATCTTTTTATGTCAATTGGTTTTGTGTTTTATTTTTTCCGCTTGATCGATGGCCATTATGTGATAGAAAGAACAGGAATTCGGTACCTTAATGGAACATTGGCCCCTCTGTCCTCCTCACATTCAGTACACAGACTAAAGAGAGACTTACATTCAGTACAGATTACTGCTTGGCCAGTCCTTGATGGGATTGTGTGGGATGCGGTTAGGTTTCAGATACATGGCCCCACAGAAGTTATTAATGTTCCTAATGTGCTTAGAGTAAACATGGGAGATGTGATTAAGCAAAATGTTCGTTCTGATGACTGGGATCTTCAGGCTGTAGAAGCATTGTTCTCTGATTTGAAATATTATGCGGCCTTTGATGCTGAGGATTTGTACTTAGATTCTGTCAATTATGGTGATTTGTTTTGTTATCAACATTATGGGAATCATTTCTTACACAAGACAAGTTCCAGGAGGGTTCCTGTGAATTACACTCAGTGGGAACATTGCCCTACTCCCTTACAGGGGAGCTCAAGTACATTTCTGGGAAAATACTCTTATTTTACAGATTTTAATCAATCAAATCCTGAATCGTTTTATTTTAAAGTGAACCAGAAATTCATACCCAAAGTTAGACTTACAGATACAAAATTGCTGTATTCAAAGTCCTTTTTAGATAGGTTATCTGTGGATGGCTATGAGTTATGGAAGGATGCTATTGACCTTAAATCGGTTTGGGGTACCAAAGATTGGCAGGTACAAGGCACTGAGGCTTTGCATCGTGCATGTCTCATCCCGAATCACATGTTGTTTTTAAATTCTACTGTTTCTCAAACAACGTGTTTTGGATTGGCTACATCTAAAAAATTAAATACCCCTACTATCCCTGACTTAGAAGAATATTCAGGTTGGAGTAATTTCACTACAATATCCATCAATGGGATACAAGCACTTTTGCAGAATTCCTCCTTTAATATTTCCCATTTTGATCCGGAGGGGTGGCTTTTGTGGCAAAGAAGCACTGATGCTTGCCAACGTAGGTTTTTGGGTTTGTCTGAAGGTTTTACACACATCAGGCCGGATCCCAGGTTTGAAACGGATCACACTGTTACTACTTATTCAGTAGGCAAATTGTGTCAGAACTGGTTACAACATTCCACTTTGGCTGCAGTTAAGCTGCATCTGTCCCAGTTGAATGAAAATATTGACCTAAATGATTTTATAAAAGGCCCAGCTAGGGGTAGATCTAAACGCTTTCTTTATGCTATATACAATGAGATTTGGAAATTTTCACAAGTTGAGGCAGCTAAACGCCTGAGAGCTATTGATCAAGCAAATTTGGAAAAGGTGCTTGCAGTGGTCGATAACAGTATTAACATGCTTTCTTCCAGAATTTACACATTGGATAATATTGTTTCTTCTGTTGTTGATATTGTACATGATGAAGTGTCCACGTTATACCATGGTCAAAATCAATTGCGTTCTGTAATGCAGTTTGCCTGGACTCTACAGACTATTAAGGCTGGTCGAGATCCCTGGACCTCATTGAACGTTTCATCCCTTTTCGCCCCTTTTAATCTTACTGAAAAACAGCGCATGCTTTCAATGCGTGATGCATCATTTTCTATGTTACATATTGAGAAGCTAGAATCCTTGCCTTTTTCTGTTGCTGAAACCACTACTGCCACGTGGCTTATTCATGGTTTAATTACATTGCCATTTCCTTTATATAAATTTACTAACTGTATGCGGTATATTGCTATAGGACGATATGAACCACTAGGCAATGCATTCCTACATGAGGCATGGTCATTACCATACACATACAGATGTCTGAAGGATGGGAAAGAAGTGAATCTTAATGGTGAGGAATGCACACAGTCACCTGACCATTCATTAATATGCAGACACATTCAGTTACACGGTTCTTGTAATCAGGACCGCCCAAATTTAGCATGTGTTTTAAAAGGCACGCCAGTTCCAGCAGTGGTTCCCACATTTACATTATTAGCTAATGGCAGTTATTTGCTTTTAAACAATGAATTATGTTGTGGTTTATTAATTGGTGTGGCATATGTGGTAACTGTATCAGAGCGTGTAGTGTGCTGCAAGAATGTTCTATACCCACCCACGCATGGTTCTTCAGATGTCTCCATCTGGCCACGGATTCCAACCTTGGAAGCAAAATTCAATGGTTTAAGCAGAATAAGGGCCCTTTTGTCTCAAAAACAAGTGACCCTGAGTTCGGCCCGGGAAACTTATGTCCTTCACATAGCCAACACCCGCACAGAGGTGCAGGCGCTTTTAAATACTGATTTGCCGTTTCATTTCTGCGAGCTGGTACACCAGATATTTAATGCTTCTTCAACGACTGGGCTGGCACATTTTTTCAAGTTAGTCAGCAGTGGCCTCGTGACTACGTTTGAAAAGGTTTTTGGTATCATTCCCACGTTTTTCCACACTATTTTTTCGAGTTTGTTTGGTGGATTACCTGTGTTACTGGCTGTAGCCGCAGGCATTCTGTTGGTGTTTTTCTTCATAAAACATGGATGCCCATCCTGCGCAAGACGCCGTTCAATGCCTCCTGACACTGTGTCGTAATCGGATGCTCAATTACTATGGAACATTGCCGCTTGCAGCATTAAGCACGGCCTATAGATTGTCATTTCGGTTCACCGACTTCACGTGTGTCCAACCTGTGTTTCACTGCCTGAGCTGCGAGTTCGATTGGGCCATTGATTTGTGCCTATGCTTGAGAACTGCTCCTGACGTCGATTTTGATCAGCTAATGCGTCCCGTGGTGGCTCACGAGCTGATCTGTTCTGGCGAGAGAGTTATGGCCTTGGCAGCGATAAATGGAGTTCTGGGCCAATGGGAGATTTCTGCAGCGGCGGATGCCTTTCTGACACACAGCGATCTGGTGAACCCACCGAGTTGTCCTCTGACGTTACAGGAGGATCCGATGCTGGAGGAGCACGTATGTTCTTTCCCATTGCTAAATTGGATTGCTGAACTATTTTCGGATGATGGCAGTGATTTCATGCTGGAGGCTGTGGCAACTTTCTTTGCATATACTTTCCAATCGTGAGATGCCTGGGAGGAATGCTTTGTTGTGAAATATGAGTTTCCCCTCGCTGGATTGGAGGGATGAACTATGTTCAGCTGATGGAGAGTGCAATCATGTGATGTCGCTGGGGATAACGTCGATGTGGCACATGACTTTGGAAATCGGATGCGTGCCTTGTTTTTTCTCTTCCGAACATTTGAATTGATGAAACCTGGTCCTACGTTTCATATTTTTGAGACCTGGTGAATGACTTTTGGTTCAAAAGTTTTGTTTTTATTTTTAGATTTGAGGCCACTGTAGGCATTCATACATATTCATTCATACATATTTTTAGCTTATTTTAGCTCAAGATTATTGAACTTTGCTTTCAATTGTTGTGTCTGATTTAGTATTGCCTTTTCCCTTATGTTTGACGGTGCTCGGACCAATGGGGGGGTGTCATATGGATACTTCATTACATATATTGCGTTAAGTTAGCATGAGTGTATTACATGTTTAAACAGCCGGTTTGCCTTCGGCTTCAGTTTTGCACACGACACATACTTGTTGTTGTAGCTTTCACCCTAGAAGCGGTGAGGTGGTTTATTTGAGAATAATATGTTATTTCTATGCTATCAGCTTTGCCTGGTACACTTGGTACAACTGTCTGCACACTGAGAGCTGCACACTCTAAGATTAACCTAACACAAGGTTGCTGAGAGGCCTGATCCTCGCACCACATTAGACATAACACAAATAATGTTGATGCCAACATTTTGGGCTCTACGCGGGTTTAAGATAGAGTTACACGGAACAACAACAGACACTTGGTGCTGCGCATGGAGAGAGCAGGTAGCTGTTGATGTGAACTGCTCCTACTGACATTGAGAGGTATGGGGCCGCCCTGCTAAAGCCCGAATGAGACCTTCTTAGATATAAAATAATATACTAGATAGGGTGCGCGAAATATAGGTGATATCGATTTCTATAGGTTTTGCATTATAACATGCTAGCACCTTTTGCTTACTATGGATTAGTGACTATGCTGCTGACTCTGATTTTTATAATCTGCATTTTGGTATTATACAAGATACTGCGTTTGAGAACTTTGCATTGAATAATAAATATTTCAAACTTGCACTTGTGTTCTTTGACTCCCAGTTTTGGTTTGAAATGATTATATAACGAAAGAGTGTTCATGTGTTCCACGATTCCTGAGGTATTCTAAAGATCATGTTCTGGTTTGTCTAAGACATGGTTCATTCCATAATGATCCATGAGACACTGTAGCTAGCTAGGTAAGGAGATTTCTGACACTGAGATGAGTTTTGGATCATCCTAACTCACTGAGGTTCTAGATCTCTATGCACAGTTCTGTGGGAGAACGGAAACCCTGCTACAAAACAGCATGTTGAAATAAATACTGCCGTCTCAATCTAAGATATTAACCCTTTGGCAGCTCAAATACAATCGTTCCCCATTGTCTGCAGATACATGGGAAATTCAAGAACTTATCTCTCCACCTTTTCATATAACACGTGCGCACATCTTCAAAATATTTTCTCCAAGCATTTGAAAGAGATCCAGCTCTCTCCTGCCTAACGTAATGATAACATGCTATGTACAAGCCATATTCACAAGGCGCTGCAAGCCATATTCACAAGGCGCTATTCACAAGGAACTCAATGATAACATGCTATTCACAAGCCATATTCACAAGGCGCTATTCACAAGGAACTCAACAAATCATATTGATGACATGCTATTCACAAGCCATATTTACAAGGAGCTATTCACAAGGAACTCAGCAAGTCGTAATGATAACATGCAATTCAAAAACCATATTTACAAGGAGCTATTTACAAGAAACTCAATAAGTCATAATAATGACATGCTATTCACAAGCCATATTTACAAGGAGCTATTTACAAGGAGCTCAACAAGTCATATTACACTGAATACATTTCACATTTCACAGCATAAGCAAATGCAGCAAGCCATTTAATAGGCAATTTACAAGCCTTTTTTTCATACACATATTTACAACTGCATTATCACCAAGATGTAAATGGCTCCCTCACGTACTGTTACCCTTCAAGCCTGTCAGTTCAAACGCCAAGATGAAAAGCATTTCTTCCACACTGCATAAGTCAAATGCCATGATGTACTGCAATCTCCTTACACTCCAACTGTTCAAGCCCATAGGTCAATTTAAAAGTAGATTTCGACCTTCTCAAAAACATTGTAAGAAACAAAAAGATATATACAATTATAAATAAATAATATACAAAATGAACTCCGTACGTGATGAGTGCAAACCAATAAGATAGAAACAATACAGAGCACACAGGCTTCGTAAACAATTCGTGACGCCAGATGTAACGACCGGATTTTCGGACCAGATAGAATCAGCTCACCAAGACACCACCAACCCAGCCGAAACGCAACCACCTCCCTCCTTAGGACCTATTTACAACAGGTATCTGTGTTCCTACCTAAGGATGGGGAATTAGCAATATACAAGCTCATATCATCAAAAACACCACTAAATCTATAGGGATTACTAGGAATACTCACTGATTACTAAGGACGTCCATGCTCTACACCACACTCATACCTTATAGTCTCGCGGCAACTCAGACCCAGACTATGCTACCCTCCTACTCATAGTGAAGGGGGCAGTTCCAATTACTTACCATTACACACTGGCCACAATCAGTGCTCTCTCAAGCCACATACACACTGTGTCCTCCCAGTGCTCTCACTATTTCATACATACACAAGCTACAATCCTGTGGGTATACACATTGACTACAATCAATGCTCTCATTAACGCCACTTTCCCTAGCGGCGATCTCATTACACACTGACCACACTCAGTGCTCACTCAAGCCACAATCCTGTGGGTATACACATTGACTACAATCAATGCTCTCATTAACACCACTTTCTCTAGCGGTGATCTCATTACACACTGACCACACTCAGTGCTCTCACTAATGCCACTCTCTCTCTAGTGGCAATCTCTGTCCTATGAATACCTTCAGTTCTCTCTCTCTCTGTTGGGAAGTTTCTCTCATACATCTAATTCCTACTGGGGATGTAATTGTTATATTTTATGTGGTACACAAGAATGGCCAAATTACACTGTGCACAAAGGGAATGGATTATACTGCACACTGCTGAAAGAAAAAGGATTAGCAATACAGTAGGGAATCTAGCCTAGGAAATAAAAGACAAGATTAATGTAAAGCAAACTAGTTTATAATACCTCACCCTATTAGAAAGGAATAATTCTCTCTCTCTCTGGTGGAATCAGGGCTCTCTCTCCCTCCGTCACCACAGCTTCACTCCACTGGCTCAACTGCTCCAGCTGGCAGCTTCAACTCCTCCATCTGACTGGTAACTGCTTTAATGCATCCTGATAAACTGGCAGCTCCAGCTGACAGTTCCAACTTCATTCCAAGATTCATCTGACTGCTCTCTCCAGCTCCAGCAATCATCTGCCTTCTCTCTCTCCAGAAAACCAACTGAACTGAACAGTTCCAAAGACCAACTGACTGGTCTCTGTTTCAAACACCAACTGACTGTTCTCTTCAGCTCCAAACACCATCTGACTTCTCTCTCTCCAAGAACCGACTGACTGACCCTCCTCCTCTTCTGCACTTAGCTAATATAGAATGCCCTCCTCTAGTGGAAAGTTCCAGCAGAAACTACCTCCCACCGAATTCCTGTGCCACCTCCAACGCTCTCCGCGCAAACGCAGTGGCCATCTGCATGTTACGTCTGAGCCCAAGAGACAAACACATTATTTTCCCCTAGCACATAACAGGATTAACTATAAACATCACCTTTACCCTGCAAGCATCTCAGTCTGCAGGGACAGAAAGCAAAATGGAGTCTCTCTAGTTCTGGGCCTTGTAGGCCTGAAAAGGGCTTAACTCTATCAGAATACATACACAAACCATACCAATATGTAATATAAAGTCAGGACTACAGGATCCACCCTCTACTATAGGTAGGATGATGAAAGGACACATAATTATGTCAAAGCCAATAGATAATAGATGGATTAGAGTCAGGAATAAGGGATCTATCATCATATAAAGCGGCTATCCTCTGGTTTATGCTTCTAGGTCTGAAAAGGGGCCTAAAAGGACCAAAACAAGCTAAGAATAAGGATCTAGGATGGTAGCAAGCTTAAAGTCACCATCACTCAGAAATAGAGCCAAAAACACAGTCACTACAGACCCATGATTAGAATAGGCACCGAGGCGAGAATTATCGAGTCCACGGACATTGAGCCCAAGACCCTGCCGCATTGGGAATAGAACCCTGGTCCCGGGCCTGATCTCTGCTTCAGAGTCTGCCACTTCTAACCAGTGAGCCACACTTCTCCAATGTGACTGTAGGGACACAAATGCTGCAAGGAGACAAGTGTTTGCGCTTTTCATTCTAACCAGACGAAATGAACAGGTCCCCAGGAACATTCTCCCATAACGATATGTATTTCAATTCAGATGTTTTATTTAGCCGCTCTTACGACCGCATGACCACATAAACCATGCCCGTACCTCTCGCCCATTCCTTATGGTAACGGCAGAACCCCACACGACGGTGCTGCCACGAAACATAAAACAAATGAAAACCTACATAATACGAATGAAAACATATATAATAAATGTAACTAGTAATACCATACGCCATGGCCCCTTCCAACTCAGCCTGCTACCTCTACCACCGCCAATCAGAAACTTTTTCTCCACATCAACGACGCTCCAGTAGCCAGGCTGTGGTCCGAAGGGACAAAGAGAATGAAACCCCCCAGGGCACAGCCTTAAATACCCACTAAGTTTTGTTTTCTTCAAGGTTTCATATCACTGTGTAAGTTTCGTTTCTGCAAGGTTTCATTTCACCGTCCTACCCCTTCCTTAGCAGGGGGCCCCAGAGGAGGCTAAGCCCCGTGGCGCAACTAAGGGCGCCCCTCCCCTAGGCGCGGTGGGCGCCTGTTCATTTTTTACAAATTCCTTTGCAAATGAACAATTAGTAGGTACAAATGAGAATGGTAGCCCCACTGCAGAAAAAAGTCCAGTCTGTATAATGTTTTCAAAACCCGGTGTTTGACAAATCAAACTCTACTACTTGAATACTACGTCTTGTAATAAGTACAACCATAGCTGCATTTGAAATACCTCCTGTGTGTTCGGGGGACATTTTTGTGTTCCTGCAAAGATCCTACTGTATAGTGTAGAAACAAATACACAACATTTTCCGGTTACAGTCTATGCTCTTGTGAATATTGCATTTTCCAGTGGCTTGCACAGATTTAATACTTAGTTTAACTGAGTTACACTGCACAGAAACCACATTTTCATGATATATATGAATATTCTAATTTGTTGGAAGTATACAGCTTTCGCTAATGCAGCACTTTGAAAGAAATCTGTTATTATTTTGGATGTACGTATACAAACTCTTTTAGAAAGGCTGTTGATTGTAAAAGTGTGTGTGTGTGAGCTTCATTGAAGTTTAAGTATAGGGACATGCTGTACATGAGGTTTGTTTACCCTTTTGAATTTGTGCTTCAAAAACACTTCTGGTAAAGCATTAAAGCTTTTAGGCGAAGCACGTTTTTCGTTCTTGAATTAGTCATTGTTATGTTTGTGTATTGGCACTGTTTGTATTTCTTCTATGATCTCATACAGGCATTGACTTATTTACTCTTCTCAGACATGTACAATTTGCTGGTGGGCAGCATGAAAATCTGGTAATTGTATAACCTTTCCATATTATTTGCTACTGTGTACAATTGAAAATAATAACAAATGATTTGAAAAAAACATATTTCTGGGGAAAGTAGAAGATGTCTGGTAGATGATGGCTTCCCTGTAGCAGGCTTTGTTTCTGTGGTGGTTGTACAGTGCTTAAGTATTCATGCCTTAAGTCGAAGAGCATGGCCACAGCAGGTTGGCTCACCTCTGTTGTTCATTTGTCTTTCTTTGGGAGTCGATGACCGGTGCCTGTGACCTGACAGCTTCACAGTAACACGCTTTGTTTTGTTTAGTGTCAGTTATTCTTATATGCTCATCCATTTAGCTTATGGTTGTTATACTTTGAGGTTCCACCAGCTGTGCTGTGACTGTAATGCCTAGATTTGTTGGAGACGAGCTTGCCTCCCTCCCGCTCTCCAGAAGCAGGAGACAAGAAGCCAATATGGCTGAGAGACTGGGGGAGTGAAGACATTTGCTCCAAGTAACTGCTGTTAGCTGGCTAGGAGACCAAATCCAAGAGAGGAATAGTTATTGCGTCATGTAGCGCTACCGGACATTAGAGATGGAGACAATATGTATTCCAGTTGCGCAGGCAAAATTTGGATAAGAGATCAGAGTAAACGTCTTTTTTTAAGTCGAGCCTGAGCAGCGCATGCACTGCTCTGTGAGGCATGCTGATTTATTTATAGACTTGAAGCTCCACCCACTCTACGCTCATATTTTCATTGCAGTGTGCCATTGTCCTTTGTGTAGTAACTGCCTTTTGATTCGTTCATAGGCTTGTTAGTCCATCCTTTGTACTGCCAAGTCTTCATTTATAACCTCCTATGAGGACTGGCCCTTTTACTTCATTTGTTACACATTATGTCTTACTTAGGGCCTCATTACGATGTCGGTCGGAAAGCATTCTGACCAACTCCTTGCCGGAATCGGTTCCGACCGACTTGGGTTTGGTGAGTCCGACCGACTATTTATGATGCATCCGAACACCTTTCGGTCGGACTGCCATTGACTTCAAGGGGAGCCTGTGTTCCAACCGACAACACTGCCTCCCATTGAAAAAAGGTGTGGTTCTGGAAAACTCTGCACCCTGGGGCAGGCCCTCCATGGTGTCTGCCACACTATGCATGGTTGTAAAGAGGGGTCCAATGGGTACCCTCACTGGCCCCAACTGGAGGCCTCCGGGAGAAGGGGGGCTGCTACAGTTTCCAACAATATTTTGTGTCGTACTGTCCGATGCAGAAAGGCTGCCCGAATCTTACATCATAACACGTTGGTCGGAAATGCGGTCCATAGACCTATACGATTTGGCTCTGACCGACTTGGAGTCTTAGAATGCTGCTTGGAACCGAGTCAGAAAGGCAGAATACTTGCCTTCTTTCATAATCGGTCAGTCGGAAATATTTTCGAGTCAGTTGGAAACATGCGTTCCGACACGCGTTATGAAAATCTGAATACCGTTCGAAACATTTGCTACCAACATCATAATGAGGCCCTTAGTCTGTAAGTACTATGGGGCATATTATCAAGAGTGGGCGATTAAAATTATCGCCACTTTATCAGCAGGAAACTGCTGCTAAAGCGGCGATAATGGGCTTGATAATATGCTTAATGAAATTCCACTCAAAGCTCATGTTAATGTCCTTCACATCTGACATGTGCTTTGATTGGAATTCAACAGAGCATATTATTAAGCCCATTATCAACGCTTTAGCAGCAGTTTCCTGCCGATAAAGTGGCGATAATTTTATCGCCCAGTCCTGATAATATGCCTCTATTTTCTTTCATTAGTTTTTCCTACTTTAGGCACAACATGCTTTCCTCCAACATTCATCGCTCCATGAGCACTTTCACTTTCTGGGCAACCCGAATGGTGGCCGCTTCTTTGAAATTAAATAGGTCTCGCATTTACAAGAGTTTGAGCCATTGGCATAGTAAATGACAACGCCTATTATTTATGTGTTAATTATCAAAATAGATAAATTAAAGGCCTTTTCATTTACGAAGCCAAGAGCTTAAACTCTTGCAAAGTTGAGACCCATTGCATTGCAAATGCTTTTATTTCCTGCAGTTGCGAAAGGGAATGTGGTGGTAATCTGGTTTTTTGCCAGCGCCAAGAAGCCTTAGGGTGTTTGACTGTGCTATATAAATACGAACTCCAAAGCAGCCTTTGCCATCAAAGTTTTCTCATTTCCACACATTGTAAATAGCACTTTTTCAGGACTACTTGTACTGGCTTCAGAAGGATGAAAGACCTGAATCAGACCTGTGGGTAGCTGGCCTGTGACCCACCAGCCAGGCACAGATTTCAGCATTGAGCAAATAAGTCTGCTTTTTGAGAACCTATAACAAGCTATTAATCTGTTTTATTTTCTGCTCAATAAATGAAATGCCCAATAACAATTTCTTCCTTTTCTTCTTCCAACAGCAGTTTATCCTACATCGTCTTTTCCTCTGTACTGGCAGCAGCATGGACGGAAGTGCTATTACTTCCCAGTCAGAACAGATGAGAAAAACTGGAGCGCGAGCAATGAAGACTGCTCCTCCAGAGGCTACCGGCTGGCAGTGATAGAGGACAAAGCCGAGCTGGTAAGGCTTCAGTGATACAGGAGCAGGAACAGCTGGTAAGGAATAAGTGGTACAGAGCGAGGCAGAGCTAGTAAGGCATTAGTGATACCGGAGCAGGAAGAGCTGGTAAGGCATTACAGATTCAGCATAAGGCTGAGCTGGTAAGGATTTGTGATACAGGAGCAGGGAGAGCTGGTAAAGTATTAGGAATACAAGAACACACAGCTGGTAAGGTATCAGTGATGCAGGAACAGGCAGAGCTGCTAAGGCAACAGTGAACAAGAGCAGGCAGAGCTGGTAAACCATCATTGACCTAGGAGTAGGCAGAGCTGGTAAGGCGTCAGTGATACAAGAGCATGCAGAACTGGTAAGGCATCAGTGACAGAGTAGCAGATAGAGTTGGTAAGGCACCAGCAATACAGAACCAGGCACAGAGGTTACCTAGTCAGTGATACAGTAGCAGGTAAGGTTGTCTGGGAATCAGTGGTACAGGAGCAGACAGATCTGGTAAGGCAACAGTAACCCAGGAGCAGGCAGAACTGATAAAGCATCCAGATACAGGGGAAGGCCAATGAGTTAATTTTTTGGTTCTTAAAATGGCAATTTCTCTGCCCTTCATATGGAGTGTCTTAACATGCTACACAACGGTTTTGTACCAGAAACTGGGGTGTGGCACTTTGAAAACAGTACTGACAAATAAAATCATTTAAATGAACATTAGATTTACAATTCACTGCACAGCAGTGTGAGGACACTGAAGAATGTAAAGGTTAGAAATCATAGAAAGAGCACAACGTAGAAAGATGTTAAAAACTTTAAAAAAAAGACAGGTCATCAGAGAGGGAAGAAGAAAATGGTTGAAATTTTAACACTTGATGTGAGCTCTACTAAGATAATTCAACTTATCTAAAAGGAGTAAAAGGTGTAATTTGATGTGTTCCTTGACCAATGAGATAAAGGAGGCCCTTCTGTTGTAAAAAGTTTACAAATCTCATTCTTCATATAAACTTCTTAGTGATTTTACAATTCAAAGTAAATAAAAAAATAATCACCTCTTAACAAAGGTTCAGTAATCTACAGTCATTTTGAATCCACCAGCATCCAGTTGGACATAGGTTTATCTAGATCTTGAATTATGTGCATTTATTTTTCAATTCTTGAATTATTTCTGGGTACTATAGAACTGATTGTGCACTCCTTTGGTGACTTGTATTCCTGTGTAATCCCCTGTATTGCTGACAGGGTTGACAGGTTTCCCCTATTTTTAAGACATCACCTGTCCTCATACACTTGCTTCATGGGATGCTTTCACCAGTCTATAGTACACTTCCAGGAATATACATCTGATGGATCACCCCCCCCCCTTTGTCTCGCTATATTGCATTTTGCCACCATTGATCCCAAAACTTTAAAGATGTGGTGTATTTCGTCGGGCCTCCCTCTCCCCATATATTGAGAAAGAGTGTTTTATATGCGTCTTCTATCCGCACTCAAGTACTGTATTGATACATTTCCTTACCTGACACAGTATTGCTTTACTGTTAGACATGATTACGTGTAAAAAAACTCTACGCTTGACTACATCCCCTACTGCAGTCAGCTGGCATGAATTTTCCCATTTTTTTAAGTGCTATTTTATTCCAGTATGATCGTTGTAGAATACGTGGTGAATCAATTGAATCGATACCTTCTTGGAGGTTCATACCAATTCCCATCATTCTTCTTCCTAAAATAGTCTCAATACGGTTTCC
This sequence comes from Lissotriton vulgaris, assembly GCF_964263255.1. Taxonomy (NCBI): domain Eukaryota; kingdom Metazoa; phylum Chordata; class Amphibia; order Caudata; family Salamandridae; genus Lissotriton; species Lissotriton vulgaris. The sequence continues at coordinate 99,524,468 of NC_141695.1, forward strand.
AAATAATTCTGCAAACTATTGAGGTGTAAATACCAGGACACACAAATATTGGAAACAAATATTATGACACAATATATTGTGATGCAAATAATTGTCAAAAATATTGTTCTTTTAGGTAAGTAAGATCGCTTTTAAGAATACTGTTGTTTTAATATCGTTTTCCTTAATATAAATCTAAAAATTATAATGTTTTTATTATTTATGTGTTCTAATTCATATATTAATTTTAAGTGTTACCATTGCTTGTGTAATTGTTATTAATGTTTTAAAAAATAGTTTGTGATCTTAAGAAATTTAAGAGTTTAATTATTAATAGCAATTTATAGTGCTGTAGATGGTTGTTTTGTTTGTAGGGGGCTAAAGTGGCAAGTTAATTGAGCAATAAACAAATTATTAATTATTCATTTGCAATTAATTATGTGATTGATATTAATTAAGTAAAATATTTAATTCTGTTTTATTTTAGTTATATTTAAGGTGCGAGTTGCTAGGTTTGTTGTGGTATAGCATGGGAAGTTAATAATGATTTAATTCGTTATTGATTAGGTAAATTCTGTCATACTGAGCTACTGGGTTTGTAGGGGAATAGGGTGGGAATTTAATTAGGTAATAATTCATTAGTATTTTATTAATTGTTGAATCATTATTTAATTGATCATCAATTATGTCATTGTTCTAAATGTATTTGGATTACATTTTAGTTGTGGGATGCTGGGTTTGTAGGGGTCTAAGGGTGGGAAGATGATTAAGTAATATTTAAATAACAATTAATCATTAACTGTTAATACATTTTTAATTTATTTTAAATCTGTAAGCTGTGGAATAGTTATTTTTTTAGTTATATTTTAGGTGTTGACTGCTAGATTTGTAAGGGTACAGGCTTGGAAGGTAATCAATTAATAAATGAATAAAACATATTTATTTACTGATAATTTATTTAGAATTTTAATTATGTAAATTGATTCACTGTTTTAAGTTTTTTTGAACATACATATAGAGTAGATAGCCTTAGTTCTGCTTCTAAGACAAAGGATATTTTTTCAATTGTGGAGGAACTCTCCCTGCCAGATAGTGTTACCGCCCAACCTCAACCTTCACAAGTCCTCTGTGACTCCCTTAATTCATTTTTTATTGATAAAATCTTCTCCATAAAAAACAATATCCCTCCCCCTTCTTCGTCTACTGCCTATTCCTTACCCCCATGAATCCTTGTTGTTTTAATGAGTTCCCTCCCATTTCCCTGACCGAGTTCATCTCCCTGTTACATGCGGTTAGTACAGGATCACCCAACGACTGTTGTCCCCCCAAATCATGAAAGCCGCCTTTTTGGCATGTCCTGGTCCCCCGTTGGCACTTCTTAACAACTCGCTTGCCACAGGCTCTGTCCCGGATGCTTTCAAACAGGCGGTTGTTGTCCCCATACTTAAAAAGCATGGTGCTGATCCATCTGTCCTGAGCAATTATCGGCCGATCTCCCTTCTCCCCTACTTGGGGAAGATTCTGGAGACCTATGTTACCCGCTGCCTCAGCGCATTCATTGAGAGGTCTTCTTTCTTAGACGACCAGCAAGCCGGTTTTAGACCAGCCCACTCCACTGAAGCTGTCATCGTGGCTGTAATGTATGTGCTGAGGCAAGGCGCCGATAAGAACTTGGCCCAAGCACTTGTTCTATTAGATCTGTCGGCTGCTTTTGACACGGTCGATCATGCTATCTTGATCGACCGTGTAAAAAATGCGGGTATCCAGGGCATGGCTCTAACTTGGATCAGATCTTTCCTGCACCAGCGCTCTCAGTCAGTTCATCTGTCCACCTATTCAGCCCCCTATTCCTCACTTTCCTGTGGTGTCCCTCAAGGCTCTGCTCTTTCGCCCCTCTTATTTAATCTTTACATGCAATCCCTTATAGTTTCTCTCCGTCACACTCCGGTCACTATTTTCAATTATGCGGATGATTTACAGCTGATTTTTCCTATTGATTCCTCTTCTTCTCCCTGTGTCAATTTCCAATCCGCCATGCTTGCCATCTCTGAGTGGATGCATTTTAGCCAGCTGCAGCTCAATCCCAGCAAGACGGAGTTGGTGCTGACAGGAGGGTCGGCTAATCCTTGGAGCTCTAATTTTTGGCCCCCTTCCCTTGGCCCCCCGTCCTGTCCTGTCAATTCGGTGAAGAGCCTTGGTGTAATTATATCTAGTGATTTAACTATGAGGCCTCAAATTAATGCTGTTACTTTTTCCTGCTTTTTCCACCTACGCAGGATCTGCAAAATTCGTAGGTTTCTTACTACTGAGGCTCTCATACTTGTCATCATAGCTCTTGTCACCACCCGTATTCACTATGCCAACTCCTTCTATGTTGGGATTCCTGCTTACCACCTTCATCGGCTTCAGCTGGTACAAAATCAGGCAGCCATACTGGTCTTTCAACAGCCTAAACACCAACATGTCTCACCCCTGTTAAGGAGATCGCACTGGCTCCCAGTGGCCTCTTGATGCATTTTTAAATTGGGTTGTACCATCGTTAAGGCACTCCTTGCTCTTGCCCCAGCTTTCACTTCCCTTAGCCTTAAGCGTCACATTCCCTCTAGAAATCTCCGGTCCTCTGCTCACAACCTCTTAACTGTCCCCAGGTATAAACGTAAAAAGCATGGAGACTCGTGTTTCTCTTTCCTCGCCCCGGCTTTGTGGAATTCCATTCTGACTCCCATTCGAGTCAGTCCTAACTATACCTGTTTTTTGCAAACTACTCAAAACTCATCTCTTTCAGTTAGCCTATGAGTAACCCTGCTGCTTGGCCCCTCTGCTTTTGTCTATGAGTGCCATGAAACCGTTTGGTGACCGTGCCCGGTAAAAATGATTTCAACATAACATAACAGTAGGTTTATGTTAATTAAAACTTTTGTTTTCCAACCATGGGCTTACTCACATATGTCATGTTTTTGAAGTGAGGTATTTTCCCTACTATTTTTAGACTGCAGTAGGAATAGTAAAATGAAAGTCATCCCAGTTCAATACTTTGCCTACTCTTTGGAGTAGGAATAGTACAATTTACCCCTCTAAAATCCTATAATTTCTCAATTGTTGCAGAGACAGGAGTGGGAAAAGTACATTTTACTCCTCCAAACTCCAACACTTTCCCTACAATTGCACTATTTGGAGTGGGAAGAGAAAATATTTACCCATCTGAAATCCAGTGCATTCCCTACTGTTGCATTTTTTGGAGTGGGAAATTAAATGTAACCCTCCAAAGTCCAACACTTTTCCTACTGTTGTGTAGACTGGAGTGAGAATAGTACATTTTACCCTTCTGAAATCCAACACTTTCCCCACTGTTACATTGACCGGAGTAGGAATACTAATTGTAACTCCTCCAAAGTCCAACACTTTCTTAATTATTGTGGTGACTGGAGTAGGAATCGCAATTCTAACCCTTACGAAGTCCAACACTCTCCCTACTGTTACATAAACTTGTTGTGAGAATAGTATATTTACCAGTCATAGATTGCAATAGTTTTCATAAAATAGATCAATTAGATGTTATAGCATAAATTGTTTTGATTTGTCAACTTTAAATATTTTATTTATTGTCTAAATTAATTGTTATATTATTTTTTATTTAATTGTTTATGTGTTTTACACTTTTATCTAAAAATATCAAAGATAATCTGCAAAAGAATTAGAAAATACTATAACTAGATTCAACATTGGCTCACATTATGGGTAAAAATCGTAATGTAACATGCAACTAACCTAAAAGACTGATAGTCCACAGCTACTTTCAAAAGAAGAAGAAAAATAAATCCACCAAGTGGCTCCAAATGAAAGGCTTTTGTAAAATGTCACAAAAGTAAATTGTGCCAGGTTGCGCAGAATGCAAAAGAAATTAAACTGGCAAACAATACATTCTGGAAAATTCAGGAATTGATCACATGTAAGAGTCAATATGTAGTATATGTAATATATGTACTATGTGGGCAGCACAATTTGTGAGCTGAAAAAACGAATTCTTGAACATGTACGTGCGACGATCAATTAAGACTGCAGTACTGCGGTAGCAAAACACATGGAGTCACACCATGGTGGGAATTGGAAACTGTTACAATTTTATGCCATTGAAACTGTAGCTCGCCCTGAACGAGGAAGCGACAGGGAGAGGAAGCTATGGCAGAGAGAATCCAGACACAATCTGGATCTTCAAACTTTCACATTGCATAGTGACTTTGACTTTGAATTTCTTTCATTCGGTTTCTAAATTTCATAGAAAATCATAAAAGTGCATATAAAAATACATGAGATCAATATATATACAGAAAATGACATTACAATGTTACACAGTTTTAAAAAGGGGAACATTAAAATACAATAAAAAATTAGTATAAGTCAAGTTATAAGATAACACAAAGTTCTTAAGGTAGTATAAACAAAACATGGCTTTATCCAAGATTAGGTCTATGCTTGACACAGAACTTAAGGAAGCAGGCAATATTTTTTGCGTAGTATTCCTCTTCCAAAAAATTGAAGGGCAAGAAAAGGAGGGCGGCATCTACCCAGGCCCCACATTTCTAAGATTGATATTATCCAAGTTTTCCTGGGCTTATTGTAAAATTTACAAAATAAAACAGTATGTATCAAAGATTGGGGAGATACTTCGTCACAGGTACAGACCGAAAGGTTCTTGGACCAATCATTAATTTGTGGAAAGATCACCAGTCGATGGAAATTGTTGAACCTAAAACGGGTCAATAAGAATTTCTCATAATTGTTCAGCTTATGTGTTAGGTATGGCTGCATAGAAAAAGTAATCTGAATTGTTAAAAGGTGCTGCACTGAGCATTTTCCGAACTCAGTAATTAATCTTAGCTCTTCCAAATGTAACATGCATAACTTTTTTTTTAAATTCATTGTTATCTCCGATATAGTTAATCGAAAATGATACTATTTTTCCAGGCCCAGGTCATAAAGAAAGTTTTTTACATAAACAAGCCAACTAATCTTATGCCTTTTTTCAAGCAAAAGGCATTCACAGAGAAGTGTTCAGGACAATTCGCTCTTGGGGTCTTCTAAACACAGTGTCATAAGAGGATCAGTTGAATTTTATCGTATCTGATAGTGTAAATCAGAGTGAAGAATTATATGTACACATAAAATATCTTCATTTTCGTTTCTTTTGTTTCGCTTCACAGGATTCATATTCACCAATCTCACTTTAAACTTATATTGTCAGTATAATTAATCACATCATCTTTGAGTCCACTCAGAAATGGCAGAGAACCAGCACTTAATGGTCACAAAGATAGAGGGATAAACTCCCACTGGAGGGTTGGATAAAATTAATCAAAGGCATATTGGTGGTTAATTTAACCCTGAATATTAAAAATGGAGATGATGGGCAAATATCAAGGAAATTCAGGCTGTTGTGTTTAATTTGGCTCACTGAATAAAATATATACTGTTAAAGAACTACCAATCCCAGTATTTAATATAACTAAAACTCAGTTTAGAACGCCCCCTGAGAGGCAAGAGAAAACGGCTGGAGGAATGAGAAATAAGATGATGCAAAATTATGGACTAATTCCTACAATTTAGTATGACGCTGCTTGAGAGAAATGCGTTGGGCAATAAAATAATAATAAATTCTAAATTGTACAAATGGGAAACAATTTAACATCAGTTCATCACAATATTTTTAGACCAAGCAAATTATGAACCTTTTTGAGCGAACTCATTGATACACACAAAAATGTTTATTCTTTTTGTTACATTCATTTGTGATTTTGTTTAAAGTTTGTATTTTGAGGAAACTACATCTTCCAGAATACTCAGTGATGCCAAAAGAAGGTGAACAGTGTAATTGCATTGGAACAATGATGTTTACAATTGGTCGATAAAGTATCACCAGTATTATTTTGAACAAAATCTCGGGTGAGACCGAAACGCATCGGGTAAATGAATTTTGTTTGCTGAAAGCAAAAAGGTTTTAAAAACCTACCTGTGAGTGCGACTCATTACTTCTCACTGGAAAGTTTTTGTTGGATATAGATAACGGCTGGGCTCTGCCATGGGGTGACGCACCACTGAAGAGCACTGGAAAGGCCAGCAAAATGTTGCTGGTTTTTTATATACATATATGTCGATCGTTTGATGACAAGGTGCTGAGTAAGCACTATGGAGGCACTATACACCTGTCTCCGGTTCAACACGACTTGGACAGATGTGGCTGGGCATCTGGGGGCCAAGGAGGAGAATTATTGCAAAACACTTGACTTGCATCTACATGCACACCAATCCAGATTTTATAAGTTTTAATCTTCAGCACTTATTGAAGCAATTGTGCACCATTTGATGACAAGGTGCCGAACAAGCCATCATGGTGCATGCTGGGTGATGCAGTTTACCGATGTTAGCTGTAGCCAATTATTACACAAAAAACAGCCCTGCTGACCTGTCATCAATGGGGATAAAGTAACCATTTTAAATCTACTTGGGGAGACGCAGCCTAGTGTCAAGGCATTTGAAAAAGGTATACTCACCGAAACGCGTCATGCCAGGCAATAAAGCAACCAACTGAAACCCCCGATGTGTCCCTCGGATTCTCTCCTGGTGAATATATCCTGTTTTGACATATATATATATATATATATATATATATATATATATATATATATATATATATATATATATGTATATATATATATATATATATATTCACTGAAAAAACCATAGGTTATAGACCATATATAGTTAGGAATTCGCATTTACAAAACCTTATTTTACTCACACAAAACCATTGAAATTCCATATATAGTTAGTTGCACTAACTATATATCGCGCACCCGCAATCCACTGCTGATGATGTCACATATTACATCATTCATGACATGGTCAGTGGCATCACTGATGACATCACTGATGGCATCTCAAATGACATCACTGATGACATCTCAAATGACATCACTGATGACATCACTGATGACATCTCATTTGACATTACTGATCACATCACTGATGATATCATTCATGTGATAATACGATGAACCTCTTCAGACTCTAATATAACCTTAGATACAATCAGTGTAAACAGACACTCACAGACTGTCACTCATCCATGGAGTTACTCACACACCTAGTCAGTCATGCATAGAATCAATCACACCTCCATTTCCTCAACTATACAGTTATACAAACTTTACTTATTCAAACATATACTAACACATATTTACTCTCTTATACAATCCCTGATACAAGTTCACAATGATCCATACAGCCACTCACACATTCACTGGCTCTTATGCACAGTTATTTATATATGTCAACTCTCGCATGTACTGTGTTTTACATATGTACTTACTTTGACATGTAGCACTGAGATATCCATTCACTCACCAATACACTCATGCACACAGTCAACCGCCCATACAGCTGTTTCCACATGCACTTTTGAAACCATACATCTAGTGAATCAACTGCTCACACATCTATGCACAGAGTCATACACCTCCCAGCCACCCACACACACACTCAGTCTCCCATACAAATACTTGGGCAACCAATCAATAACCCATATAGTTACTCATATAGCTACTTATCAACACATGCAACAGTTTACAGAACAACAGACATAATGATGCACAAATTAAGACAGTTTAGTCACTAACCCATGCACTCAGTGAGACACATTTAATCACTCACTCATACAGTCAGTCATGCACCTACTAAATCCTTCATCCAGACACTTATACATCCACTCATTCTTCAATATGTAAGACATATTTTAACTTTACAGAAACATACAGTCACTGGATGTTGTCATCAGTGATGTCATCAGTGATGTCATTTGAGATGTCATCAGTGATGTCATCAGTGATGTCACTGACCATGTCATGAATGATGTAATATGTGACATCATCAGCAGTGGATTGCGGGTGCGCGATATATAGTTAGTGCAACTAACTATATATGGAATTTCAATGGTTTTGTGTGAGTAAAATAAGGTTTTGTAAATGCGAATTCCTAACTATATATGGTCTATAACCTATGGTTTTTTCAGTGAATTTTCAAGGTTTTGTAAATGCTAATTCCTAACTATATATGGTCTATAACCTATGGTTTTTTCAGTGAATTTTCAAGGTTTTGTAAATGCTAATTCCTAACTATATATGGTCTATAGCGTATGGTTTTTTCAGTGAATATATATATATACATACATATATAAACATATATCATCTGTATATCTATATAAATACAAACATAAATGCATGCATACATATACTTATATGCATACAGATGCATGTTATTTACATGAAAGTTGAAAAAACACTAATAAAAGCAAAGCTAAAAAGCCACCTCATTACAAACAGAATGGCTTTAACTTAAACAAGGGCGAGATCTATTGCATTTTAAATGCTTGTTTACTTTGGTTCCATCAAGAAGGCATTCAGATGTGTCACACATTTGCCATAAATTCTGAATGTTAGCACTCTAGTTGCACATTCGATCACTGTAGTAAAGCTACTGCTCACCAGGGACGTCTGCTGCTGGTATTCAAAGTGCATGTTTCAGTCTGCATGTCAGAATTTTTTTAATGAAATAGAAGAGGATTTGAGAAGTCACTCAAAATGATCCCTAATTTTTCTTTCTGAAGCACTAATCATACTTTCTATGGCAAAATTAACCCCCTCATGTTGTTCCTTTTTAAATTGAGTGTTTTCAGACTTACCACTTCATTCCAATCAAGATGGCTTCTGGTGTGCCATACTTTTGTCATAAGTAAGACTGTTAGCGCTCTAGTTGTTCTTTAGAACACTCTGGGACATTCTGTCATTGGGCTATACTTGGGGTACATCTGGGTGATATTTGGGCTACATTTAGGCTCTTTTGTCTCTGGTGGCCATCTTGGGAGACTGTATGTCAGAATTGTTTAATGAAATTGAAGAGGGTTTGAGAAGTCACTCAAAATGTGCCCTAATTTTTCTTTCTGCAGCACTAATCATAATTCATATGGCAAAATATACCCCCTCATTTTGTTCCTTTTTAAATTAAATGTTTTAAGAGTTACCACTTTATTCCAATCAAGATGGCTTCAGGTGTGCCATACCTTTGTAATAAGTAGGACTGTTAGCGCTCTAGTTGTTCTTTAGAACACTCTGGGACATTCTGTCATTGGGCTATACTTGGGCTACATCTGGGTGATATTTGGGCTACATTTGGGCTCTTTTGTCTCTGGTGGCCATTTTGGGAGACTGCATGTCAGAATTTTTTAATGAAATAGAAGAGGATTTGAAAAGTCACTCAAAATGTGCCCTAATTTTTCTTTCTGCAGCACTAATAATACCTTCTATTGCATAATATACCCCCTCATGTTGTTCCTTTTTAAATGAAATGTTTTAAGAGTTACCACTTTATTCCCATCACGATGGCTCCAGGTGTGCTATACCTTTGTAATAAGTAGGACTGTTAGCGCTCTAGTTGTTCTTTAGAACACTCTGGGACATTCTGTCATTGGGCTATACTTGGCCTACATCTGGGTGATATTTGGGCTACATTTGGGCTCTTTTGTCTCTGGTGGCCATTTTGGGAGACTGCATGTCAGAATGTTTTAATGAAATAGAAAAGGATTTGAGAAGTCACTCAAAATGTGCCCTAATTTTTCATTCTGCAGCACTAATCATACTTTCTATGGCAAAATATACCCCCTCATGTTGTTTCTTTTTAAATTAAATGTTTTAAGAGTTACCACCTTATTCCAATCAAGATGGCTTCAGGTGTGCCATACCTTTGTAATAAGTAGGACAGTTAGCGCTCTAGTTGTTCTTTAGAACACTCTGGGACATTCTGTCATTGGGCTATACTTGGGCTACATCTGGGTGATATTTGGGCTACATTTGGGCTCTTTTGTCTCTGGTGGCCATTTTGGGAGACTGCATGTCAGAATGCTTTAATGAAATAGAAAAGGATTTGAGAAGTCACTCAAAATATGCCCTCATTTTTCATTCTGCAGCACTAATCATACTTTCTATGGCAAAATATACCCCCTCATGTTGTTTCTTTTTAAATTAAATGTTTTAAGAGTTACCACTTTATTCCAATCAAGATGGCTTCAGGTGTGCCATACTTTTGTCATAAGTAAGACTGTTAGAGCTCTAGTTGTTCTTTAGAACACTCTGGGACATTCTGTCATTGGGCTATACTTGGGGTACATCTGGGTGATATTTGGGCTACATTTAGGCTCTTTTGTCTCTGGTGGCCATCTTGGGAGACTGTATGTCAGAATTGTTTAATGAAATTGAAGAGGGTTTGAGAAGTCACTCAAAATGATCCCTAATTTTTCTTTCTGAAGCACTAATCATACTTTCTATGGCAAAATTAACCCCCTCATGTTGTTCCTTTTTAAATTGAGTGTTTTCAGACTTACCACTTCATTCCAATCAAGATGGCTTCTGGTGTGCCATACTTTTGTCATAAGTAAGACTGTTAGCGCTCTAGTTGTTCTTTAGAACACTCTGGGACATTCTGTCATTGGGCTATACTTGGGGTACATCTGGGTGATATTTGGGCTACATTTAGGCTCTTTTGTCTCTGGTGGCCATCTTGGGAGACTGTATGTCAGAATTGTTTAATGAAATTGAAGAGGGTTTGAGAAGTCACTCAAAATGTGCCCTAATTTTTCTTTCTGCAGCACTAATCATAATTCATATGGCAAAATATACCCCCTCATTTTGTTCCTTTTTAAATTAAATGTTTTAAGAGTTACCACTTTATTCCAATCAAGATGGCTTCAGGTGTGCCATACCTTTGTAATAAGTAGGACTGTTAGCGCTATAGTTGTTCTTTAGAACACTCTGGGACATTCTGTCATTGGGCTATACTTGGGCTACATCTGGGTGATATTTGGGCTACATTTGGGCTCTTTTGTCTCTGGTGGCCATTTTGGGAGACTGCATGTCAGAATTTTTTAATGAAATAGAAGAGGATTTGAAAAGTCACTCAAAATGTGCCCTAATTTTTCTTTCTGCAGCACTAATAATACCTTCTATTGCATAATATACCCCCTCATGTTGTTCCTTTTTAAATGAAATGTTTTAAGAGTTACCACTTTATTCCCATCACGATGGCTCCAGGTGTGCTATACCTTTGTAATAAGTAGGACTGTTAGCGCTCTAGTTGTTCTTTAGAACACTCTGAGACATTCTGTCATTGGGCTATACTTGGGCTACATCTGGGTGATATTTGGGCTACATTTGGGCTCTTTTGTCTCTGGTGGCCATTTTGGGAGACTGCATGTCAGAATGTTTTAATGAAATAGAAAAGGATTTGAGAAGTCACTCAAAATGTGCCCTAATTTTTCATTCTGCAGCACTAATCATACTTTCTATGGCAAAATATACCCCCTCATGTTGTTTCTTTTTAAATTAAATGTTTTAAGAGTTACCACTTTATTCCAATCAAGATGGCTTCAGGTGTGCCATACCTTTGTAATAAGTAGGACTGTTAGAGCTCTAGTTGTTCTTTAGAACACTCTGGGACATTCTGTCATTGGGCTATACTTGGGCTACATCTGGGTGATATTTGGGCTACATTTGGGCTCTTTTGTCTCTGGTGGCCATTTTGGGAGACTGCATGTCAGAATGCTTTAATGAAATAGAAAAGGATTTGAGAAGTCACTCAAAATATGCCCTAATTTTTCATTCTGCAGCACTAATCATACTTTCTATGGCAAAATATACCCCCTCATGTTGTTTCTTTTTAAATTAAATGTTTTAAGAGTTACCACTTTATTCCAATCAAGATGGCTTCAGGTGTGCCATACCTTTGTAATAAGTAGGACTGTTAGCGCTCTAGTTGTTCTTTAGAACACTCTAGGAGGCTGCAGTAGAACACAAAGGAATCAACTGACAGTCTCTGTCCTTGTTGGATGTACATGTTTTACTGAGAATGTCAGACTTCATTTTCACATGACTGAGAAAGATAATGTGAATTTACAGAAAATATGATTTCAGTTTAGCTTATAGATCCCCTTCCAAACCACTGTGGGAAAATCATGAGATATTAGTTTTCTTTCAAACAATATTCATGATATCACAGCAGAAGGTTTTTGCACATGGTAAAATCACCTTAGAGCCCACCACAATTCCTAAAACGAGTATGGTACCATCAACAAATGATTTATAATGTAACTAAAGTCCTAAAACCCTCTATTAACTACAATGCTTTTTAATGAGGTGCTATCATGTATATTGGTCCCAAGATGGCTGCCAACACTTCTTGGATGAAGTGCTGACAGCCAATCAGATCAGATGTGTGGTTAGGCTCCGCCCAGATATATATCTTTTTTTGAACCTAAATTACTCAAAATCCACTGGAGCACATATATTGAGACCTAGCAAAGGCACATCGGGCTAACAGTCCCTACAATTTTGCCAAGTTACGTGCAAATCCATTCAGCCGTTCGAGCTAAAAGCGAGGCCAACCGCCCTATGGAAATTAACATGGGAAAAAAGCGGTTTGGGACCCCCCTTTTTTCTCGGCCCCCCTTGATGAAACCCCCCCAAATTGTCAGGGGCTGCTCAGAAACAAAATGTTCCATTTTCCTGAATATATATATATATATATATATATATATATATATATATATTACCTACTGGCGGTCGCCAGTAGGTATATATAGTTAGGATTTTTTCTCTATGGGATTTTTGAAAATTCTATGTCTAATAACTTTGGCGTTTGGGGACGGAATTGGCTGAAATTTTCAGGAAAATGGAACATTTTGTTTCTGAGCAGCCCCTGAAAATTTGGTGGGGTTTCGTCAAGGGGGGCCGAGAAAAAAGGGGGGTCCCAAAACGCGTTTTTCCCATTCATTTTTCCATAGGGCGGTTGGACTCACTTTTAGCTCGAACGGCTGAATGGATTTGCACGAAACTTGGCAAAATTGTAGGGACTGTTAGCCCATGTGCCTTTGCTAGGTCTCAATATATGTGCTCCAGTAGTTTTTGAGAAATTAACGTTCAAAACAAGATATATATCTGTAACAGCGCTCCGGGCAGCGATCCGGTCCGCTTACTTTTCGCAAAACGGAACTTTGCGCGCAGAAAGCTGATTGGCTCTCCGGTGTCTGTCAACATTCTAAACAGTCCGGAGCGGCCGTCATCTTATCTCTCGGTAGGATCGAGAGAGAAGAAGAGGTGAAAAACGAAGGGGGAATTTATTGAAAGGGGGCAAGGTATACCCCTCTTGACCCCCTAGGAATGTTGTTGGGGTTATTAAAGGGTCCCGTGGGGAAAATAAAAAAAAAAATGATTTTTCACGGTAGAAGCGCTTCACGGGCCGCGAACTGGGCCGCAAACTGGTAGCGAAACGGGAATTCGACATTTTGTGCTTCGTTAATTAAATTACTAGGTATAAGGGGGTGCGGGAGACGTATCCTAATCCCCTATGTTTCCTGAGGGTGGCTGAGGAGGCTCATATATGTTGATACATCTCTTCCAGCGGCTGTGCGTGAGCTTTTTTTTTTTTTGCTGCGTGACAGTCCGGAGCGGCCGCCATCTTATCTCTCGGTAGGATCGAGAGAGAAGAAGAGGTGAAAAACGAAGGGGGAATTTAATGAAAGGGGGCAAGGTATTCCCCTCTTGACCCCCTAGGAATGTTGTTGGGGTTATTAAAGGGTCCCGTGGGGAAAATAAAAAAAAAAATGATTTTTCACGGTAGAAGCGCTTCACGGGCCGCGAACTGGGCCGCAAACTGGTAGCGAAACGGGAATTCGCCATTTTGTGCTTCGTTAATTAAATTACTAGGTATAAGGGGGTGCGGGAGACGTATCCTAATCCCCTATGTTTCCTGAGGGTGGCTGAGGAGGCTCATATATGTTGATACATCTCTTCCAGCGGCTGCGCCATCTTGCCTTTTTCCAATGCCACAATTTTGTCGTGCACGGCAGCCATTTTAGATGCCAGGCTGGTCCCAGGCTATCACCTACCCCTGCGGATGTAGTTTATGGCCCCAGCTGTAGAGAATTCAGACATGCCAACCCTCCCAATTCAGGCGTGAGACTACTGATTTCAGTGCTAGTCTCCCGCCTCCCGATTTCTGCAAGCAAAAACCCGGGGGCATATTACGAACAACTAGCGATAATTTTTGTCTCTAACTTGTTTAGAGACAAAAATTATCGCCGCACATCGGCGATTTTTATCGCAGATAAACTTTGCTATTATCGCAGAAAAGTCAGCGATATTCATGTATTATCGAGCAAATGCTCTTAGCCATGTTATCCACCTCCCATTGGATAACATGGCTAAGAACTGCTCAGGGCAGGTGTTAGATTTTGGAGATATTCGCGCTTAGCGCGAATATCTCCAAAAGTTGGTAATAGGAGATAGCGATGGTTAGGGACTGTTTCCAGTCGCTAACATCTTGGCACGCCCACTTTGCATGTCATTAGTGATAAATATCACTGATATGCAAAGCGGGGCCCAAGATGGTCGCTATCACCTTTTAGCTGTCACTAACTGGTGTTAGCGACAGCTTGGTAATAGGGAGATAATTTTATCTCTTTTTTTTTTGGCTTTTAAAGTCCAAAAAGCGGAAATAAACCCCCTTGATAATATGCCCCATGATTTCTCGGGGGTTTCAGCTGACAGGGCTTGGTATTGTGTTACGTGCTAGTTCTTCCAGGAAACGTCAGAGGGTCAATGCAGGGGTTCTAGAAGGGGTGATAAACCATTTAAGCCTCATGAACAAGCGCATGGTCTTTTAAAGATTTGTGAAGTACTCGGGGCGGCGGTGTGTGTGTGCCCTCTTTCAGGAGTGGGCGGGGGGGCACTGCCAGCAACTTGCCAGGCCAGGCAGTGTTCAACACGTGCGTCACCCTTTCTCTGCCTGCTATTGCGCTCCATGCTTCGGAAAGGTAAGAAAAAGAACGTGCATTTGAGTTTGAAATGTCCGATCTTGTAGCAGTACACTTGCAAAGCCCACACATGACAATAACCCGATTCAAGGCCCCATTCACCCGATTTTTTAAACATATATAGCACTCCAACAAAGTTAGATTTTAAAACTTTATTAACATTTAACTATAATGAACGGAACAAAAACTGTAAAAACATTTAAACATTTTTCATCCAAAAAAGCAACAATGGTCAGAAGCTGTCTTTTTTGCGAATAGTCCCAAGGCAGCACAACGTGCAGAGTTCTGGACGGCACCCAGGTGATGTCGCCTGGGTGCCGCACTGGTTTTGGGATCCTACAATGCTGCTCCGAAAATTGGCGTGGGGTGTCCCGGGTGGGGCGAGGGGAGGCCTCGTCAGTAGCGGTCTGTTGTGCGAATAGTCCCAAGGCAGCAGAACGCGCTGAGATGTTGATGGCACCCAGGTGATGTCCAGTAAACTGCCGCACTGGTTTTGGTATCCTACAATGCTGCTCCGAAAATTTGCGTGCGGCGGCCCGGGGGGGGGGGGGGGCGTGGGGGAGGCGGCGTGAACGGGCCTCCCCAGGTGGCGGCCATCCAGCTGAGTTGCGCCCGCTCTTGCGGCTACAGCGTCTCGCTCACCATGTTGTTGAGTTGCTCCCACTCTTGCAGTGCAGCGATAGGCGCCTGCCACAGGACTCTTAAAATGGCGGACGGCTCTTCGGTTTTGGGCCTGGTGCACTGAAATGGCCCTGGGACACCTTGGAACTCGGACGCTTGCCTGCTAGGGCTTGGGCTCCATTCTCGAAAAGCGTCCCCTCAGCCGTGAAGATTCTACAAAAGTCTTGGGGGCCCCCGACTCCCGCAGGGTTCCGGTGGGGAGCGGCTGCCATGATTGCTCGCGGAATGACCACGACGGAGCCACGAGATGGTGGTGCTCTCATGCTGACGCCAACTTCAGTCTGAATGATCCAGAAACAAGGTGGGGCTTTCATCGTTTGGGAAAAAAAATGTTCTAAACCAATGAAAAGTGTTATTTTTAGGTCATATGACCAAGCCTTCCATCTTTAGGAAACCAAAAGTAAAATGATCCAATGAAAAGTTTTATAAACAAGTCACATGACCTGTTATGCGGCATAGGGCTACAAAAAGCGTAGAAAATCCGTTGGCACGTGAGGCGGCGTCAGTAGCGGACCGATGTGCGAATAGGCCGAAGGCAGCACAACGCGTCGAGATCCGGATGGCACCGAGGTGGTGTCCAGCAAATTGCCGCGCTGGTGTGGCCATCCTACAATGCTGCGCCGAAAGACGGCGTGTCCAGCTGAGTTGCGGTCACTCTTGCGGTACAGTGACTCGAACGCGCCGAGATCCGGATGGCACCGGGGTGGTGTCCAGCAAATTGCCGCACTGGTGTGGCCATCCTACAATGCTGCGCCGAAAGACGGCGTGTCCAGCTGAGTTGCGGTCACTCTTGCGGTACAGTGAGTCGAACGCGCCGAGATCCGGATGGCACCGAGGTTGTGTCCAGCAATTTGCCGCACTGGTGTGGCCATCCTACAATGCTGCGCCGAAAGTCGGTGTGGGGTGCCCCGTTGGCTTATGAGGTGATGTCAGTAGTGGACCGATGTGTGAATAGGTTGGAACCAGCACAAGGCGCCAAGATCCGAATGGCAAGTCCTGGATGTTGAGTGCCTCAGTTGAGATTTCTGAGCAGTGCTTGTAAGACTGTCTGAAGCTTATTTGCACCTGCTGCAGCTTCACTATTGCCCTTGTGTGGCCAAAGGTCGCACATGACATAGGCGGCCGGCTCCCGAGGTCCGGCGGAACTTTTTTCCTTTTCCTTTCTGCTTCTTTTCCTACAATCCGTTTCATCTGAAGACACGACCAGGTCCCTGAATGTGTGCAGGGGGACGCTATTGATTGAATGAAAATGGTGGCTTGACACAAAGCTGACTCAAGCGTTGCTGTTGATGCTATACAGACAAAAATTGGTTTTCAGTTTGTACATTCTTCGGGATTTTTTTTTCCATCCAAGGCTGATTGAGAGTTTGTAGAAAAATGGCTTCAGATTTTCCACATACTACTCTTCAACATTCTTCCTAAATGTAACAATGTGAAACTCACTAGGAGAACGGCTGTTTCTGTTTCCTTTCAAAATGCTGCCAACAATATTTTCTGAATGGAAGACACCATCTTGTAGCATAAAGGGCCGAAAGGGGTTCTGGTCTGGCCGATGGTTGGTGGAGACATTTTGACTATATCTTGCACCTGCCCGGCCTCGCCCAAAATGGCGCCGGTATAAATGGGACTCGTAACTCCTTGCCCGCAAATGTATATCTAGAAAATGTTATTGTAAGTGGCCCTGTCGTATTTTAATTACAAAATGTACGTCCACCGATTCCGCAACTGTTAGACACCTTTGTTCTTGCAACCTAATGGCCCGCTCGTTACGTTCCTCTTCAGTGTAAATGTCTCCTCATCATATACGATTTCAGTTTGCTCCGTGGCCGGCCCACGTGGTTATAGGCCCGTATTTGTATACTGACATTTTCACAATAAAGGTTTTTAAAACAAAACACGGTAGTAGTATTTACATTGGTAAAGTTTTTACTTTTAGTCACTGTTTTCGAATCAGTAAAAGGCAAGTGAAATAAAGCAGTCCAATTACATGACGGATAAAAGGTATAATATGTAGGAACGCAGTAAAGATAAATGGTCAAGGGCAGTTGTGTTTTTCATTTCTGCAACATAAAGTGATCGATAAGAATCTGATAATCAGGCGTATCGGCGACTAAGACAGCAGGCCGAGTCTCTTTTACTCAACGGCTCCGTCATGGAATGAAGAAACGACCTTTTTCTCGAAAAAAGAATATATTTTACTTGCAGGACAGTTGTAAATTTTCCGGGAAAGTACATTAGCCTGGAATATTGTAACATATATGTTTTAAAAAAAATAATGTTCGAAAACAATAAAAAGCGTAATTTTTAGGTCATATGACCAAGCTTTTCATCATTAAAATAACAAAAGCAAAAAGAACCAATGAAAAGTTTTATTAACAAGTCACATGACCTGTTATGCTTACGTTACGCGCTGCGCGCCGCGCCTCGGATCACTTCCGGGTGCGCTAACGCGGCGTGTCATATAACGCATTACGCGACAACGTAGGTCAAGAATATAGTCAAAATGTCTCCACCAACCAGCGTTCGGAACACAACCCCTTTCAGCAGTCCAAAAAGTTCTGTTAAATGACAACAGAGGGGACAGGCAAGAAGAACCATCAGTCAAAGAGGGGAGGGCAAGTTCTTCTCTTCCGGGTCATGTTGGGGCGCTACCGGAACTGATCGAATTGGTAGTCTACAGTGTTTCTGGATGTTTCAGACTAAAACTGGCGTCAGCATGAGAGCACTACCATCTCGTAGCTCCGTCGTGGCCATTCCACGAGCAATCATGGCAGCCGCTCCCCACCAGAAGCCTGCGGGAGTCGGAGGCCCCCAAGACTTTTGTAGAATCTTCACGGCTGAGGGGACGCTTTCGAGAATGGGACCCAAGCCCTATCAGGGAAGCGTCCGAGTTCAAAGGTGTCCCAGGGCCATTTTAGTGGACCAGGCCCAAAATCAAAGAGCCGGCCGCCATTTTGAGAGTCCTGTGGCAGCCGCCTATCGCTGCACCGCAAGAGCGGGAGCAACTCAACTACATGATGAGCGAGACGCTGTAGTCGCAAGAGCGGGCGGTAAACAGCAGAATGGCGGAAGAGGCACAGTGTAGCAAAAGCGGGCGGAATGGCAACTGAAACGGTAAAGGGGCGCCCCACTACAGCGTGTCTTCAGGTCAAACGGATTGTGGGACAAGGTCCAGAATTGAAGAGTCATCAAAAGGCAAAAAGTTCCGCCGGACCCCTGGAGCCGGCCGCTTATGTCGGGGGCGATCTCAGGCTACACCAGTGCTATAAGACTTGGGGAGGGTGTCGGAGCCAAGCGTCTTCTCCGAGTCCATGGCCATCACACCGCCCCTCAGGGGCCTCCGTCAAGCTATTTAGGAAGGTAACATATCACATTGTTTTCTAATGCAGTCAGGTCCACAAACGACACTCACTTACTTTGAGAATAGTGAAGCTGCAGTAGGTGGAAATAAGCTTCAGACAGTGTTACAAGCACTGCTCAGAACTCTTAACTATGGCACCCAACATCCAGAACTTATGCCATTTGAGAATGGCAGTGACATTGAAGCAACTCAGGGACCCAAACCATTAACGTACTTTCACGTATGAAAAACTTACTTGGGGAGGGGGCAGGAGCGAAGCGCCCCCTCCCAGTCCGCGCCACCACACCATATGTTGAAAATCTGAAGCCATCGTTCTACAAAGTCAATCAACCTTGGATTGAAAAATCGAGAAAAATGTACAAACTGAAAACCAGTTTTGGTCTGCATAGCATCAGTAGCAACGCTTGCTATCAGAGTGCATGAGTTTCATGCTCGATCGATTGAGCTAGCCGGATCGGGCAATAAAAAGTATAAAATAGTTATGTAAATAGTTATTTAATAAAATGTTTTACCCTGTTTCTTTGCTGGTGTGTTGTCTATATTTTTAATATTTGCATAGGGTTTGTCGTTATTTTGGGCGGGGTGGGTGACGGAGTCGAGCTGTCTTGCAGCCCTCATGGTGTGGAGCTCAGTTCATCTCACTATTTTCGTATTTCTCATGAAGGGTTGTTCCTAATATTTCTATTTTAGCGAGGTCAAAAAGAGATCCAATTAGTGGCCTACTGATTTTGCTCGATTACTTTTATTTTTTTACACGATTTTTCACTATCTGCAAAAACTAAACAGAGTATTGCGACTTTGTGCTTGTTTGTAAATAGAGAATGATCCAAAGAGAACCAATTCTAAAACAGTAAATGCTTGGATAACAATCAATCAAATGGAGAGACAAGCAGGCACGACGGATTACAACGGGGACAAAGGCCTGCCTTAACTACTGTTCAGTATCTGCAAAGAGAGAGTACTACTAAGAGAAAAGAGGGGAGGGGGGGGGGGCAGCGTTCAAAGCACATCAGCGTGCATAAATACGAAAATGTTTTTATCTATCACGTACTTGACATTTTAAAGCTTTTCATATTTGCTATTAAAAAACCAATCAAATTCACAGAAAAAACCATAGGTTATAGTGGATATATAGTTAGGAATTTGCACTTACAAAACCTTGAAAATTCAATGAAAAAACCATTGGTTTTAGGCCATATATAGTTAGGGATTTGCATTTACAAAACCTTATTTTACTCGCATAAAACCATTGAAATTCCATATATAGTTATAAGCGCTAACTATATATCGCGCACCCGCAATCCACTGCTGATGATGTCACATATTACATCATTCATGACATGGTTAGTGACATCACTGATGACATCACTGATGACATCTCAAATGACATCACTGATGACATCACTGAAAACATCTCATTTGACATGACTGATAACATCACTGATGATATCATTCATGTGATAATACCATGAACCTCTTCAGACTCTAATATAACCTTAGATACAATCAGTGTAAACAAACAGTCACAGACTGTCACTCATCCATGGAGTTACTCACACACCTAGTCAGTTATGCCAAAAATCAATCACACCTCCATTTTCTCAACTATACAGTTATACACACCTTACTTATTCAAACATATACTAACACATATTTACTTTACTCTCTTATACAATCTCTGATACATGTTCTCAATGATCCATACAGCCACTCACACATTCACTGGCTCTTATGCACAGTTATTTATAGATGTCAACTCTCACATGTACTGTGTTTTACATATGTACTTAATTTGACATGTAGCACTGAGATATCCATTCACTCACTAATACACTCATGCACAGTCAACCGCCCATACAGCTGTTTCCACATACACTTTTGAATCCATACATATAGTGAATCAACTACTCACACATCTATGTACAGTCACACACCTCCCAGCCACCCATACACACACACTCAGTTTCCCATACAAATACTTGGACAACCAATGAATAACCCATATAGTTACTCATATAGCTACTGATCAACACATGCAGCAGTTTACAGAACAACAGACATAATGATGCACAAATTAAAACAGTTTAGTCACTAACCCATGCACTCAGTGAGACACATTTAATCACTCACTCATACAGTCAGTCATGCACCTACTAAATCCTTCATCCAGACACTTATACATCCACTCATTCTTCAATATGTAAGACATATTTTAACTTTACAGAAACATACAGTCACTGGATGTTGTCATCAGTGATGTCATCAGTGATGTCATTTGAGATGTCATCAGTGATGTCATCAGTGATGTCACTAACCATGTCATGAATGATGTAATATGTGACATCATCAGCAGTGGATTGCGGGTGCGCGATATATAGTTAGCGCTTATAACTATATATGGAATTTCAATGGTTTTATGCGAGTAAAATAAGGTTTTGTAAATGCAAATCCCTAACTATATATGGCCTAAAACCAATGGTTTTTTCATTGAATTTTCAACGTTTTGTAAGTGCAAATTCCTAACTATATATCCACTATAACCTATGGTTTTTTCTGTGAATATATATATATATATATATATATATATATATATATATATATATATATATATATATATATATATATATATATATATATATATATATATTCAATGAAAAAACCATAGGTTTTAGCCCATATATAGTTAGGGATTAGCATTTACAAAACCTTATTTTACTCGCATAAAACCATTGAAATTCGCATATATAGTTAGTTGCGCTAACTATATATCGCGCACCCGCAATTCACTGCTGATGATGTCACATATTACATCATTCATGACATGGTCAGTGACATCACTGATGACATCACTGATGACATCTCAAATGATATCACTGATAACATCACTGATGACATCTCATTTGACATTACTGATCACATCACTGATGACATCATTCATGTGATTATACGATGAACCTCTTCAGACTCTGATATAACCTTAGATACACTCAGTGTAAACAGACACTCACAGACTGTCACTCATCCATGGTGTTACTCACATACCTAGTCAGTCATGCAAAGAATCAATCACACCTCCATTTCCTCAACTATACAGTTATACACACCTTACTTATTCGAACATATACTAACACATATTTACTCTTTTATACAATCCCTGATACAAGTTCACAATGATCCATACAGCCACTCACACATTCACTGGCTCTTATGCACAGTAATTTATATATGTGAACTCTCACATGTACTGTGTTTTACATATGCACTTACTTTGACATGTAGCACTGAGATATCCATTCACTCACCAATACACTTGTACACAGTCAACCACCCATACAGCTGTTTCCACATGCAGTTTTCAATCCATAGATCTAGTGAATCAACTGTTCACACATGTATGCAGAGTCACACACCTCCCAGCCACCCCCACACACACACTCACTCTCCCATACAAATACTTGGACAACCAATCAATAACCCATACAGTTACTCATATAGCTACTGATCAACACATGCAGCAGTTCATAGAACAACAGATATAATGATGCACAAATTAAGATAGTTTAGTCACTAACCCATGCACTCAGTGAGACACATTTAATCACTCTCTCATACAGTCAGTCATGCACCTACTAAATCCTTCATCCAGACACTTATACATCCACTCATTCTTCAATATGTAAGACATATTTTAACTTTACATAAACAGACAGCCACTGGATGATGTCATCAATGATGTCACTGACCATGTCATGAATGATGTAATATGTGACATCATCAGCAGTGGATTGCGGGTGCGCGATATATAGTTAGCGCAACTAACTATATATGCGAATTTCAATGGTTTTATGCGAGTAAAATAAGGTTTTGTAAATGCTAATCCCTAACTATATATGGGCTAAAACCTATGGTTTTTTCATTGAATTTCAATGGCTTTTTAACAGCAAATATCAAAAGCTGTCAAATGTCAAGTACATGATAGGTAAAAACATTTTCGTGTTTATGCACGCTGATGTGCTTTGAACGCTGCCCCCCCTCTTTTCTCTTAGCAGTACTCTCTCTTTGCAGATAGTGAAGGGTAGTTAACGCAGGCCTTTGCCCCCGTTGTAATCCGTCGTGCCTGCTTCTCTCTCTATTTGATTGATTGCTATCCAAGCATTTACTGTTTTAGAATTGGTTCTCTTTGGTTCATTCTGTATTTACAAACAAGCACAGAGTCGCAATACTCTGTTTAGTCTTTGCAGATAGTGAAAAATCGTTTAAAAAAACAAAAGGAATCGAGCAAAATCAGTAAGCCACTAATGGGATCTTTTTTTGACATCGCTAAAATAGAAACATTAAGAACAACCCCTCATGAGAAATACGAAACTAGTAAGATGAACTTAGCTCCACACCATGATGGCTGCAAGACAGCTCGACTCCGCCGCCCACCCCACCCCACCCAAAATAACGACAAGCCCTATGCAAATATTATAAATATATACAACACACCAGCAAAGTAACAGGGTAAAACGTTTCATTAAATAACTATATACATGGCAGCCTGCTGCAACATCGATCCAAATGCCTTTTGGTGACTCTTCCATTGTGAACATTGTCCCACAATCCGTTTGACCTGAAACGATTACACAAATAAAACATTTGTGAGTTTTAAATTTCCGGAGAAGTATAATTCACCAATAGTTTTCTCTGTAGATCTTTTTCCATTAACAATCCCAGTTCCATCACCCGCCCAGGATATCACTACTGTTAGTTGTCATTGTTGCTTCTGTTTTAATAAAAAATGTTTTAAGGTGTTTACTGTTTTTGTTGCGATGTATATATTTATAAGTTATTAAAGTGTTATAATCCTACTAATTTTTTTATCGATTATTGCTGTTTGAGATATTCCCTGTCTACAAACAGAGAAGAATAGAAATATTCTGTCTCCCTTTGCAGATAGTGAAGGATAGGTAATGCAGACTTTTGTCCCCCGTTGTAATCCGTCATGCCTCATTGATTGATTGGCTGGACATTTATTGTTCAAGGAATAGTTCTTTCGAGGTACTCTCTGTTTGCAAATAACGTGGAATAGAAATATTCTGTCTAGTCTTTGCAAGTAGTGAAGGAAGGGTAATGCGGACCTTTGTCCCCCGTTGTAATCTGTCATGCCCATCTACTCCCCACTGATTGAGAAACTAGTTCCACCCGGACCATTTATTAGAGGTACATCATCTGACTCAACCGGAGAGAACCCCTAATAAAGAAGACATATGTAAAACACGAAGTAATCCCTGTATCCTGTTAAACAGAAACTTTAGCATGAAACACACTTGAAAAGGAAGGGAAAGAAATCGAACAAAATCAGTAGGCCTCTGATGAGTTTTTGACTTCGCTAGAAATAAGAAACATGAAAGTGGTGAAAGAAGCCAAGCTTGACGTTACGGCAGCCACAAGGTAGCTAGGCTCCGCCATCCCCCCACTGCTCCAAGCATGTCTGTCCCACCGCCCGCCACGCCCAATAACGGTAACATGAAATAAATACAAATCAGCAGATACCTACCCCCATTCCAGAAACTCCCGAAGTGCAACAGGTTCACGGCTACGCCCATCCGGAAGACGAGGCCTTCGGCACGTGTAGGGCGAGTCCTGCTGGCAGCCGTCGGCCAGGGAGGTCATCCCGTAAGGTGGGCCAGGAGAGGAGCCGAGGCCGACGGGATTCTTCTTCTTTCTTAGATAATGGCTGCGACAATGGGGGGGAATGTCTTGCACATGCCACTGACCCCCCCCCCTCGTATCTCCTGGTCTGGCCCCGGCTTGATATGAGCTCCCCGTTCGGGCCTGAAGCGGCGCCCTGCAGGCCACGGGGGGGGGGGATGTCTTGCCTCTGCCTCCGACCCCCCCCCTCTTATCGCCTGGTCCGGACATCACGGATATCAACGCCAGGTGTCAGCGTGGGGTGCGCTCGGAGGGAGAGGTGGCGCGAACAAGCCTCTCCCACCCCCACAGGTGAGGGCCCCTCGGCTGCGCCCCCAACGCTCCACTCACCCAACAAAAGGGTTCCTCTACTCTTGCGATACAGCGACGCTGCATTCACCCGACAAAAGGGTTCCTCCACTCTTGCGATGCAGCGACGCTCCACTCACCCAACAAAAGGGTTTCTCCACTCTTGCGATGCAGCAAAGCTGCACTCACCCAACAAAAGGGTTTCTCCACTCTTGCGATGCAGCGACGCTGCACTCACCCGACAAAAGGTCTCGTCCACTATTGCGAGGCAATGATGCTCCGCTCACCCAGTGGGGGTCTCGTCCACTGTTGCGGTGCAACGGCGCTTCTGAGTTCAACTAGAAAATGAGTCCTGCATCCAGAAACGTTCTCCTCAACTTTGAAGATTCTATAAGAGCCACGGAGGCCCCCGACCCCCGATGGGGAATGACTGCCATCATCACCCACGGAACGACCACGACGTAGCCGCGGGACGTCGGCGCGCTCATGCCGGCGCCGGCCTCAGTCTTGAAATCACCAAAATCCTGCAAGACTACCAACTTGATCAGTTCCGGTGGGACACCAGTATGACCCGGTAGGAGAGATTTTTGCCTCCCACCCCTCTTTGACTGATGGTTCATGTCGCCAGTCCCCTCTACTACCCTTCAACAAAAACTTTTAGACTGCCGAAAGAGGTCCCGGTCCAACCACGAGTTGGTGCAGACATTTTGACTATACTTGGACCTTCCTGACCTCACCCAAAATGGCGCCGGTACAAATGAAACTATTGTGCCCCGATTGCTCAGCCTTGATATCATGAGATATGTATGCAGTTTTTAGCACATGAATTGATATGGGATAAGACTGATTATATGTTCGGACAATGAATTGATCCGGGATGGGTATTGATTATACGTTCGAACAATAAATTGACATGGGACTTGTACTGATTACACATTCGGACAATGAATTGATATTAAGTTCTAATGCATCATTGATTACTGTATTTATTGAAGGTTAGAATTGTTGACACTTTTGGTACTTGCTCACAATGAATTATCGATATGATTTTGTTGCACTTGTCGCACTTTTTACTGATTATATGTTCGGACAATGAATTGATCCGGGATGGGTATTGATTATAAGTTCGAACAATGAATTGACATGCGACAGGTACTGATTACACGTTTGGAAAATGAATTGATATTAAGTTCTAATGCATCATTGATTACTGTATTTATTGAAGTAATACTGATCTCTCCGCATGAAATTAATTTTCCACATGCTACACAAGTCAATCTCATCTGCCCAAAGTTCTTTTGCAGATTTGGGACCGTTTCCCTTGCCTCTGACTCACTTATTGCTAAGTCATTGGTGGATGTTTTTGCCGGTCGGGGGTTATCCCCCAAATCTCGAAGTTGTGCTTTAGAATAATTAAAAGGGTGCCACCTCTCCATGTGCCGATGCATGGTATGATTACCATAGCAATATTTTTTTTCGGTCCCTCTCGAGAGTTTTTTTTTTGCAGATGAGGCAGGTAACAAACCTAGCTTTAACTTTCTTTTCATGAGAAGGAAAAGAAAAAAATTGCCAGATAAAATTCACTTTCACATGGGACGTTCTTGGCATTTCTTTTAGTTTTTTAATGTACATGTTCATAAAACGATTACACAAATGAAACATTTGTGAGTTTTAAATTTCCGTAGAAGTATAATTTACCAATAGTTTTCTCTGTAGATGTTTTTCCATTAACAAACCCAGTTCCATCACCCGCCCAGGATATCACTACTGTTCCCCATGTCATAAAACCTTAGGATGTTCAATAACTGAAACAGCTAATATGGGTTTACTTACAGGGGACATCTTTTGTTCTGTTTTGTAAAGTAAAACTATTGTGAACGCAAGTATTATACATAGTTAGAGTTTAATATAGCATTTGTCAGTCATTGGTTAAGCAGCTAGGACCTGTTCACTCTTGACACCCCAGGTGCTGTGTATGTTGCACTATAGTGCTGCATCGGGAATATGGACAACCCTATTGATGTTGATTTTTCATTATTGATTATTGTAAAGAAATGGCGACTCCCCCCTTTAGCAGATTAGCTAAATCTTTGCATAATTTGGGCATAAAAGTTATATTATTGGAAGTAGATGGTTATAGTTCTGGTTAATTTCCATTCAGAATGTCCTACACAGCACCACTCTAGGTAAATATGCTGCCTTGGGACTATTCGCACAACAGACCGCTACTGACCATTGTTGCTTCTGTTTTAATAAAAAATGTTTTAAGGTGTTTACTGTTTTTGTTGCGATGTATATATTTATGAGTTATTAAAGTGTTATTTTGCTTCTACTTTTTTGTGAGTGCTATATATTTTTAATGTGACACATAATTGTGAAGACTTTGATGTACAAAAAGGCATCCCTGGAATCTTCCGCTTCAAGCTCGGTCCCACACACCCTCACAGTGAGAATCCTCTCTCCAATCACAATACAGGATGGTTATCAGATTGCAGGAACGCGTGTAGTGTGACGGATCTCATCGGGTGGGGGCCTTGATCTACTATAACTTCTTTGAAGAGGAGTGATTCTTTACAGTTGAGGCCATAAACTACATCTGCAGGGCTAGGTGATAGCCTGGGACGGGCCTGGACAATCGGACACAGAGGAAGAGGAGTGTCAGAGGGTGCGGTAGTGAATAGGGTGAAAGGCAGGTGTCGGGCGGGCACAGGGTGTGATTAGCAGAGAAGAACAGCGCAGATGGGAGGAGGTTTCTAGCCCATACATGAGAAAGAGAGCGGGAGTGACCAGTGCGTGGGGGAGATGCTTGCGAGGGTGCAGACAGTGGGTCTGGTCAAGGCATCTAAAATGGCTGCTGTGCTCGACAAAAGTGTGGCATTGCAAAAAAGGCAAGATGGCGCAGACAATGTTTATCAATAATGATCTATTTATAACAAATAAAATATTTACTCGCAGTGACAAAATGGCGGTCAATACTTCCTGATTTCCATCGAATCGAACGTTAACAGACGTCACGCAGCAAAAAAAAAAACGCTCACGCACAGCCGCTGGAAGACATGTATCAACATATATGAGCCTCCTCAGCCACCCTCAGAAAATAAAAGGGGTCAGGATACGTCTCCCATACCCCCTTATACCTAGTAATTTAATGAAATCGAAACACAAAATGGCGAATTCACGTTTCGCTACCAGTTTGCGACCCGGTTCGCGAGCCGAGAAGCGCTTCTACCGTGAAAAATCACATTTTTTTAATTTTCCCCACGGGACCCTTTAATAACCCAAAATCATTCCTAGGGGTCAAGAGGGGTCTACCTTGCCCCCTTTCATTAAATTCCCCCTTCGTTTTTCACCTCTTCTTGTCTCTCGATCCTACCGAGAGACAAGATGGCGGCCGCTCCGGACTGTTTAGAATGTTGACAGACACCGGAGAGCCAATCAGCATCGGTTCGCAAAGCTCCGTGACGCGAAAAGTACGCGATCTTGAGCGCTATCTGGGACGCTGTCACAGATATATAAATTTTTTAAAACGTTAATTTCTCAAAATCCACTGGAGCACATATATTGAGTCCCAGCAAAGGCACATCGGGCTAACAGTCCCTACAATTTTGCCAAGTTTCGTGCAAATCCATTCAGCCGTTCGAGCTAAAAGTGAGGCCAAACGCCCTATGGAAATTAACATGGGAGAAACACGTTTTGGGACCCCCTTTTTTCTTGTCCCCCCCTTGACGACCCCCCCCCAAATTTTCAGGGGCTGCTCAGAAACAAAATGTGCCATTTTCCTGAAAATTTCCGCCGATTCCGTCGACAAACGCCAACGTTATTAGACATAGAATTTTCAAAAGTTCCATAGAGAAATAATCCTAACTATATATACCTACTGGCTATCGCCAGTAGGTGATATATATATATATATATATATATATATATATATATATATATATATATATATATATATATATATATTCACTGAAAAAACCATTGGTTTCACTCCAGTTATAGTTAGCTGGAAATTGAACTGACATAAACCATTGAAATTCCACATTATAGTTAGTTGGACTCACAAACCTAAGTGACTTCAAGCAACGATTTTAAACACATCCGGTAAGCAAATTATTGTACAAGCATTCCATTCCATTGCTACTATTTGTGGGTTTAAAATTTGTCTATGCTGCTAAATTACCGTAGGTAGAATTGACAACTAGTGTGTTAATTGTTTGCCTACTGTTTTTTTAAATTTACCACAGATTCAACTCAAGATCCTTTGAAAAATTCAAAAATGCCCTCAAGGCAAAGAACAAGAAAAGAAGCAAAGCGGCTTACACCCCACCTTGGTAAACCTTTGCAGCAGTCCTCTACAATAAAAACTTGTCAAGTCACCAAAAAAACTTCGGGTAAGACAACAAAATCCTTTTAAACCCCTTGCATGCTGATGACAGAACGGTTCCGTCATCAGCTACGGGTGAGCTGTGCTGATGACGGAACCGTTCCGTCATGACTCCGCCCGCGCAAGGAGGAGTCAGCATGGGCGGGGAATTCCCGCCGCACGCAAGGGGTTAAGAAACATTTGCAGATGAAAAAGTATCACTACAGAACATGTTTTAGTCCAGAAGAAGAGAGCCAATTTAAACGGGAAGGAAAGGCCCCTCAAAAATGTTACTGCTAGAGCAGGAGATAACTCTGTGCATGGTAGTAGAAGGAAAAAACTGTTTAGGGACATTCGTAGACGAATGTTCCGCAACAGGATAATTGGCAATTTGTTAAAAAATATTAAGAAAGGTCAACAGAAAGTGGCTTTTTATAAGAGAAAGAAAAATGTAGAGAAAATTATTGATCAGGCTTTCGAAATTAAGCGAAAGTTATTTATTTTGATAATCAATAGAATTAGGAAACTAAACAAGGTAATTGATGATTTCAAATCAAATAGTAGATGGAAGAGAACAGTTAATCGTAGTAATTTTTGTGAAGTTTTTTCAGGAGAATGGATGCATAGTTCAAGTTGTGAGGCATTTTTTAATGAGGAGAGTTATTTCCAGGATAATGATTTGGTGCATGCAGTTGACACCAGTGGTCGAGCATATGAGGTGAAAGAAGGTTGTCCGGTTGAAAAAGAAAAACTTGTGTCAACAGAGGCAGAAGAGGTGTTAGGTAATGAAGTTTTAGGGAGACGTCCTAAGGGACCAGTGTACACCTGGAAGTGTAGTACTATTTGCAGTGTGCGACAGGATTCCATCAATTTGCTTTGTGATTTTGTACGGACATTTAATAAGAAAAGTTTAAAACAGAAAATGAAGTTGTTGCAAGAATTAGATCCTTGCAGAGTGAGAGAAGTGATAGTTTGCATGGTCATTCACTGGCTTGTATTTCCAGGAGAGTATGCCAGAGTGTTTTTCATCATTTCAGGATGCTAGCAGTGCATCATAAAAAAAAGTGAGGAAAGTAGGTAGAATGTTGTATTATGCTAAGAGTCCAGCAATTATGCTTAAACAATTAAGCACTGCTCTTTTGCATGGTTCAGAAGTAGATGTGAAGAATATTTGTGAAGAAATTGAGTTTTGTTGCTTTGCTAGTAAAGAGAACAATGTTGAAATTGACCCTGTAGAAGAAGGTAATGTGGAAGAGAGTGTACAGATTTCCAGTACAGATAAGTTTCACAAGGAAATTTCCACGTTTACGGTGAAATCAAGTGAGAGGCCTAATTTCACTTGTGTGTGTTGTCGACGGACTTATTATAAGAATCAGACTAAGTTAGTGGATTTATATGCAAAAAGTGAAATGGAAAACAATAGTGAATGGAAGGATTTTGGAACATACTTGATGGTAGAAAATTGTTTTGATTTAGGATCAGATCAACGTATGTGTACTTATTGTTTTAACAAATTAACCGAATGCCTGCTAGAGCGGTTCATAATAATCTGGAATTGGTTGACATTCCTTCTGAACTGAAGGATTTAAATACTTATGAATCTATTTTGATTCAAAGTGCCCATCCTTTTCAGGCTATTGTTCGAATGGAGCCTAAGGACAGGGAAATTGCCTCCTTCAGATTTACAGAGAGGATTAAAGGGAAGAGTTGTTTATTTGCCTCTGGATTTGAAGAAGAATATTGATACAATTGGTGTAGACAAAGTGGAAGTGGAACCTCTGGTTATCCTAGTTAATGGGGTTCCAACAAAGAGTAAGAAAATCTGGCAAGATTTAGTGGATGTTAGGAAAGTCAAAAAGGCAACATTGTATTTGATGAAAAACAATGAGTACTACAAGAATGTATGTGTTGCAGAAGAGGAACTAAGTGAAGACAAATAGAGAAAGTAGATGCCTCTAAAAATGAAGAAATTTATGAACATTATAGTGTTCATCCTTTGCATTCTAAAGAAGTCATGGGGAATGCTATTGAGTTGTTTCAAATGAAACAAGTCAAATGGAGTGCCATTAGTGTTTGGGAGGAAAGTTTGGAAGCTCGGTGTTTCCCACAGTTATTTCCAACAGGTCGAGGAGGAAGATATGATGAGCGACCTGATCAAATTTCTGCTTCTGAATACCGGACTTTACGATTGTATGCAGAAGATCGGGCACAGATTTTTTAGAGCACAACAGAGTATAAGCTGTTCATAGCATATCATTCAACGTCATGGAAAGTAAGTGTACTTTTGATGAGTTCTGATTTCTGATTTGTCACCTCGAGAATGTTTGTCTGTATGAGGTTCTACAAAATTACATATTCAAGAGGAACATCAAAGAAGATATTGATAAAGGAGTGTATGCTGTAATTGGAAGTGAGGGATGTCTGGTCAAGCAAAGAAAATGCCAATTGGTAAATCATCGAAAATTGAGTTGCGAATCTCCTGAAAGAAAAGAGTTTTTCTATGTAGCTCTTTTGCAACTTTTCAAGCCTTGGCATGCAGAAGAGGAACTGCTTGGAGATTTCCTCTCTTATGAAGATTCTTTCAATGCAGCCAAGGAGTCCATACAATGTCCTGTTTTTCCAAAATATCTGGAAATGTTGAATGCAGAAATCGAGCAGGAAGCAACAATTGCAGCCGAGATTGCTAGAGATAGTTCTCAGGACAGTCAGAGTTCCACTTCATTGAGTCAGGATCCACTAGGAGGACCAGTTATCGAAAATGAAGCTGCCACTGCCATGATTGAAGTGGAAAGAGCCATGGCACATGCTCAGGAGGATGCGGTTAACTTAGAAGATTTGGAAAGACAACTCAACGTTGAGCAGAGGAAAATATATGACGAAGTTACCAACCAAATTGATCATGGATTAAGTCATGAGAAGAAAGAGTGCTCATGTACGTCATTGAAGCCTGTCCGACTGTACGTGAGTGGAGAAGCAGGAACTGGAAAAAGTTTCCTCATTAAAGCAATTTCATGTTATTTGCAGAAAAGGACTGAGTCATCGCTGTCTTGTGTTGTCACCGCTCCAACTGGACTGGCAGCACATAACATTAAAGGTATTACTTTGCATCGTCTACTGATGCTGCCAGTGGAGCATGATAATAAATTACAATACCACAAGTTATCTGGAGATGCTTGTTGTGAAGTTTCAAGAGTCCTAAAGAAGATGAAACTTCTTATAATTGACGAAGTAAGCATGGTTTCCAATGTCATGCTTGCCTTTGTGCATTTGAGAATGCAAGAAGTTCTTAACCTCATGCACGCTAGCGGAATTCCGCTAGTACGCTGAGATTTTTAAAAGTGCATGTTACGTGACGAGCTGGGCTCGTCATCAGCGTGCGAGGAGGCTACGCCATGACGAGCCCAGCTCGTCATCAGCGTGGAAGGGGTTAAAACAGAGTATGATGTGTTATTTGGTGGCAAACACATCATTGTTTTCGGTGATCTTCTGCAGCTGACACCAGTGAAAGGACAACCAGTGTTTAAACTACTTACGCATGAAGATACCAGGAAGTGCCTAGGGAGCATTGGCAACGTTAATATATGGTTAAACTTCAATTATGCTGAACTGCGTGAAAATATGCGTCAGGCGAAGGATGAAGATTATAAGAATATTCTACAAGATGTTAGAATCGTAAAAGTGACAGAGCATGGGAAGGAAGCTTTACATGTGCGATTATTGTCAAATTTGTATCCAGATGAAGACGTTCTGCCAGAGAATATTTTTCAGAAAATTACTGAGAAGAAATCTGGGATATGTTTGATGCCAACTCTGCAAGAATGTTCCATCTTCAACAACAAAATGTTGAATTTAGAAAACCAAGACATTATGAAACTTGAAGCTATTGACAGAATTGAGCATATGGGAGCAACAATAATTTTATCTGAAAATTTGAAATCTAAATTGGATTCTTTAGAGAAGACTATATCTAAGACTGCTGGTTTTGAAAAATCTCTGAATGTGTGCTTAACTTGCCATATTATTTTGAGAAGAAATTTAAATGTTGAAAGAGGTCTGGTAAATGGATCAATGGGTAATGTTGTTGATTTTGAGAAATACAGAAATAGAGATGGAATTGAATTTTTAAAAATTAAATTTGATGGCATTGAGGATGTACAGCAAATTGGTCGTTGCTCTGCTAGGTTTTTGCTTGTTAAAGACTTATATGTTTGCCGTAAGCAGTTTCCTGTTTGCTTGGCATATGCGGTGACAATCCATAAATCGCAAGGTTTAAGTGTAGACAGTGCTTTGTTGAATATTGGCAGTTCTGTGTTCAAGGAGGGTATGGCTTATGTGGCATTATCACGAGTCAGAACTTTATCTGGATTGTACTTGATTGAGTGTGATGAGACAAACATTTGTGCAGATCTAGATTGTGTTAAGGAATACAATAGGTTAAGAAGGGAGTATGCGCCACATTTGCCTCAATATCCTTTGTTTGAAAAACGTGTGGTAGGCAGGAAACAAAGAAATGTAACCAATAGTAGGGAGGTTGTAGCAAAAACACGAAAAGTCGATGAACCTGAAATTGTAAGCAGAA
This sequence comes from Lissotriton vulgaris, assembly GCF_964263255.1. Lineage (NCBI taxonomy): Eukaryota > Metazoa > Chordata > Amphibia > Caudata > Salamandridae > Lissotriton > Lissotriton vulgaris. The sequence continues at coordinate 99,558,327 of NC_141695.1, forward strand.
AGAAAATGGATGCTGTTCAAGATGTTGTTGGTTTTCAATTTGAAAATAGTTCTGGTGTCAACTGCTATGCTAATGTAGTGGTTAATGTTGTCTTTTCTCTAGAAACATTAAAAGAACAGATTGTGGTCAATTCGGATCAAAGATGTTGCTGTTTGTTAAATTCTGTGTTAGAGAAATGTAGCACTGATAGAAGAAAAATAGAAAGTGTGTCTGAAATTCAAAATCTCAGACAAATGTTCAGGTCAAACGCAATTCTCTCAAAATATTCAGCAGGATTGTCAGGAGTTTTTAATGTATATGCTTGATGTATTGCAAGATGAAGGTGTAGATGTAGATTATCTGTTTGGCCTTACTTATCAATGGCAGCATGACTGCGAGAACTGTAGGCTATCAAGTGCTACTAGTGTAGACTCAGAAAGATTTATATATGTAACTTTGCCTGACAGTAAATCAGTATCCTTTAATAAGCTAGTAAAAGCAGCTGATCAAAACATGGAGTCTAGCCAATGTAAGTCTGCAATGATGTCCACATTATTTATACGAAGTTATGGCCAGTATGTCATTTTAATGTTCCAACGATGTAGGTCTGATGGAACTAAATTGACAACTTTAATTAAAAATGTTGTGGCTTCGCAGTTGTCAATATCAGGAAGGACTTTTGTAACTGCAGCAATTATATATCATGACGGTCCTTCAACAACTTCAGGACATTACACAGCTTATTTAAAATCTGGAAACGGCTGGTCATTCTGCAATGATTCTGTTTTAACTTTCAAAAAACGTTTACCTTTTGACTTAAAAAATTCTTACCTAGTGTTTTTACAGCTATAATTTTAGGGAAGGAAAGTGGCCTACGAAGATTGGAGCAGTTGATAAATTTTAGTCTGCTGTTTTAAATTGCTTTGTGAATTAGAGTGATCATAATAAATAAAACTGTAAAGTAGTCATAGAGGTACATAACTGGCCTATAATGATTCAAAGAGTTGATATGATTTACTCTGTTGTTTAAAATTGCTTTGTTAGTTACTGAGATCAAGAGAATGACAAAATTGGAAAAGTCATAGAGGTAGTGTAAGTGTGCCTCATAGTAAGTGGTATCAATGTTATAGGAAATGTGAAACATGAGTAAACTAGAAGGGGAGATAATATTAGTTCAAGATTGTGAAAGTGATTTTGGACGTTTTCTTTCTGAAAGTCGGGGAAAAATAAAATGACGGGATTTGCTTTGAGGAATTCGAAGAGTTTAAAATGGCTCTTGCACGATTTGGCCTTGAGGAGAAGTGCGGTAGAGAGCGAAAAGTCATTTATTGTTTCTAACATTTTACTAAAAAAAAAGAGCTTTTCTTTCAGAAAGTGGCGGGCACGGATTTTTTAGAGCACAACAGAGTATAAGCTGTTCATAGCATATCATTCGACGTCATGGAAAGTTAGTGTACTTTTGATGAGTTCTGATTTCTGATTTGTTATATTATATGGGTTTTTTAAACACAATCATTTTGATTGTGTTTTTTTTCCCCGCTGTTATATGATGAATACCTTCAACTCACTGTTTTTAGTGAAATTTGATATAGTCTGAGAACAGCAAAAAAAAAACATTTAACATGTATAATTAATTCTATATTTTGTATTGTGATTTTTAATTTGTACTCGTCTTGTCTCATGCTCATTAGTCTTTTACTACCTTATATCAATCCTCTTTACATACTCACATTGCCTTTTGTTTTATTCTCTTTCACCCTTGTTCTCTAACTCCACCTTTGTTTCCTTATTCCAACTCTGCTTTTTTCTTTTCTCTCATGCACCATTTTCTAGCTTTTAGACCCTCTGCTTCACTTCTCTTTTCCATCTTTTCTCCCTTTGTTTTCGAAATTAAATATTTTTGGGTTCTCCTTTTTTGTTCCAATCAGTTAGTATAACTCACCTTCACTCATTTATCTTTCTTTGTTGCTTCACTCAGTCTGTATCTGACACTCTTTCCTTCACTTTCTCTGTCCCCTCTCTCCCTCACTCTCTTTTCCTTATTCACCCTTTCCTTATTTAGTTTACCTTACTCACATTCTTTTAGTATCTTACACATCTTCAGTTTATTTTTCTCTTCTATCCTTCTTTTCTGTCACTGAATCTATCTTCCTTTTTATTCTTTTAGTAATTTACTCTATTTCTATTTCTTTTTGACTCTGTCTGTCTTTCACCGTTACTTTATTTTCCTTTCTGAATGTTTATTTCTAACTTTCTTTCTTTGTAAAATTGTATGATTTTCAACCCTATGCCTTGTCTTTTCTATTTTTCAAATACATGTTTTAATATTTTTCAAATTTTTGTTCTTTCTTTCACAGAATGAAAGTAAAAAAATTATAAGTGATAGAGTTAACAACAACTATAAAGTAAGTATTTAGTACTCTTTCCCTTACATCTCTATCACATTCAACTTCTATTAGTTCCACTGCTTTATTTCCTTAACCCTCAGTTTCCTTCCTTTGCTTTTTCCCTCATTCCTTTTCAATTACTTACTTACTCCACTCCTTCCACTCCTTTTGTCAGTCCCTCTGTTCTTACAGTTCCTCACTCCTTTTCAATCAGTCCGTCTCTCTTACTCTCACTGTCTCTGTCTCTTCACTCTTTTACTAGTTGTTCATTATGCTTTCTCCCTGTAGTTCAAGCACACTATCTTATTTACATTTTTTTGCTGCTTAAATTATTATTTTTCTGTCACTTCTTCTTTTCTTCTTTCTGTTTTTTCTCTCTGTCATTCCACATGTTTTAACCTTATTCACTATCATACACCTTGTTTTAATCCTATTTACTTTCACTCACAGTTTTTTTAACACCTTCCCTCAGGGTTGTTGTTTTAGTCTGCTTCTATCCCTACCTCTCACTCCACATCCTTTACACACTTTCTTTTTAATTTGAACATTCACTCACATTCTCCAAGTAACTCTTGTTTATTATTCATCTACTCTCTTTTTTTCTTTCACTTCCTTATCTATTTTCTTTTTCTCAATTTTTACCCTCTTACATCTTTTCTTTGTATAATTATCTATTATACAGTATCTCTGTGTAACTCCCTCTAGCTGTCTTTCTTTTAACATTATTCTCTTTATTTTTTTTTTCATTTTTTTTTTTGGTTTGCTTCCGGTTCGCGCACCGGCGCGCGAACCGGGAAGCGACGCAAAAAAAAAGAGATGCCAGAGTGCTAAACATTTTAGCAATTTTTTATAAATGGGGGGTAGTTCTGAAAAAAACTTTTTTTATTCTTTTTTTTGTTTTATATTCCTAACTATATATGGTCTATAACCTATGGTTTTTTAAGTGAATTTAAATGTTTTTTTAAAAGCTAATATCTGTAGCTGTAAAATGTATTCTTCTTTAAATCTTAAAATATATTTTACATGTTTTTGATACAATTTTTTTTAAACATTTTTTTTGGTTTCGCTCCCAGTCCGCGAACCGGTCAGCTTCCCGTTAGCTCAATTTAAAGCCGCGACTCGGTCCGCGAACCGGTAAACGTTCCTTTAGCATAACTGTTACGTTAGAATGACGTTTTGCGTTGTCACGTAATACGTCATTTGACGCGCCAAGTTAGCGGACCCGGAAGCTGACCGGAAAGCGGAGCAAAGCGCGAAACGTAAACACAGCAGGTCATGTGACTCGGTAATAACACTTTTCATTGGTTCATTTCACTTTTGGTTTCCTAATGATGTAATACTAGGTCATGTGATCTAAAATTAACACTTTTCATTGGTTTAGAACTTTTGCTTTTCCCAAATGATGAAAACCCCTCCTTCTTTCCTCACTCTGACTTTCATCTTGGTGAGAGAAAGACCCTTTTTCATAGTTGAGCAATGGCTTCAGTAGTTGCTTCAGCTAGTGCACCCCCACCACCACCTCCACCTCCTCATGGGAAGAGAGGACCACCTGCTAAAGTAATCATACAACAAGAAGAGGAAGAGGAGGAAGAGCAGGAAGAGCCAGAGTTTTTGCCAGAGGAGCCCAGGAGGTATAATCGAAAAGAAAACTACATTTGGCAATTTTTTAAATTTCCTGAGGGGCAAAAAAAAGTGAATGCAAGATATGTGTTTTGCCCTATATGCAATGAAAGACTGTCAAGGGGGACTGATAAGAAATACAGCTTCGGCAATTACACTATGCATAGGCATATGAGTAGGTGGCACCCAAACAACTATAGTGCTGCCCAGCTTCGTGATGAGCAACAAAATCCCCCTGCGATGGCAAGAAGATCGGTGGTTCAAGAAGTGTCGGGACCAGAGGCGAGTGAGATGGTCCCAAACATTCAAATGAACTTTGGGGAAGTGAAGCAAGTGTGCGTGCGCTGTAACCAAATCATTTGCTACAGAGAAAGTAGCATTACTCTAATTATGAAAGCTATTAATAATCATCTTTGCCCGAAACGCCCCAAACAATAAATTCTTATTTTTTTCGTTGCTCCTGTTGAACCCTTTTCAATGAATCATTTTTATTTCCCCCCTCCCACAAAAAAAAACAAAAAAATATCAAAATGTTCAGAAAATACAAAAAAAATAAAAAAAATGTTGAGAAAAATAATTAAAAAAATTTAAAACAACAAAAACCAAAAAAAAAGTTATTTTCAGAACTACCTCCCCATTAAAAAAAAAAATTGGTAGAATTTTTGAAACTCTGCCAACCTCTATTTCTTTTAGTTCGCTTCCCGGTTCGCACTCCGGTACGCGAACCGGGAGCGAACCAAATTTTTTTTTTTAAAAAAAAGAACAGTAAGTATAAGAGAAGGAAACAGACAGTTATGTTACAAGAAAGACAGCTATAGGGAGTAAACAAAAGATACTGTTACCCGCAATCCACTGCTGATCATGTCACATATTACATCATTCTTGACATGATCAGTGACATCATCAGCAGTGGATTGCGAGTAACAGTATCTTTTGTTTACTTCCTATAGCTGTCTTTCTTGTAACATAACTGTCTGTTTCCTACCCTTATACTTACTGTCCTTGTTTTAAAAATTTTTTTGAGATCATTCAGAAACAGTAACATTAATAGAGACAGAATGAGTGAATAAGAATGAAGAAGTATGAGAAGAGAGGGACTGAGAAAAATACTGGAAGGAGTAGAATAATTAAGTAATAGAGAAAGGAATGAGAGAAGTAGCAAACACAGGAAAGTAAGGATTAAAGAAATGAAGCAGTAGAACTAATAGATGTTAAATGTGATAGATTAAATGATTGATTCAGGATGACGATAAGGTGTGTCCTCTCCAAAAGTTTGTTTAAGGTGAGGCCTACTCAGGGTTGCATATCAAATTTATGCTTGTTGAAGAATACAGAGGAGATAATACATGTGAAGGCCTACCATTGAAGTAAAACATGTCCACTTCACTCTTGAACAACGGCCAGACCTCTTCTGTGTCCATAGACAGACCTAAACTTCATCTGCACAATGTCATTCGTAAACTTAGAAAACACAAGTAATGTAATTGAAAAACGTGGAGTTTCTTTTGCTCATTTCACAATCACATCACCTGTGTTGCCTTTGCTTAGGTATCTCATAGTGCAGATGTAGTCCAGCATATGAAACAGAACGCAGAAGTGCAGCAGTGTATGCATTAATACATGTGAAGGCCTACCAATGAAGTAAGTCATGTCCACTTATTACATCATTCATGACATGGTCAGTGACATCGTCAGCAGTGGATTGCGGGTAGAAAGAGTAGAAAACATTTACCTTATAATTCTTGTTAACTTTTTCAATTCTTTTTTCATACTTTCAATCTGTAAAAGAGAGAACAAACATTTCAAAAATATTAAAACATGTATTTAAAAATTAGAAAAGACAAGGGAAAGGTTCAAGAACAAACAGTTTTTCAACAACTTTGACATTTACAGAAGCCTCTGCTTCTCTACGTCCCCTTCACAATCCTAAAGATATATATTTTAAACAAACAGTATCTTGATGCTGAAAAACTGAGGCCTATTTTGGAACATGGTGCATCTTTTGCACTACTGATGTCTCACAATAGTGATGCAATAGCAGCGCAAAAGAGATGTAAAGCCATCATAAAATTGTGTCTAACATTTTAAATGATTGTTTCAGGATGCAAATAAGATGTGTCCTTTCAAGAGGTTTCTTTGAGGTGAGGCCTATTCAGTTTTAAAAAAAACAGTACCCAGAAGTGCAGCACTGTAAGCATTAACTTTGACACTTACAGAAGCCTCAGTTTCTCCATATCTACCTCACATTTCTAAATGTATATCATAAGTACAAAAAGTAGAACATTACTTATACATGTTAAATGGTTTATTTTTGCTGTTCTCAGAATGTATCAAATTTCACTTAAATCAGTGACTTGAAGGTATTCATCATATAACAGCGGGGGGAAAAAAACACAATCAAAATGATTGTGTTTAAAAAACCCATACAACATAAGAATTCTGAATTCAAAACTCCTTAAAATTAACTTACTTTCCATAACGTCGAAGGATGTCCTATGAACAGCGTACACTCTGTTGTGCTATAAATATTTTCAGCCCGGCACTTTCTGAAAGAAAACCTCCATCGTTTTGAAAAATATGTTACATACAATAAAAGACTTCTCACATTCTACCACATGTTTCCACTTGGCCAAATCATGTTGCAGCGATTCACAACTCTTGTAATTCTTCTAATGAAATCCCGTCATTTTCTATTTTCGCAACTTTCAAAAAGAAAACATTTAAGATTACTTTCACAATCCTGGACTACTAATATCTTACCCTTCTTGCTCACTCATGTTCTACTTTTCCTATGACACTGATACTGCTTACTAGGAAGCAGACTTACTTGCATCAGGTTTATATAGTTGGATTTTTAAAATGACATTATAATTAAAAGTTTTGGACCAATAATCTAGACAGCATTGCAGACTTACATTCCCTCTACTTCATGAACCTTTTGCAATTCCTCAGAGGAAATCCCGAGATTCTTTCCTTAAAATTTTGGTTTTAAAAACACCAGGTAAGAATTTTTAAGGTCAAACGGCAATTTTTTTTTGAAAGTTACAACAGAATCGTTGCAGAATGACCAGCCGTTTCTAGACCTTAAATAAGCTGTGTAATGTCCTGATGTTGTTGAAGGATCATCGTGATAGATAAATGCTACAGTTACAAAAGTCCTTCCTGATATTGACAGCTGAGAAGCAACAACATTTTTTATTAAAGTTGACAATTTTGATCCATCAGGCCTACATCGTTGGATCATTAAAATGACATACTGGCCATATCTTCGTATAAATAATGTTGACATCATTTCAGATTTACATTGGCTACACTCCATGTTGTGATCAGCTGCATTTACTAGCTTATTAAAGGAGACTGATTTACTGTCTGGCAAAGTTAAATATATAAATCTTTCTGAGTCTACACTAGTAGTAGTTGATACCATACAGTTCTCGCAGTCATGCTGCCATTGATAAGAAAGCCCAAACAGGTGATCTACATCTACACCCTCATCTTGCAATACATCAAGCATATACATTAAAAACTCCTGACAATCCTGCTGATTATTTTCAGAGAAGTCTGTTTGACCTGAACATTCATCTAACAGATAACGAACTTCAGACACACTTTTTACGTTTGTTCGATCAGTGCTACATTTCTCTAACACAGAATTCAACAAACAGCATAAACTTTGTTCCGAATTGAATACAATCTGTTCTTTTAAAGTCTCTAGTGATAAGAGAACATTAACCACTACATTTGCATAGCAGTTGACACCAGAACTGTTTTCAAATTGAAAACCGACAACATCTTCAACAGAATCCGTTTTCTTTCTGCTTACAATTTTCGGTTCATCGACTTTTCGGCTTTTTGCTACAACCTCCCTACTATTAGTGATATTTCTTCGTTTACGGCCTACCACACATTTCTCAAACAAAGGATATTGAGGCAAATGTGGCGCATACTCTCTTCTTAACCTAATGTATTCCTTAACACAATCTAGATCCGCACAAATGTTTGTGACATCACAATCAATCAAGTACAATCCCGATAAAGTTCTAACTCGTGACAATGCCACATATGCCATACCCTTTTTGAACACAGAACTGCCAATATTCACCAATGCACTATCTACACTTAAACCTTGCGATTTATGGATTGTCACCGCATATGCCAAGCAAACAGGAAACTGTTTACGGCGAACATATAAGTCTTTAACAAGCAAAAACCTAGCAGAACAACGACCAATTAGCTGTACTTCCTCAATGCCATCAAATTTAATTTTTAAAAATTCAATACCATCTCTACTTCTGTATTTCTCAAAATCAACAACATTACCCATTGATCCATTTACCAGACCTCTTTCAACATATAAATTCCTTCTCAAAATGATTCGGCAATTTAAACACACATTCAAAGTATTTTCAAAACCCGCTGTTTTAGATATAGTCTTCTCTAATGAATCCAATTTTGATTTCAAATTCTCAGACAAAATAATTGTTGATCCCATATGCTCTATTCTGTCAATAGCTTCCAGTTTCACAATCTCTTGCTTTTCTAAATTCAACATTTTGTTGTTGAAGATGGCACATTCTGCAAGAGTTGGCAACAAACATATTCCGGATTTCTTCTCAGTAATTTTCTGAAAAATAATCTCAGGCACAATGTCTTGTTCTGGATATAAATTTGACAGTAATCGTGCATGTAAAGCTTCTTTCCCATGCTCGGTCACTTTTCCAATTCTAATATCTTGTAGAATATTCTTGTACTCTTCATCCTTCGCCTGACGCATATTTTCATGCAGTTCAGCATAATTGAAGTTTAACCATATATTGACGTTGCCAATGCTCCCTAGGCACTTCCCGGTATCTTCATGCGTGAGTATTTTGAACACAGGTTGTCCTTTTACTGGTGTCAGCTGCAGAAGATCTCCGAAAACAATGATGTGTTTGCCACCAAATAACACATCATACTCAGTTTTAAGAAGTTATTGCATTCTCAAATGCACAAAGGCAAGCATGACATTGGAAACCATGCTTACTTCGTCAATGATAAGAAGTTTCATTTTCCTCAAGACTCTTGAAACTTCACAACAAGCATCCCCAGATAACTTGTGGTATTGTAATTTGTTGTCATGCTCCACTGGCAGCATTAGTAGACGATGCAAAGTAATACCTTTAATGTTATGTGCTGCCAGTCCAGTAGGAGCGGTAACAACACAAGACAGCGATGACTCAGTCCTTTCCTGCAAATAACAAGAAATTGCTTTAATAAGGAAACTTTTTCCAGTTCCCGCTTCTCCACTCACGTACAGTCGGACAGGCTTCAACGACGTACATGAGCACTCTTTCTTCTCATGACTTAATCCATGATCAATTTGCTTGGTAACTTTGTCATATATTTTCCTCTGCTCAACGTTGAGTTGTTTTTCCAAGTCTTCTAAGTTAACCGCATCCTCCTGAGCATGTGCCATGGCTCTTTCCACTTCATTCATAGCAGTGGCAGCTTCATTTTCGATAATAGGTCCTCCTAGTGGATCCTGACTCAATGAAACAGAACTCTGACTGTCCTGAGAACTGTTTCTGGCAATCTCGGCTGCAATCGTTGCTTCCTGCTCAATTTCCAAAGTCAACATTTCTTGATATTTGGGAAAAGCAGGACATTCTATGGTCTCCTTAGCAGCAGTGAAAGAGTCTTCGTAACAGAGGAAATCTCCAAGCAGTTCCTCTTCTGCACGCCAAGGCTTGAAAAGTTGCAAAAGTGCTAAATAGAAAAACTCCTTTTTTTCAGGAGATTCGCCACTCAATTTTCGATGGTTTACTAATTGGCATTTTCTTTGCTTGACCAGACATCCCTCACTTCCAATTACAGCATACACTCCTTTCTCAATATCTTCTTTGATGTTCCTCTTGAATATATAATTTTGTAGAACCTCATATAGACAAACATTCTCAAGGTGACTGCTTCGATTTGGATAATATGTATCCAACATGTTGGTCTTCAAAATGTCGGTACTGTTTGGTTCCTTTTCTGCCAAATACTCAATTTCCCAGACAGGTTTTAGAACTCGATTTCGCGTTGCAGCAAGACCAAGACTCGCCCAAACGATACTCCTGGATTCGGCATAGAGACTTGCTGAAGACAACCGGTCAGAACATTCGTAAGCTCCGATTTCTCGATGCGACAACATCTTCAGACTGAAACTGTACAACTTCTTGCTGAGGCTCTTTTCATGGGAAATGTCCTCCCACATATCCTTGAATTCTGTCTTTTCTTTTTTGGTGATGTAAGATGTCACATACCGAGCCACAGCCATACAGTTGTCAGCCACAAACTGTATATCCATGTTAGCATTCCACAATCACTGGGTTGTAGCCGTTGATGTACTTGGACTCTTTGTTCCTTTTCAAATTGTATGTATTTTTGGGTGATTTCCTCGTCACATTATGTCGCAGCGAAGACATCAAACTGTTCACTCTTCCTTTAGAAATCACCGGTCGTGGAAAGTTGAAACGACATTTGGTGTAGAACTTGTCCTTGTTTCTGAATTTACGACGACCGTACTTTCCACAACGATGGCTTTGGAAACGTAGAACTTGTTCTCTTAGACTTTTCTTCTCCGTTGCGTTTGGAACAGCACACGTAGAATACTGTTCTATGAAATTCATCACTACGTCATCCGGATCTGTTCCAAATTTAGGTGCATCCTTGATCCACAGCAACATATGTATATGAGGAGCACCTCTTGCTTGGTACTCCTTTCTCCAGAAGAAATCCAACACCTCTCCAAGAGGTGGATTCTTCTTATTTGTGATGAAAGACATCATAGCTTCAAATCTATGATTGAAGTACCTGCATACATTCACTGGATCCAAAGAACACAGTTCTCCAGGTGTCTTGAATTCAATGTTTTCAATATTTCCATTTGCCTCTCGTAGAAATTCAAGTAAGTCTTCCCAGCCATACTCGGCACAGCTCAGAGTGAGGAACCATGTTGGAGTCCCTAAGTTCCTCAGCATACATTTTAAATCACCATGACGACGGTACCAGTACTCATTAGTACCACGCTGACACGCCATGAGATTAATTAGGTGAGAATCCAAAATACTGTCTTGGACATTGACTTTATGCATAAAGTCATTTGCCGAGATGTTTCGCATCTGTATACCACTTTTTAAGATGTGGTTCACTGCATATGACAGTCCATACAGATCGCTTTCAAACAGGAGATGAAACAAATAGGGAATGCATTGACGAAACCTAGCATCTTCTGCATACAATCGTAAAGTCCGGTATTCAGACGCAGGAATTTGATGAGGTCGCTCATCATATCTTCCTCCTTGACCTGTTGGAAATAGCTGTGGGAAACACCGAGCTTCCAAACTTTCCTCCCAAACACTAATGGGACTCCCTTTGGCTTGTTTCATTTGAAACAACTCAATTGCATTCCCCATGACTTCCTTGGAATGCAAAGGATGAACACTATAATGTTCATATATTTCTTCACTTTTAGAGGCCTCTACTTTCTCAATTTGGCCAGCACACAAATCGCTATCCTCTTCATCACTTACTTCCTCTTCTGCAACATATACATTCTTATAGTACTTATTATTTTTCTTCAAATACAATGTTGCCTTTTTGACTTTCCTAACAGCCACTAAATCTTGCCATATTTTCTTATTCTTTGTCGGAACCCCATTAACCAAGATAACCAGAGGTTCCTCTTCCACTTTTTCTACTCCAATTGTGTTAATGTTTTTGTTCAAATCTAGAGGCAAATAAACAACTCTTCCCTTTAATCCTCTCTGTAAATCTGATGGAGGCAACTTCCCTGTCTTTGGCTCCATTCTTACAATAGCCTGAAAGGGATGGATACTTTGAATCAAAATAGATTCATAAGTATTTAAATCCTTCAATTCAGAAGGAACCTCAACCAATTCCAGATTATTATGAACCGCCCTAGCAGGCATCTGGTTTTGGTTTAATTTGTTACAACAATAAGTACACACACGTTGATCCGATCCCAAATTAAAATAATTTTCTACCATCAAGTATGTGGCAAAATCCTTCCATTCACTATTATTTTCCCTTTCACTTTTTGCATATAAATCCACTAACTTAGTCTGATTCTTATAATAAGTGCGTCGACAACACACACAAGGGAAATTAGGCCTCTCACTTGATTTCATCTGAAACGTGGCAATTTCCTTCTGAAATTTATCTGTACTGGAAACCTGTACATTATCTTCAACATTACCCTCTACTTCTGGGTCAATTTGAACATTCTCATCTTTACTTCCAAAGTAACAAAACTCAATTTCTTCACAAATATTCTTGACATCTATTTCAGAACCATGCAAAAGAGCAGCACATAATTGTTTAAGCATAATTGCTGGACTCTTAGCATGATACAACATTCTCACTATTTTCCTTACTTTATTATGATGCACTGCTAGCATCCTGAAATGATGAAAAACACTCTGGCATACTCTCCTGGAAAGACAAGCCAGTGAATGACCACGCAAACCTGTCATTTGTCTCACTCTGCAAGGATCTAATTCTTGCAACAACTTCATTTTCTGCTTCAAACTTTTCTTATTAAATGTCCGTACAAAATCACAAAGCAAATTGATGGAATCCTGTCGCACACTGCAAATAGAACTACACTTCCAAATGTACACAGGACCCTTAGGACGTCTTCCTAAAACCTCATTACCTAACACCTCGTCTGTCTCTGTTGTCACAAGTTTTTCTTTTTCAACTGGACAACCATCCTTCACTTCATAAGCTCGACCACTGGTGTCAACTGCAAACACCAAATCATTATCCTGAAAATAACTCTCCTCATTAAAAAATTGCCTCACAACTTGAACTATGCATCCATTCTCCGGAAAAAACTTCACAAAAGTTACTACGATTTACTACTCTCTTCCATCTACTATTTGATTTGAAATCAGAAATTACCTTGTTTAGTTTCCTAATTCTATTGATTACCAAAATAAATAACTTTCGCTTAATTTCGAAAGCATGATCAATAATTTTCTCTACATTTTTCTTCTTCTTATAAAATGCCACTTTCTGTTGGCCTTTCTTAATATTTTTTAATAAATTGGAAAGGGGCGACCAACTCGGTCCCCCCGAACTTATGGCAGAGTGCCTCGATCCCCCCGGGAAGCCATTTTTGGGCGGGGGGCGCGTCTCGGCTGGTATGCCCGAAGCGGCGTAGCTGGGGCGCGCCCGTTCCCGCCCTAGAGTGGGCTGGCCTAGACACTGACGCAGCCAGCCACGCCCTCGGGGCAGGCAGGGGCGGGTATACGCCCGCCCTGAAGACGGATAAGAAGGGACGCAAGACCAGAAGACATCCTCTTGTTCTTGTGCCCTGAAGCTGCACCTCCTCGCTGCACGTGAGCTCGGGACAGAACGAAGAGCCAATTTTGAGCGTTTTAATCTTTCTTTTGTCTTCTAGATACTTCGTTTCGAAGATGCCCAAGAAAGGCGCGAAGAGAATGACGACTGACCAGATGGTTCGGGTCCTCATGAAGGAGATGTCCGAAATAAAGAAGCGGTTGGCGGAGCGAGACGGGGAGGAGGGATCGGGGCGTCCACCGGCTGGAGGGAAGCCAAAGAGGCCGAGAAGGGGGCCAGCCGGGGGAGACGTCCCGGTCCCCTGTTCCCCGGTCGAGGCGCCAGCCCCGGTACCGGCCCCGGTACCGACTGAAGGGAATCCGATTCCCGTCGTAGTCACCCCGACATCCACTGAGGATATGCCTCCCGAGTTGGCGGCACAGTTAGCAGCGTGGTTGGGGGACAGTAGCGAGGGCGCCACGGCTGCCGAAGCGCAAGCACTGATGAAACAGTTGCGCGAGAAACGTGATACAGCCAAGGTACCCGCGCCGGCTGCGGTGATAGACAAGCCACGAGTGGCGGAAGCAGCGTTCGGTGCAGGTAAGCGGCCATTGCCGATCGCGAGGGATGAGTCAACACCCTCTCGTAGAGAAAAATTGGGGCAACATGTTCCTTTGACAATAAAGGAGAAGATTTGGGCGGGGGAATATGTAAACATTTTCTCCTTGCTTGTTGATCATTATGAGGTTGAAACTGTTAAGAGTCAAAAGGATCTGATGCATCCAAGTGTTTGGCGCGCAAAAATGGCCGCCTTTAAAGTGAATGAGAATATTGGCAACTGGGGCAATGCATGGGGAATTTTTACGTCAATTTTGGGGGAACGTAGGCCTGAATTGCTCCCTGAGTTTCCAGTATATCAGTCACGAATTATGGGGTACTCGACATCGCACCAAGGTAACCAATGGTTCTGTTATGACAACCTTTTCAGGAAAGCGATGGAGCATAACAAAAGTTTAACCTGGGACTGTTATGATTCTTTGACATGGGATAAAATGAAAGAGTCAGGGATGTTGAAAATGCCGTTGGTGGGGAGTACTGTTGGTGAATCCTCCCGCCAATATGGGGGGACGCCCTTTCGGTCGGGTACGGGTGCCGACGATTATCCGAGACCCGCCGGCAATGCAGGGAAGAAGGGTTTCTGTTTCAATTTCAACAAAGGTAAATGTACTAGGCCCCCGGGATCGTGTAAGTTCAAGCACGAATGTAGTGGTTGCGGGGCACCCCATCCTGAGTCCTCGTGCAGAGCCAGAACGGGTGAGAATGGGGGTAGAGGAGGCGCCAAACAGGTCTAATGTAGTCCGAGGGGCGCCTTTACCAACCCCGATTGATACCTTGGCGATGATTCCCTGGCTCAGCGAATACCCAGATCGTACTTCTGCTGGGGTGCTGCGGAACGGTTTTTCATATGGTTTCCGCATCCCGGTGGGGGACTTTCAGGGTGTCGGGACGTGCAAAAATCAACTTTCCGTCTTGCAGCATACGACTGTAGTGCAGGATAAGATCCGGAAAGAGGTTATCCGAGGTCGGGTTGCCGGCCCGTTTAGTGTTCCCCCGGTACAGAATTTTGTCTGTTCTCCTTTGGGGGTGGTCCCCAAGAAGGACCCAGGTGAGTTTCGATTGATCCACAATTTATCAGCTCCTCATGGCCTTTCTGTGAACGATGCAATTGATCCAGAGGTATGTTCGGTGCGGTACGCATCATTCGATGAGGCCGTAGCCATTTTGAATCGCTTGGGGCCCGGGACGCTGATGGCGAAATCAGATATCGAGTCAGCGTTCCGTTTGCTCCCGGTACACCCGGACGACCAACGTCTTCTGGGATTCATGTTTCAAGGTTCGTATTACATGGATAGGTGTATGCCGATGGGGTGCTCTATATCTTGTGCATATTTCGAGAAATTCAGTAGTTTTCTACAATGGGTTTACACGAGGGAAACGGGTTTTCGAAATGTGATGCATTACCTTGATGACTTTCTGTTCCTTGGGGCCGCTGGGGATGACGAATGTGCCCGAGCCTTGACTGAATTTTGTGTATTAATGGATCGATTTGGCGTGCCATTGGCACCAGGTAAAACTGTGGGTCCCACGACTTGCCTCGAGTTTCTGGGGATCGAGTTGGACTCTAGTGAGGGTTGCTTTCGTTTACCAGCTGCCAAAGTGTCGAAATTCAGGGCAGCCCTGCAAATGTGTATAAATGCATCTAAAGTTACGCTGCATCAATTACAGCAATTGGTGGGGAAGTTGAATTTTGCCCTGAGGGTGATCCCAATGGCCCGCCCCTTTTCCCGTTCAATTGCCCAGGCGATGGTCGGCCTAAAGGAGGGTCATCATCGCACGAGACTATCGGCTGAGGTCCGCCAAGACATGCGTATTTGGGTAGCATTTTTGGCGGATTTCAATGGTCGAGTCGTCTGGAACAAACCAGCCTTGTCCTCTGAAGAGCTTGGTCTATGGACGGATTCAGCGGGAAGCATGGGCTTTGGCGCCATCTTCGGCACAAAATGGTCGGCACAAAGGTGGCCAACATGGTGGCATGAAGAGGGGCTGACGAGTAATATTGCTTTCCTTGAATTGTTTCCCATTTTGGTGGCCCTCAGAACCTGGCCCGATGGATTCAAAAATCACTCTGTCATATTTTGGTCTGACAATATGACCGTTGTAGAATGCATCAATAGTCAGGCAGCACGTTGCAAAATGATTTTAAGGCTGCTTAAAGAAATTGTATTACTGTGTATGCAACTGAACGTGGTATTCAGAGCGAAACATGTCCCTGGGGTGATGAATCAGGCGGCTGATGCACTGTCTCGTTTTCAAATGCAGGCTTTCTCGGGTTTCCTTCCCTCAGCGGACCCAGAGCCGGCACCCTTTCCCGAAGCTCTCTGGTCTCTCGGTGCCCCGAACTTCGTTACCTCGTGGGAGAGAGTCTAGCACCAAGGACGAGGAAGGCATACGAAGGGGCGTTTCAGGCCTATTTAGCCTTTTTGGGGACTGAGAGAGGGGGGCTTTGGGGGCATGAGGATTGGGTAGTACATTTTCTGATGTCCTTGCGTAGGGCTGGGAAATCGGTGGCTACAGCCCAGAGGCATCGTGCTGCCATTTCCTTTGTTGCCAGGGCTCATAATATCCAGGACCCGACAGCGTCTTTTGTGGTACAGAAAGCGCTGCGTGGGTGGCAACGCCTGGAGGGTCGCAGGGTAGATGAGAGGCGCCCGATAGGTCTGGATAGGTTGTCCCAGTTGCTGGCCACACTCCCCGCCACATGCTCGTCTCAGTTCGAGGCCTGTTTGTTCCGAGCTGCTTTTACGCTTGCATTTCACGGGGCGATGAGGATAAGTGAGCTGGTGGCAAGGAACAAACAGGATGTGGTGGGGGGTTTGTGCCGGGAACACGTGCAGATCTGGGGTGAGACGATGACTGTATCCTTTGTTAAGTCCAAAACCGATCAAGGTGGGGTAGGGGACTGCATAGTCATTCGCAGGATTCCAGGGTCCTCCATGTGTCCGGTAAAGTGTTTGGAAGACTACCTAGCACGAAGGGTGGCATCATGGGGAGGGACATTGTTGAGACACGCGGACGCCACCCCACTGACGAAATTTCAGTTTCAGCGGGTGCTCGCGATGTCAATTACCGCAGCGGGCTTGGACCCGGGCGAGTTTGGGACCCATTCCTTTCGGATAGGGGCTGCCACTGAAGCTACAGCCAGGGGTCTCAATGTGGAACAAGTGAAACGTGTGGGGCGCTGGTCCTCCAATTGTTATAAGAGGTATGTGCGGTTGCACATGTTGTGAAGCTATGACAATGTACTCACGCTTCTTGTCTTTTGTTTGGTTTTCAGTTACGCAAGCCTTCGAGGCGGGGCGGACTATGCAGTCGACCCAACACCGGGCCAGCGGTCAGACATCACCGGCTGTGAGGAAAGAGGTGTGGGTCGTGGGCCACTCATACGTGAGGCGTGCCGCTGACGTATTCAAAGCAGGTGACATGATTCACGTAGCTGGGGAATACGGGTACAGGGTGTCCTTCTACGGAAGGGGCGGTCTCTGTATTGACCAGTTTCAAGCATTCTTTGAGGGTTTGTTAGGGCGGACGAGGTCACCGCCGTCTATAGTCATAGTACATTTAGGGGGCAATGATTTGGTCACCACCGGTAGACGACTTCTCCTAGAGGCAATGCTTTCCACTGTAAGTTGGTTGGCGAGGAAAGTTCCGGGGTGCATAATTGCGTGGTCTCATATGATCCCACGAAAAGTGTGGCGGGGGGCCGTTTCGATTCCTGCTTTGAACCATTCTGTTAGAAAACTTAATAACAAAGTGAGTAGGTTGTTCCGTTCCAGGACATTGCATTCTATCTCGCATGGTTGTATTAATGATGACAGTATGTATCTAGGGGATGGTGTGCATTTGTCTTGGGTGGGAAATGAGTTACTCATAGGAGACTTCTTAGCATGGTTAAAAAACGTTGGAACATGACCTTTAGGTAGGAGTTTTGTGGGGGTCCGGATAGCCGGTCAACTATCCGGCCTGTGGCGGTAAGGTCATGATCGGTGAGCACTATTTAGTAGATCCCTATGAGTGGGCGTCACCCAACACGGATGGGAGCGCTCGGGAGAGGTGGCCATTGGCCCCTCAATGGGGAGGCGGTCCCTTCTAAGGATGGGTCGCCGGAAGTAAAGGAAAAGGCGGTCAAGGCCCCTTCCTTTGTAGGAGGGGTTACAGCCCCCTCCTGGGGAATTTCCGACGGCAGATGCGGTAAGTTGTGTGGGGTTGGGATAAGGTCTACGATACCTTCTAGATACCTCACACGAGTATTCGAACGACCTTTAACTGGCGTCGAGTCTTTAGGTGCCCCCGTCAAGTCAAGGGAAATTGGTAGTAGTTGCACTTGAGGTACGCCTCCATGCTGTCGCCCCTCCCAAGTGGGAGGGGTAAGTCGGGTTAGGGATCTTGACACCGGTTATGACCTTGACGTTGGCCCTTAAACGTTAGGATGTACAATTTCAATATGTCAAGAAAATGTTTGTAGGATGCTAGTTCGGCTAGGAGAACCTCTGTATTAGAGAATCTGTTAAGGTTAGCCAAACATCGCAATGTGGTAATGAAATTGTACATAACATGAAACGTTTAATGTTTTAATTTTGTTTTAATAAATACGGCCGGGATGGTCACTCCATCCCACTTCCAAAAACTTCAGGAACTGTTTCCGGTTTCCTCCTTTTGGGGATTTGTGTTGAGAGGGGGTGGCGGGTATCTCGGCCATATGGAAAGGGGCGACCAACTCGGTCCCCCCGAACTTATGGCAGAGTGCTTCGATCCCCCCGGGAAGCCATTTTTGGGCGGGGGGCGCGTCTCGGCTGGTATGCCCGAAGCGGCGTAGCTGGGGCGCGCCCGTTCCCGCCCTAGAGTGGGCTGGCCTAGACACTGACGCAGCCAGCCACGCCCTCGGGGCAGGCAGGGGCGGGTATACGCCCGCCCTGAAGACGGATAAGAAGGGACGCAATACCAGAAGACATCCTCTTGTTCTTGTGCCCTGAAGCTGCACCTCCTCGCTGCACGTGAGCTCGGGACAGAACGAAGAGCCAATTTTGACCCACCCACCAGCCCCTGAAGACAGCCAGTTGTTTGTAATAAAGTTGATTAATTTTGCTTCCATTTCGTTTACAGGCTGTGGAGTCATGTTGATGTTGAGTATAATAAAGAATGGTCGGTTTGAGTACGTTTTGCCATTAAAGAGATTCAGATATAGTGTTGAATTTTAAGCATGCTCTTTCGGTCATAGTGGCCAATGTTTCTTGGGTTTAGTTAGCATTGTCGTATTTATTTTGGTAGGCGGTAAGGTCATGATCGGTGAGCACTAATTAGTAGATCCCTATGAGTGGGCGTCACCCAACACGGATGGGAGCGCTCGGGAGAGGTGGCCATTGGCCCCTCAATGGGGAGGCGGTCCCTTCTAAGGATGGGTCGCCGGAAGTAAAGGAAAAGGCGGTCAAGGCCCCTTCCTTTGTAGGAGGGGTTACAGCCCCCTCCTGGGGAATTTCCCGGGGCCAGTGACATCTGCGACGGCAGATGCGGTAAGTTGTGTGGGGTTGGGATAAGGTCTACGATACCTTCTAGATACCTCACACGAGTATTCGAACGACCTTTAACTGGCGTCGAGTCTTTAGGTGCCCCCGTCAAGTCAAGGGAAATTGGTAGTAGTTGCACTTGAGGTACGCCTCCGTGCTGTCGCCCCTCCCAAGTGGGAGGGGTAAGTCGGGTTAGGGATCTTGACACCGGTTATGACCTTGCCGTTGGCCCTTAAACGTTAGGATGTACAATTTCAATATGTCAAGAAAATGTTTGTAGGATGCTAGTTCGGCTAGGAGAACCTCTGTATTAGAGAATCTGTTAAGGTTAGCCAAACATCGCAATGTGGTAATGAAATTGTACATAACATGAAACGTTTAATGTTTTAATTTTGTTTTAATAAATACGGCCGGGATGGTCACTCCATCCCACTTCCAAAAACTTCAAGAACTGTTTCCGGTTTCCTCCTTTTGGGGATTTGTGTTGAGAGGGGGTGGCGGGTATCTCGGCCATATAACTTTTATCCTGTTGCGGAACATTCGTTTTCGAATGTCCCTAAACTGTTGTTTCCTTCTACTATCATGCACAGAGTTATCTCTTGCTCTAGCAGTAACATTTTTGATTGGTCTTTCCTTTCCATTTAAATTGCTTTTCTTTTTCTGGACTGAAACATTTTTTGGAGAAATACTTTTTTTACTACAAATATTTCTTATGAATGATTTCGTGCTCTTACCTGGAGCTTTCTTGGTGATTTCACAAGTTTTTTGGGGAGAGGACTGCTGCAATAATAGATGATCTTGCTGTCTTTGACGTTTTCTAGCCTTTCTAATTCGATTCTTAGTTGGCATTTTTCAAATTTTGAAATGATCTGCAGTTGAATCTGTGGAAAAATATAATAAAAAATGTTATTAACCACTATTACCAAACAGTAAATGAATAACAGTCATCAAAAACTTAACACCCTACTTATTATTTAACATAGCAAATCTTTTGCACCACCACTGCGTCACAAAAGTGACACACAGTGGTACAAAACAGGCATATACCTATCATAAATCTCTCCATAACATTTTAAATGATTGATTCAGGATCATGATAAGCTGTGGCCTATCTAGAGGTTTGTTTGGGCCCAGATCTTTGGACTGGGGTGAATGTGTGTCATTGATCCACATTCGGTCCATCACCTGTTTTGTTTGTTTGAGGTGAGGCCAACACATGGTTGCAGATGAGATTTTCGCTTGTTGAAGAAAACAAAGGAGATAATACATGTGAAGGCCTACCAATGAAGTAAGTCATGTCCACTTCACTCTTGAACAAAGGGCAGACCTCTTTTGAATCTGTGGTCACACCTAAACTTCATCTGCACAATGTCATTCATAAACATAGGAAACACTAGTGATGTAATTGAAAAATGTGAAGTTTCTTTTTCTCATTTCAGAATTACATCACCTGTGTTTCCTCATTGACTTAAAATGTCCTTAATACACATGAAAGCGTTTTTTTGATTGCCCTTGCACCATTTTTGGGTCAATTTGAACATGGCTATGTTACTCCCATAATCAAAATCTAAATTTGCCAAGCACAGGTGGGAGCGTATTTACAAGAAACTTGCCCCATGAGGAACGCTTTCCATTTAAAAAGGGAAAAATAACATCATAGACACTCAAATGCCTTATAAATATGACTCAAACAACCTATGAAGCTCTAGCAGTACATATCCAGAAATGTAATTGATTTCAAAAAATCGTTTTTAAACACAACATATAAATCAATTGTATACCTACATTCAGTTGGAAATGACTGTAAATGTCCTTGAGACACATGAAAGCGTTTTTTTGAATGCCCTTGCACCATTTTTGGGACATTTTTAACATGACTATGTAACTCCCATAATCAAAATCTAAATTTGCAAGCACAGGTGGGAGCGTATTTACAAGAAACTTGCCCCATGAGGAACGCTTTCCATTTAAAAAGGGAAAAATAACATCATAGACACTCAAATGCTTTCTAAATTTGACCCAAACAACCTATGAAGCTCTAGCAGTACATATCCAGAAATGTAATTGATTTCAAAAATCGTTTTTAAACACAGCATATAAATCAATTGTATACCTACATTCAAGAGGAAATGACTGAAAATGTCCTTGAGACACATGAAAGCGTTTTTTTGAATGCCCTTGCACCATTTTTGGGACATTATTAACATGGCTATGTAACTCCCATAATCAAAATCTAAATTTGCCAAGCACAGGTGGGAGCGTATTTACAAGAAACTTGCCCCATGAAGAACGCTTTCCATTTAAAAAGGGAAAAATAACATCATAGACACTCAAATGCCTTATAAATATGACCCAAACAACCTATGAAGCTCTAGCAGTACATATCCAGAAATGTAATTGATTTAAAAAAATCGTTTTTAAACACAGCATATAAATCAATTGTATACCTACATTCAAGAGGAAATGACTGAAAATGTCCTTGAGACACATGAAAGCGTTTTTTTGAATGCCCTTGCACCATTTTTGGGACATTTTTAACATGGCTATGTAACTCCCATAATCAAAATCTAAATTTGCCAAGCACAGGTGGGAGCGTATTTACAAGAAACTTGCCCCATGAAGAACGCTTTCCATTTAAAAAGGGAAAATAACATCATAAACACTCAAATACCTTATAAATATGACCCAAACAACCTATGAAGCTCTAGCAGTACATATCCAGAAATGTAATTTTTTTCAAAAATCGTTTTTAAACACAACATATCTGTTTCAGCATACATGATAGACCATGGAATGGTTTCCATGTACAACAATAACTTGTGTTACTGCATGCCAGAATGCTACACCGAATATGCAATTACAATTTCTCAAAGAAACAAAATCTATTTGTATATCACTTGAGACAAAGCCACATTTTAAAAACACAGCTTTCTTCATCATTTTCTCCTTAAATCATACTATTCTCTATCTAAATTAAATAAATCTTTTCTCACCTTAGCAAATACTTTTTGAGTTTCAAAACAGTCTCAGAAATACTCCAAATTGTCTTCAGCAGAACAAAGAGGATGCACTCCAGAGGCTGCAGCTATAGAAAGCACAGAAATGCTGATATTCATTACACATATCTCTCATATTAGCCAATCATAACTCTTCCCTCACTTTTTTCAAATCAAAACCCTTCCCCCTCTGCCCTATCTGCCTTTTTTGCTTAGCAACCACCTCCTGAAAGACCTCTCGTGTTTGCAAGTTCACACAACAATGTTTCAATTGAACTCTGAACTCTCAGTGCACCTGCGTATCTAGTGCAATCTTTCATTAAATGTTTTTTCCTTGACCATTCAAATTACATCTTTCAAAGAACACATCCATGCACCCTAACTTTCTGTTTGCAGAAATGGAAATGCACCAATCACTGCTAATGAATCATTAGCACTGGAAATCCACAGTTTTTTTTCTTTACAAACTCCTACTGTTTCAACTGCCCTTTCATTACCACACTTCATCTGACTGCAGCCCAACCTTCTCTCACCATGTTTAATGTCTGGATTGTTGGACATAGTTACATCTACTGGGCTCAAAGGTATGCTGAGAACAGAAATTTACCTAACCTCAATTTACAAGATGTGGAAATTAAGTGGTTGGGCCAAAGAGGATTAAAATGTCACCAATTGATACCATTGGTGAAAACCTTTATGCATTTGCCAAAACCTGACCTGTTAATTGTGCACTGTGGAGGTAATGATTTGGGCACTTTGACTGGGGTAGGTCTGGAAATGCTTTTAAAGGACACCTTTGAGCAATTAATGGCACTTTTTCCTCAAACTGCCTTGGTATATTCCAATATATGCCAAAGACAGAAATGGAGGTGGTCCAACCAATTTTGTCCACAAATTGAGAAGTCGAGGAAGCATGTAAACAAATCTGTTTCAGCTTACATGAGAGACCATGGAATGGGCTCCTTGTACAACAATAACTTGCGTTACTACATGCAAGATATCTACAGAGGCGATGGAGTTCACTTCTCAGATGAGGGCAACAGAATTTTCATTCTGAATTTAAGACTGTGCATTGGTACCTACTTATAAGTACCTAAATGTCCCATAAACCCAAAAGCTCTTCTCAGAGCTACCCTACATCTGATCACTCACAATTATTATTTTTTTCTAACTTTTTTCACTAAGTTTCAACAAAATACGCTCCCTGGAGCGCTATCCGGTACGCAAACCGGAAGCTAACCTCGCGGATTTTCAAAAATAAATGTTTTTTTCGCACATATAAGCCTCCTCAGCCACCCTCAGAAAACCTAGGGGGTCAAGATAAGTCTACCGTGCCCCCTTCTACCCATTCTGAACATTATTTGCCCTCCATCTTGTATCTTAATTCGACCGAAACACAAAATGGTGGACTCCCGTAACGCTTAAGGTTCGCGAACCGGGATGCTCCCCGGGAAGCGGTCCAATAAAAAAGGTGGGAAAGTAATTCACAGAAAAACGACTGGAGACACTCTCACCAAATATACATTAGCCCATACTACATAACAATCCCTTTCATTTTCACAAATTTGATTGAAATTCCATTTAGCCATTAAGCCTGTAGACCTCTCTAAATACCGTGAGGTAAATTACTTCACAAAACACATCTGAAGTGTTGGAATTCACAACCAATGAAAATGTTACTTTCATTTTCTACTTTTATTACCTGACATTTGATTGGTTATATACCTGAATATATATAAAGGAAGAGAAGAAAACACAGCCATTTTGACTGCTACTTCTTTTTGTACATTACATTTGAATAGTTACTAAACACTTCAGCTTGTTTGTGAAGGTAAGTTGTTATTTTTAAAACTGAAGTATATTGTGCACTATAACTTAATATGGTAGACTTTTTCTGATAGTTATATACTATCCCTCTGTAGTAGTTATAGATTTAGATAGACTTCTCTGTTATAGTTATGGATGGAGTTAGACTTCTCTTGGTTAAATCACATACACTTTTTTATAGTCCTATTTACACTCTGATACTATACACTGCCAAAAGATAAATTCACTGATAAAAACTGCCTATCTAAAATTAATCCCAACAGTGCCCTATCTCTACTAATATATATTTTTAATCCAAATTTCAGGCAAAATGGAAGGCGAGCAGCAAGTTCAATTTAAAATTGTACTGCAAGAGAGCAGCCAAGGAAACGTTGATGAATTTATGGATGAAAGTAGGGAACAGGAACTACTACAATGTGTGGAAGCAGTGGATAACCTGCTTAAAAATGAGGACATTTTACTCCCTCATAGACTTCAAAATATATTCACTGACAATTTTGAAATTTCTGACAATGAAATGTTAGAAAGTTTAATGAATTATGAAACACAATCAAAATAAAAAAAAATGCTTTAAAAATAAAGAAAACAAAAAAAAAACAACAAAAACAACAAACAATTAACATACAGTATTTGAAAAGTCTATCATTCTTTTATCCTTATAGTACGCTGCCCAGAACGCTTTCCGGTTCGCGGACTAGGCGCTCACCACGCAAAAAAAAAAAATTTTTTTTTTTTGCCCTGCTGGGCCCTTTTAAAACCTCCACATAAAACCTAGGGGGTCAACGAGGATCTACTATGCCCCCTTATGGTAATGTCCTCCTTTGTTTTGGCCTCCTCTTGTCTCTCGATCCTACCGAGAGACAAGATGGCGGCTGCTCCGGACTGTTTAGAATGTTGACAGACAACAGAGAGCCAATCAGCTTCGCATCGCAAAGTTCCGTTACGCGAAAAGTACGCGAACCGGAGCGCTACCCGGAGCGCTGTTACAGATATATATCTTTTTTAAAACGTTAATTTCTCAAAATCCACTGGAGCACATATATTGAGACCTAGCAAAGGCACATCGGGCTAACAGTCCCTACAATTTTGCCAAGTTTCGTTCAAATCCATACAGCCGTTCGGGCTAAAAGTGAGGCCAACCGCCCTATGGAAATTAACATGGGAAAAACGCGTTTTGGGACCCCCCTTTTTTCTCGGCCCCCCCTTGCCGACACCCCCCAAATTTTCAGGGGCTGCTCAGAAACGAAATGTGCCATTTTCCTGAAAATTTCAGCCAATTCCGTCCACAAACGCCAAAGTTATTAGACATAGAATTTTCAGAAATCCCATAGGGAAAAAATCCTAACTATATATACCTACTGGCGACCGCCAGTAGGTAATATATTCACTAAAAAAACCATAGGTTTCACATCAGTTATAGTTAGCTGGAAATTTTACTGTCATAAAACCATTGAAATTCAACGTTATAGTTAGTTGGACTCACTATAACTTGCGCGTGTAATGCACTGCTGATGACGTCACATATTACATCACTCATGACATGGTCAGTGACATCACTCATGACATCACTGATGACACCATCCAGTGAATGTGTGTCTTTCTGAAAAATAAATAAATAAGAATAAATGTTTAAATAAGTGTGTAAATGGATGTTGTTTTTAAAAAAAAATGATTGGTTAATATGTATCAGTGTTTCACTTTGTTTATAAATGGCTGCATGGATTGGTGAGTAGCTACATGTGTGTGTATATGGGTTATTAGATGTTTTTTTTAGTATCAGTATGAGTGTCTCTATGGTTTGGTGGGAGTGTTACTTAGCACATAGATGCATCAATGACTGACTCACTGTTTGTAAGTGTTTTGAAGACGGCATATGTGCAGGACTGTTTGGGTGGATTAGTGTGTATATGCGTGTCTTAGTGAGTGAATGACTATCTCACTAGTGTCTTTATCAGTAACAAGATATGTTTAAATCTAGTATATGTGAATATTGATGTATATGAGTGATTATATGTGAGTGTGAGAAATTGAAAGACTTCTTGTTTAAATAAGTATGTGTTTCTATAAGTGATTGTTTAAGAGAGTAAGTATGTGTAAGTTTCCTTAGAAGTAAGGTGGTAGTGTGTGTATAGCTGTATATGCAAATAAATGGGTGTTCAATAGTTTATTTGCATGTGTGAGTATGTGTGTGAGTAACTTTTGGATGACTGTCGGTGTGTAACAGGATGTATAGATGTATCACTACATATGATGAGTGAGTATATGTATGAATGACTATATTGAACTGTTGATGAATGAGTAAATGTGTATATAGATGGTGGAATTATTGAATTGGTTGTTGTAACTGGTATGGGTATCTCCATGTTATTGAAAATGTTAGTTTCTATTTTTGAATATGTGTTTCAAGGGTTACATTACAGTGAAAGGAGGTCTGTCACTCTGTCACAAGGATGATGTCATCAGTGATGTCATGAGTGATATCACTGACCATGTCATGAGTGATGTAATATGTGACGTCATCAGCAGTGCATTACACGCGCAAGTTATAGTGAGTCCAACTAACTATAACGTTGAATTTCAATGGTTTTATGACAGTAAAATTTCCAGCTAACTATAACTGATGTGAAACCTATGGTTTTTTTAGTGAATTTAATAGGTTTTTTAAATGCTAATTCCTAACTATAACTGGTGTGAAACCTATGGTTTTTTCAGTGAATTTCAAAGGTTTTTTAAATGCTAATTCCTAACTATAAGTCTCACTTTATAAGTAAGACTGTTAGCCCTCTAGTTGTTTAGAACACTCTGGTACATTCTGTCATTGGGCTACAGTTGTGCTACATCTGGCTGAAGCTAGGGAGACATGCTCCATCATTCAAACCAACTTTTCAAATTTTAAAATAGTTTGTAAATTTTGTGGTCAAACGATTTGCTATGGTGAGCATTGCATCACTCTTATTAATCGTGCTTGGGAAAACCACAAGTGCCAAAGGAAATATCAATTTGTTGCCCTTTTTTTTTCTCCTGTTGAGCCCTTTTGAAATGCCTGGTTTTTGTTTCTCTCCTTAAAAAATACAAAAAAAACAAAAAATGTTCAGAAAAACCAAAAAAATCAAAAAAAGTTTAAAAACTCCCCCATAAAATATAAAACAACAAAAAGAATAAAAAAACTGTTCTTTTCAGAACTACCTCCCATTTATATAAAATGACTTACATTTTAAAACTCTGCCATTCTCTTTTCTCCCTGGTGCTTTCCCGGGTGCGCTCCCCGGGTGCGCGTACCAGGCGCGCCCCCCGTGAAAATCGAAAATTTGACCCCCACATTAAACCTAGGGGGTCAGGGGGGTCTACCCTGCCCCCTTATGGTCAATTCCCCCCTTTGTTTTTAACACCTCTTGTGTCTCGATTTTACCGAGAGACAAGATGGCGGCCGCTCCGGACTGTTTCGAATGTTTACAGACACCCGAGAGCCAATCAGCTTTCTGGGCGCAAGTCGCGTGGCGCAACCGGAGCGCTCGCCGGTGCGCGTACCGGGGCGCGCTTACAGATATATATATTTTTTGGAACCTAAATTACTCAAAATCCACTGCAACACATATCTTGAGACATAGCAAAGGCACATCGGGCTACCAGTCCCTACAATTTTGCCAAGTTTGGTGGAAATCCATTCATCCGTTCGGGCTAAAAGTGAAATCGACCGCCCTATGGAAATGAACATGGAGAAAACACGTTTTGGGACCCCCCTTTTATCTCGGCCCCCGCTTGACGAACCCCCCCCCCCCAAACTTTCAGGGAAGGACCGGGGCGCCGCAAGGCCATTTTGAGGAAATTTTCAGGCAGATTCGTCAACCGAAGCCAACGTTATTCTAAATAGAATTTTGAGATTTAACATTGAAAAAACCCTAACTATAACTACCTACTGGTGACCGCCAGTAGGTTATATATATATATTCGAGCTAAAAGTGAGTCCAACCGCCCTATGGAAAAATGAATGGGAAAAACGCGTTTTGGGACCCCCCTTTTTTCTCGGCCCCCCCTTGACGAAACCCCCCCAAATTTTCAGGGGCTGCTCAGAAACAAAATGTGCCATTTTCCTGAAAATTTCAGCCGATTCCGTATATATACCTACTGGTGACCGCCAGTAGGTTATATATATATATATAAGATATATATCTGTAACAGCGCTCCAGGCTGCGCTCCGGTTCGCTTACTTTTCGCGAAACGGAACTTTGCGAGCAGAAAGCTGATTGGCTCTCCGGTGTCTGTCAACATTCTAAACAGTCCGGAGCGGCCGCCATCTTATCTCTCGGTAGGATCGAGAGAGAAGAAGAGGTGAAAAACGAAGGGGGAATTTATTGAAAGGGGGCAAGGTATACCCCTCTTGACCCCCTAGGAATGTTGTTGGGGTTATTAAAGGGTCCCATGGGGAAAATAAAAAAAAATGATTTTTCACGGTAGAAGCGCTTCACGGGCCGCGAACTGGGCCGCAAACTGGTAGCGAAACGGGAATTCGCCATTTTGTGCTTCGTTTTAATTGTTTAGAGACAAAAATTATCGCCGCACATCGGCCACAATGCATGAATATCGCGGAAAAGTCAGCGATATTCACGCATTATCCAGCAAATGCTCTTAGCCATGTTATCCACCTTCCATTGGATAACATGGCTAAAAACTGCTCTGTGCGTGAGCTTTTTTTTTTTTTTTTGCTGCGTGACGTTTGTTAACGTTCGATTCGATGGAAATCAGGAAGTGTTGACCACCATTTTGTCACTGCGAGTAAATATTTTGTTATAAATGAATCCTTATTGATAAACATTGTCTGCGCCATCTTGCGTTTTTGTCCAATGCCACAATTTTGTCGTGCACGGCAGCCATTTTAGATGCCTTGACCAGGGCCACTCTCTGCACGCCGCCGATCCTCAGCATGGCTCCCCACCCTCGCAAGCATCTCCCCCACGCACTGGTCACCCCCGCTCTTTCTCTCATGCATGGGCCATATACTTCCCCCCATCTGCGCTGCTCTTCTCTGAGAATCACACCCTGTGCCCGCCCGACACCTCCCTTTCACCCTATTCACTACCACACCCTCTGACACTCCTCTTCCTCTGTGTCCGATTGTCCAGGCCGGACCTAGGCTATCACCTAGCCCTGCGGATGTAGTTTATGGCCCCAGCTGTAGAGTATCCAGACATGCCAACCCTCCCGATTCAGGCGTGAGACTACTGATTTCAGTGCTAGTCTTTCGCTTCCCGATTCCTGCAAGGAAAAACCCGGGGGCATATTACCAACAACTAGCGATAATTTTTGTCTCTAACTTGTTTAGAGACAAAAATTATCGCCGCACATCGGCGAATTTTATCGCACATAAACCTTGCTATTAGCAAGGTTTATCGCAAATGCGATAAAAAACGGCCGCAATGCATGAATATCGTTGAAAAGTCAGCGATATTCATGCATTATCCTGTTGCGTGCTTATCTAGGCTCCTGATCCATACTGTGACATTTTGCCCCTATTCGGCTATAAATCCATTTATTCCCTATATTGGCATAACCGTTCAAGTGCGATTTTCTGAAAAGTCATCTCTGGCCTCACACGAACAGAGCCACATTCCAGCATGACTCTCTGCTACTTCCTTTGCGACCAATTAGTGCAATGACAGAGCAGTAGTCACTATCTGATATTCCTAGATAACACTCCGAGTTCTTCAACAAAATAAAAACTTAGCAAACCTGGAAATCCCCGCTTGCTATGTTTTGATTAGTAATGGAACTCTAATGAGCAACTGATAACTGTCACTTCCTAGTGACATCTTTAATTGACGTCTTATGTCCAGCAAACTTGCGTCAAACCCGGCACCTGTCAGGTATAAATATTACCAACGTTGCCTTAAGCAATGCGAGTTCGTTGCCTGTTGCTGATGCCAGCTGCCTGCATGACCCTGTGTTGGTAAAAACTAGCACTCTGTCGCTGCAGCCTGCTATCCTGTGGTGGTGAAGTTGCTGATTACCATTATCGCCGCTACAGCGCGAACTATGGTGCAGTACGCTTAAGGAGCTGAACAGACGTCCTCTGCGAAGACATCCAGCAGATTCCAGCTGCCCGCGGACGCTGTCCCCCCTCCTTCCTCGACGCGCTGAAGAGAGCCGCTGCCTTTCTCGTGCAGAGAAATCCAGTCCCGGCGCTTCCGGTTTACCCTCGCGGGTGACTGGGATATCGAGAGAGACCCCTGAAGGAGATACCAATCCTCCATCATTCTATTCAGAGGTATGGTGTTGACTAAACCCTTAGACGAGAATTCTTGAAACAAACCTTGGCAAAACCAACTTAACTTAAGCTACTTACTTACTCCCCTTCTCACGTGTTAGGCTTAGGTCAGGCACACTGGGGTAGGCTTAGTTAGAAGCACCAGTTGAGTATGTTAGCCTAATGTATATATGACTGTATATATGTTTTATTACTTTTAAACCATTGTATGGCTAAGAAACCATATCAATGCTGTTACAGTTCTATTTCGCAATTCTTATCTTACTGTACGTACTTTTTATAATAACAGTTATTGCAATTGTGGCAATACATTTCTCTTGTACGAGAAGAAAGACTGTTCAATAAATGTTAACCTTTATTG
This sequence comes from Lissotriton vulgaris, assembly GCF_964263255.1. Classification (NCBI taxonomy): domain Eukaryota; kingdom Metazoa; phylum Chordata; class Amphibia; order Caudata; family Salamandridae; genus Lissotriton; species Lissotriton vulgaris. The sequence goes on from NC_141695.1 coordinate 99,589,208, forward strand.
ATACACGCCCGTCTCTCTATTCTCTACATCTCGTGAAAGTAAACTGCACTAGACTGACTGAGTGAAATCTATGTCTATTGTTTCACACGACCCTAGAGATTGACTCTTGATCTGAGGAGCAAAGTTGTCATGTTGCACGGTTGTTGGAAAACTGAATCCCTTCTTGTCTGTGCCAGGGAAGCTGATCACTTCCTATGCAGAGAAGAAAGTTTCCAGTGACCTCTGAGCTAGTTGGTAACACAACCCAATTAAGTTTAGCATAGTCAGTGGAGGCCTTCAATATAAGCAGTTCCACGTCGATACTACTGTTTATGTTATTCCAATGCGCAGGGCCTAGTGGGAAACTAGGAACTACACTACATGGCGCCCAACGTTTGGTAAGGCGATAAACTAACGCAAGACTTGTAGAGTAACTCAGTCGTGCATATTTCACACCCCTTTCCCCCGTAAATACTCCAATAGACGTCTGGAGTGGGTGAAAGGTTAAAATCCGCCCGACCTTAGTAGGAAGAGATTCCTATGTAAAGCTCTGGTTTATTCAACGTTGAAGGATACAGTGTTCCAAAATATTGTGCACCTAATCTTTGTCTCCTTGGAGACCTACTCTGCAAAAACTGCATTTATAGAATGTCAGTAGAAAATAACAGAACCACTGGGGCCGCAGCAGATGCGACTCAGCAAGGTCCCGAATACACAGACCCGGATGCTATTATCATCCCGGTCCAGTTAAGAAGATCTATAACTTTAAAACTTATAGAGAACAGACTGACACCTCAAGGTGGTACAAAAATTTTCGTGATAGAGGCTCACGAGTATCGGCAGACAGAGGTATTCTATTCATGGATAAACTTTCCAGCGGTAAACGCTAGAACAAAAGAGTTTCACTATTACAAAATAGAGAAACCTCCGGAAGAGTACGCTCCTTTCGAGGAGGTCGAAATTCCACTTAAATTTCAAGAGCACCTGCTCTGGTTTAATGGCGCCCTAAAACACAATGATCACATAACTAGGCTCGGTCCACTAGGTAGACCAGGAGCCACGTGGCCGGTTTTAGCCAGCTACACACCACATCCTGACATTGTAAGAATGTCTAAGGAAGAGCTGTTAGCACAGCTAAAAACATTAATAAAAATACATAGGCAATTAGTCCAATATGTAATGCGGACTGCAACAGTCCAACCAGCTGTTAATACACCACAGCTGATCCCTCATCAGGGGAACACAAATAAAATTACACCACAGAACATACAGTCATGTCTTGGTAAAACACCCGTAAAACGGGAACACATTCCTTTCTGGTTAGCACAGAAAATCACTCAAATAGAGGCAGTATTTCCTAATACTACCCCTATTGAGAAACACAGAATCTTGACCATCTGCCTTCCTATGGGAATCGCACCACACGTGGAGGACTGCGACACTTGGGGTACAGTCTTTGCTTCCATTTACACAAAAACACACGGTGTTCCGTCTATGGCGGTAATACCAGAAGTGCTAAAACAGATTCAAAATGAATTCGGTCCAGAGCCCGCTTTAAATCTAGGTATGAAATTACTGAAAGATTTCAAGCAGGTCACGGCTATATTATTAGCCAACATTAAAGGAGAAGCAGCATCTGTGGCGATTCGCCAGAAGTTGAAGGAAACAGATATAAAAGATCCTGTTGAGCTAGCAAAAATCATAGAAAAATGCTATGAAGAATTAGGTAGAGACAGCTTGGGTGGGAAACCAGTTAAGCCCCAACTGCTCGAAAATCCTGAAAAATTATTTATTAAAAATAATTTAAACACTCCTAAAAAGAGCGGGGATGGAAATAAACAATCCACTCCCAAGGAAAAAGTTTTCCAGTCCAGAGGAAGGTCTCCTCGACGGAGGGAAAGAACTCCGACTCGAGAACGCCAGTCTCCCCAGAGGGAGCCCTCTGAGAAAAGATATAACCTTAGAAATAGGGATAATCTGAAAAAATCTGATAGATATCAAAGTATTGATACACGTCCCTCTCGATCTCTTCCACAGAATTCGGAAAGAAGAGGACGGTCAGACCCAGGAGAGCACACCAAGTCCAAAGACAAGGAACCTGCTCAAAATAAGAAATCTCAATTTCAGAAAAAGAAGGTAGCCAGTATTAGAGTAATCAACCATGCCGAGAATACTGAGGACACAGTTGAAAAACGGGGAGTGGGCATTGACAATGTTGGACAGTGCAGCAGAAATCAGTATAGCGCGCAAGATCTTGATGAGTCATCTGGAGACAGTGGACACGAATGAATACATTCAGGTTGAAACTGCTGATGCCAGACTTAGCGAGCCCCATAAAATATACGAAATAACATTGCGTATAGAGGGTGATAAGACTAGGAAAATTAAGGGTCTATTTTGGGATAAGCTCTCCAAAGGCTATGATATTCTGTTAGCTGAAAAAAATTGGCCCCCAGAGTTTGTCAGGGAGTGCCCTCGTGGCGAAGAGGTGATTATGCCAGCCTTCTCGAATCACATTCCGATTCACAAAAAATACACATATGCAAGGAAATGGGCAGTGGCCCAGGCACCTGCAGTATATAAAAATCATGTAGGATGGGATGAGGATTCAACGCCTCACAAAATCCAACTTAAAAGTGAACCAACTGCCCAACGGCAGTATCCCATAAAGCAAGAAGCTAAAAAACAGGTCAGGGAGATCTTAGATCAACTTGAGTACCAGGGGGTGATTGAAACATGCACCTCTCAAATGAACAATCCTTTGTTTCCTGTCTCCAAGCCAGACAATTCATATCGTCTAGTTTTGGACTACAGACATCTTAATACATGTTGCAAAACCTTTGCAGTACAAAACTCGCATAGTGCAGCCCTAATGAATAATATAGTTAGGAAAAAATATAAAACGACATTAGACATTTCTAATGGTTTCTTTTGTCAAAACATTGCACCAGAAAGCAGATATTTGACCGCTTTCTCCGCATTTGGGTCGCAGAAAAAATTCTGTCGACTCCCACAGGGGTTCAAGAACAGCCCAGGACTATTCTCAGCTAGGGTAACAGAGTTACTACAAATCTATGATGATGAAGCATTATCTTACGTAGATGATATTTATCTCACAGACGACAACTTGGATACTCACTTGAAAAGAGTGAACACCATAATACTTGGGTTCGCAGCAGAGGGTTACAAATTCAACTTTAAAAAGTCCCGAATTGCCCATCTGACAGTACTGTTCTTAGGGTACGAATTATCAAGTGAAGGGAAAAGCCTAGCGGACAACTTCTTAGAGAAGTGCGCTGTACTCCAAGCTCCAAAAACGCTGAAGAATTTACAATCAATACTAGGTTTTCTGAATTTCGGAAGAACTTACATCCTAAATTACGCAGAGAGGGTTAAACCTCTCTACGAACTAATTAAACCTGATTTAAAACAAATCAATTGGACTCAAAAACACACAGAAATTTTGAGATCACTGCAAACAGACATGTTAGCAAAAACAAAATTAGATACACGTGACAACACGATCGATCTTGTAATCCGAGTCATCCCAGGAAGATGCGGATTCACGTACCTAACCTCTAATGAGGGAGAAAAGGTACCAATTTCAATTAAATCTCACTTGTACACACAAGCAGAAAATACATTCAGTCACACAGAAAGAACTGTGAACGCAGTGCAAATCGCATTAGCAAATGAACGAGAACTAGCACACGGCAGAAGGATTAATATCCTCACAGCGGAATCCGCCTTCGAGGCGCTATTCAGCCCAGTAAACCTGCCAACAGTGTCACTGGATCCGGAATGGATACAGTGCATAGATTCTCTAGGAGCGGAAGATGTGAAATACTATTTCGCCCCGCAATACGAAGAACTGAATGATTTAGAATATGAAGAAGAATATCCTCTGCCAATCGAAATTCTGCCTCTCCCACTGTACGCCTGTATAATCTATACAGATAGCTTTGTACAGCATTTCAACGTAGAGAAAAAATCCTACGATGCAGCATGTGCGATCATTAAATGTCGTTGGTGTGCGGTAAAATCAAACCGAAAATAACAAAAACTGAATCAGTAAAGTACTGTTCGGCTCAAAGAACTGAAATCAGATGTTTAAAGATGGCGCTCGAAAATGCAGAACGCGAATTCCCCACACTTATAGTGTGCGATTCTCATTTTTGCGTCAACTCTTACAATAATAAACTGCAGAGTTGGATCGAAAACGACTACAAAGATGACACAGGTGCCACAATAAAGCATAAAAAGCTCTGGAACGAGGTAGCTCTTTTACACAAAGAACTACAAAAGACTCACGTGATTCACGCACAGAGTCTTCAACGTGATGGCGTTCACGTTGCAGGGAATTCATTGGCTAATACAGCCACCGCGGAAGCAACTAAACCGGCTTCCGTAGCCACAAAAAAGCGTACAGATAAGTATATAGACGGGGAAACCATGCTGGCAGTAAAAACGACCGTAAAAGGCGACTGTGCAGCACTACCCGTAAACTATCCACTCAATTATGCATACATAATCGATGCAAACTCCGTTCCTTTTGCTCGAATCCCTGGAGTGGGGGATAGAGTAATTCCAAACATGAACAGGAGAATATTTTTAATAGCAGACGCACACATGGGTTTGGGTCCTAGGCACAGAAAGATCAAGGAATCACTGACTGAATTACAATCAGTATTCTGGTGGCCGGGAATGAATGTAGAACACCAAATATATGCAAACAACTGTGAAAACTGCAATAGGGATCGCAGTAGCGAACCTTGCTACCGGCTACCAATCAGAAAGAGCGTAACGCTGCCTACACCCCATCCTGCGTCCTATTAATAGTTAAGACGAAATAAACTTAAAAAATGAGGCCTCCAGCGCTCGGCTGACGCTAGAACGGTTATAAAAGATTCGCGAGTCTTTATCGGCACATACGCAATTACCACGTTCCATTCTGACCAGGGTCCTGCTTTCAGCTCTCGAGCCTATAAGGAGGCCATGGCCAGCATGGGAATTGGGTTGTGGTATTCTTGTCCGTCATACCCCGGAAGGGAATAGTGTGATAGAAAGAAAAAACCGGGGCATAAAGCAATCTATAACAGCGAAGGTATTAGGTTCAGGCGCTGGGTGGGTCAAACATTTAATAAGTGTCCAGACTAGTCTTAACAACATGCCAAGAAATTCTCTAAAAGGTTTCAGCCCATACGAACTATTGTTCGGAATTAGAATGCCCGTTCAGGACCTCGATAGTCAGATGTCAGTGGTACAAGAAGAAACTACGCACTTTGATGTAAAGGATCGTTTGGCTGTTTTACAGGAACTGAATGAAACAAGAAAATCATTAAGCAACATAAAGTTAAAGCAACAGCCAAGTACCACTGACGAGGCACCACCCGCAACAGCCCCAGCAAGGCCTGTCTGGATTCCAAAGATTGGGGATCTAGTCAGAGAAAAGATCGCGGTTAAGAAGGAATTTGGGCCTTCTTACAGAAAAGCAGTACCTGTCTTGGCAGTCACCGGAACAAGATCAGTTGTGCTACCGCCCCTTGCTGGTAAAAAGGAGAACAGAATCGTATCCATCGATCTGGTAAAACCACAAGCATGTGGCCTATAATCAACAGTAGGCCCAGTGGACTCCCAAGAAACAACAGAATACCCAAACTTGCAACAATCCAAGAGGTTCAAACTGAAAGACTCATCACATTCGATCAGCCTGCAGTGCACAATGAAGGACTATGCAATAATGCCATGGAACTCGTGCCTCTTGAAACACAGATTGAAACAGTTCGTCAAGAAACATCACCAGTCTACACTAATGTGGCATCAGAAAGTGCTACCGAGAGACAGATTGAAAGAACAATCCCATCAATTGACAGAACTGCCTCTGGTTATTTCATCAACTTCGACAACTTCTCTGAAGATTTAAATGAGCCCGAAGTGATGCCAGAAACTAAAAAGTCTTTTAAAGAAAAAGCAAAGGAACTCTTTCATCAACTGAAGGAAATCTACCTCATTTCCCCTTGGCTAGAGTTCTGGTTCGGTCTAGGTGTATTTTTCCTCCTGCTTTGGCTCATCATGGTACTGTGTTTGGGAAAATTCATTGAAGGAAAATATATTACAATGGACACAGCAAGTCAGAACATCAACCTAGTCCTGAAACCACACAGATCATCCCATGTGAAGAAAAGAGAACTGTCTACAGTAAACGTCACAGCAATTCCAATACCTGGTGGGGTAGTATGGGAGAAAACAGACTATGAGATCTATGGTCCGGTCGAAATCCTGAAGTATCCTCATCAACTAAAGGTTTCCTTAAGTGACTTTGTGAAACCTAGTACATTCTCTGATGATTGGGACTTTAACAGTATTAATGACATGATGTCTGATTTAGTAATGTCAGCTAGATTCACAGATCATGATTATTTACAAGGTTCATCTAGTTATGAGCAGTTATTCTGTTACACCCACTATGGGGATCATTACTTGCATAAATCTGCACAGCCTAGAAATGTTTTTATGTATAATCAATGGGAACATTGTTCTACACCACCTAAAAGCAGTTCTAAAGCATTTTTTGAGAAATTCAAATACTTCTCAGGGTTTAACACCAGTAATGCAGAAACGTTTTATTATAAACTGTTAGATAAAACAGGAATGAAAACAATGCTGACAAATTCTAAATTGATATATTCAGAAGCATTTTATGACAAAATGATGACATTTGGTTTTGATTATTGGAAAAATAATATTGAAACGAAAACAATTTGGGGTACAAAAGATTGGCAGGTGCAAGGCATTGAAGCACTATTTAGAACCTGCATGATACCAGAACAAATGTTGTTTTTAAATGACACAGTACACCAAACATCTTGTCTTGGCCTAGCTAAGAACAAAGACCTTAAAACACCGTCTATACCAAAGCCAATAGCTGAGAATGCAACCACAGATATTGAGTTAGACGTGTCACAAATTTTACATTTCAACAGAACACATCCTGATTGGAAGAAGTGGATAATCTGGCCTACAGACACAAATAGCTGTCAAGATAGATTCCTGAACAAAACACAGGGTTTAAAACTGACCAGATTAGACCCAAGATACTCCCAGAGACAGCATCCAGGGATTATTACAACATACAGTGTAGGGAAACTCTGCCTAGAATGGCTAACTACATCCACACTGGCTGAAATTAAGCAACACTTGTCTTTATTAAAAGATGGTGCTGATTTGCGCGATTTCATTCTTGGACCACGCAAACAGCGTCAAAAGCGTTTCATAGCGACCAGCATCTATGCTGCTTACAACGAGGCTTGGAAAGTAAAGCAAATTGAAACTGCTGAAAAAATACGAGAAATTGATCGTATTAATTTGGAGAAAACACTTTCTGTAGTAGACAATGGGTTAATGACTCTGTCTTCCAGAATATATTCGTTGGACAATATTGTATCCTCTGCCTTTGATGTGATAGACAGAGATTTGCTTATGTTACAACAGGGCCAATCTCAACTACGCTCTATTATAGAATTCGGCTGGACGCTGCAAAATCTTCGTTCAGGCTATGTGCCTTGGCGTTTAATCAACACAACGTCATTATTTTCCAGTTTTAACCTTACTGATAAACAGATCAGTTTGGCACAGAAAGGAGCAGACTATACAATCCTGAGCATCGAAAAACTCGAGAGATTACCATTGACAATGTCAGAGAGTCCTGTCATTGAATGGATAATACACGGAATTATCACAATTCCGATAACAACTTTCCGATTTAAAAAGTGCCTTGAATACATACCTGCTGGCCAGTATGGACAATTGGGTAAAGGATATGTAAAATCTATATGGAAATTACCATACACTCATTCTTGCTATAGTGACAGCGACAAAAATGTATTTCTTAGTGGTGAGAACTGTAAACATTCACTAAGCGGTATACTTTTGTGTCAGGGTATTAATTTACACGGAGCATGTGATGGAAATTCAAACAACCTTTCATGCCACCAGCTAGTCACACCTGCAACTCAGATAGAGCCCTTCTTTATGCAACTCGCAAACGGGAGTTACATTCTTAGAACGGATCACAGGTGTTGTGGCCTCGCGCCAGGGAAAAGTTATCTAGTACAAGTAACGTCCATGGTCAAATGTTGTATGCAAGCATTGTTTCCGAGCGGGCCTCCAGACATAGTGACTCCCATCTGGCCTCGTCTGAATCTCTATTCTATACGAATTGATACATTAAGCAAAATGAAATCTGTGCTTTTACAGACAACAGTGCCTATAACGTCATCTAAAGAGACGTATGATCTTCTAGTCGCAAGGACGGCTACTGAAGTCCATGACCTTTTATCAACAAATTGCCCCGTGCATTTTGTAGAAATGTTCAGCCAACTCCTTAACATGTCTAGTGCAACAAGCATCCCAGGCATATTTAAGACAGTCTTTACGGGACTGCTAACACCCTTCCAGGCAATTTTGGGAATCTTTCCTAATTTTGTGCACTCCATTTTTGGCGGCATACCACTATTTTTGGGACTCGTTGCAGGGATTCTATTTTTGACCGTCCTGCTACGTTATGGCAAGCCTCGGCTCAGACATAGCTCCCATGGGAATGGAAGAGACAATCCTAGCAATGCGCTACAGGGACAGGATAACTAACGTCCTCGGATTGGCCAGGCTGAGAGATCTAAACATGACCTGGTTCCTTTCATTCAGACCGATATGGCAAAATTGCATTTTACCTGTGCTACGGTGTATGCTTTGCGGCGATGAATGCGTGTTGGACTTCTGTCTTTCACTTCCATCAGCAGTACCAATGGACGTCGATACTTTGCTCAGTCCAATAACGGCTCACGCATTGTGTTGTCCCCAGCGGCTACCAATCCTGATGACGGCATTCGTGGAGACTCCTGTACTACAGCCAAGTGGAGCGAGTGACAAAAGCAACATCATCCAGGTACAACGTTCTGTGAGCATTGCTGGTCCTGCCTTCGATGACAGCAATCATTCTCACACCTGCCAAGTTACAGCGCTATCTAATTTGGTTGAACTATCACCTGATTTTGTAGACCAATTCTTTGCGAGCCTGTCTGATACGATGTTCTCACCCTCAGAGAAACAATAACTTTTTAGAAGCTTTCCGACACACAGCGTTCCCATGAACTCTGAATTCGGCCTTCAGTTTTGATCAACAAATACTGCCAGGAGCTTTGGAAATCCGTTTTCTTTGAATTGGACAATTTTTCAAATATTGACCTTTTTTTGGCACAAACAATTCTTTGCTTAACGTAAAAACTATTCTTAGAGAACAGAAGCTTCACACTTCTATTTCTAAAAGCACATCTAGAGACATAACAACATAACACCAGCCTCAGCACACATGTTCTTACAATGCATTTTTATGTGATGATTTATCTCGCATTTCTTCTGTTAGAGATACTTCATGTGTAATTCCTTTTGCATAATCGTTCATTGATTTCATATGCAATAATTTTTTGAATGATTACTATGCTTTAAAAAACGTACAGTACCTAAATTCCATGTATTACAAGTACGCCTATTTCGAATGCATTTATGTATTTTGGGGTGGGCAATGTTACACATGCATCTAATTGCTTAGTTTTAGTAATTTTGATGGACATGAAAACGTGGAGTGGGTGTTGCGTGCTTATCTAGGCTCCTGATCGATACTGTGACCTTATGCCCCTATTCGGCTATAAATCCATTTATTCCCTATATTGGCATAACCGTTCAAGTGCGATTTTCTGAAAAGTCATCTCTGGCCTCACACGAACAGAGCCACATTCCAGCATGACTCTCTGCTACTTCCTTTGCGACCAATTAGTGCAATGACAGAGCAGTAGTCACTATCTGATATTCCTAGATAACACTCCGAGTTCTTCAACAAGATAAAAACTTAGCAAACCTGGAAATCCCCGCTTGCTATGTTTTGATTAGTAATGGAACTCTAATGAGCAACTGATAACTGTCACTTCCTAGTGACATCTTTAATTGACGTCTTATGTCCAGCAAACTTGCGTCAAACCCGGCACCTGTCAGGTATAAATATTACCAACGTTGCCTTAAGCAATGCGAGTTCGTTGCCTGTTGCTGATGCCAGCTGCCTGCATGACCCTGTGTTGGTAAAAACTAGCACTCTGTCGCTGCAGCCTGCTATCCTGTGGTGGTGAAGCTGCTGATTACCATTATCGCCGCTACAGCGCAAACTATGGTGCAGTACGCTAAGGAGCTGAACAGACGTCCTCTGCGAAGACATCCAGCAGATTCCAGCTGCCCGCGGACGCTGTCCCCCCTCCTTCCTCGACAAGCTGAAGAGAGCCGCTGCCTTTCTCGTGCAGAGAAATCCAGTCCCGGCGCTTCCGGTTTACCCTCGCGGGTGACTGGGATATCGAGAGAGACCCCTGAAGGAGATACCAATCCTCCATCATTCTATTCAGAGGTATGGTGTTGACTAAACCCTTAGACGAGAATTCTTGAAACAAACCTTGGCAAAACCAACTTAACTTAAGCTACGTACTTACTCCCCTTCTCACGTGTTAGGCTTAGGTCAGGCACACTGGGGTAGGCTTAGTTAGAAGCACCAGTTGAGTATGTTAGCCTAATGTATATATGACTGTATATATGTTTTATTACTTTTAAACCATTGTATGGCTAAGAAACCATATCAATGCTGTTACAGTTCTATTTCGCAATTCTTATCTTACTGTACGTACTTTTTATAATAACAGTTATTGCAATTGTGGCAATACATTTCTCTTGTACGAGAAGAAAGACTGTTCAATAAATGTTAACCTTTATTGATATACGCCCGTCTCTCTATTCTCTACATCTCGTGAAAGTAAACTGCACTAGACTGACTGAGTGAAATCTATGTCTATTGTTTCACACGACCCTAGAGATTGACTCTTGATCTGAGGAGCAAAGTTGTCATGTTGCACGGTTGTTGGAAAACTGAATCCCTTCTTGTCTGTGCCAGGGAAGCTGATCACTTCCTATGCAGAGAAGAAAGTTTCCAGTGACCTCTGAGCTAGTTGGTAACTCAACCCAATTAAGTTTAGCATAGTCAGTGGAGGCCTGGAATATAAGCAGTTCCACGTCGATACTACTGTTTATGTTATTCCAATGCGCAGGGCCTAGTGGGAAACTAGGAACTACACTACAATCCAGAAAATGCTCTTAGCCATGTTATCCACTTCCCATTGGATAACATGGCTAAAAGTGCTCAGGGCAGGTGTTAGGTTTTGGAGATATTCGCGCTTAGCGCGAATATCTCCAAAAGTTGGTAATATGAGATAGCGATGGTTAGGGACTGTTTCCAGTCGCTAAAATCTTGGCACGCCCACTTTGCATGTCATTAGTGATAAATATCACTGATATGCAAATCGGGGCCCAAGATGGTTGCTATCTCCTTTTAGCTGTCACTAACTGGTGTTAGCAACAGCTTGGTAATAGGGAGATAATTTTATCTCTTTTTTTTTTTAGCTTTTAAAGCCAAAAAAGCGGAAATAAACCCCCTTGATAATATGCCCCATGATTTCTCGGGGGTTTCAGCTGACAGGACTTGGTATTGTGTTACGTGCTAATTCTTCCAGGAAACGTCAGAGGGTCGATGCAGGGGTTCTAGAAGGGGTGATAAACCATTTAAGCCTCATGAACAAGCGCATGGTCTTTTAAAGATTTGTGAAGTACTCGGGCGGTGGTGTGTGTGTGCCCTCTTTCAGGAGCGGGCTGGGGGGGCACTGCCAGCAACTTGCCAGGCCAGGCAGTGTTCAACACGTGCATCACCCTTTCTCTGCCTGCTATTGCGCTCCATGCTTCGGAAAGGTAAGAAAAAGAACGTGCATTTGAGTTTGAAATGTCCGATCTTGTAGCAGTACACTTGCAAAGCCCACACATGACAATAACCCGATTCAAGGCCCCATTCACCCGATTTTTTAAACATATATAGCACTCCAACAAAGTTAGATTTTAAAACTTTATTAACTTTTAACTATAATGAACGGAACAAAAACTGTAAAAACATTTAAACATTTTTCACCCAAAAAAGCAACAATGGTCAGAAGCTGTCTTTTGTGCGAATAGTCCCAAGGCAGCACAACGTGCAGAGTTCTGGACGGCACCCAGGTGATGTCGCCTGGGTGCCGCACTGGTTTTGGGATCCTACAATGCTGCTCCGAAAATTGGCGTGGGGCGTCCCGGGTGGTGCGGGGGGGAGGCCTCGTCAGTAGCGGTCTGTTGTGCGAATAGTCCCAAGGCAGCAGGACGCGCTGAGATGTTGATGGCACCCAAGTGATGTCCAGTAAACTGCCGCACTGGTTTTGGTATCCTACAATGCTGCTCCGAAAATTGGCGTGCGGCGGCTCGGGGGGGGGGGCATGGGGGAGGCGGCGTGAACGGGCCTCCCCAGGTGGCGGCCATCCAGCTGAGTTGCGCCCGCTCTTGCGGCTACATCGTCTCGCTCACCATGTTGTTGAGTTGCTCCCACTCTTGCAGTGCAGCGATAGGCGGCTGCCACATGACTCTTAAAATGGCGGCCGGCTCTTCGGTTTTGGGCCTGGTCCACTGAAATGGCCCTGGGACACCTTGGAACTCGGACGCTTGCCTGCTAGGGCTTGGGCTCCATTCTCGAAAAGCGTCCCCTCAGCCGTGAAGATTCTACAAAAGTCTTGGGTGCCCCCGACTCCCGCAGGCTTCCGGTGGGGAGCGGCTGCCATGATTGCTCGCGGAATGACCACGACGGAGCCACGAGATGGTGGTGCTCTCATGCTGACGCCAGCTTCAGTCTGAATGATCCAGAAACAAGGTGGGGCTTTCATCGTTTGGGAAAAAAAAATGTTCTAAACCAATGAAAAGTGTTATTTTTAGGTCATATGACCAAGCCTTCCATCTTTAGGAAACCAAAAGTAAAATGAACCAATGAAAAGTTTTATAAACAAGTCACATGACCTGTTATGCGGCATAGGGCTAGAAAAAGCGTAGAAAATCCGTTGGCACGTGAGGCGGCGTCAGTAGCGGACCGATGTGCGAATAGGCCGAAGGCAGCACAACGCGTCGAGATCCGGATGGCACCGAGGTGGTGTCCAGCAAATTGCCACACTGGTGTGGCCATCCTACAATGCTGCGCCGAAAGACGGCGTGTCCAGCTGAGTTGCGTCCGCACTTGCGGCTACAGTAGGCCGAAGGCAGCACAACGCGCCGAGATCCGGATGGCACCGAGGTGGTGTCCAGCAAATTGCCGCACTGGTGTGGCCATCCTACAATGCTGCGCCGAAAGACGGCGTGTCCAGCTGAGTTGCGGTCACTCTTGCGGTACAGTGAGTCGAACGCGCCGAGATCCGGATGGCACCGAGGTTGTGTCCAGCAAGTTGCCGCACTGGTGTGGCCATCCTACAATGCTGCGCCGAAAGTCGGCGTGGGGTGCCCCGTTGGCTCATGAGGTGATGTCAGTAGTGGACCGATGTGTGAATAGGTCGGAACCAGCACAAGGCGCCAAGATCCGAATGGCAAGTCCTGGATGTTGAGTGCCATAGTTGAGAGTTCTGAGCAGTGCTTGTAAGACTGTCTGAAGCTTATTTGCACCTGCTGCAGCTTCACTATTGCCCTGGTGTGGCCAAAGGTCGCACATGACATAGGCGGCCGGCTCCCGAGGTCCGGCGGAACTTTTTTCCTTTTCCTTTCTGCTTCTTTTCCTACAATCCGTTTCATCTGAAGACACGACCAGGTCCCTGAATGTGTGCAGGGGGACGCTATTGATTGAATGAAAATGGCGGCTTGACACAAAGCTGACTCAAGCGTTGCTGTTGATGCTATACAGACAAAAATTGGTTTTCAGTTTGTACATTCTTCAGGATTTTTTTTCCATCCAAGTCTGATTGAGAGTTTGTAGAAAAATGGCTTCAGATTTTCCACATACTACTCTTCAACATTCTTCCTAAATGTAACAATGTGAAACTCACTAGGAAATCGACTGTTTCTGTTTCCTTTCAAAATGCTGCCAACAATATTTTCTGAATGGAAGACACCATCTTGTAGCATAAAGGGCCGAAAGGGGTTCTGGTCTGGCCGATGGTTGGTGGAGACATTTTGACTATATCTTGGACCTGCCCGGCCTCGCCCAAAATGGCGCCGGTATAAATGGGACTCGTAACTCCTTGCCCGCAAATGTATATCTAGAAAATGTTATTGTAAGTGGCCCTGTCTTATTTTAATTACAAAATGTATGTCCACCGATTCCGCAACTGTTAGACACCTTAGTTCTTGCAACCTAATGGCCCGCTCGTTACGTTCCTCTACAGTGTAAATGTCTCCTCATCATATACGATTTCAGTTTGCTCCGTGGCCGGCCCACATGGTTATAGGCCCGTATTTGTATACTGACATTTTCACAATAAAGGTTTTTAAAACAAAACACGGTAGTAGTATTTACATTGGTAAAGTTTTTACTTTTAGTCACTGTTTTCGAATCAGTAAAAAGGCAAGTGAAATAAAGCAGTCCAATTACATGACGGATAAAAGGTATAATATGTAGGAACGCAGTAAAGATAAATGGTCAAGGGCAGTTGTGTTTTCCACTCCTGCAACATAAAGTGATCGATAAGAATCTGATAATCAGGCGTATCGGTGACTAAGACAGCAGGCCGAGTATCTTTTACTCAACGGCTCCGTCATGGAACGAAGAAACGCCCTTTTTCTCGAAAAAGGAATATATTTTACTTGCAGGACAGTTGTACATTTTCCGGGAAAGTACATTAGCCTGGAATATTATAACATATGTTTTAAAAAAAATAATGTTCGAAAACAATAAAAAGCGTAATTTTTAGGTCATATGACCAAGCTTTTCATCATTAAAATAACAAAAGTAAAATGAACCAATGAAAAGTTTTATTAACAAGTCACATGACCTGTTATGCTTACGTTACGCGCTGCGCGCCGCGCCTCGGATCACTTCCGGGTGCGCTAACGCGGCGTGTCATATAACGCATTACGTGACAACGTAGGTCAAGAATATAGTCAAAATGTCTCCACCAACCAGCGTTCGGAATACAACCCCTTTCAGCAGTCCAAAAAGTTCTGTTAAATGACAACAGAGGGGACAGGCAACAAGAACCATCAGTCAAAGAGGGGAGGGCAAGTTCTTCTCTTCCGGGTCATGTTGGGGCGCTACCGGAACTGATCGAATTGGTAGTCTACAGTGTTTCTGGATGTTTCAGACTAAAGCTGGCGTCAGCATGAGAGCACTCCCATCTCGTAGCTCCGTCGTGGCTATTCCACGAGCAGACATGGCAGCCGCTCCCCACCAGAAGCCTGCGGGAGTCGGGGGCCCCCAAGACTTTTGTAGAATCTTCACGGCTGAGGGGACGCTTTCGAGAATGGGACCCAAGCCCTATCAGGGAAGCGTCCGAGTTCAAAGGTGTCCCAGGGCCATTTTAGTGGACCAGGCCCAAAACCGAAGAGCCGGCCGTCATTTTGAGAGTCCTGTGGCAGCCGCCTATCGCTGCACCGCAAGAGTGGGAGCAACTCAACTACATGATGAGCGAGACGTTGTAGTCGCAAGAGCGGGCGGGAAACAGCTGAATGGCGGAAGAGGCACAGTGTAGCAAAAGCGGGCGGAATGGCAACTGAAACGGTAAAGGGGCGCCCCACTACAGTGTGTCTTCAGGTCAAACGGATTGTGGGACAAGGTCCAGAATTGAAGAGTCATCAAAAGGCAAAAAGTTCCGCCGGACCCCGGGAGCCGGCCGCCTATGTCGGGGGCGATCTCAGGCTACACCAGTGCTATAAGACTTGGGGAGGGTGTCGGAGCCAAGCGTCTTCTCCGAGTCCGTGCCATCACACCGTCCCTCGGGGGCCTCCGTCAAGCGGTTTAGGGAGGTACCATATAACATTGTTTTCAAATGCAGTCAGGTCCACAAACGACCCTCACTTACTTTGAGAATAGTGAAGCTGCAGTAGGTGGAAATAAGCTTCAGACAGTCTTATAAGCACTGCTTTTGTAAACATTTTTTGTTTTTTTTGTATTTTTGCACAGTTTTATATTTTTTTTTTGTTTTTGATGGAGGGGAAACAACAAAGCACAGGCATTGAAAAAGGCTCAAACTCAGAACTCTGAACTATGGCACCCAACATCCAGGAGCTTGCCATCCGGATCTTGGAGCCTTGTGCTGCTTCCGACCTATTCACACATCGGTCCACTACTGACATCATCTTATAAACCAACGTTATGTAAATAGTTTTTTAATAAAATGTTTTACCCTGTTTCTTTGCTGGTGTGTTGTCTATATTTTTAATATTTGCATAGGGTTTGTCGTTATTTTGGGCGGGATGGGTGATGGAGCCGAGCTGTCTTGCAGCCCTCATGGTGTGGAGCTCAGTTCATCTCACTATTTTCGTATTTCTCATGAAGGGTTGTTTATAATATTTCTATTTTAGCGAGGTCAAAAAAAGATCCAATTAGTGGCGTACTGATTTTGCTCGATTACTTTTATTTTTTTACACGATTTTTCCCGATCTGCAAAGACTAAACAGAGTATTGCGACTTTGTGCTTGTTTGTAAATAGAGAATGAACCAAAGAGAATCAATTGTAAAACAGTAAATGCTTGGATAATAATCAATCAAATGGAGAGACAAGCAGGCACGACGGATTACAACGGGGGCAAAGGCCTGCGTTAACTACCGTTCACTATCTGCAAAGAGAGAGTACTACTAAGAGAAAAGAGGGGAGGGGGGGGTGCAGCGTTCAAAGCACATCAGCGTGCATAAATACGAAAATGTTTTTATCTATCACGTACTTGACATTTTGAAGCTTTTCATATTTGCTATTAAAAAACCAATGAAATTCACAGAAAAAACCATAGGTTATAGTGGATATATAGTTAGGAATTTGCATTTACAAAACCTTGAAAATTCAATGAAAAAACCATTGGTTTTAGGCCATATATAGTTAGGGATTTGCATTTACAAAACCTTATTTTACTCGCATAAAACCATTGAAATTCCATATATAGTTAGATGCGCTAACTATATATCGCGCACCCGCAATCCACTGCTGATGATGTCACATATTACATCATTCATGACATGGTCAGTGACATCACTGATGACATCACTGATGACATCTCAAATGACATCACTGATGACATCTCAAATGACATGACTGATGACATCTCATTTGACATTACTGATCACATCACTGATGATATCATTCATGTGATAATACGATGAACCTCTTCAGACTCTAATATAACCTTAGATACAATCAGTGTAAACAGACACTCACAGACTGTCACTCATCCATGGAGTTACTCACACACCTAGTCAGTCATGCAAAGAATCAATCACACCTCCATTTCCTCAACGATACAGTTATACAAACTTTACTTATTCAAACATATACTAACACATATTTACTCTCTTATACAATCCCTGATACAAGTTCACAATGATCCATACAGCCACTCAAAAAATTCACTGGGTCTTATGCACAGTTACTTATATATGTCAACTCTCACATGTACTGTGTTTTACATATGTACTTACTTTGACATGTAGCACTGAGATATCCATTCCCTCACCAATACACTCATGCACACAGTCAACCGCCCATACAGCTGTTTCCACATGCACTTTTGAAACCATACATCTAGTGAATCAACTGCTCACACATCTATGCACAGAGTCATGAACCTCCCAGCCACCCACACATACACTCAGTCTCCCATACAAATACTTGGGCAACCAATCAATAACCCATATAGTTACTCATATAGCTACTTATGAACACATGCAACAGTTTACAGAACAACAGACATAATGATGCACAAATTAAGACAGTTTAGTCACTAACCCATGCACTCAGTGAGACACATTTAATCACTCACTCATACAGTCAGTCATGCACCTACTAAATCCTTCATCCAGACACTTATACATCCACTCATTCTTCAATATGTAAGACATATTTTAACTTTACAGAAACATACAGTCACTGGATGTTGTCATCAGTGATGTCATCAGTGATGTCATTTGAGATGTCATCAGTGATGTCATTTGAGATGTCATCAGTGATGTCATCAGTGATGTCACTGACCATGTCATGAATGATGTAATATGTGACATCATCAGCAGTGGATTGCGGGTGCGCGATATATAGTTAGCGCATCTAACTATATATGGAATTTCAATGGTTTTATGCGAGTAAAATAAGGTTTTGTAAATGCAAATCCCTAACTATATATGGCCTAAAACCAATGTTTTTTTCATTGAATATATATATATATATATATATGTATATATATATATATATATATATATATATATATATATATATATATGTATATATATATGTATATATATATATATATATATATATATATATATATATATATATATATATATATATATATATATATATATATATATATATATATATATATATATATATATATATTCACTGAAAAAACCATAGGTTATAGACCATATATAGTTAGGGATTAGCATTTAAAAAACCTTATTTTACTCGCACAAAACCATTGAAATTCCATATATAGTTAGATGCACTAACTATATATCGCGGACCCGCAATCCACTGCTAATGATGTCACATATTACATCATTCATGACATGGTCAGTGACATCACTGATGACATCACTGATGACATCTCAAATGACATCACTGATGACATCTCAATGACAAAAAACACAATATGTCGGACTCCCGTTACGCTGCCGGTTAGCTGCCCGGTTAACGTACCAGGAAGCACCTTTACCGCGAAAAATCGCAATTTTTTTTTTCACCCCCCAGGGAACTTTAATAGCCCCCTCATCAATCCTAGGGGTTCAGGAGGGGTTTGCCTTACCCCTTTCATTTATTTACACCTTTTTTTTTTTCCACCTCTTGTCTCTCGATCCCACAGAGAGACAAGATGGCGGCCGCTCCAGACTGTTTACAGTGATAACAGCCAATCAGCTTCTCCTCAAACTCCGGTTACACTGCCGGTTAGCTGTCCGGTTAGCTGCCCGGTTCGCGTACCAAGACGCGTCTCTACGGCGAAAAAATCGGATTTTTTTTTTTTTTTTTTTGGCCCAGCGTGGCTCTATAATATCCCCTCATCAATCCTAGGGGGTCAGAAGGGGTCTACCTTGCCCCTTTCCTTCATTTCCCCCTTTGTTTTGGCCTCCTCTTCTCTCGATCCTACCGAGAGACAAGATGGCGGCCGCTCCAGACTGTTTACAATGTTGATAGCCAATCAGCTACTCGTCAGACTCCCGTTACACTGCCGGTTAGCTTCCCGGTTAGCTGCCCAGTTAGCTGCCCGGTTCGCGTACCAAGACGCGTCTCTACGGCGAAAAAATAGGAATTTTTTTTTTTTTTTTGGGCCCAGCGTGGCTCTATAATATCCCCTCATCAATCCTAGGGGGTCAGACGGGGTCTACCTTGCACCCTTTCCTTCATTTCGCCCTTTGTTTTGGCCTCCTCTTGTCTCTCGATCCTACCGAGAGACAAGATGGCGGCCGCACCGGACTGTTTAGAATGTTGACAGACACCGGAGAGCCAATCAGCTTCGCTTCGCAAAGTTCCGATAAGCGAAAAGTACGCGAACCGGAGCGCTGCCCGGAGCGCTGTTACAGATATATATCTTGTTTTAAACGTTAATTTCTCAAAATTCACTGAAGCACATATATTGAGACCTAGCAAAGGCACATCGGGCTAACAGTCCCTACAATTTTGCCAAGTTTCGTGGAAATCCATTCAGCCGTTCAGGCTAAAAGTGAGTCCAACCGCCCTATGGAAATTAACATGGGAAAAATGCGTTTTGGGACCCCCCTTTTTTCTTGGCCCCCCCTTGACGAACCCCCCCCAAATTTCCAGGAGCTGCCCAGAAACAAAATGTGCCATTTTCCTGAAAATTTCAGCCAATTCCGTCCACAAACGCCAAAGTTATTAGGCATAGAATTTTCAAAAGTTCCATAGAGAAAAAATCCGAACTATATATACCTACTGGCTATCGCCAGTAGGTAATATGTATATATACATATATATATATATATATATATATATATATATATATATATATATATATATATATATATATATATATATACATATATATATATATATATATTCACTGAAAAAACCATAGGTTTCACACCAGTTATAGTTAGGAATTAGCATTTAAAAAACCTATTAAATTCACTGAAAAAACCATAGGTTTCACACCAGTTATAGTTAGCTGGAAATTTTACTGATATAAAACCATTGAAATTCCCATGTTATAGTTAGATGGACTCACTATAACTTGCGCGTGCAATGCACTGCTGATGACATCACATATTACATCACTCATGACATGGTCAGTGACATCACTCATGACATCACTGATGACACCATCCAGTGAATGTGTGTCTTTCTGAAAAATAAATATATTTTATATATGTATATGTAAAAGTTGATGGAAGAATAAATGTTTAAATAAGTGTCTAAATGGATGGTTTTTAAAAATTGATTGGTTAACTGGCTTAATAAGACATCATCAGCAGTGCATTGCACGCGCAAGTTATAGTGAGTCCATCTAACTATAACGTGGGAATTTCAATGGTTTTATATCAGTAAAATTTCCAGCTAACTATAACTGGTGTGAAACCTATGGTTTTTTCAGTGAATTTAATAGGTTTTTTAAATGCTAATTCCTAACTATAACTGGTGTGAAACCTATGGTTTTTTCAGTGAATTTCATAGGTTTTTTAAATGCTAATTCCTAACTATAACTGGTGTGAAACCTATGGTTTTTTCAGTGAATTTCATAGGTTTTTTAAATGCTAATTCCTTTGTATATCGAGTTTCTAACCTTTTTTTTTTTTACAATTTGCTGTTTTTTTTTAAGTATTAATTTTTTTTATATAATTTTTTTCTTTTGCGCTCTGGGTGCGCGCTCCGGGAAGCTTTCAGCTAAGCTCTCCGGTAAGCTTTTCCGAGAGCTCATCTGAAAGCGCACCCAGAGCGCAACTGTCGTTCGTGAAAAAAAATATGAATGAAAAGTTAATAATAATGCAAAACATTTCGTACCATACAAATAAAATTAGTTTTTTTTAATAAGGAAAATGATTATGCATTTCTATAAAAGATTGATGACGTCACTTCGGCGCGCAACGTAAGTGCCCTCGGAAGCGCCTACGTTCGCGGCGCGTAAACGCACGCAAAAGCGCCTACGATCGCGCCACGTTTGCGCCCCGGAAGCGCCTACGATCGCGCTGCGTAAACGCACCGGAAGTGCTCCGGAGCGCGCAGCGTAAACGCGTCGGGTCATGTGACCCTAAAATAACACTTTTCATTGGTTGCTAACAGTTTTTTTTACAATGAATGAAATCCCCACCCATTTCCTTCACTTCTTCTTTCACTTTTGTGACTGAAAGACCTGCCTTTTTTGCTGCTCCATATTCCTGGATTAATCATGGCTGCCAGACCATCCAGCAGTGAAGATGACTCCAATGATTTCATTGATGAAGAGCCTCCTCAGCCGAAGGTCAAAGAACATTTCATCTGGAAATTTTTTAAGTTTCCAGCAGACCAGAAGAAGGTGAATGCACCAAAAGTAGAGTGCAGGATCTGCAAACAGGTCCTGTCACGGGGTAACCCCCCAAAAAAATACTCTTTTGGCAACTTCACCATGATTCGCCATGTGGAGAGCAGGCACCCCCAGAATTTTGCCCGGGAAAGTGTCAGGGCTCTGGCACAAGAGGTTCCCAGAGATGGGGCCTCTACATCAACAGGAGGAGCAACTTCTTCTGGAAGAGAACAATCACAGGAGCAGGTAGCAAACATTCAACCTGCATTTAACCATGGGGTCGTCAGATGCAGATACTGCAATCAACTCCTCACCTATGGGGAGCAAAGTGTCCTGCTCATGGTTCGGGCATTGGAGAACCATCGCTGCCCTTCCCACCCCTAATTTTTTTCTTTTCTTTTTGCTCCTGTTGAGCAGTTTCTATTCCCTGTTTTTGTTCCTGTTCAGTTAAAAGAAGAAAACCAAAAGTTCTTTTCAGAACTACCTCCAATTCTCATCAAAGAGCTATATTCTTAAAAAATGAAGAGTAAGTGAAATATAGTGCATTGATAATTGAAAGGAGAATGAGTAAGAAAGAACAGAAAGGTATGAGAGGTGAAAGGAAGTGAAGTAGGAGGAATGAAAGAAGGTGAGTGTTAGAAAAGAAAGTTATGACACAGTGAATAAACTGGAGGCCTCATTTCTGAAAAGTGACGCATCGCTACGTGAAAACAGCGATGCGTCACTTTTCTGGACGCACTCCTTATGACATTCCAGATATGTCATATTTAATATATGACTAATCAATTCGCAAGGAGTTACAGATATGTCAGTATTTCTGACATATCTGTAAACACAAAAGTAACGCATTGCAGGAGTGCGTCACAAAAGTGACGCAACTCCAGTAATGTGTCCTTTCACATGGAAAAAGCACCATGTGAAAGGTTTGCTGTGAAGCAGGCGCAAGATTTTGGCGCAACAGCATCCTAAAAGTGACGCACTGCGTCATTATTACCAAGCTTTTTGCAAGGAACACCCCCTCTGCATGCATTATACCTGACACTATTTTTTAAAAAGTGACGCATCTAGGTACATGGGTCACTTTTTAAAACTCTGCGCCACATTCTATCTGCATCAGGTATAATGTATGCAGAGGGGGCAATCCCTCGCAAAAAGCTTGGTAATATCGACGTACTGAAATCTATGACATTTCTCTGCGTCACTTTTAGGATGCTGTTGCGTCAAAATCTTGCGCCTGCCTCGCGTCACTTTCATGTTTACAGATATGTGAGAAATACTGACGTATCTGTAACTCCTTGCAACATGATTCGTCATACATTAAATATGACACATCTGGAATGTCATAAGGACTGCGGACAGAAAAGTGACGCATCACACCAGCAGTGTAACAAAATGTGCCTCGTTGCACTATATTTAAAGGATGCAACAGCATCCTAAAAGTGACGCAGTGAAATCTCAAACATTTCACTGCGTCGCTATTACAAAGCTTTTTGTGGGGGAACACCCCCTCTGCATGCATTATACCTCACGCAGATATAATGTGGCGCTTGATTTTAAAAAGTGACCCATCTACCTAGATACGTCACTTTTAAAATATAACGCAACGAGGCACATTTTTTTACACCACTGGTGCGATGCGTCACTTTTCTGTGCGCACTCCTTATGACATTCCAAGTAACGCATTGCTGGAGTGCGTCACAAAAGTGACGCAACTCCAGTAATGTGTCCTTTCAAATGGGGAAAGCAGCATGTGAAAGGTCTTGCCTCAGTCTAACACCTGCTGTAAAGCAGGCACAAGATTTTGACGCAACAGCATCCTAAAACTGACGCAGTGAAATCTCAAAGATTTCACTGCGTCGCTATTACAAAGCTTTTTGCGGGAGAACACCCCCTCTGCATGCATTATACCTGACGCTATTTTTAAAAAGTGACGCATCTAGGTACATGGGTCACTTTTTAAAACTCTGCGCCACATTATATCTGCGTCAGGTATAATGTATGCAAAGGGGGCATTCCCCCGCAAAAAGCTTGGTAATAACAACGTACTGAAATCTATAAGATTTCTCTGCGTCACTTTTAGGATGCTGTTGCGTCAAAATCTTGCACCTGCCTCGCATCACTTTTATGTTTACAGATATGTCAGAAATACTGACGTATCTGTAACTCCTTGCAACATGATTCGTCATACATTAAATATGACACATCTGGAATGTCATAAGGAGTGCGCACAGAAAAGTGACGCATAACACCAGCAGTGTAATAAAATGTGCCTCGTTGCACTATATTTAAAAAGTGACGCATCTAGATAGATGCGTCACTTTTTAAATATTGCATAACAATGCGCATTTTTTTACACCGCTGGTGCGTCACAAAAATTGACGCACAGGAGGCGCAAAACTAACAGCGCAAGGCCTTCATAAATATGGTCCTGGATTTTCCCCGTGCTTCGCCGGTGCGCGTACCATGCGCTTCCCCCGCGCAAAACGAAAAATTTTTTTTAATGCCCTGCAGGACCCTATTTTAGTCCCTACATCAAACCTAGGGGGTCAGAGGGGGTCTACTCTTCCCCCTTATGGTCATTTGCCCCTTTTTTTTTCAAACCCCTTGTGTCTCGATTTTACCGAGACACAAGATGGCGGCCACTCCAGACTGTTTAGAATGTTTACAGACACCCAAGAGCCAATCAGCTTTCTGCGCGCAAGTCGCGTGTCGCGCCAGGAGCGCACTCAAGTGCGCGCACCGGAGAGCGCCTATAGATATATATATTTTTTTGGACCTAAATTACTCAAAATCCACTGGAGCACATATCTTGGGACATAGCAAAGGCACATCGGGCTACCAGTCCCTCCAATTTTGCCAAGTTTGGTGTAAATCCATTCAGCCGTTCGGGCTAAAAGTGAAATTGACCGCCCTATGGAAATTAACATGGGGAAAACGCGTTTTGGGACCCCCCTTTTATCTCGGCCCCCGCTTGACGTATCCCCCCCAAACTTTCAGGGAAGGACCGGAACCCCGCGAGGCCATTTTCAGGAAATTTTCAGGCAGATTCGTCAACCGGTGCCAAAGTTATTCCAAATAGAATTTTGAGATTTAACATTGAAAAAAATCCTAACTATAACTACCTACTGACGACCGCCAGTAGGTAATATATATATATATATATATATATATATATATATATATATCCGTTCCAACTCCTACTCTCGGCAAAAGTGCAGAGTCCTCGACGTAGGTACAGACCACAAACACTGCGATAAGTTTTAGTTCAAGGGTGGTTTATTGCTCTTCTGTCCCCAGCATGACGCGTTTCGGCTGCAACACGGCAGCCTTGATCACATGACTAGAAAGAACCAATAAGTGTGCTTATATACTGTGAATGCTCCCAATCAGACTTAAATGCAACATAAACATGGAAAAAATACTTTGTAAACGGAGCAGTTATTTACAATCCCATCGACAATGTACAATGGTCCAAGTGCAAAAGGCAAGTTCATTACATGATAAAATATCTATCAATGTAAACACATAACAAGGCAAATTAATATATTTACAAACTATTTACAAATAAATATATCATTTTATACTGATGCCTATGGAAATAAAGTGCATTGCCCATCATGTTCATGATTCACTCCAATTCATGTATTTAAGTATTACAGAGTTGCAAAAAGTCACACATATAGGGAACGTGCAATATATGATATTATAAAGTGCATTTTTAGTGATAATGTGCAAAATTGTGCTTGTTAAAACCGAGTACTATACTCAAGTATTTTAAGGGAGTGCATTGGTGGTGGCACGCTAATTTAATCTCTATTAATGAAGAGTTGCATGCCACCCACTAACAGAAGTAAATGTGTGTAATAGTTACAGTGACATCAAAAAACCTTTTATAGACAACGTATGTAATAAGGCACAACGGAAACATCATGGCATAGTGCACAAATATCTGACAAGAAAAGCTACACCATGGGGTACAGGGCACAGCAGGTATCTCAAGTTAATATTATGGCATAGTGCCCTTTTCACTTGTTCAACAGGCAGCTTGGTCCCTACGGGTACTAGTTCATGATTGAAGTAACAGGGTGGCTGATGTACCTTACTATACTGCTACCTCTAGAGGAAACAATAAAGATCCTCCCCTGTGTTCAAACCGTTAGGGATTCTGGTATCGAGTAATACGATGTATTTACTCTCAAGTTGCCTTAACGCTTTCTCCCTGTTTCCCCCTCTGATATTTTTCGGCACCGCGTCAATGATGAAATATCTCAATTCATTTAAGTTCTTATTGTGGACCAATTCGAAATGCCGGGCTACCGGATAGTTGCCATCCGAATTGACCACAGCCCGTAGGTGTTGTAGAATGCGGTTAAAAGCCTGCAGTTTGGTGCTCCCAACGTACCTGAGTCCACAGGTACACTGGAGCACATATACTGCAAAGTCCGTGCGGCAGGTGAAATGATCCCTGATCTTAATGGGAGTAGGGTCAAAAGCAGAGCAATACTCACTGGTGTTTACACCAAATTTGCAGGCCCTGCAAGATATACATTTAAAAAAACCGCATTTGTTGGAGATACGATAAGGTTTAATTACTACCTCCGGACTGGATCTAACCAACATATCCCTCATGGAGGGAGCTCTTCTAAACACCACCCCTGGTTCAGCTGGTATGAGGGGGGCCAGAGTAATATCAGTCTTCAAAAGGGGCCAATGCTTCTTCAGTATTCCTCTCACTTTTTTGTGATCATCATTAAAGGTAGTTATGAGGCTGATGTTGTTAGTTTGGGTCTCAACCTCACTCTCAACTGGACTAGGGGTAACAATCCCAGTAATGGATGCTAGATAGTTATCCCTGTCCAGTTGGTTGGCTTTATCTTTTGCATCTAATAAGAGAGCCACATCATAACCTCGGGCACAGAATCTTTCCAGTGCTTCATTTTGGCATCTTTCCAAATCTGATGGGGTGCTGCAGATTCTCCTCATCTTAAGAAACTCCCCATATGGGATGCTTCTGATCAAATGGTTAGGATGGGAGCTACTCGCGTGCAGTATGGCGTTGCCCGCTGTAGCTTTTCTATGCAAGCGAGTGTTAACTCTCCCATTCTCAATATAAATCTCTACATCAAGAAATTGGATGACTTGTGTACTAATCTGTGAAGTGAAACCTAGATTAAGGTTGTTTACATTAATCAAATTGATGAATTCATTAGCTGACTCCAACGACCCTCTCCAAATTACACAAATGTCGTCAATGAAACGCCAGAAATGAACCAAGCAGTTGGGGAAATGATCGGCTAGTACTTTAGTGAGGACATGCTCCTCCCACCACCCCACATGTAAGCATGCGTAGGTGGGAGAGAAGCATGCCCCCATAGCCACCCCTCTCAACTGCTGGTATATCTCATGATTGTACAAGAAGTAATTATTGTTCAGACATAATTCTAGCATGCTCATTAACATATTGCTATGTTGACTGTAAGATATGCTCCGTTTGTTTAAATAATATCTTACTGCATTTAAACCATCATTGTGAGAGATGCTAGTGTATAATGAATTAATGTCCAAAGCAATCAAAATAAAGTCATTTTCCCACTTGATGCTGTTGATTTTGGAAAGGAAATGGCCAGTGTCTTTTATGTAGGATGGTAGATTTTCCACATACTCGTGCAGGAATTGATCAACATATTTTGAAATAGACTCCAGTAAACTCCCTTGGGCGGAGATGATAGGTCGCCCAGGGACCGGTGATGTTTGCTTATGACTTTTGGGAATTAAATAAAAGAAAGGAGTGACAGGGAAATCATTTTTCAAAAAGGCGTGCTCTTGTTTGCTCAGTAACCCAAGGCGCTTCCACTGATTCAATTCTTTGTGGACTTTCTCTTTCAAGCTCTTGATGTCACCAAAGCTGCCTTTTCTGTAGCAGGTGGAATCATTTAGATGTTTCTCCGCTTCTGCCATGTACAAATTCCTTGGCCAGATGACAGTGTTGCCACCCTTATCGGATTTGTTGATTATGAGGTTCGAATCACTCCTTAACTTCTTCATTAGTCGTTGGTATTGTCTCTCCATGTATTTGATTCTTTTCTTTCTGCGTGCAGTGCTCATTCTCAAATTTTTCAAATCCTCCACAACTATGTCACAAAATGCATCAATATTATCTTTCGGCATGATAGGGCAGAAAGTGGACGGGGGCTTAAAGGATGTCACACATGGTTGGTTCATTGAAATCCCAGCCCTGGAAAGATTTTCCTGGGTAGAGCCTGGTTCAAACTCCACATTCTGTGCCAATTCATTTGCCACTTTCAATGCATTTATATCAGAGGTCTGAAATACTTTTGAAGGTTGGGTTTGGTTGGTGATGGTCGCAGCCCGAACCTGAGCATTATTCAGTTTAAAATGCTTCCTCAATTTTAGTTTGCGGATAAATTTGAATACATCGATGCGTGTCTGCACGTAGTTAAAAGAATTCTTTGGACAATAGGACAAGCCCAAAGAGAGGAGTTGCATCTCTGCTTTGGATAAGGTGGTATCGGACAAATTGATGACAGTGTTGTCCTGTGCCTCTGTTTCGTTCGCGGTTATGTTCACACTTTGATTATGGGCTTCCGTTGAATTATGTAGGGTAGGGTTTGATGCAGCCATTAGCGTTTCTTCCCTTGCCCTCTGCCTCTCTTTGTGTAACCTCTGCCTCTTGAGTTTTCTCCTTGCGCTGCGCTTTTTGTTTGCTGTTCTTCGTTTATTTTCCGCTGTTGGCGAGTTAGCGGTCGCAGCGTTTTGTGTCTGTCCTCCACGAGAAAAACCAATTCCTCAGATGGTGTGTATTTGGTAGGAACTAATCCCAAATTAGTGCCTCCTGCTGCCCCTTCATCTGAATCATAACTGCTGCCTCTAGAGCTCATTTCCGGTTCCGATGACTCTAATCTTTGTTCAATACCACCTGTTGCCTCAACATTTTTTGCTGCCAGTGCTTGCCTTTTTACGTTGTCAAATTTGTGCGCGAACGTGAAAATCCTACCAGTTTCATAGTCATTTCTGTCTCTTGCAAACTTGTATTGCTTGCGCTGGCTAATTGTTTCCTGGTGTTTAACCAGCCTGGCATCAATCTCCTCCCTTTGTTTTTTGATGAAATCTTTGTCTTCTTCCATTTCCAACTCTTTATTTAATTCCTCTATTTGCTTTACAATTTCTATGCGATCGATTTCAGCATATTTTATGAGCAAACAAACCATATTCATTGAGGCGTCTAAATTCATCGTGGCCCACTCTTTCAACAGGAGGGGATTAGGGTTCTCAAAAGACGGTGCTGTCAGTATCCTTAATCCCCTAGGCACACGCCCCACATCTTTATATTTCTGCAATGATCGGTGCTCCCACCATTTGGTGGTTTCAGTTCTTAAAAGCTTTTCCAAGCGTTTCATTTTGCTTTTTAAATCCGTTGTTTTTTTTTGTTTTTTCATTTGCCTTAACGTTGTCGTTTTTGGTTTTTAACGTCGGCAAATTCACAAACATTTCATCTGCCAATGCCTCCCGGTTCCTTAAAGCCTCTGCTGGTAAGGACATTCTGCCGTGAACAATAAACCCAATGCCTTAGACCGCGGGACGAAAATACGATCCCCAGCAGTCTTTCCAAGCTGTTAGCGCAGTTCTCCTTTCACCCGCAAAATGGTCAGCCGGTAATACGGCGCTCACGGACTAGTCGGCTTACCCGTTTGGGATCCACACGGTGCTTCGTCGATGTCCTCCGACCTCTTCAAAGCTCCACTGCGGGAACCTCCGGGCTGTCCAACACTCCGCTCCGAGTTTCACCAATGCGGGGGGCTGTATGCTCTTCTACTCCTTCCGGGTCAATTGTTTCTTCGCTTCCGCGTTCGGCCGCATAACACAGCAGCCCATAGACGAAAAGGAGGGTCTGTAGAGACGGCAACGGCCGTTAACCGCCCAATAGAAATCCGTTCCAACTCCTACTCTCGGCAAAAGTGCAGAGTCCTCGACGTAGGTACAGACCACAAACACTGCGATAAGTTTTAGTTCAAGGGTGGTTTATTGCTCTTCTGTCCCCAGCATGACGCGTTTCGGCTGCAACACGGCAGCCTTGATCACATGACTAGAAAGAACCAATAAGTGTGCTTATATACTGTGAATGCTCCCAATCAGACTTAAATGCAACATAAACATGGAAAAAATACTTTGTAAACGGAGCAGTTATTTACAATCCCATCGACAATGTACAATGGTCCAAGTGCAAAAGGCAAGTTCATTACATGATAAAATATCTATCAATGTAAACACATAACAAGGCAAATTAATATATTTACAAACTATTTACAAATAAATATATCATTTTATACTGATGCCTATGGAAATAAAGTGCATTGCCCATCATGTTCATGATTCACTCCAATTCATGTATTTAAGTATTACAGAGTTGCAAAAAGTCACACATATAGGGAACGTGCAATATATGATATTATAAAGTGAATTTTTAGTGATAATGTGCAAAATTGTGCTTGTTAAAACCGAGTACTATACTCAAGTATTTTAAGGGAGTGCATTGGTGGTGGCACGCTAATTTAATCTCTATTAATGAAGATTTGCATGCCACCCACTAACAGAAGTAAATGTGTGTAATAGTTACAGTGACATCAAAAAACCTTTTATAGACAACGTATGTAATAAGGCACAACGGAAACATCATGGCATAGTGCACAAATATCTGACAAGAAAAGCTACACCATGGGGTACAGGGCACAGCAGGTATCTCAAGTTAATATTATGGCATAGTGCCCTTTTCACTTGTTCAACAGGCAGCTTGGTCCCTACGGGTACTAGTTCATGATTGAAGTAACAGGGTGGCTGATGTACCTTACTATACTGCTACCTCTAGAGGAAACAGTAAAGATCCTCCCCTGTGTTCAAACCGTTAGGGATTCTGGTATCGAGTAATACGATGTATTTACTCTCAAGTTGCCTTAACGCTTTCTCCCTGTTTCCCCCTCTGATATTTTTCGGCACCGCGTCAATGATGAAATATCTCAATTCATTTAAGTTCTTATTGTGGACCAATTCGAAATGCCGGGCTACCGGATAGTTGCCATCCGAATTGACCACAGCCCGTAGGTGTTGTAGAATGCGGTTAAAAGCCTGCAGTTTGGTGCTCCCAACGTACCTGAGTCCACAGGTACACTGGAGCACATATACTGCAAAGTCTGTGCGGCAGGTGAAATGATCCCTGATCTTAATGGGAGTAGGGTCAAAAGCAGAGCAATACTCACTGGTGTTTACACCAAATTTGCAGGCCCTGCAAGATATACATTTAAAAAAACCGCATTTGTTGGAGATACGATAAGGTTTAATTACTACCTCCGGACTGGATCTAACCAACATATCCCTCATGGAGGGAGCTCTTCTAAACACCACCCCTGGTTCAGCTGGTATGAGGGGGGCCAGAGTAATATCAGTCTTCAAAAGGGGCCAATGCTTCTTCAGTATTCCTCTCACTTTTTTGTGATCATCATTAAAGGTAGTTATGAGGCTGATGTTGTTAGTTTGGGTCTCAACCTCACTCTCAACTGGACTAGGGGTAACAATCCCAGTAATGGATGCTAGATAGTTATCCCTGTCCAGTTGGTTGGCTTTATCTTATGCATCTAATAAGAGAGCCACATCATAACCTCGGGCACAGAATCTTTCCAGTGCTTCATTTTGGCATCTTTCCAAATCTGATGGGGTGCTGCAGATTCTCCTCATCCTAAGAAACTCCCCATATGGGATGCTTCTGATCAAATGGTTAGGATGGGAGCTACTCGCGTGCAGTATGGCGTTGCCCGCTGTAGCTTTTCTATGCAAGCGAGTGTTAACTCTCCCATTCTCAATATAAATCTCTACATCAAGAAATTGGATGACTTGTGTACTAATCTGTGAAGTGAAACCTAGATTAAGGTTGTTTACATTAATCAAATTGACGAATTCATTAGCTGACTCCAACGACCCTCTCCAAATTACACAAATGTCGTCAATGAAACGCCAGAAATGTACCAAGCAGTTGGGGAAATATATGTGTGTGTATATATATATATATATATATATATATTCAATGAAAAAACCATTGGTTTTAGGCCATATATAGTTAGGGATTTGCATTTAGAAAACCTTATTTTACTCGCATAAAACCATTGAAATTCCATATATAGTTATAAGCGCTAACTATATATCGCGCACCCGCAATCCACTGCTGATGATGTCACATATTACATCTTACATCATTCATGACATGGTTAGTGACATCACTGATGACATCACTGATGACATCTCAAATGACATCACTGATGACATCACTGATGACAACATCCAGTGACTGTATGTTTCTGTAAAGTTAAAACATGTTTTACATATTGAAGAATGAGTGCATGTATAAGTGTCTGGATGAAGGATTTACTAGGTGCATGACTGACTGATTGAGTGAGTGATTAAATGTGTCTCACTGAGTGCATGGGTTAGTGACTAAACTGTTTTAATTTGTGCATCATTATATCTGTTGTTCTACAAACTGCTGCATATGTTGATCAGTAGCTATATGAGTAACTGTATGGGTTATTGATTGGTTGTCCAAGTATTTGTATGGGAAACTGAGTGTGTGTGTATGGGTGGCTGGGAGGTGTGTGACTCTGTACATAGATGTGTGAGAAGTTGATTCACTATATGTATAGATTCAAAACTGCATGTGGAAACAGCTGTATGGGCGGTTGACTGTGCATGAGTGTATTAGTGAGTGAATGGATATCTCAGTGCTACATGTCAAATTAAGTACATATGTAAAACACAGTACATGTGAGAGTTGACATCTATAAATAACTGTGCATAAGAGCTAGTGAATGTGTGAGTGGCTGTATGGATCATTGTGAACATGTATCAGAGATTGTATAAGAGAGTAAAGTAAATATGTGTTAGTATATGTTTGAATAAGTAAGGTGTGTATAACTGTATAGTTGAGAAAATGGAGGTGTGATTGATTTTTGGCATAACTGACTAGGTGTGTGAGTAACTCCATGGATGAGTGACTGTCTGTTTACACTGATTGTATCTAAGGTTATATTAGAGTCTGAAGAGGTTCATGGTATTATCACATGAATGATATCATCAGTGATGTGATCAGTCATGTCAAATGAGATGTTATCAGTGATATTATTTATCAAAAAGAGGGAGGAAGGTTGATCTTCTGATCAGTGGACACAGATTACCACCAAAGATGGTGGAAGGTCCAGTCACAGCTTGTGTCCGGTACAGAGGATACAAAGGGGAGGTTGCTGTACTGTTCCTATGTAGAAAGGAGGGAAGGTTAAACTGGCATGACCAAAGGTGTTTGACTAACACCATGGGGCATCCATTATGTTGGATGTATTTGCCTCACACACCCTGAAGGATGTCATGCTTCATCATCGGCGTTTGCTCCTCGTCGGGGAGGCGGTGCAATCCCCGACGGGCTCACCTCAAGAGGGGCTCTTTGGCGGAGATCTTTTATCCAACAGCCTTATGGTGAAGTGGGGGTGTGTGGGCAGGAGGGTATGAAAAGATTGGATGATTGCTAAAATGTAGCTAGGGGTACCGGAATTAACTTTATTCTGGGGGTCCCCTGGCTGCAATTAAAATGTGGGACTAGCTTACTAGATGTCAACAAATTAGGTTGAGTGATACTAGTAAAGACTAGGAGTCAAAGTGGTCAACATGTTTCTCGCTAGGGGTCGAGTCACCCGCGATTCATCAGGACCTTTACAAACAGTGAGAAAAAGGGGGGGAACATGCTCGTGTCATGTATGCGGTGCGTGTTACCTCTATGGGGTCTCCTATGCCCAGGGGTCAAGGACTAGACACCACATGAGGGTCGGCGGGAATGGATAACAGGGGCGAGCCCTTTGGTTGAGGCTCTGCAAGCCCGTATCCTGGCCGTGAGACCTACCCGTCGCCGCCGAGCTCGAGTTCGGCGGCGACGGGTAGGTCTCACGGCCAGGATACGGGCTTGCAGAGCCTCAACCAAAGGGCTCGCCCCTGTTATCCATTCCCGCCGACCCTCATGTGGTGTCTAGTCCTTGACCCCTGGGCATAGGAGACCCCATAGAGGTAACACGCACCGCATACATGACACGAGCATGTTCCCCCCCTTTTTCTCACTGTTTGTAAAGGTCCTGATGAATCGCGGGTGACTCGACCCCTAGCGAGAAACATGTTGACCACTTTGACTCCTAGTCTTTACTAGTATCACTCAACCTAATTTGTTGACATCTAGTAAGCTAGTCCCACATTTTAATTGCAGCCAGGGGACCCCCAGAATAAAGTTAATTCCGGTACCCCTAGCTACATTTTAGCAATCATCCAATCTTTTCATACCCTCCTGCCCACACACCCCCACTTCACCATAAGGCTGTTGGATAAAAGATCTCCGCCAAAGAGCCCCTCTTGAGGTGAGCCCGTCGGGGATTGCACCGCCTCCCCGACGAGGAGCAAACGCCGATGATGAAGCATGACATCCTTCAGGGTGTGTGAGGCAAATACATCCAACATAATGGATGCCCCATGGTGTTAGTCAAACACCTTTGGTCATGCCAGTTTAACCTTCCCTCCTTTCTACATAGGAACAGTACAGCAACCTCCCCTTTGTATCCTATGTTATCAGTGATGTCATCAGTGATGTCATCAGTGATGTCACTAACCATGTCATGAATGATGTAATATGTGACATCATCAGCAGTGGATTGCGGGTGCGCGATATATAGTTAGCGCTTATAACTATATATGGAATTTCAATGGTTTTATGCGAGTAAAATAAGGTTTTCTAAATGCAAATCCCTAACTATATATGGCCTAAAACCAATGGTTTTTTCATTGAATTTTCAAGGTTTTGTAAATGCAAATTCCTAACTATATATGGAGTATAACCTATGGTTTTTTCTGTGAATTTCAATGGTTTTTTAATAGCAAATATCAAAAGCTGTCAAATGTCAAGTACGTGATAGGTAAAAACGTTTTCGTGTTTATGCACGCTGATGTGCTTTGAACGCTGCCCCCCCCCCCACTCCCCTCTTTTCTCTTAGTAGTACTCTCTCTTTGCAGATAGTGAACGGTAGTTAACTCAGACCTTTACCCCTGTTGTAATCCGTCGTACCTGCTTGTCTCTCCATTTGATTGATTATTATCCAAGCATTTACTGTTTTACAATTGGTTCTCTTTGGATCATTCTCTATTTACAAACAAGCACAAAGTCGCAATACTCTGTTTAGTCTTTGCAGATAGTGAAAAATTGTGTAAAAAAATAAAAGTAATCGAGCAAAATCAGTAGACCACTAATTCGATCTCTTTTTGACCTCGGTAAAATACAAACATTAGGAATAACCCTTCATGAAAAATACGAAAATAGTGAAATGAACTGAGCTCCACACCATGAGGGCTGCAAAACAGCTCGACGCCGCCACCCACACCGCCCAAAATAACGGCAAACCCTATGCAAATATTATAAATATACACAACACACCACCAAAGAAACAGAGTAAAACATTTTATTAAATAACTATTTACATAACTATTTTATACTTTTTATTGCCCGATCCGGCTAGCTCAATCGATCGAGCATGAAACTCATGCACTGATATCAAGCGTTGAGAGTTTGTAGAATGATGGCTTCAGATTTTCCACATACGGTGTAGTGGCGCGAACTGGCAGGGGGCGTTTGGATTCTACCCCTTCTCCAAATAAGATTTTCATACGTGAATGTTCGTTCATGCTTTTTGTCCCTGAGTTGCTTCCATGTCACTGCCTTACATAAATGGCATAAGTCCTGGTTGTTGAGTGCCATACTTCAGAGTTCTAAGCAGCTCTTGTAACACTGTTTAAACCTTATTTGCACCTGCTGCAGCTTCACTATTCAAAGTAAGTGGGGTCCATTTGTGGACCTGACTACATTGGAAAACAATGTGATACGGTGCCTCCCTAAACCGCTTGACGGAGGCCCCCGAGGGGCGGTGAGATGGCGCGGACTGAGAGGGGGCGCTTGGCTCCTGCCCCCTCCCCAAGTCGTGTTGCCCTGGTGAGGCCTGAGATCGCCCCCGGCATAGGCGGCCGGCTCCCGGGGTCCGGCGGAATTTTTTCCCTTTTGAAGAATCTTTCATTCTGGACCTTGTCCCACAATCCGTTTGACCTGAAGACACGCTGTCGTGGGGCGCCCCTTTACCGTTTTAGTTGCCATTCCGCCCGCTTTTGGTACTCTGTGCCTCTTCCGCCATTCAGCTGTTTACCGCTCGCTCTTGCGACTACAACGTCTCGCTCACCATGTAGTTGAGTTGCTCCCGCTCTTAAGATTTGACCGAACTTTTTGGACTGCTGAAAGCGGTTGTATTCCGACCGCTGGTTGGTGGAGACATTTTGACTATATTCTGCACCTGCATTGTCGCGTAATGCGTCATATGACGCGACGCGTTAGCGCACCCAGAAGTGCTCCGGTGCGCAAGGCGCAGCTTCCCGGAAACGATCCAGAGCGAGCCGCGCAGCGCGTAACGTAAGCATAACAGGTCATGTGACTTGTTAATAAAACTTTTCATTGGTTCATTTTACTTTTCTTTTCCTAATTATGTAAGACTAGGTCATGTGACCTAAAAATAACACTTTTCATTGGATTAAAACATTTTTTTTCCCCAAACGATGAAAGCCCCACCTTGTTTCTGGATGTTTCAGACTGAAGCTGGCGTCACCATGAGAGCACCACCATCTCGTAGCTCCGTCGTGGCCATTCCGCAAGCAATCATGGCAGCCGCTCCCCACCGGAAGCCTGCTGGAGTCGAGGGCCCCCAAGACTTTTGTACAATCTTCAAGGCTGAGGGGACGCTTTCGAGAATGGAACC
The DNA here is from genome assembly GCF_964263255.1 of Lissotriton vulgaris. NCBI lineage: Eukaryota > Metazoa > Chordata > Amphibia > Caudata > Salamandridae > Lissotriton > Lissotriton vulgaris. Next base: position 99,625,642 of record NC_141695.1, read on the forward strand.
CAAGCCCTGGCAGACAAGCGTCCGAGTTCCAAGGTGTCCCAGGGCCATTTTACTGGACCAGGCCCAAATCCGAAGAGCCGGCCGCCATTTTAAGAGTCCTGTGGCAGCCGCCTATCGCTGCACCGCAAGAGTGGGAGCAACTCAACTACATGGTGAGCGAGACGCTGTAGCCGTAAGAGCGGGCGCTAAACAGCTGAATGGCGGAAAAGGCACAGTGTAGCAAAAGCGGGCGGAATGGCGACTGAAACGATAAAGGGGCGCCCCACTACAGCAGACAAGCCTCCGCCATGTGCTTCAAAACTGCATATGTATCTCGTGATATCAAGGTTGGGCAACCAGTACAGAACAAGCAGTTACGAGTCCCATTTACACCGGCGCCATTTTGGGCGCGGCCAGGCAGGTCCAGGATCTACTGAAACATAAAAAATGAGGCTGACGTCTATGAAGCAGTTGACGAACAGCAGGACATAGCAAATAAACATGAACTCTCTAAAGCTGTTAACTCACTGCAGGACAAAACAAGTGAACCTGAAACCTCTGGAATAATTGTCGCTCAAAAGAACAACACACAAAACTCTGTAGAGCCTGAAGAAAAAAAAACAGAAGGGCACTGTAGTTTCAGACACACTTAACACTAATGACTAAACAAAGATATCGTCTGTTTATAAAGCAGTTATCATCTTGACAGAATTGACAAAGAAGTGTACAGACACCAATGCATCAGCATTCTCGGAAGAGGTTGACACAGATAACATCTTAAGGAACAAAGAAAGACCTGTTCACTCTTGACACCCCAGGTGCTGTGTATATTGCACTATAGTGCTGCATCGAGAAAACGGGCAACCCTATTGATGTGGATTTTTCATTATTGATTATTGTAAAGAAATGGCGACTCCCCCCTTTAGCAGATTAGCTAAATGTTTGCGTAATTTAGGCATAAAAGTTATATTATTGTTGTTGTTATCGTTATAGTTCTGGTTAATTTCAAAAAATGGTTAAATATATTTACAGTTTTTGTTGCGTTCGTTATATTTAAATGTTAATAAAGTTTTAAAATGTAACTGTCTTGGAGTACTATATTTTTTTTAAAAATCGGGTGAATGGGGCCTTGAATCGGGTTATTGTCATGTGTGGGCTTTGCAAGTGTACTGCTACAAGATCGGACATTTCAAACTCAAATGCACGTTCTTTTTCTTACCTTTCCGAAGCATGGAGCGCAATAGCAGGCAGAGAAAGGATGATGCACGTGTTGAACACTGCCTGGCCTGCAAATTGCTGGCAGTGCCCCCCCGCCCGCTCCTGAAAGAGGGCACACACACACCGCCGCCCCGAGTACTTCACAAATCTTTAAAAGACCATGCGCTTGTTCAATGGGAAGTGGATAACATGGCTAAGAGCATTTGCTGGATAATGCATGAATATCGCTGACTTTTCAACGATATTCATGCATTGCGGCCGTTTTTTATCGCATTTGCGATAAACCTTGCTAATAGCAAGGTTTATGTGCGATAAAATTCGCCGAAGTGCGGCGATAATTTTTGTCTCTAAACAAGTTAGAGACAAAAATTACCGCTAGTTGTTGGTAATATGCCCCCGGGTTTTTCCTTGCAGGAATCGGGAAGCGAAAGACTAGCACTGAAATCAGTAGTCTCACGCCTGAATCGGGAGGGTTGGCATGTCTGGATACTCTACAGCTGGGGCCATAAACTACATCCGCAGGGCTAGGTGATAGCCTAGGTCCGGCCTGGACAATCGGACACAGAGGAAGAGGAGTGTCAGAGGGTGCGGTAGTGAATAGGGTGAAAGGGAGGTGTCGAGCGGGCACAGGGTGTGATTCTCAGAGAAGAGCAGCGCAGATGGGGGAAGTATATGTCCCATGCATGAGAGAGAGAGCGGGGGTGACCATTGCGTGGGGGAGATGCGTGCGAGGGTGGGGAGCCATGCTGAGAATCGGCGGCGTGCAGAGAGTGGCCCTGGTCAAGGCATCTAAAATGGCTGCCGTGCACGACAAAATTGTGGCATTGGACAAAAACGCAAGATGGCGCAGACAATGTTTATCAATAAGGATTCATTTATAACAAAATATTTACTCGCAGTGACAAAATGGTGTTCAACACTTCCTGATTTCCATCGAATCGAACGTTAACAAACGTCACGCAGCAAAAAAAAAAAAAAAAAAAAAGCTCACGCACAGAGCAGTTTTTAGCCATGTTATCCAATGGAAGGTGGATAACATGGCTAAGAGCATTTGCTGGATAATGCATGAATATCGCTGACTTTTCAACGATATTCATGCATTGTGGCCGATGTGCGGCGATAATTTTTGTCTCTAAACAATTAAAACGAAGCACAAAATGGCGAATTCCCGTTTCGCTACCAGTTTGCGGCCCAGTTCGCGGCCCGGGAAACGCTTCTACCGTGAAAAATAATTTTTTTTTTATTTTCCCCACGGGACCCTTTAATAACCCCAACAACAATCCTAGGGGGTCAAGAGGGGTATACCTTGCACCCTTTCAATAAATTCCCCCTTCGTTTTTCACCTCTTCTCTCTCGATCCTACCGAGAGATAAGATGGCGGCCGCTCCGGACTGTTTAGAATGTTGACAGACACCGGAGAGCCAATCAGCTTTCTGCGCGCAAAGTTCCGTTTCGCGAAAAGTAAGCGGACCGGATCGCTGCCCGGAGCGCTGTTACAGATATATATCTTGTTTTGAACGTTAATTTCTCAAAAACTACTGGAGCACATATATTGAGACCTAGCAAAGGCACATCGGGCTAACAGTCCCTACAATTTTGCCAAGTTTCGTGCAAATCCATTCAGCCGTTCGAGCTAAAAGTGAGTCCAACCGCCCTATGGAAAAATGAATGGGAAAAACGCGTTTTGGGACCCCCCTTTTTTCTCAGCCCCCCCTTGACGAAACCCCACCAAATTTTTAGGGGCTGCTCAGAAACAAAATGTGCCATTTTCCTGAAAATTTCAGCCGATTCCGTCCTCAAACGCCAAAGTTATTAGACATAGAATTTTCAAAAATCCCATAGGGAATTAATCCTAACTATATATACCTACTGGCGATAGCCAGTAGGTAATATATATATATATATATATATATATATATATATATATATATATATATATATATATATATATATATATATATATATATATATATATATATATATATATATATATATATATATATATATATATATATATATATATATATATATATATATATATATATATATGTATATATATATATATATATATCTGGAAACCCTCAAACCACTTCCTGAAGTGTCGCAATGGCAGTCAGGCGAGGAAAGAGACACAGACCTCCGAGGTTTTCAAGTGGGCAGTGATTTTATTTAATTTAAGTGACCCAACACAACGCGTTTCAAGCCCGTAAGCCCTTGATCACGTGTCACAGATTGAATACACCATCATCTATATTTAAAGTGCAAGAGTGCCCCTCCCACTGTTTGCGTCATAGATCACATGTGCAATGACATAGAAAACATCCTGTTATATTGTAGTCATCTGCATTACCAATACTATTCGGAAAGGCATATTTCTGTTGACACACGACAATTACATATAGTCATATTTACATATATACATAGCAATGACCTATACATTGCAAGTGTGCAACTGAACGTATTTAAAATAATAAATACAGTTCATTTCATTTAAAACTACTTTTCTATAAAGGATAAATCCCTTTATATTAGCCGTATTTTCCGTCATTGATCATGGGGAAATATATAACCGGTTAAATCCGTTTACCAACAACCCCTGTGTTGTATAATGCACCATAAGATGCAAATATAATTAAAACAGTTCTTTTAGTATTCGCACACTATGTAGTCTATAGAATTGGAGAGGTAACTAGAAAGTGCTAAAAAGTGCATCCCGTTAAATTTATAAAGTGCAAGTGCAAATGGTGTGAATTTCTCAAATTCATCAAATGTGTATGCTAGGTCCCATCATCTGTACACAAAAAGAACTAAATTAGTTAATTAATTATTACTGATTAAACAGTGTCTTATAATCCTAAAAACATTTGAATGTATAGAAAATTATTCAGTTTCAGCTAATACATTTTGAGAAATTTTTCCTGAGGAAAAGTGCAATATATGTACAAAATGTATATACAGCATTATTTACAAGGACAAGTTTATTGATGTTTATATGTGCAAAACCTAATTGTAGAACCAACGTGTCAAGACAGAGCCTGCCCTGCCTGTTCTACAGAAAGCTGCGCATGTCTTCCGTTGTGTTCAACCCATTGGGCCATTTGCAATCTAAGTCCAAAATATATTTGGTCTCCAGTTGCCGGAGTTGGCGTTCTCTATTGCCCCCTCTCCTCTTTCTGCTCACAGCGTCAATTACATAGTAAAAAAGGCAATTGATGTTGTTTGCATGCACTTTCTTAAAATGTCTGGCAACAGGATATGTTGCATCGCTGTGCAGAATGGCCCTAATATGCTGCAATATCCTGACATGCACCTGTAGCTTCGTGCTACCCACGTAGCGTAGCCCACAGGTGCACGTCAGGACATATACAGCATATTCGGTTTTGCAATTGTAATTGCCAGTTATCAGATTGGAAGTAGTCTTGAAAGGTGTTGAGTACGAGGACATGTTGCACCCAAAATTGCACGCTCTGCACGTTGTATATTTCGTAAAGCCTTTCTTAGATGGTAACCAGGTAGAGACTTTTTTGATTTCAGGGGATACTTTGTCTAGTCTTGTGCCCATGGTGCTGCTTCTCCTAAATGTAATCACCGGTTTCGCAGCTATTTTATTGTGGAGGATATTATCTGTCAGTACTACCGGCCAATGCTTGTTAATTATAGACCTGATCTGACGTTCCTGCCTATTGAATGTTGTTATTAATCTAGGAGTACTGATTACATTAGAAGGGCTGTCGAGAATGATAGTATTGGGGCTTTCCTCATCAGAAAAAAGGCTAGTTCTAGATCTCGTTTTTGCCTTTTCTTCAGCCTCTTTAATCATTTTAGCAGAGTATCCTCTATTTTTTAGTCTAGCAACCAAGTCAGATTTACATTTCTCAAAATGCTCCTCACTGCTACAGATTCTCTTTATCCTTAGGATTTCTCCGTATGGGATACTAGCAATGAGGTGCTTTGGATGCGAGCTGGTTGCATGCAAGGTAATGTTACCTGACGTGGCTTTTCTATAGAGCGTGCTTTTTAGCTTGTTTTCATGGACAAAGATCTTAACCTCAAGAAATTCAATTTCTCTTTTCTCAATGTGAGAAGTGAATCTTAAGTTTAAATCATTATTGTTGATCTTATTAACAAATGACATTGCTTCTACTTCACTCCCCTCCCACAGAATGAACACATCCTCTATATACCTCAAGTAAGATCTTATATGGGTATTGTATTCCTCTTGAAAGGCGGTTTTGAGGACCCGCTCCTCCCACCAGACTACATGTAAACATGCTTAGCTGGGGGAGAAGCAGGCCCCCATTGCCACTCCTCTCAGTTGCTTATACAGATCTTTGTCGAACAAAAAATAATTATTGTTCAGACACCAACTGATAAGCTGCATAGAATTTTGTTGTGTTCATATAGTGTGCTGGACCGCTTTTCCAAGAAATACTTTACAGAAGAAAGCCCCTGAGTGTGGTCTATGGATGTATATAAAGCTTCTATATCCAAAGTGATAAGAAGCAGATTTTCCGACCATGGGAGCTCATTGATCTTCTGCAAGAAATCACCAGTATCCTTAACATAGCTAGGCAATGACATCACCAAGCCCTGAAGGAAGAAATCGATATACTGGCCTACATGTTCTGGCAGTCGCCAGTAGGTATATATAGTTAGGACCTAGTTACCATCGGAAATTCCCAACATTCTATTGGGAATAACTTTGGTGCCGATTAAGGAATCTGCGTGTAATTTTCCATGAAATTGATTCGCTCTGCTCCGCTCCTTCCCTGAAAGTTTTGAGGGGATTCGTCAAGCGGGAGACGAGAAAAAAGGGGGGTCCCAAACGTATTTTCTCCATGTTAATTTCCATAGGGACCTTTAGACACGGCTACAGCCCGAACGGCTAAATGGAATTACTCCAAACTTGGCAAAATGGTAGGGCCTGGTATGCAGATGTGCCTTTCCTATGTTTGGTGAAAATCCCTGCAGTAGTTCTTGAGAAAATTTAATTTGAAATTCTTCAAATGGCATTTTCTATGGGACCCTTAGACACGGCTACAGCCCAAAGGGCTAAACGGAATTACACCAAACTTGGCAAAATGGTAGGGACAGGTATGCAGTAGTGCCTTTTCTATATTTGGTGAAAATCCCTCCAGTAGTTGTTGAGAACATTGAATTTGAGCAAATTATATATCTTTATGCGCTCAACATTCTATTGGGAATAACTTTGGCGCCGATTGAGAAATCTGTGTGTAATTTTCCAGAATTTTGGCCAGCTCCGCTCCGCTTCTTCCCTGAAAGTTTATGGGGAATTCAAGTGGGGGCCGAAACGGAGGTCCCAAAACTTGTTTTCCCCATGTTAATTTCCATAGGGACCTTTAGACACGGCTACAGCCCGAACGGCTGAATGGAATTACACTAAACTTGGCAAAATGGTAGGGCCTGGTATGCAGATGTGCCTTTGCTATGTTTGGTGAAAATCCCTCCAGTAGTTCTTGAGAAAATTGAATTAAACATTTTTCAACCGGCATTTTCTATGGGACCTTTAGACACGGCTACAGCCCAAACGGCTGAACGGAATTACACCAAACTTAGCAAAATGGTAGGGACAGGTATGCAGTAGTGCCTTTTCTATATTTGGTGAAAATCCCTCCAGTAGTTGTTGAGAACATTGAATTTGAGCAAATTATATATCTTTATGCGCTCAACATTCTATTGGGAATAACTTTGGCGCCGATTGAGAAATCTGTGTGTAATTTTCCAGAATTTTGGCCAGCTCCGCTCCGCTTCTTCCCTGAAAGTTTATGGGGAATTCAAGTGGGGGCCGAAACGGAGGTCCCAAAACTTGTTTTCCCCATGTTAATTTCCATAGGGACCTTTAGACACGGCTACAGCCCGAACGGCTGAATGGAATTACACTAAACTTGGCAAAATGGTAGGGCCTGGTATGCAGATGTGCCTTTGCTATGTTTGGTGAAAATCCCTCCAGTAGTTCTTGAGAAAATTGAATTAAACATTTTTCAACCGGCATTTTCTATGGGACCTTTAGACACGGCTACAGCCCAAACGGCTGAACGGAATTACACCAAACTTAGCAAAATGTTAAGGACAGATATGCAGTAGTGCCTTTTCTATATTTGGTGAAAATCCCTCCAGTAGTTGTTGAGAAAATTGAATTTGAGGAAATTATATATCTATGTGACTCACCGTACGCGCACCGTACGCGTACGTGCGCATACCTTTACGTGCGCGAGTGAGTTTCTGATTGGCTGGCAGTCGACTGTCAACATTCCAAACTGTCCAAACCAGGAAGTGTTGGCCACCATCTTGTTTTTCAGGAGAACTGAGGCGCAAGAGAGCCCAAAACAAGAGTGGAAAACACGAAAAGGGGGCAGGGTACAGACCCCCCAACCCTCTAGCCCTTCTCAGGGGTTCCCAAAAGGACCCCCAAGGGCAAAAAAAAAAAATTAAAAAAAATCGCGGGGTACGGGTAAGGGCTAGGGGGTAGTGGGTCTCAACCCTGCTCCCTTTTCGCGTATTCCACTCTTGTTTTGTGCTCTCTTGTGCCTCACTTCTCCTGAGAAACAAGATGGCTGCTCAGGTGGTCCCAGAAGGATAATAACATATATAAACGTTATCCGCTAATAGAATTAGAATTTACAAAACCTTTGAAATTGATTGAAAAAAATATAGGTTTCATGTCTGATATAGTTAGGAATTAGCATTTAAAAAACCATGCAAATTCACTGAAAATAACATAGGTTTCAAGCCTTATATAGTTAGGAATTAGCATTTAAAAAACCTTGCAAATTCACCTAAAAAACCATAGGTTTCAGGCCTTATATAGTTAGGAATTAGCATTTTAAAAACCTTGCAAATTCACTTAAAAAACCATAGATTTCAGGCCATATATAGTTAGGAATTAGCATTTAAAAAACCATTGAAATTGCTCCTATATATTTAGTTGTACTAACTATATTTCGCGCACCCGCAATCCACTGCTGATGATGTCACATATTACATCATTCATGACATGGTCAGTGACATCTCTGATGACATCACTGATGACATCTCAAATGACATCACTGATGACATCACTGATGACATCTCATTGCAGCATTCTATTGCCAATAACTTTGGTGTCGATTGATGAATCTTCTTAAAATGTTTCAAACCTTTGTCCAGCTAAGTTCCACTCCTTCCCTTTGGGGGTGATTGGTGAAGCGGGGGCCGAGAAAAAAGGGGGGTCCCAAAACGAGTTTCCCCATGCAATTTCTGATAGGACCTTTAGCCACGGCTAGAGCTCGAACGGCTGAACGGAACAACAGCAAATTTGGCAGAGAGGTAGTCATGTAGTCATCAGTTCCGACTTGTGCCTTTGGCATATCTGGTGTCAATCTGTTCAGTAGTTTCTTTGAAAATTATAGTTAAAGTCATTTATATATCTATGGGCATGGAGGATCCGCGGATAGTGCGAGGTTTGGACTCGTAGGATAAGCGCACCGTTCTGATCACAAGCTGAATTCTAAATGGCTGTCAAACGGTTGTAAACATTCAAAACCAGGAACTGTTGGCAGCCATTTTGTACCTCGGTAGAAGCGAGGGTGAAGAAGTCTGTGAAATATGTTGGCAAAATGTGAACAGGGGCAGGTTAGACACACCCTGACCCCCTAGGCCTGCTCAGGGGGACACAGGGACCCGTAAGAACTTTTTATACAGAAAACAGTTGAGAGATGAGCGTAGGATCCACGCATTTGGTCACTGAAAAAAATGAAGCTTGTATTTTTGAGATATATATCACTACACTGTTTTTGATTCTTTCCTTAAAATAGAGGAGGATATAGGGAAATTGTTAACTAACGATCATTGCAATAATTCTAATAAAACCCAAAGGTGGTTTGATAAGGATTGTGCAAAGGCAACTAACGATCATTACAATAATTCTAATAAAACCCAAAGGTGGTTTGATAAGGATTGTGCAAAGTCACATATTAATTTGAAACGTGTCTTACACGAAGTACCTAGATCAAATGAGTTAGAGCGAAATGCCAGAAAACTGTATTTTGTAACAATTGCCAAAAGGAACAAACAATTAAAAAGGGAAGCCTGGCAGATGCTACATGAAGCTTGTAACACAAATTGAATAAAGCTTTATTGATTGAGATATATATCAAGCTTATGTGTATAGATGTTGGGTGGTTCTACAAAGAGCCCTTGTGTTTATTGAGAGATTTTAATAATTACAAGTAAGTACCGAAGCAGAGTCTAAAGTTTATGAGGAAGTCCCGGTTTCCTTCATCTGTAAAATGTACACCATCTCTCCTATAGATGCCATGCATATTGAAACGCAGATTGTTGTGGCAATTGGACAATACTCGTAGAAAAGTAGAAAGATTTATTCACATGTTTATTCACTTATCTGCGCAGATCAGATGTTCCAGTCTTCCCCTATCTCGACAACTGGTTGTTGAAGGCGGGCTTTTATAAAGGGTCAAAGGGTCTCGTTCAGGTTGACGCTGCAGCTCCTGGGGCTGAAGGCCTCCTGAATCCTAGTGGTGCATCACACAAGGTGGCATGTGAATAAATATAAACATAGGCCACACAGTTTGCCTCCCGTAATACACACATTTCAGGGGGTGGTGGTTCACGGGGCTTGAGGGGTATTGTTGATGCCCATATACTTGTAATGTTGTAGGGGAGGGGTTGGATGCGGAAGTGGTGCAAGGGGGTTGTAAGTCTGGTACACAGTGTTTTGTGTTACTTTGCTTTCCTTTCTGTAATGTAGAAGATCTTGAATAAATATAAAGTTTTTTGTATAGCCAGAAACTTTTAACCCTACCCCCAAACGGCTTTCTGCCTGTTACCATAGTAACAGTTCAAGGAACACTCACGTGAGCACAGAGGCTAAAAGTTCACCACACTATGTTGCTAATGAGTTAGCCTCAGAATTATACTTAAAATTATAAATATAATTTCTATTGACTGCTTCCCCCTCAAAAAAACAGACGTATGTACTTTTTTAATTAACTTTTATTAAAACAATAACTGGAACTATAACTAAAAGATAACAATACAATAAATAACTAGAACTATAACTAACAAAACAATATAATAAACAACATATAATATGGACTCCAAAAGAAGTATTGTAGTTAATCTGCAAAACAAAAAAGAAAAATAGTGTTTAAAATTGGATTGATGTGACTAAATGAAGTCAAACATTACAAGTCAAAGTAACACTTGACAATATTTATATGTTTTTTAAATGATTGCAGTGTACCTGAAACGATTCCACTGGAATTGTACATGCAGACTTTGGTCCGCCCTTTTTATCAATTTTTGCAGTTTGAGATATAACGACCTACCGCTGTTATTCATCACCTAGTTTCTCCTTTCAAATTCTCTTGTAAAGACCTTAACAACAATTAAAATGAACATTTTCTGCATATTTTTAATAAAGCATTTGACACAATGCATAGTGACACCGTATTTATTGAATGTTTTGAAATTAATTTTCACAAGTCTTAAAAAAGATGAAGGCAAGAAAAGTTACTTGCCCCATATGCAAGACTGCTTTCAAGATGAGACCCCAATAAAGAGGACTGGTGCAGAAGCACTTGGAGACTAAGAATCCGGTCAACTTTGCAAGGGAAGAGTTAAGGAGATTGAGAGAGGTTCCTCCTGCTTCATGAGGAGGCCCAAATATCAGTGGAGCAACACCATCAACCTCTACTGCACAGCCTAATATTCGGCCCCATTTTGGAACCCTTTAAGAAAAAAATAAGAAGGTTGGGAGCTCTGTATGCCATCCTAATACCTAATCATCCTTTAGTTATACAGAGATCTACCCTGTATCAGACCCATCCGTACAAGTGTGAATTGAAGATTATCTGCCACTGAAAACACCTCAAGTACTTATATCCGTTACTTTTTAACTTCGTTGAGTAGTCGTATTGTGAGTATTTACCTTAAAGTTGTCAGTTAAAAATTTTTGAGTCTCTCTGGCTTCATACAACTGGTTCATGCCATATTTGAGACATCAGTGAAATGTACTGGAACAGGAGGATATACTTTCGTCAATGTTGGTAACTTGTTGCTGACTTATGTAACATTGTGGTAACTGAAAAAAGAGTTAAAATGTATATGTTGTACATATGTCCAGGCTTAATTTCAATGTTCATAAAAACAATTGTTCTCAATAGGATTGGGGATGAAAAGTAATCATCAGAGGTTATATTTGGACAGCAAAATAGGAAATAGTATTGCATTATACAAATTTTAGGCCGTGATTGGTCACTCACTTCACTCACAAACTCCTGGGCTTGATCTGATAGAACCCTTTTTGGACTTCCATGATCTAGAAATTCAGAAATAAATAGCTAGGAAAATTAAAAGACAAGCTTTCAAAAAAAATAATTTAAAAACAACATTTTTATTTTTTATCTGAAGTACAGGCTGAAAATGTGTAACGAGCATTTAAATGAGAAATGGGTTTCAGAAAGAAACGTCTATTAGACTATCACAATGCAGATTTATATTTTATAAAAATATTTATAGAAGCAAGAAAAATTATAACTCATACACTGTTCAATTTTACCACACATATTTGGGCAATAAAATCGGGAGGACATGCTTTTTTTACGTTTGGTTGATTTCAGAACGCCTACGAATTCTAGTTAAACATGACAATAACACAGTTATCTGTCTGCAAATACATGAAATACACAAATCCTTATCTCAGAATGGTTTTCAATCATGAAATGTTGAAGACAATCCTGATAACTCCATTAGGTCCATTGCAATTTTTGGATAATAAAATATGGAGAGCAGTCAGTGGATCTGGTGTGTCGGGTTGTTCACCACCACATTGTATAGTGTATGGCCAGGACAGCTTGTGGCGACCAGTATGTCTCATGGTTGAGATATCAGTATTATGAGATAGAACAGGGAGCAAATGAAGTTTAAGTTTATTAAAAAACATCGAGAGCGTGCTAAAATACAACTTTGACCAATCGATTACATGTGCAGTCTATGGGGATGAAGCAGCATGTGGCACACTACTTAAATAATTAAAGGCGGCAGAATTAGGTGATCTGCCCAGAAACATCGCCTACTGAGAGAAAATATTTGAGGTATAAAAGCTGGACATACACTATTGCCGAAAACATTACTTTTGCAATGCATGGGGCAAGTGACGCACTATTTACAAAAGAAAAACTACATCGCATTCACTTGAACAGCACCCAGCACACTGCTGTATGAGCAGCCACGTGCTCCCTGGTAAATTAAACAAACGCCCCAGGATAAAGTGATTTGCCCAGAAACAAAAGTTACGAAGTCAACTTTAACGATATAAAAAAGCAGGAAAGCGTGCTTAAAAACAACATTGACAGATATAAATTTGCATTTATGCGGTATTTAAAGATTGTTCAGATTAATTAATTTAATTACGCTTAAAAAAAGTGCTCACCTACGAAGAAGTGGATACGAACACTCTCGCTGTGACTGCGGAATAGGATAAGTTCAAGAAGGTTGGCAGCCTATAAATGCTTTGCAGAAGGATGATTGGTTGAACATGATGTCACTGGGTGTGAGAGCTGTGATTGGGCATGTTGTAATTGAGCATGCGCAAAACAAAATGAAATACGTTAGGGGTACATAGCCAGCCGGTGGGATGTATTGGGCGCATGCGTAACATTAAAGCGCATGCGCTACCACAAACATGCATGCGCATAGTGAAGGCAACTCCTACGGGGCGCATACATAGATGCAGTTCGGATGTCTCTGTGGTCTTGAAGTGGCTTCAGGAGGGAGGCTTTGCAGCCTTCCTCCATAAAATAATAATATATAATTACCCATGCCCCGGGGGCTGGGTACGCCGGTGCCCGGAATTGGGCACAGGAGGGGGGCCACGCGGTCCTCTTTCCATAACAAAATGTAATACATATTCTCCGCTTATTGTCATCGTACCATAAGCACCCTACCGATCATGCACTGAAGGCTAATTGTTTGACTGGTTGTCAACATTCAAAACTAGAAACTGTTGGCAGCCATTTTGTGTCTCGATACAAGGGAGGCTGAAGAAGCGTGTGAAATGTGTGTTTAAAATGTGAACAGGGGGAGGATAGGCACACCCTGATCCTCTAGGTCTCCTCAGGGGGTCTCACAAGGTCTTCCAGAGCCCCTATTTTTTTGGGGGGGGATGGGGGAATCGCGCAGTGCACGTATGATCCTTAAATTCTTGCAATATTTTTTTTTTTAAAAGACATGGCCTTCCGCGCCTCTTTGGTAATTTGCATTCTTTCAACTGTTTAGAGGAGATGTAGCAGTGCTGTATCCATGATCCACCACTGAGTAAGAAAAGGTAACAATAACACTATTTACCAGCTATGTGAATTTCCAACTATAGGCTAACAGTGATGTACTTTTTAAGAAAGTTAAAGAAAATTATTCAAATACTAACCTCAGACAATCTCTTGTCTAACTATTTATATTAAATATATATAAATACAATTTTTAACTTTGAAAAAATCGCGGGAAGTCTCGCACACACCACGTCTAATATGTACATGATGTCACTCGCTACTGCACATTTGTCACGTCGCTTTATACGTACATCTCGCGTACACGCAAGGCGTCGCAAACATGTCGCATAGCAACCGCGTGGGAAAAGTTGTACCTGTTGCACACCCTTTGCGAATCCTAGACAGTGACCCTAAAATGGCGGGCACGTTTCGTGCAGTAAATGAACAGGGTGTTCGTAGGATGCGAAACTGCAAAAAAAAAGAAACAAATAATAAAAATAATTTAAGTATATTTTAAATAATATAAAATAATGAAAAGAAAGTATTTTTATCTAAAAAATGTTATAAAAATATGTAATGTAATTTAAAAAATAACATCTAAAAATAAAATGATTAAAAAATGTATGTAGAAAATATTAAAAAACAATAAAAATATTTACAAATTAGCATTTAAAAAATCTTTGAAATTCACTGAAAAAAACATAGGTTTCAGACATGTTATAGTTAGGAATTAGCATTTAAAAAACCTTTCAAATTCACTGAAAAACCATAGGTTTCAGACATGTTATAGTTAGGAATTAGCATTTAAAAAAACCTTAGAAATTCACTGAAAAAACCATAGGTTTTAGGGGTGTTATAGTTAGCTACACATTTCATTCGAATAAAACCATTGAAATTCCCCCAACTATAACTTGGGTGCGCTCAAACCACTGCTGGTGATGTCACATATAACATCATTCATGACATGGTCAGTGACATCACTGATGACTTGTCAAATGACATTACTGATGACATCATCCATGTGACAATCTGATACATCTTATCATACACTAGTATAACCTTTCAACACTCATTATAAAACATGGACTACCATATTTGAAACCATTGGCACACCAATACAAGTTTCTAAAAACCCACTCAGTGATTCCTAAATCTACACACACATGTAAACACTTACCTATAGATTCACTCATACTTGCTAATAAAGATCAATAGAACACTATTAAATATACTTATACACCTACATCAACATTACACACCAGCACACTTCCTATTCACTTATGCAGACATTCTACTCACTTATGCAAACAATTGATCATTCTTATATTTACTAAGCTACACTTACACAAACACCACTTTATTTATTCATATAGATAGTAAGTCATACTTAGTGTGTTATAAAATCACTAATACAAGTATACTGTTATCCATACGTCACTCATACAATCGCTGAGCCTTATGTATACTTATTTATATACAACTGTAACATACACTGCCTTTTATATTTCTAGGTTGTTGGACATGTATCCTTGAGAAATATATTTACTCATCAACACACCCATAAAGAGATTCACTCACCCAAACAACTGTTCCCACATACAGTCTTAACCTCATATACATACTAAATCAACTATTTGCACATCTTTGGACATTCACAACCTCCCACCCAACCACACACATTCATTCACTATCCTATACAAATGTTCACTTAACTAATTAATAATATTATAGACTTTCACATAGCTAGTAACCAACTCATGTAGTAGTTTACACAACAAGAGATAGAGTGATACAGGTATTCACACAGTTTAATCCCTAGTCCATATATTTAGTGAGACACTTCAAATTCGTCACTTAGAAGGTCAATCACATTGCTACTAAATCCTCCATTCAGATACTTATACATCCACTCACTCTTCAAGGCAGATTGCTATATATATACACTTGAGATGTCAGTGATGTCATGAGTGATGTCACTGTCCATGTCATGAGTGATGTAATATGTGACGTCATCAGCAGTGGATTGAGGGCGCACAAGTTATAGTTAGCTGAACTAACTATAACAGGGGTATTTTGTTTTTTCTGTGAATTTCTAAGGTTTTTTAAATGCTAATTCCCAACTATAACATATGTGAAACCTATGGTGTTTTTCAACATATATATATATATATATATATATATATATATATATATATATATATATATATATATATATATATATATATATATATATATATATATATATATATATATATATATATATATATATATATATATATATATATATATATATATTACCTACTGGCTATCGCCAGTAGGTATATATAGTTAGGATTATTTGTCTATGGAACTTTTGAAAATTCTATGTCTAATAACTTTGGCGTTTGTGGACGGAATCGGCTGAAATTTTCAGGAAAATGGCACATTTTGTTTCTGAGCAGCCCCTGAAAATTTGGTGGGGTTTCGTCAAGGGGGGGCTGAGAAAAAAGGGGGGTCCCAAAACGCATTTTTAACATTGAGTTTTCCATAGGGCGGTTGGACTCACTTTTAGCTCGAACGGCTGAATGGATTTGCACGAAACTTGGCAAAATTGTAGGGACTGTTAGCCCGATGTGCCTTTGCTAGGTCTCAATATATGTGCTTCAGTGGATTTTGAGAAATTAACGTTTAAATCAAGATATATATCTGTAACAGCGCTCCGGGCAGCGATCCGGTCCGCTTACTTTTCGCGTTTCGGAACTTTGCGCGCAGAAAGCTGATTGGCTCTCCGGTGTCTGTCAACATTCTAAACAGTCCAGAGCGGCCGCCATCTTATCTCTCGGTAGGATCGAGAGAGAAGAAGAGGTGAAAAAACGAAGGGGGAATTTAATGAAAGGGGGCAAGGTATCCCCCTCTTGACCCCCTAGAAATGTTGTTGGGGTTATTAAAGGGTCCCGTGGGGAAAATAAAAAAAAAAATGATTTTTCACGGTAGAAGCGCTTCACGGGCCGCGAACTGGGCCGCAAACTGGTAGCGAAACGGGAATTCGCCATTTTGTGCTTCGTTAATTAAATTACTAGGTATAAGGGGGTGCGGGAGACGTATCCTAATCCCCTATGTTTCCTGAGGGTGGCTGAGGAGGCTGATATATGTTGATACATCTCTTCCAGCGGCTGTGCGTGAGCTTTTTTTTTTTTTGCTGCGTGACAGTCCGGAGCGGCCGCCATCTTATCTCTCGGTAGGATCGAGAGAGAAGAAGAGGTGAAAAACGAAGGGGGAATTTAATGAAAGGGGGCAAGGTATCCCCCTCTTGACCCCCTAGGAATGTTGTTGGGGTTATTAAAGGGTCCCGTGGAGAAAATTAAAAAAAAAATGATTTTTCACGGTAGAAGCGCTTCACGGGCCGCGAACTGGGCCGCAAACTGGTAGCGAAACGGGAATTCGCCATTTTGTGCTTCGTTAATTAAATTACTAGGTATAAGGGGGTGCGGGAGACGTATCCTAATCCCCTATGTTTCCTGAGGGTGGCTGAGGAGGCTGATATATGTTGATACATCTCTTCCAGCGGCTGCGCCATCTTGCCTTTTTTCCAATGCCACAATTTTGTCGTGCACGGCAGCCATTTTAGATGCCAGGCTGGTCCCAGGCTATCACCTACCCCTGCGGATGTAGTTTATGGCCCCAGCTGTAGAGAATTCAGACATGCCAACCCTCCCGATTCAGGCGTGAGACTACTGATTTCAGTGCTAGTCTCCCGCCTCCCGATTTCTGCAAGCAAAAACCCGGGCGCATATTACGAACAACTAGCGATAATTTTTGTCTCTAACTTGTTTAGAGACAAAAATTATCGCCGCACATCGGCGATTTTTATCGCAGATAAACCTTGCTATTATCGCAGAAAAGTCAGCGATATTCATGTATTATCGAGCAAATGCTCTTAGCCATGTTATCCACCTCCCATTGGATAACATGGCTAAGAACTGCTCAGGGCAGGTGTTAGATTTTGGAGATATTCGCGCTTAGCGCGAATATCTCCAAAAGTTGGTAATAGGAGATAGCGATGTTAGGGACTGTTTCCAGTCGCTAACATCTTGGCACGCCCACTTTGCATGTCATTAGTGATAAGTATCACTGACATGCAAAGCGGGGCCCAAGATGGTCGCTATCTCCTTTTAGCTGTCACTAACTGGTGTTAGCGACAGCTTGGTAATAGGGAGATCATTTTATCTCCGCTTTCATGGCTTTTAAAGCCAAAAAAGCGGAGATAAACCCCCTTGATAATATGCCCCACGATTCCTTGGGGGTTTCAGCTGACAGGGCTTGGTATTGTGTTACATGGTAATTTTTCCAGGAAACGTCAGAGGGTCGATGCAGGGGTTCTAGAAGAGGTGATAAACCATTTAAGCCTCATGAACAAGCGCATGGTCTTTTAAAGATTTGTGAAGTACTCGGGGCGGCGGTGTGTGTGTGCCCTCTTTCAGGAGCGGGCGGGGGGGCACTGCCAGCAACTTGCCAGGTCAGGTAGTGTTCAACACGTGCATCACCCTTTCTCTGCCTGCTATTGCGCTCCATGCTTCGGAAAGGTAAGAAAAAGAACGTGCATTTGAGTTTGAAATGTCCGATCCTGCAGCAGCACACTTCCAAAGCCCACACATGACAGTAACCCGATTCAAGGCCCCATTCACCCGTTTTTAAAGAAATAGATAACACTCCAACAAAGTAAGATTATAAAACTTTATTAACTTTTAACTACAATGAACGGAACAAAAACTGTAAAAACATTTAAACATTTTTCACACAAAAAAGCAACAATGGTCAGAAGCTGTCTTTTGTGCGAATAGTCCCAAGGCAGCACAACGTGCAGAGTTCTGGGCGGCACCCAGGTGATGTCGCCTGGGTGCCGCACTGGTTTTGGGATCCTACAATGCTGCTCCGAAAATTGGCGTGGGGCGTCCCGGGTGGTGCGGGGGGAGGCCTCGTCAGTAGCGGTCTGTTGTGCAAATAGTCCCAAGGCAGCAGAACGCGCTGTGATGTTGATGGCACTGTGTCCAGTGTCCCATGGCTGACACAACATGTACGACGGGCACCCAGGTGATGTCCAGTAAACTGCCGCACTGGTTTTGGTATCCTACAATGCTGCTCCGAAAATTGGCGTGCGGCGGCCCGGGGGGGGGGGGCGTGGGGGAGGCGGCGTGAACGGGCCTCCCCAGGTAGCGGCCATCCAGCTGAGTTGCGCCCGCTCTTGCGGCTACAGCGTCTCGCTCACCATGTTGTTGAGTTGCTCCCACTCTTGCAGTGCAGCGATAGGCGGCTGCCACATGACTCTTAAAATGGCGGACGGCTCCTCGGTTTTGGGCCTGGTCCACTGAAATGGCCCTGGGACACCTTGGAACTCGGACGCTTGCCTGCTAGGGCTTGGGCTCCATTCTCGAAAAGCGTCCCCTCAGCCGTGAAGATTCTACAAAAGTCTTGGGGGCCCCCGACTCCCGCAGGCTTCCGGTGGGGAGCGGCTGCCATGATTGCTCGCGGAATGACCACGACGGAGCCACGAGATGGTGGTGCTCTCATGCTGACGCCAGCTTCAGTCTGAATGATCCAGAAACAAGGTGGGGCTTTCATCGTTTGGGAAAAAATTTTTTCTAAACCAATGAAAAGTGTTATTTTTAGGTCATATGACCAAGCCTTCCATCTTTAGGAAACCAAAAGTAAAATGAACCAATGAAAAGTTTTATAAACAAGTCACATGACCTGTTATGCGGCATAGGGCTACAAAAAGCGTAGAAAATCCGTTGGCACGTGAGGCGGCGTCAGTAGCGGACCGATGTGCGAATAGGCCGAAGGCAGCACAACGCGCCGAGATCCGGATGGCACCGAGGTGGTGTCCAGCAAATTGCCGCACTGGTGTGGCCATCCTACAATGCTGCGCCGAAAGACGGCGTGTCCAGCTGAGTTGCGGTCACTGTTGCGGTAGGGTGACTCGAACGCGCCGAGATCCGGATGGCACCGAGGTGGTGTCCAGCAAATTGCCGCACTGGTGTGGCCATCCTACAATGCTGCGCCGAAAGACGGCGTGTCCAGCTGAGTTGCGGTCACTGTTGCGGTACAGTGACTCGAACGCGCCGAGATCCGGATGGCCCCGAGGTTGTGTCCAGCAAGTTGCCGCACTGGTGTGGCCATCCTACAATGCTGCGCCGAAAGTCGGCGTGGGGTGCCCCGTTGGCTTATGAGGTGATGTCAGTAGTGGACCGATGTGTGAATAGGTCGGAACCAGCACAAGGCGCCAAGATCCGAATGGCAAGTCCTGGATGTTGAGTGCCTCAGTTGAGAGTTCTGAGCAGTGCTTGTAAGACTGTCTGAAGCTTATTTGCACCTGCTGCAGCTTCACTATTGCCCTGGTGTGGCCAAAGGTCGCACATGACATAGGCGGCCGGCTCCCGAGGTCCGGCGGAACTTTTTTCCTTTTCCTTTCTGCTTCTTTTCCTACAATCCGTTTCATTTGAAGACACGACCAGGTCCCTGAATGTGTGCAGGGGGACGCTATTGATTGAATGAAAATGGCGGCTTGACACAAAGCTGACTCAAGCGTTACTGTTGATGCTATACAGACAAAAATTGGTTTTCAGTTTGTACATTCTTCAGGATTTTTTTTTCCATCCAAGTCTGATTGAGAGTTTGTAGAAAAATGGCTTCAGATTTTCCACATACTACTCTTCAACATTCTTCCTAAATGTAACAATGTGAAAGTCACTAGGAGAACGGCTGTTTCTGTTTCCTTTCAAAATGCTGCCAACAATATTTTCTGAATGGAAGACACCATCTTGTAGCATAAAGGGCCGAAAGGGGTTCTGGTCTGGCCGATGGTTGGTGGAGACATTTTGACTATATCTTGGACCTGCCCGGCCTCGCCCAAAATGGCGCCTGTATAAATGGGACTCGTAACTCCTTGCCCGCAAATATATATCTAGAAAATGTTATTGTAAGTGGCCCTGTCTTATTTTAATTACAAAATATACGTCCACCGATTCCGCAACTGTTAGACACCTTTGTTCTTGCAACCTAATGGCCCGCTCGTTACGTTCTTCTACAGTGTAAATGTCTCCTCATCATATATGATTTCAGTTTGCTCCGTGGCCGGCCCACGTGGTTATAGGCCCGTATTTGTATACTGACATTTTCACAATAAAGGTTTTTAAAACAAAACACGGTAGTCGTATTTACATTGGTAAAGTTTTTACTTTTAGTCACTGTTTTCGAATCAGTAAAAGGCAAGTGAAATAAAGCAGTCCAATTACATGACGGATAAAAGGTATAATATGTAGGAACGCAGTAAAGATAAATGGTCAAGGGCTGTTGTGTTTTTCATGTCTGCAACATAAAGTGATCGATAAGAATCTGATAATCAGGCGTATCGGCGACTAAGACAGCAGGCCGAATCTCTTTTACTCAACGGCTCCGTCATGGAAGGAAGAAACGCCCTTTTTCTCGAAAAAGGAATATATTTTACTTGCAAGACAGTTGTAAATTTTCCGGGAAAGTACATTAGCCTGGAATATTATAACATATGTTTGAAAAAAAAATATTGTTCGAAAACAATAAAAAGCGTAATTTTTAGGTCATATGACCAAGCTTTTCATCATTAAATTAACAAAAGTAAAATGAACCAATGAAAAGTTTTATTAACAAGTCACATGACCTGTTATGCTTACGTTACACGGTGCGCGCCGCGCCTCGGATCACTTCCGGGTGCGCTAACGCGGCGTGTCATATAACGCATTACGCGACAACGTAGGTCAAGAATATAGTCAAAATGTCTCCACCAACCAGCGTTCGGAACACAACCCCTTTCAGCAGTCCAAAAAGTTCTGTTAAATGACAACAGAGGGGACAGGCAACAAGAACCATCAGTCAAAGAGGGGAGGGCAAGTTCTTCTCTTCCGGGTCATGTTGGGGCGCTACCGGAACTGATCGAATTGGTAGTCTACAGTGTTTCTGGATGTTTCAGACTAAAGCTGGCGTCAGAATGAGACCACTACCATCTCGTAGCTCCGTCGTGGCCATTCCACGAGCAATCATGGCAGCCGCTCCCCACCAGAAGTCTGCGGGAGTCGGAGGCCCCCAAGACTTTTGTAGAATCTTCACGGCTGAGGGGACGCTTTTCGAGAATGGGACCCAAGCCCTATCAGGGAAGCGTCCGAGTTCAAAGGTGTCCCAGGGCCATTTTAGTGGACCAGGCCCAAAACCGAAGAGCCGGCCGCCATTTTGAGAGTCCTGTGGCAGCCGCCTATCGCTGCACCGCAAGAGCGGGAGCAACTCAACTACATGATGAGCGAGACGCTGTAGTCGCAAGAGCGGGCGGTAAACAGCTGAATGGCGGAAGAGGCACAGTGTAGCAAAAGCGGGCGGAATGGCAACTGAAACGGTAAAGGGGCGCCCCACTACAGCGTGTCTTGAGGTCAAACGGATTGTGGGACAAGGTTCAGAATTGAAGAGTCATCAAAAGGCAAAAAGTTCCGCCGGACCCCGGGAGCCGGCCGCCTATGTTGGGGGCGATCTCAGGCTACACCAGTGCTATAAGACTTGGGGAGGGTGTCGGAGCCAAGCGTCTTCTCCGAGTCCATGGCCATCACACCGCCCCTCAGGGGCCTCCGTCAAGCTGTTTAGGAAGGTAACATATCACATTGTTTTCTAATGCAGTCAGGTCCACAAACGACACTCACTTACTTTGAGAATAGTGAAGCTGCAGTAGGTGGAAATAAGCTTCAGACAGTGTTACAAGCACTGCTCAGAACTCTTAACTATGGCACCCAACATCCAGAACTTATGCCATTTGAGAATGGCAGTGACATCGAAGCAACTCAGGGACCAAAACCATTAACGTACTTTCACGTATGAAAATGTTACTTGGGGAGGGGGCAGGAGCGAAGCGCCCCCTCCCAGTCAGCGCCACCACACCGTATGTTGAAAATTTGAAGCCATCGTTCTACAAAGTCAACCAAACTTGGATTGAAAAATCTACAAAAATGTACAAACTGAAAACCAGTTTTGGTCTGCATAGCATCAGTAGCAACGCTTGAGTCAGCTTTGTGTCAAGCCGCCATTTTGATTCAACAAAGCACAGGCATTGAAAAAGGCTCAAACTCAGAACTCTGAACTATGGCACCCAACATCCAGGAGCTTGCCATCCAGATCTTGGAGCCTTGTGCTGCTTTCGACCTATTCACACATCGGTCCACTACTGACATCATCTTATAAACCAACGTTATGTAAATAGTTTTTTAATAAAATGTTTTACCCTGTTTCTTTGCTGGTGTGTTGTCTATATTTTTAATATTTGCATAGGGTTTGTCGTTATTTTGTGCGGGATGGGTGATGGAGCCGAGCTGTCTTGCAGCCCTCATGGTGTGGAGCCCAGTTCATCTCACTATTTTCGTATTTCTCATGAAGGGTTGTTCCTAATATTTCTATTTTAGCGAGGTCAAAAAGAGATCCAATTAGTGGCCTACTGATTTTGCTCGATTACTTTTATTTTTTTACACGATTTTTCACTATCTGCAAAGACTAAACAGAGTATTGCGACTTTGTGCTTGTTTGTAAATAGAGAATGATCCAAAGAGAACCAATTCTAAAACAGTAAATGCTTGGACAACAATCAATCAAATGGAGAGACAAGCAGGCACAACGGATTACAACGGGGGCAAAGGCCTGCGTTAACTACCGTTCACTATCTGCAAAGAGAGAGTACTACTAAGACAAAAAAGGGGAGGGGGGGGGTGCAGCGTTCAAAGCACATCAGCGTGCATAAATACGAAAATGTTTTTATCTATCACGTACTTGACATTTTAAAGCTTTTCATATTTGCTATTAAAAAACCAATGAAATTCACAGAAAAAACCATAGGTTATAGTGGATATATAGTTAGGAATTTGCATTTACAAAACCTTGAAAATTCAATGAAAAAACCATTGGTTTTAGGCCATATATAGTTAGGGATTTGCATTTACAAAACCTTATTTTACTCGCATAAAACCATTGAAATTCCATATATAGTTAGATGCGCTAACTATATATCGCGCACCCGCAATCCACTGCTGATGATGTCACATATTACATCATTCATGACATGGTCAGTGACATCACTGATGACATCACTGATGACATCTCAAATGACATCACTGATGACATCTCAAATGACATCACTGATGACATCACTGATGACATCTCTTTTGACATTACTGATCACATCACTGATGATATCATTCATGTGATAATACGATGAACCTCTTCAGACTCTAATATAACCTTAGATACAATCAGTGTAAACAGACACTCACAGACTGTCACTCATCCATGGAGTTACTCACACACCTAGTCAGTCATGCAAAGAATCAATCACACCTCCATTTCCTCAACTATACAGTTATACAAACTTTACTTATTCAAACATATACTAACACATATTTACTCTCTTATACAATCCCTGATACAAGTTCACAATGATCCATACAGCCACTCACACATTCACTGGCTCTTATGCACAGTTATTTATATATGTCAACTCTCACATGTACTGTGTTTTACATAGCTACTTACTTTGACATGTAGCACTGAGATATCCATTCACTCACCAATACACTCATGCACACAGTCAACCGCCCATACAGCTGTTTCCACATGCACTTTTGAAACCATACATCTAGTGAATCAACTGCTCACACATCTATGCACAGAGTCATACACCTCCCAGCCACCCACACACACACTCAGTCTCCCATACAAATACTTGTGCAACCAATCAATAACCCATATAGTTACTCATATAGCTACTTATCAACACATGCAACAGTTTACAGAACAACAGACATAATGATGCACAAATTAAGACAGTTTAGTCACTAACCCATGCACTCAGTGAGACACATTTAATCACTCTCTCATACAGTCAGTCACGCACCTACTAAATCCTTCATCCAGACACTTATACATCCACTCATTCTTCAATATGTAAGACATATTTTAACTTTACAGAAACATACAGTCACTGGGTGTTGTCA
Source organism: Lissotriton vulgaris (assembly GCF_964263255.1). Taxonomy (NCBI): domain Eukaryota; kingdom Metazoa; phylum Chordata; class Amphibia; order Caudata; family Salamandridae; genus Lissotriton; species Lissotriton vulgaris. Next base: position 99,650,156 of record NC_141695.1, read on the forward strand.
TCAGTGATGTCATCAGTGATGTCATTTGAGATGTCATCAGTGATGTCATCAGTGATGTCACTGACCATGTCATGAATGATGTAATATGTGACATCATCAGCAGTGGATTGCGGGTGCGCGATATATAGTTAGCGCATCTAACTATATATGGAATTTCAATGGTTTTATGCGAGTAAAATAAGGTTTTGTAAATGCAAATCCCTAACTATATATGGCCTAAAACCAATGGTTTTTCATTGAATATATATATATATATATATATATATATATATATATATATATATATATATATATATATATATATATATATATATATATGCAGCAACAGCAGTTTCCAAAAGCTCCGCATTAACATCGACCCAGGAAAACCACACGAATCCAGCGTAGATAAAGGCACAGAGTTTATTAAAAGCTTGAGTCCAACAAAATCTGACGCGTTTCGGGCATCCGCCCTTGCTCACACTTGCGATGTGACCAAGAGCCAGTGTGCTCGAAACGCGTCTTCTTTGTGCCCAATAAAGAAAACTTGTAAGCTTACCCAGCTGGTGCGGCTTGTCATTCCTTCGCTTTGCGGGAAGTTCGAGTGAATATATATATATGTATATATATATATATACTCACTGAAAAAACCATAGGTTACCCGGTGCGCGGACTTGTAGCGGAAAAAAAAATGTATATACATAAAAAAATGATATTAAATACATAAAAAATATATTTTTCCTTTAAAAGAAGAATACATTTTACAGCTTTTGATATTTGCAATTAAAAAACATTGAAATTCACTGAAAAAACCATAGGTTATAGACCATATATAGTTAGGAATTAGCATTTACAAAACCTCGAAAATTCACTGAAAAAACCATAGGTTATAGACCATATATAGTTAGTCATTAGCATTTACAAAACCTTATTTTACTCACTCAAAACCATTGAAATTCGCATATATAGTTAGTTGCACTAACTATATATCGCGCACTCGCAATCCACTGCTGATGATGTCACATATTACATCATTCATGACATGGTCAGTGACATCACTGACGACATCACTGATGACAACTCAAATGACATCACTGATGACAACACTGATGACATCATTCATGTGATAATACGATGAACCTCTTCAGACTCTAATATAACCTTAGATACACTCAGTGTAAACAGAAATTACAGACTGTCACTCATCCATGGAGTTACTCATACACCTAGTCAGTCATGCAAAGAATCAATCACACCTCCATTTCCTCAACTATACATTTATACACACCTTACTTATTCTAACATATTCTAACACATATTTACTCTGTTACACAATCAATGATAGAAGTTTACAATGATCCATACAGTCACTCACACATTCACTGGCTCTTATACACAGTTATTTATATATGTCAACTCTATATATGTACTGTGTTTTACATATGTACTTACTTTGACATGTAGCACTGAGATATCCATTCAAACACCATACACTCATGCACACAGTCAACCACCCATACAGTTGTTTCCACATGCAGTTTTGAACCCATACATATAGTGAATCAACTGTTCACACATCTATGCACAGAGTCACACACCTCCCAGACACCCACACACACACTCACTCTCCCATACAAATACTTGGGCAACCAATCAATAACCCATATAGTTACTCATATAGCTACTGATCAACACATGCAGCAGTTTACAGAACAACAGATATAATGATGCACAAATTTAGACAGTTTAGTCACTAACCCATGCACTCAGTGAGACACATTTAATCACTCTCTCATACAATCAGTCATGCACCTACTAAATCCTTCATCCAGACACTTATACATCCACTCATTCTTCAATATGTAAGACATATTTTAACTTTACAGAAACATACAGTCACTGGATGATGTCATCAGTGATGCCATTTGAGTTGTCATCAGTGATGTCATCAGTGATGTCTCTGACCATGTCATGAATGATGTAATATGTGACATCATCAGCAGTGGATTGCGAGTGCGCAATATATAGTTAGTGCAACTAACTATATATGCGAATTTCAATAGTTTTGTGTGAGTAAAATAAGGTTTTGTAAATGCTAATTATTAACTATATATGGTCTATAACCTTTGGTTTTTTCAGTGAATGTTCAAGGTTTGGTAAATGCCAATTCCTAACTATATATGGTCTATAACCGGAAAATGACGTGAAAGTGACTCAAAGGCCTTGTAAATATGCCCCATGCTGACGATGAAACTCTAGCAGTACATATCAAGAAACCTAAATGACTTCAAGAAACGTTTTTAAACACATCAAGTAAGCAAATTATTCTCCCTGATTCATGGGGCAAGTGACTTAAAATGGCCTAACACACATGGGGGCGTATTTACAAGGTCCTTGCACCACTGTTGCGTCACTTTTAACATGGGGAAAATAACGTGAAAGTGGCTCAAAGGCCTTGTAAATATGCCCCATGCTGGCCATGAAACTCTAGCAGTACATATCAAGAAACCTAAGTGAGTTCAAGAAACGTTTTTAAACACATCAACTAAGCAGATTATTCTCCCAGATTCATGGGGCAAGTGACTTAAAATGGCCTAACACACATGGGGGCGTATTTACAAGGCCCTTGTACCACTTTTGCGTCACTTTTAACATGGGGAAAATGATGTGAAAGTGGCTCAAAGGCCTTGTAAATATGCCCCATTCTGGCTATGAAACTCTAGCAGTACATATCAAGAAACCTAAATGACTTCAAGAAACGTTTTTAAACACATCAAGTAAGTAAATTATTCTCCCAGATCCATGGGGAGGTGACTTAAAATGCCTAACACACATGAGGGCGTATTTACAAGGCCCTTGCACCACTTTTGCGTCACTTTTAACATGGGGAAAATAACGTGAAAGTGGCTCAAAGGCCTTGTAAATATGCCCCATGCTGGCTATGAAACTCTAGCAGTACATATCAAGAAACCCAAATGACTTCAAGAAACGTTTTTAAACACATCAAGTAAGCAAATAATTCTCCCAGATTCATGGGGAAGTGACTTAAAATGCTCTAACACACATGAGGGCGTATTTACAAGGCCCTTGCACCACTTTTGCGTCACTTTTAACATGGGGAAAATGACGTGAAAGTGGCTCAAAGTCCTTCTAAATAGGCCTCATGCTGGCTATGAAACTCTAGCAGTACATATCAAGAAACCTAAATGACTTCAAGAAACGTTTTTAAGCACATCAAGTAAGCAAATTATTCTCCCAGATTCATGGGGAAGTGACTTAAAATGCCCTAACACACACGGGGGCGTATTTACAAGGCCCTTGCACCACTTTTGCGTCACTATTAACATGGGGAAAATGACGTGAAAGTGGCTCAAAGGCCTTGTAAATATGCCCTATGCTGGGTATGAAACTCTAGCAGTACATATCAAGAAACCTAATTGACTTCAAAAAACGTTTTTAAACACATCAAGTAAGCAAATTATTCTCCCAGATTCATGGGGCAAGTGAAATATTTGTTTAAAGAAGCAGACACCATTTTTTTCTTCTCATAAATTTAAAAAGCATTCCTTTTCCTTAAAAACGATTTTCAAGTCATAATTTGAAAACACAGCACAGCTCCTATGTACAAGCACACCCTGTCAGTACTAATACTTCACAATATCTCCAATTACAATTTCTCAAAGAAACAAAATCTTTTTGTAAAACACTTGACACAAAGCAACATTTTAAATACACAACTTGCTTCCTAATTTTCTCCCTAAAGCATACTAGTCTCTATCTAAATTAAATGAATCTTTTCTCACCTTAGCAAATGCTTTTTGAATTTCAAAACAGTCTCAGACACACACCAATTTTTCTTTAGCAGAGCAAAGGGTATGCACTCCAGAGGCTGCAGCCAACAATGGCACATAAATTCTGTAATTCATCACAGATATCTCTCATGTCACCCAATCAAAACTCTTCCCTCACTTTTTTCAAATCAACACCCTTCCCCCCACTGCCCTTTTTGCCTTTTTTCCATAGCAACTAACTCCTGACAGACCTCTCATGTTTACAAGTTCACACAACAATGTTTCAACTGAACTCTAAACTCTCAGTTCACCTGCTTATCCAGTGCAATGTTTCTTAAAATGATTTTTACTTAACCATTCGAATTACATCTTTCAAAGAACACATCCATGCACCCTAACTTTCTGTTTTCAGCAATCAAAATCGCCACAGCTGTTTTCAGCAAGGGTAAACAGAACTTCTACAACATTTTTATGACTAGGCATTGTCCTGTGTCGTTGACATATATTTAACAGATAATGAACTTTCGGAGATCTTGACAACAGTAGATTGCATAATTCTGGAATTTGCTCACATGGGTTACAAATTTAACTTTATAAAAATCAAAAATGTCCCACCTCAATATCCTGTTTCTGGGATACGAGCTGTCAATTGAAGGCAAAAGCCTAGCAACACATTCTTGGAGAAGTGTGCGCTCTTCCACCCTCCAACTACACTGAAGAGGTTACAATTCATATTTTGATTCTTCGTTTTTGCCAGAACTTACATTCCAGATTACGCAGAACAGGTTAAACCATTCTACGAATTGACCTGTCCAGATTCCACAAGCACACACTGCCGCACTGAACACACACAAATACTACATTCAGTACAACCTAACTGCAAAACACTTACACACGTGTGTAAACACAACAAACCTGGTGATCCACATCATCACTGACCGACAGGGTACATCTATGTTACATTTTATGAATGTGACACTTCCAATTGCATATAAATCGCATTTATACACTAATGCTAAAATGCATTTTGCACCCAAAGAAAAAATACTGACAGCGGTACAGATTGCTGTGGTGAGATAGAGAGGACTGGATCAGGGAAAACGCATAACTGTTGTGACCCCGGTGCCAACCCTAGAGACCATCACAAGAGCAAGCATCCCAAACACAAACGCATTACATCCACATTGTATACAACGGGCTAACTCTCTCACTACAGCAGACGCAGATTACAAATTTGTCTCTACACTACAGACACAAGCCTTTCTGCAATATGAACAATAATGTCCTCTTCCTAATGAAATAATGCCTATACAACTGTATGATTACATCATGTATACTGATGGTTTTGCCCAGCCTGCCATAGGGACAAAGCACCAATACTCAGCAGCATGCGCACCCATAAAGTGTCACATGCAGGATGGAGAAATCCATCCTGAGAAAAACTTCAAGCAGTTCCTTGGTGATTGCACCGCACATTTGCCTAAACTTAAGGCTTTAATTCTGGCACTGGAGAATACTGGTCTGTGATTCCCCACACTTATAGTGTGTGGTTTGTCTTAATGTGTCCAGTTGTACACACTACTGTAATGTGTCCAGTTGTCTACACTAGTGGAGCCAAAATTGATTCACAGATTCAAAAGGGTGCACAGTAATGCACAAGATGCTTTGGGAACAAGTGGCTAAGCTAAAAGACTACTTGCCATTCACTCATGTAATCCACACATTGAGTCATCAACATGCTGGCATACACTTTGCAGGGAATTGCATGACTGATGAAGCCTCAAAAGTCACAGTGTGAACTTCTGCATTTGCTGTAATAACTCGTTCAAGTACGAGCATAGTAACAGATGAAGGGGCTGGGCCTTAACGTTCTAGAGCTAGTCTAGGCTCAGACTCCGCTGGTTCTTTTTTGCAGCATGTAAGCATAGAGGGGAGAATTTTTTTTGTGTAACCTGGCCAATTCAAAAGATATTCCTGGACATATAGTAACCACAGACAACTGTGTAGGGTTAGTTAATTTTTTTTACAAAGCCTTAAATAACTGCTCATAGAGACACCTCAGGATGAGAGTATACAAGTACATCGGAACTAGCATAAAGCCAAATCTGCACACCCAGGGCTATCTATGGAGCATAGACAGAATATATAGTTCTAGAAATATAATGCAGAGGATCAGTGTGCATGAGTCCAAATTTCCATGCATCTGTGGTTGATGTGAATACAGCATTAGTCTGTCCCTACTCTAACGCTAACATAACATCCCTACATAGCATTCCCAGGAAAGGAGCGGAAAAATGGTGTCAGCATGTAGAGTCTTCCTAAGAAGGTTCTCCACATCAATGGGTCACGTGGCATAAAGCCACAGAGCTCAATCTATGAAAGCACTTCTTCCTAGGCAGAGAGGAAAAATTGGGCCTTTTCCCTACTTGCATCACACTTTTCAGGTAACCTCTCCCTTGCAACAAATCACGCCATCAATTCTTTAACTGATCTCATAGGTAAGTTCTCACTGAAGAGTGATTCTCCTGAACTGTAACATTGCTGACCTTGATTCCCAGGCCTTCCCCAATGTGAAGCACAATAGGTTCACTTACCGAAGTAAGCTCATGATGTATCCCTTCTCTCCTCGCCTGACTAAGAAAACAAAAACATTATTCTAGCTATCAAGGAGTCTTCTTCCACCTGCAACACTGTGACGAGGAGGACCCGGACCCGGGCCCTCCCGGCTTACCTTTACCTGTGTCCCCTTTTGTCACCCAGCATACAGAAGCCTGGAAACCTGTAACGGACTGGCAGCAAACAGCACGGGAGCCGGAGGAGCCGTGTTTCTTTAACTGGGCGGAGCTGGAACCCGAGACCGCCCCCCCCCTGGGGGTAAAGGTGCGCCCATCCGGGAAACAGGTGTGTTGTACACCCGGAGGGAGTGGAGAGTGGTGGCGTGAGCGAGGAGCAGAGTGGAGGAGAACCGAAGACGAGGAACCGAAGATCGAGGAGGAGGCGTGTGAGCAGTGGAGGACGGGAGACGACGGAAGCAAGGAACATCAGCTGGAGGAGGCGTGTGAGCAGTGGAGGACGGGAGACGACGGAAGCAAGGAACATCAGCTGGAGGAGGCGTGTGAGCAGAGGAGGACGGACGAGGACGCAAGTGGAGTACAGCACGGACCGGAGTCGAGTGAGCAGACGGGGAGACCGGGAGCGGACTGGAGAGCGGATCAACGGAGACAGGAGGCGTCAGCGAAAGAGTGGAGAACGGAGACCAGGGACAACGGAGACAGCAGACCATCGACCAGGGTACCCGAGGAGAGCCAGACCTGCGACAACAGCGACAAGCCGGGAGGCCACCGAGGAGGCGCATCGCCCAGCCACACTTCACATGAAGTGTGGCTCGAGCAGGTACGGTCAAGATTCACGGGGTGGGCGGGGCGTAAGTGGGGTAAACCCCCGTAAAACCGAGCAACAGACCCTTAGTGCACCAGTACCTTCCCTTCACCTCACCGGCACTCAGGGGAAAGACGAGCACGTGTGGTCCCTCACTACCCTTCCCTGACAAACCCCCCCACAACCACGAGCTAATAGTGTTTTTCTTTCTTTCTGTTTCTTTTTGGGATCGAATCTGGGACGAGAGACAAGACGGCGGAGGCAAGGCCTACAACGCCCAGAAGACACCGCGAAAGTCGGAGACTGGGAACAGCCAAACAAGCAAAGGAGGACCTTGATAATCCGTTACCGTTTTATAGAGTACCAGTTCAAAAGAGGAGGCTTTATAAAATAATAAAACCATCTTTGCCTCTCAACCCCGTATCAGTGAGTTTATTGGACAAACCACCCGAAAGCCCACAAGTGGTGGAGAATGCAGGCATAGAAGAAGCCATCCAGGATACAAAGATGGAAGCCATACTACAAGCCCTGGTTAAAGGACAAGAACAGTTAGGGTGGGCTGTGGAGCAACAGCTCGCCTCCGCTCAACTAGACCGGGACACTTTCCGCTCCACCGTAGTCACCCAACTGGAAGGGTTACAACACAATACTGATCCCGGGAGCAACCCTGTGCGCGAAGCCAGACCGCCGCCTACACCGGCAGGCATCTCCCTACAAAAGTACACCCCTGGTGAGGACCCGGATGCCTTTCTTTTAAATTTTGAACGGGTGGCACTGGCATGCGGATGGCCAGTCGAGAAGTGGCCTTTCTTTTTGGCGCCTCTACTGACGGGGGAAGCCCAAGCCGCCTATCAGGTGGCCAACAGCAGTGGACAGACGCCATACAGACAAATCAAAACAATCATATTGGACCATCTTGGTTTAGATGCGGAAGCATACCGCGTGCGTTTCAGAAAAGAACGGGGACAAGGGGGGGACAATCCAAAAACCCTCTTCTTCCGCCTAAAAGCAGCAGCGGACAAATGGCTGACCCCCTCAACCAGTTCCAAAGAAGACATTATGGATAAAATATATCTGGAGCAATTCCTAGAGGCCCTACCCTACGGGACACAACGCTGGTTGCGACAGCATTCCAACCTAACCACCCAGCAAGCTATGGAAATGGCTACCACGTTTGTCCGGGCCCAGCCCCGCCTACACTCCAATGAACCAGAGAAGCCCCACAAGGTAATCCCTCGGCCTGAACGCAGACTTAGAGCCCCTCCTGGATTGCCAAACCCCCGTTTTTCGAGCCCGGAGGCTCCTCCGTTACGAGGACCACAGTGTTTTGATTGTGGGGCCTGGGGCCACATCGCCCGCTTCTGCCCCCAGAAACGCAGTCAGGAGGAACCAATGGAAGTGGGATATATGCCAAAAGCCGTCCTGTACACCGCCGAACTGGGAGGCGCATATCACGTGAGTGTGACCGTTAATGGGACTGTAATCCAGGCCCTGCTGGATTCGGGGTGTAAGCAGTCAGTCATGCGGGATGTTTATGTCTTGCCCCCCCAGGTAATGCCCAACGACCAAGTATACATAAAATGTGTCCATGGGGATGTGAAGGGGTATCCGGTGGCCTACGTCCCCATAGAGCTAGAAGACAGGGATACATTGATAGTGAAAGTAGGGGTGATGTGTTCTCTACCCGAACCCCTCATTCTGGGCACCGACAATCCACATTTCCTAGAACTGTTTGAGGGCCAGTTACAAAAAAAGAGATCTCCGCGGGAGACCCCTATACCGGCATTGTTGTCCCCTGACCCATGGGAAAATGATAGAAGCTTCAAGTTCGCCCAAGCGAATGATTCCACTTTGTTGAATGCGTGGGAAAGGGCCCATGCAGAACAGGACATAAACCCCGTGAGGTACCCCAGATTCCTTATTAAAGATGACCTCTTGTATCGGCAAGCTAAAGCAGAAGACCCTATACAACTCTTGGTACCAACCTGTTTTCGCGAACAAATAATGTTCTATGCTCATACTCACCTCCTTGCAGGACACACCGGCAGTGAGAAGACGACTCAGAACGTACTCCATAACTTTTACTGGCCAGGTGTGTATCAAGACATAAAAAGCCACTGTCAGACGTGTGACGTTTGCCAGCGGAAAAATACCCACCGACCCGCGGCAGTACCCCTACAACCCCTCCCCATTATAGGGACCCCATTTGAGAGGGTCGGGATGGACCTGATCGGGCCCCTTCCCAAAACACGGAAGGGGCATCAATACGCTCTGGTAATCGTGGACTATGCCACAAGGTTTCCCGAGGCGTTTCCCCTGAAAGCTCCCACCTCCAAAAACATCGCTGAGAAATTTCTGGAGTTGTTCTCAAGGGTCGGATTCCCCAAAGAAGTCCTAACGGACCAGGGAACCCCCTTCATGTCCCGAGTCATGAAGGAAGTCTGTCACCTCCTAGACCTCCACCAGATCCGTACCTCTGTGTACCACCCTCAGACAGACGGTCTGGTGGAGAGGTACAATGGTACCCTGAAAACCCTGTTGAAAAAGATGCTCACCGTTAACGGGAGCGAATGGGACCTCTTGTTGCCATTGGCGTTATATGTCATACGCGGCCAAACGCAGAGCAGCTTAGGCTGTTCATCTTTCGAGATGTTATATGGGCGACAACCCCGCAGTTTGCTGGAGATGACACGGGAAGTATGGGAGAACGAGAGTGACGGGGACACAAGATCCTTGCTGGAATACAGCCAGAATTTAAGGAATAAACTGGGGAAGATACGAGAGTTGGCCTTCACCCAGCTGGAGACCAGTCAACAGAAACAGCAGGCCCACTACAACAGAGGAAAGAAGTGGAGACATCTAGCAGTAGACGACTGGGCATTGGTGTTGTTGCCCTCCATGTCCAAACGATTCCAGAATGAGTGGCAAGGCCCATTCCGAGTCATTGAGACGATTGGGAAAACCACGTACCGGCTCCAAATGAGTAGGAATAAAAACCAGGTTTTTCATATAAACCTCCTAAAAAAGTGGTTGGGGCCCATCCCGCTGGTATCGATGATAACCGTCCCAGGAAAAAAGGATCCCAATACCACACTGGACGAACTAGTGATAAGCGAGGAGCTGTACGATAGAGAACGAGAAGACCTACAATCCACCCTACGTCCCTTCAAGAGAATCTTTTCGAATATCCCGGGCGCCACTACTCTGGCAGAACATAGGATAGACACTCCAAAGGGCGTCACAGTAAAACAGAGGCCATACAGAATACCAGCCGCCAAGAGGACCGCCATAAGCAACGAAGTACAAGAGATGCTGAGCCTTGGAGTCATCCGACCTTCTCGCAGTGAATGGTCTTCTCCGATCGTAATGGTGCCCAAGCCAGATGGTAGTAGCAGGTTCTGCATGGATTTTAGGGCCTTGAATGCAGTCTCCTCGTTTGATGCCTACCCTATACCACGCATTGACGAACTTATTGAGAAACTGGGAAATGCCAAGTACATCAGTACCCTTGATTTAACGAAAGGGTACTGGCAGGTCCCTCTCCGAGAGGAAGATCGTAAAAAGACGGCCTTCGCCACTCCTGACGGGCTCTATGAGTTTAACGTCCTTCCCTTTGGCCTCCACGGAGCACCGGCCACATTCCAGAGGCTTATGAATGAAGTACTAAGAAACCATCATGAGTATAGCTCGGCCTACCTGGACGACATCATTATATTCAGTCCTTCTTGGGAAGAACACCTTCGACATCTACAAAACATACTACAGCAGCTAAAGGAAGCAGGGCTTCATGTCAACTCAAAGAAGTCCCGAGTGGGTTTTCGAAAAGTCAAGTATCTGGGGTACGTACTGGGGCACGGTGTCATCGAGCCCCAAATCGAGAAGGTCAGGGCGATTGCTGAAACCCCTTTTCCCTCCAGCCAAAAGGAAATGAGAGCCTTCCTCGGCCTCGTGGGCTACTACAGGCGATTCATCCCCTCCTTCTCAGATATAGCCACCCCCTTAACCGACACATTGAAGAACCACACCAAAAGTCAGGTCCTACATAATCCGACAGTCGCCATGTGGAACGCCTTCCAAACCCTGAAGCGTGCCATCACGACTAGTCCTGTCCTTATCTCTCCGGATTTCAACAAGCCCTTTATCCTGCACACAGACGCTTCTGATTTTGGTATTGGGGCTGTGTTGTCACAAGAATCCGACACTGGTACGGAGCGCCCCATACTTTACATCAGTCGCAAGCTGTTCCCTAGGGAAGTAAAATATCCTACCATAGAGAAGGAGTGTTTGGCGATCAGGTGGGCAGTCGACAAACTGAGATATTACCTGGAGGGGCATTCATTCATCCTCTATACTGACCACGCCCCTCTTACCTGGATGAGTCGAAACATCTCGAACAACCCGCGAGTACTGAGGTGGTTCCTGGCCCTGCAACCATTCCGGTTCCAGGTCCGTCACCGTAAGGGGAAGGACAACGCCAACGCGGACTTCCTGTCGCGGTATCCTCTCCCCGATCGGGAGAATCGTAGGGGGGAGGGATGTGACGAGGAGGACCCGGACCCGGGCCCTCCCGGCTTACCTTTACCTGTGTCCCCTTTTGTCACCCAGCATACAGAAGCCTGGAAACCTGTAACGGACTGGCAGCAAACAGCACGGGAGCCGGAGGAGCCGTGTTTCTTTAACTGGGCGGAGCTGGAACCCGAGACCGCCCCCCCCCTGGGGGTAAAGGTGCGCCCATCCGGGAAACAGGTGTGTTGTACACCCGGAGGGAGTGGAGAGTGGTGGCGTGAGCGAGGAGCAGAGTGGAGGAGAACCGAAGACGAGGAACCGAAGATCGAGGAGGAGGCGTGTGAGCAGTGGAGGACGGGAGACGACGGAAGCAAGGAACATCAGCTGGAGGAGGCGTGTGAGCAGTGGAGGACGGGAGACGACGGAAGCAAGGAACATCAGCTGGAGGAGGCGTGTGAGCAGAGGAGGACGGACGAGGACGCAAGTGGAGTACAGCACGGACCGGAGTCGAGTGAGCAGACGGGGAGACCGGGAGCGGACTGGAGAGCGGATCAACGGAGACAGGAGGCGTCAGCGAAAGAGTGGAGAACGGAGACCAGGGACAACGGAGACAGCAGACCATCGACCAGGGTACCCGAGGAGAGCCAGACCTGCGACAACAGCGACAAGCCGGGAGGCCACCGAGGAGGCGCATCGCCCAGCCACACTTCACATGAAGTGTGGCTCGAGCAGGTACGGTCAAGATTCACGGGGTGGGCGGGGCGTAAGTGGGGTAAACCCCCGTAAAACCGAGCAACAGACCCTTAGTGCACCAGTACCTTCCCTTCACCTCACCGGCACTCAGGGGAAAGACGAGCACGTGTGGTCCCTCACTACCCTTCCCTGACAAACCCCCCCACAACCACGAGCTAATAGTGGTTTTCTTTCTTTCTGTTTCTTTTTGGGATCGAATCTGGGACGAGAGACAAGACGGCGGAGGCAAGGCCTACAACGCCCAGAAGACACCGCGAAAGTCGGAGACTGGGAACAGCCAAACAAGCAAAGGAGGACCTTGATAATCCGTTACCGTTTTATAGAGTACCAGTTCAAAAGAGGAGGCTTTATAAAATAATAAAACCATCTTTGCCTCTCAACCCCGTATCAGTGAGTTTATTGGACAAACCACCCGAAAGCCCACAAACACAAATGTGAGAAAGGACAAAATCCACGTCACACATGAAAGTCAAGCTTTTACTTCTAAACAAGAGCGTCCAGGGGAAAATAAATTTCAGGCCTCCGTATTTAGCCAATATAAGAACGTGGCACATGAACATTATGAATTGCCTACTAAATAAAACACTGGCAATTAGTATTTTGAACTACATCTAAATTAACATGTTTCAGAAGCACATTAAATACATGAATAATTGTCAGCTGCCCAAAAGTAGTTCTTCACATTAATGTTTTTAGCTAATTACATTTACTTGCTTCGTTAATTTCTCCACATTACATTAAAGTGTCCTAAAATACATCACAATTCAAGTTATTAAATTTCACATTCTAATACCTCATGTTAATACAGCAAAGGATTATATGTGGATGCAATGTATACTTGTGATTATGATGCACTCCTACAATTAAAATGCATTTTCCGCTACGTCAGTGTCGTAGCTAGCCTTCTCTGTCTGAACTCCCCTAAGCATTTCAGATTCTCATGATTACTATCCTGCAGTCTTTCCATCCTTCGCTCTCCCTCCCTTAGAGAATCTTCCAACTGTCTTGACTTGTGACACTTGTATTATTTTATCATACCAAGCAAGATGATTATACAACCCACAATTATTATAGGCTTCAAGATATATCCAAGAATTTATTTTCCCAAGTTAGCAAACCAACTTCCAACCTGGCCAAATCCTTTTCCAATCTTATCCCAAACTCCTTCAGTCGCCAGGTCATGTATCTCATGATGTATCTTAGTGATGTTATTTATATATCCCCCTCAGATCTTTACTATTATTAGGGATATAAGTACTGCACAGTTGGACATTCAGCATCCTACGGACTCCCTCCTCCTTTGCCTATAATACTTCTAAAGCAAGATGATTCTGCAACACCATAGACATTATCAAAACAACTTCTCCATCTGCAAGCAACAAGGACTGAGCTTTGTTTACCAACAACTTATCCACAATAATAGATAACTTTCTAATCTTGATATAATTAAAGACCATGCCCAAACTAGGTATCATTGCTCCAAATATGTCTCCCACAATCTCACAAGCACTCACACCCATATCTCTCTACCATTCGATTTTCCCTCCATGTCCTCCAAATCCTCCACATGATATATCTTTGGAAACACAACAGCCACATAACAAGTACCATACCAGTTAATTGGTAGCCACACATACGTTTTCCTTCCCGACACAAAATATATCCTCTGCACCACTTGGACTGCTTCTTGCAAGAACTTCTTCGAAGAAGCATCAATTGTGAATATGTGGTCACACTCTCTCTCACAAATATAGTGTCACTGTGTGTCTGCACCTGATTAATGCAAAGCTTGCCTCGTTGTTCCCAGTCTAGAGCTAGCGGACCATAACTTCCCCTAGCCTTGTGAGCTAACTCCTCCATAGTCCATTAAAGTTTTCCCTCCCAATTATTAAGCTCAACGGTCTATGTCTATCCTCTACTTGGTCTACAAACAACACCACGGAAGACACAATTTTTCAGATGGAAAGCAAATAAAAATTGGCTCTCCTCATGAAATTGAATGGAGAAAAATGTGACAAAGGTCGTTCACTGTAAACCAAACAGTTTCACAAGAAATCTGGAATAGGATCACAGATGGATTCGGTACCACAGGACAACATTTCCTTACAATATTATTAAGTTTCCTAAGATCCTGAACTATGCAATATTTGCAGCTCAGTTTCTGCAATCCCATAATAGGCGATTGCATGCACCTTCAGTATACCCTGCGCAATAATGGACTTAATTACAGGTGTAATCCTTGCCACCATTTCCTGAGTTAGGTTGTATTGAGGTATTCTCAGGAATTCTGCATTAGGCTTGATCTGTATGTGGACTGGCTTGACTCCTTGAATCGGTCCGTTTTCTTCCCCAGTGAAATCCCATACCACTCGAGAGACTGTCTCTCAAATACAAATACATTTCTTCCACTGCCAGTAAATGAAACATGTCCACATAGTGATTTTGGCTCACCAGTTTGAAAGCAATGTCATTATCATTAGTCTACAGCTCTTTTCCGTTTGGCTACAATAGATGATATAGTTCAATTTGCACAAGAGGTGTCACCGTAGTAAGCAGGTCGGACTTTAGTCACATACTATGAATGAACGATAAGCTGAAAGGTTTAAATTTTCACCTGTAACTCTTCCGTAAAAGGGTTGGTCATCCCTTTTTTAGCAACTCCTACAACTAAGATTGACTTTCCCGAGTGGGTTGGTTTGGTACTACTGCAGATCTCACAGTAGAATGGGTAGCATCAGTATCCATAAGAAACGTGATGGGATGACCATCTTCATACGCCTCGACATATGGCCCATTTTGGTCTACCTCCAATACTGCTCCAAGAGTACAGTCTACCTCCCCCCTCAGGCACCATCATGGGGATGGGTGCTGATCGAGTCTTTGAATGCTTTCATGAAGGGCATCAGCTCTTAGCGGGTGCCATGAGTAATATAGCATTGTGGCATAGACCTCGTGCTTACTTCACAAGTTCTCAGTGCGCACACTGAGTACTAAGCACTGTGTGAATCTGTCCAGCCTGCCGGGAAACCTCAAATCACAGCATGTGTGGTGGGTAACAAAGCAGTGGAGACCATCACCCTCGAATCATACGCTCACAGGGAGTTGCAAGCACTGTGGAACTTCTGTCCAGTCAACCCTATCTGGTAGTGATAGCACCAACATTGCGGCACAGATTTCATGCTTGTTCACAGAGAGTAGAGAGTGATGTGAGCTTCTGTCCACACTGTAGTGTGATACCAAGGCACAGACCTCCATGCTGTGCACAGAGAGTGCCCTGGGTAACATCATGCAAAAACAACTGTTGATGGACAGAATGCAGAACAATGTCATACATTCACCCAGTACAGAGATCTGGGCCTAAATACATCGTTTTTTTGCTCACCATGTCATTCCAGTTTGAACCCAGCCATATGCAAATCAGTCTTGACCCTGTGCCCCATGGGGCCGCTGAAGGCTTAAAGAAAGACAAACACTGTAAAGATACTTAAAACAGCAGGTTTGCGTTCAGACGCTAATATCAGATCATTTAGAAATTTCCATGTTTGCTTAGTGTGACACTATTTCTCTTGAGCTGGCAGTAGGAAAACATTCCTAAGATATGGAGGTATTTTATGAGCAACAGGTTTTAGTATGCACATAGGTGAGCTTTGTGTCACCAAGAAATGTAAGTTCAGGGACGTAACTAAGCCATTAACCCAACTTCCCCTCCTCTAGGCACTAGTCCTCCGAATGAGATTTGAACATAAATCTCTGGCCTGCGCTCGTCGTTACCTAATGAGATTGTCTACAATATTATCTTTTTTAAGCCTGAATACGTATGCCATCTCAGTAACAATGTGTGAAGTGCTCTTTTCAAAATCCATAAAAATGTCTCGTAAACTTCAGTGGAGAGAGATTGCGTCTCTACTCTGCAGAGGTATTATCGAGAAAAAACATTAGGGCATATTAGCAAGGGCCATATCGCCGCTTTAGCGGCACTTTTTGCAGCTAAAGCGGCGATATTTCTATCACCCTATTAGCAAGCTGTCGCTTACAGCAGTTAGCGACAGCTTTTAGGCGATAGCTTCAGGTTTGGGGCCCGCTTTGCATGTCAGCGATATTTATCGCTAATGACATGCAAAGTGGGCGTACCCAAACTGTTAGCGACTGAAAACAGTCGCTAACACAGCTATCGCCTATTAGAAAGGCAGGCAAAGCGATAAAAAAATTTGTGCTAAGTGCGAATATCGCTATAATCTTACACCTGCTAAAAAGTTGACTTACCTGTATCGTCAATAGGGTGGATTATCAGATTAAGCCCCCATTGGCGTTATTGCGTGAATATCGCTGGATTTCAAGGGCTATTCACCATTTCGCCACTATCGCTGGATATATTAGCACAATGGGGAAAAACGTTGCTAATAGCAGGTTTTCTCCGCAAAAATATCCAGAGGTGGGCAGAGATAAAAAAGAATGCGCTAAGCACATTTAGCGATAAATATCGCTACTCCTTGCTAATATGCCCCATTGTTTCCGACCGAAAAGTGAAACTCCTGCAAATGGAAATGAACGATGTAGTCAGAAGGCAGATGATTGTACTAAAGCAAAATGGAACTACAACAAAAACATTTTACATCAATTTAGAGGAGGCAATATTCTCTGTGCCAGACAGGGTGGAAAGAAGCCTTAAGAGCTCTGTAATCTCTGTGTGCACTGGGATGCAAGCACCGACAAGAGCAGGAAAGTTAGGCAAATATAAAAACTAATACAGATAGCCGCACTCTGATTTGTTTCATATTTGTAAGCTTCATTTTCGTTTCCATTTTGTAGCACTGCCATCTTGTGGTTTAAATTGGTACTACTGTACAAAGTATCCCCACTGGTACATAAATAATTAGGAATAAGCAGTGAGGCTCGCTCAGATGAAGCAGAAAACTCCGCTGCGTGGGTTGTTGGCGGAGTTTTGCCAAACTTCGCATTGCAAGTGGACCGCGGAGTGACAAAAGCGGAGCGGAGACTACCGCCCAGGCTTAATTTGCGCAGAGGTTTGCTTATTTTTCCTGTTATGATACATCAGACCCAGTGTCTCATTATCATAAACTTGCACCATTACCTGCATAGAAAAATATGCTGACAACCAACAAGCTGATAATTTTGGCTTCTTTTAACTCTCAGCGGTCCACACAAGGGTTGGACTTTGGCGGGACACTATTGATGTCAAATTAATTTTGGGGCCAAGGGATTGGCAGGTTCAGGGGAAGGAGGCTTTGTTTAGAGCTTGCTTATACCAAAACAAATGTTTTCCTCATCAAAACCATGCAACACATGTCATGTCTTGAGGTAGCTAAGATAAAAGATTTGAACACACCACATATTCCCACATTTGCAGGTTTTGAAAACTAGCAGCAGTTGGCAAAATGAAAGGAAGAAAAATTAAGATATCATTCAACGCAATGGAATATACAATTCATCAGACACCAATTGGAGGGAAGGTTAGTGTGGCCATTAGATACTAAAGGATGTCAAGCACAGTTCCGGGGTAACACAGAGTACTTTAAAATCAGCAGGCCTGACCAGCATTATATGCAGAGAGAACACTCAGGGGGAACACTTACAATGTCAGCATGTTGTTCCTTGATTGTCTACAAACCTCAACCATGTCCCATGTGAAACAACACTTGTCCCTTCTTTCTGATGACCTGGAATAACAGAACTTCTTCTTAGATCCTCAAGAACCACGTCAAAAACACTTCTTGTATGCAATATGTAATAAAATATCGAAAGGTTCCTATCAGAAAGCTGCTGAAACACTTTGTGAAATTGACAGGGCTAATATAGAAAAGGCTCTAGCAGTAGTTGACGATGGGATGACAACTAGAATGTCCGCCTTACAACATGGGCAATCCCAACTTAAATCTATCTTACTATTGAATTGGACACTTCAGACACTTCAATCTAATTGCGTACCGTGCCACACGCCTGTTTTCACCATACAAAGAGACAAAACAGTAAACACTCATAGCACCCAAAAATACAACATACATCCTCTACAGATTGGATAATCCATGGGTTCATTACTCTGCCGATTCACATTTTATTTCCAAAACTGCTTAGAACACCATCAAGTGGGCAGAAATTAAGTGTTAGGGAAAATATATGTACATGAGATTTGGGCATTACCGTTCAAATTCCGGTGTAAGAATAAAGACATTTAAGTTTTCTCAGTGGCTCCGGCTGTGAGAATGCTTTGATTGGCCCCTTATCTTACAAGATTATTTAGCTTGTAATGCTTCCTTGGACAATTTATCTTGCTACTTGAAGGGTTCCCCAGTGGCCATGATTTATCCAGCTTTCAGATTGCTCTTGAATGAGAGTTATTTGATGTTAAATGATCGAGGTTGCTCCAGGATGAGACCGGGCACAGCTTATCGTGTCACGGTTTCCTCCGTTGTGACTTGTACACAAGCATTATTTAAAACTGTCCATACAGTTAGGGAGGCAGCACTTTAGCCTTCAATAATACTTTCAAACATACACTTTGATGCCTTGAGCAGATTGAAAACCTTACTGTTTCAGAAAGATGAGGCCTTAAAATCTGCAAAGGAGACGTTTGATCTTCAAGTTGCTAGATCCTCTTCTGAGATACAGTCACTAGTCCACACTGATTTGCAACAACTTTTCGGAGAATTGGTACACCATATTTTTAACATGTCTAATACTGTGCAGGTAGCACACTTTTTAAAAAGCCTAGGCTCTGGTTTGGTAAGCACCTTCCAGACAGTCTTTGGAATCATTACATCATTTATTCAATCTGTGCTTAGAAAAGCGCCTTTGGAGGTCTTCGGTTGGACCTTTTCCTGATTGTCAGGACTGTGACTTTACATTTTCTGCTCCGCAATGGATGTCCCATTTTCAGATCGAATGGAGCTGGCACTACCACATGTGTTCCTGTGCCATGAACGCATGGTACAATGTTTTGGCGCACCTTTGCTTTAGAAACAATATGAGCATTGCTTCTCGTCCTTTGAGCCTGTTTGGCTTCACTACATGCTGCCCCGATTCCGCTGTCTGCTGTGCACTTTTGAGTGTGCCTTTGACTTGTACCTAGGAACTCAATTGGTTGAGCCTTTCAACATGAACATACTGGTGGACCCTTTAATGGCCTTTTTGTATCGCTGTCCTTGCATATACTATTACTTCTGAACACATTCTACCAGACTTTTTTTTTCTCGCAAGTACGATCTTTGCCTGAACTGCGCCTCGCCCCGTGAGCTGCTCCAGACCCCGGATCGCAGCAACCCTCCACTGTCCCGCTCACCCGCCTCCCACCTCGAGGGGGCTTCGAGTCGGATAAATCCTCGGAGAACCGCCAGCCTCGTCCCGGGTCCGCCGTCACCTGAGGCTGCGCCTGAAATGCCTCGGACACCCGCAACAAGTAACACTTGAACTCGATCCCGAGTTCACATCGGATCCAGGGTCCGCAACGTTTGTTTTACCTGTCATCCATCATTCATCGACAGGTCGCTCCACCAGCGCGAAGCGCTTATCGACCCACAGCGTACCTTGCTGACAAGAACACTAAAGAACTTTTGCCTATTTTAATCTGGTGGCCTCATTCGGTAAACATTATATGGTCCTGTTCTAATTCTGCAACTAAGTATTTTTATATAAAGCTACGTATTTTTGATACAACTTTTATGACTGGTGTCCGTTTGTGGCAGAGAACGAGGTGCGAGTAGAACCACTGGAAGCCGTTGTAGATTTCAGCAGAGTCCTGTCACCAGAGGAGCTAGTGGACAGGGCAGCAATCAGAGCACACGAAGTGGAGATGGCAAAGTTAAATGGACAAATGGAAATGGAGAAGCAAAGAATGGCAATGGAGGAGAAAAAGCTCCAAGTGGATCACCATATGAGAATCAAGGAGTTGGAGCTGAAAGCAAAGAGTTTGGACACAGCTCCTGGTGGCAGCACAACGCCGGTGCAGGTAGAGTCAAGGGTTTACATGCATAAAGATGTAGTGAAGGAGTACTTCAAGGGGGATGACATAGGACAGTGGTTCCGAGCATACGTGGTAGCCATGTCCTCCCACCGGGTCCCTGAAAGAGATTGGGGAGCGGGGTTGTGGGGGAAGTTCCTTAGCGAGGGACGGGACAGACTGCTAGATTTGCCCTCTGAAGTATACAATTCCTACACCCACATGAAAGAGGCCTTAATGAACAGGTTTGGGTTAACTCATGAGATGTACCGACAGAGGTTCAGGGGATGTACTAAGATTCCTGGGGGTACGTATGTGGAGTATGTAACCTTTTTCTGCAGAGCACTGGATGGTTGGGTAAAGGGTAGCAAGGTGAATGATTTTCAAGGGCTTCTTGACTTAATGGCATGGGAGCACTTGTCGAGTAATTGTTTTCCTGAGCTACGCCAGCACCTGATCGATAGCAAGCTGTCCAACCCGAGGAAGCTTGCTGAGGAGGCGGACTGCTGGCTCAGCACCAGGGTCCACAAGGGTCCAATGGGAGACCCAGCCAAAGGTGGGCAGGGTCCCCAGCAGAAGAGTGGGGGGGACAAGGGTAAACAGAAAGGGTTCCAAAAAGGCCCCCAAGGTAATACCCAAGGGAACCAGCAGAAGGGTTCTCAGCCTCCCCCACCCCCGAAGCAGTACGGGGCCCGACAGGTAAACCTGTTCAGAGAGGGCCCATAACCTGTTACAGGTGTGGTGACCAGGGTCACATTGCCACTGATCCTAAGTGTCGCCTATTTGGAAAACCCGCACCCACTGGTGCTCCACCCTGGCAAATGGCTAGGGTTAATTTTGGGGAGGAGGTAGCAATCCAAGGGGGTGGGGATCCTGTTCAGATGACCCTAGTCTCACTCGGAGACAGCGAGATGGTCCCTGAGAACTACTCACCCTCTAACACTAAGAAATATGGGCAAGTAGTGACCGTCAATGGAAAGAAGGTTGAGGCTCTTAGAGACACAGGAGCCAGTGTGACTGCAGTCCGGCAGCACCTGGTGTCTCAAGAGTAGGTTGTACCCCATGCCTACTGTAGGGTTGTCAATGCTGACAACTCAGAGAGTCGTTGTCCAATGGTTCAGGTTCCTTTTAAGTGGGGGGGCGTTTCTGGTACTCTGCAGGTTGCGGTGAGAACTGCCATGCCTGTAGACTGTCTGCTAGGGAATGACTTGGAGAGTTCCCCTTGGGAAAAGGTGGAGAAGACGGCTCATCTGTGGATGGTGGGTCTACCCGACTGGGCATTTGTGACCACCCGGTCAATGGCAGCCAGTAGGGGTGTTGAAGAGGCCCAGGAACCGGCCTTAGAGGGAGGGCTCAGGGGGCGCGGGTGACAGGCCCCTGAAGTTCCCATGGCCCAGGAGGAAGCAGACCTTTAGGGGATGCCCTGGAGACTACCATGGAAAAGGTAGCTGAACTGGAGGACCTGCCTGAGCAGACCCATTGGCAGCAAGATGGAGGCTCCTCCAGGGAGGAATTCTGCAAGGAGCAGAAAGAATGCCCCTCTCTCGTGGGTGTGCGGCAGGAGGCTGCAGACCAGGCTAATGGTAGTCAGTCCGGTACTCACTTCATTTACTGGGAGAACAACCTCCTGTACACCGAGCCTAAGGTTGCTGAACCTGGGTCAGCCCGTGCGCTGGTGGTTCCCCAGAAGTTCAGAGCCTTCCTACTGGGGCTGGCTCATGACGTTCTGTTAGCAGGACATTTGGGGCAGGACAAGACCTTTGAAAGGCTTGTCACCCACTTTTATTGGCCCCAAATGCGCAATAGCTCAGATGTTCATTGCAAGACCTGTCAAACTTGCCAGGCAAGTGGGAAGAGCTAGAGGAAGTAGAAGACTCCACTCCAGCCCTTCCCTGTGGTCAGTACACCATTCCAGCGAGTGGGAATTGACATCATTGGGCCTCTGGACCCCAAGACAGCCATGGGCAACAGGTTCATCCTGGTCTTGGTGGACCATGCCACCCGGTACCCTGAAGCCATCCCTCTGAGGACAGTGACGGCCCCCGTGGTGGGACGAGCACTGATGGGAAATTTCTCCCGGGTGGGATTCCCTCTAGAGGTTGTGTCTGACAGGGGCACCGATTTCATATCCAAGTATATGAAATCCCTTTGGCAAGAGAGTGGTGTAACCTTCAAGTTCACCACACCTTACCATCCCCAAGGAAACGGGTTGGTTGAGAGATTCAAACGAACTCTGAAGGGCATGATTATGGGTCTGGAAGAACCCATGAGGCGTAAGTGGGACGTCCTCTTGCCATGCCTTCTCTTTGCATACCGTGAGGTGCCACAGAAGTCTCTAGGGTTCAGCCCCTTTGAGCTGCGGTATGGTCACCCAGTGAGAGGACCTCTGAGTTTGGCAAAGGAAGGCTGGGAGCAATCTCCCAGGAAACCTCCCCAGAATGTATACAGTTACATGCTGGTCTTCAGAAACCAGACCAGGTGATTCAGGCAACTTGCTGAGACAAATCTGGAAGCCGGCCAGGAAGAGATGAAGCGGTGGTACGACCAGAATGCCAGACTGGTAGAGCTTCAAACTGGACAAAGGTGTGGGTCTTGGCCCAAGTGGAGCCTTGTGCACTTCAGGATAAGTGGACAGGTCCATTTGAGGTTATGGAGCGCAAGAGTCCTGAAACCTACTTGGTGGACTTGCAGTCTCCCAGGAACCCTTTGAGGGTCCTTCACGTTAACCGCCTTAAGCCCCACTTGGAGAGGTCCGAAGTGGGCATGCTCTTGGCATCCGATGATGGGACAGAGGCGGAGACCAGACCCCTTCCTGGCCTCTTTGTAGCTTCAGAGCGGGACGGGTCAGTGGATGGAGTTAACCTCTCACCCACCCTGACCCCTGAGCAACAGATTGACTGCCGCCAACTGCTGGGACAGTGACCTGATCTGTTCTCCCTGGTTCCGCGTGTCACAGATTGGTGCGTTCATGATGTGGACACAGGAGACAGCTTACCTGTGAAGCACAAGGCTTACAGAGTAACTGACAGTGTCAGAGCCTGCATCAAGGAGGAGGTCTCCAAAATGCTTGCTTTAGGGGTGATTGAGTCCTCCAGCAGTCCTTGGGCGAGCCCAGTGGTCTTGGTCCCGAAGGCTGCAGCGCCGGGAGCCACACCCAAACTACGGTTCTGTGTGTACTACAGAGGACTCAATTCAGTCACGAAGACTGACGCGCACCCCATCCCTAGAGCTGATGAGCTCATAGATCGGGTAGGGGCTGCCCGGTACCTCAGCACGTTTAATTTGACGTCTGGGTACTGGCAGATCGCCTTAACCCACGGGGCCAAAGAGAGGTCAGCATTCTCCACACGAGATGGGCATTCCCAGTTCCGAGTTATGCCCTTTGGGATGAAGAATGCCCCTGCCACCTTCCAGAGATTGGTCAACCAGGTGTTGGCTGGGCTGTCTGAGTTCAGCGCCGCCTACCTGGATGACATTGCAGTGTTCAGCAGCACATGAGAAGAACACTTGCAACACCTCTGGGAAGTGTTGATGGCACTGCGCAAGGCAGGCCTCACGATCAAGGCAAGCAAGTGTCAGATCAGGCAGGGTTCAGTGGTGTACTTGGGACAGCAAGTGGGGAGCAGCAAGGTGGTGCCCCTGCAACCCAAGATTGAGACTATCCTGGCTTGGGAACCCCCCAAGACCCAAACTGCGGTGAGAGCCTTCCTAGGACTCACAGGGTACTACAGGAGGTTTGTCAAGGGATATGGCAGCATTGTTGCCCCCTTGACAGAGCTGAGTTCGAAAAAGCACCCCAAGAAAGTGATCTGGACTGACACCTGTCAGAAACCGTTTGACACCCTGAAGACTGCCATGTGCACAGCGCCCATGCTCCTGGCTCCTGATTTCTCCAAGGAATTCCTAGTGCAGGCAGACGCTTCAGAGCATGGTGTAGGGTCTGTTCTCTCACAGATGACTGAGGAGGGCCGGGACCAACCCGTAGCCTTCATCAGTAGGAGGTCACTTCCACTGGAACAAAAATGGAGTACAATTGAGCGAGAAGCATTTGCTGTGGTCTGGGCATTGAAGAAGCTAAGACCCTACTTGTTTGGGTCTTACTTCCGAGTTCAGAGAGACCACAGGCCCCTCAAATGGTTGATGCATATGAGGGGTGGGAACCCAAAGCTGTTGAGGTGGTCCATTTCCCTACAGTGTATGGACTTCACGGTGCAACATCGCCCTGGCACTGATCACGCCAATGCTGACGGTCTGTCCAGATTTTTCCACCTTAGTGATGAGGAACTCCCTGGGGTAGGGTAGTTCTCCCCACATTTCAGCTGGAGGGGACACGTGTTAGACCTGGCACCTTGGCGTGAGTCTCCCTTCCACTTTTTGCTGATGTGCCTCAGATGTTTTGCTGGTGGTAGCTGCTCAGGGCACTGCGCCACGGCCAAGCCGTCCCGCAGTGCAAGTGCTCCCAATGTAAAGTGTACCTATGATTGTCTTCCATGATTGGCTCATTTGATTTACTGTCAGGACCCCAGTAAAGTGCACCAGGAGTGCCAGGGCTTGTAAATACAAATACTGCTAGTGGGCCTGCAGCGCTGGTTGCGCCACCCACAGAAGCAGCCTTTTAAAATATGTCTAAGGTCTGCTATTGCAGAACCTGCGTGCAGTCTGGTACTGTCATGCTGTCTGGGCAACTGCACACACTTGCCAGCCCCTAAACCTTCCCTTTACTTCCTATGAGTCACCTCTATGGTAGGCCCGTGGGCAGGGTGCATTGTAAGCATAAGGTAGGACAAGCCCTCATGTGTGTGGCATGTACTAATAGTGAATTACAGCCATTTTCGTTCTTCACTATTGTAAGGCTACCTGCTCTCCATAGGCCAGAATGGCCTGCTGGAATTATTACACTCTATAATCCCAACAGACCCAGAGAGCATGGTAGAAAGTCAAGTTTAGTATGCCTGAACTCAGAATAATAAAATACTTCTTTTAGTAAAGTTTATTTTAATATCATGTGTTTGCAAATGCTACTTTTAGAAAGTTAGCATTTGCTTGCCTAACCATTTCAGCCCGCCTCTGCTCGTATGTGTATTTGATATCTGGTCTGTGTGAGTGACAGGGCTGGGGGAAGACAGGTGGTGAATAGAAAGATTACACCAGGATGGGTGGGTGAGTACCCCTTGATTCAGAATAGGCCTGTGCTCTGCCACCTCAATGCCGGCTCCGCCCCCTGGGGAGCGGCTGACGACTCTGCCGTACACCTTGTAAGGAGAGAAGGGAAGACCGTCAACAGAGTACTCCTGGACTGTACTTGTCATCACAATGCTGCCTCCACCTCCTGCAGAGCGTCTGCGGGGCCTGCCCTGCTCACTGAAAGGAAAAGCCAGACTTCGCAAAACAAGGTGCTCAAGAGCTGAAATGAGCTATGCAAAGGCCCCCCTGGCCTCCCAAGACAAATGAAACTCAGTATAAAGGTAGGAGCCCTGCTCCTAAGAAATCAGATCCTGTTTTACCACAACGAACCTCTGCCCAACTAGAAGGACCAAGAAGAAGCTGAAGGAATGGCCTGCAGTGGTGCCTTGCTGAGGAAGGAGAGGAAAAGACCAGAGAGGACTTTGTTTTATTGTGCTTAAACTATGTCCAAGGGCTTGATCTGAGCTTGCCCCCTGAACTAAACCCCAGGACCAGTGGGTTAAATTCTGCCTGTGCTCATCTGCTGCTGGGCCCTTGTGTTCTATTCCCTCGCCGGAGTCGTGACTCGGGTGCCCTCACCCCTCCTAAGGTCGTGACAGCCTGGAGCCTGGCCGCCCCTGCCTACTGAGAGCCCCGCTCGAGTTTGAGACGCTCTCCCTCCGTTGGTCCAGGCCACCCGCTCTCCTGTCACCTTGCCTGCTATGGAGCGCATTGTGCGCCTCTCACCTGTTCACGCCGGAACCTGCACGGAGCGCATCTGATAGCCTCGGACGGTCCGTACGCCGATACGTACCTGACTGTCTCACTTTGCCCTCCTGCATACCAAGGCCCATGTTGCACCTCAAGAAGAGCCTCTAGTACGTCCGGTACCGGAGGCCCAGTGCCGTACCTGCCTGCCTAAGAACGCAACCGCCCCACCCAGATCCATAGGTACGATCTGGCGTACTAAGAAGAAGTACGTCCCGCAGGCCTGAACGGCGCCTCGCCCCGTGAGCTGCTCCAGACCCTGGATCGCCGCAACCTTCCACTGTCCCGCTCACCCACCTCGCACCTCGAGGGGGCTTCGATCCGGATAAATCCTCGGAGAACCGCCGGCCTCGTCCCAGGTCTGCCCTCACCTGAGGCCACGCCTGAAACGCCTCGGACACCCGTGATCCAGCGCCACTATAGAAATTCCGTCTCCACACCACCATTCACTACCTAATACTCACCAAACTAATTAATACCAAGGCCCATAGACTGAGACAGAAAGTCGTGCAGCTGAATCATGTGGCCTAATTAATCACGCTACTCAAACATCACTATGTACATTATATACAACTGCAGTATAACATTTTAATCATAAGAATTATATGAAACATTTAATTAGACCACTTTGGCCAATGGATTAACTGATGGTAACGACTAAATTAATCAAGACCAGCTTGACGTTTTAAGCCTTTTATTTTTAAAGATTCATAGATTCAGTTTCAAGCTCTTTTATTAATAGCAAACATTTTTAATAAATCAGTTTTAAACTATTAATTTATCGGCACAAGGTCTGGCATATCATGATTGCTCAAAATAATAAACATTAATCCTAATTCCCTAAATTAGCTTTCTGACCTGTAAAGAAAAGACGTATATAAAGGCATTAATCATCCTTACGTGTCTATAGGAAATCGGACAGCACTTCGCCCTCAGGAACAGTCAGCCCCGCTCCCCTCATAGGGCTAAGTTCTTATACTTTTCATAACTCACTAATCTAACAAAACAATATATTTTTAAATGTCTTTCGGCAACCTGATTGGTTGCTGACTGTCAGACCATCGAGCGGCCACCGCTTCCAAACACCAACACGTCACTTGTCATTGTCCTTTGACGTGAAGCGACTCCGGCTTCCGTGGATTTGAAACATTATACTAAAATGTTCACTGTTTCCTCCAGAACTAGGCCAAACTGCCTCTGGTCATTTCCTTAACCTTAGGATAATAACTTTTCAGAGCACATCATGCACTAATGTCTTTTGTTTGAGCTTCCGTTTATTTCAGAGAAAAGTTTCTGTGAAAAAGCTTCAACATGGCCGTGCTTGGCTCCTCTCAGTCAGGCTAAGCAACGCTCTCCAAAATCCCATAGGCCTCAAACCTTTCACTCGGGCTAGTAAACAAACACAAAAGAGTGATTAATTCAAGCAATGAAAGTCGTTCTGTTACCCACCCTCCATTACTAATATTTAACCCGTTAATTTATGTCACCTAGCAGAAGCGCACAGATAAAGCAGCACATTTAATATCTACCATTCTTCATAATAACCAGCAGGATTCTTCATAAATCTGAAAAGATAAAAGGATAAACAGACACAACATAGAAAAACAGACACAACATAGACAAACAGACACAACATAGACAAACACATAACCACACACAACAAGAGCACATGCCATTAATTAATCGGCCGCATCAATGTTGACAAAGACAATAGGACAGACAAAACAACATTAGTTATATGTTAGAAAACAGACTCGCAAATGCAACATGAGCACATTAACATTAATCCCGCGTGTAATGAAATGTAGAACTTTAATCTAGATTGATTAGTACAACAAATCGTGCAATAACTCATTAATAAACTAGTTCATGTTACAAGGAATTTTATTTCAGGAGCCAGAATAAAATTATTTCTGAAACTTGCTCCATCACCCGCAACAAGGTACACTTGAACTCGATCCCGAGTTCACAACGGATCCAGGGTCCACAACGTTTGTTTTCCCTACCGTACATCATTCATCGACGGGTCGCTTCACCAGCGCGAAGTGCGCATTGACCCACAGCGTACCTTGCTGACAAGAACACTAAAGAACTTTTGCCTATTTAAATATGGTGGCCTCATTCGCTAAACATTATATGGTCTTGTGCTAATTCTGCAACTAAGTATTTTTATATAAAGCTACGTATTTTTGATACAACTTCTATGACTGGTGTCCGTTTGTGGTGGGTCATTGTATTTACTGTATGTGGTCATAAATGCTTAACTGACTTAGCGCCCTGAAGATTAGCCTTGGCTGCTTGCGCCACGCAACTCAAAGGGTGAGCAGGGGTTATTCTGAAGGGGTAATTCCCTTGCCCTGAGTAGAGGAGAGGGTCCCTGCTTGTCACGAGTACCTACCTGTGCCAACCAGAGACCCCCAATTCTAACAACTACCTTGCATAGTTTTCTTATTCTCAGATAGCTTTAGTCGAGTTATGTCCCAGGAGTAGGTGTCACATGACTGCCTTAGGCCCGGAGGAAACGCTGCCATCTTTACATGTACATGTTTCTAAAGTTGCCTTCTCTTCCATGCAATGACTTTTGACACACATTTGCTTGTGTGACAGTGTAGGATTAGTTTCTCTGAAACCACATTGCTTACTAAACCACTTCGTAAGTACACTATCCCAGCACCTTGAACATTTCGTACAAGGCCTCAACACACATTGTGCAAATGTTGTTTTTTTGACTATGAGGTGACATTGCAATTAAAAAAGACAACAAACAATGTCAGCTTAACTGAAGCATCAACACCGAAGCATGATTATCATTGTTCATTGTTAAAAAACATACATGTTTCCGTGATCAAATTAGAGGAGCACTCTGCTGTCTGTGGGAGGTCATCCCTGTGTTGGAATTTCAGCTAAGCTGGTTCCTGTTTTCCCTCTGTGAAGAGGGATGTCCAACCTGTGATCCAGACGGGGGACCTACATACCTTGCCTTCATGTAATGGGGAGTTAAATCATCCAATAGGGGATTCTTGGCAGAACACTTACCCGATGCAACTAGGTTACGGAGCACATAGTAGGAGTACCCTATATCCAGTACTTATATGCCAGCATATATACTCTGTTTTAGCACTCTGGTGGAGTTCTTTATTCTCTTCATCATCATTATATTGCGAATTGCTTTTATCTGTGTCTGTCTATTGATTATTGCAGTGAATATATTTTATCAAAGAATCAAGATGGTTCAATAAATATTGAAAATGCCCCTTTATGTATTTCATCCATATCTCTCTGAGCAAGCACGAGGGACTGAGCAAAAAGGTACCAGATCTTTTATCCAAATTCCTGGGAGGAACAGGGTTGTCATGTTCTGGGGTTGCCCAAACCATTTGTTACCTTATTAGGTTTAGGGGTACTTATAGTGGCTCTGTGAGCTAACTGGTCTTAAGGCCAACATATTCTGAAGAGGAGCGTGGAATCAGTCTGGCACATTTCAACATTTATGTTGTCCAAAAAATTTGCAGTTCCTACTGAGAAGTGGGAACCGTACGATACAAGCATCCTCTCAGTGACAAACAACAGCGAACGCCAGTTCTAATAAAATGGCACAGGCAAGTTTAAACACAGAAAAGTAAAAATGGTACACTTATAGGTTACATATTTCATTATTGCCTACACACTTTTACCATTAGTGTTGCTTAGCAGACCAGAGCAAAACTTCCTTAGAAAAACCTACCTTCCCTATAAATGTGGCACTCAACAGCAGCTTGTGCAACTGTTAAATGCTCTCTGAGTGGAACAGGGAACAGTCTGCTTTCCCTCTTTCGGTCATTTATGTGAGAAGTTGGTTTTCCAGGCCTTCATGTGTCTGTTGGTAAGGTAGAATGGAAATACAGATCCAGAGCATTAGCAACAAGTCAGAATGAGGGTTAGCGCAAAGCCTCACAAATAGATGAGCATCAATACACTGACACAACAAAATGCCAGCCATGAAGTCTGACTAACTGGTGGGGATGTTTATGAAACCAGTAGCTGCTGGTACCGGACAGGGTGGTGGGCCGGCAGTTATTAAGAAAAAAAAGCACTTACCTTGGAACGCCAGCCCGCAAGAAGCACTCGGGCTCCCCTAAGCCAATCACAAGGCTGCAATGCAGCCTTGTGATTGCTCTGAGCACCATGGTTCAGCGCTCAGATGGGGACAGTGAGCGCCACAGCCTGGTGGGGAATATGCAAAGTGCAAACCACTTTTCCCCTGCACTGGCCAGCCAACCCACACCCTGCATGAAGCAGACTGCAATAGGAACATTAAAATTATAATAACGATATGTTATTGTCATTTTATTTTCCCTTTTGAGCAGAGAGGCAACTCTTCTCCACCTTAGCACAGAAGTCGCCACTGTATGAAATGTTCTAAGGCTTTCAATGAAGCGTGGGCTGTGTCCTCTCTCTCACTTTCTCCTGTGACTGTTTAACTTGTTGATGGAAGCCAAAAGCACCCAGTAAATACGCACAACAAATGTATTATGGCATAGTTAAGCAAGGAAAGCGAAGTTAGTCTCTTTGCTTAAATGCACTGTAATGTGCAGGGATCTGTCATTTTACATTTAGGCAGAGAAGGCATAAAGTGGTGTCAATTTATAATTACTTGGGCAGAGCCCCAATGCCCTAATGACGAACCCAGCACTGTTGGCTGCAATGAATGCCACTTGTTGCATTATATTCCTGCCAATGTGTAAGGGTAGTAATATGGACTGTGTTGTGAGAAGTGGAAATGCATGCTTTGGAATTGCCTGCATCGGTAAGTAAGCAAGAGTTATGCTTCAGGAGTGGAGTTTAACTTCCAAACCACTAAAGTACTTCTGTCTCTTCTGTTTTCATTTGAATTGCACTAGTAGTAAAAAAGGTCCAGAAGTACTAAGCCATTTTGCTGCCGCAAACCTTGGGTTTCACAAAATCACAACGTGTGCAGCTGAAAATCTGCTTTTTGGTATGCTATACCCCTTTCAGTAAAGTGTTAACACATTTCAAAATGGGTTTAAAAAAGATACCAGATCACAGTTTGGAAAGGGCATCTTTAGGACAGCTCCAAATTACGCTTTTGTGTGCAGTGTATAAATGGTTTGGACATCAGTTCTGGGTGCAAACGATTAAAAATTACCTACCCCTCTACGTAGGTGGTAACCAATTTTGCAAAGAGGAGAGGTTCGTTTTGAAACCCCATTCCCTTCGTGTATGTTAAAAAATAATTGTTTGGGATTAGGCAGATTCATCTTCTTTTAAGCTCAGTTTTATTTCATTTAAGGAAAACAGCCTGATAAACCAAGCAGGCCACAATCCCTGTGATGCCCTCCAATCGGAGTGAGTTTCAGTTTGTGAACTGCATCATGCATGTTAAAGAAGTATCAGCCTGATTCATCAAGCATAATTGCGCTCGCAAAGGGCCAGATTCTGAGAATCTGGCCCTTTGCAAGTGCAATTTTTGCTTTTGGGATTCATCATCCCAAAAGTCTCTATTTAAGGAATCGCATATTTGCGAGGAATTGGATTTAAGGAATCTCTAATAGAGATTCCTTAAATCCAATTCATCAACCAATTAGAAAATGCAAAATCGCAATATTTGGTCGCAATTTACCACCAAGTCTGACTTCGTGGTAAATTGCGAAAAAAGAGTAAAAAGCACTTTAGTGCATTTTTTTCTTCTGCATGTTACAAACACACATGTCCTTTGGACATGTGTGTGGGCAACACCTGTTCAAATGTGCATTTAAGGGGTGCTACAGGGTGTCCTTTGGACACCCCTGGCACCCTTCAAATCGCTATCTTATTTGCGATTAGCAAATTGCTAATCGCAAATAAGGAATACTCCCCATTCATTCCTATGGGCCAAAAGGCTAATCGCAAATAAGGAATTTGTAGGAATCGCATTTTATTTTGCGATTCCTACATGAATACCGTTTTGCAAGTTTCTAATAGCGATTCCTTATGATTCTCTATTAGAGACTCGCAAAACGGTACCTTGATGAATCAGGCTGTTAGTCAATTGTGACACATTCCGAATCCTTATTATTTTCTTTGAAAAAAGCAAAATAATAGAATGTCAAATTGTCACCATGGTGAACGCAAAATGCGGTTTTATTGTAGAAAATTACAGTTGGAACAATTAATGCATATACAATATATGTAAGTGCATTGTGCAGCTGGGACTGCCAGATGTAGTTATTAATGATATACCATGTTTGCACTCTGTAATTTGGTTTGACTTACACCACTCATAACAATGATCTGTGCAAGGGAAGCCCAGAACTGGTTTACAAGTTCTTCATCATACATGAACTTATCTGTCTTTTCTTGTTTCAGAGGAAGAGTTTTTTATTTCCTCTCTTGTACCACAACAACTGAAGAAAGATGCACCTGGGACTGGGGGTCACACACTTTAAGATCTCTGCACAAGAGCATCTATTTCCATTTAGAAATTCTTCATTACATTCCATAAATCTAGTTGCATTGATGTACTGGTGTCCATGTGGAGGGAAAGATTAATGTAAGGATTTACCTAACTTATATTTGTTTTTATTGTGTCCAGGATTATCTCACATCTGAATTGACAAACCAGGCTTGGATTGGACTTTTCATCACACCCGCAGGAAGGCGCTGGACCTGGGTCAATGGATCAACTCTGAATGAACATATGTACGTTTACCGGATGCATTTTTACGGGAGTATAATGTACACTAAAGTACACTGTTGTGCATCGTAAATGTTTTTATAGTGTGCAGAATACACAAAAGCGACAACAGACTCCAGCATTCATGCATGCTGCAATGAGTACTTTTTTTATCACATACTGGTGCCTTTACTGTACCTTGCTCTAGTAACGATCACTGCCTTTGTCTTATAGGATTCCTATTCTCCCCCTTCCATGTCACTTGTGGAAGGAGAAAGCCCCATAAAACATAATGACAGCAGTGGAAAAAATAAAAGAGCATCTTTGTCACATGCCTGTCCTAATGAAACAGGTATCTGCCTTCATGGCAGTGAAGGAGGATTCAGCCACACGCAAAGTGGCGGCAGCCACAACAGGAAGGTGGAGGGGGGATGTGGACAGAAGGGCTGGTGGGGTAGAGAAGGGAGAAGAGATGGGAAAATAATTATTTAACCAAACTTACCTTTCGGTGCCGCTGCCTCTGATGACAACGGCCGACTCGGTGCTCTTTCAGCAGTCCACGAGAAGGCAGAGGATGCCCGGCCAATCGAAAGGCTTCTCTCATGCTATGAGAGAAGTGCCAGGATTGGTATGAGCAGCCTGCTCTGCCACCCAGACACTGCTTTGTAGCCCGCAGATTTTCTCCAACCTGGCTGTGAACACAGCTGGGTTGGAGAAATAGAAGTGTGCATGTCTGTTTGGCCGGCCTAGGATGGCCAGTCAAACTTACATGCACACTTCTAAGTTCCCACCACCAGCTTGTCATGGCCCGGCCCCGCCCTACACGCATGCCAGTCACAGAAAAATTAAATAATATTTTTGTATTCTTTTTTTATTTTTCGGTGACTGACTGACGAGTGGGGCACGCTCCTACACCATTCTGGAGGAGCCGCCCCTAAACGTGCACTGACACCTGCTCACCTCACAACACCTTTACAAACCCTAAGGTGGCTGATGTGCCTCTACTGGTAAGAAGCGTTGGAGTATTCAAACATAGAGGTTTTTCAGCCCCCTGACCTCCATTGCAGGCCAGGAAGAGCCTCACTTATAGCACAGCTTAAGACCCACCCAACTCCACATTAAAAGTATACACCAAGCAATCTCTGAATTCTTTGATTCTATGAAGGTACTTGGACTCTTGGTTTGTGCCACTCTCGTATTGCTGAGCTTGAAAAGATAATCCCCACCTCTGGAACACCAGAGGAACTCCACGCTGACAATGTCCGCCTCAGGGCGATGATTTCAAAGTTACCCTAAGCAGCTGACACACGCACCCAAACACAGGGTACGGATGAAGGGATGAATAAAGGGTCTCTCCCCACTCTCCACCAGTGAGTGAGTGTCTCTCCTTTAGTGCCCAGGCCATGTGTGCATCGCTCTAGCTACAGGGGCACTACAGGGTGGTGGGTGTTCCAGAGGTGGGGATTATCTTTTCAAGCTCAGAGTTAACATCTTCAAATGCTGTGGCTCCCACCAGCTCCACAGGAGGGAACTTGGCGTGTGAATCCATCATACTCGTGCTTGTCGCCCGTCGGGAAATGCTGGGAATCCGCACTGGCGTCTACCCAGGACGGCTACCCCGAAGAGTGCCCCCTGAAATAACTACAGTAGGTCAGCGCCTCCCCCCTTCAGCTGGCAGGACCTGCAGTTCATGACCAGGCGCTTGAACATTCGCTCCAGTCAAGGAATTTGATGACAAATGGAAGTGGGTACAGCCCCACCTAGGCACTTTGACCTGTAGAGTCTAGTGTCGAAGGACTGACCGTGGAGTGAGCCTGGGTCTGGAAGGCACCGGACAATGCAATTGGTACAGAAGTAATTATGTATGATCAAATGTTGCCCTTAGCCCCGCCCTAGCCCCGCCCACTTGCCACACCTCTATTTTAAGGAGTACCTGCACTTATTTTTCCCCATTTAAAGCACTGGCTAAAGGCTGCTTCAGCCGAGATAATTACTAGCCCTGCTGTAAGAGAAACCTAACCTGAGCTTGCCCTGTTGTCAATCACGGTACCGGTACTCTTCCCTGGCTCCAGGAAGTGCCGGTACTGATGGTAAAAAAATGTGGAAGTGACGGTACTCAGTACCGGCGAATACCGGCCCATTTAAAGCACTGTTTCTCACAAGAA
Source organism: Lissotriton vulgaris (assembly GCF_964263255.1). Taxonomy (NCBI): domain Eukaryota; kingdom Metazoa; phylum Chordata; class Amphibia; order Caudata; family Salamandridae; genus Lissotriton; species Lissotriton vulgaris. Next base: position 99,685,265 of record NC_141695.1, read on the forward strand.
ATGCACGCGCACCTGCGCAGATTTCTCAAAGAATTACCCAAACTGCGCGGAAGGAAGAGAAGGATAGCCCGGGGACGCCGCATACCAGGTAAGGGGTTTTAATTTCATTTTTAAACATGTAGAAGTAATTGTGAATATAGGGGTGGTGGAGGCGGGTGACATGGGATAGCGGAGGTCCACGGAGTTCGTTCACAACTCCGTGTACCCCCCAACACACACACTACGTTGCATTTAAAAACTTCCTCCAGACCCCCCTAAAGAACATGGCGAACTTAAATATAAATGACCCACAAATATTCACAGGTATGCTGACACATATACAGGTGACACGTTAAATTCTTTGGGTGTACCAACGCAAACTTACATTGGGATTCAAGGGAGCATACCTTTGTGTTGTAATAAGTCTCTCCACAGTGGCTTACAACATGTTTATAATGTATAAATGTCAATGTGTATTTTAGTCTAAATTGTAGCTTTATTTGTACCACAAAACGAAAACCATACATCAGATTTTGGCATGATGGGACAGAAGTATGCTTTTTCATGCATTGAGCCCCTCCCTCCCCAAGTACACAAGTATGGCAAGGCAGTCTATCACTCAGTAAATTACTATGAGTACTCCTTGGGAGGATGTAGGAGGCTGGCTCTTATAATACACCAAAAAACAGGTATATTGTGTTGAGAGTCCAGATATCCCTCATGAGTGGACAGAGCTTGCTTTAACAATCCCATGGTGCTCTTTATGTGGCAGTGTGGTCTAGCAGCCTTAGGATTATCAAGGAGCAGTGTTAGACACGTGTTGCATACACACAGGCAATAAATGATACATACACACTCAATAAGGAGATCCACACCAATATAGAAATATATATTTTTATATAAATTTTGACTCCAAAAACTTCGTTACTGGGTAAAATAACAGGTAAATACACTTGTATTGTCTCTAATGCGGTAATGTTATCCTATGGGGGAAAGCACATATACTGCATACAGATACTGAGCATTGACTTGCAGGAAGTGGCGGCTCACATAGGGCATGCTGAGGGGCGGTGAAGTGGGGGAGGGGCAGGGTGGGGAAGTAGCATACACGGGCATATGACAGAACAGAGGAAAGTAATTATTATGTTCCTCCATTTGGAATCCAGGCCGCTCAGTAGCAGTAGTAGAGCACCAAACGGCAAGGGAGGTAGATGCCCCACATCTAACACCGTTCCCCCATTCCCTTAGTCCTCCAAATAATCGTTGTGCGGGTGCCTTTTGAGCCTCGGAGCCTTGAAGCCTTGGAGGGTTTGGCGTGAACCCGGCTTTAGCCCCCAGTTTGACCTGGCTTTTGCCCCCAGCCCTCTTCGAGCAGGAAGCACCAGCATTGTTGTGTCAGGCCCTAGGCCCTCATTATATTACAGCATGGAGACATGGACACAAGGATAGTCGGATAGTTAATGGGCCCAGAGCACGTGTGCTCCGCCCCCTTTATTGACTGGGTCACGCGACTCGTGACACCAGTGGTGGGTGGGTGTAAAGTGTAGGTTTACATCATAACAACTAGAACTTGTCCAGCCGGACACTACATTCCTCCCAAGATTTAATAAAAATCAAGGAAAAACAAAGTCCAAACCTGTGGGAGGAAATACATAAATATACAATCATCGTAAATTTAAAATGAGTCTCTTCAGCTGCTTGCTAGATGACAACGGTGGAAATTGGCGCTGAAATATTAGTTCTCCTGGGCTCGACGTCTTGGTCCTCGGTGGGCGTGCTCTTCTGGACATTGCGCTATGGAAGTGTGTTCTTAAATCCATTGAGATCTGGCTTTTGGGGTGACGCCAAACAGAATGACCAGAAGGTACACTTGATGGATGTTGTCTTATACTAGTCCGTCTGGTTTCTTCACTGTAGGCAGCTTGGCTTCACAATGCAAAGGAGGGAGTGGTTAAACTACATCCTTCTCACTAGGAAGCCCTTCTCGCGGGTGTTCTCCTGCCACAAGATGTCCTGGAGGCCCTCTTCATCAGGTTTCCACTGGGCCGGGTGTTCTCTGCAGCGTTACTCCAACTCCGCAGTCCGCGTGTGAATGGAGGAGACAATGAGAGTACTACCTCACAAAGTCCGTAGCTCAACCTGAAGGGTAGTTGTTGACTTCTGCCTTTGCGCACAAGTTCCTCTTCTTCCTGGGACGTGCAGGGTAGACGGCGACGGATCCATCTCTCTTGTTGGGACCCTCTGCCACCGGTGTCCCTGAGGCCTTTGCCCCTTGGATATCTACGGGCTGGTGTTGATTGGTCAGTTCTCCTTCTGCAGGATATCTGAGCGCTCTCCCCATCCAGGCTTCCGCTCAATCAAAAAGGTGGGTGTTGCCAATGGTCGAGCCTGTTCATTGCTAGTCGACCGTTTGTCAGAGGACTTGTAAGTAGATGCCTGTGAAGGAGCGGTAATTACTTCTGGTAGTTTCTCAATGCAAAACCTTCATGCTACCTCTAATTTACCGCTCAAAAGGTGTTGGGCCCTTCACACCATGTATTACCTTCAGGAGACTTTTAATAATCATGAACAGTCATAAATGCAATTATTATTTAAGCCAATAAAGAGAGTTGTTGAGTATTTAAAGGGTTTTATTTTCTAGTCAAAAGTAAATTTTTCTCTGACCCTTTATTCATTAGTAAAATATCAATCAGGTTACAGAATTTGGAAAACAGGAAAAATAGCATTAATACAGAACTTATTACTGTCTGCATATAAGCATTACATAAAGGAATGTGGCGCAAAATGTCATTCAAAACTCTTAAAGAGTTTCTAAGAAAAATATAGTCTTGCAAGGCTAATCAAAAATCAAATAGTTTGCAAAAATATCCCATTAAGAGAAATAAATGCATAAGTCAAATAAATCTTTTCAGACCTAATTAATTAGTCAAAGCATAACTGAAAGTTTAGCATCTAAATCTAAAAAAACCTTTCTATCTGTTGCTGTTCTTCAGCATCTGTCTGTGTCTAAAAAGCAAGCAGGGAGGGAGACAGCCCGCCCTTCACCAGACCTTAAAGGAATGTGGCCTGCAGTGCCAAGATATGACGTGGAAGCAAGAAACCTCCCCGACTCTCCTCAGACGCCCATGCACCCGTGATGATCTCGTACCTAACCCATAGGATGTCTGGCCTAATCTGTTCCTTCTCTCATGAGCTCACACACCCCCCTAATGAGCCTAGAAGCCAGCTGAGCTGAGAAAGCCAGCCCCTCCTCCGGAGAGGTCAGAATTTATACACAAAATTTTGGCAGACTACACAAAATGTTTCAACTTCAGGAAAACCTGTACGTGATTGGTCAGTCATGATGGCATGAGTTCTCAGTACCCTGACTCATTCTAAAAAACCTTACTTTACCAGTTTTAACAAAAGAAGCATACATGAATAATATATTTATAAACATTTGCAACATTTACTAGGAAAAAGCTTTCATCTAATTCTTCCTTCCTTTCACAGCGCAGTAGGACGGATACTTTAGTTAGCTGGTACATTGGCACAATCACAAGAATGTACAGTTCAAGATGTCCTTGACTCCTTCCGCAGTTTGAGTCAAGCTGCCACAGTCTGCGCATGCTCTCTTCTCTTTCAAAGCAAGCCATAGCCTTGCTGGTTTCACAGGCAGCCATTTAATGGTAGGCCCCAAAATAAAAGAAACACAAAGATAATATTAATTTCATGTAAACCAGCCCATTATGTTTCTCAACACCATACTAATACTCCTTATAAATGTTTACCTAGCCAAGCTACTAGTGTAAAGCAGCTTTTCTATTATTTATGACAACATGCAAAATAAATGTGCAATGTGCAACAAAGAAAAAGAGGTGTTATTAACTGAAAATATTTATCAAAATATGCAACAAGTCAAAGTCTCTTAAGACAGAAATAGTGGATTTAGGGATGAGCTGGGAAGAGAGAAACATATTCTATTAATCTTCAAAGCTAAAAAGGCCACTTTTCTCTACATTGCAAAAACACATGTTAAATCAATTTAAATGCAGTCTGTCTGAAGCACAAAAATAATAAAACCATGTCTGACTGCAGATGAAATCTGCTCCATCACCTGTTCTTCTCCTAGTGCCACCGATGTTCTCCTGGACATGTATGTCCATGTGCTCGATGTTGCGGCGTGTATCACCTTCTCTTCTGGTGTGTGTTGGCTTGCCACACCTCTCCACATCTTCCTGGACGTTGTTGTTTCTGGTGGCACCATGCCCTTCGATTCCTTTCCTCATTTCTTTCCTCTCTTGTGTTGCGCCACTCGTTCTCCATCTTCTTTTCTTCCTCGCGACATGGTCCGGTCATCTTGCTTTTCTTGTCCTCCTGACCAGGCTTCTCTGAGAGGCGTGCACTCCACCCGTTTCCCTCTGGTCTTGTCCTGGCTCTCGGACACTGACTTCTCTCCACTCTGTGACTGGTCCAGTCGCCGCAACTTTCTTCCTTTGACTAGTTTACTTCTTTGCTTCAGGTCGGTGTCATCAGACCTCTTCGTGGTCCCGTCCCTGGACCTCTTCTTGATCTTCACATCGGACCTTCGGGCAGGACATCTTCATCCTGACTTCCTGGCAGAATACCTTTGCAACGCCTCTCTGGCGACCTGTTGGCAGGTCGGCTTCTCTTTTCCTTCTCGGGCGACCATCTGACTGGTCGGCTTTTCTTTTCCTTCTCGGGCGACCATCTGGGTGATCGGCTTTTGCTTGGGTGCCCATCTGGCTGGTCGGATCATCCTTTTCTTCCTAGGCGATCTTCCTTGCGACCAGAAGGGGTGGACAGCCTCCTCTACGTGAGTCTTCATGCTGTCCGCGATCCTTGGGCTCGCCATTTGCTTCCGTTGCAGTGCTTTTGCATCTGCGCGCTTTTGTCTGCGCTCTTTGTATGCTCTGCTGGCTCCGGAGGGTTGCTTCACCGCTCCTTGGACCTTCTCTTGGGCACACTGTCATGCGTGCTGATGATGGTGTTCTTATCTTCTGTTGCAGTGGCGCCTTGTCGCCATGTGGCGCGCAACTCTGCGCACTTGCGCTTCTGCTTCTTTGAGTACTTGGGTATTTGCTGCGCACATCTTCTAGTGCTTTGGGTGTGACTTCCTCGCTCTCAGGCGCTGGCGTGTACGATCCGCGTCCTGGGTACACCTGGGTACCCCTCTTCCTTTGGTTGCTTTTGCACTTTGCTGCTTGCGGTAGGCGGTCCTGGGACCCGACTGCTGTCCAGTGTGATGCTGTTGTCTCTACTGCGGTTGCGGTGAGCCCCTGTGGCCACCAGGCATCACCACACTTCTCCTTAGCATTTAGCATGGGTTGCAGTCTCCGTCCGCGTTGCTGCAGGCTTGCTTTCCCCTGGGAATCCCTTTCTTGGCTTGTGCTAGGCTTGTTTATTTCTTGGCTTGTACTAGGCTTGTTTATTTCTTTTGGCGCAGTAACACCAGGTGTCCACTAGATGGCTGTGTACGATGAGGCTTGTTTCATTTCTTCTCGCAGGGCTTGCTCCTCATAGACTGTACTGGGTGGATGCTGGAGCAACTGCTGATCCCAGGCATCTAGAGCAGGACGTCACCTCTGTTCAGGTAAGTCTTATCTTTTCCTTTTAACCTTGGGGGCAGTATGGCACAAAAGTGTGTTTCTGTTACTATTTTTTTTTCTCCCGGCTCTGACCTCACACCAGTACTTTGTCTCTGTCCTTGCTGTCCCTAGACACTTCTGGCCTCATGTGGGGCTGTCTTCTGTAGGCCTCTGCAGCTCGGCTCATGCTGCAAGCCTTTCACTCCTCTGCCAGGACCCAGGAGGTGGGGGCACATCTCCTTCTCCTGTGGCAGCCATGTTTTCCCTTTTCTCTTCCTCCTCTCTGCCCGTGGCAACCTGTCGCAGTCCTCGTGCAGGAGGGAGGGGGGCTAGGGCCGTGTGTAGCTGTGCGGGGTTGGCACCCTCCGGCTCATTTATTTCCTGGCAGCGTTGGCTGTCACTTTCTCCGCTCCCTGCCCTCGGCAGCTTCTCCTGCTTCTCGTGCGGGCAGGGGGGCTAGGGCATAGCTTCACGATGTGGCACCCGCTGGGCATAAAGTGTCAGTGCTGCAGTGCGGGTGGGCTCCGCTGTCAGTGTGTTCCTGCCCGGCAGCTCTCCACACTCTGCAGGAACTTCCTTTTGATTCTAAGTTCATGCACCCCGCCGCCGCAGCCTCACACCATACATGCTGCGCGGCGGGGGGACAGGGGATGCTGCAGGCAGGCCGCGGGTGGGCTCCACTGGCCCTGCTTCTCCGTACAATTATTTTCAGTTGCATCGCGCCTGGCAGGGCGCCATGACCATGTGGGTGGGCTCCGCTTATTATTCAATCATAGGGGGGGGGTCGATTCAGGCTTGCGTGCCCCCCCAGGCACTTCTTGGTGCCCAGGCTCACCTCCGGCCTACGGGCCGTTTGTGCCACGTGGGTTGGCTCTGTGTGGCGGGGACTCCTCGCGGTGATGGTCACACAATTGCGGCCGGTGCAGGTGGGCTCTGGCTGGTCCGCTTATCTCCGTGGGCACTCCGACAGCCGGACTTGAGAGGTGCGGGATGGGCTCCCGGTCACCTCCCCATTGGCATATTGGCCCAGGGCTCAGCGCATGCCCCGCGGGCCTCCCGGCAGTCGGGGCTGATCGTAGTAGGGGGTGCCCCTAGTCAGGCAGCATTATCTCCCCCTTTTTCTTTGGCTGGTGCACGCCGGGGCACAGCCACTCCTCATTGCCAATGTTGTGTCAGGCCCTAGGCCATCATTATATTACAGCATGGAGACATGGACACAAGGATAGTCAGCCAGACACTACAAGCATCTCCCAGACAGTTGTGAGTGCCGGAGCTGAGTGAGCCTGACCCGCCAGAGCATGCCAGGGCCCCAGCCTGAGCCAGAGATGGAGCCGGAGCTGGAGCGAGGGCATAGCGCTTCATTGTCGCAGGGTGAACCAGCTGCAGCACTCAGGTGGGCTGCAGAGCCAGGAGAGCAGGTAGACAGCATGCGGCGGTTGCGGTGAGTGTGCGAGCCCTCGATAGCTTTGCGGAGGCACCGTAACCACCTAGTGAGCCCCGCCCGCCTGCCTTGAATCATCTTCCCTCCTTTCATCCTCCCACCAGCTCCACTGAATCACCTTCCCTCGCTTCCAGCTTCCTGCCCTTCGCCCCCCCCCTGAATTCCACTATGGGGGGGAGTCAACCACATAGCAGGGGGAGGATAGCACACAAGCACGCCCAAGGCCTGAGGCACGACCAAGACATAAGGCTAATTGCAACAAAAGGAGTCTCAGCAATTTTGCAATTCTAACAATTTCCGTAGTGCAAGAGTAGGATAAAGCCACGTAGGCTCACCAGGCTCATAAGGGAACCAAACCATCAGCCCAGGAAGTTCAAGTCCATCGCCACTTCATCCAACAAAAGCAAAAAAAAACAAATGGGTCAAAAAAAATCAGGTAGATAACAGTTGATACTGGAGGAAACCTCTACCATCCACCCCCCAATAAAAGGGCAACTAGGTCAATGAGGAGACAATCATTAACGGACTGCCCCAATAGAATATCTCAAAAGGCAGAACAAAGGGGGTCGATACAACACTTCTTCAGGGAAAATGACTCACTATGCACCGCCCACAGCAGCATCCAGGATGCGCCATCTTACCTTCCAAGCTGGGCCCAGGACAGCAGCCCCAAACAGCTGCCATAAATGAGAGGCAGAAATTCCTGGTCAGCAAGTCCTGTGACACAGACTCAATTAAAAATAACCCCACTATAGTGACAATGATGCAAATCCATAAATTCAACAACCATGGCCTAGTCACTCAGAAAGAGGAGACCACCATGCCTCCACTAGAGATTACAGACCCAAAGTCCACGAGTCCACGGTCCAACCCAGCCACCTTGGGCCTAACGTCCCCCTTGGTGGGGGAACTCAGAGACTTGTTTCTCTACAATTTGGGCCAAAAGATCGAAAGAACCGTCAAAATAACTCCAAACCCTCTGTGGACACCAACTCCAGTGCCAGCACCCACTTGGGTCTCTTATCCAAAAGTAGTCCATTATGACAGCGGCATCAATGCCGATGCGGAACCGAAGAAAAAGGCCCCAATTGAGGCAAACAGCGACATCAATAAAGCCCTCTTATGGCAATCAACTAAGATGGAAGTACAAATCGATCTCCTGAAGGCAATCGCGGGCCGCCTGGCTAATCTAGGATCCAGGGTTGAGGTCCTAGACAACAGGCTCTCCCAGTACTTGGCCTCCATCCCGTGGGACTGCTCGTGTTGTAATACAGTCAGCAGGGTGGTGCCCAACAGCAATCTCCCTGAGACTACACAGACAGCAGGGGCCGCACCGGGACAGATGGAAAAAACTGAATAGACAAACAACAAGGCACACAGAGAAAAGAACCCTGCCAGCTCCCCCAAATAAGCCAAAGACACACAAACCTCCAACAGAGGGGGTAGAGAGGGCAGCAACACCCCCACAACAGACTTGCAGGAACACTCTTCAAGTACAGCAGATACATATGGAGCTAACCTATCAAGGAGAGCAAAAAAAGAAGCTAAGAAGCAATTTAAAAAGACAAAGATAAAAGGGAAACATCTCCAGCTACTGAACATCGACCATCCTGCGTGAAAGGACAGTAACCTCGGAACAGTGCAAGGTAGGAGCACTGGGCATTAGGCTCCCCGATCCACTTTGCCAACTCTGTCTTCCTGCAGAACTGCCTCCACGCACCCATACCTTCAGGACATCAGCACCCTCACTAAGGACACTCAGAGTGATTACTTGCCTACTCCCACACTGTGTTCCTCTTTTAAAATTGCCGCATTCTTCTTCTTAATTGTTTTACCCCCTGCTGCTATCACACGGGCACTAGGCTGCTCTTCCCCGGTCCACCACTGAAAGTTCCGGTTGAGTGGAGGGAAGGCTATGCAGACCTGAAGTGCTCGTGTGCAACAAGGTTAGCGCTCTAGTCTGTAGCGCTAGGGTTTAAAACTACATGGCCAACGCGACGCGCAGCAGATGCGTGAAAGGACAGTAACCTGGGAACAGTGCGAGGTAGGAGCACCGGGCCGTATTACCCCTAATCCTAACATCTCTTGTACTTCTCTTTTTATGTCTTGTCGCCTGGCTGCAGGTATTCTGTAAGGTCTAATTTTTGCGTGTTTCCCTGGCTCTGTCTCAATCTTGTGCTCTATTAAATTCGTGCACCCGGGAATATCTGAAAATATGTCTGAAAAGTCGTGAAGTATAGTCAATAATTCATTCTTCATTACTGGAGTTAGCTCGTCATTTACAGGTAACTTGTTCAGGGTAGACTGGCTTGTGGTCGAGGGCAATCCAAATTGTGTGTTCTTGGGGACTGGTCCTAGCCACTTCTTTAAGAGGTTTATGTGGTAACATCGTTTCCGTTATGGCGATATCTGCAAACAATAGGTCATATTACCTATGGTTTCTACGATAGGATAGGGACCCTTCCACTCCCTCTGGAATTTCTGTGATGAAGAGGGCAAGAGAACTAATGCCCAATCCCCCACTACCAATTTCCTCCACTTCTTTCCTTTATCATAGTTTTGTTTCTGACGTTGCTGACTTTTCGCTATATTTGAGTAGGCCAGGTCTCTTAGTTTCCCCAGTTTACTTTTTAACTGATGGGTATACTCTAGTAGTGACTTTGCCTCATTCAGTTCCTCTTTTTCCCAAGCTTCTCTGGTTATCTCCAGCAGAGACTTGGGTTGTCGCCCGTAGAGCAGTTCAAAAGCAGAGTAACCAGTACTGCTTTGGACTTGGGCTCTCAACACATATTTATTTTATTTATATGCTTGTATAGCGCAGGAATTCGACCCCCGAAGGGGTATCTCCGCGCTTTTGTTCTTACCAAAGCTATATCCAGAGAAAAGATCATCAGGCAGTGAAAGATGTCTACATGGTCAAGAACAGGTGTGTCTTTAAACATTTCCTGAAGGCAGCTAAATTAGGATTTTGCCTAAGGGTAAGGGGCAGGGAGTTCCAGAGAGTGGGGCCTCGGTACGAGAGGGCTCGACCTCCCTGTCTTTCCTTCTTGATCCATGGTACTTGAAGCAAGGATTGGGGTATATAGGGCTAGTGGCAAAAGTGTATCCCGGTCTTTGTTCTCCAGGGTCAGCATTTTTCTTAAGGTCTTTTTTCGTGTGCGGTTGTACCTTTCCACCAGACCATCGGTCTGGGGATGGTAAGCTGAGGTACGTATTTGTCGCAAATCTAGTATTTTGCTAACCTCTTTCATAAGTCGTGAAACAAATGGAGTTCCCAGGTCCGTTAGCACTTCTTTGGGAAATCCCAAACTGGAGAACAATTCTATGAATTTCTCCGCGATGTTTTTAGAGGCGGGGGCCCTAAGAGCAAAAGCCTCGGGAAAGCGGGTAGCGTAGTCATAATCACTGATGCATAAGTATTCCCCTTTGAGGACCTAGGGAGGGGTCCTATAAGGTCCATCCCGACTCTTTCGAATGGCTGTCCTATAATGGGCAAGGGTTGCAGGGTACTGCTGGTGCTTTATAAAGGTTACGTTTTTGGCACACCTTACATGTCCTACAGTATTCATTGGCTTACTTATAATACCAGGTTAATAAAACCACTTAACTATGTTCTGTATAGTATTTTCTGACCCGGAATGTCCTGCTGTTAAATGCTTGTGGGCATAAAAGAGTATTTGTTCCCTGAATACCAAAGGTACTAGCAATTGACGGGGTTCCCCGGCATTACCTTCTCAAAATAAAAAATTGTTTTCTATGATGAATCTGGGATAAGTGGTGTTCGGGTTATTCTGGTGTGCTTGAGCCAGGCGTTAAATAGGGTATTGTCGTTTGCTTGGGCAAAACGAAAGTTGCGATCTAAAACCCAAGGTTCAGAGGCTATGAAGGCTGTCGTAGCATGGTTCTTCTCCTTCTCTGTATCCCTTAATTCTGCCTAGAAAAGGGCTAAGAAATTCTGGTTGTCTACCCCTAGGATCAAATCCTCTAGTAGAGATTCTACTGCTCCTACCCTAACCATACAAGGAGTTCTTCCTGCAGGACAAATGTTTAACTCTGCTAAGGGATAGGGCTTCACGTCACCGTGTATACATCTAATATGTACTATTTTCTCGGGAAGTATCTGGGATGTTTTGACCAATGCTTTCTGTATAACTGACTGTCTACACCCGGAGTCCAATAGTGCCCTAACCCATTTATGATTGACCAGGACACGTACGTAAAAGGAAGGACCCATCTCTGCTGTACACATCACAGACCTTGGATCCTATCCGACCTCCATGGGTTCTTCAGTTTGTCTTTTTCTAGGACACAGTCTGGCAATGTGGCCCCAATCTCCACAGTCAAAACATTGGGGCCCTTTCATCATTGGCACATCTATTTTAAGGGGTTTTGGTTTGGACAGTTCAGCTCCTCCTTTGATTTTTTTATCCCCCTTTGTATTGGAAGCATTCCTTGGTGTCTTGTCTGTATCCCACGGGATGGCTCTAGGTTGGGCACAGGAATACGTGGCTGCCATCTCGATAGCTTGTGCCGGAGTTAAACCTGAGTGCTGCTTTAGCCATCGTGTGTCCCATAGGGAAGAGCTTCCATAAATTGTTCCAGGTATATACACTCCATAATCTCTTGTTTACTCTTTCCTTCGGGTCGTATCCATTTATCTGCGGCTGCTTTGAGGCGAAAGTACAGGGTCTTGGGATTCTCTCCTTGGATCCCTCTTTCTTTCCTGAACGGGACCCTGTAAGCCTCGGAGCCTAAGCAGAGGTGGTCCAGTATTATAGTTTTAATGCCTTGATCGGATGTATCTCATGTGGCATTAGCCACCTGGTATGTGGCTTGCGCTTCCCTGGATAACAATGGGGCCAAGAAAAATGGAAATTTTTCTTCAGGCCAGCCACAGGCCCTAGCAGCTCTTTCAAAATTTGTCAGGAAGACGTCAGGATCATCGCCGGCTACATATGTTTGCAAGGACACGCCAGAGGGGTGTGGTACTGGGGTACTCCTTTCTATCAGAGGTGTACTTCCGGGGTTTTTCATGGCTGTTTGGAGGCCTTCTATTTGTGAAGTCATAGCGTTCTTGAACACTTCACGGTCTGCTTGTGCCGACGTCATTTGGCGCTCAATGGCCCACTCCAGCTTCTCCTGCCCTTTGATTAGATGCTGTATCAATTGATACATTTCAAGTGTAGGGTCGGAAGGGGAAAATCCCACTTCTGACACCGGTTGTGGCGCGGTAGAAGGAAGGGCACGGAGACCAGACCTTGGTATGTAGAGTTTTATTTTTATAAAGGTTTTCTTCTTTCTTAGGGTAAGTCTCTCCAGGGCCAAAATGGCAGGATCTGTAATTTCTTTCACCCTGGTTGATCTTCCTGGGTCCTGGGGTTTGTAGGAACTTCCTCTTGGTGTTGGCTCTCCAGTGCGGGACATGTGAAGAGAAAAAGACTAAGGTCAGGGAAATTGCTATCTGGGTGTTTTACATCAAAAGGGACCCGGGGAGTGGAGGATCACCTGGTGCACGAATATTTAGTGATTAAGCGTAGGCAACAAGAGTAGTGAGGGTACATGTGTTGAGGGGAGCAGGAACACTCGGTTACACTATTTACAAATGAGGCACGCCACCAGTAATGTAAATTGATATGTAAATTGATACTTGTATAGCGCACTGCTCACCGGCAAGGGTCTCAAGGCGCTTGTCCGAATACCGCTGTGGAACCCATCCTGGCTTTCCCTGTGAAGCGTCCACTCCTGGGCACCCCCAAGGTGGAGGCCAGGCATCCTTAGCGTTATGGGGGCCGTTGTGGAGATTAAGCAAGCTATTGCCCAGAGTTGCAGAGTGGCACTCCATGATTGGAATAGGCACCGAGGCGAGAATTATCAGGTGCGTGGAATTTTGAGCCCAAGACCCGCCGAGGCGGGGAATTGAACCCTGGTCCCGGGCCAGACCTCTGCATCAGGGTCTGCCGCTCTGCTTCTCTAACCATTGAGCCACACTGTCTCACTCGGCTGCTTTCCCTCAGTCACTCCCCGCCTCCCCATCCAGCCTGACACACGCTGACGTACCTGGCTGAACCACACTCCTCCTCCGTGAGTGTGGCTGGGCGGTTCGCGGTGACGGTGGCCTCCAGGCACTGCAACCTCCTGGGCTGAAGTCTCGATTCTTCAGATTCTCGCCTCCTTTTTCCGACCGGCTTCTTCTCCTCCAGTATCCACACATTCGCCTCTGCAGCACAAGAATTCCTCTGTGATGTCACACGCCAACCTCTTCTCTTCCTCGTTTTTCTACAATCCCTGGAGTGCCGCGTCATCTGGGGGTGTATCCTCTTCCTCGAAGATGTTCTGTTTAAAGGGACTGTCCTCCAATTCCTCGTGGTGTTCAGTCCACAGCTCGGCAGCCTCTGTTCTCCACTCGTTCTGGGTGGGGTGTAAAGAGGGGATGGTTGAGTCAGCGATCCACCACTCTACTTCTGGCATACTTCCCTTGGTTGGTCAAGTCCCCCTTCTACAGACAGTAACCTGGGAACATTGCAAGGTAGGAGCACCGGGCATTAGGCTCCCTGATCCACTTTGCCAACTCTGCCTTCCTGCTGAACTGCCTTCACGCACCCATACCTTCAGGACACCAGCACCCTCACTAAGGACACACAGCGCGATTACTTGCCTACTCCCATGCGGTGTTCCTCTTTTAAAACCGCTGCATTCTTCTTCATAATTGTTTTAAAACAACTTACCCCCTGCCGCTACCACATGGGCACTAGGCTGTGCTTCCCCGGTCCACCACAGAAAGTTCCGGTTGAGTGGAGGGAAGGCTACGCAGACCGGAAGTGCTCGTGTGCAACAAGGTTAGTGCTCTAGTCCATAGCGCTAGGGTTTAAAACTACATGGTCAAAGCGACGCGCAACGGACGCGTGAATGGGCAGTAACCTGGGAACAGTGCGAGGTAGGAGCACCGGGCATTAGGCTCCCTGATCTACTTTGCCAACTCTGCCTTCCTGCTCAACTGCCTCCATGCACCCAAACCTTCAGGACACCAGCACCCTCACTAAGGACACACAGCGCAATTACTTGCCTACTCCCACGCTGTGTTCCTCTTTCAAAATCACCGCATTCTTTGTCTTAATTGTTTTAAAATCACTAAAACCAATAAAGATTAGGCATATTGTAACTACGCACCGCATGCGCTCAGACTGATCAGAAGATTTCCCTTAACTCTGCTGCTATTGTTGCGCCTTGCACATGGTGATATTTGTTTTTACGGCGTTTTTAGAAATTACTAGTTAAAGTGTAAAACCTTTTTAAAAAATTGTATGTACCGATCCTCTTACCCGCACTATAATCGTTTTTCACCCTGTGGCTTTGCAGGCATTAGGGCGAGGCAATCTGCTCCTTGGTCGCCATATTAGGGGTAGGTTGGGACACTATTGGGCGCCATCTTCAGGGACGCTCTAGTGGCCAGACAGCACTGCCTATTTAGATCGCGGCATGCAGGCGCGCAGCGCTCACGCGCAGCGTGTGCGCTGGTATTGCGCCAGAGGAGCGCCATAGGAAAGCCCGCCTGCGCCCGTCCGCGCACCGGCTGCACTCAGCGCCAGCCATGCTGCTGTTTTAATCCCAGAGGCTAATAGACGTGTCTACTCGAGGGAACAACTGTGCGAGATCGTTAGGGCCTGAAGGCCGATCATGGCCCCAATCTGGGACATTCTCATACCTATTGTACAAAAAACCCTGTGGCAGAGGAGGCAAGGTGTGGCTTGATCAATAGTAGATCTATGGTAAAACATCACCAAGAGGTTGCCAACTTGATGGATGATATGAAATTAGATTTTCTCTTTGTGACAGAGACATGGTCAAGCACACATTCCACTGCAAATATAGGCCTTGCATGTCCAGAAGGATATAAAATACTACAGAAGCCTAGGAATAATGGACGAGGAGGGGGGCTCGGGGTAATATATAAAGATAACTGGAACTTACGTCATATGTAGGTCGAGGAGGTGGCAGGAATTGAATTGTTGGGTCTCTCAGTCCATGAGCCCAGAGGTACTCTTTTCTCATGCCTTCCATGTTATAGACCCCCAGGCCGGACACCCAGTACCATGAGCTGCTTAATACCATCACAAATCTGACCCTCTCTCACTCCAGAGTACTGATCCTGGGAGATTGTAATCTCTGGGATAATGGGTGCCTGGCCGGCCATCTGAGAGATCTGACCCGGCTATGTGACAGTCTCAATTTGAGACAACTAGAGCAATCTCCCACTCATGAGGGAGGCCATATTCTTGACCTCCTATATGCTAATCAGGCAGAAACAAAAGTGATAGACGTTCTGCCACATTACTGGACAGATCACTCACTCATACTCTTTCGCACAGTGGTGCCTAGTTCTAGCATGATTTGGAGGCAGGCGACAACGTGCCGGAAAGATAGAGACTGGTCTAAACTGAAACAAGACAAGATAACCCAGACTTTCTAGGGCAAATCGTTTTGACCCTTCCATCTCGGTAGAGAGTAACTACCAACAATATTATGATCTAGTAACCGAGACGTTAGACTCTCTAGCCCCAGGGAAACAACGTAAAGGGAAGAAGAGACCTTCGGCTCCTTGGTATAGCGAGGATCTGGGGTTGCTTCACTTGAAATGTAGGAGGGCGGAAAGGATTTGGAGGAAGCGCTATTCCGACACAGACAAAACTACCTAAAAATTACTACAGGCGGAATATAAAAAAGGCATTGCTAAGGCCAAAGCCGAGTTTTATGCTGCCTCTATTTTACAATCCTCCAATGGCACCAAGGCCCTCTTTGACATTGTCAAGAAACTTTCTAATCCTCAGTGTTTGAGTAATAAGGTGACTGCTACGCAGAAGCTATGCGACGAGATAGCGGTATATTTTGATGAGAAGAATGCCACAATTATAGGTAACCTCAAAATGTCAACTACCGTCAATGACGAGATTGTGTTTCCGGAGTATGTAGAAGAAAGGGGGGTGAAACCTTCCCTTAGTCTATTTACTGAGCTGACTGAGGAAGTGTTCAGCAATCTAGTACGTAAGGTCTCTTCAAGTTCCCCCCTTGATCCCTTTCCACCGAGGTTATGGAAGGAAGTGGGACAAGCAACCTTACCCTGGTTACATCAGATCTGCAACCAATCGTTGGAGGCAGGGGTGGTGCCGGATGCTTGGAAACAGGCTATGGTCACCCCCTGCTCAAAAAGCCCTCACTGGACTCTGGTGTCCCTGCTAGCTTCAGGCCTATATCCCTCATACCCTTTCCAGTTAAGGTCTTTGAAAAACTGGTTAGCAGGGATCTTTCAGTTTTTTTGGAGAAAAACTGTTTGCTGGATGAGGACCAATTTGGTTTCGGTCCAAAACATGGCACAGAGTCAGCATTAATAACAGTTATGGATAGCCTTCGAAGGCGCGCGGACAATGAAGAGCCTACTGTATTGATATTATTGGATATGTCAGCCACCTTCGATATGGTGAATCACTGTATCTTGTTGGAGAGGCTAACAGAGATTGGGGTGAATGGGATGGCTTTTCAATGGTTACAATCCTACCTGTTGGGCAGACAACAGACAGTATTTCTAACACCATTTAAGTCAAATAAATTGCCAGTCCCCCACGGCGTGCCTCAGGGCACGTCAATCAGCCCTATCCTTTTCAATATTTACTTATGTCCTCTATTCCCCCTGTTTAGATCTTTTGGGATTGAGCTGGGTAATTATGCCTACGACACCCAACTGATGTTCTCCCTGGAGGGGGAACAAGCGGTGCCGTTGAGTACCCTTCAGGACTGCATGCGCCATACCTCCCTTTGGCTGAGGGAAAACTACCTTCAATTTAATGGAAGTAAAATGGAGGTAATGTTTTGCCCGGGTAACACCCTACCTCGCCACCTACCACTGGAGTTTAGACTTACACCAGAGGAAGTAGGGTGGTACGGAATTTAGGGGTTATGGTAGAGGATAACCTTCAGATGGAGGCCCAATCCAACAAGACAATTAGTGTCTGTATGGTTCTCCTACGAATGCTACGACAGGTGCTACCTTTTCTTCCGAAGGAGACTCGCCCTCTGGTGGTCAGAAGTCTGATACTTAGTAGACTGGACTATTGTAATGCTCTGTACTTGGGTGCCCCGCAGTACATCATTCAGAGCCTGCAAAGAGTCCAGTCTACCGCAGCCAAACTAGCCTTGAGCTGGGAGCGCCGCTCTTCCACTTCTTTGGCCTTGAAAGAGCTACACTGGTTGCCAATCTGTGAAAGAATTCGCTTTAAATCCTTGTGCACAGTGTTCAATGGACTCAACAACTCAGGCCCAAGACCGCTATCTAACAGGTTTAATTGGTACCAGCCCAAGAGGATGCTTCGCTCCTCCTCGTTAAACTTAGTGGTGACATCCAGATTTAAGCGATCTAGGATGGGAGGCCGGGCTTTCAGTGTGTCAGCAGCCCTACTCTGGAATGAGCTACCACTTCAAATTAGACAGTCCGACACGTTGACCTCGTTCAGGAAATGCTTAAAAACCTGGTTGTTCCCTAGAGGCAGTTAAGTTCCAGCTCCTTCCCTTTCTCTCTGAACATGCTACTGTAAGGGGGGCCTTGTGCAATAATCTGAGCGCCAAGATACCCGTAGGGTGAAAGGTTGCGCTATATAAGAAATAAATACATACATACATACATACACTTACCCCCTGCTGCTCCCACACTGGCACTAGCTGCGCTTCCCCAGTCCACCACGGAAAGTTCCGGTTCAGTAGAGGGAAGGCAACGCAGACCGGTAGTGCTCGTGTGCAACGAGGTTAGCACTCTAGTCTGTAGCGCTAGGGTTTTAACTACATGGCCAATGCGTCACCCAGCGGATGCGTGAAAGGACAGTTACCTGGGAACAGTGCGAGGTAGGAGAACCGGGCATTAGGCTCCCTGATCCACTTTACCAACTCTGCCTTCCTGCTGAACTGCCTTCACGCACCCATACTTTCAGGACACCAGCACCCTCACTAAGGACACACAGTGCGATTACTTGCCTACTCCCATGCTGTGTTCCTCTTTTAAAATCACCGCATTCTTCTTCTTAATTGTTTTAAAATCACTTACCCCTTGCTGCTACCACACGGGCGCTAGGCTGCGCTTCCCGGGTCCACCAAGGAAAGTTCCGGTTGAGTGGAGGGAAGGCTAAGCAGACCGGAAGTTCTTGTGTGCAACAATGTTAGCGCTCTAGTCTGTAGCGCTAGGGTTTAAAACTACATGGCCAACGCGACGTTCAGCGGAGGTGCAAAAGGACAGTAAGCTGGGAACAGTGCGAGGTAGAAGCACCGGGCGTTAGGCTCCCTGATCCAGTTTGCCCACTCTGCCTTCCTGCTGAACTACCTCCACTCACCCATACCTTCAGGACACCAGCACCCTCACTAAGGACACACAGCGCGATTACATGCCTACTCCCACGCTGTGTTCCTCTTTTAAAATTGCTGCATTCTTCTTCTTAATTGTTTTACCCGCTGCTGCTACCACACGGGCACTAGGCTGCGCTTCCCCGGTCCACCACGGAAAGTTCCGGTTGAGTGGAGGGAAGGCTACACAGACCGGAAGTGCTCGTG
Source organism: Lissotriton vulgaris (assembly GCF_964263255.1). Taxonomy (NCBI): domain Eukaryota; kingdom Metazoa; phylum Chordata; class Amphibia; order Caudata; family Salamandridae; genus Lissotriton; species Lissotriton vulgaris. The sequence continues at coordinate 99,703,859 of NC_141695.1, forward strand.
TGCAACTATGTTAGCGCTCTAGTCTCTAGTGCTAGGGTTTAAAACTACATGGCCTACGCGACGCGCAGCGGACGCGCGAAAGGACAGTAACCTGGGAACAGTGCGAGGTAGGAGCACCGGGTATTAGGCTCCCTGATCCAGTTTGCCAACTCTGCTTTCCTGCTGAACTGCCTCCACTCACCCATACCTTCAGGACACCAGCACCCTTACTAAGGACACACAGCACGATTACTTGCCTACTCCCACGCTGTGTTCCTCTTTTAAATTTGCCGCATTCTTCTTCTTAATTGTTTTAAAATCACTTACCCCCTGCTGCTACCACACGGGCACTAGGCTGCGCTTCCCTGTTCTACCACGGAAAGATCCGGTTGAGTGGCGGGAAGGCTACGCAGACCAGAAGTGCTCGTGTGCAACGAGGTTAGTGCTCTAGTCTGTAGCGTTGGGTTTAAAACTACATGGCCAACGCGAAGGGCAGCGGACGCGCGAAAGGACAGTAACCTGGGAACAGTGTAAGGTAGGAGCACCGGGCATTAGGCTCCCTGATCCACTTTGCCAACTTTGCCTTCCTGCTGAACTGCCTCCACGCAACCATACCTTCAGGACACCAGCACCCTCACTAAGGACACACAGCGCGATTACTTGTCTACTCCCACGCTATGTTCCTCTTATAAAATTGCCACATTCTTCTTCTTAATTGCTTTAAAATCACTTACCACCTGCTGCTACCACACGGGCACTAGTCTGCGCTTCCCCAGTCCACCACGGAAAGTTCCGGTTGAGTGGAGGGAAGGCTACGTAGACCGGAAGTGCTCGTGTGCAACGAGGTTAGCGCTCTAGTCTGTAGTGCTAGGGTTTAAAACTACATGGCCAACGCGACGCGCAGCGGGCTCGCCGAAGGAAAGCCCATCTGTGCCCGTCCGCGCCAGACCGGGCCCCGGGCTAGGAACCTCTGCCCCCCTCCATCAACCCTCATCACCTACACACAGAATGCACTATTACATTGGAGCCCAGCCATAAATCCATCATGCCTCCACTCACTTTCCCCAGAGGACCCACGAAACCCCTGCGGTCACTGCCGCTACACTCTGTCCTCAAAGAACACCACTTATCTTACCACAATTTCAGTGAGCATGGCCCTGCTGAACTGCCGATCTCTTCCCAAACATTCCCTGGAAATCTCTCTTCTCCTTCAGGACACTAAAATTGATATGCTGTTTTTAACAGAAACTTGGTTGTCCCCTAGTACTGACCCTGACATTGTTCAGGCCCTTCCCCCGGGATATCTAATTAAGCGCCTCGACAGAACTTCGACAGAACTCCGGGCCCACCATCTTAGGTGAGGAACCCGATCACCTTGCTAGGCCCCTCCCACCCCGAGGCCCTAGCCCTACAAAATGACTCCCCCACCCAGGAGGCGCAGCGGATGGGTGCAGCGGCAGCGCCGGCGGGGCGCCGAAGGCGCGCCAAAGGCAGGCCCGTCTGCGCCCGTCCACGACCGACCGGGACCAGGGGCCACGATTGCTGGCAAAACTTGCCCCATACAGTTCTCCTCAAAAAAACTACATCTCCTACGTGGACACTCTAATAACCTTTGCCTTACATCATGGGACCCCACTATAAAACATTTTAACTGTTCACACTGTAAGTTTCAAAGCCACCCCACCACACCCCCTCCCTAGTTCCGCATGATCCTACTCAACTGCAGATCCCTTCCTAAACACGCCACAGAAATATCCCTGCTGATCTCGGACAAAGACCCCGATGCCATTTTCCTCACGGAAACGTGGCTCCAAACTGACTCCGACCCTGATGTCATTCAATCACTCCCTGCAGAATACCAAATCCTTAGAGCAGATCGCTTTACGGGAAAAGGCGGCGGCATAGCTATCATTTATAAAAACTGCTACACCTGCTGCCCCTCCCCAACTAACCTATCCAACTGCGAACACCTCACTTTCTCGCTGGACTTCTCCCCTACCTGTACCTTTTCAGGGACCCTCATCTACCGACTACACGGCTCTCCGACTAACTTCATAAACCAGCTTGCCCCAAAGATAGCCAGTGGTATCTGCTCATCTCCTAGTTACACTCTATTAGGCGATCTAAATGTGCACCTGGACGACCCCTTGTATCCGGCAGCCACCAAATTACGAAATAATCTACTGGCACTAGATCTCCCCCAGCTAGTACTGCAACCCACCCACGAAAAATTGCACCTCCTGGACCCAATCTTTAGTAACTGTACTCATTTTACAGTTGATTCACCCATCACTCTCCCATGGACGGACCATTTCATGATCCCATTCTTCTGGGCACCAGCTGAATCTCGCCCCACACTACCCCCCGCCCCAAGCAGAAATCACAAATGGTCACAACTCAAGACCAACTTGTGGATTTCCGCACTGGAAGCTTCTGCCCCGGAAAATAACCCCGATCCGACCATCAGCAACGACAATTTTAATAAATGGATTACCACCTCTCTAGACTCCATTATTCAACTTAAGGACATCAAACCCAAAAAGAGACCAAAAAATTCCCCTTAGTACTCTCAGGACCTGCACATTCTTAAGAGAGAATGTAAAAGGCTGGAACGGAAATGGCGCCTTGATTACTCACACATCAACAAAACGGAATACAGCGCATCTTTAAAAATCTATAAAATCAATATCAAAAAAGCCCAAACCATTTTCTACGAAAGCAAGATTAACGAAGCAGCATCCAAACCTAAGGAAATTTACCAGATCGCAAAAAGCTTGCTAAAACTCCCAGACAAGCTACCAGATCCTTTGACTGCAAAAACTTGTTGCAATGAACAGACCGACTATTTTCACAACAAAATAGCCACGATCTACTCCTCCTTCCCCCCACCCTCTCACCCCCTGCCAGCACAACAGTGTACCAGACCGACCCCCCCTACCCCCCTGGAAATCTTCCCTCCTCTGGAGCCTACCAATCTAGAAACCATAATACGACAAATCGTCTGGATCCCCCACCGACCCAGCCCCAGCTCGTTTCTTAAAAACTATCACCTCCACCATCCTCCCCAGCATTCTGAACCTGATCAACAACTCTCTCTCAGTAGGGCTTGTCCCCCTTAAGTGGAAACAAGCTATAGTGAAGGCTCTTCTGAAAAAACCCAATCTGGATCCGATGAATCCGGGGAACTACCGCCCGATCTCCTTGTTACCTTGGATGACTAAAATCGCGGAAAAACACGTAAACCAATGTCTGACAGAATTCTTGGAAAATAACAACTCCCTGGACACCTCTCAGGCGGGGTTCCGCCCCATGCATGGAACGGAAACTGCTTTATTAGCAGTTACAGAAGGAGCTAGAAAAATCGTGGATCAGGGCGGCACTGCGGCCATCATTTTACTGGACCTCAGTGCCGCCTTCGACACTGTAAATCATGACATCTTACGCCTCAGAATGTCAAATCTAGGGATAACCTCCACTGCGGGAGCCTGGCTACACTCCTTTCTCTCAAATCGCTCCTTCCGTGTCTGTGAGGGTAATACCACCTCGCCCAGCAAACCACTCAGTTGTGGGGTTCCTCAGGGCTCGTCCTTGAGCCCCACACTATTTAACATTTACATGCTTCCCCTTGCAGAACTAATACGCCCTTTTGGAGTTCAAGTCGTGTGTTACGCTGACGACACGCAACTGGTGGTCACCCTGACTCATCCCACCTCTTACTCCAGCGATCTCAGAGGATGCATGGAAGCAGTATGCACCTGGATGAGCCAGTCCTATCTGAAGCTGAACGGCGACAAAACAGAGCTAATGGTGCTGGGCCACTCCCCCCAAAAATCCATTGACTCTCTGTGGCCGCCAGTACTAGGCCCCGCACCCCTAGCCGTGGACTCCATCAAGAGCCTGGGCATCTGGCTGGACAACGCATTAACCTTCGGCCACCAGACAACCAAACTAGCTGCCACCTGTATAGGTATTATTAGACTCATACGAAAGATCCTACCATTCCTTCCTTTCAAGGCCAGACCAATCTTGGTCCAGGGTCTAATCCTCTCCCGACTGGACTTCGGAAATGCCCTTTACCTAGGAGCCCCCGAATCCACCCTAAAAAAACTGCAGGTTATCCAAAACTCGGACTCTTCTACGCATCCCCAGACGGCAATCAGTGAAATCAGAACTAAGAGCCCTTCACTGGCTCCCAGTAAAGGATAGAGTAAACTTTAAAAGCATGTGCATCACATACCGTGCCTACTGGAGGAAAGGAGCAACCCTAAATCACACTTTAATCACCCCAACAGGCAGTTGAGGTCGACTCTCGCCTTCCAAGTCATCATTCCTAGGTTCAAAAAAGCTAGAAGTGGAGGAAGAATGTTCTCAACAACAAACGCGGCCAGGCTCTGGAACTCACTCCCACTCTCTATCCGATCTGAACCTAATATCTTGCTTTTCCGTAAAAAATTCAAAACCTTCTTCTTCAGCAGATAAATCCCGACCCGCCTCACTCACCTGTATTCTGTTAAAGCACTAGGATGCCTGCGGGTAGCTATCGCGCTATATAAAAACTTATTCCATTCCATTCCAGAACTAGCGGCAAGGGCGGGGGGATCGCAAATATCTATCAAAACCTGCTGCTTCTTGAACAGCCCAATCCTAGACTGTGAGAACCCCCACTTCATTATTTAGCTTTCCCCCACAAAATAACTCTCGGGCATTCTCCTATACCATCCGCCGGGAGCACTAGGGCAATTCTGCAGTTCATTGTCGGAAACCATGATCTCCCGAGCTAGCACTTCCTCCAACTATACCCTGCTAGGAGACTTTAATCTCCATTTCGACGCTCCCTCAGATAAAGCTCAAGTGAGCTAGCACTCGACCTGACTTCTTGCGACCTCCATCTGTAGAGCCCCCAAGCAACCCATGTAAAAGGACACCTATTAGATCCTATCTTCTCAAACATCACTGCATTACAAATTAGAGAGCCCCTACCTATCCCTTGGTCAGACCATTTGTTAGTCCCATTCACATGGCAAGTCACCACTGAGACTCCCCAGGCACAGGTTCCACGTACTCCAGTACGACCTTAGTCCAAACTCCCCCTTGATGAATGGAGACACTTCACAACCTGGATAGAAAAATCATTCGAGCTAGTATTGCCCATAAAAATCCTTCCCAAAAAAAGCAGACCCTTCAAGTGCCCTTGCCCTTGGCACTTGAACTTCGTGACCTGAAAAAACAATGCAATAAGCTAGAGCGGTCATGGAGGAAACACTGGGCCACTAACGAAAAAACTGAATACAGAGCAGCCATCAGGTCCTATAAAGCCTCCCTAAAAACAACCCAGGCAGCTTACTTCGAAGGGAAAATACAATCCCCGCCAACTCATCAAGGGAAACATTCCATATAGTCAAATAACTCATGCAAAACACCAGAACCACCACCCGCCCCCGATCCCACAGGCCACAGATGAAACGAACTGGAAGAATTCTTCCTGATGAAAATTCAAAATAATCTAAAAACCCTCCCAACCTTTCATCAAATACAGGTACACACTTCCCCAGCCCCTCCAAACATCACTCCTCACCTAGATTCCTTCTCCCTCCTCATAGTGCCCCCCTATCCTAGAACCAATAAAAAGTGGCTCCCCTTTAGACCCGGTACCCCTCAATATCCTGAAGCTGGTAAAACACCCACCATTGCCCTTCCGATCAATAATTTAATCAATGCCTCTCTATCACATGGCACTGTCCCCCCTAATTGGAAAAAAGCCACAGGAAGAGCACTGTTAAAAAAAACCTCACCTAGATCCCCTGGAGATGGCCAACTGCCATCTCTTTTACCAGGAATTGGCAAGGTTGCAGAAAAATTTGCCAACCAACAACTTTCCACCTTCCTGGAGGCCGGTGGCCTTCTACGCTGCTTCGAGACAGGCTTTCTCCCTGGCCAGGGCACAGACACCACCCTGGTGGCAGTTGGAGAAGAAGCCAGGAAAGTCCTGGACTCAGGAGGTTCAGCTGCGGTGATCCTCCTGGACTTAAGCGCAGCCTTTGACACGGTTAATCACCGCATTCTGACCCACCGCCTCAGCAGTCCGGGAGTCACAGGCTCTACACTTTTTAATGTGTATATGTCACCACTGGAAGACATCATTGCCCCCTTTGGCATCAAACTGATAACTTACGCAGACGACACCCAACTGGTCGTTTCACTAAACCAGCCGGATCACTCCCCTGAAAACATACGGTCCTTCCTCTCAGAAATCTTCAACTGGAGGAATAACTCCCTTCTCAAACTCAATGGGAGATAAAATGGAGCTTCTGGTGCTGGGCAACAAAGGTACTTTCACCTCCAAATGTATGTGGCCGACATATATGAGGCCAGCCCACGTACCAAAAACAGAAATTAAAAGTCTCAGTGTCTGGCTCGACCAGGACCTCACCTACCAAACCCAAGCCAGGAAAACCGCTGGTGTTTGCTTTGGCCTGCTCCACACCACACGGAAAATCCTCCCCCTATTACCACCTCACTCTAAGAAACTCCTCATTCAGGGCCTCATCCTATCTCGACTGGACTACGGCAATACCCTTTACTTAGGCACCTCGGAATCTGTCATAAACAAACTCTAACTCGGCCAGAATTCAGCAGCCAGACTGCTCACAGGGACAAAGAAACGGTCTTCAGCCAAACCCGCCCGAAGCTCCCTCCACAGGCTCCCTATCCGGGAAAGAATCAAATTTAAGTCCCTCTGCATAACGCACAAAATCCTTCAGGGCAAGGGTCCCCCTATCCTAAGAGCCCTGATCACCCCCTTCAACGCCAACAGAAAGCTAAGATCTGACCACCTCTTCCTTGCAAACACTCACGGAATCCAGAAGGTTCGAATAGGAGGGCGCCTGTTCTCCTACAACGCCGCAAAGCTCTGGAACTCTCTCCCCCTCAGCATTCGCAAAGAAGCCAACCTACTGAAATTCCGTAAAATCCTGAAAACTAGTCTCTTCTCCTAGGTCACCCCTGCTACTTAGCCAGTCCACAACTCGCGCTGGGACGCCCCGGGTAGCCACGTGCTCTACAAATCCAATTCCATTCCATTCCATCCTCCCCAACAAGGTGCCTACAAAGTCACTCCACCTTACCCAATTTTTATATCCAAAAACTGGGGGAGAAAGGACTCCCAGGGGCCTCAGATTCTGGGAAACCAGCTAACGCATACACCGCCAGCCATCATCTCCAGTGTGATGGGCCAAAAGCCACCTGCAAGGCCAAATCAGCACACAGGCAATGAGGCAACTGAAGGATCTAGCTCTGTAGTTCCTGAAACACTCCCTCAGTTAGAATCGGTAACAGCCTCATTGGGGCCGGACACCCCTAACATACCACAGCCACACACCAGGCATCAGTCTGGCTCCAGGGACAAGCAAGGATACAGCAATCGGCCCCAAGCAGGATCAGTCATAACCAGCCAAGCAAGCATGAGCACAAGAACAACCCTGGCAGATCCAGACTTGGGAAGGGGAAAAGCGGCCCAACCATCGTGCGCAACAAGAGCGGCCCACGAGTTAGTTCTTACTTTTTATTACAGGACAGCACTACATCCTGAACAGGAATAGCATTCTATGCCTCTTCAAACATCTAGCCAACCTCAAAAAGACCCAAATGTGGAGGTAGAATGGGTGGAATTTCGGAGCATGAAGAGGGTCATATATGGCGATTCAACAGTGGTAGGCTTGAAGTACAAAGAAATACAACAAGCCATGTTGAGTAACACCACACAGCTCGCTGAGTGGGGCATAGTTGTCCAGCTGGTGCTGCATCCAAAATATCCACACGTCTTAGCATCAATCAATGGTGGTAAGTCTCCCTGGTTGGTCCTGCACTGGACAAAAAGCGTAGGCTCCCGGGGCGGTAGTCAGTTGGGCCCCAGGGACTCAACGGGCATCAGGACCTTATGCAGAAACAACCATCATGACATTTGCATAGCCTCCTCCTCCCCCAGCTACACTGGATTGACAGGAAGGTTGCCGCAATACTCCTACCACCCGAGAACCCCAGTCCGGCCGGGAGAGGAGTTTCCAGCAAGCAGCAATTAACCATAATTTCTTGGAACTTAGCAGGGATTGGCAAAATCAACAGAAACAAAAACCTGAAGCAGTTCCTGGAAACCGGGGACATACTCTGCCTCCAAGAGACATGGGCGTTGTCCAGCACACCACTGGCAGGGTTCCACGTGCATTTCATCCCAGCCATAAAAAGGAACCTCTTTGGTGGACCAGCGGGTGGACTATCAGTTTTTATTAAACACAATTGCACCATCGTAGCTACAGACATCAATCTGAATTCACCAGGGCTGCAAGCTCTACAGATTAGAGGCCTGGTCCAAAACTCACATCCAATGTGCCTGTTGAGAATAAACAGCTATAATAATCCAGCGCAAACCCCCATGAAAAATTGGCTGGGATACTGACACAGAAAATAGATGACTTACTATTCAAGCATCCATCACATCAGGTCATCCTAGCCGGGGACTTCAGCCTGAAGGACCTAGACAAAGTTGACTTCTCTACTCAGGGTCAGCACCCCTTCACACCCTTCTCAATAATCACAAACTGACCTCAAACTACACATTGAAAAAAGCCTGTTTAAACACATGGGAGCCCTTGTCCACTTTCCGGGATTCCTCAAGGATTGACTACATCATGGCCAGAAAAGCGTTGGCGGCCAGACTGAAAGACTTTGTAGTTGAAGATCGGACAGATAGTGACCACAGGACACTGAGAGGAGTGTTCCAGCTGGAAGTCCTGTCAGCCAACAGCCTCCAAACTATTGGGGTGAATCACTAGAGGACAAAAGACACACTGTCCTGAGAAGGATACACTCCATACATGGCTGGAACAAAAACATGAAGGACGTCTGTCTCCTACATGCTCACCCATAAAATGCTGGGAGAACATTGTTGAGGAATTACTAGCAAAGTTTGGGAACCCCCAGTCCCAGTGCACCAGGGCCAACTGGCAAACAAGCCCTGGAAGCATTCGGCTAAACAAAGGCATACGAGACTGCAAAAGGCTCCTGCGTAATGCGCTCGCAACAAAGAAAAGAGGAGGTGAGCAATCAGAGGACCCATCCGTGACTTCATCGAGGGCAGCACTAAGGAAAAAAAACATGGGAACATAAAAAAGCCACCAAGGACAGAGAATGGCTCAGAGTTTTTCCCTGCTCAAGCAAAAAAACCTTGCAGGATTATGGAGACACATAAACCAGCTGAGCAGTCGTAGGGCCCCGAGAGAAAATAGCATAGCTGAAAAATACTCAATGATATATGTCCCAATGGTATTCCAGCACCGGTCTTCAAAATGTCTTCCGATTTCTGGGCAGCGACCCTAACCGCACTCTATAACCACAACTTTGTGACAGCTACAAACCCTGATTCTTGGAACGGCTCAATACTGGTACCCATTTTTAAAAAAGGGGATCAAATCAAATCAAGCCTGCAAACTACAGGCTGATAGCCCTGCTTGACCTGGAAGCAAAGACATATGCTTGCCTACTAGTGGGCCGAAGAGAAAAGCATTACACCCTTCTACCAGACTGGTTTTATGTCACAGTCATCAACCTTGGACAACGTACTGGCACTGACTTATTTATCATCTCAGGCAACCTTGAAGAATCATCCCCCACTTTTCTGCTGTTTTGTTGACTACAGTACAGCCTTTGATAAAGTGTTCTGCAAAATATTATGGTGGAAGTTAGAAAACTAGGGCATTCTACTAAACCTGATCACTCTATGAAGGCACTTTTGTGCGAGTTAAAACCAGCGGCTGCACAGTGTCCCCTAAAATACACACGGAGAACGGGTTGAAGCAAGGATGCATGCTGGCCCCCATGCTTTTCAATCTATACACAGCAGACTTGGGGGAGGCCCTAAAAGGAGCAAGTTTAGAAGCTCCCAGACTAGCAAGCGTGAGGTTGACGATACAGCTATACTGGAACACAGAAGGGTGGGCCTACAAAGAGCCCTAAATGCATTAAATTGTTTCAGTAACACCAACAACTTGACAGTCAACCAAGGAAAGACCAAGGAGGTCATTTTTGGGACATATCATCGGAAGAAGAACAGACAATGGCTAATGGGAAATCTGTAAATCAACACAGTATATACTCATATAATTATAATAACTCATATAATTATTTAGGAGTTTGGCTGACGGAGCGGGCCAAGCAGAAGGCTCACCTGAAAACACTGAGCTCCAAGGCCAGCAAGGTCACACACTTATTAAAACAATTAAGCCACCACTTGATCAGTCCGTCTGCTGATCCAATATTAGCTGTCCTGAAAGTGAAACTATTACTAGCTATTAGCTACGTCCACCTGGCCTTCCCCAGGCTACTGGATGCCGCCCTTAACTCAGCCCACGGAAAGGCATACAAATCTGTGCTCCATATTCCAAAGTCAGCTAGGAACGCAAGGTTAAGACTGGAGCTAGGCTTAGCAAGGCCTGATGTGACAAGCCAGGAGGTGATTATAAATTTATATTTAAGGATACTTAGGGCCCCGGCCCACTCACTGAAACATCATCTGAGAATAATCTTTGACGGGTCAGGCACGGCCTGGCACATCAGCCTAGGAATAGTGCTTCAAACATTGAAGATCAAGGAGGATAGCATACCACAGCCGAACATCCCTCTGAATGCTTGGAAAAGATCCATAAACCAGCAAGTTCCCGAAACCTCCTTTGATCTGGACAATAAATCTCTTTGTTCAAGCGCCCACCTAGACCCCCTGAACAACTCCTACAAAGCAGTTAAAACACAACCTTACCTAAGTGAGGCTCTCACTCCACTGGCCGGAAGCAAAATCCTGTATATGAGGCTAACCATATTAGGAATTGCTGACTTTAACCCAGCATGGGCCTGTAAGGGGGAATCCACAAACTGCAGACTATGCCCCTATATGAGGGAATCCTGGCTGCATCTCCTATGCTGCTGCCCGTATAATAACAACTACCGCTGGCAACGCCTGTGTCCAATCTGCATTGCAAATGGATTAGAGTCCTGCAGTGAAGCATCAGCTTTGTGTCTATCCACTACAGACACAACATAGCATCTGATGTGGGCATCGTAGCATCTGATTGGTTAGCTGCAGGTGCTGAGACTGGTGGTCCTTGAATGTTGTTTCCCTTGTACACACCTGACATGTGGCATATGATACCTGTTTTCAGAGCTCCTATGCGTTGCATGGTTAATTTGAGTCCTGGCTGGCAGTAAGGACCAGGACTTATTTATCCTGATACGACATTTCCCGAGAGCAAGAGAGAGAAAAATAAACAAAGGAGAAGAAAAAACAGAGACAGAAAAAACATCACCAAAGTGAGAAAGAAGGAGACTATTGGAGGGATATAATGGGGCAGGGGGTCTCTGGTCATGGATTAAGGAGGCCTGAGGTGGATTGAAGATTACGCAGCCTTGGTATTCAGTGAGCTAACATTAAATATCGCCTCCCCTGGTCTTGTGGGCACCGCTTTAGGCGTGAGCACTTATTCTTTTCCAAAAATAAGCTGTGTATGATTGTGGGTTGGTGGTGATCTGCAGCAGTTGCACCAGTGTTGTTTCACCTAGAAAACGGTGATTTATCTTTGGGTTACTGCTACGGTTCTTGCCACTGCCCCTCATGGTCATTCTGAGTCACTTACCCCCAGATTCATCAAGAACACATTTTGCCATTCCTTAATAGCGAAAAATACCGATTTGCTATCAAGGAATAGCAAAATGCTATTCATCAAGAAATCACTTAAAAAATAGCGATTTCTAATAATTCCTTAATTGCGACTCGCAAATTGTGAGTCGCAATTAAGGAATATCTCCCCATTCATTCCATTCCTATGGGCCTAGAGGCCCATAGGAATGAATGGGAAGACCATCTCAATTTGCTAATCGCAATTAGCGATTCGCAAATTCTGATTGCGATTTCAAGGGTGCAGGGGTGTCCAAAGGACACCCTTTTGCACCCCTGAAATTGAGGTGTGCGCAACATGAAACTTTGAAAAATGCACTTTAGTGCATTTTTCAAAGTTTTTTCTATTTACCACGTAGTTAGACTTCGCGGTAAATAGCGGCCCCAGATTGCGATTTCGCAATTTAAAAATGGTTCATGAAATGCATTTAAGGAACTCTCAAATTGAGATTGGTTAAATGCAATTAATCGCAATTTAGCGATTTCTCGAATTGCGATTTTTGCATTTGGGATGATGAATCCCAAATGCAAAAATAGCGCTCGCAAAGGGCCAGATTATAACAGCCTGATTCATGAAATCCGAAATCTGCGATTTTCAAATTGCGATTTACAGCGAATCGCAATTTAGAAATCGCAGATCGGCATTCATCAAATTTACCGAGAAAATAATGCGATTTGCACGCGGCCGCAAAATCGTTAGCGATTTACGGAAATCGCAGAATAATCGCTGTTTTCGTCAACATCTGTGTAGGAATTGCAATATCACAAATTGCGATATCGCTAATTGCGAGATCGCAAAATCGCAAGATCGGAAAAACGGGAAGTCGCATTTCGAGCACAGTGATGACATCACAACCAGGAAGCAGCCAGTTCCCACCCCCATTCAGAACAGTGAGGCTGATCTCGAGGCTGCAACTTACTGAGCTCCTACCAGGACACCAGCAAACTTGCAAATCCTCAACTAATCTTACTGCAGCAATGGCAGAGGAGGCTGTACCAGGGCCAAGCAACACCGGGCGCAAGAGGAAGATCCAATTCTCCGAACAGGAGTTGGAGCACCTCATTGATGGGGTGGTTGAGAACCACCCAAAACTTTTTGGGAGAGAATCCAGGAGGGTGCCTGAGCCTGAGAAACGGCGAATCTGGCTTGGGATAGCGACCCAAGTCAACTCTGTGGGCGTGGCACACAGGTCGCTGGAGGAGCTCAAGAAGAGGTGGTACGACCTCCGAGGTCGTGCCAAGGAGAGGGTGGCAGAGAGGCTGGGCAAGACCCTGGCTACTGGAGGGGGAGACCCTACAGTCCCTCCCAACACCCCCATGGAGGACCGCGTGGAGGATACTTTAGAGCCAGAGGCATGCATTGGGGTCATCAGATTGGACTCATCCCGCCCCACCCAAGAGAGCCATGGTAAGTGGCATGCGACTGTGACCCTGTCCCCTATCAATGGCCATGACCCTATAGCCTCCCATAATCTTCCAAAGTCATGCCATCCATGCACATTAGGTAATGCCCTGAAGCATTGTGGGACATGTAGTCTGCCCACAATGTACAAGTACCCCAATGCAGCCAGACATGTCCCAAAGTACGCAATGCCAAGGCCAGTCAGGGAATGTCATCCAGCATGCATGTAGCAACTGCACGTGTGACAGATACATGCAACTAATGAACGTCCACTTCCCCTCACAAGTGGCGCTGACAACAGCAGCGACAGTGACAGGCTGCTCATCGACGAACAACCAGAGGATGCCGAGGAGATGCCAACAGCGACATATCCTGCACAAACAGGCGCACCACCTACCCCCGCAGCCAGGGCTACAGCATCTGCGCCACCACCATCAGGCGCAGCACCTACCCCCGCAGCCAGGGCTACAGCATCTGCGCCACCACCATCAGGCGCAGCACCTATCCCCGCAGCCAGGGCCACAGCATCTGCGCCACCACCATCAGGCGCAGCACCTCTGCCTACCTCAACTCCACCACCAGCTGGACCCTCTACATCTGGTCCAGAGCCTGTGGTGACACTGCGCACACCCACTGTGGCCAGTCAGCAGAGCAGGCATGGCAGGGCTCGCCAGCCGAACAATGCACGCAGCGGCAGGAGGGGGATGGATGTGCGCGTGCCAGGCTTGAGCATTGAGCATCGGATGCTACACATACACCAACTTCAGGCACGACGGCAAGGGGCGATCCAAATGCAGCTCCATAACATTGGCCGCAATGTGGCAAATGTGGCCGACAGGATGGACCGCATGACGGCAGCCATGGAGGCCAACACTGCTGCGCTCATATCCCAGCGCAACACCGCCCGCCGCCGCCACCGGAAGCTACTGACGCGGCTGTCCGCATACACCCGCTCTAACTATGTTATAGGGAATGCGACGTCCAAGCTGTCGCGACGGTCCCTGGCGCAGCAGCAGCAGTTGATCCAATGCTGTGAGGATGGCCCGAGTGTTGGAGCACGTCACCACTGCTGTACTGACACTCCATCCCACTGGGCCAGGCAATGTCGGGGGGACGATACCAGCGAGGGCACCTCCAGTGTGAGCAGCCTGTCTGCCTCACAGGTTGCCGTTTTACGCCGCAGCACCAGGCCCACTGCAGGGTGACGTGCCATGGCAGAGGAGGAGCCGGAGAGACGATTAGGTGCTGCGCGCCGGAGGCGCACTTGATTTTGATTTACTTTTGCTGGGACATGCTGACACTACAAGCCTGTCCTGTGTTTTGTTCGCAGCAGTATGGGGCAATACTGCTTGCATAGAAAGGATAGAAAATTAACACTATTATTGTGAATCCAACAATAATATTTATTCTTGCATCATACATCGGCCTCCTGTCATTATTTCCATTTGCATGCAATTGTGAATTGTTCGGTGAGGGGAGTGGGTGCACTAGAAACTGTTCATTGTGATGTAGTTGCGGCGTCTGTGGCCTTCAGCTGGGTTCTTATGATGCACATGTGCAGGTGGCCGGTCGTCCCCTTTCGACTCACTGCCAGAGATGTCTACAGGTATCCGGCGCTTGGTAGCAATGTTGTGTAGTATTGCACACACAGCCACAATGCGGCAGCACACATCAGGACTGTAGTACATGGCCCCACCTGTCTTGTGCAGTATGCAGAATCTGCTCTTCAGTAGCCCAAAAGTCTTCTCAATGCAATTCCTTGTACGTATGTGTGCTATATTGTAACGCCATTGCTGTGGTGTAGCAGGGTTGAGGTATGGGGTGAGGAGGTATTCACGGAGGGCGTAGCCACTGTTAGCTGAATGAGAGGAGAAGAGGGTGAGTGCCTGTGCAGCGCAGCTACTTCATCGCAGTGTGACATTGTGGGCAAAGTGTACTTACCAAGTAGGTGTCCTTCCCCAAAGTCTCCCCTGGCCAGTCGTGTGTGGAGGCCGCTGTGCCGGAATATGAATGAGTCATGTGTACTCCCCGGGTACTGTGCCACTATGTCCTTGATGTATGTCTTAGCATTGCAGACCATCTGGATGTTGAGGGAGTGGTAGGACTTGCGATTGCTGTACATGTACTCCGTTGCAGCTGGTGGGCAGATGTGGATGTGGGTACAGTGCATCCTATCACATGTGGGAAATGGGCAACATTGTAGAATTGAAGCTTGGTCTCATCCAAATCCTGTTGGCTGGTGGGAAATTTGATGTGGTGGTGTAGCTGGGTCAGCATTGCGTCAAGGAAACTCCCTAGGCAGCGGGACCTGGTGGGCTGGGATATCCCCCCAGCAGCCGCAACTATCCCCTGGAAGCTCCCGGAGGCCAGGAGGTGCAGGCTACACAATACCTGGACATGTGTTGGAATGGCATTGGTCCGCCTTGTTGGGTGCTGCATCAGGGGGTCAAGGTCCTGTATTAGCTTGATGATCATTGCCCCATTCAGGCAGTACTTTGCGTATATTTGCTCTCTGGTTTGGCCCAGCAGGGTGACCCGCTGGCGGAATATCCTGTCCTGGATTCTGCGTCTCCTCCGTGCTGCTCGATGTAGCCTTCGCCGCCTGACCACCATGTACAGTCCTGGCATTCTGACACTCCTTATGCTGATGCTGGTTCTCCTTAAGTGTGTTTGGTCAGGCCTGCACCAGTTACTGATTGGCCAACGGTTTTTCGATTTTTTTTTACAATGGCTTTGATGGTTACCACCTGCTTTGGGTTGTCCTTAAATTGCGCCTCACAAATAGCGATTTTGGGTTTTTTCGCTAATTGCGATTTTTCATGAATACCGATTGTATTGCAAAATCACTATTATTTTCGCAGATTCCGTGATTTCTCGCTATTTCCGATTCGCTAATGGTCTATTACCGTGATTCTGCGAATCTTTTTGCGATTTCACAATTCTGTGTTTGCGATTTCGCTATATTCGTGGTGAATACCGATTTGGGAAATTGCGCCCGCGATAGCATTTTCGCAGCTATTGCGAGCTCAATTTTGCTTCATGAATCAGGCTGTAAGAATCTGGCCCTTTGCGAGACGATTTTAGTTTGATGAATCTGGCTGTAAATTTGTTATATTATGATTCTTAATTTAAACAGTTGCTTAAAATCTGCCTGAGGAGGTTTTAGTTTTCCTGGACTTGAGTTTGGATGTATTGCGTTGGTATAGGTAATTTAAATTCGGCTTGACGAAGTGTTTTAAATGGCAAATGTTGCTCTTTGGTCTAGAAATACTCTAGGGATGACAAGGGTGCCTCTTTTTCTTGCTCGTCATTAAGTCTGAGAAGATTCACATCCACTTCGAAGCTGACCATCCACCTCTGTAGGTGAAGGTGCTTGCGTGCTGCAACAGGTTATACATAATGGTGGTCTGTGGGTTAGATACTAGGGTTGCTTCAATTTCACAAATGCATTGTGGTTCTGTAGTATCTTAGGTTGTATTTATCTATGCTTGTTGTTCTCTCTGCCACAGAGTTCTAGGTTTCCAGTGTTCTATGTGGTTCAGCTGCGCTGAGTATTCCACTAGGGACAGTTGGTCATCTTTGCCTCTACCTGACGACAGATAGTCCTGTTCTCCGCTTGGGTTGTCAGCTTCTACAATAAAACCTACTGTTAAACCCTCAACTTCTGTTGCGGTTTACTACACGTATTTTTGGCGACGGGTGCTGAACAACCCAAACGAACCCACTACTTCTAAACGCTTTCGGCAAACAACAGGCTGTTCTTCAACAAGAAACACTTTCACCTCGTATTTTCAGCATCGCGGCATCGACGATCTTGCTACCGCTGACTGAAGACACTCATCGAGTATTTTCTTCATCCTTCGACATCGTTGAAACGTCGTCTCGTCAGTGTCTTCAATATCTGGTACTGTTTCAAGACTGTAGCTGTATTGCGGTAAGCCGCGCATGCTGTACGCAAGTGCCTGTGAACAATTTACGAGTGGGGAACTGGATTATTGTAATTTTTTTTTTATTGCGCTTTGTGCCATCTGCGCTGGAACGCAAAGTTGGGAGATGCGTTCCAGCAACTGAAAATCTACGTGACTCACGCACTGTTATTTGCGTAACTGTGACGTTTGCGTTTCAGCCTGAAGCGCATCGTCCACTTCACGTCAGCACGTTATTTCTGGCACGACCGAAGCGCATCAGCTGTCCTGTGATGTGCTTGTGTTTTACTGCACACGTCACAAAGAGACAATACTTTCTTGCTCAGGAGAGGAAATTTCACGAAGTAATTCTATTTGAAAAACACTTGAACAATGCTGTGACCTCACAAAACTTACTTCACTCAGTCAGGTCAAGGTTACCTGAAATCGTCATAAGAGACATTGTCAATACAGAATTGATTATTTTTTTTTTTTGTCTCTTCATTCTGCACCAGCTTTACCTTGTGTTTAGCTTGTATTTTTCCTACAATCTTGATCTCACTTTTCTTAATTTGTGGATTCTCTCACCATGTCCTTACAAGGAGTTCTACCACCTGCTCATTTCCTAGAAACACCTGGAGATCCACCTATCAAGTGGCGCAAATGGTTTGATGGATTCGAAACTTATATCGGCGCATTTGGTGCGTCCAGATATCGTGCAGAAAGGAAAAAGTACATCCTGTTACACTCTCTTGGATTTGAGGGCAGAGAAATTTACAAACATCTTCCAGATTTAGTACTAACTGAGGGAGAACTTCTGGATGATTATCAACAGACATTAAAAAAACTTGAAACAAGATTTGATGTTCAACCCAGTATAGTAGTTCTACGACATAATTTCTTTAAACGCACACAAAATACTGGTGAAGATGTTGACAATTTCATAACGGCACTAAGAAGACTTGCTTCAGACTGTCAGTTTGAGAACTTTACAGACCAATTAGTAAGGGATCAGTTCATAGCGAAATGTACTGATAGAACAATTAAACAAAAACTGTTATCCTTGGGAAATCCTACTCTGGAAGAAACGATTAGAGTAGCGAAAAGCATAGAAACGTCTCAAATCTCCGTGAAAGAGTTAGAAGAAAAGAAGAATGAGGCTGTCACAGCAGTAAAGTTAAAAGACACAAAACCTCCGTTCAATAAGTTTGCAGAAGGACAGCAGTCTATCGATAAGCAGAATTCTTTTTTTAATAGAACAAACATTTGTTTTCGTTGTGGTAACCGACCGCATGGTCTAAATGGGAGGAGTCCTGCTAAATTTGTTACCTGTAAAAATTGCAATAGGGTGGGACACTTTGCCAAAGTGTGTCAGACGGGGAAGAACAAAACATTTCAAAAGTCTAATCCTGTGAAGTGTGTGGTTGATTCTGATACCTTCCAAATGGAAGAGGAGTATGTAACTAAGGATCTGTGTGACATGGTTGTGGTTGTAAGACATGATGGGGTCATTACGGGTGATCCCGAACTATGTGTTGACCCATACGTTAATGTACAAGTTGGTGACCGTGTGCTAAACCTGTTAGTTGATTCTGGTGCACGCATTTCAATGATCACTCTTGTTCTCTTTCGTACAACATGGCCTAACAAGGTGCTCCTTCCTCCTGATCGAAGAGCAGTCTCATATGAGGAACGTGAGATTACAGTAGCAGGATATTTTGAAGACATTTTAGAATTTAAGGGAAGGAGGATTTTTGGGAAGATTTACGTGGCTGAAAAGGGGCTAAATATCTTAGGCTGGTTCCACCAAGGCCTATTTGGCATGCAACTCAGGCCTGGTACGAAGAATCAAGTAGTTGCTGTGAGAGACAGTCCTGAATTAGAGGCACTAATTAATGAATTTCCTCATGTCTTTTCAGGAGAGTTAGGAAGAATAAAATCTTTTCAGCACAAGATAATCCTGAAGGATGGTGCCTGTCCGGTGAAACATAAACTTAGAAATGTACCTTTCAGCATTAGAAAAGATCTAGGAAAAGAGTTATAGACTTTGCGTGACAAGGGGATCATTGAACCAGTGGAGTCCTCCCTGTGGTTGTCTCCTTTGGTTGTTGCCAGAAAACAAAATGGTGAACTAAGGGTTTGTGTAGATTTACGCTGCCTTAATAAGGAGATTTGGGTTGATTTGTTTCCCCTTCCCAACATTAACGAGTTGTTGGCCAGTTTGAAGGATGCCAAGTTCTTCTCAAAGTTGGATTTAGCATCCGCATATCACCAAATCGAACTCACACCTGAGTCCAGGCCCCTCACTGCCTTTGTGTCACCCTTTGGAACTTTTCAGTATGTGCGCATGCCGTTTGGGCTTGCCTCAGCGGCGTCCGTATTCCAAAGAGTCATGACTGAGATGTTGAAGGGTATTGATGGCTTGTCAGTTTTCCAAGATGATGTACTTATACATGCACCTGACAAGACCACTCACGATGCCATCCTGAAAGAAGTTCTATCTAGGTTTCAAGAAGTTGGAGTAGTATTACGGCGAGACAAATGTGTCTTTTCTACCAGTGAAGTGGATTATTTGGGGCATATGATAAATCAAAAGGGAATCCTCCCAAAGTCTAGCCTAGTAGATTCTATCACTAAGGCCAAGGCTCCCTCTGATAAGAGTGATTTGAAGTCCTTCCTAGGATTATGTGAGTTTTACTCAAAGTTTATAAAGGATTTTGCAACCAAACTCAGACCATTGACATGAATGTTAATGAGAGGTGTTCCTTTTGTGTGGAACAATGAATGTGAAGAGATTTTTGTGTGGGTGAAACAACAACTGACTTCTCCTAATATTTTAAAGCATTTTGAACCCTCTTTAATGTGTACGGTTACTGTTGATGCCAGTAATGTGGGGTTAGGTGCTGTCCTGTCACAGAAAAAGGATGGTGATCTCAATACGTTGGGTTTTGCATCTAGGGTTTTGTCCAGTGCTGAAACCAAATATTCGGTCATCGAAAAGGAATTACTAGCTTGCTGGTGGGCTGTAATGAAGTTCAGGAACTTTCTTTGGGGTAAGAAATGTTGCATTAGAACTGACCATAAACCCCTTGTGTTTATCCTGAGTGGGAAGAATGTAAGAGGATTCACACCTAGAATTGCACGGTTGTCCTCCAAGTTACTTCAGTTTGACTTTTTGGTGGAATATATTCCTGGGAACAAGAACGGGTGTGCTGATTTTCTTTCCCGTTCCTCTGACACGATTGATAAGGATTTTGATACATATGAGGATGATAAAGACCAATACCTCTTTGCTTCTATTGATCTTCCCCAGTTGTGTGCGGTGACTGAGGATGAGTGGAGACAGGCCCTACTTTTAGATGTGACTTTACAGAAGGTTGTCACCTTTATCAAGAATGGTTGGCCTAAAGAAAGGAATCTTGCTTTTGATCTCAAAACGTTTCTACAAGTTGCAGACGAGCTTACGATTGAGAGTGGTTTGTTTTTAAGAGATGACAAGTTGGTTCCTCCACTGGTCCTGAGGGATAGGTTGATTAAGTGTGCGCATGAAGGGCACTTAGGTGCGACCTTGACTAAGAGAAGAGTTTGTCTTTCCTTCTGGTGGCCACACATGGATAGAGAGATTGATGAGTTTGTTAAGGGTTGTGTTATCTGCTCTAGCTGTGATAAGGTTGTGAAATTACATACCCAGCCTTTGTCCCCCATTGAGTTGCCCTCTGCACCTTGGGTGAAGCTCGGGCTGGACATTGTTGGCCCTTTCAACGCGCTTGATTTTTCCTCTAGGTTTGCTCTGGTCCTTATGGACTATTATTCTAAATGGCCCGAGGTCAAGTTTGTCAGGGAGGTCACTGCCAGAACTGTTGTTGACTTCCTTTGTGATGTCTTTTTGAAGGAAGGGTTTCCGGAGCTTCTGGTCACAGACAATGGTACTCAATTTGTCTCATGGGAGGTTGAGAATTACTTGAACAGGTGTAGCATCAAACACCTGAAGAGTTCCTTATACCATCCGGAAACGAATGGTCTCGTGGAACGCATGAACAAAGTTTTAGGAGAATGCATTCAGTGGGCTCTAAAGAATGGTTGTGTTGTCAGTAGCTCTGTGAGGAGCATGTTGTGGTTTTACAGGACTACGCCTCATTCCACCACTGGGGTCTCTCCGTTTGAGTTGTTACGCGGTCGGAAAGCTTCCACTTTGTCTTGTCCGGGTTGGATGTCCAGGTGGGTGAAAGGTGGATGTTGGAATGATGATGTTGTGAGATCTAATGTAGAGTCTGTTCAATCTAAACAAAAAGCGTATTTTGATAAGAGGAAGAGTGTTAAGGTGATTGATGTGGTCCCGGGAGATTTTGTCTCCATTAAGAAACCTGTTCATGTGAAAAAGGGGTATTCTAAATTCACTTCTCCTGTTCAAGTGCGTGAGGTCAGAGGGAACTCCGTTAAACTGGCTAATGGGAATTGGTGGAACAAGAGCCGGTTGGTGAAATGTTCCTTGCCGGGTGAACCTGGTTGTTCCTCTGCTGTCACAAGTTCCTTGCCGCCTGAACCTGGTTGTTCCTCTGCTGTCACAAATTCCTCTGCTGTCAGTTTTAACCAAGATTGTACGGGACAAACGGTCCTGAGGCGCAGTTCTCGTACTAGGTCTGTTCCTCATAGGTATAGAGTTTAAGTTCTTTTTTATTCACATATGTTTAGAGTTAGCTTGCTTTTCTTGCTTTTCTGTTGTCTTCTTTTCTTCTCCCTGCTTACTTTTCCCCTTCTCTGTTTCCGCCTTCTGTTTCAGCTTTCCTTTCCTTTCCTTTCTTCAGCACTCTTTTCTTTCCTTTCTTTCTCTCATTTTCCTTCTTGTGTTTAGACTACTTTCTTAAGGGAAGACATATGTAGTATCTTAGGTTGTATTTATCTATGCTTGTTGTTCTCTCTGCCACAGAGTCTTAGGTTTCCAGTGTTCTATGTGGTTCAGCTGCGCTGAGTATTCCACTAGGGACAGTTGGTCATCTTTGCCTCTACCTGACGACAGATAGTCCTGTTCTCCGCTTGGGTTGTCAGCTTCTACAATAAAACCTACTGTTAAACCCTCAACCTCTGTTGCGGTTTACTACAGGTTCTTGCAGTCTTTTTCCACATAAACTAATTCTGAACTAACACACCTCACAACAATGACTTGTAAATAAAGCCAGGATTCCAAAGATCGAATCCTACCAACATGGAGCAATATGGCAAGTGTCATGATATTCTAAGTGGCAGCACAAGTTGAAGCTGGTTCCTTTGGCCCTGATTTCTATGTGCAGCTGTCCCCCAGTTTAGGGGATCCATCTCTAGATATGTTGAAACGTAAACAGGTGGTAGCTTTTTGTTACAAAAATGAGTCATAAAACATTTTTAACATGTTATGTCTTTTAGTCCAATGTTCTATGATAAAAATCCACCTTATTATTATTGGCAGCTGCTATCTCACATTAATGTCCCTGTGTCCACAGGTTCAATGTCACAGGCCCTGCGGATGGAGACCGGTGTGGAGCAGTGGACAGCGTCTCCCTTACATCCTCGCGATGCATCAACAGTTTCTACTGGATCTGCCAGAAGGAAGTGGAGAGCTGCAGCTCCAGGGTTTAAACCTACAGCCAGGGGCCCCGATATGCAAAGGTAAATGTACACTTTTGTGTAAGTTTACGATTGTTTGCTATTCCCAAGGATATCTTAGGGTTAGTATCTTTACAACTGCGGAGTCTCCGCACATAAAAAGATAGGGCAGTCCCATGTTTTATCTGCAGAGACTCCGCAGTTCTAAAGCTACTACTCGAAAGTACCACAAACTTACATTAAAGTTTACGTTTTTACCCTTGTGAATCAAGCCCAATGACTTCAGAATAACGGAAGGCCCAGCAGACTGTGTGGTTAACTCATGGGAATCAAAATACTAGTAAACTATATATCTCCTGCTGAGCAATGTGAAAACCCCTAGAAGTGTTGGGTGGAGTTAATAAAGGTATTATTTGGCGGGACTTGAATTTGATTAAATCTGCCTGAAAACACTGACTTTATATGTGCAAACGTTACCTCCTGGTCTGGCTTGACTTGGCTTGTGTTCAATAATCTGGTAATATAAGAATTGACTTTAAGTGTGTGCATTGGTCACAGTCCACCTACTGTGGAGACCCTGTCATACAATAGCGCCTTTCCGAGGCGGTGATGTCTCATGTCTTGACAGTACCTTTATTGGGGTGACCCTCATCTCCCAACCACTCATCTTTTGTCACCAAAGGTAACTCCAGATGCTTCTAGTATTTATGTATTTTTATGGGTGGTTTTAGGTAAATGTGTTCCTGGCTGTGGTGTGTGTTTGTGTGCTTCACCGTTTGACTAAAAGACACACTGTCCCAGCAGTGGCAACAGCCACCCACACGACCAAGTGAATATAATCCTAGCTTAAACAAGTAACTTTAATAGTATTAACTTCTAGCTATCCTTACGGGACAACGTATCTCACTTATCCAGCCCACATAACTAGTATTGGGTACTAACCGATTTGCCTCTACACCAACCAAAGTTTGACATGATAAATAGAACAATGGCGTCTGCACATCACATTTTAAGGCTGCACAGGGTCGTGTTGCACTGGAGCAGAGGCCGATGTGGCCCAGACAGATAATTTCCAAATAAAAGCAATAATATCTATACAGATTTACTTAAGCACTCATATTTCTAAAAGTCCACATTTTCATCACATAGTCATGATCTACAAACATAGCAAGTGCCATAGAGACTAATGCAGATGCCGCCTAAAATACCTTTCAAATCATCAGTATGTATTTGTGTATGATTTCGCCATCATGGGCCTTCCTAAGAATTAACAGGGGGTCCAGTGACCTTGTTACACTGCGGAAGTGTCTTGTTTCCGTCAAACTAACTTTCATTTCACGGATGTCGACTTTCTGAAAGTCTTACTTTAAGCATTACAGCATATGGCTTAATAGTTCAATTTTAGCAATGGTTCTCTAGTGCTAATCTACAAACTGGCCCCCCTCCAGCAGGAAGGAATGAAGTGACCGACTGTGATTCTGCCCCACTGAGACTGGACTGAACAGACTGCACGCCCCAGTGAAATATAAAGCTAACCTTAAGTTTGAATGTAGGAGTAACAACCCGGTATAAAATGTTTGTTTTTGCAATGGTCAGTTACTACAAATGTGTTTCTCCACTTGTCATGCAGCACACATGGTGTTTCTGTCTAAGTCAGGAAATGCAAATGTTGACGGGAACTTGCCTCAGTACAGGTCTAGTCTAGGCCACACGTAAATGCTGATGCAAAGTCGTACTGGAGCCTGCCATGTAGTATGATGCTTGCCAGCCTCCCACTAAAGGAACATAAGTAGACACACAGTTCCACCACTGGCAGCAGTCGGCCTGCTCGGATGCTACGATGAACTAACCGGTTCACTGGAATCCTCACCCACCTGCACGGGCCTAAGTCAAACAACAGCATAACATTTGAAATACTACAAGTAGGAGAGGTGCAGCTCCAGCATAGAACAAGTCACACGAGCTGCACCACACGTAGCAAATCACAATGCAACATATTACATTATACCCCCCCCCCCCCCAAAAAAAAATAGCATGGAACAAATACAGAAATAACTTCTAAAAAATTATTACATTCCATAATCATTACATTTACAAGGTCTCCTAACAACCCGTGACCTTGCAACAACAGCACTGAACAGAGAAGCAGCACCCTGAATAATACCACTTGTGCTCCTAATATCAACCTTGTTGACCAGGTTTGGTCTCCCTGCTTTCCTTAACTGGCTGTACCCATGGAATTCAATCACAAACAGGTTTAGCACCATTTCTGCATTTAATACTATTTGCTTTTGTGGTGTGAGTTTCACCAAACTCCGTTTGATCCATTACCTATTCTTAAAAATCTTTCAGGAGAAGAAAAAATTGAATCTCCATCCTTTACCATACCAGTTTTTTTTTTGTAAAACGTGATCTCCAACAGCAAAGTCAGGTTCAACACTACTGGTATCAAAATGTCGTTTTATACTTGATTGTCTTTTCAATATTCGTGCTCTAACCTGTTCCTTCAAAGTGAAGTTATCCCCCATTTTATTGGGAACACATTCCTTAAACCACGTAGGGAACACAGCTGAATGGTATTCATGACCTCTCAACCGTGAAAACAGGGTAACCCCAGTGGTGCAACGAGGTGTCGTGTTATACTCTAATGCTTTCTGTTTGAGAAATCGTTTACCTTCAGGTTCAGCTGTGGGAGCTGTTTGCATACCTTCCCTTTTGACTTTATATTCCGTTTACACCAGGCCATTGGATGTCGGTCAATACAAAGCCTCCCTAAAATGCTTGTCATCATGATTGCTAAAAAGTTTGCACATCTGACTGGAAATGAAATGGGAACCATTGTCGGTTACCAGAGATATAGGCAACCCTTGAATGGCAAACACTTGCTCCAGGAATTTGAAAGCTGCTTCTGAAGAAGGAGAATTAACAAAAGAGAAGTACAACAACATGGAGTAGTAATCAACTAACAAAATAACATATCTCATCTCGCCAGGAAGTGAAACAAATGGCCCTGAAAAATCAGGCCCAATTTGTCCCAGGGTGCTTCAGGATAAGGCACGGGCAGCAAGGGCATCTTGTTGACTTTCCTAAGCTTATCCAAGAGAAGACTCGCTGGGCGTTTGTAGACTATGTGTTCAACCTGGCTATCTAGAGCAGCCACCAATAATGTTGCTTAATGTGCATGGAAGTCTTAATGTGCAAATACCCTTGATGTACATTAGAAATAATGGACTGTAGTATCCTGAAAGGAGGAATGTGTAAATCCCTCCTTAGGACCAAACCGTTGCCTAAAGAAAGTTCCCCTGCTACCTGAGCATAGATGTTTAAATCACCTTGTAAGCATATCATTTCAGGCCAACCCTGGACTATGTATGTACTGAACTGCTTAAGAACTTAATCCTTCTCATTGGGGTTAGGGAGGGCCTCGAGGGGGGTATGGGTACAGGAGTTCTAGTTTGCATTGTCTTGACAGATTTCTATCTCACAAGCTCACACGGACACATGGCATCCGCGCCCAATGATCAGATATCTAACGCATATGTAGAGAATGGGATTGGAAGTCACCTGCAACGTCATATTTGTCCAAATGCTATTATGTATTACATTGCTGAACTCAATCAAAATAAATTTGATCTAAAAAAGAACGTAATCCTCTTGGAAGGCACTCTTCCAGTCCTCCTCTGAAAATGTGGACTCACTATCTAAATGGGCATTTGCAGCATCCACAAGTGCAACACACACTGGTGCGGGGATTCTGCTCATGCACAGGACCTCAGTGAATTGTGGTGTGCCAAAATACTCCACTCAGTACCCAGAACCCCTATCCGACTAGTATCAGTGTCTCATTAGCTCTCCGTACTACATCGAAGCTACCAATGATTAGACAACCCAGAACAAGAGACTCCGGGTATTCTCAGCAATGGTGGAAATCAAGAACACTCTTTCTTTATTTTCTCATACCAGTCCAGTTCATGAGTAATCAGAGACACGAAAATTTTTAAAATGTTTATTTTTAACTATGTGCTCTAAGATGCAGTATTTTGGCTAACATAAGCAGGCATATGTTTAGAAATAAAACAATCAGCAATGTTACAATTCCATAAAACACAAAGGGAGAAATCATGTTGCGATGATAGTGGAAACCGGTCATATAGCTCCTTGTGTACCACCCTCCCCTGCTAGGAACTAGGTTTTATAATAATAGGTTTCTTAGGCTTGAATGGGGAACCCCATACCTCCAAGATCAGCAGAGGTGAATCACATCTCAGGATCAGCAAAGCTCTCTGTCTCGGTAAAGCTTTTTCTCCAAGTGCCCGAATCATACATGCAATGCAATATTAAAGGCACTAGATTTCAGTTGGTTGCCGCTATGTGCGTGTTGTGTCTAGAGCATAGACAGATCAACCTGAATCACAGCATACATTGTTATGATGACCTTGAAGACTTCTGCACACAGTGTACAGACTAAAGTCGCAGTGTAAGTCTAGGGATGTGAAAAACAGACCGTTCTCATGCGTAGAAAATAAAGCAGGTTAACTTACAACATCAGTTACATGTAGTGTTGTGTGCAATAGCTGCAAAGTGGCAAAATGGTGTTTAAACTTCTAATACGCTTATGCTAACATAGCAATTTGTGCAAGCAGAACCCTGTCTTCACTACAACACATCACAATCCATTTCAAGGTCTTTATGTAGATCAGGTAGAGGCATACAAGATAGGCAATCAGCTCAGAAAATAAATCTTAATAAAGATATAAACAAGGGGCATCCCCAGACACAGATTTTAAATTTCTCAATGGTGCTGTACTGTTGTTCATATTTCCAGAGAGACCTGGAAGCAAATGTAACAGTTTGCACTTTTTCACCCCCCCTCTGGCTTAAAACTGCTCCCAGACCACAACGATTGAGGTCAACAGTGATAATGGGTGTGCAATCATCCCTGAAAGCCAAGAAAGCAGCTGCATTTACAATCAAGTCCTTCACTTTGTCAAAAGCGATCTACACTTCCTCACCCCAAAGGGACTTCTGCCCCTTACGTAACAGAGATCTGAGAGGTTTTACAGCAATTACATATCCTGAGACAAACCAAGTATAATACTCTGCAAGACCTAAAAAGAAATGCAGAGCATCACAATCAGAGAAAACTTGAGCTTAATTCCAGAGTCAGTGATAGTATGACCCAAGTAATACAAAATCTTGATGGCAAACTTACATTTGTCTTTTCTGACCATCATGCCACTATGTGTGAGAATGGACAAGATGTTATCTAGAATGCAATTGTGTTTCTTCAATGATTCTGCCCAATCTAGAATGTCATTCTGGTGTGCTTGTACCCCTTTAAGATCAGCAAACAAAACATCTATGAGCTTTTGAAAAACACTGGCGGCTGATGTCAACCCAAACGATAGTCTCATGTACTTGTACGCACCGAATGGGGTGATATAAGCCATCACTTCCTGTGTCTCTTCGTCCAATGGAATTTGTTGGTATGCTGATCTCAAGTCAATAATGAGAACCATTTGGCATTGCCTAAGTTAGCCAACATCTTGTGTATTCTGTGCAGGGGGTGACAATCAATCAAAATATTGGAATTTATTGTGCCTATGTCAGCACACATGCGACAACCTGATGTTGCCTGATTTTTGGCATGCAATGCCAAATGACAAACGGTGCGACCCATTAGAACAAGTCTACTGTCCGAATGACACCTTGGTTACACAAATCTTTCAATATCTGTTTGAGTTCCCCTCTGGCTGACAAAGGATCTTGTCATATTTTATATGCAACAGCTGAGCATTAGGCTTAAGGTAACCCTGGGCGAAGTACTACGCTATGCTTGTGTAGTTTGCGAAGTTTGCGCTACTTCACACTACACGAATTGCATGTAGCACAGTGCAAACATGCGTAGCGTAGCGGTCATTTTTTGATTGCTCGCGTTCCTCAACGTGAAATTGGCAACCGCGAGCGAGCAAAATGACATCCCGTGAGACTTTTTCCTCGTTCACGATCAGCAATATCAAGTTGCCAATAGCGAGTGTGGAAAATAAACCTCACAGCTAGATTCTCAACACAGGGAGATCAGGTTTCTCATTGCAAGTGGTCGCATATGCTCGCGACCGCTTGTGATGAGAAACTACCAGTCCTCATTGAGAAAGCTGCTGCTCGAGTAGAAATCTACTCGAGCGGCAGAAAATAACAGCTTGCACTGTGCAAGATGCGGTTTGCACTAGTTGCACAGTACGGACAAGCATCCGGCACTCTACAATCAGTGCGAACAGCATTTTGTACAGTGCACTACGCAGTT
The DNA here is from genome assembly GCF_964263255.1 of Lissotriton vulgaris. Lineage (NCBI taxonomy): Eukaryota > Metazoa > Chordata > Amphibia > Caudata > Salamandridae > Lissotriton > Lissotriton vulgaris. The sequence continues at coordinate 99,732,748 of NC_141695.1, forward strand.
CGCGTAGCTACGTGTAGCTTGCGTAGTGCACCTCGCGTAGCTACGCATAGCGCTGCTACGTGAACTGCGCCTAGGGTTAGGTTAAGCCTGCTGTGATGAACAAAACCTTTTACTGTGCCAATCTCCTAAGAAAATAAATCTTTATTCCTGCTCAGAATCATGCCAATGGACTCATCTACACTACACACTGAGCTTGCAGGTAGCTCACCTACAATTACAGAAGTGCTGGAACCAGGAATGAGCTATAAACCCATCTTGGCAAGGTATTGCCAACCAATGATGTCTTTACCTTTATTTATTTATTATTCAAGAGTTTTATATAGCGCTGGCTAGACCCGAAGGTGTCAGAGCGCTCTACATGAGGTTCCACAAAAATTACATAACAAGATTACATCAGTTCCAATTTACATCAAATGTTAGACAAACAAATGCAAGAGCATAGAAGACGAGTTGATTGAAGTGTAGAGGGGCAGGGGGTAAGGGTAAAGGGATAGCGGGGAGATACGGTAGAGAGACGAAAGGAAAGTCTGTCCAAAGTCCAGCTGGGTAGGTGACGGTCAAGGGGAAGTCCCAAAACCCATTAAAGAAACATGTAGGGCAAAATAAATGGAGCGTAGAGGGGAGGGGGCTTGGAAGGAGAGAAAAGTGGGGATAGGGGCAGAGACAACAGGGAGAGACGAAATGAAGTCTGTCTAATGGCCGACTGGGTAGGTGACGACCAAGGAGGGAGTCCACGGCTCATCTCCCCTATAGCTAAACCAGGTAGCTCCATCGGGCATTCTTCAAAATAGCTAGATCTCAAATGACGAGGGAAAATTCACAGATAGACAGGGTGGGGACGAAGGGCCAGGACAGGTGAAGGCAAAGGTCAGCAGCAGGAGAGAGGAGTAGAGTGAGGAGATAAACACGGTGGGAACTAGGGCCAGAACAGGTGAAGGCAGAGGTCAATAGCAGTGGGTATGGTAAAAGGGGTAGAAGGGAGATATGACCGAGACAAAAAGGGAAAATCTGCCCATATCCGGCTGGGTAGGTGAGGGCCGAGGGTGAAGTCCGCAGCCCATCTCCTCTATAGCTATCTAGTAGCTCCACCGGGCATCGGCCAAATGGATAGGTCTCAACAGAAAGACAGTTAAAGAGTATAGAAGATGAGATGAAAGGAGCGTAGAGTGGTAGGGGTTAGGGTAAAGAGGTGAGAGGGAGTAAAGACGGAGAGACGAAGTAAGACTGTCCAAAGTCCGACTGGGTAGGTAAAGGTTGAGGGGGAAGTCCACAACCCATCTCCTCTATAGCTATCAGGTAGCTCCACCGGGCATCGGCCAGATAGCTAGGTCTCCGCGATTGGAGGTAAGTTCATCACGTTCTACGTCTTGATGGGGAAAGGTGAAGGTCAGTTGGATGTCCAGATTTTGTCCTAGAGTAATAGAGCAACATGGTGTGGACCACCCAGCTGATGGAAACATACATTTTGGTAAATGTTTCTCTGCCAATACACAGAATTTTACCCATGAAGAAACCTAAAGTATCAATGGGTTTTCTCACCAAAAACCTTCGGACAGATGTCAGGGGATGTGAGAGATCTGTTTAAAACCCAATTCTTATGAAATGTGGTATCCAGTAAAATGGTAATCGGTGAACCCGAGTCAGCCATGACCTGTAGTAACACATTATCAATAATCACATCACATGAGGGACCTTTAACTGGTGTACAAATGGTGTTACATTCAATAGTTAACACTATATTGTTAACAGAATCAAAGCAAGACTCAAGTTCCAGTTTCACATTGCTGATGACAATTGTGTTTTTGCTGCTCCTGCACACCAAGTGAAAGTGCCTTGTCTTCTTGCAACTAAGACAAAGTTTCCCCATAGCTGTACACCCTGGAAAGCTTCTCAAACGATTTTTTGATCCCCGTTTGTAACACATTTTAGCACTTCTCTTTCCACGTCTTCTCTGTGTTTGAAACGTTACCTTACTTTGCACAGCGCACACTGAATCAACTTCTTGAGTAGAGGTGGAGTAAACAATGAAACTGACCAAGGCATCAGGGTTCAAAACTTTTGATGAGATCAAAGAACGTTAAGCCAAATGCAACACTTCGCTAAGTTTAAGTTTGCGACAAGTTAGTAACAGCTCTTGTATTTATTTTGATGCACAACCAAAAACAAATTGATTGCGAATTCAGGTATCCAAATTGGGAACAAATTCACAAGTAGGAGCCAGGATTCTAAACGCAGCTACGTATTCTTTGACTCCTTCATCAACCAAGTGTTTCTACTTTACAAAATGATGTCTTTTAAGCATAACATTAGGATTCTCTGCAAATAGTTTTTTTAACCTTTCATTGCTTCCACGTACATATTCAAATCATCACCAGCTGGAACTCGAGGGGCACCACAGAGAGAATGCCATGCTTATCCCTCGAAGACGTGGACAGCCACAGTAGAGGATGCTGCCCCACCAGAACCATTCAGAACTAGCTGAATTTGTCTGTTCAGTGCATCATGGAATTTGGGGCAGACTTCACCGAGGCCTGGTACTTTCCACATACAATTCTCCTAGAATATGCAGATTTGAGACTACAACATGTATTTGGCTTTGCAGAAAAGAACAGATTTTTATTTTCCATGCATTGACAAAGTCAACAGGTCTGGATTCTATATATTGGAAGCTCACATAGGCACACAACAACCAAGCACACATTACCATCCTACAATCACACACACTTGCATTAAAGCATACAGAACAACATGCAAGAATACATTAACACACAGAGTGGGTGAGATGTGGTGCCCAGAAGGCGGATGATATTCACGTCTTCGCTGTCTGTCCCGCGATTCAAGAATTTTGGGGTAACGTGGGTAAGACTCTGTCTGATGTCTTAGGCATTGAGGTTTAAGTAAGCCTTTCTCTTATTCTGTTTGGTATTGTATTGTTGCCCGATGGGATGTTGGCTTTCACGGCGTTACAGAATAAATTGGCATTCTATCTAGTCCTTTTGGCAAGGAGGGAGATTTGTAAGCTATGGCAGTAAGCGGTACCCCCAACATGGAGAGCTTAGTGGAACTCAGTGAGATACTATAGAAATCTCGACCAAAAGGTTAATGTATATAGAGACAGAACAGAACTTCGGTTATTTTGGAATTTGTTAGATCACTCAGATCCTTATTTGATTAGATTATACCATAGTGTCCAATGATTACACCTCTTGATCAGTTCATGATGTGTGGTTACGGTGTGTCTCGCCAGAACATCAAGTGAGACTGGATCCCCAAGTTATGAGCAACAGGGGTTGATCAGGGCGAGAGGTTGCTTCATCTACGGAGGTCATATGAGAACAATAACATTTAAAAAATAAAAAAACAGAGCAACACCTGCACACATCAATACACACACAAAGGCAGTGAATCAAGCTACCGGACCCTCAGGCAGCCAAGCACACAGACCACCTAACATGCAGTCACAGAAGCACACTAACTAACTGCGACACATGCTATAATCCCTGGTTTTATTACATCACAACTGCAGCAATGCTCTATGAGAGGACCTTGACAACACCTCTCTGGCACCTGACAAGGCCATTCTAGATGTAACAGCACACCTTATCAATGAAACCACAAATTAATTAAAACACCAATTTTAAGAGATTTCAAGAGGCTCTTACTCAAAGCCAAAATAAACGTTATAAGCATTGGCAAAGCAAATAGGTCTTGAGTAGCTGGTGCACTGGTTGCATTTTTCAATGGAAGCAGGTGACAAAAAAAAGCAAAAAACATGTCACTGCCTAAATAATTATCAGGTTAACAGAACTTCCTAGCAGGCACATGTACTTAGTACAGGTATAGAAATCTGTTTTAGTTTTAATGCACATAACTGGGTAATATGAACATTATTAGCACAAAGAAAAGGTATTTGAAGAGATTATGAATTATTTTAACTTGAAAACATAGGACCTTATTTAAAGAGAATATCACAGTGTGGTGCCACAAGCCATTTGGCTATGCCGCGCTGCGTTAATTCCAAAGAAAAGGGATGAGTCATATCTACAAGGATATGACAGATACTTTTGCTCTCCCATGCGCTGGCGCACAATTAGCTGCCATGCACCGATGCAGGCACTCTTGCACCATGGTGCAGCAATGCCTGTGTCACGGCGATGATTATTTATGTGCAGGAAGGTGTCTCTTCCTGCACATAAACAATCTGAAATTGTGTTTTTCAACTTCTTTGTGTGCTGCATTAGCCCACACAGAACTTGCAAAATGTAATTTTTTCAATGATAGTTTATGTGCAGGAAGGGACACCTTCCTAAACATAACAATCATAAGAGGTGATTTCCTCATTCTATGTGCGCTGCAGAAAGCAGCACGCATAGAAAGAGGGAAAAAAAGGAGAAATGAATACATTTCTCCTTGTTGCGCCTCCCCAGGGGGATGTAGCATTCAGACTCAATTCTAGGTATACGATTTCTCGTATATCTGAAAAATGTGTCAGGTTCCATGGGTGTTGCGAGGGAACATCCACATCAACACCCATGGAACACTGCTTTCGCGCAAAGTGCTGCATGTAATGGGGCCATATTTACAAGGATAGGAAAAGCGCGCAGGGCAGCTGTTCGTGTCCTTGTAAATATTGGTATATTAAAATCAGGGGGGACCAGGAGCTGTATTTAAACAGGTCCTGCAAACGAGCTCCGAAGTGAATCATGTATCAAGGGGGTGTGCAGTTCCTAGTGAAAGGGACGGGGGAAAGAGAGGTCTTTCTTCGTGATGCCCTCGCACGCTCTGAAGGATGTCATGCTTCATCATTGGGCCAAGCTCCTCATCAGGCCAGTGCTGCAATGCTCCAAGGGGCTCCCGTAAACCAGGCTCTTTGGCAGGGATCTTTTGAAGAAGCCATAGGATGCATGCGGGCGGGAGGGCTGGGTAGTACACAGGAAAGTGAGTTAAAATAATTCTACAGCTGTCCTACTGTCATATGTTTTATTACTGTGGTAGCTCAGGCTTAATTAAAAAATGAGGGTGCCCTAAAAGGATGTAAAGTTCTTACTGGGCTGTCGTGGTGTAGTGGGTCAACATGTTTCGTGCCCCCTTTGCCCCTAACGGGTCAGGTGGCACTTCATCAGCACCAAGTAAAGATGAAGGTGAGCGGTGCACTACCGCTGGTCTAGTTCTCGTAAGTCTGTTTGATGACCAGGCACAGTAAAATGACCCTAGTAGACTTACACCGGGGTAGAAGACCTGGTGGGGAAAATAAGGAGGCGGGAGGGAAAAAAGAAAAGAACAACCAATGGAGGGTTAACACAAGCAAGATGCACCTCAGAAGGTTGCTTTTTTTTTGGCAAGTAAACAATTAGTAAGTGATATTCAACAGACTAGATGTTACAGTGAGGTTGCGAGTGCAATAATTTGTGACTAGGTAACATCGTTATGGTACCCAGCGCATCTATGTGGTAGAGTGATTCGTTGTGCCAAAGGTTTTGATAGCACAAGAGCGCCAGTGTGGGCTAAGTATGCCTATTATGGCAACTTGTCATTAGTACAGACATTTGCAGGTGACTAAATTCTCACTGGTGTGCATAGAAGTGATCAACGTCGCATGAACCTGCACTGTGCTGGTCTATGTGCCAAAGTGGGTATATATGTCGCTTCTATACATGCCCAGGCAGCGACGTGATACATGTTGATGTACGATGCCAAATGTAGCTGGGTCCATTTGTGGCAAAACGAATGTTCAGACAATAGACCCCACAGAGTCATGACTAATCGTATGTAAGCAGTTCAAGAGCATGTGCATAAAATTTAGCAATACGCACACTTAAATTAAAATTAAAAACTGCGGATGCCCGTGCTTAAGTTATCAATGGTCTGAAGTTGTGTGGACAGCCATATCAGCGTGTTTAAACTCACCCGGAGTATGAGAGTCTACGGCTGACAGGGAAGGCAGTGCACATCATTGCTCTGTGACTGAAAAAAGAGTAAAGTAGTCACAAGACATGAGGTGGTATGTGACTTACCGATATCCCGGCAGCGTGAATACACTAGTCAGGGAAGTAGTATACTCACAGTGAGTGGCAAACCAAAACTCGTCTGTCCTACCCTTACTCCGGGCCCCATACTGCAGTAAGGGTTGGTGCCCAATACTGGCATGTGACACATGTCACTTTGACATGTGCCACAGCATGTCATAGATTTCTGACATGCTCTTTGATGATTAACTGCAGATAATGCCAGTTGGTGATTTCCAAAGGACTACCTTTCACTCGGCTAAAAAATTTAAGAAAAACAATATAAAAAAGGATTTTTCCCGGGTGGAGGTTTGAACGCTTACCAACATGTATGCTAGTACCTGTTACTAACCCCTGTATCATCAGTTTTATTCAATTATTTTCGGGTGCAAAGCTTGTTATCATAGACAGAGAGTGCTGGTCCTTCTTCTGTTTAGATTCTGTTTTGCTTTTACATTCTACAAATCCACACTTAATGTTCATGCTTCATAAATAAATAGCCCTTTTTTTCACTCTGGGACTTGCCCCATGTTTTTTTATTTTCTTACACAACCATTCCCTAAGTCTCATTCCCAAAAATAAGGTATTCCTTCAATAGCAAGCCTTGCCCCCCCCCCCCCCCCCCCGCCACATGCCACAGCCACAAATGTCTGACATGCCCTGGCTTCACTAAAAAGGCCACAAATCTCACAGGCACTGCTAGGGGTGATTTACAATAGGGCATCTTTCATTTGGATAAAATAGAGGAAAAATAGAGAAAATTATAAAAATCAAATTTTCCTAGCTGGGGTTTCAACCCTTGTCAAAAAGCACTGCAAGCCACTGTTGGTTCCCACTGGACCATCTGTCCTGGACAGAACCTTTTTGTCCTGCACAGAACCTTTTTGTCCAAAGTCTTTGTGTAATTGGAAAAGGGTGCTGTCCTACTTCTGTGTCCATGTTGTTTTGCTTTCACATGTCACAAATCTACACTTGATTTTCCTTATTTATAAACAAATAGCCACTCCTTTCTTCCACTCTTAGACTTGCACAATGCATTTGTGTTTCTTACCTAACCATTCCCAAAGTCTCATTCCACAAGTTAAGGGATTTCCTTAATAGCAAGACTTACCTCCCCTTCCACATGCCAAAGCATGCCACAAATGTCTGACGTGCCCTGGCTTCACTAAAAAGGCCACACATCTCACAGACACCGCTAGTTGTGATTTACAATAGGGCATCATTCATTTGGGTAAAATAGAAGAAAAATAGACAGAATTATACAAATCGAATTTTCCAAACTGGGGTTTGAACCCTTGTCAAAAAGCACTGAGTGGCACTGTCAGTTACCACTAGACCATCTGTTATACATAAGAATTCACTGTCCACAGCTTTTGTGTCATTGAATAAGGGTGCTGTCCTACTTCTATGTCCATGTTGTTTTGCTTTCACATGCCACAAATCTACACTTGATTTTCGTTATTTATAAGCAATTAGTCATTCTTTTCTTCCACTCCCAGACTTGCCCCATGCATTTTTCTTTCTTACCTAACCATTCCAAAAGTCTCATTCCACGAATTAAGGGATTTCCTTAATAGCAAGTCTTGCCCCCCTTTCCACATGCCACAGCATGCCACAAATGTCTGACATGCCCTGACTTTACTGAAAAGGCCACACATGTCACAGACACTGCTAGGGGTGATTTACAATAGGGCATCTTTCATTTGGTTAAAATAGAAGAAAAATAGAAGAAATTATAAAAATCGAATTTTCCTAGCTGGGGTTTGAACCCTTGTCAAAACACACTGAGAACACCAGTTTGTTACCACTGTACCATCTGTTCTACACGAAAAGTGAGTGTCCAAAGCTTTTGTGTCATTGAAAAAGGGTGCTGTCCTCCTTCAATGTCCATGTCGTTTTGCTTTCACATGCCACACATCTACACTTGATTTTCATTATTTATAAACAAATAGTCATTCTTTTCTTCCACTCCCAGACTTGCCCCATGCATTTTTCTTTCTTACCTATCCATTCCCAAAGTCTCATTCCACAAATTAAGGGATTTCCTTAATAGCAAGCCTTGCCCCCCTTCCACATGCCACTCCATGTCACATTCTGACATGCACAGACTTGACTAAAGAGGCCACCAATCTCACAGACAATGCTAGTGGTGACTTACATAGGGGCATCTTTCATTTGGGTAAAATAGAGCAAAATGAAAAATAATATAAACATTGAATTTCCCAGCTGGAGTTTGAATCCTTCTCAAATAGCACTCATGTTCATTATTAGCTACCGCTTTACTATCTATTGGATTGTGAGGTTTATGTGACCCAAAGCCATTTTATCAGGAAAGGACTGTTCCCACCTCACTTTTCTGTCTATGCCAGTTTGTTTCTACATGCCACAAATTCTATGTCATGACCCGGAGGCTCTGTTTATGCTTCTCATAGTTTTACTACATTACCCATGCTTTCCAGTACCTCCCACGTCACAAGTTGATCGATCACCTACTGCATGCACTACAGCGCTAGGATTCTGCCTTCATTTTCTGAACACTTACGGCAGTCGGACTCCGACGCTGCTTGCTGCCTCAGTGGAGCGGGGAGCAGACAGCACACATCTCGCTGATGTGCACAGTCCACCTTTACTTGTAAAGAAGGACCACACAATGCGCAGGTGCAGAAATTGATTGCAACGCTCAGGGATATTGATCAGAGCATTTGCTTACTTTGTCTACAAGTAACATGACTTGGCTCTGTATGTGGTGCCAGGGGTGAATTCTCCCCCTGCGCCCTGTCTCACACGTATGTGCTGGGTTGTATACATTTGCATAGGCTTTGCCTCGAGTGGGTTTTTTGGTCCAGGCATCTCCCTCCACATTTAAATTAAGGCATAATCCTTGGCCTTACAGGTTTAGTTCCACTCCCCCCCTTACTCTCTCAACTCCCAGTAAATTGAATGTGCATGCAGAGAGAATGGCACAATGGGAGCCCTATAAGGCGGAGGCAGACAGCTACCATGAAGAAGGTGTTGACCAGCTAGAGCGAGGTTTGGTGGATGCACTGGGCTGCAGTGTATGGCAATCTGTGAATAAGGCCCTGGTACGGGCGGAAGGTCCCTTCACGGGGTAGCTTTGTGAGTTTGCATGCCATAAAGGCTGGTAACCCCAACTTCCTCCGGCCAACAATGAGGAGGGCCCATCTAAAAAGGGCAAAGTCAAGAGTAAATCACAGCCAGAGGTACAGGGAGAGGCTTTTGCAAAGCTGAGGTGCAAGAGAGAGACTGAACACGATTATAGTGCAAATCCACAGGGAGAGTCCTCTCAGTCTTACAGCATATATAGGCCCTAGGCTCAGACTGCTCTTACCACACTGAGGACAGTGATGAGGGTGAGAAGGCAAGGGCCAGTAAGAAGAAATGGGCTCCAGTCCATTCCCTTCAGGTGCTCCAATTCAAGCCCACCCAAATAATTCTCCCCGGGGAGTCCAATTGGGTTCCCCCTCCAGAGGTTGCAGAACACCTTCAAACCCATCTACGGCGGAGCTTTGATAAATAGGTACGTGCACGCCTCTGCATGGACTGTCCCCGCCCAGACCTGGTGGGTAAGGTTACAGACACGCCAGAGGTAGATCTCGTCATGGTCATTTTTATGAAAAAATACGCAAGGGACCCGAAAAAGGGCCTGGATCGCTCATGTTGGATGTGCCAATATAAACTACTTGACCTGGCTGGAACCTTGACTAAGATCTTAGACTTAGCATACTAAGCCAAAGAGTCCAACACCCCAGTAAATACTGACAATCTGATTGGCTGGGCTCAGCGAGCAGTCTGCATGTTAGGGAACCCCAACTGCACCATCTCTACAGAACACCGGAGATCTATCCTGATGAGATTAGATCCTACACTCAATGATCTATCCAATATGGAAGCCAGCCCAATGGCTGAAAGCCTATTATTTGGGTGCTCTCCAGATTTTGTGCCACCTAGTCGACTATATGCAAGGCCCAAATGAAGCTAAAATTAGTATTCTGGAGAGGACTTTTTGTCAGGGCTGGGTGCCATGGAGGGTGCACCAGGCTGTGGAACCCACCAAAGCTCTCAACAAGGCTACTATGCCTGCCGCAAAGGTGGTTGGTATGGAGACCAACCAGATCCCACCTTCTATCCCACTCAACCCAGAGGTGGCCACCCAATATTCTGCTGCAGATCCAGACACGGACAATAGAATGCAATCCAGGACACATGATCTACTGATATGAGTTATTACCTTTTCGGAAGTGATATTGGGATGAAGAGTGCTGCAATTCATAACAATTGTAAATGCATATCCGTGGACCCATGTGTACTGGAGACCATTCAGGGCTTCAAACTGGAATTTTATGCATCTCCAACTCATCTGGCCCCCTAAGACAAATGCATTTTTCCCAAACACAACAAGTGTTTATATTCATACTCTCGTAGCCAAACAGGCAATATGCCTGACAACTCCCTAGCCCAAAGGGTTCATGAGACCCACCTTTCTGTTCGAAAAGAAGGGCAGAGGTGACTACTAGTCCTAAACATCAAAGATTTCAATGTCTGGATAATGTACAGACATTTCAAAATGTAAGAAATTCTCTTGCCAAGAGATATTCTACAGGAATGCGACTAGATGGTCCATCTGGTCCTGGAGGATGCCTACCTCTCCGTCTCCATATTCCCACCTCAACGATGGTTTCTACAGTTCATATGATGGGAACAGTGCATGGGATTCAAATCCCTTATATTCGGTCTCTCATAGGCCTGTGGTGTTTCACTAAATTGATGAGACCAGTCGTAGAAGCACCGAGGGCTTGAGTATGTCTAATTGACTATACAATCTCCTGTTGATGGCCCAGGACCTTCAGACACTCAGAACTAATCTATCATAGACTATACAACTTCTTCAGAGTCTGGGATTCCTGATCAACTCCCAGAAGTCCGTCCGGTCAGCAGTCCAGCAAATGGCATTTCTGGGATTCCAGATAGAATCAGTCTGAGCACAATTTCCTTCCAACCCAAAAGATACGCAATATCAAGAGGGAATTGAGGTCTGCTTTGTGCAAACAGACTGTATCATTGAGGTAGATTGTCAGAATTGTGAGACTCCTGGCGTCATCGATACAAGCCATATTTCCAGGCCCCCTCCATTATAGAGCCCTTCAGAGATTAAACATCCTACACTTATGGAAGGGTCTATCTTATACAGAACAAGTCACACTGATGGGCAAAGCCAGGACAGAGATAACATGGTGGTTGGACCACATGGAATCCTGGAATGGTCGAGCCATTTTCGGCACCTCACCAGAAATAGGGATCTAATTGGATGCCCGCATGTTGGGTTGGGGAGTGAGGTGCAGGACAATGTCGACAGGGGGTCAGTGGTCGGAGGCAGGGCTCAGGCTCCACATAAATTGCCTGGAACTCCTGGCAGGCTCTTTTGCTATCAGGAGGCTCTCCCCGATAAAGACGGACTATTATATCTTACTGAGAATGGACAACATTTCAGCAGTCCACTATATCAACAAACTTGGGGGGACGAAGTCCCGTCTACTAGCAGAGATTGCCAAAGACTTTTGTCACTTCTGCCACAATCATTGCATCTCCCTCATAGTGGAGCATCTACCACACGAGGAACACCATAGCCGACTAGAACTCCAGACACTTATGAGGTTTCAGCCTTCCCAGCTCTGAGCAGATTATGGGGCCCGTGCGAAATAGATCTGTTGGCATCATGACTCAATCGGCAACTGACACATTTTTGAGCTTGCGCCCATATCCGATGCCCAGGTGACTGATGCATTTATCCAGGACTAGGATCAGTTCCAAGGCCATGCCTTTCCCCCATTCCTGATGATTCCTGGTGTCCTGTCACAGATCAGTAGACAAGCAGCAGAAATCATTTTGGTGACACCTTACTGGAGTGCGCAACCTTGGTTACCAGTAGCTCTAACTCTAGCGAGTGCACCTCCAGTTCTACTCCCAGTTCAGCTGGATCTCCTCTTAGACCCGGAAGGTATTCCTCACCCATTGAATCTATCAGGTCAACTCAAGCTGTGGATAGTTTCAGGCAAAGATGGCATACCCAAGGCATTTCGCAACAAGCTGCATCCTTCATCAGGCAGACCTGGCCAGATAACACCTATAAAAGATATTCTTTATCTCGGAGGAGATGGTGTGCTTGGTGCAACACATGGAGGGTTGATCCCGTGGGGGCACAACATTGTATAGCAATAAACTTTCTATCAGAACTAGCATCTTCTAGTCTAGCATACCGAACAGTCATTACTTCAGAACGGCAATCTCCGCAGGACATCTCCTAGTAGAGGGTAAACTATTGGATGAACACCCTCTAGTCTGCAAATGGATGAAAGGTATCCATATGGTCAACCCTCCGAGACCCAAGTATAAACCCATTCAGGACGTGCATGTTGTTCTCAAATTCTTGGAGCAATGGCCTGCCAACAAATACTTGTTGTGCAAACAGCTTTCGGGCCAAGCTCACAATGTCATTATATCTGATTTACAGTAAGAGGGTATTGGACTTACGAGTATTGGATCTAGCAGGTAGAGTATTCTCTCCAGAAGACAATTCCTTTACTATCACACGCCGCACCAAAGCGATTTCCATGTTGGTAACCTATCCAAGTTTCCCTAACAGTAGTAAATTATGTGTGATGCAATGCTCAAAGGATTATGAAATTGCTACTTGTGATATGAGATAGGAGACTGGAGGACAACTATTAATTGCCTTACAAAAACCCTAAAAAGCAGTGTCTGCAGCTACCTTAGCCAGGTGGATGAATTGACTACTGGCAGATGCTGGTGTCAACATTTCTGTCTTTGTGGTGCATTCTGCGAGGGGAGCCATGGCATCCAAATCAAATGCTCTTGTGTAGAAGACATCATAAGAGTGGCAGACTGGATCTCTGAGTCTACATATAAGAAATACTATTAGAAACCTATTATAGATGTGGCATCTGTGGTGTTAACACAACTTTAAAGTAGCATAATCAGAGCTCCCCGTCCTGACATAGAATGAAAATGTGCCTAGATGACGCATCAAGAATTTCCAATTTTATTAAGTACATGGAGGTGAGGCTCACCCTTTAGATGCAATTGTCTTTTAACTATAATTTAATTGTTAAAAGTGTATTGTTATAACTAATGTTGATACAAAATTTAGTTGTTTCTGTCTTATTTCTCCCACCTGATGATTTTTGGCAATAGTCTATGCTTTATATTCATGATGCCAGATTTTACTTTGGGGATCTCTCTCTATTTCAGGAAACGCCCAGAACAGCTGTGAGATGCACTCTGCTTTGGAATTATTTCCTTTGAGAGGAGTTATATATGGTGTGTTGACTCTGCAATTTTAATCCCATTGCAGAGTTCAGTCACGGACTGTGGTTGGTGATACACATCCCTGTTTGATCAACTGGAATTTTTAAGTTCACGTTGGGCTGCATGGATCTTTGGTGACTTTTACACTGTTTCCCTTTGGAATACTCTGTTCTTATGGACTTATCTAACAAAGAAAGAGGACACAAAATGATGACTTCCACAGTTATATGGATAGCTCATATGTGATTGGAGCTTGTGACATGGGAGGTACAGGGAAACATGGATAATGTAGTTTGTGTTTTACTTTATTGCTATTTATTACTGCTGAAATTAGAAGTAAAGAAATGAGAAGCATATTCCTCGCCTCCTCATGTCCTTAATAGAATTCTTGATGTGTCGGCTATAAAAATTTTCATCCACACATGCTTTTCATGCTTTATAAATAATTAGCCCTCCCTCTCTTTCATTCTGAGACTAGTCCCATAAATATATGTTTCTCACAAACTCCTTCTGTATAACTTCTGCCACAATTTCATATGTATTTTGCATGCCTCAAAAACACTTTTACTTTTCAAGACTGTTAGCCACAAAAGAGCTATTCATTTTTAGGTCTCGCCTGACCCAGCGCATGCGCTGCCCTGGTGACATTTAGTGAGGGCTCAAAAAATTCTACCAAGGCCAGCCTGGCCTGCCTAGAGCTACACTGCATGTGCACGGGCACGCGCTTAGGAGCTGAGGCACCAAATGGCAAACCTTGTCATACTCATTAAGCGCCCGAGATCACTTTCGCCTGCGATCACTTTAGCAGCGCCCCTTTGATGTTCTCATTCAAAGAACATCACACATCATGTGTCACTTTCGCCCGCGATCACTTTAGCAGCGCCCCTTTGATGTTCTCCCTCAGAGAACATCAAACATCACAGAACATGTTGTTGTGTTAATGCTTTGCTGCGCCCATTTGACTTACAATGTGCTTTGTCTTTCCACAAATTCAATGTTTGTGTTCCTTTATTTTGAGATGCTTTAGTATTACTGTCATACACACAACCCCACACACGCACACAACACCCCCACACACACACAACACCCCACACACACAACCCCACACATACACACACAACCACACACACAACCACACACACACAAAACTACACACGCACACACAAACACACAACCACATACACACAACCACACACACACACACACAACCACACACACACAACCACAACAACACACATACATACAACCATACACACACAACCACACACACATAACCCCACACACACAACCCCACAAATACACACAACCACACAAATACACACACCCACACATACAGAACCACACACACAACCACACAACAAACACACACACACACACAACCCCACACAACCACACACAACCCCACACACAAACCACCACACACACAACCCACACACAAGTAAGCTCTGCTCTCTGTCCTCACGCTGCTAATTTGCTCTTCTTTAACTGCTGAGATTCTTGAATTGTAGCACTCGCACTTTAGTGTAGCTCTTGCACGTTGGTGTTTTATTTATGCCGCCCTAATACTGTTTTAAGGAAGCTTTTACTCTTTCAAAAAAGGGAAGAAACTTTAAATAAATTGTGTTTTATACTTTGCTTATTGTATTTGTTGTAAATTGCGCCCTGGTCCGCCGCAGCTGAGTGCCATTTGAGCGGAGGGCGGGGGAATTGTTCACTCACTTCCGGTTAAGCCCTTTTGGCCCGCTGCCGCTGGTGTGCGGTCTAGTTTACTGCCACCACAATGGTTAAAAACAGCCATGAAATGTACGTGCAGCGCACGTGCGCAGGGGACGTGCGCAGCGGGCGCGCCAAAGGCGGGCCAAAGCCAAGCCCGTCTGCGCCCGTCCGCGCCTGGCCCGTGCCTAGTGCAACATACCCTGGTCCTACTACATCAGGTCCAATCCAATACACAATTCAAGACCTTTATGGATTAAACAAATCAGACGCTAATCTGGATTGCATGAGATGCACTCTAGATATGGGAGCTGATTCTAGTCAATTCAAATGTGCATGTGGCTTTACAAAAGACTATATCCTTTTTTTTTATTTTAAACCTTTATTTGGTCAATTGTAACATATGCTTGTTACAAATACATAAAGAAAAAGAAAAATTATAAATGATACACGCTGTACAAGCAGAAACATAAAATATACACCCATTTTTTTTTACTCCCCCCACCCCCTCCCTTTTCCCAGGACCATGGGAGGCGACAGAAAAAGCACAGTAAAGTTCAATTCCAGAAAAAACAATACATGAGTAAAGCAGATTTTGCAGGGAAGAATGCACTTCATCTACATTCCCCATTTAACACGTTTAAGTCTCTTGACAGACCCCTGATTTATCTGTATCCCCCCAGGTTTCCGCCAGATCCGGGATGTTTCAGGGGCTTATGATCATTCTCTTTAATTAAAACATAGGTTCATTAATCCAGGTGCTGATTGGAGACCAAATGCCCCCCCCTGTTTTCCTAGCTTTCAAACCTCTACGTTTGTATAAATCTTTCTCCCAACGATATGTAGCTAATAATTTCCCCAGCCAATAGTGCACTGAGGGAGGATCTTTGTCTAACCATACAGTTGCTATGGAAAGCCTAAATATAGCCATCATAATAAAAAGCAAAGTCTTCCTGGGCGCCGTCAGAGCCTGGTTACTCACCCCAAATAAAATAACTTGTGGAGACAGCATTATATCATGGTCCAAGATTTGTTTGACGTAGTACACCATTTTGACAATCAGTTCAGTAAGGCGGGGGCAGGTCGCAAACAGGTGGACACTATCGGCAGCAAGCTCTCCGCATCGAGGGCAATAAATACCTGTAGAGCCTCCCCACTTGAAAATCCGAGAAGGAGTGTTGTATAAGTTTAGCCATGTTTTAAAACATTGAACTTGTATGTTGGCGGAGATGGCTGCTGTTGAACTTAGCAACAGGGAATCCTCACACACCCCTATTTCCGCCTGGACTTTCTCCTGCTATTGGTCCATATGTTTAGCAAGATCATCCTCCATAGTATCACTAAGCAGTGTGTAGCACTTAGAGATGGATACCCCTTGAGTCCCCAAAGCCGCCTCCATGAGGGGGATGTTAAAGCCCTGAATCTTCTTTTTTGAAAAAAATCCCTAATTTGTAGAAATTTAAAGAAGTGATTGTTACCCACTCTGAATTTTCCCTTTATGCCATCAAATGATAGAGTTGTGTTATCCCGTATTAAGTCCCCAATATATCTAATTCCTTTCTCCCTCCAAAGTTCCATATAGCCATCGTTCAAAATTTCTGGTCAAAGTGGATTGTTTAACAAGGGGGTATACCTATAAATCCTGTCCAGCTTGAGATTTTTCCAAATCGCAGTCCAGCAAGACCTTTGGCAACCTCCGACCCATATGGGATGACTTATGGTGGCCGGTGGATATTGAATTTTACTCTTTTAAAATAGGCAAAATCGATATGCCGCATCAAACATCCAAGTGCCTCCACCCCGAGCAGTAGCCTGTAGATGGATGGATAAGAACCGGCTAGAGCCTCTGAAGAACCTTTCCCTAGTAAATCAGTCGCAAATAGTAGTAAATCGCAGCCCATTAAAGTATCTGAATATCAGGGACAGACCACCCACCCCGCATCTTAGGAAGGGTCATGTATTTCAGCGCTCTCCGCAGGTGTTTACCAGCCCATAAGAACTTAGATATGGCTTGATTGAAGGCAGAGAGCCAGGTTTTGTTAACCTCCAAAGGGATGGATCTAAAGAAATATAAAATTCTAGGGAGAAACAGCATCTTTATAACATTGCACCTTCCCAACAGTGTCAGGTGTAAACTATTCATTCTGTTGAAATCAGATTTGGTCTCCCGTAACAAGGGCTCCAAGTTACAATGCACAATATCCTCCACATTTGCAGAGATGTCCACCCCTAAGTATCTAGCCATGTTAGTAACTCTGCTATCCACCATGGCTGCCCTTGAATTTTTAACAATCATTGTTTTACCCCTATTTAAAAAATAACCTGAGACTGCTCCAAACTTTTGGGCCTCCATTTCCACTTCCTTTACTGAGTCCGCGGGATTAGTGGTTGTTATGGCAAGATCGTCCATGTATGCTAAAATCTTTGACTCCCCCCCTTGGGTTTGAATTGCCGAATATTGTTGTTCCCCAGAATGATCCTAATAAATGGGTCAATGTACAGCGCAGCTTTGCCTGAGGGGGTCATATCTGTAGCTGTTGAAAGTACTTCCCAGGTTATAAACTCATCTAATCTCCCTCTTTCTTCCCCTGAGAGCTGGTTCAAGGCCACCCTTGACAGGTAGTCCTGAATTTCCGGGGCTTCCCTGAGAACCTTCGGTATATAAATCTTGATAGAATTTCTGAAACTTTGAGATAATGTCTTTTGACTCTGACACCAGACCCACCCCCGGGTCCCTAATCTCTCTAATTCCAGCGTGGACTATTTGTTCCCTGGTGCATGCTGCTAGCAAGTGACCTATTCTCTCGCTACTCTCATAAGCCCGGGTTTTCCATACCATATATTTGCCGGCTGCTTTTTTGGCTGAGATTTGTGTAATTGTAGCTTTAGCAACTGTAACTTTTAACTGCGTTGCCTCTGATTCCAAGCCAGCAGACAGTACCTCTATTAGTTGAGCCTCTGCCACACCTAGATCTCTGTATAATGTTTGCAGCCGGCTTTTCTCCTCCCTCTGCGATTCCCACCCATACCTCTTAGTTTCTCCTCTTAACCCTGCTTTCAGTGTGTCCCAGACATTACTAAGATTGGTGCTTCCCACGTTTTCCTCAATAAACCTAAGAATCCACTCTCCAATCTGCCGAATGTATTCTGTGTCAGTTAAAAGGGCCCTGTTGAATGTCCACTGAGCCTGCCTAAGAGGGAGCTGGATATCTAATTTAATCACCAGGGGGTTGTGGTCAGACATAACCTTCGGGAGCAGTTCTATAGTGCTTTTTGAAACTAGCTCTAGTGATGCAAAAAAATAGTCCAGCCTGGCGTGTACCTTGTGTGGCACAGAGAAGTATGTATAACCTATTTCAGACCCCATAAGCGAGGCCCATACGTCCTTTAGCCCATGCAATGCTTGCAATTGAGACAAAGATTTAAACACTTTGGGCTTCCTGCCCTGATATGCTGATTTCCTAGTGGCAGACGATTAAAGGGAAAGTCCAGCCTACTAATTTGGATTTAAGCCAGTCAAACAGAGCTGGATCATCCAGCACCGAGCCGTATACAGAACAAAGGGTAAACATTTTATTCTCAATACACCCCTGTACAATTGCCCATCTACCCAAACTATCAGCTTTGCATCAAGAGAAGTTAAGAAAGCTTCTTGTCCCATTCCGTACCAAAATAGCCACCCCCTTTGTACGAGTGTCTTGTGTTGTGTTAGCAACAATATAGTACCCAGACATCTCCAGAAGCCTCTTTCTGCTCCCCTCAATGTGAGTTTCCTGAATGCATAAAATATCGGCTCTTAAAACCTGCACATCCACACAAACTCTCCTCCTCTTTTGGGGATTATTTAAGCCACAGATGTTTACAGAGGCTATTCTGATTTTCTTCATTTAAACACTAGTAATAACGCCCACCACAAGCCGCCCTGCAAAATAATGAAATTGTGCAATCCCACATCCCATGAATATCCTGCTTTTCCCTTGGTCCCGGATCCCCACCCCCCTCCCCACCCAACCCACCCGCTCCCTTCAAAGTGGCAAAATAGGTCCGTAGACCCTTGTGATGCCTCCTGCATGTGATTGCGCCCCTAGCTGCTCCCCGTCACGGCCCTCATTACAAAATCGGAGAGAAAATTAACAAAATTATAACCAAAAAACCATCCTATAGTCATACTGCAGTGTTGTAAAAAATAAAAAAATAAATATTTTAAAATGAAAAAAAAGTGATACTGATTATTCCAAGCTTAGCCCTTATTTCCTTACACCTCTGTTCGTACGCTCGCACAGGTATTCCTGAGCCTGAATTTCTGAAGTGAACAATCTGATTGAGCCTTTGCAGATAACTTTCAACCTAGCCGGGTTCATCAGAAAAACCTCACATCCCTGCTGCTGAAAAGGAGAGATAAGTGAACGGAGTCTCCATTTCTTTTCTACTGTAGAATGACAGAAGTCAGGTTGCACACAAAAGGAGTGTCCTGCTGCTGATCTTTTGGCATCTGGCCTGGCTTTCTCAAATATAGCCTGCCGTAATAGAAAGTTGCCAAAGAAGATCAGGATGGCTCTTGGTTTTTCTTCCTGGCCTGGTTTTTTCTTGAGCATTAGAGGGAACCTGTGCACCCTTTGTACCTCTGCGTCCCAGTCCCAGTGAGCCAATTCAGGAAAGGCCTCACGAAAAAGCTTCAGTACGAAGCCACGAATGTCGTCGCCTTCCTCTTTTTCCGCGATTCCTAGAAGCCGTAAGTTATTCCGTCTTTGTCTGTTTTCAAAGTCTTCCAGTTTCCAGAGGACGTCAGTCATTCTGTTTCATTAGCAGCAGTTTGTCCGAATTTTCCACATTAGCTTCCAAGTGCACTATGCGCTCCTCAAGGGCCGGTCCATTCATTAATCTCCGAGCAGGTCTTGTTGACTTTCCTGACTGCGCCCTGGAGTTTCCTGGTAGCTGCATGGGCCCTGTTATGCTCCTGGCGAGGTTCTGATTGAATTTGTTTTAGGGTGGCGTAGATCAATTCCATAGGTGGTTGGCCTCCTTGAGCCCCTGTGGCACCGTTGGCTCCCTCGTGCTATCCTGCGAAGGTGAGGTTTCAGACCCTTGGGCACCTTCTAGATGTGAGGCAGAGTAGTCCCATTTCAACTGCTTGCCTGGCTGCAGTCAGAAGTAAATCCCTGGTCTTCCCCCAAATTTCTTAGGCCTTTCTTTTTGGTACTGAAGGATATACGCCTCTGTATATCGGGCTTCTGGGCAGGGCTGCCGCTGTCTGTTGAGAGCTCCCCAGGACCGCTTTTCCAGCTATCTGAGATGTCGGACTCATCCATCATTGAGAAAAAGATATCCACCTCTGGAGTCGGTGTGGCAGCTATTTCAGCTTGGTCCTGAGAGGGCAAATCAGAAAGAGTCTTTGACGGGCATGTGGTAGCTTATCTTCGTCAGCCCCAAAATGACCAACGGGTTGCCCCTCTTCCACCACGAAAGATTCCTTAGAGTGTTGTGGTTTTAAGACGCCATTGACCTTGGGGAGTGTGCTAGAAGGGGCACTGGTGAAGATATTTGCTAGTTCAATGGAGAGGCCATTGATTTCCTCAGCCTCAGCCTCAGCCCCTGCGCTAGCTCGCTTTGCAGAACTGCTCATACCATTACTTTGTGCCCCCCTATAAACCTTGCCCCCCTTGTCCTCAGCTGCCTTCTTCTTTTCATTGTCTTTAAGCATTTTAGTATTTAGATTAGAGTTTAAGTTATTAGCAGTGCTTTTTCTTTTACAGTTGGATTCCTGTGCTAGGAGGCTATTGCGCCCCTTACCAACAAACATCACGGGCACCATTGGAGATTTGCCACAAACTCCCCTCTGTTCACTGGCTCCGCTCGGCGTTGCTCTTTCCCCCTGCCCGCCTTCTTTGTGCAGCCCTGCTTTCCGATCCCGATCGCGGTCGGCGCTGGAAACCAAAGATTGTTTTTCAAAGGCGCGGCGGGTCACGGAGATGGATTTGGTTACTCCGGTCGCTTCCGCATCTTTCGCCGTCGCCGTCTTCCCCTTTGGGGCATGCTCACTGGGTGGAACAATAACCGGAAAGAATTTGGCAACACACTCTGCTGCCGTACTTCCAGCCTCCTCGCCTGCCTGTCCATGACCGCCGATGCTCTCAACTTCCTCAGCGTTCGGGTTGCTAGGGACAACGCTGCCGGTGAGAACATCTGATGAGGCAGAGATCTCTCGCCAGGTAAGCAAGCTTGTAAAGTTGTGCTGTGGGGTGCAGATTTCCCTTGTCCCAATAGGCTTTCACTATCTGTAGCCGTGAGTGGGAGAGCAGCTATCCGCAAGTATCACGCAGCCGCTATTTTGCCCCCAACAAAAGACTATATCCTGCCTCATTTCTAACTCAAACCTAAAAAACTAAGCAGCTTAGTACTAAAAAATGGGCAGAAACACACTGTGGCCTGATTAATGTAAGGTCACTGGGGAAACACAAATATGAAATAGCAGATATTCAACAACATAAACTGGATGTGCTATTTCATAGAGAAACATGGGCAGATACAACATCAGACCCAGATTTTGTGGTGGCCGTCCCTCAAAGATTTGTCTCATCTAGATTGGATAGACCCATTAAGAGAGACGGAGGACTAGCGGTAATTTACTGTGATCACTTTAAAGGTACTTTTTCTCCAGCATCAGACACTAATTATGAGGGCTCAATTTTCAAATAGAACTGAATCCAAGAAATACCTTCAAGGGCACGTTGGTATACTGCCCTCCCAGGCCAAGAGCTAGCTTCACTACGAAACTAGATTCACTTTTAGAACCATGCCTAACTACAAAGACATTCACCATCTTGGGTGATTTTAATTTACACCTGGAGATGATGTCAGATAAGGACACAACTACTCTAATAGAAACCCTAAGTATGTTGTGGTTAACACAGGTAGTAAATAGGCCCACTCATGAGGCTGGCCACACTCTCGATGGGGTATTTTCCTCAATACCAGGTTTAACAGTGAAGGAAATTTACCCTATCGTTTGGTCAGACCATTTCTTAATCACTTTTGACTACCCAGCTGAAACTGTCCCTGAAGCTTGGGTTGTTAAAATGCAGCAAAACACGTACAAAGCATGGAACAAGATAGATAAAAGCACGTTAGAATTCCAATTGGAGCACACACGGCCAACTACGAACATATATGTGGATAAGGCTGCAGAGGAATATGCTAATTGGCTAAATGATGCCTTTAAGGCTATAGTACCAACTGAAAAAAACTACAGGAATCGTACTTGACCATGAGCCCCATGGTTTTCTGAAGTTCTGAGACTAGAGAAACAAAATTGTCGCAGTTTAGAAAGGCGCTGGAGAATAAAATACGAGGCTGAAGATAAAAATAGCTACAAATATGCACTAGCCAATTATAAATCCCTTATGATTAAGGAAAAAACGACTTACTTCAACCAACAAATTGAGCAAGCCAAAAACTCAACTAAAGAATTATTTGGCGTGGTAGAAAAGCTAACGGTCATATCAAATAACTCAACAGCGGGAAGTAGTCAAGTTCTCTGTGATAACATTGCAACTACTTTCAGGAATAAAGTCTATGACATTTATAATAATTTCTCTTCTATCCCCAATTCACCAATTATAGTTTCCCCCATCTCCAAAACTGAAGAGAACAATGTTTTTAGTTTCCTACAGGTGCATAGTGAGCTTGTGGAAAAACGTATTCAAGAAACAAAATCAGGCTCCCCGTTGGATCCTTGTCCCCCTGTAGTACTAAAAAGCATAGCAAAGGAGGTGAGTCCTATATTGACTAATATTTTTAATAATATGTTCCTATCAGGCTCATTCCCGGCCATTTGGAAGGACCCAGCCATTCTCCCTTTGATAAAGAAAGCTAACCTGGATATAACTATAACAAACAATTATCGTCCGATTTCTAGGCTACCTTTTCCGGTGAAAATAGCTGAGAAAATAATGAGCAATCAACTTACACAGTTCATTCAAGAAAAGGAACTACTTGACCCATCTCAATTTGGATTCCGTTCAGGGCATTGTACGGAAACGGCACTAATTAAGGCTATCGAGGAGATCAGAGCAGCAATGGACCAGGGAGGTGCGGCTGTTCTGATTCTCCTCGATTTGTCGGCTGCCTTTCATTCTGTGCACCATGACACACTGCTCCAGTGTCTGGGAAAAACAGGTGTAAAGATCTCAGCTGTCTTAAAAAATAAGAAACAGACTGTGACCCTAGATCAGTTTCAAGCTGCCCCTTACGTACTCCCTTGTGGGGTTCCTCAGGGGTCATCGTTGAGCCCATCTCTGTTCAACATTTATGTGTCCGAATTGGCCCCCTTGGTTCAAACATTTGGCTTTAATCTAACATCATATGCTGATGGCACTCAGATTGCAGTAGTGGTGCATAGAGTTCAAGCTCCATCTGCTTCACAATTACAGAACTGTATGAGGGAAGTTAGTCATTGGATGGGTAGGCATTGCCTCAAATTGAACTCGTACAAAACCGAGGTCGTTATCTTTGGCAACCTCCGACCCATATGGGATGACTTATGGTGGCCGGTGGATATCGGAGAACTCCCAAAGCTGGTAGAAAAGGCTAAAAACCTTGTGGTGTTGATCGATAACAAACGTACCTTTTCTCAGCAAACTACTGCAACTGTGTCAGCTGCATTCTACCTGATAAGAAAACTGAGGAAGATTATACCCTTCATTCCCTTAGACCTTAGGAAGATGGTGGTAACAATGTTCGTGTTATCGAAATTAGATTTCTGGAAATGGCCTCTACCCTGGGTTACAGAAGCAACACTTGAAAAAACTGCAAATGGTACAGAATGCCGCTGATAGGCTCTTTCTGGATGTACCAAAATATCATCTGTCTCGGAGGACATGCGGAAACTCCACTGGTTACCAGTGATTCAGCGCATCAAGTTCAAAGTACTTTGCCTTGCTTACAAGGCATTGAACAATAGTGGGCAAGAGCCATTAAAAAGTTTGATCGCATGCTACCACCCTGGTAGATGTTTAAGGTCTACTTACGCCGGGTTGATGCTGGTACCTAAAATTCGTACGGCAAATTGAGGATGCTGAAGTATAAGCTACTGTACAGGTAAACTCTGGAACACTCTCCCAGTAGATATAAAAGCGGCCACTCCCTCATCGCCTTCAGAAAAAGTCTAAAAACCTGGTTGTTTAACAAAGTCAACTGAATCCTTTTCCTTTTTTTCTTGTTTTTCTGTCATGGCTACTTAGGTCCAGCGCCAAGACACCTTCGGGTATTCGTGCGCTTTAGAAATCATATATTAACATAACACATACACACAACCCCACACACAACCCCCCACACACACACAACCCCACACACACACCACACAACCCCACATACCACACCACACAACCCCCCACACCACACAACCCCACACACCACACACACACACACCACACACACACAACCACACACACAACCACACACACACACAACCACACACACAACCACACCAAGCATTAGAATAGCCAAAAGTTATCGCCTTTGGGACCTTATAAGTGTTTAGCCATGCAACAGTTGATGTGTTGCACCAAGGATATTGTGCTGCACAACTAAATACTTAGAAGGTCCCAAAAGCGAGACCTATTGGCTATGCCAATGCTTGTCTTTTCCTCGTTTGTGCTTCTTGCCCTCCTAGCCAGCATTTTCTGTTCTGGGCACGGGTTCGAACAGTCTTTGGGGTCAGCTCATGATTTCTTGAGCTGTAATGTCTATGAGAGCTCTGGTTACAGCCCATAAACAACCTGTGTTGTTGCTGGGGCCTCATTCCTGCGTTTCTGCCAGTCTTCAGAGAGCCTTCGAGGAATGCCCTTCCTCGAGATAAGGACTAGTTTTATAGGTTCCTTTTGTTCCACCCAAACAATTCCTTGTGTCCCCGTTAGAAGTGGAGTGGGGGGCGGGGGTTTTATGACCCTTCCGTCCGTTTGCCTGGAAACCCTTTGCAGACGTGAGCTGCCTCTGGTGCTATGTTAGTTTTGTAGCACGTGCCTACAATTCTGGAGCAGTTTTGTTCCGATTAGTAGCCCTCTAAGTACAGCATCTGCTATTTTTGAACTCTGGCCGATTGGACAGTTTGGACACCATAACTCCCCCCCCTTCCCAATCCATTTTAGAGTGTTATATCAGCCCGGTCTCCGCGTAAGCAAATAGAATCAGAAGCACTCTCAGCTGACCATAATAAATGCACCTTCCTTTGATCTTCACCATTACTCCTAATATCTTGCTTATAGGCTGTAGACTGTCTCCATTGCTGTGTATACTCTGCGGAAAGGCCAGGGAGATGACTAACACCTTTACAACCCCCCATCGCTCAGCAAAGAGGCCAAAGAGTTGACAAGCAAATAGTCTGAACACCATTATAGTCCGCATTACTTGGTGCGCTCAGCACAGAGGCCAAGGAGTGAGTGAGCAGGTGTAGTTAACACTGATATGGGCAGGCACTGCCTCACCTATCCAGCACAGCAGCCCACACACCTGATGCTGCTCGGTTCTTAATGGGGAGACATAATATTGGAAACTAATCAGGGACAGAGGCAAAAAAGGGGCCGGAGGCATGTGCGGTGAGGCACACGACAGTGTCACTATGCACAAGCATATCCACGTGAGCTCTCTTTGTGAGCTGTGGTGCTTTGGCCAAGAATAAACTTTCCCCCAGCAAGAGCCGTAGTGCTGTCTTTGGAGCGCCTAGTGAGTGAAGAGGGAAGACAGAGGAAGTGCAATAATGTGCTGCATACATGTATGGGCTCAGCTGAAAACCACCTAGGGCTTAGAATGCTACCTACTGTAGGTATATGACAGCCTGAATTAGCCTGAAAACCTTCCTCTACTGACACCACAATTGCTATTTAACCACCCTTCGAGCATCTTTGCCCCTCACTGCACCACACTAGCACCAACAAGTCATTTAGCGTCTGTGGGACACACACACCACCACCCGTCAGTGCACGCTTTGCCCCCAGGCACACACACCACCAGCCGACAGTGCACGCTTTCACCAGGCATACACACCACTGGCCGTCAGTGCACATTTCACCAGGTACAGACACCATCAGTCGTCAGTGCACGCTTTCACCGGGCACAAACACCACCAGCCGTCAGTGCACCTTTCCACCAGGCACACAACACCAGATGTCAGTGCACGCTTCCACCAGGCACACTCACAACCAGCCGACAGTGCACACTTCCACCAGGCACACACACCACCAGCCATCAGTGCACAATTTCTACAGGCACACACCCAACCAGCCATCAGTGCACACAACAAAGCGCGGTATGGCACACTTTACTTTTTAACATATTCATCTCAAGCGCAGCTTAGTGCATTGGTTGGTTGATGAAACTGATGAAAATAAATTAGGCGTGCTTAGAATCTACCTCTGTATCAGTCTTTAAAATTACATCCGACAAAAGATGACGTGAAAAAAATTATTTTTTTTTTTTCACTGTATTTCTTTAAAGAAAATCTTTCAAGCTACAAAGAACTGAACTGAATGACGTGTTTAATTGTCTTTCAGTTCCCAAAAGGCAGGGCCTCTGGAATTATGGGGTATGGGAGGGTCAAATTATGCAGCAAGGTTGAGTAAATATGCAGCAAGAAAAGTCAAATTATGCTGCACAATTTGTGTTTTATTTTGACATTTTTAGGTTTTGCCTAAGTGAAAGCCTGCGCACTGCGCAGGCTTTTCACGCAGGTGAAAACCTAATGAGAACAGTAGAGTGGCTTTGGAATACGCCCTCTGTTCCATTGGCTAGCTCCATAAATGGAGGCTAGCCATTGGAACAGAGATCTGTCCGTCATGGCCGGACCAGATTCGTGGGCGTCCCGCAATTTCTTCCCTCTCCACCCTTTTCTCATCGTCATCGCGGCCGTGGGCGGGGTTTATTTTTTTTGCCGTCTAGGTTTGTTTTGCCCATTCCGCGGCCGACCGCCGCCGGAGGAAGTCCAGGTGAGTGCCTTTCTTGCTGTTCCCTCCCCCTCCCGCTGTCTGTGTACCTGCCCGCCCCCTCCCACTGTCCCTGTGCCTGCCCGCCCCCCTCCCACTGTCCGTGTGCCTGCCCGCCCCACTCCCGCTGTCCCTGTGCCTGCCCGCCCCCCTCCCACTGTCCGTGTGCCTGCCCGCCCCCCTCCCGCTGTCCGTGTGCCCACGTAATGTCCCTCTAGCAATGTCCTCAGTCCTCCGAATGGGGTTGGTGGTTAGTAGCCTCGTCTTCGCTGCTTATCTGCTGTAGATGGGCTTGGCAGCAGTGTCTAGTTTTGCAGAGCCGTGGCTGTGGTGGTGCTGGTGCTGTGCCTGATGCAATCTGTTTACTTTCGCACCTGTTGCGCTGCCAGGGGAAAGCTTAGCAGTTTCTCATAAGGGATCAAAATGTTGTTTCACAATATTAAATGCTTATTTGAACAGCTTGGCTACGGTGCCACAGGAAGTGGGGCTGGCAGCATGACTTTCTAGCCGGAATGACCGGGTACACTGAAGTCTTTCTCATAGCACAATGTACGCACCTATCGCCTCCCAAAGACTGTATTCCGTAGGCGTGGGGAGTGAAGACGGGTTTTAACAACATGACCACCAAGCGAACCGTGAAAATATCTTCATGTAAATAGTGTGAGCAATTCATATTTTGTGTATGTTAATGACAGACTTGCAAATTGAATGCAATTTCTATGACGTAAATCTCCCACCCCCATTTTTTGTTACTTAAGCTACCTAGCGTTAAAAAATTACAATATATTTTTACATACGGTGTCAGTTGTATTGAATGTTACTGTTACCAGTTTAATTTTTAGACACATCGTGCCATATTTTTACTCCTTGCACTGACGGAACCGCAAGGGAAAGCAGGCGGTTACACAAGACTACTTGTATTTAAAGAAGCGCTGCTTTCATATGCAACTCCAGGGCTGGTATTGCTGTGGGAGGGGGGATGGCAGCGCCAGAAGCCCCTGTGGGGAGGGCAGTGCACTGCAGCTCGTTCACTGTTGGCATGTCGTGGCACGGGTGTTTAAGGCTCTCTGCCTTGTGTGCTCACACTTCTGTTATCTGGTCAGCCGTGTGGGTTTTTCAGTCTGGTTGAAAATACTGCAGCTTCAGGTGTCTGTCTACGCTAGTGAAAGATCTTGTGGGTAGAGCACAGTTACACGTGTAGCTTGCAGGCAGGGTTAGATGCCTGGTGTGTCTGCTTCGCGTTTTATCCTTCCATGTAATTTAATTACTGTGGCATTCTGCCTATAAACAGCACTTATCTCACAGGCTAATTTCCGTTAGGTGTTCAAGCTTCTCTAAGCATTGCCCTTTGAGATAATGTCCAGAGGTTAGTTTTACGTGCACTGCTTCGATTGCATGCTATATAATAATCATGCCATGTTTTTTTTTAGAAAGGAACAGTTCGTGAATGACTGTAGATACTACCCAGAGTCACTCAAAAGGAGTTTGATTTAATTATTCAATGCGTGACTAGTTGTCCCGTTTTCCTGCAGTATTATATACTCATTCTATTAGTTTTGGCAAACTTTATAGGCATTTTAACGATAACAGCTTGAGATGAGCAGAGATCTGTGATGAAGAGCCCCCGACCCCCCCCACCAACCTCCTCTGTCCCAGAGATCTACTGGATTTTATGTGTAAATGTGGTTAGCAGGAGTCTGACCAAACTAGCTGCAGATGCCCCATGGGAGAGGCTTGGCTAATCGCTGAGACCAGGCAGGCCCAGGAGCATATTGGGACTGGAGTGCAGATGGCAGGTGACCATATGTTCTGTTCGACCCCACTTAGCACAATCCCAGCAATCTGTATCCCTTTGCTGTGCTTACAATACATGTTTACCCTCGCAGCATGCGCTTTTAGCGTATCCCTGCCAACTCTTGATAGTTTCCTCCTCGCACTGGAAGTTTTAATACCATCTGTTATAAGTGTGCTTAGAACTGTAAGGCTTAACCGACAAGCACAATTATGTATGCTGACCATTGTATACATTGAGGTACGATTTGTGCAATTTTTCTCTCAGGGCATTTTATTAATATTGTCGGACTGAAATTGACTGTGCAGCCTTTTCCCCACAGTTTCTTGCCAGGGTTTGTCCACAACTCCTTCGCAGCGGTTCCTTCTGGTTGGGCATCCCAACGCGCTTTCAAGGCAGCTCAGCTTTCTTTAACAATTACATTGGTGCACGATTGATGTGTGCATTTATATTCCAATGTGCACTGCTTACTAAAGGAAGCACATTTGTTATATTTTCTGGCCAGGGAGGCACATATGATATATGTACTTATCAGATCTGTTTATTGTTGCCAATTATGTATACATTTCCTTAATTTTGTGTTGTTTCTACAGCCATGTATCCCTGCGAAGCAGGTACATTATTTCTCCTGTCGCCAAAGAAACCTTGGAATTAAGTGACAGCTTATTAATCATTTCAATACTTAACTTCCCTACAAGAAAGCTTAAAAATATTGGCAAAGCCAATAGATCTGCCTAAACGCTTGTTTCTGTTTGCCTCTCCTGGGCTCTGTTCATTTCCACCCACTATAGTTTTAGGGGTGTGGGCATTCTATTATTAAAAGAATATTACTGTACCTACCCACTGCTGCTGCTGGCTTTTCGTTAGTGTACTTTTACAGTTTCCTTGAAATACCATGCAATGTTGATTCCCTGTGATGGATTAATGATCACAATTAATGCCTTGGTTTCATACTGGAACTGGTTAATGTGCAGAGTGGTGAGTGCAGAGTGGTGAGTGCAGAGTGGTGAGTGCAGAGTGACTAGGGAGTGCAGAGTGACTGCAGAGTGCTAGGGTGTGCTAGGGAGTGCAGAGTGACTGCAGAGTGCTAGGGAGTGCAGAGTGACTGCAGAATGCTAGGGAGTGCTAGGGAGTGCAGAGTGACTGCAGAGTGCTAGGGAGTGCAGAGTGACTGCAGAGTGCTAGGGGGTGCTAGGGACTGCAGAGTGACTGCAGAGATTAAGCTAATCGCAATGTAAATGACAATGCCATTTATTTATCTGTTTTCAAAACCAACACATAAATTTATATTTTGTCATTTACAATGCAAATAGCCCTAACTTTTCCAAAGGCGAAATCATTGCATTGTAAATGCTTGTTAAGGTTTTTAACACTGTCTGGGCATTAGTTGCACCTCATTAATAACAGTTTAACATCTGAATATGGCAATATGCTACAGAACGGTGATCAGTTAACCTTTTGCAAAGGGCCAACCTTTACAAAGGGCCTTCCATTGCACAGAAACACGTGTAGCTGTATTTCTACTAACTTTTGAACAGTTTGAGCTAGCAACAAAATGTGTTTTTGGTTAAAATCTGCAGATTATGCAGCAGATGATGGGGCAAATGTGACAAATCTAAAATAATACGAAAATCACTGTGGCCGCACAACTGCATGATTCTAGTGGGCTTGCCTGTAAGGCAAGATTACCTAACACTGCATTGATGCAATGCAGTTTGGGCTGATAAGGGAAGTGAGGCTCAGAGAGATAACGCAATTTAGATTAGAAGAACTCAGGTTGCCTTAATTACAAAGCCTACGTTTTAACCAACAGACCACATCTGTTCCCTGCATGCATCATCGCATCAATTACAATTAGAGAACTTAATCCTTGATAAATTGGGAAGACAGCTGTACGTTTTTTCACCATTCAATGACACATTCCACACAACTGGAAAATATGTTTTTGTTAAGTGGTGACTAGGCTGGGAAGATATCAGCTTTGTTGAAAGCAGTAAGAAGAAAATGTACAAAAATCAAAATTTTCCAGTTAAAAGTGTAGACACTTCATACGCAGTGCTGTCTGGACATGTCATGTAAGAACAAGCATTTACAATGCAATAGGTCTCGCATTATTAAAGTTTAAGCTATTGGCGTTGTAAATGACAATGCCTTTTATTCATTTGCATCAGTGCGTAAACAAGCACTTTGTACTTATAGTCAATGTTTATGAGAAGCAAGGCTGGCAGTCTTTTACTGACAGTCTTGCTCATCGTAAGCAAGGACTATACGTTCAAAGTGCGTGTTTATGCACTGATTGCAGGTTTTAAAAACAAATGGTCTACACCCCCCGATAACAATCGATCAATCAATAAGGGTATTTGTAAAGTGCGCTACTTACCCGTGAGGGTCTCAAGGCGCTGAGGGAACAGGGGGTGCTGCTACTGTTCGAAAAGAGTCAGGTCTTGAGGAGTCTTCTGAAGGCGAGTAGGTCTTGGGTCTGCCGAAGGTGGGTGGGGAGGGTGTTCCAGGTCTTGGCGGCGAGGTAGGAGAAGGATCTACTGCCGTATTTCACACGTTGGATGCAGGGGACAGCGGCGAGAGCGAGGCTGGCGGAGCGGAGCTGGCGAGTGGGGGTGTGAAAGCTGAGTCTGCTGTTCAGGTAGGCTGGTCCGGTGTTGTGTAGTGCTTTGTGTGCGTGGGTAAGGAGCTTGAAGGAGATCCTCTTGTCGACAGGGAGCCAGTGTAGGTCTCTCAGGTGGGGGGTGATGTGGCTGCGGCGGGGAACGTTGACGATCAGTCGGGCGGAGGCGTTTTGGATGCGTTGTAGTCGTCGTAGATGTTTGGCTGGGATTCCTGCGTAGAGTGAGTTGCCGTAGTCCAATCTGCTGCTGACGAGGGCCTGTGTCACGTTCTTCTTGTCTCGATTGAGATCCACTTGTAGATCCTGCAGAGCATGCATAGGGTGTTGTAGCAGGAGGAGGAGAGAAGACGGCGTTGACCTGCTAGAGAGGGAGGAGTCGAGGATGAATCCTAGGTTGTGAGCATGGTGAGTGGGTGTTGGTGCTGTTCCCAGTGTGGACGGCCACCAGGAGTCGTCTCATGCTGAGGGGGTGGTTCCGAGGATGAGGACCTATGTCTTGTCTGAGTTTAGCTTCATATGGCTGCTCCTCATCCAGTCAGCGACGACCTTCATTCCCTTGTGGAGGTTGTTTTTGGCGGTGTGTGGGTCCTTGGTGAGGGAGAGGATGAGCTGGGTGTCGTCGGCGTAGGATATGATGTTAAGGTTGTGATGGCGGGCCACTTGTGTGAGGGGGGCCATGTAGATGTTGAAAAGCGTTGGGCTGAGGCATGAGCACTGGGGGACGCCGCAGATGATGTTGGTGGCTTCGGATCGGAAGGTTGGGAGGCGGACGCTCTGGGTTCTGCCGGAGAGGAGGGATGGGATCCAGTCAAGTGCCTTTCCTTGGATTCCGACTTCTAGGAGGCGTGTCTTTAGAGTGCGATGGCAGACCGCGTCGAAGGCGGCTGACAGGTCCAGGAGGATGAGGGCTGAAGTTTCGCCGGTGTCTAGTTGGCGCCTGATGTCGTCTGTGGTGGCAATGAGGGCTGTCTCGGTGCTGTGGTTGCGTCTGAATCCGGACTGGGATGGGTCCAGAATGTTGTTGTCTTCGAGGTGGCGGGTCAGTTGCATGTTGAAAATGTTCTCGATGACCTTTGCCGGGAACGGGAGCAGGGAGATGGGCCAGAAGTTCTTGAGGTTCCTGGGCTACGCCTTGGGCTTCTTGAGGAGGGAGTTGATTTTGGCGTGCATCTAGCTTTCTGGCATAGTAGCTGTTTCGAAAGAGATGTTGATGACCTTCTGTAGTTGGGGTGCGATGGCTGCATCTGCTTTGTTGAATATGTGGTGTGGGCATGGGTCTGACGGAGATCCTGAGTGGATTGAGTTCATGAGCTTGCGTGTCTCATCGTCGTTGACACTGGACCAGGAGGTCAGACGGATGGCGCTGGTGGTGTTGACATGGGAGGTGGAGTCTGGCGTGGTTGGGGCGGTCGTGGTGTTGAACCTGTCACAGATGTCAGCGATCTTGCGGTGGAAGATGATGGCTAGAGAGTCGAATAGTTCTTGTGAGGGCGGGATGTTGGCGTTGGCGCTGGGGTTGGAGAGTTCCTTCACGATGCTGAAGAGCTCTTTGCTGTCGTGTCCATTGTTATCCAGGCGGTCTTTGAAGGAGGATCTCTTGGGTAGTCTGATGAAGTTGTGATGTCTGCGGGGGGCGTCCTTGTGGGCTGCGTGGTTGTCCGATGTGCGATCGTGGAGCCATTTCTTCTCCAGTTTTGGCATGCATGTTTGGAGGTCTGGAGCTCGTTGGTGAACCAGGTGGCTCTCTTGCTGGAGTGGTTTTTGGATGGTTTCTGGAGCAGGGCGAGGGTGTTGGTGCAGTCGCCCATCCACTGTCTGAGGTTTCGGGCTGCGGCGTCTGGGTTGGTGGGGTCGGCGGGTGGGTACTGGGCATGGGTGGTGATCAGCTGGTCTTCGGTCACTTTGCTCCAGCCACGGCGAGGCGGCTGTTGTGTGCGGTGGTGCGTGGTTGGTTTCTTGAAGGTGAAGTGGATGCAGCGGTGGTCGGTCCAGTGGAGTTTGGTGGTGTGGTCGAAGGTGACGTGGGTGCCTGTGGAGAAGACGGGATCCAGCGTGTGGCCGGCAGCATGGGTGGGTGTGGTGACGAGTTGTCTGAGGCCGAGGTTGTCGAGGTTGTCGATCAGGCTGGTGGAGTTGGCGTTGTTGTTGTTCTCGAGGTGGAAGTTCTGGTCCCCGAGGAGAATGTAGTCCATGGAGATGAGTGCGTGGGTGCTGGTGAGGTCGGCAATGGAGTCGCTGAACTGAGCCCAGGGTCGGGGGGGTCTGTAGATGAGTGTTCCTCTGAGGGTGGTGTTGTGGTCGGTGTGGATCCGGAAGTGCGGGTGTTCGGCGGTGTTGAGGGTGTTGTCTGTGTGGGTGGCGACCTTGATGGTGGACTTGTGAACGATGGCTATTCCTCCTCCGGTTCCGTTGGCGCGATCCCTGCGGGTGATCTTGTAGTCGTCTGGGATTGCTATGGCGATGTCGGGCGCCGAGTTGTTCCACCAGGTCTCGATGAGGGAGGCCATGTCTGGGGCGGAGGTGTCAAGCAAGTCCCAGAGCTCGACGGCATGTTTGCGTGTGGAGCAGGTGATGAGGAGTATGCAGCGAAGGTAGTTGGGACCAGTCCTTGGAGGTTTGGAGGTTCTGTCACAGGTGAAGCTGCAGGTGCGGCAGGAGAATGGTCCGTTGGTCCGTTTCTGGGCAGCCTGGAAGCAGATGTGGTTTCGGCCGGTGTTGAGTGCGATGAGGGTGGTGAAGTCGTATCGAAGTCTGGTGGTGTGGCGGTTGTGGGGTCCAGGGGTTCTGGCGATGGGCGCGGTCCAGGCAATGGCGGGCACAGATGGGCATGTCTCTGGCGCACCTCTGGTGCGCCAGCGGCGCGGCCGCACATTTAGGGCAAGTAGGGAGGGAGGAGCAACTAGGAGGCGGGAGCAGGATGGCGAATGGGAAAGCAAGGGGGCACAGGGGAGCAGCGGTGGGAACAGCTGGGATACTATGAAAGAAGGGGGGAGGGAGGTAGAGAGCGGAATGGCGATGAGGGCGAAAAGCAGAGCACATAGGGGGCAGAGCGGTAGAGAGGCATAAAAACAGTTAAAGTACAGTAATGGCAGAAATAGCAGTTAAAGTGCAAACCAGGCGGCAGGGGCACAGGGGACAGCAGCCTTCGAACTCGCTGCAGGATCAGAAGCACCGGGGAGCGACCAGACACACTGGTGGTGCTGTGCGGCGTGGGAGCGACCTGGCCTGCAGGCAGGGTCAAGGGTCGCAACCAAGCAGCTTCTTAGTTCCTGTATTTTGCCTAAAGGATTTTGCATTCAATAACATGAGTGAGGTCAGTTGCGCAATTGCTCTACGCTATCCCATTGTTTGATTTTATGATGTTCGCTTTTTAACTGGTGGCTAATTACCGCTTACTTTTGTATTTTTACTTGATAAGCTCTCACCTCCACATGCTGGGGAATTTCTCTTCCTTCCTGGATCTGCCCAAGCTGTGTTTCGATTGGGCGGAGGGCGTTCCCGAACCAGCCAGACTTGCGTCTCACAGCATTTCCGGGTTTTTCCTATTTAAACCCATGCCATGGAGGGTGCGCCGCTGGTGCACCAAAGGAGCACCTAAGGCAAGCCTGTCTGCGTCCGGCTGGGGCCAGCGGCCAAACCCCTGCTCATTTTTGCTTGCAGCCTCAACTCACTTACTCCTCTCAAGATCTTAGGAGTTTTAAACCCACCCCTAATGATGTTTGTCAGGTTCTTGCCCCTGATGCCAGCGTCAGCTTCTGCTCTCATTGTTTATTTGATAATATCTTCCCACCTATTCCTGGCCTGGCCCCCACCTGCGGACACGGCGATTTTGGCCGCAAGATGTGTGCATAGCGCTCTGCTGAATTTTTGCTGAAATAACACTGCCAAAGTAATTTGCCATTTTTATTGTGTGTTTCTTTTAAAAACTGACCTGGCAAACTTCCGGTTTCATCGCTCCTGACCCCGTTCGGACGCGGCAAGTGCCGATTGATTGGAGGGTCTCCCAGTGAGCACCACAACTTCCTGCCTGCTCACTCACTTCCGGTGGTTAGCGGCCCAGTTGTTAGAGCCTCTAGGCTACTTAAGAGGTATTCTGAGGCGCTCTTGCTGCGGACGCGGCGATTTTGGCTGCAAGATGTGTGCATAGCGCTCTGCTGAATTTTTGCTTAAATAAACTGCCAAAGTAATTTGCCATTTTTATTGTGTGTTTGTTTTAAAAACTGACCTGGCAAACTTCTGGTTTCATCGATCTTGACCCCGTTCCGACGCGGCAAGTGCCGATTGATCGGATGGTCTCCCAGTGGAAAACCACAACTTCCTGCCTGCTCCCTCACTTCCGGTGGTTAGCGGCCCAGTTGTTAGAGCCTCTATGCTACTTAAGAGGCATTCTGAGGTGCTCTTGCTGCCGACGTGGCAATTTTGGCCAAAGATGTGTGCTTAGTGCTCTGCTGAATTTTTGCTTCAATAACACTGCCAAAGTAATTTGCAGTTTTTTGTGTGTTTCTTTTAAAAACTGACCTGGCAAACTTCGGGTTTCATTGCTCCTGACCCCGTTCTGACGCTGCAAGTGCCGATTGATCGGAGGGTCTCCCAGTGAGCACCACAACTTCCTGCCTGCTCCCTCACTTCCGGTGGTTAGCGGGCTAGTCGTCATCATCACTGGGACTACTTAAATGGAGACCAGACGGAGGCGCAGCGGATGCGCGCAGCAGGAGCGCCGGAGGCACAACAAAGGCGCGCCAAAGTCAAGCCCGTCTGCTTCCGTCTGCGCCTTGCCTGGACCAGGGGCCAGTCATAATGTCCAACTGATCACCTATATCTCTTCCGACCTCCATAACTTACAGCATAACGGGTCTATCAATTGTAGTGCCAGGATGGCTGCAACAAAATCAGGTATTTTGGTTCCTAGAACTACCCCCTGACTCTCACACCCTATGTTTTCCCCTCGTGCCTCATGAGTTTTCCGAGACGCCCTCTAGCCCCAGCCCCCCGGTTGCAGGTCCCCTTGCTATCACATATCTAAACACGCGCTCAATGGTGAAGCATCAACTCGAGATCTTCCAATGGCTTGATGCCGACAACATTGATCTTCTTCTCTTGTCGGAAACCTGGCTTACGGGTGACTCCACCCCCGACATCCTTGCAGCAATACCCGCTGGGTACTACACACTCCAAACCAATAGGGTGCAGTGGAAACCGGGTGTTGGAGTAGCAGCTATTCTTTCCCAAAAATATAAGTTTACCATCCTAGAAATTGATAGTCTTCCCCGTGTTGAAAGTCTTATTCTGAAATTAGCTTCCCCTAAGTTCTCCTTTATTTGTGCCCTTTTCTACCGACCCCCGATCATATCCCCTTGTTACCCCAACTTTTTGGTGAATTAGTCTCCCAGCTAGTTATTAATCATGCCAGGATTATTATCATTGGCGATTTTAATTACTGGCCCTCAGACACTCGTGAAAGCAGCTCCTCAGTGGAGTTCTCGGACCTTCTTCTTGGTATGAATTTCTCCCAACACGCTTACAAAGCCACCCATGTTAAGGGGCACATTCTGGACCAAGTCTGGACCTCTAATATTGATATCACTCCCCCCTAATTTCTCCCTGCTCCTGGTCTGACCACTCTCTTATTTCTTTCACCATGGCTCATAACCCCTTCATCTTACCATCCCCAGCTGGCAACCTCTCAGTCGAAACTGGAAACGGGCTAACATGGATGAATTCCACACGCTACTGGCTGCTTCCGCTCCCAATGAACAGGTCTCCATCTCCTGCCAGGCCTCTAGCCTCGAAAGTTGGCTATAATCAGCCAGCGATAAGGTTGCCCCTCCGAAAAAAATAAAAGTCAAACTCCCTCACTATGCCCAACGTTGGTTTTCTGAGGAACTACAGAAGGAAAAGCTGGCACTCAGGCAAGCAGAGCACCGTTGGCGGCGTGCTTATGCCCCTGAGGAGAAAACAGCATACGTAGCCTTGTTAAGACACTACAAAAACTCTATTCTTTAGACTAAATCAGCCTATTTCTCACAAAAAAATCACCAACTCATCTACAAAGGAAAAATAATTTATTTTTTTGGTCAATGAACTCACTCAACCCGACCGGGTGACCGCTAAACCAGTCCCCTCGCAAACACTTTGTGACTCACTAAACTCTTTCTTCATCAATAAAATCATTTCCATTAAAAATAATATTCCTACCCCTACCTCCCCCACTATCCCTATCACATCTTGTAAGAACCCATTCTCGCTGGACCACATTCCTCTGATCACTAAAGCAGAATTTTTTACTCTTCTGAATAAAGTGGGATCCGGCTCTCCTAATGATTGCTGCCCTCCCCACATTCTGAAGGAAGCCTTCCTCGCTTGTCCTGATCCTCCGCTCTCACTCCTCAACAACTCCCTAAAAACAGGCATCATCCCGGATTCCTTTAAATGCGCCGCAGTTGTTCCTATCTTGAAAAAGCCAAATGCAGACCCCTCGGTATTGAGTAATTTTCGGCCCATCTCTTTGCTACCCTACCTTAGTAAAATATTAGAGGTCCATGTCACAAACTGCCTAAGCTCATTTATTGAGCATTCCCTGTTTCTTGATCCCGGCAAGCGGGCTTCAGGCCAGCGCACTCCACTGAATCTGTCATCCTGGCTGTAGTGGACGAACTCAGGAGCGGAGCCAATAAAAACATCGCCCAGGCACTGGTGCTCTTGGACCTATCCACGGCATTTGACACGGTCGATCATGAACTTCTGATTGACCGTGTCAATAATGCTGGCATTCAGGGTTTGGCCCTTAAATGGATCAGATCCTTTTTACACCATCGCTACCAGGCAGTTCGCTTGTCGACTTTCTCAGCAGCGAAAACAAAACTGACTTGTGGGTTCCCTCAGGGCTCTGCTTTATCGCCCCTTCTATTCAATTTATACATGCAACCCCTGATTGTCTCTCTACGTAACAGCCCGGTCATAATCTTTAATTATGCCGATGACCTTCAGCTGGTATTCAATCTTGATTCCACAAATGCATCCAGTACGAATTTCCAATCCACCATGCTTTCTATTAGTGAATGGATGTACTCCAGCCAACTGAAACTCAACCCTGACAAGAAAGAGCTTCTCCTGACTGGAGGGCCCATTAACCCCTGGAACTCTAGTTTCTGGCCATCTTCCCTGGGCATCCCTCCTCACCCTGCAGACTCTGTAAAAAGTCTTGGTGTCATCATCTGTAAGGACCTGTCGCTGAAACCACAAATTAACGCTGTAGTCTCTTCATGCTTTTTCCATCTCTGCAGAATTCGAAAAATCTGCAGGTTTCTGACCACGGAAGCCCTCACACTTGTTATCATGGCCCTGGTCACCTCTCGCATTGACTACGCTAACGCTCTCTATGTTGGCATTCCAGCCTACCAGCTTCACCGACTACAACTGGTACAAAATCAAGCAGCTAGGCTCATCTTTCACCAACCTAAGCACCAACATGTTTCCCCCCTGTTGAAGAGCCTCCATTGGCTCCCGGTGGCCAAACGTTGTATCTTTAAACTTGGCTGTATCACCTTTAAGGCACTACTTGGTCTGTGCCCTGTTTTCAATTCCTCCAGGATTCATCAGTATGTCCCTTCCTGTGATCTTCGCTCCTCCCATCACAACCTACTCAGTATCCCTGCCTTCAAATGAAAAAAACACGGAGGCCTCAGGTTCTCATCTTTGGCACCCCGCTTATGGAACTCTTTTGAATGAGCTCAGACTAACACCTAGCTACACCTTATTCAGAACCCTTCTTAAAACCCATCTGTTTCTGCAAGCTTATGAGTAAAACCACATAAATCTTTCCGCCATTGTCCTTCCGCTCCTAGCGCTATGAAACCGCTTGGTGTCCGTGCTCTGTACAAATAATTTTAACATAACATAACATAACAACATAACCATTCTTTCGGAGGAGACACACCTTTCCAGAGTTGACAATTCTGGCTCACATTCAAATGAGCTTTCCCGATGTTTTAGTCTCAATTGTCGCTCCCTTCCAAAACACCAGTTGCACCCATTTCACTTCCTAGTTGACATAGATCCGGATGCCTTTTTTTTAACAAAGACCTGGCTCCACGACTGGTCCATACCAGATGTTATTGAGACATTACCACAGTATTTTGCTCTATTAGGTACTAGCAGCCCATCCCAACATTGTCCGGGTATGAATTGCTGCCGGCCAGTAGTATATTGTTTTGTAGGATTTCGTTTTGATAGCATTTCTTATCTGTGACATGCCTGTGAAACGCTCGATTCACAGTGTACTGCTGATGCACTTAAGAGTGCGCGTTCAGTAGTGTGTGAATTCGAGTTTCCCTACTGTATTTTTCCTTGCATTATTATATAGCGCAAACTCGACAACATGGCATGAGCACAATTTCCATTACAGAAGAACACATTCATATGAGGTAGGCACGGGGAGACAAAGCGATTTGCCTGGAATCACAGGATGTCAAGCTGATGCTGAGATTCGAACGTAGCTCCCCAGCTCTAAAGTTCACAATTCTAGAACTTGTGGCGGGAGGTGTGTCTAAAAGTGTATGTCAGTGCTGGCCATCAATGAGAGAGGCCTGTGCATTTTTCAAATCGGTGGTGAAAAAATATGAGTATGTTGCTGGAAATGTGGGCAGCCGTGCCACCAATGCACTTACCGGGGAGGGTAAACACCCATTATTCCGCAACTTTCTTTCCGCACACCATCACTCCGCATACTTTCATTACGAAAGTACCATGACTCCGCAATGCCATTATAACGCATGGCATTACATTTTATATGCTTTACCACGCATACATTTACAACTGAAATTCGTTGTAAATGCACGAATGGTAAAAGCATGTTATTTTAAAATGTTTGGATAAGGTAAGTATGGGTATAGGGGTATATGTTTTGGGGTACTGAGGTATATGTTTTGGGGTGGTTGGGTATTTTAAGTGTTCAGATATAGTTTTGGGTTATGGGGTACAGGGGTAGTTTTAGAGTTTAGGGATAGGTATGGTTTGGGGGTACAGGGGTATTTTTAGGGTTCAGGGCTAGTTTTGGGTTATGGGGTACAGGGGTAGTTTTAGAGTTTAGGGATAGGTATGGTTTGGGGGTACAGGGGTATTTTTAGGGTTCAGGGCTAGGTTTGGGTTTTGGGGTACAGGGGTATTTTAGGGTCCAGGGGTAAGTTTGGGTTTTGGTGTACAGGGTTATTTTTATTGTTCAGGGCTAGGTTTGGGGTTTGTGGTTCACGGGTATTTTTTCAGGGTACAGGGCTAGGTTTGCGTTTTGGGGTACAGGGGTATTTTAAGGGTTCAGGGCTAGGTTTGGGTTTTGGGGTACAGGGGTATTTTAGGGTACAGGGGTAGGTTTGGGTTTTGGGGTACAGCGGTATTTTTAGGGTTCAGGGCTAGGTTTGGGGTACAGGGGTATTTTTAGGGTTCAGGGGTAGGTTTGGGTTTTGAGGTACAGGGGCATTTATAGGGTTCAGGGGTATTTTTAGGGTTTAGTGATAGGTTTGGGTTTTGGGGTACAGGGTATATTTATAGGGTTAAGATGGGTTAGTGTTTAAGGGTGTTGGGGTATTTTAATGAGTAGGGGTGGGTTATGATTATGGGGTGCAGTCTATTTAAAGGGAACAGGGTGGACAACCGGAGCTGGAATGTACAGACCCTGGGAAGAAAAACCAATGAAATATTGGGCACAACGCTCGCTTTTTTTCCCGTAATCCCGTGCCCCGCACACGCCCACGCCCCAGCACACGCCCACAGCACACGATATGAGACATGGCATGAAGGGCGGAACATACCACACGCCCCCACGTTTGTCACGCCCCCAGCAAAAACCCACAGCACAATGCAGACATGCCCACAAGGGACTACTTTGCTGGCACGGTTCTTTTATCTTCTGCTGCAACTGCCCTTTCTAACGCTGTATTGGGTGTTGTGATTGGTGCTGTGGTTCCTGAGATTACCCGCCTCAAAGGTTTGGGCTCTCTCTTTATTAAATTAGTATAGATAAATAGACCACTTAAAACTGGTTTAGGAATTGCCATTTTTAGAAAACTGCATAATTGAGGCATTCACAATTCCCAATGATGAAGCTCTACTTTTCTCTATTCCATTCTCACCTAATCTTACCTTTTCTGGTGCCCACACTTACAGTCCCCCTGGCACATCTAAAAACTGGGGTTCCCTGTTGACTGAATCACTTGCCCCGCTTATTCTTCATGCTGCTAATTTTCTGTGCATGGGGACGTGAATTTAAATTTTGATGATCCTAGTAATAAATCTTCTCAAACTTTTGGAAAATCTGTTGACCCTGACTCTTTCACTCATCAATTCCTCACCTTCCCATGTAGCAGGTCATCTTTTGGACCCTATTTTTCGAATCTTCCTACTTTGTCCACTGCTCCTCCCATTCAGCAGGCTGGTCTGAACACCTTGCCATTCCTTTCTTTATTGAATTCTCCTTGGTTCATTCGCCGCTCCCTCCTGCCTTGCCAAAGAAAGAACTGGCCTATACTTGATATGAAGGCAATTAATGAGCTGCTTCAGCATACTGTTTGTGATGTTTTGTATACTTCCCCTTTAAGTCTCCATGTTCTTCACCCACATTCCTTGTTCTGAGAATGTACTTGCTTGGAAATTCCTATCAAGTCAGTTGCTGTTGGCTGTTCGTGGGATGAGGTTTTAATAAACCCACCTGTCTTCATCATTTCAAGTTTCCTTGCTTTACTTGATTTCTAACCAGTTTTACACTGGCGACGATTGGACACCTCAACCAGAACAACTCAAAAAAAAAAAGGAAAGTTTACCTCGCTTTCTCCTCCAGCGGCAGAACTACAATATAAGAAGAGAAGCGTCGACTTCCCAGCGGCAGACTCGTCATGAATTACACCGTGAGGAGAGCGGGAGGAAAGAAAATAAATTGAAATAATCCTGGGAGTTTAAATTAAATAGAAAAGTAAAAGAAAAGGATTTTTGTTTATGCGCGAGTTCAACGTTCTTCTCTGCTCGCACAACACTCAAGAGCAATCTGCGCGCGCATACGTCAGACGCCACTCATTTGAGGAATCGTGCGCTGCGTTCCAATCCTTCAGCTACGCTGCGTTTCAGCGCGAAGCAGTTCGACTTCTCTATTACTTTGCGTTTCAGCAAATAAGAACAAGCGCATCAGAACGCTACTTGTCGGCTGATTTTAACACGTTAATTGAGAATCTTTTTCTTTTAGAACACCACTAACAATTCAAAGAATGTCAAGTCAAGGGAAATTCTGAAAGACAGAACTTGTCTTCTATTTGTGTGTTCTACTCCCTGAGGATATTCATGTTAAAGAGAAACATTATGATCTCATAATTACAGGAGTAAATAATTGTCAAATGAACACTCTCTATCCTTTATTAAACTAAAGATAGTGAATTTCTAACTACAAAGGAATATTCTAAAAAAAAAGACATATATATATATATATTTGGTAAAGGAGTCTAGTAAACTATAGTAAAAGAAAGCAGAAGATTATTTCAACTCGTTAAACTAATTATTCATTACTTACCTGGAAATTTAAATATTTAAATACACAATCCGAAACAGAGATGCAAAATGTTACTCAACCAGCGTTCTTTTTAATCAGTCCTGGTGAACCCAATGTGAAATGGAAGAAGTGGAAAAACATTTTTGCGAACTATGCGAGAGTATGTGGAACAAATCTCAGTGCGGAAAGAAAACATTCACTTTTGTTACATTGTCTAGGAGGGGAAGGTCAGGATGTTCTTGAACATCTACCTGATCTTTCAGCTGCAGAACAAAGAAATCTGAATGAATATGAGATAGCTATCCTACAACTCGATAGACATTACTTACCTAGGCTCAGCACAATTATGGAAAGGTACCATTTTGGTCTGAGTGAACAAAAAAGAGATGAGTCCGTAGAAGACTATGTGTCATCTTTGAGGAAACTTGCTTCCTCTTGCAATTTTGGTCAATCACTTGATGAGAGAATTCGTGATCAATTTGTTTTAAGATGTGCTCATGACGACATAAGAAAGGAACTTTGGCTAAAGGATGAGCCACCTCTCGAAGAAGTACTAGTGATTGCCAAACAAGTTGAACATATGACAAGATGTGTTGGGGAACTTAAAAAGGAGAAGGATAAACCTACTGTTTCAGATTCAAAAGAAGAAGCAAATGTGGATGAGACCATTTGTCAAATTAAAAAAACTGATGGAACAAATTCAGAAGAAAGAACATTTAGAAATATGAATTCTTCAAACGTTGAATTTTCATGTTTTAGATGTGGTCAAAATAATCATCTAGCTAATTCTCCTATTTGTCCGGCTCTGAAATCTACTTGTAATTTATGTAATAAAAAAGGTCACTATGCTAGATTTTGCAGGTCAAAACCACAAAACGGTGATCCTAGGAGAAGGTGGCCACAGCCTCAAGTAAGATCTATTTGTTTTGAAGTGAATGATGATGAATCTGATCATCCTTCGTTTCTGGTTAAAGTAGAAAATAACATGATAAACTTAAAATTTGATTCTTGCTCAAAGATAACTATCATAGATGAGAAAATGTTTAATGATTTATTTGCAAAAAATGTAAAAGTGTTTAAATGTGACATTGTTCCTTTAGTTTATAGTGAAAAACCAATTTCTATGTTGGGTTATTTTTTGGCTGAAATTGAACTGGGATCTCGCATAATTGTAGGAAAAGTATATATCTCAAAAAAAGGAGATGCATTGTTAGGTTGGTTACATCAACGACAGTTGGGAGTCACTCTTGATCCCAATGCTTCTCCTCAAGTCCGAATACAAGAAATATCTGATACACCTAGTACAACAAGTGATGCAAATTTATCTTTGACTCTTT
Source organism: Lissotriton vulgaris (assembly GCF_964263255.1). NCBI lineage: Eukaryota > Metazoa > Chordata > Amphibia > Caudata > Salamandridae > Lissotriton > Lissotriton vulgaris. The sequence continues at coordinate 99,777,064 of NC_141695.1, forward strand.
CTAGAAAATTTCCAAATGTCTTTAAAGATGATTTAGGGTGTTTACGTGGGTACAAGCATTTCATTAAATTGAAAGATAATGCCCTCCCGGTTGTAGCCAAAGTTAGGAGAATTCCACTTTCTGAACAGGCTAAAGTGCAAGATGAGTTGGATAAGCTTATCAAGAGTAACATAATTGTACCAGTTGAAGCTACAGAATGGCTTGCTCCTGTTGTTATAGCGAAGAAACCCACAGGTGAAATTCGACTCTGCATTGATTTGAGGTCACTAAACAAGGAGGTGGTAGTAGACAGGTTTCCACTTCCTAACATAGATGAAATGATTTGCACTTTAGAAGGAGCAAGATATTTTACCACTCTTGATCTTGCTTCTGCCTACCACCAAGTAGAATTGGATAACTCGTGCCAAGACTTAACTGCCTTCATTACACCAATGGGTACATTTAAGTTCAAAAGAATACCGTTTGGCTTAGTTTCCGCGGCCTCTGTTTTCCAGAGGATCATGTCGAGAATCTTGAGAGGACTAGTTGGTGTAAAGTGCTACCAAGATGATTTGTTAATTTATGGTGGTGATGCCCATGAACATGATACTAGAGTTTCTATGGTCTTGAAACGGTTAGAAAGTGCAGGCATGACTCTTAAAAGGGCAAAGTGCAAATTTGGGGTGCAGGAGGTTAATTACCTGGGGCATCGCATCACGTGCAATGGAGTTTTTCCAAAAAAGGAGTTAGTTGAGACCATTGATAAAGTGAAGGAACCCTCTTGTAAAGATGAACTTCTTTCCTTTTTAGGTATGGTAGAATTTTATGGAAAATTCATTTTTAATTTTGTAGAAAAAACACATAACTTAAGAAAATTAACGGTAAAAAATTCTGTGTTCAACTGGTCATCTGATTGCAAATCTGAGTTCTTAAACTTAAAGAAAGATTTGAATAAGGCACCCTCACTTCACGCTTTTGTCCCTGGTCTTCCAACTATTTTGTTTACTGATGCAAGCGATAAGGGACTAGGTGCAGTTTTAGTTCAAAAGAAAGATGGAAAAGACTCTTTGATATGTTGTTCCTCTCGATGTCTCAGAGGTTCGGAGTTGAATTACTCCGTTATAGAAAAAGAAGCTTTGGCAATTTTTTGGGCACTAAGAAAGTTAAAGAATTTAATTTGGGGGACCAAAATCTGCGTTTTGTCTGATCATAAACCTTTACAAGAAGTCTTTTCAAAGAAAGGTCTAGATGCAATCTCATCTAGGATAAGAAGATGGATTGTTTCCCTACAGGAATTTTAATTTGAAGTTGAGTATATTCCTGGGGTTGCTAACAAATCAGCAGACTGTTTATCTAGGTTGGTCGACAATGAGAACTCTGAGCAGGATGGAGTGTGTGATTCTGAAGAATTTGTAAACGTGTGTGAGGTGACTGATGGTGCCATTTCTGAGTCTGAATGGAGATCTGAGTTAGAGAAAGATGAGGATATTTCAAAAGTTATTCTTTCCTTGAGGAATAACTCTCGCTTGGACAAACCATGGCTTTTGGTTGCTGATGAACTTTCGGTGAATGATGGTCTTCTAACTCGTGGAACTAAACTTGTTCCTCCACACTCATTAAGGAGTAAATTATTGTCTCATGCTCATTGTGGTCATCTGGGCATAGTTAAGACTAAAGAGTTCCTTCGCATGCAGTTCTGGTGGCCCGGCATGGACTTAGAGATTGAAAGAATGGTCCGTGAATTTCCTGAATGCTGCTCTAGTGATCAAATTTTAAAAACAAGACAAATGCCTATGGTGAAGAGGGCTTTACCTGGTCATCCATGGGATGAGGTTGCTATTGACATTCTTGGTCCTCTCTCGGGTGTTTCTGATACCCCTTATCTTATTGTCTTGATTGATCTATACTCAAGATGGATTGAAGTTTCTGCTGTCAGGGAGATTACTTCAAACTCTGTAATAAGATTCTTAGAGTCCATATTTAATAAGGAAAGTTTTCCTAACTGTCTCCTATCTGATAATGGTCCCCAATTTTGTTCCTCCCTCTTCGTTGATTATCTGAAAAAGTGTGGAATAGAACATAAAAGGTGTTCCCTTTACCATCCCGAAACAAATGGTGCAGTGGAGAGGGTTAATAGGACTCTGAAAGAATCCATACAGCTTGCTCGGTCTTCTGGCTTAGATTGGAAGTCCACCCTACAGGACAGGATTAATGTTTATCGTTTTGCCCCCCATTCCACCACTGGTAGGTCCCCATTTGAGCTGTTCAAAGGGAGGGCTCCCAACACTTTAATGTGTCCTGGGTGGATGTGCCTTAAGAAAGGTCTTGTTGATAATGATGTTGGTGATTGGAGAACTAAGGAACTACTCAAACAAGATGCTCGAAAGGCAAACTTTGATCTCAGGAAACGTGCATTTCCATGTGAGGTCAAAGTGGGTGACTTTGTGAGAATAAAGACCCCTGTAGGATGTAAACCTTGGTCCAAGTACACCGACGTTAGGTCTGTTGTCAAGATTTTTAAAAATGCTGTTAAAACTGATGATGGTAGAATCTGGAATAAGAGTCGTATAGTAGTTGTCAATGCAGATTTGTTATCTCCTCACGTTTCTGCCTATGATGATAATTTATGCAATGGTACTCGTTTAGGTACTAACTTTTCTTCCCACAGGTCCTCGTTTCCTTCCAGAAAAAGTCTAAGAACACGAAAAGCCCCCTCTTATCTGAAGGACTATATTTAAGTTTGGTTTTACTAAGTCTTTACACTGTATTATTTTTCTAGTGTTTTCATTTACCTTCTTTGTATAAGAGGGAGATGTGTGATGTTTTGTATACTTCCCCTTTAAGTCTCCATGTTCTTCACCCACATTCCTTGTTCTGAGAATATACTTGCTTGGAAATTCCTATCAAGTCAGTTGCTGTTGGCTGTTCGTGGGATGAGGTTTTAATAAACCCACCTGTCTTCATCATTTCAAGTTTCCTTGCTTTACTTGATTTCTAACCAATTTTACACTGTTCCTTCCATTTCATCTCAACTAGACTCAGATTAGCTACTTGTTGATCACTGGTTATCTGAGGCTGTCGATTCCATTCTTCCCCTTTCGACTAAATCCCAGTCTAGAGTGCTTACCCCGCTCCCTGGTTTACTGACTTCCTTAGAGCTGTAATAAACAATGTAGAGTTTAGGAGAGACTGTGGAGACAGCTTTACGCGCCAGAGGCCAAAGCCACTTATCTGGAGGCACAAAAAAAATGTCATGCTCTTTGCTGAGCTCTTTGCAGATATGCTCGTACCTCCTTCTATACGAATAAAATTATGTCTGCACCAAAATTGTCAGAAAACCCTATTTTAAGTGGTGTCCGAACTTTCTACATCCAAAAAGTTCTTACCATCCCCCTACCTTCCATTACATTATTGCAATGAACTGGCACAGTTTTTTCACAATAAAGTTGTGTCTATTCATCGTGCGCTTGCGTTGGATTCCTATTCTCAAGACAACTTCATCTTTAGCACTACTCAACTTTCTGAACAGGTTGTGACTGTTCACCCTGATTTTGATTCTGATAAATCTTGTCAAGTTAAGGTTGGCTCCCAATTGATTTAATTCCTTTGAGAAATATACTTGGAAACATCAAGTCTGGATTCCCACTTGATCATCTCCTTCCTTCCAAGCTCAGATGCCTGGATGATTCTTCCCTTGAGGTGATTTCTCAGCTACTTAATTCCTCCATAAATCTAGGCCAGTTGCAATGCAGTAGGAAACACGCTCTGGTGCATCCACTGTTGAAAAAGACTGGTTTGGATCCCCTCTGCTGGTCTAAGTACAGGCCTATATCTCTTCTCTCAAAATATTGGAAAAACACATTAACTCTCAACTTTCTGCACATGTGATGAAACATAAGCTATTTCATCCATCTCAGTCTGACTTTTGTCCTGGTCACAGTACCGAATCAGCTCTGTTGGGGGTCATGGAGGACCTTAGGCAGCAGCTTGATTGTGGGGGCTAAGCAGTGCTCAGCCTTTTGAATTTGAGCGCTGCTTTTGATTCGATAGCCCATTCCATTCTGGTGGAGAGCCTCGTAAGCTCTGGTATTGTAGGTGTAGCCTTGCAGTGGCTGATTTCTTTTTTGGAGGATCGCTCCTTTCAAGTTTTTTCTCACTCCGTGAAATCTAACCCCTTTGCCTTGACATCTGGAGTTCCACATGGTTCGAACTTGAGTCCTCTGATTTTTAGGTCTTGCGTGGCGTTGAATGCGCACATGCACACTCGAGCTCGCGAGATTTAATGTCTTTGAGTAGCGAGGTTATCCCCACCCCTCTTCTCCATTGACTGACCTCCTAAACGGTGGCCATCTATTGGAGAAGAGGTCCCAGTGACGTTCTTCTTTGGATCTAATCCCCGTCCTTTTCGGATTGTGGGGCCTGTTTTTGACATTCTTTCTAGGCTGTTAACAACAGTCAAAAAACACGCCCCCCAGTCTGAAAAGGACGGGGCTTAGATAGAAAGAAGACCCATTTGTCTCTAAGGCCCATCCTTTTCAGACTGGGGGGCGTGCTTTTTGACTGTTGTTTACATCCTAGAAAGAAAGTCAAAAACCCGCCCCCAAGTCTGAAAAGGACGGGGCTTAGAGACATTGGAAAAAGACATGTTTATGAATAAAAACTTAAACCACCACTTAAATTCGCCCCTTATACACTATCCAGCTCCAAATACTTGTCCACATTTCCAGTTGATGGCATTTCTTCCAGGCGCTCTTCCTGGTACATGAGTTTAAAATGTTTACCTTTTTAAGCTGTCCCTCGGCAATTCCACAGGCCCCCTTTTCAGTCGCTTTCCGACGCAAATTGATTTAAAAGTTCAGGGCATTTTACAATAAAGTTATGCGCACGGTACAGGATAGAAGAATTTTTGTAATTAAAAAAAAAATTGTTTGTCAGTTGCGGGACTGAGCAATGTTCTGTGTGCCTTCCACGAGCCAGCGACTATGATCTGTTCCATTCATTTTCCTCTCGGAGTTCAAAACATGTTTTCCCCCACCGTTTTGTGTCACTCTCCTTACATGCTAACCAGCCAAACACAGGCTTGGGTTTTCCTAATCCGCGCACTCCTGCTTCCCCTCCAGTCCTGCCAGATGTCATCCTGTCATTTCCTTTTTTTTTTTTTTTTGATTTCAAAGTATTTATTGAAAATAAAATTTACAGTATGATACAATGCAGAGTCAAGACAAATTGGCAATTTGGCATTATTACAAACGCTGCTTGACTGTTGCCTGCGGAGAGAAAAAGAGGAGAAAGGAGAGAAGGAGAAGAGGGGGGGGATTATCATTCCAGGTGGGCATCTAGGGCTGTCCACATTACCCCTCTGGCTGTGTGGTTTGCTGGCCTGTGGTTTGCGGTGATGTTGTCGGCTCCTCTCAGAAAGGTTACCCAGTTGAACCATCTCTTGAAGGTGGCTTTGCCTGTGCTTTTCCAGTTGGCTAAGATAATTTTGGCTGCTGCCGTGAGCAATAGGTCAACTAGGTCCCGATCCTCCTTGGAGTCGAGCTCTTTGGCCATGAATGCCACTGCTAGGCCCGGGAGGTCCCGCGTTATGTTGCGCCCAAAGAGTGTGTCTATGAAGTCATATACTTTACTCCAGAACGTTTTGACCTTGGGACATTCGTATAGTACATGGGATAGGTCACCTTTGGCCTTTAGACAATTTCAACATGTGTCTGCGTCACTGGTACTTACCGCTTCTAGTTTGGCTGGTGTCCAGTGTAGCTTGTGCAGTATCCAGTATTTTGTTTGCGCTAGCTGCGGGGTAACCTTGTTTTTGGAGGCAGACACCCATAATCTGGACCTTTCCTCTTAGCTTAGGGGTCTATGCAGCATCCCTTCCCAGAAGGACAGTGTTTTGTTGTGTAGTGTTGTAGTGCGCGGGGTAATGAGTTTGTATATGTGTGCTGTTTGATGGCCGATTTTGTTTAGATTGTGGGCGTACTGTATGATGGAGGGCTTGTGTTTCGAGAGGTTGGCTTTGGTAATGGCTGCTTTTATCTTGAGGAATTCATAGAACTCCTGTTCTGGTAGGCCGTGCATGTGCTGTATTGCTTTGAATGTGAGCGGGTTGTTTCCTGCCTCTAGTTGGACAGGTGTGGTGATATTCTTCATATACCACTCCTTCTTCATTAATGTTTTCCCCTTGTACGTTATTTTGGAGTTATACCATATTGACTCCCATTTGGACCCCTTAATAGTGTGTTCCATTCCTCTGTCAACCCTGAGTAGCGCCGCTCTGGTGTTTTTGATGATAGCATTGTGTGCCTCTGGGTGTTTGTTTGCCGTTAGTACCATTAGCGGGTCAGCTCCATCCATGATGTCCTTTTCCAGATCTAACCAGACTGGCGTGTATTCTGGTGTATGGGTTATCCAGTGTAGACCCTGTTTCGCTAGGCACGCCGTTTGGAAAGCCTTGTAATTTGTCAGGTTTAGACCCCCTAGCTCTTTCTTTAGTCTGAGTTTTGCGAGAGATATTCTAGCTTTCTTGCCACTCCAGATGAATGAGTTAATTGCCTTATCTAGTTTTTTGTGGAGGTCTATGGTGAGCGTCAGTGGTAGCATACTCAGCGGGTAGTTGAGCATTGGTGTAATCATCATCTTTATCGTTTCAACTCGACCCCACCAGCTGATGTATTTGGGGCTCCAGGTTTCGAGTTTACCCCTGATTTTCTTCAGCATAGCCTCCTCGTTAGGCTCTAGAGTAGATCTTAGATCTCTCCCAAAGAGGAGACCTAGGTATTTCAGGGGCTTTGTTTGCCATGCTAGTCCGGACTTGCCTAGCACTGTTTTTGTTGTGTGGCAGTTCAGTGGCTTGCATTCCGATTTGTCACGGTTTAGTTCGTACCCTGACACTTGCGCATATTCCTCAATTGTTTTCATCAAAGCCTCAATGGAGGTTACTGGGTCATTTGTGGTGAGCAGGATGTCATCGGCATATGCTGCCAGTTTAAATGCGTTTCCTCCTACGCGTATTCTTGTTATTAGCGGGTTGGATCTGATCATGTGGAGGAGTGCTAGTAGGAATAGCCCCGGTGACAGCGGGCAGCCTTGCCTTGTGCCTCTTTCTAGGGTGAAAACTGCCGACGTTGTGGCGTTGACTACTACCCGAGCACGGGGGTTGTTGTAGAGTGACATCACCATGCAGCGGTATTTGTCTCCTAAGCCAAATTTGCACATGCATTGATCAAGGAAGGGCCATGAGACTCTATCGAAGGCCTTCTCTGCGTCTAGCGCAATCATTACTGCCTTCTCCACACTGTTTGTCGTGCGGTTTATGAGATGACATAGTAGTCTAGTGTTGTCTTGTGAGAGTCTGTTTATAGGTAGCCGACTTGGGATTTGTGTATGAGATGGGGCAGGTAGGTGTTTAGCCTTGCCGCCATTACTTTGGCGTATATTTTGCAGTCCACGTTTATTAATGATATCGGGCAGTAGTTTTGTGGAAACTGTGGGTCTTTCCCTTCTTTGGGGATGACGATGATGTTTGCTTCCGCCATCGTGTCAGTCATGCAACCTCTGTTTGCACATGTTTTGAAAACTCTGACTAAGGTCTCCCTGAGTAGGTGCTGGAACTGTTTGTAGAAGGCGGCAGTGAACCCATCTGGCCCTGGGGGAGTCTATTGCCATTCCTACCTCAGTTCCCGTGTTGTCCTGCTATAGTGAGTTTCTCTGTTCGGTGGTTAGTTTGGGCAATGTGAGTTTCTCTAGCATTTTGGCACCTCCGTCTGACGCGAGTGTATTGTCCGCTGTGTATAGCTCTTTGTAAAAGTCCTTAAAGGTTTCCAGGATTTCTTTATTGGCAGTGTGTGTTTTGTTTCTTTTATCAGTTATTGCTGCTACTGCGTGTTGCCTCTGTTTGGCCTTCAGATAGCCTGCTAAGGCTCTGCCGGCCTTGTTCGCTGAGCATAAGTTCATGTATTTGTACTTGTTAATCCAGGTGCCTGCGCTCTCGCTCAATATCCTGTTCATATTTCCTTTTGGTGAGCGTGGTGAGAGTGTTCTTGTCTGCAATGTTTGCACTGTGGTTCTTCTCTAGCTCCTTTATCTGGTTCTCTAGGTCCGTTATCTTTTTGTTGCTATTCCAATTCATTCTAGCTTTGATGCACAGAAATTTCCCCCTGATCGTGGCTTTAAGTGCCTCCCATAGGGTCATGGTATCTGTGTCTGCTGTGTCATTAAATGTTAGGTATTCTTTGATTGCAGTCTCTATTTCTGTTATGTTTGTGGGGTTCTCTAGTATTTCGCTGTTGAGGCGCCAGCTGCATCCCGGCCTCTCATTATGTTTCTCCCTAATTAGGAGGGTTATGTGCGCATGGTCCCAGATCGTTATGGGTCCTATCTCTGTAGTCTTTATGAGGTGTGTGTGGGTGTTTGACATGAGTATGTAGTCAATTCTGCTGTATGAGTTGTGCGGGTTTGAGTAGTATATTCTCTGGCGCTGGGGTGTTGTAATCTCCATGGGTCTGTCAGCTCTAGTTTAGCGCAGAAGTTCCTGAGTGTGAACTGCTCTGGGGACGTGTGGCTCGCTCTATGTGGGTGTCTGTCTATGGCGTTATCGATGGTCTGATTCATGTCTCCTGCTACAATCAGCAGCTCTCCTTGGGGATGTTACTGAGTTCGCTTTCTACCTCTGACCAGAATTCCCTGTCCGTTGAGTTTGGGCCGTATATGTTGGCTACATGTATGGTCTCCCCTGCTCTTTTGAGGCATGTGCTTAGACTTCTTCCTTCTGTGTCTGCTCGGTGACTGTGTACTGTGAGTTTGGCTCTCTTGCTTATGATGGTTATTACTCCCCCTTTTTTCTTCAGCGCTGGTGAGCACACTATCTCCCCTATCCATCTCGCTTTAAGACGGTTCGCGTCTTCCACTGATATCCTTGTTTCTTGGAGGACATATATGTCACCTTTGAGCTTGTTTAGGTAATCTAGCGTTTTGCAGCATTTTATGGGGTGGTTAAGACCTTTGACATTTAGGGATACTATCTTGATGTCAGAGGCTGTTTGTGCTTGGGGTGGTGTGGTCATGGTGGTTTGTGTTTTTCGCATGTTGGCTTGCGGGTGATGGGGTTTGGCCTCATTTTTGGTGTTACCCCCTTGTTTGCTGTCACTCCCCCTACGTTTGTTTCCCCCCCTGGGGATGGCTCTGGGATGTGGGTATGGGAAGGTTTATAGGTTATGGGATTATAGATTGTATAGAGAGAAGAGAGAAAGAGTATAAAGTGTCTCTGCACGGTTGTGGTTGTCCACGCTGCTTCGTTGCCCGTCCCTGTCTCCTCCCCCCCGCCCTCTCCTTCCCCCTCCCCCTGTCAACGTACTGTAAACGTGCGACAGCAACGGTCCTTCCGCCACCGCCCCCCCGCATATGCTGCCCCCCTGCCCATTGTCTGTCGCAGTCCCATATAGGCAAATGTGGTAAAGGATATATCGCTCGTGGTGGTGTCCCCATGCTGAGAATCGTGGGCTCTGTAATACTGAGAGGAGTGTATAGTCTTGTTCTAGTCTTGTCCACCCCACCTGGATGGCCTTTCGAGGTAGCATCGTTGTCTGAGGTTGTTTGAGGTAGTTCCGGTCGTCTTTGGCATTTGGTTCTTTGTGTGTTGCTTACCATAATGTTACTAATCTCCTTCCGAGGGAGAGACGTTGTCTGTGGTGGTTATACAGTTGTCTGGTTTCAAGTTCGTTAGCTGTACATGACCTTTTAAAGGCCGCTCGCCGCTTCTGCCTCTGAGCCCTCTGATGATGCTCTTCTCTTGGATGTGCCTGGGCTTTGTGACTCCATTTCCTCCGGCTCTGGCCCTTGAAGATATTTCCTTAGGTCTGTTGGGTTGTCGAAAGTTCTTGTGCCCCTCCTGTCAGTTATTCGCATCCTTGCTGGGCCAGCGAAACTGAAGGTGATGTTGGCTTCTTTTAGTCTTTCCCTGAGCGCTAGGAAACCTTTCCTGGTCTCCACCGTTGCTTTTGAATAGTCCTGGGTTATTATTATTTTGTGGCCATTCCATCTCACTGTTTGTCCTTTCCTTGCAAAGGAGAAGATTGCGTTGGTGTGGTAAGATCTCATTGGCTTGCATATAAATACTCTTGGGCCTTTCATCTGCGGTTGTTTTATTGCTGGTATTCTGTATGCCTTGTCTATTTCGAAGGCTCTGTCGAACTTGAGGCCTGTCAGTTTGGGCAAAAGTGTTTCTAGCATTGCCGCGCAGGAGCCGGCTGCTGCTTCTTCGTCTTCCGGTATTCTCAACAGCCTGATGTTCCCCTTTCTGTTCCTGTCTTCCTGTTCAGCAAGCATTCTTTGGAGATCATTGGTCACCTTGGCTACGTAATGCATGTCTCTATCGGTCCTCGCTGTGTTGTCTTCTATATCGCTTATTCTTTTTTCCTCTACCTCCACTCTGCTTGAGATTTTGTTTTGGTCCGCTCGTATGGCTGTGAGTTCAAGCTGTACGTTATCAATGGAGTTTTTTGTTGCTTTCGCCAGGTCGTTGGCTTCCGTGATCTTTTTGAGGAGTATGTCCATCGCAGCGTCGTGTGTTGGGTGATTTTTCAGCTTGATTGGACATTCTGATAGTTCTTTCCTTAGTTTTTTGTTGTCACTGGTTATCTTGTCGTCTTTGCCCGCCACACTACCGCAGCCTCTTCTCGGTAGGTATGTAGAAAACTTGTCTTTTTTCTGCTGGTCTGTTAATTGGCCTTCCTGGTTTGGCGCGTTGTGCCTCACTTGTCTTATCTTGTCTTTATTTGTGTCGCTAAAGGTGAATCTGCTAGGCCACCTTATTGTCCTTGTCCTGGTCTTACTGGACGCCAGGACTGTCTTCCGTTGGTGTTCTTGTGTTGGCTGCTTCTTGACAGTTGTTCTCTTGATCCTGCTTCGGGTGGGATTTTGTTAGTTCTCCGCTCGAGCGTTCCCCACCTACTGTGGTGTTGTTGCCCCCTTGGCTTGTTCTTGGCCTCCTCCTTCCTTGTTTGACTTTGGGTTATAGCGGTTGCAGTAGTGGGGCGCTTTGCTGCAGGGTTCATTTTAGCACTTAACCAAGATGGCCGGTAAAAAGATGGCCGCCTCCAGTTGAGTTCAGTTACGCTTTCGGTTTGTTTTCCGTTTGTTGCACTTGTGCTTGTGCCTCTTGTGCCAGCCGCAGCGCGTTTCTGTACGCGATTTTGTTGCATGTATGTTGTCTCCCTGGTCGCAATGCCGGTGTCTCCTTATGGTTGCGGTAATGCCTGCGCTCCCTTGGGCACTTTGCTTGCTGGCTTCGGTCCCGCCCGTTTTGATGGCCTCTGGGGGGTCCCTTGCCTTTACTGAGATGACCGCACTTCCGGTTTGGGAAAGGACTGCCGCTGTGTTGTTTGGCTTTGTTGCATCACACCGTGGTCCCCCTGTCGACGCCGCCAGTACCCTCGGGCGTCTCTACGCCTCCTACTCCGTCTGCACGCCTTGGTTTTGCGCCCGCTCTCATGCCGGTTGCGCTTACTAAAGATGGCCACCCCTGGCGTCAGTGTCTGCTAGGCTGTGTCGCTTGGCTCTAAAGCTTGGCTTTGCTCACTTTAGGGCTCGGCATCTCTACGGCAACTCTTGTGGCACTTCTGTCGCCGCCGACGGCACCTGCTCGCGCTTCGCTGCTTCTTCTCACTGTCTGCCACACTCTCTGGCTGATTCTACCCGACTTAAGATGGCCGCCTTTTTTTTTTGGGTGTTTTGCTTTCGGTTTCAAAGTGTATCTGCTGCCGCGGATATGGGATCGCCGCGTTAAGGTCTGCGGTGCACCCTGTCACCTGTGGTTCCACTCGCTTTCTGTTTAGTTTGTTTCTTTTCCTTTTGAATCTCCATATCGCTTAGCCTTGCAGGGCTACTCACCGCGTCCGGAGAGTTGTTTGTGCCTGTTTCCCTCTCACACCGCCATCTTGTCCGTGCTTCTCGCCGTACTAACACCCTTGCAGCTCCAGGGCTCTCCCGTTTCGTTGCTTCCACCCCTGCTCCTGCTCTGGATGTTCCCGGGGTATTCCTACATGTCCCACTCTCTTTGTCGTGGGAGTTCCGGGCAGTTTTGCTGTTTTTGCTCACTTTTCAGTTGCGGGGCTCCTGGACTTAGGTGTCTGCCTTTGTTGCAATCCAAGCCACGCCCCCCTCATCCTGTGATTTCCCAACCACAACGGACCGCGGTACCCTTGCAGCGCCACTGCTGTTTAGTTGACTTTGTGCTGTTCTCACCCTGCATACATCCCTTCACAAAGCATTCTGAGGTTAAAACACAATGGTTTACGACACCTTACAAAATATCATCATAAAAAGAAGAGTGCGGCTGCAGTTTTTCCGTTGTTAAACAGAGGATACTTCAGTTTGCATCTTCAAAGTTAGTTGTTTTCAAACACAGATGGAAGCCACTGAGATGCCCAGGGGGCTGCCCCGCACTGCTTTAAGTGCGCAGGTCCTGCCAGTAGGCGTCATTGGCAGTAATTAAAAACAAACATTAGAACCTCCTTAGCATATTTATGCAGCATGCGTGAGAGTGAGACGGGGTGGTGAAAAGGAAGAGAAAAAAGGAAGTACATGCAGAAAGAGAGAAAGTGCAGCGGTGGAGGGCCACCAGAAAGAGGTGTGAGGTGATAAAGCATAAGTGAATAGCAAGGAGAAAGATTGCAGAGGAAATCACTGTGAAGTGAAGAGCGGGATTTGTTATTCATTAATCTGAATTTGAAAACTATCAGTGCTGACAAGCATTGGTAAATCCAATAAGTCGGTCTTATTTTAGTATTGATGTATTTTTGCAAAGATAGAGGCACCAATACAGGTCAGGTGGCATACTGCGCCCAGCATAAGATTCTAGTTCACATATTTCAGGTCACCACAACGTATGTATGTCACGTCCTTATAAAGGTTTCCTATTTGCGCCTCTTAGCCAAGCCACGACCCTTTGAGAGACTCCTCACTTTTTTTCTTCTTGTCGGACGTGCCCAGAAGGTGAAAGGGTGTTTGCCTTCTTATTAGTAGACAGTGCTGTAGCAAGGCGGGGTGTGCTACTAAACATCGCACGAAGACGAGTCTAGGAACTCGCCTTTTGACATGGTCTCTGCTGACTCATCTCTTGCATACATCATGGTGGTGCGCGCGCATCCTGTCTAGACAGAAACAGGAAGTTGTCAAAAGCAGATGAGCTCGTATTGATTTGCGACACAACACAGGGCAGGAGCTATCATTGTCAGAGCACTCAACCCATTAGCACCTCGTCGTGAAGGCAGCAGTTGAATTGTGAGCAACACAGAACCCCTTGGGTGATTCACAGCTACACCACTGCAGCATATCTTTTAATTCAACAGACTTGAACGATGCTTTTGTTAAATGCATGATATTGGCAAAAAATTACATTAGTTTCTGGTGCATAGCCTGATGTAAACTTAGAAGAAGGAACTTGGGGAATAATTGCTCTCATGTTTATAATAGTAGAAATAAGAAATAATCCCCGTGTTTGGTTGTTTATATATATATGGGAATAGTAGGAAAAACTGGAGAAGAATTTTAATCTTGTATTATGGAAAATAGGTTATTTTTTCCTAACTTTTTAGACTACTGAATTTAAATAAACAAAGAATTCATTCATGCATTCATTGCAGCGGTCATGGGCTGAAGACAGGACATGGCTACTTTATTTTCCCAGGTATGGATAGAAGTGGGAGTGGTTGTGGTCCTTCCGCTAGACTGCCGACTTTGATGCTGGAAACCAAGGTTCGAGCCTCGGGGTCGAGTTCACATCCTCTGTGATTCTGGGAAAATCACTTAATCTCCCTGTGCCTGAATGTGTCCTTTTGTAAAGTAACCGGTACTCGTGTAAAGCGCTCCAATACCTTCATGTCGAGTTTGCTCTATATAAATCTGCATTAAATTAAAAAAACAAAAGCGTGCACTATACAGCCTGAAAGCAGTAGGATAACACAGAGAAATCCGCAGTGATAGCTGAAAAGCTTTATCCTGCTGCCTAAATCCTTAGGGTTTGCAAGTACGAGGGAAAAACACCCTAAAACCACCAGCTAGGTTTGGAAATACAAAGAAAATCCATTAGTGCAAGAGGGGGCAGCCATGTTGTCTCTTGGGTACACTGGATTCAAACAACCCACCACCCCTTCGTTATCCTCATCTTCTCTTTCGCACCACAGATCTACAGCCTTCACCCCTGCCCAGCGGTCAGCTAGTCGTCGGCAAAACCAGGGCCTGAAAAGCTCGAACGTAGGACAACGGGCACGTAGATGTCATCTTGTACCAGAGGCTGACTTCTTGTCTTTCACTCGGTTATTTGTTCCTCTCTGCTAGAGTGGGATTACTGAAGAAAAAAATCACACTGCTCAGTGCTGAGGGATTATACCAAAGTGAACATTAAAGCAGCTGTTTTCCTTCGGGCTACTTCGTCGTTTGCCTACTGTTTCAGTTTACTCTGCTTCTTGTGGCGGAGTGTTATGGTGGCAGCTTCTTGTATTGCAGGTTTATACAAATAGCTTTTCATGTGCCTGACACCTAAGCAAAAGGGTAGCATGCTGTGCCATAGTGTGTTTTGCTGGATGTTGAGTAGCCGTGTGGCCGTTGTGGGGGTGTGTTTGATGTCTTGCAGGAAGACTAGAGCTGTTCTTTCACCCCATGCTTCAGTGCGTAGTTGAACAGAAGGATAAAAATATGGAATGGTTGCCTATTATGTAACTTTTTGGTTTGGGAGAGTGTAGGTTGTGAGCAGAGTCTGTGTGAGTGGATCTGTGTGTGTGTGTAGCTCTCTCTGTGTGTGTGGCTCTGTGTGTGTGAGGCACTGTGTGTGTGTGTGTGGGTGCAAATGCAATAGGTCTTGCATTTGCGAGAGATTAAGCTATTGGTATTGTAAATGCCAATGCCATTTATTTATCGGTTTTCAAAACCAACACATAAATAAAAATGTTGTCATTTACAATGCCAAGAGCTCTAACTTTTGCAAAGGCGAGAACGCTGCATTGTAAATGCTTGTTAATCTTTACGTTCGCCCTGTGGCAGACATTGCGGAAAAATCTGGGTTGACCGTCTTTACATACGTTAATGATATACAGATTATTTTTTGTTTATCATCTGCTCAACATCAAGTTCCTTCTTCACTTACACATGGTCTGTGTAACATCTCCTTGTGAATGTCCAGCAATGCTTTAAGGCTGAATGGTTCTACAACGGAGGTGATCATTCTGGGGATCAATCCTGAGCTTTTGGGGGCCAACCAATGGCCTGTATCTCTGGGACCTTTACCTACCCCGGTTCCTAAGGTTAAGAACCTGTAATTTTCCATCAATAACAAGCTTTCTCTCATTGCTCTGGTCTCAGGAGTCACCTCGGACTGCTTTGTGGTCTTCAAGAGGTGAAAGAAAATTTTCTGGCTAATTACACCTGCTGCTCAGAGGCCTGATCTGCAGTCTTTGGTGATCTCAAGGCTTGATTAAGGTAATGTATTGTAACTGGATGCGGACAAGACCTCTGTACGCCGTCTCCAGCTCCTTCAGAATGCAGCTGTCCGTCTACTTTACAGGTTGGCTAGCCATGCCTCTCTCTCCCCTTTGCTCTATCAACTCCACTTGCTCATGGTTGGCAAGCGTATCAAATGTAAGGCTCTCTGTTACATGTTTAAAGGTCAGCACAGCCTGGGTCCCACATACATACCATATCTTGTCAAGCTCTATCGATCTTCCTACAATCTAAGGTCTGCTAATCTTTTCTTTTTCTCAGTCCCTAGAGTATTGGTGGCCTGTATGGGTGGGCGTTCGTATTCCTTCCTGGGACCAAAATTGTGGAATTTCTTCTGCTAGAACTCAGGAATGGTGAATCCCTCTTTGCCTTCCATAAAAATCTCAAGACTTTTCTTTTTAGCCAGGCCTAATGCCAACTGAGCTTCTATCTTGCTTGTTCTGCTGTCAGCGCCGAGAAACCCTGTTGGGTAGCTGCGCTCTTTATAAATCTTTAAATTAAAAAACAACTGCAGTCTCTTTCCTATTTCAAGCATTAGGGTAATTCATTGATAGGCCTTCCTCTATGCCATGTGACACACCTGTTTAGCTCTAGTTATTTTGTGAGGTTGTTTTCAAATATATTTCTAAACAATGGAATAATCTACCTCATCAACTACCACTTCTAACTGCTTAAGCAGTGAAAAGTGCACCTTTCAAATGCAAGTTGTGTCACTCATCCTGGAGATTTGCTGACAGAAACATGATTCTGACATAGCCACTCCAAATTTTGCCATTAAGACAAGGTAAGCAGAAGCGTGGGCCTGGATCAAGGTCTGTGGTGTCCTAAAGATCATTGTCCAACACCTTCCAAATCACCATGTAGTTTCTGTGTAATATGTCAATTTCCTAAATGTGATCCTATCAAAGACACTTTGTCAAATGAACACTGAAATGTGCTCATCGGTGCTTATTTTAAGTCTGTTGCATGGGGTGTGGCATAAAGCGACTCTCTTTTTAGTGAAAAGGAAAATATTTTTATTTGGTCTTTAGCCCAGAGAGTAAGGTGAAAACCCAAGGAAGGACGAGAAAGACAGGAAATAGTGAGAAAGGGATAAAGCAGAAAGGAAATGGAACCTGCAAGAGCGAGATAAAGAAGCATGAAGTGTATGTTGGTAGATGACAGATATGACTTACAGTCAACATATTTATATGATTGTTTACATGGTACATTCATGTTGGAGCTGTCAATAGTAAAGCAGCACACAAAGAATCACACAAATCCTGCCTTGTTTAGAACTACAATTTCTGAACATCAACTCTTTTGCAACACATGGAACATAAATCAGTTTCACAGCTTGTTGTTTTCTTTGGTTAAAGTTGAAATACTAACAGTGCAAAAGAGGTCTCAAGCTTGAGCCGAAATCCACAGGGGACTGGGGTGTTAAGAAACACAGTGTTAGAGAGTGGTTTGGAACCTGTCCAAGTAGAGACCCCTAGTCTAGTCAGGGTAGGGTGATTATACACCTCAGATAACCCCTGCTCAGGCACTTGGTAGGTTGGCTCGAGCAGTCAAAGCATTTGTAAAGCATTTGTACATACAAGCACTGTAACAGTGAAAACACTACGAAAGGACACCAAACCGGTTTAGAAAAATAACCAATATTTATCAGAATAAAACACCAAAAATCCAGCATAGGCAAGTAAAGATATCACTTTTAAAAGGAACAAAATAGTTTAGTCCATAGGAAACTATGGCTGAGTCACTTTTAGCACAAAGTACCTGGGATGGGCTAAAATCAAAGCCGAAATCAGGCGCAGGCGAGGTGAAGTGCAGTAAAAGCAAACTGTTGCATTGCTTCATTACTACCTTGGGAGGTGATGTGTCAGTTCCTTACTGCCAGTGGAGGTGATGCAGTTTCTAAATACAGCACAGGGGAGGTGATGCAGTGGTTCCCTGTTGTCAGAGGAGGTGATCCGTTGGTTCCTTACTGTCAGGGGAGGTGATGTGTCGAACTCCGTATACTCAGCCTTGGTTCCTAACTGCTGGGCCACATCAATGAAGAACTTGTCTCATAGGTACGATGCATTGAAAATCCAGACACGTTGTGTTGATGTGGAGGAGCAGGCAGTGCATTGATATAACAACCCCGAAGCAGGTGATGCACTGATTTCTTCAGCCACACAGCAGGGCCCTAGTCGGAGTTAAAGCATGCACCATGATGCTCAGGACTCAGGTTGCAACAATCCTTCAGCCGCAAGCAGACACTGCATCGATTCTTTGGCCGAGGGTTCCTAAGCACAAGTGTTAATTTTTTTTTGTTTTTCTTCTCTGTACCGGGTGCAGGATTGCATCCCGTTTTATTGTTGTTTGTATATTTTATGTCATCTTTAAATACATTGACACATTAAAATTCCTTGTCCGGCTGGACATAGGACCTATATAGAACCCATCTTGGTCTATATCATCATTTTCCTTTATATTTTCTTATGCTAAGGACCAATGTTTGCCTAAATAATTGACACCCAGGGTCCTTAGTCACCCATTGGGTTCCCTTGTCTGTGTATAAAAAACTGTAGGCCCACTGGTAGCATTGAACACAGTGCACTGTAATAGTGACTTACCAGTAATCAAACATGCCAATCACGAATAACCAATTACAGATACAAATTTACACAAGGAGCATTTGCACTATAACACCGGTCAGCAGTCTTAAACCCAGCAAAAACGAAGTCAGAAAAACACTGGAGGAAGGCAAAAAGTTGAGGGATAACCCTGGAAATGGGGCAGGTCTCACACACGATGACTACGGATATCGAATTAATTTACAAACATGCATTTATTCATGATAACGAAACATGAACAAATCCTCAAAAGGTACGAATCATTTCTTGATACATTTGAATTCAAGAATAGACAGTGTTAAAGATGTGGTAACTGGTTGACCGTGACGGAGCGTGGGCCGGTTAAAGGGACCCCATTAGCTCCACTGAACATCATACTTTAAATCCTGGTGTGCATTCTGCATGGCTTTGTTTTGCGAGGCTTCACATTATCAGAAGTCGCTTCTAACGAAGCCAGGCAGCGATACCATGCGGGGCTTTGTGACACTCTGCACTGATTGCAATGAAGTTGGCAAGTGTATGATGAGGATTTGTGCTTCATCACGCTTTGTTCTGATGGAGACAACAGGTGGTCGGTAATATTACCTACAGGCCCGCTCCTAAGGGACCAGGACAGGGGTGCCACCAATTGGTGGGCAGAACTCACAGCAAGCGGAGTCTAGGTCCGGTTTCAAGGTGATTTCTGTCCCTGAGGCTATTATTAGGTCAGCCAACTACCTCTTGGAGTCACAATAGTGGTCCGGCATTCAAGATGCTTATTCAGACATTCTCTCAGGCACCCCATCCTGCCAATTTGTGGCCCATCCAGGCACACCTAATCCCTCTATTGGGTTGCTAGCTGGAATGAATAAACAAAGTCCTGCTGCCAACTACACCCAGTCACGCGTCCTTGCAGCAGGCTGCTGCCATGTTTCTAAAAGTGCAAAACCAACAGTTGATGGACAGAATGCAGAACAATGTGATACATTCACCCCAGTACAAAGATCTGTGCCTAAATCCATTGTTTTTTTGCTCACCACACCACCCCAGTTCAGACATGGACATATGCAAATCAGCCTTAACCCTGTGCCTCATGGGAACAGTCCAGCCCCAATTGCCAAGCCATGTCTTCCCTGGACCGGAATCAAGCATCCTAGATTAAACCCAGATCTGTGACTGGGGGTGAATGTTTTGCCAATGTGCAACATTCCGTCCATCATTTTGTGTGTTTTGCTGTTCACCCTATGTGGGAAGGGTATACCCAGACGTAGGTCCCTTGCTCACTAAGCCACTGGAGTTAAGCTATCCTGGCTGAAGACGGCTGATAGCCAGAAACCGGTCCTAGTTGACTTATATTAGCAGCATTGGCAGTTTATTTGTAGCATACATAAGACAGGGTTTGGCCTTGCTGCTTGAGAGCCCATACCCAGTGGTGTGTAATCGTGGCATATGTCATGGCATATGTCACATGCCAGACTTAGGCTCCAACTGCTTCTCCCGTACTGGCTACTTCCGGGTCCGATGCTTTTGTTGACGAAGGAACGTCAGAAGCATCAGGGAGCTAGACTGATGACCAGAGCGGCCATCGTGGGGTAGTTGTTTGAACATTTTTTTATTGCTGTATGTTAGACCTAGGGTATCCTAGACTACATAGGGTAGCCTGGCACAGTAGGAGACAGCTAAACTCTCAGGCGTTGGTTAAGTGCTTACAGGACCCACTCACAGTAACTCAATGATTGACCACTAAAAATAAAAGACGCCACACCAGTTTAGAAAAATACCAGTACCTTTTATAAAAATTCTCTCTTGTTCTTGTTTTAAATAAAGGCAGTACACAAATAGTTCAGCACAGTTCTCATAGATATCAAATCAAATCCAATACTTTTCTCAATTCGTGCAAATGAATCATAGGTACATCACATTTGAGGTAAGATACTATCAATGTTACAGAATGCTTCTTCACTTAGATGTTACAGAAAGGAAAATTTCACTCCACAGACTCAATGTGCTACTTTACAGAACCTAGGCAGGTACATTACCCCTCAGCTCTTAGCCTTCAGCTCAGCTCAACAGGCCTCTACCCCCAGCAGCGTTCTTCTCAGCATGTACAACCAGCCAGGTTGCTAGAAGAAGACAAGGTAAAATTAACAAGGCTCCCCTTGGTCCATTCTCTGGCTACACCTTTCTGGTGGAAGATCTGCCACCCCAATGAATAACTGACTGGAAGGGTTTTTAAACGTGAGCCCTGTCCGCTTCTGACACCCTAGAGCTCAACCTGCAGCACTCCTATGTTAGGCACACGTACTTGATGCCTCGTTTTTCCCTTCACACCGCTTTCCCCCCCCGCCTTATCTAGTTGGGAGATAACAATTCAAGTGGTCTGGGCGGTTCAATAGCCCAATTCCTCGTATTCTGGTAACTGGCGGCTCCTCAGTTAATCACCTCGTTCTTTAGCACTGCCGCTTTAATGTTCTTAGTTACCCGGCGCTGCCGCCTCCCGCTCCCCTCGCTTCACCCTGCTTACTTCAGTTACGGAGACACCGGCTGGAGTTGCTCGGTCAGTTACCAGCCTTCGGTGCCGTGGGTGAGAGCTCCGCAGGCGGGGACGGAAGAGCGTGGGCCGCCCGGTTCGCCGCGGTCTCACCGGCGAGTCTGCTGGTGCTCTCACTGCTCCGCTGATGAGGCGAACGGCGCTCTCGCTGCTCCGCTGATGAGGGGAACGGCGCTCCCGCTTCTTGGGCTCCGCCTCTTCCGACCGGCTTGGTGGCCTTCAGGCGCGCCTCCTGTGACGCCGCTGGCTTCCTCACAGCTTCCGGACTCCGCCTCTTCCTCCAGCGCCGCCTTCCTCCGCCGACACACGGAACAGCTGGGCACTTCCCTCGCGCCTGGGACAGGCTTGATGCTGGCGCCTCAAACAGGTAGGAATCCCTGCCGAATTCACCGCCTTTTACCACAGTGAGCGAGGCGGTCGAGTAGGCTATGACAGGGGCGGTTTTTACTCCTCAGGCAATCAGCAGAGCCCTGATCTGCCCACAGCCTTCAGGGCAGTTGCGCAGGTCGCTCTCAGGGGTCGCTTGGCTGCAGTTCATGAGGGTCTTCTCACAACACGACCCGGTTCACAATCGCGTCATAAAGTCTCTGGTCACGCTTTATGGATGACGTGACAGTGGGGTTTGGTCAGATTGAAAGGGGGCACTTCCCAATAACGCGACCACCGGCCCACAGGTCGATCTGGTCACCTCTGGTGCGCAATCCTCCTCCAAAAGTCGCCTCTCTCCTCACTGGTCACTCCTGAGACTACTACAAAATGGCTGCTGGTCACTGGCCTTTTATAGAGTGGCCTGAGACCTGCAGAAGTCACTGGATGTTTCTGGAACCTTCCTCATACTAGCCTATGGGCCTGTTCTCCAGGAGTGTCCGTTATGGCAGTTGGTGGGCACCATTTTAGGTGCATGGATGTCCCTAGATTTACCAGGGCTAAACTAGGCCTCACAGGATATGAGGGGAAAATGGCGTCATAGTCAAGGAACACCTAGCCCCCTGACAGCACTGAAAAATCCTGGTGGACATATAAAAATAAAAATAGAAACTCTGGGAGGCTAAGGGGGACAAAAATAAATATTGTTGGTTAGAGTATCCCCAGATGCAGACAGGTCTAACACGCGTCCCCCCCAGCTGAAAGTGGGGAGAGCTACCCAATCCCTTGGGAGTTCTCATCACTAAGGCGGAAATACCTGGATAGACCGTCTGCATTGGCATGGTCCGATCCAGGCCGGTTTTTTCCACCCTAAAGTCCATTCCCTGTAGGGAGATGGACCACCTTAACAACTTGGGATTCTCCCCCTTCATTTGCATTAGCCAACGAAGGGGGCGGTGGTCAGTCTGAACCAGGAAGTGCGAGCCAAACAAGTATGGCCGCAGCTTCTTCAGAGCCCAAACCACCGCAAAGGCTTCTCGCTCAATGGTACTCCACCTCCGTTCCCTGGGGAGTAGTCTCCTAGACAGGAAGACCACAAGTTGATCCAGGCCCTCATCATTTAGCTGCGATAACACTGCCCCAATGCCATGTTCTGATGCATCTGTTTGGACAATGAATTCTCTAGCAAAATCAGGGGCCTTGAGAATTGGAGCGGAACACAATGCTTGCTTCAAGGTCATGAAGGCTCGCTGGCAAGCCTCCGTCCAGACTACCCGTCGGGGTTGTTTCTTGGAAGTACGTTCAGTGAGGGGTGCCACGATGGTGCCATACCCCTTCACGAAGCGACGGTAGTATCCAGTGAGGCCCAGGAAGGCTCGGACCTCAGTTTGAGTCTTGGGGGGCTCCCAGGCTATGATAGCCTCAATCTTTGCCTGGAGGGGCTGCACCGACCCTCTGCCCACCAAGTGGCCTAGGTACACCACCGACCCCTGCCCAATCTGACACTTGCTGGCCTTGATTGTCAAGCCAGCCTGTTGCAGGGCATGAAGAACAGCTTGCAAGTGCTGCAAATGGTCCTCCCAGCTGCTACTGAAGACAGCAATGTCATCCAGGTAAGCAGCAGAAAAAGCTTCCATACCAGAAAGGACCTTGTTCACTAGCCGCTGAAAAGTGGCAGGGGCGTTCTTGAGCCCAAAGGGCATCACACAGAACTGATAGTGTCCCTGAGGTGTAGAGAAGGCTGACCTTTCCTTCCCCCCCTCAGTAAGGGAAATCTGCCAGTACCCTGAAGTTAGGTCAAAGGTGCTTAAGTATTGGGCAGCTCCCAGCCGGTCGATAATTTCATCCGCCCGTGGGATGGGATGTGCATCAGTCTTGGTTACTGAATTTAAGCCTCGGTAGTCCACACAGAATCTCAATTCAGGTGTGGTGCCTGGTGGGGCAGCTTTTGGTACCAAAACCACCGGGCTGGACCAAGGGCTACTAGAGGGTTCAATCACTCCTAGCTCCAGCATCTTGGCGACTTCACTTTTGATGCTGGCCTTCACCTTGTCCGACAGCCGGTAGATCTTAGACTTCACAGGTGGGCTGTCTCCTGTGTCCACGTCATGGGTACACAGGTGGGTCCTACCCGGGACAAGGGAGAACAGAGAAGAAAATTGCTCCAGGATCTGGCGGCAATCTCTCTGCTGTTCAGGAGTCAGGGATGGTGAGAGAATCACTCCCTCCACCAACCCATCCTTTTCTTGGGACGAGAGAAGATCAGGGAGAGGTTCGCTTTCCTCTTCCTCTGCTCCATCGGTCACCATCATTAAGACAACCTCGGGCCTCTCATGATGTGGCTTGAGGCGATTGGCATGCAGCACCCTGTGGGGCTGTCTCGGGGTCTTAAGATCCACCAAGTAGGTGGATTTACCCTTTTTCTCCAATACCTCAAAGGGGCCTGTCCAACGGTCCTGGAGGGCATTTAGCTCTCCAGGTTCCATCACCCACACTTTTTGTCCAGGCTCCAGTTCCACTGGGTGAGCGTTGTGGTCATACCACTCCTTCATCACTGCTTGGCTGGCCTCCAAGTTGTCAGAAGCTTGCTTCTACAACTTAGCCATTTGGCTCCGGAAGGCCAGCATGTAGCTCACCACGTCCTGGGGAAGCTTCCTGGGAGTCTTTTCCCATCCGTATTTCACCAGGCTGAGAGGACCCCTTACAGGGTGCCCGTACAAAAGTTCGAAGGGGCTGAAGCCCACTCCCTTCTGTGGCACTTCCCTGTAGGAAAACAAGAGACAGGGTAGGTGGACGTCCCATTTCCTCCGCAGGCTCTCAGCAGACTCCTTATCATACCTTTCAAGGTTTTATTGAACCTTTCCACAAGACCATTGGTTTGTGGGTGGTAAGGGGTGGTAAACCGATAGGTAACACCGCACTCCTTCCACATAGCCCGCATGTATGCTGAAAGGAAGTTAGTCCCCCTGTCGGACACAACCTCCTTGGGGAAACCCACTCGGGTGAAGATCCCCATCAGGGCCCTTGCCACTGCAGGTGCAGTGATGGTCCTCAGAGGAATTGCCTCTGTGTACCGTGTGGCATGATCCACTAAAACCAGGATGAACCGGTGACCAGCTGAAGTTGGTGGATCCAATGGCCCTACAATGTCGATGCCCACCCTCTCAAAGGGGGTGCTAACGACAGGTAGTGGTTCCAGGGGAGCTTTTAGCTTCACCCCTGTTTTCCCACTGGCTTGGCAAGACACACACGTCCGACAATATGTATCAGACGCCACTTTCGTTCGAGGCCAGTAGAAGTGGGGGACAAGCCGAGCAAAGGTCTTGTCCTGTCCTAGGTGTCCTGCCAATGGTATCTCATGAGCCAGTTCCAAAAGAAAGGCTCTAAAGCATTGAGGGACCACCAAGGCTCTGGATGAACCATGTCCAGGTGCCTTGGGCTCACTGTAGAGGAGTCCATCCTCCCAGTAAATCTGGTAGCTCCCTGCAATGTTTCCTGCTGCCTGGGCTTTGGCCTGTTGCCGCAGCCCCTCAAGAGTAGGACACTCCTTCTGAGCTTTGCAGAACTCTTCCCGGGAAGGACCTCCCTCCACATGCCATTCAGTAGGGATGGGTAGGTTCTCCAGGGAAGCAACATTCTCCCCTGTGGACTCCAGATCCACCTCCGCAGGTGGCCCGTCTGTCTCACGAGGTGGAGATGCCGAGGCAGGGTCCTCCAGCCTCCTGTCCTTCTCCTCTCTGGCAGCCGGCTGGGCCATTGTTCCAGGCTCCAGCGTAAGTGAACTCCCCCTTCGGGCAGTCGCGGACCTTGTGCTGACACAGGTCCAGTCAGGGGGTCCCAGCATCTCAGAGTGAGTCTGGTACTCCACCCTCCTCCAAGCATTGTGCTCCATATCATTCCCTAACAGGCAGTCAACAGGCACGGCAGGGCTTACAGCAACTCAAAGTGGACCTGCAACCCCTCCCCACTCAAAGGGAACCTCGGCCACAGGGTAGTGGCCCAATCTACCGTCAGCCATCACGGCGGGATGGAGTACATCTGGGATGACCTGCTCTGGAGACACCAGTTGACTCCTTACCATAGTCATACTGGCTCCTGTGTCTCTCAGAGCCTCCCCTCTACGGCCGTTGATGGTGACCC
Source organism: Lissotriton vulgaris (assembly GCF_964263255.1). NCBI lineage: Eukaryota > Metazoa > Chordata > Amphibia > Caudata > Salamandridae > Lissotriton > Lissotriton vulgaris. The sequence goes on from NC_141695.1 coordinate 99,802,174, forward strand.
ACTGCTCATACTTGATAGTATTAGAGGGCAGTTGGGTCTTTGGCACCATCTCCTTATCACCCAGGGACACTAAAGTGACACCCGCCCGCTCCCCTCCGTTACCCAAATGCATCTCCTCCCCGAGCACTACACTAGTTATTCCCGGGGCTTTTCCTCCAGTGGGAGGGGGTGGTCTTTTTGGGCATCTCACGTCTCCTTTATAGTGTCCCACACCACCACACTCAAAACAATGAACAACCCTGGGCTGCTGGCTTTGGCCAGGATTAGGGTTGCGAGGGGGGTTACTCTTAGGGATGAATCCTCTGCCCCTTCCTTGCGAAGTATTTTGTGGACCTTTTGAGAACTCCCTCTTATTATCCCCGCCCTCTTTCTTCTGGGGGGCGCCCTGTCCAGACTTCTGGGAATCCCCTCCAGTCCCCTTAGTTGACACCCGGGTACTAACCCAGATGTCCGCCTCCTCAGCAAGCTTCCTGGGGCTGGTCAGCTTGCTGTCCACCAGATGCTGTCGTAGCTCGGGAAGACATTTCTCGAGTAGGTGTTCCTTGAGTATGAGGTCATATAAACCTTCATAGTCCCCTACCTTGCTGCCTTTCACTCCTGGCGTAATCCAAAAAGTCTACCTTTCTTATCAGCGCCACCTTCATAGCAGGGTAGTAGGTCTGCTCACTTTGCTCCAGGGCCAACAAGGTATCCCTGCCAGTAGGTGGCATGTATTTATATAACCCACCCCCCCAGTGGGCTTCCAAGATCCCATGGGCCCTCAATGAGACCTCATAGGCGGCTAGCCATTTTGCGATATCATCACTGGGTACATAGCTAGCCATAACATCTTTAGGTAAGTAAGGTCTGGGTTCTCTGATGTTTGTCTTGGTATCGCTGCCACCATTCTCAGATTTGGGGGTCCTTAGGTTTAGGGCTTGTAGATCCATCTCTTTGATGGTCCGCTCATGTGCCAACCTCTTGTCCTCCCTTTCCATGTCCATCCTGGCTAGTTCTAATCTCATCCTCCTCTCCTCCCTCCTATCCTCTAACTCGGCGTCGGTCAAACCCCTCTCCGAGACGCTACTGCCCACTCTGGAAGGTGTCCTAGGACCTGTTAAAAGGTTCCCCCCTCCCGCCTGGTACAGTGTTGCGGTCTCCAGGACAGTGTCCCTGTCACTCCCCTCTGGATCTATTTCCTCCCCGGAATGAGCCTCCACCCATGCCCGGATACTGGTCAGCAGCTCACCTTTCCTGGCGCCTTTCTTAAAAAACACCCCTTGCTGCTGACACCATTCCTTTAGTTGGGTCACGGTATAGTTTTCCAGCTCTTCCACATTTACCTCCATTTCCACTTAGAGTATAAACTTTTACACAGGAGAAATCCAAAAAGTGACCTGGGGTCAACTTCCACCCACCACCAGAAGTTAATTTAGAAAAAGCAAAATTCAGATTAGGAGGGCCGCAGGGAGAAAACTCCAGGTGTGGTCCCGTGGTAGGCACTGCGTTACTACTAAGTGAGTGTAAGCACAAATCCGTAATCCCACCGCTGAAACACCAATTATGTTAGACCTAGGGTATCCTAGACTACATAGGGTAGCCTGGCACAGTAGGAGACAGCTAAACTCTCAGGCGTTGGTTAAGTGCTTACAGGACCCACTCACAGTAACTCAATGATTGACCACTAAAAATAAAAGACGCCACACCAGTTTAGAAAAATACCAGTACCTTTTATAAAAATTCTCTCTTGTTCTTGTTTTAAATAAAGGCAGTACACAAATAGTTCAGCACAGTTCTCATAGATATCAAATCAAATCCAATACTTTTCTCAATTCATGCAAATGAATCATAGGTACATCACATTTGAGGTAAGATACTATCAATGTTACAGAATGCTTCTTCACTTAGATGTTACAGAAAGGAAATTTCACTCCACAGACTCAATGTGCTACTTTACAGAACCTAGGCAGGTACATTACCCCTCAGCTCTTAGCCTTCAGCTCAGCTCAACAGGCCTCTACCCCCAGCAGCGTTCTTCTCAGCATATACAACCAGCCAGGTGGCTAGAAGAAGACAAGGTAAAATTAACAAGGCTCCCCTTGGTCAATTCTCTGGCTACACCTTACTGGTGGAAGATCTGCCACCCCAATGAATAACTGACTGGAAGGGTTTTTAAACGTGAGCCCTGTCCGTTTCTGACACCCTAGAGCTCAACCTGCAGCACTCCTATGTTAGGCACACGTACTTGATGCCTCGTTTTTCCCTTCACACCGCTTTCCCCCCCTCCTTATCTAGTTGGGAGATAACAATTCAAGTGGTCTGGGCGGTTCAATAGCCCAATTCCTCGTATTCTGGTAACTGGCGGCTCCTCAGTTAATCACCTCGTTCTTTAGCACTGCCACTTTAATGTTCTTAGTTACCCGGCGCTGCCGCCTCCCGCTCCCCTCGCTTCACCCTGCTTACTTCAGTTACGGAGACACCGGCTGGAGTTGCTCGGTCAGTTACCAGCCTTCGGTGCCGTGGGTGAGAGCTCCGCAGGCGGAGACGGAAGAGCGTGGGCCGCCCGGTTCGCCGCGGTCTCACCGGCGAGTCTGCTGGTGCTCTCACTGCTCCGCTGATGAGGCGAACGGCGCTCTCGCTGCTCCGCTGATGAGGCGAACGGCGCTCCCGCTTCTTGGGCTCCGCCTCTTCCGACCGGCTTGGTGGCCTTCAGGCGCGCCTCCTGTGACGCCGCTGGCTTCCTCACAGCTTCCGGACTCCGCCTCTTCCTCCAGCGCCGCCTTCCTCCGCCGACACACGGAACAGCTGGGCACTTCCCTCGCGCCTGGGACAGGCTTGGTGCTGGCGCCTCAAACAGGTAGGAATCCCTGCCGAATTCACCGCCTTTTACCACAGTGAGCGAGGCGGTCGAGTAGGCTATGACAGGGGCGGTTTTTACTCCTCAGGCAATCAGCAGAGCCCTGATCTGCCCACAGCCTTCAGGGCAGTTGCGCAGGTCGCTCTCAGGGGTCGCTTGGCTGCAGTTCATGAGGGTCTTCTCACAACACGACCCGGTTCACAATCTGGTCATAAAGTCTCTGGTCACGCTTTATGTTTGACGTGACAGTGGGGTTTGGTCAGATTGAAAGGGGGCACTTCCCAATAACGCGACCACCGGCCCACAGGTCGATCTGGTCACCTCTGGTGCGCAATCCTCCTCCACAAGTCGCCTCTCTCCTCACTGGTCACTCCTGAGACTACTACAAAATGGCTGTTGGTCACTGGCCTTTTATAGAGTGGCCTGAGACCTGCAGAAGTCACTGGATATTTCTGGAACCTTCCTCATACTAGCCTATGGGCCTGTTCTCCAGGAGTGTCCGTTATGGCAGTTGGTGGGCACCATTTTAGGTGCATGGATGTCCCTAGATTTACCAGGGCTAAACTAGGCCTCACAGGATATGAGGGGAAAATGGCGTCATAGTCAAGGAACACCTAGCCCCCTGACAGCACTGAAAAATCCTGGTGGACATATAAAAATAAAAATAGAAACTCTGGGAGGCTAAGGGGGACAAAAATAAATAATGTTGGTTAGAGTATCCCCAGATGCAGACAGGTCTAACACTGTATCAGTATGCAAATATGTTAACAGGGTTGCTGTGCTTGCGTCCTCTAAAAGAGCACGAAGGTTCATATATGGTTAAGTGAAGTGGGCATGGAGACAATGTTTAACAAGCTTTTACAATGCATTGGTCTCGGCTTTGTTAAAGTTAGAGCTATTGGCATTGCAAATGGCATTCTTTTCATTTTTTGTTGTAAAACAAATAAATGGTATTGTTATTTACAATGGCAATAGGTGAGCATTAGAGAGTAGTAGAGAGTATTAGCGGACACAGAGCCACACACACACACACACACACACACACACATACAGAGAGCCCCCCCCACACACACACACACACAGAGAACCCCCCCACACACACAGAGCCACACACACACAGAGAGACACACACACACACACAGAGCCCCACACACAGAGCCCCCCCGACACACACACAGAGCCCCCCACAAACAGAGCCCCCCACACACAGAGCCTCCCCACACACACACACATAGCCCCCCCCCCCCACACACACACACACAGAGCCCCCCCACACACACACACAGAGCCCCCCCACACACACACACACAGAGCCACACACACACACACAGAGCCACACAGGGAACAGAGGCCAGAAAAATCGATCACAACGAGGGGGCAGGGGGCAGAAAAGCAAGCACAACGAGGGGGCAGAAAAGCAAGCATAACGAGGGGGCAGAGGGCAGAAAAGGAAGCACAACGAGGGGGCAGGCGGCGGAAAAGCAAGCACAACGAGGGGGCAGGAGGCAGAAAAGCAAGCACAACGAGGGAAGACGGGGCAGAAAAGCAAGCACAATGAGGGGTCAGGGGGCAGAAATGCAAGCACAACGAGGGGGAAGAAAAACAAGCACAACGAGGGGGCAGGGGGCAGAAAAGCAAGCACAACAAGGGGGCAGAAAATCAAGCACAATGAGGGAAGAGGGGGCAGAAAAGCAAGCACAACGAGGGGGCAGGGGGCAGAAAAGCAAGAAGCAAGCACAACGAGGGGGCAGGTGGCAGAAAAGCAGGAAGCAAGCACAAAGAGGGGGCAGGGGGCAGAAAAGCAAGCACAACGAGGGGGCTGGTGGGGTGGTGATAGCAAGCTGAGGTAAGGGAGGATCGATGACTGGTGGATCGATTTTCAAAAGTGAAGCTCTGTTGTTAAAGCAGGTGGGTAGTAAAGGCTCTGTTACTGCCAAAGTGATGCCTGACTGCTGGGAGGGAGAAGAAAGCCTGCTCTTTGTACCGGTGGCCTCAGTGTGTGTGAGGGGGTGCCCTGTACCCCGAAACCCCCATGCCCTTACCTTGCTCCTGATCTGGCCAGAGGTGGACACCTTCCTGATGAGCTACTTGGGCCCCTCGCGCTCGGCCTCGCTGTCCAACAAGTCCTCTCCGGGGGGCGCCGCTGCCCCTGCTGCTGTCGCAGACGCAGGGAGGTGGGGCTGGGCGATCCCGGGGCCAAAGTCCCTCGTCTCCTGGGGAGTGCGTGAAGCTGAGCAGTGTTTGATTTTGGGTGCTGCAAGAGTAACTGCTTCACCCGGCATCGCAAACCCCAGTTCACCAAAATTATTACTTCATCTGTGCCGAAGTTCTCCCTCCGCCTCCGATTCCCAACGCCCTCAACGGGTTAACCGCGGACGCATGGTTTCAGCCTGTGAGCCGTGATTCTGCAAGCCTCCAGCGTGTACAGGGCTTACTACCAGCGTGCTTTTGTCCCCGGCTTGTACTCTGCCACGGGAACTGCGCTCCCTAAGCTGCTGGCCCCGCTTCCGTTGTGTGCATGTTTGCTTCCGGTCTCCGGCTGCTTTCTTTGGTCCTGGTTTGAAATGAAATGAAATGAAAGCAGGATTTATATAGCGCATGGCTGCCCGGGAGCGTCCCAGCGCTGAGATTGCATATACAGCTGAGGGGGGGGGGGGGGGGGGGGCAGAGGGGGGAAGGGACAGGTTTATTGTGGGAAAAGGTGAGTCTTGAGTAGCTTCCGGAATATCATGAGGTTAGGTTCGGCACGTAGCTGGGTAGGCAGGGCGTTCCATAGAGTTGCAGCTGTCACCGAGAAGCGGCGCCGTCCAGTGCGGGCTTTCTTTACTCTGTGGACAGTGGCCAGGTTACTTTGGGAGGAACGTAGGGACCTGTTGGGTTTGTATGGGTAGAGCATGGTCTTCAGCATCGGAGGCCCTAGGTTTTGCGTGGCTCTAAGGGTGGTGCATAGGGCCTTGAATTTGACCCTTTCTCGGATCGGCAACCAATGAAGTGCCTTTAGGGCTGGTTTGGCTGATGCTCTTCGAGGGGTTCCTGTCAGAATCCTTGCCGCGGCATTTTGTGTTCTCTGAAGAACATTAATGGTGGCTTCTGGGGCCGCCAGGAAGAGTGCGTTGCTGTAGTCTAATCTGGATAATATTAGACCTTGAATAAGCATTTTTTGTGATTGTGCGGGGAGTAGTGGGAGAATCTTCCTGGCTGAACGAAGTAAGCCCACACAGGTACCAGCTGTTTTTTTTGCCTGTGTTCAGAGATAGATCTTGTTCTAGCCAGAAGCCTAAACTCTTGAGTTCCGTCTTGGGTTGAGGAAGGGGACCTAAGCATGATGGCCACATGGCGGAGGGAAAAGGTGATATTTGAAGTCCCAGCAGCATAAGCTCGGTTTTGGAGCCATTAAGTTTCAGCCTTGAGTTGGACATCCAGTCATGGATTCCTTCAAGACAGTCATGGAGGTTTTTAAGCTTTTCGCCTTCAAGGGAAAAGGACACAACCATTTGGGTGTCATCAGCGTATGTGACTGCTTTTATCCCAAAGGGAGTGACCACATCCTCCAGGGGGGCCATGTATGTGTTAAATAGTGTAGGGCTCAATGAAGAGCCCTGGGGAACCCCACACTGGAGGGGGAAAAAGTCCGATCGCATATTCCCTTCACAGACCTGGAAGGTTCTGTCCTTCAGGAAGGATGAGAGCCAACAGAGCGCCTTGTTCCTCACTCCTAGGTTGAGTAGTCGCTGGATCAGGATCTTATGGTCCACTGTGTCAAATGCAGCGCTTAGATCCAGGAGGATCAGTAAAACCGATCCACCTGAATCCACGATGCATCTGGCTTCCTCAACTACTTTCAGGAGAGCGGTCTCGGTCCCCTGCCCTGGACGAAAACCTGTTTGCGAGGGGCGAAGGAGATTGTTGGTTTCAAGGAAAGCCGACAGTTGCTGGTTGACCAACTTCTCTGCGATCTTACTCATGCCTGGTAAGAGAGAGATTGGGCGAAGGTTGGAAAGGTCTGAAGGATCCTGACCTGGTTTTTTTTGTAGAGCTTTGACTATTGCATGTTTCCAATTAGGGGGGACTACTCCTTGGCTAAGAGAAGCATTAATAAGATTTGTTGCCAGGTATGAGATGGTTGGTCCGACTTGTTTGAGGATACGAATGGGGGCTGGGTCATTGGGTGAACCACTTTTCATGCCTGAAAGATTTTTCAAAAAGTCTTCGTTGGACAGTTGGTTAAAACTGTCTAGAGTCGGGCCGGTTGTGGAGGGTACCAATTCGAAGGGGAGTTTGTTATCAGGTTTAGGTGGGAGGGTTTGTAGGATGTTTGTAATTTTATTCTGAAAGAAGGCTGCTATTTGATTGCATCTAGAGACTGTAGGTTGCTGAGTAAAAGGAGGATTGGGAATTTTGAGTAGCTCTTTGACTATTTTATAAGTCTCCCTGGATGAATTAGATGCAGTTTTAATTTTTTCTTCGAAGAAGGAAGCTTAGGCTGTTTTTCAGGCTAATTTGTAGGTCCTCATTGCTTTTTTGTATTCATCTTTGATGAGGGGGTCCCAGTTTTTCCTCCATTTCCGCTCTTGGATTTTACAAATTTTTCTTAGGTTCCTTAGTTCTTGGGAATACCATGGGGATTTGAAGGTCGTACTTTTTTTCTTTAGATTTCTCTTGGGAGCGACTGCATCAAGAGTGGAGGTGAGCCATCTAGTGAGGTTTCCGTCTGCTTTTACGGGATCAGGGTCTGCGGGAGGGGCAGAACGTATCAATTCCTGGGTCCAACGCTCAAATGAGAGTTTGGACCAGATTCTGTCCTGTTCTCTGGAAGACCAGGTTTGGGGAGTGTTTAGAGTAGTTTGCCAAGTGAATGGAATGAGGGAGTGATCAGGCCATGGCAGCGGGAGTGAAGGTAGTATTTCTATTTTTGACAGGTTGGTGAAGAGAGGATCTAGAAGGTGACCCTTGGTATGAGTTGCCTCTGAATTTAATAGGTGTAGGTCAAGTGCCTTTAGTTCAGAAATGAGGTCCCCTGCGGTTTTGTCTGAACTGTCCTCGAAATGGAGATTTAAATCTCCAAGCAGGATGAAATTAGAGGTTGAGGTGCAGGAGGAGATCGTGGAGTCTAGTAGTGAACCGACAAAGTTTCCCGGTGCTGCTCTTAGTTCCCCATGTGGAGAGTCTTAGCCAGGTGCGGGGCTGCTAGGGGCGGAGGGTGGAGATGCCGGGAATGGGATTTTATGCACCGCGCCGATCGCTCACTATCCAGGGCAGGTCCCATTACTCACTCCCCACGCTTTTCATTTGCATGACACCGGCGTCACCTAGAGCCTCACTGCCGGCGTCAACAGGTGTCACCGGCCGCAGTCGGAACTTCACTCCACCCAGGGCCGCTGCCGCAGCAGAGGGCATGGCCGAGTACATGCTGGAGATAGATGGCAGCATCATGGAAGGGGTGAGAGCATCCGAGCACGGCCTGGGGTGATTGTGGCCCCGTCCTTTTCAGACTGGGATGCGTTTTTTTAGGTTTGAGTGACTGAAGACGTCAAAGAGACAAAGAACCTAAAAAACACGCCCCCAATCTGAAAAAGACTGGGCTTAAACGGAGTGACGCCCCTCTCCTCCAATGGCTGTTTAGGAAGCCAGCCAATGGAGAAGAGGGGCGGGTTAATGCCCTACTCTAGAAAACATAAAAACTCGGAGCGAGACTGCGCAAGCGCAGCCTTCGGTCCGAGACCTAAAAATTGAAACTACCAACAGTATCAATTGGTACGTGTATGAGTGGAAGTGATGTATTGGCATCAAGTTAATGGAAACTGTGGTTTATCGATTGAACTAATCTACAGTACAGAAAGGGTTCAGAAAAATTCAACCAATTGACAGTGCACATCTCTGAGTGTAAGTAATGTATTTGCATCTTGTTTGCTGACAGAAAGAATTAGTCTGTAGTCCATTTAAAGGGAAATTTGACAACGCACAATCCAATAGGGGGTACACCACGAGTTACGAGGTAGAGCTGAGTGAAAGGAAACAGGCTTGAAGTCTCAGTAAGATGCTGTATCAGCATGGCATTTAGTTTGCAGTGATTGGTGGGGACCTAGACTGATCATGGAGACCAATCACAGTGGGGGCCGGGATTTGGATAGAGGGGTAATCTAATCATGAACCACGCGAGGGCGTAAGTGTGCATGTGGCAATCAGCGATATCATATTACGGCCACTAAAGGGGAAGAAGGGTAGATGGGTTCCTGATGATGAGGGTGTGGTTATGTGCATCATCTTTAACAGTTTAATTTTGTCCAGGGGATATCATCGTTAAGGCCCCGCATGTCGGATGAAAGTTTGAACACCCAATTTTGTTCCTTTCTAAACAAAGCTTCTTTGGAGATGTGTGGGATGGTCCAATGGAGGTCGTTTGGTGTGTAGTTATGTTCAGCATAGTGTGCAAACATCTTTGTGTTGGTCTTTTTATATCTGATGTTGCTTCTATGTTCAGTCATCCTTGTTTTGACTGGGCGGGTGGTCATGCCTATATACTGAAGCTTATTTTATGGAACAATGGTCCTTAGGAAAACAAGTATAAAGGATAAATGCAATATAGACCTTAATAGGTACTATAGAGTTTCCATGCCCAGCCGGACAAGGAATTTTAATATGCAATGAACATATATTTCTAACAATGAAAAAGAGAACAATACAACGGGACGCAATCCTACACTTGATATTACGGACAAAAAGAACGATCGGACATTACGCACAAAACAAGTAAGAACACAGGCAGCAATCTGAGCATTTGGAGCTTGAACTAAACATACAATGAAGCAAGCTAACCCATATAGTGACCACCTTAGACATATACAATGTAAAGCAGTGGCATTATTCAGTATGTCTGCATACTGAATAGTGCCACTGCTTTACATTGTGTTCCGTTGTATTGTTCTCTTTTTCATTGTTAGAAATTTATGTTCATTGCATATTAAAATTCCTTGTCCGGCAGGGCATGGAAACTCTATAGTACCCATTAAGGTCTACATTGCATTTACTCTTTATACTTGTTTTCCTAAGGACCATTGTTCCATAAAATAATTGACACCCGGGGTCCTTAGGTACTTATCGGGTTCCCTTGTTTTTTAAAATAGACTATATATTGAAGCTGACAGGGGCAGGTGATTAGATAGACACAGTTGTGTGTGTTACAGTTGGTGTGTCTATTTTTCTGCCATGTGCAGGTATTTGTAAGTGAAATGGGCTTAGTGGCTTTGGTTAGGGGGCAGACTACACATTGCCCACATGGGTAGTGGACTGTTACTGGAGGCAGGTTCCATAGGGTATTGGGTGGTAATGGTGCATTCCTTTTTGGTCAGGTGTTGATGAGTAAATCCTTTATGTTTGCAGTATGTTTAAAGGCGAATCTGGGCTTACTGAAGATCTCTTCTCCGGCCTGGAGAATTCTCCAGTGTTTGTTGATGACCCATTTCATCATGTTGGATTCTGATGTGTAGGTTGTGACACATGTGATACGGCCAGAATCAGGTTTGGAGTTTGTCTCTCTCGAGTAGAGCCGATCTGTTGGTTTTTCGGGTTCTTTTCTGTGCATTTTCTATTTTGCTGCTTGGGTGTTGTCTATGACCTACATGTGTACTTAGTTCAGAGGCTTGTCTTTTGAAATCCTCCAAGTTGCTGCAGTTTCTACGTATACGTAAAAACTGCCGTATGGAAGGTTCTCCCTTAGGGATTTTGGGTGGAATCTATGGTATAGTATTGCACAATGGCTGTTGGTAGGTTTTTTGTAAGTGATAGGGTCCAGTCTGTCTTGTTTTATTGAAAATCATGAGGTCAAGGAAAGGTACTTCTTGTTCTGAGCTATTGGATGTGAACTTGAGAGAGGGGTTGAGACTGTGTATCCAGGTGAGGAAGGCAGGAATGTCATTTGCATCCCCCTTCCAGAACACCAGGATGTTGTCTATATAATGACACCACAGGTGGACGTTGTCCAAGAAGGGGTTGGTGTCAATGAGCACGTACTTAACCTCAAAGTCTGACATGTAAAGACACACCAGACTAGGGGCAAAGGTGCTTCCCATTGCAATCCCCAAACTGGAAGAAATCTTCTGTTAATGCAATGTGTGCACATTCCATGACAAAACTTATGGGGGTTGGTGAGGTCCATGTGGTGTTATGGAGGATTTCCTCTACTACCTCCAGAGAAATCTATTGAGGAATGTTTGTGTAGAGGGCCTCAGCGTCTAAGGTTAATAGAACGTCAGGTTAAGTACCCTCTAGATTGGTTACCTCTAACAACTTGAGGACATCTCTGGTGTCTTGGAGGAATGTTATGTTATGTTATGTTAACTGAGCTTATATAGCGTGCAGCTGCCTCAGCAAAGAGGCGTCCCGACACTGACAGCAGGTAAACCTGGGGAATAAGAAACTGAACCGGTTAGCGTAAATAAAAGAACCAAGAGGGAGGGGGCTAGACAGAGGGGAAAATAAATGTTTTAATAGCTTTCCTGAAATCCAATATGTGGGTGCAGTTCGGACCAAAGGCTGGGAGAAGTGGTCACAGAACTTGGAAAGAGGCTCCAAGACTGACCCTATGCCCAAGACGATAGGTCTCCTGGGAGGGGTGGGGGGTTTACCCCCTTATGGATTTTGGGCAGAGTGTAAAAGTAGGGCAGTCTTGGGTTGTCATTTGTGATGAAATTCACCTCGTTTTTGGTGATCCACCCCTAGGTAAGTGCTGACAAAACCACTCAATTAATGCAGGTTATAAGGTGTGGTGTGGGATCCTCTACAAGAGGGGCTTAGTAACGGACATCCTGGAGCTGTCGCAGGCATTCGGTCCTGTAATCAGTGGTGGACATAATCATGATTGCTCCACCCTTGTCAGTCTCTTTGACTGTAATGGCAAGGTTATTTGCCACGGTCTTGATGGCCTCTGATTCCAATGTAGATGTGTTGGAGAATCCTGCCAGAGTTCTTTTTTCCGCTATTTCTTTAGGACAGCTGTTTCAAAGGTAAGGACCTCTGGGAGAACCATGCTGGAGGTTGGAGTGAAGGTAGACCGTTTTCGTAGGACAGTATCGACAGTTTAGGATTCTGGTTGGTTCCTGAAATAGGATTTCAGGCGTATTTTCCTGAACAGGTTTTGTAATTCACAGTTGGTGTGAAATTTGTCAATTTTAGGGGTTGGGACAAACCCCAGAACTCGTTTGAGTATGGTGGTTTCCACATCTGTGAGTGTTCTTTCGGAGAGATTTACAATTAATTTTTCTTCTCCAAGTGGCTGCTAAACTCCATGTGCATTTGTTGTGCTTAGTCTTGCCATTGTACTTGTTTCGGATGATTTTGACTACCTCTTCTTTTTCTGCCGCACCCTCTGCTCCAGCCTTGGCCTAAAAAGGTTGTGGTTGGAAGGGAGCAAACAGTGTTTGGGGGCCATGCTGGAAGTTGGGATATTGCCACATAGGTGGACCCTGGTAGGTAGGTGGTCCATATCCTTACATATTCATGGGTGTTCTTTGTTGCTGATGGTTGGTGGCCACCTCGGCTGTCGGTGCTAAAATTGCTACTTGAAGAGTAGGTTCTTCTGCGTGGGTTAGAGCTGTTGTTGGATGAATTCTCTTCTCCTGGAGGGTTGTAGTCATCTTTGAGATAAGGGTATATCTTTTCCTTGCTGAACCTTTCTATATCCTTTTGAAGTTTGTCTACTTTTTGCCTCATTAGGTAGTCTTTATTGTTAATTTCTCTAGTGATTTCATCCAGTTTTGCTTTGAAGGCTGTCCTGGCAATGTTGGCTTGTAATGCATCTTCTGCTATGGTGATCTTCATGATGAGTTCATCGGCCAAGCGTCTAGCTGTTTTGGTGATCAAAACCAGCAGGTCCCTGGTACATTTCCAGGCCACTAGGGACATTTCTTCTTTGATCTGCTTGTCCTCGAGAAATATTCTTGTTGTATTTGTGACTATTAGACCGTTAGGGTCTGTATTGGTGCGTAGGTATTCTGTCATGATGGCCCCATGCATGACAATCTTCATAAGTTGTCGTTTCATGTTGGTAATTGTAGTCCAGTCACTGCCTGAGCTGCTTGCAGCTGCTCCTCAATCCGGGTCAAGTATGGATGGTGTTCTCAATATTTCAAAAACCAGATCATCGCCAAAAGAAAGTCCTTGGCTGTTATCCATTGTGTATTAAGAACGCTTGCCACTTCAAGGTTGAGGGCAAAGAAAGGTCCCACGGCTCAGCCACCGTGCTAAATATATCAAAAACAAGGGGGACCAGGAGCTGTATTTAAACAGGTCCTGCAAGCGAGCATTGTCTCCATGCCCACTTGACTTTACCATATATGAACCTTTGTTTTCTTTTAGAGTATGCAAGCACAGCAACCCTGTTAACATATGTGCATACTGATACACCAATAAAGATTCAGTTAAAAAACTACCCCCAAGATGGCTGCTCCGGTCATCAGTCTAGCTCCCTGATGCTTCCGACGTTCCTTCGTAAACAAAAGCATTGGACCCGAAAGTAGCCAGTTCGGGGCCCGAAGCAAGGGTAGGAAAGATGAGTGTCGGTTTGCCACCCATTGTGAGTATGCTACTTCCCTGACTGGTGTATTCACACCACCTGGACATCGGTAAGTCACGTACCATCTCATGTCTTGTGACTACCTTAATCTTTTTTCAGCCATAGAGCAACGACGTGCTCTGCCTCCCCCATCTGCCATAGACTCTCATAATACTGTTGAGTACAAAATACGCTGCTATGGCTGCCCACACAACTTCAGACCATTGATTACTTAAGCACGGTCATCCGCCGTTTTTAATCTTAATCTAAGTGTGCGTATTGCTAAGTTTTATGCAAATGCTCTTGTACTGCTTACATACCATTAGTCACAACTCTGCGGGGGTCTATTGTCTGAACTTTCATTTTGCCGCAAATGGACACAGCAACATTAGGCACCTTGCACCATACATCAGAATGTACATCACTGCCTGGGCATGTATAGAAGCAACTAAGTATGGGCGGAATTTGCGAATTCGTGTTCCGAGAATTCACACGAACTCGAATTCGCAATTCGCTAAATCCGCGAATTCGTGCAAATTTGCGGATTTTTTGTTTTTGCGTGTTCGCGGGGCTTTTTGCGTGTTCGCGAGTCGCTCGCACAGCGAAGTTACCCATGCGGTCGTGTATGGGCGCAGCCATCTTGTTTGCGTGGCGTGTTTCCGTTTCCGGGCGCTAGTTGCATGCTTGCTTCGTATGCGGCGTGCGATTACGTGTTAGCGAGCGTTTTCGCCTGCTCGCAAGGGAAATATCGCGCAAACTTACCCACGTGGTCCTCAATGGGCGCGGCCATCTTGTTCTTCATTCAATGCTATGGTTCTGTGCATGCTTTCTAATCCTCCTTTCATCTGTGCAATCCTTGTTTCTTTGGACTTTTGTTTATCTTTTCTACTCTATATCTATCCCTCTTTTTTTCTAGATCTATATTTTGTGTTTTTTTCAACTTTTCGTTACTTTTTTTAGCTACTTTTTTAAACTTTTTTTTTCTTTACTTTTTCCCTATTCTTTCTTTTTTTTTCTTTCTGCTGTACAGGACCATGGAAAAGGGAGACAGGAAGGAGAAGGAGAAGGGGAAAGGTCCCGAAGAATGATAGATGTTTACTTTGGAAGCCTGGATGGTATCTTCTTCCTCATACATAGCAGAGGTGTATGTAGAGCAGACGCTCAGTGCATGAAGAGTGTTACTTTGTTCGAACAGCATGTCTGTGCCAGAGTAGAAAAGCAGAGGAAAAGCAAATACTACAAGTTGTGATTGTTCTGAAACTCTCCCTTGCCTAAAGTAACAGTACAGTAGTTTACTTTGCAAGCACAGCATATATTGTGTATGTATTGCATAGTTGACAATTATATCAAGTCAAGTCCCTCCCTCCGGCAATTATGGTTACCACACTCACTCCCTACGTTCATAATTTTCTTTCTGCTGTGTTAACCATGGGTGGACTATCGCTGTTGTTCACTCAATCTATCAGAATAAAGCACCTAAAGTCATCCATCACATAAGCAAAGAGATCATGTGATTGGCTGGATGCATGATCAGAAATTAATAATGTTAATTTTCCTTTTGTAGTACTTAGGCCCGGGGGGTTGGGGGGGTGCAGTGCAAAATATAAATTACATTGAGCAGTAGCCCTTGATGTAACCGAGTATGGCCAGTGCCACCCATATACAAAAGAAAGAGATTCCCTATCCCCACCTGCAGATACTGCTTAAAGTAATGCATGCAAGTTTGCATCATCATGTTTGTGTCTCTTTTTCTTGGGTGCAAGCTGAGTGAGCTGGCATTATGCCGGCTACCACAAGTTCACGTATAAGTAATTTCTTTCGCAAAAGTAGAAAAAAAAAGAAGAATACTGGTGTACTCTCTGACTCTCTGACTATGTATTGAATCCATAGTGCTGCCTGGTAGTAGAATTCTTGAAACTCCCACTTTTACAGGCCTACAAACTAAGACGTCGGAAAGATACATGCCAAAATGTTATACTGTGCTTGCAAATTGCTAGTGTTACTGTGGGACAACTTTCTGTTGAATTATTTTGTGTTATTGTTAAAGAGTATTGGTTACATTACTTTTCTTTCTTTCTTGTCCGGGGCCCATAAGATAGAGGCCATTGCTGTGAAATATCGCCGGCTGTGGGCTCGGGAACAGGAGGAGGGGGCATCAACAACCTCCTCTAGTACCCCCGGGGCCACCAGCCAGCAGCCTCCATCCAAACGGCGCCATGGCCCGACGGCCTCCCGCCGCCATCGCACAGCAGCCAAAACAACTGCTGCCCCCCCAGAGCCTGGATGACATGCCTGCGCCGCCTGCGAAAGCAAGTGGACTTCCTGGAGCGCTTGGCAGAGAAACAACAGCGCCAGCTCCGGTAGCTCCGCAAAGAGCTGCGGGACCACCTGGCCACAGTACATTGCCGGAAGTAACTGTCCCTTGCCCCTTTTTTAAAGACTGTTGGGGGGTGGGAATCGGGCGTTGGGGAAAGGGATTTGAAGGACATTTGGACATTGCTTGGGCTTAGGGAGTGTGGTGAGTTGGGTTACTTTCTTTTTGTTATGGAAAATATATTCATTTATTTTACATACTTAAAGATAGTATACGCGTTCAGATTATTTTGTGTGGTAGTGGGCGGGTGTTAATGTTTCTTCAAACTTACTACCAGAATGGATTATCTAAACGTCCAAAAATATACAAAAGTGCCAGTAACAGTGTTAGTGAATTCAATTGCCCTACTAGTACTTTACTAGTACTACTGTCAGTCTCTCCTCTCCTCCGAGTCCTAGCCCATTATTCTACCCCCCCCAAAAGGCTTATATTACCTGTGGTTCGTGTTTGAGAATAGGGCGAGGTAGGCACATGGCTGGCTGCATGGCAAATGGCGAAAGCTTTGGTGTTGACTTGAATCCTGGACGGATGGAATATCATCGTGGGGTTGGTAGTAGTAGTGGTACACACTGGCAGTAGCAGCATATGAAAAAAAAGGAAATGAAACATTGAGTGGCCTGAGCGTAGCATTAGAAACAGTACAATACAGATAGTACGGTAGACAACAGTGCCATAAATTGTAGCCTAATCAGTGCTAAAGTAATATAAATATAAGTAGTAGTTGCGTGGAGTATGACTACTATAAGAAATAGTATTAAGCCAAAGGACACAGCAACGTAAGCATTAAGCATTTGATTCGTAACGTAGGAGGAGGATGTTGTTGATGACCAATCCATGATTGCGCACATGAAATTCTGATTGGAATGATTTCTCGGTTGCTTTGACCTTATCCTCCCCAGCAAGTGTGTGGAATTTATTATTGTCAGTCACACCTCAATGAAAAACCACACAGCCCGGGGGAAGAGGGTTAGGGTTTGCAAATTGGATGGGAATGGGGGTTTTCGGGAAAGTTTGGTAGAGAGGAAAAAAAACACAGCATGTACAAACAACAAATGAAGAGAAACAAATCTTTGTATTGGAAGATATTGATAAATCTTCTAAGGTAAATAAAGGAAGTGCACTACTGCATGCATGAAGTTGTTTGCTAAATGGATGGTTAGGTTACTGAAAAGTAGTACTTCTACTTACTGCAACTTACTAGTAACTACGAAGAAACAAGTTGACAGTACAGGGCTGCAGTAACTAATTACGCAATTTTACTTGCCTCTCTGCCCTCAGAGAAAATAAAGAGTAGACTTATTATTAGAACATTAAATTAGTTTTAAAAAAAGCAAAGACGTATATCAAATAGCTGGAGGGATGCATTTGAAGCAGAGATCAAACAAACGCACAGAGTTACACTCGTAGAAGTAAGTTCAAGTTCACAATAACATTTAAAAGATAAGGAGAATTTAAGAGGATAGTGTAACTGTATGTTAAAGTTGTCCTGTTGAAGTTGTGAAGTTGATGCATCCAGCCATTCCTCTTATTCGCGGTACTCCTTCATTCCATCTGATGCACCGTCGATCAATCTTGGTGACCAGACACACTGTCCACTGCCTGTCGATTGCGGAATTGTGGATCGCTAATGGTAAGCCTGAGTAGTACGTTGTTTGGTCCATGGCACAGGGTAAAAGCCGGCCTGTAATTGTTGATGGAAAAACAAGAAGTGATAAAAACACCACGGCTGTGTAGTGCAAAAATAACACTCTCAGTTTCAGAGTTGACAGTATCACTCCCAAAAATCCAGAACACCCCACATAACCCTCCCAAAAACCCCCAATACTGCTACCTCGCAGAGGCCTAAGTTCAAATCATGCCAAAACGCACTCAGAAAGTAGGCCCAAACCCCCCTTTTCCACCATGGATTTTCTTCAAACCACTTGTAACCAAAATTAGACATTCCCACGAGTGCTCCAAGACTCGGCCAGAACCCAGTCGCAAAAATCTAGAAGACCCCCAAACACATGCAATACTGCAGTGCTAACCCTAACGAGCCCTAAGTTAAATAAAAATAGTGCCAACCGCTTTCTGCAACTAGGCCAAATCCCCCCTTTTCCACCATGGATTTTCTTCCAACCACTTGCAACCAAAATTAGGCATGCCCAGCAGTGCTCCAGGACCCTCCAAACCCCCCACAAACACCAGTAACCCCCCAAAGCAGGCCCCCAAAAACACGAAAGTGAGCGAAAACTCTGAAAAGTGAAAAAAATTTTCACCATGGATTTTCTCCAAAACACTTTTATCCGGTATTAAACCTTCCCAGCAATGCCCCCAGACCCGTCAACCCAGGCGAAAAGAAGTTTAACACCCCCAAACAGCCAAAAAGCAAAACTGGAAAAAGTGAGACAATAATTTAGGCCTCATTCCCAAATCACTCCGTGCGCGCTCTGCAGCTAGGCCCTAACTCCCCTTTGCCACCATGGATTTTCTTCAAACCACTTGCAATCAAAACTATCCATACCCAGCGTTGCTCCAAGACCCCCCAAACTCCCCCAAACACCAGGAACCCTCCCAAGCAGGCCCCCGAAAACACAAAAGTGAGCGAAAACTCTGAAAATGAAAAACCTTTACACCATGGATTTTCTCCAAAACACTTGATTCCGATATTAGACCTTCCCAGCTATGGCCCCAGACCTCTGCAGCCACCCGCAAAAAAGCAGAAAACCCCCAAACAGGCAAAAAGCAAAAATGGGCCTTCCCTCAATTCAGTCCAAATGCGCTCTGCAGCTAGGCCCTAACTCCCCTTTTCCACCATAGATTTTCTGAAAAACAAATGCAATCAAAATTATGCTATCCCAGCAGTGCTCCCAGACCCCAAGGCCCTCCCCCCTAAAAATCTAGAACACCCACAAACAGCCCCCCAAAAACACGCAATACTGCTAGGCCTCAGTTTAAATTGTGCCAAAACGCTGTCTGCAATAAGGCCCAAACCCCCCTTTTCCACCATGGATTTTCTTCAAACTACACGCAATCAAAATTAGACTATCCCAGCAGTGCTGCCAGCACCCCCGACCCACCCCCACAAATCTAGAACACCCCCAAACAGCCCCCCAAAAACATGCAATACTGGTATATTCAAAACATGGCAAATTGCGCTGTTCACAAAACATTGCTGTTTTCAGGACTTCCACTACTTCAATCCTCTTGAAACTTACCTAGACAGTCACTTGTTCCAGCGATTCACAAGAATCTCAGCAAGGCAGAAGAAAATCGAACCACTGCTCTCTTTGAAGAAGAAGAAGAAGATAAAGAAGAAGAAGAAGGTCTACGACTAGTTTTCACTTAGTTTTTACCCAAACACACGCGTCCGCAAAACACCCAAAAAGGCCAAAATTCTGCCAATTCTGGACCAAAGAACACCAAACCCCCCTAAAACCTTGCCAACATCATTATGAACGAGCCTGCATTGGGCCCCGAGCCCTAGACTCAGCGTGAACCATACCAACTTAAACCCACAAACCCTAGTAAATCGCACTTAACCCTAAACCCTAGATATGCTTTGTCTGTGTGTCTCAAAGAGCCTAGGTATGCTACATCAGGAGGATGCTTCACTCAGTGGTGCCTGCTTTGACCGTCTGCATGGCCCTGCCGCAAGCATGGGCCAAAAATCCGTTCTGCTAAAGAATTTGCGTTTTTTTGGTAATTTTGCGAGATTTGCGAAATACCGAAAAACTGCAAATTTTGCAAACATAACGGATGTTTGGCCCCAGCTTGAGGCAGTGCCATGCAGACGGTCAAGGCAGGCACCACTGAGTGAAGCAACCTGATGTAGCATACCTAGGCTCTTTGTCAGACAAAGCATATCTAATTGTATGCAGCAAGCCACATAGCCCCAATTTTACATGAACTGCTGTCTGGAGTGGACTCTGCCTGGCATACCAACAACAGTACATTTCCTCGCCCTCGACCACTACATATCACGAATAGACAGACATGTAGTTCTGATGTAGTAGTTGTTGTAGACTGGTTTACCTGTTTGCCACTCACGAGTTGGCCATAGTTGTTCCGTAAACCCAACCAACACTGATGATCCATCCATCCCAGTGAGTGACTGTAAAGAAAAAATATATATTATTTAATCAATCATCATGGTATATTGGAAAGTAAGTCCGCTCCAAGGACATTTTGCATATTGTGAAATGCAACATAGTGGCCCCTGAATTTGAAGTACAATTTGAATTAAACAAGGTAAAAAAAACAGAGTAGTTGACATGAGTTACAATTACTGTGTAAAAGATTAAATAATAACTAAGACAAGACATATGATTCATCATTTCATGGCCAAAAAACAAACAGCAATTGGTTTCATCAGAGCCAGACAGCCATTGCTATCCACTGCATGCCATCTTCTCAATTATTCATTACCTGTTCTACTTTTTGTCCACATCTTCTTCGGAAAGTGAGGGCCCACAGGGCAGCCTCTCCTGTCAATATCAGAAGAAAGTCTGTCAGCAATCAGCAAGCCTGTAGTCAGTCAGTAATTTCAGTCCCGCTTGAGGGGACGCGTCATAATCCATCCATCTGCCTTGAGGGAACTGGATAGGGGAAGTCTGGAGGAGGAGTATAGAGGAGCATGATTAAGTTGTGAACTTGTGAACCTCAGGAATGCAGACTGCGGCACCTTCAAATCAATAAGGAATATAAGATGAAGACAGTGCTGCTGATGGACTTGTTGTAATTAGAGTTTTTTGTGGTAAAAGTTGCAAAACAAAGAAAGACACACAGGAATAAAAGTGAATAAGGACGAAAAAAAGGAAGTCATTTTCAGGGCTCGGTGTCAGGGAAGTAGAGCTGGTCCTCAAACTCCATGAATTGAGACGGGAGTAGGTCAGGTAACAGAGAAGAACTTCCGTCACCTAAGTCGGTGTCCTCTTCTTCCTGTGTGCATTCACGTACTTTGTAATCTGGTGGTATGAAGTGCTGATTCATCTTGATCAGTGTTAACCTCTCCACATTTTTGGCCGAGAGGCGGGTCCTTTTTGAAGTTACAATGGCACCAGCAGCACTGAAAACACGTTCAGAAGACACGCTTGCGAGTGGGCAAGTTAAATAATTTAAGGCCAGGTTGATGATCAGTGGCCTTAGAGCCATTTTCCTGTACCAATACAGCAATGGGTTCTTATTACCAAAGACCTCTGTTGGGTCATCCAGCTAGGCCTGCACCATCGACTCAAGGTTCTCCATGGTTGCTCCACTTTGCGTACCATCTGTGGCCTTTGCAGCACTGGAACGAGCAACCCCTTGATTAGTTAGCCAATCCGCTTTCGACAATATTATGGCTGGGCCTGGTGCAGGTGAGGATGATGATACGGTTGCTGCTGGTGTCGTTAACGGCTGTGAGAGAAAGTGACTCCCTTCGCCCACAGATTCAGAACTGAACTTGACACCGGATGGCCTGCTGATTCAGTTGGACTTCTGCCGGCTCCTTGAATTTTCTGCCGATCTTTTTCGAACCGAGTGGCTGACACAGCTACCCAATGTTTGTACTTTGAAACATCTGCTTCATCAAAATTAATGAATGCTTTGCTGGCCATTGCCTTTTTGTACCGTGGATCCAGAATGGTGGCACAAATGTAATGTTGTTCTGCATGTATGTTTTTAAGACTTTCATTGGCAACTAGGCGCCTTAATAAGCTCTCCGCCAACTGATATGCGTCTTGCTTTTCACCAGCATGTCTGAACGTTGAAGACACCGCCTTCAGTTGGTGCTCTAGCATGACCAACAATGGGATAGCTTTGCCCAAAGAACAGCCCTGCTGACTTCACGCGTGAAGACCTCAAAAGGACGAAGCATGTCTGTCAGACTTTTAACTAGCTTCCATTCCTCCAACTCTAGCCTCATGTCTTTCATAGTAAAACCTAGTAGAAAGACAAACTCATTGATTACCATGCACTGCTCAGACAGACGCTCAAGCATGTAAAAGGTTGAGTTCCAACGTGTTGCCACCTCCTGGATGAGTCCTTTGACTGGCACTTTACGTTCATGTTGGCCTTAAAAGAATGGCTGAAATGTGTGCAGATTCTTGGGCAGGTGGTCAGTAACTTCCTGACTGTGTTTTCATTTTTCAAGAAATCTTGCACCACAATGTTAATACTGTGCGCCAAACACGGCACTCTGAAATAGTCACCTTGCTGCATGGCCTTAACTATATTACTGCCATTATCCGTGGAAACATAACCAACTATGCGATTTCTTGGATGCAGCCATTCAGAGACCTTACTGTTAAACTCCTCCAAAAGGTTTTTTGCAGTATGAGATTTCTCCATGGCAAACATGGCTAATGTTGCATGTTTCCGAGTAGCTTGAAAAAGTGTGTCCAGGTCAACAACTGCACTTGACTTGTCTCTAACCCCTGCGAAAGAGACCCAGTGTGCAGTGATGCACATGTAATCAAGGGCTTGGCAACTGGTCCACATGTCTGTTGTCAAGTGGATAGTGTGAACAGCACTCTTCTGCAAAGCTTCCCCAATCACCTCCAGCACATCTTGATGTAGTGCTGGAACCGCAACTCTGGCAAAATAGGACCGGCTAGGAACCTTCCATTTAGGGCAGACTGTTGCCACTAATTTTAGAAACCCCACCCCTTCCACAAAAGAAAAAGGGTGAAGGTCCAGCGCTAGCATTTTAGCCAGCTTTGCGTTATACAGTTGGGTGGTTGCGTTCAAATGGCGCTTCAGACCAAAACATGCTTCTAATGGTGGGCTGGACCGTTTCACGTGATGATGATGATGATGATGCAGACTTCAAACCAGTTAGGCTCATTGATGGACTTTTTTGCATTGGTGTCTGTCCCTTGACTCTTAGTGTGTATCATACATGTTGCAGGGGTAGAGGGTGTGGGCGCTAGCACTGTAGTGCTGCTGCCATGGGTACTGGGTGTACCAGAAAAAATGTCACTTGATTCTTGACTTCCCCCCTGCACAATCAGCCCCTCGTCAGCATCAGATGCAATGTGAATGGATACATTTGGATCAGTTCTACTTTGTTGGGCTTCCTCGATCTTACTTAGGTGCGTATACCACTGGTTAGGATGGTGTTGTTTGAGATGACCTTTCTGGCCTCCGGTACCATAGTTGGCACCAAGCTTACCCCGACTAAGGGATACTTTACAAACCGAACAAACGACCATGTTTTTTGTCTTTGCGCTAACAGTAAAGAAGTCCCAAACTGGGGACTGGTAATGTCTGCTGGTAGTGGAGGTGCTACTTTGACTTTCAATGCCAGATGAAGTGGAGGATGGGCGTGGCTGAATTCGTTTCTGTTGTTCACTTACAGCACCACTACTTGAGGTCGAGCTGGATGGATGTCCATGCCGGCCCTTCTGACTAAAAAATATGGAAGCTGTAGGTCGTGTTGGTGTTGTAGTTAACTGCGTTGGTGGTGGTACAAGTGCCATGCCACCCATATCCCGCTCAGCAGCCATTCGGGATTGGGTCAAAATGTTTGTCTGCTGCATGCCTGCTGGGGCTGGAGTGACGACTGTGAGGACTGGGTCATCGTCAGACTGTTCATCAGCAGCAGAAGACACCACTTCTTATTTGTCGTCATCACCCATAGGTCGAAGCCTTGCGGGAGCCTTCCTTTTAGGCTTAGTTCCCTTTGTCGGCTCATGGCGTGACTCACTCTCAGACTGCATTGCTGGGTTCCAATCACGATCAAGGTCATCAGAATGAAGGGGGCTTCAAGAAGAACTTGTAGTAGTAGTAGTAGCCCTACTTGACCTTTTTCTTGCTGGGGATCTGGAAGACAATGGATCATTATCAGGAGGAGTGGCTTCCTCGGATGATACCTCCTCTTGAATATCAATTTCCTGATGTGCCCCTACTTCTGGAGGAAGAAGCGTTGTAAGCAGTTGTGCCGCTCCATGAACCTCTAGTTGCACCTCACCATGCACCTCTCCATGCGCCTCTCCTTGCGCCTCTCCTTGCGCCTCTCCTTCCGCCTCTCCTTGCGCCTCTCCTTTCCCATGTACATGCGCTTGTACTAGTTGCACCTGTGGTTGTCGTTGCGGCTGTGGTTGTTGAACACTCGTCAGCTGAGTTACACCCGGTGTTGATTGGATGGTACTTTCTTGTGATGAGCCAAGATCACTGGTCGATGGTGACTGAACAACCAAAGTGGCTGCCGCAGCAGCACTCATGTTCTTGGACCTAACTTGGCGTGGTGGCACTGAGCCCAATGAAGCGCACTTGGTGCTTCCAGCTTAGTCCCCGGAGGACACCGCTGCAGGCATAGTTTTTTTTCTCCAAAAAAGGTGTCGGTGGGCACACCAGTCTCCTTGGTAGGTGGTGCCACTTGCTTCTTCTGGTCCTTCTTACTGGCAGTGGCCTTGGCAACTTTTTTCGCTGAGGCGCTACGGCCACCTTTCTTTGGGGCCATCTTCTTCAGATTTCAGAACAGCAGGCCGCAGTTGCACGAGTTGCAGAGTTGTCTTGTCTGTGGCCACACGTGACGTCTCGCGACGTTGTGCTGCACACACAGCTGCAGGACTTCTTCCTGGCACTGGTGGTTCTCTTGTGCACCTAAAAGCAATGGAAGCCAGAGGAACATCAGTTATACACCCCAAAAAGTCGAAAAACACAAAAATCACCACAAGGCAATGCCATCCATGCCCTCAATGATGTTTAAATTCAAGACACCCCACAGAAAGACTAGGCCCATGCACCACTGAGTACCCCTGGGCATAATGGTTGAAAGCAAGGCAAACTAGGTGCAGGCCTGAGCACACTGCCTGGCTTCAAAATGGGCCCTTGACCCCCACCACATGGCCAGGCCTCAAAATGGCCCCCACCCACATGGCCAGGCCCCAACAACACCCCAAAAACTTGAAAAACACACACAAATCACCACAATCCAATGACATCCATGCCCTCAATGATGTTTAAATTCAAGACAACCCACAGAGAGACTAGACCCATGCACCAGTGAGTACCCCTGGGCATATTGGTTGAAAGTAAGGCAAACTGGGTGCAGGCCTGAGCACACTGCCTGGCTTCAAAATGGCCCCTTGACCCCCACCACATGGCCAGGCCCCGCCTGTCCCAGGCCTCAAAATGGCCCCCACCCACATGGCCAGGCCCCAACAACGCCCCAAAAAGTCGAAAAACACTCGAAAATCACCACAATCCAATGCCATCCATGCCCTCAATGATGATTAAATTCAAGACACCCCACAGAAAGACTAGGCCCATGCACCACTGAGTACCCCTGGGCATACCGGTTGAAAGCAAGGAAAACTGGGTGCAGGCCTGAGCACACTGCCTGGCTTCAAAATGGCCACTTGACCCCCACCACATGGCCAGGCCCTGCCTGTCCCAGGCCTCAAAATGGCCCCCACCCACATGGCCAAGCCCCAACACACCCCAAAAACTCGAACAACACTCAAAAATCACCACAATCCAATGCCATCCGTGCCCTCAATGATATTTAAATTAAAGACACCCCACAGACAGACTAGGCCCATGCACCACTCACTACACCTGGGCCTACTGGCTAGTGAGGCTTTACAGGCACCCCAAAATTTACAAAAAAATCAGCGAAAATTCCATGACATAAATGAGAATTAAGTTTAATAAAAAACCACAGAAACAGTTGTATCATGCACCCATGAATAACCTTTGGCCTACTGGATACTGTGGCTACCCACATAATATATTTTTTTAAGTTGTGAAAAAGTTTCGAAATTGTAGTTGCAGCTACTGCAATGCCCCAAACAAACAACACCAACTTACTTGTAAAATCTCAAATCCAAAAGTGATCCAAACTCCAAAGTCCAAAAAGTCCTCAAATACAAATATCCAGCAGCAGCCACAAAAAGTAGTCCTTTCAGCTCCAGATCCAATTCAAAAGTGACCAGGACATGGACAAAGCACTGGGAGGAGCCTGCTGGACAGGAACAGGAAGTTGGAGACTCTGAGGCACTTCCTTCCTCCCCCCCCCAAAAAATGGACTCCTGCACCAAAAAGTGCAGCCAAATGTCAATCTGAGCAGTTATTCTGATCAAAATCATTATTTTCACAAGGTGTATGCCTCCTGCTGTGGATTTCTTGTGCAGAATTGCAATTTTTGCAATTTCGGGAACGCGAGCTGTTCAAATCTCCCGCCAGAAGTCAGCTGCGCGCCGCATCTACGTGTTTGGCATTGTTTACTCCCGCAATGCGTGATCGCAGTCCTTTATGACATACTCGCGTTGTCAAACTCTCGCTGTGCAAGATGGCGAGCCGTGATAATGTAATTGCGTTTGAAAAACTCTAGCGCGATCACGCAGCAAGATCGAAAATGGCGCAGCACACCCACACCGGGAGAAAAACAACTCGGCGGACTCAGATTCACGGTAAGTCAACGCCGCGCACACGATATTGTATTTTTCAAGCGCGACCAATCAAAATAATCCGCAGCTTGCGAATTTGCGGATTTTTGTGCAAATTCGCGTTAATCGCGGATCGCGAAATCGTCAAAGATCTGCAAATTCGCCCGCGAAATGGATTTTACGTCCATACTTAGAAGCAACATATATACCCACTATTGCACATACACCAGCATAGTGCAGGTTCATGCACTTCGCTGCATATGTGTATTACGGCAGTTTTAGCATACTATGCCAGCATGGTTAAACAACCATGATCACTTCCATGCACAATCCTTTCTGAGAACTGTACCAATGACAAGTTGTCATAATAGGCATACTTAGCCCACACTGGCTCACTTTGTGCTATCAAATCCTTTGGCACAGAGAATCACTCTACCACAGAGAAGCCTGGGTATATCACAATCTTACCTAGTCACAAATTAATGCAACCACAACCTCACTGTAATATCTAGTCTGTTTAATATCACTTACTAAATGTTTACTTGCCAAAAAAAGAGCACCCTTCTGAGGTGCATCGTGCCAGTTTTAACCCTCCATTGGTTGTTTTAACTTTTTTCCCTCCCCCCTCCTTATTTTTCCCACCAGGTGTTCTACCCCGGTATAAGTCTACTAGGGTACATACTACTGGGCCTGGTCATCAAACAGAATCAGGAGAACTAGACCAGCAGTAGTGCACCACTCACCTTTATCTTTACATGGTCCTGATGAAGTGCCACCTGACCCCTTAGGGGCAAAGTAGGCACAAACATGTTGACCCACTACACCACAACAGCGCTATAGGAACATTGCATCTGTTTAGGGCACCCAAACTTTTTAATTAAGCCTGATCTACCACAGTAATAAAACATATGACAGTTGGACAGCTCTAGACTTATTTTAACCCACTTTCCTGTGCACTACCCAGCCCTCACACCCATACGCACCCTATGGCTTCTTCAAAAGATCTCTGCCAAAGAGCCCCATTTACGGGAGCCCGTTGGGCATTGCAGCGCAGGGAGGGGCTTGGCCCAATGATGAAGCATGACATCCTTCGGGGTGTGTGAGGGCATCACAAAGAAACACCTCCTTTTCCCCACCCCTCTGACTAGGAATTGCACACCCTCTTGATACACTTTTAAATATGGGGCAAGTAAATGCGCCGCCGGTGCTTCACAAAAAGTGGGACACCGGCTGTGCACCGGCAGCGCAAGGGTCTTCTAAAAAATCCCTATAGTTTACAAACACTGATGAAAAAATCAAAAAAGTGCAAGAATGGAAAGAAAATAGTAATGGAAAACCAGCACTGGAACTGAAGTGCACTTCTTTTTAGCTGGATGTGCACATAGGATCACAGTGCAAGAGAGCCAATGGCTAAAGTGAAGCAACATAGTGATGTACTTTTTGTGAGGGGTATATTTGTGCACATGTATAATTTATACACATTTAGCCATGGGGATATTAAGTGATTTGCCAAGAATGAGTCTTGTGACCTGGCTTGGTGCTGTTTATAAAGTAATTGGCTTCTGTAATTTTGCAGCCTAAAAGTTTAAGCTTCTAAATGCATTTTTAAATATAATCCTGAAAATATAAGACTTTGAGTTAATTATCATTATCAGCGGTAATTTCTATCATAATCTTTGATCGGAATACAGGACGAGCAGGAATGGGCTTTTGTCTCCATCAAGACATTGATATAACAACCATTGTTGTTTCATGATTGCCGACTAAATAAATCTTCGTGATCTTGATTACGATGGTGGGGTTGACGGTCTAGCCTTCTTGGAACAGTCACCGGAAGTGCACGCCTACCGGAAGTGGGCTTTATTCGATTGACTGGTTTTGTTAGCGAGTGCACAAAAAAAGTTTTCTATTTGTGACCGATTTTACCCTGAACAGCAATTCTGGTCTATAAGTTGTAAATCCATATGTAGCAAGGATTTATGGTTGAATTATTTGTACACACCCGCCAACTATACGGCGATCCCGATCACGTGATACGTGGCGTGGTCACGTGCACGGGACGCCGGGTGAAATACTGGGGCGGCTGTAGTGTAAGCAAGATCCGGACTACAGTGGACCTGAAGCTAGGTTCCGGGAGGCGAGTCGTTGTGTTTCAAGTAAGTGCACGCTTTACAGCCACATTAAAGGGGTTTCATGTGATGATATCTAGTAGCACTTTGGTGCTTTGGTGCTGATACTGGCTACTTGTTTTGCTTTCTTTTCAGAACGAGCATAACGTGAAGGAATTGCCACACTGATAGTCCATGTGGCTGACTTGCTTTATGATCTTTGTAAGTGAACTAATGTCTGACTTATAGTTTCTTTATGATCTGTCTGGTTTTACTGATCATACAACCCTGTATGCCAAGGTGTATTGAAGAATGAGTGTGTTTATAAGTATCTGGATGGAAGATTTAGTAGGTGCGTGACTGATTGTTTTTTTATGGGGTAATGCACTGGTTTTTAATTGTGGGATACGATTCCTAGGGAGGGACATGAGCAAGTTGCAATCATGGCTCAAGGACATACTATTCCATCAGACCGTTAAAATACAACGAGTTCCATTTGTAGAGAGTGGCTGAAATTTAGTCAACTATAGCATATGCACTAAGTAAGAAGGTGACCCAGAAAGGATCCGGTAAACCTTAGATTAAAAATAGTTTATACATGTCAGGTCTTTGAGACTGGTTATCATACACACGATAATCATGTGTTCTTTTGTATTGTTTCACAGATTGTCTCTGGGCTAATTGCAGGAGTACTGGCTGCGGTTAAAACCGTGAGTTAATTAAGGAAAGAATTATATCCTTGTTTTTACACTGGTGTCCCCACGGATTGGACACGCCTTAGCGAGCGTGGACCCCCGGAGGACTATTTCTTTTATTTCACTGGTCCTGAAGAAAGCTGAGCATAACACGCATTAGACAGTAGAAACATATTGACCACCTACACCAGGACACTGGGGTTCTAATACAAACCACCTTGTGGCCTCACTGTTTTTAATGTGATCAGTAGGTCCGGTAATAAAGTTGTTTGGGTCCAGCTGTGATCTTTTAACAATCACCTGCATCACTGATCACTTACTTCACTATACACATTCTTAACAACAAAAAAAACCCGCTTCGCTGCAATTGCAGACGTTGAAGCACACAGGGGGGACATTCGGTCCCTCTTGTGAGAACCCCATGATGAAGCATGTCACCACTAGGGTGAGTGAGGGTTCTTTTAAGAAAATAGTTTTTTCTTCCTTTTTTTCAGTCTGTTGACCGCACATGTTAGTTTAGTTTTTCTATACTGTGTTTTCTTTTAGGCAGGGACACTGTCACTGCGAATTCACAGCATCAGGCACTCTTTTGTTGTTGTAATCTGATAATTAGGGGTTGAAGAGTAGCCTCATACACCCTTTCTCTCTGGTTGATTATATATATCACTGATGACATCTCAAATGGCATCCCTGATGACATCATCCAGTGACTGTGTGTGTCTATAAAGTTTAAATATGTTTTATATATATGCCAAGGTGTATTGAAGAATGAGTGTGTTTATAAGTATCTGGATGGAAGATTTAGTAGGTGCGTGACTGACTGTATAAGTGATTGATTAAATGTGTCTTACTGAATGCATGGTTTAGTGACTAAACTGTGTGAATGTCTGTATCAGTCTGTCTGTTGTTGTGTAAGCTGCTGCATGGGTTGGTGAGTAGCTACATGAGTGTCTATATGGGTGATTGATTGGATGCCTGAGTATTTGTATACCTGCCTTAGTGTATGTGTGGATCCGTGGGAGATGTTTGACTCTGTGCATAGATGTGTGAGTGGTTGATTCACTGGGTGTATGGGTTCAAGAGTACATGTGGAAACAGCTGTATGGGTGGGTGAGTATTTTTGATGGGTGTGTTGGTGAGTGAATGGATGTCTCAGTGGTGCATGTCCAAGTAACTACATATCTAAAAGGCAGTCTATGTGAGAGTTGGAATATATAAATTACTATACGTGAGAGTCGGGGATTGTGAGAGTGACTGTATGGATGAGTGTGTACTTGTATCAGTGATTGTATAAGAGAGTATGTATGTGTTAGTATCTGTATGAATAAGTGAGGTGGTATGTGTATAACTGTATAGGTGAGTACATGGAAGTGTGGTTGATTCTTTGCATGACAGACTAGGTGTGTGAGTAACTCTGGATGAGTGGCAGTGTGTGAGTGTCTGTATAGGTGTTTGAGTGCATATGATAGTGCTGTATTGATGAGTGACTGTATGTATGAGTGACTGTATGGGTGAATGAGTGGATGTGTGTGTAGACCTGGGAATCAATGAGTGTGTATTTAGTAACAGGTATTGGTGTGCCTATGGTTCTGAAAATGGTAGTCTGTATTTTAGATTGGGTGTATCAAAGGTTATATTAGGGTGTGAGGAGGTGCATCAGATTTTCACGTGGATGATGTTATCAGTGATGTAATTGGAGATGTCATCAGTAATGTCATCATTGATGTCACTGACCATGTCATGAATGATGTATTATGTGAAGGCACCAGCAGTGCATTGCGAGGGCGCGAGTTGTAGTTAGCTGAACTAACTATAACGCCGGAATTTCTCAGGGTTTGTACGTGTGAAATGTTCAACTAACTATAACCTCCCTGAAACCTTTAATTTTTTCAGTGAATTTCTAAGGTTTTTTAAATGCTCATTTCAAACTATAACGTGCCTGAAACCTATGGTTTTTTCCGTGAATTTCTAAGGTTTTTTAAATGCTAATTTCTAACTATAACGTCCCTGAAACCTATGGTTTTTTCAGTGAATTTCAAAGGTTTTTAAAATGCTAATTTCGAACTATACCATAGCAGTCGCATTTGAAGAGTGGTAGAGAAAGGTGAGAGTGACCTCCAATCACCTTTTAGCAATTTTACCGTGTGGGATTTTGCGAAGGTAACAGGAGGGATAGATAGCCCCCACTTCGACCTTGGGGGCCAACTACCCTTTTTATTACCTCCAGTAAGTCCCACACAGCAGGATTGCTAACTTGTTATATCAAGCCGCCCCCTCCCTGCACCACTATGCAATGGCGCCCCTGGCATGTTGTAAGTTGGTGGATTAAGTCCCCTTGAATCTTGAGGGTCCCTGGTGGCCAAGTAGCCCACCAGGTACCTCCAGTAAGTGCCACAGAGCTATGTTGCAGAGAGGTGTTCTAAGGCCACGTCCCTTTTTACACCATGCTGCAAACACAGCTTCAGTCTCTCACTTCGTGTATAAGTGGCTCCATGGTTCACTAGACTCTGAATATTGCTGCCTCCTCATCCTCCTCGACCTCTCTGCAGCATTTGACACTGTAGACCATAAACTCCTCATAAAGGCCCTCCAAGAAAGAGCTGGTCTTGACGAGACAGTCCTCAAATGGTTCTCCTCCTTTCTATACAATCGCACACAAAAAATAAAAATAAATAACTTCACTTCCGATCTCCAACAAGTCAATAAAGTTGTCCCTCAAGGCTCTGTGCTTTCACCGCAGCTCTTCAACATCTACATGGAACCGCTCTCCAAACTACTCAGGAAAGCCAACATCCACTTCCATCTCTACACTGATGATACCCAGATCTACCTGGGAACTACCTCTCTCAAAGACATTCAAAGACTCAATGATGTATTGAGAGATATCCAAGACTGGCTGACACACAATCACCTTAAACTAGTCCCTGACAAGACGGAGATACTCCTCATCTCGAATAAAGAAGAAAACCCCCAAATTGCAGAATGGCTAAAAGCCGTCAATGCGCTCAATGGGAATCTCACTCTAGCAGACTCTGTCAAATCGCTAGGCATCACTCTAGACCTAAAACTGAACATGACAAGACATATTAAGAATTCGGCCATGAGTGCTTTCCTTAACCTCAGACTACTGAACACAATAAAACCCTTCATTCCTCCTAGTGATTTCAAACAGGCCACCCAATCTCTGGTACTGTCACGGCTAGGCTATGGGAAGGCAGTCCTCTCTGGAGTTCCTAAAGTGCATTTGGCTCCCATCAAGACTACGCTACATGCGGCTGCCAGAATGATCACCGACTTCAAGAAATTCGAGCATATCTCACCTGCACTCAGGGATCTTAAGTGTCTGCAAGTCGAAATGTGGATCAGCTTCAGAACAGCCTGCCTCCCCCATACAGCCCTTCATACCGGCCAACCTGAATACCTGGCGAAAAAACTCAGAGAAGCCGGCTAGACCAGGAACCTAAGAAGCTCAAACTCCCTCCTACTCATCCCTTCAAAAACAAGAAAAAAAAGAACTGCAGATAAATCCTTCACCGGAAGCACTCCTAAAATCTGGAACTCCATTCCCCCTCACATCAGAACCATTTCCTTCTTTGTTGAATTCAAAAGCCAACTTAAAACCATGTTCCTCAACCGCTCCCCAGGGACTGGATAGCTCGAGGCAACTAGTGGACATCGAGCTTTGCTCCAACTCGAAGACTACGATGAAACCTGAGGTAATTTCTTACCTACGAGAAAATGTGTTGATCTGATGCTCTTCTATTGTTTGTTCTTCTATTAACTTGCTGCCCGTCTTTTTGTATAAGGTGATTATCTGCTATGTATCTGGTGATTATCTGCTAATGTCTGCCGGAAAGCGCTCCGATACTCTAGGGTCAGGCCAGCGCTATAGAAAACTTCTTAAATAAAATTTTAAAAATAAAAAATAAGTTTATACTATACTGGAAGAAGGAAGCGAAGTACTCACGCCTACTAGTGTGAAAACTCAGGGATCAAACCGAGCTGATTGTTGTAAAGTGATGGGCTCTGGGTGCTGTAGGATACTAGCTGCTGTAAAATAAGTGTGTAAGTAGTGTTAGTATGTGTTTATAGTATATATGGAGTGGGAAGCAAACTACTCACCCCTACTGGTGTGAAGACTTGGGGATTAAACCGTGAGCCTAAATTGTGAGCTCATTGCTGTAAAGTTATGTGCTCTGGGCGCTGTAGCATACCTGTGGAAGAAGTGTTAGTTTACGTTTATACAATATAGGGAGTGGGAAGCAAAATACTTACCCCTACTGGTCTCAAGACTCGTGGATGAAACCATGAGTTCATTGCTGTAAAATCATGTGTTCTGTGTAGTATTCCAATGTAAGTCAAAGTAGAATGTTAGTATGTAATTCTACTCAAATCTATGTATGTAATGTTAAAAAGTAGGGCTGTCATGAGGGGAACCTTGCAGAGTTTGTACACAGTGCTGGAGAAGACAGTTGCCTTGCTGTCTGCTCCTGTTGGTGGCTGTTTAAGCTGTCTTGTTTCCCTGCAATAAATCTACTTATCGGATCCACTGCTGTCTGCATCTCCAATACCAAAATTTGGTGACAAGCAGCAGAAGGTATAAAGAAAGCAGCACTCACCAATATTTCGAGGTTGCTTGCGTTGTGCTGAAGACACGTTTTCTTTGTGTAGCTGTTTCTACTCATGCCAGGGTCGTCAGCTCATTGAACTGTCATCCGACTTCTGGTAGGATTTATATTTTGCCCACCCTCTGCTTATTCACTACATTCTGGTCGCTGTACTACACTTGCGTAAGTAGTGTTAGTCGTTTATACTAACAAATGCATCATGGTCTTAGGGAGGGCGAGATGTCAGGCGCAGGGCATACAATGTCCCGGGGTGTGCATTTGCGGGACATTTGTGTTTGCTATTAGAGGGCTGTGCATGGCTTCCACCCTGTGATAGAAAATACTTGTTTGACTACTTGAAGCGAG
Organism: Lissotriton vulgaris; assembly: GCF_964263255.1. NCBI lineage: Eukaryota > Metazoa > Chordata > Amphibia > Caudata > Salamandridae > Lissotriton > Lissotriton vulgaris. Next base: position 99,836,061 of record NC_141695.1, read on the forward strand.
AGGAGGAAAACCTTGCATCGCTTTAATAGAAGGGATGCGGATGGTAAAAATGGAGAGAAAAAAAGCAACAAAAAACAGCAGGGTCTCATCCTTTCTTTTAAATGAGGCCCCAAGTGCGTAATGTTCCGTGGCCAATCCAATTATTATATTGCGGAGTTTTTGTAGGACTGGGGATCTTAATGTCACTTGTAAATTAGGCGTGGAAGGGCACAGAAATGTTTTGCAGCCTAGGGGACCGCCACCTTCCTGGACATTGTTTACTAATTGGGGGTTTGAGGTCAGCTGAAGTTAGGGGATCGCCACACTCCTGGGCTTTATTTAAATATGAAGGGTAGGCCTCGGCAGTCCCTGAAGCCTCAGTGGTCTTAGGCAGTGCCTTATTTGTTCGGTAACCACACGGGCAGTACTTATGGTGTTATAAAGTGATACACTCATAGAACTCTTGCAGTTGTACAATTACCCAGGCTTCATTTGTCTAATAGTCAGTTAGATTATGTTTGGTAGGTGCACTCTAATATTAGATGTTTGTCCTCAAAATCTCCTATAAACAGATGATTTTCACAACAAATAATAGACAAATGTTGCCAGAAAAAGAAGACCTATACACTCAGTTATTTATTTGAAAAAAAGGTAACCTAGTTTAAAACACAAATAAATAGAAACATAACTTTAATAGAAGAAACAGTATAATAAAAAAATGTGGGATGGACAGCAGTGGAAGCAGCGTAGGAAACCTGCAAGACAAAAATGAAACATAACTATGTGTGCTATGTGGAAGAGGTAAAGAAAGGTAGTCCGAAGGAAAGGACAATAGTGAGAATGGAAGGGAGGTGGAGTGGGTACAAGGGAGAAGGGGAGGGAGAGTCAAAAGAGCAGAGGGAGGAGGAGACAGAGCATCGGCCTACTGCACCCAGCCCTTAGTGTTTACCCTCCCGTCATCCGTTTGTCTAGGACGCTGGGGTCCCTACTGGACCCAGCCCTTAGTCTTTACCCTTCGATCTCCCATTTGTCTAGGACACTGAGGTCCGCGATAAAGAGATTATGGGCCATATTATCAAGGAATGGCGATAACATTATCGCCGGTTTAGAGGCAGGAAACTGCTGCTAAAGCGGCATTAAGGGGTTGATAATATGCCCTTGTGAATTCCCATAGAAGCCCAGGTTCTGGTGTGAACCTGGGCTTCTATGGAAATTCACAAGGGCATATTATCAAGCCCATTATAGCCACTTTAGCAGCAGTTTCCTGCCGCTAAAGTGGTGATAATGTTATCGCCATTCTTTGATAATATAGTTGTACATTATTAGCAATGGGAAATCACTTGCATGCACCTGTGCACCCAGGGTGCTGCACCCCAGACCCTTCCCCTGCACTATGCTCAATTGTAGGTCTTGCACACTGAGGCTTCACTGCTTACCTGCCACCTACGGTGTGTCCCATGACATGTTGGTGCAAGCTCTGAGTGTGGGGTACGTTTGTACGGTAAACCAGGTCTCTGGTCATGGACGGTGTCTTGATACCCCGATGGAAGGTGTCAGAATGCCCAGAACATCATGGCGGGGTCATCTCCAGCTCCGCTCTTCTTGAGGCAATCAATGGAATGTCTGAAAAGGGAGAAATAATTTAATGATGGAAACGTCTGGAGGCAAATCAAGGTTTATTTCAAGCTTGATAGAAAACAGGAGTTGAGTCATCCTTCGTTTGTAAAGTACGATCTACCAACTGTTAGTGGTAATCGTGGTTAAAAGAGGAGTTGGCGTGCAAGAGAATACACAAGGGTAAATAATAATATGTTATACCAAGGTTCACAAATAAAGGAACAGAGCGCATGCTAGAAGCATGGTGTGTGCGTGTAATGCAGTGGCGGAAGCCTGTGTGCATGTACACTTAGTAACAAGCTCACTACAGTGTCCTAAAAGCCAACGCCACGTGTCTGTAGGGCAGCGCTGCCCGCTGGCTCAGGCCTACAGTACAGTCCACCAGGTCCTTACAATGAGACAGATGGGGGGCGTGGCTTGAGCGGCGATGTGAGCGGACGTGCTCTGGTGGGGCTCCCGCTGGCCTATATTTGCCATTAATGTGGATTAAGGGACATCTAACCTCTCCCTTGGGTGCCCTAGAGGTGTGGGCGCATTGTGGCCGGGCGTCCGGCAGCTGGTCCGCACGAGCGACGACTCCGAGGCGATACTTGGAGCGGACGGGCAGATCTTCATGAATGGCGCCCGGCATTTTGAGAGCCTGACAGCGGCGGCCCGGCCCCTGCCGATTGACGGGTGAGCTGCGTAGAGGATACGGGGCGGCTGGCTCCGAGACACCCTGGGTGACGACCAGTGCTGACGGACATCGGAGACTCTCCCCCGAGGCCCTGCTGGCGTACGGCCGAAGGGGGCGGCTCCTGCTCCTGTTGCGCCGAGGGTGATCCTGTCGGGGCTGAGCGGCTACGAGCCCGGCCCTCTCTGCATGGTATCCCGTGACGACGAGTGTCTGGAGGCCCGAGGCACACACCCTGTTATACACCCGGGGGACTTGCGGCCTACGTGAGGGGCCGGTGCTCGAAGACCCACCATTTTGCAGTGCCCGGAGCCCTGAGGAGACGGCCTGGCGACCCTACCCAGCTGGAGAGCGGGGCGGCGTGCACTTCGCTGAGGAGGTGGTGAAGGAGGATGGCGGCCTGACGGGAGATCCCCGGCGACGGGCCCGGCCTGGCAGAAGGTGAGAAGCAGTGCGGTGAGGCCCTGTGGTGTGCAGCGACTGCCATTTTGGGAGCTGAGGAAGAGCGACTGGGGCATACGGCAAACTTGCGGAGTGGCCTACGGAGTGTGAGGCGCACTCAAAGAGTGACAGAGAGATCGACTGGGGACCCTACTTTTGGAATCTGTTGAGACCGGGCCCTGGGCGGACGACACTACGCCGCAGAGGAGTGACTGGCTGGCGGACGTAAGGGGGTGAGGCGGACCTGCCAGTGGGCCGGTGCCGACCGGGTGCGGTGAGCCGAGGTGACCGAAGGCAGTCCCCGGTAGACTCTGCGAAGGTGGACTTGGCTGAACAACTGAGGTGAGCTGCACTGATTCAACGGGGGGGAGAAGGAGCCCACCGTTGCCAATCTGCAGCAGGGGGCCTGTAACCCGGCTGGGGGTCCCTCCGGCGGATTGGGTGATCCTGCTCCCTGTACCGCATTCTAATCAGTGCGATACCCCCAGTGGGCCTATCCCCCCCTGACATTGCCTGGCGTTTGAGATCGTGTGGAGAGTCCTACGGTGGTGAAGCGGTGGTGTGACTGACCCCGGCCTGCTGGAGACCCGACTCGCTTTCTGAGCAGGGGCGTGATTCTCCCCCGGTCTGCCTGGCCGAAGGGGGCAATGGCGCGCTCTAAAAAGGGCACCAAGGCCGACCCGGCGTCGACCCCCAAGGACAACACTGTGGTGGCCATGTGGGGCAAGACGCGGGCACCGGCGGCCGGAGAGGGCCCGTCCCGGGCTGCCTCGGGGTCCCCGCCGGTTACGCAGGCCTTCATGACCGCCTTTATGAATGAGCTAAAAGTGGAGATAGGATCCCTGCGGTCTGAGGTGCATTCCTGTGTAACTGAACTCAGAAAGGAGGTGATGGAGCTTGGGGACTGAGTCCATGGTCTGGAGAAAACTATGGACACGCGTACGGAGGATCAAGAACACCTGTGGCAGCACCTGCTGGCCCTTGAGGAGCAGAACATCGAACTCCAGATCAAACAGGAGGACTTGGAGAACAGGAGCCGGGGCAACAACCTCCGCATCCGGGGAGTTCCGCTCGGAGGGGAAGGGGAGGACATCATGGACTATGTGGCGCAGCTCCTTCATGAGGTCCGGGGGGATGAAGATGCATCACCCCCCACACTAGACCGGGCGCACCGAGTGGCGGCCCCGGTGGGGAGGCCGGGACTCTTGCCTGACATCCTAACCAGGGTACACTTCTTTGTGGAGAAGGAGGCAATATGGAAGAGCGCACGTGATCAGTCAGACCTGTGATTTAAGGGCCACAAGATTCAAATCTTTCAGGACTTGGCGCCTAACACTCTGAAGAGGAGGCAAACATTCCCTCCTATGACGGAAAAACTGTGGGGCATGAACATCGTCTACCAATGGGGGCATCCATTTGCACTCATTTTCCAATGGGAGGGTAAACGCAGAGTTCTGAGATCCTACACTGAAGCGGCACAACTTCTCCACATGTCGACATCTTCCCCGGCGAGCCCAACCCGCCCTCCCAGCCGAAAGAGGACGCCGGCTGGACCGGACTGGATCACGGTACAGAGGCGCCGATGCACTCTCCCTGCGGCGGAGGCCTCACCCAGCCAGGCCAAACAGGACATCATAGCCTACATTCGGTCTCTCGAAGGCGACAAGACTGAGTCTGACATGGGGGTCTCTTACACCCTGAAACGGGTTCGGACATGCTGCCTTCCTCCTGGTGTGATGGTCTCGCACCTCCCGTTGCCGACCTGCGGGTCGGGTTGCGGGGAGTCAGTTCGCTGTGTGCCCGGATCCCGGTGACTGGGTCGGGGGCGGTGGGAGCCCCATGTCCAAATATACTTTGAGAACACCACGACCCCCATGGCCTGCCCCCTAGGGAGTGACATCCCGGAGAGCGTCCAAACCTCTGGGTGTAGGATGCCCTGTAATGGGGTCAGAGAACTTCGGCCCTGTTGGCCGCGATTGTTGTGTTTAAGGGACCAGCCTTCTTGGCTGCAAGCTTCTTATTTCTCTCTTCTTTTCTCCCTTTATTTCCCTCTGTACTCTTTCCTGTTTCTATCCTCTTCTGCGTGGGCCTTGGAGAGGGGATGCTGGATGTTGGTGGGGAGTGATTGGGTGTGGACTCGTGTCTGGGGTGTAAGTGGTGTGAATGGGTTAGCGGCGATGGGAATGACAGCAACTTTTGATGGTTCCTTATGCAGCTGGGGGTGTGCATGGCCCCCTGAGGATCCTGTCCCTCAACGTCAAGGGCCTTAACTCGCCTAATAAGCGCAAGCAGGTTTGGCATTATCTTACCCGTCAGAACCCGGACATTATTCTCTTACAGGAGAGTCACCTTCTACAAGCTGACACTGTACGCATGGCTCACCCAAAGTACCCCCTCCAATTCTGGGCGGCTACTGACACAACGACAGCGGGGGTGGCGATATTGTGCAGGGCTGGCATCAGGCGGGGGGAAGACAGGCCTTTCAGGAGTGGTGATGGGCGCTTTCTCAAGGTGGGCGTGGAGGTGGGACGGCGACGCCTCACCCTGTGTAATGTTTATGCTCCCAATCAGGCACAGGACCGCTACCTTAGAGATCTCCTGAGAGAACATGTGCCACAGAACGGTTCCTCGCTTATTGTGGGGGGGGGGACCTGAACTTAGTTTGGGACCCTAGGCTAGATCGGAGTGAGGGCTTGTTTAGTGGAGCTGGGGCGATGTCCTCGGAACTGCGTAAGCAATTTACAGACCTTGGGCTCTTTGACTCATGGCGCTACTTCTCCCCGGATAAAAGAGAATATTCATACTATTCCCACGCTCACCATTCCTATTCTCGCATCGACTTCCTGTTCATATCCCCTGATCTCTCCCGCGGCATTTTAGAGGTAGAGATGTCCGACATCTCGATCTCCGATCACGCTCATGTCAAATTGGTCCTACAAGACCCGGCGGCCGGTCCTCCCTGGGAAAGGAAATGGCATCTCCCGCCGAGTGTCCTGCGGGATGCGGCGGATGTTGAGGACATCCGAGAGGCCATCATTTCCTACTTCACACATAACGACCTACCTGAGACGCCCTTCCCTGTGGTCTGGGACGCCTTCAAGGCAACGATACGGGGTCATATTACGTCCCTTTCAATAGCAAGGGCGCGAGAGGCGCGAGCATTGGAAGACAAGTTGACGAAGGACCTGAGGGAGACTGAGGTGCAAGACCAGAGCGTCTCTACCCAGAGGTCAAGGAGGCATCTGGCCAACCTTAGGGGTCAGCTCAGGATGTTACACGCCAATAGGGCTGAAACTTCCCTAGTGGCATTGAAGCAAAAATACTATGAGGGGGGTGACAAGGTGGGGAGAATGTTGGCGAGGCAGTTGAGGGCTAGAGCTGCTAAGGCCCATATAACAAACGTGCAGCTGCTGAACGCGACCAGAGTTGCGGCGGCAAGAGATAAATGTCAGGCCTTCAAGGATTATTACGAGACCCTCTACACAGAGTAGAGGCCACACCCGAGCTCATAGAGGAAGTGGTGGAGAGTTATAGCGGCGCGACGCTGCATCCCCAGTTTGCCCAACTCTTGGAAGAGGCGATCACGCAGGAGGAGATAATTTCCGCGGTGCAGGAGCTACACCTGGGGAAGACACCGGGGCCTGACGGCCTCCCATTATCCTTCTATCGCGTATTTCGGGCGCAGTTGGGTCCTCACCTGCTCCGGTTGTTTAATTCCTTCACAGATGAACAGGGCCCATCCCTGGACATGGGGATGGCTGAAATTGCTTTGATACTGAAGCCCGGGAAGGATCCGGCCATGTGCTCGTCATACCGCCCGATTGCCTTATTAAACACTGACTTTAAAATTTACACTAAGATACTGGCGAAACGTCTGGACCCCCACATGCCGGGCCTGATTGACCCCGACCAGGTGGGTTTTATCCGAGGAAGACAGGGGGCTGACAATGTACGAAAGGTGGCACATCTTGTGATCAAGGCCCACCATTGGCAGATCCCAGCCTGTCTGCTCTCCTTAGACGCCAAGAAGGCGTGCGACCGAGTGGACTGGTCCTTTCTTAGGGCAGCCCTCCATAAGATTGGACTCGGTCCAAAGATGGTCGCTAGAATTATGGCACCCTACATTGCGCCACGGGCCAGGATTAGAGTGAACGGACAACTCACGGAACCATTCACCATAGGAAGGGGAACCAGGCAAGGGTGCCCGCTCTCGCCTCTATTATTTGCCTTGGCGTTAGAACCGTTGGCTGATATGATTCGTCGTGCCCCTGACATCCATGGTATCCCATTAGGAGGTCTTGATCATAAAGTAGCGCTCTTTGCGGATAATCTCATCCTGACACTCACGAAACCCCGAGAGTCCCTTCCAGCGCTACATTCCACGCTTGGCCTATTAGAACGCGTCTCTGGCTTGAAAATCAATCATGACAAGTCCGGGCCGCTTAACCTCACCATCCCAAAGACAGAAATTCCTCACCTGGAGCAGATAGCACCCTACCGCTGGACAGCACAACATATCTGATACCTTGGCTTACAGTTGACTCCCTCGCTCGAGGGCTGGACGCACATTAATTGGAGAGATTGCCGACGAGCGGTGCTGGAGGACCTGCGGAATTAGAAGACACTTATACCATCTTGCCTGAGCAGAATAAATGCAATAAAGATGTCCATCCTACCCAAAATACTATACTTGTTCCAATACCTACCTACTCCCATCCTGCTGCACAATATAAGAACCCTGCAAAGGGACTTAACCAATTTTGTTTGGGGGGTAAGAGGCCCCGCTTCTCGCAGGCACTCCTCCTAGAGCCCCGGTACCGAGGAGGACTGGCGTGTCCTAATCTGGTGGAGTAGTATTGGGCTGCTCATCTCCGCTACATAGTCGAGTGGGGTACCACAGAAAGCGAGAAGGGGTGGCTTCACATGGATAGAGCCGTGACTGGACATACCATCTGGGATCTGGCGTGGAACCACAAGGCGGGGCGCTCTCCGAGCGCCTACATAGCGGTACCAACAAAAACGGTGTTGGAAATTTGGGATCGGGTGGCAGTGCGTCGGGGCCTCACCACCTTTCCCTCACCACATACTCCAATCGAGGGGAATCCGTGGTTCCCACCAGCCCTTCGCACCAGAGCTTTTCGCAGATGGTCCCAGGGCAATTGCAGGGTGCTTGCGGACCTCTTTGATGAGGGCACCTTTAAATCCTTTGCGCACTGTAGGGAGGACTTCCAATTACCACCTGAGGCCGAAATGCAGTATATTCAACTGAGACACTGGGTACTGGCGGATGAGACTAATCAGGCGGCCACTGGCACCTTCACCCCGTTCGCGAAATTGGCTTGCTACTTCACTGACTCAAAAGGCTTGGTTTAGAAAATGTATCATATCCTGCAGCACCCCCAGACGCCGCCTTCCCATGGATACCAGAATCGATGGCAGTCCCTTTCGGGCACCGACATAGGGTGACCAACCGTCCGTAAATTTCACGGACAGTCCGTAATTTCGGCCGTCTGTCCGTTGTCCGTGAAGGATTCTTTAACAGACGCCATTTGTCCGTCATTTTAACCCAGCACCGGTCGCCCCACCCTAAAGCCGGCAAAGCTTGCCCCCACCCTCCTTCTTGACTCCGAGGCTGTTCCGAGGCTCAGATACCCTGCAGCATTGGAGAGGCACAGCGGGGTGGTAACCCTCACACCTTCAGCTCTTGATGAGCTGTTAAGAGGTGCTCGAAGGTGTCTGAGAGGAGGGGCTGCAGGTTCAGGAGCAGGGGCATCCATTCAGATGCAAACAGCCCTGAATGCGTCATGTCTCTGCAATTTAGAGGGCCTCACAAATTCCATTTCTACCCAGGGCCCCAAACATCCTAGACTCTGCCAGATTACACCGAGGCAGCACGTGTTGTCATTAAATTGTAAGCAAACCTCAGTTCTTCAAACATGCAGTCTATAATGTAATAAAATAAAGAAATGGCACAATCATACCCACACTGATTAACAAAGTATGGAGGACAATCAGTTCTCTTAGAGTGTCTCCTGTAAGTACTGTACATCAAAGTGGGGATGGCATTTTGGACAGAGAGCCTGTCTTCTCGTTGTCTTGTGCAGGAGGGGGCGAGGAGCCCAAGATGATTCTAGAATACTGCATGCCCACCCCTGTGCCCACCCTGGTGGATCCTGTTCCCCCCTGTTGTGACTCCTGCCCCCCCACTCACCCCCGCCTGTGATGGCTCCTCTCCCCCTGTGGTGGATCATGTCTCTGCCCTGGGTGGCTTCTGTGCAAGTCCTGGAATTGCTCCAGCAGCGAGGGTGAAGTTCTTAAAGGCCTCTTCTCAAAAGGGCTCAGCTCAAAATTAATATTGAAAGGTGTGCGAGTAAGTGAAGGGATGGGTGGATGGCTGAATAAATTAGTGAAAGAATGAATGGATGAATGAAAGATTGAATAAATGGATAATGAGAGAGGATGCATGGATTGATGAGTGAGGGGAAGGATGGATGAGAGAAAATGTAAATAGCTGGATGTATGGGTGGAAGGGTAGCTGGATGATGGATGAGGTGAAAGATGGATGAGGGGAAGGATGGATGGATAAATGGATGGAAAGGATAAATGGATAGAAAGGATGGATGGATGAGGGCAAGGATGGATGATGGATGAAATGAAGGATGGATGATGGATGAAATGAGGGATGGATGAGGGGAAGGATGGATGGATGAGGGGAAGGAGGAATGAGGGGAAGGATGGATGAGGGGAAGGATGGATGGGTGGGTAGGGGAAAGGATGGAAGGATGATGAGGGGATGGATGGATGGATGATGAGGGGAAGGATGGATGGATGGATGGATGATGAGGGGGAGGATGGATGGATGGATGATGAGGGGGAGGATGGATGGATGGATGGATGATGAGGGGATGGATGGATGGATGGATGGGTGATGAGGGGGTGATGAGGGGGTGGGTGAAAGGATTGATGATGAGGGGAAGGATGGATGATTAGGGGGTGGGGGAAAGGATGGATGGATTGATGAGGAGGGGAAGGATGGATGGATGATGTGGGGAAGGATGGATGGATGATGAGGGTGTGGGTGAAAGGATGGATGGATGATGAAGGGAAGGATGGATGGATGAGGAAAGGAAGGATGGATGGATGATGAGTGGGTGGGTGGGTGGGTGGATGGATGGATGGATGGATGGATGATGAGGGGAAGGATGGATGGATGATGAGGGGAAGGATGGATGGATGATGAGGGGAAGGATGGATGATGAGTGGGTGGGTGAAAGGATGGATGGATGGAGAGTGGGTGGGTGAAAGGATGGATGATGAGTGGGTGGGTGAAAGGATGGATGGATGATGAGTGGGTGGGTGAAAGGTGGATGGATGGATGAGTGGGTAGGTGGAGGGAAGGTGGGTGAAAGGATGGATGAGAGTATGGGTGGATGGTTGGGTGGATGGTGGGTGGGTGGATGATGGGTGGGTGGGTGGATGAGTAAAATGATGGATGGATTGATAAGTGCAAGGGTGAATGAATGGACGTATGAGTGAAAGGGTGGATGTAAGGATGGATGAGAAGAGTGAAATGAAGGGTAGATGGACAAAAGGATGCATAGATGTGTGAAGGAGTGAAATGATAGATGGATGAGTGATAAGGTCAATGGATGGATTCATGAGTGGATGAGTAGATGGATGGGTGGGTGGATGGGTGAATGGAAGGAAGGATGGCTAAGTGAAAGGGTCGATGGAGAGAGAAAGGGAGGATGGATGGATGACTAAAAGAGTGGATGGGTGGAAAGATTAGTAAGTGTAAGGATGGCTGGATTGGTGAAAGGGTAAGTGGCTGGATGGATGAGTGACTGGATGGATGGGATGAAGAGTGGATGGATAAGTGTACAGATGGATAGGGTGAAAGGGTGGATGGATGGATGGATAATGGATGGATGAGTGAAAGGATGGATGAGTGAAATGATAGATGGAAGGATACATGATGGATAGGTTTGCAAATGGTTGAATATGTTTGGAAATGGCTGGGCTTACTTATATACTATTCAGCAACCTCGGATATGCCTGTAAAACTTACCTATTGTCCTGAAGTTTTGTCCTGAATTTTGACCTCTTGTCCTGAATTTGTGTCCTGAATTTTGACCCTTTGTCCTGAATTTTTACACTCACCGTCAAGTCTACTGTAGTATCCTGCAGCAAGAAAACACTTACAAAATGTCGACTCAGTGGTACTATACACCGCAGCGCCTCCACAAGATGTTCCCGGCCCCTTCTCCTGAGTGCTGGAGGTGTTGGTCCGCGACTGGGGACTTCTTACATATCTGGTGGACCTGTCCATCGCTAACCCTCTTCTGGAAGGAGGGTCTTGGGGTTTCCTCTGCCTGATGCCACTAGCACAATTTTACTGGGGGTCAGACCAGCTGGGCTTATAGCGCTCACCCGTAATGACTGGATGATAGCGCTCCAAATGCTAGGGGCAGCCAGACAGCTCATTGCCCTTTACTGGAAAAGAGCAGAAGCACCACCTGTGGCAGCATGGTTCGTACGCCTCTGGCATGTTTTAACAATGGAGCTCCTTACGGCTAGACTACAGGCCCACGACACACGCTTCGGCAAAGTGTGGCAGCCTCTGGTGAAATATTTATGCAAAGTAGAGCATGCACGCCATGTGCCCCCTAGGTTGCGAACCCTGCATCTGGTAGAGGATGCACTGCTCCCTTCATAGTGCACCCGGAGAGTGTGATGTGAGCGTGTTGGAGGCTGTAGATATACACTGCAATAAAGCGAGCTGACCTTTCTCACCCTTCGATCTTTCCTCTTTACTTCCTCCCTCTCTCTGTTCTTCACTGCTGATTCCTCTATTGGAACTGCACTACTGTTTGGGCCCGTTTGGTCCTAAGAATTCACCAGTTCTTGTTCCTAGGTTGTACCTGGCCCTTGGGGCTGAGCGATCAATGACAGTGAATGTTAAATGCGCAGACAGTGCAGACAGCGAAGAAGTGCGCGGCCGGCCCTTTTGGGTTGTAGGCATCCCAGTATAATTGAAGGTTGCATTATTATGCGTCCCTACTATGTTTCTGTGCACTCCTGATGACGCGGACGGCCCTGGCAGGGTTGTAGGGTTTCCGTTCTGTTTATGTCACTATCAAGATAACCCCGCTTGCGGGGCCACAATAAAAAAAAAAAAAAAAAAAAAGATTTGAACACAATGAGACAGATGTGACTGAATGAGGTCAGAGATCACATCATTACGCACGGCAACACCGTGTTTTTGCCCGTACGCACTCAGAGTGAGGCATCCCAACCCTCCCCCAGCATCGCGCTCAACAGGTGTTTGTAGGGCAGCGCTGCCCCTAGGCTCAGGCCTACAGTATGGTACAGCAGGTCTTTAAAATGAGACAGAGATGTGACAGAATGAGGTCAGAGATCACATCATTACACATGGCAATATCGCTTATTCGCACGTGCGCACTCTGGCTGATGCATCCCACCCCTCACGCAGCACCGAGCTTAAGAGGTGTCTGTAGGGCAGCGATGCCCGCTTGCTCAGGCTTACAGTATGGTCCAGGAGGTCTTTTTTTGAGACAGAGATGAGACTGAATGAGGTTAGAGATCACATCATTATGCAGGGCAACATTGCTTTTCCGCACCTGCGCACTCAGGCTGCTGCAGCCCACCCCTCCCGCAGCACACGCTCAATTGGAGCTGCTGTGCACCCATGCCGCTACGCTTACCGGCTGTCATTGTTGTGTGAGCAAACACTACGGGCAGCAGTGATCACAATTCAGATGGAGTGTTGATTGCAGGATAGTGTACATCTCATGGATCCCTTTTGTAGATGACGGGCAGCAGGGCTCAAAATTTAGAGCCCGTGTTGATTGTCAAGATTGTGTACACCTCATGGATCCATTGTTTTGTATTGTGCATTATGATATGCGAGGTGGATGCGGCATGTCAGCTGATGCAGTGTGGAAGAAGAGGGACGTGTGGTGTTGTGGTTATATTATGTATATGTACGCAAAGTGGGCTGGGCTTGCGTCCGCCAGGCCAGCGTAGGGGTGTGAATATTTATTCTGGGTACCTGGGCGTTGTTCAGTTCCTGTCTTTCCAGGAAGTGTACTTATGTGTGTATCCTTTGTAGTTTTGCACAAAAGAAAAAAAACAACCCTGCCTCAAATACACATGTGGGTCCTATCAAAGGACCCTAAATATATCAATGGGGGACAATAGATAGCATTAGAGCCAAAAACACATAAGGACTATTTAGACATAGCTTTATTGATCATTTCATCCTTTTATCACAGAATTCTTTTTTCAACAATATCAAAATTATTCAGTTAGGGTGAATAAGACATTATGTAGGTTTAAAATATATGCAATAACATAAGAATATACAAGGAGTCCCAAAAACACACCACTCATACCAACACTCACTTTACACTATCACACATACCGGATATCTACTCGCATTCATCCATCACATTAAAAAACAAAGGGGTACATCAATGCCTGAGCGTGCAATCAGAGTGGACAATATTGCACTGGTAAGAAGGATTGGTTTGGGCAGGGCAGATATGGAATTGGTCATCAGGACCGGATGGAATTCTGTCGCCAACAGGAAATATGCCAGCGCGCGTTTTGGTGCAAGGCCCAAATACGACTGCACCTTCGTCAGGGCGATGGGGGTACCACTGCATTTTTGCTCTGTGTGCCACTCGTTTTTCCCCTCTGTTGTGCCCCTTTTTTGCCCTCTGTACCACTGTTTTCCCCCTCTGTGTGCCCCGTTTTTGCTCTCCGTGCCACTCGTTTTTCCCCTCTGTTGTGCCCCGTTTTTGCCCTCTGTGCCACTGTTTTTCCCCCTCTGTGTGCCCTGTTTTTGCTGTCTGTGCCACTCGTTTTTCCCCTCTGTTGTGCCCCGTTTATGCCCTCTGTGCCACTGTTTTTTCCCGTCTGTGTGCTCAGTTTTTGCTCTCTTTGCCACTCATTTTTCCCCTCATTTGTGCCCTGTTTTCCCCTCTGTGCCACTGTTTTCCCCTCTTTGCGCCCCATTTCACCTTCTGTCCCACTGTTTCCCCGTCCCCCTGCCCACTTGCTGCTCCCGCCTCCCACCTTCCAGCTGCTTCTCCCTCCCCATATATGCCGGACGCTGCCCTGCCGTGCCGCTGGCACGCCAAAGGTGCACCTAAGGCAAGCCCGTCTGCGCCCGTCCGCGCCTGGACCGCGCCCAGCACCTGAACCACTGGACCCCGCGAATGGCACAACACCAGACTCCGCTACAACGCCAGCACCCTCCACGCACTCAACTCTGGCCAAAACCACACCTGCTTCACCTGCGACAAAGCCATCAAACCTCCAAAAACCGGACCCAACCACTCCGCTGCATACTCCTCAACACCCACTCTACACGCAAACACGCCGTCGAGCTCTGGGATCTGCTCGACACCTCCGCCCCAGACGTGGCCTTCCTAACCGAGACCTGGTAGAACGACTCCTCGGCACCCGACATCGCCATAGCCATCCCGGACGGCTACAAGATCACCCGCAGGGATCACACCAATGGAACCGGAGGAGGATTAGCCATTGTCCACAAGTCCACCCTCAAAGTCGCCACCCACACAGACGACACCCTCAACACCACCAAACACCTGCACTTCCGGATCCACACCGACCCCAACACCACCCTCAGAGGGACACTCGTCTACAGACCCCCCGGACCCCGGGCTCAGTTCAGCAACTACATCGCCGATCTCGCCAGCACCCACCCACTCGCCTCCACGGACTACATCCTCCTTGGGGACCTGAACTTCTACCTCCAGAACAACGACGACGCCAACTTCGCCACGCTGATTGACAACCTCACCAACATCAGCCTCAGACAACCCCTCACCGCACCCACCCTCGCTGCCGGCCACACGCTGGACCCCATCTTCTCCACAAGCACCCATGTCGCCTTCAACCACACCACCGAACTCCACTGGATCGACCACCGCTGCATCCATTTCACCTTCAAGAAACCAACCACGGACCACCGCACCCAACAGCTGCCTCCTCGCTGCTGGAGCAAAGTCACGAAGACCAGTTGAGCACCACCCTCGCCCAGAACCCACCCACCGACCCCACCAACCCAGACGCTGCAGCCCGCAACCTCAGACAGTGGATCGACGACTGCGTCAATACCCTCACCCTACTCAAGAAACCCTTCAACAGCCACGCCAGCCAGAGAGCCACCTGGTTCACCGATGAGCTCCAGACCTCCAAACGCGCAAGCCGGAAACTGGAGAAGAATTGGCTCCACAAACGCACACCGGACAACTAGGCAGCCCACAAGGACGCCACCCGCAGACATCACCACCTCATCAGATTAGCCAAGAGATCCTCATTCAAAGACCGTCTGGATAACAATGCACACGACAGCAAAGAGCTCTTCAGCATCCTAAAAGAACTCTCGAACCCCAGCGCCAAAGCCAACGACATCCCACCCTCACAAGAACTGTGCGACTCACTGGCTATCTTCTTTCACCGCAAGACCGCTGACATCCACGACAGCTTCAACACCATGACTGCCCCGACTACGCCAGACTCCACCTCCCCTGCAAACACCACCAGCACCAACCGCCTGACCTCCAGGTCAATGACGACGAGACACGCAAGGTCATGAACTCCATCCACTCAGGATCTCCGTCAGACCCGTGCCCACACCACGTATTCAACAAAGCAGTTGCAGCCATCGCACCCCAACTACGGAAGGTCATCAACATCTCTTTCGAAACAGCGGCATTCCTGGAAAGCTGGAAGCACGCCAAAATCAACGCCCTCCTCAAGAAGCCCAAGCCGACCCCAAGGACCTCAAGAACTTCCGGCCCATCTCCCTGCTCCCGTTCCCGGCGAAGGTCGTCGAGAAAATCGTCAACATGCAATTGGCCCGCCACCTCGAAGACAACAACATCTTGGACCCGTCCCAGTCCGGATTCAAACGAAACCGGACGACATCAGGCGCCAACTAGACAACGGCGAAACAGCAGCCCTCATCCTCCTGGACCTGTCAGCCGCCTTCGACACAGTCTGCCATCGCACTCTAATGACACGCCTCCAAGAAGCCGGAATACAAGAGAAAGCCCTTGACTGGACCACGTCCTTCCTCTCAGGCAGAACCCAGAGCGTCCGCCTCCTACACTTCCGATCCAAAGCCACCGACATCATCTGCAGCGTCCCACAGGGCTCATCCCTCACCCCGACGCTGTTCAACGTCTACTGAATGAAGTATTTTACTCATGAGTTGCATTTTCCAGCAATGGATGCTAACACATGAACATTTCACAACTCCAATGAAACAGGCAAAACATAGCTTAGAATGACTTAGAAATAATATTAACATTTCAGGAACATCAAAACTGGTTCCAAGTCTCCCTACCACACACATTACACATCACTCAACTAGGTCCCCTCAGCTATAACGGGGCTACAAGGCCGGTTTTTAGTGGCTTCCATACTGTACCCAAATTTAGGACTACTAAATGCGGGTGAATTATGAAATCTCTAAAATATTCAATTTAGAATATACAGACGCTTAACACAGTTTGTTATTAGCACAACAACAACGTCATCAGTGAGGGCTGATCAAGCTGTCTAGCCACAGTTAGCTCTGCCTGTGATTAATCCAGTAACTACTAATGCTATAAAGAACATGATTCCTACCAGACGGGAGAAAATTCCTTTTTGGATTGCACAAAACATGAATCAGCTTGAAGAAACGTTTCCCCATGGTATTCCCCATTGGTATTCTCAATAGATGACAGTCTCACTTGAGCTATATTTGTTACTGCAATTTATTCCATAACTCATGATACACCTTCACCAGCTGTTTTGGCTACTTCGTTAAAACAGATTCAAATGAATATGGGGCAGTCCCCTGCCCTTGATTTGAGGATGAACTTAATTGGTAATTTTGCTACAGTATCCTCAATAATATTAAGCAATTTTAAAGAAGAAGTAGCAGCACTAGTGATACACCAACCCCTCGTGCAAATTGCAGCAGTAGACCAGGAGTGCTAGTTACCAAAAATTATTGCGGAAACCTATACATCTGTAGGTCAAGATAATTTGAGAGCCAGAGCAAATAAGCCTCTGCTTACATGTACTTCTGGGAAGTACCATACCAAACACGCACAAGAATCTTTTAAAAAACGTTGGGACAAGCAAAAAAAAATAAAGAAAAAGTTAAATCACAGGGCAAATCTTTGCATCCGGAGATTGCTGGTAAACGCTATAATTTTCCTAACTGTGATGCATGAAACAGCCTTATAGGAATTAGTGCACTGATACACATCCTTTTAGTTCCTTTCAGGACTTGTTGGACAAACAATGTGAGAGAGGGGGTTAACAGAGTGCAGGCAAGAAGTGTATGTGAAAGTGAACACGGACTCACAATGCTCATCTGATATCAGCAAAAAAAGGGAGAGAAACTTCCACAACAAAAAAACAATTCAAAAAGAAGGTTACAGCAATTTCAGTTATATATGAAACACATATTGAGAACTCTCCTTCAGAACAAGATGTCGGCAGTGACTCTGCTAGACAGCACCAGATTGGCACATCGATCCTCCAGATAGACTTTACAAATTAAACATACAGATTGAGGGGGACATAATGTAGACTACTAAAACAATATTCTGAGATTATGTAACATTTAGGGTCTGATTTAGATCTTAACAGACCCTGTCGTCCCTCGGTGGTAGAATTTATATGTACTCAGCCAATCTGATGGGATCCCGCCCGCCGTATTTAGATGTATGCTGCCTGAACCTCCATCCACGTCGACGGAGTGTTTACCGTCATGTGAGCGGCTCGCACCTGATGACAGGGCAGACTCCCCTGCTGGTTAACATCACACCATCACTGTCAGGGTGGTGGGTTTGCGCTGTGCATATTTAGATTTCACACTTCTGATGGCATTGTCATAGCAGCAGATTCCTGACGGAGGCATTCCGTCCCTTGATGCGTTCAACAATGTACCATTCCTGTAGTTATTGGATGGATGCTAGCATTACACACCTAATGTGTTTTGGCTAATTTATTTCACCTGCATACCACCATATAAATCACACTCCATTTCAGACAATGAACGTTTGCCTTTCCACTGCAGCACAACATTTGCCAAGCATAACTTTTGTCAGTGAAGTCAGGTTTTTTTGCTTTTTTTTTGCTTTCTCTGTCTTGTCCTTTTTTTCCTTCTTTCATTTATTTTCTTGTGGGTCATATATTTTATTTTATTTCTGGCTTTTTTATATGATGGCAGGGAGGAGAAATCCCCATTTTACAGAGGGAGAGTTGTCGGTCATATTGGATGAAAATATTAGAGTAGAGCCACACTTGTTTGGAGCCCAGGTACAAAATACAACCAAAGGTCAGAAATGGCAAATGAGGGCCAGAATAGTTGACTGTTGGAATGCTGTAGCAAACAACATGTGCACACAAGAGGAAATTAGGAAGAGGTGGCATGACCTGCCTGAGAAGGTGTGTTTCCTGGACGCAAAGTATCACCTGGAGTTCCAGAAAACTGGTGGTGTTTTTCCCAGTCCCTTCCTTACAATTTTTGTTCCCTGGGAGGAGAAGGTCTTGCAGATCCTACATCCTGAAGGCATGACAGGAAGAGTCCCTAGTGGAGTGAAGGTAGGTAAGTTATGCTGTGGAAGGTGTCACTAAACCTAAATGCCAATGTCGTTTTTGTTTTTTAATTTAGCAGTTGAAAATGTGTTTTGCAGCTTTTGGAAACATAGAAACCTGTATATATTTGTATAATTATTTTCTGTCTTGTTTGAATGTATTTTATTGTATTTAAGATTACAGGTTTCAACCTCCCTTACATTTCACATGATATAATGGTGTTTGTAAGTGTTTTCACACCAAATAACCTGTTTCATATGTGTTTTATAATGCAAATGTCTGTTCATTTTTACTGCATATTTTCCCTAGGTATGTTTAACTTACAATTTTGCAAGTGTTTTAACGTTTAATTGAAATTACTTCAACTGCCATAATGCCATGTTTTTGTTTTGAGAAAATAATATTGCAAGGTTATCTTGCTCATTTTCTCTTTTCTACCACATTTTCGCATATGTTACAGTAGCATGTATTTATCAGCCTCTATTTCATGCTATGTTTTGAAATTTTATGTATTGAATTTTGTACTTTGTCCTATCCATAATATTTTATCGAATTGATGTAATTTGTTTCACAAAGCAAAGTTTGTAGATTTCAAAATGTTAAGATATGTAAATTTGCATGCTAAATATAAGTGAGTTTTTCAAAAAATTTACTCTGCAATGTTTAAATGATGACTAAAGCTATATATCCTTCTAAGTTGTGTAATTATCATAACTTTATTATGCTAGGCCATAGAATGGGTTATTTCACATTTCACCTCTCTACTGTGTTGTGTTGAATGTTTGGTATATTTTATGAATACTTTCACTTTTTTTTCGTTTCAGGACATCTTTTTACCTGCTATTTTGAAGTTGGTTTGTATGTGATATAAACTGTTTGTATAATTGATTATAATACCACTGAAATGTAACATTAATATGTTAATTTACCATATAGGCTGCTTCATTTTTAGCTTCACACTCATTTGATGTATAATCCAGACTTTGACTTTTTTTTGTAATTCATATTAGGTCCAACTCCCAGATAATGTGGACAAACACCTGCCACTGAGGATATCTCCACTCCAGACCAGGAATAAGCCTTCAGTGAGGACTCTACTCCTACAAGTCTAGATGATGAGGAGCTGCCTATTCAATATGATCTGTCTTGGCAGACAGCTCCAGTGAATCTCACTGGGCCCATATCTACCACCCCAGCTGTTACCACACCTCAGCCTATGGATACCTTCACTTCCTGTGCCCACATGAACATCACCCCAATTTTGTGGCCCCCACTTCAGCCAGGAGCCAGTGGGATGGTTCACAATGCGGTAAGGGCACAGGGTTGTGGGTGTAGGGTTGCTGGGAGGGAATCTGTGGGCAAGCAAAGTGAGCCCACTGGGTTCACTGTCACCCAGGCCCCCATCTTGGGATCCCTCCATCAGTCCCAAGACATGATGCGCCAGGTCCTGATACAGCTCCGGGAGATGAAGCAGTTGCAGAGGGAGAACAGTTTACAGAGGGAGAATCTGAACTCCAATTTGAGCTCCCTGATTAGGGTGCTGCAGGATATGTTTACCCATATGTGCATGGCTTTACAACATCTTCCCCTTTCTGTGGTCCAAAAACATCTGGCCCAACTACATCTGCCTCAGCCACAGAAAAGAAGACACTGTCACAAGAGGAAACAGCTGCACCCACCTCAGTCACCGCAACTGCAGAAACATTGCCTACATTCAGGAGGGGACATTTATCCAGAATGGCAGGAGAGGATGGCAAGAACTCCACCACCACAAGCAAGAGAAGCAGAACTTAATTTCCTCTGGTGTGTGACTGCCATTCACCCTGGGGACTGTTTTCTGGACACATTTACCTTTCTGATGCAAGTTTTATTCCGAACATTGGATTTCAAACAATTTTGGCTCTTCAATAATAGTTTCATTCACCACGATTGACTGTTTTCATTTTAGTTTGCTGTAGTTATCCTGTTATAGCTTAGTTGGTTTTGTGGAATAAAATTAAAACTAACAAAGTCAAAGACTGGTGTTGTATTTCTTTTCTCAATTGGTTAATTTTTTCCCTTCCATCATACTTTTTAAAATGTAAAAATTAAAATGATTGTTTATTCATAAATACATTTCATGTAGGTAATGTATCTCACATATTTTTAAAAGAGAAAAAACAATTAAAAAAGTAGCATTTTGTTGAATTGGAATTAAGATTATTTTGTCATATTTTCCTAAAACTTTACAACCCTTGCATTACTTAAATACTTAGTGCCATTTTTTTATTTACAGTTCTGAATCTTGCCACCATGGAAGAACAAGATATAATCAACAAAATCAGATGACATAAGCAAACTATTAAAGATGTACGTCATCAGCTGGAGGCAGATCTTCTGCCTCACAATCGGAATCCCACACAATAACACCAGTAGTCAAAATCATGGTAGTACTCTATTTTGTGGCTACTTGATCATTCAAGTACATGGTTGCAATATCTGGTGCAATGTCACAACCAACTTTAAATGGTGTGCTACAAGATGTTTTTACTACAATGATGAGACACATCAACAGCTTCCTACACAGGGCCCAATTCTGATGCAGTTAGTAAATCTTCCCGATCGAATCAGTTTTTAAACAGTTTCCGACCGACTTGGATTGGGAGAGTCTGACTGACTGAGTATGATGCATCCGGTTGCTTCCAAATACGATTTGGTTAGACTCCCTTTGCCTTCTATGGAGCCTATGTTCATAACCGCATCGTAATCTGCCCCTCAGTCAGGAGGACACGTTCCCGATCCGATTCAGAGAGAGCAAATGCCGTTAGGAGGGCTTTTTAACTGCATCGTAATCGGGCCCTAGGTGGGAATGCTTTCCTAACCGCATGGGAATTGGGCCCACAATTGTGAAATGCCCAATCAAAAGAAACAGACTTTCTGTTTATGTAAATATTGTTACAACATTGCAGTAAATATTAACACACATCGATTAATATTTTGATATATATATTTTTTTTTATATCCTCATTTGCGTGCATAGCTCCAATCTATCCAATCCGGAATATGCCACAGAGATAGGAAGAACCGGCTGTGCTTCAATACCGTCTCAGCGTAAGCTGGGAGGGAATTCTTAGTTGGGGGGAGTGTAGACCAAATCCCATCAGTACATTCACACAGACCTGGAAATTCCCATATATGGCTGTTCGTTGGAAGATAGTGCCCGTGACACTGTAGCCCCATTTGTTCTTTATTAAAAACAATGGCAGGAAATGCTCGCATTAATCATAGGACTCCTGGGGGGAAAAAAAAAAAAAAAAACCCAGGCTCAATATGACCGTGCCAACTGTAACCAAAAAGCTCTTCGACTTGTATTTCCACCTCTAGCTAGATCTAATTTAGAGATCTGAAGCACCGAGGTTCGCCATTCGTGAATTGTAGGAGGTTGGGCATCCTTCCAATGTCTACAGATTTCTCTCCGGGCTGCCAAGATGGAGTAGAAAATGAGGTTTGAAGCTGCGTTCCGTACTTTGTTCTTCAGGCCAAAAATGACAAGAGCAAGATCTATAGCAAGAGGAGAACCCAAGGCCAGGGATAGATCATTTCCTATTGACTCCCAGTATGATGTAATTTCTGGGCATTCATAAAACATATGAATATCAGATGCAGCGACCATCTGACATCTTGGGCACGAAACCGGACCTGTCGATGAAAATTTTGACAGTCTCAAAGGAGAATAATAGGCCCTGTGAATTGTGAAGATGTGATTACGACGCAGCCATGCTGGCTTCACCAGGTCCCACAGTGCTTCACATGAAGCTAACCAGAGCTCCTCCAAGTCAACATCCGGCAATGCGTCGGCCCATAGTGTTACTGGGAGGCAAAAGTTACCATCTATTTCCTCCATTATCTTCTTGTACCACAAAGAAACTTCTTTTTTTGCAGGGGGGCTGTCTAGCAGACACGTTACTAAGTCGCTAATGGCTCCAATAGGTAATCTGCTATTTCGGGATGTCTGTGTATTATATGCTTGGGACCAGCTTGAAATTTGTATAAATTTGAATCTGGACAAATTTGGCCCCACCTTATTTATTAAGTAGTCCCAAGGCAGTAGTATGCCGTCCATGAACAAATCACCCCAGGTGTTGATGCCTGCTACTCTTAATAGTTGGGTTAATGTGTCTTCTGCCCAAGCTGGGGGGGATGGTAAATCCCATATTGGAGTTCTCTCTGAATAATAACCTAGTTTAATTGCCTGCCTCA